>NC_133710.1:27500-4949055 GCF_048934315.1 Petromyzon marinus | reverse complement strand
GGCGGGCGGGTGGGGGGGGGGTAAGGGGCGGGTGGGGGGGGGGTAAGGGGCTGGGCGGGTGGGGGGGGGTAAGGGGTGGGTGGGGGGGGTAAGGGGTGGGTGGGTGGGTGGGGGGGGTAAGGGGTGGGCGGGTGGGGGGTGGGGGGGGGGGGTAAGGGGTGGGCGGGTGGAGGGGGGTAAGGGGCGGGTGGGTGGGGGGGGGGTAAGGGGCGGGTGGGGGGGGTAAGGGGCGGGTGGGGGGGGGTAAGGGGTGGGGGGGTGGGCGGGTGGGGGGGTAAGGGGTGGGCGGGTGGGTGGGTGGGGGGGGTAAGGGATGGGCGGGTGGGGGGTAAGGGGTGGGCGGGCGGGTGGGGGGGGGGGGTAAGGGGTGGGGGGGGTAAGGGGTGGGTGGGGGGGGGTAAGGGGTGGGTGGGGGGGGTAAGGGGTGGGTGGGGGGGGTAAGGGGTGGGTGGGGGGGGTAAGGGGTGGGGGGGGGTAAGGGGTGGGTGGGGGGGGTAAGGGGTGGGTGGGGGGGGTAAGGGGTGGGTGGGGGGGGTAAGGGGTGGGTGGGGGTGGTAAGGGGTGGGTGGGGGTAAGGGGTGGGTGGGGGGGGTAAGGGGTGGGTGGGGGGGGTAAGGGGTGGGTGGGGGGGGGTAAGGGGTGGGTGGGGGGGGGTAAGGGGTGGGTGGGGGGGGGGGGTAAGGGGTGGGTGGGGGGGGTAAGGGGTGGGTGGGGGGGGTAAGGGGTGGGTGGGGGGGGTAAGGGGTGGGTGGGGGGGTAAGGGGTGGGTGGGGTGGGCGGGGGGGTAAGGGGTGGGCGGGGGGGGTAAGGGGTGGGCGGGGGGGGTAAGGGGTGGGCGGGGGGGGTAAGGCGTGGGCGGGGGGGTAAGGGGTGGGCGGGGGGGGTAAGGGGTGGGCGGGTGGGTGGGGGGGTAAGGGGCGGGTGGGTGGGGGGGTAAGGGGTGGGCGGGTGGGTGGGGGGGTAAGGGGTGGGCGGGTGGGGGGGTGGGGGGGGGGGGTAAGGGGTGGGCGGGTGGAGGGGGGTAAGGGGCGGGTGGGTGGGGGGGGGTAAGGGGCGGGTGGGGGGGATAAGGGGCGGGTGGGGGGGGTAAGGGGTGGGGGGGTGGGCGGGTGGGGGGGTAAGGGGTGGGCGGGTGGGTGGGTGGGGGGGTAAGGGATGGGCGGGTGGGGGTAAGGGGTGGGCGGGCGGGTGGGGGGGGGTAAGGGGTGGGGGGGGTAAGGGGTGGGTGGGGGGGGTAAGGGGTGGGTGGGGGGGGTAAGGGGTGGGTGGGGGGGGGTAAGGGGTGGGTGGGGGGGGTAAGGGGTGGGGGGGGTAAGGGGTGGGTGGGGGGGTAAGGGGTGGGTGGGGGGGGGGTAAGGGGTGGGTGGGGGGGGTAAGGGGTGGGGGGGGTAAGGGGTGGGTGGGGGGGGTAAGGGGTGGGTGGGGGGGGTAAGGGGTGGGTGGGGGGGGTAAGGGGTGGGTGGGGGGGTAAGGGGGTGGGTGGGGGTGGTAAGGGGTGGGTGGGGGGGTAAGGGGTGGGTGGGGGGTAAGGGGTGGGTGGGGGGGGGGGTAAGGGGTGGGTGGGGGGGGAGTAAGGGGTGGGTGGGGGGGGTAAGGGGTGGGTGGGGGGGGGTAAGGGGTGGGTGGGGGGTAAGGGGTGGGTGGGGGGGGTAAGGGGTGGGTGGGGGGGTAAGGGGTGGGTGGGGGGGTAAGGGGTGGGTGGGGTGGGCGGGGGGGTAAGGGGTGGGCGGGGGGGGTAAGGGGTGGGCGGGGGGGTGGGGGGGGTAAGGGGTGGGCGGGTGGGTGGGGGGGGGTAAGGGGTGGGCGGGTGGGTGGGGGGGGTAAGGGTTGGGCGGGTAGGGGGGGTAAGGGGTGGGCGGGCGGGTGGGGGGGGGTAAGGGGTGGGCGGGCGGGTGGGGGGGGGTAAGGGGTGGGCGGGTGGGTGGGGGGGGTAAGGGGTGGGCAGGTGGGTGGGTGGGGGGGTAAGGGGCGGGTGGGTGGGTTGGGGGGTAAGGGGTGGGTGGGGGGGTGTAAGGGGTGGGCGGGTGGGTGGGGGGGGGTAAGGGGTGGGCGGGGTAAGGGGTGGGCGGGTGGGTGGGTGGGGGGGTAAGGGGTGGGCGGGTGGGTGGGGGGGTAAGGGGGTGGGTGGGTGGGTGGGGGGGGGTAAGGGGTGGGGGGGGTGGGCGGGTGGGGGGGTAAGGGGTGGGCGGGTGGGTAGGGGGGGTAAGGGTGGGCGGTTGGTTGGTGGGGGGGTAAGGGATGGGCGGGTGGGGGGGTAAAGGATGGGCGGGCGGGTGGGGGGGTAAGGGGCGGGTGGGGGGGTAAGGGTGGGCGGGTGGGGGGGGTAAGGGGTGGGTGGGGGGGTAAGGGGTGGGTGGGGGGGGTAAGGGGTGGGTGGGGGGGTAAGGGGTGGGTGGGGGGGGGTAAGGGGTTGGTGGGGGGGGTAAGGGGTGGGTGGGGGGGGGTAAGGGGTGGGTGGGGGGGGGTAAGGGGTGGGTGGGCGGGGTAAGGGGTGGGTGGGTGGGGGGGGGGTAAGGGGTGGGTGGGGGGGGGTAAGGGGTGGGCGGGTGGGGGGGGGTAAGGGGCGGGTGGGGGGGTAAGGGGTGGGGGGGTGGGCGGGTGGGGGGGTAAGGGGTGGGCGGGTGGGTAGGGGGGGTAAGGGGTGGGCGGGTGGTGGGTGGGTGGGGGGGGTAAGGGATGGGCGGGTGGGGGGGGGGAAGGGGCGGGTGGGGGGGGGTAAGGGGTGGGCGGGTGGGGGGGGTAAGGGGTGGGTGGGGGGGGTAAGGGGTGGGTGGGGGGGGTAAGGGGTGGGTGGGGGGGGGTAAGGGGTGGGTGGGGGGGGTAAGGGGTGGGTGGGGGGGTAAGGGGTGGGTGGGGGGGGGTAAGGGGTGGGTGGGGAAGGTAAGGGGTGGGCGGGTGGGGTGGGTAAGGGGTGGGTGGGGGGGGTAAGGGGTGGGTGGGGGGGGTGGGGGAGGGTAAGGGGTGGGTTGGGGGGGTAAGGGGTGGGTGGGGGGGTAAGGGGTGGTGGGGGGGTAAGGGGTGGGTGGGGGGGTAAGGGGTGGGGGGGGGTAAGGGGTGGGTGGGGGGGGTAAGGGGTGGGCGGGTGGGTGGAGGGGTAAGGGGTGGGCGGGTGGGTGGGGGGGGTAAGGGGTGGGCGGGTGGGTGGGGGGGGTAAGGGGTGGGCGGGTGGGTGGGGGGGGTAAGGGGTGGGCGGGTGGGTGGGGGGGTAAGGGGTGGGCGGGTGTGTGGGGTAAGGGGTGGGCGGGCGGGTGGGGGGGGGTAAGGGGTGGGCGGGTGGGGGGGGTAAGGGGTGGGCGGGTGGGGGGGGTAAGGGGTGGGCGGGTGGGGGGGGGTAAGGGGTGGGCGGGTGGGGGGGGTAAGGGGTGGGCGGGTGGGGGGGTAAGGGGTGGGCGGGCGGGTGGGGGGGTAAGGGGTGGGCGGGCGGGTGGGGGGGGGTAAGGGGTGGGCGGGCGGGTGGGGGGGGGGTAAGGGGTGGGCGGGTGGGGGGGGTAAGGGGTGGGCGGGTGGGGGGGGTAAGGGGTGGGCGGGTGGGGGGTAAGGGGTGGGCGGGTGGGGGGGGGTAAGGGGTGGGCGGGTGGGGGGGGGTAAGGGGTGGGCGGGTGGGGGGGGTAAGGGGTGGGCGGGTGGGGGGGGTAAGGGGTGGGCGGGTGGGGGGGGTAAGGGGTGGGCGGGTGGGTGGGGTAAGGGGTGGGCGGGTGGGTGGGGTAAGGGGTGGGCGGGTGGGTGGGTGGGTGGGGGGGGGTAAGGGTGGGGGGGGTAAGGGGTGGGGGGGTGGGTGGGTGGGGGGGTAAGGGGTGGGGGGGTGGGCGGGTGGGGGGTAAGGGGTGGGCGGGTGGGT
The DNA here is from genome assembly GCF_048934315.1 of Petromyzon marinus. Lineage (NCBI taxonomy): Eukaryota > Metazoa > Chordata > Hyperoartia > Petromyzontiformes > Petromyzontidae > Petromyzon > Petromyzon marinus. Next base: position 4,945,217 of record NC_133710.1, on the reverse strand, counting down.
AGGGGGGGTAAGGGGTGGGCGGGTGGGTGGGTGGGGGGGGTAAGGGATGGGCGGGTGGGGGGGTAAGGGGTGGGCGGGCGGGTGGGGGTGGTAAGGGGTGGGCGGGCGGGTGGGGGGGGTAAGGGGCGGGTGGGGGGGGTAAGGGGTGGGTGGGGGGGGTAAGGGGTGGGTGGGGGGGGTAAGGGGTGGGTGGGGGGGGTAAGGGGTGGGTGGGGGGGGGGGGGTAAGGGGTGGGTGGGGGGGGTAAGGGGTGGGTGGGGGGGTAAGGGGTGGGTGGGGGGGGGTAAGGGGTGGGTGGGGGGGGTAAGGGGTGGGCGGGTGGGGGGGGGTAAGGGGCAGGTGGGTGGGGTAAGGGGTGGGGGGGTGGGCGGGTGGGTAGGGGGGTAAGGGGTGGGGCGGGTGGGTAGGGGGGGTAAGGGGTGGGCGGGTGGGTGGGGGGGGGTAAGGGATGGGCGGGTGGGGGGTAAGGGGTGGGCGGGCGGGTGGGGGGGGGTAAGGGGTGGGCGGGCGGGTGGGGGGGGGTAAGGGGCGGGTGGGGGGGGGGTAAGGGGTGGGCGGGTGGGGGGGGTAAGGGGTGGGTGGGGGGGGTAAGGGGTGGGTGGGTGGGTGGGGGGGGTAAGGGGTGGGCGGGTGGGGGGGTGGGGGGGGGGTAAGGGGTGGGCGGGTGGAGGGGGGTAAGGGGCGGGTGGGTGGGGCGGGGGTAAGGGGCGGGTGGGGGGGGTAAGGGGCGGGTGGGGGGGGGTAAGGGGTGGGGGGGTGGGCGGGTGGGGGGGTAAGGGGTGGGCGGGTGGGTGGGTGGGGGGGGTAAGGGATGGGCGGGTGGGGGGGTAAGGGGTGGGCGGGCGGGTGGGGGGGGGGGTAAGGGGTGGGGGGGGTAAGGGGTGGGTGGGGGGGGGTAAGGGGTGGGTGGGGGGGGTAAGGGGTGGGTGGGGGGGGGTAAGGGGTGGGTGGGGGGGGTAAGGGGTGGGGGGGGTAAGGGGTGGGTGGGGGGGGTAAGGGGTGGGTGGGGGGGGTAAGGGGTGGGTGGGGGGGGTAAGGGGTGGGTGGGGGTGGTAAGGGGTGGGTGGGGGGGGTAAGGGGTGGGTGGGGGGGGGTAAGGGGTGGGTGGGGGGGGTAAGGGTGGGTGGGGGGGGGGTAAGGGGTGGGTGGGGGGGGGGTAAGGGGTGGGTGGGGGGGGGTAAGGGGTGGGTGGGGGGGGTAAGGGGTGGGTGGGGGGGGTAAGGGGTGGGTGGGGGGGTAAGGGGTGGGTGGGGTGGGCGGGGGGGTAAGGGGTGGGCGGGGGGGGTAAGGGGTGGGCGGGGGGGGTAAGGGGTGGGCGGGGGGGGGGTAAGGCGTGGGCGGGGGGGTAAGGGGTGGGCGGGGGGGGTAAGGGGTGGGCGGGTGGGTGGGGGGGTAAGGGGCGGGTGGGTGGGGGGGTAAGGGGGTGGGCGGGTGGGTGGGGGGGTAAGGGGTGGGCGGGTGGGGGGGTGGGGGGGGGGGGTAAGGGGTGGGCGGGTGGAGGGGGGTAAGGGGCGGGTGGGTGGGGGGGGGTAAGGGGCGGGTGGGGGGGGTAAGGGGCGGGTGGGGGGGGGTAAGGGGTGGGGGGGTGGGCGGGTGGGGGGGTAAGGGGTGGGCGGGTGGGTGGGTGGGGGGGGGTAAGGGATGGGCGGGTGGGGGGTAAGGGGTGGGCGGGCGGGTGGGGGGGGGGTAAGGGGTGGGGGGGGTAAGGGGTGGGTGGGGGGGGTAAGGGGTGGGTGGGGGGGGTAAGGGGTGGGTGGGGGGGGGTAAGGGGTGGGTGGGGGGGGGTAAGGGGTGGGGGGGGTAAGGGGTGGGTGGGGGGGGTAAGGGGTGGGTGGGGGGGGGGGGTAAGGGGTGGGTGGGGGGGGTAAGGGGTGGGGGGGTAAGGGGTGGGTGGGGGGGGTAAGGGGTGGGTGGGGGGGGTAAGGGGTGGGGTGGGGGGGTAAGGGGTGGGTGGGGGGGGTAAGGGGTGGGTGGGGGGTGGTAAGGGGTGGGTGGGGGGGTAAGGGGTGGGTGGGGGGGGTAAGGGGTGGGTGGGGGGGGTAAGGGGTGGGTGGGGGGGGAGTAAGGGGTGGGTGGGGGGGGTAAGGGGTGGGTGGGGGGGGTAAGGGGTGGGTGGGGGGGTAAGGGGTGGGTGGGGGGGGTAAGGGGTGGGTGGGGGGGGTAAGGGGTGGGTGGGGGGGTAAGGGGTGGGTGGGGTGGGCGGGGGGGTAAGGGGTGGGCGGGGGGGGTAAGGGGTGGGCGGGGGGGTGGGGGGGGTAAGGGGTGGGCGGGTGGGTGGGGGGGGTAAGGGGTGGGCGGGTGGGTGGGGGGGGGTAAGGGTTGGGCGGGTAGGGGGGGTAAGGGGTGGGCGGGCGGGTGGGGGGGGGTAAGGGGTGGGCGGGCGGGTGGGGGGGGTAAGGGGTGGGCGGGTGGGTGGGGGGGGTAAGGGGTGGGCAGGTGGGTGGGTGGGGGGGTAAGGGGCGGGTGGGTGGGTTGGGGGGTAAGGGGTGGGTGGGGGGGTGTAAGGGGTGGGCGGGTGGGTGGGGGGGGGGTAAGGGGTGGGCGGGGTAAGGGGTGGGCGGGTGGGTGGGTGGGGGGTAAGGGGTGGGCGGGTGGGTGGGGGGGTAAGGGGTGGGTGGGTGGGTGGGGGGGGGTAAGGGGTGGGGGGGGTGGGCGGGTGGGGGGGTAAGGGGTGGGCGGGTGGGTAGGGGGGGTAAGGGGTGGGCGGTTGGTTGGTGGGGGGGTAAGGGATGGGCGGGTGGGGGGGTAAAGGATGGGCGGGCGGGTGGGGGGGTAAGGGGCGGGTGGGGGGGGTAAGGGTGGGCGGGTGGGGGGGGGCGGGCGGGGTGGGGGGGTAAGGGGCGGGTGGGGGGGGTAAGGGTGGGCGGGTGGGGGGGGTAAGGGGTGGGTGGGGGGGTAAGGGGTGGGTGGGGGGGTAAGGGGTGGGTGGGGGGGGGTAAGGGGTGGGTGGGGGGGGTAAGGGGTTGGTGGGGGGGGGTAAGGGGTGGGTGGGGGGGGGTAAGGGGTGGGGGGGGTGGGGGTAAGGGGTGGGTGGGCGGGGTAAGGGGGTGGGTGGGGGGGTAAGGGGTGGGTGGGGGGGGGTAAGGGGTGGGCGGGTGGGGGGGGGTAAGGGGCGGGTGGGGGGGTAAGGGGTGGGGGGTGGGCGGGTGGGGGGTAAGGGGTGGGCGGGTGGGTAGGGGGGGTAAGGGGTGGGCGGGTGTGGGTGGGTGGGTGGGGGGGGTAAGGGATGGGCGGGTGGGGGGGGGGGTAAGGGGCGGGTGGGGGGGGTAAGGGGTGGGCGGGTGGGGGGGGTAAGGGGTGGGTGGGGGGGTAAGGGGTGGGTGGGGGGGGTAAGGGGTGGGTGGGGGGGGTAAGGGGTGGGTGGGGGGGGTAAGGGGTGGGTGGGGGGGTAAGGGGTGGGTGGGGGGGGGTAAGGGGTGGGTGGGGAAGGTAAGGGGTGGGCGGGTGGGGTGGGTAAGGGGTGGGTGGGGGGGGTAAGGGGTGGGTGGGGGGGGTGGGGGAGGGTAAGGGGGTGGGTTGGGGGGGTAAGGGGTGGGTGGGGGGGTAAGGGGTGGGTGGGGGGGTAAGGGGTGGGTGGGGGGGTAAGGGGTGGGGGGGGGTAAGGGGTGGGTGGGGGGGTAAGGGGTGGGCGGGTGGGTGGAGGGGTAAGGGGTGGGCGGGTGGGTGGGGGGGGTAAGGGGTGGGCGGGTGGGTGGGGGGGTAAGGGGTGGGCGGGTGGGTGGGGGGGGTAAGGGGTGGGCGGGTGGGGTGGGGGGGTAAGGGGTGGGCGGGTGTGTGGGGTAAGGGTGGGCGGGCGGGTGGGGGGGGGTAAGGGGTGGGCGGGTGGGGGGGGTAAGGGGTGGGCGGGTGGGGGGGTAAGGGGTGGGCGGGTGGGGGGGGGTAAGGGGTGGGCGGGTGGGGGGGGTAAGGGGTGGGCGGGTGGGGGGGTAAGGGGTGGGCGGGGGTGGGGGGTAAGGGGTGGGCGGGGGTGGGGGGGGTAAGGGGTGGGCGGGCGGGTGGGGGGGGTAAGGGGTGGGCGGGCGGGTGGGGGGGGTAAGGGGTGGGCGGGTGGGGGGGGTAAGGGGTGGGCGGGTGGGGGGGTAAGGGGTGGGCGGGTGGGGGGGTAAGGGGTGGGCGGGTGGGGGGGTAAGGGGTGGGCGGGTGGGGGGGGGTAAGGGGTGGGCGGGTGGGGGGGGGTAAGGGGTGGGCGGGTGGGGGGGGTAAGGGGTGGGCGGGTGGGGGGGTAAGGGGTGGGCGGGTGGGGGGGTAAGGGGTGGGCGGGTGGGTGGGGTAAGGGGTGGGCGGGTGGGTGGGGTAAGGGGTGGGCGGGTGGGTGGGTGGGTGGGGGGGGGTAAGGGGTGGGGGGGGTAAGGGGTGGGGGGGTGGGTGGGTGGGGGGGTGGGTGGGTGGGGGGGGTAAGGGGTGGGCGGGTGGGAGGGGTAAGGTGTGGGCGGGCGGGTGGGGGGGGTAAGGGGTGGGCGGGCGGGTGGGGGGTGGGCGGGTGGGTGGGTGGGGGGGGTAAGGGGTGGCTGGGGGGGGTAAGGGGTGGGCGGGTGGGTGGGGGGGGGTAAGGGGTGGGCGGGTGGGTGGGTGGGGGGGGTAATGGGTGGGCGGGTGGGTGGGGGGGTAAGGGGTGGGCGGGTGGGTGGGGGGGGGTAAGGGGTGGGCGGGTGGGTGGGTGGGGGGTAAGGGGTGGGGGGTGGGGTGGTGGGGGGGTAAGGGGCGGGTGGGGGGTGGGGGGGTAAGGGTGGGTGGGGGGTGTAAGGGGTGGGTGGGGGGTGTAAGGGGTGGGCGGGTGGGTGGGAGGGGGTAAGGGGTGGGCGGGGTAAGGGGTGGGCGGGTGGGTGGGTGGGGGGGGTAAGGGGTGGGCGGGTGGGTGGGGGGGGTAAGGGGTGGGCGGGTGGGGGGGTAAGGGGTGGGCGGGTGTGGGGGTAAGGGGTGGGGGGATCGTGACGTCACCGCGCTGCCATTGGCAACCGCGCGACGGTCACGTGGCGGCGCCGGCCGCGGTGACGTCACGCGCAGGTGCGGCTTCCGGGCGATGAGGAACGCGAAGCGGCAGGCGGCACGACGAGGACGACGACGACGACGATGATGATGATGAGGTGGTGGTGGTGGTGCGTCGGGCAGTGAGGAGTGACCGGGTAGCCCAGTGACCCCGTGAGCTCTCGACCACCGCCACCGCGACCGCTCCGGGGGGCCATGGGCTCGGGGCTCCTCCCGGGCCTCGTCCTGAGCCTCGCGCTGTGCCTGCGTGCCGGCTCAGGTGAGGGCAGTGGCGGGGGGGAGAGATGGGGCCGGGGCCGGGTCCGCGGCCAGGTTGTTGGGGTCGTTGGGTGTTGTGGTGGTGATGGGTGTTGTCAGGAGCTGGGTGTTGTCAGGAGCTGGGTGTTGTGGTAGTGCTGATTGTTGTGGTGGTGCAGGGTGTTGTTAGAAGCTGGGTGTTGTGGTAGTGCTGATTGTTGTGATGGTGTTGTCTGTGCGTTGTGTGGTGACTGGTGTTGCGTTGTATACTTAGTGTTACATATGGGCCTGGGTGTTGTTATCGTGTAATTTTGTTGTGGTGGTGCTTGGGTGTTGTGGTGGTGCTGGGTGTTGTTAGGAGCTGGGTGTTGTGGTAGTGCTGATTGTTGTGGTGGTGCTGGGTGTTGTGGTGCTGGGTGTTGTGGTGGTGCTGGGTGTTGTGGTAGTGCTGATTGTTGTGGTAGTGCTGATTGTTGTGGTGGTGCTGGGTGTTGTGTGGTATTGGGTGTTGTGCGGTGTTGTAAGGAGGTGGGTGTTGTGTGGTGTTGTAAGGAGCTGGCTGATGTTAGGAGCTGGGTGTTGTGTGGTGCTGGCTGTTGTTAGGAGCTGGGTGTTGTAAGGAGCTGGGTGTTGTGTGGAGCTGTGTGTTGTGTGGTGTTGTAAGGAGCTGGCTGTTGTTAGGAGCTAGGTGTTGCGTGGAGCTGGGTGTTGCGTGGAACTGGGTGTTGCGTGGAGCTGGGTGTTGTGTGGTGTTGTAAGGAGCTGGGTGTTGTTAGGAGCTGGGTGTTGTGTGGTGCTGGGTGTTGCGTGGAGCTGGGTGTTGCGTGGAACTGGGTATTGCGTGGTGCTGGGTGTTGTGTGGTGCTGGGTGTTGTGTGGTGCTGGGTGTTGTGTGGTGCTGGGTGTTGTGTGGTGCTGGGTGTTGTGTGGTGCTGGGTGTTGTGTGGTGCTGGGTGTTGTGTGGTGCTGGGTATTGTGTGGTGCTGGGTGTTGTGTGGTGCTGGGTGTTGTGTGGTGCTGGGTGGTGTACGCGACTGGGTGTTGTTTTTGTGTTGTCAACCCACACTGTGAAGTACAATCAAACAACCCCCACCGTCTGCACGGTGTGTGGAGTCCTGCATCCAGCAGTATATTGACGATGGCGACTGTGTACGGACAATGTTTTCATTACCTCTCCCCAAACTCTCTCTCCCCCTGACACCTTCCCACGCTCAGGATTGCGAGTCGTCACTGAATACTTCACCCAAGGTCCCGAGAAACTCTCCTTTTACCACTCCTACACCAACGTGAAGCTCTTCCACTTCTCGCTGCCCGAGGACACGACGCTGGCGCTTTGGAACCTGGTGGCGTTTAAAGAGAGAGGCGCAGGGCTGGGACAGGACTGCCCCGACCATGACATATTCGTGTACGTGACCTCCACACTTGAAAACCTAATTTTTTGTCGTCTTCGCCAGCGGTTGTGCCGATTGTGTAAAAACAGCACCCGCAGAAATACAGACCCATACCCACCGTCATATGAGATGTTGCGCTTTTGTCATAATGCCGTTGTGTGCATTGTGGTTATGAGTGTGTCGGTACTCGGCACACTTAAAAATGTAACGGGGTTGTGTGTTGTTATTGTTGTTGTTGTGTGTGCACCCATTGCCTCGCGGAGCCGTGAGAACCCGGTTTAATCGCAAACGGCTGCCCGTATTCGAACACAGGTTCCCTGCGGTTACTCGTATCTCTGACCTCTTGAGTCGCTTAGAACCCTTCTGGCTATGATGGAACTTGGTGTCCTTAAACCGGCAGTGCCGGTATTGTAAATGACCCTTCACATTCCTCCGAGCGATTCGAATTCATTGATATATGGGTTTGTGGTTGGATTCAAGAATGCAGTAAATGTTATTGTGTGTTTGTCTTCATGGAGGGGTTAAAACGTTGCATCAGTTCACACGTCGAATCGCAGGAAGTAAGACTTCCATTTGTATCAATTATACGTAAATGTATTCATGTAATCCCTGCAGCTTACGGCTGGCCAGTACATTCACGTTTATGTAAAACGAAATCAATAGTTGAATCGGCACTCTGAGTCATGTTGACTATTCGTATTGATTTTTGCCCGTACAACAAGATGTTCGCAATTACGAGCACAATAATTTATTTCAAGTGATGAATCACTCGTTGCATCTTTAAACCCCTAATCTTAGGGATAGTAATCAATGTGAATTAATTTTAATCGATGCATCATTACGTGCCTCGATTTTATTATCCCGTGTGTTCGCTGGCTGTTGCTAAATAACTGGAACGCGCCCGATCGTGACCACTCTCGGAAGCCAAAGCAGGGTTGAGCCTGGGTTGTGCTTTGATGGGCGCCTTATGTGCATAACAGGTGTTACAGGCTGCAGGGCCACGTTGTGGGGCAGCAGAAGAGAGCTTGGCAAAATCTATCGCACTCCACCTCTCACTTCCATGCCTCCTTGCCCCCCTTTGTTTGAGCTCTGCGGGCGCCACATGGTGAAATGTTAACTACCCCACCTGGTATGCAGGAGGTCATGGGTTCTATTTCGACCCTGACGCCTGCTGTATATTTGAAGTCTGCATTTTTTCCCCGTGGTCGTGTGTATTTTTTTTCCGGGTCCTCCGGTTTTTCCCTCTACATCTGGAATCAATATGCATTTAGCATGTATTTAGCTGCTATACATTTCCTCGTGATAAGCCACTTCGTTAAGCTACCACTTGTGGCCAGGTCTCTTCTGAAAAAGAGTTGCATAGCTCAGTGGGCCTTACCTGGGAAAATAAATAATACTGCTGGTGTATTATTTAAAAAAAAATGTGGCATCTGCTTTATAGTGGATGTTAAATATCGTTGCCAAGTTATTTTTTTATAGTGTAGGTGATGTGTGCCAGAGTCATGGTTCGAAACTTGCCAAATTATTCAGGTGGTAAAACTCGCCTGGCAACATTAGCCCCCATATTGGCATATACTGTACCCATTTTGAAATCCGGTGCTGCGTAGACCTTGTGCATCTTGAGGTATGGTTGCCACTGGAGTTGCCTTAGGCTAGACCCCCACAGGGCAGTGGAATAGCTGAGGTGGCATGTGACGTGTTAATATTAATGATACTTTTTTTTAAGCGCTCACTCAGAGACACCCCGGCATATTGGGCACGATAAGCGACCTGCGTCGCAGCTCCCACTCAACACTTTTGAAAGGGCGGCAACCCCCAGTGGCAGCTGTCCGCCCCCTATGTGGCACAAGTTGACTTGGCGCCTGCCCAGCCAGTGGGGATTAAGTCATTAGGTGGGCGATGATTCCCATGCGTTTATACCGATTGAGTCATTTCTTGGGCCGCCTCTCTGCGTGATACCGAGGCGCTTCGATTACACTGCAGCGTGTAATTTTTTTTGCTCTTGACGCTGCGTGCAGGTACCTGCGGGCGGGGGCACCTCCGGTTATAAACCCCCTCAATACCAGCTTTCCCGACAACACGCTCGTGCCTGGCCTGCTGAGCCTCACGTTGCCTTGGGTGTCGCCCAACAAGACCACGGGCAGCCTCAACATCACCGCCCCGCTGCCCGGCCCGTGGTTTCTGGCTGCCCATCTGCCGCGCGACGACGGCAAGATTTCGGTCAAGGTACGTGCGGAGGGAGACCTGAGAAAAGGTTGAGGTGGCGTGGAGGACTTTGATGCAGTGGGCTCTGAGAAGGAATTCTAGAGGCATATTGTGTTAGCAGGGTAGGTTTTCGTTTGAAATCGCATTTGAAAAGAAGAGACCTAAGTGTATATGTGTGTAGTGTAGAGGTTAGCATGCTGTGCTATGAACCCGGCCTCCCGAGTTCAATTCCCGCTCACGGCCAACACCAGTGACGATTATCTGAACCAGTCCTAGGCCTCCTCTCGGTCAACTCAGCCTCAAAATGAGTACCTGGTCCGGTGTGTAAACATTGCCACTTGGGAGACAAAGGCGGCTGTGCGTGGTGCTGGCCACCCACCCTCTCGTGTTATGCCGGCCTTCATAAGTGCTCGCTAACAGCACTTGCTCCAACATTCCGTCAAGGTTATATGGGGGATCTTTGTCTTTGTGTTTAAAGAAAAGGGTATTTGAGGCAGGAGTGATATCTGTTTTTACTGTGTGAATCGGAGAGCTTGGACTCTAACTAAACATCCCGAAAATAAATTGTTGGCATTCGAACACAAGTATCTGAGACGGTTGATACGAATTTATTGGCGAGACGGGATAAACAATGCACACGTCCAGGCTTGTAATGGACTTGAAGTCTTACATGCTTGTTTAACACTGAAGCTTGTGTGCATTTGTGCATGGGGGGCTTTTGTAAGACTTTGTGCTGGGGATGTTGTTACTATTGTTGCTGTGTGTATTTATACTGCGTGTTGTATGTGTGCGTGGAACCCGACAGGGCCTCACGGCCGAGTGCCACTACTTGTTTCAGCCACAGCTGATTGTGCAGCGCGTCACGGGGCTGCCCATCCTCTACCCGCACTCACCCCTGCCGCTGGACATTTTGAATGGCAACAGCAGTGTGCTGAGCAAGTGAGTGCTCGATCCCCACGTGGATTCGGTTTTCGTAAGGGTGGCTCCCCGTTTGACGCGTTACGGACGCATTCCTGAAAAGGGCCGCGAAGGCGGAGAGCATCGAACATAGAACAGCAATGGAAGTATGTTGCACTGTCCCTCTATTGCTCACAATAAAACCCCACGGCAGCCTGTAACAACAACAACCGCCATTCAACACTCAGCGTTTGTCTGATGAGATGGAGTGCATTCCAGGTGTTTTGTTTGATCATAGCCACTGAGAATAATAACTAAACATAATTCCATTTATTTACTGATGAAAGCCTCATCACTAAGGCTTGAGACTTGTTTTCAAGAGGGCCAAATTCAGATGATTGGCCAATTCCTTAAACTGTTTGACCTCGTGCGGGAGGAAACACGAGGACCCGGAGAAAACCCACACACACACGCAGGGGTTATACTGAGAGATCGGCACAGCTGGATGAGCGCACAGTGGGCGAGTCACGTAAATATTCCCTCCCAAAGCGTCACGTTCCGGCTAATTCTTATCTTTGATCGTACTCGAACCTCAGAATTACAGTGCGGGGGAGGCCAATGGATTAATTTGGGAAGACAGCAACCGGAGAACTCCAAGTGATTGCACCGTGCACGTAAAAGGGATGCACATAAAACTGCGTCCATCTAGCCACCTCGCAGCCCAAGCCTACAGCGCCTGGTATTCCCGGGCAATCACCCACGCAAGTACCGTATTTTCCCGCATATAACCCACGGGGTATACCACTTTTTACGAACAAAACAAGACCCTGCGGGGTATATGGAGGTGCAGGCTATCTGAAATTTGTTTTACACAAAACGCAATTATTTCGGGGTACATGCGTCTGCGGGTTATATGCAGGAAAATACGGTACTAACCGTGCTCAAGCTTCCTTTAGTTTCTAAAAACGTGACGACGTCAGGGGTCTTTGAATGGTGATTGGGTTTGAAAAACATCGTTCAATTAGGAGCACGGCGCAGATGAGCACAAACGGTGCGTCCTCTAAATGAAACCTATAATTTGCCTGCAATCAGGCGCAACATTTATGTTCAGTGTCACAATGCACAATGTTTGGCCGTGTGACCGCGTGTCTCTGCAGGGTGTACGTCCCGGAGTTTTCCACCCTCCTGACTCTCTCCGTCACCAACTGTTCCGTGGCTGGCAGCCAGGCGGGGAATGGCTCCCTTACCAGCTGTCCCATCAGGTAGGGTGGCGTAAAGAGATGCGTTCAACACGACGCAAACTCGCCTCTGTTTGTGCTCAGCGTTGACGGTTCTTTTAAATGTGAAGCTTCAAAGGGAAAATGGCGGAGTGGGTGGCCGGGTGGCTTGGAGGTCGGAGCGCTGAGCCGGCACCGCCGAGAGCCTGGGTTCGAATCCAGGTTTCAGCCACTGCCTGTGATTACAGACCCGCTTCTCAAGTTCAGTGAGATGATGGTCTTAGCCCGGTCACCCCCCCCCTTCCCCCCCCCAATTTTTTTATCTCCAATTAATTTGGCCAAATTTTATCTCTGAATATTAAAAATATTGGATCGACTGTCGTGTGATAAATATTGCTCTGTGGGCAGTGTGGGATGAAAAAGTGCAACCCTCCTACCATGTGGATCAGAGATCACTAGAAGGAATCTCAAGAGGTAATGACTCTGCGATTCCCACCCCCTTGGGCCGTTCTTTTCACGTGAAAAGATTCCACCGCTGTTGTGAGAATTCCGAATTGGTTCTTTTTTTAATCTCGTGACGTGGCACTGATCACTCAGTCGGCGGGGGGGGGGGGGGCGGGGGGGGGAGAGTGACAAAATCCGTCTTACTGCTACGTCGCTATTCGTGGCTGCGCTGTGGGGCTCTCCGATGTCGTACCACGTGTCGTCGTTTGGTGCAACTGAAGAAGCTGCCCAGCAAAGCGAAACGTCGAACAGTGCCGCTCGGTAACGACCTGAAAACACATGGGAGACCTATAGATGAACACACACACACACGTATATACTGTAAACGATTTGACAACGAATGAAAATTAGTTTAATTGCAAACACGCTTTCGCGTCGCAAAAATGTCATTTGTCCGTTTTTGTCACCCGACCCGCGAATTCAGAATTCAGCTCCGCCCCAAAGCTCCGCCGGTGAGCAACTCGAGCACGCGGGACTGCCCGAGCGGAGGAGCCGAATGCTCGCTCTCCGTGTCGCCCCTGTGGGGCGTGTGGTACTACATCTCCGTGGAGAAGCTCGCCACAAACGCCAACGTCACTTTCCTCATCTCCGCGCTCGTCACAGGTGCGCCCGTGCGTCGGGTGGTGGGAGGGGTGTGGGGTGGAGCTGGGTGGGGGTTCCGCACCCGGCCGCCGGTTGCCGCTACAACGGAATCGCACCGAATGCATGCGGGTGTGCGCGTGTGCGCCACGTCTTGTTTGGCAGCGGAAGCTAAGCGGGGTCGAACCTGGTTGGTACGCGGGTCGATTATGTCATCGGGATACAGCACCCCCTTCCCACGCGTGTGGCTTTGCGACGTACAGTAAAACCTTGGATTGCGAGCATGATTCGTTCCAGAAACGTGTTTGTAATCCTAAGCACTCGTATATCAAAGTGAATTTCCCCATAAGAAATAATGGAAACTCAGATGACTCGTTTCACAACCCAAAAATATTCATATAAAAATGATTAATACAAAATACCTTTTTATATTTTTATTGTTTCAATTTAATATAAAGTAATCAATTTTTTTAATTAAATGTAATCGTGGCTGGTGTGAGGGAGACGAGAGAGAGGAGAGGAGGGTTATTGTGTAGGACGACTTTCACTGTCAATAACGGAATCACTGCCATCTGTTGGCTCACTTTTTTCTTTGTGTGCGATTTTAACAAGGAACCTATCCAATGACACTTGCTTTTGCCTCCTTTTGAGGATTTCATGGGGGCCATTGTTGCAGTACAGTTACTAAAGAACAGTCACTACACTTGGACACAAAATTAAAAAAAATGCTTTACGCACACACACGTGGTCACAACACTATAGTAAACAGTATACGCTCGCACGGATGTTGACTATACGAGAGAGAAGAACCATCGGCTCAGTTGTGATCACGTGATGCTCGGCAGACAAAGCGTATACGTACACTACTCGCATTGCAAGACCTCGCTCGTTCATCAAGTTAAAATTAATTTAAAATTTTTGCTCGTCTCGCAAAACACTCGCGGACCAAGGTACTCGCATTCCAAGGTTTTACTGTACAGCCCATCTGCGCATGAAACTCGGGTCATTAAATGGACAATGTGGAGGGTCAGAGTTGACCACTTGGTTGTCGCCACCACTTTCCATTCCATTCCACCCCGCCCCCCCACCCCCCCTCCCCACAACCTCCTCGCAGACTGCTCCCAGTATGGCCCCGCCGCCAGCGGGTACCAGCGCGACGCGGACCTGTCGCCGTCGGGAAACTGGAGCGCGAGGACCGACGTCCCCGCCGGCGTCCCCGAGCTGTGCCTGCCCGTGCGGCCCACGTTGCGCAACGACCTCAACACGCTGTCGACGCAGTTCTTCGTTTTCTACGGCCCCAACGTGACGGTGACCAGCGCTTCGCCCGTCACGCTCAGCCTGCAGCTGGGGCCGCTGCTTGACGGGGGAGCCACGCTCAACTTTGAGATCGCGCTCAATATGGTGAGATGTGGGTTTTTTTTTTCTTTTTTTTCCTTCCGGACGCGGCGGGAGATGGAGCGGCAATTTTTCGACTCGTGCACGGGGACTAAACTAAATCTAAGCTATTTTTATTTTAACAGGTATGGCCCACTGGGCTTATATAGTCTTTTTTTTTCAGAAGCGACCCCCTCCCCCCCCCTCCACAAATGATTGCTCAACGAAGTGGCTTATCATCATGTGGACATTTATAGCAGCCAGACACTCTAAACGCATGATGTTGATTCTAAATGTGAAAAATCCACACGACCACGGGGAGAACACGCAAACTCCAAATAGAAATGCGTCAGGGTCGTGATCGAACCCACGACCCCCCGCACACCAAGCGAGGTGGTTAACACCTCGACACCGCGGCTTGGGCGGGGGTGGGAAGCTGACAGCCCGCTGGCCGGATGCGACCCACAGCTTCATCTCCATACGGCCCACGGTCACTTGAGACCTACCACTTTGGAACGGTCTGCAAATGATATCCATCGCTGCAAGCATCCGAGCCGTGCTTATCGCGTACTTGAGGGGGAATGATTTTCGACGTGGTAAAGCTGCGTTTTTAATTTTGGTGCTTTCAGTGAACTTCTGTCACTGCGAGAGGCCCTTGAACGAAGTGTTCGATTCCCAGTAACGAGCAACATCCGTGACGAATATCTGAACTGGTCTTGGGTCTCACCTAGGTCAACTCAGCCTTCAATGGGTGCCTGGCTGCAGTTTGTAAACATCAGCACTGGGTAGACGGAAGTGGCCAGGCGTGGTGCTAACAACACCCCACCTGCTTTCGCGCCGTGCCGGCTTTCATAGGTAGGCACACTAACAGAACTTACCCCGTAGTCTTAGACTATACGGGTGGATCTTTGTCATAGACATACACGTGTACCCCCCCCCCCCCCCATGCCCATGTGTGTGTGTGCACAGAGCTCCGTGCAAGGCCACAACGTGACGGTGCTCGCCTGCCTGAACCCGGACGTGCCGCTCGTCTCACTCAACTCCACCCTGGCGTGCAGCACCAGTGAGCACTGCACCGACACTCGCCCTACACGTCATCACCACAACGCCACGCACTGACACTCACCCTACACGTCATCACCACGACGCCACGCACTGACACTCACCCTACACGTCATCACCACGACGCCACGCACTGACACTCACCCTACGTGTCATCACCACGACGCCACACCAACACTTACCCTACGTGTCATCACCACGACGACACGAACCGACACTCACCCTACACGTCATCACCACGACGCCACGCACTGACACTTACCCTACACGTCATCACCACGACGCCACACCGACACTCACCCTACACGTCATCACCACGACGCCACGCACCGACACTCACCCTACACGTCATCACCACGATGCCACGCACCGACACTCACCCTACACGTCATCACCACGACGCCACACCAACACTTACCCTACGTGTCATCACCACGACACCACGCACTGACACTCACCCTAAGTGTCATCACCACAACGCCACACCAACACTCGCCCTACGTGTCATCACCACGACGCCACGCACTGACACTCACCCTACGTGTCATCACCGCGACGCCACACACTGATACCCTCCCAGGACGTGGAGTGTATCATCTGTATTTATCACATCGTGACGTAATCCATTTAACGCGCTCGCCAGCTACGTGTTTGCGGCCACGTGGACACGGCTTGACTCACCCCCAACAAACGAATAGCAGCTACTAAATAATACAAATAAATATACAAATAACTTCCTGAGCACGGTTAATCCACAACCCAGGTAATCCGCCCACAGAGGGTGGAGGTTTAAATGTAGGTCTTTGTAGCCAATGCTTTGATCCACATTTATTTTTTGTTTGGGTAAAACCACATTTAGTAGTTTTATGCCAAAGTTCTTGTCATTTAACCCTCACTGCCAAAAAAGTCTGTTGGCGATGCTGCTGCGTTGGCAGTGGTCCACAAGCACGATTAACAACAAAAAACAACCCTCAATACCTTCATCCATAACACAACTACCTTTCAGGCAAGGACCCTTTACCAGGTAAGGCTCACCACTGAGCTATGTGGCTTTTTTTCAGAAGCGACCTGGCCACAAGTGATAGCTCAATGAAGTGGCTTATCACGTGGAAATTTATCGCAGCCAAATACTCTAAACGCGTGACGTTGATTCTAATATGGAGGGAAAAACCGGAGGACCCGGAGAAAAATCCACACGACCACGGGGAGAACATGCAAACCCTAAATATACAGGCATCAGGGTTGGGATCAAACCCACGACCTCCTGTGTACGAGTCGAGGTAGTTAACATCTCGCCACAGTGGCGCCCCATATAAAGAGGCCACCACTACCAACTAGTTGGCCGAACCCAAAATATCTATCCGAACGTGGATCAGACAGTGGCGGTTGAGCGGTGCGTGTTGCTGTGCTGACGGAGTTGCTTCCGCTGCTTGCACTACAGTGAGCTCCGAGGGCAGCCTAGTGTGGGTTCGGCCCGGAGCCGAACGGGCTCGCCTGCTGCTGCCCTTTCCCCAGCCGGGGCGCTGGTACGTGACGCTGCGGACCCTCTGCGGGACAAACAGGTACACACAAGACACTGGCAGCCACCCACAGTCGTATTGCTGTGTGTGTGTGTGAGTGCGTGTCTCTGTGCGCGTCTGTGTGGGGAACGGTGGTGTAGCGGTTAGCACGCTGCGCTACAAACCCGGCGACCTGATTTTGATTCCCGCTCACGGCCAACAGCAGTGACGATTATTTGAACCGGACCTGGGCCTCCCCTAGGTAGACTTAGCCTTAAATTAGTACCTTGTCCAGTGCATACGCATCGCCACTCGGGAGACGAAGGCGTTCTGGCTTGGTGCTGGCCACTCACCCTCTCTTGTGCCGCTCCGGTCTTGCTAACAGCACTTGCCCCAACAGTCTGTTAAGGTTTTATTGGGGGAGGTCTTTGTCTATGTCTGTATGAATGTTTGTGCGTCTGTGAGTGGGACAGTAATCCGCAGCTCCGATTAACATGGTTGGCTATGCACGGCACAAAAGAAGTTCAACATACATACATTGGGGAGCGCGGGTGGTGCACCTTGCCCAAAAACGCCTCTGGGTCTGGCCTGTGACATCCCGACAGCAGCGAGTCTTCAACACGTCACGTGGCCTCACAGTGCACCTAGCCTCTCACAAGTGATGCGGCTCAGGTGCCGTCTCTTCGTGGTGAATGGAATCTGTTGTAGCTGTGTGAATTTGTGTTTCTGTGCTGTGTGTGTGTGTCTCTGCGTCCCTCCGTGTGTTTTGCGTACGAGCTGTGTGACGCCAAACACACTTGGCCGTGTGATCATTATAATCACGTTGTGTGTGCACCCGCACGCGCGCCTGCCTTGGATATCGCGCGCTTCAACGCCTCCCCCGCTCGTCTTTGTTGCCAGCTCCCTGGCGGAGTGCGCCAACACGAGCGCCCAGGTCAGCCTCCGCATGTTCCTGTCGCCGTGCATCGACAGCTGCGGGACGTACGGGGAGTGCCACCTCTTGCGCTCCTACTCCTACATGCTGGCTGCCTGTCGCTGCCGCGCCGGTGAGCACTCGACGCACCGGCTTCCTGGATTCTATTCTGACCATTTCCAGAGTGTTGCTTTGACGTAGTTTCAAGCAGGAACTTGTCGTTCCTGGTCGCTAAATTTGGTTCGTGAGAATCTTCCGCCGGCTCGCGACTGCTTGGCGAGTCGAAACGGTGATAATTGGCACGTTCGACGCTTGCACACCCCGTGACATTTTAATTTGTTTTGGCTGTGCAAGTTTTTATAGATGCTATACGCCGGATCTTTGCATTTGCTCTGCTTGTGTGCATGTGTGCCCACTGTGCCACTGGGGAGCACAGGCAGTGCATCTTCCAGTCATCTCAGTAAGTTAGCCCATGCCACCTGGGATCAGGCCTGTGACATCCTTACTGCGTGCCTAACCACACTTGGAAGTGGCCTCAAAGTGCACCTAGCCTGGCACAAGCGGTGTGGTGAAGTCGTCATCACTAAGTGGTGAATGGCGGCTGCTGCTGCTGCTCTTGTGGTGTGCAGATTGGGATGGCTGGGGCTGTACGGATGGCAGAAACGCTCTGTCCTACAGGGAGCAGATGATCCACGTGATTCTGCTCACGTTCAGCAACCTTCTCTTCATCCCGCCCATCGTCATCGCCCTGCGTAACCACCTCCTCATGGAAGCCTCCGTCTACACCTACACCATGTTCTTCTCCACGGTGAGGTCGCGCCGTGCGGGCTTGCGCCTGCTGAGGCTGACTCGTCGTTTGTGTATGCCACGGGTTGTGCCATGCGTTGCCTTGCTACGCCCGCGGTGAAGTATGGGTGGAATGATTTCTTTCACTCGTTGGCTGTTTGGGTTGCCACCTGTCCTGGTTTTTCCAGGATTGGCCTTTGCCGAGTGGCTTTTCCTGGGAAATCTGTAAGTCTTCTTGGGACATGGTTTTTGTCAGTTGTGTCATAATAATAATAATACCACTCAATGCAATACATTCACATACAGTTCCTCCCCTCTTCCGATATTGAGATAATCATCTTGCCATGATATGTCTCGGATTTTATTCCCTCCGCAAAGTCAACACTACTCGTCCTCCCACCTTTCTCGGTGATTCTGACGAATCGTAGCAATTCGGGGGACTACATTTGATTTGAAGACTCGAATCTCTGTTCAACATTCTCGTGAATGTAGCTCCTCCAGTGGCTGCAGGGGGTCGCGTGAACTCATTGCGCGTACACAATCAAACAAAGACAAAGACCCCCCGTTTGGCCTTAACAGACTTTTGGGGCAAGGGCTGTTCGCAAGACCATATGAAGGCCCGTACAGCGCACGAAGGGGGAGTGGGTGGCTAGCACCATGCCCGAGTGGCGATGTTTACACATCGCACCAGGTACTCATTTGAGGCCGAGTCGACCTACAAAATGTACACAAATCCAAAAACACTCGATTCTTACACTCGTGATTCAACGGGTGTATCACGAGCTTCGGAAATGACAGTCGAAGAATCTTTGGGGATCGATTCCTACTTGAGGTGCTGTTGGCAGAATCGTTGTTTTTCAGTTCGCATATCTTGTCTATAACGAGTCGACATTACCACCTGCAGTCACAGGGGGTCATTCTGTGACTGTAGATAATGAATCGCTGCTCTAATAAGCAACAATTAATTGAATCTGTACATCCCTATTCAATCAAGCCTAATGGAGGACAACACTTCACACATGAGACAGAATAAAAACAATACAAATCACAATCCCTAATTGTGGCTTTTTGTCAAATAGCTAGTTAGTGAATCATCACGTGCATTGTAATTAGATTTAGCGTTAATATTTTGAATGCTTTGGAGACATGCTCTCACGTAACTGTTTGTCCAAAAAAAAGAATGATTATCCGCGAAGCTCACTCACACGAGAGCTGAGCTTTTCTCAACACCTGATGATGCCGGATGTCATTTCCAGCGAAATGTAAACACACGTAAAAATATATATATTTTAAAAACGTTCCTCGCTTTTCATCTCTCCTCCGGTTTGTTGATAAACCAAGTAATTTGGTATGTTTACCCACGTGAGGGCTTGATTTGATTTGCTCCGTCGGGTGGGTGACGGAGGGCCTCGTTGAAAATTTGCATTATACACTACACGTTCAAAGAAACGAATTATGATTCATGGTATTGGTCACGGAAGCCCACGTATGAACGTAAATTAATGTATGGAAGTATGTTGAACTACTTATAACCAACCGTGCTGATGATTATTGAATTTAATCTTGACCCTGAATAGTGCATGACAAGTGATTGAATTGGCTGTAGATGGAAAAATGAGATGGGGCAGGGGGGGGAATGAGAAACGCTACAAACGGAGATGATATATAACCCGTTCATGAATCTAATCTCAGTTCCAAATCGTCGTAATTTAACAAACCACCGTGGTGGGTAAATTGTTTACAGGCCAAATATAAATCACTCTGAAGCTGCATGCCCTGCACATGCCTCGACTTGTGCTGTCTAGTATAAAAATACCCGCAGGTGAGGACTGTACGGCGTCCTTCGTAGATGTAAACAGCATTATTTTAGCTTTGTACATAGGATTTTTTAACGACCAACGTTATTATTTATGATTCGTTACTTCTTGGGTGAGACCGTGGAGGTATAATGCCGACTTTTATCTCTGCCCGATAGAGCCAATCAAACCAACTTGTCAGTCTGGCTCACATGTCACTTGATCTTTATTGGTTCTGTCATATGGTGGAAACTATGGCATTACCTTGTTGAAAAATCCGCATGTTGACTATACAAAAATGGTTAAGTAATGCACTGTGAAGTCTATGTGTGTATGGGCGTGTTTGTGCATGTGTGGCGTGGGGAGGCGGCGGCACAGCGGTTAGCGCGCTGCACTACCAATCTGGTGACCTGAGTTCGATTCCCGCCCACGATCAAATAACAGTGGCGAATATTTTAACTGGTCTCGGGCCCTCTTTCAGGTCAACTCAGCCTCAAATGAGTACCTGATCCGGTGTGTAAACATTGCCACTCGGTAGGCAAACGCGGCTGGGCGTGGTGCTGGCCACCCACCCCCTTGTGTGCCGTGCCGGCCTTCATAGGTAGTCGTTAACAGCACTTGCCCCAACAGTATATTAAAACTAAAATGAAGGATCTTTTGTCTTTGTGACATGGGGAGCGGTAAGAATGTGCTTACAGGTGCTCGCTAATGGAAATTGCCCCGAGGGTATGTAGAGAGCGGCGATGTTGGGGTTAAGTGCACTGCGCTACTAACCCAGTGACCCCGAGTTCCATTCTCAACCACTGGTAATATCAGTGGCGAGTGTTATCTCTAACTGGTCCCATAGGTTAACTCAGGCTTAAATGACTACCTGGTGCGGCGGTGTCTAAACCTCAGCAGCTACTACTCTCTAACCAGCTCTTGCCCCAACGGTCGATGTAGGCTTCATGGGGGGATCTCTTGTGTTGTTTGCAGTTTTACCACGCCTGCGACCAGCCCGGGGTGACTGTGCTGTGCATCATGGATTACGACGTGCTCCAGTACTGCGACTTCTTCGGCTCCCTCATGTGCGTTTGGGTCACCCTCATCTGCATGGCTCGCCTGCAGACCGTTGCCAAAGAGGTTCGTACCTGGGAACTAAGCCACACGCTCAGCGCAACGTCAGCCTGTCGCCTCCTGTGTGTGGCCACATTCAACACTCAACAAATGGCTTTTGGTTTGGTCAGATCACGAAAGGAAAATGTTGTGTCGTACACCCTCCTCTACCCAATAATGTACTAGCATCATCTCTAGGGAGAAATTAGTTTTTTTGCGTACGAATTCCTATTCGCGGATTGTTATTTGCC
The DNA here is from genome assembly GCF_048934315.1 of Petromyzon marinus. Classification (NCBI taxonomy): domain Eukaryota; kingdom Metazoa; phylum Chordata; class Hyperoartia; order Petromyzontiformes; family Petromyzontidae; genus Petromyzon; species Petromyzon marinus. The sequence goes on along the minus strand of NC_133710.1, from coordinate 4,924,425 downwards.
ATCAGCCCTAATGAATGTTCTCTGCCTATGTTAGTGTTTGTTTTGATTTTGTTCGCGATCCACGTGCTGGCCACCGCTGCCTTGTGACGTTGATGCGTTGCCGCCGCAGGTGCTGTACTTGCTCGGAGCGCTCGTGCTCGCCATGGTGGTGCAAATGGACCGACACGGACTGTGGAACCTGCTGGGGCCGACGCTCTTTGCCCTCGTGTTGCTGGCGATCGCTTGGGCAAGGCACCGCACCGCCACCATACAGCAGCCACAGCCAGCCACACCACCGCCACGAGAGAGCGTGCGCACCCCCTCGGCGGAACCATTACACCACGGGAACTCTCCAATCCGGGGGGTCGCCGGTTCGGTTTGATCTCCCGGCACGGCAGTTGAAACTAATTGACAAAATTTCTCCCCCCACGTCCCGCCATCTCTGTCTACCCAGTGGTATAGATGGGTACACCGCGGTCGATTGGCAGGTTGCGTGTGGTGTAATGCGGCTCTCGTGTTGTTGCGCCCGCTCGCAGGCGGTGCGGATGGTGCGGCGCCGGCACTGCTACCCGCCGTCGTGGCGCCGGTGGGTTTTCTTCCTGCTGCCGGGCACCGTCATCGCGCTGACGGCCGTGATGCTCTACGTGGTGGTGGAGACGGACAAGAACTACTACTACACGCACTCGCTCTGGCACATGCTCATCGCCGGCTCGCTGTCCTTCCTGCTGCCGCCGCGGGGCCGCCGCGTCACGCCGCTGCAGAAGGTGCAGCGCAAGGGCTGCGGCTACCGCCTGTGCATCGACGAGCCGGACGACACTCAGCCTCTCGAGCCAGTGCTGCTCAACGTCAACAGCGTGTGTCCCTTGTAGCACGGACGGTGACCTGCTTACTCGTTCGGAGCCCACGTTGTTGTTGTTGTTTTTATTTTTTTAAGCGGTCGCAAGATATTTTTCCGCCGCTCAGCGAGATCGCGTTGCAGTTGCTCCTTGTCAAAGCGTTGACGCACAGCCTTGTGATGGCCACCCAATGCAAGAGAAGCGACTGGCATTTTTTTAATTTAGGCTGCAGATGGGTAACGAGGCAACTCTACGGCAGTTGTATCCTTGCTAGTGCTCGCGAGAACATCGACACTCGTCCGTATGGGTTCTTAAGTTCACGAAACATGCGTTGAATTGTGCAAGGGTAAATGTTTTTCAATTGCCACCAAATCCACTAGACGCGCTGCCATTTAATGCTTTGTAAAATGGTGGCCCGGTGCATTAATGGTCACCAATGACTGCGCACTCTAAGAATTAAATGTATTGGTTTTACTTTCATGCGATAAACACCACTCTGTGGCACAGCAGGTTGGAAAGTCCACTTCTGTGAGTACTCACTTCGGTGAGAACTGTTCTCTGATGTAAAGAGGTGCTACAAATACTAATTGATTATTGAATCACGACCCAGAATCGTGACAATTCGTTCAATCATAGGGAACGGTTTAATCTTTCCACTCCTAGAATACAGCTACCCAATTTTGGCCAATCGCTGGCTACCACTGGCCCAAGAGGCAACAAAAACCTTGGCTGCTGTACATTCACACCATCAGAGGACATGTCGGTTGTGAGTTTTTGTTGTTGTCGCAATGCTGATGCAATGATGCAATGCAATTGGCCGGTTTAACGTGGACTTACCGTATTGGGATCGATTCAGTCTCTATCGCACGGGCTGTAGAAACATTCGCGTTGGCTTCCTGCGTTATGTTTACAACTGTCCGAGGTGTGTGCCGCTGACAAACGTGTCGTGACGTGGACCGGCAGGGTTTGTAAGGTTAGCTGGTTGGTAAGTAGCTCCCAATTGGTGCCTGACCTAAGGGGTTTATGGAATGTAACCAGACCTTCTGATTTGGCAGGGACACTCACCTCAATTTCATAAAAAGCTGTCCTGGTGTCCTCCGGACGCTTCTGTGTAAATGGGGATTTTCTCTGCGGGTTTAAAATGTTCTGGCCCTTGTGATGACACGTGCAAAGGGTGGGGCTACCCGGTGCAGTGGGCAGGGTCGACAGAGAAGAGTAGGCGAGGCCTATGAGCAATGGGTGAGGCCCTGTGTCGGAAAGACTGAGGCCCACTCTTATGTTGGGTGGAAGTCGATGCCAGGAAGGGGTTCCAGCCCCCCACAACTGTGCCCTGGCGGAGCCTCCCAAGAAAATTGGTAGCTTTAGATTTTGGGCGAGGTTGTGGCCTCGCGTAAATGTGTGCAACAGGTTTCGTACGTTCTACCGTCCTGTGTCAATGCACTGCTGGATGAAGGCATTAACGCACCATGCGGACTTGCGGAGTTTGTTTGACCGTGCTTCAATGCTGGTCAGCAGGGGTTGGGTTAAGGCAGGGGGGAGTATTTGAGAGTAGTGAAGTACAGTTGCGCAATGGAGCGCCGTGCTGCCCACCACATAACCCCACAGCCTATAACAAGCTGTGGTGCGCGTGGCGGTCGCCTGTCCAAGCACCAGCCAGGCCAGGCCACGCTTAGCTTCCAAGCTCCGATGAGATCGGGTGCTTTTCCAGGCGTTGTTGGTCATTCGGCGTGCGACAGTGACCGTGCGAATTACGGTCGCGACTCCACCGCACATCTCTCTGTTGGCTGCTATGGACGTGCGATTGCTGGTATCTACAAGTTGCACATACAGGGAACGGTGTCTTTTTATTTTTTGTATAACTTCTGACTTTTAGCCTTGCATCTGTTAAGTGGGCGGGGGGCGGGTGATTGTGATGCACGAGAGGAAATCACTGCACATTGATCATTTACGTACATTCTACAAGATATTTATTTTGCATAACGTGACGATGACTCATGCGTGCGTGGATTTTTTTGAGTACCGTATGCAAGTGTCGAGTGAATCGTACGCGCACGTGAGTTATGTGTGTTTCCTACTGCTACAGCTCAGGTTAATGGACTAATGGAACTACTGTATAAAATGTAACAAATTTGGTGAATGGACTCATTTTGCAAGTACACTGTGGGGTTTTCTTTTTAAACGATTACATGTACATTTTGTCGGTGATATGATTGTGTATTTTATTAAGGTAGTGGACTACCTGCCATCTCTGTAGATTGCGGGTGAAATAAATTGAGTGGCACAGTTGTCCCTGCAGGTTTTCGTCCAATGACGGACCTTCCTTGGTTTTTGGTTCAGGTTTAGTGTTGTTTGGGGTTAGGGTTTCATCAGGAACATAGCAGTGAAATTGACAAAGGGCAGCACAAAAACAAACAAGACTGGTGGACAATACCCATTTGCAGGCTGGTGCTGCACCTCCGATCAGCACGGTTGGCTTACGTACGGTGTGAAACAAGTTCATCATACGTACACGTGCTGCGTGGGGACAGTTGCCGCTTGGGGTCCCCTAGACTAAATCAACTGCGCTCTGAGATGTCTTACATCAGGGGGCCACAATAATATACACGTTGTTGATGATGTAATGTTTGATCTCTCCCAGACTGCCACAGGGCAATGGAATAGAATGGTTGAAATTAGTTTTTTTTTACATAAGGCGCTTTGAGATGCTGAGGCATATTACCGTGGGTGTAATAACCAGAATACAGTACTGTCCTACTACTACATGCCATCTGTTTCACATTGGACGTTAAAGGTCCCCTGATGTAATTGGCAAGAGGAAGCCATTGTGTGCTGGCGCCAAGGTCCAACATTTGCCAAATTCGAAAGTTAACCACAAATGAAACAAATGGGATTTTCTAGATTTGAAGCTTTCGTGACTGTAAAGATTCATACTCTTTGGTTTTATTCGGTAAAGTTACGTAGATAAAATAAAACAATAAAAGACTCATCTTCTTTGGTTCTTTCGGTAAAGTCACGTAGAATGAGAATAAAATAACACAATAAAATTCTCACGACGTTTCGGCCACAACGCAAGCGGCCGTCTTCAGGTGGGGTTTTCAACGCAAGCGGCCGTCTTCAGGTGAAGACGGCCGCTTGCGATGTGGCCGAAACGTCGTGAGAATTTTATTGTATTATTTTATTTTATTCTCATTCTACGTGACTTTACCGAAAGAACCAAAGATGAATCCTTGCAGTCACGAAAGCTTTAAATCGAAAAATAAAAGACTTTACCGAATAAAACTAAATGTGATTTTATACGTTTTTTTTGGGTTTGATGGAAATTGCACGATCTGACCCCCCCCCCTCTCAATTATAGACATTGGTCGCAAAAGCCTACGTATTGAAATTAGATTTTACACCGTATTCATTCCCCATTATTAGGAGAAAGATGCCTTGCCCCAGGTCAAGCTTGCCAAGGAGACTCATCCTGGTCTCGAGTTCTTCACCCGGTTAAACAATCGCCTTGAAACTGAATGCACATCTTTAACCCTATTGTTTTAGGTTCTAGTGTTGGGAATTAAGGTTATACTTAAGGTTTAGGCCAAAGTTTTGGTTGGGAGTTAGGGGTTATAGTTAAGGGTTTGGCTCAGGGGTTAGTTTTTGCTCAGGGCTTCAGGTTAGGGTAATAATCAAAGACCAATTTTCTTGCCGTAAATCTGCAGGGACAGGACCATAGTTTATTAATGGTAATGTATGACTTGCAATCACCATATTCGGTATTTATATTCTTCTTTTAACGTGTGTGTAAATATTCTGTACTTATTAAACAGCTTCAAGCATTTGAGGGAATACGTCGTTTTTGTGTTCTTGATGTTTTACTCATTGATGGGCCCGCCACAATAACCCAGATTGTCAATTAAAATGTGATTGAAATACAACTGTAGACTATTTAAAGACAAAATAAGATGTTAATTTCCTCGCCTGGTATGCAGGAGGCCGTGGGTTCGATCCTGACGCCTGCTGTATAATTTGCGTGTTCTCTTAAGATTATTTGGCTGCTATAAATGTCCACACGATAAGCCAACTCCGTTGAGCTATCACTTGTGGCCAGGTCGCTTCTTAAAAAGAACTTCAGCTCAGTCGGCCTTACCTGGTAAAATAAATTAAAAATTTATAGTTTTAAAAGTACAGTCAGGGTCCTTGATTGGTGAAAGGATTTGGGAGTGGGAGGAGAGAGAATAGGTATTGTGGAAGACAGGATGATGAGAGAGGAGTTGGTGTGGATATGACGAGGACTTGAAGATTTGGGAGGAGGGTTAACGGAGACTTGAGGAATAGAGGGGGCAGTCGGTGAGGACTTTGAGACCTGAAGGACAGGAGTTCAGACGACTGAAGGACTTTGGAAGAACAGGACCGAGGAGGGGTGGAGGAGAGGACTCGGGGCAGCCAGGAATGAGGAAGAGAGGAGCGGGGTAGGAGGAGAGAGCGGGGTTGACAAACTGGTGGTGGAGACCACGGTGTGGGGGGGGGGGAGAGGTGAGAGAGCACTTGCTGGGCTCGAGCTGATAGGAAAGGAGAGGAGTGGGGAACAGTCGGAGGAAGAAGGGTGACAGGAGGAGAGGTGGTCGCGCGTGGTGGTGGTGGAGGAGGAGGGGACAATCGGACTCCCTCGGACTCATTCGGCGGTGCCATGCGACTACTTCTCTGTTCGAGGTTCCTCTTATCCCCGCTGGGCCGCAGAGCCCTGAGCGTCTCTCCCTGTCCCCACACTTCACCACCACCGTCACCACCACCACCCGGTTTGGCTGCGTCTATCGGAGAGGCGACGTCGGCGGCCGCGAGATCATCGGGCCGCGTGGACGCCGAGGGCGGTCGGTCGGGCTGCGACGGCCCGGCGAGGCGTCACTTCCCCGGCGGGCCGGGCAGGCGAGGCGCGGGCTCCGCGGAGCCGCCCCGCGTGTCTCGGGCTCTGGTGCTCGAGAAGACGACCCGCTACGAGTTCGAGCAGCAGCGATACAAATGCGCCGCCCTGTCCGAGGAGGACCTCAGGCAGCTGGTGAGCAACAGGCGCTCGCACTCACCATTTGGCGAGTGACCCTGTGGCGCGCTCTCTCTCACCTTAATCCTGCACGCTTCATGTGCATTTACCACCCCCACCACATCACTCACCACAACACTCACCACATCACTCACCACAACACTCACCACATCACTCACCACATCACTCACCACAACACACATCACTCACCACAACACTCACCACATCACTCACCACATCACTCACCACAAAACTCACCACAACACTCACCACATCACTCACCACAACACTCACAACATCACTCACCACATCACTCACCACAACACTCACCACAACACTCACCACACAACTCACCACAACACTCACCACATCACTCACCACAACACTCACCACAACACTCACCACATCACTCACCACAACACTCACCACATCACTCACCACAACACTCACCACATCACTCACCACAACACTCACCACATCACTCACCACAACACTCACCACATCACTCACCACAACACCACATCACTCACCACATCACTCACCACATCACTCACCACAACACTCACCACATCACTCACCACAACACTCACCAAAACACTCACCACAACACTCACCACATTACTTACCACATCACTTACCACGCTCCTCACCCTGTGCTCACCATACAGACACATGCACCAACCACTCACCACACCCCTCACCCTGTGCTCACCATACAGACACATGCACCAACCACTCACCAACCACTCACCACGCTCCTCACCCTGTGCTCACCATACAGACACATGCACCAACCACTCACCACGCTCCTCACCCTATGCTCACCATACAGACACATGCACCAACCACTCACCACGCTCCTCACCCTGTGCTCACCATACAGACACATGCACCAACCACTCACCAACCACTCACCACGCTCCTCACCCTGTGCTCACCATACAGACACATGCACCAACCACTCACCACGCTCCTCACCCTGTGCTCACCATACAGACACATGCACCAACCACTCACCAACCACCAACCACTCACCACGCTCCTCACCCTGTGCTCACCATACAGACACATGCACCAACCACTCACCACGCTCCTCACCCTGTGCTCACCATACAGACACATGCACCAACCACTCACCAACCACACACCTCACCACGCTCCTCACCCTGTGCTCACCATACAGACACATGCACCAACCACTCACCAACCACTCACCACGCTCCTCACCCTGTGCTCACCATACAGACACATGCACCAACCACTCACCAACCACTCACCACGCTCCTCACCCTGTGCTCACCATACAGACACATGCTCCAACCACTCACCAACCACTCACCACACACCTCACCACGCTCCTCACCCTGTGCTCACCATACAGACACATGCACCAACCACTCACCAACCACTCACCACACCCCTCACCCTGTGCTCACCATACAGACACATGCACCAACCACTCACCAACCACTCACCACGTTCCTCACCCTGTGCTCACCATACAGACACATGCACCAACCACTCACCAACCACTCACCACGTTCCTCACCCTCTGCTCACCATACAGACACATGCACCAACCACTCACCACGCTCCTCACCACACCCCTCACCCTGTGCTCACCATACAGATACATGCACCAACCACTCACCAACCACTCACCACGTTCCTCACCCTCTGCTCACCATACAGACACATGCACCAACCACTCACCACGCTCCTCACCCTGTGCTCACCATACAGACACATGCACCAACCACCCTCCTCACCACACCCCTCACCCTGTGCTCACCATACAGACACATGCACCAACCACTCACCACGCTCCTCACCACGCTGCTCACCATACAGACACATGCACCAACCACTCACCACGTTCCTCAACCTGTACTCACCATACAGACACATGCACCAACCACTCACCAACCACTCACCCTGTGCTCACCATACAGACACATGCACCAACCACTCACCAAACACTCACCACGCTCCTCACCACACCCCTCACCCTGTGCTCACCATACAGACACATGCACCAACCACTCACCAACCACTCACCACGCTCCTCACCACGCTCCTCACCCTGTGCTCACCATACAGACACATGCACCAACCACTTATCACGCTCCTCACCACCCCTCACCCTGTGCTCACCATACAGACACATGCACCAACCACTCACCAACCACTCACCACACTCATCACCACACTCCTCACCCTCTCTCCGAGGAGAACTTTCGGCAACTAATGAGGACCCTTCGCTGTGTGCTCACCATGCAGAGACGCATGCACCAACCGTGTACATCATAACCACTAGCTTTGTTGCACGTCCAAGGACGGCTGTGTATATTACAGTCAATCTGAAATATTCAATAGAAAAATTGTTCAGCTCATGATTATTAATGAGGGGGGCGTTGCCCCATGTGGAGTGACGTCACCCGCTAATGGTTATTGTGGAGGGGTGCGGCGTTTGGAGTGACGTCACCCCCTCATGGTTATTGTGGAGGGGTGCGGCATGTGGAGTGACGTCACCCGCTAATGGTTATTTGGGAGGGGTGCGGCATGTGGAATGACGTCACCCCCTCATGGTTATTGTGGAGGGGTGCGGCATGTGGAGTGCGCGACCTTTATGTGCGTTTGTGTAAATTTCCACGCGGGCATGAATATTAATGAAGGGGGGGGCCTCTTTTGCAGTGACGTCACACACGGATGTAGCACTATACTGCATAGATTTATTTTTTTGCCGTCACTCTCTGTAAAGAAACGTCATATTTGAAGCGACTTTGCGTCATAAATTATTTCATTCAGCTCGACCTTCCTCTGCGTTCGTGTAAACATCCACCCACTAATGAATATTAATGAGGGAGGGTGGGCCTCATATGGAGTGACGTCACGCGGGGCGGTGGGCCTCATGCTGAGTGACGTCACTCACGGGACGGACACATTTGTGGATGATTATAGTAGATAATGCGCAACAATAAGCACAAATATCGTGCGATACACTGCTGCATATGGACACTCGCTCAGCACCACACACTCCCCACACCATGCACACTCAACGCTGACTCGCTCACCGCACTCACCATACACACTTCACAAAGTCCCGCCTCACCTTGAGGAATTCATCGGTGCGGATAAACTCACAAACACCATTAACATATTCTGCGCACTCGCCACCACACTCGCACACACACCGGATGCACTAACCCTGACTTACCTCGGCTCATTCACCGTAACATCTTGCCGTACAACACAACAAAAAAAACATGCAAACTACAGGTGTGTGCAGAGCCGGGAGGACACCACACCACACTCAACACACCACACTCAACACACACACACCACACTCACTCACCCTGAATCGCAACGTTTGTGCGGGAAAATCTATTGAGACTGTTGCATTGTTGTCAACCCCTTATCAGTGCCCTACCTTATTACAGACCAATTCAGACCTTACTGGTCACCCCGTGCCCTCATAAATCTCAACGTTCATCCTACAAAGTCCCATCACAAGGGAGAAACACAAACAAATTGACACAAACATGACTTTGCCCGTATATAAACGGCTGTACGCTGTGTGGACCTGTAAAACTAGATTTCCCTGATTTAAAGCTTTCGTGACTGCAGGGATTCATATTCTTGGTTCTTTCGGTAAAGTCACGTAGAAGGGAAACAATAAAATAAGAAAAATATAAAACAATAAAATTCTCACGACGTTTCGACTGCAACACAAGCAATCATCATCAGGTGTGGTTTTCACACCTGATGATGATTGCTTCAGGTTTTCACATCTGATGATGATTGCTTGTGTTGCAGTCGAAACGTCATGATAATTTTATTGTTTTATATTTTTATTTGATTGTTTCCCTTCTACGTGACTTTACCGAAAGAACCAAGAATATAGATTTCCCTGTACAAGAATAAGTGTTAAACGGATGGGTTGACAGGTATGCTGTTGCAACTTTTGACGATTCAGAGCGCCACAGTGGCAAGATGTTAACTACCTCGCCTGGTATACAGGAGGTCGTAGTGGGTTCGATTCTGATGTCTGCTGTATATTTGGAGTTTGAATGTCTATCTCCCTGTGGTCGTGTGGATTTTTCTCCGGGTCCTGCGGTTTTTTTCCTTCATATTTAGAGACATGCGTTGAGAGTGTTTGACCGCTGTAAATTTCCACGTGATGAGCCACTTCGTTGAGCGATCATTTGTGGTCAGGTCGCTTCTGAAAAAGAGCTGTAAAGCTCAGTAGGCCTTACCTGGTAAAATAAAAAAAATATCATCACCATCCATGGGCAGATAGCCCGTAGGTGTCCCCTGTACATGCCATTTGTTTCCACTTTCCTCTTGTCTTGTGCCAATACGCTCAAGTAAAAAAAAAAGATGTAGTTTATAGTTTGTTGTTGAGTTCAGTCTCTCTCTGTGCGCTTGTTCTCGCTAGCTGGCATTGCGGGGCTCCAACTACGGCGGCCTTCTGGAGCGCTACCACGTCCACCGAAAGCACGTCCTTCACCTCATCAGCAGCTTGCAGTACGTGCCGACCTCTGCTGCTGTCTTGCACAGCAGCGGCGGTGGTGGTGGGGACCCCTACGGCACGTGGGGGGCCAGACACGACCCAAGACTTCACTTCGCCCCCCGGCCCGCACGCTGAATTTTCGCCCGCAAATTAGTTGCGTGTGGCTTGCGGTCACATAAAAGGACCGAACGCCTTTGTAACGGCCTGCAAACATTGTCTGGGCGCCACTCCGAGCTTCCTGAGCTGCACGAAATTGGCAACAACACCGTGTTTCTAATTTTGTCTGTGTGTCAGTCACTTGCGTCACTGCAAGGACCGGCTTGCAGTGACACAAGTGACCAAGGTGTGTGTGTGTGTGTTAATGTGTTGTTGCCCGCCAAGTGGGAGCGGTGGTGCAGTGGTTAGCACGCTTGCGCAACTAACCCGATGACCCGAGTTCGATTCCCGCTCACAGCCAACGCCAAGGAACGATTATCTGAACAGGTCCTGGGCCTCCCCTAGATCGGTTCAGCCTCAAACGAATACCTGGTGCGTTGTGTAAACATCCCCACTCGGGTTACGAAGACGGCCGGACGTGGTGCTGACCACCCACCCACCTCTTGTGCGGTGCCGGCCTTGATTGGTGCTCGCTAACAGCACTTGGCCCAACAGTCTGTTAAAGGCTATACGGGGGATCTTTGTCTTGCCTGCCAAATGTATTTATAAAAGTCCCCTTCGGGGCAGGTTTTACATTGCAGAGTTGATAAATTCCCTCTGCTCCACCCCTCCCTGAGTGATGCAATGAAGAGATACCGGTTCAGTGATTAATTCATTTGTTTGAGTTATTGTGGTGACTCTAGGTGCACCTGGTGGCTGCGGGGGTTGCATGAACCCATTATGTTCTTCATAAATTAATAATTGATCATTTACAGCCCCTCTGCCAATCCACTGCTGGATGTAGGCCTCCCCACGCCATGTCGGTCATTGGGAATATTTGACCATACTTCACCGTGCTGCTTAAGGCGGGTTAGTGAACGGCTTGCCTAGTCTCGGTTCAGATATTGCTCGCCAGGGACTCCCAAACTCGTGTTGCTGGGTTTATCGTGCGGTGCACGAACCAATGCACCATCGTTTCCCCCTGTAAAATAATGTCCTTGAATCTACCCAGGCAAACCGTCACTGAGTCTCGACACTCATTTCCAGGAGGTTCCCGCTACATCGCCGATGTTTGGCCGATTGCGTTCACGGGCGTTTGGCATCGTGTGGACGGAAACTCGGAGAACCCGGCAGAACGCAGAGAAACCCCCACCTCGCGTACGCAGGGAATCATGTGCAGAGCTCCACGCAGATGGATTCAGAAATCGTTGTTGCGCCATCATACGCGCGTTGTCTTGCAGGGAGAGCGGCGTGGAGGTGCGGGTGGTGAAGAGGCACGACTACTGCGAGCATGACGTCAGTTGGGCTGACACCATCATCTCTGCGGGAGGTGCGTGTGTTGGGGGAGGGGGGGGGCGCGCCGGCGAGCTCGTTGCCAAGTCCCCGTGCCCAAGTGCATCGTGGTGCATGGCCCTACGCCAACGCGGCGATGAGCAATCGTTTCTCTCAGTCAAGGCGGCCGACAGTGGCGTAGCTATCGAGTGTGCGTGCGGTGCAAATCCACCGTGGCCCACGGGCCGGATGCGTCCAGTCACTGGGATTAGAAGAGGTGATGGAGGGGGGGTGACATTGGATGGGGGGGGGACAGGGGGGCATATCATTTCTTGCACCAGGGCACATGCCAACCACGCTACGCCCCTGGTCACCTCGTTTGTATTGTTCCTCCTTTGCTGCGTCTCGTTCGCATACTTTTGTTCAATTCGTTGGCCTAAATGCAGCATTGGCGTATTGTTCTCGTGTCGCACATATAAGCGTGGAGCGGTCGGTGGCGCGGGTGTCGGTGCAATGGCATGGTGAATGTCGCAGTGGTGAGTGATATCAGAACCGGCCCTTCCCCACCCCCTGCCCAGAATTGTCATACCTCTGCCGGGCAGACTGAGTTACGATTCCCATGCGGTAGCGTCCCCTGAGAGTGCTCACGGAGGCATGTGTTGTGTTTGCTCTCTGCTTTTGCGGCAGGCGACGGCACACTGCTCTTGGCGGCCAGCAAGGTCCATGACCCCCGGAAACTAGTCATTGGTGTCAACACCGACCCGGAGAGGTACGCGCCCATCGGATTGCTTTTGAACGTTTTCAAGGGCTACGCCACCGTGCAGTGAGGCGGTGGTGTGGAGTGGTGGCGCCGTGGTTAGCACACTCTGCTGCTAGGAACCTGGTAACCTTTAGTTTGATTCCCGACCACAGCCGACGTCACTGGCAAATTATTATTATTACTGTTTTCATTATTACGCTTGTTTACCCAGGACAACCTCACTGAGTCTCAAGACTGTTTCAGGAGGGTCCTGCCAAGGTTACGCAGTATGGGGCGATGTTGCTCCTCTGTGTGTAATCCCAAATGCGTAATTTGCAGTGTAAATTTTCAGCATCGGGCCAATAACAATTTTGGCCAATAACAGTTTTGGCGTTTTCTTTACGGAAGTAAACTGGAGAAACCAGAGGAAACCCATGCAGAACAGGGAGAACAAATTAACTCCTTACAGAAAAGCACCAAAGTTGAGAATCGAACCCAAAGTCCCTTCTCGCTGTAACACACAAGTGTTACCAATGCACCGCCTTGCCACCAAAATAATGTATTGCACGATCCTGATCGCCCCCCCCGCTAAAATTCGTCGGTTTTCTCCGGGTGCTCCGGTTTGCTCCCACGTGCAGTATAAACACTCACTAATTGGCTGAAAATACTTAACATGTAGAGAACTGCGAGATGCAATTTGCATGAACGACGACATCGCTACATACAACTAAACATTCGATTTATTCTTTTTGCCAATCGGAAGGTTACAAGGTCAAATCCTGATTGGCAGGGGTTGACTCGGCCCGCCGTCATCCCTCCGAAGTCAATAAAAGTGAACATCTATTTAGGGCGAAGTCAGTGGTGGTTGTCCTATGGAAAAACCCGCCCCTACCATAGGAACATGGAATTACCTCCACTGGCTCAGTACTCATAAAACAGTAGATGAGCATTCATCCTTCATTGCTCATTTGAGTATGAATTCACGGTTGTATGTACGTTGAACTTCTTTCGCACCGTACGTAGCCAACCGTGCTAATCGTGTTGAGCCGGGGGATCGCATGCCGGTGTTGTTAAGCTACCGCTGTTGTTGCCGTTTGCCGTAGGTCTCAGGGCCACCTGTGCCTGCCCGTCTGCTACACCACCAACATGCCCCTCGCGCTGCAGAAGCTACAGAAAGGTGATTTCAGGTGAGTGTCGGGCGTGCACGTGGCCCGCTAAGGCCGCACCCATTGGGCGTGCCCATTGCAACACAACGTCTTAGTAGGCTTATCACAGCCAATGCCACGGTTTGTAGTTGTTTTTTTTGGTTCGGCCACGTGACGGGTCTGGCCGAACGTTATTTGTGTAACGCTCCACCGCCCGACGTAGCCAAACAAATTAAATTATCATGTGTGTAGGCGTTTCACATGCCGATCATTATCGATGAAGGTCACTCAATTCACCATGAGTTGAAGGGTTCTAACAATCAAATGCGGTCGCGATTAGTTATGCGCCGTTTCCCTGGAGTGTGCGCCAAGCAACTTCAGGTCAGAAACCAAGAAATCACAACGACTTCCTGGTTTAACCCTGTGCTCAGGTCCAGGCCTCTTCTCATCTGCCATTCACTATCTCTTCTCTGAAGTACAAAGAAACAAAAACATTGGTAATCACAGAAAAGTTGGAGTCTTTTGACGACGGGACTAGTGTGACCCCTCTTGGCCACCATTATTCGCCAACGTAATCGGTCCACGAGGCGGCGCTCTGACCCAGACTCGTGTTGGCGCGCCTGCGACCCGATCGCGGCCAGGTACCTTTGGCGCCAGCGCATCCGCGTCGAGACGGACGGCTCGGGGCTTGGACTCGTGCCCGTGGACCTCCACGAGCAGCAGCTGAGCCTGGCGCAACACCGTTCAGCGCACCTAGCCGCCGCTGCCAAACACGCAGGTGACCGGGCGGACAGGCGGGTGGGCAGGTAGGCGGGCGGGCGGTTGTGCGGGCTCCTTGCGCCACTTCGTGCCACCTTGTAGTCCACGGGCCAGAGCAGAAACCGGTACCGCCTAACGTAGAAAAACTTCAGTCGTGCCAGTGTATGTATGCGTTAAAGAGAAGGGGAACTCTTGGATAACCCCACTCGTTTCAAATGGTTATCATTTGATTCGCTGTTATTGGCCGCGTAAATAAATTGGAACCAGCTAAAGTCACGGCAGCGCAGGCGGTACCGACAGGTGAAATGTATGTTCATGAAGCGTTGTGCTGCATTCGCATGTGCTACGGAAAGGGTGCTGGGCCAGCTGGCTTTGTTTTTCCTGGATTGGTCTAGTGTGCAGTCTCAAGGTGAGTCCACCGCTCGGTGTGTAAATGAGGGTTTGGGTAGGAGGATGTGACGTATGCAGCACCCAGGGTAATGGAGTCATACGGATGAATACAAACAAAAATAGCTCCACAGATGGGTTAGGAACCTGCACATTGACAAAGAAAATGGGGAAAAAGATGAAAAGGGCACAAATGAGTCCGGAGAGATGCATGCTTGGAGTTAGCAACGAGCGGCAGGAGGAGAGGAATGCATGGATTAAAGAGTTCACGCGCGTTATGGACATCGTGTGAACTGTCGAGAAAGGGGAGCGGCCTCGGGCACGGCGAGAAGAGCCGACGACGGCGGTTGAGACAAGCGATGGAGCGGCAGCCAAAGGAGGGAACGCGCCCGTGAGCACGTCCGCCGCGGAGAGATGGAGCGATGGACTCGGCTGGTGATAGCTGGCGAATGCTTCAGGAGGGCTCCGTCTGGCAGTGGATAAAGCATGGCTGGTGACGATCTCGGCGTTGGTGTTGTTGTGTCGGCAGGGTTGACACTGGGGTTGGTGAGCGGGCCCAAGCGACTTCCTGTGTGCGCGTTGAACGAAGTCTACATTGGCGAGTCCATCTCCTCCAGGTGACTGCTATGCCGAGACACAGTGTGCCCCACATCTGTCTACAGCGAAATCAGCCTTAAATGAGTACCTGTTGCAGTGTGTAAACATCAGCACTGGGAAGGTGGGGAGGCCAAAGTGGCCGGGAGCAGTGCCGGCCATCTCCACCCTCGTTTGCCGTTCCGGCCTTCATAGGTGCTCGCTAACAGCACCTTCCCCCGACAGCCTGCGTGGGCTACATAGGGTGTCTTTGTGTGCCTGTGTGCGTGCGGGGAGCGGCTAACGTCGGTGGTGACCTTTTTTTAGACGTTCACATCTCCCATTCCCGTGTGCCTCCAGGGCCTCCTACTACGAGCTAAGCGTGGACGGGGGCCCCTGGGAGAAGCAGAAGAGCTCCGGGATCAGCGTGTGCACTGGCAGCGGCTCCAGCGCCTGGTAGGCCATTGCTGTCGCCTCCGCAGACCCCCACACGTTGTGCGCCAGCGTGGCCTGCAGTGGTATCAACGCATTGCGGCCCATGCCATGCTCGCGTCTCTGAGCGTGTCTGCGCATGTCTGTGCGTGGCTGCGCGAGTTTGCGCGAGTGTGGGAAGCGATGGCGTGGTGGCTGGCGGTACTGCACTACGAGCCCGGAGACCTGAGTTCGATTCCCGAGTCACGATCAGCATTGGTGGCAAATCCCTCAACCGGTCCTGGGTCTCCCCGAGGTCGTCTTTGCGTTTAAACGAGTACCTGGTGCACGGTGTGTAAAAGACATCAGTGCCGGACGTGTTGCTGACCGCACCCCACCCCCTTCGTGCACCGCCCCGGCCTTCACAGTTGCTTGCTTAACAGCACTTGCCTTAACAGCCTGCGTGGGCTACGCAGGGGATCTTTTTCTTTGTCTTGCCTGTGTGTGTGTGACACTACCCGTACTGTTTGATGGGGGGGCAGTGGCGCGGTGGTTAGCCTGTTGCGCTATAACCCCGACGACCCGAGTTCCGCTCGCGGCAATGGCTAATATCAGTGGCGAGTGATTTGTGAACCGTCGTTTGGTGTCTCCCAGATGGGGAAGTATGGTCAAATATACCTCCATGTAGCGGGGGGGTGGGGTTGAACAAATAAACCCTCCCTTCTAGTTTCCGCTCCTCCCTCAAGGCCTCCACCTCTTCTCCCTGGCCCATCATTCCCTCCATTTCTAGATTCCCCCCGTAATTCACGTGCCCACTAATCTCCCGTACCCCATCCCTATTTACCGTATCACCTTTAGCTACCCTCATTGTATAACCCTTGTAAAGCGCCTTGGATAAAGGCGCTGTATAAATATAAGATTTCGAAGCCTCTCCCCACAGACCTCCCACTAATCTCAAAACCCCACTCTCGCGTTCAACGAAGCATTGAGGTTGGGTTGTTGATGCGCTGGAGGTGGTGAAAGATCGTCGATCGATGTTTTCGGGTCGCCAGGCTGATGATGGCATTCGTCGTGGTTTCTCACTGAACCAGAGTGCGGGGCCGCTTGCAGGCTGCTGCTGTACCCCACTCCGAGAAGGGAGTAAGAGGGCCATGGGAAATCGGCGGGGTGTCTATAAATGGATCATCCTGCATAACCCTTGGCTCTGCGTGTGTCATCCACAGGTCGTACAACATCAATAAGATTGGCTGTCAAACGGTGCAGGATGTTCTAACAATAGGTAAGGACATTTTTGTCCGCAACCAAGCCTGACTGCTGATGAGATGCTGAATGTAGAACCTGGTCCAGTTTGCTTGTGTTGAACCAATGCTGCTGAGCTGATGCACTCCTAGAAGGCCCTACGGCTGATGGGATATTTCTTATTTTTTTACTTTTATCCATTTGTTTTATGTGGAGGGATGGATACGTGAAGGAGGAGATTTATCTGCTTAGTTAGTCCGTACAAATAAAACACCTTCCATACAGATATAACCGTGTTTTTGTAATACTAAATGCACATCTCTGTTGCGATATACGCTGCACGCACATGGGCCACGTTTGCCATCGTGGAACTACGAAGGAGGGATGATCTACTGGGATCAGCGCGCTGTCCGTTCCGCGTAGCACGCGTGCGTAGGAGCGTGCGTTCTTGACCTCGCCGGGGAACCTGTGTATCATTGCAGCTGCCGATATCAGTGGACAGTCCATGCCCAACGACGCGGATTTCTGCAGGACAGGTCAGTCCCGCGCCCCCGTACTATGTGTGAGTGCCGTACACGTGCACACACCTCCTGTACGCAACGCACCTTTTCTCATGTCCCCAAGGACGTTGTCAGGATGAGCAAAGGCGGAACCTTTGACGGGTCTTGGTTGGGGCACCACTGTGGCGAGATGTTAACTCCCTCGCCCGGTATGCAGGAGGTCGTGGGTTCGATTCCGACCCAGACGCCTGCTGTATATTTGGAGTGTGCATGTCTCTCTCCCCGTGGTCGCATGGATTTTTCTCTGGGATCTCCAGTTTATCCCTCCACATTTAGAAACATGTGCTTTGAGTGTTTGGCTGCTATAAATTTCCACACGATGATAAAGCCACTTCGTCGAGCTATCATTTGTGATAGCCAGGTCACTTCTGCAAAAAAATAAAATATATTCTTGGTTCTTTCGGTAAAGTCACGTGGATAGAAAAAAATATTAAAATAAAATTTAAGCAAATAAAATATATATTTTATTTATTGTTTACACCGAGCCCAGGTGGCAGCATCATCATCATTTTCAGAATGTGGCAGTGTCACCCTTAGACCATCGCTAAGTTTGTTTAGCGGACCAAGTCTTCAGTCAATAAAAAAATGTAACTGCTCTTTGTCATTCCACCGATGGACGAAGGCCCCTCCCCATCCACTGCGGAGACAGAGCGATGACATGAGCTCGTGTGCAGGTACTAGATGGATCGTTGCTTTGGAAGACCGCGATAGATGCCAACGGCTTGCCGAGGGCTTCCACATCCAGCAGCGGATTGATCATGGCCGATGACGATGGCGATAATGTAAACGTGCGATTAATATCTCGGCCACCTATTTCATTCGTAAAAACGATTTCTATTTGTTCTCTGCCCCAACTACACTACTGTATTTACAAACGCGTTGGATTCGTAAATATATTATATCATCGGCTACAGACGAGGCCTGGGCATAGTTACTCCCTTTCACAAGCGTGATGGGAAACGGCACGAGACGGGGGAGGGGGGTCCCTTCCAGCGTTAAATACCAGGGCCCCCGCAAGTCTCTCGATGGGTCTTGTTGTAAGAGCTTACTTGCTAAGGTGGTGGGTTGAACTGCCGACTGTTATCAGCGTGTTGCGTTCCTGTGCACCGCGATGATAATAGTTTTATGTTATACAGTGTCATTCGCGAAAATTGCATCGCAAAACACTGTAGAATTTGTAACGGGCCCAGGTTTTTGCATGGGAAACCACGGGGAAGAGGGCAATCGGAACCGCTGCCAGCAATCGCCCAAGTTCTCTTGATCCTATATGTGGATGTTTGGTCAACGCCGTCAGTGAGAGTTTGTATACGTGGGAGGAAGCCGGAGTGCCCGGAGATAACCCACGCTTGCCAGGGGGTGGGGGGTAACACTCTATCTATGGCTATCGCTCAATGTAGTTGTTGGTGGATGTGTGTAGAATCTTCGATTGTTTGTGTGTGTGCATGCGCTAGATTGGGAGCAGTAGTGCAATGGTTAGTGCACTGCACTATGAACTCGGTGACCTGAATTCAATTCCCGCTCACGACCAACATCGTTGACGATTATCTAAACCGGTCCTGGGCCTCGCCTAGGTCTACTCAGCCTCAATTAAGTACCTGGTGCGATGCCCATTCGGGAGACAAAGGTGGCCGGGCATGGTGCTGGCCACCCACCCACTCGCGTTCCGTGCCGGGCCTTCATAGGTGCTACTCGCTTTCACAGCACTTGCCCCAACAGTCTGTTAAGGCTATACGGGGGATCTCTGTCTTTCCACGCTAGTGATGGAGCGGTATTGTTCCTCGCTGGTGTTTGACCCTGAAGAGCCGCAGATGTTCTTCAGCATCCGGGAACCGATCGTCAACCGCGTTTTCTCCAACTCGCGCCCGCACGGCCACGCCACCAGGTGCGCCACCCGGCACGCCATCCACACCACCCACACCACCCACTTTACCCATGCAGCAGTAGGTGTCTGGACACCTGTCACGGTCATGAACCTGTGGCACGTCACCCCGGCTGCGCTGAGGGTTTATTTGGTGAAGGGTCCTGGTAGCTCACCCCAGTGACGAAGGGCCGATGCCCGAAACATTCCCTGTTATATCCAGTAGAACCCCTCTTAACGACGGCAATTGGTTCCACGAAACCGATCCTTAAGTGATTTGGTCGTTAAGCGAGTATAAGAAATGCACGTTAAAGGCGTAATTCGTTCCGATAGCATCGAAAGTTACCCTTTTTTACCCAATAAACGTACTTTATAATATTTAAACAATTGATATTTATGCATAAAGATACTAACATTATAAAGACAATATTATGAGAAACATGGTTAATCAATGCATTAATTCATATTTACTGTACCTACAACAGTCCGTCGTTAAAAGGTGAATGGTCGGTAAGCGAATACATTGGGAGGCGCTACACTACTATACACTACACTACTATACACTACACTATACACTACTATACACTACAATATACACTACACTATACACTACTATACACTACACTATACACTACACTACTATACACTACACTATACACTACACTATACACTTCTATACACTACACTATACACTACTGTTGACTACACTATACACTACTATACACTACACTATACACTACACTATACACTTCTATACACTACACTATACACTACTATAGACTACACTATACACTACACTACACTATACACTACACTATACACTACAATATACACTACACTACAATATACACTACTATACACTACACTATACACTACAATATACACTACTATACACTACACATTAGGCTCTATGGAGGCCCGTCATTAAGCGATTAGTCGTTAACAGGGGTGTTCATTAAGCTTATCCACCACTGCAACGCAGCAGCAGCAGTGGTATCACCATTATTTGTTTTAACTATTAAACTATTTTTTTTATTTTATCAGGTAAAGCCCGCTGAGCTGTATAGCTCTTTTTCAGAAACGACCTGGCCACAAATGATAGCTCAACGAAGTGGCTCATCACGTGGAAATTTCTAGCAGCCAAATACTCTCAATGTATATTGATTATAAATGTGGAGAGAAAAACCGTAGGACCCGGGGAAAAATCCACGCTATCACGGGGAGAGAGAGAGAGAGAGAGACGCATGCTCCGAATATACAGACGTCAGGGTCAGGATCGAACCCACGACCTCCTGTATACCAGGCGAGCTGGTTAACATCTCCTAGCCACCGTGGCGAAACCTGTCACCGGATGTTGTTGTTGTGCACACTCGGTGGCTTGCCGATCGTCGTCGTCGCCATCGTTGTTGTCTCCATCGTCAGGATGACGATTCGCTCGCGGTGCTGGGACGCCTGCCTGGTGCTCGATGGCGGAACCTCCTTCGAGTTCAACGACGGAGCGATGGCCACGCTTTCCACGCACCCGGACGATGCACTCAAGTCCCTGCACCTGGACCCCTGACCACGAGAGCCCCCCCCGACCCCGCCCCCTTACCTACCCCACTCCCCCCCCCGCACCCCACTCTCCCTCCTCCCCCACCCTTACCGCTCGGCCGCCACTGGCTGCTCGACGCCCCCGTTACGCACGGAGGGAGGACCCGGAGGACGATTTGAGACGCGTTCACCGCCATCGCGTCCGCGGTGTCAGGAGCGCTCCTGCAGTGTATCGGAAGATTCGGAATATTTATTTAATACTGCGGGAATCCGATGGGCTATGAAAGCTCTCTTTCACACGGATGTCCAGTGCGCGACAGGCCGGGCTGTGATCAGGTTATTCAAGTAATCGGTGGCTCTCTCGGTCACCGGGCTCGGTTTGCTCGACCGATCGGATCCACGCGAAAACAGCCGGAGAACAAGAGTCTCACCACTGCGCCCACCCCCCCCCCAGCGCGTGCGATGACGAACGTGTCTTGGTCACGATGTCCGCATCATCATCATCGGCCACATCGCGCACTGGGCCTGGCTCCTAGGGGGGTTTCCCGCCTTCACAAGGCAGAATGTGGGGAGGACGGCCGCGAATTTTAAAGGTGGCGAGGGGGGGGCCCCCGAGTTATCGACCGCAAAAGGAAAGCAGTCAATTTACAATTGCGAGGCGATTAATCAACGAATCGTCCCGGCGGCTCTCGTCCTGTTTGACCGCGGGGTCCCTGAAGCCTCTGTAGCGTGCCAGCTAGTAATGTCAGCAGCCCACTCAGAGGGTACAGGTCCCGAGTTTTGCTAAACCATACTTCCAGAAATTACGACGCACTTCCCCCCCCACCCCCCAGCGTTTTAAGAAACGGTTGGGGGGGGTGCCTCTTACAATCCGGTAGGTGTGTGTGTGTGTGTACGAGCGCGTGTGCGCGCGTTGTGAGGTGGTGTAGTGCTGAGCGCTCACGGTCGACACCAATGACGATTATCTGAACTGGTCCTGGGTCGACTTGGCTTCAAATTAGTACCTTGTGTGGTGTGTAAACATCGCCACTCGCGGCCGGGCGTGGTGTTGGCCACCCACCCTCTCGAGTGCCGTTCCTGCCCTCAAGAGCGATCGCCAACGGCAATTTCCACAATAGTTGAAGGCTAGTAGTCTCTCACTGTGTGAGAGACGACATTTGCGTAACTTTTTTTCTGACACCGGGCACATGTATTTGGGTGGGTCTTGCTTTCCGGAGCGTCCCATTGCAGTTATTGTCAAGTCGCCACAACTGAACGCCGTGCCCGCGAAGAAACCTAATGCCGATGGCGCCTTTCCTCGGCTGATCTCGCAAGTCTTGACTCCCGTGCCAAGTGTTTGTGCTGGGGATAGAATTACGACCACCGCTACCTCAACGCGTTGCCGCCGCCGCTGCCGTCGAGTGGCACCTTGCGCAATGCGCCGCGCCCCCGGGCGGCCACCACGGTGGCCGTCAGAGCGATGGAGGGGACATCGCCGGAAACTGCCAACCAGTCGCTGTGTTTGGGGTCAGCACGCTTCCTGAGCCTACGATGGTTTTCATTGTTATCAAGATCGTCGTCATCGGCAGCCGTGATCAATCCGCTGCTAGGCGAAGTCCTCCCCGCGCCGTCGCCGTCCCCCGCGATCTATTGATCCATCGAGCGCCTGCACGCGAGACGATTTCATCGCATCCACCACATGTCCGTGGTGGCTGCCACTTCACTCATAGTCTCGCCCACCGGCCCAATCACACCACCTAGCCGTGACGTGTCCTGCACAAGCCCACTTTCATTCTCGCTCAATGCGCTCTCTTCTCCAACCGTGCCTCTCGGCTTCTCAGCACAATTGGAACCGCGCACCTCACCATGCTCATTTGCGCACTTTCCGGCTCTTGTTCCAGTTGCATTGTCAAATGTCCGTGCCCTCCGATCCATGTGACGTAGCAGGTAATAATACATTGATTACAAACGTGCTTCTGGAGACATCCGAGTGTGTTGGTACGTCCCGAATCCTGCAGTTTGATCATTGCTCTGCAGCTGTCATTGACATACACGTGCCTTGGTCGCAGCTCTCAACTATCCCAGCTCTCAACTATCCCAGCTGAAGCTGTGGGACTAATTGGGTGTGCTAGACTTGTCAGCCAGGGAGATGTTTGGAACTCCTGGACTGCCTGGCTGAGTATGCCTCCGTTCATACAAACACTTAAAAGTAAAAAAAAAATGTTTTGAGTTGTGTGGGGTTATACGAATTCGGCGTGCGGTCAGAAATATTTCAGAGTGGTATCCTCTCGCTGTTTCGCATAAGCCAGGGGGGTCCAAACCGACGGCCTCCGGGCTGAATGCAGCCCATAACTTCATTTCACACGATCCCCCTGACTTAATTTCACACGGACATCGAGTTGATCCGTCGTCGCAGGCATCCGAGCCTCACTGATCGGGTCCTAGAGGGCGGAAATGTTTGCGACCTGGTAACGCCGTGTTTTATAACTTTCTAGAAACGCCGCGAGCCGTAATAGATTTTTTGTGCGTTGCCGTTGGTTCACGTTGGTTCACGTTTAAAGTGTGGCGTGCGTTTAATGTGCGGTTGCCCACCACAAAGTATTTAAAACTCATTCCTAGTTCTTTTGGTAAAGTCACGTTGAAGGGAAACAACAAAATAATAATATATATAAAACAATAAAAATTCTCACGACGTTTCGACCATAACACAAACGGTCGTCTTCAGGTGTGTCGGTTTGCATTATGCAAACGTGAGAATTTTTATTGTTATATATATTTTATTATTTTGTTGTTTCCCTTCAACGTGACTTTACCGAAAGAACTAAGAATATGAATTACTGCAGTCACGAAAGCTTTAAATCAAAATTTATTTAAAACTCCTTTTCAATCCTCGGTAAGGAAACGGATTCCCTCACCCCCTGACTTTTGACGCATTTTGAAGAACAACATTTTCAATCGCATTTTCAGGAAACTAGGGGGTGGGTCGGCCATCCCACCCCGTGTGTTGGTCTTTCGCGTGTTTGTGGCGATTTCGTTCCACGGACGTGGAGTTCGCGGGGCCCTCCACGGGGTCCGTTTATCTCGTGCTCCGTGACTGTACAGTGCTGCTGCATTTTTACGGTCGCGCAACCTCTGGCTAGACGCGAGTGATTTTTTTTGCCAAGCTAACTTTGAAACCGCTTTATTGGGATTGTTTTTTTTATTACGAAATAAAGACACGTTTTTTCTGCATCCGTCCTCGATTATCTTGCAACTCATTTCCATTACCCTCTTTCCGTGGATTGCCGCGCGCATCCGATTGCTCTTTCGGTGCGGTTTCGCGTTGCGCCGAGGCGTCGTTCACCGTGATGTCCGACGTTTCGCTCCACGACTCGGCGAGCGACTGAAATCTCGCAGTGGCGCTCGGAGACCAACGTCGGACGTCGCGCGCAACGGCCAGAAAACCGCACCGCGGAGGTGTACGGTGACCGTTGCGCGCGAACGGCGGTCGTACCGTATCGTGATGTTCGGCACGGTGTCTGACGTTTCGCTCCAGAAACCGGGCGATTCTTCAAGGAACTGAACTGCACAAGCTCCCGGCACGCGGAGCGAATCGCCGGACGTGGTGTGCCAGCGTGCCGAACAACACTCGGGATACAAACTACCGACATGCTACGTAGAAGTCGCTGTAGTATCTGTGTATTTGTGTTTTTAACTGTTTTCGCACCGTACAAAGCGAACCGCGCTAATCGGAGGTGCGGGGAAGGGCAAAGTAAACACTAAAAGCAGTTTTAAAGAAATGCGTTTTCAATCTAGATGATTTAAACGTGCATAGCGGCAGTGGATTCTTAATATCGGAAGGAAAAACGTTCCAGACGGCCGCAGAAGCGCATCTGAAAGCGCGTGATGAGGTGACCGTCTTTGTTCGATGGTCAGCCAAAAGCCACCGCTGTGAGGATGACCGGAGTTCACGTGATGATGGTTTACAGTCCATGACGAGATCACCGAGGTAAAGTTGTCCTTTACTTTTGTAAAATATTTTCTTTATATTGATCATTTGGGTGCGTCTTCTCTAATGCCTTACGTGTACTTTGTCCACAAGGGCCCTCGAGACCTCCTTCGTGGCCGTGACGAGGGCCGGCCGGCCGCACTCCCGGGCCGGATAGACCCAGGCGACAAGGGCCCTCCCGCTCGCTTTATAACCGCTCCCGCGCACGGCCCCGCGTGCCCCCCACCCACCCCCACAGGCTGTTACAGCCGAGACTACAACCACGCGCTCCTCCGCGACAACCCCATCAACTAACGCCATGCGCGGGGCAGTGCTGCTCTTCCTCCTACTCGGCCTGCTGGCTGCCAGCGAGGCACGCAAGAAGAGGTCCAAGGGAGATGGTCAGTAACAGCACCGGGGACTATTAGGGGGTTGCACCGATGTGGTATGTATGTGCGCACGTTGAACTTCTTTCGAACAAACCGTACATAGACAACCGTGCTCATCGGAGGTATCGGAGGTACCGGGGGAAGGACAACACACTTAAACACAAAAGGCAGTTCTAAATAAATTAGTTTGTCAATCGAGATTATTTAAATGCGTAGTTCAAGCGGCTTCCTAATATCGGAAGAGCGTTCCAGACGGCTGCAGGAGGGCATCTGAAAGCACGTGATGCTGGGGACCACCGTCTTTGTTCGACGGCCAGCCAAAAGCCGCTGCGTAGGGTGAGAGGATATTAGAGTAGGGGTCGCCACCTGTCCAGGGTTTGACCCGGAGGTTCAGAGCTGGATAGCCCGGTAATCGGCGTCTGTGCTCAGGTGGCAGGATGTTGATTGGCAACCGAGAGATTTGGTATTGCAGTGTTGAACTTGATTACAGACTACCGCGCAGTTTATATAGATCGAGGCTGACGGAGTGATAAGTCTGGGTTTGATCTACGGTGGAAAAGGTGGCTACATTACCACCGACTTAATGCAATCATCAACTCATTCACTCATTCATTCGCCCAGTCACTGAGTAAACTCGTCCACTCACCCCGTCTAATGGGGTCGCCACCTGTCCAGGTTGAACCAGGAGTGTCCCAGGCATTGGACGTCTCTGTTCGGGTGGTGGTGGTGGTGGTGGTCATGGTGGTGACAGGATTTGATTCGATTGACCTAGGCTGACCGAGATAAATGTTGTCCGAGTTTGGTCTACAGTGGAAAAGGATGCAGCCCTGTACTCGAGTAAGTTCTTGACATACCGGGCTCATTCAGCGGCGGTTAGGTACCCCTGCGATATCCGCCTCATTAACAAAGCCCCCTTGTTTCATTGCGGCCCAAATATAGGCTAATTTACACCTTGCAATGCTCCGTCAAAGAGGTCAGCGACTGATAACATCAATGCTGATAGTATCTAACCACGAGGTGTAAAGTCAGTGGTACAGGTGGCTCAGTGGTAGTCGAGTGGTTTGGGGGGTTGATTCGGCCTATTATTAACCCATTAACTGTCAGCCCGTACGATCTACCCCGTATTCTTGTACAGGGAATTGAGTTTTCAGGTCCATACGGCGTACAGCCGTTTCAATCCGGGCATACAAATGTAATATAGGGCACTGATAAGGGCTTAACAGGTATGTATTGGTGAGTGTACTAGTGGTTCGTGTAGTAGTGGTGATTGTCTATGTATTTGTGTTTCTCCCTCGTGATGGGACTTTGTAGGATGAACGTTGAGATTTATAAGGGCACGGGGTGACCAATAAGGTCTGAATTGATCTGTAATAAGGTATGGCACTGATAAGGGGTTGACAGCTGTGTTAAACCCTCCACCTGGGTCGATAAAAATCGGCACCAATTTTGTGTCGAAGTCAACAGCCGTTCATTTATTGGACCAACCCGCCGCCGCAGTCAATTATTTACGGGAAACTGCCATCACTATACTTCTTGTTTTTATTATTTAAGACTATTTGGCTGCTGTATATTTCCACGTGATAAGCCACTTTGTTGAGCTGTCATTTGGGACCAGGTCGCTTCTAAAAAAGAAGTTTATACCTCGTTGGGCTTTACCTGGTGAGAGAAAAAAAAGAGTTTTATTTGTGTATATTTTTAAAGTGATTTGTTTGCCTTTCCTATACTTTGCACTCCTATCGTGTTTTTGCATGGTTTGTTGTAAGCTTCTGACCCCATGCCCCACACTGGACATCTGTGACAAAGAGCTTCATAGCTCATCGGATTCTGTATTGATACATCTCGCATCGTCGTATCGCGAGCAATGAAACCGCGTTGACGGTAAATTCATGTCCTACGGGGGTGGGGGCGGTCAATGAATGTCCATTTGTTCGGTTGTGTTCGTTGCGTGCAGGGTTTGGGGAACACATCGACTGGGTGCCCACTCTGGAGACCGCTCTGGAGAAAGCCAAGGCCAGGTACTGCGTGCGGCTAAAATCAGAATATTTGTTCATACTGGAGGAATCCGATGAGCTGTAAAGCTCATTTTTTCACAGATATCTAGTTGCCGAGCCCGGCCACAGCTCCTCTCAGACAGGGAGGAGAGGCCAGTAAAGCTGTTGTGATTTGCTGCGCTGTATGTTGAACTTCCTTCGCACACCGTACGTAGCCAACCGAGCTAATCGGAGAACCACCTCGCTTGTCGGCGCCAAGTAAGGTGGGTCTCCATAGCTAAAACAACCATACAGTGTAGACCGGTGGTATTAGACAAAACCACAACCCAATGCTGAACCGCCTGTAAATCACCCAAAGGGGATCACACTGCAGCAGCGACATCACCCCCCTCCCCCCCTACTGCCCACAATAACCTGCAGGACCCTCCGTACAAAGAGTGAGGCTTTCCTGAGTAAGCAAGCGTAATAATAATAATTAACATGCTCTCTGTGTTGTTCTGTGGCAGTGGAAAGCCGATCATGCTCGTTCTGCACAAGGATTGGTGTCCCCGCTGCCAGGGTAAATCCCCATGCCTCGCGTCCTGACACGGTACTCGGTGGTAGGCTTTCTCCTGGTGCTCAGGTTTCATCCCACGTGTATTAACGCTCACTAATTAGGAGGTAATATCTTCGTATCTAGAGGACCGCAGAGCATGGGTAATTGTTGGTAGCACCGGCTCACCGGTGGTCCTTTCCTGCCCGTCTGTGTTTCCTCCTCGCGCCTCTGAGAGCGAGCGAACACTGTGCAACGGCGCGTTACAAGTTCTACATATGTACTCATTAAGTCGGTTGAATTTTAGTGAAGAGTCCGCTGATTGGCACTCGCGAACGGACAAACGCCACAGCGGTGGGGGTGAATAAAAGGCGCAGACGCAGCCCTGCGATTTTCCTGCTCACGCCACTGCTCGCAGACGGGGCCCTCCACTCCTCGAGCGAGCTGTATGTCAGGTGTTTGGCCTACTCTTCCACGCTGACCACACGTCTTGAAAGAGGTGGGCGTACCCACCCTTTATCTTACCACCACCACCACCACGAGCAAACCTGCCGATTGGCTAACTGTGGGTGATTCCCATTTATAACGCTGGGTGGACAGAGATCAGGGGAATTCATGTCCCTTGTCCATTACTTTCAACTGCCGCACCCGGAGATGGAATCAAACCGGCGACCTTCAGGTTGCAAGTCCTAGCACGCTGATGACCGTTACACCACCGCCGTGGCAGCTGCCTTCGTTTC
This sequence comes from Petromyzon marinus, assembly GCF_048934315.1. Classification (NCBI taxonomy): domain Eukaryota; kingdom Metazoa; phylum Chordata; class Hyperoartia; order Petromyzontiformes; family Petromyzontidae; genus Petromyzon; species Petromyzon marinus. The sequence goes on along the minus strand of NC_133710.1, from coordinate 4,895,871 downwards.
TCGGTTTTTCAAAAAGTCGTAGCCGTGATCCGCTCATTGCCATAGACATTTATTTCTAAACGTGACGCAAAACCGGTAACCGTTTCTTTTTTAACCAGTTTAGTCAGATATTTTAAAAAATGACAACGCTACTTCATAAAACGATGACACGGTGAGCATCGCTCGCGTGACTCTATCCAGTCCATTACTGCCGTGTGTGTCCAGGCCGTTACTGCAGTATGTGCCCCGCATGACCTGTGTTGTTGTTGTTGTTTTTGTTTTCGTCTCCAGATTTGAAGCCTCAAATTTCCGGGAGCACGAAGATTTATCGAATGAGCGGGGACTTTGTGATGGTTCAGACAGAGGTGGGTCGCACACGTACTCACCACCATCATCATCATCTGTCTATCTAAACTAGCTCTAGCCTCCTGTAAGTCACGCAAGAAGGGAGTTGGAAAGGATGAAGATTATCCCGCACTTATACTGCACGGCCTTCTCCTGGCAAGCCAGAGTATGGCACATGATAATTGCCTGCAATCTACCAACCCTCGAGGACCTGCACACGACAAGGTCCATGAGGCGAGCGAGGAAGATTATGGCCCATTTCTCCCGTACTGGACACTCTCTGTTTCAGCTACTCCCCTCCGGCAGAAGGCTTCGGTCCATCAGGACCAAAACCTCACGCCATAAAAACAGTTTCTTCCCATCTGCTGCTGGCCTGTTAAACAAGGCTAAGGGCTAACACTGTTTTTAACATTTGATCTACATAACGACACCTTGCCGATATTAACTATGTTACCCTATTTGTATTTTTTATTTTTAAATTATATCTTAAAGCTATTTAATATTCGATATTTATTTAATTTTATATACTTCAGCCCCTTGGTGTTAGACTTTTAACCCTTATTATAGTAAGACTTGTTTAAAACTTATTTAAGATTTTAGATTCCTATATGTTGAATGTATGCACCATCCTGCCAAAGTAAATTCCGTGTCGGTGTGAACTTACATGGCGAGTAAAACCCTTTCTGATTCTGATTCTGATGATCGACACCCAAAAAGAGTTTTACTCTTTGTTTGCTTGCCACCAATCCTCGCTGCTGCCTCCACAAATGCTGGATTATAGGCCACGTGCAGCATAACCACCACCGCTGCTGTCAATCAGCAGGACGGTGGCAGCGGTGGCGTTTGGGATCGTCTGACGTTTGGAAACGAGGCCAGAGGTCGAGTTGGCACGCTCTGAAGGCGAGGCCAATTATGAAAGTGGCTGATTCATTCATCGTTTTTTTGGGGTCAGACCATCGTGCCGGTATAATGTTTAACTATAACCCTCCACCACCCAACGACAGAGCCAATCAAGTTGTCAGCTGATGGGCGAATCACCCGGCTGGTTTTGGTTTTTCAGGACAAACCCGGAGGATGAGGAACGTTGAAAGGCCCGAGCAAACTGTTGACACTTTTTCTGGACGACGGTTTGCTGGAGACGACACCCGGCATCGCCAGGTGTTTAACAGCAGCTCAGCTCTCGCGTGAAAGAGCATCCTGGTCCGGGTGCTCAAGTGGAATAACGTTAACGGGTTGTGTATGCGTGTGCGTGCTGGGCAGGAGGACCCCCAAGGAGACCAATTTGCGTTGGATGGACACTACGCCCCGCGCATCCTGTTTCTCCGTGAGTTATGGGCGCCAGTGTAAAATCTCCGTTAAATTCTGCACATTCTGCTGCTGCGCACCCTGCTGGACATCTGCTGCACTACCTGATGAATGCCCTGCTGCACTACCTTCTGTACACCCTGCTGCACTACCCATTGCACAACCTGCTGCACCCTGCTGCACATTTTCTGTACTACCTTATGAATGCCCTGCTGCACTACCTGCTGCACTCCCTGCTTGGGTAACTGTTGGCACCGGCTCACCACGTGGCTACCTTCCTGCTTGTCTGCAGTTCCTCGCGCCTCTGAGCCATCTTCTGCTTTCGAGAGCGAGTGAATACTGTGCGCCCCGTTAAGAGTTGAATTTTTTTTATCATCATGATGGAAGAAAGGCTCAAGTGTTACGTTCTCTGTGCAGATCCAAATGGGCAGGTGATGAAAGAGGTCTACAACAAGAGTGCCCATCAGTACAAGTATTACTACTCTCTGAGCAAACAAAGTAAGTATTTCGTCAAGTGAACCCTTTTGCTGCTTTGCTTTCGTCTGTCTATAATCAGCCCAAGCCTCCTGTAAATCATGTGACTTCTGTGTGGTCACCCCCACGCTGAATCCCTTCCTTCTCCTCCCCGCCCCCTGCGAAAACAGACGCCACGCTCCGTGCAACAGCAGCGTCGAGGCCCTTCCTCCCGATCCTCATCTCTCCTGACCCTTTTCTCCCATTTTTCCATCCTTTTCCTTTCTCTTCTCTCTTCCCTTTCCCGTCCCTTTCTGTTTCCAAACATTACATTCTTGACTCCACTCCCCTTCCCCGTGGTGTAGCCACGGGAATAAAGTTGCTCGTTGTTTACAGAGCACGAGTTTTGTACGGGTGGCAATGACTAAACCTTGCAGAACTTCGCGAATTATTGTGGCATTTTACACTCTTTGCAGCTGCACAGGTAAAGTCAGGTTGTATAATCATCCACATGTCCTCATGCTCTCTACCAAACCATGTTCACGAATGTATGGACCATCAACTCTTCCACATGAGTGCTCAGCAGTGGCCTATGCTTAGGCTGTGTAATGTTTTCACTCTACTGTTCCTACACTGAATATCAGCAGTGCTAAATTGGTTGCCATGGTTGCGGTGCAGTGGTTAACCATCGTTGCTCACAGCAAGAAGGGCCCTGGGTTAAATTCCCGACTCGGGGCACCTTCCTCTGCGGAGCTTGTACGTTCTCACCCTGTGAAGGTTTCCCCTGGCTCCTCCTGTTTTTGTCCCGTAGCTTAAAACAGGACACACACACACACAACTTAACTGGAATCGGCCAATCATCCCTCACTGCTGGAATATTACCTGCAAATCACTCAAGTGGGATTATACACAGCAGCAGCAGCAGCAGCAATAACATCGCCCGCTTTTTCTAAAACCTAAACTAACACTCAACAATTTTTTATTTCACCAGGTAAGCCCCACCGAGCCTTATCGCTATTTTTCAGAAGCGAACAAAACGACAGCTCAAAGAATTGGCTTATCATGTAGAAATTTATAGTGGCGTTTAAGGTACTCTTAAACGCATGTTTCTCAAATGTGGAGGGAAAATTCCACGTGACCACGGGAAGAACATGCAAACTCTGGAGGACCCGGACACAAATCCATGATACCCAAGTGAGAGAGAGAGACATGCAAACTCCAAATATAAAGGCGTCAGGGTCGGGATCAAACCCACAACCTCCTCCATACCACGCGAGGTTATTAATATCTTGCTGAGGCTTTCGTGGGTAAACAAACGTTATAAAAATACAAAAGTAACAAGGATAATATAAACAGCATTATAATTATAATCGTCTCGTTTATAATGTAACGTTTTGCCCTCTCTTGAACGCAGTTGAGGAATCCATGGACAAGGCGAAGGAGTTGGCCTACCGTGAGCTGTAGTGACTACACCACAACCAACACCAACACCACCATCATCATCATCGGACCACCATCGTCTCCACGTGATACCACCGTGACAGCTGCCCTGCTGCCTACGTTGTTGCGAAGACATCACCAGAATCGCCGCACGTCTCTCTGTCTCAATACGTTCACACTTCAAGCAGGCCACACTAACCCAACGAACACGCTGAACAACGTTGGGTCAACGTTATTTGGCACGTAGTCAAAACCAGTTGTTGTGCCCAGCGATTGCGCTCAATGTTGGCCAGGTTTACTGGGATAAAGCTCTGCTTGCCTACCTACACACGTGTGTGTGTGTGCTGAGCCGTGCAGAGGATTTGTAAATAAAGAAAACCGTCATGGTAACGTGGAATTTCGACGGCGCACCTCCTCCTCACTCGCGTCGTTACACCAAGAAGCGCCGTTCAAAGTGGTTCCACATCGCGATCGATAATCGGGGCGACAACGGCCACAACATCATAGACCATTCACTGTACAAAGGAACGTGCAAATAAAAAATATACAACCAAACTGCAATCTCCGTCGTTCGTCTGTCTCCTGGTACACCAGTGGTCCTTGAACTTTACTGCAGCCTGCACCCTTTTGGTTCTCGATCGTAAAAAAATGCATTATGTTAATAAATACGCAGGAGTTTTGATGAAACAAAGTAAGTTGTAACGTACGTGCCCGTGCTGAATTTGTTTTCGATTCTAAACAAAATCTTGTCGTGTCTCGCATCCCCAGAAAGAGCATCTCGTGTCCCCAGGGGGTGCGTACGCCCCAGGTTAAGAATCACTTGCCTTATATAATGCACACAAATGACGAGTATGATGATAATAATACTGTAATGGTGAAGTCTTCTTCTTTCGTACGGCTGATGTAAATGCAGAGCAACGACTACAGTTTCACATTTAGGTGGGTCAAGCCAGAGAACCGCGTCAGGAGTAGCGGAGTGTATCATCGCTGTGATGTCTCCTTCGTATTTGTGAACTGGGGGGCATTGCGTCGTTATACGTTGCTGGATGACCACAGCCGCAATTATATACAGCTGTTACAACAATCGAGGATGCGGTGGTGGGGTTTTTTTCGCCATGTGTTCCAAAGGTGTTTTTGTTGTTGCTAAGAATGATTAAGAAACACGGTTCTAACTTAAAAAAAATACTGCGACTGGGCACGGCCCTCAACAGGTTCAGGACTGCTCATGGCCCATACCTCGCCAGCCTCCAGCGATGGGACATAAGAGCAAAGCCCCTATGTGCCTGTGGGGTGGAGAAAATCGTGTACCACATCCGAAAAGTCTGCCCAATCCACAAGCTCAGTGGAGGTCAACTCGCCCTCAACGCAGTTGGACGGGAAGCAACCGCTTGCCTTTGGGAATTTGCATTCGCTAAATAAATAAGTTGAAATGTCATCTCCTTCGTGAATGGAAAATTAAAGACAAGCCACAGTGCTGTGATTACGGTCAAGCAACCCAAACAATGGACCGTATCAGCACCGGGGAGACGAAATCATCCGGGCGTGGTGCTGGCCACCCATCCCATTATGGGCTGTGCCGGCCTTAATAGGTGCTCGCGAACAGCACTTGCCCCCAACAGTGTGTTGAGACTATACGGGGGGGGGGGGGGTCTTTGCTATGGCCAAATTTGCGCCGGTTTGAAACTTTCAGGATGGTCTGCTTACGATTCACCATGGGTTTAACTCGGCCGGATTGTATGGGGATCTCGAAAATCAATTAAAGATCTGGACACAGTCCCATCGGTGAACTCCTTCGGCAGGCGAGGCTGCGTTGGCTGGGTCATGGCGCCTAGCCATGACCCGGATCGAGGGGGCTAAACGGGCACGGTAACCGGCTAGAGAAGAGATGGGCTGATGTGGCACAGGAGAATGTGGAGATTATTGGACTCTCCAATGACCGGTAGCAGCGGTGTCAAGATCGGCCTCTGTGGAGGAGGCTTGTGGAGGACGCTGCTGCTGCTGGGCAGTTGGAGGCAGTCGCCCTCCAGCAACAACGGAGGCAGAGGAGCGACGCTCACAACAACGAGCGGAGCACTGGGTGGATAAAACGCAGCCAAGTGGCAGAGTAGGCGGTACAGTTGGTGGTGCATCTACCGGTCATCTCAGTCGGCCAACCCATGGCGCCTGCTGGGTGTCCCAAGATCTCCTGCACCTAGCCTGGCACAGTAGGGGTACAGCTGGTGGTGCATCTACCGGTCATCTCAGTCGGCCAACCCATGGCACCTGCTGGGTCTGTCCCGAGATCTCCTGCACCTAGCCTGGCACAGTAGGGGTACAGCTGGTGGTGCATCTACCGGTCATCTCAGTCGGCCAACCCATGGCACCTGCTGGGTCTGTCCCGAGATCTCCTGCACCTAGCCTGGCACAGTAGGCGGTACAGCTGGTGGTGCATCCGAGCGAGCCTTCTACACTCCACGTGAAGGCCTGGACGTGCACCTAGCCTGGCACGAGCGCCGTGCTGACGTCACAACAACAAGAACAATCGCGTCGAATGACGGTTGTTGTTGTTGTTGTGGTGAGTGTCCGCGCATTTTGTAGCGGGTCAGTGCCGCCGCTGCTGCGCTCACTTGACGAAGACGGAGGACAGACTGGTAAATAACTACTGTCCTGTACACTGTGCCGGTCTGGAGGTTATATTCTTGGTTCTTTCTGTAAACCATTTCGGGTTTTAATTGATTGTTCACGCTTACGGTGGCTTTCAGACCGCATCCATTATTTTTCGTCTCCCCCCTCCTCTTTCCCGAATATAGATGGACTCGTCCATCTGAACAAACTGTCAAATCGCTCTCCGTGGTGCTGACGTTAAAAAGTAAAACGCCACTTTTTTTTCAAATTTTCTTGCTGTGGTTTTCACACCTGATGACGATTGCTTCTTGTAAATTTTTATTTAAAGCTTTCGTGACTGCAGTAATTCATATTCTTAGCTCTTTCGGTAAAGTCACGTTGAAGGGAAACAATAAAATAATAAAATATATATAAAACAATAAAAATTCTCACGACGTTTCGACCATAACACAAACGTCGTGAGAATTTTTATTGTTTTATATATATTTTATTATTTTATTGTTTCCCTACAACGTGACTTTACCGAAAGAGCTAAGAATATGGATTGCTTCTTGTGTTGCAGTCGAAACGTCGTGAGAATTGTATTGTTTTATATTTGTATAATTAAATTGTTTCCCTTCTACGTGGTGAACTTTACCGAAAGAACCAAGAATATGAATCCCTGCAGTCACGAAAGCTTTAAATCAGAGGTTCTGGAGGTTGTTAAAGTAAAAATAAAATAAAAATAAACCTGCGACCGCGGTCACGTGGTGCGTGGCCCCGGTCGCCATGGAGACGCGTCTCAGGCTTCACCCACCCCTCCACGTTGAGGCCTCGCGCCACGGGCACCGGGTCCGTTTATTGAAAACAAAAAAAACAACAACAACAACAACGGCGTCGACAACACATCTAAAATTAACAACGGCGTCAGCGACAAACGACGTTAATAGGGACGCAAGCGACGTCGCGAGAGAGCCGTCGTGAACGTTGCGGTGCGGGAGATGACGGAGCTGCTGTGCAGGTGGCTCAACGAGGAGCTGCAGCTGTCACGACGCCTGGGTGAGGGGACGGGGTGAGGGGTGAGGAGACGGGGTGAGCAGACGGGGTGAGGAGACGGGGCGAGGGGTGAGGGGACGGGGTGAGGAGACGGGGTGAGGAGACGGGGTGAGGGGTGAGGAGACGGGGTGAGGGGACGGGGTGAGGGGTGAGGAGACGGGGTGAGGGGTGAGGGGACGGGGTGAGGGGACGGGGTGAGGGGTGAGGAGACGGGGTGAGGGGTGAGGAGACGGGGTGAGGGGACGGGGTGAGGGGTGAGGAGACGGGGTGAGGGGTGAGGAGACGGGGTGAGGGGTGAGGGGACGGGGTGAGGGGTGAGGGGTGAGGGGACGGGGTGAGGGGTGAGGAGACGGGGTGAGGGGACGAGGTGAGGGGACGGGGTGAGGAGACAGGGTGAGGATACGGGGTGAGGGGACGGGGTGAGGAGACAGGGTGAGGGGTGAGGAGACGGGGTGAGGAGACGGGGTGAGGGCACGTCGTGAGGGGACGGGGTGAGGGGACGGGGTCAGGAGAAGGGGTGAGGGACGGGGTGAGGGACGGGTTGAGGAGACGGGGTGAGGAGCGAGAGGGTCGAGGGAGAGGCGATTTGGTGAGGTTACACGGCAGAGAGAGGATAAAGATGACAGGGGATAGATGGTGAGGATCAAGGGTGAGAGTTTGGAAGATAATTATGGGATGAGATGGTAATGGTGAGCAAGGAGAGAGTGTGAGATCATAAATGAGAGATTGAGGGGAGAGAGGGTGAGTGAATGAATGAATGAGCAGGTTATGAATGAGTATATTAGGTAGGTGAGTGAGCGAGCTTATGGGTGAGCACGTGAGTTAACGAATGGGTGGGTGGGAAAGTGTATGGGTGGAAAGGTGAGTGAATGACCCGTCGGTGAACAGGTGGGTGAGTAGGCATGTAAGTGAATGTGGTGAGTGAGTTGGTGTGTGAGTAGATGAACAAGGGGATTGAGTGAGTATGTGGGTTAGTGGGTGTATGACAAAGTGATTGAGAATTTAATGTAACGTGTTTCCATTTGTTACAGAGCCCCAGACATTGTCACAGGAGCTGGCAAGTGGGTTTATAATCGGGGAGATTCTCCACCGTTACAAACTGCAGGATGACTTCTCAGCCTTCTCGAAAGCAAGGTGTGTCATCATCAACGCTGAAAAATTACCTGAAAATAATTTAAATACAATTACACATTGCAAGATCACCCCCGTACTGTGAAAACTTCACAAGACCCTCCAACAAAAGAGTGAAGCTCTCCTGGGTAAAACAAGCGAAACAATATCTTACGAAACTACTGAACTATTTTTATTTTACTAGGTAAGGCACACTGAGCTATATATAGCTCTTTTTCAGAAGTGGTCTGGCCACAAATGATTGCTCAACGAAGTGGCTTATCATATGGAAATGTATAGCAGCCAAATACTCTTAAACGCACATTGATTCTTAACGTCGTGGTCTTTGCGTCTCCATCTCTTGCAGCACGGCCGAGGCGAAGCTCAACAATTTCACCCGCGTGGAGGCTCCGCTGCGGCTGCTCGGAGTGGCGTTCGACACGAAGGTGGCGCGTGGCCTGATGCGCGCCGAGCCCGGCGTGGCCACGCGCCTCCTTTACCAGCTCCACGTGGCCCTGCAGCGCATGCGGCGCGCTGGCCTTACGGGGGCCGCCCTGCAGGCCATGCAGCCGCCCGCGCCTGCGCGCCTTCACGCGCTGGGCACCGAGATGTACCAGCAGGTGAACGAAGTGGTGGAGGGAGAGATTACAACTGGACATCTGTGAAAAAAAGCTTCATAACTCGTCGGATTCCTGCAAGATTAATGCATATTTTGATTCAGTATGTTGACAGTATGCCCATGTTTGTCTCTCGACACATTCCATCGGCCATAAATTTGAAGGCGCATTCGCCGCTGGTTAGCATTATACACAGAGCAGTTACCGCTCCCTACTGGCAGATGAATACCCCAGGTCACTCTTGCAAATGAAACTCACCTGTTCTCTTGAGTTCTCACCCAATTAAACAAAATAATATGAATGAGTGATTATTGAATGTGAGTCGTTGGCAGCATCATCATCATCATATTCATGATGCCTTGTCTGCACGTGAACAGCAGCTGAAGGGTAAAGTGGCACGCCAGGTGGAGGTGAACCTGCAGCAGCTGACCAGCACGTTTGAACAGCGAGCCCGAGAGCGGGAGGCTGGGCGCGTCATGCAGGAACTCAAGCAGCGCGAGGCTCGCGAGCAGACCCTCATGGAGCAGCGCAAGCGAGAGCAGGCAAAGGTGCACGATTCCCGTCGTTTTAATACCATCGCCATAATAAATATATACAAATATTTTATTTGCATGCCTTTATCAAACCACTGCCTATGACCAACTCACTCAGAATGTGCCCACGCTCCTTAGACCTCAGAGGCTAAGCACCGATTAGCATGGTTGGCTACGTATGGTGCGGAAGAAGTTTACCGTACGTACAGGTGCTACCGCTAGGCCATGTCACCGCTCGTTGTTCTATCATGCTTGGACGACAGCAGGGGGTGGGTGGCCCTGTTGCTTGTAGTAGCGTCGATAATGTTTTGAGATTGCCTGTGCTGCAGCTTCACCAGAAAAGGAGACGACAGGACGAGCTGATGGCGCAGCTGCAGGCTGCTACGGTGCGCCTTCCCGCACCACCACTCAACCGCACGCTCCAGGCGATCACTGCCAGGAGGCACCAGCAACAGCAGCGCATCGCACAGGTAGTTTGCGCCACAACTTACAATTACGTGGCATTGCGTAACATTGAGAATGAGTGGATTTGCGATGGCCGGGTGGCTCAGAGGTCAGAGCGCTGAGCTGGCATGGCTGAGATCCTGGGTTCCGATCCAGGCAGCTGCCTGTCATTAATCCAGGTTCTGCAGTGTAGAGAGTCGATGGTCTTAGCCTGTTTTTTTCAGTTTTCATTTATTAGGTATAACCCTGTGAGCCATGCAGCTCTTGACTCGGGTGCAACCGCAACAAACAAAAACATGAACAAGAAACATCTTAAAGTGACAACACGCAACAGAAAAATCCAGGAAAAAACAGCAAAGTCTTCCAGAAAAAACACCGTATTTCAACGTTGTGTGCAAAAATCCCAGTGGGATGCAAGTCAAACAATAACAACCATAAGACAATTTAGATTAAAGTTATCAAGCTAACTCTGTACTACAATAAACAAAATGGCGAAACCAAAACGTTTTCAAAATCACCAAAATAAAGCTATAAAAACAGTGGAACAGTACTCATAGGAACTGTGATTTAAATTTAACAATAAACGATATACATAACATGTACGACCAAACTTTGCAGCCATAGCTGGCTGCATGAGTCACTCCATAACAGCAGGAGTATCAGTAGCAGTATCAAAAATGTTCAATACACCTTTAAAGATCAGCGGTCATCCGGAACGATACATTTCATTTAAAGCCATTCTGAATAGCAGTGGCAGCTAGGGGTGTACAACTCCTCTAGAGCAGTTTTGAGTGAAGATCCCACAGGTAGTCTCACAGGTAACAAACAAGTGCAAAAAAACCTCCATTATATTAAAACCTTGGATTGCGAGTAACTTGGTCTGCGAGTGTTTTGCAAGACGAGCAAATTTTTAAAATAAATATTAATTTGATAAACGAGCGAGGTCTTGCAATACGAGTAGTACATATACCCTTTGTCTGCCGAGCGTCACGTGATCACAACTGATATACGAGTGCTTTGATATACGAGTGCTTTGGATTACAAACACGTTTCCGGAACGAATTATGCTCGCAATCCAAGGTTTTACTGTATATTAAATTTAGTTCTGCACTTTAATTTCTGTGAACTCCAGTTCTGAGAAAGAAAATAACATTATTTTGTCTGCCATGTCACCAACTTTACTCTTGGTGACAGGGAGGGTGGGAAAGTGCTGCCCTCTACTGTTTGGCGAGAGGTCACTTTAAGGGGTCTAAGAGACAGCTCTTTGTTATCTGCTTCCGTGGACCATTCCCTAATACACAGAGTTGCACTGCCGCTCTGTAACACATCTGGATGGATTCTTCATCTCTTTATGTGATGCCGATAGTGCAATCAGGATAACATTGGAGAAAAAAGCAAAACAATATTTTTAAAAATAATTTGAGTGAGGTAGACTAAGTTTATGCTAGTTGATATGTATAATGCACAGATTAATCGATTAAGATCGTCTCTTAAAGTCACCAAAAACGCATCGAATTGTGTAAGCGTCAAAACTTTTCCGTTTGTACATGTATGTAATGGGTTCATGTGACTTTGAGTCAATTTGAGTCAAATTAGAAGCCTGAATTGTCGAAGCCAAAGTGATTTCTTGCTCCAATGAGCATTGAGGCAGTGCAAGCCTCTCATTACAGCTCTGAGCCAGTTATAGTAATTCCACATTCCTATGGCGGGAGGTGAGTGTATTCATAGGCCAACCACTGTTGCGTTGCCCACAAGGGTGGTATTCGTTTTTAACGACCTTGGAGGATGATGGGCTGAGTCAACTTTTTCACCAGTATTTGAACTCGCGACCTTCTGATTGTGAGCCGCCTGCTGTAAAGTTGATCGATCTCACTGGATCAATTCTGCCTAGCTAGACACATTTTAATTGTGATACGGGAGTAAATCATTACATCCCAAGTGTCCAGCGCTCACATATTTATACCTGACTATTCCCTGCTGTATTCATGCGTGCTGCATATTTTGTGTTTTCAGAATACATTGATGGAAATACATCTCTTTGAGAAAACCTTGAAGATGAGGGTCAGTACCGGATATGACAATCCAGACAAGTAGGTATACAGTTGCACACTACACATAGAATGAAATCATGAATAAATATTCATGATTTTTGGTTCTTTCGGTGAAGTCACGTAGAATGGAAATAAAATAATAAAAATAAAACGTAATATTTTTATTATTTTATTTCCATTCTACGTGAATTTACCGAAAGAACCAAGAAGACGAATCCCTGCAGTCACGAAAGCTTTAAATCGAAAAATATTCATGATTCATGATTTTGATAGTGCTATCATTAAATACTCTTGCCACATTCTGTGTACTGCTGACAAACCTTATTTAACATCATGATTCATAATTGGTATTTTGGGTGAGACCACATAATTACGTGGACAAATTGTTGACATGTAACCCTCCAGCATGTGACAGCCAAACAAATAAAATTGTCACGTGTACAAGCATTTAACGTGTCAATTATTATTAATATCATATCAGTTCACCTGTTTAGCTTACGTTTAACATTGTGGGTGTCTCAAAGCAATATCTAAATATTTTGGCGGTGTCTACAAGCCCATGACCCCCAACACGGTGGCTTTGCCCCTGGGAGGTGGTAATACCTGCTCAAGTATAAAAATGCGCTTCGTAAAAGTTTACGAGTTGGATGTTGACTGTCTTAACAGGGTGGAGTACGTGGGGGAGATTCGGCGCAGGCTGCAGGAGGATGGACAAGCGCGGAACCAGCGAGAGAAGCGTCGCAGGGCGGTTTTGGTGCAGCAACTTCAGGCCCAGCGGGATATGGAGGTTATGAATTGTCTCTAGAAAATATTTCCTAAGTGAGGGGTTCCTGCGATATGGCGATGCTCAGAAATATTGCATGAGATAATGGCGTCATCTGTTTTGCTAAATACTGTACTATTAAATCGTGACTATTGTTAATCATGTTATTTTTATGAATTATTTGTTAATCTCGACCATCAGCCGTCATCCGTTCTTGCTCAAGCTCACTCAATCTTAAGAGTCCATTTTGTGCTTCTAACTTTGAATATTTTCTGAAATCCACGTATTCCTCTTTCTCTCCGTACAATTCCAAGCATGCACATGTCCACGTTTCTTTGCTCCCATTTCAGTTCTTGTTCTCTCCTGTAACGATGACAATGCAGAGAAGTGGTCACTTTCCCTTCGCAGAAGGGGTGGTTTCATAAGCAGGGGGTGGGGGATCACTGGAAAAGATGTTGCTGTAATGTGCAGGAGCTGGATCGGGTGGAGGAGCTGGTGGGACGGCTGATGAGACAGAGCCAGCAGGAGCAGCGTGTTGCCGTGCAGCTGCTGCTAACGCGGCAGCACAAGGAGACGGTGCGGCAAAACCGTCTGGAGCGCCACTACCAGCTCGCTGAACGTCGCCATCGCGAGTTCTTGGAGGCTCTGGACGCTGACGCTGTGAGTCGGTATGCAGATGACACAGTACGTCGGGGTAGGGGAATTTACAGCCCATGGGTTAGATCTGACCCACAACTTCATTTCATACTGACCCATAGCCAAATGAGGCCCACCGCTCCATAAAAACCCCGCGAACAACATTTATTCGTCACTGTAAGCATCTTAGCAACAGTAATTGGGTCATAGATTTGAATATTTTCAACTTGCCATCAATGTTTAAAATTTTTGCACGCTCAGCCGCTTTTGTCACTGTAAAAGCATAGTTACATACAAACGTATTTTTTTCTATGATCATTGGACAGCACTGAGATGTGTGTTCATGTGTGGTCCGCTGGATGCAATATAAAAGTCTTATTCGACCCTCACTAAGGTAAAGGTTCCCTGCCCCTGCTTTATGTTCGGAGAGGCATTGTTATGCATCTTCAGCACGTACACGTGTGTAAGCGTTGTGGTGTGCATGCGTGTGCGTGCGTGCACGTACGCAGGCACGTTCGCGCTGGGAAAGCGAGGAGAAGCGAGAGCAGGCAGAGCGCGAGCGGGAGCTGCACGCTCACCTGCTGGCGGAACGCATGGCTGCTCGGCATGCCTGGCACAAGCAAATGTGCATGGGCATCGTGCTGCATGTGGTGGACTTGGCGACCCGGCAGGCCGAGTATAGGGAACTCACCGGCAGGTGTGTGTGTGTGTGTGCTTCATAGATTTTCAGGAACAACACTTGGCCCAACAGTCTGTTAAAGACGATATGGGGAATCTTTGTCTTTTGTCTTTGCACGTGCTACTCTTGCCACTTTGGGAGTGGCGGAGTAGTGGATAGCGCACTGTGCTACGAACCCGGCGACCCTAGCTTGATTCCCGCTCATGGCCAACACCAGTGACGATTATCTGAATCTGTAGTGAGCCTCCCCTAGGTCGACTCAGCCTCAAATGAGTACCTGGTGTGGTGTGTAAACACCGCCATTAGGGAGACAAAGGCGGCCGGGTGTGGTGCTGGCCACCTACCCCCTCGTGTGCCATGGCAGCCTTCATCTGATGCTCGCTAACAGCAATTGCCCCAAAAGTCTGTTGAAGCCTATACGGGGGATCTTTGTCTTTGTGTATGTGGTTCATCGGTTTTTTGGAACAGCGCTTGCCCCAACAGTCCGTTATAGACTATATGTGCGATCTTTGTCTCTGTGCGTGCTATTCTTACCAATCACATTGGGAGCGGTGGTGTCGTGGTCTATGCTACAAACTTGGCGACCAGAGTTCGATTTCGGCTCACGATCAACATCAGTGCCAAATTTTTTATCCGGTTCTGAGCCTTCACAAGGTCGACTCACCCTTAAATGAGTACCTTTTGTGGTGTGTAAAAATCTTCACTGGGGAAACAAACTTCAAACTTGAACTTCTTTCGCATCGTACATAGCCAACCATGCTAAGCCGGGTGTGTTGTTGGGCACACCATCCCATCGTGTGCTGGTGCTAGCCACACGTGATAAGCCAATTACATCAAATCTCATCTCAACACAATTAAAAGTGCACCCCCAGTTTCAGTTGTCCCTGTGCAGCCAAAGGTGACTTGTCTCCTGGCCTGCAAATAGGTATTCTGATATTTAGGAGCAATAATGGCTATGTGTACTCCCAATTAAGTGATTTGCAGGTAATTTATATACGCCACACTTGCGTTGCTGTACAGGAATATCCCGAAACAGCTGCTGCGCGAGTGGAGGGAGCTGTTTGTGCTGGAGCTGCCTGTTTACGACCCACCTGACCCAAAGGACACTTCCGAGTCCACTGTCTCAATGGCCCACAAGGAAGCACAGGCAGCGCTTGATGAGCAAGACTTCTTAGATTACCTGGTGCGGTGTGCACACTTTTTTCAACGATACTACACCACCACCATAATCGTCCTCATCAACCACAAGCAGTCCACAGCTGGATGATGTCCTCCCCAAGTTATTGTCATGCCCCACCACGGTGCTGTCCATCTAGCACCTGAACATGAGCTAATTTTATCGCTCCATCTCCTCCTTTGGCTGACCAATCCGTCGTTATTCTCAACCACTTACCCAAGGCCACTTACTTTTCCTAGCATCGTTATCTCTTTGTGCACTTTTCAGCTTTTTTTCTCATTTCTTTGTCATTGTCGATATTTCTGATCCATATGTCCATATATGGTAAAACGAGGGTGAAAGGTACTTTTACAAGCAGTGTATTTTCATTAATGCATGTGGATTTCTGCAAGTTGCATAAGTTTTCCAAGACCATGTCTAGGGTCATTACGATTCAGTGTATATGCCAGAGGCTCGCAGCAGCCAGACCAAAGCAACTTATCCAATACACTGAGAGTAGCGGGAAAAGTGTGTCAGGCCTTTCCGTCAGGCTCCTTTGTTTATCGGTGGGTTTATTATTGCAGTCATTATTTATGAAGGCTTCAATTAATTAATGAAAGAAAGCAAAACCCACATCACATTCGTGTCTTTTGCCGCGGGAAAAAATCTATTCATTCATGGGTGATCTTTTATTTAGCACCTGGTAAGCGCTCAATGGGACAAAAATATCTTTTGTGAAGGAGGTCTTGAGTAAATGTAAGGGATATCAACAGCAATGTACAGCTGCACTTAATACGGAACCACCCTGTCAAGCTAAGTAAATCTTCGTCACGTTGCACCGCCTGTTGTTCTTGTCACGATGTTCGACGTTTCACTGCGCATGCTGAGAGCTTCTTCGTGAACCGAATCGAATCGGTCACTTGGTTCAGTACCGAATGAAATTCCCAGAACATGGAGCGAAACTTTGAACGTTACGACGGGCAACGCGTGTTAAGACTCGTAAACGCGTCAGAGACTTGCCCAGTTGAAGCTACCTCCTTATCGCTAACCCTGCAGGGCATGAAAGGAGAGTGGCAAGCTGTGGATGGCAGTTCAGCCATGGAGCCGCCCCCCAACAATGCCGTCTTGGGTCATGTGGTACGGCATATTTGCACATTAGTGCGTCCTCCACGGTCACTCGCACCACCCGTCGCCTTGCCTCCATCCTCCATCCGTGCCTGCGTTCTGGGAAAGCCCTTCTCGGGGAAAACCAGCTGTCTGCAACGCCTGTCACAAGGTACGATGCCTGTGTAACACCCGCAGCCATACACCAATGCACTACTCTGTTGTAAGAGGGATGCATCCCACTAAAAGCCATAGACTGTGAGAATGTTTACGGTCATGTGAATAATGTATTGCATTTGGATGGAGTGATGACGTTGCGGTTAGCTTACTGGGCTACAAACATTGCAACCTAAGTTTGATTTCAAGCCATGACTAGCTGAACCAGCACTTGGGCTGTCCCCTTCACCGACCCACCCTGACCAGCATGGTGAAGTATGTTGATAATATGTCTGCTCACATAAATGAATTTATTTTGTGGACACAATTGAATGTGTGGCTGTGCACACGTTTGTATAAGTGTGCTCTTTGTTGTCCTTCCCCCACACCTCCGATGAGTTGGCTACGTACGGTGCGAAAGAAGTTCAACATGACGACGTGGCTACGTGTGCATTTCTGATACTCTGTTAATGGATGTGCCGTGCTGTCTGTGCCTCCAGAGTGTGGGCTGGTGACGTTGAACGTGTCTGCTCTATTGCTCGAGTCTATGGAGACCTACAATGCAAGCCTCTACTCCACTGAGCACGAGGTCTCCACTGAGTGATTGAAGGCACCCTCGTTAATTTCTGACCAAATATAAGCAGGAATTGAAAGCACTTGTTCTACCAAATTCATTCGTTTGTAGGAGAGGACACGAGTGAGCAATGTACAAAAATACTACAGTAGTTGTTATCCTCTGAATTGTATAATATCCATGTTCTGCTGTTGTGCTGAATTGTATATAGTAAATTACACAATCATTCTCGCCATATAAAATAATATTAATCGCACTTTGGTTCATAAGCCTATGGCCATGCTGGATCAGCTTTTTCCGGTAGCATTGGTTTAATAATAATAATAATAAAAATCAGTTTAAAGTTGGATGCGTTGGCTAAGTCATGAGTTCAGGATTGGATCGTTTTTACGTGAACGCTTAAGTGAAGTTTATGGAACTCTTTGTTAGGAGGACGATGAGAGGATCGTGGCAGAAGGGGATGACAATCATGAGGAGGCCGACCCTGTGACCCATGCTGAGGTCTGGCACCGCACCTACGTGGGGCATCATCACATCATCACATTCCATGGGCAGAAAGCCCGTAGGTGTCTACTGCACATTTCGTCATTTGTTTCCACTTTCCTTTGTCTTGTGCCAATATGCTCAAGTAGTGCACATTTTTCTGGCGTGAATCTCTTATGTCGCAAGCCATTCTGTTAGGTCTTCCTCTATTTCCTGTTCCATCTTATTTTACGAACAATACACTTAATTTTCCTGTTGTCCATCCTACATGTGTCCAAACAGTGCCAGTTTCCTTCTCATCACTGCCTGCATCAGGTCTTCTTCATTGTACAACCTTTTTCTTACTTCTACGTTGGTAACTCTTTGGGTCCAGCTGAGATGCAGTTTCCTTCTGTAGCAATAACTGCGGGGGCCAGCACTCTCCAATTACCAGCCCTCACTGATGCACTCCTGTCACCCGCTCACTCTCGGCCTGTCGCCTCCTTATCACTCTTCTATCGCTACCACCACACTGTTACTGTTCCCATCACCGTGGCTCATTGATTCCTCCACCCGTGTTGAGGATTGGGTCTACCAGACACTGACTTTTTTTGGCTCATCTGTACCGTGTTCAATCACCCAGACTTCCCCAACTCTGCTCCTCCTCTTTGGACTGTCATCCATTTTTCCATGCTCTCATAATAACCATATTCAATATAAGAAATGTGTTACACCCTTATCTAATATAACTTCGAATGTGCCAGTTTGTTGCTGGCTGCTTGAGGTTTTGGGCCTTTGGGTCCTGTGCTTAGCAACTGTGTTTAAAAAAAAGTCTCATGTTCACCCCAGAAATTTGGCAAGTCAGGGGCGGCTATCATTGTGGTGCCACCACCTATGCCCAGGGAGAATTGTTGCTGTGGTTGCCGTTGTTGTGGCTGACGTAGCTGCCGTGCCACGTGGAGCTGGGAAGACAAGCTTCTGAAGTTCTGGCGCAGGGAGGCGTGGTCCCTGACCAGCTTCTCGTATTTCTTGTGCTTCAAGCGTTGAGGTTTGTGGGGCAGTCTCACTGACTGCCACTGTGCATTCACGTCGCCCAATCACGTCACATTTCTAGGAGACTCAGCCAGGACTCATGGTGAGCTGGCAAACCTTCCCTCTCTCTGCATTGGCCCTGCCTACTGCTTATGGTCTCACCCACTTATTAGCCAACACTGCCCACTACTCGGGGTAGCACTACCCTTTGCCTGTATCATGAGTCGAGCATGGGGCCAGAAAATAATAATGCTAGATTATTATCCGTACTTTGGTGCAGTTAACAGGATGAATGCCATAATAGGATGAATGACGTGCTCCACTCACCCTCCAAAGCACAGATGAGATGCATAATAATCCCAAAGTGGCAGGAAATCTATCCTATTTCCCATGTTTATTGACGCTTATTTATGTGGATGACAGAAGTGAAATGTGTGGGTATTTGGACCTGCTCATTGCGCCCCATTGTCATCGCTGAAAAGAGAAGCAAGCTCTTCTGTATTTGCTTCCTTTTTCTTTATGATGCACGTTCCACTATTTTGTCTTACATTTAGACGCTATAAACAAATCCTGAAGTGTATTGAAATGTATTAATCCTATTAGATTTATTTTTGTACATTTCTTGGTCTGGTTTAATGGCATAAAAACAATGAAACACCGTTTTGATTTTATCCCTGTATAAGGCATTGCTTAACTTTGGTAAGACGCACCCAGAGCTGTGTGTATCCGTGTGTTGGTGGTCCAGGGAATTGCCGGAGCAGACGGGCTGGATACTAGACGGCTTTCCTGCGACAGTGCAACAGGCTAAGCTGTTGGAGAAGGCCCTAACTGGATGGGATGAAGACCTCGAGGAAGGAAACTCGAAGGAAATGGGGCAGCAGGGTAGCGGCACCGCTAGCGGAAAGGTGTCACTGCTGGTGCAGGACCCCTTTGCCCCACCCAAAGCGCCACCTCCTCCACCCGCTCTGGACCTGGCTCTGGTCCTCACGCTGTCCGACAGCGCTGCGTTCGAGAGAGCTGAGAGTACGTCTTGTGAGGACTTACGCGCGCACACACAGTGGCCTGGTATACAGGATATCTTGGGTTCGATCCCAAATCCTGACGCCTGTATATTTGGAGTATGCATGTTCTCCCCGTGGTCGCCTATATTTTTCTCCTTCTCTTCTGGTTTTTACCTCCACATTTAGAATCAACATACGTTTGGAGTATTTGACTCTTATAATTATCCACATTAGCCACTTCGTTGAGCTATCACTTGTGGCTATGTCGCTTCTGAAAAAAAACTATATAATTCAGCAGACCTTGCCTGCTGAAATAAAAATAGTATCCGTAGTCGTACACATCACTTCATTCATGCCCAGAGCTGTAGCACTTCATCAGATGCCATGATCTATCCACTGCTGGATGATGGCTTCCTCCCAAAGCCATCACCATCTCTAGCATGCAATAAACTCTATGTATTTCCAGCGTTATACCCTTCATCATCATCAACCATGACCTATCCACTGCTGGATAAAGGCCTCGCCGACACTATCAGGGTCTCACAATGCAGGAATGCATCTAAGCAACTGCACATGAGCTGATGTCGCTCCATCTCCACAGTGCATTGTGCATGTCCTCTGAGGAATGTGTCCCTCGTAACTCTGGCCATCATCCGTGCTATAGCAATGTATCCTGCCCAAGCCCGCTTCATTTTTCTTAACAGTTAATGCAATGTTTGTAACCTGCTTATATTCTCTAAGCCATGTGCTCCACTTCCTGTCTATCAATTGAATTCCAAATGTGCACCTCTCTCTGCTCGTTTGTGCACATTTCGGCTTTTGTTCCATTTTCTTTGCCACATTTCTGATCCGTACATCATAGCGGATAATACAGAGTGATTAAAAACGTTCTCCGCTAGGCACATTGGTATGTTGTTTCTCATCGAAACGTTCAGTTTTCCTAAATCACTCTAACGTGCTTCGATCTGCCTCTTCATTATTGGCCAATGAAAAAGTATATTCAAGGAATGTGTGGCTTGTAATGAGCGTATGTACTTCCACATAGGCTTTTGCGGTTGTTGCTATGTAGCTCTCCGATGTGTGTTACGAGTTTTTTTTCGGAATGAAGTGTTCAGTTGCTGATGAAACTCTCCCAGCACGTCGAGCGAAACGTCGTACGTCACGCAGAGCGACCCGGAAAAACAAAACACACCTAAGAGAGCATTGAGAGCATTTGTTAAGTGCAGTTTATCTTGCAGGTGCCGAGGCTGTTGATAACGGAGCGGAGGTGGACCTGCATCAACTTCCCAACAAGTAACGCTTGCCAGCACTTAGTCCTGGCACCACCCTAGCCTCGCCGTAGCACCCTTATTTATTCTTCTTGTCTGCCTATGGTCAGTCACAAGGTGTTGTTTCCTCAATCTATAAGCTTTTGTCTCGTTACTTACTTGCTCATGCATAATGTCCATCTGAATGACAGGTGGCCGGGTGGCTTAGAGATCAGAGCACACCGCTGAGATCCTGGGTTTGAACCCAGACAGCCGCTTTTGATTAAGCCAGGTTCTCAAGTGTATTGAGTTGATGATGTCATCCTGGTCATGAAAGATTGCACAAAGATCCACGATGAAATTGAATTTTCTACTTCATTTGGGTAAATTCCATCTCGAAGAATTAAACGAACATCAGTTAAAACAGTTGTGCGACGAAATGTTAACCCTCAATGGCAGAGCGAGTTTAAAAGTTCTGCTATCTGCTGTGTGGACCAGAAACCACTTGAAGGGATCTCAGAGGTAGCTCTGTGATATCTGCTTCCGTTGACTGCGAAGGGGTCGTGCTGCTCTGTGAGGGATTCAAGTGAATTCTCGTCCTCTATTGCATGACACTGATAGCACGATCACGTAAATATAAATGTATCGTTAAACCCGCCACCACCTGGCACAGCCAATTAATAAAGTTTGTTACGCAAACAGAACATGCCAATTCGTTATTAGTACAGCACACTGGTGTGTTGGAGAGCAAATCTACAATATTTCCAATTTGTGTACTCAGATTTACAATCTTACCTTACTAATTGGATGTGTCGGGTGGTGGCGGGTTTAACGGCACGTTTATATTGACTCGATTAAACCCCAAAAAAACATGTATTGTGGAGAAAATATTGTTTACTGACACTGAAAGAAAAAGAAAGCTCTTGAAATGTTTGTCGCACTAGCCATTGCGAAGACGACACGTGTTTTAATATTTGTGCGCGTGTTGTGTGCATGTAGGCTGGTAGGATTTGAAAAACACTGGCCTGACCTGGAGCAGTGGTTTGGGCCTAGGCACGGAGTCCTGCAAAGCGTGTGTGCCCAGACAGATCCGGACTTGTTGTACCAGGGAATGAAGCGGATCTTTGAACAAACCCTTCTGCACAAGCAGCAAATCAGTAAGCCCAAAGGTAATACAAATTCCCATCAGTGGATTTGCATAAGCCCGTTGATTTACACAGATCATCAGAGGCAGCATCGCTTTCAATTCTTTGCATTGTGACTGCATGGCTGAGACCACGCAAATTATACCCTGATCTCCGTGTGTGTCTCCCCCCCCCCCCACATTAAACAGTGTGTAAACAGAACATTTGGATTTAGGGAAATATGAGTAAGACAAAAGGCAGGTACAACAAGTTTTGCTGAGAATTCAAAATATTATGAAAGAATGAACTGCAGGAAATGTTTGAAGAGGTTATTTGAACAAAAATTGCTTTTACAGTTGGACTCAATAGAAATACGTGCAAAACTAAAACGATGTACTCACAAAAAGCACACAGAAACTAGCGGAGGAACACAACAGGAAAACACAATAATGTACACACCGTATATTTCTTGCAATTATTAAAGGTTGACCGGCAACAAAATTTGGAAAGAAGAACTTCATTCTGAAAAGCAAGGCCTGCCTGGGATTCGATACATGTGTAGTGATATAAATGGTGTCACTCGGGTGTTCGCGCCAGCTACTGTTACAGTAGTGCAACTGTACGTCTGGAGCGTCTCTAGCGCCAGAGTAAGTACGGCATATCAGCCAGACCTAGGGGGCATAGTCCTGGTGATGGCCTGAGAGAGGGCAAGGGAGGACGTGGTAGCCTCAGTGGGGCACGTGATGCTGGGTCGGGATCCTTCGGGAAAGGTCTCGAAGGGGGCGTGGCCGATGACAGAGCGAGGCCACGCCCAGGAGCATCAAGGGGCAGTCCTGAGAGTGTTCTTGGCTCGTCTGTGGAATCAAGCCTGGGTCCCGCGTCTCGTCGTCTCCGGGTCTTCGTCTGGAGTTAACTCGCTACTCACGTAGTGAGCCACATCACCTACTAGAGAACCCGAGTTACGTTCAGTGTTACCCGCTAGGGAAGTTGTTAAATAAAAAGTGTTGCCTCCCAGTCCAGAGTGTTTGCCTCCGTGTTGAACACTACACATGTACCGTGAGCTTGAGAATTTATATTAATGGTTCAATTAATTATTGGATCTTGACGACCTTTTTGAAATCCTTCTGCCTGATTGTGTGCATAGAGGAGCCTTTGTTGGAGGATAACACAGCAGCCATTATCCAACAGCCTCCTATGGTCGACATGGACCAACCACAAGACGAAGAGATTCCTACCATGCTTGGGGAAGTACCAAGCACACCAACCATCGGCTCCCAGCAGAAGGGCGCCTCTCCAGGCCGATCTCCTAAAGGTGGGTGGCAGAGCTGTCATCATCTTCCCTTGTACAACTGCACAGCTCCCTTCAACGCCCACATTCACTTATAGCGCTGAAATATGTTTACGTGTGCTTTGTAATGTACGGAAATTCGTTGTAATCTGTCAAAAGGTGTGCTGTGCAAAGTTTAAAACAATAGTTACCCCCCAATTGCCTTATGTACCATTTTGATGTATAGAGCGTATGTGACTGGAAAATATAGCTTTGTGACCATCGGATTGATCCTCCCATCATACCTTGCGTATCACGTGACATCATCATATAGCGAGCATAATTTTGAGTCTTGTTTTAGGTCGCCAACTCAAGAGTCAAAATTATGGTCATAATATTTTAGATAGCAGCAGGAAAATTGTACAACCTTATGCATAATGCACTCATCCTTGTAAGGAATAATCAGTTCAGTGTAGCCATTGCCTCCTGATGCCTTGTAGCTCAGGGGCTTAATGCGGACAAGCGCTCCCTGATCACTGTAGTGACATGTTGGGTGACATTCAAACAATCATTACTCTCATATAATGTGCAAGTGTTTGTCCGTCATGTGCAGTATCTCACACACCTTTACGGCTGTGTGACGCCGGGGTGACGTCATCGCACTTAATGCCAGATCCTTACGAAACACGTGCACGGGCAAGGTCACGATGAAGATATATTTCGTGCAAATGGATCCTTTGTTTAGTCTGACACAGGCTGGTAAATTATGAACATTGCTCGTGAATTTGTAAATACGGAAGCGATGGTTTGGACTACTCAATGACTTTGCAGGCTCACGAAGAAGAACATCAAAGTCCCCGGCATCAGAGGACAAGAAGGAACGGGCGAAGAGCAAGGAGAAGAAAGGGAAATCTCCCCCTCGTTCTGGTGGGTGCTGTTCCTTCGCTTTACCAATGAAGGCCTTCCCACGCCGAATCTGTCATGGGAGTTCTTTGTTTTCTCATTGATACACTATGTATATTAAAGCAAATATTTATAAATTATGAAATATTTTTTTATTTATAAATTATGAAACTATTTTTTATTTTGCCAGGTAAGACCCACTGAGCTATGTAGCTCTTTTTTCAAAAGCGATCTGGCCACAAATAATCGCTCAACAAAGTGGCTTACCACGTGGAAATGTATAGCAGCCAAATACTCCTAAACGCACGTTCATGAATTTGAAAGGGAAAAACCGGAGGACCTGGAGAAGGATCCACGCGTCCACGGGGAGAGAGACATACAAACTCCAAATATATAGGCATCAGGGTGGAGATCAAACCCACGACCTCCTGTATGCCAGGTGAGGTAGTTAACATCTCACCGCCGTGGCGCCCCTACTAAGACATGAAGGGGAGTACCCCAAGATCCGGATCTGATATCACTCCCCACCAGTGTTAGCCATGGCTAGGAATTGAACTCAGGTTGTAGGATTTCCTAGCGCAGTGCGCAAACCACCGCGCCTCCTCTTCACCCCTTTTCGACTGAGATTACGTCCATAGGAGACATCGAGAGATGAAATCAGCTGTTGTGCCGGTGCTATGTGGATTGTTGCAGTGCAGGACCATGACAGATGGCGACGGTTTGAGAAGGCCTTATTCCAGCAGTGGTTTGATTACGGCTGATAAACGTGATTATTATAAATACATGTATTGTTTTATTATTTCGATTGCGGTTATTTACCCAGGAAAGACAGTCCCAAATTTTTTTCTGGACGGTCCTGCCAAGTTTTAGCAGTAGGGGGCGATGTTGCTGCTGATGTGTGTAATGGCAATCTTTCAGCATTGGGATGTTTGGCTAATACCAGTTACATCGTACGTTTGTCTTGAGCTTAATCTGTGTCTGACTTGTTAAACTATGCCACGCGAACGTTTAGGCAAAGCGAAGGGTGCCGGGAAGGAGCAAGCCATTCCGGAGCCCATCGCGGTCGAGACCGTCCCTCCAGGCCCTACACCTGGGAGCTCTGAGTGGGAGTATGTGGACCAGCCCCTGACTCTGGTATCTGGATACATTGTTATCAACACATTACGTCTAGAGCCAAGGGGAAGCGTTTGCGAACGGGAAATAATTTGTAAACATACGGGATTTGTAACGCCATGCTACCTACAGTCTGCACCTCCGGTTAGCACGGTCGGTTACGTACAGTGCAAAAGAAGTTCACCATACATATGTAGTGACTCAGAGACACTAAGAGTAGGAGGCACTCTGTTTATTAACACGGCCTGACAGTAACACTTAGTAACTACAGTTCCCAGTCAGGACAGCTGGTAGACTTCCTGACTGGCGATGCCAAGATGGTGAAGACGGCAATGACGGCGAAGACTTCCAGCAGCACGACAGGATCCTACTTCAAACGACAGCCCCGAGGTCCCCTCCTGGAGCCCCTCTTATACTGTCAGCGTGGTCTGGCTCCGCCCCTGGCCACGCCCCCTTCTGGAACCTACTAGTGGGTTCTAGATGTGCCCCTTCCGTAACCATTCCCCAAGATCCCTCTCTGGTCTATCACGTGGCCTGCTGTCAGTCAGGGCTGCTGTAAGCTGCAGATCTTCTTCCCTACCAGCAGCCAGCACTATGCTGCTACGTGACCGATTCTATGTCACTACACATACATACAGTAAGCGGAGGCCCCTGGGTGCGTCGTCTGTCCCGAAGCAGAAGTTATTTTTGGGTGCGTCGTCTGACTAAAAACATTATACAATGGACAAGCCACGTAAATATATCACAATTGTTCAAAATAAATAAGGTAATAATTTAATTGCAATAATTATTTTTCAATATTGTCGTTAGCATTATGAGCGGTTTTTATATTTTTTTATAAGGATAATTGGTCCACCCTAATTTATTTCATTTGGGCCCTAAACTTTTACTTGGTTTATCTTATGTCTAGCGGCAACACTCCATACAGTGCTTCACATGCACCAATGTCCGCCCTTCCTTTGTGTAGGAAATGGCCACTTACCTTGGTGGTTTTTGGGACAACATGGAGCGGACGTACATTTCCAACTGCAAAACGGTGTTTCACAATTTAAGGCGGGAAAGAGAAGCCATCGTGCACCATCTTTACGATATCAGGTGTGTCTCTGCACTTCCACGCACCCACGATGCATTTTGGCAAAAAGGAAGCGGCGTCAAATCGGTCAGTCTCACACCTCGCTCCCGACGCAAACCTCACACCTCCTGGCTTTGATCATTCCTCCTCGAAGATATTGGTCTCACCATCAATCACATCAGACCATCAACAGGCTGATCCACACATCTACAAAGATGGACATTAAAGGCACGTGCCACAGTAGTGCGACTGTGGCCATGCAACCCAAACTACGGACCACGTAGTAAACCACTGTAGTCTGCGCTCCTTCAATGGAGGAGGAATAGCAACACTACGCAACATCTCTACTGAAGCCCTCTCGTGGCTAGCAGACCTCGACGTCGGCAGTTAGCTCCTGAACATATTGCTATACGCAAGAGTAGAATCTCACTTTTGGTTTCACTTTCATGTAATTAATATTTTTGTTTTATGTGTACATGTCCATGTAGAGTCCCTTGTTGAACCACTGCTGGATGAGGACCTCTCCATGCCATGGGGGGTTATTCAACACCATGCTTGAAATTGAGTCGTGTGCAGGGACTAGGTGAATCGTTGCATCCCGCTACACAGGAGAGATGGCGATGGCTTGGGGGAGGGCTTCATTCGGCAGTGGATAGATCACGGTTGGCATTGATGATGATGGTGCTTAAAGTGAGAGGCATCTTTACATCGTATCATGTGGCTTACGCTGTTTTCTGCACGCAATCGTGTGCAGGCAGGAGTTTGTGGAGTTTCTGCGGAGACCCGACCACAAGCAGGAGTTTGTACAGCGCTGGCAGATTGAGCTGAATGAGCTTCCAGGTTACTTGAGGGGCGATGATGACACACGAGCAGAGATGCATCAGCGCGCACAGGTAGGACGCCTCCAAACACCGCGATCAGCCAGGGTTGGGCCATGTCAAGAAGTATACTCCTAAATGTTTACAACAAAACAATATTGCAACGACCACCGACACACGTTCTTCGTTTTACTAAGAGCCTTGATTGTGGACACGAACACTCTTCTTGAAGCCCGAACTTCGTCTTCTCTCCAACCAACCCTTCCCCTTGTGCTATCCCCTTTTATATCCCTCGAGCCCCCTTTCTCGAAAGTTTGCTCACCCTATTTCCCTCAGCCAATCCCCGTCCTCCTTCTCCAACGGTTGTCAACCGTTCCCCCGTCAGTCAACCCTCGTTTCCCACCTTCTACGTTTGTATTTCTTCTTCAATCACTTAAATTTCGGCCTCCAGCCAATCTTTCAGGCCTTACCACACCAATCAGATGCCTTGATTTACTTCCTAACTGTCCGCGCCTGCACGCACACCATGTCAGGTGAGTGGTCTGTTGTTATCGGTTTTTACAATATCAATAATATATGTATTGCCCTTTTGCCGATCCACTATTGGATGAGGTGCCTCCCCATGCCGTCGGATTCATGGGGCCTGTTTGACCCTACTTCGCCATGCTGTTCAGTGCGTATTGGTGAAGGCGGAGAGAATAGACGAGGGAGCATAGAAAGTACAGTACAACAATGGATTTTGCTACACTGCCTTCCGCTACACACCACAGCCCCACAGCAGATGGTCGCCCATCTAAGTACTAACCAGACTCAACGCTGCTTAACATCCAAGATCTGACAAAATTGGGCGCATTCCGTGTGATTTTGTCATAGGTTTGATAATCTTTTCACGCGATGTTAATATTACCGCAGATGACCACATTGTGTTTTATTTTTTTATAAAAACGTTGGCCTGGCAGTGTTTTGAGTTAATGCATGTGCGTGTAAACGTGATCGACTCGTGTAGGATTTGAAGGAGAAGTTATGGGACATCACTGATGGGCGGAAGGAGGAGGCGGAGAAGGAGCTGCTGTCGGTGATGCACGACGGCTGGCTCAATGCACGGCTCGCTGCATTCGCCAACCACTACATCACACTCATGCAGGTTCGCCACCACAGCCACCGCGGCGCTGTTATCCCATCACGTCCTCTACGCGCCCCCCATCTCGACTGTCCATCTCTGTGCCTCCCTCGCCATGCACCAACTACGAACTCCCACTGCAGCACATAACACTATCACCTTCACTCACCCGCTTCTGTTCCTCTCTTAAAACAACCCCCATCACTCCTCCCTAGCCCATCCTGCTACTGCTACTCCCTGGCCCGGCCACCTAGCTGTGACCTACCCCAACCGCTATCAACACCTCAACCCCTATCACTACCACAACCCCCATCACTACCCCAATCCCTATCACTATCCCAACCCCTATCACTATCCCAATCCCTATCACTACCCCAACCCCCATCACTACCCCTCCCTATCACTATCCCAACCCCTATCACTACCCCAATCCCTATCACTACCACAACCCCTATCACTACCACAACCCCCATCACTACCCCTCCCTATCACTATCCCAACCCCAATCCCTATCACTACCCCAACCCCTATCACTATCCCAACCCCTATCACTACCGCAACCCCTATCCCTACTCAACCCCCTTCTTAACACCTCCCTTCTGTCCTCCTAGCTGTCACCAAAAACTGGACGACCACTTTTAATAACAATCCCACTTTCTTTAAACCACTACTATCTTGTGTACAATTTTATAATTGTTGTAAAGCGCCTTAAAAAAAAGGCGCTATGTAAATCTATGTAAGATAAGATCTGTGGGCGGATTAATCTAAGATGCAGATTAACTTTGCTTGTGTAAAACTAAATACAATATATTTCCTTGCGTGCTACTGGTTTAATTATCAGCATATCAGCTGCTCCTCATTCGTCGAGGGTTAGTGACCCATTGGTCATGAGACCTGCAAACGTTGATTATGTTCAGAAGCAATCAACACAGACAGCACAATCTGTAAACATTGCGTACGTTTTATAGCCTGATTTATGGGTGTTTTACCTTGACCACCCTGCCGACCGATTACTCTGGACAATCAAGAGTCGACTGATCGCACAGACAATAAGGGACAACAGTCCTTTGTAATTTGTCTATTTGCTGTGTGCGTGAGCGCATGCAGCATATTTTCATGTA
Source organism: Petromyzon marinus (assembly GCF_048934315.1). Lineage (NCBI taxonomy): Eukaryota > Metazoa > Chordata > Hyperoartia > Petromyzontiformes > Petromyzontidae > Petromyzon > Petromyzon marinus. The sequence continues at coordinate 4,866,607 of NC_133710.1, read as the reverse complement.
TATAAGTCACGTGCAATTGTCGTCATCAGCCATAATTATTGGAATTATCAGGTGTGTTGTGCACACGTTTTTCAGCAACAATACACCACTGTCATTATCGTCAACAGCCATCGTCTAGCCACTGCCGGATGAAGGCCTGGCAAAGCCGTTGCCATCTTTGCCAGTCTCGCTTCGCAGCAATCCATCTCGTCCCTGTAACACGATTTGATTTTATCGCTCCATCTCGCGCGGCGGATGGCCTCTCGGGCGTGTCCCCTCCTTTGGCTGCCACTCAATCGTTAGTCTCCACCACTGCCCGTCATCCCTCCCATTGAATTGTCTTGCCCAAGCCCAAATACTGCTCTCAATTAGCAATAAGATTTATCTCACTTGCGTATGATTTCTGATCCTCGTATTCCTCATTCTGTCTCTCGGTGTAATTCCAAGCACACATACTTTCCACCTTTTGTTCTACGTGCTTGTCAGTGCCGACGTTTGTGATCCATATGTCGTAGCAGGTAAGAATAAATGCATAATCGAGGTTTTTGGGTTAAATCGCGTAAATGTGTCGTTAAACCTACCACCACAACAGTAAACCCACAAAATGTACAATTCGAGTACAAGAAGCAATATTTTTTTTAAAAAGTTATTCCTCACACAAATTGGTGTTGTTTTTGCATCTACAACTATTTAAACAATCTGTAGGAGGGACTCATATGCAAAGCACAGTAGAATAGCATTGTTATTCCGCTTGTTTACCCAGGAAAGCCTCACTAGTCTCATGACTTTTTCAGGAGGGTCCTGATTATTTTTCGCAGTCGGGGGTGATGATTGACTCACACAGTAGATTCTAATCAAGTTAATTTGTATGTAACTTTACAAATTTGCCAAATTTGGTGTATACCTCGGGTAGTTATTGAATGCGGATCTGCACAAAGTGGTTCAATAAAGATTTGCATGAGAGCAGGCTGGAAAGTTGTACTTGCGGGTAACATACACTGACGTACAATGTGCGGCATTGCGTCGCGTTCAGGTGGAAATGGAGCGCTGGCAGGACGCGGTTTTGTTCTTGCGGGACTACTACGTGGGCATTCAGGGCCGGGTGGGAGCCGGTGGGCTGGGAGGGGAGCGCGAGGCATTCCGCCTCCCCCTGCTTCCGCCGCCCCCGCCGGCTCCGGCAGCAGACGAGGAGAAAGCGTCGCGTGCCGCCCCCGGGAAGTCGGGGGCGGACGCGACGGTCACCGGGCCCGGCAGCCCGAGCAGCCGAGAGAGGGCGTCGCGCGTCAGGGGCGGGCGCGACAAGAGCGATGCGCAGTCGGCAGAATCGCCCACGTCGCACGCCTCCCAGGAGATCATCCAAGAGGCCTCGCAAGCGGCGCTGGCTGTGGCCGCCCTGATGGTACGACGGACCGCATGACAAAGGCATTGCGCTGCATAGCTCTCTGATGTGTTCTTGGGTCGTACCGCGTGTTGTTCGATATGATGACATGTCCGATTAGCACGATTGGCTATGTACGTTGCGAAAGATGTTCAACATGCATACGAAGTTCAACATACTTACAAGACTGGAGCTATAACCAGTTCACCGGCCCTCTTATATTCCACCGAGGTCCAGGCCCTACTTGTCTAGCTCCTGTCATTACGACATCATGCTGAACAACATGTGGCATACACCAAAAACACAATATTTTGTGAGGCTGTTTCCGTATACATAGGTCCCATATTAATATTACGTTGTTTTGCTGCTGCTCGGGATGCCTGTGGAAGGTTTCTGAGGAGCTGGCAGTGTTGGAGCAGAATGGGAGAGACGATGAACAAAAAGATGGAGAAAGGGCAGCATCTGGAAGTCGAAAACCAACCTCTGGCAAAGCGAAAGGTTCTAAGAATGTCAAGAAGAAGGAACCAAAAGGATCTGGGAAAAAAAAGGGTAAGATCATCACTTTGAGAAGCTCTAACTATACTCAAAATGGGTGGCTAATGTTAATTATTCTCTTTTACACCCTTATGCTGAGTCGAATAAAGATTATGCATTGCTGTGGATTCATATATAGATCGTTAAGCTAGACGTGATCATATAAAAAATAAGTTGCCGGTATAAAACCTCTTCGTCCTGCAGCGACCCATCATGCGTGCTCACTGCCATCTCCTCTCTGCGGAAACATCGTTGCACAGCAATGAGAACCGTTCTGAAAGGCACCGGTATTTTACATGCGTGGTGTTGTGAGAAGTGCCAGTGGGGATAATTAGATTCTACGAGGAGGGAGGAAACCTCTTCTTGCGTTTCTATACAGTGGTGGATTTTTTTACATTATTAAGTTTTCCAAGATGGTAAGTACAAGAAAGCTAGAATCTATCAATGAAAATTTCTTCAACTGGTGCAGTGACACAGTGGTTATTGCTATGTGCTATAAACCTGTGTGTACACCTTGGTTGTATCCCCTGCCACGGCTAACATCAGTGGTGAGCGATATCTCGACTAGTCCTGGACACCAACTTTACCGACTCGTACTGGCTAGTGTGGTGATGCATGGTCAAAAAACGCTCTCATGACCCGCATGGTATGAATAGGCCCTCATCCAGCAGTGGATTGACAAAGGGCTATGACATGTATTTATTTACTTTATAACTATTATAAGTGAATTGATGTTGTTCCAAACTTGTACTTGAGGAGTGCAGGAACGCCCAGCCCCAGTGTGCCAATGCAAGTGGAGGAAGAGAATCCTGAAGTGGTGGCAGAGAAGCAGCGAAAAGCCAAGATGCATCAGGAGCATGCTTGTGCCTTAAAGCATGAGGGTGAGGCTTGAAGCACAGCAATACTGCCCCACGAGCGTTGCACTGTGAGGGGCACATTCACATTGCATCCATTGTAGGGACCACAACAGTGGCCTTGTGTTGTAGGCATGGGCCCCTTAGTGCAAGGAATGAAATTATTCAGAATCTCTATTTAGACTGGAGGAATCAGATGAGCTATGGAGCTGTTTTTCACAGATGTCCAGTAAAATGGGGAGCCCCAGTCCAATCCCCGCCCCGCCCACCGCTCTTCGTAGCCGGGAACCTGGGAACCTCTGTCCTGTGGGCCCTGGTGCAGTTGCACCACCTGCACACTTGAACGCTACGCCACTTGACCACAAGGACTTTTTAAAGCTCATTGCTCATTGCCTTAGCTACTAAGAAGAAGGCCATTCTGGTTCACGAAATAAGCCAGCGGGCTCAGCCCGGATTCCCACAGCAACCTTACTGTGGCAAGGGAGCTGCAGTTGGCCCATCTGATTACTTAAATAATTGGATTACAGCCCAGCTTTAATTCCAATACATTGCTATGAAAACTATACAGACAATGGCATTATTTGTGACGTTAATAACCGTAAAGATAATAACTATCCTGAGGTGGTCAGAGAAGAGTAACTTTTGTGTGCGAATTGCATTGCTTTCACGAAATGCTTTGGAGCATAACACAAGCGAGTTGTGGTCTCTGCCCTTGTGTACGGGGCCTATAGAAACCTGCCTGAGACAGCGACTGGACACGGTGAAGGAGCAAGCTCTCTCGGCAATCGGGGCCCTCCGCGCGGCGAGTGCGGAGGCGTACCAGGCCATGCAGGACTCGCTGGGCCAACGCTACCGCGCCGAGATGCACAGGTGTTGTACCAGCCACAAGACAATGAGTCCTCCTGCGGCCTGCATAGGCTTTTGGCGGCAGGCGTCCGTTAGCGAGCGGCTATGAAAGTCAACCCACAGTGCTATACGACACCGGCGACCCGAGGTCAGTTCCCGGCCGCAGTTAATATCAGTGGCGATTAACTGAACCAGACATAGCTACATCAGCATTGGGGGGGACAAAGGCACTCAGGTGTGGTCCTGGCCACACCACCCGCTTGTGTGCCATATGGCATTATGTTTCTCGCTAATGGTGGTCCGGCGGCTTAGAGTCTGTGTAAGCTATACGGGGGATCGTTGTCTCTCTCTGTGAGAGTCTGGACGTTTCTCGACACGCGTGGTGGTAACGGATGCGCTGTGCACGATGACGCGGAAATATGTGTGCCGCACTTGTCCAGCATTGAGCAGCTGCTGGATGTGATTCAAGGCGCCGTGGAATCGGGGACTCCGCTACAGCCCGAGCTGGTGCTGCAGCAGGACTCCTTCTACCTAAGCACAGAGGCGCGCATGTACGAGGAGCCTCCACCCCCCGCCCCGCCGCAGCCCTCCGAGCCTCTCCACCCCCATTACTTCACTGTGGAGCAGCTGATGTCCTTCCATCGGCACCTGCTAGAGGCTGCACATGCAGGTAGGTGCTGCTTGCTCACCGTGTATGCCGTGTATGTGTGTGCACTTGCTCCTACAGTCTGTAGCATGATTGGCATGGCCCGTGGGGCAAGGAATGAAATGGGGCCAACCCACTGTCCACCTTCCCCCCCACCCCTCTTCATGGCCCGGCACCTAGGCTCCTGAAGTCTGTGGGCCCTGATGCAGTTGCACCACCTGCATACTCAATAGTTGCGCCACTGCCTGAACCCTCACTGGAACAAACCTTCTGACCACGTCTCAAACTAAACCAGACTGGAGTTCGAACATTTTAAGTTATCATCGTGATTCATCATCAGGCTTGATTGATCCACTGCTGGGTAAAGGTCTCCCCAAGTCCTAAAAATCTCTCACGGGGTCCTGCAATTGTGAATTTTGGTGGTCAGTGATGGTAAATCGGGTGATGAGAATCTATTATGAGTGCAGTTGACCAACTTGTGAATATATGAAGATGGGTAGGCCTTTGGAAGATATAGATACAACATCTGTCACATTACCTCTCATGCATATGTAGCTATAAATATTAATCCTAACAATGAACCCCATCTTTTGGTACAGGATATATTTCCACTTTCGATTTCATCGATTTCCTGCATGATCTGGGTTCTGGTGGTACAGGGAGTGAATGTCTGCCAGCGGCCTGGCTAAACATGTCGCGCACACAGGTGGGTCGAGACATGGTCACATTCAGACACTCACGATATATATACAAGTTGTGGATGTGGCCGAGTGGCTGGGACCGTTGAGAGTTCCTGGGCTCGACTCTTGGTTTCATCTGCCTGTGATTAAACCGGATTCTCAATTCTATAGAGTTGATGGTCTCAGCCCAGCCACCAAAGGCTGCACAAAAATTCCATTTACATTCAGTTTGGTTCTGTGCCAGCTCTGAGGACTTGATATGTTTAGATGAAGCCAAATGACAAGAGCAATGCAGTAAAGTGTATTAATTTATGTATTTATTCATACACTTGTTGAGCTTTGCCTCTGCCATGCTGCAAGAGATGGCATGTAAAGATGACGACAATAATCGACGTTCGCTATCAAGATATTGTTTCACTTGCTTTACCCTAGGAGAGCCTCGCCGAGTCTCAAATACTCTATTTTAGGTGGATCCTGCCAAGATGTAAATTCCAATGATATAATTTGTGGGTATTTTTTTTATATTTGATCAATTTGGAGCATGACACCAGCAATGGCCTACTTTTGCGGACGATATGACGGAATTTTTAATGCCCACTGTGAAGCAGATGGCCCCGTAGTATCACGACGGTTATTACACTCGCAGCATTAATCAGGGTGGCCGCTGTATTTCGAACCGCGAACCTCCTCAACAGCAAGCGGGGGGAACGTGCTACCGCTGGGCAGCATCACCGTCCCTTTGTGCTGTGCCTGGTTGTGTGCTATAAATTTCTACGTGATAAGCCACTTCTTTGAGCTATCATTTGTGGCCAGGTCACTTCTGAAAAAGAAGCAAATTGCTCAGTGGGCTTTACCTGTTAAAATAAAAATGGTAAAGTTTTACTTTTATTTATTTGTTCGTGAATTGCTTGCTTTTCCTATAATTTTCACTCATATCGTGTTTTTGTATTTTTTGTTGTAACTTTCTGACCCGCCCCGACTGGACATTTGTGAAAAAGAACTTTATAGCTCATTGGATTCCTCCAGTATAAATACATATTCTGATTCTAAATCTTGACTTAAAGCTTTCGTGACTGCAGCAATTCATATTCTTTGGGTCTTTCGGTAAAGTTACTTCCATAGGAAAAAATAATAACAATAATAAAATAATAAAAAGAAAGTGAATAAAATAATAATAAAACTATCACCACGTTTCGATCGCAACACAAGCAATCGTCATTAGGAGACGATTGCTTGTGCTGCAATCGAAACGCCGTGATATTTTTAAACAAAATTTAATTAACTTTATTTTCATTTTAATTATTTGATTGTTATTATTTTTTTCTATCTACATGACTTTACCGTAAGACCCAAAGAATATATTCTGATTCTGTCTGCGGTTGCGGCGTGTTCAGATTGCGGCGATCGCACACGAAGTGCAGGGCGGCGTAGAGCTGTTGGACTGGCGCAGGCTGCTGGTGCTGGCAGCCTGGCCCTGGCCACTGCCCTCGGTCACCCAGCTGCTTGCGGTGCTTGCAGCCTGCCGGAAAGCCGACCCTGAAAGCTCCGGCTTCCTGTCTCAGGAGCAGTACGACCAGGCATGAGATCATCTGTTGTCACCTCCTTCTTGCCACGTCTCGACCCGCTCTTCTCCTTCACACTCTCCAAATGCCCAACTCTCCCCCCCCCCCCACCCACTTCAAAACGATCGGCAGAGTGCAGCGTATCCCCGGAGTAATGTGAGCAGAGATACCGTTTCCCACATATATCAGAGTTGTTTTGCGTGTGTGTAGCATGAAAACAATTTAAATGTATTCACGATGTGTGTGTGCCACAGTGGCGAAATGTTAACTACCTTGCCTGGTATACATGAGGTCGTGGGTTCGATCCTGACCCTGACGCCTATCTATTTGGAATTTGCATGTTCTCCCCATGGTCGCGTAGATCTTTCTCTGGGTCCTCCGTTTTTTTCCTCCACATTTAGAATCAACATGCGTTTGGAGTATTTGACTGCTGTAAATTTCCACATAAATCACTTCGTTGAGCTATCATTTGTGGCCAGGTCGCTTCTGAAAAAGAGCTATATAGCTCAGTGGGCCTTTCCTGGTCAAATAAAACTAGTTATAGTTATTTCGTGAGACTAACACTTTGCATTATTATGGTATTGCTAAGTTATATTGTTAGCTGAGAATATGCTCTTAACACTAATATTATTATTGAATGTCAGGAGTAAAAGTTTTGGTGTGTTGCCCCACAGATCGAACTGTGGTTTAAAGATGCTGTGCCAACAGAAGATAAGTGTGACTTATACGATCGGCTGGGGAATCTCAAACAGGTACATTATTATATGAAATGATTATTGTCATCCTGGTACTTCCCACTGCTGCGTAATTTACTCAGTTGCTTCTGTCCATTAGTGGCCTCCGAAATCTTAGATTTTTGTCAATGACTGAGAGAAACCTGTCATAAGAGAACAATCATTCAGGCCAGAAAGCCACGAGTTTCAAACAACAACAACAACAACACCAAAAAACACAGAAACGTGTAAAAAGCACTCAGCCTTTGTGAGGGTCACAATGCACTTCTTCAGGAATGCTGACAGTATTTTGCAGAATGCACAAAGGTCGAGTGCTTTTCAACGATTTAGCGTGTTGTTTGAAATCCATTCCGCTGCTTCTCTTCCCTTCCATTGGCCTCTTTCATTTTCTCTCTCATCTCTCTTCAGTTGCTCTCATGACATGTCTTGCCCATTTCCATTTGATCTATTTTGCTTTAAACTCACTTTAAAACCCTGTAGTCTCATTCGCTCTGTGCCCTCTGCGTAACAGTCTGTAGGTTTTATAAAGTGAAGTGCTTGCCACAAATGAACTGCTTGCCACAAATGAACCACAATACCTTGCTGATCTCGTCAAGGAGCCATAAATCATCACGCGAACTCCGGTTATCTTCCCAGCGGCTTTTGGCTAGCCATCGAACAAAGACGGCCACTGCATCGCGTGCTTTCAAATGCGCTTCTGCGGCCCTCTGGATTGCTCTTCCTTCCTTTGTCTTCAGATTGTTGTCCTTCCTCCGCACCTCCGATCAGCGAAATAAGTTCAACATGCATACAAGCAATCTGTTCTGGCAAGTCACCTGTGGTGCGTGCGTGTATAGGCCCTCTTTACCTTGCTCGGACAAGGGGAGAAGATAGACTACAAGAGCATGTTGCTGTACTTGGCCTGTGGTGAAGATGGACAGGATGGCTTCTATCGAGCACTGAGTGTGGCGGCGGCAGCAGGAGCAGCAATGGCTTTGCCTGGGAATCCATCTACTCCCCCTCCCCAGGTAATATGATGCCATCGCAATGGCTCGGTCCGATGTATCAGTGCACTATGTATTTGCGTGGGTGTGATGCGCATAGACTCCGACCCGCAATGCTCCTGGTCTCGAAAGATCTTGGAAGCTAAGCGGTTTGACCCTACATGTTGGCTGGACGGGTGACCATTATGCATTAACAGGTTGTAATCGCTGGCCCAGAACAGGTTGTTGTTGTTAAAGGCTCCGGGGCTACATGGTGGAGAGCAGAGGGAAGGCAGTACGGAAATATCCATTGTATTGTACTTCTATGCTGCCTCACTCTACCAACCCGCACTATCCAGCAGTGGTGAAGTACGGTGATATAATCCCCATGACCCTGAGGGTGCGGATTTACACAGGGCTGTGCATCTGTAATTATGTGCACGCATTACCCTGTTCGAGAGCTGTATGTTGCCGGGTTTTCACAGACAGAGGATCTGGATTCTGGGCCTTTGGAATTTGTCTCTCTGGACGCTTTGCTCACGGTCCTCCACCACGCCGGGGCGATTGCCGAGGACACCCATCGCTTCAGCCACCCGAACGAGACGCGTGCACACCCGTACCTCGAGGTATCGTCACAACTCGCTCGCCAGGCGTCAGCGATGCGTGTTTAGGATTGTGGTGGACTTGTTAACGATGCACGGAGTGGATCCGTAGCGTGCCTCCCACATGACACTTACAGTTGAAGCCAGCGAGTTTCTGGGAGGCTCAACCGAGACACACGGTGAGCTGGTAGCCCCTCCTGTCTTCGTCAGTCCCACCTACAGGGACTCCTCTACTTACGAACGAGTTATGTTCCAGAGGTCTGTTCGCAAATCAATCTGTTCGTAAGTCCAACTTTACTCCTGTCAATTCAAAACGTGTTGTACGGCATGTACACTAAACACAGGGAATGGCTTTAAAAGTTGTATAATCTCCTGTAGATGTAGATGACACTGGTTCTTCACGTTCTGCAGAAGTAGATGCCACCTCCGCCATCTATTGCGCGGTGGTTGAACTTACGACTATCAGTCCGAACAGACAACTTGACATGCGGACAGGTTTCTTCGTATCTCTGAAAGTTCGTAAGTCGAGTGTTCGTAAGTAGGGGAGTCCCTGTACTTTTATATAGTCACACCTACTGAATCGCTCGTGCCGCATGCAAGGTGAGTGGCCTCGTCGCGCTCTCTTATGTTGGTCCTGTCTCCTGCTCATATGACGCGCCTGCTCCTCTGCCAGCCCTCCTACTGCTCATCTAGCCCCACCCCTCGCCCCATATCATCATGAGTCGAGCACGAGGCCAGACGATTTTAAACCGGCAACAAAATCCCTATTCTCGCAAGAGCTGCAGGACACCGCGACAGACATTTGCCCGATTTACTGTAACATGTGCAGCGTGTACCGTTAATGTGATTTATGTGTTAGCCATTTACACCGCTTACTTAAAACCATTTATCATTTCAGGAACACATCGTTCAGGTGTTCCGAGATCTGGGATCGGAAGACCTAGAGCCTGTTCGTTTCCAGGCACTAATCAAGCATCCACTGATTGAAGAAATGATCAACTTGATTTTAAAATTCAAATTAGTGGTAAGGGATGATTTGCTCATACCGACGAATGTACTGCTCTAAAACACGTCATATGCAGTTAAATTAGATTAACCTGCGGGCGGATTATCCAGGTCGCAGATTAACCGTGCATGCGAAAAAAATCTAATATTTTACGTGCCCACATTTTGTTGGTTGCTCCTCACTCGTTAGGGGTCCGTGACTCCGTGCCCCTGTGATCGACTACACAATGGCAAGTAAACCAAATATCTTTAGGAAGCAATGAAAACAGACGATGCATTCTATGTTCTTAACCCCCGCCCATTCTACGTAGCTAAACAATTAATATATTTTGACAGTCTAATTTACGTGTGTTTTGCACTATCGTAGATGATCGAGAGTCGACTATATTCGGTTTTGATAGACAGGAAGCGTTTAGCACTCAAGTAACCAAATGCAGTATGGTGCAACAGGCTGGGTTAATTATTTATATCGATAATTAATTGAAATCAGACTGCTTTTAAAATCTCATTCTCTTAAATGTATTGGATTTTTGTTTTGAGTTTACAACCAATCTTCTTTGGAATTACAATCAACCTCCTTCAGGTACTCTTCATAATAATGGTCTCACTCTAAAGCAGAGGTTGGCCAATCCACCAGGCACTGCGATCCACTCTGGTGGATCTCAACGGGCTCTGCTAATCCACCAAAAAGTTATGACCAACAATTACCCCTGTAGAGTATAACACATTAAGTACTGCACCCATCTATTGGTAAACGTTATTATCCTGAATTCTTTAAATTAATCCTTAGTCGAGGTTTTTGTTTGCTATCATCCGTACTGAAAATAGTTGTTTGCTTATGGTAGTGTTCTGGTTTGTCCTGAGATGCACAACAGATGTTCTGCATTCCACCCGTGGATCGCAATCAACGTATTGGCCACCGCTGATCGAGACAAGTATTTAAATTGTGATCTAACTGTGCCCATGTACAGTGGTTGTGTTCCCACGCATGCATATTTTATTCATGGTAACAGTGCATTGTAAGAGCAGTAGGTAACCTCGTAACATATCAAATTATATTTTAATCATTCCCATACAATAGGCGCTACAGTCTTATTCCAAAAATGTGTATTGTATCCAGTGTCCAATAAAGAATTTAATCCAATGTCTAAGCTCAACATGCTTATTTCTCATGGCCGCTGTTCCGACGTTGCTATTGGCTCGGCCTCTGATGTCTCCCCTCTCCATTCCTGTCTCCGGAAGGCATCACCCCCATCCCTTGTTGTGACTCGAGTGACTTTTTGTATCCTTCCTCCTCATCTTCACTCTTCCTCTCCATCTTTCCTTCCATTGTATCCTCGCTCTCCTTCCATCTCATCTCCACTTTCCATCTCATCGTCTGTCTTGCCCTCCTTCCTCTCACCTCTGTTAAACACTCTGTTCATGACGTTTCCCTCCCCACTCTGCACCATGTGGCTAAATCGTCTCGGTCTCGCTTCCCTCGGCCTGGCGACAATGCTTCGCACCCCCATTATCCTGGTGTTGCACGCATAATCTGTCACTAACAGCACGACGTTTATATCATGGTTGAAATATTGTGGATGTCCTCTGATCCACATTGAATTTAGACACATTTCTATGGATAAGAAAATGTTTGTTATATTGCACCAGCCTCTCAGACCATATGGACCAACGTTGCATGAGAGCATGTGCTTAAGTAGAAAAGCTCTGGACGGGTTTTTCATCTGGCTGTCGCCTGATGAAGCTAGTTGTAATTACCGGCGAAACGTTGTACTCATTTTGTAAATGTTATGGCTTTGCTCTCCAACACACCAGTGTGCTGTACTAGTAACGAATTGGCATGTTCTGTTTACGTGACAAATCTTACTAATTGGCTGTGTCGGGTGGTGGCGGGTTTAACGACATTTATATTTACACGATCTGTATTATGATTTTTCATGATTTCCGTTACCATCGTGTTCTCTGTTCCAACATCATAGCCCTTCCTCATCGTATGGCTAATATTGGTGTAGAGCAACAGCTGTAATTGTACATTGAGGTGACTGAGCCAGATGATTGTGTCAGGAGTGGCAGAGTGGGGTGTCACTCCGACGCCTCCTCCTTCGTATTGGTGAATCGGGCGTCGAGCCTGCGTTACATGTTTCCATGGTTCCGTTCCGGGGGACCACACATCAGAGAGGTTTTTAAAAAAAATATTCCATTTGTGAAAGATCAAATTTTCCATTTGTGGAAATTCGTAGCCCTAACTGGTGAGCAACACTCCGCGTCTCCCTTCCTTTTGTTCGTTTCTCCTTTTTCCCCCATGAAAAATAATGACACAGACCTGAACCGATGGTTTGTCCGTTGTTATTATTTAAAACACTTGCAAAAACTCATTCCTGTGCTCGCAGGGTCACACGTCAAATCATGCGTGCAACACTTGGGACTTAGGATGCAAAGTAACACGATTTGGCGCACGATGCATCATGAGCTTAACAAAGAGAAAAACGATGTCGTTGTTGTTTCCACCCAGAATCACCAACAACGTTTAACAGCTTCATACTAAATCCATTCACGTAGCCCGCGAAACAAAAATTCACGTACAGTGCTTTGCATTTCTCACGAAGTTCAACGCGCAACTCGTCACAACGCAGCACGTCACTCTCCAACTCCGTACACAACGTGTAACAGTACCGCGTGATTGGATGTTTGGGAAACGCACAAAAACCAAACGTATTCGCGACAACAAGTTGGGACACAACATCACGAGTGCGACGTTCGGACTCCCGACAGAGATTTGTATCTTGGTCTGCAGGAGGCCAGCATCTAAAGTCCGCTGATCCTTGTGTCAGATTGAAACCGAGCTGTTTACATAACTGTCCAAACCGTTACTCCACCGCCTTTCAATGGGTTCTAAATGCTGGATTTGGGGTGGTGGTGGTGGTGGCGGCGGTAGCTGTAGTGGATGGAGTGAATACGCATCAATAGCAGAGTGAACATTTATCAACAAATAAACACTACTATAAAAAAACGAATCATTAAAACCCACGTACTATTACTAATATCCTCAGTATAGGCTACGAACACCGCGACATGATGCTCACTGTCCAGAACTCTCCCAGAAAGCAGCGCGCCTCCTTATGGCTAAGAACAGTCCCTGGAAGATAACCACCGCAGAACCACTTTAAAAGGGCCTCTTTATCCACGTTCATATACCCCCTTTTCCACTGGCAGAATCCAAGCCGAGTCAGCGCGGGGGCCCTCATGGTACCAGTGGTTTTCCACCGGATATTTGCCGTGCCGAGCCCGGAAGCAAACCGTGATAAGGTGGCCGAACGAGACATCTGAATCCGGCTCGGGCGGGCCGTGCAGGGCCGGGGGGCCTGGGATGATGACGCGTCCACTGCGAGTGCGGCGTCAGTTGGTAAAGTCGGAGATGGAGACAGCCGTCACCAGGCCGCGTACACGCGACTTGGCTCATTGTTTGTGCGCGACGGTGTACGGTGGGAAAAAACGGTGATCGTGGCACTCGATGGCACACGCCAGCCAAAGGAGAGCCACGCTTGCACCGCAATCGACCTGCCTGGCGCACTCATGTAGCGTTCACGTAGCCACCACTCCCGGCTTCTCCTGCTTCTTTGCGCATCACGTACGCCATGTTTGTGATTTCTTGCGACCCCGCGACCTCCTGGGTCGCCGCTCTTCCCGCTCCTTCTTCGCCGCCTCCTCCTCCTGCCCGCGGGTTGACGGGGCTACGTCGGCATCCTAGCCCCGGTTGCTTGCCTCCGATGCCCCACCACACGCGCTCGTAGCGGAGGGCGAACAGTTGGACTCCTGGGTAAGGGTCTTGGCTGCGTTTGCCGGGCACCGGGAGAATTCCGGGATTTTCTGAGACCTCACCGTCTGGCTCGGATCTCGATTCCGTGGGTCTGCGATGGTGGTGGTTGTAGTCATCGTTTTCATCAGAAGTAGCTGCAGCAACAGCACCTATATCATGAATAGATCCAACGGCAGCTTCGTCATCATCATCAGCAACATCATCAGCATAAGCATAATAATCATAAGTAGAGTCAGCATCTCCATTTCCAGCAATTTCATCATTATCTTCATCATGATCACCATCCTCAGCAACGGCATCAGCATCATCATCAAGAACATCAGTGGAATCAGCATCTTCGTTATCAACAGCAGCGTTGCAATCTTCATCGGCGGCAGCAACGTTATCCTCATCAGCAGCATCTTCATAATCGTCATCTCCAGCAGAAGCAGTTGCAATGTGTCCATCAGCATCATCATCATCATCATCGTCGTCCTCATCATCATCGTCGTCGTCATCATCATCGTGTGCGGCAATCACTTCGTTTTCATCAACAGTTACCGCATCTGCTTCATCACCACCACCATCGTCGTCGGCATCTTCTTCGTCACCGTAACCGTGAAGGTCCGGGCTCAGCAGCTCCGCTTCCCTCTCCCCGTGCTGCCTCCCCGCCGCGTCTCCTCCCCTGAGCACGTAGGCGTTCTGCGCCTTGCGACGCGGCCACGCGTTGAGCGGGAGGCGCCCCTCCGCCCGCCTCTCCACCTCCTCCCGCTTGTCCATCTCTCCCTCCTCCGCCTGGTCCGCTTGCTCCGCTTGCTCCTCCCTCTGATCCCCCTCGGAGACGACCTCGACCAGGCAGACGAGTCGCTCCTCCACCTCGCACGCCGGCCGCACCGCGATCCGTCCGCCCCTCTCGGGCCTCGCCCACTCCTGTGCGGAAAAACGCGAGCAGTGGCCGCTGTGCCGATTTGCTCTCACACCACCCGTGCCTCCGAAAACAACAGAGCACGCGACTCAACTCGAAACCGCACGACCCGTGACACGCCGGTATCCGATCGCCACCTTCGCAAGCAAGCGGGAAATTAAAAGAGGCCCCCGGCATGCGACCGCGGAGAACGTGGAGCAAATCATGGGGTGACATTACGAGCACCTGGGAGCACAGCGCAAAAGCCGCCAGGGTCATCACAGCAAGAAGGCCCTCGGTTCAATTCTCGACCGGGGCACCGCTACCGTGAGGAGTTGTTACGTTCTGCCCCCCACGTTCTGCATGGGGTTTCCTCCGGGATCGCAAGCGTCCTCCCATAGCTAAAAATAAAAACCCCACACAATGTCACTGGTATTGACAGAACATCCCATTGCTGATAAATTCCACTGCAAATTACTAATTTGGGATTACACACAGCAACATCGCCCCCCTACTGGGTAAACTTGCCAGGACCCTACTGAAAAACAGTCTTGAGACTCCGTGAGGCTTTGTTGGGTAAACAAGCGGCTGGTATAATAATAATTGGTGCACGGTGGCCCACGATTTTGTCAGCGGTCCGTACGTCCAGAATGGTTGGGAACGACTGCACTAGAAGGTCGGTGTTCATATCAGGTTGACATCGTCGTGTTTTTCTGATTATAGTTTCAAGTTGATTTTGTTTAACCAGACGATAACTCTATAGAGACCAAGATGAGTCTCATTTGCAAGCGTGATTAACCGGGGTCACTCAAATTACAAAAGCAAACCAAATAAACTATATATGTATGTATGTTGAACTTCTTTCGCACCGTACGTAGCCAACCGTGCTAATCGGAGGTGCGGATAGCAATGAAGAAAATAAGAATTCAGCTCAAAAAGAGCTGCATCGCCACATGAAAAGCCTAAAATATTTGCGCAAACGTAAATCGACGTTGAACAATTACATTCCCTATCTCGTGAGTCGGCAGATTGTTATTCGCAACTGCAAACTTAAGTTTCATTGAACAGACACAGGGGCGACTACTGTACCCGTGCGTAAAGAGGCGAGGGGCCTGTTCCGTTCGTGGCGAATGGCGGCACGGTACAGGAGCTGGAGGCCGATCCGCAACGCGCGTCAACAAGCGGAGCGCTGGGCCTGACACTGACCTCCCACCCCCCCCCCCCCCCCCCCCGGGCTCCTTGTTCTGGCGAAGATTCTGCCACCAGATATCCGCAGGGACGCCGCGCACACAGGAGAAGGGACACGTGTCTCAGATGCGATTGCAAGGGGAATGCGTTGTGATTATAGGAATCTTTATTTATACTGGAGGAATTGCGATGAGCTCGAAAGCTCTTTTTCACAGATGTCCGCGTGAGAATCGTTATAATTATGGCCGTGGATTGTTCCCCGCTCTGGTACCTGGAAGTTGCCCTTGAAGACCGTGAAGAGTTCGTCAAAGGAGGACTCCAGGTTTGGAACGGCGGGCCACACTTTTTGCTTGATCCTGTTGGGAGGTTCATCATCATCATCCGCAACAACATCAACAACCAGCCCGTTCGGCGTGGCCTCACCCGCACTGCGCTTGGCGCTATAGACGCGACACTGCAGTAGTAGTCTAATTCTCGTTGCCATTCATCATTTCTTATTTTGAATATAAAATCCCATTTTCTCAAAATGCTCCTCCTTTTGTAATATTGTTCAACACAATATCAACGACAACAACGATACACACCACATCAACCACGACAACAAAGATAGTGACACCTAGCGCACGAGCAACACCACGGCAATAAACTACGTCACACTCGCTTATCCACCCACTCATCCAATCACTCACCCACTCATCCACTCACTCACCCACTCATACACTCACTCACTCACCCACCTACCCACTTGCTCACACACTCATCCACTCTCTCGCCTACTCACTCACTAGCTCATCCACTCACTCACCCACCCATCCACTCACCCACCCACTCATTCACTCACCCGCTCAGCCACTGACTCACTCATCCATCCACTCACTCACTCACTCATCCACTCCCCCACCCATTCACTCACTCGATCATACACTCACTCATACACTCATCCACTCTCTCACCCACCCATCCACTCACCCACTCTCTCACCCACCCATCCACTCACCCATTCATCCACTCACTCACCCACTCATCCACTCACTCAGCCGCTCATCCACTCACCCACTCATCCATTCACTCACTCATCCACTCACTCACCCGCTCATCTACTCACCCGTTCATCTACTCACTGACCTACTCATCCACTTACCCACTCACCCACTCGCTCACACACTCATCCACTTACCCACTCACCCACTCGCTCATCCACTCACTCTCACACTCATCCACTCGCTCACCCACTCATCCACTCACCCAGTCATCCACTCACTCACCCGCTCATCCACTCACTCACCCACTCATCCACTCACTCATCCGCTCCTCCACTCACTCACCCACTCACCCGCTCGCTCACCCACTCATCCACTCACTCACACACTCATCCACTCGCTCACACACTCATCCACTCACTCACCCATTCATCCACTCACTCACTTGCTCACCCACCCATCCACTTACTCACCCACTTGCTCACCCACCCATCCACTCACTCACTTGTTCACCCACCCATCCACTCACTCACCCACTCACTCACTTGCTCACCCACCCATCCACGCACTCACCCGCTCATCCACTCACTCATCCGCTCATCCACTCACTCATCCACTCACTCATCCACTCGCCTAGTCCAGGACCTCACCTCCTCATCCTGCCCTTGATAACGACCAGAACCGCGCTCATCAGCAGGGTGAACGGGATCACGTAGGCCAGCGTCCACCCTGTGGGGGGACAGGATCGACCGCAAGTCATCGCTGCTCCAACCCGACATGGACCTGGCCTGAGAACGGCCCCGGTACCGCCTAGGGATGGTTCTCCCCCCCCCCCCCCCCACGTGGGGGGGAACGGCGCCTGTGAATAATAATCTAAATAATGTCATGCATTGAGATTATTAAGATTATTTTGGTGCTATAAAAGTCCAAATGATGGGCCACTTTTTTGAGCCATCATTTGTGGCCAGGCCGCTTCTGAAAAATAAGCAAATAGTTTTGTATTTGTATGTCTGGGTGAATTGTTTACCTCTCTTGTACTTGGCACTACTACCACGTGTTTGTACTGTTTTTTTGTTGTTGTAACGTTCGTACCCACCCCGTACTGGAGATCTGTGAAAAAGAGCTTTGTAGCTCATTGGATTCCTCCGCTATAAATATATATTCTGATTCTGCTTTTCGAGGCGAGAGGGTTGGTGGATCGCGTTGGGTTTTTGTGAGACTCTCCAACCGGCTGACTTGGCTGCGAGGTGGCCAGGAGATAATGCGGTGCGGCGAGTAGGTTTATGAACTCGTCCGTATAGCGGATGCTCGGGTGTTACTCTCCTCAAATGAGCATGGGGTTTTACTCCGGGCTCTCCCCTCTTTTCCCAATGCGAAGGAAAACTCGCGGATGTGGATTTGGCCAAACATCCCAAGCAGCGTCTTGGAAAGCTAAGCAGGGATGGAAGACTGCCCTGGAATTCTCGTTGTGTTGTAGGATTAGCCTGGGAGGCGGCCATGAAATGCCAGCACAGAGGTGGGCTATTGATCACATAGTACACCACTGTCCTGTAGTCTGCGCTCCTTCAGCGGAGGAGGAGCAATAGCAAAGTGACGAGAACTCTCTCTCTCTGCTGAAGCCCTCTCGTCGTGGCCAGCAGACCTCGACATTGGCATCGGATCTCCTGAGCCACATTTCTACCATGCTGCTGCCATCATGTTGCACGAATTGGGCCGAGGTAACTCGCTTGTCCTGTATGTGTGGTGGGTTGGTTGAATTGGAGGCTGTGAGGGAGGTTTGAACTGGTTAGCAGCTATCCAACTGGTTATACATAAGCGCGTGGTTTTTCACTAGTTATCGGTGGGTGAGCCAGAAACCATGACACGCACCCCTGCAGTGTTTACGGCGCTACCGAAATTGTCACAATTTAATAAAAATGTTTATTATCAGATGGCTGGTTAGTTTTTAATCCGCACCTCCGATAAGCACGGTTGGCCACGTACGGTGCGAAATAAGTTCAACAGACGCAAAACTAAGTCGGTGCACTTACTCACCAGGCCGCTCAGAGGCGTTTGTGACCACAGCCACATTGTTTCCGCTGCTACCCCATCCACCACGCCAGCCCGCTCTGTCGACCCCCTCGGAGGGGTCAGGGGCCTGGAGACCACGTGACTCGGCCCCCTTCACCGCATCCTCGAGCAGGTGGGACCCCTCTCCCTCCCCGAGCCGCACATCCTGGGGGGGGGGGGGGCATGGGAGTTATGGGCGGTGTGGGATGGGGGAGGGCGTGGGGGGGGAGGGCGTTGGGGGGTGGAAGGGAGGAGGGGTCGTGGGAGGGGGGACGTGGGGATGTTACAGGTGCGGGACATTTGATTGGGATCGGAAGTGAGCGAGACGCCACCACCACCACACGGGACAGCACAGATCCCCTCCCTCCACCTCACCGTGCAAGGTTGGTCCGGGCCTCCGTCGCAGCCTGGCGCTCCTAAGCCGGACTCGGACCAACTCAGTCTCAGTTCCCCTCCACCCATCTCCGTCCGGACCCCGCCAGGTGGAGTTTGGGGATTCGCGCGGTCCCCCAGGAGGGAGCCGTTGGGATCTAAGAACGACGCGGTGAATGGCGGTGAAGACGCGCGATGCCGTGCCACTATTGGCCTGCGTACAGAAACGAAGCCATCAACCCACACCGAGTGGAGCCTAAAGCAGCCGAAGAATCAGAATATTTAGACTGGAGGAATCCGATGAGCTGTAAAGCTCTTTCTCGCAGATGTCCAGTAGGGCAACCCCTTATGAGTGCCTACCTTATTACAGAGCAATTCAGACCTTATTGGTCACCCCGTTCCCTTATAAATCTCAACGTTCATCCTACAAAGTCCCATCACAAGGGAGAAACGCAAACAAATAGACAACAATTTTTTTTGCCCGTGTAGAGGTGTTAACTACGCACTGTTTGGTAACCTGCATTGCCACCAGGTATCAAAGGGGCAGTGCAGCATTACCTCTGTGTACATAACGGTTGGGGTCAGATGAGGTGAAGTGGATCGTAGCCACAGTTTGGTAAGAACCAATCAGACAGTTCCACGTGGGAATGTGGGATTAGTTACACCTGGCCACAAACGGGTATAAGAAGGGTGACCGCGCAGAACACAGGGAGTTCTTTCCCTACACGAAGACCGAAGCCCGGGCTGAAGACAGCTAGGACCCTGGACCCAGCCTTCCAGCCCTTCTGAGGGCTAAGGCTCGGCGTACCCAGTGGTCAGGACCCACCGGGCCAGCAGTGGGTCAGATAGCCTCCCCTAGGTCCCAGCCGGAGGACTCTGGGATAGCGGTAGACGTGTAAGTCCCGCCAAGACAGGAGGCTGTACCTCCTTAGGTATCAAGGAGACCTGTGTGTAGGTTACGCTGAGTCCGGACGCTGTACCTCCTTAGGGTATCGGGTGAGGGGACCGTATACCCCTCCGTGTGTTAAGGACTGTGTACGAGAAGAATTACAATAAACAGAGTGTGCCTCATAAGAAGTTTATTCGTCTTTATAAACACTACACCCGCATTGAAACGGCCGTAGTGTCGTATAGACCTGAAAACTCAATTACCTGGTACAAGAATACGGGGTAAACCGTACGGATTGACACTTATGAGTAGGGGCACGGGCCGTCAGAATGTCACAACAGTAACAGCAACAAGCAAATCGCACACACAAGAGAAGCACGATAGGAGTGCCGACGTTTTGTGTCGTCCCCGGGTCACTGGGGTCAATCCGGCGAGAGCGCGGCGGCACACCCACCGACGTCGGCCATGCAGAAGGGCTCGGTGATGAGGACACGGTGGCGAGGGGGGTCCCGCTGACGCACGGACAGACGCACGCGCGTCAGCGGCGACGGCGGGAACAGGGAGCAGCGGGACCCGGGCTCCTCCTGGGACCCCCAGCGCGCCGACTCCGAGCCGCACTTCCACTCCGAGCCCAGTTCCCTGCGGCCTCCGCACGCGGCGGAGGTAAGAGGTGAATGGGGGAGGGGGGGGGGGCGGCACAGGCGCAGGCTGGCCCCCCGTGGGACGCGTCGTCTTGCTCGCACGGGGGAATTTCACGTGAGCGTTTCCTCCGATCACAGGTCGCAGATGGTCGGCCGACTTCTCTCGATAAAAAATAACCGAATGCAGCCACGGATTATTTCCTATTTTTCTTCTTTCCCTCTCTCTCGCGTGTCTGGTTTTTATTGTCACGAGCACTCTTTCCACTCCCCGCTCCCCTGCCGCCTGTGTGCTCGATCACCGTCTCTCTCTGTCCTCCCCACCCCACACATTCAGCCTGCACTCCCCCGCTGGAACTGTTCTCCATGGCTATCCCTGCCTCGTCTCTTTCCCTATCCCCCCACCCCCCGCCCTCAAGCCTCGGTCGTCATACCTGCTTGCTCGGGCCATCCGCTCGAAGGGAGCTCTACGGAACATGGAAACAACCCACGCTTTGTGAGTAGTTGTGGTAGGAGCAGTAGGAGCAGTTGTGGTGGTGGTGGTGAGAACTCACTCGTCCTGGTAGTAGAGCGAGTAGTTGCTGCCTGGGCTGACACTCGCCCAGTGGCACAGCAAGGTTCGGAGGTCACGTGTCGCGCACTGCAGATGGAATCCACCTGCACCGCACGCACCGGTATACCGCACGCACCGCTACACCACACGCACCGCTACACCGCATCACTACACCACACCACTTCACCACATCGCTACACCGCACCGCTACACCGCTCGCACCGGTACACCGCACGCACCGCTACACCATACTGCTACACTGCCCCGCTACGCCTCGCGCACCGCTACACCGGTACGCACCACACCGGTACGCCTCGCACACCGCTACACCGGCTGTACCCACTCCGACACCGGCCGCACGGCCCGTACCGGGCGATGCGCGTGGCGTGGCCATCACGGGATGGGACCACTCGCTCCAGGACCCTCGCAGGGTCTCTCCGTCGGGCCCCGTGCGGACCCTCAGCCAGTAGGGGATGCCGGGGCGTAGCCCCCGTAGCCGGTGCTCCGTGGCACCGGTCTGCACCGTCTGCGATCCGGAGGAGTTGGGGGGGTGGGGGAGTGTGGCAGGGGGTTACTTTTTGGTCAGGTTTGGGTCATGCTTGAGGTCAAGTTTGAGTTATATACGGGGTCAAGTTGGGATCATGTTTGGGTCGTGCTGTGGGTGAGGATTGGGTCGTGTTTGGGTTATGTTCGGGTGGGGTTTATGGGGAGGCGTGAGTCCGACATTCCAGTAGTCCACGTCCGTCCAATGTCCTGTCCCTCGGCCCCAGCTCCCCCACGTGGGGAAGACACCATTTTTATTCTTGGTTCTTTCGGTAAAGTCACGTCAATTTACCGAAAGAACCAATAATATGAATCCCTGTAGTCACGAAAGCTTTAATTCGAAAAAAGACACCATTTTGTTTCGATTCAACGTCGACAGTGTCACTTGAGCCACCTCCAACGCCTCCATGCCTCTGTGTGAATATATGTTGAACTTCTTTCGCATCGTACGTAGGCAACAGCATTTACCTTGGCCTCCTCATTGCACGGGCGACGCTGTAGCCTTGTCGTGGTGGTGGTGGTAGTGGTGGTGCTGGTGGTGGTGATGCTGGTAGTGGTGGTACTGGCGGTTGTGGTGGTGATGGAAGTGTTGCAGTTAGCGCTCTGCGCTACAAATTTGGCGACCCAAACTCGATTCCCGCTCACAGCCAACAACATCGGTAATGAATAATATGAACCGCACCTGAGCTTCCCCTAGGTAAATTTAGCCTTAAACGAGTACCTAGTGCAGTGTGTGCACATTAGTAGTGGAGAGACCAAGGCGGCCGGGCGTGGTGCTAGCCACCCACCCTCCTCGAATTCCGTGCTGCCCTTAATAGATACTCACTCAAAGCACTTGCCCCAACATGATGTTAAGGCTATTCGAGAGATCTTTGTCTCTCGGTAGTGGTGGTGGTGGCGAATGGTGGTTGTTGTTGGTCGCGGTAGCAGTGCTGATGGTAGGTTGTAGTGGCGGTAGTAGCGGCTGTGGTGGTAGCTGTGATGTTGGCAGTAGCGGTGGTTGTGGCTGTGGTGGTGGTGGCTGTGGTGGTGGTATTCGCTGTGGCGGTGGTGGCTCTGGCTGTGGTGGTGGTGGTATTGGATGTGGTGGTGGTATTGGCTGTGGTGGTGGTGGTATTGGCTGTGGTGGCTGTGGTGGTGGTGGCTGTGGTATTGTCTGTGGTGGTGGTATTGTCTGTGGTGGTGGTATTGGCTGTGGCTGTGGCGGTGGTGGAGGTGGCACCGTGTTGGTGCGGTTGCGCTCCCGCGAGTAGGAGAGCTGGTAGGTGAGCGTGGACGTCACGATGATGTCCGCCTCTGGCGGGGTCCACCCGGCCCTCAGCTCCCCCGGCCACTCCGTGCCTCTGGCCCATAGAGCCCGGGGGGGCTCTGTGTGGACTGGACTCACACGCGGTGGGGGTGGGGGGGGGGTGCGACTTGTACTAAGTAACCGCACGAAGAAGAGTCTGTGGCAAAATGCATCAAAGTGAAAAAACTATCAACTATTTTTTATCTTCGGTTCTTTCGGTAAAGTCACGTGGAATGAGAATAAAATAATAAAATAACACAATAAAATTCTCACGACGTTTCGGCCACAACGCAAGCGGCCGTCTTCAGGTGAAAGGTACAGAACTGTCGGGACGACAGAGAACTGTCGGGACAACAGAGCTGTACCTTTCACCTGAAGACGGCCGCTTGCGTTGTGGCCGAAACGTCGTGAGAATTTTATTCTGTTATTTTATTATTTTATTCTCATTCTACGTGACTTTACCGAAAGAACCGAAGAAGATGAATCCTTGCAGTCACGAAAGCTTTAAATCGAAACTATTTTTTATTTTACCAGAAAAGGTCCCTCTGAGTTATGTAGCTCTTTTTTCAGAAGCAACCTGGCTGTCACAAATGACAGCTCAACGAAGTGGCTTATTACGTGGACAATTATAGCAACCAAATACTCGAAACGCGTGATGTTGATTCTAAATGTGGAGGGAAAAACCGGAGGACCCGGAGAAAAATCCACAGTGAGAGAGACACGCAGACTCCAAATATACAGCAGATGTCAGGATTGGGATCGAACCCACGACCTCCTGTAGACCAGGCGAGGTAGTTAATATATCCTAGCCACCGTGATGATGATGAGAGAGAGACACGCAAACTCCAAATATACAGCAGCAGGCGTCAGGGTCGGGATCGAACCCACGACCTCCTGTACACCAGGCGAGGCAGTTAACATCTCCTAGCCACCGTGACGATGATGATGAGAGAGAGACACGCAAACCCCAAATATACAGCAGCAGGCATCAGGATTGGTATCAGACCCACGACCTCCTGTGTACCAGGCGAGGTAGTTAACATCTCATCACCAAGGCGTCCTTGGCTCACACCGTGAGATTGTTCACGTAGTCCACGACTGCCTCCTGAGTTGTATAGACGAGGTGTGTATGTCTGTCTGTTGCACCGTACGTAGCCAACCGTGTACGATGGGAATTTCGCGGCAGCATTAAGAGAATATCTCCTTTGATGATGAAGCTGCTGCTGTTATTGATGACCAAGATGATGTCACTGATGTTGCTGATGACCATGTTAATTACGATATTCATGTATTTGTGTGTCGGCCTACGACCACATTACCAGAAATCAAATGTAATCAAATCTCGGCAGTAAAGAATGGCATTTGTAGCAAGTGGAAATTACAGCGGTATAGCCGTGGAAAGAGGATTTTCGAACGTGGTCAAATATATGCTATCGTGTTTGAGGCTGTATCTGCATTACAATTAATATAGCAGATTTAAATTAGTATTGTTTAGAGATACAGCGTGGTATTTGTCAATCTTACCTATATTTAACTACATTTTTCTTTTTTTCAAACAGATAATTTGGATATTGCGATTATGATTTGCTAGCTATATTTTTTTCTTTCGCTTATCTGTTATTGTTGCTAATTAATTTACCTAACTGCGACTTGTTGCAGTTTATCGGAAAAGCGGCGGCGGTGATTTTATTGTTGATGAGACCCGATTTAAGAGCTTCGTGGCTCACAGGGTACTTCAAAATAAACTAAACCTGAACTGACACATAAACACAGAACCGCGCTCCTTCGACGGAGGAGGAATGAACAATCGCTCCACGTGAACTCTCTCACGAAGCCCTCTCGTCGTGGCCAGCAGACCTCAACGTTGGCATCTGGCTCCACAATCATGCTGCTGCTACTTGTAATCATATGCAAGTGTAGAACACACGAAGATAAACACCCCGATAGCTTGGACAGACTGTTGGAGCAAGTGCTGTTCGCGAGTAGCACTTATGAGGTCCGACACGGCACACGAGGGGGTGGGTGGCCAACACCACGCCCGGCCGCCTTTGTCTCCCACGTGCTGATGTTTACACACCGCAACAGGTGAGTACTTATTTAAGGCTGAGTCAACCGAGGGGAAGCCGGTTCACATAATCGTCATTGTTGTTGGTGGTGGCCGTGAGCGGGAACCAAACTCGGGTCACAAGCCCGAGCTCGTGGCGCACTGCGCTAACCGCTGCACCTCCGCTCCCCGCGCACACTCGCGGCGACTCGGGCTGTGTGGACAATCCCTGCGGGTCAGCCTGGGGAGGTAGTGGCAGCGGGGGCCCGGTTCGAGCGAGGTCGGTTTGTGGAGGTGAGTTATAGAGATGGGGAGGGGGGGGCGGTGGTACGGACCCGCCTCCTCCACACGCACGGTGCTCCTGGTCCGACACGAGGAGCCCGTCTGGCCGTGCCAGGCCTTCATCTCGATGACGAGGTCCTGGAACATGGAGACCTGGCGAGCCGGGATGGCACAGGCGTAGCTGGCGCTCGCGTTGTCGACACGGCGCTGCACCGTCACGTGGCAGTTATTGAGGCGCTCTCCAGCACTGGGGTGGCGGGGGGTGGGGAAAGGAAGAGAGGGGGGGGGGTCATTGTTGTTTCAAAAGCAAAGGGGACCTCAAAAAGTCTCCTCGTGTTGCGAGGCGGGCCTTCGAAAGGCAAGTCACTGCGTGACCACGCGGGAAGCGCGGAACTGATGCGGAATGTTTAATGCGGTTCGTGCCTCGAATCGTCCCGCGAGACGACAATGTACAAGTCTCTGTCTGGTCCACCTCATGACTGCACGCAGCAATAAGGCACGGAATTAAATTGGGTTCTGAGTTTTATCCGGCTGAAAAATTACGGCTCTGAGAAAAAGACCATCGCGAGTTTTTACCGTCGTCCGAGGAACGTTACTCTCATATGGCAGAGCGGGTGCGAAAGTGCTGCCCTTGACTGCGCGTGGTGCAGAGGTTATTCGAAGGGTTCTCGGAGGTAGTTTTGTGATATCCACTTCCGCAGGCCATTCACTAACACGAAGAAGGGCTCTGCACCGCTCCGCGAGATTTCCGAACGGATTCCTCGTGTCGTGATGTGGGCGCTGACAACGCGATCGGGATGATCTTTTTTAAGGGAATTTACAATATGAGAAAAATGCGCGGTTCAAAGTGCGGCTTGGGCTGCGAGTTCTTGAGCTCTGCCTTAAAGTAAATTAAAGACAACGGGCGACGATTCGGGCAATCGCCCATCGACGTCGCGCGTGAATCATCCCACGCGTCGAAAAAAGAAACGGGACAATCTCCAGCGGCGGGCCGCTCGCAGTCGGAGGCGGCGGCGTCTGACGGCGTCTGACGGCGAGCGGCGTGGATGGAATCGGCGACTCACAAGTGGTACGTGAAGCTGGTGGTGACGAGGTCGGGCCGCAGCAGATCCCAGGTGCACTCGAAGTCGAAGCCACGGCGCGTGAGGCAACCCGGTGCGCGCAGGAGCATGGCACACACCCCGCCGCCTGCGGAGAGTCTCCCGGTGTCAATTGGATCTTGTCTAAAACACCAGGCAAGAATTGTTGAGGCTATGTTGAAGCTAAACGAAAAAAAAAACTACGAACTATTTTGTATTTTACGGGGTAAGGCCCGCTGAGCTATATGGCTCTTTTTCAGAAGCGATCCGGCTATCGCAAATGATAGCTCGATGCAGTTGCTCATCATGTGGAAAAGTATAGCAGCCAAATGCTCTAAAAGCGCGTTTCTAAATGTGGAGGAATACACCAGGGGACCCGGAGAAAAATCCACGCGATCACGAGGGGAGAGACATGCAAGCTCCAAATATACAGGCGTCATGGTCACGATGGAACCCAGGACCTCCTGTATACCAGGCGAGGTAGTTAACATTTCGCCACCGTGGCGCCCGTGTATTTACGTATGTTGAATTTCTTTCGCACCGTACGTTGCCAGCCGTGGTAATCCGAGGTGCGGGGGAAGGACAGAAAACTAAACACAAAAAGCAATTCTAAAGAAACGAGTCATCAGGAGAGATTTAAAAGTGCATAGCTCCAGTGGCTTCCTAGTATCGGAAGGAACAGCATTCCAGACGGCCGCAGAAACGCATCCGAAAGTGCAGCGATGCAGCGATCGTCTTTGTTCGATGGCTATGGCGTGATCTTTGTCTTTATTGTTGGTTGTAAAGGGTGGGGTAACTCCCACTTAAGTTCAAGATGTTCAGCTAGCGTGGGGGGTGGGGGTGGCAGGTGCCTACCCCCCCCCCCCCAATGATCCGATCGAAATCCCTAATTTCGATCGGATTATTGGGGTTTATTAGTAAAGAATCGGCATTTTGCGACCCCCACTGCCACTGTGTAGCATATTATTATGTGCCAAGGACTCTATGAGATGATAGGACAATAGTCTGAGTCCATAATTGGCAACAAGTAACGGCAAAGTAGTTGTAAGTGACTCACAGAATAGTGCGCAGTTGCGTATACAGAGTCCACGACTTCCCTGAAGGCATCGACACCTTCAGCGAGCGCGATGCCGATCACACAACGCGGTTCGAATTCGACCCTCGATCGATGGCTGTGCCATCGCCGCACACGCGTCGAATAAAAAGCAAGGGACAAGTCCTTACTTACTAACTACTCCTCTTACTTACTAACAACTCCTCTATCATATTCTTAGTTTTTTCGGTAAAGTCACGTTGAAGAGAAACAACAAAATAATAAAATATCTCTTCAACGTGACTTTACCGAAAAAACTAAGAATATGAATTACTGCAGTCACGAAAGCTTGAAATCAAAACTCCTCTATCATTTTCATTGCTGGAGGGGTTGCCCCCCCCCCCCCCTACATGAAAATCCTGGCTCCGCCATTGGTAAGAGTAGGCCAATTACCCTCTAGGATGGAGGAACCATACTGATAACAATGGCGTGGGGGAGCAATTGCAGGGGCTGCGCTTTCGTCGCTTCACCACACGAATCGTGTCTGCGATACAGCGGTGGCATGCGGTGCGCGAGAGAAATTCACAAAAGCTCAACACGTTCGTCAATAATCCCCCCCCCACCGTACATATATCGTAATAGGCGACGTTGCGGGCAACAGCCCTTCTTCATAGCTGAGAACATACTTGTGGGTTTTATTGTTGTTCAAAGGGCTATATGATTTCTCGGTCAGAAACGTCGGACACCACGCGGTAAAACCCGAACACGCAGCAAGAAGCACGTGCTCGGATCGATATGTTGCTTTATTTGTTGTAGTTTTTATTTATTTTGCTTTTGTCATCTCTGGCGACCCAGGTTCATTGTTGCAAATAAAACGTTTATCCTGGTCTCCCTGAGTTTCACACATTTGTTAAGCAAAATAAATGTGACCAATTCACCCAGTCGTTCACTCACGCACCCTCTCATTCACTCACCCACTCATTCACTCACTCATCCACTCATTCATTCACTCACGCACGCTCTCATTCACTCACCCACTCATTCACTCAACCTCTCACCCATCCACTCACCCATTAATTCACTCACTAACCAACTCATTCACTCACTCACCCACTCATTCACTCACCCTCTAACTCACCTACCCTTTCACTCACTCACCCACTCATTAACTCACTCATCCACTCATTCACTCACCCTCTCAATCACCCACTTATTCACTCACTCACCCACTCATTCACTCACTCACCCACTCATTCACTCACCCACCCACTCGCTTCATCATTAACCCGCTCTTGCAAATGAGACTCCTCTCCTCATCTCTTGAGTTTTCTCAACCCGGGTTAAACGCAAAATCAACTTTTACTGGAATCTTTATTTAGAATCCAGGAGGAATCCGATGAGCTATGAAGCTCTTTCTTCAAAGATGTTCCAGTATGGACGGGTCAGCAAGTTACACCAGCAAAATAAAAACAAAAAGATAGGGAGTTGTAACATAGAGAAAAGCGTAAACAAGTCACCGAGTAGAAGTAAATAATAAAAGTCACATTTATCAAGCTTGGGCGAGGCAGCAATAACACCGACAAAACAGTTCTAGACCACACCAAGATAACACACACACAGAGGCAGTCCCTCAATTAAAAACACGACCCATTAACATTGAATTATCGATACTGCACGGGCTAAGGGGGGTCAACTTGGGAGGATCGGAGGGAGGCTTCAACGCGCGGCGGTGGCCCTCACCGTCATCCTCGGTCGAGGCCGCCGCGGCCACGAATCCGGCAGCCAGCAGTGGTCCCAGGACCCACAGCGCGGCCACCACACACGATGTGCCGCCCGCCATGCACGCGGCGTGGGTGGGATGGCCCGGCGTGTAGGGAGGAGGATGGTGGTGGTGGTGGTCACGCGGGTCGTGGCAGTCGTAGTCGATGGTCCGCCACACGGAGGTCACGTGGAAATCAATCGAATCTTCCAGAGGTCCGACGAACATTCAAACCTGTGCTCTTGTGCAAGTCTTGGGGATGATGGAGGGGGGGGGGGTTGCTCTATTTGACGATTTTTTTAAATAATGTTAACGCTTGTTGAGCACAGGGCCTAACGTTGTGAAGCACCGAGCGGCCTGCAACAAACAGCACTTACCCCCGTATTAAAGTTGTAATTGACAATGGTTGCGAATGCGTTTCTTGAAGTTGAGCAGCAAGGTTGTTTCTAATATTATTATTGTTGTCGCTGGAAGGACCTGGGTGGGGGGAGAGAGATGACGGACGATGGGAGGAGATAATTCAAAAGCCGAGCAGTAGCGAGGGAAGAAGTGGATAGAGAAGTGTTGCGAGCTGCAGTGTGGTGAGTTGAGTGGACGAGTGAGTGGGTGAGTGCTGTGACCTGCAGTGTGGTGGTGGTGATTGAGCACAGTGTGGTGAGTTGAGTGAGTGGGTGAGTGCTGTGACCTGCAGTGTGGTGGTGGTGGTGATTGAGCGCAGTGTGGTGGATGAGACGAGACAGTCCGTGTCTGGTATAGACCCAAGCCCTAAACACGGGTGGAGGAATCAACGAGCGAAGCTCCGAGGGAACGGTCACCCTGATTGATGGTAACGATACAAGAGTGACGAGGTGGCGCCCGTGACCCAGCGAGCGACCGGAGTGACCCAGCGAGCGACCGGAGTGACCCAGCGAGCGCTGGACCATACGCGGGCTAAAGATGATTATGATGATGATGTTCGTGATGATGATGGTGGTGGTGGCGGGTACATTGAAGGTTGTGTGGCGGGGGGGTAGATGAAGGAATACGCTCGTGGTTTGCGGTTCCTCTGTGTTTATCTCGCTCGCAAAACCTCAGGGCACACTTGAAAAAAAAAAGCACACGCGCGCGCGTCTCTTTTTCCCGGCGTCATTGTTCAGCGACTTCGCGGCCTATCCGGACCACGTTGCCGTGTCGCGTGTATGCGTTCGCCGCTCGTTGCAGACGTTCGCGGTTCGAACCCAGCGGCCGCTCTGATTAATATCGCGATGTGCAATGACCGTAATTATACGTAAAAAAAAAATCGCCCTCGTGTCATTTGTATGGGCCAATGTGTGCCAGCGTCAGGATCCAATGATTAACAAATTCGAATGTTACCTGCAAATTACTCTATTGAGATGTATACACAGCGGCAATCATCGCCTCCTACTGGCAGACTAATGCCCCAGGTCACTTTGGGCAAATGAGACTCTATCCCAACCTCTTCAAGTTCTCACCTGGTTCAACAAAATCAACTTGAAATCCACCCACTCGATCGTTCACTCACCCACTTGTTCATTCACTCACTCTCTCACTCTTGCAAATGAGACAATCGCGGCCTGTACGTACATATGTTGAACTTCTTTCACGCCGTACCTAACCAACCGTGGTAATCTGGGAGGTGCGGTCCCCTTGAAGTACTCGCCTGCAATACTG
The DNA here is from genome assembly GCF_048934315.1 of Petromyzon marinus. Classification (NCBI taxonomy): domain Eukaryota; kingdom Metazoa; phylum Chordata; class Hyperoartia; order Petromyzontiformes; family Petromyzontidae; genus Petromyzon; species Petromyzon marinus. The sequence continues at coordinate 4,835,757 of NC_133710.1, read as the reverse complement.
CACCGTGAGAAATCGAATCGCAGAAACCATAGAATGAGTTAAGTTGTCCGTGCTGTGGAAGGAATCTCTGGTACCTGGGGGCTTTTGTCCGTGGATAGAGGCCTCCCCGCCGTGCCCTCCCAGTCGTGCTGCGGGTTCATTGTTCAGCACGGGACGGGTTGGCAAGGGGGAGCCGAGGCCCCCAGGACCAGTTCAGGAGTCACTCATCCAATTGTTAGCCGTGGCCTGGAATCGAACTCAGGTGCGCCGTCGGATTCATTGCCAAATGCCACCGCTCCACCTCCACGCGCCCCCTTATTACTCTTGCAGCGCTACTCGCCAACGTGGGGCGCCACGGTGGCGAGATGCTAACTCCCTTTCCTGGTATACAGGAGGTCGTCGGTTCAATATTTGGAGTTTGCATGTCTCTGACCGTGGTCGCGTGGAACAAGCGTCTAGAGCAAGGGTGGGGAACCTTTTTTTCTGCCAAGGGCCATTTGGATATTTATAACGTCATTCGCGGGCCATACAATATTATCAACTTAAAAATTTGCCTGTTATATTTGGTCAAACATTTAAATAACTCACCCCTAATGCGATGGCTGGAACTGTTTCTCTTTGGCGAAGCGTGTGATGATGTTAGCTGGTATTGATGATGTTGCTACTCGCAACTGCTTTTCCAGGTTTGCGCCTAGATTTATTGAATTTCGAGTCCCGCCTGCGGTTGCCTTGGCAGGGCCAGAGACCAAATGATTTCGAGGGCCTTATAGGGCAGGACGTTCCCCACCCCTGGTTTAGAGTATTTAGTTGCTATCAATTTTCCACGTGATAATCCACTTCGTTGAGATATTATTTGCGGCCAGGTCGCTTCTGAAAAAAGCTATATAGCTCAGTGGGCCTTACCTGGTAACATTTTTTTTTTAAATTGTTTTAGTTATTTACGTTGGTGTATCACGTGGCCCCGACGTGACAGTACAGAAAGTAGGTGTGTGTGTGAAGCCGTCAGTGCAACGGAGCTTTCAGCAGAATGATGATGATAACGATCGTGATTGTGAAGCTTACGCAGATTACTGTGACGATGTTGTTGATGATATTTTACGGTGAAAATAGTTGTGGTAAATGACGACGCTTGGATAAATTATAGCAATGATAATGATGATTGTGATCACAATGACGTGGTCACAGTTATGATGATGACAATGACGATAATGATGATCATGAAAGCGATTGCAGTGACAATGATGATCAAATCACGCTGATTATAATTCGGATTAGCTAATGATGACTACAGTGACAATGATGATAACATTGACTATGATAATGATTGTGACGACGATGACAATGATGATGAGCCGATGACGATCATAACGAGAATTATGATGATCACAATTATGACAATGGTTGTGATAATAATACTTATGATGCTGACAATGATGACAATGATCACGATGGCGATGACGATGTTGACGATGATGTGTGGTCTCAGTGAACTCTACCCCCCCCCCATTCCCCCCCCCCCTGCCGGTGAGTGACAGTCCCATCAGCACACGTGCTTCCTGCACCGCTAATCACGGAGCTGCACACACACGCGTGAGGTCTGGGGCTGGCTTGGGGCTTTCACATCAAAATCTTGAGTCGTGGTTGAAGTGTCTGGGGGGAGGGGGTGTTGGGGGAGGTGGGGGTAGGGGAGGAATGGAGCGGTGGGGTGGGGCGGGGGGCGTTTGGGGGAGCCGGTGTAAGATTATAAACACGAAGGGCTTTTCTCATGCGGCACAAATCATACGTTATAAAGCTGGAGTGTGTTCGCTATGCTTCGCTCGTAGTTGACGTTAAAGAACCCGTGGCGTAATTCGCAGGGGCTGGGCCATCGTGTGCCGACGCCACGGTCCAAACTTGCCAAATTCAAACAGGTTGATTACTCAGGCACGCAGCAAATCACACCACCTACTGGCAGACTAGCCCCCGCTTACAAGGCAGATACAGACTCGCCTGGTGGCGCACAGGGACAGCTACTGGTGCGGGGGGTTCGGAGCCTAGGCGAGACCACAAAGTAGTCATAGCCCCCTACTGGCAGACTAATGGCAGTTTGTAAGCCAGGTGCTGAGTCAGCTCGTAGCGCACAGGGACAACTTCTACTGGGGGTGCCCCTAGGCTGGACCACGTAGTAATCATAGCCCCCTACCGGCAGACCAATGCCTGCTTACAGGCCAGCTGCCGAGTCACCTCGTGGCGCACAGGGACAGCTGGCAATGGGGGTGCCCTTCAATCTAAGAATTTGATTGGGGGCCTGCATGCACCTTCAACAGCGTCACCCCTCCCCGACGCCAAGGGGCTGGGTTGTGAGCTGTTTGAAGAGCGCACTGCGACCTCAACTGACGAGAAAATAGCTCGGTTAGATGCCAAGCCCAGGTGTCTCTCGATGAGCGAGACAGCAGTGAATTAAATAGGTAAGCGGGTGGATGCGTGAATGAGTGAATATGCTCGTGAATGAGTGGGCGAATGAGTGAATGCAGGAGTGAGTGAATTAGTGGATGACTGGGTAAGTGGGTGGATGCAGAATCCCATTAAACACATCGCCACGTGTCACTAATAATCTTTTGAATTGTTCGCTGTTGTAACTCGCTGACCCGCCCATACTGGACACCTGTGAAAAATGCGCTTCATAGCTCGTCGGATTCCTCCTCCAGTTGAAACAAAGATTCTGATTCTGAATAATGATAATCTCTGTAAGCGTGGACATCTTGTCGGGTAATTTGACTCGAACATTGCCATAAAACTGCGAGCACGTGGCTTCAGCCTAAAAAAAAAACATTGGTCAACATACTTCAGAATATTTCACAGAGCGAATGACTGAAGCAATAAATCAAATCAACAAGCGCATGAATTAGGGAATGAATTTATCCCCCCCACCACCATCCCCCCCCCCCTCATGTCTATCTTTGAGACCGCGACCCGAATGACCACCCCCCACCGCCCCCCATCCCCTGGCTTCGTCTGACGCAACTTCCACAAAAACAATGATCTGGACACTTGAGTCCCGCCTAAAGGGTTGGTGGGGGGGGGGGCGGAGGGAGGTGTGGGGGAGCTAATGGGGGCTACGGGGGGTGGGGGTGTCATGGGGGTTTCACAATGGGGGCCCAGGAGGCCCAGACTCGGGGGAGTCGAGGTCTGGCGGTTGTGGTTTGTGGTTTGCGGTGAGAAGAGTCCAAGAGTCCGTGGGCACGTAAACAAGAGAGGTGGTGACGGGGGGGGGGTGACCTTGCCAGGACCCCCCCACCCCCGCCCCCTGTTACCCCTTCCCAAAAAATATATCCTACGTTGGTGTACAGCCCTTATTAACTATGAAACTACAGTGGGTTTTTTTGTTTACCAGGTAAGGTTCACTGAGCTATGCACAGTGAGGGAAAAAAGTATTTGATCCCCTGCTGATTTTGTACGTTTGCCCACTGACAAAGAAATGATCAGTCTATATTTTTAATGGTAGGTTTATTTGAACAGTGAGAGACAGAATAACAACAACAAAATCCAGAAAAACGCATGTCAAAAATGTTATAAATTGATTTGCATTTTAATGAGGGAAATAAGTATTTGACCCCCTCTGCAAAACATGACTTAGTACTTGGTGGCAAAACCCTTGTTGGCAATCACAGAGGTCAGACGTTTCTTGTAGTTGGCCACCAGGTTTGCACACATCTCAGGAGGGATTTTGTCCCACTCCTCTTTGCAGATCTTCTCCAAGTCATTAAGGTTTCGAGGCTGACGTTTGGCAACTCGAACCTTCAGCTCCCTCCATAGATTTTCTATGGGATTAAGGTCTGGAGACTGGCTAGGCCACTCCAGGACCTTAATGTGCTTCTTCTTGAGCCACTCCTTTGTTGCCTTGGCCGTGTGTTTTGGGTCATTGTCATGCTGGAATACCCATCCACGACCCATTTTCAATGCCCTGGCTGAGGGAAGGAGGTCCTCACCCAAGATTTGACGGTACATGGCCCCGTCCATCGTCCCTTTGATGCGGTGAAGTTGTCCTGTCCCCTTAGCAGAAAAACACCCCCAAAGCATAATGTTTCTACCTCCATGTTTGACAGTGGGGATGGTGTTCTTGGGGTCATAGGCAGCATTCCTCCTATAAACACGGCGAGTTGAGTTGATGCCAAAGAGCTCCATTTTGGTCTCATCTGACCACAACACTTTCACCCAGTTGTCCTCTGAATAATTCAGATGTTCATTGGCAAACTTCAGACGGTCATGTATATGTGCTTTCTTGAGCAGGGGAGACCTTGCGGGCGCTGTAGGATTTCAGTCCTTCACGGCGTAGTGTGTTACCAATTGTTTTCTTGGTGACTATGGTCCCAGCTGCCTTGAGATCATTGACAAGATCCTCCCGTGTAGTTCTGGGCTGATTCCTCACCGTTCTCATGATCATTGCAACTCCACGAGGTGAGATCTTGCATGGAGCCCCAGGCCGAGGGAGATTGACAGTTATTTTGTGTTTCTTTCATTTGCGAATAATCGCACAAACTGTTGTCACCTTCTCACCAAGCTGCTTGGCAATGGTCGTGTAGCCCATTCCAGCCTTGTGTAGGTCTACAATCTTGTCCCTGACATCCTTGGAGAGCTCTTTGGTCTTGGCCATGGTGGAGAGTTTGGAATCTGATTGATTGATTTCTTCTGTGGACAGGTGTCTTTTATACAGGTAACAAGCTGAGATTAGGAGCATTCCCTTCAAGAGTGTGCTCTTAATCTCAGCTCGTTACCTGTATAAAAGACACCTGGGAGCCAGAAATCTTTCTGATTGAGAGGGAGTCAAATACTTATTTCCCTCATTAAAATGCAAATCAATTTATAACATTTTTGACTTGCGTTTTTCTGGATTTTGTTGTTGTTATTCTGTCTCTCACTGTTCAAATAAACCTACCATTAAAATTATAGACTGACCATTTCTTTGTCAGTGGGCAAACGTACAAAATCAGCAGGGGATCAAATACTTTTTTCCCTCACTGTATATCATTGTGTCGTTAAACCCCGCCACCACCAGACAGAGCCAACTAGTAATGGTTGTCACGTAAACAGAACGTGGCCAATTCGTCACTAGTACAGCACTAACCGCTGTGTTGGAGAGCCAAGCCACAACATTTACAATCTGAGTACGACGTTTCGCCAGTAATTACAACTAGCTTCATCAGGCGACAGCCAGATTTGTTGAGAAGTCTTAGTGCTTCGTTCCTTATGTAGGGGCGTAGATGTGGTGACCGCGCTTCTGCGCTCTCGCGCAATGTGGGGGGTCACTGTCCGAAACATCGCCGCTTGTGCGCGTGTTTTCAATTGATTTTATTTCACGGCTACGAAGCAGTGTCACTGACGAATGCGTTGAGTGCTTTTCTTAACCATGCACATCTCCGTTGGCCATACTTCACCACGCTGGTCAGTGCGGGTTGACGAAAGCGGGGAGCACGGGCGCGTCGTGGTAGCACAGAAAGTACAGTACAACTGCGTATATTTCGTGAATATTCACGGTGTTTCTTGATTGAAAATTATATTTTTGAGGTCACATTGCCAATTGTTTATGTAAATCATTATCAACCCGAGTATCAACCCCCCCTCCCTCTGTACGTGTGTTGAACTTCCATCACACCGTACGTAGCCAACCGCCCTAATCGGAGGTGCGGGGGAAGGACAACAAACTAAACGCATAAAGCAGTTCTAAAGAAATGAGTTTGCAATCGAGATTATTCAAAAGTGCGTAGCTCCTAGCGGCTTCATAATATCGGAAGGAAGAGCGTTCCAGACGGCCGCGGAAGCGCATCCGAAAGCGCCGCGCGATGCAGCGGTGACCGCCGTCTCTGTTCGACAGCTATAGCCAAAAGCCCCCGCCGCTGCTGCTGCCGCTGCTGCGAGGATGACCGGAGTTCGCCTGATGAAGGTTCATGACTCCTTGATGAGATCAGCAGCGGAGTTGTATCCAGGGGTGGCCCTAAACGAGCTGTGCCGGCAACTGGCACCCGAGGGCGAACCGTGCAATCGGCGCCTCAAACCCCAAGGGCAGATCTAGGCTGAGGTTTTTTTTGGTAAAGTGGGAAACATTTTGACCCCTGTTTTCCGTTTAGTGTTGTTTCTGTAAGCGTATTGTCTTTTAAACAGAGGCATAATTATTCGGTGTTTCCGTCCGTCCGTCTGTCCAACCAATACATTGTCAAGAATGTTGAGAAATGTATTATAATTCAAATTCCCTCTGTACGCGCACGGGAATTGGAATAATGGCATTTTCGTTATTTTATTTGTATTTTCTTATTAGTCTTTTTTTCCCTCGAATTTGGAGTCACCCACTTAACTTGGCGCCCTAGATGACCGCCTCGTTCGCCCATATGGACGGGTGACCGCCCTATATGGACGGGTGGCCGCCCTATATGGACGGGTGGCCGCCCTATATGGATGGGTGTTCCCCGGTTGTATCGCGGTTCATTTGTGGCAACCCCACCCAGTGTCAACCGTCGCCCCCTACTGTTCCACATCCTCTCGACGACAGCTCGCAAATGTAATAATTTACGTGTTTTATTTGTTTTTTGAACGCTTGCGTACCCGAACAAGGTTCAGCGAGTCTCGTGAGTTGTTAAAGGAGGCCCCTGCCAGCTTGTTGGCAGTGGGGGGAAGGGCGAGGATTGACGTGTAGAGCCCGTCAATCATTAACGTCGCCGTGCAGACTACAAAGTGGCAACATTGATTAAGAGGAAAACAACATACGAAGCCCTCATTGTCTCCGTGCCTCCGCGTGAACATCGCCCGTTGTGTGTTTTACACATCCCCGTCAGCCACAATGGGCCGAACATAAATGACGTCACCTGGGGGGGTTTCAGAAATGTGACGTCACATCAAAATTGCGCAACTTTAAATAAATATAGACAACACGTTCTACTTAATTAAATATACTTTTTAATAAATGTGTTCTCCTACAACATCAGAGTGCAGCGGCACATTAAATACGCACTACAATGACAATAGTTTAAAGCGATTTGAAGCATGTTTTATTTGGGGGGGGGGGGCAGAGCTTTGTGACGTCATATTTGAGGGGGGGTCTGACTTTTTGTGACGCCGTGTGACGAGGGGGGGGGGAGGAAATCGTCCTAAAATCGCGTGACGTCATTTATGGACGGCCCCCAAGGCGTTCTGAGAGTGCGACATTTCAGAAGTATTGGTTCAGCGCAAGCAAACTCTGGACCGCTGTCGACATTTCAGCGTGTCCCATCATCAGCAGCAGAGTCAGACTCGCTTACAATTCAATGCCGATGAACTGCCAGATGTTTAGATAATCTTTATAAGAGGCAATGATCCTCCCTTCGTACGACGCTAAACTCTACAATACACCACACAAAGGAAACGCGTAATTCGCAAGACAATGATCTCTGACGCGTGTTTCTATCGGAGGGCAGTGAGAGGTGCCTGCAGATTTAGGAGGCCTTCATCCAACAGTAGATTGGGGGGGAGGGGGGAGCTGTAAGTAGTTGCATGCATACTTCACTTCGCGGGGCATTGTTTATCACTTCCGTGTCAATTAGTGACCGCGTCCTGCGATGTTGACACAGCAGAGATGTCTGGTGCTGCCAAGGAGCAAAGTCCGACTCACAATGAAACATTCTCCACTCCCTGCGTTCCATCTGCTCCAGTCGCTCTGCTCGCTCTCCTCCTGATCCTCTCTTCACGTCCCTTGCTCAGCGGTCCCTGTTCCGTTCGTGTTCTCTGCTCAGTTGTTCCCGTCGCTCTGTTCTTGTTCTCTGCCGTTCGTCCCCGTCTTCCCGTGCCTTTGTCCCCATCTCTGTTCGTGTTCTCAGTTCTTTCGTCCCCGTCTTCCCGTGCCTCTGTCCCCATCTCTGTTCGTGTTCTCAGTTCCTTCGTCCCCGTCTTCCCGTGCCTCTGTCCCCATCTCTGTTCGTGTTCTCTGTTCCTTCGTTTGCGTCTTCCCGTGCCTCTGTCCCCATCTCTGTTCGTTGTTCTACTCCTGCTCCACCGCGACTGTGCTTCCATCCGTCTGGGGCTCATCAGCGGTGTTTCACCGTCACAGTGTAACCAGGTACGTCAAGCAATGAATCACCGTCATCTCCTGGTTATAGGCTTGCTGTCCGACGTTTCGCTCAGTTCCTGGAGAAGCTCCCGGGACGTGGAGCGAAGCGTCGGACATCGTGCCTAAACAACGCGCATACGGTACATCCCGAATGCACACGGGGAAGCTGTCATCATAACTATCACGACCATCATCATCAAGTATTGTATCCAGCGCAGTTCACCTGTTGACGGCTAACATCAGTGATGAGGGATTCGTGATGCCGGTCATGGGTCTCCCCTAGATTGACACAGACTTAAATGAGCAGCTGGTGGCGGTAAGATTCAACACAGGGGAAACAAAGGCGTCCGGGCGTGGTGTTGACCACACCATCCCTTCGTGTGCCGTGTCGGCCTCAATAGGCGCACGCTTACAGCACTTGCCCCAATAATCTGTCAAGGCTATACGGGGGGTCTTTGTCTTTTATTCAGCGGTGGCGCGGTGGTTCGCACACCCGGTGCACCGAGTTCGATTCCCGCTCACGGCCCACATCGGTTACGAGTATCTGAACCGTTCCTGGTCCTCCCCAAGGTCGACTCAGCCATAACATGAGCACCTCGTGCAGTGTATAGTAAACTTCAGGACTGGGGAGACAAAAGCGGCCGGGCTTCGTGTTGACCACCCAACCCCTTCGTGTGCCTTGCCGGCCTTATTAGTTGCTTGCTAACAGCACTTGCCCCAATACAGTAGTATGTTAAGACTATACGGGGGGTCTGTGTATTATTAATAATACTAATACGGTATAATAATAACAACAACAACACAGTAGGCTCTCGATTAACCGCGCTAATGACGGGAAGGAGGGCTGCGAATTATTCAAAATCGCGGATAATAAAAAAAATGTCCGCGGATCTCTATGCCAAAAACAATCAACAAAGATATAAATTACGTTTCAGTTAAGAAAACTGAGTTCGGTTGAAGCACGTGACTTGCAATACACATTTCCAAGAATAACAAGGTGTAACTGTTTTTAGATTCGATATTTGGGCTTAAGGGAAAAATCCACGAGTTATTAATTGATGTAAAAGTCTCCGGCGCGCAGTTAATCCATAAATCGGATAAACCGCGTGCGGATAATCGAGAGTCTACTGTAATAATAATGCCCTTGACCCAGGAAAGCTCCACTGAGTCTCAAGACTTTGAGGGTCCTGCACCATTGTAATGTTCGGGAAAGGAATCCCACGAATGGGAATTTGGCTTCGCATGGAAGGAAACAGGAAACACCAAAACAAGTTCGTCGTAAAAAAGTTACAAAAAAAAGGACAACTGATGGGGAAAAACCTGACTGTTAATGGATAAAAGATCTTAACTCAAGCTTGGTTAATACATTACCGTTATGTAACTCGTGTCTGTTAAGTACAGGCGTGTTGCTTGCCCAATGCTGCTCCTGCCGACAGAAGGGCTTCGCACGTCTGTGATCCATTGTTTTCGAGGCGAGGGTTGGTGGATAAACACGTGGAGATTTGTGGAACTCACAATCGCGCCGGGCCGCGAGGTGAACAGGTGGCAGTACATCAAGTGGGATCGTGAACGCATCTGTGTAGCGATCTATTTTTATATTTGGTGGGGTTTCTCCAGGAAAGTCGCTTTCCTCCCACACGAAGCCATAATTCACCAGATAAACGGAGTTCCTAAGAAGCTCGATTCAGTGAAGAAAATTCAATTCGTGAAAACAACTAAGAAAATGCAGCTCCTGAAGTGGCACTTGGAGCAAAACGTCAGACATCATTCCGAACAATACGCGATACTACCTAAAAACACATTAGAGAGCCATAGATGCTTGAGACTCATTTAGGCTTTTCAGGAATTTGGCTCTCACCTGCTTTGTTAGATTGCCTATGTACATCCGGTAGTTCACCAACATTGGTACAAGCGAGTCTGACTCTGCTTGTGAGACACTGAATGTCCAAACTGGTCTAGGTTTTGCTTGTATTGAAGCAATGTTGCTGAAATCATGCACTACCAGAAGGCCATGTGGCTGACGGAATGCGTACAAGATATAAATTGACATTTTATGCGGAGGGACAGATTTTTGTAGGACGCGAATTGTCTGCTGATTTATTTTATATTTTCCACAATTACGCTCACGATCATTTCATCCTCAAATGAATGTATGTCTGCCTCCTCACTTCTGGCCTTCGCAGAGTGCCTTGTGAAGAGCTGGGACTTTGTGGAGATGAAGAACATCATCCTGCTGGGGACATGGGCGTTCCTGTTGACCGTTGTAAGCTGTGAGGAGCCTGCACCCAAGGTCTGTGCCTGCCCAGGCCCCAAAGCAATTCAGTTATGATAATATAACACGCAGCTCTTTGAAGCCAATATAATTATTATTTTCAGTTAGCTGGTCTGGCTTACCCCAAATTCAGTTTTTTTCCCCAAATTCTGCTTTACCCCAAATTCTGCAGTCCGGCGATTTTGTTCATCTGCTACCCGTTAACCACAACGCTGATTGATTACTTGAATTGACAGGTGAACTGCACAAGCGCCCCCCCTTACCTGCGCAGCCCCACGCCGTCCCCGGTGATTCTCAACGTGCACGGGCGAGGGGACAATTCCGTCGCGTCAAAGTCCTGGCATCCTGTGGTCGCAGTCCTCTGCTCGGCCCTGGGCCTCTCCCTGCTGCTGGCGCTACTCTCCAAAGCGTGGCGCTACCACACGCGAGTCTCCAGCTACAGACACAAGCACATCGACGAGGTGGAAGATGTGGATGAAGGTCAAGCTTCGGGGCTCTTCGGGTCTCAAAGGATCCCTGGGTACAGAGGGTTTGAGGGCACGGTTCCCTCTCAGCTGGGAGTGGAGACGGACGACACAGAGGATGGATTCATCGAGGATGAGTACGTGAAAGACTCGGATATGGTGGTGGTGGAACACGAGGATGATTCGGACTGAGAGGACGGTGATGAGAGCATTAAAATAAAATATGGTGTCGTTTCTCCCAAATTTGATTCCATGTGTGGCCTCAGCATGAGACAGGGTTGCCACCTATCCGGCTTCTCATTTTATTTAGGAACGTTCAACCTGGAAAAACCCTTGAGATGAAACATTGTTGACAACGGTGTCCAAGCAAATTTCTAATGACATCGTGACTTAAAGCTTTCGTGACTGCAGGAATTCATATTCTTTGGGTCTTTCGGTAAAGCCACGTAGATATAAGAAATGCTAAAAATTGTATAAAAATAATAACAATATCACGACATTTCGATCGCAACACAAGCAATCATCATCAGGTGAAAAATATAGCGAGAGAGCTGCTGAGAATAATTCTAATGACATGTATTTAAACATATATTTTTGTTTGCAACTGGACAGAAAGAAAATTGGCACCTGTGTTTCGGTGGTGGTAGGAATTGATTTGTATAGAAATCTGGTTCTTGTATCGTGTTGAATTTTAATACTGTACGGTATCCTGCACAGCCTAGGTCTACTCGGCTGACTGAGAAATATAAAACTAAACTACTTTTATTTTACCAGTTAAGACCCCCTGAGCTATATAGCTCTTTTTCACAAGTGCCCTGGCCACAAATGGTAGCTCAACAAAGTGGCGTATCACGTGGAATGTATAACAGCCAAATACTCTAAACACGTGCTGATTCTAAATGTGAAGGGAAAAATTGGAGGGCCCAGAGAAAAATCCACGCAACCACAGGGAGAACATCAACATTTCAAATATACAGGTGTCAGGGTCAACAACCTCTTCCATACGAGGCGAGGGAGTTAACGTCTCACCACTGCGGCATCCTGTGTGTCCAGGTTTGATCCGTGGAAAATGTGACAACCCAAGTGAAAAGTTAGAGATGGAGTGTCCATTTTTAACTCGGACTGCCCACGTCAATCATCATACCCTGGAAGAGAATGGTCTGTGGAATGAGTTATCATGGAACTACTTGAGAGTCTTTCGAGTGACCTCTTGTGCACACCAAGAGAGCAGTACTAATCCACCTACTCTGCCACTAATATAAACTTTTGTTACGTGACACAAATATCGGAGCTGGATTTAGCCCAATTAAGTGAACATAAAGATATTGTGTGATGTGAAGTCGAAAAGAAAAGTATAGAAATCGCACCTGATATTATATAAATGCACTACATTTCCCGATGTTCATTGCAATGATTCTTTTTTTTATTGTGTTATAATATCAACACAAATATTGCTTGATTGTGACAGATAAAATGTATTTTTGTAAATTAAGTCTTATTTTAATGATAAATTATTATTAATTTTACGTGTGTGTGTGTGCGTAATTATATTTTTAACAAGTGTAATGCTTCTTCACCCGGCGATTCGATGAGTTGTCATTATCTAGGTCCACGATTTTACTCGCTAATTATTATTTTAAATAAAATAAAAACTCCTAAATGCAGCGGCCACGAGTGGCTGCAGGGGGTCTCACATGGATCCATGAAATTCAACGTACGGAAACCTTGAAACGTCCACTCTATGATTCAATGCATCGTGAGCCTTCGAATATTATTATCAATGGATAAGTCAATGCACGGTTGCTTCTTTGGTAAAGAAGTCAATTGTTTGGTGAGCTGTGTATGATGAAATATTTGCATCAAGTCTTCTTGGGGTTTTTTTTTATTACGCATGCTTCATTTAACCCTTCGAATTTTCGCCAACAAATGTATTCGTCATGATTTTGTTTTGTTTAAGCCACATAATGATCTGGCCTCTATCCAGCAGAAATACGGGCAGATCATCACTTAGCCTAACCCAACAAGTTAAAGTATGAATTCTATGTTTTACGTCATTATAAATATTGTTATAAATTGAGAGCAACATTCACTTCGTCTATGATTAGGAGGACACGTGATATTTATAAGTGTATGTAGGTAAAGACCTCTTGTCACTCCGGGGCTGGACGAAGGCCCTCCCGACGCCATGTCAGTCATTGGGGTTCTTTGACCATACTTCACCCAGGATATTGGTCATTCCGAGTGAGTGTCTCTTAACTCCCGAGCCACCCTCGACCACGTCGCTTTGTTCGATGCATCTGTAATAATGCCACGTGTGTTAAATACGGTACTCTTTAAAATTATATTATTATCATGGCAACTCATACGAATATCGTATTTATTTATAAACACTTGAAGGCAAATAAATAAACTTTGGAAACATTGAACCTGGCCGTTTTATTGACGTGTTGACGTTTCAAGTGTTGTAATCAATCGGCCTTGATCAATCCACTGCTGGATGATGTGTCCTCAACAAGCCAATCACCATCTCGATGTACCAATCCACCCGGCGTCCTGCACGCGAGCTGATTCCATCGCTCCATCTCATACAGTGTCTCATTGGCACCGTCCTTGCTATACAGAGGGTCCTTGCCTATGCCATTTTGTATTGGTTCAATCAAAGCGTGCTCAAGCTGCTGATGCGACACTGAATGTTGAAACCGGTCCAGTTTTGCTTGTGTTGAACTAATGCTGCTGAAATTATGCACTTTCAGAAGGCAGTGTGGCAGGTGCATACCTGTCAACCCCTTATCAGTGCCTACCTGATTACAGACCAATTAAGACCTTATACTTGTAGGAACCTCCTGGTTCCACCAGCCCACAGGGGATTATTGTGTCCGTCCGTCCGTTGTGCATCCAAAAATGAGAGGGATGGGGCTGGGTGGAGAGGGTGGGGAGGGGCTGGGTGGGGAGGGGAGGGTGGGGAGGGGTTGGGTGGGGAGGGTGGGGCTGGGTAGGGAGGGGAGGGTGGGGAGGGGCTGGGTGGGGTGGGGCTGGTTGGGGAGGGGCTGGTCACCCCGTGGTGCCCTTATAAAACTCAACGTTTAACCTACTCACGCCGGCTTGTGCCCGCCCTCACAGTCGGGCATATTTGCGGAATACACCACGTGGTGCCGCCGTTGACCCTGGCCATTGATCGAGCAACCCAACGTTCCTACCAGCTCCCTCCGCAGGAATGTGTTTGGTCACTCCGTGCCCTTATAAATCTCAACGTTCATCCTACAAAGTTCCATCACCAGGGAGAAACACAACTACATATTGTTGTGCTCGTATTGAAACGGCTGTACGCCGTATGGACCTTAAAACTCAATTTCCCTTGACAAGAATACGGAGCAAACCGCATGGCTTGACAGTCATGCGGATGGGAAGTGTAAAAGAAAACTTGTACATTATTATATTTACGTGGAGGGACAGATGTATAAACTAAATTATTTTTGGTTCTTTCAGTAAAGTCACGTAGAAGGGAAATAATAAAATAATAAAAAATAAGCGCTGTCATTGGAGCGCTGTCTTTCCGACAGCTCTGTTTCTTCACCTGAGGACGGCTGCTTGTGTTGTGGCCGAAACGTCGTGATAATTTTATTTTATTATGTTTTAGTTTCATTATTTTATTGTTTCCCTTCAACGTGACTTTACCGAAAGAACCAAGAAGATGAATGCCTGCAGTCACGAAAGCTTTAAATCGAAATTTAAACTACTATTTTTTTTTACCAGGTAAGGCCCACTGAGCTATATCGCTCTTTTTCAGAAGCCACCTGGCAATCACGAGTGATAGCTCAACGAAGTTCGCTTATCTCATGGAAAATTATAGTAGTAGCCAAACACTCCAGACGCGTGTGACGTTGATTCCAAATGTGGAGGGGAAAAACCGGAGGACCCGGAGACAAATCCACGAGACCACAGGGAGAGAGAGACACGCAAACTCCCAATATACAGCAGGTGTCAGGGTCATGATATAATACATGTCCTCCTGTATACCGGGCGAGGTAGTTAACATCTCTGAGCCACCGTGGCCTTTATTCTGTAGAGCAGTGCTGGATTATCCGAGTAGCAAAAGTAGCTACATATGTAGCAGCTATGGGCTCCCGCACTTTCAAGGGCCCCGCGCTAAATGCTTTCAAGCTATCAATTCCGGTTCAGTGATTCTGCACTTGCTCTATTACTATCGTACTATACCGCCTTAAAACTTTTATGAACGACTGGGTGTTTAAGGTTAGCGATTTGTCGTATTATCTGGCTGTATAGCAAATGAAAAAACACAATTACTTTACTATGCAAGTAATTTTTTTATGTTTTAATATTTACGTGTTTAAAAAAAAAATCAGGGCCTCTTTATAACATATGCTACAGGCCCCGCACTAGCTTAATCCGGCACTGCTTTAGAGGATATCTTACTCCTAAGTCGTGCCTATTACCGCACTCCTCTTAAATTGAGACTCGACCTGGGAATGAGTCACAAAGTGTACCTTGCTAATGAGTATTGGTGACCACGTTACAACCGGGTTAGGGGCCGTCCATAAATGACGTCAAGTACCTGGGGGGGGGGGGGGTCAGACATTTGTGACGATGTGTGACGAGGGGGGTGGGGGGGGGGTTAAGAAATGTGACGTCACATAAAAATGCGCAACTTTATACTTAATGTACTTAATGAAATAGACTTTTTAATAAATGTTTACCCCTACAACATCAGAGTGTAGCGCCACATTAAATACGCACTACAATGACAATAGTTTAAAGCGATTTGAAGCATGTTTTTTTTGGGGGGGGGAGGGCAGAGCTTTGTGACGTCATATTGAGGGGGGGTCTGACTCTTTGTGACGTCGTGTGACGAAGGGGAGGGGGGTGTCAAAAATCTTCCAAAATCGCGTGACGTCATTTACGGACGGCCCCTTACACGTAATGCAACGTGCCAGCACCATTATTTGGGTCCGATTACAAATCAGTTATGTTGCAATAGAGTAAAGTTTTGATTATTGGAGGATTTATCTGTGACTCAATATCTGCTGTTAGGTAACTATTCATGTGCCAATTAAAACGTATGAAATAAATATTTTTTTTGTCCAATTTTTTTTCAGTTTTCAGTTTATTTATTTTGGTATAGCCCTGTGAGCCTTTCGGCTCTTGAATCGGGTGCAACCACAACAAACAAAACAACAAAAACACGAACAAGAAAAACATCTTAAAGTGACTATGTGTTGACTGTGCAAACAGAAACTCCAGGAAAAAAACCATCAAAATATTCCGGAAATAGCACCGTACACCAACGCTGTGTGCAAAAAATCCCAGTGGGATGCAAGTCAAACAACAACAACAACCACAAGAAAACTTAGATTAAGGCCGTCAGTCTAACTCCGTACTACAACAAAACAAACATGTCCAAACCAAAAAACTTTTCGAAATCACCAAAAAATAAAGCCATAATTGCAACGTAACAGTGATCACAATGTAATTCTTATAAGGCCCCATGGTTTAACGTGCAGTCTCCAACTTGTATTTGCCATTCTATCTACGCGGCTTCTCTAGTTATGTACCATGAAGAAGGGACGTTGCCCGAAACGTCGCCTATTCATTTTCTCTTTTTTTTCTTTACGAGCCGCGTCGCCTGGGTAACGAGAGGCCTCCGACCCATGCTCGCGGACGCCATTCCTCGATTCTCCCCCTGCACATTCGAATGACACGAACGTGTTCAAAATAATTTCTATTAAAACGACATCAGTGTTGCCTCTCAAGGCCGACATCATAACTCATTAAGGCGATGTTAACATTTTTTTTATTGCATCAGTTTGCAATGCTGCTTGCTGTGTAACTCGACCGGTCGCTTTTATCGCGAATGAGGCGTTCGGCAACCCGCCGATGGTCTAAAGCGCTGCGTCGTGATTACTCCGTGTCGGCGTGGTGGGCGGTGGTGTTGAGACCTCGCTCGCTGACTTTAAAGGTTTATAAACCTTATACTTTACAAGTTTTACACGTAGTAGGACTTTCGCGACCAATATTATTCACAATAAAGGTTTTTGGGTTAGATCGTGTAAGTATAAACATGCCATAACCCTCCACCACCTGACACCCAGTAAGGCTTGTCACGTAAACCAAACGTCTCTCTCTGTGTCTATGTGTGTGTCTCTCTGTGTGTCTGTGTGTCTTTCTCTGTGTGTCTATGTGTGTCTTTCTCTGTGTGTCTCTTGTGTTATCTCGCTGTGTGTCTATGTGTGTGTCTTTCTCTGTGTGTCTATGTGTGTCTTTCTCTGTGTGTCTCTTGTGTTATCTCTGTGTGTCTATGTGTGTGTCTCTGTGTGTCTATGTGTGTCTCTCTGTGTGTCTCTTGTGTTATCTCTCTGTGTGTCTATGTGTGTGTCTCTCTCTGTGTGTCTCTTGTGTGTCTTTCTCTGTGTGTCTCTTGTGTTATCTCTCTGTGTGTCTATGTGTGTCTCTTTGTGTCTCTTGTGTTATCTCTCTGTGTGTCTATGTGTGTCTCTCTCTGTGTGTCTATTTTGTGTCTCTTGTGTTATCTCTGTGTGTCTATGTGTGTGTCTCTCTGTGTGTCTATGTGTGTGTCTCTCTGTGTGTCTCTTGTGTTATCTCTCTGTGTGTCTGTGTCTGTCTCTCTCTGTGTGTCTCTTGTGTGTCTTTCTCTGTGTGTCTATGTGTGTCTCTCTGTGTGTCTATGTGTGTCTTTCTCTGTGTGTCTCTTGTGTTATCTCTGTGTGTCTATGTGTGTGTCTCTCTCTGTGTGTCTATGTGTGTCTTTCTCTGTGTGTCTCTGTGTTATCTCTCTCTGTGTGTCTATGTGTGTGTCTCTCTCTGTGTGTCTATGTGTGTCTTTCTCTGTGTGTCTATGTGTGTCTCTCTGTGTGTCTATGTGTGTCTTTCTCTGTGTGTCTCTTGTGTTATCTCTGTGTGTCTATGTGTGTGTCTCTCTCTGTGTGTCTATGTGTGTCTTTCTCTGTGTGTCTCTGTGTTATCTCTCTCTGTGTGTCTATGTGTGTGTCTCTCTCTGTGTGTCTATGTGTGTCTTTCTCTGTGTGTCTCTTGTGTTATCTCTCTGTGTGTCTATGTGTCTCTCTCTGTGTGTCTCTGTGTGTCTTTCTCTGTGTGTCTCTTGTGTTATCTCCGTGTGTGTCTATGTGTCTCTGTGTGTCTATTTTGTGTCTTTCTCTGTGTGTCTCTTGTGTTATCTCTGTGTGTCTATGTGTGTGTCTCTCTCTGTGTGTCTATGTGTGTCTCTCTCTGTGTGTCTCTTGTGTGTCTTTCTCTGTGTGTCTATGTGTGTCTCTCTGTGTGTCTATGTGTGTCTTTCTCTGTGTGTCTCTTGTGTTATATCTGTGTGTCTATGTGTGTGTCTCTCTCTGTGTGTCTATGTGTGTCTTTCTCTGTGTGTCTCTGTGTTATCTCTCTCTGTGTGTCTATGTGTGTGTCTCTCTCTGTGTGTCTCTTGTGTGTCTTTCTCTGTGTGTCTATGTGTGTCTCTCTGTGTGTCTATGTGTGTCTTTCTCTGTGTGTCTCTTGTGTTATCTCTGTGTGTCTATGTGTGTGTCTCTCTCTGTGTGTCTATGTGTGTCTTTCTCTGTGTGTCTCTGTGTTATCTCTCTCTGTGTGTCTATGTGTGTGTCTCTCTCTGTGTGTCTATGTGTGTCTTTCTCTGTGTGTCTCTTGTGTTATCTCTCTGTGTGTCTATGTGTCTCTCTCTGTGTCTCTGTGTGTCTTTCTCTGTGTGTCTCTTGTGTTATCTCCTTGTGTGTCTATGTGTCTCTGTGTGTCTATTTTGTGTCTTTCTCTGTGTGTCTCTTGTGTTATCTCTCTGTGTCTATGTGTGTGTCTCTCTCTGTGTGTCTATGTGTGTCTTTCTCTTTGTGTCTCTTGTGTTATCTCTCTGTGTGTGTCTATTTTGTGTCTTTCTCTGTGTGTCTCTGTGTTATCTCTCTCTGTGTGTCTATGTGTGTGTCTCTCTTTGTGTGTCTCTGTGTTATCTCTCTGTGTGTCTCTTGTGTTATCTCTCTGTGTGTCTATGTGTGTGTGTCTCTTTGTGTGTCTATGTGTGTGTCTCTCTTTGTGTGTCTCTGTGGTGTGTCTCTGCTTGTGTGTCTGTCTGTGTGTCTCCGTGTCTGCTTTATCCCTCTCTCTCAAATTTAGCACTCTTTGGAAGAACGTAATCAACCAGGTAGGGTGTTGACTGTTATGTTAGCCGACTCTCTGTGTTGTATTGCATTATATTTCTAAGTTTACTAGGTTTGTTTTTTCTCATTCATTCGTACCTGATGATGATTGCTTGTGTTGCAATCGAAACGTCGTATTCTATTATTTAATTAATTTTCTTTTTACGTTACTTTACCAAAAGAACCAAAAAGTAATTAGTTATTAGTATAGTGTGTGGTGTAGTGTATAGTGTAGTATACTGCTTCAGCCCACTGGTGTGTTGGACAGTAAAACATTGTGTGGATTTACTCTCCCACACACCGGTTGACTGAAGTAGTATATAGTACTAGCTTCTTGCCCGTCCAAGGACACGGGTGTATTGCAGTAAACCTGAAACTTGTATAGTGTTGTAAGGACGAGCAGACTTCTTATGGAGGCACACTCTGTTTATTGTATTATTTCCTTATACAATGCTTAACACACACAGAGGGATATTCGGTCCCCTCACCCGATACCCTAGGGAGGTACAGCCTCCGGACTTGGCGGGACTCACACGTCTACCGCTAACCTCCTTGATACCTAAGGAGGTACAACCTCCGGACTTCGCGGGACTCACACGTCTACCGCTATCCTAGTCCTCCGGCTAGGACCTAGGGGAGGCTATCTGACCCACCGCTGGCCCGGTGGGTCCTGACCACTGGGTATGCCGAGCCTTAGCCCTTAGAAGGGCTGAAAGGCTGGTCCAGGGTCCTAGCTAGGCTTCAGCCCAGTCTTCTGTCTTCGTGCAGGGAGAGAACTCCCCCAGGTCCGTTGGGTCACCCGTCTTATACCCCTTCGTGGCCAGGTAGAACCAATCATACATTCCCACGTGGAACCGTCTGATTGGTTCGCACCAAACCCTGGCCACGATCCGTTTCACCTCGACTGACCCCAACCGTTGTACCCAGGGGTAATGCTGCACCGCCCTGGTGGCAACGCGGGTTACGCAACAGCGCGTAGTTAACACCTCTACATCACCCCCACCTTCGGAAGCTCCAGCCGTCCCGGCTGCAACAATGGGAAACTCCGAAATTACCAACGGTAGAAGAATTGTGAGTGTGCCTCACGAACAACAAGAACAATTAAGCTCCTATAAATACCCCCCCTTAACAACATAACGTATGTACAAGGCACAAGACATGCCAAAAAAAACATAACAACCGGCGAGATTTCGCGCGCGTGCGTTTCGCGGGGCCATCGTAGGGGATGGCAGGCTTCGTCGGCGGCACAAGGGAAGGAGGAGGATGAGCCAGAGCATCCGGTGGGCCTTTAGGCATCTCCACGGGGACACCTGCTGCTCCACGGTCCATTGAGGCCGAACGTGGCCTGCATGGAGCCGTCACTCCCACGTCATCTGCAGGAGGAATAACACGCCTGCGCTGTGGGTTAGGCACCAACGGGGCAACATCCGGCTCGTCGGACGCGTCGCACACTCGGCCCCCATGTCGTGTGTGTTGTGGAGGGACGCGTGGCGTGACGAAGGGTTTTAACCGAGAAGGGTGAACGCACCAGCGACGCCGTCCCCAGCTAATTTTAACACATTGGGGACGCAGGACTTCCACTACCTCAACCGGGCCTCGCCATGGTCTGAGGAGTTTGGCCGATGTGGACACCGGCACCTGGGGGCAGTGGAGCCATGCCCTGTCTCCCGGTGCCCACCGATGCGTGTACGACCGAGGGTCCCGCAGTCGCAAATTCGCCCGTTGGCGGGAAGCCGAATTTTCAATGGCGGCCTCCCGTGCCTCGGCCAACTTACGGAGGTTGAATCGCAAGTGGTCAACGAGCTTTGACTTTTGCGGTGGCTGTTCGATTTCCAGCCGAACGTCGGCGGGAGGAAAGGCATCCCTGCCGTACATTAGAAAGAACGGGGAAAATCCCGTCGCCGCGTGAGGTGCCATACGGTATGCGGCGAGGACCCCCGGAACCTGCAAGTCCCAATCGAGGTGGGATTCATCGACCTGATGGCATAACATAGCGGTGAGAGTTCTATGAAGGCGCTCCACCATGCCGTCGGTCTGGGGATGGTAGGGCGAAGTGCGCACTTTCTTAGTGCCCAACAGGCGGCACACATCAGTCAGCAAGGCTCCTGAAAAATTTCTTCCCTGATCGGTCAGCAACCGTTCTGGTGCACCCTTTTCCAGGACGTAGCCTTGAACAAAGGCGTCCACAACGGCCGCCGCCGACTGGTTGGGGAGGGCCCAGGCCATAGGCCACCGTGTAAAATACTCTACCCCAACCAGAAGGTACTTATTACCCCGTGGCGTAGTAGGAAAAGGGCCCAAAATATCGAGAGCCACCAACTCATTTATACGAGAGACCGAAATGGGTTGCAGGGGTGGGCATGCCGGTTTAGCCGGCGGTTTACGTTGCGCACAATGAGTGCATCCCAGCAAAATGTCAGTGACGTCGCGCAGCATGCCCGGCCAGAAAAATTGCAACCGCAACAACCCAATGGTCTTATGAACACCCAGGTGCAATAAACGCTCATGCGCCGCCCATACGGCCTTGCATCGCAAGGCGGATGGCACGACGATTTTATGTTGACACGAGTCAGCATCCCAATGCATCAACAAGCCGCGCTTCATGACAAATGAATTAAATTTGCCCTGTCTTGGAACCGCATTATTCGCGTGGCGACGCAACCTCAATAACGACATGTCCTCGCCCTGGTGCCGACCCCATTCGGCCAAAGTTAGCCCCAGCAAATCGTCACTGGCCATTGGATCTGCATGATCCAACATCGGCGCTGAGGCGGCGGGAAGTGCGGCTGACACCGTTGTGAGAGGCGCGACCTGCGCAGGCAGTGGCGGCTTACAACGGCCCGAGCCCAAAAAACACGCACATTTTTGAGCCGGCGGAAGGCGAGACAACGCATCGGCATTCGTGTGTTGTGCACCGCTACGGTAAGTGACATTGAAATCGTAGTCCTGAAGGACTTCGAGCCACCGAGAAAGCTGCCCGGACGGTTGGTCAACCCGAAGAGCGTACTGTAAAGCCGAATGATCAGATCGCACGGTAAAATGCTGACCATACAGGTACGGCCTGTATTGCTGAATAAAAAAAACAATGGCCAGCAGCTCACGTCTGGTCACACAGTATCTTTGTTCAGCAAGAGACAAGACTCTGCTACCATAGGCAACAACCCTTTCAATGCCATCAACTTTTTGTGACAGAACACCCCCAATCCCCGTATTGCTAGCGTCGGTGTCCAACACGAATGGCACGGAAAAATCGGGGTACGCAAGGGACGGTGCCGTCACGAGCGCGTTCCGCAAGGAGTCGAACGCAGCCTGTTCTGCGTCCCCCCAATGAAACGCCACCCCTTTTGACGTAAGGGCGTGGAGCGGCTTGGCAATCGTCGCGAAGCCAGCAACAAACCGGCGGTAGTACGACGCAAAACCAATAAAACTACGAACATCGCCCGCAGATGTAGGGGTCGGCCAATGTTGAACACATTTGGTTTTTTCAGGGTCGGTAGAAATGCCCGAGCGGCTAACTATGTGGCCCAGATAGCGCACAGACTCACGCAGAAGGTGACACTTCTGCGGCTTGAATTTCAAGTTAGCGGCCCGCATTTTCAAGAAGACAGCACGCAACCGTTCGATGTGTTCGCCGAACGTGCGGCTAAAGACGATGACGTCGTCAAGATAAATGAGACATGAGTCCCACTGGAGCCCAGCGAGGACCAGCTCCATGAGCCTCTGGAACGTCGCTGGGGCCGAGTGGAGACCCATGGGCAATCTATTAAACTCGAAAAGGCCCTGTGGTGTCCGAAAAGCAGTCTTAGGTTTTGACGATTCGTCGAGGGGGAGTTGCCAAAACCCCGACAGAAGGTCCAAGGTGGAGAAATAGTGCGCCCCTGCCAGGGCATCCAATGACTCGTCCATACGAGGGAGAGGGTAGGCGTCCGCTACCGAGATTTTATTTAGGCGCCGAAAATCAACGCAAAAACGGAGACTTTCATCGTGCTTTTTGACCAGCACTATTGGAGCACCCCAGGGACTAGTGGAGGGAGAAATTATATCGGCCTTCAGCATGTCATCCACAGCCGATTTAACATGCTGTTTCTCCGCCGGGCTAAGCCGAAACGGGTTTTGTCGAATCGGGGCAGCGTCACCAGTATCAATGTGGTGACGCAGCAGCTTGGTGCAGCCAATATCAAATTTAGATTTACTAAAGACATCGGAAAATTCTCGCAGAAGAGCGCGCAATTTAATTCGCTGCGAATGAGACAGATCACCCGTGTCTGTGCAGAGCGCGTCCAACCATCTCTCATCCGATTCGGAAGGAGGTGGGACCTGCGGCGTGTCACGCACGTGTCCCGCGACTCCGGTCCCCAACGGCACCGGGGTCGCGTGAGCGAGCACAGTTCCTTGCGGAATGACGGTTGTGGACAATCCGACATTCAAAACCTGCAAGAACGGCTCCCTGTCGGCTGCTACGAGGGTCTGTGCAGCCACCAAATCTAACCCCTTAGCAGCTGCGTTTGAAGGCCCCAGCAAAATGCCATGTGCCGAGGCCTCCGGGGCTAGCGGTTTTTTAAGTTGCAAGGGCACGAGCATTTGTGTCCCTGGCGGAATGCGGACTGTGCTCGCAACAAACGCCTGCACCGAGGCACTAGCCATGCGCGGATGTGAGGGTGTGGGCAAGAACGCCATCCGTCGACCCGACGGGAGTTCGATGCAGCCTTGATCTACAAGGATCTTAATAGGCATTTTCGCGAGAAAATCAGTGCCTAACAAACACGGCACGGCGAGGGAAGAAGAGACCAAAATAGGCCCTGCCAATTTAATGTCTCCAATCGAAATTTGCGCCCGAATTTGCCCAATAATGCCAAGTGAACTGCCATTAGCGTCGAAACACGGGATAGAAACTCGTTCCAAGGGGCGGCATCGTACGGGCAGTATATTGTAAATCAGATCCGAAATGATCGTAGCCGACGCACCAGTATCGACCAACACGCGAAATTCCACACCCTCGATTGATCCGACAACCACGGACGAACCTGCCGTCGCCGCGACTACCCTATGGGCCAACTCAGACCACTGCCCAGGTCCGAGTGGCCGCGAACAAACGCCAGAATACCCCCCATCACACGCCGAATCGCGAGCCCTTCTTATGGTGCGTTGCAGTGTGTATGGTGTGAATGAGGGCCGAGCGTGAGAGGCGTCGCGACTTGCCTGGTTTTGCCGCGATGCCGTGGACGTCCTGTAGTCCTGGTCCCGGGATGCGGAGGGGCGTCGTCGAGGCGCACGGCAGTCAGAGGAGATGTGGCCTCGTCGGCCACAGTTGAAGCAAGTCAAGTCGCCGCGTGGAGCAGGCCGTCCCCGCTGCTGGTCGTTGCGGCGACCAGCGTGGTCGGACGATCGCCGGCCCGTTGACCTGGTCGCCATGAAGGCCCGGTCGGGGGAGAACTCGGCATCCCTGCTGGCAGGCTCCGACGTCGAAGCCGAGGCGGCGATGGTCGATTCCGTGTGGAGCAGCAGATGTGCGTGGATGCACCGAGCGGCTCGTAGCGAGCACATACTGTCGTCGTCCACCGCTTGGATGACGATGCGCAGCTCGCGCGCCAGCTCCAGCATCTTCTGGATAACGATGGCATCGATGGCCTCGTCGTCCATGCGAGGGTAACCCGCTCTTGCCATCGCCAGTAGAGCGGTCCGGAATGCCAACGGAGACTCTTTAGGGCGGCGTCGCCTGTCGTAAAATCGGCTGCGGACGTCAGATGGAGGCCCGTACACGTCGGACATCCGTCGAAGGGCCGATTGAAGAGTCGCCCTTTGTTGCCTGGGGATGGTGAGGAGCGAGGCGAGAGCGTCGTCATCCAAAGTGGCCGGTAGTGCTCGGAGCGCCTGTGCGTCCGACCAGCCCACCATCTCTTGGTGGCTCAGGAAGCGACGCTGGAACGCCGCCCAGTCGCCCCCTTCAGATGTGAATTCTCGGAAGATGGGCAGGCGTTGTTGGAGGGCGGACGTCGTCTCCCCCTCAGCTTGTACCGTCTCGAGCCGGAGATCGGCGATTTCCCGGCCGATAGAGTCTACTGTACCGTGTCGGTACAGTGATGACGCGGCGTCCGCTGAGAAACTTGAATTCGCAGCATCGCGTGCTGATGACGTTGCGGGTTGTGATGGGCCCCCCGCGTTCCCAGGATGCCCCTGGCTTACGCTTCCGGCGGAATCACGTGGTTCCCCGGCGGGAAAATCAAAATGTCTGCCCTGGCCGATGGCGGGAACGTCTGCCGGCGGTTGACTCGGCCTGCCCGCAACCTCCAAGTTGATCTCTTCGAGAATGGAGGCCGCGGCGTGTAGGAGTTGAGCGAGACGGCCGTGTGCTGCCCTGAGTCCGTCCCCCATGGCAGGGGGAGCAACCGGCTGCTCAACCGGTGGCTGGGCGGCCGTCAACGCGGCAGCGTTTTCAGCGGAGCAGCCGGTGCATGCAGGTGAGACAGCATTATTTTCGTTCTGGCTCCGCGCGTGGGCTGAACTTCTGGTTTCCATTTCCAACCACTTCTGACTCCAGTTATAGTGTTGTAAGGACGAGCAGACTTCTTATGGAGGCACACTCTGTTTATTGTATTATTTCCTTATACAATGCTTAACACACACAGAGGGATATTCGGTCCCCTCACCCGATACCCTAGGGAGGTACAGCCTCCGGACTTGGCGGGACTCACACGTCTACCGCTAACCTCCTTGATACCTAAGGAGGTACAACCTCCGGACTTGGCGGGACTCACACGTCTACCGCTATCCTAGTCCTCCGGCTAGGACCTAGGGGAGGCTATCTGACCCACCGCTGGCCCGGTGGGTCCTGACCACTGGGTATGCCGAGCCTTAGCCCTTAGAAGGGCTGAAAGGCTGGTCCAGGGTCCTAGCTAGGCTTCAGCCCAGTCTTCTGTCTTCGTGCAGGGAGAGAACTCCCCCAGGTCCGTTGGGTCACCCGTCTTATACCCCTTCGTGGCCAGGTAGAACCAATCATACATTCCCACGTGGAACCGTCTGATTGGTTCGCACCAAACCCTGGCCACGATCCGTTTCACCTCGACTGACCCCAACCGTTGTACCCAGGGGTAATGCTGCACCGCCCTGGTGGCAACGCGGGTTACGCAACAGCGCGTAGTTAACACCTCTACACTTGCAAGCGAAAAGCAGACCGCGACGTGATATATTCATTGCATCAATTCGTGTGCAATTTGTAAGGCCGCGGTGACACAGACCTATTTCATTTGAAGGTTATAATCCCTCGTTCATCACGACGTCCTTTTTACTTCGATGTCTCAACAGCGTTACGGAGATCACGTGATGACGTGCGGGTTCTGCCTTTGTAGCGAGGGGTGTGAGTTGACGCCGAGGAGGGGGGAGGAGACGCCTCGCCCCCCCCATGTGGAGTGACGTCAGCCGCTAATTATGAATGGGGGGGGGGTCCATTTGGAGGACGTCACCTGTTCATCTGTTCATGATTATTAATTAGGGGGCTGTTCGATGTGGAGTGACTCCACCTGCTCATGATTTTCAATTAGGGGGGGTTCTATATGCGGAGTAATGTCACCTGCTTATGATTATTAATGAAGGGGGGGGGGGTCCATGTGGAGGACGTAACCTGTTCATTATTATTAATGAGGGGGGCTGGTCGACGTGGAGTGACGTCTCGCGCGTCACACACTGACATTCTTGGGTAAATATAGTCGTAAATATACGTTTTTATTTTAAGGTCACGCGCAGTGTTGTTATAGACGAATATGTTTAAGTTTGTTAATGTTAATTGTGCTTGTGAACCGCTGCCAACGTACCCAAATGCTTGGTTTACTCTTTATAGAATTAATTACTGAATGACGTCTTTAGAGTGCTTCAGAAAGTCATTTTTAAAGTCCTTAAAACGTCATGAAACCGTTTGCCTTGTGTTGGAGACACATCCCGGGGCGCGTCGTCTTTGGGTGTAGCTTACAAGATAATATAAACCTCATATTCCCGTAACTTTTATTGCGGTAAAATATAAAAGCAATAACCACGCAGTGGTATGTTCAAATACAGTATTCTCAGAAAGTTCATACACAGTAAAGGTACTCTAGTTATTGTTCACATTGGCGTCTTTAAATGAGTCGTGTTTAAGCTTTTAACCCTGTTTTGCATTTAAATATAGAATGTGAAGGGTCTAATTTGTAATGTAGCGGTGTACGTATACATATGAAATGAGCGACTTCAGCAACATGTCGTGTAGAGCAGCGGTCCCCAACCTTTTTTCAAAGAAGCTCTCCAGCGACGTTTGTTTTTTACTAATTTTGGATAGAGTTAGCTTGTGGGCTTACCAAAACTGTGACTGAGACAAGTGCGCAGTGCGGGAAGGAGGCAAAAAAGTGGTAAATAATAAAATAATGGGCGGGCCACGTGTGGACTCACCGCTCACCTCCTGCTGTGCGGCCCGGTTCCTAACAGGCCGCGGACCAGTACCGGTCCGCGGCCCGGGGTTGCGGACTCCTGGTGTAGAGGGTACTTCTTTATTACTCACGGCACAACACAGGCCAACACTTGTTCTTCCTCACACTGAATATAACTCTAGGTATTAACACCTTTACTGGCTACACGCACAGCCAATCACTCGGCGTGGTCCCATTGCCCTCACTTGGCCACGCCGCTGGCTGGCGGCGTGACGATAACCGCGATGGAACCCACACAGGAGACCTTCCACGTGGCCGGACGACGGAGAGAGATGTCGGCGAGCAGCGACGCACCCAGGACCCCACACACGAGCCCCGAGCCCTGGGTCCGCTCCCCCTTATATCCCCCCAGGTGTCGCTAGGCCCCGCCTCCGGCCACGCCATCTCATGGAATCTTGAAGCAGGTTCCCGGAGCATCTTGGCTAACCCCACCTGTTACCTTTGCCCCAGATTACACCTCCTTCTCCGATTGGTTGGTACTTAACTGTGCCCCTACCCGTGATTCCCTTTCCAGCCAGCAGGTATCACCCTGTCATTACACATGAACAACGGCCCTTTTTGTCAATTCACTGCTGTATTAGGGCTTCCACACCCCGCGCGGGGGTTGTTTGACCATGCTGGTCAGTGCGGGATTGGAAGCAGGGAGTATAGATGCGGGAGTATAGAAGCGAAGTATTTTACAACAGTGATTTTACTTCTGTACTGCCCCTCTGCTGCATTTCTGCCTGCAGGGTCATGAGCAAGCAATTTGCACCATCTTTACCTGTCGAGTAACACTGTGTAATGTATATATATACATACAGTAGTATTGCAATGTTTACACTTCTTAATCCGGGAAAGCTACACTCAGTCTCAAGGTTCTTTTTCAAAAGGGTACTGCCAAGTTTTCGAAGTAGTGGTAATTTTTAAGCATTGGAATGTTTGGCCAACACCATTTACGTTGTTTGGGTGCTTTTTTTTATTGCTGTGGGAGGAAACTCAAGAACCCAGAAGAAAGCCATGCTAAACGGAGAGAACTCCACGCAGAAAGATACCCAGGTCGGGAATTGAACCCATATTCTTCTTGCTTAGATGCAAAAGTGTTTTTCCAACTTTGCCATTATGCCACGATAAAAGTACCCGTTGAAATACTGGTAATAAGGCTTGTGCTTTGTTGTTTCACGTTGTTAGACTGTATACCGGCGGGCACAGCCATGATCCAACGGGGACTGCCGGGCGGGCGTGGATGGCCCGGAGCGGATCTGAGTGATGCTTCGTTTTCTGACGAGAGCACAGGTCTCCCCTTCAGGACTACAAGGTGACATCGACGCGTCCAGATGAACCACAACCTCGCCGGGTTGACGGTGTGAAACTGGGTGTCACTTTTTAACAATGCAACAATATTTGGTTTTAGAAAACAGTTCTGTTGAAATTTAATGAAATGCAGAGACACGTGTGTACAGCCCTTCTGTCAATACACGTCTGGATGAGGGTCCCACCAAAACCGTGTGGGTCCATGAGGGTCATTTCACCATATTTCATCACGTCAACAAGTGCAGGTTGGTGAAGGTGAGGCGCATCGGTGTTGCATCATAGTACGGGACGATAGGTTTTGGTGCGCCGCTGACAGCCCTGTGTGAGATGTGTGTGTCAAGATCATTTAAAGAGGTTTTATTTTCGTTAGGTGAGGGAACCCAGGGTGTGACAGGGTAGGGAAGAAATTAAGTTGATGGTGTGATAAAGGTGCATATGATCAGTTTTTAGATTGACAGTCCCAGGCAGAGTTAAAGAGAAAGTTTTTTAACCTACACTTAAATCATCAATATCAGCCATAGTCATCCACAGCTGGGTGAAGGACTTGAATAGAGGAAGCGAATTAGGTGTGGTTTGATTTACCAGCACAGGCGATGTTTCCGAGCGGATTGTCAAAGAAAATAGAACAAAGGTTGAAGAGTTCACGATGAAGGCTGGTATCAAATTGAGATCAATAGAATAACACTTGGATTAGAGAGCAGGTTGGTAGTCATAATTTTGCTAGTTAAGAAATATTCGTGAGGTTTGGGCAGGACATGTCGCCTGAAAGTATCATGGCCAACGATTAAGACTAATGATGGGAGTGGTAGCCAACGGAGGGAACGTGTCTGAGCATATGCCCACTGTGGAAATGGAGCAATGAAATCGGCTTGTGTGTAGCTGCTAGTGTGGATTGTTACATTGAAGGCCTTAAGCAATGGATAGTCCATGGCTGATGATGATGATGATGAAATAGGATACTTTTCAGCAGTTAATTAGAAATGTGAAGAAGGCATTGGATAAAGGTCTCAGCAGCAGCAGATGAGGCAATGAAGTTTATTCGGAACACGTCGCTTGTTTGCGGAGGAGCAGGTTGGCGGTGGAGCGAGGTGTGCCGGGACCCAGAGGGAGTGTGGGGAATGGGCTGGGCATGGTGGGGCCCATGTTTACGCCTCAGTGGGTCCCAAGTCCGCTCCCTGGCCATGCCTCACCCACGGCGACTCGCTTCCTCAAGAAAAAGCCTCAGGTGACCCAGCAAGTGCATTTGTACGGCTCAGGTGTCTATGTATAAGAATAGGTTTTACCCTTTTTGGCAATAAAAAAACAGGTGTTAAGATGTTAAAACACCAAACAGAAACCTTTTTGCAAGGAATTGTCTGCATGATCCTTGTGGTGAACATGCAAACAAAAAAACATGCTCTGGTAGTATATGCATTGTCTTTGAAACTGATTGGTCCACACCAGAGACAGCTTTCTTTAGAGCCTAGTCTCAAACAGTGAACACTATATGTGGTTAATGCGGACATGATTCTTTGCAAAAAGGTTTCTGTTTGGTGTTTTAACATCTTAACACCTGTTTTATTGCCAGAAAGGGTAAAACCTATTCTTATATTTTGATAGTGGCAAGGGAGGTTCCATGATGCAGGTGTATATGGTTTGCAGATACTACAGATTCACACTACTATACAATCACATATCTCAAGTGAGCGTTAAACTCGCACCGCTAGAGAGACGCTATGAATTCAGAAGCTTCACACTGCCGTAGAGTGTACAGCTTAACACCACCGCAGATGTTATAGATTGACATCGCTTTAACTTGGACTGGATTCACACCACAATAATAGATGCTACAGATTCACACAGTGACACTCTAAATGCACCTCGTGTGCAAGAAATTATACATTTATGAATTTAATGATGATCCTTAATCAAAGTAATGAATTGTTACATCATCAGCCATGATATATGATCTACCCACTGCTGGCAGAAGTGCCTCCAATTGAAGGAGCTCCAGAGAGCCCATCTCATGGGTATTTGGCCTATTCTTCCATGCTTGCCAAATGCCGTGGAAAGGTGGGAGCACCCAGACTTTACCCCCACCAAATGCGACCTGCCAATCAACTAACTGTGTTGCATATAACTATACTGGGTGAAGAGATGCAGGTTTTGGTTAGTGGGAGTTCGAATTGATCCAGCAACCTCTATATGGCAAGTCCATTACGTCACGGCAGCCCCCCTTTGCTTCTCATTTCAAAGAAAGGATAAACGTGTTATGTTCATGGCTAGACATTTTTGTATGCGGTTTTCAGCAATGCAAAAAAATCCTATTTTAGCAACTCTAATAGAAACATGCAAACACACCCAAGAAAGGATGCATACTTTAGGAAGGATCCATAAGCTGTCATTCTAACACAAGTGCCATCATCGCCCGAGTACTTGGTATAACGTAAAAAAAAATAAACACTCAATTTTTTTAGAAGTAAGCGACATATCGAGTAACAATCCCTTTGCGCCCCTTGGGCTTCAGACGGACGTCCATGTGGGCGCCAGCGTGGCCAGGACGTCCGCGTCGTCGGCAGCGGCGCTGCAGCGCTTGTCTCGGTTTGAGGAGAAGCTGAAGGCGCGGGTGACGGGGCCCACGGCGACGCCGGGCGCGCGACGCCAGCCCTCGGCCTCCCCTTCGCCGGGGGCACCACCCACCGTGGAGCTCGCCGTGAGCATGCCGGGCGACGAACTCAGCGGCAATGGCAGCCGATTCCTGAAAAAGAAGAAGACGACGATGATGATGACATCTACGCCGGCAGAATCATTGGGGAACACAGGTGCCTCAGTGAATATCTCGTCAACTTTCGATCACCTGAGTAATGGGGCTAGAGGGGTGATCCCAAAAAAAACTAAAACGGAGGTATACACAACATATATATGAAAACTAGGTTATACAAATGTACCTATTGGTTACCTACATAGGTAATTAAAGCATTTACATTATAATTTTATTGTGTAAAGGCCCATAGACTTGTACATAAAGACCATTATACTTTTGTAGAAACTTAGAGATTCACATGGACACCCATAGACTTGCATAGAGACTCATAGACTTCGTAGCCCTGACGATGACTGTTTCTCTCTCAAATATAAACATTCCCACTGTTTCTTTCCAGCGCTCTTGAAATGTGGTCGCATTCAAGCACTGTATACAAATCCAAATTGTACTGTTTTTGCAATTGTATTGCATCGTGTATGCAGAGCCTCCAAGGCCCACGGCGTCGGCTGCCCCTCGCGAGGATGCGTTGTGCAACCGTGACACAGCCCGGACGGGCGGTTCTGGGGCCAGGACTCTGACGCCTGTGGGGGCTGTGGACAGCGACGAGGAGGAGATGCGGCGGCTCCTGGGCAGCTCTTTTGAGAGCCACGACTCTGAGCGGAAGCACGCGCGGAGCCCGCAGACTCCCACCAACCGCAACCGGGTACGAGCACGTAAACTATAAAAAAGTTACGTAGAAGGGAAACAATTAAATAATAAAAATATAAACCGATAAAATTCTCACGACGTTTCGACTGCAACACAAGCAATCATTTTCTTGCTGTGGTTTTCACACCTAATGATGATTGCTTGTGTTGCAGTCGAAACGCCGTGAGAATTTTATCTTTTTATATTTTTATTATTAAATTGTTTCCCTTCTACGTGGTGACTTTTCCGAAAGAACCAAGAATATGAATCCCTGCAGTCACGAAAGCTTTAAATAAAAAAATATAAAAAGTAGTTTTTTTTTTTTCCAGGTAAGGCCAACTGAGCTGTATACCTCTTTTCAGAAGTGACCTGGTCACTAATGATAGCTGAATGAAGTGGCTCATGTAGAAATTATATAGGAGCCAAATACAATACTCTTAACGCATGTTTCTAAATATGGTGGGAAAAACCGGAGGACCCGGAGAAAAATCCACGTGACCCCAGGGAGAACATGCAAACTTGAAATATATACCAGGTGAGGAAGTTAACATCTCACCACCATGGCGTCCCTAGAGGATGGCTCTTCAGATTTTATTTAACATCCTTCATTATTATTCTTGGTTCTTTCGGTAAAGTCACCACGTAGAAGGGAAACAATAAAATAATAAAAATATAAAACAATAAAATTATCACGACGTTTCGATTACAACACAAGCAATCATCATCAGGTGTGAAAACCACAGCAAGAAAATTTTAAAAAAGTGGCGTTTTATTTTTGTATTTTACGTGAGAATTTTATTGTTTTATATTTTTATTATTTTATTGTTTCCCTTCTATGTGACTTTACCAAAAGAACCAAGAATATGAATCCCTGCAGTCACGAAAGCTTTAAATCAAAATTTATCCTTTATTTTTCTTCTTGGTTCTTTCGGTAAAGTCGCGTAGAAGGGAAATAATAAACTAATTAAATTAAAACATGATTTTATTATGTTTACATTTTATTGTTTCCCTTCTACGTGACTTTACCGAAAGAACCAAGAAGATGAATCCATGCAGTCACGAAAGCTTTGAATCCTTTATTTTACAAGGAGATTAAATAAACCCATTGAGGCACATTAAACAGTGGGTTACGTCAAGAAGATCGAGATGAGAGAGCTGTAGGCAAGAGATGCAGGTTAGTGAGGTGAAAGAAAGATAAACAATAGAGACGTAAGATGAGCCGTCTGTTTTTACTCTTTTGTAAAGTAGTCGGTTTCCGTGCCAACTTATTTTCTGTCGTATGGGCACTGAGTAGCTGATCCCTGATAACTGAGGAACAGCTTATAATCTAACCAGTGCATATGTAAGACTGTTGATTTATATTCGTGCAAGCACGGTTAATCCTCAACCCGGATAATTTGTCCACAGATAAACGACAGTTACTCGTATACATTTTCTAGTCTCGATCTATGTAAGTAATTTGTAGTTTTTGTTGCTATTTTTAAGTTTTTAAAGATGCGCGAAGCGACTTCGACGGAACCGCCTGGCGGTAGTGCCCCTCGCCTCCCACCGTCGCCGCCGGAGATGGGCAGAGCCAAGCGATCCCCGGTCCACGAAGACCGCACCGCGAGATCGCCTAGCGTGATGAGGAGAGGCGCGGTCAAACGATCGCCGTCTCCCGCGTCGATACGGAGTGAGGTGAACTCTGATGACGAGCGATTCTCGGACGCATCGGTGGCCCCGAGTCGACGGGATGACGTTTCATCGGCTTCGGCCTCTGACGGTACGAGGATAGATGGTTAATTAATGGAGGCTGAGGATGGTGTGGTGGCGCAGTGGTTGGCACACTGCGCTGTGAACCTGGCGATCGGAGTTCGATTTCTAGCCATGACAAACACCAGTAGCGAGTGACATCAATCCTGCCTGGGCCACCGCTTCAAAAACTCATCACCATCCAATGTGGGGAAGTATGGTCAAACCATCTCCATGACCGGCATGGCGTGGGGAAGCCTTTACTTAGCAGTGGCTTGTCAAAGGGCTGTTTATTATGATTTGATTTTTATTAGACCCATTGCATATCTAATGGTTATAGGTGAAAGAACACATGGTGGGGGACGATCTGTGGGTTGTTTCCTCTGGACTTGTGATTCTCCCTGTAGGGTCTATATTATGATATTAATGAATATTTCTGCACGGATATACACCAGTCCTCCTAATTTAAGCACTGGGCTGTCAATTTTAAACACATACGTGATTTCCAAAGCCATTCATGCCACTTAATAAATGTTGCAGAATATATGTTTTTGACGCAATATTTCTTTTGAAAATTGTTATCCTCATAAAACGTTTAATAATTGGCAGCCTACCACTTAAATCGGCATGATTGGTTAGCATGTTGGGTGTTGGGATAAGGATATGATTGGGCTTTGGTTAAGACTGAGGTTAGGGCTTTAGTTAGTGCTAAGGCTATTGCTGGGGATAGGGCGAATGGTTGAGCTAGCACCGGGACTGGGAAAATGTTGGAACTTGGGCTACTATTAATACATGGGTTAGAGGTGATGCTGGAAATGTGGCTGGTATCGTTGCTTGTGTTGGGCACGTGTGACATTTTCCATGTCCTGATCAGATGCCACATCACAAGATGGCCTGGTGGCTCAGGGTTCAGAATGAGACTGGGCCACCACTGCTGATAATCCTGGGTTCAAATCCGAATAGCCACCTGTGATTCAACCAGGTTCTCTAGTGTAGTAAGTTGATGGTCTCAGCTTGCTCACTGTTGACTTGCATCGAGACCCATGTACTCACGTAGACTGAGTTGTGATTAAATTGGGTTGTCAAGTGTAGGGAGTTGGTGATGTCAACCTTGTCACCAGTGACTATCGTTGTGTTTTTAGATTTCAAGATGAACCTGATGACCGTGGACGACCTCCTGCCTGCCCTTCCTGTGAGTGATCCACCGCCAATTAAGCGCGGCCACGAGAGATCCGCGTTTAGCTCCGACGTGCGACAGCCGAAGGCTCACCACCTATCCGACAAGCCATCCGCGGGCACGACAAGAAATCTACGAACGCCCTCTCCACGCACAAGGATGAGCAGCGAGAACAGCAGCATAGAGAAGAGCAGCGAGATCGCTACCATGTCGGAGGTGAGCGACGTGTCCGAACGGCTGGAGGTGGCCTCCATCAGAGATGGCGGCGACCACTCCTCCGCCTCGTCTTTGTCGCACGGCAGAATCGGGAGCCGCGGAGGGAAACCCTCGCGCTCCGTGAGCCCCGTCGACAGTGACAGCGCCGCCTCCAACTACTCGGAGGACTTTGAGGAAGACGACGATTCGTGTGACGCTGACGCGAGGAGACCGTCCCACTCGGGAGATTCGTCCCCGCGCTCCGAGAGTCCGGCCTCCGGATCGAGCTCACTGCGGCCTAGGGGTAGGAGGGAATCGTCGAGGCTGCGAACGCGTGGACTGACCGATTCGGTGCGAAGAGATGTGAAGAGGCGAGGGAGGAATGCGGCAGTACAGACTGTGCCTGGCCTTAACTATGCGTGGGTGCAAGGTGAGTGCGGTGTTTCAATGGACAGAAGCGCTATTATGCCAGTGGGAGTGGGGTGTGTGCATTGGTGGTGCACTCCTGTAATCCAGTGCTTTGAAGGCAAGGTTTGGAAGATAGAGATGTGGCAGTAGAGCAAGTAGGTTTGTGCACCTGTGCATGCATGCTTGCAGACCTGCAGGTGTTATCTCTTTACAGGTGTAGGGTTTTTTTTCTGTCTTGCGCTACGGTATGAATGCATTAACCTAAGTTTAATTCCTGGCCACAGCTCTCATAAAGTGGTGAGTGATATCTGAACTAGTCCTTTGAATGCCTTCATCAATCCGCACTAATCAGCGTGGTCAAATATGGTTCCAGGATCCCTGTGACCAACGCAGCATCTGGAGTCCTTTTTCCAGCGGTGAATTAACAAAGGGTTGTAAATACACGCCACATGTTAATCAAATATTGCGGCACAGTATGAGGTATTATTATACCATGAACGCATATAGAGCCTGACATGTGAAAAGTTGCCCTGTTTTAAAATATTTGAGAAAGTAAAAAAAAAATACAATCTTTTCTCATTCCACTGCTGAATGAAGGCTTCCCCATGCCATGTAAGTCGTGGAAGTTTTTTTTTATCCATACGTCACCATGCAGATCAGTGCAGGATGATCAAGGAGGGAGCTATAAGGACCGGTTCCGATTTCACTTTGCCACTGATGTTAGCCATAGCCGGGAATTGAACTGGGGACACTGGGTTCATTGCGCAGTGTGCTAACCGCTGTGCCAGCGTTCCACCTTGGCATTATTACTATTATTCTACTGTAATTAAATACGTGTATGACTTAACACGTAAAATTATTCCCTGTTTAAATTGCTCAGAACCAATTGCTGTAAAGCTGTTTTGTATTTTTGTTTTTCCTGAGCATGCTGAGCGTGCTTTTTGTTCAATGTATCCTATTCCTGGTTGCGCTTCACTGCACTGGCGAATCATTTGATGGACCTTGTGGTTCACAGATGCTGCGCTGACAGCAGAGCACGCTGGGAAATACGCGGCCCCAATGCCCATCGCCTCTCACTTCATCAGCGGGGAAACGCTGGAAGGTATGGTGAAGTACAATCAGAGCACATGGTAAAACCTCTCAAAGCCGGACTCCTATAAGGTGGAATTTGGGGTAAGCCAGAATTTTGGGTAAGCCAGGAAGGCTATCTGAAAATAAAGCAAAAATACATTAGATAAAGTTTTGCTGGCTGGCTAGCTGATGTGCGGGCAGGCAAATGTGCAGTGGTGACGTCTCTGTGCACATCTGCGTGCTCCCGTCACCCACATCCCACAGTGTTGAACCGAATTTGTGTGTCATGCTGACGTTACACCTCCCCCCCCCCCCGCATAGTGAAGTCTTCAACAAGTATTCCCTCAATCTCTCTGGCCCGTCTGTCTCTCCCTGCTGTGAAGAAGGGGGAATACATTCTGAGAAAAGGCCGTGCAGAGCAAATCCGCAGTCACGAACAGCCGTTCTGTGAGGGTATCAACTTTCAGCAATATCCCAGAGCTTTGCCTCAGGGCCCCCTCTTATCCTCCCGGCGTGGCCTTGATCCGCCTTCACCACGACCCCCTTCTGGAACCTACCATGAACTTTGCCTAGATATTTTATCCTCCGTATATAGTGTCGTCTCTTGATGTGTGTACTGCCATATCTTGTAGTTACACTTTGTAGACAGCAGCCAGCGCTATTTCACTACACTAGTACAGCACTAACCAGTGTGTTGGAGAGCCAAGCCACAACATTTACAATCTGAGTACGACGTTTCGCCAGTAATTACAACTAGCTTCATCAGGCGACAGCCAGACTTGTGGAGAAATCCTGTTTCGTTCCTTAAATAGAGGGATAGATGTGATGTCACTTGTGAGCCCTTCACGTGCGACGTGGGGGGGATTAATGAATGAATATCAATTGCAATGGATATCCATTGCCGGTTGGGCACATACGAATGCACATACAAAACTCAAACAAGGAATACAATTTATATGATTACGCAACATAAAACTTTACACGAGTACTGCACTTGCCCATACAGGCTGGTAGTTAGAAACGCGAGTTCCAAGTTCCTCGCAGGAGCAGACGGGGTAACGATGCGACTTGCTCCCGTACCCAACAGTGGACCGCGGAGGGCTGCGTCGCTTCTCCTGTGCATCGAAAGCATTTCGGTTTATCTTTCGCGTGGAAATATTGTTCAGGCAGACTGTTTCTTAATCAAAACGTTTCCGAGATTAAGGAGGGAGAAGCGAGGTTAGCCCTCTGCGGTCCATTGTTGAGTAGGTGGGGGGGGGGGTGCACGTGGTATTGTTTTTCCCGAACTCTACGGCTCCCTGTCCACGGCCAATTAGCAAGCGGGCTGCAGCGGACACACTTGGAGAGGCGCATGAGTCACGTGCGGAGCCTTGAGACAGCCCAGTGCGTGCACCACGCCATCTTCGCACTGCCCGCTCAATCATTGCAGCTGTGAGAACTGCACCTCGTGCTTTCCGAAATTTTGGTGGTAGAAAAAAAAATTGCTTGCAGCTGCGAATTTGTGCAGAGCGAGTGTCGGCTGTATACGCACTTTTTATTTTCCATTTAGGGCAGTATTGTGAGTGCGAGTGTTTTTTTGGTTTCTGGTTTTTTTTGGGCAAGATTGACAACAAAAAGATATATATATATTTTTTAAGTATGTAATGTTATTCCACAAACCAGAACGATTGGCGCTCATGCGCGTTGGGCATAGGCACGTCCGCCCCTCTTTTGTAACTTATTTATACGGTCGAAATCTCAAGCATATCAAAGGCTTCTTTACTGGACGGGCTTTGGTGGCTTTGTTAGACCCTTTCAGCTGCGTACATGTTGTGTATTTTACTTTGTTGATTGCTCCTGTGGTCCTGCACACTCTGTGTTCTCATGTTGAGGTCTAGGGTTCACTTTCATCTTCTGAAATAGTGAGTACCATCTGTTTCCTCGTGCTGTGGTTACACATTTGCTTATGCCCTATTCACCGTTGAGATTACTGTATGCAGATTCTTTACATTGAGATTGACCAAAAGAATAGCTTCTGATGAGTGGCACAAATTGTGCAGGATGGGTGAGCAACTTGGGAGGTTGGAAATACAACCTAGAAGGAAAGTAGTATGAATGTACGTATTTAGGAATGCGTATCTGTGTGTGTGTGTGGGAAGTGGTGGCGTATGGTTGGCGCACTGCACGACAAACCCAGAGGCCCGAGTTCGATTCCGGCTCACGGCCAAGACCACTGACGAATATCTGAACCGGTCCCGTGCCTCCCCGAGGTCGACTCAGCCTCAAATGAGTACCTGGTGTGATGTGTAAACATGACCACTGGGGAGACAAAGGCGGTCGGGCGTGGTCCTGGCCATCCACCCCCTCGTCTACCATCCCGGCCTTCATAGGTGCCTCTTGCTAAGAGCACTTGCCCCAACATTCTGTTAAGGCTATACGGGGGATCTTTGTCTTCGTCGTGTGCACGGAACGGCGGAGAACAGTCGTCTTGTGGTTATCACGCTGTGCTATGGACCTGGTGATCCTAATTGGATTACCACTCATGGGCCAACACCATTGACGATTATCTGAACCAGTCCTGGGCCTCCCCTAGGTCTACTCAGCCTCAAGAGTGTAAATATCGCCACTAGGAAGACAAAGGTAGCTCAGCATGGTTCTGGCCACCCACCCCCTTTGTGTCCCGTGCCGGCCTTCATAGGTGCTACTCTGTCAGCACTTGCCCCAACAGTCTGTTAAGGCTATACGGGGGGGGGGGATCTTTATGTGCAATCGCAGCCCTCACCACGTACCGCCCCTCCACGCTGGCGCTAGAGGAGCTGCTGCGGGGACAGCTGGAGCTGACGCGCGAGTTCGTGTCGCGGTGCCAAGGCCTGCATGCCAGCCTGGTGGAGGCGCTAGCCCAGGAGCGATACCCCTACACCACGCTCGCCGAGACGCGACAGGCACGCACGTCCATAGCACTGAAAGTCACATGGCATCCGAGACCTCAACATTCGTTCATTTGTTCACACGTTTTTTTCAGTAATGAAGTTACTTATTCATTCGTTAGTCTTAATTTACATGCTCATTCACATTCTGTCACTCATACATATATTTATTCACTCGTTGCATTGCATTGTTCACACATTCATACAGAAATCCATGCATTCACTCATTAACATTCATTAATTCACTTGTCGCAGAGTACACCAAGTCAAAGTGAATTCCTAATCAAATGAGCATTGAGACTGTGCTCATCTCCTGTTTTATCTCCTATATATTATTATTCCAGCCCCGCAGAGCCAGTGGTGAAAATTCTGCATTGCTATGATGGGGACGATTTTATCCAACCGCCGTTAATTTCCCCATAAAGTGGTACTCATCTTGGCGATCTTGAAGGGACGATGGGGTTGAGTCAACCCCTAACCATGGTTTTAACTCACAATCTTGTGATTGTGAGCCACTTGCTGTACCGTTGAGCCACTGATTCAGGCTAAACATTGGTTTGAGTGCCAAGGACAATTAGCACGGTTGGCTACGGATGGCGCGAAATAAGTTCAACATACATTAATTGCCACGTGTAAGAATGTGTTAACTTTACAAAGCTATGCACAGACTTACCCCCATCAAAGGAATCTCCACCACTGGCTCTGCGGGGCTCTAAACAGGAGGTGCGCATTGCCTCAATGATCATTCAGGCATGAAAACCAGTTTAGCCTGATGTACTATGAGAAAGTGAATTAATTTAAAGTGCGAAATTAGTTAATGTGAGTACATGCATGAATGTATGTATAAATAAAATGAATGTGAATGAATTAATAAGTCGGTGTGCCTAAAGGAATGAGTAAATGATCAAAAGGGCTGTGCTACTAGTACAAAGACGACTGACTACGACACGATCTTATCTCCTCCTCCCCCTCCCACCCCTCTGGCTGACATTGCAGTTTCTGGAGCGGAACCGCCGGCCGAAGTTGACGATGGAGGAGGCGCAGGAGCAGGTGTTGCGGGAGATGCGGGAGTACCATTACTTGTGAAGAGCTTTTTTGAAAGGGGGGGCGATGGGGAGCAGAATCCCGACCCAACCATTTTGCAGGTGCTGGGTGCTAATGCTCACCCACCCCCACCTATGTATGTACGTTGAACTTCTTTCACACCGTACGTATCCAAACGTGCTAATCGGAGGTGCAGGAGGACAATCTAAACAAAAAGGCAGTTCGAAAGAAATTAGTTTTCAATCTTGATTTAAAAGTGCATAGTTCCAGTGGCTTGCTAATATCAGAAAAGCCCTCCAGACGGCCGCAGAAGTGCATCTGAAAGTGTGCGGTGCAGTGACCGTCTTTGTTCAACGGTGAGCCAAAAGCCGCTGCGAGATTGACTGGAGTCCACATGATGGTTTATATACTCTTTGACGAGAACAGCAAAGTATTGTGGTTCAAACTTAGACCGGGTAGGTGAACAAGAGACTTTAACCCCCCACCACTAAAAATTACTGTGGACAGGCTTACAGTTGGCTACAATTTAACCGTAAATAGTATTACCAAATAATTTTTACTATTCAGGTAAAATATAGTTACTATTTGACCCGTGGACCATGGCCACATCTGCGGCATTACAAACATGCTGCCTGCTTGCACATAATTGATTTTATGCTTTTATTACCATAAAGCAACTGTGAAGTTAAAACTCTGTAGGCCCCATCCCTTCCTTTATGGCTCCATTGGCTCTTCATCCTCTTTTGGGCACCGTTGCCTTTCCTTTTTAGGAACCATGCCCCTCCTTGTTTAGGCCCTGCCTATTCCTCCCGAAACACAGGTGGGGCTTGTTTGGGTAATGGTGGGTGGTTGGGGAAGGTGGGGAATGAGCGTTTGCAGCAGTGGTAGTCGTGGGTGGGGATAGTAGTTAGGGGTGGGACAGCTGAAGGACGCTGACCATAATTTTTAGTGCAATGATATATTGCAAAGGTAATTCAATATAGATTACGTCCAATGCATTTGCCGATGATCAAATCACCCAGAATGTGCCCGATCTCATCAGACCTGGGAAGCTAAGTTGGGTTGAGCCTGGACAGTGCTTCGATGGGCAACCACCATGCGTAACAGGGCTGCTGGGCAGCTACATTGTCAGCAGAGGGCAATGTACTATGCTGTAATGTATATTCTCTCTGCTTTCATTAGCGTGAACTAGGGACAAATAGTCCACATGACTGATACAGTGTGGCAAGGCCTTCATCCAGCAGTGGATTGACAGAGGGGCTATAATTTAATGTTACATATTGCATTGCAGGATACATTCATTTATGCAGTGTCAAACTATTATTTTAAAAGGAATATAGCACTATAGGTTTTTCTAACATTTAAGGTGAACTGCAATGTGTTTGTGTGTAAAAGTGTGGTATATAATAAAAACGTTCCAAACTGTTTTCTTAAATATTATTTATTTCTTTATGGCAATACACATACAAAGGAATGAAAATCCATAACCCGGGAATTCTTCAGGTCATTGAAGCATTTTAACCATTAAAGCATCAAATACAGCTATACATATAAAGCAACAATCCACTACAAAATTTTAAAAATACGTTGTTACTCAAGCACGTATAAATAAAAATGCATAAGCAAAACTACCACCCAAGTTCTAGCGCTGCAGTACGAGTTATTATTCGGCAGAAAGAAAAATAAAAACTTTAGCTGTCCAATACTCTGTCGGGATGTTCTGTGCGTTGCTAACCATGACGTCCGATGTTCCTCTCCCATGTGCTGCTACCTATTTCAGGAAGCGAACTGAAAGGTGAAAGCACATGGAGCAAAACGTCGGATATTACGCTGAACGGCACACGGTGCAACCCGAAAACACACCCTAGTGCTATGGAGCACAATTGAGAACCTACGTGCAGTGGTGCAACTCAAATCTTTACTTAACGAGGTCAGGCCCACTGAGCTATGTGGCTCTTTTTTTCAGAAGCGACCTTGCCACAAATGATAGCTCAACGAAGTGACTTGTGGAAATTTATAGCAGCCAAATACTCTAAACGTATGATTCTAATGAGGGAAAAACCGGAGGACCCAGAGAAAAAGACACTTTTCCACGGGGAGAACATGCAAACTCCAAATATACAGGCGTCGGGATCGAACCCCACGACCTCCTGTATACGAGGCGAGATTGTTAACATGTCGCCACTGTTGCGAGATGCGAACTCATCATTTTCATTTTAGAATAAGAGCTCGCAAGCTTGAAATTGTCTTGCCAAAACGCATAAAACAATGTCAGAAGTGATGGGCGATTCGGCCTTCCATCCACCATTCCATCCCTTCTTCAAGCCACGCACACCACCCATGATGGCTCATGGCACGCAGTGCTGCGTCCGCTTGTGCTGCGTGACGGCGTAGGGGAACATGAATGCCTTTCCGCAGATGTCGCACAGGAAGGGCTTCTGGCCGCTGTGCATTCGGCGGTGGTTGAGCAGGTGGTCTGAGCGGGTGAAGCGCTTTCCACACTCCTCACAGCCGTACGGCTTCTCGCCCGTGTGCGTACGGAAGTGTACGCGCAGCTTCTGCTTGGAGCGGAACGCCCGGCCGCAGGCGTGGCACGCGAAGGGCCTCTCCGCAGACTCGTCATAAGTCCACTGCGGTTGCGGGAAGCCGGCCTTCGTGGCTACCTCACTCAGATATGCCGGCAGGGCGAATGGTGGGAGCCCGTTGCTCAGCGGGTCCGCGTGCCCGCCACTGCTACGGCCCTTCCCTCGCCCGCCGGGC
Organism: Petromyzon marinus; assembly: GCF_048934315.1. Classification (NCBI taxonomy): domain Eukaryota; kingdom Metazoa; phylum Chordata; class Hyperoartia; order Petromyzontiformes; family Petromyzontidae; genus Petromyzon; species Petromyzon marinus. The sequence goes on along the minus strand of NC_133710.1, from coordinate 4,792,332 downwards.
CCGCCCTTGCTGGAACCGGCGCTAGCCGACGCTCTCCGTCTGCTACGGAATCGCTCTGTAGAGTCAAGGGTGCCCAGGTCATCACTTGGCTTGCGACCAAGTCCGTAGCCCCTGCTCGACTTTTCGCCGGCAGTGGTCACGCCTCCCCTTGGCCGGTCGTCATCGTCGTCGTCGTCATCGTCGTCGTAGTTGTCGCTCTGTGTGATGCCGTACGCGTCGATCGCGCCGTACGAGTTGATGTCCCCATACTTGTTCACCTCCTCGTAGCAGCTGGCTTTTTCATCGTCTAGGGGGAGGTCACACTGGTGCTGCTGCTGCTGCGGAAGCAGAGGTGGCTGAGGAGGTGGATGATGATGCGAGTTGTCCTCGTCGTTGGCAGTCGTCGCATCCTGGGAGCGTCTCGACGTCAAGGCGTCATCGCCTTTTTCACTCAGAACCCAGGACTTGTCGCAGGGCTTATCTGTGGGGAACAGGGGATTTGATTCAAGCAGGACCGTGTCTTGCATGTGTCTCGTTCGTGTCATCTCATTAACCGTCTATTCGGTGTATCACAATTCACCTACCCACAAACTCCTGCGAATTTAGGATTTTGAGACGTATCCTGGAAAAAACTTGATAACCCAAACAGGTCAGCTGTCCACAAAGCAGGCTTTTGCTGAGAGTTGGCAGATTTAGTGGATGAAAAATACGAATTATTCAGTTCATATTGCGTGGTCAACTCTTGGGAAGTGATGCAATACAAAACTATCAAAAGTGCATTGTAAAGTGTTCCAATGAAGCCAGCATGGGCTATCGTAAACAAAAAATATATGCTTAAATGTTTATGTCTTTACCTTCCATTCCCATCTCTACTTTAACTTCGTTTGTATCCTCTTCCTTGTGGCTTTGCTGTTCCTGCGACTCTTCATCTGAAGCCTCCACCCACTGCACATCCTTGTAACCTGCAGAGAAGAACCGGTCCACGAGGGGGGGGGTGGGTGGGCAATGATTCGCGTGTGGGTGGAAACTCTTATTCCACCTTCAAATTTTCTCAAGTACCCATGACTCGAGTCATTTTCCACCCGATGATTTTTGATCGTCAGATCTCATAAGCTAAGCATGATTTTTGTGCCTGGATATTTCTTGGGATGGGCGGCCACCACGCACGGCAGGTAACCATAGAGCATCTGGGGGGCTTTGCTGTGTTGTGTGCAGCAAGATATTTTGTTGTACTCTGCTAGGGTGCCCCTACGTCTCTGCTCCAAAATATTCACCAACCCACACTGACCAGAGCGGTGGAGTACGGACAGTTAACCCTCGCAACGCACACGTTGTGGGCAGGCCCGTCTTTCAGCAGTGGATTAACAATGCCTGTAAATGTTTGCGTTGCATTAAGACAATGTTGCTAAGCCAACTTCCTGTTATGGAGGAAATCTGCCAATTTCTTTGTAATGAACAATGGGGAAAACTGTCAATTCGATGTGTGTCGGCCATTTCATCAGCATGAGAAATTGCGCTTTAAGCTGTAAACTGCACAGGTACACAGATCCAAACATCGCAATATAGGACCACGAAAGCTTGGGCAAATATTGGTGCCGGTTCTGGCCGGCTTGTCGATAGTATCCCATGTATCCACAAGAAAACTGCGCATTCCAAATTCTACAGCGTTTTTAGATGCAATCTGCATTAATGACGCTAAATATACAAAATGGACCTTTCGCAAAGTCACCTGTGTATTTACCTTCGTTTTCCATCTTTAATTCTTTCCAAACTCCATCGCCGGTCTGGACGAAGATCGGAGGGCTGTCCCTCGGCATTTGTGGTGAATTGCTTTGAGAAAAAGCTGGTTAAAAGAACAGAACCATAGTTATACAGACATCCCAAGAGGGAAGCCATGTTTACAAACCGGTAACAGCCTTGGGAAAAAAAACGCAACAAAAGTTAAGTTGAACTTGCAGAGTGGCTTGGAGGTCAAAGTGCAGAGTCGGGAGCGTTGAGATCCTGTGCTCAATTCTGGGCAGCAATCTCACTAGTCCGGGGTTCCCAAGTCTAGTGGGGTCATGGTCTCACCAATGGTTGCACAAAACACATCTTTGGTTCTGCACTTAATTAGGCTAATTCTAGCTCTGAGAATCAATATTGGGTTTGATTCTCATGCAATTGTAGCGGCATCGTTGAGTGCTGTACGCGATTGCCACTACTTGTAGCCTGTAATAACGGCCTCGAGTCAACAGGGAGCAGGAGGGAGTCTAAGGGTGAGGAGTCAGGCCGTTGGGCCAAGGTAACCCTAAGGCAGCTCGGGAGCACAGGTACAGACTCCCAGGAAGGGGGCTGGGGGATAATGTCACTCCCCAGGCCCTTTCAGACAGTTCCAGAAGGGAGGAGTGGCTAGGGGCGGAGTGAGCCAGAATCCAGTATAAAAGAAGGTCCCCTGAACAGAACCGGCAGTCGTCGTCAAGCCGAAGACCCAAAGACCAGCCAGAATAGGACCCTAGGAACCCCCGGACCCGAAATTCTTGTCAGGGCAGGGACCGAGTGGGCCAGTGGTCGGGACCCGAGGACCTTGGCTGGGTCGGGTTAGGCTAGCCTCCCCTAGGTCCCCCTTGCCGGAGGGCTGATATATAGAGAGTGGTCCCAGTGATTAGGACACGCTAGCCCGGAGGCTATACCTCCCCAGGGTATCAGGTGGAAGGGGTCGATACCCCTTTGTGTCAGGGACCTTGTGTTACTGTTATAAATAAACGTGTTGCCTCCAGAGAAGACTTGGTTCCCATCCTTACCCACTACACAATTAACATTATTCTCTGCAGCAGAGTGGGTGGGGAAGTGTTGTCTCCTACTTTTTGGACCAGAGGTCAATTTAAAGGATCTCGCGTAGCTCTGTGATATCCGCTTCTCTGGACAGTTTCTGACATGAAGGGTTGCACTTCTCTGCAAGAGATTCAAATGAATTCTTTATCTTGCGATGTTGATAAAACAATTGGAATAAAATTGGGGGAAAAGACAAATAGTGTATAAAATGACAAGTTGACAAAGGTAAACTTATTAAAGACTGGTAGATAAATACAGCATCTTGTTTTATCTTCTTTGAAAAGTAATGGTTAAAGTTATACACCTATTGCGAACATAACCAGCATAATCGTGATTGGTCGTTGCGTTTGGATCTATCGATGGCAGAGCACCCTCCACCCGCTCTCCCCCAGTGGAACGATGAATTGCCATGATACGGTGTCATAATTCAATTTCAACAAAGGATTATTTTATCTTGTTTGTAGTTTTTCTTTCCCGAATGCAAAGTTTTAGCTGGTGGCTTAAATGTAAAATTAGCAAGATTTGCCTATGATTTTCACTATTTTATAAATACAGAAGCTGGTAGACGCGCACCCCCATTGGAAGTAAGATACGGGTGTCAATAACCACAAAAAAATGAAAATTTTAGACCAATTAGACTGAATCCTCATTGCTTCTTGCCGGATGGTCAACGAAATCGGCACCACCGCAATTATTTGCCCCGCACACCTTCCAAGGGTTGGTCCTCTTGCGCTACATCGTCCATGGCCGCGTCGTCCTCGGAGGCCGGCGTACGGGCGTCCAGCGCGTTCAGCTTGTCGGCCGAACGGAGGAACTCGCGGCTGAGGCTGCTCAGCGTGCTCACCAGCACCTCCAGTAGCGAGCCGAGGCCGGGGCACGACCGGCCCGATGCGGCAGCGGCGCCACAGTCGCCGGCGCGCTCCGCCGGGAACGCTGCCACCACACGGCGCAGCACGGCGTAGAAGCCGAAGGGCAGGCGCTCGCGGGCGACGCAGAAGAGCTCCGAGCGAACCTGCAGGTCCTCGGCGCAGGCGAGCAGCACCTCGTAGTCCCGGATGCCCAGCTCGGTGTCCATGGCGAGCGCGATCTCCGTGTTCACGCCCATCTTGCCCAGCCAGCCCGAGAAGTCGGCGTGCTGGTCCACCTCGCACGCCATCTGCGAGCGGTAGCGGCTGAATGGTACATGATGGATCGTCGTGCAAAAACTTTTGCTTACAAGGACGTTGCCTGACCAATGCCCCGAGCGGAAGCTTGCCAGAACTCTTAGCTTGCCAAGTTGCGGAAAATGTTATAGGATGGGGTAATTGTCTAAAACATTAGCTTACCTTGTTGTTGCCCAGAAAGCTAGCTTGTCGAATAATAGCCAGACATTTTTATATTGTCTAGCTGTTCCCCAGAATATTAGCTTGCCAGGTTATTGCTTGAAATGTTTGCTTCCCCAGCCCTTGCCCAGAGTATGAGCTCCACTGGCCATTGCCCATAATGCTAATAAGCAAGGACATTGCCTGAAATGTTAGCATTGCCAAAACTGTCTGAAACATTAGCTTGCCTGGCTTTTGTCCAAAATGTCAGCGTGTTGGGAGTTTTTTTCATTTCTGTCGAGGCGGTGTTTTGTTAAGGTATAAAGTTACTGCTTTAGTTAACTTATTCACACTACGATGAATATCAGGTAGTAATAACAGCAAACTATTTCCTGAAGAGGGCCAGTGGACAGAAATGTCATGATCTTCATTTCCTGCTGATGACAAAAAAAAATCATTTTTCATATGGACTTGCAAATTGATGTATTGTTCATGACGGATACATCAGGGTAAAAGTGTCTTTGCTCATGGGATAATGGGGCTGTGCTCATCTTGTTGGCAGCCCTAAACCAGCAGTGGGAATTTCACATGGTATGGCAGTGGTGGAGGCAGGTGCAACCAGAAGACACCCCAGAGTTTAATAACCACAAATTGGTGCGAATAATCCATTATTGTGACATGTCCTGCCCAAGCCCATTTTGTGTTGTCAATATATCTCTAACTTGTGCGAGACGAACAACTTAGCGGCAGCCAAAGTGGAGAAACATGCCCAAGAGGGCCTCAACTGGAATACAGCAATGAAATCAACTGACGTGTGGGAGCTAGTTGGATATGTTATGTTGCAGGCCTGTGAAAATGGTGGTAGCTTGGGAAGACCTTCATCCAGCCATAGACTGCTCATGACTGATGATGGTACTAATGTTATCAGTGGTTAAGTATTTTGTATCTGAAAAAAAAACGTTCAGGGACTGTACTGGCAGAGCTGCACAAGCATAAACAAACTCGCCGCATTCATTCCTTGATCTCTAGGTCTTATTCTCTTCCCACATATCTCTGCAGGACTTAATACCTGCATCCGCGCGACACTTCTCACAACCGCCATTTATTTTTCTCCAGCTGTTGCTGAGACCCTCATCCATGCCTACATCACATTCTGACTCGACTAGTGAAACGCTTCTCTACAGCCACCCCCAAATTCTTCACCTCCAAACTCCAGATGATCCAAAATGATGCTGCCAGACGCTGCCTCACCCATTGATGAGATCACATCACCGCAAAAATGACACCTCAACTGGCTGACATTTCAAGATCACCCTCAGTCATCAAGACCCTACACGGACCCATCCCAGCCAACCCTCTCCCTGCTCGTATCACTCACCTGCACGCTCTCTCCTACCACTCCCCTCTCATCACACGATAATCCCTTTAAGAGCACCCTCCGCTCCAGCAACCAAGTTTTAACTCTCTAAACCTCCAGTTAATATTGGCTTGACTGGGGACGTCGTCAGAAATCGCTCATTCTTCTGCTTCGCCCATAGACTCTTCCTTCCCCTCTTGCCAAACACGCTCCCTGCACCTATACATGTCCTACGACCGGCTGGCTATGCATTTAATACACTTATACCCACTGTCTCCATACAACGAATTGTGTTGTATTAACACTGCTTTATAACCAAACATATATAAGCCCATGTATCAGGCAATAGCCCTTCAGATCACATAGCAAGGGCAGCGATATTTTTTTATAATGTTGTGCTTTAACTTGGTGCCTTTCTGGGTGGAGTTTGTATGTTTCTCTCCCTGTGCTGCATATTTCTCCAGGTTCTTTGGTTTCCTCCGATATCTAAAAACAAACGCAATACAACTGGTATTGGGCCAAACATCCCAATGCTGAAAAAATATCTGGAAACTACTAAATTCGGATTACACGCAATATTGTCCTACTGCAAAATCTTAGCAAGACCCTTCTGAATGACGAGTCTTAGGACTCATGAGGCCTTCTGGGATAAATAAGCCTAATAATAAAATAATCATTTGAAAAAAAACCCCTCTTCATTTGTTCCAAATTCCACAGGCCTGGCACTTAGTCTGGCCTCCACCGTGCATGTTGGTGCAAAGGAAAGAGTATTTGCTGGGTTAGGGGCACAGGCTAGGGTGCCGTTAACACAACGCATACTTTCGGTGTTCGACTAAGTAAGCTGTAATTGGATGACATTGGGGATTACAGATGGATGTGCTTAATAATATCAAGCAATCATTGCACAGCGTGTGGCCCAATGGGCAAACTGATTCCAGGATTATAATTATCAATGTTTTACAGCCATTCTTTAACATCTTCATCTCAGGGTACTCCGGTTTGCTCCCACATGAAGACAGAAAACTCAATGTTAGGAATGGCTAAAAACATCTAAATGCATCTGCTAAACATCCATGAAAATGTCTTGAACTCAAACAGTACACAAACCATGCATTCGCACATGCAGACCATGCGCAAAGATGCACTCGCAGAGATGCGCGTAAGACACATGCACATATCTTCACAGACTCGCAGACTGATGCACACATGCAAAGAGACGCACACAAATGGGTCGATACACAAATATCCACACAAAACACTGACCCAAAATACAATCGCATACATACAACAAAGAGAGCCAGCGGTACACAAACACACAACAGAGAGCCAGACACATTACACAAACACTCTTACAATTCAGACACAGGTACTTACACAAACATGCCAACATAAATAAACACGCAACACAGAAACCCAGACACACTATATAAGGCATCTTTATCCCTTGCACAGCCTCCGATACAGACTATTGGGGCAAGTGCTGTTAGCGAGCACCTATTAATTCCAGAACGCCGCACAGTCGGGGAGGGTGTGGCCAGCACCAAGCTCGGCCGTCTTTATCTTCCCAGTGTGGATTCTTCCACACCACCAGATACTCATTTAAAGCTGAATTCGACCTAGTCGAGGCCCAGGACCGGTTCAGATAACATTCGCCAGAATGGAACACGAGCGAACAGTGTAACTGCGCACACAAGAGACTCGGGCAGCATAAATTAAAGTAATTGTCCACAGCATGTTCTCATTGCTGGGCTGAGATCAGACCTCAAAAATAAATACGCAATTATTATTATTATATTACGTACGGTGGCAATATGGTAAGGAGCTCATATTGCCAATGCTTAGATGTCTGTTAGCCACGACGAGAGAGGGCTTCAGGGCAGGGTTTGTGTAGTCTTGCTCCTCCGTTGAAGGAGCGATGACCACGCAGTGGTTTACTATATGGACGGTCCCATAGCTTGGGTTGCACGGCCGGATCTCCGATGAGCACGGTTGGCCACGTACGGTGCCGAAAGAAGTTCAACATACCTATGAGTTCATACAATCTCGGCTCCTTTTTAACCGTAATTTTCCCATCGGCCTGTTGACGTTCTGACGCGGTTGGTGGCTGCAAGCGGGGATCTTCGAGGAAGAATGTCAAAGCCAGGAGGTGCGATGTTTGGGTCTCGAATGAGGTGTTTATTCTGGAGGTCCCGCGCAGTTTCCACACTGTTAGCCAGCGTTCAACTATAGAGAAAAAGGGAAACTTAACGGACTGCAATTGGCCCCAATCCCTCGGCCGGTGACCCTTAAAGTCTGGCCCACACTGTGCATCACATTAATCCCAGCCCGCAGTATCAGCAGAGGCGGCGATTAGCCAGACACATCCCGGCTTCATTGATCAAAAGATTTGACTATCGTGAGTAAAATAAATAACAAAAAAAATCATAATTATAATGGGTCCTTAATAATAATTGAGGGCACATTGAAATTGGAAGGGTTAGACAGCGAGGTAATTTAAAACCATAAAACACTGTGTACATGGTGAGGAAGAGCCGTAAGTGACGATGCTAAACAGCTTCAATTCATTCATAACAATAAACAACAACCCTCTTGTCGATCCATTGTCAGATGAAGGCCTCCTTCCCACGGCGTGTCTGTCATGGGGGTCGGTTTGACCATACTTCACCCACGTTGGTAATTGTGGGATGGGTGAAGGGCAGGGAAAGGGTTTATTAGAGCAGCCAGTGGCTAAGGGGAGCCAGTGGCTAAGGGGAGTGAGTGGCTGAGGGGAGCGAGTGGCTAAGGGGAGCGAGTGGCTAAGGGCAGCGAGTGGCTAAGGGGAGCGAGTGGCTGAGGGGAGCGAGTGGCTAAGGGGAGCGAGTGGCTAAGGGGAGTGAGTGGCTGAGGGGAGCGAGTGGCTAAGGGGAGTGAGTGGCTGAGGGGAGCGAGTGGCTAAGGGGAGCGAGTGGCTAAGGGCAGCGAGTGGCTAAGGGGAGCGAGTGGCTGAGGGGAGTGAGTGGCTGAGGGGAGCGAGTGGCTAAGGGCAGCCAGTGGCTAAGGGGAGCGAGTGGCTAAGGGGAGTGAGTGGATAAGGGCAGCGAGTGGCTAAGGGCAGCGAGTGGCTAAGGGGAGCGAGTGGCTAAGGGCAGCCAGTGGCTAAGGGGAGCGAGTGGCTAAGGGGAGTGAGTGGCTGAGGGGAGCGAGTGGCTAAGGGGAGCGAGTGGCTAAGGGCAGCGAGTGGCTAAGGGGAGCGAGTGGCTGAGGGGAGTGAGTGGCTGAGGGGAGCGAGTGGCTAAGGGGAGCGAGTGGCTAAGGGGAGCGAGTGGCTAAGGGCAGCGAGTGGCTATGGGGAGCGAGTGGCTAAGGGCAGCGAGTGGCTGAGGGCAGCGAGTGGCTGAGGGCAGCGAGTGGCTAAGGGGAGTGAGTGGCTGAGGGGAGCGAGTGGCTAAGGGGAGCGAGTGGCTAAGGGGAGTGAGTGGCTAAGGGGAGCGAGTGGCTAAGGGCAGCGAGTGGCTGAGGGCAGCGAGTGGCTAAGGGGAGCGAGTGGCTAAGGGGAGCGAGTGGCTGAGGGCAGCCAGTGGCTAAGGGGAGCGAGTGGCTAAGGGCAGCGAGTGGCTAAGAGGAGCGAGTGGCTAAGGGCAGCGAGTGGCTAAGGTGAGCGAGAGGCTGAGGGCAGCGAGTGGCTGAGGGCAGCGAGTGGCTAAGGGGAGCGAGTGGCTAAGGGCAGCGAGTGGCTAAGGGGAGCGAGTGGCTAAGAGGAGCGAGTGGCTAAGGGGAGCGAGTGGCTGAGGGCAGCGAGTGGCTGAGGGCAGCGAGTGGCGAGGGCAGCGAGTGGCTGAGGGCAGCGAGTGGCTGAGGGCAGCGAGTGGCTGAGGGCAGCGAGTGGCTAAGGGGAGTGAGTGGCTAAGGGCAGCGAGTGACTAAGGGGAGTGAGTGGCTAAGGGCAGGCAGCGAGTGGCTAAGGGCAGCGAGTGGCTAAGGGGAGTGAGTGGCTAAGGGAAGCGAGTGGCTAAGGGGAGCGAGTGGCTAAGGGCAGCGAGTGACTAAGGGGAGTGAGTGGCTAAGGGGAGCGAGTGGCTAAGGGCAGCGAGTGACTAAGGGGAGCGAGTGGCTAAGGGGAGCGAGTGGCTAAGGGCAGCCAGTGGCTAAGGGGAGCGAGTGGCTGAGGGGAGCGAGTGGCTGAGGGCAGCGAGTGGCTGAGGGCAGCGAGTGGCTAAGGGGAGCGAGTGGCTGAGGGCAGCGAGTGGCTAAGAGGAGCGAGTGGCTGAGGGCAGCCAGTGGCTGAGGGCAGCGAGTGGCTAAGGGCAGCGACTCAGACACGGCGTACCACTCGCCACTGACGGGCGCCGTGTTCTGGGTGTGGAACTCGGGGTCACACACACGTGCCCGCCCCCCCCGGGTTTGCATTCGCGCGGTACAATAACCACTGCGCCAACCCCTTCGAATTAAAACGAATGCAGCAACAATTCGAAACGGACAACACACAATTCACCCGTGTAGTACTAACACTAATTATCATCATTCACCTTTGGCTACTCGAGCGTCCCGTCCGGACTTGTGCTGGACTTCCGCGTTGTTAATCTCTCTCTCTACCCCCCCCCCCCACCATTCGTGTCGGCGATCACACGCGAGCCCCACGCACACCGCAACACCTGTACAATGCCACACCATTTGTGATGTTACACACGGCGCACGCTGGATTGTTCCCCTCTTAACCACAGCATCACGCTTACCTTGAACGGGCTCCGTCGGTGATGATGCTGGTGGTGCTGGCTGCTGCCGACGAATGTGACGATGTCGAGAGAAGAGACTTGCTAATTGGTGTTACCGACAACGATTTCACCTACCCCAGCATTCGGTTAATTTCGACCGATTTTTTTTTGGTATTTTTTTCCCCCGCTGGATTTTTTGTTGTTTGTTACGGCAACCTCTTTATCATCTCCGCTTATCAAACACCGTCACGAGAACCACCACCACCCCCACCCCCCCCAACACACCTCACCGCGGGGAATAATAAAATAAAATCAATAACCTTACTGTAAGACCCACGGGTCAACCTAATACGGCCAGCAGCCCATCCGTGTCCACGCGAGCGAGCGAGCGTGCGTGTATGTGAAGGGGTCCGGCCTGAATTAACGAATCGAATACTCGGCACGACTCGCGCGCATGTCGATTCCGAATAGTTATTCTCTAAATGTGGTAAGGCGGGGGAGGGTAACAAAAAAATGCTTCGTCGATTCAGTAATCGATCAACGTAACTGGAATCGGCTGGAGCTCTTGCGGACGCGATGTGTTGACTTGGATCGAATCTATATGTGAGCGCTTATCCCAATATAATCGATTCCTCGAGAATCGCCTCTTCCCGTCTTAATCTCGGCCTGATTCTTTTTTTTTGGGGGGGGGGGCACTCTGCTGCGCGATGACGTCATTTACCACGGGTTGGCGACGTCACGCGCCTAGCAAAGACGTAACGTTAAGTACGCGATTACGTCACCCCACCTTGAAGTATCGCGCATCAACCCAAGTACGTGATTACGTCACGCCAAGTACGCGATTGCGTCACTCCACCTTGAAGTATCGCACGTCACGCGCGCACACTGTGCGCGTCACGCCAAGTACGTCATTACGTCACGCCGCTTGTGTAACCGCGGCTACGTAATGTTATGTTTACGTGGTGTCGTCATGCGTTGTGGATAAACGCGTGGCGGGCAGCAGGAGGCAGTGAAATCCATTGTTGGACTGCACTGAATGAGAATCAGAATTTAGTTTAGTTCCATTTATTTGGTATAGCCCTGTGAGCCATTCGGCTCTTGAATCGGGTGCAACCACAACAAACAAAAAACAAAAACATGAACAAACAGAAAATCGAGGAAAAAAAACATCAAAATATTCCTGAAATAGCACCGTACACCAACGCTGTGTGCAAAAATCCCAGTGGGATGCAAGTCAAACAACAACAACAACCACAAGACAACTAAGATTAAGGCCATCAGTCTAACTCCGTACTACAATAAACAAAAACATGGGCAAACCAAAAAACGTTTTCTAAATCACCAAAATAAAGCCACAAATGCAATGTACCAGTGATCATAGGGACTGTGACCGAATTTTTAACAATAAACTACATTAATAACATGTAACACCAAACCCTAGAGGCATAGCTGGCTGCATGAGTCACTCTACAACAACAGGAGCATCAGTCGGAGTATCAAATTTTTCAATTCACCTTTAAGATTAGCACACTAAATCAAAATACAGTTAATAATTGGCAGCGGTCATCCAGAGCGAAACATTTTCTTTTATTTTACGCCAATGAATAGCAGTGGCAGCTAGGGGTGTACAACTCCTCTAGAGCAGTTTTGAGTGAAGATCTCATAGTGATTCAAGTTGCAGTTTATTGGCAATAGCATTCCAGACCCTGGGGGCATCAATAGCAAAGGCCCATCCTCCGGTTTTTGTACGGCAATAGGGAATGTGAAGCTGGTAAATGAGCGAAGACCTGAGGTCAAATTTGTTCTTTAAAACAGAGAGGTGATCCAGCAGGTAGTATGCGGATTTTTCCGTAAGTACATCGTGAATAAATAAGATCTGGTGCACAAGCCGTCGAACATTAAGAGATGTTAAGTTTGACCCAATGTAGAGATCACAGTGGTGAGTTCTATATGGGCAGTTCAATGCAAATCTTAAGGCCGAGTGATAGATGGAATCAAGCTTCTTCAGTACATTACTTGGGGCTGATTTATACACGATATCACAGTAATCAAGTAGAGGCAGTATGGTAGCTTTTATCAATTCCAAACGGAACATAGGGGGGAAGCAGTGCTTGTGTCGATACAGAAAACCATTTTTTTGTCTTTTTACCAATATAATCAATGTGATCTTCAAAATTCAGTTTTGAATCCAGGATGACCCCAAAATACTTATAGATCTTGACTTGCTCTATTTGATAATTATTTAAGGAATGTAATTGGGGAAAAATAACTTCCTGCTTTAGTCCCGGTGAGAAGCATAGCACCTTGGTTTTGGAGGTATTCAGGACTAGTTCAAGAGCAACTAGCTGATGTTGTAGTTTGTTGAAATCACCCTGGAGCTTAGCAATCACGTCATCCGGAGAGCGGCCAACAGTAATCAGTATCGTGTCATCTGCAAAAAGATTTACCCTGGAATGATCCAGGTCAGTGCCCAAGTCATTGACATAAAGAGAGAACAAGAGGGGCCGAGGATGGAACCCTGTGGAACCCCTTTTGTTATCTTAACACTGTTTGACCTCCAACCATCTGTGAATACAGTTTGTGTGCGAGAAATAGGTAATTTTTTTAACCATTTTGCTGTGTTTTCGGAAAAACCGAGGCAACTTAGCTTACTAAGCAGGATATTGTGGTCTACTGTATCAAAAGCTTTGGACAGGTCAAGAAAAAGACAGGTCAAGAAAAAGACAGGCAAAGTACTGCTTATTTTCAAGGCTTCTGTAAATGTGATTCAAAGAGTCTAATGCAGCAGATGTGGTGCTGTATTTTTTTCGGAACCCAGATTGTTTTAGATGTAGTAGATTGTTGGTGGACAGGAAACTACTAATTTGGTAGTTCAATCATTTTTCAAAAATTTTCCTCAATGGGGACAAAATTGAGATAGGTCGGTAGTTATTGGGATCATCTTTAGGGCCCTCTTTGTGAAGTGGACGGACATAGGAATGTTTCCATTTTCTTGGTTCTTTCGGTAAAGTCACGTTGAAGGGAAACAATAAAATAATAAGATATATATAACAATAAAATTATCACGACGTTTCGACTGCAACACAAGCAGTCATCATCAGGTGTGAAAACCAACGGCAAGAACATTTGAAAGAAGTGGCGGTTTGTATTTTTTTTACGTTAGCACCACGGATAGCGATTTGACAGTTTGTTTAGATGGATGAGTCCATCTATGTTCGGAAAAGATGAGGGGGGAGATGAAAAATTAATGTATGCTGTCTGAAAGCCACCGTAAGCGTGAACAATCAATTAAAACCCGAAATGGTTTATCAAATCCTTCCAATGATTGCTAAGCCAGAATCCATCTTCTCGGTTGAAATTGTCTCTGTGTTTGCATATGTGGATAGCCTCATGAACGAATCTCTCATGGTAGCCAGATGGCTTGCAAAGAACCTCTGTCTTGGAGAAGTTAATGTCATGTGAGCCTACTGAATTATAACAGTGATCTGCCACGGCCGAGGTGTTGGTCCTACCGTGTTTAAGGTCTGCTTTGTGTTCACGAAGTGTGGCACTAGATATGGCCGGGAGGGACAGCAGTAGGATACACAGCAGGTGAATTGCCATCTCTAAAATATCCGGGGTAAACACAGATTAACTCACAAGCGGAAAAGAAAAAAATATAAATACTTGTAGGCCGAGCGCTAGAAAAACGTCTTGCTGCACTCGTCACACATGCACGGCTTCTCGCCCATGTGCTAGGGTTGATCAGTCCCCCCACCTCCCCAGACAGGGACAGCAGATTTTTGGCTGTATGTTCTAGTCGAATAAAGCCACGGACATCGTTATCGATTAGCCGACTAGTCTAAATTAAACCACGAGGCGTGTTAACGGCCCAGAGCAGCGTCAAAAAAAGGCCGGGTAAATGTATCACGCGTTTAAGAAGCAATAGTACGTAGAAATAATGCATATACAAAAAAAACCAGAGCAGCCAACACCAAGACTGTTCTGTTAAATTGGAGTCATTAATTCAGACCTTATTGGTCACCACCGTTGCCCTTGTACATCTGAACGTTCGTCCTACAAAGCCTCCATCACAAGGGAGAAACACAAAGACGTATTTTTAATAAAGTATTAAAGCTTTCGTGACTGCATACAATTACTCATTGTTTTTTTCGGTAAAGTCACGTATGTAGAAATACAATGAAATTATATTTTAATATCATTTTTTGTTGTTGTCGGTATTGAAACGGCTGTACGCCGTATGGACCTGAAAACTCAATTACCCTGTACAAGAATACGGAGCAAACCGTATGGATAGACAGGATATGCGACTCATCGATCATTCAGTACAGTACCGTATAAGGAGCCGTCCATAAATGACGTCACGCACCTAGGGGGGGGGGGGGTCAGACATTTGTGACGATGTGTGACGAGGAGGGGGGGGGGGGTGAGAAATGTGACGTCACATCAAAATGCGCAACTTTAAATAAATATAGACAACACGTTCTACTTAATTAAATCGACTTTTTAATAAATGTTTTCTCCTACAACATCAGAGTGCAGCGGCACATTAAATACGCACTACAATGACAATAGTTTAAAGCGACTTGAAACGTATTCTTAGTTTTTTCGGTAAAGTCACGTTGAAGAGAAACAACAAAATAATAAAATATATAAAACAATAAAAAATCATCTGAAGATGACCGTTTGAGTTATGGTCGAAACGTCGTGAGAATTTTTTATTGTTTTATATATATTTTATTATTTTGTTGTTTCTCTTCAACGTGACTTTACCGAAAAAACTAAGAATATGAATTACTGCAGTCACGAAAGCTTTAAATCAAGACTTGAAACGTGTTTTATTTTTTTGCGGGGGGGGGGCTGAGCTTTGTGACGTCATATTTGAGGGGGGGGATCTGACTTTTTGTGACGGGAGGGGGGGAGGTTAAAAAATCCTCCAAAATCGCGTGACGTCATTTATGGACGGCCCCTAAGTGACTCGAGGCTGTGACAGATATTTATTAATCTAGTTTATAAATCGATTATTAATAATTCAATTGATCATTCATCGGATCGAATTTCCTTGACCTCGTGTCGCCGCTGAGGGGCGTTTCGCTTCTTCCACGCTCGCTCTCTGCAAGCTCCTGTGCGCTCTACCATGGTAAGAAATTACACGGATTAACGTCACAAATATAACACTCAACTTAGCTCATGGAACGAAATCGAAAGCGGTTGCTGACTCGCAGCTGTCAATTAATCGATTTAAATGTGTGTGTGTTTTTAAAAAAATAAGCTAATTTTTTGAGGTACGTGTTGTAGGCCGCACTAGTAACTCTCGGTGCCACCGTTGTGGTGCTTGTAGCTATGCGGGAGGTGGCGCGCCTTTTCCCGGCAGACCGTCTAGCCCAGAGCGGTCGGGTTCACCGAGACCGAACCATTTTTTTTTAAATCTTACAAAGTGTATTGTGGTTGAATTTATAGAAATGTTAGTGTTTGTTTGTGACGTGTTTATAATAATAATAGATCAGTAGTACATCCATCGTCTGTCCCCTAGATTGAATAACCTTGCCCAATTCCAGGTACCGTATGAACTGTAATCTATCGCAACTTCGATGGTGCTGTTTGTTGCTGGCTACTGGTGTTTTGAGTTTATGGACCGGTGCTCAGCAACTGATTTAAAATAAAAATCCATCCACTTCAGGATGAAATGTTAATTGTGTGTGTGAAAACCTTGAAAGTGTCCTTTGTAATCCAACAGTGAACTTTAGGATTGACTTTCACTTGCATAAGCTAGTGCTTATTATTAATTATGTAACCTTTATAAGAACGTTTTACCTGCCTACCAAAAAAAACACGTTCTCATTACGTTATAGTACACCGTGTGTTAACTGTAGCCTCGTTACCGATCTTTTGAGATAATTCAAGTAATTAATTAATTTGCCCCCATTGTTTCCGCTGGCATTACCTCCCCTACCCCCACAATAATGAAATATTCACAAATGTACAATGTTACGAGCGACGCCGTTTAGCATAGTTTGTATATATAAAATTAACATTGTAGTCATCGGTCACGGTCAATCAATCAATCCACTGTTGGATGAAGGCTACGGGGTCCCGCGGTGTAACGTGAATCTCCTAGCACTCGGAGCGAAACGTCGGACATAACGCGGAACAAAACGCGGCACGACCCGAAAACGCGTGTCGCAGAGCTGTGCCGCTTATTAGCTCTCTTAACGATCATCCATGGTCAATCTACTGCTGGATGAAAGCCTCCCGAAGGTCCCCGGTAGGCCTCGGCAAGGTAAAAGGTAAAAAGCAACGAGCCTACCTTTACCCTACCTTTTACCTTACCACAATACAATCACTCTACCCTACCTTCTACCCTTTAGCAGGTAAGGTAAAAGGTTAAAAACAACGAGCCTACCTTTACCCTACCTTTTACCTTACCACAATACAATCACTCTACCCTACCTTTTACCCTTTAGCAGGTAAGGTAAAAGGTTAAAAACAACGAGCCTACCTTTACCCTACCTTTTACCCTTACCCCATACAAATTACCCGATTACAGGGTAATTACTGGGGTACTACACATGAAAAAGGTTTATAACAGGTAAACGCTAGGTAGAGCGCTTTATTCATCTATAGAATACTCTCGATTATTCCAATTATTACACGTTTTATTTTAACTCACTCTGTTGTTGTTGTATCCTCAAATCTTGTAACTCAATTTTAACCCACTTCCCAATGTGGTATCGACTGCAAACGTGGTATACTTATGTCTTACTGATGACTACTATATTCTATCATAAAAATATATTTTTAAACGATCTTTTGTATATGTTATGTTTCGGCTTGGGTCTAATTGTCCACGCTCAACTGACGTTGGCTGTCATTGGCCACGGCCCCCTTACGTTGTGGCAAGCTTCGGGGTCACTTCCTGGAGTCGTGGACTTTTTCCATTACTAGCACGGTACATTTCATTAAAGCGTGTTTTTAAAAAAGTAAAAAAAAATATTACTTATTAGATGGAGGCCACGGACTGCGCCACGGAGCTTTTAGCGGTAAGCAAGGCACCGTATTTACCGGGTTAATACTTCGCGCTACCTTTACCCTAACGGGTATTTCTTCCGAGCTACCTTTACCCTACTCTTAAGCTTACCCCTTGGCATGTAGCGACACCTTTACCCTTTTACTCGGTAAAAAAAAGGTAAATGACCTTACCTTGCCGAGGCCTAGTCCCCCGGCTTTCGATGTGTTAATCCGTCTCGTACCAGCTTACAAGCCGGTTCCATCACTCCATCTCCCCGGCCCGCTATGAACATCGGCGTCGCATTCTTTGTACCGAATTAGCGTTTTTAACCCGTGTGGGGCCATCCATAAATGACGTCACGCACCTGGGGGGGAGGGGGGTCAGACATTTGTGACGATGTGTGACGTCACATAAAATGCGCAACTTTAAATAAATATAGACAACACGTTCTACTTAATTGAATAGACTTTTTAATAAATGTTTTCTCCTACAACATCAGAGTGCAGCGCCACATTAAATACGCACTACAATGACAATAGTTTAAAGCGATTTGAATCATGTTTTATTTTTTTGACGGGTGGGCAGAGCTTTGTGACGTCATATTTGAGGGGGGGGTCTCACTTTTTGTGACGCAACCCGCAGAACAACAGTTAAACATCCACCAACATTTAAAGAGGTTAGTTATAAAGCAAAGTATGCTCCCAACGCCCTTAAAGTTATAGACCCCAGCCAAATATCAGAACGTATTACGGCTTCAATAGTGCTGTTTGTTACTTGACGTTTAGCATTATGGGTCTGTGCTCAAACCGTGATTTGAGTAATCTATATTGTACAACCATACGGTGTTTAAGCGTTAAGGTCGTACTGAATTAGGTCAAATGCACGGCGCTCCTAAGTCGAACCCTTTAACGCGTAACACTTAAACAGAGCATCGGAAAGTCCGGCCATGTGTGTGCCTGTACGGTCAGTTTGTCAATCCACTGCTGGATGAGGGCCTCTTCATGCCATGAAGAGTGTGATGGGGGTTATTTGACCATTCCCGACCATGCTGGTCAGTGCGGGTTGGTGAAGGTGAGCAGCACAGATGTGGGCGCATAGAGGGACAGCACAACAATTGATTTTTTTTTATACATGAACTTTGCTGCGCATGATGCAACCCCACAGAAGTCGCACATCCAAACACTTTCCAGATTTAGCCTTCTTTAGCTTCTGCTATCTGATGGGATCAAGCGCTAAACCTTGACGTTTGGGCACACCTAGCAGAGGCTATAATAACAAAGTTGGGGCATGTTTTGTGGCATGTAGTATCAAAGCCACATTCGCATCTTGGTGAGATGGCAGATAGCCAACGTTCCGATGAAAAGGAATCGTTTTTTCACATGTAAATCAGGTTTCATGTCCATAGTAGAGTATTTCTTTGGGGTTTAGATCGCGTAAATATAAATGTGTCGTTACAGCCGCCACCACCCAACACAGCCAAATAGTAAGGTTTGTCACGTGAACAAAACATGCCAATTCGTTTGTTTATATTTACGCGATCTGACCCAAAAAAAACCTCATGGATAATATTGGTCGCGAAAGCCTACGTGTTAAACAGGTTTCACGTGTATCACATGCATTCCAAAAACCATTGCATCGCCTTTTTCTTCACGTTAAATTTGTTTTCATTCACACCATGGCATTGTCTTGAGTATTGGCGCTGCATTTTTGAAATCCGCTTCCTTCTACTTACCCATATAAGGTCAGGGCATTAAAACACAATCCTTTGTTTAACCATCTGTGGGTGACACGCGTGGGTGGTCAACAGAGCAGCGTTTACATAGACCACATGGTGCCGGCCTCTCCTTATTCCGGCCACACAACACGTGAGGCAGTGTGGCCTTTTTCCCCCCTCTGTGTATGCCCAGCAGTTGAAACAATGATGTAAGCTTCTGACATCCCCACCCCCACTTGCACTCCTGTCCACCCAGCAGTATAAATGGGTTCGCCACAGGCAGTGGGCAAGCAGGTCGTGTGTGGTCGGGTAAAGTGTGAGTACTCTGAACTCTTCCGAGAAGCCGAGCCAGCTTGGAAGAGTCGGAAAAAGTTATCCTTCTGGCGAAGGCCTTTCGGCTAGCAGTGGCCTCTGCAAGTAATCGCAGGGCTCCACCTTGACTTTTTTTTACCCCTTTTAGTTCTTATTATAATCGGTTGCCTCCAGTGTTGAGACCCCCTCCCCCCCAGATAATCGAAGAACTAAAAAGAAGGGTGAAGATATTGTGGCAAGATATAAAAGAGGAACGGAGAAGATATCATCATGAAGCTGTTGAGCAAATTGCTGACTCTGCACCCAAGAAGGCGCCCGATGCTTCCCAGCATCGGCAGGAGCAGCCACAAGAACGCCGCTACGGGCAGGCAGAGGGAACGTGTCCAGAGGCAGTTGGTGTCACGCCTCTTCCATCCCAACATCGTCGCGGTGGACACCACGGAGCCGGCAGCGTCGGACGGTGGCACCGGTGGTGCCGGCACGCAGGGCCACTCGGACAGCAAGCAGCCGTGCAAGAGCCAGAGGCTGATGGTGCAGACTGGCCTGATCCAGCCGGCCGCGCCAGGCTGCTACCACCTCCTGCCGAGGACGGTGCGAGCCGTGGAGAAGCTGGTGAGCCTCATCGACCAGGAGATGGTCTCCATCAACGGGCATAAGGTAACGTCCACGCGCGGTGTCCTGTGTCTTTGTGGGTGAGGGGCGTGTTTGCAGAGCATAATACTATAAATCCACCAGGCATGCACATGGAACTGTCAGAATTTTTTTTACAATAGATCTTTTTGTATCAGGTCACCTTGTAATCTAGCCAAATTCTTCTTGTGAAATCCTATCACCTGACAAATCTGGCCAGATTGCTAAGTGGCTTAAACCAAAAAAATCTGTTGTGAATCCTAATATTGGCTGCCAAATCTACATGTAAAAAAAAATATGTGCAATAAAGTGTTGAAAACTATTTATTTTTGTGCTCAAAACCGACATACACGAGAGTTTATTTAACAAGAAAGATCAAAACCATCCTTTGGTCAAGAAGCAGGAAGAGTGGCCGTGCCTGTCAGAGCGATTATATTATCCCTCTCGTGATCCGATTCTCGAATCTATTTTTGCCGTTGTTGATGAATGTAGCCTTTTCAAGGCTCTATAAACTGAACACCGCTTTATGGGGAAGTCAACAGTGGTAATTCTGGAATTTCTCCCACTTGTTCAGGTTAACGGGAGATGAACACTGCCATAATGCTCATTTGAGCAGGAAATCACTCACTCTTTCTTTGATATGCTAGAATAACCCAGTATCCCTCTGAGCCGCTTGCTCAATTCGCTTATTGCTCCTCACCCCCCCCTAACGACCGGCATTGCCCCCCCCCACGCAGATCAGCATGCCATGCCTGACGATGGCTGAGGCGTGGCGCGCCAGCGGCCGCTGGGACCTCATGGGCAGCGAGCTGTTCCGCCTGCGCGATCGCACGGGCGCCGACCTCTGCCTGGGCCCCACTCACGAGGAGGCGGTGACGCGGCTGCTAGCGGCGCAGGGCGTCGCGTCCTACCGCCAGCTGCCGCTGCGCCTCTACCAGGTGACGCAGAAGTTCCGCGACGAGCCTCGGCCCTGCCACGGCCTCCTGCGCGGCCGCGAGTTCCTCATGAAGGACCTCTACACGTTCGACGTTTCGGAGCGGGCGGCGCGGCAGACCTACGGCGAGGTGTTCGCCTCGTACCGCCGCGTCTTCGCGCGCCTCGGCCTGCCCATCACCACCGTCGAGGCGTCCACGGGCGCCATCGGCGGGAAGGCTTCGCACGAGTTCCACCTCATGGCCGACGTGGGCGAGGACCAGCTGCTGAGCTGCTGCCGCTGCGGGTTTTCCATCAACGAGGAGATGATGGAGGCGTTCTCCGTGCCGGCCGACACGGTCGTGTCTCACATTGACGGATCGGCGGACAAGGTCGGCACCGACATGACGCACACAATCGGCGGGACCGGCAGCTACATGTGCCGCTGCCCCAAGTGCAGCGGGCGGATGGTGGCGTCGAAGGGCATCGAGGTCGGCCACACGTTCTACCTGGGCACGCGCTACTCGGAGGTGTTTGGCGCAAAGTTCTGCGACGACGACAACAAGAGCGTCACCATGGAGATGGGCTGCTACGGCCTGGGCATAACACGCATCCTAGCGGCTGCCGTGGAGGTGCTGTCCACGGCTGACAGCGTTCGGTGGCCTGGGCCCGTCGCGCCCTACCAGGTACGGTGACGGGTGGCGAGTTCTTCGCGAGTCTGTTAGTTGATCCGTCGTGATGATATTGTTTTTCCTTGTTCCTCCTGTGGTAACGTGGCCGAGCAGTAGCATGTGTCTTGCGGTCGGAGCCCGAACGGCTGCCCCCGTTAATACTGCACTATCTCCATCACAGCGGATTGTTAAAGACCCACGCAGCGTTTTTCAAAGATGTAGGCCACACGTACCATGAGCAACATTAATCCGTACTGGCAGACCAATACCCCTTATGGGTTGTTGATGTGTTCACCTTGCACCACATAGGGACAGCTGCCACCAAGCGAGTCTGCCTAGGCTAATAAAACTCCTTAAACGAGACATTACATTGTGGGGGCGATATCAATGCAAGTTGTTGTATTTCTCCAAACTTCCACTGAGCATGCATTCCCATAATGCTGCCCTCTTCACTGCCCCCCCCCTCCCACCCAGGTGTGCATCCTCACCCCCAAGTGGGGCAGCAAGGAGGAGGTGGCCGGCATACGAATGGCCGAAGATCTCTACGACACGCTCGACGAGCTCTTCCCCCGCCTGCGTCGCGACATGCTCCTGGACGACCGCGGTCAGCTGACCCTGGGCAAGCGGCTGAAGGAGGCCGACAAGATGGGGCTGCCGTACGTGGTGGTGGTGGGCAAGAGGACCCTGGAGGCGGGCGGCGAGTTCGAGGTTTTGCGCACGCGCGACGGCGAGACGATGTTTCTCACCAAGGATGGCATCGTCGACCTGCTCAAGAATGTCGATGTGTGCTGCTAGGAGGCTGCAGCGCCAATCACTGGCCATCAGGAGATCGACGTGCTGCCTACCGTAACGAAGCCGCCCTTATTTAAGTCGATCTTCACTCATCGGACGGTCGCTCATTCCCATCCCTTCTCTTCCCAGCCACCCAGTGATGATGGCGAACTGTCCTGTCGACTCCCTGCCAGGCTGAAGTTCAAGTCCAGGCTGAAGACCTACCTCTTCTCCGCCGCCAATTGACTGACCGCCTCTCTTCATAAATAATAATGGCCACTTCGTCCATACAGCAGCCTGAGATTCGGTCGTATTTAAACGCTCTGTAAATCCAGGTTGTATCTTTAATTTTTGGTGGGTGTCTGTCCCACATTCACCACCCAGCATTCTAATCGGACTCCTCACCGATTCTGCCTCGGGTTTGTCTTCCCCCTTGGCGACTTTGCATTTCGTTTTCACGCTAAGGCACTCTTGCGTTTCTTTGGCGTCTCACAAGCGTTGTTTTTTCATCGCATGTACGCGGTGGCCTTGTTTCACGAGCATGTGCTGCGGAACAAATCTTGGAATATTTTAATCTTAAACTTTGTGTTGCTCGCCGTTCTACAAAATTCACAGAAGTGCAAAGGCCCTCCCATTTTCCCCAAAGATGGGTGTAGAGTCTTCTCACACATTGACCACTGGAATGTAAACACAAGGTGTGTTGGGTTTGTAGTTGTGTGGTGCAACTTTGTTACAAGGGATACTCAAAGTGACACCTCCAATTGTTTTCCTCCTCGAATTAACGTTTTATTATTGTCCCGTTACAATATTTAACATGTAGTCGTTGATAGGAGCGTAAATAGCATAACAGTTTCCGTATTCTCCCATAGATTTGCATCAAAGCAGAACCACGGCCGGGATTTCGTGGCGTTAAAAGGCGTTGCCAGCATCACGTAGCCACTTGTGACCAGGGTCCCATACGGCAGTGTCATTTGCAACGTGTTGCCTACCTCAGGTCATCGCTCAATCGATAAAAAAAATATATATGTGTTGGGAAATATATTGGGGAGGCATTTAGAGTATTCCATCGTCGCCAAAAGTAGTGCTGTTTTTTTTTTTTAAATGTTCATTTTTACAAAAATAATTTTCAAAACCAATGGAATCTTCAACACCTTTGTTGGGCATTTTTACTGATTTACCGTAGTCTTAGCAAGTAGCGTGTTAGAGCAACGAGATTTACCTCTACTCTGTTTAACAACCACATGCGGTAGCGGTACGCGTGACACTTACCACCTCATGAGAATGTTTTCTGTCTCTTTTTTTAAATAAACCGGGAATAAGGTCGGTGTCGTTGGTGGCTCGTTCTTTCAAGTTTCATTTATTAGGTATAGCCCAGTGAGCCATGCGGCTCTTAAGTCGGCTGCAACCGCAACAAACAAAATTTGAACACGGAACATCTTAAAGCGACAACGCATAAAAATTAACATTCTTGAACGTCACTACCAGATTTGATCAAATGGAGCCGCAGGATATCCGCATTCATATGTTTTTGCGCCGCATGAATGTCCTTTTTCAGCCACGAAACAAATTTGCAAATCCCACCCGCTAGAAATACGTGGAAAGTGTAATTTTTTTTGGACCAACCTTCAAAACTTCTGGTTTAAAAAAAAAAATCTTTCAGGCTCGATTCGTGCGCTGTCAGAAATTGTAGTTCGCCAGACAAATCTACGGCCGAATTTGTGGAAAATATGTATGTCAGTGGAAATTGCCTTCTTCACCGACCTCTGAATCGGTGCCCTTTACAGCTGTTGACGATTCACCTCCCGCAGCGATTAGATGCATCGTCGCAATTCAGGGGCACGATGCTACAATCTTATTTCATACAGATTAAATTGAACGTAGCGGCTGCGAGTGTCATGTTAATGCTTTTCATGCAACATTACAACTGATACGTTTTTTGCAACAAATGCAGTTCAGTGCTCGTATCATGAGCTTTATCAATTGAAATTGTCGTTTTGATGCATTGTTACACCTCTAAGTATCCAACACATTTGTTAGCGAGCAGCACTTATGAAGGCCGGCACGGCACACGAGGGGGTGGGTGTCTAGCGCCACGTCAACAAACGTGCACACACACGGCTGGACTTATTGTTAGGCATTTTGATGAGTGAGGTGAGCTGAGAATGCGATTGTTTAAAAACAATTATTTGTAGTTGTATGCGATTATCGATAACGCAAAAAATTACTGAAATGAACGACCCCGAACTGAAACATTTGTCCACCGAGATACCTGCGCACGCACGTTCGCAAGTTACTTGGCGATGCGTTGTTGGTAGTGCGGCACAAGCACAAAAGCTCACCGAAGTTTATCAATGACACCGGCGTTCAAGGGTGGTTCAGGCTAACAGCCCGAACCACCCTTGAATGTGTGTGCCTGCAGCATAATGATGTGCTGTAAAGAAGTGTAATTTCCTTCGCTGCAGGCGCGTTTGCTATAAAGGAGGGCCGTGGCCTGAAACGTCTCCTATTGGAAATGCAACGTGCGCCCCAGTGGGTCCGCTCGTGGCGAGGTTGCGCCGTATTGGCCGGTCGTTTTTCGTGCGAAATACGGCTGCGGAATTTGCCGGCTCCTCGTGAAATCCGTTGACCCTGGTGGCACCCCGGTGGCATTTCGTGGCACTGGCATGAAAGTCCGTACAGGCAAACCTACCACCTGGTGGAATGGTCACGTGCTGTGCAAGTACTGTCTGTGTTTGTGGTGTATGACAGCAGCTGTGTTTGACAACTACGCGTGTCTACTGCTACATGTGTGCGTTGCGTGTGTGTGTGTGCGCTGCTGCGCATGTGGTGTGTTGCTGATGTCGCAGACGGGACGCAGTCTTCAGAACCTGGTGCAGGAGTTCTTCACGCTGCAGGCACACCGCTTGGTCACCTACAAGCGCCTTGAGGAGTGAGTTGTGCCCGTCAGGATCCTCGGGTCCATGATTAATACTGGGGTGGGGAACCTACGATCCGTGGTTTAATTTCACACGCCCTGCGCTTCATATCATATGGCCTGTGCCTTTAGGCGCCATCCATTGAGTACGTATGCAAAAATGTCAAAACTTGACCCCTCCCCCCCTCCCTGTAAGCACGCGTACTTTTTACACTCCCCCCCCACCTGAGTAAGTATGCTTGACGCACCCCTACCCCCCCAATCCTAGAGAACGGCCGATATTTAATCCACACACAAACGATCAAGAATTAATATTAACGTGTTTAAGCAAAAAAATAGTTTACCGCCGGACTATCTAACTAATTTGAAGACCAATGTAGACAAATTATTATCGAGGCTTCACCAACCCCTCCCTCCCCGTTTCCTATGCGTACGTATAATTGTCAGTAGACCCCCCATACGCAAGCGTACGCATTTGAGTTCAACCTCCCCCCTCCATCCGTACGTACTCAATGAATGGCCCCTTAATTCACATGGCCCGTGGTCACGATGGACATCTGTGTCTACTATACATCTGTTAACAATGAGCTCAAAATCGGCAAACAATATTCACCCGTGGAATTTGAAAAGTAAAAGCTGGATTTTGATTGCTGGGGGGAGAAGCCTTCATCCAGCAGCGGATTGATGATCGACGATCATAATGAAAGAAGTGGCAAACTTTCACAGACGTTCCCATCATTGGGCCCAGGCTGTGGTTGGTGGACCACCACGAGGCAGGAGTCCCACCGGTCTCAATATTTTACGTCGTTGCAGGAGCCACGACGCGTACCTGGGATCGGCGCCCGATTACGACTTCCCGCGTTACCGGCAGGCGGTGCACGACGCCACGCAGGCCTTCGCGGAGTTCTCGCGGCGTGCGCTGGTGGTGCAGGAGGAGCTGCGGGTAGCGGCTGGAGTTGGGTCGCCCGAGCGGGCCGAGCTGGTGGCTCACATCTCCCGCGTGCAGGACGCGGAGAAGGAAAAGCTCCAGCTGGTAGGCCGCTTGGTGACGTGCCCAGGCCAGACTTTTCACTTGTCGGTGCCGTCTGTGGTGGCATAATTTGCCACCCCAGCGGTTCCAATTTCATTACGTGGCCAATGACAATACTGGCACGGTTGTCTACGTACGGTGCAAAAGAATGTCAACATACATCCACTTGTATTACACTTTTGTGTACATTCACTGCCTCCTCTGCTCCTCTTCCCTCCCATCCCGTGGACCGTTGCCTCTTCTTCCACTTCACCGCCCTCTGCATCCACCACGATAAACGTCGTGTGTTAAACCACAGCCCTCGCCCATTCCTCCCACCCGTGGCCGTCTCTCTGCCCACACAGACGGCGCAGCTTCAGCTGGCGAAACAGAGTGCGCTGGAGCACCTGGGAGAGGAGGCCTACGAAGATCAGGTCCACCTCTACAGGCAGAGGTGAGGAGGCTGGCGGCTGGTGTGAGGGTAATACGAGATAGAACCCTTGAGACCGCTTGAGGAGTCCGTGTGGCTCAGAGGTGGAATCGCCGCCGCCGCCGCCCCATTTGCATTCATGGAAAAATCGATTATTACTCACGCGATTCGATGCAATTTCCTGGCTCTTCCCTCCCTGCATTATCCAAGCTCTCCCTTTTATCTCACTCGACTCCCGTCCACGTGGTGTCCTACCTCTGCCCTCCACCACTCTCTTACCTTTCACCTCTCATCTCACTCTACTCCCGCCCATGGAATCTCTTCTCCATCGACCAAGGCTTCTGTCGAAGCCTCCAGACAACCCTTTGCTCAGTGGGAGGGTGACTCTCCTCTGCTAGCTGATGGGACTCTGCCTTCTCTCAGCCATCTGTGCTGTCGGCTCCTTGCCCCTGTTCAAGTCCAGGTTCATGACTTCATTTTTTTCCCTCTGCCTATGACGACTTGATGACTCTCGCAATAAAATAATTAAACCCACTGTTTCTGTACAGCGTCTTGAGATACATCCACATTGTAATTTGTACAGCTGTGTACTGATGGCCAATCGCAGGGAGTCCGAAATATTGAAGTCCCTCTTTAATGATCTCAACAGCTGTTTAATGTTCCCCCTCTGCAAACGCAGGCTGATGCAGGTGATGGAAAAAATCGGCGAGATCTTGGAAGACTTCAAGTACGACTCGGAAGACGTGGAATAGCGAGGATAGCAATATCGATCTCATGCTACGGCGATGGATGCTTTCGCTTGCTTTTCACCACGTTTTTAGTTATTGTTGACAAAGTTTAAAGCTCGTGTATAGAGAACTCGAACACGGCCCGTGTATTCGGTGTGTGTAAAGTACTAAGGGTTCATCACCCTTAGCGATTCCATCAATCATCACCGGATTTGTAATTTGCGTTCGATAAGCTACATTTTTGTGTCTATTATTTACCGTCTTGTTCACATAATTGTCCCATTGATATCGGGTTTATTTTTGCTTAATTCACCTAAATCTAACATCGGCCGTGGTCAGTCCACTGCTGGATGAAGGTCTCCTCCCCAAGCTGGCTGCCACCTCCCACGATCCTGTGACACAACAATCAACCCAGTGCCAGCACGTGAAGTGATTTCATCACTCCATCTCCCCCGGCGGGAATTGCCTCGGACGCATTACATTCTGTGGTTGCAACTCCGATAAATGTCCCTTGAGAATATTTCCATTTCATTACAAAAACATAAAAAAGAACAGCGTAAGAAAATTTAAGACATACACTTACATTGACGCTAATAATGTAAACAAATGTCAAAATATCAACATTGGCAAGTATTTTACATTTGAAGCTATCAATAGATTATTGCGTGCTTGATTCAATACGTGTTTCAAATGAGAGAAATAAAATATATTTACATTTTTATTTACATACCTAAAACACGGCGCGGTGGCAGTGGGTGGCCACGGGTGGGTGCATCTGCCGGTCACCTCCGTCAACCCGTAACACCTGGATTTGACCCGTGACCTCTTGCCAGCGGCGAGCCTGCCACAGCTATCGAGGCCTCAAAGTGCACCTCGCCTGGCACAAGTGCTTTGGTGATGTCACGACCTTTTAGTGTAGAATGTCAGCTGTTGTGTATGTGGAGCAATTGGCTTATTCTGCCATGATGGCATTAACTTTGGTTTGATTTCCTTCTATGGATAACATCAATGACACGTGGATTCTGAGCATGTTCTGGGCCTTCCCTAGGTCGTCTCAGACTTAAAAGCACTGGGGAAGCAAAGGCAGTGTGTGGTACTGTTCACGCTACCCCCCTCGTGTGCCAAACTGCCCTGAATAGGCGCTCACAAACATAACCTACCCCATATCTCTACAGCTGTAAAGGGATGTGTAAATACCTGTACGTGTTTCGTGTGTGTCTTTGTGTATAGCGAACTCTCTGTGAGCAGATTGTCCAGGTCTAAAAACATTAAAAACTTCTTCATGCCTCCTGGTTCATTATCTGCCGCTCACTCGTGGACGGTCGGCGGGTGGGTGGACTTCAGTGCGCGGGTGAGCGGAGGCACGAAGCAACGAAAGCAGATGGCGCATTGGAAAAATCTTGGACACCTCGCGATCCCATGTTCTCCGGCTGGTGCGTCTTATAATCCGGTATTCTTATCATACGGCTGATGTCGATGCAGAGCAACAACAAATTCACGCTCAAGCCAGACAACGGACAGCCACGCGACTGTGTGATTGTGTCCGACAAACTTTATTGATACTGGCCCGAAAGTTTTGTGGCGCGTTTTATGACGTGGCTTGAAAGGCTTTATTACCAATTTTTGGCATCATTATACAAATGCAGTGGTAGGCTGTCGTTGGCTCAGATCTTTGGTTGGGGGGGCCACCGGGGCAGATGAAAGTGGGAGGGCAAGGTGGGGGGGGAGAAGTAGGGTGTGAATCTTATAAGAACTGGTGCTGTTCCCACCTGAAATTCGTCACTTTTTAAAAGTATTTTTGTTTACTTTCAAAACGTTTCTTAACTTTTTTTTATACATTAATAATGTTGAAAGCAATACTGTATATATTATATTGAGGGAAAATGTGAGGTGTAAATATATACACGCACAGCCGCCGCTGATGAAAGGCCATTCGTCACAGCACGGCAAATCGTGAAGAATACAAACCGAACTTTTGGTCATCTGGACTCCCAAATTATTTGGTTTGCATTTTTTTGATCCCCTGCTCTACCACTAGGGGGCGCCCTCACCACTAGGGGGCGCCTTCGTCACTAGGGGCGCCCTCGTCACTAGGGGGCGCCATCGTCACTAGGGGCGCCCTCGTCACTAGGGGGCGCCCTCGTCACTCGGGGGCGCCCTCACCACTAGGGGGCACTCTCGTCACTAGGGGGCGCTCTCGTCACTAGGGGGCGCCCTCGTCACTAGGGGGCGTCTCGTCACTAGGGGCGCCCTCACCACTAGGGGGCACTCTCGTCACTAGGGGGCGCTCTCGTCACTAGGGGGCGCCCTCGTCACTAGGGGGCGCCCTCGTCACTAGGGGCGCCCTCGTCACTAGGGGGCGCTCTCGTCACTAGGGGGCGCTCTCGTCACTAGGGGGCGCCCTCACCACTAGGGGGCGCCCTCGTCACTAGGGGCGCCCTCGTCACTAGGGGGCGCCCTCGTCACTAGGGGCGCCCTCACCACTAGGGGGCGCTCTCGTCACTAGGGGGCGCTCTCGTCACAAGGGGGCGCCCTCGTCACTAGGGGCGCCCTCGTCACTAGGGGGCGTCTCGTCACTAGGGGGCGCCCTCGTCACTAGGGGGCGTCCTCGTCACTAGGGGGCGCTCTCGTCACTAGGGGGCGCCCTCGTCACTAGGGGGCGCCCTCGTCACTAGGGGGCGCTCTCGTCACTAGGGGGCGCCCTCACCACTAGGGGGCACTCTCGTCACTAGGGGGCGCCCTCGTCACTAGGGGGCGCCCTCGTCACTAGGGGCGCCCTCACCACTAGGGGGCGCTCTCGTCACTAGGGGGCGCTCTCGTCACAAGGGGGCGCCCTCGTCACTAGGGGCGCCCTCGTCACTAGGGGGCGTCTCGTCACTAGGGGGCGCCCTCGTCACTAGGGGGCGTCCTCGTCACTAGGGGGCGCCCACGTCACTAGGGGGCGCCCTCGTCACTAGGGGGCGCCCTCGTCACTAGGGGGCGCCCTCGTCACTAGGGGGCGCTCTCGTCACTAGGGGGCGCTCTCGTCACTAGGGGGCGCCCTCGTCACTAGGGGGCGCTCTCGTCACTAGGGGGCGCTCTCGTCACTAGGGGGCGCCCTCGTCACTAGGGGGCGCCCTCGTCACTAGGGGCGCCCTCACCACTAGGGGGCGCTCTCGTCACTAGGGGGCGCTCTCGTCACAAGGGGGCGCCCTCGTCACTAGGGGCGCCCTCGTCACTAGGGGGCGTCTCGTCACTAGGGGGCGCCCTCGTCACTAGGGGGCGTCCTCGTCACTAGGGGGCGCCCTCGTCACTAGGGGGCGCCCTCGTCACTAGGGGGCGCCCTCGTCACTAGGGGGCGCCCTCGTCACTAGGGGCGTCCTCGTCACTAGGGGGCGCTCTCGTCACTAGGGGGCGCCCTCGTCACTAGGGGCGCCCTCACCACTAGGGGGCGCCCTCGTCACTAGGGGGCGCCCTCGTCACTAGGGGGCGCCCTCACCACTAGGGGGCGCTCTCGTCACTAGGGGGCGCTCTCGTCACTAGGGGGCGCCCTCGTCACTAGGGGGCGCCCTCGTCACTAGGGGGCGCCCTCGTCACTAGGGGGCGCTCTCGTCACTAGGGGGCGCTCTCGTCACTAGGGGCGTCCTCGTCACTAGGGGGCGCCCTCACCACTAGGGGGCGCCCTCGTCACTAGGGGGCGCCCTCGTCACTAGGGGGCGCCCTCGTCACTAGGGGGCGCCCTCGTCACTAGGGGGCGCCCTCACCACTAGGGGGCGCTCTCGTCACTAGGGGGCGCTCTCGTCACTAGGGGGCGCCCTCGTCACTAGGGGGCGCCCTCGTCACTAGGGGGCGCCCTCGTCACTAGGGGGCGCCCTCGTCACTAGGGGGCGCCCTCGTCACTAGGGGCGCCCTCACCACTAGGGGGCGCTCTCGTCACTAGGGGGCGCTCTCGTCACAAGGGGGCGCCCTCGTCACTAGGGGCGCCCTCGTCACTAGGGGGCACTCTCGTCACTAGGGGGCGCCCTCGTCACTAGGGGGCGCTCTCGTCACTAGGGGGCGCCCTCGTCACTAGGGGCGCCCTCACCACTAGGGGGCGCTCTCGTCACTAGGGGGCGCCCTCACCAATAGGGGGCGCCCTCGTCACTAGGGGGCGCCCTCACCCCTTGGGGGCGGCCTCGTCACTAAGGGGCGCTCAGACTTTAAAGTCTGATTTTCCTGCAATTAAACGACTTCGCACCAGGTTTGCTACGTTTCAGCTGTTGTGGTGTTCACGGAACAATCCGGCAATGATGACAGAAACGCCTTTAAACACGGTAAAATCGGAGCATCCCACCAGCAAAAGGGTTCTCTTGTTGGAAAATGCCATTTAAGTCGCTCTCAATTTATTAGGCCCTCATGGCTTGTCTCAGTCTGGCAAAGGGGCTATAGTCCCTTTTTAGTTTTTCTGGCCAGTTACTGCGTCGCACGCATTCAGATGCACTCATGCGGCCGTCTGGAACGCTCTTCTTTTCGATATTCGGAAGCCACTGGAGTTCTGCACTTTTAAATCTAGATTCAAACCTCCTTTCGTTTAGAACTTATTTTTGCTTTTAGTTTGCCGTCCTTCCCACCTCCGATTAGTACGGTTGGCTACATAGGGTGCGAAAGAAGTTCAATGTACATACACAGTTACACCCACCATGCTCTGGCCTTTTCAATGGCAGCAGCCCATTGCTGCAACACCCTCAGACAGGTCACACCCCCCCCTCCCCCCTTGTGGGTACACCTCACCTTGCTGGTGCAGGCAGGGAATGCCCAACGATTTCTGAGGTCGCTCAGTAACCGCTGGCCCCAGATGTCTCGTGGCCGGCACCTCACCACGCAATACACGACAGGCCGCCAAGGCCTGACCACGTGACCAAGGCGACACGGCTCGTCTGCCCGGTCTCTCCCGGGGACCTGGCCACAGCAGCGGTGCCAGTGCCTGCCCAGCACAGCCACCGGACCGATTCTCCGGACCAACCGTGGTTATAGGGGGCACTTCATACCCACGAGGTATATATGGTGGCTCTCGCTTTGCACGCTTTTCTTCTTTGACAAGAGCCATTAGGCGCCAACTGCTCTGGATACACTTTGTCCCGTACCTTAAAGAATCACGGAATCATGAGCGCAAATCCAATAACTTCAGAGTTGCTCCGCACGCCTCACATTCTGAAAAACATACGGCCACGCTCTAATTCTGAGTGGCCACTAGCGATTTACTTTTTCAAATAAAATGTCTCACGTTAAAAAGTCCCCATGCAGACTGCTCAAATATTTAGTTTAAACTAAACACGTGATTTGAGTCATGGACATTCAAACGTCCTGTTCAAACTATTGTGGGTATTTATGAACCTTCACAAAGGATACAAGCACCAGCAGCTCTCAAGCACTCTGAAGGCCCCAGCCAAGTACACTCACATTCAAAATGAAGAGAACACGTGTGTAAGGGACTAGCCCCGACCCCCCTGGGGAAGCCCCCACCACCCAACATCAATGTATTGATACCGTGTAGTTTTCTGGGTGCCCGCCACAGGCTCGTGTCCATATGTACGTAGTTGGGAGTGTGTGGGTAACCGCTGTATTAACAAGCACAGGCCACACTTAAGACATGCTCACAAAGACAAATATCCCCATATAGTGTTAACAAACCGTTGGGGAAAGTGCCGATAGTAGCGCCTATGAAGGCCAGCATGCTACACGAGTGGCCAGCACCATGCCGGGTAATATTTACACACCGCACTGGGTACTACTTTGAGGCCGAGCAGATCTAAGGGAGGCCCAGGATAGTCAAATATATTCGCTATTAGTCATTGGTGGGAATCCAACTTGGGTTGCTGGGTTCACAGCGCTGTGCGCAAACCACTGCATCACCGCTCCCCATGCTCACGCCCACACACGCAGACAAATCAATCTTATTTAGTTCTAGCTCTCTCAACATGAAGAGGGCAAATCCACTGAGCCTTGCCACACCGTGTTACGTTATGGGAAACAATACTTCACCACACTGGTCAGTACACAGGTTGGTGAACCAGTTTATAGTTATGATTCATCACTGATGTTTGCGGCAAGGATTCAAACTCGGGTTTCTGTGTATTCGTTTGTGCAAATCAAGGCACGAGGGCAAACACGACCTTTTGCCCTAATCGCGCACATTGGGTACGAGTCAAGCGGCTCCCCTCTGTTTGAAGCTGTGGTCTGGCGCGACCAGCCAATCCTCCCTCGTTATGGCAAACCGGCCACTCACACGGAGCAGAAAACAAGTGTGAATACGACCAAGAGAAGGGTTTAAAATTTACTTTATTGACTCGTCTCCACATCGTCGTCGCACTTTTTGCTTGTTTGAATTTTTAATGTAAATTTTTTTTGCAGAGGAAGGGATCGGGGGAAGAGGTGGGAAAAAACACAAACGACTGAGCGATGGACTGCTAAGAGGAGGGGGGGGGGGTTCCCGATGACACGATTCTGGCGAGAGCCAAGAGAAGGGTTCAGGCCACAACAGCCAGCAGAAGGGGAGGTTCCCCCCCGCCGGCACGCTCACTCAACACTCCTAATCTCCTCGCGGGCCGACACTCACACCTCCTCGTTCTTGGAGGCCTCGTCAAAGTTCTCAACCAGATCTGCATGGGGACACGTGAACGACAAGCAAAACAATAAACGTAAATGGTCAGTTTATTATCCACTCATTCCCCCCTGCTGCCCCCGTAGTCTGAAACACCTTTCCTTCCCTACACTGCAGTCACCCATGCTGTCAGCTCCCTGGCTCTGCTCAAGTCCATGCTCAAGACCAGTGATGGGCAAACTGGACGAGTTAGTGGGCCACATGGGTGGCCCTCCCTCCTTCACCCCAGTGGGCCGCAAGCCTGACATCGGTGCTTGTGCACTCATCATGACCCCCCCCCCCACGCATCACCCTAGACACACCGAGACCAGGCCACCACGGGGAGGGGGCTCCACGGGACGTGGGTTGCCCACCACTGCCTCTTTCTTGCTCTCGAAACGTACGCGTTCGTTTCTGTCAACGGCCACGAGGACGAGTTGCGTTGAGACTGCTATCACGTTTTTTTTTCAGGGCATCTCAAGCCCCCAACCAGCCCGCACTCGATCAAAATAAATGCGAACAAAACACCACGGGAGGGGGGGGGAAACAGGAGCTGCGGTTTACCTGGAACCTCGTCGTCTTCCTCCTCGTTCTCCTCGGGAACGGTGGGTGTTTTCGTTTCGAGGGCGGCTGCGGGAAACACGTGGAGGAGGGCGAAACGGCGAAATCACAAGACGCGACGACGGCAAGACACCGGGTCGTGCGAAAAGCATGTGGCACGCAGTTATAGTAGCGGCGTTAACGCCGGTTGGAAGTTGTTTCCTGGCCAAATGAGCGTTGACGTGGTTGCTCATATCCCGTACGGCCCTGCAGAGCCAGTGGTGGAAATTCCACGTTCCAGTGGCGGGGGCTAATTTCACGATAGGACTACTGACTTTCCCACAAAACGGTACTCATTTTATCAACTCCTGGAGTGAGGATGGGTACCACCCCCCCCCCCCACCTAGGATTTTAACCCGATAATAAAACATCCACTTGTATTATCCTATTGGTGTCATATTCTTGGTGTCATATTCGTATTAGCATTCTCATCATCAACATCAGCCATCATCTATTCACCGCCAGATAAAGGCATCCCTATGTCATTCCCATCTCTCAACATCTCACTGGCAATATTCTCTAGAACTATCACTCTATTCGTGTCAGAAATTAATCCGTACAAGTATTCTATTAAGCGCCGTTCAATTGGTGTCATTATTAATATCAGTTATCATGAAAGCATTACTATTGTATCAAGTTTTCTGTTTCTGTGTTGGCAAAGCGGTGCGCACAAGAAAAAAATAGCGGCGAGAAACTCTGCACACACCTGGCTTGGGCAACTGAGCGGCGAGCTTGCGCAGGCTGGACAGGCCCTCCATGCCCAGCTGGTTGAGCACGCCGGGCAGCATGTCGGCCAGGTGCTTGTTCTCGGCGTGGCCCGTCACGGCGAATGTGTTGGCCGTCACCGACGCCTGCACCTTGGGGTTGTTGAAATGGATGACCGTGCCGTCGTCCTTGAACATGTTCACCTGGTGGCAGTGACACGGGGGGGGGGGGGTAGAGGAGGAGGAGATGAGGAGGAGTTGTCGTTGAGTTAGCGATTCGGCGATTGAAATAAGATCCGTACAGATTGTTGTTCATAACAATAAACGCAAGCCCATTAAAGCACGTTGCCAAGCTTAACTCAACGAGGTGACATCGTTCGCGGAAAACAATCAAATTAACCATTTAAGAGAAGGGATAAAGGATGGAGATAGGGGGGGGGGCCCTGCAGCCGTGTCAACATCACGACGGGGGGAGTGGGGGGGGAGTGGATTTTTGAAAACAAAGACACTGCCCTGTCCGGGGCTGTCGCACACGCTAAATACATATTAACAAAGACATTCACGTGTGTGGCCGGCATCACGCAGACTGCCGTCTCAAAAAGAACTGAAACGCGTGGCCCATTTAGTCAGAGCCATCATCGCTACTCAAGACGAATGGAGGAAATGCGGCCGACCCAACGGGCGGCAGCGAAACACAGCCCACCATACACGCAAAGCACACAACCTGCACCGTGCTGATATATCTATTTGTTTCCCGGCCTGCATTTAAAATTGTATCTGTCGCAACGGGGGTTTTCGCTCCGTTTCTATGCCGACAGTGGGCGCCCTCACCTCCTCGATGCCGTTGATGCTGTTCACAGCGAGCTTCTTCAGTGACGACTGCAGCTTCTTGTCGTCGGCTGTCGCTGTCCGGTGAACCACCTTCTTCTTCCGGCGTGCCGTGCCCTGCGCAAAACAACCAGGTGACAGGGTCAAACCTCGCCTCCTCCATCAACGCTCTTGTAATGGCTTGCCATGTTACGACCCTATATAAAGTGTCATCATTATCGCCGCTGCCATGGTTAATGTTCCCCGTGACCGTCAATCGTTGATTCCACCACCCATGCCGAGGACTGTCGACCAGACTGACCGATTTATCTCGACGATGCCGTGTTAATCCAGCACACTGCAGATTCCAACGTACCAACCCACTCACTCGCTTCGTCACCCACTAATTCTTCCAACTCACTCATTCACCCACTGACTCAATCACCCCTTCACCTAGTCACTCACCACACTTTGGAAGCCACCATCAATTTTCCAAAATTGTTAAAATAACATTGCTCAATTCGGGAAATGCATCACCTCTCATCTTACGTCTCTGATGGTGCGATTTGTTGTTGGCCGCGTGACATGTTGAGTCTCTCTAGACCTGTGCTAACAACTGCAATACAAAAAAACTCCACTGCTGAGTGACTGTTGGGGGCAAGGGGCCATTAGCGAGCAACTTGAAGGGCCGGCGTGGTGCGAGACGCATTGAAGGGTGTACCGTGACAAATCGGCACTGGGACACATTGGTGGATGGGGCCCAGCCACCCTGAGGTGCTCTGGTACTCATTAGCCGAGGGGCCACAGCCCCCTGTGAATGCCTTGGGACTCGCCAATGAATGGTTCACAGGCCCCATAAATGCCCTGGGACTCGTCAATGAATGGCTCACAGCACCCCGTGAATGCCCTGGGACTTGAATGGCCATACATGCAAAACACATTTTGCCCTAACAGCTTCTATCACTGGAAATTAAAGGCTTTGCACATTGTAATGCGTTGCGTGGTCCATGGGGTAGGGCATGATTCTTCGTTAAGACTTCAATTAAGACCGGCAGCACTTCCTTACCTTGCCCCCAATTCGCACTTGAGCCTGCAACTTTGCAAGTTTTTCTTGATTCATGTTTTCTTTCATCTGTGGGGAAAAATAAGAGACCCACAAACACAATGGGTCAGATGGAGCATTTTAAAAACCAGCCGCACGGAAACCCTCGTACCTTCCCCAAACCTCACACAATATTACAATCACACCATCGGAGTTTTCAGCCAGGGCCTGACATGAAGACGACGGGATGGGCCCCAGGATTCACAAGACTGGATCGGGTCAGCATGAAGAGACGGGAGAAGAAGGCGAGAGCGGTGGTGCTCATCTCAAGACGAGCGGAGAGAAAGTCAACTGAGACGGCCGGGACATTTTAGTTACGTACTCTTTGGTTCTATTCGGTAAAGTCACGTAGGTTAGCATTAGGCACCAGGGTGTAGACCGGAGAGGCACGCTTAAAAAGAAGCGGTGCTTCTAAGTGATGAGCTAGGACAAGACGTCGACGTGGATGCCGAGATGGCTGGCACCTATCGTACAGAGAGGAAACACAAAGAAATGATCGTGAAAGCGCCAGGGTGGAGGGGACTGGGAGGGAGGGCAAGGTTCCGGTCTCAATAATTAATATTTACAATTTCCGCAAATAATATGCAAATCACATGGTCATGTAACCTGTCGTTTAATTAAGCAAACAGAACTGTACAAACAAGATAAAG
The DNA here is from genome assembly GCF_048934315.1 of Petromyzon marinus. Classification (NCBI taxonomy): domain Eukaryota; kingdom Metazoa; phylum Chordata; class Hyperoartia; order Petromyzontiformes; family Petromyzontidae; genus Petromyzon; species Petromyzon marinus. The sequence goes on along the minus strand of NC_133710.1, from coordinate 4,754,632 downwards.
AATAGATAAAAAAACGCAACTCGTTAATCGTGACCATTTGTCGAATAGCTGATTGCGGGGGTTATAATCATTACTTTAATACACAAACTGGGCAAACATCCTGATGTAGCAGGGCCCTTACGGTGAAAAAAGCATCACGAGACTCAGTGAAGCTTCCTCGGATAATAAAAATAATCATAACACCTTCATTATGGTACCCAGGAAAGCCACACCGAATGGCTAGTTCTACTGCAGTTTTGTTTCACACGCCTTCAGGAAACTGGAAAACCTGGTTCAACGCCAGCGCTTCTCGCATCCCGGTGATAAATCCTGCCAAGTTCTGTATCAACGCCTTATGTGGTTGGGAGAACCAAGACATACAACTTCCTCTCGAGGGCTATAAAATCCCTCGATAAAAGAAAACGGTGCAGCCCTGCAATTGCTTACTCACGCCGCTGCTGGTACACGTGCCTCGACTAGAGTGCTCTAGAGGACCTTTAGATGGTATTTTGGCCTATTCCTTCAAGCGGCAGAGACGTCTTGGACGACGTGAGGTGTACCCACACTTTATCCCACCACACGCAACCTCCCAGTTAACTGTGAACACCCCTTCTATAGTGCAGGGTGTGGACAGAGGTGGGGAGATTTAAGAAACTTGTGGAATTGTTTGAATTTTGGCGCCGAGACATCGAACCGGCAACCTATATGTTTGCATCGCTCACCATCACACCCTGGGAAAATTCCAACTCTTCCCGTAGTAGGCATTTAACAAGGCAGGGATTAATAACGATCATTCTACTCATACGTGCATCAGAAATGGTTAAATGTAAAGGATCCGACGCTTATGATTTGTGCAAATTATACGCCGTTGCATTTATTTTAATCAAGGGCTCAGGCTCGATTAGCCACAAGGGATTAGCGTCAAGGTCAAGGGCAGTGCCGTCCATCATGAACGCTTATTACCCATTTTTTTGTTAATCCACTGCTGGATGAGGGGGCCCCCTCATATCCGTTGCCAACAATGGGGGTTCATTTGACTATACTTCCCCTGCCCCCCCCCCCATATGCCGAGCCGGTGCAGGTTGAAGGTATGGTGCGGAACACAGCCGTGGGCAGTGCAGCAACGTACACGGGCGCGCGGTGGACTCGACTTGCCTCCCCCTAGCCTCTGGCACCACGGGTGCACAGAAGTAACAAGGCAACAATGGAATTCGCTTCACGACCCTCCTCTGCCGCTCACACGGGGGCTTTGAAATTCCACTTCCAAATCATCAATTCTACCTTGGTCGACGCTAGCAATCGACCAAATCTTGTCTAAAAAACGGGCAGGGCCCCCCCCCCCCCGTTCCCACGCAGGCAGCTATCGCTGTGGCCACAGCTGTGGTCGTTATTTCACAACGGGGTCGTCGATTTTCCCTCTCGATTTCCTTCTGCTCACGCCACGGGGCACGGTCACACGCTCGCGGCACCTGGCATCCGCCGTCAGGTCCTCCTCTCGCGTCTCTGCTGGTGGCGGACAGCTGCTGATGCTACTTGCTGGGCCGCTTGCTGTGCTGGCCATGCACAATTTGGTGTCGGATTCGGCAGAGGGAGCGCAAGCAGCTTGTTACGGAAACGGAGCGTTTTTTCCAACTTGGAGAATTGTTTATGACCCGAGTGCGCGGAGGAGTGTAGCGCTAATCCCGGTTTTGTATGGCGCCGGGAGAATGAGACTGTTCATTCGCCATCGTTCAGAATTTAATATAGATACGGTGGAGTGGGGCCGTGGCGGTTATCACGCTGCATTGCGAAGATAAGCGAACGACCCGAGTTCGATTCCCGGTCACAGCCCACATCAAGTAGTGTACAATGTGAACCGGTGCCGCTCATGTTCACCAACCAACAGTGTGACCAGCGTGGCGAGGTATGGTCAAACGATCCCCAAGACAAAAATGCCATCAGGTCTTCATCCACCAGTGGATTGACCAAGGGCTGTAACATTATTAGGTGAGCTCATATAGCCTCTCCCCCCCCCCCCAAGAATGAAAGGATATGTTGCTTACATCAGAACTGTGGTTATATAAGCATGTGCTTATTCCCAGCTGATTTTGTAATGATCGTATGTTCAGTAACATTTAATTTTAAATTGTTACCTACTTATTAACCTTCATGGCATTTTGTAAAAGGGGTAAACAATATGAATTACAAATAAGCAATCTTCGTTAACGAAACTAATTATTTGGACAGCTTTTCTATACGCAGTATACTCGTGACGCAGTGAATGAGCAAATGGAAAAAAATATATATTTTTTAACTCTTAACCGGAAACCCCAGTAAATAAACACGCGCACACATCGGCGAGGAACTGGTCTCAACATCCCAATCATCGACATCCATCAGAGGCTTCACAACACTAACAGGTTTTTTTTCCTGATCAAAGACAATTTCCTTTCTCAATGAGCACAAGCAAACTCACCAATGAGCAACATCAGCAAATCTCACGAAACCTAGGAAAGCAAGCAGGAATTTGACCTGGGTAGTGATTGGATGGTGATATCGCCACCATCATGCCTAAAACTGGTGCTTTCGGGGCTGTGTTAGGACCAGTGTGGTGAAGTATGGTTAAACTACCACAATCGGCATAGCGTCGGGAGGCCATCAAATCCAACAGAGGACTAACAAAGCAGGCTGTACGTGTACACGCACACTCAATGCGACACCTAACAAGACACAGCGACTAATTACACCCTTTGTTAACGAAAGCAGTCGTTATAAGATTAGTGTGACAGAGTCCCATAATACAACCACCCACCCACAACCCCCCAAAAGCTGAACTACAACTTTTTGTTGTTGTTGCAATACTGCATTTGCGCAAATCACACAAACTCTACACGTTTGTTAAAAACACCGCCCTCAAAGAAAAATAATATAGTTCTGGCTTGCGGAGGCCTTCACTAAGCAGTGGAATGATCGTGGTTGACGATGAAAAGAAAAACATTTACACGCAAAGTTTTCGGCAAAGGCTCTCTTAAATGTATACATCCCCCCCCCCCTTTTGGGGCAATGTAATTTGACAAGCGTGTCGAGTTCTTTCGTGCCCAATGCACGGTTTAGACGAGATGCCAACATCACAAAGTGACGCTGAACACACGCCAATGCGAACAACAACAACAACCAGTGTGTGTTGTAACAAGGGGGGGGGGAGGATGGGGGTCATTATAAACACAAACTGGGGCAGAGGCTTGGGCCTGTTGTGACCACTGGCGGCGTGTGCGCGCACGCCCCCGGTGTCTTTCACCATTCCTCAGCCGGGGTTTTAAAAGAAAAAAATAGACCACCGGCAGATTCTCCGCCGTGTTGATTCCACGGCCCCCTTTTCGTCGATCCACCGCTGGACGAGGGGTCTTATATCGTGGGTTATCAGACCATACACCGAGGCATTGGGCAGCACAGAAATGGATGTCGTTGCACTGCAATCTCTCAAGCCCCACGACAACCTGTGGTCAATCCATCCCAGGCACAATCCAAGCCTCAGACCCGCTTAGCTTCAAAAATGTGATTTAAAAAAAAACTGGGCACACTCTGGACGATTTGGACACATAGGTGGGTGGGTGCGTGCGAGTTGTCAACAATCCAATGCCACACTGTAAAACTGGGTCTCTCTTCCTGCGGCAACGCAATACGTTTGACCACTGCTACGGATGCTGTTAACAGCAAGCATGGCAGCTAGCGATCGCGCGTCATACAGCAATGTGTGATGACTAATGCACGATTATATTATCGCACGCCAAAATTGCGTGCGTTTAGTTGGTGGAATTATATTTATCCAAGCAAGCTTAGCTTAGTCTCAAGACTTGTTTTTTTTTTCCTGGAGGGGTCCTGCTACATGAGGTAAGGGGGGCGGGTAATGCCACCACTTCCAAGGCATTTGGCCAGTGTGGAAGAGTAGGCCAAAAACCCTCTTGAGTGACTCAGACCCCCCCCACCCCCCTCTAGTGGAGGACCCTTCTACCAGCTGTCCTATCACATTTTACACGCTTTCTTGGAAGGGTTGGCCACTTACATGGAGGAATTTCCTAATCAATTGGGGGCCATGTCAAAGTATAGCAGAGACTAAGCCCAGTAAAAAATACGTGACGGTCCTGATTGTTCGAGAATAACTGCGTCACATCCACAGACGATGAAGCAGGGTACGTAACGTTGTTCTACAAGAAGACCATGGTCGCGGAAGCCCCTGCCACCCGAATTTGATTCACTAGCTGCGACGAAGCATCCCAAACCGATCAGGACCTAACCTCCCCTCGACTCCACCGGGCATGGGATATCCCATCCAAAATCACTGACAAGCATGATGTGAAAATAAGGTCAAACAACCCCCCTCTCCAGATATGTTCATATGATATTATTTACGTATACGTGTACGCCAGTCCCAGATAATCGTCGTACAAGCTCGAACATGTCGCAATATCGTTCCACATTAGCCACGCGGTTCGCGGCCCGCCGAGCCTAACCACGTGCTGCCTTCTACCCCACCGTAACAGCGCCTCGATTCCATTTACGCGACCCAATGATCCATTGACCTTGACCCGAGGCTGCAGCCTTGACCCCCCCAAAACCATCCGAACGGTAAACAGAAGCGCTCGGTTACATAATTGTTGTTGTTTTACCTTGACCGCAATATTAACGGGAGACACGGGCAACACGTAACGAGCATGTTGGCATCAAGAGATCGCAAGTGGCTGTAAGGCACACGCGTCTCGCCAGAATGGACGATTCGGTGTGGTGGTAGGCACTTAACAACGGGGTAAGAGTCCAGACGGAGGTGGATACGCAGAGGTGTAGTAAATCAGCTTTGCTTGTGCGTGTGTGTGCGCGTGTGTGCTTGCTGGAGCCATGGTGGGGCTGTGTGGAACGTCGCGAGGCGGCGAGAGATGGCGACGGCGTGGAGGCGTTTTTAAAGGGGCGCAATGCGCAGTTGGGCTGCCGATGATGGAGCGCGCATCGCTCATATAACAGTGGATAGACCACGGCTGATGAAGATGAACAAGGAGGCCGTAAACCTAACAGTGGATAGATCACGGCTGATGAAGACGAACAGGATGGTCTTAAATCTAACAGTGGATAGACCACGGCTGATGAAGATGAACAGGGGGGCCTTAAACCTAAGTGGATAGACCACGGCTGATGAAGATGAACAGGGGGGTCTTAAATCTAACAGTGGATAGACCACGGCTGATGAAGACGAACAGGGGGGGTCTTAAACCTAACAGTGGATAGACCACGGCTGATAAAGACGAACAGGATGTACCTAAATCTAACAGTTGATAGACCACGGCTGATGAAGACGAACAGGGGGGCCTTAAATCTAACAGTGGATAGATCACGGCTCGTGATAGGTGAACACGTGAATTGCGATTAAATTATTGAAGACTGTAAACGTATTTGTAATCGATTACCAAACGAAAGCAAGGACGATTAACCGATGGAAATTACACCAATTAATCTTAACAGTTCTAAAGCATGCTCACAAATAAAATTTCACATTTACAGCACGCGACCGTCCATAACCAGAACGTGGTAATTATGAACTTAACACGAGAAGGGAAAAAAAAAATTCGTTAAAAGTCCCAACAAATCGCTATAAACTGTTACTGAAAAGCCTGAACACGAAGGCCGCTGCGCGACTCTCAACAATAACACCGCGCGATGGCTCGGTCGATATTCAGCACCAACACAACACACACGCGACGCTACAGTGTGGGGGAGCAGGGGTGGCGGGTGGTGTGGGGGTAGGCCGTCGAGGTGCTATCGTAACGAAGAGAGTGAGAAGAATAATAATAATGTACAACAATCGTGTAGAACGTCAAATAAGAAGCGAGAGAACCGATGCCGACCTGAGACACACGCGGCTGGGGATGAAGGGGGGCCCAGAAACACGAGGCGCGCAAAATGGCAGCGGAGCCCCGGGGGGAGGGGCGGGGGGAGGGGGAGGGAGGGGGCGGCCCCGCCCATGAATGGACGCCAACCCGCCCGCCATCTTACGTAGGGGCGGTGGGGGGGGCGCTGAGACTGTAGAGTCCTCGTTACATATTCTTGGTTCTTTGGGTAAAGTCACTTAAGAAGGGAAACAATAGAATAATAAAAAATAAAATAAAACAATGAAATTCTCGCGACGTTTCGACTGCAACGCAAGCAATCATCATCATCATCAACAGATGTGAAAACCACAGCAAGAAAAAATTTCCCTGCAGTCACAAAAGCTTTAAAAATCAGACTTCGTTTCATAAAGGGGCCGTCCATAAATGACGTCACGCATCTAGGTGGGGAGGGGGGTCAGACATTTGTGACGATGTGTGACGGGGGGGGGGGGGTGAGAAATGTGACGTCACATCAAAATGCGCAACTTTAAATAAATATAGACAACACGTTCCACTTAATTAAATCGACTTTTTAATAAATGTTTTCTCCTACAACATCAGAGTGCAGCGGCACATTAAATACGCACTACAATGACAATAAGTTAAAGCGATTTGAAGCAGGTTTTATATTTTTTGGGGGGGGGGGGCAGAGCTTTGTGACGTCATATTTGAGGGGGGTCTGATTTTTTGTGACGCCGTGTGACGATGGGGGGGGGGGGGGAATCAAAAATCGTCAAAAATCGCGTGACGTCATTTATGGACGGCCCCTAAGTACAGGGGACTCCTCTTTCCTCCTGATGACGATGGCTTGTGTTGTGATCGAAACGTCGTAGTTTTTGGTTATTTTCTTTGAACCATCTCCGTGACTTTACCGAAAGACCCAAATAATATGGGACTTCTCTACTTACGAACAACTCCTCTATTTACGGCTAATTAATTGACGAACGTCTCCTCTACTTACGGCGCATCTACTTACGACTCATACTTACGAACGCCTCCTCAAGTTACGACTCATCTACTTCCTACCGACGCCTCTACTTATGATTCCTCAACTTACGAACGACTCCTCTCCGTACGGCTCCCCTACTTATGAGCTGTCCCGGAGGTCTGTTCGTAAGTCGATGTGTTCTTTACTCCCTGTTGATTGCAAACACGTTGCACGGCGTGTGCACTTAACACGGGGAATGGCTAAAAAATGTACGGTCTGCTGCAGATGTAGATGCCACTGGTTCTTCACGTTCTGTAGATGTAGATGCCACTGGTTCTTCACGTTCTGTAGATGTAGATGCCACTGGTTCTTCACGTTCTGCAGATGTAGATGCCACTGGTTCTTCACGTTCTGCAGATGTAGATGCCACTGGTTCTTCATGTTCTGTAAATGTAGATGCCACTGGTTCTTCACGTTCTGCAGATGTAGATGCCACTGGTTCTTCACGTTCTGCAGATGAAGATGCCACTGGTTCTTCACGCTCTGCAGATGTAGATGCCACTGGTTCTTCACGTCCTATGGATGGAGATGCCACCGGTTCTTCATGTTCTGCAGATGTAGATGCCACTGGTTCTGCACGTCCTGTGGATGGAGATGTCACCGGTTCTTCATGTTCTGCAGGTGTAGATGCCACTGGTTCTTCATGTTCTGCAGATGTAGATGCCACTGGTTCTTCACGTTCTACAGATGTAGATGCCACTGGTTCTTCACGCTCTGCAGATGTAGATGCCACTGGTTCTTCACGCTCTGCAGATGTAGATGCCACTGGTTCTGCACGTCCTGTGGATGTAGATGCCACTGGTTCTGTACGTCCTGTGGATGGAGATGCCACTGGTTCTTCACGTCCTGTGGATGGAGATGCCACCGGTTCTTCATGTTCTGTAAATGTAGATGCCACTGGTTCTTCACGTCCTGTGGATGGAGATGCCACCAGTTTTTCACGTTCTGCAGATGGAGATGCCACTGGTTCTTTACGTTCTGCAGATGGAGATGCCACTGGTTCTTTACGTTCTGCAGATGTAGATGCCACTGGTTCTTCACGTTCTACAGATGTAGATGCCACTGGTTCTTCACGCTCTGCAGATGTAGATGCCACTGGTTCTTCACGCTCTGCAGATGTAGATGCCACTGGTTCTGCACGTTCTGCAGATATATATGCCACTGATTCTTCACGCTCTACAGATGGAGATGCCACTGGTTCTTCACGCTCTACAGATGGAGATGCCACTGGTTCTTCACGTTCTGCAGATGTGGATGCCACCAACGCCATCTATTGTGCGGCGGTCGAACTTAGGACTCTCGGTCTGAATAGTCAACTGGACATATGGACAGGTTTGTTCATATCTCTAAAAGTTCGTAAGTGGAATGCTCGTAACTAGAGGAATTCCTGTAGAGGTTTTTTTGGGTGAGATCACGTAAATATAAATGTGTCGTTACACCCGTCACCACCCAATACACAGCCAATTAGTAGGATTTGTCACGTGAACCAAACATGGCAATTCGTTACTCATTCAGCACATCGATGTATACCCACGACATTTATAATTCGAGTACGACGTTTCGACAGTAATTACAACTAGCATTGGCCCATGGTCCACACTAAAACCGCATCCGCTGCACGAACCATGGCAGCAGATGAGGATACCTGATGCACAAATGGAAAATAAATAAAAACTCTCCAGTAGCGTGCGACTGTGGTCATCCAGAACAGACAGTACAACGTATATACCGACGCAATACCCGGATCCACAAATACGAAGGAGACATCACAGCGACAGACTACTCTGCTACTCTTGACGTGGTTATTCTGGCATGACCACCTGAATGTGAAATTGTAGTTGTAGCTCCACATTTGCATCAGCCATATGATGGAATATCACCACCTGAATGTGAAATTATCGTTGTTAGCTCTGCATCTACATCAGCCATACGAAATAATATCACCACCTGAGTGTGAAATTGTAGCTCTGCATCGACATCGGCCAAGGGAACGTGGAGTGGGCTTCCCCTGAGCAATATGGCCGCCGCGGAAGCATGCGTCGAGATGTGATGACGGTGACTGATAGCAGATTTACGATTGCACAAAAAGAGACGTCGAATTATTTACTCAACGATTTAACTCAATAAATGTATTGTTATCTTTTGTATATATATACAATCGCGTGTTCGATGCGTGGTGTTACTTGAATGGTACTGGAATGATGGTTGGGCCCAGGGAGGGGTCATTTTGATGCGGGTTTCATTGACCTCACTGAAACGTCCATAACGCAATGTGCAAGCTATTTTTATTTATTTTATTTTCAATGCAAATTAGTGGATACAAAACATTCCTAAATTATGTAGGGTTCTTACATAATCTGTTACGCGATAACTACTACGAAACGATTAATGTGCCAATTTAAAAGTTGTTTATCGGGAAACATTTGCCTTAAGTGTTACCCAGATTATTTTTTTTCATTTTAAAGCCAGTGTCATTCACGAACGCGTCGATGATTATGGAATTGAGCGGTTGCTTAATTTTCGTAAGAAAAAATCTCATCCCAATTAATCGATTGCATCATCAGCCATGGTCGATCCACAGCTGGATGAACGATTCTCCAATCTGCCACCGCCTCTCAAAGAGATTTCAACACGCCACAGGTCTCGTTGTAATTGTCTCTGAAATATGTTGCTGGACAAACACACGTGCTTATTATTCTTCTTTGGTTCTTTCGGTAAAGTCACGTAAATTGAGAATAAAATAATAAAATAACACAATAAAATTCTCACGACGTTTCGGCCACAACGCAAGCGGCCGTCTTCAAGTGAAAGGAACAGACCTGTCGGGACGACAGAGCTTCAATGAACGATGTTAAGATTCGTAGCGACTTTTAAGCTGGTTGGGAGAAGTGAGGCACCTTCACAAAGGGGGTTTACATATCAAATAGCTGAGGGATTAGCTTGTGACTGGTCACGGAAATGGCTATGTTAAAGTCAAAACCTACACATCCACAGAGGCAACTAGTAATTTAGCATTGAAATACCTAAGGGATTAGCTTGTGCAAATAGCTGAGGGATTAGCTTGTGACTGGTCACGGAAATGGCTATGTTAAAGTCAAAACCTACACATCCACAGAGGCAGCTAGTAATTTAGCATTGATGTGTAGGTTTTGACTTTAACATAGCCATTTCTGTGACCAGTCACAAGCTAATCCCTCAGCTATTTGATATGTAAATCCCCTTTGTCAAGGTGCCTCACTTTTCCCAACCAGCTTAAAAGACGCTACGAATCTTAACATCGTTCATTGAAGCTCTGTCTTCCCGACAGGTCTGTTCCTTTCACCTGAAGACGGCCACTTGCGTTGTGGCCGAAACGTCGTGAGAATTTTATTGTGTTATTTTATTATTTTATTCTCATTCTACGTGACTTTACCGAAAGAACCAAAGAAGATGAATCCTTGCAGTCACGAAAGCTTTAAATCTAAAAGTGCTTATTATTGTTCATTTAGGCACGCCATTTATATAAGCGACCTGGATATCGCTAAATGACAGCTCGACCATTGCTTTTATGGCTTTATTTTGGTGATTTCTAAAACGTTTTTTGGTTTGGCCATGTTTGTTTAACGGAGTTAAACTGATGGCCTTAATCTAAGTTGTCTTGTGGTTGTTGTTTGACTTGCATCCCACTGGGATTTTTGCACACAGCGTTGGTGTACGGTGCTTTTTTCCGGAATATTTTGATGTTTTTTTCCTGGATTTTCTGTTTGCACAGTCACATAGTTACTTTAAGATGTTTTCTTGTTCATGTTTATTGTTTGTTGCGGTTGCACCCGATTCAAAAGCCGAATGGCTCACATGGCTATGCCAAAATAAATGAAACTGAAAAACTGAAACTGAAACCAAGTGGCTTATCGTAACGTGGATATTTATAGCAGCCAAATAACTCTAAACGCGTGATGTTGTTTCCAAATGTGGAGGTGGAAAACCGGAGGACCTGGAGAGAAAACACAATCCACGCGACCACGGGCAGAACATGCAAACTCCAAATATACAGGCATCGTCTGGATCGAACCCACGACCTCCTGTATACCAGGCGAGGGAGTTAACATCTCCTAGCCACCGTGGAACCACGGTAGTTAACATCTTACTCAAATTATTGCAGATGTTCGAAGATTGTGTGCTGTGTTCAGGTTGTTAGGTAATAACGTGCTCTATGCCACGCCGTTTCTGTACGGCATCTCGAGGTGCGGTCGCATCTGGATGCCAAATAAATCCACACCGCATCGTGCCGGGGAGAAATGTGAAAGGGGCCGTCCATAAATGACGTCACGCACCTAGGGGGGGGGGGGGTCAGACATTTGTGACGATGCGTGACGAGGGGGGGGGGGGAGTTTGAGAAATGTGACGTCACATCAAAATGCGCAACTTTAAATAAATAATTAAATATCCTTTTTATAGATGTTTTCTCCTACAACATCAGAGTGCAGCGCCACATTAAATACGCACTACAATGACAATAGTTTAAAACGCTTTGAAGCATGTTTTATTTTTTGGGGGGGCAGAGCTTTGTGACGTCATATTTGAGGGGGGGGGTCTGACTTTTTGTGACGCCGTGTGACGAAAGGGGGGGAGGAATCAAAAATCGTCCAAATTCGCGTGACGTCATTTATGGACGGCCCCAAAGCAACACAGGGTGTTGTCCAATCGTACGGCCACCGCCGGAGATGGAGCGATGAAATGAACTCGCGTGTGGAGATCGACACGGAACACGTTGCATTGTGGGACTGTGATGGGTGGCAGCGGCGGCGGCGGTGTCTTGGTGAGGCCTTCATCCAGCAGCGGAGAGACGCGATGATGACGTATGAATGCGTCCTGGGTGGTTAATCGCACGATTGATAGGACCACAACCAACATTGTAACAAAAGCATTTTATTGGAAACATATGTTTGCGAAATAACAGTGCACGCAATTATGCTGCTGACATCACCTTACACGAGTCCCATCACTGACAGGCCGATAACACACACACACACACAAAAAACAAATAGCTCTCATCTCGTAGCTCGCTACACACACCTAGGCTGTGTGTCCCGGGGGGTCCCCACGCAAAATTGAATCTTCACTGTCGAGGGGGAACAAAGAATACTTTCCAGTCCATGGCCTCGTGACTTCGGCAGTGACATAAAAAATATCGTGGAGCGTTTACGTTCGGCAAGTTGACAGCGTAAGCCCGGTCACCAATGACTGCACAACAAAAATCATCAAATTAAATTTGGCTCCGGCACTTCAATTTGACTTAAGTTCCAGGTCTGAAAATTAAACATTGCCACGTGACAAACGTTACTCCCTGTGGCAGGGGGTTGGTGGGAAAGGTCGCCTGCTGTTCTACTGTGTGGACCAGAGGACGTAAGAATGGATCTCAGAGGTAGTTGCGTGACATCCGCTTCTGTGGACCGTTACCCTCCAGCACGACAGGGCCGGACTGTTGCTCTGCCGAGATCCCGATCGATTCTTCGTCACGATACACAAAGCCGATGGCACAATCAGGGGAACAAAGCGGGTGCCTATATTCGTAACAATCAAATAAATGTATGCGGCACACTGTATTGACGTAACAAGAGTGCACTAACGATTGACCTAACCGAGCCTTTTGAAGTATTTTTCACCGAGAACGATGCTTAAACCTCTTGTCATATAGCCCGGCACACACAGCCCGCTCAGCTGTGCATCTAACAAAGGAATGACTTTCAGATAATAATAAGAATAAAAAAAATCTTATCATTTGGAATTTTAAGGACTTGGGATCTTCTTTTTCGGAGTTTTGAATCATTTACATTTTAATGTAACGCATCTCTGCTCAGAAAAGCTACACGACCCGACGCTACAGGATCCCCGCGGACTTGACGCCATCGAAGTGGCTCAGCGCCCACGTAATTTAACACAGTAGTACAAGGGCGGCCATTGCTGAGTACAGGCGCACAGGTGTGAACTTGCAGGTGTTCAACCCATACCTGTACACGGACAAAACAGTACCGAAATAAGTACAACGCCGAATATCCGACCGTAACACCCTCCCCCCCCATGACCAATTAACCGCCCCCGCCCAGTGAAGTATTTGCACGTGGTGCAGTTGCCAGATGATAAAATATCTGACCTTTTCACATATCCGCCTATGCCTCATTACCAAGTGAGTCGGATGTGACGTTGCACTGCAACAGTAATAATAGTCACAATACACGTCGGTGTCCCACTCATCAAACGAGCAGTATTGGGCGACATCCCCGTTTCTGGGCCCTGGGCCAACGGCGGAAATTCCACATTACCACGGCAAGGGCAGCTTTGTCCGCAGGACGATTGCCGTGGATGGACAATCATCAATATCACATGAACAGTGCAAATGTGTTGATTTTTTTCACTCATCTTGAATACATACGTTGGTTACCTAGAAGAAATGATTTGCGATTGCCCAGTGACCAAATCACCAGGAATGCACACAGATCTCGCAAGAACTCAGAAGCTAAGTAGAGTTGAGCCTGGATAGGGCTTGGATGGGTAATCACCACCACCACCACCACCACGTATAACAGGTTGTCATAGTGCTGTAAGGCTAGGAGGTGGCCAGCAGAGGACAGCACCGCAACATCGATGCTTCCACGTCTTATGCCCTTCACCTTCACCAACCCACACTGACCAGCGTGGCAAAGTATGGTCAAACAACCCCCATGACTGACAGTTCTTTTTTGGGTTGAGGGGGGGCACCATCCAGCAGTGGATTAACAGAAGGGCTGTACATGCTGATGGTGGTTAGGTTCAGGAGAACATGCAGCAATGGGTGGATCAAGGTCTGCGATGGTGATTTGGTTCACAATAAGTCTCCACCATACGTTAGCACCTTCCAATCAAAGAGGCTAAACTCAATAATTAATTGTCTGCGTGCATGCTTTTTGGTGTGTCGCTTAATACGCAAACTATGGCTTCGATGCAAACACAGGCACGTGGCAAATCCACAAACGTGTTTAAAAGATACAAATAATAATAAAAGAGGAACCTCGCTGTGCATTGATCAACAACATTGATACTTGGCGATAGCCAACGGAATGTTTTGGCAAGAACCTGCAAACGGTTGCTTAAAAACTATTTCAAGGTTAATTACAAAGTGTAATTGTTTATTAGACCCAAGCCAAGATCAAATGTCTCAGAATGCACCCGATCTCATCAGAATTCAGAAGCTAAGCAAGGCTTGAGCTTGGAAAGTGCTTGGATGGGCGACCACCATGTATAGGCCTGTTGCTGTGCGGCCACGTTGTCAGCGGCTCGCTGTGCAGCAAAATCCACTGTTGCACTATATTATGCTCCAACATCTATGCGCCCTGCACCACCAACCGAAAACGACCAGCGTGGTGTGGAAGCAACGGTCAAGCGACCTCCGACGGCCGATGCAGTGTTCGGTGAGGCCTCCCCCCATGCAGGGGCGGATTAAACAAAGGCCTCTGAATAATAAATTTGCTCTGTTGTTACACTTAAAAGTGTTATCATTTAAGGGCGTTAACAAAAAAAAAACCTCAGCGTTTTAATGCAAGAGGGACACCGATAAAAATCCTAATCTCATTTCCCTAAAGCATTGGCAATCACGCACACAAAACAGCCGCCATAAATACTGCAACGAGGCTTTCGTGCGAAAACAAAACCACGTCGACGCAATCTTTGTGCAAAGGTAAGTTCCGCCCGTGCAGAAAAAAAAAACACAGACAAGGCCTCGGGGGCGGACAGCCTGCCCGACGCTTGCGGCCCGTTACGCGAGGCGACTGGCGGTGTCCACATTCAGATCGCTCCAGTGTAAATGAAGGCAGCGGTTAAACGCTCGAGTAAAATCCTGAGGAGCCATGCCTTGAAACCGCGGGCCCACCCCCCGCCGCCCCACGCACGCTCCCCACATTCCCCCTGCCGTGGCGCTGTCGCTGCGATGAATACCCGGCAGTGGCGCTAACGACAAGTCCCCGGTGTCGTCGCCGCCGTATCACTGCGTGAGCCTGGGGTTCTGTCTCTTGAACGATTCCCTGCTGGGAGATTTGAAACATCATCGTGGTCAGAAATTTGATCAACACATCGGCACGTAAATAAATAGCATTTTTTTTTAACGTGATAATCTTGTCACGTGGTAGGGGGTTAACGACAAGAATTTTGGCTATACAAATACACGACCACTTGGCCTAACCCAAAAAAAAAACAGATATGGGTCAATGTACTGACTACTAAAACATGAATCGCGTCTCAGGACATCTTTTAAATTATTTGGGTTCAATGTTAAGGCCCGAGGCTCACAGAGCCTCATGAAGGTACATTTTGTAATCTTCGTAATTCGGTTTTAATCCCCGAGGCTTAAACAGAGCCAGACTGGGGCACCTTGAGGATTCCTCCGTCTCTCTCCTCACCTGGCACAGGTGAAGGCCTCGACGGGTCTGTAGAGCTCTGGGATTTTACGATCGATGATGGGGTGCAGGGCGTCCACAAGACGCAAGTAGTTCTTCTCCAGCTCCTTCTGGTACTCGTGCTGGTCCATGGCGATCAGGTGCTTGTTTTTCCTGAGCGCGTCACGGCACCTGTTCGTGCGGTAACCAGGTCAAGAGGTTATCGTGGCCAAATCCGGCGATGCCACCACCACCGCACCTCATCGCCAGGGATTTCTCCCCTCCTCCAGATCCCAAGGCCAGCACACACAGTCGACTTGCAGCGACCTGCAAGATCTGCCCTGACAGCCTCATTCCATTACCTGCTCTTAGACTCACACGGAGACCGATAAACTCCCACAGACAGCCATAGACACGCCCAGACAGCTATAGACCCACAGACTCCAACACAGAGACCCACAGACTCGCATAGATACCCATATACTCATACAAACAGCCATAGACTCACTCAAGAGATCCATAGTTCTACCCTAACGATATCCCACGATCTGCTCTTAAGTCTCCCCCTTGGACACCAGACTCGTGGAGACCACTCCAATGTCTCTCTCGGCAATCGGCCTTCACCACCATCCTGCATAAGCGACTCACGCAGCGTAATCGTTTTTTTTTTGTCTGATCATATGCAAAACCGGGGTTAGAGTTCATTTGAATTAATTTGATTTAGGGAGTGATGTTAATGTTAATTAATCAACATCAGCCATGAGCTATCCACTGCTGGACGAAGGCCTTCCAAAGCTTCCGCCGCCATCTCCCGTCTTCGTGCGAACTTACGATCCACCTTGCACCTTCACTCGCTGGTTTCATCGCTCCACCTCTGCGATGGTCATCCTCCCGGAAGCATTCCGTTCCTTTTCGCATTGCCCAAGCCCGTCGTTTATTGACAACTCGCCACCACCGCTATCTCAACCATTACCATCGACAGTACCGTCGCAGCCACGACCATCGCCGTGCGGGTCGCGTGGGGCGAGCTCACCGCGTCCTCACCTCTTCATGAAGTCTTTGAAGCACAGCCGGAGTTTGTTGTGGAAGCGGAAATCCCGGGGGTCGGTGGGGATGTCCGACAGGAAGACCTGCGCCACCTCAAGCGGACCCTGGGGAGTGGGGAGCAGCCAAAGGACAGGGTCTGGGTTAGAGACAGGATTAGGGTTAGAGATGGGGGTATGGATTAGGGAAAAGGTTATAGATGTATTTATGCTGAAATTCTGTCACACCGTACGTAGTCAACCAAGCTAATCGGGGATAGGGTTGAGGACAAGATTCGGGTCAGAGTTAGGGATAGGTCATGGTCATAATTATGGTTTGGGTCAGGGCTAGTCAGGGTTTTGGGTTGATATGCAGGGTCAGATCTAGGGTCATGGTCATGTGGCTGTGACGAGGCTGAGACCATAATCTCACGAGATATGAGGAAGCGGTTGAACCGTGGTTGGGCAGCTGACACCTGGAATTGAACTCGGCTACCCAGCGGTGCCGGCTCAGCCATTGTGAACTTCCCCCCCCCCCCTCTCGAGCCACGGGGCCCACCTGTTACGCCGTCCCTTCGACCAACCAGATTACCTGGTTCACGGTTGTCCCCACGGATCCCTGCAGGACCATCTGGAGCATCTTGGGGTCCGGCGGCTCTTGATGCGTGGCCACGGCGAGTTCGCTGATTTTCTTCTGCATGTCCTCGATGGCCACCTCGATGGGAGTGAGGACGATCTGCCAACGAGACGCAACAGGACCGCAAGAGCCCGTCGTAGACCGCTGACACGGCCGAGCGGTGGCGCGTTTGCCCGCTCGTTTGCGGTTTCAATCCAGCGGCCGGCCCCGATTAACACTGGCCGGTGTATCGACGGTAAAACCGCCACAATCCCGCGACGCCAATCGCAAGAGCAGGCCGTTGTGCGCCGGCGTCGCAGTTCAACTTTGTCAAATTTTAATTGAAAACAAATTTCGCCACAAAATACTCGACTGGAATTATGCAGAGCAACAATCGCCCACCATTTGGATGACCCACCTGCAACGAGTCGTGAGGCTCGGAAGGGGATTTTCTCAGGAAACAGGCTTCGTGATTACGATAATAATACTACTACTACTACAATAAGACGAACACATTCTTAGCTCTTTCGGTAAAGTCACGTTGAAGGGAAACAATACAATAATAAAATATATATAACACAATAAAAATTCTCACGACGTTTCGACCATAACACAAACGGTCATCATCAGGTGTGAAAACCAACGGCTATTGTTTTATATATATTTTATTATTTTATTGTTTCCCTTCAACGTGACTTTACCGAAAGAGCTAAGAATATGAATTACTGCAGTCACGAAAGCTTTAAATCAAGACGAACACAGTGAAATTATAATGAGGCTACCGCATTTCTGGGAGGCTCAACTGGGACATGCTGAGCTGGCAGCCCCTTCATATTTTTTGATGTTATTATTGTCATTGTTTTCGTGACCGCTGGAAGCAATAATAATTATTTGTTTTTGATAGAGGGCCCTTCACGACGCGGCGCCCCAGGGTGATTTACCAGCGATAGGCGACTTACGGATGTATGTATACGTCTGTACGTATGCTGAACTTCTTTCGCACCATACGTAGCCAACCGTGCTAATCGGAGGTGCCGGGGGAAGGACAACAAACTAAACAATCGCATGACAAACCGTCGCACGCCGTTTCTGAACGGCGTCCTGAGATGCGCTCGCATTTACACTGCTCCATGAATCTGAACCGCGTTGGCAACCTAACCCTAATACAGTCTAACAAGCGTTTGCTGTCGAGGTGCTGCCATACCCCGGGTTGCCAGGAGAAGGCGCTACAGCAAATGTGGACTCCCATCTGTTCCACCTGTACGGGATAAAGCGTTGCCCCCTCGCACGAAACTGGCGCGGTGCATTCGTGGTGGACTGGACTCACGGGAGTGCCTCTGAGCTGTTCTCTCTCTCCGAGAGCAAACAAATGACGGTGTGGTGGCGGCGCGTTACAAGTTGAAATTATTCTTATCATTGTTATTATAAACTAAACTAAAACTTGACTACTTATTATTTTACCGGGCAAGGCCCATTGAGCTATATAGCTATTTTTCAGAAGCGAGCTGGCCACAAATGATAGCTGAACAAAGTGGCCTATCGCGTGGAAATGTATAGCGGATAAAAACACTCTAAACGCATGTTGATTCTGAATGTGGAGTGGAAAAAAAAACCCAGAGGACCCTGAGAAAAATCCACGCCACCACGGGGAGAGAGAGAGAGAGAGACACGCAAACTCCAAATATACAGCAGGCGTCATGGTTGGGATTGAACCCACGACCTCCCGTATACACGTTAACATCTCGCTACCGTGGCATCAAATGCATGCCAAGGCTAGGCAACGGCGCCTGCCATCACGAGGGCGGAGGGGACGCCGCACCTCCTCGCGGTGCACCACTTGGATGCGCGTCTTGATGTAGGGGAAAGCGTGCGAAGTGGTGAGCAGCGTCTTGCGCTTGTACTGCTGGCGCAGCTCGCCGCGGGCACGGCCCTCGCGCGTGAACGGCGTCGCGAACATGAAGCGCCGCAGGTTCCAGTTGCGGTCGAAGTGGGTCACGCGGTGCTTCGCCTCGTAGGCCTCGAAGTACGGCTCCACGTACGTGATCTGGATGTACGCCTGACACACGCGCAGCTACAGTTAGCAACGGCGCGGGTGTTTTAGTGTGTTGCTACTGTGGGTGTTTTAGTGTGTTACTACTGTGGGTGTTTTAGTGTGTTACTACTGTGGGTGTTTTAGTGTGTTACTACTGTGGGTGTTTTAGTGTGTTACTACTGTGTGGGTGTTCGTGTGTTACTACTGTGGGTGTTTTAGTGTGTTCCTACTGTGGGTGTTTTTGTGTGTTACTACTGTGGGTGTTCGTGTGTTACCACCGTGTGGGTGTTCGTGTGTTACTACTGTGGGTGTTTTAGTGTGCTACTACTGTGGGTGTTTTAGTGTGTTACTACTGTGGGTGTTTTAGTGTGTTACTACTGTGGGTGTTCGTGTGTTACTACTGTGTGGGTGTTCGTGTGTTACCACCGTGTGGGTGTTTGTGTGTTACCACCGTGTGGGTGTTCGTGTTACTACTGTGTGGGTGTTCGTGTGTTACCACCGTGTGGGTGTTTGTGTGTTACCACCGTGTGGGTGTTCGTGTGTTACTACTGTGTGGGTGTTCGTGTTACTACTGTGTGGGTGTTCGTGTTACCACCGTGTGGGTGTTCGTGTTACCACTGTGTGGGTGTTCGCGTGTTACCACCGTGTGGGTGTTTGTGTGTTACCACCGTGTGGGTGTTCGTGTTACCACCGTGTGGGTGTTTGTGTGTTACCACCGTGTGGGTGTTCGTGTTACCACCGTGTGGGTGTTCGCGTGTTACTACTCTGGGTGTTCATGTTACCACCGTGTGGGTGTTAGTGTGTTACCACCGTGTGGGTGTTTGTGTGTTACCACCGTGTGGGTGTTCGCGTGTTACCACTGTGTGGGTGTTCGCGTGTTACCACCGTGTGGGTGTTCGTGTGTTACTACTGTGGGTGTTAGTGTGTTACTACTCTGGGTGTTCGTGTTACCACCGTGTGGGTGTTTGTGTGTTACCACTGTGTGGGTGTTCGTGTGTTACTACTGTGGGTGTTAGTGTGTTACTACTCTGGGTGTTCGTGTTACCACCGTGTGGGTGTTTGTGTGTTACCACTGTGTGGGTGTTCGTGTGTTACCACCGTGTGGGTGTTCGTGTGTTACTACCGTGTGGGTGTTCGCGTGTTACCACTGTGTAAACATGCCAGTGCCAATTTGCGGGGGAATCAGCAGTGGTTGTCCTATGATCGAGCGGACTTGCCCCCCGCCATAGGAATGTGGATTTTTTACCAGCGGCTCAGGGGCTCTATACAGAAGATGAGCATTTGCCTCAATAAATCACTTTGACCGAATATGTTTATAAGTATTATTGTTATTCTTATCTATATATATTTGTTAATCCATCGCTGGATAAAGGCATTACCTCGAGCCGTTCTGATCAATGGGGGTTACTCGATCACCCGTGGTTAAAACCAGGTTCTCAAATTTAGTTTAATTAATCGAATTTTCCCAAACCGGCCTAGCTCTGCTGATGAGATACTGTGTGTTGAAACTGGTGCAGAGTTTGCTCGTCTTGAAACAATGCTGCTGAAATTATGCACTCCCAGAAGGCCATGCGGCTGATGGGTGGTGTAAGAAATAGTTTTATACTGGTAGGAACCTCCTGGTTACACCAGCCCACAGGGGATTATTGTGTCCGTCCGTCCGTCGTGCATCCAAAAAAGGGAGGGGTGGGTGGAGAGGGGAGGGTGGGAAGGGGCTGGGTAGGGAGGGGAGGGTGGGAAGGGGCTGGGTGGGGAGGGTGGGGAGGGGCTGGGTGGGGTGGGGCTGGGTGGGGAGGGGCTGGTCACCCCGTGGTGCCCTTATAAAACTCAACATTTAACCTACTCACGCCGGCTTGTGCCCGCCCTCACAGTGGGGCACATTTGCGGAATACACCACGCCGCCGTTGACCCTGGCCATTGACTGAGCAACCCAACGTTCCTACCAGCTGCCTCCGCAAGAATGTGTTTTTATTACGCAGAGAGACCAATATGTCAAGCGGACACATTGTCTGCTAATTTATTTTGTGTTATTTATATTCTCCACAACAAAGTTAATGAGCATATTGACTTCAATGTTCCAAGCCTTGGTTCCGAGCAGGAATTAATATTTGTTCCTGGGAACTATTCGTTCACGGGGGAATAAAATAGAGCAAATATTCAGGGGGACATATGCTCGTTAACATTGGAGGAGTTTAAAGTTGTAATTAGTTTAACTGAGGTGAAAACTGAAGAGACTAGGATAGGGCCTCAAAAGCAAGAGTGGCATGGCTCACCAAAAATACCAAAAAGCTAAATAAATAAACTAAACTGCAGCACTTAGTTAAAGCAATCAGAACAAAAACAAAAAGCGTGTCCGACGAGGAATTGAAAACATCACGATCACGACTCGCCCTTAAACCGAATCTCAACATTAAATTCCTTGCAGCGCAAACCCTGCGGTGAGCTGCGCTATCGGGGTCTCGGTCGAAGATGTGCAGGTTTGTCACTTATTGATACTGGCAAAAAGTTCCATTATGTAGCTGCTCACACCGAGATATAAACCCTCTGATAGTGGCATTGTCTTTGTGCTGTTCGCCTCTTGGCGTTCTCTGGTCTGACACTGGTGAGTCTAGGCCCTAAAGAAGGTTGTCTCTGGTGTAGGCCAATCAGTTTTAAAGACAATGCCATATATTATCAGAGCATGTTTGTTTGCATGTTCATTCTAGATTTGAAGTTTTCGTGACTGCAAGGATCCATACTCTGGTTCTTCCGTGACTTTACCGAAAGAACCAGAGTATGTTTGCATGTTCACCACAAGTACGTGTGGTTGATGCCGACTTGATTCCTTGCAACAGGATTCTATTTGGTGTTTGAACATCTTAACGCCTCCTGTTTTATTGCCAGAAAGGGTAAAACCTATTTTTACTTTTTCATACTTTGATACGGGCAAAAAGGTCCCATTAAACAAGGCCAATGCGTAAAAATAAAACGAGGAGGTTGTACGAACCTTGTTGGGGTCCAGGCTTCCAGAGTCCACGGGACAGGAGTCCTTGATTACCTCCACGTATCGCGCCCCGAGTCTCTGTCCGTAAAACGCCTGTGGGGCGCACAGAGCGGTAAGCGAGGTCGAGACGCCACCACCCCCCCCCCTCTCATGAGAAACCCAATTTAAATTTCTCCATGGCTATTGCTTAACGAACCAAAGAAGAGTCAAATTCGACAAAACAACCGCCCCCAAATACCCACGATGCCCCCCCCCCGCCCCCCAACACTCCTCAAACATTGGCTTTTGGGAATGTCTTAGACCTTAACAAGTTTTTTCAAACGCTAACTTTGATATTGTAACCACATTCACGAACAAGCATCTCGCCCTCACATGATACATCCCCTGTTGGGGTTAAAACCTCAAGGCCTTTTCCGAGAGGCAAATACATTATCCCAACTGTTCAATGTTATGGCAAAACGCACCTAAGGGACAGGGAGGAAGCTTACCACCAAACATTGAACCCCTTCATCACAACTTCTCCTCCATAGGGCATTGATTCTAAAGAGCATTCATGAGGGCATTTAGGAATTCCACATCCCCCCCCCCCATCCTTTTTTCCCTTCTCCTACAGGGGTATCAGAACTGAGGAAAGACACCGGGGGGTTGAAGAGTTTATGAGACAGGTCTCCATTGCACTGTTAATCCGTAATGTGCATTTGTGCTGGTTTCAACCCCCACCACCCCCCCTTCATACCCTCTTTGTTTGTCGCCGAATCTCGTCTTGTTGATAAAATACTTTCGTAAGAAACTAAAAAAAGTGATGTGGCGGCGCCGTCGTCGTACAAGCTAGCGGTTGCTCCGATTAAAATAAAATTTATTTTTATTTACCAGGCAAGGCCCCACTGAGCTACGTAACTCTTCACAGTCTAACCCAGGGGTCGGCAACCTGCGGCTCCATAGCCGCATTAAATACGGCAGGGAATGGGGTCAATGCGGAATGCCTTGGTGACCACAAAATGTACAACGGTGAAACTTGATTGTTAAAGAATGACTGAGGGGGGGGGGTGGTGGGGGAATTAAACAGATGCAGTTTATTCCATCACCTATTTTGCTTATTGCAGTACGTGTACCGGTAGCTCTGCGTGTGATGCGGCTCTCAAACTATTCTGGTCAAATCTTTGCTTTTTTCAGTAAAGTCACGTATAAATAAGAAATAATAAAATAACATAATAGCGTACGACGTTTCGGTTGCAACACAAGCAGCCATCATCAGGTACAGAAGAGCTAAATTTAAGAGAGAGGGGAAACACATAACCTCAGATGTATATACAGACACCCAAGTAGGGGGAACTAACACCGACACAATAGGGGACACAGAGAGAGAAGCATACCAAACAGACAGAGTTTAGCAGAATTTGGAAACCATATAAAACAACATAGACGGCCGGTCAAAACACAATTAACGCATAGCCTGGTTGATTTCGTTATTTCAAAGATTGCTAAATTGCAAGTTAAGTATGATATTTAAGATACAGGCACACACACACATAGATATTCAAGTAGAGCGGACCAGCACAGGTACAAGCGCACAGTGAAGTCGCCTTAAATAGGCAGAGAAGGCAAGGCTGAGAGACAATGGGACATATTAGCATGAGAAGGCAAGGCTTGTCTCTCAGCCTTCTTTAAGAACTGCTTTTTGTGTTTAGTTTGTTGTCCTTCCCCCGAACCTCTGATTATCATAGTTGGCTATGTACGGTGCGAAAGAAGTTGAACGTACATGCATGAGCAACGTCGTCCCCCTATTGCCCGACTATAACCATCCATGAAACACAGCGCCTTCGTAATGAGAGCACGCGTGGCTACAGGAGCGATGCCAATACCAAAAGTACAAATTGTTGGAATTTTTAGAAATGCAATTCACACACACTTGAGAACTTAATTTGTTCGGCTGTGTCGGACGGTGTGGGGGGGGGGGGCGGGGGTCTTAAGGACGACGTGGCCTAACCCCAAAAGTCTACCCGTGAAGGATCACGACCGTATCTCGTTTAACGTCTCGGACGCCGGGCTGCTGCCCGTCGGGTCGGTACCTCCAGGCGGTGCGAAATCTCGGGCAGCTTGGTGATGGACGGCTCCTTGTAGACGTACTCCGTGGCGTCGAGGTCACCGAATTTGGCGCCGTAGAAAACGACGCGGAAGTAGGTGCCGAACATCCGCTTCACGTCCTACGGGCGGCGGCGGAGACGCACAGGAGATGTGTCAAGTTGATTTTTTCACGCGAGAGTTACCCAGGTCACCTAAATGACGAAGGTCGCGCGTAAGGATGCCGTCGTTCGTTTATAAACTTATTTATATATTTATATATTTGGTTGTTCATTCAGTCGCCTCTCTCACCTGGCTCACACTGTGCCTGTGTGGGGAGGTCAACTCAGCCTCAAATGAGTCGCTGGTGCGATGTGTAAACATCGCCACTGGGGAGACAAAGGCGGCCAGGCGTGGTGCCGGCCACCCGCCCCCTTGTGTGCCGTGGCGGCCTTCATAGGTGCTACTCGCGAACAGCACTTGCCCCATACAGTGTGTTCTAAACAGCCCTTATCAACCCTCCCTCCCCATGGAGCGTGCTGGCTACCATCAGACCAGCCACTCTACACAGCCCCTGTAAACTCTCCCATGTAACGTACTCGCCACCATCTTATCGACCACTTTGGTGGGGTCTCCATCGGTGAAACAAGAGCCTCTTGGCTGAATGGGCCTCACCGGAAATAAGCGGACTACCCGACTGACTGACTGGCTAATGTGTGGTCCCCACCTGGGTGACGATCTTGTTGAAGGCGTCCTGCAGCTTGCCGTGGATGCTGGCCAGGCGCTGGGCGTCGCGGTTTGCCTCGTACACGGGGATCAGCAGCTTGTACACCTCGTTCACAGACTCGTGCATCTGTGCCTAGAGGGAGGGGGAGGGGTGCAGGGGGGAGGGGCGCAGGGGGTCACAGGGGGGATCGCGCACACATTACGGACGAAGGATCGAATGGAGGAACGCACGAGTGAATGGACAAACGAATGAATGAACGCACGGACGATCGCATGGATGAGTGAAAGAATTAACAAAGGAACGAATGAACGCATGATCGAATTAATGAATTCAGTGGCAGCTGTCTCTGTGGGCACAAGGAAACTTAGCACGTGGCTTGCAAACAGTCATTAGTCTGCAAGTAAAGGGACGACAATTGCAATGTATAACTCGCATAACCAATTGAGCAATAACGATTTCATGAAGGCTGGTGGGTGGGTTGGAAGTCTCATGCCTGGGTTGGGGGGCTGGTGGGTGGGTTGGGAGGCTGGTGGGTTGGGGGGCTGGTGGGTGGGTTGGGGGGCTGGTGGGTGGGTTGTGGGGCTGGTGGGTGGGTTGGGGGGCTGGTGGGTGGGTTGGGGGGCTGGTGGGTGGGTTGGGGGTCTGGTGGGTGGGTTGGGGGGCTGGCGTGCGTACCATGCTGAAGGCGTTGGCCGCCTGCTCGAGCAACCCCACGAGGCCGTTCTCCGAGAAGTATCCGCCGGAGCAGATGCCCTCCTCGTCGGGGGAGAGGATGTCGTCCGACACGGCCGACTCCTCCAGCACGTTCCCCGAGATCCTCTATCCCCCCGCGAGTGGCACGACACAACCACCGCAGCGACAACAACGTGAACAACAGTAAAGACAAAGATCCCCCGTATAGCCTTAACTGTTGGTGGAAGTGCTGTCAGCGAGCACCTATGAAAGCTGGCACAGCACACGAGGCGAACACCACGCCCGGCCGTGGTGATGTTTACGCACCGCACCAGGTACTCATATGAGGCCCAGTCGACCAAGGGTAGCCCCAGGACCGGTTCAGATAATCGTCACCGGTGTCGGCGGCCGTGAGCGGGAATAGAACTCGGGTCACGTGTTTCGTAGCGCTCACCACTGCGTGACCCACGCACACCTGTCCAACGAACATACCCCATCCCACGCACGCACCTGTCCCACGCACACACCTGTCGCGTCCCACGTACGTATGTCAAACTTCTTTCGCACCGTACGTAGCCAACCTCGCACGCGCACCTGGAAGGAGACGCTGCCGATGGGCAGGTGCGGCCGATCCTCCAGCATGGAGAGGTACTCTGCGACGAGGGCGGCCGAGTGCAGCAGGCAGTGCGCCGCCTCCGCGTGGCTGCGCCGCTCCGTGTGCCGCCGCGCCATGTTCTGCAGCCACGTCAGCCGCAGGTCGGGGGATGCCTGGTAGCCCTTGGCGATCCTGCGGGGTCGCGGGGCAGCCGCGAGAGCGTGCGTGTGAGCGTGTGAGCGTGTGAGCGTGTGAGCGTGCGTTTGCGAGTTTGTGGTGCTGGGGAGCGGTAGCGTGGCGGCTAGCGCTACGCTGCGCTACGAACCCGGTGACCCGAGGTTCGATTCCCGGTCACCGTCAACACCAGTGATGATTATCTGAACCGGTCCTGGGCCTCCCCTAGGTCGACTCGGCCTCAAATGAGTACCCGGTGTGGTGTGTAAACATCGCCACTGGGGAGACAAAGGCGGCCGGGCGTGGTGTTGGCTACCCACCCCCTCGCGTGCCATGCCGGCCTTCACAGGTGCTCGCTAACAGCGATTACCCCCAACAGTCTGCTAAGGCCATACGCGGGGATCTTTGACTTTGTGGGTGTGTGTAGGTGAGGGGAAAGGTAGTGTATCGGTTAGCAAGCCGCGCTACGACCCCGGCAACCCGAGTTCGATTCCCGCTCATGGCCTGCCGTGGATCAACTCGGCCTCAAACGGCCGGACGTGGTGCTGGCCACACCCCCACCCCTTGGTAACGACCAATCACAGTTGGCGTAAACTCATCACTGGCAATGAAGCGCGTCGCTACGGATCGCCGAGCAGGTCGACGCTCGAAAGTCGAGCCCGTATCTCTACATCGTGAGCAACTCGATTGCACAGCTGCTCGCAACGATTCAGTTGCATGCAGCAACCAGGTCGCTCAGGCGCGGCTTTACTTCTGTGCCCGAGACCGTCTCTCTACACCGACTCTGCAACGTTCCAGAGTCCATCGGCAGGAAAAACACGAGGCCCCGCAGATCATTTGGGGGCGGGAGTCCAGGTGGCTCGGCGTTCCAGCGAGCGGCTCGCAATCGCAAGGATTCCTGGTTGTGGGGTTGACCCGGCCCAGTGTCCCTCCCTCTGGGGGACGGTCGATAAAATGACCACTTTCACTCAATCATCTTGAATCACTTCTTTTAAGTGCATTCCTGACAAGCTGCCACTGCTGAAGCAAGTAGATGATAAACAAAGATTTAAAGCTTTCGTGACTGCAGGGATTCATATTCTTGGTTCTTTCGGTAAAGTCACGTAGAAGGGAAACAATAAAATCCTAAAAATATAAAACAATAAAATTCTCACGACGTTTCGACTGCAACACAAGCAATCATCATCAGGTGTGAAAAGCACAACTCTCTGTGTCTCCGTGTCTCTCTCTGTGTCTTGCTGTGGTTTTCACACCTGATGATGATTGCTTGTGTTGCAGTCGAAACGTCGTGAGAATTGTATTGCTTTATATTTTTATTATTTTATTGTTTCCCTTCTACGTGACTTTACCGAAAGAACCAAGAATATGATAAACAAAGAGTTTATTATTATTCTGTATATGAGTCCTGTTCTGTTGTAATGTGTGCAGCGGCATGGTGATTGTTATGATTACTAGTGTTACTTGAAATTTGTTGTTTGCACAGGAAAACTATTTTACCAAAGGAGTTTCTAATTCCTTGTTTTGCAGTATTTTATCGAATCTTATTCCTCACTCTAGATGCACTATTTTGCAATTTGGTTTCTTTATTCTTAATGTTCACTTTAGTTAAATATCAAATTTAGAATTAAGTAATATATTGTAAAAAAAATAATTTGTTGACTTTTTTTCATTGCTGTATTTATTGTATTTATAATTTTTAGGTGACCTGTTGAAACGTTGTGCTTATAATTTTAGAGTTGTTTTGTTTTGTTGACGAATCCCGATTCAAGAGCTTCTTAGCTCACAGGGCAATTCTAAATAATTTGTTCAAATTCTAAACTGCTCTGTCAACGGCGGTTATGCTTTGGATAGAATCCGACGAGCTATAAAGCTCTTTTTTTGAATAGATGTCCAGTAGGCTCGCCCCCCGGTATAGGAATGTAGAATTATACCTTACTGACTCTGCGGGGATGTGAACGAGAGATGGACTTCAATGCCTCGGTGGTCATTTGAGCACAAATCACGAATTTCCTCTTTTTGCGGAGTGCGGATAACAGGGAAGGCAGATAATGGGGGTGGCGGATGAGAGGAGTTTGACGGCACCTGTACATGAGATCCATGAGCATCTCGGGGTCCTGTTTGTACTCCTTCATCTTCACCGTGTCCGAGAGGATCGTCTGCAGGTTCAGCACCAGCTCCCGCACCTGTCGCGTCCACGATTAACGAGAGCTCAACAGTGATCACCCGGGTCGCCAAAAATTACGAAAGAAAAAATTGAATAAAATAAAAATTCGGAACAAAGACGAACGCGTCTCACACGAGGGAATACGAACATTGCAAAATATAGTTCCCCGCCGCAGCGCAAATTGGCTCGGGCAGATTACCTCCAGATGGTTGAGCGCATTAAAGCAGAAAGGGTGGGGGGGGGCAGTATAAGGCTGTAGCATGGATAACGTGCAGGAGGAGCCTTGGATACCATGCTCGGGGAAGGCGGTAGCCTATACGTCGCTTTTCGTCGTTGCAAAGGCCAGCATGTCAGTAAGCCGTGCCCGAGCAAACCGCCTGTTAGTGAGCTGCACGGCAGTAAACTGCGCGTTGGCGAGTCGTGCGATAGTACGACTCGCCAAGTTAGCACACCACATGTTAGCACACCACATGTTAGTAAGCCGCGCCAATAGCAAGGCACGCATTAGTAAACTGGACGATATTATGCCGCACGGAAGTAAGTCGGTCAATTCCGTGTGGTAGTATGCCACGCAACAGTAAGCAGCGTGATAGCAAGGCACACAAGAGTAAGCATCTCGTTGGTCAGCCGCGCACTGACAAGCCACGCATTGGCAAGCCACACACTGGCAAACCACAAATTGGTAAGCCGCACACTGGCAAGATGCGCATTGGTAAGCCACACACCGACTAGCCACGCATTCGCAAGCCAGACATTGGTAAGCCACACATTGCCAAGACACGCATTGGAAAGCCAGACACTGGCAAGCCAGACACTAGGCAAGCCACGCTTGTTGACAAGCCATGCACTGGCAAGCCAGACACTGGCAAGCCAGACACTGGGCAAGCCACACTTGTTGACAAGCCATGCATCGGTAAGTCCCACATTGGTACAGTGAGGGAAAAAAAGTATTTGATCCCCTGCTGATTTTGTACGTTTGCCCACTGACAAATAAATTATCAGTCTATAATTTTAATGGTAGGTTTATTTGAACAGTGAGAGACAGAATAACAACAAGAAAATCCAGAAAAACGCATGTCAACAATGTTATAAATTCATTTGCATTTTAATGAGGGAAATAAGTATTTGACCCCCTCTCAATCAGAAAGATTTCTGGCTCCCAGGTATCTTTTATACAGGTAACGAGCTGAGATTAGGAGCACACTCTTAAAGGGAGTGCTCCTAATCTCAGCTTGTTACCTGTATAATAGACACCTGTCCACAGCAGCAATCAATCAATCAGATTCCAAACTCTCCACCATGGCCAAGACCAAAGAGCTCTCCAAGGATGTCAGGGACAAGATTGTAGACCTACATAAGGCTGGAATGGGCTACAAGATCATTGCCAAGCAGCTTGGTGAGAAGGTGACAACAATTGGTGCGATTATTCGCAAATGGAAGAAACACAAAAGAACTGTCAATCTCCCTCGGCCTGGGACTCCATGCAAGATCTCACCTCGTGGAGTTGCAATGATCATGAGAACGGTGAGGAATCAGCCCAGAACTACACGGGAGGATCTTGTCAATGATCTCAAGGCAGCTGGGACCATAGTCACCAAGTAAACAATTGGTAACACACTACGCCGTGAAGGACTGAAATCCTGCAGCGCCCGCAAGGTCCCCCTGCTCAAGAAAGCACAT
Source organism: Petromyzon marinus (assembly GCF_048934315.1). NCBI lineage: Eukaryota > Metazoa > Chordata > Hyperoartia > Petromyzontiformes > Petromyzontidae > Petromyzon > Petromyzon marinus. The sequence continues at coordinate 4,724,655 of NC_133710.1, read as the reverse complement.
ATACATGCCCGTCTGAAGTTTGCCAATGAACATCTGAATGATTCAGAGGATAACTGGGTGAAAGTGTTGTGGTCAGATGAGACCAAAATGGAGCTCTTTGGCATCAACTCAACTCGCCGTGTTTGGAGGAATTCTGCCTATGACCCCAAGAACACCATCCCCACCGTCAAACATGGAGGTGGAAACATTATGCTTTGGGGGTGTTTTTCTGCTAAGGGGACAGGACAACTTCACCGCATCAAAGGGACGATGGACGGGGCCATGTACCGCCAAATCTTGGGTGAGAACCTCCTTCCCTTAGCCAGGGCATTGAAAATGGGTTGTGGATGGGTATTCCAGCATGACAATGACCCAAAACACACGGCCAAGGCAACAAAGGAGTGGCTCAAGAAGAAGCACATTAAGGTCCTGAAGTGGCCTAGCCAGTCTCCAGACCTTAATCCCATAGAAAATCTGTGGAGGGAGCTGAAGGTTCGAGTTGCCAAACGTCAGCCTCGAAACCTTAATGACTTGGAGAAGATCTGCAAAGAGGAGTGGGACAAAATCCCTCCTGAGATGTGTGCAAACCTGGTGGCCAACTACAAGAAACGCCTGACCTCTGTGATTGCCAACAAGGGTTTTGCCACCAAGTACTAAGTCATGTTTTGCAGAGGGGTCAAATACTTATTTCCCTCATCAAAATGCAAATCAATTTATAACATTCTTGACATGCGTTTTTCTCTCACTATTCAAATAAACCCACCATTAAAATTATAGACTGATGATTTCTTTGTCAGTGGGCAAACGTACAAAATCAGCAGGGGATCAATTACTTTTTTCCCTCACTCTAAGCCACGTATGGACAAGCAGCACACTGCCAAACCACAAATTGTCAAGCCGCACACTGGCAAGCCGCTCGTTGGCAAGCCACACATCGGTAGGCCGCGCATCGGGTAGCCTGGTGTAAGCCGCGTGGATCCCATCCATCCGTGCGTGCCTGCAGGGGGAAGGTGGTGGGCTGCATGTCGCCGTCCGCGGCGGCGTAGGCCAGCATGGTGTGCAGCGAGCGGCGGAGCGCGTCCTCGCTGAAGCTCGCCGACGTCCCCACGAGCGACGCCAGCGACATCGTCACCTGCATCTTGACCCGCGCAAAGTTCTGCAGTGCGGAGAGAGAGCGCGGTGGGGGGCGGGGTCGACGGGGGTGGGGGGGGTGAGGTCGCGAAGACAAGGCGAGACCGCGTGGGGGGTTAGAGGGCGGGACAGTGTGGAACAGGAAGTAAGTAAAGACACACATGGAAATAAATCCACGGTGGCTAGGAGATGTTAACGCCCTCGCCTGGTGTACAGGAGGTCGTGGGTTCGATCCCAACCCTGATGCTGTATATTTGGAGTTTGCCTGTCTCTCCCCATGGTCGAGTGGATTTTTTTCCGGGTCCTCCGGTTTTTTACTCCACATTTAGAATCAACATCACGCGTTTAGAGCATTTGGCTGCTATAAATTTTCACGCAATGATAAGACACTTCATTGAGCTATCATTTGTGGACAGGTCGCTTCTGAAATAGAGCCACAAAGCTCAGCGGGCCTTACCTGATAAAAGAAAAAAAATTGTTTAGTTTAAAGCAACGGCCATTTTCGACTTCCTGTTGTGGGACAATTGCGCAACAGCTTTCACTTTCGGCTCCTGTGCCGCCAAGGGAAGTGTGGGAGAGGTGGGGGAGGTGAGGGAGGTCAGGGGGGTGAGGGGGAGCGAGGCGAGTGAGGCTCACGTTTCCGATCTCGAAGTTCTGGCGCATGAGGAGGTAGAGGGAGGCGCTGGCGTGGGCCCTCGTCGCCACGAGCGAGCTGCTGCAGTGGCGCAGGAGGTGGAGGCACAGGTCGGCGCACTGCTCCGTCTCCTCCTCGAACAGCAGCTCTGGGAACTGCCACACGCACACGCGCACACACGCACACGCATCCACGCACATGCACGCACACCCACGCGCGCACAGATGGACGGACACGCGCGTCAGGACAGAGTGGAGGGCGGAGGGGGCTCGCCGTCTGTGCCACGACGGCCCGCAGCGTGGTGAGAGTAGGGGGGCGGTATGGGGCAGTAGGGGTGGTAAAGGGCGATAGGAGGGGGTAGGGGGGTTAGGGGGATTATGGGGCGGTAGGAGGGGGTAAGGGGCGGTGGGGGGGGGTGTAGGGGGCGGTAGGGGGGGTAGGGAGGTGGGGCCCCACCCGTGAGACGAGGGCGCGCTGCGTGGCCAGGCTGTGCTGCAGGAACACGGAGCTCTGGTTGCAGGAGAGGCTGTGCAGCAGCACCTTGAGGACGCCGCCCAGCACGCCGTCCTTCGCCTCCGTCACGGCCACCGTCTGCACCCAAAATGATTAACGGCACAGCAACGACAACGATGGCAATGATCGCCATCGTAATGGTGACGATGGTAACGACGATGATATTTATACGATTCGTAGCGTGCGCATTTTGCGAAACGGACGATGGCTAGGGAGCGTTACCACCTTTCTCTCGTCGAGCGAGGCTATTATTGTCGTAAGAGCTTGGGGGGAAAGAGGCGATGATGTTGGGAGGGAGCAGGGCTAGGGGGAAGAAGCAGAAAGAGAAGTGAGGTGTGGTGAGTGGGTGAGTGGTTGGGTGAGTGAGTAAGTGAGCAGGAGGCTGAGTGTTGTCTTGACCCGCTGTATATGAACCTCGACATGCATTGAGAAATCAATGAGCTTGCGTTGTGGCAAAAGAGTCTTGTCATCAGTGCAGATGTAACTATTGATATCCGTGCGCGTGCGGCTCTTGACGATGCAGAGAAATGTTGTGATGCACACAGCCCCTGGGAACAGGCGGCAGGACCTCTGTCGCTTGTCCCCAGCGACGAGGCGAGCGAACAGGAGAGGAAACGGCTCACCTGCACGACGAGTTCCAAACTGTCGAGGACAATGAGGTTCGCCTCGGTTGCTAGGTTGCCGTCGATGATGGCCTCCTGCTCCAGTTCGGCTCGGGACCTGCGCAGAGCGGCGGAGTTCGTGACTCGGCGCGGTTGCGCGCACGTGCGTGTCATTGTGCGTGCGTGTCATTGTGCGTGCGTGTCATTTAGCGTGCGTGTCATTGTGCGTGCGTGTCATTGTGCGTGCGTGTGCGAGCCGGCGTGGTTGCTTGGTGGCTGCGACTCATGGTGACATTGCGCCTGCGAGCCGGCGCGTCGTTGCGCCCGTGCTCGAGCTGCGACTCGTCGAGCCCGCGCCGCGACTCGTTGCTCACTTGTCGCTGCGCTCGTTCTGCTTCCACTGCGTCTGATCCTTCTTCCAGCGCACGCGCTCCGTGCCCCCCGCGGAGCCGCCCTGGCCACGCTCGCCTGGGAGGGGAACACCCACACGGAAGGGACACGCTCACTCACACCGAGATCATGTACGCGCGTGTGCGTTGTGGGGAGCGGTGGTGTAGCGGGTTAGCGCTACGCTGCGCTATGAACCCGGCGACCCGCGTTCCATTCCCGCTCACGGCCAGCACCAGTGGACGATTATCTGAACCGGTCATGGGTCTCCACTAGGTCGACTCAGCCTCAAATGAGTACCTGGTGCGGTGTGTAAACATCGCCACTAGGGAGAAAAAGGCGGTCGGGCGTGGTGCTGGCCACCCACCCCCTCGTGTACCGTTCGGGCCTTCATAGGTGGCTCGCTAACAGCACTTGCCCCTACAGTCTGTTAAGGCTATACGGGGGATCTTTGTTTCTCCTGTCACAGGATCGCAGATGCAAATTATTATAGAGACATTGTGTGTGTGTGTACGTATGCGTGTGTTTTCAGTCTCGTACGTATGTCTGTTGAACTTATTTCACACCGTACGTAGCCAACTGTGCTAATCGGAGCCTTAAGAGGTGCTCACTAACAGCACTGCCCCAAGTCTATTTGCTGTTATAATTATGATGCTTGTTTACCAAGGGAAGCTCCCTTGATTTAGCTCTAATGCATGTGTATATGCTTCAGGAGGCTCATGATGGACGCTACTGTGCAGTTGGAGGCAGTCGCCCGCCTACAACAGCAGAGGGCAGAGGAACGACACTCACAACAATGAGTGGAGCGCCGGGCGGCTAAAACGCAGCAAGTTGGCATGGAGGGGGCACAGGTGGTGCATCTGCCAGTCATCTCAGTCAGTCAACCCATGGCACCTGGGGTCTGTCCCGTGACCTCCTGCCAGCAGCGAGCCTTCGACATTTCACGTGGCCTCAAAGTGCACATAGCCTGGCACGAGGGCCGTGGTGACGTCACCGCCGCTTCGTGGCGAACTGCGGCTGTTGTTGTTGTTGTGTACGATACATATCTTACGTCTGTCACGTGACGCAGAGAATGCCAATGCAAAGATCCAATGCCGTGTTGGGTGCGGTGCTGTGCGGCGCGGTGCCGGCTTGGACGAGCCGAGCGCGTTGCATCACCGTGCGTCCGTGCTCGCCGTATCATCTCCTGTCGGGCGCCGGCCCCACCGAGGATCGCCTCCTCCAGCCGCGCCTTCATGTCCTGCGATTTCATGAAGGCGGCCGGCGGGATCTGATTGGAGGAACTGCTCCGTCGCTGCGGTAGAGGGGAGGCGCGCAACAACGACGCCCGATGAAATCGATGGTACGTGCGTGTGTGTATGTGTAGCGCCATAGATGGAACGGTACCTCGTACCGTCAGGGGAGGGACTGCAGCGCCAGCCCAAGAGGGGAGGGGCTGCTGGGGGCTCAGGATCCCAGACAGCTAAGCCCCTTGGCGCCCCCAACGTGGGGGGGGGGGGCTGCGGGGGTTCTAGGATCCCTCGCAGCCCCACCCCTCAATGGGCAAGGGGCATAAAAGGGGACCTCCCCAGCCGATCTGGAACCAGTTGAAGACCAAAGCCGAAGACCAGCAGCTAGATAGGACCCTGGACCCCCTCGACCCGCTGTCCTTATAAGGCCCGGGACGCTGTGCGGGCCAGTGGTGGGACTCTGGGCCAGTGGTGAGACTCTGGGCCAGTGGTGGGTCTCTGGGCCGGTGGTGGGACTCTGGGCCGGTGGTGAGACTCTGGGCCAGTGGTGAGATTCTGGGCTGGTGGTGGGACTCTGGGCCGGTGGTGGGACTCTGGGCCGGTGGTGGGACTTTGGGTCAGTGGTGGGACTCTGGGCCAATGGTGGGACTCTGGGCCAGTGGTGAGACTCTGGGCTAGTGGTGGGACTCTGGGCCAGTGGTGGGACTCTGGGCCAGTGGTGAGACTCTGGGCCAGTGGTGAGACTCTGGGCCAGTGATGGGACTCTGGGCCAGTGGTGGGACTCTGGGCCAGTGGTGGGACTCTGGGCCAGTGGTGGGACTCTGGGCCGGTGATGGGACTCTGGGCCGGTGATGGGACTCTGGGCCAGTGGTGGGACTCTGGGCCAGTGATGGGACTCTGGGCCGGTGGTGGGACTCTGGGCCGGTGGTGGGACTCTGGGCCAGTGGTGGGACTCTGGGCCAGTGGTGGGACTCTGGGCCAGTGATGGGACTCTGGGCCAGTGATGGGACTCTGGGCCAGTGGTGGGACTCTGGGCCAGTGGTGGGACTCTGGGCCAGTGGTGGGACTCTGGGCCAGTGGTGGGACTCTGGGCCAGTGGTGGGACTCTGGGCCAGTGGTGGGACTCTGGGCTAGTGGTGGGACTCTGGGCCAGTGGTGGGACTCTGGGACTCCCGGCCCCACGCCCTTATAAGGTCGAGGTCTGAGGAAGGCAGAGTCTAGACCCGCACCTTGGCTGGGTGGGGTCAGGGTCGCCTCCCCTAGGGTAATTATAGCAGAGGACCCGAGAGCGTTGTCAGTGTCAAGGCACGCTAGGAGTAGGCTGTGTCCCTAGGCTGTAGCAGTATATTAGGACTGTTGGAGTGCTGTATTGTAATAAAGACGTTACCTATCCGAAGAGTATCCGGAACCTATTACACATGTATGTACGTTGAGCCTCTTTTGCACCAACAGTGCTCATCGGAGGTGCGAGGGAAGGGACAACAAACTAAAAACAAAAACATCTGCTCAAAAGAATGGAGTTTTCATGATTTTAAAGTGCGTGCATAGCTCCAGTGGATTCCTAAAATGGGAGGGAAGAGCGTTCCAGACGGCCGCAGAAGCGCATTTGAGAGCGCGCGATGCGGTGACCATCTTTGTTCGATGGCCCAGCCAAAAGTCGCCGCGAGGGTGACCGGAGTTCGCGTGATGGTTCATGCTCCTTGACGAGAGGGTAGAGGCAGCCGCCCGATGATCGGTGCCAGCAATTGCCCAGGCTCTGCGGTCCTCTAGATATTAAGGTGTTACTGGGGGGAAAAAAAGGCCCCACGCATGCGAGGGCAAAACGCTCTATCCCACATTTTTTTTTGCCGCACTGCCCTTCTGCTGGCGAGCCGGGGACCACCTCCTCGGTGCCAGCGGGAAGAGCGTTTCGCAGCATTTGTGCGCGCGGCAAGCCACCGACCCTCGCCCCCGCCTGCACGGCGCCGAATCGCCGGCCACGTGCGTAGCCGCCGGCACCACCGCCCGGCGAAAAAAAGGCACGATGGGCCGGACGCCGTACCTTGTACTCGAAGCAGGAGACGCAGAGCAACAGCGCGTGCAGCAGCGACTGAATCTGGGGAGCCGGCGAGTCGGCCAGCCAGGCCAGCAGCAGAGAGGGCTCAGCGTGCTTCAGCACCCAAAGCGTGCAGGCGAGGAGGTGGCGGCTGCTCTCCTGCGAGAGGATGGGGCCGCCCGCCCGGCCGGCCTGCACGCCCAACGGCACAGCGTGCCGAACCGCATCATGCCGTGCGCCGCGTCATGGCCACGCCGCGGGATTCCATGCCACAACCGCGCCGCGCCACGCCAAATCGCACCGCTTGGCGTAGCACAACACAGGACGTCAAACCTTTGGCGCAGCCGCAGCACAACGCGGGTACACCATGGGCGCAGAGCACTGCATCGCGTCACGTGACGTGGCGTCACGTGACGTGGCGTCACGCCACAACACGCCACATCACACCGCAGCCGTATATCGCATCACGTCGTGCCACGTCACAATCCTGTCGCACCGCACCGCACAAGCGTGACACCACACCGCATCGAATCGCAATGATCGCACCGCACGATGCCAGACCACTCCACGTCACGCCGGCCGAGACCTCGGCCGACAAGCCACGCTCCGAACAGGCACCTGTGCGGACGCCCCGGATCCGGGCCGCAGCGGCGAGGACCCCGCGATGGCGCAAGCCACCGATTGGCTGATGGTCGGCTCGTCGTCTTCAGGGGAAGAGAGGGCGGCTCGCGATCGCTGCCCGTGACCCTCTGCGCCACACAAAGACAAAGACCCCCCGTATAGCCTTCGTAGACTGATGGGGCAAGTGCTGTTTGCGAGCGTCTCTGAAGGCTGGCGTGGGAGGGGCTGAGTAGTGGGTGTGGGGGCTAAAGTGCTTGTGTGGGCGTGGCTACGTAAAAGTAGGTGGGGCTGAGGGAGGGAGGAGAGGGAGGGAGTCAATGGAGGGGAGGAGGGAGGAGAGGGAGGGAGTCAATGGAGGGGAGGAGGGAGGGAGGAGAGGGAGGGAATGAATTGAGGGGAGGGAGGAGAGGGAAGGAGTGAATTAAGGGGAGGGAGTGAGGAGAGGGAGGGAGGGAGGAGAGGGAGGGAGTGAATTGAGGGGAGGGAGGGAGGAGAGCGAGGGAGTGAATGGAGGAGAAGGGAAGAAGGGAGGGAGCCACACAAATTGGGCGGTTATCCGTGCTGCAGGCGGGTACCGGTGAAGTCGTAGAGCTGAGCGGCCGCGTCCACCACGATGCCCAGGAGCGGCAGGTAGAGCGATGCGATGTGTGCCTTCACCTCGGGGGCGGAGTACCGCGGCTCCGTGTCGTGGCTCGACACGAGCACGTACACGGCGCTGATGGCGCGCTTCTGCAGGCACGACAGGCTGCGGGCGCGCGAGCACACGCACAAACACAAAAGCGAAGGTCCCCCGTGTAGCCATTCACAGACTGTTGGGGCGAGTGCTAAAAGTGAGCAGCAGCTGTGAAGGCCGGCACGGCACACGAGGGGGTGGCTGGGTAGCACCGCGCTCGGCCGTCTCTGTCTCCCCAGTGGCGATGTTTACACATCGCACCAGGTACTAATTTGAGGCCGAGTCGACCTAGGGGAGGCCCAGGGCCAATTCATATAATAGTCACTGCTGTTGGCCGTGAGCGGCAACGGAACTCGGCTTCGTAGCGCAGCGCACTAACCATCGCACTCCCCTCAGACACACACACGTGGACACGCGGACGCACGCACGCACACGCATGCACGTACGCACACGAACACACACGGACACGGATGCTTACAGGCGCACGCGGAGGTACGTGCAAACGGACACGCCGATATGCGCCCGCACACGCGCCTGCCGCATGGTGCCGACGACCAGCCCGCTCCTGCGCCGGTGGTCACGAATGCTCGCATGGTCACGGTCACGGTCACGAGCCTCGTCAACCCGTGTGACGTCCCGATGCGGTTTTGGCTCACACCCGTCGGCACGCAGGCTAATGCCCATCGCCGATGACGGTGCCCCCCCCCCCCCCCCCCCCCCAAGGACGAGCAATCGAGCGTGGACAAAACCACGGCAACTCACCCGCCCATCGTCCGCCTCGCTCACCTGTCGGCAAAGTCGGGGTCGAGCGTCAGGGCGAGGTCGGAGAGCAGCAGGCCGGTGAGGTAGTGCTGCTGCCGGAATTCCGTGGAGAGCTCGAACATCTTGGCCACCTTCTGGTCTTGAACGGTGGAGGACATCCCGGAGCCCTGCACGCACAAAGACAAAGATCCCCCGCGGGACCTTTAGCGGACTGTTGGGGGGGTAAGGAGCTGTTGGCGAGCACCAATCAACGCCAGCCACGGCAAAACGAGCGCGTGGAGTTGCCAGCGCTATGCCCGGCCTCGGCGCTGACGTTTACAACTCGCACCAGGTACTCATTTCAGTCTGAGTGGACCTAGGGGGGAGGGGCCCAGGACCGGTTCAGATAACCGTCGCTGGTGTTGGTGGCCGTAAGCGGGAATCGCGCTCGGGTCGCCGGGTTTGTAGCGCAGCACGCCGACCGCTACGATGACGCACACACGCGCACACGCACACACACGCACACACGCGCACACACGCACCCACCCCCCCTGCGCAGTGCGGAGGGAACCTGCGACGCGACGGAGGGCGACGGCGAGGGCGACGTGGGGGGCGACGAGGCGGAGGAGGCGAGCGGCAGGTTGAGCGCCACGTAGTGCTCGTGCGTGCACACGATGCGGAGGAAGTCCAAGCGCAGCGACGCCAGCGGCGTCAGCGCCCCGGGGCTGGGCGAGCTGTTCGCTCGGTTCCACGTCTTTCCGGTTTGGGGGCAGTTGGGGGCGGGGGGGGGGGGAGAAGAGAGAGAATCAGGGGGGGCGGGGGCATCACAGTGCCAGGTGGCCTGGTGGGGCTGTAACCCAACGGCGACGTGACGACAACGACCCCCGCCGAGTGGCGCGGCCCGGCTGCACCGCGCGTCGTCGTCGACGTCGTTCTGCGCGACGTCCGACGTTTCGCTCCACGTTTACCGGGGAGGCTCTTCCGGTTCGGCTCGGGTCCCGCGCGGCACGGGCGAGCGAAGCGACGGATGGGACGCGCCGACGCGCGGCACGATCCCGGCCGGAAGCGCACACGCAAAGTGGCCGGTGCGCTCGGGGGCTACCCGGCGGGATCTCTGCGCCCGTCTCGTCGCGCGGGGGGGGGGGGTCACCTGCTTGCAGTAGGTCTTGACGAGCTGCATGACGAAGCCGCGGTCGACGAGGGAGAAGAGGTCGTTGATGAAGAAGGCGAGGCTCACGTTCAGCTTCTCCGCCAGCTCTTGCTCCTGGCACGCCCCGCAAACACGGCGGGGGACCACGTCCCCATTCAAGTCGTGGCCACATGACCGTCGGACAATAATGATAACGCACCCTTTTGGTTCTTTCGGTAAAGTCACGTAGGTAGGAAAAATAATACATCACGACGTTTTGATCGCAACGCAAGCACTCGTCATCATCTATTATTTTTTTATACCTACGTGACTTTACCGAAAGAACCAAAGAGTATGGATTCCTGCAGTCACGAAAGTTTCAAATCAAGAATGATAACATAGTTTAACACGTAGGCTTTCGCGACCAATATCATCCATAAGAGGGGTTTTTATTTTGCGATCTAACCCAAAAAACCTCTATTATGAACGATAACATAACCATTATTTATTAGATGCGGTGGCGAGATGTTGACAACCTCGCCTGGTATGCAGGAGGTCGTGGGCTCGATCCTGACCCTGACTCCTGTATATTTGGAGTTGGCGTGTCTGTCTCTCTCTATCCCCATGGTCGTGTGGATTTTTCTCCGGGTCCTTTGGTTTTCCCCTCCACGTCTACGTGCGTTTAGGGTACTTGCTATAAATTTCCACACCATAAGCCACTTCGTTGAACTATCATTTGTGGCCAGGTCGCTTCTGAGAAAGAGCTACGTAGCTCTGTGGGCCTTACCTGGTAGAACAAGAAATAGTTTAGTTTAGTCTCTAATAGTCTCTAATAGTTTAGTTTAGTCTCTAATCATAACGAAGAAGACGTTTCGCGTTGATACGGCGCTTGCGTAAATCCCTCGGCAATTCCAGGCGTCGTACGTCTCGTCTCGTACATTCGAAGGGAACCGCCGGTGGCAGCTGTCTCTGTGCAGCACGATTCGGCTCGGCATCTGGCCTGTGAACGGGCATTGCCCTGCCAGTATGGGGTAGCGATGACCGACTGCTGCTGTGTAATCGCGACCGAGTGATTCGGGGGTAAAGTTGGGGTGTTATGAAGCACCTTGTGGTCACAGTCGTATTAAGCAGGGCGGCCCGCCGAATTCGAACCGCAACGAGCGGCGAACAGCGCCACCGCTGGGCCGTGTCAATGCCCCCAAAGGATTTCGGGAGTGAATGAGCGATCTGTGTCGTTATCAGTCTACGGGGTCTCTCTTGCGAGTCTGTGGGTCTGCATCTAAGTCTATGGTCTCATGTGTCTCTATGTAAGTCTGTTGGTCATGGATCTCTCAGTGAGCCTATGTCGTTTTGCAGAAATCCGGTTTAATCACAACTCAGCCTATGTCTTTGTGTCTCTGTATAAGACCGTGAATCTTTATATGACTCTGAGTCTCTGAACGAGTCTATGCATCTCTGTGTAACTCTTTTGGGGCTGTCCGTGTGAGCCACTGGCGACCGGGCTGAGACAACCAAATCGCGACACCTCAGAACCCGGTTAAACAACGGTGATTGGGTAGCTGGACCTCAGCTGTGCCGGCTCAGTGTCTGTGACCTCTGCACCACCCGTATGGTCGTTGACCTCTCTCTACCGAGCCGGCCTCTACAATTACCACCTTCCCCCCCCTCTGCCCGTCACTCCGAATCAGCCAAGTGGCGTCACCTTCTGGAACTTGTCCATGATGTCGTTGGCGACGTTTGTGACGAGAGCGCGCAGATCGTTGGTGAACTGCTCGGGGAAGCGGAGGCGGCGCGGAGCGGCCAGTTTCCCCGTGACGTACAGGTACTGGGCCATGCTCTTCACCTGCGGCACGCGGGGGAGACACGGGGACACACGGGGGAGACATGACACAGGGACACACGGACCGAGGCATGTGTGGACAGATTGACGATGAACAGAGGCACGAACAGACGGAAGGACTGACAATGGCGCACAACACAAAGACCTCCCCCCCCATATAGCCTTAACAGACTGCTGGGGCAAGTGCGGACAAACGGACTGGTGGACAAATGGACAGACACAACGGGCAGATGAACACCAGCAACATAAGGGGAGAAAGACACACAGCGCATATTGACGATGAAGCAGATGATAACGATGATGATGATGACATTGTTGACAATGACGATGCAATCGATAATCAAGTTGATGTTCATAATGGCAGGGATGATGTCGCCGATGATATCGATGTTGACGAAAAAGCTGCCGATGACGACGATGTCAATGATTGGGAAGGGCAGCCAGCGCGAGCGGTTACCATGAGCTCGAAGAAGAACCAGGCGTTCTGCAGCGCCGTGTCACGCACGCTGCCCTTGCTCACGACCCACTGCAGCACCAGCTCCTCGTGGAACAGCTGCTCGCGAACACCACGGTGACGCACGCACGCAGTGATGCACACGGCGACAAACACAGTGACAAACGGTGATGCGCGCACACGCACACACGCGCACGGTGACACGCGGTAACTGACACTCACACAGCGCAGTGACGCGGTGACGCACGCACACGCGGTGACACACACGGTCACACGTGGTGACGCACGCACATGCGCGGCGACATGCGGCGATGCAGGCACATGGCACGGTGACACGCGCTCTCTCAAATCCGAGCATGGTCAGGGGTCACCGTTAGGGGTCACGGCGGGACAGGGCAACACTTGCTTGTCACGATGATGATAAAAATTTAAATATGCTGCTGCTGCTGATGATGACAGTGATGATGATGACAGTGATGATGGTGAAGATGCTCGTGGTGTTGGTGATGATGCCAATGCTGATGAGTGAGCGTGTGTGTTGCACCTTGCGGGAAGTGAGCCACCCGAGCTGACTCTGAGCCTGAGCGGACTCGGGGAACATGGACTCACGGCACGGCACAACCCGCTCCTGGCACACCAACAACACAGCGACAACAACAATAAACACAACAAAAACGCAGCAACACAACAACAACACAACACGGATTCTGCAACGCTATAATTCGCGGCACGGAAGCCGGCGCGCGGTGGCCGTCAGGTCAAAAACCCTTTGCGTGTTCGCCGCGTGTTATGCGTTCTGCTCCGGCTTGGAACGGCAGGTATTGCGCAGCGCTTTTGATCCACGTGGGCCCGGTTCCCTCCGGGGAGAGTCGCCGGTAGCAACGGGACCTTGCACTCGGATCGTCCCTCCCCGGGGATTACCGCAATGCGACGTGGACGCTAAATTTGCGTTCATATCGCCACCGTCTTTGCAGACGCTATCGCGACCCCACGTTGCACACGGACAGACAGAGCCGATGCGCAAAAACCCATGGGTCAATGCGGCTGATTTCGACATCGGCTGAATCCCAGATAGCAAACACGCGTTTGGTTCATATCGCAAAACTCATCTCTCTTCGGGAGCGATTGTGCCAGACCGACGACACGCATTAAGAACAACGCTTTCAGCCTCCGTTGGTTTGCGGTAAAATTTACCGGCGCTCCTCGCCCATCCTGGGCAACGCTACCCCCCCCCCCGCCCGACAGCCGACCCGCGGCCAAAACAAACCCGGGGCTCGTCGGGGAGGGAGCGTTCATCCGGCAGTGGACTGAGCAAGGGCTGACGCACCTTGCCGGCGAGGAGGCTGGCGACCTCTTGGTCGGCGGAGTTGGGGCTGCTGACGTCGGGGTTGCTGCTGCTGAGGCTGCGCGTCCCCGTGAGGTTAAGGGTCGTGGGCCGAGGGCGAGCGGCGAATCGCGACAGCGTGTTGTACCGGATCCCTGCGGGCAGACGGCCCGCAGCACCACCGGCGTCAATACCACCCGTCGTTGTCGTCATCCACAATCTACATCATCATATGCTTCCATCCATCAATGCATCATCATCAGCTATCCATCAATGCATCGTCATCATTCGTCCATCATCATATTTTTTGCCATCAGTCCATCCATCCACTGCCATAATCATCACCCATCCACCAACCATCATCATCACCCGTCATCAACAATCAAAGTCATCATCATCAACAACATCATCACCGTCGTCATCATTCGTGTCATCGTCGTCACGGCCAGCAATGCCACCGGGATAGGAATCCTGTTGGCCGGCTGTGGGGTTGGCAGATCGCATGACGATCTGTGACGCGGTCGCGCCCCGAGTTTACCTCCGGGGTTCATGGTTGGCGTGCAGCCACCGCCTCTGCCGCCACCGCCGCCACCGCCGCCACCACCACCGGCGTCCGTTCCGACAACGGAGCAGGCGAGCGGCAGGCGGAACACGTGGTGCACGTACGCGGCGAGCAGGGCGTTGCGACCGTGCTGGTCCTGGTTGAACTCCAGGCTCTGGTGCACGCGGTTGGCGATGTTGGCCATGGCCTCGAAGGCCACCTGGCTGAGGTTCACTGCGGGGATGGCGGGGTGGGTGGGGGGGGAGCGATGACGGTGGGGGTGGCGGGGATGAGAAAGAGAGAAAGAGAAAGACGCGCACCCGATAGACCAATACAGGGGGACAGACGTGCAGGAGACGGATATGCGTCCACGGACAAACAGACCAGCAGACATTGAAGGACACAAGGAGACAGATACACAGAGTGGTATAGGGAGAGAGATAGACACAGAGAGAGGCAAGGGAGAGAGACACGGAGAGAAACATGCACACACACACATTCTCAGCATCGTGCCACTATTGATAACACCATCACTATATCATCCCGCTACGTCCACCACAGCCGCTACCACAACCACTGCCACCACCGTAATCACCACTACCACCATGTCGACTCTGGGCACATCAACACCGCCATTACTATCATCAAAGACAAGGCCTGAACAGACTGTTGGGGCAAGTGCTGTTAGCTATGAAGGCCGGCACGGCACATGAGGGGGTGGGTGGCCAACACCACGCCCGGTTGCCTTTATCTCCTGGGTGGTGATGTTTACACACCGCACCAGGTACACATTTGACGCCGAGTCGACCTAGTGCAGGCCCAGGACCGATTCAGATAATCGTCACCGGTGTTGGCCGTGGTGTCGGAATTGAACTCGGGTCGCCGGGTTCGGAGCGCAGAGCGCTGACTACTATCATCATCAGCACCACCACCGCGACTGTCACCGACGCCGGGCTCACCGCCGTCACCGCCAGCATCGCCGTCGTGGTGCCGCTCGCGGCGCGGGCAGGCTCACCGATCTGGCCGGCGAGCACGGGCGGGCGCACGGTGAGCAGCACGATCCGGTCGAGCAGCGGGTGGAAGTGGCGCACGAGGGGCTGCATGGCGGCGTTGCCGACGCCGGCCACGGCCGAGCGCAGCTCCGCCTCGAGCTCCGCCTCCGTCACGCGCTTGGGCCCCGCCCACACGGGGAAGGAGTGCGACTCGAGTGCGGCGCACAGCGCGAAGAGCCGGTCCAGCGGGGCGTCCTGGCGGGCCGTCGGAGCCGTCACCATGGTCGGAGCCAGTCGTCGTCGTCATCGTAATCATCGCCGCCGTCGTCGTCGTCGTAATCATCGCCGCCGTCGTCGTCATCGTAATCATCGCCGTCGTTGCCATAGCCATCGCCACAGTTGTCACCGTCATATTTATCGTCGTCATAGTCATCGCCGTCGTCACAGTCCTCACAGTTGCCTTAGTCATCGTTGCCATAGTCGTCACCGTCGTCGCAGTCGTCATCGTCGTCACAGTCACCGTCGTCATAGTCATCGTCGTCATAGTCATCGTCACCATAGTCGTCACTATCGTCGTAGTCATCACCATCATTATCATAGTCGTCACCATCGTCATAGTCATCGTCGTCATAGTCATCGTCGTCATAGTCATCATCATCACCATCGTCATAGTCATCGTCGTCATAGTCATCGTCGTCATAGTCATCATCATCACCATCGTCATAGTCATCACTGTCGTCACCATAGCCATCACTGTCACCATCGTCATCATCATCATCAGTGCAGCACCCGGTGTAAAGAGCCAGTCCAGGGGGGTTGCTCTAACAAGCAATCTGAGTTTTCATCATCACCATCATCCTAGTCTACATCATAAGTGAGAGCGTCCTCACGTAATAATCATCACCCAGTGGTCATTGATAACCGTGCTTTCATCATTATCTATCAACTGCCATCGTTGCCATGAATGTCATCTCATCCACATCATCATGGTCATTGTCCACAACATCATCATTCACATCATTATCCATATCACCATCTACATCATCACCTCCGATTAGCACAGTTGGCAACGTTTAGTGCAAAAAAAGTTAAACATACATACAGCCATTAACATGCACATCATTATCATAACCATCGTCATCATTGTATGCTTAAGATCGGAACGTGCCGCCCTCACCTGTGTGTGTAGCGAGGACACGGCCACCACCTCCACATTGAATATAGCCTTGTGTCCCTCTACCCAGCGGATATTCGGCACGTGGACCTACACAGGGGTCGGGGTGGGAGCGATCGCAGAGAAATCACCGCTCGGACACAGACGCTGCTCTTGGAGGCATGGGTACACACGGGGACACGTGGCGACACGCATACGGATCACAGGGACACGGGAGCACACAGAGAATTACCGGAAAGTATAGGAAGACACAGGGACACACGGACAATTCTGGAGATGCGTTGGAGACAAAGGGATGCGCGGGGACATGCGTGGGCATGCTTGGAGACGCGTGGTGACGTGCGCACGTGGTAGTACTCACCTCGGGGGGCAGGGCGGAGTAGTTGGTGGGCAGCTTCTCCATGGAGACGGCGAGGTTCACCTGCCCCGTTACCAGGCGACCGTGCTGCAGCAGGGGCAGCCACTGCAAGGGGTCACGGGGGTCACGAGGGTCACACGGGCACAGGTGAGACAAAACACTCAACACGTTCGTTACCAATGTGCTATGAAGAAGGGCCACTGGTCTCATGTGGTTTTTAATTGCTTTTAAATCCATGCAGTGTTATTGAGACGGCACGCGTTGGTTTGTTTTTGTTAATTGTGATTGTGGACCACTGGCAACCTGTGCTTATTTGTTACAGGTGAGGTAAGTGGGTGTCTGGGTGTGCGAGTGAGAGAATGAGTGAGTGGGTGGGTGGGTAGGTGTAGGAGTTAGTTGGCAAGTGAGTAGGCGGGTGAGTGAGTGAGCGTTTGTCAGTGAGTTAGGCAGCAAGTCAGTGGGTCAGTGAGCCGGTGAGTATCTGAGCGAATGGGCGAACCAGCGACTGAGCGAGCCGAGTGAGAGATCGAGCGTATCGACTCAGCGAGCGAGCAAAGTGAGCGATCGACTGAGCGAGCGAGCGATGACGTGGGCGGCACACGCACCGTGTATCCGATGGGCGTCTCGAGCGGAGCGTTCTGCTTCTGCTGGCAGCTGATGTGGTAGAAGGTGAAGAGCACGTGGTGGTTCTCGGTCAGATTCGCCGGCAGCTTCATCTTCACCTCCTCGTAAAAATCCGGTGCCCTGGCGCGACGCGCACACGGGCATTAACCGGGGCGGCTTCCGGGCTCGAACCGCGGAATCGCTGCAGGGCGAGCGGCGGTCGCGGTTACGCTGGGCCACGTGACTCCACTGACCCGACGGTACCGATGATGGTTGTGATGAGGTGGCGGCGGAGTGGGGGGGGGGATGATGATGATGGGAGAGCAATGACGACGCAACAGTGGTTTGCACATTGCCCCTGCAATCGCAGTGAGCCGGGTTCGATTGCCGTCCGTTACTCTCAAGATCCCCGGAAAGACTCGGCACGGCGTTGCTTAGCCGGTTACCTTCCAGGGGGGGGGGGGAGGGTAACTGAGGCACAGGCGGTCCTGGGAAAAGCATCGGATACGTGAGCATCGAGAGGACAGCGACAGCGGTCGCATCATCCATTGCACAAATGAGGGCCCTGGACAAAACGGAAGGGGGACAACCTGGGGAGATGATTTTGAAGCGGCACCGCATCCCGACGTTTCGATTGCAACACAAGCTCCTTCCCCCCCTTCCTTACCTATATAACCTCTTGCCACGGCAGCTCTCTCGCCCACTTCACTAATGTTTTCTTACTGTGGTTGTTCACACCTGATGAAGGTTGCTTGCGTTGTAATCGAAACGTCGCTATTTGTTTTATTTTATTTCTACCTACGTGATTTTACCGAAAGAACCAATGAGTGTGGATTCCTGCAGTCACGAAAGCTTCAAATCAAGATCGACACCCCATCGCCGCGCGCGACAAGGTCATATTTGTGAAACGCCGATCCGAAATCAGCGCTCCCCCATCACCGTCCCCCTCACCTCGCCAATCATCGCCGCCCCCAGCAGACCCGAGGGACAGAGAGAGAGAGACAGGCAAAGGGATGGCCGTTGTGCAACATACAGGCACACTATCCCTATCAGGCGGTGGTGGTGACGGTGGCGGGCGGCGAGGGGAGACACAGGCTGCCTTTGTCTCGGAGATTCCTGCTCCACGATCACGTCCCTCCCGCATGCTCGCCCGTCACGCCACGGTTCACCAACCCCATGAGCCGAGGCGGCGGGCGGGGGACAGCGAGCCAGGAGGGAGAGTCACCGGGAGGGAAGGAAGGATGGAGGGAGCGGTGAACGCGTGCCGGAAGAGGGTATCCCCCACACCGTTCGACCATATTTCACCACGCCGGTCAGTGGGGGGGGGGGGGGGGGTGTCGGGAAACCACTCGCCGCTGACGGTAGCCGTGGCCAGGAATCGAAGGCGGGTCACCGGGTTCGCATCACCATGGAGGGCAAGGCTGGAAAGCCAATAGGCTGATGGATTTAAAAAATACTTTATGTTCGTGTGCGGAGACGGGGACCGAGCTACTGCTTGCTTTCGTTATTGGTCTGGCTCTGGCCGCTCACTTGTTGTGGTAGGTGATGGCTGTGTAGGCTTCCTTAGAGAAGTCCGGGCAGCTGGATTTGCCAAAAATCGCCTGTAAACAACAAGAACAAAGACACTTGATCGATATAAACCACGCAGGTTTTTCCGTCGTTGTGCCGCACGGTACAGCTCACCGCCCCCGGTGTAGGGATGTACCACAGGGGTTTTGGGGGAAAATGGTAGGGGGACGGGGGGCGGGGAGCGGTTGATAGGGGGAGAAGTGGTACCAGCATGGTGCTCTCTGGATCCTCAGCTGCCATGAGTTGTATCTTGATGGCGATGTTCCTGGCCGAGCCCTGCCGCGTGGAGAAGTTCACGCTCTGTGGGTACACGTACAGCAGGTTCCTGCGCGCGCACGCACACACACACAAAGACCGCCCCCCCCGGTGTAGCCTTTAATAGACGGTCGGAACAAGTGCAGTTAGCGAGTAGCGCTTGCGACGGGCGGCGCTGCAGACGGTGGGTTGGGTGGCCAGCACCACACCCAGCCGCCTTTGTCTCCCGAGCGGCGGTGTTTACACATCGCAGTAGGTACTCATCATTTGAGGCTGAATCAATCTTGGGGAGGCCCACGACCGGTCCAAACAATCGTCACCAGTGTTGGTGGCTGCGAGCGGGAATTAAACTCGGGTCGGCGGGTTCACAGCGCACAGCGCGCTAACTGCTCCCCACCCCCCGGAGACTCTCGCGCAGGCACGCACGCACACACGCACACGCAGGGTCAATTACGGGGAAAAAAACACAACGTAGCAAACGCAATTACAATGCCATCAATTGCCGCTCAGTGCACGGTGCGTTCCACAAACCACCCGCGCGCGCGTGCACGGCGAGCCACCGGCGGGCGCCGCCGGGGGGGGCTTGTGCCACGCGGCGGTCGCGACGGAGCCAAACGAAAGACCGTGGTGCTGTCGCAATGTCGGCGGCGCCGAGTCCGTAACTCTAACGAGCCAGATGGCCGGCGTCGCCGGGACCATCGCGCCAAACGCGCCGTGCCATCGTTAAGGCCGCGCGGTCACGACAGCGGTTGGATAAGGGGTGGCCGGGTGGCTCAGAGGAGACACGTCGGTTGGCATCGCTGAGATCCAGGACGGGCGCGGTTTGAATGTCGCTTCCGGCCACTTGTGATTAAGCTGGGTTCTCTCGAGTGGAGTGAGTTGATGGTCTCAGACCGGTCCACATATGGCCTTATCAGGATCCACAGAATCTTGTGAAAACCCACAGACTCACGCAGAGACCCACAGGACTCGTTTGGATCGAGGTGAGGTTAAACCGGGTTCTCAAGTGTAGCTGGAGCCATGTGCCCCTTCCGTGTTAATATATAAACTAAACTTTTTATTCTACCAGGTAAGGCACACTGAGCTGTATAGCTCTTTTTCGCAAAGTGACCTGGCCACAAATGTGAGCCCAATCAATTGGTTTATCACGTGGAAATGTGTAGCGGCCAAAGACTCAAAAGGCACGCTGATGCGAAATGTAGAGGGAAAAACCGGAGGACCCGGAAAAAAATCCACACGACCACAGGGAGAGACACGCAAACTCCAAATATACAACAGGCGTCACAGGGTCGAGATAAAACCCACCACTTCCTGTATACCAGGCGAGGTAGTTAACATCTCGCCACCGTGGCACCTATACAATATGAAATGCCGCTAATATCACGACTTTAAAGATGCTACTCGAACAGCAGCGGGAATTAGTTTTGTTTGCTAAAAGGGTACCGGTTGAGTTAATGGTCCACCGTTATCGAGCTGCGCCGTTACCATTCGGGGTCACGCCGACACGCGGCAATAGCAGCGTGTGACCCCGACCGAGAACAACCAAGAGCCCGGGTCACATGACCTGACGCCCAGGTCACATGACCTGACACACACGGCGCCCCCCCGTCAAGACTGCGCGCCTTGCGCCAGGTCGCCGGGTGTTTGGCTGGGGCGACGCTGGTGGATACGCTGCTGCACGTGGGTGCCTGAAACCCAACACCGTGTGGAAGCAGCAGCAAGGGTTGGTGGATCATCGCGCGCAGAAATCCCCTTCCCGTGGGCGTCGAGGAAGCGCCATTGCCCTGGCTCGGCAGGAGGACGCGGTGCAGCAAAAATGTGGACTCCACCCGTCCCATCTGTAAGCAACGGATGCTCCCGTGTCCTCCCACATGCAAACACTAATCAGCTGGCCGATAACGTCTTAATATATATAGGGGGCTGCAGAGCTTGGGAAATGTTTTGGTAACGTCGGTTCCTTAACACGCAGCTGCTGCCTTTCTGCGAGTCTGCCGTTCCTCGCCCTTCTCTCTCCCCCGCCCCGAGAAAGGTTCTAGACACGACCATTCCACCGCCCTGCCCCCCACTTCGAGGTTATTCGCGGTTGTGAACCCGAGCTCCCCCCCCCCCCCCGGGAGGGATGGGCCCATCACGCGTGGCCGAGCCTACCCCCCACAGCCAATCGGAGCGGCTCGCACCACGCACACGGCGGCACGTGGACGCACATGTGACCCAGCGGGTGTGAGAATGTCTGTGTGTGTGTGTGTCGGTACGCATGTGCGAGTGTTTTTGCACGAGCGTCTGTGCACGTGTGTGCGAGTACGCGCACGTGCGTTAGTGTATCTGCCGGTATGTGCATGTGTGTAAATGCGTGTGCATGTGCGTGCAAGTGTGTCTTGTGTGTGCGTGCGTATTCTACCAATGTCTTTGCTGGAATTCTATTTCTGGATTTCGATCTTAAGTTATCGTGCAGTTACATTTCATGATTATCATTGTCTGCGTTTGTTTACCCAGGAAAGCCTCGCATGGAGTCTCAAGACTTTTGTGCCAGGAGGGTCCTGCCACGTATCCGAAGTAGGAGGGGTGGGGGGGGTGATGTTTCTGCGTCATTCCAATTGATTAATATGCGGGAGGCATTTGTGCATTGAGATATTTTGGTCAATACCGGTTACATTGTGTGTTTTTAAAAAAAGAACACGTCTACGGGATAAATATCTATGGGACCTTTTTGCCAGTAGGTATCAAAATGATGGGGAAAAAAATAAGAATATGTTTTACCCTTTCTGGAAAGAAGATGTTCCAACACCAAATCTGCATTAACCACACATACTTGTGGGAAAACATGCAAACAACACATCCTCTGATAATGTATGCAGTGTCTTTGAAACTCGTTAGCCTACACCAGAGGACATCCTTCTTTATCTGTGAGAAGGAAACCCCAGAACCCGGAGGAAAGCCATGAGAAAAATCGGGAGAGAAAAATTGGGAGAGAACGCTCGCACGCTCGCACTGAGCACGCTCGCACTGAGCACGCTCGCACTGAGCACGCTCGCACTGAGCACGCTCGCACTGAGCACGCTCGCACTGAGCACGCTCGCACTGAGCACGCTCGCACTGAGCACGCTCGCACTGAGCACGCTCGCACTGAGCACGCTCGCACTGAGCACGCTCGCACTGAGCACGCTCGCACTGAGCACGCTCGCACTGAACACGCTCGCACTGAACACGCTCGCACGCTCGCACTGAACACGCTCGCACGCTCGCACTGAACACGCTCGCACTGAACACGCTCGCACGCTCGCACTGAGCACGCTCGCACTGAACACGCTCGCACGCTCGCACTGAGCACGCTCGCACTGAACACGCTCGCACTGAACACGCTCGCACTGAACACGCTCCCACTGAACACGCTCCCACTGAACACGCTCCCACTGAACACGCTCCCACTGAACACGCTCGCACTGAACACGCTCGACACGCTCGCACTCGACAACCCTCACATTTTGCAAATCAAAGGGGGAAAACGTACAAACTCTACTCGCTCACTCTATCACACAAAGCCGCAGATACCCGCCGTAGCATTATCAGACCGCCGGCAGAAGAGCTATGCGCTGTTGTTGGTGGTTGAAGAGGGGGTGAGGGGGGGTGGGGTGGTCTCAGACTGGGCCCAGGGCACCTGTGGATATTTAAAACGATTTTGCTCAGTACAAATGACCCTTATTGTGTGGCCAGATGGCATTGCTTTACACTTTGTTAAAAATATAATGGTTATCGTTTTTTTGCTTTGCTTTCAAGCAAATGTATTTAGGATACAGTTAATTAATAATGCGTGAGAATGATACATATTATGTTTATTCATTACACATTTTGAAAGTGATGTTTGTTACTGGCCATGTAACATGTTAGACATTTGTAAACGTGTTAACAACAACAACAACAACAAAAACCCCATCTGCCTCTGACGGTACCTTCGAGCGGCTAACTCTGGATGGAGACGAGCACTCACCTCTTCTACCCATCTTATCCCACCGTGTCAATATTGCTTATTAAAAACAAGAATCGCCAGTTACGAACGCGCCACGCCTGGGGGTCGTGTCGCATCGTCGCCACGGCTCTGTGAGGAATGCAACGCTGGATACATCTCGATAGCAAATCACACCCCCCCCCCCCCCCCTTCTTCTTACCCCCGCCCCCCCCCCACCATCACCACCAACCCCGCTCCGGGACCCCCTGCCATTGGCTCGAACCCCACACAGCGGTCACATTGGCCAGGAAAGGGGGGGCGGGCTCACGGTGGAAAGGGGAGAGGGCGGCGGCGGAGGCGGAGGAGGAGGAGGAGGGATGAAGTTCTGGGAGCATAAAGCTGGGCTCGCTGGCAGTGGTCGGACACAGCCTCTGTGCTCACAACACTAGGCTGTCCCCAAGGCAGGGAGAGGTGGGGGGGGGGGGAAGAGTTTAAATAGGGAACTAAATGTGTTTAAATTAAGTAAGGACTTGAGAAAGAAGGCCACATCAGCTTTTGTTCGGATTTTAGTTTTTACAAAGTTAGCGAGGTCAATTTTATACAGTGCCAAGTTTTTTTTAATTTCTTTTTCAACGTGAAAAAAAAATTCGAAGCTCTGAGCGGCGTTGTCAGTGCTGGTGTCGTTGGTAGGAATTTGTTTTGTATTTTCTTACTTTATTATTTTATTATAACTGTCCAACAGGAAAGTTCCGGTCAAGTGGACGCGTGCTAGTTGAGTATTTTTTTTTGTTATAGAGTACAATCGTCGGAGAATCAAAATCGCCGCCGTCAACCCTACGACTTGTTACGTTGCCAAGTTAGCTTTTTGTATGCGAGCGACAGCGGCGAATCTTTATTATTAAATATCGATCAGAGACAAAATAGAGAAAACCCTACGCCCGAAACAGGGATACACTGAGACAGAGACAGGGAAAGCCAGCTCGCATTTCCACCTCACCGTGGTAGTCAACCTGAACCATCCGCCACACGGCTCTCCCCCCACGCCACCCCAGCATGCTGTCCCTGCCACCTCTACCCTCCCTGCTCCTGCTCCTCGCTCTATCATCGCCGTGCTTCGCCGCCGGCGCCCGCTATGCCGACAACCTCTTCTACGGCGCCCCGAGCCCCGGCAGCCTCGACGCCGGCCACGCGAACACCCGGCAAGACGACCGCCACCACCACCACCAGCAGCAGCAGCAGCAGCAGCAGACGATGACTACTGCGGAGTCGGCTGTGCCGCCGCAGAGGGGCGGTCGCCGGGCGCGGTTTGCGCTGCAGGACGAGGTCAACCTGCTGGCGTTCGGCCTGCTGCAACTGGGCCAGGGCGTGCGCGAGCTCTCCGAGCGTACGGCGGAGCGGCTGGCGGCGGCGAACGGCGCGGTGGAGCGGGCGGCCGCGGCGGCGCACGGCGCCGAGAGGCGCGCCAGCGAGGCCGAGAAGACGGCGCGGGAGCTGCGGGAGAGGCTGGGCAGGCTGGAGGAGGCCTGGGTGCCGGCGAGAAGGAGAGAGGCGCGGAGAGACGAGGTGGGGGGGGCGGGGGCGGCGATGACCGCGGCGGTGCGGGGTGTGCACGGTTACGCGTGGGTTGGCGGTGCTGGTACGACAGCGGTGGTAGCACCGGAGCCGTTGCCGCGTGCAACGGTCGTGGGTAGCGCTTGCGCAAAAGTCAGCACTGGCAATAACACCAGCACTGGCAATAACATCAGCAATAACAATATCATCAGCACTTGCAATAACGCCAACAATAACCCTGGCAATAACCCAAGCACGAGCAATAGCACCACTGCTCGTGCTGTTGAGCCATTCCACAGTGATTTCTGCCGAAATGAGCCAGGAGTCAGCGCTCTTCTTCTGCTTACAGCCCCAGGGCAGTGGTGGAAATTACACATTCCCATGACGGTCGATCCATCGGACTTGTCCACAAAGTGGTACTCATTTTATCGAACCCAGAGAGATTATGGGCCGGGTCAACACGCAACCAGGCTTTGTATTCAAATTCATGTACGGTTAAGTTTGTGTATGAGCGAGTTTGCACGGTTGCGTTTGTACGGTTGACTTTGCACGGTGCGCGTTTACACGCGTGAGTTCGCGCGCAACTGAGTTCACAATTTTTTGCCACTGCCGACCTCAGCGTGGAGCTGGACACCCAGGAGCCTCAAGGTCCACCGGGGTGCCTCCAGCTCAGATCGCTCGTTCGCGTCGCCGTCTTCCGACCCCTCGCTTGACGTTCGTTCGTTCGCTTCCGCCTTCACAGTCGGAGTCTGGCGAGGGCGATGACGTGGGAGCCCTGGATCCTCCGTCGGAGCTGAGCGAACGGAACGTGGAGTCGACTCGTCTCCGGCTCAAACGCGAGGTGAGAGACGCCGCGGGGGAGATGGAGCTACGACAACGGAGCGACTCCCTCGAGGCTCGTTCTGCTCGCATTCTCAAAACCGTCGCCCCCGAAACGCACCCCATCTCGTCGGCCCATGGCCAAGCTGAGCGGGACTTGAGCCTGGTTAAGTACTTGGATGGGCGATCACCATACGCACGATGAACAGGTGTATCGGGCGTTGTGGGCAGCAGAGATTCAGCGGAGCGACATCCACTGTTGTATCGTACTCCCATGCCGCCAAGTCTATGCTACCCCCGTCCTTAACTAACCCACACCGAGCGGTGAAGTATGGGGGGCACTCATCCAGCAGTGGATTGGCAAGAGTGCCAGTGTAGTCGTTTGGTGATTTGAGAATCGCCGGTGCGGTGTACCATCATATACCGGGCCATTTCAACCGCCGTGTACACTCCATAAAGAACTAAACACACACACACGCTACATGCAACACTAGATACGTACACACACTACATAACTACGCTCTATTATGCACACACTGCACACAAAGACGGCTGCGCACGAGTTGCCCAGCGTTCTTGGAATAACATTTCACTGTGATCGGTCTCAAAAACAATCTGCCCCAGCTGACTTGCGCAATATTTTCGATATCTCACATTACATGATTGTCTTTTTGCGTGCCAAATCTCGACTTTGCCTTCATTGCTGTACTTTATTAACTTTTGTCTGCTTGGTGAAACCGAGGTCACTCTCGCTGATGAGAGTCTACCCCTGGTCTCAAATAATTAACTTGAAATTTGTGATTGCGACAGCGATGACATCGATGGTGCATGCGATAGCCGTTACGATGATGATGAAAAATAAATAAATGGTGCCCCCCACGTCCAATTTTACCCCCCCCCCCCACTTCGTAATCCACCAGCTGAGCCTCAATGGTGGTGAGATGTTAACTACCTCGCCTGGTATATAGGAGTTCGTGGGTTCCATCATAACCCTGACGCCTGTACATTTAGAGTTTGCGTGATAAAAGCTACCATACTGCCTCTACTTAACTACTGTGACATCGTGTATAAATCAGCCCCAAGTACTGTACTGAAGAAGCTTGATTCCATCTATCACTCGGCCTTAAGATTTGCATTGAACTGCCCATATAGGACTCACCACTGTGATCTCTACATTGGGTCAAACTTAACATCTCTTAATGTTCGACGGCTTGTGCACCAGATCTTATTTATTCACGATGTACTTACAAAAAATTCCGCAGACTACCTACTGGATCTCCTCTCTGTTTCAAAGAACAAATTTGACCTCAGGTCTTCGCTCATTTACCAGCTTCACATTCCCTATTGCTGTACTAAAACTGGAGGAAGGGCCTTTGCTATTGATGCCCCTGGGGTCTGGAATGCTATTGCCAATAAACTGCAACTTGAATCACTACCTATGAGATCTTCACTCAAAACTGCTCTAGAGGAGTTGTACAACCCTAGCTGCCACTGCTATTCAGTGGCCTAAAATATAGCTCTAGATTTTGGTGTTATAATTAATTTATGTAGTTTATTGTAAAAAATTCGGTCACAGTCCCTATGATCACTGTTACATTGGATTTATGGCTTTTATTTTGGTAATTTCGAAAAGTTTTTTTTGTTTTGGCCATGTTTTTGTTTATTGTAGTACGGAGTTGACTGATGGCCTTAATCTTAGTTGTCTTGTTGTTGTTATTTTGACTTGCATCCCACTGGGATTTTTGCACACAGCGTTGGTGTACGGTGCTATTTCAGGAATATTTTGATATTTTTTTCCTGTATTTTCTGTTTGCACAGTCACATAATCACTTTAAGATGTTTTCTTGTTCATGTTCTTTGTTTGTTGCGGTTGCACCCGATTCAAGAGCCGAATGGCTCACAGGGCTATACCAAATAAATGAACTATGAACTAACTATGAACTATGTCTCTCCCCGTGATCATGTGGATTTTTCTCCGGGTCCTCCGGTTTTGATTCCCATCCACATTTACAATCAATGTGCGTTTAGAGTATTTGGTTTCTCTTAATTTCCACGTGATAAGCCACTTCGTTGGGCTATCATTTGTGGCCAGGTCGCTTCTTAAAAAGAGCTACGTAGCTCAAGTGGGCCTTACCTAGTAAAATTTAAACGGTTTATAGTTTAAATAGTTTTATAACCCAGTAGCTGGGCCTCAACGACTACACCCCCCCCCCACCTCTCTCCCGACAGATGAACCGTCGCGGCGCGTAGCGCCACTCCGTTCCATCTCCTCCCGTCGTTTCTCGCGCAGCTCAAGTTCTCCTCGGAGGGCGACCGGGAGGACCGCAGGAAGCGGCTTTAAGCCCCACGACTCTGGCTGCCGCGCCAGCGCCCCCCGCCACGGAGCACGGAGAACCCCGCGTGCCCGCCAGCCGGCTCGCCTCGCGCATGCTGCCCGACGCGCAAAGCTGACGGCTCTCACAGGCGAAGCGGCAAAAAAAATAAAAACACCGGGCTCGTTTCTCAACTCTCCCACGTCGCGTTTTAGGTTTCCGCGCTTTCAATATATATGTGTATAGCCTAAACGGACTGTTGTATGTATGTTGAACTTCTTATGCGCCGTACGTAGCCAAACGTGCTAATCGGAGGTGCAAGTGCTGTTAGCGGGTAGCACCTACGAAGGCCAGCACGGCACACGAGGGGCTGGTGGCCAGCAACACGCTCGGCCGCGTTTGTCTGCCTACTGGTACGATGTTTTACACATCGTACCAGGTACTAGGGGAGGCCCAGGACCGGTTCAGTGTTGGGTGTGAGCAGGAATCGAACTCGGGTCACCAGGTTTACAGTGCAGCACGCCAACCGATACGATACTGCTCCCCATATATATACACACACACACACACACGATGTATATCGGTAAATCTAACGTGTCGTAGCCATGCCACGAACCTGACAAACTTTGAAAAAAATATTAACTCACATCTCAAATTCCTGTGCGTTGTTTCAATTTTATACAAACATAATAACCGCACGCGAGCGAGGTGCAGAGGGATTATTAAGTAGGTTGCTAGATTCTAGATTTGAAGCTGTCGTGACTGCAAGGATCCATACTCTTTGTTTTTTTTCGGTAAAGTCACATAGGTAAAATAAAAATAAAACAATTAAATCACGACGCTTCGGAGGCAACACAAGCTTCCATCTTCAGGTGGCACAGTCACAGCAAGATCGCTGCATCAAGTGGAGAGGCTCTGAGAGCCTCGAGCTTAAATACAGGTTAAGGGGGTGGGGAGGAGCCAAGTAGAGGACATTGATGGGGTGCGGGGCTAAGTTAATCCGTCTTTTGTTATGTTGAGGGTGCGGGGGATGCGGTGGGTCACTGCACGGGGCAATGGCAAATGGAAACAACACATGGAAAAGTTCGGAAAGCATATGCTGTGTGCTTATAAGGTAGCTAAAGTTTTGACTTGGTTTATGACATCTTTCCAGTGGTTGCTTAATTTAAAACCATCCTCTCGGTTGAAGTTGTGTCTGTGTTTGTATATCTGGATGACTTCATGGACAAATCTTTGGTAATAACCGGGAGGTTTGCAGATAACTTTGGTATCAGAGAAAACAATGTCATGAGAACCCGCTGTGTTGAGACAATGATCAGCTACGGCCGACGAATTCGTTCTGCCGTGTTTCAAATCTGATTTGTGCTCGCGAATTCGGTCAGAAATATGTCGTTTTGTCTCCCCGATATAGCAGTCACCGCAGATACAACTCAATTTGTAAACACCGGGGTACTGTAAGTCAGGGATGACATCCTTTACGGATGAGATCAGATCACGGATTTTGTGTACTGTATTGAATCGAACCTGGATCTCTCTGTTTGTTTAGAATTTTGGAAATCTTTTTGGTAACGCCTGCTATGTATGGCAGTGTGATGATTTTGATCGGAGTGTCAAGTGGTTGCTTCTGTATGGTAGGAGAAACAGCTTGGCGGATGGTACGGTCAGAGTAACCGTTCATCTTGAGGGTTAGATGTACATGTTTTAATTCACTGGTCAGGTGGTGTTGGTCAGAAATGCAATGTCCTCTACTTGGCTCCTCCCCCCCCCCTTAACCTGTATTTAAGCTCGAGGCTCTCAGAGCCTTCCCACTTGATGCAGCGATCTTGCTGTGACTGTGCCACCTGAAGACGGAAGCTTGTGTTGCCTCCGAAACGCCGTGATTTAATTGTTTTATTTTATTTTTATTTTACCTACGTGACTTTACCGAAAAAAAAAACAAAGAGTAGGTTGGTTAGATTCTTTTTTTAGTGACGAGATGACGGGTGTGATGTCAATAATAAAAGATTGGCGAACAAAACTCCGTGTTTGGCGAGCGAGTCCGAGCGCCTCTGATTTAAACACCGCGGAGAAAATTTGCACCGGCCCCCTCCCCCCCCCCCCCCCCCCCGCAATGACTGCGAGATGGCAGAAGATGTCGCGGTGGCCTGGCAAGGCTCAGAGGTGAGATGGGACAATGGGTTAGAGGGCGGAAGCAAAGGTCAGGGGTGAGATAGGACAAGATGTCAGTGTGGCCAGGGTCAGTGTTGAGAGGGGTCATCACTGGGATGGATGAGTGTTATGGGCGGATGGTGGTTCACAGGGGCTGGCAAGGGGTCACAGGTTTGTGGCGATAGGGGTGTAGAGGTCATGCGAGGGGTCATGGGGTTGGGGCGGGGCGGGGGGGCAGGGGCGCTCACCGGTAGGTGGCAATGGGGGCGTAGAGGTCGTCCGAGGGGTCACGGGGTCGTGCTCACTGGTCCGTAGTGATGGGGGCTTAGAGGTCGTGTCAGGGGTCACAGGGTCAAGGGGTCGCGCTTATCGGTAGGTGGAGATGGGGGCTTAGCGGTCGTGTGAGGGGTCACAGGGTCAAGGGTTCGCGCTCATTGTTAGGTGGAGATGGGGGCGTAGAGGTCGTTCGAGGGGTCACGGGGTTGTGCTCACTGGCAGTTGGTGATGGGGGCTTAGAGGTCATGTGAGGAGTCACACGGTCACGGGGTCGCCCTCACTGGCAGTTGGTGATGGGGGCTTAGAGGTCGTGTGAGGAGTCACACGGTCACGGGGTTGCCCTCACTGGCAGATGGCGACGGGGGCGTAGAGATTGTGAGAGGGGTCACAGGGTCAAGGGGTCGCGCTCACCGGTAGGTGGTGATGGGAGCGTAGAGGTCGTGCGAGGGGAACTCGAGGATCTCGCGTGACGGGCGGGCGCGAGCGTCCGTGTACGGCTTCACTTGCAGCAGCTCCGGCGTGAGGCAGTGCGCCGGACTCTCGGGGCACGGCGCCAGCTCCATCTTCAGCGACGCTGCACCACGCCGGCGAACATCGCCGCGAGCAGCATCACCAACGGCGCCAACGTCGTCATTCAGACTTGTAACGCGCCGCTGCCGCGCCAGCAGTCGCTCGCAAAAGAGAGCGAGGGAACGACTCGAGAGGAGCGAGGAGGAGCCACAGACGAGCGGAGGAGGCCGCGGCCAGCATTGAGCCGGTGCCCTAACTATTGCCCAAGGCTCTGCCGTCCTCTGTATATTAAGATGCTATCGACCAATTGTTCAGCTCGCACGTGCGGAGGGGAGGGCACACGGGCGAAGCCGGCGGAGTCGACATTCTTGCCGTACTGCCGTCTGTTGGCGAGCCGGGGTATTGCACCTCGATGCCCAAAGGACGGGGAGTTTCGCAACGCTTGTGCGTTGGTAATCCCCCAACCCTCGCTGCCTCCACAGTCCTGGATTGCAGGCGTGCGCCGCCGCCACCACCACCGCCATCGTCACCAAAGTCGTCGTCAAATCATCGTCATCAAGTACCATCGCAACTGTGGTCGTTATCCCGTTCATCGTTGTCGATTTTAACCAATGCCATCGTTATCATTAATGTTCTCCAGAAATGTCACGAAGTTTGTCACGATTATCACTGATGTCATCATCGTCGACATCATCATAAATGTCATCACAATAGAGGTCACAATCATATGAACTTTCGTATGCATTATATCATGTCTTTGCCCGTCACAATCACCAATTTCAAGTGGAATTAGTTTAACGACGTGAGAACTCCAGAGACCGGGATAGTGTCTCATTTGCAAGAGCGATCTGGGTCACTAAAAATGGCAAAAGTAATAACATACAAATAATACATACCCTGCAGCGTAAGTCGGCTCTGCCGGTACAATTCCAAATCAAGTTACAGAAATAATAAATAAAGGGCGGCGATTGTGGTTTCCTCCCCGGTGTAGTACAATCACTCATAATTTGGCTGAAAACATCTCAGTACGTAGAGGACTGCAGAGCTTGGGTCACTGTTGGTTTGCACCGGCTCACCGCCTGGCGCGCGCTGCCCTCCAGGTTATCTGCGCTTCCTCAGCGCCCGCGAGTGGCAACCTGCGCTTGAACGGCGCGATATTAACCGACGCGTTCCCTTCCCGCGCCGTGAACGCGGCGAGCGGTCGTGGTGACCGATGCGAACGCTCGCCGCGTTCACGCCGCGGGGTGGCGGTGGCGGAGCGGGCGACTCACCGGCGATGGTGCGCAGGCGGCGCAAGCCGGTGGATGGCTTGCGCATGTCGGCGAGGAACTTGTAGAGGTCCTCATCGCTCAGCCGGTCTCCCTCCTGGGTCAGCCACACCACCATCGGACACCACACCAATCAGCCACACCACACCACCATCATCCACACCACCATCATCCACACCACCATCATCCACACCACCAACAGCCAGACCACCTTCAACCACACCACCTCTAGCCACACCACCTCCAGTAACACCAACAGCCACATCACCAACAACCACACCACCAACAGCCACACCACCAACAGGCACACCCCGATCGGCCCCACCATCATCAGCTCCCCCACCACCACTAGCCAAAACCACGATCAGCGACACCACGATCAGCCACACCACAACAACCACACCAACACAAGCCACCCCGCCAGCCACCACAGACCACATAACCAACCTCCACCATTGTAACAAGGCATGGCAGGTAGCTGACGATGATGATGACGATATGTTATTAGGGATGAAGGATTGAGTTGGTTGAAGATCGATGATGATGATATTCTTAATATTGTGGACGACAATGATATTGAATATTATGACAATGATTATATTCTTAAAGATGACGAGCGAGTGTGTGCGTCATCTCACCTGCTTGAAGAAGTTATTGAGGGTGATGGTGACGGGCCGGAAGGAAGCCAGGTTGAGGCTCTCCTCGCTGCACAGCGTGCTTCCCCGATCGAGGCTCCGTCTCCCGGCCTGCGCCGCCGCCAGCCCTCGCCGATCCATCCTCCTCTCTGCACGGGACGAGCGGGGGATGCGCGGGTTCACAGGGTCAGACGTCAGAGGTGGATGACGACTCAGGGGTCAGAGGCGCTCAGCAGTCTGTACCCTCACCACGAGGGGTGTGCGATCGTCCTGTCACCGAGTCTGTACCCTCACCACCAGGGGTGTGCGATCGTCCTGTCACCGAGTCTGTACCCTCACCACGAGGGGTCTGCGATCGTCCTATCACCGAGTCTGTACCCTCACCACCAGGGGTGTGCGATCGTCCTGTCACCGAGTCTGTACCCTCACCACGAGGGGTCTGCGATCGTCCTGTCACCGAGTCTGTACCCTCACCACCGGGGGTGCCACCTCCCGGAGTGGCGGGCGCCTCGGTTTCCGGTTCGCGCTCCAGCGTTGCGGCGCTCGTCACGATGTTCATGAGGTGCACGGCCGTCCACGCAAACGGCATGCGGTAGCGGCCTAGCCGGGAGCAGAAGCCTTCCGTTTGTGCCCGAAGCCGGTCCAGCTTCTCCTTGTTCTATGATACAGCAGCAGTAGCAACAGCAGCAGCAGTAATAACAGCAACAGCATCAACAGCAGGAGTAACAGCGGTAATTTTAGTGACACATATATACATTACAATATAAAATATGTTTCACTAATTATGAATATATATGGAGAGTATATGTTTGTACCTTGGAGGCGTCCGTCTCTTTCATCATGATGTAGGGCTCCATGCACTCTCCAATGTCCCCTTGCTGGAGAACTTTCTCGATCTGTCGGGGGAACGAGCGTGGGGGGAACGAGTGTGGGGGGAATGAGCGTGGGGGGAACGAGTGTGGGGGGAACGAGTGTGGGGGGTAGAAGCATGGGGTGGGGGGGAAGAAGTGTGGGGGGAACGAGCGTGGGGGGAACGAGTGTGGGGGGATGAAGCGTGGGGCGAACGAGTGTGGGGTGGGGGGGGGGGACGTTACCGTCAGTCTCCCTCGTCACATTTCTCGTTGATTGCATAATTTCCCATCAGCCAGGCATGAAATCACAAGATTACCAGATTGTTGGATTGCTAGATTATCGAATTACCAGATTTTATTAACAGTTTAGCATATTCCCAAATCACAAAACTGTTACATTATCAGATTACCAGATCGTGAGAATATCAGCCTGCCAGATTTCTTTTGCCGGGTCACCATATTGCCACACTGCCAAATTACTGGATTGCCAAAACGTCCGCCAGGCTGCCGGCTCCGCTGGTCGCCGTCTCGCTTACCGGGGGCCGACCGCCCGTCACGGCCCGCTCACCTTGATGACCATGAAGATGTCCTGCGTGGGGTAGGTGATGGAGAAGATTGCCGTGCGTGCCAGCGAGGGGATGCAGGACTGGCCGCTGTGGGGCTTCAGCAGGACCTTCATGTTCTCCGAGTTGAGGTCAAAGTAGAAGTTCTCTGAGATCTGGAACGATAACGCCGGCGAGTGTCAAGTTGATTTCGTTTCACGACAGATTGATACAACTCAAGAAGAGACCAGGAACGAGTAGGCGGCGATGATATGCTGCTGTCTGTATAAAACCCAGTCGAGTACAGGGACTCCTCTACTTATGAACAGTCGACTTACAAACTTTCACAGATACGAACAAACCTGTCCGTATGCCCAGTTGCCTGTTTGGACCGAGAGTCCTAAGTTCAATCGCTCCGCGCAACAGATGGCGGTGGTTGTTCGGTGTCATTACCCAGAATTCCCAGCATTTCTGCCTGGGCCGCCGCCATTGTCTGTTGTTGCCGTGTGGTTCACTACGACGTTCTCTGTGCTTTTCACAAACATCATCACCCCCCATCATGTCTCAGAAGCGTGAGAGTGGTGAAAGTGTTGAGGGTGGTAGTAAGAAGAACCAGTGGCATCTACATCTACAGAACGTAAAGCACCGGTGGCATCTACAGGAGATTATACAACTTTTAAAGCCATTCCCCATGTTTAGTGCACATGCTGGACAACATGTTTGGAATCGACAGGAGTAAAGTTGGACTTGGGAACAAATCGACTTACGAACGGACTTCTGGAACATAACTCGTCCGTACGTAGAGGGATCCCTGTAGCTTGCAGTGTAACCGTTGTTGACATTCGGTAAATTTGAAACCCCGACGCTGGCACGCAATGGCCTAACTCTTATGAATGACGTCACGGGGCCTTCAACATTCACTGTGAGACAGAGGGCGCGTGGTATTACTGCTGCAGTTTGTACACCGCAAGAGTGGATTTTCCTCCGGGTCCTCCGGTTTTTCCCTCCACCACATTGAGACCGAATATCACGCGTTCACAGTATTTGGCTACTTGCTATAAATGTCCGCGTGATTAAGCCACTTCGTTGACCTATCATTCTTTTGGCCAGGTCGCTGCTGAAAAAGAGCCTACATAGCTCAGTGGGACTAACCTGGTGTAAACAAAAGTTCATAGTTTTGTTTATAGGTTTTATAATAACTGGGGCTGCCGCTGGATGAGAACCGCGGAACCTCGGCAACGATTGTCGGACGGCGCTACCGCTGGGCGATGCCGTCACCGTCCGCACTTGCTTCAACAATTGGCAGAAAGATCATTTAGGCGGGGGGGGGGGGTCGGCCAGATTTAGGGGGTCGGGGTTTGTGGTGGAAAACTGGGTCCACAGAAAGCCTGAAATCCACAAAAAATGTTTGTTTAATCAAGAACAGCAACACCGTTTACTCGCATTGCAGGGCTTTGAGGATGAATAATCAATAGCGTTTGATATACAGGGATCGGGGGCGCCTGCTATAAAGGTCTAAAGTGGTATGGTTTCATTGTTATATTGTTATTGTTTATTAAGTGTTTAAGTGCAGCAATAGGCGTTCACGTGGATTGTACGCTAATGTGCATCTGGCCGTTGCCTCAAGAGTAATTTGTATGACGTTAGGCCTCCCCCTAGGTGGACTCAGCCTTAAATGAGTAAGCTGGGTGTGGTGTCGAGTAAACATCAGCAGTGGGGAGACAAAGGCGGCCGAGCTACACTACCCTCCCTCGTGCACCTTGCCGGCTGTAATAGGTGCTCGCTAACAGCACAGGCCCTGAATAGATAAACATATTAACATGTGGATTTGGTATTCATGCCATTCTTAGGCGCCATGGTCATGTTTTGCAAGCTTTCATACATATTTCAGTAAAGGGTGTGTGAGCGGGTGGGTGAGTGAGCGAGCGGGTGGGTGGGTGGTTGAGTGAGTGAGTGGGTGAGTGAGTGGGTGAGTGGGTGAGTGAGTGGGTGAGTGAGTGAGTGGGTGGGTGAGTGAGTGAGTGAGCGGGTGGGTGAGTGAGTGAGTGAGCGACAGAGTGAGCGGGTGACTGACTGAGTGAATGAGCGAATGGGTGAGTGAGCGAGTGAGCGGGCGGATGAGCGAGCGGTGCGAGTGTGCCCGGACACACCGCTAAACCTGCGGGGGGTGGTGGGGGTGAGGGGGATGCCGTTACCTTTTTCTTCTCTCGCACGTCGTACAGGGCCAGGCTGGCGAACAGCGGCTCGATGTCGATCTCGAACCTGCGCGGCGACAGAACACGCCCGCGGTCACACGCACGCACGCACCCACGCGCTCGCTGGCGGAGGGACGCGAGGCGCTGACGCCGTGGGGGCGAGGACCCAAGCGTGCCGCGCGGGGAACGAGGCCCTGCCCATTGATAACCATTCCGAGAAGCTCGTCTGGGAGAGACATATCCGGATCCGGATCGTCAAGAACCCGGAACGTGACTCGGAAGAACGTTGGACATCGATCAGCAAGAAGCCCACGGGCCTTCCCTCCCCAAGAACCCAAAGCATCTCATCCAAAACTACCGGGAACGGACTCCTGCGGAAACCAAAAAGGACACGGGCGTTCGTCCAGCAAAAAAAACAGGGGCATCACCGGAAATACATGGAGTGTTGGAATGTCATCCAGAAGCAGCGTTTGTCAGCGGAGTGCCGGGAGCATGGCCCCCCCCCCCGCCACCCCGGCTATTTTTACATCATTGCCGGCAGACGCTCGGTGGGGTTTAGTGTGGGTTGCGCTCCCAACTCTTTCCTTTTTCCCGTGACCTGTTACGACCGCTATGTTTGCCAGGGAACCGATGCTTTTGCTGATGAAACCCGATTCAAGAGCGTCTTAGCTCACAGGGTACTTGAAAATAAACGGAACACCTGATTTCACATTTACAAGATATAATTTACACGTGCCGACGTATTGATTACAAAATTACTAATGAAGCTTCCTCGTGACTGCTACGGTTTGTACACCGCAGTACCGAAGGGACTTACTTGAGAGAGAGGCACTTGATGAGGAGCCGTTGGCCAAAGTGCTCATGTGGCCCCTCCGGAACCGGCCTCTTCTCCACAGATTCCTCCTACAGAACCAGACGCGGTCACTCACGACGACGACGATGACGACAATGAATATAGCAGCAATGATGATGTGTGCATGTTGAATTTATTTCGCACCATACGTAGCCAACTGTGCTAATCGGGGGCGCGGATGAGACTCACGATGAAGATAATGTTGATCGTGATTTTTATAATGGGGACAATGACATTGTGATGACGACGGTGGCAACTACGAGATCCTTAGCTCGCGACACCGGCCGCCCCCCACCTCATCGGCAGGCGGGGGGTAGAGGGCAAAGAGGTTGTAGTGCCGCGCCGCTTGTCGCGCTTGTTCGTTATGGCGGTCCGTCTCCTCCAGCGAGCGGTGATCCAGCAACCCCGGGACCAGCGGATCGGCGGCGGCACCGCCACCGCCTCCACCGCCGCCACCGCCGCCACCACCGCCGTCAGCCTCACCCAGGGACACGTCATCTCCCACGCTCACCGACACCCGGCGGCTCCCAGCATCCTGCACGCGGTGAGTGGGTTGAGGGGGTGAGCAGGGGTGAGCGAGGGGGGGGGGGGTAAGGCGGGTGAGCAGGTGAGTGGGCGAGTGATTGTGCAGGTGGAGTTGATACGTGAATGCGCGAGTGCAGTGTGGATGGCCGAGTTGGCTGTCAATTGAGTGAGTTGGTGAGCACGTTTCAACTGAGCCTTATGGCGGTACCCCGGGGTTCCACAGTACCCCGGTTCTCGCATAATGTCCGTGATGCAGTAATTTTTAGTCTGTTGATGGTCGGCGATGCGGCAATCGACTCATCTCGACGAGCTGTCCACGATGCACCACTACGGTGTGTACGAGCGTTCAGGGTTTCAGCGCAATCGTCCTTGCTCGTTTCAACATCGCGGAGTGTGGCACCGATTTCGCATTGATTGGTACCCCAGTCGCGGAGTTAAGTACACCCCTGGACAAAAAAAGTGTCCCAGAAATAAAATATTTAATTGCCTCGGTCATTTAGTATTATTTGGTACCCCGGGGTACCGCCACAAGGATCAACTGAGTGTTGTTTAACCAGGGGTGAGAACTCAAGAGACCAGGATGAGTCTCATTTGCAAGAGTGACGGGGTCAACAAGTACTCCAATGAACCAAACAGAAATCCGAGTAATAATAAACAAAAACCCAGCAAGCCTACTTGTATCCAATTTATGAATCTAGCCAGCGAGCGGGTCAGTCGGTGAAATTATTGAGACTCCAGTTCTAGGAACTCGGTTTCTTCCGGCCCACGTTTTCCACTAAACCGTGCAGCCAAAGAACAGCACCGCTACCTGGAATGCGGCCCCAGCTCTCAGACCAGAACCGGTTCCACCAGGCACGGTTTGTTCTCGCGAAAACACCCTCCCTATGGTTTACGCCCGACTTATCATCACCCAGCACCCCCCCCTCCCCCTCCCTAACCGTGGCTCGTGAGTACCCCCTCCAAACCCCACCTGCAACATCTGGGCAAGTCCCCCGCACTGAGGGGTGGTTGCAAAACGTGGCATGGATCTCGAGCTCGGGTTGCCACCAAGGATGTACAAATATATCACGGGCAGGAGGAGGACAATATCGCCTCGTATAAATAATAAGAGGGTGCCACGGTGGCGAGATGTTAACTGCCTCGCCTGGTATGCAGGGGGTCGTGGGTTCGATCCCAGTCCTGATGCCCGCTGTGTCACTCTCCCCGTGGTCGCGTGGATTGTTCCCTGGGTCGTCCGGTTTTTCCCCTCCACATTTAGAATCAACATGAGTTTAGAATATTTGGCTACTATAAATGTCTACGTGATAAGGCACTTCATTGAGCTATCATCTGTGAGCAGGTCACTTTTTTGTTTAAATTCTTCTCTCAATAAACGAAAGAGGAGAATTGAACTGCACGGAAACGCGCAGTGGATCAGGGTCACGGACAGACGCTAGACCGTTTTGAAAGTTACCTGCAAACTAATCAATTGGGATCACACCCGGCAACATTGGAGACTCATTATCTTTTCATATTTTAAATATTTTGCTTTGCCTTGGAGGAAACCAGACGACCCCGAGGTGAAGAAAAACATTCTGACGATCAGCTCGGCGCGTGTGTGACCCGCAGGCCTCTGCTTCTAAAACAAATACATCCCACCCGGCCCTCGCCACAGTCAGCCTTTGTCTATCCACTGCTGGACGAAGGCCTCTGCACACTATGTCGGTTGAGTATGAGGGTTGTTTGACCACACTTCACCGCACTTGTCAGTTGGGGTGGCGTGTGGCTACCTGGCGCTGATGATTACAGACCACACCGGCTACTTATTTCAGGCCGAGCCTGCCTAGGGGAGGTCTAGGACAAGTTTGGATAGTCCTCACCGATGCTGGGCATTGTGAGCGGAAACTAAATTCGGGTCACTGGGTTCGTAGCGCGGTGCCCTAACTACTGCGCCACCGCTCCCCACATGCGCACACACACACACACACACAAACTTACACGCACGTTGAGTTCATAATCATGGTCAGAGTGAATTGCTGCTCAAAATGAGCACCGAGCCATTAGACCTCATTTCCCGTTTCCAGCGGTGTAAATTCCACATTCCTATGGCGGGGAGAGGGGGGGGCAGACTATCCGCAGGAGCTCACAGTGCGGGCGCGCTAAAACCACCGCAGCAAAAACAATTATATGGCACGCGAAGCGAAAGCCACCAGGGCACCTCGTCATCCGGGCTCTCCTCCGACTCGAAGAGGTGTCGCTCCAGGCCCTTCGTCCGGGCACTCTCGCCTCCGCCGCCGTCATCGCCGGACCCCGCGGCACCACCGCCGCCGCTACGCTGGTACCTGCGCGACACGAACGGGGCGGACACACGGATGGGGCCGGTTTGCGCGCGTTTTACGCGGGCGTTTCGCGGTCGGAGCAAACAAGCGGCCGGCCCCCGGTTAATACTCGCGATGCACGCGCACGCTCTGTGCATACCCACGTATTCCACATGCCGTACTGTAAATGCAACGCGCTGCCTGCTACACCGGTGGACTTTAACGATCCCGTGATGTGATCCGAAGGAGTTGTTGGCCGTTGTGTGCACGCCCGCGTCGCGGGCCAACTTTGGCAAAAGTATATAAAACATTTTTTACCCGCGAGTTATATAATTGGGTAAAACCACGGAGCAACACCGCCCGCCCCCCCCCCCCCCCCTCAGCCCCCCAGCCGACTATACCCGGCAGTGAAACACGGAGCATCTCCGTGACAGCCACGCGCTCCAAGGATGGGCGCCAATACCAAATCTACACGTCGATTGACTTCATTCATCCACGGAAAAGTCCGTTTTTATCGCATAGCGCCAGGGGGCTTAATTCCTCGCCGAATGTTTTCTGGGTCGCTGATAGGGAGGCTGGGGTAAGCGGCACAGCGGAGACGTCCCCTGGATGCGGTGTGCCGGGAGTCTCTCTCTCTCTGGGTTGAAGCCCTTCCACCAGCAGGGGCACGAGTAAAGCAACTGCAGGGCTGCACCTTTCCCTCGTCGCTTGTGAATAATTATCAAGACGTCGGGCACATGTAAATAATATTTTGTACAAGTGACATCAGTTCAGTTCAGTTTATTTCCAAGTACCCTGTGAGCTAAGAAGCTCTCGAATTGGGTTTCATCATCAAAAGCATCGGTTCCCCTGGCAAAACATAGCGTACATAAGAGGTCGCGGGGAAAAAAAGGAAAAGGGTTGGGAGCAACCCACACTAAACACCCCGCCGAGCGCCTGCCGGCGGCGATGATGTAAAAATAGCCGGAGGTGGGGGGGGGGCCTCTGCTCCCGGCGCTTCGCTGACGGACGCGCGGAAATGTGCAAGTGGAAAGCGTTTCCCATTTTGTGGAGTAGCGGTGGCGGGGGGGGGGGCGGTGGTGGGGGGGGCAGCCGCACCCGACTGTTTGGACAGGCGGCGAGCAGAGAGATCAGGGGACTCCGCACCCGGTGCAGAAATAACAAAAAACAAATATTCGGGGATGGAGGAGGTGGTGTGGCTGGTGTGGGGAGTGGGGGAGTGGGCGTTCAAGCCGTAGTAGCCCCCCTGCTACTTATTAACTCGACCCGAGTGCATAATGGTGACACGGAGCAAAAAAAAACCCAACAATGTAGAGGCACAGCGGAGCGAGAGAGTGGCTCTCTAAAACCCCACAAAAAACACACACAAAAAAAACACACACACACACAGACAGGTAAAGGCGCAGCCCTGCAATCGCCGTGCTCACGCCACTGCTAGCGGAATTGGCCTCGTTCGGCAGCTCATGGTGACCACCGAAATCGTTCCTTGTACTCGGACAGCTGAGATTTGGACCTCGTAGGTTCGGCCTGGAACTCTCCTACCCACTTACTCACTCATCTACTCCCCCAACCACCCACCCACCCACTCATCTACTCACCCACCCACTCACCCAACCACCCACCCACCCACTCACCCAACCACCCACCCACCCACCCACTCACCTACTCGGCGGCCCATCGACCTGGAACTCTCCTACCCACCTACTCACCTACTCACCCACCCACTCACTCACCCACCCACCAGGGACGTGCGGTCAGGGGAGGCAGGGGAGGCAAAGCCTCACCTGTCATACTCCAATGAAAATATCTGTTACGAAAAGTAAAAAAAGAAAGAATAATAAAATATTAACCAGTTCAGTAGAAAATGTAAGACATTAATAGCACTTACAATCATGATTGGAAGCTTTCGTGACTGCAGGAATCCATACCAAATAGTAAGCACTTCCAGTGAGGGAAAAAAGTATTTGATCCCCTGCTGATTTTGTACGTTTGCCCACTGACAAAGAAATGATCAGTCTATAATTTTAATGGTAGGTTTATTTGAACAGTGAGAGACAGAATAACAACAAAAAAATCCAGAAAAACGCATGTCAAAAATGTTATAAATTACCTCGTGGGGTTACAATGATCATGAGAACGGTGAGGAATCAGCCCAGAACTACACGGGAGGATCTTTTCAATGATCTCAAGGCAGCTGGGACCATAGTCACCAAGAAAACAATTGGTAACACACTACGCCGTGAAGGACTGAAATCCTGCAGCGCCCGCAAGGTCCCCCCGCTCAAGAAAGCACATATACATGCCCGTCTGAAGTTTGCCAATGAACATCTGAATGATTCAGAGGACAACTGGGTGAAAGTGTTGTGGTCAGATGAGACCAAAATGGAGCTCTTTGGCATCAACTCAACTCGCCGTGTTTGGAGGAGGAGGAATGCTGCCTATAACCCCAAGAACACCATCCCCACCGTCAAACATGGAGGTGGAAGCATTATGCT
Source organism: Petromyzon marinus (assembly GCF_048934315.1). Lineage (NCBI taxonomy): Eukaryota > Metazoa > Chordata > Hyperoartia > Petromyzontiformes > Petromyzontidae > Petromyzon > Petromyzon marinus. The sequence continues at coordinate 4,682,651 of NC_133710.1, read as the reverse complement.
TTGGGGGTGTTTTTCTGCTAAGGGGACAGGACAACTTCACCGCATCAAAGGGACGATGGACGGGGCATGTACCATCAAATCTTGGGTGAGGACCTCCTTCCCTCAGCCAGGGCATTGAAAATGGGTCGTGGATGGGTATTCCAACATGACAATTACCCAAAACACACGGCCAAGGCAACAAAGGAGTGGCTCAAGAAGAAGCACATTAAGGTCCTGGAGTGGCCTAGCCAGTCTCCAGACCTTAATCCCATAGAAAATCTGGAGGGAGCTGAAGGTTCGAGTTGCCAAACGTCAGCCTCGAAACCTTAATGACTTGGAGAATATCTGCAAAGAGGAGTTGGACAAAATCCCTCTTAAGATGTGTGCAAACCTGGTGGCCAACTACAAGAAACGTCTGACCTCTGTGATTGCCAACAACGGTTTTGCCACCAAGTACTAAGTCATGTTTTGCAGAGGGGTCAAATACTTATTTCCCTCATTAAAATGCAAATCAATTTATTTTTTGACATGCGTTTTTCTGGATTTTTTTTGTTATTCTGTCTCTCACTGTTCAAATAAACCTACCATTAAAATTATAGACTGATCTTGATTTAAAGCTTTCGTGACTCCAGGGATTCATATTCTTGGTTCTTTCGGTAAAGTCACGTAGAAGGGAAACAATAAAATAATAAAAATATAAAACAATAACATGTATTGTTTTATATAGGTTATAAGAGTTGTGCGTTTATAAATTTACTTCCTCCAATGCGGGGAGCTCTAGCGGACCGTCTCCTATCAAGGGCATGTTTGGCCTACTGTGTCACGCTGAGCTGAACACGCTCAGAAGAAGTGGGAGTTACCCACGCTTTAGCCCACCACACGCGACCTGCCGCCCCTACACTAACCGTGTTGAACCCAATCGTAGAGCTGGGTGGACAGAGGCGGTTGTGGGGGGTTGATTGGAGAAAAAACTCTGTCCCCATTGTTTCAACTGCTGCGTCTTGGAGATGGAATCTTGGGACTTGATTGCAAGTCAAGTGTGCTGACCGTTTCACTGCTGTGGCGGCTTCCTATATCCCATATAATAATAATATACAGCCCTTTATCAATCCACTGCTGGATGAAGGTCTCCTGCATGTCGTGGGGTCGCCACGGTGGCGAGATGTTAACTCCCTCGCCTGGTATACAGGGGGTCGTGGGTTCGATCCTGACCCTTATGCCTGTAGATTTGGAGTTTGTATGTCGCTCTCCCCGTGGTCGCGTGGATTTTCTCCGGCCCTTCCGGTTTTTCCCTCCACATTTAGAAACATGCTTTTATGGAGCATTTGGCTGCTATACATTTCCACGCGATAAGCCACTTCGTTGAGCGATAATTTGTGGTCAGCTCGCTTCTGAAAAAGAGCTGTATAGTTCAGTGGGCCTTACTTGGTAAAATACATTTTTTAAAATACTTTTAAATAGTTTCGTTTTAGTGTCAGTCATAGGCGTTGTATGACCGTACTACACCACCATGGGGCAGTTTGTGTTGATATCTTACGAAACGTTTACAAATTCCTCGACTGTTGAGTAAAATATTTAGTAAAATTATTTATTATTATTGGGCTGTGTAACCAGGAAATAAAATGTACTACTGTACTGTACTTCCGTCTGACACATTTCACAAACGTCCTCTTTCCTAAGCGACTTGGTGGTTTCCTTCGTGATGCAATTAATAATGCCATGCATTTGCCCAGGAAGGCCTCGACGTGTCTCAGGACTCTCTGTGGACGAGGGTTCTGCGCACATTGAAACATTTGCCCAAAGCCATTCTGATCTCGCGTACGTTGGCAATCTGGTTCAGGAGCTCCACACCAATGTCGAGTTCTGCTGGCCACGACGAGAGGGCTTCAGCAGAGAGAGTTCGTGTAGCTTTGCTGTTATTTCTCCTGTGCGGAACATAGCCTACAGTGGTTTAGTATATGGTCCATAGTTTGGGTTGCATGGCCACGTTTACACTGCTGTGGGTCTATGCGTCTCCATGAGCCTCTATGTATCTCTGTATATCTCTATGTCCTTTCCCCACACTGATTAGTACGGTTGGCTACGTACGGTGCGAAAGAAGTCCAACATACATACATACATACGTGTCTCCAAGTACAGTATCTCTCTGGGTCTCTGTCTCAGTTGCTCTCTGTGTCTCTCTCTGTGTCTCTCTCTGTGTCTCTCTCTGTGTCTCTCTGTGTCTCTCTCTGTGTCTCTCTCTGTGTCTCTCTCTGTGTCTCTCTCTGTGTCTCTCTCTGTGTCTCTCTCTGTGTCTCTCTCTGTGTCTCTCTCTGTGTCTCTCTCTCTGTGTCTCTCTCTGTGTCTCTCTCTGGGTCTCTCTCTGGGTCTCTCTGGGTCTCTCTGTGTCTCTCTGGGTCTCTCTGGGTCTCTGTGGGTCTCTGTGGGTCTCTGTGGGTCTCTCTGTGTCTCTCTGTCTCTTTGTATCTCTGTGGGTCTATGTGGGTATCTGTGTGTCTCTCTGGGTCTCTCTGGGTCTCTGTGGGTCTCTGTGGGTCTCTGTGGGTCTCTCTGTGTCTCTCTGGGTCTCTCTGGGTCTCTCTGTGTCTCTCTGGGTCTCTCTGTGTCTCTCTGTGTCTCTGTGGGTCTCTGTGGGTCTCTTTGGGTCTAGTTTAGGGTCCATAGTTTAAGTTCCATGGCCACAATGGAGACGCTAGTACCTGCTCACAGAGGCAACACCGGTTACGAGTTTTCGTGTTACCTCCAACACAACCGATGCCGTTTGTCAAGGCCAAAACAGACGTCGTTAATTTCGAATCCGGATATGATCAGTAGAGAGACGGAGAATGAACGAATTGTTTTAGTTATCATTTGGCATCTACATTCGCGAGACACGGAGAGCGAAAATGAAGTCTTTTGGATATCCGTCAAGAAGTGTTTTCCTTCCATGAGAGCTCAAGCCAGGGAACAAAACGTCCCACTGTACCTCCGTGTGACAAACTCCACCAATGTCATCTTTAGTAAATGACCATTTTTACTTTGTAATAAAAAAAATAACGGACAGAAATAATAATAATAGTTCTGAGCTTCCGTTGCGGGACAAAGGCCTCCTCAAGCAGTGTCAGTCGTGGAGATTGTTTGACCATACTTGACCGTGCTGTTCAGTGCGGCTTTATATAGATGATGAGAATAGTTTGACTGGTACCACCATACCAACCTGCCCCCCCCCCCGCACCCCCCCCCCCCCCCGATCGGCCAGACTTCCTAATAAAGTAGCAGAATCGTCCTAAAAAAAGAGCCCTGGGAGTCGTTGAGGCTTTCCCGGGTAAATAAAGTCATGTAGGTGACACAACAGGCTCAATGTGCCGTGTCGTCGATATATTTCTGTAAAACGATGGGAAGATTTGGAAGTTTTTGCATTTTGAGTTTTATGCTTTATCAGCATTAAACTCCCAGATCTCCCTCAATCCGAGTTGAAGTGAGGACTGGCTTCCTGTTGATAGCGGCCTGGGCAGCAGCGCTGCCAGATCCAGTGCTTTTACCTCCCATATCTAGATATGGCACTCGAGGAAGTATGATGATAATAATTATTATAATTCTAACGTACAATTGCATAACAACAATAATAACAATGTAAAAGCACACATGCATCTCCCTGCTGCATGCAGGCCTCCCAGAGCGGGTGACAAATCTCACGGTCTTGCTACGATCCGTTCAACTCCTGCGCCCTTAGTCGATTTCATCGCTCCATCTCCGCCACGGGTGGACGCCCTCTCGGGGCGCCTTCACTCATTTGGCTGCCGCTCCATTGTCAATCTCGGCCACCGGCCGTCGCCGCTCACAGCCCTCACGTTTCCTGCCCGAGCCCCACTTTGCTTAACCCTCGAAACGATGACGATGACGACTCCTTCCACGTATAGACAACTTCAATAATCAATGTACTACCTTCATCAATCCACTGCTGGATTAAGGACTCCCCATGCTGTGTGGGTGGTCGTGGAGCCATCGGACCATACACTTCAACACGCCGGTCAGTGTGGTTTGTTCGAATTTTTTTTTTTTTCCAGAAAAGAGTGAGGAAATTTGTCCGGTGAGTCTGGAGGTTTATTACCTCCGGCCTAGCAACAGCAACGGGGGCGGCTGAGGCTACAGGGACCTCGAGCGACGCGACAGAGGAAGTCGGGCCGCGGTTGCTGCGGCGACGATGGCGCCGCGGTGTTGCAGAAAATGCCTCCACAGACCCCCCCGGTGGGAATTTAACCGCTGCCAAAAACCTATGGCCGAAGGTGACAACAGGCAACTCGCCGAGCCTCTCCAGACCCCTCTCTGAGGACTGAGTGTCGCGGTTTAATTTCCCGCAATAAATCCCACAATCGCTTCCGAACGCGGGGCGGGCCACTGGGACTGATTGCCGGCCGACCCTAGTACAGCTTTTGCTGGGCCCCGTGAAGGCCAAGCGAGCCGTTTTATACATCTGTCCCCTCAAATGAAAAAAAAATGAGCATCCCATTGGCCACACGGCCTTTTGGGAGTGCATCATTTCACCGTTAACGATTCGATAGAAGCAAAGCTCTGAACCGGCTTTGACGTTCAGTATCTCATCAGCAGTCAGAACCAATTCTGGTAAACTGCCATATGTTTATAAGCAAGGACCTTCTCTGTTAGACATGGGACCCAGTAGTTTGGTGCACAACAATATAATACATAACACAAAGCAATCCTGAGCATCAGCGTGGAGAATATGTGGCAAAATAAGCCAGGAGAATTGTCTGCTTATATATTTTTGCGACTTACATTCTCCGCAACGAAACGAATTATAATTTAGCATTTGATACCTATGTATTAAGAATGTGTTCCAAATTTTTGGGATTTGATCGGAAAATACAATTCTCACTCACCTGCGCGTGACGACCGCCCAGTCCTCCGTGAACGATCGCACGCAGTCTCGCACGTGCGCGCTCGCATCCCAGCTGCAAGAGAGCGAGAGAGCGATAGACGGTGGGATGTGGGGGCAGGGATAGAGTGAGAGAAGTTTGATTGGTTAGTTCATAGTAAACAAGTAAAATGCATCACGAATGCAGGGTCCAAATGTTCACTAATTCGCAAATTTCACACTACCAATTTACTCACTTGGGATTACACATAGCAATCACGGTGTCCACCTACTGCCAGACTAATGCCCGTTTGCAGGCCAGGTGCCAAATCACCTAGTGCCACACAGGGACAGCTGCCACTAGGGGTGCCCTTTGAAACGTTGAGCGCTGAGAGATGCCCCGGCATCTCGGAGGGCGGTGCTACTGCAGGTCATCGCGTAGGGTTTTTGCGGCTGTGCTACTTCACAGCTCTCCCACGAGTTTTCGTTAATTTCCTGAAGAAGCTCCCAGCACTTGTGGACACAAACATGCACACGCTGAAGGGTCGTCACCCCGGTGACCCCCACGACACACGGCTCACGCGAGCCACATGACCTCCGTGATCTCCACGACTTCCGTGACCTTTGCAACCCGACCCACGACCCACCCGCCCCCCCCACCCCCGTCCTCTCACCCATCTTCATCCGGCAGGGAGGGGGTGACAGTGCGGCACTCGCGAGGAGCGAAGGTGACGGTGACGTCGTCCGGAGGGAACTCGGAGATGTCGCGGAGCGGAGCGGAGTCGGGTGCCGCGTGGGAGCTCAGCACCTCCTCCACGTCCACGGGCTCTACCACGTCGCATGCCGGGATCTGCCAGCGCAGAGACACAAAGGCCAAGATCCTTCAGGTAGCTTTTTTATCGTCGAATATTTTCCCCAGCATGTATTGTGAGACAGCGCCGTGTGCTCACCACCCACACCATCCCTAGCATCTACTCACCACCAACACCTTGCACTCACCACCCACACCATCTACCCACTACTCACACCACCCACACCATCTACCCACTACTCACACCACCCACACCATCTACCCACTACTCACACCACCCACACCACCCACACCATCTACCCACTACTCACACCACCCACACCATCTACCCACTACTCACACCACCCACACCATCTACCCACTACTCACACCACCCACACCACCCACACCATCTACCCACTACTCACACCACCCATACCATCTACTCACCACCCACACCATCTACCCACCATTCACAGCACCCACACCCTGTCTTCTGTGGCCATTCTCCACATGGATATCCGCAGGGCGGGGCTGTGTGCTGGGGGACAGAAACACAAACGCACGTGCAGGCACACGTGGACTAGAGCAGCAACAACAGCCGCCATTCGCCACAACGTGGTGGTGACGTCACCACAACGCTTGTGCCAGACTAGGTGCACTTTGAGGCTATCGCGGAGGTGACGGGTCAATCCCAGGTCTCATGGGTTAACTGACTGAGATGAAATGAGAGGGAGGGAGGGGATGAGAGGGAGGGAGAGGAAGGAGGGGAAGGAAGGGAGAGAGAGAGAGAGGGAGGGGATGAGAAGGAGAGGATTAGAGGGGGAGGGAAGGACAGAGGGATGGGATGAGAGGAAGGGATGGAGGAGATGAGAGGGAGGGATGGAGGAGATGAGAGGAAGGGATGGAGGAGATGAGAGGAAGGGATGGAGGAGATGAGAGGAAGGAGATGAGAGGAAGGGATGGAGGGGATGAGAGGAAAGGATGGAGGGGATGAGAGGAAGGGATGGAGGAGATGAGATGGAGGGATGGAGGAGATGAGAGGAAGGAGATGAGAGGAAGGGATTGAGGGGATGAGAGGAAGGGAAGGAGGGGATGAGAGGAAGGGATGGAGGGGATGAGAGGAAGGGATGGAGGAGATGAGATGGAGGGATGGAGGAGATGAGAGGAAGGAGATGAGAGGAAGGGATGGAGGGGATGAGAGGAAGGGATTGAGGGGATGAGAGGAAGGGATGGAGGAGTTGAGAGGAAGGGATGGAGGGGATGAGAGGTAGTAGAGGTGGATGAGAGAGAGTTGGGGAGGGGGCCACAGCCCCCCCACCCAAGGCCGTCATCAGTCTCTGTTTCTCAGGACTCGCCCGCGTGGCCGCCGTTGAAGCTGAGACAGCTCACTATCCACATCCCGTGTAGGAAACGCGCACAATCGCGGCCAAACCCCCCCGTGCCAAGCAAGGCCGTGCCGCGCTGGCACACGGCGGAATCTCACGACGCACGGGCGCAGCCACGTCCCGAGGGGCGCGCGGGAGGGACGGTCCCCAAATGTCAAGTGGTTTAAATAGGGCCCCACGACGTTAATGCGAAAACGAAAAACATGCGATGGCTTCTCTCTGGTGGATATAAATAAAATATGGGGTCTCAAGGGGGTGGCGGGGGTGGGGTAGCGCCCCCCCCCCCCCACACCGCGAATCTTCCACTGATATCCAACGTCACCATCACCATTATTCTCATTATCACAGAATTACCACCATCATCAATCATTCGCAATCATTCTTATAGGGCAAGGCTATCACGAAAGTGCGGGTAATGATTCACAGACGGGTATAAGTCTGTGGTAGTTTGACAGCAGAGGGCCAAGTTGCGCTGTCGGGTTTTTGCCCATTTGGGCAATGATCGGTGTCATTTGTCGAAGTTGGCCACCGGTTTGGACCGTTACGTCGGCGCACCACGTGGCCTACGCTTTTTATCGGATTGACATCGCTAGGAACCTTTCACGTCCACTGCGAGTGAAGCAGACGGTGCGTGGTCGGAGTATTTATACGGTTAATATCACATTGCGCACCACTACCTACCACCTCAGCGATTACCAGGACGGACTGCCAGATTCGACTGCGAACCTCTGAGGTGAGGGCGCTGTGATGGAATGGAAACGGACTGCGACGGAATCAAACACCTATCGTGCAGATATTAGCCAATCAAAAATAGGGCTGTGTGTCAAACAGCGCTATACTCAACCAATGGGATTACTCGACTTTTTGAGCTGGCTCACAGGATCGAATGATCAGAATCCATACAATTAACGTCGATTCACGACCTACACACCCCGTTCGGGCTCACACCACCACCTACTTTCTTCCATATATGGGGCAAGTTTTCTGATGGCCGATTTCTAAAACAGACTATGTATTAAGCTTGATTTGAAGCTTTCGTGACTGCAGGAATTACTCTTTGGTTCATATTCTTGGTTCTTTCGGTAAAGTCACGTTGAAGGGAAACAATAAAATCATTAAATATATATAAACAATAAAATTCTCACGACGTTTCGACTGTAACACAAACAGTCATCATCAGGTTTTTTCACACCTGATGATGACTGTTTGTGTTACAGTCGAAACGTCGTGAGAATTTTATTGTTTATATATATTATATATTATTATTATTTTATTGTTTCCCTTCAACGTGACTTTACCGAAAAAACCAAAGAGTAAGACTAAGTATTTATAGTGGAGGAATCCGATGAGCTATAAAGCTTTTTTTCACAGGTGTCCAGGAGGGTCGAGTAAGAACGTTATAACAACAAACAAAAACACGTACAATTGTAGTGCAAAGTACAAGGAAAGGTGAGCAAACACACCCCAAAGGCATACAAATAAAACTAAAACCATCCCCGTCCTAACCACGCAAAGGCCCACCGAGGCGTCAACTTAATTTTCAGAATTGGTGCCGGGACGGTTGCGATTTGGCTGGAGGCGCCTTATCGGTACGGGTAGGGGGGCAGAGGTCGTCATCTTAATTGTAAACTACTGAAAATAAATGAGTAAAGGTGTCCAGTTTGGGCCGGGCGTTGATGCCCCCCATGCCCCCATGCCCCTCGCAAATCCGCCCATGTGCACTACCCCAAACACAAATGGAACTGATTGTATCATCCAGCCGGGATGGATGGTGGGCTGAGTCACCCCCCGGCCCCTCAACCAGGCCCAACACAGTCCAGCTGTACAAATGAATATTCGTGAAACAAGAGCCAGGCCCAATATTTGTGGGTGATTGGCAATGCGTTTGTGTCCCCCCCCCCCTCCTAAATCCAATTGCCCTCTCGGATTCACAAAAAAGCGTTGATTTTTTGTTAATGTTATCCCCTCGCATAATGGCAACTCTTCACAAGTGGAATTCATGGGCCAAACATCGACAAAACGTAGCGGGACCCTCCTTTCAAAAGGAGTCTTGAGACTCTCCCGGGTAAGCACGGGGGGGTGGAGGGGACTTGTTAGTACTACCATTATAAATCAGAGGTAAAAACCTCTTGGATCTGGCATAGCTTGGAGCCTGCTGGCAGCCTGCTGGCAGCCTACTGGCAGCCGTGCCCGTCACTTCCCCCACCCCAGGGCTTATCGGCCCCCCAACACCTGCCAAGCCCCTCCCCTCACTCCCCCTCACCCTCCCAGCCCCTCCCCTCACCCTCCAGCCCCTCCCCTCACCCTCCAGCCCCTCCCCTCACCCTCCGCCCCCTCTTCTCCACCCCCACCCACCCACAGCTGCCGGGACCACAAAATACTAAAACGCTGTACAGTAAGTGTACAGTGTTGGGATTGTGCGACCGCGTGGGTCGACTCAGCATCAAATGAGTCCCCGCAGTGAACATCGCCACCGGGAAGACAAAGGCGGCCGGGGCGTGGGTGCTGGTCACCCACCACATCGTGTGTCGCCGTGTCGGCCTTCGTCTGTGCCACTCGCGAACAGCACTTGCCCCGTCTGTCTCTTCATAGTTCATTTTCATAGTTCATAATTTATTTATTTGGTATAGCCCTGTGAGCCATTCGGCACCTAGCCTGGCACAAGCGCCGTGGCGAATGGCGGCCCTGGTTGTATTGTGCTGAACTTTCGTGGCTGTGGGAATTCAAATAATATTGCATTGTGCGTGTACTCCGGTGCGCGCGTTTAAGCCGCTGCTCGTCTGTTGCTTCATATCGAGATTCGTGTCGGGTGGCGGCAGGTTTAACGACACATTTATAATTGTACGCGATATAACCCCCCCCCGCTTATTATCGACGGGTCACATTTAGCGGGGTCGTACCGAGGTGTATGGTGCTTGCGACTCCGGGGGGGGGGGGGGGGGGCTGGCGGTGATGGTAAGGAATGTTGGGGGGGCGGTGATGGTAAGGAATGTTGGGGGGGCGGTGATGGTAAGGAATGTTGGGGGGGGGCGGTGATGGTAAGGAATGTTGGGGGGGCGGTGATGGTAAGGAATGTTGGGGGGGCGGTGATGGTAAGGAATGTTAGGGGGGGCGGTGATGGTAAGGAATGGTGGGGGGCGGTGATGGTAAGGAATGTTGGGGGGCGGTGATGGTAAGGAATGGTGGGGGGCGGTGATGGTAAGGAATGTTGGGGGGGCGGTGATGGTAAGGAATGTTGGGGGGCGGTGATGGTAAGGAATGGTGGGGGGCGGTGATGGTAAGGAATGTTGGGGGGGCGGTGATGGTAAGGAATGTTGGGGGGGCGGTGATGGTAAGGAATGTTGGGGGGGCTTGCATAAGCTCGACCACGACCGTGCGGGACCTGCCCCAGCACAGGTGCGGCTCGGATTTACAATTTGTCGTGGGCTTGGAACTTGGCAGGAGCTTCACGGCAGGGGCACGTGGCTCGGCACCAGAGATTAACAACAACAAGAGCGAGCAGCTCACGAAAGGTATAATTTTTGTTTTGTTTTTTTACAGGATTGAACCACGTGGAATGCGCGCAGGTGTGGAATGCGCTTTGCCGAGGCGCGGCTAGCGCGCGCTCTGTGGACTTTGGCGACAATCCAATGCTCTCCAACACACCGGCTAGTGCTGTACTAGTGACGAATTGGCCACGTTCTGTTCACGTGACAACCCTTACTAGTTGGCTGTGTCGGGTTTTAACGACACATCTATAGATTTACGCGACCTAACCCCCCCCAAAAAAACTCTTATCATGGATGATATTGGTCACGAAAGCCTGCTGCGTGTTGAAGTGACGATCCAAGAGTTTCGCCGGTTTTGTTCGTTCGATCTCCCGTAGCGGCTGCTAAAACAACAATGGGCACGTTTATTAAATGTCAGCGTCCACCCTCCGGGCCAGTCCTTTGGGTAGCTCCCAGCAAAGCTCGCCAAGTAAGTCCCCTTCGTAGGGGTCCTTTCTGTTCAACACCCCCGCCACCCCCCCCCCCCTAAGCAAGTCCCCTTCCTCGCGCGTCCATTCTGGTAAACCTCCCCAACCATTGTCACACACAGTAGTGTACTGGACTGTCGGTTTTAGTTGGAGTCAGGAAGAGGAACGCATGGATTAAGGAACACGCACATTGGAGACATCGTCATCATCATCATCACATTGACAGTTAAGAGAAGCGAGCGGTGCTTGGGCAGGACGCGTCACAGTTAGGAGGGGCGATGGCCGGTGGTCGTGACTAACTCCGGAGTGGCAGCCAAGAGGACACGTCCATCGCGGAGGTGGAGCAATGAAACTGGCTTGTGTGTGCAGGAGCTCGATTGATTGTTGCATGGCGAGACCTGGGAGATGGCGACAGTCTTGTTGGAGGCATTTGTCCAGAAGTGGATGATGATTATACTGATGTCCCATCTTCCGCACACCCATTTTGTGCATCTAACTTCGGTCGATCATTCAATATTTTGGAACATAAATAAGCAGACAACATGCCTCCGTATATTTTGTTACTTGCATTGACAATGCTCGTGGTTAATTTGAGTTGTGTCTTCCATAGTTTTGAATCAAACCAGGACCCATAACTAACTGAGAGGGGCCATTGCCGATAAACATCTGGCATATTCTTAGCTCTTTCGGTAAAGTCACGTTGAAGGGAAACAATAAAATAATAAAATATATATAAAACAATAAAAAATTCTCACGACGTTTCGACCATAACACAAACGGTCGTCATCAGGTGTGTCGGTTTGCATAAATTTATTTATTTTTAAACGGTGATGACGACCGTTTGTGTTATGGTCGCAACGTCGTGAGAATTTTTTATTGTTTTATATATATTTTATTATTTTATTGTTTCCCTTCAACGTGACTTTACCGAAAGAGCTAAGAATATGAATTACTGCAGTCACGAAAGCTTTAAATCAAAATTTAAACATCTGGCAGTTCACCAACATTGTTTCTAACAAGGCTGACTGCTGCTGATGAGATACTGAATGTCATAACCGGCATTTTGCTCGTGTCGAACCATTGGTGAAAGTATAATGTCCTAAGACTGTCGCGTGGGATTTGTAAAAAAAATGATATTTTTTACGTTCAGGGAACCGATATATGAAAGCGGTGCAGTGTCTGCTTGTCAGTGTTGTTTATTTATTTAGTAACATATCGCACTTGTCAACAATACCGGCATTTCGAAGCGCTTTACACAAAATATAGATAGATTTACACGAACAGCTTTTTTTTTATTGTGCATCCTGCTTCTCTTGCTGGCCTGCTGGCGCAGCGGGTAACATGCTTCCGGCTGCAAGTGGTGGAGGGTGGCTTGCGGTTGCCCTAATGTTCCCCCCTCCCGGTATCTCGCCTACCAGGGCAAGGAGCGTTGGCGTCAGCAGCAGCAGTGCGTTATGTGCAAGGGCGATTTCAGTTCCTTGAAGGAAGTAGGGGCCCTTGTATGCCAGATCCTGTGGCCAGCCAACTGTGCAGCTGCTCGTCAAAATAATAATAAAATACACGTTGGTGAATAATGCACATCCCTTTGTTGACTGCTGGATGAAGGTCTTCCCACAGTGCTCGCTTGATTAAAATCTTATTCGGGGGCTGCAGGGTGTGCCGTAGTGGTACTACCACCTGTGCCTCGACAGCAAGCCGGTCCTGGTGGGTTCAATTCCTGACTCGGGCGGCTTGCTGTGTGGAGTTTGTAAGTTCTCCCCCTGTTCTGCAGAGTTACAGTGGATCTGACAGTATAAGGTGTGTGTGAGAGTGTGAGTGAGAATAATTGGAGTTTGTCTGTTTCTTCCTCTGTTCTGCATGGGTTACCTCTGATCTTAGTTAAAAACTAACACACAATGTAACCGGTATTGGGCCAAACATCCCAATGCTGAAAAATTATCTGCAAACTACTCAATTGGGATTACACTCATCAGACATCACTCCCTCCCGAAAAAAAACTTTACAGGACCCTCCTGAATAAGTATTGAAACTTGGTGAGACTTTCCGATGAGCACAGTTAGCTATGTACCATGCGTAATAAGTTGAACATGCATATAAGGGTAGAAATGTATCTAGGAAAGATGTACCGAGCCTCACGTTTTATTCGCTTCAAGGGTCCCGAGACTCGCGTCAATCCACTGCTGGATGAAGGCCTCCCAATGCTGGCATCACCCATGGGGGTTGGTTTGACCATACTTCATCACGCTGCTCAATGTGGGTTCGTGGCAAAGTGGGTGTGAGGACTCGAGATTGGTTCAGATATCGTTCGCCGCTGATGTTTGCCGTGGCCGGTAATCAAACTTGGTGGGCTCCAACCACTACGGCCCTTCTGCCCGAGCTTTCCGTACACCTGCCCACACGACTTGTTTAATATGTATGAGTCCGGGACACCAAATCATAATTTTCATCGGCCATGATCAATACGCTGCTGGATGAAGGCCTCTCCAAGCCATCGCAACCTCCTCTTGCTGGGTGGTGAAGGGTTATCACTAAAAGTCGACATGATACACAACACGACAATCCGGCCCAATTAGAAACTAATTATGAATCACAATATTGGCCGTGAAAGCCTATGTATAAAACGGATCTATTTAATTTAGATTTTTCTACAGACCGATGTATTTCAAACCGGTTTTACGAAGCTTTGCTGGAAACCTTCGTAACAAATGAAGCTCGTACAAGTTGGTTTGGGCACTGCTCTTGTTGCGTTACGCTTGGGCAAGGAATTGCTAAGATTCTGAGGACTCGCTCAGTCCGGCACGTGTTGGGTGCACGATGCAGGGAAGCTACGTGATGAGGAAGGGGTCTACAAGCACTGGGGTCGATTAAAGGGGCAATGTTAAAAACTCGTTCACCCACAAACGCCTTTGTTGTCTGATGAGTCGACGGTTTGTGTGAATAGCAGGGGGAACAAATAAACGAAGTGAGTCGAACTGGGACTCGTGATCTTAAAGAGAAGGGGGGTCTCCTTGCTTGTACGGTCGGAAGTTTACCTGCAGCATTCACTCCATGTTGCAGGTGAACTGCTGAAGTGGGGGGGGGGGGGGTTCTTCCACGTGCTCAAGAGGCATGGGGGAGACCGCGTGGAGGCTGCGGGGATTTATTGAATTATTTAATCTTGAGCCGACCTGCTGTAGCTAAATGGGAAACCCGGCTAGGCTAGGTCCGGCAATGTATATATGTACGGTGAACTTCTTTCGCACCGTACTGGGAAGCCGTTCTAATCGGAGGTGCGGGGGAAGGACAACAAACTAAACACAAAAAGCAGTTCTAAAGATATGAGTTTTCAATTTCGATTTAAAAGTGCATAGCTCCAGTGACTTCCAAATAGAAAGAAGAGCGTTGCAGACGGCCGCTGAAGTGCATCTGAAAGCATGCGATGTAGCCGCCGCTGCGAAGACTGGCCGGGGGTTGAATGTTTTAAGTTAATTGTGTGGCCATCTGTGGGCAGACGATTACAATACAAACGATCACGCGTGGATTGTAAATGTGTAGCAGTGTCGTTAGCATGGCTTTAATTTTTTAATAAAAATCTACATTTGGGTTATGTTTTTTCCACAGCTCCGCTCCCCCCCCCCCCCCCCATTTTGTTCCCATGACTCTCCTAACTGGGCGGCCCAGGACACGCTGGCAGGACGATGTCGCTCAGCTGACCTGGGAACACCTGGGAATTCCCCAGGAAGAGCTCGAGTCGGTCGCCAGGGAAAGGGAGGCGTGGACCGCCCTTACTCAGCATGCTGCCGCTGAGACCTTCGCCAGAATAAGCGCACTGAGAGACAAACGAACGACTCTGATTCCCATCCCACGCACACAGAGTGTGCGGTGAAGCAAGGCGCTTAATTCCAGCCAGGGGTTGGTCAGGGGGGTCAGCGTATTCCCGCACCCGGCACACCGCATCCAGTATACTGTACCTGTATCGCTATGGCTGTGGCTACGACTTAGTCACGTGCCATCTTCTGCAGTGCCAGAAAATATTCAGTGCATCCCATGCGGGTCTATCCGTCCTATGTGCATATATAGGTCTCTGTTTTAGTATATGGGTATTTCTTGGTCTATGGGTCTCTGTGTTAGTCTACGGGTCTCCGTGTTAGTCTGCAAGTCTCCATGTCAGGCCAGGGATGAATCCCAGCTGGGTCCAGGTTGAGTCAGCACCCGGGAAATGATTTCTGCACCTGGCACACCACATCTACCATGCATCTTCGCTACGGCCGTGTCCGCTATTCAGCGAGACGTTAGGCCCTTTGTGATATGGGTCCACGGTGGTGGTTGCCGATGAATAGGAGCCGAGGGTGGTGATGGATTTGTACCGCAGCGTTCCACCTTGATGAGCGAGGATTCCACGCATACCACCGGCTTCACAGCCAGAACCGCACTGCGGGAACTCCTCCGCACACAGCAAGCACCCACACTCACCTGGCAGACTCCCTCAGCCAGACACCCCGTGCAACCAAACTCACCTTCCGCACACACAAAGACCCCCCCACCATAGCCTCAATAGGCTGTTAGGGATAAGTGCTCCTAGCGAGCACCGATGAAGACAGGCATCGCACACAAGGGGGTGGGTGGCCAGCACTATAACCGGCCACCTTTGTCTCCCGAGTGCCAAGTGACGATGTTTACACACCGCGCCCACTAGTGTTGGTGCACGTGAATGGGAATCGATACACTACAACAACAAACAACACGCACCGCCGCTATGCCACCCGCATTCGCGAGAGGCCCGGGGCCCTTGCCCACACTCACCGCAGGATGGAGGGGCGTGGTGAAGGCCTGGGAGAGGCTCCCGCTGTAGCGCAGGCTGGAGGAAGACGCCTGCTTCCTCAGCTCCGCAGCGCCAGCCCTGCAAGACGGAACGCAATGAACGCACGGCGGTGGGGTGGGGGGTTGTGTGGCTACATGGGCAAGGTCAGAGAGATGAAACGCAGGGAGCGAGAGCTGCTGCCTAGCAATTGCTTCATGGTCTCAGCCGGTCAGTCTATTGGACGGTCGGTAGGTCACTCGGGCAGCTGGTCACTCACGCAAGTCAGTTACTTTACCTTGTCAAGTTGGGTATAGTCACTCTTGGCATTCGTTTATTAAGTCACTCACTCAGCTAGTAACTCAGACAATGTTTCATTCAGTCAGACATCAGGTTATTGGGTGAACAAGAACCAAGGCTGAATGGCTGAAATGGCGAGAGATGACTGGTGTGGTGTGCAATAAGAGGGTCCCAGTTTGGTTGAAGGGAAAAGTGTACAAGACAGTGGTGAGGCCGGTGCTGTTGTATGGGGCCAAGTGCTGGGGCACAAGAAAGAAGGAGGACCAGGCTATAGCAGTCACAGAGATGTTATGGTGGATGTTGGGCGAGAAATGAAGTTAGAGGAAGACTCAAGGTGGTAGAAATCACAGAGAAGATGAGAGAGAAAAGGCTGTGGGTGTGGTTCGGTCATGTGGAGAGACAACAGGAAAATTACGTGGGTCAGAAGGTTCAAGTGATGCCAGTGGAAGGAAAGAGAACAAGAGAAAGGCATAAGAGGTGGGGCGGTGTGGTGCGATGGGACACGGTGGCCCGAGGAGCGGAAAGAGAGATGGCACAGGACAGGGCAGCGTGGAGAAGGTTGGCAAGAACAGCGGACCCACATGAGTGGGACAAACGGGTGGAAGAAGAGAACAAGGAGACATTTTAGGGAATTGTCTTTATTCATAGCACAATGATTTAACCGGCCAATCACTCAGCCATAAGGCGGTCACTCAGCCAATAAGCCAGCCAGCCAATCGCACAGTCACTCAGTCATTAGACAGTCACTCAGCCAGTCGGCCAATTACACAGTCACTCAGCCAATAAACCAATTACACAGTCACTCAGCCAATAAACCAATTACACAGTCACTTGGCCAGTCAGCCAATTACACAGTCACTCAGCCAATAAACCAATTACAGTCACTCAGCCAGTCGGCCAATGCACAGTCACTCAGTCAATAAACCAATTACACAGTCACTCAGCCAGTCAGCCAATTACACAGTCACTCAGCCAATAAACCAATTACACAGTCACTCAGCCATTAGATAGTCACTCAGCCAGTCGGCCAATTACACAGTCACTCAGCCAGCCAGTCAGCCAATTGCACAGTCACTCAGCCAATTACACAGTCACTCAGCCAATAAGCCAATTACACAGTCACTCAGCCAGTCAGCCAATTACACAGTCACTCAGCCAGTCAGCCAATTACACAGTCACTCAGCCAGTCAGCCAATTACGCAGTCACTCAGCCAATAAACCAATTACACAGTCACTCAGCCGCCATTACACAGTCACTCAGCCAGTCGGCCAATTACACAGTCACTCAGCCAATAAACCAATTACACAGTCACTCAGCCAATAAACCAATTACTCAGCCATCAGACAGTCACTCAGCCAGCTGTGTGAGCTGGTGGCGGTGAGTGAGTGGGAAGAGGGCGGTGAGTGAGTGGGAAGAGGACGGCTGTAGTGAGTGGGCACTTGTTGCCGTGGTGGGGGGGGGGGTGGGTGTGGGGGAACACGTGTAGTGTCCGCCGGCCCTGCCAGCTTATCGTGTTGGTCAGCGTGCGGTCGCCCCGGGGGTAGGGTGTGGGGCGATTATGTCGATGCAACCCACACGCAAAACGCCGGCCAATGCTGGGGACGGGTGCTGAGTCGAATTAAGCACAATTCCCTCGGCTGAGCGAACGGTAAGCACTTCTAATCGCCCAGGAAACTTAATTAGAAAGAACAATCATTTGCCAATGAAAGATGGATTCAATGAGAGAAATTCAAACCCTCCCTGCCACCCACCCACGCCAGCTACGCGATCCCCACCACCTCCCCAGCCATTACGGAACGTCGTAATCGCGTTATCGGTGTGAACGTTCAGAGTGAAGAGTTTTTAACCGGCGAGACAAAGCAGTCGGGAAGTGATCGGGTCAGGGTGTCAAGCAATAAGTCTTGATAATGGGCTGACTTATCAGTATTTTTTAGTTTTACACATCGGCTACACACAGGGCTTTTAAAGAAGTGCTTACTCAGCGAAAATTGGTTCAATAGAAGCAAACGAACTCTGCACCGGTTTTGACATTCAATGTCTTATCAGCATGATGCAATGCTGCGTGGGTCTGCTGCCAGATGTTTATCGCCAAGGACCCCTCTCTGTTGGACATGGGGGTCTAAGTTCGATGCAAAACTATTTAATACACGGCTCAAAGTTACCATTTGCGTCATTATTTGGCTTCAAATTCGGGTCACCGAGTTATTCACGTGGTGTGCTAATAACCGCTCCACCACCACTCCACACACACACACATGAAACTAAACACACTCTACGGCAGTGATGTCTGGAAGTTTGTAAAATGCTGTGGATCAACAGCATCGCTTTGCACTCGAGTCAGCATCAAGGTGCCCCAACGTTGCTCGCTGCGAGTGGTGACGGCAGTGCCAGGCTAGCTGCACGCTCGCCCTGCCACAATGATGCACGAACGACGCTGTTGCACAGCTGCAGTGCACCCACCGCACGTTGATGCACGTTAGAAAGATCATGCATAAAACATGGATTCGCTGACGCTGTTCAACATGGAGGGAGAATAGAGTGTGTTGGCACAGTGGTGACCCGTGCGACTCAATTCCCTACTCGGGCGACCTTCCTGCGTGGACTCTGCATGGTTGTCCCCTCTCTGCCGTACGGGCTGCCTCCGGCTTCTCACGTGTCCTGCCAAAGCTAGCAAACAACGACAAAGATCGCCCGTATAGCCCTTAACAGACTGTTGGAGCAAGTGCTGTTAGCGAGCACCTATGAAGGCCGGCACGGCACACGATGGGGGGTTGCTGGCCAACACCACGCCCGGCCGTCTGTCTCCCCAGTGAAGATGTTTACACCACACCAGGTACTCATTTGAGGCTGAGTCGACCTAGGGGAGAGGCCCAGGATCGGTTCAGATAATCGTCAATGGTGTTGGTCGTGAGCGGGAATCGAACTCGAGTCGCCAGGTTCGTAGCGCAGCGCCGCGCACCGTTACACCACCGCTCCCCACAGCTCTACACGCACATACACACACATACAATGTCATTGGTGTCGGCAAAACGTCTCAAAGCAGGACCCTCCTTAGAAGAAAATTAGGTTTTTCCTGGGTAAATAAGTAATGATTGTTGTTTAATCAGTGGTACGGAACCCGGCGGGTTAACTGTCAGGACAAAATGCGTTTGGCGGATTTGAAAAGGGTTCTCTCTTGACCAGGTCTGTGGGTCTCCCAAGTTGTGGTCAATGCTTTGTTTAATGTGCGCTTTCTGTAGGGCGAGTCCCCCTGACAGCTTCACAGCATCACACTGAAGTCCCGTACCTGTCGGATCGTCTCCAGGAGGATTATCGTGCACACATAAAGGCAAAAGATCCCCCATGTTTAGTGCCTGATTAAGCTAGCGCAGGGGGCCTGTACTATTATTTCTAAAGGGGCCCTAAATAAATAAATAAAACACGTAAATATTAAAACATAAATTTTTAACTTGCATAGTAAAGTACATTGCATTTTTTCATTTGCTGTACCGCCAGTTAATCCTACAAATCGCTCATCTTAAACACCCAGTCGTTCATAAAAGTTGAAGGCGGTATAGTACTATAGTAATAGAGCAAGTGCAGAATCGCTGAACCGGAATTGATAGCTTGAAAGCATTTAGCGAGGGGCCATTGAAAGTGCGGGGCCTGTAGCTGCATATGTAGTAGCTACATATGTAGTAGTTACTACATGTGTAGTAGCTACTACATGTGTAGTAGCTACTACATGTGTAGTAGCTACTACTCCGTGTAGCTACTACTCCGTGTAGCTACTACTCCGTGTAGCTACTACTCCTAGTAGCTACTACTCCTAGTAGCTACTACACGTGTAGTAGCTACTACTCTTAGTGGATACTACTCCAGTAGTAGCTACTAGGAGTAGTAGTAGTAGGAGTAGTAGCTACTACACAAGTAGTAGTAACCACTCGTGCTCCGAGGATAATCCGGCACTGCCCATGTTGCCTTCACAGAGGCTGGAAGGGCAAGTGCTGTTCGCGAGCACCGTGAAGGCCGACATGGCGCAACAAGGGGCATGTGTTGCGAGCACCACGGATGGTGTGGCCTTTTGTCTCCCCAGTGGTGAAGTCTCACCACTGGGGAGACAAAAAAACACAAGTGTGAAGTCTCACCCCTTAAACTGTTGGGCTAAGTAGTAAAGCACTCCTAGCGCGCAGCTATGAACACACAGACATAAAGACAATGACCCCCCCCCCCCGTATAGCCTGTAACAGACTGTTGGGGCAAGTGCTGTTGGCGAGCACGGCACACGAGGGGGTGGGTGGCCAACACCACGCCCGGCCGTCTTTGTCTCCCGAGTGGCGACGTTTACACACTGCGCCATGTACTCATTTGAGGCTGAGTCGACCTAGGGGGGAGGCCCTGAACCGGTTCAAATATTCGCCGCTGTTGTTGGTCGTGAGCGGGAATCGAACTCGGGTCGCCAGGTTCGTAACGCAGCGTGATAACTGCTACAAAGACAAAGACCCCCCCCCCATGTAGCCTTAACAGACTACTGGGGCAAGTGCTGTTAGCGAGCACCTACAGTGAGGGAAAAAAGTATTTGATCCCCTGCTGATTTTGTACGTTTGCCCACTGACAAAGAAACGATCAGTCTATAATTTTAATGGTAGGTTTATTTGAACAGTGAGAGACAGAATAACAACAAAAAAATCCAGAAAAACGCATGTCAAAAATGTTATAAATTGATTTGCATTTTAATGAGGGAAATAAGTATTTGACCCCTCTGCAAAACAAAACTTAGTACTTGGTGGCAAAACCTTTGTTGGCAATCACAGATGTCAGACGTTTCTTGTAGTTGGCCACCAGGTTTGCACACATCTTAAGAGGGATTTTGTCCCACTCCTCTTTGCAGATCTTCTCCAAGTCATTAAGGTTTCGAGGCTGACGTTTGGCAATTCGAACCTTCAGCTCCTTCCACAGATTTTCTATGGGATTAAGGTCTGGAGACTGGCTAGGCCACTCCAGGACCTTAATGTGCTTCTTCTTGAGCCCACTCCTTTGTTGCCTTGGCCGTGTGTTTTGGGTAATTGTCATGTTAGAATACCCATCCACAACCCATTTTCAATGCCCTGGCTGAGGGAAGGAGGTTCTCACCCAAGATTTGACGGTACATGCCCCCGTCCATCGTCCCTGGGTCATAGGCAGCATTCCTCCTCCTCCAAACACGGCGAGTTGAGTTGATGCCAAAGAGCTCCATTTTGGTCTCATCTGACCACAACACTTTCACCCAGTTGTCCTCTGAATCATTCAGATGTTCATTGGCAAACTTCAGACGGGCATGTATATGTGCTTTCTTGAGCAGGGGAACCTTGCGGGCGCTGCAAGATTTCAGTCCTTCACGGCGTAGTGTGTTACCAATTGTTTTCTTGGTGACTATGGTCTCAGCTGCCTTGAGATCATTGACAAGATCCTCCCGTGTAGTTCTGGGCTGATTCCTCACAGTTCTCATGACCATTGCAACTCCACGAGGTGAGATCTTGCATGGAGCCCCAGGCCGAGGGAGATTGACAGTTCTTTTGTGTTTCTTCCATTTGCGAAGAATCGCACCAACTGTTGTCACCTTCTCACCAAGCTGCTTGGCAATGATCTTATAGCCCATTCCAGCCTTGTGTAGGTCTACAATATTGTCCATGACATGCTTGGAGAGCTCTTTGGTCTTGGCCATGGTGGAAAATTTGGAATCTGATTGATTGATTGCTTCTGTGGACAGGTGTCTTTTATACAGGTAACAAGCTGAGATTAGGAGCACTCCCTTTAAGAGTGTGCTCCTAATCTCAGCTCGTTACCTGTATAAAAGACACCTGGGAGCCAGAAATCTTTCTGATTGAGAGGGGGTCAAATACTTATTTCCCTCATTAAAATGCAAAGCAATTTATAACATTTTCTACATGTGTTTTTCTGGATTTTCTTGTTGTTATTCTGTCTCTCACCTTTCAAATAAACCTACCATTAAAATTATAGACTGATCATTTCTTTGTCAGTGAGCAAACGTCCAAAATCAGCAGGGGATCAAATACTTTTTTCCCTCACTGTATCAAGACCGGCACGGCACACGAGGGGGTGGGTGGCCAGGACAACGCCCAGCCGTTCTACACGCAAACATACAACACATATAGCCTATACCACTCAACACACACACAGGAAACTAGTCAGGAACCATGACTGTATGGCCAATGGACAATCAATTACAAAAGTGATGGTTTATTTATGATGGACTATTCCATTGTGTGCTGTTGCGGGAGGGGATGATGGTTGGTGTCCATGCACCAACCATCACCCCCTGGGGTTAAACGACACAATATTAGACGATACGATATTAACGTTGGCCCCATCGCTTCGTGAATGTATTTCGCAGTGTCGTTGGATTGTATTCATTGCTCCGCTGTACTTCCAGTGAGAGTTGAAGCTTTCCCATGTTGTCACCTGACGTTCGAATCATTCCAAGTTTAATCTGCAACGCTCAGAACGCAACAGCTTGCTCTCAGTCACACAATGTGTCACGTGTATAACACGCACTAAGCTGCTAGTCACACAATGTGTCACGTGTATAACACACACGAAGCTGCTAGTCACACAATGTGTCACGTGTATAACACACGAAGCTGCTAGTCACACAATGTGTCACGCGTAGAACACACGAAGCTGCTAGTCACACAATGTGTCACGCGTATAACACACGAAGCTCTCAGTCACACAATGTGTCACACGTATAACACACGCGAAGCTGCTAGTCACACAATGTGTCACGCGTATAACACACGCGAAGCTGCTAGTCACACAATGTGTCACACGTATAACACACACGAACCTGCTAGTCACACAACGTGTCACGTGTATAACACACACGAAGCTCTCAGTCACACAATGTGTCACACGTATAACACACGCGAAGCTGCTAGTCACACAATGTGTCACGCGTATAACACACACGAAGCTGCTATTCACACAATGTGTCACACGTATAACACACACGAACCTGCTAGTCACACAATGTGTCACACGTATAACACACACGAACCTGCTAGTCACACAATGTGTCACGCGTATAACACACACGAAGCTGTCAGTCACACAATGTGTCACGCGTATAACACACACGAAGCTGCTAGTCACACAATGTGTCACGCGTATAACACACGAAGCTCTCAGTCATACAATGTGTCACGCGTATAACACACACACGAAGCTGCTAGTCACACAATGTGTCACGCGTATAACACACACGAACCTGCTAGTCACACAATGTGTCACGCGTATAACACACGAAGCTGCTAGTCACACAATGTGTCACGCGTATAACACACACGAACCTGCTAGTCACACAATGTGTCACGTGTATAACACACACGAACCTGCTAGTCACACAATGTGTCATGCGTATAACACACGAAGCTGTTAGTCACAACGTGTCACGTGTATAACACAGACGAAGATCTCAGTCACACAACATGTCACGCGTATAACACACACTAAGCTGCTAGTCACACAACGTGTCACGCGTATAACACACACGAACCTGCTAGTCACACAATGTGTCACGTGTATAACACACACGAACCTGCTAGTCACACAATGTGTCACGTGTATAACACACGAAGCTGCTAGTCACACAATGTGTCACACGTATAACACACACGAAGATCTCAGTCACACAACATGTCACGTGTATAACACACACGAAGCTGCTAGTCACAAAACGTGTCACGTGTATAACACACACGAAGCTGCTAGTCACACAATGTGTCACGCGTATAACACACACGAAGATCTCAGTCACACAACATGTCACGTGTATAACACACACGAAGCTGCTAGTCACACAATGTGTCACGCGTATAACACACGAAGCTGTTAGTCACAAAACGTGTCACGTGTATAACACACGAAGATCTCAGTCACACAACATGTCACGCGTATAACACACACGAAGCTGCTAGTCACACAATGTGTCACGTGTATAACACACGAAGCTGCTAGTCACACAACGTGTCACGCGTATAACACACACGAAGATCTCAGTCACACAATGTGTCACGCGTATAACACACACGAAGATCTCAGTCACACAATGTGTCACGCGTATAACACACACGAACCTGCTAGTCACACAATGTGTCACGCGTATAACACACGAAGCTGCTAGTCACACAATGTGTCACGCGTATAACACACACGAAGATCTCAGTCACACAATGTGTCACGCGTATAACACACACGAAGATCTCAGTCACACAATGTGTCACGCTTATAACACACACGAAGCTGCTAGTCGCACTCTTTTCACGCTCACACTGTCAGTCACGTAATTAATTATTAACGATACCGATCAATTGCGGAAATGACGACGTCACAAGTAACCGGCAATAAATCGATACAATTGAAATGCCTTTGTTGGTGTTGCAAAGCGTGAAAGTTCACGGACGAAAGCTGTCGTTTTGTCGCTTAAAGCGTTGCATTTGTTACGTCCTAGACATTTTGTCAGGAAATGAATAAGTACAGTCATATTTTCTTAAAATTCATCTAGCGATGATCAACCACCACCATCAGACCAAAAAATATATATGGCCAAAAATAAACGACGAAGTCGATTGTGCCATGATGGTACGCTGTATCGCAGTCACAAAATTCGAGAGGCAGACAATACGCCTCCGTCCCATACGTCTCGCTCCACATAAAGAGGACTCTTCTTATCTTTATTCATCTCATCAGCTGCGCAATCTGCTGGGAGGGCTTCGCATGAGCAGCAGTGGTTCAACGCAAGCAAAATATGGACACGTTTCGACAGCCACTGTCTCGTCGGCAGTCAGGCTTGCATGGATCAATGTTTGTGTGAACTGCCAGATGTTTGTTGGCAAGGACCCTCTCTGGTTAAAATGTGACACAAAATTCCACGATAAATAGCACAATATAATCATTGCGCCTTCGTTGTGGAGAATATAAATAACAACACAGCAGGTAAAACATCTCATTCCCATATTTGTCTCTCGACAGGAAATATACTTGTGTTTCTGTCAAATAACCTGGGTCTCCCATCTCTGTGTGAGCCACCAACCCCAAATAACCACCACCCTCCCACCCTCCATCGACCCAGACGTTGGAAATGCTAGCGTGGGTTCATAATGGCCATCCCTAGGTACCCCTGTAATTCCCGTACCCACGAACCTCACTCCCCATGCCCCATCCCTATTAGCTACCCGAATTGTACCACTCATAACCCTTGTCAAGCGTCTTGGATAAAATCGCTCTAGAAATATATAAGATGTTGAACTTCTTTCGCACCGTACGTATCCAACCGTTGCTTAATCGGCAGTGCGGTAATGGACGTGGCACGGGCTTTGTGGGCACGTAAACGAGAACTTTGATAACCACGGAGCGGCGTTGGGGAGCACATGGCCATTGTGACAACACCCGGGATGGGTTTACAGTCCAGAGGGAAACTGCAAACTGACCATGACATTTGCAGCAGTAGCAGTTGTAGAGTCATCAGCAACTATTTACTTCTTATCATCATCAGCAACAGTAGCAGCAGTTTTTAAATCTTCAGGAGGATTAAATTATCATTGCCGTCGGCAGCAGTTGAATTATCAGCAGCAGCAGTGTTTGTTGCAGAATGAGTCATCAGTAGTAGTAGTATTTGTTTAACAGTAATCAGCAGCAGAAGAATAATGTTCAGGATCATCAACAGCAGCCGCAGTATCAAAATCAGCAGCAGTAAAAATTGTATAATAGTAATCAGCAGCAGCAGAATAATCATTATCAGAAGCAGAAGTAGCAGTACAATCATCAATGGTAGAAATAAACTCCCAGTAGCATCATCAGCAGCAGCTGGATCATATTAATCTAACAGGAGCAGTCGTAACCACATCATCAACAGAAACTTCCTTTCCTTCAGCAAAAGCAGTGGAATGAATCAGCATCCGCATGTGACAAGAGCATTCGTACAGCGCTTGTGCCACGCTAGATGCACACAACACCCTCTGGACAATAATAATTAGAAAGGCCGCACCTAGATATGGTCGTGAGAGTTGGGAGGGTTAGGGGAGATTCAGGGAGAGTGGATGAAGTGAAGGGAGAGCAGAGTGGATGGACAGTGAGAGAGGAGAGTACAGAGGGAAGGTAGAGGAGATGGGAGAGGAGAGTGGAGGGAGAGGAGAGTGGAGAGAGTGGAGGGAGAGGAGAGTGGAGGGAGTGGAGGGAGAGGAGCGTGGAGGGAGTGGAGGGAGAGGAGAGTGGAGGAGAGGAGAGTGGAGGGAGAGGACGGAGAGGAGAGTGGAGGGAGAGGAGAGTGGAGAGAGTGGAGGGAGAGGAGAGTGGAGAGAGTGGAGGGAGAGGAGAGTGGAGGGAGTGGAGAGTGGAGGGAGTGGAGAGTGGAAGGAGACGCGTGGCCCTGTACAGGTGTCGAACTCTCCTCACCTGTTGAGTCTGATGGCGAATGCGCGGAGCTCCCCTGCGGCTGCCATTGTGAGCGGAGCGCCGAGAGCGGGCGCGGCCAACTCCGGCTGCCCCCCTCCTCCTCTCTCCTCCTCCCTCCCCTCGTACACACACACACACTCCCTCTGTGGACTAGAGTCACGACACACACAACTCTCTATAGACCTCACTCTCTGCACACTCTCTCTCCAGTCGACTATTCACTCCCTCTAGACTCTGCACGCTCCCTCCCCTCTCTCCACGCCCTTCCCGCCACACTCTCTCCACTCTCTGTAGTCGACAGCCTCTCTCCCCCGTCTCTACCTACTCTCTCCGCTCTCCGCAACACTCTCTTACTCTCTCTCTTCACACTTCCACGCCCTCCCCCGACAGCCTCTCTCCTATCCTCTGCGAACTCTCCTCTCCTCCTCTCTCTCTCTCTCCGCATCCACCCCCCCGCTGGGGCTCCGCTCGCCCCCCACTCTCTCTTCCTCAAGTCTCCATCTCCCCTCCACACAACCTCGCCACACCGCACTCTCCACTCTCTCGCCACGATCCTCCTCTCCTATGCACTGCGCTCCGCACGCTCCCCCCCCACCTCCCCTCTCTCTTTACTCCACCCTCATTCACTCCCCTCTCTCGTCACACTCCCTTACCGCACCCTCAATCCTGTCCTCCCCCTATCAAACCATACGTTCTGCACGCTCTCGCCTCTCGCTACGCTCTCCCTGTGTACTCTCCCCTCTCTCTGCAGTCCGCACTCTCCATGATGTCTCCCCTCTTACACACTCGCCACACTTCCTCGCCTCACTCTCTCGTCTCTCTCCCTTGTCCACTCACTCTGCTGCCGATCCTCTTCCGCGTGCTGTCTCCTTTCGCCTCTCTCTCTCGTCTCTCTCCCACCCCCGCTCTCCCTCTCTTTTTTTTGTTACGATCAGAGGAAACAAGAAGATGCTCGGTGTAGTCGGCACTTTGCTTCGTTCATAATTTCGTTTTTTTTAATGCTTTGCTTTATGTAAACCCCTTCCCTCTCTCTCTACCCCCTCTCTCTACCCCCCCCCCTTTCTCTACCTTCTCTCTTCCTACTCCATGTCGCTCTCGCTCTTCCTCTCGCTCTCTTTTTTTCACACTCTCTCGCTCTCTGTCTACCCACACACACACACTTTCTCTCTGTACCCTTTCTACAGTGAGGGAAAAAAGTATTTGATCCCCTGCTGCTGATTTTGTACGTTTGCCCACTGACAAAGAAATTATCAATCTATAATTTTAATGGTAGGTTTATTTGAACATTGAGAGAAAGCATAACAAAAAATCCTGAAAAACGCATGTCAAACATGTTATAAATTGATTGCATTTTAATGAGGGAAATAAGTATTTGACCCCTCTTCAAAACATGACTTAGTACTTGGTGGCAAGACCCTTGTTGGCAATCACAGAGGTCAGACGTTTCTTGTAGTTGGCCACCAGGTTTGCACACATCTCAGGAGGGATTTTGTCCCACTCCTCTTTGCAGATCTTCTCCAAGTCATTAAGGTTTCGAGGCTGACGTTTGGCAACTCGAACCTTCAGCTCCCTCCACAGATTTTCTATGCGATTAAGGTCTGGAGACTGGCTAGGCCACTCCAGGACCTTAATGTGCTTCTTCTTGAGCCACTCCTTTGTTGCCTTGGCCGTGTGTTTTGGGTTATTGTCATGCTGGAATGCCCATCCACGACCCATTTTCAATGCCCTGGCTGAGGGAAGGAGGTCCTCACCCAAGATTTGATGGTACATGCCCCGTCCATCGTCCCTTTGATGCGGTGAAGTTGTCCTGTCCCCTTAGCAGAATAACACCCCCAAAGCAAAATATTTCCACCTCCATGTTTGACGGTGGGAATGGTGTTCTTGGGGTCATAGGCAGCATTCCTCCTCCAAACAAACACGGCGAGATGAGTTGATGCCAAAGAGCTCCATTTTGGTCTCATCTGACCACAACACTTTCACCCAGTTGTCCTCTGAATCATTCACATGTTCATTGGCAAACTTCAGACGGGCATTTATACGTGCTTTCTTGAACAGGGGGACCTTGCGGGCGCTGCAGCATTTCAGCCCTTCACGGCGTAGTGTGTTACCAATTGTTTTCTTGGTGACTATGGTCCCAGCTGCCTTGAGATCATTGACAAGATCCTCCCGTGTAGTTCTGGGCTGATTCCTCACCGTTCTTATGATCATTGCAACTCCACGAGGTGAGATCTTGCATGGAGCCCCAGGCCGAGGGAGATTGACAGTTCTTTTGTGTTTCTTCCATTTGCGAAGAATCGCATCAACTGTTGTCACCTTCTCATCAAGCTGCTTGGCAATGGTCTTGTAGCCCGTTCCAGCCTTGTATAGGTCTACAATCTTGTCCCTGACATCCTTGGAGAACTCTTTGATCTTGGCCATGGTGGAGAGTTTGGAATCTGATTGATTGATTGATTGCTTCTGTGGACAGGTGTCTTTTATACAGGTAACAAGCTGAGATTAGGAGCACTCCCTTTAAGAGTGTGCTCCTAATCTCAGCTCGTTACCTGTATAAAAGACGCCTGGGAGCCAGAAATCTTTCTGATTAAGAGGGTGTCAAATACTTATTTCCCTCATTAAAATGCAAATCAATTTATAAAATTTTTGACATGCGTTTTTCTGGATTTTGTTGTTGTTATTCTGTCTCTCACTGTTCAAATAAACCTACCATTAAAATTATAGACCGATCATTTCTTTGTCAGTGGGCAAACGTACAAAATCAGCAGGGGATCAAATACTTTTTTCCCTCACTGTACCTCTCCACTCTCTCAGCTCACTCTCCCCACGGTCTCTCTCTCTCACGCTCCCCCTCCACACTCTCTCTCTCTCTGCACCCTCTCTACCTCTCCACTCTCCCAGCTCACTCTCCCCACGGTGTCTCTCTCTCACGCTCCCCCTCCTCTCTGCTGGAACACAGACCGCTTGTTGTTCTCCAACAGAGAGGGGAGGAGAGACGCATTCGCACGCATTTTTTTGGGACAAATTAAAAAAACGTAACAAATCACACAAGCACGCGTGGGTCACGTGCGGGGAGGTGGTTATTTGGCCATACTTCACCACGCGGGTCATTACGGGCCAGTAAAGGCACGATGAGCGCAGACATCAGTCGCATACACGAAGCTCTTTGGGGCCGTCCATAAATTACGTCACGCGATTTTGGAAGACTCTTTTACCCCCCCTAGTCACATGGCGTCACAAAAAGTCAGACCCCCCTCAAATATGACGTCACAAAGCTCTGCCCCCCCCCCCCCCCCAAAATATAAAACATGCTTCAAATCTCGATTTAAAGCTTTCGTGACTGCAAGGATTAATCTTCTTTGGTTCTTTCGGTAAAGTCACGTAGAATGAGAATAAAATAATAAAATAACACAATAAAATTCTCACGACGTTTCGGCCGCTTGCGTTGTGGCCGAAACGTCGTGAGAATTTTATTGTGTTATTTTATTAATTTATTCTCATTCTATGTGACTTTACCGAAAGAACCAAAGAAGATGCTTCAAATCGCTTTAAACTATTGTCATTGTAGTGTGTATTTAATATGGCGCTGCACTGTGGTGTTGTAGGAGAAACATTTATTAAAAAGTCTATTTAATTAAGTAGAACGTGTTGTCTATATTTATTTAAAGTTGCCCATTTTGATGTGACGTCATATTCTCACCCCCCCCCTCCCTAGGTGCGTGACGTCATTTATGGAGGGCACCTTTTTGACAGATGTCCAGTATGGGCGGATCAGCAATACTACAACAGCAACCAATACAACAAATCGATAGGAGTGCAAAAATTGAGAAAATGCTTAGAAAGTCTATACATGTAAATACATGTATTAAATATGGAAATACAACACACGTACAACTTTACTGTGTTTCGACTTACGAACGGGATCCAGGACCGAATTGGCTTCGTGAGTGGAGGACTGCCCGTGCATCTGCAATATATGTTTAACGCGTAGGCTTTTGCACCCAATATCATCCATAATGTAGGTTTTTTTTGTGTTAGATCGCGTAAATAGAACATGCTAGTTGTACTTACCGGCGAAATGTTGTACTCAGATTGTACTTGTTGTGGATTTGCTCTCCAACACACCGGTGTGCTGTACTAGTAACGAATTGGCATTTTATTTTATACCTACGTGACTTTACCGAAAGAACCAAAGAGTATGGATTCCTGCAGTCACGAAAACTTTAAATCTAGATTGAATTGCCATTGTTTTCTTTACGTGACAAACCTTACTAATTGGCTGTGTCGGGTGGTTACAGGTTTAACGACACATTTATACTGGTAGGAACGAAGTTGTAAACTGAGTGTACCAGCCTGCAATAGATTAATGTGTCTGTCCGTCCGTCCCCTTTCAATACTTTAACGAAGTGAAATCTCGTGCTGTTGGGTGTAAAATCAGCAATAGATAGCGCAGAGACTTGTCCTACCAGCCCACCCTGCAGGGACCTGTTATATTTACACGATCTAACCCCAAAAAACTCTCTGTATTATGAAATAGATGTGTCTGCGCTTCTTCTCTGCTATCAACCACGCGTAGCACCTGAACCCTACAACACCCGCTATGGATGGTGGTGGTCGCCCGCTCACGCACTGATAACCAGACTCAACCACGCTGATCAGACGAGATGAAGACACATTCGGGATGACCTGGCCATCTTAGTCTTCGCCTGGCTGACGCTGATGGGGAGCAGCTGTAGCATTTGACATTGATGTGGTTGATAAACCACACGGTTGGGTCGCGAGTGTAGATGTCTGTGCGGGCCTATTGGTCCCTACGTGAGTGTATGGGACTCAGTATTCATCTTTAGATCTCTGTGTGAGTCTTTGGGTCTCTGTGAGTGTACGGTACGGTTGGCTATGTAGGGTGCAAAGGAAGTTCAACATCCGTGTGAATCTATAGATCTCTTTGCGGATGTATAGGCCTCAGTGTGAATATATCTCAGACTTTTTCGCATGGCTGATGTTGATGCAGAGCATAATCTGTAATGTCACGCAGTATTAACCAGGTCGGCCTGCCGGAATCGAACCGCGAACCAATGGAACTTGCTGGGGCAGTGTCCACTGTCCCAGTACAAAGGTCTTGTATCGCCATCTAGTGGTCGAGCGAAATCAATGCACCGTGGTCTCCTATCGTCCCATATTGAGCAGTGGATTAATCACGGCTGGTGATAACGATGCTATCGTAACATGCATGTAAAAAAGCATGCATGGAATCGCGCATGTAAAGAACAAGAGTTACGTTTGACTATGCAGCGCGTGCAAATTATTTTCAGGCGATTTATTTACTGAGCGAATCGGAACGTCGATTCCCATACGGACGATTCAAGGCGCGTATCGCTGAACGTGAGAAGGGAACACCAAGAAATTGATGAATGGACGATGCGCAAACCCCGCCCCCCGGAAGGTGGGGCCACGCTAAGCCCCGCCTAAAAGGGGAAGATTCATGGGACAAGCCCCGCCTATTAAGGGAAAGGCAATCAAAAGTCCCGCCTATAAGGAGAGGGGCAACGACAACCCCCCCGCCTATAAGGAGAGGAATTCTACCTATACGAGCTACGCCGAGCCACGCCTACAAGGGGAGGAGCCCCACGGAGCCCCCGCCCTCCTGGTGGGAGGGGTTAAGGAGTGCGGTCACGTGGTCCCGTCCTTCTTCTCTCAGCCGCCATGGAAGCGAGTCGCGCAGCTCCCATTAAGCTCGCCAGGGTAAGTCTCCCGAATCCCCTCTCGCGGGTTCCGTGCGGGGACCCCCTTCCTGTTGCGCGGAAGGAGAGTTACTCCCTTGTGTGCAGGAGTCACCCCGAGCGCGATGGGGTTCTCGCTGTTAGAACACGGGCGGCTGTTGAGGCGTGGCGTGGCGGGGGCCATGTGCGTGCGGGCCTGGTGCAGGCTTCAGGCGGGGCGTCGTTAAGAGGCCGTCCGCAATCTCTCTCGCAGCTCTCAACCCGTGGACTCCCGCGTCGTCTACACGCGCTCACCTCTAGGGACTATCGCTCGCTGCTCTTCTTACGCGCTCCCTCGTTTCACAGTTCACTCGAGAGTCAACGCGCGGCTCGTCGGAATCGCGCGGCTCTACCGAACGTACCATCATTGTGTCGCTCCCGTCTCGCGTTGCCCTCCAAGCATTGCACGTGGTTATAAATAAAAGTTTTATCGTTTGTCGCTCAGGTCTTAGGTTTCTCCTCTAGATTAATTTAACGTTTCCCTTATTTCATATTTAAATTCATTTTTAAAAATCTCGTTTACTTTTATGGTTTCTCCGCCCACCCTTCAATCAACACCCATCTTCTAATACAAATGTTTTTTTGATCCTATTGCCGTTCCCCTTCTCGCTCACATCACTATCATATCTATGCAACTCTTATATCGCCCTCCCCCCCACTCTAGCCTCGGCAGTGGGAGCGCTTCCTACTGTCACGATTTCATTTGTTGGTCCCGATGGAAATCGCATGAGTTTTTTAAAGTCCATTGGAGGCCGTGGCTCAATTAAAATTGTCACGGTGTTCACCCTAAACAGTCACAAACGTAGTGTAATTGTAATGCTGTAATTTTTGTGTATTATAATTGCGACTCCAGGTCTGGTCCTTGGTTTTGTCCGCGGTTTGGTCGCAGGTTTTAGTTTTTCTTAGGCCCTAGTTGGGTCGTTAATCTTTGGGTTTAGCTGCGAGTTTAGCCTTTTGGTTGACTTCTGGGGGGTGTTGGGCCCCGCTTTAATCCCGTGATTAGGTTCACGGTTTGATGTCGGGGAGTCGTGATGGGGGCCGCGTTCACGAATCTCTCTGCGTCTCGTTTCAGGTGACCAAGGTGCTCGGCAGGACCGGCTCCCAAGGCCAGTGCACACAGGTAAAGGGGTGGGAGGGGGGCATCTGGTGAAGGGGATACAACAATGGGTCCATTGCAACGGAGATACCTTAGAAGAATGACTGACATGCGTTGGGCCGATGTGTTGTGTCGAGAAGACTTCTGTTTGTGGATAGATGCATAGAGCCATTGCTTCACTGTTCTCCACAAGGACGCAAATGCAGATTTAGTTGTTTTCTTCTGTCCTGTTGGCCCCTTGTCTCTTTTGCAAGGGCGACCTGGGTTACAAGTACTTTTCAATACGTATAATATTTAGTTTTTTTACACAGCTGATCGGCACAAGCTCAACCACCCGAACGGCAAGCAACAAAAACAGCGTCATAACAAACGGCGTCATTTAAAATCGTATTCGATTCGCGTTTAACACGTTTGTTAAATTGAGCATGGTTATAAGAACCTGGGAAAATTTCGGATTTACCTAGTTCAGGGGGGTGGGCAACCTCGGGCTTCGGAGCCGCATGCGGCTCTTTTAGAAATGCTTTGTGGCGTCATTTAAGGACCACCGTCTCCTGTTCACATACATTGTGGCTCTTGAAATATCGAGTTTTTTTTGACCGAATTCGACAAAAATGGCTCTGGTTATTTCAGGTTGGCGACCCCCGTGACCTAGGCCAAATGGCAAGCGTGTATTTTATTAACCTGGGTTAGGAAAACGACTGACGCGCGTGATCGTGACGATGTCCCCCTTCCTGCAGGTGCGCGTGGAGTTCATGGACGACAGCAACCGCTCGATCATCCGGAACGTGAAGGGGCCGGTGCGCGAGGGAGATGTGCTCACCCTGCTCGAGTCGGAGCGCGAGGCACGCCGCCTGCGCTAGGAGCAGCGCCGGGGCCACTGCGTGTACGTGCCGTGGGAATTGTGCATGTGTGTTTGTGGTGTACCGGTTAGCGCGCTGCGCTATGAACCTGACGACCCGAGTTTGATTCCTGCTCACGGCCAACATTAGTGATGATTAATCTCAACCGGTCTTGGGCCTCCTCTAGTTCGACTCAGCCTCGCACGAGTACCTGGTGCGGTGTGTATAAACATTGCCACTGGGGAGACAAAGGCGGCCGGGCGTGGTGGTGGCCACCCGCCGCCTCGGGCGCTGTTCTGGCCATTATTGGTGCTCGCCAACAGCCCTTGTCTCAACAATATGTTAAGGCTATATGGGGGATCTTTGTCTTTGTAAGCAAGTTGGCACAGTCGGGGGTACAGCTGTCATCTCGGTCAGCCAACCCATGGCACCTGGGTCTGCCCTGTGACCTGTTGGCGAGCCTTAGACATTTCTGCGCCATAAGGTGTATCTGGTGAAGTATAGTATTGGGAATGTGGTGGGCTGTTGAGCATTGTGTGAATGCAATTAGGGTTTGGAGTGTTAAGAGTTTAAGTGTGTCTGGGTGTGGTGAGCATTGTCGTGGTTTGTGGGGGGTGGATTTTTGGTGAGCATTCCATGTGGTGAAGAGTGGTGTAATCTGTGTGTGGCCTGTCCTGAAAACTGGGGAGTTATTTGGCAGTGTGGGTGTGCTTTATTGAGCCATGCACCTCTCTACGTGTGGGTATGTATGTTTGGTTTTGTGCGAGTATACCGACACATGGGAAGGGGGGGGGTAGGTGCAGTTATGAACACTAAAGTGCACGTCCATATGTACTCTGCGTGTGTGTGTGTGTGTGGGGTCCATATGATAGGTGCAAATTATGTCCATGTCGATTTGTATGTCCAGGTTTATGGACTTTTGCAGAGGGCAGGGCAGTGCAGCAAAATCCATTGCAGAATTCTTACACCCCAAGTTGTGATGTTATTGTGCCTTCGCCCAATGCTAATGCCGGTCCCTCACTCTCTTCTGCTGTAGGAGGTGACATGGAGGAGCCAAAGCCATCGGCAGAAGCATCAGCTGAGCGCCTCCTATGTTGCCCTAATAAGCAGGCCCTGCCCCTGTGTGCCATGACTCGTGTTGTACAATAAAGAGGTCCCCTTCCATGTGGGAGTGACCCCGCGTTGTCATTTCATTAATAAAATGTGATGTTTGTTGATGACGTTGGTGACGTTAGCATGCGTGGTGTTTGCCACCCAAGGGATGGCGCGTGTTGATTTGAAGCCGGCGGTGTGTGACGTCCGCTCTTTAATTGGCTGCCAAACGGCAGGTCTGTGGCTCAATACGACGACTCTTCTTTGTGCTCGAGTTCGTGACTGCCATGGACCACCAAATTCTCAAGTGACGTCTTTGTCACAACCCCTTTCCCAACATTGCAGAACTTTCTCAAGCTTTCACCTTGGAGAATGTGCCCAAACTGTATTTTGCTTTGGGTTCTAATTAGTCCTCAGTCTTGTGTTGGGTGTGTATCAACAGATTAAAATGACTTCCATAACCTGGGTCGTGCTAAGATATTTATGAATGGATTTGTCATCTTGCGGCATGTAGATAGTGTGATTTGGTGGGGGGAGAAATTGACAACTGAATTATACATTGGCAGGCGAATTGCATATTTTTATTAAGTGTCATGATCCCGAGTAAGGCTTTGAAAATTGTGAATGTAGCAGCGTCTTGGCTGCAGGGATCACGAGCCCCATAGTTATTGCGCAGCTTCCTCCGCCCTGTCCAACTTAATCTTCGTGTCACAACGACCCTGCTTCGTCGGAATTGGCATGGTTCTACATACACCCACACCTGCTTAAAACATTGGCACTCGCCATAAAGTGACCGAAACCACGTACTGAAATGTACAAAATTTGCCATCAAATGTAAGTGATGTTTTTTTCTGCTGGTTCAGGTAACGCTTTAGGCTTCTGAAGGGTTGAAGGTTCGCTGGCAGGTCATGAGACAATCCCACGTGTTATGGGATTGCAGGTGGACCCACATCTGGCCGTTTTAAATCTGCATTATTAGCTTTGAATTTGCATTAGCATCCTGCATTAACTGTTTCCACACCGGCTAATCTGCTGGTAATTTCCAGCAAGTCAAGTCAGCCCCACATCCTGTAATGGTGATCCCACCCCATGCTGTGCCCATTTCGCCACCCTATCCAGACGAGCTGCTTGAAGGCGACATGATCCGGCTCGTGGAACATTGCATGCGATGTGTTGTGTTCGTGCACGGGTTAACTGATACATAAGCCATATTGATGTGTAGCCCTATGATGATATCGAGTATTTCAATACTTTTCAAGTCTGCTAACCACACAGGCATTTGGAAGAGTGAGTTTGTGTAGTTTTGCTGTGCCCCCGTCGATGGGAGTGCAGATGGCAGTGCTTTACTATACGGCGCGTAGTTTATGTTGTATGGCCACATTTGCACATCTGTGGCCTGTCCATATATGAGTGAGATGCATACCAGTTAACCCATACGGGTTACCCACAATTCAGGGAAATTGAGTATTTTTTGTTTCTTGCGATGGGAGTTTGTAAGGTGAACTTTGAGATTTATCAGGACACGGGGTGACTGATAAGGTCTGAATTGGTCTCATAAGGTAGGGCACTGATAAGGGGTTGACAGTTATGGAGATGTACATCGGCCTGTTGATTTGCCAATGCGGTTGATGGTACCACCAGTGTTTTGGTGGAATGTCAGCCCTCAGGAGGCGTGATGTTTGGGTCTCGAATGAGAGGTGTCTATATACTGCACGTCCGTATTTGACTTCTCACAGCAGCGTTCTGCCAGGTCTGGGTTGAGGTTCTAAGATGCTGGCTGCAGCAACGCGATCCGAGAAGATAAATTGTGACTTAAAAAAAACACGTTGAAAAATATCAAACCGTGGCAGAAAACGTCAATGTTTTCATTCCGACGTTTTGGGGCACATCGATATCATTCAAAGTATCAAAGTGTTCGATGTATTGGTGAGTTTTTTATTCTTCAATGTTCGAACCCTGCTCTCCTTTGCCACGTTAAAGACCTAATTTGGTGATGCTGTATTGGCAGTGATGCACAGACACCTGCCAAGAACCAGGGCCAGTGCCCCAAAGCGTTGCCTGGTTATACTTTTTTTCCTGTCAAGGCCACGAGAGTGTTCTTAATGAATGTGTTAGATGTCAATGACAGGGTAGCCCAGTGGGTTGTGCAGGGCTAGGGATACAGGGACACGGTCTCAAATCCAGCGATATCTATTTAAATCAGTCGCCTAAACCTTGCGTTTCATTGCAGTTTTTTGCTCGATATTTTGTTTAACGTCAAAAAACTATCTGAAGCATTTAAAAAAATACTCGTTCAAACTTACAATTACTTAATCGGAAGATCAGAATGCAACAAGCTTGCTTGGCAGTGTTGACCCCCCCCCCCGTAACCTCTTAACTCCGGTGACCTGGGTTCAAGACCCACTTTTATACTTTTTATATATTCTAAAACTTACGTCCATTGCCAAGGTCCAGGTCCGTCTGAGTCAGGTTGAGGTGGTTCGAGCACCTGGTAAGGATGCCCCCCGATAGACTTCCCCTGTGGAACTCTACCGGGCAGCACGTCCCACTGGGCGAAGACCCCCGGGGCCGGCCCAGGACACGCTGCTGGCGAGACGAGGTCGCTCGGCTGTCCTGGGAACGTCTGGGTATCTGAGTGTGTAGATCTCTGTGTGTGTAAGGCTCGGTATTATGAATCCATAGATCTGCGAGTGTATGGCTCTGTAATGTGAATCTGTAGTGTATAGGCGCAGATATCAAAACACGACCCCCCCCCACCACCCTCCTATCTGTCTCCATTTCGTCCCAAGACGCACGTGTGCTCCTGCGCGTGTACGAGCAGCGTCTTGATGTGCAGCCACATTTCGTGAAGGCCACACTGCATCACCCTCTCGTAGCGCACGAGACGCGAGACTCACAGTTCACACGCGAGAGTTAATACGAAACTATTACTGGTAGGAACCTCCTGGTTACACCAGCCCACAGGGGATTATTGTGTCCGTCCGTCCGTCGTGCATCCAAAAATGGGAGGGGTGGGGCTGGGTGGGGAGGGGCTGGTCACCCTGTGGTGCCCTTATAAAACTCAACGTTTAACCTACTCACGCCGGCTTGTGCCCGCCCTAACAGTCGGGCATATTTGCGGAATACACCACGTGGTGCCGCCGTTGACCCTGGCCATTGACCGAGCAACCCAACGTTCCTACCAGCTCTCTCCCCAGGAATGTGTTTGTATTGTACGTACCAGGTAAGGCCCACTTGCAGCTCTTTTTCGGAAGGGACCTGGTGACAAATGAAAACTTGACAAAGTGGCTTTACGCGTGGAAAATTTTAGCAGCCAAACAATCCAAACGCACGTTGATTCTAAACGTGGAGGGGAAACACCAAATGACCATGGGACAAAATCCACGCGACTAAGAGGGGAGAGAGAGAGAGACACGCAAACACCAAAAAATGCAGGCGTCATGGTCGGGATCGAACCCACGACCTCCTGTATACCATGCGATGTGAGATAACATTTCGCCACCGCAATCAACCCCGTACGCTGTGCAACACTCCCAAGTCGTGTCGGACTGCCTTGAGCAAAGGCCGCTCGAACGGCTCGGCTGGCTGTGGAAATAAACCACCGGGTCCCGTCGAGTCGCCCGATATTGTTCACTGCTGCACAGATGTCACGCGTGTGTCGACTCTAACGGAGACGTTAAAGACCCTGGGACATCGGCACTGCTCAAACCACATGAGGATCCAAACCTCAGTAAAGGTAAAGACCCCCCCCCCCCCATATATAGCCTTAACAGACTGTTGGGCAAGTGTCGGGACGGTACACGGGGGAGGAGGGGGGGCAGCCAGCACCACGCTCGGCCGTCTTTGTCTCCCCCAGGGGCGATGTTTACGCACCGTATCCCGACACTTATTTGAAGCAGAGTCGACCTAGGGGAGGCCCAGGACCGGTTTAGATAATCGTCACTGGTGTTGGCCGTGAGCGGGAATCGGACTCGGGCCGTCGGTATCGTAGGGTAACACCTATTCTCATATTTTCATACTTTGATCCTGCCAAAAAAAGGTCACATGTTGTTGCTGCTCACCCAGAGCAATATATGCCTTGATGATGGCATTGTCTTTGTGCCATACATCTTTTGGCGTTCTCTGGACTGACACTGGTTGTGAGACTAGCCCCTAAAGAAGGCCATCTCTCGTGTAGACCAATCAGTTTCAAAGACAATGTCATATATTACCAGAGCATGTTTGTTTGGTGTTTGAACATCTTAACACCTGTATTTATTGCTAGAAAGGATAAAACCCATTCTTATTTTTTCCATATCAGAACTTACTCTTTTTTTTACGCAGCGATAATATTGTTTGCCGGTTGTTGCATTTAGTTCTTAGGGTAGTTTAATCAGGGTAGGTTACCTTCGTATTTTTTTTGTTATATCAAAAGTAAAATACTAATTAATGTCCGAACCAAAAGGTTGTGATTATTGTCCGGGTCGACCTGCGTTTGTATCAAAGCCCCTTAGACCATCTGGAGATCCGGCACTGACTACCTGGTGGTACCGGGGGACCACACTGAGAACTGCTGCCCAAGAGCGGCCGTGTGTGTGGTGGTGTAGGGATGGACAAAACACATCGATGGGTGGCATGGATGTTCCTCTGGGTTTCAATAAAGCACCGATGTTGACCCCCCTCCCCCCACCTCTTCAATCAAAGAATCGTTAAAACCCTAGTTTGTAATGTGGGTAGTGTCCACTCAAAATCTCACGATTCATAAATGGCAAAGTGCGGAACACTCATCATCACATCATCTCTGCTTTTCGCGTGAACCATTTTCCCGTCCCCTCCACAGGAGTCTAGCCCCAACGCCTGTAAGTCCCCCTGTGAACGCCGCTCTCACCGTCCGCTAGGGGTCGCCCTCACCATTATGACACGGATCAACGTGGATCAGCGGACTTCTCCACGTGGAAACTACCTGGTGGCGATGCTGCGAGTTGCGTTGGCTGTGGGGTAAACAAAAAAACTCGACGCATAACTGTGGCTTTATAAAGAGATATTACATGAGGATTTAGCAGACGATCCAGCACCCACCCCCATAGCATCAGTTAGACTCGTGTGTGTACACCAGCCACGTGGTTAATGGAGGCCTCACTCAGCCCTGCTCATCGTGATGATACACGTACCTTTTACAGGTTACAGTCATACAAATTTCATTAATTATAAAATGTTGTGGGTTTACTCTGCAACACACCGGTGTGCTGTGCACTCGTAACGAATTGGCAGGCGTTGTTAACGTGAAAAACCTTCCTAATTGGCCGTGTAGGGTGGTGGTGATGGCAGGTCGAACAACATTTACATTTACGCGTTCTAACGCAAAAAAATAATGTGTTGCTATCATCGATTTGGAGCTCATGATCTCTTCATTCCGAACGTGCAACGATGGGGATTTTTCATCGTGATTTAACAGAACCGAACCGATTCACCGGTGACTGGGCCGAGACTACCGAACCCATTCGGCTCGATTTGCAGCATCTTCCGATTTCAAACACAAGACGGACGCAGAAGCCACCGGGGTCCACCTCAACCTCTCGTTTATTGCTCACTCGGAATGCTGATAAAAACGTATTACCACAAAGTGCATCATCGTCGTCGTCGTCAAACATATACTTGTGCTAAATGTTCTCTCCCGTTAACGCACTAAAACCCACGGGCACGTGGTGGTGGCCAGGTCTCACACGGAAAGGCATCGCTCGTCAATGGCAAACAGCGCCAGGCACTTGATAAAAGCGAGTCAGGGGCCGTCCATAAATGACGTCACGCGATTTTTGACCCCCCCCCCCCAAATATGACGTCAAAGCTCTGCCCCCCCCCCCAAACCATATTTCCATTTTGAAAATAAAACACTCCAAATCGCTTTAAACTATTGTCATAGTAGTGCGTGTTTAATGTGGCGCTGCACTCTGATGTTGTAGGAGTGTTGTTATAACAATTAGTGTTGTTATAACAATTCTATATTTAAAGTTGTGCATTTTAATGTCACGTCACATTTCTCAAACCCCCCCCCCCCGTCACACATCGTCACAAATGTCTGACCCCCCCCCCCAGGTGCGTGACGTCATTTATAGACGGCCCCTCAGGCACACGTGCACGCAGCAACCAACCACCTCGCCACAAGCAACTCCACCACCACCAGTCGGGCTTGTCAGGCAAATGTCGCGATGGTTGGTCCATCACACATCACCCGCACGTTTAGACATCGAATTTTCGTCACATCGCAATCACAACATCGTCATTAACATCATCGTGTCCATCAGATGGAAAGCGTCACCAGTCCACCGCACATCTTCATTCAATGTCTTTTTGGGTTCTACCACGTGCCGTTTTCGGGCACGGTATCCAGAATTTCGCTCCACGTTGCCAGATACGAGGTCTAAAAACAACGCGCGGTAAAACAACCACAGCCGCACAATGGCGTCGCTGTGCAGCACAGCTGCGAGGACCCACGCGGTGGCGTTAACAATCGCACGCCATCATCATTACGTCACCACAGCACTCTGTTCGTCACCACCACACGTCACAGCACGGAGCGCCCGCCACGCGCTCTTGCTCCACTGCCGTCGAGCGACTGTATCCCTACGAGGAAATCACTACGGTTATTTCAGTAAAAACTAGTTAAACAGAAAGGTAAGATATTCCCACATTGCCGCACTGTCTCAAGTCGGAGACACCAGCTCCAGGCTCCCCGCGTCTCATCCCATGTGTTTTGTGTCTAGTGTCTCCTGTCCCTGTGTCTTGCAGTACCCCGTCTCACTTGTGTCGCGTCTTTGTTTCGTTTTCCCGTGTCTATCCCCCCCCCTTGATGTTTCGGTATCGGTGCGGCGAGCCTGGCGCGTAGACTTTGCGTTGACACGTTGCGGCGTGATGTGTGTCGTGTAAGAAGATACGCCACGTCAAAAGCCTCGCGCGGGCAGCATCTCAAGAGGACTGGGCCCTCAACACAGAAGCCACGCGTACTTAGGCCTCCTGTCCATCACGTGACAAGGCCTCGCAACGAACACGTCAAAAAGGCCTCTCGAACACAGCCACAATGTGCCGAGATCCCGTGACAAGGCATCACCGGCCTCGGGAGTAAAGGCCTCGTGCGTTGGGGTG
Organism: Petromyzon marinus; assembly: GCF_048934315.1. NCBI lineage: Eukaryota > Metazoa > Chordata > Hyperoartia > Petromyzontiformes > Petromyzontidae > Petromyzon > Petromyzon marinus. Next base: position 4,640,279 of record NC_133710.1, on the reverse strand, counting down.
GGCCTCACGAGGAGGCTCTCTGCGGGGAGGGTGACTCGTAGGCGTCCATGGGCGGACAGGTGCACACCAGGTGCTGGTCTCCGTACAGGTCGTCGATCCTCGCCACAGCGGGCCACAGCTTGGTGTCGGGCCTCACGAACGGCTGCTCGCACGCGACAACAACACGTGCGCCCGCGTCAATGCCGAGGTGAAGGTCGCAGGCCTGCAGTTTGCTTGCTCAGGCCACTTCTGGCAATGGGGGACTCCCACCAGGGTGAGCTCTAGAGGAGTGTTCTTCACAGATTATTCAGAGGTGGTGGGGGGGGGGGGGCACTTTCGCCGATAAGACATCATCGGTGCGAGGGCCGCCACAGTGCCTGCAGGGAGTGTTTTTACATTTGTGTATTGTCAGGGGCCGCTGTAAAAGTCACCAGGGGCCGCCCGTAGCCCGCGGTCCTTGCAATGAACACTGCTCTGGAGTGTGTTTGGCCTACTCTTCCACATGTTAGGAGTGCCCACACTTGTATCCCACCACACGCATTAAACAATGCATTCCATTGCAAATTGACGAAATCTCACGATGTTGTATCTTGATCCAAAAGCAAAATATCCCTTTTTTTCATTGAGTCTAATGTAGTGAACTCTAGTGGTGGTGGCATGGGTTAACGTGAACCCATTACGTACATTCAAAACACATTCCTACACGTATCATGAGTATAATAATTTATATTAAAGCAAGGAATTGCTGCATCATTACCCCACTAGTCAACAGGTGTTGTGGATAGACTGCTCTCCCCCCCCCTGCCACAGCAACATGGAACTTCCACCACAGTCTCAGGGCCATATTTAGTGTTACATCAAAACCGGGCATGTTGCATGTTCCATGGCAAGGAACGTGTCAGAGGGGACCTCATAGAATCGCGGGAGATGGCGACGGCTCGGGGGGGGGAGGGGGGGAATGCCTTCATCCGGTAGTGGTGTCTGATCGTGTGGTGGGGGGGGGGGGAGAAAGTTGGCCACAAGCACTGCTGCCCCACAGGAGGAGGCACACAGCGGCCAGGCCACCCGTGGGCCTCACCAGGGGGAAGGCGGCTTGCTCGCGGCTGTACGGCCGGTCCCAGTGGCTTGCCGAGACGCACGCCAGGGTGTGCGGCGCCATCTGCACCGCACGGCAACGACAAAGCGGCGAGACCAGCACGATGACATCATCTGTTTAAGCACAGAGTGGTAGTAGTAGTAGTAAGGCTTTCGTGACCATTATCCACAAGAGGTTTCTTGGGCCAGATGGCGTAAATTGTGTGTGGTTAAACCTGCCACCACCCGACGCAGAAAACGAGTAAGGTTTGTCACGTAAACAAAACGCGCCAATTAGTTACTTGTTCAGCACACCGGTGCGCGTTGGAGAGAAAACCACAACATTTACAATGTTACAATGTTGTGGGTTTTAAATAGTGGGTTTACTCTCCAAAACACCAGTGTGCTTAACTAGTAAATAATTGTCATGTTTTGTTTTCGTGACAAACCTTGCGCATTTGGCTGTGTCGGGTCTAACGACACATTTATCATTTACGCGATCTAACCCACAAAAACCTCCATTATGGATTACGTCATCTCTCGCCTGTCACCATGATGCCACTTTTACCATCGTGACGTCACACCTGCGTTCAGACATCACACCCCATTGTCGTGGCATCGCGCCTGTAATCCTGTGGAGGCGAGGGTGAAGAAGTATCGCTCGAAAATAATTCCGCTCTGGGCATCGACTCACAAGAGCCACTGCGGTTCGAGCTAAGCTGACGAGAATTCCAGCATCATCCGTCGGAGAGGGCGGAAAGCGCCAAACGTCGACCAAGCCTGCCATCAACGAGCGAAAGCATCGTTCATCGCCAGAGAGCCGGAGCAGGAGAGAGCGTGGTGCAGAGCCACCAGCGCCACCAAGCAACGGTGTCAGCTGCCAGCGGACGAGCTGTGGGTGCTACCTGCCGACGAGATCATCGCGCACCGACAGCGAGCATCGTGCCAAAGCTTCCAACCAGCTGTGGACCGAACTCCGGCCGCCCGTGTGAAAGAAGGAGAACCCAGCTATCCGTACGATACGCACACTGCCACACATTACAACGCATCACCTGGCGTCTGCTTGACGCAAAGAATTGATCAAGAACACATTCCCACTCAACCCATACCATCCCCACTCAACACATACCCGAATCATTAATAAGAAGACTAATTATAAAGTGCATGAACCATCAGCTGGCCGTGAAGGCATCGCGTCTCAGAGTGATAAGAATACGTCGTTTATAAGTACATTAATATATTTTTATTCTTATTTTGTTTTACGTGATTTTACTTCCAATCGCATAAATTACCAATAGATTCATCGATACAAACTAAACTTTTGAAACCTTCGTCACGAATCTACACGCTCACAGAGAGAATATCGTGTTAAACCTGTTTCTTTATCATATATTCTTGTCCACGAATTAATTAAAACTTATCCAAAGATCAGAATCTCCCGTAGGAGGGCACGCACCCCGTCGCACACCCTTATTCCAAGACATTTCGTTAATTATATAATCTTGCCGTATACTTTTGTCTTTGAGGTATAATAATCTGCTTTTATTGCCTTTCGTATGAATATCGTTGCATGACTTTAAGGACTTTTATTCCTATTTGCCGTATATGCTCGTGTTACTCTGAAGTAATCGTTTGTTCTGTTACCCAATTAACAAACGTGATCATTGAGGGTTAAATGTATGAATCCATGAAGCCTTAGCCAATTGATGAGTATTTGCTGAAGCAGGCAAACTGCCACACACCCTTGTTCCAAGACATTTCGCAATTACGTAATCTTGCTCATGAATTAATTACTGTATACTTTGCCTTCAGGACATGTTTCTTTATAGCCTTCGTATGAAAATCGTTGCATGAATTTTTTTAGGACTTTTGGTTCCTATCGCCGTATATGCGCGCGTTACTCAGAGGAAGTAATCAATTGCTCTGTTAACCAGTTAACAAACGTGATCATTGAGGGTTAAATGTATGGCTCAATGAGGGGAACATCTCCTGCAGTACTGTGTTGACAATTTCAAGCATAAGAATTCGCATGTTAGAGTGTTAAGGTTTTGTTTGGAAATAAAACATTGCTTAACACAGAAGTGTTTGAGTGTTTTTTTCCTGAGTTCATGCGTAATAATCTGAATTATAAGAACTGTATCCTTCGGTGAGATTTGAATTTGGAGACCTGACATAATACACTAATACATAATCAGTAAATGTTCAAGCGATAATAATTGTATTATACCGATCGATAATACGAACCTAGACAACGAAGCCGAGTTAATCTGGCATACTTACATCACACCTGCAAAACTTCATACAATTAATTGTCTTATCCCGATTGATGATACGACCCTGGACAACGAAGCTACGCCTAATTATCATAACTGCCCTCATTGGCATACAGTCGCATAAATTAATACGATTATATCTCTGATTAGCATAATTAATAATTACAGAAATTAACATAATTTCGGATAATTACGCATTTTTTCAAATTTCATTCAATTTTATTATTTTCATCAAATTTTCAATACCCGGCATATACAACACCTCCCACATGTAGACACTCCACAAATGGCCGATAACACCTGAATTTACAGAGGACCGCAGAGCTTGGGCAGTTGCTGGTAGCATCGGCTGCCTTCCCTGCTTGCCTGCGGTTCCTCGTGCCTCAGAGTCATTCGCTCTCTACGAAAGCGAGCGAATGGTCACAACATCGTCACGACATCACACGCACTCCTGCAATATAATCATCACGTCTGTACCCCCCCCCCTCCCCCGCCCATGTCCCCCGTGTTAGTGCCTCTCAGCCCATACGGAGGGGAATGCCCCCCACCCAGCGACCCCCTTGCCTTGAGGGGGTTGATCTCGGGGTCCAAGCGCCCGGCCTCGATGAGAGCCACCTCGTTGCGAATCGCGATGAGGGCATCGCAAAATCTGTCCAGTTCTGCCCGGTCCTCCGACTCTGTCGGTTCGATCATCAGCGTCCCCGCCACGGGCCACGACATCGTCGGGGCGTGAAACCCTGGGGAGGTGTGGGGGGGCAGGACAGAGAAGGTGGTGGGGAGGGGGGGGGGGGGTGAGAAGATGATGCACAAGTACCCGAACCGACAGCAAATCGATTACTTGACCAATCAGAAAAGCTGATTAGAGAGGGGTTGAGGGGTCAGGGTTCGCGGTGCGATCGCGGTGCGTCCCTACCGTAGTCCTGCAGGCGCTTGGCGATGTCCACGGCCTCCACGTTGGCAGACTTCTTGAAAGGCCTCACGTCCACGATGAACTCGTGAGCGACGAAGCCTGGGGGAGAGGGGCGAGGGTACGCGTCCGTAAGCACCGGGGAGTGATGGAGAGGATGTGGCGTTGTGAGGCGAGGGGTGGTGCAGAGGGGGAGCAGTGCAGGCTGTGTTGTGAAGGTGGTTTGGTACGCATGGTTGTAGTGTGCGGGAGGGGGTGTGGCGTCCGTGGAGCAGTCCCGGGTGTAATGCGTTGAGCAGGGTTGCATGTGCTGGATGTTGGAACTTCTTTCGCACCGTACGTCGCCAACCATGCTAATCGGAGGTGCGGGGGGGGGGGGGTAAGGACAAAAAAGCGTTGTGGTGCAGGGTGATGTGCACAGGAGTTGTGGACGCGGTGTCACGTGGGACGTGTGGTGCGGCAGGTAGCGACGTGGCGTGCGGTTGGTGGGCGACGGTGGTCCCGTTTCGTTAGGGGGCGATGTGGCCAGCCTGGTGCGTGCCGCTTAAGAGCGGCGCGTTTGTGCGGTTACCCTTCGATCCCCGGAAGAGGATGCGGTAGTGCTGCTCCAGGCGCTTGGCCATGTAGTTGGCGTTGACGATGGCAACCTCGGTGGCGTGGCGCAACCCCCGCGCCCCCATCATCTGCGGCACACAGGGGTCACGACCTCTGGGTCAGACTTCTCCCCCCCCCCCACCCTCCACCTATCCACGTATTCATGAAACTCCGATTGTAACAGACTTTTGTGTGCACGGGAGTACGAGTAAGCGGGAAATTAGTTTTTCACTCGATGTTTTGGTCGAGTCACTCGTAGCAGACTGGAGCAAGTGGAACATGACTAAGAGCCATGGCCCATAGCAGGAGCTATGGTGGGTGTGGTGTGCTGCATGCAGAAAAATGTTCAAGGTCGTAGATCCAGATGTAACGGAGCGCTCTCGGTGCAGTTTCACAAGACAATGCACACATTGAGACTCCAAGGGCCCCGAGTATGGTAAATGCTTGATGAATCCGACAGGCTGTGATATGCCGCAAGAGAAAACAAAAAAAATTTGAAGGTGAGATCGCAAGACTGCGGGCATGCCATCGGTTGCTAGGGATCACATCATCACCCCTACTGCACCAATCAGCTGCCAGGAAGACAGCCCCCATGCAACATGGCCGGCGTGACGTCATCAAAGTGCGTTTAAAAGGTCCATCTTAACTTCATGACGCTTCACGCTCTGAAATCCTGTGTAGAATTTTGAGTTGCGACGAGTCTTAACGTGGCGCCGTGTCCAGAATTGCGCAAGCCGTTTCTGTACCCAGGCTCCGGGGCCTCACCTTGATGTAGACCCAGGAGATGGGGAGGATGGAGCTGGACCCCCAGGGGGCGGCGCTGATGGTGCCCAGGGGGGAGTCCCCGGGCCCGTGCAGTGGCACCACGGGGTGTGACGGTAGGAAGGGCACCAGGTGCTGCTTCCTGCAGCCACGCACACACACGGGGGAGGCATCAGTCCTGGCACGAACCAAAACTCTAACCCAAATCTAGAACAGACCAAGAACTAAAATATTGTTGTCCTGACTTTAGCTATGACTTTACAAACATCCATGACTCTTAGTGCTTGCCCTGACCATAACCCCGACTCGAGGATTAACCCAGACCCCAACCCTGCAGGAGTGTTGTGAGCTGGACGCCATCCCCAACTCAGATTATATCCCCAACTTGACCTCAACCATGACCCTAATCCTGACCAACTCTGACCATGGCCCTAACCCCAAACCCTGCTCATACCGCTCGACCTTCAATCTTGATCCTAGCCCCCCCCCCCCCGTATTCTCTCGCATGTACCCCCCCTTTTCAGTGCATCCACTCTCGAGGCCTGTTGGACTCACACTCCGATGGGCCCCATGCCAGGCCCGCCACCTCCGTGGGGGATGCAGAACGTCTTGTGCAGGTTCAGGTGAGACACGTCCGAGCCGTAATCTCCTGGGCGGCACAGCGCAACCTGGCGGGAGCGACAGGTTAGGGGTGAGAGGTTAGGGGTGAGAGGTTAGGGGTGAGGGTGGATCTAGATGGCGGTGGGACTCCAATGGGCACCCCACGAGTGCCGGGTTTTGGTGACCCGCCACCCCGCATTTCGAGGTTACTCTCGTGCGCGAGGCTCAAGATCTTTCCTCGTTATACAAGATAAACTCGAGATTAAAGCCGGACGTGGTGCTGCCCACACCACCTGATCGTGCGCTTGTCCGGCCTTAATTAGGTGTTTGCTTACAACAAGCTTTTGCAAAGTAGTGGACTGCATTGGCAATTGCACAGGCGTGGAGTGAAAAACTCTCCCGACCATCGTGCACACTGCCTTTTCAAGTGAAAACTAATTTCGTTAGAACTACTTTGTGTTTAGTTTGTTGTCCTTCCCCTGCACCTCCGATTAGCAAGGTTGGATACATACGGTGCAAAAGAAGTTTAACAAACACACTTAAAACTAAAACCCATTTTTATTTTAAACTAAACAATTTTTATTTTACCAGGGATGGCCCACTGAGTTATATAGCTCTTTTTCAGAAGCGACCTGGTCACAAATGATAGCTGATTTAAGTGGCCTATCACGTGGAAATTAAAAGCAGTAAAAATACTCGAAACTTTCCCCCAAAAGCCAGAGAGAAGGCTGGGTTTGAACGTACACACGTACACATACTTAGCCAAGCGTGGATGATGTACGTTACACATGTATGTGCGTGTACCAATTACGTGCACGCTTCCAGTTTCAAGTTGATTTTGTGCAACCGGGTAAGAAGTAAAGAGGCCAGGATAGGATAGAGGAGTCTCATTTGCAAGAGTGAAGTGCGTGACCCGGGGGGGGGGGGGGGGTGGGGGCACCCAAATGACAAAAGCAAAATTTCATTTAAAAATGCAAAGAACAGCAACGAAAAGCGACCATAAATCGGAGCAACTGGAGGAGAGTCAAAACAACCGTATAGAAAATCAAAATAACCAAGCAGGAATCGGACCAAAAAGCAAGCTCATTAGAAAAACATTTCAAAAAGCTACCGAGGAGAAATCGGGAGAGCAAAAGAAAATTGAAATCAGAGAAAAAAAACAAGCGGGATAGAAATTGCGTACACACACACACGCACGCCCGCAGGTGTATATTTACACCTGTGCGTACGTACGCACACGCGTGTCGGACACACACACCTGCGCGTTCATGTTGGCGCCGTCCAGGTAGACCTGCCCGCCGTGCGCGTGCACCAGGTCGCACACGTCACGGATGTTCTCCTCGAACACGCCGTACGTAGACGGGTACGTGATCATGATGGCCGCCAGGTTATCCTTGTGCTTCTCCGCCTGCCCGGGGACCGCACGCGGGGACCACATGGGGACACACGCGGGGACACACACGGGGTGAATTACACGATGGACTACGATAGCATTGTATTGTCGATGCTGGGCGTCGAGACCGCTCGCAAGTCGATCGTAAACTGATAATTACACCATCGTAATTTCTTAACGATGTTACTTAGCAGGGGCGTAGCTATCGAGCGTGCAGGTGGTGCAAACGCACCAGGGCACGCAGGCCGGAGGGGCCTAGGCGCTAAGCTACAACGAGCAGGGAAATTGGATAAGGGGTCCTATTTAAATTCCAAATTAACCAATGTTTTGAGACGCTACTGGCCATGTGTACCTCTGTTCCATGTTGATCCCTGGGCGGCCTGGGTAAATGTGTATAAACACAGCTCCCTTAAAATTATATACTTGCCCGATTTTTGGCCAGGAGAGTCCCAGAAGCTTTCGCAAAAAAAAATCTGGATTTTATCGCTGGTATAAAAATTCTGGGCTTCATGCTGAACCCACGGTGCGGGCAGAGGCGGGGTTAGTGGTCGAGTGGGTGTGGCTATGGGCAGATGATGGAGGGGGGGCTGCCAGCTCACAGTGGTGCCCCCCCCCTCTTGAGCCTCCCAAACACATGGTGGCTTTCAGGCAATGCTGCCCACGTGAAGAAACAAGGCCCAGGCCCACTGGCTCTGCATACGAACAGGGCCTGGCCTTACTTATCAGATGGTCATGGGAATTGAGGCAAGCGGCTCTGTTACAAAGGGAGACCCTGGCCTCTCCGCTCCTCTCTCTCTTGCTCTCCCTCCCACTAAAAGCGAAGCCGTGACTAGCAGCTCCCCCCACCCCCCTCCCCCCCCCCAAAGCGAGCCGCACCATGGCCTTGAGGTGAGCCATGTCCATGTTGCCGCTCCGGTCGATGTCCACGGGCTGCACCTTCATGCCGGACATCTGGGCGCTAGCCGGGTTCGTGCCATGAGCCGACTTAGGGATGAGGCAAACCTGGGGGTGATGTCGAGAATCGCGCACATTTCACCGAGAATTTGCCACCACCACGGTAGTCGCTGCTGCAGCTATTGCTGGAACGTAACCAACGCACCATCACGGCTCCGAAGACCGCCACCGTCATCAACACCACGCTGTTGTCATCACACCATCATCACCACAACTGTGATGGCAACTATCACCACGAGCACAACCACCACCCACTGCCACCACCGTCATCACCACCACCGTCATCACCGCCGCCACCACCACTACTGCCACCACCACTACCATCACCGCCGCCACCATCACCCATGGGTAGGTAGGGGATTCATCCTCATATCCCCACCTCCCCTGTAACCCCCACCCCCCTTCAACCCCACCCCAGTCACCCTTCCCACCCCCTCCATAACCCCTACCGCCATCACCCCCTCCCGCTCGTGCGGGGAGGGGGGCCCATGGTGAGAGTTGGTCAGGATTGGGGTCACGGCAGGTGCTCGGGTACTCACGTTGCGATGGCCCTGCCCTTGGGACTTGAGGTACGCGCGGATTGCGGCGAGCCCCGCGTACTCTCCCTGCGCTCCACTGACGACACCACGGCAACACACAGCGGCGTCACGGAGGAGCCGGGCCTCGGCTTATGTCATTGCCCGCCCGAGTCATCGACGTCTCTGCCGACTGTCGGTTCCCATTGCCCGACCGGTCGGACACCACGAAAGTAGCGGAGCGCCGACCTGTGGCGGCCACGCGACCTCAGAGCGAAACGAGCGCAACAAACATCGGCAACATTTTGCATGCCCTTCCAAATTTCCGGTTTTGCCGAAGAACCAAAGCAAGCCACGGCTCACATCGGCGGCGAGTGATGCCCGAACCAATCCTGGGGCCTACCAGAGGTCGACTTTGGCCACAGTGAGCGCTGGGTGAATTGCTTAAAAACATCAGAGCCGGCGGGACAAAAGGCGGCCTCGAACGGTGCTGGCCACGCCAGCCCCTCGTGCACAATGCTGGCCTTAATAGGTGCTACTCGCTCACAGCACTTGCCCTAAACGGTCCCTTAAGGCTATGCAGGGGGTCTTTGTCTTTGGGGGGGGGGAGGGGGGGGGGGGACGTGCGTCGCCCCTGCGTTGGCCAGCACCTGTTGGGCTGGAAGGAGATGCGGTCGTATCCCGTGATCTCGCACAGCGCGCGCTCCAGCTCGGACAGCATCTGCGTGTAGCCCTGCGCCTGCTCCCGCGGGGCGAAGGGGTGAAGCCCCGAGAAGGCGTTCCACGTCACGGGCTGGGGGGGGGGGGGGGGCACGGGCAGGGTGGGGGGCAGTGGTCAGGGGCCGTCCATAAATGACGTCACGCGATTTTGGACGATTTTTGAACCCCCCCCCGTCGTCACACGGCATCACAAAGTCAGACACCCCCCCAAAAACATAAAACAAGTTTCAAATCGCTTTAAACTATTGTCATTGTAGCGCGTGTTTAATGTGGCGCTGCACTCTGATGTTGTAGGAGAAAACATTTATTAAAAATTATATTTAACTAAGTAGAACGTGTTGTCTATATTTATTTAAAGTTGCGCATTTTGATGTGACGTCACATTTCTCAAACCCCCCCCCATCTCTTGTCACACATCGTCACAAATGTCTGACCCCCCCCCCCCCCCCAGGTGCGTGACGTCATTTATGGACGCCCCCTCAGAACGGGGCAGCGGGGACTGACTCCATCAACGCCGCAGCCCGAATTAAATATCTCCCTTCTGACTTTGATCCGTCTCTCCTTTTCTCCTCCTGCATCCATCCTTCAATTCTCTTCATGCCTCCCAGTCTCTCCACACTGCAGTCCATCCCTGCCCCTTTCTTCTAAGTTCATTTCTTCTCCCCCATCTTCAATTCATCACAACCTCCCCCTCCCCAGGCGTCACTCTCTCTCGCTCGCTCAACGTCCATGCGTCACTCTTCCCACTCTCCTCTATGTCAGCCAATCTCTCAATCCCCCCTCCTCCCTCCTCCTCCTCTCCCCTCTTCCCCCCCCTCCCTCCTCCCCTTGCATTAATCTCTCCCTGCAATGACACTGCCCAGCCGTGCACAGGCACGCAAGGGAACGCTCCACTTCTCGGTGGACCGACTCCCCCCCCCCCCATTGCCCCTCCCCTTGCCCCCCTCTCACCTGGTGCCGCCCCTCCCCCCCAAGGCCCCTCCCTCCGTAGTCCATGAAGCGGTGGTGGAAGCTCGTGTGAAGCAGAGATGAGAACTGACACTACCCCTACACCCCGACCCCCTATAGCACCCCCCTTCACACCTCCCACCTCTATCCCCCACCCCAACTCACCATGAGTTCTGTGGAGCTATTGAGCTTCATGGTGCACGAACCCTGGAGGGGGGGGACATACATAGAATGGGCCAATTAATCAACCAACTCGTCAACCAATCAACTAATCAGCCAGTCAACCAATCAGCCCGTCCGTACATCAATTAATCAACATATCAACACATACGCCAATCAATAAATGAGTCCATCCATATGCACCAGGGGTATGGGCGGGATCAGGGACTCACCGGTGGGATCAGGGTCTCACCGGTGGGATCGGGGTCTCACCGGTGGGATCGGGGTCTCACCGGTGGGATCGGGGTCTCACCGGTGGGATCAGGGACTCACCGGTGGGATCAGGGACTCACCGGTGGGATCAGGGTCTCACCGGTGGGATCAGGGTCTCACCGGTGGGATCAGGGACTCACCGGTGGGATCAGGGACTCACCGGTGGGATCAGGGTCTCACCGATGGGATCAGGGACTCACCGATGGGATCAGGGACTCACGAGAGGGATCAAGGACTCACCAGGGAGATCAGGGACTCACCAGGGGGATCATGCTGTGCACGAGGGAGATGTCCTTATTCTCCAGCCGCTTCAGATAGCGAACCAGGTTCGTCTCAGAGTGGTGGCTGTGGAGAGAAGTGCAACAAAGATAAATATCAGCAGGTAAACTACGCAGACCGCGGGGGGCAAGTGCTGCAAGCGAGCATCAATGAGGGCCGGCATGGCACACCAAGGGGCCAATACCGCTCCCAACTTGGGGCGCTGGGTTCATAGCGCAGTGCGCAAACTGCAACAAAGACAACGATCCCCCGTGTAGCCAAAACAGACTGTTGGGCAAGTGCTGTTAGCGAGCACCTATGAAGGCCGAGACGGCACACCAGAGGGCTGGGTGGCCAACACCACGCCCGGCCGCCTTTGTCTCCCCAGTGGCGACATTTACACACCGCACCAGGTACTCATTTGAGGCTGAATCGACCTAGGGGAGGCCCAGGACCGGTTCAGCGATTTTGGCCGTGAACGGGAATCGAACTCGGGCCCGCCAGGTTCGTAGCCGCAGCATGCTAACCGCTACACCACCGCTCCCCACACGCAAACAAAGACACACAGCACACACCAGGACATGACCCCCCCACCCCATGCGTGGCTGACGCCACCGTTTACATGACGTCATTGTCACCGCCCGATGTTGCCCTCAAGCGTGCACACAGGGACACACAAAGCAAATACAAAGATCCCCGTACAGCCTTTAACAACAGACCGTTTGGGGCAAGTGCTGTGGGCGAGGCCCTATGAAGGCCGGCACAGCACACTAGGGGGGTAGGTGGCCAGAACTACGCCAGGCTAACTTTGTCTCCCAAGTGGCGAAGTTTACACACCGCCACGAGATCCTCATTTGAGGCCGAGTCGATCTGGGGGAGGCCCAGGGCCGGTTCAGATAAGCGTCACTGGTGTTTGACGTGAGCGGGAATCGAACTGGGTCACCGGGTTCGTGGCGCAGTGCGCTAACCGCTACACTTCCGCTCCCCAATACCAAAACAAGGCATTCACCACTGAGTGACGGTGACGTCACTAAGTGGCGCCTATGCTAGGCAGTGGCGGGCCATGTGTTTTACACCAAGGCCTTCAGTGCTATCCTCCCGCAATTAAACCGCCTTCGAATAACCTCACCATGGCACTAGGGCTATTGGCTATTGTCATTCGATGTAACCACTCCATATTCAGTGACAGGAACCTTTATCGAGTGGAATGAAGTGATTTAACACGAGGCTCAACACTTAAAAGAGTTGCAATACAGTAATTGCAGAGACATGAATACATTGGTGACTGAAACCATCAAGGATGTACCACTATTACGCAGTACGACAGGATGCTGCATCACAAATAGACCTCGCATAGCCCAAATCAATGTCATTACCAAAGAAACAAGAACAAACAACAACCAGTCACATTTACTCATACTGTACAACCACAAAGCAAGCAAAAATGCCGTAAAACACAAATAACACAATCAGGTATTCTTGGTTCTTTCGGTAAAGTCACGTAGAAGGGAAACAATAAAATAATAAAAATATAAAAAATAAAATTCTCACGACGTTTCGACTGCAACACAAGCAATCATCATCAGGTGTGAAAACCACAGCAAGAAAATTTGTTGTGGAATATGAATCCCTGCAGTCACGAAAGCTTTAAATCAAAACACAATGAGGCTTCAACAGGCTTCCCCACAGAAAAAAAAAAAATCTAAAGCACTGCATCTAAAAATCTAAACGTTACGAAAGAAAGTTTATATTCATCTTAGATGATGCTACGTTATGTGTTAGCGAGTTTTACTTCAGTTAGCTAACTGGCCCTCCGATCACGCCACACGAAAAATGCTGACGTAGGCGGCTAGAAGGCTCTGGCGTGTAAAAGAACACGCCCACCATGGCAAACTCGGAATCTGGTTGGTTAAAGAAGATGACAAACAACATCGTCCCCATTTTCTTCAACAACAGAGGGGATTCACTCGACATTCTGAAGGCCTCAGGGTAGATTTTTCACCCGGAGGAGGCGGAGACAGCACAGGTGGTAAATCTGATTTGATAAAAGCTCTAATTTATTAGCTGCACTGGAAGCAGCGCAACTGAGGGAGAGAGTAGCAATGAACTTACGTCAATAAACTTATGGGAACGAACTTTGCAAAATACATATAGCATTAATGAAAATATATATGAAATTATAACAATAACATTTTCTGATTCTGACAATCTCTAGGCCAGCAGAGAAGGCCTTGATGGCCCTGACGGCCCGCCTCTGGTGCTAGGCCAGGTGGACTTTGAGGCCTCATGAAGTGTCGAAGGCACGCTGACAGGAGATCTTGGGACAGACCCAGGTGCCATGGGTTGGCCGACTCCGACGACTAGTAGATGCGCCAGCTGTAGTGCCTACTTGTGCCAACTTGCTGAATCTTAGCCGCCCGGCGCTCCGCTCGTTGTTGTGAGCGTCGCTGCTCTGCTCTCAGTTATTGCTGGAGGGCGACTGCCTCCAACTGCCCAGTAGCATCCTTCACGAGTCTCCCCAACACGCACAGGGACACTCACAAAGACACCGACACACACACATTCGCACCAGGAAACGACCCACCATTCCATGTTTGGCTGCCCCCACAGTTCCCAGAGAGGTAATCACTACTGCCTGACATTGCCTGCATGCACGCATGCACGTACGTACGCACCTGTTGAAGACTGGGTGGGTGAGGAATTCACTCGTGCGGCGCAAGGGAGATTGCAGGAGGCTCCCCCGTGGCTCCCCCTCCACCGCCTCCGCCAGCAACTCCTGGCGGAACAAAAAACCGAAGGGTGAGGAAAGAGGCGCGGCGGGGGGGGGGGGGCACGTTTGGAATTACGGCGAGACGCAGCAAGAGGAACGAGTGGATCAATGGGACGTGCGCAGGCTACATACTGGACACGTGCGAAAAAAGAGATTCATAGCTCGTCGGATTCCTCGAGTCTAAGTAAAAGATTCTAAATAGATGTAACGCGTTTCAAGATTTCAAGTTCATTTTGTTGGGACATGTTGGACCTCAAGAGACCAGGATGATTTCAAGCTTTCGTGACTGCAAGGATTCATCTTCTTTGGTTCTTTCGGTAAAGTCACGTAGAATGAGAATAAAATAAAAAATTGATAAAATAAAATAACACAATAATATTCTCACGACGTTTCGGCCACAACACAAAGATGAAGGCCGCTTGTGTTGTGGCCGAAACGTCGTGAGAATATTATTGTGTTATTTTATTTTATCAATTTATTATTTTATTCTCATTCTACGTGACTTTACCGAAAGAACCAAAGAAGATGAGACCAGGATGAATCGCAGTTGCAAGAGTGGCCAGCAAGTCACCAGAATGTCAAAAGCAAAACAAACGCACATGAAGTTACAGCGATGAAGCAAAGAGAAATTGGCGCAAAAACAACTGCGTCATCGCGTGCTTAATAGAAAAATAGTATTGCACGAACGTAAACCAACTAATTGAATTATTTTTAATTTCTTACAGTGCAAGTCGGATTATTATTCGACTTATAATATTACAATTCCTTTCTGACCGTTGAGAAACGTGGGTGGGCGAAGCGGAGTTTCTAACTTGGTGATTTTCTTACCGCGGACGACTCACAGCCGAACACCCACAGGAGGTCATCGAGGTCACGCTCCGTCACCGTCTCGTCCAGCGACACCCCGAGCTATGGGGGTAGCGCGGGAGAGGGGGGGGGGGAACAATTGGAGGTCAAGGTTGATGATGGTGGTCGTGATGGTAATAATGGTGGTTATTTTACGATGACGATGAGGATTCTGGCAATGATGGCGGTGGCGTTGAATGATTACGATGGTTTTGGTGATACCGATGACGGTGATGGCGACGACGGTGACGACGGTAGCGGTTGACGATGCCACGGTGGCGATGACGATGGTGGTGATGATGATGATGGAGTGCCACACACCGCTCCGTCGGGGAACAGGCGAAGGTTGATCTCGCGCTCGCGGGCGCGTCGCACCACCCCGCGCCCGGCGTCGCCGCAGTCCACCTTCACCGAGTCGAAGAACGAGCCGTGGTGCAGGCGGTGGCCAGCGCGACGCACACCTGCACCACCAAGACAAAGATCCCCCCATACAGAATTTCACAATGTCGGGGGCAAGCGGCGTCAGTGAGTAGCACCCATTAAAGGCCGGCACGGCACGGCACACGGGAGGTGATGGGGCGGCCATCACCACCGACGCCTGGCCACCTTCGTCTCCCCAGTGATGTTTTACAAAGCGTACGTATTTAAGGCCGAGTCGACCTAGGGGAGGGCCCAGGACAGTTTCAACTATTCATCACTGCGAGACACGGGCGAGATACGCGTGGGGAGACACGGGCGAGAGACGCGTGGGGAGACACGGCGGAGGCACGGCGGAGACGCGAGCGTGTACCTTCGGCGAGGAGCAGTGTGGAGTTGTGCACGCGCTGAGCGATGTGTCTCAAGCCGTGGGGACCGTGGTAAACAGCGAACATCGCAGCCATGTTCGCCAGCAGGGCCTGTGTGCACACCACACCGGGGTCACGCCACACCACAGATACAACACACCAAAAAATGGCCACACACTGCAAAGCCTTGCACCGCTTAAACGCGTACAAACGATAAATCATCACCATCACCACTTTCACCATAATCGCCATCGTTAGCAGTTTGGAGCCATAATGACCACCACCGCCGCCACCGTTAGCATCACCGTCATCATAATCATCATTATCAGGCATAGGCTCCACCAAGTAGGTTCCGGGTCTCCAATATCATTTAGTTGGTAGCACGTGACTAGCAGCCACAGCCGTAGCAACGAGAGGCATGCCTGGCTGTGGTGGGCCTTATGCAGAATTATGTTCCGGTTGGCCGATCCACCCAGCTAAAATAGGACGCAGCTAATCGTTATCGTCAACATCGTCATGGTGGCGATGCGTGCCTGTGCGGTGCAGATGTTGCTGGTGGCTTTGTCACGGCGGATGTGCTGCTCCCGCGTCTGTAGCGCCAAGCGGTACACCTCCTTACCGGCGACGTCCCTACATGGCACACCGCCATCAACGCAGCACCACGGTCGATTATCAACACCCATCACAGCATCCAATCGACACGGCACAATTTAGCACAGTAATATCGCAGCACCATCAATATAGCATATTCAACACAGCACCATCATCACACCATCAACAGCAAGATCAATTCATCACCATAGCACCAGCACATCGGCATGATCAGCAATCAATCCGATCACAACACCGCCAATACAGCACCACCATCGCAGTCATCAACACCATCACGCACCAACACAGCACCACCACCATTAACAACAACATCATCATCATAACACGCTCATTCAATGCAGGACGATCGCCATGAACACCGCATACATTGATGGGCACGTGTTCACACGTGTGCCAACGAGCACACGTGTGCCAACGAGCACACGTGTGCCAACGAGCACACGTGTGCCAACGAGCGCAATGCGACACCGCCCGTTGACCCGGGCGTGCCGCATTGACGCGCGCGTGCGCCACGTGTCTTCCCGCGTTGTCTTTGCGCGCCGCCATCGTCGCGTACCGTGAGACCCCGACCATGCGGCCGGGCATGAGGCGAGTGAGGGGCTCGCGCACGGAGAAGAAGGCGGCGTGGGGGCCCCCGTAGCCCAGCGGCACCCCCAGCCTCTGCGTGCTCCCCAGCGCGATGTCCACGCCCAGCTCCCCCGGGGGGCGCAACACGCACAGCGCCAGCAGGTCCGTGGCGCACACCGCCAGCGCCTGCAACAGCAGCAGCAGCAGGAAGACAGCAGCAGTAGCAGCAGCAGGGTCAAGTAATGGTGCGGCAGGGGTATAGAATTTTTGTTCAAACCAGGTGAGAGAGAGAACTCACGGGACCACGTTGGATCTGATTTGCAAGAATGAGTGGGCGAGTGAGCGGATGAGTGATTGAGTGAGTGAATGAGATGGTGGGGTGGGGGTAGGTGGGTGGGTCATCGATTGCGATGGGGAGCGAGCGCGACTGGATTTTTATGTAGCCAGGGTGAGAACTCAAGACATTTGGAAGAGTCTCATTTGCAAGCGTAGCCCCTGGGGGCATGAGTCTCCTAACGTATAAAAAGCACAGCGTGGCTTGGGTCCCCCTCCCCCCAATCTACCTGCAAAACCGCATCCTCCCTCGAGTTCTCAGGCACATTCTGCACACTCCGTTCCACGGGAATGGCAAGACTTGGCCAGCCAAAGGATTGTCCGCCCGACGCCGGAGAGGCGGGGGGCAGGCGGGCCACAAAGCGGTCCCGAGAGCAGCCTCAAACATCTGGCGATGAGCGTCACTCGATTCCCGTGGTATGTGCGACACACACACACCTGTACAGACTTGCCTTCCCATGAAATCTAACGTTTAATAAGGGGGGGGGGGGGGGGGAGGGATGTGCAAAACCAACCAGTTTCTTTGAATTATCAATTAGTTTATTGACTACTTACCGAGCTTACGCTGCTCATTGCACGCAGGTTGCAATTGACGTTGTGCTGTTCGGTGTAAGAGGCCTAAGGTGGTGACGGGCTCCTTTTCTCATCCCTGTTTGCTCTATGCCCCCTGTAACCGTTCAACCTTCTGCTGTATTGTGTGGCGATGCACTACTTTATTGAGGGCGACATTGGCACGCAAAATAAAGATTTATTGATTGATTGAAGGTGTGTGCGGGCCTTGGGTGAAGGGCGTGTGCAGGGGGGAGGGTGGGGGGAGGCAGGTGCGTGGGGCTGGGTGGGTGAATGTACAGGTGTGTGGTTCTGGGTGGGTGAATGTACAGGTGTGTGAATGTACAGGTGTGTGAGTGTACAGGCGTGTGGTGCTAAGTGTGTGAATGTACAGGCGTGTGGTGCTGGGTGTGTGAATGTACAGGTGTGTGGTGCTAGGTGTGCGGTGCTAGGTGTGTGAATGTACAGGTGTGTGAATGTACAGGTGTGTGGTGCTAGGTGTGTGAATGTACAGGTGTGTGGTGCTGGGTGTGTGGTGCTAGCTGTGTGTGAATGTGCTAGCTGTGTGTGAATGTGCTAGCTGTGTGTGAATGTGCTAGCTGTGTGTGAATGTGCTAGCTGTGTGTGAATGTGCTAGCTGTGTGTGAATGTGCTAGCTGTGTGAGAATGTGCTAGCTGTGTGTGAATGTGCTAGCTGTGTGTGAATGTGCTAGCTGTGTGTGAATGTGCTAGCTGTGTGAGAATGTGCTAGCTGTGTGAGAATGTGCTAGCTGTGTGAGAATGTGCTAGCTGTGTGAGAATGTGCTAGCTGTGTGAGAATGTGCTAGCTGTGTGAGAATGTGCTAGCTGTGTGAGAATGTGCTAGCTGTGTGAGAATGTGCTAGCTGTGTGTGAATGTGCTAGCTGTGTGTGAATGTGCTAGCTGTGTGTGGTGCTAGCTGTGTGTGGTGCTAGCTGTGTGAATGTGCTCGCTGTGTGTGGTGCTAGCTGTGTGAATGTGCTAGCTGTGTGTGAATGTGCTAGCTGTGCGTGAATGTGCTAGCTGTGTGAATATGCTAGCTGTGTGAATGTGCTAGGTGCGTGGTGCTAGCTGTGTGAATGTGCTAGGTGTGTGCAGGGGAGGGTGCAGGTGCAGCTGCAGGTGCGGTGTGGCACCCACCCCACTCTTGTGTGCCCACTCCACAATGAGCGAAGGGTCCCGCACGAGCCCCTCCGTGTCCGGGTACTGGAAGAGAACGCCGCTCACCCCCTCGTCCACCCTCGACAGGTCATAGGCGTCCACCAGTTCCACCTGCACGCCGATAGACCTGCCACAGATAGAGTCCACCAATCACAATCATCAGCAGTTTTTTTATTTAAAGCTTTTGCGACTGCAGGGATTCATATTCTTGGTTCTTTCGGTAAAGTCAAGTGACTTTACCGAAAGAACCAAGAATAATCATCATCACCACCATCGATATCTGCATTCTGGGAGCTGGAGTTTTAGCCAATAAATGTCATCGTTGCTATCATCATCAACAACATCTTAACCATTGACATCAATGCCAACACTCCCCACCATCTTCATCACCACCACGTTCATCAGCATCATCATCATCAGCAGCACAATCATCATCATCGTCGTTGTCATTACAACTGATGTGTGCAGGTCGTACTCGGCTCTCGTTTGCACAACGGCGATGGTCTGCGGGTGACAGCGCGAGTCCACCAGGAACCTCCTCCTCTTGTTCAGCCTGCGACACACGTCCGCACGTCACCACACATCCACCTCAACACGTGTCCAAAAAGATCACGTGCCCCCTTCACCGTGTCCCCATCAAGGTGTCCACCATTCTATTCATTGTTAACCCCCCCCCCCCCCCACCGCGATATAAAAAATGTGCCGACCGCTCTACCGCACATCCATTTCTTTACGCGTGTACCCGGCACTGACGCGAGTCCACCTCTCTGTACGACACCAATGCCCCAAATGCGTCCACCTTTCAACAGACGTCCCACCTTAGCGCGCGACTGCCACGTGAACGTTCGTGCGCTCCGCCTCGTCCCCTACGCACCGTGCGTTGGAATTTCTTTCGCACTGTGCGTAGCCAACCGCGCTAACTGTGGGCGCTGCCGTCACTGGACACTCCTGGTGACTGTATTTCACATCTGTATAGACGTGACGGTGCACGTGTCGTCACGTCTGTTTGCCGTGCGAGTCATTTTACATCCTGGTCAACAACCCTTGCAAACAGGGCGAGATGTTCCATCTGGGAGTGATTCTTTTTGCGTTTACGTTCTTTTCGTGCATTTAGTTTCGTTGTCCTTCCCGCACGGTTGGCTACGTACGGCGCGAAAGAAGTTCAACATGCATAAATACATTATCCAGGTGAAATGTTTCAATGAACATTTTTTTTAATGTCTGCCTTGGGCCCCCCCCCCCACCCAGCGGGCGAGCGATCACCACCACTCGCCAGGCTGCCAGCCCTGGCTGGTCGACCTTCCGTTCACCATTCCAGTTGTGTTATCGTCTCTCCCCCCACCCCGCCTCCCGAGGCCCTCACCTGTGGGCCAGGCCCATAGCCTCGGCGGCCGCGGTGGCCTCGTCCAGGAGGGAGGCGTTGGCCACGTCGAGGGCCGTGAGGTCGCACACCATCGTCTGGAAGTTCAGCAGCGACTCGAGGCGGCCCTGGGACACCTCGGGTTGGTAGGGCGTGTACTGGGTCAGCCTGGGGAGACGCGGGGACACGGGCAACGGGTCAGACACGGAGGACGAGATGCCGAGGGCGAGACGCGGACTGGATTTCCATCCGGAGGTGACCAGCTCGAGGGTATTTGGCCTACTCTTCCACACGCCACGTAACTCGTCCGATTGTTTCAGATGCCGCACCCAGAGATCCACAAACCAAGCGTGCCCGGAACAAGAAGATTCCACGGGGCTTGTATTGTGAATACCACCACCACCACCACACCCAGTGTCAACACCACCACCACCACCACCACACCCAGTGTCAACACCACCACCACCAGTGTCAACACCACCACCACCACCACCACACCCAGTGTCAACACCACCACCACCACCACCACACCCAGTGTCAACACCACCACCACCACCACCACACCCAGTGTCAACACCACCACCACCACCACCACACCCAGTGTCAACACCACCACCACCACCACCACACCCAGTGTCAACACCACCACCACCACCACCACACCCAGTGTCAACACCACCACCACCACCACACCCAGTGTCAACACCACCACCACCACCACCACACCCAGTGTCAACACCACCACCACCACCACCACACCCAGTGTCAACACCACCACCACCACCACCACCCCCAGTGTCAACACCACCACCACCACCACACCCAGTGTCAACACCACCACCACCACCACACACCCAGTGTCAACACCACCACCACCACACCCAGTGTCAACACCACCACCACCACCACACCCAGTGTCAACACCACCACCACCACCACACCCAGTGTCAACACCACCACCACCACCACCACACCCAGTGTCAACACCACCACCACACCCACCACACCCAGTGTCAACACCACCACCACACCCACCACACCCAGTGTCAACACCACCACCACACCCAGTGTCAACACCACCACCACCACCACACCCAGTGTCAACACCACCACCACCACCACACCCAGTGTCAACACCACCACCACCACACCCAGTGTCAACACCACCACCACCACACCCAGTGTCAACACCACCACCACCACACCCAGTGTCAACACCACCACCACCACCACACCCAGTGTCAACACCACCACCACCACCACACCCAGTGTCAACACCACCACCACACCCAGTGTCAACACCACCACCACACCCAGTGTCAACACCACCACCTCCACCACACCCAGTGTCAACACCACCACCTCCACCACACCCAGTGTCAACACCACCACCTCCACCAAACCCAGTGTCAACACCACCACCACCACCACACCCAGTGTCAACACCACCACCACCACCACACCCAGTGTCAACACCACCACCACCACCACACCCAGTGTCAACACCACTACCACCACCACCACTACCACACCCAGTGTCAACACCACCACCACCACACCCAGTGTCAACACCACCACCACCACACCCAGTGTCAACAACACCACCACCACTCCCAGTGTCAACAACACCACCACCGCCACCACCACTCCCAGTGTCAACAACACCACCACCGCCACCACTCCCAGTGTCAACACCACCACCACCGCCACCACTCCCAGTGTCAACACCACCACCACCGCCACCACTCCCAGTGTCAACACCACCACCACCGCCACCACTCCCAGTGTCAACACCACCACCACCGCCACCACTCCCAGTGTCAACACCACCACCACCGCCACCACTCCCAGTGTCAACACCACCACCACCACTCCCAGTGTCAACAACACCACCACCACACCCAGTGTCAACAACACCACCACCACACCCAGTGTCAACACCACCACCACCACCACACCCAGTGTCAACACCACCACCACCACCACCAAACCCAGTGTCAACACCACCACCACCACCAAACCCAGTGTCAACACCACCACCACCACCAAACCCAGTGTTAACACCACCACCACCACCACCACCAAACCCAGTGTCAACACCACCACCACCACCACACCCAGTGTCAACACCACCACCACCACCACACCCAGTGTCAACACCACCACCACCACACCAAGTGTCAACACCACCACCACCACCACACCCAGTGTCAACACCACCACCACCACCACTCCCAGTGTCAACACCACCACCACCACCACCACTTCCAGTGTCAACACCACCACCACTCCCAGTGTCAACACCACCACCACCACCACTCCCAATGTCAACACCACCACCACCACACCCAGTGTCAACAACACCACCACCACTCCCAGTGTCAACAACACCACTACCACTCCCAATGTCAACAACACCACTACCACCACCACTCCCAGTGTCAACACCACCACCACCACCACTCCCAGTGTCAACACCACCAGCAGCAGTAGCGCCTTGAGGTGCGGCGATCTGGCGAGTAATTAAAACGAACAAGTCGCAGTGATTTGCTTGCGTGTATGTTGAACTTCCTGTGCACCGTACGTAGCCAACCATGCTCATCAGAGGTGAAGCACTGACGTTCATCTTCCGTTTACAGCCCTGAGCCAGTGTTGGAAATTATATGTTCCTATGACGGGGGAATGTCTCTCCACAGGACAACCATTGTTGATTTAATTCTATATTTAAAGCTTTCGTGACTGCAAGGATCCATACTCTTTGGTTCTATTCGGTAAAGTCACGTAGGTAAAAAATAAAACAACAAGAATCACGACGTTTCGGCCACAACACAAGTGGCCTTCATCAGGTGAAGGGACCAGACTGTCTAGAGGACAGCGCTGGAGTGAACACAGCCAAGCTCAGACCAAAAATCACGTAAAAAAATAATCTAAAAATCATGTCGCACCTCCTATTAGCATTGGTTGGCTACGTACAGTGCAAAAGAAGTTCAAGGTACATACATACATTTCGTAAACCCTTAACTGAGATGGTCCTGCTTCGAGACGATTTATGAATTCCATTCACGAGTAATTGGCGCGTCTCGAATGGACAGTGCAAAGATTTGATTATGCGTTTCTCTCTCCCCCCGACATATTCAAATCAGACGCAAACGATTTTCTAATATATTCAGGCTAATGGATGGAACAAAACTTGAGAAACGAGCCAGAAAACGGAGAAACAGGGGGACGAAACTTAGGCCGTCCGTTTTTTTTTTAACCTCGCACAACTTCCATTTGCATCTTTCGGTAAAGTCGCGCAGTTTAGACGTAAAATAAAATACATCGCGACGTTTCGATCGCAACACAAGCGGTCGCTGTTAGACTTTGTTTGGCCTGATGACGACCGCTTGTGTTGCGATCGAAACGTTGCCATTTGTTTTATTTTATTTTATTTCTGCCTACTACGCGACTTTACCGAAAGAACCAAAGAGTATGGATTCCTGCAGTCACGAAAGCTTCAAATCAAGATTGATTCCATTTGTATCGTTTTTGTATTTGTACCCCAAGAGAGGAAGAATCCATTGGGGAAACCTCGCAAGGGGGCAGTGCCACCACCCCACGTCCGAGACTGGCCCCCGCAGAAGCGGATATCACAGAACCACTTCTGAGATCCCTTCAAGTGACTTCTGGAAGACACAGCCGAGGAGGCAGCCCCTTTTTTCCCACCAACCCACGATGCCAGCCATCCAATAGAAACAAATGTTCATCACGTGGCGATAAAACCCATATTTATAATTCTTGAAATTACAAATCGCACAACTTGACTGCCAGAGTCAATGAAATCGCCGGGGGGCAAGGGGGGAGTGAGGGCAAATCGTTACACCCCTATACTTATAGCTCTGGTGATAATAATGTCCCATGCAAAGCTTTAACCGATTCAAACCTGCTTCGCCCGTTCGCCAAGATCACACAGTTGACTGCATTCCACGCAACCTTGCCGCGGGCCAGTGCATCACGGTCGCGATGGCACGACACGGAGGATGGCCCATTTCCCAAATTCGGTGGCGATGGACCATCTTCAAGATGCGGCCCGATGCAACACGCTAACGATGGAGAGCCTCGCCCCATCAGAAATTGCCGGAATGCAAAACGCGTCCACGATCTCCATCAGGTAGAGAATAAGATAATGGAAGGGGAGACAAAGGACGACTCGGCGCAGGGAGGTCGACCTCCCTCCGCGGAAAATTTCCGCGGCGACGGCGAGATCAGCTTATCGCGGTGGCTAGGAGATGTTAACTACCTCGCCTGGTATACAGGAGGCCGTGGGTTCGATCCCGACCCTGACGCCTGTTGTATATTTGGAGTTTGCGGTGTCTCTCTCCCCGACGTAGCATTCATTTTTCTCTGGGTCCTCCGATTTTCCCCTCCACTTTAGGATCAACGTGCATTAATAGTTATTCGACTGCTTTTAATGTCCACATGGTAAGTCACTACCTTGGAGCTATTATTTGTGACAGTCAGTTCGCTTCCGAAAGAGAGCTATAAAGCTCAAGTGGGCCTTGCCTGGTAAAATAAATAAAAGTTTAATAGTTTAGTTTGAACTTAGTCCGCGTGGCACAGCAGCGAGTCAGGCTCGGCGGCGGCGCTGGGCCCCGAGAAAAATGGCAATGGTGGCCAGTAGGGAGGCCCTCGGTCCAGCGGTGGGCCATCTTCTTCTTCCTTCGTAGGGTGGCCTGATGCAACGGCTACAATTTCATGTCCAGGTGGTCAAGCCCAGAATAACCGCGTCGTCACGAGTGGCGGAGGTTTATCGCTGCGATGCAAATAAAAACGGTGGACCAACGGCGACGGCTCGCCACGACGGCGCTGGTGGCGATGGCCTTCTGGTTTTTTTTTGTGTGCCGGTGCACGTACCATCCGGCGTTCTCCAGCAGGTTCCTCTGGATGACAGCCGGCACGCAGCAGCCGTAGTAACCCATGCCGATGTAGGATCGCCAAACCTGGTTCTTGTCCGCAATGGCTCGCAGGTTCGCCAACACCTCGCTCTCACCTGCACAAGAGACAAAGATCCCCCCCACAGTGTAGTCTTTAAGAGGGGGGTTGGGGGGGGGGCAAGCGCCGTTAGCGAGCAGCACCTGTATACAGAAGGCCGGCCACGGCACGCGAGTGGGGTGGTGAGGCCAGTACCACGCCCGGGTCCGTCTTTGTCTCCCCCAATGCCGATGTGTACACACCGCACCGGGGGATACTTTGTTTAAGGCCGAGTTGACCTAGAGGTGGCCCAGGACGGGTTCAAACATCCACCACTGTTATTGTTCGCGAACGAGAATTGAACTCGGTTTTCTGGGTTCGTGGCAAAGTGTGCTAATAGCCATTGCACTACCGCGCACCTGCACAGACACGCACACGCACGCGCAAAAGTAGCCACCACTTGTTACCGAGTTGCAATTGGCTCAAGACCGCCGCGTGTGCCAGGCTGGGTGCGCCCCAAAGGCTCGCTGGTGGAAGGTGGTGGCCGATGGGACACACGTAGGTGTGATGGGTTAACCGAGCGATCGAGCTGGCACGTAAACACTTACACCCGCACGCACGAATGCACACGCACGCATTCCTGGACACTCGTAAACACGCTCGCAAAAACACAAACACGTGCGCGCGCACTCAGACACATGGGGGGGGGGGGGGGAGCACACACAAAGATCCCCCGTATAGCCTTAACAGACTGTAGGGGCAAGCGCTGTTAGCGAGCACCTATAAAGGCTGGCATGGCACACGAGGGGGTGGGTGGGCAGCACCACGCCCGGCCGCCTTTGAGTCCCTAGTAGCGATGTTTACATATCGCACCAGGTACTCATTTGAGGCCAAGTCGACCTCTGGGATGCCCCCAGGACCGGTTGGCCGTGTGCGGAAATCGAACCCCGGCCCGCCAGGTTCGTAGCGCACAAACATTCAACAGGCCGTTTGGGGCGAGTGCTGTGAGCTCGCAGCATCTACGAAGGCTGAACACCGGGTGTCTCCCCCAGTGGCGATTTTTGTCCGTACCAGGTACGGACACCCATTTGAGGCAGAGTCGACCTAGGGGAGGGGCGCACGACCAGATTCAGATAATCGCCACTGGCCGGTGGTGGCGTTCGTGAGCGGGAATCGAACTCCGCGTCGACAGGGGGGCTCGTGTCGTAGTGGCGCCGACCGCCGCGCCACCGCTCCCCTACGAAAACACGCGCGCGTGCGCGGGGCGGGAACACGCTCGCACACAACACGCCCGTACACAACACGCCCGTGTGCCCGCACACACGCCAAGGTCAGCCGTGGGCATCCGGCTCCAGTTGTGGTCGTGAGGGCTGTAAGGGGGTGGGGGGCAGGCAGCACCAGTTGTGGCCGGGGACATCGCTGCTGTGCGTACCCATTTTGAATGGCGTTTGAATGCAAGGGGGAGGGCGGAGAAGGAGAGAGGCTGGATTTGTGGGCAGTGTTTATTAGCGTGGAAGCAGAAGTGTGGTCGGGCCGAGAGCACGACAAACCTGGTTCGATGCCAGGCCCAGGGCTAACGTCAGCGGCAAGTGAAATCTGAACTGGTTCTGGGTGGCCCTCCCCTTCACGAGCCTGCACCGACCTATCTATGAACCTGGCGACCTGGAGGGAAAGAAAGAGGATGCGTAGGAGCGGCATGATAATACTGATCATGATGCTGATGAGGTGTAGGACAACGATGACGAAGATGCTGATGACGTGAAAGATTGATGATGACGCTGCGAATTCTCCTGCTGCTACTGTTGCTGATGTTGATCACCCACCCAAGCCACCGCGTGCATGACTCAGGGCCGAGGTGAACTTGACTCGGAATGAGACCCGGGGATCGTCTTTACGAAGTACGCCCCGGGTAAGGAGATTGATGAAATGGGGGGGGAGGGTGGGTGGGAGGATGGGTGTGGGTGGTGGAGCAGTGTTTGATTGACGTGTGTGGCTCACAAACAGCGCGAGCGTGCCACGTGACAACCACATTGCACCTACTGTATAATGCTCTCAAGAAAGTCTTGTTAAGACCATCCTAGCACCACGAGGAGCTGGGCTCCTATCTCCTTGTCCAGACCACCAGCCCCACGAGAAGCTGGGCTCCTATCTCCTTGTCCAGACCACCAGCCCCACGAGGAGCTGGGCTCCTATCTCCTTGTCCAGACCACTATAGCCCCACGTGGAGCTGGACTCTTATCTCCGCCCAAAGAGCCGGCCACCGGGCCACGTCGACTGCACGCATCCTCTGGACAGCATTGAGAAAAGGCGCCTCATAGCTCATCGCATTCCTCCAGCTTAAATAAACATTTTGAGTCAGATTCCCATCGCCTTCGCCTGACTCGCCAGCCTCGACGTAAAGTTTCGAGTTGATTTTTGCTCAACCGGCCGAGAACGCAAGTGGCCAGGACGAGTCTCGTTTTGTAAGAGTGACCCCGGGGCAAGAGTCTTCCAGTAGGGAGACAGCGACTGCTACCATGTTGTGCTGCTATTCCCCCTCGTGTAATTTGTGGTGTCATTTCAACGTGTAGTGCCGCTAAATCAGAATACCACCGACGACAGAAGCAGGGCTACCACGCAAAATCGGAGATGGCAAACGGTGCCGCTTAATGCCGACTCAACAAACCAGATCATGGGGAACTCCATGGCCAGTACCAAAATATAAGAATAGGTTTTTACCATTTTTTCTGGCAACAAAACAGGTGTTAAGTTGTTAGAACACCAAACTGAAACCTTTTTTTTAAATAAGGAATCATGTGTGCATTAATCACAATACTTGTGGTCAGAATGTAAACCAAAAAACTCAATATATGCATTGTCCTTGAAACTGATTGGTCCACATCAGAGACAGCTTTCTTGTGAGCCTCGTCTCAAACGGCATACAGCTGTACCGCCTTTTGGCGTCCTCTGGTCTAACAAAAGAAAGCTGTGGTGTGGACCAATCAAGGACAATGCATATATGATAAGAGTATTTTTTGTTTGCATTCTGACCACAAGTATTGTGGATAATGCAGACATGATTCCTTATAAAAAGGTTTCAGTTTGGTGTTGTAACAACTTAACACCTGTTTTGTTGCCAGAAAGGGGAAAAACATAATAAACCAGTTTCATTCTTCGGTGTATTAAAATCACTCACCCATTAAAACAAGCATAGTCCGCCATTCGCCCATCACTCAACCACCACGCACACTTAGTTAATCGCTCGCAGGTCACCCATCATCACACGCGCGTCTCTCTCTGGACTCGGTTGTGGGATGGGTTCCGGGGTTACGTGGGTTTATGTCCACGGACGAGAATTGGGACAGCTGGCACTCGAGAACAAAAAGAGACCAGATTGTCACCAATGACTCATCCAATACGCACACACACACACAGATCGATACGGAGATACGCAGAAACAAAGATACACACGAATATACACACACTAGCAGTAGAAACCACGCTGTACCCCCAAACCACAGAGGTATACCCCCCCCCCCGCCCAGCCAAAACAGAGGTCCCATTCCCAAACAATGCAAAGCCCTCCAACTCCACCACAACACAATACTCAATACCGCCTCCAGCAAAAAAAAATACTACACCGTATTCCCAAAATCAGACAGCACCTCCTTAGTGAGCAAGGGGTCGCCCTTCCCCTCTAACCTTGACCCAAAGTGACCCCGTGGGTCTCGCACCGCTTGCTTGCCGGCCCCATGACTCATACCAATGTGGGGTCCGGGAGCGGCGGGAGGTAGACGGGGGTGTGTTTGAAGGGAATTCTTATAGGGGGGGGGGGGGGGGGGGCTTGGGGGGAATGTCTGGCAAGGGTGTCTGGAGTGCGGGTGTTTTTTTGTGGAGTGAGAGAGAGGGGGGGGGGTCCTGTGGGAGAGGGGGGCGAGTTTGGGGGAGGGGGGGGGGTTACGGCGTACACCCGTTTGAGTACGGGCAACAACTTGTTTGTCTATTTGTTTGCGTTTCTCCCTAGTGATGGGACTTTGTAGGATGAACGTTGAGATTTATAAGGTGCACGGGGGTGACCAATGGGGTCTGAGTTGGTCTGTAATAAGGTAGGGGGCACTGATAAGGGGTTGAGTGAGTGGTGGACAAGTTTCTTTCTTGAAGGGGGTGTGCGGCGGAGGTGCGCGCGCGCGAGTGAGTGCACCTAGCCTGGCACAAAGCGAGCGCTGCGGTCACGTCAGCGCCACGCGAGTCGTGAATAGCGGACGTTGTGTGGTGGAATGAGGTGCGCGGCGGGGCGTTTGTGGGAGGCGAGTGGTGGAGGCTTTTTTTTTTTTGGAGCGTGCGGGGTCGAGTGTGCGGTGTGCGCAAATGTTTGCTGTGCAGAGTATTGCGAGGTGTTGTAGGGCGAGGGTGCGGTGTGCGAGGGGAGTGTCGCGTGTGCTCCTGGGGGGCGAGGTGCAGTGCGTGGTGTGTTGGGTGCGTGGCTTGAGGTCTGTGGATGCGAGCGGGGAGCGGTGGTGCAGCGGTTAGCGCGCTGCTCTGCGAACCCGGCGACCCGAGTTCGACTCCCGCTCACGGTCAACGCCGGTGACGATTTATCTGAACCGGTCCTGGGCCTCCCCTAGGTCGACTCAGCATCAGATGAGTACCTGGTGCGGCTGTGTAAACATCGCCACTGGGGAGACAAAGGCGTCCGGGCGTGGTGTTGGCCACCCACCCCCGTGTGCCGTGCGGGCCTTCATAGGTGCTCGCTAACAGCACTTGCCCCTACAGTTCGTTATACTGGGGATCTTTGTCTTTCGTTTGTGTTGACGGGCATAGCTCGTGAATGTGTGGGTGTGATTGGGGCCACTTACCCCAGGCGTCTGTTAAGGCTATACGGGGGACCTTTGTCTTTGGCATGTGTGGGACGTGGGATTTGTTTCTGTTGGAATGAACTTGGGGGATGGGGGGGGGGTGAGAGTTTACTGCACACGAGTGTGGCGAGCGAGGATGTGAGTGTGTGATGGGGCAGTGAGCACGGAGGAGAGAGACTTGCAGATGCCTCTCGAGGGTGAGGTGGTGGGGGTTGGGGGGGGCTGCGGGGGCGTGTCTCCACAACGCTTCCCATTGGTCATCTCGAAAACACGCGGGGGACACACCTCCCAGTGGGAATGTGACCACGTGTGAAATGGGGATGGCGGGGGGGGCAGTGGGAGGGGTCAAAGATAAAGCTCCCCCGTATAGCCTTCATAGGCTGTTGGGGCAAGTGCTGATAGCGAGCACCTATAAAGGCCGGCACGGTGGGTGGCCAACACCACGCCCGGCCGCCTTTGCCTCCCCAGTGGTGATGTTTATACGCCACGACTGTTACTCATCTGAGGTTTAGTCGACCTAGGGGAGGGCCCGGGAACCGGTTCAGAAAATCGTCACCGGTGTTGGCCGTGAGCCGGAGTCGAATTCAGGTCGCCGAGTTGGTAATGTACTCGGGGTCAGCCTCCGATTAGCACGGTTGGCTCCGTACGGTGCGAAAGAAGTTCAACGTACGGTACGTGGAGAAAAGGTGCATGGCTGGGGATGACTCAGAGGGATGGAGAAACACGTGGATTAGACATTTAGGTTGCTCAGCAAGTCGTGGGGGGGGGGGGGGGGGGGGGGGGATTGGGCAGGACGCGTCATTGCCAGAGGGATTTAATGTTCCCCTGTGGTTGAGAATAACAACTGCTGAGTGGCAGCCAAAGATTGAGAAATCGGCAGCACGAGGCGAGGAGTGGGTGGCTGGGGGGGGGGGGTCACCCCACCGTGGAGATGGAGCGACGAGACTCAGCTCGTGTTCCGTGCCGGGTGAATTTCGGATCGCAGGATCCCGTTTGAGATGGTGACGTCTCGGGGAGGCTTCATCCAATCAGTGGATTGCTCGCGGCTGACGTTGCTGATGAAGACGATGAAGGTGGTGACGATGATCTTGACAGCCAGGTTCAAATGAGAGCAAAATGAACGGGAATAGCGAAAGTGGGTGGGGGAGTTGAGGATTGGGTGGTGGGTGGGGTCCCCATCTCGTTACTACCTTTAGAGGCGATCACTCACTCACACTCCCCCCTCTCGACCCCGACCGCCTCTCGGGGGCTCAAAACGGGGACTCGTTCCGGCTCGAGCCGGTTCGGGGCACACAGGAGACTTAAGTTATCTAAGCCGCCCTAGCAGCACCACCCAAACCCCCCACTCCCACCCACCCACACCCCCCACACCCAGCCCCCCCCCCCCTGCCGCCGCCCCAGCGATTCCACGCATTGTCCAACGATGCTGATGAGCCACCGAACGAGGAAACCCGGCGCAGAGCGTTGCTCGTGTCGAACCGATCGCTGCGGGAATAATGCGTTGCTGCAAGGCGGCGTGGCCGACGAGATGTGTAAAAAAAAGTGTTATTTTTAATGTGGGATGAAGAGACTTGTGAAGGGAGCCCGTATTGCCAGCTTATTTATTGTTTAGTTTTAGATTCCTCCACAGCGACACGCGAATTATTATAACAATGATTATCAGCAACGATAATTTTCGTTCTATTCAACAATGGAATAAAAATGTGTATACAGCATTGTGGTCATTATAGTGGCCTCTAGCGGCTGTAGGGGTTTAATCAACCCAGTACAAGCGCGAGCTTTAAAGGCCGATCATCATCATTCCTGGTCATGGGTCTATCCACGGGGGGGGGGGGAGGGA
Source organism: Petromyzon marinus (assembly GCF_048934315.1). Lineage (NCBI taxonomy): Eukaryota > Metazoa > Chordata > Hyperoartia > Petromyzontiformes > Petromyzontidae > Petromyzon > Petromyzon marinus. The sequence continues at coordinate 4,608,243 of NC_133710.1, read as the reverse complement.
ATTGTATGGGGTAGCTTATTGCCCCCCCCACCACCCTCAATGAATCATTGAACATTTGACAAAGCCACAACTTCCATTGGCAGGCTGCGCGCGAAATGTTGGTGTCGCAAGCGTGAAGAGAGGTGTGGGGGGGGGCACTTGGCCCGCGATAAGGGCCCTGTACGAGTTTAACCCCTGGCTGGCCCCGTGTCTCTCCGGAGCGTTTCGACCCCGCGGGTGCCGGTGGAATTGAGCGGAGTCATGACAATTGTGGGAGACACGGGGGGAGGGGGAGGGTGGCGGGCGGCCACATCACAACGGCAGTGACGAGAGAGATGGAGCTGTAGCCGATAACCGCCAATGGCAAAGGTCGCCTACCCCCCCCCACCCCGTCTACCTGTGCGTACCGGGCGAAGAGCCACGTGTGGAGTGCGGGAGACCCTGAACAATGAGTAGCGGGGAGGGAGGGGGGGGCGAACCTTGAACCCCACAGGGTTAGCGGTCAGTGGGGTATCAGGAGCTCACGCAAGCCATCGGGCACCTTTTGATCCCACCTGGACACGGCGCTCACCCTGCGGGTCCCAACGCTTTCAAGGGGATTATAGGGCTCGCGTTTTGGGGCTCGCGCAGAGATTTGCGGAACTGCCGATCAAGACCGCTTGGACGGCGAGGTGGAAACTTCGGTACGGCAATTGGACTCTTGAATCGATCTGTGCGGAGCGGCGAGCGAGATCTATGTGCATCGCGTGCGCAATGGGGTTGTCTCCCGGTGCTCGACTTTCCTTCCATAGGGGAAGCCAACCACTTCATTACGTAAGGAGACGGCCAAACAATACAATGAAGCAAAGTCCTCTTGTAGACTCGGCGAGGCTTCCCTCGGGTCCGTATTTACGTTGCGAGACCCAAAGAGGAAAACGAGGATCATCATCCTCAGAGGGCACACGTCCAGGGCTCGTCCCTGGCCAAGCAGAAGGGACGACGATGACCAGTGGTCGAGAATAAAAACGGAGTGGCAGCTAAAGGAGGGACTACGCCCAAGGAGAGATGGAGCGACGAGGTCAGCTCGTGGGCAGATGCTGGATGGAACAAAACAAAGATAAAGATCCCCCGTGTAGCCTCAACAGCCTGTAGGGACAAGTGGTGTTATGAGCGAGCACCTGCGAAGGCCGGCACGGCACGCGAGGGGGAGGGTGGCCTGCACCAACCACCAAGACCGGTTCAAATAATTATCGTCACAGGTGTTGGTGGTAGCCGTGAGCAGGAATCTAAACTGGTGTCGCCGGGTAACGTAGCGCAGTGCGCAAACCGCTGCACCACCGCTCCCCATGGACACCCACAGACTCATGAGAGACTCACAGAGCCACATCGACCTACGTAGCCTAACAAACGCTGCATCGTAAGATCGCGAGGCGGCGACAGTGTTGGGAGGCTTTCATCGAGCAGTGGATTGATCATGGCAACCCCTGAACACTGACGACTCGCCAGGGACGTGAAGATTCAGGATGAGGATGAGAATCGATCCATAAACTAAACCAAACATGCATCAAATAGCTGGGGCTAGACTCTATGGCGTTTGCGATTTGTATCGGTCGTATGCAGTGGGTTCACGTGACGCCATCCCATCCACTAGAGGCCCGCTACGTTCGCCACAATGTCAACAGTAATAATCGATTATGACAAAGGAGCTTCGAGATGCAGGGAGGGAGGCAGCCGGTTGCTCCAGGGGTGCGGTATAATGGCCGTGTCAGACACAGCCGGCACCGCGGAGATCCTGGGTTCAACTCAGCTCTGGATTTCAACCGCACAACCGGGTTAAACCGGGCTCTCGAGAGTAGCGAGTTGATGATCTCGGCCCCGCTCACCATTGACTCCAGAAATGAGGAAAAAAACAAAAATCCCAGCCAACCAAATGAAATTTGGGTTTCACCTGATTTGACAGAGCTAGCTTCATTTTTCCGAGACGACTGTCTGCTACAAGGTGGTTGTCGTCGGTCCACTGTCTGCTGCAGGTTGAAAACTTTAAGATAGCTATATATATTTTATATAATCAAAGCTATTATTTTAATTTTACCAGGTAAGGCCCCGCTGAGCTATATAGCTATTTTCTTTCAGAAGCAACCTGGCCACAAATGATAGCTCAACGAAGTTGCTTATCACGTGGCAATGTATAGCAGCCAATAACTCTCAACGCATGCTTCTAAATGGAGAAAACTCCACGCAACCACGGGGAGAGACGCGCAAACTCCAAATATACAGCAGGCGTCAGGGTCGGGATTGAACCCACGACCTCCTGTAGACCCGGCGAGGTGGTGAACATCTCGCCACCCGTGGCGGCCACGCTGACGCGTGTGTAACCAGGCGAGGTGCCTCTAACAAAGACCAGGACATATTGTACATTGCAGAAAGAGTTGCGAGCTGCAAGAGTTGTAAAAACTGCAGCGTCTGCCAGTCTCCCGTGGGACCGCCAACACGACCACCACCACTACCACCACCACTACCGCCACCAGCAGCAGCAGCAGCAGAGGAATTGCGAAAAAATAGAAAAGAAAGAATAAATGAAAATGAGATTCAGGAATGTGCAGCCTCCCACCCTCCCCCCCCCCCACTCATCCCCCGACCCCACCCCCTCAAGTTCACGGTCTCCAGACTGTGCAAAACAAACCCCCCGTAAAAAAAGAGACTTTTCAACGGTTTGGGGGAGAGAATTCATTTAGCAGTGGATTGATCATGGCTGCGGCTGATGATGATAATAAACGACAGCACCACGCCCGGCCGCCTTTGTCTCCACAATGTTGATGTTTACGCACCACCGCACCTGGTACTAAGTTTAGGGCCGAGTCGACCTAGGGGACGCTCCAAGACCGATGCAGGTAATAGTTGCATGTGCTGGTGGCCACGAGCAGGAATTGAACTCGGGTCGCTGGGTTCGTAGTCGCGCAAGCTCGCCAACCACTGCACCAACGTTCTCCACAAATGCACAGACACACGGGAATAAACCGACACACAAGTACACTAAAAAAAATCACTTAACGCCGACACAAAAAGACAAAGATCGCCCGTGTAGCCTTAACAGACCGGAGGAGCGAGTGCTGTTAGCGAGTAGCACCTATGGAGGCCGGCACGCGGTACACTTTTCGAGGTGGGTGGCCAGCACTGTTCCTCGGCCGCCTTTGTCTCCATCGTGACGCAGCAAGCCAACCACTGCACGACCACTCGTTACGCACAAAAAAACGCACGACTATTGACCACGGGCGAATATAATAATAATACAGATCCATACGCATAGACACGGGACTCGCATTAGATAAGGTGGGTGGGTGCTGGGTCACATTATACGGATTCCTCTCATGTCGCTTGGACCGGGGGGGGGGGCTCATTAGGGGCCCAGTCGCCTCTGTTGAACCCCCTTAGTGGGGAGGAGTGGGGGCTTGCGGTGGCCAGCCTTCAAATGGGGTAAACAGGGATCCGGAGAAAACTGGTTCAAGGATGTTTAAATCGGGGTGTCTGGTCTGCAGATGGCTCCTCGCAGCACCGCCTATAAATACAGCGAGCCTAACACTCACTCACACACTCACTCACACACTCACACTCTCACACACTCACACACAGCACGTGGACATATTAGGGTTGGGCAATGTTCCGCAACCGGTAACCGCACTGGAGAGGGAAAAAAACCGGTTACCCGTTTTCCGCACGATATAGATGAACTACTTTGTGTGCACGTGACGGTTGCGTGTTCTTAACGGAGATTTGACTGCAGCTTCTGTCTGCCAGGTGTGGAGTGTCGGGTCAGAGGCGCGCGCGCGCCCACTGAACTTGCAGTGCAGAAGTTCGACTCTCATCTCGGCAGTTGAAAGAAAGAACGGGGGGGGGGGTGGCAAGTTTCTTAAACTGGCCCCCACACTGCCCCACACACTGCCCCACACACTGCCCCACACACTGCCCCACACACTGCCCCACACACTGCCCCACACACTGCCCCACACACTGCCCCACACACTGCCCCACACACTGCCCCCACACACTGCCCCCACACACTGCCCCCACACACTGCCCCCACACACTGCCCCCACACACTGCCCCCACACACTGCCCCCACACACTGCCCCCACACACTGCCCCCACACACTGCCCCGCACACTGCCCCGCACACTGCCCCACACACTGCCCCACACACTGCCCCCACACACTGCCCCCACACACTGCCCCCACACACTGCCCCCACACACTGCCCCCACACACTGCCCCCACACACTGCCCCCACACACTGCCCCCACACACTGCCCCCACACACTGCCCCCACACACTGCCCCCACACACTGCCCCCACACACTGCCCCCACACACTGCCCCCACACACTGCCCCCACACACTGCCCCCACACACTGCCCCCACACACTGCCCCCACACACTGCCCCCACACACTGCCCCCACACACTGCCCCCACACACTGCCCCCACACACTGCCCCCACACACTGCCCCCACACACTGCCCCCACACACTGCCCCCACACACTGCCCCCACACACTGCCCCCACACACTGCCCCCACACACTGCCCCCACACACTGCCCCCACACACTGCCCCCACACACTGCCCCCACACACTGCCCCCACACACTGCCCCCACACACTGCCCCCACACACTGCCCCCACACACTGCCCCCACACACTGCCCCCACACACTGCCCCCACACACTGCCCCCACACACTGCCCCCACACACTGCCCCCACACACTGCCCCCACACACTGCCCCCACACACTGCCCCCACACACTGCCCCCACACACTGCCCCCACACACTGCCCCCACACACTGCCCCCACACACTGCCCCCACACACTGCCCCCACACACTGCCCCCACACACTGCCCCCACACACTGCCCCCACACACTGCCCCCACACACTGCCCCCACACACTGCCCCCACACACTGCCCCCACACACTGCCCCCACACACTGCCCCCACACACTGCCCCCACACACTGCCCCCACACACTGCCCCCACACACTGCCCCCACACACTGCCCCCACACACTGCCCCCACACACTGCCCCCACACACTGCCCCCACACACTGCCCCCACACACTGCCCCCACACACTGCCCCCACACACTGCCCCCACACACTGCCCCCACACACTGCCCCCACACACTGCCCCCACACACTGCCCCCACACACTGCCCCCACACACTGCCCCCACACACTGCCCCCACACACTGCCCCCACACACTGCCCCACACACTGCCCCACACACTGCCCCACACACTGCCCCACACACTGCCCCCCACACTGCCCCCCACACTGCCCCCCACACTGCCCCCCACACTGCCCCACACACTGCCCCACACACTGCCCCACACACTGCCCCCACACACTGCCCCCACACACTGCCCCCACACACTGCCCCCACACACTGCCCCCACACACTGCCCCCACACACTGCCCCCACACACTGCCCCCACACACTGCCCCCACACACTGCCCCCACACACTGCCCCCACACACTGCCCCCACACACTGCCCCCACACACTGCCCCCACACACTGCCCCCACACACTGCCCCACACACTGCCCCACACACTGCCCCACACACTGCCCCACACACTGCCCCACACACTGCCCCACACACTGCCCCACACACTGCCCCACACACTGCCCCCCACACTGCCCCCCACACTGCCCCCCACACTGCCCCCCACACTGCCCCACACACTGCCCCGCACACTGCCCCGCACACTGCCCCGCACACTGCCCCGCACACTGCCCCGCACACTGCCCCGCACACTGCCCCGCACACTGCCCCGCACACTGCCCCACACACTGCCCCACACACTGCCCCACACACTGCCCCACACACTGCCCCGCACACTGCCCCGCACACTGCCCCGCACACTGCCCCGCACACTGCCCCGCACACTGCCCCGCACACTGCCCCACACACTGCCCCACACACTGCCCCCCCCACACACCGTCCACCCACCCAGCAGTTGTTCACGGGTTCGCCCACCGCAGCCCACGAACACAGCAGGTCGCGTAAACCCCTATAAAAATATATACTTGTGATCAGCGTGGAAGAGTAGGCCAAAGACTCGAACAGCGTTCCCCAATTACGGGAGGCGGGCACCTTCCTTCCGCCATCTGCGGCGCGAGCCGGGCAATTGCACGCCGTGCTTCGCCCGGGCCAATCCGTGCATTCGTTACGTGAATCCCACTCATCATTTCGGTTGCCGGTTCAAGGCCATCGGGAACGGTTAGCGATTCTGAAAAGCGAAGCCAGGTCGCATGTTTGTATCCATCTCCTAAGGCTGAAGATTTAATCCATGCCGACTTTTGGGTGCAACTTCTGAAGATTCGAGGCCGGGTCTCCACCCCCCCTCCAGCCCCCCTTCGACCCCCCCCCACCACAACCACCACAACAACCCCCACCCCGCATCACGTGGCTCGGATTGAGCCGCAGAGAGCCAAACACAAAGCGGATAAAGGAGACGACTCTCATTATTATTCACAGCCAGGGTCCACACAGCAGGGACTGGGGGGACTTGGGGGCTGGCAGTGGGTGGGGCGGGGGCGTTCTCTATCCACCGCTGGATGGCCGGCTCATGGTCTGCTAAAGCTCTCAGTCTCTCACTCTCTCGTGGTTCCATCGCAACTTCCCACGGGCCCTCGTGGTCAGTTCGGGTCACGCGATGTGGTCACTCGGGAGACGCCCCCATAGAGGGGGGGGGGGGGATGGGCAAAGTTAGCGGGAGAGATCGTGACGGAATTATTAATTGGGAGCAGGATGATGATGATGATGTCAGTGTTGGCAGCCGTGATAACGACAATCATGGGAACCGTATTGATGCTCGTAAGGCAATGTAGTGGTGGCGATGTCATGTACTCTATGTTGAACTTCTTTTGCACCGTACGTAGCCAACCGTGCAAATCGGAGGTGCGTGGTAAGGACAAACTAAATATGAAAAGATGATGAAAGTGAAGATGATGCTAGTGACCGGTAGTGGTGATAATGGTGAAGATGATTATATTGATGACGGTGATAATGCGAGTGATGGTGGTGGTGGTGATGATTGTGGTGGTGATGATTGTGGTGGTGATGATTGTGGTGGTGATGATTGTGGTGGTGATGATTGTGGTGGTGGTGGTGGTGATGATTGTGGTGGTGATGATTGTGGTGGTGGTGGTGATGATTGTGGTGGTGGTGGTGATGATTGTGGTGATGATTGTGGTGGTGGTGGTGGTGATGATTGTGGTGGTGGTGGTGGTGATGATTGTGGTGGTGGTGGTGGTGATGATTGTGGTGGTGGTGGTGGTGATGATTGTGGTGGTGGTGGTGGTGATGATTGTGGTGGTGGTGGTGGTGGTGGTGATGATTGTGGTGGTGGTGGTGGTGATGATTGTGGTGGTGGTGGTGGTGATGATTGTGGTGGTGGTGGTGGTGATGATTGTGGTGGTGGTGGTGGTGATGATTGTGGTGGTGGTGGTGATGATTGTGGTGGTGGTGATGATTGTGGTGGTGGTGATGATTGTGGTGGTGGTGATGATTGTGGTGGTGGTGATGATTGTGGTGGTGGTGATGGTGATGATTGTGGTGGTGGTGATGGTGATGATTGTGGTGGTGGTGGTGGTGATGATTGTGGTGGTGGTGGTGATGATTGTGGTGGTGGTGGTGATGATTGTGGTGGTGGTGGTGATGATTGTGGTAGTGGTGGTGGTGGTGATGATTGTGGTGGTGGTGATGATTGTGGTGGTGGTGATGATTGTGGTGGTGGTGGTGATGATTGTGGTGGTGGTGATGATTGTGGTGGTGGTGGTGATGATTGTGGTGGTGGTGATGATTGTGGTGGTGGTGATGATGATTGTGGTGGTGGTGATGATGATTGTGGTGGTGGTGATGATGATTGTGGTGGTGGTGATGATGATTGTGGTGGTGGTGATGATTGTGGTGGTGATGATGATTGTGGTGGTGGTGATGATGATTGTGGTGGTGATGATTGTGGTGGTGGTGATTGTGGTGGTGGTGATGATGATGATGATTGTGGTGGTGATGATGATGATGATTGTGGTGGTGATGAGGATTGTGGTGGTGATGATGATTGTGGTGATGATGATGATTGTGGTGGTGGTGATGATGATGATGATTGTGGTGGTGGTGATGATGATGATGATTGTGGTGGTGGTGATGATGATGATGATTGTGGTGGTGATGATGATGATTGTGGTGGTGATGATGATGATTGTGGTGGTGATGATGATTGTGGTGATGATGATGATGATTGTGGTGATGATGATGATTGTGGTGGTGATGATGATGATTGTGGTGGTGATGATGATGATTGTGGTGGTGATGATTGTGGTGGTGATGATTGTGGTGATGATGATTGTGGTGATGATGATGATTGTGGTGGTGATGATGATGATTGTGGTGGTGATGATTGTGCTGTTTGTGATGATTGTGATGATGATTGTGGTGATGATGATGACTGTGATGATGACTGTTATGGTGGTGATAATTGTCTTGGTGGTGATGATGATTGGTGGTGATCGTTACCAGCCTCGGAGTGTATGAAACTAGTGTATTACAAAGACAAAAATCCCCCCGTATAGCCTTAACAGACTGATGGGGCAAGAGCTGTCGGCGAGCACCTATGCAAGCCGGCACAGCACACGAGGGGGTGGGTGGCCAGCACCACGCACGACCGCCTTTGTATCCCCAATACCATACACAACAATAACAACCGACACTCGCCGCTAAGTGACAGTGACGTCACCACGGCGCCAGTGCCAGGCTAGGTGCACTTCGTCAATCTCGCTTTGTGTTTAATATCACGCTCCCGTAACTCTCTTCTCATGGCCATTCCCACGCTCCCTCCCTCTCTCCATCTCCCACACGCTCCCTCCCTCTCTCCATCTCCCACACGCTCTCTCTCCATCTCCCACACGCTCCCTCCCTCTCTCCATCCCCCACACGCTCCCTCTCTCTGGCGGGATACTCACAGATTGGATCCTCCATCCTGAGCTCTCGGTTGAGTCGGATGCTGGCTGGGATGGTCATGTCCACCAGCTCGCTCATGCTCTGCAACACAGACAACGGGTCACTTGCAACGCCCCCTCGCTCTATCTCCCCCCCACACTCGCTCGCTCCATCTCCCCCACACACTCGCTCCATCTCCACCACACTCGCTCGCTCCATCTCCACCACACGCTCGCTCCATCTCCACCACACTCGCTCGCTCCATCTCCCCCCACACTCGCTCGCTCCATCTCCCCCACACACTCGCTCCATCTCCACCACACTCGCTCGCTCCATCTCCACCACACGCTCGCTCCATCTACACCACACTCGCTCGCTCCATCTCACCCACACACTCGCTCGCTCCATCTCCCCCACACACTCGCTTGCTCCATCTCCAAATCACTCGCTAGCTCCATCTCCCCCACACGCTCGCTCGCTCCATCTCCCCCACACTCGCTCGCTCCATCTCCACCACACTCGCTCGCTCCATCTCCCCCCACACTCGCTCGCTCCATCTCCCCCCACACTCGCTCGCTCCATCTCCCCCCACACTCGCTCGCTCCATCTCCCCCCACACTCGCTAGCTCCATCTCCCCCCACACTCGCTCGCTCCATCTCCACCACACTCACTCGCTCCATCTCCCCCACACACTCGCTCGCTCCATCTCCAACACACACTCGCTCGCTCCATCTCCACCACACTCGCTCGCTCCATCTCCACCACACACTCGCTCGCTCCATCTCCACCACACACTCGCTCGCTCCATCTCCACCACACACTCGCTCGCTCCATCTCCACTACACACTCGCTCGCTCCATCTCCACCACACACTCGCTCGCTCCATCTCCCCCACACTCGCTCGCTCCATCTCCCCCACACACTCGCTCGCTCCATCTCCCCCACACTCGTTCGCTCCATCTCCCCCACACACTCGCTCGCTCCATCTCCCCCACACTCGCTCGCTCCATCTCCACCACACTCGCTCGCTCCATCTCCACCACACTCGCTCGCTCCATCTCCACCACACTCGCTCGCTCCATCTCCACCACACTCGCTCGCTCCATCTCCAAATCACTCGCTCGCTCCATCTCCACCACACGCTCGCTCCATCTCACCCACACACTCGCTCCATCTCACCCCCACGCTCGCTCGCTCCAGCTCCCCCAGACTCGCTCGCTCCATCTCCCCCACACGCTCGCTCGCTCCCTCTCCCCCCACAGTGCTGAAACGATTTTGGGTTTCGCCGAAAGTCAAACAATGAGCCACAGGTGGTGGCCATGATAGAACAACAACCGTCATATGCCGCTCTGTGACGGTGGCGTCACCACGGCGCTTGTGCCAGGCTAGGTGCACTTGTGGCAAGGCTCGCCGCTGGCTGGAGCTCACGGGACAAACCCAGGGGTTACGGGTCGACCCACATCATTGGAGTACAGCCTGCGTTACGAACACTCGCGGTGCTCCATCGATGCGCGCGAGCGTCGCTTCACCGGCCTCGGTGCCACCACCGTCAACAGCGCAATCCACCTCGAATCCACGACCAACCGAAAACAGTCGCGGCTTATCGCCGCTTTAAATTTAAATTCATAATCGGCGGCGTTACAGGCAATCGGCCCTATCCGTAGAGAGCTGTATTGGGGCGAGATTGGTTTTGTTCGAATCCCGGCTCCATCCGCGTCGCTCTCCCTGCCCCCCTCTCAGTAATCACCCCCCCCCCTCGCCGCCACATCGCTAACTCCCTCCCCTACGTGTTTGCTGCCCCCCCCACACACGACCCACCGTCACTCATTGTGCCCCCCACAAACGTCTTTGCCCCCCCCCGCTCCACACCGTTTCTTGCTCCTCTACCCAACCGACTCGCACGCACGCACCCACTCTGCCCCCCCTACTAAATCTGCCCCCCCACCACCACCACCTCTATACCCCATCACCCCCTTGGCTCACACCACTGCCCCCCCCCGCCTCCGACTCCCGTGGAGACCCCCATTTACTAACCACCGCTGTTCTCCCTCCCCCCCCCCCAGTGTGCTCCTCCTCCACGTGCTCAATTGCCCGCAACTTCCATCCGTGCACCCACCCCCCCCCCATTGCCGTCCTAACCGTTCTCTTACCGACAGTACCCTCTGCCCAACCCCTCTGCCCCCCCCCCCGCCACCACCTAAGCCGGCCCCCACCGCCCCCCACTTCTCTCACCTGTAGCCCCAGCGTAGCCAGCATCTCTCGCCTCTCCTCGGGCCCCGGTCCAATGTGCCTCTCAGAGAAGTCGTCGTGTCGCGGGAGGAGGCGGTCGAGACCCCGGCCCGACCCGGCCCCCGCGCTCGAGTGCAGCCTCGCGCGGGAGGCAGCAGTCTGGCCGGGCCCCCCACCGGGAGCCGAGGCCCCCGTGCGCTCCGCGGCGGCGGGCCCGGCCGCGCACGTGGAGGCGAGGGCCCTGGGAGTAGCACGCCGTGTCACGGATGCCCCGAGTGGACACCTGCATCGCACTGCCAGCGCCGCTCTCAGCATGGCTGGTTGGGAGCGTGGAGAGGAGGAGGAGTGAGGTTGGTGCTCACTTTTTTGGACGTGGTCCGGGGGGCTGACTTTTGGCGAGAGGGCTCACTAGCAAGATGGGGGAGCTCAGTGAGGATCCACGTATGTGGCGACGGCAGGCAGGGTGGGCGTGGGGGGGAGGGAGGTTATTTGGGGTTAGACGAGGAGGTGTCAAGAAGGATGGGACAAGCACCGTGTCTACCGTCACCGGCACGCCACTCGCTGGTCGGACGCGTGGGATTTGAGAGCGGCTGCCGAATCGGAGCCGCGGTTTTAAACGCGAGCGGTGGGCGTCACGGGCAGCGCAGTGGCACGGGGAGAGCCAATGGGAGCGTGGAGAGAGGGAGAGGTGGGGAAGAGAAGCAAGAAGATCGTCGTCTGTGGAGCACACCCTCATCCACGTCACTCCCCTCCAAACTCCCTCCACCGGCCCATCGACACCCTCATCCACGTCACTCCCCTCCCTCCCTCCAAACTCCCTCCACCGGCCCATCGACACCCTCATCCATGAACCACGCCTCGCTCAGCTCACCACGACATCATCATCCACACAACCACCAACCACCTCTGGCACACTCGGTGTCGTCATAACATTGTCCCTCACTCTCAGCCCCCTCCTCCTCCTGCGCTGCTGCTGCTGCGATGTTCGTGCAAAGTGACTGAGCTCAAGACACTCACCCCACACACTCGCGCTGAACGATTAATCGATTTCGAATTTAAGTCGCAATTTGAAACAATGTGATTAGCAAATCGCAAAGGCTGCGATTTGAAAAGTCCTGACCTTCTTATTGGAATAGTCGGATTTTTTAATTATGAAAACTTTATTTATTTAACTTAACAATTGTTCTATGTTTGATTGTTCTATTTCAATTAATTTTAAAAAATACACGGGGGAAGTAATTAATATATTTTAAGTTACCATCCTTGCATTATAATATATAGAGCAGTTCATATTTTGATGGAATCACGTGGTAATGCTCCATCACGTGTTTTACATCTGTTACACTGAATATTGAACTGAAGCTTGACTTAAAAAAAATCAAATCGCAATATCTGTCAGAAAAATCGCAATTAGAGATTTTCCCTAAATCGTTGAGCCCTACCACACACCCAGTGCCGGATTATCCTAGTAGCTACTACTACTACCCACATGTAGTAACTGCACACATGTAGTAACTACTACTACACATGTAGCTACTACACACATGTAGTAACTACTACTACACACATGTAGTAACTACTACTACACATGTAGCTACTACTACACACATGTAGCTACTACATGTGTGTAGTAGTAGTTACTACATGTGTAGTAGTAGCTACATGTAGCTACATGTGTAGTAACTACTACTACACACATGTAGTAGTAGTAGTAGCTAATACTACACACATGTAGTAACTACTACTACTACATATGTAGTAGCTACATGTGTAGTAGTAGTTACTACATGTGTAGTAGTAGCTACATGTAGCTACATGTGTAGTAACTACTACTACACAGATGTAGTAGTAGTAGCTAATACTACACACATGTAGTAACTACTACTACATATGTAGTAGCTACTACACATGTAGCTACTACACATGTATCTACTACATATGTAACGTCTACACATGTAGCAGCTACACATGTAGTAGCTACTACACATGTAGCTACTACATGTGTAGTAGTAGTTACTACATGTGTAGTAGCTACATGTGTAGTAACAGCTACTACTACACATGTAGTAGTAGCTAATACTACACACATGTAGTAACTACTACTACATATGTAGTAGCTACTACTACACATGTAGCTACTACACATGTAGCTACTACATATGTAACTTCTACACATGTAGCAGCTACACATGTAGTAGCTACTACACATGTAGCTACTACACATGTAACTACTACACATGTAACTACATATGTAACTACTACATAGTAGCTACGGGCCCCGCACATTCAAGGGCCCCGCGCTAAATGCTTTCAAGCTATCAATTCCGGTTCAGCAATTCTGTACTTGCTCTATTACTATAGTACTATACCGCCTTCAACTTTCATGAAAGACTGGATGTTTAAGGCTAGCGATTTGTCGTATTATCTGGTTCTATAGCAAATGAAAAAATACAATTACTTTACTGTGCAAGTTAAACATTGTTTTAATATTTACGTGTTTTTATTTTATTTAGGGCCCCTTCATAACATATGCTACAGGCCTCGCACTAGCTTCATCCGTCACTCCTCGTGCCATTACCCACTAGACACCACCCCTCAAACACGCGCATCGGTACCTCCACATACAAGATAATAAAAGTACTGTATGCTTAAATCACTCAATAAAACACATCCCTTCAGCTACCCGGTCATTTATGAGTGTGTCATATGAGTAGCATTGGCTCAACACAAACAAAACTCTGGACCAATTTTGACTTACATTGCGTCATCAACGGAGTCAGACTCGCTTGAGCAAATGCTAACGAACTGCCCAGATGTGTATAGGCAATGTCCCCTCTCCGTTAGAAACGGGTGCTCGTTCGGACCTTAAAACTATTTAACACACCAGATTTTTTTTTACCCATGAAACTAAAACTTTGGTTCTGTGTGGTCTTGTTGTTGTTTTATCCCTCCCAACTAAAGTTGAGAACGTTTATGCTTTATTTGTTTCCGTCTGTTTGATCGTCTGTCACGTGCGAGAGAGAGGAGAGGCGGGGGGGGGTCACGATAACCCACGTCAAGATAATGCAATGCAAATGCAATGTGAGCAGAACCCTTTTGGGAATTCGCGCCGAGTGAAGGCAGGGCTTTTTGCTTCTTGAAAAATTCAACATTTGATTGGACAGCGTTTAGTAACACGCGCGCACCGCATGGGGTGGGGGGGGGGGGTTCTTCATTGTTTGAAATAGATTCGGTGATCGTTTCAGCGGAGGATATTTATTTATTCCGCTGTCACGTCTGGGGGTGGAGCGCCCAGCTGCTACCTCACTGCAGTGCGGTAAAATTCAACACAAAGTAGTCCGGCCAGGCCGACTGATGGTGCAGCGCTCCCTGATGCACTCCAATCACTCCCTCACTCCAACACAAAGTAGTCCGGCCAGGCCGACTGATGGTGCAGCGCTCCCTGATGCACTCCAATCACTCCCTCACTCCAACACAAAGTAGTCCGGCCAGGCCGACTGATGGTGCAGCGCTCACTGATGCACTCCAATCACTCCCTCACTCGAACACAAAGTAGTCCGGCCAGGCCGACTGATGGTGCAGCGCTCACTGATGCACTCCAATCACTCCCTCACTCCAACACAAAGTAGTCCGGCCAGGCCGACTGATGGTGCAGCGCTCACTGATGCACTCCAATCACTCCCTCACTCCAACACAAAGTAGTCCGGCCAGGCCGACTGAGGGTGCAGCACTCCCTGATGCACTCCAATCACTCCCTCACTCCAACACAAAGTAGTCCGGCCAGGCCGACTGATGGTGCAGCACTCCCTGATGCACTCAAATCACTCACCAGCGGCCAGTCGCATCTCTGCCACTCTTCTATCGCGACTATTATGGTTACCGTTTCCCTGAACTTCACTCATTAATTCCTCCATGTTGAGGATTCGGTAGACCATGCCCTGACTGCATATTTTTTTTTACCAGGTAAGGCCCCACTGCGCCATATGGTTCGTTTTCAGAAGTGACCTGGCGACAAATGATAGCTCAACGTGGCTTATCACGTGGACATGTATAAGAGCCACATCCTCTAGACGCGTGATGTTGTTTCTAAATGTGGAGGGAAAACCCGGAGGACCCGGAAAAAATTTCACGCGACCACGGGGAGAGAGACACGCAAACTCTAAATATACAGCAGGCGTCAGGGTCGGGATTGATTAACTGGTCCTGTGCGCCTCCCCTAGGTCGACTCAGCCTTGAATGCGTGTTCGCTGGCCACGCCATCTCCTGCGCCGTGTCAGGGCTACTCGGTTGTTTGTCAACGAGCCCTTGCCACTCACAAACTGTGCAGGCTACACGGGGGATCTTTGTCTCTTTTACTAGGCAGATGCGAACGGATTAATAGACAACATACCAGATAAAAAAAATCAATTTACGCATGACCCAAGTGTCGTTAAACCGGTTTAAAGCTGAGTGCATCATAAACGATTGCGTGCTGTTCATACAGTAACCCCAGAGGAGATGATGATGATAATGATGATAGCGATGGGAGGATCTTACTGCTGCTGATGATGATGATCATTACCATCCTCATCATGAACGTGATGGTGCTGAGTGCGATGATGGCAGTGATAATGTAATGAGGATGCTGCTGATCGTGATGACGTGGGTGATGATCGTGATCATGTTGATGACGTAATGCTTGTGGTTGAGATGCTGCTGAGATGACGATGGCAGGGATGTCAGTAATTTTTGGTCATGGCGATGTTCACGCTGATGGCGCTTTTGTTGATAACGATGATGATGACGACAATAAATTATGGCGATGATATGTAAGATTATATTGATAATAGTGCATAACTCAAAATACTTGTGTCGTGATTGGGAATATAATGACATATAGGTAAAAAATGTTTCCACATATCTGCCATATTAAAAAATCAAAGTAATCTTTACCCATCCCATCAGTCTTGTGGCATTCTGGGAGTGATTTCTTTTTAGCAGCATTGATTCAGTCCAAACAAAGCTCTTACTGCTGATGAGACACTCCATAACAGAGAGTTTTGGGTTCGATGCCATTCATATAAATGTATCGTTAAACCTGCCACCACCACCCGACACAGCCAATTAGTAAGGTTTGTCACGTAAATAAAACATGCCAATTCGTTTCAAGGTAAGCACACCCAATTACGTTTACGCTCCATAAATGCCCACGTGATGATAAGCCACTTCTTTGAGCTATCATTTGTGACAACCAAAATCGCTACTAAAAAAGAGCATTGTGGACCTTACCTCTTAAAATGAAAAGAAGTATAATTTTTATCTAAGTTAGCAAAACTTTAGCAGTTGTATTTACAGTGAGGGAAAAAAAAAACGTATTTGATCTCCTGCTGGTTTTGTACGTTTGCCCACTGACAAAGAAATGATCAGTCTATAATTTTTATTTGA
This sequence comes from Petromyzon marinus, assembly GCF_048934315.1. Taxonomy (NCBI): domain Eukaryota; kingdom Metazoa; phylum Chordata; class Hyperoartia; order Petromyzontiformes; family Petromyzontidae; genus Petromyzon; species Petromyzon marinus. Next base: position 4,591,639 of record NC_133710.1, on the reverse strand, counting down.
ACAGTGAGAGACAGAATAACAACAAGAAAATACAGAAAAACGCATGTCAAAAATGTTATGAATTTATGTGCATTTTAATGAGGGAAATAAGTATTTGACCCCCTCTCAATTAGAAAGATTTCTGGCTCCCAGGTGTCTTTTATACAGGTAACGAGCTGAGATTAGGAGCACACTCTTAAAGGGAGTGTTCCTAATCTCAGCTTGTTACCTGTATAAAAAAACACCTGTCCACAGAAGAAATCAATCAATCAGATTCCAAACTCTCCACCATGGCCAAGACCAAAGAGCTCTCCAAGGATGTCAGGGACAAGATTGTAGACCTACACAAGGCTGGAATGGGCTACAAGACCATTGCCAAGCAGCTTGGTGAGAAGGTGACAACAGTTGGTGCGATTATTCGCAAATGGAAGAAACACAAAAGAACTGTCAATCTCCCTCGGCCTGGGGCTCCATGCAAGATCTCACCTCGTGGAGTTGCAATAATCATGAGAACGGTGAGGAATCAGCCCAGAACTACACGGGAGGATCTTGTCAATGATCTCAAGGCAGCTGGGACCATAGTCACCAAGAAAACAATTGGTAACACACTACGCCGTGAAGGACTGAAATCCTGCAGCGCCCGCAAGGTCCCCCTGCTCAAGAAAGCACATATACATGCCCGTCTGAAGTTTGCCAATGAACATGTGAATGATTCAGAGGACAACTGGGTGAAACTGTTGTGGTCAGATGAGACCAAAATGGAGCTGGTTAAATTTGGTAGTTGGAGGCCCTTTAGCGTCCATATACTAAATGCCTCTGTTGATATGTAAACTTTGACTTTAACACAGCTATTTTTTGTCACAAGCTAATCCCTAGCTATTTCAATGCTAAATTCTCCTGCTTTCTAGGTCATTCACACCTATCACCGAGCTTTAAAGACGCCACGAATCTTAGCAGCACTCATTGAAGCACTGTCGTCCCGACAGTTCTGTTCTTTCACCTGAAGAAGGCCGCTTGTGTTGTGGCCGAAACGTCGTGAGAATTGTATTGTCTTATTTTTATTTTATTATTTTATTCTCATTCTACGTGACTTTACCGAAAGAACCAAAGAAGACAAAATGGAGCTCTTTGGCATCAACTCAACTCGCCGTGTTTGGAGGAGGAGGAATGCTGCCTATGACCCCAAGAACACCATCCCCACCGTCAAACATGGAGGTGGAAACATTTTGCTTTGGGGTGTTGTTCTGCTAAGGGGACAGGACAACTTCACCGCATCAAATGGACGATGGACGGGGCCATGTACCGTAAAATCTTGGGTGCGAACCTCCTTCCCTCAGCCAGGGCATTGAAAATGGGTCGTGGATGGGTATTCCAGCATGACAATGACCCAAAACACAAGGCCAAGGCAACAAAGGAGTGGCTCAAGATGAAGCACATTAAGGTCCTGGAGTGGCCTAGCCAGTCTCCAGACCTTAATCCCATAGAAAATTTGTGGAGGGAGCTGAAGGTTCGAGTTGCCAAACGTCAGCCTCGAAACCATAATGACTTGGAGAAGATTTGCAAAGAGGAGTGGGACAAAATCCCTCCTGAGATGTGTGCAAACCTGGTGGCCAACTACAAGAAACGTCTGACCTCTGTGATTGCCAACAAGGGTTTTGCCACCAAGTACTAAGTCATGTTTTGCAGAGGGGTCAAGTACTTATTTCCCTCATTAAAATGCAAATCAATTTATAACATTTTTGACATGCGTTTTTCTGGATTTTTTTGTTGTTATTCTGTCTCTCACTGTTCAAATAAACCTACCATTAAAATTATAGACTGATCATTTCTTTGTCAGTGGGCAAACGTACAAAATCAGCAGAGGATCAAATACTTTTTTTCCCTCACTGTACGTGGCCAGTAAATGGCGAATTACTCGATACACACACCCATTGTTGTTGGCCACAGAGAGGTCAAGGAGAAGCGCTCGTGAGATTGCACAGAGGTGGAACCGACACGTGGCACTGATCCGGTCTGGTACCCCGGGTCGCAGCCGCTCCCTCTGCACGGGATTCATCGATTTACTACTCGATACGCGACTCTCGTCGCACGCAGGCCGTGCGCCGGCGTTACGTTAGGGGTGACACTTGAGCCCGAACATAACTGTTCAAAAGAGACGGAACAATTGGAGGGATAGCAAATAAAGGAGCCGGTGGGAGTGAGACATGTGTCGTGATTCACCCCCCCACCCAGACCCCCCCTCACCCAGACACCCCCCCCCACCCAGACACCCCCCACCCAGACACCCCCCCACCTAGACACCCCCCACCCAGACACCCCCCACCCAGACCCCCCCTCACCCAGACTCCCCCCCACCCAGACACCCCCCACCCAGACACCCCCCCACCTAGACACCCCCCACCCAGACACCCCCCACCCAGACCCCCCCTCACCCAGACACCCCCCACCCAGACACCCCCCACCACTCAGTCTCTCCCACCCAGACACCCCTCACCCAGACACCCCCCCACCCAGACACCCCCCAGCCAGACACCCCCCCACCCAGACACCCCCCCACCTAGACCCCCCCTCACCCAGACACCCCCCCACCCAGACACCCCCCACCACTCAGTCTCTCCCACCCAGACACCCCTCACCCAGACACCCCCCCACCCAGACACCCTCCACCCAGACACCCCTCACCCAGACACCCCCCCACCCAGACACCCCCCCACCCAGACACCCCCCCACCTAGACCCCCCCTCACCCAGACACCCCCCCACCCAGACACCCCCCAGCCAGACACCCCCCCACCTAGACACCCCCCACCCAGACCCCCCTCACCCAGACACCCCCCCACCCAGACACCCCCCACCCAGACACCCCCCAACCAGACACCCCCCACCACTCAGTCTCTCCCACCCAGACACCCCTCACCCAGACACCCCCCAGCCAGACACCCCCCCACCCAGACACCCCCCCACCTAGACCCCCCCTCACCCAGACACCCCCCCACCCAGACACCCCCCAGCCAGACACCCCCCCACCTAGACACCCCCCCACCCAGACCCCCCCCTCACCCAGACACCCCCCACCCAGACACCCCCCACCCAGACACCCCCCACCCAGACACCCCCCCACCCAGACACCCCCCCACCCAGACCCCCCTCTCACCCAGACACCCCCCACCCAGACACCCCCACCCAGACACCCCCCCACCCAGACACCCCCCCACCCAGACCCCCCTCTCACCCAGACACCCCCCACCCAGACACCCCCCCACCCAGACACCCTCCACCCAGACACCCCTCACCCAGACACCCCCCACCCAGACACCCCCCCACCCAGACACCCCCCCACCTAGACCCCCCCTCACCCAGACACCCCCCCACCCAGACACCCCCCACCCAGACACCCCCCACCCAGACACCCCCCAACCAGACACCCCCCACCACTCAGTCTCTCCCACCCAGACACCCCTCACCCAGACACCCCCCACCCAGACACCCCCCCACCCAGACACCCCCCAGCCAGACACCCCCCCACCCAGACACCCCCCCACCTAGACCCCCCCTCACCCAGACACCCCCCCACCCAGACACCCCCCAGCCAGACACCCCCCCACCTAGACACCCCCCCACCCAGACCCCCCCCTCACCCAGACACCCCCCACCCAGACACCCCCCACCCAGACACCCCCCACCCACACCCCCCCACTCCAGGACCCCCCTCTCACCCAGACACCCCCCACCCAGACACCCCCACCCAGACACCCCCCCACCCAGACACCCCCCCACCCAGACCCCCCTCTCACCCAGACACCCCCCACCCAGACACCCCCCACCCAGACACCCCCACCCAGACACCCCCACCCAGACACCCCCCACCTAGACACCCCCCACCACCCAGTCCCTCCCACCCAGACACCCCCCGACCCAGACACCCCCACCCAACCCCCCCACCCAGACACCCCCACCCAGACCCCCCCCACCCAGACACCCCCCACCCCAGACACCCCCCACCACCCAGACACCCCCCACCCAGACACCCCCCACCCAGACACCCCCACCCAGACACCCCCCACCCAGGTCCCCCCACCCCCCATGTGATGCGAGGAATCGTCACGACTTGGTAGCAATTTAATTCAATAATATTTTTTAATTATGTTGAAGACAGCGGCCTCTTGTGGCGGAAGTATGTTTCACTCGTGCCCCCCCGCCCCCCAGCGGTTAGCGTTTGCGGGGAGCTCTCCTCCACCCCCCCCCCCCCCCCATAATGGACCTCCCCCCCCTCCCCAATCCTTCTCATATTTACCGTATTCTCCGGATTATAAGACGCTCCCGAAAGTTAGACGCACCCCAAAACTTTTGGGATTATCTTGGAACGGGAAAAAAAGAGAACCGTGCTTTATAATCTGGACAATACGGTACTTGTACTCGTGCGGAGAGACTTGGTGCACTGTTTTTAGTTTATTTTGATTTGCTACGCACGGAAGGTCCCGTTTAGCCGCTTGTTGCCCGGTTGTTTCACACGGCAGACCAGTGGTGCCGTGAGCAGCAGCAGCAATACAAACAAAAATACAAAACCATGCGATATTGCCGAGAACGAGTGCGAGCAATACTGAGACGACTCTGAACACCCCCACTACTTGCGAATTTGGAGAGATTATCCCGTGGAAGATTATTCTCGGCTACCCTGACACAACGCAGCAATTTGCGGTGCAATCACGTGACATTTCAGAAGGAAAAATAACGTGTCCCGGGACTATCGTGAATTCGTGACATATTCCGAAATGGCATTTGGAGAGCCGCGGCGTCCCGGACGATGATCGCGCTACTTGCAGCGGTGGCGGTGTTGTCTCTCCTGTCCTCTCAGCGGTCTTGCATCGCTATGCGGAGCACTTTGAAACCCCAACTCTTGAAAGTGCCCTTCCCTCTTTAGTTCGGTCGGTTGTCCCTGGTTCTGTTTTTTTAAAAAATTTCTTCTGCTTTTCATGCATTGGGAATCCTAAGATGGAACGCCGCAGTATGCATGTGAAGTATTATTATTATTACTACTACTGCTACTGCCCGTCTTCAGCAAAAGGAATTCTCAACAACACGCGTCCGTCCGGAAGACAACGGATGCTCTCCGCCGGACTAGAAGAAAAAAAAGGAGGTGGGGGGGGGGGAGTAAGAGAAACCTGGATGCTTGTGCGCGCTGCCCCCCCCCCCCCAATTCTATATCACGCCACCCCTCCAAATCATGCGGGAGCCCCCCACCCGCCCACCACCAGAGCGACGTGGCCGCTACACGGCGGTGTGCGTCTTGCTCCGCAGTGCGGGCTCCGCCCCCCCGCCGCCCACGGTGCCGCTGTCGTATCGCTGGTAGCCGCTGTCGGTGAGCAGGGGCCGCAGGGGGTCCTGGCTCTCCTGGAGGGCCGCCCTCCTCCTCCGGCGCGCGCGCAGAGCCAGGGCCAGGAAGCCCGAGGCGAGGGCCACGCCGCACAGAGCGCACAGCACCGAGATGGCCGAGATCTCCAGCTGGGAGAGCTGCTGGTCTGTGGGTGGGGGGAGGGGGGGGCGGGGCAAGCAGCTTCATCATCATGTTCTTAGGCATCTTCATTGTCGTCATCATCAGCATCATCATCATCGCTATCATCAGGGTCATCAGCAATGCAACGTTAATCTTGGTTCGTATCGGCATCGTCAGCAGCATCGGCGTCGTCATCTCGGTCCTCACCTCGAGTCCTCGAGAGCTGCATCATCGTCATATTAAACTACTCACAAATTACACAATCATCGCCCCCCTCCTCCCCCCGACCTGAACCACCACCCTCGTTGACATTCCTGAAACAGAGTCGGGAGTCTCAATGAGGCTCTTCCGAGGCACACCTGAGAGAGTGCTGAGGCACACGTGGGTCGCCCGGTGCAAGGGGTGGTGGGGGGGGCACTCACCTGGCCAGGTGACCTCGTAGGTGTACCCGAGATTCTCCGGTGCCGTGACGAACATCTCCGAGTGGCGCACGGGCGGCCAGAAGGGCACCATGTGGTAGCCGCGGTTGTGCCCCAGAGGAGCGTTCATCAGCGGGAACGCCGTCAGGGCTACTCGCGGACGGAGGGCGGGGAGGGAGTGGAGGGAGGAGGTGTGAGCAATAAACTGCTGAGTGATCTCGTGATGGGTAAAAATCTATCCAGCAGATGCTCACATCGCTCCTTTCTCCCGGGTGGAGGACGTCTCGAACGCGTCGACCCATCGGTGGCGAGCGGTGTCTGAATCGGTCACGTGTGTGCCAGTCTTTGCCAACCTGCCTTGCACTCACCAGCGCTGGGAGGGTGGGGGGGGCTTCTCATCCCTCTTCAATTCCACACCCCCACTCTCCGCCTCTCTCCTGAGCTCCTCCTTGCATTGCCTGCAACCCTCCCAATCGCTCCTCCGGCTTTCAATCTCACATTCAATCCCTCTGTCCCATCTTCACATTCTCCTACCTCACCCTCTTCGAATCCCTGCCTCTCTTTTTAAACTCCCTCCCTCCACTCCCTGCCTCCACTCCCTCCACTCCCTCCCTCTATCCACTCCCTCCACTCCCTCCCTCCACTCCTTCCCTCTACTCTCTCCTTCCCTCCACTCCCTCCCTCCCCCCTCCACTCCCTCCCTCCACTCTCTCCCTCCCTCCACTCTTTCCCTCCTTCCACTCCCTCCCTCCCTCCACTCCCTCCCTCCCTTCACTCCCTCCACTCCCTCCACTCCCTCCCTCAAATCCCTCCCTCCCTCCACTCCCTCCCTCCCTCCACTCCCTCTCTCCCTCCACTCTCTCACTTCCATCCCCTCTCTCCCTCCCTCCCTCACCTCCCCTTCCCTGCACCCACCCGCTCCGTGTCTGCGCAGCCACTCGTCGAAGACGGCGTCCACGAACGCGTGCAGGGGCACGAAGAGGGGGTCGTTGGGGGAGAGGTAGACCTGGCCCCCCGTGCCGTTCAGGAACAGGTGCGCCAGGTTGTGCAGGCTGCGGAGACGGGCGTCGTAGCGGCCAGACGGCTCCGAGTAGCCTGTCGGAGGGTGGGGGACAGGGGGGGGGAGTGGGGGGGGCAGGGGAAAGAGTAGGAACAGGGGGGGAGACAGGGGGGAGAGTGAGAGACAGGGGGGAGAGTGGGAGACAGGGGGGAGAGTGGGGACGGGGGGGAAGTGAGAGACAGGGGGAGAGTGGGGGACAGGGGGAGAGTGGGGGGGGGCAGGGGGGAGAGTGGGGACAGGGGGGAGAGTGAGAGACAGGGGGAGAGTGGGAGACAGGAGGGAGAGTGGGGACAGGGGGGAGAGTGAGAGACAGGGGGAGAGTGAGAGACAGGGGGGAGAGTGGGGACGGGGGGGAAGTGAGAGACAGGGGGAGAGTGGGGGACAGGGGGAGAGTGGGGGGGGCAGGGGGGAGAGTGGGGACAGGGGGGGGAGTGAGAGACAGGGGGAGAGTGGGAGACAGGAGGGAGAGTGGGGACAGGGGGGAGAGTGAGAGACAGGGGGAGAGTGAGAGACAGGGGGGAGAGTGAGAGACAGGGGGAGAGTGAGAGACAGGGGGAGGGTGGGGGACAGGGGGAGAGTGGGGGACAGGGGAGAGTGAGAGACAGGGGGGAGAGTGAGAGACAAGGGGGAGAGTGAGAGACAAGGGGGAGAGTGGGAGACAGGGGGAGAGTGAGAGACAGGGGGGAGAGTGAGAGACAAGGGGGAGAGTGGGGGACAGGGGGAGAGTGGGGGACAGGGGGGAGAGTGGGGGACAGGGGGAGAGTGAGAGACAGGGGGAGAGTGAGAGACAGGGGGGAGAGTGGGGACAGGCGGGAGAGTGAGAGACAGGGGGAGAGTGAGAGACAGGGGGGAGAGTGAGAGACAGGGGGAGAGTGAGAGACAGGGGGAGAGTGGGGGACAGGGGAGAGTGGGGGACAGGGGGAGAGTGAGAGACAGGGGGGAGAGTGAGAGACAAGGGGGAGAGTGAGAGACAAGGGGGAGAGTGGGAGACAGGGGGGAGAGTGAGAGACAGGGGGGAGAGTGAGAGACAAGGGGGAGAGTGGGGGACAGGGGAGAGTGGGGGACAGGGGGAGAGTGGGGGACAGGGGGGAGAGTGGGGGACAGGGGGAGAGTGAGAGACAGGGGGAGAGTGAGAGACAGGGGGAGAGTGAGAGACAGGGGGAGAGTGGGAGACAGGAGGAGAGTGAGAGACAGGGGGAGAGTGAAAGACAGGGGAGAGTGAGAGACAGGGGAGAGTGGGAGACAGGAGGGAGAGTGAGAGACAAGGGGGAGAGTGAGAGACAGGGGGAGAGTGGGAGACAGGAGGGAGAGTGAGAGACAAGGGGGAGAGTGGGGAGACAGGGGGGAGAGTGGGGGACAGGGGGGAGAGTGAGAGACAGGGGGAGAGTGAGAGACAGGGGGGAGAGAGTGGGAGACAGGGGGAGAGTGAGAGACAGGGGGAGAGTGAGAGACAGGGGGAGAGTGGGAGACAGGGGGGGAGTGAGAGACAGGGGGAGAGTGAGAGACAGGGGGAGAGTGAGAGACAGGGGGAGAGTGAGAGACAGGGGGGAGAGTGGGAGACAGGGAGGGAGATGAGAGACAAGGGGGAGAGTGGGAGACAGGGGGGGGAGTGGGAGACAGGGAGAGAGTGGGAGACAGGGGGGAGAGTGGGGACGGGGGGAAGTGAGAGACAGGGGGGAGAGTGGGAGGGGGGGCAGGGGGGAGAGTGGGGACAGGGGGGAGAGTGGGGACAGGGGAGAGTGAGAGACAGGGAGAGAGTGGGAGACAGGGGGAGAGTGGGAGACAGGGGGAGAGTGGGAGACAGGGGGAGAGTGGGAGACAGGGGGAGAGTGGGAGACAGGGGGAGAGTGGAGACAGGGGGGTGGAGTGGGGACAGGGGGAGAGTGGGGACGGGGGGGGGGGTGAGTGGGGACAGGGGGGGGGGTGAGTGGGGACAGGGGGAGAGTGGGAGACAGGGGGGAGAGTGGGGACAGGGGGAGAGTGGGAGACAGGGAGAGAGTGGGAGACAGGGGGAGAGTGAGAGACAGGGGGAGAGTGAGAGACAGGGGTGAGTGGGGGACAGGGGGAGAGTTGGACACAGGGAGAGAGTGGGGACAGGGGGAGAGTGGGAGACAGGGGGAGAGTGAGAGACAGGGGGAACGAGATAAAGGGCACAGGGGGCATGGGCAGAGAGACCGGCGCAAGGCCACCACATTTCTGGGAGGCTCAACCGAGACACGTGGCGAGCTTGCAGATGTAGGATGTAGACACGGGGTCATGGGGGTACAGAGGCTGCCGACAGTGTCTCGGAAGCCACCTAATGTCAACGCCATCTCACTCCATCGGATCGAGCGTCCAACCAAATATCTTGCCCACGATTGGACAAATACCTCAACAATGTATCTCTCGCTGACGACTCAAGTCCCAATTCCGCTTCTGGGATCTTACCGCTGTCACCATCCAAGAATCTCGCCTGGGATTTCGGAAGACCGCTGACGAGCAGAGTGGCTCAGCGCGGACTTCGGGAATAGCGTCAAACATTGCACCTCCTCGCTTTAACATGCCTCGAGTGACACTGGTGGTGGAGCCATCACCGGCACGTCAACAGGCCCGCCCGCACATCTCCTTCATGAGTTAAACATTAAAGACAACGATCGTGGCCATGCCACCCACACTGTGGACCGCACAGTAAAACCCCACACGAACTCGGTTGAAGCCCTCTGGCCGTGCCAGCAGCAGCAGCAGTAGCAGCAGGAGGACCTCCACATTGGCATCGAGCTCCTGGACAGATCGCTGGACAGATCGCTGCCACTGTCACCATACTCAATAATATAATAGTCTATGGGCAATGTAATTCTATGGGTAATGTAAGTATATGGGCAATGAAAGTCTATGGGTGAAGTAAGACTATGGGCAATGTAAGTATATGGGTAATGTAAGTCTATGGGTAATGTAAGTCTATGGGTAAAGTAAGACTATGGGTAATCTAAGTCTATGCGTTATGTAAGTCTACGGACAATGTAAGTCTATGGGGAATTAAAGTATATAGGAAATGAAAGCCTATGGGCAATGTAAGTCTTATGGACTGCACAGTAAACCCACTGTGTTCTGCGCTCCTTCAACGGATCAGGAGGAGGAACAGCAGCACCACACGAACTCTCTCTCTCTGCCGAAGCCCTCTCGTCGTGGCCAGCAGCAGCAACAGCACCTTGACATTGACATCGCGCTCCTTGAACCAAAGTGCTACTACTGCCATCGCGCGCAAGGACAGAACTTCCCGATGGCCCCCGCGACCCCGTCTCCCCTTCTGCCGTGTGCGTTGCCACCGCTGCCACCGCCGCTCTCTCTCTCGACCTTCGAGGGAGTTGCGGAAGCTCCCGTCGGAGTTGGAGAAGAAGGGTGCCGTGTCGAAGGCTCCGAGCTGCAGGCACTGGGTCACGTCCTCGGGCTCCGGCAGTCGAGTCAGCATCGGGTTGTCCACGTTACCCGCCGGGTTCCGACGGATCGGACCCCCCACCGTGTCTGTGGTTACGCCAACAGGGGTGACGGTGAGTGTAAGAGGGGTACGGGATAGGGGGGGGGGAGCGGTGGTGCAGCAGTTAGCGCGCCGCTGCGCAACGAAAGCCCAGCCACCCGCGTTCCATTCTCCCCGTTCACGGCCACCGACAACGCTGACGATTATTTGAACCGGTCCGCGGCCTTCCCCTAGGTCGACTAAGACTCAAATGAGTACATCCCTGGTGCGGTGTGTTAACATAGCCACGAGGGAGATAAAGGCGGCCGGGCGTGGTGTTGACCACCCACCCCCGCCCCCTCCATCTCTCGTGCGCCGTGCCGGCCTTCATAGGCGCTCGCTAACAGCACTTGCCCCAACAGTATGTTTAGGCTATACTGGGGATCTTTGCCTTTGGTGAAAAAGGCAGTAGTCGCGGAGGGGGTGGTGGCGATAGTGGTTTTGTGTCGTGTGTCGGAGTTGCCAGCACGTGGTGTGGAAGCAAGCGCATGCAGTGCATTCATTAACGGGACACATTTTATTTTCAGCAGCAGCAGCAGCGGCATCTTTATCATCAGCCGTGGTCGATCCGCTGCTGGATGAAGGCCTCCGTCCCGGCGACCTTTCACGATCCTGCGACGTAGCAACTCTGCCATCTGGCTGCGATGTTTAATTCTGCGGGCAACGTGAGACACACTGAGCATCGTGCCAGCCAAATGTACGGGCATTGTCGGATTAATTATCCTCGTAGCAAAAGTAGCTACAAATGCTACGGGCCCCCGCGCTAAATGCTTTCAAGCTATCAATTCCGGCTCAGTGATTCTGCACTTGATCTATTACTATAGTACTATACCACCATACTCTTTGGTTCTTTCGGTAAAGTCACGTAGGTATAAAATAAAAAAAATCACGACGTTTCGGGCGCATACACATGCCCCCCCTCCCACACGGCAGTCGGGTGGTTTGGAGTTGCTGTGAACAACTGGATAAACGTCATGGCAGCGGGCCAGGTCCTAAAGTCCAAACGAGTTACAAAGGCAGCGTTACAAACATCGTGCAATGTGGGACGAACGACCTTCTAGACACGCGGGTACTGCGCGGCCAGTCTCAGCCCTGTTGATATAGTTCACGCGCAAACTCACTTGAACAACAACAAACGGTTACAGCGCAGAGTGCGCGCGTTCTTCTGCAGTGTGTCTTTACGAACCGGCCGTGTGCGTGTGTGGGCACCACGTGTGTACGTGTGTGTGTGTACGGGCACCACGTGTGTACGTGTGTGTGGGCACCACATGTGTGTGTGTGGGCACCACGTGTGTGTGTGTGGGCACCACGTGTGTGTGTGTGGGCACCACGTGTGTGTGTGTGGGCACCACGTGTGTGTGTGTTGGCACTACGTGTGTACGTGTGTGTACGGGCACCACGTGTGTACGTGTGTGTGTGTACGGGCACCACGTGTGTACGTGTGTGTGTGTGTGTGTACGGGCACCACGTGTGTACGTGTGTGTGTGTGTGTACGGGCACCACGTGTGTACGTGTGTGTGTGTACGGGCACCACGTGTGTACGTGTGTGTACGTGGGCATCACGTGTGTGTGTGTGGGCACCACGTGTGTGTGTGGGCACCACGTGTGTGTGTGTGGGCACCACGTGTGTGTGTGTGGGCACCACGTGTGTGTGTGTGGGCACCACGTGTGTGTGTGGGCACCACGTGTATACGTGTGTGTGTTGGCACTACGTGTGTACGTGTGTGTACGGGCAGCACGTGTGTACGTGTGTGTGTGCACCACGTGTGTGTGTGGGCACCACGTGTATACGTGTGTGTGTTGGCACTACGTGTCCATGTGTTTCGTGTGTAGCGGTGGCGTTGCGAACACGGCGCTGAGCCGTGTTCGATTCACGCTCACGACCAACACCGGTAACGATAATCTGAACCGGTCCTGGGCCTCCCCTAGGTCGACTCAGCCTCAAATGAGTACCTGGTGTGATGTGTAATCATCGCCACTAGGGAGATAAAGGCGACCGGGAGTGATAAAGGCAATATGGGGGATATTTGTCTTTGTATATGTGTTTGACTGGGAGAATGCATAGGAATTTACACGAGTTACAGATTTTAAATGTGTGAAGTGTCATTGTGTGTTGGCTATATGTGTGTGTGTGCGCGAGTGCAAATGAACCTTATGGCGGTACCCCGGGGTACCACAGTACCCCGGGGTACCACAGTACCCCGGGGTACCACAGTACCCCGGTTCTCGCACAATGTCCGTGATGCAGTCCTTGTTAGTCTGTTGATGTTCGATCATGCGGCAATCGACTCATCCCGACGAGCTGTACACGATGCACCACTACGGTGCGTACGAGCGTTCAGGGTTTAGGCGTAAAATCGTCCTCGCTGCGTTTCGACGTCGCGGAGTGTGGCACCGATTTCGGATTGATTGGTTACCCCAGTCTCGGAGTTAAGTAACACCCCTGGACAAAAAAAAAACGTCCCAGAAATAAAATATTTAATTGTTTCGGCCATTTAGTTTTATTTGGCACCCCGGGGTACCGCCACAAGGATCATTTGTCTAAATCAGTCAGTGGCGAATATTTGAACTTGATCTGGGCCTCCCCTAGGTGGAATGTGTAAACACCGCGACTCGGGAGACAAAGGCGGCCGGGCGTGGTGCTGGCCACCCACCCCCTCGTGCGCCGTGTCGGCCTTCGTAGGTGCCACTCGCAAACAGCACTTGCCCCAACAGCCCGGCAAAGGCTACACGGGGGGTCTTTGTATTTGTTTGCGTGCTTGTGTGTGCCAATCGCCACCCTTACCGCGCGAGAGTTGGCAACATCCATCGATATTTCAGATTTGGATTATTTTGGAATGACTCATGAAGAAGTCCCCTCTGCACGAATTGCGCTTCCAATTAAGCAATTCACTGGCACGCTTCGTCACGTTCACGCGAATTCCCATCTCGCTCGCGAACAGAATTGCTGTCTTTGAAGGACGTATACGTTTACAAAGGCCCCAAGAGAGCACACAGCGAAACAGCATAACTGTGGTTCCTTAACAGGGCTTGATGTTAAACGTTCCACAAGATGAGTACGAGCGATGTACGCACGCGTGCTGTGGATAACAGCAGGGTGCGCAACAAGGGGAGTTCACGAGAATAATTATTAGAGAAAGGCGGGGCTCGATTTCTTGGACGGATTCCACGAGAACGCAAGAGACGGAGTAGGAATGTGTTTTTTTTTTTTAGCGGGGGGACATTTGGAGGTTACCGCGATAAGTAAATGAAGCGACAGATGCAGACGGAACGATTGGATTGCGACCGAGAGCGGCCGATGCCAAGTGACAGAGTGAATATCACGGACGAAGCTAAATGTGGGGCGACCACGATCACCGATATCTTTGACAAATGGGCTTACAAAGAGAGTTACATTTGTAGAGGGATGTTCGGGACATCCTCGCACACAAACGCCACGCAACCACGGGTTAAGGGTCAGGGGGGGGGGTCACGGGGCCAGGAGTGGAGGACACCTCGATCGGATTGGTGCGAGAAGGATTATAAAAGGACGGGAAATCCCGAAGAGGAGATTGGTGAAAATGGGGGGGGGGGGGGGGGGGGGGGCGGGGGGGGGGGCTATGAAAGGGAACGGAGCTGGAGGGTTCGGGGTTGTTTTTTGTTGTATGACGACTGTAAGCGTGGTGTGAGTCTGCCTTGGAAATAAAGATTCTTCTTAACCAGCTCAAATCTCCTCTTTACATTTGTATCCATCCTATCGGATTTTAAGTGAACTTTAAATCAAAGCAACGCCTTTGAAAGACGGGCAGACGATCGTAGGGAAAGACCTGACGCCAAGCGGTGATCTCTCTCTGGCGTACGGCAGGTATGTGCAAATCGCACGTCCAAGTTTAAGGGGCCGTCCATAAATGACGTCACGCGATTTTTGACGATTTTTTATCCCCCCCCTCGTCACACGGCGTCACAAAAAGTCAGACTCCCCCCCTCAAATATCACGTCACAAAGCTCTGCCCCCCCCCCCAAAACCATATTTCCATTTTGAAAATAAACATTCTTCAAATCGCTTTCAACTATCGTCATTGTAGTGCGTATATAAGTGGCGCTGCACTATGATGTTGTAGGAGAAAACATTTATTAAAAAGTCTAATTAAGTAGAACGTGTTGTCTACATTTACATAAAGTTGCGCATTTTGATGTGACGTCACATTTCTCACCCCCCCCCCCCTCGTCATACATCGTCACAAATGTCTGACCCCCCCCTAGGTGCGTGACGTCATTTATGGACGGCCCCTAACTGTGTGAGCCCTCGCGGTAGTCCGCCGGAGAGCGAGCTTAGGGTGCAGTTGCTCGCAACGTGGTCCATCGTTCGGGTGGCCGCGGTCACACCGTGGGCTGTCGTTAAGTCTCCACTTGCGGAGGAGGGGGTGTTCGCAGCGACCATTTGCTGTTCTCAAACGGTTGATGGAGCACCATAGTTGTCTTGCTGACTGCGAGAGTTGTCCTTGAATGATGGGTCGACCGTCCCGTGTGACAACAAGGATGAGAACTGAAGGCAGGCGGTGGTGGTGGTGGTGGTGATGATGATGATGACTGTAAGAGTTGTCCTTGAATGATGGGTCGACCGTCCCGTGTGACAACAAGGATGAGAACTGAAGGCAGGCGGCGGTGGTGGTGATGATGATGATGACTGTAAGAGTTGTCCTTGAATGATGGGTCGACCGTCCCGTGTGACAACAAGGATGAGAACTGAAGGCAGGTGGTGGTGGTGATGATGATGATGACTGTAAGAGTTGTCCTTGAATGATGGGTCGACCGTCCCGTGTGACAACAAGGATGAGAACTGAAGGCAGGCGGTGGTGGTGGTGGTGATGATGATGATGACTGTAAGAGTTGTCCTTGAATGATGGGTCGACCGTCCCGTGTGACAACAAGGATGAGAACTGAAGGCAGGCGGTGGTGGTGGTGGTGATGATGATGATGACTGTAAGAGTTGTCCTTGAATGATGGGTCGACCGTCCCGTGTGACAACAAGGATGAGAACTGAAGGCAGGCGGTAGTGGTGGTGGTGATGATGATGACTGTAAGAGTTGTCCTTGAATGATGGGTCGACCGTCCCGTGTGACAACAAGGATGAGAACTGAAGGCAGGCGGTGGTGGTGGTGGTGATGATGATGACTGTAAGAGTTGTCCTTGAATGATGGGTCGACCGTCCCGTGTGACAACAAGGATGAGAACTGAAGGCAGGCGGTGGTGGTGGTGATGATGATGACTGTAAGAGTTGTCCTTGAATGATGGGTCGATCGTGTGACAACGAGAAGAAGACCTGAAGCCAGGCGTTGGTGCAGGAGCCGCCGGCAAACACTGCACGAGTTGTCCGTTCAGGTCACGGGGTCAACATCACCGTAGCTGCAGGGGTCTGGCAGAAGGGAGGAGGCGATGGCGAGTGCACAGAAGCCTCGACGGAAATGACCAACAATGACCTCTTTGACCTCGGCCTTTCACGCGGACACCACAACCTATCATCGTTCGTTCGTTCTACGCGAAAGAACAACATATCAGCCGTCGATATTGCTGTTTGTGTTCTGGCATCCGTTTGTTTACGGGACGGCACTCGGCCTCCGGCTGCGAGCGGTGGAGAGATAACGCCACGGCGCCGTTAGGGGCCGTCGTCGTTCGTGTCGTTGTTATTACATCTGTGTCACATCAGCCGCGGGTAGAAGATCCGCAGCTTCTGCTGAGACGAGCACTTTGATTTGGGGGTAGAGAGGGGGTTGGGTGGGGGGGGGAGCGTGCTTCGTCGTGACGGGCTGCCGTTATCGTCATCATCATTTCAGCAGCAACAGCAGCAGCAGCATCAGCCATGCTCAATCTACTGCTGAATGAAGGTGAAGCGACAATAATGTAAACTTTGTAACGCGCTGCCACCGCAGTGTCGGCTTGCTCTCGTACGGAGACAACGGCTCAGCGGCGCGAGGAGGAATCACAGACGAGCGGGAAGGCAGCAGCAGCAGCAGCAAGCAGCCAGTGAGCTGGTACCAAACTTCCCCGCGAGCTCTGCAGTCCTCTATATATGAAGGTGTTATCGGCAAATTGATGCACGTGTGTTTACGTGTGGGAGAAGACCGGAGCAGCGGGAGAAAACCCGAGTGGGGAAACGCTCTATCCCATACCGGCGGAACGGATGGCAGAGTCTACATGTTTGCTGTATCGCCTTCTCCGGCTACAGCTCTCCCTCGACGGGGGGCGGGATTGGGAGTTCCGCATCATTGTTGCGCGGCGATGCACCAACCCCCATCCCGCTCACTCCACAGCACTGGGGCTAGAGGTCACGTGCAGCAGCATAGCCCACACCTGGCAGGTGTGACCTTGACGGCACACCTTTGGCATCGACCTCGCCTGCGGGGGGTAGAGGTGTGAGAGCGAGCGAGCGAGTCGGGCGGTGGTGTCGGCTACGCGGTTGCTGTTGCTGCTGCTGCTGTTGCTGCTGTTGCTGTTGCTGCTGTTGCTGCTGCTGTTGTTGTTGCTGCTGCTATTGCTGCTGCAGGTAACCCAGCGCAGCCGAGGCCGCAGCGAAGATTGGTGGATCGCACAGAGATGTTGTGAAGCTCCCTTCCCGTGGGCGTCGAGGAGGAGCCGTACCAATGACTCGCCACGTGAAGGTGGTACAGGAAGTTGACTGATCTCCATCTGTGTCCATCTGTACGGGGGATAGGGTGTTGTGGCGAACCTCGAGCGTGGCGTGAGTTGTCTCCGGGTGCTTCGGTTCTCTCCCCCAAGTGTACAATGAACACGACTCATCATCAATTGGCTGGGAAAATATTAAAATAAAGAAAAAAATGCAAGACCTTCCTGAAAAAAGTCCGAAGGCTCAGCGTGGATTTTCTGGATAAATAAGTAAATGATCATTATTATGATTAAGTCAAGTATTAGTATTGTTAGTACTACGAGCAGCTCTCACGTCCTTTGGACGTCCGTCTGTCCATGCCTCTAGCCAGCCAACCAGCTTGCAATGCGTCTGTCTCTAATACAGCACCCCGCACGTCCTTCGGACGTGTCCGACCGCCCGCCCGTCGCTTCCACGTCCAGCCAGCCAGCTTATCCAGCCAGCCATCCATCCAGTGAGCAATACTTTTCGTTGAACACAAGATCACGGCGGACGACTAGGAGCCACGGGCGAGCGGGCGAGAGGACGATCGGGAGGGCGATCGGGCGGGCGAGCGGGAGGGCGAGCGGGAGGGCGATCGGGAGGGCGAATTGGGGCCTCACCGTTGCACAGCGCGCCCGTCGTGTCGTAGTAGACGTTGTCGCTGCACAGGAGGCGCCACCGCGAGAAGGGCGACGCGGGGCTGAGCAGCGAGGGGTTCTGGGGGTGCGGCGCGCCCAGCAGGGAGTCGTCGCACGCGTCGCACTCCGCTCCGCCGCGCGCGAAGTTCCAGTAGGGGATGGCGAAGGCCGGGTCCCCCAGCAGCTCCTGGAGGTCGCGCTCCAGTGCCAGTAGGTGGTAGCGGTGCCACGTGAGGAATCCGGGACCCTGTGGGCGTGTGTGTGGATCAACGAGGAGCGGTGGTGCAGCGGTTAACCCGTAGCGCTTTTATTAACCCGGCGATCCCGAGTTCGATTTCCCACTCGCGGCCAAACACCGGTGACGATTATCTGAAGCGGTTCTGGGCCTACCCCTAGATCGACTCAGCCTCAAATGAGTACCCGGTGTTGTGTTTAACAAAAAAAAAACATCGCCACTGGTGAGACAAAGGCGGTCGGGCGTGGTTGCCGGGCACCCGCCCCCTCGTGTGCCGTGTCGGCCTTCATAGGTGCTACTCGCGAACAGCACTTGCCCCAACAGTCTTTTAGGACTATACGGGGGGGTCTTTGTGTGGATAACGGAGGGAAGTGTGATTGGTACGGACGCTCTTACCAACCAAACGCATTTCGATTCCTTCACAGATATATCCCTCCACGTAAAACAATGACAGCAATTGTGTTGCACACATTACACATCCCATCAGGCTCACGGCATTCTGAGGAGTGCATTATTATTCCAGCATCGTCGGTTCATTGCAAGCTCCAACTCTGAACCGGTTTGGACATTTAGTGTTTCATCAGTAGCAGCAGCCAGGCTCGCTTAAACTGCCAAGATGTTTCTAGGCATGCGTCTTAATATGTGTGATGTGTACGATGACACATTAACTCAATCATTAATTTTCCCAATTACCTACCGGAGCATACAGCTGTTCAATCACCAACTCACTTGACCAATCAAGTACGCACCGAATCACTCGATAACCTACTCACTCACGCACACATTCACTCACGCACGCACACATTAACTCACGCACGCACTTATTCACTCACTCACGCACACATTCACTCACTTACACACGCACTCATTCACTCACGCACACATTCACTCACTTACACACGCACTCATTCACTCACTCACGCACGCATTCACTCACACTGTCATTCACGAACGTATCCGCTTACTTAGCCACAGAACTCAATCGCCCGCTCTAGCGCACGCACGCACGCCCACTCCCGAACTCAACCACTCCCGAACTCAACCACTCCCGAACTTACTCATTGACTCGCTCAGTGACCAACTCAATCACTCGCGCGCGCTCCAACTCAATCGCTCACTAATTGGCTCGCGCTCTCACTCACAAACTCAATTACGCACGCTCTCATTCAATCATGCACTCATCAGGGGCCATCCATTTAGTACGTATGCATGGAAGAGGGATAGGTGAGGGGGATTAACCCAAATGCGTACGCTTGCGTATGGGGGTGGGGTCTATACTGACAATATGCGTACGCATAGGTAGTCCGGCGGTAGGCTATCTGTTTGCTTAAACACGTTAATAATATTAATCCTTGATTGTTTCTGCGCGTGGTGCTCGCGATGCACGTCGGAATGGAAGGCTCGCGAGGCGTGGGGCTCTTTCGGGTTGGAGAGTGGCCACGGGCCGGTGCTGAGCGACCCCGACCTTGTGCGAGAAGTCAGCCTCGGCGCTGCTCGTGCCGTTGCCGAGGTAGGTGCGGCGCACCGAGTAGTAGTGGGTCCACACGAACGCGTCGTAGACGCTCACGTTCTGCACCTGCGGCGTGGCCCCGTCCGGGCCTGGGGTGCGCGTTACAGCCACGGCCGCGTGTCAACGCCACGTCACGTGCCGCGTGCCGCGCGACGCCACGTGTTCACGCCACACCGCGCAATTGTGACGCACCACATCACGTGCCACGTGTCGCGCAAAGCCACGTGTTCACGCCGCACACAAAGCCATAGCGCCACCACTCCACGTGTCAGACCATACCACGCAATAATGCCACGCAACACCACGTGTTCACGCCACACCACCGCCACGGCGCGACAATACACACCATGCCACACTGCACCACGCCTTTCTCATTGTTTGTTTCGGTAAAGTCACGTATGTAGAAATACAATGAAATTATATTAAAACAAAAAACAATCACGACGTTTAGATCACAACGCAAGCGATCTTCATCAGGTGTCAAGAACAAATCACGGAGGTAAATACAACAAAAAGATGAGAGACGAGAATTCAACAAACCTGAAAAAACATTATGTGAAGTACATCCAGTCAGGCCAACAACACAGTTAGACACTTCCTGGCGGACCACGAATTTCAGAAGAGTGTTAAATTTTGTGTTCAACCTTTGTATTGCACATACCAGCATAGATAGAATGAAAAATACGAGGTACACGGTCAGTAGAAATACATATACAAGTCCACCAAGAAGTAAGGAGGGAGGAAAGACGGACAGGGAGGCAGAGAGAGAGAGAGACGGGGGGGCGGAGGGATGAACAGAAGCTTAAATAGGAAATACGGTTGGAGGGGGGGGAGGGCAGAGCGAGAGCGGCAGCTCAAACACGCACACCTTACACATACAAAACGGCAGCTCAAAAAAGGACCACCTCTTGTAAATACAAAACGGCAGCTCAAAAAATGACCACCTCTTGTAATACAAAACGGCAGCTCAAAAAAGGGCACATCTTACACATAATTACAACGGTAACTTCCCCGTAGAAGTGTGATAATAAATTATTAAAGCTTTCGTGACTGCATAAAAATACTCATTGGTTTTTTCGGTAAAGTCACGTATGTAAAAATACAATAAAATTATATATATTTTTAATTGTATTTCTACATACGTGACTTTACCGAAAAAAACAATGAGTAATTTTATGCAGTCACGAAAGCTTTAAAACTTTATTGCACCACGCCTTGTATAATGCCACACCAAGCAATAGTGCCACGCCACGCCAAACCATGTAACTCCGCACTACGCCATTGCGTGCCTTACCGTGCCACACACAAACCACGCCTTAGAGCGCCACACACACACCAAGCCTTAGCGCGCCACACCACACACACCATGCCTTAGCGCGCCACACCACACACACCATGCCTTAGCGCGCCACACCACACACACCTTGCCATAGCGCGCCACACACACACCATGCCATAGCGCGCAACACACACACACACCATGCCTTGCTGTGCCACACACACACCATGCCTTAGCGCGCCACACCACGCACACCATTCCATAGCGCGCCACACACACCATGCCTTGCCACACCACACACACCATGCCTTAGCGCGCCACACACACACCATGCTATAGCACACCACACACACACCATGCCATAGCGCGCCACCCCACACACACACCACGCCATAGCGCGCCACACCACAGACGCACACCATGCCACAGTGCACGGTGAGATACTGACAACCGCGACAATAAAGATCACCAACATGACGGTGACATTGTGTCCTCCGCGCCGTCTCTCGCACACCTCCGCCCCCCCCCCCACTCACCGAGGATCTCATCCCGTGTCCGCGTGGCGATCACGATCTCCGGGTGCGGCGTGCGCTTGGCGAGGTCGAGCGTCGCGACGAGCCGCTCCCGCTCGGCCCCCGTGAGCGTCGCGATGTCGCGGCGCGCCACCGGAGCGCTCCGAAGCTCGCAGCGCGCGCCCGTCCAGCCCCAGCGGCAGCGCGAGCACGCGGGGCCCCAGAAGGAGCCCGCGCAGGCGCATGAGCGGTTGAAGAAGCGCAGGGGCCATCGCTCGCGGTCGTCGCGGCCGTCGAGCGAGAATTGGGGGCCGTGCGGGAGGTCTTCCACCACGACGGGCTGATGAACAAAGCCAATGAAGACGACGATAATTATGATGGATGGATGGATGGATGATTATTATTGTCACAAGGTGATTTATACCGCGCACGATATTTCACAGACACATGGCCGTGAGTCTTGGAGCGCGGAGCCGAGGCTCTGCGTCACTCGAAAGCCTGCAGAAAGAGCCCTTCAAGAAAGAGATTGGGCATTTAAGTGTCTCTTGCAAAGATCCGTGTAGAGTGAACGCTGCTGCTGCTGCGAATGTGCAACAGGAGCAGCAGCAGCAGCAGCGGCACGACCACGAAGATGATGGCCGCGTTCCAGACGTCGGGGGCTACCACGGGGAAACGATGACGCCCGGCAGTGACCAAGGCCCCGGTTCTTGGCGATCCCTGGGTCCACCCTCAGTGCCTAAGACCACCAGTAAAGCCGCACACGCCTCCAGCCAGAGTCCTAGCCATGAAAAAGCCCCCGCATCGCCTGCATACTTGGTACCCCGCAGATTCATCGTACCGATGGCATCTCGTCGCGTGGTTGCGAAACGTCGGGCTGGTTTGCCGACCGACACTCGGCACTGCCCTGGTCACGCATCGGAGAGATGCACAGAGCAACCGCGATAACCCACGGTGCGATCACAAAAAAGAGCGCCGCAAGACGCGTTTACGCACAAGCCACGAAGAGCCACAGCGAGCCTCGACGAGCCGTAACGAGCCGTAACAAGCCATAGCGAGCCACAGCGAGCCTCAGCGAGCCTTGACGAGAGCCGTAACGAGCCACAGCGAGCCTCAGCGAGCCTCGACGAGCCGTAAACGAGCCATCAAAAGGCACAACGAGCCACAGAGAGCAGCGCAGTTAAGACGCCAAAGCACGGCAACACACGCATGGACACGGCCTGTTGGGGAATGCCCTACCATTTGGGGATAGAATGAGATGATTGGAAACACGATGGGCTATCGAACCGCCGGGCTCGCACGGCCATAAACACAGCGACCATAATCACAGCCGAGCACACACGCTGTCGTGAACGCAGCCACGATCAATCTGGATTTTTAAATCAAGATTGAAAACTCATTTCTTTGGGACGGCCTGTTTGTCTTTAGTTTGTTGTCCTTCCCCCGCACCTCCGATTAGCAACGGTTGGTTACGTACGGTGCGAAAGAAGTTCAATATACACACGGAGACCCATAGACTCACACAGAGACCCATAGACTCACACAGAGACTCATAGACTCACACAGGGTCCCACAGATTCACACAGAAACACACAGACTCACACAGAGACCCATAGACTCACACAGAGACCCATAGACTCACACAGAGACTTATAGACTCACACAGAGCCCCACAGATTCACACAGAAACACACAGACTCACACAGAGACCCATAGACTCACACAGAGACCCATAGACTTAGACAGAGACCCATAGCCTCACACAGAGACCTTTAGACTCACACAGAGATCCATAGACTTAGACAGAGACCTATAGACACCCACAGAGACCCATAGACTCACACAGAGACCTATAGATACCCACAGAGACCCATAGACTCACACAGAGACCCGTAGTTTGTTGTCCTTCCCCCGCACCTGGTTCTGATATCACTCGTCACTGATGTTAACCATGGCCGGGAATCGAACATTGGTTCGCCGGGTTAATAGTGCAGCCCGCTAATCACTTCGTTGCTACGCACAAATTAACGAGGATAATGGAATCTGTTTGAAAAGATCGATAAATTTTCTCCCATCATCATCATCAAACTACCACCACCAACATCAATCATCATTATCAACCACCACCACCAGCATCAATCAGCATCATCGCCATTCATCACCGTCTCCCCGTGGACCCTGGACTCACTTTGTCCACATTCACTCCGGACCGCTCTTCTTGCATCTCAGTCTGCCCAGCCGCCCTTCAGTCTTTGATGTCGCTCCACTTCCTCGCCATCAACCCCTCCACAACCCAACGTTCTCCTTCGCCCCGGTACTCTTTCTCCCTTCACCCACCCACACCATCACCCCCACACCCTTCTCACTAACCCCCTGTGCCCTCTGCCAGCAACCTCGATTCTCCACTGCGACTCCCCCCTCACCCCTCGGCTCTCACACCTCCGCCATCACCCGCACCCGTCGATTCCACCTTGCAAAACATTCGCAACATGCGCCCTTCTCATCACTCAGTCCACCGCCAAACTACAAATCCACTCGCTCATCTTTCACTCGGTGAGACTACTGCAACTCTAGCTTTGCTCGGTCTCCCAGCCCATAGCATTCATTCTACTCCAACAGTTCCACAGTGCGTCTGCACGATTCGTTTACAAACTCCCACGTCGCTCAAGCACCTCGCATGGAAATGCACCGTGCTCCCCATACACTCGCGGCCTCTGTTCAAGCTCCTTACGCTGGTTGAGACATCTGTCCGCTGCCTGGCCCCACCGCAACTCGCATCCCCTGCTCTCGATTGACGTCCAATCCCGCCCGCTCCGCTCTCAATCTCTCTCCCCCCCCCCCGCTCTACTCCTCACCGCCCCCTCTCACCTTGTGCACAAGCCCCGTTTCCGCTCCTTCTCCCAACTTGTTGTCCCCTTCTTGCACTCGAACAAACTTCCCCTCCGCATGAAGCGGGAAGAGTTTCCGCTCCTCCTTCAAGACCTTCAACATCTTCTCCCTGGGCCCATCAGCCCCCTCCCACCCATCCTTAGGCACCCGCCGTAATTCCCGCACCCACTAAACCCCCCATACCCCATCCCCTATTCACCGCATCGCCTTTAGCTACTCTCATTGTGCCACTCACAACCCCTGTAAAGCGCCTCGGATAAAAAGCGCCGTATAAATATACGACGAGAGGACGGAGAAGGTGGTGGGAGAGGGGGCGTGTGGGGGGTAGTGGGGGGGGGGGGTAGTGGGGGGGGTAGTGGGGGGGGGTAGTGGGGGGGGTACCTGACAGGAACCTCGACCCTCGGTGTCTCCGCATCGGTCCCCGGTCCCTGCCCCTGGCATCGGCGGGCAGCAATCACCGGAGTTGAGCGCCTCCACGGTGGCGCAAACTCTGGGGAACTGCGCGCGACTGGAGATCGGCAGCAGCAGCAGTAGCAGCAGGAGCAGCGGCGCCGGTAGCAGCAGGCGAGGAGGCTCCGGTAGAGGGCGAGGCGGCGTCATGACAACTCAACACAGACCACGCGGCACTCGTCAGTGGCCCTTTTAGTCCACCCCAGACGCCCTTTATTGAGCGGCGGGACGCGCGTATCGACGGAGCGACCTTTTTTTTGGTTGTAAAGAGCGCGCGGCGCAATGGGGCAGAGGACGAGGGACTCGGGCGTGGGATGGGACTCGGGCGTGGGATGGGACGCAGACGTTGGATGGGACTCAGACTTTGGTGGATGGGACTCTGCTGATGCGAGGAGAGAGGAGGAGGAAATGCGAAGAGAGCGAGCGAGCGCTGAGGGTTGAGTGCACTCTCTCAAGATGAGAGAGAGAGAGAGTAAGGGAGAGAGAGCGAGAGAGAGACAAAGGCCGGCAGGCGTGTGCGTGGCCCCTTTAAGAAGCAGACGTGTCCCGTGATCACTCGGAGAGAGCGCATGATGAGGATTAAAATCCTCAGCCCCCCTCCCTCTCCTCGCACCCCCTCCCCACCCCACCTCAACAGGGCCTCGTGGTGGTCACGACTAACGCAGGATGATGGCCAGTCCTCGTGATTCTGCGTAAGGACCGTTTGGAATGGCATTCGGCCAGACAGTGACCTCCGCTGTGCCTCATTTGACCATACTTCACCGCGCCGGTCCCAGCCGACTCTGCCTGGAGGGAGAGTCTCGGTTGTCAGGTTCACGTCTCTCTCTCTCGCTTCACGTGGCAGCGCGTGTCACCTGGTTAGACCTTGCAAGCTAAGCGGGGTTGAGCCTGGCTAGTTGCGTACTTGTACGGCAGGGATGGCTGGGATACGATTCGGCAAAGTGACGACCAGGATATGCCACGTAGAGCAATGGATTATTGAATCTATCTGTGCGGAGCATTCATCTGGGAGTCAGCTGCCCTCGTGTTTCGGGGGGACAGTTTCCTCTTCCGATCGCGAAGCCAAAAATCTCTTTTCTGGTACTGCCTCCAAAAAAAACATCCGCTGGCAGCAGGACCCCCCTGAATTACGAGCCTTGAGACTCGGCGAAACATTCCTTGGATACATTCTATTGTTTATTACGATCACTGATGAGGTTGTCGTAGACTCACACAGAGACCCATAGACTCACACAGAGACCCATAGACTCCCACAGAGACCTACAGACTCACACAGAGATATATAGGCTCACAAAGAGACCCATAGACTCACACAGAGACCCATAGACTCACACAGAGTCCCATAGACTCCCACAGAGACCTACAGACCCACACAGAGACCCATAGACTCACACAGAGACCTACAGACTCACACAGAGACCTACAGACTCACATAGAGACCCATAGACTCACACAGAGACCCACATACACACAGAGACCCATAGACTCACACAGAGACCCACAGACTCACACAGAGACCCATAAACTCACACAGAGACTCACAGACTCACACAGAGACCCGTAGACTCGCACAGAGACCCATAGAC
This sequence comes from Petromyzon marinus, assembly GCF_048934315.1. NCBI lineage: Eukaryota > Metazoa > Chordata > Hyperoartia > Petromyzontiformes > Petromyzontidae > Petromyzon > Petromyzon marinus. Next base: position 4,565,474 of record NC_133710.1, on the reverse strand, counting down.
TCATACAGAGACCCATAGTTTGATGTCCTTGTCCCGTACCTCCGATTAGCAACGGTTGGCTACGTAAGGTGCGAAAGAAGTTCCACATATAACAACAACAACCGCCATTCGACACTAAGTGGCGGTGACGTCACCACGACGCTTGTGCCAGGCCATGTGCACCTTGAGGCCACGTGAAGTGTCGAACGCCCGCTGGCAGGAGGTCACGGGGCAGACCCAGGTGCCACGGGTCGACTGACTGAGATGACTGGTTGATGCACCACCTGTGCCCCCTACTGTGCCAACCTGCTGTGCCCTAGTCACTCGGCGCTCCGCTCGTTGTTGTGAGCGTCGCTCCTCCGCCCTCCGTTGTTGTTGGAGGGCGACTGCCTCCAACTGCCCAGTAGCGTCCTTCACGAGCCTCCTCCACAGAGGCCGATCTTGACACGGCTGGTACCAGTCATCGGCAAGTCCACTCAGCTCCACGTCTTCCTGTACCACATCACTCCATCTCTTCTCTAGCCCGTGCCGCGACCGTTTAGCCCCCTCGATCCGGCCGAACAAAAGCTGTTTCGGCATGCGGTGGCTGGGCATGCGGGCTACATGACGCAGCCAACGCAGCCTTGCCTGCCGGAGGAGCTCACCGATGGGATCTTGCCCAGATCTTTCAAGGATTTGTGAGCTCCTCACATAATCCAGTCGGGTTAAACCCAGGAAGGCTCGTAGGCAGGCCAGCCTAAATGTTTCTAATCGGCGAAGATGTTCCATTAGGGGGGTCCACGTTTCGCAAGCGTAGAGAAGGGAGGGAATGAACGTGGCCGAGAAGACCTGAAGCTTAGTGCGGAGCGACAGACCAGGTAGCTTCACACAGCGTTACGCAACCGATGAAAATATATTGCTGTTCGACTGATTCGGAGTGAGACCTCTGCTGTTAAATTGGAGCCGGCCATAAGCACACTGCCCAGGTATGGGAAACTCTCCACTCTCTCCACAACTGCCCCATCACCGATTGGGAGTTGTAGGGGTGGAGTGTCCGATGGTACAAAATACCCAGGCAGGTGCTTAGTTTTGGTGGGGCTGATGGTAAGGCCCCATCTCTTAGTGGCACGCTCCAGTCTCAGCAGCAGCGTCTCCAACTCCTCCTCTGAATGAGCAGCTATTACCAAATCATCAGCATACATAACGTGGTTGAGCAATAGGGAGCCATCCCTTGACCGCACCCGGGCATCGATCAGCCTCCCATTATATCTGTACCATATGGAGATTCCCCCGGTACAGCTATTGAAGGCTTCACGAACTATGTGGCCAAAATAGATGTTAAATAATGTGGGAGCCAGAGGACATCCCTGTCGCACCCCAAGGTGTACAGTGAATGGCTCTGACTCCCGGCCACGTAGTTTTACCCGGGCCCGCTCACCATCATGAAGGTCCTTAATGATCGTGAGCAGAGGGTCAGGGACTCCAAAAGCACGAAGAACAACCCAGAGCCCAGGCCTACTGATGGTATCATAGGCCTTGACCAGGTCAATAAAGCAAAGATGTAGGTCTTGCTGGAATTCCCTACACCTCTGCTGTAGCAGACGGACAGAATATATATACACACATACATACACATACATATGTTCCGTGTGGCGGCTCCAAATCTCGCGAGGGACAACGTTTCGGACCACCACCAAATCACCACTGTCGTCCTCCCGTGACTCACCCTTGGACCTCAGATTTTCCTCGCACGCGCCCATTGATCGCTCCGCTCGGCGAGACCCCTTGGGTTATCAACGCGGGCTTGTTTATTGTCGCGGAACAATCTCACCGACCGGGGCCACCCAATGCCTCGCGGACGAGAGGCGCACCTCCGACTCGCGCGGTCGGCTGCGTACGGCGCGAGAAAAGTTCAACGCGCGTAGGGCTACGTAGGGTTCTACCCAGCCTCGCACACTTTAATCCCCGGTGCTGCCTTCACCAAACTTGATGCACGACCCTGCCTCTCGGAACCTGTGTGCACGCAACACCGTTTTTTGAACTTGCTCACGCGTCCCTCTGTAAACCCGGGGTTTCTGAGGGGTAACCGGGGTCCCCCAATTGGAAATTGGGGCATTCATTGCCCGATGGGCTTTCACCTGTGGCGCCACAGGCAATCAAAACAAAATCGGAACCTCTCCCGGTCAGCCCCCCCAACGCCCAGCGGTCGTAATTGACGAGCGCGGGGAGGTATGGTCAAAATACCACCACACACACACCAATGATATGCATTGAAAACTAATTTCTTTAGAACTGCTTTTTGTGTTTAGTTTGTTGTCGTTCCTCCACCGCACCTCCGATTAGCACGGTGCGAAAGGAGTTCAACATCCAGTAGATGCATAGCCGACGCAGCGTGCAGAGAGCAGTGCACTGGCTGGCAAATGGTTGTCAATGACCAAATGGTTGTGAATGACCGCTGTTATGGTGTCGTTCGTATCGATTGATGAGGTCCTGTTTTGTCAGTCCACTGCTGAATGAGGCCCTTCTACCCTCCCCGTACCTGTGCGAATGGTGGTGGTACATTTCGACCATACTTCACCGCGCTGGTCAGCGTGGGTTTTGACGAATTTTCCCGAATGCCGGCGTGGCGAGAGGCCTGTGGGGATGGAGGGAGGTGGTGCTGGGCAGGGAGAGGAGCACACACGGCGCCAGGGAGAGTAAAGCGCAGCTTTCACCTCGCTTCGTGGCCGTGATCCGTTTGTGCGATGTCGCGTCGAACCAACAACCCTACCGCCTACCCTCCCCCCACCCCACCAAACAAATTCGCCGCACGCCGTTCAGCAATCAAAGCCCAGACGACGTGCGCGTGGTGTGAGTCCGTCTTGGAAATAAAGATCCTTCTTAACCAGCTCAAATCTCCTCTTTACATTTGTATCCATCCTATCGAATTTTAAGTTAACTTCAATTCAAAGCAACGCCTTTGAAAGACGGGCAGACGAACGTAGGGGAAGACCTGATGCCAAGCGGTGCAGGTGATGATCTCTCTCTCTGGCGTACGGCAAGTATGTGCAAATCGCACGTCCAAGTTTAAGGGGCCGTCCATAATGACGTCACGCGATTTTGAACGATTTTTTACCCCCCCCAACCCACGTCACACGGCGTCACAAAAAGTCAGACTACCCCCCCTCAACCTCATTTCCATTTTGAAAATAAAATATGCTTCAAATCGCTTTAGACTATTGTCATTGTAGCGTGTGTTTAATGTGGCGCTGCACTCTGATGTTGTAGGAGTGTTGTTATAACAATTCTATATTTATCTAAAGGTGCGTATTTTTACGTGACGTCACATTTCTCAAACCCCCCCCCCCCCTCTTCACACATCGTCACAAATGTCTGACCCCCCCGCCCCAGGTGCGTGACGTCATTTATGGACGGCCCTTTACTCGGCGGCTCTGTCTTAGGCGTGCGATTTCGCTTCGCGCTGCGCCCGTTCCTTTGGGACGCATCTACTACCTCCCCCCCACACACATCGCGTGTGCCACGTGTACAGCTCCACTGCGCGCTGGTGGCCACCACGCGGAGCGCGACGTCGCCGCCCGGCAAGGACGTTGGGCACGACGACCCGGAGACGAACCCACGAGCAGCAAGGAGGGGGGAGGGTGGCGCTCAATGGCACTGCTAACTTCAGTTTTTCTCATGAGACGGGTGGTACGACACACATTGTCGTGTTTATAGAAACACAAGAGACACGCACACACACACACAATGACCCTGTCTGTACACACACACACACAAAAACAGTAAACTATTTCAAGTATATCCGATTATATATTTATTTAGGTTTAGATTGTATTTCACGATGCCAGCATAGAGGCGGTCGCAATCAAATCACGGCGAGCGATGATGGATCACAAAGCGGTCTGTGTGCGGCGGCGCGTGATGGCATGAAGCGTGAGGCGTGGGGGGGGGGCAGGTGAGCTTTAATCCAGGGACTCCTCTACGTACGAACATTCGACTTACGAACTTCCAGAGATACGAACAAACCTGGTCCGTATGTCCAGTTTGCCGTTCGGACCCGAGACTCGTAAGTTAGCTGCCGTGCAATAGGTGGCGGTGGTCGCATCTACATCTGCAGAACATCTACATTATTATACAACTTTTAAAGCCATTCCACGTGTTTAGTGTACATGCCGTACAACGTGTTTGGAATCGACCGGAGTAAAGTTGGACTTACGAACAATTCGACTTACGAACATACCTCTGGAATCTAACTCGTTCGTAAGTAGAGGAGCCCCTATATAGCGATAAAATCGTACACCCGACAATATCACCGATCAGAGATGTGCCAATATATGCTCACTGTGCATCGATCATCGAGATGAATTGTATAACATTCTGCTCAGTCGATCCATCATAAAATACAAAATAAAAACCCGGGGAGGGGGGCAGGCTGGGGGTTGGGGTTCGAGCCGAGCGGATGGGAGCGCGCGCGCCTGTAAGCCAGGCGAGGGTTAGTGGATCACGGAACGTATGTCGTGTGAAACTCCCTCCCCCGTGGGCGTCGAGGAGGAGAGCCACACATGTTGTCCTGGCTCACCACGAGTCGGCGGTCCAGCAAGGTGCGGACTCATCTTCATCTGTACCACCCGCACGCGCGCGCGTGCGTGTGTGTGTGTGAGTGTTGCCCCCCTCTCGTTCGCACCGCGTGCGTTTTCTCCAGTTGCTCCGGCTTCCTCCCCACGAGTACGGACGCTCGTGAAACCGACTGACATCCGAGTATGTCGAGGACCCCCAAAACTCGGGCAATTGTCGGTATCGTCGGAAAAACCGCCCCTGGCTACTGCCACTTCTTGATTTTTGTTAAACGCCGACACGTGAGACTCGACATGATCATCATTTTACAGGTGGGTCACGGGTGGTGCAAGGCTGCGTGGCCGTTTCTCTGGGTCAGGGGGACACTGGCGGTGACCCGGTGGCCTCGAGCGATCTGACGCCCACCGACAATGAACAAATGGTGATGACAACCCCCATCATCATCATCATCGTGCTGCTGTCAAGCCTCCCCCAATGGTTTCAAATGTGTGGCGGCCCTCACACTGATGATGTCTTATCGGCGAAAATGCCCCCCCCCCATTCCAACTCTGAAAATTCGTGAAGAACGCCGCTCTGGATGGATGAGTCCTTGGCAGATGGCTGCAGGTGTGCCGACTTTGTGAAACAGTTCCACGGTGCGCTAACCACTGCACCACCGCTACAAAACCCAACAATTCCGAAAATTCAGGATTCGTTAAACCGACAACAACCAATGGTGTCGAGTCTCTTGATGGGCTCGCGGAGTAATTTCTCAACTTATTTTCACGTAAAAAAAATCAACGGAGCACATGTTCTTGAGATTTTAGTTGAACTCGTGAGGCAGGTACCGGTCAGGTAAGGTCAAGTCACCTGTGCAGGTGTCAGGTATTGTGACTTCACCTGCAAAGACTCACCCTCGTTGTACTCCTGTGAGTCAATGCCTCACCAGTCACGGGACCAGATATCTGTGCTGTGACCTCACCTGTTACCGATTCTCAGCTGTGATGTGTTCACCCACCTGACACAGTGACACCTCACACAGTGACACCTCACACAGTGACACCTCACACACCTCACACAGTGACACCTCACACACCTGACACAGTGACACCTCACACACCTCACACAGTGACACCTCACACACTTCACACAGTGACACCTCACACACCTCACACACCTCACACACCTCACACAGTGACACCTCACACAGTGACACCTCACAGAGTGACACCTCACACAGTGACACCTCACACACCTCACACAGTGACACCGCCACACCTCACACAGTGACACCTCACACAGTGACACCTCACACAGTGACACCTCACAGAGTGACACCTCACACACCACACACAGTGACACCTCACACACCTCACACACCTCACACAGTGACACCTCACACACCTCACACACCTCACACAGTGACACCTCACACAGTGACACCTCACACACCTCACACAGTGATACCTCACACATCTCACAGAGTGACACCTCATACACCTCACACAGTGACACCTCACACAGTGACACCTCACACAGTGACACCTCACACAGTGACACCTCACACATCTCACAGAGTGACACCTCACACACCTCACACAGTGATACCTCACACATCTCACAGAGTGACACCTCATACACCTCACACAGTGACACCTCACACAGTGACACCTCACACAGTGACACCTCACACAGTGACACCTCACACAGTGACACCTCACACATCTCACAGAGTGACACCTCACACACCTCACAGAGTGACACCTCACACACCTCACACAGTGACACCTCACACACCTCACACAGTGACACCTCACACAGTGACACCTCACACACCTCACACAGTGACACCTCACACAGTGACACCTCACACAGTGACACCTCACACAGTGACACCGCACACAGTGACACCTCACACACCTCACACAGTGACACCTCACAGAGTGACACCTCACATACCTCACACAGTGACACCTCACACAGTGACACCTCACACACCTCAAACAGTGACACCTCACACAGTGACACCTCACACAGTGACACCTCACACACCTCACACAGTGACACCTCACACACCTCACACAGTGACACCTCACACAGTGACACCTCACACAGTGACACCTCACACAGTGACACCTCACATAGTGACACCTCACACAGTGACACCTCACACAGTGACACCTCACCTCAAACAGTGACACCTCACACAGTGACACCTCACACAGTGACACCGCACACAGTGACACCTCACACAGTGACACCGCACACACCTCACACAGTGACACCTCACACACCTGACACAGTGACACCTCACACAGTGACACCTCACACAGTGACACCTCACACAGTGACACCTCACACAGTGACACCTCACACAGTGACACCTCACACAGTGACACCGCACACACCTGACACAGTGCCGGTGCGTGGCGCGTTTGCCATGCACAGGGACGAAGAGGCAGACGGGAGCCGGTGGGGAGATGTTAACACCTCGGGCTTTATTAGAATATTTGGCTAACAAATAAACACTTGTACGCGAGAGAGAGAGGGATAGCGCAAATCTAAAATAAAAAAAATAGAGAGATGATCAGGGTAAAATATACCTGTCTAAGAGGTACTCGTCGTGAATATAAACGGAACCGATATTGATACCAGAAACAAAAAACGATTCGTCCCTTATACAAAAAACTGAATCATTATAATAATAATCGTTATAATCATGATCGGACGCATGGCACGCAGCGACGGAGGCGAGGAGTCAGACGGCGTCAGAGGCCTTGCCGGTGGCAGGGGTACGAAGAGGGAATGACCCGTGCGGCAGACATCCATCCCCGCAGTCCCCACCGCGACCCCCATGGTCTACCCCCTCGCAGACCAAACCCCCAACCCCGTACGTATCCCCTGCCCGCCCCCGCTGGACAAATCCAAAGCCCCCGACCCCTGCCACCCCCCACTTCATCTGACACAGGCCACTGGGCCCAGGTCAGAAAGGTCAGAACCCTGAATTTTCACCCAGCAGACGATGGGCACGTCTCAACCGCAGGGGTTGCTGGTGCCCCGGCGGTATCTTCGCGCAGAATTAGCCGGGGGCTCCGAAGAAGCTCCCAGGGGGGTGGGGACCGAAACGTCGGTTGGGCAGCATGACCCTCTCCCAAAACCGGACCCCCCCCCACCGCCCCCTCGCCGATAAATGCGCGTGTGGCGCGACCGCGAAAAACCCACGCGATCGAGCGACGTTTTCCCCCTTCCGGAACCCGCCGCGTCGCAGCCCGAGCGCGGCTTGGTACCTGCGCCAGCCGAACGTCCGCGCCGTACCGGATCACCGCCGGTTTGGCACCTACATCTCCACCGCGGCTGCACGGACTGGGGGGGGGGGGGGGGGTTGGGGCGGTTATCGCTCGGGGGGTCAACCCGATTCGCGGCCAACACCACGCAGCCGGGCCAGCCACCGCCGCCACCATAACTGCGGCACGGCCTCTGAGATTCAACGGTGGAACCAACAAGGGGGTGGGTATGGGGGGTGTAGGGGGGGGGCATTGTCGCCCCCATCCCCTCCCCTCCATCTTGAGACCCTGACCATCGATTTCCCGTAGAAAACTACTTTGAATGAGTCCTGGCTCGGTGGGCGGGGGGTGGGGGGGGGGGGTACCCTGGCAGGGGCTCTGCCCGCCCACCACCCCCGAGCGAGGAACTCAGCACCGCTGCTGGAGCTGTGGGTTCTCCGGACGCCGGACGTGACAACGGAGCGACGGTGAAACGGCGACGTCAGGCGAATTGATGAATGTAGAGTTAGGGTGGAGCTCCGGTCGGGAGTGGGGCTTGCTGCTCACGGCTGGTTGTCTGGTCGGCTAGGGTCAGGGGTCAGTGAGTAGGCCTAAACCCGACTTGACAAACGAGTTAACATCGCGACCCGCTCTGCGTGGGGTCGTCACCTGGTCCAGGTTCCACCCTAAGAGTCCAAAAACTTGGCATCGGCTTGTGATGTGTAGCAAGATCTAGTGCCGGTGTACTGTTGTGGGTTTTTTTATTGCAGTCGTTGCCAACAGACCAAGCGCCAACGGAGAAACCCGCCGGGGGGTGTTTGGGCCTGTGGTGGAACGGATGGCGGGTCCCAGCTCTGCGTTGTGTCTCGATTCCTCGAGGCGCAGCGAGCGCGCGCACGCACGCACGCAAGACGAGTTCCTGTTCTTTTGGCACGAGTGGTTAATACGCGGAGCGAGCGAGTGGCGCTCGCAAACTCCGGACAAAAACACGCACACACAGGTAGAAGGTGAAGGCGGAGCCCTGCGATTTGCCTTGCTCATGCGACTGGCTGGCGGAAGAGGCCTCCACTAGAGAGGGAGCTCAAGACAGCACCCCCACACCCCACCCCCCCCAACGAGAGAGTGTGTTTGGCCTCCTCTTCCGCGATGGCCAAACCGTCTTTAAAGACGAGGTGGGAGTACCCACACTTTACCCCACCATACGCGACCTGCCGATCGAATAACTGTGGTTGCATCTATATCTACAACTTATGGGAGGATAGAGGAGGTGGCGGTGAGACAGAGGGGGGGGGGGGGGTAATTAAGAAACTTGGGCCATGGTATCAACTGCCGCCCCGGGAGACTGAACTGGTGCCCTCTGTTCGCATCATCACCCTGACCTCTTCAATCCCATTAGCCTCGGCGATAAAAGCCCAGTGGGCACATGCCAAGCCCCCCCCCCCCCCTCCATCCCCCAAGGCATGGCCTATGGGCCCCGAGGGTTGCTTCCCTAGACCACAGCCCTGTAGCATGGGGGTATGGAGGGGGCTGGAGGGGACACAGCACTACACTCCCCAACATATAAATTGTTAATAAGTTCCAGAGCTTCATACAGAACACATGAGGGGGGCGACAGCCGGGTGTTGTTTGATTGACTCACTCTGTTCAACACTTCAACGTGTGTGTCAGGCTTGTGTCACTCCGACCGTGTTGTGCACCACCCCTGAGTTTGTTAATGTTCCCCCCCCCAAACATCCCCCCCCAACCCCACCCCCCCCCACAAGGCCACGCTCCAGGGCTGCGAGGTGACCTCTCTGGGTCACGCGACGGGCGACCCCCCCGGATGTGGGGGGTGACCCCCCGGCTGCGGGTGGCGACCCCCCCGGCTGTGGCTCGCGACGTCAAAAACTCCTCCCGGCAACCGCAGGACCACCGATCGGGGTCATCGGCCCACCGGCGGCAAGGCCAATACGACCGCGGAAATCTCCAAAAGTAAGAAGCGTAGCCCGCTAATATTGCCGCGAACGAAATCTCAGCGCGAAGCATTTCGAGTACAAAAATAAAGGGAGCGAGAGAGATATGAAATAAAAATACAAACTTAATTTTGTTTGTTGTTGCACGCGATTATACACACGCAGGGCTTACACGGGCCTGGCGCGAGACCACTCCGGACGTCGGCGCGGCTCGTGGTGATGGTGTGACTGGGGGATTGACGGTGGTGGCGATGGTTGGCGGTGGTTGCGGTGCGGGTGCCGCGTGCGGTCGAGAAGATTTGTCGGGACCGTAGCACCCCCTCCCGCCGGCACCAAGAAACGACGGCGGCGTGGTTATCGGGAGGATGGAGTGGCCTGGCCTCACGCCGGGGAGGTGACTCGGTGTTGCGGTGTGTTTGGTTCGCACGCACAGGGCCCGTCCTCCTCCCACCGGGTCGTACGAGGCCCCGCAACGCGACGCAGTGGCCCGCAACTCGCGAGGGCCTCCTCCCCACCTCCCCACGGCCACGACGAACCTTTGCAGAGTGAACCCACGTGGGCCCCGAGTCACTGTACACCCAATTCCTTAACCCGAGTCCCCCGTACGAATGGAGAAACGATAACGACGACAGCGACGACGTTTAACGATAAAAAAAAAAATTAACGATGGCGACGTCGATCATAATTGCATGATTAAAAGGTAAGGGGGAGGGGGGGGCACCTTAATTACCGTAACAAAATGACAAAAATAAAACGATAAAAAAAAGGGACCGCTTGTGTGTTGTCGTTGAGTGTTCAGCGCAGCGTGGTGGTGGTGGCGGATGCACCGGTCGGGTAGAGCGCGGGAGTCGCGCGTCCGTCTCTCGACAAGAGGCAGCTACGATGAATTGCACGGGAAAAAATGTGCATCCAGGAATGACCCCCCCCCCCTAACCCACCCCAACCCCCCTCCCGAGACCAAATCACCCCCGCCCCACACTGCGGGGAATTCTATTCCCTAGTGAACGCACGCACAGGCACAGGGACTTAACGAACCAACCCTGCCCCCCCCCCACCTCCCCCCCCTTACCCACCTCTTACCCCCACCCCATACATACCACGCACAAACCCTCCACCTCCAACTCATCACTCCGGCGATGCTACGCGGAAAAGTGTACTTACAGAGTTTCCCTCTTTAAAAATTTACATTTTTCGTGTTACTTATCTCTCTCAATAATAAAAAGCACAGGCTGGTTATAATAATAATGTACATTAAAAAAAGGAAAGAAGGAGAAAATAATTTCAATCGTTTAGCGGTCGCCCGTTGATTTTCATTTCCAGACTTGGCAGCGCGAAGAATCGCTGCATCCAATCGGGTGCCGGGAGATTGGGAGGCGGGGGGGGGGGTCAGTGGGGTGGGGGGTTTAGTGGAGTGGGGGGGGGGGGCAGGAGGGTGTGGAGGGCGGTGGTCTTGGCAAGGTGCTCTCGGACCATACCGTTCGTGGCGGGGGGAGGGGGGGTTCCCCGGCTCGCCGACAGGAAAGCGTGGTCCTGCTGTGTTCACGGGGACTCGACTCTCGTTCCGCCATTGCTGCCATTGCTTCTTGTTGCTTCCACAAAATTGCAACTCCGATTTTTCGTTCTTTTGAATATTCGCTTCTAAATCCCACCGCCACCCCCCCCCCCCCCCAAACTGGTGCCGAAGTCCAGACCGAGTGCAGCGTTAATGACGCCAGTTCTTCTCCTCCTCCTCCGCCCCCCTCCTCACCCCCCACCACCGCCCCCCATCCGCCCCTCCCCTTCTTCCCCCAGTGTTCCGTTCTTTCGTACAAAATAGCTTCGTCTCTTTCTGCTCTGTACAAGGGCACATCGCCAAGAGTTCTCAGCAGACGGGGGGGGGGGGGCACGGGTGAGAGTTGGTGGCGGGCGAGCGAGTGGTCAGGCGGGTGGACGGGTGAGCGAGCGGGCGGGCGAGCGGGTGGGCGAGCGAGCGGTTCGATAGAGTCGGCCCGTGCTCACCAGCGCTGCCTGTCTTCTCGCCCTCGCCGCCCGGGGCGAGGAAAATCCGAGGTCCACACTGCGCCGGAAACGGGGGCCTCAATTTTTGATTGGACGACGACGAGGAGGATGAGAACGAGGAGGAGGACGAGGAGGAGGAAGGGCTCGGGTTCAAGTTTTACCGTTTGGCCAATCAGGAGGCTTGTAAGTGGGGTCGCCGTGGCGACGCGGCCTTTATGTTGCATAGTGGTCGAAGCTGCCCAGGTACTCGAGTGCGGCGCGGTAGCAGAGCTGGTACTGATCCTGAAACGGCGAACAACAATGATGACGACGACTCAGCACTCGTCCGTCAACCGCGCCACGCCAAAGCGGAACAGTATTGTGACGGACGACGGTTCGGGCAACGGCCCGTCCTCAAAGCCAAGTTAGTGCAAGCGTGGCCCGCGTCTCCGAGTCCGCTTAAACAACGCCTGCAACATTTTTTGGGGGGCTCAACCGGGATGCACGGCAGCGCCCGTCCCTTCACGTCATGGGGTTAAAGGTGACAGGTCGGTGGGTCACAGGAGACGGGTCACAGGTGGATAGATCAATGGGTCACGAGTGGCAGTGTCAAGAGGTCCACAGGGTTATAGGGCCACAGGTAAGAGGTGCAAAGTGACTGCTGAAAAGGTCATGGGGGTCACAGGTGACAAATGACAGACTCACATGAGAGAGGTAACACGGTCACAGGGGCACAGGTGAGACAGGTCACTGAGTCATGGGTAAGTTCACAGGGTCACAGGAAGTGTGTGTGTGTGTGTCTCTGTGTTTCTGTGTCTGTGTGTGTTTCTCGTGTCTCTGTGTGTGTCTGTTTCCGTGCCTTTGCGTGTGTCTGTTTCCGTGTCTTTGCGTGTGTGTGTCTCTCGTATCTCTGTCTGTATGTATCTGTGTTTTCGTGTCTTTGTGTGTGTCTCTCAAGTCTCTATGTGTGCGTCTCTGTGTTTCCATATGTGTGCGTGTCTCCCGTATCTCTGTGGATGCCTGTGTGTTTCCGTGTCTGTATGTGTGTGTTGTTCTGTGTATCCATGTCTCTGTGTCGTGTGCCTTCGGTGTCTCTGCGTGTACGCCTCTGTGTTTCCGTGTCTCTGTGCGCGAGTCACCTCCGTCTGGACGGCTGCCGGCCTCTGCGTGCGCAGCATCTTCACCGTCTGGAACACGTCCACCACGCCCTCGTAGCGCATGCGCTCCAGCACGATGCTCAGCGTGATGAACACGCCCGTCCGGCCCACGCCCGCACTGCAGGGGGGGGGGGGAAGCAGGGGTTGGTGGGGAGCAGGGAGTAGCAGGGGGAGGAAGGGGGAGTGGCGGATCAGGGGGAGGAGGAGGAGGAGGGGGGAGGGAGCATGGAGGAAGTGGGAATAGAGGGAGGGAGTTATGGAGGGAAGGGCACACGGGGGCATTGCGGTTGACGCGTGGCCATTGTGGGCTGTGTGGAGATTGGTGGAGTGTGGCTGAGCGGGTGACAGAATGGGTGACCGAGGGTGGCCGAATGGGCTTCGGAGTGCAGGAGAGCAGGTGTGGTGAAGTGTGAGCGGGCGAGCGGGCGAGTCGGTGGGGAAGTCGGTAGGCGAGTCAGTGGCGGGCGAGCGGGTGAGTCGGTGGCGGTACTGCCGACGAGGGTCACCTGCAGTGCACGGTGATGGGCCCGTCCTGGCCAAACTGCTCCTTGGTCTTGTGCACCTGACCGATGAAGTCGATGAAGCCCTCGCCCGACTTGGGCACGCCCTGCTCGGGCCAGTCCGTGAACTGGAACTGGCGCACGGTGCGGGACTGCCCGTCCTGCGCACGGCGACCGACAGACATGGTCAAGACAGTCGGCCAAGACAGCCGGTCAGGCACACGTGCAGTCATGTGGTCGGGTACACAACAGGTCACGAATTTGGGGAATAAATTCGGTAAACGAACATAGACAGCCAGGAATATGGCAACACGGATGCGCGGCAACACGGATGCATGGACACATGGATGCATGGACGCACGGATGCATGGACGCACGGATGCATGGACACACGGATGCATGGACACACGGATGCATGGACACACGGATGCATGGCCACACGGATGCATGGACACACGGATGCATGGACACACGGATGCATGGACACACGGATGCATGGCCACACGGATGCATGGACACACGGATGCATGGACACACGGATGCATGGACACACGGATGCATGGCCACACGGATGCATGGACACACGGATGCGTGAGTGCGCAGGAGCGTGGGCACACGGGCGCGCAGGCAGAATGAAAGCTCCTACTCACCCTGGCGTCGGTGACCTTGAACTCGCGCAGGATGTACTGCGGCATGTTGTACTCGGCCATGGGGTCCACCACGAAGTACTGGTAGCGCGCCGAGCGCTCCGCCGGCCAGTACTGGTGGCACTTCTCCTGCGCTCGGGACACGCGAGGACACACGGCGGGCACACGGCGGGCACACGGCGGGCACACGAGGGACACATGGGGGACACACGCGATACACAAGGGACACAGGGGACAAACACGAGGACACACGGGGACACATTTGGGACACACGGGGGACACACGGGGACACACGCGATACACGGAATGTTATTGATGTATAAGCAACTGCCCACATCAGTCACAAAGATGTATAGCAGCTACGGAAAAAAACCCTAACCTTGCCTCAATGTCTGAATTGCCATTTATCATGACGTGAGTGAGTGTGCACGTGTGTTGTTTGTGTGCTTGTATACCCGTGCGTTCAGACGAGTATATGATTGTGTTTCTATCTAAGTGTGACAGAGAGCTGAGGAGCGATTCTCTAAACAACGAGCGGAGCCCTAGGGGGCCAAAACGCAGCAAGTTGGCACAGTAGGGGGCACAGGTGCTGCATCTGCCGGTCATCTCAGTGAGTCAAACCATGGCACCTTGGTCAGTGCCATGACGCCCTGCCAGCAGCGAGCCTTCCTCACTTCACGTAGCACAAGCGGGATGGTGATGTCAGCTGCTGTTGTTGTTGTTGTTGTGTCTTTGTGTGCGTGCTTGATTGTCCGTGTGTGTGTGCGTGCGCGCCGCACCCGTCCCATCTCGCGCAGCTTGGTGAGCATCACCACGATGGTGGAGTTGTGCTCCCACAGCATCCTCCAGAAGTCCTCCGTCGTCTCAGCCATCGGACCCTGCGTGGCGATGTACGCTGCCTGCTGCCTGCGCTCACGTGCGTACACGTGCACACCCGCACGCACGCAAGTACGCGCGCGTCAGTACGCTGCAGCGGCCCCATTGGCCAATTCCCACGATCCCTAGCCCAGAACCGTGGCGCGATTGTTGGTGTTTATTTCTTCATTAAAATACAACACCTTCAAAGTGCCCGTTGAGTTGGCGAGCCAAGCTGGGCCAGGAATGGGCAAGGACACGCGCACCACCTCTTTTCATCCAGGGCAACCGGGAGCACTTTTTTTTTCACGAACGCGGACCGCACGCCGTTAATAACAGTGATGCGGCATGGGGGAACGATAAAGCACGCGGTGGCCGTGCCCTCATCTCGGTCGTTTGTCACGCAGCCTCGGGACGTCCGCGGGGCCGACTACGCAGCGCCAGTGCGACCGAGTCCGCGGCAATTCCTCACCGGAAGCGTGTTTTGCTTCACGAGCACGCCAGACTGCCGCGTCAAACGAGGAACCGTCGGCGCTCGGGGACTTGCCGTGACGGGCGATCTCGTGGCCGATCGGCGGAATTGCATTTCCAATGAATGGCGGGAGGGCGATTCTGTGATTGATGGAATACGACAACCGTTCAATGTCCAGTAGGCTCACAGCACGAGTCCAGCGGATGGCGTTGCCGTCGGCTGGCCGGAGGTTACCCTGGCACGTGGCCCGGTGGCAGCTACCGGCTTGCCGGCAACTTGCCGGCAGCTGCCGCCGCGTTGTTGGCGCATTCGTCAACAACGCGGTGGCCTTAGACGCGTCGTTTCGGGCAATAACACTTCTTTATGGCACACACACACAGAGGCCAGGAAGGTAGAGGTAGCGATAGCCTAGTTTAGTTCAACATCATTTTGTTCAACCAGAGGTGAGAACTCAAGAGAAACAGTGTAGTCACAACTGCACGAGAGGCCTGGGGAATTAGTCTGTCCTATGTACGTTGAACTTCTTTCGCGCCTTACGTAGCCAACCATTCCAATCGGAGACGCGGGGGAAGGACAACAAACTAAACACAAAAAGCAGTTTTCAAGAAATGTTCCGCTTGCTGGAAGGAGCGCACAGCACGTGGGGCGAAACGTCGGACATCGTAACAAACAACGCCACCACGACACAAAACAACCCGAGAACAGAGAGCTAGGGGAGCCCGGTCCCGCCAGCCAGTACTAACGCACGCCGTGTGCAGTGGGACATCACGACGTCGTCCCTGTCTGTGTGTGCGTGCGTCTGCGCGTTGTGTCCCTCCGATTGTCTCTGTCAGCGTCTCGAGCGTGCGTGGGGAGCGGCAGCGCCGCGGTTAGCGCTCTGCGTTACGAAACCCCGGCGACCCCAGTTTCGAGCGCCGTGTACCGGCCGCGGAGGTGCCGGTACAGAGTGTGGCACAAACACCGGCCGCAGAGGCACCGGTGTGTGGGCTTAGCGGGTGGGCGGCTGGCTGGCGGCGCGTACCGGTATCCGTCGACGAAGCTGGCGTTGATGTAGTCGGAGCCCTCGACGCCGCGGATCGGCTGCAGCGGCACGCGCGTCGCCTCGTACGGCATCACGTTCACCAGCCGGTTCTTGAACTTGTTGCACGGCAGGTTGGCGCTGATGAAGCGCGACGGGCTCGACTTGCCGAGCGCCAACCGCTGCACGCACGCACGCACGCAGGAGAGCGAGCGTACATCGCGGGGTCAGGCCACGAACTCTCGCGCGCGAGGGGGGTAAAGGTCGCGACCTCGCTTCGGGAGCGGCAGGCCCACACGACGGGTTCGTCGACGATGCCGTGGAGCCCGGGAATAACCGCTGCGGACACGTCTAAATCGGGGAAGAAAAATCATGCACGTGCAAAGGATTCTGTGCTGCTCAAACACATCCGAGGGTTTGTCCTCGGATGTGTTGGAGTCGTGACCACGACGGCAGAGCTCGCGCCGTGTGTGCAGGAAGCAGTGTGATCGTGGGTCGCGGCCTGACACTGAGGCTCGGATAGCGCCTCTGCCGTGGAGGCAACGATGGGGCTACGCTTCGATCAGTGTGTCCGGTTGTCTTTAGAGTGAGTCCCCAGCAGTATCACAGCTTTGCCCTAAGGTTTCGTTCACATCGCTTCGTATTCACGAGGCTTATCGTGGGCGCCCTCCTCCCGCGCCGCTTTTAGACGGACGGACTCCCGAACAACGGACGTCGGGACTCACCCGGAACTCGAGCTGCATGCGCGTGGTGTTCTCGCCGGGCTCCGCCGTGCCCAGCTGCTGCAGGTGCGCGTAGAGCGTGCGCGCCGGCACCTCGGTGGGGCCCGCCGTCGCTGCCTCGAGCAGCGCCTCGTGCACGAACACGTACTGCTCCTCCGTCTGCACCGTGTAGTTGCGCTGCGAGCGCAGGCACGTGACGAAGCCGTACACGTCCGCCGTGCGCTCCGAGCGCAGGCGCTCCAGGGTGGCGTCCAGCACGACGAAGCAGCCCGTGCGGCCCACGCCGGCGCTGCGGAACACACAAGCGCGCGACGAGCCCAGAGTGAGAGAGAGGGGGCGGACAGAAACAAAGGCCGAAGGTGAGGGTCCGTCCACCCCCCCCCCCCTCTCCGCAGTGCGGTTTCGTACTGGGATTGGAACAAAAAAGTTTTGCTGGCTGGCTGGCTGGCGCGGGCGGGCGGGCAAGAGTTCAGCGGTGACGTCACCGCGGGTGGCAGGAATCGTGTGTGAACTAAAACTGCGCAGTTTAGATTGACCCGGGCTGACTGAGAATCGCGTCTGGGTTTGGTCTACAGTGGGAAAGACTGCGGCCCTAAAACCTGAAGCGAGGGGTCAACGCTGTCGGGTCGGGGAAGGTGTTGGGACGGGGGGCGGGGGGGTGGGGTGGTGGAGGAGGCGGGGGGTAGGTCCGGGGATGGGGGATGGCGAGGGTTGAGAGCGGGGGGGGGGGGGCAGCACCTGCAGTGCACCACCATGGGGCCCGCATCGGACGGGTTGCAGGCCTTGACGCGCCGCAGGAACGCCAGGAAGGGCGTCGGGTACTCGGGGACGCCGTGGTCCGGCCACGCCGTGAACTGGAACTGCCGCACCTCGCGCTTCTCGTTGGAGCCGTTCTAGAGGGGTGGGGGTCGACATCGTCGACATCGTCGTCGTCACTGGTCATCGTGCGTGCGGTCGTCAGCCACGTTCTCTCCACTGCTGGATGAAGGCATCCGTGTAATGCGTCGTCCGCGGTCTCGCGATGCAGCGATTTCGTGGCGACGGTGAGAAAGGGCACGGAGGCAACAACGGCTGGTGTGGGTGAGTGTATCAGGGTGTGGGTGAGCGACGGTACCTTGTGCAGCGTGAAGGTGCGCACGGCATAGGAGGCGAGCTCCAGGGTGTCCACCAGGGACACTTGCACCAGCCCGTACGTCTCGCTGCCCCGCGCTGGCCAGTACTGGTCACACTTCACCTGCCGGGGGGCACGAGGGGGTGGGTGGGCGGGGGGGGGGGGTGCAGGGGGCACGGGGGTCAGCTGGCAGAAGCGGTGGCCGGGTTGGCTTGGAGGTCAGAGACGCCGAGACGCTGAGTGTAAATTCGGGATTCAGCCGCCCATCTGTGATTTGTGACTGGGATCTCTAGCGATGGTGAGTTGGTGGTCTCAGTGCGGTCACAAGTTCATGATACGGTTAATCACGTGGAGATCCACAGACGTCCACAGAGATCCATAGACTCACACAGAGACTCAAAGACTGGACTGTGATTAAACAAGTGCACATTGAGTTGATGGTCTCAGCCCGGTCAACAATTTTGGTTCTGCGATGAATTAGGCTAAATACCAGCCGTCCCGGTTTCACTGCCGTGCGATGACCACTACACTCACGCGGCAGTCGCACCGGAACGCCCTGCCCTCTGCCGTGTCCACCAGGTCACCTGAAAGGATTTTTGTGCAGCTTGGGAACGTGACATCGATTTCAGCGCCCGGTCGATTGGCCGATTAAAGTTGACCGCTCGACTGGACGTTTCGAATCATAAACGGCGGCCGTCCCCACGTCCCTGCATTCCGAACGAGCCACACCCGGCATGACACGGCCGATGATGTCACCAAGCCCTGCCCATCACCTCCCGTCCAGTGGCACACATGGAGATCTTCCCCCGACCCCTACCATATTATTTTTCGTTGAATCTGATGGGTTGGGTACTCGAAGTGATAATCGGAAGAGTAATCCGATTGGAACGAGCAGAGCTGGGCTCAACGCGTTTGTGAATAACGCTGTTGCATTAACGTGAAAAATACACAAAATATATATAAAATACACAATATATAAAATACACAATATATAATACACAATATATAAAATACACAATACATATTAAATACACAATATATAATACACAATATATAATACACAATATATAAAATACACAATATATAAAATACACACTATATATAAAATACACAATATATATAAAATACACAATATATATAAAAAATGCTTTGTGTTTTTTTTCGGTAAAGTCACGTAGAAAGAAAATCAAGTGGCTGACTTTACCGCAAGAGCCAAAAGTAATTCCTGCAGTCACGAAAGCTCTAAATTTAAACATACAAAATAGGCGACGTTTCGGGACATGGTCCTCCTTCACAGCAGATAGATGGCAGTGCTCTTGGTGAAAGTGCCGCGTTGTTTGGTTACGTGTGTTTGTGTCACCGCTGCCAATGCACACTCACCAAAATGGATTTTGTTCAATCTACTCGAGGACCCAATGAAAAAATAATCCCCATGCTGCTGCTGCCTGCCTGCCTGCCTCCCTCTGCTGGCAGCAGGACATCATGGTACACGCATTGCCACGAGCAGCCTGCGGGCGCTCACCAACGCCCAGTTGCTACGAGCAACAGAGTGCCGGCGTTTGCGCACCGCCCCGTTCGTGCCGAATTGCCCCCAGGAAGTGACCGGTTTGGACACCAATCGACTGAGTCGACCCAGGGGAGGTCCAGGACCGGTTCAGATAATCGTCACCGGTGTTGGGCGAGCGCCGTGAGCGCCGTGAGCGGCGATCGAAACTGGGGTCGCCGGGGTTTCGTAACGCGGAGCGCTAACCGCGGCGCTGCCGCTCCCCACGCACGCTCGAGACGCTGACAGAGACAATCGGAGGGACACACGCGCAGACGCACGCACACACAGACAGGGACGACGTCGTGATGTCCCACTGCACACGGCGTGCGTTAGTACTGGTTGGCGGGACCGGGCTCCCCTAGCTCTCTGTTCTCGGGTTGTTTTGTGTCGTGGTGGCGTTGTTTGTTACGATGTCCGACGTTTCGCCCCACGTGCTGTGCGCTCCTTCCAGCAAGCGAAACACGCCCGACGCGATAGCAGCATGGTACACGCTCGATTCGGTTGCCGGAGAATGTCTCGGCGTGGAGGGGCGAGCGAAACGGAAACCGAATTCGTTTCACACGGGCACAACCCAAAAAGCACAGCACCACAAAAATCTACGCTGGGTGAGAGAGCGGTGGGGGAAGGGGGGGGGGGGAAGGTGATTAGCGTTCGTGCAGGAAGAGCAGGGTGATGAGTTGGAGGAAGAGGAGTGGGCAAGAGGAGGGGGGGGGGGCACAACACACAGCGCTTGCCTTTTCAGACAGCACTGACTGGCACTGAATCTGAAAAGATGGAGAGGGAGCGAGAGGGAGAGAGAGAGAGATGGAATGAATGAATTAAAGAATCGAACAGATAAGCACGCATTCACACGGTCACACGCTCACACAGTGCGCTCCATCATCACGTGGTCACGCGATCACACGGGCGGGCGATCATCGCGGGGTGGCGGACGGGGTCGCGGGTGGGGAAAGCGGGCACGGTGGGCCTCACGCCCGTGACCGCGCGTCGGCGTGGCACGGCACCATTGGCTGGCGGCTGCGCAGGGAACGCGCCACCGCAGCGCCGTCACGCCAACGCTATTATCCGCGCGAGGAGGCATTAAATATGAATAGGAGCGGAGAGCAAATAGAGAGGCTCATCCATTTTAATGCGTATGTAAATGACAGGTGTTTAAAATAAATATACGGACACCGGCAGAGACCGTCCGCGGCAGGGAACGGAGAAGGGGGGCGGGGGCAGGGTGGAGGGGGATGGGGGAGGGGGCCAGTGGGGGCACTTGAAACGCAGGACAGAAAAGTTGAGAGAGAGGGAGGGAGGGGAGGAGGGACAGCAACCGACTGAGGCGACTCGATAATAAAAAATAAAAACCCCCATGATTGGACATCAAGAGCAAACATGAAAGATTTAAAAGCTTCTCCCAGAGCGCCGCACTGATGGGAAACGTAATTAGAGGCGGTGGCGGTGATTGATGGTGATGGTGACGATGATGGGGAGAAATGACGGGCGGGGGTGGCGGGTGACGCCAGCGACGGCCGGCGAAAGATGATGAATTTGACGAAGTCAATCAGTTGGCGCGATGGAGACGAGGAAGAAGCCGGCGGTGGAAATGGCGATTGGGGAGGTTGAGAGACCGGTGGTCTCTGTGTGAGTTTATGGGTCCCTGTGTGAGTCTATGGGTCTCTGTGTGAGTCTGTAGGTCTCTGTGGGAGTCTATGGGTCTCTGTGTGAGCCTATGGGTCTCTGTGTGGGTCTGTAGGTCTCTGTGGGAGTCTATGGGTCCCTGTGTGAGTCTATGGGTCTCTGTGTGAGTGTATGGGTCTCTGTGTAAGCCTGTGTATGTGCGTGTATGTATGTTGAACTTCTTTCTCACTGTACGTGCTAATCGAAGGTGCGTGGGGAAGGAGAACAAACAAAAAGCTGTTATAAAGAAGTGAGTTTTCGATGGCACGAGCTACGTGGATCATTGTTTGGCATTCGCCCTCCGGCGTTGCTGTTTTCTGGCCGTGCCACGCGTCGCTTCGGAAACCACGTCCGACGTTTCACCGCCACGGGTCACCCGAAAGGGCGCTCCCTTCCTCAGAATTCCTTGCCGGGTCCGAAACGTCGGACGTCGCGTCCCGAACGACGCAGCGGCGCAGCCCGGAAGCGCGCGGTGTGGTTCCGGGGGGAAGGAGGCGGGCACCCCGGACGGCTGCGCCGCTCGCTGCGGAGAGGTTCGCGGTGCGGATCTGGCGGCCGCCCTGGTTCATACATCCGGGTGTACGAACCCAAAACACGACGACGTACCGTCTTCGCCGCGATGGGCTTCAAAGAGCCCGCGACGTTCATTCGAAAATGAGCGGGGGCCAACTGTGCCTGGCGTCAAGACCCAAGTTTACTTCATTGGGTAAAACCACGCAGCGACATTGCCCCTTTCTGGCATACCCATTATGGCACGGACATGGGAGGCCAGCCCGTGGCAGCCCGTGGCAGCCCGTGGCAGCCCGTGGCAGCCCGTGGCTTCCTTTGCAAGGGCTCTGATTGACATGTCCGCCCAACTCGTCTGCATCTGTGGCCCCGACCCCTCTCTGATCTCTGGCCCCACAGCCTCCTCCTCCCCCTCCTCCCCCTCCCTCCGCGTCGTGGCAGATTTACTCCCTCCCTCCCTCCTTCACTCCCTCCCTCCCTGGTTCCGAGAGGGCCGCCTCTATCCGCGCGGAACGGACACCGAACAATTCCCATCGCTTGCATTTTGCGCGAGCGGACTGTCATGCAGTCAACGCCACCGCCCGCCAATCCACCCCGTCGCATCGTCATCGCGATAAAGGAGGGAGGGAGGAGGAAGGAGGTGCAACGTCGCCCGCTCTCACCCGGCACCGCTCCTCCAGGCGTGTCATCATGACGATGGTGGAGCTGCGCTGCTCCCACACCATCCTCCAGAAGTCGGCGAAGGTCTCGGGCAGCGGGCCCTGCGTGGCGATGTAGGCGTTCTGCTTGCGGTAGCCGTCCATGTAGTTTGCGTTGATGTAGTCGCTGCCCGGGACTCCTGCAAGCCAGGGTGGGAGGAAGCAAGAGAGCACGGGGAGATATAAAATGACGAAGACGATGACGACGACGACGAGATTTCTCTTTGATAAGAGACCCCCCCCCCCACTTTTTAAGCCGGTGGGTGTCACGGAGCATTTAACACGTGATAAACATTTTGAAAGGGGCACCCCCGGTGGCAGCTGTTCCTGAGCAGCACGAGGCGACTCAAGGATGGGGTGATGATTGCCGCTGTGTACAAACTCGTTGAGTAATTTCTCAGATTTGGTCAATTTTGGACCCTGATGCTAGCAGACAATGGCCAATTTGTTTCGACTGATGTCGACGTTTTACGCACAGCACCAGGTACTCATTTAAGGCCGAGTCGACCTAGGCGAGGTCCAGGACCGGTTCAGATATTCGTCGTCCGATGTTTGCCCGTGAGCGAAAATCGCTTCCCCAAAATGACAAAGATCCCCCAGTATGGCCTTAAAGACATACACACACACGGACAAAAACCAAATACACACGCAGACACTCGCATACACACGTACACACAGACGTGCATGGGCACGTAGAGATGGACACGTAAACGTACGGACACACACACGCACTGCCCTCACACACCTCCCCAGCTCGCCCTTTCCCCCCCCTGATATTGATTCATGTTAATGTGACTTATTGAATTATGTTAATATCGTAATATTGGATTATGTTAATGCAGGATATTGGATTATGATGCCTGCGAAATATTGGATTATGTTAATGTGCACGGTCAAGGTGTGCGCTTTATATGCGCCGCAAGATTTATGCACGAACACTGCAATTTTAATCGCGCGGCTTGCACGGAGATGCACTTGCCGCCCGCGGTTCTTTGGTGCGTTGGGAGAAGCGAGCGGTGCCGCCGCCGCCGCCGCCGTGGATTCTTTGCGACAGCGTCCATCCCCCCCTCTCCCTCCCCCCCCTCCGTTGGAATTGCACGTCGTGCGCAGCCCTCGTCCGCTCACGCATCGGTCGCCATTTAGTCTCGACCTCTGCACCTCGCGCGCAGCTGCGCCACGGGGGGGGGCCTCGGCCTCGTGACTTTGTCGCTGGACGCGAGTGAATTCTGCGCATTGTTAGGATTGATACTCATTATACGTTGAATTCGTTGCGACTGCACCGCGATCGGTCTAAAAATAACATTCCCGAGCCAACGCGCGCTGCGGGGAATTAATTATTGAACATGGATCCGTGCTCGTGCAATGCTTCTTTCGTTTCTCACGTGACGCTGCAGTTGTTTCTGCACCGATTGCTTTTCGCTTATTTCCTGAACTGGTGGCCCAGGCCGCGTTTGTGCGAATGAGACTTCTATCCCGGGTCTCTGGAGTTCCCACCCGGGGTTAAGCGAAATCTACTTGACTTGCATACTGCCCTGTGAGCAGCATGTGCTGCTTTCGTGCCACGTGCTGCAGAGGCACGTGGGGACGGCTGCCGCGGTGTAACGGCTATCACGCCGGACTTGCCATCCAGAGGTCGTCGGTTCGGGCCGGTCGGGTGGGGCGGGCGGCGCGTGTGATACACGTGCGATGTTTCACCCACACGTGCGTGTGCACGCACGCACATGCGCACATGCGCGCACGCACACGTACGCTCGCACAAGCGCGCACGGCATCGTGTGCTCGTCCACAGTTACGCAAACGCGTACGCTCACACGTAAAGATTCACGCTCCCCCCCCAACTTCACGTCGCACGGCGCGTCGCGCTCGCTCACCGTCCTGCGTCTGCAGGATGACGCGCGAGTGGTCGTACGCGATGACGTTGGCGTAGCGGTTCTTCGGCTTGTTCACCTCCAGGTTCGAGTGCTCCCACGTGAACTGCTGCCCGGGGTCGATCGACTAGGGAGGGACACGCACACGCATCACAGCCACGGTCAACCACACAGACAGTGGCACCACCAGGAGGTACACGCATCACAGCCTTACGGTCAATACCGTACAGACACCGGCACAGTGCATCCACGGTCAACCCTGCAGCACCATCGTATTCAACGTCACGTCATATTTGCAAACTCCAACGGAAGCACTTCTCTTAGGAATGCCAGGCGCTGGTGGGAGATTTACAGATCTCTACGTAATCCACCAACCCTGAAGATCGCAAGGGTCTGCGCCACCACCTGGCCTCTTCCACTACGCACTGCCCGCCGCACACGCACAGCCATTTTTGCACGAGCGCTCAGAATAATCGGGGCGACGTCCACGCCTCCAAGATCCAAAGTAAGGCGACCCCATCCAACGACACACGCTCTTGATGAGCTCGCGCGGCATAAAAGCCGAGCCTCGCCCCCACCAGGGCAACGTCGAAATTTCGCCGCTGCCTCTGCAGGGAAGGTGATCACCGCCCTTCGGTGCTCATTTGAGCAGGAAATTGGCTTCGGTTTGTGATGGTCTCGTAAGCAACCGCCGTGCCGGATTGGCACCAAGTCATCGCCTAACGGACACCCCAGAGTGAATTCTCTTCGAATTGAGCACGGGGGAGGGAAGGGGGGGGGGGGACGACGACGACGAAATAGACGCAGCAGGAACAATTTGAATGATCGAGGCGGAAGATAAAGTGAGGGACGGAGCTGGGAGCTTTGCAAAGCAGGGAGAGATGAAGACACAGATGACACGAGGAAGGAGGGAGGGAGGGGGTGATGGAGCGGCGAGCGGGCGCGGGGCGATAAATCCGCCGCTGCGCCGTGCGATACGCTCGCAATGGTACATCCGTGATGAGAGAATGAAGAATAAGATTGGAGATAGGCAATTTGCATGGCGCATAAATGGATTAAGGGTTAACCAGTAAATATGATTTATTGGGGATTTTCCCGAGAAGAATGTAATGGAGACGCATTCAACCCACGTGGCAGTGAGATTTGAAAGCAGCCTTCGTGACGAAATAATATCAAACGCGCGCGGAACACAAATCCGACTACGCAGGATTTACCTTTGAGCGACGCACACGTGCGACCTTGACACATGCGACTCAAGTACGTGGCCCCTATGACGTGCGTGCGCTCGTATGTACGTGCGGGGGGGGGGTGCGCGTGTGATGCATGCGAGTGTGTGCATTCAGGCTGCACGCGAGATATTTTCACGCACACGCACACACACGTGCATGCACGTGTACGCTCGTACAAGCGCACGCATGCATGCTCGTACACAGTTACGCCACACATGTACGCTTACACATGCACACAAAGACAAAGATCTCCCTTTTAGGCAAAACAGACTGTAGGGGCAAGTGCTGTTAGCGAGCACCTATGAAAGGCCGGCACGGCACACGAGGGGGTGGGTGGCCAGCACCACGCCACGTCGCCTTTCTCTCGCGAGTGGCGATGTTGATCACATCGCACCAGGTACTCATTTAATGCTGAGTTGACCTAGGGAAGGCCCAAAACTGGTTCAGATAATCGTCACTGGTGTTGGCGGTAAGCGGAATTCGAATTCTGGTCGCTGGGCTCGTAGTGCAGTAAGCTAGCAACACACTACCGCTCCCCACATGCGCGCATACACACACGCACACGCACACACGCACACACGCACACACGCACACACACACGCAGGTGTCATGCGGAGGCGTCACATCAGTGAGGTTTTGTGTCGCATGGAACTGAATTCTGCCTCCTGGCATCTGTGGCGCTGCGTTGCACACACGCACACACCTGGCTTTCACTACGACACGCGCGTGTGCGTGCTTGTGTATGTGTGGGTGCACGTGTGTGCGTTTGTGTATGTGCAAATGTGCAAGCGTGCGAGTGTATAAGTGTGTGCGCGTGTGCGTGCATGTGTGAGTATGCTCGCGTTCGCTTGCGTATGGGTGCGTGTGCAAGTGTGCGTGTGATTCCGTAAGTGCGCGCGTGTGTGTGCGTGCACGTGTGAGTTTGCAAACACACTGCACCGTGTGGGTGAAGTGGATGGAGGGAGGGAGATGTGGTGGTGGTTGGCGGTGGTGGTGGGGGGCAAAATGGGGGGTGGAGGCGAGGGGGGTGGGTAGGGGGTGCATTTGAACAGGCTTTGTTGTCAGAACTAATTTAAATGTAATTCAGTTATTCTCTCAGCTCAGCGGAGACGCGGGCGTGACAAATCTGCTGAATAATTGGACGATGATGCCCCCGGCGGTCACACAAACCTGGGGCCGCGTAACTCCCAATCAGGATCACATGGCTACCTGGGGGAGCTCTACCCCCATCACGAACACTAAACCACCACTACCCCGAATACTACACCTAACCCCTAACACTACGCCTAGCAACTAACGGGAACACTACCCTACCGCTACACCTACTCCCTAAGTTACGCGAACACCACCACTACCAACGAATAGCACACCTAACTCCCAACACTACACCTGAGCTATAATGGCTATCACTTACACTAGCACCAGGCGTAACTCCTGCCCCTACCATATTCCTACCTCTACCACTACAACCCTACTCCACGCAAGTCCCAACCCTACGAATTGAAGTGGTAGGAGCTGATTTTTACATTGTTTAATCCCACTTTACGTCCAACCGTAACCCCACAATAACCAGACATTTAACCCTTAGCTTCCCCTACCCGTAACCTTCACCCAAATTCTAACATTTCTGTTCACCCCCCAACCCTGTCTCATAACCCCAAGCATAATACTACCCCCCTACATATAACGCGACCCCTAACTCCCATTCCGTTATGACAAACAACAAAGGCACGTGGCCTGCAGCCGTGCGTCACGTCACCCTGTACGTGACGTCGCCCCCGCCCGCCCCCCTCCCCGCCAACCCGAAAGAGAGGGCTCATACATGAATAAATTAATTAACGAGTCCCATCCTCGTGCGAGATGGCAGCAGCAAGGTGGTCAGGAGGCTTTGGACACCCAACTAACGAGGTCTGCTCGTCACGAGAGGGATTCAGGAGAGAGTTTGCGTGGCTTTGCCGTCCCTCGTCCATTGAAGGAGCGCAGGCAACAGTGGGTTTCCCTAACAGAGGTTTGTGTTGGATTAGATTGGGTAAATAAAAAAAAAGTGTGTCGCTGAACCTGCCGCCACCCGACACAGCCAATTGATGAGGTTTGTCACGTAAACAGAACGTGCCAATTCGTTACTAGTGGGTTTACTGGACGGTCCGTGGTGTCGCTTGCATGGCCGCAGTCGCACCGCTGTGGTTCGTGCCTTGAACTCTCCGTTCGTGAAGGAGATGTTGCGCATCGGCCTGCTGACGTTCTGATGCGGTTGATGGTGACACCGATGAGTTAATAAAACCGAAGCAGGCTTCAGCCTTGGCATGGTGCACGGACCAAAAATCAACACGTTCGTCAATAACACCGCGGGCCTTGATAAGCAAAAAGTATGTAACAGGCGACGTTTCGGGAAATGGCCCTTCTTCACCGCACACAGAGAGGCCAGCGAAGGCGAGTGAAATTCACGGGTGCAGGAATCGGTAAGTTAAGTTCACGGGACCAGTGACCATGACAGGAGCGATAAAAGAGTGAGAAGGAGGCGGTCGGGCCTGCGAGGGAGGGGTATGCAGACAGGTCACAGGTCCGGTGGCTAGCGCAGAGTGACCGCAGGGAGGGCGGCAGTCGCCCCAGAGTCACCCGCCAGTCACCCGCGAGTCGCCCCAGAGTCGTCCCCGAGTCGCCGCCGAGTCGCCCGCGAATCGTCCGCATACCTCGTACTCCTGCGAGAACTTGAGGTTGTTGTTGGACTTGAGTCGCTCGACGTGGTCGGAGAGCTCCGCGATGGGGATCGGAGGGTGGTTGATCATGCCTGGGGGTGGGGGAGGCACGAGACGGACCACCGGGCCCACGCACAGCACACGATGCACAGCCCGCACACAGCACACGATGCACAGCACACGGCACACACAGCACACGCACAGCGCACGACGCACAGCACACGACAGACAGCACGCGTACAGCACACGCACAGCGCACGATGTACAGCACACGATGCACAGCACACGATGCACAGCACACGATGCACAGCACACGATGCACAGCACACGATGCACAGCACACGGCACGCACAGCACACGACACACAGCACACGACACACAGCACATGACAGACAGCACACGCACGTGTGATCGTCATGAGACAGGCAAAACGCGCCATCGAATGGCTATTGGATGGATATTAGATGAGTCGAACATGTGTCGTCATGGGATGAGTAAACATGTGACGGGCATGACAATGGTAAACATGTGACCGCGAGAATGGTGAACATGCGATCGTCGTGGGAAAATCGCGCAACTATCGTCGTGAGAACAGCGCACGCGATAACCGTGAGAGCAGCGCACGCAGTCGTCATGACAAGAGCACACGTGCATGGACGCGTCCGGCGCTGCGCTGCGGTGTTAATGCGGACGTGGTTAATGGCGTGAAGATGCCGTGGCCGAGGAGCCAGGAAAGCCAGGAAAGTAAACTAAGCAATTTGTTGTTGTTGTTGTTGTTGCCAGGTAAAGCCCAACACTGAGCTGTGTAGCTATATTTCAGGAGCGAGCTGGCTTACAAGTGACAGCTCAATGAAGTGGCTTTTCACGTGGAAATTTATGGCGGCCAAATAAATCTAAATGCACGTTGAGGAGGGAAAAAACGGGGGACCTGGGGAAAAATCCAAGCGACCACGTCAACACTTTGCCACCGTGGCGAGATGACCCTGTGACACGGATGAACCATGACCCAGGAAGCTTGCGGTCGAGCTGACCACGTGACCTATGACCCGAGCGACCTGCGACCCGAGCGAGACGTAACAAGGCGGCCGAATTGAACGGGCGCGACAAGGCCGCGGGCCTTTTTTTTTCCCCGATCGCGGGCCGAGGGTCTTGGTGCCGTCGTCCGTATGAGCGCCGGCAGCCGGTGGGGGGGGGGGGGGGAAGGAGGGGGGTTGACGGCGCTGGTGGCAACCGGTGTCCACCAGGAGCATGGGATGGAGGCAGAGGGGGTGGGCGGCGGCAGAAGCCGTTGGAGCCTCGGCCCCTCCGTGAGAACGGACGGCGTGCGCGTTAACGTGGCCGGCAACGACCGGGGATGGTTACGCGGCTATGCGGTCGTGGCGAATGGGGATCGCGGTTAAAAATGCGACCCAATAATTTCACCGGCTCTCGCCCTATGACGAAAGAGAGAGAGAGAGAGGGGAAGAGAGAGAGAGAGAGAAAGAGAGGAGGGAGAGGAAGCCCGGGGACGGATGGATGGCTTTTAATAGACACGCGCTCGCCGGCGGCGCTGGCAGTTAAAGAGGCAGCGCGCAGAGGGAGGGAAGAAAGGGCGAGGCGGTTAGTGTTTCCGGCACGAGGCTGGGCTGGAGAAATGACGCCGATTGGGAGAGACGTGAGTTGGTGCCGAGAGGGTGGAGGTCAGTGCTTTGCAGCTGAAGTGGGGGGGGTGGTGGGGGGAGTGGGGGGCGGCTCCCCTAGGCTGAGGGGTGTGGGCGACCAACAGCACAGGATAGGGCCCCCCCCCCCCCCATTTTTTGTCACAGCAGATAGGCCCCTCATTGCACAAATGGCAAAGGGCCAGGGTGAGGACAGAGGTAGTGGTGGCATCATCATCGGCTGGAGCCCGTTGGCTCGGCTGGGGCCTGTCAGCCAAATAATTATGATAAAGTGGGGGGGGGGGGGGGGGGGGGGGCGGAGGGGGTGCAGGGATGCAGTTTTGAACGAGCCCCAGCGAACTCTTAAAAGAGCAGCCGCCCACACGCCCTGGGTTCCCCACCCACCCTGGACCCTGCCGGGCCTGGCATGCCATGAGCGGATGGGAGAGGGCGGGGGTTTGGAAGGTGGCGGCGGTGTGGGGGGGGGGGGGGGGGGCAACGTGAGTGAGATGGAGAGAGGGGGGGAGGGTAGCGGACGAGGGATGGCGACTAACTTTGGGGGGCGGCCAGCTCGCCGGGCAGACTGCCTGCAGGAAAACCTGCGAGGAGAAGGAATAAAAAAAATAACGGAGGGGGAGGAAAAAAAACCGAAACAAACAAATAAAGATATGAAAATAAAACGCACGGAGACAAGCGACAAGGGCACATTTCGAGGGAGAAGTAAATTAAAAATAACGGAGAACCGCCGACGGAAATAAAATAACGGCAACTGTAACGGCGCTCGCGGCAGCGATTTCCGCACGGAGTGAGCAGCTGACGCGCCGGGCCCCCCGCAGCGTCAAACGCACGGAGAGGAGGCGGCAGCGGTGATGGTGGATAAAGGATGTGGGTGGTGGGGGTGGGCGGGAGGGGGGGGCGGGGGGGTGGAGGTGGTGGTGGTGGGGGGGGGCGGCACCTGGAGTCTGGAAGTTGATCCTCCGCATCTCCACGGGGTCCGACGTGTGCAGGGGCGACGTCTCCTTCGCTCCTCCTGGCAGCATCGGCTTCCCCGGGTCCGAGTCGCTCCTCTTCCTGCGGGGCCCGGGCGGGGTGGGCGGGGCAGGTGGGGGGGGGGGGGGCAGCCATTGTAGCTCGTCAATGAGGAAGTTCTGACCCCGCCACCGCCATGACCCCTGGCTGTTGCTTGACAGGGGTCATGTCCTCCACCCCCACCGGGACTGGGTGCCAACGCTCAAAAGTGACGAGCCAGAGCAAGACTCAAAATCGGGACGCGCTCGCTGGGACGCAGAGCTAATTCCGCACCTGGATGATGACTGATTGTTGAGGTTCCCAGAAGTGTTCGCACCTGTTGCCAGCTCGCCCACACTCTCTGGTCGCTCCCAGCTGGTTCACGCTAGCTCAGGCTGTTTCGCGTTCACAGCTGGCACAAACTCACTGAGGAAACTACGAATAGTTGGGCATCGTTCGGGGATTTTGTTCTATCACGGTGGCCGATGAGGGCAGGGTGAGCGATGGCTTCCCGATGTCTTACCTGTCCGGTTTGCTGCGGTTTCCATGACAGCAGAAGAAGGGGACAAGGACACAAACGTTGTTATCCACTGTCGACGACGCTGCCCAAAACTCGCGTTTTACGAGAGCGACACGGGGGGGAGGGGGGGGGGGGCATGGGTCCGCTGACCAGGGATGATCGCTACCTCCGTGTGCGCGTGTGTGACCCTAATTGAGAACATTTCGCGGTTGGAAGAATATCGAAATTGGCAAATGTGGACGCTGAAATCGTAACACGATGGCCTGCTCTTGTGATTGGCTGTCAAGGGGGGCGAGATCTTTAACGTCCGCTGAGA
Source organism: Petromyzon marinus (assembly GCF_048934315.1). Lineage (NCBI taxonomy): Eukaryota > Metazoa > Chordata > Hyperoartia > Petromyzontiformes > Petromyzontidae > Petromyzon > Petromyzon marinus. The sequence goes on along the minus strand of NC_133710.1, from coordinate 4,533,604 downwards.
GCGAAGCGGACGGCGCGTAGTCTCTTCACGGTTAGCGCCCGCTACAGCATTAACCAGGGTGGCCGCTGGATTCCAACGGTGAGCCTTTGCAGCAAAGGGCGGCGAATGTGCTACCGCCGGGGCACGCCACCTGCTGCACCGCGTGACGTGAAAGAGAAGGGCTTGTTGCCGTTGGCAAGCAGCAGCGCCGTGTGATGGATGGTGGCTGGCGACGGGTGATGGCGCGTGGGTGGTGTTTTGGCGGGCTATCATAGCGGATATTAAAAATAAATGATCAGACAACGGCGCCCCCCATCATATCCCGTCGGCCGCACGGCCATTTTGGCAGCACGCATTTTGTTTTCGGCAGCATCAGTGGGACATGGGCAAAACACGCCGGAGCGGTTTCCGACAATCGGAGCCTCGCCAGCGGCAGAACCGGGCACGCTTCGAATGGCGCGGGCGAGGGGAAGACGAAGGGACCGCACCTCTTGTAGAGGAGGATCGCTATGACGACGCAGATGATGAAGACGACGGCCAGCACGGGCCCCACCACCCAGAGCAGGCCCTCCTCCTCCTCCGTGATGGGCAGCGGCTCGGGGTCGGGAGACACGACGGGATCCGAGTAGGGGCTCGCCACGAACATCCGCTAACCGCGCGCAGAGACGCAGAGAGAGAGGTACGATGCAACGGGGTCATGCACTCAACGCGCGGATTCACGGATCATCCTGGCCGGGTTGGCCCAGGGGTTAAAGATGCTCAACCGGCACACGCTCATTATCCTGGCTTTGATTGCATCATCATCATCATCATCGTCTTCTTGCTTTTCGTATTCTTCTTCGTTTAATATTCACACCTTTCCTGCCATGCCAGACGTGGCGACGCGCCATGCGGCAGCAGACCCTGCCAGCGCAGATAACCAGTTGGGTATCCGCCTGCCAGCACGGAGCGGCATTGCTGTGGCTCTTTTACCGACTTGGCCATTTGCGAGTAACTCGTTAACTTTGGCGAACGTGGACCACGACGCTGGGAAACACTTGGCCTACTCGTTCTCAATTAACCCCACGGAGATCTTGAACGTCCATTGCAGAGCAGATTGGTGCATATTTTAAAACGATGAAAACATTTTTTTTAATTTACCAGGTAAAACCCACTGAGCTATAGAGTTCTTATTCAGAATAAACCTGGCTACAAATGGTAGCTCAAGGAAGTGGCTTATGCGGAAATTTATAGCAGCCAAATACTTTAAATGCATATTTCTAAATATGGAGGGAAAAACCAGAGGACCTGGAGAAATATTCCACATGATCACAAGGAGACATGCAAACTCCATATATGCAGGCGTCAGGGTCGGGATTGAATCCACGACCTCCTGCATACCAGGCGAGGGAGTTAGCATCTCGCCACCATGGCCAGATAACCCGTGACCCAGGAAGCTTGCGGTCCGGCTGACCCGGGACTCAGTCGACCTTTGAACCATGTGACCTACGATCTGGGTGACCTGCGACCCGAGCGAGACGCACGGCTCGGAGCGGCATTAACCAGGGCGGCTGTCGGGCTCACACCGGCAGGAAGTTGGAGGTGGGGGAAGTGGCGGCGCGGGAGTGGCGCTGGCGGTACTCACGCTGCCCGCATCGTGTGGCTCCAGCTCGTAGAGCACGAAGAAGACGTAGTCCTGCCCGGCGGAGAGCCGGCGGTTCACGTGCCCGCCGTACTCCAGCCCGTCGCCCAGCGTGAAGTCGGCGGGGAGCCGCCCCCCCGGGAAGCGGGCCGCCACATAGGGCCGCGGCCCCTCGACGTCCCGGGCTGCACGTGCCACGGGACCGTGCCGCCTCCGTCTCCTCCTCCGCTGCTGGCTGCCGCCGTCCACGATCTGCGGTGGGAGTGCGGTTTGTGGGGGGTGGTGGGGGGTGGGGGGAGGCGAGCTGCTAGTTGTCGCCGTTTTTCGCCGGATTTTCTAAAAAGCGCGGCGCGGCGGGTCGCCATGAATTGAATTGGCGAAAGGTCGTCGCGATTCGGTGGGGGAGGGGGAGGTGGAGGGGGGGGGGTTGGGTCACCTCGTCGAGGTCCAGATCGTCGGGAATCTCGGCCGGTTTCACGAAGCGGCCCTTGTGTCTTTTCAGCGGCACGACCACCACGTAGTACGCTCTGCGACACGCACACGATACACAGACGACGTGCAGACGACGTGCAGACGACACGCGGTCCGTTTTATGGTTTCGTACGCAGACGACGGAGATGGGCAGTCGGGGTGTGACGATTAACATGGGTTCTTCCGGGTCTAACGATGCATCGATCAATATCACAGATTTTTAAATAATGCTTTGTAGCATCTGTCTGTCTGTCTGTAACAGGGGGGGAAGGTCACGATAACTCTCGTAACGATGATCCGATGCCTGCGGCACCCTCGTGCAAAGTTGTGGCCTGAATCGGGCAGGGATCGGCAGCGCCGGGCAGGGCCCCCCCTCACCTCAAGCTGACCTCCTCCGGTGGGTCCGGCAGCTCGGTGGGCAGCGTGCCGTCGGGCCGCACACGGCCCAGCGCCAGCGGCTTTCCCTGTGGGAGGTCGGGAGCCGTGCGCACCCCCACCTCCTGCTGGAGCCCCCCGGCGCCGTCGCCGCGGCTCGCGAGCCCAAAGTAGTACTCGGTGTTGGGCAGCAGGCCGGCGATGCGCTTGCGAGTCGCCCAGCCGTCCACCTCGATCTGCTGCCCGTTGTTCACCACGATCTGCCGTGGGCGGGGGGAGGGGGTGGCGGGCACAAGGAGGAGGAGGGTGGCACACATGGGAGCATGAGCCTCGAGACAAGTTGTGGAAACATTATTTTTTCTCCAATTTTTTTTTTTTACCAGGTGAGGCCGAATGTATATATTTTTCAGAAGTGATTGGGCCACAAATGATAGCCCAACGAAGTGGCTTATCACGTGGAAATGTATAGCAACGAAATACTCTAAACGCGAGATGTTGCTTCTAAATGTGGAGGGAAAATCCGGAGGACCCGGAGAAAACTCCGCGCGACCACGGAGAGAGAGACGCAAACTCCAAATACACAGCAGGTGTCAGGGCCGGGATCGAACCCACCGCCTCCTGCATACCAGGCGAGGGAGTTAACATCTCGCTACCGTTGGGCGGGTCGCGCAATTTTCGACGGGCTAGCCACGAAGTGGTGCGTTGGTCCATCCGTCCATCCTGGGGGGTGGGGCGGGGGGGGGGCAGAGCGAAGCGGACGGCGCTCCGAGAGGCGGACGTCCAGCGAGTGTGCTGGATCCACATGGGCTCGTGACAACCGCAAAACCGTGAGGGAAGGTGATGACTTGGGGGGGGGGGGGGAAGCCTTCATCCAGCAGACAGATTGAACACGGCCGATGACGGAGGGATGACGAGCGGGAGGATCAGGGTTATGGGCAGGTGTTGAGATATGCGTTGTTTGTTTTTATTTGATGCTGTTCGGGCGTTCGAGTTAAGGATGAGAGCAGGGGGTGGGTTTGGGATAGGGCCAGAGTTAGACTTAAGGACTAGGACTAGGTTTAAGGGTTAGTTAGGGTTGGAAATGAAGGTTAAGGCTAGTTCTAGAGTCAGGGTTAAGGGGAAGGGAGATAGCGAAAAATAGGTTGAAGAGTTGTGCTGAGATAGCTGACTTTTTAAGCTCTCGGCTAAGTATCACTATCACCATTGCTAATTATTTTCTGTCGGAACAAAAACGATGACACCCAAGGAGGTGTTGATTAAATGGCAGAACAATTTTATTTGGCTGTCTGCCACCACTATCACCACCACCAATATCATCACAACCACCACCACAACCGACACCCCCACAGTTACTGTCATCACCACCACCACCACCAATACCCACCATTCGCGACTAAGTGACAGTGATGTCACCACGGCGCTTGTGCCAGGCCAGGTGCACTTTGAGGCCACGTGAAGTGTCGAAGGCTCGCTGACAGGAGGTCACGGGACAGACCCAGGTGCCATGGGTTGACCGACTGAGATTACTGGCAGATGCACCACCTGTGCTCCCCACTACCGCTGTCACCACCACCACTGTCACCACCACCACCACCACCACTGTCACCACCACCACCACTGTCACCACCACCACCACTGTCACCACCACCACTGTCACCACCAACACCACTGTCACCACCAACATCACCGCCTATATCGTTTCCTTTTCCCGGCACTCATCGATTGATCGCGAACCCTTTTGCGGTGGCGTGGCGCCGGTGACGCCATGCACACTTAACCTCCGACCTTTAGGGCCGTAGGAGCGGCCGCTGCGATTGTGCTTCCCGTGCCCCCCCCCCCACCCCTGCTAATGTCTACAGACAAGACGCGTCTCGGTGCTTGCTCTTGCGCCCGATCGAAGGCCAACCTCGTGCCAGGGATTAATCGCTCACCAAACATGTTCCGGCTCACTGTTAGACTGGAGCAGTTGGCACGTGACGAGTAGCCACAAGCCATAGCGAGATGTATGATGGAGGCGGCGTGCCGCAATTAGACGCTACATGAATCCAAAATGGATCAACCTGTACTGAGGTTTAATATACCAAACAACCCAGCGTAAGCACGCCAGTATGTTTCTACATTTACCTGTGCCTGCAGAATTCCTGATATGCCTACCACCCTATTCACTCACTCACCTCCCTATCTACTCACCCTCCGACAAACTCATTCAGCCACTCACTTAGGCAACCACCCACTGACTCCCTCACCCCACTCGGCCACTCGCCCACTAACTCATCCGACTGTTGCCAACAGGATTTCTCACACGAGAGTTAGACGAGAGAGTTCCAAATGCAAGGAGCACAGCAACTAAAGGCCCACGCCCCCGCGATTGCAAACGACTTCCGGGAACCATCAGGAAGTTCTCCAGCAGCTGATCTCAAGGCGCGACTGGAGGCACCCAGTGCCGACAGTACCTGCGAACACCAAGACCCCAACCGCAGTTGGTCTACGGTCGTGGAAGAGTAGGCCAAAATACACTCCGAAGCTCCACTTAAGCAGAGGCTCTTCTGCCAGCGGTGGCGTGAGCAAATATCAGCGCTGCGCAGGCTTGGCAAAGTTTGGACCGTAACGGTAGCACACACACGTGGCCTCCACTGTATTGAAGCGGTAGCACACACACGTGGCCTCCACTGTACTGAAGCGGTAGCACACACACGTGGCCTCCACTGTATTGAAGCGGTAGCACACACACACGTGGCCTCCACTGTATTGAAGCGGTAGCACACACACACGTGGCCTCCACTCTATTGAAGCGGTAGCACACACACGTGGCCTCCACTGTACTGAAGCGGTAGCACACACACGTGGCCTCCACTTTATTGAAGCGGTAGCACACACACGTAGCCTCCACTTTATTGAAGCGGGATGGGAGGGCGGGCATGCGGGCGCCACGTTACATCCATTGCATCTGCAAACCCGAGTGGCTAACGTTCCTAACGCTCGTGTCGCCTCTCCCCGACAGTGCCCGGCTGGCCTCGTCTCTCCGTGAGCTACACCCGGGCCAACGCGGCGCTGGTGGAGTGGCGGCAGATCGTGGAGAATCAGGCTGAAGGCAGCCCGGGCTATGAGAAAACGGCCAAATTTGGTCGAATGAGTCCTTTCTTTGTGAATAATGTCGCTGGCTTTGTTATCTGGGCGGGGGGGGGAGCAGACAAAAGTGATTGACCCCCCCCCAAAGTAGAAACAAGCACGGGGAGGAGGCCTGCGTGGCGAGATACGCTCGCCGTGGGAGCGGCATGGCCCCTAGCGGGGAGCTGAGACGGGGGCGGTGGGGGGGTGGAGAGATTTGAAGAAGCGATAAGGCGGGGAAAGTGATGCGGAGGTTGAACCGCTGAGCGAGAGACGCAAGCGCACGGGCGGTGCAGAGATGCAGGAGGTATCGCAAGCGGAGAGAGAGAGAGAAGAGACAGAGAAGGAGCGAGCGGGAGCAGTGGCGGCCCCGTGTCTACAACACGCGGGCGGGAGCACAACGCGCCAGATGGTGAAGCGAGCGCGACACCAACCCTGCGCCGCTCCCATTCCAGCGTTCCCGTGCTAGCGCTCGATGGGGCGTGGCGGTTGCACCGGCGGTGTTGACCATGTGGGAGTGCACGCTGGGTGGGGTGTCGTTATATCCCCTGGTAGTAACCCCTTGGTAGTGCCCCCCCCATCCCACCTTGAAGGGCTGCTGGGGGCTGTAGGAGTCCGGCAGCTCCCAGGTGAGCAAGGCCGAGGAGCGGCTCACCGACTTCACCCCAAAGTTCTTCACGAAAGCTGCTGGAGGCAAAAAGGCACAGGGCGGAGGAGGGGAGAGGGCGAGGAGGAGGAGGGGAGACAAAGGTGGTGCGGCGGGGCAGGGAGGGGAGAACAACGAGGCCCAGGTGAGAAGCTCGTCAACCGATTTGCTCGTCGATCAGATGAGCGGATGGCAACCGTCGGAGAGGAGATGGAACCGTCCCTCCCGAGCACAATCCGAGATGCGACGCTCCCGCGATCGCGACAGGGAGCGATCGCGGCACGCTCCTTTCGGCAATGAACGCACTGCCGCGTCCGTCGCAACGAAAACAATCGACACCCTCTCGCGATTGAATTCCGGATCAGATTCAATCGCGCGCCGAGCGAGTGACACCGCCGCACGCGCTCGCTCGCCGCTCGCCGTGGAGTTCACGGCTGTGCGAACACAAAGCCCTGAACGTCCGTGGGTTTGCCATCGGCTGCTGGCAGCGACCCCAACCACAGCTTTGCAGCTCCGTTGAAGAGCACGCTCGCTCCCTGGCTTGCTGGCCGGCTGGCTTGGGTGGTTCGCTCGCTCGCAACGGCCCGAGTCCACCCAACGCCGAGTCCATCCGGCACGGCGCAGCGGCAGCATCCAGGGCGTCGGCTACGGAGAGTCGGACCTGATTCCTGATCATCTCTCGCCGAGAAGAGTTGCTCCTCATCCTGGCAGTGGCCGGAGGCCACGGGACCTGGCTGGTGCCGTGTACCGTGGTACCGGTCGCCCGAAGCGGCGGGGGTGTGGGGGGGGGCGGTTGCGGCGTAGACGCTCCGTCGGCCTTACCCCTGTCGCCGGTGCCCGATGGCGCAATTCGCGCCTGAATGCTGGGGCTGTAGGGCCCGGGGCCCTGCGCCGTGTGCGCTCGCACGCGGATGTCGTAGGTGGCGCCGGCGCGCAGCCCCGCGAGCGCCTGCTCCGTCGTCGCGTCGGCGCCCGGCGCCGGCTCCACCTCGGCGAGCTGCTCGGCGGCGCCGTCGATGTCGCGGCACGACAGCGTGTACCGCGACACGCGCCCGTTGCGCTCGGGGAGCGCCGGCGCCTCCCAGGCCACCTGCACGCCGGTGGCCGTCGCCGCCACCACGCGCAGGCCGCGCGGGAAGCCCGACGGCGCCGCCTCGGGGGTCACGACCTCGCGCGTGGCCTCCTCGCCGAGCCCCGCGCGGTTGCGCGCCGACAGGCGGAACGAGTAGACGGCGCCGCGGTGCAGCTCCGTCACCGTGTAGTGGTCCTCGCGCGTCGAGAAATCGAGGGAGGTCGGGCGGTCGCCGTCGGCGCGGCCGAACGCGAGGCGGTAGCCGAGCAGCGCGCCGTGGGTCTCGATGGGCGCCTGCCACTGCACCAGCGCCGTGTTGGCCTGGGTGTAGCTCACGGAGAGACGGGGCCGGCCGGGCACTGTCGGGGAGAGGCGACACGAGCGTTAGGAACGTCAGCCACTCGAGTTTGCGGATGCAATGGATGTAACGTGGCACCCGCCTGCCCGCCCTCCCATCCCGCTTCAATACAGTGGAGGCCACGTGTGTGTGCTACCGCTTCAGTACAGTGGAGGCCACGTATGTGTGTGCTACCGCTTCAATACAGTGGAGGCCACGTGTGTGTGTGCTACTTCTTCAGTACAGTGGAGGCCACGTGTGTGTGTGCTACCGCTTCAATACAGTGGAGGCCACGTGTGTGTGCTACCACTTCAATACAGTAGAGGCCACGTGTGTGTGTGCTACCGTTACGGTCCAAACTTTGCCAAGTCTGCGCAGCGCTGACATTTATTTGCTCGCACCACTGCTGGCAGAGGTGCCTCTGCTTATGTGGAGCTTTGGAGTGTATTTTGGCCTACTCTTCCACGACCGTCGACCAACTGCGGTGAATCAGAATATGTTTTTATACTGGAGGAATTCGATAGAGCTATGAAGCTCTTTCTCACGGAATCCATTCCCACTGCTGGCTGTACAGGGGCGGTGGAGTGGGGGATTTAAGAAACTCTTCCCCATTGTATCAACTACCACGCCGGGAGATACAATCGCCCCAACGACCTCTGGTCTGCAAGTCCGGTGGCGCTGTTATCCATTAAACCGTGGGAGCCTTCAGAAGGAGCGTGTGTGAGTGCGTGAGTGTGCGTGAGCGTGTGCGTGGTTGTGAGAGTGAGTGCGTGAGTGTGTGAGTGCGTGCATATGTGAGTGCGTGCAAATGTGAGTGCGTGCGTGTGTGAGTGCGTGCGTGTGTGAGTGTGAGTATGTGAGTACGTGTGTGAGTGTGTGCGTGCATGCGTGTGTACGTGCGTATATGTGCAAGAGTGCGTGGGTGTGTGAGTGCGTGCGTAAGTGCGTGAGTGTGTGCATGTGTGTGATAGTGCGTGAGTGTGTAGGTGAGTGTGTGTGAGTGTGATTGGGTGCATGAGTGAGTGCATGCGTTAGTGCGTGCGTGTGTGAGTGCGTGCGTGTGTGCGTGAATGCATACGTGCGTGCGAAGCTGCGGGCTGGCGACGATTAGGAACTTCCCCTCTGATTTTATTGTCCTCCATTAAACCCGTTCGGCCATAAAATCGGCAAAAGTTTTCACTTTTCTTGTTTTGTCGTCGTTAAAGAGACAAATGGAAATTTCGGGCATAATAGCAATAACAGAAAGAAAACCGCCACATGCAGCCACAAAGTTGTTTATCTGGCAATCTGTCCCAAGTAATCATCTCGATAAATAAAAGCCCAGCAGGTGTTCGCGTGGCACTGCCCCCCGTGGGCATGGGCTTCCGTCTGATCGGCCCTGAGCATGAGAGTGGTTGTTGTCCTTCCCCCCCACCCCCGATTCGCTCGGTTGGCTATGTACGGTGCGAAAGAAGTTCAACGTACACACACACATAAACCGACTCACACGGAGACCCATAGACACACACAGAGACCCATTGTTTTCTGTCTTTCCCTCTGATTAGCACAGCTGGCTACTTACTGTGCGAAAGAAGTTCCACATACATACAACAACAATGACCGCTATTCACCACTAAGTGGCGGTGATGTCACCAAGGCCACGTGAAGTGTACACCCGCAAGCAGGAGGTCACTGGGCAGATCCAGCTGAGATGGGTCGACGGACTGAGATGACTGGCCGATGCACCACCTGTGCCCCTACTGTGCCAACTTGCTGTGTTTTAGCTCCTCTGCCCTCTGTTGTTGCTGGAGGGCGACTGCCTCCAACTGCCCAGTAGCGTCCTTCACGAGCCTCCTCCACAGAGGCCGATCTTGACACTGCTGGAACCGGTCATCGGCAAGTGCACTCAGCTCCACATCCTCTTCTACCACATCACTCCATCTATTATCTATCCCGTGCCGCGCCTGTTTAGTTCCCTCTATCTGGCCGAACAAAAGCTATTTCGGCATGCGGTGGCTGGTAATGTGGGCAACATGACCCAGCCAACACAGCCTTGCCTGCCGAAGGAGCTCATCTTTCGAGGATTTGTGAACTCCTCACACAATACAGCCTGCTTAAAAACAGGATGGATCGTAGGCAGGCCAGCCTAAATGTTTCTAACCGGCGAAGATGTTCCATTAGGGGGGTAGAGAAGGGAGAGCAGGACTGTGGCTGAGAAGGCCCAAAGCTTCGTGTGGAGCGACAGACAAGATAGCTTCCAGACAGCGCTAAACAGCCGATAAAAAGTTAATGCCGCTCGACTGATTCAGAGTGAGACCTCTGCTGTCAAACCGGAGCCAGTCATGAGCACACTCTCCAGGCATGGAAAACTCTCCACCTCTCTCGACAACTGCCCCATCACCAATTAGGAGTTGTGGAGGTGATGTGTCTGATAGTACAAAATACCCAGGCAGGTGCTTAGCTTTGGTAGGGCTAATGGTAAGGTTTCACCTCAAAGAGTATGGATTCCTGCAGTCACGAAAGCTTCAAATCAAGATTAAGGCCCCGCCTGTTAGTGGCACAATCTAGGTTCGGCAGCAGCACCTCAAACGCCTCCTCCGAGTGAGCAGCAATCATCAGATCATCGGAATACGTAACATGGTTGACCGCACCCGGGCATTGATCAGTCTCCCTTTAGTTCTGTACCAGATACTAGGTGGTCGAAATAGATGTTTAATAATGTGGGAGCCAGAGAACATCCCTGTCACACCCCAAGGTGAACAGGGAATGGCTCCAACTCCTGGCCATGTCGTTTTACCCGGGTCTGCTCACCATCATAAAGGTCCTTAATGATCGTGAGCAGCGGGTTAGGGACTCCGAAAGCAAAAAGAACAACTCAGAGCCCAGGCCTACTGATGGTATCATAGGCCTTGACCAGGTCAATAAAGCAGAGATGTAGGTCTTGTTGGAATTCCCTACACCTCAGCTGTAGCAAACAGACAGACGAAACGTGCACGTTTGGTGACGAATCGGGAAGTGGTCGACGGGCAAACATTCCAGCCTTGACCCAAACCCCGGACTGGACCTTGACACCGACCCCTAACCCCGACCTCGGAACCTTGACCCGAACGCTGGGGCTTGAACCCGGACGGTGGAGTGGGAGAGGCAGTGCCCACCTGCTCCGAGCGTGACGACCAGACGAGGTTTGCTGCGGGCCCCGTCTCCCTTGGCCGTGTATGCCGCCACTGTCACGGAGTACGTCGTTTCGGGGGTCAGGGCCCCGATAATCATCTCCTATGTGCACGGGGGCGGGGGGGGGGGTGTGGCGGGACATGGGGGCAGCAAGGGTTGGGTTGTATCATAGGGGGCCGAAGGGCAGAGGGAGGAGTGAGAGAGAGAGAGGGAGAAAGGCAGCGAGTGTTATACACGCGTCCCAATTAAAGTGGCGGGGAGGGAGGGGTGGGCGATAACTCTCATAAAGATGATGCGAAACGAACGATACTTTAGTGGGGAGTTGTGTAGCTACTGGGGACTAACACTGGGGATCACTGCCACGTTGACCCAAGGATTTGGCAAAAAACTCGCAGAGACACAAATGTGCTTTGCCTCGGCAGCCACCCGCCAGATTCCACGCTGATAAATTAAACCCTTCCGAGAAATCGGACACAACCCGCGCTGTGTGGGCTCCCCCACCTTGACCATCGCGCACTGACCAGCGTGGTGATGTATGGTCAAACAACCCCCACGACCCGCACTGCGTCGGGAGTCGCTCATGGGCTGTACAATCACGTTGATCTCTCATTGCCAATCTCATTTAAACATAAATATTGGAGGAGGAGGAGGGGGGGGGGGGGTGGGGGTATGGGAGTGGTGGCACATTTCAATTGCGAACCAGTCCTGGGCCCTCATCGACCAAGCCGTCGAGCAGCGGATTGAGAATGGGCGCTGGGAGGTGCGGTGCGAGGGCTGTGCGGGCGAATCGCGGTGCTCACGTGTTCGGTGGAATCGCTGGCGTCCGCCTGGGTACCGGCCGGCACGTCCGGGCCGAGGAGGGAAGAGAGGAAGAGGAGAGATCAGTGCGTGTGGTAAACATCGAGCGTGCGTGCGCGCGCGGTGAAACGCGTGCGCGTGGTGAGAGTGCGCCGGTTGAGCGCAGGTGCGAGGAGTGGCGCGCGTGCGAATGCGCGGGCGAGTGTGCGTGTGGGTGAGAGCGCAGGGCCAACCCTTGTGGGTGTATGCACAGGCGTGCATGCCGATCAGTGCGCGGTTGAGCGTACGTGCGGGGGTTAGAATGCAGGCAGTGCACAGGTTGAGTTGGGGGCAAGAGTACGAGCGAGTGTGCGGGGTGAGCGTATGAACGAGTGTACAGGCGAGCACGCAGGTGAGCGTGTGAGCATACAGGCGAGCGTGCGTGCGAGCGCACAGGTGAGTGCACACGCGAGCCACCCACCTGCGCGTCGGGCAGCATGACGTCGCGCAGCTGCGTCGCCCCGCGCGGCTCCCCGTTGACGACGCGCACCAGGTGGACGTGGAAGCCGCGGACGGCTCCGTGCTGCCGCCCAGGCGCCGGCGGGCGCCACGACACGCGCACCGCCGTGGCGTTCAGCGGCTCCGATTCCACGCGGCGGGGCGGCCCGCTCGGCACTGATCCCCCAGCGGCAACACGGCACAGCTCAAACCGCGTACGTGCGCACGACCGCCCGATCGCCCCGTGCCCATTCACTCGGGTCGCCGCAATACGGCGATGCTAACGCGGATAGACATCGCACGATGCAAGATCCACGATCATCCGATGTCTAAGAAGGGGTGGCAGTGCCCACACTTTGCCCCTCTGCACGCGACCCACGGTCGACTAACCCAGGCGCTGGGTGGACAGGCGCAGGGCGATTGAGGAACCGTGCTCGATGTTTGAACTGCCACACAAGGGAAAGCGGTGACCCCTGGATTGCAGGTCCGGTGTGCAAACCGTTCCACTTTGGGTTATTGCGTGGCAAGGTCCACAGTGATCGCACTGTGCCTTCAGGAAAACATCTTCGTCTCGCGATTATCGGTGCTCGCTCCATCACCAAGGCAACGTGAGCTTCAGCAGCACTCTTCATTGTAACAGACGATGTTACGATTACCGTGGATCGCACATCGTAGGACACACCGCAGGTACCGCCAGCTCACAGCGACCCGACTAACTTTTACCATCACGGCCGACGGACGACGGCGGCCGTCCCCGGGTTTGCCGAAACCGCGCCGCAGTGCAGCCGGATCCGGCAAAAGAGACTTTCTGCCAGGAGAGTTAGAGTCGCCGAGGAGCCGGACCGGAGAGCAAAGGAAGGACGCCACCGCGAAGGAGTTGGCGGCGGCGGCGTGAGCACCGGACACCGGAAAGCGGAGCAAAAAATAGAAAAAGGGGCCTGGCAATGTGGCGGGAGTCAGAATCACAATCTACATTTACTTATAGGGCTATGTTCAGGAGGAAAACTCGTACGCAGAGTGTTGTTATAGGTTAGAGGTAATGCTCGTACTAGTGGATCATTGGTTACAAATAGATGGAGGGTTGCGACAAGTGGTTGGTTGTCTAAGTTGTTTTGGGGCTATAAGCAGTGGCAGGGCGAGGCAAGCGGCTAATTGGCTAGTTGGTTAGACCAGGGTAATTACCGGTGTGAGTTAGTCGCTTGGGAGTAGGGCCAGCATTTCGTTCATCAGATGGCTAAGCACAGGATTAGTTAGGTCGAGACATTGTTTGGATAGTTGGTTCGAGTTAGTGGCCGTTTGGCTCGTCGGTCAGAGTCAGGGGTAGAGCTGGCGCTCGGAGCCGGTTGGCTAATCGGATCGAACTCGGACCGGGGGCTAGCGCGAGCATTTGACCGACGGGTGTCCTCAGCCCTGACCTCCACCCACAATTTCTCGCCCCTCACCCTGCCCCTCCCCATCGCCACGCATCTCCTTTCCAGTGCGGTGGTCACGTCACCGTGCCGGTTAGTCGGGGGGGGGGGGGTTAAAGAAGGGAGGGTTCAAGGAGACAGCCAAGTCGCCGGCGCTCGCCGGGATGATTCCAGAAAGTCCTCTCGGTTTATTGCTTTTTTTTTGGCCCCTGGGCACGGAATCACACTCGGCAGCGAGCGGCGGCCACGGTGATACACATATATATCAGCTCTCCAAAAAAATGGCACGTGCTCGGTTGTAATGGATTAGTTTATTATTCAATTCATTGAAGAAGAAGGGAGGAAGAGGAGAGACGATGAATTACAGAGACAGAGAGACTTGGAGAGACAGCGAGTTGAGAGAGAGAGCGAGAGAAGGGTTGCGGAAGAACGAGGCGGCACGCAAAGCGTTTTCAGCGCCTCCTTTATTGGCCGATCGCGCAGAGGAGCAACCGGCGGTGCAGCTGTGCAGCGCAGTGCAGGTGTGCAGCACGCTGGGGCGCCAGCACGGCACCACAGGCAGCACACGTGGTTAGGCAGTACAGGCGGTTATAGGCAGTACAGGCGGTTAGGTAGTACAGGTGGTTGGTTATAGGCAGTACAGGCGGTTATAGGCAGGCAGGTCGGTATAGGCAGTACAGGTGGTTATAGGCAGTACAGGTGGGTAGAGGCAGTACAGGTGGGTATAGGCAGTACAGGTGGGTAGAGGCAGTACAGGTGGGAATAGGCAGTACAGGTGGGTAGAGGCAGTACAGGTGGGTATAGGCAGTACAGGTGGGTAGAGGCAGTACAGGTGGGTATAGGCAGTACAGGTGGGTAGAGGCAGTACAGGTGGTTATATGTAGTACAGGTGGGTATGGGCGGTAAGGTGGTTATAGGGAGTACAGGTGGTTATAGGCAGTATAGGTGTGTATGGGCGTTATAGGTGGTTATAGGGAGTACAGGTGCTTATAGGCAGTACAGGTGGGTATGGGCGGTATAGGTGGTTATAGGGAGTACAGGTGGTTATAGGCAGCATAAGCAATACAGGACCTTGGTTAACAGTCAATGGGATTGCTCGAGCATCATTCGGGGCGTCCAAATTGTGTGTACGTGTGCGTTGAGGCCCACTTTGGAGAACGTACGTGGCACGTGGACGGAGCGATGTTGGGGAGAAGAAGAGAGGTGAGACGCATTGAGAAGAGAGACTACGCTAGATGCATTCAGACGACGTACGGGAGGGGATGGGAGGCAGTTTGCATTGGGACGTGAGATCGGAGGTGCATTCAGCAGAGATACACTGGACATCTGTGAAAACTACTGTCAGTGAAAAAGAGCTTTATAGCTCATCGGATTCCTCCGGTACAAATAAATTTCCTGATTCTGAGACTGATCAGGAGGGCAGATACAAGCATGAGAGGTTAGGAGATGGATCCAGAAGGCGAGGCGAAGAGAGGTCGCAAATTATTCAGGAGAGACGCACGCGCGGGCGAGAGTTGTGCGAGAAAAAACGGGAGAGATGTAATCGAAAGAGACGGAGAGATGCGTGGATGAAGCGGGTGGGAAGAGTGCCTAATGCCACTCAACTGCAGGCCACGGAGAGGGAGGGGGGCCTGCATTATGCGATTACAACCCCGACATACCCAGCCCACGTGGTTCCACGGCGGGCCGTGTGAAAAAAAATTCGAGTTCGCTAATTTAACTTCAAAGCCGCAGCGAGCCGCCTTTCACGGCTAAATGTGAGCGACACCGAGGGGGGGATTAAACGAGCTCATGGGCCGGATTTTGGGGGGCCATTCCGCGCAAGTTTGGACAGCGCAGCCTCCCCTGGGTGTTAGTGGCGACTTGATTGTCACGGACGGATCGGTTATCCAAGGGAGGGGCTTAAGAGAAACAACACAATGACGTGCTTCGCAAGTGAGCAGAAGCAGGGACCCCGGCCTACTGTGTTGTTAAGGAGGACACGGAGACTGTGTTGCTAAGGAGGACACGGAGACTGTGTTGCTAAGGAGGACACGGAGACTGTGTTGCTAAGGAGGACACGGAGACTGTGTTGTTAAGGAGGCCACGGAGACTGTGTTGCTAAGGAGGACACGGAGACTGTGTTGTTAAGGAGGACACGGAGACTGTGTTGCTAAGGAGGATACGGAGACTGTGTTGTTAAGGAGGACACGGAGGCTGTGTTGTTAAGGAGGACACGGAGACTGTGTTGCTAAGGAGGATACGGAGACTGTGTTGTTAAGGAGGACACGGAGACTTTGTTGTTAAGGAGGACACGGAGACTGTGTTGCTAAAGAGGATACGGAGACTGCGTTGCTAAGGAGGATACGGAGACTATGTTGCTAAGGAGGACACGGAGACTGTGTTGCTAAGGAGGATACGGAGGCTGTGTTGTTAAGGAGGACACGGAGGCTGTGTTGTTAAGGAGGACACGGAGACTGTGTTGTTAAGGAGGACACGGAGACTGTGTTGCTAAGGAGGACACGGAGACTGTGTTGTTAAGGAGGACACGGAGACTGTGTTGTTAAGGAGGATACGGAGACTGTGTTGTTAAGGAGGACACGGAGACTTTGTTGTTAAGGAGGATACGGAGACTGTGTTGCTAAGGAGGACACGGAGACTGTGTTGTTAAGGAGGACACGGAGACTGTGTTGCTAAGGAGGACACGGAGACTGTGTTGTTAAGGAGGACACGGAGACTGTGTTGTTAAGGAGGACACGGAGATTTTGTTGCTAAGGAGGATACGGAGGCTGTGTTGCTAAGGAGGACACGGAGACTGTGTTGCTAAGGAGGACTCGGAGGCTGTGTTGCTAAGGAGGAAACGGAGGCTGTGTTGCTAAGGAGGACACGGAGACTTTGTTGCTAAGGAGGACACGGAGACTGTGTTGCTAAGGAGGACACGGAGACTGTGTTGCTAAGGAGGACACGGAGACTTTGTTGCTGAGGAGGATACGGAGGCTGTGTTGCTAAGGAGGACACGGAGACTGTGTTGCTAAGGAGGACACGGAGACTTTGTTGCTAAGGAGGACACGGAGACTGTATTGCTAAGGAGGACACGGAGGCTGTGTTGGTAAGGAGGCAACGGAGGCTGTGTTGCTAAGGAGGATACGGAGGCTGTGTTGCTAAGGAAGACACGGAGACTGTGTTGCTAAGGAGGACATGGAGATTGTGTTGTTAAGGAGAATACGGAGACTGTGTTGCTAAGGAGGACACGGAGACTTTGTTGCTAAGGAGGACACGGAGACTGTGTTGCTAAGGAGGATACGGAGACTGTGTTGCTAAGGAGGATACGGAGACTGTGTTGCTAAGGAGGATACGGAGACTATGTTGCTAAGGAGGACACGGAGACTGTGTTGCTAAGGAGGCCATGGAGACTGTGTTGCTAAGGAGGACACGCAGGCTGTGTTGCTAAGGAGGAAACGGAGGCTGTGTTGCTAAGGAGGATACGGAGACTGTGTTGCTAAGGAGGATACGGAGACTGTGTTGCTAAGGAGGATACGGAGGCTGTGTTGCTAAGGAGGACACGGAGACTGTGTTGCTAAGGAGGACACGGAGACTGTGTTGCTAAGGAGGATACGGAGGCTGTGTTACTAAGGAGGACACGGAGACTGTGTTGCTAAGGAGGACACGGAGACTGTGTTGCTAAGGAGGACACGGAGACTGTGTTGCTAAGGAGGACACGGAGACTGTGTTGCTAAGGAGGACACGGAGACTGTTGCTAAGGAGGATACGGAGACTGTGTTGCTAAGGAGGACACGGAGACTGTGTTGCTCAGGAGGACATGGAGACTGTGTTGTTAAGGAGGATACGGAGACTGTGTTGCTAAGGAGGACACGGAGCCTGTGTTGTTAAGGAGGACACGGAGACTGTGTTGTAAAGGAGGACACGGAGACTGTGTTGCTAAGGAGGACACGGAGACTGTGTTGCTAAGGAGGACACGGAGACTGTGTTGCTAAGGAGGACACGGAGACTGTGTTGCTAAGGAGGACACGGAGACTTTGTTGCTAAGGAGGACACGGAGACTTTGTTGCTAAGGAGGACACGGGGACTGTGTTGCTAAGGAGGATACGGAGACTGTGTTGCTAAGGAAGACACGGAGACTGTGTTGCTAAGGAGGCAACGGGTGGCTCAAGGTAAACTCTGGTAACCCCGCCCCCCACACTCAAACCAATTATCGGCGTGGCATTTGATGCAGAAGTTTGTGGTTCGAATCCAAGTGGTCGCCCTGGTGAATGCTGCGGTGTGAATTAACTGCAAAAATACTACTCCTGTGTTACTCCCCGTCTGCCTCACTGCGTACGCTAAATATGCCACGATGTTATTCGCAAGAGAAGGCCATTCTGTGCCGGAGGAATGGTCAAAACTACTTGAAAAATGACTCAGTTGAGATTAAACATAGCAATCATTGCGACCATCCATCCCCCCGCTCCCCCTCCCTCTCCTCCACTGCACACAAAGACTTGGCAGGACCCTCCTGAAAAGGGGATCACGAGACCCGTCGTGGCGAGGACTTCTTCTGGACAATTAATCGGTGCGCGCACAATCAATTCGGTTCAATTAGACCCCAATGCAACGCGGTGAATACGAGACGGCGGCCCCCGAATGAATAACGCCACGAAGGAGTTCCTGAAATGAGCGACCCGCGTGCGGCTACGGAGCCGTAGGTTTTGCTGACCCCCGAGTTAGACGATCCCTGGAGAGAGCGAGCGAGCGAGCGCCCAGCCCGCAGAGTGCGCCGCCGTGGCCGCACGTGTCGCCCTACCACGGGCTTTGCTAGGGGTCAACCTCTCTCTTGCTTCCGGGACATTAGAACAATACATATATGTAAATAATAATCCATGTCTTAAATCACAAAATAATGTTTTGGTCGGTCCAAAAAAATGTATTCCAGCCACCCATCAAAGACGGTGTTCACCCGCCGGCACCTGTGGTTAAGGGAGCTGCTTGTTCTTGTTGTTTAGTTTGTTGTCTTTCCCGCCGCACCTCCGATTAGCACGTTTGGCTACGTACGGTGCGAAAGAAATTCAACGTGCACACACACACAGAGCGCGAGACCGAGAAGCTTGTCAGGTGATAAGACGGTGTCACCGTGAGGGAAGCCGACTGAGAAGGAGGCGGTTAATAAAGAGGTGGTTAATAAGGAGCTGGTTAATAAAGAGGGGGTTAATAAAGATAACATTCTGGCAGAAAGGCGACCGCTCAGCCCCACCCTCCTCCCCCAAAATGCTTACAGTTCTGCAGTGGTTGCAGGGGCCGCTTTCTAATTCCCGGGGCGATGTTTAGGCGACTACGGACCCACGTGCGTGCTCGCAACGAGTGATTGCAATCATCTTCCGGATTGCAATCCGACGCGGCGCGATGAAATAACGTGGAGCGCATTAAACAAACAAATAACCGTGGCTGATAAGGGAAGCGATGGATGGTGGTGATGGCGATGTTGGGGATGGTGGTGACGACGATGTGGAGATGGTGGCGATGGTGGTGGATGCGAGGGAGGTCACCGTGGTAATGATGGAGATGCTGAAGGAAGTTTAGGAGGTGGAGTTCGATGCTGGTGATGGTGGAATCGGTGGTGATAGAGGGAGATGGTGACTGTGGTGATGGAGGTAATTCGTGTGACCACAGTGGTGATGGTGGTGGTGGATGTGAGGAGGACAAACCATTGGTGGTGATGGAAGTGATCACAGCCGTGGTCATTGTGGTGGTGCTGATGATGGTGGTGATGGAAGCCATGATGGTAATGGTTGTGGAGGCGACGGAGATGACGATGGTCATGCCGATGGCGGTTGCGGTGATGGGGAGGAGATCATGGCGACGATCGTGGTGATTGTGGTGATAGTCGCCACGGTAATGGCAGCGATGACTGCGGTGCCAAGAGTCACGACCCTATGCGCTCCGTACCATCCTCATCCGTCCTCACGGTGCAGGCCCGGCTCTCTGGCCCGGCCCCCACGGCGGTGTAGGCCACCACCGTCACGCGGTACTCGGTCCACTTCTGCAGGCCCTGCAGGGTCCACAGGAGCTCGCCGCGGGCGGCCGCGTCGCCCGCGGCCGCCCCCATCTCGACGGCCTCCTCTCGCGTCGCGCCGTCCTGGCCCTGCCCGTCGGGCAGCGCCTGGTAGCGCACGGCGTAGCCCACGATGGGGCCGTTGTGGGCGTGCGCCGGTGGTGGTTGCCAGGAGACCAGCAGCGAGGTGGAGCCCGGGCTCGAGCAGGAGACGTCTTGGGGGGCGGCCGACGGGGCTGGCGACGCGCGGCCGAGGTTCGTTCGAGGTGGACGGTGGACGCGAGACGTGGAAGGAGGATGAGGGATGAGCAGGGGATGGGGATGGCAATGGATAGAGGGCGGGAGGGGGTGGGGGGGCGGCATGGGATGTCAGACGATGGATATAACGGAGCGGGGGATGCGCAAATCATATCTAGCGTTGAAGCCGCGTGACTCCGTGATGGGGGGGACGCCACGGCGGCGTGGTAATTAGCGCGGCGTGTCGCTTTAATTGCCGTGGAATCGCTTCAGGAAGCGCGCGGCAGCCCAGCGCTGACGGCGGGCGCCCGCCGGGACGGCAATTGGCGGCGGAGTGGCCGCGGCGGCGCGGACCCGTTGCCCGTGCCATCGCGGCCGGATTAGTTGGCGTCTCAATCCTCGATCCGCGGGGGCTGCGCGGGCGACCCCCCCCCCCTCCCCTCCGCCTCCCGCCCCTGAGGCGGGGAGAATCGCGGTAGCGACGGCCGCGGGGAGGACGCGGGGGCGACGCGGCGCGAGTGTGCGGTGGCACGAAACAAAGGGAGATGTAATTAAACCGCGGCGTCTAGGCCGCGGCCATTGTCTGGGCGCCACGGGAAGCACGGTGCGATTCGGAGCGGTGCGATAACGCGCGGCCCGCGACGCTGAGCAATCAACTCCGGGAGCGGAGGCGGCCTTCCCCCCTCCATCCCCCCGTTCTCCTCCCGCCTCGACACCCCCACCCCCCCCCCCCCCCCACTCGCTCTTTAATCCCCGTGCAGAGCAGCCGGCGTCGACCACCGCAGCCCTCTTCCTCCTCCTCCGCCCCCCCCCTCGGCCCCCCGCGAGCGAATGGGGAGCAAGAGCAGCATGGCGAGATGGGTTACAGGTCACACTCCTGCGGGACGGTCGCCCTCCCCTCCTCTCGTTAACTTACCCGTCCTGGCTGCCCTCGGGCTGGCCGCCGGCTGTCGCCGCCGCCGCCGCACAGGTAAACCGGAACCACCCCGTACCCGCTCACCGGGGGCAGTGCCAGCCTTGTGTGAAACCGACCGGAATGCCGAATACGCGCCGTCGAATAGCAAGGTAACATAAAACTACGCGCCCAATATATATTTTTTTCTCTCTGCCTCGCGCTCTCTCTCTTCAAAAGGAACAAAACAAAAATCTAACAGAGGTGTAAAGCGGCGGCGTACGCGTCCGAACGATGTGCTGCCCCCCCCCTCCCTCCCCGGCACGGCCAATCGACCTTGGCCTACAGCCGCACAGCGCCGGGCACCGGGAGGACGGCGACCGCGACCGCCACTGCTGCTGCTGAGCAGCGCGGTCGCCCAGGGAGACGAGAGGGATTTACTCGGCTTTTGTTTTTCTGTGAGGAGCAGCAACGGAGTCAGGAAGGGGAGGGAGTGAGCGAGGGAGGGAGTGAGGGAGGAGGCGGCTAGGGCAAGGGGCGGGGGGGGACATTTTCCTGGATAGGGCTTTCAAAATCCCGTTGGCAGGGGGCCACCACATTAACGCACGCACACAGGCTTAGCGTTATATAATAATAACACAAATGTGAGAATTAATGAGGTTTCACCACTTTAGGTGAGCGTGACACTAACAGTTCGAAACAAAGTGTCGTGGCCATGTCGAAAATATTCTATTCTGGTGCCCAATTCGTGGAGCTGAGATCACGCTCCAGATTCAAGGCTGCTGCACACTTTGAACTTTTTGTCCGAGTTCCGATTTCAAGAGCGATATTCCTTCGGCCATTTCATTTTTATTCCCCCCCCCCCGTCGAAAAAAATGTTCGCAACGCCATTTGATCGGCTATGAAAATCCCGTACGCGGTAAGGAAGGGGTCAAACCGTCGCAAGCGTGGACGTTTATATCAGTGGCATTGCCGTGACGGATGGACATCGCTTGGTGGTGGGGCCTCGTGGTGGCACAGGTCGTGTGAAATTGAGTAGCCAGTCGTATGTGGCCCATGGACCTGTAAGGTTCCCCACTCCACGAGGGAGCCAGGGGAGACCCTGGTGAGACCCATGCGAGATCTCGGGGAGACTCTGGGGAGACCCAAGACACACGGAAGGGGATACGTGACAGTATACTAAGTTGATGGCGGAGGAGGGGCGTGGGGGGGGCAGAGAGGGCCGGTGAGGGAGGATTTGAGGGTGCGTGAGACACGGGGGCGGCAGGACCTACTTGAGGGCAGCGTCTGGGCGGTGACGATGGAGGTGGCTGCCCCCAGGCCGTGCTCCGAGCGTGCCGCCAAGCGGAACTGGTAGAGCGTGTTTGGCCGCAGCCCTTCCAGCAGGTACGTCATGCTGGGTTCAAAGGTCACGACCTGCTGCTTGTTCGACGCACGCCGACGATGATCCGGCGACGATTCGGTGGGGAGGAGGCAGATCGTGAAGGTGGGGGTGGGGGGGCGATAAGACAGGGCAGTCACGTACTGTACAAGTAGAAATGTCCGGAGCATTTCCCGCCACGTGTTCCTGATAACTTAGAGACGTTGGATAACTAATCCTCGCAGCGGCTTTTGGCTCGCCATCGAACAAAGACGGTCGACGCATCGCACACTTTCAGATGCGCTTCTGCGGCCATCTGGAACGCTCTACCTTCCGATTTGAGGAAGCCACTGGAGCTACGCACTTTAATGACGCTCGTGAAAGAAGCCACTTGGCCGAGTGGGCACAGACGCACACGCGCGGGGGGTGGGGGATGGGGGTGGCGGGGGATGGGTGGGTGGGGGATGGGGGGGGGACCCACCTCCTTGCTGAGTGGGCCGTCCCGGTAAAGTAGCTCGTACTTGATGATGGAGTCCTGCCGCGGGGGGATCCACGACAGCAGGACGCTGGTGGCCGACTCGGCCTCCGCCTTCAGGTTAATCGGCTGGCTCGGCACTAACGGTGGGGACGGCGAGGAGATGGCGATGACGACGATGATGACGCACGTCAGTACACCACGCAAACACGCGCACGCGTATCGATGGCGTACGGAGATTTTTATTTTGGTGGGGGGAATTGTTTTGCTAGCAAAAGTTAGATATAGTTTTGCCCAAATTGTGCTTGCAATGCGTAGGTTTGTATTTATTAGGGATCAGTGTGAGATTAAATTTTATGAGGTGTCGTGTTTTCCTATTTTTAATGCCCAATTTCAGACTTCATGTGATTTCTGGATTTTAATTATAACGTTCATTGTTTACGCACTAACGACTTTGTGAAATGTTTTACATTAATGAATTTACTCGATTTTTTTACAAAATCGTTACAACAGTGAAATGGTAAGTGTCATGTAAACGTGTTAATGTTGTATTAATGAAAGCTAAATTTTCGTCACGTGACATTAATGAAGGGACATCACTTCTTGTGAAGTGAAACTTTCAGATCAGGCCAAACCTTTGTATTTAATCTTGGCCCGATTGAAACATTTTTTACTTAATCTGAAAATCTCGTATATATGAAAGTTTAAACTAAATGCACGAATACATAAACATCGTACGTATTTCAGTAAACACAAGAGCTGGATGGCACAAACCTTTTTATCCAGGCCCTACAAATTCGCATTGAGCGGTCTTCCACCATAATTCAAAGTAACTCATCATATCTGAGCACAAAATTGACCACGTTATAATTTGCAAAGCTTTCATTACCCTAATATTAACGGTATCTGAATTGAAAAGGGCGTCAATAATCATTCATGATTCATTTTACAATTTCACGTTTTAGAAAAATCTCATAAATGGCCCACGACATAAGTCGGGGGATGTGTGGATGGCGCCCTCCTACCCCCCGCCCCTCCTCCCCCCCGCCCCTCCTCCCCCCCCATCCCCAATAAATCGGCCGAACTGATTGATCGTGGGATTTATAAAACATAGCAGGGGGAGGGGGGGCTCACGGAGGTGTGATGCGTTAGCCAAGCGCGCGAGGAGCGGGCGGGCATCGATAACGTCGATCGTCAAGCCAGGTCACACGGGGTCATTGCGCATTCACACTGGGTCATGTGACTTACTAACGGCCCCCCCCTCAAGCTCCCCCCCCCCCGACCTGCCCCCCACCCCCCCCACCACCACCCCTTGATCAATGCGGCACCGCCGCAGACTGTGTACGAGCGAGAGGTCGCGTTGAGGAACGGAAAATAATCTCCGTCCCGTGGAATGCACAAACGGACGTCTTGCACCTGCAGAAGAGGGGTCAAGCAACATGAGGGGGACAAGGAGGTGGAGGATGAGCAGAGGAAGGGAGAGAGGGGAGGACGAACGACCAGGAGGAGAAGGAAAGGCTAGAGATGTTGGAGGAGGAAGAGCAGAGCAGCAGGAGAAGAGAGTGTGAGGAAGGAGAGGAGGTAGAGGAGTTTGGGAAAGAGCAGACGAAGGAGGAAGGAGGAGGGAGGAGGAGAGAGTGAGCGAGGGAGAGACAAGGAGGACCCTCACCTCCCTGCTGCGTCTTGACGTGCAGCTCCGGGGAGTGCGGCCCGTCGCCCACCGACGTGAACGCGAGCACGCGCACCGTGTAGTCGGCTTGTGGCGTGAGGCTGCCGATGGTGGTGAGCAGGCTGTCCTCCAGGTTGTGCTTGAGCCACGCGCTCACGGGCTGCCCGCGCTCAGTCGTGTAGTAGACGCGGTAGCCGCGGATCTGCCCGTTGGGCTCCTCGGGCTCCTCCCACGTCACC
Source organism: Petromyzon marinus (assembly GCF_048934315.1). Taxonomy (NCBI): domain Eukaryota; kingdom Metazoa; phylum Chordata; class Hyperoartia; order Petromyzontiformes; family Petromyzontidae; genus Petromyzon; species Petromyzon marinus. The sequence goes on along the minus strand of NC_133710.1, from coordinate 4,509,264 downwards.
AGCATGGTGGTGGCGCTGAGCATGCGCGCCTGCACGTTGCGCGGCGGGCTCGACGGCGCCTGCTCGCTCGTGCGCGTCAGCACCGCGTCGCTCTGCGAGCCGCGCCCGATGTTGTTGACGGCCGCCACCAGGAACTCGTACTCGGAGTAGGGGCCCAGCCCGCCCACCGTGTAGCGCGTCGTCGCCACGCCGTCGATCTCCTGGTAGTGCCCGCGGCCGTCCGGCGCGCCGCCGCCGCCGCCGGTGACGGGCCGGTAGCGCAGCACGTAGTAGGTGATGGGCTCGGCGTTGCCCGAGTCCCACGTGAGCGTCACGCTCGTCGCCGTCGTCTCGGTCACCACCGGCATTGACGGAGGCCGGGGCAGCGCTAGGGGAGCGAGCAGAGGGGTCAGGCGTGGAGCACCAACGGCGGCGTCGTCATCGTCGCCGTCGTTCGTAAGCGATTATTTTGTTGGGGTTAGGCCGCGACGGAATGCTCCGGCCGCACTTGCGTCCTAAGACCCGCGACCGCGCCACTCCACAACCACGACCCACGCCACATCACGGCAACGCCGCGTCGCACGCCGCGCGACACCCGCGCGACTCCGTGGCCGCAACGCACCTTTGACGGTGACCTGCGCGGTGGCCTCGACGACCCCGAGCGAGGACATGGCGACGCAGGTGTAGTTGGCGCTCTCGCGCACGTTGCTCAGCTCCAGGACGTTGCGCCCGATGGGCATCTCCTCCTCGGGGGTCAGGTCCTCGCCCCCCGACATCCACTTGACGTAGGGCATGGGCGACCCCACGGCCACGCAGGACACGTTCACACTGCCACCCGGCATGATCTCCTGACTCTTGGGCGGAATCGAGAACCGCGGAGGAACGTGCCTCACTGGAATGGGGGGGGGGGGGGAGCGGGGGGGGGGCGGTGGGTGGGGGCCGTGTGAAGGGGGTTTTCGGGGGAGGGGGGGGGGCACGAGTTGAAGGTGGGGGGTGGGGGGTAGGTTTACGGGAAGGGGAGAGGGGAGGGCGTGGGGGGCGGGGCAGTAGGCAGTGCCGTGATATCCATGCAATTGGCGGGGCGCCGCTTGGGGCCCCCCACGGTTCACTGATGCGAGTGCACGCGCGCGCGATATGCAATATACGTATGTGTATACGGCGGAAGCGTATACAGATATGTACGCGGGCGCATATGCGGCGGGCGCGCACGCGCACTGCAGTGGCACCGCCGATCGCGATGTAAATCGGTGGTCGCGTCGGCTCCGTCGCCTCGGCGATCCGGAGGTGCGGTCGCATCGAGGTTGGCAAGTTACATCCGAAATTGGACCGTTTCGGTACTGTATTGTCGGGTAAACGTACAGAACTCGTAAAGGGCTGATTTTTTTTTCATTATAATTTTTCAAGTTAGCTTCGGAAATCAGAAATTCTTACGGGACCAACACTTTCGCTCGTTACGTTACAGATAAATATTACGAGAAGATTGCCCCCCACTGTGGCAGGTGTATAATCGATGTCGTGGAAAAAGAGTAACGGGACCCCCCCCCCGCCGCCCCACCCCACCCCCCTCCCCGACCCCCCAGTTCCTCCTGTCATCACGATCACAGGAGACACCACACGCTATCGTAGGCACTGCCTCGTCACTTCCATAACCGGCACGTCTTCAACGATTATTGTGGGCAAATAATGGATCCATTGATTCTGTCGCGGTTTCACCCTAGAGGTATCGGTTACGTAGTTTTTGTTGTTGTCGTCGTCGTAATTTTCAATCCAATATTGACTTCGGTGGGAGACTTCCCGGTGCCATCATTTGTGGGGGATCCTGTGACCTCCCACCCCCCCCCCCGACCACGCGGCCCCCACCCCCCCTCCCTCTTGCACTACCATCGAGGGCTACCCAATCAATTGATCCGTTATTGTGCGCGATGAATCGTTGAAGCTGAAGAAAACATTTCCCAGCGGGCGAACTTGAGACTGCTGGCATGCAGAGGGGGGGACCGGAAGGACAGAGAGGAAAGGAAGTCGTAGGAGGAACAAAGAGAGATGGTCCATGCACATCGTCATGATGAGGGGGGGGGGCGGTAGGGGTAGGTGGGTGGGGGAGGAAAGTGGGGGGGGGTTTGGCAGGGTCGGAGCGGGGGTCGGGGGGGGCGCTGGGCTCCTGGGGTAAGAAAGATTCGGAACGCAAAACGAAAAGACGCGGGAAACGATGGGAAGCAATCGCTGGGTCGATGTGAGTGAATGTGAATCCCCCACATTGTCACATCACTGCTGGAGTCGGGTAACAGGGGGACGGGGGGGGGGGTTGGGCTGGAGGGGCGAGGGGAGTCGTGGGGAGGGGGGGGGGGGACTGGCAACCACAGCCGCTCCGTCCTGAGTGACATTTCCCTCTCCTCGAGAGACGCCCCAGCCCGGGCGGCAGATTTCGTGCCGCGAGGGGCACGCGAGACGGCGAAGGTCATGGGGGATGAGGGGAGGATGGAGGAGGAGTGGTGGTGGGGGGGGGGGGGGGAGCCGAGACCGCGAAAGGAGGGACGACTGCAGATTGAACAAGGCCGCTTGCTCGCTTTGCGGCCGCTCGTCTCCACCGTCGTGTTCATCCCACGCGGGAACGCGAGGCCGCTTCCCAATTTGTGGAGCCAGATTTGCCGCCGTGGGGGGGGGGGGGGGGGGACATGGAGTTGAAAAATTAAAAGATTCCAGATTCCCTCTGGCATTCCCGTGGTCACGGGCGTCTCGTCGTCGCTTTTCGAATGCCGTGAATTTTCGGCGGGGAAAATTGTATTCTTTATTTCCTCGAGGCTCAGCTCAACGTTGCGGAATCGAACCGCGTCCCCCTAAGATGACAAATTAAACTGAAATAAAAAAATGTAAACGCCAAATTTGAAATCTCTATTTGGCGTGTATCGACACGCAGGTGCGTTAGGTAATTTGTCTCCATAATTTAACGCGAGCTGCCATTAATGGGGGGGGGCAGGGGTGGTGGTGGGGGAAGAGGTGGGTGGGATGGGTGGCGGGTGGGGGGGCGTTAGAGGTCAGGGTTATGGATCCACGTGCGGAGTTGCCGCCAAATTCTGCCGCTCGGGAAGGGCGCTCCTCCCGGGGACGATGCCATCGAGGAACGGAACATTTGGGAAAGAGGGGGAACAAACGAGAGGGTTTTTTGGAAAAAGGCGGTGGGGGGGGGGGGGGGGAGTTGGGGCGAGGGGGGGGGCTAGGAGCTGGGTTTGGGGGCGGGGGGGGGGGAGCAGCAGTGGGAGGACCGAGGAAGCAAGGGGAGCAGCAGGCAGGGATCACCGTTCCGCTTCCCGCTGGGGGGGACAGATAGCGCAAGCATTCAGCACGAGACAGAAGCAGCGGCAGCAGCAGCAGCAGCGGCGGTAGGAACATGCACGGCCTCGCGCACAAGGTCGCGAACGTCCGCTAGATCGATGCCTCCGCATCTCATTCATTACCCGCGATTCTACGCCGAGCGGATTTGATAGGATCGGCTGATTTATCCGCTGTGGATTTGCGTCCTTTGTTTTTTGTGTTTTTTTTTTGCGTGAGAATTGTGGGCCGTTTATCACGACGGACGTCATCGCGAGGGTGGGACGAGGACAGAGGAGCTCCGTGCCGGCGGGAGACCGTCGCTAGTACCCCCAAAACGCGGTGAACGATAGCCGCGCGAAATTACCGCGCCGTCCTACGGAACACCTTCCGGAGCCCTCGGCACCTATCAAATACCACGGTGTCTATCAAATAGCATGACAACTATCGAATACTTTGGAATCTATAAAATATGAGTTCTAACATTGAACTTGACACACGTAAGAGCCTTTGACAGACATCATGGCATCCGACAGCCATCAAATATTACGTCTATCAAATACTTATGGAAGATATCACATCCCACGGTGTATTTTGAAAGCGATACCGTCCATCAAATCCAAAGATACCTATCCAATACCACGGCGGCCTATCTGATACCGTAGTATTTACGCTTCATAAGTAGTGTCCTTGTAATGGGCCACGTGGCCTGATGGCGGATGGAGCGGCTCGTAATCGGAAGGATTACGAATTCAAATCCTGGTTTGGGGGGCGGGGGTGACTTTGCCCATCATCATCCCTTTGCGGCTGCTAAAATAACTATCACTTTACGGTGAAGGCAGTGGTGGTTGTCTTATTAAGAGACTCGGTCCCACCATAGGAATATGAAAGTGCCTGATATGCTCGTTCGAGCAGGAAATGTGCGTTTTTCGACGAGGAAAGTCAATCCCCGCGGGTGTCTGTCGTACGGGCGTTCGCCGCGTCTTTGGCACGGAGATCATGGCTGTGACGTCGCTCCCCCGTGCAGCGTTCACACACACACACACAGCAGCCACAGCAGCAGAAACAAGCAGCAGCAGCAGCCAGGGTCCCAGAAGATCTGGCACCCTCAAGAGTCCAAGACCCTCAACAATCTGGTTCTCGTCGACAGCCAGGTCAAACAAGGCTCTCGGAAATCAGATTCTCAGAATCCAGTGACCTGGTATTCAAGGACCCAGATTCAAAGACTAGGATCTTAAGATCTTAGGTGGCCACTTTTTTTTCCACTGCCGCCACCGAGCTGAGCCAGCGCGCAGGGGGACTTTCGCGGTACGTGGCGGCTGTCACGCCGAGCCAGAAACAAAACTCCGGCCTCACCGGAAGACGTCCGAGTCTGGCTCGCTGCCAAGCAGGGCCAGGGGGCGGGGGGCTGCGGACGTGTCCGTTGCGTGCGACGCCGGTCGGTAACAACTCAACCGCGGCGTCACCGCCTCGTCTACACGCGTGATATCGATGGCATCTGCTGGCTCGGTATGGCCCCGGCGTGGCTCGGTTGGGCAATGGAAAAACTGGACTCGGAAACCAGAATCTGAGTCCCCAGGCTTTCAGTGAGTCAGTTCGTCAGAAAATCCCGGCTTCGAATGACCTGGCTGTGAAGGAGCAGCCTGTCAGACAGAAGGCATCATGGGCCGTGGAAGTGTGGTGTGAGGGGGGTCTGCAGGCACGAGGAGGTGGGGGGGGGGGAACTACGATAGGAGGGGGGGGGGCAACACGATAGGAGGGGCGAGGGGCTGCAGGCGCGGCAAGCAAAACGTGATTCACGGCGACCGGAGGGCTCCGACTCGACAGGTCAGGAAAAAAACAACAACCACAACAACTACAACAACAACAACAACTACAACAACTAAGATCACAAGTGGCTGTTGAAACGATCCCACGCGATGGAGGAGGAGGAGGGCTGTCACGAGCACGCGGTTGATGAAAGGGGGCAGCAACATGGCAGTGGTGGTGGGGAGAGGCGGGGCGGTGATGCCCGTCCCAGGGATGTGCACGCACGCACGGGCAGACTTTTAAAAGCACTCCGTCTGTGAATTATAATCTCCGGGGTTCTCGCGAATCTCGCCCGGGGCCGACACCAGTCGAGATGTTTTTTTTTCTTCCAGCGGCGCGGCCAATGTGGGCTAAGCGTGGCGAATCCCTGAACCCGTGCGACGGCTCGTTACTATCCCTCGGCCGCTCTGCAGCAGCGCCGTCCACTCGACGCGTGTTTCACGTTTTACGCGCCGGCGCTGGCCCGGCGCAAGATGCCTCGCGTCACGGTGGTCGTTACGGCCACAGTTATGTACCCGGCAAACCCTGTGTGCCGTGCACATTTTTTTTTCTCTCTCCCCACCATACAATCCCAACTGTGAAAGAACAAAAATAATTTAGTGGGCACGATATTTTTTTTCGGGAGATTAAATTTGGACGGAAAACCCAACCCCGCCACATCCCAACAATAATATATTTTTTTGCTGTCGCCACCAACGATTGTGACAGCGCCACCCACGTGACACGCGTGGCACGTGGGTGGCGCTGGGGCTGCACGCGGGTGCCCGTGCGTGGGGTGCACGTTCCCCCTTGGAGCGCTCGATGAAAAGTTGAAAGAGACGAGGTGGGTAGAGGGTTCAAGACGGCAAGGTGAGAGAGCGGGGATGTGGGAGCGCAAGCAGGGGATGTGTCCGGACGGTAGGCAGGGAGCAGATGCGCAGCTGTGGCAGCAGCAGCAGCGGCGGCAGCAGCGTCACGCTCGCCAGGAGTCGACGCGCCACCAGAGACACCGGAGAAACCCGTCCACCCCGCAGCTCCGACGGCGACGGACGAGGCCATGAATTAATGACGCGCGGCTTGATCACAGAGTCACGACAATTGCTTCGTGTTTAACAGAGCAACTGTTCCATTACCTATTAATGGGAGCTGCCAAACAAGGAGGCTGTTTATGCCGCCAGGCACGGCAAGCAGCGCTTATTGCGCACGCATTACAAATTAGCGCCGCTTTGTATATTTAAATAGCGAGTAAAAAAAATACAACTATATATAAAAGAGCTTCATTCAACTCGCTCAAGTAATAATCATAAAGTGTAGCTCCTCCGCGGACCGGGGCTGGTGGGCAGCTGCGTAGCGGATTCGGTGCGGGCGCTCTCGCCAAGTAAGACAAAGGTGGGGTGGTGGAGTGGGGGGGGGCGGTGGTGGGGGGGGGGGGGTCCAGCCACCTTGCCCCCCCCCCCTCGCCACCCCCCTCTCCCCCGTAAGTCATCGTGAGACGAGTCGACCTCGTTAGCGCGTGAATTAGCGTCGGGTCTCAATCGCCGAGGCCACGTTGGTGCAAAGCGAGGAGGAGGCTCGGATGCAGCGGTGGGGGGAGGCGACGGGGGGAGGGGGTGGACGAACACGCGCACACACACACACACGGTATGTGCACCACGTACGTACGGCATGCGCACGAACAGCACCGGGCGGGCTCATGCACGTACAACAGTGCGGTGGTGGCCACAGGCAAGGCGAACAGGCGCACGAGACTACCGCTAGGCGACTTGGGCGGGTAAGTAAGCGATAGCGCTCACCGTGTGGGTAAGGTGAGTGGGGTGAGTGGGTGGGTGTGCGCGCGTGTGTGGGTAGCGCAGGGTAAGGGAATGGGGGGCAGCTGGGGGGGGGGGGGGCAGGGGTAGTGGAGTGGGTACCTCGACTCTTTGAGGGTGTGGCACTTTAGTGTGCCTGTTTGTTTGTCTACGTGGCTCGTGTGTTTCTCTCTCTCTCTCTCACGGCGTTGTTGTGACGGAGGGGGAAGGAAAACAAAGATTAGGGTGAAACACACCAACCTGGTCGCAGCTCTGGGGGGGTTGTGAGTGTTGTTGAGTGATGGTGGTGGGGGGAGGGAGGCAGTAGGGGGGGGGGGGGAGACGGGGCCGGGAAGATTGAATGCGCAACGAAACGAAAATGACGGAAGGGCAAGGAAGAGAAGAAATAAAAAGAGGAGAGAGGAAAACAAAGAAAGAAAGAAAGAGAGGGGAAACAACAGAGAGAGTAAAACAGGCCGATAACAGGGCACATCGCACGTGGGGGCCACGCCGGCACGGCCCTCACAGCCAGGCCTGGCCGGCCGGCTCCACACGGCTACGACATCATCAACAACATCATCATCATCACCGTCACCATCATCGACATTATCACAACCGTCACCATCGTCATCATCATCATCATCCTCGCGTGCGCTCGTGGTTTTCGGGCCGTCCGGCATCCTGCTCCGCGTGCTGGCAGCTTTCTTCAGGAACGGAAATGCGCGGAGCAAACCGTTGGACGCGGTTGGTAACTGGGTGGGGGGCACGGTGGGTGGGGGGCACGGTGGGTGGGGGGCACGGTGGGTGGGGGGCACGGTGGGTGGGGGGCACGGTGGGTGGGGGGCGCGTGGAGCAACGCGATAACGCAACGCATAGACAGACGCTTCGTACAGTAACAGCCCTGGAGACCCCTACAGAGTGGGTTACCCCCTCTCTCCTCTCTGCACATTCGGTGAGCCGTGCAGACGGGGGTTGGCACCGGCGGCGATGGTTGGAGACTGTTGTACAATTTTGATTTAAAGCTTTCGTGACTGCAGGGATTCATATTATTGGTTCTTTCGGTAAAGTCACGTATAACGGAAACAACAAAATAAAAAAAATAAAACAATAAAATTCTCACGACGTTTCGACTGCAACACAAGCAATCATCATCAGGTGTGAAAACCACAGCAAGAAAATTTGAAAAAAGTGGCGGTTTTTTTTCTTGCTGTGGTTTTCACACCCGATGATGATTGCTTGTGTTGCAGTCGAAACGTCGTGAGAATTTTATTGTTTTATATTTTTTATTACTTTATTGTTTCCCTTATACGTGACTTTACCGAAATAACCAAGAATATGTTGTACAATTGTTGAACTTCTTTCGCACCCCACGTCGCCAACTGTGCTAATTGGAGGCACGGTGATGGTGGTGATGGTGATGGTGGTGATGGTGGTGGTGATGGCGGCGTGGGGGACAGGAGTAGAGAGGGCACCAAAATGAGAGGCGCAGGCAAAGTCGGCCTAATGGGAATGTCTCATTACTCGTCATTTTGCACGAAGCCGGTTAGCCGTACTGTGAACAATGAATGGACAGGAACGCACGTCCACACAGAGCCTAATAAGGGCAACTCGAGCCATTTGGTCCAAATGGGCAGCCTGGAATTGCAATCCTGGACTTCAAATCCAGAGATTGCCAGTTTGATTACATCTCACGGCAAGGTAGTTAAACCAATAAGGCAAGTTTTTTTTTCATTTCGTGGAAGAAAAAAAACCAGCAATGTTGTCGAACTTATAATGACGGGGCCTCCTTCTTATCGCGCAGCTGCGGCGGCGCCCCTCTGATAATGTCGGGAGGGAGCGCCGAAGGTTTGCGGGACGTCAGAACGCACCTCCAGCGCTGTCTGGGGCTGTTATGGTTGCAGATGTTTCGCGCCGCCTCTAAAGGAGTGGGGCGATCGTCGTGGAGGTGGGGGGGGTGCTATCGGAGCGGGGATGATCGCGATGTCTCCCCGCGCCGTACCCGTCCCCCCCACCCCCACGCGTCTCCAATTTAAACATTTCGGGCAGAGGCGATTAAAAAAAAACCCCTAAATAAACCAGCATCGCAAATTCCATTCCGCATCACTTGAGATACCTCTGAGCAGAAACACAGCAGAGCTCCGTTCACACGTGCGATTTCGCCTCAACGAACGCACAGGCAGAGATCCCCCGCATAGTCGCCACAGGCTGGCGGGGCAAGTGCTGCTGTCGGGGCAAGTGCTGCTGGCGAGTATCACCTATGAAGGCCGGCACGGCGCAACGAGGCCGCGGCGTGCCCACAGCACGACGCCCGGCCGCCGTTGCTTCCCCAGTGCTGATAATTACCGCACTGGGTAATACTTTAAGGGGAGGCCGAAGACCGCTTCAGATAAACGCATCACTGATGCTGGTCGGAGGAAAGAATTGCACCTTCGATCTGTCCACGGATAGAACACTTGATGATGGTAACGTTAGCCACGGCTGGGAATTAAACTTTGGACGTCTGCTACATGATGAAATTCGCTGCACACACACACCGATACACACACACTTTCACCCACCCAACCATTAATCCCAGAAACCTCGTCTCTCTTTGTTAACTGACCCTTGCGATGGAGAACAAAAAGAAGAGTACAGTGTTACGCCGTCATCATTAACTTTTATGCATCTCCTCTCAAAACCAACGAGGGCACAAACCCAGTGTGGTGCCCTCACCACCACCAACCACCTCCTCCTCCACCGACACACCGCCACCGCTCTTCCCCATCGCTCAAATGACGACGCCGGCGGGCGGTCGCGAGCGGAATCGGAAGTGCGCGGGCGCGGTCGGTCACGGAAAACCCGCGCCTCGTTTTACAAACACCGCGGCCTGCCTGGCCCGCGACCCCCTAAACCGCACCGGCGAGTGGCCCCGCGGACGCCGCCGGCCGGCAGGGCGAACGAAGCTGGCAGGTCAAGCTCAAGGCCAAAGTGTTGAATTTTCTCGCGCAGCAAAGCGGCGGATCTCTCCGGACGCCCGCGCTCTCTGCTTGCTAGAGCCGGCGGTGCGGTGGTTTGGCGGAGGTGGGGGTAAGGTGGAGACGGTGGGGATGGCGGGGTGGGCGGGGGGGGGTTTGCTGCCTTCAGCGGCTGCACCGAATACATTTAATTGGCTCGGCTCTTTGTTATATTTTGCGGCCAGCACTGTGAGCGCGAATGGCGGCGGGGGGGGGGGGAGAAAGGCAGCCATGCATTTTTCATCGTTGGTAGATCACGGTCGAGGAGCGCTAGCACAATGCTGGGCTCGCCACTCGTCGCCCGATTTTCTTGAGGGTGGGGTGGCGGTGGCGGTGGGGGAGTTACGCAGCGCGTGCACGGCAGACAACGGGAGACCCTGCAGGAGATCGTCTTAAGGAAGATCGCGGGCAGCGAAGGGGAGACCTCGGAGCGTCGAGGAAATTCGGGGGAGAGACGGGCCGGCCGCATCCGCATCCGCGCGCCGCCACCGCCGCCACCGCCCTCCCCGCGTGGCTAACGCAGCCCCCGGGGGGCTGCGTTGGCCGCGCGTCTCTCCGAGCGGCGATCGGGGAAACTGAACGCGAGGGCTCCCGGCGCGTGCTTCGTTCGCGACAAACGCGCGCGGGGCTCTCGCTCCGTTCTGTGCCCTCCTCCACCAGCTGCCTGCGCAGTGCCCCCCCCCCCCCCAAGTCCCATTTCATCCATCTACTCCATGCTGTCCCACACCTTAATCCACTCCATGCTGTCCGCCGTCAACTCTGATCTCCATGCTGTCATTGGCTCTGTGCTGCCCTGTGTCTTATAGTTGTTCCACGCTACCCCATGCTATTTATCATTCCCATGCTGTCCCATGCTGCCCTATGCCACGTGTGAGCGCAACGCTGTCCCCGCACCCCCCCGTGATGCCCAACGTGCCTTGGCGAGCTGCACGCGTGACAGCGAGTCGGCACGCCGGGGGGTGGGGCGCCTCATTAGGCACTCTAAGAGATGTGTGTCTGTGTGTTTGAGATGTGTGTGTGTTTGAGATGTGTGTGTGTGTGTTTGAGATGTGTGTGTGTGTTTGAGATGTGTGTCTGTGTGTTTGTGTTTGAGATGTGTGTGTTTGTGTTTGAGATGTGTGTGTGTGTGTGTTTGAGATGTGTGTGTGTGTGTGTTTGAGATGTGTGTGTGTGTGTGTTTGAGATGTGTGTGTGTGTTTGTGTGTGTTTGAGATGTGTGTGTGTGTGTTTGAGATGTGTGTGTTTGAGATGTGTGTGTGTTTGAGATGTGTGTGTGTGTTTGAGTTGTGTGTGTGTGTTTGAGATGTGTGTGTGTTTGAGGTGTGTGTATTTGAGATGTGTGTTTGAGATGTGTGTGTGTGTGTTTGAGATGTGTGTGTGTGTTTGAGATGTGTGTGTGTGTGTTTGTGTGTATGTTTGAGATGTGTGTGTGTGTGTTTGAGATGTGTGTGTGTGTGTTTGAGATGTGTGTGTTTGAGATGTGTGTGTGTGTTTGAGATGTGTGTGTTTGAGATGTGTGTGTGTGTATGTGTGTGTGTTTGTTTGAGATGTGTGTGTGTGTGTGTTTGAGATGTGTGTGTGTGTTTGAGATGTGTGTGTGTGTTTGAGATGTGTGTGTGTGTTTGAGATGTGTGTGTGTGTGTGTTTGAGATGTGTGTGTGTTTGAGATGTGTGTGTGTTTGAGATGTGTGTGTGTTTGAGATGTGTGTGTGTGTTTGAGATGTGTGTGTGTGTTTGAGATGTGTGTGTGTTTGAGATGTGTGTGTGTTTGAGATGTGTGTGTGTTTGAGATGTGTGTGTGTTTGAGATGTGTGTGTGTATTTGAGATGTGTGTGTGTTTGAGATGTGTGTGTGTTTGAGATGTGTGTGTGTTTGAGATGTGTGTGTGTTTGAGATGTGTGTGTGTATTTGAGATGTGTGTGTTTTTGAGATGTGTGTGTGTATTTGAGATGTGTGTGTGTGTGTGTTTGAGATGTGTGTGTGTGTGTTTGAGATGTGTGTGTGTGTTTGAGATGTGTGTGTGTTTGAGATGTGTGTGTGTGTGTTTGAGATGTCCTACCAGACAGTCTCGCTCCCTTCACCTGATGAAGGCCGCTTGTGTTGTGGCCGAAACGTCGTGAGAATATTATTGTGTTATTTTATTTTATCAATTTATTATTTTATTCTCATTCTACGTGACTTTACCGAAAGAACCAAAGAAGATGTGTGTGTGTATTTGAGATGTGTGTGTGTGTGTGTGTATGTTTGAGGTGTGTGTGTGTTTGAGATGTGTGTGTTTGAGATGTGTGTGTTTGAGATGTGTGTGTGTGTTTGAGATGTGTGTGTGTGTGTGTGTTTGAGATGTGTGTGTTTGAGATGTGTGTGTGTGTTTGAGTTGTGTGTGTGTGTTTGAGATGTGTGTGTGTTTGAGATGTGTGTGTGTTTGAGATGTGTGTGTGTTTGAGATGTGTGTGTGTGTGTTTGAGATGTGTGTGTGTGTATGTTTGAGGTGTGTGTGTATTTGAGATGTGTGTGTTTGAGATGTGTGTGTGTGTGTTTGAGATGTGTGTGTGTATTTGAGATGTGTGTGTGTATTTGAGATGTGTGTGTTTGAGATGTGTGTGTGTGTGCGTGTGTTTGAGATGTGTGTGTGTGTGTTTGAGATGTGTGTGTGTGTGTGTGTTTGAGATGTGTGTGTGTGTGTGTGTTTGAGATGTGTGTGTGTGTTTGAGATGTGTGTGTGTGTGTTTGAGATGTGTGTGTGTGTTTGAGATGTGTGTGTGTGTGTGTATTTGAGATGTGTGTGTGTATTTGAGATGTGTGTGTTTGAGATGTGTGTGTGTGTGTTTGAGATGTGTGTGTGTGTTTGAGATGTGTGTGTGTGTTTGAGATGTGTGTGCGTGTGTTTGAGATGTGTGTGTGTGTTTGAGATGTGTGTGTTTGAGATGTGTGTGTGTGTTTGAGTTGTGTGTGTGTGTTTGAGTTGTGTGTTTGAGATGTGTCTGTGTTTGAGATGTGTGTGCGTGTGTTTGAGATGTGTGTGTGTGTGCATGTTTGAGGTGTGTGTGTATTTGAGATGTGTGTGTTTGAGATGTGTGTGTGTGTTTGAGATGTGTGTGTTTGAGATGTGTGTGTGTGTTTGAGATGTGTGTGTGTGTGTTTGAGATGTGTGTGTGTGTTTGAGATGTGTGTGTGTGTGTTTGAGATGTGTGTGTTTGAGATGTGTGTGTTTGAAATGTGTGTGTGTGTTTGAGATGTGTGTGTATTTGAGATGTGTGTGTGTGTTTGAGCTGTGTGTGTGTGTTTGAGATGTGTGTGTGTGTGTGTTTGAGATGTGTGTGTGTGTTTCAGATGTGTGTGTTTGAGATGTGTGTGTGTGTGTTTGAGATGTGTGTGTGTGTTTGAGATGTGTGTGTGTGTGTTTGAGATGTGTGTGTGTGTTTGAGATGTGTGTGTGTGTTTGAGATGTGTGTGCGTGTTTGAGATGTGTGTGTTTGAGATGTGTGTGTGTATTTGAGATCGGAGCTCGCTCCGTCGGCAAAGCTGAACATTACCGGATTTAGTCAGCGGTGCGTAGTTTATCAACTCATGAGTGCCTCTCTCTCTCTCCATTGCTGCCGCCGTGCGAAAGAGCACATTTAGGAAATTAGGGAGAAATATACAATTTGAGATCGTGTCTGCTGAGCGAGCGCTCGTGATTGTGGCCGCGTGGAGGAGGGCTGGAGTACGCGCTGACATTGAAATAGTACACAGTCGCAGGCCCCGCGATACTGCCCTCAATCCTCCTCCCCTCCACTACCGACTACCACAACAACAACAACCACCACCATCATCACAACCACCACCGCGTGCACAAGCGTCGAGGCGTCGTCGGTGGCACTCGCCCCACTCGTGTCTCGCCCCGCGGCAAAGGTCACCGCCCTCCACGGCGAGGCTCGCGGCGGAGCTGCAAACAACATGGCGCGCGGAAGCAGCGACGCCAAGGCCAATCGACCGACGCAGTTAGAGCAGCGGTGGTTTGCGGCGGCTCCGTTTGCCATTCCCTTTCTCCCCGATCGGCCGAGAGAGCGACGGGGTGGGGGAGGGGCGCGCGGGGGGGCGGGGGGGGCAACGGACGGGGTCGGGGAGGTCAAGGCGGAGGGGCTCCATACCTCGCACGTAGAGGTTGGCGGGAGCCGAGTAGACCGTGCCGACGTCATTGGACGCCACGCACTCGTACTTGCCCTGGTCCGAGTCCTCGCTCAGGTCAATCTGCAGGGCGCCTGCGGGTCGCGGACGGTAACGGGGTCAAGAGTGCAGGGGGTGGGGGGGGTTTCGGGGTCAGCGTGGTATCGCGCGTGATGGCGGCGGCGTCGCGTTCACCGTCGTCGTCATCGAACGGTCAGTGACGTGGAGCAATAGAATGGGAGTTCCCCCCTCCCCTGTCCAATTCCCCCCCACCCCCGCCCTCCATAGCCTCCCGCCTAGGCTCCTCCACAGTCCGTGGGCACCGGTGCATTTGCATTGCCCGCACACTTCACAGCTACGCCAACTGTCTGGGGGACACGGGGCACGCTACCCAGAGTGGGCCCCGTCTCCATGAGCCTACTCGGCTGCAGGGCAGAGAGAGCGAAGCAGAGCAGGCGACCGGGACGTTCCCACCACCCCCCCCCCACCCCGCGGAGGTCAACAGGGGCTGCACCACTCTTGCAAGAGTTTCAAGGTCAAGGTGCGGGGCTGCTACGACGAGGGGGGAGAATGGGGGGGGGGGGGGGGGGAGAGCAGTCGGCCACCCGGCGCTCGCTCCGAGACCGAGCTTGCCTCATGAAAAGGGAAGTCAAAAGTGCAGAGCGGCGAGGCACGTGCTCTGCTCGGCGCGTGTCCCCGCGCCTTCCGTCCGAACAATTTTAAACATTTCCCGTGAGCGCAGCACGGAGCTTGGCGAAACGCAGCATGGAGCTTGGCGGAACACAGCACACCCGCGCTATTATTATTTGTTTCTGAGCTCCCCGAGAGATGTTTACTGGCTCTCACTCTCTTTCACCATTTTTTTCCCTCTTTAAACGATTTTTATTTTGGCAGCCTCCCGTGGTCTCCGCGCTGCCGACGCGCTCGCCGCCGCTAAGAGGAGTGCGACGCTGGGTGGCCTTCGCTTAACGAGACGTTTTGGCGGTGGCGAAGACAGGACGCTCCGGATCTCGCTACCTCCTCGCCCCGCTACCTCGTCGCCCCGCTACATCTGCGTAAAGCCACGAGACTTAAGATATCCATTTAAATCCAGTGCGGACCAGTGCAGGTCTAACGTGCTAGAGAATGGCCAACGGAGGCGGATGTCACAGAGCTACCTCCGAGAACCCTTCAAAAAGACTCACGGTCAAAAAGACTCATGGTCAACACGGCAGAGGCGCAGACATATCCCAACCCACTCGGTCCAAGAAAGCAATGTTCATCCAATGGATATGCAAGCGGGTATTTTTTTTATTTTTTAACGCCCACAGCCATACTTTAGCTAAATTAAGTGGAGAAACATTGAATGTGAGTGGGTAAATGTGCCGTTGAGCGGTTGCAGCGATGGAGCGTCGTGAGTGACAGGGGCTGGGGGGAGGGGGGATGTGGGTGGGGGGCCATGCTCGGAGCCTCTGAAGCCACACAGGGGCACTTGGCTACTGATTGTCTCATGGCACCCTCTCTAAAGTCGTGATGATAATGGTCACAATAATCCCACACCGCCACCCCCATTCGGAAAACACGGGGCACGTAAATCAACAAATGCGAACATTTCCTCCGCGCAAGTCATTTTGAAAAAAAAGAAATCTAACAAAGAAATCCGCGTGGGGCAATTCATTTCCTCTTGTAATAAAAGATGAAATAGCCGAGGCCTTTTCTGTGAATTTGTCAATTATTGTCGTACGCATCCCAGAAATGGGATTCTAAAGATGAACATTATATTTCCCCCCGCTGTACTTCTCCTTTAATGAAACGTGCAGGACAAATTGGTTTGGGGTTGTGGGGGATTGCGAAATATATATGAAGTAATTTCTGGAGACTGGAGGCAATGTGAAAGCCTCGATGTATATATGTGCAAAAGCTACCCTTGGAACTAATGTCACATTCCATATATATATTTTTACGGAATAAAAAAAAGTCAGCACGATGCAGGCAAAAAAAATCGGTTAATTTCCGAGTGGCCATTGCTAAAAATCCATTTCATGAAAACTGAGCAACGCGGCGATTATAAGCGGTGGAGGTCACATTCAACAGGGATAGGGAAATTGGTTTTTAAAAGTTGACGATGATTTCTTTTTTTAAACTTACAAGCACCAGGGAGGTTTCTGGCATGTGTGGCGGGCGGTAGCTGGGGTTGGAGGGGGTAGAGGGCGATGGGTGCACATTTATAACATAAGCACGTTTAATTCGCCACCCCCCCCCCCACGTGAATCATGCGTGGCAAGGAAAAAAGCATGCAAAAAAAATCGATGCCACGGCCGATCAATCGCTTCCCAAAAAAATAAACTGGTAATGCACATCGGAAAGCGCGCTGCTTTATTGTTGCCTTGAAATACGCTCCGCGTTTACAGTTGAGCAATTTAGCGAGGTGGCATTTGTTTTCGGGCGAGAGGATTAATTAAAAACGCGTTTGGAAAAAATAAAAAAAACGACATGAACCGAGGTGAAAAGTTCGTGCCAGAGTTTTCCCGACGACAGAAGTTGCGGAAGGCTCTAACTTCTTCGCGATATCACCGGACGCTGCTACCTTCATGTCACTACGGTCACGACCACCACCACCACCACCACACGAACTGGGCCCAGGGATCGGCAATTATTTACCCAGGAATGTTTCGCCGAAGCTCAGGGCCATTTTCTGGTGGGTCCTCCTTTGGCCAGTTCCATTATTGGTTGAGCTACAAGTGTGGGGCCGCTGGGCGTGAGTGTGGGTCTCTGTCTAGGCCTCCTAGAGTGATGGTGCAGCGGTTAGCGCGCAGCGCTACGAACCTGCCGACCCAAATTCCGATTCCCACTAACGGCCACCAACACCGGTGACGATTATCTGAACTGGTCCTGGGCCTCCCCTACGTCGACTGAAATGACTACCAGGCGCAGTGTGCAAAAGGAGGCGTGTTTCTGGCCTTCATAGGTGTTCCTCGCGAACAGCACTTGTCCCAACAGCCTGTATAAGGCTATACTGGGGATATTTGTCTTTGTCTGCTTAGGCCTCCTGTCGAGGTCACTTCAGTCAGCGTGCCATATCGCTCTGCGATGCACTTTCGGGTCGAGCCGCGTGCCGAAAACGTGTGTGTGCGTGGGCGTATGCGTTTGCGTGTTTGCGTGTGTGCGTGGGTAACCAAAGAGTGGCCCGCAAGCGCTCGCGACGACGACGGGGAGGAAGCGCGGAAGCGTGGACACGCACGCAACTCACTCACTCACACACGCGTTCACGCATTCACTCACGTGCTCACTCACCAGCACACACTCACTCACGCGCTCGTGCTCATGCACTCACAAATGCACGCACGCACACCGCACTCAGCTGCACCAACCGCTCAGTGGCGGCAACGCTCACACGGCGGAGGAAGATGGGCACAGGGATGTCCGGTGGTGGTTGTGATCGAAATCGTTGGTGGTTGTGGTTGGAATCGAAAGCCATGGCACGTGACAGCACGCGGTGCGTGGAGGCGGCCTTACCTCTGATAGGGCCACTGCCTGGGTGTACGAAAGAGAAAATGAATAAACAAAAATAAAACAGAAATAGGAGAGAGCGTTAGTGCAATTCGACAATTGTTAGGGGGCAGAGGTCGCTTTAGCAACCACCATGGGGGCAGGGGGAGGGTGGCTGCTGGAGGAGGAGAGTTCGTGGATGTTAACTCCAGGTGATGGACATTGCCCCCCCCCCCATCCCCTTTTTGGACAGGCTATGTCCGTCGTAGTTTATTTACCTCTAAGATTGTCGCAGTTTCCAAATGTGCTATATATAAGTCGCAATTAACGGGACGTCTGCCAATTCGCGCGACTATTCATTCACCCCCTTGCCATTAGCCGTGGACACGCGGTGCGAGGGCCGTCGTCAGAATCGCCGCTGGCGATTGTTTTGAAAATAAAATCCTCCTTTGACTTCCACGGAACCCGGCCTCCTCCCGCGGTCGCCACGACCGCCCCTGGCTCCCGAACCCCGAGACACAAGCAGAAGGAAACTCGCGAGCGCCTAGCGCAGACCGCACGACTCGGGACACGGGGAGTGCGGGTGCCGGGGTTTGGGTCGGGGAAGGGAACTTGCGAAGGAGGAAGGTAAGGGTAGGATCGGTTGGTGGGGGGGGGGGGGTGGGGTTAGCTGGTGCTGCGAGTGAAGGAGTGCCTGGCAGCTATGACCCCGATCTCAGGATCAGAATCTGATTCTGAGATCACAGGTGCCCTGTGGAACGCGCTCACCGTCCACGCTTGCCAGGGTCGGTCAATAAATTGGGAAGCCGCGTGGCAAGTTCCCCCCCCCTCCCCTTACTGGCAGAATCGCAACCCTGCCGACAGGAAAACATCGCAGAATACGCGGCGATGCATCAAGTATACTTGCATTGTCTTCGCCTTTTGGCGTGCTCCGGTCTACTCACACCGGTGGTGAGACAAGACCATGAAGAAGGCTGTCTCTGGTGTAGGCCAATCAGTTTCCAAGACAATGGGTACATTATCATCAGAGAATGTTTGTTTGTATGTTTTGCAGGCGAGTATGTGTGGTTAATGCAGACTCGATGCTTTGCAAAAGGTATCTTACGCGGTGTTTGAACATCTTAACACCTGTTCATCGCCAGAAAGGGTGAAACCTTAATCTTTTTTCTCATCATCTTGCGTCGGTTTACTCCGCCTAACGCTTAGTAGATCGACGCGAGACTTTTTTTTACGACTTTGGAAAGGTCATGTATCCCGGCCGGGTGGCTCAGTGGAAGATCCAGTGGCTCGCGATCGAGAAGGTCACGAGGTCAAGTCTCGGTTAGGAGGAGGGGGGGATGATGGGGGTTGACTCAGCTCATCATCACTCCAGGGTCGATGCAATTCGTGCCACCACTCTGTGGGGAAGTCAACAGTGGTTGTTGTCCTATGGATAGACTTGTTCCGACCACAGGAATGTGGAATGTCGAGCACTGGCTCAGGGCTGTAAACAGGAGATGAGTACAGCCTCAATGTTCAGTTGAGCAGGATCTCACTTTGACTTTTTAAATCCTCTCAAGGAGGTCTATTTGGCCCGGGGTCTATCGACTTTTTAAAGTTTTTGTTTGACCTCTAACCAGAAAGTGTCTCGCGACCGCCCCCGCCCTCCCGAGGCCGCCCTCTCTCAATATTAACCGCCTCTCGCAATCGTAACAGTGACGTCTTCTCTCGAGAATGCCTCCCTCTTCCTCCTCCTTCTTCAGGAAGACGGGGGCGATTGTTGCTAAGCTAATAATTACCGCTTGTCAGCTGTCGCTTAAATACACACACACACACTCGTGTGCACGTGCCCCGCTCGACGGGAAATGCCGCGGGGTTTTTTTTAGCGTCGGGCAAATTTTGCAGCGGCGGCGGCGACGCTAATCCGCGTTGCCCCTCTGCTCGGAGGCGCTGGAGTCAACTTCACACGGGAAGACGGGGACCTGCCCCACCCCTCCCGGCGTAGCGCCGTCTGTCCTGCTGGAGAGGAAAGGTGGCGCGCGAGGCTCGCTAAGCGATGGACGAGGCGGCTGTGGTTATGAAACGCGGTTACGGTTGTGGATGCGGTTGTGGATGTGTTTGTGGATGGGGTTCTGGATGTGGTTGTGGATGTCGTTGTGGATGTGGTTGAGGATGTGGTTGTGGATGTGGTTGTGGATGTCGTTGAGGATGTGGTTGTGGATGTGGTTGAGGATGTGGTTGACGATGTGGTTGAGGATGTGGTTGTGGATGTCGCTGTGGATGTGGTTGAGGACGTGCTTGTGGATGCGGTTGAGGATGTGTGCGAACTGTGTGTCGGCCGTCACGAGCGAGAGTGAACGACCAAAGCCACGCCGCGGTTGAGCTCGCTCGCTCGCTCGGCTGACTCCGAGCTCGCTCATCTTAGGAGCGCACGCGCGAGCATCTCCGTCTGCTCCGTGAGTGTTTTTTTGTTTGTTGTTTTGCGACCCGCGCTCATCCGCTCGGGCTCGTTCCAGACCGAGCGAACGAACGCCCGTTGCCAGCGAAATGAAGGCGCGTACACTCACCAAACGACTCTGAGGACGAGGATGAAATGACAGACGGGGGTGCCGAAAAAAAATATAGAGAGAGAGAGAGAAAAAAGACAGCGTGAGAACAGAAAACAGGCAGGAGAAAGAAAAAAACAGAAGGCCAATTGTCACCATGACACCCATCGTGCACGAGGGAGGATGACGCGGAAGGTGAGGAAGGGGGATGGAAGTCAACCTCACCTCACCTCCCCCCACCTCACCCATGTGACCGACAGCGAAGAGCAGCCAGAGGAGGGAGGTGGGGTGGGGTGGGTTGGGTGGGGGGGGGATACGAAACGCATAAAAATAAGGAACACACACGGAGGTGAAGAAAAGATGCGAAACAAGTCCAACCGACGAAATGAACCAGAGGAGCAGCAGCAGCTGCAGATGGCGTTCGCGAAGGCAGCACTTGGAGGTGCCAAGAGCGGCGCGAGTGAAGGCGGCCCCGGGCAGATCTCACGCACACACGGCCTCTCACACGCTCGCTCGCACACACGCGCACACGCACATGCCTGTGCACACGCACGCACGGACGCACGCACGCGCGCGCGCACACACACACCCCCAGAAATGCCGATATACGCACACAAGCAGACACGCGTACACACGGCACTCCACCCATTATTTCCCGAGGACATTATTGGAGGGGCCTAGCCGCTGCACGTCTCGTGCATCGCAGCGGAGTCGTCCTTGAGCCACGCGTTAGGGATTGGCTGGCAACAAAGACAAAGATCCCCCGTGTAGCCTTAACAGACTGCTGGGGCAAGTGCTGTTAGCGAGCATCTATGAAGGCCGGCACGGCACACGAGGGGGTGGGTGGCCAACACCACGTCCGGCCGCCTTAGTCTCCCCAGTGGCGATGTTTATACACCACAGCAGGTGCTCATTTGAGACTGAGTCGACCTAGGGGAGGCCCGTGACCGGTTCAGATATCCGTCACTGCTGTTGGCCATAAGCGGGAATCGAACTCGGGTCGCCAGGCTCGTAGCGCAGCGCGCTGACCCACTACAATTCCGCACCCCCCACAGCCGCAAGCACGCATACACGCACGCACTCCGCCGTTACAGTCCGTGCGGTCTGTTGCTGGGAGGAGGGCATGGGCAGCAAGGGGGAGGTTGTGCGGGGGGGGGGGGGCAAAGGTGGTAGCAAGGATGTAACCCTCTCCACAAATGTGTTTTTTCTCTCGCTTCGATGAGCAAAGGTGACGGGGGGGGGGGGGGACCATACCATCGGGGCCGTAGGGGCGATGGTCCTCGATTTGTCTGGATTCGGACGTCCTCGATGGGTCCGCAAGAGGGCGGCTTTGACTGATACGCTGGGCCCCTCTCCGCTAGTTGTGTTGGAGCTGTGGTGGTCGGGGCGCTCAGGGTGCTGTGGGAGTGAAATCGCTCCCCTCCCACTCTGGCCGTGCTGTCCATCCCCCCCCCCCCATTCCCACCTTCATAGCCCAGCACCTTAGCCCCTCTATCCCGTGGGTCTTGGCACAGTAGCGCCACTTGCACGCTGACTGAACCCCAGGGGGAGGCTTAGTCCGGCTCTCTGAGCCTCCTGAATTAACACTGACACCCTTTGGCAGCCTTAGTCTGGCTCTAGGAGCCGCAGTGATTAACGCCCAACCCAGCGGCCTGGCACTGTTCCCTAGGGCAAGGAATAAAACCGGCCCCGCCCCCCCCCCCAATCCCCTCCTGTCCGATTCCCTCACCCCCCCTCCCCCCTTCATAGCCCGGAACCTGAGGCTGTGGGCCCCGGGTGCAATTCCACCGCCTGCACCCGCTGGATCGCTGCACTGCTGCTCAATGGGGGCCACCGGGTAAACCGCGGGGACCTCGCGGGTTCCACGCAGGGACCAGCGCTCGGGGGGGGGGGGGGTGGGGGGGGGGGGTCGGAGCGGCGAGTTTTTATTTGTACGTTCGCGAAACCTCGAATCAAACTCCGGCTCGGCGAGCGGCGCTCAATCCGGCATTTCCCCGCGCAGGCTCTCTCATCGCTCGGCGGCACACGGGGGCCGAGCGCGTGATTTCATTCCTTCATTTTAAACGATGTCGGTGACGTTTTATACAAACGCCGTGCTCGGGAGGGGGTGGTGGAAGAGGTGGTGGGGGGGGGGGGATGGGGATCTGCGGGGGGTGGCGGTGGACGAGTTTGCGCTTGGCGGCTGGTGGTTACGCACAGCCCAGGCCGTAATGAACTGAGGAGCTCCTGTAATCGTTTTCAATCTTCTCCCCCTGCGAATTCAATTTCTAATGCTCATAGGAAACATAACAACTGGATGGTGGGAGTAGAAAAAAAATCACATGCGCACGCAAACATAAAAATGAGTTAGGGGATAATTCGAGCACACTCTCACGCTCGCTAATGTAATGAAACAAACAAATAACGGGCGGTAGAACGTGGCGATAAAATGATGGAGCGACGCTTTCGGGCTCTCACCTCGTGGGCCACGAGTTCCCACGCCTGGGCCAGGCGCTGGCACAGAGAAGGAGCCGGGGGGGGGGGGTTGTGGGGGGGGGAGGCCGGGATGCCGGCGACGTCGCAATCGCTTGGGGAACAGCGCGGCCTCGCGAGGATTATATTAGTTGGACCTCGGCGGAACTCACCCGGAGGTCTCTGCCTGAGCGCGCGCGGCGCCGTTTAGATCGGCAACCAGGGGGACGGGGCCAGCGCCGGTGCTTCTCTGACTGAGTGAACGAACTCGGACGCCCGCGGCCAGAGGTACGGTCCGGGCCCCTAAACTAATCGCAGTCATCTCTGCACGAGCGTTGTGCTGCGCGCTCTGCATTCAGCCCCGGCGAATACGAAGCGCCGGGACGGGCGAGCGAGCAAGCGAGCAAACGAGCGTCGGAATGTCTGGCTCGGCGTGGACAATGCTCGCTCCCTCCTGGCCGCTCGGTGATGGAGCCGGCTGCGCGGCACCACCGTCCCCGCAGAGTTGCACTGCCAATTACGGAGCAAATTTGATGTCCCGTAGCAAAGAAGCTCTCTTGGGTTGCAGTTGATACATTTTTTTTTTAAAAGGGAGCATCACTTTCACTTAAAAGGGTTGAATTGGAGGATGGGTTTGGAGGTTAGAGGTTCATGGGGTTAGAGATGATGGTTTAATGGTTAAGACGTAGGGTTTTAGGCTGTGGATAGGGATTGTAATTTAAGAATTCAGGTGTTCGTGACTCCGGGTTAGGGATCAGGGGATAGGGTTTAGTTTCACGGCTTATATTTGGGCATAATATGTTAGATTGAGGGTACGAGGCTTGGGTTAGAGACAGAGTTGGACTATGATTTAGGGTTAGGTTTAGGCTTAAGGGCTAGGTTTAGGGGTTGGGGTCATAGAGCTTGAATTTTCGGTTAGGGGCTTGGGTTTAGCTCCCCATGAACTCCGCTCAAATGGGCCCTCCCTCGCGACCACCACTGCCAGACCCCCTAACTTCACCACCACCTTCAACAACGCACGGACACGGCGGAGCGATTGCCCCTCCCCGCCCCACCGCTCCTCCTCCCTCAATCACCCACCACCCACCCCCGCCCCCCCCGTGTGCCCCCCCACCCGATGGGGTGAGAGGGGGGGGAGGGTGGTCTCACGAGGACCGCCTACCGGTGCGGAGCTGCTTGATGCGCCCGGCGCTGGCCTGCGTGTCCACGGGGAAGAAGTCCTTGAACCACCGGATGTCGGGGTCCGGGTTGCCCGTAGCGGCGCA
This sequence comes from Petromyzon marinus, assembly GCF_048934315.1. Classification (NCBI taxonomy): domain Eukaryota; kingdom Metazoa; phylum Chordata; class Hyperoartia; order Petromyzontiformes; family Petromyzontidae; genus Petromyzon; species Petromyzon marinus. Next base: position 4,485,556 of record NC_133710.1, on the reverse strand, counting down.
CAGCATGGTGGCGGTGCGGGTCCGCTCCACCACTTTCAGCTGCGGCATCATGTCGATGCGCGGGAACCCGGGGGGCACCTGGTCCTCTGTGGGCGAAAGGCGACGAGGGGTGGGGTGGCAGCACAGCAGGTTAGCTGGGGCGGTGGTCGCGGCCTTTGCTGAGCGTGTGCTCGAAGATTGCTGCTGCAGAATCGACACGCAGCCGTCTAGCTCGCTGGCCCCACCCCTGCTGGAACGCTTTTCTGTGGCTGTCTGGAACGCTCTTCCTTCCGATATTAGGAAGCCACTGGAGCTATGCACTTTTAAATAATTTACATTGAAAACTCTTTTGTTGAGAAGTGCTTTTTTGTGTTTAGTTTGTTGTCCTTCCCCCGCACCTCCGATGAGCGCGGTTGGCTACGTACGGTGTGAAGGAAGTTCAACACACATACAGACATACCAAGACCCCCCCCGAAACGTTCAGCGGCCAGCAACAAATAGCACCAAACGAAATTGGAACGAATAACGTGACACGCGTGTACAAGGGGCGGCGTGGCCAGGGCCACACGCCTGGGTCGGCCGCGTTTGTCTCCCGATTGCCGATGTTTCGCGCACACACACCACAGCAGGTGCCCGGCAAGGCACAGGAACGGTTCGGACATCGCCCGCCACTAACAACAGCAGTGGCCGGCAATGGAACTCGGGTCTCTGGGTTCCCTTAGCACAGCGGTGTAAACCACTGCACCACCGCTGCCAGCACACAAACACACACACACACGTGCAAACACACACACACACACACGTGCAGACGCACGCACGCACACACGGAAAAAAAGCCGTCGGGGCACAAAAAAGGTGACGTGTCTAAACTTGGCGTGAACGCCACAGACAATGGTGTCACTCAAACACGGGCGACTTCGCAGGGTGACGGCAGGGGAGGTGGGAGGGGTTCATTACGGGGGCGCACAGAGCGGGATCGTGAAGTGGCGGGGGGCGGAGGCATACGAAGTGGCGTGTGGGGGGGGGGTGGAACACATAAACGCGCGCAAACAGCTTTTGCTTGCACGCGTCCTTGCGTGGGTATGCGCACTCGGGGTCACATTGTCGCGAGTTGCTGAGAGACAAGGATTTCCCAGATAGCTGAAGCTCTTGTGTATGCCGGAGGCTGATGAATGGAGGCGAGTTGGGGGGCGGGGGGGGCTGTGTACAGGGAAGTGGGAGGGGGGCTGGAGGGGAGGCGGTGGTGGTGGGGTGAGTGGGGAGATAGGGACGGCTCACAGAGCAGCTCTGATGAAAAGCAGCCAAAATACCGAAGCCCCCGGGGTCACGGGCGAAACATCCACGGCGTCGCGAGCTCGCGGACGTGACCCCTCGACCCCTCCTGCTACAGCGAGATGCGACGGGACCACGGGACGGGAGACAATGAGCGCGGGACAGGCGGGCGGAGGAGGAGGGCCGTCGAAGACCACGGCGCAGAAAGATATACGATTACAAACTCTTTTTTTTATTTTAACCAGGTAAGGCCCACTGAGCTTTATAGCTGTTTTTTTTTGTTCAGAAGCGACCCGGCCACAATTTATAGCGCAACAATAGTGGCATACGATGTGGACATTTATAGCAAGCCAAATACTCTGAAATGCACGATGTTGATTCTAAATGTGGAGGGAAAAAGCGAAGGACCCCGGGGAAAATTTCACACGACCACGGGGAGAGTGAACATGGAAACTCCAAATATACAGCAGCAGCAGGTGTCAGGATCGGGATGGAACCCACGACCTCCTGTACACCAGGCGAGGTAGTTAACATCTCCTAGCCACCATGTTGATGATGAGAGAGAGACACACACACTCCAACTATACAGCAGGCGTCAGGATGGAACCCACGACCTCCTGTACACCAGGCGAGGTAGTTAACATCTCCTAGCCACCATGTTGATGATGAGTGTGAGACATACACACACTCCAACTATACAGCAGGCGTCAGGATGGAACCCACGACTCCTGTACTCCAGGTGAGGAAGTTAATTTATTTGCCACCACGGTGCTCAAAACACCTACGGCCGTTCCTTTGCGCGCCTTCTGCCAACATAAACAATCACGGTACTTGAATAGAGTACAGAGTACTCGGACCAAGAGCCGCCGGGTAGCTGGAACTCTTACGGGCTCCCAACGACGGGCACAGATTTTGTGGCGCGATGTGACAAAGTGAGACCACAGCCGGAGATGAGCACAGATCTCGCAAGCTCAGCCGAAAACCAAAACAAATTTGAGCCCAGATCTCGGGGGGATATTTAAAAAACTCGCGCCGCTTTTTCAACTGCCGCGCCGGGAGAGTGAATCGACCCAGCGTGCTGACCGTTGCACGGGGCGATGCCGGGCACCTGGTGTGGTGTGCGCGCGCGAAACATCGGTACTCGGGAGACAAAGGCGGTCGACCGAGTCGTGGCGCTGTCCACGCATGCCCCCTTTGCGCACGCGTGTCATACTGTTCGTGACAATTTCGATTGGTGCTGTTTGTTGCTGACCGCTTGACGTTTCGGGGGCGGCGGGAGGGTGGGTCTACGTATGCCTGTATGTACGTTGATGCGGGGAAAGGACAACAAACTAAACCCAAAATCCTGCCTCACAACAAAGAGCCATTCGGGGTGAAAAAAACCCCAGGACAGGTGGCAACCCCACCCACCCCCTGGCGCCTCCCCACCCCCCAGCACCCCCCCCCAGGATGTCCCCCCCCCGCCCTCACCCCCGCCCCCACCCAGCCCTCACCCCCGCCCCCCCCAAGCCCCCAACATAGCCCCCACCCCCCCATGCCTTAGGGGGTGGGGGGGATTAGGGCGCGCGCACGCGAGCTGACGTCATGGGCTCAGGGACCGTGAGAAGCGAAGCCGATCCTAGGCCGGAGAGAGACATTTGCAGCGATGATGTCACCGGCGCTCGTTTGTTACGCGTCATCCTCCTCCTCTTCAGAGGTTGCATCCAACTAAATATTAAATAATGATGACCATAACGAGTCGTAACAAAGCGACGCGCTGCTCAAAACGAGCATTGGCGTCCCGGTGCTCAATGTTCATGTTTACAGCCCTTCGTAGAGCCGGTGGGTGCGAAATTACACTTTCCCATGGCGGGGGAAGAGTTGATCCGCAGGGTCAACCGCTGTTTACGTCCTCCCCACAAAGTTGTACTAATTTTATCGACCCCCGGAGGGGTGGTGAGCGGAGGCAATCCGCCTCCCTCCGCCCTCAACCAGCAGCCGATTTCTTCACCGCTGAGGGACAGCACGCGGTTTTATAATTATACCGTTGCAGCACTTGTAATAATAGTGATTGAAATACGTTTGGTATTCGCGCAATTGCGACAGCGCAAGCGGCTATCGTGAAGGCGCTGCTTCGCCTTTTAGTCTGCCACTAAGGGGTCGATTTTACCACGAGGTTTCAACCCAATATTTTAAAACGTTTAACAGCGGGGCGGTGAATTACACCCGGGCAGTGTTTACCAGGGCGGACGCTCGGATCGATTTGTCAGAACGCAATTGCGAGGAGCGGCAAGCGCGCTCCCTGGCTCGGCCGTGTCACCCGCCAGATCAACAAGTTGGGGAAGATCCTAAGTACGTATGTACTATCATGGGATCTTTCATTTTTTTTCCAGTAGCAAAGTATGGACAATAAGAGTAGGCTTTACCCTGTCTGGCAGTACGACAGGTGTTAAGAGGTTCAAACATCAAATTATATCTGGTGTAGGCCAATCAGTATCAAATACAATGCCCATATATCATCGTCGGCGCACGTCTTGTTTGCACGTTCAACACATGCACGCGTGGATACTGCAGATTTGATTCCTTGCAAAGGGTATCTTTTTGGTGCGCATGTACTTGCATCATGAAGATTTCTTGCGCACCGTACGTAGCCAGGCGGTGGTGGTAGGGGGGGGGGTGGCGGAAGCCGACGGGTAAAGAAAAGAACCACCCCAAATGTTTTACCATCTTTGCAAACCCGGGTGCTTCGTTCGCCCTGGTTTTGCTTCTGCGAGTTTTGATCGCTAATGCTTTTGGCACGACGACAACGTGGCCGGTCCCCCGCTGCCACTCGCGTCGAGCAGACGCCCGCATGTAGACTCATCGTGGCGGCCACCGCCTCACACCCAGTACAGGACCGGCACGACAGAGAGGGAGCAGCAAGCTATATGCACCAAAAAAAAATGGCTTTGAACACAAATCCCTTCTTCTGTTGGAACGCATTACAACATGACGAGCGCTCCCGCCTGCCCGGGCGTGCCTTGAAAGCGTCGCTTCAGTCGCTTCACACCGCGAAACAAAACAAACGGATCGAGGGGGACCCTCCCCTCTCACCCTCTCTCTCCACTTTTTTTTGTAAACCCCCCCCCCCCCAAAATAGAGACACGGCGTGGGCGTTGTTTGTTGGCGTTGCTTAATGCCCACTGTGTGCGTGCCTGCGAAGCGGACTGCCTCCCACGTCCATAGTTATAAACCGCCCCCCCCACCCCTCACCAGCAACGCTTCACAGACCGTGAGCGCCACCGCCACCTTTTTCCACGAGTGGGAATCACCGGAGGAGGTGGGGGGCGAGATCCTAACGAGAGAGCGGGCACATTAAAAGGAGTCGGGGCCCCCTCCGTAATGGGCGCGCCAGAGTCACGCCGAGGTATTGATTAGGGGGTTACACGCCGCCGCAGCGCGCCTTGACGGGGAGTTTCCACGAAACCTCGAAATCTGGAGCCAGAAATTGAGCGGCGACCCAGCATCCCTCAAACGTTTCCCTAATCCCGCCACCCCCACCAACCGCCTCTGCAGGAGAGGCTCCGTGTGCTGCCCGAGGTGACACGTGGAGCAGGGCCCAACTGGGTGGCTCCGAGGTCAGAGCGCTGAGCTGGCACTGCAGATGTCACGGGTTCCAATCCAATATTTCAAGCCGCCCGTCATTACAGACGGCGTTCTCAATTGTAGTGAATCGATTGTTTCGACGCGGTCACCAGCGATTATACAGCAAGGAAATCGTGACGTGAAATATGTGGTTCTGCGCTCATTTTTAAATAATAATTATAATCAGCTCTGAGATTTGAAAAATATCAAATCTCCCCTCGCACTGCTCGGTGAGATTTCCGAACGGATTCTCCGTCTCGTGACGCTGACGCCGATCGACACAAATGAAGATGTAAAAAAAACGAATCTCAAAATGAAAAATAAACAAACAAGATGACGCATGCCACTTTTACCGCGTGATCTCGGGTCGCAACCACGCGATGTTCGGCGTGACGTCCGAAGTTTCGCTCCACGTGCCTGCGGGGGCCTGAAGAGCTATGACCAGCACGTGGAGCCAAACGCCGAACGTCGTGCGGAACAATCCGCATGCGCGTCGGAGATCCGCGCAGCACAACGGCGAGGACCGACGTGGCGGAGATGACACGTGAATGTAAAATCTGTCATTTGCATTGTACACCCAATTCTCCCTACTTCCAAGAGATCTATGCAATTTCACTTTTAAAATAATAATCATAATGTAACGGGTGATGATATGAAGGGCACGGCAGCGTGCGGAAACTCCCACCGCGTTCAAACAGGGTCTTAGCCCAGATCATAAATGTGGTTCTCTTTAATGTATTCACAACTATCTCGCTCCCATTCTTCCTTCTCGCCGATGCCTTTCAAAAAGGTTGAAAGCGCTCGTGCATTAGCTCCGCACGTCTGTCTGTAATATGCGGGTCACGAGAACCCTCGCAAAGATGAGCCGATGTGAGTTAAATGTTAGCATACAGTCGTGTAGCTATTCGGAACTTACACTTAGCAAAAAAATAAAACCGCGCAAATTGATCGAGGAGTTACCCAATGCTTGACGATTAAAAATAAAATTAAATCATCGATAGGCCTTTTCGTCGGGCGAATTCGGAGGGTCGTGGTTACCACTGTCAATAAAACGCGAATTAAAGGCAAATCAAAAGCTTCCGAGGAACACCAACGCACGCTCGGAAGCGCTACGAAATCCATGCAGCGACGGGAGACGTCCTTCTCAAATGAGCATTGAGGCAATGGTGCTCATCTCATGTTTATAGTCCTGAGGCAGTGGTGGAAGTTCCGCATTCCTACGGCGGGTGCGAGTTTATGTACAGGACGGTGGGACCCAATAGACATGCAAATCTATATTGAAATCGTATTTATTTTTAACTGCTTTTTTGCGTTTGTTTTGTCGTCCTTCCCCGCAGCTCCAATTAGCACGGCAGGCTACGTACGGTGCGAAACAAGTTCAACACACACACACACGTGCGGTACGCGTTGTTTTTCTTCCTTTTTCTTTATTTATATCGGTCTCCCGTCGGCTGCTCCTTCGCACGGAAACTCGAGAGGCGGCCACGAACGCGAGATTTACTGCGTCAATATCATCGCGCCTCTCTCCCCGGCCCGGACACTTAAAAAGGCACCTGCGGCAGCGGCCGCGATTGGAGTTCCCTTCGAGCATTTGCTGACGGGAGAGGTTTTCTGCGCGGGGTGGTGGTGGTGGTGGTGGGGCGAGCCGGCCCCCGCGCTCGGGTAACGACCTTCGCACGCACGCGCGCGGGCCCCCCCCCACCCCACCCCTCATTCATCTCGCTCGTGTCACTTTCTCATAACCGATTTGAAAACGGTAGGCGGGTAGCGGCTGTCCGTGCGTGTACGCGGCGCAGGGCGCGCGCGTGCTCGCACCTCGTTATGCGCCGTATCGTGGGGTGGCGGGTTAGCGTCGCGCGCTACGAACCCGGCGGCCCGGGTTCGATATCCCGCCCACGAGCAATAACAGTGGGCGAATATTTCAAACGGTCCTGGCCATCCCCTAGGTGGACTCAGCATTGCCCGAGTACCCGGTGCAGTGTGTAAACGTCATCATTGGGCAGACAAAGGCGGCTGGGCGTGGTGCTGGCCAGCCACTGCATCGTGTGCTGTGCCGGCCCTCATGGGTGCTTGCTAACAGCACTTGCCTCCAATTTGAAGAGATGGCTATCCACGTATATCTGTGTGCGTACGTGTGGGACAAATTGCAAGACGAGCCCAGAGCAGAGTCCTGTCACCTGGAGCGATGATCGTGTCGGACAAATCAAATACCAGCGCCGTGAGCAGCGGTACAGGCCCCACGATGACAAACCGGCCCACGGCATCACACGTCACACACCCAGGACGCACGCATGGGTACACGGGCCCGGAGAAGCCATTTCAGTGCCGAGCAATGGGATGGCGCTCACAAGAGAGGCGGAGAGGCGAGATTCACTGCAGAGCCTTTCTCTTCAAAAACGCAGATTACGTTGACCCAGCACGGGCAGAATATGACCACGTGCCACATCATCGCGTGCCTGCAAATTTCCGTCACGGTGAACGGATCGACAGATATGGGGCATTGCGCACCGGGAGGGCCGCTTTCACCGCTGATGTTCGTGAGAATGTGTGCCGCAACGCGGAAACGCATCGAGAGAGATAACCCATTTCGTCGCTTGGTAACTGCGGCCCAAAATGTACATGCCACCTGGACGGAATTGGCCAAACCCATCATCGGAGGCCATAAATAAACCAGTGAGTGACTCGCTCATCACCGCCTGACTCCTGCCAACGCTCGTTTAGCCGGGGTGGCTCCGGCAATAATTTGCCGCTTCACAAGGCGGTGGACGTTCCCGCGTCTCGATCCGTGAAGGGCGAAACCAGAAACTCGACACGTGGTGGGCCCTTGCCGTCCCTGTGGATCCGGTCGGTGACTCGGGGCACTTCATGGAGTCCCTGGCAAGTTGAAGGCTGAGAGTGACCTCTGGGCAAATTTTTTAAAATATAATTTTCAGTTTTTTTTCAATTTACAAAAAAAAACAATGGGTCAAATGTCACGGGGCGGGGGGGGGGGGGCTCGCCCCCTGCGTGGCAGCGAACCCCGAACTGACAGCCACGCAGTCACTTTCCCCGTCGGGTTTTTCCAATTTTGCGAGCGGTTATTAAGCACGTGGAAGGTCACCCGCCGTTCACGAGATAATGACTCATCGCTATTTTAGAGGTCACGATGCGATTCGAGAATCCTTTTTAAACCACGGCATGGCGTTTTTTCGCAGTTGTGCTGCGACGCGTTTTAGGGTCGTGCTGCTGCGTAACTATCCGACACGGTGTCCGACGTTTCGCTCCACGTGCTTCAGCTCCCATGCAGCAACGTGGATTGAAGCATGGGAGGTCGTACCCAACAGCACGCTCGGATGTTTTTAATCCTCTAGCTTTCACCACCTTATTAGTAGCGTTTTCTCAAATGCTCTCTTCAATGTGACACGAGCGTATAATTGAGGTGTAGCGTCGTTGAAAGACGAACCTTAAATCCATATATATAAAAGGCAAAGTTGTGATTGTGTGTGTCTGTTCAAAATGTTTAGCGTACTTCCCAACATGCAACAAACTTGAGATTTGCCATGTGGGTACCTTCCAGACTGTACACCATGCAAAAATTATAAAAATACACTTTTGAGTTTTTATTTTATTTGGGGGGGGGGGGGGGAGCTCAATAAAACTCGGCACTGGCAATAAAACTCGGCACTGGCAATCACACAGCTTAAAGGTCCTGATCTGAACGTGGCTCTTTCACTCCAGCGCTGTCCTACCAGACAGTCTCGTCCCTTCACCTGATGAAGGCCGCTTGTGTTGTGGCCGAAACGTCGTGAGAATATCATTGTGTTATTTTATTTTATCAATTTATTATTTTATTCTCATTCTACCTGACTTTACCGAAAGAACCAAAGAAAAATGCATATATATTTTGCACGGCAAGTGAGCTCTGACGTCAAATCTGTCACGTGACCCGCGCATGTGGAAGCGTAACGCATTGTAGTGTAGTGGTTAGCGCGCTGCGCTACGAACCCGCCGACCCGAGTTCGATTCCCGCTCACGGCCACCACCGGTGACGATTATTTTAACCGGTCCTGGGCCTCCCCTAGGTCGACTCAGCCTCAATCGAGTAACTGGTGTGGTGTGTGAACATCGCCACTGGGGAGACAAAGGCGGCCGGGCGTGGTGAATCCAAGTCCCGGGCGAAGCCGGGTAGTAAAGCTAGTTCATCATACAACTAACGCCGTCTCTTCCGGCGTAAACTCGCCACCGTTGATGCCTGAACTCGGCACTGGCAATCTTCGTAAGGCTCAGTTGGCTGCCCGGGCCTACTGCCATTGGTTGAGGAGTAAGCCCAATCAAATTGAATGGCCAAACCGGCCGGAGGGCGCCCTCTGATTGGCAGCCGATTCGAAATAGAGGAGGGCCGGGAGATTCAAACTGAGGGCACTGTGGAATGTACGAGAGAAGGGGTGGGGGTTTGAGGGGCTGGGGCGGTGAGGGCGACCCTTGGCCCCCTGGCGTATCCTACGCGGCGTTCTGGATTTTTTTCGCGGTGCAGTAAAATAACCCCGAGGGAGCGCCTTCCCACACACGTGAGAACGGATGATTCGGGACTTGTGCAAGCGAGATTTTGATGTTGTTACAATTCGGGGCTGATGCCACAAACAGCTGCGTACCCGGTGGCCTGACTCCGATTCCTCCCGGCCGCGGGCTCACGCCAAGTGGCGAGTCACTCCTGAACCGACCGGTGCCTACCGAGCACCCCACACTCCGCTTCACCAACCCGCTCCGAAACGGGGTGGTGAAGTATGGCCCGCACAACCCCCATGGCTGACACGGCACGGGGGAGGCCTCCACCCCGTACGGATAAGTGCATCACCATTGTTACGATGAGAACTGCCGCGACCGTGGGAGTGGTTCAGTAGTTCGGTGCAGGGTTATAGAGGGGGGAGGGAGGTGGGTGGTTGGCGTCGTACCAGCAGGCCCCATGAGGGGGCCCGCGTGCGGATCACGCGGGCCCCGTTCCTTTCACGAGGACGATAAGAGGGTGGATTTTTTTTAAATTTTACTTGGCGCCCTGCTGACGGGCGGACGGGCAAACGAGCGGGCGGGCGCACGAGGCGGGGTGAGAGAGAGGCGCAGTGTGGCTGACACGCTGGGCCCCCCACATCGCCCGCTCGACCACACAGCCCTCGAGCGAGCCCCCTGTTTAACATAAGCGCCTGCGTCGGCGGGTTTTCTTGCTCCCCGATTTAGTCAAACGTGGCTTGGCCTTTGGCTTAATTAAATCAGAAAACGTGCTTCTTCCGCAGGTTTTCTCCGTTTGACGTCCCTACTCCCACCCCGCCCCCCTTCCACCCCCCTCCCTCCCTACTCCCCCCCCCTCCCGTGTGTCCCTGAGCGATGCATAGCCAGGTGTCGTTCTCCCTGCCGATTAGGCCAGTCCTCCAGTCAGAATTGCGGTTCATTACAGCCGGTGATTTATTTGTCGCAAAAAAAAGGTTCGCCGGTCTTTTTGAACCCTTTCCAACCGAGCTTGAAAGAGTTTCAGCTTAGCCTGTGGCTTTGTCTGCATGTCACTAACGGCGAGTGAGGGGGAGGGGGCTGGCGGGACGATAACTCTTTATTTATCAAATATGAACAAAACTTTGGTGTGAAGTTGCCGAATACAAAGCAGAGAAATTCATGAGAGCGCAGCTCAAAACATGAAGACAAACCAGCCACGCAAAGGAGACTATTTGTGAATATGCCAATTACATGTTTAGCTTGTGCGACTACCGAGCTTACATTCCGCTCAATAAATATATCCAACTTGAGTGCGCGTTGGCGAGCCTCGCAGAATCCATCCTTCTGCAGGATTTTTCAAAATTTGTTTTTTTTTGTTGTTGATGCAGTCGTGCGGCAAGGAACGTGAGGGCTGGCAGGTGGGGGCGGCGGGAGCCCCCCCCCCCCCAAAAGGGTGACAGGTGCCAGCTGTGAGCATTGGGGGGGGGCAGGGGTCAGAGGGTGCGATCCGAGGCCTTATGGAGCCTTCAGAAGAGGTTTGGGACGATCACTTGGGATGAAAGACAGGAAATGGATCCAAGCCCGAGGGAGGGTTGGGGGGTTGGTGGGCTGGGGGTGGTTAATCCGTTCAGATAAACAGCACGTGCCGGAATGCCTCTCCGCTCCACCGTCGAGACATCATCGAGAGGAGAGAAACTCCAAATGACAGTCACGCAACACTCACCCAGCCAGGGCTTCGTTTCTGACCGAATATGTTCTGGGTCGGTGGTCGGCTCGTGAGAAGCGTGGCATGCGAGCGGTGTAACCGCGGCCACAGCGAGAGGTGCGGCGGGTGTGGTGACGCGCCAGGCTTCCGAAATGCAACCCAGGTATGGAAATATATTACAGGTCGCCAACCCAGCCAAAATCAAATCCCCCACGCGCATCCAAGGGTTGAGAGAGTAAACCCGATATTGGCCAGTCCGAGGCACCACCACCACTGTCGTCGCCATCCCCACGGACGGTTATTTATTTCCCACCACACAAGCCTTCGCTCGCTCGCTCTCTCTCATCGCAGCTTTGCAGATTTTCCCCTGCGCGTGTAAATTACGGCGCTCGCGGGCGTCAGCGGGAAGGGGCCGTAAACTCGGCCCCTAATTCCCATTCCGCATGCGGCCCACGGGCCAGCGGCGACGGCGGTGGCGGCGGCGGCGGAGGCAAGCGGCCGACAGTTAAAGTCAAATCAGGCAAAACGACCTTTAGGGTTTGCGAGAAGGACGGCAGTGTGCAACAACTGTATTAATAATGCAAACAGCAGCCATGTCGCATCAATCAGGACCCCACAATGCTAGTGCCATCCGTATTCATTACATCCCCCTAATGCACCTTTCCCCCCCCTCGACAACTCCATATATCTTTTCGTTTTTGCACCTCCCCCCACCCACCGCCCCCACCAACCCCCCCCCCCCCCGTATTTCCTCCCCGCCCAATCGCACGCCCGATCTCCGATCTCCGCGCGGCCTTCTGCAGGTTGTCCCGGTAATTACGTGCCAGACGATCGCGCAGAGATGCTTTCAATTACAGTTATGGTTTTCGCGCCCCGATTGGGAGAATTTAATCTGTTCAATGCTGCCCCACACATCCCCTTCCCCCCCACCCCACTATCCCCCCCCCCCACTCCAACCCCCCCCCCCCCCCCAACAGACTCCATCTCCTCCTCATCCCAGCCTCCCTGGCCGGGCCTAGTGATTGGTGCAGCTTAATTGACCGGCACACTCGGGGTCTTGGCTGTGGAGAACCGGAGTAAATAATGGGAGATTTTCCGGAGGCTGGCATCTCGTGCATGGTGGGACGGTTAGACGATGCCCGTCTGCCAGAGTTATGCATGCCGTGCCACCACGGACATCTCCTCACAACCGCCGATGACATCATCAACGCTTCGCTACCACGGCCACTTCCTCCTCATCAGTAACATCGCTACCCGGGTGTCATCACCGCCAAGGTTGTCGCTTCATCCGCATCCGTCCGGGTCGTCATCCCGGAAAATATGTACGTTACCCAGCACACCACATCCAGTATACGCCTGGCTCAGGCTGTGGCTACTACCAGTCACGTACCGCCTACTCCAGTCTCGCAGCGACCTGGGCAATATTTGGTCAGCAATGAAACCCTGATCGCCACTCTAATCATGATCACCGTTATATTTAAAATAAGAACAGCGATGCAATACGTTGCAGCCCTTTGTGAATCCACCGAGTCGGTCACAGCGCCGGCGATGCGAGCTTTGGCCAGGGATCAAACTCGGGTCGACCGTCCTCTCGGCGCAGTGCGCGCCAACGGCTGCGCCACCGCTGCTCAACACGCTCATCCGTGGCGGTGGTGGCGGTAAAGGCGCAGGCCCCGCAATCGCTTGTGCGCGTGTGCTCGAAAACTGCTGGCGGAAAGGCCTCCCACTGACGGGAGCTCCAGAGGGTCCCTCTAGAGGGAGAGCGTCGGAGTGGTGGCCTTAAAAAAATGGTTTTAATTCAGGAATTGCTGAGAAATCCAGAGGAGGAGTGTACACGAAGCGGCGCGGGCCTTTGTAAACGCCGGGAGCGGCGTGCGAGCCAAGAGGCTGTCACGCCGCACGTAAACCTGAGCACGTAGACCTGAGCACGTAGACCTGAGCACGTAGACACGAGCACATAGACCTGGGCACGTAGACCTGAGCACATAGACCTGAGCACGTAGACCTGAGCACGTAGACCTGGGTACATAGACCTGAGCACGTAGACCTGAGCACGTAGACCTGGATACATAGACCTGAGCACATAGATCTGGGCGCGTAGACCTGGGAACATAGACCTGAGCACATAGACCTGGGCACATAGACCTGGGCACGTAGACCTGGGAACATAGACCTGGGCACGTAGACCTGGGCACATAGACCTGAGCACATAGACCTGGGCACGTAGACCTGGGCACATAGACCTGAGCACGTAGACCTGGGCACGTAGACCTGAGCACATAGACCTGGGCACATAGATCTGGGCACGTATACCTGCGTGCATAGACCTGGGCACGTAGACCTGGGGCCATAGATCTGGGCACGTAGACCTGAGCACATAGACCTGCGCACATAGACCTGAGCACGTAGACCTGAGCACATAGACCTGGGCACATAGACCTGAGCACGTAGACCTGGGCATATAGACCTGGGCACATAGACCTGAGCACATAGACTTGAGCACGTAGACCTGGGCACGTAGACCTGGGAATGTAGACCTGGGCACGTAGACCTGAGCACATAGACCTGAGCACATAGACCTGGGCACATAGACCTGAGCACATAGACCTGAGCACATAGACCTGGGCACATATACCTGAGCACATAGACCTGAGCACATAGACCTGGGCACATAGACCTGAGCACATAGACCTGGGCACATAGACCTGAGCACATAGACCTGGGCACATAGACCTGGGCACATAGACCTGAGCACATAGACCTGAGCACATAGACCTGGGCACATAGACCTGAGCACATAGACCTGAGCACATAGACCTGAGCACGTAGACCTGGGCACGTAGACCTGGGCACGTAGACCTGGGAACGTAGACCTGGGCACGTAGACCTGGGAACGTAGACCTGGGCACGTAGACCTGAGCACGTAGACATGAGCACATAGACCTGGGGACGTAGACCTGGGTACATAGACCTGAGCACGTAGACCTGGGTACATAGACCTGAGCACATAGACCTGAGCACATAGACCTGGGCACATAGACCTGAGCACATAGACCTGAGCACATAGACCTGGGCACGTAGACCTGGGTACGTAGACCTGGGCATGTAGACCTGGGTACATAGACCTGGGTACATAGACCTGGGCACGTAGACCTGGGTACATAGACCTGGGCACGTAGACCTGGGCACGTAGACCTGGGTACATAGACCTGGGTACATAGACCTGGGCACATAGACCTGGGCACATAGATCTGGGCACGTAGACCTGGGTACATAGACCTGGGTACATAGACCTGCGCCGGCATTAGCTGACGCCTCCGAGAAAGAGAGAGTGTGGGGCGTGGGGGAGGGATGCGGGAATTCTCAGGACCGCCTTTGTCTCCCTCTTGTTTCGTGTGGATTTTGTGTTGTTGTTCCGTGCGGCTCTCAAAATTAAAATCTGTTAACAAGGCAGGGCCTGGAGAATGATGGCTGTGCGGAGGCCGGCGGACACAATGGCCTCTTTGTGCCCCAAGGGATGAGACGAGGGGGGACCGACCACACACACAAAGACAAAGATCCCCCCCCTTGAGGCCCACACAGGCTGGCGGGGCAAGTGCTGTGGGTGCAGGCATCTCCGCGATGGCTTACAGATTACTGTACCATGGTCACACACAACCTGTGTGCTCATATTGGGAGTCCACGGGTCTCTATGTAAGAAATGCTACGGGTGTCTACCCGATGTGAGTCTATCCACAGACTCACATGGGGACTATGGGTCACTATGCACGATCACTGGTGACTGCATGGTCCTGAGACCATCAACTTTTGATATTTGAGACCCTGGCTTAAAAAAAAGCCTAAAAGGAGAGTCTCGAAACTCAGGACGCCTTTATTGGATAAACAAAGGCTAGTCTGTGTGACCCTGTGTCTCTATGCAATCTGGGTCTCTGCAAATCTCCGTCTATCTATGGAATGCTACATTTCTGTGGGTGTCTTTATATCTCTATTGGTTCCCGTGTGAGTGTTATAGGTCTCCATGCGAGAGTCTGCGGATCGCAACGCCAGTCACCGCTAACCCGGGGGGGGGGGGGGAGGGGGGGGGGTGAAAATCTTCACCGCCGTGCACTCGAGAGACCCGGCCGAACGACGGTCGGTCGTGCGGTTACGACACCCGGTCGAAGCGCAGGCTCTCGGTGACCTCAACATCCTCAACTCAAAAAGCCCTCCTTATCAGGCGACCGCGGCTGCGCCGCCGATCGAGCGGGGCGCGCGGACGAGAAGCGCGAGGCAGCGGCGGAATGCGTTCCACGGTGCCCGCCCGCACATTCCCCACCCCTCAATCCTCACCACCCGCGCCGTTGCCACCGCCGCCACGGGTGTGCGTTTCCGAAGGGCTGCGCGGGGCAGGCGGGCGGGCGGGCGTTATTAATTTTCCCGCGAGCAGATGGCGGCGCGGACAGGAAGCGATGGAAGCCACGATAACAGTGGCGATTCTCTGGGAGAGAGAGAGAGAGTCAATTTATTTATATGTTTTGGTCTTTTTATAAAACAATATATATAACTCGCAAACTGCAAGCCGGGACACGAGCCTGCCAAATCAAAGCTCCACGGCTGGGTTAAGAGAGAGAGCATCAAACGCTCGATTGGAGCTGTTGTTTCATATCCCTCCCTCCCTCCGTGCTCAGCAGAGGCCACAGGGTGAGCTTGCCGGATCGCTGCCGTTCAGCGCTTCCATTGCGAGGTCCGGGCCCGGGCTCGGAGCAGCCGCACCAGGCGCATTGCCTCTAAAACATCGGTGGAAGGGAATATTAGGGGGGCAAATGCACCCGCCCCCCCCAGCTTTTGGGCAGGGTGAACACGTTGTATGCTATCACGCTCTTCTGTTAAATGCATTCGTGGGGGACCTGCTCCATGCGAGACCCCCCCTTGGTGTCTCGCCACCTCCAAGGAACAGGGTAGATTAAATGAATTATGCTCACGTCACGAGGCATTATGGGTAGCCTATCTAATCCATGTCGACGACTCTAACCGAGCGACTGATGCGTTGCATTGCAACGCAGCGCCGTGTGCGTTTCTGTAGCATTGGCCAAGCGTGCGGACGCAAGACGCGGCACAGGAGCTGAGGTTTTTTTTGTTGATGTCGATAGAGGCAGTCGTTAAAAGAGAAGGATCTGATGCTCATAGGGGAAGAGGGGGCGGGGCTACAAAGCTCAAAATCTGGCACGAACATGGTCGAGGCAACGCTCACACCTGGGCATATCGGAAAGCGACATTTCTTTCAGCTTGGGTCTTGCAAAACAAACGTGTGGCCTGTGGTTTGATTGGTTGTCACGGACAGGGAAGAGCCATACCCTACAATCAGAATCAGAAGCTCATTTCCCAAGTAAAGTCCGTTTAGCCGGGCTTTAGCCGGGCGACTCGGCCGTCTATATCCGAGTCTCGTGCTAAGACCAGCAAAATGTTTTTTGTCTCTCTCGTTGGAACCATGAGCCCAACGTTGGCTCGACACGCAAACTCCCTTCTCTTCCCAGGACCCACGGCCACGGCCACGCCGGCCGCTCGTAACGAACGCGCGTCGCCGCCGATGATTTCTGGCGTCAATTGCTCCAAAATTGCCCCCCCCCCCCGCTCTGCCACCCCCCACAGTGCATCACGGCCTTTAATCTGTTCGGCGGAAGAACCGGCGACGGTGCATTATCGACCGTAATTTAATGGCCCGGCGTGTTTCACCCAACGTGGCAGATTTGCGGCCCGACGAGCGGACGCGGCGCGAAGCCCGTGATGCCGCGGGCGGTGATGAGAGGCGGCGGCGGCGGCGGTTGCCGCGGCTGCCTGGGCTGCTGATGCTGCATCAGCCGCGCGCGGGCTCTCACCACCCAACCACAAGCGGCAATCCTAAACTCCAACGCCTTATCCTAAACCCAGAAGCCTTGCAGGTTAACCACAAAACCCTGAAGCCCGAGCCCCCAAACCCTAACCTTATAAATTCGTACGCCTAAATCCTAACCCGTACCCTAACCACCAACCCCTTCCGAAAGCTATACACTTAAACCCTTATCAATACTTCATGGGACCTCCTTTGCCAGTACCAAAATATGATAATAGGGGTTTCACCTTTATTCTGGCAACAAAACAGCTGTGCTAAGATGTTAAAACACCAAACTGAAACCTTTTACAAGGAATCAAGTCTGCATTAACCACAATGCTTGTGGTCAGAATGCAAAAAAAAACACTGATAATATATGCATTGTCTTTGAAACTGATTGGTCCACACCAGAGACAGTTTTCTTTTGAGCATCGTCTCAACCGGTGTTAGATCAGAGGACGTCAAAAAGGGGTACAGCCCAAAGACAATTCACTATCAGAGTAATGAGAGCTCGGGGTGAGCATCTACATCATGGGACCTCCTTTGCCAGTACCAAAATATGATAAAAGGTTTTATGACCACAAGCATTGTGGTCAATGCAGAAATGATTCCTTGTAAAAGGTTTCAGTTTGGTGTTTTAACATCTTAACACCTGTTTTGTTGCCAGAAAAAATGGGAAAAACCTATTATCCTACCAATACTGTAACCCTAATCCCCAAAACTA
The DNA here is from genome assembly GCF_048934315.1 of Petromyzon marinus. NCBI lineage: Eukaryota > Metazoa > Chordata > Hyperoartia > Petromyzontiformes > Petromyzontidae > Petromyzon > Petromyzon marinus. The sequence goes on along the minus strand of NC_133710.1, from coordinate 4,467,964 downwards.
TCCATAACCAATATCACTACACCTACACCCCTAACCCAGAAAACCAAGGAAGGATTGGACTATAATCCGGTCAATGATTGGATAGCCACTTTCAAACTTTAAATCACTGATCAGCTCCCCCCCCCCCCCCCCACCGTGGAGCTAATAACCTCTGTGGCGACCAAACCAGGTAACTGCAGCGCTGGCGATCGGCGGCGCACCGGGAGTAGTGGGGGGGCCGAGCACCATCGACCGGAGTTCCCGAATTCCTAACGCGGCGGCGGTAGCTGGGAGCTTGTCCCGTCACGGCCACGTGAGCACTCGACAACTTCCAGCTTCGCCACCACCGCCGCCACCGCGCTGCACTTTACTAAACAAACTCATTCGTCACCATCGCCTGCACCATCATCGTCGTTCCCCACCCCACCAGCCCCTCCCCCCCCGCCGCCACTATCACCACCACAGCTGTCGTTGCCCCCGAGTGCAAAGAGGCCGATTGCTGCGTGAGCTGGGGACGCCGCTGATCTTTTGCGCCTGACTCAAGGCGGGGGGGGGGGGGGGGATGGGGGGGGGCATCATCACAGCCAATCTGCAGAGGATGGGGAACGCAGCCGCGTGACTTAACCGGCAGACACACACGCAAATTCACCACCAACCCACTCACCCACCCACACATCAGTACGCAGACGGACACACACACACGCACGTGCTACCACCCCCCCCCCCCCCACTGGCTCCCCCCAGTGAGACCACCCCCCGTGAGAAACGGTGCCTTCCCCCGCGAGAGCCCTGCGCTGCGAGGGCGACGCGTGTACCAAACGTTGCTCATCGTTGGTGTAAAACTCCGGTCAGAACAACTGCGAGGACAATACCAACGAGAGTGTGATAAAAGGAGACCAAAAGAGTTGTACCGCCGCGTGCTATTTGCTATGAACTTTGACATGTCATGGAGTTGGGGGGGGGGTGAGTGGGGGGTAGGGGGGGGCAGTGGGGACAGCTGGGGGGGGGGGCTACGGAGACACACGGCAAGCCATTAGGGGGAAGGGGGGGGGGCAAGCCGGTGTGCGTACAGCCGGCGCGAACGACGAGGGGGCCCTTCGCTACTCCCGCAACAAAGCGCGACCCCACGAGGCCGAGCGAGTGGCGGGGAAGCGATGGCGGGGTCCGCGTCTCGGGGAGCGCCCGCCATCGCGTCTTCTCCGCAGTCGCCCGCGGCGACAGCGACGTCTCCTCCTCGTCGGCCCCTATCCCCCCTCGCACACGTAGCCCCCCCTCCCCCCGCTGCGTGTGCCTTCTCGCGCGGCTGTAAACGGTTAAGTAGGAACTGTTTAACGGTCTGAGAGTGACCCCCCCCCCCACAACCGCCCCCCCCCCCACAACCGCCCCCCCCCCCCACAACCGCCCCCCCCCCCCACCAAACGCCCCTTCCCCCCATCAACAGGGCGGGAGGGCACGGCTGCAGGGGGTCGCACCCCCTCTCCCCCCTCCCCCCCGCCGCTCTGTCACCTCGCGCCGTGTCTAAACAGCCAAGGTCGCACAGCTCCCTCTCGCAACGATGCGACCGCTCCGATGATTTCTTAAAAAAAAAATGTTTATCGCCGGGTCCGTCGAGAGCTTCACCGCCGCCGCCGCCGCCGCCGAGGTGAATTTTCTCTCGTCTCTCTGCCTCCGCGCGGCCGCCGAGTTTCCTTCCCTTTGGCTGCAGGTGGAGGAGGCCGTCAACGTCCACCCCGGGTTCTACGGCGTCGGACGGTGACAGCGCCGAGTCGCTGGACATTCGCCGGCAGGCGCTTTACCACCGGGTTCTTTTCCTCCACGGCGTGGGCGCACGGCGCGGGCGCAGAGTGTGGGCGCACGTGATGCGCGGCGGCGCGTGGTGGTGGTGGTGGTGAGCGACGTGGTGTGAGCGACGCGGGGTGAGCGATGGGATGAGCGTCAATTTTCAGGGTGAGCAAATACAGCGGTGTCAAATTACTTGATGATGCTACGTTGACAGCGGCGCACGAGCACAAACAAACAAGTTCCCCACTAACGACACCGTGACCTTAAAATTAAACGTACGTAACAGGCGTCGTTTCGGGCTATGGTCCTTTTTCAGAGAGCATGGATGTCCAACACAGTGGTAGGGCGGTGTTGGCGGTTGCGCTGTACATTCCTCCCGTGTGTTCCCGTGGTTGCAGCGCGTGTTGCCGCACAACCCACGGGAACACACGACAGCGGGCGGAGAGCGACAGCACGAGACGCGACGGGATAAGTGACTGGGTGAGCGATGGGACGAGCGGGAGGGTGAGCAATGGGATGAGCAGCAGGGTCGGCGATGGGGTGCATAACGGACAAGCAACGGAGCGAGCAACGGGGCGGGCAATGGGACGAGAGGTAGGATGAGCGATGGACAAGCGATCGGGTGAGCGATGGGGCGAGCTAAAGAACCGGGGAGCGAGGCACATGACCAGCATGCAGGTTGGTGGGGAAACTTGGAGAACTCTTTAGATTTGGTGGGGGCAGGGGAGGAGGGGGTTGGGAGGGTGCTGAGCCAGGGGAGCGTGGAGAGGCCCAGGGTTGGACTGGGGGGGGGGGGGGGGGTGAATTTGGGATTCTGGGAGCCTTCGGAGAGCTGGGAGAGTCGGGAGAAAGTCGGTGGAGCCAAGAGAGCGGAGAGAGTGAGAGTGAGTTTCGGAGACGGCCTCCTATTCCGATTCCGTCCGCCCGGACAACACACAGGCCGCTTTGTGCCGGACACAGCAGCGCTCATTCAACTTTGCTTGCAGATGCTTATCACGACAGCCACCCCAAGAATGTACAATTACGTTCGAGATGGAACAAAAGCCCATAGTTTAACCAAAGAAAAAAACTCCTACATTGCGTGCATGCGCGCGAACCACCCGCTCGCACACGCGCGTGTGCGTGCAAGTGTGAGCGAGTGCGAGTGTGTGAGTGTGTGAGTGCTGCCTCTGAGTGATATCTGGGGTTATTGTAATAGTCTTGCTGACAGAACGCTTATCTCTCGCCCCCAAACGTCCCCCCAAAAACTTTCCGCGCACGATACTGATTTCAGGATGTCACCTCAAGTACTGACAAGCGGACGGCGCTGTCAGCCACCCACGCGCCGTTGGGGGGGTGGGTTTGGGGGGCTCGCCACCTCCTCCCTGCCCGGTCGGCCGCGTGGCCAGACGCCCCCCCCCTCCTCCACCGCGTCCTAGAAGCTCACTCCTCCGTGCACTCGGCGTGCAGTTGGGGACGGAGGACGGAGAGTCGAGAGGTTCCACGCACGATGTCACCACAACTCTCAAAAGCGTCATCCGGCTCATCTCTCTCTCTCTCTCGAGTGTCACTCATTTCTCAACGTCGCACCTTCCCTCTCCACAATGCCACCTGTCTCTAGAACGTCACCCATCTCTCAATCCCAGCCAGCTCTTTGTCGCATTACCCCCCCCACCACCCACCCACCTCTCTGAATAGTGTCACCCTACTCTCAAAATGTACACCTAATTCGCCCATTGCCACCCATATCTACCCCTCGTGTCACCCCTCTATCAACAAGGTCCCTGTTGGTACCTCTTTCTTTCTCAGTGTCTACAATCTCTCTGAATAGCCGCCCATCTCGCCAGACATCTCTCCAACCTCCCCCCCCCCTTCTCTCTCTGTCTCTCCAATCTTTGCTCTCCTCTCTCTCGGGTCCCGGCGCTTCCCGCTCGGCTCTCCGCACGTCGCCCGGCCGATTAGCCGCGCCGAGCGAAGCGCTAATGTCAGATCCGTCGGCGTCCGTGCAACGCAGAGAAGGCAGTAGGGGATGGTGGCGGGGCGGGAGTGCGGGATGGGTGCTCGAGAGGGGGGGGCTGGGCACGGCAGTGGGGGGGGGAAGGTACCCAGAGTGCGGTCGCGACCTCCGGAATGGGCCACAATAAACATGAACAGAAGGAGCCCCCCCGTCCTGCAAATTCTAATTTCACACTTTAGTGCCTCTCTCGTTGGCTTTTTTTCCCTTCTCCCTCCCCTCTATTCGCCGCTCGGCCACTTAAAACTGCAGCGGTGGCAGCGCTCATCTCGGCGAGCGGCGGCGGCGAGTTCAGCGCCTGCGGCAATAATGGCCTCGTCTCTCCTCCTCCTCGTCCTCCTCCTCTACTGCCGCTGCAACGTCGTCATTCTCTCGCCCTCGCTCGCTCGCCCGCCCGCTCTCTCTCGCTCACGGTCTCCATCCCACAGCCTGCTCTCTCTATCACTCTCTCATTTGTCTCGCTCTCTCTCCATCGCTTGCCCACTCTCTCAATCGCTCGCCTGCTACCTCTATCACGCGCGCTCTCTCTCCATCACTCGCCCACTCTCTCTTTCACTCTCTTTCCCCATCGTGCACCTGCTCCCTCCATCACTCGCTTACTCTCTCTCACTCTTTCCATCACTCGCCTGCTCCCGATATCCCTCACTAACTCTCTCTCCCCATCGCTAGCCCGCGCTATCGTTCCCCTGTTCCGTATTTTGTGGCTCGCCTCGCGCTGCACACGTGGCTACATCAACACATCTCCGACATCCGCGTCAGTTGAACGTTGCACGGTACGGGCAGAAACCATCGCGTCTGCTTGGAAACCGGACCATGATCACAGCCACAGCAGACGACATATACAAAGCACCCCCCCCCACCCCCCCCGTATAGCTGACACAAACTGTTAGGGCAAGTGGTGCTAGTGAGCACCTATTAAGGCCGATGTGGTACACGAGCGGGAACTGTGGCCAGCAACCAGGCCCAGCCAACATTGATTCTTCCAGCCCTGATGTTTCATTAAACATGGCGTCAGCTACTACTTTAAGGACGAGTTGACCTGAAGGAGTCCCAGGACTAGTTCAGATATCAATTGCCTCTGACGATAGCCACAGCTGGGAACCAAACCGAGATTGCTGAGTTCATAGGGCAGCGTGTGTGTGAACTACTGTGCCACTGATCCACACCCAACAGTCTATTCTGCAAGAACACGTTAACCCTCGCAGCGAGTGGTTTGTTGTGGGGTAAATTGTGGGTAACCTACAGTGTCTCACTCGACGGGTCAAGTGCAGACACACCCACAAAGGTAAGAATCCCCCGCATAGCATTAGCAGACTTTTGGGGCAAGTGTCGATACCACTACATACACACAAAGACAAAGATCCCCGGTATAGCCTTGCCAGACTCTTGGGGCAAGTGCTGTGAGTGAGCGCGTATGAAGGCCGGCACGGCACACGGAGAGGGTCCGGTGGCCAGCACCACTCCGGGCGATGATTACGACCCACCCGCACCAGGTATGGTCTCACGTGAGGCTACCGACATACACACGTGCGCACGCACAGACCCACGGGCACGCGCAAGACTGCCAGGGACTGAGCGACGCAAGACGGGCCTGCGGAGCGACGGACGCAGCGGCAAGAGAGGTGTGGCGAATCGGCCGGCGGAGGGAAAGCGAGAAGCAGGAGGGAGGAAAGGCACACAGCAGAGAGAGAGATAGAGAGAAAAGAGAGAGAGAGAGATGTACATTATGGTAACAGATTGTTACACGCCACATTAACCTAGCAATCTATCTGTGGACCGAAAAACCGTTTCGTTTGCGCCATCAATTATCTGGTGGGTTGAGGAGGGCCGTCTGAGAGGGGCACCCCCCCCCCTGCCCAGCCCCTGCCTTACTCCCCCCGTCGCTGCTGCCCCTCCTAACGCTTGAGTTCATACGGCACCAGCGTCAACCGTGGTAGGGTGAGGAGCAGCTGCCGTGGTGATCACGGCCATCACGTCGGCCTTGTCACGCGGGAGAGAGCGCCGGTCCGATTCCGTCTTCCGGACTCTGTCCACCCAGCTCTACCAATAGGCAACAACAAGAAGAGTCGATCGGCAGAAACGCGTGTGATTGTGGGTATTCTCACACCTCTTCCAAGAGATGTGACCAGCGTGGAAGACCCAGGCCCAATGCCCTCTGATAAAGTGGCTCGTATACAGGAGGGCGTGGGTTCGATCCAGACCCTTGACGCCTGCCGTATATTTGGAGTTTGCGTGTCTCTCTCCCCGCGGTCGTGTGGATTTGTCTGCGGGTCCTCCGGCTTTCCCCTCCACATTTAGAATCAACATCGCACGTTTCGAGCATTTGGCTGCGAAACATTGCCGCGTGAGAAGCCACCTCGGTGAGCTATCCTTTGTGGTGAGGTCACGACTGAGAAAGCGCTACACAGCTCAGTGGGGGCCTCACATGGTAAAATACAAAAATAGTTGTAGTTTAATTTAAAATAGTTTGTGAATAGTTTGCTGTTTGCATAAAGATCTCGCTCGCTGGCGAAGCCCTTGTGAGTAGGGAATTGCAGGGCTGCGCCATCATGACGCCGACTGAGCCTCGTAGGAAGCGGCTTCATTTGCACAAAGACGTCTCGCAGAATGCGACAACATCCGTGACGCGCTCCTGCACGGCGCGGTCACGCCTCGTCAACACCTCGCAGCAGCTACAGCAGCAGCTACAGCAGCAGCTACAGCAGCAGAAACAGCAGCAGAAACAGCAACTACAGCAGCAGCTACAGCAGCAGCTACAGCAGCCACAACAGCAGCTACAGCAGCAGAAACAACAACTACAGCAGCAGCTACAGCAGCAGACACAACAGCAGCTACAGCAGCAGCCACAGCAACTACAGCAGCAGCCACAGCATCAGTCACAGCAGCAGTCACAGCATCAGCCACAACAACTACTGCAGCAGCTCCCCACATCGCCTTGCCCGGCGGCGAGGGACGAAGGCAAAGGGCTGCGTTTGTTGAATAGCCAATCCGTTCACTCTGAAAGCCGGGGGGGGGGGGTTGTGAAGCCAGCTCCCTCCACCCCCTCGTCACGCGGACGTGAAGGGTGGCCTACTAAAGAGAGGCAACACCGCAGCGACTCCATTTGCTCGTCTCTTCCCGGATTAAGTTGACGGCCGGTTAGCCGCCGCCGCTCGCAAGGACCGCTGCCGACGCCGCTGTTGCGTTCGCGTCGCTCGCTCGCTCGGCTGCCCACCGCGCGTGGCTGCCCACCGCGCGTGGCTGCCCGCCAGGGTGGCTGCCCGCCGCACGTGGCTGCCCACCGCGCGTGGCTGCCCGCCGCACGTGGCTGCCCGCCATGGTGGCTGCCCACCGCACGTGGCTGCCCGCCAGGGTGGCTGCCCACCACACGTGGCTGCCCGCCGCACGTGGCTGCCCGCCAGGTTGGCTGCCCACCGCACGTGGCTGCCCGCTAGGGTGGCCACCTGTCCAGGGTTTTTTTTTACTAGGAGCGTCCTCTCTTATTTAGGGAAGCAAAAATAAACCGATCTGTCAGTACATTCCCGTGGAGTTTGAAACATTCCTGGATGTTTTTGTTGTCAGCTGCCTAATAATTACTCGACAAGTTTGCCTGCCCCTTCCTAGCTCTACGCGGCGCAGTAGTAGATGCATTCTCAAAAAAAGAAAAAAGGGCGCATGAAGGGAAATCGCGTAGCGTGGAGCGCGCGCACAGCCACCCAACCCACAGTGCACCGCACGAGACAGCTGCCTGCCGACTAACGCACACAGTACACACAACAATTCTGCTCCACGTCTGACCGCAAAGCCGCATCCGAGTGAATTCAAACCGGAGATAGCGAATTTTGGGCAGTAAAAGGTTCGCCGCACAATACGGGAAAATCGCACGAACTAAAACCCACGCATCTCATCGGATTCCTCCGGTATGAATGCGCGTTCTGATTCCGAGGTCAGAGACGTCAGAGTTGAAGGCAGGAGACCGAAGCTCTGGCCCGGGATGGGCTCGAAATCGAGCGATGCCAACGGGCGATCGCGAGACAAGCAGCGGCGGCGGGCTCCCAGCGGACAGCACATCCGATGATCCCTGGGGGCAGCCGCTGGCAATGCGCAAACCAAGCTCCCACCCCGACCACCAAGCACACCCTCCCCCCTCGACTGCTGTGTCACATGGTCGTTAAACAGCAGTTAAAACAGCCTTTGAGATGTGCGGCCGATAGGGGCGCAGATGTTGCGGTGGCTCTAAAAGCGATGGCTTTCATTTGAAGCTATCGCCACCGGATCGTGGCCCAGTGTCTCACAAGTGTTTTCATTTTCAACTATCGCTGGATCTTAGCCACTGTTTTCAATTTCAGCTCGCCGCGGCTGAATTCGGCTCTGCCGACCGTGCGTGAGTACGTGTCTGTGTGGGTATCCGTGTGTTTGTGTATCCGTGTGTGTGTCTGTGTTGGTATCCGTGTGTTTGTGCATCCGTGTGTGTGTCTGTGTTGGTATCCGTGTGTGTTGTGTATCCGTGTGTGTGTCTGTGTTGGTATCCGTGTGTTTGTGCATCCGTGTGTGTGTCTGTGTGGGTATCCATGTGTTTGTGTATCCGTGTGTGTGTCTGTGTTGGTATCCATGTGTTTGTGTATCTGTGTGTGTCTGTGTTGGTATCCATGTGTTTGTGTATCTGTGTGTGTCTGTGTTGGTATCCGTGTGTTTGTGCATCCGTGTGTGTCTGTGTGGGTATCCGTGTGTTTGTGTATCCATGTGTTTGTGTATCCATGTGTGATGGTCACTCTGTAAACACACACACGCTACACAGTACCTACCAGAGCGGGGTCATTGGTAACCCTGACCAAGACCCCGCCTGAGGGGTGGAGGCTGTGGAGTGTGTGTGTGTTGTGTGTGTATTTTGAGTGTGTGTGTTGTGAGTGTGTTGTGAGTGTGTGTGTTGTGAGTGTGTGAGTGATCCCCCAGAACCCTGCCCCTAGGCAGAAAGCGGGATACACAAACACAGATCGGTTGGACTACCTGTGGCCAGAACCCCTCCTGAGGGGAGGGGGCTGTGGGGGATCTGTGATCCCTCACAACCCCGCCCCTCGGTGGGGAATCGTATAAAAGGCGGGCTCCTGAGAGCAGAGCTCAGTTCGCCTCAAGCCGAAGTCGAGGAGCCACCTGGAGACGAGACCCTGGACCCCAAGCCCCGACGTCCTTCTAAGGGCCGGGGCTCAGTGCGGTGCCAGAGGTCGAGAGGCTAGGACCCTGAGGTTCCCTCAGCCCGACGTCCTTCTGAGGGCCGGGTCTGGACGGGCCAGTGGTCAGAGACCCACCGGTGCCAGCGGTGGGTCAGCCTCCTTAGCTCCAGCCAGCCGGAGGGCTTTAGGAGTAGGTCAGTGGCTAGGATAGATAGCCCGGAGGCTGTACCTCCACAGGTTGTGGGTGGAAGGGGCCATTACTCCTTCATGTTAAGTCCGAGTGAGTGTTGTTAAAGATATGAATAAAACGTTTTGCTTCCTACTACGACTCCGTCTCCATACACGACTACTACACATGTGTTCCGTGAACACGCGCACGGTTGTGCAGTAGCGGTGAGCGCGCCGCTGACTTTGAGAAACCCGGCTAGGCCTGAGTGCAATTCCCGCTCACGGCCAACATCGGTTGCGGATATCTGAACCGGTCCTGGGCCACCCCTAGGTCGACTCAGCCTCAAATGAGTGCCTGGTGCCATGTGTAAACGTCGCCACTGGGGAGACAAAGGCGACCGGGCGTGGTGCTGGCCACTGACCCCATCGTGTGCTGGGTGCCTGTGTGCAGTGCGTGAACAGGCTGCGTGTGTGCGTGCAGGGTGCGTGTGTGTGCTGTGTGCGTGCGCCGTGCGTGGGTGCAGTGCATGCAGGGTGCGTGCCTGCTGCGGGAGAGAGAGAGAGAACTCTTTACGCGCGTTTTGTCGAGTGCGCCGTCGAGGGCCATGCAATTCGCGTGTCGGCTTCGCCCCGTCAAGTGGCTCCTAATATTCTACAGCAGCACCCGGGGGGGGGTGGGTGTCGTGGAGAGAGGGGGGGGGCCTTGGAGTGGGGGGTGGGGATGATCCTGGCTGCGTGCAGCGGTGGGGGGGGGGGGCAATTCTCCATCTCTCTGCCGCCTGATCATTGCCACACGTGGAGTCAGCCGACCTCTCTCCCCTCCCCCCTGCCTGCCCCCCGCTCCCGCCCCAACTTCCCAACTTCGCGCGACCGCCTCCGCCGACGACCGTGGCGGCTGCGACCCGCACCTCCACGGCGGAGGTGTCGCTAAACAAACCTCCACGAGTTTCCTCCACATCAGAGGCGCGCGCCGCGGCGTTTGCCGGCTCCAACCATCGCCGCCACGGCGGGATGCGAAAGAACAAAGAAGTTCAGACTCACGGTGACCGCCCCTCCCCCCCCCGTGTTGGCAAGGTGTGCACTCGCACGTGGTGCCCTCCGTTTCCATAGGGGTGCCCCCCTCTCCCCACCACCACCAACACCGTCCCATAATCATCCGTGCCTGCCACTCTGTGTGGGCGCCTCTCTCTTTGTTTGGGGAGCGGCGGTAGTGGAGCGTTTAGCGCGCTGCGCAACGAGCCTGGCCATCCGAGTTCGATTCCCGCTCATGGCCAACACCTGTGAGGATTATGTGAACTGGTCCTGGGCTTCTCCAAGGTTGATTCAGGCCTCGAATAAGTACCTGGTGCGGTGTGGAATCATCGCCACTCGGGAGACAAAGGCGGCCGGGCGTGGTGCTAGCCACCCTTCATAGGTGCTCGCTCACAGCACTTGCCCCAAAAGTCTGTGAAGGTTATACGGGGGATCTTTGGGATCTTTGTCTCTCTCTCTCTTTGGAGAGGGGTAGTGCAGTGGTTCGCGCGCTGCACTACGAACCCGGTGACCCGGGTTTGATTCTCGCTCACGGTGAACACCGGCGACGATTTCCTTCAATCCTTCTTCAGTCCCTTTGTGTCAAGTGCAAATCTCCACCCCCTCCCCCCCTCCACCATGAACCCTCCCTCCCAGGCCTCTCCGTTCATGTGTACTGCGCGATTCCCACATTGAGTAATTTGCCGGTGTGATTCTCATACGTGACCCATCACGGACCCTGTCGCCAGCACGCAACTGAGACCGCCGCTCTTGCGAATGGCGTCACGGGATCTCTAACGTCCCTCTCCTTCCCCCCCCTGTGAAGCAGTTTTGTTTCATTGGCAGTACCATGAGCCGGGGCGACCCGTTTGGACTGGAACCGCGAACCCCTTGCAACAAGCGGTGGGAACGAGCCACCCACTGCCGCGCCACCAACACCCACCCCCTCCTCCTCCTCGCTTACGAAAAGGCCAGGTAACTCGATACCTGAGGCCAAACGCATGGCAGGGCCAATCGTATCTCCAGGAACCCATCGTTCAGCGGAGGTGAATTTTTTTTTATCTGCCTCGACATTTACAGGCACAGCCAATAATAATAATAATCAGCCAACGAGGGTGAAAAAAACAACAACCCTCCCCTCGTAATCTGGACGGCTTGAAAATAACCAACGAGAAATGTTAAACAAGCAGCCACCACATAGCCGCCGCCCCCTATCGCCCCCCCCTCCCCCCCCCGCGGAAGCAAAGTTTGTTTATAAAAAATAATCAGGTTTTATTTCTGTCGGCTGGCAGGCACGCGACGCGCACGCAGACCAAACATCGGAGCGATCCACCCCATCCATATGGTGGCAGGTTGCAGGGGCGGAGGGGGTGGGAGGTTGTCGCTGGCACCCAACGTTGGCACATGCGCTGCCACCGGCCACTGTCACCGAGAGGAGACAGTGGCGGAGGTAGGGCAACCCGGCTTGCACCTGACCAATAAACTCGTCACCTTTTTCCACTGTGCAGACCAAAACCCAGACAACATTATCCAGTCAGCGCGGGGTCTATTATCAACGCGGCGCAGCATCAAGCGATGAGGTTTCAACAAAACGCCACCAAATCCTCGGCCACAAATCAGTGCCTGCCACAGGAGACGGGACCTCCTTTGCGAGTACCAAAATATGAGAATAGGTTTTCCCATTTTTTTCTGGCGACAGAACAGGTGTTAAGATGTTAAAACACCAAACCGAAACCTTTTTCCAAGGACTCATGTCTGCATTAACCACAATACTTGTGGTGTTTTAACATATTAACACCTGTTTTGTTGGCAGTTAAAAGGGGAAAACCTATTCTCATATCAGTTCCTGCCAGTCAAACGCGGACAGGTGGAAACCCTACCTGCCAACAAAAACAAATAAACTGGGACATTTCATGGCAATAAGAATAAAACTACCTTTTTAGTGTGGCAAGGTGAAATGTGCGACATTACATGTGTCCTGTATGTTGAACCTCATTCGCATCATACGTCGCCAACTGGTAAGGCTTACAGATTTATCTTCCCAGGATTGCTATCCTCTCAAAAACAGGGCTATCGTGGGTATATTCCAGCACAGCGTGAAATCTTGACGAACGCAGGCGTCCATGGGCTTCACGGTGGCGAGATGTTAACTACCTCGCTTGGTATACAAGAGGTCACGGGTTAGATTCCGACACTGTTTAGTTTTATTGTTTACTTTACATGCAATCAAGTACTAGCACCGGCGACCACACGCCCGGGCATTTCGTGGCATCGTTTGGGCCGTGGAGTGAAACTCCACAAGGTGGCATCCCCGACCGGAGGACCGTGCAGTCTGGGATAATTACCGTGCAACCCAGAGACAACCGCGTCTTGTTGAGTGTAAACAAAAAAAGAGAGATAATTTTTTTTAATCTAAATGTTTTTGCCCAAAACCGGGAGCACAATCTTACAGCCAGCAAGTTTACGGAAGCTTGTGAACATAAGGCTGGAGCGACGATCCGCACGGATGATACCGTGGGAATGGGGCAGATAAATAAGCTGCTACGTATTCGCCCGCTCACCACGTCCGGACAGATAGCAGGCCCGGATTCCCTGCGCGACCGTGGTTAAGTCTTTTAGCGAGATAACCATCCGCTTCAACCGGTGGGTTGGAGGCGGAGGTAGACGCTGCGAAGTCAGCCCGCCGCCGCCGTCCGGCCACGGAGGACAAATAACAAACAGATTAACGACGCTGGTGGAAGTTTAATGCCTTTGTCAACACACCTGACGTAATCTAAGGCAATAAAGTTTGTGCTAAGAAAAATAAGCGCCCGTTGTCAATGTCCCGAGCTTGCTTATCGCCACCACCACCATCATCATCATCGTTTAAGTTCAGCTTTTACCACTGAAAGCACTCGAACTCACTCTCGCCCGCCGGATTGACTTAATCAGTTTGAAATCTCGGTCAGCGTCGCAAATTTGCCTTAGAGAAAGAGAGAAAAAAAAGAGTTTTAAATTGGCGGATGTTACCCGCTGAGAGATAACGGATCATTAACGTGGACGTTGGTTAAATAAAATGAACCTAAAGCTGAGAGGGGGAAGCGAAGAAGCACGCTTGGAATTACACCGCGAGACGGGGAAATGGAGCACGTGGATCGGGCAAGGGGGAGCACGTGGATCGGGGAAGGGGAGGACGTGGATCGGGCAAGGGGGAGCACGTGGATCGGGGAAGAGGGAGCACGTGGATCGGGGAAGGGGAGCACGTGGATCGGGGAAGGGGAGCACGTGGATCGGGGAACGGGGAGGACGTGGATCGGGGAAGGGGAGCACGTGGATCGGGGAAGGGGGAAGACGCGAATCGGGGAAGGGGGAGGACGCGGATCGGGGAAGGGGAGGACGTGGATCGGGGAAGGGGAGGACGTGGATCGGGGAAGGGGGAGGACGCGGATCGGGGAAGGGGAGGACGCGGATCGGGGAAGGGGAGGACGCGGATCGGGTAAACACTCCGAAAAGGAAATGGGAAAAAACATCCCAATGTAGCGGCACCCTCCCTAGAACGAGTCCTGAGACTCGGTGAGCCTTTGGTGGGTGATGGCCAGAGGGCATTGTTGTTATTTTATCAACCAGCGGGGGGGGGGGCATATAAATGAATTATTTCCAGGGGAGGAGCGCGCACACCTGTGTAGGGGGTAGGGACTGTATTCCCCAGGTCGAGCCGAGGCTAATTTAATCTGCGGTGTCTGTTTTATGTCTAAATAAATGCCGAGTCAGCTGCGTTGGAGCCACATGAATATTGACGACAACGTGTGCGCTACGTACGCCGAGTGCGTGTTGGGTCGAGCGTGTGTGTGCTTGTGTGTTCATGTGCCTGTATGTATGTGTATTTGTGTTTGTATGTGGGCAGCGGTGGCGTAAGTGGTCAGTGCACTAGATCGACTCAGCCTCAAATGAGTACCTGGTGCGGTGTCTAAAAAATCGCTACTGGGGAGACAAAGGCAGAAGGGCGTGGTGTTGGCCACCCACCCCCGCGTGTGCTGTGATGGCCTTCATCGGTGATATTCGCAAAACGCACTTGCTCAAACAGCCTGTTAAGGCTACACGGGGGACCTTTGTCTTTGTGCGTCAGATGCAGCAATTTACGCTCAGTAACGGCAGGAATTTTACTCGCCCCCCAAAGACAAAGATCCCCCTTATAGCCTTAACAACCTGTTGGGGCAAGTATTATTAGCGAACATTCATGAAGGCTGGCATGGCACACGAAGGGTTGGGTGGCCAGCACCACGTGTGACCCCCTTTATCTCCCCAGTGGCGATATTTGCACACCGCACCAGCTATTAATTTGAGGCTGAGTCGACTTAGGGGAGGACCAGGACCGGTTCAGATAATCGTCACCGGCGTTGGCCGTGAGCGCGCTTCGAATTCGGGGAGCCGGGTTTGCAGCGCAGCGCGCTAACCGCTGCGCCACCGCTCCCCACCTCCCCCGCCGCCCCCCCCCCCCCAGTGGCTACCAGCACCGGCAGGGCCTTCATTGGGCCAGCCGCGTCTCGTAAATACCGCAGCGGGGCTGGCGGCCGCCCTCCATATCCACGGGTCATGGCACACCGCTTGCGAGATTTTTTATGCCAGCGCGTAAAAGGCTGATGTTTGACGTTGCTTTACTTTACACTTCACCATAAAGCATTCCGTGTCCTACGACAACCGCACGTGGTCGCCTTTTTTCCCCCTTCTCTTTCTTGATAAAAATAAAAACAAATATGAAGCAAATGTTAAAAAAAATACTTTTGACCCGCGGTGCAGCGGTGTGGAAGTGGCAATGTTGCTTTTAGCATACAGGGCTTCTTCCAACCTGCGCCGACCAGCGTGGTGAAGTACTATCAAACAAGCCGCCCGCCCTCCTCTCTCCGCCCTCCCCAAGACCGATTGATACTGCATGGGGAGGCCTTAATCCAGCAGTGGACTGACAGAGGGTTGGACGTCGACTTTATTGTGAGTGGTGGTGTGTTCAACAGTGGGCACGAATGCAATTGTTTTATTATGCTACAGAATATCCATGTGCGCGAATGCAATTGCTGGATTTTTTTTAAATACCACGGTTTTTGATAAATATCCATGCCTCTGTACCGAGTACTGGGTAGCTCAGGGTATTGTTTTCTCAAACTTAATTCCGCTCGAAATGTTATGAAAGTAATTTGACAGAGCCAGCATGTGTATTTCGTGGGGAATTTGATTTTTTATTCAATATTGACAAACGTTTGCCCAGCCCATTCTGATCTCTCCCCCCTCACTGCTGCAATGCGGCTGTTTCGCTACAATTTTATTTTCTCACTGTTAATTTCTTGAGAATTACTTTTTGTATTTAATTTGTTGTCCGACCCCGCTCCTCTGATTAGCACAGTTGGCTACGTACGGTGCGAAAGAAGTTCAACATACACACACACATACAATTCGTTTCATTCCTTTCCGTCATTTTGGCAACCGGGCCCGCTCTCGCAAAGAAGAGACCGGCTCTTGGGCTCGGTAAATATTAACAAAATAAAATCGACAAACTTAAAAACTCAACTTCCTCCTTCAGTTTGACAAAAGGAGCGTGTGGGTAATCGGCATCCCCCTATGTATTTATTTATTTTAAAACATACCATAAGAGCGAGGCCGAATCAAATGCGGCTCACAAGACGGGGAGGATGAGGGGAAAAACGACGAATTAAAAAAACAACAACACACGTCTCTCACGAGGTCTCCGATAAAAATTTGCGATCGAGCGCTCTCGGAGGCCGTTCCTAATGTGACGTACGCACACCAACAACAACGACAGCCTCTGTTGACACACACACACACCGAATTGGGGCCAATTTTGTACTCATTTTATTGATCGTATTTCTAGAATTATTTGCCAAAACGGAGGAATACTTCGAAGGTAGGCTGGAAATTGGAACACACGAGGACAACAAGACGGGGCCACACCGGGGCCACGACGGCCCTCCTTCCAGTTCATGAATAACTTGAGATATTTGGAGTGCAGCGAGTCGACTGGAGCCATCGACGGGCTGAGATGTCCCCACCGTTGCAGTGGTGGCTCCAGTGGGGGCAGGACCCACAGAAGAGAGGATGGAGAGGGGAGGGGGCGTAGAGCGATGATAACGATGATTCTTAGGCCGTCGAATAAACGGCTCTATGCGCAATGTTTCAGCCCACAGCCCCTCTGGCGATTTAATTAATTGTCGCATTTCAAGGAGAAAATTCGATAATTTAATATACGTATATATATTTTTACACGGTGGTGAATGCATAAATCTGATTTAGTTTTGTTTGCGGCCCTCTGGGTCAATCCGCTGCCGGATGAAGGCCCTCCCGACGTCATGTCAGCTGTGTGAACTGTTTGGACATACTTCACCACGCTGGTCCGTGCGCGTTTTGGTGAAGGCGGGGCGAGAGAGGTAGGTGGAGCGAGGCTGGGGGAGTGGGGGGAGGCCCAGGACCGGTTCACATTTCACTCGCCACCGATGTCAGACGCGGCCCCGTCACCACGTTTATAGCCCCTGCGCCACGCCCTCGAAAGAACAAACGTCAGCAGGCGACGGCGCCGATAATTAACTGGAATCTAATGAAGAAATTTACGTGAGGGATTTAGGTGAAATATGCCAACGGGGTTGATATCAAACGTCACGACGCGCTATAAATACTCGGGAGGCGGGCACGGTCCAAGCGAGCGTTGTACCGCACCTCCTCACCCGCGCGGTGCCGACTGATGCACGCAGACCACCGTAGCCGGCTCCCTGTGCCCGCACATTCCCCCCTCCGCCAACGACCCCACACAGCACGCGGAGGACACGGGGACAAGGCAAGGCCCTCCCGCCGCTCTCTGCGTCTCCACACGTAAATGACAATGTTTTTTCGCGTTTTTTTTTGTTATCCCGTCGGCTCCCCAGGCCAGACGATAACGCTCATTCAATTCATCACGCACAGTCGGCGAAGGACCGTTGCGCCAAACGTGTGACCTCTTGCGACAGCCGTTCGCGTGAACTGCTCTTGTTGCCATATACCGGTGTATCTCGAGTGATTTGTTTGATCCACGGATCACGGGGGGGGGGGGGGCGGGGGGGGGGGGCGAGCACGGGGGGGGGGGGGCAGCGCCATTCCTTTGAGGGTCGTGATCCACTTCGAACGTCGACCACCAAAGGAAGGAAGCGAGCAGCAGCAGCATTTCCTGCCGGAGTTCGTGCATCGAGACGGGGCGACGTGGGTCCACAAAGTGACACCACAGTGCCGCCTCCCTTCTCGAACGGAGCTCTCAAAAGATATCCTGAAGCAGAAGATTGGTGCGCTGTATACAATCACATTTACAAATGTGTTTTTGTTTTTGTTTTTACACGTTGATCCTTACCACCCAACTCTCCCGCTCCCGCGTGTAGTATCGATGGGCCAATTTTGATGTGCAATTTTACCAAGGGACTGTCTTGCTGCGGTCTGGGACTGTTCTTGTTGTTTTACTGCCTTGTCAAAGCTCGCACTTGGTGTTGAAATGTCGGCAGGCATTGATGTGCAATGTATACTCACATACTTTATTCATATGGATTTATTTATCGTGACTTGTTTACCTTTTCTCTATTTTGTAACTTGCTGACCCATCTGGACTACGCCAGTATTTTTTTTCAATAACGCTTTGGTCACGCAACACTGGCTGGATGGAGTCGCCCGCGACACCGCCTTCAGGTCACGGTGATTGTTTGACCATACTTCACCACCCCGGTCAGGATGGTTAGTGAGAGTTGGTTTGGGGGGGGGGATGTTCAGGTACCCGTTCAGGCATCACCTGCGATTGATGGTCAAGTCGTGCCTGGGATTCGAACTCCGGCGCCCGCGTTTACACCACAGTGAGCCTAACCGCTGCGCCACCCCTCCTCCACCGCTCTAACAAACGAAAGCTCATTCCATCCGCCACGGTCGGCGGACGGCTCGCACGTCTCCACCCCCCCCCCCCCCCCCCCGTGACCCCCCGCGTCTTCTTTCTTTCCCACCCTTCACGCGCTCGTTCCCCACGTCTATCCATCTCACTTTCTGCCTATCTGCAGCGCTTCCCTATCTATCTCAATCACCTCAACCTGCCCCGCCCCCCCCAGCCCCCCCCCGCCCCCCCCCCCCACGGTGTCCGCGATGTCTCTGTCCGCCGCAGTCGCCCCCTGGGTTCCAACAGCTCCGTCAAAACAACGGTGACGTCAGCCGCGCTTAAATCTCGTTGCTTGACGGTGGCACATTACGGGATTAGCGCTTGTGGAGTTGCAGCCGAGTTTGGGTGGGGGTGGGGGGCATTTGGGACCTCTTTGATGGGTTTAGGATCGCGGGTGATGCCCAGCAACGTTTACACAAATCGTGACAACTCGAGCCGACGACGGCGTCACTCGCCGACCACTCACTCACTCGTTCGTGAAAAAACTAAAGTGACAGTGATTAGAAGACCCGTTGCAGGCGCTTGTTGAGTGAACCCGCAGTTCACAGCGCGTGGTTTCACGTTCCATGGCACTCTCGGGCTCAGAGTTTGGTGGGGGGAAGGGGGGGGTTACAAACGTTCAGTGCAACTGGTATTGGCTAAACATCTCATTGCCGAACAACTACCTGCGAAATTACTCAACTGAGATCTAACACAGCAGCAACATCTTCGCTCCCCGACTGCGATAACTTAGCAGGACCCTCCTGAAAGAGAGTGTTGAGACTCGGTGAGGATTTCTGTATCATTCATCGACCTGTTCTCGTGCTTATTCACTTCGCTCGCAAACCATTTACTCACTCACCGACTTTTACTCTCTTACTCACAAACCAACTGCTCACTCGTCATTCACTGCCTTTTACTGACCACTTGCTCATCTGCTCCCTCACTCCCCCACCCACCAAGTCGCTCACCCACCCACCCACCAACTCACCCCCCCCCCACCCACCAACTCGCTCACCCACCTCCTAAGTCGCTCACCCACCCACTCACCAACTCACCCCCCCACCCACCCACCAACTCGCTCACCCACCCACCAACTCGCTCACCCACCCATCCACTAACTCACCCCCCTACCCACTCATCCACCCACCCACCAAGTAGCTCACCCACTCGCCCGCTCACTTGCACTTTGGCAGGTGATACTTTTTTTACTTTGGCAGCAGCAGTTTTTTACGCTGCGTGCCAGAGATCACTTTCGACGTTGACGCACAAGGTGCACAATTAGTTTTTTTTCTTTCACCTTCCACGATTTGAAAGAAAAAAAAACGAAAATGTCACGCCGCGCGTTTCGGGTGCGGGATGACGATCCCGGTTCACCGTAAATCATAAATCACCGCTCACGGGGCGTCGTCTACAAACCACGGGGCCCTCCTTCACATTCTTGCACGCCTGCCCATCGCGACGGCGCGTGGCCTATGACCTGACGCCACGCCCGGCACCGGCCCCGGCCCTCCCCACATCCACTCCCTCGCCCGGGCGGCATTCCTGCGCCCGATACCATCTGCCGCATGGGAAGGCAAACATCCGAAACTAACCCCAATACGCGCTTCGCACGGTGGCCCCCGGCCAACCCTGGCGACCACTCTCGCACGCAGTCTCACGCTCCCTCGCTCTCCCTCGCCCTCTCTTGGGGTGTCCATGGCTGAACCCAATGTTCTGGCTCTTGGGATCCATCTTCAGTAAACTGGGGGTGCCTGTTTTACAAGAGCTGGTTCATATACGGAGCGTCTTACCTGGCAAATAAGCGCCACGATCTTGGAAACTTTGTCTGCGCCCAAGCAAAGGTGGCATTTTACAAAACCCGGAAAAAGAAGCAGCTGCTAGGCGACACGGACGATGGCTGCTCAGCGGTGGCCATGTTGAGGGGCCTGCTCCGACTGGAGCACGCCTTGTACCACTCCTATGCCGGGGACACGCACGCCGTGTTCCTTGAACGGTGGGGGGGCCGGTCAGGCCCTCTGCACCAACACAAACGATGCACCGACTTTCACATTTTGACCGGTCGACTTTAAGCGGGCGATGTGCGTGACGACGCGGTTCTTGCATTGCTCGTGGCGGTGTGGCGCACGTGCCGCGGTTTTGCAATGGCGACGTTGCTGTACTCGATGTTGGTGATCCCGTATCAAAAACGGCTCCAGAGCTATTGCTGCTGGTAGCAATGAAATTGGTTACAAAGTCTCTCGCTTTCCCTCCCCCTCCCCGTCTCTCTCGCTCTCCCTCCCCTCTCTCTCTCTCGATCTCCCTCTCTTTTTCGCTCTGTCTCGCTCGCTCTCGCTGTCTGGCTCGCTCCCTCTTTCTTTCTCTAGCTCCCTCCCTCGCTCCCTCCCTCGCTCTCCATTGCCCTCTCTCTCGCTCTGTCTCGCTCGCTCCCTCTTTCTAGCTCCCCCCTCTCTCTCGCCCCCCCCTCTCTCTCGCTGTCTCTCTCGCTCACGCCTCTGTGGGTTCAGTACCATGTGAAAATGATGGCACAGCCGGGTGTGCAGCGCAACCAGCAGATGTGGCTTTAGTGTCGCTACCCTAAAAACAAGGCCCTCTGTATAGCGAGCCATCTACAAACCAGGTCATAGATAAACAAGATCGTTTCCAAAGCAGATCATCTTCAAAGAAGATCATCTTGAAATACATCTCTCTCTCTCTCTCTGAACCAGGCACTCGCAGATGCAGACTTTATTTTAGCCAGTAAGGCCCATTCAGCCAAACAGCTATTTTACACGGACAACCAGACTTTCCAAACTAAGAATAAGGCAGGTCTTAAATTTAGACTTAAAACTTTCGTAACTGCAGGTCCACCCTAAAACATACGGCAGACCCCTCTCTAACCCAAGCAATCTATAAAATAGGTGATCTATAAACTAACATTATCTTGAAAACATATTTCTAATAGTCAAGCCTTCTATAAACTGGGCCGTCTGTGAACCAGGTTCTCTTTAGACCAAACTTAATTTCAAGCACGTCTGCTCAGCAAGAGGCTAGGAATGCTTCAGGTAAGAAATTGGCCTGAAGCCTTTTGAGTTCAGATGACAGGCCAGGAGAGTTTGCGACAAAGGAGCGTGGGGAGGTGAGAGGGTTAACACCGCAACCCCCCCTCCGGGCCCAGCGGCGCGGGAGCGGCTCCAGACGGCACCGCGCCCAGCGTCACGGTGCTCGACGCGAGGCCTCGCCCTGGGCGGCTAGGCCGGGGTCATCACGGCCGTCCCAACCATCTCACGCCGGCGGCTCGCGGCTAAGGGACCGCGCGGACTCGGCGCGCATTCCCCGGCTTGTCCATGGCGGCTCTCACATTGCCACCCGGGGCAGGTAGGATTGCTGCTGTCCCCGTGGTGGGACTGCTGCCCCGTGGCTGCTGCCAAGCGTCGTCTGCTTCTGCGGGGAATTGCATTCTGCCACGTTGGCAGCGGCAATCCACAACCGTGGCAAAATACAGAAGCATAGAAGGCCACCTCTTCTGCTTAAAACTATATATTTTTTATTATATCTTATCAGCCACATGGCCCTTCTGGGAGTGTATAATTTTACCAGCATTTATTGGTTCAACAGGAACAAATCTCTGGACCGGTTTTGATATTCAGTGGCTCATCAGCACTGTCACGCTTGCTTGAACCAATGCTGGAGAACTGCCCAGATGTATATATAGGCAATGGTCCACTCCGTTAGATATGGGTCTAAGCTGTACGAAAAGCTCTATACAAAACACAACACAAAATAATCATTGGAATCACTGCGGAGAATACAAAAAAAGTCAGATAATGTGTCTCCTTCACAAATCTGTCCCTCAAATGAAGATTTTGTTCTACAGAATAAACACTTCACGAGACTCAAACATTGCATCTCCTGGCTTTGGCATTCATGCTCCTCGAAGACACCGGTGGTGGAACCATGAACCGCATATCATCGGAGCATCAACAGCAGGCCGATGCTGCGCCGCTTCTCCTTCATGAATGGGAAAACTAAGAGCCACGAGCCACAGCGGTGCAGGCGTGGTCATGCGACACAAACTACGAACCACATAGCAAACCCACAGAGATACTGAGGGATGCCCAGAGACCCGCAGAGATGCGCAGCGCAACATTAAAGACAGGCCACATCGGTGCGATTGTGGCCACGGCAACCGAAACTATGATCAATACAGCAAACCACTGTGGACTGCACTCCTTCAAACGGAGGAATCGCAAAAACCATGAGATCTTTTTTTTTTCCCCCCCGAAGCCATCTCGAGGCTAGCAGACTACGACGTTGGCATCTAGCCGCTGAACGTATTGCCGCTCGCAAGGAGAGACGGAAGATTGATCATTGCATTACCGTCTCCCAGCCATCTCGCAGTGAACATCATGTGTAGATGTGTATTTGTCGTGACATCGCTGTATGCCGACATGTTGTGGGTGTGCGCTGAATAATATCGCTGGATGGCACCAGGCCTGAAGTGCAGTGCCGACCTTGCAGGGCAGGGCGTGTGGGTGCCGACCCAAGGATGAGGTCGTGTGAGGTCATGGCACTCTGGTTGACCCGGGAGGACACGTGACCGGTTAAGTTGCCAGAGGGGCCCCAAGAGGGGGCTAGGGGGGGGGGGTCACGTGATTCGGACCCAGATCCTTCCCGAGGATTCTGGAAGGTGGACGTGGCCAAGGGTGGAGCCGTCCACGCCGCAGAGAATATAAGCCGGGGTCCCGGGGTTGTTGTTCATCCTGGAAGAAACCCTTCGTCTGCGTTCTCCGTTCAACGAGTCTCCAACACGTGGACCCGGGCCGAAGCTGTTGGTCCCGGTCTGTAGTAGCAGTTACGTTGTAACTAGTGTAGTAACTAGTGTAGTAACTAGTGTAGTAGCTAGTGTAGTTAGCCGGGTGGTCACCACTATAGGTTGTTATTCTGTTAAGGGGAAGTTACCCCTTGTGTTGGAACTGAATACATGTGTTGCCTCCAAGTCTACGTCTGCGACTCAGTTGAAACATTACATATTCATACAAAAAGACAAAGATCCCCAGTATAGCCTTAACAGACTGTTTGGGCAAGTGCTGTTAGCGAGCACCTATGAAGGCCGGCACAGCAAACAAGCCGGTGGGTGGCCAACACCACGCCCGGCCGCCTTTGTCTCCCTAGTGGCAATGTTTTTTTTTTACACATAGCACTAGGCACTCAATTGGGGCTGAGTCGACCTAGGAGACGCTCGGGACCGGTTCAGATAATCGTCACTGATGTTGCCCGTGAGCGGGAATCGAACTCGTGTCTCCGGGTGTCGTAGCACAGCGCACTGACCGCTACAGCACCGATCCCCATTATACAATGCACACACACACACACGCGCGCACGTACGTGTATGTTTACGTCGCTAATGTATTATTTACGTAAGCTGCCGTTACCATTGCCGCGCGCGCCGCGCGTGTTAATTACGCCGTGTTTGCGTTGCTCATTAGCGGGCCTCGTTAATAAAGCCCCGGCCGTCACCGCTCGCTCCCTCCCGGGCCACCATCCATCGACCACTTCGGCTCGAAAAACTCCCAGCTCGCGGGTAACATAAATACACAAACAGCGACGCACACCACCTCTATCCCCGCCGGGTAAACAAGCAGTGGTGCATTAACACAATCTCTATTTACGGAGGTTTTTTTTTAAATAAACTAATACATTCTCATACGATGTTATGCAACAAAAAAGTTTTTTTTGCTGGCTGTCTGGACACATCCGAAGGCCGTGCGGGCTGCGAAAATATAAATAAATTGATAAAACAAAAAAAAGTGTGGTTGTAATGGTCAGCACACTGAACTTGCAACCCACATGGCACCGGTTTGGTTCCATCTCCCCGGAGCGACATCTGAAAGAATGGAAGCGAGTTTCCCAAACCTCTGCCCATGCCCCACACTTCCTCAGTTCACCAACGAGTACTGTCTAGTAAAAGGGTTCACCACGGGTGAGTCGGTCGGCAGGTCGCCTGCGGTAGGGCAAAGTGTGGGTACTCCAACGCCGTCCAAGATGTCGAGCCAACGTGGAAGAGAAGGCCAAAAATACCCTCCAGAGCTCCGTCTGGTGCGAGAGCCGGCAGTGGCGTGAGCGGGACACTGCAAGGCCGCGCCTCTGCCACCTCAAGGGTAATTCATTCTGGGAGGCTGCCAGGGGAAAGAATCAATGCCCAAACTAAAGGGAATGAAAGTGTTGGAAAACGTGATGCCTGTCACGGCTAACGATGGGAGGAGAGAATCCACAGCGGAGCAGTGCAGTGTGGCGAGTGAGTGCGCGGGTAAGTGAGCGACTGAGTGGGTGGGTGAGTGGTGGGTGAGTGAGTAGCGGGTGAGTCAGTGGGTGGGTTAGTGGGTGAGTGACCAAGTGGGTGAGTGAGTAAGTGAGCGACTGAGTGGGTGGGTGAGTGAGTGGGTGAGTCAGTGGGTGAGTGAGCGACTGAGCGGGTGGGTGAGTGGACGAGCGAGCGAGCGTGTTGCAGTGACCCGCGGTGTACTGGGGTCCAACACTGCGTGCGGGAGGCAAAAGAGTCAGTCTGGTTGGACCGAGTCCTCATCAACCACGGGGTGGATGTTAGTGGGGACCATGGCGGTGGCAGCGACGGACGATGAACAATCATCATCATCGCATCGTCTGGCCCAGCGGTCGGCGAGAAACGGGAACAAGAAAACGGGGCCTCGGCGCCCCCGCGCGGATGTCCCCCCCACCTCTCCCGGGACCCCCGCCGAGCCATCGCGCCACGCGCACCTCGATCGTGACGGCGCAATCGTTCCCGATATCCGTCACCGCGAGGAGCCTCAGCAGCCCAGCAGCGACGTGCAGCGCGGCGCCGTTTAAATCCCACGCTGTGCTCTCTCCTTTCCTCCTCCTCCTCTCTTCTGTCACGGTTTTACCCCCCTCCCCAACCCCCACCGACCAGAAAATCTCATTTCTGTGCCTCTCCGGGACATGTCTGCCGCGACTCGTGTTTTAAATCTACTTCTCACTTGCGTCACTTCACACGCGCCATGCTCCCTTTTAATCAGAGCCGCCGATAACATTGAGCGGGACCCCCCACCCCCCACCTCTCTCTCTACCCCACGCGTCTCGCGCTCACGCCACCTCCGATTCGCTCGCTCCGAGCGAACGTCCTTGGGTCGCCGCGTGTGCCAGAGAAACAAAGGTGAGCCCCTCCCCCCCGCCTGCCCCCCCCCGCCTGCCCCCCCCGCCTGCCCCCCCTACCCCCCCCCCCGCCTGCCCCCCCCCGCCTGTCCTCCCCCGCTTGCCCACCCCCCCCCCGCGGTGAAACAACGACGGCGGCGTGCGGTTGTCCGTTGCTGCTCCTGCTGCGATCATCAAGCGGCAGAGAGAGCGCGGGGGGCGGGGTGGGGGAGAGCGGAGTCGTTGGAGTCGGTTCCCCCCGCACGGTTCGCCAGGGTACGGCCACCGCCCTCGTAGCAAGCGGCGTCGAGAGAGATCGTTGCGTTTGAGCGAAGGTCACGAGTTCAGCCGCACGGATACATTTTTTGTTCGCTCCCGCTGGCCTTCGCCGGGAGGATGCGAATCGACCCGGCCACGTTATGACGCGTGGCGTGGCACAACGGTGGCTTGGAGATGTTATCTCCCTCGCCTGCGATACAGGAGGTCGTGGCTTCGATCCCGACCCTGACGCCTGCTGTATATTTGGAGTTTGCATGTTCTCTGACTCTTCCCCGTGGTCGCTCCGGGTCCCCCGGCTTCCCCCCTCCATATTAAGAATCAACATGCATTTAGAGTAATTGGCTGCGATACATTTCCACATGATAAGCCAATAAGTTGAGCTATCATTTGTGGGCCAGCTCGCTTCTGAAAAAAGGAGCTATATAGCTCAGTGTGCCGTACCTGGTAAACAAAAAAAAAGTTTAAAGTTTACAACAGAAACCGCAATGAAGTATCTGTACCTTTCCCGTTCCTTGCTCCTGCCAAATATAAAATGCGGACCGGCTGTTTTGGCTGGGCGGCCCTCTCTCATGAGTAGCCCCCTTCGCTGTCATTTGACAAAGGTGCAGCCCTGCAACTTGCCTGTCCCCCCCCCCCACGATTGACTACGTCCGGTGCAAAAAGAAGTTCAACACACACACACATCCACTGCTGGCGGAAGGGCCTTCTCCCTGCAGGAACCACCAGAGATGTCGTCTAGAGGATTCCTTGGCCTACTCTTCCACACCGTTACAGACAGATTGTAAGGGGTGGGAGCGCACGCTTTTACCCCGCCGCACGTGACATGCCGATCGCAGACGAACCGTGGCGTTCCGATCGCCGGGGTGGATAGACCCTGAGGGGGGAGGGGGGGCGCGTGGTGAGAGGTCTCCAGAGAATTCCCCACCACTGCTTCGAATGCCTCGCCGGGAGATGGAACGCGGCGAGCCAACCGTTGCGTCGCGGTGGTGTGCGCAGAAATGTTCAATTATTGTGACGTTGACTGTCATCACAATTATTGTGGCTCATTTATTTTTCTCCGGTGGGCGGGGGGGGGTGGGGCAAATGGGTGGGGGGGGGGCCTCGTGCTGCTTCGTACGGCAACGTTCATTCATTATAATAATTACAACAATAAATATTATCTAATTATTTATATCGTGGGGCCCATCCGGGGCGAGAGCTCGTGCTGCTTCGCAAGGCAATGCTTTTTTTTAAAAAAAAAAAACTTGTTAAAATAATTATAACAATAACCGTTATTTATTTATTTACGTCCACTTCTCGCGCCACCGATTGGAGCTCGGTGGCGCCGCGACACGGTGGATGCACGCGCGGCGGTGCCGGCGGCGGCGGCGGCGACGGCGGCGGCGCGTTGCTGACACCGATCACTCGCCGAACTCGCGCCGGCCATCAAAATATTCATGTCGATATTAATCTCGATATTCATTTCCAGCCACGATCAAATTCTGGCAGGACCTTGAAACGGCGCTATAATAATTGCCGTAATTGGATCCTACAGGATCTATAATTAGCGTTTTCTCACAGCCGTTGGGCCAGGAAGCCGCTGCAGCCAGCTGTTACCGGCAAATTTACTGCTTAATTAATCTCGAAATGACCTTGCGGGTATTTACTGTTCCTTGTAATTGTTTTCTCCTCCGTTCACATTTTAATATAGAAATTTTTTTTTCACGCCATGCCTCCTCGGATTTCCCCCCCCCCCCAAGAAAACAACAACAACAACAACGCGAGCACGCACACGACCCTGGGGCTTAATCTGGAAGCGAGCAGAGTCGGCCGGAGGGTAGACACGGATCGTTTAATCCTTAAACGCCCAAACAAGGGCACCTGGCCACGCCGAAACACCTTTAATCCGTCAACACCCGCGGGTAGCCGATTTTGCTCGTCGTGCCGCGGAGATGAGCCGACGTCTTAATCCTCACCGGCCTCCCCAGTGCTCGCAGCCCACAGAAAAAAAAACGTGGGGGAAGGAGGTGGGGGGGGGGCACATGTCCGCCCCCGTTGTCCCGTAGTACCCTGCCCCCCCACGCCCGCTACGCATCGTTAGAAGCCCCCCCCCACCCCCGTGCAGAGCCGACAAATAGCGCACGCCGTGTCGATTGTTGTTGTTTTATCCCAGTTGTGCTCTCTCTCTCTCGTCCCTCGGGTTTATGGGGGTGAAGTCGACAGTGGGCGGCTGTTATGCTGGCTCATCGCGTGGCTCCGTGGGGACAAAGTGCCGCGGGGAGGAAAAGAGCCCAGGCCAGAGTTCAAAAAGAGCAACGTCTCTCAACGCCCACGTGTGCCGCTGGATGGGAGGTGGTGGGCGGGGGCTTGGTGACGCCATCGGCATCATTGGTCGCGTCACGCCGGGCGCTGCTCGGAGAGGGGTTTCCGGCCTTCGGAGGACAAGGATGTGTGGGGCGGCCGCCATTTTTAAAGCGAGCAGAGTAGTTCGATTGCAACGTTTTGCGGATGAATCGACACAATCGAATGAATTAATGAGCGAGCAGTACACGAATGAACCAGCGAGTCAATGAATGAACGAGCGAGTTAGTGAATGAATCAACGAGCGAGCGACTGAACGGTCGAGCGAGCGCTAAAGGGGTTGACATCACTATTAGGCGATGCTTCACAAAATAATAGCATGCGACTCGCGCGTAAATAAATGCGCTAGCTTAGCGGGGGGGTACTGTGGTTGTTGGTATGCGGTGGGGGATGCGGGGGGTGGGCGGGAACGTGGGGGGGGGGGGCACAGGGTAGAGAGGAAGGGGAGGGGGGGTCTGCAAGGTGCTGCATTTAGAAAAGAACATCTCCGTTTCCATGACAACGCGCCTACTGCCAGCCACGTGACGCGTGCCGCCACGCGCAGCCATCTGCGGGGGGCCCCCTGGGAGCCTGCCGAGTCATCGCGAGCTCGCCAGATAAAATATTCATGCCCCTACTCTAGTTTTCCCGTATTTCATTTCACGTTATCGCTTTCGACTAACGTTTATCTTGCTTCTCCCCCCGCCCCCCCCACTAGGTGTGGCCTCCCACCACCAAATACGAGGGACAGCTGCGCCACTGTGACCTTCGGCCCCCTGCTGACCCCCGCCCCCCCCGCTGGTAGGGTCACAGCAAAGTAGCGACGGCTACGTGATTGTGAGATCCACCAAATCACGCCGGTGCTGTGTCGGGGAGCGCGGGGGGAGGTAAAGGGGGGGGGGGGGAGCTGAGCACCTCCCCCCCTACACGTCCACCTCCCCCACATCACCCGCCACATCAATTCCTATAGTCGTCAAAAAATGTTGGTTACGAAAATTAGTATAATTAAGCCATGGGCGTAGCAGCCGTTCTGCGTAGGCACGGGGGGTGAGCGCCAGAGCAGAACGCTCGACAGACAACAGCGGATCGTCGTATCGTTAGTCATTCCGTTTGGCATGTCTTATTTATAAAAAAAGTTTGTTTAACGTTCACTGATGTCGTGCCCCCTTCACACCCGACCCCCCCTCCTTCCCGCTGAGCTTTTGAATACCCACCACGGCGGTTCGGTTTCTTCGCTTGAAACGACGAGGGTCGCTCGGGGGCCCGCCGAAAATAAGGACGACGATCACGGTGACGTGTGACCTGTGACCTGCGACCCGTCCGGGGGCCGCGCACCGCAGCGATCGATTACGCACGCGAGAATCAATCGTCGCCTTTTGCTTTCCGTTAGATGCCTTTCCCTTCTTTCTCTCTTTCTTTCAGCGGCCAACGCCGCGACAAATTCCGATCGCGGCAGGACAATCAAGGGACTCGCAGGGCAAACGAGCAGGCCGAGGCCGCTGACGCCTCGAGAGGAAATGTCAAGCGGCAAAAGAGTCGTGGTTGCCGGACGACTCTCTTCCAGTGTCGCGTCCCCCCCTCCCACCTCCACAAGTTTATTTCAGTTCCTCTTCGAATTGACGTGGGCCCTGTGGCATTTCGCTGCACAGCGCGCGATGAACACGAGACAAAGCAGAGAGTACGCAAATAAACAATCGGACGATAATTCGACGACGATTCCCCGGTGACTGTTTGGGTTTTGCGAACCTGTGATGCTCGCATCGCACCGCCCGCTGCTCGAGCCGTGGACGCGACCACCCCCCCCCCCACCCCCCACCCCCCCCAACCCGTAGTCACTTGGGACGCTGTCAATCATCCACCTAGGTTCATAAACGTTAGGCTCAAAGGGCTCTCGCTTACCTGGTGGAAAATAACGGGTTCGATTTGCCTGGTGTGGGGGCTGGGGGGGGGGGGTGGGTAGGGGGGGGGGGTGGCAGTGGGGGGGGGGGATGGATGGGGGTGGGTGGTGGGAGGTCACGCAATGGTGGGGTAAATCGTGGGTATACGCCTTACTCTTCCAAGACGTCTGACTGGCATAGAAGAGTGGATCTAAACACCCTTTACGCAGGGGGAGGGAGGGGGGGGAATGGAGAAGGGGAGGGGGGCTGTCTTGAAATTAATTAATTTATAACTGCTTTTTGCATTTATCCATTAAAGAGTTATTTTTTTGGTTAGATCGCGTAAATATAAAAGTGTTGTAGACCTGCCACCACCCGACACAGACAACTAGTAAGGGTTGTCACGTAAACAGAACATTTATATATTTACGCGATCCAACCCCCCAAAAAAACCCCCTCTATTATGGATGATATTGGTCGCGAAAGCCTGCTCAGTGTTAAACTCAACAAACCGATATTTTGCGTTCAGTTTGTTGTCGCTCGCCGCAACGCAAGGCGTGAAAGACGTTCACAACGCGCGCACAGTACATGAAGCTCGCTCCAGTTGGAGGCCCCTTCGGGCAGCAGTGTCGCGAGCGAGCGCTTGCAGGTTCTGCGCCTGTACCTTTACCGATTCAACCAACCCCCCGGAGACGACGCAAAGAGGGGGGGGGGGGGGGGAGGGGTGCTTGCGGCGTCGTGCGGAGGACGTCCCGGAGATTGGAGGGAGGCAGAGGCGACGACGAGAGAATCCACCCCATACCGAACGGCAAAACAAAGCCCAGCACGATGCTCGCGTCGATAATAAAGGGGGACGGGGGGGGGGGGACGACGGAATTGGTTTCCATTCGTGATCTGCGGAGAAATCTTAAGGAGAGGCCAAATCCGAGAGCGATTGGCGGGAGAGGCCGGGGGGAGGGCAGGGGGGCCGGACTGTGCCGAGTTGCCGTGGCCTGGGGACGGTGGTGATCGCGATGTCTTTCTGAGATTGCTGAGATTAGCCGAAACATCGTTACCCCCCCCCCCCCATCATCCCCTCCTCCTCCTTCTTCCTCCTCGCTCCGCTGTTTTTATCGGTGCCGCGCGTTACCCTGGAGTCCCAGCGACAGAAAGCAGCCTTCACCTTCACCAAACCATTCGTCAATAAAATTAATGAATGAGTGAAGAATTAAACAATGTATCTATATGTATGTACGTATGTTGAGCAGCTCCCTATCCACCCAGCGGTGCAACGTCCATAACCCTCAATTTGTACGTACGTGTGTTGTACTTCTTCCGCACCGTACGTAGCCAGCCGTGCTAATCGGAGGCGCGGGGGAAGGACAACAAACTTAACACAACAACAAGCAGTTCTAAACAAACGAGTTTTTTATCCTAGAATTACATGGCTATTGGGTGCCACCATCCGCCATGGGAACGTGGAACTTCTGCCATTGCCTCGGCACTGACTATAAGCAGGAGACGACAATGATTTGCCTGAATGGCCACGTGAGAAGGACATCTCCGTCGCTTTTGGATCAAATCGTCATGGGAGGCTCACGATAAATGTGGCACGTTGGGCCACAACGTTGGGCCATAACAATGCCAACCAACAATGCCAACCCATGGTGCCAACATTGGTTGCGTGTTCGCTGGGCGTTCGTAACAACACAAACCCGCGACCAAACCACCCGGAGAATGCGTCCGGTCTCGCCACATTGCGAACGCAAAGCAGGGGTTGAGCCTGGACAGAGCTTGGATGGGCCACCACCGTGCGTATTGTGTTCGGCAGAGTGCGGCGCATTGTGTGCGTCTATGATGTCGCATCTACGCTTGCACGGTGGGAGGAGATGGGATTGCAACAGAGAAAACTCACCTTGCAGACAGGGAGATAACACTCAAAAACCCCGCATGGATGGACTCACGAAATCCACCGTTTGTACTGCCATCAGCAGGCGGTCTACACCAACCCCCCCTCCTCCCTGCCGGACGTGGGCATCAGTTAGTCTGTGGGTCCATGGATCCATGAGTTGATGGGTCTGTGGGTCCGTGTGTCTGTGGGTCCCTACATCTGTGGGTCCATGAGTCGATGGGTCTGTGGGTCCGTGTGTCTGTGGGTCCCTGCGTCCGTGGGTCCATGAGTCGATGGACCTGTGGGTCCGTGTGTCTGTGGGTCCCTGCGTCCGTGGGTCCATGAGTCGATGGACCTGTGGGTCCGTGCGTCTGTGGGTCCCTGCATCCGTGGGTCCATGAGTCCATGGGTCTGTGGGTCCGTGTGTCTGTGGGTCCATGCGTCCATGAGTCCGTGAGTCCGTGCGCACGCGTGGACGTAAGGAACAGCGCGACACTCACCGCGCAGTACCCTCAGCTTGACGCTCTTCGAGATCTGGCCGAGGACGTTGGAGGCGACGCACTCGTACTCGGCTTCGTCACGCGCCGGCCGCAGCGGCTGGATGCGCAGCACTGAGCTCGCTCCATTGTCGTAGTCGATGATCTGTGCATGCGGGGGTGGGGGCGGGGCACGGAGGAAGGAGGTGGGGGGCCGTGTCAAGACCGAAGACAAGCCGCGCGTCGATCGCCTGCGATCGAACCTTTCACAAAAAAAACGACGCGTCGTTGATGTTCAGAAGGTGACGATTATCACGAGAGTGGGTGGGCGGGCGCTGTCGCCACGTTGTTTGGACCCCGCCGGCCAGGCGGGAGCTACCGGAGGTCACGCACCTCGAACCTCTGGGAGCTCAGCTTCTTGCCCTTCTTGGCCCAGGTGATGTTGGGCTTGGGGTCGCCGGTGGCCCGGCACACGAAGGACGCCACGCCGCCCGACACCCCGACCTGGCTTTCAGGCGGGTGGGTGAACCGCGGTGGCGCTGCAGGAGTTGGGGGGGGGGCGGGGGGGGGAGGCACAAAGATGCGGGCATCAGCACGGTGCCCGGGACGGCCGGCGCAAGCGACGTACGTTTCCGGAGTTGCTCGCCGGCAGGGCCGGTCACTCGGGGTGAGCGCGTCACCCGCGGGGCGACTCACTCGCGGTGTCAATCACTGACAGGGCTGCAGACAGATGCAGCGAGCCACAACGCTAGACGCTGGCAGTGCCAGTCACTGCTTTAGTCATTTACAGCACCGGCCACACTCCGCATTACACACGGCAATAAAGACAAGATCCCCATCTAGGCTTGTAGATTGTTGGGTGAGAATGCTGTGAATGAGCAGCTATCAAGGCCAGCACGGTGAATGAGACAGTGGTGTGGCCAGCATCATACCAGGCCGCCTTTGTCTTCCCAGTGCTGCTGTTTACACACCTAACCAAGTACTCATTTTTATATCGATCTAGTAGAGGAGGTCCAGGATCGGTTCGCTCCAGCTACTCATTTGAGGCTGAGTCGACACAGGGGAGGCCCGGGACCGGTTCAGATAATCATCACTGCTGTTGGCCGTGAGCGGGAATTGAACTTGGCTCGTAGGTTCTAGCACAACGGCGCTAGCCGCTGCACCAACGCTCACACTATTCACACAGCATGCGCAGCACCGTGCACCCTCTCTCCTAATCACCAACACGTTCATCCATTTACTTCAAACAATTTGCGTTACTTTACGGGCAAAGCACAAATGACTGCAGAAAGGTCAGCCACTCTGTTACTGTGCCACCGAAAAGCTGATTATTCAGAGATACACTGAATATTAAGCTCTGCTGAAAGTAAAGACACCAGCCACAGTTGTGCAATGGTGGCCATGCAACCCACACTGTGGACCGCACAGTAAACCCATAGGGAATCACGGAGATATGTAGAGACTCATAGAGACCCATAGAGATATATAAAAACACAAGCCAGAGTAGTGTTATTGTGGCCATGCCACCCACACTATGGACCGCACAGTAAACCCATAGGGAATCACAGAGATACATAGAGACTCATAGAGACCCATAGCGATATATTAAAAACACAAGCCACAGTAGCGTTATTGTGGCCATGCCACCCACACTATAGACCGCACAGTAAGCCCATAGGGAATCACAGAGATACGTAGAGACTCATAGAGACCCATAGAGATATATTGAAAACACAAGCCAGAGTAGTGTTATTGTGGCCATGCCACCCACACTATGGACCGCACAGTAAACCCATAGGGAATCACAGAGATACGTAGAGACTCATAGAGACCCATAGAGATATATTGAAAACACAAGCCACAGTGATGTTATTGTGGCCATGCCACCCACACTACGGGCCGCACAGTAACCCCACTGCGGTCACGCTCCTTCAACGGAGCAGGAGGAGGAACAGCAGCGCCACACGAACTCTCTCTCTCTGCCGAAGCCCTCTCGTCGTGGCCAGCAGCACCTCGACATTTTACATCAAGATCCTGGACATCGCTGCTGCTACTGGTGATGTTTTTTTCAAAATAAAAATAAATCACACGCCTCTGCTCGTTCTGAAGAAGAAGATACAGGGCATTTTTTTTCCGATGCACCTGGACATTAACAGAAAAACTTGCATGTCTGTGTCAACCATCCCACCAAGTGAGCGTTCGTGTCAACAAGTGCTACCACCACTCCTTCTCCACCCACAATTTCACCAACACGCGTTAACCAGCGTGGTGAAACGTGGCCCAAACAACCCCCCACGACTACTGACACGGTGTGCGCAGAGGCCTTAATCATCCAGCAGTGGACTGACGAAAGGGGCTGTAAAGGATCACAACTTCAGTAAATTGCGAATTTAGCAGGCACGTAACGAACAGTATCAATTCTCCGGTTTTCATTCTGACGCTCAAGATGCTACAAATATATTACAACGTATGCAAATGATATGCAAACGAAATTATTATATCACGTGTTGGACTAAAGGTGTAAAATGAGACTACAAATGAGGCGGGGAAAAAAAAACCTCGACAAAGATATTTTATTCTGTGAATCTAGAAAGGGACCTCAAATCAGGATAGTTGAATGACTTCAGGGGCCAGGGGAGCGGGAGTGAAGTGCTTAATTAGGGCTCCACGGTAGCGAGATGTTAACTACCTCGCCTGGTGTACAGGAGGGTCGTGGGTTCGATCCCGACCCTGACGGGATGCCTGTATATTTAGAGTTTGCATGTTCTCACCCGTTTTCCCCTCCGCATTTAGAAACACGCGTTTAAGAGTATTTAGCTGCAATGCATTTCCACATGGCGAGTCACTTCAATGCGCTATCGTTTGTGATGGGCGGGGAGGCCCTCATCCAGCAGTGGACTTACAGAAAGGTCGGGCGCGTTATGGTTTTCCCGCAAAACCTTTATCTCTAACCCCACCGGCCGTGTAGAAGACTCGCCTTTGCGAAGTTTCGCAAAACCCGCTGACCCGCCCATACTAGACATCTGTGTAAAAAAGAGCTTCATAGCTCATCGGATTTCCCTCCTGCAGTCTCAATAAAGATTCCGATTCTTCCGGTCTGCCCATAAAAAAACACGCGCAAAAGGCCACACCCGGTCAAGGACGAGTGCGTTACCGGGCGCGGACATCGGATGCGCACCCCTTATCTTTTACGACGAGGTGGACTAAATGATTATATTTTGTAAACATGAAAGACGTGGGGGGGGGGGGGGGTGCGGGGGGTATACGAACGATTGGGAGCAGATGGGCCGAAGCATGCTCCCAATTATTTCATATTACTGGCTTAGTCACGCCCGTATGCCGGCACCACCGTCTGCTGCCAGTACTCTAATCCCTGCCGCGAAGGGGCCCGGGCGTGCGGGGTGTGCGCGGGGCATGTGTGGCGTGCGGGGACAGCTCGAAGCTTCCACGGCCCCTGCCGTTGGGACGATGGCCGCCAAGGATACGCCAGCAATGGACGCCGGCTGCCACCCGCCCCTCTCCTCCCGGCACACCCCAGCGGCGCCGCTTCCGCGAAGGGTCGCGCCATTCGTGCGTTCGCGGTAGGGGGGTGGGCGGGGGGGGTACGGATACCCCCATCACTTTGGAAATATGGCACCCACAAAATGTTTCAACGAAACTGTGTTTTATTTTACAAGGTAAGGCCCACTGAGCTGTGTAGCTCTTTTTTGTTCGAGAATTGACCTGGCCACAAATGATAGCTCAAACGAAGTGGGTTATCACGTGGACATTTATTGCAGCCCAAATACTCTAAACGCACGTTGATTCTAAATGCGGAGGGAAAGAAAAACAGAAGGACCCGGAGAAAAATCCACGTGACCACGGGGAGAACATGCAAACTCCAGGGTCAGGATCGGACCCATGACCTGTATACCAGCGGAGGGAGTTAAAATATCGCCACCGTGGCGCCCCCTGATATGGCTAAGAGAGTTCTAGACACTCGCACCAAATTGTCAATGGAATTTCATTGAGCGCTTCACTCCCCCCCTCCCTCCCTTCAATGAGGCGACACTAATGCTGATTGTGCTGACGATGGGGCCTTTAAATGGTCACGCACGGTAGACTTAGCGCCGCGCCAGTAAGCAGGTCGGCGCGTAGATTTAATATGATTAGAATTCAGCAGAACCCCTCCGATCAGCGACAAAGTGGAAGGGCGAATTTCCCGCACCCTATCTGTAATCTAATCAATTAACAATATTATTACGTTATACGCTGCGTCATTGGCACAATTGAATCTCAGAGCGCCGTCGATCGCGAGCCACGCCAACATCCAAAAACGGCGCGCGAGACGGAGCGTCGGGGGACACGACACGAACGCGGTCACGGGAAGAGAAGGCACCGGAGTGATCCGGCACTCCTCTAAGGAGAGGGTGTCCGACGCAGGGAGACGCAGGACCTGCACGGATTGTTGCATCGTGAGGACAGCGAGATATGGCGGCCGCTTGGGGAGGCCTTCACCCAGCAGTTGACAGATCACGACCGACATTGGTGGTGACGATAACTGGCCCCCTTCTACATTTAGCACTCTCTCATCACCCCGTCTGTATGGCAGCATCTATTTAGAAATCCCACTGCTCACCATCATCGTCGCTATGATCTACAGCCAGGATCAATCCACTGCTGGATGAATGCCCTCCAAAGCCGTCCCCATCACTCGCGGTCTTGGAAAGCAACAATCCATGTAACAACTGCCCCTTTCCATTCGACACCCTCTCTCCTCTCCCACTGCTTTTTGTGTTTCGTGTTGTTGTCCTTCCCACGCGCACCTCCGATTAGCACGGTTGGCTACGTACGGCGCGAAAGAAGTTCAACATGCATACACGCTAAGGATTACGACTCATCCCATCCTACCTGGCATCCTCAATTGTCTACCTGTTGCTCGGTTTCCCCGTTTCTGGGGCCCCTTCTCTCCTGCACCGCTATTCGGCATCACGAGCCCTCTGTGACCCAAGGGGGTGGGGGTTTGGTGGTGGGGATCGCCGCCGCCGCCGCAGCAGCAGCAGCATCGTCAGCGTGCTGACAAAATCCATAATGCCACGCGCTCCAAAAAAAACAAACATTGATACAGAGGCTGACAAATAAGCGTGCGGCGTTGATAACATCGGGGCCAACCCGCACAATCACAGGACTTGGGGATTAGCGCGGATCTGATATTTTTGATTTTTCCATCAGCCCTGCTGTTTCTATTCCCTCGGCGTTTCACGAGGTTATTCAGTCAAAACCGGGGAAGTGGGGGTGGGGGGCAGAGGTGGAGCTGTGGAGGCGAAGGGGGGGGGCAGAGGTGGTGGAGCTGGTGTAGTGGGGAGTGGGGAGTGGTGGTATCGCGGTTAGCGCTGCGATACAAAACCTGGCGACCCGAGTTCGATTCCCGCTCACGGCCAACACGAGTGACGATCATCTGAACCGGTCCTGGGCCTACCCTAGGTCGACTCAGCCTCAAATGACTACCTGGTCCGTTGTGTAAACATCGCCACTTGAGAGACAAAGGCGGTCGGGCGTGGTGCTGGCCACCCACCCCCTCGTGTACCATTCCGGCCTTCATAGGTGCTCGCTAACAGCACTTGCCCCCACAGTCTGGAGCGGGGCAGGGGGGATTTGGAGATTCGATAATTCGAGCGGCCGCAGGCTCATCGTCGTCATCAGCTGCAATCTATCCACTGCTGGATGAAGACCTCCAAAAGCCGCGCCACCATTTCTCGCTCGCGGTCGTGCGATGCACCGATCCGGTCATGCGATGCATCAATCCGAGCACCGGTGCTCCTTGACTACTCTCGACCGTCGGCACGGACGTCCCGGGCGACGTGGCTCGCAGGGCCACACAAGCTGGCCACCCCGTCACCGCCAGCAGCAGCAGCACGTGTGCGTTCACACGTGCACACGTGCATATGCACGCCTCCTCTATCTGGCGGATGAGCAGCCCGTCTAAAGTTACTCGTGCCGTTCCCTCCCCGCACTGTATGTGGGAATCTCTGGAGCCGATCATTCTCACGCCGCCTCTTTTTTTTTGGACACGAGCCCTCCTCACTTCTCCCCGTCCCCCCCCCCCCCCCGTGGACTCACGCAGCAGCCCCCCCCCCAACCCCCAGCCCGTCCATCCCGAGCAAGCCCCCGTACTCTCGCACTTGATTTTGACCGCCTGGGCACCGTGGACAGACCAACCACACTCACCCCTCCTCCCCGACCCCTTCTCTCTCTCCGAGCTCCCAACTCGTTCGCCACTTTCACTCAACCCCCCGAAAATTTGCATCCAAAATACTCGGGACGCACAAAGCCACCGCGGAGCGGAGGCTGCGCAAACGAGCAGAGCTCAGCCCTCCGCATCCTAATGGCGCCCGGGAACAAACGCGCTCTGTGCGGGGGACCCTTCACGCCCGCTGCACCCACACCGCAGGGCTCTCACCCCCCTCCTACCCCCTAGGTGACCCACCCGCTCGCTCGTTCGCCCGGTGGCCCAAACCGCTGACTCGTTCACCCACTTGTTCGCCCGCTCGCTCGTTCACCCGGTGGCCCGAACCATTCACTTGTTCACCCACTTGTTCACCCGCTCGCTCGTTCACCCGGGGCCCCAACACGCTCACCCGTTCACCCACGTGTTCACCCGCTCGCTCGCCTGCTTGTTTGCCCCGTTGGCCCACCTGCTCGCTTGTTCACCCGCTAGTTCACCCGCTGGCCCACAAAGCTCGCTCGTTCACCCGCTAGTTCACCCACTTGCTTGCCCCACACAGCACGGTTGCCCGCCTGCCCGCCCGCCCAATTCCTTGCCCTTCCGCTTGCCCCTTCCCCGCCCATATGCGACGTTGACCGCCTTGACGCTGCCACCCCGCACCCAATCACCGGTCTCTCTATCCGCGATGAAGTTGAGCTCGCAAACCGTTAACCTTAATGGCTCGCCAAAAGAAAAGACCCCGTTAGATGTCGTTGGGAACGAGATGCGCGCCTGAAACGGAGGTCGGGGGGGGGGTGTAAGGGGCTGCCTCGTCGGCCGGGAACGCGTCGACGTCCCTGTCGGACAGTGGCACCCTGGGCACAGAGGCGCAACGAGGCGGCAAGCGGGCACACGAGTGGCACACGACAGAAGCGAACCAGCGAGAAGGGACAAATTAACTGCAACAAATTACCAAGCAACATAGACGCCAATTAGCGCCACTGATTTACCGAACGGAGCCCTTCTGCTCACGGGCACCGCTAAAGTCTCATTTCTCTTCGCGCACATGCGTATTTATTTACTCATATCGGGATAATGACGCTGACGATAATACTAATAAGACAATATAAAGTAAATGAGATACCGTTTTACCACGTAAAAATAAAATAACGTTTCAGGTTCAATCAGTTCAGCGGCGTAGCGTGGCTGCCATCACGGGATCTTGCGCAAGAAGTGAAAATTGTGGGAGGCCCTCTGTCCCATTCCAACCCCCCCCCCCACACACACACTCTTTGTATCTCGTTCTTTGGCCTCTCCAGCCCATGGACCTTGGTGCAATTGCACCGCCTGCATGCTTACATCGGCCATACGGGTCTGCTGGAACAAACTCTGGACTGTATTCGACTGCTGTCATGGTGGTCCGGTGCAGGAGTCACTGATGATGAATCCACTGCTACCGCAATCCAGTCACACTCAACGTGATCCACTGGAATGCGTCGTCAGGGACAGAGTTTGTAACCCATTAAATGTGGAGCCAGGAGCCATGACTGGCGACCGTCCATCAATACAAAACGCATGAACTTTATTTTGCACAATACCAATTTGTATTTTTAATTTTACCAGGTAAGGCCCACTCAGCCGCAATATAGCTATTTTGCAGAAGCGACCTGCCCATCACAAATGATGGCTCCTCGTGTGGAAATTTAGAGCAGTCCAAATACTCTAAAGGCGTGATGTGGGCTTCTAAATGTGGAGGGAAAAACCAGAGGACCCGGAGAAAAATCCAAATATACAGCAGGCATCAGAGTTGAGATCGAACCCACGAACCTCGTGCATACCAGGCGAGGCAGTTAACATCTCTCCGGTTAGGCCACCTGGAGCTGGCGTCTCTCTTGCAAGGGAAACCCGAGTATCATAACGTTTGCTGTAGCGCAGAGAACATCGGCCACAAAAAAACAAAAAAATGAATATCGCAAAAAACATTAAAAACAACACCGAGTGGCGAAACGGATGCCAGCGCGGCGAATCAACGAGGGGATTTGAACGTCGTGCGAGAGCGGATGGATAACGCGACGGGCATCCGGAGTGGTCTACAGTTGCGCACAAAAAAGTGAAAGCGCGGTGCTCAAGCATCGCGAACGGCGTGCAGGCAGCGGCGGCAGCGAACGGGTTACGCGGAGCGGTGAATTAAAACGCAGAGCTAAACAAATGGGAAAGGGATCAATATCATACATTATTAATACACAAAGTAAAGACAGGATCCAAACTGTAAACAACAGCAGCAGCAGCGACAGCGACAGCAAACGTAAGGCTGAATTTAAAGCCAGTATCTTCAATACAATATTAAAGCGTCAAGGTTTTAAGTGAGTGATAATTGGGTTCGGCATAATGAATCCAATGCGAATAATTCAATAACATTTTAGAGCTTGAAGTCAATCAACTGCAGGATAAACGGCTTCCGATACTGTGTCATCCGCGGGGATAATTTGACGATACTTCACTATGATGGTTAATGCAAGTTGGCGAACACTGCAGGATGCCCAGAACCGGTTTTTGGATGGTCACTCGCAGCAGTGTGAGCCACGGCCGGTTTTCGGCGTTGGATCTCAAGGATCAGTCGAAGCTTTTAAGTCTGGGCCCATCAAACCATAATCATCATCATCATCGCCGTCGTCATCATCATCATTCTCGTCGTCCTCGTAACTGAATATTCACACCGCCGCTCCCATGCAGTACCCCTCGAGGTGCCCTGTGAGAGGGGATCCCTCGGTGGCAGCTGTCCCGCTGCGGCACATGGTAGGCCCATTTTTGGCCAGCAGTGGGGGGGGGGCATCATTTTTATTTTTCAAATGTTACCCGGCTAATCTCTTGAGATGGAACATCTCATTTGCAAGTGCGCCCAGCAGGGGCGATGTTGCTTCCCAATGAACTCATTTTACGGCGTAGATTTTTCTTTTTTAAAAATCAAATTTCAGAGCCTACGCCGCAGTCCACTTTTCGGAGTGCCACGTTGGAGTTGTCGCCTCTCTGCCACCGCTCTCTGGTGTTGGAAATATCGAACGGTTCAGTATCCCCGCACGGTTCTGATAGTAGACCGATTTTCTGTTTGCACAGTCATGTAGTCACTTTAAGATGTTTTCTTGTTCATGATTTTTGTTGTTGTTGCGGTTGCACCCGATTCAAGAGCCGAATGGCTCACAGGGCTATACCAAAATAAATGAAACTGAAAAAAACCGAAAACTGCTTGCCCGGTGCTGCATGGAGAGTCCGCATAGTCCGCCAACTGGGCCTCTCGGAGAGCAAGGATACTTAGGAATGGAAGCCCCTTTTTTATTACACACTTTCATTTAACGTGCCCCGTTGTCCCGTTTATATTCTTTCAAAGCTTTGACACTTGATATCGTCGCATCAACGAAGCCGAACGACCTGCAGAATCATCGTCTCGCGCGACCATTCAAGATTTCACTTAAAGAACCGGTCCAGGTCCCGCCGATCCTGGGCCCCTTTGTGTTTTTTTTTACTTTAAAATGTTTTTTTCCGTCTTAAGGAGAGAGGGAAGTGCGTGAAAATCCGCGACTCATTTGTCCGTAATGAAGACCACAATGACCTGGTCGGGGACACGTGACCTCCACTTTTAATCAGCCTGGGCGCAAGAGGCCTTGAGTGCCAGTGTCAGGTGCCGGGCCGAAGAGATTTAATTGGATGACTGATTGTATGGTACACAATTTAAAATTCACATTAACTCTGCGGAGAAAGGCCCGGGCATCGAGTGCAAGATGTGGAGGCACAGTTATTTCACCTCCTGCTTCGTCTCAATTAATTTCAATGCATGAGCTGTGCAGGCAGAACAGCCAGTCTCCCCTCCCCACGTCCCCCCACACCCACCACCATCATCCACCCCCGGCCCCTACCCCCTTCAACAACACAGACTGCTGCTCCCAAATGCGTGATGAATTGCCTGCCTCACTCCATCTCTACATCCCTCCCCCCGCCGCCACCCCTCTCCCCCATTCCGCCTTCCCTCTCTCCCGTTCGATGATGGCAGGAGGCACTACCCCGTGGCGTGGGGTGTGTGGTTTGGCATGGGCCCAAACCCAGTGCAAGGAATTAAATGCCCCCCCCCCACACCCGCCATGTCAGTTTCGCTCCCCTCATCGTAGGTAGGCGCGCAGCGGCGCCCCCTCCAGGCCGAATGCGAGATAATAGCTACCGCCGCTCATCAGCTGATACGCTCTCGAGACCTTCGAGAGCGGTGTCCTTCATTGCAAGGCCCGCGGATCACTGGCAGCCCCTGGTGGCCTTAAGTGCCCCCCCCCTCCCCACCGACAAGCGGACAAATGTGAAAACAACCCCTTGCAGGTG
The DNA here is from genome assembly GCF_048934315.1 of Petromyzon marinus. NCBI lineage: Eukaryota > Metazoa > Chordata > Hyperoartia > Petromyzontiformes > Petromyzontidae > Petromyzon > Petromyzon marinus. Next base: position 4,425,462 of record NC_133710.1, on the reverse strand, counting down.
GTGTGGCGGACCTCACACTGATTATGTCTTACCGGAAAAAGTGGTATCCCACCTCTGAAAATTCGCGAAGAACACTGCTCTAGAGCATCAGTGTGCTGAACCACTACACCACTGGACCCTACGTACGTACACCATATACCAGGGGTGGGGAACCTTTTTTCTGCCAAGGGCCATTTGGATATTTAAAACATCATTCGCAGGCCATACAAAATTATCAACTTAAAATGGGCCTGTTATATTTGGTCAAACATTTAATTAACTCACCCCTAATGTGATGGCTGGAACTGCTTCTCTTTGGCGAGGCGTGTGATGATGTCAGCTGGTATTGATGATGTTGCTGCTACTCGCAACTGCTTTTCCAGGTCTGCTCCTAGATGTATTGAATTTCGAGTCTCGCTTGCGGTTGCCTTGGCAGGGCCAGAGACCAAATGATTTCGCGGGGCTCATACAGGCCCGCGGGCCGGACGTTCCCCACCCCCTGCCATATACGCACGAAGACTGTTGGCTTATAGACTCTCGGGGCAAGTGCCAGGGTGGTCCAAGACGGGGTTCAGTGATCACCTGCCACAGACGTTAGCCGTGGCCGGGAATTGAACTCGAACTCGGCAAGTCGCCCGATGCTTGCTGGCACGCCCTGCTCCGTATCCCGCTCGGCTGCGAGCGACTTGCTTCACGCACAGCGAGAGCGGTCCAATCAGCTCATTTGCACAAGGCAGCATTGGAGTGTTGCACTTCAGGGCCGTGAGTGAGAGAGATGGCGATGACCTGGGGCGGCCTTCACCCAGAGCAGCGGATTGATGATGGGCAATTGTGATGGGAGTCCCGCGTCGCTCTGAGGTGGGACCCCTTCGGCAGCGACGGGGCAGCTGGGCGTGGGCGAGTCGGGGATTTATTTTCGGTTTTAGGGGGGGTTGCCCCACTTTGCGTGGCAGGTGGCGCCAGGGGTAATCCTCATCCTCTGACCGGCGCGGCGCGGCTCTGCACGGTGGGGGCCACCGCCTAATCCCGTTCGTTTCACCGGTACCCCCCCCCCCCCGTCTCCCTACTGTACAGACACTCAGCTGTGTGTGCGTGTGGGTGTGCGTGCGTGTGTGGGTGCGCGCGCGCACTGCGCTCCTGAGTTCGACTCCCGCTCACCATCAATAATATCGGCGAATATTCGAACCGGTCCTGGGCAGCAAGTTGGCACAGCGGGGAACACGGGCGGTGCGCATGTGTCAGTCGTCTCAGTCAGTCAACCCATAACGACACCTGGGTCTGACCCGTGACCTCCTGCCAGCGAGCGTTCGATGCTTTATGTGGCTTCAAAATGCACCTAGCTTGGCACAAGCGCCGTGTTGACGTCACCGTCACTTGGTGGTGAATGGCGACTGCTGTTGTCTTTTGTACGGGCATGTCTGGGTGTATGCGTGCGTGCGGGCGTGGTGCTGGCCACCCACCCCATTGTGCGCCGTGCCACTCACCGTAGGTGCTCGATAACAGCACTTGCCCCCAAAAGTCTGTTAAGACTATACGGGGGGGAGGGGGATTTTTTTGTCTTTGTCTCTATGCGTGTGCGCGAGCCACTGCCCCTGACGCAGCCCAATTAGGACCGCTTAATTGGAGCGCTGCCTCGTGGCTGCACGGAAGCCTTCACTCATCGCTCCGCCGCCGCAGCGGCTCGGGGGTTAGTGGGGGTTTCGTGGGGTGGGTTAGGAGGTGCAGGAATATGGATGTGTTCACCCGGGGGGGGGGGGGGGGTCTCTCCCCTGCGAGCCAGGTGTGCGCACAAGGAGGCACAGCTACAAACATCCGTCGGGCTCTCACTCTCTCTCACCGAGAGGAGAGGGGAAGGGCTGCGTGCAGGTGCAGCACTTGTCGTAGTTATAAAGAAAAAAGAGAGAGCGAGCCAAATGGAGTAGGAAGAGAGGAGGCAGAGAGAGAGGGGGGGGGGCGGAGAGGGGGTAGAGAGAGAGGCGAGGCAGAGAGGGGGGTAGAGAAAGAGGGGGGGGGGGCAGAGAGGGGGGTAGAGAGAGAGGGAAGGGGAAAGGAGGGGAAAATAATTGTTGGGTCTTTCATTTAAAAGGGGGGGGGGGGGGGGTTACATAAAGCAAAGCATAAAAAAAACAAAAAAACCGAAATGATGAACGGAGCAAAGTGCCGACTACACCGAGCATCTTCTTGTCTCCTCTGATCGTAAAAAAAGAGAGGGGAGGGAGGATGGGGCCGTGTCCCGGAGCTTGTCCCGCTTGTATCGTTCGCGAAATACCCATAACCATATACGATCGTTTAACTGCTGCTTGACACGGGTAATTATATGCCACCCTGAGTTGTTTTTGTATGCCATCCCGCCGTCCCCTTCTCCCTTTAAAGTTACAGATTTTGTACCCCCCCCCCCACCCACCCCCCCCCCCCCCTGGGTTGTCGGTCAGATGCCGGATCGAAATCCCGGCGCGGTAGTTGAAGCAATTTCGCGAGTTTCTTAAATCCACCCTCCTGCCTCTTGTCCAACCCACATTTAGTGGCGTGTGCCCCCAACATTTCCAAGACGTTTGCCCAACGTGGAAGAGTAGGCCAAGTAGCTTTCATGGGGTGGGAGCGGGCTCTCTAGAGCTTCCTTGCTCTGATGGATTTGCGGGGAGGGGGGGCACCTTTACCCATTTATAGTTTCCTTGTAATGCCCCCCAATGCATCTGGGGGACGCGACCATCCACACCGACTCTAATGAGGCACCTAAAGCCCCCCACACACCAAGGCCGTAGCCATGGAGTCATCATTGGGGGGGACCAAATCTTCCAGGGGGTCTGGGGGTCCCCCCCCCAGAAAAGTACATACATCTAAATTTGAAAACTTATTTCCTGCCATTTCCTGCCTAAAATATATATATTACTAACACGTAGGATGGACTTTTTATTTATTTTTTACAATAATGTCTAACAGTGTATTGTATTACATTGCTCTGTTTTTTATTTTTTACCTTTTGTTGTTTCATTGTATGTAATGGCAGAGATGAGGGATTAATAATGTACAATCATAGCCACAATCATATAAACAGATGTCTATTTTATAGCAATATATTGTGGGGGGGGGCATTTTGAGCATATATGAATATATATTCTGATTACGGCCCTGCCACACACACACATACACACGTCTCTCGCCTGGCGTTCGAGTCTCCAACGATCTATGGCTCTTCCGCCGCGCCTCAGGAGACACGGCCGTTCACGTGAGCGAAATATCATCATCATCATTACAATTATACTTATTAAAGCAGGTCAGGATAATTTGGGGGGCAGGGGGAGGAGTGGGGTCGTGTCCCCCACTCTCAACGCAGCTCCGCGTCGAGCTGCGAGCCGCTGGAGACGCGGCGGATCGAGGAGGCGAGAGGAGATGGCACCGTCGGCGCTGCGAGGGCGACATCGCCTCCCACCCCCCCCCCCGTTTCCCTCCACCCCGTCCCCCCCCCCCCCGCTCGACGTTCTCGGTTCTCCTCATGGCCGAGTCTTTAAACTAAACCATAACGAACAACAGCAACAAAAAAAATCTGCATCGTTAAGTGGAAAAGTCCGTGGCTTCCCCTGCTAATCTCCGCGCACGCACGCGAGTGGTAAGTGCCGTTAATTCCTCCCACTGCACTGCGCTGCACAGGCCACAGATTTGCCAAGCCTTGTGGGTGGGTGGCGTGTGGTGGGGGGAGGGCATTTACTATGCTATGCCCCCCCCCCCCAATGGAGAGATGACCATCACCTCTGTGGGAGGCAACGCCGAGGGTTGATACTTTTTCACCACTCTAGGCTGAACCGGGACTACGGGACTTGGTCTGTCATCAAAACTGTGCTGTAGCCAGAGCCGTCCCTGGGGTGCACGGCGAATCGGGGCGACTGCCTCGGGCCCCGCACTTTGGGAGGGGGGGGGGCTCGCGCTTCGACGTCCCGTTGTCTGATGTAATATTGCCGGTGTAGTAGGTACAGTGTACACTGCACGTACAAATAATATCTGGGTACAAATCATTTCCAACCACCACCCGAACGTAAATGCCAATTCCGTGACAGTCCCGGGTCAAATCCGTACAGGTAGCCACAATAGCACCACCGAATGAGGCAGGGCAGGGCCACCCTACACAACGGCCTCTCGTGGCTGCAGCAGTCACGCGAGCCCATTAGGCACAAATAGAGCACGTGCGAACAAGAAGGGCATTGATTCAGAGCGTGTTTGGTGAGCATAAGAATTGATGATTCATCCCATCATTACAGCCCTGCACTCCCAGATTCTCAAAGAAATTGCCTCTGAATTGGAGGCACATGGGGGTGGCAGGAGGGTGGGAGAGATATCTTCAATTGTTTATCCTCGTGTGGAGAGAAGGGGTGATGAACTGATAGCCGATGGTCAGGACTGTTGACAGTGGCAGCCAAATAATTGTATTTATTCAGAACATTTCACCTGGAAAATCCCTTGAGATGGAGCACCTCGTTGTGCAAGGGTGTCCAAAGGAATGGTAACGCGTCTGAGAGGATGACGTGGGGCGCGGAGATGGCACCGATGAAATAAGCTCTCGCGTGGGTGGCTATGCAGATTATTCAATCGCAAGATTGCGAGAGATGGTCGCGGCTTGGGGATGGTGGGGGGAGTCCTTCATCCAGCAGTGGAATAACCATGGGTTGGAGGGCATGGCACCCCCTTACCCCCCTTATATTCATTCGTCCGCGTCAGTCGAAACCACGGAAAAATGTGGAGCAGCATATTTCATCTCATCTCATCGTCGCTCTGCGGGAAATCTTTTGCCCAATGTTGCATAACGATTAAGTGACACTCAGCTGCCCAGCTGGGGCTGGAGGCCAGGGACTGGGGGCTGGGGCTGCGGGCTGGGGTCTAGGGGCTGGGGTTTAGGAGGTGGGGGCTGGGGTCTCGGCGCTGGGGGCTGGAGGCTGGAGGCTGCTACAGTTGGGATAAGCGGCCCCACGTGACGGGGCGGGCGAGTCTGAGCGAGTCACCGGAGTGAACGCGTAAAAAGACAGAGAATGAGATTATCGCGGCATATTGTCTAGATGCATAAATGAATGAACATGAGAACCATCTAGACGTCGTCAGCGTTATCGCAGCGTCAGCTGGCCGAACATCTGTGATCGCTCCGGCGATGTCACCGTGCGTGCGAGCCAGCCAAGCGCATTGTCACTCGAGTACGTTGCGAAAGGGATTTGAACATTGAGCCGTCGTATTCAGGGGGCGCCGAGAATTCGATTTTCAAACCCAGATCTCTGCTTCAGCCTCTGTCGCGAAGGGCGGCGACCAGCGACGGGTCAGGCGGTTTCGCGCACATTAGTGATCATCAACCGCAGAGTGCCGGGCACAGAGTAGGAGTCCATGAGGGCCGTGCTGGGGTGTTGGTGCGATCGGCAGGCAGCTTCATGCAGTGTCGACGGCGGTGGAGCCAGCACCTTCGGAGGGGCCTGAACCATCAATTATGTTTGTGTGCATCACGTGACTAGACATTGCATGATGGGTGATCACAAGTTGCGTGAAATTATTAAGGAAACGGACGAATCACATTTTAAATAACTTTTTAATGGTGTTATTAGAAAGATACGATGTTACTTTTTAAAAAAAAAATCAGGATATGAATTCGGGCTGATTTCTACTTCACTGCTATTTTTTACGCTTGAATTTAGGTCGCAGCCATGAGCTAATTGGGGGATCCTCACACTTTTGCTTGTTTTTTTATTGCTTCATGACGAAAACCTCTATTGCGCGGCAAACCCTAAATGGACCGATGTCACGAGAAACAACAGCTGGCGACAGCAGCTGGGACCGAGCTACCTTCGCCGTAAGCCGCTCGAGATTTCATTTAGGGAGACAATGCCACGTTTTTGGTGAAGAGCCTACGGCTCAAGTTGAACCCCAACGCACGGACGCTGAACTCATTTCGCACCTCCGAATAGCACGGTTGGCTACGTACGGGACGAAAGAAGTTCAGCATTCGTAACCAACTGTGCTAGATCGGTGGTGCCGGGAAAGGACAACAAACTAGACTCAAAAAAGCAATTCCTAAAGAAATGATTTTCCAATCTAGATTGACACGGCCCAGTCGTGGTGCGATTTGCTGCTTGCTACAGAGGATTGCGGTGCGAGGCCCCGCTGCCGCCCCCGGTTAATACTGCGGTGTGCATTAACCGTACAACTCTGCGACGTGCTCGTCCGCTACACAGCGGACGTTAAAGACCCCGTGGCGTCAATCGAAAGAGAGTCGGCCTCACGGTCCTTACATGAAATGTTACATCGACAGAAGGCAGCGGCGCGATGGGCATTTTACTCCATCCGTGCAGTGCTTTGAGTGTTGTCCCTCGTATGAGTGGTGTTTCCCCAGGTGTTCTGTGAAGGTTCATCCCACATGCTGAAACGTCGTACTCAGATTGTAAACGTTGTGGCTTGGCTCTCCAACACCGGGTGTTGCTGTACTAGTGACGAATTGGCATGTTCTATTTACGTGACCAGCCTTACTAGATGGCTGTGTCGGTTGGTGGCGGGTTTAACGACACATTTATATATTTACGCGATCTAATCCAAAACAAAAACCTCTATTGTGGATTATTGGTATTGGCCACACTTTCCAATGGAGCAGAACCCTCAGGAACAAATAGTCTTGAGTCTCATTGTAGACGTTGCATACCGAAAACAACATTCCTCTACTCTCCTACACCTTGGGCCCATTGCGATTCTCATCTCGACGTAAATGTAATTTTCTCCAGAATTTGCTGTTGGCAAACAAAAAAATAAACGCGTGCCGGTGCCTCCGATAGAAACAACGGCGACGATTTGGCGACGCGCGTCTCTCGTTGCAGCGCAACGCGAACCTGCCCCAAACCCCCCCTCCCCCACCCGTAGGGTTTTTAGAGGTTTTTTTGTCTTTCTTGAATTGCAACCCAAATTTTCCAGACCACACGGAATCTTAAACTATTAAATGGCCCGCTGAGCTGTATAGCTCTTTTTCAGAAACGACCTGGCCACAAATGATAGCTCAACGAAGTGGCTCATCATCACGTGGACATTCATATCAGTCAGATACTCTAAACGCGTGATGTCGATTCCAAATGTGGAGGGAAAAAACCGGGAGAACCTGGAGAAAAAATCCACGTGACCGCGGGGCGGAGAGAGACGCGCAAAAACTCCAAATATACAGCAGGTGTCAGGGTTGGGATCGAACTCACGGCCTCCTGCGTACCAGGCGAGGGAGTTAAAATGTCTCCACCGTGGTGCTTAAAAAAAACAAATCAACAAGTTCGCCGGGCACTTGAGAGATAGCCGCTCGCAAGTTAGGACAGCGTCGCGTCACTTTGCGACCGTTATTTTTGTATTCTCTCCTTATTCCCTCCGCACGTGAATTTCAGCGGCGGCGGTGGCAAACATTTGTTTCCCTGCCAAACAAATTAGTGTCGTCCCGTCGGTTGTTTGAAAAGAGAGCCAATTTAGCTTGCAAAGCAGGCAGCGAGTGACGCCTGAGTCCACCTTGCAGTCAAGAGGTTAGAGAGAAGCCAGGCGAGGAACGTCCGCTAATTAAATAACGAGGGTGGGGGGCTGGGGAGGTGACGGGGGGGGGGGGGTACACTCGAGCGGCCTGTGAGCTCATGAAAAAAAATCATTACACGTAATTAAAGCGAGGCGGCGGAGAGATTAGTGCTTACGTACACAGGAAAATTAGCGAAGCTGCCGCCGCACTCTTTCGTAATTATAGCGGACGCATAAAAAAAATGCGCGCATCAAAACGAAATCTGCGCGGAGGCACAATTCGCAGCGGTGCCCCGCGCACGTTAAACGGCCGATGGGATTTTGCACATCAATTACGAGCAAACTTCGAAAACAAAGACGTTTTAAAATAAAATGAACCAAAAAAAAAACAAACCCCGACCGTTGGAGGAGTGTTTGCGTGAATGCGCGCGAGCGAGCGATGCGAGCGATGCGATGCGTCGCGGCTCTCTCTGTCCTGTTTCTGTGCCGCGGCCAAGAGAATGACGGAACCGGGATGGGTGGCCTCGCTGAGAGAAGTGGGCCTCACCGGAGTTCCATTGCCGCGCAGTGGGGGGGGGGGGGGAGGCAACGATTCAGTGACCGATCTTCCCAAGTGACTTGACGAATTGTCAAGATTGTGGGCTCACGATTCGTTGACTCGGTGTTACCCCCTCGATTGCAACGCATTGTTCCGTTCGCTCGATTAACTTACGCGAACAATTTGGCGAATCGTTTTGCGAGCGATTGGCAGAAAGTGTTGACGATTGAATCGCACAAGCGCGATTCGAGGCGCGAATGATGAGCACACTAATTTACTTGTTTCCACATTACATTCCTATTACTCAGACACACAGGCATCACGGATCACCATCAGCACTCAGACAGACCACTATCGCCGCTCATCCAATCTTGTGAGGCATGAGATCCCAGGACGAGACGCGAGAGGAAGTCGCACCATCATTTGTCAGCCGTAATCTCCGCCATAATTTGCCTAATCGTGTATAATCGCACAATTATATTGGGTGGAGCACTGCGCTATGAACCCGGCAACCTGAGTTCAATTGTGGGCCACGGCTAATGTCAGTGGCGAGTGATATCCAAACCAGTCTTGCCATTCCCCTGCACACTGCCCCCCCCACCCACCCCCCCACTATACCAGCTCACAAAAGCCAGCGTGGTGTTCATCTTTCAAATGAAGGGGAGTTCTTCAGCAGCGTCTCTATGTTCGTGTCGAGGTTGGCGAGAGAGCCATGTGGACAGCTTCAAGAGTAGCCACGCGTTGACTACCTGAGACGCTGCTGGAAAATGATGGAAGAGTCCCACGGTTTGAGATATACAGACTCAAGCGGGAGAGTCATCGACTCGCACAGGCGCTCAGAGACCCACAGAGTCACCCACAAACTGACGTTTGATACCTATACGCACACACACAGTCACCCGTAGACTCGCATAGGGACGCAGAGACTCACACAGAGACACCCACAAAACTCCCTGTTATTTTTAAAAGAATTTGGTCAAAATAAAGACTCGGTATTTCAAGAGCCGCAATGCATCGTTGGTGAACTATAAATAACGCCACGAAGCAGTCCTCAAAAAGCCGCGTGCGGCATACGAAATTCTGTAGAGTATTTGTGAAGTATGGTAAAACGATCCCCCGGGGGGAGGAATCGACGCGGCATGGAGGGAGGCCTTCGTCCAGCAGTGGACTGACAAAAGGTCTGGAGATGATTTGATGTCGCGTGTTAATTGGGCCGCGAACAACAGTGAGAAAGAATGCAATTATCACCGGTCTACCCGGCTATCACTATACGCAGATTGCCCTCGAGTGCGAGCGTGCGTAGAGCGGTGGGCGCAGCGGGTTGCGTGCTGCGCTACACCATGTGACAATTATCTGAACCGGTCCTGGGCCTCCCCTAGGTCGACTCGGCCTCATATACGTGCCTAGTGTGGTGTAAACATCGCCTCCCGAAGAGGTACTCGCTAATATCACCTGCTGGCCAAAAGTCTGTTAATGCTATACTGGGGGGGAGCTTTTTATTTTGTGGTCAGGTGTAGTCTGCGCGTGTTGAGCTGTCGTTCCTACTACAGCTGTCACGATGGACATTCGTGAGCCCACGATGAGAATGTCGAATCGCGTGCTCAAGTAACAGAGGTGCAACTCCTGACCAACAAAATATGGGACTGATCCATCGATTATTTTGCTCCGACTAGCCGGTTAATCACATGCAGAACGAGACTGCGCTTTTGCACAAACAGTAAATGGCATGGCATGAATACGAATTCATATATTTTTTATTTAATACATGTTGCACACAATACCGGACACAATTTTTTTGTTGGGTTTACACGGCGCTTGCTTGAGCGCCTCCTCAATTCGAAAGCGCCTTTACGTCGCACCTCATCCTCAACGCCCGAACGTTCGCCACGAGTTCCATTAACGGCCATGGGATTCATATCAGTAGCGAGTGCCATCAGAACCGGTCCTGGGCCACCCCCGTGGGACATCTCAGTCTTAAATGGGTCTTTTTTTCTGGCTAAACCCAAACCCTCCTCTCCCCCCCCCCACCGCTGTGTGCCATGTACCAACATTAACAGTGCACTCGCTCAACAGCACTTGTGCTCACGACATGCCGCTATAAACGTTATATTCAACAGGGCGGTGGCTGATGGGATGTGTACCAAAAAAACCCACGCTTTTTCTTCTAAGTGAAAGGAAGAAATGTGAAGGCGCCCGTATCGTCTGCTCATTTACACAGCAGGGGGATCGTTGTGTGTTTTCTGCACGTTATAGATGCCCGTGCGCGAATGCGCGCGTGTGTGTGTGTGCGTGTGTACGCGTTCGCACTCCCAACAGCCGATGTGCGACAACCGCTCTGATCATCATCATCATTATTATTGTCGTTGTTGGGAGCACGGATATCAAGACGGGGAGCACGGTGACAGCCGTCATTTTCTAAGAAGAGCTCAGCTTGGCCCGGTGGACACCGGCACACGACCCCCTCGCCCGTGCCCCCTCTCCACCCGGCAGCCGCTTCGACCGACTCCGCGTTTCAACCCCCCGCGCGGACACCATTCAATTAAGCGACTGCCCCCCCCCCATCCCCTACCCCCTCCCCCCGCCCCACCCACCTTTGTAACGCAATCTCGGCACGGCTCATTATTCAACGGCACCCCCCCCCACCAACCCCAACCTAATGTCGGCCTCCTTATCGCGCGCCCGCTCAAACTTTCCATAACTTCCACCGAGACAAAGGGGAGGGGAAGAAAATCAATCGGCTATTGGCGCGGCGCGGTTATCAGCGCCGCCGCCGCGTAATTGGAGGTGAAATAAATGTGGTCGATGGGCCCGGCGGGTGGGAGGGGGAGGGGAGGTTAATGAGGGGGAGAGCCCTCTCCGAGGTTGCCGGGGTGACCCGTGACCCCCACCCCAACCACCCCAACGGCGCCTATCGGGGCATCGTGCTGAACTGAGCCAATTAGCTCCATGCAAATGGGGGCTCCCGAGGAGGGAGCCGCGATGGGCAATGATTTTGTGAGCCAATTAGCGCCTCCGCCAAAAAAAACCGTCGGACGTTTTCGGAGCACGAGCGGCGCACGACCGCAGCAGCGCCTGAGAAGTAGCTCCCCTGCATCGCAGCCCCCCTCATATCGTCCCCTCCCCCCGCCTGACCCGACCCCACCCTACCCCGTTCCTCGTTAATGGGATATTCAGATTGTTCTTGTCTTTAATCAACACTACGGGACCCTACAGGCGTGCTGGGAACAATCGGAATCTGCACCTAAAGGGGCAAAGTTCGCACCAGGGCAGCACCGCCGCACGGCCGTGGCGGTCACGTGGCCAGGCCGACTCTGGCGCCGAGAGCCGGCCAGGAGATGGCAGCACAGCAAGCGGGTTGAATCGATCGGTGTGGAGCTCCCTCGAGCGTTGTTGTCCCGACCTACGCGTGCAGACGCTCGGTCGCTTTCCCACCGGCACAACATCGGGTTCCCTGCCCCCGTGCACCAAACGCCGATTGATGAAATTGTCCAAATATCCAAAATCCAGGAGCCTCCTGAGAATGGGTCTTGGGGTTCTGTGAGGCTTATTCCTGGATGAACAGAGTGCACAATTATTATAGTAATATTATTATCCTAACATTGTTATAGGCCACGGCCCATGGGCGGTAATTGGCCGTGACTGAGCTAACATACTTGGGGAAGCCCCCTACTACCCCCCCCCCCTGCGTTTCCCCCCTAGTGTCACACGTGGGTTCTCAGATGCTCCGTGGCACCTTCTCACACCCACACACACCGCCCATCCCACACCCACCGCCCGTGCCCCCCTCCCCGGTCAAACACAACATCGCACTCTCAAACGTAATTGCAAACGCTCCTCGATCCCCCAATACAACCCACATGCTACGAGAAAAGCCTAAACACTGTCATATATATGCTCACTCACAACCGCGCTCTCTACTCTCTCTCTCTCTCACACATACACAAAGACAAAGATCTCCCCGTATAGCTTTAACAGATTGATGGGGCGAGTGCTGTTAGCGAGCACCTATGAAGGCCGACATGGTACACGAGGGGGTGGGTGGCGAGCACCACGCCTGGCAAGATTTGTCTCCCAAGTGGCGAGGTTTACACATCGCATCAGGTACTAATTTGAGGCTGAGTCGACCTAGGGGAGGCCCAGGGACGGTTCAGATAATCGTCACTGGTGTTGGCCGTTAGCGGGAATCAACTCTGGTGTCAGGGTTCGTAGCGCAGCGAGGTATTCCACTACACTACCGCTCCCCTCTCACTCGCAGACACACACTCTCACTCACAGACACTCATTCACAGACACACACTCTCACTCACAGACACACACACCGTCACTCACAGACACACACACTCTCACTCACAAACACACACACTCTCACTCACAAACACACACACACCGTCACTCACAGACACACACACTCTCACTCACTCACAGACACACACACTGTCACTCACAGACACACACACTCTCACTCACTCACAGACACACACTGTCACTCACAGACACACACACTCTCACTCACAGACACACACACTCTCACTCATTCACAGACACACACACTCTCACTCACTCACAGACACACACACTCTCACTCACTCACAGACACACACACTCTCACTCACTCACAGACACACACCGTCACTCACAGACACACACACTCTCACTCACTCACTCACAGACACACACACTCTCACTCACTCACAGACACACTCACTCACTCACAGACACACACACTCTCACTCACTCACAGACACACACTGTCACTCACAGACACACACACTCTCACTCACTCACAGACACACACACTCTCACTCACTCACAGACACACACACTCTCACTCACTCACTCACAGACACACACACTCTCACTCACTCACAGACACACACACTCTCACTCACTCACAGACACACACACTGTCACTCACAGACACACACACTCTCACTCACTCACAGACACACACACTGTCACTCACTCACAGACACACACACACTCTCACTCACAGACACATACACTCTCACTCACAGACACACACACTCTCACTCACTCACAGACACACACCGTCACTCACAGACACAGACACTCTCACTCACTCACAGACACACACCGTCACTCACAGACACACACACTCTCAATCACTCACAGACACACACACTCTCACTCACTCACAGACACACACCGTCACACACAGACACACACTCTCACTCACTCACAGACACACTCACTCACAGACACACACACACTCCAACTCACAGACACGCGATCTCACTCACTCACAGACACACACACACCCTCACTCACAGACACACACACACCCTCACACACAGACACACTCTCTCACACACAGACACATCACCCTCACACACAGACACACTCTCTCACACACTCACAGACACACACACACTCTCACTCACAGACACACACACACAGACACATCACCCTCACACACAAGCGCACACATCCACATACATCCCAACACACCCAACACCCCATCCACATCTCCAGTCACAATCGCACATTCCCACATGCTTCGAAAACACTTGTTACTACCGCTCGTAAAATACAAAGAAATTATAGACAATGTTCTTCAAGATGATAACAACCACGTCTGTCTTCTTTGGTTCTTTCGGTAAAGTCACGTAGAATGAGAATAAAATAATAAATTGATAAAATAAAATAACACAATAATATTCTCACGACGTTTTGGCCACAACACAAGCGGCCTTCATCAGGTGAAGGGGACGAGACTGTCTATTGTGTTATTTTATCTTATCAATTTATTATTTTATTCTCATTCTACGTGACTTTACCGAAAGAACCAAAGAAGATGAATCCTTGCAGTCACGTAATCTTTAAATCGAAATTTAACCACGTCTGTGTTACGTCCAAACCGTGAGCAACCTCCGGGAGAAGCCGAAAGATGGCAAAATTTAACAAGTCACTCGTAATGTGAACGGGTGGATTTACGACTAAATGGCAAAATGAGTAATCACAATAATAAATGTCAGATTTATTTTTAAACCGAATGTGGGTGTGTTTTAATTATCAGCATTCGACCTTCACCCGGCGCACAGAATGCCAGCCGGCATTACGCGGAAATTAAAACACATAAAGACAAATGCAATCACTGAAATAATTCATCGTTTTGCTTCATGCATTTTGTTGTCTTAGTGCGTCTAACGTAGGACCTTAAGAGTACGTCTCATTGAGGCGATGGGGAGAAAGAACGAACAAACACATCCACAAAACATTTATTCGCGGCAATCACGCCTCACCGAACACTAACACACACACACTGCCCACCTTATATAAACACACACACACACAAACTGTGTTCACCTCACACAAACACACAAACTGTGTTCACCTCACACAAACACACACACTGTGTTCACCTCACACAAACACACACAGACTGCGTTCACCTCACACAAACACACACACACGCCTCACCTCACACAAACACACACACCGTGTTCACCTCATACTAACACACACACACGCACACGCCTCACCTCACACAAACAAACACACACACGCCTCACCTCACACAAACACACACACACTGTGTTCACCTCATACTAACACACACACACGCCTCACCTCATACTAACACACACACACACACGCCTCACCTCACACAAACACACACACACTGCCCACCTTATATAAACACACACACACAAACTGTGTTCACCTCACACAAACACACAAACTGTGTTCACCTCACACAAACACACACAGACTGCGTTCACCTTATGCAAACACACACACACGCCTCACCTCATACTAACACACACACACACGCCTCACCTCACACAAACACACAAACTGTGTTCACCTCATACTAACACACACACGCCTCACCTCATACTAACACACACACACTGTGTTCACCTCATACTAACACACACACACGCCTCACCTCATACTAACACACACAGACTGCGTTCACCTTATACAAACACACTGCTCACCTTATATAATTAATCACACACGCACACAAACTGTGTTCACCTCACACAAACACACACACACGCCTCACCTCATACTAACACACACACTGCGCTCACCTCACACTAACACACACAGACTGCGTTCACCTCATACTAACACACACAGACTGCGTTCACCTCATACTAACACACACACACTGCGCTCACTTCATACACACACGTTGCTCACCTTATATAATTAATCACACACACACACAGACTGCGCTCACCTCATATAAACACACAACATGCGCGCTGCTCACGCAAATCCATCAGCAGCCCGTGTTGCAAAGCGACTCTTTGTCTTATTTTTGCTCTGTGATGACATTTAAGAAGGCACAGGAACAGGTTCCCGCGTAAGCTTCCCTGCTCGTGCGAGTTGCCCCCCAGCTGTGATTTAATTAGGGTCGGGTTCCTTCCACGATGTTATCGTTCTGGCTGCTGCTGCTGCTGGCGACCTCCCCTCCCCTCCCCCCACTTTCACTCCCCCGCCCCCCCACCTCCAGCCCCCCCCATCTCCAACACTGCCCCCTCCAACCCTGCCCCCTCCCATCTCCAACCCTGCCCCCCCCACCTCCAACCCTGCCCCCCCACCTCCAACCCTGCCCCCCCCCACCTCCAACCCTGCCCTCCCACCTCCAACCCTGCCCCCTCCCATCTCCAACCCTGCCCCCCCCCACCTCCAACCCTGCGCCCCCCCACCTCCAACCTTGCCCTCTCCCATCTCCAACCCTGCCCCCTCCCACCTCCAACCCTGCCCCCCCCCCACCTCCAACCCTGCCCCCTCCCATCTCCAACCCTGCCCCCCCCACCTCCAACCCTGCCCCCCCCCACCTCCAACCCTGCCCCCTCCGATCTCCAACCCTGCCCCCCCCCTACCTCCAACCCGAGCGCGGCGGCTTTGCATTCCACCGCTGGTGCGCGGCGGCATCTGAAGACACCCCCCCCCTTCCCCCCCAACTAAAAACCACCCTCTCCCCAAGACGTGTCACAAGTGATTTATAGCCTTTGTTATCTTTACCCAGGCAGAAAATGCACCACTACCCACCCTAGGACATGGCCCTACCGCCCCGCGCCCCCTAATTCATCCGCCCGCTCACGACAACTCCACCCCCCCCCCACTCCACAAAAAGCCACCGGAGCGGTCCCAACCAGTTGCACGGGTACCACCTGTGCCACAATCGCCACAGGTGCCCCCCCCCCCCTCCCCAACCCCGCCACTCCCGCCTGACTTTTCCCCATTCTACACGGGGGGAGGCAAAGAGACAGAGCCCCTCCCGGCCCTCCCTGGGTCCCCAGCTCTGTATCCATAGCAACCCCATCCTCCGCATCCTCCCCCAAACCCAGGGAACTTGTCTGCCCTTACCCCCCCCCCACCACCACCACCTGGTTTCCACGCCAACCAACCGAGCCCTCTGTCTCCACGGCTTTGTAGTTGCCGTCTGTCTTCCCCTCGCATTGACACTCGGCGCAAGGAGCGCGGGGCTGCCGCTGGAACCAAGACGCACCGATCATCGGAGCGCGCGGTGGCGCGCACAAGAGCGTCGGAGCAAGAGGGATACGGGGAAGAGAAAGGGGGGCGTGGATGAGAGCGGGGGGAGCAGCGAGGAGAGGGAGTGGCTCAAGGGAGGAGAGGGAAGAATAGGGAGCAGGGGCCAGGAACGAGAGGGAGAACAGGAAGGGGAGGGAAGACGTGGAGGAGCCGGGAGGCGAGGGGGACGCGTGGAGGGTGGAGGAGAGAGGGACAGGCAAGAGAGTGGGGTAGGGGGGGAACAGAGAGGAACGGGTGAACAGGGAGGAGGAGAGTTGGGTGGCTTGAGAAGGGGGATGGGCAGATGAGGCCCAACACAAAATACTGCGAGCGCGAGTGAGACGGGAGGTGGAGATAGAAGGCAGCGGAGGGGGGGCGGTGAGGGGATGGGGGCGAGGAAGAGGAAGGGTGCTGGTTCGAGAGTGAAGCCACCACCAAGGCCATCCCGAGCGGGCGACGTTGTCGCTCATTCGCGCTTTCTGAATTCACGGCCGTAAAACACACGAACGCACAACAAACGGGAAAAATATAAAAAACGCGTGCACACACAACTAGCAAAGTGTAAAACGCGCACACACAACTAGCAAAATGTTAAACACAATTTTCTAAATATAAAAAAAAACACACGCACAATATAAAACACGCGCACAACCACCAAACTATGAACACGCAGCTCGCGTTGAGGAGTCACGGATGAGAGACAGAGGGACGCATTCCTGATTACAATGTGCCCCCCTCCCTCGATGGAAATTTAACGCATGGCCATGGGCCGGCTCCGTAGGGGTCACGGAGCCGAGGGGGTTATAGCGCGCAGCGGTGTTTCGAGTCGGCGTGCTCATTACGTCAGCCCTCAAGCATCTGTACACCCCCTCCACCACCACCACCACACACGGCCTTGGACAAACACGCGGTCACGTCGCGGCGGCGGCTTTATCGCGCGCCATAAAGGCAGGTCCCGGGAACATTACGACACCACTCTGGCACGCCAAGGTGCCTGCGTAAGAAGAGGTTTAATTTTTTTTTTAAATTGGGTCACACGCGTGCTGTCGCGCACGTAAAACCATTGACGTCCCCCAAAGCCCCAACGACCAGGTCTGCGATAGACAACGTGGGGGGGGGAGGTGGGTTCGGCTAAATCCTAATTGGCAATCGACTGGCGAAGTGTCAAACCGATCCCGCGTGCTAATCACGCGCGGCACAGTCACAGCCTCTCCGTCCCCCCCACCCAACCCCCCCGACAGAAGCTGCTGCTGTGTCCACGTTCTTGTGGCAGCAGTCCTTAACTTCGGGTTGCCACCAGTCCCAGGTTTTGTGACCCGGGCAGTCGGGATAATTTATCGCATCTGGTGTTCGGGTGTGGGGCCAGACACCGATTTGCGCCCAAAATCTGGTCCCGCTATAGCTGCGTTGAACTGGCATGGCCGGACGGTGTTGATTATACACTATGTAAGACAATTTTTTCCTGGGTACTGTGTTATTTCCTAATTGCTTATGCCTAATAATTATAGAAAATGGCTATTATTCCCCACAAACGTATTTTTGTGACCAGGACTTTATGCGAACGAAAGACACAAATGCACACATTTTCTCATTGAAAATAGGTACATTTCAAATTATCACTGTCCTGGTCACAAGCAAAATTTGTTTTCTGTACGAGGCATAAGCAATTAGGAAATGACACTTACTACCCAGGAACAACAATGGTTTTTTTGATTAAACAGTGAATTATAGACCTCGTGTCTGGGTTTAATCCACAGTGGGAAAGGTGTTGGCCCTTCCACCACTGTTGGCTATCATCACCATCGTCACAATCATCACCGTCATCATCATCATCGTCATATCCCACCAGCTGCTGCTGCTTCCGTGTCATTCATCTCCTCTCTGGTGCCTCCTCTTCCTCCTCCTCTGCATCGTCGCTCCATCACTCCCTCTCGTGCTCATCCTCCTGTCCCCGTCCCTTCTGACACAGCCGCTTCTCGCTCTCTCTCTTAGCGCTCGTTTCATCTTCACGTTAAATCTGAGCGTTCTCATTTCACATTCTCTCTGACCTTGTTACTCTGAGTATTTTTTTGTCAGCGTGTCATTTCCAGGTGCTCGTGGCTTAATGCTGCTTCACGGGGCCTATTATCCAGCAGTGTGGAGGTAAGGGTTGGTGGATCACACACACACATTCGTGAAACTCCCACCATATCTTCACTAACCAGGGAATGATAGCCGTGGTGCAAGCGGACTTTTCCCATCTGTACGTGGATTGAGTGTTACCCTACCCCTCCCATAAATGTAGGGTTTCTCTCTTGGTGCTCTGATTTGCTCCCACCATGCGCGAACAACTCATTTATGGAGTTATCCAAACATCCCGATATAGGGGACCGCAGAGCTTGGGCAACTGATGGTAGCGCCGGTTCTTGCTGCCTTCCCGCTCCGAATTCTCCATCGTTTTGATGATGCAACTCGCACGAACGACGCACGATAGCGTCATTAAAACCACCATCGTGTACGATTACTCTTATTATTATTTGCATAACTATAGCAGCAACAGCCGCAGCAGAAAAAAAAAACACACACACGGACGTCACGTCCATGACCCCCCGGGCAAGCAAGAAGCGTACGGAGAAATTCAAGCCAACCTGGGTGGCACACGCTATGCCCTCGCCGCCCCCCTCTCCGCACTGGAGAAATGACAGCTGAACTCCCGCTCCAGCCGCTTAGCGGCTGCGGCGGTTTCAACAAAAGGGTTTCCGTGGATTTCCACGCGTGCACACTGATTATACAACACACTTTGGATTTATGGCGCATCCCCGATGCGATTTACGGAGCGTTTCTCTCGTGCTCTCTCAAGGCGCCGCCGCTCGCTCACAGCAAGGGGTAGCTGCATGCCCATCTTGGGAGCCGGTGGGGGGCAAGGTGGGGGTCTAGGGATTGAGGATATATTATTTGGGCAATTTTCATAGCGGAGGTGCGGGGGGGGGTGCTACGGGACAGAGAGGGAGAGGAGATTCCAAGTGAGATGAAGGTAAGAATGAAGACACTTCATAGGAGAGGAGAGGCAGCCAGTCGTAGGCAGAGCCAGCGAATCCTTTGAGCCTGGACTTGAAAAGAGATAGGAGATGGAGTGAGCAAGTGGCAACAATCAGGGGAAGGACTTTTTAGACTTACGGGCGCAGCAGCAGCACATAAAGAGTGACCTCTCATTGAGCAGAGGTTTCTACAGAGGAAAGCACATCGATAGATTCTTGAAAAAAATGTGCGGAGTGTTGGCCCCTTGTATGCATGGGTTTTCTCTAGTTGCTCTCCTTTCCTCCCACATATCAAACATTACCTGAACAGGTATGAAACAGATATCATATTCATATTCTTGGTTTCGATTTAAAGCTTTCGTGACTGCAAGGATTCATCTTTTTTGGTTCTTTCGGTAAAGTCACGTAGAATGAGAATAAAATAATACATGAATAAAATAAAGTCACGTAGAATGAGAATAAAATAATAAATGAATAAATGAATAAATTACTAAAATAATAAATTTTTAAAATAAAATAACACAATAAAATTCTCACGACGTTTCGGCCACAACACAAGTGGCCTTCTTCAGGTGAAAGGAACAGACCTGTAGGGACGACATTGAAGCTCTGTCGAAACGTCGTGGGAATTTTATTGTTTAATATTTTTATTATTTTATTATTTTATTGTTTCCCTTCTGCGTGACTTTACCGAAAGAACCAAGAATATGAATCCCTGCAGTCACGAAAGCTTTAAATCAAGATATCGTATTGTATAGGTATTGGCCAAACTTGTCAATGCAGGACCCAGATGGAGAGAATTCCTGACTCGAGCAACTTTCTTTGTGGAGTCTAAACCTTCTCCCTCTGTTCTGCGTGGTTTCCCTACGGGATTTCTGCTTTCCTTCCATCGCTAAAAACCCCACACAAGTGTAACTGGGAATTGGCCAAACATCCCAAATGCTAAACGATTACCAGCAGATCACGCAGAGCAAGTTTGCCCCCCGACTGTTAACGAACTTGGCATGACCCTCCGATTAAAGGTTCACACGTGGAATAAACACGTTATGGGGTGCAGCAGAGGAAAAGGAGCGACCTCCCAGCGAACAGATGTGGAACATGTACATGATTCACCGCTTTCACATGTGTGTGTGGTGTCATGTGTATGTCGTGTGTGTGTGTGTCAAGCATGCCTTACAGATGATCTAAAAGCCTTACAGATGATCTAAAAGCAGCACAGCTGCCCACGATTGAGCCGGGATCTCAAGTGTAGCGAGTGAATGAATGATCTAGGCCCGGACACCACTGACCAGGGGAACATTTTATTTTATTTCGGTATTTTATTAGTTTGAGATGAATTTTGGCGACGGTCAAAAAAAAATTAGCCAATAGCGATTTGACCGTCGTACCTTTCACGGAGTTTGTTTGACCATATTTCACCACTTCAGGTCAGTGCGGGTCGACGGTGGTGGTGGTGGCTGGAATCTGTTCACAATCCGCTCGCCACTAGTGCTGGCCGCGGCCCGGCAATCGAACTCGGGTCGCCGGGCCATAACCACCGCACCACTAACCAGGCGCTGCACAAAGCCGCGGACAATTATCGGCAAAGTCCGCCGGCTGTGTATACGCACGACGTATGGCGTATAGCACGCGTTAGGTTTAAAATGCCACCACTGCGATGCGTGGCATTTGAACACACACACACACGCGCACACACACGCACACTGGGCCCAGCCGTCACGGTGAACTCAGGGGGAACGTGCCGCGCCCTTGCGCCGATTTGCCGTTCGCACCGCATCTCGAGTTGCGTCAGCGGGCGGCGTGAGATGTTTTGGACGGTGGACGGGTTCCCGGCGGTCCCGGCACACGGCACCCAAGCCCCCTCCCCCCACTCCTTGAGCGCACATTCCCTGGCATTGAGCCCCCATCCTCCTCAGCCAGGGTCTCTCCACCGCTGAATTAAGGACCTTCCCATGCCGTAGCCATCACTCACGGTCCGGCGCCGGTACCATCCATCTCACGCCTGCACGTGAAGCGACTTCATCGCTCCATCTCCTGGAAAGTTCGTTCCCTTTGGACGCCTTAATAGACCCTATAGGGACCGACGGATGCACAGCCGTGCATCCGACGGAAAACGGCCGAGCGTGAGAAGAGAGACGACGTTTAACTGGCGCGCACGAGGGCCGTGAAAATGTAACGTCCGGGGCGAGAATGACGATCCTCAAGAACCAGATAACAAAAATTGAACATTAACGTCCAGATAAGCATTGGCTGGGAGATGGCAGAAGGGGTGCATGTGTGTGTGTGTACGTGTGTGTGTACGTGTGTACGTGTATGGGGAGCAGTAGTATAGCGGTTAGCGTGCTGTGCTTTGAACCTGGTGACCCGAGTTCGATTCCCGCTCACGGCCAACACCGGTGATGATTATCTGAACCGGTCCTGGGCCTCCCCTAGGTCTACTCAGCCTGAAATGTGTACCTGGTGCGGTGTGTAAACATCGCCACTGGGGAGACAAAGGCCGTCGGGCGTGGTGTTGGCCACCCACCCCCTCGTGTACTGTTCCGGCCTTCATAGGTGCTCGCTAACAGCACTTGCCCCTACAGTCTGTTCAGGCTATACGGGGGATCTTTGTCTTTGTCTTTGGGGAACAGTAGTGTAGCGGTTAGTGCAGTGCGCTACGAATCCAGCGACCCGAGTTCGATTCCCGCTCACGGCCAACACCGGTGACGATTACATGACCTGGTCCTGGGCCTCCCCTAGGTATACTCAGCCTCAAATGAGTACCTGGTGCAGTGCGTAAACCTCATTTCACGCTCATCGAGATATGTACGCATTAGCAAATGCCGAGTCGGCGTGCATCTGCAAATCCAGCCGGTGACCTCCGTCAACCTATTCACACTATTTAAACAATCCCTGCGCCTTGCACCGTGTTAACTTCTTTTTTCAATTCTGAAAAAAGAAGTTAACACCTCAGGGAGCTTTATCTGGGAGGATGGGGATGGTATTAGTTTCATGCGTTCGTGTTTGAGTGATTTGTTGACCTTTCTCGTACTTTGCACGACTATCATGTTTTTGCACCGTTTGTTGTTGTAACGTTCTTAACCCGCTCCCACTAGACATCTGTGAAAAAGCGCTTTATAGCTCATCGGATTCTACCAGTATAAATAAATATTCTGGCCAATTCCCAGTTAAATACTCTGATTCTGGGTATCGCGATTCCCCGGAGCCGTGGCACAGACGCACGTGAAATAAATACAAGGGGCCCCTCTCTCCGCGCCGTCCCGTGGTGCCCTCCGACCTCCCTCCGGTTGCCGCCACGTTGCCGGGGAAACGCGGGGAAAATAAAGAATTCGCGCTGCGGATTGTTGGCGGACGTGCGCCGCGGCGCCTCTGTCCGATGTCCGGAACGGCTTGTGGTGAAGAAAAAAAAAACTACGGTCCAAAGAAAAAAAAATCCGAACGCGCGCGCGCACGGGTGTCGAATTTATCTCGAGTGCGGCAGTGGACTTCGCTTTCGCAGCAGGCGAGGAGGAGCGGGCGGGGGGGGGGGGCAATGACGAACCGTAAGTTATGTGCGCCCTCAGAATCTGTCTACCCCTGCAAGAGGCCGGCCCTGCCTCGACACGATAACGAGAGTGCTTTACAGCAAAAACCCCACATAAATAAAACAAAAAAAACAAGCGCCAGGAAACATCGCAAACGCTCGGCTTTATCTCGCATTCCAAAAGCACCTCCGCCTGCTTTTCCCACCTGCGCTCGTGTCATTCCATCAGTCTGTACATCAGCCTGCCTGCCTGCCTATTTGCTCGTCCGTCTGTCTTTCTCTTTGGCTGGTCGATTATATATTTCTCTGTATGTCTATCTATTTCTGTCTGCCTGCCTTTCCCCTCTCTCTCTCTCTCTGGTTGTTTGTTGGCATCTTTTCCTGTCCTGCCTGTCTCTTTCTCTCTCTGTCTGGTGCCCTCTCTGCCTATCCGTCTATTACTCTGTTGAATTGTTTGTCCGTTTGCCTGTCTATCTCCCTGACAGTCTAGCACTTAGTAACAGCAAAAGACAAAGATCCCCCGTATAGCTTTAACATACTGCTGGGGCAAGTGCTGTTAGCGCGCACCTATGAAGGCTGGAACGGCGCACGAGGAGGCTGGGTGGTCAGCACCACGGCCGGACGCCTTTGTTTCCCCAGTGACGATGTTTACACACCGTACCAGGTACTCATTTGAGTTTGAGTCCACCTAGGGGAGGCCCAGAACCGTTTCAGATAATAATCGTCACTGGTGTTGGCTGTGAGCGGGAATCGAACCCGGGTGGCCTGGTTCATAGCGCAGCATGCTAACCGCTACACCACCGCTCCCACACACACCACACACACACACTACACACACCACACACACACACTACACACACACTACACACACACGTGATCACATACGCACGAGCACGCACACTAGTGGGTGCCCACCCTCCTCGAACCTTACACACCGGGGTACCAAACGCACGCTTGTCTGCCGACACTGCCGTCCTGATCATCGCTCCGATGTCCCACGCCCGCTTCACCCCCACATTAAACTCAGCGCCTCCGCCAGGGCAAGGGAGACACGATGCCCCCTTGCCCAATTTGCCGGGGACACACACACACACACCCAGTTCGAAGTCGCGATTCTGACATCCGCATCACGAGCCTTGCCAGTTTTAAAACCAGACTCAGCTAAGCGAACGTTTCCTAGCGAGGCGCGGGCGATGTCAGGTGGCGCCGCGCGCCCCGTGAACTCCCGCGTGGAGGGTACGCCAATTACCCCGGCACGGCGCTCCTGATCCGGCACATGCTGAACCAGAGGTTGACGGTCGCCGGGAGTTGGGTTGTCTCGTTGTCAACACGAACCCCCCTCTCCCCCCCCCTCCCCCCCCCGAGGGTGGCGAAGAAGCGCAGCCCTTGCACACACTGCTGGCAGAAGGGCCTCCCCGGACTCTAGATAATCTTCGAGGGCTTCCGACGCTCCCACGCCAGCTGGACCTCTCGGGCGAGGTGGGAGCACTCCACGTCCTCGTTTCACCTGCCAGCACTCAATAGACTAACTGTCGTGAACATGTTCATGCTGCTGGGTGGATAGGGTGCAGGGAGGTGTGCGTGTGTGTGGGGGTTAAGAAACTTGCACCATTGCGCACAACTGCTGCACCTGGGAGAACGAACCGCTCCCCCCCCACCCCTCTTTCCACCCAGCGACACAACGTCCGTAACTCTCAACTCGTACGTACGTCACACTTCTTTCGCACCGTACGTAGCCAACGTTGCTAATCGGAGGTGCGTGGGCAGGGGGGGGGGGGGCAACAAACCTACCGCGCGGAGGAAATCTCATCGGACCGGTGACCTCTGGATCGCGAGTCCAGCGTGCTCAACCATTACGCCACTGTCGGCGGCTGCCCTTAAATTCCTTTATCGAGGCCAATTTAAAATGTACGCCGAGAGCATTTATGCCGGGCGGACGCTCGCAATGCGATGTGGGTGATGCGGGCGATGCGGGCGAGCAGTTACGACCACGTTACGCATTCGCCGCACGGCTCTGCGGAGGAGGTGGTGGTGGTGGGGGAGGAGGCGGAGGGAATGGATTTCTGCTTATCGTCTCTCGAAATTTTGTAATAAAGCATCTCTGTTTCTCAAAAGCACAGCTCGAGATGCGCCCGCCCTCGAGTTATTATCTGGACGATCTGAGCCCGAGGAGGAATGGAGGACCTGAGTCGTTGGGGGGTGGCCGGGCGCTCGCAAGAGAGAGAAAGCTCATTGATTGAGAGGTTTGTAATCAGTCGACGCCCGTAATCCACACCAAGGACAGCGTGACATGCCCCGGCGTGGTCATCGCCGCCACAAACCATTCCCCTCCCTTCTATGCCCACCGTGGGCTCGTGGTCCACTCGCGGCTACTGCTGCGACCGCTGCAGCCACGTCCAGTAGCATTGCCATTACGAATAACCATTACTACCACTAATTATAATATAATCATAACCATGGTAGCGTTGCCACCTATCATGGTTTTGCTCGGATTTGAGGTAGATATCCTGCTGGGAAATCTATAAGTCTTCCCCCGCGGCATTAAGAGTCCTGTGGTTTTTTTTGTGGTCGCTTAATAATCCAGAACTCGATCACGACACAATTTATTACGCGAAGTTCTGCTACTGTGAGATAATTCTCCTTCTTCCCATGATGTGTCCTCATTTTTTTGTTTGTACCACAGTAGGTGGCAACCATAATCTGTAAGCCATTGCCTATTGTTCATCTGCTTCCTTGGCCTTTGGCTTTCAACTTTTACTTGAGATTGTTGCCAAGGCCTGCTTTTGCCTCTTGCTAATGCCTGCGTTCGCCTGTTTGTTCAGGCTTGCTTCTGCCTGTTATCTGCCGTAACTGCCCGCTTACTTCCGTGATAGCTTTGTTTCGTGTAATACATAATTGATATGATTTTAATCCCTCAGAGGACCGTGCATAAGTACGTTTATAATTCATAGCACTCTCCCGAACCGCATCTTAAGACGCTCTGCCTTTAAACACTTCATATTCAAGCTTGCATAATCGTAACATTATTTTTCTTCTTCTTTCCCGCAAACAAACAAAACAACATTGCCTCGCTCCGTGTGATGTCTGTTTGATCTCGAGGCACTGGGGATCGCTGGTGCATTAAAGCATCCCGAGGGACCGGCTCACCAGCTCTGGTTGCTACCGTACCCCCACCCCCACCAATGGTACCAATAATTATAATCTAACAACACCAGCGGAAGAAAAAGCGCGCCGCCGCTTACAAACGCATCGCCTTGGAGTTGCGAATTAGTTCGGCGGGTCCTCGTTTAGCGCGCTCAGTAGTGGCAGATGCGTTTCTGAAAAAATGTGCCACGTTAAACAACGTGGTAACGATGACGTTTGACGAGGTGCGATGTGCTCCTACTATACTACGCACATTGAGATGGCGGGACAAATAACGGGTGGTTGGCCGCCACTGTGTTTACTGTATCATTCCGTGTACTGTATCACTGTACCGCTCAGCTGCACAGCTCAAGAAATTAGTTCGTCGTCGACCGCTCGGAAACCGCGTTATAACGGTGCGCTTTGCGCGTTATAACGGCGCGCGTTCCACCTTATAACGATGCACATTTCCGCGTTATAACGG
Source organism: Petromyzon marinus (assembly GCF_048934315.1). NCBI lineage: Eukaryota > Metazoa > Chordata > Hyperoartia > Petromyzontiformes > Petromyzontidae > Petromyzon > Petromyzon marinus. Next base: position 4,398,784 of record NC_133710.1, on the reverse strand, counting down.
TGCGTGTTCCATGTTGTAACGGTGCATGTACCACGTTATAATGGTGCGCGCTTTCTGCGTTATAACGGTGAGCGGTTCCACGTTATAATGGTGCGTGTTCCATGTTATAACGGTGCATGTACCACGTTCTAACGGTGCGCGTGTCTGCATTATTACGGTGCGCGTGTCTGCATTATCACGGTGCACGCGTTCCGCGTTGTGCGAAAGGTGTTCCCGAGGGGAAGAACCACATTGTAGGGAAAGCGCGCTGTGTTAAGCGAGGACTTGCCATATGATTGAAGTAAGTAGCGCAACGTTTGGATTTCCCGGGGAAGGCTTAGAGATTTCCCAGAGGACAGCAACAGCAGCTACCTCTTTTAAAAAAAAAAACGAGGATAGTCCTGGGAACACCGGGACAGATGGCAACTCCAACGTGGGCCTCGCAGCAAAGTAGACAGAGTGCTAAGCCGGCTGGAGCCTCCACAACCGGTGCCGTGCAAGTCCCTTTCCCTTCTCCCGTTCTTTCGGCTTCTCTCCATAAAGTTTGATTTGTGCGATAAGAGGCGCGTTTACTGCGATTGTTTATGATAACGGTCATCCTAATGCATTATGGTTGCTGAGCCGGCGCGCGTGCCGGTGCTTTTAATGCCCGGGGGCAGGACTCGGGGAGCCGATGGCGCGCGGGAGAAGTGGCGGAAAAGTGACTTGAGAACTGGCGGCGCCGCAAGCATCACCAGGCACGCGATCGCGCGCGGGTGAGCGAGTGAGTAAGCGAGCGAAGGAGTGAGAGGGCGAGTGAGCGAATGAGTGGGCGAGTGTGTGCAAGCGAGTGAGAGAGCGAGTGAGAGAGCGAGCGAATGAGTGAGCGAGTGCGCAAAATGAGCGAGCGAGTGTGTGCAAGCGAGTGAGTGGGTGTGTGAGTGAGAGAGCGAGTGAGAGAGCGAGCGAGTGTGTGTAAGCGAGTGAGTGTGTGAGTGAGAGAGCGAGTGAGTGAGCGAACAAGCGAGTAAGCGAGTGTGTGCAAGCGAGTGAGTGAGAGAGCGAGTGAGAGAGCGAATGAGCGAGCGAGTGTGCACATGAGTGAGCGAGTGTGTGCAAGCGAGTGAGTGTGCGAGTGAGAGGGCGAGTGAGCGAATGAGTGAGTGAGTGTGTGCAAGCAAGTGAGTGGGTGTGTGAGTGGGTGTATGAGTGAGAGAGTGAGTGAGTGAGCGAGCGAGTAAGCGAGTGAGTGAGTGAGTGTGCGAGTGAGAGAGCGAGTGAGCGAGTAAGCGAGTGTGTGCAAGCGAGTGAGTGAGAGAGCGAGTGAGAGGGCGAATGAGTGAGCGAGTGTGCACATGAGCGAGCGAGTGTGCACATGAGCGAGCGAGTGTGTGCAAGCGAGTGAGTGTGCGAGTGAGAGAGCGAATGAGTGAACGAGTGTGTGCAAGCGAGTGAGTGTGCGAGTGAGAGAGCGAGTGAGCGAATGAGTGAGCGAGTGTGTGCAAGCGAGTGAGTGTGCGAGCGAGAGAGCGAGTGAGCGAATGAGTGAGCGAGTGTGTGCAAGCAAGTGAGTGAGTGTGTGAGTGGGTGTATGAGGAAGTGAGTGAGCGAGCGACACGGCCGATGAGTTCAGCGACGAAACAGAAATGCATGGCTGGGGTTGCTACCTGTCCGGGAATTGGGATCCGTGTTCAGGTGGTGACAGGAATAGATTTGTACAGAGACCTCATATCGGTGTTTTGCGCTGAACTCGTTTTGTGCTAACTGCACGGTTTTTATGATAGGCCCGGTGCTGACTGAGTGACATGCCTAGGGTTTTGTCGAGAGCGGGAAGAGGTTGCAACCAGAGCCGTGGGAAATATGTAGGGGTAATGAATGGTGGAGGCGATAATGTTTATCTATTAATTACGGTTATGGCAAATTCACTTTATTGGCAATTTATTAATGTTGGTGTAATGCGAGCGCTGCCATCTCAGGTCTTATCATAGAGTAAAATAGTTGGCTTGGGCCTATGGATTGTAGTCCTCAGAATGCAAACGGGTCTGCTGAGGGGCTAATAGAACATTGGCCTCATCACCCACGTGTTCATGACTGAGCTTATATATATTTTTTTTTATTCTGGACAGCCCAAAAGCAACATTTTCAGAGACGCTGCATCAATTGTTTGGTCAATTCCTTCTAATTATTTTGTGATACAAACTCCACATTAAATGGCCCACTGCCCCACGAGGCCTCTCACTTTTATCCGTTGCTTCAAGCATCTCGGCCACACTAATCAGGTACTTGGGCGGGGATATTTCCCACCTGGCAACACCATCTAATCTTAGCACGCTCAAACACTTCTGCCACCAAGACTGAGAGCAGCGGTTGTGGTGTGCGCTACTGTGTGGCTGGCCACCAAAGGCATTTGAAAGTCACGTACAGCCCTCATTACGGACCACAATCATCGTCCGTTACTTACGCCCAGCGGTTCAACGCAGTGCCAAGAAGCTTCCACGCACCTGGCCCGGAACGATAAACTAAAGGGAGCGACTCAACCGGAGCTTAGACAGGCGGTCCAATGTGTCCCTAAACCGCAGACCCGGAGGATTCGTCGTCGGCAGACAGAGGCCACTACAGCCCACGCTGGAGTCGCTCGCAAGATCGTTTTGGTTGTGGCAGCGAGACCCACGGCGTCGCCGTGGGTCTCGTTAGCTCGTCCCGCGTGCCGCTACCGCCGCCACTGCCCGCCGAAGATTTCTCACAAATGCAGCAGGCACGGCGGCGGCGACGTTGGCGGCGGCGTTGAGACGAACGGCTCTCCCATTACTCACGCGGCTCCTCGGAGGGAGCCGCGCGCAGTTTAAGGTTCAAAGCGTCCAGAGCAAGCGAGCGAGCGTCGCGGCGGTCGCAGCTAAGCCTGTGATAAATTGCAAATTGGAGGGGGAGCATTGCCGCACCCCCCCCCCCCCCGCTCCCCCCCCCCCCTGGGAGGAGCGCTGTACCCTGCGCCAGTTCTGAATAAACAGCGACGTTTCCCCCCCCCCCCCCCCCCCGCAACTCGCGACAGAAAGGTCCGGCGACCTCGCGATCGCAATCCGCGGCCTCAATTAAGCGAGCGCGGTGTTTCATTAACCTCCCCCCCCCCTTCCCCGCCGCCTCCTCCCCCCCCCCCCACCACACCCACACCTCCGTCCACCGCATCGTTTCCCGGCGAGCGTCATTGTAGCGTCGCATTCCGCTCGTTTGTGTTGCATCCCTGAGGCCGGAGCCAAATTGCGGCCGCCCCCCCCCCCACTCCGCCGTTCCACCCGCCCCCCTCCCACGAAGCGACAACCGCCACCACCGCCCCCTAGCCCCTCCCGAGATTTGTCGCTTCCCAACGGACATTTACTCATGGCAGCCAACTTCACAGCCACATGAAATTCACACATGCGGCCGGTACCATTAGCATGCCAATTTGCATGTCATTACGGTTATCTGTGGCGGTGGTGTTTTGCACCGAGCCAACCGCCCTTACTTTGTGTAATTTTACGCAAAAGTGAAAACTTTAAATGTCATTTCTGGCTCCTCTTGTCGAGCCACTGCTGGACGAAGGACCTTGTCACGCCGTGTCGGTCGTTGGGGCCTGTTTGAACGTACTTCACCGGCCTGGTCCATGCAGGTTGGCGAAGGCGGTCATTTTGTGTAAACATACAAATCATAAAATGATAAACATGTGCAGTGTGCCGTCAATGTCATTAAAGTTATCAGGGAAAACCTCACCGAGTCTCAAGGCTTGTTTTTTTAGGTGGGTCCTGCATTGGGACAATTGGCCTTTGCCGTTTTGAATGTTCTTGTGTGTGGGTGGAACACAGAAATAACGCTTTTTGTATCTTGGTAAAAAAAAAACAGTTTCTCTGGTCCGTGGCACCAACCACCCAGCGGAACGCGATGCAGAGCGAGTCTTGTCGGGGATGGCACGAAGTCCTGCTGTGTGACCATTTCTGCCATATCAAGTAAAACTATAAAACTATTTTTTATTTTACCAGGTAAGGCCCACTGAGCTATTTTCCAGAGGCGAGCTGGCTTTCACAAATGATAGCTCAATGCAGTGGCTTATCATCGTGTGAAAATTGATAGCAGCCAAATACTCGAAACGCACATTTCTAGATGTGGAGGGAAAAACTGGAGTGCCCCGACAAAAATCCACAGGGAGATAGACACGCAAACTCCAAATATACAGGTGTCAGGGTTGGAATCAACCCGACGACCTCCTGTATACCTGGCGAGGTAGTTAACATCTCGCCCACTATCTATTAGCCTCGTGAAGAATGCAAATAAAACTCACCACACGGAAGGTGATCTCCACGATGCCCGCCACGCCAACCGGCTCGTGAACCTACCCGACGCACTGCAGCCTCCTGGTCACATCGTGAGTTTCACAAATCTCTACGGGATCCGCCAAGCCCCTTGCCTCTAGGAGCGCTTGATCGCGGGCGTCTTGCCACTACAAAAGCGAGGCTGTTGGTGATGAGCCTCAGCAGCAGCTCGATGATCACCCGGTCTCTGGGTGGTGTAAACGCCTGCTGTCTCCGCTTGCCAGCGCGATAAGTTGAACAAGTTTTTGGAAGAAATTACACCAATGCAATTCGCGTGGATTATGTAACGTTCCCCCCCCCCTCCCCCCGCACGCTTTTGTCTTCAGAAGCATTTAATTGGCGCAACGGAAGCTGGTTGGTAGCTGTCAGGGCAAAAAAAAACATGTATACGTCTGCAAGTAGCCCCTTTTTGCTCTGATTTGAGTTTCCATGTTTTGGTCAACGCTTTGATTAATCTGGCTGATGTTCACTTTGGTCCTGAATAGCAACACAAATGTATTCCAAAGTTTGCCTCATATTAATGTAACACGCAGTAGCCTTTCTTGCTCAATGTTACTCATTATCACGTTTTTTTGGGGTTAGATCGCGTACATGTAAATGTGTCGTTCGTTAACCCATCTCCACCCGACACAGCCAATTAGTAAAGTTCATGACGTTGTGAACAAAACGCGGTAATTAGTGACTACTCCAGCACTCCGGTGTGTTGGGAATTAAACCCACGACGTTTTAGAATTTGGCTTGTATTGCATCAGCTTTCAGAGATTCATTGTGATCCCCCATCTTGCCAACGGACGGACGAAGCGATAACGCCTTCAACCTTGGTGGGAGAGCGTAAAAAAACAGTGGAGTTGGCAGTCTATCATGCAGGCAATGCAACTGCACCAGGGCCCACGTGCCAGAGCAGCTCTGCCACCGGAGGGAAACTGGACAGGTGAAGGGCGGACCCCCACTTAATCCCTTGCACCAGGGCCCTTGTCATCGCTTGAAGTTCATGCCAAGCCCCTTTTGGACCCATGCGCTTCACCTTAAAACAATGCGAATTCAACCCCTGATCAAGCCTGGAGAGCTGAATGGAGTTTAAATGAAACTCGCAAAACAAACATATTGTGAAAGACTCAACGCAGAATATTCCAGGGTTTGATCTTCCACAAATCTCACCCTAAATCGCATCCATTGCACAAACTATAGCAGATGCGGATACCTTGTGCACACATTGAAAATGTAAAACTCTCCAGCATGCGACTGTGGTCATCCAGAACAGACCATACAACATATCACGATGTAATGTCCGATACACAAATACAAAAGAGACATTGCAGCGATAACACTCCGCTACTCCTGATGCAGTTACCTGGCTTGACCACCTGAATGTGAGATTGTAGTTGTAGCTCTGCATCTACATCAGCCGTACGAAAGAAAGAAGACCATCTGAATGTGAGATTGTAGGTTTTTGCTCTGCATCTACATCAGCCGTACGAAAGAACGAAAGAAGGCCAGGGCACCACGCAAAGTCACGCTGCGCCACTGGGCCATGCGGCGTTCTGATGGGCGTGGAGGGGCGAGCCGCTGCTACTCACTCTCGGCGCGGGAGCAGGAGGCCAGGCAGACGAGCAGAGCGCCGGCCACCATGGCCAGCAGCGGCAAGCGGGTGAACACCGGCGACATCCCGGATGGCTCGGGCGATCGCAGGCGGCGGGTCAAAGCGGAGGGGAGCTGCTGCGGACCAGAGTCACCTGGTGGCCTCGACGTTCTAGATCAGACAAAACCTGGAGAGGGACAGAGACGGGAAGGAGAGAATGGTGTCATTGATGGGCAGGTGGGGGATGTCTCGAGAGTGTCACTGTTGTCATCGTCATTATTATTATTATTATCATCATCATCATAAGTCTCGTACATCACTTCATGAGTGATGGTGGGTCTGAAAGAATTTCGACCGTGTTGTCATTTTTCTTTAGACGGTATCACTACTCCGTTCAGTCTCGATCATCTTTCTTCTACCACTTTTCTCCCTGCATCCATCCGCCTGGTTTTATGTTTTTGGGTCACTGCGAAGCCACGAATTTGCTGGGAGGCTCAACTAGGACACAACGTGGCGTTGGCAGCCCCTTCCTCTGTGAGCACCGCCCACTATTAGAGCCACGCCCACTCAGTCACTAGCACCGCCCACACAGGAAGCGGCCTCCTCACTCTTTATTATAACCACGAGCCTTTTGCCCGTCCGAGGACGGGTGTATTTCAGTAAATCTGAAACTTGCAAGCGAAAAGCAGACGTGATATTCATTGCATCAATTCGTGTGCAATTTGTAAGGCCACGGTGACACAGACTTATTTCATTTAAAGGTTATAATCCCTTGTTCATCATGACGTGCTTTTTGTTTATGTCTCAATAGTGTAACGGAGATTGTGCGACGTGACGGTTCTGCCTTTGTAGTGAGGGTTGTAAGGTGACACTGAAGGGGGAGGAGGCGCCTCGCCCCCCCCATGTGGATTGACGTCACCCGCGAATTATTATTAATGGAGGGGGGGGGGTGTCCATTTGGAAGACGTCAGCTCTTCATGATTATTAATGAGGGGGCTGTTCGATGTGGAGGACATCACCTGTTCATGATTATTAATGAGGGGGGCTGGCCGACGTGGAGTGACGTCACGCATGGGACACACAGACATTCTTGGCTCATTATAGTAGTAAATGAGTGGGAATCGAACCTGGTTACCCATGCTCGTAGCACAGCGTGCTAACTTCTCCCCACACAAAGACAAAGATCCCTCCGTATAGCCTGAACAGACTGTTGGGGCAAGTGCTGTTAGTGAGCTCCTTTGTGAAGGCCGGCACAGCGCACGAGGGGGTAGCCGGCCAACACCATGCCCGGCTGCCTTTGCCTTCCCAGTGGGCAGACACACACACATATACACTAAGACATATACACACACACACGAGGCTGAGATCATTGTCAGCTCAACACCCCTTTCGAACCAAGTACAAACCAAGCCCTGGGGGGGGGGGGGTGGGGGGTGGGCGTGGGGGGCACGGGATAATGGGATCAGCTCATTTACGCATGTAGCAATTCCGCACTAACATAACCGGCGCCACGAGCAACAACACAACGGTCGCATTCATAAGTGGAGGATTAAATATATTCAGTGTGAAATCTGAGCGCTTGTCGAGAAATCTAAATCGGGGGGGGCGGGGGGCCCGCCCCAGCCGACCCCGTCTCCCCAAGCCAGCCATACCTTCCCCCCCAGACCTAGATCCTCGCTGGCTAACGCCGCTCCTGAATTGCTCGCTAAGTGCACGCCGGTAATTCCTGCTCTGCCCTCCCCTGCCTCAGTGTTCATCCACCACACTGCAGGTCACAGCAACACGCTTTCCTCACTGGCTCGCTCGGCCGCCCACTGGCTCGCTCGCTCGCTCGCCCACCCACTCACTTACTCACCACAATGCAGGTCACATCACTTCTCTTTCTGCTTCTTCCCTCGCCACTGGTCCACTCTGGAATTCCCTCTTGTATCATCACCATCGACATCATCATCATCATCATCGTCACCACCATCCACAAGCTCTAATATAACCGTGCTCCAGTCAATACACGTGGTACACAGTTTCATAGTGCTGTTTGTTGCTGGCCACTTGGCATTTTGGGGCCACTGCTCCGCAACAGTGATTACAAAAAAAACGTAACGCCTTCCTCTCTCTCCGTACCCCCCCCCCCCATCGTCACAAACGCCTCCACGTTGTTACGTGACGCAGGGCGATCCATTTAAGGATACCCCAATAAAATAACCTGGAGGCATTTTACCTTCGAAGCCTCCTCTCACACTGTCTCCCGCGAATCCCGAACACCCCGACAGCATTCAAACAGCCGTTGGGAAGAAACAGGGTCGTTCAAAATGAGTGAGGGATCTTATCAACGGATCACCCTGTCAGATGCAATGACGATGACGATGACATAAACAACAACGCTGTTAATCGACTGCTGGATGAAGGCCTCTCAGCCCCACCCCCCACCCCTCCAAGCCGTTTTTTCGCGTCGAGCCCCCGGGGTGCGGCGCGAAACGTCGGGCACGCCGTCCGCGTCAAACAAATAACGCAGCGTCGGGGAAAAGCTGCTGCGGCCGGGACCCCCGAAACTCAGCTCGCTAGGTTCAAGAGCGGCGCACCAACGCCGGCCACGGCCGCTCGTGCGGTTAATTGGTGGGGGGGGGGGGGGGCGGTAGGGGGGGGGGCATCGTCGTTAGCGGCTGGGACCCGGCCCCCGCGCCGTCCACGCTGGTAATTGCCACCGCCCGCCGCTGATTTTGGAGCACCGTGTGGGCTGCAAGTGACCACGTCCATCGATTCGCGAGGACAAAGCCCACAACACTTCCCCCCCCCTCACACCGTGCACAGTCCTGTAGCACTGGGGGGGCGGTTGGAAGGTGCTGACCCTCCCCCCCCAACTTCTAAAGGCTCAGTCCCCCCCTGTAAAGTATTCCGAGTCAAAATGAAGCGATGGCAGCAACAGGGGGTGAGCGCCAGAGCAGAACGCACGGTAGACGCGGGCGGATCGCGTCGTTACTCATTCCGTTGAGCGTTAAACATCACTTTAAAGTTTGTTTAATGCTGACTGTGCCGAAGCGCCCCCCCGCCCCCCCCCCCATAAGTAATTGTACCACCCCCCCCACCACCCCTCTCGTGCAGCCACCACAAGCAGCAGGGATTGCTCCAACCTTCGCTTCTTTTCCCTGTGTGTTTTTTTAAATCTTCAAGAGCGCACGGCGCTTTTGTTTTGCTGCCCCAATTAGACGTTCGCTCCTACTCCGCTTTGCTTAACGATGTCTCTGAAGCCGTGGGTTCCACTTGGAATGCGTTCGTTAGGGATGCGGGCCCGATATGAAGCCAATCTCAGCTGGGCTGACACTGGCACATCCTCCCCTCCCTCCTCTCCCTCCCTCCTCCTCATCCACCTCCACACCCCGCCTGTTTCTCTGCTCACCACCGATCGCTCCACCTCACCATCTCACCCACCTCCTCCACACCCCGCCTGTTTCTCTGCTCACCACATTGCTCAATGCTTCAGCCCTCCCGGTCGTATGAAGACATCAAAGCCTCCACCAGGCCCCTTCTGCTGGAGGAAGGCCTCCCACCCCAAGCCACGGTGCTCTTTGTGGTGGTATTTAAAAGACACGAATCTATTGAAATTATGCTTCCGGCATCGTTTCAGCGGATGAAATCCCCGTTTTGGAAATCTCGCAGAGTAGTTATTCACCCCATGTCAGAGAATGTTCCGCTGAAGGAGATAAAACAGAACTACTTCTGAGATCTAGGGAAATGCTCATCGTTCGGCCGTCCAGCCGATACATTTGAATTCTCGGAACTGGAATTTTCCCCCAACTCAACTGCGAATCCCCAAATGTGACGACGATGGCTTTTGTATCATCGCGCAGTTGGTGGCTGGCCTGACAGCGCCGACCGTCGTCAACTCGCCGCACTCACAGAAAACGAGCTGCCACTCCAGACGCGAACCCAGGCGTCTCAGCGGTGCCTGCTCAAGCGTGCCAGCTGACCCCCGAGCCATTCCTTCTCACCCACCTCCTCTTTCATCGAAGCGGCGCAAGGTTGAAACCGCACGCAGCCCAAAACGCCCACTTGCTGGAGCAATCCTTCGCAAACCTCCGGCGCGTTTGATTTATGCGAGCGCCGTAATGGCTCGAGTCGGGTAGCATTCCCACTTGGGGCGGGGGGCTCGCACGTGATGGAGAAGGGGGGTGGGGGTAGGCAGTTGGGGGGCGGGAGAGGTCGGGCGCGGGAGCTTGGCCGTGATCTGCCACGATGAGCACCCAGCGCCATGTGGGTTTACTGCGGCCTATTTCAATCCCCCCAAATCTCCAACTGTGGCCCAACCCTGGACGGATTTAGATCCCCGGCTCTGGCATTCCAGCCTCGCGTGCCATGCGCAGTGGGTAAGAGAGAGATAAAAAAAATACAAACTTAAAAATAAAAGAGGGCCCAGACTGGGGGGGGGGGGGGGGGGGGGGCATGTGGTCCAAAGTTCTGGAACACGGCTGATTCAGTTATTTTATGCTCTTTTATCAATTTGCTGCTGGATGATGGCCTCCCCACGCCTTGTCTCGGTCATGGGGATTTTTCGGGAACACTTCACCACGCTGGTGGTTGGTGAGGATTGGTCAGTAAAAGGTCAGGCTTGCATCCATTGTTATTTCGTGTTTAACTATATTGGACGTGGTGTGCCACGCGCAGAAATAATGTCTGGGTTGCCGACTCTGACCACTGATGCCCCGCAATCACAGAACTTCGGGAACCCGAAGTGCGTTTTCCGTGGCACGGCCGTTCATACAAGCGGGAAACTGAGCGGGCGAGTGACCTACCCACTCGGATGACCCCGGCGATGCTTGGCCAGGTGTGGTAGGGGGGGAAATTGGCACAAAGGCCGAGAGGCCTCTCCCTGTAGGTCCGCTGCTGCACCCTGCTCGCCGCGGCAACGCTTCCTTGGTTTGCGTACACGCCGGTGACTCGACAGCGGACGTTTCAGATTTCCGCAAATAGACCCCCACGTCAATCCAGGGCTGGCGCAGGTACTTGGAAGGTATTCACGGGTAAATCCCCCCCACCCACCGTCTCCCCGGGTTATTTAGAGGAAGAAAATGCCTCGCATTCCACGTGCGTGCCAGACAGGTCATACATTTTTTGCATGCTATTTAACTTCTGCCATAGGATGAAATCGTGATAATTGTCAGGGCTTTAAGCATTCAACTTTTAACAATGGAGAAAAACACTTTTCTTCACTAACAATCACAGTTTAACTTTCGCACCGCAAATAACACCCGATACGAACATGGCCAATTATACCTTCATCCGGTAGAGGCTCCCGAAATCTCAAGAATTTTTTTGTATTTTTTTCTCGCTACATCAGGGGTGGGGGTGGTGAATTTCACCAACGAGAGTTTGCCTTCGTGTGGGAGGAAACGCCGCCATTTACTCACAACACCTCTCACCCGGCAAGCCCTGAGCTCGCCACACACACAGCGGCGTAGCTACCGATTGTGCCTATGGGCTGGTGCCCGCCAGCCTGCAAGGGCGACGGTGGGAATTTGGCGAGGTGGACCTTTTCATCCACTGCAGGAGAGGGCCCATGCCAACCAGGGCTACGCCAACTGTAGTGGTGCACGTAGGCCACTAACCACGCTCAACCCTGCGTTGGCTTCCGAGATCTGACGGGGGATAGTTCGATGACGAGAGATGCTGCCACGGATTAACGGTTAGCACGCTGGACTTGCCATGCAGAGGTCGACGGTTCGATTCCATCTCCTTGGCGCGGGAGGTTAAAACAGAAGGGAACGTTTCTCGACTACCCACGCCTCTGTTCACTCAGTGGTAGAGAAATGGGTACGTGTATGCATGTACGTTGAACTTCTTTCGCACCGCACGTAGCCAACCGTGCTAATCGGAGGCGCGGGGGAAGGACAACAAATCGGAGGTGTGGGGGAAGGACAGTGTCGGGCGATCCGCAGGTCGCATGTGGTGGGGCAAAGCGTGGGTACTCCCACTTCTTCCCAGACATCTTGGTCAGCGTGGAAGAGTAGGCCAAAACACCCTCGATACCACTGCTCCCCAAGAGCTCCCTCTAGCGGAGGCCCCTTCCATCAGCAGCAGCTTGTGGCAAACAATTTGCAGGTCCGCACCTCCCCTCCCCCCCCTTACGCAAACAAGGGAAAACGGCTCCGAGTGCACAGAGCGACGTGAGGTTGACGGAACGCGCGCCCGGTCAGTACTGGGGCGGGGGGGGGGGAGCTGTCCCCGCCCGCGTTAATCGCAGTTCTTAGGTACGGTGCTGCTCCTGGCGCTGCTTCGCTTCAGCTCTGCAGATCCCCAAACCCCCCACGAAAGACAATCCACGTTCCTGGGCCACCCTCATCATCAGCGTCCCACATGCTGTATTTCGCCCCGTGTCGATTTGCTGCCCGGATCCCTCCCTCCCTCCCTCCCTCGCTCCCCCCGCCCCCCTGCACAGGCACTCAATCTCTGAACGCAATTAACATCCACGCATCACTCTCGTCGCTTTTATTCCGCTTGCTTCCAAGGGGTTTCGTCCCTGGAGACGCGGCCCGTCTTTCCCGAAACTGTGAGCGCAGCACGGAGGCGGAGGAAGGGCTGGGGGAGGTGGTGGGGGGCTGAGCAGTTGGTTGGGGGGAGGGAGGGGGCAGTGGGCAGTGCTGGGGGAGGCGATGGACAGAAGCGGCCGGCGAGGGTCCATCGGACGTTGCGACTGCACCTCACGGTGCGCTGCGATGGCACGGACTGAAAACGAGAAATAACTTGCAGCCTCATCGGGCTCTGCCCTGGTCACGCACAGCAGAGGCTTCGGCCAAGCGAGGTGCCGGTAAGATCGCCAATGCAGGCATCCGGAATCAGAATTCTAGTTTACACTGGAGGAATCCGATGAGCTATAGCGCTCTTTTTCACAGATGTCCACCAGGGGCGGGTTAAAAAGCCTACAACAGAAAACAGCACAAAAACGCGACATGAGAGCAAAGTATAGGAAAGGTGAGCAAATCACGATTTTGTTTTTCAACCAGGTAAAGACCACTGAGATATGAGCTTTTTCAGACGCAACCTGGCCACAAATAACAGCTCAACGAAAGTGGCCTATCATCACGTGGACATTTATAGCAGCCCAAATACTCATCTAGGTGGAGGGGGGTTAATTTGCGCGACAGGTCGGTGCGTCACTGCGGTGTGCACCGAGAGACACCGGCAAGCGACAACAACCTTCAACACAGGCATCAAATCTGGTGCCTCATCTCGCCGGGGAGATGCAGTCCACCTGAAACTTGGTACACCTGCAACACAATGCACCCGTGGCCCAGTAATCACGATGGGTAAATGTGGGCGGGTCCTTCGTGGCATCTTGGGCATTGTATTTCACGGGCACGTTGAGTGCCGGGTACAAGTTGCGTTCTCTCAACGCTTAGAGGCAATCGCTACGGCTATAAAGATCTCAGTGTTCCTCACTCATTTTCAGAGGGGGAGGGGGGAGCACTTTCGGTGATAAGACATCTTGAATGTGAGGACCGCGACACATTATTTAAAACCATTGGGGTTTGACAGCACGATGATGGCGGGTGTTTTCACATTTGTGTATTGTCGAGGGCCCGCACATCAGGGGCCATACTGAAGGCTATCAGGGGCCGCCAGTGGCCCACGGGTCTTGCAATTTTAAAGACGACTTGACACACTTCTCTTGATATGGCACTTTAGTGAAAAGCCGTTCACTTGACATCAGACGGAGACCCCCACTGCAACCGCCCCGAGTCTCCCGCGCATCTCCCTTTTATATACCGACACGAGGCCACGCCCCCCCCCCTTCCCGAACCTTCTCGCCAGCTCTGGACGCTCGCTCCACCGGCAGACTCCACCGTTCTCTTCCGTTGCCTGACCACGCCCCCTTCTCGATCATTCCAGTAGCCACCAGTCCCTTCGCACTCACAGCTGACTCCCCTGTCATTACCTCCCGTGGCCACTAGTCCACTCACACTGCATGTAGACTCTACTGTCATAACACAATGAAGAACACTGAACTACAACCATAACGAAGCACGTGATCATACCCCCCGCCCCCGATAGCATTAACCTGATGCTTTACAAATGCCACCTGCTCTGTGGCACGAGCCATGAGCAGGGTCGCCACCTGTCCTGCTTTTTCCAAGGCATCGCATCCTTTTGTTGAGGTGGCTGGCGATAAAAGTCCCGGTGTATATACGTCAGTCGTGTCATGGTGATCACGACAATAACGACATCAACAATACTGCAACCACTCGGTGCACAATGCACACGTGCGTGTGGTTCTCCCCTAGGCTCGTATCGTGTGAGATGCACAGCTCTTCGTCTTATTCTCATCATACGTCCCGTTATACCTCGGATGTGGCAACTAATTAGCCGTGGGGAGCCTCCGTCTCGGGACGATTATTCTGCCCCCCCCCCCCATCGGAGCCCGCGTGAGAGGCGTCACCGCGTGCCTGGAGCAGCAGGCAAGATCGCAGGCTTCGTCGGGCCCATCCCTTCCGGAGGCAAAGGGAGGGCCCGTCAAACACGCACGTTTGCTGGAAACGATTTACATAACCTGGACGACAATTTACATAATCTATTTGGGCATGTGTGAAACACAGCTATATAGCTTATCGGATTCCTCCGGTATAATTGCAAAACTATAATCTGATGCTGAACAACACCTGTTTGACAGGGCATGCTTAGCACGGGGGGTTTGGGGTTAGGTGCTGCTACCCAGGACCTCAAATATTGAGCCACCCCCTGAGCCACACACTGCCTCCCAAACATGTGTGTGCTGCTGTATAACAGATTTTAATGTAGTCAGGTGACTCAGCCTATCATCCATCCCTCCCTCTGGGGGTCGATAAAATATCTACTGTGCCAAAAATGCCCCTGTTTGTTGTTGTTGTTGCTGCTGCAGAGCCTAAATAATGTTGGATTCTCTTCCGGTTGTTCAGGGCTGTAAACGTGGAGATGATCGACCAAATTTCTGAATGCTGTAATGCAGCACGAGCGTCGTGATAAACCCTCAGGTAACGTGACCATTAAAGCCATAGCGTCACCTAGTGCATAATGTTGCCGGTTATTTAAACACTGCTTCGCCATGTCCCCTTTTGTTTCGCTTTACAATTTTAATTGCGTATAAAAATAAACCAGAGGGACGAAATAACCAAAGGTGAATAACGGTGGAGTGTGTATTGGCGTTTGGGCATTGGGTTTTAGAAAAACAGTCAACGGAAGGAATTGAAAATCCCCCACAAAAACACAAAAAAACGACATCCAGGCCCCGTGTATTGAGTGCCGTATTAGTTTTCAATTAGGCTTTTCGTTTGTTTGTACGCATCGGCGCTATTTAGGGTGTCGCGGTGAATGAGGAGGAAGTACAACGGAGCGAGGTTTAATTGGGAAAAATCGGAGGCGCGGTGCACGCCCGATGGATTTATTTTTTATTTAAGGAGCCAGGTAAAGCAAACAAAAAACCCCACCGTGCACACTGCTAGATTCTACACGAGCCTCGTTCGCACACGCGCTTGTGCTCGGCAGCATTTCATTAGCGGCAGGGAAGATGATGGGAACCTGTTACAGGGCGATGCACTTTTTAATGTCTGAACTGACTTTGGGGCCTTTTAGCGCTGGATTGGGGGTCTCCCAAGTTTTGGCCTACGCTGTGCCCAGTTTTATTTTGTGGAAAGCCTCTAACGCTTCAAGTTACGCTCATATTGGAACATCTTTACAAGAGTTGTCGTGATCCCCCTGATAACAACAGATGGAGAGACGGGCGGACGGAGCTAACGCAATAAACGCTTTCAGTCCCGGCGGTTGTGAAGCGTTGGCTTCACGAAAGTCGCCACAACTAAAAATAAGACTGCACGCGCGTCTCAGCCTCTGTGCAATGTTTGCTGAAGGTAAACAATCGAGCCGCCGCGTTTCAGTCGTTTGTGTTGTTCCGCGCGTGGTGGGAGGGAGACGTTTCCACGGTGGGAGAGATGTTAACTATCTCGCCTGGAATACAGGAGGTTGGTGGGTTCGATCCCGACCCTGACACCTGTTGCATGTTTGGAGTTTGCGCGTCTCTCTCCCCGTGGTCGCGTCGATTGTTTCTCCGGGTTCGGCGTTCCCTCCCGCATGTTAGAATCAACGTGCGTTTCCAATATTTGGCTGCTATGAATGTCCACACGATGATAAGCCACTTTCGTTGAGCTATAATTTTGTGGCCAGGTCGCTTCTGAAAAAGAGCGATACAGCTCCGAAAGCCTCACCTGGTAAAATAAAAAAAGTTTTAGTTGAGTTGGAATCCCTTTGTGCCGGGCCGCCCGGCTTACCGGATCATTGTCTGCCATGGCGAGGGAGCAACTCGGAGCTACGCGAACGGCGAGGAAAGTAAAAAAAAGATAAACTTAGCGAGGGGACGTGGGTGGAACGTGCGTGTGATGCTTCATATCCGAGCTTACCAAATCCCCCCCCCCGCTCCCCCCACGAAGCGTGGATTAATTTTCATTCCCATGCAACAAAAAAAGTAATTCCAAGCTTCCGGCGCTCTCCCGTCGTAAACGAACAGCCGCGGTGTAGTGGTCAGTGCACTGGGTTTACAATCCCGCAGTTCGATTTCAACTCCTGAAATAATGGGGAATGTTTCTAGAATTCCTCCCCCCCCCCAAACCCCCCCTCTTGCCTTTGTCCCAGCCAGCCGTGTAAATTAGTTTTCGTGTGGTGGGGCAAAGTGAGGGTACGCCTACCTCTTCCGACACATCTGGGGTGAGCAAGGAAGAGTAGACCAAATGCCCTTTGGAGTTTGCTCGCTATAGTGGAGGCTCCCCTTTCCGCCAGCATCGGTGCAAGCCAGCGATTGCAGGGCCGCGTCTTTACCGATATGTTTCCACCGCAGTACTGCAGTTGAATGAGCGTACCGGACTAGGGTATGGCCAGGTATTCTCCACCTGTTTCTCGTCCCGGCCATCTACGATGGTGATCGGAAATGTGGCCAACGTGACTGCAGAGACGTCCCTGGTGTGTATATATCTGGCAGTCGACGTACAAATGCATCACTCTCATCCACGGCCTGGTGGATTTTTTTCAATTTTATTTCGGCTCTGCAGAAAAACAAACAAACTGGGACATTTCATCGCGGGAAGAAGCATATTATCTCTCATCAGAAGAGGGGGGGGGGGGGCGCCATGTGTTAAACACATTGCTTTGAGTGGTGGGATTAGCATCGGCATCGTTACGCAACCGACGAAAACCGGGACTTGCATCGCTCCGGGAAGACTGAGAGATTTTTCAGGACAGCAGCTGGGCGAGCCGCAGTCACAAACAGCGGGCTTACAGCTACCCTCACTCTCACACGCGCACGCACACACACACACACGCAGTGGTGGTGAACAACAAGAGGATGACCGTGGGAAAACCAGGACAGCTGGTGAGCCTAACAGAGACAAAACCATCATCGTAACACCCCCCCCCATCTCCACCCCCAGAAGGCAGGACCACTGACATATGAGGATACACGAGGCCTGAGTTGGCTCGTTTGTCCATCGACTACCCCCCCCACCATTTATTTATTTATTTACCGATGAACCCCCCCCCCTACACCCACCTTAATCAATTAATCATCGCTGTGGTTCAGTTCAGTGCAATGCGTGCAATCACGCAGGAGGAGTGGGGGGGGGGGTGATGCGAGGGTAGGAAGGGGAAGTCCGTTAAGTTCCTTTAACTGACAGCGTAACCGTGGCAACGGGGCCAATCAATGACCGCCGAGTGCTAATGTGAGCTCCTTTGGCTACCCGCAGTTAGAACAACGACAAAGATCCCCCGTATAGCCTTAAACGGACTTTTGGGGCAAGTGCTGTTAAGCGAGCAGCACTTATAAAGTCGGGCATGGCACACGACGGGGTGGGTGGGCCTGTCTCCCCATTGGTGAAGTTATACACACCACATCAGCTACTGGGCTTATAGCGCAGCGCGCTCACCGCTACACTACGCTTCCCCACGACAGTTCGAACAACACACACACACACACTCGGACGCACACACACATTCAAAGGTACATCAACAAAGCTGGGGTTTGCTGGAATCCAAACTCAAGGCTCTGTTCAGAGAGTTGTGGTCGATTTCAGAGAGCACTTACAAACTGTGAGCAAATCGCCGGGAATGTGCCAGATCGTGGGCAGATCTCGCCAGATCTTGCCAGATCTCGCCAGATCTCTCGTCAGAGCTTGCCAGATGTCGTCAAATATTTATAGCCAGGTCTCGCCAGATCTCCAGATCTCGCCAGATCCCAAGCAGGGTGGGGAGGAGTCTGGATAGTGCTTCGATGGGTGACCACCACCATGCACACACAGGTTTTCATAGAGCAGCAGGACGACACAATGGGAACCAGAGTGGTGAAGTATGGTCATATAACCTCCACTCGCATGGCATGCCAAGGAAGGCCTTCATCCAGCAGTGAATTGACAAAAGGGCTGTAGGTTTATATACGATTACAAACTTACACGGAAAATGTCTACCGAATGTGCCTGTGACTAAATAACCCTGAATGCGCCTGATGCCATTGGATCTTGGAAGCCAATCAGAGGGCTTCAGCCTAGCGAATGACCGCAAGGCGTTGTTCTAGGCTTGGGCTGTGAAGTGGCCAGGAAATGGCAGCGCCGCGTATCACCCCCTCGTATGCAGCGCGGACGCTTGGGTGTTCTCCGGGGTCTCCGGCTCATGATCACACGAAGGCAAAACTTTCACCACTCGAGGGATTCGTGGCCACACATCCCAATGTAGCAGGGCCCTCCTGAAAAGGTCGGTTCTTGAGACCGAGTGCAGTTTTTTTTCTTCTCCTGCGGTTATTACATCGCCGTAATTCTTTATTTATTCACTAACGGTTTACAACTGATATTGAAAGCGACAGCGCGTTGCATTTGTCCGTCCGCCCGATCGCGTTGATCTGTTAACTGGCCGGATCATGACGTCACTCGTAAAGACAACCCTAAGTCAGTGAAAATCGAGTTTAAACTCTTGTTGCTATTCACCCCCCCCGAGAGAAAACCCGGGGCAAATTGGTCGAAGGTTTGTTCTTATCAATAACTAAATACGCAACCAAACACAGCCGTCACGCTCTGTCTATTTGATGCGTGTGATTGGTGTAATCGTTCTACGATCAGTCTAATCATAGTCTGCCCGGGCCGACTTGTGTTTGCGGGGAATGTAATTGTTTAACACGGAATAATGTTCGTACTATATTTTCGATTTCTCACGTGACAAAGGAGGCAGTTGTTTTTTTTCCCCCGGTTTCTATTTGCTTCATGGCTGTCACTTGATTTCGACTTGTTCGGCTTTTGTCAAGAGGTTACTCTTGACAAATGAAACTTCTATGCTGGTCTCCTCGAGTGTTTCAGCTGGTCACACAACAATATAAACCCGTGTCACCTGGTTACACGACAATATAAACCCGTGTCTCCTGGTTACACAACAATATAAATTTGACTGACCAACCGACTGTGGGCCTTGCTGACAGCACACACGGAGCGGAGCGAGGCATAGCTGGGAGAACGCGGCTGTTTGGCATCAGGAGGAAACCTGTTCGTAGGGGTGACCAACAGGGAAATAAAAAAAAACCTCAGCTGCGAGCTCTCGCCACGGCAATAAAACTTTGCTTTATTCTCAGCGCTCAAAAGGCAAAATAGCACCCCTGTGTATAACTGTATACGACCCAGCTGCCATTGTGCCCGGGCTTGAAAGCGGTTAAAGCAAACGGAGGGGCTTCCGCCGGGTTAACAATCGCGGCGTTGTGGTGGCGATGGCCTCGGTTTCACCGCCGCGGACGTTAAACGCGGCCGCCCGAACAAGCGCCGATGTGAGGTGCCAGGCGTCGCTCGTGGCCCGGTTGACCCTCGCGATCCGAGGTCAACTCCACCAGCTGGACGAGAAGCCTCCGCTGCCGTCGCCACCGCCACCACTCATGATCCAGCCGATTTAACAATCCGGCCAGCACCTGCGCACGAGCCATCGTCCCTTTTCTTTCCCCGACGCGTCCGGCCCCAAGCCCAAACTGAGCGTTTTTTTTAAACTAACGGTGTGGACGATGTCATTACCCTGCACGTGTTCTGTAATCCTTGCGTTTATTTTTCAGCCTTTCAATGTCATTCCAAGCATATGTCTCTTCGTGTCACCACCGTGTGTGCACTTTGTGACTTGAAACCAAAATAACACGTGTTTAGTTAATCCCAGGTCTCCCTTTATAAACAATCTTCTGGTCTCAAAGGGCTTTTAGCTTATCATAAAGGTCATCTATCTGTCGAAAACGGTCTATGAGCCTCCACCTAAGTCTATGGGTCTCCTATGTAAGTCTGTCCCAATGTAATTATATGAGTCACTTTGCAAGTCTTTGTGCAAGATGTAATCTATGGGTTTCTCAATTAATGGTTCTTTATACACCTCTATTTGTTTCTACGTAAGTCTTATGGGTCCCTATGTAGGTCTGAGGATTCCTATGGAATTATATGGTTTCCTATGCAATATATGGCTCTTCACCTAAGGCAATGGGTGTCTATGCAAGCCTCACGGTCTTTCATTTGTATGGG
Source organism: Petromyzon marinus (assembly GCF_048934315.1). NCBI lineage: Eukaryota > Metazoa > Chordata > Hyperoartia > Petromyzontiformes > Petromyzontidae > Petromyzon > Petromyzon marinus. The sequence continues at coordinate 4,378,373 of NC_133710.1, read as the reverse complement.
TAAGGCTGTAATGAATGTTATCTCTACCAGCCAACGATGCTATAATGTGGTGTTTTTTGTAATGTTTCATGTGTTATTTGTGTTCGGTTATCTCCATTCCAATTCTCTGACCAACTCCACCTGAATGCATCTGACGTCGTCCGACCTTTGAAGCTGAGCGGGATTGAGCCGGCACGGGGGTTGTTGGGCGACCATCACCATGCACATCAGCTTGTTATAATAGGGCTGCCGCGGGGCTTCTTGGTGGCCACAACAGAGGGCAGTGTAGCAAAACTAAATAGTTGTACCGCGCTTTCTGTGCTTCCACATACATGCTCAATGGCATCGCCAATCCGCAACTGACAAGCGCGGTGAAATATGGTCAATCGCCCTCCTTGACCGGCACGGTGTGGAGTGGCCTTCATCCAGCAGTGGATTAACCAAGGGCTGCGGATGAATTTCATAATTACAATTGACGGTGTTTCTATTTTTTGACCAATGACGTCAACGTTCAGTTTCATGGGAAATATGTCTAATGATTACAATATTACTTTGCCTTTCGAGCAAAATTATGGTTTAATTTTAATCATATATATTTTGTATTTTTAAGCCCATGCATAAGCTTCCGCAGCAGATGTCATTATTGTACTGTACTGATCACGTGGCACAGACCTCGACGAAGATTTACCACCGAGCTAATGTTGTTACTAATTCACAGGTTTTAAACCGCAAACAAAAAAAAATAATGTGTCGCAAGCAAAGTGTTTCTCTCTCAAGCTGTACGTCTTCTACGCATGGGCGAGCGTTAAACGAACCTGTGAATGTGTAACGCATTAAAGAGGGTGCTGCTCCATGGAACAATGGCACCCCCCCTCATTGACTCCCTTACCCACCCCCCCTCTTCCCCCTGGCAGTATTTACATCTTAACCACGGGGGGGGGGGGGGGGAGTTGCCTGGGGATGTTCTGTAGGCTCCCATTAAATGGAACAGCGGCTCTTTGGCACGTTTTCGTTCTGTGGCCGGGCGTCGTTCCGAAAGATGGTGCGACATTTCGCCCCGCCCCCCCACCCCCCACGTGCTAGAGCCAAATATGTTGCAGAGCCGCACAGCAATAATCAAAGACAAAGATTCACCGTGTAGTTTTTAACAGACTGTTGGGGAAAGCGCTGTTAGCAAGCACCTATGAAGGCCGGCACGGTACACGAGGGGGTATGTGGCCAGCACAACGCCCGGCCGCCTTCGTCTCCAAAGTGGCGATGTTTACACACAAAACCAGATACTCGTTTGAGGCTGCGTCGACCTAGGGGAGGCGCAGGACCGGTTCAGATAATCGTCACCGGCGTTGGCCGTGAGCGGGAATCGAACTCGGGTCGCCGGGTTCGCGGTGCAGCGTAGCGCTAACCGCTGCACCCCCCCCCCCCCCCAACAAATACCACCGCGGACACTCAGGGGCGGTGCGCGAACGGGCCACACGGCCGTAACGAACGAGCGCACGGTGTTCAAGCCAGAGCGAAAACGCATTGCAGCGTACCCAGAGCCCATCGTGAATCGTGTCGTGATGTTAGCCGCCGCACGGCGCACATTTATTGGGCACCCAAAATAACTAACGGACCCAGGGTCTCTGTTCTTAGCATCATCGTCATCGGCCTTTATCGATCCACTGCTGGATGAAGGCCTCCGGCCCCCCCCCACCCCCGCCACCACCAAGCCGTCGCCAACTTTTTAACTTGCTGATCCGCAGCGACCGCATGGACATCTGTGAAAAAGTGCTTCATAGCTCGTCAGATTTCTCCAGGATCCGTCGATATAACAATCCACCCAAGCACCTGCCCCGCAGGGTTTAATTTTACGAAAAATACAATAATCGAGGAGGGATTGTTTTAGCACACAGAGATGAATGAAAGTTAAAATACTGTGTCCAACAGCGCTAAGGGCATTAAAGCTTTCGTGACTGCATAAAATTACTCATTGTTTTTTCGGTAAAGTCACGTATGTAGAAATACAATAAAATTATATTTAAAAAAAACAATCACGACATTTCGATCACAACGCAAGCGATCTTCATCAGGTGTCAAGAACAAATCACGGAGGTAAATACAACAAAAAGATGAGAATTCTCGTCTCTCATCTTTTTGTTGTATTTACCTCCGTGATTTGTTTTTGACACCTGATGAAGATGAGAGACGAGAACTCTCATCTTTTTGTTGTATTTACCTCCGTGATTTGTTCTTGACACCTGATGAAGATCGCTTGCGTTGTGATCGAAACGTCGTGATTGTTTTTTGTTTTAATATAATTTTTATTGTATTTCTACATACGTGACTTTACCGTAAAAACCAATGAGTAGCGCTAAGGGCCTTCTGGAACAATGTGTTCCCAGCAGCACTTGCGTCAGTAGGTAAATCTGGGAAGCGGGATTGTCTTCTGTGGGTCTCATCAGCAGAGTTGCGGCCCATTAAATGAATACTGCCAAACCAATGCTGAGTGCATCCAGAGGGATGCCACTACAGGATGCTGTAGTGGAGACCCTTCCACCAACAGGGGCATGAGCAAGGAATTGCGGGACTGCGCCTTTATCTCACCTATTTATTGTTACCATTGCCCACAATGTAGTAGCGCGTAACACGCTTCCGTACAATTTGATTCGGTATATATATTTTTTTTATAAATGCAAAGACTGCTGCCCCACTACGGCATCCACGCGTCCCGGGGCCAGCTCGTAAAAGAGAGAGGTGATGAATCTCAATGGGGTCTCTCACCCGACTAAAATAAAGGACAACGACGGAGTAAAGTGCATCGTGATCCAGACCCTTATAGTCATGACTCATCACATGCAGGTCAGAGCGAAGGGCTCGCCTCTCATTCCCATTCACTTTCATCCTTCCTACGCGCAAACACAGAATTCCCCCGATTAGGTTCAACGAGTGAGCGTTTCGGCTCGACGCGTCTCCCCCCGCGAACGTCGAATGCTGCCGAAGGAACACGACGCGTTAGAGGGATTCGTCCGCCCAGGTGCGGGGAAGGAGATGGAGCGGATGATTTCTGCACGCTCGAGAGATGAGTCAAAGCCGATGACGACGGTGACGACGGTGACGGCGGCGGTGGTGGTGATGATGATGGTGGTCGTGATGATGATGGTGGTGGTTTCAGGACGGGCGATAATGCGTGAGCAGCATGCGGATGAAATTTTTTTCTGGAGATGTCCGCTCGTAACGACGAAGCAGTCGGTCGCGCCGTGCACATCAGCAGATAACTGCCGAATTAATCCGCGACGGCGTCGGATGAAAAGAACCGTCATTCATTGTCCGTCTAACATTCTCTATCCGCTTCTAAATGGTGGCGGCCTCCAACGAGTCAGTAGACCCGCACTCCAATCACGCCCCTCACCTGATGAAATTTCAGATTTTCTGAGTACGTTGAATTTGGATGACAATGGGTTAGTTGATGGCGGTTGACGTTTGATTCGAGGTGAATTGAACAAAAACTATATATTTACGTTTTTCCAGGTAAGGCCCACTGAGTTATACGGCTCCTTGTCAGAAGGGACTTGGTCACAAATTACAGCTCAACGAAGTGGCTTATTGTGTGGAAACGTATGGAGGGAAAAAAACCCGGAGGACCCGGAGAAAAATCCACGCGACCACGAGGAGAGAGACATGCAAACTACAAATATACAGCAGGCGTCAACGCTCGAGATCGAACCCACGACCTCCTGCATAGCAGGCGAGGTAGTTAACATCTCCTAGCCACCGTGGGTGCCCTGTGAAACCATGCGAGAGGCGCCGTTAACTGCGCGTATCCCCTCCACGTTGCCACCGCTATCATCTCCCAAGGCAGCGCAGCTGAAACCAAAGTAGGTGCATTGCCCCCTCACACCCCTACTCTCACCCCCACCCCCTCCTCTTGCCAATGCCAGCCACACGGCCCAGGAAATGCGTGTGCCACACAGCTGAGCCCACAGCCCACTTATCCCGGAAGCCAGGGTGCCAATGGGGAATCTGGGCCAGTGTCCGGGCTGCCCGGTTTTAAAATCGCTCATCGTGCGAATGCAGGGCCAGATGTGCAGCTGCTCTCCTGGGTTATTCGTGAGCACTTTCCTAAGGCCGGAAAAGGCCCTATTCCCAGTGATCATGGGAACGCGGCGTTCGTGGCTCCCCGGGACGAAGGGATGAGCCTGCAGTCATCCACCGAGCGAGCAGACGCAACGGAAGAAACAGCGTCGACGCAATTACACTCAGCTCCCTGCCACGCACCCTGCCGCCAACCCACCGCCACCCAAACCTCTCCCCGTGCACGCCCCCCCCCCACCAGAAGCAACAAAAACAGCAGCGAGCTCGCGCACACCACTTAAAATCAATATTCATCCGCAGGAAAACAAAGTACCACTTTTATTTATTTTTCATGGCTTTGTGCGCCGCCCGTATAAATAATACATCGCGCCTGTGACGGAGGCGGAGCGGGCGGGGAGTGAGGGAGGCGGGAAGGAGTGGGGGGGGGGCGCGATGGATTCGCGGAGCCAGCGGCGTGGAGGCGGCATTTCGTGGAAGATGGAGCGGCGCGTGAATGCCAGCCTGGATGCCCTCCCCTCCCCCTCTCTGGGTGCCCCCTCCCTCCATGAGTGCCCCCCCCGCTCCCTGGGTGCCCCCCCCTCGAGTGCCCCCCCTCCCTGGGTGCCCCACCCTCCCTGGGTGCCCCCCCTCCCTCCCTGGGTGCCCCCCCTCCCACGTCTCGACAGCTCCACGGGAGGTCAGTGCACCCTTCTTATAAATTCGCATACTGTTAAATTCGCGCGAATGGAAATATATCGAGGGGGAGCTAAATGGATACAATTCTTAAAGAGACTACACGAGGCGTTTGCTGTGAAGCTGTATCTCTGTCATGGCAGATACCAGGATTATCTGTCTCCACGCATTCAACCGGGGTGGTGTTTGCAGGCTCGATGAATATTGGGTCTGCAGCGAAGCCGATAGGCCCGATGGACTTAAATACGATGTTGTTTTATATGTGTAGGCAAAAAACACCACGGAGTTCTGCGTATGTTTAACGCCAAGTCATCTGATATTATTGTAAAGGTACAGGATTAATAGACTGTTCGGGCACACTTTGGATGGGAGTTGTGCAAAACGGCGAAAAACAATTAACTGGTTTAACATTTAGGCCTTCCCGACCAATATTATCCATAAGAGTTTTTGGGGTTAGAGGGCGTAAATATAAATGTGTCGTTAAACTCGCCACCACCCCACATTGTAGATGTTGTGGGTTTACTCTGCAACACACCGGTGTGCTGTAGTAGTAACGAATTGGCATGTTTTGTTAACGTGGTGGTGGGTTTAACGACAAATTTATATTTACACGACCTAACCCCAAAAAAAACCTCCATTATAGATGACATGGAACCAATGGGCGACGCCTGTGACAGCTGTTGTGGGGGCGATCATGATGGCAAACGGCTTCCAGTGTCTGCGGAATTGGCACTGATGAATACAGTGCTCAGGGGTGCAAGATGTGAGTACAGGGCAGGCTTCGCACCGTTCTAGAGTACCAGTGTTCAGGCAGTGGCGTGACTGAGCTAGCGAGCGGCGAGCTCGCAATGGGCTCACGCGCCAGACAACATTGAACAATAGGCCCCATTTCTCAACGGAAATATATTTTTTATTTTGCCAGCTAAGGCTCACCGAGCTATGCGGCTCTTTTTCAGGAGCGACGTGGCCACAGGTGATAAGCTCAACCAAGTTGCTTATTATGTGGAAATGTATAGCAGCCCAAAAAATACTCTGAACGCGTGATGTTGATTCTAAATGTGGAGGGAAAAGCGGAGGACCCGGAGAAAAATCCACGCGGCCGCGGGGCGGAGAGAGAGACATGCAAACTCCAAATATACAACAGGCGTCAGGGTTGGCATCGAAACCCACGCACCGTGGCGCCCTTCCTCAATCTTTTGCACCAGGGCCCTTGCCAACTACACCACGCCACTGGGTTCATAGGAACTGATCTAGCGGAGTGCAGGTGGTGATGGGGGGGGGGGGGTGCGTGCCGCAAGGTAAACAAGTCTCAGGGAGTACAGGGTACAAAGGTTCAACATACATGGAGTTCGGCAAAATAGGTACAGGGGTTCAAGGCATACGGGTTGTAGGAGCACGTGCGGGGATTATACAACCTAGGTCTGTCCTGGCACATTGATTTGATTTTATTATTCGCAGAAAAAAATTACATATGAAAGACAAGCAGTGCTAATAAAAAAAGAAGCAAGGTAAAAAAAAAGTGCACCAGGTGAGGTTTGAAACCCAAGAGGGCTCAAATGAAAACCACACCAAAATAAAATAACGATGTATATGCAAAACAGATTGTTCAATCAATTGAACAAAGCAAACTGATTACAATTAAACACGTTAAACTCCGTGTCCAGTACGCCTCTGACACGTGGCTACTAGTCACGTAGCTAATGCAGTCAAGTTACAAGTTCCAGGTGTATTTGTTTGCCTGCAAGGCAGGTGAAGCGAGGATCGAGTCTCAGTCACGAGAGCGGCCCTGCGTCACCGCAGCGACACAAGCGGGACAGACATCGTAAACATGCAGCAAGGGAGCGAATAGAACCCAAGAGCAGTCAACCGGCGACCCGCAAAGTATCAAGCGAGAGCTTTAGCCCCTGAGCTACAAGAGTGCAGCGTACCGGGGTTCAGTGATACGGGTGAACAGGCAGATATGGGCAAAATACACCCACCAACTGCAAGCTACTGGAGTGATGGAACGCGGAGGTACTGATGATCAAGTTCAACCGCGTCTCGTGTAATTCGGATGCAAATGGACAGTTTTTTTGCATCCCGTATTTAACCGTGGCATTAAATGAACCCATTTGATGATGCTAATGATCCGTGTTGTTCATAGAGCGGAGCTGGCCATCTACATTCAAGGTGGGGCCCCCCTTGTTAAAAAAAGAAGAGGGCCCGAATTTTGCAGGTTCATAAATGACGCCGCAAATGACTCACATTTGGACCATACACACAGCAGCAGCAGCAGCGATCAGCGCCCCGCTACAGTATCGGCTTATCTGCAGGCCAGGTACAGAAGTCAACCCTTGCGCCACGCAGGGACAGCTGCCACTGGGGGGGGGGGGGTGGGGGGGGCCCTATTTCTAATGCTTCGAGATGCGATGTGCAAGCGCTCAGCGAAACGCCGCTGGAGAGCGGCCCACGTGGGTTCAGCACGGAGTGTGCACGGGGCCTGCCGGCTCAAGCACCGCACAGCGCACGCGAAACAGGTGCGCACGGTTCACGCGAAAGAGAAGGGCGCTTTACAACGGGAGCCACCAGTGGTGTTCGGGACAGCTGTGGTAAAAGCAGCTGCCCGAGTCACCCCGACTGCGATGGCTGCTCATGTGTTGCAGAGCAACCTCCCTCCCCGCGAGACAAAGGCGGTAAAGTTGTTTGGCTGCCTCCGTGGAGTACCGAAGCGTGTGCGTCTCTAAACAACACCGGGTGCAGCCGGGGAGTAAATGTAATACAATCTGATGCTTTTTTTTTTATTTTATATTACCACTACCACTACCGCCAGCACTTCTTTATTTCGTTCGTACGGCTGATGTAGATGCAGAGCAACGACTGCCATCTCACGTCGAGGTGGGTCAAGGCAGATCACCACGTCAGGGGTAGCGGAGCGTTATTGCCGTGACGTCTCCCTCGTACTTGTGAATTGTGGGCGGAGGTGGAGGGGGGGGGAGGCGCATTCGCGTCGTTACACCTCGCACGGTCCTGTTCTCGATGACCACAGCCGCACGCTACTGGGGAGTTTTTTTTTTAAATGTTTACGTTTGTGCATCATCAGCTATCCGTAATTGCTGCGGTTTGTGCAGTGGATGAGGTTTAGGGCGGACCATGAGCTTCGTGGGAGATCAAAGCCAGGGATCTTCTGCGTTGGGTCTTTCACTGCTATTACCCTTGCGCTTCTGCTGCTCTTTCCAATGACCCCTCCCATCAATGAGTTTTCGCCGCCGAGTGGTAGAGATTATAAGGGGTCCCACGGTAACATTCTGGTGTCTGGAAACTTGGCCCTACTCCGTGTGTGCGTACGTGTGCGTACGTGCGCGTCTGTGTGCCAACATCAGCGGCGAATATCTAAACGGGTCCCCGCGACGACCCCTGCAACGTCGACTCCCTCTTTAACGAGCACCTGGTGCGGTGTGTAAACATCGACGCTGGGGAGACAGAGGCGGACGGGCGTGGTGCTGGCCACCCACCCCCTCTCGTGTGCCGTGCCGGGCCTTCATAGGTGCTGCTCGCTATACGGGGGATCTTTGTCTTACACTTCGCTGCGATTTTGGGTCACACCGTGCGTTACTTGGCACGACCCCTTTGACGTATTCGCTGCACCACATCTCCCGGCTGGAGCGAAACGTCGGACATCGTGCCGTACGACACTCGGCACAGCCCAAACACAACACGAGGGAGAGGCTGTACACAGCATGTGAGCGGGGCGGCGGGGGGGGGGGGGGGCTGGTTGTTTGTGTGCACGCGTTGGTGGGGGGGGGGGGGGCAGCCGGGGTTCAATCGTGAATATTTGATGGTGAAAGTGTGGCGGGGCTGGCATCGACACGCATCCCCCGTCCTCGAGTGCCATGCCAGTCAGCGATAATGCTGGCATCGTCACAGTAACCTCGCGACGGCCCCCCTGTGCCCACACAAGTGGCACAGCGTGGTTGGCACGGACGCTGGTGTGAGGATTTAAATGCGCACCCCCACAACCCCCCCCCTCCCCTGTCCAAATGTATCCTCCCACCTCTTCGTCGCCCGACACCTGGGGTCCCTCTGAGCCGTGGGAGAACCTGCACAGTGGCACTCATTGCTCACAGGATAGCTATGCCAATGACTATCCACTCAGCTCTCTAGCCCTTCTACATCATCATCATCACCATCATAATAAACAATCCTCACTCGGCTGTCTCTACCCCTTTCTGAACATCATTCACATCAGTCACAGTGGGGTTGTGTTGTTGGCATGGGTGGGCGCCCTGGTGCAAGGAATTAATTGTGTGTGTGGGGGGGGGGCATCCCTTTACAATTCCCCCCCCCAACTCTCAGTCGATTGGCGCGTGGATGCCTCTGGTGCAGTGAGACCGCCTGCACACTCAGCAGCTGCGTCACTCACCGTGATTCGAACTTGTGTTCGCCGCCGGGTTCATAGTGCGATGCGCTAACCATTGCATTACTGCTCCCTCCAATCGTGTGAAATGGGCGTGTGGGGAGCGGTAGTGTAGCGGTTAGAGCGCTACACTGCGACCCGAGTTGTATTCCCGCTCACGGCCAACACCAGTGACAATTATCTGAACCGGTGCTGGGCCTCAAATGAGTACCTGGTGCGGTGTGTAAAACATCGCCACTGGGGAGACAAAGGCGGCCGGGCGTTGTTTTGGCCACCCACGCCCTCGTGTGCCATGCCGGCCTTCATAGGTGCTCGCTAACAGCACTTGCCCCAACAGTCCGCTAAGGCTATGGGGTGGATCTTTGTCTTTGTCCTTTATATATGATACGAACCCAGATCTCACCTGATAAATTAGGCTCCCACCTGACTTCAAATACAGTGAAGGTATTGTGTTTCCGAACGTGAGGACGAGTCCGGCGCATGTAAACAGGGCTCAATTTCTCACCGACTATTTCCCTCCATGTCACTGGGAGAATAACGCACGTGGCACATTACTTTCAGCCACATAGCAAGAAGAATACCGAATGTGGTGTACTGCTGGGTGCATCATTTCTTTCCCATCACCATTACCACGGTTGCTGTTCCTTTGGACTTCAGTCGAAGATTCCTCCACCCATGCTGAGGACTCAGCCTACCTGAGACTGACTCTTTCCTCTCATCAACACTGTCTTCAACCACTACCACCACCAATGGCTGCAGGTCTCAATAACACTTACTCAATCACCCACCCACTCATCCACCCACTCAAATCACCCACCCACTCACCCACACACACACTCAATCAGCCAACCACTCGCCCACTCACCACACCGCAGGTCACCTAACTTCTCTTCTCGACTTATTTTCCCTCGCACTGCTCCACTTTCGAATTCCCTCCTAACCAGCATCATCGTCGTCTCCTTTTCCCCGAAGCTTGTACAACAAAGATAACTTTGCTCAACTCAAGAAACGTGTTGTACTCTTTAGCTCTCGCAGCTTTTAGAGTGTGCAGTTTGTTGCTGACCGCTCGGAGTTGTGTGGCCCTATCGGCCTGTGTTCAGCGTCCACGATAAAAAAAACAAACCCAACCTTACAGACCACTTTGTCATAATTTACAGCAGCTCATGCGGCATTGACTGGAAGCTGGTGTCTCGCACGACGGCAACTCGCAAATTATCCCCCCAGCGATGAATCACGCGCTCCCTAACGCGGGCCCTCCTTGTGAAATCCACGCACGTGTGGCCGCTGAACGGGCCAATCACGGGAGGAATGAGTACAATTGACCGGGTCTGGATGCACTTCCACATCGGTTCCTCAGTGGAACCAATGTGAATTCTTGGGGGGTGCAACAAAACATTTTTTGGGGAGAGAGGGAAGAAGAATTATTGAGAGGCGTGCTGTCGTGGGGGTGGTTCATTTAATTTCGCTCCACGACTTATCGATCGAGAAGGGTGCATCCAGGAATTGGGACTCATGGGGGCTACGCAACTTGCCTAGGCTGCCCTGGCTGCCCCAGCTGTCCAGGCTGCCCCGGCTGCCCCTCGGGGCACGTTGTTGGTTGCTGCCCGCCGGTTGTATTGCACCGGGGCTGCGCTGCCGTTTTGGTTCGTCTCTCCCCCATCGCTCGTGTTCCCCTGCCCTGTCCCAACCCGTCCCACCCACCCCACTTCTACCCTTAAAATAGAGCTCACCTTTGCACGGCGTCTGCAAGATACGGCTGCACTCAGGGACGCTATAAAAATCGAAATCCTTCTCGCTGTTGACGTTTGGGTTGGCCGGGTCCTTGCCGGGTCTTTGCCCGCGCGAGTGGCCAACTCTCCTCGACAGGGGCAGAAACATCATGGCGGTCGTGGGAAATATTCCCCGGCGTCCTTCACCGAATCTCTCGTTGCGTTCTGGGAACGCGGTTGAGGCCTCTTTTGCGGAGGTGCATAGGCGTGTGGGAATGGATCGCGTGACCACCCCGTTGCCCTGCAGCGACAGGCCGTCACTCAGCCGTGCTCCGTTTTCACCGCTCTCGCCCCCGCCCCCCCCCCCCAAAACCTCTACCCCCACCTCCGCCAGCGCCACCCCCCGCCAGCACAACTATTTTTACGAGCGAAATATAATTCTGGTTACTTAGACGCAACTCCGCTCCGCACGCCATCGTCATAACCCCGCATTCGCCCGAGACTCGACCCCGCGGGACGAAGATCAGCGAGCGTCGCCGGAGAGGAGGCGTGTGACCTCCCGTGACCTCCCGTGACCTCCCGCGGCCAAGACGTTGAGATACCACATAGGGAATTCTGGGCCAACAGGTCACTTGAAGGGATCTTGGAGGTAGCCCTCAGTGCAGTCTCTCAGTGTAATTCCGAGCGTGCGCCTCCACCCACGCTTCTTCGCGCAACTGTTCAGATTTTGTTCCATTTTCTTTGTCGGTGTCCACGTGTCAAGTCCGTGCGTCACGGCAAGCAGGTAAATATTCACGGATTTGAATGCCCGTACACGAGCGGCAATAACAGTGCCAAATGGAAAACACATGGGGTGAGTGTGTGTGTGGGGGGGGGGGGGGGGGGTAATGTTTCTGCTTCAGAGCAGTGTGGAGCGACGGAGAGATTTGACTGGCTTACAGCGAGGGACCCCCGCACTTTGCATAGATGGTAGAGTCTTGAAAACAATGGGAAATTTCAATAAAGTTTACATACGACCAGTTTGCCTTCAATCAAATCACCCCGGCATGCACCTCATCTTATCAGATCTCGGACAGCTGAGCGGGGACGAGTCTGCACAACGCGTGGATGGGCGATCACCTTGCGTAAACGTGTCACGCTGGCCAGACGTCATGCGAATAGAGGCGTGTTGTACCCACACTTTACCCTACCACACGCGACCTGCCGACCGTAGCTGTGGTTGTTACCCATTTGCACCGGCTGGCTGGGTGGACAGAGGCCGGCCGGGGTGGGTGATCGGGTGGGATTTGAGAAAACTCGCTTGCCCCCCCCCCCACCCCATTGCTTTGACTGCCGGTCCCGAGAGGTGGGAATCGAACCCTCAAACCTCGGGCTCTGCGAGCCCAGTGCGCTGCTGACCGCCACACCGCCAGCGGTTGCGGCAGCGCCCCGTCACGCTCATTTCTCCTCGCCAGTCACTGGCAACTCAGCGGCTCGACGTCGCCGAGTTAGGACTCGGTCGAGCGGCGAACGGTAGCCGGTTAACCTGAACTACCACGGGGCGGCTAAAGCCGGCGAGGTGCAAGTGGAGCTTCCACCCCGACAGGGTGCGCAGCCATGACTGTGGTTGTCTTGGGGGGGGTGGGGGCCTGGACACACCCCCCCCCCCCCCACCAAACATGTTCAGCAAAGGCCAAGAGACACGCACAACATGCATTTTATGGACGAAAATAGCGGTGTTTTTGGAGTCCTGTGTTTTTTCTCCCTCCAGACAAGGCGATGTCAAACTCTCACCGCTGGCCGAGAACCGCGTGCAGGAGACGGGAACTGCCTCCATGCTCGCTTCACGAGCGAACTATAAGTTAGCACTCGCGTTAAAATCTGGTCTTCATCGACACACTGCGGGGGTAAGTTACAGAGTTACAGATGCGACGACCCCCCCCCTTCCTCCTGTGTGAATAAATCACTTTCACTTGTAAAGGAATTCTGAAGTCGTGGTAGTGGCGGAGGGGGGTGGGGGACGACGCTGTGCCACTCTAACCACCAGCCATAGCTGGCGGGACACCGGTCCAACTCTCTGTGCGGCGGGCCACGCAGTCGTCGGCTTTCACCGACCGCGCCACAACGACAACCGCCACCGTCAACCGCCAACCGCAGCAGCAGCAGCAGCCACACCGCCGGAGAGGTCACGAACCCGACACCCGAAGCCTTCACAGCATCATCCTCTTGTGGGTCCCCGCCGACAGCTCCCCCCAGCCCCTTTTATCTGCGCCTGCATTCCTCGGGAGAGGGACCCGCCCTCTAAACGAGACGGCGTGCCACTGACGGTGGGAGACCTCCCTATTATCATCATCATCATCATCGTCGTCGTCAAACTTCGCCGCCACCGTGGAACGCATTGGGAGTGTTCGGTGGCCTTCCTCCCGTCGGCGGGGAAAGTTGGCCAGCTTGTCGAGAAAGCTCCTGGGCACGCGGAGCGAAGCGTCGGACATCGTGCCCGAGCTAAGTGCGGCAAAACAACTCGGTCTGAGAGTGGCGGCGGCAACTGCGAAAACCCACGCGGTCAAACTTTGCCTCGAAACGGATTCCCAGAGTCATTGAAAAGATGCGGTGGGCCGCGTGGAGAGATGCTGTGGGAGGGAGAGACGCGGTGGTTACAGGAATCCCACACCAGTGAAGGATAACAGCCTTCACCCAGCTGCTTGTTCATGCCTTGCAGATAAGGCAACGGGTTTGCTGGGGAATGATTTAGTAAAATTGACAGCCAAGGTGCAGTGGGGTGGGGGGGGGGGGAACCTCGGTAATTCACGGAAAACGTTCATTCAGCAAATATTTTCTAATTCGTAGACTCCGTTTAGAATTCACGATTCCTGACCACCGTGACCCTCTCGTGGCGAAATTCGTATCCCGAGCGATTTGAGATTTACAGCCAGTTGTCGTTAATTCGCTGCTGGATTGCAGGCCTCCCCGGTGTCCACCCCGTCTGTCGCCACTAAAGTCGTGAGCTTGAATCCGCGTGTGAGCCACCCTTGATAAAAAATAGCAACATAAAGCAGACTTCTCAATACATTCCCTCTCCTCCTCTGCATAAAATAAATATCCACACCGATGTTTGCGCGGCGCCTGGAGATGTGGTCACATTTATGCGCCGCTACATAAATCCACATTGCATTGGAACGCACCAGGCCTGTCTGGTTATACTTCACTCGGTCACAGTGTGGGTTGGTGCTGAAAGTGGTGGTTGGTTGGTGGTGGTGGTGGTGCGGTGGTGGTGCCCAGGACCGTTTCGGATATAATTCTCCAATTGATGCTATAGCTGCGTGCCTGGAATCGAACTTGGGTCACGTAGACTCCCAGCGCAATGCCTTTCAAGGCAAATCATAAAAAATACCTGACTGCATGAACACAAAAGTAGGCGGACCAATGGAATATATGAAAGGCAACCCCCCCCCCCAAAAAAAAACCATGCATCAATAATACCCCAGTAAACGTCCAACATTGGGCCAACGTTGGTAGGAATTGTTGATTGACCTTGACCCAACGTTGATCCAACATTGACCCACCGTTGGATCAACGTTCAACGTTGGCTCAATTTTGACCCATCATCGGCCCAACGTTTCAAATCTTCTGGATCTGCCTTTAAAAGGAAAAATAAAAATAGGCAACGTTTCGTGCAATGGCTCTTTTTCACAGCACATAAATGACGAAGGGGACACTTACGTCCCATGAAGAATGAACCGTTGCCTGAAGCGTCACCTATAATATATATAGTTGTATTCATTTTAAGGCCACGCACACGCGCGCAGTGTGTGATAGACGAGCGCGTTGAGTTTTTGCGTCGTTATTTTGCGCTCGTGCACAGATCGCTGCCAGGGCAGCAGCAGCAGTGGCGGCGGGCATCGCCGGACGATTTGTTTACATGACGCGAACGCAAAATAGACGCGTCCATCACGCGCACGCGCGTGCAGCGAGATAGAGCCGACGGGAAGCCACCGCGGCGGCTTACAGAGACAGATGGCGGCGGGCGCGATACCGCGACAAGACTGAGCGAGGACGCGTCGGCAGAACGCGTTTGACTTTAACCACGCGTCATGCAAAAGGGAGATCGCCGCTCGACCGTCGATACAAAGATTAAAGCGCAAAAATCAGCCCGCTCCGCCAAAACACCGCGGCGCGTCGCTGGCGCGTCCGCTCAAGGCGGCGCGCACACGAACACGCGGACGTGGAGGGTCCATCGCGCACCTGCGGAGATGTTCGCCGGCGGGTACGTGCGCGTGTGTGTGTGTGTGCGTGTGTGTGCGTGTGTGGGCGTGTGCGTGTGTGTGGGCGTGTGCGTGTGTGCGTACAAAAAAATAAAACAACGCAAATCCTGGAAAGCGGCCAACTTACCGCCCAAGGAGCCATCACTCAGCCACCCCGCACGACACGCTCGCTTGCGCGCACGCACGCACGGACGCAGAGGACGCACAGGCACGCACGCACACGCGATGGGGGTGCACGCCAATGCGTTGGAGGGGGGGGGGGGGTTACGAGTGTGACGTGCGACGGACTCAGCGGCCGTGGTGGCGCATGAATTGCCCCGTGGGCACGGGGGCACCGGGGCATGGGTGGGGACTGGCGCCAGCGGCACGGGAGAGGTGGGAGGGGTCAAGGTGTGCTCACACAGGTTCTTGCCGGGGTGCGGTGTGAGACGGTGAAGGGGGAGGTATAGGTTGTCAACAACCTACGGATTTACATAGAGACCCACAGACTTGGAGACCCATTATATATAGACCCACAGACTTACATAAACATCCATAGACTTACATAGAGATATGTAGACTTACATAGAGACCCACAGACTTCCATCGAGATCCATCGGCGTACATAGGGATCCATTACATAGAGACCCATAGACTAACATAGAGACCCACAGACTTAGATAGAGACGCACAGACTTGCATAGAGACCGCATAGATGTACGTAGGGACACTTAGACATAGAGACCCAGGGACTGGTGTGACGCAGGTGGTCTGACACTGCTGGTGTGACAGCTCTTTGCCAGGGATGAGGGGGCTATGGGGGAGGCATGTCAAGAAGGTCACCAGTGAAAGGGAGATACACAGAGACTCATTGACATGCATAGAGACGGATACCCACCAACTGACACAGCCTCTTTAGCATGTATAACGACTTAAAGACATATAAGCGACAAATAGACTGATACAGAGTCTCAGACTTAGATATACTGTACATTCTTGACCCTTAGTTTGACATTGACCAGTAGACATACGGTACTTTGAGACCCATAAACTTTTGACTAGAACCAGACGTACACATAATTATTGAATAACCCAAACGGTAATAAACATCCATTGTAATTTATATGCATACATTAACACCCCCCCCACCCCACCTCTGGTCTTCGTACCTGATTAGCTCACAAGTGATGACATCACATTTATCTGTTCGCCTGATGATGCTGGTTGGTGCAATTACCGGCGAAACGTCACTGGTACTCGGAATGCAAATGTTGCGGTGGGTTTACTCTCCAACCCACAATCGGTGTGCTGTACTAGTAACGAATTGGCGCGTTTCTTTTACGTGACAAACATTACCAATTGGCTGTCTGGTGGTGGCGGGTTTAACAACACATCTAAATTTACGCGATCTAACCCAAAAATAAACACCTCTATTATAGAGGATTATAGACTTATATAGAGACATATATGCTCTACAGAGACACACTGATTTAAATATACATGTATACTTATGGGAGATGCAAAAACCGATACAAAGAACCAAATACTTACGCTCTATAGAGACCCATAGACGGAAAGAGATCTAAAGATAAACAGAGGCACACACACCCACACAGAGACTCATATGTGCAACGACACAGACATACTTTGAAACCCATATACTTGCAAAAAGGGCCATAGACCTACACATAGATCCATATACTTATATAGTGACCCATAAGCTTAACGAAGAACCCACTGACTGACTCAGAGAGAGACTCAGTCTCACAGAGATCCATATACTACACAGAGGCCCATAAATTTACTGACAAAGAGACAAACTTACCCAAAAACAGGCTTATTTTGAAACCCATATACCTACAAATAAACCCATAGACCTACACAGAGACCCTTAGGCTTGCAACAGAGACCCCGAACACTTGCACATACGCACATATGAATTCTCATACTAATGCACATACGTAGATTCACACAGACTAACAATGACAGATGGCATTCATGCGCTTGTACGACGCTATTGAGACAAAGAGTCCCCCTCTCTCTCTCTGTCATGCTTGGCCTGGGTTCCTGGGTAGAAGCGAGGACAGCGAAACGGCAAAAAAAAATCTAATTTGTGAGCAGCACAAAGGACAAAGACACCACGTGACAGAGGAAGTGAATGGGACACGGGGACATTCCATCGCGCCTCCACCCAGAAGTCAAGAACCGATTCGTGCACTCATTCACCAGTTGTGTTCATTCCACGAGCATTTCTCCATCGAAACGTCTCTGCTGCATGAAGGCCTCCCCATGAAATGCGGTGGCGAGATGTTAACTACCTCGCCTGGTATACAGGAGGTTGTGGGTTCGACCCCGACCCTGATGCCTGCTACATATTTCGAGTTTGCGTGTTCTCCCCGTGGTTTATTCGATTTTTCTCCAGGTCCTCCGGGTTTACCCCTCCACATTGAAAAACGTACGTTTAGAGTATTTGGCTGCTGTAAATTTCCACGAGATAAGCCGCTTCGTTGAGCTGTCATTTGTGACCAGGTCGCTTCTGAAAAAGAGCTACATAGCTCAGTGGGTCTTACCTGGTAAACAAAAGCATTGTTTAGTTTTAAGTTGTTTGTGTAGGTCACGGGGAGTTGCTTTAACCATACTTCACCACGCTGGTCAGTGAGGGTTGGTATAGAGGGTGCCGAGGCTTACCCTGGCACAGTTCAGATAATGGCCACCACTGATGTTAGCCTTGGCAAGAAACAAAAACGAATATGGGATATCAGATTCATCAGGCAATCTACTGTGCCAACACTCCACTACCTTATACATGATTGTATATAGACTCTATAAGAAAGACAACAAAGACAAAGATATAACATCATCATGATCGCGAACATCACATCAGCAATGATCAATCCACCGCTGAATGAATACCCCTGTAGATGTATAACCCAGTGCGCTAACCGCCACGCCACCACTCCACCCCATGGTATACGGTATATATATATTTTGCGGGATAATTATTCGTCGTTGGAGTGTAAACCATTTCAGATGGTGGCGTGCGTGTGCGTGTGTTCTTTGTTTACGCGCTGGGATCGGTTCGGGATTTTGTTTTAGCGGTAATTAAACCCAGACGCCCCTTGAAAGAGAGACTTCGAGCCTCAATTGGCTCCGCGCGTGCGCACACGCAAGTACAGCCCTTGGTCAATCCACTGCTGGATGACAACTACACAGACAAAGATCCCCCGTATAGCCTTAACATACAGTTGGGGCAAGTGCTGTTAGCCAGGACCTATGCTGGCCGGCAAGGCACACGAGGGGGTGGGTGGCCAGCACCACGCCTGGCCGCCTTTGTCTCCCCAGTGGCGATGTTAACACACCGCACCAGGTACTCATTTGAGGCTGAGTCGACCTAGCGGAGGTCCAGGACCATTCCAGATTTCACTTGCAATTGATTTTAGTCGTGGTCGGGAATCAAACTCAGGTGACTGGGTGCTTAGGGTATTGCACAAAAGCGCGAAAAAAATATACCAACGCATGAATTATGTATACGCCGGCTTATAAATCTCCAGCGCGCTCTGTAAATCACCTGCACCAGCTGTGGGCAGCAGAGACAAAGAGAACGATTTGAAGGAGTCTCAAGGCTGCTTCCAGAGGGGTGGCGCCACGGTGGCGAGATGTTAACTACCTCGTCGAGTATACAGGAGCTCGTGGATTCGACCCCGACCCTAATGCCTGTATATTTGGAGTTTGCGTGTTCTCCCCGTGGTCGTGTGGATTTTCCCCCGCGTTCTCCGATTTTTCCCTCCACCTTTTAGAAGCATGCGTTTAGAGTATTTGGCTAATATAATTTTCTACGTAATAAGTCACTTATATTCTTGGTTCTTTCGGTAAAAGTCACGTGACTTTACCGAAAGAACCAAGAATATGAATCCCTGCAGTCACGAAAGCTTTAAATCAAAATAAGTCACTCCTTCGTTGAGCTATCATTTGTGGCCAGGTCGCTTCTAAAATAAGAGCTATGTAGCTCAGTGGGCCTCACCTGGTAAAATAAAAAAAATATATGTTTAGTTAAAGTGGGATTTTTGGCCAATTACACCTGCAAACGAATCAGAATGATGCCCGCCTTGGCCGATGAAAGGGCGAGAGTTCACGCGAGGGGTGGGGTAAGGGGATGGGGGGGGGTCTCGCTTCATGCGCCTGCAATCCGCAAATCCCGAAGTGGACTTTTCATCTCCAACTTTCACACAAATCTCTGCCCCTGTAAATCCGCCGGCTTGTTTCATCATTCGAAAACAACAAAAACGTACAGAACCCGCCCGTTCTCGCCTAAGGTGCGCGCACATTACGTGCCTGTTATGGCATCGGCTCGCGGAGTAATATAAACATTTATGCGAGCATTTACTCGCGAAAGCGGGGACCGTAAGCCGCTGAAAAGGGCAGAATGCAGTGTTTGGACAGGGTCCGTCACTCCTGGGGCGCGAGGAATGTGCGATGCTCACGGCAGCACCCGGGAGACTCACAGGGGCCTGGCAGGCTCCATCCTCTCTGGGTTGCTGCCCCTCTTGGGCGCGAGTGCATTCTTGTCGGAGGAGGCATTCCGGTAATGTCAACACGGCTCCTAAGCACACACACACACAATCCCCGGACTGCCGTCTCCCATCCGGGGACACCCCCCCCCACCCCTCTCTCTCTCTCTCTCATGGGAGCCAGACTGCCGCCCCGTGCCCCCCCCCCCTTTCACCTCCCCCCACCTCCATCACCTGCACCCCCTCCCCCACCAACGTTGCGATATTAACGGGCCATTCGTGGGAGGGGTGGAGGGGGCATACATTATTTGTTGAGGCCACCTCGTTTAAATGTACAAACTCCGAGTGAGATGAGATAAGAAATATAGGCGAGAAATGCTGCGTTGTCGTGAGATGAGAGACACGTGGGACGAAGGATAGAGCTGCAGCGAGATGAGAGAAAAGAGATGCAGATGAGACAGGTGGAGTGAGATAACAAAAGAGAGAGAGATGAGATATGATTCAACCGTTTTTTGTTAATGGCATTTTTACAGAATTAGCATCTGAAATTCGAGCTAATGTGCTGTTGTTGTTGTTGAATTATTTGTCCTGCTGTCACGGATCCGTGGGCCTCTCTCTCTCTCTCGAGCTACTAAGAGGGCCCTGAAACCTCGACTCGGTTTCCTTTACGGGCCCAGTTGCCTCCAGGACTGCCCCCACGAACAACCAACCACCCCCCACCACCCCCGGGCAGCCCAGAACCACGACACACTCGTCGGCTCAGTCGCGCATGCCTAAACTCCCGGGGTAAACGTCCAAACAGCATCACTTTTCACACTAAGTACTGCTAACTCACCACAGCTGTTACACAAGCGGGCAGAAGGGAGCAACCGGCGATAGGCCCGGAGAGAGAGGGGGTTGGGGGGGGGGGGCTTGGGACCCAATCGCCAGGGCCCCCACGTGCGAGGCCCATGTTTAAAAAAAAAACCCATTCAGCGCTCTCATTCCTGGCATGGCTTCTCAGCACCATCATCATTTACCGTGATCGTTATCAGCCACGATCTATCCACTGCTGGATGGAGTTCCCCCCCCCCACCTCTCAAATCCAAAGTCGTCGTGATAACTGTCACGGTCCTGCGATGCAACAGAAGCCGGGGTCACAGCCAAGGTGCGGCTGGCGTCGTCCTCGTCATCATCATCATCATCGACGACGACGAGTTCACGCCAGAGATGAGATCAGCTGCGTGTTGCTCGCTATGCATGGCGGGGCCACGAGAGATGGCCACGGCTAGAGGAGGGGCCTTCAGTCAATTCAGCAGCAGGAGAGATCACGGCCGATGACGATGATGGCGATGATGATGATGATTGCGCTGCTCGTATCAGCGCAAGGTTTAGGGCTGCCCTGGGCCACAGCGGGCGGCCGGAGCTAACGGGAGCGTCTGCCACGGAGATGGAGCGATGGAATCAGCTCACGCGCAAGGCGTTGTATGGATTTGTCTCGCTGCAGGACTGTGAGAGGCGGGCGAGAGTTTGGGGAGCGGCCTTCATCCAGCAGTGGATAGGTCATGGCTAAAGACGTTTAACGAAGATGGTTCGAAGGAGCCTCCCCACCATCTGGCTGCTGATAACGGAGCTGCGTCGGAGCAGACGAATGGGCAGGAATTTCATGCGGGCTCGTGTAATTCATCAAGCAGTGGATAGAGAATGGCTGACGACAACGGCGGCAGCCGTGGCCGTAAGTTCGATTTCGCACCGCCTTTCTAAAACAAAAATAACTACCTTGTTTTGTTTTAATTCCCCGAAGCTTCCTTCTATTATACGGCACCGTCAACGCGTATCATTTGTTAATTTAAACAGACTCGCAGCGGTTCCAACCGCCACGGCTCGAGAACATTCCCCGCAAACCGCCGGTGGGGAAACAATTGAACGCGTAGGCGACTGCGGTGTGATGTTCATGCGTGCGGCTGGTGTGATGTTCATGTGTATGACTGGTGTGATGGTTATGTGTATGACTGGTGTGATGTTCATGTGTATGACTGGTGTGATGTTCATGCGTGCGGCTGGTGTGATGTTCATGTGTATGACTGGTGTGATGGTTATGTGTATGACTGGTGTGATGTTCATGTGTATGACTGGTGTGATGTTCATATGTATGACTGGTGTGATGTACATGTGTATGACTAGTGTGATGTTCATGCGTGCGACTGGTGTGATGTTCATGTGTATGACTGGTGTGATGTTCATGTGTATGACTGGTGTGATGTTTGTGCGTGTGACTGGTGTGATGTTCGTGTGTATGACTGGTGTGATGTTCGTGCGTGTGACTGGTGTGATGTTTGTGCGTGTAATTGGTGTGATGTTCATGTGTATGACTGGTGTGATGTTCATGCGTGCGACAGCGTGATGTTCGTGTGAATGTGGTGTGATGTTCATGTGTATGACTGGTGTGACGTTCATGCGCATGACTGGTGTGATGTTCACGGGTATGACTGGTGTGATGTTCATGTGTATGAATGGTGTGATGTTCGTGCGTGTGAATGTGGTGTGATGTTCATGTGTATGACTGGTGTGATGTTCATGTGTATGACTGGTGTGACGTTCATCCGTATGACTGGTGTGATGTTCGCACGTATGACTGGTGTGATGTTCGTGCGTGTAATTGGTGTGATGTTCATCCGTGCGACTGGTGTGATGTTCGTGTGAATGTGGTGTGGTGTTCATGTGTATGACTGGTGTGATGTTCGTGTGAATGTGGTGTGATGTTCATGTGTATGACTGGTGTGATGTCCAGGCGTGCGACTGGTGTGATGTTCGTGTGAGTGTGGTGTGATGTTCATGTGTATGACTGGTGTGATGTCCATGTGTATGACTGGTGTGACGTTCATGCGTATGACTGGTGTGATGTTCACGCGCATGACTGGTGTGATGTTCATGTGTATGAATGGTGTGATGTTTGTGCGTGTGACTGGTGTGATGTTCATGTGTATGACTGGTGTGATGTTCGTGCGTGTGACTGGTGTGATGTTCATGTGTATGACTGGTGTGATGTTCATGCGTGCAACTGGTGTGATGTTCATGCGTGCGACTGGTGTGATGTTCGTGTGAATGTGGTGTGATGTTCATGTATATGACTGGTGTGATGTCCAGCCGTGCTACTGGTGTGATGTTCGTGTGAATGTGGTGTGATGTTCATGTGTATGACTGGTGTGATGTCCATGTGTATGACTGATGTGACGTTCACGCGTATGACTGGTGTGATGTTCACGCGTATGACTGGTGTGATGTTCATGTGTATGAATGGTGTGATGTTTGTGCGTGTGACTGGTGTGATGTTCGTGTGTATGACTGGTGTAATGTCCATGTGTATGACTGGTGTGATGTTCGTGCGTGTGACTGGTGTGATGTTCATGTGTATGACTGGTGTGATGTTCATGCGTGCGACTGGTGTGATGTTCATGCGTGCGACTGGTGTGATGTTCATGTGTATGAATGGTGTGATGTTCGTGCGTGTGACTGGTGTGATGTTCGTGTGTATGAATAGTGTGATGTTCGTGCGTGTGAATGTGGTGTCATGTTCATGTGTATGACTGGTGTGATGTTCACGCGTATGACTGCGATGCGATGTTCACGTGCGTGACATTATCCATGTGCTTGGGCACTGCAGAGACGTGTACGGTACGAGTTGTGGATTTTACAGCGCGTGTACACACACACACACATGTACACACACACGTGTACACGATGTGTGGTGGATGATGTGAGAATGACGTGGTGGACGATGTGACGGATGATGTGGTAATGACGTGGTGGACGATGTGTGGTAGATGATGTGAGAATGACGTGATGGATGATGTGTGGTGGATGATGTGAGACTGATGTGTTGGACGATGTGTGGTAGATGATGTTAGAATGACGTAGTGGACGATGTGTGGTAGATGATGTGATAATGACGTGATGGACGATGTGTGGTGGATGATGTGAGAATGACGTGATGGACGATGTGTGGTGGGGGCGGGGGGTGGAACCGTCTAAAAATATTCCCGGAGCGCCCCTGCTCGCTGACGATGGAGGGCCCGCTCACGCAAGTGCGAGACGAGGAGGAAGCTCACTGGGGCACGGCCGCCACAGCTACACACGAGACCCACCCGCTCCATCCCCACTGTGTAGCCTCAACAGACTGTTGGGGCAAGTGCTGACAGCGAGTAGCACCTATGAAGGGGTGGGTGGACAGCAAAAAGGCAAAGATCCCCCGTATAGTCTTGAACAGACTGTTGGGGAAAGTGCTAACAGCGAGTAGCACCTATGACGGTGTGGGTGGACAGCAAAAAGGCAAAGATCCCCCGTATAGTCTTGAACAGACTGTTGGGGAAAGTGCTGTTAGCGAGTAACACCTATGAAGGTCGGCATGACACAGGGGCACAACACGCCTTTGTCTCCCCAGTGGCGAAGTTTACACACCGCACCAGGTACTCATTTGAGGCTGAGTCGACTTAGCAAAGACCCAGGACCGGTTCAGATAATCGTCACTGACGGTGGCCGTGCGTGGGAATCGAACTCGGGTGGCCAGGTTCGTAACGCGGTGTGCTAACCGCCACACTACCGCTCCCCACCCACAATCAGACAAACAGACACACATATACACACACACACATACACCCACATATCATCCTATCAAACATTTATTCTGGACGATCAATGTCCCGTGCCACCAACTTGATAATTACGAATTGTGCACCTGTACACACACACACCCGCGCGTGCACACACACACACAACAACAACCGCCATTCGCCACTAAGTGGCAGTGACGTCACCACGACGCTTGTGCCACACACACACAGACACACGTGCACGCGTGAGCAAAAAAAAAACCACACACAGACCTGGGGAAACGGATCCACAAACACAGGTGTTGTTTGTCAGCTGCGGGACAAGCTGACGAGTTCCTGTGGCCCTCTTACAAATGATAACCCCCCCAACACTCACACGGGGTCCACGCTGTGAGAGAGACCCCCCCCCCCTCTCCAGCATTAACCCGCCCCTCCCCCACAGGATTAACGCCACCCCTTAGGGATCTTGGCCCGGTGGTCGAGACTAACAACGGAGCGACGAACCAAAGGATGGAACAAAAAAAAAACATGGCCCGAGATTTACGTAATCTCGTTGAGCTATCATTTGTGGCCAAGTCGCTTATGAAAAAGAAGCTGATAGCTCATTGGGCTCTACCTGGCAAGCTAAAAAGTAGTTCACTTTTATTTGTAATTTTTTTAAAAAAGTTAATTGTTTGACCTTTGCTATACTTTTCACTCCTACCGTGTCTTTATATTCTTTGTTCTCGTAACGCCCTGACCCGCCCCAAATGGACTTCTGTAAAAAAAAAAAAACAGCATTATAGCTCATCAGATTCCTCCAGTCGAAATCAATATTTTGATTCTGAACATCGACCGCTGAGACGGATCAATGGAAGCAGCCCCGTACTCTGGAATCGGGCGGGACGGAACCGCCTTCATCCAACAGTGTATAGATCACTGCTGATGATGATGGTGGTGCTGATGACGACGCTAATGATGAAGGATCTTTGGCATCGGGGGTTTCCTCTCTCGGCAGCAGAGCCAGCCGCTCCGGCCTCGTTGCCAATCGAGGCCTCTCGTTCCACGCGATGCCCGCTGACGGGGGGGGGGGGGGTGGGGGGGGGGAGCTGAACCCGATGTCGTTAGGGCACCTTCGCCGCTATTAACTTGTCAGCACAAATTATTGAATCCCGAGAGAGAGAGAGAGAAATCGCGGCACGTAACCACCGCCGATGGCTTTGGAAGTGTCACTGCAAGTGACGATGGCGAAGTAGATTATATATATGTGTGGGAGGGAAAAGGTGGCGTGGGGGGGGAACCCACAACCCCAAAGCCACCAGTGCCATTTGAATTCACACGTTCCCAGCTCTTCCCACCTCACCCCACTCCCCAACTTGTCTCGTTCGTACAGCCTCG
Source organism: Petromyzon marinus (assembly GCF_048934315.1). Classification (NCBI taxonomy): domain Eukaryota; kingdom Metazoa; phylum Chordata; class Hyperoartia; order Petromyzontiformes; family Petromyzontidae; genus Petromyzon; species Petromyzon marinus. Next base: position 4,352,855 of record NC_133710.1, on the reverse strand, counting down.
CTTGGGTCGGACGGGACAGGGCGTGAGCGGGCGGTGTCCTCGGAGGCCTTCACGAGATTTGATGGAGCCCGAGCCTCCCCCCCACCGCCCGCCTGCCCCAACCTCGCCATCCGTGTCACGCTTCATTCGCGCGTCGGCGGTGGCGGCGTTGCCGCAGGGAAAACGCGGTCCGGATGTCGTCACCGACGCTCCTACTTCTGCTACCGCCGGGGCTGCTGTTCCTGTCATTTTGCTGCAACTGTTGCAGTCGCAAGTTGCTGTTGATGCGTATCGGTTGGTGCCTCCTGCTGCCGGTGCTGGTGGTACCGCGTTGATTGAGGCCAGGGGCGTGGCCAGGGGTGGCCCAATTCCCGACGGTAGCCACCCCGCACGGAGCACCCCGAGGGGGCAATCTCTCACGCTCATCCGCATCACTCTGGCCGTGGTTCCCATGACCACTTTCCCACTTGGCCCGGCCCGGTTCAATATCTGGGCGGATGGCCTTGTGCATGAACGCGAAGCCGTTTTAAACTTTGGCCTGCGTAGCCCCGTATTTATTAATTTTTTCTGGGGTCACGTGGCTTAGTTTGTAACTGTGACTCCGAGTCGTGATCTCGTGGAAGAAGAGCGTCTCGCTGAAAGCGCAGCTCTGTGTGTGTGTGTGTGGGGGGGGGGGGGGGGGGGGGGTGTTCCTATTAAAAGAAAACATAATGGGAAATTACGGCAACAACAAAAATTACTCATTATCTCGGGAGAGCGTAAGCTAACCCGAACACATGTTAAACTTCGTTAGAATTGATTTTTAACGATTACGTGCGCGTCCCCCCTGGCCGTGAACAGAAGGAATAGGCAGAATGCGGACGAAACAGGATGCGGAGATGGGGGGGGGGGATGAGTCCATGGGAACTCTTGGTGGGGGGAAAAAAAAACGTGGACCGATTTGGGCTGATCAGGGGAAAGTCTGGCACGGGTCGGTGTTGGTTTCGAAATTGCCGTGAAAACCCAGCGGCTCTCTCACGCAAAGCAAAGATCCCCCGTGTAGCCTTAACAGACTGTTGGAGCAAGTGCTGTTTGCGAGCACCTATGAAGGCCGGTATGGCGCTCGACGGGGTTGGTGGCCAACACCACGCCCGGCCGCCCTTGTTTCCCCAGCGGCGATGTTTACACACCGCACCAGGTACTCATCTGAGGCTGAGTCGACCTAGAGGAGGCCCTAGGTCACTGGTGTTGGCCGTGAGCGGGAATCGAACTCGGGTCGTCGGATTCGTAGCGCTACGCCACCGCTTTCTGAGTCACTCGCACACACACAACACAACACATGTCCCCATCGCATGACACCCTTGAGATTATGAACCACAGCAGCACGGGATGGCACAGGAGCACACTACCGTCGCCACCGCCACCCACACCAAATCCCCCGTCACAGCCAGGACCGCCACACGTCGGCGGGACGTGCCCTTGAGGAGCCCGGAGCTATTTACGTTGATGCACGAGCTGCCCGCCCATTATTGACCCGTCTGAAAAATTGCGCGGAAATTAGTTAGCCCCAGACGCGCCGAATCGCAGCAGATGTCGTATCGACCGAGAGCCCGGAATCCACTGCATGCATTTGCACAGCGAAGGCAAGCGCGCGGCACGGCCAAATAACCCCCTCGTCCATTTGTCTGCAGCCAAATCGCTCCAAAAATGCGCCGGCTCTCGGTTAGCACTGCTTTGGGAGATCACTGAGGGCTTGCCAGGAGTTGTAGGTGTGGCGGTCTGGGGGCGCTGCGAAGCGTGGCCAGCAGAAGAGAGGGTGCCGAGTGAAGCAACGTTTCCTCGTACGTGCGGTTGGTTGTTTTTTACTCACTCTCTGCGTTCTCTCCGCACGTTTTGCTCGCGAGTGAAGCCGCTCCCTCATTGAGGTGGCCAAACTCACCAGCAGCACGTGGACCCCGCTGGCATTATCACTGTCATCATCATCATCATCGTCGGGACAGAATTATTTGTGGGATTTGCAAACCCGCGGGGCCCTCTCTTGGCTCGGCGCGATGCGTTTCCCCGTGCAAGCTGCGACGGCGCGCAGGCTCCCGAGCGCGAGCCTAATTAGCCGTAATTGTTTCAGGAAGAAACACTGGCGGCGAAGGGGGTGTGGGGGGAGGGTCAACCCGTCGATCAATTAGGCGGCAGCACGGAACCGCCGCTCGTTTGCATCAGCTCCCGGCGAGCGAGGCCTTGTCCACGAGTCTTGTCACAACAACACCGCCGCTCCGGACACGGTCGAGATGCTTCCGCCGAGACCGCCGTGAAAAGTTAAGGCGTTTCACATTCTCGCTTTTTCTATTGAAGCGAGGACCGGTTATTTGAGTAAAGAAGTTGCTTATTTTTGTTGGTGGCGTGTAAAAGGTGACAGCGCTAAGTAAATATTGATACGAGCTTTCAAATGACGCATCGTGATTGCTAAAGGAAGATAACTTTACATCATCCATCATCATCATCATCACCAACATCGTCAGCCATGGTCAATCCACTGCTGGATGAAGGTATCTCCCAGGCCATCGCCACTTCTCAGGATCCCTACGACACAGAAATTCACTCAGCGCCTGCGCGTCAGCTGATTTTTTTTTACCCCATCAGTTATCCCCCCCCCCCTCCCCGATTGCACGCATGGTAGCGTGCGGCGAATGCGTTTTCTAAGTGGAAAAACTAAATAAAAGTCACACGCGCGGCAGACTTCATCCAATTACGGAGGGTTGTACATTTCCACGCCAATCCCCATCGCACAACGGCAGTGGCAGCGGCTACCAGGGAACAATTCCGTCGATTAAAATGGGAAAATGTCTCAGCTCGTGCAAATACACCTCGATTGAAATAAACCGATGATTTACTCCACGCTTCTCTGTGGAAATCCAGAGCGTGACTTTTTTTCTGCTCAACGTATGCACCTATTGTTGAACTTCTTTCGCACCGCACGTAGCCAACCGTGCTAATCAGAGGTGCCGGGGAAGGACGTAAAAAAACTGAACACGCAAAAAAAACATTTCTAAAGACACGAGTTTGGAATCTAGATGATTTAAAAGTGCGAAACTCCAGCGGCTTCCTGACATCGGAAGTGCATTCCAGACGGCCCCAGAAGCAGCGCATCTGAAAGCGCGCGAGTCAGTGGCCGTTTGAGTTCGACGGCGAGCCAAAGAAAAATCCCCCGAGTTTATTTCTTTGGTGCCACCAAAAATACAGAAAGAAACCGGCGGGCAGCCAGGCATTAATTCCATCCGGAGCTGTCTGGGGCCTCTGCTCCAAAAAAAAAAAAAACATTTATTCGGTGGGGTCTGAGGGGTGGATTGGGCGGCGGCGTTTACAACGTTCCACGAAAAATTCAAGTCCCTGCTGCCCAACCGTGAAATTTGGTCGAACAAAAAATAAGTACGCTCGAGCAGAGGAGGTATTTAACGACGCCCATTCCACGCGGCAAAGCCACGGCAAACAGAGGATAAGCACAGCACGGTGAGGAACAGAGGAGCTCGTTTAGGGCACGGACGTGTTATGTTAAACAGCGCGAGGCATGGGGAGTAGGGGGGAGAGGGCCGTGGCTTGAAAGGCCAGGGGGGAGCGTCTGTGGCCGACCGTCTGTGCAAACATCTCTCGCGTTGGGCTAAGCCCCGTGCAGCGGAGATGGCTTCGATCGTTTTCTCGCTCTCCCGCCCGCTCGCCTGCCCGCCCGCCCGCCCGCCCGCCCCGGCCAACACCTTTACACGGCACCTCAACATTCCGCGGGGATGATGAGGCACTTGCCGGCCCGGTCCTCCTTAAGCGCAAGAATGTCATCATCGGATTCCTCCGCCCGGACGCGGGGAGGAGGGTCAGCCGGCAGTGGTGGGAGGTGGGGGGATGGGGCAGACGCTCGACGAGGAGGAGGAGCAGGGGGTTGGTGCAGTAACATTCAGCATGAGAATCCCCGTGGCAATTGACCCAGCGACTTTGAATGTCAGCTGGCAGAGCAGATGCACCGGGCTGCACCCACTCCCCGTACACGCACTTCACTGTTGCAGCCCCACCTCCTCTCCCTGCTCTCAAACATCCTTTCTCCTTGGGACCCTATCCACACCCCCCAAACTTCATCACCCTCATTCCACCCAAGAATTCCCCCACAAAAAATGAACTGGTGGAACCCAGGCCGCCACATTCTTGGAATCCTCCGTGCCGTTTGTAGCAACAATGCGTCAAGCAGCGCGGTGCCCTGATTGCTCTCCCCGCGACCTCTCTGCGTGACCTCTTGAAATTCCAAGGGGTACCTTATTGCTGTGTTTCCACGGGCACTAACAGCAACCACGGATTCAAACTAATCTTGACCATTCCCGGGCCACGGCCGTTGACGGCACGGCATCATATCCACATCGCCCACGTCACGACGTCACTACCGGTTAAAGGGTGGGAGGGGGGGGGGCAGCCAGCCGCCCCCGCCACCTCTCCCTCGTGAAAGAAGACCGAGCTGCCTGGAGTACGTGTGCTGCACAGCTCGGTAATACCTCTTTTTCCACAGAACAACCGAGCCCTGCCACGGCCGTGTCAAGCCAGCCCAGCACAGCTCGCGAGGTGCGAGGTTGTTTTTGTTGTTGTTGTTGTTGTTTTCCACTGCAGAAGATGCGTGCCGACAACTCTGCGCCTCTCACGTCGCAGTGACTGCTCGTCAAAAGCGCAAAGGACGCCGTCGTTAGCCAACGCCCCTGGCCCTGCTTGGCCCAAAGCAAGATTCAGACGTCCTTGTGAGGCCACCGTAGCACGCTTTGGGTTCTGGTTCGGCTGAACAGATCGCCAGTGGAAAACACCTGGAGCTTGATGCGTCTGTTCAGACGTACCAGTGGCAAAGGGGTATTTTTACTATCGTTGTGGGAAATCTGAACGAAGACTCCATGCCCGGTTCGTGAACCCGGGGCCGTGAACCCGGGGGCCGGCTCGCATTCTAAAGTGGTCATGGGAACGCGGCATTCTAATAAAGGTCGAGTGGCACGTCCCGGATTACCGCGAGAGAGCGTCCGAGGTGGGGGGGGGGGGTGGCGCCTTGTTGGCAGCCGCCTCGCCTCGGCACTCGTGGGAAGGAGGAGGCGGTTGCGGTAACACCGGGCGTGTTTTGTAAACATTACGCACACCGGTGACGTCATCATCCAGATAGACATGATTTTGTTTCCATTTGCGTGAGCACACACACAGATAAACAAAGACAAAGATCACCCGTACGTGGTCTTTACCAAAGTATTGGGGCAATTGCTGTTTGCGAGCACCTATGAAGGGCCGATACAGCAAACGATGGGGTGGGGGGGGGTGAACACCACGCCCGGCCGCGTTTGTCTCCCCAATGCTAATGTTTACACACCGCACCCGGTTACTCAATTGTGGTTTCAGCCAGTCTCGGGGAGTCCCGGGCAGGACGGGTTCAGATATTCATCATCGATGTTTGGCCGTGAGCGGGAAATTGAACTCGGGTAGGGTGGTCGGGTCCCGTGGCGCAGTGCGCTAACCGCTGTGCCACCGCTCCTCGCGCGCACACGCAGACACGCACGCACACGCACGCGGTGCGACGATCCGGCCACAATAGCCTGCGGCGGGACGGGTTGGGTGCGACCTCTCCACCCCCAGCGCGCCTCACCTCCTCACCGCCTCACCGCTCCGATGCGCGCCCAACCAGTTATGTTAATTCGCCACCACGAGACACGACGCCAGCTCCCCCCGGTTGCCGTCACTGCCACTCTGGACGCGGGCGCTGGGCGGGGTGGTGGTGGGGTGGTGGTGGTGGTGGGGTGGGGGCGGTGGTTGGGTGGCGGTGGGAGACGGCCTCGGCTGTCGAGGGAGCAGTCAGTGCCACGTTCAGCTGTTTGGCCACAGCCGGCAACGCCCGGCCTCGAGGGGGGGTTAGGAGCCTTTGACCCCCAACGCCCACCCCCCCCCACCCAGTCTCGCACCTGTGTTCTGTGACCCCCCCCCGCCCGCCAACGATTGTACGGTTAACCCTACACACAGATCGTTATCAACATCATCATCGTTAGCCACGATCTATCCACTGCCGGATGAAGAGCACCGCTCCGAGCCATCGTAATTCTCTCAAGGCACCTTCAATGCAAAACAATCCACCCGGCGTCTCGGCAACACGAGATTTACTGCATCGCTCTCGGGCGCTTTCCCTCTGGTAGCTGCCAACTGCGTCGTTCGTCACGACCGGGAACCCTCGTTCTTTCTGGTTACGAGTCCTGCCCAGGCCCCACTTGCGAGATGTTAACTACCTCGCCTGGTGTGCAGGAGGTCGCGGGTTCGATCCCGACCCTGACGCCTGCTGTATATTTGGAGTTTGCGGTGTCTCTCTCCCTGTGGTCGCGTGGGATCTTTCCCCGGGTCCTCCGGTTTTTCCCTCCACATTTAGAAACATGCGATTAGAGTTATCTGTATGCTATACATTTCCACGCGATAAGCAACTTCGTTGGGCTATCATTCGTGATAGATAGGGCCGCTTCTGAAAAAACACCTACATAGCTCAGTGCGGGCCTTACATGGTACATGTTTTATACTTTTACTTGTCTTCCGATGTTGCCTGCTCCAACTCATCTGGACGTCTGCGACAAAAAGAGCTTCATTGCTCATCGGATTCCTCCCTGCCCAAATAAAGATTCTGATTTCTCATCGGCAGCAGCGAACGCTCGCAAAGAACTCACGAACCGAGTCCCCGTCAAGAGCCTCGCGCGCTCTGCTCTGAATCGCAACACCCGTGCAGAGCAGCGCACCGGTGAACCCGATAGTGAATAACAACGGCAGTCTCAGACCGGCAACGGCTCATTGGCATCTCAAGATCATCATTTTTGTTTCAGGAGACCTCCGGCTAAAATGGGATGTTTGGCCAATTCAATTAACGAAAGCTCACGCACGAGGGGGCTGGGGGGGAGGGTAACACTGGCACTGCCCCCACCCCACCCCCGTCTGTCACCGCACTGCACCTGGTAGGCTCCTATCCGAGTACTGACGAGGTTCAAACCCCTCCTGCCTAGCTTTCCGAGATTTGACTGTTCGCGATTGCCAACGCTTTACAACAGGAACACGACATTGGTGTACGCCAGTGGTTCTTCTTGGTCTGGGGTGCACGCATCCACTGGGGGGGGGGAGGTGCGAGATGCCCTTTCCGGGGGCGGCGAGACATGGGCAAATTTTTTTTTTTAGAACGCAAATCGTCGAAAACGCAAATTAAGCACGGGCACGTAAGTCACAACTTACTTGTGTCTCGTCGTACCCTGTGCACGCATTAACGTTGTAACATCTTTGCAACGATTGGAGATCCCAAAGGGGGGTGCAAGGCTGCAGTAAAGGTGAAGAACCACTGAGATAGGACAACAGCTGTGCTGGTTCGACCATCCCCGCTGCCGCTGTCGACGAGGAGCCAATGGGCTGAACCGTGTAGGTGCGATGTTGTTGAGAAACACCGGGGAAGAGAATGGGAGGCGAGCGGTGGGGTGGGAGGGGTTGAGTTGGGGGGTGGGTGGCAGCAGTGGGGCGGGGCGGAATGGGAGGGGCTGGGTGGAAGTCCGCAGTAGGGAAGCAGCTGGTTCCATTTTCGCAAATGAAGCATGGCTACGTAAGTACAAATACTTTGTTTCATAAAACCCTGCGCATCTATTAACATTAAGGGGCGCAAGGCTGCAGTAGAGATTAAGAACCACGGGTTTACGGCCTGGCCTGTAACACAGCGCGCGATTTGCGAGGATGTTATTTTTTTTCTCCGCCCATGAGTCGGGCATTCATTACAGAGTTTTTTTTGTTGTCGCTTAGATCGGGTAAATATATAAATGTTGTGTCGTTAAAACCCGCCACCACCTGACACAGACAACTAGTAAGGGTTGTCACGTAAACAGAACGTGGCCAATTCGTTACCAGTACAGCACTAACCGGTGTGTTGGAGAGCCAAGCCACAACATTTACAATCCGAGTACGACGTTTCGCCAATAATTACAACCAGCTTCATCAGGCAACAGCCAGATTTGTGGAGAAGTTCTCCACCTGTTTCGTCGGGCATTGCTCAGTCTGAGGTGGGGGCCGCCTCTCTTCAGCTTCCCTCATCATCTGACTCTCCTGTCCTGCAGCTGCCCATCATGTCGACTCCCTGCCCACGCCTTTTCTCGAATATAAAAAAAATAATAATCAGTAGATGCCTCGCTAAAGTTATAAGGATATATTGCAAATGGATCAGCCTGTTTGAATGTGCCTGACAGCGTAGCGGTTAGTGCGCCGCACTGCGAACCCGGCGAACCGAGTTCGATTCCCGACCATGGCCCGTGCCAGCGGCAAATTATTTAAACCGATCCAGGGCCTCCCCTACGTCGACTAAGCCTCAAATGAGTTCCTGGTGTGATGTGTAAACGTCGTCACGAGGGAGACCAAGGGAGCCGGGCGCGGTGCTGGCTACCCACCCACTCGTGCGTCGTACCGCCGGCCTTCCGAGGTGCTGCTACTCGCTGACAGCACTTGCCACAGCAGTCCGCTAATGCTGTGCGGGGGATCTTTGTCTTTTGGTACCGCGCGCTCTCGAGCGAAAGCAGACTTTTAATCGGACACCACACGCGATCGGCGATACGTTTTTTTCTTTTTCAAACACCAACAAACCAAAGAGGCCTCTGCCGAAATTAGATTCATAATCAGCTTGACCTTGTCGCACCTCTGACAGCGACCCAAAGTGAGTGCTCAGATTATAAAATATATATAAATATATAATTAATGAACACTCAGGCTCGCCGAGTCGTGCGCGGCTACAAGAGACAATTATCCGACACGCTCTTAATTTGCTTCATTTGGAACTTATCTCGCTGGGGTGGGGTGGGGGTGGGGCGTGTGGGAGGGGAACGGGGGGGGGGGGGAGGCAGTGGGGGCGAGGTGCTATTTGGCCACAGAGGCCACACAGCTGTGTTTGAGGCAGGGTTCACAAACAGGAATGTTTGGGGTCAATAATGACAGCGCGCGGGCGTGCGGGCGGGTGAGAGCGCGTTGCGAATTGCCTCTCGCGTCTTCTCAAAGGAGGCAGCCGTAGCGTCCCCGTCACATCGACTGGAACAAAGAGGGGGGGGGGAGGGAGGGAGGGGGGTTCTTGCTCCGATCGCACCACCACCGCTTCCCCTTCCACTGCGAAAACGTCGCACGCGGCGAATTATACTGAAAAAAATTGTTGGGTTTTATTTGAGCAGGTAAGACCCACTGAGCTATATAGCCCTTCTTCAGACGCGACCTGGCTATCGCAAATAATAGCTCAACGAATTGGGTTCTTGTCACGTGGGAATGATTCGTAGCCACGTTCTCTAACCGCGTGTTGTGCATTCTAAATGTGGAGGGAAAAACACGAGGACCCGGAGAAAAATCCGCGCGACCACGGGGGAGAGAGAGAGAGACACGCGCAAACTCAAAATACGCAGGCGTCAGAGTCTGGTTCGAACCCACCACCTCCTGTATACCAGGCGAGGTAGTTAACATCTCCTAGCCACTGCGGCGCCCCAAAAAGGGGAGGGGGCACTTGCGTTAAACGCCCGCCCCCCGCCCCCCGCCCCCCACTGCGAAAATGTTGCACACGGCAAATTGGTGGCAGACCCGACGTTCCATGACTACGGACGCACTGCAGAGCACGCGACGCGCCGTGGGGGTGACACGAGGGGGTGACACGAGGGATTGACATCGAAAGACTCACGGAGACCCATAAACTCGCACTGAGACCCATAGACTCACACAGAGACCCATAGACTTACACGGAGATCCATAAACTCACACGGAGATATATAGCTTCACACTGAGACCCATAGACTCACGTAGGTACTCACACAGAGATCTATAGATAGACATATAGAATCATGGACATGCATAGAGACCGAGGCTCACACGGGCGTCTGTAACAATGGAGGAGGCGTCACATCGATTCACCGCTCTGCTCCTCCCGACGCAATCGCCTGGCTCATCAAGCACCTCGACGTGAAATTACAGCCGTGGCTCTCCATCAGCATCATCAGCGGCCGCGCGATTGGAAAAGACGAAGGCGGTGGTTGCATTCGAGTCTGACGTTCGACAAAGACCTCCCACAACGACGCCCCGATTGGCGATGCTTCTCAGCCATCTCCCGAAGACGCCAAAAGGGGTCCACGGATGATGGCGCTACTCGCCTCCTCTTGATAAAACGTTAGATAATACTAAACATTTCACGGCCCTCTCTGTCAGTCTACTTGCTGGATGGCAAATACAAAGATCCCCTGTATAGCCTGAACAGACTGTTGGGACAAGCGCTGTTAGCGAGCTCCCATGAAGGAAGGAACGGTACACAAGGGGATGGGTGGACAACACGACGCCCGACCAACCTTTGTTTCTCCCAGTGGCGATGTTTACACACCGCATCAGGGTACTCGTTAGAGGCCGAGTCGACCTAGGGGAGGCCCAGGACCGGTTGAGATAATCGTCACTGGTGTTGGCCGTGAGCGGGAATTGAACCCGGGTTATGGGTTCGTAGCGCAGCGTAGCGCTAACCACTACACCACTGCTCCCCCGACGTGGTTTGCGGCGGTCTCTTATTTGGCCATACTTCACAGCGCCGGTCACCGCGGGTTGGTGAAGTGGCGGGGGAGGGGGGAGCCTGCTGAGGAGCGGTTCAGGTTGTCGCTCAACTCTGATGCTGTTAGCCGGGGCAGGGAAGTGAACTCAGGTGGGCCAGGTTCACAGCACAGTTCTGCTTACCCACGATGCCGCTGCCCTACGCCATGTTGCCTTTTCACATTTTGTTTCCGTGCTATTCTTTTACATGTTAATAAAAAAAACACCGTAGCAGAAACGCATCTACATATTACATACATGTGTTTCGTACGCGGCTATACATTCACCATAATCTTAACTCCTCAGGGTTATACACAAGTCCCAAAGGTTAATCACAAGCAGTAGGGGTTAATCACAAGTCCTAAGGTTTAAACACAAGTCCTAAGGGTTAAACACAAGTCGTAGGGGTTAAACACAAACCCTAAGGGTTAATCACAAGTCTTAAGCGTTAAACACAAGTCCTAAGGTTTAATCACAAGTCCTAAGGGTTAAACACAAGTCCTAAGGGTTAATCACAAGTAGTAAGGGTTAAACACAAGTCCTAAGGGTTAAACACAAGCCCTAAGTGTTAATCACAAGTCCTAAGGGTTAAACACAAGTCCTAAGTGTTAATCACAAGTCCTAAGGGTTAAACACAAGCCCTAAGTGTTAATCACAAGTCCTAAGGGTTAATCTCAAGTCCTAAGTGTTAATCACAAGTCCTCAGGGCTAATCACAAGTCCTAAGGGTTAAACACAAGTCCTAAGTGTTAATCACAAGTCCTAAGGGTTAATCACAAGTCCTAAGTGTTAATTACAAGTCCTAAGGGTTAAACACAAGTCCTAAGGGTTAAACACAAGTTATAAGAGTTAATCACAAGTCCTCAGGGTTAATCACAAGTCCTAAGGGTTAATCACCAGTCCTAAGGGTTAATCACAAGTCCTAAGGATTAATCTCAAGTCCTAAGGTCTAAACACAAGTCCTCAGGGTTAATGTCAAGTCCTAAGGTTTAAACACAAGCCCTAAGGGTTAATCACAAGTCCTAAGGTTTAATCTCAAGTCTTAAGGGTTAATCTCAAGTCCTAAGGGTTAATCTCAAGTCCTAAGGGTCAATCTCAAGTCCTAAGGTTTAAACACAAGTCCTAAGGGTTAATCTCAAGTCCTAAGGGTTAATCTCAAGTCCTAAGGGTTAATCACAAGTCCTAAGGGTTTCGTCACAAGTCCTAAGGTGTAATCACAAGTCCTAAAGGTTAATCACAAGTCCTCAGGGTTAATCACAAGTCATAAGGTTTAAACACAAGTCCTAAGGGTTGATCTCAAGTTCTAAGGTTTAAACACAAGTTCTAAGGGTTAATCACAAGTTTTAAGGGTTAATCTCAAGTCCTAAGGGTTAATCACAAGTCCTAAGGGTTAATCACAAGTACTAAGGGTTAATCACAAGTACTAAGATTTAAACACAAGGCCTAAGGGTTAATCTCAAGTCCTAAGGTTTAAACACAAGTCCTATGGGTTAATTACAAGTTTTAAGGGTTAATCTCAAGTCCTAACGGTTAATCTCAAGTCCTAAGGTTTAAACACAAGTCTTAAGGGTTAATCACAAGTCCTAAGGTTTAATCTCAAGTCCTAAGGGTTAATCACAAGTACTAAGGGTTAATCACAAGTACTAAGGTTTAAACACAAGGCCTAAGGGTTAATCTCAAGTCCTAAGGTTTAAACACAAGTCCTATCTGTTAATCACAAGTCATAAGGTTTAATCTCAAGTCCTAAGGGTTAATCTCAAGTCCTAAAGTTTAAACACAAGCCCTAAGGGTTAATCACAAGTCCTAAGGTTTAATCTCAAGTCCTAAGGGTTAATCTCAAGTACTAAGGGTTAATCACAAGTATTAAGGTTTAAACACAAGGCCTAAGAGTTAATCTCAAGTCCTAAGGTTTAAACACAAGTCCTATGGGTTAATCACAAGTCCTAAGGTTTAATCTCAAGTCCTAAGGGTTAATCTCAAGTCCTAAAGTTTAAACACAAGCCCTAAGGGTTAATCACAAGTCCTAAGGTTTAATCTCAAGTCCTAAGGGTTAATCTCAAGTCCTAAGGGTTAATCTCAAGTCCTAAGGTTTAACACAAGTCCTAAGGTTTAAACACAAGCCCTAAGGGTTAATCTCAAGTCCTAAGGGTTAATCTCAAGTCCTAAGCTTTAAACACAAGTCCTAAGGGTTAATCTCAAGTCCTAAGGGTTAATCTCAAGTCCTAAAGGTTTAAACACAACTCCTCAGGGTTAATCACAAGTCCTCAGGTTTAATCACAAGTCTTCAATGAGAGGAGGACGGAGAGACGGGGGATACTACGCAGTCCACGCCGCCAGACAGCTGTAAGACAGCTGTCAGACAAGACCACTCGTCGATGCTGGGGATGCTGATGGTGCGTTCCATGCCGCGAGTGTCAAAACCATCGACGAATTCCCCCAACAAGCTTGTCCGTACGTGATGGATCAATATGTAACAAAAAGTAGTCGGCACATTCCAACAGTGACAACACGTTTATTCAACACTTTTACCTCGTGTGCTATGTCATTGCCCCAAAAACGCCGCCCTGTTATATATTTGTTTCACTTGTGACGCCAAAGAGTTGTTGTTGTTGTTGTTCACGAATGTGTTGAGATTTTAGTTGTGTTAGTTGTCCACGTGCACCACTGCCAAGCCAAGCATCACCAACCAAGACACTCGCTCCGTGCTAGCGAGGCGTCGTGTTTCGTACGAATGCACCGGGTGCTGAACTTATTTCGCACCGCGCTTAACCAACCGAGCTAATGGGAGGTTCCGTGTTGTGTACCGGTGTGTGTGTTGTTGTTGTTGTGTCCGTAAAGGGCATTTGTGTCACGTGGTCATATCAGCTGTGTGCTTTGTCGCCGCGAACCTGGCTTCATACATCCCTCCCCCCCGCCCTGCGCATGCACATTCGAAATTTCTCCTGCACAGTATCCGTGCCGTAGCCTGTGTGTCCCCTGCCCCCCCCCCCCTCCCTGGAATGACCGGGAGAGGCGCGACCCCCCCCCCCCGTCCCCGCCACCCCTCGGCTGAGACCCGCATGCCAGAGGGAGCTGTGTCGCTGCAGACGCCAGCGTGTGCTTCACACGAGGCATGCGGTGTCGAACTGGGACAACTGTTCCTCCGCGGTTAATTTTTCAATCGCCTCCAACCCCCTCTCCAACGACGGCGGATTATTATATATTTAACGATAGCTGCCAACGCCTTTTTAATAGGCGCGCGACTATTTAGTCTCTCCCCCCTCCCCGCCCCCCTTTGCTGCCTGGCGATTGGAGTGGATCGACTGTCAGCCACTGATCCCGATTGGCGCCACGTGTTCGGTGCGCGGCATCCCGCCACTCCGTCTCGTTCGTGTTGTCCGCCTCGCTTGCCCCCCCCCTTCTCAATGGCATAACGTCCCCCCCCCCCCACGCCGTCCCTGTTGTTCTCCCGTCTCGCAGAGCGTGGCCCGTTCGCTTCGTGAACCCCCGTGGGCAACGTCTGCCTACGATTTGCGTAATTCATACCGACCTGATTCTTCAACACGAGCACGATTCTGTGCGCTCGTCGCGAGCGCGTTAATCGATGATTGGCATCAGCGCATCAACACACACACACACGTGTTTGCATTATAACTTCAATCCCCGTAGGCCTGCGGGGTAAGTATTGACTGAACGACACGGGGACAGGTATTTTGGTGGGGGGGGGGGGGGGGGGTGGGGGGTGGCAGGGTGGGACAGAGGACAGGGGGATTTTTTTGTTACCTAAATCCTCCCCAACCATGTGCGCCTCGCAGAAAAGACGACTCCACAGCCATCACACCTGTTACCTGTTCGGCAACACCTGTGGGGGGTGGTGGGGGGAGAGATTTCCCTCCCCCATCCCAACCGCACCACCGCCACCACCGTCCCCCAACAAAGCAACAGCGGCGGATCGATTCCCCTCTTCGCCCTGCATTGTGCAGTGGGGCTCAAGGGGATGACAGCAAGGGGGGTTTGTCAACCCCGATTCAGGCGCCTTCCACACATGCACAGACATCGCGGCTCTGCTCCGTGTAGATTCATAACAAATACCCCATCGGTATCGCCTCGCAAGACGGCAGAGGGCAAAGCGGGGTGGTTAACGAGCACCTATTAAGGTGTGGCGAGGGTGGCGTGTTGGGGGCAGGCGGGCGGGGGCTGAACAGAACCACGCCCGGCCGCCTTTGTCTCCTCGTCGCCATGGCGTATAGTGTTTATCAACAATTGCAACTCGTTTCAGGCTGAGTTGATGTAAGGGAGGTCTGGAACAGGTGTGTATATACTACCACACACACACACACAAAGACAAATATCTCCCTTTAGCTGAACAGATTGTTGGGTGCAAGTGCTGTTTGCGAGCACCTATTAAGGTCGACGCGAAAGCGGGAGGAGGACTGGCTGTGGTTTTTACACACCGCCACTCACTATGTTTTTTTAGGCTGAGTCGATCTAAGGGAGGTCCGTACTGGTTCAGAAATTCGTCACTGATTTCGGCCGTGGATTAAACCCGTGTTGCCGGGTTTGCAGCGAAACACATTAACCACTACGCAACCGATTTTGCAGACAGACATATTAAAGACAAATATCTCCCGTATAGCCTTAACGTACTGTTGTGGCAAGTGCTTTTTTAGCGAGCACGTATGAAAGCCGGCACGACACACGAGGGGATGGGTGGCCAATAGCACGCCCGGCCGCCTTTGTCTCTCCCGTGGCGATGTTCACACACCGCAACCAGGTGCACTCATTTGAGGCTGAGTCGACCTATGGGAGGCCCAGGACCGGTTCAGATAATCGTCACTGGTGTTGACCTTGAGTGGGGTCGTAGCGCAAGTGTCCTCACCGCTACACAACCAGTACCCCTCCCCCCATACACAACGCACATGGATGACCACACCTCACCCGGTGAGTAAGTGAGGTGTGGTTGTCCGTGTGTTTTGTGTGTGGGGAGTGAGCCACTCGGCAGGACGACTGACATTGGACATTGGGCAACGCAGCGAGCACATCACCCATCCCGGACCCCTCTCCATCCCTCACAGCTCAAGCTCACCCTCTGCGCTTCATTCCTCGCCTCTGCCTTGTACACCTCCAGCTCCCCCAACCTCGAGCTCACCTCTCCCTTTTCTCTCTCCCTCGTCGGCACAAGAGTTACAAGGGAACGACCGCCGGAGAGAGGATTAGGTTAGGGGTGAGGCGGAGATGGAACGACCAATTCATCGGTGGGGGGGGGGAGTGGGGTGGTCTCTAGCTGGGAGCGCCGAGGTGGGATTCCTGGTTGCGTGAGAAGGATGAGCCCTGGGGGGAGTTTGTGGGACCACATTGCGAGAACAAAGCGAGGAATGGATGCGTTTTTTGTGTTTGGCAACGTTCCACAAAAAAAGTCTTCCCCGCAGGCGGACTCCTCCACGCGTAGAGAGGGAGAGAGCCAAGACTGACATTCCTTCCTCGTGGCGGGGAGGCGACGTGTGGCCCCCGAAACGTCGGACACTTTTGCAGAAGTGAAGGTACAGGACGAGCGATTGTGAAGCGACGATGTTGAGGACCGCTGACATGCGAGCTGTCTGACAACTCATTCATCCTCTCTGTACAATCGTAGAATGGTAGGCCACGTGGCCCGAAACGTCGAATAGTGACCAGCAGTATATATGTAAAAAAAAAACTAAGAACATTTTGAGCGATGCTGGCAAGACGCCGATATTCAGGGCCTAACCGACAACCGACCTCATTTTCTGTCTGTGCGGTGGTCCCAATGGCTCTGCGTCAGGGCTACTCGCGCGAAACGTTGAAGAGTAAACACTTGGGGAAAACAACCCCAGCAAGCGGACGAGAGCTGAGGATATCGCGGGCAACGCTGGCAGGGGTGGGGACGCTGGCTTCAGGATGGATGGATGGCATCGAAGCCGACACACTCCTCCTGCTTTCTCTCCGCCGTACAATCGGATCGCGTTGCGCGCCACTGATGCACGCTCAACCGCACTATTTATCGAGCGCGGCGCTAATATAGCCCCGGCTAAACTTTTCCAGTATCGATGTCCCCCCACCCCCACCCTCCCCCCAATTTAGACTTCTCCTGTTGCCCAGGTGACCCACCTCTAAACTGGTTCTGTCACCGTAACGAGCGACTTGCCCGGACTGTGTGAGTGTGTGTGTATGAGTCGACTCTCTAGCTATTGACTCACTGCATGTCTATAAGGCGGGGAGCGGTAGCGTAGCGGTTAGCGCTACGCTGCGCTACGAAACCGGCGACCCGGGTTCGATTCCCGCTCACAGCCAACACCGGTGACAATTAATCTGAACAGGTCCTGGGCCTCCCCTAGGTCGACTCAGCCTCAAATGAGTATCTGGTCCGGTGTGTAAACATCGTCAGTGGGGAGACAAAGGCGGCCGGGCGTGGTGTTGGACATCCACCCTCGCGTGTGCCGTGCCGGGCTTCATAGGTGCTACTCGCTCACAGCACTTGCCCCAACAGTCTGTTTAGGCTATACGGGGGATTTTTGTCTTTGTATGCGTGTCGAATCGGTCTCACATGAGTACCTGGTGTGGTGTTTAAACATCGCTATGAGGGAGACAAAGGCGGCCGGGCGTGCTACTAGCCCAGCCACCCCGACGTGTGCCGACCCGACCTTCATAGACGCTGGCTAAACAGCACTTGCCCCAACATTCTGTTAAGCATATACGGGGGATCTTTGTCTGTTGTGTATACATATATGTGTGTGTGTGTGCCCGTGCGTGGAGCTAGCCACACCAACTCCCCCACCTCTCGCTTGCCGTGTTGGCCCTCATAGACGCTGGCTAAACAGCACTTTCCCCAACATTATGTTAAGGCTATACGGGGGGTCTTTGTATTTGTGTGTGCTACTGTAAATGCCACGGCCGCAGTGCAACGTGACGGCCGTGGGAGAGAGAGAGAGAGGGAAGAGACGAAGGGCACGGTGCGAGCGAGACTGACTGCCACCCTTCGCACCTCCGGCGAGCCCTCCTCCTCCGTCTCCTCACGCCTTTCTCACGTCCGCCTCCGGCTGAAGGCCCTTGATGACAGATGACGTCCGATACACCTCACGTGCTGCCGCCTCGTGTTATTCGAATGACGTCCCAAACACCACCCGAGTCGTCCTTCGCCTGACATTCTACACCTGATGCCCCTCCATCAGACGTCCTACTGATGTCACCAACCTGACATTCTACACCTGATGCCCCTCCACCAGACGTCCAACCGATGTCACCCACCTGACATTCTACACCTGATGCCCCTCCACCAGACGTCCTACCGATGTCACCTACCTGACATTCTACACCTGATGCCCCTCCACCAGACGTCCTACTGATGTCACTCCACCAGATGTCCTACTGATGTCACCCACCTGACATTTTACACCTGATGCCCCTCCACCAGACGTCCTACTGATGTCACCCACCTCACATTCTACACCCGATGCCACTCCACCAGACGTCCTACTGATGTCACCCACCTGACATTCTACACCTAATGCCACTCCACCAGACGTCCTACTGATGTCACCCACCTGACATTCTACACCTGATGCCCCTCCATCAGACGTCCTACTGATGTCACCAACCTGACATTTTACACCTGATGCCCCTCCACCAGACGTCCTACCGATGTCACCCACCTGACATTCTACACCCGATGCCACTCCACCAGACGTCCTACTGATGTCACCCACCTGACATTCTACACCTGATGCCACTCTACCAGACGTCCTACTGATGTCACCCACCTCACATTCTACACCCGATGCCCCTCCACCAGACGTCCTACTGATGTCACCCACCTGACATTCTACACCTGATGCCCCTCCACCAGACGTCCTACTGATGTCACCCACCTGACATTCTACACCTGATGCCACTCCACCAGACGTCCTACTGATGTCACCCACCTCACATTCTACACCCGATGCTGTCCACCAGACGTCCTACTGATGTCACCCACCTCACATTCTACAGCTGACGACCCCCACCTGATGACCCAGTCAGCCGAGACCGTTCAACCGACGTCCTCCGCACGAAGTCCTCCACCGCTCGTCGGACAGCCGACGCCCTCTCCACACTGGGAAAACCTTCACCGCACACGCGCGTTCCGTCGGCGAACCCCGCCTGATGTCCTCATACGCGCGGCACCGCGGATCTGCGACCCTCCACCACGTCGCCGCCTCCTCTTCCTCCTCTTCTATCTGCTCCCCTCCAAATGAAGTCATTCACCTACGCATCTACACGAGACGCGCTCCGCCCGATATCCTGCACCTGCCTTCATCCACCCGATCTCACTCCCTTCACCTC
This sequence comes from Petromyzon marinus, assembly GCF_048934315.1. Lineage (NCBI taxonomy): Eukaryota > Metazoa > Chordata > Hyperoartia > Petromyzontiformes > Petromyzontidae > Petromyzon > Petromyzon marinus. Next base: position 4,333,989 of record NC_133710.1, on the reverse strand, counting down.
GAACACGAAGGCGTCGAACCTCTCCGACACAAGCACCACGCCACCACCCGGCATCACGCCGCACCTCAGATTAGCACGGGTTTGGCTACGCACGGTGCGAAAGGAGTCCTACGTACAGCACCCTACGGAACAGGTGTTCAACCGAGGCTTCTTGACAATGGGGCGGGGGGGGGGGGTGGACGCAGGTAGGAGAAGGGGGGTGTCCTTTATTTCAATCAGGTGAGAGTCGAATGACAGACCCGGGTCGTCATCTGTCGCGTGAGACGTGGGGTACAAAGGCGGATTTCACGCCGAGACCACACAGCGCTGGACGCGTCCTGCGCTTTCGACCGCTGTGGTATCACAACGCTCGAGTCGGTGACCACCCCAGCCTGGGTTCGACTCCCCCCCCACCTCAAATACGTGGTGGGGTCGTTTCCTTGTACCAAAGGGGTGCTTCCCTCCCGTCCACACGAAGCAAAACTGTGAAGCCACCCGGCCAAAGCGTTCACCGATTAAGGGGCAATGAATAGAATCGGTCAAATATAGCCCAGGATCCTCCTGACAAGCACTGCCGAGACTCCGCGAGGCTCTCCTGGGTATGTATATATAGACAGAACGTTATTAGCACGTGCATTGGTGTTGCTGTAATTAACTGAAAGTCGTTGCGCGATTTTCAAACCCGTGCACCGAACGCGCCGCCGCCCCACAGTCGCAGGGTCAAGGTTAGACTCCGGCTCCGACGCGCAGACACCGCGGCTCGCTCGGGCTTAACCAGACGGGAGAGCCAAGCGCGCACCAAACCACCGACCCCCCTGCGGCCACGTTGGACCACGGTAGGGCTTTGGAAGTGGGGGGGGGTCCAATCCCACTGATGAGTGACCGCGCACCCCTCTCGGCTCCGCGGGGTACACACGGAGCCAAGCTGCCGACCCCATCCTCAACGAGTCTGCTCCTTCCTGCTGCTGCTGCTGCCTCGCGCCATTGTTTAGCACGTTGAGAGAGGCGAAGCAGGGGGCCGGGGCAAGTGCTCCCAGGGTGGGTAGGGACAGCCAACTAGAGCGGGGTACCCCGATCGAGCGAAGGAGGGTAGAAGAGGGGTGTGGAGTGGTGGGGGGGGGTAGTCCTCGCTCGGGGGTGAGGAGGAGAGAGAGGGGTGGGGGGTCCCACTGCGCTCAAAACCGGCACGACGGAATCGCAGTGCGGAGTGGCTCTCACTCGCGCACTCACCAATCGCTCTCTCTCTCTCTCTCCCGTTCTCGCCACTCACCTTACCGTCGTATCACCCGCCCGTTCGACGCTCCGACATATCTTCACGATCCACAACCACGTCGCGCGCGGAGCCGGCACTCCCGAGATATTATTTATTAATCCGCAACGGAATCTTGGGCTGGACGCGCGGGTGTGCGCGCGGCTGCGCGCGCGAGTTCGCTGGCTCGCGAGAGAGAGAAAGAAAGAGACGCACACTGAGAGGGAGGTCGAGCGGGCAGCCTCACGCTCGGCTCGCCTCTGTCGATCTGTGCAGAGAGCCGAGCGCTGCAGCTGCGAGCGGGGAATGTGGGAGGTGTGTACACGCCTAGTCCCCTCCCCGTCTCCCCTCCTCCTCCTCTCCCCCATTAACCTCCTCCTCTCCCCCGCACTGGCTCCCTCCCACTCTTTGCCTCACCCCCCACATGACACCCCTCCCCGCAACACACAGACTGGCTGCCCTCTCCCTCCGCACGCTCTCTCCTCCCGGCATCCCTCTCCCCCGCTGACTCGTCCCCCTCTCTCCGACTCTACCCCGCATCGCGCCGGCTCCCTCTCTCCCACTCCCCGACGCCACTCACCGCCCGGAGAGGCGGGCTGGCTCCTTTACTGGAGCGGACGGCAGCTGGCCACATCGACTGATTTCTCCCCCTGCCTCCCAGAAATCCGTGGCTCTCTGCTCCCCGTGGCTTACTGTTCCACGTGGCTCTTTGTACCCCGTGGCTCCCAGAAATGTGTGGCTCTCTGCACCCCGTGGCTCCCAGCTATGCGTGGCTCTCTGTACCCCGTGGCTCCCAGCTATGCGAGGCTCTCTGTACCCCGAGGCTCCCAGCTATGAGTGGCTCTCTGCACCTCGTGACTCCCAGCTATGCGTGGCTCTCTGTACCCCGTGGCTCCCAGCTATGCGTGGCTCTCTGTACCCCGAGGCTCCCAGCTATGCGTGGCTCTCTGTACCCTGTGGCTCCCAGCTATACGAGGCTCTCTGTACCCCGAGGCTCCCAGCTATGAGTGGCTCTCTGCACCTCGTGACTCCCAGCTATGCGTGGCTCTCTGTACCCCGTGGCTCCCAGCTATGCGTGGCTCTCTGTACCCCGTGGCTCCCAGCTATGCGTGGCTCTCTGTGCCCCGTGGCTCCCAGCTATGCGTGGCTCTCTGTACCCCGTGGCTCCCAGCTATGTGAGGCTCTCTGTACCCCGTGGCTCCCAGCTATGCGTGGCTCTCTGTACCCCGTGGCTCCCAGCTATGCGTGGCTCTCTGTACCCCGTGGCTCCCAGCTATGCGTGGCTCTCTGTACCCCGTGGCTCCCAGCTATGTGAGGCTCTCTGCACCCCGTGGCTCCCAGGTATGCGTGGCTCTCTGCTGCCCGTGGCTCCCAGCTATGAGTGGCTCTCTGCTGCCCGTGGCTCCCAGCTATGCGTGGCTCTCTGCTGCCCGTGGCTCCCAGATATGTGTGGCTCTCTGCTGCCCGTGGCTCCCAGCTATGTGTGGCTCTCTGTACCCCGTGGCTCCCAGAAATGTGTGGCTCTGTACCCCGTGGCTCCCAGCTATGCGTGGCTCTCTGTACCCCGTGGCTCCCAGCTATGTGTGGCTCTCTGCTGCCCGTGGCTCCCAGCTATGTGTGGCTCTCTGTACCCCGTGGCTCCCAGAAATGTGTGGCTCTGTACCCCGTGGCTCCCAGCTATTCGTGGCTCTCTGTACCCCGTGGCTCCCAGCTATGTGTGGCTCTCTGCTGCCCGTGGCTCCCAGCTATGTGTGGCTCTCTGTACCCCGTGGCTCCCAGCTATGTGTGGCTCTCTGTACCCCGTGGCTCCCAGAAATGTGTGGCTCTCTGTACCCCGTGGCTCCCAGCTATGCGTGGCTCTTTGCTCCCCGTGGCTCCCAGCTATGTGAGGCTCTCTGTACCCCCGTGTCTCTACGCACCCCGTGCCACCCCTCCCACCTCCCACGGCGAGCCATCACTGTTTTTATTTCACCGCATCCCTAGCATTTATTTGGATCTCTCCGCCCTGAAGAAGGTACATTGCCCGAAACGTCTGCACACGATGTATATTATTTACATGTTATATAAGGCCAAGGAACGCCAATGACGGACATTGCGATTCGAGTCGTTCATCCAACAGTGGATTGACAATGGACGGTACATTAACGAGTATAATTTAATTAACTTAGGATCCGTTAATCTCATTTATATAAGGCAGTGTTGACGGCAGCCCGGCGATGTGCGGTTGTGCGCGCGTCTACACGGGTGCTCAGCACGTACCTAGAGGTCCAAAACGCAACGCGGTCAGTGACAATCGGCACTCGAGTTGAGAGGCGTCCTGAAATGAGCAACGTTACACGAGCTTGGGAGAAGGAGACTGACTGATGGGAAGGAATTCCAAAGTTGAGCGTGTGTACATATGCAGAGGCATGCTCTATTAATTAATTAATTATCCGCTCGAAATAGTGGCTGGTGAGGTGACCTTTAGCTGCGTGCAGTGTACGGCCTTGTGTTAAATCGCTGTGAATTGCGAGAGCAATTTACTCCTAACGAAGATAAAGTGAGCTGGGCCACCCCGCTCTCACTCCCCTCCACCATCACCACCACCACCACGCAACTCCCTCCACCACCACCACCACCACGCACTCCCTCCCCTCCACCACCACCACCACCCCGCTCTCCCTCCCCTCCACCACCACCACCACCACGCACTCCCCTCCACCACCACCACCACCACCACCCAGCCCCCACCCCCCACCACCACCACGCACTCCCCCTCCACCACCACCACCATCACGAAGCTTCCCACCCCCATCACCACCACCACCACCACCCAGCCCCCACCCCCCTCCACCACCACCACACACTCCCCCTCCACCACCACCACCACCACCACCACGAAGCTCCCCATCACCACCACCACCACCCACCCCCCTCCACCACCACCACCACCACCACCACCACACTCCCCCTCCACCACCACGAAGCTCCCCACCCCATCACCACCACCACACTCCCCTTCCACCACTACCACCACCACCACCACCTCCACCACCACCATCACGCTCTCCCTCCACGTGCCACGCTGCCAAGCACGTACATCAATCACTACGGTTACTCACTGACAAAGATATACAGACGCAATATACACGTATGTTATGAAGAAGGGCCATTGCCCGAAACGTCGCCAATTATATATTTACATTTATTTTTAGGCCACAGTGTTCCTGAATGATGTGTATGAGGTTTTTTGTTATTTGTGCTTTGGCACTACTGCCAAGCCATCATCATCAAATATATTTAAGTATTTAGACACCAATGTACAGATAGACACGCAGACCACAACACTTGGGCAGACAATGCGCATGCTCCACGAATCTGTCCCTCCATCACACATACACAAACAAAGATCCACCATATAGCCTGGACAGGCTGTTGGGGCAAGTGCTGTTAGCGAACACCTATGAAGGCCGGCACAGCACACGAGGGAATGGGTGGCCAGCACCACGCACTGACACACGGCAAATCTAGACACAACTGACACCATCAAATCATTACACACACACTGACACACAGCGAGGGATACTTCAGACACACTAATAACTCAGTGACTCAGACAATCACAGCACACCACTAATGCACAGACTAGACACTTGACTAATCAGACAAAGACACACATTGACACACCCAACCAATATATGTTCTGTATCGTTTTATAGACTGGGGAATTGGTGTTAGCGAGCACTGCTAAGGTTGTCACGGCGCACGATGGGGTTACTGTGGTGAGCGCCGCGCCCGGCCGCCTTTATCTCCCCCAATACTGACGTTAACACACCGCACCCGAACGTACACGCACGTACAAGGAACGAAGACACACACAGACTAAGATCCCCCGTATAGTCTGAACAGACTGTTGGGGCAAGTGCTGTTAGCGAGCACCTAAAGAGGCCGGCACGGCACACGAGGGGGTGGGTGGCCAACACCACGCCAGGCGGCCTTTGCCTCCTCAGTGGCGATGTTTACACACCGCGCCAGGTACTAATTTGAGGCTGAGTCGACCTATGACCGATTCAGATAATCGTCACTGTTGTTGGCTGTGAGCGGGAATCGAACTCGAGTCGTCGGGTTCTTCGCGCAGTGCGCTAACCGTTGCGCCACCGCTCCCCACTAATGCACGCACACACACACACACCGACACACACACACCGACACACACACAAATATATCCACTCTACTAATTCACGCACACGCGCACCATGAGCTCAGGGAGGGGAGTCGCCGGTAGGAAAGTGGGGGGGGGGGTGATTGGTAGGGTCTGGTGGGGGGCAGGTGAGGGGGGGTCAACAACCACCACAACCACCACCACCACCAACCACCAGTCCTAGTTACATGAACGCATTAGCGGTGATGTCATTATTAGAGGAGAGATTGCTCTGTACGTGCCCGGCTTGCTGAGCGAGCTAGCGGCAGCGATGCCAGCCATAAGGAGACGCGCAGAACCCCTCCCTTCGGTAGCACCCCCCTCCCCCCCCCCCGCGTTTAACACAGAGTAGTCGTGGGGGGTACCGTAGTTCAGATGGAGTGCTCCTGCCAATATCAAAGTGTGGAGCGCTGCGACACTGGCGTTTGTGGAGCGGAATTATCGTCGTAGTCATGGTTTACAGCACGTGCTCCCTCCAAGTCTGCTGAGGCTACACGGGTGATCTTTGCCTTTGTTTGTCGTGGTGGGTGGTTAACGGGCTGCGGGATACGTACCCGACGACCGGAGTTCGATTTCCGCTCACGACCAATAACGATGGCGAATAATCTGAAGCGGACCTTAGCACCCCCATCTCCCAACCCACCCCACCCCATGTCAACTCAGCCTGAAATGATTACCTGGTATACGGTGCGTGAACATCGGCAGCGCTGAGACGAGACGAAGGCGGTCGGGCATAAATTATGACCACACCACTCCCCGTTTGTGCCGTGCCAGGGCCTTCGCCCACTGGACATCTTATTCTTGGTTCTTTCGGTAAAGTCACCACGTAGAAGGGAAACAATAAAATAACATAAAAAATATAAACCAATGAAATTCTCACGACGTTTCGACTGCAACACAAGCAATCATCATCAGGTGTAAAAACCACAAAGAACCAAGAACGTGAATCCCTGCAGTCACGAAAGCTTTAAATCACTGGACATCTGTGGAGAAGGGGCTTCACAAACTCATCGGATTCCTCCCGCCGTATGAATACAGTTTTGTTTTCGTTTCAGTTGCATTTATTAGGTAAAGCCCTGGGAGCCATTCGGCTCTTGAATCGGGTGCGACCGCAACAAACACAAAGACATGAACAAGAAAACATCTTAAAGTGACTACGCGCAACAGAGAAATCCAGGGAAAAAACGGCAAAGTCTTCAGATTTTTTTTTCTTCTTCTAGATTTGAAGCTTTCGTGACTGCAAGGATTCATACTCTTTTTTGTTTTTTTCGGTAAAGTCACGTAGGTAAAAAAGAAAAGATGAAAACTAAATTAAATCACGACGTTTCGGGTGCAACACAAGCGTCCTTCTTCAGGCGGGGACAACGTAGCGAAAGCACAAACGCTTAAGTGTGTCTCAGAGTTGGTTGTGACGACGGATTATATAGTCGTGGGGCATGGAGAGGGGGGGGGGTGGCATGGTGAGTGTGGGGGCGGGTTGTGGGCTGGGAGGTAAAGTTGGGAAGCCGAGGGAGCGGTGGTAGGTAACGACTTGGGCAAGCTACGTGACTTTACCAAATAAAACAAAGAGCATGTCTTCAGATTCGGAGTGTGATATGGGCGCTCCGCGACAGCCCTTCTTCCCAAGCGTTTGTTCAATTCCGTACGGGGGAATCTTCGTCTTTGTATGTGGTGAGCGCGTGGTGTTGTTGGTGAGGCGTGGTGTCTGTTCAAGGTGAGGAGGAATGTTTGTTGGACTTCTTTCGCGCCGTACGCGCGGGGAATCGGCCGAACTTCCGAACGCTTGGCGCTTCATAAAGTGGATTATTGAGACTCACCCTCAGTCGAATTGTGTGTACGTGTGAGTGTATAAGTGTATGTATGTATGAGTGTATATATGTATGAGTGTATGTAGGTGTGTCTTTGCCTATGTATGAGTGTATTATGTGTGTAAATATGTGTATGTATGTGTATGTATTTATGTTCATGTATGTATATGCATGTGTGTGTGTATGCATATTGCATGTGTGTATGTATGTATGTATGCGCATGTATATGTATGTGTGTATGGATATGTATGTATATGCATGTGTGCATATATTTGTGTGTGGGGAGCGGTAGTGTAGCAGTTAGCGCGCTGCGCTACGAACCTTGCCACCCGAAGTTGATTCTCGCGCACGGCCAACACCAGTGACAATTATCTGAACCGGTCCTGGGCCTCTCCTAGGTCGACTCAGCCTCGAATGAGGTGCCGTGTGTAAACATCGCCACTAGGGAGACAAAGGCGGCCGGGAGTGGTGCTGGCCACCCACCCCCTCGTGTGCCGTTCTGGCCTTCATAGGTGCTCGCTAACAGCACTTGCCCCTAAAGTCTGTTGAGGCTATACGGGGGATCTTTGTCTTGGTATGTGTATGTGCGTGTCTTGAACCCCTTCCCTCCCAGCTTCTCTGGACCGGAGCTGGGAGGCGACCAGCGCGCTTTGTGCTGCTTTGTGGTCTCTGAAAGCCGCCGCTCAAATAAAGGAATGACTAAATGAATGAAGGGCACGACTGCATGATTGAGATGTAAATGAGATGCGGTGATTGATGCACCTCACGCACGCACGTGGTGGTGGACAGGGAGACAAAGGCGGTCGGGGGTGGGTGGTTGCTGGCCACCCATCCCCCTCGTGTGCCGTTCCGGCATTCATAGGAGGTTTGCTAAGAGCACTTGCCCCAACAGTCTGTGAAGGCTATACGGGGGATCTTTGCCTATGGTGGTTGTGGTGAATGTGGGACCGTGGCCTGTGCAAGTGCAGCGGCATTTACACTGAGACCCAACGCACACCACAACCACACATCCACACACACCCGCATTGTCACACACGTCACGTATACATTAGTACACACACGCACACATCAGTACACACACGCACACATCACACACACGCACACATCACACGTGACATCATCGCACACGACACAGCAGCACCACAAGCGTGTAGCACATGCACACAAACACCCGTCTCCCCACACCACCCCAGAGCAGAGACCACCAATGTAACCACACACACACATTATGTCAGCACACACACACCCCACGTCAGCACACACACACATACACACCTCACATCAACACACACACACACTACAACAGCACTCACACAAACACACCCCACATAAGCACACAAACACCCGACGTCAGCACACACACACCCCACGTCAACACACACACACACCACATCAACACTCACACACACCACATCAGCACTAACACACACACACACCCCACATCACCACTCACACACACCCAACGTCAGCACACATACACACACACCCCACGTCAGCACACACACCCCATGTTAGCACACACACACACCTCCACGTCAGCACACACACACCCCACGTCAGCACACACACACCCCATGTTAGCACACACACACCCCATGTTAGCACACACACACACACCCCATGTTAGCACACACATACACACACACCCCACGTCAGCACACACACACCCCATGTTAGCACACACACACACACACACCCCATGTCAGCACACACACACACACCCCATGTTAGCACACACACACACACCCCATGTCAGCACACACACACACACCCCATGTCAGCACACACACACCCCATGTTAGCACACACACACACACACCCCATGTTAGCACACACACACACACACACCCCATGTCAGCACACACACACACCCCATGTTAGCACACACACACACACACACCCCATGTCAGCACACACACACACACACACCCCATGTCAGCACACACACACACACACACCCCATGTTAGCACACACACAGCAGCAGCAGCGCGTGTCACAGTCGTGGAAACGTGGAGCAATTCAAACTTCTCATTTCTCTGAATTGCAATTACAGCTGCTTCAGCAAAGTACCCATTCCATGAGCGTTAATTACGACTGCAGGGCCGCCACGAGAGGACAAGTGTCTGTTACCCACGAGCAGCGAGACCACGGGGGGATGCAGTGGCTACCGAGACACGGTCTCGCCTTGCGCAGATGGCACGCCGGTTCAGCCGTGTTGCCGAACACACTGGCGGTTCGTGTGGGGGTGTGAATAGTGTGTGTGTGTGGGGTGTGTGATATGTGTATGGGATTGTGAATGGTGTGTGCGTATGGTGTGTGGGGAGTGTGTGATTGTGGTGTGTGTCGGGTGTGAATGGTGTATGCGTGTGTGGTGCGTGTGTACGGTGTGTGTTAAGGGTGAATGTATGGGGTGTGGTGTGTGTGTATGAGGTGTGGTGTGTGAATGGTGTCTGTAATATGTGTATGGGGTGTGTGTGGTGTGTGTGGGATGGTTTATGGTGTGGGATGGTTTATGGTGTGTGTGGTGTGTGAGTGGTGTGGGTATGGTGTGTGATATGGGTGTATGTAATGGGTGTGTGTGGTGTGTGTATCGTGTGTATGAGGTGTAATGTGTGATTGGTGTGTGTAATGTGTGTGGTGTGTGGGATGGTTAATGGTGTGTGTGTGGTGTGTGAATTGTGTGTGTATGGTGTGTGATATGTGTATGGTGTGTGATATGTGTATGGTGGGTGTGTGTGGGATGGTGGGTGTGGGGTGTATATATGGAGTGTGTGTATATGTATGGGGTGTGTGTATGTATGTGGTGTGTGTGGGATGGTGACTAGTCAGTGTGGGGTGCATGTATAGGGTGTGTGTCGCGTGTGTGTGTGTTTGGTATGTGTAATGTGTGTGTGTAAGCGGTGTGTGTGTACGTATGTTTTCTGTGATCCGTGTGTGTGTGTGCTGTTTATGGTTTGTGTGATCCGTGTGTGTGTGTGGTGTGTGCATGGTGTGCGTTTGAGTGTACGGTTACGCATTGTGTACGGATGTTATGCACTGAGAGTGGCTATGCATTAACTGTGCCGGTTCGATTATCTGAAACTGTCTTGGGACTCCCCTAGGTCGACTCAGCCTTAAGTGAGTACCTGGTGTACTGTGTAAAACATCGCCACCGGGGAGACAAAGGCGGCGGGGGACGGTGCTAGCCACACCGCTTGGTGTGTCGTGTCGGCCTTCATGGCTGCTACTCGCTGACAGCTGCTTGCAACAAACGTCTGTTGACAGGCGACACGGAGGGGATAGGGGGTGGCGAAGATAATCTTTCGTTAGTGTCCTACTGTGTTTAGGATTATTGCTTGTAAGTTTACGTACCGAGTTTGTATGGCTGTGTATGCCCACTTGGCGGGGGGGGGGGGGTGGCGGGCGGTTTGAGGGGGGGCTATTGTGCTCTGTTGTTGGTGCGTGGGTCTGTGAGTGATGTCTAATGCGTGGAGGGGTTCCAGCCACGCACAGCCAACAACCCAGGTGAGTAACTGGAACAGGCTCGGCCAGTTTGGACAGAGTAAGGCGGCGTTTGACGACAACCCGACTCCGTATTATTCACTCGTTCGTCGTACGCACGATTCATTATTCATCGAGACGTTTATGCGAGGTGCTGTGACATCGCCGAGTGATTAAAGTCATCCCAAGCGGGTTAACTTGCCGCTCAATGAGTCGCTCATTCAATCGCTCATTGAGTCGCTCATTCGATCACACAAATCATTCGCTCATTCAATCACTTTTTCACTCAGTCGCCCATTAAATCGCTCTTTCAGTCGCCCATTCAATCACTTATTCACTCAGTCGCCCATTCAATCGCTCTTTCAGTCGCCCATTCAATCACTTATTCACTCAATCGCCCATTCAATCGCTCTTTAAGTCGCCCATTAAATCACTTATTCACTTAGTCTCCCATTCAATCGCTCTTTCAGTCGCCCATTCAATCACTTATTCACTCAGTCGCTCATTCAATCGCTCTTTCAGTCGCCCATTCAATCACTTATTCACTCAGTCGCTCATTAAATCGCTCTTTCAGTCGCCCATTCAATCACGTATTCACTCAGTCGCCCATTCAATCGCTCTTTTAGTCGTCCATTCAATCACTTATTCATTCAGTCGCCCATTCAATCGCTCTTTCAGTCGCCCATTCAATCACTTATTCACTCAGTCGCCCATTCAATCGCTCTTTCAGTCGCCCATTCAATCACTTATTCACTCAGTCGCCCATTCAATCGCTCTTTGAGTCGCCCATTCAATCACTTATTCACTCAGTCGCCCATTCAATCGCTCTTTCAGTCGCCCATTCAATCAATTATTCACTCAGTCGCTCATTCAATCGCTATTTCAGTCGCCCATTCAATCACTTATTCACTAAGTCACTCATTCAATCGCTCTTTCAGTCGCCTATTCAATCACTTTTTCACTCAGTCGCCCATTTAATCGCTCTTTCAGTCGCCCATTCAATCACTTATTCACTCAGTCGCCCATTCAGTCGCTCTTTTAGTCGCTCATTCAATCACTTATTTGCTCATTCCCTCATTAATTCGCTCTTTCAGTCGCCCATTCAATCACTTATTCACTCAGTCGTCCAGTCAATATTTCTTTCAATCACTTATTCACTCAGTCGCCGATTCAATCGCTCTTTCTGTCGCCCATTTAATCACTTATTCACTCAGTCGCCCATTCAATCGCTCTTTCAGTCGCCCATTCAATTACTTATTCAATCAGTCGCTCATTCAGTCGCTCTTTCAGTCGCCCATTCAATTACTTATTCACTTAGTCGCTCATTCAATCGCTCTTTCAGTCACCCATTCAATCACTTATTCACTCAGTCGCCCATTCAATCGCTATATCAGTCGCCCATTCAATCACTTATTCACTCAGTCGCCCATTCAATCGCTCTTGCATTCGCCCATTCAATCACTTTTTCACTCAGTCGCTCATTCAATCGCTCTTTGAGTCGCCCATTAAATCACTTATTCACTCAGTCGCCCATTCCATCGCTCTTTCAGTCGCCCATTCAATCACTTATTCACTCAGTCACCCATTCAATCGCTCTTTCAGTCGCCCATTCAATCACTTATTCACTCAGTCGCTCATTCAATCGCTCTTTCAGTCGCCCATTCAATCACTTATTCACTCAGTCGCCCATCCAATCGCACGTTCAGTCGCCCATTCAATCACTTATTCACTTAGTCGCCCATTCAATCGCTCTTTCAGTCGCCCATTCAATCACTTATTCATTCAGTCGCCCATTCAATCGCTCTTTCAGTCGTCCATTCAATCACTTATTCACTCAGTCGCCCATTCAGTCGCTCTTTTAGTCGCCCATTCAATCACTTATTTGCTCATTCCCTCATTCATTCGCTCTTTCAGTCGCCCATTCAATCACTTATTCACTCAGTCGCCCAGTCAACCGGTCTTTCAATCACTTATTCACTCAGTCGCCCATTCAATCGCTCTTTCAGTCGCCCATTTAATCACTTATTCACTCAGTCGCCCATTCAATCGCTCTTTCAGTCGCCCATTCAATCACTTATTCACTCAGTCGCCCATTCAATCGCTCTTTCAGTCGCCCATTCAATTACTTATTCACTCAGTCGCTCATTCAGTCGCTCTTTCAGTCGCCCATTCAATCACTTATTCACTTAGTCGCTCATTCGATCGCTCTTTCAGTCGCCCATTCAATCACTTATTCACTCAGTCGCCCATTCAATCGCTATATCAGTCGCCCATTCAATCACTTATTCACTCAGTCGCCCATTCAATCGCTCTTTCATTCGCCCATTCAATCACTTTTTCACTCAGTCGCTCATTCAATCGCTCTTTGAGTCGCCCTTTAAATCACTTATTCACTCAGTCGCCCATTCCATCGCTCTTTCAGTCGCCCATTCAATCACTTATTCACTCAGTCGCCCATTCAATCTCTCTTTCAGTTGCCCATTCAATCACTTATTCACTCAGTCGCTCATTCAATCGCTCTTTCAGTCGCCCATTCAATCACTTATTCACTCAGTCGCCCATCCAATCGCTCTTTCAGTCGCCCATTCAATCACTTATTCACTTATTCGCCCATTCCATCGCTCTTTCAGTCGCCCATTCAATCACTTATTCACTCCGTCGCTCATTCAATCGCTCTTTCAGTCGCCCATTCAATCACTTATTCACTCAGTCGCCCATTCAATCGCGATTTCAGTCGCCCATTCAATCACTTATTCACTCAGTCGCCCATTCAATCGCTCTTTCAGTCGCCCATTCAATCACTTATTCACTCAGTCGCCCATTCAATCGCTCTTTGAGTCGCCCATTCAATCACTTATTCACTCAGTCGCCCATTCAATCGCTCTTTCAGTCGCCCATTCAATCACTTATTCACTCAGTCGCTCATTCAATCGCTATATCAGTCGCCCATTCAATCACTTATTCACTCAGTCGCTCATTCAATCGCTCTTTCAGTCGCCTATTCAATCACTTATTCACTCAGTCGCCCATTCAATCGCTCTTTAATTCGCCCATTCAATCACTTATTCACTCAGTCGCCCATTCAATCGCTCTTTGAGTCGCCCATTCAATCACTTATTCACTCAGTCGCCCATTCCATCGCTCTTTCATTTGCCCATTCAATCACTTATTCACTCAGTCGCTCATTCAATCGCTCTTTCAGTTGCCTATTCAATCACTTATTCACTCAGTCGCCCATTCAATCGCTCTTTCATTCGCCCATTCAATCACTTATTCACTCAGTCGCCCATTCAATCGCTCTTTGAGTCGCCCATTCAATCACTTATTCACTCAGTCGCCCATTCCATCGCTCTTTCATTTGCCCATTCAATCACTTATTCACTCAGTCGCTCATTCAATCGCTCTTTCAGTTGCCCATTCAATCACTTATTCACTCAGTCGCTCATTCAATCGCTCTTTCAATCGCCCATTCAATCACTTTTTCACTCAGTCGCCCATTCAATCGATTTTTCAGTCGTCCATTCAATCACTTATTCACTCAGTCGCTCATTCAATCGCTCTTTCAGTCGCCCATTCAATCACTTATTCACTCAGTCGCCCAGTCAATCGCTCTTTCAATCACTTATTCACTCAGTCGCCAATTCAATCGCTCTTTCAGTCGCCCATTCAATCACTTATTCACTCAGTCGCCCATTCATTCGCTCTTTCAGTCGCCCATTCAATCACTTATTCACTCAGTCGCCCATTCAATCGCTCTTTCAGTCGCCCATTCAAGTACTTATTCACTCAGTCGCTCATTCAGTCGCTCTTTCAGTCGCGCATTCAATCACTTATTCACTTAGTCGCTCATTCAATCGCTCTTTCAGTCGTCCATTCAATCACTTATTCACTCAGTCGCCCATTCAATCGCTATATCAGTCGCCCATTCAATCACTTATTCACTCAGTCGCCCATTCCATCGCTCTTTCAGTCGCCCATTCAATCACTTATTCACTCAGTCGCCCATTCAATCGCTCTTCAGTCGCCCATTCAATCGCTCTTTCAGTCGCCCATTCAATAACTCGGTCGCCTACTCGATCAGTGACTGAGCGACTGAATGAGCGACGGAATACAACGACAAATTATCCGGCGCATTAATGCACGAACGAGCGAGCGAAACGAGGAACGACTGAGCGATCGAATGAATGATCGAATGACTGAGCGGCTCAACGACGAGCGAGTCCGGGCGAATGGCATGCGCACATTTCCCAAGCAAGGTCATCGTCATGACGGCGGCGACACGTGACACGTGGCCCTAATTGCGCCGTTAAAATTCAAAAAAACCATCGCCTCGCGCCAACCGCGCATATTACGACTCGCCCGCGCTTGTGCCGTCTGTGTGTCTGCGTGTCTGAGCGTCATCTGCGTGTCTGTGTGTCTGAGCGGTGTCTGTGTGTCTGAGCGTCGTCTGTGTGTCTGTGTGTCTGGGCGTCGTCTGTGTGTGTGTCTGAGCGTCGTCTGCGTGTCTGTTGCGTCGTCTGCGTGTCTGTGTGTCTGAGCGTCGTCTGTGTGTCTGAGCGTCTACTGTGTGTCTGAGCGTCTACTGTGTGTCTGAGCGTCGTCTGTGTGTTTGCGTGTCTGAGCGTCGTCCGCGTGTCTGAGTGAGTTCGATTCCCGCTCACCGCCAACACCGGTGGCGATTATCTCAACTGGTCCTGGGCCTCCCCTAGGTCGACTCAGCCTTAAATGATTACCAGGTGTGGTGTGTAAACATCGCCACTAGGGGACACAAAGGCGGAAGGGCGTGGTGCTGGCAACCCACCCCCTCGTGTGCCGTGATGGCCTACATAGGTGCTCGCTAACAGCACTTGCCCCAACAGTCGGTTACAGGCTAGCCGGGGGATCTTTGTCTTTGATATATATGGGGGTCTGTGTTCAGGCTGGCTAAAAGGTTGGTGTAGTAACAAATATGATTTATGCCTGTCTCAGGCAACGCCTGACATTTTAATCGCGTGTAATTTTGATAACTGCTAATTATGAACACTCAGCGTCGCGTGTCGTTACGTTTAAGCTCACGTAGCGACAGTTTTTCTTTTCCATAGCGCGCGCGCAGACAGAGACGCGCGTGCGCACAGACAGAGACGCGCGCGCGCACAGAGAGAGACGCGCGCGCGCGCACACAGAGACGCGCGCGCGCGCACACTCAGAGACGCGCGCGCGCGTACACTCAGAAACGCGCGCTCGCGTACACACAGAGACGCGCGTGCGCTTGGCGTTGTGTGCCAAGCCACGCGTGCGCGCAGTGGCGGCGCGGCACGAGTTAACTCGGTTAACGAGTTAACTCGGTTAACGAGTTAACGAGTTAACGAAGGCGTGGAGCTTGAACGTCAAACTTCAAGTGGGTTGAACGTCAATAGTGTCCCGCAGCCGTAACGAGACGTATGGTGGATGGTGTGTGCCGAGTGAAGATTATTTTTTCGTGCCGGGTTGCTGTGTGATATTAAGCCCCTGGGAATTTGCATTTCGAATCCTGCTGTGCCCAAGGTTAAAAAAAAGTATAGAGCAACACGTGTTGCTCTTCACAGGATCTCCATTAATGATTTCACATGTAACTTGTGCTGACCTGTGTTGCAGATCTCATGCTGTGCGATTAAGCAACGTGCATTTGTGCGCCAGTTACAAAAAAAAAAAAACATGCGTAGGATAAGTTGGTTTCACGAAACGATGTCTGGTGGTCGAGACTAACGTTGGAGTGACAGCTCAAGGAGTGAACTGCTCCCGAGTGGACGTCCAAGGCGGAGACGGAGCGATGAAAGCGACTCGCTGGATGGTTCGATGCATCACGTGACCGTGAGAGATGGCCACGACGGCGGCGGCTCGGGATTCGGCCTTCATCCAGCAGTGGATCGAAGACGGCTGCTGATGGCGAGCGGCGGCTCATCGCGACGGGTGACAGCCGAAGGAGTGATCGCCCATCCACGCGATATCCAGGCTCAAGGCCTGCTTAGCTCTCGAGATGCGACTAGGGGATCGGGCGTTCTCGGGGTGACCTGGTCACAGGTTAACAGTTTCCCACCGTCGATGTGCGTAACATCGCAACTCGTCATGGCAACGAGAATATCTCACGCGGCCGTAGGAAGGGGGAGCTGTGCGTAAATGCGTCCTCTTGAACGGTGCGCTACCGCGCTCCGGGCCTTTTAATCTGCCTGGCAGACTCACACATTTCCTCGGAGAGCAGCGAGCTACGTCGTCAACGGGCCGGGTACGATCCTCGTGACAAACTAAACCCCCCCCCCCCAAAAAAAAAAACACCCCAGGGCAGGTAGGCAACACACCTCTAACAGCAGCGCCGCATTTTCGGTGGCGACGTAAGCGCAGGTAGGGAAGAGTATAAGAGGGCTTCAACCCACACACCGTGGGGGGGACGCGAATGCGACACGCACGGCCGGTGTCGAGGGACGCGAATGTGCTCCGACAATGGGGACGTGAGAGTGCGCCCTGACGCACGTGCGCGCGCATTGTTCCTCGCTGCTAATCGCCGACGTCGACGCGAGATTAAAACCCCCATGGCCGCACGCGAATTTTTGCACGCGCGTGAGAGTTGAGCGAGAGGGGGAGGGAGGTAGGGAAGGAAGGAAGGGCGAGGGACGGGGGAGGGGGGACTTTGAGTGCAGGAGACAAACGCGTTGGGTCGAGCTCCTCGCACGGACACCTCCTCGGGCACGGGTCGCCACGGTCACGCGGATTACTAAATCCTAACCACACTCAACCCCCTCCACCCCCCCCGCAAGCGTGCCGTTACCGTGCCGCTCTGCTGGTGAGATTATGACGACAATGACGATGATGATGATGATGACGACGACGGTCGTGATGAACGCCAGCAGTATTCCCCGAACTCTCAACGCCCAGCCCTTTCGCAGGACACCCAAGTCGCGTAACCGTGTTTCGGGCCAAATATAATTCAGGTAATTGTAAAACACGCCGCGTGTGTGTGTGCTTAGAATAATCGTCAACGGTGTGGGCCGCGAGCACGAATCGACCGCTCACGGTCAACACCGGTGACGATTATTTGAACCGGTCCTGGGCCTCCCCTAGGTCTACTCAGCCTAACATGAGTACCTGGTGTGCTGCGTAAATATCGACCCTAGGGAGACAAAGGCGGTCGGGCGTGGTGCTGCCCACCCACCCCTCGTGTGCCGTGCCGCCCTTCAGAGGTGCTCGCTAACAGCACTTGCCCCAACAGTCTATTACAGGCTACACCGGGGGGGGGGGGGATATTTGTCTTTGTGTATACACACACACACACACTCAGTTTATAGAACCTCCGACACTGCATTGTGTACACGCGTGTGCGCGTAGCTGATATTCAATGGGGCGGCGGAGACAAATAGCACGGGGCAATCTGACACGAGCACCAATTTAATACGACTTAGCTCGGGACCTTGAATTAACTCGAGCAGAGGGGCCCTCTGCTGGCGGCGCTGAATCCCGTGGGGCGAGTGTTGTACACCGCGGGGCAGGAGGAGCGGTGGCTCGGTGGTTAGCGCGCTGCGTGGTTTGGGCCGTGGCCGAGACGCGAAACACCCAGCGGGAGACGAGCAGAGGTTCGCGGTTCTAAAACCGAGCGTCCGCCCTTGTTATTACTGCGGTGGTGAATGTTAACCGTAAATAAAAATAAATAAATCATAATGATAAACAAATCGCGCCACCTGCTTTAATGTGGACGTTAATGATCCCGTGACGCAACTCGCAAGACGGGCGTCACGGAAAAAAATGTGCCAAATTTGAAAACAAGAAATACCTCAATTGGGATTACGCATGGCCATCATCACCCCCCCCCCCTACTGGGATAAAACTTGGCAGGACCCTCCTGACAAAGAGTCATGAGACTCGGTGAGGCCTTCCTGGGTAAAGTAAAGATTTGATCTATAATTGCCGGACAACCACACACACGCGCACGCTCAACACGCTTACACCTACTCCTTCATACAGCCGACGTCGAAGCACTATGAGCGAGCACGTATGAAAGGCGGCACGACGTTCGAGGGCGACGATGCGTGTGGCCAGCACCATGCCCGGCCGCCTTTGTCTTCCCAGTGCTGCAATGAGGCCCCCCTGCCAATTCGAATGTGTTGAGAAAGCATGGCGACACCCCGGATAAAGTGGGACAACAAGACGGGGGAAGGAGATGACCCTGTGGCGGGGGGGGGGGGGGTTCTAGGGAGGAGGGGGTAGGGGAGCTGTGGGGGAGATGGCCCCCAGAGCCCCCCACAGCCCCCCCCCCCACTCCACTGCCCCTCCTGCATCTCCGCCACAATTAACTCGCGTCTGCTGCTTCTCGCAAGGCGTTGATCGCACGCTGCTCACTTTCAATATGCCAGACCGGCATAGGCACCTGCCTGTACGCGATGGGCAATTTGGCTAATTAGGGCATGGACATTCTAGCGGTGGGCGGGGGCGGTCGTCCTGTAAAGAGGTGGTGCTAAAGAGGATGCCACCTGTCCGGATTTGAAACCCGGACATTCCGGCAAATTGGCGTTCGCGATGGAATTGTACCGAGATCCCGGTGTTGTGTCGACACTTATTGCCGATTGCTCTGTGGAAAAGGTGGCAACAATATTTCCATCGCTTCCATAACCCACGAAACAAAGACAATGATCCCCCGTATAGCCTTAATAGTACGTTGGGGGCAATCGTTGTGAGCGAGCACCTTTGAAAGCCGGAACGGTACACGAGGGGCTGGAATGCCAGCACCACGCCCGACCGCCTTAGTCTCCCAAGTGGCAATGTTTACACACCGCACCAGGTACTCATTTGAGGCCGAGTCGACCTAGGGGAGGCCCAGGACAGGTTGAGATAATCGTCACTGGTATTGGCCGTAAGCGGGAATCGAACCCGTGTCGTCGGGTTCGCAGCGCAGCGCGCTAACCGCTACACTACCGCTCCCCACGCACAGACACAAAAAACAAAGATCCCCCATATAGCCTTAACAGACCGTAGGGGCAAGTGCTGTTAGCGAGCACCTATGAAGGCCGGAACGGTACACGAGGGGGTGGGTGGCCAGCACCACGCCCGACCGCCTTTGTCTCCCTAGTGGCAATGTTTACACACCGCACCAGGTGCTCATTTGAGGCTGAGTCGACCTACACACACAGACACACACACAGACACACACACACAGACACGCACACACACAGACACAAACACACACAGACACGCACACACACAGACACACACACACACATAGACACAGACACACACACATAGACACACACACACACAGACACACAGACACACACACAGACACACACAGACACACACACAGACACACACACACGCGCGCGCGCTCAGGTGACACCACTATAGCCCACGAGGTCTGTCCAGACAAAGCACATCTCCACGCGTGTGTATACAGGGGGCCCTACTCGCGTCATCGTCTCGAGTCGATTCAACGCTCACTCGTGGACGACAGCCAAACATCTGCTGTGTGGAGCCTTTGGGTAATCACCCCAGCCTTGACAACGCCAGCACCCGAGAGCTCTGATGGAGGCGAGGTGGGGGGTGGGAAGAATCGCGTCTTCTCGACGGCGGAATCCGCGACGGAGGGAGACGGCGTCCGATTGGGACGTGTTCCCAATTTTCGGGTTAATCCCTAAATAAATAAATATAAAAAAATCCCCCCCCCAAAAATCGGCCTAGGCAGGGCTTAACTTCTCACTGGGATATGTTCCGGTACGATGCTGTAAAAGGGTGGCTTTGAGCGAGGAGGATTATCGGCGTAAGGCACTACGACTCAAGATCAACACGTCATCGCGGACTAAGCTGTTGATGCCCCCCCCCCCCCAACCATCGTCCCAGCCGCACCTCCTCTTCGCTGCCAGCGCCTTCTCCCCTCCACGAGAATTCCCGCAGCTGCTGCAACGTCGACACGCACCGATCAGACTCGCTGGCTCGCCCCTACGGGGACGGGCGGCGGGGAGTGGGCTTCGTATAAAGACGGCGGTGGTCACCGCATCGTGCGGCGCTTTCAGATGCGCTTCTGCGGCCCCCTGGAAGGCCCTTCCTTCCGATGTTAGGAAGGCACTAGGACATACGCCCCTTTAAATCGCCTACATTGAAAACTCATTCATTTAGGACTGGCTTTTTGTGTTGAGTTGATTGCTTTGTCCTTCCAACGCATCTCCGATGAGCAACCGTTGTCTGCGTGCGGTGCGAACGTTCTAAGGACTCCGAGGTCAAGGCTCTGTTCTCAGACTATGGAACAACGCTTTTTGCCTTTGGTCATCAGACAATCAGAGTCGTCAGATATATTTAAGTCTGTATTGTGGGTGAGTGGGTGGGTGAGTGAGTGAGTGGGTGGGTGAGTGAGTGAGTGAGTGGGTGAGTGAGTGAGTGGGTGAGTGGGTGGGTGAGTGGGTGAGTGAGTGAGTGGGTGAGTGAGTGGGTGAGTGGGTGGGTGGGTTAGTGAGTGGGTGAGTGAGTGGGTGAGTGAGTGAGTGGGTGGGTGAGTGAGTGAGTGGGTGAGTGAGTGGGTGGGTGGGTGAGTAAGTGAGTGAGTGAGTGGGTGAGTGAGTGGGTGAGTGAGTGGGTGAGTGGGTGAGTGGGTGGGTGAGTGAGTGGGTGAGTGAATGGGTGAGGGAGTGAGTGGGTGAGTGAGTAGGTGAGTGAGTGGGTGGGTGAGTGAGTGAGTGAGCGAGTGAGTGGGTGAGTGGGTGGGTGGGTGGGTGAGTGAGTGGGTGAGTGAGTGGGTGAGTGAGTGGGTGAGTGGGTGGGTGAGTGAGTGGGTGAGTGAGCGAGTGAGTGAGTGAGTGGGTGGGTGAGTGAGTGGGTGGGTGGGTGGGTGAGTGAGTGAGTGAGTGGGTGAGTGAGTGAGTGGGTGGGTGAGTGAGTGGGTGGGTGGGTGGGTGAGTGAGTGAGTGAGTGGGTGAGTGAGTGGGTGAGTGGGTGAGTGAGTGAGTGGGTGGGTGGGTGAGTGGGTGAGTGGGTGGGTGAGTGAGTGGGTGAGTGAGTGAGTGGATGGGTGAGTGGGTGGGTGAGTGGGTGAGTGAGCGGGTGAGTGGGTGGGTGAGTGAGTGGGTGAGTGAGCGAGTGAGTGAGTGGGTGAGTGAGTGGGTGGGTGAGTGAGTGAGTGAGTGGGTGAGTGAGTGGGTGAGTGAGTGGGTGGGTGGGTGAGTGAGTGAGTGACTGAGTGGGTGAGTGAGTGGGTGAGTGGGTGAGTGAGTGAGTGAGTGGGTGGGTGGGTGAGTGGGTGAGTGGGTGGGTGAGTGAGTGGGTGAGTGAGTGAGTGGGTGGGTGAGTGGGTGGGTGAGTGGGTGAGTGAGTGAGTGCGTGAGTGAGTGGGTGAGTGAGTGGGTGAGTGAGTGGGTGAGTGGGTGGGTGAGTGAGTGAGTGGGTGAGTGAGTGGGTGAGTGAGTGGGTGGGTGAGTGAGTGGGTGAGTGAGTGGGTGGGTGAGTAAGTGAGTGAGTGGGTGAGTGAGTGGGTGAGTGGGTGGGTGAGTGAGTGGGTGAGTGAGTGGGTTAGTGGGTGGGTAGGTGAGTTTGTGGGTGAGTGAGCGAGTGAGTGAGTGGGTGAGTGAGTGGGTGGGTGAGTGAGTGGCCGTTCTTTTGCCACCACCTAGCTCTCAGACTATGGGACAACGCTCTGCCTTTGGTAGTGAGACGCTCACCGTCGTCGGAGCTGTCTACGTCTTATCTTGAACACTCGCCTATGAAAAAAACAGAACTACAAACTACTTTTTATTTTACCAGGTAAGACCCACTGAGCTGTATAGCTCTTTTTCAGAAGCGACCTGGCACAAATGATAGCTCAACGAAGTGGCATTATGTGGCACTGTATAGCAGTAGCCAAAAACTCTCAGCGCGTGATGTTGATTCTAGATGTGGAGGGAAATCCCGGTGGACCCGGAGAACAATCCACGCGACCACGGGGAGAGAGAAACACCGCAAACTCCATATATACAGGCGACAGGGTCGGGATAAAAATCCACGACCTCCTGTATACCAGGCGAGGAAGTTAACATCTCCAAGCCACCGAGATGTTAACGTTACCCCCTGCCCCCCTAGTTTTGGACATGTACCCGGCAGGTTTTGTTGATTTCCTACTGTCAATGTACGGTGGCGCATTGGGATACACCGATGAAATGCGCCACTTTAACAAATATAGATGATTATTATTATTATTATAACTTTTAATTGAAATGGAACTTTCTATTGGTTTTGAGAGGGGGGTTGGGGGGGAAGCGTGCCCTAACCTTAACCCTAAACGACGTCACCGCGCATCGCACTCGCAAGGAAACAGGCCAATAAAACTCAGCCGTCGCTACTGAACACGCCGCCGCGCAGCCAAAACCCAGGGCATCAGTCTCGCTCGTCCTGCTAATTAATTACAAAAACAGCCGTCGTGTCTCCGAACTCCCCCAGGATCGTGCGCATAACCCCCCCCACCACCACCACCACCTTCCAGCACCCGCACGATGATGCCGTCATAAAGAGAGCGTGGCTACGTACGGTGCGAAAGAAGTACTGCGCGTACAAAACCACCGCCGGTGCCAGCATCGGTAAGCAGCAGTATCAAACCAACCCAGCGACACAAACACCACCGTCAACAACAAAGCCACTGATGCAACCACCACCACCACGACTACAACAATCCCTCTGGTATAACCTAAAAAGACTTTCGGGGAAAGTTGCTGTTAGCGAGCACACTATGATGGCTCGCACGGCGCACGAGGGGGTGGGTGGCCAGCACCACGCCCGGCCGCCTTTGTCTCCCCAGTGACGATGTTTACATGCCGTACCAGGTACTCGTTTGAGGCTGAATCGACCTAGGTGGGGTCCAAGACCGGTTCACATAATCGTCACTGGGTGTCGGCCAGTAAGCGGGAATCGAACTCGTGTGGCTGGGTTCATAGCGCAGTGCGCTAACCGCTACATTACCGCTCCCCCCACACACCTATACACACATGCACAAACATACATACACACACGTACGCTCCTACACGCACGCACATAAACTCTGACACACACACACACACACACGTACTCCCACGTACACATGTAGTGAGTTACTTCGGAACCCCTAGTCAGGAGGTAACAAAGTTTATTCTACATTACGTAACACCGTTACACACGCGACTACAAGACACCTGACTCTTACACTCGATACACACGGCACTACAACACGCCTATTTCTTGCGCAATACTGGATGTCTATAACCGGATCAGAGCAGTCAACGTGCTGTCTGACGCACGACGTCAGAGACGGAGACGAAGATGTAGCACTTGGGTTCCAATTCATCTGCAGACAGCCCCGACATGCAATCGGGGCTCCCCTTTTATCCCCCTTGGCGCGACCTGGCTCCACCCTCGGCCACGCCCCCCTCTGGAACATTCCCGAAGGCTCCAAGACTACCTTGCACGTGCCACTTGCCCGGCTCCGCCCTTAACCACGCCCCCTTCAGGTGCTCTCTCCAGAAGATTCCCGACTATACTTCCCGTGTCCTCTCGGTCACCTATTCCCCCCCCACTCCTCACCTCGTCCTCACATGCCCCTCTCCACCAGCAGCCCCCACCCCCCCCCGTGACCAAGCATGTGGCAATTACTCGCTGCACTGTCGGAGTGGCTGTTATCCCCTACTCTGCCGCAGGCAAGCTAAAGTAATTTACCCTTTTTACCGGGTAAAAGGGTAAAGGTGTCGACATGCCAAGGGGTAAAGTAAAGGGTAAATGTAGCGCAGAAGAATTTACCCGGTAGGGTAAAGGTAGCGCGACGTATCGACCGGTAAATACCTCGTTTACGGCTCGCTAAAAGTTCCGTGCCGCATTCCGTGGCCTCCATTTTGAATTGGAATCATCGAGAGTGTTCTAGACTAGCTGTTCTACCCAGCTTCGGCCGAGACTTGGATTCTTGTCTTGGATTAATACGCGGCCTACGCGGAGGGTGGGGGCGGGGGGGTGCGTGACGTCAGCAGGCATACTGCGTGACGCTGCCGCATGCGGGTGACATCACAGATGTGACGTCACCGCTCACTTGCCATGCAATAAAATATATCCATTATTGCGTCCTCCCCCCCCCCCCAAAATACAAAAGTCTATTTTTGTACTTTTTGCATTGTGTACAGTCTGGAAGCTGCCCACATGACAAATTTTAAGTTTGTTGCATGTTGGGAAGTATGTTAAACATTTCGATCAGACACACATATTCACACATTTCCCTTTTCTATATATATGAATAAAGCGCTCTACCTAGCATTTACTTGTTATAAACCTTTCTCATGTGTAGTACCCCAGTAATTACCCTGTAATCGGGTAATTTGTATGGGGTAAGAGTTAAAGGTAGGGTAAAGGAAGACTCGTTTTAGACCTTTTAACTTTTATCTTACCTTGCTAAAGGGTAAGAGGTCAGGGTAGAGTGATTGTATTGTGGTAGGTGAAAGGTAGGGTAAAGGTAGGCTCGTTGTTTTTACCTTACCTTGCCAAGGCCTATCTGTGAGTCAGACTCATTTGCCTCTCTCTGCGAGGACCCGATACCACGCCCCTAGTGACCCACAGCGTAGTACTTATTCATATTCTTAGCTCTTTCGGTAAAGTCACGTTGAAGGGAAACAATAAAATACTAAAATATATATAAAACAATAAAAATTCTCAGGACGTTTCGACCATAACACAAACGGTCATCATCAGTTGTGTCGGTTTGCATTAATTTACATATTTTTTAACGGTGTATTTATTTATTTATAAAACGTCAGCGCCACGCGTAGCGATTTGACAGTTTGTTTAGAAGGACGAGTTCATCTATGTTCTGAAAAGAGGAGGGGGGAGACGAAAAATTAATGTATGCTGTCTGAAAGCCACTGTAAGCGTGAACAATCAATTAAGACCTGAAATGGTTAATCAAATCTTTCCAATGATTGCTAAGCCAGAATCCATCTTCTCGGTTGAAATTGTCTCTGTGCTTGTATATGTGGATAGCCTCATGAACGAATCTCTCATGGTAGCCAGATGGCTTACAAAGAACCTCTGTCTTGGAAAAGTCAATGTCATGTGAGCCTACTGAATTATAACAATGATCTGCCACGGCCGAGGTGTTGGTCCTACCGTGTTTAAGGTCTGCTTTGTGTTCACGAATGCGGTCCGAGAAATGGCGTTTGGTTTCTCCAATGTAACTACTACCACAGAGGCAACTTAGTTTGTAGACACCAGGGTACTGTATGTTCGGAATCACATCTTTTACAGACGGAACCAGATCACGGATTTTATGTAATGTGTTGAAACGGACCTGGATCTTGTGTTTATTCAAGATTTTGGAGATCTTTTTTGTGATCCCCGCAATGTAGGGTAAAGTGATGGTTTTGAAAGGCTCCTCAAGAGGGTCCTTCTTCATGGTTTGAGTGATAGCTTTGCGGATTGTATAGTCGGAGTAACCATTAGCCTTAAGAGCTTGATGTACGTGCTTGAGTTCACTGCCTATGTGTTCCTGGTCGGATATGCATTGGGCTCTATGGTACAGAGTCTTGATGAGAGAATTCTTCTGTGATGGATGGTGGTGGGAATCCGGTTTCAGATAAGCATCCGTATGGGTAGCTTTCCTGTAGACAGAGTGGCTCATTGAACCATTAGGTCTCTTTTTTATTAGGACATCCAAAAAGGTAGCTTGCCATCTTTTTCGACTTCCATGGTAAATCTGATGGCTGGGTGTATGGAATTGATGTGGTCGAAGAATTGGTCTAGAGCAGGCCGGCCATGTGGCCAGATGACAAAAGTGTCATCCACGTACCTCTTCCATAAGGTTGGGCATAGAGTGGCAGTCTGGATGGCGTCAGTCTCAAATTTCTCCATGAAAATGTTAGCTATAACCGGAGATAAGGGGGAGCCCATTGTGGTGCCCTCAGTTTGTTTGTAGAAAGCTCCATTCCAAGTGAAGTATGTATTGGTTAAAGTGTCTCACCAGGGGGGGTACCTCAGTGTTTAGTCCTTGAAGAACCAAGTATTCAATGATTGCGATGGTGTCAGGTACAGGAACCTTGGTGGATAAGGAAACTACATCAAAACTGACAAGCAGGTCGTCTGGGGATAGGGAAATACCCTTGATTGTCGATACCAGGTGAGTAGAATTTTGTACCGCAGAGGTGGTTTTTCCAGTGAAAGGACGCAGGATTTCAGACAAAAAACGAGCCAGTTTGTAGGTGGGGGAGTTGATAGTAGAGACGATGGGACGAAGGGGTGTATCTACTTTATGTATTTTTGGTAAGCCGTATAATCTTGGTGGCCTGGCAGTAGAAGGTTTCAACGAAAACTGTTTAGATTGATCAATTAATGTGGTTGAATCAGAAATTATTTTGTTGGTTTGTGTGACGAGGCTGTTGGTGGGATATCTTTTTATTTTTGTATAACTACCATCGTCGAGTAATTATTTAATTTTGTTGTTGTATTCTATTTCATCCATGATGACAGTAGCATTGCCCTTGTCAGCTGAGAGGACTACAATGTCATCCCTCTTTTTTAATTTATATTATTCAAAACGCTCATCTTTGCTGAGGTTGCTAGCTGGCATCTTAGCGTTTATGAGGGTTGCAGCGATTTCAGATCTTGCTACGTCTGCAGCGATGTGACCCAGGCCCCTCAGAGCAACGTCTACTTGGGCAATTATATCATTAACTGGTATGTGTTTAGGTGTGACTGCAAAGTTTAGACCTTCAGCTAAAACGGATTTCAGACCATCGGAAATAGAACTGTTACTGCGATTAATTACGACTTTGTTAACGTCTAACTTTTTGGTGTGTGGGTCCGGTCTTTTGTTGAAGAGGAGGTTAAATTTGGAAATCAGGTTGTCCTTACATTTGGTCGACATAGTAGCAGCTGAGGAGGCAGTCATATTGTCTACATGTTCCCAATCCGATGTGGACATTGTTGCTGTCAATGATAAGTGTGATTTGTAGAGTGTCTTGTCTAACTGATCTAATTCGGTGCGTATAATTCTGATTTTTTTCTGAGATAAAAGCAAAGCTAGTTTTGAAAAGAATTCGTTTTGCATTAGAAGAAGTTACAGCAGCAGAGGTCAGTGTAAATGCGATTGGTATCACCCCACAGTCGCGGCATCTCTTCAGAAAGGTGAGAGACTCGATCAGCTGAACCTTCTTATCCCGGAGTTTGTTGAAGGATCTTAAAGTTATGTGGAAACCCTCCCTGTAGAGGCGGTTAAATATTGATTTAAAGCTTTCGTGACTGCAGTAATTCATATTCTTAGCTCTTTCGGTAAAGTCACGTTGAAGGGAAACAATAAAATAATAAAATATATATAAAACAATAAAAATTCTCACGACGTTTCGACCATAACACAAACGGTCGTCATCAGGTGTGTCGGTTTGCATTAATTTATATATTTTGAAACGGTGTATTTATTTATTTATAAAAAAACGTCAGCGCCACGCGCAGCGATTTGGCAGTTTATTTAGAAGGACTAGTCCATCTATGTTCTGAAAAGAGGAGGGGGGAGACGAAAAATTAATGTATGCTGTCTGAAAGCCACTGTAAGCGTGAACAATCAATTAAGACCTGAAATGGTTAATCAAATCTTTCCAATGATTGCTAAGCCAAAATCCATCTTCTCGGTTGAAATTGTCTCTGTGCTTGTATATGTGGATAGCCTCATGAACGAATCTCTCATGGTAGCCAGATGGCTTACAAAGAACCTCTGTCTTGGAAAAGTCAATGTCATGTGAGCCTACTGAATTATAACAATGATCTGCCACGGCCGAGGTGTTGGTCCTACCCTGTTTAAGGTCTGCTTTGTGTTCACGAATGCGGTCCGAGACATGGCGTTTGGTTTCTCCAATGTAACTACTACCACAGAGGCAACTTAGTTTGTAGACACCAGGGTACTGTATGTCCGGAATCACATCTTTTACAGACGGAACCAGATCACGGATTATGTAATGTGTTGAAACGGTAGTACTTGTTTTACAGCACTGAGCGCCGTAGTGATCCATTTTACATCACTACACACATACTCCTACACACACACATATCCTCCCACACATACTCCTACACACGTACACACATACTCCTACAAACGCACATACTCCTACACACACAGAAATACTCCTACACACACACACATACTCCTACACACACATACTCATACACACACATACTCATACACACACATACTCCTGCACACACATGCACACTCCTACACACACACCCATACTCCTACACACACATACTCCTACACACACACAACAACCGCCATTCGCCACTAAGTAGCGGTGACGTCACCACGACGCTTGTGCCAGGCCATGTGCACCTTGAGGCCACGTGAAGTGTCGAACGCCCGCTGGCAGGAGGTCACGGGGCAGACCCAGGTGCCACGGGTCGACTGACTGAGATGACTGGCTGATGCACCACCTGTGCCGACTACTGTGCCAACCTGCTGTGCTTTAGTCACCCGGCGCTCCGCTCGTTGTTGTGAGCGTCGCTCCTCCGCCCTCCGTTGTTGTTGGAGGGCGACTGCCTCCAACTGCTCAGTAGAGTCCTTCACGAGCCTGCTCCACAGAGGCTGATCTTGACACCGCTGGTACCAGTCATCGGCAAGTCCACTCAGCTCCACGTCCTCCTGTACCCACATCACTCCATCTCTTCTCTAGCCCGTGCCGCGCCCGTTTAGCCCCCTCGATCCGGCCGAACAAAAGCTGTTTCGGCATGCGGTGGCTGGGCATGCGGGCTACATGACCCAGCCAACGCAGCCTTGCCTGCCGGAGGAGCTCACCGATGGGACCTTGCCCAGATCTTTCAAGGATTTGTGAGCTCCTCACACAATCCAGCCTGGTTAAACCCAGGATGGATCGTAGGCAGGCTAGCCTAAATGCTTCTAACTGGCGAAGATGTTCCATTAAGGGGATCCACGTTTCGCAAGCGTAGAGAAGGGAGGGAATGACCGTGGCTGAGAAGACCTGAAGCTTAGTGCGGAGCGACAGACCAGGTAGCTTCCACACAGCGTTATGCAACCGATGAAAATATATTGTCGCTCGACTGATTCGGAGTGAGACCTCTGCTGTTAAACTGGAGCCTACACACACACCCATATTCCTACACACATACTCCTACACACACATACTCCTACACACACATACTCATACACACACATGCTCATACATACACACATACTCCTATACACACAGAAATACTCCTACACACATACTCATATACACACACACATACTCCTACACAGACACATACTCATACACACACAGAAATACTCCTACACACATACTTCTACACACACATACGCCTACACGCACACACATACTCATACATACTCCTACACACACATACTCATACACACACACACACATACTCCTACACACACACACACATACTCCTACACACACACATACTCCTACACACACACATACTCCTACACACACACATACTCATACACACACACATACTCCTACACACACATACTCCTACACACACATACTCATACACACACACATACTCCTACACACACACATACTCATACACACACACATACTCATACACACACACATACTCATACACACACACATACTCCTACACACACATACTCCTACACACACACACATACTCATACACACACACATACTCCTACACACACACATACTCCTACACACACACATACTCCTACACACACACACATACTCCTACACACACACATATACTCCTACACACACACATACTCCTACACACACATACTCCTACACACACACATACTCCTACACACACACATACTCATACACACACACATACTCCTACACACACACATACTCCTACACACACACATACTCCTACACACACACACATACTCCTACACACACACACCTCGCCTCGGGCTGGGTGCGTCTCTATCGCGTCCCTTGCGTTCCCCCTCGTTCGCTCGCTCCACGTTACGCGTGGGCGAGTGGTCCTGGAACCGCGAGCCGGGAAGGGCTGTCGAGTTTTGGGGGCTCCTAATTTGCAGCGCAGCTTGCAACATCTGTTGCCGCCTTGGGCCAAGGGCTTCCTCGCTGGGCCGAGCCGGGCACATTTCTCCACCCCCCCCCACCCCCCCTACATCTGACCAGCCCCGACTGTTGCCTCTCTTCAGATGGATCCCCGCTCATCATCATTCCGCCCCTGTCATGCTCCCCTCCTAAGCCTCTTCTCTAATCATCATCATCATCATCGTCGTCGTCGTCCCGCTCATCACCCCCCTCCTCCTCCTTATCCTGCTCACCATCTCACCACATCCTCAGACGGCGCGGTTCAACAAAACGTCCCTCGTGTTGCCTACTATGGGCAAGAGCTCTTCCCGGGCCACCGCGGACGTTCGTGCATTTCTCTTGGCCAAAGAGGAGAGGGGTGGGGGGGGGGGGGGGGAGGTTCGCTCGCCCGGTGCGACACGAAATGGACGGCACTTCGGCGGCTACCCATGGCTCGATGCGAGCGATCAACGGGTGTGGGATGAGTGCATCATTTGCACGTTTTCCCCGTTTGAAGATGCGAGCACCGACGGACAGTTGCAATTTTCTGATCCGGTTCACAGACTTAATGAGACCGCATTTTCTGTTCCTCGCCCTCCTGCAGCGCCTGTCTAATGTGTGTTGTTGTTGTTGTTGTTGTTTTGCAGCTCGATACTATTTAAATAGACCAACAATTGAAGCATAACACAGATGTACCAAAAAAAAAACATATATACCAATTAGCCAAAAATGTGTGTGTGTGGATGGAGGCATTTCGCGAGTAAGCGGAAGCGTTCGGTTAAGGAAGGAGTGAATACATGAGGACAGGGACCACGCTGCCGCTGCTGCCGCCGCTGTTAGAGCGAAGGAGGTGGAGGGGAAATGGGACACGGGGAATGGGTGGGGGCAGCGTCTTGAGAGGGCCGAGAGGAGGGGAAGAGACGCCGGGGGGACGGAGACGCCGGGGGGGGGGGCGGGGGGGAGAAACGGGGGGGGGGGATGGAGACGCGGAGGGGGGGGAGAAACGGGGGGGGGGATGGAGACGCCGGGGGGGGAGAAACGGGGGGGGATGGAGACGCCGGGGGGAGAAACGGGGGGGGGACGGAGACGCCGGGGGGGGGAGAAACGGGGGGGGGGATGGAGACGCCGGGGGGAGAAACGGGGGGGGGGGATGGAGACGCGGGGGGGGGGGGAAACGGGGGGGGGGAGGAGAGAAACGGGGGGGGTGGAGAGAGACGCGGGGGGGAGGAGAGAAACGGGGGGGGGGGGAGAGAAACGGGGGGGTGGGGGGTGGAGAGAGACGCGGGGGGAAGGAGAGAAACGGGGGGGT
This sequence comes from Petromyzon marinus, assembly GCF_048934315.1. Classification (NCBI taxonomy): domain Eukaryota; kingdom Metazoa; phylum Chordata; class Hyperoartia; order Petromyzontiformes; family Petromyzontidae; genus Petromyzon; species Petromyzon marinus. Next base: position 4,302,004 of record NC_133710.1, on the reverse strand, counting down.
TAGACGCGGGGGGGGGAGGCGCGGACGACCTCTGAAAATCCGGAGGCCACGGGTGGACACGAGCAGCTGCGCAGAGCGAAGTGGGACAACGTTACAGGCCGTCAACAAGAACATCAACAACAACAACAACAACTAACAACAACAACAACTAACAACAACAACAACAGCAACAACAACATCACCGATAGCAGCAAGGGCAGCGCCTAAATGGGGCGAACATAATGGCATGTGCATAAAGTTTAAACATGCAAACCGTCTAGCAACAACAACAGCAATTTTATTAAAATGCCACAGGGCAAGTTTTGCTCCAGTTAAAAAAAAATATAAAATAAACTTTTAATAGTAACAACTGCAACTCATAAATAACAACCAATTATTTACGAATTGGGTAGAACAATCACACTTCGGGCACGCCGTTGTTTACTGACCTGGGACGTTGCCCGCTCAGAGCACGTGCCCCAACAGTCCGCATGGGCGACGCGCGCGGAGAGGGGTCTTTGTCTTTGAGCAGAAGGGAGCGGTGGCGCCGTGGTTAACGCGCTGCGCTGCGCGAGTTCGATTCCCGCTCACGGTTTTAATAATATCCGAACCGGTCACGGGTTGCCCCTAGGTCAGGGTTAGGTAACCGAAATAACATATTTTTTTTCCGAATTCGGTCAAATGTTTTTGTACATATCTTAGAGCCGCAATGCATGTGGTGAATACGAGACGGTGGGCCTTAATAAATAACGTCACGACTGTTGGGGCAAGTGCTGTTAGCGAGTAGCACCTATGAAGGTTGGCACGGCGCACGAGGTGGTGGGTGGCCAGCACCACGGCCAATCGCTTTTGTCTCCCCAGTGGCGATGTTTGCACACCGCACCAGGTACTCATTTTATGCTGAGTTGACCTAGGGGAGGGCCAGGACCTGTTCAAGTAATCGTCACCGGTGTTGGTGGCCGTGATTGGGCTTCGTAGCGCAGCGCGCTAACCGCTACACTACCGCTCGTAGCAAAGACAAAGATCCCCCGTAGAGCCTTCATAGAATGTTGGGGCAAGTGCTGTTAGCGAGCACCTATGAAAACCGGCACGGCACACAAGGGGGTGGGTGGCCAACACCACGCCCGGCCGCCTTTGTCTCCCCAGTGAAGATGTTTATACACCGCACCAGGTACTCATTTGAGGTTGAGTCGACCTAGGAGGAGGCCCAGGACCGGTTCAGATAATCGTCGCTGATTTTTGGTCTTGAGCGGGAATCGAACCCGGGTCACCAGGTTCGTAGCGCAGCGCGATAACCGCTACACTACCGCACCTACACGCGCACACACACACAAAGATAAAGACAAAGATCCCCCGTATAGCCTTAACAGATTGTAGGGACAAGTGCTGTTAGCGAGCACACGCACACGCACGCACACACATACGCACACACACACACATGCACGCACGCACGGACACACACACGCACACACACGCATGCACGCACCTGTCCGGGCGTCGAAGCGCGCGGACCAGCCGTTTAGCATCTCGTTAGGGCAGTCACTTCTGACTGTCGGGGTAATATTAGTGATTGTAATTTCAAAAGCCAGAGCTAATGCCACAGCAGTCGTGTGCAGCGACGGAGCCGGAGTAATTTTCCAAATGAATGTGCGGGATGGGCATTTTACTTGGGCCCAATTTTCCAAAAGGCTGACGTCGAGTTAAGAGTCTCGTTCCAAATTAGAATCGCCGAATAAATTGTGCTACAATGCAAAGGAGGAGGACGAGGAGGAGGTGGTGGGGGTTGTCGAGTGCGATGGAGGGAAGGAATAAGTGCTTGTACATTTCACTGACACGTCCTAATAAGCAAACGGGGACTGGAATTACCACGAGAAGCTAAGTTGGCTCGGACGGAAATGTGCCACACGGCAAGAACGTGACCTGGGTTCGATTCCCAACCCGGCCGCCTTTCCCACGTGGAGGGTGTATGTTCTACTCCCTCCCCCGCCCACGTTTCAGCATGGGTTTCCAGTGTGGTGTAGGGAAGTATGGTCAAACAACCCCCATGACCTACACGGTACGTACGAGATGGGGAGGCCTTCTTCACCCCAGCATTGGATTGATGCAGGGCTCCACAGTACATACGCAAGGCTAAGGTTATAAACGTCCATTAATAATTATTAATGGAATTTCGAATGTGTGTTACTTGTAAGTCCTCGTTTAACGCGGTAGATGCTTTCCTGAAAAGTGAAAAAACGCATTAAGCGAAAAATTTCCCCCACAAATGTAACGATCCAGTTTGGCGAGATACTGCGAGATGGAAGGACACATGGCTGAGGGTACGCTGCCACGTTACTGCGTGTAATTCCGCGTACTGTGTTGTACCGCCCTGCCGCGCAGCCCAGGACAGTAGTTCGTTGTCGACCGCTCACAAATCGGCGTTATAACGGCGCGCGTTCCGCGTTATAACGGGCGCGTTCTGCGTTGTGCGGAAAGTGTTATAGTAACCGCGTCATAGAGAAAACGCGTTATGCGAACACGCATTAAGCGAGGCCTTTGCGTACACCGTACTCCTCCACAAATCCCCCCAACTCCACCCCCCCCCCACCACTGCCTGCCCCCCCCCCAATCTTGCCTGCCCCACCCCCCCTCCAAAATATAATTTAGAGCAGGGCTATTGATATTAAACTGTGTTTTTGTAAACACTGGTAGGTGGTGCGTGAAGCGTATAATTAAATGTTTATGCAGCCTGCCTCGCGTTATCGCCTGCATTTTCCAAACGTGATCCACATACATTAAGCAAATAGCGCCGTGGGAATGAATCAAAAACAGATATATAATTGAATAGAGAGTAAAAAAAATAATCCGCACTGTTCATTTGAAAGTTAACTAACTGGAACGTACACGGCGAGAGACATTTATCCTCAACACGGGTGCGATGCAGGAGTGGAAAGTGAGTGAAGCCAGAGTGAAGCGCGAGAGAGCGAGAGCGTGAGAGAGAAAGAGAGAGAGAGTGAGTGAGAGAGAGAGAGCGTTCGGTTGTCTGGATGTTGAAGTCGGCCACAAGAGAGACAAAGAATTGGTCGACTCCATCGGAATCTTGGAGCAGAAATGAATATCTCACGCAAAAAAAGAAAAACCCCATGCACACGTGGGACTGTCTGGTATAAAGACTGGCGGCTCTCAACAGAAACACCCTGACTCATTTGTGAAATATGGGCTCGACAAAGACATTCTGATTGTCTCTCTCTCTCTCTCTCGAGAGAGACAGTCAGAATGTTCTTCATCGCAAAGGCTCGCGGGCCACTGGCGGCCCCTGGTGGCCTTTAGTGCGGCCCCTGACGTACGGCCCCCGACAATTCACAACACGTGAATTATTTTGCCTTGCAGGTGGTGTGCCGGCTCTCACACACTGATGGCTTATGGGCGAAAAGTTACCCCCCCCTCTCCCACCTCTGAAAATTAGCGGAGAACACTGCTCTACAGAGATGCTTCAAAATATCCACCGATATATTAACTCTACAGAGACAACCCTGGCTCTCTACAAGCAGCCTGGCTGTGTTGAGATACACACTGACTCTGCGTTGATGCTCTGACTCCCGAGTAAAATAGAGGCTTCATCAAGAGCCTGTGACTTTCTGGACACAGACAAGACAGAGATATTCTGACTCTGCGGGGATTGATGTCCTAGCCCCACGTCAACCTCTTTGTACCGTCCCCATCATTGTTGCAAGTGCTGTTAGAGAGCACCTATTAAGGCCAGCACGTCACACGAGGAGTTTGTGTGGCCAGCCCTTGTCACCCAGGCACTGATGTTTGTTGACGAATCGTACCAGATACGCACGGAAGGCCGAGTCGACCTAGGGGAGGCCCAGAACAGGTTCAGATAATCTCCGCCGTCGCTAGCCGCAATCGTGAATCGAACTCGGGTTTCTGGGTTTGCAGCGCAGTGCACTAACCGCTCTGGCACTGCTCCAGGTCAACGTCTCAAAACATACACGAGCAAGGACTTTCACATACATTCCAGTAAAGAGGCAATTGCTCAACTCCCGGGGTGTCGGAGAGGCTGCCACGTGCCGCGGGGTGGTCGCTCATTGCCGTTTGCGTTGGAGCGTCTCTACACGGGGAGCCCCCGGAGGTCAGAGGGCTGAGCCCCCACCGCTAAGCTCCTGGGTTCGAATCTGGGTTTCAGACGCGCGCGATGATTGTAGCTGGGTCTTCAACTCGCGGATGAGTTACATCGAGGCCCATAAACTGAGTTGTGATTATTACCGGGCTCTCAACTGTAGTGAGATGATGCCACCAACGTGGCTACCAATGAATAACACAGAGGCCCATAGATTTACACAGAGACCCCCATAGGCTTGCAAAGATACGCGCAGACTGAGTTGTGATTAAACCGGGTTTCTGAAAGTGTCGTGAAATGATGATTCACAATCGGAATTAATTTGGTCTGAAAAAGTAAAAGCTAGGATGAAGTGATATAAATACAGAACGACGTTGCAGATGCGGACCGTCGCATATCCGCCCTGACCAATTTGTTAACCGCTCACGCCCTGTGCGTTATCTGCGCTTGGCGTTGTGGCTGTTACACTGTCTGCATATCCGACCTGTCACACCGTGTCCGACTGTAGCTCAGTCCCCAGTGAGTTGGATGGCACGTGCGTACATAATTGTCATGATAACGATGGTAATATCTGCCGTCGCGGACGCATCTGCATCGCTTCAACGAAGACGTCGGGCAATAAGGTCGCGCAATCGACCGACGGTGAAAAGCATTTTTGTACAAATTAAAATTTGTGTCACAGTCAGAGGTGGCATAGCCGTCCCTAGGGTGCGGCGAATCGGGGAAATCGCTCCGGGTCCCGTGCTTTGGGGAGCCCCGCATTCCCCCCCCCCTCCCGATGGGGGTAAGCGGTCTTCGTTCAGACCGCCTCGATTCGCCGCGCATCTGTCACGCAAATCGTTCGCATTTTCTCGGCGCCGAAATACAAAAAAACCGAACGAATTAAAAAAGATAAATATATATTCTTGTTTATAAAGAAATAAAACAGTACATCACAACCCCTTACCTTTTTCATCTTAAGCGAGGGAGCGAATAAAAAAAAAATCTGCCTTTTTATATTCTCGGCAAGGAACAAGAGATCAAACGCTTCCGCTCAAGAGCCTGAGTGGGTATTGCGGCACTAGAGGATGTGTCTTCTTATGCAGAGGGATGCGGGCTTGTGGTGTTGGTGAGGGCGGGGGAGGATGCGTACAGCAGGGGGCTAGAGTGGAGAGACGGGGCGTGAGGAGTGGTGGTCCCAAGGGGTGGGGTCTTGGGACAATGTGTGCGCGCTGAACCGCTTTCGCGTCGTGCATGGCCAAATGTGCTCATCGAAGGACAGCACAACAAACTAAAGACACACAAAACAAACATGCGCGAAATCGTCCTCGCTATTGAGACGCCAGTACATTGGGATTATTTTGGTAATTACCGTACAAAATGCATGGAATGTTTGTTTCTTGTTCTTCATCATGCAGAGCCCCCACCCGTTGAGAGACTGACACGGCAGACGAACGTAGACCGCAGACAGGCAGCGGACATAATAATTATTAACATTTATAAAGCGCCCTTAAACAATCGTTCTCAGGGCGTGCTATGCGGTACAGCAGAATAACTGAGTTGGCATCGCGCACGGAGAGCCGGGGAGAGGCCGATGGGTGGGTGGGTGGTGGGAATGTTGCTGAGGTGGAGCTGGGGCGACACGAGGGAGGGAGGGAGGGGGCGGTGAGAAACAACTCAGGGTCGAGGTCGTTAGGGATAATGGGAGAGCTTCCATCACAGACGGCGGGAGGGTTGACCCCGCGAGTGACCCCCCCCCCCCCCTCGCGTGCCAATCGCACCTGGACAGGGTCACCTGGCAGGTGAGGAGGCTGTCGCTGGAGCGGGCGGCCACTCGCGGTGAGCCAATTAGCGCTAATTACCAACGCCGGCTTCTCACGCTGAGCCATGCGCGGCCTGCTGCTGCTGCTGCTGCCGCTGCCGCTGCTGCAGGGAATGGCGATTAGTGGCGGTGGGACGCATCTGAAAAAAAAATGTGACGGAGAGAGGGATAGAAGTAGGGAGGGGGAGCTCTGCGTAGATGCACGCAGAGGCGTAGTGTCTCTGTGCGCCTTTGTCCGCTCGCGTTAGGGCTTACAGGGAGTCATCGGCAGCGCCCGATCCCCCACCACCACCCCAATCTCCCCAATCTCCCCGGGTTCAACTTAAGAGGCAACCCGAGCGTAATCATCTGTCCCAAACGCAACGCAAGATCCCATCATTAGCCTCAAACATTGTTGCGACTATGGACCCCCATCCCCCCCCCCCCCCACGTCTAACAGAGAGGCGATGGGGGGCGATCGGGGGAGGGGGGGTGGGGGTGGTGGTGATCGGTCCGTTGCCTGTGAACATCTGGCTGTTCACCACCGTTGCTCCATGCAAGGCTGAATGATGAGACACTGCGTGCGTGGAACCAAACCGATTGAAGTTGGCGGGTTGCTGATGGGATGCGTAAAAAAAACACCAAAAACAACAACAAAAACAGATGTTTGTATAGAGGGACAAAATCTGTTGTCTGTGTGGCTATCTGGACATGCAGTCTGTGCATATTCATTCGTTGGTAAGGATGCTGCTGCTGCTCCTTTGGTAGTGGTGGACAACCAACAACAACAAGAAGCTCAACACCTCCGTCAACAATAACACTTTGTGGCCGTGCCTCTCTCTCTCCTCTCCTTTCTGCTCCGCTCTGTCCTTTCTGCTTCTTTCTCTCATCCAATTGCTGCTTCTTTCTCTTCTCTGCTTCTCTCTCTCTCTTATCTCCGTTCTGCGTCTCTCTCCCCTCTCCTCCGTGTGCCTCTCGCGCCTGACATCACAGCCCGATTCTGCTTCTTTCAATCCGCCTCGTTTATGTCGCACGTGGCCAACTCTTTTTGCATCCATCCCGGCTGCGTTGTTTTTTACAGCGTTAAGCTTCGCCGAGGAAATAAATGAATAATTCGCAAATTTTACCCCGCGTGGTATCTAACGCTGGGGTAGGAGAGGAGGGGGGGGGGAAACGCCACAATGTACCACGTGTGCAACTTACTCAATGCCGCTTCTTTTCCTACAACGGCGTACGGCGGGTACAATGGCTCTTATTAAATCATCGCTCTCTTCATAACGTGACATGTACGGAGCACCCGTGGGTGGGGGGGAAGGGGGGCGGGGGTGCGTGTGTGTGTGGGGGGGGCTAGCTCGTACGTCTTGTCTCGGCATAATGGGAAATTACAGAAGGTGTCCACCCCGCCCGCCCGCCCGGCCGCCCGCCCGAACCTCCTCCACTCCAAATCCACCACGGTTATTCTCTCGTCGCCGGAACTTCAGAAATACGAGGGCTTTACCCTTGCACCTCGTGAGCGGTGGAAGGGTGGGGGGGGGGCAATGGAGAAAGGAGAGAGTGAAATCACCGCCAGCGTCTCCCCAGAACAGCCCCCCCCCACACATTAGCGGTTGTCAAGAGCCCTTCGGTGATTCACTGACGGGGCGCGATTAAACTGAGAAATCCGCGTGCATCGCGCCTACAATCAGAGCTTCTCGATGGCTCTGGCCGGGGGCCCCCGGACAGACGACGCACGTGGAGGACATTCCATTTAAACGGTCATTTGAAAGCTAATAACGCCGAGGGGGGGGGGTGGGGTGGGGGGCACGATGCATTACCCTCCGAGGTGCGTGCTTTACGCAACCGGGCCTGGACGTAGCGGCGGGGAGCCGGGGTCACGGTGAAACGCCGTAAAACTTCTGCGGGACATTAACGGAACCGTTGCTCGGTGATTTACAAGACGGGTACATCGCAGCCACTTTAAAATGAAATGCTTCACGCCGGCGTTATTTATATATTAATGCATAAACGCCAGCCACCACCATCACCCCGTTTTCAATTTTGTGCTCCCACAACAGTTTCAGCTCACGGTGGAAATTACACACCTTTCACAATATTTGTGTAACATTATTAAAAGGGAGAGGCGGGGTGTGGCGTGGTTAGGTCGGTGGGGGGGGGGGGATGGTGGGGTTTATGAATAAAGTAATACAGTGCATGGAATTGGGCAACCTCGCTCACTCACTCGCACGATGGAAAATAATAGTGATTTTTTTATCAAACGCGTCCCGACCTCGGCTGCTTAGACAAAGAGGCCCAATAGCAGTCTCCCGTTCTCGCAGCAGCAGCATTGTCACAGCGACCCTTCACCCCCCCCCCCGCGCCGTAGGTAAAGGCGCCGCTTGCGAGAGAGGGACACCTGGATTGGAGAACACACGCGGGTTACGTTTGACCCAATTCATGCTGTTGAGAAAAAAAAAACTGAGCGTGGCTTCGCACGTGACGCATCGCTACGAGAAGGCGGTGGCGGTCGGTGAAGGAGAGTGACTCAAGTGGCAGGCCGTCGAATGGAACGCGCGCGTGGCGGCACGCGATCCGCCGGGGGAGATGGAGCGATGACAATCGCCTTGCGTGCAAGTTTGCCGGGCGCTTTGCTGTCGCCCTCCCTGAAATCGCGGGAGGCTTTCATCCAGCAGTGGATTGAGAATGGCCGTCGCCGCAGCAGATGATGATGCTGATGATGATCGTGATGAAACTATACTCAGCTGATTGTAGGATTCGGCGATGTAATGCTCTGGTGCAAGCGATGAAATCAGGGCCTCCTTCCCCTCTGTAATTTGCTCCCCCCCCTCCCTTCCCTCCCCCGCATCATTCTTCGCTGGCCCCTCCAGGCTCGAGGGCCGTGGTGCAGTTGCACCGCCTGCTTCCTCGACAGCTCCGCCGGGCGCCGGTGAGTGTGGCCGTGATGGCCCCACCGGTGCTAGAATCTGAAGCCAGCGCAACATTCGCTCGACTGTGGAAGAACGTTGCGCGGCGTTGGTAGGGCTTATTTAAAAATTAATGTGTCACATTGCCTTGGCTTGACAGGCCTTAGCAAATCCTGTCCAAATACTTAGAAATTAATAAGTTGAATTTCCTGGACTGCAAACATGTTATGGATGTCACGCTCAATTTTATACTGGTTGAACAGTTATTTTTTTCATACTTACACTTTTTTGGGGTGAAAAAATTCTGGCTGTCGTGTGAAGTGTTCGGGCCTTCCACCAGAAACCACCTGGACAATGATTCGTAATTAGTTTATTTTGGGCTACATCGTGTAGGCGGAATGCCAATTTTTTTTACTGTAACCCTCCGCCACCCCGACACATCCAATCAAATCAAGTTGTCACGTGGGCAAATATGCCAGTTAATTTGCTTCATTTGCAACACCGGAAAGATTGCGTAAGCCGAAAAGTGCGCAAAGAAACGCGGGCGGCTGAACGGATCGGAGAGAGCACGCACGTACCTACGCGCACGCACGTACGGACGCGCACGCTGGAGACGTCACCATGATTGATTGTTCAGAAAAGGTCGACTTGGGCAGCACGCGTTACTGGATGCGACGATGGCCAGCGGTCGAGACTCATGAAGGAGTAGCAGCCAAAGGAGGGAAACACACGCCCGAGAGAGATCGTTGACCGCGTGGATGGAGCCGAGACATCAGCTCGCGAGACACACGGGGTGGTCTTCATCCAGCAGTGGATAGGTCCTGGCCGACGACCACGATGATGATGATTGTAATTGTAATAAGCCAAGCAGAAACCACCGCGTGATGTGTTTGACTCAGGATCAGTTATGGTGGATCAGCTGCTGATGCTGGGGCGTTTAACAATGCACATCGCAGCTCGCACACCACGCCTCTGTTTCTTATGGATATTTCCAGGTGGCCATCAATCTCAGCCACCAGGCTTTCGAGAGTGGCGAGCTTATATAACCGGAGGTGGGATTAGAGATTCCGTCTCACGAGGAGGTTGACAGAGATCAGAGCGATGAGTCGGTACTGCTGGCATCCTGAGTCCAAAGTCTGGGCGGCCGCCCGCTATTAAACCACATTTCATTCTCAGTCTGAAGTTGCGTGAGTTAATGACCTCAGACTCGTCGCCAATTACTTGCACAGATACCCTTCGACTTACATAGACACATACAGACTTACACACATTGCAATGGACTCACGTAAACTGAGCTGGGATTAAACCAGGTTCTCGAGTGAAGTGAGGTGATGGCCTCAGCCTGGTTGCCAATGGTTGCACCAACAAGTCATCATATTACATTCGGATTTCAGTCATGAATCGTATTGCGAAGCTGATATTCAACAAACACTGGCTTGACCGACCCGTGACAAACATCGCTATAGTGGGGCGCGTGGGAAAGTGCTGCCCTCCCCCACCCTTCCCCCCCCCCGTGTGTGGCGAAGATGTCACTTGAATGGATCCCATGAGTAGCTCTGCGACATCTACTTCCGCGGACAGTTCTCCGACATGGAGGCTCACAGTGCTCTGCGCTAGAGTTCCGAATGGAAGCGTCGTTTCGTTACCACGTGACGCAGACAGCACTGATCGTCATGAAATTTGGTGGGGGGGGGGGGGGGGAAGACACCCGGAATATAAAAATTCACGGAAAAAAAACCTTGGATCGATCAACGTGAGACGACCGCTGTCAACAGAGCAAGGGACGAAGTTGCTGAAGTGAAATCCGTAATTGTTCCGTAACGTTATCTGCTGGGACTGTTCTCTCACGCAGGGCGATCCACTTCGAGCTGCGAGATCTCTGACGCGTGAAAGGTTTTGATCTCAGGGCGGCGAGTGCATTAATTGGAATAAAACTCGCAAATGAGCAAAAATAAAATGTGTACGCGTTTGATGAACCGCATTGTCCGGGTGGTAAGACGCTCAGGAAAGTTCGACGCACCCACAATGCCGAGGGTTATGGGCAAGGTCCACGTTGCGACATTTCCAGGAGCGAACGATTTTAACCGAAATTGTCATCAATTGGAAAGTAAACAAAGAATGGAAGCGGGCTCGGCTTGACATTTGTGTTCATTGGGGAAGCTCGGAACAAAAGGAGATCAACATTTTGGACTTTGTTTGTTTTCCAAATTCGAGTTAGCGTTGGGTTTAACCCAAGCAGCCAAAACATGTGGTTACAATCGACCCCGCTGTTGATGCAGAGTCGTAAAGAGCACGCCACGTGTTAACCGTTATGCATAAATGTTCAAACATGGGTCCGACGTTGCACATAACCACTTGCTCGCTCGCTCCTTCGATCACTCGCTCGCTCTTCAGCGGCCAGCGACGAACTTAGCGCGAGAGGGTGAAACTACGTAGGGTTGGGGTGATAACAAAAACAAATCAACCCACCACGATGAATAACAGACCGTATGTATGCTGAACTTATTTCGTAACGTACGTAGCCAACCGTGCTCGTCGGAGGTGTGGTTATCGATTCGGACTCGTCTCTCGCTCAAGCGGCATAGGCGAAGTTGCGGACGTGGCTAGAGCGAGCGAGACTGTGCATGGCTACCAGAGGCTCCGTACAACTCTTTTCCATTGCACAACGAGCCGTGCCGAGCCAGCTTGGCCGCGGCGCAGGAGGCGCCGGTATTGATTCTCCCACTGCAAAAAAAAAGCCGAGCCGTGCGGCCGATGCGACATGGCAATGAATGACTGGAGGCGCGGATGTGAACCGTCGTTCACCGCTAAGTGGTAGTGACGTCACCACTGCGCTTGTGCCATGCTAGGTGCACTTGGAGGCACTTTGAGAGTGGCAGAGCGAGAGGTCCGTCCTGCCGCTCGTACAGAGAGAAAGAGAGAGACAGAGGACGAGAGATAAATATATTTAACGACACGCGACGATGTTGCAGCATCGCACGGTGCTAAAACTCTCAGCCTTGCGCAGACCACCAGTTCAACGAAACTGAATGTGTGGCCTTTTTGTTGTTGTTGTTGTCGCCATGCTAGACCACCGTTTTTCTATTTGAGTGGGTAGGTGGTGCAGTTCTCCTGAGCTTGTGGTCTGCGTAAGGCTGAAACAGCTTTTGTGCATGCGATGCTGCGCGTCTGTGTGTGGTGTTGAATATTGTCGGTTTTTCTGGCCTGCGCTAATGTTTCTGTTGGAACGGGATTTCCCCCTGTCATTTACAGATTTAAACGACTCATGCATAGAAGGAGACATCACTTTGATTTATACTCACACGTACGTACACACGTGTATACGTATGTACACAGCCATGAAGACAAAGATCCCCTGAGTGCCCGAACGGAATGTTGGGACAAGTGCTGTTAGCGAGTTCCTATGAAGGCCGACACGGTACACGAGGCATACCATCATACATGCAAAGACAAAGATCTCCAGTATAGCTCGAATGGAATTTTGGGGCAAGTGCGGTTAGCGAGCAACTTTGAAGGCCAACACGGCATACGAGGGCGTGGGTGGCCACCACCACTCCGGGCCACATACACGATGAGTTGTATACAGGAGCTAGATAGGTTTCTACATTTCACGACAGAGATGGCGACTGTTTTAATTTTTTTTCTCCATCCAGCAGTGGATCGATCATAGCTGATGAATACGAAGATAACGAAGACCCACTTCTAACGAAATGCGCAGTGTACGCTGGGGTGTAAGGGGCATGGTGAACCTGGCACCAGCGGCGTAGCTGCCGGGTGACGCAGGGGGTGCGACTGCACCGGTGCCCACGTGCCCGGGAGGGGGCCTTGGTGCCGGGCTACGAAGGGGAAGGGGTAAGCTGGGAAAATGCGGGCAGGGAGCCTTGATCCAGCAGTAGATCGATGATGGCTGGAAGATGATGATGATGATGATTGACGGTACCACTAAACACAACGTGTTTATGTCACCAGGCTAAGGCCCGCTGATGAGGCCCAGGGTGGCGTGGCCGCCGCTGCCACTTCTGCTGCTGCTGTGGCTCAGCCGAAGGGAACAATTTCAGTGGACGCGGTAAAATCTAAGCTGAGCGAGTGGTTTTTTTAAATTCTCTCCTGCTCCTCCTCCACCTCCTCTCACTCCGCAGCCCCGGCTCTAGCCGCCTCTTCCCTCCCCCCCCTCACCAAGCCAAGGAGGCAGGTGCTGGGGGCACAGAGGGGTCCTGTAACCACTAGGGCCCCCTCCCCCATCACCTCCCTTCACCCCCCCCCCCCCCCCCCCACATTCGAGGGTAGTCCCAGCGTGGAGCGGCCAACGGTACCACAGCTGCTGCCGCTGGCTACAGCCTCGCATTCTTGAGAAACAACTGGCTTTTGCAGCCGCTTCGAGAGCGCGGGGCTTATTTTTTGTTTGTTTGTTAAGCAAGCAAAACACCAAAAAAGACGAGAATGTTTACGCGTTAATTTGATTATTTTCCCTGCAGAGTTGCTAAATAAATAAATATTGTTTCAACGTTTGCTCGCGGGCAACTCTCCGCCCCCACCCCGCCACCACCACCCCCCCCGATGATGATGATGATGATGAGGTGTCGATGCCAGAAATTATACCGCAAATTACTTAATTAGGATTGCACAGCAGCAGCAGCAATCATCACCCACTCCTGTCAGACTAATAGTTGCCCGCTCGCAGGCCAGGCGCCGAGTCACCTTGTGCTGCACGCAGGGGCAGCTGCCGCCGCTGGCGGGGAGGGTGCCCCTGAAAATGTTCGAGATTCGGCATGCGATGCGATGCGATGCACGGAGGAGTTGCAGCGGCGGCGTTTTAAGAAAGCGGCCGAGTAAAAAAGAAGAACACGAGCGCCAAAGACAAAACAAGAACGGTGTTGTTCCCTCCGCCACTTGCGCAGGGTGGTTCGACCGAAACAACGGGCCAAAAGGGAGACGCGCTCTGCCAAAGAAAACATAAAAAAGGGAAAGCAGTTTCCGCGCGAGTAACGCTAAATCCGTTTAAGGAGCGGAATGTGTCAGCGAGCACGTCCATCGGGGACAGATGGAGCGACGGTCCGTGAGGGGTGGTGAACATTTGAGGAGGCCTTCCATCCAGCGGCGGATTGAGCGTGGCTGATGATGGCATATAGGCTGTCACGGTGGCGAGATGTTAACTTCCTCGCCTGGTACACAGGAGGCCGTGGGTTCGATCCCGACCTTGATGCCTGCTGTATATTTGGAATGTGCGCGTCCCTCTCCCCGTGGTCGCGTGCATTTTCCTTCGGTGCCTCCGGGTTTTCCCTCCACATTTCGAATAAAAATGCGTTGAGAGTATTTGCCTGCTATAAATCCCCACTTGACGATAAAGCCACTTTGCTGAGCGATCATTTGTGGCCAGGTCGCTTGTGAAAAAAAGAGCTACGTAGCTCAGTGGGCCTTACCGGATAAAAACAACTTTTAGTTTAGTTAAGACCAGTGGTTCCTAACCTGGAGTGCACGCACCACCTGGGTGTGCAAGATGCCCTTTCTAAAAACCAAAGGAGTGCAGGCTGCATAAAAAAGCCCACTGGTTTAGACTCTGCTCGGATCACATCCCGGCAATGATGAGGTCGAAGCGGCTACACCGCTGCCAGTCGGGTCCCCGTCACACGAAAACGCAACGCTCCCCCCTTCCCTCCCCCCAGAAAACTCCGAATAATCCCAACACCGCGCGGTCTGTCCGGAGTAATTGGGCGAAATTCGGCTCCGACCAATTTACCGTCGCGGAAAGAATCTATGCGGCTGCTTCGTCGCGTCTGCTTCTGCTGTTCATATATCGCATTGAGCGGCCTCTCATTGTTGGCCGGGTAAAATGCCTGGGCCGCCCCATGCGATTGATGAGGGTAGCAGAAAGAAAACAACAGTTCCGGACGCTCGCACCCTCCAACTCTATTCACCTCTCAAAGGCAATTTATTGTTTTACCGATATCAAACGCAGATAGGGCGCAAGACAAAGCGTGGAGGCAATTACGGGCGGCAGGCGGTGCAAGCGACGGTATTTAATCAACGCGCCACACTTTATCCCACGCAAAATATAAATAAACAACTCGCCGGATTTTTTTGCTGCTGATGTAAAAAAAGAAAGAAAGATGTATTTATTTAAAAAAATATTTCACCTGGAACAGCTCGTTCGCAAATAGTGTCCACGGCAAGCACCACGGGTGATGCTGAAAATGACTCGAGTTGGGAATATAGCCAGCAGCAGCAATCATCGACTCCCTCCCTCCCCCCTCCCTGCCCCCACCACTCCCACCAGCTCCCCTACTGAGAATACTTGGCAGGACCCTCCTGAATAAGGAGTCGTCAGACTCAGCGCGAGGCTTGTCCTGCATAAACAAGCGGAATAAAACAATAATAATGAGTAACATCTGTAACTATTGTCGGTATGTATCACGCTCTGAAGATATATGTCACACACAGTCATACGCGTTTGGCCCTGCCAGCTATGCCCAGGGAGAGAGAGAGAGACGTCGGTCCCGTTGCCACCTCGAACGTTCGTGCCGGGCACCCGGCTTGGCTGAGAGGTCAGGGGGCCTGGTCAGGCACTGCTGAGCGCCTCGGTTCGAGCCTGAGTCTTCAGCCTCCGCCTTGCAGATTAAACTGCGTTCTCAATTGCAGCGCATTGATGATACTCACAGCACCAGTCACCGAAGACTTACATTGAAGACCTCAAAGACTTGCGTAAAATTATATACGTGTTTAAAAAGACGGCGATGTATTTAGAAAGATACCCATGCACTCATAGCGGGTCTGATGAAACCAGGTTCTCAGGAGGAGGTTGTTTGATGGTCTCAGTCTGGTCACCGATAATAATACAAACAACCCCATCACGTTAAATTTGATTCTGGACTTAATTTAGCGTTAAACCATTTTTTTTATTCTGACTGTTACGCCACGAACATTACTTTCGCACGAAGAGCGGGGATTGGGAAAGTGTTGTCCCCTCCTGCGTGGAACGGAGTGTGACATGGAGAAGGGATCTCAGACGTAGCTCTCTGGTCTCCACTTCCGCGGGCCGGTTGGTTGCTCTGCGAGAGATCCGAATGGATTCTTCGTCTCGTGAGGCCGAAAGCCCCTGCATCGGGATGAAACTGTAATAAATAAATAAAAACATATAAAACCTCTCTCGGAAAAAGGATAGCGATGGTGGACACAACAGCGGGCGCGCCATCGGGTGGCGATGACTCACTCGCTGCGTCGTGACGATGCGAGATGATCCGGGGTCAAACCGACATCATCAGCGGTAACAAAAAAAAGACCCCCCCCCTAAATAAAACGCGGGTGTGGGAGGGAGGGTGGAGGCGTGGTGGTGATGGGGGGAGGGGAGATGCTCAAACGACTCGAGGAGCTGCTTGCGTGTTGTTTACCAGAACGTCGTTCGCCGATCCATCAGCGCGCACCGCAAATCACCGCCGTAATGTGGCGTGATCGATGATTAATCATTAATCACCAGCAGCACCAGCAGCCCCACCAAACCCGCCAACACCACCAGCACCGCCACGGCCGCCGCTATCGCCATCAGCCGCTGGCGTGACCCTTGTTGAGCGTTGCGGAGCCGTGGGCAATTTATACCGCAGCCGCAAAACGACGGGATGACTGTGAGATGGTAAGCGGGCGGGTGGTGGTGGTGGTGGTAGTGTCATGTGGGAGTGGGGGGTGCCATAAGGAGAGGGAAATGAGGCAGTGAGTGTCCTGCAGGGAGGGGTACATTATGCGGCCTGGATCAACGACAGGACGTTATCTCTCGTGAGAAGGAATGACGCTGGTTCTAGACGATGCTGCTGCCGCTGCTGATGATGATGTATGAAAGGATAATGTTAACGATGACAGACCAGACGACGATAATGATGATTGTGATAACGCAGATGAGTGTGATGATGCTGACACAACGATGGCAATAATAATTCTGCTGCTGCTGCTGATAGTGATGATGGTGATGATGCTATAAAGTATGATGATGCAGAACATTATGTTTATGATGATTATGATGATGATGCTGATACAAGGATGGCTACAATCATTCTGCTAATGATCACAGCGATGACGAATCTGCAAGTGATGGCGAGAAATAATAATGCTGCCGCTGCTGTTGCTTTTGCCCATGATGATGATGACGATGGCGATAATCACCTGGATCAGCACGGCCTGCCTGATGACTACCACGTCTCTTGACGCAAATGAACAAAACCTGGCTCTGCGCTGAGATGCCATTCGGCAGGAAATTAATAACTAAATTCGGGCCCGATAAACTTGTGAAGGAACAAAATTGAGCGTAAACACCGTTTTAATTTAGTGCGCTTCGCTTAATGCTAACGACGCAATGGGGAATGAATAAACTTCTTTATTTTTTTTCTAATTGCCTCATCTGTAACTTGGAGCCCGTTCAAGATTTGGGCGACATTTGGCAGCTATTTTTTTACATATACTTTTAATATTTTTATATGTTATATATTATTTTTTTACATGTTATATTTTACACGGGCCAGCTCTGACGCAGCTGTGTGCCACACGCACACAAAACATGAAAGTAAAGAAGAAGACTACACATTAATAGCCCTCCTGTGAACTCGGGTGGAGAACACCTCAAGTCAGTGGAATTGAGACAAAGTATTTAGCGCCAGATAGGGAGGAGTACCCGCGGCTTTATCTGAGCTCAGCCAGATTCCCGGGCAGGACCTGCTCAGGGGCTGCCCTCGTCTCCCTCCTCCCTCCTCCCCTTTCCTCCCTCCTTCCCTCCTCTCACCCTTACCCCTTCCTCCGTCCCTCCTTCCCATTCCTCCCTCCTTCCTCCCTCCCCCCTCCCACTCCCTCCTACCCCCCTCCTCCCTCCCCCCTCCCCCTTCCTCCCTCCTTCCCCCTCACCCTCCTTCCCCCTCCCCCTCCTCCTCCCTCATTTCCCCCCCTCCTTCCCCCTCCCCCCTCCTCTCTCCTCCCTCCTCCTCCCACTGCTCAGTCGCAATCTCGAGTCGCCGCACGACATTTTCACCGTCGCCCCGCGACGCCTCTCCATCCTTGGCCGCCGGCGCCAGCCCCAAGGTGCCTTGCAAATGGCACCAGCTGCTTCCCCACTGCTGACCTTTAACCCCCCTCACCTCCAATTCCGCCCACCCCACCCCACCCCACGCCACGCCGCCCCCCCCCCCAGAACCCCCCCCCCCCCACCGCTCGCCCCCCATTCTCTTCCCCGGTGTTTCTCAACAACATCGCACCTACACGGTTGCGCCCATTGGCTCCTCGTCGACAGCGGCAGCGGGGATGGTCAAACCAGCACAGCTGTTGTCCTATCTCAGTGGTTCTTCACCTTTACTGCAGCCTTGCACCCCCCTTTGGGATCTCCAATCGTTGCAAAGATGTTACAACGTTAATGCGTGCACAGGGTACGATGAGACACAAGTAAGTTGAGACTTACGTGCCCTTGCTTAATTTGCGTTTTCGACGATTTGCCTTCTAAAAATAAAATCTGGCCATGTCTCGCAGCCGCCGGAAAGGGCATCTCCCACCCCCAGGGGGTGGCGTGCACTCCAGGTCAAGAAGAAGAAGAACCATCGTCCCAGCTGGATAGACCTCCGCCCTCGCCACATGAATGGGGGAATTTTCCGCCACCGGCGTCAAGGCTGCGAACGGGAGATTAGCGCCGTCTCAAAGCTCGCTAGAGCAGAACTCAATTATTTTGGGAGGGACACGCTCCCAGGTGAGTCGTTGGCGTGAGCCACGGCGAGGGAGTCTCGGCGAGCGTCAAGAAGGGATTCACGGCGAGAGCTACGGCGAGGGTCAAGAAGAGAGCCACGATAGAGCCACGGCGAGGGTCACGGCGAGGGTCAAGAAGAGAGCCACGATAGAGCCACGGCGAGGGTCACGGCGATGGTTACAGCGAGGATCACGGCGAGGGTCAAGAAGAGAGCCACGGTGAGAGCCACGGCGAGGGTCACGGCGAGGGTCATGAAGAGAGCCACGGTGAGAGCCACGGCGAGGGTCACGGCGATGGTCATAGCGAGGGTCACAGCGAGGGTCACGGCGAGGGTCAAGAAGAGAGCCACAGCGAGGGTCACGGCGAGGGCCACGGTCGAGGGTCACGGCGAGGGTCAACAAGAGAGCCACGGTGCGCGGTTCCGCCGTGCGCACGAGCGCCGCGCCGTCGTGGGGCAGCCGCCCTGAGGCATCAACGACATCGCCACGGGGCCACACAGCGAGAGGCAGGAGGAGAGATGAAGCGAGCGAGATGAGCGGAGGGAGAGACGTGTTTCACCCGAAGCTCCTGGCCTTACCTCTAAAACTTTTATTTTTCTCACCCTTTTTTCGGGATTTCTTTTCACCAACAGTAATTGTCTTGCTTTATACACATTTGTGATCGGTTTGTTTGTTTGTTTATTTAGACTTTTCTTTCTTTGTTTGTTCTTTTCTGTTGTTTTCACTGTTCAGGGCGCGGCTGGCGCTCTGAACAGTGTGCAGGTGTCTTTGTTCTCCACACAATCCTCCACTTTTATTTGATAGTTGATTTCATAATCACGCTTTTCTTTGTTTTTATTTCGATTTTGAGTTCCTCTGTTCCTCAAGCAATTTTATAATTTTGTGTTTGTTCGTGTGTTTTTTTTTCGTTCCTTTGTCTCGTGTGCTTCCACGTGTTACACACACCACGTGTTTGCACTGTACCACACCGGCCGGTGTGAGTGCAGTACTAACATCCCCTTGAGACCCCTCTTGTTTTGTGCTGCGAGCGTGTTTACATTATTTTTTATTTTTATTGGTGTGCTTTTTTTCTGCATTGTCCTTTTTTTCTTCTCCTCTTGTAAAAAAAAAACGAGGACTTTAAGCAATTTTGCACTCTCCAGGGGAGCTATGGGTGGACAGCAGTAATAGTAATTAAGAGGTGGTCATAACACAGGTTTGACCATCTTTATATACATTTTTTCGTTTCGTGTTTTTTTTGTTATTTTTTTTCCTGGCTTTATAAAATAGAGAGGTTTGCTTTAGTAGTTGTGTGTGACATCTCACACGAGTGAAGATGTCCACCCGACCCGCAACGACGTACGTGAAAGCTACCGTGCCTACGCAAGGCCGGTCTCTGGGGCCTGCAAGGCTACCGCGCCTACGCAAGGCCGGTCTCTGGGGCCTGCAAGGCTACCGTGCCTACGCAAGGCCAGTCTCTAGGGCCTGCAAAGCTACCGCGCCTACGCAAGGCCAGTCTCTGGGGCCTGCAAAGCTACCGCGCCTACGCAAGGCCGGTCTCTGGGGCCTGCAAGGCTACCGTGCCTACGCAAGGCCAGTCTCTAGGGCCTGCAAAGCTACCGTGCCTACGCAAGGCCAGTCTCTGGGGCCTGCAAAGCTACCGCGCCTACGCAAGGCCGGTCTCTGGGGCCTGCAAGGCTACCGTGCCTACGCAAGGCCAGTCTCTAGGGCCTGCAAAGCTACCACGCCTACGCAAGGCCAGTCTCTGGGGCCTGCAAAGCTACCGCGCCTACGCAAGGCCAGTCTCTGGGGCCTGCAAGGCTACCGCGCCTACGCAAGGCCAGTCTCTGGGGCCTGGAAGGCTACCGCGCCTACGCAAGGCCGGTCTCTGGGGCCTGCAAGGCTACCGCGCCTACGCAAGGCCAGTCTCTGGGGCCTGCAAGGCTACCGCGCCTACGCAAGGCCAGTCTCTGGGGCCTGGAAGGCTACCGCGCCTACGCAAGGCCGGTCTCTGGGGCCTGCAAGGCTACCGCGCCTACGCAAGGCCGGTCTCTGGGGCCTGCAAGGCTACCGCGCCTACGCAAGGCCGGTCTCTGGGGCCTGCAAGGCTACCGCGCCTACGCAAGGCCAGTCTCTGGGACCTGCAAGGCTACCGCGCCTACGCAAGGCCCCCACGCGAGGCTGAGATCCGCTGCCCGGCTTCCACCGATGTCCCGCTCGAAGTTTACGTGGAAGCGCTGGGCGCCATCGTGCCCGGAGGCTCGATAAAGTACGCCTCCAAGGTGAGCGGAAGGGTTGGTTTTCTTCATGCAGTCTGAAAAGGTGGCAAACGTCGCCATGGAGAAGGGGCTGACGGCTGATAATTGGCACCTCACCTTGGAGCCACTGTCATCGCCATCGGTACGCGTGATCGTATCCAACGACCCCCCCTTACATTCCCGATAAAGACATCCAAGATAACCTGGCTAAGTTGGGCACGCTGACGTCCAACCTACAGCGTGTGCCTTTGGGCCTCAAAAATCCTGCCTTGCGGCATGTCTTGTCTTTTAGAAGACAGGTCTACATGCTGGTGCCCAATGGGCAGCTTGAGGAGGGCTCCTTTGTGGTCATGCATGGAGGAAGGGTCCATAGGCTGTTTTACTGCAGGGACGTGCTAAAATGCAACCTGTGCAAAGCAGAGGGGCATGTTAAAAAACACTGCCCAAAGACAGAAAATGCCCGATCCAACAGCGAGGCAATAGTGGAAAAGGGTGATAAAGAAGCACACCCAACAAGTGACTCAGGAGAGGGTCCCTCACGACGGAGATCACGCAAGATGGCGGTAGACCCCGCTCAAACACCAGCTACTGCCATGGAGACTGAGACTCAGCCAGCCACCCAGCCATCATTGACAGCCGCACCTCCGAAGAGGAAATTTATGGAGGATTCGGCTTCATTATCTCCAGAGTCCAGTGGGGATGAGGTCAGTCCCTTTAAAGATCTCCCAGAGTTGGAGTCGGACCTCGCACCAACGCCGGGGGGAGATGTGGAGAGCACTGGTGGCAAGAACGGGGTCTTCACCAGCCCAGATGCCCCTAGAGGTGGGACACGCACAGGGAAGAAGCCCCGTGCAGGAACCAAGCTCAAGCGCAGGACGCCTGAAGAAAATCTGGAGCCTGAAATGGAAGCAGGGGAAAACGCAATCTGTGAAGTGGCGAAGCAAACAAGTGAAGAGGGCTGCACTTCAGACCTCGACGACGCGTCCAGTGAGGCGGCCGAGGGCTCCCAGGAAATGCGAGCAGCCAAGAGCACGGAGGAGCCCAAACAGGACCCCACTGACCAAGCTGCGGGGGGTGAACAAGACGAGGACGATGGAAGGCCGTCAATTGAGGGGCAAGTGGCATCACCCGATGAAGCATTGATGGAGGATACCACGGCGACTGAAAATCCTCAAAGCCTGGGGGCTGAGGGGGGAAGCCAAGAAGAGGAGTTTGAAGAAACCCTCAGCACAGGAAGTGGGGTGAACCTGACATCTGCTAAGCTGACTGAAGGGGCACCAATATTCTCACAGTCAGAGCTATGGAACTTTTTAGATGAAGTGCATGGCTCAGAAGAAAGAGTGACTGCAGCTCTGTTAAGGTGGCGAAATGTGGAGGCAATAATAACCTCCCTACTCCATGTTGAGCGGGACTTCAAGAGACAGGGAAAGTCGTTATCTGGAAAGGAAAGGACAAGGATCAGGTACTTCCTGGACCAAATAACTACGTAGAAATAAAACACACCTGGCGACAACTCCACTGACACATAATGCTGCGGATAGCGGCAATTAATATAAATGATGCCTCAGTCCTGGAGGAGAGCCGTGCTCACACTGATCCCAAAAAAGGGCGACATCAGGCACCTCAAAAATTGGTGTCCAGTCTCAGTGCTGAGCACAGACTATAAGATTCTCGCGAAAGCTGCGTCTGCAAGGCTTAAGAGGGTGTTGGCTAAGGTTATTGCCGATGACCAGGCATACACTGTGCCAGGGAGGATCATCCATGATGGGATTTTCCTGGTCAGAGATTTGATCAGTCTGTCGGAGTATTTGAACTTTCCACTTGCCTTTCTCTCCCTTGATCAAAAGAAAGCCTTTGACAGGGTTGATCACCAGTATCTTCTTGGCACTCTGAAAGCTTTTGGTTTTGGGACCCGCTTCATAGGATTAATTGGTTTGCTGTACAACATGGCCCAGTGTCTGGTTAAAGTAAATGGTGGACTAATTGCTCCTATAGATTTCAGAAGAGGTATCAGGCAAGGCTGTCCTTATGTCAGGACAGCTCTACACCCTCGTCGTGGAGCCTTTTCTGCATCTACTCCGACGCCGACTCACCGGATTGACTCTAAAGGAGCCCAGTATGAGAGTGACCCTCACAGCATATGCCGATGACATTCTCCACTTCTTACTGAGTTTTGACGACATCGAACGGCTACACGAGTGCCAAGAGGTCTAGTCCCGTGCATCCTCCAGGATGAACTG
The DNA here is from genome assembly GCF_048934315.1 of Petromyzon marinus. Classification (NCBI taxonomy): domain Eukaryota; kingdom Metazoa; phylum Chordata; class Hyperoartia; order Petromyzontiformes; family Petromyzontidae; genus Petromyzon; species Petromyzon marinus. Next base: position 4,279,058 of record NC_133710.1, on the reverse strand, counting down.
GAAGAAGTGCAGTGGGCTGCTTTGTTGGAAAGTGGGACGAAGCCCGGTTCCCTAAGTTGGCCAAGACAATAACGTGGAGCAAAGAGAGTCTGCACCATCTCGGCGTGCTCCTGGGGCCTGGGAAAAAAAAAACTACTGCAGGAAAATTGGGATTTCCTGGAAGAGAAGGTGAGGAAACGACAGAAGCCGTGGGGGCGCCTGCGCAAGTCTCTCGCGTTTAGAGGGAAAACCCTGGTGGTGAACCAGTTGGTTGCATCCACCTTGTGGCACCGCTTCTTTTCCCTCACTTCACCCGCATACCTCATAGCAAAACTTCAGAGAATGATAGCTGCCTTCTTCTGGTCGCAGAGGAAGCACCGTGTGGCTGCTGGTATCTTGGCCTTGCCACTGCGGGAGGGTGGGCAAGGTCTGGTGTGTGTACGGAGCCAGCTCTCTACATTTCGTCTACAAGCCGTACAGAGGTTTCTCTACACGGCCCCATCGCCCATGTGGTTGTCCACAGCATCTTTTTTTTCTGAATATCCTCGGGGGCCTTCAGTGCAGCAAGCAGCTCTTCTTTATGGACATTAAAGTATTTCACTCGCACAGATTCCCCACTTCTACAGGAGTATCCTACTTACATGGGGTTTCCCTGTCACTGCCCAACTGAATACACCCCAGTCAGCATCAGAATTCGCTCACGAGCTGCTGTTACGGAACCTCAATATGGCACTACCCTCTCTTGTGGGCACTGTCATGGAGAAACGTATGGAGGATGCACGTCTCACGAGGGTGGGCGATTTAGTGAAACCAGGCACGGAGGGGCAGTGGCTTCTCCCTACCAATATAGCTGCAATGACCAAGATGCACTCAGTGAGACTCGCCGCAAAACTCGTGAATGAGGTACGAAGGTCCTTCTCAACAGCAGTGGGGAGCGCGCCTGCTGTGAGTGTTGGCGACGGGTCAGCCGGCGGTGGCCCAGTGCCACCAAAACTGAATGTCGCCCCAGCACGGGAGCACACTCGCCTCTCTTCTTCACAGCAGCACGTGGGGCACACCGCGGGGAATGACCAGGAGGGTTGCTTCTCAGGTGTAGACCGGTAAAAGCTGTATGCCCAAATGCTCGATTTCCACCATCAACAAGTAATAACGTCATTTAAAGACTACGCTTGGAGGGACACGATGCCCTGCAGTGATCGCTTGAGGCCTCATTGGGAGCTGTTTTACTCAAATCCATCATACAAGCGCCATGGTGATCTTAGCTGGAGCATTGCCCATGGGACTGTGACCACGAACACATTTCTGGCACTTTTCACAGAGACAAATCCTGAATGCGGATTCTGTGGTGAGCTCGAAACAGTGGCGCATCAATACGTACGCTGCAAAAGCCTAGACTCACTCTATAAGCTGTTACGCAATATTCTACTGAAATTCAATCTTCATTTCTCCCCCACAATTCTTATTTTTGGATATAGGGGGAACGAGGGTACCAAGGATATAGAGGGGTTGATTAACTTTATCATGAACAACGCCAAACTGGCCATCTATAGGGCCAGAAAATGCGCAATTGACGGGAGCGGCTTCCCCAGCCACTGCCGCATCTTCACGGCTCTGGTTTCTGCCAGAATTTCTCTGGAATTTCGGTACGCTCAGTTGACGGGGGGTGTCGCGTCTTTCTCGACGCGTTGGGCTACCGAGGGCGCTTTGTGTAATGTGACCAAAGCAGGGGATCTGGTGGTGATGGGTTTTTAAGGCTGAATTTTTTTGCTGGTGTTTATGAACACAGTAGCACACAATGGGATTTATGTTACATGGGAAAACCGTGTTATATCTTTGATTTTAAAAAAGGGGGCACATAAGCAAACAAAAAAGACGAAAAAAAGACGACATGATGAACGAAGCAAAGTGCCGAAAGACGGAGCATCTTTCTGTTTCTTCTAATCGTTAAAAAAAGAAAAGGAGGGAGGGAGGGGGGAGGGAGGGAAAAGATGAACAAATATGCACTCTCTTGGGGAGTGCCGAAAACATAAAATAGAAATAAAGCCGCGCGTATTTTTTTTTGCGAAGGTCCAGACGAGAAATGGGTCAAGGTTGCGCTCGAGTTTTTTTTGTTTGGCGAGCATTGATCGGGTGAGGGTTCAACACTGACAAGATTTATGGGTCAGATGAATATGGAGAAATTAGAGCGCGCGTCGCTGACCTGCCGCGCGCCCTCGATGAGCCGTGGCTCGCCGCGATTCAATCCGCAACATCATTGAAATGGCGTTTCTGAAATTCTTATTATTTTCTCCTCTGCCCCACACACCCACCCACTCGGCAAAACATCAAAACACCCATCTCAACGGCGCGGTGCGCATTTGATATTGCCTCGTGGAAAGAAGAAGAAGAAGAAGAAAAAAAATTCCCATCAACTGCTGTTTCATAAATTCACGGGGAAATCAATGGCGAGTGATATAAGTATGAGTGCTGTTTGGTAAATCGTGCTCTCTTGTTTGCCACGGCGGCGCTCGGCTTGCGTAAATTATTGTTATTTCCAAATCAATCTATATTAATCAAACGGGGAGCGACTCGCTGTAACGGCGTGTAGTCTTTTCGATCGTAATGGAAATCCAGAGAGGTCTTCTCATCGAGCTGGTGCAAATAGGGCACTTCCAACGAATCCATTATCTGCTGCACCTCGCCACGAGAATGACGGGTTTCGCGCATTCGTGGCCACCAGGTCGCCAGACCTTTATGATCCCACGGCACGTGTAGAACGCGTGAGGTCGGGTGGAAGATACTGCTCCACCCCTCTCTCGATAAAGAGGTACCAATGTGCTCAGGGTTCAGAGACGCTGTGAGCAACTTGAGGTTCAAACCCTGCATGGATCCAGCCGCCGCACCCCGAGATTAGCACGGCTTGCTAGGCGCGATAGAAGTTCAACATAACATACACACAATAATAGGGTTTTCCCCCTTTTTTCTGGTAACAAAACTAATACCTTATTACAAGGATTCATGTCTGCATTAACCACAATACTTGCAGTCAAAATGCAAACAAAAAAACACACTATGATAATATATGCATTTTCCTTGAAACTGATGAGCCTCCACCCAATTGCTGCCAAAAAAAGTGAAAAACCCCTATTATTATATTTTGGTACTGGCAAAGGAGGTCTGATAACATACACATACACTGAGTTGAACCGGATTCTCAAGTGCAGCGAATTTCTGGTCTCAACCCAGTGGCCAATAACTTATAGAGACTCACATAGCGATGTGTAGACACGCATAGACTGAGTTGCAAATTACATCACGTTCTCAAAGCTAACGAGGTGCTGGTCTCAGCCCAGTCACCAGTAACTTACAAAGAGACTAATAGACTAGCATACAGATTTCTAGACTTAAGTACAATCAAGACTTAAATGTGAATAAACTAGGTTGGCAAGTGCGGCGAGTTGTGTGAAGTCAATAATTACAAAATCATCACCTGGAAAAAGTTTTGTTCCCAAATTAGCAAAACATGCATGCTCCGATAACAACACATTTAATAATACCAGCGTTACTGTCGTGAGACGAACACTACTCTCTGTAGCAGAGCGTGGTGGGTGGGGGGGGGTTCCCCTGCTGTGTGTGGACCATGGGGGGATCTCAGAAGTAGCTCTGTGCGATCCACTTCTGCGCGGTTTGGGGGAGGGGGGGGGGGGTGCGTTCTCTAACATGCAGGGCGGCACCGCACTGCAAGAGATCCGAACGGATTCAACGTCTCGAAACTCGAGGCCGAAATCTGAATCGGGCGCCACGGTGGTGAGATGTTAACTACCTCGCTTGGTATACAGGAGGTTGTGGTGTTCGATCCCGACCCTGACGCCTGCTGTATATTTGGAGTTTGCGTGTTCACTCTCCCCGTGGTCGGGATGATTTTTCTCCGGGTCCTTTGGTGTATCCCTCCACATTTAAAAATAACGTCACGCGTTTCAAGTATTTGGTTGCTATACATTTCCACGTGATGATGATAAGCCACTTCGTTGAGATATCATTTGTGGCCGACAGGTCACCTCTGAAAAAAAAAGCCACACAGCAACTTAGCGGGGCCTTACCTGGTAAAATGGACGTGGATAAGAAACGACACTGAACCACGCCATCCCTGCACTCTCCACAAACAAACGCGGTGGCGTTCTACAACCAGTCCCGCCCACTCCGAACTCTCACCCTCCTCCTCCCCCACACACGCAAGACATAGCGATCCATTAAGAGTCTCCGAGCATCTGTGCTCCCGCTGAGAGCTATGGTGGCGTCGTATGAATGCACCGCTAACTGCCCTTCAACAACAATTACCTGTCCCGCACGCAGCTGGTGAGCCGAGCTTTTTAAGGGAGGCGGTTGGTTTCAATGCCCAACGGGTTGTTGAGATCCTCTGACTCCCTCGAGGAGGCTTACGAGCGAAGCGTCGCGTCCGATTGCTCACATTCGGTTGCGATCATTTGTCCTGCGGCTTGAACGGGCCGGGAGCCGGAGCGGTGGCTGGTTGGTTGGTTGGTTCGTTCAAGGCTCGCGCGAGTGCGTGATTTGTGTACGTACGTGTGTATGTATGTTGAACTTCTTTCGCACCGTACGTTGCCAATCGTGCTATTTGGAGGTGCGGGAAAAAACGACAGCACACCGAACGTGAAAAGCAGCGCTCAAGTTCGTTTCAATTGCGTCGGGTGGTGGAGGGGTCTCGTCACAAGACGTTGGTTCGATCGTTCTGCAATGTAACCCCCAAAATGAACAATAATTCTAAATTATTTTTGTTTGCATGAACGGTTCCGTACATTATCCGTTCGTTTGTCTCTCAGTCCGCTTGTACTGGTGAGGGTCGTGGCGGCAGCGTGTTGAGTCGTGGTGGTCCACACCTCGCTTTCCTTGGCGACGGACTCCAGCACTACCACACTATACACTACTACACGATACACTACTACACTATACACTACTACACTATACACTACTACACTATACACTACTGCATTATACACTACTACACTATACACTACTACACTATACACTACTACATTATACACTACTACACTATACACTACTACATTATACACTACTACACTATACACTACTACACTATACACTACTACATTATACACTACTACACTATACACTACTACATTATACACTACTACACTATACACTACTACACTATACACTACTACATTATACACTACTACATTATACACTACTACACTATACACTACTACACTATACACTACAGGATACACTACTACATGATACACTACTATACGATACACTACTACACTATACACTACTACATTATACACTACTATACACTACTACACTATACACTACTACACTATACACTACTATACACTACACTATTATACACTACACTACTATACACTAAACTACTATACACTACACTCCTATAAACTACACTACTATACACTGCACTATACACTATACTACACTGTTATACACTACACTACTATATACTAAACTACTATACACTAAACTCCTATAAACTACACTACTATATACTGCACTATACACTACTATACACTACACTACTATACACTTCACTATACACTACTATGCGCTACACTATACACCACTACGCACTACTATACACTACTATACGCTACACTATACATTACTATGCACTACACTACTATACACCACTATACACTACACTACTATACACTACACTATACACCCCTGCTGATTTTGTACAGTTGCCCACTGACAAAGAAATGATCAGTCTATAATTTTAATGGTAGGTTTATTTGAACAGTAAGAGACAGAATAACAACAAACAAATTCAGAAAAATGCATGTCAAAAATGTTATAAATTGATTTGAATATTAATGAGGGAAATAAGTATTTGACCCCTCTGCAAAACATGACTTAGTACTTGGTGGCAAAACCCTTGTTGGCAATCACAGAGGTCAGACGGTTCTTGTAGTTGGCCACCAGGTTTGCACACATCTCAGGAGGGATTTTGTCCCACTCCTCTTTGCAGATCTTCTCCAAGTCATTAAGGTTTCGAGGCTGACGTTTGGCAACTCGAACCTTCAGCTCCCTCCACAGATTTTTTATGGGATTAAGGTCTGGAGACTGGCTAGGCCACTCCAGGACCTTAATGTGCTTCTTCTTGAGCCACTCCTTTGTTGCCTTGGCCGTGTGTTTTGGGTCATTGTCATGCTGGAATACCCATCCACGACCAATTTTTAATGCCCTGGCTGAGGGAAGGAGGTTCTCACCCAAGATTTGACGGTACATGGCCCGTCCATCGTCCCTTTGATGCGGTGAAGTTGTTCTGTCCCCTTAGCAGAAAAACACCCCCAAAGCATAATGTTTCCACTTCCATGTTTGACGGTGGGGATGGTGTTCTTGGGGTCACAGGCAGCATTCCTCCTCCTCCAAACACGGCGAGTTGAGTTGATGCCAAAGAGCTCCATTTTGGTCTCATCTGACCACAACACTTTCACCCAGTTGTCCTCTGAATCATTCAGATGTTCAATGGCAAACTTCAGACGGGCATGTATATGTGCTTTCTTGAGCAGGGGGACCTTACGGGCACTGTAGGATTTCAGTCCTTCACGGCGTAGTGTGTTACCAATTGTTTTCTTGGTTACTATGGTCCCAGCTGCCTTGAGATAATTGGCAAGATCCTCCCGTGTAGTTCTGGGCTGATTCCTCACCGTTCTAATGATCATTGCAACTCCACGAGGTGAGATCTTGCATGGAGCCCCAGGCCGAGGGAGATTGACAGTTTTTTTGTTTCTTTCATTTGCGAATAATCGCACCAACTTTTGTCACCTTCACACCAAGCTGCTTGGCAATGGTCTTGTAGCCAATTCCAGCCTTGTGTAGGTCTACAATATTGTCCCTGACATCCTTGGAGAACTCTTTGGTCTTGGCCATGGTGGAGAGTTTGGAATCTGATTGATTGATTGCTTCTGTGGACAGGTGTCTTTTATACAGATAACAAGCTGAGATTAGGAGCACTCCCTTTAAGAGTGTGCTCCTAATCTCAGCTCGTTACCTGTATAAAAGACACCTGGGAGCCAGAAATATTTCTGATTGAGAGGGGGTCAAATACTTATTTCCCTCATTAAAATGCAAATTAAGTTATAACATTTTTGACATGCGTTTTTCTGGATTTTTTTTGTTATTGTCTCTCACTGTTCCAATAAACCTACCATTAAAATTATAGACTCATCATTTCTTTGTCAGTGGGCAAACGTACAAAATCAGCAGGGGATCAAATACTTTTACCCCTTACTGTACATTACTATGCACTACACTACTATACAACACTATACACTATACCACTATACACTACACTATACACCACTACGCACGACTATAAACTACTATACACTACTATGCACTACACTATACACTACACTATACACTACACTACTATACACCACTACGCACTACTAGACACCACTATACACTACACCACTTTACACTACACTATACACTACTATACACTACTATACACTACACTATACACCACTACGCACTACTAGACACCACTATACACTACACTATACACTACTATACACTACACTATACACCACTACGCACTACTAGACACCACTATACACTACACTACTATACACTACACTATACACTACTATACACTACACTATACACCACTACGCACTACTAGACACCACTATACACTACACTACTATACACTACACTATACACTACTATACACTACACTATACACCACTACGCACTACTAGACACCACTATACACTACACCACTTTACACTACACTATACACTACTATACACAGACTCCAGCTCTTCCTGGGGAGTTTCCAGGCCAGCTGAGCGAGGCAGTCCCGCCAGCGTTTCCTGAGCCGGCCCGGGGGTCGTATTATTATTATTATTATCATCATCATCATCATAAAGTTGTGTTTGCTACGAGGTACATGCCCTATAGACAACCGGGCAAACAAGCATGACAACAACAATAACAGTAATCCTGGATAACCGAAGAACACATCCGCCTCGGGCTACCTTTCATTACCCCGTTCCCCGCTCTGTGTTTGCACGTCAAACTCCCTGTCCCTCGCTGACCTTTCACTCCCCACGCAGGCGGCGGCTGGAGTCGCCACCGCTTGCTGCTCGAGTTGCGTGCCCGTGTTCTCCGGTGATTGCGGTGTAATTTGCACGTCGGGACGTATCGCAATGATTGCTTTTGAAAAAGAAGCAAAGACATAGATCCCCCCCCCTCCCCGCGCCCACCCCGGTATAGCCTTTCGCGGTATGTTGGGACAAGTGCTGTTGGCGAGCAACTGCGAAAGGACGGCACGGCATGCGAGGAGGCGGGTGGCCAGCACCACGCCCGGCCGCCTTTGTCTCACTTAGCGCCAATGTTCACACGCCGCAGCAGCTACGGTACTCATTTGAGGCTGAGCCGATCCAAGGAAGGCTCAGGGACAGGCTCGGATATAATCATGGCTGGCGTTGGTGTCGGTCGTGAGCGGGAATCGAACTCGGGTCGCCAGTGTTTCGTGGCGCAGTGCTCTGGCCGCTGCACCACCGCTCCCCATTAAGAAAGAAAAATAACAACACACACTCCACGCTCTCACTCTTCTCTCACGCCGCGACGTTTACTGGCGCCCTGGCTTCAATGCGCCTCCAGCGGTCACGGCCTATCCACTGCTGGATGGATGAAGGCCGCACCGCACCGACCCAACCACCCCTTCCCCAACACGTGGCCATCTCTGACGATCCCTCGATGTCACAATCCGCCCGGCATCTGAGGGCACACGCGAGCTGATTTATGTGTCAGGGTGATTACAACAACAACAAAAAGACAATTTATGAGTACAGGGCCAAAGGCCCATCAACGAACAGCGTTATTTCTTGGCTTGATAAAAGTTGTTATGACAACTTGGGGGAAAAGAGACGAAGATGGGGATGAGGGAATTGCAAAGTGGGGGCAGTGGCGAGGGAAGAAGCAGAAAGAGAAGTGATCTGCAGTGTGGCGAGTGGGTGGGTGAGTGTATGGATGGGTGAGTGAGTGGATGGATGGGTGAGTGAGTGGATGGATGGGTGAGTAAGTGGTTGGGTGAGTGAGTGGGTGAGTGAGTGGATGGGTGAGTGGCTGGGTGAGTGGATGAGTGAGTGGAAGGGTGAATGAGTGGGTGGGTGAGTGGGTGGGTGAGTGAGTGGATGGGTGAGAGGGTGGATGGATGGGTGAGTGAGTGGATGGGTGAGTAAGTAAACCGGTGAGTGAGTGAGCCAGTGAGTGGGTAGGTGAGTGAGTTAATGTGTGAGTGAGTAGATGGGTGAGTGAGTGGAGGGGTGAGTGAGTGAGTTGGTGGATAAGTAAGTGGATGGGTGAGTGAGTGGATGAGTGGGTGAGTGAGTGGATGAGTGAGTGAGTGAGTCGGTAGATGGGTAAGTGGATGGGTGAGTGAGTGGTTGGGTGAGTGAGTGAATCGGTGGATGGGTAAGTTGATGGGTAAGTGGATGGGTGAGTGAGTGAGTCGGTGGATGGGTGAGTAAGTGGATGGGTGAGTGAGTGGATGGGTTAGTGGACGGGTGAGTGAGTGGATGGGCGAGTAAGTAGATGGATGAGTGGATGGGTGAGTGAGTGATTCGGTGGATGGGTGAGTAAGTGGATGGATGGGTGAGTGAGTGAGTCGGTGGATGGGTGAGTAAGTGAGATAGGTGAGTGAGTGGATGGATGAGTGAGTGGATGGGTGAATGAGTTCGAGAGGGGGGATGGGGTGGGGGCGTTGGCAGACAGGTCCGGCTGCGGGGAGCGGCGGATGCGGCGCAGTCGTGGAAAGAAACGAAACGGAAAGGCGAGGAAAGACCGCTTCTCGCACAACATCCACTGCTAGAGTCGGCCAAGGTGAGGGGAGGGGGTGATGGGAGGGGAGGGGGGTGTGTTTGACCATACTTCACCACGCCAAAGAGTAAACCGCGCTAATGAGAGCGCGCCTGCACGTGTTTCCACAGCACGGCCCCGCGTGGGAGTCGCGCAGATTCACTTCAATCCCGTCCGACGCTTTCTGGAAAATGGGCCGACACGCGCGAGTTGCAATCGGCCCTGGTGCGGGTGAAGGTCAGGCCGATGACTCTCCACCGAGCGGCTGTTACACCTCCTCCTCCTCCACCTCCTCCACCCCCACAACCCCACGCCCCACCCCCCATTGAAGATTAAAAAAAAAGTATTGATTATGTCTCCCGTTTAAAGGCGCTCCAGCCTCGTGCTTAATTTACGATGGTGGGCAAGGTGCGGGGCTACCTGGGCAGTGGGCGGGGCTACATGAGCAATGGGCGTGGCTACCTGAGCAATGGGCGGGGTTACCTGGGCAGTAGGCGGGACTACCTGGGCAGTGGGCGGAGCTACATTGACAGTGGGCGGGGCTACCCGAGCAATGGGCGGGGCTATCCGGACAGTGGGCAGGGGCTACCTGGGCAATGGGCGAAGCTAGCTGGGCAGTGGGCTGGACTACCTGAGCAATCGGCGGAGTTACCTGAGCCCTGGGGGGTGCTCGTCACTGAGCAGGCGGGGCGTTGGGGGTATGTGAAAGTGGGCGGGGCATAACGTCGATTGCAAAACTTGGGATTCCAAAATATTTAAGGGAGTAAATTAATGGCCACGCTTATAACTGGTTGCCGATCGCGTTTCGCCACATAAGTCGCTGTCATCGTCTGCCCTGTTCCACGGACTGACGGGCGGAATGGCAACTACCACTCACTCACGCGTCACCGTCTCCCGAGCTGCTGATACGAGACTGGCAAAGATGAAAAGCCCATTAGCGACACAAAATCACCAAGTGTGACGTTGGCCGCTTATAATCCGAGTGTTTATTTGCGCTTATGCTTGAAAGATGCATTGTTCCAGCGCAGTGTGCGCATGGGGCCTGATGGGTCAATTCGTACTCTTTACCGTCTGGTGTTTGGGACACCATCCCCTTAAAAGCCAACCGGCAATGTTGCTCAGAAGCTTGCGCTTGCGATTGCTGGACATCTGCGAAACAAAGAGCTTTACTGCTCATCGGATTCTTCCAATATGAGTACATGTTCTGATTCCAGAATCGTGGTTGGGAGGTTTACTGAGCCCCATCACCCCTCTCGGGGTCAATTTAAATCGTGGCCACTTTCTGTGGAAGTCGTACGACGGGTGCCCTCTGGACAGAGGCTCCACAATGCTCATTCGAGAGCAAGGACGTCGCTCTGACTTTGGACTCTCATCACCAACCCGCTGTGGCGGGCGGGCGGGCGGGGAATGGGATCAGCCGTTCACCGTCAGCATCGCCCGAGTAAAGGGGATTTCTGTTTCGCTTCGCCGGTGCGGCGAATGGGGAAATACCCTGCGAGGTCTGTAGCCGGCGAAGTGACGGATTCGATTCTTGCAAGCGACGGTCGCAAAGGGGAAAGACGGGGGGGAGGTGGCGAGGAAAAAAGCCAACAGCGAGCAGTTGGGACGCCGGGCAGGACTGCCGAAAGTGCCGAATACGCGCCGGGAGCTCTTCCAGTGACATCCTGAAGAAGCCTCGTGGACAGTACGCGGAACGTCCGACACCACACCGAAGCAACCTCGGGGCACAATACCGAAACGAAATCGCATCGGAGAGCTGGGTGCAGCACAAGCCAAAAGCTACGCGGTGGTGACCGAGCAGAACGTCGAGGTGACCCCATAGCGGACGTCAAGGGGTCATCGGCGATTATTATAATGCGGGATCATGGAAGAAGCTACCGGCGGTGGTGATGATGAGCAGTCTCTCACCCCTCCCCCCACTTTCCACACCCAGACCTCCACCGCAAACCCAATCCTGCTCAACAGCTGATCCGACACTCCCCCACGTGTCTCGCTCGCTCTCACACTCACTGTTTCTCATCTGTTTAACCCCCTCCCCACCGCGCCCACTCCTCATGCGTGTTGCTGCGAGGAGAGCAGGTTGAGCAGAATATCGTTCTGTCGTTCTGTTTCGACGCATTTCTTTTCTTCCATTCTCCCTGAAGACGCCCCTCGATATTTCCTTGGTTAGAGCCAATTTCTCTCCAGGCACATGTGAGATCCATTAGCTTATCAGCAGAGCTGGGAACGATACATCTCGCTGTGGCCTGAGGGTCTGTGCTGTGGGAGGGAGACGAGAGAGCGGTATGGTGGTGGTGGGGAGGGGAGGGAGCGGTGTGGTGGTGGTGGAGAGGGAGCGGTGTGGGGATGGTGGTGGTGGGAGGGGAGGGATGATGTGTGGAAGGGAGAGTGTAATGTGGTGGGAGGGAGCGGTGTTGGTGGAGGGGAGGGAGTGGTGTGGGGAGAGGGGAGGGAGCGGTGTGGTGAGAGGGAGGGGGCAGTGTGGTGGTGGAGGATGGACAGGGTTGTGGAAGGAAGGGAGCGGTGTGGCGGAACGGAGCGTTGTTGGTGGTGTGGAGGGGAGGCAGCGGTGTGGTGGCAAAGGAGGAAGCGGTGTGGTGGCGGAGAGGGGAGGGAGAGCGGAGTGGTGCGAGGGAGGGAGCGGTGTGGTGGAGGGAGCGATGTGGTGGTGGGAGCGGTGTGGAGGTAGGATGGAGCGGTGTGGAGGTTGGAAGGGGGCGGTGTGGTGGTGGGAGTGGTGTGGTGGTAGGGAGGGAACGGTGTGGTGGTGGAGGAGGGAGTGGTTTGGTGGTGGGGAGAGAGCGGTGTGGTGGTAGGGAGAGAGAGAAAGCGGTGTGGTGGTGGGGAGGGGAGAGAGTGGTGTAGTGGTGGGGAGGGGAGAGAGCGGTGTGGTGGTGGGGAGGGGAGAGAGCGGTGTGGTGGTGGGGAGGGGAGAGAGCGGGGTGGTGAGAGGGGGGGTCTCTCTGTAGGCGTTCGTCGAGGTGCGAGCTGTTCCGCGCCGTTCAATATTTATTTACGTTTCAAATTTATTTTCGGAAAAAAATTATTACTCGCAGCGTAAACATTTGATATTTTCTTCTTTCAAGATCATAGGGTACATTTTAGTTCTAAAAGTTCTTGGCACGGCGCAGTCCACTCAGAGACGTGTCAGAGTCATTAAAACCCTCGGAACGACGCGTGGCGATTTCTTTCTCTGCACAAACGCGCCCGCGTCAACTTAAAGTGTCCTCAAGCTTTTAATGAACACGGGCGACACGGGGGCGGCGTGTAAACAACCTGAGACGCGTGGCGGGGATGCGTGGGGGAATGCTTCTCTCGTAAACAGTTGCATGCAAAAACTAAACTGACAGTCAAGAGACGTTGTGGCATGGGGTAGAGTTTGGAGTTCGTGGTTTTGGACGCGGATTTAACTAGCCACACACACACGCGCGCACGTCACACCTCTTTCCGTTGTGTGACGGGTCAATCTGCCCACTGGTGTTAGCTCTACCGCTGACCTGAGCTTACACAAACCAGCCACTAGCCCAGTCAGGAGCGTTCACGTTAAACATTAATCCAAACAGCCAGTAGTGATAGCTCTCCCACTGACCATAACCTACACAAACCAGCCACTAGCACTAGCCCAGTCAGGAGCGTTCACATTAAACATGAATCCAAACAGCGAGTAGTGATAGCTCTCACACTGACGATAACCCTAAACTAACCAACCAGACACTCGTACGAGGCCTAATCCTAACAAACAAAAAACCCACCATCAACACATTCGTCACTAACGCTGTGTCCTTCAAGTAAATAATACATAATCTTCGACGTTTCCGGCAATGGCCCTTGTTCATGGCTCATGAAGGCCGCCCCCCCTACACACACACATCTATTATTGACGAATGCATTGAGTAATTTTTTGTTGTAAATGTTTGCTTGAGTAGCACTGCCAGTGCAGCAGCATCATCATCATCATCACCTGGCGATTTGTCCAACTCTCATCACCAAGTAGCCAAAGGGCCGTCCATAACTGACGTCACGCACCTAGGGGGGGGGGCGGGGGTCAGACATTGTGACGATGTGTGACGAGGGGGGGGGGGTTGAGAAATGTGACGTCACATCAAAATGCGCAACTTTAAATAAATATAGACAACACGTTCTACTTAATTAAATAGACTTTTTAATACATGTTGTCTCCTACAACATCAGAGTGCAGCGCCACATTAAATACGCACTACAATGACAATAGTTTAAAGCGATTTGAAGCATGTTTTACATATTTTTTTTGGGGGGGGGCAGAGCTTTGTGACGTCATATTTGAGGGGGGGGTGTCTGACTTTTTGTGACGCCGTGTGACGAAGGGGGGTGGGGGGGGGTCAAAAATCGTCCAAAATCGCGTGACGTCATTTATGGACGGCCCCCAACTGTACCGGGTGAACAGGGGGTGCCGTCACCGGGCTATGCAGAACCTAGGGGGTGGGAGGTCAGGGGGGGGGGGATTGACACGGGCATCGTGGCACCATTTCATTTTATTCATGGTGAGTTGCAAGTGACTCAGGGGGGAAGGATTCCAGGCAGCGGGGTCGGGTTGGAATAGCACGCGCGCGATACGAACCCAGCGAGTTCGATTCCCGCTCACGGCCGCCACCATCGCCGGTGACGATTATCCGAGCCGGTCCCGGGCCTCACCCTAGGTAGACTCAGACTCAAACGAGCGCCCTGTGCGGCGTGCAAACATCGCGGCTCGGGAGACAAAAGGCGGTCCGGGCGTGGTGTTTTTACCAACCCGCCCGCTCGTGTCGTCGTGCCCTGGCCCTTGACAGGCGCTACTCGCTCACAGCACTTACCCCAAACAGCCTGTTGAGGCTATACGGGTGATCTTTGTGTTTTGTTGGGGGCAGCGAGGGCATCAGGGAGCGCTGCCCTCGCAGCTGTGCCGGAAAGGACCCCCCCCCCGCAACCCCCCGCTAACGACGAAGGGAAATAGGTCCACCTCGGCAGGGCTGCCACGAGTGACTAATGAGTTCACTGCCGGCAGCGCTAATTCACCATCACTCATTAGGCCAATTCATCATGGTTAGGAACGTAAGGATTTTGTAACAAAACGCAGAGACCCAGCGTCGGACTCAGGTTCCTATAGCCTCGCCGCACTCCCCTCTCTCCTCTCCATCTCTGGTTGTGGTATTGGTGGCGTTGGTGGTGTTGGTGGTGTTGGTGGTGCTGGTGGTGTTGGTGGTGGTGGTGGTGTTGGTGGTGTTGGTGGTGTTGTTGGTGGTGTTGGTGGTGTTGGTGGTGTTGGTGGTGCTGGTGGTGTTGGTGGTGTTGGTGTTGTTGGTGGTGTTGGTGGTGTTGGTGGTGTTGGTGGTGGTGTTGGTGGGGTTGGTGGTGTTGGTGGTGTTGGTGTTGGTGGTGGCGGTGTTGGTGGTGTTGGTGGTGTTGTCGGTGTTGTCGGTGTTGGTGGTGTTGGTGGTGTTGGTGGTGTTGGGGGTGTCGCTGTTGATGGTGGCCGTGTTGGTAGAACCGTGGGGAAGCAATCCTCGGGGCCTCTTCTCATTTCACGCTCGGGGAGGTTTTCTGCTCCCGCTTTCGCAATCGCGTGCAGCTCCTAGAGAAGGCGAAAAATTGTCAACGCGTGCGCCCGACAGACCGCAAAAAAAAAGCCTGGAGGCGCGGGGCGACGGCGACGGAGGCGGTGGAGAGCCTTGGATGGAATCCACTGCTGCGGGAGAGTGTCCAGGAATCGACTGAGCGTCAACGATTGGACCCGCGGAACGCACTTGCGCGCTCGTCCGGCACGGCCTCGCGTGAAGTTTCGGTTTTGCTTGAGCGGGCGCACCGATCTGGACCGGTAGCGTTGCGTGGCAGAGATCGTGACGCGATGACGCTGGATGATGAAGGAGGGGGCGGGGGGAAGCGTTCATCCAGCAGTGGATTGGTCGTGGCTGATGAAGATGGTGTCCATATTTCGGGTGCCGGAATGTCCGCGCGTTTGTTCGCTTGACAGCTCGTGCACGGTGAGATGAGCTCACGCGAATCGTGAGACCGTGAAGGATTGCGACAACTTTCAACTTTGGGGGAGGGGGGGGGGTGGGTGTCTTCATCCACCAGTGGATTTATCGTTGCTGATGGTGACATTGATGGGGAGGACATTGGCCAATGAGACGTCAGCAGTGGCTGCCCAATAGGGAGAGACTGGTCTCCGCCAGACGGATTTGGTGGGCCATCTATGATGGACACTTGGCCACCGCTCATCGCTGTACCGCGGGAGTCGTGGACATTTGTCCGCTCAGGGAGGGCGGTGGAGGTGAGGGTCAGATTCCAATTTTCTTAAGAATATATATTTACATCAAGGGACCTCCTTTTGCCAGTATCAAAATATGATAATAGGTTTTTCCCCCTTTTTTTTCTGGCAACAAAACAGCTGTGTTAAGATGTTAAAACACCAAACTGAAACTTTTTCACAAGGAATCATGTCTGGATTAACCACAATGCTTGTGGTCAGAATGTAAACAAAAACATACTCTGATAATATATGCATTGTCCTTGAAACTGATTGGTCCACACCAGAGACAGCTTTCTTTTGAGCCTCGTCTCAAAACGGTGTTTGAACAGAGGACGGTGTTAGGCCAGAGGACGCCAGACGACGTCAAAAGGCGTCCTCTGGTCTAACACCGTTTGAGACGAGGCTCAAAAGAAAGCTGTCTCTGGTGTGGACCAATCAGTTTCAAGGACAATGTATATATTACCAGAGTATGTTTTTTTGATTGCATTCTGACCACAGGCATTGTGGTTAATGCAGACATGATTCCTTGTAAAAAAAGGCTTCAGTTTGGTGTTTTAACATCTTAACACAGCTGTTTTGTTGCCAGAAAAAAAAGAGGGAAAAAACCTATTATAATATATTTAAACAAATAACAGAGGTTGCGGTGGGAGCGCTTTGTCAACGCAGCAGATTTCGGACGTCAGCTCTTGACGTGTTGTGAAGAAGAAAAAGTACACTTTGCGCGAGCGGAGTTAAAATATATATACACACTTCGTCCTTGAACGCGCCGTGTGTTTGGAAAGTCAAAAGCCCGCGTGGTTCTTCCCGCCAACGCGCACGCACGTGCGCCCGCGCGTGCGTGGCATTAATGCGCACGCTCGCAGTCGGTTACTGGCGGGCACTAATTATACCCGGTGTTATTTAAAATGTGTGAGTTAAGGGGGGGGGGGGGGGTCGAGCGAGGTCTGTTGATCAATTTTTATGCCCAACCGCGGAAAAAAAAACCCGCTAGAGAGACAAACGTTTTCTTCAATCAGTTTTCCATGGAGGTTTATTGTTATTATTTTTTCTTTCTTGCAAATTAAGTTGCGAGTGCTCGCAGTAAAGTGCTGATTAGATCATAAATTTGATGTAAAATATCTGGACCGTGAGATGCCGTGATGCGCGCGGCATAGTGCGGGCGAGCCGGTCGCATTTTAGGCATCACAATGTCATAATTGCTGCGGTGACGACTCATAATGGTCCCTTTGCTTATTTTATTTCTTGGCAAAATGACGACTCTAATCGCTTGCCAGGTGGCCGCCGAAGGGCCACTCGGAGCTCGGCCTCGGACGAATCGACGATCCCAAAAAAAATTGTGGTGGGTATCTTTTCACCACGATCCGTGAGTCACGACGAACTCACCAAGTGCCACGGTTCCTTCCTCCTTGATCGTTTGCTTTCCTTGTCAAAAAAAATATAAATATATTATTAATAGAATAATTGTTAAAACCCACGCCGCTTTTCAAACTTCGCTCTGATGGCGCATGCTGCAAGCGACACGCGTGCATGCGCAAAAGGCACTCAGCCCCCTTGTGCATGATGCACAGAAAATAAAGAAACCATGAACAGTTCCTGAAGAGTTGTGCTATCCCCCCCCCCCCCTCGTTTACATATTCGATTTCCGATTGTGCAGTTTGGAATCGTATCGTGAGACAACTGCGGTGCGCCGCCCTCTGTGTTAGAGAATGGCCCTGTGTAAGCAGATATGAAGGAACTAGTTCTGAGCTCCAGCAGCACGTCGTGTGAAACAAAGTGTCTGTTCGGTACACACGGTAAATTTCCACGTGAAAATCCACTTTATTGAGCTATCTCAGCGCTTAAATTTAGCCACATGAAGTGCAAAACCAAATTTGATGTTGATTTTTTTTTGCATGGCCTTTGGTGATTTGTGCTGAGAACATCTGCGCCCTACTGTGCACAGAATCCGGGTTCAACCCCAGGTGGCAGCTCAATGTCCCACCCCTAAGCCACCAGGCCACCTCATTTGTTTCCGTTTTCAAAAACAATAACAACACCCCCCCCCCCCCCCCCCCCCAAATCATCATTAGACCTCCTGGCACCAAAACTGAAACCTTTTTATAATGATTCATGTCTGCATTAACCACAATACCTGCAGTCAAAATGCAAACAAAAAACATTCTATGATAATATGTGCATTGTCCTTGAAACTGATTAAAGATAGCCGTCCCTTGGTGTGGACCAATCAGTTTCAAGGACAATGCATATATTCTCATAGTATGTTTTTTGTTTGCATTTTGACTGCAGGTATTGTGGTTAATGCAGACATGAATCCTTGTAAAAAGGTTTCAGTTTTAATGCCAGAAAAAAGGGGAAAAAACCCCTATTAACCCCCCCAAAGTTTCTCAACAACATTCGCCACTAAACTCCCAATTCCACCCGTGTTTCGCGAGTAGCTTAGGAATTGACATCACGTGACGAAGCGACGCCTCGGATCGATACCTCGTGGTATCAACGCGAGGTCCTGGCAGGACGGGAGCAACGGTGGCGTGGTCAAAGGGTAGTTCGACCAAAGACACCCAGCGTCTCTGCTCTGGCATCCCAGGGGGCCCAGCCATCGCGCTAACCTCGCTGATGAGTGAACCCCCATTGATAATTATCCACAGCCTCGGGTCCAATGCATTAGGCTAACGCCTGCCCATTCACGCCGCGTGTGTGTGCGCTTCTCGCTGTCTTGGTGGTCGTGGTTAGTGCACGGCACGACGATACCCTCCGGCCCACGTTTGATTCTCGCTCACGGCCAACATCCGCGATGAATTTCTGAAGCGGTGGTGTGATGGTGATGATGATAGCGGCAGATGCGGTAGCGATAACAGATATGGTGGTGGCGTGATGGTGATGATGGTGGTACGGTTGCGCTAACAGTGACGGTCGTGGTGTGATGGTGGTGTTAGTAGTAGCGGAAGCGATAAGAGTGATGGTGGTGGCGTGATGGTGATGATGATGATGATGGCGGTAGTGAAAACAGCGATGGTGTGAGCGAGCGGTGGTGATGGTGGCAGTGATGGCGGCAGTGCTGCTGCATTGGCGTAGTGAAGTGGGGGGTGGGGTGGGAGCTGGGTGATGGTAGGAGGGGTAGAAAGGTGTGAGGGCGTTGGGGGTGGCTGAGAGGAATGTTGTGAAACAACTGCAGCCGTGTAATGACGTGCGTTCATTTGCAAAGCGCTCGCGTTAACGGGCGGCGAGATGGGCTTCACTGGCCTCTAATTGAAGTGCGCGATGCACGCGGCCTGCCGCCGGTCAGAGGGCTCGGATTCAGGGGCGCGCGCGCGCTGCCCCCGGGGGGAGGGGGAGGCAGGGGCGCCGCTCGCAATGATTTGTCGATCGCGAGACTTTCTTTTGGCCTGCGTGAGACCACCATCAAGTCTCTGTTTCTTCGCCGTCGAAGGGAATCACTGCCGGCTACGCACACGGGGATGTGTGGCCCCTCGCCTCTCTCGTGGTCTCCTGCCTCTCTCGTGGTCCCCCGCCTCTCTCGTGGTCCCCCGCCTCTCTCGTGGCCCCCCGCCTCTCTCGTGGTCCCGTCTCTCTCGTGGTCCCTCGCCTCTCTCGTGGTCCCTCGCCTCTCTCGTGGTCCCTCGCCTCTCTCGTGGTCCCTCGCCTCTCTCGTGGTCCCCCTCCTCTCTCGTGGTCCCCTCTCTCTCGTTCGTTCGCTCGCTCCGGATCTGCCGTGCACCACCCCCCACCCCTCCACCCCCCACTTCTCGTCCGCGATCATTACGCGATGTCTACCCACCGTCATTTTCTGTCTGCCTTGTTCCCCTCGTCCTGTGTTCGACTGGACATCCGTGTAAAAAGAGCTTTATAGCTCATCGGATCTTACAGTTGAATACATATTATCATTCTATTCTCCCGTTGCCTCCCCTCTCTCTTTCTCTTCCCATGGTCCCCGTGTGGTTCCCGCACACGCGGCAGCACGGCTGGGAACGGCAACGGCAGCGCGCGGTAGCCGTCGTGTCACGCCCTGGGATGATGCCTAAGCCCGGTTCGTTGTGTCTGCTTCGTGTTATGTCGCTGCAAACATAAAACAGGCCATTCTCCTCCCTCCTCCTCATCCCTCCTCCTCATCCCTCCTCCTCATCCTTCCTCCTCCTCCACCTCCTCCTCTTCATCCCTCCTCCTCCCTCCTCCTCCTCCTCCTCCTCATCCCTCCTCCTCATCCCTCCTCCTCCCTCCTCCTCCACCTCCTCCTCTTCATCCCTCCTCCTCCTCCCTCCTCCTCCACCTCCTTCCTCCTCCTCCACCTCCTCATCCCTCATCCTCCTCCTCACTCATCCTCCCTCCTCCTCCCTTCTCCTCCACCTCCTTCCTCCACCTCCTCATCCCTCATCCTCCTCCTCACTCATCCTCCCTCCTCCTCCCTTCTCCTCCACCTCCTTCCTCCACCTCCTCATCCCTCATCCTCCTCCTCACTCATCCTCCCTCCTCCTCCCTTCTCCTCCACCTCCTTCCTCCACCTCCTCATCCCTCATCCTCCTCCTCACTCATCCTCCCTCCTCCTCCCTCCTCATCCCTCCTCCTGCCTCCTCATTGGAAAATAAAAACAAAAATGAAACAATGGCGACGATCCGTTTAACGCGCAGGCTAATCGCCTGACGAAGCGGGTTGTTGTAATCAGCAGCGAAACGTCGTACTCGAATTGTAAATGTTGCGCGGTTACTCTCCGACGCACCGGTGTGCCGAGGCAGGAACTAACTGACACGTTTTGTTTACGTGACAATCCTTACTCATTGGCAGTGTCGGATGGTGGCAGGGCTTAACGACGCATTTATATGAAACGCGGTCGAACTCAAAACGCCTTTATGATGGCGATGATGATGATGGTGGTGGCAAAGTCTGAGAGCCGCTCTGCCTCAAGTGCCCACGTGGACAGCTGCGCTGCTCCGTAGCCGCTGTCGGGCCGAAAGCGCTCACCCCCTGCCCCGTTTTGGGAGACCCCCCCCCAAACCCGTGTCACAGCGACGAGGGCAGTGCGCAGGCGGTGCAACTGCGCCCGGGGTGACGATGGACCGGAGGGGGCCCCCAAGGCGCTCGGCTAGAAAAGCCGGCGAAGGGCGAGCTGGGAGGCCCTGGTATTGGCCTCAGACGTCCGTAACGCAGGTAAATTGTCTTTCGAAGGGGGAGGGGCGGTAATATCAGTGATTTGGTGGGGGGCACGTGACGCGTCAATCGCACACGCGACGCGAAGGCGAAATGGCGCCTGCAAAACGCGTCCAGGCCACGTGCCGACCACGCTGCGCTATTGCCCTCAACCCTCGCCGCGATGGTTTTCACGAGACCGCCTTTGTCCGGCTCGGCGCTTGGGGTGGTCGCACGTGTCAAAAAACGACGTCGGAGGCTGTCGCTGTTGCTGCTGCTGTTGTTGCTGCTACCGCTGGCGGTGCCGGTGGTGGTGGTATCGCTTGCCCTCTGCTTGTTTAAAAAAGCCCAACCCCGCGCAGCCAAGAAAACGACATAATTGGGATTCTCCCGCGGTGTGTTCAAGACTGGCACTTGGCTGAATGAAATCTATAACGGCCGGGGCGGCTAAGCGCGTCGCTCGCCACAATTAGCGCCTGATGGCTTCGGACGCAAGCAAGGGGGGCATGACTAACTGAACGAACAACACCAACAAAAATAACCACGGATGTAGCGTCCCACAGTGGTGTCTGACACGAGCTCGCGCCTCCAGCTACGATCGGTCGCTGTGCTTGTCGAGAGGAGAAAGCCCAATCACCGTACAACCCCCCCCCCCTCCCCCACCATCACAATCAATCATCAATCAATTTGATTCTGCGCTTAATTTGATTAAATGCCAGCTCTTGAGGTTTAAAGTATCGGCTTGGCTGTCACGTGACGAACATTTCCTCGCATACGGCAGAGCGGGTGGGATAGTGCAGCTCTTTACTGGTGCGGACTGGCGATCACTAGAAGGAGGAGGGATCTCAGAGGTAGCTCTGCTCTCCCACATTTCCGAGTGGATTCGTCGTCTCGTGATGCGACACCGACGGCGCGATCGAGAGACAGACTTTGGGGACAATGACAAAAGTAACAGAGGAGAAAATTGTCCCTTTGCAGCTGCTGTTTATGAGACGACAGTGAGAGAGTGAGAGAGTGAGTGAAGATAGTGGACGAGTGTTAAAGAGGGGATACCTCGGAGGGGGCTGAGGGCGGCCGATCGATGGCTCACGTTCAGCGCCCAGGGCTTCATTTCTATCGTGCCCACCGGGTTTCAATTTTCTACACACGGCGCACTGCATCGAGCGTAGCCTTTCCTCTGTGGGCGGTGGCTGCTACCAGTCGCGTGCCACTTGCGTCCAGTCGACCGGCGGCTCGTAAAATATTCAGCGAGAAATGCCCCCCCCCCCCCCAGTGCAGCGCTGCCATCTAGCACAACCGCGGTGGTGGCGTAAGCGTGGAGGGCTCGTTCCTTGCACTGGTGCGGTGAAATGAAATGGGGCCTCCTCTGCATTTCCCACTTCCCTCCCTCCCACCGCACGCCACCCCAACCCCCCGCCGCCGCAGTGGCACCGCCTGCGCACCACTCAACAGCCACAGCGCGGTTCACGGCTCTCTGGCAAACGGCCATCAATATGAGCAGCTCATTTACTCCGAGACGTAGCATCATCACCAGCACTGTCTTGGGTTCATTGATTTCTACCGCCTCCCACCCCCCCCCCGCGCTCTCTGAGCATATTTTATATACAGAGCATGTGCGAGCGAACACACGAAATATTATAAAACGTTGTGGGGAGCGGTAGAACGGTGGTGGTTAGCGGGTTGCACTATGAATCATGACATTCGAGCTCCTTTCCCTGTGCACGGCCAACGTCAGTGACGACTGAACCGGTCCCGGTCCAACCCGCTTCGCCGCCACCACCACGCACTGACCAGCAAGGCGAAGTATGGTCAAAACAAAAAATGCAAAATACTGAAATGGAACGGGAAGGCCTTCATCTAGCAGTGTATTCACGGCATTACAAAAACCAGCCATGCCCTGTTCGCTGTTTGATTATGGCCGTGACATATTAACACAACTCACGCAGGGTGTCTGGCAGTAGAAGCAGCAAGACAAATTGCTTCATCAACAGCTTGGTTTGCCAAAATACGGGGACATTTCATGGGAAGAGGAATAATATCTTACAATACCGGAAGAGATGGGAACTCCACGTACTAAGCGCTCTCTCGAGTGGTTGATTAGTAATGTTATTACACAACCGACAAAAAAACCCCGGCACTTTAAATGTCCCAGGAATATGCGCAGACTTCCCAGAACAGCAGCTGCATCGTCAACAAGAGGACAATCCCGGGAAATCCAGGACAGGTGGCAACCCCAGCAAGATCACCATCATCACCATCGTTCCGACGAAGGCGTGGTCCAACGCTGCCGATTCATCATCCACACAAAACAAAGACCCCCCCCCCCCCGTATAGCCTTAACACACGCAGGGACAAGTGCTGTTAGCGAACAGCGATGAAGGACAGAATGGAAGACGAGGAGGTGGGTGGCCAACACCACGCCCGGCCGCCTTTGTATCTCCAGTGGCGATGTTTACGCACCGTTCCCAGGTACTTTATTGAGGCTGAGCCGACCCTGGCGGGAGGCACATAACCGATTTCAAATCATCGGCCGTGAGCGGCAATCGCACCCGGGTTGCCGGGTTCGTAGCGCATCGCGCTAACCGCGATACTACCGCTCCCCGCCCTACAAAGACAAAGATCCCCCGTATAGCCTTAACAGACTGTAGGGGCAAGTGCTGTTAGCGAACACACAAACAGACGCACACACACGCACGCGCACGAACGCACACACGCACGCACGCACACACACGCACAGGCAGACACACACACGCACGAACCCACACACACGGGCACAGGCAGACACAACAACAACAACAACCGCCATTCACCACTAAGTGGCGGTGACGTCACCACGACGCTTGTGCCAGGCTATGTGCACCCTGAGGCCACGTGAAGTGTCGAACGCCCGCTGGCAGGTCACGGGGCAGACCCAGGTGCCACGGGTCGACTGACTGAGATGACTGGCTGATGCACCACCTGTGCCCCCTACTGTGCCAACCTGCTGTGCTTTAGTCACCCGGCGCTCTGCTCGTTGTTGTGAGCTTCGCTCCTCCGCCCTCCGTTGTTTTTGGAGGGCGACTACCTCCAACTGCCCAGTAGCGTCCTTCACGAGCCTCCTCCACAGAGGCCGATCTTGACACCGCTGGTACCAATCATCGGCAAGTCCACTCAGCTCCACGTCCTCCTGTACCACATCACTCCATTTCTTCTCTAGCCCGTGCCGCGCCCGTTTAGCCCCCTCAATCCGGCCGAACAAAAGCTGTTTCGGCATGCGGTGGCTGGGCATGCGGGCTACATGACCCAGCCAACGCAGCCTTGCCCGCCGGAGGAGCTCACCGATGGGACCTTGCCCAGATCTTTCAAGGATTTGTGAGCTCCTCACACAATCCAGTCTGGTTAAACCCAGGATGTATCGTAGGCAGGCACACACACGCACACGCATACGCACGCACAAGCACGCACACACACGCACGAACGCACAGGCATTGTGCGTCCGCGCCCCAACTTCGTGGCCCGCAAGCCCCCCAGCCCCGGCGCCGCCCTTCAACAACAAACCCCCTGGTCGTATTTTTTGACGTTGCACGGGCCTCTTCGGAATAGAAGACAAAATACCAATTAAACCCAATTTGATGGGATTGTTCCCCCCCTTCGAACTCACGCGCTCTCACGCGCAAACAAATAAACAAACAGACAGAAAATCATCGCTGAACGGCTTCAGCCTCTCCGGAGCGCGCTGGCGATCTCTCGCGGTTTTCCCGACATGTCTTGGGGGGCTTCGGGACGAACAACGCCATCAGATTGCACGTGAGGAATCCGCGCGTGTGCCCCCCGTGACATCCGGCCGAATCGATGCCCCGCGGTTAACGCATATTTGATGAAGCGTTCGCTCTCTCTCTCTCTTCTGCGCTCCTCTATTTGTGGCTCCCGTCGCCTTATCTGACCGCTGTGCGTGCCACGAGCCAGCCAATCTATCTCCTGCCTATAGGAGGTAGGGGGGGGAGGGTGGGGGTCTAAATTATTTAACGCCGACATGACCTCAACGATGCCGGCCAGCCTCATCTGCTGGCTGACGGGAGCCAGGAGCACCAGCGAAGATCTTTAAAGTTTTTAGTACCAACAAAATAAAATCTGTTTACAAAAAAAAGTCTGCAACGCGATAGTTTAAAGGAATCGCAAATGCGCGCGCGCGCGTCGTTTGATTAAAAAAACTTGGTGGACACCTGTGAAAAAAATGCAGCTTTGTAGCTCATCGGATTCCTCCGGTATGAATGAATATCCCGATCCTAAAAGCCGGGTTCTCAAGTGTGGCGAGTTGTTCGCCTCGGCCTCGAGGTTTGTGGCTGTAATGAATTTGTACCGATGTCTGGCACCGATGTTGTGTCGAAACTTATTTCCCACTGCTCTATGGAAAAGGTGGCAATCATGTTGCCATTGCTTCTATATCCCAGGAAACGAAGATAAATACCCCCCGTGTAGCCTCAACAGACTGTGGGGGCAAGTGCTGTTAGCGATCACCTATGAAGGCTGGCAAAGGCACACGAGGGGGTGAATGGCCACCACCGCATCAGGCCGCCTTAGTCTCCCCAGTGGCGATGTTTACACACCGCACCAGGTACTCATTTGACGCTGAGTCGACATAGGGGCGGCCCAGGACCGACTCGGATCATCGCCACTGATATTTGTGGCCGTGAGCGGGAATCAGCTTGAGTAGTGCAGCGCGCTAACACTAACCATACCGTTCCCCCACTAAACACACAAAAACCCATACAAACTGATCGACATTTTTTGGAAGGTATTGAGCGGTGGCTTTTTGTTGTTGTTGTTGGCGATATTTTCTCATCTTAAACGTTTTAAACTTAGGTTTTGGCTGAATTCCAATTCTTAAAATGAACGATAATGGTTGATTGCCCCATGCGACCACCGTCTTTTTTCTATCGTACGTGGAGATAGACGGGGGGTGGGGGGGGGGGCACTTCAAGGGATCTCGGAAGAAGTTGATGCGGATCTTTCCGTCCCCCCTCGGCGCTTCTTTCCCTGCCGCGGGGTGGTGCACTGCTCTCTGCGGATGCCTCACGTCACCGCATGACGCCGAGAGCCCCAATGAAGTCAGAATGCAAATGGGAAGTTCATAACAACAACAACAACAACAACGCAGTTGGGAAAAATTCATGCGGACGCGTGGATCACGTGATGCTGCCCGGCGCGCGTGCGCTTGCCTTCACAAGTATTTAATTGTTGGCGAAATCGGCCAACGGAGTGAAATTGTCTTCTTCACACTTTGCGCGTCTTCAAGTTTTTGGGAGACGCTTGGATCAACGAGGGCCGGTGTTGTCCGGCTTGAGTCTCGAACGACGACGCAAACCATACACTGGAGTCTCGTTCGCGTTGGATCATCTTTAGGAGAGTTATCATCCCCCCCACCCCCCACACCATTACAGACGCGGTTGATCCATGAGCGCTTTCAAAGCTTGGTTGGGAAGCGTTAATACGTTCTCAGTGAGGAGGTATAATAGCACCGCAGACGTGCACTGATTTATCCCGCAATAACGTTACATTTTACGTTGTCACCCCCAAAGACCCGCGAACTTATTCTACGATTTTATGATGCCTTGAATAAAGGTGTCAGTTTTTCTGCCAGTTAAAAGGGTAAAGCCTATTCCTATACCTTTATTCTACGATTGTTCATGAATTTCGCGTGTCCCTACGGTCACAGTGTGCTTTTTTAGTTTTACCGCACCTCCGTAGACAGCGTTCCCTCATTATTCACGGACTTGCTATCCACGATTGTTGTCTATCCGCGAATCGCGTCTGGAACTCTACAGGAGTGCATCGAATGAGAGAGAGAAAAATCAAGTGATGAGAGATAAAGTGATGAGATGAAGTGATGAGAGACGAAGTGATGAGTGATAAAGTGATGAGATGAAGTGATGAGTGATAAAGTAATGAGAGGGAATGTGATGCGAGAAAGTGAGGAGTGATGATGATGATGCAGCGCAGTAGCATACCAGGCGAGGTAGCTACCTCGCTTGGTATACAGGAGGTCGTGGGTTCGATCCCGACCCAGATGCCTGCTTTATATTTGGAATTTGCGTGTCTCTCTCCGTGGTCCCGAGGATTTTTCTCCGGTTTTCCCTCCACATTTAGAAACAATGTCACCCGTCTAAAATATTTTGTTGCTATAAATTCCCACGTGATGATGATAAGCCACTTCGTTGAGCTATCATTTGTGATAGCCAGGTTGCTTCTGAAATGTTTTTGTTTGTTATATAGCTCAATAGGCCTTACCTGGTACGATCATTTTTTTGTTATTATAGTTTAATAGTCTTGGAAGAGGTGGGGCGTACCTACACTTTACCCGACCACGCGCGACCTGCCGATCATAGATTTACTGCGGCCTACGCGTTTATACAGCTGCTGGGTACAGAGGCCAGCTGGGTGATGGGGGCGGGGGTGGGGATGGCGGGGGGAGTGGGGGGGGGATGGGGGAAGAATGAAATGGAGCCGGAGGTCCTTCTGGACTGGATTGCGAGGCAAGCACGGAAGCTGACCATGAAGGGCACCAGCTCACTGCGAGCTCGTGAAACGCTTTGCGAACAACCGCTGGCGTTTCGTGGGGAGGTGGGGGAGGTGAGGGAGGTGGGGGAGGTGGGGGAGGTGGGGGAGGTGGGGGAGGTGGGGGAGGTGGGGTGGGGGGTATCCGTTGAGCGTGGCGCGTTATTGGGTTAATACGCAGACGTGAACAATATCGCTGCACATGCTGATATGATTAACACTCAATTCAGCGCCGGGGTTTCAGCCACAAATAAACTGGACAATATAAATCACGCGGCCCGGGCCCGGTGTGCGCATTAGATTAAGGCCCCACGGGAGTCTTAGCCCTAAAGCCACATTCACTCACCCATGCATTTTTTTGTTTGCTATTTATTGTGATAAACAATTGGGCCTCTGCTTACAAAGCATTTCTTCGCAATATGCTTTTTCACACACACACACACACGTAAAAAATGTACTTTTTATGCCTTAACCAGCATTTCCCTGGTCGCGGTGTGGAGGCAACTTAAAACTGTGTCACACGCGTGACGTGTCGGCTTACATTCAGATCTTTTGAAAATATAATTTGTGGATTTGTTTAACGGGTAGGAGGTTGCCACAGTGGCGGCCTTACGGTCAGCGCGCTGCACCTGCAAACCAGAGGTGGGCCGGTTAGATTCGATCTCCGGGCGCGGTAGCTGAAACAATAGCGCGAGTTTATTCAATCCCTCTCCTTCTCCCACTGCCTCTGTCCACCCGGCAGTAATGAATGTGTTCGACCACAGTTAGTCGACGGGCAGATTACGCTGTGGTGGGGCAAAGTGTGGGTATCCACACCTCTTCAAAGACAACTTAGGTTGGGGGAGGGGGGTAGGGTCAAACATAACCCTCTGGTACTCGTGATCTGTTATTTTTCTACCTACGTGACTTACCGAAAGAACTAGAGAGTATGGATTCCTGCAGCCACGAAAGCTTCAAATCAAGACATAACCCTCTGGCTTTGTGCGTGGAAGTCATGCCAGCAGTGGCGGCGTCGTTCACGCTCCTCGCTCTTTCCCGCGCCTCCGTTAAAACAACGGTTGGCTACGTACGGTGCGAAAGAAGTCCAACATACATACATACAAGCATGCATAATTCAGAGTTGTGAGTGGTTCGTGGGCAGGGTCGCGTCACCGAGCGAGACGACGACCCCCTTGGTCGAGACTAACGATGGAGCGGCAGCCGAAGGATGGAACACACCCCCGTAGAGAGGACGGCCACCGCGGAGATGGAGGTTGATGAGTTCGGCTTGCATTCATCATCATCTGTTTATAGCGCGTCTCCCATCGAGTGCGTCTCGACACGGCAGCACAAGGAAAGGGTGACGCTGTTTGAGATGATTCTTCGGCTGTCCATCGCGAACGATGATGACCGCGGAGAACACCTCGTTGCATTTTCCTGCACAGGCAATACGCATAGCTGACTTACTGTGCGTTGGACTTCTTTCGCACCGTACGTGGCCAGCCGTTGCCAATCGGAAGTGCGAAATGCACAACGCCGCGAAGAAAGGCCGCGTGCCCGGGACTGCTCTCTTTTTGAGCTGTGTGTCTACTTCGCAGGAGCTGTCCACACGCCATGTTTTTAATTTCGATTGAAACCGATGAATCGTGGGTACGTTAATAATGGCACCTGCGAGTAATGCGTCTCACAGCTTGGCTGGTCCGTCAACTGCTGCCTCGCGTGATCCTGAGAGATGGCGACGGCTCGGGGTGGGCCTTCATCCAGCAGCGGATGAATCACGGCTGATTATGATGGCGCCTGATTATGATGATGACGATGATGATGACAATGATGATGACGACGATGATGATGATGACGATGATGACGACGATGATGATGATGACTATGATGACGATGATGACGACGATGATGATGACAATGATGACGATGATGATGACTATGATGATAATTACTATGATGACGACGATGATAATGACTATGATGATGATGACGACGATGATGACTATTATGATGACGACGAAGATGATGACTGATGATGATGACGACGACGACGATGAGAACTATGATGATGATGACTATGAGGATGATGATGTATATATCCGGCGTGTCCGTATGTTCAGGCATTTATCCCACCCCCCATCGCGGTGTGGGGGTGTTGGTGTGGTGGGTGTTGGTGTGGTGGGTGTTGGTGTGGTGGGTGTTGGTGTGCATCAGTTTGCTTTGTGTGTGCGCGTGTGGGTGTCAGTGTCAGAATCTGTTTTCAAACGGGAGGAATCCGATGAGCTATGAAGCTCTTTTTTTACACATGTCCAGTGTCGTTGTGTGTGTATGCCTGCGTTGGTCTGTGTGTATCTGTATCTCTGCGTCGGTGTGTGTCGGTGTGGATCCGTGTGTGTTTCGCTGTTTGTGTGTGTTCGTGTGTATCGGTATGTGTGTCGGTGTGTGAACATCGCGACTCGGGAGACAAAGGCGGTCCGGCGTGGTCCTGGCCACCCACCCCCTCGTATGCCGTTCAGGTCTTTATAGGTACCCGCTAACAACACTTTCCCCAACAGTCTGTTCAGACTATACGGGGGATCTTTGTTTTTTTTTTGTCGGTGTGTTTATGTTTGTGTCTGTCGGGGTGTGTCGGTGTGTGTTTTCATCTTTGTGTGTGTTTGTGTTTGTCTTTGTGTGTGTCGGTGTGCCGAGTCCCCATTAGGGGTGATGTCACGCTGGTGACAGAGAGCACAGCTGGTGCAGGCAAGGCAATCGGATGTGATTGCAGCTCTGAGATAGCGAACGATCAATGACCACCCCTTTCACACGGCCTTAATTGAATTTTACCCTCACTGAGATAAAGGAGGTAGGGGCGGGGGGGGGGGGGCATGGGATGGGGGGGCAAGCGTTGTAGCATTTTTTTGCTAAAGTTTATTTTTTAAATCTGCTGATTGTTAAAAAAGTGCTCCATAAATACCCATATGCTACTCCTTCTGTCGGCAATAGAAGCGATGAAGGGGAACTTTCATAAACGCGACGCAGAGGTTTGATTTATGTGGCTCGGGCACACACACGCGCACACACGAGCGGCATCGCGTGAGTGGCTTAACAGACACTGAGGGCATTCACCGCAGCGGAGCGCGCCCGCACGCGTTAATACCGAGCCCTTTAAGTGGCTGCCGCCTTCCCCGACACACGGAATAAATCGATAAATGCGTCCATTCTTTCTTTCTTCCATCCCCATCAGAAGGCGCCTTTGTCTGGTACAATTACAACGCGCAAACATTTCGGCACGGCTCTCTCTCTCTCGCTCGCCGTAAAAGACGCAATCACCACCCCGGCCACACTCCCCCCACCCCACCGATGTCGCCACGTATCTCGCGAGTCGCGGCAGCACGGACGCCGCATCCTATGGCGCGCGTCGCAGGAGGGTCCCGCGCTCACGTGGCGTGGCGCGGAGAGCCGATCGCGCGTTGCTCTCGGGGGCATTGCGCGCTCCGCCCGTTGTCTCTGCTCTGCGTTT
Source organism: Petromyzon marinus (assembly GCF_048934315.1). Lineage (NCBI taxonomy): Eukaryota > Metazoa > Chordata > Hyperoartia > Petromyzontiformes > Petromyzontidae > Petromyzon > Petromyzon marinus. The sequence goes on along the minus strand of NC_133710.1, from coordinate 4,247,832 downwards.
GGCGCCTGCAAGTGGGCAGCCGCGCAGTCGGACGAAGGGTCGCGCTAAACGGCGGCGCGGTACGACCTACACAAGAACAACAACAATAAGTGATATTAAAAACAACTTTTTGAAAAACACGCTTTCATGAAATGTACTAGGAATGGAAGAACTCCGCGACTCCAGGAAGTGGCCCCGAAGCTCGCCACAACGTAAGGGGGACCGTGGCCAATCACAGCCAACGTCAGTTGACCGTGGACAATTAAACCCAATCCGAAACGTAACATATAAAAAATAATGTTTTAAAATATAGATTTTTATATTTTTATGATATAATATAGTATTGTCATCAGTATGACACAAGTATACCAAGTTTGCAGTCGATACCTCATTGGGAAGTGGGTTAAAATTGAGTTACAAGATTTGATGATACAACAACGACAACAACAACAAACAGAGTGAGTTAAATGAAAACGTGTAAATAAAAAAGGGGAGACGTCGGCCAGAGGTGCTGCTTCCTCCTGCTGTACGCGGTGCGCGTTGTGGTTGTGTCGTTGTTGTGTTGTTGTTGTGTTGTTGTTGTGGTGTCGACAAAGTTTACAGCGGAGTTGGGGAAAGGGGGGATGTCTTTTCACAATAACTACCCCAGACTCCGCCGCAAGGGCAGAACGAGGATCCGAGCTTTCCAAAGAGAGACGAACGCTGGGGGAATCTAGCTCACATCCACAGGTGATCATTGTCTATCCCATCTCGCTCTCATCCACAGGTGATCAGTGTCCATCCAGTCTCTCTCTAATCCACAGGTGATCATTGTCTATCCCATCTCTCTCTAATCCACAGGTGATCAGTGGCTATCCCATCTCCCTCTAATCCACAGGTGATAAGTGGCTATCCAGTCTCTCGCTCTAATCCACAGGTGATCAGTATCTATCCCATATCGCTCTAATCCACAGGTGATGAGTGGCTATCCAGTCTCTCTCTAACCCACAGGTGATCAGTGTCTATCCCATATCGCTCTAATCCACGGGTGATCAGTGTCTATCCAGTCTGGATCTAATCCACAGGTGATCAGTGTCCACCAGTCTCTCTCTAACGCACAGGTGATCAGTGTCTATCCCATATCGCTCTAATTCACAGGTGATCAGTGTCTATCCAGTCTCGCTCTAATCCACGGGTGATCAATGTCTATCCTATCTCGCTCTAATCCACATGTGATCAGTGTCCATCCCATTTCTCTCTAATCCACAGGTGATCAGTGTCTATCCAGTCTCTCTCTAACCCACAGGTGATCAGTGTCTATCCAGTCTCTCTCTAATCCACAGGTGATCAGTGGCTATCCAGTCTCTCTCTAATCCACAGGTGATCAGTGTATATCCAGTCTCTCTCTAATCCACAGGTGATCAGTGGCTATCCAGTCTCTCTCTAATCCACAGGTGATCAGTGTCTATCCAGTCTCTCTCTAACCCACAGGTGATCAGTGGCTATCCAGTCTCGCTCTAATCCATAGGTGATCAGTGTCTATCCAGTTTCTCTCTAATCCACAGGTGATCAGTGTCTATCCCATCTCTCTCTAATCCACGGGTGATCAGTGTCCATCCAGTCTCTCTCTAATCCACAGGTGATCCGTGTCCATCCAGTCTCTCTCTAATCCACAGGTGATCAGTGTCTATCCCATATCGCTCTAATCCACAGGTGATCAGTGTCCATCCCATCTCTCTCTAATCCACAGGTGATCAGTGTCTAACCCATATCGCTCTAATCCACAGGTGATCAGTGTCTATCCCATATCGCTCTAATCCACAGGTGATCAGTGGCTATCCAGTCTCTCTCTAACCCACAGGTGATCAGTGGCTATCCAGTCTCTCTCTAATCCACAGGTGATCAGTGGCTATCCAGTCTCTCTCTAATCCACAGGTGATCAGTGTCTATCCAGTCTCTCTCTAATCCACAGGTGATCAGTGGCTATCCAGTCTCTCTCTAACCCACAGGTGATCAGTGGCTATCCAGTCTCGCTCTAATCCATAGGTGATCAGTGTCTATCCAGTTTCTCTCTAATCCACAGGTGATCAGTGTCTATCCCATCTCTCTCTAATCCACGGGTGATCAGTGTCCATCCAGTCTCTCTCTAATCCACAGGTGATCCGTGTCCATCCAGTCTCTCTCTAATCCACAGGTGATCAGTGTCTATCCCATATCGCTCTAATCCACAGGTGATCAGTGTCCATCCCATCTCTCTCTAATCCACAGGTGATCAGTGTCTAACCCATATCGCTCTAATCCACAGGTGATCAGTGTCTATCCCATATCGCTCTAATCCACAGGTGATCAGTGTCCATCCAGTCTCTCTCTATTCCACAGGTGATCAGTGGCTATCCCATCTCTCTCTCTAACCCACAGGTGATCAGTGGCTATCCCATCTCGCTCTAATCCACGGGTGATCAGTGTCTATCCCATCTCTCTCTCTAACCCACAGGTGATCAGTGGCTATCCCATCTCGCTCTAATCCACAGGTGATCAGTGTCATCCTATCTCGCTATAATCCACGGGTGATCAGTGTCCATCCAGTCTCTCTCTAATCCACAGGTGATCAGTGTCCATCCTATCTCGCTATAATCCACAGGTGATCAGTGTCTATCCAGTCTCTCTCTAATCCACAGGTGATCAGTGTCCATCCTATCTCGCTATAATCCACAGGTGATCAGTGTCTATCCAGTCTGGCTCTAATCCACAGGTGATCAGTGTCCATCCAGTCTCGCTCTAATCCACAGGTGATCAATGTCTATCCCATCTCGCTCTAATCCACAGGTGATCAATCTCTATCCAGACTCTCTCTAACCCACAGATGATCACTGTCTATCCCATATGGCTCTAATCCACAGGTGATCAATGTCCATCTCTCGGATGCTCTGCCTGTGACCGAACCGAAGAGCGGCCCCGCGAACCACGGCACGAATGGAAGTCGCGCTTGCCCAGACTGCTGAGTCAAGTGAAACGTGTAACACGCGAACGCTCTCGCAACGGCAGATACGTTGTGGGGGGGGGGGGGGGGGGGGGCTCTGTATGGGGGGGGGGGGAGGGAATTAAATTGCCATCCTACGGTGGCAGCTCCTGTGGCAGACAGCGAGCACGCGCCATGACCTTTTGCCCTCGCGACACCGCGCAAGAGTGAATAACAGAGGAGTGATTTAAATTAAACTCGAGTTTCAGAGTTAAATTTGTTTCCTCGCCAGGTGAGAACTCAAGAGACCCAGGGGGATGACTCACATTTGTCGGAGTGACCTGTGGGCATGAGTGTGCTGCCAGGACTGTACTCGTGGCAATGATTTCTGCTGCTGCTGCTGCTGGGTATTCCAATTGAGTAATTTGCGGTGTCATTTGTCGAGTTTTGGCAAAATTTGGACCCTGACGCCACCACATAATGGCCTACTCTGTGCGGATGACGCCAGGCGATCTCTAACGTACACGGTGAGCGAAGCAGACGTGGTTTTTGTTGTTTTTGCACTACTGCGTATCATTACGGTAATTACACCCGCGATGTAATAACCACGGCGGCTGATGGATACCCGAACCGCGGAACCTCTGCGGAACAAAGCGACGAACGCGCTGCCCACTGGTGCCGTTTCGTTTAACATCATCATCATTCATAATATAGGTTTTTGGGTTAGATCGCGTTTATTTATAAATGTGTCGTAACCCTCCACCACCCGACACGGCCAATCAGCAAAAAAAAAGTGTCACGTTGACAAAAGACAAATAATTCACTACTTCAGCCCACCGGTGTGTTGAAGAGTTAATCCACATTTACAGTTTGAGTACGACGTTTCGCTGGTAAATACTTCCAGCATCATCGGGCAATTCGCCAGAATGGTAAAGCCCTCGCTTGCTCCCGGTTTTATATAGAGCAGCAGGGTGACGTCATCACTTAACTCATCAGGTGCAGTGATTAGAGGCGGAGGGGGGGGGGTAATGTAATTATATAATCGATTAGTAATCAGTCATTGGTTATGATTAGTAATGAGTTGTAGATTAGTAATTCTTTAAATCAAAATGTAATGTGTATTATTTAATAATACGCTTCCAGGCCGCACTAAGCCGGTAGCTGTACATTGGGCAGACGGGACGTAACATCAGCGTAAGACTAAAAGAACATCAGAGAAATATTAAATTATCTCAAACACAACTGTCGGCAGTGGCAGAACATGCTTGTCAACAAGGACACTCAATTGATTTTGACAATGTTGCAGTGGTGTGTAAAACTAATTATTACTGGCAAAGACTAATTAGAGAATCCATTGAAATTGAGAGGAACAAGAATAACTTTAATCGCTCTGACAGCTACCGGCTTAGTGCGGCCTGGAAGCGTATTATTAAATAATACACATTACATTTTGATTTAAAGAATTACTAATCTACAACTCATTACTAATCATAACCAATGACTGATTACTAATCGATTATATAATTACATTACCCCCCCCCCCCCCTCCGCCTCTAATCACTGCACCTGATGAGTTAAGTGATGACGTCACCCTGCTGCTCTATATAAAACCGGGAGCAAGCGAGGGCTTTACCATTCTGGCGAATTGCCCGATGATGCTGGAAGTATTTACCAGCGAAACGTCGTACTCAAACTGTAAATGTGGATTAACTCTTCAACACACCGGTGGGCTGAAGTAGTGAATTATTTGTCTTTTGTCAACGTGACACTTTTTTTGCTGATTGGCCGTGTCGGGTGGTGGAGGGTTACGACACATTTATAAATAAACGCGATCTAACCCAAAAACCTATATTATGAATAATATTGGTCGCGAAAGCCTACGTGTTAAACATCATCATCATCATGACCATCATCATGACCATCATCATCGTCGTCATCGTCATCCGCGTCGAGTTACCACGTGCCCCGGGGTTTGAGCCAAAAACGGGCGACCCGAGGGAGACATGGGCGAGGCCATTCCGTCACTGGGCCGTTTGGATCATCTCCACCCAATGCCCCGCGTGACGGCATCGCCCTGCCACGCCAAAGAGGCCCCCAAGTAATTGCGATGAGATCATGGATGAGTATAGTGTGGGGGTGGAGGCGGAGGAGTAGGAGGGTTACCACTTGCCCGGCTTCGACAGGGACGAACAGTCCGGGCATTGGTGTCTGTGTTCGGGTGGTGGCAACGGATTTGCTTTTGTGTACTGAGATCCGATGCTGGAATTGTGTTGAGTCTTTTGATCTTGAACGGATACATGATCAGAATCAGAATATTAATTCATACCGGAGGAATCCGATGAGCTGTGAAGCTCTTTTTCACAACGTTACAGCAACAAACAGAACAACAACACGACGGGACTGCAAAGTATAGGAAAGGTAAACAAATTACTTAAACATATACACAAATAAAACATTATTTGCTATTTTACCAGGTAGAGCCCACTGAGATATTAACTTATCTCAGTGACCTGGCCACAAATAAAATTTCAAAAAAAGTGTCTCATCACATGGAAATGGATGCGCCTGGGTTTACCTGTGGAAAGGTAGTCGGTCGCTCAGATGCCCCCCACCCACACCCCCCATTTATACCTGCCCCCCACTTTGTCGCGGGAAACTACCTACAATGCCGCGGTGGTTTATTCGTGACAGTTCCACAGACGTCGCCGATTTTCTCGCGCAACCCCCCGAACGGGGGAGCGAGTTTCGCGGTGTTTACCTATAAACAAGACGCAAGACTGCGTTTGGGGAGCCAGCGACGCCGTCTCCTCCACCCCCCCCCCCTCGGCCCGCGTTCACCCGAGGTTGCGTTATGGTGGTGCCGGGCCGAGCAAAGGAAGAGATTTATATCTGTCAATTAGGGCGCGGAAATCGATGACAGAATGAATGTGGCTGGCATGCTAAGCGACAGCCTTATTTCTTATGGCACGGGACTGTTGTTGCCTGCGTGGCTTCCGAACGGCTAACGGGGGGAGGGGGGCGAGGGGTGGGTGGGTGATGCCGGGGGGGGGGGGGGGGGCATTGAGGCTCAAGCATTGACGTCCACGAAATCCATCTCCGACAAGACGGGGCCTATTTGCCCGCCCGCCACTCCCAGTCGCGCCACAGTCTCCAACACAACTCGGGTCCAAGCTGCTGATGTAGCAAGGACACTCGGACTGCGATCCCGCTATCACCGGGGGTCGATCCCGAGGCAGGCCACGGTCGACTAAAAGATCGCGCTCGCCGTTTGGAAGATTCCGCCACCGGCTTAACGACGCGTTATCACCTCTCCCCTCTCATTTAACTCTCCTCTCCTACCTCCCCCCTCTCATCTCGCTCTCCTACACCACTGTCCCACATACGTTGAGCTTCTTTCGCACCGTACGTGCGGTGAACCACAGCCTATGACCTCGCGCCACCTGTCACGCGTGCTGGTCACCCATCCAAGCGGTGCCCAGACCTCAACCTGCCTAGCTCCTGAGATTTGATGAGATCGGCGCATTCCGGGCGATGTGGCCATTGCCATGGGAATATGGAATCCCACCCCCACCTCCCCCCGACTGTATCTGCAGAGCTGTGAAAACAGGAGCTGAGCACCAATTTGTCCCGATTCTCATTTGAGGAGGTTTTCCCTCGCCTGGCGTTCCACACCACCACGGCTATGACGCGTCATTTATATATCTATCTATTATATTATGTATCTATTTATCTATTATATTATTTATCTATCTACTGAATCTATTATATTATTTATCTATTATATTATGTATCTATCTATCTATTATCCCGATCCTTTATCGGACTCGGACTCGGGAGTCAGACGCGATAAGTGAAATGGTATTTGCCAAATGCCAAACACCGCACTTGGCCTCGTGGCCCCGGGGGGGGGGGGGGGGGGAGGGGAATTCACTCCACTTGAGCAAAAAGTGCTCGACTCCGAGATGAATTATACACGCATAAACAAAAATAATTATAAGTGCAGATATAAAGTGGATTAGTTCATTAGTTTTTTTGTGGGAGAGGGGGGGGGGTTAAATATACCTTTTCTGGAGCCGTGTAAATTGAAATTAAACAAAAACAACGGAAGACCTCACGAGAGCGGTGGGGGCGATTACGTTCGAGTTGGGCCGCGTGATCCTCGGCACCGCGTCCGACGTTTTGCGACTCCTCGTGCTGCGTCGCTGTAATTGCGTGGTGCGAAACGTCGGACTCCAAAACGGAAAACACATCAGAGAGCCGAACGGCACAACCTCGAAATCCTACGTGGCAATGAGATTTAAAATCGTATTTGCTGTTGTTGTTTAGAACCAGGGCAGAGTCCACGGTTAACAAAACGCTTGTCCTGCATTGGAGACTCGCGTGGCTCGATGCAATTCTCATCGCCGCCGTAGCTGCTGGTTCTGCTGGTGGTAGTGCTGCTGGTTCTGCTAGTGGTAGTGCTGCTGGTTCTGCTATTGGTGGTAGTGCTGCTGGTTCTGCTGGTGGTAGTGCTGCTGGCGGTTCTGCTATTGGTGGTGGTGGTGCTGGTGTTGCCCGTGGTAGTGGTCACGCCCGTCTGGAATATTCTCGTTATCTCAGCTGCGGAGGCCACGCGCAGATCACCTCGCAGATCCCCGCTTGGCAGGGCCACAAAGAGGCCTCATGCACAATTCATCCGCGTTATCTGTGAACTTTCATTCTTCCTCAGCCCGACTCGCTCGGGGAGAGAGAGAGAAGTACGCTCACTGCCCCCCCCCCCAAGCCCCCTAGCAGCTCCACGAGCCACCATCGTTTCATTGCTAATGCCTTTTCCCTCTGTACCCTCGTCATTAATGCCGCATCCCCGCGCGCCGAAATTAAAAAAACAAAACGCCAGCTGGGAGTGGCCTCGCTCCTTCGTTCTTCCGCTTCGGACGCGCACTCTTCACACGGCAGTCGTGACGATACCGCCCCCCCCCCCCCACAACAACCCCCCTCCCCCACCAGCACCCCCTCTCCAACAAGACCCCCCCCCCGCACAAGGTTCTTTGGGGAGTTAATATCAAAGCTAATTGCTTAATCCTCAAAAACTCACATCTGATACGGGGTTGGTGCAGGCCACCCCCCCTCCACCCTCCCTCCGTTATCGGCATCCGCCTGCCGAGCGCCAATCTCATGCTGACAATTTCATTTATCAGCCGCCGCCTTATCAGCCGGCGCTGTTCTGGGCCTTTTCTCTCGCTAAAAAGAAAGAAAGCAAGCTAAACACCACGCAAAGAAGAGGAAGCGCCGTACGTTTACTGGGTGATGGTCCAGCGGTGGATGGAGAGCCCCGTTCCGGAAGGGAGTTTCAAACGACATAGCCTCGAGTCTTCTTCGTAGTGCTGCTATCGGCGCAGCGGCGTGAGGGCAGAGAAGTCCGTTCGGTGCTCGTGCAGAGTGCAGCGTGACTTCCCCACCCCCCGCGTGTCGGAGAAAACGGCCCGAGGAAGTAGATAGTACAGACCTACCTCCGAGGCCCCTTTTAAAGAGATTCCTTACGTTCACAAACGGCGGTGGGGCGCACACTTCGCCACACGCATCGTTCTCCGGAGAATGTCTTCGCGTGACAGTCACATGTACATTGTCATTTTTTATTGCATAGCCGAAACTTTCCCAAGTTAAGTGTGTGGGGGGGGGGGGGGAAGAAAAAACTAAACGCAAAAACGATAGCTCGTATGCATGTCGAACTTCTTTCGCACCGTACGTAGCCATACGCGCCAATCGCGGCCGCTAGTTTTACACAATTACAAGTTTCAGTTTGGTGCAGTTCAAACCTCGTCGTCTTCTGAACATTACCTCGTTGGGACCGCCTCCATACCGCGCCTAGAGACGAGGTGCGCTTTGATCTCTGCTCGTCTCCCCCGCTGTTAACACCGTGGGATGCTCTATCAACGACAATTTGCTTCCCGAGCCCGAGAAACGTCTCTGTGATTTGCTTAGTCTCCCCGCTAGGAACAAGCAGTAGGGGGCCACCCCCCCCCCCTTCCCTTGCATCTTCACCAATTTCCGAACGTTTCCCCATTCGGCATCACAGAGGCATCGCGACTGAATGTTGGCCGTGCTTGTGCCACCGCCACCACCGCCGCCGTGGTCGCGTCGTCACAACAACAACAGCAACAGCAGCAACAACAACCAAACAACAACAAAAGCAGTTTCAATCGCGAAGAGGGTTGTGGGAGAGGGAAGGGGCCCTCTACATTCGGCGCGCTGCTGACACGTGGACCTGGCGTCTGCCGTGGTGGACGGCTCATCGGTGCCGAGCAGCCGTGGCTGTGAATAAAAAGCTGATTACGAGCGGATCTGCGCATTGAAGTGCCGAGCCCATCAACATACCTTGCCGAGGCACCATTACGCTAATGACTAGTTTCAGCCGCAGCGTTAATGAGAAAGATAAAAACAATTTCACTCGGCCCTGAATATATTGCCCTCTTTGTACATCAAAATGGCTTTTGAGCTTCTTAAAAAAAATATTCCGTTGAATTCCAATTTTGGGTTTGCTTACTCCGCCCCGCGATGAAAGAGCGGTCCTTCCCTTCTGACGACCGGTTTAAGATTGGGCGATTGTTTGCATATTTTTCCACTTAATTTGGATATTTTTTTAAATGATTATTTGTTACAAGCATCTTTAATTTTTTTTTTGGGGGGGGGGGGGGTAGCGGCGACACTATCGTAGTGTGTGGCCAAATGGCTTGGAAAGCGCCCGAGCTAGTCAGATCTCCGGAGCTCAGCGAGGTTGAGCCTGGATAGTGCTCGCTCGTGGCATAGGGTACGTGGCACAAAGCTGGTGGCACATTGCTTGTGGTATAGGATGTGTGGCATACGGTATGTGGCACAGGGCTCGAGGCACAGGGCATATGACACAAGGCTTGTGACTCAGGGCAGGTGGTATAGCGGTTCGAGCGCTGCGCTATGAACACAGCGACCCGGGTTCGATTCCCGCTCACGGCCAACACCAATGACGATTTTCTGAACTGGTCCTGGGCCTCCCCTAGGTCGACTCAGCATGAAATGAGTACCTGGTACGGTGTGTAAAAATCGTCACTGGGGAGACAAAGGCGGTCGGGTGTGGTGCTGGCCACCCACCCCCTCGTGTACCGTTCCGGCTTTCATAGGTGCTCGCTAACAGCACTTGCCCCTACAGTCTGTTAAGGCTATACGGGGGATCTTTTTTGTAGCACAGAGTACGTGGCACAGGGCTGGTAGCACACGGTATGTGGCACAGGGTACCTGGCACGTGCTGGAGGGTGTACAGCACATGGCGAACGGCATGTACCGCACAGACCGCATAGCAGAGGGCATGTGTCGCATGGTTGAATGCCGACATTTAAAAAAAAATATTGTTTGCGAACAATATGCAACTTTTTATTTCCATCAACAGCGTTAGCAGATCCAAGGAGCACGTGACCCGCCGCTTGCAGGCGGGTGCTCCGTATGTCACCCTTCAGGCTGGTGAATTAATTGCAAGGGTAAACGAGCAAGCTCTGTAACGACGCAAAATAAACATCCAATTACAGCGAGGTGCATTGCTCAAGAGAAAGAGCGTCGCAAATGAATACGTGGCAGCGGTGGCGTGCAAGAGTGTGCCACACATTACCAATACTTACTGGGTTTTTTTTCTGGGGGGGGGGGGTGGTGGTGGAGGCAGGGGCGAGTGGTGAAGAATACGTGAATGTGGCCCACTGAGCTCTATAATAGCTCTTTTTCAGAAATCGACCTGGCTATCACAAATGATAGCTCAACGAAGTGCCTTCTCTCCGTGCGGAAATGTATAGCAGTAAGCCAAATAATCTAAACGAGTGATGTTGGATTCTGAATGTTGAGGGGAAAACAGGGAGAGAGAGACACACACACACACACAAACTTCAAAATATGAAGCAGGTTTTAGTGTTGGGATCAAACACACGACCTCATGTATACCAGGCGAGGTAGTTAACATCTTGCCACCGTGGTGCACATGTGCCGCTGACAACAAAAAAATGAACCACGCCTTCATGCTGCGCGTTGACATCTTTAAATCCAGAGGTAACCAGGAGTTCCGTATACCCCTTTCACCACTGCACAATCGAGCCGTGCCGGGGACGTGCCAGGCCAAACAGGAGGCACAAGGTTATTTGTTTCCACTGCGGAACCTGAGCCGTGCCGCTGACGTCGCACGCGACGACCGTGTGCTTTCTGTATCGCTGACGGCTCCAAGTTAGAACGTGGAAATTACACATTCCTATGTCGATGCGCGGGTCATTCCACGATTTGGGAGGGGTAGGGGGGATGGCCGTTTGCTAAAGTGATGAAGGTTCCCTGAGCTTTGGTGCAGCCCTGAGATTTGCTGGTGCTGGCAACCGTTCGGATCCTGGGTTCAAATTAAGGCAGCCGCATGGATAAATCCAGGTAAGTTGATGTTCTCAGTTTGGGCCATAAATGACTGCACACGGAAAAGATCCATAACATTACATGTGGTTTGACACTTCAATTAGGCGATATTCCAGCTCTGAGAATCACAGAAATATCAGTTTGAATGTCACGCAACGAACATCGCTCTCGTTTGGCATAGCGGGTGGGAAAGTTGGGCCTCATTTTCCCGTGGACCAGAGGTCACTTGAAGGGCTCTCAGAGGTACCTCTGCGGTGTCCGCTTCCTCGGGCGCGTTCTCTCACCCTCGAGGTGACGCCGATCAGCGTGAGCTCCGAGGGCATTATTCTCCGTCTCGCGACGCGTCGCCGAACGGCACAATTTACGGAACAAACAAAATCAACGTAAAAGTTGCATCATTTCTAGAGGCCACCAAATGTCCTACTGCAAAACCCTGCACCATTGTGGGGGGCTGGGGTGGTGGTGGTGGTGGGGGGCGGCGTGTGCCAGAGCACGGCGATAGACGACGAGTTGATCGCATCGTTTGCTCGTTCCGTTTACGCGTTTAACATTTGTTGCAGCTTGATTTGAACTTGATTTGAAGCTTTCGTGACCGCGGAAATTACTCTTTGGTTCGTTCGATAAAGTCACGTAGAAAGAAAATAAATTAAATAATATAATACGACGTTTCGATTGCAACACAAGCAACCCTCATCAGGTAAGAATGAATGAGAAAATAAACCTAGTAAGCTTAGAAATATAATGCAATACAACACACAGAGTCGGCTAACACAACAGTCAACACCCTACCTGGTTGATTATGTTCTCCAAAAGATTGCTATTTGTTGTAAGTTTAACATTGACTGCGTCATGCACCATCGCCACCGCCCCCACAATTGAAACCAGGCCACGTGACCGGCCTACTACGGGAGGGGAGTGCGCGCAGAGCTGAGTGTGGGGAGCGGTGGCGCAGTGGTTTGGCGCGCTGCGCTACGAACCCGGCGACGCGAGTTCGATTCCCGCTCCACGGCCGACACCGGTAACGATTATCTGAGCCGGTCCTGGGCCTCCCCTAGGTCGACTCAGCTTCAAATGAGTACCTGGTGCGGTGTGTAGTAAACATCGCCACTCGGGAGATAAAAGCGGCCGGGCGTGGTGTTGGCCACCCACCCCCTCGTGTGCCGGCCATGCCTTTCATAGGTGCTACTCGCTACTGATGTTGCTGCTGCTGCTGTTGTTGTTGATGCTTTTGTTGTTGATGCTGCTGCTGTTGTTGTTGTTGCCGGCGCTACGCGTCCGCGGCGCAGAACTCGCAGGTTCTGCTTCCGTGGTTCCATCACGTTCGTAATTGGGATTATAAGTCTCATGTTTGTGGCTACGAGGGACAGTCTCATAAATAAGTTGGGCATAGCCTCGCGCTCTTTAAATATGAATGCCGGGAGAGGAAAAAAAAATAACACAAGGGCCGCCTCTATTGTGAGTCACAAACCACATCTGGCGTCGCTTTATTAGCGCAGCAAATATCGCTTCTGATAAATCAATCAGCATCAGCGTAATCACCTTCATTGATCACCGGCTGCATTTCATCATCACCGCGATCAATCAGCGTTATCTCGATGCCACTGTTATCAATATCGGTAATCAGCGGCGTAAATCTGCCGGTAATCTTTTATCACCTTCGGGCCGAGACGCAATCAGCGCGGTAACGATTACTGTGGCTCGCCACCGTAAATAATCATTTTTAATAATCTACATGGGGGGGGGGGGGGGGGGGGGTAGGTGGCTGGCATCGATCATCAGCGCCGTGCCGTGCATTCTGGAGATGCCGAGGACAAATCTCACAGAGAGGCAGCAACACTGAGTCCGTCCATAAATGACGTCACGCGATTTTGGACGATTTTTTTTTACCCTCCCACCCCTCCCCATCGTCACACGGCGTCACAAAAAGTCAACACCCCCTCTCAAATATGACGTCACAAAGATCTGCCCCTCCCCCCCCCGAAAAAAAATGAAACATGCTTCAAATCGCTTTAAACTATTGTCATTGTAGTGCGTATTTAATGTGGTGCTGCACCACTCTGATGTTGTAGGAGAAAACATTTATTAAAAAGTCTATTTAATTAAGTAGAACGTGCTGTCTATATTTACTTAAAGTTGCGCATTTTGATGTGACGTCACATTTCTCAACCCGCCCCCCCCCTCGTCACACATTGTCGCAAATGTGTGACCCCCCCCCCATCTGCGTGACGTCATTTATGGACAGCCCCCCTCTGCTGCCATTATAATTACAAAGCGTTGCCCTTCGATTCCCTGCAACCTCGTCGGCTGCTTGAGATGCCTCGGTTAGGATGTGAACACGGAGATTCTGCGTCGCGTTGGGAGTGCGTGGGCGTGCGTTTGTGTGTGTAGACGGGGGAGGAACGGTGGCGCAGTGGTTAGCGCACTATGAACCCCGCGGCGACTCAGAGTGCAATTCCCGCTCACGGCCAACACCCTTGACGGGTATTTGCACCGGTTCAGCTGATCCTTCCCCAGGTCGACTCAGCCTCAAATGAGCACCTGGTGCGAGGGTGTAAACATCAGCACTGGGGAGACAAAGGCGGCCGGGCGTGGTTCTGTACATTCACCGCCTCGTGTGCTGTGCCGTACTTCGTGACAGCACTTTCCCCAACAGTCTGTTGAAGACTATTTGGGGGGAGGGGGGGTTCGTCTCTGCCTTCGTGTTAGGATTTGGACACTTTCATATGTAATCGTGTGCACGCGAGAACAAATATCCGCCCATGTAGTCTGTAACAGACTTGGGGCAAGTGCCGTTCGCGAGCATTTGCGAAGGCCGGAATGGTACACGAGGGGGTTGAGTGGCCAGCACCATGTTATTGGCAATGAGCGGGAATCGAACTCGGGTCGCCGGGTTCGTAGCGCAGCGCGCTAACCGCGACACTACCGTTCATCATTTATACACAGACGCGTACACACAGACGCACACGCAGAGCATTACAATCCCAGCGAGCCGCATTTTCGATCTCGTGTTTTTTTTTAATAAATAAAAATCCTTAAATTGCGTCTAATTGGCTGCCATATCCTGCAAGGGCACGGCGCAGGTCAGCTCGGCCAGGGAGACGAAGAGCAGCAGAGAAGGGAGGAGAGAGAGAGAGAGGGGGACCCCCCGATCCGTAGGTTTGACAGCGCGAGTTGACGCGGAGGAGCTCGCCTCTCCTCTGCGCTCTGCTTCACGTGGTTCTAATGCCGACCCCGCCCCTCCCCCCCGCCCCCCGGGCCGCTCTGACCCCTGTCCAGGTCCCTGGGAGGCGACTGTGGCAGAATCGCGGCAGCGACCTCGCGTGCGTTTGAGTTTGAGACTGAGATTGGGAGCACGTGGGAGAGAGTGTGTGTACTGTGTACGTGTGTGTGTGTGGGGAGCGGTAGTGTAGCGGTTAGCGCTACGCCGCCGAGTTCGATTCCCGCTGACGGCTAACACCAGTGACGAATATCTGCACCGGTCCTGGGCCTCACCTAGGTCGACTCAGCCTCAAAAGAGTACCTGGTTACGGTGTGTAAACATCGGCATTTGGGGAGACAAAGGCGGTCGGGCGTGGTGCTGGCCACCCACCCCCTCGTGTACCGTTCTCGCCTTCATAGGTGCTCTCTAACAGCACTTGTCCCTACAGTCTGTTAAGGCTACACGGGGGATGTTTTGTCTTTGTGGGCATTGTTTCGTGTGGCAGTGTCGGCCTTCATAGGTGCTGGCTAACAGCACTTTCCCCAACTGCTTGTGTACGGCTATACGGGGGATCTTTGTCTCTGTGTGTGCGTGTGGCTATGCAGACAAATCTCTTTGAGTGTTTAAACCCCCTGTGGTGCGAGAGAAGTCATGCGTGCAAGCCAGCCCTTGCACGTGTACACGTGTGTGTGTGCGCGCGCGCGTGTGTGTGTGGACCCGGTGTGTGTGGGGGAGTGGGGTTGTTGTAGTGTTTCGCACACTGTGCTATGAACCCATCCATCCCGAGTTCCATGCTAACATCAGTTGGCGAATTCAAGGACAGTGCATACTATTATCAGAGTTGTCTTTTTTGTTTGCATTTTGACTGCTTGTGTTGTGGTTATTGCAAACATGATGCCTTGAATAAAGGTGTCAGTTTTTTGTGCCAGTTAAAAGGGTAAAACCTATTCCTATATCTTGTTACTGGCAAAGGAGGTCTCATAATGTAAATGCTCACCCCGAGCCCTCAATACTCTGATAGTGCGCTGTTTTTTAGTTGTACGCCTTTTGGCGTCTTCTGGTCCAACACCAGTGGAGACTAGGCTCTAAGAAAAGCCGTCTCGGGTGTGAACCAATCAAATTCAAGGACAGTGCATATTATTATTATCAGAGTTGTCTTTTTTGTTTGCATTTTGACTGCTTGTGTTGTGGTTATTGCAAACATGATGCCTTGAATAAAGGTGTCAGTTTTTGTGCCAGTTAAAAGGGTAAAACCTATTCCTATATCAGTTGCCGAAGTATATATTGAACAGGTCCTGAACCGCCACTACGTCGACTCAGCCTCAAATGCTGCGTACACCCGATATGGTGCCCACCACACCGCGAGTTAAATTCCAGCCATCTTTGGCCTCCCTTAGGTCAACTCATCCTGAAATAAGTATCTGGTGCGGTGTGTAAACCGTTGGAGACACGAGGGTGGCAAGAACGTCGGACTCGCAAATAGCAACGAGCGCCCAAACACTCCGTGTACAGCGTGCTTCAAAAACATGTTAACACTCCCTGAGAATTTGCAACAACACCACGAGAAAATGTGCCTCCTGGCTCTGGAGACCACCAGGAGAAGATTCCAGGCATGCGGTGACAATGATAGCGAACGAGTGGGAGACTCTTTGACTTTTTGAAGCTACTAACATGCCATTTGTTATCACGTTACATTGTATTTATTATTCGTTCTTTTTCCATTTAAAACGATAGTCCCGTGTAAGTGTTAACATTCTTTTGAAGCGCACTGTATACGCTACACGGGGATTCGTCGCCAATGTCTTTGTGTGTGAATCATAACCGTAGCCACCCCCCCACCACCACCGACTGGGGTTTCCACGAGGATTCCTCGGCGTCCGAGGCGGAGGCAAGGTCGGGTCGGGTCTGCGGGTCGCTCGTCATCGCAGCGCCGCAGTCGGCTGTCGGGATCGACGCCTCGGCGTCCGCTTCGTCGCACTTCGCCCCCTTCTCATTTCGCTCGAAAGAATTTCACGACTCGATCGCGCGCGCGCGCGAAACGTCCCACCGTGTTGGGCGCAAGGTGCTGTTTTGCAATAAGCTACGAAGGCCGTGCAATACATTGCACAAGTGGGGAGGGGGGGGGGTGATCGAGAGGTGAGCGGTCAACGTCCGGCCACCTTTGTCTCTCTCCAGGGTCGAAGTTTTGTTTTCTCGCACCGCACCCACCAGCCACTCATTTAAGCACGAGTCGACCTACGAGAGGCCCAGGATCGGTTCAGATAATTATTAATCACCGCTGACGCTGGCCGTGGCCCGGAATCGAACTCGGGTCGCCGGGGGTGTTGTGTGTGAGGCATAGCGCAAGGGAGCTAGCGACGACAGCGCCTTTGCTGCCTCCACCACGTGTCTTTGTGTTCGTGGATCTTAAAATCTCAACCAGAGCCACTCCAAAAATCCCGGCTGGATTCCGCGGTGCCCCCCCCCCCCCGGCTCCTATCGCGGAGCAAGGCCAGGCCAGGCCTGTCGGCTGCTCATCATTCCTGCACCGCAGGCCAGCTGGTCGGGACTTTTGAGACCTTCTTTTTTTCCGCTCTAAGATTTTCTGCGCCTCGCTTTTCGTTCCGCTCGAAGACTCCGTGACTTCATCGCGGAGCCCGCGACCCTGGGGGGAGGCGGCGGAACGAATGAAGAACGGCAGAACAAAAAAAAGCAAGCCGGCGTGAGATGAGAGCCCCAATCGCGAAACGTCAAACAACAACCGTAGCAACAACAACAACAACAGCCGCCGTTCACCACTAAGTGGCGGTGAGATCACCACGGCGCTTGTGCCAGGCCAGGTGCACTTCGAGGCCACGCGTCGAAGTTGTGGAAGGCACCGCTGACAGGAGGTCAGGGGACAGACCCAGGTGCCATGGCTTGACTGACTGACATGAACGCAGACGCGCCACCTGTTCCCCCCACCGTGCCACTCGCTGCGTTTCAGCCAACCCGGCGCTCCGCTCGTTGTTGCGAGCGTCGCTGCTCTGTCCCTCCGTCGTCGTTGCCGGAGGGCGACAGCCTCCAACTCCCCAGTAGTAGCGTCCTTCACAACAACGACAACAACAACAAAAAATCACACGCGCGCGCGCACGTACATACGCAAGCCACGGCCTTCGTCCTTATTACCAGCGGGTTCATGGCAGGCCCTCACCCCGAGAAGAGGCGGCCGGGCCACCCCTGCAGATTTGAACGTCGCCGCCTGTTCATTGTGGTCGAAGTGGAGGCCCCTGAACGGAGCCCAGCGCGCTCCCACGCTCGCAGCTACCACCGCTGTCTATTTGCGCTCCACGTGTTTTTTTTGTTGCTGATCGTTCTGTGCATCCCAAGGGCCTTCATTACGCTATTGCCGTGGATTTCAAGCCCTCTGCGCTTCATGGCCACATATGTCCGTCTGCTCGCACTGCGCGTGTCCGCGTGTCCGTCCGTGTGTGCGCGAATCTCCCGGCTACAGCCTGAAGTGACCTGGGGTCCTTGGCCGGTTGTTCTTCGCCTTTGGTGTGTGTCTCGAGCAGACAGGCAGATAGACAGGCAGGCCACGTGTGTGCATTCACTGGTCCGTGTGAGGGCGGTCTGTGGTCTTGCCTGGCTGTTTGCCCTCAATGGGTGTGTGTGTGTCTGTGTGTCTGTGCGTGTGTCTGTCGTCCTTCAACAACAACGGAGGGCGGAGGAGCGACGCTCACAACAACAAGCGGAGCGCCCGGTGGCTAAGGCATAGAAAGTTGGCACAGTAGGGGGCACAGGTGGTGCATCAGCCAGTCATCTCAGTCAGTCGACCCATGGCACCTGGGTCTGCCCCGCGACCTCTTGTCAGCTGGCGTTCGACACTTCACGTGGCCTCAAGGTGCACATGGCCTGGCACAAGCGTCGTGGTGACATCACCGCCACCTCGTGACGAATGGCGGTTGTTGTTGTGTCTGTGTGACGGCCACCAACACCGGTGGCGATTATCTGAGCCGGTCCTGGACCTCCCCTAGGTCGATTCAGCCTCAAATGAGTACCTGGTGCGATGTGTAAACGTTGTCACTAGGGAGACAAAGGCGGCCGGGCGTGGCGCTGGTCATCCACCCCCTTGTGTGCCGTGGTGGCCTTCATTTGTGCGTGCGCCGCACCTCTGTCTGGATCCTGTAGTGCGTGGATCGTTGGGGTGCAGGGGAGATCCTGGTCCATCTATTCCAGGTCTGGGTGTTTGTCTCGAGGTGTATTCGGGGCGTCGTCTATGACCTGTGCCAGTGTGTTTCTTTCATTTCTGTGTCTGCATTTGCGCTTGTCTGATCCCGTACGAGGGAGTGAGCGCATTCCGTGGTCTGTCTGTCCGCCTTGTTCCCTAATTCCTAACCTCATCAAGCCACTTTGTAACCGCGACAGCGAGTATCAGGTGACGACCTACTCGGGCTGCTGCTGCTACTGCTGCTACTGCTGCCGCTACTGCTGCTGCTGCTACCGCTGCAGTCGCAGACAGAGACGTCGCGCCAAAACCGCGTCCACGTCGAGTCCCGGTTGTCGCTGGGGGAGTTGTGGGTACGGGGGTTGACGTGAGCTGCAGTGGAGCCAGACCCATAGCTGGGAGAGGGGGTGGCGGTGAGGGACCTCATGCAGAAATTATTTTTGCCCATCACCCACCCCGCTCCCACATACCCCTTTCAATTTATAAAAGGACATTCTTATTAATAGGAGACCCTGTCCCTGTGCCGCAGTCTGACAGCAAGCCTGGGCCAAGCCCTGTACTGTACCGCCGTCACTACTCTGGGGGTTGCTGTCCACTGCTGCATGGGCAGCATTTGGAGATGTAGAATCGTCGCCATCGGCAGCAGCAAGAGAGGCAACGGTATCATCATCAATGTCAGCAGCAGCAGCACCACCATCATCATCAATGTCAGCAGCAGCAATAGCGTCACTCGCACCAAACTGCAGAAGCAGCAACAACACAAGCAGCAGAAGCAGCTGCAGCAGAAGCATTATCATCACCCTGCTGCAGCAGGAGCAGAATTGTCACTATTATCGTTATCAGCGGCAGTAGCATTATCATCATGATGATGATCATCGTAATTGCTTCTCGTTCAGGCTCTAAAGTGCCTTCCACCGAGGCGTTTAATCTACACCTCAAGTTCTCTCTCGATATGTTTTATTTCCCCGAACGCTGCGAGTGACTGCCCTGGAAGTAAGGATTACTTTGCACAAATACTCGACCACAAAGTTATGCCTATCCATAGCAATCCTATATTATTGTGCCGTATTATTCCCAAATCCTACGAGGGACAAAGCAGCTATCAAGGGGATAACATGACGCGAGATGGGTGTAGCGTGACAAGCTGATCCACGGAACAGCGATTTCGGGGGCTGTTCCCGATGGAGTGAAGCTTCAGCATTTAATGTCTTGGGAAGACTTACAGATTTTCCCAAGGACGGCTACCTCCTCAAAGATAAGAAGAAGAGAAAGCAGAAGAGGAAGACGAGGAATAGGAAGAAGAGGCAGCAGAAGTAGAGGAAGAAGAATAGGAGGAAGAAATAGAGGAAGAATAAGAAGAGGATGAAGAAGAGGAAGCGGAGGAAGAAGAAGAACAACAACAACCAGAAGAAAACCGCGAACTGGGATGTAACCAGGATAAGTGGGAACCGTAGCCAGAGAGTCCAACGCTGGGCTATATTTTATTAAAGGGGCGCCCAAGCGAGCCCCATTATCGGGGAAAAGCGGCATCGCTGCGAGAGACGAACGCAGGGATTTACTTAACTCTCTCTCTCTCCACTGGCTTAAGCGTTCGCCCAGAGGCTGGAGCGTGAGTGCACTGATCAGGCTACGACTTAAACGCCGCTGCTCGCTTGCCCGATCGGAGGCAATTCTCCGCGTACCCCTCCTTGAACGAGGAACCACACGCACAAAAAAAATATATAAAGCAATCCGCGGTGACCCGGTGCGTTGCCGAGACCCGATTATAAAATCAAGCGCGGACAATCTCTCGAAGCAGCAAATCGCTCCATGTCGTTATCCACTCTGCGCACGAAAAAAGAATAATCGTCGCGCACCCACCCCCGGCGCCTCCTGTTCTTGATTAGGGCGATGCGATTTATAAAAACGAGAGGATTTTAGCTGTCTGGAAGCAGGTTTTTGGACGAAAAAAAACATGGTAAAGCCGCAGCACCAGCAAGTTTCTCCCTCGCGCCACTGTTTTGGCCGAAGGGCCTTCCGCTTGAGGGAACTCTCGAGATGCCCCCTCTACAGGTTGTGCGTTGGCCTACAGCTCGCCACAGTGGCTATGAGATGTTAACCACCTCGCCCGGTATACAGGAGGTCGTGCGTTCTATCCCGACCCTGACGCCTGCTGTATATTTGCTCGCCTCTCTCCCCCGCGGTCGTGTTGGATTTTTTTCTGCAGCCTCCAGCGGGTTTTTTCTCCTCCGCAATTGGAAGCAACACGACGCGTTTATAGTATTTGCCTGATATACATTTCCACGTGATTAGCCACATTCGTTGAGCTATCATTTGTGGCCAGCTCTGAAACAGAGCTACATAGCCTAGTGGGTCTTACCTGGTAAGATAAAAAAAATAATAATAGTTTTTAGAGGTTTGCTTTTAGTATTGGGTTAAAAGACCAGAGCTATAGAGATGGCTGATGATGAGCAAAGCCGATTCTATTTAATAAAATAAAGTAAACAAAGCCAATCCAGTGTTTATTATTATGATTAAAACCCGCCTGGACACCTCTGTTGATCGCCAGGTCCCGTGTTGCGGGGGAGGGGGGGGGGTAACGCGTGGGCGCTCCCGAAAAATTCCGAAGCATCCGGCCAAG
The DNA here is from genome assembly GCF_048934315.1 of Petromyzon marinus. Classification (NCBI taxonomy): domain Eukaryota; kingdom Metazoa; phylum Chordata; class Hyperoartia; order Petromyzontiformes; family Petromyzontidae; genus Petromyzon; species Petromyzon marinus. Next base: position 4,226,522 of record NC_133710.1, on the reverse strand, counting down.
CGTGGAAGAGGAGACCAAACTCACCTTCGAAGAGCTCGCCGCCCACCCCCACCCCCCCTAAGCTCTCTCCAGCAGAGGCCCTCTCGCCAAGCAGTGACGCGAGCAAGCCGTTGCAGGGCTGCGCCGTTTTCCCAAATGAACTGACGTCTTCCTTTTGATATAAAGCTTTCGTGACTGCAGGGATTCATATTCTTGGTTCTTTCGGTAAAGTCACGTAGAAGGGAAACAATAACATTATAAAAAAAACTATGAAACAATAAAATTCTCACGACGTTTCGACTGCAACACAAGCAATCATCATCAGGTGTGAAAACCACAGCAAATTTTTCTTGCTGTGGTTTTCACACCTGATGATGATTGCTTGTGTTGCAGTCGAAACGTCGTGATGATTTTATTGTTTTATATATATTTTTTATATTATTTTATTGTTTCCCTTCTACGTGACTTTACCGAAAGAACCAGGAATATGACGTCTTCCTGTTTTGTAATTATCACAAATTTGTTTTACGCGGTCGTGACCGAGGCCTCACCCGACAGAGAGGCGTTTCGCTGCCAATTGGGGTCTCGTCTGGTTATAAATAAGGTGCTCATTTACTCTTGGAGAAAACGAGAGACTCATTAGATGAGCGTGAGGATGCCGGAACCCTTGTCGACTATTTGGGCGAATGTTTGTGTTTCGTCTTCCGCGTTAATTAAACACTTTGCCGAATTACAACTTTCAAGAATTACAATCACTGATACATTTTGTTTGTCTGTTATAAGTCGCACGTAAGTGTTAAACAACATGCAAATAGATTAAGTCGGACGAAGGCGCAGCACCTGCAATTGCTCACTCACTCCACTGCCGGCGCAAGCGGCTTCCCACTGGAGGTGAGCCCTAGAGAACACACCGGCAGTGGTTTGCATTTGGCCTACTCTTCCACGCTGATCCGCCGTTTTGGACGTTGGTGCAGGCCCGCAAAACTGGATTATTGGAGGGAGCTCTCTCATCCACGCTCACCTTGAATCTTGAAAGTGGCGGGAGGATCCACACTTGACACCACCGCACACGCGACCAGCCGATCAGCTAAAACACAAAACTCGCCAATTGCTTGAACCGCCATGCCGGGTAAAATCGAATCGAATTGAACCATCGACCGCTGTGCTACAAGTATAGAGGAGTGAAATGCGCGGGTGCCCACAGTTAACCGAGGGCAACTGAGAGCAAACGGGCACGCGGGTGCAAACGTTCGGTGTGCAGGGACACACTGCCAGCTGTTAAGGGGCAAAGCGGCTGCAAACGGGGTTGACCGGTTGTGCACGGCAAGACCGGAGGTGTTGCAAGGGAGACGGGAGATGACGGTTGATTGATGGGCAAACAGGCGCCAGCCTGGCTGAGCATAAAGAGGCGCACGAGAGGTCTCGGATAATTGGCAGGGGGGGGGGGTATAAGGGCGTGTGCTTGAGCGGAGCGGAGAGTTGTTGCTGGGGACAAGAGTGAAGACATCTCGCCGCTGCCCGATCTTCAACCATCACGCGTCGCCGGGCGGGTGTTGGCTAATCCCCCCGCCCGGGACAGACGGGTGAGCGGGTCTGAGGGAGCGTAGGTGAGGGCAGCGGTGGAGTTGTAGAGCTGCAGTGTGCGGGGACGCTGTGTGCAGAGACGCTGCGTACGAAGACGCTCTGTGTGGAGACGCTGTGTACGAAGACGCTGTGTGCGGAGACGCTGTGTGCGAAGACGCTGTGTGCGGAGACGCTGTGTGCGAAGCTGCTGAGTATGGAGACACTGAGTGCGGAGTCGCTGTGTACGAAGACGCTCTGTGCGGAGACGCTGCGTGCAGAGTTGCTGAGAGCAGAGCTGCCGAGTGCAGGATAAGTGAGGTGTAAAGTAGATACGAGGGGGAGAAGTTAAACCTAAGTGACCATACAGATAGTTATAGGAGTGCCTACAACTGGTGCAAGAATAGGTGAATAAAGTGTAAGCAGGTGATTTGTTACAACGTGTCGGTGTGAGTAATTTTTGAAGACACTACACAAGTCCAGCGTGTGGATGGCAGCCTTGTGGGAGAACAAAATATCACCCGTGACAATATCGCCCGTGACAATATCATCTGTGACAATATCATCCGTGACAATATCACCCGTGACAATATCACCCGTGACAATATCATCTGTGACAATATCATCCGTGACAATATCTCCCGTGACAATATAATCTGTAACAATATCACCCGTGACAATATCATCCGTGACAATATTATCTGTGACAATATCATCTGTGACAATGTCACCCGTGACAATATCATCTGTGACAATATCACCCGTGACAATATCACCCAGGACAATGTCACCCGTGACAATATCACCTGTGACAATATCATCTGTAACAATGTCACCCGAGACAATATAATCTGTGACAATATCATCTGTGACAATATCATCTGTGACAATATCATCTGTGACAATATCACCCGTGACAATATCACCCAGGACAATGTCACCCGTGACAATATCACCTGTGACAATATCATCTGTAACAATGTCACCCAGGACAATATAATCTGTGACAATATCATCTGTGACAATATCATCTGTGACAATATCATCTGTGACAATGTCACCCGTGAAAATATCATCTGTGACAATGTCACCCGTGACAATATCATCTGTGACAATATCACCCGTGACAATATCACCCAGGACAATGTCACCCGTGACAATACCATCTGTGACAATATCACCCGTGACAATATCACCCGTGACAATATCACCCGTGACAATATCACCCAGGACAATGTCACCCGTGACAATAAGACCCGTTACAATTTCACCCGTGACAACATCTCACCATACGGGTGCGAGCTGTGGCACATTTACGCATTGCGCATTTAAAACCAAATCTCTCGAAGTGCAAAGGTCACTTCACGTAAACTTGTAGACCACGCAAGTCTTCCGGCGTGCGCTCACGCAAGACACACAATGGCCACGACAAGAATGCACAATTTGCTTCCAACAGACCCAAACCCTGGCTGTAACGAGCTGTGCAAGTGTCGAGCCGCAAAGAACGAGTGACTCGCTCGCTAGTTTATTCATTTACTCATTGGCCGCCTGATTGTTTTCATGTTGTTGGCACAATTGAGTCCGGCGCCTTCTACATTCGCGACTACGTTGCCAAGCGGGCGACTTTGTTGTATCTCCCGATGCGTTGTCCGTCGATTTGGTCCAAGGTGCTGGGAGTTTCGTCATGGAACGAATGAATCTCCCAGCAACCCACGTGTCAGCGTACGGCCCAGGAGGATAATGCCACAACAATCGTGGTGTCGTCATAATTATCATCGGCGTCAGCACCGCCATCGATCCACTGCTGGATGAAGGCCCCTCCAAGCTGTCCGCCTATCTCTGACGTTCTTGTGATGCGACGATCCACGCGCGCGCGCGCGACGTCGTGAGATGAAGTCACACGGAATGACATCATAGGGAGACGTGGGCATGGCGCATGACGTCATCGTTGAAAAGGCTTACCCATTTTATTTTCATCGCCACGTGATTTGGCACCGCTTTGATCAATTTGGCCGTTTTATTTAAGGTAAGACACCATGAGCAACGTAACTTTATTACTAAACTCCATTTATTAGGGACCCCTAGGTGGGAACGCATGACACCAGGATAAGAGTGACCTGGGTCAGAAAGGCAACAAAAGAAAACAAATCGAGTACAACAATGAAGCAATGTAGAAATCTGAACAAACGCAACAGTGCCACGTGAGAAATCGAAAACGTTGCACAAATATAAACGAACGATAATTAATTCGCACGTTATCTGCAGTGCAGGAGATACAACGGAGGTGGACGTCTGAATGGAGAGTTAGAGAGAGAAAACTAATGCGTTTATCCTTTTTACTTAAACCAAATACATTATTGAATGTAATTGCTACTGTCAATTGCAGAAGTTAATGAAATCACCGGGGCATGTGTGTGTGTGCGTGTATATATAAAATAGTGGGGAGCGGTAGTGTAGCGGTTAACGCGCAGCGCTACGAACCCGGCGACCCTGGTTCGATTCCCGCTCACGGCCAACACCAGTGACGATGTTTTGAACCGGTCCTGGGCCTCCCCTAAGTCGACTCAGCCTCAAATGAGTATCTGGTGCGGTGTGTAAACATCGCCATTGGGGAGACGAAGGCGGCCGGGCGTGGTGTTGGCCACCCACTCCCTCGTGTGCCGTGCCGGCCTTTATAGGTGCTCGCTAACAGCACTTGCCCCAACAGTCTGTTCAGGCTATTCGGATAATCTTTGTCTTTTTATATAAACATATATAACTGCCCGTTGTGTTTAGTTTGTTGTCCTTCCCACGCACCTCCGATTAGCACCGTTGGCTACGCGCGGTGCGAAAGAAGTTCACCATGTGTACGAAGATATCGCAGTGTGAACAGCAGCGTGTCTGTCCGTCTGTTTGGCTGTCGAAACATCTCCGTCCCGAGTTCACATGCGACTCCGCCTCGACTCCTCCTCGGTGTGGTCGTCCAGCGCTAAGTATCGCTGCACCCCGTGTTTAAATGACCGTCCCGGGCCACTGGCAGGATCCGTCACGCCACTGGTAAAATAAACAAAAGACCGAGTCTTCCTTGAGTGGCCCAGGTGCGTGCAAGCAGGAGGTGCCTTTGAGACGCAGATGCGACTGTCTGCTTGGAACGAACCGCGATTTTAATTCGGGCGCCACCCTCCTCCCAATGGGGGTCGTTCTCTTTCTTCAGCTCGGGGCACTGTGGCAGTGCAAGGGGCGCTGGGCAAAGGCGAGGATTTGGGTACCAAGCCGCTCAAGTTTGTGCCCTGGATTCACGAAAAATAGAGCGTTCAAACTAGAGGTCAGATCGTTCCCATATCCTAATAAGGGCAGACACTTGTTAACATAATACTATAATTGATCTCTCTCATCTCGACCCTGCCTGCATCTCTCTTCTCCCGTGTCACCTTCTCTCACCTCCCGCGATCTTTTGTCCACGTTTCTCCGCACCTCGCTGCGTCTGCGTATTTTGCCTGCGCACCTCATTCTAGCCATCTCAATTGGAAGTTTATAAATTGAAAGGGTGGGGGGGGGAGGGGTTGGGTAGGTTGGTGGGGGGAGGGCCTCAGAACATAATTCTGCTTAGGCCCCCCCTCCCGCCCCCCCCCCCCCCCGATAAATGGACCAGCGCAGCCACTGTTGGGGTGTTCCCGGGGCTCCGTGTTCTGAGGCAATGCCCAGACGGGGCCCCAAAGCGAGGGGCAGTCTAATGGGGCGGAGGAACGGCGAGCGGACAGCGACGACTCAACGTTGATGGGCTTCGCCTGTTGGAAGCGGATTGAGAAATCAAGCACGAGGTGGGGGGGGTGGGTGGGAGTTACGCGTCCTTTTGCGCCATCGCAACATCGAAATAAATAAATAAAAAAAATTGAGCCAGCGTCCGCGACGTCGCGCGCTCGACGGCACACGGAGCAGCCCACTTTATGGAACTTTAAAAAAAAAAGCCAGATTTGCATACGAAGTTGATCGTTTTTTTTTTGCCGAAATGACTTCAAGGCCATTGAGCCTTGGTTAAATTATTTTCTGCGCTTGGCTGATGCAATTGCTCTGCGCTAGGCGAGTCGCGCGGTCTGGGCGGCATACTAAAGCGGGAGGTCGAGCGAGAGAGCGGGCGAGCGGGGTTGCGGGAAGATCGCGGGAGGATGATGTGACGACAGGAGCAGACGGAGAGACGGACAGACGGGGAGACCACTAGGGAGACAGACCAAGATAGACAGACAGGGAGACCACTAGGGAGACAGACCAGGCAAGATAGACAGACAGGGAGATCACGAGAGAGAGAGACAGACAGACCAGGCAAGATAGACAGGGAGATCACGAGAGAGAGACAGACAGACCAGGCAAGATCGACAGACAGGGAGACCACTAGGGAGACAGACCAGGCAAGATAGACAGACAGGGAGACCACTAGAGAGACAGACCAGGCAAGATAGACAGACAGGGAGATCACGAGAGACAGACAGACCAGGCAAGATAGACAGACAGGGAGATCACGAGAGAGAGAGAGACCAGGCAAGATAGACAGACAGGGAGACCACTAGAGAGACAGACCAAGATAGACAGACAGTGAGATCACGAGAGAGACAGACCAGGCAAGATATACAGACGGGGAGACCACTAGAGAGACAGACCGGGCAAGATAGACAGACAGGGAGATCAGGAGAGACAGACAGATCTGGCAAGATAGACAGACAGGGAGATCACGAGAGAGACAGACACTCAGGCAAATAGACGGAAAGACCACGAGAGAGGCAGATAGACCCGCATACAGATGGAGAGACCCTTTGAGACAGACGGACGAGCAGGCAGACAGACAGGCAAACAATGGAATGGGCCAAGACCACAGACAGTTTGCTGGGTTGATTTACATTATTTCAGAATCGTGTGAGATGGTGTGGCGGTGGCTCGGCGATGACTCCATCCAGCAGTGGATTGACCATGGCTGCTGATGGTCTCACTCACAAGCAAGGGTGGGGGAGAGAGGAGGGAGCGGGCGGGAGGGGGGGGGTCCCACCGTGTCACATTAACACAGGTCAAGGATGGGCGCGGCGTGGGTACGTCTCTGACCTCTGCTCTCCGCACGTGTGTCCGTGCCTGTGGTTTAAGCCGCGCGGATTTTTTTCGTTGTAAAAAAAATGACAGCCCCGGCATCCTCGCGTCGCGCAGAGGCGGCACAGACGCAGCGGGGGGAAGACGCGGACAGTGAAATTGCAGAGCGCCGACGGCGTGAAAGCGCCACGCTCGAGGTGCCCTCTCCGCGTGGAGACACGGCGGGAGTAGGGGCGGGGCGGTCAGTGAGCAGCATACGAATATCCTTGATATTCACGTGTGCATGTTGAACTTCTTTCGCACCGCACGTAGCCAACCGTGTTAATCAGGGGTGCGGGGGAAGGACAACAAAGTATGGGTCTCTGTGTGAGTCTTTGGGTCTCTGTGTGAGTCTACGGGTCTCTGTGTGAGTATATGAGTCTCTGTGTGAGTCTATGGGTCTCTGTGTGAGTCTGTGGGTCTCTGTGTGAGTCTGTGGGTCTCTGTGTGAGTCTATGGGTCTCTGTGTGAGTCTATGGGTCTCTGTGTGAGTCTTTGGGTCTCTGTGTGAGTCTTTGGGTCTCTGTGTGAGTCTTTGGGTCTCTGTGTGAGTCTATGGGTCTCTGTGTGAGTCTTTGGGTGTCTGTGTGAGTCTATGGGTGTCTGTGTGAGTCTATGGGTGTCTGTGTGAGTCTATGGGTCTCTGTGTGAGTCTATGGGTCTCTGTGTGAATATTTGGGTCTCTGCGTGAGTCTATGTGTCTCTGTGTGAGTCTATGGGTCTCTGTGTGAGTCTATGGGTCTATGTGTGAGTCTATGGGTCTCTGTGTGAGTCTATGGGTCTCTGTGTGAGTCTATGGGTCTCTGTGTGAGTCTATGGGTCTCTGTGTGAGTCTGTGGGTCTCTGTGTGAGTCTATGGGTCTCTGTGTGAGTCTATGGGTCTCTGTGTGAGTCTGTGGGTCTCTGTGTGAGTCTATGGGTCTCTGTGTGAGTCTATGGGTCTCTGTGTGAGTCTATGGGTCTCTGTGTGAGTCCATGGGTCTCTGTGTGACTCTATGGGTCTTTGTGTGAGTCTTTGGGTCTCTGTGTGAGTCTATGGGTCTCTGTGTGAGTCTATGGCTCTCTGTGTGAGTCTTTGGGTCTCTGTGTGAGTCTTTGGGTCTCTGTGTGAGTCTATGGGTCTCTGTGTGAGTCTTTGGGTCTCTGTGTGAGTCTACGGGTCTCTGTGTGAGTCTATGGGTCTTTGTGTGAGTCTTTGGGTCTCTGTGTGAGTCTATGGGTCTCTGTGTGAGTCTATGGGTCTCTGCGTGAGTCTTTGTGTCTCTGTGTGAGTCTATGGGTCTCTGTGTGAGTCTTTGGGTCTCTGTGTGAGTCTATGGGTCTCTGTGTGAGTCTATGGGTCTCTGTGTAAGTCTTTGGGTCTCTGTGTGAGTCTTTGGGTTTCTGTCTGAGTCTTTGGGTCTCTGTGTGAGTCTTTGGGTTTCTGTGTGAGTCTATGGGTCTCTGTGTGAGTCTATGGGTCTCTGTGTGGGTCTTTGGGTCTCTGTGTGAGTCTATGGGTCTCTGTGTGAGTCTGTGGGTCTCTGTGTGAGTCTGTGGGTCTCTGTGTGAGTCTATGGGTCACTGTGTGAATATTTGGGTCTCTGCGTGAGTCTATGTGTCTCTGTGTGAGTCTCTGTGTCTCTGTGTGAGTCTATGGGTCTATGTGTGAGTCTATGGGTCTCTGTGTGAGTCTATGGGTCTCTGTGTGAGTCTATGGGTCTCTGTGTGAGTCTATGGGTCTCTGTGTGAGTCTATGGGTCTTTGTGTGAGTCTTTGGGTCTCTGTGTGAGTCTATGGGTCTCTGTGTGAGTCTTTGGGTCTCTGTGTGAGTCTATGGGTCTCTGTGTGAGTCTATGGGTCTCTGTGTGAGTCTTTGGGTCTCTGTGTGAGTCTTTGGGTCTCTGTGTGAGTCTATGGGTCTCTGTGTGAGTCTTTGGGTGGCTGTGTGAGTCTATGGGTGTCTGTGTGAGTCTATGGGTGTCTGTGTGAGTCTATGGGTCTCTGTGTGAGTCTATGGGTCACTGTGTGAATATTTGGGTCTCTGCGTGAGTCTATGTGTCTCTGTGTGAGTCTATGTGTCTCTGTGTGAGTCTATGGGTCTATGTGTGAGTCTATGGGTCTCTGTGTGAGTCTATGGGTCTCTGTGTGAGTCTATGGGTCTCTGTGTGAGTCTATGGGTCTCTGTGTGAGTCTATGGGTCTTTGTGTGAGTCTTTGGGTCTCTGTGTGAGTCTATGGGTCTCTGTGTGAGTCTATGGGTCTCTGTGTGAGTCTATGGGTCTTTGTGTGAGTCTTTGGGTCTCTGTGTGAGTCTATGGGTCTCTGTGTGAGTCTTTGGGTCTCTGTGTGAGTCTATGGGTCTCTGTGTGAGTCTATGGGTCTCTGTGTGAGTCTATGCATGTGCATGTATGTTGAACTTCTTTCGCACCACCGTACGTAGCCGACCGTGCTAGTCGGAGGTGCGAGGGAAGGACAGGAAACGAAACATAACAAGCAGTTCTAAAGAAATTAGTTCGTCAATCTGCTTAATGCAAAAGTACACAAGCTCCAATGGCTTCCTCATATCGGAAGAGCGTTCCAGACGGCCGCAGAGGCGCATCTGAGGGCGCACGATGTGGTGACCACTTTCTTCGCTCGAAACACGACATAGTTTGCCACGGCACAAGGCATTTCCCAGGCACAAGACGGCCACAGGATTTTGCGATGGTAATATCAATATATGTACTGTATATGTACAGTATATGAAACACGGTACGAGAGCTCGAAGGAAATACCACTCGGGGTTTTATCGGAGGCAAAACTTTGTTTTTTCAAACATGTTAAGACCGACATTTGTATATATATATTTTTAAAGTGTTTTCGGTCGTAAGCAAACGCCGCATGAAGCCTCGCGAAGACGGAATTGCCTGGGGGAGGCGGGGGGCGGGGCCTTTTCGGTTTAATTGCGGCGGGGGGGGGGGGAGCTGTGTTTGACATACTACAAATAACACTCCAATAACACTACCCCAACCAAAAAGACCTCAACGACTTGATCAGAGATCTTGATCTCACCAAGTCCAGTGCCGAGCGTTTGACGTCTTGGCTCAAGCAGTGGAACTTGTTGGATGAAAGTGTGCAAGTCGCAGATCAGAGGAAGCGTCACTAACTTTTTTGCAGCTTATTCACCCGCCAAGATGAGGCTCTGCTTCTGCCACAATGTGACCAGTCTGTTGGAGGCAATCGGAATCGCCTCTAACCAGAATGAGTGGCGCCTCTTCATTGACAGCTCATCCAGGAGCCTTAAAGCCGTGCTGCTCCATAATGGTAACAAGTACCCGTCTCTTCCCGTGGCTCACTCGGTGCACCTCAAAGAGGATTACAACAGCATCAAGACCTTGCTGGACGCCTTGAAGTATGAGGAGTACGGCTGGGAGGACTTCAAAATAGTGGAATTCCTGATGGGTCTCCAAGGCGGTTTTAGCAAGTTTCCCTGCTATCTTTGCCTTTGGGACAGCAGGGACATCAGGGACACCAAGGCGCACTACCACAGGCGGGACTGGCCACAGCGGACCGAGTTCTCTGTGGGGAGGAACAACGTCAAGTGGGAGCCACTGGTGGACCCCCGCAAGGTGCTGATGCCACCACTGCACATCAAATTGGGCCTTATGAAGCAATTTGTCAGAGCTGTAGATAAGGAGTCGGCAGCCTTCAAGTACCTTCAAGACTTCTTCCCTAAGCTGTCTGAGGCAAAGGTCAAAGCCGGTGTCTTCGTCAGACCACAGATAAAGAATATCCTGGAGTGCAATGAATTCCCCAAGAAGCTCACTAGTAAGGAGAAAGCGGCTTGGAACAGCTTTGTCGCAGTGGTTCGTGGCTTCCTGGGCAATCACAAGGTCTAAAACTGTGTGGAGCTGGTTGAGACTCTGGTGAAGAACTACAGCACAATGGGCTGTAGGATGTCCCTCCAAGTCCATATCCTTTATGCTCATCTTGATAAATTCAAGGGGAACATGGGAGCGTACTCGGAGGAGCACGGTTGGTTACATACGGTGCGAAAAAATGCAACATACGTACACACATAGACTCACACAGAGACCCGTAGACTCACACAGAGACCCATAGACTCACACAGAGACCCATAGACTCACACAGAGACCCGTAGACTCACACAGAGACCCGTAGACTCACACAGAGACCCATAGACTCACACAGAGACCCGTAGACTCACACAGAGACCCATAGACTCACACAGAGACCCATAGACTCACACAGGGACCCGTAGACTCACACAGAGACCCATAGACTCACACAGAGACCCGTAGACTCACACAGAGACCCATAGACTCACACAGAGACCCATAGACTCACACAGGGACCCGTAGAGTGTTGTTCTTCCCCCGCACCTCCGATTAGCACGGTTGGCTACCTAATTTGCGAAAGAAGTTCAACATATAGTACGTACATACATCACTAGTACTCTCACGGTCATTGCATTTACTGTTCTATTTAAAAGAAGCGAGGTGATGCCATCGGCGTGCTGTCATGGAACACCTGATCGTGATTTTAATAACAACAAAAATATTTCCCTCTCTCATCAACGGCTCGAGACGACCGCTCCATCGCAGCAAATCGGCCACTCAGCCCGTCGGTGCAGGGCCCAGCCAATACCAACCGCAAGCAGCTGGACGTTGCCCCGAGAAGTTAGTTCGGACTGCGACACGACAGCTCTCTCATCTCTCTCCTCTCTCTCTCACACACTCACACTCCATCCTGCTGGCTGTCGCGGGGAAGGCCAAGGGAAACATTTGACTTGGCAGGCCGTCGGGCGGAGCGCGCGGGAACGCGAACCGCTCCCACACAATGCAGGGTGACGGACGCAATCAATTTGAGGTCTATTAACTCAATCCCCTGCCCACGGTTCATTTGCGGCACTTGACATCTTCTTCTTCTTCATGTAAGGTGTCGCGGCCGTTGTCGGTGTGAAAGTTGTGGGAGAGTGGGAGCGGCGGTGATGGTGGGTGGGTGGTGGTGGTGGCTGTGTGCGTGGGGGTTACTGCATCCGTGCAGGGCACCGTACGGAGTTGTGAAACGGGGAGCGGGGGGGGAGCAAGGAGGATGGTTCACGCGAGAAACTTCTTGGCTGAGACTCAAACATAACGGAGCGATGTTGCTCCGGAGCGCAGGCGCCGAGAAGAGTGTGAGCGACAAGACACGTCGCTTCCCAGATCTCATCGGACCTCTGCAGCTAAGTAGGATTTTGGGTCTGGTTATTGGCCGGATGCGTGAACTCTGACTGCCGGGGCGTGCTGCTGTGAGATGCGGCCAGAGAGAGTGTCACCACACCCTCACTGTACATGCCCCGTCTGTTTTTTTTTCTTCTTCAAAATGAATAAATAATGTCTCCTTCTCACGTTTGTCTTTCCACGTGGAAGAAAAAAAAACTTGTTTGCGTGATTTATTTTGTCATTAACATTCAATAAAATTACACTTAATTAGTTGTGTCGTGTTATACGGTAGTTTTGCGCCTAACTATAACTCAAATGTTACACGAAGTGTCCCGGCAAGTTCACCAGCATTGGTTCAAACAAGTCTGTTTTTGCCGATGAGACACTGCAATGTCAAAACCAGTCCGGAGTTTTTTTTCGTCATGGTACTAATGAGATAAACACTCCTCGAGGGCCTTGTGACCGTGGCGTAGTTGTCAACATTTGTACTCATATGATGTTACGTGCAGAGGCAAATATGGGGGAAGAAGGAGGCATTATTTATAGTCGTTCTACGGACTATTTCGACAAAAGTCAGGCGCAGAGGTGGCTGCCACAGTGGAGGACAAAGGGCCCAGGGAATTTGGAGCTCTTTAAATACTGCACAACGCGCCGCGTGTGTGACGTTCCCAGGACGAAGTTGGTGAAACTTAGTCCAGTCTGGCAGAGATTAGGCGGTGGGGTCTCTTTATTTATTTATGCACTTAGCAAAGTGCAAAGTCTACGTTGTTGGCTTCGTAACAAAAGTGGTGGGGTGTTTGCGATATAAGTAAATATATAAAATGTATGAATAAACTGCATATGCATGCTCCTCTTGTTTACGTATGCATCGCGGCGATTGTAGCAAGCGAGACTAAATCTGGACCGAAGGATTAAGCGGAGGGGAATGGCAGCAGCAACAGCAGCAACAGCAGACATCTGTCAACAGCAAACTGCAGCATTGGGCGCATTCGAGCTCACAGCATCGCCAGCGCACAGCTCAATACACTTTACATTATTAAAAAAAAAACAAGATATCCCCAGCTTGTGAAGATAAAATTAATTGGAAACCCAATTCCATTTATTCCCCCGGCTAGAGAATTGATTGTGAATGGAGGGACAAAAGACGGAGCGAGAGGGAGATAATGTATATTGTATTGTAATTTCCGGCGTATAATGCGCACAATTTGTACAAAAAAATAAATAGGCAACATAAAATAAAACCGCGATGAGAATGTATCCATTTATTTCTTCTCGTTCCTCCGTTCGTATTTAGTTTCAGGTGCAGCCACATGGCGAGCCACGGGCCTTCATCCAGCAGCGGATTGACCATGGCTGATGCTGATGACGATGATGAGTGAGCCAGACAAATCTTCTTGCTACCACATTGAGTGTCGATTTTCTGTTCTTCTCTTAAGTGTATAATTTGCGAGGGTTGCGACAATTTCCCTTCCAAACGTACGATTCGTTGACTCGCCAAGATCCAACGTATAATACTACAGTATATATGTTTACAATTTGGTGAATGTAGCGGCCTCCAGTGTCTGGAGGGGGATCGCCACAACCCCTTTACGCACAATGTAAACAACAATAAAAGCACATTGATTCTTAAACAAGCAAATTGAAGCACGTATGGTGAGCTCACATTTTTTTTTTAACCTGATAATAATCAATGAATCGATGCACCATTACACCCGTACTGATAGCCTCTTCATTTTAAAACGACATAATTCTCTTTTTATCGCCCATACAAACAAATTGGCACTCCCAGAGACATCATCGCATTGATTATTATTAATCGAGTGGGCTCGGGCAGGAGGAGGCGTCGTCACGGCCGCAAGGGACGGACGGCAGAGCCGGGCTGGCCGAGTCTGACAGCCGAGCGGCCACCAAGAGGGGCGGACTTGGGTCCTCGAGGTCGTGGATCCGACGCGGAGACGGAGCGACGCAATGAGCTCGGGGCGCAGGCGATCCCGTGTGTCACTGCGTCATAAAGACTGCGAGAGAGGCCGGCCACGATGAGCGCAGGCCTTCGTTCAGCAGTGGATAGACAAACGGATGTAAATTATTTGTTTTGATCAAGAATAATAGTAATAATAATTATTATTGTTGTTGTTGTTGTTCAAGTTGATTTCCATTGAAAGATGGTGCTGCGGTGTAATGGTCAGCACGCTGGACTTGCAACACAGAGGTCCCCCGTGTTAGATTCAATCATCCGGGCGCGGCAGTTGAAGCAACGGTGCCTCTGTTCGCCCCGCAGAATGCACGGTACTCAACACTCGATCGGCAGGTCGCGTTCGGTGGGGTAAAGTGTGGGTATTTCCACCGCTGTCAAGACGTCTGATCGCCGTGGAAAGAGGGGGCAACGGGCACCCTCTCGGTGGGGCTCTCCGGAACTTCCACCAGCAGTCGTGGTGAACGCGCAGTTTCAGTGGCTGCGTCTTTACCTCGCGCATCTGTTCACGTGGACCACAGCATCCCGGGACCGCGCGGCAGAGGCGTACGATAAGTCGTGGCCGCAGATTGACCGGCCACCCGTTCCCGTGGAGGAAAGAGATATTTTTTCAGTTAAAATGAACTATTCACGGAATCATTAAGGTTCCGCAGAAAAAAAGGAATTTCTTGGTTGCCGGGCAGCCATGGGATAACCGTGGCGTGCGCGCGCGCGTGTGTGCGTGTACGCCAGACTCATGTGCGTACCTGGTGCAGTGTGTAAGGATCGCTGCGAAGGAGATAAAGGCGGTCAGGCGCGGTGCTGGTAACCCGCCCCCTCAAGTGCCGTGTCCGGCCCTCATATTCGCTTGCAAACAGAACTTGCCCCAACAGTCCATTATAGGCTATACGGGGTATCTTTGTCTTTGTACGTCGCTGAGTGGAGCGGTGGTGCAGCGATTAGTGCGCTGCGTCAGCGAACCCTGTGACCCCAGTTCGATTTCCTCTCACGACCCGTAACAGTAGCGGATGTTAGAATTGGTCCTGGTGGGCTTCCCCTAGGTCTACTCAACCTTAAATATGTAACCGAAGCATGAGTACTGGGGAGACAAAGGCGGCCGGGCGTGGTGTTGGCCACCCACCCCTTCGTGTGCCGTTCCGGCCATCATAGGTGCTCCTCGCGAACAGCACTTGCCTCGAACAGTCTGTTGAAGGCTACACGGGGGATCTTTGTCTCCGTTTTTTGTATGTCACTGAGGCTGGAATTTCTTCAGGGAATGTGGCTCAGGGATGAAAGCACTGAGATTCTGGGTTGGAGTCCAGTGTTCAGCCACCTGTGTTTAAAGCATCGCATTAAATAGTTCATGATTCATTTTGCTAAAGTTCAGCTCCGAAAATGTAAATATGTTTGATAGTTACTCTTTGTGGCAGGGCGGGTAGGAGATCAAATAAAGCCACTGAGAAACCTTGAAACAGAATTCCCTCTTTTGCAGGGCCTGACCTGGGCTACATCAAGTACACAGGATATTTAAACATACTTTTAAACACTAATTTAATATACATCTGAACGTGGATAATAAGCGAAAGAGAGTGAACTGCACTTTCAAATGTTAAACAAACAGGAAATATGTATTTTTTTTAAAGGGAAGTGACTTGATTAGGCGAGTAAAACTGTACAAGATGTAAACAACATTTTCTTCAGGACAGCCGGAAAACATTGAAACAATCAACGGCCTAATCAAGAACACGCACACACCTTTCCATCGAAGCCACCGGCGGTAGCTCTACGATATCCGCTTCCGAGGGTCGGTCCTCGAGCCCGTTTCGCGAGAGATCATCATGGATCCACCGTCTGGTGACACCGATAGTAGCGACTGAGACGAAGCTGTCAGAACAGGCAAAGCAAAATGAGGGTTTACGGCCAGAGGAGGTCACCGCTGTTTGTCGTCGTTTTTTTGTTCGTTATTGCCACAGAGCTCCCGTGCCATTTCCCCCCCCCCCCCCCCCGGGGGGAGTAGAGGGGTAAATGAAGAGGTGGGGGAGCACAGGGGTGGGTGGGTGGAGGGAGAACCCGGCGCTTGGTGGTCACGTTGGTGACATTTAACAACACGCGCGACTGACGCCACGCCCGATCGCCCGTCGCAGGTGCCCTGCGGTCACCCCGCGAGTCGCGCGCACGCGACCCGGCGCTGCATTAGTCGGAAGCGATTGTCACCTTCGAAGCAGGGAAAGCGAGGTGGGCGGTGGTGGGGGGGGCTCATGACCAGAGCTTCCTCTGTCAAATCAGAGACGCGTCCTGTGCCGGCGCTAGGCGTGTAAGCGAACTAAGCAAATGCTTAGGGCCCCAATTAGCTAAGGAACCCCTCCCCCTTCCCCACCCTGAATCCATGACAATAAAATATATTGTGTTGAACTAAATAGCAGCTCAACTTCAAATCTAAAAAAAAAACCTATGTTCATCTCTCCCACCCCTATCTCGTCTGTATCTCTCCCTCTATCTCGCTGCACCTCTTGTCGATGTCTGTTCTATCATCTCATTGGATTTTATAAATCAAAGGAAGAGGGAGGAGGGCGGTCAAAATATTTTTTTCTCGGAGGCAGAGTGGGCGGCTCGAGCCACCAAAGAGTCCAAACAGTGACCCCCGTGTTTAAACAAGCATCGACGCATTGGTGCTCATCTCGTGCTTAGCAGCGCCAAGTGGTCGTGGAGATACCACGTTCCTATGCGGTACTAGTTTTATCGACCCCCTCCCTCCACCCCCTATCGGTATGATTGGCAGCGTCAACACCACCACCACACCCCCAAACCAGCATTGTAACTCACGGCCTTCCCGGCTGCGCTCTCCTCGCTGGGCCACGTGGAGAACGGCGTCTCAAGTGCAAGCCGCTCGCTCCGTAGCAGAGATTGGTATTTACAGCGGCGGCGGAGGTACGAAAGTCTGCCGCTAATGGCAAACGCAGCATCGCCTAAGTGCCCCTAATCATGTCATTGTCCAGGAGAGTCGTACTCCGCCCGTAGAGAGCTCAGTCGACGAAGTGTAATTAAATCTAAAAATGTCCAACCGTGGCGCTTAGAAACATACAGCAGCAGCCGCAGCAATCCCACGTCCACTTAACGAGGCTTGCGCGATGTTCTTAGGTGTGGTAACACAAACAACATAAACAACGGGAATTACAGCAGCTCTGTAATTTGACTGAAGATACTGCGGTGAATTTGGGGTGGATAATTACCAAAGCTTAGAGGTGATCATTTGGCAAATAAATGCCAATGTAAGTTAGAGGAAATAAAGAGAGGTGTGTTTCGGTTTGAGCAAACGGATGTTTATACATTCTTGGTTCTTTCGGTAAAGTCACGTAGAAGGGAAATAATTAAATAATAAAATAAAACATTAACATTTTCACGACGTTTCGATCGCAACACAAGCAATCATCATCAGGTGTGAAAACCACAGCAATGATGATGATTGCTTGTGTTGCAATCGAAACGTCGTGAGAATTTAATAGTTTTATTTTTATTATTTTATTATTTCCCTTCTACGTGACTTTACCGAAAGAACCAAGAATATGAATCCCTGCAGTCACGAAAGCTTTAAATCGGATGTTTATATTTTAAAAACGCAAGCGAAATGCTGCGGAGATGTGAAGAACGTAAATTTACACATTTGTTTCAGCATGGGCCACTTACCATTGACTTTTTACAATGCAATGTTTCGGGGGCGACGACGTGCAGAACACGTGCACGAATCACGCACAAAAACCTGAAAGAAACATTTGGTGAGTTACAACACCCCCCCCCCCCCTCTGCCCCTTAGCTCCCATATATATATATCTCACTCCTCGAATCCCGTCTCCGTAACAACGAGAAAAAACAAACGGCGGGCTGTCTCTCCATCGTCTGCCGGAGGATTTCCTGTCCTGGCCAAAAAAGGGTCCTTCGGCTCAAAAAATATAAATCCGCAACCCCGTGGTAGTGGTTGTCGTTGGCAGCATCCACGAATGTTTCCGAACGAAACCACTCGTACGTGCGGAGCGAAACAGCTGTGCGCATAGACGGGGTCGCGTGTGACGTGGTGCATGATGTACATTGTGTTGTTATTTAGAATTTCATGTTTTATTACTATTATATATAAAAACACTTTTTTTATGAAGAAACGTTCATACTCTTTGGTTATTTCGGTAAAGTCACGTAGTTAGAAATAAAATAAAATAAAACAAATCACGACTTTTCGATCACAACACAAGAAATCGTCATCAGGTGGGACAACCACAGCAAGAAACAACTGTATTACCGATCGCGCTATCGGCGTTGCGTCCCAATATGAGGAATCGTTACCGGAAATCTCGCAGGACAGCAGCGAAAAACCAACGGATATCACAACACTACTTCTGAGATCCCTTCAAGTGACCTATGCACCGCATAGCGTAGTGCGGCACCTCCTCACCTGCCCTGCAACTTAGAGAACCATTCGTTGCATGAGAGTCAAACGTTTTTTTTATTCTCAGGGCTAAAATTTAGGAAACGTGATGTGCCGAATCTAATTAAAAGTAATCCTTTTTTTTTCTGAGCAGTCACTTCTCACCGGGCTGATGCAAACAACTCACTGCACTTGAGAACGCGATTGCATCACAGGCGGCCGCAATCTGGAGTTGAACCCAGGATCCCAGCGCTCTGACCTCTGAACCACGCAGCCTCCACCGCACAGATGTCTTCTTCGCAGTCCGACTCTCTCTCTGACTGTCCCTCTGTCTGTCCATCCGCCCGTCCGCCTGTCTCTGTTTCGCTGTCTGTTTGTATGTCTTTCTATTGGTCTGTCTATCTGTCCAACTGTCTCCGTTTCCCCCGGCCATCATCTCGCCACTAGTTTTTTTATATATATGTAAAAAGATTACATTCCAGCGATCACAACGGAAAGCTTTTTTTTTAGCGGGTCCATAAACAAGAAAACCCGAGCCAACTTTTTTTGCAGCGTTTGCTGAATTGACGAGAGTAACCAGGGGACTCTCGCTGTGTTACAACCGCCGCCACCGCCGCCACCGCCGCCACCACCGCCACCGCGGCCCATGACCCACGACGGCCCGGCGAGAGAGGAGAAAAAAATGACACCGCTGACGACAAAGTAAAAAAAAAATATCCCGCTCGCACCGTCCACGTTGCTCAGGAGCGATAACGCCGAGGAGCCAGGCCGGACTGGCGCGAGCATCGAGCCGGAAACAAACCCACTTAACCCGTTCATCCATGGGCAGGAGGGGGTGGTGGACACGGAGGGACTGGGGGGGGGGCAGACGCCTACATTTGTATTTCCTACGGCGTGGGGATTGCGGATGGCGAGGGTCCTCGCCGGGACGACCCTCCCCGTCGTCCGGTGCGCTCCGACTCCCAAATTGTGTTTTTTTTTATTTGTTGTTGCGCTGGAACGGTGGTGCCAAATCGCTGCACGTGTAATCGGAGTTTTGCAGAAAAATGAAATAGAGGTGCGGGTGAAGAGGTTAAAGAATAAAAATGGGGCTGTGCCATTTTTTCCATAAAACCAACTCGAACCGGACGCCCCCACTCCACCCCGCCCCGCTCCCCCACCTACTCTCCCCCAACAGCCCCTGTCCAAAGTACTGCACTTTAAAATTTTTCATGCCTATTTCTGTCAGCGGGAGTTATGGAAATTTTTCAATCCTGTTTTTTTTTTAAATTGCTCTCATATTTATGCATTTCGTGGCTAAGGTGTGTGTACATTTTTTCTCCACTTTGTCCAGCGCAGCCCACCCTCCGGAGCCTTCGCAGACAGCGCGATGTTTCAGCGACGCGATGTCCTGCGCACTCACGCGCTCTCCGAAGCGCCCCATAAAACGGCGCGCAAGGACATCAATAACTGCGGAGAGAGGGCCCCCGTAGCCCCGAGTAAACGGCGGCCCGCAGCCGCTGAGACGCCGCGGGGACTCTGACAAGTTAATTTTAATTGTCTCTAAAGTCGCCGTCCGGAAGGTTCGGGCGGGCGCTCTCCACCACGTGTCACACGCCCGTCGAACCCGAAGCGGGCGGCCCCGCCGCCGGAATTTGTTACGGTCGATTGTCCACCGCGGCCTCTTTTTGGTGTCCATTCGTCTGTCGCGAAGGTCCACTCGCTTCGCCGCCTCCGGCTGCCTGTCGCCTATTTCTTCAACGTACGTTCCATTGAACTGAACTATTTTATTTGCCAGGTAAAAGACGACGGATCTATGAGATCTTTTTTTTGTTTCAGACTCGCCCTGGCCACACATGATGACAGCTCATCGCAGTGGCTTATGTCATCATGACACGTGGAAATGTTTAAAAGCGACCACATAATCCGAACTCACGTTTCGCAATCTGGAGGGGGGAAAAAAATCGAAGGAGCCCGGAGTACAACCCACGCGACCACGGGGAGAGAGAAAACACGCTGACTTCATTAGGGTTGTGTGTTTGGCATGGGTCCTGGTCGAAGGAGAGAGACCCAAAAACTTCCACAGACTTCCACAGAGACCAATAGACTTCCACAGACTTCCACAGAGAACCACAGACTCACGCAGACTTACACAAGAGAACCACACACTTACACAGATGGACACAGACACCCATAGACTTACACAATAGACCCATAGACTTACACAGACTTACACAAGAAACTCAGTGGCGTAGCGTGATTGGCATGGGTCCTGGTGCAAGGAATGAAATTCACCCTTGCCCCCAACTCCTCTCTGACCGCCCCCCCCCCCCCCACCTTCTCTATGGTCCGGTGGCTGGAATCTGTTGGCCCATGGGCCCTTGTACAGTTGCACCGCCTGCGCCCCTGGATAGCCACAACCACCGGTCTGTTTGTCAGTATGCCTGCAGACTACGCATTTAACAACTTACCACGTGGGACTATGCTATGAAATGTCACGATTACGGGCTCACGAATGACATTTTTTGCCGCCTCGTTTTTCGTCGCTTTGTTTTGCATTGTTTCTCGTTTGTTTGCTCGCTCTTGTTCGCAGCATTTGGTTCCATCGATTAACCCAAATGTAACGATAGCAAAAAAAAGTTTGCATGCAATTTGCATCACAGTAAATAATAATAATCAATTATCTTGAGCGTTACAATCGATTATCGTCGATGAGTCGCCACGTACCAAAAAACATCAATCCCTCTCCTTGATGTGCCGACAGCTTTGTGGTCCTGCTCAAGTTGAAAAGTGCGCAAAGAGGCATGGGGAGGCGCACGCATGGAATGACGCCGAGAGACGACGAGTGGGACACTTGGATTGGAGAACACACGCGGCTTGAGTATTGTATTGTACGTCATTTTGGATGGTAAGAAAGAAAATCGGGATTGGACAGGATGCGTGCTGGCGAGAAGGGACGATGGCCCGGTGAGCAAAATAAAGCAATGCATCAGAATCGGAATATTTATTTATGCCGGAGGAATCCGATGAGTTATAAAGCTCTTTTCCCCGCAGATATCCAGCAGGGGCAGGTCAGAAATAGATCAGCAGCCAAGGGAACGCTGCAGAAGGGACGTGGACCGGGGAGATGGAACGATGAAATAAGCTCCTCGTGTGCAGGATCATCACATCGTGCGATCCGTGAGAAATGGCGACAGCTGGGGTAGGGAGGCCGTCATCCAGCAGTGGATATATCACGGCTGATGATGACAACGAATATGGTCAATGGGAAGTCAATAGCAAGTGGCTGTCCTATGGAGAGGACTGGTCTCCACCATAGGAATGTGGAATGTCCGCCAAAGCCAAAAACGCCAACGGAAATTAGCACCGCCTTCTCCGTGTCGCGCCGGTGGCAAGGGTGGGGTCACTTTGCCGCTTTCCATCAGAATTTAACCTTAACGAGAGATTGGCATCCGTCCAATTACCCATGCCAATTACCCAAATGACAAGTACAGAGGTGATGAGGGGAGAGGGAGGAGGAGGGGGGGGGGCATGAGGAATGGGGGAGTCCGAGGAACCAGGTGGCAGGGCTGAGACGACAGAGGCTGACGTTAATTGTATAAAGGCGCAGCCCTACAATCGCTGACTCACGCCACTGCCTCCACGACAGGAAGGTCTGGAGAAGCCCTCTCTCGATGATATGTTGACCCAGACATCTGGCCAAGACGTATCCAAGGAGGTACAAGTACCCACACTTTACCCCACCACACACGACTTGTCGATCAATTAACTGGGGTCGAACCCATATATACTGATGGGTGGCGGGGATGCGTGGGGTATGGGGGGAGAGAGATTGCGGTATTTACTCCATTGTTGCAACTGCCGGGAGATTTCTGGATTGCTTGGACCAATGTCCTAACCACACCATGGCAACAAGCAGAATGTCATCTTAGATCCAGTCAAAATTAAGTCAAATGGCTTCTACGTCCCTGTCTATTTAATAGGGGAGGAGCGGGGGGTGGGGGAGCTGAATTATATTGTTCGACCTCTAGGCTTGCCAACATAGGCTACCAGGGTTTAGCTCCCTGAAACCTACTCACCAGCAAAGACAAAGACAACGATCCTTCACGTCGCCCCCACCCCCACCCACTTTTTTAACATACTGTTAGGAGGCAACTGCTGTCAGCGAGCACCTATTCACCGGCTCGAACATTCTCCCACGCAGAGCCTGCAGTGCGTGGAGACCTCTCACGGCCAGGCACGGCGGGAGAGCGCAGGCTGCCGCTATCGGTGAACCCGTTGCCTTCGAGCTCGTCAAGTCTACCCCACGCTCTGCTCGTGGAGACCTTTCTGTCCCCCAATTTTGCGTGTGTAGTGACATTGCATGAGTCACTGTAGCGCTTGGCGCTGGGAGATTGGTAAACAATGGGATTGTGGTTAGCAGCCCGTTCTACCAGTTGGACCTGTGGGCCAAGCCCTGCAGCCTTCTGGGGGATCCAGGAGGGGGCGTGGCCGAGGGCGGAGACTGGCCACGCTGGGGAGAATAAAAGGCGAGTTCCGCCTCCCAGTTGGGGCTGCTGCCATCGGGAATGAAACTTGTCATGTTGCTGTCGTCGTGGTCTTCGCCTCTTCATGCTGTGGGTCTGGAAGCGTGTTGGCTGTCCCGACCCGGTATGGAGTTATCCCTATGGCTGTGAGAGCCGGAATACACAGGAGGGATAACGCCTCCTACTAGTGCTCTAAATTAGTACACTGCACATGTATTTGTTTTTAAGCTAATGTATGGATATATATACATAACAATAAAAAAACAACGTAGAATTTAGCCCCCAAAAAATATATCAGCCCACATTTCTTCTCGCTACCTATGTCTTCCAAGTGGAGGATATTGGGACAATATCGATGCCACCTGGGTTTATTGATTGACATCCCTGACGCCAGCCACTCCGCTCTCGTGCAGCCATTGCGGTTTTGCAGCGGAGAGGGCCCAAGCGTTTACACGCGGGTAAAAATAACAAAGTAGACCAATTAGTATTACTATTATCAGAGCTTTGTCTGGCGGTCGCGGTAAAAAAGGAGGGGTAGCACTCCTCTCGGCAAACCGCGGATAGCGGTCGCGCATCACAAACAGGGAAACTTCCAGAGAGTTGCACTCAGTCGCAGCGTGACTCACGTTACCCAGGTCAGGGGGTGCGGCAATTGGTCAGGTGGGGTCACCGATATTTAATTTGTCTCGCACCATCGTCAAAGCGTTGCCGCTCTCATTAAATACGTACAACGTGGAACATAAATAATTTTTACTTCCTTCGTAAAAATGCATCTCGACCGTGTTTTAATTAAGTTTTTGTTATTTTACAATGTTGTTGAAAACATATCTCACGGTGTTTGTCAAGGAGGCCGCAACTCGTATCTTTGGCCACCAGGGGGGGGAGGGAGTGAGGGGGGGGGGCAAGGCACCCTCTGCTGCCCCCACGCTCGTCACGGTACTGCAGAGGTCGGCAGCTAAAACAACAAGAAGTACAAATTTTTGTATTCAATAAAAAATATATATTTCAAGAGCCACAATTCCACGTGAATACAAGACGGTCCTTAATAAATAGCGTCACGAAGCAGCAGTCCATAATGAGCCATATCCGACTCCGGAGCCGCAGGTTGCCAACCCGTACCCATGGTGAACTGGGCTTCCATGGTGAACTGGACTTCCATGGTGAACTGGACTTCCATGGTGAACTGGACTTCCATGGTGAACTGGACTTCCATGGTGAACTGAACTTCCATGGTGAACCGGACTTCCACAGGTCATGGGTCGACAACCAAAACAACAAGAAGAGTCCAATTTTTTTTATTTTTTGCGAATTTCAAGAGCCGCACACAGCGGTCCTTAAAACAGCCGCAGGTCGCCGACCCCCTTTGCGCTACTGGTACCACTCCACGGCCCGTCAGCCAGCGGACGTGCGCAGCAACACTCTCGGAGTGTCGTTTCGGGCGCCGAGCGGACTGCGCCCGACGCAGCGGCCTCGGAGGTTGGGCAGGCGCGCGCTTGCTCACTGACCCCTCCTCGGCCGAGAATGCCGCTGATCCTGGAGGGCGACCCGGGGAGACTCGGGCGCGGATGCGAAGGCTGCGAAGCAATTACGCGGTGGGGGGGGGGGGGGGGGGCTTAAGCTCAATGCGCGTACGTACGGGCACAGCCGAGGGAAATGGGACTACGGCCCAGCCGGACGAGCCTCCCCTCCCCCCCCCCGCTCCACGCCCCCGCCCGTACGCACACACACAATTGCACACGTGTAATAAAACAAGGAAAAGCTGATCGATTTTCTCAGAGATAAATCCCGGCTGAAGCCAGGCGTGGCCAACCACGCTCAGCGTGCTGTGAATTTCACCTCCCACCCTCCCCAGCAGCGGCAGCGGCGGCGGCGGCGGCGTCGGCACAATCATTTCTCAGCCGTGCGCCCGACAAAATCCTCTGCGCGAAAACCCATTTTAAGATTTTTTTTTTTAAAACGCTCAGGAAAAGAAAAAGAATACCGGGGACAAAGGGCGCAAAGACGCGCGACAGTTGTAGCTGCGGGGAGAGAGGGCGCGTGATGTTCGACTTTGGTGGCCCTGCTGGAAGCCACGGTTAAATCCCTCCCTTAGCTCCGCGAGGGGGGGGGGGGCGGCGTGTGCTCCATCGACGCCCGGCCGCCTTGCACCCTCTGCGTGTACTCTCGAGAGATTAAGTAACACCGTCGCTATCTCGGGATAGCATCTGACACTGTAAAAGATCAAGTCCCGCACGCTTTTTTTTTTTAAAGGAACGCTTGTATGAGGATTTAGGAATGTGGGAAGAGTATCTGTTTGGACTATTCGTGTCTTCGTGGGTAGGTGGGTTGGGGGGGGGGGGTGCAGGCCATTAGTGGAATAAATGTGCGGGCGGAAAAAAAAAACGCTGGCCCACGAAGCGTCGCGCGTTCAGCTGCCGGTGATACTGGCGCTGGAGTGGTCTCGTACGCAACACAACAGCGGTGGTTGTCTGAAACGACGCCGGCTCTCTGGGCTCTGCGGCGGCGCTGCGGTTCAACCGCCGTGGCTAATGTCGTCGGCGAGTAATGTCTGAACCACCAACCCGCACTGGCGCAGTGCGGTCAAACAACAGTAGAAGGCAACGAAACAACCCCCACCAGCAGCGTAACAGTGGGTAGGGAAGTATTCATCTAGCAGAGGATTGACCAAGGAGTCCACTGATTTTGATGACGTGTAGCGCACAGCGCAGCCCTGCAACTACTCGCTCACGCAACTGCTGGCGACAGGGCCTTCGCTAAATCCCCACCAGCCTGTCACCTTTATCAGCTCCCTATGCTCCCTTTTTAAACTGCACCCCCCCCTCTCCACCCCCCCCCGACTCCTAACGAGACCCCTCACTCACAGTTTACGCGTTATGTAAATCGGGGTCTTTATTTCTCGCGGGGTTGCGGGGCGATGACCCAGTCACATCTTATCATTTACCGGAAAACTCGCGTCGCCTGCATGACAATTAGCGTGGCTCGCGTTGGGCTGTCGGCCGCTGCTCAGGGACCCGGAGAGGCGTTCAACCAAATATCTCTCTTTGACTTCCGCGACTCTTTGATTTCCGTGTGGTTTACTAATCATCATCATCGTGGTGGTGGAGGAAAGTACACATTCCTATGGTGGAGAACAGTGTGTGTTTTTCTAGCAGAACCACCGCTGGTTTATCCATAGAACCAGAGCAATTATTATCATTATCATCACCAGCTGGTTGCAGGCCTCCCCAAGATCTCCAGTTTGATCATTATGGGAGAGAACTCCCTCGTCCACGCTGAAAGTGAGTCTTGGAAGTGGTTGGAAGTGCCCATACTTTACCCCACCACACGCAACCTACCCATCCACTAACTGTTTGAAAGGTAGAGGTGGAGACACTGCCATTACAGGCTCGTACCAAAGTTGGAGGAAAGGGGCCTCCGCTAGAGAACTCTCCTAGGAAGGTATTATTCCCCCCTCTTCAATTCCTACTCCTCCACGCTGGCAAAACGTTTCAGACAAAAGGTTACCTACACTTTACCCCACCACACACGCGACCAGTCAGCTTACTGACTAATAGTGACATATCCATGTATACTGCCGGGGTGGACAGAGGCGGAGGGCATTTAAGAAACGCTACCCATTCCTTGTTTTGTGTTTTTTTTGTTTGTTTTACCACCGTGCAACGAGACGGAATTGAACCGGTGATCTCTGGATTGCAAAGTTCACTGCGTGAGTCCACTGCACATTCCCAGGCAATGAAAGGCAATTAAATTGTTCGCAAAGCGGCTGCGATTCGGCGCGCGGGAGTCACGGGCACAGGGCACAGTGCGTCGGGGGGGTGGGCTAACCCAACCTCAAGAATTGCGACGAAATTAAACTAATTATTGTGAAAATAAAAACAAATCTGAAAAATAATAAAGCATACCCCGGCGAGGACCCTTGCTTCGATGAGATAAAAAAAAATGTTGGTCCCAGCCAAATTAATTGTTTGTTTGTTGTTGTTAAGATTTCTCCATCTGACCTTTTATTGTTTTGACAGCTAATTACCAACGGTGGTTCTGGCAACGGGGCAATCGAGCCAAGCGGCGACGGAAAAAAAAAACCCCACGCAACAAACCACACTCACCCACGCGCTTACGGCTCGCAGAGAAGGGACAGCAGGAAGAGGGGCTAGTAGGGCACTTAATCCCACGATCATGGACCGCCACGGTGTTAAAACGCAAACGTCAGGCATCAGATTTTCGTCCACGCGTGCCCAGAGTGGCTCTCTTTCAGCGGATGTTCTTTTAATCAATCACGGGAGGCGTGAGAGAAAAGCGATACCCGAGCCAGCGAGCAAACCAGCTGACCGATCCCTTACGACCCAGCCATTGATATTTGACGGTATAATTATTTTATTTGTTTTATTTTCGAGACTCGGAGATGGTGGTGTGTGGGGTAGGAGAGGGGGGAGTTGTAGGTTTACTCAGCTACAAAAGCTCTTTATTCTCTCGTAGACAATATTGATCGCAAAAATAAATTAAGGACAGCAGATTAAAGATTGCTTCAATTGATCTCCGGTCTGAGCTCGTAACGTGGGAATTCCGCTGATGTCTCCAGCCGGAAGGACAGGACCCCTGGGACATCAAAAGAGTTCCCATGGTATTGGCTGGGGGGGGGGGAGGGGGGGGGCTTCATTCAGCTGTAGATAGATCATACTTGATTGATAATGGTATTTGCCCGGGTATAATTCACCTCCGAGTCCCCGCAGCGATTTGATGCCTTGTCGCGTGACCCAGTCGCGATTTGATTAAAAGCATCAGCTATTGTTTTGCAATGCGAATGCAGCGGTCTCTAGTGGTGGCAAGTGCCGTCGAGAGCCTATGAATAACAGCATATAATCATCAGCCACGATCTATCCACTGCTGGATGAAGGTCCCCCCCCCACCCCTTCCCAAGCCGTGTCACCGCAGTATGGTCAAAAAACCTCCACGAACAACACAGCACCGGGGCGGGGAGGGGCTGGGTCGGGGGGGGGGAGGGGGATGGAGCATTCATCCAGCAGTGGATTGACAACGTTCGGCGCCACGTACACGTGCGTCCAATACCGACAAAGGCGTCACGCTCCCACCTCCTTCGCCGCCCCTCGGAGTGAACGCAGAGTAACGCCGTCGGGGGGGGGCTCCCCGTGTCGTCGACTCCCCGGGGTGTCTGTGCGGCGGGGCCGAGGCTCTGGAGGCACGATGCTAATTGCATCCTCACGTGCGTTGTGTTTATTTGCTCGACTCGACTCGAGGCGGGCACGGGGAGGGGGGGGTGGCCGCTACGGTCGGACAAAAAAAAACAGGGATTGGATTATGGCAGTGCGGCTGTGGTAGTGGTGGTGGTAGTAGCAAAAAAAAAGTCTACGACCACCCGTGTAGCCTTCACAGACTGGTGGAGCAAGTGCTGTTAGCGAGCACCTATGAATGCCGGAGCGGTAGTGGCAGTACACCGACATCCACGCACGTGGCCTCGAGGTGCACCTAGGCTGGCACAAGCGCCGTGGCGAACGACGGTTGTTGTTTGTTGTTGTTGTTGGTGGCAGTCGCGGTGATGGTGGTCGCAGTGGTGATGGTGGCAGGAGCGGTGGTGGTGGTTACGGTCATGGTGGTGGTGGCAGAGGGCGACCAACGTGGAGAGACGGAACGATAAGTTTAGCTCCTACACAGGGGCGAGATGGATTGTTCCATCGAAATAACAGCGAGGGTTTGCGACGGAATGTGCGGGGGGTTAGGGGATAGATAACAGCTGATGATAACAGCCGACGACGATGACGATGCCAAACGCAATTAGACGTTTCGCAAACACCCTTAATGTCTCCTCGTCGTGGCAAGAAGCGAGAAAGAAAGAAAAACACCGCTCTGTTTCACTTTGCCCGTGGTTTTTTTATTATTATTTTGTCCCCACCTCCGGAGCCTGCTCTTGCACCGTGCCTAAGTTGCTCGTGCGCTGTATTTAACGCGATGGGCAGTAAATTATAGCCGACTGTTAGGAGGGCCCCTTTGCGATCAAATGTCACCTCCCTGTAAATAAGCCGCGGGTGCTGGGAGAGGTTGGGGGGGCGACACGGAAACTGCCCCTGCTCTGTGCAAATGTTTCTGGTGCCTGCCAGCACCCCAACAAAAGGCAAAGATCCCCCGTGCAGCACACAACGACGACGGGCTGATGGGGCAAGTGCCGTTAGCGAGGGCACCATGTTTTAACCGGGAACGGCACGTCTATGATGGGGTGGTGGTGGTCAGAACCACCACCACTGTTAGTGGTGGTGGTCAGAACCACCACCACCAGCCCAGATCGCCTTTGTCTCCTTAGTGCTGATGTTTACACACACACACACACAGCAGTCTATCCAGATGAGGACCAGGACCGGTTTTGGTAATCACCATTGATGTTGACTGTGACCTCGAATCTAACTCGGGCTGGCGGGGATCGTAGTGCAGTCCGCTAACCGCTGCGAAACCGCTCCTACACCGACACATACAGTAACACACCCACACGCATAAAGCAACACACACACATAGCAAAACAGCCACACACACAGCAACACCACACAGCAAAACACCCACACACACAGCAACACACACACAGCAAAACACCCCCACACACAGCAACACACACACAGCAAAACATCCACACACACAGTCACACACCACACACACACAGCCACACGCAACAAGAAACACAGAAACACACAGCAACATACAGCAACACACCAACACACACAGCACACCACACTCACACACACAGCAACACACACACACAGCAACACACCAACACACACAGCAACACACACAGCAACATTACCACACACACACACAGCAGCACACACAGCAGCACACACCCAACACAAATACCCGCTATTCTTTACTAAGTGACTGTGACGTCACCACGGCGCCCGTGCCAGGCCAGGTGCACTTTGAGGCCACGTGAAGTGTCGAAGGCTCGTTGACAGGAGGTCACGGGACAGACCCAAGTGCCATGGGTTGACTGACTGAGATGACCGGCAGATGCAGCAGCTGTGCCCCCTACTGTGCCAACTTGATGAATTTTAATCGCCCGGCGCTCTGCTCGCTGTTGTGAGCGTCGCTCCTCCGCACCACGCCCGACGGCCTTTGTCTCCCCGTTGGCGATGTTCACACACCGCACCAGGTGACTCACGTGTGCTTATGTGTGTGTCTCTGTGTCATCTCTCTCTGCTTGTGTGTCTATGTGTCTCTGTGTCTGTGTTTTGTCTCTCTCTCAAATTTAGCAATCTTTGGAAGAACGTTAATCAACCAGGTAGGGTGTTGACTGTTATGTTAGCCGACTCTCTGTGTTGCATTGCATTATATTTCTAAGTTTACTAGGTTTGTTTTCTCTTTCATTTGTACCTGATGAGGATTGCTTGTGTTGCAATCGAAACGTCGTATGCTAATATTTAATTTATTTTTTCTTTCTACTTGACTTTACCGAAATACAGTTTGTTCAGATGGACGAGTCCATCTATGTTCGGAAAAGAGGAGGGGGGAGACGAAAAATAATGGATGCGGTGCTCTGCTCGCTGTTGTTGTGAGCGTCGATCCTCCGCCCTCCGTTGTTGTTGGAGGGCGACTGCCTCCAACTGCCCAGTAGCAGCGTCCTTCACGAGCCTCCTCCACAGAGGCCGATCTTGACACCGCTGGTACCAGTCTTCGGCAAGTCCACTCAACTAACAAAGATCCCTCATATAGCCTTAACAGACTGTAGGGGCAAGTGCTGTTAGCGAGCACCTATGAAGGCCGGAACGGTACACGAGGGGTTGGGTGGCCAGCACCACGCCCGACCGCCTTTGTCTCTCTAGTGGCAATGTTTACACACCGCACCGGGTACTCATTTGAGGCTGAGTCGACCTACGGGAGGCCCGGGACCGGTTAAGATAATCGTCACTGGTGTTGGCCGTGAGCGAGAATCGAACCCAGGTCGCCAGGTTCATAGCGCAGCGCGCTAACCGCTACACTATCGCTCCCCACTAACACACACACATACAGCTATTCACAAACCACTTCGTATCGCACTACATACAACGCTAAACCCCGATTCCTAACTCTCTCCTGCAAGCCACGAGAAACTCATGGGACACAAACGCACGTTTGTGCGTGAGAACTTAGTCGCACATCCGTACGTCGCCCGGACCAATACAACCACCCACTCCCAGCGGCAGTATTTGCGCACCATGTGACTGTCAATTTCTAAAGACGTTCCCATATCCGACCTTTTCGCATATCCGCCTTACACCTCGCTCCCAAGACAGCCGGATACGCGACGTTAATGCTCACCGTGCGATAAGGAGTGTTGGGAGGGGGGGGGGGTGACGTTCATAAGGCAGCCAGAGACGCCATCGTGAACACTGCAGACGTAGCAAGATCTGAAATCGCTGCAACCCTCAAAAACGCTTAGATGCCAGCTAGCAACCTCAGCAAAGATGAGCGTTTTGAATTATATAAATTAAAAAAGAGGGATGATATTGTAGTCCTCTCAGCTGACAAGGGCAATGCTACGGTCATCATGGATAAAATAGAATACAACAACAAAATTAAAGAATTACTCGACGATGTTAGTTATACAAAAATAAAAGAGATCCCACCAACAGCCTCGTCACACAAACCAACAAAATAATTTCTGATTCAACCGCATTAATTGATCAATCTAAACAGTTTTCGTTGAAACCTTCTGCTGCCAGGCCACCAAGATTATACGGCTTATCAAAAATACATAAAGTAGATACACCCCTTCGTCCCATCGTCTCTACTATCAACTCCCCCACCTACAAACTGGCTCGTTTTTTGTCTGAAATCCTGCGTCCTGAAAAACCACCTCTGCGGAACAAAATTCTACTCACCTGGTATCGACAATCAAGGGTATTTCCCTGTCCCCAGACGACCTGCTTGTCAGTTTTGATGTAGTTTCCTTATTCACTAAGGTTCCTGTACCTGACACCATCGCAATAATTGAAGACTTGGTTCATCAAGGACTAAACACTGAGGTACCCCCCCTGGTGAGACACTGTTTAACCAATACATACTTCACTTGGAATGGAACTTTCTACAAACAAACTGAGGGTACCCCAATGGGCTCCCCCCTATCTCCGGTTATAGCTAACATTTTCATGGAGAAATTTGAGACTGACGCCATCCAGACTGCCACTCTGCGCCCAACCTTATGGAAGAGGTACGTGGATAACACTTTTGTCATCTGGCCACATGGCCGGCCTGCTCTAGACCAATTCTTCGACCACATCAATTCCATACACCCAGCCATCAGATTTACCATGGAAGTCGAAAAAGATGGCAAGCTACCTTTTTTGGATGTCCTAATTAAAAAGAGACCTGATGGTTCAATGAGCCACTCTGTCTACAGGAAAGCTACCCATACGGATGCTTATCCCACCACCATCCATCACAGAAGAATTCTCTCATCAAGACTCTGTATCATAGAGCCCAATGCATATCCGACCAGGAACACATAGGCAGTGAACTCAAGCACGTACACCAAGCTCTTAAGGCTAATGGTTACTCCGACTATACAATCTGCAAAGCTATCACTCAAACCATGAAGAAGGACCCTCTTGAGGAGCCTTTCAAAACCATCACTTTACCCTACATTGCGGGGATCACAAAAAAAATCCCCAAAATCTTGAATAAACACAAGATCCAGGTCCGTTTCAACACATTACATAAAATCCGTGATCTAGTTCCGTCTGTAAAAGATGTGATTCTGGACATACAGTACCCTGGTGTCTACAAACTAAGTTGCCTCTGTGGTAGTAGTTACATTGGAGAAACCAAACGCCATGTCTCGGACCGCATTCGTGAACACAAAGCAGACCTTAAACACGGTAGGACCAACACCTCGGCCGTGGCAGATCATTGTTATAATTCAGTAGGCACACATGACATTGACTTTTCCAAGACAGAGGTTCTTTGTAAGCCATCTGGCTACCATGAGAGATTCGTTCATGAGGCTATCCACATATACAAGCACAGAGACAATTTCAACCGAGAAGATGGATTCCGGCTTAGCAATCATTGGAAATATTTGATTAACCATTTCAGGTCTTAATTGATTGTTCACGCTTACAGTGGCTTTCAGACAGCATACATTAATTTTTCGTCTCCCCCCTCCTCTTTTCAGAACATAGATGGACTAGTCCTTCTAAATAAACTGCCAAATCGCTGCGCGTGGCGCTGACGTTTTAATAAATAAATACACCGTTTTAAAATAAATAAATTAATGCAAACTGACACACCTGATGACGACCGTTTGTGTTATGGTCGAAACGTCGTGAGAATTTGTATTGTTTTATATATATATTATTATTTTATTGTTTCCCTTCAACGTGACTTTACCGAAAGAGCTAAGAATACGTGATCAATCAATTAAGACCCGAAATGGTTTATGAAATCCTTCCAATGATTGCTAAGCCAGAATCCATCTTCTCGGTTGAAATTGTCTCTGTGTTTGTATATGTGGATAGCCTCATGAACGAATCTCTCATGGTAGCCAGATGGCTTGTAACGAACCTCCGTCTTGGAGAAGCTCATATCATGTGAGCCTACTGAATTATAACAGTGATCTGCCACGGCCGAGGTGTTGGTCCTACCGTGTTTCAGGTCTGCTTTGTGTTCACGAATGCGGTCCGAGACATGTCGTTTCTGTTCTCCAATGCAACTACTACCACAGAGGCAACTTAGTTTGTAGACGCCAGTGTACTGTATGTCAAGAACCAAGAATATGAATCCCTGCAGTCACGAAAGCTTTAAATCCAAATTTTTACCGACAGAACCAAAAGAGTCCTTCCTGCAGTCACGGAAGCTCCGATGAGCGGGCGCGGGACCGGGTTCGGATTATTTGCCTAAACTGTTGCTGGTGCCGTGAGCAGGGATTCGAACTCGGGTCGCCGGGTTCACCGCGCAGTCGAGCTCCCCCACACACAACGCGTGCGCGGTTATTTCGAGGGCCATCGAAAAAAATCCGGGGGCGTCTTCGCCGTTGCCATTGCTCATCAGCCGTCCCCGGATTTTGTTTTGTTTTGAAGCTCCTCGATGCTGTTATTCGCGCGCTCAGCCACTGCGCATGCACGCACCCCTTCTCCCCCTGCAGCCCCATCACTCATCAGGCCACTTTCTATAAAAAGCCACCTTCGCCTGTTTTAACAGCTGTTTAATATTTATGGTTTATTAAGCATTTGTTCGCATGCATTGGCCGGGGGGGGGGGGGTCAAAGGCCGTCGCCGTGGTTACCGCGCCTGCACCTGGTGCTGACACAGTATCTATTCGCAATAAAAAAATGGCTTTTTTAAAGATAAACAAGGATTTTAAAATAGAATCAAGGATGTGACTCCTTCTCGCCACAATCGAAGTCTGTACATCATTAACCGCCATTCTTTATGCAAACATGAATGCGCGTTTCTTCTCGTGTTAGCGCCCTCTTGCATTCACAAAACCTACTCAGGAATGCACATATATACATAGAATACGCGCACGTGTTCAATTAATAAGAAGCTGCACTGACAGGCCAATATGCGCTGCGTGTATGACATTAAGACAAAGATTCCCCCCACAGAGCCCAACGTGGACTGCTGGCTGAAAGTGTTCTTGGCGAACCTCCACGAACGGCGCACGAACGGGTTGGTTTGTCCTCAGCACCACGCCCGACTAAACCCCAAATCGGTTCCTGGGCCGCACGAGGAAGAGGCCCAAGAACCGATTCGGATACTTTTCGACCGAGGTTGGCCGCGCCGGGTTCGGCAGCGCAGCGTGCTAATCGCTGTGTCACTGCTCCACGCATGAATCGCGGGGTCGAGGGGGTGGATGGAGGAGCAACCGGAATGGCCTTTCGGAAAACCACCGGGACCGTCGCCGAGTTAATCCGGGACGTTGACGCCGAGTTACATTCGTGATCCGTAGAAGTCCGGTGCTCGTAGCGCAAGTGTGTGTGTGTGTGGGTTTCCCCTATACAAAGACACAGATCCCCTGTATAGCCTTAACAGACTGTTGGGGCGAGTGCGGTTAGCGAGCACCTATGAAGGCTGGCACGGCACACGAGCACCACACCTGTCGGCCTTTGTCTCCCCAGTGGCGATGTTTATACACCGCACCAAGTACTCATTTCGGGCTGAGTCGACCTAGGGGAGGCCCAGGACCGGTTCAGATAATCGTCACTGGTGTTGGCCGTGAGCGGGAATCGAACCCGGGTCGCCAGGTTCATAGCGCAGCGCGCTAACCTCTACACTACCGCTCCCCACCCTACACACACACAGACACACACACAGACACTCACACACAGACACACACACGTACAGACACACTCACACACAGACGCCGCTGCACAATGACAGCCCTGTGGGCCGCCCCTAATTGGTCTGAAACTGTTCCCCACGGGAGTGGAACCAACACGGTTTGCTTGGCGATCTAGGTCATGGAGTTTACACGTGTGTGGCGTGGGAACCCTCGCGGCGCCTGGAGTGTCCCCGCCGCCGCCAGCTATAGAGACGAGGACATTCCTCCTGGAATCGTGTCTGATTCGTGCGAATTTAAACCGTGACATTCCTGCAGAAAGCATGATTTATCGATTGGCGATTCCCATGGTAAATTCTCCATTCATTTGAACGGAGGAATTAACAGGAATCCTACACTGGAAAACCCTTGCAATACAATGGGATTTTATTGTGGAATCTTGCTTTGGTAAACGTCACCTGTGCTAAGCTTTGAATATTTATTTGTTTTCTATAATATCTGAATATAGTGTTTAAGAGTATGTGCCGTGTATGCTCAGGCGCAACTCGATTCACGCGCTCCAAGCAGTTCGAGCGGAACGCCGTCGTGCGCTGGGTGTTGAACTCGGCCGTGAGAAGTCTCGAGCCTCTGCGGTGATGATGAGGAGGAGGAAGAGGAGGAAGGAGCTCCATCGGTCCGAATTGAATCGACACTCACTCACCCACCTGTGCCCCCACCCCCCCCACCTCCCCATCGCCCCCGGTGCTTGAGATGAGGCCTTTGAGAAGTCGCCTGCCTACTCCGTCACGAACGCTGTCGAACGTCGCCATCATCCAAGGCCGCAAGGCACGGACTGTCGAGTCGCGAGTGGCACGTGGCAACGCACTCGAGCAACGCGATCGTAAATTTAATAAACGCCCGTAAACGCGAGTGCACGCGCTTCCGTGGGGCGCGCGTGCGTGCGTACGCGCGCGCGCATCTGGGAGGTGTAAATTGAACGGGCGGTGCATCTCCTAAATTGTCACTGTCGCCACAGACTCATCGCGTATTCATTGCGACGGCGCTTACTTAAACTGTTCACGCACCTTGAACATACACGGATGCACCGCCGGTTGATTCCAGTGGACCCGCTTCACTCTATAGAGAGGAATATAAAATACGGGATAATAGGGGATTTTTTTTTGGGGGGGGGTGGGAGCTATTGTGGGGGTCAGGTCCCTGGGTTTGCAGCTTAGAATTGAATATATATTCCTCATACATCTAAAGCCAAGCTCATGAAAAATGCATTCGAGTTATCTCACGCGGTTCATCATAACGCTCGGCGTCTGCTCGCATTGCATTAATGGGCGTTAAAACGTTTAATGAATTCGACGGAATCGTCGACAGGAAAGGGAAAAAAATCATTTTAGAAGCAAATTATTTCCCGCATCAAAAGGAAATTCCTCAACAACAACAACAAAACCCCGCTCAAAGCAAACGATCGCAGAGTTTAAGTTGATGGAAATTTTGACTTCAATAGACAAATGAGATTAACCGCATAAAACGATAACAACTCCCCGTATCCAATTAGCGATCGCAAACTGGTGCTACCATCCGAGCCAACTTCATGCCAAACACACGCAGACACATTTTCTATTTGCATTTCAAAACGTTCCCGCTTAAACGGTGTCCATACCCATTAATCTCTTTCAAATGCAAATCGTTAATCAAGATGAGTGCGAGATGTCAAAAAAAAAACATTCGGCAGACATTTCTTCAATTTCCACATCTTCATACGGACAAGCTCCGGGGCAGCATCCTCCGTCTGTCACCTCCCTCGGGTCCGCCTTCATCCGAACAGGGTTCAACCGCTCAATTGAGATGTCCTCTGGTTCATGGAATTGTTCAAAAGCCCGGAACCCCATCGACGCGGCGGGGCAGTTTTACCGACCGCCATCTGATTCTCCGCCACCGCACGTAATCATGCATCGGCCCGCGGGCGCAGCGGTGGCGCGCGCACGCCGGTTTTAACACCTGGTTCGAGATTTTCCCGGGACCGCGATCTTCCACGGCGGGCCTCTGTCCGGTGGCCCCCTGCAATTCAGCGTCGTAACCCCCCGCACGCGTCCGAAAGCGAAACCGCTTTGCGCCGTTTCCCAGCTTTCCAAGTTCGTCGAGAGCTTCCCACCCACGTAATCCGTTTTGTGATTGGACGGTTCGATGAATCGAGTGTGATCGAAGAGTTTGACGTTTGTACAATTAGTCGCGTCGTGCTTATTAAAGTACATAATCGATCTGGCGAATTGCCCGATGATGCTGGATGTAATTACCAGCGAAACGTCGTACTCAAACTGTAAATGTTGTAGATTCACTCTTCAACACACCGGTGGGCTAAAGTAGTGAACTATTTGTCTTTTGTGAACGTGACATTTTTTTTTGCTGATTGGCCGTGTCGGGTGGTGGAGGGTTTCGACACATTTATAAATAACGCGATCTAACCAAAAAGCCTTTATTATGAATACATAATCGATCCACTGCTGGATGAACGCGGCTCCGCCGTTGTTTTATTTCAAACTGATCCGCGCCCATATTTGTCACTGACATCCTTTTCACAGAAACACCTTCAGCTCTTCGTTGACTGAACGCGTCGATGATTGTGCAATGCTGCTGCGGTGCATGGCGGGGTGGGTAGGTTATTATTTTACCAGGTAAGGCCCACAGTGCTTCATAGCTCTTTTTCAAGAAGCAACCCGGCCACAAATCATAGCTCAACGAAGTGGCTTTATCACGTGTAAATATATAGCAGCCACATATTTTAAAACGCAAAGTTGATCCTAAATGCGGAGGGAAAAACCGGAGGACCCAGAGAATAATCCACGCGACCACGGAGAGAGGGACACGCAATCTCCAAATATACAGCAGGCGTCAGGGTCGCGAGCGGATCCACGACCTCCTGCATACCAGGCGAGGTAGTTAACATCTCGCCACCGCGGAGCCCCGATTACGTTTTGACTTCAAGGGGAGTCTACCATTGCACGTAAGTCCATTGGAGGCGAGCCTGCATTGGTGTGGCCCTTTCGCCCAAGAAACACGGGGCTGTGCACTTGCGTTGTGTGCACCATATTGGGCAATCCGTAATACAGTTTTTTGGGGGTTAGATCGCGTAAATATAAATGTGTCGTGAAACGCGCCACCACCCGACACAGCCAATTGGTAAGGTTTGTCACGTAAACAGAACGTACCAATTCGCTCCTGGTACAGCACACCAGTGTGGTGGAGAGCAAAGCCACAACAGTTACAATCAGGCAACAGCCTGATTAAGCTAGTTGTAATTACTGGCGAAACGAATTGGTTGTGTCGGGTGGTGACGGGTTTAACGACGCATTTATATATTTACGCCATCTAACCCCCCAAAAAACCCCTATAAAGGATTATATTGGTCGCGAAAGCCTCCTACTTGTTAAACTTATATTGGATTATCTTTAAGAGTGTTGTCATACCCCCCCCACCACCACCTGCCCCCACCCACACCGTTACAGACGAACAGAGAGAGGAATGAGCTACACCGTTTTCCAATCGTTGTTGGGAAAACTAGATAAAAAAAAAACACAAAACACTGCAAATGAAACCGTCACCAATAAAATCTTGCACAAATGTCACAGCAACATTTTCAAACGTTGTTTTAATCTTTCTTTCTCTCGACGGCATCCCGATGTTGAACTCGACAGAATCCAGATTCGGACTCAAGCTAGGGCTGCCACAAGCCACGTAAGGAGGGAGGAGACCATCCCGCAAGGAAGAGAGGGGGGGGGGAGTAAAAACCACACGTGAATGCATCGTCTGGAGTTCATTATAATTGTACGCGTGTGTGTTGAACTTATTTCACCACCGTACGTAGCCAACCGTGCTCATCGAGAAAATCGGGATTTTTCTCATCTGTTATATCCTAGGAAGATTGGCAATTTCGCCAGGATGGTCACCTCAACAACAAGAGGATGATCTTTGGGAATAAAACAGACACAAAGAGTGCTGTTTCTACACAGAAGCCAAATATCCGCCGTGTCGCACCACCTCCGATTATCACAGTTGGCTACACACGGTGCGATAGAAATTCACCAAACATAGGTAGCCTTTTTACAGACTGTTGGGGAAAGTTGCTGTGAGCGAGCACCTATGAAAGCCGGCACGGCACGCCAGGCGCGGAGTAGCCAACACCACGCCCGACCGCCTTTGTCTCCCCAGTGGCGATCTTTACACGCCACACCAAGCACTCATTTGAGGCCGGGTCGACCTAGGGGAGGCCCAGGACGTGTTCTGATAATCGTCACACCGGTGTTGTCCGTGAGCGCGAATCGTGTCGCCGGGGTTTCGTAGCGCAGCGCGCCCCGACTACCGCGCTACCGCTCCCCCTTCTACAACAGAGAGGAAAGGGGCCCTTGAACAAACATGGCAGCAGCCGTTCCTACGGTAACGCCACCCTCAGTACCCCCCCCCCCCCACATCCTCCCCCTCCCGTCCCAAAAATCTGGACAACTCCCTCCGGAGAGTGCGACGGAACGTGCGGAGGAGCTTCTCAGATGCGGATGTCGCTGGAGCGCAGATGTCCCAACCCGCGGGTTTCTTTCCTAAATGTTTTTGCTTTTGGTGCTGGAGGGAAGCACAGCGGTAATAGCAAGCGCATTAAATGGGGTTTTTTCTTCTTCCTCCTCTCTGCTTCTTCTTCCTCTTCTTCTTTTTACAAAGCCGCGTGGGTTTTCCTGGATTGTGCCGCGCGCGTTGGGGTGCCGCAACGATGTCTAAGTTTCGCTACACGTGCTGGGAGCCCTAATTAGGAGCCGAACTCGATCATGCAGCATTGTCGGCTCATGCTTGGGTTTGAGTTCTTTGGCCGAGCCATCCATGTACTGTACGAAGGCCCTTCAAGATAAATTTGGGGGCCCCGCTAAATCATATTGCTTGTGAGGGGGGGGGGGGGGAGTTGGGGTTGGGGTTGGCTATCCCTTCCGATCCCCTGTCACCATCGTACCCGTATCAAAGGGAGTACGCATCTCTGCCGAGGCCTTTGATTGTACCCAGTGTTATATTATATTTGATTGTACCCAGTGTTATATTATAATTGATTGTACCCAGTGCTATATTATATCTGATTGTACCCAGTGTTATATTATATTTGATTGTACCCAGTGTTATATTATATCTGATTGTACCCAGTGTTATATTATATTTGATTGTACCCAGTGTTATATTATATCTGATTGTACCCAGTGTTATATTATATTTGATTGTACCCAGTGTTATATTATATTTGATTGTACCCAGTGTTATATTATATCTGATTGTACCCAGTGTTATATTATATTTGATTGTACCCAGTTATATTATATTTGATTGTACCCGGTGTTATATTATATTTACCCAGCGCATGGCTTTTGCAAATGTTTATTTGGGACGGAGGCTAGATCGAAATATATTTTTTTGTTTAAATAAATGCACGTGACAAAAATTACGAAGGCGATTTTGTTCTGTTCGCGTGAGCACCGAGGCTCATCTGATTTTACAGCTCTGCAGAGCCAGTGATGGAAATTTCCCATTCCTATGGCAAGGGCCAGTACCTCCATAGCACAACCGCTGTTGAATTTCCCAGAACACAGGACTCATTTGGTCGGCCCCAGAGGGACGATAGGCTGAGACAACCCCTGTCCAGTTTACATTTGTGTATATATGTGTAGTGTACTTATTCAGAGACACGAGTAAGAGGCACTCTCTCTCTCTCTTGTTTATTCCGGCCTTCACAGCCATATGGGGATAACTACGCACCAGGTCAGGACAGCCAACATGCTTCCTGACCCACAGCTCGAAGAGGCGAAAACCACGACAACGGCAGCACGACGAGTTCCTCTCCAGATGGCAGCAGCCCCGACTGGGAGTCAGAGCTCGCCTTTTATCCTCCCAGGCGTGGCCAGGCTGCGCCCTCGGTCACGCCCCCTTCTGGATTCCCCAGAAGGCTCCGGGCCTCGCCCACGTGTCCCACTGGTAGACCGGGCTGCTACCCATAATTCCGTTCTGCCAGTCCCCAGCGTTACGCGCTCCAGTGACTCATTTTATGCCACTACATATGTATGCTTACGTCTGTACAAATAAATACAAATACAGATGCCCGTATAGCCTGAACAGACTTTTGAGGGCAAGTGCTATTATCGAGCACCTATGGTGGCCACCACGGCACACGAGGGGGTGGGTGGCCAGCACCACACCCAGCCGCCTTTTCTCCCAAGTGGCGGTGGTTAAACGTCGCACCAGGTACTCATTTGAGGTTGAGTCGACCTAGGGGAGGCCCAGGACCGGTTCAGATAATCGTAACTGGCGTTAACCGTGAGGGGGAATCGAATTTGGGCCGCTGGCTTCGTAGCGCAGAGCGCTAACCCACTACACTACCGCTCCCCTACTTGTGAACACACACACGAGCATACGAAATGAAATCATTTAATTACAATGCGCATTTCGCCAATATCAAAACAAGGTGTTTCATTTTGCAGCGGTATAATTGGAAGGGGGTGAAACATTTCACCCTAACCAAAGCTGTGGCAATAAATTATTTAAATTGGTTATAAACAAAAGAACACATGCACGCGCACATACATCTGGGTTTATCAATCTTTTAATGATAACAATAACGATAAGAATGTGTTCATGATATAGAGCGCCCTTCACACCCCAGGGCATCTCGTAGCACTTTACACGCCAGAAGAAAGCGTATGAGTAATGATATGTATTTTCAACGTTAATTTAGGAAACCAATGCAAACGGAAATTTGCAAACAATCGCAGGGAGCATAGCAGCAATAGCAAGCAAAGCTACGCCACCGTCACCCATCATTTCTGAAAGTATGTTGAGCTTCTCTAGCACCGTACGTAGCCAACCGTTGATAATTATCAGAGGTGCGGGGGAAGGATAACAAACCGCGGGTCTATGGGTCTCTGTGTGAGTCTATGTATGTGTGTGTGTTGAGCTTCTCTAGCACCGTACGTAGCCAACCGTTGATAATTTTCAGAGGTGCGGGGGAAGGATAACAAACCGCGGGTCTATGGGTCTCTGTGTGAGTCTATGCATGTGTGTGTGTGTTGAACTTCTCTCGCACCTTACATAGCCATCCGTTGATAATTATCAGAGGTGCGGGGGAAAGATAACAAACTGCGGGCCTATGGGTCTCTGTGTGAGTCTATGCATGTGTGTGTGTTGAGCTTCTCTCGCACCGTACGTAGCCAACCGTTGATAATTATCAGAGGTGCGGGGGAAGGATAACAAACTGCGGGCCTATGGGTCTCTGTGTGAGTCTATGCATGTGTGTGTGTGTTGAACTTCTCTCGCACCGTACGTAGCCAACCGTGCTCATCGGAGGTGCGGGAGAAGGACAACCAACTAAACACACACACACACATCACCAGAGCCCTCCTCTGAACAAGATCTACTCTTTTGTCCGTACAGAGTTTATCCACACACATATTTAACCCGGTCGCCACACACCGGCGTGTGTAAATGACTACTTAAAAAAAGTTAAATGTAATAATTACAATTTACGTATCCATAATAGCGTATAATATCAGGGTCAAGCCTTGCCGAGCCAAGTCACGTTCAGAGAGATGAGGCCTTTGAGAAGTCGCCTGCCTACTCCGTCACGAACGCCGTTGAACGTCGCCATCACCCAAGGTCGCAAGGCACGGACTA
This sequence comes from Petromyzon marinus, assembly GCF_048934315.1. Classification (NCBI taxonomy): domain Eukaryota; kingdom Metazoa; phylum Chordata; class Hyperoartia; order Petromyzontiformes; family Petromyzontidae; genus Petromyzon; species Petromyzon marinus. The sequence continues at coordinate 4,183,902 of NC_133710.1, read as the reverse complement.
TCGAGTCGCGAGTGGCAAGTGACACGCACTCGAGCAACGCGATTGTAAGTTTAACAAACGCTCTTAAACGCGAGTGCGCGCGCGCACAAATAACTCCCCGCTCACGGCGAATGATATCTTGGATGGTGCAGGCGCAGGCCTGCAATTGCTTGCCGCAGCCGCCTCTAGAAAGAAGCAGGACTGCTAGCCACACTTGAACCCAACTACACACAACAACAACATAAACAAAAAGCGCTATTTATTTTTTTATAATTATTATTATTATTTTACATGCTTTTATTTAACTCACTCTGTCTGTAGTATCCTCAAATCTTGTAACTTAATTTTAACCCACTTCTCAATGCGGTATCGACTGCAAACTTGGAATACTCATGTCACACTGATGACAATACTATATTCTATCATTAAAAATAAAACATATTCTTAAACATTATTTTTTGTGTTATGTTTCGGCTTTGGTCTAATTGTCCACGCTCAACTGACGTTGGCTCTGAATCACTACGGTCCCTTACGTTATGGCAAGCTTCGGGGCCACTTGCTGAAGTTCTTCCATTACTAGAATGGTACACTTCATTAAAGCGTGTTTTGGAAAAAAGTTTTTTTTTAATATTACTTATTTGTTTGTTTTCCAGAACGGAGGCATTGCTTTCATGAGACTCGATGACTCGGTAGAACGTGGAAACTTTCGTGACTGCAGGAATCCATACTCTGTGGTTCTTTCGGTAAAGTCACGTAGGTAGAAAAATAATTGTTAAATAACTATTCTTTTTAATAATTGTTATATAACTATTATTTTTCTACCTACGTGACTTTACCGAAAGTGTGGATGCGACGGCCCGCCAATATCATTGATGTCGTCGCCAGTGGCGGTGCTAAGTAAATGACCCAAGTAGCCGAGTTATAGGGGTGTTGGGGGGGGCTCGTATTCATTAAAAAAAAATATGGGTGCATCAAATATCATCTCCGGTTCAAACCCCAGTCACCACATCTCGGGGGTCACCGCTCATCCACTGGGCAGCAGCAGCCGCGCGATCTGGGTGGAGGGAAAGGACGCGTTGGTAGCGAGGAGGTGAGGAGGCATCTACATCTTTAGCCGCGGTGACGCCTTTATCTTGGATACAACACGCACGCAAGCAGCGAGCACGGGCGGTGTTAATGAAGCCAATTAACCGCATCTCCCTTCTATCATCTCCGTCGTCTGCCTATTTTTGTCTGCGTTCCTCCAATCTCACTCCATCTCTCATGCGTATATTACGTCATCTAGCTATGGATTTAATGAAATTGAACGGGGGGGTTATTTGTTGTTGGGGGGGTCCCCAAACAATAATTTCTCTACCCCCCCCCCATCATGGGCTATGAACACCGACAAAGATTGCCCTTATAGCCTTAACAGACTGTTGGGGCAAGTGCTGTTAGCGAGCACTTTTGAAAGCTGGGTGGCAAGCATCACGCCCGAACACCTTTGTCTCACCAGTGGCGATTGTTTACAGATAGTCATTTGAGGTTAAGTCGACCTAGGAGAAGCCCAGGACCGGTTCGGATAATCGGCTAAGACCACCACCACCACCACCAATGTAAAGTCACGGATCTCCAGCAGGCCGTGGATGGAGCATGCTCTTTACAGAGGTCCTGTCTTATTAACGCGCTCGGCGGGATCGCGAGGGTAAGCGAGAGAGCAGTGTGCGTGCGGAGCAATCCAATTTAGCGTCACTTCTCGGTGAATAATGACCAAATCATTTCCAACACAAAGCAGTGGGGGTAAAAAAAAAACGCCAAAGAAAAAAGGCATTCCGTCAGAATGAAACATTCATTTTTATATCTGCCGCAGTTTTGTACAATTTTAAAGCGTCCACTATTTCAAATGAGTTATTCCCCGTCACGGCAAAGTCGGCTATAAATATTTGTTCACTTTTCCGTCATCTCCCATTGTCCTCTTGCTCCTCCGCTCTTCCACGCTGCGCCCAGCGCGCGCGGAGTCTTCGGCTTTTCGCAGTCGGAGCCCCAACGCGATTTCAAACCTCTTTAAGCGCTCTATAAATACCGAATGCACAACTCTTTACAAGGTTATTGGGCTCTCGCGGCCCACGTAAGCGAGACTCGGAAAACCCAGACGCTCTCGGTTTGGCCGACAAACTCACCCAAAAAAAAGGGAGTTCGAGTTGGGTTTTTTTTAATTGCATTTTTGTCGTTGCGAACGCCGCGCGGCCATTCAGCTCGCCGCCGTAAATAGAACTCATCAGCGTAATGCATTCATAAACTAAAACAACCCCGTCTGACCAGAATCGATAGTACCGGCGACTTCGAAATTAAGCGAGCTCCGTATCCGCTCCCACAGTCACTCAACCAAAACGTCTGCGGTGGGCAATCCGGCGTTGTCTCCACGGCTGTCGCTGCAGACCCCAACCGCAGGGTCCTGGAGCCGAAGCATTTAATGATTACAGTAATAAGAAATACAAATAATATATCCGACACATTTCAAACGGCGGTCTGGCGTGCGCGCGCTCGACCGGAGCCGCGACGGACGGCAATGATTGTGAGGAGTTCACCGACTCAGCAAACGGACCGAATGAATTCCTCGCGGAATGCGAAATTCTGGTAGCGACGCGCCCTCGCTCGCATTTGAGAAGAAAATGGCTTTTACGGTTTGACTCTCGGTCATCGGCTGGGGTATTTTTTTTATCGAGGCCGGTGCAGCCTCTCCCCCCTGCCTCCCCTCTCTCCTCCCCGCGTCTCTCTCTCTTTCCAGCGCCAAATTCGAGAAATTTCGCAGGCCCTAACGAAAATATATTTCGGCGCGATAAACCGGCGGGGCTGGGGGGGTCTCGCCGCGGTGGGGAGAGCAACACTCCTCACCCTGCTTTAAAAAATAGAAACCCCCCACAAACTCCCCTCTCCAGCCAAACCAAACCCATCCCTCCTCGGGTTTCGCACCGTGGTCTCCATCATCGTCATCACCACCACCTCGCAGCGAGGAGAGCCCCACGCAGAGGCGAAAGCCACCAAAGCGGCCGCCGCCAAAACGCAATCAACGTTTTCGTGACGTTAGCGACAAGCTCCAATAAGGGGCGTAAAGAAAGAGAACCCCCCCCCCCGCCCCGGTCCCAAAATAAGCTTGTGATGGTATTTACCTAGGAAATATTCACCGAGTCTCAGAACTTGTCTTCTTTCAAATGTCACCGCTTGTGCATTGGGATATTTCTCCGATTCCCCCCCAAAAAAGTATGAAACTGGAGAACCCGGAGCAAACCCGACGCTGGAAGGGGGATAACGTTCAAGGGAGGGGGTGGGAGTTATTGACGTTTACTTCACCCTGCTCAAGGCGGGGACGACGACGTTGGGTCGGATACCATTCGCCACTGACGTTTGCCGTGGCCAGACATCGAATTCGCGTCGCCGCCGTCGCAGCGGGCTTCATAGCGCAGCGCGTGAACAGCCGGACCGCGCACCAGCGAGATGTCAGCAGTGCCGACGATTTAGGCAAGAAAGCCTCGCCGAGTCTCGAGACTCCTTTGCTGCGTTGGGATGTCTTGGGCCAATCCCACGGATGGGAATTGCTGCTCGATGTGGGGAGGCAAACCCGAGGAGAAGTGAACGTGGCACCGCGCTGTCTTCACAGGGTGGTGACGCTCAGCGATGCCATCTCCTGGCCCAGCCTATAATACCTAGAATGTCTCTGGTTGTGATCACCCATACAGGTATTGATTGTGACGATGTCACGTTTCACGGGATGACGTTAAATGTTGATGTTGAATCAAGAACTTCCGGAGATGTGGAGTGAATCTTGGAGATTTTTTCGGGGAATGAGTGTCGCTAAAGAGTTGTCCACTAGACATTCCATGAATTCCATGCGTAGGTTTTCACGACCGATCTTACGATCCATAATGGGTTTATTTTGGGCTAGATCGTGTAGCTATAATGCATATTGAAATAAATATATAATCATCCACCGCCCGACAAAGCCAATTAAATCAAGTTCTCACAGCATAGGCAAATGTGCGTTGGTCTATGAGCAAAACTGGAGGAGAATGAATGTTGGAAAGCAAGTAAAATGTTGACAATTTTACATCCGACGTTTCGCTGGAGATGACATCCAAGAGTGGTTATTCTATTCCATAGAAATGTGGAATTCCACCACTGGCCCCGCAGGGGATATGAGCAGGAGATGAGCACCATCCCCTCGATGCTGCTATAGGAGCAGCGTAAGTTATTTGACTGCTCCATCGGAAAATCCGGCAGCTGTGAGGTCACGACCTCGGAAAGCTTGAGAAGAAGCAAGGACCGCACCCTCAACGACGGCACCGGGCATCTTCTACTTCTGTAAATAATCGGGGGGTTCGGGGTTAGTGGCTTCTGGGAATAACGCCGAGCGGCTAGGGAAAAACGATCGCGTTACTTGCATCTGCGACAGCGGCAGCCTAAGTGGTGCGGCGCTCCCGCGGGAAGAGATGCCTGTGTCACCATCAGAGGCCTCGACGATAGCCCCTCTCTCTTCTCTCTCTCTCTCTCTCCTCTCTCTTTCGCCGGCTATCAATTTTTAATGGAGACGAATTAGGGTTGGATTACTCATAAGTGGACCCCCACCCCACACCCCCCACACCCCTCCCCGCTAATTCCAGCTCGCGAGATGCTGCGCCGCGCGTTACGCAGCGCGCGATCGACGCTGCGTTACGCGCGTGCCATGCGGTTTGTCACCTTGAGACCCTTCGCCAAGGAGGAGCGAGGACAGAGACGGGGCGAGATGGCGACGTCTGGGCAGTCGCCAGACTTCGCCATCCCTGCCACGTTGCTCACGAGCCGTGGGACTTTGCGCACAGATCGCGACGGCGAACGTTTGGGGAAGGGAGGGATACAAAAACTCGAGATGGAAGTTGTCGGACGGTACGAAAGATGCGGACGTATTTGGTTGGGGGAAAGAGAATGGAGGCCAACAAATTGAAACTCTGAGGTCCACTCTTTTTTTATTTTACCAAGGATCACTGAGCTGTATAGCTCTTCTTCTGAAGCGCCCTGGCCACAAACAATAGCTCAACGAAGTGGCTTATCACGTGTAACTTGATAGCAGCCAAATACTCTAAGCACGTGATGTTGTTTTCTAAATGTGGAGGGAAAAACCGGAGGACCCGGATAAAAAAATCCACGCGACCACGGGGAGAGAGAGAGATAGACAGACACACAAACTCCCAATATACAGGTGGTCATGGTCCGGATTCAAACCCACGACCTCCTGCATACCATGCGAGGTAGTTAACATCTCGCCACCGCGGCGAGATTAACCACCTTCTCGGCGGCCTGACGCTGGCGCGTGTGTGAGGAGCGACGAGGTGGGAATGACGGCATCAGAGAGGAGGATGTCTTCCAGGAAGTGATCGCGGTGATCGGCGAAAGAAAGGGCACGAGCGGAGGAAGAGCGTGCGCCCGGGAATCATCGTCAGCCGCCACGTGACGACTCGCGGACAAGAGATAAAAGTTTTGCGTGGTTGGTTGTTTGCTTTAAAAGAAGACAATATCCACGCGTCGCCGTGCACGTCGCTGGGCTCACATCTCGTGCGTGTAACGTGTCATCTCTTTCAATCACGACATTAAATACATCTCAACAGCGGTGCCACACCACACCCCCCACCCTCCCCCCCCCCGACAACACCGCCACGAGACGACTTAAAATGTTTCCACCCTAATGGAAACCCTAACGGTAAACCAGGGGGGGGGGGTGGTGGTGGTGGGAGAGCGGAGTTTGTGGGGGAGATCGGGAGGAAGCAAATCAAAGAAGCCAACGAAAAAGTTAATGGAATTTTTGAAGAAGGGGGTGTTCCCTCCACCGCCCACTCTGTAATAGGCTTTGCGGGCGGGTAATCCGTCTGCACCTTAAGAAGTGTCAAAAGAGAAAACCTACACGAGCGAACGCTCGCACGCGCGCGCGCGCGCACGGAGACTCGAGTTGTGCATCCGGTGTAATTAAAGTGAAGCCCCCCGTGAACGTGACGGATGAGCGGGCCGCCGGCGAGGTGTCAGCAACATCACAAACACGGCCGTGGCCACGCTTGGCACGAGCGCGACAAAGATCCCCACCACCGCCGTCCCCGTGTGTGCCTGTAACAGACCGGGTTGGGGGTAAGCGCTGTTAGCGAGCACCTATTGAATGAACCGCCACGGCGCACGAGAGGGTGGGTCACCGGGCCAGCACCACTCGCCCGCTATCGCTGTTGTCTCGTCTCCCTAGTGGCGAAGCGTACATATTGCACCAGAGGGTACTCGGGTTTTTTTCCATTTGAGGCTGAGTCGACCTAGGAGATGCCCCCGGAATAGTTCGGATAATAGTTTGGGTGGCCGTGAGCGCGAATCGAACTCGGGTCGCTGGGTTCGTAGCGCAACGCCTTAACCACTGCACTACCGCTCCCACCTCCTCCTCCTCCAACACACGCGCACGCACAGGCACGCGCGTGCACCAACGGGATGACAGACGGCCGCGCGTTTCACGTGGAAGGAGGGCCGACCCCGCGCGATCTTTTACCGAGACTGTTTGCGGCAGGTGCTGTGAGCGAGCGCCGTGGTTAGCGTGAGCAGGATCGCCCCCTTCTCGTTCACCACGTCTGAGTCGACCAAGGTGGAGGCCCCAGCATCGCATCGTGAATTATTAATCGTCGGGAATGGGAATCAAACTCAGGTTTCTGCTGAGTCCATCGCGCGGTGCGATACCGCTCCGCGCTCGGAAGCCGGTGAACACAAGTTGATTTGCTAAAACAGACAACACCTTGCAAAATTACAACCTGTCCCACAAACAGGTTGTAATTTGAGAGTTATGGATTTTTTTTTTATCAACACATTTCCGTTACGCAGATTTATATTGCCCCCAGTAAAGAAAGCAGCAGACAGAGACAGCAGTTTTCTTATCAGACACACTGCTCGTATTTTTGTTGAACGGTTTGTTTTATCGTATTGGGGTTTTGTTTTGTCCACACACACCGCTTAAGTTCCTCCGATTTCCTTGGGGATTCTTGAGATGCTGAAATTACCTAGACGCTTTATAAATTGCGGGTAATGAATCATCATTAGTTTTGGAAACGATGACCCAAACCATTTCTGAGAAATGCTCAGAGTAACAAGGTCGGAGAGGACGCGAAATGGAAACGCTCGGATTTGAACGCGAAGATGAAACGAACGCTGAGCGAGGGAGAGAGAGTGAGAGGAGAGAAAGCGAGGAACGCAGATCGCTAGGGCTCGGCTGTGCCAGAGACGACGGGGACAGGAGGATGAGCACGAGGGACAGTGGCGGGGCGACGACGTCGAGAAGGAGGAAGAGGAGGCACCAGATAGGAGATGAACAACACGGAAATAGCAGCAGCAACTGGTGATGACGGTGATGATGGTGATGATGACGGTGATGATGGTGATGATGGCGATGATAAAGGTGATGATGATGATGGTTATTATTGCGATGATGAAGGTGATGAATGTGATGATGATGATGGTGATGATTGTGATGATGACGGTGATGGCGATGATGATTGTGATGATGACGGTGATGACGGTGATGATTGCGATGATCATGGTTATGATGACGGTAATTATTGTGATGATGGCGATGAGGACGGGGATGATGATGGTGATGATGATGATGAAAATAACAGTGATGATGGTGATGACGGTGATGATTGTGATGATGACGGTGATGAATGCGATGATGACGGTGATGAAGGTGATGATGATGGTGATGATTGTGATGATGACGGTGATGATTGTGATGACGGTGATGATTGCGATGATGACGATGAGGACGGTGATGATGATGGTGATGATTGTGATGATGACAGTGACGATGGTGATGGTGATGATTGTGATGATGACGGCGATGATGGCGACGATGATGGTGATGATCATGGTGATGATGGCGATGATGAAGGTGATGACGATGATGATAGTGATGATGGCCAACAGTGGAGGAAGGGCCGATACCTCGCCCATTGAAGAATTAAACCCGGACGTGAGGTCTACAATGAAGACCGCGCGGCCTGTGATAGCGTTCAACGCATCAATACCTGAACCAGATCTCAGTCACAAATCGATGTCTGCCACACCCGAACACAAATGCAAAAATTCCCAGACTGTCCGAGTTACACCTGAACTGGTGGCAAACGTAAGTGTCAGAAAGTTCGTAGACCTACCAGCAGTAAGCCTCTGTATGGGGGCTGGACGGGAAGTAGATGTCATAACTTTCATTTTGAAATGTGGTCGCTTTTTTACCAACAGAGGTCAAATTGCACGCACGTGGAATGCACTAGGAGTTGAGCGGTATTTAGAGCGATGGAATTTCATCAGCAAATATTCCGAGAGAGTTGCATTGTAAATGTAACGTACTCATAAAATAGTTTTTACGAGGTAATTTTTGCCGGAGATGTTTTTTTTTTTACAATTAAGAGATTTGTTAAATTAATGTACAAAAAAACCTTTGTAAACCGCCGCATTTAATTCCCTTAAAATGTATTTGCAACGCCGCTGATTAAAATTACCAAAGCGTGGAGGAGCGAATGAGCGCGCGCATTTATGCACACGCGATGCTACAACTTAAAAATTGTGTTAATGAAGTGCAGCCATTCCGTTTTGCAAGCCTCCTACTTTACCTCGTAACAAATGTATTTAGATGTTAAGCTATTTACCCTACTTATATCTCGCTATTATTTTATTCAAAGCGTTCGCTCCGTATAAGCACACACGGAACAAAGTTACGGTGCTACATCAGTGGAAACACATACTCCTCCAAAATTTAAAACTTTCCTGAACCTCCACTTTCTACTTTGGCCCTCTCTGCCCATTGGCAGTTCGTCAACAAAATCTCCCTACATCTTGTCCACCATTGAGCCGTCTAGTTCATTCCACTGCGACAAACCGCTATCCTGCAAGTTGTCAATCAGCATTCTCTCTCTTTTCCTTCTTTCCTTACTTCCCTCCTTCCAGGGCTTCCTTCAGCCAGCTCCCCCTTCCCGTCTGAGAATGTGCCCAATCCACTGACACACCACACGCGTGAAATAGCCCACGGTCAACGGTCCGTGGCATTCGGCGGACGCCTTTGAGTTCCGGTTATTCATTCCGAGGTGAGTGGCTGATGGTCCACTGGCATCAGTAAGCCACGCATACGTTTAGAGTCCTAAGCGGCTCAAAGGGGTGGGGGGGGGGGGTCATATTCAAGAAACAAAATAGGGTAAAACTAAATAGCAGCTCTAATTCAGATCCTAAAAATATATACAGTAACACGTATAATTAACATAACCATCTTATTGATTTTGATTTAAAGCTTTCGTGACTGCAGTAATTCATATTCTTAGTTTTTTCGGTAAAGTCACGTTGAAGAGAAACAACAAAATAATAAAATATATATAAAACAATAAACATTTTTTATTGTTTTTAAAACAATACAAAATTCTTAGTTTTTTCGGTAAAGTCACGTTGAAGAGAAACAACAAAATAATAAAATATATATAAAACAATAAACATTTTTTATTGTTTTTAAAACAATAAAAAAATTTTTTATTGTTTTTTATATATTTTTATATTTTGTTGTTTCTCTTCAACGTAACTTTACCGAAGAAACTAAGAATACATCTTATTGATCTCACTCATCTCTATCTTGTCTGAATTGCTTTTCTCTCATCTCATTACATATCTGTCTTTTGTCCACACGTATCGCCTCTCGCGGTATCGCGATCTCTCTTGTCTGTATCTCTGCTATGTCATCATTATCATCATCACCACCACCACCACGACGAATCAGCCATGGGCTATCTACTGCCGCGTGAACTCGGCCACCTTTTTACTATGTAGAAATGCCCACATGTAAATTAACTCCATTCCAGAAAAAAACATTCAGCTCTTCATTAGCTGCATACAACGGTGCCCACAGCATTATGCAAAAAAAGTTTTAAGAGATCTGAAAGCCAAACTACGCGATGCGTTTGCAATGCAGCTCTCTAAGAATAATTACTGAGAAATATCATTGCTCTGGATACCACTCACCTCGGAGTCCATTCCCCACGTGTGTGTTTAAATGCAACTATATTCATTCAAGTGGCTGCATTTAAAAATAAATGTATTCACTTATTCCCAGCCAGCCCCTTAAAAAAAGGCTACTGGCTCCATTAACTTCAAGCGGCAAAAGTTCTCCACTTAAGGTTGCCACTTGTCCAGGTTGGCCCGGGACATTCCAGGAAGTGGCTTCGATGTGTTCGGGCGGCAGGAATAGATTTGAACCAAGCTGTTGTACCTGGAACAGCGTCCAGATATTGTATCGCGGTCAAACGCACAATTTTACATCGACCAAAGAGCTGGCTTTGCTCTACGTGCGCGGAGAAAGTGGCAACTCTGGTCCGCAAAAGTGTCAAAAGAAGGACACACACAGACACAACAGAAATCTGTCTTCTCACCCACGTCATTTCGGCTCTAACTGTGCAGCGCTCGGGAGCTGGAGGGGGAGGGGGGTTGGCGGAACAGAACGCGCAGCGATTGGAGACGCCGAGAAAGTGGTGGGGAGTCAGGGGGGGGCGGGGGGTGTAGAGGGCGCGACTTACAATGCCGGCCTCGACGGTAACGAGAAAATGTTAAGTGACCTCAATTACGGCTGAGCGCGAGAGTATTTGGGCGAGAAAGTCGGCTCCCTTTAAAGGACGCCTTCATTACCGTCCGGCCGTGGCACGCGAAAACGCGCAGTGCCACGCAGGGTGGTGTGGTTGAGGCGCTTGCGGAGAGCCGTGCGATTATTTACACCGTTCTCCAGCCAGTTGTTTATTTTTGTTGTTGCTGCTGCTCCCGCACACGCAAACACAATTAGACTGCGGCACATTGTTTACCCTCGAATTAATTAGAGCGGGGCGACCGGGAGAGCCCAATGAATCATTCCAAATTGCGTCGGTCAAACGCCGCTTCCAGAGTGTAGTTAAAAAACAAAAAAAAATCGAACGCGCGATTACGAATCGCAGGCCGAAGGGGAAAGCCTTCCAACCTTCGTCACGACCGCGGCTCTGTTTTGCTCGCCGTCAGCGCGAATTTAATTAACGAGATGTTTCAGTGGGGGGCGTGCGCTGTCCGACGTTTCGCTCTCTCACTCGCCCCCCCCCCCCCCCGCTGGAAAGCGATGGCGAGTCGCGGTGGCGATGGCTTTGGTTCGTGACGACCTCTTGACCTTGAGATGAGGATGCAGTCGCCACATCCGAGACTGCTTCAAGCGGCAATGAGGCGTCGAATTAACTGGCCCCTCTCCCGTAATCCAATTATCCCTTCCGATCCCGGGGGGGGGGGGGGGCACGATTCAACGAAAGAATCGATTGTCTGGTGCCTCATTCGTACCGTCTCGTCTGCACCGTCTCCTTCGTACCGTCTCATCCATTTGTTATATCCCATTTGTTCCGACCATTAGCACAAAGGGACGCAATTAGCGTGCGATTTAGCCTGACTCAAAATAAATGGATTCTTAGGTCGCGCTATGATTCGACGTATGGCAGGCACGGTGGAGCGCAAGGATGGATTCTAATGGATGAATCTTTGAATCATTAGACGCCTAGTGGCACAGCTCTGACCAAGCTGCTTGGTGGGAGCTTAGTGGCTCATCTCCTGCACCAGTGGGGAGCCCGTTGAGAGTCAACGCGAATAAATATCATGACCTCCCTCCCTCCCAAGCACCCCCATCACTGCCTAACAGCCATCTTCATCGTCGCACATGCCTATCCACTGTATGAGTTTGAAATTGAGCAACGTGTAAAATGGTAGAGCGGTTCGGTGTCACAGGGATCAAGAACGCAAACTGTGGTGTGAAAGGTATTTTATTTCTCGACAGAATTTACACCTCGTTTGCATAAAACTACATAACACGGGCTTCCCAATGACTCCTTGTTCATTGAAATTCACGGGGCGGTCTAAGAGGAGGAGTTCTCCAGACGTGCACATAAAACAAAGACAAAGATCCCCCGTATAGAATTTTGATGCTTTTGGGGCAAGTGTTGTTAGCGAGCAACTATGAAGGCCGGAACGGTACACGAGGGGGTGGGTGGCCAGCACCACGCACGGCCGCCTTTGTCTCCCTAGTGGCGATGTTTACACATCGCACCAGGTGCTCCATTTGAGGCTGAGTCGACGTAGGGGATGCCAAGGAGCGGTTCAGATAATCGTCACTGGGTGTTGGCCGTGAGCTGGAATCGAACTCGGGTCGCCGGGTTCGTAGCGCGCAGCGCGTTGACCGCTACGCCACAAATGGAGAGCTCTACAGGTGTACATATACAGAGACGTACACATTCACACGCACACAGAGAGACAGAGCGAGTTACGCCACTTGTTATACAGCAGTTATACAAGACAGCAGGTACTCTATACATAGGTACATTTAAGCTGTGTTCATCGGGAAACATTTTACATTGTGATTCGCATGAGGTCCCGTGGTGTATTATCCGCTCTGTCTCTCTGGCCTCTCTATTTATGGGCTATGAAGAGGAGGCAATTGCCCGAAACGTCGTCCATTGTGTAATTTTATTTTCAAGGCCGCGGCGTTATTGGCGAACGCGTTGGGGTTTTTATTTTTGTGTAACGCAGGCATATTTATATATAGATCTGCTTTACACTTAATACTCTAAAGCAGTTGTTCGTAACCTTAACTGTAGCCTGCAACCCCTTTGGTTCTCGAAAGATCTTCTGGCTATGTTCCCGCTCCCCTTCTCAAAATTCGTTGAACGAGGACAGCTCTTTAAACCTAAGATGTATCATAACCATGGAAATGAATTTACCTTCTAAAAAGAATATCTGGCCACGTCTCGCGACCCCCAGAAAGGGCATCTCGCACCCCCCGGGTTAAGAACCACAGCTCGAAAGAGACGCCTTTAGTGGCGACGAGTCGCGGTCCGACTTTACGGCCGCTGACAGCGTGAACCACGTGGGACGGATCACGTGGGACGGATCTGACCTCGTAGAGCGGTCAGCAGCAGCACAGGAGGAGGAGGCTCAGAGGGAGGAAAAAGGTTCTTTTTAACCAATGACACGAACGTGAAGAGACATGGAGAGAGAGAGAGAGAGATGGCCACGCATGGGCTACAGAGAAGGTCACGAGTGTCTGCAATGTCAAGGGGATTAATTTGTAGTGGATTAAACAAACACACACACACAGAACCCTGACTCCCCTATAGCCTTTAACAGGCTGTTGAGGCAAGTGCTCTTAGCGAGCACTTACGAAGGCCGGCACGGTACAGTGCTGATGCTTTACACACCGCACCAGGTACCCATTTAAGGCTGTGTCGACCCAGGGGAGCCCCAAGACCGGTTAAAATAACCCCCACTCATTGGTAATGAGCGGGAATTGAACTCGAGTTTGCCGGGTGCGTAGCGCGCCGTCCTTCAAACAGCCCTGTTCGCGCGTGATGGACTCAGAAGCGTGAACGAGGTGCACGCTTAGAAATTGGCAGAGACCGACAGAGGAACGCGTGGGACAGAGAGCAGGCGCAAGGTTAAATACATCGTTCGAGCTGCTAGGACGGCAATAATCGCCCCGACTGGCAGGCGAACGCCCGTTCGCAGGCCACGTGGTCGAGTCAGATTGTGCCGCGCAGGGCCAGCTGCCGCCGGCTGGGGGTGCCCTCTTCAAATTTGTTGAGATGAGCTCGCGAGATGTAACGCGCTCTGAGACGTCGCGCTAAGATTAAGCGTTACACATTCACGGCTATAGACGGATATGCAAAGCGTTTATATTGCCAATTATACGTGGAACCAAATATGTATTTAGAAGGGTAGCCAATATTCCAAAGTATTGGGATGTACGTTGAACTTCTTTCGCAGCGTACGTAGCCAACCGTGCTAATCGGAGGTGCGGAGGAAGGGCAGCAAACTAAAGGCAAAAAAGCAGTTCTGAAATATGACACTGAGAGACAGCGAGATAGAGAAGAACACGTGGATGAAAGAACACGCGCGGGTTGATTGAAACAACGACACTGCTGATAACAAAAAAAAACGTGGGACTTGGGCAGGACACGTCAACGGCTCGGAGGGTCGGTAACCGGCGGTCGAGACTCATCACGGAGTTTCAGGGAGAGACGCGCCTCAAGTGAGGTCCGCCGAGGAGGGATGAGACGTCGGGTGGATCGTGACCATCGCAGGATCGCGAGAGAGGGCGACAGCTTTCCAAGTTCAAGGCCCCGTTAATCGGGGGGGGGGGGATCGAGATTTTTGCCAGTGCAGCTACAAGACTGTGGAATGCGTTGTCTCTGGCATTAAGACAATCAAAATCGTCAGTGCAATTTAAATCTACCCTGAAACCTTATCTCTTTAAAAACGGCCTTCCCCCCCCCCACCATAGTTTTTGCGAATGCCGGCTCTGTCTTATTTCTTGCTTTCCATACACGGCGGCGCATTGGGATCCTTGAATGAAATGCAAATGATAATTATTAACTTGGGGCGGGGGGGGGCTTCATCCAGCAGCGGATTGACCATGGCTCGCCATGGCGATGCACGTGGCGTCGTGCTAACTGGAGGAGATTATCGCCGAGCCGGGCACACCGCGGCCTCATTAATCAGCGTCGTGGTCACGCTGCCAAGCAGGGCTATAGCGGCATTCTCCTTAAGGGCTGGATGAATATATATGTTTAAATTGCAACTTGGTATATTTACTGGTAAAAAAAAACCCAATTAGGCTGTTTGTCACGAGAAAATTAATGCCCCTGCGATAGCTGTGAGCTTATCATCTGGCTCAGCTTTTTTTTTGAATTGCTCGCCTCTCTCTTTAAACGCCCGCGCACAATTTCGGACCATCGCGTTTTTTTTTCCGCGTCCCCCCCCCCCCGACTCGGCAATATTGTTGCCGTCATCGCAATGAATAAATTTCGCGGCGCCTACGCAGCCTTTCGTCATCTGTCTCTCTCCGCGTCTGCCGTGAAATGTATGCGGCGGTCGTGCGCTTTCGCGACACTTGTGGGACAGATGTCTGTTGTCCGTCTGTTCCGTTGCCAGGGAAGACGACAGATTACGCTAATCCAAAGTCATTTTGCGAGCGGCCGTTTGTCCGTGGCTCCGGGTTCAGGAGAGACGACGAACTCCAACCTCGGTGGTGTTTTGTTTTTATTTTTTCCCATTGCTCGGGTGAGAACCCGTGCAGGTGGATTCGTCGAGTGAATGGCATGTCAATCTACTGCTGGATGACTGAGTGGCATAGTGCAACAATACATTCGCCGCATCGCCCTCTGCTGCCCACAACGTAGCCCCAGAGCAGCCTATAGCACCTGCTTTGCATGGTGGTGGTCGCCCATCCAAGACCTATCCAGGCTGAAAGCTGCTTAGCTCCAGAAATCGGACGAGATCTGAAGCAATTCCAACGAAATCTGCTGAACAGGCCATGAGCTTAAACAAATGATACGTGGGCACGCGTTTGCTGCGCTTCGTTAAACATGCGTCGCGGTGTTTGTGGGGAAACTCATTCCTTGTACGTACGGTGCGTAAGAAGTTCAACATACACACACATACACAGCCTCACACAGACACCCATAGACTCACACAGAGACCTACTTTTTGTTGTCCTTCCCCCCGCACCTCCGGTTGGCTACGTACGGTGTGAAAGAAGTTCAGCATACATGCTCATGGGCGATCGAAGCCGGGCCAGAGTTTTGCCTGCTTACCCAAATACTGCTGGAAATAATCGTCGTCCTAATAATCAGCATCATAATTTATTTCATGGAGTTAAAAAAAAAACTCACGTCGTTACATCTGGAGGCGCGCGCAAATCGGTTCAACATTGGCAACCAAATTGCAAATAGATCTACAAACACAACAACAACAACAGACAATTACTGTACAGGGCAACGTAAACTGAACGTAATGAAACAAACATCCAGTAGCTGTTATTTTAACACGTAGGCTTTCGCCACCAATGTCATCCATAATAGAGGTTTTTTTTTGGGTTAGATCGCATAAATATAAGTGTGTCGTTAAACACGCCACCACCCGACAAAGCCAATTAGTAAGGTTTGTCACGTAAACAGAACATGGCAATTCGTTAATAAAAAAACTATATTATGGAGGAGCTGTTATCTTTCTCAACGTGAAATTATTGGCCCAGAAGGCCCAGAATGCGATGGACGGGGCTATATTTATGCTTTTCGATCCCTCCGATGTGCTTTCGGCCCACGTGTTTTTCCGCCTGCTGTCCGGTACGACGTCCCATTGCGTCGCTTCCAAGCGCGCGGAGCGAAACATCGGACATCGTGCCGATCACATAAACACACCAGGTGAGCTCTGAAGCACAATCGCAAAAAATAAATGAATGCTATTTTAATTTTGTACGTTGCGACAAAACATGACCTCTCTTGCCTATTTACGACTTCATTACCCACAGTGCATTACGACAAAGTAATGATGTACTCATGTATTACCCACGACGCACCGATGGTACCCCATAATAATAACTTTTTGACGGCTAAACGCTCTGGAGAGTAAAGCAATATCTGTGCATCCATGAGAGTCCTGCCACATCCCTGTCCGTCTCTCTCTCCCACAGAGAACTCCCCGTCACTCTCTTTCACCTCCCCCGCTCCGCTGTCACTGGCTCTGTGCTCTCAGATCCATTCTTTTCTCTCTCTCTCTTCCTCTGCCTCTCAGTTCTCGCTGCGTCTCTGAGTAACGCTCTCGCTCTCACGCTCGCTCTCTCTCTCTCTTGCTCGCTCTCCCGCACGAGCGTCTGATGTTTCTGATTCCAATTTAATTTGACTCGGCCATCTGTTCCCGGCAAACGCCGCCTCTTCAGCTCTTCCTCTGTTGCCCCCGCCATCACCACCACTACCGCTACCGCCGGCCACTCCCCCTTACACTCAGCCTCTCAACCTTGGCTCATGTTGGCAAGAAACCCTTCGATGCGCGGCGATGCCATGGGAATAAATACATTCAAGATATCATCAATCAGCCTTGTGAAATGTGTATATATATTAAAAAAAATAGATGTATGTATCCGCTCGTCAGGTTTGCGGCGATCAATGCATTTCTCCAGCATTGGCAGCCGAAGTACAAAGTCTGGGTCTGGAAAAACTCCACTTGAAAGGGAAGTCGGTATGAAGGCAGAGACATCGCTTTTACGGAACACCTCATCCAATAGCCTGCGACGAGGATGAAAGAGGTGACCCAGCATTCGCTCTGAATCCACGCTGCTCTGCTGGAGCGCGTCTCCGTAAGAGCTCGAGGTTTGGTGGTGGTGCGTCTTACCCTCACGTTGATTTTGTTGAACCAGGTGAGCACTCAGAGGGGGCGAGGTGAGTCTCATTCGCAAGAGGGACGTTGCGGGAAGGTCAACAGTTGGTTGTCCTACGGGTATGCTCGTCCCCGCCATCGGAACGTGGAATTTCTGCAATTATCAGGCTGTAGGCGGATCAACGTCTCACGGTGCTCATCTGAGACGCAAAGCATCACTTTAGGACGTTTTATGCTTATTTTTCGTAGTCAAATATCCTTCTTCCGAGAGGAGCAGATTTACACGAACATCAATGGCAAAGTCTCCGGGGACGAACTGCTCATTCGGAGGCAATTAAGACATCTCCGTCTGTGTTAATGCTTACAACTTGAGGACGACATTCCGTTTCATGTAAAAAAGTAGATAAATCAATTTTGATTGAAAACATCGATTACAACAATCTCAACCTTACCCAGCCCCCGGCTGAGGTCTCCTCCCCCACCTCCTCCTCCCCCACCTCCTCCCCCACCTCCTACAATCTCCTCTCCCCACCTCTCTTCACCTCCTCCCCCCACCTCCTCCCCCACCTTTTCCCCCACCTCCAACCTCCTCCCCCCACCTCCTCCCCAACCTCCCCCCACCTCCTCCCCCACCTCCCCCCACCTCCTCCCCCACCTCCCCCCACCTCCCCCCACCTCCCCCCACCTCCAACCTCCTCCCCCCACCTCCTCGCCCACCTCCTCCCACCTCCTCCCCCCACCTCCCCCCACCTCCTCCCACTACCTCCTCCCACCACCTCCCCCACCTCCTCCCCCACCTCCCCCCACCTCCACCCACCACCTCCTCCAATCTCCCCCCACCCCTCGGCTCAGACCCCTCCCCCCCCCACCTCCTCGCCCCACCCCTCCGATCGGCAGAGAGGATGCCCCCTGGTGCCCGCACTGGGAGCGACGGTGCCTTCAGCAGGAGTGGAACGATCCACATGGCCGCATGTTGCCAGTAGAGCAGCTAGAGAAGACGTGGACACTGTAGGCTCGTGCCCAATGTTGTCGCGCGATCTTGTTAAACAAAACAGGGGGGGGGGAGGGTGGTGGGGGGGCATGGGCGGAGTTTGCGGGGGTGGGGCAATGCCTCGCCCAAAGTGGTCACCTTTATTAAATACTTTTCGGTAGTTGACAATTAAGATGAACTATACATTGATTCATTATATGCACCCGCGATTCCTAATGTTACGGACAAAGCGAACCCCTGCCCTCCCCCCACCATCCAAATATAGGAGTCAAACACCACCTTTGGGGGGGGGGGGCACATATAGGGGAGGCCCTAGGACCGATTAAGAAAATCGTCACTTTTGATCGCCGTGAGCGGGACTCAAACTCAGGTCGCCGGGGAGCGGTGGTGTAGCGGGTTAGCGCTACGCTGCGCTACGAACCCGGCGAGCCGAGTTCGATTCACGCTCACGGCCAACACCGGTGACGATTATCTGAACCGGTCCTGGGCCACCCCTAGGTCGACTCAGCCTCAAATGAGTACCTGGTGCGGTTGCGTAAACATCGCCACTGGGGAGACAAAGGCGGCCGGTCGTGGTGCTGGCCACCGACCCCCTCGTGTGCCGTTCCGGCCTTCATAGGTGCTGGCTGACAGCACTTGCGTCAACAGTCTGTTAATGCTATACGGGGGATCTTTAATCTTTGACGTCCACACACGTAGACGTCGGCACACGAGTTCCGATCCGTGGCTGCCTAGGGGGCCGTCCATAAATGACGTCACGCGATTTTGGACGATTTTTGACCCCCCCCCCAGTCACACGGCGTCACAAAAGTCAGACCCCCCCTCAAATATGACGTCACAAAGCTCTGCCCCCCCCAAAAAAAAACATGCTTCAAATCGCTTTAAACTATTGTCATTGTAGTGCGTATTTAATGTGCCGCTGCACTCTGATGTTGTAGGAGAAAACATTTATTAAAAAGTCTAATTAATTAAGTAGAACGTGTTGTCTATATTTACATAAAGTTGCTCATTTTTATGTGACGTCACATTTCTCAACCCCCCCCCCCCCCCTCGTCACACATCGTCACAAATGTCTGACCACCCCCCAGGTGCGTGACGTCATTTATGGACGGCCCCTAGGCGAATGGAGGTGAAAATGAACTGGTACGTAAGGGGTAACATGTGCTTTTCTCTGGCACAACAAACTTGTGATAATGTGGCTCCTGCCTCTTCTCTCTCTGTCTCTCTGTAGTATATGCATATCCACACTTTTCTGGATGAAATGTTCATTGTTTTTACGTGCGGTATACCCGAGTCAAGGTGGGGGCAGGCCCTGCCCAATACCTTGCAAGGCCATTCATGCGTTGAACAAATGTAAAGATCGTTATTTTTTGGCGCTGGGGGTACATTTGATTTCGTAATAATTTGCTTATTTATTTCAGGAGAGCCACGCTCAATCGTAAGAGCCCTTTCTCAGGAGGGTCTTCTATTGGGTTTATTTGAATAGATGTTTTCAGCCAATTATTGACGACCATTCATCGTTGTACACGTGTCGGGAGGAAACTGGTGCGCCCGGAAAAAGACCCAGCAAAAAAATGTGAGAGGGCAACACTCCATCCCCCGTACGGATGGAAACAGATGGCGATTAGTCCACTTTGCCGTACCGCCTTCTCGTAGCGAGCCAAGGCAACGGCATCTCCTCGACTCCCACTTGAAGGGAGTTTCACAACCATCCGTGCGTAATCCACCAATCCTCGCTGCTGCCTCCGCAGTGCAGGATTACACAGGCGTGCGACACCACCGTGCCCCGACCGCCTTTGTCTTCCCAGTGATGATGTTGTACAGACCGCACCAGGTGTTGGTATTTTTTTGTTTGTTTAAGACCGTGTCGACCGCCACTGCACCTTGATAGGAGATCGCTCTCGGAACCTGCCCCAAAAGTCTACGAAAGTTTTTATATGCGGGGCAGTGCCGGATGATAGCAAAAGTAGCTACATATGAAGTAGCTACTAGATAGTAGCTACTATGTAGTATTGGTACTGTTCGAGAGCACCTTTGAAGACCGGAATGGCACACGTGGGGAAGAGTGGCCAGCACCACGCCCGACCGCCTTTGTTTCCCCAGTGACGATGTTCACACACCGCACCAGGGACTCATTTGAGGCCGACTCGACCGAGAGAAGGTACAGGATCGGCTCAAATATCCGCCGCCATTTATTGGTCGTGAGCGGTAATAAAACTCAGGGCGCCGGGTTCCTAGCACAGCGCGCTAATTGTTGCGCCAACCGCTCCCCACTCCCTGAACAGTACTCGTACTCACACACACAGTGGGCCTCCACGTGTTCACCACCCAGGAAACTCACTTTCAAGGCAAAGACTAAAAACTTCTCAGAGTTAGGAGGCATCTGGGATCGACAGCGAAAAGGCAGCGAACAAAGGAGATTCTAGATCAATGTCAAAGACAGTAATAAGTGAAGGGAATATAAATTAGGGGTGGGGGTGAGGGGGGAGGTGTACATCGAGGATCAGGCCCAGCACAGGGGAACATTTGAGAACCTCCAAAGGGGCGATTTGTAGGAATCTGTGAACCGCAGTGCCGAGGAATAGTATCGATGCACTTTGGCAACCCCCGCATTATTCTTGGATTTGTATTAATCATCATCATCAAATCACCCAATTGGGATTGCACACACAGAGCGGCAACCATGGGCCCCTGCTGGCAGGATAGTGCCCGCTTGCAGCAGGCCAGGTGCCAAGTCAGATTGTGCCGCACAGGGACAGCTGCCACTGAGGGGTGCCCCTTTCAAATGTCAGTATAACACGTAGTAGTAGTAGCAGGCTATCCAGACCAATATTATGCATCAGATATTTTTTGGGGGGTGGGGGGGGGGTTAGATCGCGTAAATATAAATGTGTCGTTAAATCCGCCACCACCCGACACGGCCAATTAGTTACTAGTTCAGCACGCCGGTATGTTGGAAAGTAAAACCCACAACATTTACAATTCAAAAACCGTGATGTTTCGCCGGTAAATGATGAGGTCTGGTTGTAATTACCGGCGAAACGCCGTACACAATACAATATAAAAGCCCTCCATTATGGATCTTTCAAATGTGTTGACATGAGATGTGAGATCGATCTCTACGGGGTGGGGGGGGGGTGTAATCAAGGGATGAGGGCTATTCTCTGTAATATCTGTGCCAACGAAGTGCAAGAGGGCCCACAGTGGATCACCAGAAAGCCGGAGTGGTACGGCGCATTAAATCAAACAAATGAACGGTTAACCGACAGGAGCGATATCTCCCCGAGCATCCGGCGTCTCCCCACGGCTGTTGTTGCTGTGGTCGCAATCGCAATTTATATTCACACGGAGGGGCGGGGTGAGTCTGAACGAAGCGGTTTGGAGAAATGCGGATTTGTTTATGCGACGCCGAGGTTATGGGGCGGTCGTCTTGAAGATGAGCGGGGGGGGGGGGGGGGGGCGGGGAGTTAGTGGTGGGGGGGGGGCAGTGGTGACCCCGGAGGATGGGGAGCGGTTGTTTACCCTCTCGTCCGAAGCGCGAGATGCCGACGGAGGAGGGTCCCCCCGAGACCGCATCTCGAAATATGCGGATAAGTGGAAATTGATTAAGGATAATCAACGTGGGTTTAGGAAGAGGATTAAACCCATTACGTATTATTATTGCTCTTTATTTTCCGCACTTGATTTGATTTATTAATGATTACCCACGATATGGGCATTATCGCTCGAATCATCATTTTTTTTCGTGTCCTCCACTTCCACCCCCGTTCCCTGAACGCAATGAAGAGCGCCGCAGATTGCGAGCCGCCGTGTTCTACCCGCCGAGATGTTGGCTGGCTGATGCGAACCGCCCTCCTCTTGCACGTTCGTGACGAGCCGTCGGATTTACGCCAGTCTAGACATTCCAGATGGTTAGCCCCGGCAATTAATTAGCACTGTTGTGTAATGTTGCATATCCACTGGCAGTGTCCTTAAGATCCCTTTGATTGAGACAAGGCACGCGAGAACGGGAGTAAGTAATTCAACGCGTTGGCTGCAGGACGAAGCGGACATGCTTCATGGGAAAACTCACAAACGAGTTTTGTATGCATGCAAGTTGAACGTCCTTCGCAGCGTGCGTAGCCAACCGTGCTAATGGGAGGTGCAGGGGCAGGACAACAAACTGAACACAAAAGCAGTTCTAAAGAAATTAGTTTTCAATCCAAATTATTTAAATGTTCATAGCCCCCGTGGCTTCCTAACATCGGAAGGGAGGAGCGTTTCAGAGGGCCGCAGAAGCGCATCTGAAAGCGCCACGCGATGCGACGACCGTCTTTGTTCGGCCAGCCAAATCGTTAATAACGGAGGACGCTCAAGTGGTGTTATGGTCAGCGCAGTGCATTTGAAATCCAGAGGTCGCAACTTAGACTCAATCTCCCGGCAATGAGCACGTGTCTTTAACCCTTGCCCGCCCAACTCCAACCACCGCCCCCCCCGCCACCCCACCGCTTCTGTCCACCCAGCAGAATGAATGGGTTTGCCACGATTAGTCGATCGGCAGGTTGCGTGTGGTGGGATGGAGTGTCTGGCCAGCAGGTCAAAACAAATAGCCTCGAGAGGGCTCTCTCTAGGACTCCCTCGAAGCGGAGCTCCTTCCAATACCAGTGGCATGAGCACGACATTGCAGGCCTACATCTTTACACTTATTTACCCTAGGAGGGTCTCAATGATTCTCAAGGAATCTGTTTCAGGAGAGTGCCGCTACATCGGGATGTTTTGGCCACTTCTATCAATGAGAGTTGGTCTTCACGTGGTAGAGGACATTGACGAATCCGGTTTGAACCGAGCACGCACACGAGGAAGTGACGCTCGACACTCATCGCCACGTCTGCAGGCCCGCACCTACAACGCCTAGCAAGACACGGCGTTCATCCATCTACGCGCTAGCCTGACTCAACTCTTCTGCTTCGCTTTCGTTGGGTACCTTCGGCGTTGAGACAAAGAACAGATGTGATTCCTTGCGAAGGGTCGTTACGCATCGAAGCCAAACAAGACCCTTTTGTCAACGCACAGTCATGCCATGTGCTGAGCGTTGGAACGAGAGTTCGGAAATGGACCTTCATCCACAATCCTTCACCGACTCTCATGTTGTGTTTTATTTAAATGAAAAATGTCAACAAAATAATGATCGATCGTGCTATCAGCGCCGCGTCACTAGAAGAAATATCCAGATATTTCGCAGCGCCACCCTTCTTGCTGGAGAACGGCCCACGGAAGTTGATATCACAGACCTACCTCTGATGTCCCTTCTTCAAGTGGCCTTTGGTTCACACGGTCGAGGGCAGAACTTTCCCACCTGCTCTCCATGTGACAGTAATATTCGACGCGTGACATTCAGACCGATACATTTAATTGACAAAGCTGCAATTGATCCCAACTAAGCCCATACTTGCATTCACTGTGATGGCTCTTTGTGCAGATGAACCAATATTAATTGATTGAAAATTTTGAGTGCAAATCTTTGCTATCCTTGTCGTCCCCCCTAAGACACTCTGTACGTGTTGTCATTTTTCCGTCGTGAAATGATTTTAGTATCTTCCCCCGCCCGCGTCCCACTTTTAAAATGCAACTTGGCATAACAAAAAAGAGATTTGTTCTCTCAAGTTTCTAACTTCTTCTTCTTCTTCGGCTGATGTTGATGTAGGGCTACAACTACGATTTTATATTGGGGTGGTTGATGAGCTAGATGATTGCGGAGTCAGAAGAAGCAGCCGAGTGGTGAATGATCGCTGCAGCGATTATGATGCATCCTGCTCTGTATCCGTGAATCGAGCAATGAACCGTTTTGTGCTCCATCGCTCTGTTCTGGGCGGTGACCCACAGTCGCCGCACAGGGACCAGAGGAAAGTTTAAATTTTCAACATGTGCATCATCATCATTATCATCATCATCAGATATCCGTCGTTGCTGCTACTGCTGCCGGGGTTTGTGCAGTGGATGCGGTTCAGGGGCTGTGGCCCAGAAGCCTTTGCGGAGAAAGACCGAAGCCGCCTATCTTCCGTGTCGGTGCGACTTCTGGTGAACTCCATTTGGCTTTCCAAGCAGCAGCAGTAGCTTCATCATCATCATCATCGCCACCACCACCATCACCAGTGTCGAAGTTACATTGTTGAAGGTTAAGCGCGTGGGTAGAGGTGACAACATTAGTGTTGGGACACTGCGTTGACAGCGGTGCACGAGCAACTCCTTGACGAGTCCCGGTGGTTTTTTTAATCTTCTTTTTTTTATTGTCACTCGTCGGAGGGGGGGAGAGAGTCGGGGGGTGGCGGGCGTGGTGGGGAGGATTTGGAGGATTTGGGGGATTGGGGGGGGGGTCTGTGGTGGGTGCGGCGTCCCCAGGCTCGAAGGAGTTCGCCCGCCGACACCCGACCGTAGAGCGCCTACTCCCGGCGTCGTGATGTCGCCCGGCGCGCGGGATGGGATTGGTAGCGGGGACGAGAGGCGAACGTCGCTCAGCGCTCCTCGCCCCCCCTCCCCCGGCAAGCTCCGCATGGAGATCGCTGGGAGACGCGGAGAGGCGCGGCGCGCTGATAAGTGCGGTGCGTCGTCACATTGTGGCGACGAGAAGCGTCCATCAACCGCGACAGTCGACGAGGTGGGGTGGGTGGGGTGGGGTGGGGTGCGCTCGACCGGTGCTCGAGAGCGATTCGCGAGCGCCGCTTGACAGCAAAATGAACGCGTTCAGGACGTGCGGCGCAGCGGTTAATCAGGCGGACGCAATCACCAGATGCACTGAATTTTCCTCCGGATTGTTATGCACTTTGTCCGCGAATTCGAAAAGCGAAAGATTTCGGGTGACGTCTTGTAATCAGACGGCGGTCGAAGGGGACGCGACCGGCACGCAGGAGCGCGTGGGTTCGATCGCGGACCCGAGCGATGCCTGTTTGTTATTTCGAATTCGCGCGGCTTTTTCTCTCTCCCAATGGTGGTCGCGTGGATTTTTCTCGGGGTCCTCCAGTTTTGCCCCCCCCCGCCCTCCACGTTTAGAATCAACGTGCGCTTAGATTATATTTGGTTTGCGACTGAAAATCCCCACGTGATGATGATGATGATGATATCAGCCACTTCGATGAGCTATCATGTGTGTGGCCATGTTGCCCTCTGAAAAAAAGGCTGGATAGCCCAGTGGGCTTTACCTCGCAAATACAATCGTTTAGTTTAGGGTTACCACTGCCATTCACACGCTACACGCGTGAACACATTTGAATTACTGTGTTGGCACTGAACAGCCAATGACTTTGTTTCCACCACACAACCACTTGGGATACACATGTTGCTTCCCTTCCGATGTCCACCCTATGTATCGCAATTTAATTCGTTACTCCTTCGTTTCCTGTTTTTTGCTAGACGTCGTTGAATTTGATGGAATTTTTTTTTTATTTTTATGTTGAACAAGCCTTACTTTGCAGAGCCTCTTTTCATTCAGATAATACGGTTCCAATCGGAGCACGCGCTCAAGGTCGAGCAGAGAGAGAGAGAGCTTTCGCTGGAGGATACGTTGAAGAAAATGTCAACGCTCTCGGCATCGTAAAAGGACCGCAGAGTTAGGGAAGACTGTCGCTCCACGTGTCCCAGAGATCAGGGCACTTAGCGTAGCACCGATAAGTGTGATTGAACGGGGTTCTCAAGTGGAGTGGGTTGGTGGTCTCGGTCCAGTCGCTAATGACTGACTGCACACAACAACAACAACAACAACAAAAACGTTTGACAAAAATGTGGGGTTAAAAAAATAGAAATATTTGTCGAAATTACAGCTCTGAGAATTCGTTACGTGACGAACCTCGCTCTCCTAATGGCCGAGCGAGTGGGAAGTGCTGCCCTCTACTGTGTGTGGACCAGAGCGTCACTTGAAGAAGAAGAAGAAGAGATCTCAGAGGTAGCTCTGTGATATCCACTTCTGCGGGCTGTTCACCGACACGACAGGGACGCACTGCCGTCATTCAGCGCGTGGCACGGACGCTGATGGCGCAGATTGGGGGATGGAATTGCGGGACACGGAACAAAAAAAAACAGGGACAAGACTGCCGTTCGGTGTGGAGCTTGTTGTGCCATGATTTAGAGATATTGGCCTATGGGTTCAGCACGCGGGGACACCGCAGGAGATAAATACTTTAATTCGGCGATTGTGTCTGCGGCGCACGTCACCGGCGCAGTCGGTGTGAAGTGCGGCGACGCGGGGATGCGGACGCGGCATTGTTGATAATTCAAAGCAAAAAAGGAGGGAGAATGTCATCAGGGGGCCCTTATCTCACGTGCGTCACCGCAGCAATTCTGCTACGTAGAAAAGGTGCACTTTACAAGAGAAATAAAATTTACAACAAATTCTCGCAATATTGTAACACGCAATATTAAATTTGTGATAATCGCGACACGTAAGCACACCTCAATTTGTGCTATATCTGAAACACCGTAAAACGATCTCTCTCTATATATATAATTGGATAGATAGGTCACGGCAAATGGCAATTTTCAAGTATTGACGCTATTTTCCTAATTGGATGAAATGTGGTGTTTTACTTTGCAGGACCATATCTGGGGCCAAAGGCTCCCCACGGAGGAGCAGGATCATACACGGGGAGTCCCCGCACAGACCGTGCCTGGCTTCCATCTGTCTGTTCGAGAGGATGTCTTGGTCTACTTTTGCACACTGGTCAGGTGTCTTGGAAGAGGCGGGAGCAAGCACAGTTTTATCCCACGCATCTCGCGCAAAATAAAACCCAGAATCCTTTGCCATTGCAATGCCACCTACGAAAAACAATGCCGTCTGCCTCTGATAGCTCGTAAACAATTACGTGTTTTTTTACACACAAAGACAGATCCATCGCATCGACATAATAGACTGCTGGGGCGAGTGCTGTTCGCGAGCACCTATGAAGGCCGGAACAGCACACGAGGGGGTGGATGGTCAACACCACTCCCGGCCGCCTTTGTCTCCCCAGTGGCTGATGTTTACACATCGCACCAGGTACTCATTTGATGCTGAGTCGACTTTGGGAAGGCAGAGGACCGGTTCAGATAGTCGTCACTGGTGTTGGTGGCCGTGAGCGGGAATTGAACTCGGGTCGCCCGGTTCATAGCGCAAAGCGCGCTGACCGCCGCATTATCGCTCCCGAAGCAGACGCAAACAAACACGCGCACAGACAGACACAACATCCGCCATTCGCCATTAAGTGGCGGAGACGTCACCACAGCGCTTGTGCCAGACCATGTGCACCTTGAGGCCACGTGAAGTATCGAACGCCCGCTGGGAGGTGACGGGGCAGACCCAGGTGCCGCGGGTCGACTGACTGAGATGACTGGCTGATGCACCACCTGTGCCCCCTACTGTGCCAACTTGCTGTGCTTTAGCCACTCGGCGCTCCGCTCGTTGTTGTGAGAGTCGCTCCTCCGCCCTCCGTTGTTGTTGGAGGGCGACTGCCTCCAACTGCCCAGTAGTAGCGTCCTTCACGAGCCTCCTCCACAGAGGCCGATCTTGACACCGCTGGTACCGGTCATCGGCAAGTGCACTCAGCTCCACATCCTCCTGTACCACATCACTTAATCTCTTCTCTATCCCGTGCCGCGCACAGACACCCAGGCGCACGGATGAAGAGGCCACAATCTGCAGCGAAGTAAAGGTCTCCGCTATGCGGAGGTTAATCCACAGCCCGTGGGTTTTCAGCTGAAATATTCTTTCCGCAAAAAAAGGCAATCAGCGGGGGCTTTACTCGGCAAATGAAATATGCTCCAGCCTACTTGAACTAATTTGCCATAAAACATACTCATCAGGAAAGCACACACCAAGCTAATGCACTGTCTGTTCTCCGCATTGAGGAAAAAGTTGCACTTCAATTACGTCCATTACATTTTTATCGAGTTCGGTTATTAATGGAAGAAAGGAAGAATAAGAAGAAGAAAAACCTGTGGGTGCTGGATGCGTCCTACGTTCGCTGGAGAGCTGTCACTCAAACCCGAAGCGGCGTCCGTCTCTGTTACATCACGGCGCGAAGGGCCGCGCTCACGGACGCGTAGGGGGGTATGCCCCGGCTCCCTGCGTGGTGGCACGGCGCGTGTGTACGCGCTGGGCCCAGTGCCTGGTTTAAGCTAGTGCGGGGCCTGTAGCATATGTTATAAAGGGGCCATAATTTATGTTTTAAAAAACAACATGGTAAAACACACATTTTTTACTTGCATAGTAAGGAATTTGATTTTTTCAATTTGCTATACAGCCAGATAATACGACAATTCGCTAACCGTAAACACCCAGCCGTTCATAAAAGTTGAAGGCAGTATAGTACTATAGTAAGAGAGCACATGCAGAATCACCGAACCGGAATTGATAGCTCGAAAGCATTTAGCGCGGGGCCCTTGAAAGTGCGGGGCCCGTAGCATTTGTAGCCAATTTTGCTACCAGGATAATCCGGCACTGGTTGGGCCCCATCTGTAATGACTTACAACGCTCAAAACGGCCTTGGTCCTCAGTACCTGCAGTCCCGTGCCCCCCTTGATCACGTCGGGTAGATACAAGCTTTGCGGTACTCAGGCCAGGCCCTGCGAGCTCAACCGAGAATGTTTAATTCTACGCTGGGCGGTTCGTAGGTAGGGGCCTGCTCGAGTGTGGCGCCTAAGATGCGGAACTCTCTTCCGCGGGGCACTCAGATTGGCTCCGAGCACCAAACGGTTCGGGAAACTCTGCAAGACCTCATTCTTTCCTTTTAGATTTTCCTTGAGCATGACCCCTCATTTTGATATATTATATGTCTTGATTTTATAGGTGGGGACTAACCTACGTTTAATTCGAACTGTAAAGTATTGCGATGCCCTCTTGTCGAGTTTTATATATATATAAAGTTGAATGAGTAAACGAACGAGTGGACTCGTCCACGGATCCCATAACGATTCGTCCCGTGGAGGTGGTGAGCTCGAAAGCCAAGAGCCGCTCGCAGGTGAGCTTTGATGCGGTGCTTGATTCCCGTTCACGGCTCTGAGTTAGATGTGAAAATGCCACGCGACTATGGCAGGGGAGAGTCTACCCAATGAACGGGCCACTGTTATGTTTCCTACAAAGTAGCCCTTTATATATTTTTTAAATCGACCCGGAGGGATGATGGGCTGAGGTCAACCTCCAAGCCAAGATCTGAACTCGCAATGTTCAGATAAGCAATTATCTCGTTTGACCACCGTCACTTGGCCAGATACGGACAATGGTGGCACGAGGCATGAGCAAATTAATCTGCATAAGAGGGCATTCTAGTAGCTGAAGGAGCTCCGGATTGATTATATATATAATTAAGGGGCGCCCCCAGCAAAATCAGCTCAAATTGAGATCTTGAAAAAAAAACTCAATTTCAACAACACCATTAAAATTTAACACGTAGGCTTTCGCAAATGCACAATTCTGGCAAATCGCCCGATCAACAAAACGTCGTGCTACTCAAATTCTAAATGTTGTGGATTTACTCTCTAACACACCAGTGGGTTGAAGTGGAAACTAATTGGCGTTTTGTTTACGTGACAAATCCCTTACTGTGTCGGGTGGTGGAGGGTTACGACAATCTAACCCAAAAACCTTTATTATGAACACCATTAAGTAAATTTACATAATTATAATTACACTATGTAACACAATTTTTGTTCCTGGGTAGTAAGTGTTATGTCGTAATCGCTTATGCCTAAAAAGCATAGAAAATGGCTATTATTCCCTACAAACTTTGCTTTTGTGACCAGGACAGTGATATTTTGAAATTTGCTTATTTTCAATGAGAAAACGGGCGATTTTTTGTATTTTAGGTCACATAAAGTCAGAAAAAAACAACATATGAATCAAAATTAACATGTATTTATACTGGTCTTTGAACGCCGCTACCAAGGACAGTATAACGAGAACATGATGGGAGACTACATTTGGGGGCGGATTCGTGAAAGTGATTTACCGTATAATCGTTAATCTCGAAAAACTACTCACATCTAAATCTTTTGTAGTAATTTTTGTATTACTTTAGTATAAATACATGTAAATTTTGATTCATATGTTGTTTTTTTCTCACTTTATGTGAACGAAAAGACACAAATTCGCCCGTTTTCTCATTGAAAATAGGTACATTTCAAAATATCACTCTCCTGGTCACAAAAGCAAAGTTTGTGGGGAACAATAGACATTTTCTATACTTAAATTTTGATTTACAGCTTTCGTGACTGCAGGGATTCATATTCTTGGTTCTTTCGGTAAAGTCACGTAGAAGGAAAACAATAAAATAATAAAAAAATTAAAATATTAAACAATAAAATTCTCACGACGTTTCGACTGCAACACAAGCAATCATCATCAGGTGTGAAAAACACAACAAGAAAAAATATTTTATTGTTTCCCTTCTACGTGACTTTACCGAAAGAACCAATAATATTTTCTATACTTCTTAGGCATAAGCAATTACGAAATAACACTTACTACCATGAAACAAAACAAAAATTAATTGTTACACAGTGATATTATTATATTTCGATTTAAAGCTTTCGTGACTGCAATGATTCATCTTCTTTGGTTCTTTCGGTAAAGTCACGTAGAATGATAATAAAATAATAAATTGTGTTATTTTATTTTATCAATTTATTATTTTATTATCATTCTACGTGAACCAAAGAAGATTATTATTATAATTTCACACAACTGTGCTGGACCGTACTTGACTTGCCGTGCCTCGTCCCACGCCAAAGAATGTCAGGAGGCGCGCGTGCAATATAAATGATTAGACATTTTAATTATTTGTTATAGATTTTTTTTAATATATATTGTTTCATACATATTTTTTGTAATATATTTTCAATTTTATATATATAAAATCTACACAAATTATATATAGACATTTTTATTTTCTTGTTCTTCTTCTCCAATTTCGTGTCCCCCGAGTGGGGACTCGCACGGCCAAACGCCGCCGCCGCCCAGCTGCGCGATCCGCCGCGAGACGGGGACCTTCTCACTCCTCCCCCTCCACCCCCCTTCCAAATTCCCCCAGCCAGATGATGCCATTAGCGTTATTACACAAACAACTGCCGTAACGGCCTCTATTCAATTACCTCGATTGGCCACAGCTGGCGAGCGGGACAGAGGGTTTGTCTATTTTTTTTAAATGTAGAAGCCCCTCGACCGATCACTCTGCTGCTGGCTCCGAACAGTGCGGGAGATGTGGGGTGGGGGGTAGGGAGCGGTAGTGTAGCGGTTAGCGCGCTGCGCTACGAACCTGGCGACCCGGGTTCAATTCCCGCTCACGGCCAACACCAGCGACGATTATCTGAACCGGTCTTGGGCCTCCCCTAGGCCGACTCAGCCTCAAATGAGTACCCGGTGCGGTGTAAACATCGCCACTGGGAAGACAAAGGCGGTCGGGCGTGGTGCTGGCCACCCACCCCCTCGTGCACCGTTCCGGCTTTCATAGGTGCTCGGTAACAGCACTTTCGCCTCCAGTCTCTTAAGGCTATACGGGGGAGCTTTGTCTTTGTGGGGGGTGCCAGGAAGCTCCCCGCTCTCTCAGGGGACAGCGCTACCAGAGCAGCGCCGACATCGAGTTGCCGGCGCCGTTATTACCGCACGCTGGCCCAGATATGCGAGGACCATCACCAACTCTGTGGTGTATATATATATATTTTTTTGTTAAGCCGACAGGTAAGTAAAAATAATAATGGGGTAAAGGTGTAGCCCTGTGGCTTGCTCGAGTCATTGCTGGCGGAAGGCTTCGTACGAAGGTCAACAGAGTTCCTCGCCAGAGGGTGCATCGGCCTACTCTTCCACGTAGGCCCCAGACATCCAGGGAGTTTAAGTGGAAGTGATTTCCTGCTCCGGTGAGCGTTGAGGTGGTACCTCATCTTTCGTTTCCAGCCCTGAGCCAGTGGTGGAAATTCCACGTTCCTATGGTGGGGCGCGAGTTTATCCGTAGCAAAAACCACCGCTGTTGACTTCGGCACAATGTGGTGCTCATTTTTTTTTAATCGACCCCAGAGTCAACACCACGTCCAAGATTCGAAGCCACAACTTTCCATCACGCGGCCAACTTGATTGACAGCGGTGAACCCATTCAT
The DNA here is from genome assembly GCF_048934315.1 of Petromyzon marinus. NCBI lineage: Eukaryota > Metazoa > Chordata > Hyperoartia > Petromyzontiformes > Petromyzontidae > Petromyzon > Petromyzon marinus. Next base: position 4,151,630 of record NC_133710.1, on the reverse strand, counting down.
TCGGCTGGATGGACAGGGGAGGCGAGGAGAACGGGGATTGTTTAAGAGACCTGTCCTATTATTTTAGCTGCAGCGCCGGGAAATGGAATCGAACCGGCGACCCCTGGATTACAGCTCCAGTGTGCTAACCATTTCACCGCCAGTGTGGCAGGGTCCCAAGTAATGGAAGCTAAATAATGCATCGCGAGGTACCCAATCTATTCCTCTCTTGGGAGCGCGCGCCCGTGTGTGTGTGTGTTGTGTGCGTCCGCACACGTGTGTGTGCGTGCGTGCGGTCAAGTGCAAATATTCACGTGGGAGAAGACACGAGAGGGTGTGGACTATCCTGCGACGTGTACATTGGAATGGCTGTACCTGAGTGAGCACACGCACAAAGAAAAAATATCCCCCGGCATAGCCGATAAAGACTGTTGGTGCAGGTGCTGTTCGCGAACAGCTATGAATGCCGGAAAGGCACGGGAGGGGGTCGGTGACCAGCATCATGCCGGGCCGCCTTTGTCTCCTTAAGTGGCGATGTTTACACATCGCACCAGGTACTCATTTGAGTCAACCTCGGGGAGGCCCAGGACAGGTTCGGATAATCGTCACTTGTGTTTGCCGTGAGTAGGAATCAAATTTGGGTCGCTGGCTTCTTAGCGCGGCATCCCGATAGCTACGCCACCGCTCCTCGCACGACATACACGCGCGCGTGCATGCTCACACACTTGCACGTTCAACAGATTGTGTGCGTCAAGCTATAATTGGCTGCTGCAGTGGTTGGCACACTGCCCTTTGAACCCCTGCAACCCGAGTTTAATTATCGGCCACGGCGAAGATTTGGTGGATAGTGATATCTGATCATTTAAATCTCTTTCTAGTTAGATAGCATAAATATAAATGTGTCCTTAACCCGCCACCACGCGACACAGCCAATTAGGAAGGTTTGTCACGTAAACAAAACGTATCAATTCGCTACGAGTAACAGCACACCGGTTGTGTGTTGGAGAGTAAACCCACAACAACATTTACAATTCAAATACCGTGACGTTTCGCCAGTAATTACAACAACCAGCATCATCAGGCGATAGCCAGATTTGTGCAGAAATCATCTTTCGTCCTTAAGTAGAGGAATGAGCCAATCAGGTGCGAAGGCCAGGCGCGGGGGGTTAATGCATGCATATAAATGACATTGGATATCCATTACCGACTGGGTTATTCATAGGGTAATCAACATAAATTATGCATGCACATTGCGCTTGTACACAATGCCGTGTTTTGTGTGCACGAAAATCGCAGTACCTGTTGTCCGCTCACAGTTAATCACCATCGACCTGTGGTGGTGAACTGTATAGATATGCAGTTGAAGCAGTGGAGACCTTGATGATTCGCTTCCAAGCAGCACTAAGCCTGCAGCTATCTCAATTTTGGTAGTCGGTGATATCCGAATCCATCCTGAGCCACCGCCTCCCCCCCCCCTATACTTCACCAAGAATGGTGAAGTATAGTCAAACAAACGCGATGGTCATCCCGGTCTGGAGAGGCCTTCATCCAGCAGGGCTGTACATCTGGAGAACTGATAGCATCATTCTAAAATCCACACGACCACGGGGAGAGAGACTTACAAATTCTAAAATATTCGGCGGGCATCAGGGTCGGGGATCGAACCCACGACCTCCTGTATACCAGGCGAACATCTCGCCACCGCGGGCCACCAACATCATGGCAGCACTGCGTGTCCACGGAAGCACTGCGTGTCAACGGAACGGCGATCGCGCTGAGTGTCGCTCCTTCGTACGTGTCGTGCATTTCCTCCCCGGGCTGTCCACTGTGCACACCGCACGAAAGCCAAACTCTCGTAAAATGGTCATTGGCCAAACATCCTAATGAAGCAAGCTCATCTTGAGAGAGTGTTTGGAGACTCAACGAGGCCCTCTTGGGTAAATAATTGCCATCATTGTTCTTGTTATCACGCGCTCAAGGTCACGCCAAGGTCACTCGCTTGATTCGTGTTTTCCATATACGGCTTATTATTGGGTACAGTTTGTGCATAACATGTTCTATGATCACCATAATAGTGTTCTTCGTTCATTTAACCAGCCATTCTTGAGCTCAGGAGATGCTCCACTCATTCTTCTCCCGGACATTAAGCCTATCATTATATACGGAACGCATCAGTTGACGAGAGACCAGGCCTAATTCGGCTGAAAGCACTCTGGTCCCCACCGTATTTACATAATGGGGGGGGGGGCGAGCGGTTCCTCGGCTCGCTGTTCGTTTCGCGCAGGTGGGGGGAAAAAATAGGTGTAGCGAAATAATTAATCGGCTAAACAGAAGCGGAGAATTAAAAACATAAGCACCACGACCAACGGAAACAATTTTCTGCCCGACGGCTTAGTCACCCACTTACGTGCATCTTGCACCGTGGAAATTTCATTATCGTCATTAGGATATGGGGCTAACATACGCGCAGCGTGAAAACACACACACACAGAATTGATCTTTAGCAAAAGGGCATTATTCAAATTAGCAGCGGCGGGGTGGGGTGGATTAGTGGGGGGGGGGGGGGGGGTATACAGCGGGAGAGGATTACTGTGGCGGCGACTACAGATCTTGGAGATACGCGGCGCAGTGCGAACGTGGAGAACGGTCACGACCAATCCTCGCGATTGGAGCCGAACGGCGGCTCGTCAGCCCCGCGCCAGGCTTTATCACATCGGGCATCGCGACGCCTCGAATATCCGCCGACGGAGAGAGCGCCCCCCCCCCCCGCACACAACCCTCGCGAGGAACGTGGCAGCAGCCCCTCCGTAGCCCAAGGGCCCCCGCAGCCGTTTCCACGGAAATCACTTTTAATCTCCCTCCATTACGCGTTATTGTTTTGATGGCGTGGCGGGGGTCCGTACGCATGCAACATTTAATGGCATTGTTACCACACACACACAGGCGCACGCAGGCGCACACTTATCATTATGAATCACTAATGCTTTTGAGAAAACTGATAACAGAGATTTCTAACTCGGCCAAATTGTGATGAGAATGACAACTCCTGACGGTCGGGGTTGTGAGAGTCCCAGCGCCCGGAGCTCATTACAAAGCAACGTCGGTGTCGGTCGGGGGCCATGGTAGTTATCGCGATCCGTCCCCCAGAGCCGGTTTTGTGCGCAGCCTGATGACTCAGCTCCTGCCACGGCCCACTCTCATTTCCGCATCGTCCGTCCATTCCGTTTATGTTGAGGACCCTGTAGGGTCATTCACAAAACCACTGCGTGCCCATTTTTCTATTTTTGTCCGTCCAGATTATTTTATTTTTTGCTCCAGTAAAGAATTACCATCCTGAGCGTGGCTCCATTGGCTTCAAACGCGAACGTCAAACAATTCGCTGCGTCCTGTTGTGCTCTGGTTTCACCGGCCAGACTTCTGCGAGATGTGGACAAAATTAAAACTTGAAACTAGGCCACGAATCTCAACAATGCATTGAACAATGAAAAGTGATTTGCATGCTGCGATGCACGCGCCAGATTCGCTGACAGTGGAAGAATAATCTGAAGAAAGGCCACCGCGACGGCGTTATTTTTTCGCGGCTGTGCTGTACGCGGGCCCCCCGATGCGCGTGGTTCAGGTTGACGATGACGTTTCGCTCCGCGTGCTTCTTCAGGAACCGAATTCGTTTCATGAAGAAGCTCCACAGCGAGGGGAGCCAAACAAGAGCACGTGGCGCAAACTTGAAAGAACGCATTTTGGAGAGACCTGGTCATTGTCCATGAATGTCAACCTAGACAGTTCCTTTTTTATTTAAAGCTTTCGTGACTGCAGGGATTCATATTCTTGGTTCTTTCGGTAAAGTCACGTAGAAGGGAAACAATAAAATAATATTATTTAATATTATTATTTAATATTATTTAATATTATTATTTAATATTATTTTATTGTTTCCCTTCTACGTGACTTTACCGAAAGAACCAAGATATCAACAGTTCATGTCTCCAGTCTTACCGAAGCTATTAACATAAGGTGTGTACAGGATGTGTGGTGAATGTTATGTTGGTCAAACAGGACGAATGATCAGCACGAGACGCAAAACACATCAGAATAAATATTGAATTATCCCAAATACAACTGTCAACAGTGGCAGAACACACTTGCCAACAAGGACACTCAATTAATTTTGATAATGTTGAAGTTCTGTGCAAAACTAGCTACTACTCGCCAAGACTAATTAGAGAATCTATCGAAATTGAAACAAATAAAAAAAAACTTTAACCGTTCGGATAGCTACCGCCTTAGTGCTGCGTGGAAGCGAATCATTAAATGGTACATAATGCAAATGCATTCCTACAAAGGGTAGTTTACTTCAATAGGGATTACCGTTGGGACGGCTATTTTAATACACACAATAGGCAGGAAGGACAAGTTCAAAGAGCTCGCATAATGCATAATATGCGTTGGATCTGTTTACGTGACAACCCTTACTAGTTGGCTGTGTCGGGAGGTGTCAGAATTTAACGACACATTTTTATATTTACGCGATCTAACCCAAAAAAAACTCTATTACGGACTCTTCCTCCTGTGCGGGGTTGAGACATCATCCCAGAAAATAAAATACGTGGCACATCCCATTGAGTGGGCCATCTTTCCGCAACGAGGAAGGGAATGATTTGGAATATTCGTACAGCAGAAACAGACACAATGCAGGTGGCGCAAGCGACCTCACTGACGCAGCAACAGCAGCAACAGTAGCAGCATCATCCTCGCGTGTCGCGCGATGGGCGTTTTAATTCATGAATGTAATCTTTGTTCGCCGGTAGGAGCTGCAGATTTATCGGCGATCGCGGCCGTTGCGCAGCGAGAAGAAGCGCGCCCATCAGGGGAGCTCGGCGTGTGGGGCAAAGCGGCAATCAGGTGGGGTGGGGGGGTCACGCGGGGTCAGGGACGCTGTCGCACGATCCGTGACAAGCCGTCCAAGGCAACATCGTTGTCCGTGTCGACAAAGCGAATCTCAGTTTTAGAAAGGAAAATGATCTCCCCATCCTACCATCACCCCCCCCCGATTGTGATATTCGCATCATGTTGTCACGTGATGAAGCGGTGTTCATATTGTCACGTGATGAAGAAGTGTTCATGTTGTCACGTGATGAAGGGGTGTTCATGTTATCACGTGATGAAGGGGTGTTCATGTTGTCACGTGATGAAGGAGTGTTCATGTTGTCACGTGATGAAGGGGTGTTCATGTTGTCACGTGATGAAGGAGTGTTCATGTTGTCACGTGATGAAGGGGTGTTCATGTTGTCATGTGATGAAGGGGTGTTCATGTTGTCACGTGATGGAGGGGTGTTCATGTTGTCACGTGATGAAGAGGTGTTCATGTTGTCACGTGATGAAGGAGTGTTCATGTTGTCACGTGATGAATGGGTGTTCATGTTGTCACGTGATGAAGGAGTGTTCATGTTGTCACGTGATGAAGGGGTGTTCATGTTATCACGTGATGAAGGGGTGTTCATGTTGTCACGTGATGAAGGAGTGTTCATGTTGTCACGTGATGAAGGGGTGTTCATGTTGTCACGTGATGAAGGAGTGTTCATGTTGTCACGTGATGAAGGGGTGTTCATGTTGTCATGTGATGAAGGGGTGTTCATGTTGTCACGTGATGGAGGGGTGTTCATGTTGTCACGTGATGAAGGGGTGTTCATGTTGTCACGTGATGAAGGAGTGTTCATGTTGTCACGTGATGAATGGGTGTTCATGTTGTCACGTGATGAAGGAGTGTTCATGTTGTCACGTGATGAAGGGGTGTTCATGTTGTCATGTGATGAAGGAGTGTTCATGTTATCACGTGATGAATGGGTGTTCATGTTGTCACGTGATGAAGGGGTGTTCATGTTGTCACGTGATGAAGGGGTGTTCATGTTGTCATGTGATGAAGGAGTGTTCATGTTGTCACGTGATGAAGGAGTGTTCATGTTGCCACGTGATGAAGGGGTGTTCATGTTGTCACGTGATGAAGGAGTGTTCATGTTATCATGTGATGAAGGAGTGTTCATGTTGTCACGTGATGAAGGAGTGTTCATGTTGCCACGTGATGAAGGGGTGTTCATGTTCTCACGTGATGAAGGAGTGTTGATGTTGTCACGTGATTAAGGAGTGTTCAAGTTGTCATGTGATGAAGGGGTGTTCATGTTGTCATGTGATGAAGGGGTGTTCATGTTGTCACGTGATGGAGGGGTGTTCATGTTGTCATGTGATGAAGGGGTGTTCATGTTGTCATGTGATGAAGGAGTGTTCATGTTGTCATGTGATGAAGGAGTGTTCATGTTATCACGTGATGAAGGAGTGTTCATGTTGTCATGTGATGAAGGAGTGTTCATGTTGTCACGTGATGAAGGAGTGTTCATGTTGTCACGTGATTAAGGGGTGTTCATGTTGTCACGTGATGAAGGAGTGTTCATGTTGTCATGTGATGAAGGGGTGTTCATGTTGTCATGTGATGAAGGAGTGTTCATGTTGTCACGTGATGAAGGAGTGTTCATGTTGCCACGTGATGAAGGGGTGTTCATGTTGTCACGTGATGAAGGGGTGTTCATGTTGCCATGTGATGAAGGAGTGTTCATGTTGTCACGTGATGAAGGAGTGTTCATGTTGCCACGTGATGAAGGGGTGTTCATGTTCTCACGTGATGAAGGAGTGTTGATGTTGTCACGTGATTAAGGAGTGTTCAAGTTGTCATGTGATGAAGGGGTGTTCATGTTGTCACGTGATGAAGGGGTTCTCACGTTGAAGTATCTGCGACTGGGAGCGCGTTGCGGAGGATCGCGGTTCGAGACTTCATTTTTTCACGAACGTGTTTTTTGGCACGGCTTCCTTCAGCGTTCACCGTGAAGGGTGTAGCAAAGTAGCGAGGGTGGACAACAAAACCCGAGCAGGATTGACCGGGGCGGTTTGCCGGACTCGAACCGCGAACCTCTGCGACTCGCGGCATACGTGCTGCTGTTAGGTCACGTCACCGCCCCAAAAAACGCCGAGGTCAGTATCGAGGCCACTCAGCGCCAGCTGCTCAAGGCTAAGAACGGTGCCAAAGCAACGGATGGCCTCTAGGCCGAGTCCTGCGACCAAGCCTGCAGGCCCTAGGCCAGGGATCGGAAACCAAAATAACAAGAATAGACAATTTTGTTCGAATTCGGTAGAGAAAAAAAACACGTCAATATTTCAAGAGCCGCAATGCACTGTGGTGAAAACGAGACGTTGGTCCTTTTGTTTAACGTCGTCACGAAGCAGTCCTTAAAGAGCCGCATGATGTCTCAGGATGTCGCAGCTTCCCATCAGAGGCACAGGTGGAGTGGGCATCAATTTGAGCGCCACGTTGGTCAGATGTTTACTACCTCGCCTGGCAAACAGGAGGACGTGAGTTCAATCCAGACCCTGACGCCTGTATAATTGATATATGGAGCTTGCGTGTTCTCCCCGTGGTCGCGTGGATTTTTATCCGGGTCCTTCCGTTTTGCCCCTCCACATTTAGAAACGTGCGTTTAAAGTGTTTGGCCGTTGTAAATTTCCACGCAACGAGCCACTTCGTTGTGCTCTCGTTTGTGGCCAGGTCGCTTCTGAAAAAAAGAGCTACACAGCTTAGCGGGCCCGACCTGGCAAAAATAAAAATAAAAAACACAACCCTTGTATAGTTTAGTTTATTCTTTTAATAAAACGTTTTCTTATCGGGCCCTCTTAAAAATAAATTATTGAAGCATCCGTGCAGTGAACGCGGCGAGAATCTGGACGCGTGCGCCCATGCGTTTTATTTCGTCCGTACCTGCTTTTGAAGCGAGAGTTGCTTCGAGAACAGCGCAGAGCACGCCCGGTACTCCAGCTGTACACGCACATTCACGACTCGATCTGGCACTCGATGTACGGCACAGAATTACTCACGGCGGCGGCGATCTAACGGGACAGATGCGCGCTTAAAAATCAACGGATCGTTTGAAAAGAGGTGGGGGGGGGGGGAGACCTCCACGTTATTGCGTCGTCTTTATTTCTTAATTAGTTGGCTGCAATTCTGCGCCGCTTACCAACTCAATTAAGGCGTGGAGTGATGAATGACGGTGGCCAGGCCCACGCAGGCGGTCGAGCTTCCGCGGCACCCTTTCATGTCGGGGCCCGAGTGGCGTATCTCCCGCACACAGCGCCCAGCCTGTCGGCTCGTACCACCCCGTGGTGTCCTGGGGAGGGGGGAGCAAGAGGGGGGGAGAGCGGTTTGCTTTGAAACTCAGCAACCACCCCCCGCTAGGAGGACACCCGGTGACTGGCCATCACCCGCTTGTCCTAGTTACGTGCGGCGAATACTGCGGTTCGTAAGGGCTTCGCGGTGGCTAGGAGATGTTAACTACCTCGTCTGTTATACAGGAGGTCGTGGGGTTGATACCGACCCTGATGCCTGCTGTATATTTGGAGCGTGCTCTCTCTCTCTCTCCCCGTGGTCGCGTGGATTTTTCTCCGGGTCCTCCAGTTTCCCCCTCCACATTTAGAATCAACATCACGTGCTTAGAGTATTTGGCTGCGAAACATTTTCAGACGATAAGTCACTTCGTTGAGCTATCATTTGTGGCCAGGTTCGCTGATGGAAAAGAAAAGAGCTATATCTCAGTGGGCATTACTTTGTTAAAATAGAAATGAAAAAAAATAAAGTTTAATAAGTTAAAATAGTTTGTTGGTGGCATTCTTTAGCAATGCGTGGATGTGTCGACTGATGGTAATTACGATGGAGAGCGCCCATATCGGCCGAGGACACGTGGAGGACGCGTGGAGGACACACAGAGTTACAGAGACACGGGGGCATACGCCGGTACATGGACATACGATGACGACCCCCCCTCCCTCTCCCGTATAGTCTTTTAACAGACAGTTCGGGAAAGTGTTAGCGAGCACCTATGAATGGCGGAACGGCATCGGGTGGGTGTCTAGCACCACGTCGTGGCCGCCTTTGTCTCCCCCGTGGCGATGTTTACACACCGCACCAGGTACTCGTTTGAGGTTGAGTCGACCTAGAGGGGGAGGGGGGGGGCTTTGACCAGTTCAGATAATCGTCACAGGTGTTGGACGGCAGCGGGAATCGGGCTCGGCTCGTAGCATAGCACGCTAACCGCTACACTCATACAGCCCTAACCGACTGTAGGCCCACACAGCTGCACACGCACAGCTAAACACACACGCAGAGATTATCACGCTACATTTGCACGCACACAACCAGCGACAGACACACACACACAAACAGCTGTTTACAAACACAACGGCGAGCACACACACATACCACCTAGGAAGAGCGACATTTTACGGAATGACGACAAGTTTTGATATCCGATCAAGAGCTTTTGGATTTTGCCGACCAAACCTCAGAGATGCTTCCGGGGAACTGAGTTAACCGTGGATAATTGTTGTTTACTCGATGTTCCGTTGACCACATCCGTGCTGTGGAGTGTCCTTGCGTCCTCGCATGCGTCTCAGGCGTTGTCGTGCGTCGACCGAGGATGATGCTGATGATGATGAAAGTTGGGAACGCAACTCGCTGAAGACTCAGTCGGTGAGGCCTCCTTTGTGCCAAGCAGCTTATGTTACAAGGACGACCACAGACCAAGTCCGCTGTCAGTGGCGACAGTCACAGGAAAATCACAGGGTGGGAATGTGCACGCTAACAATGTGACAGTCACCAGTCATCAACTGTTGCTTCCCCGAGCTGTCAGGGATGTCTCTTCTCTGCCTCTCGGCGACAGTTGAGGCTCAAGACCGTCCTCCTCTCTAGCTGTGGCTGTTCTGCAGTGGCCTAGCGTGGCGCAAGTAATGAAATGGGGCCTCCTGTCCAATATCCACGATCTACATAGCCCGGCGTGCGTGCCACACTGCCCCACGGGTTCTGGTGCTGTTGCACCGCCTGTACTCTCGAATGGTATGCAAGTTACCCGTCTCTATTAATTTCTTTGGCCCATAACTTTACCATTCTGACCTTTTTCCTTACCCGGGCAGAAGCCTCCTTCATCGTCATCACGACCCATGGGCAGGTGGCCCGGGTGGGTGTCCACTGCAGATTTCGTCATTTGTTTCCACTTTCCTCTGTCCTGTGCCCAAGCGGTGTCACATCTTTCTGGCACCGATCTCTTACGTCGTCAAGCCATTCTCAGCCTCCTCCACAAAAATAAAACAAGTAATCAACGCATTTCCATCGCATGTCTTTGATGCACACATGACCCCTATTTCGACAGCACGTTCAGATGCGGCCACGTAAGGAGACTTTTGTAAATCAAAATCGCATTGTGTAAGTCGTATTCTAGAGACGCGCGAGAGAGAGACGGACACGGGTAATTAATCCACGGTAGGTCGGGGTCTTCAATGCATAACGGCCCTCCGCAGCGCCAGCTCGCGTGGTGTCGGTTGAATTTTAGGTCAAAGTAGGAATTCCATTACTGCCACCGCTCCCGCGATGAACCCCACTCGCCGTCTTTTGTGGACCCCGGCGACAGAACAAAGCTCCCCCACCACCCCCCCCCCGGAGTCGGGGGAAATGCTCCACCACGGCGGATGACAGCGAGGCGCTGCCCGCCAGCTCCTCCTGAGACGCGCGGCGTGCGAACGTAGCGCGCCACGCTTCCAACCTCCCCCCCCACTCCCCTACCCCCCTCTCGCCCCCAATTTCAATTCCCAATTCTCACTTTTTTTTCATCGTCTGGAAGAGAAGCACTCGCTCCGATCCAGAGTGCAGCGCTCAACTCCAAGGTAGCCCCATTAACCACGCGGGGAGTCCCCCTGCCCACGTGTCGAGTCGCCGCTCGAGCGGCTGAAACGAGGCAATCGCCGCCGGCTCCCGCTCCGAAATGCGCAAACGCCGGCGGAGAGTTTTGCGCTGGGCCGTCGGTTTTATTTCACGTACTCGATTACGCCACCGATTATTTTAGTACACGGTTAGCCTACCGCTTGTATGGGTTCGATTGTACGACTGCCCAGATTAAATAACAAAAAAAAAATACGCAAATAAAATCGCGGGTGGAAAGAGGTCTCACTTCTCGGTTAAAAACGAATTTCTTTAGAACTGATCTTTGCGCGTGTTTAGTTTGTTGTCCTTCGCCCGCACCTTCGATTAGCACGTTTGGTTACGTGCGGTGTGAAAGAAGTCCAGCATACATACATAGTATAATAATAGGGTTTTCCCCCTTTTTTCGGGCGACAAAACTGAAAACTTTTGCAAGGAATCGTGTTTACATCAACCACAATACTTACAGTTAGAATGCAAAAAAAAGGGAAAACCCTATGATTATTATATTTTAGTACTGGCAAAGGAGGCCTCATGATATACATACATATTCTTTGGTTCTTTCGGTAAAGTCACGTAGAATGAGAATAAAATAATAAATTGATAAAATAAAATAACACAATAATATTCTCACGACGTTTCGGCCACAACACAAGCGGCCTTCATCAGGTGAAGGGACGAGACTGTCTGGTAGGACAGCGCTGGAGTGTACTCCAGCGCTGACTTTACCGAAAGAACCAAAGAAGATGAATCATTGCAGTCACGAAAGCTTTAAATCGAAATATACATACGTACTTCTCTCCCCACATTAGAGGCACAGTCCTCCCCAATGTTATCCCTTCCCCTTTTCTCCGCGCTGCTGTCCAGCAGTGATCTCCGAACTCTGTGCAGCCGTCTCCCTCGGCGTCTCTCCCCCCCCCCCCCCCTTCCTTTCGGTCACTACGCCATGTCAGTGTTCGTATCTCACCGCTCTCCTCAGCTGTTCTCATTACACCCCCTGCACGTTGCCCCCCGGGCTTCATTTCGTTCGCTTTAACATCGGTTACCATAGGGTGCGTGACCCAAAGTTATTCCCTTAACCTAACTCGTACAATTTCTTTCACAACGTACGTACTTCTCTCAGTACCGAGTCCCAAATGGTACAGCGACAAAAAAGTAGAAAAAAAGCTTCCCTCTCCACGGGAACACCTCTGAGAAGTCGCGCGCCTCTTCATTGGCAATAACTTTTTTGTTCCATTTTGTTCCGGTGGCTACAGGCAAAACGCTTTGAAACGAATTGTGCCGGGAGACGAGCAATAAAAAAAAGAACACCCCCAACACTTTTAGACTCCCCAAACAACCCGCAATCGCTTCTATCACGGCCTACCACGAGTAAATTTCATCCCGACAATAATTAAAATCGCTACGAGAGGAGAGAAATATCGGCTCGTCTCACCTACAGCTGTAATGCGAGATTGTCTGCCGCCTTCCCCTCCCCCTCCTTGTCTCCCACCCCCACCTCCGGATTATTCCACCTCCCACCCCTCGACTGACGATTCAGCCCTCCCATACAAATTCTTGTAAGTATTTTGGTGTAATATTTAACACCAGTTGTGATGGGGTTTTTTTTTCCTTCCTTCGAGGTTCGCTGGATCAGCGAGAGCGCAGAGAGCAGACGCCGTCGCGACTGAGATCTGCGTCGCGCGCTCCACGTCCGTTTAAAAAAAAAGGGGCTCCTCTGCCGCGTGTCGTTTGGCACGAACGCCCGACGTTTCGCTCCACGCGCCGCGAGCCTCGGCAAGCCGAAATCGAAACGGTTAGGCGCTCGCAATCGTCCGCTAATTTTAGAAGCTCCCCAACGTGCGCAGCGAAACGTCTGACAGGGCACGACCCACAACGCACGTCGGGATAAAAGACCGTGGCAGCGGCAGCAGCAGCATTTGTTTCAAGTTTGTTTAACATCGACCGTGTCGTGCCCCCCCCCCCCCACCCCCGCCCGAAGGTCCAGGTAGAGGACTGCCCGAGTCGAAAGAGCACCCGGGAGTCGAGGTGGTTCGGTTTGGCGTCAGGCGAGGACGCAGCGACGGCGGACATCGGGAGGACAACCGAATAACGTTCATCGACCTCGGCCTACAAAAAAAAATGAAACAACTCAATTGCGATTCAATAGAACGCCTCTAATTGAAGCGGCTGGGAGTCCGTGGGGATTCATTACGTCGCTTCTGCAAAAGAGCCCAAACGGCTTATTCAAGGGCAGTTCCCCCCCCCCCATTAAAACGCAGAGATCCCGAGCTGTGACCGCGAATGTGCGATACGTGGCCTACTTTTTTTTGGACATATTCTTTTTCTCTTCACATTTGTCAAATAGTTGTCGTTGTTGTTGAACGCCGCAATTTGGACCACGGCCACTGGTCCACGTGCCCGGCAAGTGGCACACGACGGGGTGGTGTGGGGGGTACGGGACAGAGACCCACAGCACCTTTAACCGGTGCGTCCGAATCTCAACGATATCAGCCCCCACCCCCAATCCCCTCCTCCAGGACAAACGCTGTCGTTATCACTCGCACGACCCCATCCCCCTCTCTCTCCGTAGTTTTTTGCAGGCGTTTGTGCAAAAGTCGCGCGCGCGATGCGCAGTCGACGGTGGCGTTTAATGGCCCAAGAACGCTTGTCTCGCTGGACTTGCAATCGCCGCTGCGATTTCATCTTCCCACGTGAGACAGTTTTGGAACAGCTGCGCGAGGGGTTTTCGTTGCATCTCACTTGCCCCTGGTCCACCCAGCAGCAGTGTCAGTGGGCTCGGTGGATCGGCAGCTCGTGTGCAGTGGCAGTCTCCTTCTTTTCGCACGGCTGATGTAGATGCAGGGTAACGACTGCGATTAAAGTAAAACATCAGGTGGTCAAATTTTGATTAGAAGCTTTCGTGACTGCAGTTATTCATATTCTTGGTTCGGTAAAGTCACGTTGAAGGGAAACACCTGATTCATATTCTTGTTTTTTTCGGTAAAGTCACGTTGAAGGGAAACAATAAAATAATAAAATATATTATTTTATTGCTTCCCTTCAACGCGACTTTACCGAAAAAAACAAGAATATGAATCAGGTGGTCAAGCCAGGTAACCGTATCAGGAGCATAGGGGAGTGTATCGCCGTGCAGTGGGGCAAAGTGTGGGTATTCCAACATCATCCAAACCCTGCTCTTTGGTTCTTTCGGTAAAGTCACGTAGGTATAAAATAACACAAGCGTCCGTCAGCAGGTGGGAACGCTTGTGTTGCGCCCGAAACGTCGTGATTTATTTTATTTTCTACCCACGTGACTTTACCGAAAGAACCAAAGAGTATGGATTCCTGCAGTCACGAAAGCTTCAAATCAAGATCATCCAAACCCCCTCGTTCGAGGCCCTTCCTATCAGCAGTGGCGTTAGCGGGCAGCCACGGGGCCGTACCTTTGCCTCTACCTACGTGCAGAACCCAGGCGGCTACGCAAAGCAGCGACACGAGCAAGCAATTGCAGGGCAATTATAGATTACGCTCCTGGAGCAGCGGGCATGTGTTTACGCGCGCGTGCCGACGGGGCCACGCGCGGCTGACAGAGCCACTCAGCCCACTGCGGGCACAAGAGTGGAGAGACGGGGCGAGGGAGGGGGGAGGCTCACGTTGAGCGAGCGTGAGCGGCTGTCAGCGCGGGCAAACTCTTCCATCGCCGCTTTTCCGCGGTGGCGAAATGTTGACTACCTCTCCCGGTGAACAGGAGGTCGTGGGGGTTCCATCGCGGTCCTGACGCCTGCTCAATATTTGGAAGACGAATGTCTCCGGGTCCGGAGGGGGTAACAAAATGAATCCACGCGACCTTGGGTAGAGAGAAAGCAGGCGTCAAGGGGCCGGGATCGAACCCCACGGCCTCCTGTACACGAGGCGGGGCTCTGACAGGCGGCAGCGCGAACGAGCGGCTGCAGGGCCGCGTGTTGCCGTTGGCGCTCGCGTGAAACATGCGAACGTATTGTGTTGAGAGGCGAAGCCAAGGCCGCTCGCTCGCTCGTAATCATGCCCTCCTCCCCCGAGGGGGGGGGGTGGTGGGGGGGGGGGCTTTCGCGCGTTCCTAAATCACGGCGCGGAATTGCTTCCCCGACGCCAACGCCGCCTTGGAGGCGCCCAACATCATCGTCGTCGTGAGCCAAGGTCCATCCACTGCTGGATGAAGGCCTCTCCCTGATTTTAATAGCTTCGTCTCCTCGGCGGACGAGCTCTCTCTGTCGGATGGCGTGACGAATGGACCGCGGAGAGAGAGAGAGAACCCCCGCCCCCCACGTTCCATTAGACATCAGAACAATTGCCCCAACAGCGGTGCAATCGGTAACCGTGTAGGTGATTTGCATGTTTGCGTGCACGTGTGGTGTGTGTGTCGATGTGTGTCAGTGTGTGAGTGTGTGGGGAGCGGTAGTGTAGCGGTTAGCGCGCTGCACTGTGAACCTCACCACCCGGGTTCTATTCCCGCTCACGGCCAACACCAGTGACGATTATCTGAACCGGTCGTGGGCCTTCCCTAGGTAGACTCAGCCTCAAATGAGTAGTTGGTGTGGTGTGTAAACATCGCCACGAGGGAGACAAAGGCGGCCGGACGATGTGTTGGCCACCAATCTCCCTCGTGTGCCGTGCCGGCCTTCATAGGTGCTACCCGCCAACAGCACTTGCCCCAGCAGTCTGCCAAGGCTACACGGGGGATCTTTGCGGAACGTGAAGGCGTCACGCACCACCGTGATGAATCTCGACACGTCGGTTCGCAATGCGCAAATTAACGCTGGCGCAAACGAGCTACAGCTCGCTAATGAATCAACACTTTATACGCAGTCTTAATGTAAAACAAACACCAATTACCCCAAACCGTCTGTTAGGAGCAGCAGTTAAGAGCTCAAGCGGTTGATTAGCTTCATTATGATGGTAATCTGCTCGTTGATTTCATGAAAAGTCACTTTCGTAAAAAAATATATACTAAATATTACCCCCATTAAAAAATAGCGATGCTCAAGGTGCGATTTTTTTTATTCAGCTGCAAGATGGTGATCTATTGTATTCGCCCTGAACCCTCTTTGGATCATTCACAACGCATAGATTGATCCGCAGTGATCTGAAACGAATGGGCATAATCACCCCCCCCCCCCCCACCTACAAACGGTTACAAAGTCCTGGCCAATCTGCGAAGTCGCCTTCATCGTTTAATCCGCAGCGGGGCCCTCCGTTATTGACGTGGTTAAGGACTATGTAATGAGGAGCCACTTGCGCTTCGAGAGTGTGACGCCGTGCTCAGAGAGGAAATGGATGCCGGGTAGATGGGGGAGCGCGGTGTTGGGTGCAGATGGTGGTGGTGGTGGTGAGGGAGGAAACTCCCCACTCTCTCGATGTAATAATATTTCTCGGCCATTGATTGTTTTGCGAGAGACCCCCCCACCCCCCACCAACACACCCCCCTACAAAGAAAAAGTCAGATCCCCGTTTCGCCTGAACAGACTGTTGGGGCAAGTGCTGTTAGCGAACACCTATGAAGGCCGGCACGGCACACGAGGGGATGGGTGGCCAACACCTCCCCCGGCCGCCTTTGTCTCCCCAGTGGCGATATTTCGCACCGCACCAGGTACTAATTTGAGGCTGAGTCGACCTAGGGGAGGCCCAGGACCGGTTCAAATTATCGTCACTGGTATTGGCAGTGAGCGGGAATCAAACCCGGGTCGCCAGGTTCATAGCGCAGTGCGCTAACCGCTACATTACCCCCCCCAACACACACCCCCCACACCCATCCCTCTCCCCACGCCACCGTTTTACTGCGTACAAAACGTTCGCTCTTTGCACACACGTGAGTGCCGGGTCCACGGGAACTCACGTGAGACATTTAGAGGGAGGCACAGGCGGCGCTCGGTTTGCAGCCGCGTTTTTCTCTCGTGTTCGATACATCGATTGGAGCGAACATCTGGGCATCGTGACCCAGAAGACGTAACAATTTCCTCCGGCTCAGCATTCTGGACGGATATTTTCTGCAGCGGCGTAATGACTCACTCACGATCCCACCCCACCCCATTCTCCCTCTCTCGACTGCCCGCAAGTTATAATTGAAGAATTGTCTCAATTCAAGGTTACGATTTGATTCGGGGTTTATTTTTTTTTATTACCATCGCTGGTGAATGCAGTGGCCTCTATTGGCTCTGTGGACGAGTGACTACGTCACGCACTGCTTGCAGTAAATCAGTGATTCTCAGCCTGTTCTGGGATGGTGGCTGTCCATTCAATTCAAAGGCCACCGGGTGAAAATGATAACACGCTAATTATTATTTGCAGCAGTTGATTTTGTCCTGCTTTACATTTTCCTTCACTGCTCCGAGGAGCGCGTGTTGGCTACGCAACGGAGCGAAAGCAGTTGAACACACATACAACCAGCGCTTCATTTTGGTTCGTTCTGCTTTGCCACTGTGGTGAGCTAGGTGACTGTTGCAAATGAAGAATTATATACTGGCCTCTAGAGTTCAAATTATGGTTGATTAAACAACACGAAGACTGCTGGATGAAGGCCTCTGCACGGCGCGTCGTGGTAGGGCTGTTTGACCTTACTTCGCTTCGCTCGCCGGTGCTGGAACCGGTGACGATGTCAACCTAGCAGCTGTGGCCGAGAAATCCAAGTCTCTTGTTGCAGATGTTGAAGGTTCGAAACCAACGTCCGTCCCGGTTAATACAGCGGGTGTAATTTAACGAGAGAAAAACCGAAAAATTTGGTACGCGCCCTCCGCTTCAGAGTGGACGTTAAATATCCCGCGACGTCATGCACACGAGTAAAGGCCTTCGTGTGCCGCGTCCAAAATAAAAAGAAAAACATCTAATTTCGCCACAAATTACTCAATCGGAATACAACACTCATCATCGTCACCCCCACCCGCTCGACAACGAACACTTGACAGGACCCTCCTGAAAGGGCATCGTGTGACTGGGTTGAGGCTTTTCCAGGGTCAACAAGCGTAGTGGTAATAATAATAAAAAGATAATAAAATAAGCCAGGTTTCTAGCCGTGCGGGAACGCTACTGCCGCACCCCGCGACCGTACATCTTTTAATATTTAGCGACGGCCGTATTACGTTGCTCATATTTCTTCGAGAGATGTTAATAAAAGTGAGCCAGTAACGCTGCCTTCGCAGGGAGACATTAAAAAAGCAACGTGCCCCGCAGCAGGCGGGCGGCCCGGCAAAATGAACGGGAGCGGCTCGATGCTCCCAGCACCCACCTCGCACCATTCCCCGTCTCTCTCTCTCGCCCTCCCACCCTCCCTGCTCGCTCGCTCGCCCGCCCGCCGGCACGCGATCCCGGCCACAAGAGCCTCACTCCCCTTGCGGCTGCTGCTGCTGATGCGCTTCCACAACCACTGGGGAGTGTGCCAGCCTGCTCCACGCACACACCCGCGTCAGTGGCGCAGTAACGAGATCATCAGCTCTCAGGGGATGCGGCAATCGGCCAGGTGGAGCACCAAAATATTGCATTTGTCTCGCACAGTCGCACCTAGGCTGTTATTATATCTGCGGCCCCAACTCTTTGCTTTGGTCACCGGGGGGGGGGGGGGGGCAGGGGGGGAAGGCACCCCCCCTGCCCCCACGCTCCGTACGCTATTGACCCGTGTGCAAGTGAACATAGTCCAATGGTATGCGCAGTGTCAGATCCAGGAACACCCCTCCGCCCCTGCTTCAAGCCCCCCAAAAAGTTTTTTTTGTTTTAATTGACATTCAGGAAATATGTTTTTGTTGTTGTTTGTTATAAAGGAAAACATTCTCGAAATGTTGGGATACCTCTCCCACCGTCACACCGACCCCGCTCCCACCACCTCCCACCCGGGGGAAGTTTTCAGAGCAGCGCCCCTGGGTCCTGACAATAGCAGATGCTCGTAAAATCTGCCAGCGACAGCAGTGGATTCCGCGAGGCCGTTGGAGAGTGAAGGCAGCAACAGCCACGCGCGTCCTCGTCAGGTGTGGCACATCGCAGGGCGTGGCAGTAGTTGCCAGGGATTACGTCATCACCCACCCCCCCCTCCCCCCACTGCTACCAGCCACAAGGCTTAACAAGGAACTGCCGGCAAACTCGGAAATTATATCTTGATCTTAAGCTTTCGTGACTGCAGGAATCCGTACTCTTTGGTTCTTTTGGTAAAGTCACGTGGTAGGTAGAACATTTATAGATCACGACGTTTCGATCGCAACGCAAGCGACCGTCTTCAGGTGAGCGAGAGAAAGCCACTGAAACAAGGTCTTATATAGGCCTGAGATGGGTGCAACCTCAGGGTAAGATAAAATTATAGTTTCAATTCAAAGCCATGGTTTTGAGAATATATACAAATTTGAAATGTTTACGAGTGCGTAGATTTCCACAGTTGTGACATGCAGCTCTCCCAAAGTTCCTCTCCACGTGCTCGGCGCTTGAGATAGCCTATCGTGGCCGAAATATGTAAAATGCTGCTAAAATAAGATATATAATTCATTACAGTCGCTTCTCTTTGGCGGCCACAGAGGAACGGGAGAGGGCATAAGGGGGATGGAGCGAGCGAGGCATAGCCCCCACGGGAGTGTGCGGAGCGACCTCCCAAGCCATGCCGCAGATATTGGAACAGCCCAAGGCCATGGTTGAGCCATTGCACAAGGCTCCCAGTGTGCCATGGGAGCCCGGCGTCTGGGAGAAGCTGTGTCAGCATTGTTTCATAACGGCGATGGGCGGCCGAGGGGGAGGGAGGGGAAAGCGCGCATGAATCTCGTTAACCTCGTCGACTCCACCTTCTTTAACGCGTCGAGTGCGGGCATTTCGTAAAACCTGCGGCGGCTCCCAAGCAGGTAATGGAATTTTCAGAGCGCAATCAATTAAACCCTCGCGGGCACTGCCTAGCCCGCCTGAAATTCCGCTCCTCGGGGGGGGGGGGGGTGGAATGGAGTAGGGGAAATGGCTTGCGTGTCGCTGTGATGTGCAAGTGCACAGGCCAGCGATTCCCAGGGCTAGACGGCAGCCCGAGGGGGAGGGGGGGAGGTTTAGCTGCGTGGGTGGAGGTCCTTTTAGATGAGACCAAAATGTCACAATGGCTCTCTCAATCAAGCTGGGTCAGGCGGTCCCACATTTCGGCGACCACCTCATTTTAAAGACATCAGACCGCTTCACCTGCGTGCCCATTGAGGTCCGCTGCATTGACCTCCGCGCAGGCGCGAGAAGATCTCTAATCGCGCCGTGTATGATTTATCTTTCTGCTTAAAATTCTTTTATGACCTCGGTGACTTATTCTTTGAATTGTATATTTATTTAGGGCGCGGGAGGGCGTGCATGTAAATTTCTGAGAGCCGAGCCCCGCTCGTATTTTTATCAGACAGACCCCCCACCCACCCAATGATTTAACAGCACGCCTACGCTACACACACACACATGAGAAACGGAGGGAAGGAAATAAAAAAAAACACAATTCCACGGAATATACTACAACTGTGAAAATGTTCCCAATTATAATGCGGGCCAGAAAATCTCCAACACCGCAACGCACGCGGCGACTGGGTTGACACACACGCGGCGTTCGCTCGCTCGCTCGCTCGTTCGCTGCACTCCGCACGACTGCACCGCTCCTGCATGCGACGGCGCCTCAAGTCTGACAGCGACGCTGCCTCGTCCTCTGCCGGCTCTCTCGCGATGATCCAAGCCCGTCGACTCTCATCACCTGCGAGTCGACTGCCTTTCCCCCCGCGGTGGTATAATCTCGCTTCTTTGTTTAGTCTACCAAAAACACACACTCACACACGCGCTCGTCAAATTCAAGGAGGGGGGTGGAATAACATAAAAACAAAACCTTGTCTTGCTTATTCAAGAGCGATGCGAATGAGCAGGGACGCCCAGAGCACGGAGCGTGGAGGGGATAAAAATGGCAATTTACTCCGGGCCTCACACAACAAAGAAAGTCACTCGTCGACAAGGGGGTGCACACGTGGCATTCAGCTACAGGTCTACACGTCCCCAGGTCACCACCACAGGAACCCCCGGGGTGGCCACGTGCATGAGCCAATCACAGTCAATCTACCAAGTTTGCTGGTTTGACGGAGGATGTTGATGGCTTCAGAAGGGCTGTGCCAGGCTTCCTGAAGCACATGCACAATTTAGCACGTTGCCCTGATTTAAGTTATTCTGGCATCATGCTCGCTCAACTCATGGTATATCGCGGCTTAGCAGAGCAATGGGCGGGTTAGAAGGGGAGTGGATTTGGGGCCTACCAGCAAGAGGTCCCATCACGTGGTGGGGTTGGGCTAGCGGTTGAGTAGGTGGGGCTACGTAAAAGTGGGCGGGCCTGACCCAGCTCACCACGTGTCCCCGTTGAGCCTCGTAGAAATGTCATAACTCTACGTCACAGCGGTGGCACGCCACTTTGGCTCCAGTTGGCACGTGTGGCTTCAGCATTTTGCAGGTTCTGCCGCATTTTATGGAATCTTCTGCCGCGACTCGGCTAAGGATTGATTGGGGGATACAGCCCAAACTACTCTTGCATTGGAAATGGGCAGCTAATCAGGAGTGAACTTGATTAAGTACTTGGATGGGTGACGAACACCGCGGCTCGCCATGTGTTGAAGGAGCGGGGCTGTGTTTCCTCCGGCATAATAATAATTTACACTTCTAAAGTGCATTGCACCCGGGGGTCATGAAGCGCTGTGCAAAGGAGAGAAAAGCATCCATTGAGGCTCACACCAATCAAATTCAACCCCAAGAATAATTGTTCAAGACATGAAAACTAAAAAAAAAACACCTTAAACATTAGTGCGTCTTAAGGCGGGATTTGAATGAACCGAGGGAGTGAGCAGAGTGAATTTTCCAGTGGGAGTGAATTCCACAGCCTGGGGGCCACAAGAGGAGAGGCTGGGTCACCCACCAATGTACAGAGACGTGACCTCGGCACACACAGCAGGCCAGGACTCGGAAGACGGAAGCACTCCTGCTGGAAACACATGAAGCCACACTCTCATTCAATGGAATTGGTCAATATGCCCAAATGTAGCAGCACCCTCCTTAAAAAAAAGTCCTGAGACCCCGTGAGGACTTTATGGGCAAATAATTGCCATTATTATTAGTATTATTACGCTGGCTGGCAGTCAAACGGCTCAAAAGGAGTAAGTCTGCAGCTGAGCGGAGTTAGTTGTTTTTTTTGTCACAGACACTGCAGCTCTCTGTGAGGACGCTCGAAGGGATTTCAGAGGTAGCTCTGTGATAGCCACTTCCGGGAGCGGTTCTCGAACACAAAGGATTGCACTGCCGTAGCGAGATATATTGGAATGGGTGCTTGGCCTTGTGACCTGACGCAGATAGCACAATCGGGATACAATTGGAAGGAGGGGAAATTACTTTTTATTATTATTTGACACTGCTCTCTGACCCCAGACTCTGCTTTGAAAAGGTGGCCATTCGAATCCTTCATCCGTGCAGTGACACACCTGGGATCATAGGTAACGCTCATTCACATCGACCGCGTGCTGCCCCGGCCCCTTGTGAGAAAACTCTGACCACCAAAAAAAACGTCGCTGTCCTTTCACATCAACATTTCCCTGCTGTAGACAAGTGTCAGTGCTGTAGGGGCAAGAGATAAAGGCGCAGCCCTGCAATCGCCTGCTCACGCCACTGCTGGCATACGAGTGGGAGTGCGAGAGATCCCCCGAGAGGGTATTTGGCCAACTCTTCCACGTTGGCCAGATGTCCGAGAAGATAAATGGGGAGTACTCACACTTTACCCCACCACGCGTGACCTGGGGTGTACAAATTCTTACTGCTGGGTTGACGGGTCGGTGGTGGGATGGCATTTACGACTTGCCCATTATTTCAACGGTCGCGGCCGGGTGATGGAATCGAACCGGCAAACCTCTGGCTTGCAATTCCAGCGTGCCAGACGTTATACAACGGCGGCAACGTCCTTTCTTTGAGCGATACTCACTTTTTTCGTTTACGTTTTTTTCCATCTCTTCTTTTTTATGTTTGCATATGCAAGGCGGGCGGGCGGGCGGGCGGGCAGGCGAAGCGAACCGACAGCCAAACAAGCAGGCGTCAGAAGGCGTCGTATCGCGCGCGCCGCACTGCGCCCTAAACGGGCCCGTTATCGGCGCACACTCGCGTATTTTTCTTTCTTTTGGGGGGGGGAAGGGGCTGGGGGGGTCCCACGGTGGTGCCGCGGCACGCGCGCACAATGGGACGCGCGCACGGCCCCAGGGATGATGAATCGCCTGCCCCGGCGAATCACGTGGCGCGAATGAAGCGGGCGCCACGAGGAGACAACGATTGTCGGATCGCTGGAGGGCACCCGTGTTTTCTGTCAAGACTCCTTCTTGCCTTCCTTCATTTCCTTCCCTCTCCTTGCATTTTACAAACCCCCGGGGGGAGGTACGGACTTTGTTTTGTGTTTGTTTACCCACCCCCGGCACCACCACCCCCCCCCCCCCCCAC
Source organism: Petromyzon marinus (assembly GCF_048934315.1). Taxonomy (NCBI): domain Eukaryota; kingdom Metazoa; phylum Chordata; class Hyperoartia; order Petromyzontiformes; family Petromyzontidae; genus Petromyzon; species Petromyzon marinus. Next base: position 4,128,421 of record NC_133710.1, on the reverse strand, counting down.
AGATGATGAAATTCAATGTGTTTCATTCTACTTTTACTTCGCGTAATTTAGCTCAACTTTTTTTTTCGTTGACTTGCACTTTTGTTGTTATATTTCCTTTCACAACAATAAACAAAGACAAAGAGCCCCCCCCCCCCGTACAGCCTATAGCAGTCTGTTGGGGTAAGTGCTGTTAGCGAGCACCTATGAAGGCCGGCACGGCACACATGAAGGGGTGGGTGGCCAGCACCACGCCCGGCCGCCTTTGTCTCTTCAGTGGCAATGTTTACTACACACCGCACCAGGTACTCATTTTGAGGTTGAGTCGACCTATGCGAGGTCCAGAACCGGTTCAGATAATCGTCACTGGTGTGGGCCGTGAGCGGAATCGAACTCGGGTCGCCGGGTTCATAGCGCAACGCGCTAAACGCTACACTACCGCAAAACAACATCACAAGCGACAGCGTACACAGCAACAACATTTCTGGCTGTAATATGCCCCCCCACCCACCCCTTGGCGTGCCCTGCAAGCGTCCGAGAAGGCAGCGCCGTCGTTAAGTCTGCCGTAGAGAGTCTGAATTACGCGCCGTTTCGCCAATTCACATCGCCCCGCGCGCTGCGCTCATTTTTCATCGCGAGATGATGGTACGGCGCTCCCATTGTGCGAGTGCGATTGCGTCTGATGAGCCGCCGATAATCGCTCACTCGCTCGCTCGCTCGCCCCCCCCACCACCACCTCTCTCTCTCCGAACCGCTTTGGGGGCTGCACCGAGTTACCCCGAGCGAGTGCCGCGCGAACCCTGAGCGGAGCAGCAACAGAGGAGGGAGCAGCAGCGGCGGCGTCGGCGGTCACGAACGCCTGCAGCCGAAGACGACCCAAGGGGGGCGAGGGGAGGGGGGGTCGCATTCTGAGGGCTGCGAGGACCGTGATGTCGCGTCGCATCCGCGGCGCAAACAGCTGATCAAACGCCTTCGCTCTCCCAGTGCCGTGACTCCCGGCTCCCCCCCCCCCCGCCCACCCAGCCGGTTAACCGGGTCCTCTCCCAGCCCGGCTCGCTCGCGTCCGTATCAATCTGCAACAGCACCGATCAAGTCAAATCGGCTCTGTGCCTTATTTTGGCTCCGAGCGATACGGCCAGGTTGAGGGGACCCGCTGCTTCTGTTTGCCAAAGAACGAATTGATGGTATTGTTGCGTACATTGTCAATTCAAATTGGTGTTTTTATTTATTTAATCCGGCTAGCCTGCGTTGGAAATCGTTGCCTATATTGGAACAGAGAGAAAGCTGGCTGTTTTGTGCAAACATGTCAATCAAATCTATGTTCATCTCGCTGCCCAGGTGGGTGGGTGGGGGGGGGACATGATGAGATCTGCTTTGTCATTTTGGTAACGTTCTTTTGTTTTCACGGCCCTGCAATTGTGCGCTCACGACACTCTTGGTGGAAGGGCCTCCGCCAGGGGGAACTCTAAAGAGCCCCTCTACAATGTACTTTGGCCTACTCCTCCACGCTGGTCAGATTTCCAGGAACAGGACAACTGGCGTAACGGTGTTATTTAGAAATCGGTGTTCTTCATTGAGCTGGCCAGGTGATGACCTACGGAGATTCAATGCCTATTTCTGAAAGAGCGAGTTGGTGAATTGGTGTCAATACGTCAATCGAAATCGATGTTCACATTGATTACGCTTGTGTACCCAGGAACGTCTCCGCGAGCCTTAGGAGGGCCCTGCAAGGATTTTTGGCAGTGAGGGGGTAATGTTGGTGCGCGATTCAAATTGTAGTACTTATCATGTTAATTTTTCAGCATTGAGATGTTTTGGCCTTTACAGCTTTTTTTTTTGGGGGGGGGGGCAGGAGAACCCGGAGGAAATCTATGCAGAACAGGGGGAGATAATACAAACACGCCACGCAAAATTTTTTTCCCGAGTCTGGAATCGAACTTAGACCCCCTCCTTGCTGCCACGAGGCACAAATTCCAAACCGCCGCGCCACTCTGCCACCCTCGCGAGAAATTCCGTTCTACTCTTTGGTTCTTTCGGTAATGTCACGTAGAAAATACAATTCTTATTTTATTTTAATTCCTGCAGTCGCGAAAGCTTCGAATCTAGTCCAAATTCCGTTTTTTTTTTACGTTCCGCTCGCCAGGTGAAGGTTCGCCGAGGTTGATCGCCGCGATTGCGAGAAATCATCGGCACATCTGGGGCGCACGCATCAGACGGAATTTACTTTCTTCATTGAGACGTCTGGACGGCAACAACGAAACAGATCCCGACGCCCGGAGCTTTATCTGTAGCGATGGTGCGTAATTAGAAAAAAAAAATGTACGCACATTTTGATCATGTTCCAACACTTATATTTTTTTCTTCCCCCAAAGATTTTACGTCACGCAGGTATGAAGATATGCCAATGAAAATATCCATACAATTACATACACGCAGACACGTGCAAAGACATTGGGAGGGGTGGTGGGGTGAAGATAGCAGTGACGGAGTGGTTAGCGTATTGCGCCGTGAATGGATTTCTATTCCCAGCCACGGCTAACATCAGTGGCGAGAGATATCTAAACTGCTCCTAAGCCCCCCACCCCCGTCCTTCACCAATCTGCATTGAGCAGTGTTGTCAAGGACGGTCAACCAACCCTCCCATGACCGATTCGATCCCGACCCTGACCGCCTGTATATCTGAAGTTTGCATGTTATTTCTCCCCTTGGTCGCGTGGATTTTTCGTCTCCGGGTCCTCTGGTTTTTCCCTCCTCACATGCATTGAGATTATTCGGATAGTTTTGATGATATAAATGTCCAAATGATGGGCCACTTTTTTTACACGCTTTCTATTAACTCACTATTGTTGTTGTTGTTGTCGCATCGCCAAATATTGTAACTCAATTTAACCCATTTCCCAATGTGGTATCGACTGCAAACTTGGTATACTTATGTCATACTGATGACAATGCTATATTCTATCATAAAAAATGAAAAAATATGTTTTTAAACATTCTTTTTTATGTTATGTTTCGGCTTGCGTCTAATTGTCCACGTTCAACTAACGTTGGCTGTAAATCACCACGGCCCCTTCCGTTATGGCAAGCGTTCGCGGCCACTTCCTGGAGTCGTGGAGTTCTGCCATTACGAGTACGGTACATTTCATTAAAGCGTGTTTTAAAAAAAATCTTTTTAAATATTACTTATTTGAGCCATCATTTGTGGCCAGGCCGCTTCTGAAAAATAAGTTAATAGCTCCAGTGGCTTTGCCTGGTAGGATGGGGATGGTTTAGTTTTGTATTTGTATGTGTCTGGGTGAATTGTTTACCTTTCCTGTACTTGGCACTACTATCACGTTTTTGTCCTGTTGTTTGTTGTAACGTTCGTACCCGCCCCAACTGGACATCTGTGAAAAAGAGCTTTATAGCTCATCGGATTCCTCCAGTATGATTGTGATATGCAGGGAGGCATTCGACGATACATTATCTTTGCCAAATGTAACTTTTCCAAAATTGGATAATTACCCACAAATTATTAAATTTGAGACCATACAGCAGCAATCATGGGCCTCCTGCTGGCAGGCGAATGGCCCTAGGTCACTCACACAAAAGGAAACTCATCCCACCCTCTTGAATTCTCTCTCGGCCAGTTAAACAAGACAAAATCCTGACATTTTTTTACTGGAAAACTATCATCTTTGCGATCACTATTACTACTATACGTGGGTACGCGCGAATTAGCGTATTATTATGTTCAAGTGGGAGGGAAAGGGACCGGTGAGTGTGCGGAGTGCCCACAATCTAAATGAGGCATCGCTGAGACGCACCGGCAGGAGATGCCGGTGGGAGGACCATGGTCAGCCCACCGAACCTTGAGATCGAGAGGTTGCCCTCTTTGATCTTCCGGCACGGTGGCTGAAATTATTAACAAAATATATTCTTGAAACTATCTAATTTGAATTGCGCACAGTAACAATCCAACGGGAAAGTCCCCCCCCCCCACCTCTCCCACCCCCCCCTGCCCCGCCCTTCTACCCCCATGCTTCTGTCCACCCAGCAGTATAAAAAGGTTCGCAACAGTTCGTGGATGGACAGGTCCTGTGTGGTGGGGTAAAGCGTGGGTACTCCGCCGCCCCTTCAACACACAAACTGGTCGGTGTGAAATAGTGCAGCACAGCACCCTGTCTCTATCTCTCTTATTATTCTAGAGAGAGAGAGAGAGAGACAGGGGCTCTCAAAAGCTCCCTCGAGTGGAGTCTCTTTGTCCAGCAGTGGCGTGAGCAAGCAGTTGCCGGGCTGTACCTTTATATTGTTTACATTTTATAGGACCCCCCCCTACCCCACCCTACCCCACACACGCACAAGGGCCCCTGGTGTTGAGTCGGGGGCCCTCGTGCTGAGTCGGGACCCCTGGTGTTGATTCGGGACCCTTGGTGTTGAGTCGGGACCCCTGGTGTTGAGTCGGGGCTCCTGGTGTTGAGTGGGAGGCCCTGGTGTTGAGTCGGGACCCCTGGTTTTGAGTCGGGGCTTCTGGTGTTGAGTTGGGGGTCCTGGTGTTGAGTCGGGGCTTCTGGTGTTAAGTCGGGACCCTTGGTGTTGAGTGGGAGGCCCTGGTGTTGATTCGGGACCCCTGGTGTTGATTCGGGACCCCTGGTGTTGAGTCGGGGGTCCTGGTGTTGAGTCGGGGCCCTGGTGTTGATTCGGGACCCCTGGTGTTGATTCGGGACCCCTGGTGTTGAGTCGGGGCTCCTGGTGTTGAGTCGGGGGCCCTGCTGCCGAGTCGGGGGCTCCTGCTGCTGAGTCGGGAGCCCACAGGTGATGTCGGTTGCCGCTGTCATTTGAGTGCTGGTGGGGAATAAAAAAAAACCCAAAGACGAAAGTAAAAAACAAAACCTCCTTAAAACGCGTCGTGTCCCCGTAATTGCCTTCGAGAGTTTGTATTTTGTGCGCGAGTGTAAATTCCACTGACCAAACCAACCTGGTCGCACTCAGGGCTTCATTAAATCGCCTGTCAAACCCCACAGCCAGCCCCTACGTGCACACGAACACACACATAAAAACACACGCATAAAAACACACGCATAAAAACACGTATAAACACACACAAACACAAACACACACGCATGCGCGCGTGAACCACGCATCCCCAGCAGCAACTGCCCCCCCCCCCTCGCCCAGCCTCTCTCTCCTTCTCTCCCGATCTCAACGTGACAGGACCTGCACTCACAGCGCCCGTCGAAGAGACTAATTATAAGGGATGCGTTGTTGGGGGGGGGTGTGCAAGGAAGAGCGCTCGTACACACGCACACGCACACAAAGCGGCACCATCAGAACGACGGCTTAGGGTGACGCTGACACAAAAATAAATTGTGGCGGGGCAGGCGCTGCGGCTGCGGTGTGCGAGTGGTGTGTGTCCGTGTGCGCGACCTCCTTCCCCCCGACGTGACCTCTATTATAGCAGTCACGCACATTGACGCGCGCTAATGGCCAGCTCGCAGAGAGAGAGAGACAGAGAAAGAGAGCGAGAGTGCGCGCGAGAGAGTTGGAGGGAGGGAAGAAGGGAGAGGGGTGGTGGAAGGGCACGGGGATGCAAAATTAAATATAAATTATACAAACAAACAAAGGGAATATGAGGCCCGGACAAATAGCGACGTGCCGGGACTGCGCGCGCACGGGGAACCCAACGTAAGTCGGTGCAAAGGAAAAAGAAAACCCGACAAACTTTTAGCGGAAATAATTTCGGGCGCAGCAGCGTTTCGCGGCGGCGGAAGAGACGGTGTCACAGGAGGCATGCGCGACGCGTCGATATAAGCGGTCGCGCCGAAGATGTTTGCGGGAGTTTTTTGCGCGTGTTATTTTTTTATTAAAAAAAAAACTCGTGCGAGCTGAGCTGAGCTGCGTCGACGTCGTCGTCACCTCTCTTCAAAGAGAACACGACGGCTTTAGCGGCCACGGCCGCGTGCGAAGGAGCGGTGTGTGCCGTCCACGCGGGCAAGCCACCCCCACTCCTAACCGTGCTTATTTATCTTCAAACTAAACGCATTTTTTTAAATTTCACCAGGTAAGACCCCCCCCCCCTCCCTCCCCCGCACTGAGCTACCTATGTAGCTTTCTCTTTTTGCAGAAGCGACCTGGCCACCAAATGTCAAGCTCAACGAAGTGGCTTATCATCGTGTATTCCTAAACCCGGAGGGCACGGAGAAAAATCCACGCGACCACGGGGAGAGAGACACCGCAAACTCCAAATAAACAACAGGCGTCAGGGTCGGGATCGACCCCTCTCGCCATCGCGACGACCTTTCGCTAATGACCGGTAGGTCTGGCAAAACAAAGACAAATACTACCCCCCCCCGTTGCTGCTAGCCAGTAGCACCTATGAAGGCCGGCAGGGCACAGGAGGGGGTGAGTGGCCAGCATCACGCCGGGCCGCCCTCGTCTCGCGAGTGGCGATGTTCTCACACCGCACCAGGTACACCTGAAGCATCTCACAAACACGCACCGCACGCTGAATCGGCCACACAGCCAGAGCAGGGATGGGAGTCGTCCATTGGGTCGGGTTAGTAGGCGAAACAAAAATCGCAACCGACCACCCCGAAGGCGGGAAACCCCCTTGCAAGCCACGCCCAACATGACGCGTGCTGATGACGGACCCCTATGCTGTCACCATGCCCCGCCTATCACCTACCGTCCAGCGGCACACGTGCGAACACGCTTTTCACTTCAATAGCCCCTTTTTGTGTTGTCCCATTCGTCGAGTAACTCTCAGGCATACCTAAAGATTCTTACGGAGACCCGTGGGCACAGATGTTGTTCACTCATATTCAGAGAGGAGGGGGGGGGGCACTTTCGCCGATAAGACATCATCAGTGCGAGGGCCGCCACGCATTTGAAACCATTGGGGTTTGACAGCAGCACGATGATTGGGGGTGTTTCAAACATTTTGTCAGTGGCCGCAAGTGACCCGCGGGCCTTGCGTAGACATACAGCAACTTGCGTAGAGACTCACAGACGTATATAGAGACCCTTCGATTTACGCTGTGCAGAAACAGTGGACGCAATATTTAAGTTGTATAGGCAGTCAGTCACAGGCAGAGACGTGGATCGCCCTGATGCTGTCCTTGAACAGGGGCAGCGGGTCGACAGCACGGACGGCCTGGGGAAGGGAGTTTTCAGACTAACTAAAGTAAAAAAAAATACTTCGATTGTATTGATAGTTTTTTTTTATCCCAATAGATTTGGCAGTAGTCGCGGTGGTTGTTTGTTTGGTTGTTGTTGTTAAAAAGCCAACCACTGCAAGAATAAACGATTACATACGGTGCGCCGAGCGAAGTGAAAGGCCTATTTGCATAATGAGACATCTCTTAACATAATGGTCCATTTATTTCCATCAAACGTAAGCCACGTTGGCCCCTTTTAGGCTGTTTAGATGTCCCACAAAGAGCGAAAAAAAAAAGTCATATCAAAATGTGATTATCCTCGTGGTAATGAGGATCGTTAGAAGATGTTGGCCTCCCGAGACGGGGTCGACTGTTCGTGTTCGTCATGGAAGTCACTAATAGCTCTGCGGAAAAGGAAACAAAAAAATCCTCCGAGAGAGAGAGAGGGTAGAGGCCAGGATTGGTGCCCTCTCGGCACAACGCACGCATAATTATTATCGCTGGAAAAGGCGCGCACGAATTTGAATGCTGGCTCGTTAGCGGGTTCCAAACTGCCGGCTTGCAGAGTTTACGAACTGGGCTCCGTCCGTCCGTCCGTTCGTCAATTGCGGGCGACGTCAACTCGCGCAAAGGACGCTCCGACACATGTAAACGAAAGCGGAGCGTAACGTGGAGCCGTTGTCCACGGGGGGGGGAGGGTAGGGGGGGGGGGGTACGTGCCAAGATAAACCTGGCACACGTTGATCCTGGGGTTGTTGTTTAACGCGAAACTTGTTGGGAGTACGCGATGCAGTCGATAGAAGAGAAAAAAAAGGACGACGATGACCACTTACAAATATCGGAACGCGTTTTAGCCACGGAAGCTTCTCGTCCATAGGCATTCAGTACTGCGAGTTGAATACATTCGGGCGTGTTGGGGGGGAAAAAAGCGATGCGCGATCTACGGCGTATGCATGCTTTTTTTTAGTCGCTTGTAATGAGAGATGGCCTCTTCCTTTTCCTGTGCTCTCTCTCTCTCGCTCTTCAGTTCGCCAGACTCCGCGCGTGCCCCATTTAGCGCCGTCGCGTAATTACCACAGAATAAAGTTTCTCGCGGAAAGCTTGTGGTGGTAGTGGTGGTGGGGGGGGTCAGGTCTGCTACTGTGGCACAACAGACAGCCATCAGCGCGTTATTCAATCATCTGCGTAATGGCGCGTCCTATTAGGGAAGATTACCACTGCCCGTGAGCAGGGCCCGCAAGTTTGTTTTCATTCCGAGCCGGCACTGATTTGCCGAGTGCTTTACGAACACTCCTTTCTTGCCGTTTGCTTGTCACAGGAACACGTGAGCGCATTACGGGAGAATGCGCGTGTGTGTGTGTGTGCGCGCGCGCTCGTGTGTATATGGGCCGGTGGCGCAATGGGTTAGCGCGCTGCGCTACGAACCTGGCGACCCGAGTTCGATTCATGCTCACGGCCACCAACATCCGTGGCGATTATTTGAACCGGTCCTGCGCCTCGCCTAGGTTTACTCGTGTGCCGTGCGGACCTTCATAGGTGCTCGCTTACAGCACCTCCCCCAATAGTCTGTTAAGGCTATACAGAGGGGTCTTTGTCTCTGTTTTTTTTAGTGGATATTCATGTGCATGTGCTCACATTTTCTCCGATTCCCATTTACAGTGGATCGATGGTAAGCACATTGAATTTGCAAAGCAGAGGTCGCCAGTTGGATACGATCTCCCGTCGCGGTTATAGGTTTCTCTAATTCTCTCCCCTTGCCGGCCGCTCTCCGCCCGGCACTGTGCAATGTGTGCGCCGCAATTAGTCGATCGGCAGGTCGCGTATGATGGGGTCAAGTGTGGGTACTCCAACCCCTTACCAAATGTATCGGGGATGGGGAGGGGGGCATTCACACAATCCACGCAGAAAGGCGCCCGAGTCGGGTAATCGAAACCTAGGACATTCTTGCTGCGAGGCACGAGTGTTAACACTCTGCCATCCTCGTATCGGCCACGTCGCTATGAAGTACAACGAGCGCCGGGCAGTTCCACGATCTCATGGACTCCTGCCTCAAAAAGCCCTGGATCACCCGGCTGCGTGCCACGACGCGTGGCCTGCGCCGGACACGACAGCCAAGAATCCATCGCGCCGCTGCCATCTCCTGGCAGCCTTGCAGCCCACAACTATTCACCACCTGGCATTCACAGAGCTGTCTTCCATCACAAGTACTAACCAGGCTAAAACTTGCGTTAGCATCTGACATTTTACAAGATTGGTTATACGATCACGGGGACGTGATCAATTAAACCAATCATCATCAACCGTGATCGATCTACTGCTGAGCGAAGGCCTCCCCCAGTTGTCACCACCTCTGATGGTCCATGGGATTTCAGACTCGCCTATCACTTTTGCATCGCTCCATCACTCCGGTGGACGGCCTCGGATCCATTTGTCGTGGCAGGTATAGTCAACGGGCAATTAAAAGCGTCGGTTGTTCCGGTGCTGTCGTGCTGCCTATTTAAGAAGGCCGGTAAGGTGGCACGGTTATCCTGACTTTTTTTGCATATTGCCCTGCAGACGATTGGCGTAGCTTCAAGTGAAACGACGGCTCAAATGGACACGTTCGTTCGTGAGGATTGCTCTTCGAACAATACCGTTTAGCCGAACGATTAATCATCGGCGCGTCATGACACGTTGATTGCACGTGGCAATTATTACATTTGTTTGGCCGTGTCGGAGGTTTGAGGGCCTAACCTCCCCCCCCACTCAATAAATAAATAGATTACGAATCAGAAATACGGTAATTTTTTTTCCATCTCCCCTGGCCAAACAAAACGAAAGACGTTGTATTCTCACATTCTGGAGCGAAAATAGAGGCCCGCAGCAGAGATGTGCAGTGCATTTTTCATAACTATCTAAAAGCGCCGCCGTGTAAGCACCACATAAATCCTTCCGTGGGGACATTAACAAAGGACAGCAGCGATCAACGGAAGCCCGCGGTCAGTGTTATAGTTCATCCGAAACAAATAAATAAATCTTCGAGTGCGGAAACCCGATTTGTGAAATTGACTAATTCCCACACCCCTTGTACAGGTCACAGTCGGAGCGATGCCTTTCGCAAACGCGCATTGAGACGCAGAACATCATATCCCGCTTACAGCCCCCTGATGAAGCCACTGGTGGAAATGCCGAACGGCTGGTGGTGAATAAATTAGTAGGATAGCCACTTTTGACTCCCCACCCCCCCACACAAAGCAGTACTCGTTTTATCGACCACAGTGGTGGGAGGAGGGGGTGGGGGGATGATGGGGCTGACTGAACCTCCCAATCCCAACCAGGATTTCAGCTCGAAACCTTTATCGCGGTTCATGGCACTGCGCATGAACTATCGGGACATGTGCGCACAGACGCGAATTCACGCACAGCGCTGCATGCGCTCAGGAATGTAATGGGCTAGCGAAAAAAAAGTCTGGAGGTAGATTTCTATCTCCGTCAATTCCTTTGTTGGGTGACCTCCCCAGGTTGCTTTATTGCTTTTTAATGCCTCGTATATTCCAGCGGAGGAGGTGGAAATGTAATCCGCGAGTTCAACCATCGGTCACGACGCCGCGAGTTCACCGTTCGCTCGTAATGAGGGCCGGACAACGGAGCTTCGGTGCGCCAAGGACGCCTCCGCCCCCTCCCCCACGCCTTCAGGGAGATTTCAGAATAGGCAGAAACAGAAACTTCCCAAAGGGGGGACAGGCGGATGGAGGAGGAGGGGTGGGGTGGGTGGAGGGGGTGCTGAATGTCTTTCTTTTTTGTTACTCCTAAGATAGAATATCGATCGACAAAACTGAACTAAGCATTAATTAAATGCCAATTTTCGGTGACCCCGCCACCCCTAACCACCCCCGCCCATTGTATCCACCACTGACAGCTCGGGCCCTCCGACGCAAAGTGGGTCACGTGCGCGCGTGGTGGTGGTGGCGGTGGTGGTGGTGGCTGTTGGGCCACCAGAAGACGACAACGCAACAGTGCGATGCGATGGAGGAGTCTGGACGGCGACTTCGGATAACTTGGGACCGTTACCGGAGGACTTCCGTGCTCCCCAAAGGAAGACCAGAAATTGTCATTCGCCCTTTGACGTATGTTAAAACGATTTTTTTAGCGAGTTTGCCGATTATCTGAGCAAATGCCATTTATAACTTTGATCATTACCTGCGTAGCGATAGTGCATTGATAATGTGCCATTGTTTTGAGGGATTTCTGATGTGTGTTATACTGGAGCGGTCTGGGGCTGCGTTGTTCTTTGTGCTGCCTTGCCCAATCTTGACAAATCGAATTAAATATTGTATCAATTATGTATATTTTGTGACTTGCTTAACTATTTTCTCAATCTTGCACCGTCGTTTTGTTGTATTGTTTGCTGTTGTAACTCGCCGACCCGCCCATACTAGAACATCTGTGATTAAAAAAAAAAAATTCATAGCTCATTGGATTCCTCCTGCAGTTGAAATAAAGATTGCGAAATAATGCCAATATTGAAACAGCCAAGAACGTCTGAATCGAATCTGCCACCACTCGAGTCGGGCCAGACTAGGGGAACTACGACGCGAAATCCACAGAACCCGAGACTAAATTAAAAAAAAACTCAACAGATTGTCATCGACGACACGACAATAAAACTGGTCGCCTACATTACCCACCGAGCAACGCGAGATCCCAGTTCCTCAACTGAAGAAGCTCCCTGGCGCGCGAAGTGGAACGCTGTGCAGAGAGCTCAAGCCTCGGATTAATTTGCAGGAGTTTATGGGGCCTCGCCACATGCCAGCTTTTACGACTGCCAACGCCCCCACGGACCCCGGCGTAGATTGGGGCGGGCTACCGGGGTGCAGAGGGGGGGAGGGGGGTGGATGCGAATTGCGTGAACCCCTTTCTCATAAGACGCATCCCATCCTCGCTGGCTTGCTCGCTCGCTCCCTGTCGCCCCAGCTAACCTGCCCTCACCAATTCACACCCCCACCCCACTCCACTAGTCACCTTGCGTCATAATCACAAAGGTCGTGTTTCCTACGAGCGTTGCGTCAAAATAGCTGACAGCACAGTGGCCCCCAGCTAGCACTATCTAAATCTACTAATGACATGGGAGCAGAGACGTAAGGGGAGGGGCAGGGAGGGCACCCGCCCCCCTCACCGCCGCCCGCTCCCCAGCAAACTTAGGGACTGGGGGATCGGGGTGAAGTTCCCACCTGTCCGAGTATGATCCTGGATACCCCGGGAAATGACATTCCGTGTTCGGGTGCCCGGTAATCCATTTGTCCCGAGATCTGGTGGTGTTGTGTTGAACAGTAACACTGCACAGCTGTTAATAGACATAGGCTGATTGATAGATCTGTCAGCGGTTTGGCTTGGTGGAAATGATGGCAGTCCTAGATTCGGGTTAAAGCCATGTGGCTGGGCCTCTGTAATTATTACCCTTCAAAGCCACCCCCCCCCCCCCCCCCCCCGATGGACCACCCACTGCCACTTGCCTCTCTCAAACTTGATTTCGTTTTTGTTTCCACAAGGAAGCGGCTGGGAGGCTCCGACGGCATCGCTTAGAGTTCGAATCACAGGTGTCTGCCACCTGTGATTAAAACCAGGTTCTCAGGGTGTAGGGAGATGATGGTATCATCCTAGTCACCATTGATTGCACAAACGAACCCAATTAGATTTTGATTTAAAGCTTTCGTGACTGCAGTAATTCATATTCTTAGTTTTTTCGGTAAAGTCACGTTGAAGAGAAACAACAAAATAACAAAATATATATATAAAAAACAACACACCTGATGATGACCGTTTGAGTTATGGTCGAAACGTCGTGAGAATTTTTTATTGTTTTATATATATTTTGTTATTTTGTTGTTTCTCTTCAACATGACTTTACCGAAAAAACTAAGAATATGAACCCAATTAGCTTCACTTTTGCGTGTACGGTAAACTTCCTTCGAACCCGACGTGGTAAGACGCGCTAATCGGAAGAACAATAAGCGGATCTAAGCCTGGCTAAATTCAAGCTCTGAGAATTAAAAAAAAACATATATATTGATACATGACAAACATGAATAATACGTTTAGACTTACAACTTTCGTGACTGCAGGAATTCATATTCTTGTTTCTTTCGGTAAAGTCACGTAGATAGAAAAAAAAAATCTTTATTAAAAGCAAAAAACCTGCGACGTTTTTATTTTAATTTGGATTTTTGTTTTCTATCTGCGTGACTTTACCGAAAGAACCAAGAGTATGAATCATACGTGACAAACATTACTCTCGGTGGCAAAGAGAGAAAGGGGCTGATCACTCCCACCCCGACTGTGTGGACCTGAGGTCACGTGCAAATATTTCTGGAGGTAGCTCTGCCTCTGTGGGCCGCACCAAATGGATACTTCATCTCAAGACATGTACATTGACACGAGAACGCTGTTGGGATAACACTGGGGAAACAAGATCAAATATATCGTTATATATATTTTTTTATCGTTCTCACGGACAAGGCAGATGACTCTGTACGTGCGAGCGTGATGCGGGTGCAATTCCACAAAACAGATGAAATCATTTAAAACAAAAATAAATGGAGCAATTACCATTGTACGACATTCTAAAAGTTACCATCGTGTAACATATAGTTTTTTGAGCAAACAAAAAAAATATGTTTCTAGTTAAACACTTTTGACGAGACCACACGCCCAACCCGTTTCCACTGTACTGGACGCTACTCGTGTTGTGGAATTACCCTGCTCTGTAACAGTACGTGGGTGCACTCGGCACCAAACGTGTGGACGGAGTGAGCAGGCAGTAGCAGCAGCAATAGCAGGCAGCAGCAGCAGCACCAACAGCAGGCAGCAGCAGGAGCACCACCAACAGCAGGCAGCAGGTGACAGGCAGCAGCAACAGCAGTCACGATCCGGAATCCGTGCGGTCGCTCGCGCGTTACCGCGTTCTGTTGCCGCTGGTCAGCTCCGTTGTGATGCCGGGCGCTTTCGGTTTAAATGGACACATTAACGTCCTACGGATGATGTGGTCTGCCGAGTGCTTTTGACCGCGGGATTTTAAAATGTGACAGCGTTATTAATAAGTTATATATCGTACCCATGCATACTCTGCCCGGGTTCCCTCCGAACCTCTATTGTCGTGTGTTTAACGCAAGGGTGCAAGAGGTTAATGGCAGCTACATGCTACCGACACTACAGCATGACGCGTACATCATTCCTCCACCCTCGATCCACCACTGCTCAATGGGAGATCGCTCCTTCTCCGCTGCTGCATCCGTGGCACGCGCCCTATTACTGCGGCCGTAATCATAACCCTGGTCACATCGCGTGCTGTTTGCTCCACTAAATGGAAGATCCAGGGAGATCATTCACAAGAGTCGGCGATCGTCTGCTACCGGCTTCTGTGGTCCCAATGTCAAATTTGATTTTTTTTTATTACCTGCAAAAATTACTCAATTGGAATTATACATGGCAATTATCGCCCGTGGACATCTGTGAAAGAGAGCTGCAAAGCTCAGCATATTCCTCCAGTCTACATACAGATTATGCACTTTTTGGTTATTTCGGTAAAGTCACGTAGATAGAAAATAAATAGATCACGACGTTTCGATTGCAACACAAGCAGCCGTCAGCAGGTGAAACAAACACAGCAGGAGAACTGCTCCTACATCTGATGACGATTGCTTGCGTTGCGATCGAAACTTCGTGATCCATTTATTTTCTATCTTCGTGACTTTACCGAAAGAACCAAAGAGTATGGATTCCTGCAGTCACGAAAGCTTCAAATCAAGATTCATACAGATTCTGATGAAGACTCTGAGAGTGCGAAAACTTGGCAGGACCCTCTTGAAAATTTAAATAAATGTCTTGAGACTCAGCAGTAAGGATTTGCTGGGTAAGAGAGCGCAACCCGGGAACTGTAAACGGCGTCGAGTAATCAGCACCACGTGTGCTGGCACATGTGTACGCTGCCTCTTCACCGTGGCCATGTGCTGTGAGGAAAGACGTTTCGGGCAATGGCCCCCTTCAGAGCATCAGTACCATTGCCCTTAAATGCTACTTCTTATATATATTGCCACTTAATTCCACGGTGTTCTTGAACAAATTGTTGTCTTTATGTATATGCACACACAAATTCCAACTGTATAGTGTTTCACCATGATGCCCTTAACTTGCTTTGCTCCTTCAGGCGGCTGCCTCCAGCACGATTCTGCAAGGTCCCTATTTCAATGAAGGGAGAAGAACACAAATCGCATTATTTTCATTTGCGGCAAGAAAATAAATCCTCGGAGAGAGAAAGGAAACGCAGTCCCGCGGCTAAATGTAAGAAATGATGGCAGATGAAAACGGCACTTGAAACAATAACAACACGACATTTGCATAATGAACGCAATTTGAAGGCGAGCTAAGTATTTTCCGCGAACAACACGGCCATGAATTCACATTCTCGAGCTCTCTGATGTGACGACGGCGACGACGGTGATGATGATGATGCTGCTCGCTACAGTAGCAGGAGCAGCGACGCCGCCTCTCATCGGGAAGCCTTAGCCAGCTCCCTGGCTTCGCTGGAGGCACCGGCGACAATGTTCACGCAATGTTCTCGCCGCACACATCCGATTCTCGTTAACGTCACACTCGGCACGCTCGTTCAATTAATAAACCACGTTGCGTGCGCGATGCCCCGGGGGCGAGAGGACGAGTTGGGGGGAGGCGGCGGAATGAATCACCGCACGCGAATCGAACCCAGGCTTTCCGTTCTCGCCGTGAAGGCGCAAAGTATCGCTGGGGTTTTTTATATATTTATTTTGGTTTAGTCCGCGAGTAATCCGATTGCCTCCATCTGCTATCGTCACGTCTGGTGGACTCTATTCCTGGCTCAGAGGGAGCGAGTCGCGATGGGGAGGTGGAGAGGTGAAATCCCAGAAAAACAAATTGCTTGGGTGATGCTGCATTAGCAGCGGTGCACAAGCGACGGCTAACACAACGCAACAAAAGAAGAAAAAAACATCACATTAATTCGTGAATAACACTGCGGCACGGAGAGATGCCACATAGGCCAAATCCTGTTTTGCAGTTGGCTCAGCCCATCATCCCTCCTGAACGTGATCGATAAAGTACACTACCACTTCGTGGAGAAGCAATGAGAGTGGTTGCCATCGAAACCCGGTACAAACTTTGCGGTGACATCACTTTAAGTGGCATATGGCCGCTGTTGTGTGAACGGCGTGGTGGAGTAGGGGCGAGCGCATTGCGATTCGAACCCTGCGCTCAGAGTTACAGATTCCCACCAGCATCCGTGGCTTAACGTTCGTCCCCGGGGCCTCCCTTAACGTAAGTCGACTCAGCCATGAAATGAGTACCTCGTGTGCAGCATGACCGGCACTGGGGAGACACGCGCGACCTGGGCACAATTTCCACGTCTCCACAGCCACAAGATAATCCCGAGCATCAGCAGTAGCAGGGAAGAGTCCGGCACGATAGAGGCAATAGAGAGGGCCTAGAACCTGGTCACTATCCAGCGATCCCACGCAATCACCACCACACATTCTCCTCCACCTCCGATTAGCGAGGTTTGCTACGTCCGGTGCGAAAGAAAGTTAAACATACAGTACATAGAACTCAGCCCTGGGAGGGTGGCCCCACGCTGGCGGGCAAGTCTCACGATGGGTTTGTGCATCACACAGCGTGTTGTGAAAGTCCCTTCCCATGGACATCGAGTTGCCGTACCCCGGCTTGCCAGGAGAATGCGGTACAGCGATGAGAACACCAATCTGTTCCACCTGTATGGGATAAGAGTGTTGCCAACCTGGCACGCGTTTTTTTATTTCTCCGAATTCCTCACCACCTGTAAACACCCGTGAAAGTGCCGATACTACCTTGGCATATCCAGAGGGGGAAGAGGACCTCAGAGCTGCACTGGTTTCCCCCCTTTGCCTCTTCATCTAAGCACCCCCGAGTCTCTCTCTCTCTCTCTTCGAGTGAGCGACTAGTCACTAGTGGGTTGAATTTTTTAAAATGATTGCTGCGGGTGATGGGGGGGGGAAGTAGAGGGAAAGTCGAGGGATGACTCAATGGGCCCGAATATAATCGGCAACAAAACTATATCAATGAAACAAATAATACAAATACTGGTGCCAGGCAAAGCAATGCAGTGAAAGCGCCGTTGAACTCCTGAACAGACAGATGCACACCCGCCTGCTGTGAAAGGGGCAACCCGAATGTTGGGGAATTGGAAGAGGGGGCGTGGATGGGTAGAGCACGATGCCATGGTCTTGTGAGATACTCATTGGACAACCGGGACTCTCCCTATATGCGCCTCATCAGGGAACACGCTTTTTTGTTATCTACACAGAACTAGTTTGCACATGGGACGGGTTATGCACACAGCACGGGTTATGTATACATACACAAGAACAACAACCGCCATTCGCCACTAAGTGGCGGTGACGTCACCACGACGCTTGTGCCAGGCCATGTGCACCTTGAGGCCACGTGAAGTGTCGAACGCCCGCTGGCAGGAGGTCACGGGGCAGACCCAGGTGCCACAGGTTGACTGACTAAGATGACTGAGATGACTGGTTGATGCACCACCTGTGCCCCCTACTGTGCCAACCTGCTGTGCTTTAGCCACCCGGCGCTCCGCTCGTTGTTGTGAGCGTCGCTCCTCCGCCCTCCGTTGTTGTTGGGGGGCGACTGCCTCCAACTGCCCAGTAGCGTCCTTCACGAGCCTCCTCCACAGAGGCCGATCTTGACACCGCTGGTACCAGTCATCGGCAAGTCCGCTCAGCTCCACGTCCTCCTGTACCACATCATTCCATCTCTTCTCTAGCCCGTGCCGCGCCCGTTTAGCCCCCTCGATCTGGCCGAACAAAAGCTGTTTTGGCATGCGGTGGCTGGGCATGCGGGCTACATGACCCAGCCAATGCAGCCTTGCCTGCCGGAGGAGCTCACCGATGGGACCTTGCCTGGTTAAACCCAGGATGGATCGTAGGCAGGCTAGCCTAAATATTTCTAAACGGCTAAGATGTTCCATTAGGGGGGTCCACGTTTCGCAAGCGTAGAGAAGGGAGGGAATAACCGTGGCCGAGAAGACCTGAAGCTTAGTGCGTAGCGACAGACCAGGTAGCTTCCACACAGCGTTACGCAACCGATGAAAAGATATTGCTGCTCGACTGATTCGGAGTGAGACCTCTGCTGTGAAACTGGAGTCGGTCATAAGCACACTGACCAGGTATAGGAAACTCTCCACTCTCTCCACAACTGCCCCATCACCTATTGCGAGTTGTGGGGGTGGAGTGTCCGATAGTACAAAATACCCAGGCAGGTGCTTAGTTTTGGTGGGGCTGATGGTAAGGCCTCATCTCTTAGTGGCACGCTCTAGTCTCAGCAGCAGCGTCTGCAACTCCTCCTCTGATTGAGCAGCTATTACCAAATCATCGGCATACATAACGTGGTTGAGCAATAGGGAGCCATCCCCTGACCGCACCCGGGCATCGATCAGCCTCCCATTATATCTGTACCAAATGCAGATTCCCCCGGTACAGCTATTGAAGACTTCACGAACTACGTGGTCAAAATAGATGTTAAATAATGTGGGAGCCAGAGGACATCCCTGTCGCACCCCAAGGTGTACAGGGAATGGCTCTGACTCCCGGCCACGTAGTTTTACCCGGGCCCGCTCACCATCATGAAGGTCCTTAATGAGCATGAGCAGATGGTCAGGGACTCCAAAAGAACGAAGAACAACCCAGAGCCCAGGCCTACTGATGGAATCATAGGCCTTCACCAGGTCAATAAAGCAGAGATGTAGGTCTTGTTGGAATTCCCTACACCTCTGCTGTAGCAGACGGACAGAAAATATGGCATCTGTGCAGGACCGCTCTTTCCTGAAACCACATTGGAGCTCCGCAGTGCCTGGAAAGGCGATGTTTTCCTGGCTGAGGGATTTCCCCTCCCCCAGGACCTCACAGAAATGCTCAGCAAATCTGCAAACCTGTTCCTGGGGGTCGGAGATTGGATCACCGTTTTTTCCCCTAATGATGGTAATAGGTGTGGCGCTGCAGGTTACTTTTTTGATGGAGTTAAATAGAGATTTATGATCGCGGGCCACTGAGGCAGCATCCATCTCCTCAGCAACCCGCGACCACCACCCATCCTTGCAGCGCCTCACGGCTCTCCGAACCTCCGAGCGAAGGCTGCGGTAAGCCTCCTCATTCTCTGAAGTGGGATTCTGTAGCCAATGACAGTGGGCCTGTCGCTTTTTCTCAACCATCCTGAACACCTCCTCTGTCAGCCAGGGTCTCTGGGGAGGTCTGGACCACGTACCCAAAGCAGCCATCGCAGCTGCATGAGTCACAGTCCTAAACCTCGCCCATTTACCCTCGACATCAGGAGGAGTGGGAGACGATGCTAACCCCAGCCGCAAGCGTTGATGAAATTCTCGCTTGCAACTTTTATTAGATAACTGAGACCAGGCCACTTTAGGTTGGAATGGGGTCCTGGTGTGCACCCACCACCGGAGTGGAAGAATGACAGGTGCATCTTACAGATGACTAGTCGATGGTCAGAGGGCAGATCAGCTCCACGGTAGGTCCTGGTGTCAAGGACATGGGCTCGCATCTGCTGGTTCATCACTATATAGTCCAGCAGATGTTCTTGCTTGGACCCGGCATGCATCCATGATGTTATGTGGATGCGCCGATGCCGAAACAGCGTGTTGATAATTACAAGCCCATGGGCTGCACAAAAATCTAGCAGCCTCCTACCGTTGTTATTGAGCTGATCAGGCCCATGCCCTCCAATCACTCCAGACCAGGTGCCTGCATCATGACCAACTCGGGCATTGAAGTCACCCAACAAGGTTACTCTATCCCGAGGGGCCACTTTAGCATCACCTGTGACAGGAGGTCATAGAAGGCATCTGACTCATCGGCTTTGCCTGCATTCCTCCATGAATGTTCGTCTTGGGTGGGGGCATTAGTAACCACGACCACCACTCCTCTCCTCCGGTTAATGGGAAGGCGAGCCCAAAGTAGCCTGGGGCTTACAGCTTCCCACACCTCACCGCCACGCTCCCACGCCCCCTTCATTCTTTTGTTCAAAAGAAGAGCCACACCCTGTTGTTTGGCAGTCTGCTGCCACGAGTAGAGGACTGTCCACCCCTCATCGTGGCAGGAGCCAGAACCGGTCCACCGGACCTCCTGAATGCCACAGAGATCCAGGCGGTACCGGTCCAGCTCCGGACAGAGGAGTGGCAGCTTCTCCTCCGCAGTGAGCGTTCGAACATTCCACGTGGCCACACGAAGTGGCTTTTCGTTGCTTCTGGAGGAGCCCCGAGGGTAGAGATTCAATCTCCTGGCTCTGCCAATTGGGGTTTGGCCAGGAGACGTCATAGACGCCTGTTCCCCCGGGGCCTCCGGCACAAGCTTATTAGCTACGAATTTCAGTCGTGGTTTAGTGGTAAATTTTAAGGTGGAGGGGTTACCTCCCCCCACAGCATTGTCAACGACAGAGTTGCCCGTCCGGCACCGCGAGGAGGTAGGGGGTTGTTTTGCCGGACTACATACACACATACATACACACACGGGCTATGCACACGGCACAGATTTTGCACATGGCACAAGTTTTGAGCATGGCACAAGTTTGCAGACATCATGGATAATGCACACAGCACGGATTTTGCACATGGCTCGGGTTTTGAGCATTGCTCGGGCTTTGAGCATTGAACGGGTTTGCACACGGCACGAATTTACACGTGGCACGAATTTACACACGACACGATTTTGCACGCAGCACGGGTTTGCACACGGCACCAATTTACATGCGGCACAAATGTACACGCGGCACGAGTTTGCACAAGGCACCAATTTACAGCCGGCATGGGTTTTGCACACGGAACGGGTTTTTCTTTTTTTTGCACACGGTGCGGTGTGATCGATTACCTGCGACTCCTATTATCCGTGAAAACTCGTGTCATCCGAGGATTTTCCCTTTGTACTTTGCGGAACGGCTTCGTTCAATTGTCATCCAAAAGATGTGGTCGCCTGATTCGGGCTACATGCACCCGGAGCAATTAGTAGTGGTGCCGAATGAAGTTGATCGTTTCACGTGATTCGCGCTGTGCAGGAAAGACCAAACAGAGACCCTATCGCTCGCTCGTTCCCTCCTGTGGGGCGTCCGACTTCCAATAAAACCGCATCATTAATATAATGACAGTCTCGTGCGCCAAGAGGAAATGGCAAATTGCTAAACTATTTAAGTAACGCTTTTGGCAAACGGGCTGCGTGGACGAGATAAACAAATGGGGCAGCCTCGCGCCAAAGACAAAGGTCCCCCGTCTAGCCTTACCAGACAGTTGGGGCAAGTGGTGTGAGCGAGTAGCACCTGTGAAGGCTGGGACGTCACAGGAAGGAGTGGTTGGCAGGGCCCACCAATCTTGCCCGGCCGCATCTGTCTCCTCAGTGGCGATGTTTGCACATCGCACCAGGTACTAATTTGAGGCTACGTAGATATACGGGAGGACCAGGACCTAGGTTCAGAAAATCGTCACTGGTGTCGGTGGCCGTGAGCGCGAATCGAACTCGGGTCGTCGGGTTCATGGCTCAGCACGGCGACCGCTACACCACCGCTCCCCGCATGTAACGACACCACCACTACCACCAACAACAACAACAACCACCGCCCCGCCTGTCTGTGTCTCTGTGTGTGCATAGAAGCGACCCGAGTTCCAATCCCGCTCACGGTCAACACCAGTGACGATTATCTAAACCGGTCTTGGGCCTCCCCTAGGTCGACTCAGCCTCAATGAGTACCTGGTTCGGTTTGTAAACATCGCCACTGGGGAGACAAAGGCGGCCGGGCGTGGTGCTGGCCAACCCACCCCCTCGTGTGTCGTGCCGGCCTTCATAGGTGCTACTCGCTAACAGCACCCTGTCCCATACAGTCTGTGCACAAGGGAGACTTCTGGATCGCAAAGCCCAGTGTGCTAACCGTTCCACCACCGTGGCAGCATCCCTTAAGCAATTAGCATCGGTGCTTAATAAAGTCGAATGTTTGTACACATGAGCGCGCGTGCGTGTGTCGTTAATACACGAGGAGCGAACGTGTAAGTTGGTTATCGCGGTCCTGGGCCTCCCCGACGTCGAGTCAGCCTCAAATGAGCACGTGGTACGGATGATCTTTGTCTTTGTTAACACGTGTGTGTGTGTGTGTGTTCATTGCGCCGTCGTACACAGGACTCCCGTGTGTTCTTGCATAAACGTGTGTGCGTACGTGCACGTGTGTGCCCGTGCATTATAATGTACGATAGACAGTCACGAGCATGTGCGCGCGTGCGCTGCAGGGAGAGCCGCGCGCCTGTATTTTTGTCCGGGTTCTCCTGTAAGAGATGTCTGCTGCTGCTGCTGCGTGTCCTCGCCGCATAAGAGCGACAGATGGAGGAGGATGAAGGGGGTGGAGGGAAGAGGAGGAGGAGGGGGGGCAGGAGGAAGGAAGCAGGCGAAGCATCGTGTCCGCTCTGGGAAGCAGAAAATGCGACAATGTCTGCAGGAAGAGTCGCTCCGTCGCCTCCAGGCGCCCACAGATGTTGCCGTGTGCCGAATCATCACTCGCCTCGCTTCAACGTCGCAGCTGCCCTCACCTGCACGTGATTGTGTGCACGTGGTGGCGTGCAACGGGCATATGCGCGTGTGCAGAGGCGGCGTTTGCTCGTGCATGGGAATGTGTGTGTGCACGCAGGCGTCTTCCGTGTACGTGTGCATGAATGAATGGAGGTGTTCATGCATGTAAGGGGATGTGGGTACTATGTACATCAAGCATCAATGCACGACTCTGTATGTGTGTGCACACATGGGCATGTGTGTTCATGCATAGGAATGCAAATCTACGGACAAAATAATGTCGTGTGTACATTCATGGACGTTTGTGGCGTACACGCGAGCATCAGCATTTGTGTTCATGCATGATGATATGTGTGCACAAAGGCGCGCATGTGCGTTCATGCACGAGCATGCGCGTGCGCATGAGCACGTGTATCTGTGTATGTATGTACGTCCACTGCGTGTGCGCGCGTGTGTTCATGCACGAGCAAGTGAGTGTGCACATGGCGATGTGTGTGTGCGTGTGCATTCGTGCAAGGACACGTGCGCACACAGGCATGCACGTATCCATGCATTTGCAATGTAGAGTGTACAGTACACACGGAGCCTGGCGTGCTATTGCTTGCCAAATTCGCCATCATGTAAAGACAATTGGGGAAAGGGTAAAGTCAATGCCGCCGTGCGAAATCGTTTCTGCTGAAGCCATTCTCGGCAACGGAACACGGACATGAAAGGCAAACAATTGATCTGCTATATACGTCACCGCAGAAGAATTCATTGAAATTTATTTTAAAACGAAATAGACGCGCGTGGCTAATGAGAATGATGCATGAATTAGTTATGTTTTTGTAAGTAACGTTTGTGTTTGTGTGTGTTGTGGGTGGTTGAGAGGCAGGAACGCGTGGATTAGAAAAATCTGACGGTCCTAAACCGTTAGGACATGTAAATGGGCCGGGCCAAGACCCGTCCTTGCTCGAAGGGACGGTGGCCAGTGGTGAAGCATAATAACGCAGTCACAGCAAATGGATGGAGGATCACCAGGGTGGAGATGGAGGGATGAAATTAGCTCGTATGCGGGTGCGAGCTGGATTGTCCATTGGCACAGTCTGGGGCACAGTTGGCGCATCGGCCCAGTCATCTCAGTCAGTCGACCCATGGCACCTGCTGGATCTGTCCCTTGACCTCCTGCCAGCGGGGGTTCGACACTTCACGTGGCCTCAACGTGCACCTAGCCTGGCACAAGCGCTGTGGTGACATCACCGCCACTCAGTGGCGAACGGTGGTTGTTGTTGCATCGCAGGATTGTTCGAGATGGCGACGGCTTAGGGAGGCCTTTCATCTAGCAGTGGATTGGTCATTGCGGCTCATGATACTGTAGCATTCTTCGAAGGCTAATGGGAAATTAAACGTCTGTGTTTTTTTTTCCTTTCTGTGAGCGGCTCGTGTGTGCGTGCGCGTGTGCACGATTCGCTGAAATGTCCATTTTATGCCTCTGCTGCTACATTAACTCAATAACTGCCGCTTACGAGGTTAATGATTCCGAAGCCCTCAATTCAGAAGCAGTTCTGGAAAACAAAAGCGTACAAATGATTGGATGACAGAAAAAAAACATGTATAATTTAAATAAAATAAAATGGGCACGGCAACATTCAACGTACGTCTGCTTCTGTTATTTTTGTAAAAAAAGCTAATTTAGGGGATTTATTTGCCGTTCAAGGCGACGCGGTGACGCGGCACACCCGTAATGCGTTCGCCGCAGACGTTCAGGGTTTGAATCCAGCGGCCGCCCTGATTAATACTGCGGTGTGCGTCAACCATCATGTTTTAATTATCCTAGCACGCGCCGTCCGCTTCACGGTGGGCTTTAAAGATCCCCGCGACGTCATTTGCAGGGAGTAGGCCACAGTGTGCTGGTGCAAGGCTCCAAATTAGCAACAAAAAAACAATCGAAAGTGACACCGCCAATGACTCAATTGGAACACAATCACACGCAACAGCAGCAGCAGCATCAGCGATCATCACGCCCTAATTGTAGACTATAGTCCCAGATTACTCTTTCAAATCCTGGTCTCTTGAGTTTGCTGCTGGTTAATCACAACACGACAAAATAAACTTAGACGGTACGAAATATCTCTCCAACCACCTCACCGCCGCCTTGCGCACAACCCATCGTAGCCCAGTCAAGGGCGTCCGGTACTGAGTGCCATCCGGACATTCTTGATGCGAAATAGCAGGCAATGAATCGCGATAAGTGGATGGACTCGTCCGACATGAAAGCGGGGATTTGTCTTGTTTTGTTTTAAATGGTTCCGTGTCGCTCTGCCTCGTGTCTACGGTGTTCGCTCGCCAGGCGAGACAAACAAAATAAAATAATCCGTAAATATAGCGACGAAGGGATACATTACAAATGCATGCGCTGCGTTGACGGTGAGGAACTGAGAGGCAACGTCTCTTACGATCGTCAGCAAGCGTCTTGTCTTCGACTCGTAATGAGTCGTTCTAAGCAACGTGGCGCTCGAGTTGAGGCTCGGACGAAAACGATTCTCCACCCAAGCGAGCGTCGACGCGTCGATGCTCATCTCCGTCACTTACAGTGGTGGGAAATTCCACGTTCCTACGACCGGGAGCGAGTCTTCCCCGTAGGACAACCACTGGATGACTTCCGACCAACGAACCGTGCTCTCGGCCTTCCGCTCTCTCTCTCTCTCTAGCGCTGGGCCACGTGGACACGCGTTGGTGCTGCCATCGTCGTAAACTCCTGGGGGAGAAGACAGAAGATGTTGAGATCGAGACAGATACGTGTATAGTTAAATGAGAGAGATGTAGAGAAATGCAGACCGAGGACATATATAGGTAAGATAAGGATGAATTCGCATTTGATATTCATTCATTTTTTTAAGTTATTAAGCATCGATGACAAGTTCACATTTGGTGTTACCCCCCCCCCCCCACCCCCACCACCACGTTTACGAATCCGATGCCCCTTGAGCTTCCTGGGGGGTCCGAGCTTTTGCTTTATTTGCGCGGGGCTCTCGCGCTGTGCCGACCACTGCGCGCACACACGAAAGGTGGAGGAGGGAGCGATTGAGGGTGGAGGCAATTTCCGTGGCTTGCTCATTGCCTGGTCCATCGCTCTTCCCATCTTCGTCAATGTCACCGCCTCCTCGGGCGAGCTTGCAGGCTATGAAAGCCGCGACGAGTCCCTTCACTCTGGAACACGGAGAGTGCCACCGTGCACCACAGACACAATAATGAGAAAGGCCTCACCAACCACCGCCCCCCCCCCCCCCCCCCCCAGAGAGCCACAAATACCGTTGGGCCAAGTGGTGTTAGCGAGCACCTATGAAGGCCGGCACACTAGACGAGGGGAAATAAAGTTTGGCCAGCACCACGCCCGGCCGCCTTTGTCTTCCCAGTGCAGATGATTATTTTGCGCAACAGGTACTCAGGAAGCCGTTACTTTCATATTGGGGAGGCCCAGGGCCAGTTCAGATAATCGCTATTGATGTAAGAAATCGAATTGAGGTCACAAGGTTAAAGATTCCAAAAGGAAAAGATTCCCCATATAGCCTTAACATACTTTTGGTTAGCGAGCAACGTTCCCCCCGCACACACATACACGTGCACTCACACGCGCGGATACACGCGTATCAAATACACACCCTATGCCACTACGCTCACCAAATCATGACTCAAAAAAATTCGGCAGCAGCAGCGGGCAGCGATTATTCCCAACAAGATGCAGTGACCAAAAAAAATGAATCTCGTAAACTCCCCAAATATTGAGACCATAAAATTCCTCCAAATTTTTGTTGACAACGATGAGAATTCGGGAACACGTCTTTTTTTTTTTTGGACAATGCCAATCCGATGGCTGCTCGGGATGATTGCTCGTGACCGCGTGCATCGCCGGTATCTTTACGTGGGCTGTAGCCGCTGATGATTTCTCATTAAAATCACACACGGCGATGGCGAGAGCGTGTGGACGTGACGTGTTTTAAAAAATTGCCACACCGCGCACAACCGCGCAATTGCAACACGCGCAAAAAAAAAGCGCAGTTACCGTCACAAATTGTTGTCAACCCGCGTATCAACGCGTTCACAGTTTTACACCGTAAATCTTCACAGTCTGCGTAAAAGCATTATAACGAAGCCGGCAAGACCCGCGGCGGTAGCAATAGCGCTTGTAATCAGCCCGTTTCGAACATTCTAATCGCGTGACGGTATTTTTTCAAATGTTGACGGATAATAATATTTTGTTCACTTCCCCCCCCCCCAGTGTTTTGGCTGAACGTTTAAACTGCGGAGGCGCCGCTGACTCTGACCTCCCTGCCGCGATTTCAATGCTCAGTGTATATCATACAATGAGAGGGGTGGGGGGTGGGTACGTAATCCATATGCCATATCAAAGATGTGATATACGATACGTCGAGGCCGATAACACGCGTCATGCATCACTCCGTTCACCATATGTCACGAGATACATCACTCTGCATCGGGACACTATGCTTGGCACACACACACACACATCCCGTTGGAAGGAAACATCAATAGAGACGCTACATTTATGTGAATACTCTCAAACGTGCGCTCATTTGTGGGCCTAGATTTTACAGGGATGCTACAGCTATGGTTGCCACCTGCCCCGACTTGTACCCAAGATTGCCTTTTTCTCGATCCCTGGCAACTGCGTAAGCCTTCCCAGGGCATTAAAGGCCCATGTTTATTTTTTGCAGTTGTGCAATAATAATAATACACTGCTCCAGACGATCCATTCACACGCAATTTACGCATCTTACAGTGTGAAATATTATCCTACTCACGGAACGTCCCCTGTTTTTTTATACACCGCTGACGTGGCAACTTTCTAACTGGATCGCGGATGAGTTTGCAAGAGTGGCAACCCCCACGTAGTAGCTGCAGCAGAGCCCGGAGTGGTCTTGGAAAACCGCGAACGGTGCAAACAAAAAAAAATCCCGGCAAATTTTGGAAGAGTCAGGCAGCCTTTAATTTGCACAAGAAATAAACCTTTGCACAATGCAAATGTCATCATCCACGCAGCAGCACGGCATGCTAGCGACACAGACAGAGGACGGAGAGAGGGGAGAGAGAGACGGAGAGAGAGAGAGAGCGCTCTCCGGGAATTGTACCTTTCCGTCCTTGTCGCTGCAAAACACCGCATGAGTCATTGTGAGTTAAGGCTGAGTTGGCACAGAGAGAAAACGTGAAAAGAAAATGCACACAGCGGCGATGTGGGTGCTGCCGGTGATGGGGTTGAAGGTGGTGTGGGGGGTTAAACTCTATCAGGGCGAGGGGGTCACTTCGGCCTGGCGCGCGTGCGCCACACGGCAAGGACGGACGAAGCTGGGTCAACGCGAGCCTAAACGCTCGCAAAGAGAGAGAGAGAGATGGGGGAGGGGGGGGGTTCTGCTGTACAGGCAACTCGGAGACCCGGTTCAGAGAGCCTGCCAAGTCGCGGTGCGCTCAAGGAACCGCCTGCATTTGCGTGAATCTCCCTGGCACGTGTACAGAAATAATAATAATACTAAACGAGAGGTCACTGTGCAGCCCTGCAGTTGCTTCCTCTAGCCACTGCTGTCAGAAGGACCTCCACCGGAGTGAGCTCTAGAGAAGCACCTCTCGAGAAGTCACTCTGGCCTACTCTTCCACGATGGCCAGAACGTCTTCATGGAGGTGGCGTCACCCACGTTTCACCCCACCGAACACGACGACTAACTGTGCTTTGCCCATTTCAACCGCTCGATTGACAGAGGCAGTGGGTTGCAGGGGTTAGAAAGCGCTTTTGATTTTAACTGCCGCACCCGGAGATTAAACCTGCAACCTCTGGATTGCAGGTGCGATGTGCTGGCCGTTACACCGTTACACCGCATCGATTATATTCTTGGTTCTTTCGGTAAAGTCACGTAGAAGGGAAACAATAAAATAATAAAAATATAAAACAATAAAATTCTCACGACGTTTCGACTGCAACACAAGCAATCATCATCCTTGCTGTGTTTTTCACACCTGATGATGATTGCATGTGTTGCAGTCGAAACGTCTTGAGAATTTTATTGTTTCATATTTTTATTATTTTGTTGTTTCCCTTCTACGTGACTTTACCGAAAGAACCAAGAATATGAATCCCTGCAGTCACGAAAGCTTTAAATAAAAATTTAACCGTATCGATTGTTAAAGATGTGATGTGGGCTGAACGGGATGATAAACGGATGGTCGAGACGAATCACGAAATGGCAGCCAAAGGAGTGAACGCGCCGGAGAGGACGTCTCCTGTAGATATGGAAAAACGCAAAGCGCGCCTCCGATCAGCGCGGTTGGCAACGTACGGTGCGAAAGAAGTTCAACATGCATACAACGCAATCAGCCTCACGCGCACGTACTAGATGTTCTGTTGGCGTCGCAAAACCGCGAGAGAGGGCGACAACTTGGGAAGTCCTTCAACCAGCGGTAGAATTGATCATGGTCGACGATAAATGTATATATATTTAAACCAAAAAATTGCACCGTACGTAGCCAACCGTGCTAATTGGAGGTGCGAGAATGATGATGATCATGGGAGCAAAATATAATGTGCTGCTTTCGAATACCCCCTCTCTCTCTCGTCCATGCATTCATCTCAGCGTCGGTGATAAATCCAAATGTGCACCCCCTCTGCACGCTGCTGGTCGTAGCCCCGTCCACAGTTCTCGCCAGAACCCCCCCCCCCCCAAGGTCCCTTCACTTCTCATTCGATGGCACCGGGGACATTAGGAGATCTCAATGGAATAAGCGAACTCAATTGCGAGCATCTCGATCTAGTTTAACACGTAGTAGGCTTTCGCGACAAATATCATCCATAATAAATATGTATTTTTTGGGTTAGATCGCGAAAATATATAAATGTGTCGTTAAACCCGCATAACGCGCATGCATAATGTACTTTTACTCAAGAGCGCAGAAGTGTGGTCACCACATCTACGCCTCTATATAAGGAATAAAACAGGTGGACCTCTCCACAAATCTGGCTGTCGCCTGATGAAGCTAGTTGCAATTACTGGCGAAACGTCGTACCCGGATTGTAAATGTTGTGGCTTGGCTCTCCAACACACCGGCGTGCTGTACTAGTGACGAATTGGCACGTTCTGTTTACGTGACAACCCTTACTAATTGGCTGTGTCGGGTGGTGGTGGGGTTATCAACACATTTATACATTTACGCGATCTAACCCCAAAAAAACCCTCTATTATGCATCTCGATCGAGTTGCTCGGCATCACGGATTCTCGGTCACCCCGCTCGAATCACGTTGCGAAGCATTCGCGCGATGGATTTACGCTCGCCTATATATTTTTTTTGTTGGTTTAAATGCTAGCATGCAGGGCCCTTTGAAGGCGTTCACACGATCATACATATTTCAGTTTAATCACGAGCGCTGTGGTGGTCTGCGACGTCAAGGAGGAATGCAATATTGGTTGCATCGCGTGAGAATTTTATTGTGTTATTTTATTTTATTAATTTATTATTTTATTCTCATTCTACGTGACTTTACCGAAAGAACCAAAGAAGAAGGTTGCATCCTCTTCGATTACGCACATTGCACCATCGGCGTATTCTGTACGTACCCACGGCCCAGCTGTAGCGCGTTCGCTGCTTTGTTGCTCGTGGTTTAAACCCATGGGCGCCCCTGGTTAATATGGCGGGCGTGGTAACCATACAAAAAATGCACGAAATGTGAAATATCCTGTGGTGTTATTTGACAACTAAAAAAGGAAGTCCCATTGTGTGCCAGATGTCATGGTGAAAATTTTAATAGAAATTATTCTCAAATTGCTTAATTGGCAAACACGTACCAATCGTCACCCTGACTGTGAAAACTTAGCAAGAACCTCCTGAAAAGGAATCTTGAGACTCGGTGAGGCTACCCTGTGTAAACAAATCTAACCAAAACAAGCGTGGTTAAAATAAAATAGAGATTAAAAAATATTTTGCGGCTGAATTTAAATGTTCGGGCCTTACTTTAAAATAACAAGGATTGTACGAATGGAACGTTTGATCGGAACGAAATGTATTTTTTTTTGTTAAGCTAAAACACCGTCCACAAATAAGTAAAACGAGAATGTTTGAAGGATTCTGTTTTTTGGCAAAGGACGGTGGAAAAAAAGCTGTTCCACCGACTGCCTCTTACCTACACAATCACACTTGAAGATCCATGTCTCCCTCGGCATCTCCAGCCAATATTGTTTCAAATGGAATTATTCATTGTGAGGGTTTTTGGGATCTGGCTTAGCATTATATGTGTCACATTAAACCACTGCGGAGTCGCAGCGAGACGTTCCGATAGCACACAGACACGCGCGCGTGCGCGTCCACACACGGCTGCTGTACCCTTCAATGGACTGAATTTTGATTTAATATTTCTTTAGTGCCCGCTGTTGAATTGCAAAAAAAAAGCATGCCTGCATTTGCATATTTCTCTCCGCGCTTGCATCATCCACGCACATTTGTACATTCCAATGAGTTTACAAATACTTCATTATACCCCCTGTGCGCCCATGATACGCTTGTTGTTTGAATGGTTTTCATTTTTTTTTTTAAACAGTGCCGCGGTGTTCCTGAAATTGCAAATCCATCATAATTCATGGTGCTGAATATGGAATGCGCCTCCCCTCCACGCCAGTACTCTGCTGTCGCGTTTCTCAGGCAACGTTACGTAGGAATCGCATTGCCACGTTCGCGTCGATGCGATTTGTTCGACAATTTAAACGGCGTTCGGGCCCGTAGTCTAGGTTACACACTACCCCGCACATCCCCTTACAATAACGGCCTTGAATGCGTCAACGCAATCATCTCCCAATGTTTCGTCCGTCCGTCCGTCTCTGTGTGCAGCACGCGCGTCACAATTACTCTCACAAAGGTTCATCAAACGTACGACAAATAAGAATCTGTAGAAGTGGCAATGTGTGCGAAAGGTTTGACACGCAGTCGACTTTCCCGACCAATATTAGGCAATTAGAGGGATGTTTTGAGTTAGATCCCATAAGTATAACCCTTACTCGTTGGCTGTGTCGGGTGGTGGCGGGTTAACGACACATTTATTCTGATGCGATCTAACCCCCGACCAAAAAAACCCCTCTATTGTAAGTGTACGAAAGGGTCAGCCCGAAAACTTGCATACAGCAACTAGCAACAAAACCAGACCTATTTGCGAACGTATTAAAGCCTCTTTTTTACCCAGATCGCCACACCGTCAACTTCAATCCCATGCGTCACAGAGAACCACGCTGCTGATGCCGTGGTTCTCATCGCTAAATAATCGCTGCCGCTGCACGGACCGTTTGCACTCCGGGTTCACGAGTCCGGCTCGGAAAATCGAATTCTGCGTGAAAGGTCACGACCCTTGGTCGTCTGTATATAAAGATTTGCACGGGGCGAAAAATCCAGACCAGCAGCGTAGCGTGGTTAGAACTGGCAACTAACGGAGGGAATACAATGACCCCCCCCCCGTCCAATTTCCTTCCCCGCTTTAGAGTCAAATGCTTTGCCCCCCCCCCCCAGCCCTTCACTCTGCCATCGGAGACCAAACTTGATGGCGGGCGGTGTCAGGGCACGCTGTGACGCGGCCGGACGTCATCGTATCAGGCGCCGTTCCACGTTCAGTTGGCAATTACGTCTCAATCACTTGTTTGTGCATTAGCAGAAATTAGGGCGCAATTACGTTTCCTGTAGTGTATATATATACACAATGACACACCGCTTGCGGCGGCGCATTGCTACTCAGTGGGTTTAACGGAGCTATTACGATTTACTAAAATTATTATCTGCGCATTTTTATTTTTACCCATACGGATATATTCCAATTCACAAAGCTGCTAATCGCACTCACTTGCGCGCGCAAAGGAGGAAGACAGAGAGAGAGAGAGAAAAAAACCCAACAAACATTTAAAAGCAAAAAATTTTCATGCCCTTGCTCGTGCATATTGAATATTAAGATCATCCCCCCCCAACCCCCACACCCCCCCACCCTCTCTCCAGGAATCTTGAAACGACGAGATTCATCAACCCCTGGGTGCGTGTCACAGGGGTGGGGGGGGGGGGGTAGACAATGGACACGAGCCAACGAAAAATAAACCCGGGACGTTGCGGTGGTGTCGACCAAGAGTGCCGGTAATTTCCCGCGACAGCACAAACTCTGATGGACAGCTCTGTGCAACATCGAGGCGGCGGGGGGGAGGGGGGGGGGACCGTAATTTTTCGTGCATATTTTTTGGATAGCTCGCGACTCGTTAACTCTTGCCAGTTTCGTGACTGCGGCCCAGTGAAACGGCGTCGTCATCATCATCATTGTTGTTTGACTTGCATCCCACTGGGATTTTTGCACACAGCGTTGGTGTACGGTGCTTTTTCTGGAAGATGTTGCTGTTTGCGCATAGTCACTTCAAGATATTTTCTCGTTCATGTTTTTGTTTTTTTGTTTGTTGCGGTTGCACCCGATTCAAGAGCAAAATGGCTCACAGGGCTATACCAAATAAATGAAACTGAAATCATGAATTCATCCGTAATAAAGGTGTTTTGGGTTAGATCGCGTTAATATAAATCTGTCGTTAAAACCCACGACCACCACCCGACACAGCCTTTTAGTAAGGTGTATCACGTAAACAAAACATGGCAATTCGTTACTTATACAGCACACCGGTCTAGACGATCTAACCCAAAAACCTCTATTGTGGATAATATTGGTCGCGAAAGCCTACGCGTAAAAAAATATAAAATAATTAATCTGCAACTAGAGAGAGCCCAGCGTTCGAGGAGTTTGAGAGCCATTTGTGTTAAAATAAAAAATAAACACATTTTGCGACACGGGACGCACTCGTTCCTCGTCATTAAATCGAAGGCGATGTAAAGCGATCCAAAGTCTTGCCCACGAGGGCAATACGTTCGGGAGCTAAAATGCAAATGTCGAGGTCTACTGGCCACGAGGGAGCATTCGGGAGAAATGTTTGGTTGGCGTCTTGTTTCTCCTCCTTCATTGCAGTGGTTTTACTCTACCCGTCTATAAAAAAAAAAAAACTACAAAAACCCCTACACATGGTTCGTACGTCTGTCTGTCTGCATGTTGAACTTCTTTAGCGCCGTACGCAGCCGACCGTGCTACCCGTATGGTGGAGGCGTAGGAGTGGTGCAACGTCACTTCTGCGTGCGAGAGTGACTCATTCAAATGACCTCTGGTCAGCACAGTAACGGAAAACTTTTCCTACCCTCCTTGTAACATCGAGCAATGTTCACCACGTGACACTTAACACTGATATGTTTTACTCTCGGAGCCTGGAATTTAGTCGAATTATATTGATTGCTGAAGAAGAAGGAAGTGGGTTTCGACAAGACACGTGACTGGTACAAGACACGTGACTGGTACTAATAAGTTACAATTGTAAGGTGCATTTCATCCGTAGATCACAATGCACCGTGCATGGAAAGCATTAAATGAACAGAACCGGCAGATCCTGCAGGGTAAATGGCCCGAACTATTCGTGGGATAAAGGCCAATTTCAAGAAGTGAGTTTTCAAGAATGACTTAAATATAGCGAATGATTATAATCGTCTTGCTAGCAAAAGGCAAAGCGTTGTATAGTCTGGGAGCTGCAGTGGGCAAAATCCCCTTGCGAGCCTCTCTCTCTCTCTCCCCCACCCGCCTCCATCATATCGGAGTCTTGAGAAGAAGGCGATTCGAAGGTCTCAGGGAGCTCGTCGGAGAATCAACGTGGATCGATTCCTGTAGACACTGCGGGGCTGACCCATTGGAGTGCCGTGTAGGTCAGCAGCAATGACCCACCACGGTGATGACCGCTTCGTTGCTCCTGAAGCGGTCAACTGGGCTTGACCACGTGAATGTGAAATTGTAGCCGATGCTCTGCATCTACATCAGCCGTGCAAAAGAAGAAGCGACAGATGCTGGCCGGTGGTTCAGACTTCACGACGGAGTGGCAGTCAAAGGATGGAATACGCCCGATAGGACGTCCACCGCCGAGTAGAATATATTAAATCAGCTCGGATGCAGGGGCGAGAAGGATCGTTGCATCGCACAGTCGTGAGAGATGGCTACGGCTTGGGCAGGCCTTGTTCCAACAGCGGACTAATCATGGCTACGGCAGTGTGTGCAGAGTGGAGCTGTCGAGTAGTTGGACTGTACTGCAGCAGCACGGGGAGTTGGACACGACGAGCAGGGTCTGTGATTAGAGCCAAAGCGTCGTGACATCTACAAGCTGTCACATCACCATCGGGAATTTTCCACAAATTAGTCGAACTCACAGTAAAAAAGAAAAACCTCAAATCAAAATCCCTAATAATACACGCGAAGTGTCATTTTGAAGGCAATTATCTACATTTTCAGAAAATATGACTTATTTATGGAACGAGTCGATGGTTTGACACGTACAGTAGCCAACCGAACTCACCATCGCCACAATGCCAGCGTGGATGAAGGAGGTCACAGTTGGTCCACGTGACGTCCCACACCGCGCTCTCTTGCGAGCCTCTCTCTCCCCCACCCCGCCATCATCATCATCATCATCAAGAAAGGTGAACAAATTATTTATCGCGAACAGCACTTGCCCCAATATTTTGCAGAAGACGGTATGAAGTGATGACGCACGATGGCTCATCATCGAAGTGGCCTCATCATCATCATCGCCACACGTGGGAATTTATAGTCGACGACAAAGCATCGAAACGCCCGCTCAGAAATGTCGAGGGCAAAACTGGAGGACCTGGACCCGGCCACCTGAGTTCGATAACTCTCCAAGGCTGGCGTCAGTGCTGAGCAGGGCTCAATATCAGCTGGGCGCTACCCAGGTTGGCCACCTGGAATATATTTACGCACTCAGCACATCACATCCAGTGTACCTCTTGCGACGGCAGTGGCGGCTGGACACGCGCCTAACCGTGTCTACCAGCAACCCAGGAAATGTTGAGTTATAAATCAAGCCATGGTTAGCGAGCTATATCTGAACTAGACCTGAAAACCAATTCACCAATCAGCACTGACCAGTATGATTAAGTATGGTCAATCCATCAGCCCTCCCCCACCACAATGGCCGATATGGCCTAAGGAGGTCTTTAGTGGATGTACAAATGGCTGTACACACATACACACATTGTAAATGTTTATTTTTAAGATTCATGGTGATTAGTAATCCTCAGCAAAGCCATTGCCAGCTACACAGTAGCCAAGTTTGGGCAGGTGTTAGGAACGATAAAGGCATCAGCCGTTGATGGCCCTAGCTGGGTCCCGCGAGAGGCGCGGTGATGCCAAGGGCAGCGGTGGCCTGCCCGCAGCGGTGGACACGGAGAGACGCACATTTGCCTTTCACATTCCGACAGCAAGTGGCTTCGAAGGAGGCAAATGCTAGAATTGAGAGAAGTTAGTTGGGAACGGCGATCATTCTTTGCCACTGCTGATGCGCGCAAGCATGAAACCGCAGGTGATTACGATGAGTAGCTTCGGGGCCCTCCTTCATGCCTCTTATTTAATCCGGTCAGTTATTTATTACGTGATTGCTGTCAAACCGGAGAACACCGTTAAAATTTAATGACAAAGATAACTGCACTTTAAATGAACGCAGCGGTCCTAAAGCTTTCGTTTCATAATGCTGACATGAATGTTTAATGTTCTATTTCGACCAAAAAAGTAAAAAAAAACACCACGGTCTTTGAAGGGTAAAATGTTATTACAATGTTTTTCTTTTTTAGCAGGCACAGAGACCACAACACCAGCCGATATTGCATTGATTGTGTGCTTGACGTATGCCACCGTCTGTGCTGCCCGCTCATTCTCCGGGGGAATTTACTTTGGGTGTCCCATTCAACCTTGCACTTTCCCACGAAAATTAATCCCGGGGTTGTCAAAACCTGGAATCGAACTCAGGTATTCAGCGGTGCCGGCACCCTGAGGCCCGCACCCTGAGACCCCCCCCTCCCCCCCCCAAGCCAAGTGGTGGCGACGGAGTTTGGAATTCCGTTGTGCTCATAGTGCTGAGATCATTCGCATATTATCCAAATGTCAGATCAAAGACCACCCTCTTCTCCTCCTCTTCTGTCCATATCTGACTGCCTCTTCTCGACGAATCTCCACCTTTACTGCAACACCGTCTTCCTCCTCACCCCGATCTCTGGGAACCTCTACCACGTCTGAAATTGAATAAACGAAAACAAAATCCTCACCGTCTTTCAAATGCGCTCAATGTTCGCACGTTCTCCCCGCGCGTGCAGGGACACCTCGAGACACGACCGCGTGCACAGTTAATTGCAGCCCTTTCTCGAACCACCGCTGGATGAGGGCCTCGCCCGTGCTGTGTCAATCGTGGGAGTCGTTTCACCGTAACTTCTCCACGTCGGGAGGTGGGGTTGGTGAACCCGGCCGCCCAGGGGTGGTTCAGAGGTCACTCGCCACTCACGTGACCCATTGACTAACTCTGGCTGCATTTAGTCCGCCATGAATCCAAACATGAATATTTGCCAATATATTTTCGATTAAAAAAATTGCGTGTGTCCTAATTTGTCAAGCAGATGCGCACCAATGTCAATGAGACATTTTTGTAACTTCCGCGAAATCACCCGATGCTTTTTTGTGCTCTTCCTCCAGAAGAGGTTCCTAAGTTCTGACCGCCGAGCGCGATTTTCTTCCTTGGAGTCCGCACGAATTTGCCACGTGATCACCTCCCCCCCCCCACTGACCGCTAAGTTCACGTGGGCCCCCTCGTTTTCCACGCACCATCGCGCCGCTTAAATGACTCCCGTTTCGCGCGGCACACAAGTGCTCTCCGTAAAACAAGGACAACCAACATCCAACGGGCTAAGGGTAAAGGTGCAGCCCCCGCAATTACTCGCTCATACCACTGCTGGCAGAGCAGAGCCTCAACTAGACAGAGTTCTCGAGGGTGGCGCTATCGGGCATATGATGTTGGCCTGCTCTCAACCACGCTCGCCGAGACATCTTAGAAGAAGAGGCGAGAAGTGCCCACGTTTCACCCCACCACACGTGGACTTCCGATCGACTTACCGCGGGGTTATCCATTTACATTCGACTGGGTGGACGGAGACGTGGGGAGTTCAAGCCGTCTAGAGGCGTGCCCCCATTGTTTGCGACTCTCCCTGTCGGGAAAATCAATCCGGCCACCTCCGAATTAGCAAGCCACGAAACTGCAAAGTCCAGAGCACGGACTTATGATCAGACGGTGGTGGGGGTGGTAAGAAGAAGTTCCTCCGGCGTAATCCTGCGCTCGCGGTGAGTAACGGCTGGAGCGGCAAATGCGTACGGCACAATGATAAACACGCGCATCTTTTCGGGTTCTCCTATAACGCGCGCGGAAATACAAATGCGAAAGCAAATGCAAACAACATGCCGTGCTTTGCAAGCGCGCGTGTGTTTTCAGCGGGCGCATCGCGAGCTGGGTCATGAGTGCCACCGCAGCAGCCTTGCCCGCTAATCGACCGCTTTGTTATTCCCGCGCGGTCGAGGGAAAACTAAAAAACAAACTGTGTTTTTTGTTTTATTTCATCGGTAAAGACCCCCCCCCCCCCCACCACCACCTGAGCTCGATGTAAAAAAAAAAATTCAGAAGCGATCTGGCCGCACAAAACGACGGCTCAACGAAGTGGCTCGCAACGTGGAGAATAAGAGCAGCAGCCAATCACTCTCAGCGCGTGGTTGTTGATTTTAAATGTGGAGGACTAAAACCGGAGGACTCGGAGAATGATCCACGCGCCCGCGCGGAGTGAGAACAGGCAAACTCCAAGCATACAGGGGTCAGCGTCGGGTCGAACCCACGACCCTCCTGCATACCAGGCGAGGAATTAAATCTTTTCAAGAGGTGGCCGTGGCGGAGACGCAGTTGTACGTACGTTGAACTGCTTTCGCACCGCACGTAGCCAACCGTGCTAATCGGAGGTGCATGGGAAGGACAACAAACTAAACACGAACAGCATTTCTAAATAAATGAGTTTTCAATCTAGATTTAAAAGCGCATAGCTCCAGTGGCTTCCTAATTTTTGCCGCCCCGTCGCAGAGGTTCACGGTTCGATTCCACGTGGACTGCCCCTGGTTATTACTCCGTGTGTGTTAACCGTGAAAATATATACGCCGTCTGCGTCATTCACAGTGGATGTTAAAGATGCCGTGACGTGATTTGCAAGAGTAGGCCGTTGCGTGCCGGCATGATGATCCAAATTTGTAAAAAAAAAAAATACCCACCAATTACTAAGTTGTAAATATACAAAGCAACCGTGACAGCTCCCGGTGTGAAAACCTGGCAGGACTCTCCTGAAGCAGAGTCACGAGACTCGGCGAGGCTCTCTGAGTAGATTTGCTCCTTTCCCCACGTGTAGTGCAAATACTGTAGTAAATTGTTTTGTATGTGCAATTTAATTGAGGAACTACTTTGCGTTATATTCTTGGTTCTTTCGGTAAAGTCACGTAGAAGAGAAACAATAAAATAATAAGAAAAATATGGTGTGGTCTGGGAAAATGCATTGTTGTTGTTGTTGTTTTGCTGCCTTGCTCAAGTTTGCATTTGGTGTTGACAAATCGGTAGTAATGTATTTAATCATGCAATTTTGACTTACATACTTTATTTATTTAGTAATTATTCATAGTGCCTTACTTACTTTTGCACTCCTCTCGTTTTTTTTCGTATTGTTTGTCGTTGTATCTTTTTTGATCCGTGCCGCAACTGGACATCTGTGAGGAAATTAAAGAGCCTCACAGCTCATCGGATTCCTCCAGCAGTCCCAATCGAGCTTCCGATTTTTGATTTAAAGCTTTCGTGACTGCAGGGATTCATATTCTTGGTTCTTTCGGTAAAGTCACGTGGAAGTGAAACAATACAATAATACAAATATAAAACAATACAATTCTCACGACGTTTCGACTGCAACACAAGCAATCATCATCAGGTGTGAAAACAAGAACAATTTGCCTCTATTGATGAAGGCTTTCAAACTCGCAACACGACTCTGTTTTTGTTTTGGGGAGGGGGTTTGCCCAGGAGAAATATTAAATGAGATGAGAGTTTGGGTCCGACGGAAACAATGGGGACAGAGGGCTAATGAAGAAGACATCAGCAGTACTCTAATCCAGCAATTTGTGTGCGGATCGCGATCGGACCTCCCATTAGCACGGTTGGCTACGTACGGCGTAAAAGAAGTTAAACATACATACAGACATATATAAAATATATGGCCCAGAGCTGGGGAACCTGGTGTGCAATCACAAATAAGCACACGCACCTTCACGCTATCCAATAAACTAACGCACCTTGTGTTGACCGGAAGATATGAAGAGGCCCTTACAGTGACAGACTAGCACGGTTGGCTACATGCATTGCGAAAGAAGTGGAACACAGGTCGTTAGAAGTGAGTGAGGGTGACACTACCATTCTAAACACGGAGTTGCCAGGTCCAAAAAATCCCCCTCCAGCACCCCGATTACTGCAGCTGAGATGCTGGCAGTGACGGATATACAGCATTCATCCCAACCTCTCCGTCACCTCTCCCTACTGTCCTCCTAGCTGTCACCACAACCGCACCGCTACTTTTAATAAACAACCGTCGCTCTTCATTTGGACCACCACCATCATCCAATGTACATTTTATATATATAAATGCTTGTAAAGAGTCGTGGATTAATGCACCGCTATATTTTATTCTATGTATTGTCTTTGAAACTGACTGGTCTACACCAGAGACGGCTTTCTTTAGGGGCTAGTCTCAACCAGTGCTAGAGCAGAGAACGCCAAAAGGCGAACAGCACAAATACTGGCAAAAAGGTCTTAATTTTGTAGGATCCTTGTAACGTTCTGACCCCGTGCCCCTACTGGACGTCTGTGACAAAGAGCTTCATAGCTCGTCGGATTCCTCCTCCAGTATAAGTACATAGTCTGATGCTGAGATGAGATCTACGGGTCTAGACGAAGTGGTGAACGTCGTGCGGTGGTGTGCCGTATGAAACGAAGTCGCGGGCCGCGTCTGGCCCCATGCCAGCTTGTGGCCGGCTGCTGAGCAGGGTGCTTAAAAAAAATATAACCACACATGTGGGACTATCGTTTTGAATGGAAAAAAGAACGCATTAAAATACACTGTAACGTGATAACAAATGTAATGTTAATGGCTTCGAAAAGTCAAAGAGTCTCCCACTCGTTCGCCATCGTTGTCAACGCGTGGCCTGGAATCTTCTCCACGTGGTCTCCAGAGCCCGGGGGCAGCAGCACATGTCACGTGGTGTTGTTGCAAATTCTCCGAAGTGTTAACATGTTTTTGAAGCACCCTGTATTTATTCCGTATTTCGCACCGGGCTGTGGGGTAGTTCATTTTGTATTTTCGGGTGAACCGCTGCTGCTGGTGGCTTAACTACCTCCGATTAGCACGGTTGGCTACGTACGGTGCGAAAAGAAGTTCAACGTACATACGTGCAACTACGTACGGTGCGTTTCGCAACTGAAGAGCCTCGCCGAATCTCAAGGCCATTTTTTGTTGTTTTTGATTAATTAGGAAGGTCTCGCCAAGCTTTCGCGGGAGGGGGTCGATCTTGGTGCCGCTGTTGCTGCTGTGTAATCTCAATTGAGTAATGTGAAGTATAACGTCTCAGCATTGGGATGTTTGGACAACATCAGTTGTGTTTTGTTTAGCTATAGGAGGAAACGCCACGCTAGAACAGAGGGCAAAACATACCCGCACTCCAAGCGAAAGAAGTTGAACGCGCATGTATACAGAGAGGCGTCGGAGTTTCACTGTCAAACGCAGGGCCTTTTTTTGCTGAGTGTTAACCACTGCGTCACTCTGCTAACGCGGGACTTGGCACGCGTGTCTGCCCACTTGCGCATGTGGTGCCCACGGCGCCGTGGGCAGTTGAAGGGGGGTGGGGGGGGGGTTGGGGTCTCTGTCGGCTCGCTCGATTATTCAACAGAGGAACTCCGACATCGCTCGGGTCTGGGAGTCCCGGGAAAGTTAGTGGATGGAAATGTGTGTGTGTGTCCGTATGCAGCAAGTGGAAAGTACGGAATTGGTTTGACATAGGTACAGCGCATAAACACACAGTCCATGGAAAGCAAGTCATCTCTGGTTCTGCTTTATTGCAATTTAAAGGCAAAAAAACTAAAAAATAATGGAAGACTTTTCAAATTGCAATGGAATGTATCAACGATATTTTTATTTCCAAAAATGTACGATTTTTATTTTTTCAGTGGTCTCAGAAAACATTCCTAAGCTCCGCTGGACATCAAGAGTAAAGAATGCCAGTAGGCTAAACATTTGATGACTCAGCTGTCCGCACAAGAGTACAATTTCCAACGGGCCGTATATTAATATTATAAATACACTGCAAGTAAAACTCTACTTTTATAGATTGCACGGAGCTGCATGGAGCTAATCATGACCGTCCATCGATCATCATTAACGTCATTAATCAGAGTGCTCTCATTAAGTGGTCGCCCCCAGCAACTGCAATCCGTCTGTCTGGGGCAGTGGGCCTATCTTTTGAGTGTACAGGCGGTGCAACTCCACCGACGCGAGACGACGAATCTCGTCCGCACCAGCGGCACGTAGCCATCGAGTGTGAAGGCGGTGCAACTGCACCGGAGCACATGGGTCGGATAGGCCCAAGGCCTATAAAGCGGGGGAGGAAATTTGACGGGGGGGGGGGGGTATTTGTATTTCTTCCGCCAGGAGCCCGTTCTAACCACGCTACGTCGATGGTCTGGGTTTTCGCGCGTGCAAATGTTGACAATGGTTTTTTTTTTTCTACAGACCACCAATGGATCGTGACCTTTCACGCAGGATTGGATTTTAAGTTCGAAAGGCGAAAGGGTCAATTTGTATCAATTTAGCTGACTCCGTCTCTCCCCGTGACATATCTCGCACAGCCGGACAAAATCTGCGATAAATCCTCTGGATGAACCAGCACCACCACCGTCAGCTCCAAACATACAACCTGGGCTGGGAGAATAACAAAGGTCAATGCCACACCGCTGCCAACAGCTTTCACAGACAGAAGTCCTCGGGGGTGCAGTACACACGCATCCCATATCGCGCGTGGGAGCCCTGTCTGCACGCAATCGGCACACAGTGCACAACAGCTCGCTCATGCACATTTTAATATATAAGTGTTGCTAATTCATCGTATGTTGCCTGCATTGCCAGTTCCGTAATGTGTTTGTACGCTGTACTCTATCCGTAATGACGAGCCCTTACCCCTGCTGAGCAATAATAATAATAATGACTCCACGTGTTTATCAATCACACTCTGTGTGGCCTTAACATGGAAAATAAACAAGAGGTCACGTTTTCAGGCAATAGGCCTTCTTCATAGCCACATAACTAAATATAATCATTATTTTTTACCAGGTAGGGCCAACTGAGCTATATAGCTCTTTTTTCAGAAGCGACCTGGCCACAAATGATAGCTCAACGAAGCCGCGTATCACGTGGAAATGTATAGCAGACAAGTACTCTAAACGCGTGCTGATTCTAAACGTGGAGGGAAAACCCGGAGAAAAATCCACGCGACCACGGGGAGAGAGACATGCAAACTCCCAATGTACAGGCACCTGGATCGGGATCGAACCTACGCACCCTGCATACCAGGCGCTGACATGGGGGGGGGGCTGTTCAGAATTGCATTTATTTTAATGTTTTCTAAACAATTACAACAATTTCTACTTGAGGTTATTAGCACGGTTCCTGTAGCGCGCGTGCTCTCATCACGAAGGCGCTGTGTTTTACGGATGACTATCGTCGGGCATTAGGGGGATGACTTTGCTCATGTATGTATGTATGTTGAACTTCTTATCGCACCGTACGCAGCCAAACGTGCTAATCGGAGGTGCGGGGCAACGACAACAAACTCAACACAACAAAAAAACAGTTTTAAAGAAAGGAGATTTCAATCTAGATTTTAAAGTGCATAGCTACAGTGGTGGCTTCCTAATATCGGAAGGAAGAGCGTTCCAGACGGCCGCAGAAGCGCATCTGAAGGCACGCAATGCGAATGACCATCTTTGTTCGAAGGACAGCCAAAAGTCGCTTTGAGGATGACTGGAGTTCTCGTGATGGTTCATGCTCCTTGACAATTAACACATCTGTGGGTCACATTAAATATCTTTGAAAATATCTGTACGTTGGACATTTCCTCAGTTGAACACGTAGACTTTTGC
Source organism: Petromyzon marinus (assembly GCF_048934315.1). Taxonomy (NCBI): domain Eukaryota; kingdom Metazoa; phylum Chordata; class Hyperoartia; order Petromyzontiformes; family Petromyzontidae; genus Petromyzon; species Petromyzon marinus. Next base: position 4,084,518 of record NC_133710.1, on the reverse strand, counting down.
GACAAATATCATCCATAATACAGGTTGTTTGGTTTAGATCGCGTAAATATATAAACGTGTCGTTAAACCCGCCACCACCCGACACAGCCGATAAGTAAGGTTCGTCACGTAAACAGAACGTAACAATTCGTTACTAGCTCAGCACACTGGTGTGTTGGAGAGCAAAAGCCACAACATTTACAATCTGAGTACTAAGATCGTAAAGCACAGCCATGTTGTCAATTTGCTCTCCAACACACCGGTTAGTGCTGTACTTGTAACGAATTGGCACGTTCTGTTTACGTGATAACCCTTACTAGTTGGCTGTGTCGGGTGGTGGTGGGTTTAACAACACATTTATATATTTACGTTATCGAACCCCACCCCCCCCCCCACCTGTATTATGGATGGACGTTTCCTGCATGGCCACTTCAAAGATCCACGCCGACAGCGCCTGGCAAGCGCTGGTGGTTTGTCACTCATCCGAGAATCCAATCAGGCGGAAGCAGACTTGGCGACGCACGCGGCAAATCGTACGCCGATTTTAAGCGTCACGTGTGTGCGCGTGTGTGCGCGTGTGCACGTGTGCGCGCGTGTGCGCGCGTGTGCGCGTGTGTGTGTTTCTGGAGTGTTGTAAGTGAGCCAAGTAACGGCCAGGATATTGCCTGAGGAGATGGAGCGACAAGATTTGCTTGTGTTTGGGCTGCTTGGTGGATTATTGCATCGATGCCTTCATCCAGCAGCGAATTGATCGTGGCTGATGATGATGGAAGGTGATTTTAATTTACATATGTGGTGCAATTGTACTGATTGTGCGCGTGTTTCTCAATTGCAAAGGCAGTCCGTGGATATCTTTTTTTATTTAATGCAAATGAAGATGCATTTTGGGGGGAATCAAGTTGGTCATGATTGCATGTGAAACCTTTATTTTTAAGCGGAATGAAAGTGCCGTATGAGGGCAATAGGCATTTCAATTCCATATATTTTTTTAAATTAAAATTACAATGAGAAATGCACTATTCACTCCCCCTCCCCACCCACCCCCCCATATTTTAGTTGATTTTTCACGTCTTTTTACTTTTTGGACTTTTTTTTAACGCAACGTTGAGAAATGCCGAGCTTCAGGCAGCGAAACATTGGCCTGGTTGGATTACTGGCCTTGCTGTTGCGGCCCTGCTGCCAAGACTCGCAAACCGGTGGTAATTGTGAATACCTGCGATTGCTTGCTCTCACCACTGCGTGCGGCAGGGCCTCGACTCGAAGAACCTCTGGAGGGCCCCACGTGGAGGATATTTTGTCATACTCTTCCATGCTGGATAGACATATTGGAAGAGTCACGTTGGTATAAAATAAAATAAATTAAATCACGACGTTTCGGGCGCAACACAAGCGTCCGTCATCATTGTTGTTGCGCCCGAAACGTCGTGAGTTAATTTATTTTATATACCTGCGTGACTTTAACCGAAAGAACCAATGAGTATTGTATTTCATCATTTATTGATGACCGCCACCCCTCTGTGTCCTCGATAACGGTCACGGCCAGGAAAGATCGAAGCACAGTGGGCACGGGTCACACGTGCCTGTCTCTCTCTCTCTCTTCCCGTGGTCGTGTGGATTTTTCTCCGGGTCTCTGTATCTCTATGTGTCCCTATGTATCTCTAATTTTCCCTATATATGTGTGTCTCTATGTGTCACGATGGGTCTAGTGTCTATATGGGTCTCTATTTATATCTATGGGTCTCTATGCATCTTAATGTGTTCCTATATATTTATATGGTTGTCTAGGTATCTCTATGGGTGTCTATGTATCTCTGTGTGTCCCTATGTATCTATATGGGTCTCTATGTGTCACTTTTGAGAGTATGGAAACCTGCAGTCACGAAAACTTCAAATCTAGATCTTGAAAGAGATGCGGATAGCCAGGTAAGCAAAATGTACTATCCATGTCACCACGACAGCAACCTAGACTGGCATGCAAGAATGGTGCCCTAAAGTATATCCAATAATTATTTTTGGTGAACATTTTAAAAAATAATTTAAATAATCAATTATTTTCTTTCTTCAATAAAATAAGTTGGTATTTTTAAAACGCCCACGTAAGAAAACTAAACAATAAAATACATAACGTCTTCAGTTATAATTAAAATAATGTATAAGATCTTAAACTATTTAAAGTTAAATCAATTGACTACAAACCGCGAAGGTACAGCAGTGTTTTTGCAAAGCTACGTCATGAATCTGGTGACCTGAGCTCAATTCTTGGGCAAGGCTAAAATCAGTGGCGAGTGATTTCTGAACCAGTCCTGGCCCCTAATTCACCAAGCAGCGATGACCAGCATTGTGAAGTATGGACCAACATACCACCCACCCCCTCCCAAGGACCAACTCAGCTGCCGGAGGCCTTCATGCAGCAGTCCATTGACAACGGGCTCTAAATCATTATTTTCATTATCATTTAACACGCGCGCATTTTGCGCTAAAATAATTCTTATGCGCACGATTCAATGTATTTATTGTCAAAATAAAAAATATATAAAAATCCACTTCAATCGTTGAATTGTTAGGCGCCAAATTAATTTCTATACACCTCAATACATTTACCACAAAATGACGCTGTCAACAGCTGCTGGGATCTGCAAAATGCAGAATTACATTTCAAGGCATCACACCGACGTAATTGCGCGCTCCGCGACTGGCAATTCCTCGGACGATAGCTGAAATGCGACATCACCGTCGCGATAATAGGAACAAATGCAACGCGCGTGAGCGCGGCTCCCGTGGCTTCAAAAGCTGACGTGGAGTTAGATGGACCGGGCCACCTCGGGTGGAGCTGTCTGTGTTCTGGAGCCTGCACACACATTCTGTGCAGCAGCAGCAGCAGCAGCCTGCATATCTGTTACATCCAGACTGTGCACTCTCGCCCGCAGCCTGCACACACATTGCATGCAACCTGGGCAATCCATCACGCGAAGCCCACATACCCGGCCGCATGCAACCTGCGTGCATCGTCGCGTGCAGCCCGCGTGCTCATTTGCGTGCGGCCTGCCTGCATGCGTACCCATCGGGTGAAGCCTGCATGCATGCACGTGCAGCCGGCACGGCCTATTGCATGCAGCCTGCACAAACAATCGCATGCGGTCCGCGTCGCAACCAAGCACAAGCGTGTATTACAAAAAGCGTGCAACCTGCGCATCCGTCACGTGCAGCCCGCGTCACAGTCGAGCGCAGCCTGCGAATAACGAATTCGTGCGGCCCGTTCACCCCCATCGCGTTCTGCATATTGCACAACCCAGTCACTTCACGTGTGCCCATTTACTACCGGAGGCGTGCAGCCTGCATTCTTGTCATCGGCGCCGAGAACACGGGCAGAAGATGCACACCGCAGTGCGTACCAGACAGGCAATTAGCCCACCCGAACGCAGCCCACCCACGCCCCCATCCCGCCACCCCCAACACAATAATTAGAGCATACATCAATATTTAGAGCTCGACCCACTATGGGGCCACACGCACTAAACAATATAAGGTTTCAGTTGAAAGTCGATAATGCTGCATTGCATAATGAACAGATTTGCTGCTTTAAAAGAAAAAAAAAACTACTATTCTTACTGATGAATGCTGTGGCTGTCCTGACGGTATGCTCTGAGTAATGCGGTCCCCAGAGACTGTTGCGTTTGAGTGTAGGCAGGAAGGAAAACTGGCTTATATCGCGTAAAGCTGGTGTGGGGTTGGGGGGGGGGCAAAGAAACAGAGCCAATACGTAATGGTTATTCTCTGTATTTTAGTTAACGTACTCCAAGTACCACGTGCTCTGTCTGCACCGCCGACTCGTCATAATGAACTAAATTTATTGCTGAGAAACTTACAGGGAGTTACTGTGTATACACACATATATATTTCCCAAGTCCCTCTCATTATATTTATTAATACCCCTGGCGCAGTGTTACTTCGCAGGACTGTGAGAGATTGCGGCTTAGGGAGTGGAGGCCTTCATCCAGCAATGGATTGATCATTGCCGCTGCAGCTATTGAGGATGACCCTTGACTCGAATGGTTAGTGTCCAATTTTGCACCGAAAGAGTGGAACCCGCGCTAAGTAATGTGCATGCGTGTTGCTTAGCTGTGTGTGTCAGTTGGTGTGCGTGTGTGTGTCGTGGGGTAGCGGTGGTGTAGGGGTGAGCGCTACGCTGCGCTACGAACCCGGCGAACCGAGTTCGATTCCCGCTCACGGCCAACACCGGTGACGAGTATCCCAACCGGTCCTGGGCCTCCTCCCCTAGGTTGACTCAGCCTCAAATGAGTACCTGGTGCGGTGTGTAAACATCGCCACTGGGAAGACAAAGGCGGCCGGGCGTTGTATTGCCCACCCCCTCGTCTGCCGTGCCGGCCTTCACAGGTGCCTTGCACACAGCGCTTGTCCCAGACGCCTGTTAAGGCTATACGGGGGGATCTTTGTCCGTGTGTGGACATCGTGAAGGGAGAGAGTGTCCGGTTCTGGTCCCTCTTACGACAACTGTGGTGATGTCAGAGCCCCCTCTCTCCCCCTATTATCATGCCCCCCTACGCGCCGTGCCCACCTCCTGACACTGCCACCTGCAGCCGCCAGTCGCGGCGTAAGGGCAAAAGGATGATGCTATCCCACAGTGGTGGAAGTTGGTGTAATGGTTCGCACACTGAACCCATAATCCAGAGGGCGCCGGTCGATTCCATCTCACGGCGTGGCAACGGGAATAATGGGGGGCGAGTTATCCTAATGGGGGGCGGGTTTATTTTGAAAAAAAAACCCACCTTCTCACCTCTGTCCATCCAGCAGTAGACAAGATTTCACCGCAGTTAGCCAATCGGTGGGGACGCGCGTGGAGGGGTAAAGTGTGGGTGCTTCCACCTTTTTCAAGACGTCTGGCAAACGTAACGGAGTCGGAAAAAATACCCTGGGGGGGAGGGGGGGGGCTCTCCAGAGCTCCCCCTTGTGCTCGAGTGCAGGCCCCCTTCCGCCAGCAGTGGTGTCAGCACGACATTGCAGGGCTGCGCCTCTACCTCCTCGGCGAGACAAAATATCGCCCGCGCAACGTCCTTGGTGACGTTCTCCTCCGAATTAATTCCAACAATTTTTCTTCTTCTAGTTAAGAAATATGCGTCCCGTTCTCGCCTGTAGGATGGTGGGGTGGGGGGGGGATTGGAAAACTCTATCGCAATATATTTTCATATGTTAATTTGCATAAAAGCTATTATTCTTAAAGGTGCATCTCGGAGGTGGAGTTCACGTGCTGTTAAGACGAAGCTGCAAACCTTCTACGACTTTCACGCTCTCGCACTCCGCGATTTATGAACGTGGACCACCTCGCGACCAACCATCAGCCCAGTCGCGCCTCGGTTGCAAGCGTTGCGAGCCCAGCACTTTGAAGGCGGGGGTTGGCGGATCACGCAGAGATCGTGTGAAACTCCCAAGAGCCGCCGCGGGCGACGTGGACATCCACGAACGCGTTCGGTGGACAGCAAGCGGATCCGTGCCCGTTCCGTTGCACGGCATTCTCTCACGCGCCTTCGGTGGCTGTTTGTCTCAGCAGCCATGAGGACCGCACACAGCCCGGACCTCTCTTCAATTTACATCAGTGACACGCATGGACCGTTTTGCCCAGAGTGTTACCGCCGCCACCATCATCATCATCATCGCCGTCGTCGAGGTGGCAGTACCCACACTCTACATCTGAGCAAGCGATTGCAGGGCTGCGCCTTCTCTTGAAACCTCGCCTTGTAGTCCGCCCGGAGAACGGAGAGAGGGTTTGAGGAGGGGGGGCGGGGGGCAGTGTTTGACGGTGCTTGGGATCGCCCCGTCCGTTCTCCAGCCCCCCAACCGACTCTGAGTGAACGCAGTGCGGACTCTGGACATTTACTCGCCATCCAGTGTTTTTCGGTCGTGAGTTTTTATTATTTTTATTATTCCCGCACGATGTTATTCTTTTTTTTAATGCACGAGAAAAGGCGGCGGAGAGAGAGAGAGGGAGAGTGAGCGCGAGAGCGAGCGAACGAGCGGTTGCGATTTGAAACAATTTTAATATTCCGCTAAAACAGCAAGGCGAAAAGTAAAAACCGAGGCACCGTGTGGGCCACGGCGCGTCGCTCTGCAGCGCCTCTCCGCCTCCCCTTCCCGTGGCGCTCCCTCATCACCGCAATGCGGTGAGCACCACGGCGTCAGCCCTCGCCGCTTTGCGTGCACAATGTGGGTGTACGCACAGACCCACACCCTCGCACCCACTCTTTGTCAATCCACTGCTGGATGATGGCCTCTCTATCTCTTTCTCCCCCATTCCCGAGAGTCATTTAACGGCGCCTCGCCGCTGCTGGTCACAGTTCGTGTTCGGTGACGGCAGCGAGCGTCAGATGTGGGGAGCCTAGAAGTACGGTACAACAATGGATGTTGCTGCACTGCGCTACGCTTGCTCACCACATAGCCCAGCAGCAGCCTACAACGCATGTGTCAAGTATGCTTGGTTACCCATCCATGCACTATCCAGGCTCCACTCTGCTTAGCTTCCTAGATGTGACGAGAGCTGCTGTATCCTGGCGTGATTTGGTTATGGCCGTTGTATCGTATGAAGCATTATATCTGTAAGGGGGTTTGTTTGTTTGTCATCAATGCGGTACGCGCGAGATAATAGCCTCGAAGCCGCCGTGTTAAATTTTAGTTACATCCCAGAGCTCCGGGCAGCGTGTAGTATTTTGCAATAAGTTAATGGCAAGTCAGAATCAAAATACAGTTGCTCGTAAACAGGCGTAGCCGGCGCTGGTTAATGTTGCATGAGGAGGTCTCGCAAACTGCAGGCGAACACGGCGCGGCGTTAATTACCGCGTGCATCATAATTGTTCCAATCAATCACGAGCGACGCGAGGACATCCAGAATAAATCTTCGAGACGCAGCGCGTGGGTGACGTCATGCGGGCACGGTCGCATTCCCACGAAATATTTTTTTTTTAATCGCGGCCGTCCATACCTCGCTTCTCTCCCTCTCTAACTCTCTCTCTCTCTCTCTTCCTCTTCATCCCACACCCCCCCCCCTCTCCCCCGTGAACTCCTACAGCCACGACTCGGCAACCCCCCCCCCCTCCCGTGTCTATATGAAGCCACAACCTGAAAACGGACGCTTGTGTTGCGACCGAAACGTCGTGTTTTCGTTTGTTACTTTTTGTCTAGCTACGTGACTTTACCGAAAGAGCAAGAGAGTATTGATTCCTGTAGTCACGAAAGCTTCAAATCAAGGCTCTTCATACCGCTTCCCTCTCTTAGCTCTCCCTTGCTCTGATCTTGTTCACTGGATTCGCAGTTCGGGGCTCCTGTCGTTGAGCGTATGTGATGCCTGTAAGACCCTCCGCACGACGTGCACCTACCTCTGTGCTTTCCTGTATTTTCGTGTGTAGCTTAGTCTCACTTCGAGAACCAGTGCGGGCATCCCCAGCCTGTATTCCCACGTCAGCGTTACGTACAGCTGAGCCATATGGAAACCCGCTGTTTCTGGCCTACGTGGTTCGCTTTACCACTAGGGACCTTTCTTGATATGCTGACGAGTCGCGCTTGGAACCGGTTATAATGTCACAGGGGTGAGTCGACGCGCAACGAGTGGAAATGTTTCTCACATGAGGTCACCTTGACACAGAATTACAGACACAACACACCTCGGTTTGCGAGAGCGTAGCCGGGCCACGCATTGCTTAGATGACGTGAGGCCGGCTGATGTTGTCATGTTGCTTCGTCGTGGCCCAGAGAAAGCCCGTCTGTCTTTAGTTCAGCCCGCGAGGCCCCGCTGAGACTCAAGCGGCTCGCTCGCAAGGGCGACCGCAGTCCAGGTCCGTGGCCAGTGGAGGCGGCCACAAGTACATCGAAGCTACATAGACACTAACAGAGTTGCACAGAGACCCGTAGAGTTGCACAGAGACCCATAGACCAAGACCCTAGACCGCCGGCAGTAGCGGCATAGCCGAGGGAGCAATCCTCTAGCGGGGCGGTGGTGGCTCCGCATGCCTTTAATACAGCACCGTGGAGGCGACGGGGATTGATGGACCGCGCAAAATGTCGAGAAACTTCTCTCCCATGGCGACGAGGTGCTCTAACCCTGGCTTTCCATGAGAACGCGGCACAGCAAATTCAAACGCCATCTGTTCCATCTGTGTGGGATAGACTGTTGCCCCCATCGCATGCATGGTTTTTTTTTCCATGGGGCTCTGGATTCCTCCTGACGTGTGAACGCTCAGGAGTCGATTGAAAACATCCCGATATCTAGCGGACAACAGAGCTTGGGCAATTGTTTGTTTCGTCGGATCACCGCCTCGGAGTCGCCTGTATGATTCCTCCTCGGGCCTCTCAGTCGGACCTCTCCCTTCAAGAGCGCGCGGTGGTGGCGCCGTTACAAAGTCGAGACCGTTATAAAAAGTGAGCGGCTCAATCCGGTGCGTTGAAGAATTTGGCGGCACGTGGAGTGAATCGTGCCGCAAGCTCATCGTAGTGCAAACGCAGTCGCGTGCTCAGCTGAGCGCATGCGGCCGAAAGTTTAGCGATTGTGCCCTCTTTTTGTATGAGGATCTCACCAGATCCGTATTACGCCAGGGTGGCGAGATGTTAACTATCTCGCCTGATGTATAGGAGGTTGTGGGTTCGAACCAGACCCTGACGCCTGCTGTATATGTGAATTGTGCGTGTTTCTCTTCCCGTGGACGCGTGGATCTTTCTCGGGGTCCTCTTGAGTTTTCACTCCACATTTAGAATCAACGTGCGTCTAGAGCAGTGGTTCTTCTTAACCGGGGGTACACGCACCACCCTGGGGGTGCGAGATGCCCTTTCTGGGGGTGCGAGACATGGCCAGATTTATTTTTAGAAGGCAAATAATCGAAACACAAAGCAAGCAAGGGCACGTAAGTACAGCTACTTTGTTTCAACAAACCCTATGTATTTATTAACATTATTTAAAAAAAAATTACGATTGAGAACCAAAGGGGTGCAGGGCAGCAGTAAAAGTTAAGAACCACTGGTCTAGAGTATTTTTCGGCTGCTATGCATTCTCGCACGATAAGCCACTTGGCGCTATCGTTATGGGGCAGCGAGGTGGCTTCTGGGAAAAGTAAGAGCTACAAAGCCCAGCGGTGCCTTTTCCTTGTAAAATAAAATAAAATAGTTTCAGCTCGGTAGTTTATTACGACGTCACTCGAACTGCGACGGCCGACACGTCTGCGTTGATGAATGCTGCTGCCCCGCTGAACAGTGACTGACAATTAATCTTTGCGCTTGTTCTGTTAACCACGTCGCACAACGGCGTCATCAAGCACAGCGCCACTCCTACATCCCAGTTGCTGTTGTTTACATAAATATATACTCACACACGCACAGCCACGAGCGAAATATTAAGCTCGCGGACAGCTTTCGTGACTGCAGGAATTAATATTCTTCGGGTCTTTCGGTGAAGCCGTGACTTTACCGAAAGACCCAAGGAATATTAAGCTCGCGCTTAAACTGCGTCTTTCAATAACAGCAACAACAAAAAAACATGCACGGGAATACTCTGCCGCAGCAGAGGTCAAGTAATGATTTACCCTTCTGGAATATTAAGTATCCGCTCAGAGTGCCGCCTGCGAGGCCCGATCTCATCGGCTCTCGGAATCTAAGCGGCACTTCCCCGTGTTAGTGCCGGCCGGCTCAGCCGCTCGAGCGAGCGAGCGGCTCCTCGCAGTCGGAAGGTCGCGAGTTCACAAGCCTGGCTGGAAGGGTGGAGGAGGGGGGGGGGAGGTCGATAAAATCGATACCACTTTGTGAGGGAAGTCCGCAGTAGTTGTCCTATAGACAGACTCGGCCCCACAAAATGAATATGGAGTTTCCACCACTGGCTCAGGGCTGTAAACGGGAAATGAGCACCAATACCTCATTGCACATTTGGGCAGAACATCGCTTAGCCCGCTTACATTTGCATCATTATTATTTCGCTTGTTTACCCAAGGCTGAGCCACTACCGTGCATGCCCGGTTGCTATAGGCAGCTGCGGAGGTACGCGGTGGACAGCAGAGGGCAGTGGAGCAAAATCTACCGTTGTACGGTGCTTCTGTGCTTCCATGCGTACACTCCTGACCAGCGCCGATCCGCTCTGCGAGAGATATCCCCCACGAGCCGCTCGGGATTGTGGGGACCTCATCCAGCAGTGGATGAGAAAAATGTCGTTAAATTAAGGTAAAAAGTGCTCGTTGTCGTTTGCCGATGGGTGCCCCCCCCCCACCCCCTCCCCCTCCCCGCCCCCTTTTTGCTTCTGGCGGTAGAGTGCGTTGTGACATGTCTCGGCTTGGAAGCCGTATCACCCGACAGTCCCACTTCACTCCGAGCCTCCTGGCTGCCTTGGTTGCTCAGATCTTCTCGCGTAATGCGCGCCGCACAAAAAGACAAAGATCACCCCTATAGCCTTAACAAGCTGTTGGGGAAAATGCTATTAGCAAGCACCTGTGAAGGCCGGCACGGCACACGAGGGGGTGGGTGACCAAGCACCACGCCCGGCCTCATTTGTCTCCTTAGTGGCGATGTTTAACACATCGAACCAGGTACTCGTTTGAGGCTGAGTCGACCTAGGGGAGGCCCAGCACCGGTTCAGATAATCGTCACTGGTGTTGGCCTTGAGCGGGAATCGAACCCGGGTCGCCAGGCTCGTAGCACAGCGCCTTAACCGCTACACTACCGCGCACACACACATACATACACACAGACACACACACACCGGAAGAAAATAATCCGCAGCGTTGTGGCATATCGCTCTATTCAGGTGCGTTCATTCGAACATTAAATCCCTCTCTCCATTACTTGGAGGATTTGGGGACGTGGCAGCTCTCTCTCTCTCTCTTCTCTGAGACATTTAAATTAAATATATGTAATGTAAGTAGGGCGGCTGGGAATATGGATAATGTTGGCATCAAATTTGGACATGGTGACATTTCTATCTTTTAGGGTGTTCTCAATCGAGTCAGCACATCATCGCTTCCGAGGTCGCTTAAACGACTGTAAATTTTGCGGGGGGCATCAACACCGCTTGTCGTATCAATCTTGATTTGAAGCTTTCGTGACTGCAGGAATCCACACTCTTTGGTTCTTTCGGTAAAGTCACGTGGGTAGAAAAATAATAGATCACGACGTTTCGACCGCAACACAAGCAATCGTCATCAGGTGTGACAAACCACACCAGGTGGGACAACCACACCTGATGACGATCGCTTGTGTTGCGATCGAAACGTCGTGATCTATTATTTTTATACCTAGGTGACTTTACCAAAATAACCAAAGTGTACGCTTGTCGTATGTTGGAATGCAAAATTCCCACCGTTGGCTCCGTCAGGGGCTGTAAACGGGCAACAAGCACCAATGGCTCAATGGCCCACACGAGCAAGGAACTCACCTCGGCGTTTCAATGTCAGGAACCTCTAAGAAGCACTTTCGTCATTGAGTTCACGGAAGAATGTGCGGGTGGTCAGCCGGCTCCGTAAACGGCGGTCCGTGTTTAACTACCATCACCAATCTCAACCACGCAGGACACAGTGAATCCACTGCCCGCTTCGATAGTTTAGTCCGCGGGTCTCTGTGCGAGTCTGTGATTCTCTCATTGAGTCCGTGGGCCTCTGCGTGAGTCTAGCCGTCTGTGTGTGAGCCTGTGAGTCTCCGCTTAAGTCGATGGGTCTGTGAGCATGTGCCTCTGTGCAAGCCTTGTGGGTCTCTCCGCTTTAGTCGACGCATCTCCACCTGCGATGGTTTATATCTCAAACCGTGGACTCCAACACGGCAACACCGCTGCCCGCTCCGACCATTCATCGGCAGAATGTCGGATGCCCTCTGTGCGGCTCCACCTGAATCCGCACCCCGCCGTCACACTCAGTCACCAAATCTCAACGTGAACGTAGAGAGAGAGAGAGAGACGTGGCTGATCAACCCCCCACCCACCCACCCCAGCACCGACCGTGCTGAATAGAAGCACCCGTCGTGTCTCGAGATACCCAAGTGAAATGGAGACCTGCTAATTGTCGTCTGTATCGGTTGACGCGTGGGCTACATACAGCGGGAGTAAGATTCGCACGAAGAATCCTGCAGGCACGTCAGCTCCACTCGCAACCCCCCCCCCTTCCCCCCCCCGCTACATCACGCGAACCTCGTTCTCATCGTGAATAATAATTAAAATGTACAAAGCGCCCTTAAACAATCGTTCTCATGGCGCTAAGATTGTTCTTGTCGCCGCTGTTGTTGTTTGCCGTGCACATTTTTTTTTATTTTGTTCACACTGATGATGACTTCGGATCTACATGCCGATGTCAAAACAACAAGAACGCGTAGAAATAGCAGGTCGCTCTGCCCCCCACCCAGCCAGCTTGATGTCACAAGTCGAACATTCTACCTCGTTATATATGTATCCACACAAAACCAAATGTCCCAAAAATACATAATGATAAATGCTGCTGCCCCGCTCCGCAACTCTGTTGACAAGAATCTGTAAAATGCATCCGGCGAGAGTTTCGGTTTTGATGCGAGCGCGATGAGAATAGAGAGAGCGTGAGAGAGTGAGAGAGAGAGACACCTAGAGAGAGCGAGCGAGAGAGCGCAAAGTGGCTCTGTTATCATCGTGGGGGTTAAACTAAAATAAATAGGCGGATGCTGCCGCTGCTGCCACTGCGTCTGCGAACGCTGACAGCAACAACAGCAAGCGATTTAAAAGGCACGCGGTCTCCCCGCTGAGGATTCAGGACGTATGTATTAGTGTATGTGTGTATGTATGGATTATTGTATGTGTGTATTATTGTACGTGTCTATTATTGTACGTATGGGTTATTGTATGTCTGTATTATTGTATGCATGGATTATTGTACATGTGTATGGATAATTGCATGTATATATTATTGTATGTATGGATTATTGTATGTGTGTATGTATTATTACGTGTTATTGCATGTACTATCGGCACGTTGTATTGTACATATTAGTGTGCGTATTATTTCACGCGTCATATCGGTCGTATTATCATTGTGCGTATTATTCAGGAGGACTCACACATTTTGTCGTATTATCATTGTGCGTATTATTCAGGAGGACTCACACATATTGTCGTTTTATCATTGTGCGTATTATTCAGGACTCAGCTGGCGCCGCATTTGCGCTCTCACCTCTGCCCTCAAGGGGCGCGCGCCGTGCAGGAAGCCGCGGCTGAGTTGGTGGGTCCTGACGCTCCTTTTGAATTCCGCACTTCCTCGGGGAACTCCGTCCAGCGCGTGACGCTCGGCTCGCCATGGTCGGAGACGCAAGCGACCACGCTCTTGTTTTATTATCTCTGTATTAAAAAAACATGTATTTATTTTCACCATTTTTTGTTTGTGGCTCTGATCGTCCCATCGGTGTCATGGGCAGCGCAGAGCAAAATCGTCGTTTCGGAGGGCGACCCGCAGAAATTGATACGACAGAACCACTTCTGAGATCCCCTTCATGTGACCTCTGTTCTAGTTCAAAACTAATACATTTAATTTGTCACGGCTGAAGTTTAGCCAAAATCAAAGTTGAATGCGATGGGAGGTTCACTTGTACGTGATGTGTCTATTATTGAGCAGACCGTCAACAATTAAAACTTGAGAACCGAGTTAAATTATCGATCACTCTGTGCGAGTCGGTGGGCCTCTAAGTACGCGTGCGTACATCGTTGGTGACGAAGCTGAGACCATTGACTCTCGCTTCTGAGAATGAAGCCTTTATCACGGGCGGTTGAACGCTCGATTCAACCCCAGGTTCTCATCGTTTCGGCGGCTCAGCGCTCGGGACTTTTGAGCCACCCACGCTCCGTGGACTTCTCCCGCAGCCGCCTTGGCACACGAACTGGAGCGGGCAGCCCAGTGGCCCTGGAGGGGGGGGGGGGTCCGGTTCAAAACTCCGAGGAAGGGTGCAGGGCCGTGACGTTGGCACGAGAGACGGCCGGCGGTGCTCTCAAGTCGGTGGCACGAGACACCAGCCCCGTCGCGTGGCTGCGCAATCGCATTCTGGAGTCCCCGTCGCAAAACGGATTTCCTTGCTCGAATGAGCAACGCTGCATTTGGTGCTCATCTGCTGCTGTTACACAGCCCTGAGCCAGTGGTGGAAACTCCACTCTCCTGCGGCAGGGACGTTGTCTATCTATAGGACGACCACCGTGGACTTCCCCCCACAAAGTGGTATCGATTTTATCGACCACAGACGGATGATGGGAGGAGTCAACAACAACAACCGCCATTCGCCACTAAGTGGCGGTGACGTCACCACGACGCTTGTGCCAGACCATGTGCACCTTAAGGCCACGTGAAGTGTCGAACGCCCGCGGGCAGGGGGTCACGCGGCAGACCCAGGTGCCACGGATCGACTGACTAAGATGACTGAGATGACTGACTGATGCACCACCTGTGCCCCCTACTGCTATGCTTTAGCCACCCGGCGCTCTGCTCGTTGTTGTGAGCGTCGCTCCTCCGCCCTCCGTTGTTGTTGGAGGGCGACTACCTTCAACTGCCCAGTAGCGTCCATCACGAGCCTCCTCCACAGAGGCCGATCTTGACACCGCTGGTATCAGTCATCGGCAAGTCCACTCAGCTCCACGTCCTCCTGTACCACATCACTCCATCTCTTCTCTAGCCCGTGCAGCGCCCGTTTAGCCCCCTCGATCCGGCCGAACAAAAGCTGTTTCGGCATGCGGTGGCTGGGCATGCGGGCTACATGACCCAGCCAACGCAGCCTTGCCTGCTGGAGGAACTCATCGATGGGACCTTGCCCAGACCTTTCAAAGATTTGTGAGCTCCTCACACAATCCAGCCTGGTTAAACCCAGGATGGATCGTAGGCAGGCTAGCCTAAATGTTTCTAACCGGTGAAGATGTCCCATTAGGGGGGTCCACGTTTCGCAAGCGTAGAGAAGGGTTGGGAATGACCGTGGCCAAGAAGACCTGAAGCTTAGTGCGGAGCGACAGACCAGGTAGCTTCCACACAGCGTTACGAATACCGATGAAAAGATATTGCCGCTCGACTGATTCGGAGTGAGACCTCTGCTGTTAAAGACTATGGGACGAAGAGGTGTATCAACTTTATGTATTTTTGGTAAGCCGTATAATCTTGGTGGCCTGGCAGCAGAAGGTTTCAACGAAAACTGTTTAGATTGAATTATATAAATTAAAAAAGAGGAATGATATTGTAGTTCTCTCAGCTGACAAAGGCAATGCTATTGTCATCATGGATAAAATAGAATACAACAACAAAATTAAAGAATTACTCGACGATGGTAGTTATACAAAAATAAAAAGAGATCCCACCAACAGCCTCGTCACACAAACCAACAAAATAATTTCTGATTCAACCGCATTAATTGATCAATCCAAACAGTTTTCGTTGAAACCTTCTGCTGCCAGGCCACCAAGATTATACGGCTTACCAAAAATACATAAAGTTGATACACCTCTTCGTCCCATAGTCTCTACTATCAGCTCCCCCACCTACAAACTAGCTCGTTTTTTGTCTGAAATCCTGCGTCCTTTCACTGGAAAGACCACCTCTGCGGTACAAAATTCTACTCACCTGGTATCAACAATCAAGGGTATTTCCCTGTCCCCAGACGACCTGCTTGTCAGTTTTGATGTAGTTTCCTTATTCACCAAGGTTCCTGTACCTGACACCATTGCAATCATTGAAGACTTGGTTCATCAAGGACTAAACACTGAGGTAACCCCCCCTGGTGAGACACTGTTTAACCAATACATACTTCACTTGGAATGGAACTTTCTACAAACAAACTGAGGGCACCCCAATGGGCTCCCCCCTTTCTCCAGTTATAGCTAACATTTTCATGGAGAAATTTGAGACTGACGCCATCCAGACTGCCACTCTGCGCCCAACCTTATGGAAGAGGTACGTGGATGACACTTTTGTCATCTGGCCACATGGCCGGCCTGCTCTAGACCAATTCTTCGACCACATCAATTCCATACACCCAGCCATCAGATTTACCATGGAAGTCGAAATAGATGGCAAGATACCTTTTTTGGATGTCCTAATTAAAAAGAGACCTGATGGTTCAATGAGCCACTCTGTCTACAGGAAAGCTACCCATACGGATGCTTATCTGAAACCGGATTCCCACCACCATCCATCACAGAAGAATTCTCTCATCAAGACTCTGTATCATAGAGCCCAATGCATATCCGACCAGGAACACATAAGCAGTGAACTCAAGCACGTACACCAAGCTCTTAGGGCTAATGGTTACTCCGACTATACAATCCGCAAAGCTATCACTCAAACCATGAAGAAGAACCCTCTTGAGGAGCCTTTCAAAACCATCACTTTACCCTACATTGCTGGGATCACAAAAAAGATCTCCAAAATCTTGAATAAACACAAGATCCAGGTCCGTTTCAACACATTACATAAAATCCGTGATCTGGTTCCGTCTGTAAAAGATGTGATTCCGGACATACAATACCCTGGTGTCTACAAACTAAGTTGCCTCTGTGGTAGTAGTTACATTGGAGAAACCAAACGCCATATCTCGGACCGCATTCGTGAACATAAAGCAGACCTTAAACACGGTAGGACCAACACCTCGGCCGTAGCAGATCATTGTTCTAATTCAGTAGGCTCACATGCCATTGACTTTTCCAAGACGGAGGTTCTTTGTAAGCCATCTGGCTTCCATGAGAGATTCGTTCATGAGGCTATCCACATATACAAACACAGAGACAATTTCAACCGAGAAGATGGATTCTATCTTAGCAATCATTGGAAAGATTTGATAAATCATTTCAGTTCTTGATTGATTGTTCACGCTTACAGTGGCTTTCAGACAGCATACATAAAAACAAATTTCGTCTCCCCCCTCCTCTTTTCAAAAAATAGATGGACTAGTCCTGGCAAACTGCCAATCGTTGCGCATGACGCAAACGTTATTTCTATATAAATAAATAAATAAATATGCCATTTAAAAAATAAATTTATGCAAACCGACACACCTGATGATGCCCGTTTGAGTTATGGTCGAAACGTCGTGAGAATTTTTTATTGTTTTATATATATTTTGTTATTTTGTTGTTTCTCTTCAACGTGACTTTACCGAAAAAACTAAGAATATAGTGTTATACTCTTTCGTGCTTTCGGTAAAGTCACGTAGATAGAAAAATAAACAAATACTGATGATAATTTCCGAAAGAACCAAGGAGTATGAATTCCTGCAGTCACGAAAGCTTCAAATCAAGATTAAAGTAGTGTTGTTACCCTGTTGGGGTCTAGTGCACGTACGTTCATGTAGTTAGCCCTGCTGTGGCTGTTTAATAAACGTGTTGCCTCCAAGTCAAGTTTGTGCTTCCGTGTTCAACACTAAACATATACACACACACGTTGCGTATACACAAACGAGACAGACACACATGGACACACCTTGCAAACGAGATGCTGCATCTCAAGCTTTTTTTTTCCAGGTGACATATTTTAATAATAAAAAAAACTAATTAAGTCAAAATATACTTTGAGATGAGAGGTGGCGCAGTGGTTTGTGCACTCGGCTATGGACCTGTGGGGGGATAGCAGCGCACAGACACAACTTTGATTTTTCTCCCTCTCTTCTCAACTCTTGGACATCAAAGTTACAGCGCATGCAGCCCTGGGCATGCACAACGTGGATGTAGGTTTGCTTGAGCACACAGCCAAGCACTCACCCCCCGCTTGTCTCTCTGTGTGTTTTAACTTTCTGTTTATATTATACGTGTGTTGTACGTGCCTGTGGGTGTGTGTGTGTTTGGGCAGCGGTGGTGTAGCGGTTAGCGCGCTACACTGCGATTCCCGCTCACGGCCAACACCGGTGACGATTATCTGAATCGCTCCTATAGGCCTCCCCTAGGTCGACTCAGCATCAAATGAGTACCCGGTGTGGTGTGTAAACCATCGCCACTGGGAAGACAAAGGCGGCCGGGCGTGGTTGCTGGCCACTCACCGCCTATTGAGCTGTGACTGCCTTCATAGGTGCTCGCAGCTCTTGCCTCAACAGTCTGTTAACGCTATACTGGGGAACTTTGTCTTTGCTTTTTGTTTATAGTGTGTGTGTAAATTTATCCGTGTGTGTGTGTGTAAGTTTATCCGTGTGTGTTTATACTCATGTGTGTTTATACTTTCTGTTTATATTAGATGTGTGTTGTACGTGTGTGTGTTTATAATGTGTTTGCGTGTGCGAGTTTATAACTTCTGTGTGTGTGTGTGTTTACACGTGCGTGGTAGGGTAGTAATCAGGGCTGCAGTGCGCTCGTTCAATTCCCGCTCACGGCCACGAACACCAGTGACGATTATCCGAACCGGTCCTGGGCCTCCCCTCGGTCGACTCAGCCTCAATGAGTGCCCGATGCAGCGTGTAAACATTTCCGTTTTGGAGACAAAGGTGGCCGGGCGTGGTGCTGGCCATACCAGCACCTCATTGCGCAGTTCCGACCTTCATAGGTGCTGCAATTATATATATAAAAAAGAAACCTGTATTTTTTATTTTTTACACGTTCGCTTCTTCATGCGATGCTTATGCATTCTCCAATCGTGAACGCCGACGCGGAATGAGATTCGCCTTCGGTGCAGACGAATCGTTTGTGACACGGCAAAAACCCTGGCTCATCTGTCAATCACGTGGCCCGCTCGACGAGCGGCAGAGCAGTGGTGTCTGTTGCAGGCATCGGTGGAGCTGGCCTCATGAGGGGGGGCTGGGGTCCTAAGAATGAAATAATGTAATTATTTCCGTCCCCAACCGACCCCCCTCCGCCCCACCCACTTCAATTTCTAAACTCCCAAATGAGATGACAACAGAGACAGAGAAGAGATAGGAGACGGTAGTGAGATAAGAAATGCAGACAAAAGCAAAGGGCTGGAGCGAGATGAGAGATCGGACGAGAGAGGAGATACAGATGAGACACGCAGGTGGAGTAAAACGAGGGAAACGTAGACGAAAGATAGACTTGTAGTGAAATATATGAGAGATAGAGAGATATGGGTGCGAGAGATGCATGTGACTCTGCGATATGAATTGGCTTCATAGTTTGTTTGGATTTAAGTTTATATTGAATATTAGAGTCATCCCTAATGTTATATATATTAAATAAATCGGGGTTCCCTGTTATCATCTTGGGTCGCTACACTTTTGGCTGGGCCGTCTGCAGGTTCGGCCGGATCGCTGCCACGCGCGCCACGGCGTCTCGGGCGGAGATCTGCCGAAACGAAAAAAACCGCCCGCAGGAGATGAATTTAATATTTTAGGCCAACAAATTACAAAACCGTGCCTGTTTGTCGGTGCCCGTGGCTTCCGCCGCCCTCTGGTTCGAATGCCGTGCGGCAAAGTGCAGTTCCCGCATCGGCAAGTGGATTTTTTTTTTGTTTTCAAATATTTTTCCCCTCCCACCCGAAGCGCGGTTGCCACCTCTCAAGTATAAAACCAAACCAAAAGAGGATCATGCTGTAGGAATGAGATCGTCTCGCGGTGGCCGGGAGTTGGCCCTACGTTTAATCGCAATGATTTGAGCGGGTGTATGTCCAGGAGTTGGCAACCTGCTGCTCTGGAACCGCATGCTGCGCTCTTTAGCTTCATCCCTTTCCAATCTTTAGCTCCCCCCCTCCCCCCCTCCCCCCATTGCAAGCAGCCGTTTTAAAAAAAAGCGTAAACCTGAAACGTAATTTAACGTAAAGATAATTAAATGAATGTGTCAGGGAATGGGTCACTATGGAATGCCCACATCTTAAACTTGTTTTTGTCAAACTCTTGCTGTATGGTTGTTTTTTTTTCCCTTCCACACCACCTCGGCCCCTTCCTCCTCTCACAATACCTCCCCGCCCACGCCCCTGTGTGTGATTTTTTTCGTAGTTTCGTAACAAAACCCAATATCCAAAAAGCCTATTATTTTTTGTAGTTCAGAAAAAAGTAATAACCATTAAGGATGTTCTAATGAACAGAAGGAGGTAAAGACAATTGTGAAATTAGGAAATGCTAAATATAATTAAGGGGGCTGGAGGTGCGAAATGAAAAACAGATATGAGTTATGTGCTAAGCACTAATACATTCAGCCAGTTAAACCTATGAGATGTTCTGCTGCGCGCTCATGAAGTTTAAGCAATCATTGCATTTCAACATTGATTCTTCCCTTCGCACGACACGCATTCCCACGCTTAATTGCATCAGCTGCTCATTACGGAGCCAACAACAGAAAACGAGGGGAACTGATGATCGAAAACATCCGCGACCGAGGGATAATGAAAATCGCTCACGGGTTGGAGAATTCAGTGGACGGTGGCACGAAATAATGACCAGGTGAGGAACGAGCGGTGGGGCAGCGGTTGCCCGCACAGCGCCACGGCGAACCCGCGTTCGACTCCCGACCAGGTCCAACGAATGCTGCAGCTACCCCGTGAGCAGGCGGCGAAACTGCACCAGGGCCGCATGCGAAACCGCGCGATGCCGCGCGGCCTCCGGATTTTTCCATTCACATTTGGAATCGACGCGCGTTTAGGGTATTTGGCTGCTATACATTCCCACGTGGTGAGCCACTTCGTTGAGCTATTTTTTTTGTGATAGACAGGTCGCTTCTGAAAAAGAGTTATATAGCGAAGTCGGCCTTTCTTGGTTAAATAACATAAAGTAAATATCTCTACTGAAGAAGGGGCCGGGAACCGGGCTGCAAATAGAGGGTAGGGGGGGGCATTTAAATCCTCGCACGAGGGCCCATGCAACACGTGGTATGCCACTGGTAGCGAGTGATATAAATCTCAACCAATCCTTGACAACCCACACGCCCCGTTCACCAACCAACGCGGCGGTGAAGTATGGTCAAACAACCTCCCCATGTCGGACAGTGCACGAGGAGGCTTTCGTCCAGCGGTGGAAATGGCAAAGGGCCGTGGGATAAACACCAGAGAGCATTAAAAACATTTTCAACGCCGGGCCTACGGATGTACGTGGCCCGTGACCAGCTCCGCCACTTGCGGGCTCTTCTGGACGCATTGGAAGCGCCGAACATTTGATGGCCCTGCGTGGGAGCCGCGGATGGGAGCAACTGTGTGTCTCTTCACAGATTGCTGCAGCAAGGCAGCAAGAATAGTTGTTATTGCAGTAGACGGGCCTCGCTTCCAAGCCGTGCAACGCAAAACTTTTTTTTTATTAACGACTTCCATTGCGTGCTGACCACGTATGGAGTACTGAAAAAAATGTTCTCAAGTAGGGGATCTTTTTTGTAAATTAAACCATTATTTCAGCAACAGAAGGCTCTGAGAACTAAGCGCATTTCTGTGAGCTGCGATGATTCGTCGAAGCATCGCGCACGGCAGGGCGTACTCGCGGGGCTGCGGCTTTTGCGCGTCCCTGAATTGTGGTTATATTTGCAAACGTCACGTGCAGTAAGGCTAGCGGAGTGAGCAATGCTCACGCAGGGTGGTCAAATCGAACCGGTGACCTCTGAATCGCAATTTGAGCGTGCTGACCATTACACCACGGCATCAATCCATCCTGGATGAATACAGTCGATCGTGATTATTATTTCGCTAATCTATGTTCTCTGATCCATGCGTTCATGGATGAGAGAACGTATGCAAGGGTTACTGACATCATTCAAACAACTCTGATTGTCGCCTGATGATGCTGGTTGTAATTACCGGCGAAAAGTCGTACTCGAATTGTAAATGTTGTGAGTTTACTCTACAACACACCGGTGTACTGTACTAGGAACGAATTGGCACGTTTTGTTTATGTCACAAACCTTTCCTATTTGTCTGCGTCGAGTGGTGGCGGGGTTAATGACACACTTATATTTACGTGATCTTACCCAAAAACCTCTATTATGGATCATTTAAGCCGTTCAGAAAAATGAGTGGTGCTTTGGAAGGATGCGTCACGGCAAGAAGCGGCGGTGGATGACGGTCAAGAATAATAACGGAGCCAAGAACGAGAGCACGGCCACCGAGGAGATGGAGCGATGGAGATGAGATTGTGTACAGCAGGTGCTGGGTGGATCTAAAACTAAACGAAACAACAACAACAAACAACAACAACAACAACCACTTGCTAGATAAGGCCCACTGAGTTTCGTGGCTATTTTCTCAGAATCTAAACGCATGCTGATTCTAAATGTCGAGGGGACAACCGTAGGACCCGCAGAAACAAAAAAAATCCACGCGACGGCGGGAATAGTGAATTTGCAAACTCCAAAATTACAACGTGGGTCAAGGTCTGGGTCGAACCCACGACCTCCCGTACACCAGGAGAGGTTGTTACCATTTCACCACCGTGGTACCCACTCGTTGCATTGCAGGATCGTGAGTGGCGGCGGCGGCGGCTCGGGGAGGGAGGCCTTTATCCAGTCGTGGATTGTTGACGACAACGACGACGGTGACAAAGATGATTCTTTCTCTCGCTGTGCATAGACATGCCTTGTCGCGACACTTCGACCCGCCAGAACGGGGCCGTCACCACCACCACGACCACCACCGTCACGGAAACGTGACCTCGCCCTGCCTCGTTGAGCTTAGAGCTCTGACAAAAAACGTCGCCAGCGTGCGAGCGCCTCCACGAGGACGTCCAAAAAAAACACCGCGCGCGGCCCCCCTCCAGTGGCTGCGCTGATAGACACTCATTAGGGTAGTTTCCGTGGCGTTTGACAGCATTTGCTGGAGGCACCAACCCCCCCATCCTTCCCCGCGCGCTGCCCTCAGGTCTCTCATACCCATTACCCTGGAGTGGCTCCGCGAGAGACCGCGTCCGTGCTCGAGGCAGGGGCGCGCCGTTGCCGCGTGTCGAGTCGTGGCCACCGGGCAGCCTCGGGAGAAAGAAAGGGTGGTGGGGGGGGAGCGAGAAACATCTCCACGAGTTGTCAGAGAAACCGGCGCGCCGAGCTTTGAACGGCCTCGTTTGTCTTCCCCCGTAGACTTCTGCCGGACCGCGACTCATTAGGCGACGTTCCATGAGGTGGAGGAACAAAACGTCTGTTTCCTTAGAAGTGTTTTTTTTCTTCTCTTGAAGAGACGGGCGGGGGGGGGGGTGTAAGTAGCGCCTGACGTGACGAACGCGATTGACGTTACGCGGCGGAGTGACAAGGCGCGACGCGACGCAAGCGAACGGGGCACGTGGCCCCTAATGAGGAGCGTTTAACCCGTCCTCGTCATAGCCATCATTTAATTATTTAAGCCCAAGCCTTTTTTTTTTGTCCAGCGGCATCACAGCGCACCGTTAGGCCCGTAAAGCGTGCGCGTAATAAGAGTAATGTTTAATTAATAAATAAAACAAATCAGAGAAACGTTTACGGGAAACTGCCTTGACGGGGAAACCTGAAACGGACTTAGAGGTGAGGGGCGGTTAATGAATCGCGCTTACGTATTTTACGTTAACCAATTGGCCTTGGGCAATGTTGTCGTTATTTAAATTGTTCTGGTCTTTGGTTGGCTTGATTTTCATGTTGGTGTTGTTCAAGTTGTTCATTGTGCTGTTGGCGCCGTGTGTCGCGCCATGGAGAATCCGTTTAGAAATCATTTGCGGAGATATCTTTCGCAGGACCCCTTTAAAAAATATATATATATACCGTTCGCTTCTTGGTTCCTCCGTGCTGAAGGGGACGCACTATTCCACACACTCTGTCGTGAGATCGTTTACCTTTTGAGAGTCTCAGAGTGACAATTAAAGATCGTCGGAGCTCGTAATGTGTCACAAACGAAGTGCAAACTCAAATGTGAATGTGGTGTTGCATTGATCTCGTGCAGATCGAGTGGCGCGTTGGCTGAGTTTAACATAACCTAAGTGCACAGACACTGAGTGCCAACGCGACAGAGTGGCAGCTTGATTGAGTGGCACGCAACGCGAGTGCCACGTCGAGTGCATGGCATGCAGATCGACCCTTGTGGCATGAAGTTTGGACGCTGAGGACCATTGTATTTATTGCCCGTGCAGGTGCCAGGTGTCAGGTCGCATACCGGATTATAAGACGCACCCCAAATGTTTTCTTAGTAATGTTTTCTTCCACAGCGCACCTTACAATCGGGAGAACGCGGCACATCCTCTGCCACCTGTAAACACACAAACAAAACCATAGCCACGTGCAAACAATACGTCTTTTAGGATGGCATCGGACAGTTTTTCTTTTTACTCCTGAATACGTATATTATGACAGCAGTTAAAATTTTAATTGATTTTGCGCAACACTCTGCACAGTGGCAATGTGCTATCGCGCTGGAGAGGCACGGCCAATCAATACGTAAGCGGTATTTATTTGACTTGTAATACCCCAGCCACTTGAGCGCCAGTTTTTTTTTGTACCCAAACACCATAAAACCCTGACAGGTTTATTGTCTTTCGGTGCCAAAGCCATAAGCATCGAGAATATACGCTTCTCATATTTAATATTTACATCTAACGGAGGATAATACATCACGGGGGCGCGTTCGTGTTGCACTCGTCTTTGTATGCAAAATATATTGACGCAGTACCTTGAGGGTGGGGGCGGAAATAACAACGCTTTAAGTGCGCGTATTTTTTTGTTTTTACAAACACCGCGCACGCGAAGGCACGGGCACGCGCAACGCACGCACGCGCGCAAGGTATCACCATCATCTCCCCAGCGAGCCGTGCGCAGTAATCCCCCCCCAAAAAAGACGAAAAAAAACGCGAAAAAATAAAAGCATAAGCGAGGGACGGTCTGAACGAATCGCCTGTTCTCTCCATTGGGCGAACACGGGCGGTAAAAAAAAAACAGTGAACAAGCAAATACATATTTTTTTATTATCAAAAAGTTTACAGCGCCCCGCGGGGTGTGAGTGGGGGGGGGGGGAGGGGAACACCCACGGCCGACGGATGGCAACAGCTGAGCGGGCAAAAATAAGTACGTGCGAAGTTGAAAATTGTAATTTTCTAACTTTGTCCATCCACCTTATTCTTCTTTTGGACCGGTGCTCGGCCATGAACGCGTGCGCGCTGCCACTGCGCTCGAGTGCACAAGCAAAGAGGCGTCACGTGATAATGATGAGGAGGAGGAGGAGGATGGAGGAGGGAGAAAAAAAAAGAACAAGATCGCTTTTGAAAATTATCGAAATTTTACGGCAGGCTGCGTTTAAGCGTATTCATGGAAAATTATTTCGGGGGAAATGAACTATGGCGCAAGTTTGTTATCCGCCCATTAATTAAAAAAAAACTTAAATGCATAGCGCATCAATCATCTCGGGTTGTATATTATTATTTTTACTCGTATAGAATTTGAAAAATGTGTCACCGTGCAGTTTAGTTGCTATCTGGACCCCGCAGACTAATTATCCCCTGGCTGTTAGTTGAATTTAATTAAAGTTACCACTTCCATGAACCTCTGGTCAGTGCATCTAGTGAATTGATAAAGAGGTGCTTTGATACAAGCGCCAATAGTGCGAATGCACGCGCCGCAGACACACACACACTAAGAAACATACGCCTCGGACAACCACCCACCCACTCACTCACCCACCCAGCCATCCACTTACCCACCCACCGCTAACCAGATGCGCCACCCCTCCACATCAATTAATCTATCTTCTTATTTAGGTAACATGAGCTCCATTGGGCGAACCAGGCAGATAGATACCAAACTCGAGCACTAATCTCTTAAAGAGAATAAATTGAAAAATAAATTGAACCATTTGAATGAAGCGAGTCCCGTTTCTGTTTTTTTTCAGCGCCTGTTTCTTTTTGGGGCGGATTTCTCAGAATTTGTCAAGAAGCGTTTAAGACTTGTCACGTCTGACCAGTTATTTAATCGGCAGGCGAGAATGAGAAACCGAAGGCCTGCTTATCAGGGCCCACAGGCACTTACACGGACGACTAAACTCGGTTTCTGGTGACATCCAGCCTTAGGACCTTACAATAATTACTCACTCCCCGTTATCGATCAACTATACAGTGTTGGATTTTTCTCCGCGTACCTCTGCGAGCGTCGTACACGCGCACGCGTGCACGCCAGGCACGCGTGCACGCCAGGCACGCGTGCACGCGCGTGCGAGCGCCGTACACACTCCGACCCACCTCGCGCATAACAATTATGACGATGATTGATCACCCCCCCCCTCCCGCCCCCCACCCCCGCATTAAGAATCGCAAGGTTCAGTGCAAATGTCTTGGACTCAACGAGCCAAACTAAGGTCAGGCGGTGATTCATGCGCACAAACAGGCTCCGGCGGGTCCCCGGCGCGCGGTGCTGGCTACGCACAGGGAATAGCGGCCACAGACTCCTACGTCGCTGAACGCACCCGGAATATTTCACTCATTCACTGCCGCGTGGCAGCGGAGTGTGGATTCTAATTTTAGCGCATTTTGGGGATAAATTAGGGACGGAGACGATTGCTCGATTACGTGGAGAGACGTTTGACTCAAAAATTAGGATCGCCTACTTGCGCGGTCGATTACTCGTCACCATCAATTTTCAACGATGAAAGCAGGCACCCCCCCCCCCCCCAATAGCCACGCCCAGCATGATGCAGCTGATGATGGCTCACGTCGTCACAGAATTGAGACTTTCCCCCCCACCCCCCAAGTATATTTCCAGTGTTTTTTTTCAACTGCTCGAGCAATCAAACTGATAATTGGTAAAGTAATGGATTACTTAGATAATCGGATTACAGCCCAGCTCCAGAATCAAGAGAGCCTTAACCGAGGGACGCACGGATGATGATGTGGTGTTACGGTGAGCGCAAATGGACTTGCAAAATCCGGGGGTCGCAGGCTCGATTTCCCGACACGGAAACAATCCAACAGCATCCGATGGGTTCATCACTCAACGAAACTATTTTTAAAAACTTTTTTACCATTTAAAGGCCCACTGAACTAAATAGCTCTTTTTTTCAGATGCGACCTGACCACAAATGATAACTCAACGCAGTGGCTTATCGCCTGGACATTGACAGCAGCCAAATAATCTAAACACCCGTTTCTTAATGTGGTGGGGGGAAACCGGAGGGCCCCGAGAATAATTCACGCGACCACGGAAAGAACACGCAAACTCTAAATATACAGACATTGTCAGGTTCAGGATCGAACCCACGACCTCCTGTATACCATGCAAGGTAAATAACATCTCGCTACCGTGGCACTTCACATTTAAGGGACAGCTCGGGTAAAGTGTGGGCACTCCCACCTTTTCCAGGACGTGTTGCCGGCCTGGACGAGTAGGCCAAAAATAGACGCTTAAAAGAGGGCTTCTCCAGAGCTCCGGGCAGTTGCGACCCGTCCACCAACAGTGACGTGAGCACGCAATTAAGGGCACGAGAGGGTACCGGGGGAAGGGGTGGTGGTGGTGGTCTCTGTTCTTGAGTCGTGGGTACAGGCACACCAATGGCCCGGTTACTTGACGGTGCCAACGGCAGGAAATTGAAACATCGGCCTCTTGACCTCCGAGAGTCTAAAAGTTTCCGGAAAAAACGGCGGTTGTGGGCTGCCGACAGCGCGACGGCGAGACGCCTCGAAATCCGCTGCCGTGTAAATCGGCGAGCCGCAGTCGCAGCTCCACGCGTCGTCTATTTTGGTAAAACCCGGCGCGCCTATCGAGAATGAAAGGACGGACCACGGACGGCGAGCCACGTTCGGGACAGGCGGTCGCGCGTCCGGAGACCGAGCGGCGATTTGCAGGCGCACAAACGGAGGCGCGAGTGTTGATCGTGGATTCCCTCCTGTTGCCTCGCTCTGCGTCGTCCCCCCTCCCAAGTCGTCCCATTCACCGAGCCCCTGGAACCATTTCTCGATTCAAGTGGCGCGTGTTAACTCTTCTGACCTATTGCAACTCTGACAGCGCTGATTGTTGCTGCCCACTCGACGTGGTGGGCCTTTGCGCCTACTGTGTTCAGCAACTGTGTAAAAAAAATGCTATGATCCATGCACAATGATAAAGATGCCCTCCCGCCCCCTATAGCTTTTCACAAACTGTTTGGGAAAGTGCTGTGAGCGGGTATATATTAAGTTCCGCACGGTATTCGAGGGAGTGGCTAACCAATACCAGGCCCAGCCGCCTTTGTCTCTCCAGTGCCGTTATTTACGCCCTGCACCAGGTAATCATTTGAGACTGAGTCGACCCGTGGGAAGGCCCAGGACTGATTCAATTGTCCCTGTTCGCCACCGTAATATTGGACTCGATCTTGGGTCACAGCCCAGCGTGCGAACCACCGCACCACCGCGTTTCAGTTTCGGTTTCATTCATTAGGCGTAGCCCTGTGAGCCATGCGGCTCTTGACTCGGGTGCAACCGCAACAAACAAAAACATTAACACAAGAACGTCTCGAAGCGACGACCAGGCGGCAACAGAACCATCCTGGAAAAAAATCAGCAAGATCTTCCAGAAAGGAGCACCGTGTATCAACGCTGTGCGCTAACACGCAAACGCGCGCGGTACGCACAGGCTCGCGTACTCAATCAATGCCGACGCACTGCTCCGTTTTGCATGCCCCGGGCTTCGTGTGTTATGACTTTGATGTCCGAGTGCAGAGTAGAAGCAGACAAATCAAAGTTTGTGTTCGTGCGGTCCCTTCATTATCCGACGAACGTCTGTGACAGAATTACTCCACCAGCTTGGCAAACATTATTAAACAGAATGTACTTTCATCTCACAACCATCGAAAGGCTTCTGATAAATGTATGCACGCTGTGTGTATGGGGAGCGGTGGCGCAGCGGTTAGCGCGCATGCAGCCCTGGGCATAGACAACGTGGCAGTGCGTAGGTTTGCTTGAGCACACAGCCCAGCATTCACCCCCGCCTGTCTGTGTGTGTGTTTTATGCTTTCTTTTTATGCTATACGTGTGTTGCACACGTGTGTGTGTGTGTTTGGTGGTGTAGCGTTTCGGGCGCTGCACTACAAACTAGGCGGACCCGAGTTCGATGCCCGTTCACGACCAATAACAGCGGCGGATGTTTTGAACCGATCCTGGTGGGCCTCCCCTAAGTCGACTCAGCCTTAAATAACTACCTGGTGTCAAGTGTTAAACTTTATCACTGGGGAGTTAAATTCGGCCGGGCGTGGTGTTGGCAACCCCTCGTGTGTGCCGTTCCGGCCTTCATAGGCGCTCGCGAACAGTACTTGTCCCAACAGTCTGGTACAGGCTATACGGGGGATCTTTGTCTTTGCTCTGTGTTCTCTCAGAGCTCTCGACGGTCACGAATCGCGACGGAGTGGCAGCCAAGGAATGGATCGCGTCCGAGATCACGTGCACGACAGGGAGACGGAGCGATGTAAACAGCTTTCGTTGCAGAATGTTGGGCGGATCGCGAAATCGCTACGGATCGCGGCAGGAGCAGCAGCGGCGGAATGGTGAGGTCTTCATCCAGCAGTAAATTTACTATGGCTGCTGCTGATGCTGATGATGACAGAAGGATGAAAAAAAAACTGCTTTCGTTTCCGATGCAGGGCTCATCGCGAAGGAACAAAAACGGCAAGATGTTTCATGTAAAAAAAAAAAAACCTCCCCCTGCAAGACGGAAATCTTGAAATACATGAATAACAAACATTCTACGACTGTGTGTTTTTAATTTAAAATGCATTCATCAGATTGAAGGCTGTATTGATTAGAGAGAGAGAAAAACACAGAGAGAGAGAGCAAGGCAGTATTCGCTCTACAAAGGCTAACAAGAAAATGTGATATACGTGATTCAAAAGCAGCTTTCTGTTTCATTTCCGAGACTCGGCGAGGCCGCTAAACTCATTAGAAACGACAAGCGGGGGCCGATGAGATGGATTCAATGCAAATGGGAAGAGTTTTCAAAGACGGCGATGCAAACAGGCCTTCCTCCAGCGATGTCATCTCCAGCAATAATCAACACGGCAAATCTAACTGCTTAGGGTAAATAACTTAAAATTAAATAAATAACGACCTTCATCTCTTCCCTTCTTGCAAACACCCCATGTTCAACCCCCCCCCCCCCCCCCACCGGCTCATGAATTGCAAATGAATACAAAGCATTTTTCAGGAGAGGGATGACAGAGGATAGTTGCCATGGCGACACTTCAGATCTCTCATAGGCGTGGCCATGTGGCACATATTAATAGCCACGTTCATAACCGCTCCGACGAACATGGGATCCTTTTCTTACCCTCCCCCGCACGCGAATGAACACACGGGAGGGAGGTGGGGGTGGTGGGGATCTAATCTATTTTGTCAGAGAGCGCATCTCAAAATTACGAACACCGCAGGTGGTGACAGAGCGTCGCCGTCATATCCTCCCGTGTGTTTTATTTCCTTTTTTTATGGGTTTCCCTATCACCGCCACCACCACCACCACCTTCACCCGCCTCCCACCACTTCGCGTCCGATCGTATTTCTAAATCGCTGTCTCATTGGCGCGATGAACCACCCATACCTGAGTTCGATTGCCGGACGCGGAAGAAACGCCAGTGGCGAGTTATTGCGAAACGAATTGGTACAAAGTGCCACCCTCCACCCACAGCCTCCCTCCCCCTCCCCTCTCCTACCGCCACAGTTCATACATCTAGACTGATCGTCATGGTGAAGTACGGTGAAGCAACCCTCACGACCCGTACACAGAATGGGAAGGTGTTCATCCAGCAGTGGATTTTAAATCAGGCGGTCGTGTTTGTAGCTAGCGCAGTGCGATAACCACTACGCCACCGCTCCCCCGTACAGCCGCGAGGATAGACCCAGGTGTTATGGGTTAAGTGACTAAGATGATGCAGTAAACAAAGATAAAGACCCCCTACCCCCGTAGCCATACAGGAGAGGCACAGGACCGGCTCTGATACCACTCGCAACTGATATTAGCCGTGAGCAGGAATCAAACCCTAGATACCTGCTTCGCAGTGCAGCTCCCTAACCATTCCACTGCCGCTCACGCACACACGCACGCACATCCACACACACACACACATCCGCACAGACGCACGCATACAAGCATGCACCCACAATTATCCCCCGTATAGCCTTAACAGACTGTAGGACAGGGGTGTGGAACCTTTTTTTTCTGCCAAGGGCCATTTGGATATTTATAACATCATTCGCGGACCATACACAATTATCAACTTAAACATTAGCCTGTTATATTTCGTCAAACATTTAATTAACTCACCCCTAATGCGATGGCTGGAACTGCTTCTCTTTGGCGAGGCGTGTGGTGATGATGTTAGCTGGTATTGATGATGTTGCTACTCGCAACTGCTTTTCCAGGTCTGCTCCTAGATGTATTGAATTTCGAGTCTCGCCTGCGGTTGCCTTGGCAGGGCCAGAGACCAAATGATTTCGCGGGCCTTATGCGGCCCGCGGGCCGGACGTTCCCCACCCCCGCTGTAGGAGCAAGTGCTGTTAGCGAGCACCTCCCGTAGGCCGGAACGGCACTCGCATTGGATTGGTAGCCCCCAGTGGCGATGTTTGCACATCGCACCAGGTACTGATTTGAGGCTGAGTGGACTTAGGGGAAGCCGAGGACCGGTTCAGATAATCCTCACTGACGCTGGCGATGAGCGGGCGACCGAACTCGTGCACACCCGGGTCACGTAGCTCAACTCCGTAACCGCGAAGCTACCGCTCCCCATCGACATTCACACGCACGCACGCACGCAGGCGGGGAGCGCTATAGGTTCCCCGCCGCCCTTGACGACTCGCTACACCCCCCCCCCCCTCCTACTCGGAGTGGGCAAGCGGGCGCTCGCGTTAGGCGAGCCGAGGTCTGGACGGCGTGCGGTTTTTGCAAACGCACGGTCGGTTTTATTTTTGTTAAGAATTCTGTCCACCCCTCCCCCAGTTTTGGTAGGTCCTCGGCTCGAGACTCCCTCGATCCTAGTCCCCCAAGATGCCGTCGGCATGTGGAGCGAAACGTCGGACATCCTGCCGAACAGCACGCGGGAGAGCTGTACAGCATGAGCGCGAAATCCCACGCAGGAGTTTACTTTTCTACATTTCACGATATCCCCCCCACCCACCCCACACCTCCTCTATATTGTAAGTCATCAAGAATGATTTTTCCCTTTTCTGCCTCCTGGTCTATTTCCCAACTTCCTTACAGAAGTTCCTTCATCCCACGCTCTCGCCTCTTAAGAATGTTCCCGATCCACATCTCTCTCTCTCCCTTTTTTCCGCATGGCCCCATCTCTCCATCTGCCGGTCTCTGCTCCATCCGGCATCACACCCACACCTCCAGACTCCCCAGTCTTCTTAACCTCGTTCTTGCTGACAAACACTGAACCTGTCAGCACACGCATCCCTCTCCGGCGAGTTTTCCCAGTTGTGTTGCCGCCTGTTGTTGTTGTTGATGTTTCTGGCACGATGTCCGACGTTTCGCGACAACGCACCGGGAGCACAATCGGGAAACGCATCCCGAGAACGCTCGACAGCACTTCTGTGAACACCTCTGTCGTGCTTTAGCGCTCAAATAAAACTTTGGGGTTATCGCCAAACTGAAAACAAATAAAATCCGTCAGTGATTTTGAGTCAACTTTCCACTACTTCCACGTACGCGCAAACACAACCGCATTCCTTGAATCGGTTGAACGTCGCAATTAGGGTCGTACAATATGATCGCGCCGATATTGTCGCGAAGTAGTTTTTTGTTTTCCGTTTTACAAAGAAGCAGTCAGAGATGCGCGCTTGGAATATGAATGAGAGACAGAACGACGGAACACGTGACATTCGTAAAACGTACGCGATATAATGACATCACCATCATCATCATCATCAAAAACTATGATCAACCGTGAGTGTCATTGGGCAAGAGATGTCGCTTATCATTCCGGAAAAGCGTAAACAAAAAAGAACGTCGTGGCAGCCAAGGAAGGGAACTCGCACCGAGGGCGTTCTCAGGCGCAGACTCGTCACCGGTGGCGTGGCGGATCGGGTGGAGGCCTTTCATCCAGCAGTGGATACACCACGACAAAACATTTTTTTAGAACGTAATTTGTTTTGTTGTCGCGGCCTACAACCTGTATTATGGAGAAAAAAAGATAAATTACAACGGTCCCGGCGGGCAAAGTTCCTGCGCGACAACTTTCAACCGCACGTGGCTAATTCCGGTCGATGGTCTGGATTTACGTTGCCCTCCTCGCCAGTAAAATCGGGCAAGGCAGTCGCTGCGGCTTCTCGCTCTCCCGCGATTCATCTTGCCGCCTCGCGCGTTGCAAAATGTAAAACTTAATAATGGTCAAACAAAAATCTGCGTGGGATTTGCTGCTCGCTCGTTGACGGAGGCCATACATCTAAAGCGACAAGGAGGAGTCTTTGGGATACTTTTTTTTCTCCCTCTCTTAATTCCCCAAAAAAGTATTTTTTTTCACATTCAAAAGGGACGGGCGGGGGGGGGGGGGAGCAAGAAAATCCCGAATAATGAGCACATTTGCAACCAATTATTGAGAACAGTGCTTTGCGCGCGTCTGCCCCGTGGGAAATTAACAATGCGCTGCCGCTGCTGGCTTAGCAGCGTCTGCGTCCCCACAACTCTCCGTTGCCTGTAGCGAAGTTGCCTGCCCTCGGAGGACGCTCGTTTGTACAACGGCAATGCCAAAGTGCTCACTCACTCACTCGCCACGTTCAGCCGTTCCACCATCACTCCCCCCCCACTCCCGCCGTTTCAATGCGAGCAAAGCAGCCCGCTGTGCCAAGCGAGCGCTAAAAACAAACAGCGCTCTTGACGACGCCGCTTAAGCGTTCGTGGGTGGTTTTGTGACCGCGTGCGGGTGCCTCGCGCACACACCGCAGAGAAAAAAGAAAGGGTGGCAGGTTGTTGGCTGTTGTTGTTCTTGTTCTTCTTCTTCTTTCCTCTGCTCCGCACTGTGTTTAAATAAATAAATAAATGGAGCAACAGCGCGCCACGTCCTCCGTCCCAGCGGCAGACGGCGCTTTAACGAGCACGAGGAGGCGTCGGGCATCCGCGATCTTCGAGCGGGGCAAACATCTCGACGATAGCCGTGACACTATCTGGACACGACCAAATAAACCCGCAAATGGCTATGACAGGGAACCGGCGTGGCACGTCGACCGCCCCCCACCCCCCCCCCCCGGCTTTGTTTAGCACTGTGGTATGCTCACAAGCTCTCGCTCTCTCTCTCTCTCTGCCTCTCTCATCTCGCTCGTGCCCTGTCGCTCGCTCGCTTTGTCCATCATAGTCACCGCAACAAACGCACTCTGGCATCGCCCCCCGATCAGCGATGTTGCTGGCTCAATGAATAGTGGTGGGGATGGGGAGGGGGTGCTCGCCCAGCGCGCCCCCCCCCCCCAGGCGCCGCCCTTGTCACCTGCTCCCCCAAACCCCCACCATCCACACCCCCCCCCCTCGGCCTTTCACAAATGTTCTCGAACAGCACTTGCCCCAAACAGCCTGTGTAGGCTACACGGGAGATCTGTGCATGTGCACACGACGGCTCTGCGCCGCGCGTGCGTGTGAGTGGTAACGCCAACCCCTTGGCCTGCGTTTATGAGTGACAATTCTGCATAATGATGCTCGAAGGGATCAAGGACGCACGGGTCAGAAGAGGCCAGTAATGGAACGGGAAAGAGTGGAGAGCAAAGACTCCCCCCCCCCCTTGACCCCCCGCCCCCCCCCCCCGCCCCCAGCTTCCTCTGGCCCATAGACAGCATCTTCATTAACGCAATCCCATTACTGGCACTCACCTGAATCAGGCAGGAGGACACGGAGCGATGGCTACGCGTGCCGGGTGCGGCGTGTGTACATGGTACATGTCTGCACGGCCGCTGACACCAGTGACGATTATCTGCAATCGGTCCTGGGAGTCCCCTAGGTCGACTCAGCATCAAACGCGTACCTGGTGCGGTGTGCAGTAAACATCGCCACGTAGGGAGACAAAGGCGGCCGGGCGTGCGTGGTGCTGGCCACCTCACCCTCCCCCCCCCACGTGTGCCGTGGCGGCCTTCACGGATGCTGCTCGCTAACATCACTTGCACCAACATTCTGGTAAGGCTTTACGGGGGTGGGGATTGTGGGTGCGATTTTTTGCCTTGCACGGAGGGGCTTTACCAAAAAAAACTTCCGTCGTGGCGACGACACGCTCCATCTGCAGGCCGTGGCGCCGAGGGATTAGAGAAATGGAGAGGCTATATTGTATTAAACATTTATTCCGCAGCAGCAGCAGCAGCAGCACCAAAGGCCCCCGTCGGCTCACTGCGTGGTTAGCACGGCCGCGATTAAAACATCAATGTCGAGGGAGGATTGGGGGGGGGGGGGCGGGATTGGGGGGTATCACGTAACCTATATTTCAAAGTCACGGCTCGCTTAAGTGCAGCGTTTGGTGAGATGGATCGCCGTTGGTTTTTTTTTCTTTTCGTGGCCCCTCTTAATAATGCATTAATTGTAAGAATGTAACGGGAACAGAACAAAGACCATCCGAATGCCGCACGTTTGTCCCGTCGTGACGCGTGTCCGTTGGTGCTCATCTCTTCGCTTGACCCGAACGACTGCGATGATGTCCGCTTGATTTCACTCTGCTGTTGAGAAAGAAAAACAACCCACGTAGGATGGGCTTCGGCAGATATTAACACGACGGGATGAAGCGGTGGAGTCTAAGCTAAACTATAAACTAAAATAACAACAAAAATGTTTTACTATATACTTAGTTCTTTCGGTAAAGTCCAGTTGTTTCCCTTCAACGTGACTTTACCAAAAGAACTAAGAATATGAATTACTGCAGTCACGAAAGCTTTAAATCAAAATGTTTTACTAGGTAAGGTCCACTAAGCTGTTTAGCTGTTTATCAGAAGCGACGTGGCCACAAAGTTATAGCTCAACGACGTGGCTCATGGTGGGGAAATGTATGGCAGCCAAATACTCTAAACGCGTGTTTATAAATGTAGAGCAAAAACCCGGAAGACCAGGAGAAGAATCCATTCGACCACGTGGTGGAGAGACGTGCAAAGTCCAAATATACAGGCTTCAGGGTCGGAATTAAACCCACAACCTCCTTTATTCCAGGCGAGGGAGTTAACATCTCACCACCGTGGCGCCCCCACGAACGTCCCCAAGCAACCAAGTGTTGGAACGCGTCCGAGAGGACGTCCACCATTGCTGCGTGTGGATCATTGCATCGCAGGATCGTGAGAGGTGATGACGACCAGAGGTGGCCTTCATCCAGCAGTGGAATGACCAAGGCTAATGGTACTGAAATACTCTACTCAATCGCAACGCTGTTGCTAAGCTAGTGCTGCGTTTGTTTTGCGTCCTTCCATTATTCTTAATGTATAAATACATGAAATCAGATCACCTCTTGAAGACAGAAATAATGAACTCCAGACAAGTCCTTTTTTTTTAATCCTACATCATATTACTCTACGTTATTAACTGCCCGTGGGAACTCGCTTGCATTTCGTGCATTAACAGTGAAAGTTACAGTTAAAAAATAATAAATCCGCAAAAAAGTAAAACTGCGAAGTAAAAATGCGAGATGTTTAACACCTCCTCCCACCCCCCCCCCCCCCGCTCCCAATAAAGAATGGGATATTCCAAACACGTTTAATATGGAACTCATCCCTGCGCCAAACCGCCGAGTATCGGATTGTCCATCGCACACACTTTCCTGTTGGGATGTTAAGTGGTTGGAGTGCGCGCAGCGGTGTGGTTAAAGAACGCGTGCGGTTCGTCATCGGGAGATAACGGAATTGAAATCCCGTGGTCAGAGGTCAATTCAGCACTTTATCCCTCGAGAATCAATAACACGAGCACCGCTTAATGGGAAGTCAAGAGTGGTTGTCCTCTGTTGCCCTCCACCGGCTCTTGGCAGGAGAATGTGGAGTCTCCGCCTCTGCTTGCTAATACAATCATCACGTCTGTTTAACGAGTGGAGAACTTAAGAGACCAGGGAGTGCGCCTCATGGGCATGAGCCGCCTGGGGAATCCGTCTGCTGCCAGTAGGAGAAGGAAGACAGGGCAAGGGGGGGGGGGGGGTGCACGTTTGCTCCTGTGTGGTCTAGCCTAGGGGGCAACCCCTCCAGTGGCAGCTGTCCCTGTGCATTAGTCTGCCAGTAGGCGACAACGATGTACTGGTGCGTATAATCCCAATTGGGTGATTTGTCGTGCAATTGTTAGAATTTGGTAGATTTGGACACCCGGCGCCAGGACACATTGATCTGCTCTTGCGAATGACGTCGGGGGGGGGGGCATCTTTAGCGTCCATTTCGAAGCAGACTGCGTGGTATTAACACGTTTATTATACCCACTGTAATAATCAGGGCGGCCGCTGAGGTCGAACCGTGAACGCCTCCAACAAGTCAAAACCCTGATTCTAATGCCAAATATTTACCCAGGAAAATCTTCGGGACTTTACATTTTTCCAGAAGGGTGATAGAAATGTTTGGAAAAACCATTCATGTTTTTTTTTTCATAAAAGATGATTTTTGCCTCAGATCGCGTAAATATATATGTCATTTAACCCGCCACCACCCGACACAGCAAATTAGTTCGTTTTGTCACGTAAACAAAACATGAAAATTAGTTCCTGGTTCAGCACACCGGTGTGTTGGAGAGTAAACCCACTGCAACATTTACTCTCCAACACACCGGTGTGCTGAACTAGTAACGAATTGGCACGTTTTATTGACGCGACAAACCTTTCCCAATCGGCTCTGTCGAGTGGTGGCGGGTTTAACGACGTATTTATATTTACACGACCCAACCCCCCCCAAAAAAGCCTCAATTACGCATAATATTGCTCGTGAATGGCTACTCCGCGTTAAACCGTTCATGTATCTCTCCCCGCGATGTGTTTCCCGCCTTGTACCCACGTGAACTCAACAACGGTGAGGAAAGAACACGCCGAAGACGCACTGGGGAGCCGCAAAGACAAACGGGCAATGAGTCTCTGCCGCCACATTTCGCGAGCGTTCGGCTTTGTGCGAGAGGGAACCGGAGTACCGCACCTGGAGGAAACTCGCCAAATACCAATACACAACAACAACATCACCACGGCATCTGTGCCAGGCCAGGTGCACTTTGAGGCCACGTGAAGTGTCGAAGGCTCGCTGACAGGAGGAGGTCTCGGGACAGACTCGGGTGCCATGGGTCGGCTGACTGAGATGACCCGTAGATGCACCAGCTGTATCCCCTCCCCCCCCTCCCCCATTGTTGCCACCTTTGCTGCATTTTAGAAACTCACCACACACACACACGCAATCAACATTTCAGGTGATTTGCTCGCGGATTGTAAATAGAGATGAGCATTAAGGCTCGCTTGTTAGAGGCAGAGACGTGATGAATTTGTATGCAT
This sequence comes from Petromyzon marinus, assembly GCF_048934315.1. Lineage (NCBI taxonomy): Eukaryota > Metazoa > Chordata > Hyperoartia > Petromyzontiformes > Petromyzontidae > Petromyzon > Petromyzon marinus. The sequence goes on along the minus strand of NC_133710.1, from coordinate 4,046,326 downwards.
TACGGATCTGATGGTTTTATGACTATAGTCGTTGCTTCCTTCATATCCATACGAACGCGACAGATTTGATTATGATGATGATGATGAAGAGAGAGCGAGAGTTTCAGGCTATACAACTAGAATGATTAATACGTGGATTATAGAGCTGTGTGCAGGTCAGTGACATCATTCAAACGGTTAAAAAAGGTCAGTGGCCTTGGGCCGGACACGGCACGGCAAGAAGATGACGGAGCCGCAGCCAAGCGATGGAACGGAGTGGCAGACATTCGACGGAACGGAGTAGCAGCCAAGGAGACGGAACGGAGTATCAGCCAAGGAGACGGAACGGATTAGCAGCCAAGCGATGGAACGGAGTGGCAGCAAAAGGGACGGAACGGAGTAGCAGCCAAGCGAAGGAACAGAGTGACATCCAAGCGATGGAACGGAGTAGCAGCCAAGCGATGGAACGGAGTAGCAGCCATGCGATGGAACGGAGTGGCAGCCAAATGAGAGAGAGGGAACGTCCACGGAGGAGATTGAGCGATGAAATCGGCCCGTGTTGCGGCTGCCAGGCTGATTCATTACATCGCAGGATTGTGAGAGATGGTGGCGCATTGGGGAACGGAGGCCTTCGTCCAGCAGTGGATTGACCATGGGCGCTGCCACTGCCGATGCTGATAATGCTGAGAGATGAACACTGGGGACCACGTGCGGCGCTGTTTTTTTGTTCGTCTGTGGTTGAACCCGCGTCACTCGCGTGTGTGGGGCACGTGGGGAGGGGGGCACGTTGGGAGGGGGGGCACGTTGGCAGGGGGGGCATGTTGGGAGGGGGGGCACGTTGGGAGGGGGAGGGGGGCACGTTGGGAGAGGGGCACGTTGGGAGGGGGAGGGGGGCACGTTGGGAGGGGGGGGCACGTTGGCAGGGGGGGCACGTTGGGAGGGGGGCACGTTGGGAGGGGGGCACGTTGAGAGGGGGAAGGGGGGCACGTTGGGAGGAGAAAGGGGGTACCTGTTGGGAGGGGGAGGGGGGCACGTTAGGAGGGGGAGGGAGGGCACGTTGGGAGGGGAGGGGGGGCACGTTGGGAGGGGGGCACGTTGGGAGGGGGTAAGGGGGGGCACGTTGGGAGGGGAGGGGGGCAGGTTGGGAGGGGGAAAGGGGGTCACGTTGGGAGGGGGGCACGTTGGGAGGGGGAGGGGTGGTTAATCACGGCTGCCGATTTTTCCTGCGGATTAATATGGATCCACTTTAGTGGACACGCGTGTGTGTGCGCGTGTGTGTGCGCGCGTGTGTGCGCGTGTGTGTGCGCGTGTGTGCGCGCGTGTGTGTGTGTGCGTGTGTGTGTGTGTGCGCGTGTGTGTGTGCGCGACGTCTGCGGTGTCAAAGACTAACACGAACAAGAGGAATATTGATGAAAATTTCTGTTATGACACTTTCGGTGACACGGGAGGATGTAAAAATCAATCCCACCAATGCCGACGCGCCGAGGTGTATTGCCCTCACCGCACCCGGCTTCGACAAGCACCCTTTAACACAAAGCAATAAAGGTTGTAATTTACTCACGTGTTTGTATATATGTATTCTCCTTTTCTTTAACAGCGTACTTTAAATACAGGCACCCAATGCGAGAAGGACTCAACATTGCCTTACGCCGTCCAATGCGGTTCTGAAGGCCACATTGATATCCTACAAAAGGTACAAGTGGGGCGACCAGAGCTCACAGCTGTCACTCAATCCGAAAGGAGAAATCGCACCCTGCAGTCAAAGGCAAATTAGTCAGTCTCCTCCTTGTCACTCCTGTACTGCATTTACCGTTGTGGCTCTCTCCGTGAAGGTCACCCGTTGATCCCCTCCGCCCATGCAGAGGGCACGGTCAACTTCGACGCTGACCGTGTCATCGCATCCACCACCAACACCGCAGGTCACAGCATCGCTCAACGTCACCCGCTCATCCGCGCACTCAAAGACAAAGATCCCCCGGTATAGCCTCAATAGGCTGTTGGGGCAAGTGCTGTTAGCGAGCACCTATGAAGGCCGGAACGGCGCACGGAAGCAGCACGCCCGGCCAACTTTTGTCTTCGATTGTCGATGTTTATACACCACACCAGGTACCAATTTGAGGCCGAGTCGACCTAGAGGACGCCCAGGACCTTTTTCAGGTAATCGTCACTTGATGCTACCCGTGAGCGGGAACCGAACTCGGGTAGCCGGGTTTGCAGTGCAGCGCGCTAACCGCTACACCACCGTCCCCCACGCACTCACCCACGCACTCACCCACCCACGCACTCACCCACACACTCACCCACGCACTCACCCACACACTCACCCACGCACTCACCCACCCAAGCACTCACCCACACACTCACCCCCACCCCCCCTCTAAAACTCCCACCATAATCTCGCTCAACTCAAGAAACGCTCCAGCTCCATTCTGTTACAACTTTGGTGGTTGCATTTGTTGCTGGCGGCTTTACGTTTTAGGCCCTGGGGTCTTATGTTTAGTTTTTGTGTGTGTTTAGTTTGTTGTCCTTCCCCTGCTCCTCCGGTTACCACGTTTAGGTACGTACGGTGCGAAAGATGTTCAGCACACACACACGTACATAAACTCACACAGAGACCCATAGTCTCACACAGAGACCCATAGACTCCCACAGAGACACAAAAACTCACAGAGAGACCCATAGTTTGTTGTCCTTCTCCCGTATCTCCGATTAGTACGGTTGGCTACATACGGTGTGAAAGAAGTTCAACATACACACGCATAATGGACCTCAGCAATTGCGTAAACAAACACATCGTCGAAAAAGATTGCCGTTCTCAAAAGTACCCTGAGCCAGAACCAACATTTAGAATCGCACTCTCAAGTTTAATAAGAGAGAGTGGAATACAATTTGGAAAAAAAAACGAACAAATTGGAGCGCGGAGTTGGGAGACGTAATTGGATACGCGATTTTGTGTAATATTGAACGGTAATCCTTGTTAACAGGCAAGCGCAACACAGTTAATAGGGTTCAATCATTTAAAAGTCAGACCACAACTGTATCTGCTTATTTTAAATATATATGTAAATTGACCTGTGTTTTCTTTTTCATGCTTCGGACTAAATGTATTCGGAGCGGAGTTCGTAGTTAAATTTTGCACGGTAATAACTCGGTGGAAATCCAGCGGATGCCGTGGCATTAGAGCGTGACTCGTCGCTACATCCCTGGGCGGAGCTCCCTTGGAGTGCGGCGAATTTGAGCGGGTAAACCATTTCAAATTACGGCGCGCGGGTGGTCTTCTCGCTCACTTGTGTAACAGAATATGATCCCACATTCCAACTGGGGCGTCCGGCCACTTAACCGCATCAAGACTTTTGTCGGCCGAGCGTGAAATCTTCAGGGGCGTGATTCCCACCGCCGCCGCCGCTGCCGCGTTACATCACCGAAACCTCGGCTGGGTCACGCAGGGCACGACGCAGAGAGAGAGCAAGGGGTTGCGTGCCCTCTTGGGGGTGTGGTGTGTGTCTCTGTGTGTATGTGTGTGCGGCGTTGGGAGATGAGAGTGCATGCAGTGTGTGTGTGTGTTTGCTGCATGATGCGCGCGCGCGTGCGTGTGTGTTTGTGAGATTTATGGGAAGCGGTAATGTAGCGGTTAGCGCACTGCACTACGAACCTGGCGAACCCCGGTTCGATTACCCGCTCACGGCGATTATCTGAACCGGTCCCGGGCGTCTCCTCGGTCGACTCAGCCTCATTTGAGTACCTGGTGCTGTGTGCAAACATCGCCACTAGGGAGACGAAGGCGACCGTATCGGTCTTCATCGATGCACGCAAAGCAGCACTTGCCCCCCCAAAAAAGCCTACTCAGGCAATACGCGGGACAGGGCCGTCCGTGTATGTTCGTGCGCGTTGCATGGGGCTTGTGAGTACACGGCGGTGTGAGCGCGTGAGTTCGTGCAGGGCGCGTGCGTCCGAGCCGCGCTCCCGGCAGCGTCGCGCTCCGGTGAGAATCTGCGAGCGATCGGAGCAGAAAACTCGCGAGCGACGCCGCCAAAGGGTGGCGGCTGCGGAGGGCAAAAACTCGGTGTGAAATTAGGGAGCAAACCTGCAACAGCCTCGAACAGTGCACGTCACGTCTAATGGATATTGACGAAGCGATAGGCATCTCGGATGAGCGGGTCACAAAGTTAACGGCACTTGGGCGACACAACAATTACGAGGAGCGTCTCCTCTCCTCTCCTCTCCCTCCTCCGCCAACGTCCCCCTTCCTCCCACCGCACGGCTGAAACGGGCGCCACATGAAATTGGCAACATCCATGCATCTTGCAAATCAGGCGACAGATCGGACATTATAATTTCGTTATTAGTTTTTTTGCGTGAGTGCGTGCGTGATTCACGTTTTCGCCAAATTGCTGGGTAACGAGAACAATTCGTTGCAATGAATGCGGTGGATTCGTATTTCGCATCTCGGCACTGATGAATTATTTTTGGGGTATTTTTTTTGTTTTCCCTTTCCCCGTGTAAATACACACAATTGTGTTTACATTGTAAAAACATATATTTGCTCAGAGGGCATGTAAGATAATCACCATAATCTCGGATGATACACAGGCTGAAGCCTGGTTACGTGTTCGTATTCCACTGTGTTGTATATACGGCAGGCGCGTATGCCCGATGGTAGAGATTAACAGCGGAGTGGCAGGCAAAGGCGGCGAGACGACTCCGAGAATAACTGCTCTGGAGACAAGAACGATGGATGAGATAACTCGGGTGCAGGAAGCTCTAGAGGGCGCCACTGTGACTAGGAGATGTTAACTCCCTCGCCTAGTATACAGAAGGTCGTGGGTCCGATCCTGATCCTGACGCATGCTGTATATTTGGAGTCTGCATGTTCTCGCCCTGGTCGCTTTGATTTTTCTCCGGGTCATCCGGTTTTATTTCCCTCCTCCACATTTAGAAACGTGCGCTTAGAGTATTTGGATGTTCTAAATTTCCACTTGACGATAAGCCACTTCGTTGAGCTACCATTTATGGCCAGGTCCCTTGAGAAAAAGAGCCCTTTAGCTCAGTGGGCCTTAACTGGTAAAGTAAAACATAGCTTAGTTTGTTTTATAGTTTAGCTCGTTGTATCGCGAGACCATGAGCGATTGTGACATTTTTGCGAGGCCTTCATCCAGCAGTGGCTAGATCACTCATTTTGACGATGCCATTGATAATTATTATTATGGAGATCTCAGTCGATGAGAATTAGTGACAAACGATGTGTTTATCTTCGTAAAGTGTCTTTTTTGCAGAATGCTTTCAGGCCACAAAAAAGAGAGCACGTGAGCAAGAAAGAGTAAGCGCAGAACTCCGATCGGGACTTCTGATGATGTACGTGACGAGTCATAATAATGTCATGTGAGCGATGCAGCTACTCGAGGCCCGCTACGTTCAGCGCGAATTTTTTAAATAAAATGATTGGCCGTTGAGTCACGACCCTGTTAACTGCATGGCACGCGTGGTTTAAAAAAAAAATAAGAGCGATGCTTGGTTATTTATCCAAGCAGCCAGAAAATGTCCCCCGACGCACAAAGACAACGATCTTCCATGGAGCCTTAACATCCTGTTGGGGCGGGAAGTGCTGTTAGCGAATAGCACCTACGAAGGCCGGCACGGCACACCAAGTGTCGGATGGCCAGCACTACGCTCGACCGCCTTTGCCTCCCTATTGGCGATGTTTTACACACCGCGCTAGGCTATTCATTCGAGACTGAGTCGACCTAGGGGAGGCCCCTGACCGGTTCAGATAATCGTCACACACACACACAGACGTACAACGCAACGTCTGACACAAGCCATCGTGTGCGGGAGCATTCTCATTGAGATTTCTTCCCACGCCGCCCACTTCCCCCCCCCCCCTTCCTCCGCCTCCCTCTCCCCTTGAGCAATTTTTACTTCTTTACTCTGTACGTTTCGCGGACGAACACAGCGTCAACATCCAGGGCGATCTGCTCACGCATCCCGCGAAACGCGAGCCGCTCGCAGCGCAGCGGTCGACTGTGCCACTGACCGATTGTGCCACAGACCGATTGTGCCAGTAAACCAAATTTGGCACTTTTATTTTGTTCGCTGCGACAACAAACTCGTTCGCGCCTGCGCGATAGCGCAAGGCCGATGCGTGCTCGCAGGGACCCCCGTCGGATTCCGACAGTGTTGCTGCTTGCTCGTTCCCCTCGTCCGTTCAGAGGTCTCCAGCTGACGGTGGTCGTACAGGCGGGCGTTTATAGCCACAGTTATTTTCCGGGAAAGCGTGCAATGCAATGAAGAGAGGACGCTTTTGGCTGGGTGGATGTTTCATTCCAGGGAACGGAGAGCTCCATTATTCACCGCAAATCCATCGCATGTAGAGAATTCCATTGGCGAAGCACGTGGATTAGTCGTAATTTTGACTCTCAAGAAGCGTGCTTCATGGTACGCTCAGTTGTGTGTTTTATCAAACGTGCTTTGGATTGGCCATGCAGCGGTGCTGACACAACGGGGCTGCTGCTGTTGTGACCCAAAAAAAAAACACAGGGAGGGAATATGAGGCTAGGAGATAATGTCCTCGGCGAGCGTGTGTTCTGTCGCTGTCAGACACTGGGAGATAAAATAAAACCCCCAAAGTGTTTTGGAGGTGATTTTCCCTCGTTAATTCTCTCCGCAAAGGTCACAGCTCACATACAAGGGTATCCCAGCATGCCTCGATTATTATTCTTTTATTAAACTACAGAACGGTTCAACTGCAACTATTCCAGTCTAGTTTTCACGTGAATTATTTATCCATGAATGTGGCTGGGTGCACTTAGCCAACTTCACTCCCAAGATATTCCACCACCGCCGCCACCACAACCGCCGCCACCCCCCACCCCCCATCTCTCTCCTCTCTCTCTCCTTTCGCCCCTCTCAGATAGCAAAGCCACGACTTCCTCTAGGGGCCTCCCTCGGGGCTGCCGCTCGGTCGGCGAGAGCAACAAAGCCGCCCGCTCGCATCTCTCCCGCGAGACCGCAAATCTTTCTTAAATTAGAAGCTGATCCAATTATTGTCCTGAGTAATTTCATTTCCTCCGCAGGCATGAAACCGATCCAGCGTCTTCGTCCTGCGCAAGCCGCCCCCTCTTCATGGACACAGACGAACCGAGGCCCATATTTTGCTTCCTCCTCCACCTCCTCCTCGTCCTATTCCTCCTCCACTTCCTCCTCTGCCTCCTTACGGTCACTGTTCCCACTTTGCTATGGGGTCAGAGGGCCAGATCTCCCTCCCGGAAGGCAATTCGGTTGCCTGAACAATTTAGTTCCCTGTACAAGGTCCCAGCACACGGAGCGAAACGTTGGTTTACGCGTACCAATCGCGTAACCATTCAAAAATTAACGGTGCAAACTTTTGCGAAGGCAATTGAAAACAAATCGGGAGGACATGTTGCGGATTTTTGGCTCTTAAAATCTGATGCGGTATTTGGATTTGGTACCCTTCGGACACCAGAGATACAAACAGTTGTAGGGCGAGGTAAAAAAAATGTTTGAGGGGGGTCTGGGAAGAGGGAGGCGGTGGGAGGGAGGGGGGGGACAGGCCAAAAATGTGAATGTCGTTTGCTTTATATGGGTGTAGAAAGCACGGACTGGCAACGTCATAAACATCGAGAGAGAGAAAAAAAACGAAATTCTTCAATCGGTTCCTCGAGAGGCACGTGGAGTGGCGAACGACGCTGGGGCGCGACCCCGAAAACACAACGGAGAGGTTTTCACCCTTTTAATCTCGCGGTATTTGTTTCATCAGGACTATTTTATGAGGGCTACTTTATCAGGACTTTTTCCAGGAAAGCAATTTACCGCGATGGCTGTTTGCCGACAGGTCGTGGAAAAAAAAACTGCATTTGTAAGAGCCTCGCTGGGGGAGACGTTACAGAGATTCCATCACCGATGTTGTATTTCAAAGTTGCCTTTTTGTATTTACATACTCCGTGAACTATACAACTCCGTCGGCATAAAGAGCAGCGCGATGGACCCGTAACCCAGTGATTCGAAGTTCGATGTCTGGTCGGGTTTACTTATAGGGCATTGAGTCCGACCATTCAGATATCTCAGTGGGCTTTGGCTGGTAGGATGGGGACGTTTAAATTTTATTAATATGTTCTTTGGGTCTTTCGGTAGAGTTACGTAGATAGGTTCAAAGAAAATAACAAAAAACAAAAACTACGACGTTTCTAGCGCAACACGAGTGGTCGTCTTCAGGAAAAGAGGGGTTAGCTTCCAAAGGTAAACTATTTATAAGGGTTTGAAATGGGCGTTACCCAAATAATACTTTCTGCAGTCACGAAAACTTTAAGTCAAGATTCATTTTTATGTGTTTGGGTGATTTGTTAACCTCTCTTGTACTCTATTGTACTTTTAACTACGATCATATTTTTGCATTATTTGTTGTTGTAACGTTCTTACCCGCCCCTACTAGACATTTGTGAAAAAGAGCTTCATAGCTCATCGGATTCCTCCAGTATAAACATTCTGACTCTGACTCTCTGAAGTAGGAAGGTGGGGGCAATGGGTGGGTGACGCAAGTGCTCGCGGACACCTCTTCACACGTACCTGATTTTACAGCCCTTGTTCTATCCACTGCTGGATGAAGGCCTACCCAGATCGTGTCGGTACACGGAGATTGTTTGTCCGTACTTCGCCACGGTGTCAGTGCGAGTGTGTGAAGGGCTGGGTGGCAGGGAAGGCCAAGACTTGTTTCAAAAGTCACTCGCCACTGATGTCAGCCGTGACAGCAGCGCATTGTGCTAACCACCGCGTGGAGGGGAGTAGAGTGAGATGAGAAGGGGAAGAGGTAGGAAAGTGCATGAGAGGGGAGTAGAGTGAGACGATAGGGGAGAGGTAGGCAGGGGTGGGTCCATGCAGGGAGTGTGCATGTGGAGTTGTGCAATCTTTAAAATGACCCGGGATTGAATTTGGGGAGCCACTGGAGCAAATTCCCAGTACCGGGAGTGGAGGAGAGCTAACGGGACAACCCCACACATGCGATCCACGTGTAGTGTCTGACTTGGAGACGTAAGTTCTTGGGGAGGCAGTTCTTTAATTAACACCGAGCACACTTCATACACTACACACCCTACACTGTTACACACTTTCTGTCTCTCGCTAATACGCAACTATACACTGGTTGCTAGCCTACACACAACGCCAGCCGTCTGACACTCACGGCGCTGAACTAAGACAACCAACCACGTCTAGCAGCGCAACGTCAAGTTAAGACGACAGCGATGAAGAGGGCGAAACGACAGCGGCGATGGCGACGATCTCCAGCAGCAACGACGACGGGGATCCCACTCCAAACGACAGCCCCGAGGTCCGCTCCCGGGGCCCCTCTTATACTGGGGGGCGTGGCCTGGCTCCGCCCCCGGTCACGCCTCCCCTCTGAAACCTACCAGCGGGTTCTCGATGTGCCCCTTCCGTAACCTTTCTCCTAGATCCCTCTCGAGTCTATCATGTGCCCTGCTGTCAGTCAGGGCTGCTACAAGCTGCAGATACTCTTCCCTGCCAGCAGGCAGCGCTATGCTGCTAAGTGACCAATTCTATTTCACTACACATAGAAGCAAAACAACAACACCAGCAACAATAGTCACAGGCCACACCAGGACAACAACAAAACAGTCGCTCGATTACTTTGCAAATGAACATTGAACCATCGACACCACGGGCGAGGATCATAGTTACAAATCAGTGTTGCAAATGTGGCGGTTGTATCTGGCACTAAGCCTGTATTTACGGATTCTTTTTCTTAAAGGAAGAATTATTCGGTCAAAGGGGGAAACAAGGTTGTTCGAAAACGTTGACGCTGCAACGGCAATTGAACAGCAGTCGTTTAATCATCCAGCTATGGTCACAAGGGGGGCTTAACGTGTCTCCAAGCCACCATGTGAACATCAGCCGCTTCGTTCCAAAGCTACATTTGTAAAAAAAAAAGAACAAATCATCAACAGCCATGATCAGTCGGCTGCTGGGCGAACGCCTCCAATTCTGCACGGTGCAACAATACGATCCGTCTGGCACCTTCGCACAAGCTGATGTCTCAAAAAACACAAGAAGGTACAAATTATTTATGTTTTATTTATCACGAGGTTGCTGAGCACAGACCCCTTAGGGCGAAGCGGCGAAGCGCCCAGCAACAAGCAGCACTTTTGAAGGTGGAATAAATTAGTGTTAACACGCTTCTTGATTTGACCAAGATTATTGTTGTTACAATAGCTTAGAAGAGCAATAAATGGAGCAAGCAGACCTGTAGTGTGGTGAGTGTGGTGAGTGAGTGTGTGCATGAGTGAGTGTTATTGAGTGAGTGAGTGATTGGGTGAGCGAGTGTGCTGTGTGACCTGCGGTGTGGTGAGTGAGTGGGTGAGTGAGTGTGCTGTGTGACCTGCAGTGTGGTGAGTGAGTGGGTGAGTGAGTGTGCTGTGTGACCTGCAGTGTGGTGAGTGAGTGGGTGAGTGAGTGTGCTGTGTGACCTGCAGTGTGGTGAGTGAGTGGGTGAGTGAGTGTGCTGTGTGACCTGCAGTGTGGTGAGTAAGTGGGTGAGTGAGTGTGCTGTGTGACCTGCAGTGTGGTGAGTGAGTGAGTGTGCTGTGTGACCTGCAGTGTGGTGAGTGAGTGGGTGAGTGTGCTGTGTGACCTCCAGTGTGGTGAGTAAGTGGGTGAGTGAATGAGCGATTGGGTCAGTGTGTGGTTGTGACCTGCAGTGTGGTGAGTGAGTGGGTGAGTGAGTGTGCAGTGTTACCTGCAATGTGGTGAATAATGCGTGGGTTAGTGTCCTGTGTTACCTGCAGTGGGGTGAGTGAGTGAGTGAGCGATTGGGTCAGTGTGTGGTTGTGACCTGCAGTGTGGCAAGTGAGTGAGTGGGTGAATGAGTGAAGGAGTTAGTGGGTGAGTGATTCGGTCAATGAGTGATTGAATGTATGAGTGGGATGTTGATGTTGTTACCTGCAGTGCGGTAGGATGAAGCACGGTAAGGATGAGTCTAAACAGTTGGTGAAACAGACGAATAATAATCACGCATGCATAACCCCAAAAAAACGATTACAAGATGGGATAACTCTGTCACAAGGACCACTGGCAGTGTTTATGAGAAGTTAACATTTCTCGCTACGAATTCGAAGTTGATCTGACCCCCGCTCCCGATCACGTCAATCTATCCAGACACTCGTTTTCACTCTCACCGTCCTCTGTTCTTTCCCTTCTGCCCTCTCATCCCCCCTCATTAGCTTTCATTTCATTGTCTTCTTACCTTGTGGCTGGTGGGGTGGGTGGGGAGAGTTTCTTAATGTTGATACGCTCACACATTTTACTCAGTGCCTGGACAACGTTTGGTCCTGTATAGTCGTTCAAAAGCATAAATAGACACGGATTTATTTTAACGGCATGTCTCTTCTTATTATTTTTGTTGTTGTTCGGGAAATGAGTTCCAGCATTAAAATCACGCCAGTGAGTGGTGTCACACCCCCCCCCCCCCCCCCGGAAACTCTCATTACACACGAGCGGTGCGATGCTGTTTGGCAGCGAAACAGATGGAGTGCAGTTAAGCTGACTGCACATCAAAGACATTCATCAACATTGGTTTGCGTCCGACTGATGGGTGCTTCCAGGCCAACATGCAACAACAAAAAATCCGAAGCGTTTAATTTACGGGGTTTCTTCTTCGCACAATGCGGATATTGCAACAGCACAAAAAAATAACCCATGGCCATTCATAACCCGCTTAATGGGACGGAGTGAATGGTGATGATAAGTGGAAGAGGGCTCGTCTGTTAAAGGGATGAAAGAGTTGCGGTGGTTTCAGAAAGTCTGTCCCGGTGTGCCCCTCCCCCCAGAATGATTGTAAAAACCGCGATTTTGTATTCGGTTTAAAATGTTCTGGCCTCTTAAATTTGACTCTTGATGTTGATATCGGGCAGGGCTACCTGAACAGTGGGCGGGGCCCACCTGAGCAGTAGGAGGGGCCATCTAAAAGAGTGGGCGGAGCTACCTGAGCAGGGGGGCGCGGGCCCACTTGGGTAATGGGCGGGGCCATCTAAATCAGTGAGCGGGATTACCTGAGCAGGGGCGGGGGCCCACCTGAGTAGTGGGCGGGGCCCCACCTGAGTAGTGGGCGGGGCCATCTAAAGTAGTGGGTGGAGCTACCTGAGCGGTGAGCTGCCGAATTGACAGCGGGGGGAAAAGGGGAGCTCCCAGACAACTCCAACAATAATTATGTTGAACTTCCTTCGCTTCCGCGTACATTAGCCAATCGTGGCTCATCGGAAGTGGGGCGGAAGGACAACAAACTAAACACACGCACGCACATTCAAACCAGTGTAGTGAGCGAATTCCGAGACACGTCGAGTAGATGGCTTCTTATTTATTAAGAGGACACTGGGCGATGCATTGTGTAGCGCGGCTACACATAGGCGATCCTAACACGTAGCCCCATCTCCGGCTTCGCTACGCAAGCTGTTTGACCAGCGCAGCGACGGCGATGGAGAGAGCCTTCAGAAGATCGGCCACGTGGTCGGAGACGAAGAGATGACGACCAGCAGGGACGCAGCCAGGACCCAGGACGCGCAACAGCCACGAACCTCTGGTTCGGTCTCCCTTATATCTGTCCTGGCGCGGCCAAGCTCCACCTCTGGCCACGCCCCCTTTCCAGAACCTTCGAGCTGGTTCCCGGAGCTTCTCGACTGACTCCACCTTTCACCTTTACCCCAGATACGCCCCCCTTATAATAAGGCATTATGTAATGCAGCTATGACCGTAATTTACCATTCCTGGCCGACAGGTGTCACCCTGTCATTACACCAGTTCTCAGGAAATTAGTTTTCAATCCAGAGTGATAAGTGCACGCGTCCTGGTTGAGCCTCCCCAGAGTTTCACTTTCTTTATCCTCGTCGCTTTGTGGCGTGCCACGTTAACTGAACAAACTTGGGTTTGCAAACCACACAACCCCGAGCCTCGCTCAGGGGCTTGTCGATCGCTCATTCCTGCGTCCCGTTGATACAATCTATTTGTTTTCATTCCCTGTAATCCACCCCCCCCCCCCCCCCAAATGTCATTGGCGGCCCACTCCTGTGAGTACAGGCTCTCTAGCAGAATGCAGTAACAGCAAAGTGTGGACTATCAACATCCGTCTCTTCTGTATGCGGCCAAAGTAGGGGTTTTTTTCACCTCGGGGGCTCCAGTTTCCTCCCACTTGCAGTCTGAACAACTCACAGATCGACTGAAAACATCTTGATATAGAGAGAACTGCAGAGCAATTGTTGGCGCTGGCTCACCAACTGGCAGCCCATCAGCACGTGCCTGGTGCTTCCTCGGCGATTGTGAGATTAAATTTGAATGGGACGACGACGAAAATATATAAAACTAACGATTGATTTTATAATCCCCCTTCCACAGACCTGTCGTTATGCAGCACACCGCTACGAACTGAGCTTCTGGGCCGCGATTATTAACATAATCCCGCATATAAGAGGCACCGACTGTGGGGTTTTTTTTGTTCATCTTTACCTTAGATTCAAAATATCGTTCAAAGTCAGGGCAGTACTAAGCTCAGCCCGATTCAGATTCAGCAGCGTCATCACGACGAAGTTTGCCAGCGAGATTGAACCGACCATCATCAAGGGCTGAATGAAACGAAGAAACAGAATGGCAAAATTAAGATAAAATAAAATATTCCAAATGCAATTGTTATTTGGACAGCATCTCAAATGCAAAATGCATCTAGGATGACTTGAAGGAAAGATTGAGAAGACGTGGAGAGAGACAAACGTGTGAGAAATCATCAAATCCATAAAACTTCAAAGATAGATGACAACCCAACGTGGGCCATTCTCACTGCACCTAAACAAAAATCAGCCTTGACCAGAGACAGCTTAGGGCCCAGATGCTGGGGCACGGCTCACAACTTAATCCACCACTGCAAACATTTTTCCGCACTAATCGGGTACTAAAGGGGGAATTGTATTTTTGTTAACCCGCATACTAACAAATGTTTTCCCTGCCTCTGGCAATAAATGACCTCCGCTTTCTTGGTGATGGCCTCAGAAGCATTTCCCCTTGATAAGCCCCCACCAACCATGGGTAACGCTGCCTCTACATGGCTTTGCAGCTCAAACAAATATTAAGTAGAACAAGGGCAAGAGGTTTCAGGCCTTCATGGCCCAGACTCACGTTCCAAGTCCTCGTCATTCCACCACTCACAATCAGACGCCTCAAGTCAGAGACACTCCTCCAGCCTTCTCCTCCTCTCCCTCTCCTCCTCCTCCTCCTCCACCTCCTCCTCTGTCGCAGCCGCCGCCGCTTCGACCCTCGCGAGCGCATCGCTGGCGCACAGCTGGAGTCCCCACTACAGCAGAGGCCACGGGGGCGAGGCTGTGAAGGAGACGCGGAGCGAGACCCTGGCCCGCTCGCGAGAAAACGGCCATGAATGAACACCGCCCCCACCCCCACGCTCGCTCGATTCACCGCGCTCGCTCCGGTCTCGCAGACAGACACACGCTCAGTCTCTTTTTTGCATTATTCAAAACCTCTCTGCGTGCCGCGTGCCAACGGAAACAACATCAAGGGACGTGACATTTGGAGTTCTGTGGGTTTTTTTTTTAATATTCGTTGTTTTTTTCTGACCGTGTGTGCTGAGTGACACTCACACATGCAGACCTCCGTTCTCCGTGTAACCACGTGCAAGGCAAGTACACGTGAGCGCGTCAGCCTAACGACGGCTTTTCAGGTCGATAGCAAGCAGCAGAGTTTAGTTTTGAGCAAGAAAAAACCCTGGGCCGGTCTCGACCTTCGCGATCCAATTAGCAGCGTCAGGCTAATTACACGAAATGCTGCTGGGCTGCCAGATGTTATTGGCAAGGGCACTCCGCGTCACGTTCCGAGCAGGTGGCTCAGCGGTGGAGCGAGCGACTCTCAACCTGGAGAGTGCGAGTTCAATTCCCGGTTGGGAGTTGATTCGGCCCATCATCCCTCCCAGGTTCGCTAAAATACGTTACCGCTTTGTAACAATTTGGAGGGAAGTCAAACCAGCGGGTTGGCCTGTGAATAGATTCATCTCCTTCATGGGAATGTGCAATATCCACCACGTGCTCTGCATGCCTCTAAAACATAGAATGAGCGCCGCCACAATGCTGATTTCAAAAGGGAGAATTGGAATGATGTCCCAATGGTATGATAATATTTAATTAGATTATACGTTTTTTTAATTTCTTCTTATTATTAATTGTAAATTCATTGTTCAGTTGTTAAATTGCGTGCGTTCTTAGGCGTGTGTAATTGTTTGTTGTTTAGAGTGTCAAGTTAATAGATATCCACGTCGTGTGCTCTCCGGTTGCATGATGGGTGAACAGTTGTGGAGCTGCGTGCGTCCTTGCTAGGCCTTGGCAAGGCAAGGTAAAAGGTAAAAACAACGAGCCTACCTTTACCCTACCTTTTACCCTTACCCCATTCAAATTACCCGATTACTGGGAAATTACTGGGGTACTACACATGAAAAAGGTTTATAACAGGTAAATGCTAGGTAGAGTGCTTCATTCATATAGAGTACACTCGATGATTCCAATTTTACACGTTTTATTTTAACTCACTCTGTCTGTTGTTGTTGTATCCTCAAATCTTGTAACTCAGTTTTAACCCACTTCCCAATGTGGTATCGACTGCAAACTTGGTATACTTATGTCATACAGATGACAATACTATATTCTATCATAAAAACAATAAAAATCTATATTTTTAAACATTCGTTTGTATATGTTATGTTTCGGCTTGGGTCTAATTGTCCACGCTCAACTTGACGTTGGCTGTCATTAGCCACGGTCCCCTTACGTTGTGGCAAGCTTCGGGGCCACTTCCTAGAGTCGTGGAGTTCTGCCATTACTAGTACAGTTCATAAAAGCGTGTTTTAAAAAAAATCTAGATTTGAAGTTTTCGTGACTGCAATGATCCATACACTTTGGTTATGTCGGTAAAGTCACGTCGTGATTTGATTAACTTAATTTTGTATTTTTACTTACGTGACTTTACCGAAAGAATCAAAGAGTAACTTTGCGTCAGTTTTGTGCCAGTTAAAAGGGTAAAACCTATTACTAAATCAAAGAGTAAGTTTTTTTTTTAATATAACTTATTTATTTAAATTTTATTCGAGCAGTCTTGGGGGGCCCCACCTGTTCGATTACCGCACCGCCTTGAGCTGACAATGTGAATTAAGCCACTGCGCCTGGTTGTTGATCAATGTTGGTACTAGTTTACTCAAAAATGTTTGCACATGGAGGCGAACCTTCCGTTCCGTGCCTTAAACATCCCAGCGGAAGTGGGTCGCTCGCCTTCATGCAGAATCAGAATCGGAATGTGTATTCATGTTGGAAGAATCCGATGAGCTATGAAGCTCTTTTTCACAGATGTCCAGTAGATCGGTTTGGAAATCCCAGAGATCCCCACCAACCACTATAAACCGCCAAACTAAAAAAATAACAACAATATTAATACACAAATAATGATAACAGTCGTAAGAATGAGGTAACTGCGCAAACTGTGTGCCTGTTCGCGTGCATTCTTTCACTGTACGCGTAATGTACTCATTCTGCTTAAATCTAACCTCTTATGGCGGTACACGGCGTTACCTACGAAGCAGAATCACAATATTTGTTTTATCCTGCAGGAGAAATCCGATTAACTATAAAGCTCTTTTTCACATTCTTGGTTCTTTCGGTAAAGTCACGTAGAAGGGAAACAATAAAATAATAAAAATATAAAACAATAAAATTCTCACGACGTTTCGACTGCAACACAAGCAATCATCATCAGGTGTGAAAACCACAGCAAGAAAATTTGAAAAAAGTGGCGGGTTTTTTTGAACGTTAGCACCACTGAGAGCGATTTGTCAGTTATTCAGATGGACGAGCCCATCTATGTTCGGAAAAGAGCAGGGGGGAGACGAAAATAATGGATGCGGTCTGAAAGCCACCGTAAGCGTGAACAATCAATTAAGACCCGAAATGGTTTATCAAATCCTTCCAATGATATTCTAAGCCAGAATCCATCTTCTCGGTTGAAATTGTCTCGGTGTTTGTATATGTGGATAGCCTCATGAACGAATCTCTCATGGTAGCCAGATGGCTTGCAGAGATCCTCTGTCTTGGAGAAGTCAATGTCATATGAGCCTACTGAATTATAACAGTGATCTGCCACGCCGAGGTGTTGGTCCTACCATGTTTTAGGTCTCTTTTTCACAGTTGTACGTTCTGGGCAAGTGAGAACATTGCAACAACAAATAATGCAAAAAACACAATCGCAGTGCAAAGTATACGAAAGGTAAGCAAATCATTAAAACAATATATACAAATAAAATGAAACTAAATCTAGACTTTCGTGAGTGCATGAATTAAGATCCTTGGTTCTTTCGATAAAGTCACGTGGATAAAAAAAATCTAAATTAAAAGCAAAAAAAAACCCGCGACGTTTCGATCGCAACACAAGTGGCCTTCTTCAGGTGGAGAGAAAAGAATGAAAATGAATCTATTTTTTTCATCATCTTACCGGGTAAATTCCACTGAGCTATTACCATTCGTTTTCTTTCCAAGAAGCGAAAGTGGGCATATCACGTGGACATTTACAGCGGCGTGCTTTGTTGATGCATGTCTCGTGGCGACGACGGCTTTCGGGCGCACGCGACTTTGTAATGAACCCAACAAAAAATTCAGAGCGATCGACCCGCGCGTCCTCGAGCGCAACGCCGTTGACTCACCCATGGGGCAACAGCAGCGGGAGGGTAGGCCCACACATCAGCAGCTCTCTGTCACCGACTCGCAGACGGCGCGCGCGGCACGCTAATTAAACTGGGAACGTATGCAAACACTTATTACCTCGTTCTCAAACAGCTGCGAAATATAATTATAATGCCTATTCCAATAACGCTTGTTTCCACCGACCGACCGACCAACCCCGCCCGCTCCTGCCCAAAAAACAAAATAACAAAGTTAGAGGCATAAATAGGGTGCTGTCCAACACGCTGGTTGGCGAAATGCAACAGGGCTGAGCTCTTGCGATCGTGGGCGCACGGTTTGGGGCGATTTACCGGCATGTTAGATACTCGCGATTGCTAATTACTCTGGGGTCGATTACTATTTCGATTACTAGGAAAGGATTGGGGGGGGGGGGTTGATTTTTAGGAATGGAAGAGTGTGGGAGTTCGTTAAAGGGAATGTGTTGTGCCACGGTGGCTAGATATTAACGACCTCGCCTGGTACAAAGGAGGTCGTGGGTTCGATTCCGACCCGAACGCCTGTATAATTGGAGTTGGCATGCTCTCCCCGCGGTCGCGTGGAGTTTTCGCCGGCTTTTCCCCGTGGTTTTTTTCCCTCCACATTGAGAAACCACCACCACGCGTTCAGAGTATTTGGCTGCGACAAACTACCGCACGGTGACAAGTCACTTCGTTGAGATGTCAGTTGTGGCCAGGTTGCTTCGGGGAAAATAACTACATAGCTCAGTAGGCCTTACCTGGCAAAATTTTAAAAAAGTCGGTTTTAGTAGCAGTTTCATGGCTAAACTCTGACCCAAGCACGCCAGCAATAACGCATCCCCACGAAAACACACACACACAAACATACACACACACGTGCTCGCGTGGGGGGTGGGTCAGTACAGCAAAAGCGCTTAAATCCGCTCGTCGGTGTAACAGGCATCATTTGCAAAATGTCTCCCCGTAGGCCGCTTGCAATGGAGAAACCCAAACAATCACAGCTGAGGCCTTAATAGCATTACGGTCGGTCGGAGGACAAACCCTCGCAGATGGTAATGGCGACACACTTTAATCCCGTGCCACGAGCTTGCGGAGTGGGCAGCTTCGCGTCGCGTGATGAGAATGTTCGTCCAGTGCGATGCGTCGAAACGCACAGGCCGTCCTATCACGTTTTCACTTCGTGTCGGTGATGCTTCAAGGCTCCCCGAGATGATAATGCAAATATCCTGTTACATTTATCATCCGATTTTATACGTATTTTTTTTTGCACGTCCTCGTTGGACGGTGCGATATTGTGTGTGTGTTTTTAAGCGTTATTTCAAATCTCGTGGGCACACTCGCACACGCAGAATCACGACCGCCACGGCTACGTTTGAATTATATCAATATAGAAACATTTTTTTTTATATATTACCTACAACGTTTGACCAAGGTTGCAAGTTTCTTCATCCACTGGAAATTGAATTTCAAATTATCGCTCGGATAGTACTATGTGTACCATGGGATTGTGGTTATGAAAGTCATCACTGCATGCCAGAATAAATTAGCGTTGTAATGACAGCATTTCACGTGCCGTACACGGGCATTTTATTAGGTCTGGAGTGTCTCCGCCTTGCTCGTAATAAAGCTCACGTTGTTACACCGCAACCACTGTGGCGTACGAATCTCTGCGGTGGGTTACGCACCGTTGGTTTCCGTGGCGCGCCCGTGCCCGTGACCCCCCTCCGCGCACATTCACGACTGGCACTGCCCGCTTCGAGGCAAACCGAGACGCACCACCGCCACGCTGAGCGCTCCCCTTTGGCCCCGTCACCACGCAGCCAAATGGCTCGCCGAGCGAGTGCCTTATTTTATCCGACTCGGTTGAATTATAATTTTGTTGTTGTTGTTGTTGCTGCTGCTGCTGCTGTTGTAAGGTGCAGTGCCGCGGGCTTCTGGAAAGAGGCATCGCCGTTTTTCACCATTACAGTAATTGTGTGGATTGCCCAACTTGACAATAATGGGCGCTGGGATAATGAAACGAGGGAGGCCGCCGCTGACGCCGCCGCCACCTCCCCGGTAGTTTTTTTTTTGGGGGGTGGGGGGTGGGGCTCCTATTTACTTGGAAGCCGCTGGCACGAATCCGCTCTTGGATTTCGCATTAAAAATACGATTACCGCACCTCATTTCAGCGACGCAAATTCCCGAGCGTTGGTGGCAATTGCTACGAAGCCACGTCTAGGGTTTTGCTATTTTTTCTTCGACATTTTTTTGCTGCTGCAATCAGTGGTAGTGGTGGTGGTGCCACCCCATTGGGGAGGAGGAGGGGAGCTAAGCAGGATTGATTTCTGCCACACTCCCCCCCCCCCGCCTCTAACACTTCTCTTTGCATTGTTCATACTCTCTCTGTTGATGTATAAACTCCGAATGGACGATGAAAGAAGAGATGGAGACACGTGATAGCGATGTTACGAAATGAGAGAAATGCGGATGATAAAGCGGGTGGTGCAGCGAGCGGAGAGAAGAGACATATAGAGATGAGACAGAGATGTCGTGAGAATGAGAGAGATGCAGACAAAAATGTTTGATATGCTTGTTGAACTTCTTTGGCACCGACACGCAGCCAACCGTGCTAATCCGCGGTGTGAAAGATAGGGGTGAGAGATTAAAGTGTCTTTTTACGTTGACTATACTTTTCTTTTTAAGATTCCAATTGTAGCTGATAGTTCGCCCGTATTATTTTTCTCATTAATCCGTGCTCTCTCGAGCATCCTGCCCCGCCCCCCCCAATCGCATTTGATTGAATTGATCGTGCCCAGCGCCACCACTGCTTGTGCCGGAGCGCGCGTAGGCATTCTGTGGAGTAGCGTCACGGTTAAGACCCCTGTCAACGTCTCATCCACCTCACCTCCACACTCCCCCCCCCCCCCCTTCTAAATTCTGAAAGTTATATTATTAAAGCAATGTTATTTAAACAAAATGTGGTTTTGGGGGAGGGTCTTTGTCTGGGCAAAAATGAGCGCAGATATGCGAAGGGCTTCGATTTAAAGCTTTCGTGACTGCAGGGATTCATATTCTTGTTTCTTTCTGTAAAGTCACGTAGAAGGGAAATAATAAAATAACAAAAACACAACAATAAAAGTATTGTTAGATTTTTATCATTTAAAAAATGAAACAATAAAATTCTTGTTTTATTTTTTATAATTTTTAAAATAAAACACAAAAAATATATATTTTTTTCCTTCTACGTGACTTTACCGAAAGAACCAATAATATTTCGATTTAAAGCTTTCGTGACTGCAAGGATTCATCTTCTTTGGTTCTTTCGGTAAAGTCACGTAGAATGAGAATACAATAATAAATAACACGATTGTGTCATTTTATTTTATTATTTTATTATTTTATTCTCATTCTACGTGACTTTACCGAAAGAACCAAAGAAGATGAACCAATAATATACGAAGGGCTGTCACAGGGCTGGAGTAGAAAGTGCGACAGCAGACACAAGCACGTCGCTTTCGCGATACTCATTCTCTTAGGCGTCTAACATTCGTTTAAAGTAGTGGCTCCAAACATTTACAGCGGCCTTGCACCCATTTGGTTCCCAATCGTAATCTTTTTTTTAAATGATGTTAATGAATGCATAGGGTTTGATGAAACACAGGAGTTGTTACTTAGGTGCCCGTGCTTAATTTGTGTTTCCGATTATTTACATTGCAAAAAAGAAATCTGCCCATTTCTCGCACCCCCAGAAAGGGCATCTCGCACCCCCAGGGAGTGGCGTGCAACCCAGTTAAATAATGAAGAACCACTCCCCTAAAGTTTGTATTACCATTGACCCGCATCATGTCCTACCCCCCCCACCCCACCTTAAAAAAAAACCACGGTCACGTGCCAGGGCTGGGGCGGCAATCAGCACCGCCGCAAAGAAAAAAAACGAGCGATGTTTGCGGCGCTCGACGTTGTATAAATGTCAACGGAGTAAATTTGGAAATGTTGGCGCTAGGAATGAGCAGAGCAAATTAACAAAGAGGCTGCGGGCTGAACGGGCCGTGCCGATGGTGACAAACACGGCATGCGCAGCGCTAATCCCAGAGACACCACCACCACCCCCCCCGGTCGCAATGTCCTCCGCATGGCAGTGCAACGTTTAAAGGAGGGCCGTAGGATTTGGTAGTGGTTCGTGGTGGTGGTGGTGTCGTTACGGTGGGGAGCGGTGTCGCAGCGGTTAGCGCGATGCGCCACGAACGTGGTCACCCGGAGTTCGATCCCCGCTCGCGGCCACCAACAGCGGGTGACGATTATCTGAACGGGTCCTGGGCCTCCACTAGGTCGACTCAGCCTTAAAAAGTGTACCTCGTGCGATGTGTAAACATGTGTGTGTGCCGTGCCGGCCTTCATAGGTGCTCGCTAACCGCACTTGTCCCGAAAGTCTGTTATGTTTGTACGGGGGATCTTTGCCTTTGATGTTATTACCACTTTTTTCTAAGCACCTGGGAAAAAAAAACGGAAGATACACGGTTGGCTACGTGCGGTGCGAAATAAGTTCAACATACATATATACATAAAGTGGACACGGAGAGACCAAATAATTAACTAGAGTAAGGAACGTGTGTGTGTATCAACATCGGTGATAAACATTAGGATCTTGATTTGAAGCTTTCGTGACTGCAGGAATCCATACTCTTTGGTTCTTTCGGTAAAGTCACGTGGGTAGAACTACAATAAAATAAATCACGACGTTTCGAACGCAACACAAGCGCCCGTCTTCAGGTGAAAATCGCGACAGCTGCGATGCCATCTGCGAGCAGCATGATGTCTGCTCCATTGGGATGTTGTTGTTGTTGTGCCGTTTGGAGAGATGATGCCACAGTTTTGTGTAATGGTCAGCACGCCGGACTTTAAATCCACTGGTCACCTGTTGGATTCGATTTCTCGGCGCGGAAGTTAAAACAACGGTTCGCCTAAAATCCCCATCGCCCTCTTGTCCACACAGCGGCGTAAATGGGTCTGTCCACCTGTTAGCCGACAGGCAGGTCGCATAAGGTGTAGCTACTCCCATCTCTATTTCAAAGACAATAGGCAATTGCAGGGCTGCGCCTCAACTTTTGACCGATTAGTACTGCAATCGAGATAATAAATATAGATAGAGACAGGTTACTTTTTGTTCCGTTTTAAAAAAAATGTAATTAATTTCTGTCACTGACTCATTCTTTATTCATTTTATACACACACGCGCACGCACGCACACACACGCACACGCACGCACACGCGCACACGCAAAGACAGAGAGACCCGCACGCACGCGCGATTGTTTAATTAATTCGTAATTCAAGACGATGCTATTTTAAATAAGAATAATTGATTTGTATTGCTGGCGCAAAGGTGCTAATTAAGCACGCTCTACCGCCGGCAATGGCGACGAGGCTGCCAGGCAGAGAAACTCGCGTAGAGCACACGGAGGCTTTGATTTGTGGGGCGCCGTGGTGGTGAGATGTTAACTACCTCGCCTCGTATGCAGGAGTCCGTGGGTTCGATCCCGACCCTGACGCATGCTGTATATTTGGAGGATGTGTGTGTGTGTGTCTCTCTCATCATCACCACGGTGGCAAGGAGATGTTAACTACCTCGCCTCGTATGCAGGAGTCCGTGGGTTCGATCCCGACCCTGACGCATGCTGTATATTTGGAGGATGTGTGTGTGTGTCTCTCTCATCATCACCACGGTGGCAAGGAGATGTTAACTACCTCGCCTCGTATGCAGGAGTCCGTGGGTTCGATCCCGACCCTGACGCATGCTGTATATTTGGAGGATGTGTGTGTGTGTGTCTCTCTCATCATCACCACGGTGGCAAGGAGATGTTAACTACCTCGCCTGGTATGCAGGAGGTCGTGGGTACGATCCCGACCCTGAAGCATGCTGTATATTTGGAGGATGTGTGTGTGTCTCTCATCATCACCACGGTGGCAAGGAGATGTTAACTACCTCGCCTGGTGTGCAGGAGGTCGTGGGTACGATCCCGACCCTGACGCATGCTGTATACTTGGAGGATGTGTGTGTGTCTCTCTCATCATCACCACGGTGGCTAGGAGATGTTAACTACCTCGCCTGGTATGCAGCAGGTCGTGGATTCGATCCCGACCCTGACGCTTGCTGCTGTATATTTGGAGTCTTTATGTCTCTCTCTTTCTCACCCCGTGGTCGTGTGGAATTTTCTCCGGGTGCTCCAGTTTCTGACTCCACATTTCGCAACGTGCCGTTAGAGTATTTGGCAGCTGCTCGAAATTTGCACTCGAGAAGCAAACCGCGTCGAGCTATCATTTGTGGCCAGGTCGCTTCTGATAAAGGGCGACATCGCTCAGTGGGCCTTACTTGGTAACAGACTGTTCACCGTGCCCAAAGGCCCAAAATGCCATGTGGCAAGCAACGAACAGCACTATTATCCAACGTTGTAAGAGATAAGAAGTGTAACGCGTTTCTTGAATCGATCGAGGTCATGAGTATCATTGTGAGAGCGTGTGGGAAGGGGACGACGGTTGTGATGATGGGAGGAGGGAATTCCAGAATGGAGCAGTGTGAGGGAGGAAGCAGAAAAAAGCAGTGTGGGGACCTGCAGTGTGGTGAGTGGGTGGATGAGTGAGTGAGTGGGTGATTAGATTAGTGAGTGGGTGAGCGTGTTGTTTGAACCAGCAGTGTGGTGGGTGAGTGGGTCGGTGGGTGAGTGGGTCGGTGGGTGAGTGGGTCGGTGGGTGAGTGATTTATTGGGTGAGTGAGTGGATGAGTGAGTTGATGAGCGTGTTGTTTAGACCAACAGTGTGGTGGGTGAGTGAGTCAATGGGTGAATGACTGATTGAATGAGTGAGTGTGTGGATGAGTGAGTGGGTGCGCATGTTGTTTTGACCAGCAGTGTGGTGAATGGGTGGGTGAGTGAGTGATTGATTGGGTGAGTGAGTGGGTAAGCGTGTTGTTTTGACCAGCAGTGTGGTGGGTGAGTGGGTGTGATTGAGTGAATGAGTGTGTGGGTGAGTGGGTGAATAAGTGGGTGAGCATGTTCTGTTGACCTGCAGTGTGGTGAGTGGGTGGGTGAGTGAGTGAGTGGGTGAGTGAGTGAGTGGATAAGTGAGTGAGTGGGTGGGTGAGCGAGTTAGTGAGTGGGTGAGTGATTGAGTGAGTGATTGGGTGAGTGAGTGAGTGGGTGAGTAAGTGAGTGAGTGGGTGGGTGGGTGGATGAGTAAGTGAGTGAGTGGGTGAGTGAGTGAGTGGGTGAGTGGGTGAATAAGTGGGTGAGCATGTTCTGTTGACCTGCAGTGTGGTGAGTGGGTGGGTGAGTGAGTGGGTGAGTGGGTGAGTAAGTGAGTGGGTGAGTGGGTGAGTGAGTGGGTGAGTGATTTGGTGAGAGAGTGAATGGGTGGGTGAGTGAGTGATTGAGTGAGAGTGCGTGGGTGAGTGAGTGATTGGGTAAGAGAGTGAGTGCATGGGTGAGTGAGTGATTGGGTGAGAGAGTGGGTGGGTGAGTGAGTGATTGGGTGAGAGAGTGGGTGGGTGGGTGAGCGATTGGGTGAGAGAGTGAGTGGGTGAGTGAGTGATTGGGTGAGAGAGTGAGTGGGTGGGTGAGTGAGTGATTGGGTGAGAGAGTGGGTGGGTGAGTGAGTGATTGGGTGAGAGAGTGGGTGGGTGGGTGAGTGATTGGGTGAGAGAGTGAGTGGGTGGGTGAGTGATTTGGTGAGAGAGTGGGTGGGTGAGTGAGTGATTGGATGAGTGAGTGGGTGGGTGAGTGAGTGGGTGAGTAAGTGAGTGAGTGGGTGAGTGAGTGAGTGATTGGGTGATAGAGTGAGTGGGTGGGTGAGTGAAGTGATTGGGTGAGAGAGTGGGTGGGTGAGTGAGTGATTGGGTGAGAGTGTGAGTGGGTGGGTGGGTTTGGTGAGTGAGTGGGATGAGACGATGATTTGGTATCAGCTCGTGTGGGTGATGTTGTGCCTACTCGCTCACTTTGAATAAACGCACGGGGAGGCGCAGAGCGGAGCTTCACTGCGCAGTTCAATTTTAAGCGGGACATTTATTAATGACACCTCATGCAAGATTGCACCCAGTATGTCATCATTCCGCCAGATCGTGCACTTGCAGTGTTTACACAAACGCAGAGGGATCCACAGTCGCAACAACACAATCCGTCGTTCGCGGCTCAGTGGAGGTGACGCCACTACGGCGCGTGCGACAGGCTCAGTGCACCCTGATTCAGTAAAGTGGAAATTCCACATTTGCCATGTCATGTTGTCTTTCTCGCGCACCTCCGAACAGCACGTCTGTTGAACGTCTGTCGCACGATACGTAGCCCACGGTGCTAATCGGCGGTGCGGGGGAAGGACAACCAACTAAATTCGTACACACATATCCACAGGCTGGCTGGTAAGATGTTGACGGGACAGACCCAGGTGGGTTGGACTGGCTGGAATCATTTGTAGATGCACTCTGCAAACGTCCTGCGTTTTTAAACTGGCCGGAGCTCCGCTCGTTGTTGGGAGCGTCGCTCCTCCGATCTCCATTGTTGCTGGAGAGCTACTACTGGCATTCACGAGCCTCCTCCACAGAGGCCGATCTCAACACCTACTGGAACCAGTCAGCCCCAAATCCTCCTGTATCGCATCGCCCATCTCTTCCCTAGCCCGTGCCACAGCAGAATCCTGACAACCTGCGTAGTTGTCCATCGCAGAGTAGTTTTTTTTCATTTTCTTCTTTGTATTCCCGCCCACCTCCCACCAATTTATCCAGATTGCGCTATCAAGGTCACGTTCCGAGACGAAGAATCCATTCGGATCTCACGCAGAGCTGTGCGACCAGAACGAGCGTTCGATCATGGCCCGCGGAAGCAAATTTCTGAGAGCTGCTTTTGAGATACTCTGCAAGGAGACATCTGGTCCCACGTGGCACGGGAACGACAATTTGCCCACCCACACCCGGACACCGCACGCATATACGCAGGCGTTAGATGGCGCTGCTGAATTCATTTGTTCCCGGTGCGAGCCATCGTCCTGACCTCTATGGCTGTGACATCTGGGGGCGGACATAGCAACTGGCATGTTGACATCCGATGGGTTCAATTTTTAAGCGAGGTGCATCAGATAATCCGGAAATAGGATTTTTTGCTATTTGATTTCTAATTCGGCTGGAGGAAAGAAAAAAAATCGATGTCCAATTGCACACTCGAGTGGGCGACGTTGAATATTGAAAGAAAGAAAAAAACCTGGGAAAGCACGCGGCTTAAGAGTGTGGCCAGGAATTCCAGAAATGATTCGCTGCTCGAGTGGGAGACGCACGCGCAACGGACGGACCAACAGACGAACACCGTACGGACCGACCTACGGACAGAGGCTCATGCAGCCGTCACCTATTGCCGCGATGGCCCAAAAAAAACCCCCACAGAGGGCCTGCCCTGCGCCTGGCAGAGAGCATCATCATTCACTGTAACCTCACGGACACAAACTAAGACTCCCACCCCCCCCCCCCCTCCGTGTAGCCTACATAAACTGTTGTGCGGCAATTGCTGTAATTGAGCACCTGTGAAGTCCGGCACGGCGCATGAGAGCGGGGCATTGGTGACGTCAGCGCCATGCCCGACCGCCTTTGTCTCCCCAGTCATTGATGTGCACGGATCGCAGGAGGGGTAACTCATTTGAGGCCGAGTCGACCTACGGCAGGCTCAGCACGGGTTCGGGCTATCTCCACTGATGATCGGTTAAACCGCGGCTGAGAATCGACGGGACACTTGCCAATGCGCACGCAGCCCGATGCGCGAGTTGTCGTGTCACCTCTCCCCCCCTGTCATCGCAAACATGCACACGTACAAGCTTGCGCGTGTGACCCCTGTGTGTGTGTGTGGGGGGGGCGGTAGGGACGTAGCGATGAGTACACGTGCTAAGCATGGCCGCGGGCGACTATAAAACAAGCGAACACTCAACTTACGTTAAAGCCATCACGGAAACGTAAAACATGTTCCGTTATAAATTTTTTCACATTTGTGTTTTTTTTTCTTAGTAATATTGTTTTTTTTTTCCTCTCTTCTCCGCCGCCGTCTCGTTGCGAAAAAAAAAAAACACTCCGCGTCTATTTATCCGTGCCCAACGGGAACGGTTGTACTTATTTAATAGATGCCGCTCTTGACGTACAAAATGATGTCCAAAATCATTACATCGGAGACAGTCGCCCTAGCTTCATGTGCAATTGGAATAAAAAGAAGAAAAAAAACATACATGTTGAGCATTTCCGAACTGATCATCCGTGGGAAAAGAAGAACGCAGTTGTTCTATTCGCCACGATCTGCTGTAAACGTTGCACACGACATCCCTCTGCGGGCTATGAGCTGTGCACCTTAGGCACTGAACATTCCTAAAATAATTTGACGGATTCGCCTGCCCCCCCCCCATACACACACACACACCACCACCACCACCACCCCCCCCCATCCCATCGCAGCTGTCGCTCAAACTCCCCGCGGTGCTCGGCGATTTTAGCCGCTCTTCTCTCGCGTAAGCTCCGGCGCTTGGTTGTGTTAAGCGATTATTGATTAACCGATCTAATAATTGGATTCGGACTCGATAATCGATTCCACAGTCACATAATCGATCATCGAATTCCAGTTACATTTTTTTTTGTAATCATGGAGGCACAGACGTGGCACGTGTAATGGACACCCAAAGTCAAAAAAGTCAAAGTGATCCCTTCTCGATAGAGCATGGAAGCCGCGTCAGTCTCCTGTTGACTACACTGATTGAGTGAAGTGGAAATTCCACATTCCCATGTCATGTTGTCCTTCTAGCGCACCTCCGATCAGCACGTGTGTTGAACGTCTGTCGCATGATACGTAGCCCACGGTGCTAATTGGAGGAGCGGGGGAAGAACAACCAACTAAATACATACACAAATACACAAAGATCCCCCGTATAGCCTTGACAGATTGTAGGAGAAAGTGCTGATATAAAGGCCGGCACGGTACAAGAGGGGGTGGGTGGCCAACACCACTCCAGGCTGCCTTTGTGTCCCCAGTGGCGATGTTTACACATCGCACCAGGTACTCATTTGAGGCTGAGTCGACATAGGGGAGGCCCAGGACCGGTTCAAATAATCGTCGCTGGTGTTGGCCGTGAGCGGGAATCAATCCCGGATCGCCAGGTTCATAGCACAGCGCGCTAAGTCACGTAGAAGGGAAATAATAAAATAATAGAAATAAAACACCTAAGGACGGCTGCTTGCGTTGTGGCCGAAACGTCGTGAGAATTTTATTTTGTTTAATTCCTATTATTTTATTATTTCCCTTCTACGTGACTTTACCGAAAGAACCAAGAATGAGCATTAATTAATTAAGTTTCCCAGAAAAATGTAATCTCCTTGTGTATGCCGTTCATGAATTCCAAAAGTCGCATTCCCAGATGCCCAATTGTTCACACGTTATACAGTGCGCTGTTAAACCGCACGTGATGGCTCAACATCGCAGTGCTGGGCTGAACCACCCTCCTCTCCTTTCCCTCCCCCACCCCCCCAACTCCTCATTCCCCAACCTCGTTTTGACACAAATCTCATTTTTACATTAAACATCAAAATCCGCCCGCGTAATAAAAATGATATTTCATGTGAATTAAATCTCGAGGACCGTTTATTTGTTTCATTTATTTGATTATTATTCTTTGTCATCGGGCCCTGAACTTCGTAAGCATTATTCTAAAACACCCGTGACTCTCCCCGCAGTGAAGAAAAACCAGTGACGTACACAGAACCACGCACCCCACGCACACCACACACACCACAAATACTACACACACCACGCACACCACACACACCACACATACCACAAACACTACACACACCACGCACGCCACACACACCACGCACACCACAAACACTACACACACCACGCACGCCACACACACCACGCACACCACAAACACTACACACACCGCGCACACCACACACACCACAAACACTACACACACCACGCACGCCACACATACCACGCATACCACGCACACCACACACCACACACACCACGCACACAACACACCACACACACCACACACACCACACACACCACGCACACAACATACCACGCATACCACGCACGCCACACACACCACACACACCACACACACCGCACACACCGCGCACACCACGCACACCACACCACACACACACAACGCACACCACACACCCCACGCACACCACACACACCGCGCACACCACACACCACACACACCAAACCCCACGCACACCACACACACCACGCACACCACGCACACCACGCACACCACACACACCACACACACCACGCACACCACGCACACCACGCACACCACACACACCACGCACACCACACACACCACACACACCGCGCACACCACGCACACCACACACACAACACTCACACACACCACGCACACCACACACCCTAGGCACACCACGCACACCACACACACCACACACACCACACACCCCGCGCACACTTCGCACACCACGCACACCACACACACACACCACACGCACACCACGCACACCACACACACCACACACCCCACGCACACCACACACACCACGCACACCACACACCACGCACACCACACACACACCACACATACCACGCACACCACGCACACCACACACCACACACACCACACCGCACACACCACGCACCCCACGCACACCACAAACCCTACACACCACACACACCACGCATACAACACACACCACACACCACACCACACCACGCCTCACACCACACCCCACACACCACACCACACAACACACCCACATGCAACACACCACACCACACCTCACACACACCACACAACACACACACACGCAACACACCACACCACACCCCACACCACGCCTCACACACACCAAACCCCATACACCACACCACGCCTCACACACCCCACCCCACACACCACACCACGCCTCACACACACCACACCACACCACGCCTCACACACACCACACCCCACCACGCCTCACACACACCACACCCCACACACCACACACACCACACCACGCCTCACACACACCACACCCACCACGCCCCACACACCACACCACGCCTCACACACACCAGGGGAGGGGGGAGAGGTGGGAGGAGGGGGGAAGAGGGAGGAGCGAGGAGGAAGGAGGAGGGGTTAAGGAGGGGGGGGGGGAGGAGACGGGAGGGGGGAGGAGAGAAGAGGAGGAGGATGATCAAATCCAGGAGGCGTACGATGATGATGTTGTAGTCTCCAATGAGGAGGCGTTTCCTCTGGAGGTGAACGTCGTTCCACTCTGTTCGCGAGCAGCGTTCCTCTTGATTGAAGCACAGGTGGTCCGTGTGTCATCACCACCATCATCATCACCAACAGCCATGGTCAATCTACTGCTGGACGAAAGCCTTCCCGAAGCCATCGCCTACGAGCCGATCTCATCGGCTCCGTTCAGCTCCTTTAAAAAAACATATATATCGATAAGAAGAAGGCGCGCCGCTATAATAACGGGGGACATTGCAGAGGGAAATAAAGTTTGAATTTCAAAGTCTCTCGACACACTTCACATTCACGGCCGTGCCGCCGTCGCGTTCCCCACGTCCAAGCAGCTGCCGAGAGGCGAGAGAGATGAGACGTCAGCAAGCAGTCGGGCATCTGTTACACGAGTCGGCCTGCATTGGCAGAATATTAATTGCATTGGCGGAATTAAAAAAAAAAGAATCAATGAATACATAATCAATGAATTTAATCAGCGATGAATATATCATCAATGAATATATTATAATCAATGAATAACACAAGCGGCAATGGATACCCATTGTTATTTTTATGCATTTTTTTATCCGCCCCCCCCCCCCCCTTCGCATGCACGTGAAGGACGCACAAGTGACGTCTTCACAGCTATCTCTCAATTTAAGGAAGGGGACGAGAGGATTTCTCCACAAATCTGGCTGTCCGCCCAAAGATGCGAGTTGTAATTGCTGGCCAAAACGTCGCACTCAGATTGTAAAATGTTGTGGATTTGCTCTCCAACACACCGGCTAGTGCTGTACTAGTAACGAATTGGCACGTGTACGCAATTTAACCAAAAATAAACCTATTTTATGCATCAATGAATTTTGACTTAGAAGGATGGACACACTTCGCCTTCAACACACACACACGGACATATAATGTATATCTAATTCGGTTTTTCACATGCAGATATATTAAACTCCCCCCCCCCACACACACCCCTCGTCACACGCACTGTAATTGCTTGTCAAGAAATATTTTGCCAATGCACGAAGGCTTGATACACCTTTAGTTAAGAAGCCCCAGTAATTAAATTGGAAGGGTGAGCCAAAAAAAAAACTTTAGTCGGAGTTGTTTTTTGGGGGGGAGGGGAGGGGAGGGAGGGGAGGGGGGGGGAGGGGAGGGAGGGAGGGAGGGAGGGATGGAGGGAGGGAGGGAGAATGTCTAATGGACGAGTCTAACTCTGCGCATGCAATGCACGGTGACACTCGGTCGGTTGGGTCAGCACAGTCCACCTGAATCCGCCCCCGCCTCCTCCTCCGCCCCCAAGGGGACCCAAACAACCGCAAGAGACGATGCAAGTGGTCCCAATTAAATACATAAATATATTAATATTATCATACTATCACTTAAATTAACATGCTTTAATTAACAAGCGATACCACTTTTCTTTATTAGGCGCAATATATGTTTTTTGTATTAATTCAACAGGATGTCGGTACATGAATGTGTGCTTGCGTTTTGAGTGTGTAAGTGTGTGAGCGGTAGGCGCACGCTGCGCTACGAACCCGGCGATCCGAGGTCGATTCCCGCTCACGTGCCAACACCGGTGACTATTGTCTAAACCGGTCCCGGGCCTCCCCTAGGTCGACTCAGCCTAAAATGAACACCTTGTGAGAAAAATTTGAACATCCAGGTTGACGAGAATCGCCACAGCTTCCTCAGCCTCGCGACAACGTCTCTGCAATATGGCACTGGACAAATGCATGTGCTAGTTATTACCATCATAATTATTTCTATTCATTTGTTACTTTTTTTTGACGTAATAATGACCTCACGAGCAAGGGGAACTCTCAACATGAGCAGAGGACAAGGCCACACTCATCCACCCGGGCAGCACTGTCAGAAAATAGTTTCTCAATCTCCAAGTTTTCACGACAAGGTTTGAAGCTTTCGTGACTGCAGGAATCCATACTCTTTGGTTATTTCGGTAAATACTCTTTGGTTTTATTCGGTAAAGTCACGTGACTTTACCGAATAAAACCAAAGAGTATGAATCCTTGCAGTTACGAAAGCTTCAAATCTAGAATTATTTCGGTAAAGTCATGTAGGTAGAAATAAAATAACATAAAATAAAACAAATCACGACGTCTTCTTTGGTTCTTTCGGTAAAGTCACGTAGAATGATAATAAAATAATAAATTGATAAAGTAAAATAACACAATAATATTCTCACGACGTTTCGGCCACAACACAAGCGGCCTTCATCAGGTGAAGGGGGCGAGACTGTCTGGTAGGACAGCGCTGGAGTGAAAGAGCCACGTTCAGATACGGCCTTTAAGCCTCAAATTTCAGCACTGCTGAAAAAACGTCGTGAGAATATTAGTGTTATTTTATTTTATCAATTTATTATTTTATTATAATTCTACGTGACTTTACCGAAAGAACCAAAGAAGATGAATCATTGCAGTCACGAAAGCTTTAAATCGAAAAATTAAAATCACGACGTGTTTTCTTGCTCTGGTTGTTCCACCTGATGGGTATTGCTTTTGTTGCGATCGAAACGTCGTGATTTGTTTGATTTTATTTTATATTATTTTACGTGACTTTACCGAAAGAACCAAAGAGTATGGATTCATTCAATGGTCTCGGCCCAGCCACTTAAGTGTGAACCCACAACAACCCATCAATTCACAATGAGGGCCACTGAAGTGAACGAGTCATAGACTCAGACCGAGCAGTGATTAAACCGGTTCAAGTCTCATGAGTTGACGGTCTAAATCTGGCCACAGATGTCCACACAACGAAATCCCATCGCATTTAATTAAACATTCAACATCGCCGTGTTTCTCAGACGTGTTGCTCCCCACTCTTCTCCCTCCACGCGTCCCGATATGTTATGCCCCAGGTGGCAACCCAAGGCTGACACGTCAGGTAATTTTTTTGTTCAAAGAGGCGGATTTTTTTTAGTTTGTTGATTTGTCATTTGCCGATAGGCCCGTTGATCTGATGCAGAATGAAATTGTCACCCAACTCTACGCCTGGGAAACTCCATTGCAGTTCTTGTCACGTGGCCGCCTTCAACAGCGAAATATTATTATTTTTTACATTTGGGATTCTTCTTCTTCTTCGCTCTTTGAAAAAAAAAAGTGAATACACCATTTCAAAACAGTAATCAACCTGCAAGGAGATAAGCAAAAAAATTGTAATACTGCTGATGCCCTCGTTTTATTTAATTAAAAAAATTTCGTACCAAAAAAAAAGGTTAGAATTGAACCGACATCGTGTTATCGCGAGCGACACAATATGTATGCAAATTTGGATAATTGGTTTCCGAGGCCGGTCTGCTGAATATTTTACTAAATACTCCGGGGGCTTTCAATTTTCACTCTCCAGGCCTCTTACCTCCCAGATTGGAAGCCACAAATGTCAAATCTGATAAGGCGCAAACACAAAAACTTTGTTCTTTTCTCTTCTTGATTAGCCTCATGGGCTGCATTAGAGCAACATGCCCCCCCCCCCCCACTGCCGCCCCCACATGTGGCACGAAAGCCCCCCAAGCCCCTCCCCCCCAACGATCACTCCGCTCCCCCTCCCCCGCCACCCCCCCCCCCCCCCCCCCACAAGCGTGTCAGCTTCTTGACTCTGGTATTATAGCTTCGAGTGGAGCCGCTAGGAAAATGAAAGTTTGTTTTTACGTTTCGCAAAAAAGACAGCAATAACAAAACGCCGCCGCTTCAAACGACCAGAGCAGAGTTATTTTAACATAAATTGATTACGCGGCTGCTGTTTAGTGTTTGCGCGCTCTCCCAGACCCGCCAGCCAGCACCGACCGACCGACCGACCGCCCTCCTTCCGTCCTTGCGCGCGACGTCTTGAGAGAGAGGCGTGCGAGCGCCGGCAGTTCTGAGTCTTGACAGCAAGACAGTCATTCCGTCGAGGTGAATAGCGCCTCAATTGACAACAAAATGACCGCGCATTACTTTGAAATTACGTCCGTCCCCTCTCCCCGTAACAACAGGCTTTCCGCCCGTGCGGGAATGCCTTTCACGCGCTCAATGGGCGCCGTTTATATTTTGTTCGAAACTCCTCCAGAAGTGGGAGCACTAAGCAGATAAGTGGCGAGATGGGGGATGGGGTGGTGGAGGGGGGATGCGCACAAAGAGGCCTTCAACAAGTGGAGTGTTAATGAAGTGTGAGATGGGTGGGGGGGGGTGAAAATACACACACGCACACGAGCGCGCACCCACCACCACCAACACGCACGCGCAAATACAAAAAAATTCCCCGCATAGATATTTTTTTAATAGCACGTTGGGACAAGTGCTGTTAGCAAGCACCTATTAAAGGCCGACACGGCACAAGAGGGGGTGGGTGGGTAGGTGGGTGGATGGGTGGCAAGAACAATTTTAGGCTGAGTCGACCTAGCGGAGGCCCAGGACCGGTTCAGATAATCGTAAC
Organism: Petromyzon marinus; assembly: GCF_048934315.1. NCBI lineage: Eukaryota > Metazoa > Chordata > Hyperoartia > Petromyzontiformes > Petromyzontidae > Petromyzon > Petromyzon marinus. Next base: position 4,010,923 of record NC_133710.1, on the reverse strand, counting down.
TGGTGTTGGCCGTGAGAGGGAATGAAACGCGGCGCGCTAACCGATGCGCCACGTGTACGCTCTCCGCGTACGCGTGGACACGTACACACGCGCACGCGCGCACACGCGCGCATACACACGCGCACGCACACCTGATGTGGGTCACAATTAAATCAACTCCGAACTGATTTCACGAGCTGCTTCATTTCTTGGCTAATTTCCCAGAGCTGTAAGAACTAGTGGTGCATGCCTATATTTTTTGGCGGTGGTTCGCAGTGGGGGGGGGGGGGGTTCTGAGTCTCGTATCCGAGGCTGGTGATGGGAACCTTCATGTGTGGTTTAGTATGTTGATCATTGGAGGGTTATGTGTGTATGTTTGAACGCGCGGACACATAGGGGAGCGGTAGTGTACCGGTTAGCGCGCTGCGCTACGAACCTGGCGATCCGAGGTCGATTCCCGCTCACGGCCAACACCAGTGACAATTACCTGAAGCGGCCCTGGGCCTCCCCTACGTCGACTCATCCTCAAATGAGTATCTGGCGCGATGGATAAACATTCTCACGGGGAGACAAAGGCGGCCGAGCGTGGTGCTGGCCACCCACCCTCTCGCGTGCCGTTCCGGCTTTCATAGGTGCTCGCTAACAGCACTTGCCCCAACAGTCTGTTAAAGTATATATGGGGAATCTTTATCTTTGTTTTTAACGCATGTGTGCCATCATTAAAGCTCCGAGAAAGCCTCAGAGGGCTGGTAATCATTTGTATCCTTCTCGTATTATCACACGAGGGTGGAGATTATCGTTGAATTATTTAATGCACATGTGCTTACGCCGCAACTGGCGACCATGAATTTCACCGAGTCGTGGGTTGTTGTAAGTTAAGGTCGGTGGAAACTGCTGTGTGGGTTTGTATATACAATAGGGTCCATTCCCATTCGTCACAGGAACTGCTGAGTGGGTTTGCGTAAGTTAGGGTCCATTCACAATTCGTCGCGGGAACTGCTGCGTGTGGTTGTGTATACGTTAGGGTCCATCTCCATCCATCTCCATTCGTCGTAGGAACTACTGCGTGGTTTGTGTATAAGTTAGTCTCCATGCTGCGCTGCTGTGCAACTTCTCTCATGTGGTTTTCGGGCGGGGATGCCGCGCGTCGCTCGCCACGACGTCTGACGCATCGATCCACTTCCGGCAGGGCTTCGTCGGGAACTGCATGGAGCGGCTCGCGTTCTCCCTCGATATGCAAAAGAAATGAAAAAAAAAACAATTCTAAGTAGGAACACGTACACATCCACCTAAAAACTGTTGTTGCACGTGAAGCGGTCAAGTTAAGACATTTTCTGGAATGCGTATACTGTAACACCATTGACCCGTGCAATGTTGGTGAATGTAAGACGTTATTGATAAACTACAGATGTGCTGTACGGTTAGCTCGCTAGCTCCACGCTCAGGCTGTGGCCGCATGTTGATCGGCATGATGTCAGGCGTTTCGGGTAAATTTATGTCAGCGAGCAAAATCATAAGACCGCAATTATCGTGGAAACTGCTTCGTTCTCCGAAGAGTCCCCAGCATGTGGAGTGAAACGTCGGGCATCGCAACGAGCATCACGTGGCACAACCCGGAAACTCATCGCAAGAGACCGTTGTATGGACAATTTTCATGGAAGTGCACGCGGATGAAAGAGCTCCCAGATGAAGGTGACTACTCTGCGAATCTCAATGACAAATTTGAACATTTACTGGTAATTGATAGATGGACGCTAATCAAGCTTCGCGGGGTTTAAATGCTTCTGCCGAGGCAGTCAGATTCACGCCGAGCCAAACTGCCACAGGGCAATGCCTGCCATAAATCAGTCATGAACTAAGTGTCCTTTGAATGCATTCATTGTAACCGGGTGACATCATCTCGTTGGCAAGGGAGATCGGATAGGAGGGATGATGATCGCTTATCATGTCTGGTGGATGATGCTTCACGGCGACGATGATTCGACTGTGTGACAACGCACCACATTGCGATTCAAGGAATGCGTCATGATCCGTGGTCACGATCCAGGAATTCTGGGAGGGTTCGTGAGAGGCCGAAATTATAACGAGCCAAGCGTTTTGTTTTTCTAATTTCCAAACCTCAACACATTCGTCAATAACACTGTTACCTTCAGAATAAATAAAAAATACACGTGCGATATGAAGATGGGCCAAGAAGGGTCATTGCTCGAAACGTCACCGAGTAAATATGTTTACTTTTAAGGCTACGGTGTTATCGATAAACGTGTAGATGTTATTTGTGCTTGTGCATCACTGCAGTATAACGAAGCATGTCGGTTTTTTTTGTTTTATATTAAAAAAAAACGCATTTTATGTATGTAGCGTTTTTTCTAACGCTCAAAGCACTGAACGATAAAAAAAGGATTAAATATTATACAAATTTAAAAGCCTATTACATTAAAAAAATGACATGCGTATAAAGCATAAGAGCAGCAGTAGAGATCATTGAATGGACAGAATATGCGAAGTATTAGAGTGGAAGAGGGCATTCAAGCCAAATTGTAAGACCTTTTGAACAGATGAGTTTTTAATGGAGATTTGAAGATGGTGATTGACTCAGCGGATCTGATCTCAATGGGCAGTGTGTTTCATAGCCGAGCTCCGTGACACCAGCGCCCCAGTTGAGATTCAAGCTTGGGTACCAAAGACACATCGTGTAGCCCACGTGGACTGCGGGGCAACATTCTGTTTGCGTGCAGCACCTATGAAGGGCCGACACGGCGCATGATGGCGTGATTGCGGTGGGCGCCACGCTCGATCGCCCTTGGTTCCAAAGTGCTCATGTTTACACAGCACACCAGGTACTCGTGTGAGGCTCAGTGGACCTAGGGGGTTGCCCCAGAACTGGTTCAGAAATCACTCGCCACTGATGTTAACTGCGGTTGGGTTCGTAGCGCAGTGTGCTTCCCACATGTCCCACCGCTCACGCACACACACACCACGTGGATAGTATCCGCAGTACTCCGGTTGGAACAAAATAACACACCAACAACAAAGTGGAATCACTTAAGGCCGGGAACAACTGGCAGCACCCACTTTCTAGAGGTGGCTGAACCTTCATCGCTACACCCCATTTCATTTACATTTGTTCAAACAATACAGCACATCCCGTGCCAATCACAAGAGTCTGGACACTGGAAAATAACAGCTTTAACGCCAGAGGGAACAAGAAGAAAAAAAAAACGTTTACTAAAAAAATATACTTTTAGAACAAAGTGACAAGCGGCGTTCAATCACGTGGGAGTATATTTGTGATGTCGCCTTTGATGGCTACAGGCTAAATTTAGGACAATTTTTTTTTTCCTTTAAGTTTTGATGGAGTGGAATAACACAAACTCTCTCCTTACCGTTTGAATTGTGCAAAGCGCCAGGCCTCGGCGTCTCTCGGTGGGGGAAGACGCAGCTGTAACACAGGAAACTAGACGGCCACGAGCCGCCTCCACGCGGGATGCAGACGTTTATCTTCATACAATCTCGAGAAGAGCACGCGCTTGGAATTACGCTGAGAGACGGAGAGAGAGAGAGAGAGAGGAGAGAGGAGAAGGAGCATTAACGGATGGGGGCGAAACGGAGGCAGCGTTGTCGTTTTCTCCGTTGAGCCGTACAAGCTCGTTTTCAGAAGCGAACGATAGCCTAACGACGTGGCTTAGTACGTGGAAATGTAAAGCGGCCAAATACTCTGAAACGCACATTGATTCGAAATGTGGAGGGGAAAAAAAACCCCGGAGGACCCGCAGAAAAAATCCACGCCACCACGGGGGGTGGGGGGGGGAGAACCTGCAAACTCCAAATATACAACAGGCGTCAGGGTCGGGATCGAACCCAAGTTCCTCCTGCAATACAGGCGTCAGGTTCGGGATCGAACCCAAGTAACCTCCTGCATACAGGCGTCAGGGTCGGGATCGAACCCAAGTAACCTCCTGCATACCAAACGATGGAGATAACATCTCGCCACCTCGGCGCCCTTCCAGTACGCCTCCTCACTCTGGCTGCGGCAAACTACAATAATCACGTGCCACCTGCTGCAGTGTATAAGCGACCGATAAAGCATATCCGCGCCCGGCACACCGCATCCAGTATACTTTCTGCTGCGGGCTGCGCATGGCCTACTAATGGGCACGGGCCGCCCACTGAAGTCGACCGTGCAGGCCGAACAATTTGGCCAGGTGAGCGATTGGGACGTGGGTCCTCCTGACCGCTCCGTTGCGTTATCTTCCCAAGCCGTGGTCATTCCGAGTATTTTTCTTTCTTTCCTTCCTACAGTTTTAGCGCGATAATTTAGTCATATATAACATGGAATCATGCTAATACGCTTAATACAAATACTCCCAGATTTGCATTAACCGTACAAATTTACTTTTTAGTTGCCGAGTCTTATCTTCCGTAAAATAAATAAAATAAAAACAGGTTAGCAAGGAAACGTACAACAAAGCTCACAATCCGCGATCCTCAGCGGGGTGCATTGTGTTTCATATCTCATTTTCCGCAGTGTGAACCCATCCGTCACCGAGTGATAGGTTGTGATTAAACGCGTCGTCTTTCCCAGCCGAGATGCTATCTGCATGCGGGACTTCTGCGGTCAAGGCCAAATCCACCACATGCCTTTCCAAACCCGGTGTGTGGTCGGTCTGTTAGCCACAGCTAGAAACAAATTAGCCAGCTAGCTAGCCACCCAATAGACTAGCCACAGCTAAAAACAAATTAGCCAGCTAGCTAGCCACCCCATAGACTATCCACAGCTAAAACAAATTAGCCAGCTAGCTAGCCAACCCATAGACTAGCCACAGCTAAAAACAAATTAGTCAGCCAGCTAGCCAACCCATAGACTAGCCACAGCTAAAACAAATTAGTCAGCCAGCTAGCCACCCCATAGACTAGCCACAGCTAAAAACAAATTAGTCAGCTAGATAGCCAACCCATAGAATAGCCACAGCTAAAAACAAATTAGTCAGCTCGCTAGCCAACCCATAGACTAGCCACAGCAAAAACAAATTAGTCAGCCAGCTAGCCAACCCATAGACTAGCCACAGCTAAAAACAAATTAGCCAGCTAGCTAGCCACCCCATAGACTAGCCACAGCTAAAAACAAATTAGTCACCTAGCTAGCCAACCCATAGACTAGCCACAGCTAAAAACAAATTAGTCAGCTCGCTAGCCAACCCATAGACTAGCCACAGCTAAAAACAAATTATCCAGCTAGCTAGCCACCCCATAGACTAGCCACAGCTAAAAACAAATTAGTCACCTAGCTAGCCAACCCATAGACTAGCCACAGCTAAAAACAAATTAGTCAGCTAGCTAGCCACACAATAGACTAGCCACAGCTAAAAACAAATTAGTCAACTAGCTAGCCAACCCTTTGACTAGCCACAGCTAAAAACAAATTAGTCAGCTAGCTAGCCAACCCATAGACTAGCTATAGCTAAAACAAATTAGTCAGCTAGCTAGCCAACCCATAGACTAGCCACAGCTAAAAACAAATTACCAGCTAGCTAGCCACCCCATAGACTAGCCACAGCTAAAAACAAATTAGTCAGCTAGCTAGCCAACCCATAGACTATCCACAGCTAAAACAAATTAGCCAGCTAGCTAGCCAACCCATAGACTAGCCACAGCTAAAAACAAATTAGTCAGCCAGCTAGCCAACCCATAGACTCTGCCACAGCTAAAACAAATTAGTCAGCCAGCTAGCCACCCCATAGACTAGCCACAGCTAAAAACAAATTAGTCAGCTAGATAGCCAACCCATAGAATAGCCACAGCTAAAAACAAATTAGTCAGCTCGCTAGCCAACCCATAGACTAGCCACAGCTAAAAACAAATTAGTCAGCCAGCTAGCCAACCCATAGACTAGCCACAGCTAAAAACAAATTAGCCAGCTAGCTAGCCACCCCATAGACTAGCCACAGCTAAAAACAAATTAGTCACCTAGCTAGCCAACCCATAGACTAGCCACAGCTAAAAACAAATTAGTCAGCTCGCTAGCCAACCCATAGATTAGCCACAGCTAAAAACAAATTAGCCAGCTAGCTAGCCACCCCATAGACTAGCCACAGCTAAAAACAAATTAGTCACCTAGCTAGCCAACCCATAGGCTAGCCACAGCTAAAAACAAATTAGTCAGCTAGCTAGCCACACAATAGACTAGCCACAGCTAAAAACAAATTAGTCAGCTAGCTAGTCAACCCATTAACTAGCCACAGCTAAAAACAAATTAGTCAGCTAGCTAGCCAACCCATAGACTAGCTATAGCTAAAACAAATTAGTCAGCTAGCTAGCCAACCCATAGACTAGCCACAGCTAAAAACAAATTAGCCAGCTAGCTAGCCAACCCATAGACTAGCCACAGCTAAAAACAAATTAGTCAGCTAGCTAGCCACACAATAGACTAGCCACAACTAAAACAAATTAGCCAGCTAGCTAGCCAACCCATAAACTAGCCACAGCTAAAAACAAATTAGTCACCTAGCTAGCCAACCCATAGACTAGCCACAGCTAAAAACAAATTAGTCAGCTAGCTAGCCACACAATAGACTAGCCACAGCTAAAAACAAATTAGTCAGCTAGCTAGCCAACCCATTGACTAGCCACAGCTAAAAACAAATTAGTCAGCCAGCTAGCCAACCCATAGAATAGCTATAGCTAAAACAAATTAGTCAGCTAGCTAGCCAACCCATAGAATAGCTACAGCTAAAACAAATTAGTCAGCTAGCTAGCCAACCCATAGACTAGCCACAGCTAAAACAATTAGTGAGCTGGCTAGCCAACCCATAGACTAGCCACAGCTAAAAACAAATTAGCCAGCTAGCTAGCCAACCCATAGACTAGCCACAGCTAAAAAATAATTAGTCAGCTAGCTAGCCACACAATAGACTAGCCACAGCTAAAAACAAATTAGTCAGCTAGCTAGCCAACCCATAGACTAGCCACAGCTAAAAACAAATTAGTCAGCCAGCTAGCCAACCCATAGACTAGCCATAGCTAAAACAAATTAGTCAGCTAGCTAGCCACCCCATAGACTAGCCACAGCAAAAACAAATTAGTCACCTAGCTAGCCAACCCATAGACTAGCCACAACTAAAACAAATTAATCATCTAGCTAGCCAACCCATAAACAAGCCACAACTAAAAACAAATTAGCCAGCCAGCTAGCCAACCCATAGACTAGCCATAGCTAAAAACAAATTAGCCAGCTAGCTAGCCACCCCATAGACTAGCTATAGCTAAAAACAAATTAGTCAGCTAGCTAGCCAACCCATAGACTAGCCACAACTAAAACAAATTAGCCAGCTAGCTAGCCAACCCATAGACTAGCCACAGCTAAAAACAAATTAGTCAGCTAGCTAGCCAACCCATAGACTAGCCACAACTAAAACAAATTAGCCAGCTAGCTAGCCAACCAATAGACTAGCCACAACTAAAAACAAATTAGCCAGCCAGCTAGCCAACCCATAGACTAGCCACAGCTAAAACAAATTAGCCAGCTAGCTAGTCACCCTATAGACTAGCCACAGCTAAAAACAAATTAGTCAGCGAGCTAGCCACACAATAGACTAGCCACAGCTAAAAACAAATTTGTCATCTAGCTAGCCAACCCATAGACTAGCCACAGCTAAAAACAAATTAGTCAGCCAGCTAGCCAACCAATAGACTAGCCATAGCTAAAACGTGCGAGAATAGGTGAGAATAGGTGAGCGTGAGCCCGAACCATCGATATTGACGCGAAGCCCTGGGCGGCTTTGTCCTCATGGTACGGCCGTGCTTACAGCTCCCTTGCGCTGGCGGATTGGTCAAGGCTGGGAGAGCGTTTTGCATCGCGTACGGGTGGGGGGGCGTCTTTGCCGTGCTGCCGTTTGTGAGTAACGCAACTTTTTTTGCGTTAAATCCAATTGCGCTGGTGCCGCATGGGCGGAGTTTGACTTCTATATTTGGGAGTTCGGCAGGGGAGGGGCAGGGGGGGGCTAGGGGGGGGGCAGGGGTTCGCTTTGTCCCTCAAATTAGGAACAGCGGGTGCGTATAATTAATACGTATTTTCTTAATTGTAAAGCACTGGAAATAAATTAATAAAAGTGCCCAGTTTGGGTGTGGGGGCACTGACCCCCCTCCCCCCGTGCCCCCCCCCCCCCGCAAACTCCGCCCGTGGCTGGTGGTCTAGACAAGGCTGAGAGATTAGTCCACGCAATGTGGTGGTCACATGACATGCGGGCGAGGCATAGGGACCGGGAGTCGTGTTGCCCCTGCTCAGCAACAGCAGCGGCGACCTACGCATTTATTTTGGAGGAGGGGAGGGGGAGTGGGGAGTCGGCCGCGTGAAATAACATCACGGGACCGGCAAAACGCGGTCGTGAGCGGCAGAGTGCACGAGCGGTCGCAGGGATCAGGGGCAGACCAGGGGCGAGCCGGATGACCACCCTCAAAGGAGTGCGCCCGGGCGAAGAGAGGGGGAGAGGACCTGGGGACTGCAGGATACCGAGGATGTGGCGGGATCGCTGTGCCGTGCATCTAACTGCGCCCCGAGGGCCGACACGGAATTGATTGACACTTTTTTTTCTTTCCCAAACTACGATACCATCAAGAAGAGGGGGGGTGATGGAGGCAGGCGTGGGGTGTAGGGGGGAGGGCAAATAATAATCACCGACATCGAGTACACAATTTATAATGTTTTGTTTCTGTCGCCGTATTACATTGCTCTCGTCATTCATGTTACAGGCAACCGTCTTGGCAGGCCTTTGAGCTCGCACGGCGTTCTCGTGCGAGTGGAAGGGGGGGGCAGGGTGGCAGGGGGATGGGGCAGGGAAAGATGGGGCTGAGTGGCAGGGGGGGGCAGGGGAAGATCTGGCAGGGGGGCAGGGGGATGGAGCAGGGTGACAGGGGGGGCAAGGGGAGGATGGGGCAGGGTGGCAGGGGGATGGGGCAGGGGTGGGACAGGGGAAGATGGGGCAGGGGGGCAGGGGGGACAGGGGGGCAGGGGGGGATGGGGCAGGGTGGCAGGGGGGCAGGGGGGGCGGGGGGGTGGGGCAGGGTGGCAGGGGGGGCAGTGGGGGATGGGGCAGGGTGGCAGGGGGGGCAGGGGGGGGGGTGGGGCAGGGTGGCAGGGGGGCAGTGGGGGATGGGGCAGAGTGGCAGGGGGGGCAGGGGGACGGCTTCGTGATCTCACAGGGCCCGCACCAAGCCTGAGTTCTGGCAGCAGTTCTTTTTTGCATCAAGTCGCGACGAAATAACTTCTTCAGCCCTTTTAAGGGCCCGCACCGATTTTTGTTTTGTTTTGTTTGTTGTTGTTGTTGTGGCATCGAACCCGCGACCGCCAGGTCCGCGCACGTGCGACCGAGTCCCTGCGTCGTCTCGCCGCCCACCCCGTTGAAGGAAGTTGGTCTCTCCGTTCTCTTTCTCACCGTAAAAATAAACGGCCAGAAGGAGAGAAAAAATGAAGAGAGAAAAAGAAACCGCGTCCAAAAGTCGCACCGCCCTACCTTCATATTCGCGAGAATTTGTATTTCCTGCACGGCCCTTGGGGTGGCCACGACGGAGCGTCGACTGATGCGTCCCAACGATATCATCGCTCCAACGGAATGCGGATAAATAAAAATAAGTTATATCGCCAAAGTCGACGTTATATTTTTTCCACCCTTCTCTCCGCTCCGATTTGCGAGCGCCACACAAAACACTTTGATGACAGAGGAGGTTCAAGGATATATTTATTTTTTCTTTTGCCCCTTAACTAACCGGCGAGCAACAAACAAACAAAAAGATCCCCCGTGTAGCCTCAACAGACTGTTGGGGCAAGTGCTGTTAGCGAGCACTTTAAAGGCAAGCACGGCACACGAAGGGGTGGGTGGCCAACATCACGCCCGGCCGCCTTTGTCTCCCCAGTGGCAGTGTTTACGCACCGCATCAAGTACTCATTAGAGGCTGAGTCAACCTAGGACCGGTTCAGATAATCGTCACCGGTTGTTGGCCGTGAGCGGGAATCCAACTCGGGCGGGCGGGTTTCATAGCGCAGCGCGCTAACCGCTACACTACCGCTCCCCCCAATGCACACACTTTGATGAAAGCGGAGGTTCAAGGATATGTTTATTCGCCCCCTTAACTACCGGCAAGGAGCAACAACACACACACACAACATGAGTGCGCACGCGGGAGAAGATGAGAGGCTAGCGTCCGCCTCCGAGACGTGATGCACGACATTAGCGCTGCTGGTTGCGCAGAGGTGATCCTTGGTCAATGCCAATGGCTCTCTCTTTCCATCCCCGCCGCACCCCACTCGGCCACAGACAGCCTCAGCCTCCTCCTCATCTCCTGCCCTCTTGGATCGATACCCATTTGTGAAGCGGCAGTTGAAAATAGTTTCGTGTGGCCGCACGGACGCCCCGTCATCACAAACGCCCCGTCATCACAAACCGCCGGGCTGACTAACGCCGCCCTTGTTGACCATGTGTTGTTGCTGCTGCTGAAAAAGTGAAGCGAGACAGCGGGGCGATTTTTTTTTGTGTGTGCCCGGAAAACGTAACGGCCCTTTGGGCCAATCAACTGCTGGATGAGGGCCTATCCATGCCCTGCACATTGTGGGAGTTGATTGAACGTCTTAGCGGACATCTGATGAAGCTAGTTGTAATTACTGGCGAAACGTCGTACTCAGATTGTAAATGTTGTGGCTTGGCGCTCCAACACACTGGTGTGCTGCACTAGTAACGAATTGGCACGTTCTGTTTACGTTACAACCCTTACTAGTTGGCTGTGTCGGGTGGTGGGTTAACGACACATTTATATATTTACGTAATCTAACCCCCCAAAAAACCCTCTATTACGGATGATATTGGTCGCGAAAGCCATTCTCTGTTTGGTATTCCTCTCTTTCCGATTCCTTCCATTTTTCCGAACAACACATTTTAAATTATCTTGTTGTTGTCCATCCTGCATGTGTCCAAAAATTGACGAACTTACCTTGAGTCAAATAAATGTTTTTTTTTTTTACAAAGGAACATACATACATAACTTTGACGGCTTCATAACCTTTTTTTCCCCACAGGTAATCCATACTTAGGCCCGTCCCTGGTCTTATCCTGAGTCCCCTGAAAGGTCAATCAGATGTGTGTTTATCAGAAGTGTAACATGTGTGCGAGCATAGAAGTTCAATACAACGATGGCCGGTTTTGCAGTGCCCTCTGCTGCCTGCAGAAGGACCACACAGCCTGTAACACCTGTTGCGTGAATGGCTGTGACCCATCCAAACACTCTACCGGCTCGAGGCTGCTTAGCAGTCAGCGAGCTGCTGAGATCTGACGAGACCAGGTGATTTGGCCAGACGCAGCAGTTGGGTACAACAATTGTTAAAACAAAAAGAAAAGGAAAACGAATTGAGTGCGACGATTTGAGTTGAATCAATTCATTAGTTTAAATTCAATCACAGGCCAATCGAATTGAGGCCTGAGTATTCTGTGACCAGAGAGTCCATTCAGTTATCTTCCTGGAAGGTCAATCAGATGTGTGTTAATCAGACGTGTAACAATTCACGGATTAATGTCGATTCTTATGCTCAAGATATATGTGCGTTGACTCGTGTGTGTCTGTGAGAGAATGCTTGGTACATCCCGAGTCCGGCAAAAACAACTCCCTACCTCCGGGTTGGTGCCGGACGGCAACGCTGTGGTGGGCGTGCCGTGGGGGGAGGGCCAATTTAGATTGGCCTTTCCCCTCGTGGCGTTTGTAACCACCACAGCAGCCAAATGGGGGCTCTGGACGGATGTGATGGGCTGGTAACCCCTCCACCTTCAATTATTTACCACCAAACTACGATTTAAAAAATTGTATTAAGCTGGTGCCGGAGGCCCCAGGAGGACTGGCGTCTATGACGTCTTCTGGCCGAACCCCATTTGGGTGGAGCCAGGAGACTGAATATTTACCCTAGGGGCTCCTCCAGAAACAACAATAAACCACTACGGGTGGCCACGTGGAATGTTCGAACACTCACTGCGGAGGAGAGGCTGCCATTCCCTGTTCACCTTGGGATGCGACAGGGATGTCCTCTGGCTCCCACATTATTTACCATATATTTCGACCACGTAGTTCGTGAAGCCTTCAGTCGCTGTACCGGAGGAATTTCCATCTGGTACAGATACAATGTGAGGCTGATCGATGCCCGGGTGCGGTCAAGGGATGGCTCCCTATTGTTCAACCACGTTATGTATGCCGATGATCTGGTAATTGCTGCTCACTCAGAGGAGGAGTTGGAGGCACTGCTGCTGAACCTGGAGCGTGCCACTAAGAAGTGGGGTCTTACCGTCAGCCCCACCAAAACTAAGCACCTGTCTGGGTATGTTGTACCATCGGACACTCCACCTCACAACTCCCAATTGGTAATGGGGCAGTTGTGGAGAGCGTGGAGAGTTTCCCGTACCTTGGCAGTGTGCTTATGACTGGCTGCAATTTGACAGCAGAGGTCTCACTCCAAATCAGTCGAGCGGCATTATCTTATCATCAGTTGCGTAACGCTGTGTGGAAGCTACCTGGTCTGTCGCTCCGCACGAAGCGTCAGGTCTTCTCGGCCACGGTCATTCTCTCCCTTCTCTACGCTTGCGAAACGTGGACCCCCCTAATGGAACATCTTCGCCGGTTAGAAACATTTAGGCTGGCCTGCCTACGATCCATCCTGGGTTTAACCAGGCTGGAGTGTGTGAGGAGATCACAACTCCTTGAAAAATCTAGACAAAGTCCCATCGGTGAGCTCCTCTGGCAGGCAAGGCTGCGCTGGCTGGGTCACGTAGCCCGCATATCCAGCCACCGCATGCCAAAACAGTTTTTGTTTGGCCAGATCGAGGGGGCTAAACGGGCGCGGCTTGGGCTAGAGAAGAGATCGAGTGATGTGATACAGGAGGATGTGGAGCTGAATGGACTTGCCGATGGCTGGTGCCAGCGGTGTCAAGATCGGCCTCTGTGGAGGAGGCTCGTGAAGGACACTACTGGGCAGTTGGAGGCAGTCGCCCTTCAACAACAACGGAGAGCGGAGGAGCAACGCTCACAACAGCGAGCGGAGCGCTGGGTGGCTGAAGCACAGCAAGTTGGCACAGTAGGGGGCACAGGTGGTGCATCAGCCACTCATCTTAGTCAGTTGACCCGTGGCACCTGGGTCTGCCCCGTGACCTAGTGCCAGCGGTCGTTCGACACTTCACGTGGCCTCAAAGTGCACATGGCCTGGTACAAGCGTCGTGGTGACGTCACCGCCACTTAATGGCGAATGGCGGTTGTTGTTGTTGGTGCAACCCGATGGTAATACTAGCGGCGTTGCGTCACGGGATAAATAATCCATTGGGATCTTTCGCAGAGTCGTACGACTCTCCACGTTAGAGAACTGCCCACGGAAGTGGAGACCACAGAGCTACCCCTGAGATCTTCCACGTCACTTCCGGTCCACACAGTAGGGAGTAGCTTTTCCTACCCACAACCATTCTGCATGACAATATCGTTTGCCTCGTGGCAGACCTATATATATTTTAAAAATCCCAGCCGCTTCATTTAAGTGCAGAACCAAATTTAATGTGATGGATTTTTTTTTGCTTAATTTTTTTTCCTTCCGTGCAGTCCTCGTTGCCCGATAGCTGTGGCCGTAAACTCGCTGCCCTCGGCAATGCGGCTTTACATCGCGGGCGTCCACAAGAAAATCCTCGATTCGAAGCCAGGGACACCCCGGCAGCCTGCTCAGCTCTCCGACTTCTAAGCCATTCCCGGGAGTGCTGTCTGGAAGCTCCAAAATGTTTCTTTGCCACCAGAAAAAACTCAACCGTCTTGCAGGCTCCAGCACTCAAACAAGCTCCGCTCAGATTTCCCCCCAAAACAAATATCAGTGTGGCAAGTCGTATATATTTTTTTTTATTTTGCATACCGGCAAAAGTAAGAGCGAGCGGTGTGTTTATTTCTCTATTTATTTATATATTTCTTCATACAAAAAATATTTTTTTTTGGGGGGGGGGGGGCGGGGCATACGCGCGCACATCGGGGCTTTAAAAGCAATTTTGTAATACAAAAAAAGGAAGCGAGCGAGCGAGAGAGAGAGACCAGTGGTGATGGTGGTGAAGTCGCCGCCGCCGCCTCCTCCTCCTCCCGGTGCGTCTGGCGGGAGCAATCGGACGCCCTTTGAAGTCCGCGGGACAGAAGCAGTGGCATGAAAAATGAGTCGCCGCGGAGTCGCGTCGGGGCATTTGTCACCCGTGACGGCCAGAGTTGATTTCTTTTGACTCTTTTTTTTATTCCTCCATAACAAAAAGAAAAATGCCAAGAGTTTGGGCTGGATGACACCAGAAGGGAGTTAGTGTGTGTGGGGGGGGGGCAGGGGGGGGGGGTTGCAGCGGGTGGATGATGACGGGGGAGGGGGTTGGTTGGCCACGACGGATGAGGTGAGGTTGCATGCGCAGCGAGAGGGTAAAGAAACGTGCGCCTGAGGTGGACGTTGACAATGACAGTGGCACTTGGCGGAGTTGCGCGCCTGAAACCCAGCTGTGATGAGACAGTTGAAGGGGAAGGCCATCGGTGATGTGAGATAATCGATTATGAAAACCGTGGGCTTCGCACACTGGACTCCAGCTGAGCATGGCTTTTGCCAATGGTGAGACACGTGGCACCCCTTCTGTTGACTCTATGGCCCGTTTCCTTAGTCACAACTCCGACTCAAGCTTGGCCCCGGCGCAAGCGAGCCGGCTCAGCGCCGCGTTTAACTCGAGCCGGCTCTCCCAAGTCCACGCTCAGGATTTCCACGAGCCGAGCCAGAGCCGAGCCAGAACCGAGCCAGAGCCGAGCCACGGCCGAGCCGCTCGCGCATTTTACCGGACATCGTGCGAACAAAGAACTTCATAGCTCATCAGATTCCTGCAGTCTAATTAAAGAATATGATCTCTGATCGTTGGAGGCAGCTGAGCGGCGCGCGCCGTGGCATGAGCCGCGATTGAGCCGAGCCACGACTTCAGTGTCCAACCCTTTCCCGAACATGCTGTTTGCCAAATAGATCAGAGAGCGGAGCAAGTGGCTGGCGCAGTCATCTCTGCATTACACGATGGGTCTCCCCCATAACCCCCTGGGTGGTATCAGGATCCTGCCCTCTAATCCCGGGGCATGCTCCCGAAGCACACACACACCGGCTGAATTTGCCAGAACCATCGGCTGTGAGTTGTATGAATTATGATTATTCTTTGGGTCTTTCGGTTAAAGTCACGTTGATAGGTTCAAAATGAAAAATAAACAAATTGGTTTGAACCTATCTACGTGACTTTACCGAAAGACCCAAAGGATATGAATTCCTGCAGTTACGGAACCTTTAAGTCAAGATTGAATTGTGATTGTTTTGATCTACGTCTGAATCGTGATTGCGCTGTTGTTCTTGTTGATATTGTTGTTTGTTTGTTTGTTCTTCCTACCGTCGTTGTGTAGCAGCAGGCAGCAGCAGGCAGCAGCAGGCAGCAGCAGCAGCAGCGCTTTAACCTTAACGGTGTCTCCCGCGAGCCTTGGGTTATTCGTCGGCGGTGAGAGCTGTAGAATTATGGGAAATCGTGGACAACAATGTGAGGAAAAATGAATCAGCGGACAAACAATGCGCGCACAAATTCCTCGCGGCGTGCGCTTTTCTCTCCCCTTCCTGGGCAATTTTATTTTCTTCGGAGCAGCGGGTGGGCTCGTTGGGACACGTACGCAGGCGCGTAACACAAATAATAAAAAGTGCTGCAGTTTTATTTTATCTCCCCCCCCCCCCCTTCCTTCCTCTCACCACCACCAATCCCTCCCTTTTCTTGTTTTGATGAATCACACCTCACTCTCTTCCAGTCATCTCATTCGCGTGCTGCCTTGGCTCGAGCGTTCAGGCAAAAGCAAAAAAAAGCAAGCTGCGTCCACGATCTCTGATGGCGCAAGGCGCTTCAGAAATAGAGGGAGGGCAGCTTTCTCGCGCTCCGAATAAATAAATAAAAATGTGCGCATCCGCTGCCACCGTGGTTAAAAGTTTCGGGACATGAAATAAAATCTCACGTATACATAAAAAAAAAATTACAGCTGGCTCGATCCCAGCGCAGCGCCGGGTGCGTGGGGCCCACGTGTGTGGCGCGTGCCGCAAGCTCCCAGCGACGCAGGCAGCGCCCACCAAATTGCTTTTGCCTCCCCCCCCTGTCGCCAGATCTCCCCCGCCACCCTCCCCCCCAAACCTCCTCCTCCCCCTCCCCCAGAACTCCCCCGAATCATCCCCCCCCCCCTCCGCTTCCCTGCCACGTCTAGTGCCCACAACCCCCAGTGGGTGACATGGTCGTATTTCATCGAAAATATTCTTGTAGAAAAATGACTGATTTATAGCAAAATCATCGTGGGGGGGCGGGGGCCGGGGCGGGGGTGGGGGAAGAGGGGGGCGGGTCTGTGTAAGTGTGGCCCTGACATTTGGCGACGTTTGGTAGATATGTACTGGCGCAGCAGCTGAGCCGTGGGAGGGTGAACAAGCGGACGGGTGGACGAATGACTGAGTGGGCAAGTGAGGTAGTGAGTGAGTGAGTGGGCGAGTGAACGGGTGGGCGAGTGAACGGGTGGGCGAGTGAGTGGATGAGCGACAGAGTGAGCGGGCGAGCGAGGGAGGGAGTCAGTGAGTGAGTGGTTGTGTGAGCGGGTGGGTGGGTGACCCGGCTGCCTCTCTTACCCATCATCCCAGTTTCACGGAAACGTTTTAACAACTCACATGCAGAGTTGCCACCTCTTCCAAGTTGTCCTGGGATCGACCTCTTTTTGAGTTAGCTGTTTTAGAGAATCTATACATCTTCAAAGTCCCGCTTGTTGTCAGCTGCGTAATAATATGCCACTCAAGACGTTGCATTCACGTGCAACCCAACTCGCATGATATGCAGGTTGGTCTGTCTCCTCTCTATGAAGTTTACGACCACAAACCGGGATTGCCCCCCCCCCCCCTCCCTCCACCTCCAGGTTCCGGGCATAAAAATTCATCGCCACGCATTTAGTCAAAGCCGCCAAATAAATGCACGCGTGAAACGACTGCAATACCGTAGCGACTCCGTTGTATTCCATTTAGCTTTTTTGCCGTTTTCAAAAGTAATAATGGCCAGGTGTTGTAGCATTGTTATACCGAGCGCCAAGACTCTGTTCCAGGCCAGGTGGTTTCTGCTACATTTGGAGGTTTGGCCGATGCCATTCACGTCGAGGATTGCGCGTGGCGGAGAAAACGAGCGAAGCCGGGGAAATGGTCTCACGAGCATGAGAGGCGTGACGAGATGAGCAAAGGAGAGACACAGATGAGAAAGATACGTGACATTAGAAAGTTGTAGACATGGGACACATCAAGCGAGTTGAGAACATACATATCAGCATATGTATTTATACTGAAGGAATCCGATGAGCTATGAAGCTCTTTTTAACGGATGTCCAGTAGGAGCGGCTCAGAGCGTTGCAAGTGTAGTGATGTTAAACGGATCAAGCGCCGTTGAAACAGGCGCAGAATCCTAACACACCATGGAGTACCATTCACGGGGCCACTAGGGGCATGGTACTGGGTGCGAGCAGGAGGAAGCCTGACGAGTCCTACCGACAGAGTTGGGGATTCCAGCCTCCACCAGCGCCGCAGGGAGTGACCACAGAGTGCGCCACTGGAAGAGTGTGGTAGGGGCGGCTGGTGGTAGGGGCCATGTGAGGACGAGTCACCCCGGCACCGGGTTAAGCACGTGATGGGCCGGGGTGAGTAATGTGGGCCAAAGGTGAACGAGGGGGCAAAGTGGGGGGGGGGTAGCTGAGAACGTCTGGAGAGTTCAAAAGAGAGGCGTGGTTAAGGGAGGAGCCAGAGAGGGAACAGGTGCGGTGTAGCCTAGAACCGTAGGGAATATTCTGGACGTAGGGCGTGGCCGAGGGTGGAGCCAGGCCACGCCGAGAGAGATAAAAGGGAAGCCCCGATCACAGATCCGGGCTGTCTGCAGGTGAAGTGGAACCCAAGTGCTACGTCTACGTCTTCGTCCCCGTTTTCGACATCGTGGGTCAGGCAACACGTTGGCTGCTCTGACCCGATTATGGTTATCCCGTATGCAAGAGAAATGCGTGTATTGTGGTCCTATGCGTAACAAGAGTGAGAATAGGTGAATTTAGTCCCGTGTGTAACGGTGTTGCATAAAGCTTAGAATAAACGTTCTTGCCTCCTAAATAGTCTCTGAATAACGCACTACACAAGTAAGAACGTTGTAAAGTCTACACAGTTGAGCTGGAGATGATAGGAGATTAATGAGCTCGTCTGTGGTCATGGCCTTTTATGATGTATTCGCATCTGCATTTAAGCTGCCGTTTGGTGATTTCATATGCGGTCAATGTTTATGAGTTCGAGTTCCTTAGAGCTTTACCTCTGCCTGGCGCCACCCACTACTTGAAAGACGTTCCACCTGCTTCCAGAAATCGGGGTACCGTTCAAATGGCAACACTGATGGCTTATCAGCCATCGCGGAGTGCCACGTCGCGTTCCAAGATAATAATTGCGTTACAAGTCCACATTTTGCAGCTCAAGGTGCGAAACTTAAAAGATTAACATTTTGTGAGTGTGTGTGTGTGAATATAAGCACTCTGAAGGGGGAGAAAGAGAAAAAGGGACAGAAAAAAATGGGGGGGGGCAAAGAGAGAGAGTGAGAGAGAGCTTGAAGGTGAGTGGGTGTAGAGATTGGCGAATTGAAATATAAAAACGTTAAACATTTGAATTCACGGGAGGCATTCAATTCCATGTCTCCATTTCAATGCAGTGTCCCCATGGAAGCCATTTGAGATTCATTATCTTTTTTTTCACATCGAAAACCTGGGTAACCGTCATTGTTTGAAGACAGCTTTCTTCTGTGAAATATCTAGTGCATACTTTTGTTTAAAAAAAATAGGTTTGTAGATGATGATCACTCTTTTATATTGTGTAGGCTGCGTCCCCTTGACTTGGGGCGTCTTTCCCCTTTAATTTCACTCGGATGAGCTGCGGAGGAGTAAGGAGACACACGCGGCAGATGATGGCTGCAGCAAAGCCAACGATGTGTCTGGCAGCCTGGTCACAACAAATCCTTCCACTCCGCGGTGAACGCACGCTCGCTCGCTATAACGTTCCGCAGAGGGCACGCGTCCGTTCATGCAAAAAGGGAGGGAGAGATTTGCGTGATGTACAGAAGATTAACAAGACTTCAAATCCAAGGTTAACCTTTGTCGTGACATGTATTATGATTGGTAAAATACAACTTTCTAAATCTGCTGGGTTTTCATTTGCTCTCTGACATTAGGGAGCTGTTTGACCAATTTGGTCATTTATTTTAAACAATTGACCGAGGGAAACAATAAGTGGCAAGGGAATTGCTATTTTAAAGCAACTCAACTCACGCCTGCAACCTCTGCTTTTCACATTTGGAATTGCAGTACATAATGGATTATTGAATCCATTCGTGAGGAGCTCTCGGTGTTAACACCCCTGGCATTGATGGAATCCCCCCCCCCCCCCCCTCCCTGCGTATGCGTGGGGTTTCTCGGGGTTCTATGGCGTTCTCCCGAGTGCCAAACGTTATTTTTTTGGAATTGGCCAAACATCGCCTTGGAGGACCCTCCAGAAAAATAGCCTTGACACTTCGTGAGACAAACATTTGCCATTGTCATAATAACAGCGACGCACATACGGTGTTATATTAGCACCACGGTAGCAAGATGTTAAATAACTCGCCTGGTATACAGGAGCTCGGGGGTTCGATATCGACCCTGGGTTTCTCCGGCTATTGCCTCCACATTTAGAATCATGCGTTTGGTGAGTTTGGCTACTATACATTCCCACACGATGGGCCACTTCGTTGAGCTATAATTTGTGGCCAGGTCGCTTTTGAAAAATATCTACAATGGCTCAGTGGGCCTTAACTGGTAAAAAAAAAAGTTTCGTTTTTTGTATATAGTTCATATATACGCATCATTGGCCACTGCCTCATGGCACATGCCAATGTTTCCTGTGGCGGAGGATCCAACTCAAGTTGCTGGGTTCAGAGGGCATTGGTCCACCTCGCTCCAACTGCCCCAGTAGCGTCCTTCACGAGCCTCCTCCACGGAGGTCACCGGCAAGCAGTCCAATTATCTCCAGGTCCCTCGGCACCGCCTCCACCCATATCTGCTGTAGTCCATGCTGTGCCCGTTTATTCCCCTCTATCCAGTAAAACAGAAGTTGCTTGGGCATGCGGTGGCCGTGTCAAGGCGAGGTGCACTTTGAGGCCATATTAAGTGCCTAAGGCTTGCTGGCAGCTCACAAGAAAAATACAGCCAAGTGTTAGGGCTTGACTGGTATGATTGGCAAATGCACCACCTGTTCGCTCCACTCTGTCACCTCGTTTTAGCTGCCCGGCGCTCTGCTCGTTATTGTGAGCGACGTTGCTCCACCCTCCGTTGTTTGAGGGCGACTGCCTTCAACTGTGTTTAAGTGTGTTGAACGTCTGTCGCACCGTACATAGCCAACCGTGCTAATCGGAGGTGCCGGTTGAAGGACAATAGACTAAACACAAAAAGCATTAGGGTCCTTCACGAGCCTGCTCTACTTGCACACATAGCCTTAACAGACAGGCGGGGCAAGTGCTGTCAGCAAACGCTCATGAAGGCCAACACCGTATACGAAGGTGTGGGTGGCCAGCACCAATGCTGACGGTTGTCGTCTCCCAGGTTCGCATTTGAGGTTGAGTCGACCTAGAGGAGGCCCAATACCGGTTCAGATAATCGTCACCGGTGTTGGCCGTGAGTAGGAATCGTGCTCGTGTCGCCGGGTTCGTAAGCGCAGCGCGCCAACCGCGGCACTGCCACTCCTGCACTTGCACACACAATCACGCACACTCGCAGAGTCTGTACAACAATCGCCCAGCCCTGTTGCGATACACGAGTCCCCCATCCACCCACCCACCCACCCACCCCTCACCCCCCTCATGCAATTGAACCGCTGATGGTGAAGATTCAGAGTTATGAACGCTTTGTTAAAGGGCAGCTGGGCCGTGTCTCATCCACGCTCGGGCGTTGGGGAGTCGCGAGCTGACGGACTAGCGCCGGCTTTGGATGTTCATCCGCCGAGGCTAACACAACACCGCGATGCACCGGGGGAGCCGTAAAAGTCAAGCATTATCGATTTCCCCTGAACCATGCATCTTATATTTAGGCGTTAACCCATCCCTTATTGGCTTCCCCATGTCCTGCCAGCCGCAACAATTAACCTCATCTTCGCTGCCTTGTGCGGTGACGGCTCCACCCGAGCTGCCCGTGGCTCAACGGCCCGATTTGGTCTGTACTTTCACTTTGCTTGCCTCCCCGCGTCGTTCTTTTTACATACACGTCATTAAGGCGCACGCGGAAATTAATTTCAGCCGCAACAGCCCAGAACACCGTTCTGGGAATTACTTTGGGATGCCACATCCATCTCGCCTTAATTTTGCGAGTCAACGCATCGAATTTCTATAAACCTTTTCATACGATTATATGAAACATCGGCTGCAATGATGCTATACCCTACAGGGCTATTATGGATGGACGTAACTTGTACTCTAGCAAGAGCCGTCCCTACGTTACGGTGAATCGGTGCGGCTGCCCCAGGCCCCGCGCTTTGGGGAGCCCCGCGCT
The DNA here is from genome assembly GCF_048934315.1 of Petromyzon marinus. Classification (NCBI taxonomy): domain Eukaryota; kingdom Metazoa; phylum Chordata; class Hyperoartia; order Petromyzontiformes; family Petromyzontidae; genus Petromyzon; species Petromyzon marinus. Next base: position 3,989,299 of record NC_133710.1, on the reverse strand, counting down.
TGCACGTCACGGTGTCAGATGTAATACCTCCGGTTTAGTTTGAAGGCACGGGGGAGTCCACACAGTGTGATTTGCCCCGGGGCCCCGGAAACCTCCTATGGACGGCCCTGACTCTCGTGGTAGTGCCTTCCGTTGAACAATCCCTACTCCAAGCCAGCCACGGGTAGCAGTGGTTCATAAAAAAAAATCGAGGAAGGAAGTAAGCTGTGACCAGTGGTCCGATTGCGGTTGTGAAACTGCCGATTGTCACCGCTCAGCCGGTGATCTGTTGTTGCGGGGAAATGTTTTTGGAGACACTTTACGTTCAACAGCAGCGGCGAGAGGCCTGGGCCATCAACGAGTTGTGGATGTAAAAGCGGCCTAGTCACCCACTCCATCGACAGTTTACGCCACAGACATCTGGATCTCAACCTTTTCAGGTGTCCCTTCGGAAGCCCCAGAACATTATGAAACGTCGAAGGTTTGAACAGAGAGAGAGAGAGACTAATACAAATATTAACCGGATTGGAATTCACAAACGCGCCCTGTCTCGTCTATCCGTACTCTCGGTCATCCGTCTGAGTGGGTCATCATGGCTTGTGCCCTCAACGTAACCTAAAGAATACAAATCAATGTTTAGGGGTGTGGGAGGTGGCGGGTGTGGGGGGGTGGCAGGGGGGCTGGGGGCAGGATGAAAACAAAGCAAAAAACGCAATGTGTAAAAATAATTTTCTGTTGGCAAATTGCTCGACAAAACATGTTTGATTTTTCCGCATCGGAACTCTAGACAGCCAGCAGGAGACCTCGCGAGCGGACTAATAACACTTTTGATGGATTTTTTTCTCCTTTTTAAATGTCGATACTAAGAGAAAAGATAAAAAGGAGGGGAGGGGTGGGGGGCACGTATTGATGGAGTCCAGTTTGCTGTATTAGCCCCCAGTCGCCGCCACTAATCCCGCCACTCAATACGCAATTACAACTGTCGGCCGTAATCCAGTGCAGTGGCGCTCAGATTCAGAAGCCCCCGAGCGCAATTCGCACAGTGGCAGGTGAGAGCCGGCGTGCGCGCGTACGAGAGGGGCACTGTGTTGTGCAGTTATCTCATTATTATGACTACGACTATTATTTGTGTGTTGTTGTTGTTATCTTTGAGTTGGGCGGTTTCCCGTTGTCGGTGGGGGGTCTCTCTAGAGATTTCTGAACCGATCTACTGGACCATTTGTGAAAACTAATTGGACATCTGTAAAAAAAAAAGAGCTTCATATCTCATCGGATTCTTCCAATGCAGTGTTATTGACTGCGTTCTTTGCTGCGAATAAAGGGTCATTGCCCGAAACGTCACCTATTAAAACATATTTTCCTTTTTTTAAGGTCGCAGTGTTATTGACGATATTGGTTGTGTTTATTTTTTTGTTCACATCGAAAAGCTGCAGTGATTGTCTTTGCAACCTAATCCAGCAATTTCAGAGGTGAGCGTTGGTGGATCCCGTAGATTTAAGAAAGGGGAGAAAAAAAAACTCGCAAAACCCAGCTCCTCTCCGATAGGGCTGTGACGTCGTTACGAGATGGAGATAAAGGCGGATTTGTGAAAAGGTCAGTTTTGCCAACGTGTATCGGAATTGACCGCTACACCACCACTAAGGCACGCGTACTGCTCTGGGTGTGGGCGGTTAAACGGTCAGGGCGGATATGTGGCGTTCGGAAATGCGACGTTAAACTCGAATCTATTATTATTATTGTTGTTGTTGTTATAGAGACGCGCACCAGAAAAAAAGGGGGCAGCGTTCCACGGTTGCTGGGGTCTCTTGTGGCGGAACGCTCGCAATAAAACGGAGGTTAGTCACCGCAAGAGACCTACAAATTTCACGAAATATTCCACGATGCAAGGCCGGACGAGGATCAGCGAAATATGTTGAGCAGGGAGCCGCGTCGAATGAGCACACCAATGAGTTGGCGAGTTGGCGGATTAAAAAAAAAGAACAACATTTTTTTTCTCCAAATTCTCTTCCCATTATTCCAGCAGCACGAGATCGCGAGACGCAGCGTCAGATTGGCTTCATCCCTTGTGTTGGAGGACGGGCACTGGAAGACGATATCGCAGAACCGCTTCTGAGATCCTTCCGAGTGACCTGACACCCTGCACGGGAGGGCACTGGAATGTACCACATTCCGGCCACAGAGACGTGTACAGCGCATGGCAGTCCACACCAATATTGTTAAATTCTCCCAACGAAAATCCATCCAACACGCCTCACACTCCAGAACCCAGGTCTTGGGCGGCCTGAGACGTGGATTCGAAACCCAGGATAATAACGTCGCCGGCTGAGCGTCTCCAAACCCGAGGAACAGACCGCGCCGCCAGCCCTTTGCGAGGAGGTTTTAACAGCGTGGATTGAGGCGGAGAGACGGCGGGGCAGCCAGCCTCGCTCATCCCGCGGGCTCAACGCTGACAGTGGCCGTGATCCGATCTGCAAACCGCACGCGACTCCTCGCGCTCACGCAGCAGAGCCTGAGTCACCTTGACCCCGTTTTGTCTTCAACCCCCCCCCAACACACCCCCCCCCCCACCTCCAACGCAATTTGTTGCCTCGAAAGCCCCAATGAAATTCTAATAAAGGCTCAGGCAAAGGGTGCTCGGAAGAAATGTCAGTATTTAATATTTTAATTTACCCTTTATTGCTCGGCCTTACCCAAATCTGGCGGAGACATATTCTGTCCATTTGCACAGAAATGTCAGGCGCAGCAAAAAAATTAAATAAAAAAAAGTCGGGGTTGTAGCCTCTGCTTGGGCTCAGAATGAATTCGAGGGCCATTGAGATGCAGTGAAGGGTGCAGGGAGGGTATTGGGGATTCTTTTTTTTGTTTTGTCTTCAAGAAATGTCGGTGCTATTACTGCATAGAAGCACACTGGAATTGTATTGTATATTCACGTGTACGTGTGAGTTATTAATAATGTGTATTGCAGCGCACGATATGCTAATGCCATTCACGCTGGTGTATGCAATTCTGTACTGGTGCGATGTTAATTGCGAAGTTGGTGGTGATTGTCGTTTTGTTTGTACTTTGCTGTCGTTTGTTCTGTTTGGTTCAGAACTAAAGAGACCACAGGATAAATTCTCACTGGCAAGCGTGACCTGGGGCATTAGGCTGCCAGTAGGGAGTGATGATAGCTATGTATAGTCCCAATTGAGAAAATGTGCGGATATTTTTTTGTCATTTGATAAATATCCCAGTATTGTGGATGACGTTCGAGGATCTTTAACGGCCACTTTTGAAGCCAGGCGGCGCGCGGTCATTATTCCGGTCACTTGCACTCGCAGCGATAACCAGGGCGGCCGCTGGATTCGAACCGTGAACCTCTGCGGCGAGCGGTGACCACGCTACCGCTGGGCCGCCTCACCGCGCGTCTCACCGAACACGGAAACGTCGTGCAGTGCTGGCGCGGCGATTACGAACTTCGTGACCTGAGTTAAATTCCCGGCCGCGGGGAACATAAGTGGCAAGTGATTTATGGACCGGCCCCGAGGGTTTACTGACCGGAAGGGGGTGGGTGAGAGGGGCGGGGGCTGAATGGCCTAGCGCTGGCCCCGGTCAGGATATCCATCGCGGGGGGGTGATGCCGACTCCGCGTTTATCATTATTAGTAATGACTGCACATCAACGGCAATGTTCGGGTCCTGCCACGCGCGTCATAAACACCGGTGACGTTTAATTAGTGAAGCCGTACGTTAGCGATGCGCGCTCGCCGCCTCTCCCAAAGCTCCAGTCACATTGCGCGTGCAGCATCACAAACGCGCGTTTTTTGGTTCTTCGTTAATTTTTTAAAATATTTTTTTCTTCACGATATTTTGTGACCAATATTTATTTCAATTGCGTTATAACGGTTGAAGGGGCAGCCCTGCAATTTCCCTATAACGCTCCTGCTAACGGACGGGCCTCCATTGGAGGAAGCACTAAAGAGCCCCTTTCACGACTGAGTTCACTCTTACTGGGCGACTTCAATGCTCACGTGGGAAACGATGGCGATATCTGGAGAAGCGTGATTGAGAGGAATGCCCCCCCCCCCGATCTGATCCCAAACGGTGAGATGTTATTGGAATTCTGCACTAGTCAATAACAACGTGTTCGAACACAAGGATGCTGCTAAGTGTACTTGTTACCAGAGCACCTTTGGGCCGAAAGTCAATGATTGACTTTATAGTTGTATCATCGGACCTAAGGTCGTATGTTCTGGGCACTCGGGTGAAGAGAGGGGCAGAGCTGTCAACTGATCACCACCTGATGGTAAGTTGGATCCGACGCTTGGGGCGCCAACTAGATAAACGTGGAAGGCCCAAACGAATAGTGCGGGTTTTCTTGGAACGTCTGGCAGAAGACCAAGTGGAGAAAGATTTCAACTTCCACCTCCAGGAATCTTCTCCTGCACTCCAGGGGAGGTCGTGGACATTGAGTCCGAGTGAACAGTGTTCAGGATTTCGATTGTGGATGCAGCTGCCAAAAGCTGTGGCCTGAAAGCAGTTGGTGCCTGTCATGGCGGCAACCCTAGGGCCCGCTGGTGAACACCACTGGTGAGGGAAGCTGTCAAGTTGAAAAAGGAGGCTTTCCAAACTATGCTCGTAAAAATGTCTCCCGACTTGAGTGAGAGGTACCGTCTTGCTAAGAGAGCGGCAGCTGCAGCAGTCGCTGAAGCGAAAGCCCGGGCATGGGATGAGTTTGGAGAGGCCATGGAGAGGGACGACCGGGCAGCCTCCAAGATGTTCTGGCAAATCACCCGACGCCTTAGGAGGGGTCTACGGGACGTGGCCCAGGATGTTCTCAGCAAGCGTGGCAGTGTAACATTAACCTCAACGAAGCAGATAGTCGAGAGGTGGAAGGAACATTTTGAGGAGCTCCTCAACCGGGTGGACATGCCCTCGTCTCAGGAAGCAGCCCTGGAAACAGCCGGGGGGGGGGGAGGTGGGGGTCGGATCCATCATGGCTGCTGAAGTCGCTGCGGTGGTCGAGAGCCTTCACAGTGGTAAAGTTTCTGGGGTGGACGAGATTCGCCCAGAGTTGTTGAAAGCACTGGATAGTGTAGGAGTGTCGTGGTTAACACGCCTCTTCAATGTTGGCAAACACGGGGTCGTGGTTCCCCTGTTTAAGAAAAGGTACCAGAGGGCGTGCTCCAACTACAGAAGGGTCACACTCCTCAGCGTCCCAGGTAAAGCCTATGCCAGAGTGCTGGAGCAGAGACTCCGCCTGATAGTCGAGCCTCAGATTCAGGAGGAACAATGTGGCTTCCGTGATGGTCATGGAACAATGGACCAGCTCTTTTCCCTCTGACAGATATTCGAGGGGTCATGTAAGTATTCTTTCTCCTGTCTACCTCTGCATTGTAGACTTGGAGAAAGCATGTGACCGTGTTCCCCGCAATGTCTTGTGGGAGGTACTGCGGGAGTATGATGTATCGGTGCCGCCTTTGTGCACTATCCGGTCCCTATAATCCCCTATTGAGAGCTGTGTCCGAATTATTGGTGGTAAATCAAAGTCGTTCACTGTGGGTATTGGACTCCGCCAAGGGTGCGTCTCAACTCCTCTTTGTGATTTTCATGGACAAGATATCAAGGCGCAGCTGAGGTATGGAGAGTATCCAGTAAGGGGGCATGGAGGTGGCTTTGCTGCTTTTTGCAAATGACGTTGAACAGCTGCCATTAGTGGAGGAGTTTAAGTACCTCGAGGTCTCTTTCGCGAGTGATGGTAAATGGGATCGGGAGATCGGCTGGCGGATCGGTAGTGTTGCGGACACTGCACCATTCCGTGATAGTGAAGCGGGAGCTGAGTTCTCGAACAAAGCTGGCGGGTTACAGGTCGATCTACATTGCCACCCTCGCCTATGGCCATGAGTTTTGGGTAATGACCGACAGGATGAGATCGCGGGTACAAGGGGCTGACATAAGGTTTCTCCGCAGGTTTGCCGGGATTACTCTCCGTGATCGGGTGAGGAGCTCAGTAATCCAGGAGAGCCTCAGAGTTTAGCCGCTGCTCCTCCGGATCGAGAGGAGCCAGTTGAGGTGGTTCGGGTATCTAGTAAGGATGCCCCCAGATGGACTACCCCTGGGACTCTACCGAGCATATTCGACTGGGTGAAGACCCCAGGACCAGCCCAGGACACGCTGGCGGGACTGTCTCAGTTGGCAGGCCTGGGAACGCCTGGGAATTCCCCAAGAAAAGCTATCGTCTGTGTATAGTAGTGTATAGTGTAGTAGTGTAGTGTATAGTGTAGTAGTGTAGTTTATAGTGTAGTAGTGTATAGTGTAGTAGTGTATATTGTAGTAGTGTATAGTGTAGTTTATAGTAGTGTAGAGTGCAGTGTAGTAGTGTATAGTAGTGTATAGTGTAGTAGTGTATAGTGTAGTGTAATGTATAGTGTAGTAGTGTATAGTGTAGTAGTGTAATGTATAGTGGAGTAGTGTATAGAAGTGAATAGTGTAGTAGTGTATAGTGTAGTGTATAGTATAGTGTATAGTGTAGTAGTGTATAATGTAGTAGTGAATAATGTAGTAGTGTATAGTGCAGTAGTGCTGGAGTCTGTCGCCAGGGAAAGGAGGTCTGGACCGCCACGACTCAACACGCTGCTGCCGCCACGACCCTCACCAGGACAAGCGGATTGAGAAACGAACGAAGGAACGAACATTGTTCAGGGTTATAAGCGTCCCCAGAGTTTGCGTTTAAAGTTCGTAGTCGTGGGAACTCGCGTGCAAATAAGAAAACGTAATTGTTGCCAAGATGTTAGCAAATAAATAAAAAAACAATGAGTAATGTCAATACTGTAGTAGTAGTAATAATAACACGACCAACGAGTTCAACGATAGCAACCGCTCCCATCGACAGTGCAGCGCTCTGCCGATATATATGTGAAAGCTCGCTCGAGAAACGCTTTGTCCGGACAGTTTTATTTATTTATTTATTTCTCGGGAAGGGAGGCAGGGGGGTCAAGGGAACATTCCAATTGGCCGACTCCAACGTGAAATTGAGAAGAGCAATTAAAGAGAAAGTCGGAAACACGGCGAGAGGTTCGGGCGGCACTCAAAAATCAAACGGTGACATCGCGTAACGCGCGCGGGCCCTCCGCTGCCAGGGTCAAGGATAATTGACTCAAGAGTCGCGAGGAAATAGCGAGAGTGCGTCTGGTGTGTTATTCTTCTTCTTCTTCTTTCCCAGGCACTCGTTTAAACGCCGTAATTAACTTTGATTACCGTTATTACGAGAGAGAGAGGTTTTTTTCTTCTTCATATACATACCATATTTGAATTTTGAATGTAACAATTCCCTGCGGTTTTTTTTGTATCAACGGAAAAATATCCCTGTTCACAAATCCACGCGGCGTAATTAGAGTCATACTCTTGAGAGGTTGTAACAATTCTACCCCCCCCACCCACCCCTTCCCCACCATCTTGCCAGTGATTTGACGATTATCCAAAACTAAGGTCACCATTCAATCGTTCTTTAGATTTGTTTTTGACGATCAATCTGGAAATCGATGGTGGCTGCGGCGAGTTGCGTGAAACGACGGACATCGTGCCGCACAACGCGGTGTGCAACGCCGGGGCACGTTCTCCAGCAGCGAGTCGACAAGTCGAAGCCGGCCGAGACGAACCGACATTGATGGCACGTGTTGTTACACGCGCAACGGAGGAGGAGAGCGAGTTGTCTCTTCACAATTCGACTTATTGTCACGTGAAACGCGACGTTGGTTTCGCTGCGCATTCTGCTTGGTGCCATCTGCGCTCGTTCCACCGTGGGCCCCTCGCACGCCCCTCTGGTCTCGTTGACAGCTTCCACGCAAAGGTGTCGCAGAAGACCCATAACCCTCTTTGTTTGTGCGCGCTAATCGGCCTCGAAGTAGCGACAGCCTCGGCGCTTTACGCGCTCTGGCCGCGTCTCGGCCAGCCTGTGCCCAGCATCTCCCGCTCTCCTCCGATAACGGCGCGAAGATTAACAACAACAAACAAACTTTTCACGACAACGCCGACTAAATTAGTGATCAGCCGGCAAATTAAATGTGCAACGGCACCACGTAACGGAGCGTCGCAAACAAAGTGGAGTTACACGCGGGCAAGGAGACGAGGGGGTTGGTGTTTGGGGGTGGGGGGGGCTCGGGCATCACAGCGTGTGTGAGTCGTTTGTTAAAGAGGAAAATCAACTCGGTCGCAATAATAATAATAACAGCCATGCTGTCAAGCAACCTGTGATGTGCGCCTTAGATTAATGCAGAGCTCACATTAATGGCCACTTACAATGACAAAAAGACAACTACCGCATAAGTCGTCCAGCCTACTGCGGCGAGCGCTTTGTTAGCGAGCACCTATTAATGCCAGCGCAAGTGCCCGAGGGTGCCGTGGGGCCAACACCGCGCTCGGCCGCCTTTGTCTCCCCGGTGCGCTGATGCTCGCACAGGATGCCAACGTGCAACATTTTCAAGTGGAACCTCGGGGAGGCCCAGAAGCCGTTCCGGGTAGCCGCCGCCGACGTCGGCCACGACCGGGAGTTGAACTCGTGTCCCGCCGCGTTCGTAGCGCGGCGTGTGCGCGATCGCCACCTGTCCCGCCGCTACGCGCGTCCGCACGCACGAATACGCAACGGTAGCGCGCGCGTGGCGACTCCTCCGCTTACCCAACGGCGTCGGGCAGGCTTCAAGGGCACCGGCGACGTTTCGCTTGCCGGCTCTTCCCAGACCTCTGCCCTTAACGTGGATGTGAAACGCTTCGGTAACAAAACAAAAAAAATAGAGAGAGGGGCGGGCAAAGTGAATTAAGACGTTAAACAACGCGACCTGTTCGGAGAATGTTACGCGGCAAACATTAGCCTTGGCATTTACAGAATATATATGCACGTCGAGCGCCGACACCCGGATTGCATGTTTTCCGGAGATTATTTCGACGATGCGTTTTAATCAACGGGGTTGAGCCATGAATTGAAAAAAAAATTGGGGGGGGGGGGGAGTGGGAGGGGAGGAGTGTGCCCCCCGGGAGTTTCTGTGCAGACCCCCTCCCACTGCCCCCCACTGCCCTCCACTGCCCCCCACTGCCCCCCACGTACATTGATGCCTCTGATCTTGGGCAGCATACAGAGAAAGAGAGAGAGAGAAAGAGGAGGTGTTGAGTTTATTCTGTTGTAACCAGGGCGAGAGCTCAAGAGACTAGGATAAGTCTCATTTGCAAGGGTGACCCGCATCACCGAATTGGAAAAGGCAACAACACAAATCGATGAAGCAAAATACGGCAAGGAAAATACCGCAAAAATAAAAGCAAAAAGCAACCGCGCTACGGAGAAAACAAATTAATATTGACGATACGCATCAGTATTACGTGGACAAATATATATCCTGTAACATAAGTTGTCTCGGGAAAATGAACTGTAAAGAATTTAAGGATGTATATTAATATTTTTTAAACAGGGAGACACTTAGAGAGACAGAGAGAAAGACAGTCAGACACGGAGTGAGTCACGAGACACTGAGAGAGACACTGAGAGAGACACCCTGAGAACGACAGTGAAGGAGTGAGCCCACTAGAGACGCGGAAAAAGACAAAGACGACTCTTTTCCTGCCCTCGCTCCCTGCCTTTCTCTCCACCGGCACAATCGCAGCTGCCCCCCCCCCCTTCCCCCGTACCGAGCTGAAGCACAGAGCTGGCCTCAAAAGTGGCCCTCGAAATCCTGTTCATTACAACAGGCTGAGTGACATCTAAAATATGTGCCTTCGTGTTGAGATGCGGGCCCATTCGGATCACCGCCTACACGTGCAGGACTTCGTGTTAATCTATACTGCCGGATGAAGGCCTACTCACACTGCGCGGGTGACAAGCGGTTGTTTGCCCATACCCCGACCACGCCGGTGAGTGCGGGTTGGTGACAGAGGTCATCATGGACGTGCAGTGCAACAATGGCTTTTTCTGCGGCTGCTGCTGCCCACAAAGCCTAATAGAACCTGTGTGTTTTTTTTTCCCTTTGCCAGGTGCTCAGCTAGGATCAATACCGCTTAGCCTCCGAGAGCTGACGAAATCGGGGGCGCTCCGGCTGGTTTGCTGCTCGGCGGTGATGCTGTATCATTCCAAATGGCATTGTGCTGTTTTAACGTAACCTCCATCGCTCGTACTACCAATGTGCAAGTGATGGCAATGCAGGGTACCAGAGCAGCAACAACAACGATTTCAATCGACATGGCATCGAAGAGCAACTGCATCTCAAAACACTTTACTTTAAGAAGGTGAAATGAAGATGGCTGGCGGGGGGGGGGGGGGTGCAGACACACGTGGGAGAGAGAGGGGAAAAAGCAACCCCATCCTTGAGTGATGCACCAACCCCCGCCACCCAGCATGGCGGAGAATCACTCGGCCGATCAGTGAAATACGTGATGTATTAAACAAAGACAAATATCCCCCATATAGCCTTCACAGACTATTCGGGCAAGTGCTGTTAGCGAGCACCTATGACACACGAGGGGGTGGGTGGCCAGCACCACGCCGGGCCGCCTTTGTCTCTCCAGTCGCGATATTTACACACCGCACCAGGTACTCATTTGAGGCTGGGTCGACCTAGTGGAGGCCCGGAACCGGCTCATACAATCGTCACTGGTGTCAACACACACACACACAAACACTCACACGGGGGTGTCAACGTTTAGTACGACAAAAACCGTGCCGGTGTAGTCCAATAACGCGACTGTGAGCGGGCTCGTACAGCATGAAACATCGCCACTAAGGTTCACCGCATCGGATGATAAAGGAGACCCGTGCAGTTCGAGTCGGACGTGGCCCACACGGCGCAAGCGATGGAATCGCCTCGCGCGCGCAGGCCACGTGGTTTGTCGCGTCGCGGGCGGCACTCGCGAGAGGCGGCGGCGGCGGCGAGGGCTTTTGGGAGGCATTCATCCGGCGCTGGATTGATCGCGAGTTGACGATGACGACGACGAGACGTCCCTGACGGAGTCGGTTGTCTCAAGCGAGTCGGAGACGGCATTCAAGAAGAGCAAATACGCGATACAGTTCAACCCTTACTAGTTGGCTGTGTCGGGTGGTGGCAGGTTTTAACGACACATTTATATCTTTACGCGATCTAACCCCAAAAAAACATACAGGGTCTCAATGCGACTGTGATCTCAGGACGCCGTACGGAAATAGCGGGGAGAGACAGAGAGAGAGGAAGTCAGAGGCACAAGAGGAAGGTTTTGAGACTGAACTTGAACGGGGGGGGGGGGGGGCAGATAGTCTATAGAAGGAACGGCTGGTGGAAGCAAAGGAGTTCCAGACAATGGGCACAGCTGAAGAGAATGGGCGACCTCCGACGGACCCAAATATCGCTGTGCCATCAGCGGCGGCAATGACTTTTGCTTATATATTTTTTTTGCGATTAAAGATACTATTTTTGGTAACAATTATTATTGTTTGCATCCAGCGTCTTGAGAAGCAGTGGCCCCATCCTGGATTGCTGTTGTGTGTGTGTATTTGTGTATCGTGATTGTACTCGGGCTGCTTAATTTCAGGCGCGTCTGTCTGGGTGAGCACCCGGCACCCCACGACCAATCACACCTCTCGCTCTGTTCGTGGACGCGCATTCACGTGTCTGAAAGATATCCCACGAGGCGTTATAAGCCCCCTTGGGAAAATGATGTTGGCAAGCCTCACGCCTCGCTAGGAGTTGTGCGTTTCTTAAAAAAAAACACATGACCGCTAGTTCCCGCTTCTCTTGAGCCGCCTTGAATATGAATAAGAGAAATAGCAGTGGTCAAAAACATCAAGAAAATACGACAGTGGAAATTTATTGAATATTCCAGGCTATTGGAAAACCAATAAGTAAACAACAGTTGAAATATTTTATATTCTTGGTTATTTCGGTAAAGTCACGTAGAAGGGAAACAATTAAATAATAAAAATATATATTATTTCATTGTTTCCCTTCTACGTGGCTTTACCGAAAGAACCAATAGTATGAATCCCTGCAGTCACGAAGCTTTAAATCAAAACAGTTGAAATGCCATAAAAAAGTGTTGTGATAGAGCACACACACACACACAGATAAAACTACCAAGAGCGGTGCTGAAACCAAAACAGAGGCAGGATTTAGAGAGTAAATCCACACTCAAGAAGTACCGTACAGTGGACTATTGGTAAACAATGCAAGTAAAGAAAACAAACAATAGAAGACTGCACGGTGTACTCAAGAGAATGTCGAGGCGAGAGTAATCGTGTTAACGTGAACAAAAACTTCTATCGGACACAGCCAGCCGTGGCGTACAAGTGCACAGGCGGTGCAACTGCACCGGGACCCACGGGGGCAGGAAGTGGCCCTAGCGTCGGGCTACGAAGAGGACCAACAGTGGATACGGGGGGAAATGGGGGGGAAGGAAGGGGGGGGGGGTAACCATGCGGGGGGATTAAGGGGGGGGGGGGAGTTTCAGTCATGCACCACCGGTGAAAGTTACAGCGATCGCGCCGAAGTTAACAAAAGCATAAACAGTTGAACTCGTCGGCTGTCGCGACCAATATTTCCCGTACGCGAAACGTAAATGTTGCGGGTTTACTTTCCCGACACCACCGGTGGGGCTGAGGTAGTGGCCCAATTGGCACGTTTGGTGTTTACGTGACAAGCCTTACCAAGTTGGCTTGCGTCGGGTGGTGGTGGGGTTTCACGACACATTCGTATTTGCGCGATCTAACCCACGACAAAAAAAAAAACGTTAATACGGAGAAGCAAAGTCAACTGGACGGACCTAAGCGTGCCCAGCAGAGGTCAAAAGTCATCGTGATCGTGCCACCAGATTCCGACTGGCTGCTGTGACATTGCGAATGCCGGGCTGGTGGTGGAGCGGAGTCCGCAGCCGGCGTGAGGATTCCAGAGCATCGCCTAGGCCGCTGCTTACGAACCGACCTTCCAAGGGAATACAGCAATCATATGAGTATTGCTACAGCTACGTTGTCTTAATGGCTCAAAGGGTTAAGGCGCTTTAGAATGAACCATTGCAATGTGGACCGCGGTGAGAGAGTTTGTACTCATTCAACCACTTGTGCGGCGGCGGTACACGACGTTACTGCCAAAGCAGAATCAGAATTTCGATTTAAAGCTTTCGTGACTGCAATGATTCATCTTCTTTGGTTCTTTCGGTAAAGTCACGTAGAATGAGAATAAAATAATAAATTGATTAAATAAAATAACACAATAATATTCTCACGACGTTTCGGCCACAACACGAGCGGCCTTCATCAGGTGAAGGGACGAGACTGTCTGGTAAGACAGCGCTGGAGTGAAAGAGCCACGTTCAGATCACGACCTTTAAGCTTAGAGTCGCGGCATCTCTTCAGAAAGGTGAGATAACCAAAGAAGATTAATCATTGCAGTCACGAAAGCTTTAAATCGAAATTTAACCGCCTCTACGGGGAGGGATTCCACACATCCTTAAGATCATTCAACAGACTCCGGGATAAGAAGGCTCAACTAATCGAGTCTCTCACCTTTCTGAAGAGATGCCGCGACTCTAAGCTTAAAGGTCGTGATCTGAACGTGGCTCTTTCACTCCAGCGCTGTCCTACCAGACAGTCTCGTCCCTTCACCTGATGAAGGCCGCTTGTGTTGTGGCCGAAACGTCGTGAGAATATTATTGTGTTATTTTATTTTATCAATTTATTAGTATATTCTCATTCTACGTGACTTTACAGAATCAGAATATGTATTTAAACTGGAGGAATCCGATGCGCTACAAAGCTATTTTCATTGTCACAGATGTCCAGCAGGGCCGCGTCAGAACAACCACGAACAAGAAACAACGCGAGGACCAGAAACAAAACAATGACATCAGTGGAAAGTTTCGGAGAATGTAGATACAATGACATTTTTTTAAAACCCAGCTGAGAGTGCATCATCACAGGGACAACACAACATCTCGTCTCGGCTCAAAGGGGGGGGGGGGGGGGGTTCATCGGCCACGTGCAAAGCCCTCCGGTGCGGCGTGGCGCGATGCCTCTCTCGGCATTTCTCGCCGCCGAGGAGGACGTCGGCGCAGCTCAGACGTGGCTCGAGCCGTGGTGGGCGCGCGATGCTTTCCGAGTGACCCGCGCGGCTGCCGAATCGCTAACGGCATCTTCGGAAGAAGCTGGGTTGAGAAGCGAAACGCTGGACCGCCAGTTGGTCGCGTTTTATTTTGTTTATCGAAAGAAGTTCAACATGCGTACACTTTACCATACACTATACGCTACACTTGTATTCACTAGACTATACACCACCCTACATTACCCTACACTGTGCACGATATTACTATACACTACACATTACACGAACCTAAACACTGCACCACCGATTAGCATGGTTGGCTACGTACGGTGCGAAAGAAGTTCAACATATGTATACTATACCATACACTTTACACTACACTTGTATACATTAGACTGTACACCACCCTACACTCTACACGATATCACTATACACTACACATTACACGTACCTAAGCACTACACCGATTAGCACAGTTGGCTACGTACGGTGCGAAAGAAATTCAACATACATGCGACATGCACGGGCAAAACCCGACAGCACGTCGGAGCCATGCAGGACAACCGCAGGCGATATTATCCATTCCACTCGTCGACCTCCCAGTGACCTTTCCTACAGCTTCAGAGTCGCCGTTAGAATTTTTAGACAAGTTACATTTTCCTGCCACAGATTTTCAAGAGGGCAGCACAAATCCTGGCCCTTGCCTCGGGCAATGGGCGACCTCTGGGTTAGCTGCAGGAGTCACTTCAAAATATTTTTCACTGCACCTTTTATTAAACTAAAATAACTAAACTTTTTTTTGTTTTTACCAGGTAAGGCCCACTGAGCTTCGTAATCTTTTTCAGAAGCGACCTGGCCATCACAAATGGTAGCTCAACGAAGTGGCTTATCACGTGGAAATATCGAGCAGCCAAATACAGGGTGCTTAAAAAATGTTTTAACACTACTGAGAATTTGCAGCAATACCGCAAGATATGTGCTGCTGCCTCTGGGTTTTGGAGATCACCTGGAGAAGATTCCAGGCCACGTGTTGATAATGATGGTGAACAAATGGAGATGATTTGAAGCTATTAACATACATTTGCTGTCATGTTACAGTGCATTATCCATTTTCTCCTCATTAAAAACGATAGTCCCATATAAGCCTGTAATAAAATGTCAAGCACCCTGTACTTGAAACGCATGTTGTTGATTCAAAATGTGGAGGGAAATCCGCAGGACCCGGAGAAAAATCAACGCGACCACAGGGCGAGAGAGTGACACGCAAACTCCAAAAATACACGCATTGTCAGCGTCGGCATCGAACCCACGACCTCCTGTATTCCAGGCGAAGTAGTTAACATCCCCAGCAACGACGCCCGCTCGGTGTGATTTCTGCTCCCCTCTTCCGGCGTACGGCCACGTTTGAGAGGCTCCGATGATAAAGCCAAACCTAGGTTGTTTAGCCACGAGATTGCTTGCACCCAGGCCGAGCGAAGACCTCTTGCTGCGCTCGTTACCTGCTCGGGATGTTGCCCGCACAGTCCCGTGGCAGGAATTGATTTGTACCGGAATTTGGTACCGATATCGCGTTGAACTGTGTTGATGTTTCACGTACGGCTTTGATCGACCCAGGCTGACCGAGTAATATGTCCAGGTTTGGGTCTACGAGTTAGCAATCCTGAGTTCAACCATCCACCATCGATAGATCAGGGAGCACAAGTCTTAATGACGTGCTTCGATTGTGTGTGCCACAGGTTTTGCAATTAAATTTTGATTTAAAGCTTTCGTGACTGCAGTAATTCATATTCTTAGTTCTTTCGGTAAAGTCACGTTGAAGGGAAACAACAAAATAATAAAATATATATAAATGCTACAGCATATTACAGCACCTTACATCACATCTTATCGCGGTTATTCCAATGCTTGACTGTAGTTGGGGTTTTTTTTTAGCCTATTGGACCCGCTGATGGCAGCTGTCCCTGTGCGTCACAAAAAAAAAACGTAGCACCGGCCTGCAAGTGAGAATTAAGTCTGCTAGTAGGGGTGGCGGGGTGGGGTGTGCTGCAGTTCGTTATTCTAAAGAAATGATCTGAGAGTGATTTTTTTTCACATTTGCAGTTTCAGTTCAGTTTATTTTGAAGTACCCCGTGAGCCAAGAGGCTCTTAAATCGAGTCTCATCAACAAAAACAACAACCGCCTCTTATCCGACAAAAACGCAACAAGTCACGGTAAAATGAATCGATAATAAACAAAAACATATAAGAGAATAAAAAAAAATAGCTAGCAAATCAGTCGCAATAAAAAATACAATTTTATTGGAAGATGTGTCCTTCGCTAGTCGTCGTGGTGCGGCTGTTCCTATGTCAGTTTCTACCACATTGGCCGCTAAGATTGTCCCCCCCCCACGTCTTGTGAAAACAGATGATCGGCGCCGAGAGCTTTTGCAGTTGGATGAGGAATCGAGCGTTCATTTAAATTGTTTGTTAACTCGAGTGCAGTTGCGGTGATTTCTGCCAGCGAGTTGTTACGCGTAATATCTTGCTATAGAAAACAATAGGTGGTGGTGGTGGGGGGGCATTATCACTCGCGCTGTAAAATGCCCAAACTGGAGCATAAGCGATGGCTTGAGACACGTGGGTAGACACAAATTATACGTAACAATATAATTACCAGCGATCGGTTATATATATATATATTTCCCCCCCCCCCAATTTGACGCTCAACATGATTTATGCCCATCTGTAGCCAATGAGTTGGCATTTGTTAATTAATAATGGGAGCGTTATTCTCAAGCAGCTAATAACAGTGGCGTGCGATAGTATGACTTTACTGAAAACATGCCGCTAAAAGTCGGTACACGCGCAGCTTGATACGCGGTTACATCGGCAAGGCAACCTTGCCGAAACAGCCGCGGCAAGTTTCTTAAATCCCCACGACCTGTCAAAGCCAGCAGTGTGCGTGGGGCATGTCAACAATATTGAGTCAACCAGTTCGGTTGCATGTGGTGGGATCAAAAAGTGTGAGCACGTTTAACCTCTTCCATCCGGACATGTGGTGTGTGCATGTATGCATGTTGAACTTCTTTCGCACCGTACAGAGGCAACCGTGCTTATCGGAGGTGCCGGCGGAAGGACAACAAACTAAACACTAAAAGCAGTTCTGAATAAATGCTTGGCTTGACGGTGCAAGGAACTCCCTGCAGTGGGGGCGCCTTCCGTCCCATCGTGACGTGAGCAGGGATTTGCAGGGCTGCGCCTTTACCGATTTACTCACGTTACGGGTCGACGACAGTATGAGTTATTTATATATATATATTTTAAGGCATTGAGATCCAGTCATCTCGCGGTGACGGCACTGAGGGGCTATGGCACACGGGAGAGCACTTACATACCAAACCCGCGGTTAATGGACCAGCAAATTAATAGAACACATTTGCAGATAACTGCACCCACTGCCAGTCAAACACAGAGGCCACGGAGACTCGACAGCACGCTCACGTATGCGCCGTCGCACACAGACACAAGACAAAGATCCCCCGTATATCCTTTACATACTTTTGGGGCAAGTGCTGCGAGCGAACACCCATGAAGACCGGAACAGCACAGAAGGGGGTGGGTGGACAACACCATGCCCAGCCGCCTTTGTCTCCCCAGTGGCGATGTTTATACACCGCACCAGGGACTCATTTGAGGCTAGATCGACCTAGGAGAGGCCCAGAACTGGTTCAAAAAATCGTCACTGGTGTTGGTGGCCACGAGCGGGAATGGAACTCGGGTCGCCGGGTTCTTAGCGGAGCGCGCTAACTGCTACACTACCGTTTCCCACGCACACACACACACACACCGCGCATCACACACACAGCACGCGCATCATACACACACCGCGCACACACACACACAGCACGCACATACACACCACGCATCACACACACCACGCATCACACACACACCGCTTATCACACACACAGCACGCACACACACAGCACGCGCATCATACAGACACCGCACACACACACCGCGCATCACACACACACGCCACGCGCATCATACAGACACCGCACACACACCACGCGCATCTTACACACACCGCGCATCACACACACACAGCACACACACACACACACCGCGCATCACACACACACAGCACACACACACACACACCACACACACACACCGCGCATCACACACCACGCGCATCACACACACACCGCTCATCACACACACACAGCACACACACACACACCGCGCATCACACACACACAGCACACACACACACACCACACACACACACACCGCGCATCACACACCACGCGCATCACACACACAGCACACACACACACCGCACACACACACACCACGCGCATCTTACACACACACCGCACACACACACAGCACGGACACACACACCGCACGCACACACACCGCACACACACACACCGCGCATCACACACACACCGCACACACACACACCGCGCATCACACACACACAGCACGCACACACCGCGCATCACACACACACCGCACACACACACAGAACGAGCAGCGATCCCATGGGGACGCGCTCCGTTTTAATTTTGTTTTGTTCCCTTGAAGCGTGAAATAGAACAAAATGCTGGAACAATAAAAAAATATATACACATACATAAATAAAATTAAACAACTACACACCGCTGGGGAAAATTAAAAAAAAGAACAGAGCAAGTGAATAAAAATGCAACATCCCACAGCAATATTCTTCTTGCCTCTCAAGCTTTCAATAATATCTGCGTTTAGGATACTTATTTTTTTTTTTTACAAAGGATAACGCCTCTCTTATAATATCATGACATCAATAAGCAATGTCAAGCCCGTTCCGGGGTTCTCACCCCTTACTGTGCGGCCCCGGAGCATCGCGCGCGCCATCGTCAGCGAGCAACGCGCGCGCGCGTGATGCTCGCACGTGATGCTCGCACGCGCCGCGCGCGCGCGCCGCTCGCACGCGCGCACCACTCTCGTTGCTCTCCGCCGTGCACGCGCCGCGCAGACCTCAACCGTTTGCCTCCGACGCAGCAGCAGCAGCAACAACAACAACGGGGGGGGGGGGGCTAGATGATCGATTCGCATGGCGGTGCTGCCCCCAGCTGCAGAGGTGGCCAGAGAGAGCCTTGCGGCGACGACGCGAGCCGCGGGGGCTGCGGTCGTGGCGCGGTGGAATGGCCGTGGTTTGTTAAATCACTCTTTGTTTTCATTATTATTTTTTACCAAGCAGGTAAGGCCCACTTGAGCTAAATAACCTTTTTTTTTTCTTTCAGAAGCGACCTGGTCACAAATGATAGCTCAACGAAGTGGCTCATCGCGTTGAAATTTATTGCAGCCAAAATGCTCTAAAATATGCAGCAGGCGGCAGGGTCGGGTTGGAACCCACGACCTCCTGTATGCAAGGGCGAGGTAGGCAATATTACGCGGGTGGCCCTACTCGCCAATAGAGCTCCCGGTTTTATCGCTGGTCTAGATGATCGATGCAAAGTGGCCCGGCATGCGCGACTGCCAACATGACTCTATGAGTATCGCGACGGTTTTTGTTACTTGACAGAGCTCTATGGGAGAAGCAAATAACTCATTTGTTACGATGGCAGTGGTGAACAAGCACAGACAACAACACGTATATAACAGCCGACGTTTCAGGCGACGGACCTTCTGCATAGCGCATACAAATGACGAGGGGATTGTATATTTGTTTTACTTTAAAGGCCACGGTGTTTTGACGAACGTGTTGCGTTTTTGTTGTTCTGAGAGTGAACGAGGTCACTCTAAATAGCAGATATCCATGAGAGTGAATGAGATCACTCTTTGTAACAGATCCCTACTGTGACAATCTATATAAGGTTTGCTGAGAGAGTGAATGAGATCACTCTTTGTAACAGATCCCTACTGTGACAATCTATATAAGGTTTGCTAAGAGAGTCAATGAGATCACTCGAAGTAACAGATCTCTATGCGAGTGAATGGAGGTTGCTTTAGTTCGTAGATTTCTATGGCAGTAGATCAGCCGCGCTGTGGAAGTTGCAGATACGCTACCCACGAATGGCTCTCTGTGGCTCTGGGTTAGATTACGGTGCGGCGGATTACAGGAGTCGCGGATAATAGGTCCGCAGGTAACTGGAGTTATAGTGCACGACAATATTAAATCTACGCAACTCACCACAGTGGCAAGATGTTAACTCCCTCGCTTGGTATGCAGGAGATCTTGGGTTCGATCCCGATCCCGACCCTGACGCCTGCTGTATATTTGGAGTTTGCGTGTCTCTCTCCCCGTGTTCGCGGGGATTTTTCTCCGGGTCCTTCGGTTTTCCCTCCACATTTAAAATCATCATCACGCGTTTAGATTATGTAGCTGCCGTACATTTCCACGCGATAAGCCACTTCGTTGAGCTATCATTTGTGGCCAGGTCGCTCCTGAAAAAGAGCTACGTAGCTCAGTGGGTCTTACCTGGTAAAATAATAACATTGTTGAGTTTAGCTACTTTTATTTAATTTAGTGAATGACTCTTAAAATGTATTTATAATATTATTTCATGCTGAATGTCTGCTGCTGCTGTGTCCTGTACAGCGCTTCAAGATCATTTATGAAAAGCTGCTATATCAATGTAATTGTTACTATTACCCGCTTATTGACTCTGCATTGTGCCGACTGCTTGCAGGCTACTGTGACACTCTATATGAGGTTTCGTCGTCAGCACAATCGTCGTTTGCGTCTCCATGCTGAAGGGGGGGGGGGAAACGCGGACTTAAGAATACCGGGGGGTTATTGTTCAAAAATGTGCTAGGTGCCTATTACCCGTGTCAAACAAAAACTAATGGTACCATACCGTGGAAGGCGGGTTGCGTGCTAAAAAAAAAAAAAACAAATCAAAAACCTCAACACATCCATTCGTCAGTAACGACGCCCTGAAAGGAAAACGGTGAAAGATTGAAAAAAAAAATCAATACTCCGAGATCTATAGGGGACCGTATTGACAACGCAAGAAGCAGAAACAATACGACACGGCAAAGTGCGCCCAGCGGAGATGTGATCTGCTGTGAAGAAGATAAACAGACAACGCGCGCGTCTCCTCGTGCACAGCTCTCTCCATATAAAAAATATAAAGGTATTGTTTTTGACACATTCCATTGGCCACACAGCCATCTGGTAAACGTGACAAATATGGCAAGGAGGCCTTATTGTACATTTTATTACCGCACTTATATTCTACACAACGACGCGCATGATTATTTTGCGCTACGAAGACTGTTCACCGGCCGAGAGATGTCCCCTCTCGGAATTGTATTTCTCTGCGGGCCGCCACAGCTGTTGGTGACGAAAACGTTGCTCTGAATGTTTTGGGTTCTCCGCACACCCACGAAATGCACAGCGGCGGTCGCGGCCCTGCCTGGCAGGAGTTCCCATCCCCGACCCTTCAGTCCACCGAATGTGACCCGCTTCGCACCATGAACGGACTCCCAGGCGCGACATCATTGCAGGAAGACAGGATGCTCGTGTCGCCAGTTCAATGACCCCGCGGTGCCCGGTCCGCACTGGGTGGACTGTCTTTGTCAGGGTGGTACTGGGCAGTTCCGCCGCGGTCACCTACACTAGGGGAGCAGAGCAGCGAGCCCTCGGGGTGAAACGTTCACGCGCAGGACGCTCGAGACAACAAAAAAAAGATTTATCGTCGGAGTCAATTACCGAGGTTACCATCGGCGTTCTAAATTTAAATAAGTGCCGTTCACTCGAACAAAAGTTCTGTCGAAAATCGATTAGGAAATAATTATAATTTACGGCACCATTGTCAATCCACTGCTACTTAAAGGCTCTCCCTATGCTCTGCCGGTCATGGGCTTGTTCGACCATGGTACAACAGTGTTCATCAGTGTGAGTTGGTGCAGGTTGGGTCCAGGATTGGTTCAGATATTACTCGCTACGGATGTCAACTGTGATGGGTAAAATCATTACATCATCCAAAACAACCTTATCCTGCATGCGAACAGAGTTAAAATGTACAAGGCCTTTATATTTTGCCAAATAAATGCATTTCAGATTAATTGAATAGAATTTAAGAATAATTAATCCACGTGGCGGATTTCATCCCATCTCAGCTGCAATCAGAATGCCGATGTAAACACAATGCACGCATTATTCACAGCACACAAAGCCAGTAATGGCTGTTAAAGAGAAAACTGTAAGCTCCTGAACTTATTAAAATTAAAACGGGGCATTTTTTATTCAAATAAGTTGCGTCATTTGTCAAGGTTCTCATTGTATTCCCATTGCATTTGGACAATTACGGCACTAGGCATGAAAGTATACAAAACTAAAAACGATTTGAATTTTTTTTACCAGGTCAGGCCCATTGAGTTATGTAGCTCTTTTTCAGAAACGACCTGGCCACAAATGATAGCTCAACGAAGCGGCTTATCTTGTGGAAATGTATAGCAGCCAAATACTCTAACGTCGAAGGATCCGGGGAAAAATCCACGTAACCACGAGATCATTTAAACTCCAAATATATAGGCATTGTCAGGGTCAGGATCGAACCCACGACCTCCTGTGTACCAGGCGAGGCAGTTTAACATCTCGCTAACCTTGACACATGAGCACATTTCACAAAGTCGTAGGGACCCTAATGGCTCAAGGGGTCTGCAGATTTGGGAGACAAAAATAAGGCAGTATCAAATTATTATCTCAAGTTCAAATCCTAACAAACGTAACAATCCCAGTCACGTAACAAGCCAATATATCTCTCATCCCGATATTGTCAACATCCCTCATCTCTCATTTCACCACAACTATATTTTTCTCTATATTTCTCTCATCTCACTACACCTATAATTCGTTTTCTATATTTTTCTCATCACACCACAACTGTATATTTGTTTTCGCTATATTTCTCTCATCTCACTAACGTCTGCGTTTCTCATCCACATCACTTCTGTCGCCCGCCTATGATTTTCGACGTTGAAAGGGAGAGGAGAAAACGTTACTTGAGAAAAAAATTCTGCTTTGGGCCCCACCCGCCGAATGGGGCCTGGTGGTGATGCCACCACTCCAATGCGGTGGCAATCTCCGGACGAACGACAGCTGATAGATGGCCAGGTGTGCCCACACCTGGTCTCCAACACACCCGTGGGCTGAAGTAGTAACTAATTGGCGTTTTGTTTACTACTAATTGGCTGTGTCGGGTGGTGGAGGGTTACGACACATTTCTACTCACGCGATCTAGCCCAAAAAACTTTATTATGAATAATATTGGTCGCGAAAGCCTAAGTGTTAAGCTGAGTCTGTTCAGGCTCTACCGAGGGATCATTGTCTTTGTGTGTGTCTGTACACACGCGAACAGGCGCGCAGACAGTGAAATCTGTCTCGTAATCCCAATAAAGTATCTCAATCTTCACGACGTGGCTGAGCGGAGCCAACGCGTGCACAAGTGGTTTTTTTTTGTGTGTGTTGGTTTCAGTAGCGGGCACATTCCCCTTCGGATAAGATTTTACAAATCATCGCGCCGCCGCGCGTAATGGGATCACAGATTCTGCTGTCACGTTCCCTCGGGGCAATTGCCACGTCCTGCGCGCGTTGCCACCGAATCGAGGGGGCATTTGTGTTGCGGCGCCCGACAGCCGCCTCTGCATCCTGCTCCTTCTTCTCCTCCTCCTCCTCCTGCTGCTGCTGCTGCTGCTGCTCCGACGCTTGACATCCCCACAAGCCTCGAAGGCCGTTTGGCGCTCAGAATGCGCGCATGTCATTTCTCAGTTTAACACGGAGACTTTGGCTCTTCAACACACCGGTTAGTGCTGTGCTAGTGACGAATTGGCCACGTTCTGTTTACGTGACAAACCTTACTCGTTGGCTGTGTCCGGTGGTGGCGGGTTTAACGACACATTTATATATTTACGCGATCTAACCCCAAAAAACTCGATAATGGATCTCATTTCTCACCGCGAGTTTTTGGTTTGTTTTTTTGGTGTTTTTTTATTTTATTTCCGTTACGCAGATCTCGTAGACGAGGAAAGAGGCTCGGGAGAAAAACGGTCGCTAATAAAGTTGCTTCTTTAAAAAAAACTAATTGAGCGACTCTTAGACTTTCAAGGTGGTTGCTAATGGTTAAGTGAAATCTTCCTCCTCGCTCTCTAAAAAAGAAATCCTCTTATTGACGGAATTTAAGGAGGGTAGGGAAGGCAAGGCGGGAATGGGTGGGGGGGGGTGCAACGCCCCGCCCAAAATTTATTCATTTATGTTCAGTAGTTTACAATTAAGATTAAAAATAAATGATTTGTATGCACCCTCGATTCCGAACGTGACGGACAAAGGGAACCCCTTCCAAATATATGTCAAACTCCGTCTATGCTTCCTCTCTACCAAGGCACAGGGCATTTTAATTCTCAGTGCTCGTGTTGTTAACTCGTCAGCCGACTGAGCTGGCGTTACCAAGCAGCTCGGCGTTCACGTGGATATGTTCATCAGAGAGTTCACCGTTGTCAAGGGGCCTTTTTAGTGTGGACATTTTATTTATTTCCCCTCCCCCCTCTCCCCCCACACCGATTTCTGAGCACGGGGAGAAGCGAAGAGGCCAGGAAATTGTCTCATCTGCAAGCGTGATCCAGAGGCATCAGCCTGGCAATCGGGTGGGGGGGGGGGGGTGCGATGGTTGCTGCTGCATACAATCCCAAATTGAGTAAATTTGCGGTGCAATTTTTAATTGGGCAAATGTGGGCCCTGACGCTGGCACACAATGGCCTCACCCTTGCGAATGATGTCAATTGATCTCGAACTTCCCCCATAAAGCAGACAATGAGCGGCGGTGTTCGTTTTAGATTTTACACCCACAGTGATAACCAGGGGCGGCCGCTGGCCTCGAACCATGATCGTGCGTTCGCTAGGCCACGACTCGGCTCACATGAGCACTGAGACACACTGCAGATTTTTTTGAGGCGTCAATACGAAATTGAAAATTACCCGAAATAAATATATGAAAATAAAAGCCACGCGTTGTTTTGGATAGATCTTGTAATGTTAATTCCACACCGAAAAGTGATGCCACTTCAATGGTGTCAACTGCCACACTTTTTTCCCGCCAAAAGTGACAACACGTGACGCCAGCCAAATGATTATTTTTAATGTTAAAACTCCCACCCCACAAGTTACATGATGGGGAAAATCGGACAGGGAGTCCCATTCTATTCCTTGCACCAGGGGACCACGTGTTGCTTATATACTCCACAATAATGCTCGGGAAAATTATGAGTTATGTATTTAAGAGTAATGCGTCGAGCTAAGACCCATAACAGACACGGCCCTTGTCTATTAACATCTGGCAGATGACCAGCACTGCTTTGAGCAAGCCTGAATGTTGATAGTGCACTGAATACCGAAACCAGCCCAGGGTTTTGCTTATGTAAAAAAAAAATGCACGCCTCAGAAAGCCGTGTGGCTGAGGGGTTGTTTCTAAAATTGCCTTCATTGTTTAGTGCGTGGAGAGATGGACATGTATGGGAAGCGGCGAGGGGAGGGGGCCCTATTGCCTGCCTTCTTGTTTTGACGCCTGCACCCCGAATGGGCATCTGTAAGCCAATCGTAATTCGCTGCTCTGATGTGCTACCATTCTGACCCCGGCCCAGCATTGACAGGCCTTTCACTCTGTTCCCATTGTTCCATTGTGACCAAACCTTTATTTACCCAAGTTACAAACCCAACAAGACGCGATATTAATTCGCCTCGGTTTTAAGTCTGTGCAGTTGTCGTTACGCCAGGGCGGGTGTGCATGTTTCACGAGCACACATTTAGTTTGAACATTAAAAGAGCGCCTTGAAAAACACATAACAGAGAATAGTGAAAAAAAAGTTTTAATGAAAAAATATTAGCAAATAAATAATTATAAAAAGGTAGGAAGGAGAATAAAAATTTTCAAATTCCGGGGCACAGTGGCCAGAAGTGGAGCATGAAATTGCTCCATCAGAGCCACCGCTGCTCCAGACCCCACTTCAACTCCATCAATTTCACAACAATTTCCATTTCAGATCCAAACAGCCAGGAAAAATCAGAACATGTAAGAAGAAGAGCAATACCGTTTATTTACCTATAGAAATATCATTAAGCCTCTAGACTATGTTTCAAGAGGGCCCTGCTACATTGGGATGCTTGGCCACGAATCCCTCGAGTGATGAGAGCTTTGCTTCGTGTGGTCATGAACCGGAGACCCCGGAGAACACCCAGCGTCGTGCTGCATACGAGGGGGGACACGCGGCACTGCCATCTCCTGCCCACTTCACAGCCCAAGCCGAGAACACCTGGCAGGCTCTGACAGTTATTTATACAATCGCCAACGTGGTCTAACTCTGCTTAGCTTCCGAGATCTGATGAGAGGGCACCTATTCGGGGTATTTGGGAATGGTCGTGTGGGACATTTAAGGGCCAAAGCCATTTTTAAATGCACTTTATGAACCTTATGGCGGTATCCCGGGGTACCAAATAATACTAAATAGCCGAGACAATTAAATATTTTATTTCTGGGACACTGTTTTTGTCCAGGGATGTACTTAACTCCGTGACTGGGGTACCAATCAATCCGAAATCGGTGCCACACTCCGCGATGTCGAAACGAGCGAGGACGATTGCGCTGAAACCCTGAACGCTCGTACGCACCGTAGTGGTGCATCGTGAGTACAGCTCGTCGAGATGAGTCGATTGCCGCATCGCCGACCATCAACAGACTACAAATTACTGCATCACGGACATGATGCGAGAGCCGGGGTATTATGTGTCGTTCTTTTTAACTGGTTCCTCCAGTGGGGAGCAGTGGCACAGTGGTTAGCGCACTGCGCTACAAATTCAACAACCTTGGTTCATAATTGTTTTTTTTTTACCCTTTTATCTGGCAACAAAACTGACACCTTTTTTACGAGGAGTCATGTTTGCATTGACCACAATACCTGCGGAGGGAATGCAAACAAAAAACATAACTCTGATAATGTATTGTAGGCACAGTCCTTGAAATTGATTGGTCCACACCCGAGACAGCTTTCCTTAGAGCCTAGTCTCACATGGTGTTGGACCAGATGACGCCAAAAGGCGAACGCACAAAAAAATCAATTATCACATTTTGCTACTAGCAAAGGAGGTTCCAATGATGTAAACCTTTGTTCATTTCCAGCCACAGCTAACATCAGTGACGAGTTATACCTGAACCAGTCCTGGGCCTTACTAAGACCAACTCACCTCAACGATTCACATTGACCAGTGTGGTGAAATATGGTCAAACAACCACCATGAAACGACACAGCATAAGGGAGGCCTTCATCTAACAGTGGAGTGACAAAGGGCTGTAATTTAAATCAATTCCTATTCTCTTCCATGGAAACAGATTTAGAGTTCCAATCACAGTCAGTATATTTCACGAGACACATCTGCACATAGATGGCATATACATCGACATCGTAAATATAACGGTCATTTAAAAAAATGTGTGTAATATTACAACTCAAGGGAAACGTCTATAGGATTCCACTCTATTGTGTATTGCACAAACCCAGAGTGCAAGGTCAGGGTAATAGTTGGGGTCACTGCACTGACAAAGGCGCGATAGGGTGCTGTGTTTGTCTCTTAAAAGGATCTCGGAGTCAAAGAATAGCGGTCGCTATAAAAGACTCTTAATGAAACTGAACTGAGGTCACTTCGGGCACGGCACATGTTGCACCGTCAAAGACTTGGGGCTTGCACCGCGAGCCCAGCAGCTCACAACGGAATGACTTGGTGCGAGCGTAAAGCCGAACCTCTCACCAATCCGACCACCACCCCCCTCCGTGTCAGATTTCACAATCTCAGCGGGACTTTGAGGCAGCACGGCGAACGGATGGTGCGGCCGGCAGGCATAAAGCGCAAGGTGCTATCGGCTCTGTGGGCAGCAGGAGCAGCAGCAGAGGGCAGTGCAGGTCAAATGAAAATGTATTTGTATTGTCGCACTATGGCAGGGGTCGTCAATCTGCGGCTCGTGAGCCACATGCGGCTCTTTAAGAACTGCTTTCGTGACGTTCGTCATTAAGGTCCACCGTCTCGTAATCACACGCATTGCAGGAATATTGAGGGGGTTTTTTTGACCGAATTCGACCAAAAAAATGTCTCTTCGTCTTATTTTCTCTGCCGAACCCTTCCACGATACTATGCTCCCGCGTCTGTGCGGCCAAATGGCCCCTTGCGCATCCCATGCGTTGCGGGGAGAGACCCGAAAACCGGCAGAGTCGGCTTGTAACGCGCCGCTGGCTGCACAGACTTCGCTCACTGGCTCTCGAAAAGGAGAGGACGGCTCAGGGGACGCGAGGAACCACGGACGAACCGGTGCCAAGTTCACCGTCCCCCAAGCTCTGCAGTCCTCTATGTATATTGAGGTGTTGTCAGCCATTTATTGCGGGAGGAAATCGGGCACCACTCTATTCCGTCAGATGGAGTCCAATATAGGAAGGACCTTTCTTGCCAATATCCATGTGTTAAGATGTTAAAACGCCAAACGGAAACCTTTTTCAAGGAATCCTGTCTGCATTAACCACATATACTTGTGATGAACATGCAAACAAAGTAACATGCTCTGATATGTGCATTGTCTTTGAAACTGATTGGTCCACACCAGAGACAGCTTTCTTTAGATGGAGTCCACATTGTGTTATTGTTTTTGCCGGACCGCCTTCTCCTGGTGAGCAGGGGCTTATGGCTCCTTCTTGACGCCCACGGGAAGGGAATTTCAAAATGATGTGCGCGGTCAACCAACCCTCGCCGCCGCCACGATGCTGGATTGCAGGTCACGTGCACAGCCAACCACCGCCCTTCATCCAGCAGTGGCTTGACGAAAGGGCTCCGACATGCAAGCGTGGATTGTGAGCAGGCTTGGCTTTGGTGCAAGACACGTTGCTGCTGGCAAGGCACGATGGGTATTAGGCATGGCTGTGTACGAGGGCTCGTGTAATAACACTGATGTTCCGTTAATTGTATAGGCAGAGAACACAGACACTTTCAATTAATTTCCCTCTCTTTAGGACAGAGCAAGAGAGAGAGAGAGAGAACTGGTGCAGTTTTGAAATGAAGAGAACAATTGTTTCTCGCTTACCTCGTGTTCAAAAACAAACATTCACAATTTTGGATGTGGGGGTGAATAATCCATAAGTGGATTAAGAAAAACTCCAAACAGGGTTGTGTGTGTGCGCGCGCACGGGGAGTGGTAGTGGTTAGCGCGCTGCGCTACTAACCCAGTCACCTAAGTTCGATTCCCGCTCACGACCAGTGACGATTATCTGAACCGGTCCTGGGCCACTCCTGAGGTCAACTCAGACTTCAAGTGAGTACCGCGTCCAGTCCCGTAAACATCAGCAGTGGAGAGACATTGGGAGGCCGGGCATGTTGCTGTTCACACTCCACCTACTAAATGCTCACTCATAGCACTTTAGCAGCAGCAGTCTGCTGAAAGGCACACGGGGGAATCTGTGTCATTGCGCGGGGCCTCTCCAATGATGCGCGTGTGTACATCGTGCCGCTGTGTGTGTGAGCGCAGTACATACGTGTGAATGTGCGTGTGAATGAAATTGTTAATGGTCATTGTGGGGGGATAGTTGGAGGGACGGCGGGGGATCGGGGGGGGTGCAGTCTCTCATCGTTAAGAACCTCATCTAACACGTCACGTTGCTTGCCTTCCTATTTAGTTTTCCGTCACGGCTGCTCAGAGACCCTAGGTCCCCTGGGAAGTGGATGGGTGGGTGGGTAACCCCCTTTCCAGATGTGGGCATGTGGCCACTCCGCGGCTTTGGAGGAGAAATTAATTACGCGAGAGTTAATGATTAGTAACGCGTTGCTGGCCGTACACAAAAGCAGCGGTGCTCTTTTGGAGCCGGTGCCCAGCTAAGAGAGAGAGAGAAAGAGACCAGACCGTGGACACACACACCGACAACAACCGTGGACACACACACACAATCAACCCATCCCTGCTTTAATTGATTGTGATAGGGACGGGGAAAGGTGGATTGGGGGAGTGGGCGTAATGCAAAGCGGTGGTGGTTGTGTGTGTGTTTATCTCCCTGTGTGTGTGTGTGCGTCTGTGACGATTATCTGAACCGGTCCCGGGCCTCCCCTAGGTCGACTCAGCCTCAAATGAGTACCTGGTGCGGTGTGTAAACATTGCCACTAGGGAGACAAAGGCGGTCGGGCGTGGTGCTGGCCACCCACCCCCTCGTGTACCGTTCCGGCCTTCATAGGTGCTCGCTAACAGCGCTTGCCCCTACAGTCTGTTAAGGCTATATGGGGCATCTTTGTTTTTTGGTGGCCATCAACATGTGTGTGTGTGTGTGGGGGGGGGGGGGTGGGGAGCGGTAGCAGGGCGGGTAGCGCGCTGCGCTCCGAACCTGGTACCAGCGTTCGATTCCGGCTCACGGCCAACACAAGTGACGATTAATTGGACCCGTCCCGGGCCTCCCCGAGGTCGACTCAGTCTCAAAAGAGTACTTTGTGCGGTGTGTAGACATCGCCGCTGGGGAGACAAAGGCGGTCAGGCGTGGTGCTCGCCACCCACCATCTCGTGTTGCGTGCTGGCCTTCATAGACCCTCGCTAACAGCACTTGCCCCAAAAGTATGTTAAGGCTGTCGGGGGATTTTTCTCTTTGCAGCTGACACCTGACGTGAAGAGTTGGTGAAATCTGAAGCGGAGGTTGGAGCTAGCGGTTTGGATCTGCAGAACATCAACCTACCCCGAGCATAAAGCACCTAGCCAACCAGACATTAGTACCTTAGGGGCCGTCCATGAATGACGTCACGCGATTTTGGACGATTTTTGCCCCCCCCTCCTTCGTCACACGACGTCACAAAAAGTCAGACCCCCCTCTCAAATATGACGTCACAAAGCTCTGCCCCCCCCCCCAAAAAAAAACATGCTTCAAATTGCTTTAAACTATTGTCATTGTAGTGCGTATTTAATGTAGCGCTGCACTCTGATGTTGTAGAGGAAAACATGTATTAACAAGTCTATTTAATTAAGTAGAACGTATTGTCTACATTTATTTAAAGTTGCGCATTTTGATGTGACGTCACATTTCTCAAACACCCCCCCCCCCCTCGTCATACATCGTCACAAATGTTGATGTGACGTAACATTTCTCAAACACCCCCCCCCCCCAGGTGCGTGACGTCATTTATGGAAAGCCCCTTACCTGAGGTCTACCCAACCTGCCACGAGACGAACCCTCTCTCTCGCCCGAAACCTAATGAACGAGGCAGCCACCAGCACTATCCCTGTAAGAGACCCTAACCCCTGCCCATGACCTCACCTCCGGCATATATATTGATCGTTGTGTTCAATGTCCATTGTTGGCGTTCACATTACAGTGGGTCGCGCGCACTGCGTTCCGAACCCAGTCACCTGGGCTTGATTCCCGGCTTTGGCCAACCATCCGGTGGCAAGTGGTATTTGTACCTACCGAGGACCTCCTCTAGGTCAACTCAGCCTTCAATGAGCACGTGGTAGCGGGGCAGTGCGTGAACATGGATAGACAAAGTCGGCCTCGTGTCGTGCTGGTCAGTGGCGTGACAGCACGGTTGTATGGACGCATGCTGAACTTCTTTCACACCGTACGTAGCCAACCACGCTCATCGGAGGTGCGGGGGAAGGACAACAAACCAAACACAAAAAGCACTTCTCAAGGAAGGAGTTTTCAATCTAGATGATGATTTAAACGCGCATCGCACCAGTGGCTTCCTAATATCGGAAGAGCGTTCCAGACGGCCCCAGAAGCGCATCTGCAAGCGCGCGGTGGCCATGGGTCCCGGTGCAAAAAATGAAATATGTTGGGGGGGTATCCCCTGTCCTATTTCTCCCCGCGCTCTCTTCATGTCCTGGTGTGTGCCCACCGCCCCAGCACCCCACAACCCATGGGTCTCGGCGCAGTTGCACCGCCTGCACCCTCGATAGCGACGCTCCTCGCGCGTCGTCCCAGCAATGAAATGGACGCTCACGGTCAGTGCTCGACCCCCCCGACAGCACTCCACTCGGCTAAACTGCCGGGGTCTATCCTCTTCTTATGCTTCTTCCATGCCGGGGTCTATCCTCTTCTTATGCTTCTTCCATGCCGGGGTCTATCCTCTTCTTATGCTTCTTCCATGCCGGGGTCTATCCTCTTTTTCTTCTTCCATGCCGGGGTCTATCCTCTTCTTATGCTTCTTCCATGCCGGGGTCTATCCTCTTCTTATGCTTCTTCCATGCCGGGGTCTATCCTCTTCTTATGCTTCTTCCATGCCGGGGTCTATCCTCTTCTTATGCTTCTTCCATGCCGGGGTCTATCCTCTTCTTATGCTTCTTCCATGCCGGGGTATATCCTCTTCTTATGCTTCTTCCATGCCGGGGTCTATCCTCTTCTTATGCTTCTTCCATGCCGGGGTCTATCCTCTTCTTATGCTTCTTCCATGCCGGGGTCTATCCTCTTCTTATGCTTCTTCCATGCCGGGGTCTATCCTCTTCTTATGCTTCTTCCATGCCGGGGTCTATCCTCTTCTTATGCTTCTTCCATGCCGGGGTCTATCCTCTTCTTATGCTTCTTCCATGCCGGGGTCTATCCTCTTCTTATGCTTCTTCCATGCCGGGGTCTATCCTCTTCTTATGCTTCTTCCATGCCGGGGTCTATCCTCTTCTTATGCTTCTTCCATGCCGGGGTCTATCCTCTTCTTATGCTTCTTCCATGCCGGGGTCTATCCTCTTCTTATGCTTCTTCCATGCCGGGGTCTATCCTCTTCTTATGCTTCTTCCATGCCGGGGTCTATCCTCTTCTTATGCTTCTTCCATGCCGGGGTCTATCCTCTTCTTATGCTTCTTCCATGCCGGGGTCTATCCTCTTCTTATGCTTCTTCCATGCCGGGGTCTATCCTCTTCTTATGCTTCTTCCATGCCGGGGTCTATCCTCTTCTTATGCTTCTTCCATGCCGGGGTCTATCCTCTTCTTATGCTTCTTCCATGCCGGGGTCTATCCTCTTCTTATGCTTCTTCCATGCCGGGGTCTATCCTCTTCTTATGCTTCTTCCATGCCGGGGTCTATCCTCTTCTTATGCTTCTTCCATGCCGGGGTCTATCCTCTTCTTATGCTTCTTCCATGCCGGGGTCTATCCTCTTCTTATGCTTCTTCCATGCCGGGGTCTATCCTCTTCTTATGCTTCTTCCATGCCGGGGTCTATCCTCTTCTTACGCTTCTTCCATGCCGGGGTCTATCCTCTTCTTATGCTTCTTCCATGCCGGGGTCTATCCTCTTCTTATGCTTCTTCCATGCCGGGGTCTATCCTCTTCTTATGCTTCTTCCATGCCGGGGTCTATCCTCTTCTTATGCTTCTTCCATGCCGGGGTCTATCCTCTTCTTATGCTTCTTCCATGCCGGGGTCTATCCTCTTCTTATGCTTCTTCCATGCCGGGGTCTATCCTCTTCTTATGCTTCTTCCATGCCGGGGTCTATCCTCTTCTTATGCTTCTTCCATGCCGGGGTCTATCCTCTTCTTATGCTTCTTCCATGCCGGGGTCTATCCTCTTCTTATGCTTCTTCCATGCTGGGGTCTATCCTCTTCTTATGCTTCTTCCATGCCGGGGTCTATCCTCTTCTTATGCTTCTTCCATGCCGGGGTCTATCCTCTTCTTATGCTTCTTCCATGCCGGGGTCTATCCTCTTCTTATGCTTCTTCCATGCCGGGGTCTATCCTCTTCTTATGCTTCTTCCATGCCGGGGTCTATCCTCTTCTTATGCTTCTTCCATGCCGGGGTCTATCCTCTTCTTATGCTTCTTCCATGCCGGGGTCTATCCTCTTCTTATGCTTCTTCCATGCCGGGGTCTATCCTCTTCTTATGCTTCTTCCATGCCGGGGTCTATCCTCTTCTTATGCTTCTTCCATGCCGGGGTCTATCCTCTTCTTATGCTTCTTCCATGCCGGGGTCTATCCTCTTCTTATGCTTCTTCCATGCCGGGGTCTATCCTCTTCTTATGCTTCTTCCATGCCGGGGTCTATCCTCTTCTTATGCTTCTTCCATGCCGGGGTCTATCCTCTTCTTATGCTTCTTCCATGCCGGGGTCTATCCTCTTCTTATGCTTCTTCCATGCCGGGGTCTATCCTCTTCTTATGCTTCTTCCATGCCGGGGTCTATCCTCTTCTTATGCTTCTTCCATGCCGGGGTCTATCCTCTTCTTATGCTTCTTCCATGCCGGGGTCTATCCTCTTCTTATGCTTCTTCCATGCCGGGGTCTATCCTCTTCTTATGCTTCTTCCATGCCGGGGTCTATCCTCTTCTTATGCTTCTTCCATGCCGGGGTCTATCCTCTTTTTCTTCTTCCATGCCGGGGTCTATCCTCTTCTTATGCTTCTTCCATGCCGGGGTCTATCCTCTTTTTCTTCTTCCATGCCGGGGTCTATCCTCTTCTTATGCTTCTTCCATGCCGGGGTCTATCCTCTTCTTATGCTTCTTCCATGCCGGGGTCTATCCTCTTCTTATGCTTCTTCCATGCCGGGGTCTATCCTCTTCTTATGCTTCTTCCATGCCGGGGTCTATCCTCTTCTTATGCTTCTTCCATGCCGGGGTCTATCCTCTTCTTATGCTTCTTCCATGCCGGGGTCTATCCTCTTCTTATGCTTCTTCCATGCCGGGGTCTATCCTCTTTTTCTTCTTCCATGCCGGGGTCTATCCTCTTCTTATGCTTCTTCCATGCCGGGGTCTATCCTCTTCTTATGCTTCTTCCATGCCGGGGTCTATCCTCTTCTTATGCTTCTTCCATGCCGGGGTCTATCCTCTTTTTCTTCTTCCATGCCGGGGTCTATCCTCTTCTTATGCTTCTTCCATGCCGGGGTCTATCCTCTTTTTCTTCTTCCATGCCGGGGTCTATCCTCTTCTTATGCTTCTTCCATGCCGGGGTCTATCCTCTTCTTATGCTTCTTCCATGCCGGGGTCTATCCTCTTCTTATGCTTCTTCCATGCCGGGGTCTATCCTCTTTTTCTTCTTCCATGCCGGGGTCTATCCTCTTCTTATGCTTCTTCCATGCCGGGGTCTATCCTCTTCTTATGCTTCTTCCATGCCGGGGTCTATCCTCTTTTTCTTCTTCCATGCCGGGGTCTATCCTCTTCTTATGCTTCTTCCATGCCGGGGTCTATCCTCTTCTTATGCTTCTTCCATGCCGGGGTCTATCCTCTTCTTATGGTTCTTCCATGCCGGGGTCTATCCTCTTCTTATGCTTCTTCCATGCCGGGGTCTATCCTCTTCTTATGCTTCTTCCATGCCGGGGTCTATCCTCTTCTTATGCTTCTTCGATGCCGGGGTCTATCCTCTTTTTCTTCTTCCATGCCGGGGTCTATCCTCTTCTTATGCTTCTTCCATGCCGGGGCCTATCCTCTTTTTCTTCTTCCATGCCGGGGTCTATCCTCTTCTTATGCTTCTTCCATGCCGGGGTCTATCCTCTTCTTATGCTTCTTCCATGCCGGGGTCTATCCTCTTCTTATGCTTCTTCCATGCCGGGGTCTATCCTCTTTTTCTTCTTCCATGCCGGGGTCTATCCTCTTCTTATGCTTCTTCCATGCCGGGGTCTATCCTCTTCTTATGCTTCTTCCATGCCGGGGTCTATCCTCTTTTTCTTCTTCCATGCCGGGGTCTATCCTCTTCTTATGCTTCTTCCATGCCGGGGTCTATCCTCTTTTTCTTCTTCCATGCCGGGGTCTATCCTCTTCTTATGCTTCTTCCATGCCGGGGTCTATCCTCTTCTTATGCTTCTTCCATGCCGGGGTCTATCCTCTTCTTATGCTTCTTCCATGCCGGGGTCTATCCTCTTCTTATGCTTCTTCCATGCCGGGGTCTATCCTCTTCTTATGCTTCTTCCATGCCGGGGTCTATCCTCTTCTTATGCTTCTTCCATGCCGGGGTCTATCCTCTTCTTATGCTTCTTCCATGCCGGGGTCTATCCTCTTCTTATGCTTCTTCCATGCTGGGGTCTATCCTCTTTTTCTTCTTCCATGCCGGGGTCTATCCTCTTCTTATGCTTCTTCCATGCCGGGGTCTATCCTCTTCTTATGCTTCTTCCATGCCGGGGTCTATCCTCTTTTTCTTCTTCCATGCCGGGGTCTATCCTCTTCTTATGCTTCTTCCATGCCGGGGTCTATCCTCTTTTTCTTCTTCCATGCCGGGGTCTATCCTCTTCTTATGCTTCTTCCATGCCGGGGTCTATCCTCTTCTTATGCTTCTTCCATGCCGGGGTCTATCCTCTTCTTATGCTTCTTCCATGCCGGGGTCTATCCTCTTCTTATGCTTCTTCCATGCCGGGGTCTATCCTCTTTTTCTTCTTCCATGCCGGGGTCTATCCTCTTCTTATGCTTCTTCCATGCCGGGGTCTATCCTCTTTTTCTTCTTCCATGCCGGGGTCTATCCTCTTCTTATGCTTCTTCCATGCCGGGGTCTATCCTCTTCTTATGCTTCTTCCATGCCGGGGTCTATCCTCTTCTTATGCTTCTTCCATGCTGGGGTCTATCCTCTTTTTCTTCTTCCATGCCGGGGTCTATCCTCTTCTTATGCTTCTTCCATGCCGGGGTCTATCCTCTTCTTATGCTTCTTCCATGCCGGGGTCTATCCTCTTTTTCTTCTTCCATGCCGGGGTCTATCCTCTTCTTATGCTTCTTCCATGCCGGGGTCTATCCTCTTTTTCTTCTTCCATGCCGGGGTCTATCCTCTTCTTATGCTTCTTCCATGCCGGGGTCTATCCTCTTCTTATGCTTCTTCCATGCCGGGGTCTATCCTCTTCTTATGCTTCTTCCATGCCGGGGTCTATCCTCTTCTTATGCTTCTTCCATGCCGGGGTCTATCCTCTTCTTATGCTTCTTCCATGCCGGGGTCTATCCTCTTCTTATGCTTCTTCCATGCCGGGGTCTATCCTCTTCTTATGCTTCTTCCATGCCGGGGTCTATCCTCTTCTTATGCTTCTTCCATGCCGGGGTCTATCCTCTTCTTATGCTTCTTCCATGCCGGGGTCTATCTTCTTCTTATGCTTCTTCCATGCCGGGGTCTATCCTCTTCTTATGCTTCTTCCATGCCGGGGTCTATCCTCTTCTTATGCTTCTTCCATGCCGGGGTCTATCCTCTTCTTATGCTTCTTCCATGCCGGGGTCTATCCTCTTCTTATGCTTCTTCCATGCCGGGGTCTATCCTCTTCTTATGCTTCTTCCATGCCGGGGTCTATCCTATTCTTATGCTTCTTCCATGCCGGGGTCTATCCTCTTTTTCTTCTTCCATGCCGGGGTCTATCCTCTTCTTATGCTTCTTCCATGCCGGGGTCTATCCTCTTCTTATGC
The DNA here is from genome assembly GCF_048934315.1 of Petromyzon marinus. Taxonomy (NCBI): domain Eukaryota; kingdom Metazoa; phylum Chordata; class Hyperoartia; order Petromyzontiformes; family Petromyzontidae; genus Petromyzon; species Petromyzon marinus. The sequence continues at coordinate 3,951,979 of NC_133710.1, read as the reverse complement.
TTCTTCCATGCCGGGGTCTATCCTCTTCTTATGCTTCTTCCATGCCGGGGTCTATCCTCTTCTTATGCTTCTTCCATGCCGGGGTCTATCCTCTTCTTATGCTTCTTCCATGCCGGGGTCTATCCTCTTTTTCTTCTTCCATGCCGGGGTCTATCCTCTTCTTATGCTTCTTCCATGCCGGGGTCTATCCTCTTCTTATGCTTCTTCCATGCCGGGGTCTATCCTCTTCTTATGCTTCTTCCATGCCGGGGTCTATCCTCTTCTTATGCTTCTTCCATGCCGGGGTCTATCCTCTTTTTCTTCTTCCATGCTGGGGTCTATCCTCTTCTTATGCTTCTTCCATGCCGGGGTCTATCCTCTTTTTCTTCTTCCATGCCGGGGTCTATCCTCTTCTTATGCTTCTTCCATGCCGGGGTCTATCCTTTTTGTTCAAAAGGCCCGCTCGGTTTTGCGTGGCCGTTACGCGTGCCCTGAGTTGTATCTCTCGTGTTGGCGCATTGCCCTTGAACTCGTTGTCAATCCTCCTACCGGTTGCCTGTTCCACGTCCTTGTTGTGTGTGTGTGTTTGCGGGCTGCGGAGTGGTCATCAATTCATAAACTATATTTTGGTATCGGGGTATATATTTTTGAATCAACCCGCAATGATAATGACACTGTCACGGGTGATGTACTGTACCATAACATCGCAGTGGTAACCCGAGCCGCTATAATGATCGCACCGTTATATATTGTTTATATACAGCGCAATGATGACCCGCATGTTGACACTTTAATGGGCTGTATCGTATGCCATATGTGTCTTGAAGAAAAAAATAAAATCGCCCACGGAGCTGCTATAAGCTTGTGTTGTAGCCATAGAGTGTCAATAATACATTACATTTGAATGTGGAATTATGCGTTAGACTGGAGTCACGTGCTTGCAGGTTGTTTCTGTGCAGAATCCTGACGTGCACCGTCGTACAGATGGGATGTTCAGCCAAATTATTATCCATCATCATCAGCAGCCACAGTCATACCACTGCAGGATGAAGGCCATTCCTATCATACAACCATTTCTCATGACCCACATCGCACCCACACACGAGCTAATTCTATCGCTTCATCTTCTCATTGGACGTTCTTATCGGATGCATTCCACTTGTTGGCATATAATACATCACTGTAGAATGCAAGTTCTTACATAGCATCTATATGTTTGTTGAATTTCTTTCGCACCGTACGCAGTCAACCGTACTAATTCGAGATGCTAATCAGAGGTCCTCTTAATCCAAATAATTTACTTTGTCCAGGAAAGCCTTTGTATGTCAAAACGTCAATTTAGGACAGTTTCACTTGAGATGATTTGACCAATTCCTTTCATGGATGTGATGCAATAATTTCATTTTAGATGTTATGAAGCTCAAAGCAGGGAGTGAGGGGGTGGCGCAGTGGTTTGTCCACTGCCTTATAAACATGACAAATCCGGGTTCAATCCCCGGCCGTAGCAAACATCGGTGGCGAGTATAAATCTGATTTGGTCATGGGCTTGCATCCCCCACTGACCAACCCGCACCGACCAGCGTGCTGGCGTGGAATGGGGAGGGCGGGGGGTGGGAGGGTTCATCCAGCAGTGGATCGATAAAAGGGCTGTACATTGTTTATTTTATTATGAAAGTGTTTCGTGACGCGTAGAGGTGGTTACTGAGCAGCAACCGTCCGTTTGTGCCCCTGAGTGTTTCCTGTGAGTGAGGGTTTAAAGCCTCATGAAATAAACATTCAGACGTGCATTACTGATAAACCGCACTGCACTTCAGTCATTCTGCGAGTTAAAATAAACAAAAAACTCAACTCGAATCTGTCACCCGTGCCAATTAATTAGTTACAAAAGGAGACTGAAACTGCTTGATGCTGAGTGCTTAGATGATGACGACTTGAATTGTTACTTCATAACGTATTAACGGGTGAAAGTATATACTTATTGCCTCCAATCGCACGTAAAGAAGGCTATACATTACGGTTCATTTTAACAACGGAAGGAAGCGCGTGAATATTCAACACCCCCCACCCCCACCAGCTCCCCGCCTTACCCCCCACCACCCCTCCCCTCCGCGTAATTGTGAAATCCGTTTGGCATTCACTGCACAAATCGGCCCGCGCTATTGTGGCGAAACGCGCACACAAATCCGGACAAAATTCTTTTTTTCTCTCCACCGAATCGGGGAAAGGAGGCATCCGTAATGCGGCACGCAGACCGGCAGACAAAGGTGGGGGGACTTGCCAGGGCTTTCAATAAGGACGGGCTTAAAAGCCTACTGTGTTTGGAAACGCAAATGTGGCGTGAACGGGCACAATCAACGCACCAGGTATGCTGTCCGCGAGTCGGTGGCTGGGGGGGGGGGGGTTGTGGTCCCACCGCCGTGAGGAATGGCCGCCGCTTGCATTCCAGACGCCTCTAATTAATTACAGGTATCCCCCCGCCCCGCCGCCCGTCACGGACCCCCTCATGGCACGGCGCATGAGTAATTGGCTCGTTTGTGGCGCTCGTGATGTTGACGGTTGGTGGTGTTTGGAGACGGTGGGCTGGGGGGGCGAAGAAGGGGAGGTGGTAGTTTATGGGGGGGGTAGTTTATGGGGGGGTGTGGCAGTTCATGGTGGTAGGGGGGTTGCAGTTTATGGGGGGGAGGAGGTGTGGCATTTATGGGGGGGTGGCAGTTTATGGGGGGGGGGTGGGAGTTTATGGGGGACCGGGCGAGAAAATTGCCTGCAAGATCCGAACCGGCCCAAGTTGTGGCGGTAACTTTGTAAGACACCTGAACGGGAAAAGCATTGTTACTTTAAAATGTAATTTTCGGTCGATTTGATAGTTGAGATTCCATTAAAAAATGCATTATTGTGTCGCATAAAGGTCCACGTATAAAAAACAATCTACTGCTTAGCAATGCATTTTTTTTTGCTCCGCAAAATGTAAGTGATAAAAAAACACAACAAACCAAAATATGTGTTCACTTTTGCAGAAGAAAAGACAGTAATTCAACGAGCAATAAAAAAGTACGACAGCGAAAGCATTAAAATGTATTATTCACTGAGAGGCAGCATCCAGCATTCATTCATTGATGTGTACCAATTTTATCGCATCACCAATGTACGGTTCGTCAAAGTGATGTCCTGCTTCAGTGAGCATTGAAGCATTGGTGCTCATCTCATGTTGACAGCCCTTGAAACCAGTGTAGGAAATTCCACGCCGGAAAGATGACGAACTGAGTCACCCCCTATCCCCCAACCAGGGTTTGAACTCGCAACCTTCAGATTGCGAGCCGCTTGCTCTAGCGCTGAGCCACCCGAACGGTTCACGAATGTTAACCCAGCAACCGTGTTATATGGTCATTTGTAAACACTCATTGATTGGCCGATACAACCTTAATATGTAGAGGACCACAGAGCTTGGGCAATTGTTGGTTGCGCCGGCTTCTCGCCACGTAGCTGCTGCCGCCTTTCTTATCGCCTGCGATTCCTCGTGCCTCTGAGTCGTTCTCTGTCACTCTTCGAGAGCGAGCGACTAGTGCACAGCGACGTATTACAAGTGGAAACCATTATTCTTTCTTATCAAAATAGGAATATTTATTTATACTGGAGGAAATCCGATGAGCTATAAAGCTCTTTTTGACAGATATTCAGTAGGGACGGGTCAGAACGTTATAACAAGAAACAAAAAAAACGTCCCCGTCACACCCCAAGGTGCACACACGTTTCTTAAAGTCCGGCAGTTTTTAAACCAAGTCTGAGCCACAGCGGTCATTCAAGGCTCACACACATCTTGTCGATTAAATAAATACATTACGTGTATCGATATGCAATTCTGAAAATGGTTGCTGCAACGATGAACCCGGCTGGACTTGTCACTCAACGACTGTGATGATGACCTTTTAATATATGTATAACTACGCGGTGGACACATCGTTGGTGGTCGCACATTTAAAGCCATCTTAAATTGTTGACCGTTTGGGCGGCAGCGCTGCTTTGACACGTAATGGTCAAAATATGGTCCCTGAGAGGGCATCTAACGGCGCGCGGGTTGCTTCCAACAAAGGTGCCGCACGATAGGCATCGGTCTTCACGGCTGCTCCAGAAAAGGGCCTCGAGATCCTTGCCTCCTTTGAGCCGAGAATAAAAGGAATTTGTTGAATCGTCGCGGTTCAGCCGAAGCCGATCCATCCATCAAGGGCGTGCATAGAGCTCAGCCGAGCAAAGCGAGCGGACGAGAGAGATAAAGAGAGAAAGGGAGAGGGATCACTCGATGGTTACGTGTTCATTATTTTTTAAAAAAAAAAAGAGAGATTCAGGCAAGGCGCTCGGACCAACGTTTCCTTCCAAACGGGTTGACGATGCTACCGCCTGATTTCCACCGCTCTCGCGAAGCTCCATAGTCTACATATGTATGTACACAACTATATGTTGAATTGCTTTTGCACCGTACGAAGCCAACCGTGCTAATCGGAGGTGCGGTGGGGGGAGCGGGGAGGGGAGGGACAACAAACTAAACACAACAACAAGCAGTTGTAAAAAAAATAGTCTTTCAATCGAGATCAAAAAAGTGCATAGCTTCCAGTGGCTTCTGAATAAAACAACAAGGAGTTATGCACACGCACGTGGATTCTGTCACTCATTCCAAAAAGCCTTTGACCTCGGAGGCTTTTCTTGCACGAGAACGCAAGCCGACGGGAGGTTTTGACCGGAAAATGCATTTGGAAAATTTGCAAGGAGTCCTTTTAGCGCTGGTTTGTGTCTCGCAAATTCTGGATAACCCCCCCCCCCCCCTTTGATCAATGTGACAGGTTACCTCCCGGGTGGTGCTCAAACAGCAACACCTCTGATTAGCATGGTTGGCTACGTACAATGCGAAATAAGATCAACAAACATAAGCACAACGCGACTTCACACGAAAGTTGGGTTCACATTGGGTCATGCGAGAGTTCTCATGACCACCGTGTAACACGCAGACAGAAGGACGGACAGACGGACCGAACCACTGCATTAGCACTTTTTAACCCGAGGAGTCGTGAGGCGTTAAAAAGGCGCAGCTTTGTAATTGGTCATTCAAACTACTGCTGGCGGCAGGGCCTCCACTAGATGGAGCAAAAATGAACTCCTATAGACGATATTTTGGCCTCCCTTTTCACGCTGACCGCACAACATTTCCCCTGCCCAAGACCACTCATTCTGCTTGAAAGTCAATACGATGTCGCCAGCTTGTGTGTGTGTTCTCCAAGCCTGTGGAGTTTTTTTTCAAACTTGTATTCTATTGTCAGGCCTAGGGCAATATAATTGGACATGCCCACGACAGCCAGATTGGACAGGCCCACGACAGCCAAATTGGACAGGCCCACGACAGCCAGATTGGACAGGCCCACGACAGCCAGATTGGACAGGCCCACGACAGCCAGATTGGACATGCCCACGACAGCCAGATTGGACAGGCCCACGACAGTCAGATTGGACAGGCCCACGGCAGTCAGATTGGACAGGCCCACGACAGTCATATTGGACAAGCCCACAACAGCCAGATTGGACATGCCCACGACAGTCAGATTGGACAGGCCCACGGCAGTCAGATTGGACAGGCCGATGGCAGTCAGATTGGACATGCCCACGACAGCCAGATTGGACAAGCCCACGACAGCCATATTGGACAAGCCCACGACAGGCAGATTGGACAGGCCCATGGCAGTCAGATTGGACAGGCCCACGAGAGACAAATTGGACATGCCCACGACAGCCAGATTGGACACGCCCACGACAGTCAGATTGGACATGCCCACGACAATCAGATTGGACAGGCCCACGGCAGTCAGATTGGACAGGCCCACGACAGTGAGATTGGACATGCCCACGACAGTCAGATTGGACAGGCCCACGACAGTCAGATTGGACAGGCCCATGGTAGTCTGATTGGACAAGCCCACGACAGCCAAATTGGACATGCCCACGACAGCCACATTGGACAAGCCCACGACAGTCAAATTGCACAAGCCCACGACAGTCATATTGGACAGGCCCACGACAGTCATATTGGACAGGCCCAGGACAGTCAGATTGGACAGGCCGACGACAGTCAGATTGGACAGGCCCACGAGAGGCAAATTGGACAGATCCACGACAGTCATATTGAACATGCCCACGACAGTCAGATTGGACAGACCTGTGACAGTCAGTTTGGACAAGCACCATAACAGTCAGATTGGACAGGCCCACGAGAGACAAATTGGACAGGTCTACGACAGTCAGATTGGACAAGCCCATGGCAGTCAGATTGGACAAGCCCACGACAGTCAAATTGGACAGATCCGTGACAGCCAGATTGGACAGGCCCACGACAGTAATATTGGGCAGGCCCAGGACAGTCAGATTGGACAGGCCGACGCCAGTCAGTTTGAACAGGCCTACGAGAGACAAATTTGACAAGCCCACGACAGTCAAATTGGACAGACCCATGACAGTCAGTTTGGACAAGCAGCATAACAGTCAGATTGGACAGGCCCACGAGAGACAAATTGGACAGGTCCACGACAGTCAGATTGGACAGACCCTTGACAGTCAGTTTGGACAAGCACCATAACAGTCAGATTGGACAGACCCGTGACAGTCAAATTGCCACCGGATGAATGAGTGAAAAAGCACCCGGGAGCTGCCGTTTGCGATGTCTCACACAGCCACACGTTCCCAAAGATGCTAGGAGTCGAGCTCGGGATTTTTGATGACGCGGGATATTGTCTTGAGTCACGTAACACTAACACGTAATGATTGATCTCTGGGAATATGATGTGTTGGCCATGGCTGAAATAGTGCATGTGCCCAGACCAGTTATTTCACTTGTCAGTGCCACTAGCGGTGGCATTACCCTGATGGCTGCATTGTGCTTCATGTGGCCAATAACAATGATGCGATGCCCATTTGAAATTAGTGAGCTCTGAATAATTGACTCTTATTGGTCATGAAAATAAAACGGTGCTCGTAAATTGTTGCTACCTTAGCTGGTACTGATTTCTGCTCTGGTCCATTGATTATAAACCAGATGTAATTGATTTCATTGTATTAAATGGACCAAAAATTATTCCTAAAATTTGACGTAATTACAGGAAACTGGAGACGCCAGAAAAACAACCACGTGCAGAACAGGGGGAGAACATACAACTCCACACACTCACATTACTGTCGAACTCTCACACTCACTCACACACTTTGCAGAAGATGGTAAAGAGTATACTAAACTCACAACTATTTTTATTTTACCAGGTAAGGACCGCTGAGCTATATTGGTATTTTTCAGAAGTGACCCAGCCGCAAATGATAGCTCAACGAAGGCGATTGTCTCGTGGACATTAATAGCAGCCACATAATCTAAACGCACGTTGATTCTAAATGTGGAGGGGAAAAAAACCGGAGGACCTGGAGAAAATCTCACGGGACCACGGGGAGAACATGAAAACTCCAAGTACACAGAAGTCAATCTCGGGATCGAACTCACGACCTCCTGCATACCAAGTGGGGGAGTCAAAATCTCGCCACCACTGCGCCCATACGAACTCTCCTCACGTACACAGACTCGCACTTTGCAAAACAGAGGAAGAACATACAAACTCCACACGGTAAAGCCACCCGAGTCGGGATTCGAACCCAGACACGGGTGTCGCTATGAGGCCACCGCGCCACCCACAGTCTGCAGAGCTTGTACGAGAGCGAGCCGGGCAGGGGCACCTTTAGCCGAATTAATCATTTCCATACATTCTCCGTCGTATGTACGTATGTTGAATTAATTCATTTCACACCGTACATAGCCAACCCTGCTCAGAACGTTCCGTCACGTATGGGGGGGGGGAGGGGGGGGGTTGTGTGAGGCGGACGGAAATTGCATCGCAAAAAAGCCCCACCAAATGAAGCGTCGTTGTAACATCGCCAAAATTGCATTTCGAGGTGAAGCGCGCAGAGCTACCCTGGCCGCGTTGTCCTGCAGCTGTAGGTTGCGCCTTGAGTTCTGACAAGTCGCCCAGACACGCGGCAGGGCGACGTCGCCAAGGTGGATTCCGTATCGACCTCGTGCGCGATTCGGCCGATGATCGGCGATGTAACGTGACGATAAATCGCAGTCACGATTAAGACTCAGAGACTCAATTCGAGACCCAGCAGTGGCCGTAGTCACCGTCGTGCCTGCTTCGTCCGGTAGTAGTCACCGTTGACTAAAGTCAAAGAAATGTTTAAGCACTTTGTGAATCATTTCGTTACTAAATGTGTTGATAAAAGTTAACGCTGTATGAATCTTCACCCTTCAATGCCATAACCGAGTGGAATGTTTAAATTAATTATTCAATCTGATGGAGATACGATGCAATTCTCCCTCCCGGGGAGGAGGCCGCGATGGCGGGGAGGAGGCCGTGATACACTCACTCATCTTACACTGACTCACTCACACATCATACACTGACTCACTCACACTACCACTGACTCACTCACACATCATACGCTGACTCACACATCATACACTCACTCACACTACCACTGACTCACTCACACATCATACACTGACTCACTCACACTACCACTGACTCACTCACACATCATACACTGGGAGTGTCATGCTGCCAGCTATGGCTGCATGTTTGGTCGTACATGTTATATATATATCGTTTATTGTTACATTTGAATCACAGTTCTTATGATTACTGTTGTTACATTGTTTTTACAGCTTTATTTAGGTGATTTCGAAAACATATGGTTAAGCCATGTTTCTTGCTGAAGTGCGGAGTTGACCTGATAACTTTAATCTAAATTGTCTAATGGTTGTTATTGTTCGACTTGCATCACACTGGGATTTTTGCACACAGCGTTGATGTACGGTGGGTTTTTTTTCTGGAAGATTTGCTGGTTTATCCAGGATGTTTCTGTTGCGTGTCGTCGCTTTAAAATGTTCTCTCTTCATATTTTGTTTGTTGCGGTTGCACCCGACTCAAGAGCCGCATGGCTCACAGGGCTATCTCCATATGTAGAAAATGCAAAGTTGTGATTATGTGTGTCTGGTCAAAATGTTTAGCGTACTTCCCGACATGCAACAAACTTGAAATTTGCCATGTGGGTACTTTCAAGACTGTACACCATGCAAAAATTATAAAAATACACTTTTGTTTTTTTTGGGGGGGGAGCTCAATAATGCATATATTTTTTGCACGGCAAGTGAGCTGACGTCACATCTGTCATGTCACCCGCGCATGTGGAAGCGTAACGCATTGTAGCGACCCGAGTTTGATTCCCGCTCACGGCCACCACCGGTGACGATTATTTGAAGCGGTCCTGGGCCTCCCCTATGTCGACTCAGCCTCAAACGAGTAACTGGTGTGCTGTGTGAACATCGCCACTGGAGAGACAAAGGCGGCCGGGCGTGGTGAATCCAAGTCCCGGGCGAAGCCGGGTAGTAAAGCTAGTACCTAATAAATCAAACTTGAAAACTCCCGCCCCCCCGCCAAATCTCCGACTCACAAATGAGCAAATGGAACATTCCAACCGGTCGAATCTGGTGAAGGAGATAATCTTCCCCACCCTCTTCTCACAACAAACTAATGGAATAATCCAATAGGCCAAATATGTTGCAAGATATTAAGGCCCCTGCCCCACTTCTCACAATGAGCGAGTGGAAGATTCCAATAGGTCAAATCTGGCGAAGGAGATAAAAGCTACCCCCCCACCCCACCCGGCCCCAACCAACCCCCTTCTCACAGTGAGCGAGTGGAACATTCCAATAAGTGGAATTGGATCGAGGGGGACAATGTGCTCACCCCAGGGATGGAGCAGTGGGAAGCCACACCTGCGGAGGGCAACCGGAGCTCTCCTGAGAGGCCCCGAGAGTGCAGCATACAATGACTCACAGATACAGATTGCGATTTATTTATTTATTTATTCGCACGGACAGGAAGCGGGGCGCCATTAAATGCAAAAAAAATCATCATTGTCGGGTTCTCGTGGTGGTGGTGGTCGAGCACAGCAATCCGCCACCCTGCCTCTTCTCGCACGATTGGACTTTTGGGGCGAGTGAGCGGTGCCAAAGGCGCGGGTAATTGTGGGCCATTGTTCGTTAGTCCCCATTGCGATTTATAATTAGGAGACCCGCGCACATTTCCATGCCAGAGCAGCAATAAATGTCTGTTAAGTTGTTAAATCAGCTTGTGGAATGCATGCCACACTTCTCCCTAATTGCAAGGGTATTGTTTAAGGCACCTGCATGCAGCCTGCACCAATGAATGCCGCTATGAAATTTATTATTATTGTTTTATGTTTTTTGTTTTGTTTTTAAGCCAACAAAAAAACTGTGCTGGTGGTGCTGGTATGGTCGTGAGTGAATATACTCATGCCTCCTGTTGCCACCTCGGAGATACAAAGACACCAGGACTTATCGTGGTAAATTGAATATCTCGCAGTATCAGAAGAGGGGATGATACTTGCATGTAAATGCATCGTCTTGGGTGATGGATTATTATTATGAACTGTCAAACACCAGGATGTTGTATTTCATTGGGAAGACTGACGGATTTCCCAGGACAGTTACTCCAAAAAGAGGACGATCCTGGGAAAACCTGGACAGGTGAAAACCCTACCCCCCGCATTTACGCATGCATACAAACGACTGAATACATTTCTACACACACGACACACAGTGGCATAATACAAAACACACGCACGCTCGTGGGAACACCCCCCGAAGCACACGCACGCACGCGCACCAATTGATTTTTCCCGAATTCAAACTCCGTGGGAGATTCACGTTGAGCAAATAAACCAGGGAGCATCAGCAGGGGTGGGGGGGGGGGTTGCAGGCGGGGGGAATGAACATGTAAATGAATATTAGCGCGGCATGCGGTACAAAAAGAGGAGGAAATGAAATATTTCCAGCGGCGATGACTCGAGGCTGTATCTCGCTGTATCTCGCGGGGATGGGGGGGGGGGTCACTTCCCCCCTCCCCCCCTCATGGCTTTGAAGATAACGGAGACGTCACAGGGCCCCCCCCCCCCCCACACTGCCCTCACAGCTTTCTCACTGCGGCGGCAGCGATCACGGAGGAGAGAGGGGAGAACCCTCTTCGTTGAAGACGCTAATCTCAACATCGCTGCCAAAACTCATTTTCCGCAAAGCCAAATGAAACCGTTTCACAATGTATTTTTTTTAAATTGAAGGCCCAGATCAATGTTGGGTTTGTTTCAGATTATACGGTTTTGTAGATCACTCACAGATATATATATTTTTTGGCGGTGATCGTCTGACCATCTGCTCGAGCGAATATGGGCGCGTCACAAAGGAAATGGCGACCAACGCGCGAGATCTCTCTCTCCTCTCCCCCACTAGAAGCACGTTTGACATTTATATTGACATTGCTTTTAAAAATAATCACGTCAATAAAATCGCGTACAAGTGCATCGGCTAATGTTTGCAGTCCTCTGTCTATATCTACCTGGCCCGTAGCCTCGAAGCCGTATATAAGAAATAATTTGCCTCCCACTTCAGTGAGCGTCCAGGTTAGCGGCGGAGGCAGAAAAAGACGCGATTATACATATACAACAACATATCTGTTGTTGATCTTATTTATAGTTATTTATGCTCCGATGCCAAGTGCGTTGCGGTTATTATTATTATCAAAGCTGTCTTTTCACAGAGTTGCTGAACATGAATTAGTAACATTATGTTGGGGGTTTTTTTGCCGCTCAGCACTTACTGGTGAAGTCCACGAGATTCTCTTAGTGGGCAGTCAGCAAACGCGACGCAAACCGTAAACCAACAAGTTCCCTTATTTTCATCAACTTGACGCCATCGCCGTTGAAGTTTGGTCTGCAGCTTTGGGGTTTTTTTCTATTTCTTTATTTCTCCAGCAGCACCGCGATTTAGATTATGTTGCTGCTATAAATGTCCAAATGATGGGGAAGCCACTTTGCTGAGCTATCACTTGTGGCTGGGTCGCTTCTGAATTGTTTTTTTTTTATACCTGAGTGGGCTTTGCCTGGTAAGGTGGGGATGACATAGGTTTGATTTGTTTGTGTTTGGGTCATTTGTTTACCTTTCTTATTCTGTGCACCACTATCGTGGGTTTTATTTCCATTTCTTGTTGTTGTAACGTCCGTGGTGTAAAAAAAAAACAGCTTCATAGCTCATCGGATTCCTCCAGTATAAATATTCTGAGTGTGTATCAAAGCAGCGCCTCCAACAGCCGCCGCCGCCGACGCCGTTTTCATCGCCTCCTCGCGGGGCAGATTTACCGACGACGATCTGCGGCTTCAATTTCTCCACGTGACGGTGGAGCTGAAGCACCGTCGCCTGCGCGTCCTTTGCTTCCAGCAACGTAACCACCGAGGCGATGGACGGGGGGGGAGTGGGTGGGAGGGTGGGGGGCGGGTGAGCGGGGCCGCCCCGCCGAGGCCGTGTCGCGGTGACCGCGCTCTGCGTGCGTGTCTGTGCCGTGGAGCAGATGACACGCGGCGCGTTGAGCCGTTGCAAGCTGGCAGGTGCGGGAATATATATTTATTATTAATGATAATGAAAACAACCCTTGGATGTGCGGCCCGAAGGGAGGCACAAGCCCAGGTGAGGCTGCAGCGACAGGCGGGTGAAGAAGAGGTGGTGTCAGGGGGGTTGTGTTGAGACGATCGAGTTTCTAGGAGGCTCAGCGGGGACGCCACGGTCAATTGAGAACACCAACAACAACAACAACCGCCATTCGCCACTAAGTGGCGGTGACGTCACCACGACGCTTGTGCCAGGCTATGTGCACCCTGAGGCCACGTGAAGTGTTGAACGCCCGCTGGCAGGAGGTCACGGGGCAGACCCAGGTGCCACGGGTCGACTGACTGAGATGATTGGCTGATGCACCACCTGTGCCCCCTACTGTGGCAACCTGCTGTGCTTTAGCCACCCGGCGCTCCGCTCGTTGTTGTGAGCGTCGCTCCTCCGCCCTCCGTTGTTGTTGGAGGGCGACTGCCTCCAACTGCCCAGTAGCGTCCTTCACGAGCCTCCTCCACAGAGGCCGATCTTGACACCGCTGGTACCAGTCATCGGCAGTCCACTCAGCTCGACGTCCTCCTGTACCACATCACTCCATCACTTCTCTAGCCCGTGCCGCGCCCGCTTAGGCCCCTCAATCCGGCCGAACAAAAGCTGTTTCGGCATGCGATGGCTGGGCATGCGGGCTACATGACCCAGCCATCGCAGCCTTCCCCACCGGAGGAGCTCACCGATGGGACCTTGCCCAGATCTTTCAAGGATTTGTGAGCTCATCACACAATCCAGTCTGGTTAAACCCAGGATGGATCGTAGGCAGGGCAACCTAAATGTTTCTAACCGACGAAGATGTTCCATTAGGGGGGTCCACGTTTCGCAAGCGTAGAGAAGGGAGGGAATGACCGTGGCCGAGAAGACCTGAAGCTTAGTGCGGAGCGACAGACCAGGTAGCTTCCACACAGCGTTACGCAACTGATGAAAAGATATTGCCGCTCGACTGATTCGGAGTGAGACCTCTGCTGTTAAACTGGAGCCAGTCATAAGCACACTGCCCAGGTATGGGAAACTATCCACTCTCTCCACAACTGCCCCATCACCGATTGGGAGTTGTGGGGGTGGAGTGTCCGATGGTACAAAATACCCAGGCAGGTGCTTTGTTTTGGTGGGGCTGATGGTATGGCCCCACCTGTTAGTGGCACGCTCCAGTCTCAGCAGCAGCGTCTCCAACTCCTCCTCTGAATGAGCAGCTATTACCAAATCATCAGCATACATAACGTGGTTGAGCAATAGGAAGCCATCCCTTGACCGCACCCGGGCATCGATCAGCCTCCCATTATATCTGTACCATATGGAGATTCCCCCGGTACAGCTATTGAAGGCTTCACGAACTACGTGGTCAAAATAGATGTTAAATAATGTGGGAGCCAGAGGACATCCCTGTCGCACCCCAAGGTGTACAGGGAATGGCTCTGACTCCCGGCCACGTAGTTTTACCCGGGCCAGCTCACCATCATGAAGGTCCTTAATGATCGTGAGCAGAGGGTCAGGTACTCCAAAAGCACGAAGAACAACCCAGAGCCCAGGCCTACTGATGGTATCATAGGCCTTGACCAGGTCAATAAAGCAGAGATGTAGGTCTTGTTGGAATTCCCTACACCTCTGCTGTAGCAGACGGACAGAAAATATGGCATCTGTGCAGGACCGCCCTTTCCTGAAACTGCATTGGGGCTCCGCAAGCCTCTCCTCAGCGTGCCTGGCAAGGCGATGTTGAATAATCCTTGCCAGGACCTTTCCCGGCACACTGAGGAGTGAGATGCCCCTGTAGTTGTTACAGTCTGTGCGGTCCCCCTTCTTAAAAAGGGGGACCACCAGGGCATCCTTCCAATCCTGCGGAACCCGTCCAGTGGTCCAGACTGTTGTTATGATGTCATATAGGGCAGTCTGTGCACAAACGCCGCCCTCCCTCAGCATTTCGCTTGGGAGATCATCTCTGCCCGCTGCCTTTCCTGGTCTCAGACTCCGGATCGCCTTCAGTACTTCCTCAACAGATGGCACCTCAGCCAGCCACTCACAGGGGGTGACTTCTTCCAATATTTGAGGCACCGCAGCCTCAGCAGGGTCATCCTCACTTTGTGCCACGATGTTTTCCTGGCTGAGGGATTTTCCCTCCCCCAGGACCTCACAGAAATGCTCAGCAAATCTGCAAACCTGTTCCTGGGGGTCGGAGATTGGGTCACCGTTTTTTCCCCTAATGATCGTAATAGGTGTGGCGCTGCAGATGACTTTTTTGATGGAGTTAAATAGAGATTTGTGATCACGGGCCACTGAGGCAGACTCCATCTCCTCAGCAACCCGCGACCACCACCCATCCTTGCAGCGCCTCACGGCTCTCCGAACCTCCGAGCGAAGACTGCGATAAGCCTCCTCATTCTCTGACGTGGGATTCTGTAGCCGATGACAGTGGGCCTGTCGCTTTTTCTCAACCATCCTGAATACCTCCTCTGTCAGCCAGGCTCTCTGGGGAGGTCTGGACCGCGTACCCAAATCAGCCATTGCAGCTGCATGAGTCACAGTCCTAAACCTCGCCCATTTACCCTCGACATCATTGGGAACACCGCCCACTCATACACAGCCACGGCCACTCTTGCATGACCACGCCCACTGTTACATAGCCACGCCCACTCTTACATAGCGACGCCTACTCGATCACGAGCCCCCCGCCCGTACCGGGAACAGCCTTCTCGCACTGCCTCCATGCCTATTGATTGTTCATAGGCCCCCTGTAACCGATTGCAAACCGCGGGTACACGTACCAACAAACTGAGTTCTGTGTCTCACTCGCATCGAGGTAAACGTAAGTGTATTCCTCCATCAGCCGATCGGTTGTCCGATTCGAAATCGTTCAGCAGCTGCGTTGGTTTGAGTGCGCAAACCACGGACCGTTTTCGTGCGGAGCGAATTGCCGGATATCACAGCGAACCGCGCGCGGTAAAAACCCCCGAAAATGAACAGCGCAACCGCGGAAACCAAAACCCCTGCGCGCGCGGTCGTGGAAGGAAGAGACATTCGCGAGGCTGCGGATTCACCTCCCCTTTTCCACGTGCGCTTGAACCGAATTCATTGCCCCAATCTTGCCGGTGCGCGCGTCCTCTCGGACACGTTTGTTGGCTTGCGGGCTTTTCAGACGTTACCGGTTGGTGTGCACGCTCACCGAGCAGAGGCGCGCGGCTTTTGGCACGGGCCACTTGGCTCCAGCGATCGCGCGGGAGGTGGTGGCCAAGCTTGCGAATAGAGCCAGGTGCGTGCGGTGTGATGCCGCGCGGACGGGGCTTTTGGCCGGGGGTTGTTGTTGTTGGGGGGGGGGGGACGAGGGAGGGCATCGAACGCAGGCAGCGGACAGACGGGTAAAGGTCACCCACAGGGGAGCACGCGCCCCACGTCTCTAACGCCACCGCTACCACCACCCGCCAACCCCTCCTCTGCTTCACGCCGCAGCCACCCCCCCCCCCCCCCCCACTGTGATGCTCAGAAGCAGATGGGTCGAGTCACGGCACCGTGTTGCTTTCCGCTCGCGACAACGCTACCTTGTTACGGATTTCACGACGTGGGAGAGGTGCCCTTAGATTTGTGGAGAGACGAATCTCTCCGTCGCGCGAGCCCTCTGTACAGGAACGCGCAGAGACAAAGAGCCCCCCCCCGTGGCTCAAACAGAGTGTTGGGGGCCAAATGCGGTTGTCACCTGTCCGAGTTTAACTAGGACAGTCTGGGATTTGGCCTCTTTGTTCGGGTGGCAGAAGGCATTGATTTGTACCGAGGTCTGGCACCGGTGTTGTTGCCGTTGTTGTGTTGAACTTTATTGAGGTGTCCTGCACAGTGGTGAGAGCAGACCCAGGTGCTGACGGGGAAACACGTGCGGATTTAGTCTGCGGTCGAAACGGCGGTGACTTTATCGCTCTTGGCGAGCGTCAATGAAGGCCGGCACGGCGGGACGAGGGGGGATGGTGTGACCAGAAGCCACTCCCGGCCACCTTTGTCTTCTTTTTGCCCATGTTCGCCGCTCACTGATGACATTTGAAAACAAACAAATTCTGGCAAATTGCATAATTGGCGAACGCAAAAGCGATTGTTACAAGCTAAGGCGAAATGCAGCAGGGCCCTCCTGAAAATATCTCCTTGAGACTCACTGTGAGACTTTCCTGGCTAAACAAACGTTAAGCAACACAAAATTGCAATCCAATACTTTCGCATTTTTAAGGCTGAATCGACCTAAGTCGGCGAATCTGTACAAAGACAAAGACCCCCCCCCCCGCCCCTCCTAGTGTACACGCACACGCGTGTGCACATGCGTACACACACTAAGGGTGATTTGACAATGACCCCCCCCCCCCGGATAATCACACACAGCGCCTTGGGACTCGGCACATTGACTTTCATTGGACATTCAATCCTGCTGCGTGCTTGCGCGTTTGTCAATGCATCTCCACGCGGTACGTGTCATAGATACAACACAAAGACAACGATCTACCGTATAGCCTCGGCAGACTTTTGGGGCAAGTGCTGTTAGCGAGCACCTATGGAGGCCCGCACGGCAAGCAAGGGGATGGGTGGGTGGCCAGCACCACGCCCGGCCGCCTTTGTCTCCCCTCTGGCGATGTTTACTACACACCGCACCGGGTACTCATTGAGGCTGGAGTCGACCTAAGGGAAGCATTAACCGCTACACTAGGGCAGGGGATCGGCAACCTGCGGATCAGAAGCCACGTGGCAATAATCATAAATTACATTTATTTGTATTCTTGGTTCTTTCGGTAAAGTGACGTAGAAGGTAAACAATTAAATGATAAAAATATAAAACAATAAAATTGTCACGACGTTTCGACTGCAACACACCTGATGATGATTGCTTGTGTTGCAGTCGAAACGTCGTGATAATTTTATTGTTTTATATTTGTATTATTGTATTGTTTCCCTTCTACGTCACTTTACCGAAAGAACCAAGAATATGAATCCCTGCAGTCAGGAAAGCTTTAAATAAAAATTACATTTATTTGTAAGGCGTCTTCCACTAATGTCTCAAGACGCCTTGTAAGAATGAGGTTCATCAAAGGCCAAGAGAGAAGGAGAGATACATAAAATGCACGGACTTTCAGAAGATGTGTTTTTAGACGCGACTTAAAAATATTCCACATAATGTCGATAATTTTAAGTCGTTTAACCGATGATGTGGACCACCTGTGTCGGTTAAACGAATGTCCAACGGCGCTTTAAGGAACTTGCTTCGTAGCGTTACTTATTAAGGTGCACCGTTTCGTATTGACCACAGTGCACTGCGGCTCTTGAAATAAAAACATTTTTAAATACACCGAATAAGAAAAATATATTCTTGTTATTTCGGGTTTCTGACCCCCTGCACTTGCTTCTGGGACAAAACAAAAATAGGGTGCACTCGTGATAAAGAAGAATCCGCATTATTGTAAATACAAACACGCAATTTATTACGCGGATGGAACGTCTATGCCATACATTTACCCGTAAGAGCTTTCGCCGAGTCTCGAGACTCTTTAGTTCAGGAGGGTCCCGTCTACCGTGCGATCTTTGACCAGATCCCACGACTGAGAGTATTCCGAGGGGAGGAACCCCGCTGTTGCCGGAGAAACCCCCACCACAGGCACGCGTGAGTGCGCAGCACCCTGCATCTCGCAAGCCCAGAGCAGAGTTGACCGTGGACAGCGCATCGCTGCTAAAGCACTCCAACATCTACGCTCCCACGTTAATTCCCAAATGCCTTCACTGGCCGGCGTCCATCGTCCAGCGGTGGATCTAAAGGAGGCCGTAGGCGTCGAAGTCACGGGCAGGAGACTCGGGTGAGGATGCTCGGTCGTGCCGGTTGCGGTGTTCGCCTTCAGGACGGTATATCTTTTTTTTCTCCCCTAGTTTTTTTGGCGTGTGTGTGTCAACACGCAGCCGGAATGTAAATTATGCGATCACGTCAGACGCATTACAGTGACCTCACCCGTTTTACTTTGATTTACAATAGAGACAATATTTGACTTTTGTGTCGAGTCCATTTCGGGACGAGGCTCCTAATTCCCAGATTGGAAAGTTGGAAGTCGCCGATTGAGTGGATTAGCCGAGTCGGTGCGGTAGCGGTGACATCATCTTCGATTCGCTCATGATGTCAAGGTTTGTGATAGCGGGCACTCTTAAGCCCATCCCTGTGAGTACATTAGCATGTACAAACCCTCTCGGGGCGTGCGGTTGGTCCAGTACGCCTCGCCGTTGTCAGTGATTTTTTTCTTTAATCCAAAGCAAATAGGGTTAGGGCCAGGGGTTAGATTTAGAGATTGCTCACGGAGGCTGCGCAGGGGACAGACTTCGTCTGGGCCTTCGATTGGCCATCGTCCCCCTCCTCCTCCTCTTCAGCGGCAGCGCAGCGTTGTCAAGCCCAAACACAACGCGTGCAGAACAACTTCCATTAGGGTTTCTTGGTTATTATGATGATGATTTTTTTCTAAATACAATTCAGGCGCGCGTAATCAATAGCTATTAGCTTTCGAGCACGGGTGCATTAACTTGTAATCCTATATTGAGTTTAAGGCGTCTAACCCTCTCTTTAATGCAATTATGAATTTTGCCCGGGATGATAAGAGGGCACGCCCAGCTCACGAAAGCGGAGGGGGGCCGCGTGTAACGCTTTCGAAGATTCATCTCCCTCCGATTTATCTCGATGCGCCGGGGATGTTTCGTCAATGGCGGGGGCTGGATATCAATTTTCTGAAGATTTGAAAAATTCGGCACGTGAAGCGAAACGTCGGACACCGTGCCAAACAAACACGCGACACGACCCGGAAGCAACATCGGAGCGGCGCACTGCGGCGCAACCACCCCAAAAAAAACAACTCATTTTAAATGGTCATTGTTAAACCGTACGCATTACCAACGTGAATACATTACACACATTATACTGTATATATGCTGTACAGTTGCATTTACAGCCCCTCCGTTCCTCTTTCGTTCAAGAAAGGGCCAAGGGTTAAGATAAATGTGTGTGTGTGTGCTTTTTTTGTTTGTTTGTTATAAATGTGCCCGGTGCATTAGGCAAGATGGGGTGGTGGCGAAGTGCTCCATCAGCGCTCATCAGCACCACCGCACACCGCCGGACAGCGACAGTCCCCCTGGCCCGATGCTTGAAGTGCGAGGGGGCGGGGATTCACGCCTCTTACACCTCTCTAAATATGAGTGCTTTTCCATAGTAAAGGTTTTTTTGGGTTAGATCGCCTAAGTATAAATGCGTCGTAACCCTCCACCGCCCGGCACGGCCAATTAGTAAGGGATTTGTCCCGTAAAAAAAAACGTCAATTAGTTTACTACTTCAGCCCACCGGTGTGTTGGAGAGTAAATCCACAAGATTTACAAATTGAGTAGCACGACGTTTCGCTGGTGGATTACATCCAGCATCATCGGGCGATTTGCCAGTATTCTGGCCGAATTAGTAACTAATTGGCGTTTTGTTTACGTGACAAATCCCTTACTAATTGGCTGTGTCGGGTGGTGGAGGGTTACAACGCGTTTATACTTACGCAATCTAACCCAGAAACCTTCATTATTTACTAATATAATGAGCCAAGAATGTCTGGGTGTCCCGCGCGTGACGTCACTCCATGTCGGCCAGCCCCCTCATTAATAATCAAATGGGCCCCCCCTGCCATTAATAATTATTAGCGGGTGACGTCACTCCACATGGGGTGGCGAGGCGCCTCCTCCCCCCTCCTCGGCGTCAACTCACAACCCTCGCTACAAAGGCCTCACGTCATCACGCGATCTCCGTAACGCTGTTGAGACATCGAAGTAAAAAGGACGTCGTGATGATGAACGAGCGATTATGACCTTCAAATAAAATAGGTCTGTGTCACCGCGGCCTTACAAATTGCACACGAATTGATGCAATGAATACATCACGTCGCGGTCTGCTTTTCGCTTGCAAGTTTCAGATTTACTGCAATACACCCGTGTCCTTGGACGGGAAAAAAGGGCCAGTAGTAATAATATTGGTCGCGAAAGCCTGCCGCGTGTTAAAACTGAGCGCGGCTGTCTTTCGCTCGAAGCGGCTCACTTAGCAGACGAAGCGCCGTGTGCACTCAACACGGTTTTTCAGTTTGCATTTCGACGCTCCTCTGCTGCAGGCGAAGCGGTCGGCTGGACACGAGAGCCCCCTTTGTGTTCGCCCTGCTGCTGAGACGGAGACAACACAAAGGGCAAAGATACGACCCCGTACAGCCAACACGGGCCACTATGGGGTAGGGGTCGAGTGGCGGTAGCGAGCACCTGTGAAAAGCCCGACGCTAATGCTTTACACGCCGCACCGGATGCTAACTTGAGGCTGAGTTGACCTAGTGGCAGACAGTCACGGCAGTGTACGCGCGTGGCCTCTAATCCGGCAGTGTGGAGGCGCGAGGGTTTGGCGGATCAGAAAAATGCTGCGAAACTCCCTTCCCGTGGACGTCGAGGTGCATATCAGAATCACAATCAGAATCTGTACTCATACTGGAGGAATCCGATGAGCTATAAAGCTCTGTTTTTTCTCTCGTCAGATATCCAGTAGGGGAAAGCGGCACAGCAAGCGTGAGGTCGCTTCCATCTGTGTCATCTGCGTGGGATAGAGTGTTGCACTCTCACGTGTGTGTGTGTGGGGGGAGGGGGGGGTTTCTTCCAGGTGCTCCGATCTCCTCCACCATAGGAACAATTCTGAATTCGTTCATTGGACCGAGAGTATCCGAGCCTGTACACGCGCCTCAGTGCGCGTTGCGGATTGAGGACCGACGCGAGATGCCGTTTGCGCGAATGAACGCGTCTCTAGTAATAATAACAACGACTACGAGCCCACGCAGGACAGGGGGAGGAGGGGGGGGCAGAGTGAACGCACGGCGGCTTGCATCGTTTGTTGTTGAATTCGCGTTAAGCTATTCTAGCCGTGAGCTTCACGATTGAGAGAGAGAGAGAGAAAGAGTTTGTGTGTGTGCAGCAGCATCTACATCTGATCGCATTTTTTAAATGAATTATACACGGAGGTAGTGGAGTTTAAAACCGGAGGTTGGGGTTTTTTTTGTACTACTACTACCAAATTAAAGTGGACGATGGTTTATTTACGGTGCCTCTGGGGTTTTCTTAGCAGCTGAAAAGATAGCGTGTAATAGAAACTGGCGGGTCACAGAAAGCGTCGTCATTGCGACGGTGCCCGGGGTCGCTCTGAAGGTCACCACGTCTGGGCCAGCCGTTTCCACGCGGCAGCAATCTGGCAACGAAAACATCGACAAATGAAAACGAAAATGAGAACATTTGCTTCTCTTGGGCTGACGAGTAACGCCGCCGCCGCCGCTGCTGCCACGCGCACCGGCGCCCGACAGCGAAGTCGATCGGCAGCCGTCGGTAAGTGGCAGTGCCGGATGAAGCGAGTGCGGGGCCTGTAGCATGTTATAAAGGGGCCCTAAATAAATAAATAAAGACACGTAAATATTAAAACACGCATTTTTTTTTTAAAAAATGCATAGCAAAGCAATTGTATATTTTTCCATTTGCTATACAGCCAGATAATACGACACATCGCTAACCTTAAACACCCAGCCGTTAAGTAAAAGTTAAGGGCAGTATAGTACTATAGTAATAGAGCAAGTGCAGAATCACTGAACCGGAATTGATAGCTTGAAAGCATTTAGCGCGGGGCCCTTGAAAGTGCGGGGCTCGTAGCTACTCTATATGCTACTACTATGTAGTAGCTTATGTAGTAGCTACTACTTCCACGAAACCGGGCCCTGGTGCTACATATGTAGTAGCTACTACGAGGATAATCCGACACTGGTAAATGGCACAGACGGGTTGCCCCGTTCCGCCAGCGAGCGGCCGCCGTTTCCACTCGGCAACAATGAAATGATCAGCATCACTACGTGATCAAGGGGGGGGGGAGGCTTCGTACACCGCTCTCATTGCGACAGAGCCTCGTGCCCGCCCTCCCTCCCTCGCTCGCTCTCGCCGCATACGTCTCATCATTGTCTCATTCGCCCGCCTCGCCCTACCCCTAGCCCCCTTGCGTTCCCTTGCCACGGCTCCAGTGCTTGCGACCCACCCACGCTGCGCCCTTTCCGTCTTTACCAGCCCTCCGAAATACGCATCGAGCCGCTGCGCGCTGCACGCTCCTGATGATTGGTCAACAATAACCCCCACCCCCGCCTGCTCCTCCTCCTCACCCGCCGCATCCTATAGAACAGGGGTCCCCAACCCCCGGGCCGCGGACAGCTACCGGTCCGTGGTCTGTTAGGAACCGGGCCACACAGCAGGAGGTCAGAGCGGTGAGTCCGTGCGTGGCCCGCCCCCATTATTTTATTATTCACTACTTCCGTCCGCGCCTCTTTCCCGCACTGCGCACTCGTCTCAGTCACAGTGTTGGTAAGTTCACAAGCTAACCCCGAGCCACAATGAGTTAAGAAACAAACGTCGCTGGAGAGCTTCTTTGAAAATGGGGAAAGACCCACGCCACCACCCCGGTCCGTGAAAAAATTGTCTTCCACGAAACCGGTCCCTGGTGCCCAAAAGGTTGGGGACCGCTGCTGTAGAGTGTACAGACGGATAGATTGTTGTTGGTGTGTGTACGTGGATGTCCGGACGTGATGTGAAGCGGTGGCGCAGTGGTTAGAGGACTGCACTACGGATCCTACGCCACGAGTTCGATTCCCGCTCGCAGCCAACATCGGTGATGAATGTCTCGACCTGTCCTGGGCCTTCTCCTAGATCGACTCAGAGTTTAATAAGTACCTGATGCGATGTGTAAACATCTGCACTGGGGTGATAAAGGTGGCCGAGCGTGGTTCTTGGCACACTCCCCTCGTGTGCCATTTAGGACTAAATAGGTGCTCGCTAACAGCACTTGCCACAAACGCCTGTTAGATAGGAATCTTGTGTATGTGTGTACAGTAAACGTGTGCTTCACGTGGTGCGAATTCTGGCCGTATATCTCACGGGAGACGCAATTGCCTATCATCAGGCGTGAGTAGAAGCTTGGCCATCATGGAAAGGTGTACAGGGGTGGATTGTGAATACCCAGTAAACATGGAACCGATGCCCCAACGTTGAGTTAACGTTCGTTTCCAACCACGTCAACAACATTGGCCCAATGTACTGGCATTTGAGAAATCCTACCGCCCTCATCCTACCACTCTGCCCGCGATTGTGCGTGTCGTTACACGCTAAGCTCAGCATTAATGGACAGTTTGCAGTTTACAACTTAGAAAATCCCCGAAATGATGGCTCGCTTTTAATTAATGTCAGCAGCAAAAAATTATTATATTTTGTATTCTCCCCCACGGTTTGGTATTCATAAAAGTCTTTGAAGCGACGCCAAATGACCCGTTTCTTTTTCAGCCGAGACGCATAATCATACGTTACAGCGATACACTACGATTTTACTTCACTCTGTTCTTATCTTGCTTTGTATTGTCAATAAAATGAAACACAAATAGAGCGAGACACACAAGGCGTCGTCAGATCCATAGCGTCGGACTTACTCCGCGGCTAATGCATACATAACGGATTTCTCGTGAGGATTACTATTCCCAGCTTTATATATGTGTGTGTGTGTTTTTATCACTCCTCTCCTCTTTTCTGCCGTTAAAGCTGGATTCAAACCGAGAGGCTATTTTGTTCAAATCGAGAGCTGATCGGAAATCCCGACAGCGTGACCGGGCCGTGCGGAGTGAGGGCTCGTGTGTACATAGCGGAGTGTCTGGCAGCTTTGTATCCAGACTTATAAGTTAGGCACCCTCCCTCAACACTGAGACAGTCAATTTGGCCGCATGCCCGGAGCTTTTTTTAAATCTCTGAATCTTACGCAATTAGCACAAAAATTTAACCAAAGCCTTGCCCTCTCAATGATTGTTTCGCAAAGGCATGGCAGCAAATATCAACCCCCCCCTCCCCTCCCCCACCACCACCATAGCCGTCAAGACTGCTGGGGAAAGTGTTGTTAGCGAGCACCTCTAAAAGCTGCAAAAATGGGCTGATATTGAGAGCGCCATGCCTTTCTTTCACCAGTGCTGATGCTTACACACTGCACGAGGCACTCAAGTAAGGCTGAATTCACCTATTGGGGGGCCCAGGACCTGGTTCAGATATTCGTTGACCGTGAGCGGGATTCGAACTCACGTCGCCGGTTTCGCAACGCAGCGCGCTAACCGCCACACTACCGCTCCCCACACACACACGCGTGTACACACACACGCGTGTACACACACACGCGTGTACACACACACGCGTGTACACACACACGCGTGTACACACACACGCGTGTACACACACACGCGTGTACACACACACGCGTGTACACACACACGCGTGTACACACACACGCGTGTACACACACACGCGTGTACACACACGCGCATCGGAGCAAGCAAGACAATTCGCGGCGTCGTCACGTCAACCCCCCACGAGTCGGCGTGCCGTGGGGGGCTCGCCCCGAAGTCTCCGGGACTCCGCGGTGACGGCGCAGAGCCGTGACAATCGCCGAGGGGTCCACGTCAGCTCCCGAGCCTGGCCCCCTGCGTCCCGAGCCGCTCCCCAACGCAAGGCCACCACAACCAAACATCTCACGTGGAACCCCGAGCGAGCCGGGTTGACAGAACCCCCTGTGAATGTGGGAGCTACAGCGGCAAATCAACCCCGGAGCGCACGTGGACAGACGGACTGGGGAGTCGGGGGTATCGGCCAGCCCGCTCGACCGCCGTACGGCAACCCGGGTTGGCACGTCTCAGCCAGCCCCCCTCCGACCACCCCCCACCCACCCTCCACGGGCAGTGGAGATGCGAGAACCCTCACGGCTCAATCGCAAGCTGCCCGACCCCAACGCTTGAAGCAAAGGGCATCTTGCGCCGTGAAAGCGGTCGTCGTCTGCGGCTTTCGGATCCCCAGCGGCTGTCGGCTGCCCTCTAGTTTCTGAAAGAAGGAAGAGAGTTATTGTTTGGTGGGTGGAGGTGGACCGGGGAGGGTTTTCTCTCGCTCGCTTTTTCTGCTTTGGCGCGCTAGGGATTCATTTGCACACGTGCTCCTCTGTCCGTTGTATCGGTTTGTTCAGCAGCGACGTGGAGCGACAAAGCATCATCAGCCGCAGACAGTCTCGCACACACACAAAAAAAATCAACTCGCTTCGTTGGTGTTGATGCTGTTGTCGTTTAAAATGCCATTGATGCCACATTGATTTAATTAAAAGCACACATAATCAGGTTTTTGGTGATCCTGTGTTGGCAGTGGTGTTCACGCACATATGAAATAACTTAACTCGTTCGCCAGTATGTTTTTCCTTATGAGGCAGGGTTATTTACGAATGTGTTTAAGTGTTTTTTTTTTGAGATACAATTCTTTATTCTTTAGGTATTTCGGTAAAGTCACGTACAGTGAGGGAAAAAAAGTATTTGATCCCCTGCTGATTTTGTACGTTTGCCCACTGACAAAGAAATGATCAGTCTATAATTTTAATGGTAGGTTTATTTGAACAGTGAGAGATAGAATAACAACAACAAATCCATAAAAAAACGCATGTCAAAAATGTTATAAATTGATTTGCATTTTAATGAGGGAAATAAGTATTTGATCCCTCTGCAAAACATGACTTAGTACTTGGTGGCAAAACCCTTGTTGGCAATCACAGAGGTCAGACGTTTCTTGTAGTTGGCCACCAGGTTTGCACACATTTCAGGAGGGATTTTGTCCCACTTCTCTTTGCAGATCTTCTCCAAGTCATTAAGGTTTCAAGGCTAACGTTTGGCAACTCGAACCTTCAGCTCCCTCCACAGATTTTCTATGGGATTAAGGTCTGGAGACTGGCTAGGCCACTCCAGGACCTTAATGTGCTTCTTCTTGAGCCACTCCTTTGTTGCCTTGGCCGTGTGTTTTGGATCATTGTCATGCTGGAATACCCATCCACGAACCATTTTCAATGCCCTGGCTGAGGGAAGGAGGTTTTCACCCAAGATTTGACGGTACATGGCCCCGTCCATCGTCCCTTTGATGCGGTGAAGTTGTCCTGTCCCCTTAGCAGAAAAACACCCCCAAAGTATAATGTTTCCACCTACATGGTTGACGTGGGGATGGTGTTCTTGGGGTCATAGGCAGCATTCCTCCTCCAAACACGGCGAGTTGAGTTGATGCCAAAGTGCTCTATTTTGGTCTCATCTGACCACAACACTTTCACCCAGTTGTCCTCTGAATCATTCAGATGTTCAGTGGCAAACTTCAGACGGGCATGTATATGTGCTTTCTTGAGCAGGGGGACCTTGCGGGCGCTGCAGGATTTCAGTCCTTCATGGCTTAGTGTGTTACTAATTGTTTTCTTGGTGACTATGGTCCCAGCTGCCTTGAGATCATTGACAAGATCCTCCCGTGTAGTTCTGGGTTGATTCCTCACCGTTCTCATGATCAATGCAAATCCACGAGGTGAGATCTTGCATGGAGCACCAGGCCGAGGGAGATTGACAGTTCTTTTGTGTTTCTCCCATTTGCGAATAATCGCACCAACTGTTGTCACCTTCTCACCAAGCTGCTTGGCAATGGTCTTGTAGCCCATTCCAGCCTTGTGTAGGTCTACAATCTTGTCCCTGACATTCTTGGAGAGCTCTTTGGTCTTGGCCATGGTGGAGAGTTTGGAATCTGATTGATTGAGTACTTCTGTGGACAGGTGTCTTTTATACAGGTAACAAGCTGAGATTAGGAGCACTCCCTTTAAGAGTGCGCTCCTAATCTCAGCTCGTTACCTGTATCAAAGACACCTGGGAGCCAGAAATATTTCTGATTGAGAGGGGGTCAAATACTTATTTCCCTCATTAAAATGAAATCAATTTATTACATTTTTGACATGCGTTTTTCTGAATTTTTTGTTGTTATTCTGTCTCTCACTGTTCAAATAAACCTACCATTAAAATTATAGACTGATCATTTCTTTGTTAGTGGGCAAACGTACAAAATCAGCAGGGGATCAAATACTTTTTTCCCTCACTGTAGATTGGTTCAAAGAAAATAACAAAAAACTACGACGTTTCGATCACAACACAAGCGATCGTCATCGATCGAAACGTCGTAACTTTTTGTTATTTTCTTTGAACCTATCTACGTGACTTTACCGAAAGACCCGAAGAATGTGAATTCCTGCAGTCACGAAAGCTTTAAGTCAAGAAACAATTATTTGCTTGTAGTTCATCCGGCCTATTAATTGGCCTTCCAGACCGACATCAAGCGGCATTTAGTTAAGCGAGCGAACTCTGGACACACATTTGATCTTCTGGATCTCATCAACGGTCAGGCTAGTTAAACAAAGCTGCTGGCCTACCAGATGTTATTGGTCAGCGCACTGTGGGATCCTGTTCAACGTAAACCGCAAAACCGCAAAAACAGATTCATTACGCAATATCATGGAGCATTGTGGGTAAAACTATGCATTTATGTTCTTGCTATGCGAGCGGTGGCGCAGTGATTAGCAGACTGATGTGTGCACCCGGGGACCTGAGTTTGATTCTCAGCCAGGGCTAACATCAGTGACAGAGTATATCTGACACTGTCTTGGTCGCTGCCCTCCCCCCCGCTCGCCCCCCTCCCACCACCAACGTGCACTGAACCAGCATGGTGAAGTATGGTCAAACAACCAGCGTGGTGAATTAATGTAATGAAACTACAAATCAAAGACTCTTGCCCGTTTATTAATCCGTTTCAAAAAAGAACAACTAAATATTCGAACCAAGTCGCTGTACTGCAACTGTAGACGCTCCCGGCATGCGGCGCAAAACGTCGGACATCACAGCGAACCAAGTACGGTGCAAACCCGAAACCGCAGCGGAGAGTTGTTCAGCACAACCGCAAAACCGTATGCGGCAAGTTCCACTGCATTCGTCCAAACCGAGCCAGGAGCGCGCAGTCTGCGCTGCGCTTTGATTAAGGCCGGCGGTGGCATCTGTCCTCACTGAGCAACAGCTAAACATGTCTGAAAAATAATCTCCTCTGTCGCGCACTGTGATTACAGCATTACACGGCGACCACTGCACCGCCTGGCACTGAAAGCGGCTTTGTCACAGAAGGGCAATCATAACGCGCGTGACATTCGGTTTACCGTCATCAGCATCATCATCATCATCGGTAGCAGTGGTCAAGCCTCTGCCGGTTGACGGCCTCCCCGAGCCGTTGCCACCTCGCTGTCTAGAGATGTTGCAACCCACCCAGCACCTGGGTGGATGGCACCACGGGTAGCGAGATGTTAATTACCTCGTCTGGTATGCAGGAGGTCGTGGGTTCAATCCTGACCACTGACGCCTGCTGTATATTTTAAGTTTGCATGTTCTCCCCGTGGATTTTTCTCTGGTTTTCCCCTCCACATTTTTAATCATGCGTTCAAAGTAATTGGCAACTCAACATTGCCACGTGATAAGCCACTTCGTTGAGCTATAATTTGTGGCCAGGTCGCTTCTGAAAAAATAGCTATACAGCTCAGTGGGCCTTACCTGGTAAGACAACAAAAATGTGTTTACTTGTGCAAACACGAGCCGATTCCGTCACTGTGCAGTGGACGTCCTCTCAGACGCGTTCCCTTCCTTGGCCGCCACTCCTGTCAGTATTGTTTGGTCAATAAGCCATCCAGCCCAAGGCCACTTTGCGTTCTTATCGGTTTGAACGACGCGTGCTCTCTAATCCACGTGTTTCTCTCTTTTCCGTCTCTCCATTATGATTCTCAACATGAGCGCCTCCACACTTCATTCGTGCCCATTCCGGTTCTTGTTACGTACGGTTTCATTAATGACCACGTTAATTCACTCGGTTTTTCGATTATTATTTTATTATTTTATTCATGGCAAAAAAAATCTAAAGTCGTTCGTGCAACGCACGAAGACGCGTCTCGTTTTAGCTCGCAAAAGCGTCAGAGAATCCTACTCGGCGCTACAATTAATGAGAACAATCACGTTAATTGCTTTAGTACATATTCATGACGAAGCACAGCAATGAAAATAAAAAAAATCTAAATTAGTATTTGCTATCTGTTTCGCTTTGCAAAAATGATTAGCGTTCATAATGGCCTATTAAAGACCCTGGGTAACGTCGGTACGTCTGCAGAAATGCGAGCGTGATCTCTGCTTAGATTCATTAGGCATTAATTATAAATATTAATCTGAAATATGAATAGATTTAATTACCCAAAAAGCCATTTCGTTGACGCAGAGTTCAGTTGATTACCTCGGCACGGCAGTTCATAAACACGTGGAGCAAGTGATTTGTGCCTCACCTTATCTCGTCCGTACGCGGCTAATTCCCGTTAATCGTTAACGCCAAGCCTAATGTCCACGTTTATCTCCCGGGCAGTCAATAACCCTTCATTGGGTGTACAATCTCACTTTCATTACCTTGCGTGATGTTTCTATTAGGCCGCGGCTTATTTCCCAGAGCAGTTTAAAATTAGAGCAAAAATGATACGTGTTTTCATTGATTCAACGGAAACCCATCACATATCAAGTGAACCGTCATCGTCGTCGTCATCATCATCACATTCATATTCCGAGGTCCCCTGGCAAATACATCATCCCGGCTGACAACCTTGTTTTGCCCTTCAGTGTCTCTCTGGCGCAGATGGCTGAGCTGGCATTGCGTCGTGTTCATTTTTCCACCAGAGGAGTTAAAGGGCAGCTTTTTTTTGTTGTTCAAAGAGACAATTGGATACTTATTGCGGTGCCTGGCAAATATTGTCGCGTCTCCGTGTGTCCATCCATCTGTTTGTCGAAGAAGACATCGCGTGCCTCGTGTCTTCATAAAAAAAACTACACAAACCATAAACACCACTGCCCAGTTCTGTTTGAAGTTTGGCAATCGGATACTGATTTTAACATTAATTATATTTTTTTTTATTTTAAGTATATACATGTATAGCCCATCGGGTCATTGAAGTGGCTCAGTATTAGAGCAAGCGGCTCGCAATTTAAAGGTCATCAGTTCGAATCGTGGTTGGGGGGCAGGGGGTTGACTCAACCCATCATCCTTCCCAGGAAGTAAAGAACAAGCATCATTTGGGTTCTCAGAAATTCCACAATAACGAGTCCCACGTGAAGGCACTGATTTAATGGAATACCTACCTCTGGCTCGGTGCTGTAATCAGGTGATGAGCACAGTCTCCATGCATATTTGAGCAGGACATAACTTTGAGTTTTGAACCGAATTCATAAATCCGCTGCTGGATGAGGGTCTCCCCACATTATGCACGTGCACATGGAGCAAAACGTCGGACATCACCCGAACGTGCCACGTCCCAGAGAGCTCCACAGCACAGCGCGCGTACGTTTCAAACAACATTCAAGCACGTGTAGCAGAAAGTGCACAGCCTCAGCGCGTTGTGCAAGAACCATGTGCACTTCCTGTCCAAGTGCACTGTGGTCCTATTGTCATAGGTCACCATCAAAATAAACTTAGTTGAAACTCACGTTGTTCTGTTGTTTGTGTGTGTTTCACGGCCTGCTGCACTCACATTCTTTATTTGACTTTATTATACATTTTTATCGTCATTTACAATTTCCACAGTGGTGGAAGGAGTAGACCGGTATGCACGTATGTACGTTGAACCTCTTTCGCACCGCACGTAGCCAACCGTGCTGAGGTACGAGGGAAGGACAACAAACTATGGGTCTCTGTGTGAGTCTATGGGTCTCTGTGTGAGTCTATGGGTCTCTTTGTGAGTGTATGGGTCTCTGTGTGAGTCTATGTATGTGTAGTGAGTCCAACTGAGTCGCAGACGTTGTCTTGGGAGCAACACGATTTATTACATCAACTCAACACAACATAACGAAACGTGACCTACACTCGGGTGTTGAACTCCCATCTAGCCACGCTACGGCAGAACTAGACACGGTCCCGCTCTCCCGGACCGGACCACGAGCTGGGTCCCGGACCGCGTGGCTAGTGGCTTCTTCAACCCGACGTGGATCTTCTTCACCAACAACCCGAAGAACCCCGAGCCCCTCACGGGGCCCCCGTTATATCGGCCCGGGCTGGGGCTGGCTCCGCCCCTCGCCCCGCCCACCTTCTAGATCTCTCGAGCTCTTTCCCGAAGCCTCCCGAGAGCTCCTCTATACCACGTGACCGCCCAGCCGTCCCCCCCGTCCACCGGTGGCCCCCCTCCAATATCATCCGTTCACGTGTCGGCAGGTCAACCAGCGTACCATGCCCCAACATAACCCTGGCTGGCTGACGCTCTCTCTCGCTCCCACTGCACACTGTACGTGGTGCCTCTGCGCTAACCAGCGCTCACCAAAGCCCCGCTAGGGCTCGTGGTACTACGTCCAGTAACTGGGCTGCACATAATGCCAACACATTATCCGCCGTGGCCTCGCAAGCCCGGCACCACACAGTGACATTCACAGTCACTACATCTGCATATTGATGTTGAACGTCTTTCGCACCGCACGTAGCCAAACGTGCTAATCGGTGGTGTGGGGGGAAGGACAAGGTGAGGACGCAAACTCATCAATTACGTTGTCGCCGGACGCCCACCCTGGAGGGAGCGCCACCGTCTCTCCGTCAACATTCGCGGGGCATCGCCCCAGCCCGCAACCCCCGTCCGTACCCCCGCACCATAGGACACGCGCCTTGACTGACCCACGCCCAACATTCTCACTCATGACGTTAATCCCAAACCATAGCCCCGGCTTTATCTCCCCCCCCCCCCACACTCTTTGAATAAAATATGCATTAAACGGCCGATGATAGAGCCTCTGTAGTGTAGCGCAGCATCTTCTGGGCTAATGCGGTTGCAGCATTTATGAGTAATTTATGAGACGGTGAAAAGCCAATTACATCGCAGCCGGCAGCGCGGCCGGAAATTTATAACGAGTGTCTGCGATCGTTTCTGGTGACAACATCTTTATTTTTTGTTTGATATAAAGCAGCAAATTGAAATAAAATCACTACCTAATTGTTTTGACTTGTGCGGAATAAAACACGCGTGGATAAATGCCTTGTCACTGCTTTTAAAGAGCTGCTCTCTCTCTCTCTCTCGAAAGCCATTAATTTCATAGCCATCACGATTTTCTTTATGCCTCATTAACCTAAGAGTATAATGTACCGAACATTTTACAGTGCCTAGGTCTTAATTACATTATTATTCCAAGAACGGAATCCTCTTATGAACCGCCGCCGTAACGTGAATATTAAACCAGGGCCCTCTGCCTCTCCGCTCGCCAAGGAGACTCGCGTGTTCCTGCGCAAGCCACTGTATTGCTCTGCCAGTCTCACCGGGTCCCTCTTTACAAAGGTACCCCGCGCCGCCGCGCACGTGTTACTTAACGGAACTGAAATACCCTGTCAAAATTGTCTGACCCCCAATCGATAAACAATTATAGTACTAATTCGGCCGCTCCATCGGCACCGAACTAGCGGCCTGGTTGCCACCGCGTGCCACTCTCGCCCCGTCACCGCCCGCGACTCGGATTATCGTGGCAAGCGCGCGTGGCTCCCACTGAACGCTCGCTCGCCCGCGCATCGGCGTTGGAAACACGAGCTCGCCGTGTTTGCAATCGACGCGGTGTGTTTGATGAGTAGATATGCACCGCTAATTGGAGGATCGTCGAAAGAGAAATCGTAATTTTCTGAATGCAATACGTACCCGTGGTGAAAGTTCGTCTGCTTCTTCTTCTTCTTCCCCACAAGTGTGTGCTTCTGCCAGAGTCTATTCTGAGCCTTGGGCACTTCAATTGAACCTCGTGATTCCGCATGAATATTCCAGCGAAACGGCGCAATTTTCATTAAGTTCACGAGCGCGCAATTTGCACGAACTGTGCCAAACGTCTGGGTTTCTAGAGCAACCGGTAAATTTATTTTTCAATCAAGCCCTCCCCAAAGCCACGAGCTTGGACGGATATCGTCTGCGGAGAGTCGTGCTCAGTATCACTTTCATTCTCCCCTGCGCCCCTCCGAGCTGTTTCCCTCCCTTGAGATGCCCCTCTCTGCAGTGCCGGATTAAGCTAGTGCGGGGCCTATAGGATATGTTATAAAGGGGTCCTAATTTTTTTTTAAAAAACGTAAATATAAAAAAATGTAACATACATAGTAAAGTAATTATATTTTTTCAATTGCTATACAGCCAGATAATACGACAAATCGCTAACCTTAAACACCCAGTCGTTCATAAAAGTTGAAGGCGGTATAGTACTATAGTAATAGAGCAAGTGTAGAATCACTGAACCGGAATTGATAGCTTGAACGCATTTAGCGCGAGGCCCTTGAAAGTGCTGGGCCCGTAGCATATGTAGCTACTTTTGCTTCTAGGATAATCCGGCACTCCATCTCTGAGATCTCCTGGCACGCGGTTTCCTTCAATCTGCTACAACCAATAAACGGCTGTTTTTTTGGTTGTTGTTTGGAGACAATTTCACGACCGTGTACGTTTTCAGCCGACGACCGAAATCTCCCAGAAATGCGCCCCCCATCTTGTGAGAGATCTCGGAAGCTAAAGGACTTCCGACTTGGTTACGTACGATGCGAAAGAGGTTCAACGGACGTACGCACGGATCGTGCTTGTATGTGCGACCACCGTGCATAGCAGGTGCCATAGGCTGCTGCTGCTGCTGCGGCGGCGCCTACATTTGTGGGCAGTGCAGAAGAATCAAGTGCTGCACCGTACCATGCTCCTTGATCTATGCTCCTTGCCTTCACCAACACGCCACTGACCAGCGTGGTCAAGTATGGTCGGATAACCCCCCACGACCTGCATGGGGATTGTAGGGAGACGTCGGGATGCCGTCATCCAGCAGTGGAGTGACTAAAGAGCGTCGCACGCACACTTCGGTTTCAAACCGTGAGACCGTGGACTTTTTGTGAGCACACATCGCTAACTCGAATCACTTTCCAATCCCTGGCGAATCTTTCCCAGCGGCAGCCTTTGCGATAACTTAACCAATAGGAGCATCAGCTGGCAATATAGTGGCCTGAATAATAACGACACATCCTTCGTTAATTAACTGAGATTACAGTATACTCCTGGTTCTTTCGGTAAAGTCACGTAGAAGGGAAACAATAAAATAATACAAAAATATACAACAATAACATTCTCACGACGTTTCGACTGCAACACAAGCAATCATCATCATTATTTGATTGTTTCCCTTCTACGTGACTTTACCGAAAGAACCAGGAGTATGGCTCCCTGCAGTCACGAAGGCTTTAAATCAAATTGCCTACGTTGCATTTCAATCGAACGGGACATCTCATCGGTGCCAAAGTCGCGGGGGGGCGGGAGGGGGGAGGCAGAGGGGGCCCATCAGGTTCCTTGCCCCCCAAAGGAACAGAAAATTCTACCTCTCCAAACTTGCCACTCTCGTGTTCTGCCCCCCCCACCCCACTCCCATTCAGAGACAGGTCATCAACTGGCCTAGGTAGGAGTTCAAGTTCACGATAAAGCGGACAATGTGGACGAAGATGTCCATGCCGCCGCTCCTTTCCCATCCCCCACTCCCGCCACTTTCCTTGCGGCCAAATCCCCCAATTTTGACGTGGGCGCGATTTGATTTTTTTTTGTAAAAATTTTCATCGCGCGTAGGTTCTCGAAGTCCGCTCGCGATCCAAGTGCCGTGGTTGCTGGAGAGCGCCCTTCGGCTGTTCACCTCCCGCGGTGCGCAATTGACACCGGACATTCAAGGGTCTGCAAAGGTGCACGAGGAGTCCCCTACAACTCCCTTTACCAGCTTGAGTAGGTTTGCAAAAACAACAAAAATTACAATGCAGTACGAGGCATGTGGATATTTCGTCCCCCCGCAACGCACAATAAAATTGCCACTGCTCCGCAGTGCCACACTTGGTGATCCAGTGCGGGTCTTACAAATAACCAGAGCCAGGTTTACCCATTAAAGGTCACTGAGCATCGCCTACGCTGAATTAATTTGTACCTCATTTGCCGCGTCTGGCAAAGTCATTGCGGAGGGAACCCGTTCCCCGGCTGCGCGGAGCAGCAGACCCCGCAGAGCGAACACGCTTCAGCAGAACCACTCACAGCATCAAAGGCAAAGCTCTCCCGTGTAGCCTGAGCAGACTGAAGGGGTAAGTGCTTTACTGAGCATCAATGATGGCTGGCACGGCACACGACGAGGGGGGGGGGGGGCGAGGTGACTAGTACCATGCCTCGGCCGTCTTTGTCTCTTCGGTAGTGATGTTTACACATAGCACCTGGTGCTCATTGGAGGCTGAGTCGGTCTAGAAGAGGTTCACGGCCGGTTTGGATGTGTTGGTGGCCGTGAGTGGCAATCGAACTCGGGTCGCCAGGATCGTGGCGCGGTGATTGGCGCACCACGCCACCGCTTCACCACGCTCGCAGCCCTCGACAACCACGCACACGCGCAGTGGCTCACGGACTCCTCCCCGTGTAAATAATTGCAAAATTCAATTCACGGTGTCATCAAAACTGATGGCATTACCCAGACCAGTACGAGAGGGTCATGCTTTCTTTATTTTATTTCTTCCTCTTGCTGTTTTTTTTTTACCCACTCCTCTCTTCACGTCAGCCTTTCTCTGCAGCGGGAGGTTTAATACAGGCGAACGGAAGATTAAAAATAATTATTCATTGCCAACGCTGAATAATTATTGTAATTTCACGGTGTGTGTATGTATGTGCGTGTGTGCTCTTATTCATCCGTGAGTAAACGCGGCTACGCACGCGGCTCGCGATGCCACGGAGCCTTCTGCGAGGTGACCTTTACTGCACCCACGCGCGCTACCCGCCGAGTGACCTCTTGTTTCAGGTTCTGCCGCTACGAAACGAGTGCATCAATAAGTGGCAGCGCTACGAAAGACGCGCGGAGGGGGTGGGAGGGGGGCATTGGTTTTCCGTGCGAAATCTATCTCCTGTGTCTTCACTACATTCGCACCCAACTCCCATCAGCGCCGGATGCGTATTCCTCTCTCGCATCGGACATTAAACAAACAAAAAAATCCAACGTGCACTTAACGCGCGGCACTAATGGATGTGTCAAGGATTACCAGCGCAGGCTCTCGCTGTCATCATCGTCATCACAATCATCATCATCAGCCGGCGTGAACCAGGATTAAATAATGCAGTTTTAATGGCAGGATTATAGCCCGGCTGAATGATCCTGTGTGAGCACTCTAAGAATTGCGATGATACAGCAGCAGTTACTTAAATTCATATTATGTACATGCATGTGTCGTGCCCATCGAGAGATAGATTTGGGGTCCCTGCACACTTTATAATGGTGTTGTCTGGCAGGGCCCTCGTTCCCTTCCACAGATGCTCCGTAGGCCG
The DNA here is from genome assembly GCF_048934315.1 of Petromyzon marinus. NCBI lineage: Eukaryota > Metazoa > Chordata > Hyperoartia > Petromyzontiformes > Petromyzontidae > Petromyzon > Petromyzon marinus. The sequence goes on along the minus strand of NC_133710.1, from coordinate 3,915,158 downwards.
AGATTGTAACCCAACTTTTCCCACGCCTCGATTGTACCGCGTGTTACACCATTTACTCAGCGCCTGATTATTATTATTTTTATTCCAATTTTCCTTCATTACGACAACTGCGCATTTCAGGGTTTTCACGAATTAAATCGGTGGCTAAGATGCTAACTACAAAAATGGCATTACCATGTGACCCAACATTTAGTATCTGTGAAAGAAGATCGGTTAAATAGATATGATATTTCGATTTAAAGCTTTCGTGACTGCAATGATTCATCTTCTTTGGTTCTTTCGGTAAAGTCACGTAGAATGAGAATAAAATAATAAATTGATAAAATAAAATAACACAATAATATTCTCACAATATTATTCTCACAATATTATTGTGTTATTTTATTTTATCAATTTATTATTTTATTCTCATTCTACGTGACTTTACCGAAAGAACCAAAGAAGAGATATGATATTCATTGAATATCTGCTACCATTTGGCCTAATTTTGTAATATATACTGCATTATATTTAAACAATATGAAACGGTTATTTAAAGCTTTCGTGTTTTAATTAAGAGGAGACGGGGGGGGACAAACGCTCTTAGCTTGGGGTCCCTGATACAGTTAAATCACCCCCCCCCCCCCACACACACACACACTCTCATCAGCCACCATATACAGACACATACAAAGTTTGCATAAGAGAAATCTGTGTACTTATGAATACAAACACCATGCACGTGCTGGCCACGAGGGTGCCTTGCCAGGCACGAGGTGGGGGCCGTGGGGGTGGGGGATGAAAGGCGTTCTGCAATCTGCCGTGAAGATGATGAGACGGAAGAACGCAATAAATCAAAGCGGCGCTCCCTGAAAAATACTAAAACTGGGGCGGGGAAGGAGAGAGTTGGTGGGGGGGGGGGGCAGATAGACGCTTGGGGGCCTTACCACACCAAACGAGGCAGACAGGAAGGTAGCTTAGTCCATTGTGAATCCCATGGGTAAGGAAGGGGGGGGGGTGTAAAGGAGGGGTGGGGTCACCCCCACACCAGCTGTGCACAATCCACATGTTTAAAGTGCACCCACTGCCGGCACGCCGTCAAACGAAGCGGCATAATCGGACTTTTGTTCTAAATTTAATCGCCGCTGTAGAAGTTAATTCTTGTTTAAAAAAAATGTTTTGCAGTCAAAGCGAACAATGGAGTTCGGCCCCTTTGTGTCTGTTTGATTGGTAACATTAACACATTCCTACGGAGGGAGCTGGTAGGAACGTTGGGTTGCTCGGTCAATAGCCAGGGTCAACGGCGGCACCACGTGGTGTATTCCGCAAATATTCCCGACTGTGAGGGCAGGCACAAGCCGGCGTGAGTAGGTTAAACGTTGAGTTTTATAAGGGCACCACGGGGTGACCAGCCCCTCCCCACCCAGCCCCACCCCTCCCACCCACCACCCAGCCCCACCCTCCCCACCCAGCCCCTCCCCACCTTCCCCACCCAGCCCTTCCCCACCCAGCGCCTCCCCACCCTCCCTTCCCCACTCAGCCCCACCCTCCCCACCTAGCCCCTCCCCACCCTCCCCTCCCCACCCAGCCCCTCCCTCCCCACCCAGCCCCTCCCCACCCTCCCCTCTCCACCCAGCCTCACCCCTCCCATTTTTGGATGCACGACGGACGGACGGACACAATAATCCCCTGTGGGCTGGTGGTGTAACCAGGAGGTTCCTACCAGTAAGAAGGCAACCGTGGCGTAGCTACCGAGTATGCAGGCAGTGCAACTGCACCGGGCCCCGGCAGCCGGAGGGGGCCCAACCAGGATTGCCACCTGTCCTGATTTTTACAGGACGACCTCTTTCTTTTTAAGGCCGTATACACACAAGAAGTATTCCTGGAACATAACAAAAAACACACATCCCGGTTTTTTTGTGTGTCAGTTCCATAACCTTGTCACCATTCAAGACAGTGCACTTACACCCAGTTCTCGCCCTCTTATCCCTATGGCTATGTCAGGGTTTTGTGTATCTCAGAGGGAGGTGGAAACTGTAGTCCACGACCCCGGACCCTGAACCCCCGAACTCCCGGACCCCAGGGCCTGGGGCTTGTGGCCTGGAGTCCAGGCCGTTGGATTCTGGATCCTGGATCCTCGACCCTGGCACCTGGACCCCGGACCCTGGCCCCTGTACCCCGACCCCTGGCCTCTGACTCCTTGCCCGTGTACGCCTGGACCCTGTACCCTGACCCCTGACTCCACGCCCTTGTAGCACTGGACACCTCTACCCTGGCCTACCACTCCTCGCCCCTGTACCCCTGGCCACTGGACCATGACCCCTGGCTTCTGGACCCTTGCACCGGGGCCCATGCCAACCCTGATGAAGCGTGCTTGAATTCGTGTTTGTTTATGAAATAAACACGCACTCCATAGCCACGCTGAGTATAGGATATTCACAAATCGTGCAGAGGAATTAATAGCGGCTGTGCATCACTGTTTCCTGGGAGTACCACAAACTCGGAATCCTTCACAGTGTAGTGGCTGCCCACGAATCAGCAACAACAACAACAACAAAACTGCAGATGCTTGAATCCCTGCGCTACAACGGTCATGAATTTAAATAGTGTAAGTTTATAGCACGCTAAACTCGGGCCGTTAATTTTGCACTCACGCAGCGGACAAATAAAAAGCCCTGCCTTTATCGCAGATCGATGTGGCGCAACATGCAAGTGCGTGCCCTCATCCGTGCCGCGACCAGGAGCACCGTCCCTTCTCACCACCTCGCCAAGCCCAGGTAGTGAATTCAAAGGTAAGGGCGCAGTCCTGCAATTGCCGGATCATGCCACTGCCGGTGGAAGAGGCTACCCCGAGCGGGAGCTCAAATTAAAAAAAGTGTCTCCGGTGGAAGCACACATCATGGTCGACGGTGCGGACCATGGCCGTTCTTCACAGCAATTGTTGATTGCACGTGCTATTGTAGTATGCTAATTCAGAGACACGAGTAGGAGGCACTCTCTCTCTCTCATTTATTCCGGCCTTCACAGCCATAGGGGATAACGACGCACCTGGTCAGGACAGCCAACATGCTTCCTGACCCACAGCTCGAAGAGGCGAAGACCATGACGATGGCAGCACGACGAGTTCCACTCCAGATGGCTGCAGCCCCGACTGTGAGTCGGAGCTCGCCTTTTATCCTCCCTAGCGTGGCCAGGCTCCGCCCTCGGCCACGCCCCCTTCTGGATTCCCCCAGAAGGCTCCGGGCTTCGCCCACATGTCCCACTGGTAGACCGGGCTGCGACCCATGATTCCCTTCTGCCAGTCCCCAGCGCTACGCATTCCAGTGACTCATTCTATGTCACTACACTTTGAAGAAGGGCTATTGCCCAAAACATCGCCTGTTATATAGCCGCTGTGTATATTTTTTATTTTTTTTAAGACCGTGTTTATTGTCGAATGTGTTGAGTTTGGTGTCATTGGTGCTGATGCAGCATTACCAACGCAGCAGCACCACCAAACAATGTGTCTCTCTCGAGAGTACTCACACTTTAACTCACCGCACATCAACCTGCAGATCGACGAACTGTGGTAACCTCATCACCCTGTTGGGTGCACAGAGGTGAGGGGGCGGGGGGGTTAGGAAACGTTCCAATCGTCTCAACGACTGAGCCGGGAGATGAAATCTAACCGGCGATCTGCAATGATGCAAGCCCAGCGCTATAACCATTCCACCGCTGTGGCAGCAAACTCGGCCGAAATTGGAATTCTGCTTCCACATCTGGGGGTGGAGCGCCCAGTTGCTACCTCACTGCAGTGCGGTAGAATTCAACACAAAGTAGTCCGGCCAGGGCGACTGATGGTGCAGCACTCACTGATGCACTCCATTCACTCCCTCACTCCAACACAAAGTAGTCCGGCCAGGCCGACTGATGGTGCAGCGCCCACTGATGCATTCCAATCACTCGCTCACTCCAACACAAGGTAGTCCGGCAAGGGCGACTGATGGTGCAGCACTCACTGATGCACTCCAATCACTCGCTTACTCCAACACAAAGCAGTCCTGCCAAGGCGACTGATGGTGCATCACTCCCTGATGCACTTCAATCACTCCCTCACTCACCAGCGGCCAGTCGCATCCCTGACACTCTTCTATCGCTACTACCATGGTTACCGTTCCCCTGTACTTCACTCATTCATTCCTCCACCCAATTTGAGGATTCGGTTGACCAGACCCTGGCTGTGTCGTCTCAACCTGCACACTGCTGGTCACAACAAATCATTCACTCGATCACTCACCGACTCACCCACTCACTCAATCCCTCACCGATTCACTTATTCACTCAACCACACACTCAATCACTCACAAACTCACTCATTCACTCAACTACACACCCATTAACTCCCCCACTCATTCACTTAACCACTCAATTACTCACCCACTCACTGATTCAGTCACTGACCTAATCACCAGGTCACAATATGTCTCTATCAGCGTCTTTCCCCTTACTGCTTGACTTTGGAATTATCTTCTCTCAATTACTCATAGCCTTGCTCAATTCGTGAAACATTAACTCTCATCGATTGCATCTTACGAGTGCCGTTTTCTGCCGGTGGCTTGGTGCTTTGGACATTGGAGGTTTGTGCTCAGCAATTCTGATTTTAAAAATAAATAACAACCCTAAACCGATGAGACAACCAACAACAACAACAACCGCCGTTCACCACTCAGTGGTGGTGATGTCACCACGGCGCTTGTACCAGGCTAGGTACACTTCGAGGCCACGTGCAGTGTCGAAGGCCCCCGCTGGCAGGCGGTCACGGAACAGACCCAGGAGGTGCCATGGGTTGGCTGACTGAAATGACTGCCAGATGCACCACCAGCTGTGCTCCTCACTCGTGGTCATCCCATCCCGAGCTCTCACCACACGAGCCAGCCAGCCACTATCACTGGCCCTTACTTCTAACCACCCTTATTCCACCAGGCCCCGAGACCACATTATACCAAGTAACTGAGGCGGGTTACGTCGTGAATCCGAGACAAAGAACAAACGATCGAGAGCGAAGGACGCATGAGAAGACTCAGTCATTGACATTGAGAATAACTGGCAAATATCAATGGCTGCAATTAAGCAACAGGCCGCTAAAGAGAAACGCTTGATGTTATATTGGCAAAACAGCACGGTTACCATAAAATACGCTGGCACCGGCTCAGAATTTCCATTATCCTTACATGCAACGTTAGAGCTCCGCATTCGAGCCAATTTGCCAACTAGTGACTCGTTAAAATTAGACGCTGTTTCACGGCCGTCCAAGACAATGCCGCATCAGGGCTGATGAAGCGGTAACTGCCGGAGCAGTGCGCTCGCTGGCCCACAGGCGGAATTAACGCTCCGCGAAAGGCAGGGGCGGTGTTACACGGCCTACCGAGATTTTTCTCATCATCAGTTTCATCCTCGTCATCATCGCCATCATCATCATCAGCCCTTTGTCAATCCATTGCTGGATGAAGAGCTCTAGTCATCTCGCACGAGCCTGCAGATGTAACAATCCACCCGGCACGCTCTAATTTCATCGCTCCATCTCCTCCGAATGGACGTGTCCCCACGCAAATTCGTCACCAATCCTCGGCTGCCTATCAGTTCATCAGTGATGACCATCAGCCATTGTCCTTCTGGCCATGGGACGTTTAGAGTATTTGGCTGATAAGCCACTTCTTTGAGGTATCTTGTGTTAGCCAGGTTTTTTTTTAAAGAGCAATATAGGCTCAGTGGGCCTTACCTGGTAAAATAAAATAAAAAGTAGTTTAAACAGTAAAGTCCTGCTCTTTGGTTTTTTACCGAACGAACCAAAGATTATGGATTCCTGCAGTCACGAAAGCTTCAAATCAAGATAGTAACGTCCTGCCTGATCTCCCTTACTACTCTAAATGGTTCAAATGATGTCATTAACCACATACAAACTTCAAATCTAGAATGACACGTACATTCTCTAATCTGTGTGCTCGTCTTGTTAACACTCAGTGTATTTCCACGCATGCGTCCGCCCCCCACCTCCCCTTGTTTTTAGAGCGTGTTTTTTTGCTTCAGATTTGTCGTTCTATGTTTCATACGCTTTGGTTCTTTCGGTAAAGCCACCCGACTTTACCGAAAGAACCAAAGGGTATGGATTCCTGCAGTCACGAAAGCTTCAAATAAAGTTCTATGTTTTGTTGTTCTTGTCGTCGTCGTCGTTAGTGACCGTGGTTTGTGAAGATATTTTTTTCCCCCGTGGTAATATAACACCGGGGCCGGCTGTAACCCACGCGCGACGCACTTATTTTTACCACCCGTTCTCGTTAAAGTTCTCCTTGTACGGCTCAATCTTTAATGCCACGTGACGTCACGTGCCCTTCACCAGCCACCGCGTTGGCATAGAGACATCCAGGGCACCTCTCTCGCCCAGAAACTAACAATACAAAATGTCACGCGTATGCCTCCCCCCCCTTCCAGAAAGACTGTTTACTTGAGCGTTAGGAGCCAATTCTCATGTGATTCATTATATCAAATCATTGTCTCACGGCGAGCTTTGCGTTCCATTTAATATGATGTCAGGGTGGCAATTAAATGCATTACATCATTTTATGAAGTTGTAACTTATTCCCATGCCTTGGAAGGAGCGGTGGCGCAGCGGTTAGTGCACTGAGATTGATTCTTGGCCAGTGCTAACATCAGCTGCGAGTGGTATCTGAACCAGTCCTTGCTCCACCCCCTTCTCCAACCCGCACTGACCACCGTAGTGAAGTATGGTCAAACAACCCCCGTGACCAGCACGGTGTGGGTTGACCTACATCCATCAGTGAATCTACAAAATGCAATAAACTATCACTAACCTATATTTATATGGCTATATTTTCTCTTCATGTGTCTTCCTGTACCTTAAAGATGCCCACAGATCACTCATAATCCCACTTTTAGATATGGCATATATGCACTGAAAGCTTTCAGAATCTAAATCTTTATTCATCCAGGAGAAAGCTTTACTTTTAATCGACGCATACACAATGCAATGGAATGCAATTTGAATCAATGCATAATGTTCAATGTAACTACATCTCAGGGAGAAATCTGAGATCGGAGGGTATGGTGAAAAGATCAATTGAGTACTAAATAAGGAGGTATTCATATTTGGAATCATTGGAGTAGCAGAGTGGGGTTACTGTTTTTGCTTCAGAGGCACTCAGCTTATCCGTGGCTAACATCATTGGTAGGAGAATCTGAACAGCTTCCATCTGTTATATGTGTTGTAAAATATACTATTAAACTATAAACTATTTTTTTTATTTTACCAGGTAAGGCCAACTAAGCTCCATAGCTGTTTATCAGAAGCGACCTGGCCACAAATGAAAGCTCAACTAAGTAGCTTAACGTGTGGAAATGTATAGCAATTAAAAAACTCTCAACGCGTGTTTCTAAATGTGGAGGAAAAAACCGGAAGATCCGGAGAAAAAGCAACGCGACCACGTGGAGAGAGACATGCAAACTCCAAATATACAGGCGTGAGGGTCATGATCAAACTCACGACCTCCTGTATATTAGACCAGGTAGTTAACATCTTGCCACCGTTAAAACATTGAAAATGTAAGCATTTAAAATAGACCTCACGTTTGTGTGAGCATGTTTCTCTTTGGGTCCTGTAGCCAAACGCTTGCTTACCATCCGTAGTGTGCCTGCCTCTCAGTACCACAGTGACCCCTATCGATAAAATATCAATGCCTGCAGAGTGCTGCATTCATTTCTTCTTTTGAGCTTAGTATTCGTATTTTAGTTTACGTAGGAATACGACCAAATGTGTACAAATAAATAAGGCCACTTTTCGCGTTCATTAATAGTGCTGCCCAAACACGTCCAAAAGTGCGCACACCGTGGAGATGGAGCGATCAAGTCGGTTCATGTGCAGAAGCCAAATCAGTGTTCTTCAACTAATTTTAAGAGGGGGGCCACTTTCGCCGAAAATACATCAGTGTGAGGGCCGCCACACATTTGAAACCATTGGTGTTTGACAGCATGATGGGGTGTTTTCACAGTTTGTGTAGGGGCCTCTACGTCAGGGGCTGCACTGAATGCCACCAGGGGCTGCCAGTGGCCAGCGGGCCTTGCAAAGGAGATCACTGAGCTCGATGCACGTTCCATCTCAGGCCCGTGAGAGATGGTGATGGCATGGGGAAGAGGTCTTTATCCAGCAGAGGTTTGGGCCTTGAATGGATTGACAATGACTGCCGATGATGCAGATACTGACATTTCACGCGATTGCCATTCTTCATGGCAAAGATACAGTTGCATATTAATATATCTAAAACCAAAATTACTGCGTAGATTTATGTGCGGTTCTGCTATATAGCTCTGTGATCTTCTTCAGTTCCTGAATAATAATTTATAATTCCTCGGTTGAAAATGCAAATGAAACACCATAGACAGTGCACTAATTTTCAGCAGAAGCCGTCAAAATGTTGCAGGGCAAATAGAAACCAAACGTTGAACATCGCTTGCAACCCATTTAACCAGTCCGCGTTATCTGCTAACCTCTACGCACGAACGTGCATTGCGTTATCCGGTAGAGTATATTATCTCCGCAGTTACCACAATTGGCACTCAATGCTGAATATGACTCCCATTCGCACCGTGTCTCCCCAGGTAACAACGTGCATCTCTCCTCCACAGAGAACCGTCTCTGCCCGCACATGACGAGTTCCTATGTGCTTTTCTAAGCAGGCAATCTGGATTCCAGCAGTAGCAGCAGCATCACCACCACGTAAGATATGTGGTGGTGATGTTGATCAGCTGGGAGTAATTATACCAGAACGTATCGTGAGAGGCATATTAAGAATATTCTTGCAAATGAGACTCTATCCTGGTCCCGTGAGTTCTCACCTGATTAAACTAAATACACTTACATTTTCAACAATACCATCTGGTAACTCAGAAGCGTCAGATCGTTCATATTTTCAATTTTTATAATCATGCCTTCATTTCTTCAATACAATTGTTTTTAGAAGAGCGTATCCCAACGTCTCATGCGAATTGTTGCGCAGGTGATGCATAGTTGTTGTAATCCTACGTGGAAATTAACTGCCAGGAAATTATGGAAAACAATTCACGAAGAAGGCAGCAAAGTGTGCCTCGGGATAAATATGAGCAAAGCAAGTGTCATGTAGTACACGTTCGCTAATTAATTGAAGATTCCTGTTCGAGAGGCAGTGAGGCACAACTGGAAGGCACATCAGAGCATGCGTCACTCGGGCAATTATTGAAGGCGCACCGGGTAACAAAACGATGAGGTAAGGAGGATTATATTCTTTGGTTCTTTCGGTAAAGTCACGTAGATAGGAAATAATAAAAAGGTTTTTTAAAAAATCACGACATTTCGATCGCAACACAAGCGATCGTCCCCAGGTGAACAAATACAGCTGGCGAACCGTTGACAGAAATATAGCGAGAGAGCTGCTTGTGCCAAATGCAGAACCACTGCAACCAAATGTTATATATGCTTGGAGTAGGCGGGGCCAGAGATGGAATTTGCAAGTAAATTAAAGATCGCAGAGCTAGGAATACCTCGGCTAATTGTGTCTGTATTAACCCCAATATTTGTGGTCAGAATGCAAACAAAAATAAGGCGATCGGTATTACCTTGGTGTCGCGGCATCTCTTCAGAGAAGTGAGAGACTCGATCAGGGGAGCCCTCCTGTCTCGGAGTCCGTTAAAAGATCTAATAGTTGTGTGGAAACCCTCCCCGTAGAGGCGGTTAAATCTTGACTTCAAACTTTTCACCTTTTTATTATGTTCTATCTACGTGACTTTACCAAAAGAACCAAAGAATATGAATTCCTGCAGTCACGAAAGCTTTAAGTCAAGATTTAAAGAGGATTATTGCCGGTTGGAGTGCTTCGCAAACTCAATTTGATCATTACAAGCTATAGGAGTGGCCTAAAGAAGATGAATTTAATCAGTGTATGTTGTCTGCTTTAGAACCTTGGATTGCGAGCATAATTCGTTCCGGAAATGTGTTTGTAATCCAAAGTACTCGTATATCAAAGCACTCGTATATCAGTTGTGATCACGTGACGCTCGGCAGACAAAGCGTATACGTACTACTCGTAATGCAAGACCTCGCTCGTTTATCAAATTAATATTTATTTTAAAATTTTGCTCGTGTTGCAAAACACTCGCAGATCAAGTTACTCGCAATCCAAGGTTTTACTGTATTTCAATAACTTTATTAACATCAGACAAAAAACCCGGGTGCGTTTTACTTTCCAAAGCCTCTATTATTTCAGAAAATATATGACCACCAGAGAGAGAGCCATTGTTGAAACATTTTCCCCCAGAAAAAAAGTCCAAAATGTCACGTAATCCTTGGAACTGTGTGGTGTTTGAACATTTATTTTAAAAGTCCCCAGCTGCCAGAAGCTGACTGTAAAGGTCAGCAAACAGTGAAGAAAACCAAGTAGGAACTTGCTGCTGCCTGACGTTAATTCACTACACCTCTTCTCTTCCTACACTCATATGTCTCAATGGACTAAGCCATTAGGAGTAGGCTGAGCTCCAGGAATGAGGAGTATCTAAGCCCCGCAGCTATGCACTCTCTGTATTTGAGATATGCTCTTGATTTCTGGATTAACCCCAAGAAATCCAAATTAGAGGTGCACAATTTTGTATTATCAGGGATTAATTTAGTTTCGCTTTGATCCTAAAATATGTCACTTCCATGCGTTTTCCGCAAAAAGTGATGTCACGTAGCATTGGGTGATGTCATCTTTGTCCAAAAAATTGGCAATTGTATTGAAACATCTGAAATTATATATTTTTTACGTGAATTTAATCTCCATTTTGTTCCTCCTACCACTGAAATATGTTGGTCTGTAGTAGGGTTACCACGATATCATTATTCATGATACGATATCAATTTCACAATATAACAATTATAATGATGTCAGTTTCCCATTACTTTGGAAATGCATTTCACGTTACTTTTTTATTGTGTTGTAGTGTTTGATGCTTTTCTGTACTAAAGTGTTGAACTGCTGTTCTCTTCGCCTAAACCTGCCATAAGCATTTTTATCAAAAACAACTTGACAACCTCTAATGCCGAACGTATGTGCTGTCAGTTACACGAGAAATCAACTTCAAAGATCAGGCTGTCATGTGCTGTTAATTACCGTTACCGTGAAAACATTCGCAAATAACTAAATTAATAGATAATGGCTACTCGTTTCGAACGTTAACTATTGAGTTTGTTATTTCATAAATATTTCGTCAAGATGAATCATATTTGGGAAGTATAAAAGGATTAACAAAAATCACGGAAGAATATTTAACCAAAATCTGACCATACATCTTCGTGGACGTTTTATTTCATATGTCGAATTGCCATATGGTGGTGACCCTTGACTATGACAAAAATCAGGTAGCACAGAGGTTTTTCAAGGTCATGCACGAGAGGGTGGCATGGCTGGTTCTTTGTCCAACACCGGACTTTATATGAATCTGATGGAAAAATGCTCTTCCAAAATGTTTTATTTTTGTCCAGAAATATATCTAATTTGTCATGATATTGAATTATAAATGTAAAAAAAACTATTAATCAAAGTCTGTATTTAAACTAGGCGAGGGTCCATTGAGGCTAAATCTATATCTGTTAGGGGCAACCAGGTTCATTAAATAATGCAAAACAAATGGTAAAAACGGATACAATACAACCGTACAGGTTTGAAAACGTAAGTTAAACAGAAAGGCATAACATGAAATCATATCCATATATCTGAAAATGACCAAATCACTGGGGATGCACCCAATCTTGTAAAATATCAGAAGCTAGGCAATGGTCAGTCTGGACAGTACTTGGATGGGCAACTACCGTGCATAACAGGTGATATAGGCTGCTGGACTAGTGTGGGCAGTGCAGTGGGCAGCAAAGGGCATCGTTGCGTTGTTCTTCCACGCTCCACCGCCTACACTCTCCCTGCCTTCACCAGGCAGCTGCGACCCAGCAAGGTTAAAATGTGGTCAAACACCCACAACTTGCAGGATATATGGGGAGGCCCCCCTCCAGAATTGGATTCAATGTGTGCTGTGCGTGCGCATTCGTAAATGCAAACTTGTTCCAAGCATCCATAATAGAGGGGGGGGGGGGGGGTTTCCATAAATCTGGCTGTCGCCTGATGAAGCTAGTTGTAAATACTTGCGAAACGTCGTACTCAGATTGTAAATGTTGTGGCTTGGCTCTCCAACACACCGGTTAGTGCTGTACTAGTGACGAGCTGGCACGTTCTGTTTACGTGACAACCCTTACTAGTTGGCTGTGTCGGGTGGTGGCGGGTTTTAACGACACAACATTTATATATTTACACGATCTAACCCCAAAAAAACCTTATATTTTGGATATTGGTCGTGAAAGCCTACGTGTTAAACTTGTCAAAGCACGTGGTTTGACACGTGCAAATATAATAATGTCGGTTTTTTTACATATATTAAATCTATTTCCACTGGGTGAGTCCCCTGATAATCACTCAAGCACTTGCAACGAATGGTCCCCCACATGGCCACGTAAAAGGCAGAGAGAGATAAGCTCCCAGGGCTCACAGACGAGTTCTGAGAGCGATGATGGCGTTGCGATAAACAGCAGAGGGAGCCATTGCATCGTGAGCCACTCAATGCAGTCTCAAACTTGATTCTTTGCAGAGGTTATCCGCCGTTTTTTAAGTTGCCTATGTTGCCTGTATAAGTTACACTTGTTGAAAAATGTAGGGTTTTTTTTTAAGGTCGGTGTTCATGTTGTTTCCTGCAACCTCGTTCACTGTTGTACTTTACTCCAGACTATTTAAACCTTGTAAAATGTGTGCATTGTTTCCTGCATCCTTATTCATTGTTGCACCTTACTCTATTTTAACCTTGTAAAATGTGTACATTGTTCCCTGCAACCTTATTCATTGTTGCACCTTACTCTATTTTAACCTTGTAAAATGTGTACATTGTTTCCTGCATCCTTATTCATTGTCGCACTTTACTCTGACTATTTTAACCTTGTAAAATGTGTACATTGTTTCCTGCAAACCTTATTCATTGTTGCACTTTACTCTATTTTAACCTTGTAAAATGTGTGCATTGTTCCCTGCAACCTTGTTCATTGTTGCACTTTACTCTATTTTAACCTTGTAAAATGTGTACATTGTTCCCTGCAACCTTATTCATTGTTGCACTTTACTCTGACTATTTTAACCTTGTAAAATGTTTACATTGTTTCCTGCAACCTTATTCATTGTTGCACTATACTCTGACTATTTTAACCTTGTAAAATGTGTACATTGTTCCCTGCAACCTTATTCAGTTGCACTTTACTCTGACTATTTTAACCTTGTAAAATGTGTACATTGTTTTATGCAACCTTGTTCATTGTTGCACTTTACTCTGACTATTTAACCTTGTAAAATGTGTACATTGTTTCCTGCAACCTTATTCATTGTTGCACTATACTCTGACTATTTAACCTTGTAAAATGTGTACATTGTTTCCTGCAACCTTATTCATTGTTGCACTATACTCTGACTATTTTAACCTTTTGATTTAAAGCTTTCGTGACTGCAGTAATTCATATTCTTAGTTTTTTCCGGTAAAGTCAACGGTAAAGTCAACGTGACTTTACCGAAAAAACTAAGAATATTTTAACCTTGTAAAATGTGTACATTGTTTCCTGCAACCTTGTTCATTGTTGCACTTTACTCTATTTTAACCTTGTAAAACGTCTCGAGATGGTAATTAAAATGATACTGCAGTAGTTAGTGTGCTGTGCAGTCCTCTCGGGTTGTGCTACCGCATGTCGTTTGGCACGAAATCCGACGTTTCACTCCACATGCCGGGGGCCTTCTTCAGGAAGTGAATATTCTGGGCTGGGAATGAAACGTCAGACACCATGCCAAGCAACGCGCGTTGCAAACGGGGGAAATCCATCGTGGAAGTATCCTCTTATTTACCATTAACATTGTTCCGTTCTTCCTATTATACTTGCAAATATCTACGCTGATCAGCGGTTAAGAAAAGTAGCATTGTGTAAAATTATAAAAGTATATATTTTTTTACTTTTCTAATTAATAAAACACCAAGTCACTCAACAATGCATCATTGTTCATCAGTAACAGTTTTATTAAACCCGTGAAACGAAGTAGATATGAAAAAAGGAACTGAAATTTCAACTGCTGTACACTATTGCCATTAGAACAAATACATTTATTCAAGGTATATTCAACACTAAATGATAAGCGAGAGCAATAAAAGTACTGTATTATGTGCAAACATGCCAAATCAATGCCATCCTGGTAATTATTAATTGGCATGTTTGTTTACATGACAACGCTAATTGGCTGTGTCGGGTGGTGGCGGGTTTAACGACACATTTATATTTACGAGATCTAACCCAAAAATGTTTATTATTACGGACTTACAGTCCCATATATACTTCCCAAGACGTGTTGGAAAGCGTTCGATTAAATAGTTTAGGCCGATTAACTTCTTAATCGATTAATCATCGTCCGGGTGAGCTCGTAAATTAACGCTTCAGTTTCCACGTTATGGCGGCTGCAGCAGCGGTAACGTAGCAACGACTTCCACAAACACTTTGCCGCCAAAACGCAATTGTTAATTATTTCTATTCTGATCGACGCAACGGCGCTAACGACCAATGCATTAGCACCGCTGCAGCAAACGTGCCATTGCACGCGAGCGTACGAAGCTGCGAGCGATGTCCAACGCGCTCAAAAAATATATTTTTAAAAAAACACCCCCACAAAAACCGCCCTTTGAGCTGCGCCGCTAAAAGTATACACCGCCGCTTTCACGACGTCACGCCCACGGGGTAAACATATCCCAGCGTGCACCGCGGCGTGGGTGGGGGGTGGCCGGGCGTGGCCGCGTGGAGACGGCGCCAGAAGCCGAGTTCCAGCGCAGCTCTCACCCCCCGCGTCTCTCTCGCTGCGGCTCCGGTTTCCCGGCCAGCGGTGGATAGAGCAAGCTGAAGCTTGACCAGCTTCAGGGCGAATAGGAGCGCACGTCGCAGGCGGCTCCAGCCGGTTCCCGAGGAGCAATCGAACCACAATCGGTGCAGCGAGCGGCTCCGGCCTTGACTGCAGCAGCAGCAGCTTCAGAGGCTCCAACTCGGCTCCCCTCCCCCCGAGTCCAGCTAAAAACTTCCCGTTCAGCAGCGGATAGAGCAAAGCGGCCGCAGCTTCACAGCGACTATAGAATACATTATCCAGCGGCGTCAGCTTTCTTACGGTCAAGCCTGAACGATAGCTTCAGCGTCGACTTCGCATCCAGCTAGTGGATACATATCCAGCTTCAACTCCGGCCTGCGCTGCAGCTCGATAATCATCATATCCAGAGCCCTTGAGCCTCCTGCTCCAGCGGTGGTTAAGAGCTCCATAACGAGTCCAAACTGCATCGTTCAGCGGCTCCAGCAGCTACCTTAACCTCACAATCTGCTCTCCAATAGACTCTCCGCCGCCGCCACTACGTTAGTTCCAGCTCCCGCCTAAACTACGGCTCCGTAGTAGGTAGGTAGGTAGGGGGCGGGGGGGGGTCCAAGCTTGTCGCGACGCATCCCACGGCTGGGAGTCGCGTCCATTGCGACTGCAACCCTGGATCTAGCAGCCTCGCCACCAGCTCCACCCGCGACTCCGCCTCGAGCCCAAGCCTCGACTCCGGCCTCGCCCGAGCGGGGCGGCGATGCCTCGGGCGGCGCTCGGGCGCTGAGAGTCCACGCGGTGGACGCCGGTGCCGTCGCGACGATGAACGTCAACAGCAACAAGACGGTGGCGGTGAACGTGGGCGACGTGGCGCAGCGCTGGATCGAGTCCGGCGCCCTCCTCCAGCCTCGCTCCCTGCAGCCCGACTCGGGCTCTGGAGACCGGGGGGACACGGTCCTGCCGGCGGCGGCTACCACCGCCGCCAGCAACCCTCCTGCTGTCCCTCAGGTGCCCTTCCACATCCCCGGGCTTGGCCGCCTGAGGCCGTCCTCCTACCTGGCTCTGTTCAGCGCTGTGAACAAGCTGGCTCGCCTGGACGACTTCGTGTGCGAGCTCAAGATCGGATCGGGATTCTTCTCCGAAGTCTACAAGGTGACTGACGGCAGTGGTCACACCGCGTTCTCTGGGGGTGGGGTGGGGGGTGTGAGTTGCTTCTTAGTTGTCTTAAAAGTGCACCTAGCCTGGCACAAAGCGCGGTGGTGCCGTCACCCTTCGTGGCGAATATCAGCTGCCCGCTGTTCGTGGTCGTCGTCGTGGTGATGATGACTTCTCGGTTGTGCTGAGGTCGTTAAGTTGTTCCTCACTTAGGTCATCCCACAAAGACGCGGTCGCATAGAAGTATCGTGCAACAGTGGATTTTCCAGGCGCCGCTGTCTGCTGCCGACCCAGAAGCAACGCCGGCTATAACGCCTGTGGGTGTTCGCTCTTTCCCAAGCGCTAGGCCTGTCGAGACGTGGATGATGATGCTGGGCCATTCATCAGGCAGACCAGTTTAGTGGCACAGATGTGGCCAAATCGTATACTGTAGTAGTAACTTAAGTCTCAAAACTGCAGTGTTTCTCGAAGAGTTGTAGGCTACGCCAATGACCTAGAATGAAAGAGATGCCCCATGTGGGCTTGGCATGATTTATTGCCCCTGCACTTACACTTCGGCTTTCATCGGCATCAACATTATCTGTGGTCAATCCACTTTTGGACGCAGGGCCTTCTCCACCCATGCTTGTCAACGACCGTGTAATGCAATAGTTGGCGTGAAGTTAACACATCTCTGTGTGTTTATTGTAATGTTTTGGTCAAAACTGCTGCACTGAACTTGTTTATTTTTCATTCGTAAAAATTGTACATGTAAAACAAATTGTTAACGTTGTGGATTTTTCTCTCCAACACACCGGTGGGCTGAAGTAGTAACTAACTGGCGCGTTTTGGTTTACGTGACAAACCTTGCTGGCCGTGTCGGGTGGTGGAGGGTTACGACACATTTATACTTACGAGATCTAACCCAAAAACCTTTATTATGAATAATATTGGTCGCGAAAGCCTACGTGTTAAACTTGTTTATTTCATGTTCCAGGGGCTCATGTTACAATGCACACATCATCAACTACAGTGTCTTCCTCACTGCTAGGTTGTGTGCGTTTTAAATGAAGCACACACAATAACCCCTTTTTATATAACAGAAAATTACCTGTGGTATTGCAACTGTTTTGATCAAAACGGCGGCGCCACGGTTAACTACCTCACCTGGTATACAGGAGGTCAGGGGTTCAGTCCCGACCCTGACGTCTGCTGTATTTTTTGGAGTTTGCCCCCATGGTGGTGTGGATTTTTCTCCGGGGTCCTCCGGCTTTTCCCTCCACATTTAGAGGCATTCGTTGAGAACATTTGGCCTTCTTAAATTTACCCATCATAAGCCACTTTCGTTGAGCTGTCAATTGTGGACCTTACCTGGTAAAAAAAAGAATAGTTTAGTTTTCGTATTAAGCTGCAGTGCGAATCCAACCCCAGGGGGGGGGGCCCTGCGTGTTGGTGTCTTATCCCATAAATCAACTGGAGTTATTTTCCCCGTTTTATTATTCTATAGGCTGCCCTTAGAGTGCTTCATTTGCAGTGTGCGTTGTCTTTCCTTGCTTTTGCATTATAGCTGTCAAGTAGAGAAATGAGAGATCAGTGTTTGGCAACCTGTGGTCCACAGACCACACTTACTGATCTGCAAGGCCATTGGAAGTCATCTGTAGAATTTGCGTATACTGTGATTTCATCACAAAACCCGGTGTAACCTCAGCCATCTCAATAATACGAAGCAATGAAAAGCAAGGAAATCGGTTGTTTATATGGAGATCAATTGACATTTTACTGAGTAGTCTAAATGTTGAAAAACATTTTTACTGGTACTTTGTGATTTGCCCTAAGGTGGTAACAATGTGGTCGGCATTTTATATTACTTTCCAGAAAGGTTGGCGAGATTGTCACGTAAGTTAAGGGGGAGCCGGTTGAGATCGTCCCAATTCGGCAGTTCGGCGTTTAACGTAGCCCTGTCCTTCCCTTGATGATGCCACTGCTCGGCAAATGTGGGGTGGCAGGATGCTCGATAGCATGGAGAGCCATGGTGTTGGCATTGATGTCGGTGTTCCGATGATGATACGCATGGCTGTGTTAAGAAATAACGGTGCTGTATAATGTTTTGTATGACGATGCCTTAGGCTATATACCCTTTGCTTCCAGCCGTAAAAGTTTTGGATTGCGTACAGCTGGCACAACCTAAACACTTGACCCCGTTGGTTAGATTTTGGCATTTTAACTTGTTTGAAACAGGCCATTGCCGTGGAGAAGATGAGCAAGGGCAGTAGAATGGATTTGTGTGAAAAGTCATCATAGTTTACGAGGAATGTGATAAGTTGCGCCTCTGAGCAAAACCTCAGCTAGTTTGACCTAGTCTGGTATCCATTTGTATACTGTGATTTTTAAGGTCGTGTATTTGAGGTCTTGTGTGGCTATAGAGTTATCCAAATCTACGAAGAAAACAAACTAGGATTTTACAATGGGTACACCACAGTCTATTGGCGTGCCGCATGTGGCAAGATCAATTGTGGGTAGACACACACCTTTTCCCAAATGTTTGGTCAGCATGACAGAGTGGGCCAATTTCTCTCCAGAGGGGTTCCATAGAGTTCCATCTACTGGAGGCCCTTCCGCCAGCAGTGCCGTGAACAAACAATTGCAGGGCTGCACCATTACCTTTGCACCTAGTTGTCTTCAATTTTAAATTTGAAAGAAAAAGCAGCCACGACTATTAATAGAGCTTTCTTCTGCCTGATTTGCGGCTTTGGCAGTGCACGTGGCTGGCCTTGCTACCCCCTGCTGATGGACCTCCCACAGTTGAGGCAGCAGGGTTATGCAGCTGCACACTGTCAGGCATGAGGCAAGTTCACACCACAGGACATGCTCCAATCGGGCAGTTTGGCTGTGTGTTCCGTGCTAAAAATGAATTGCGTGCCCAAACTCTGGAGTGTGGCCCTTTAGCGTGTGCACGTGCAAGCTTCATTCAGAATTCTTAGCAATCTTGGAATTAAATAGAAATGTTTAAGGTCTGCATGGGGTCACCATAGGCACCTAGTGAATATAATAAATTAAAATATGGAATAGTCAAGTTCATAAGGTTGGCACCGGCAGAGCTGAAATCCCAGAGTGCATGTTTTCTGAGGCGCAAGCCACGCTAGTACTTGCTGCAGGTTGGGGACACATTCCAGCGGGCTTGCATATCTGTGTCGTACCTCTGCGAGGGGGTGGCTTTGCTTTTTGCACTGCACACAATGCACACGCTTTGAGAGTTTGCTGCAAGATTTTACATTTAGATAGCTACACCTGGCAGAGCCTCTCCTTTTACCAGCATGGCTAGCTCTTAACAATTAAACTGTTGTATGAATACAACCAGCCTATGATCAAATCACCCGTGTAATGCAGCCGATTTCGTCAGATTGCAGAAGCTAAGCAGTGTTGAGCCTGGACAATGCTTGGATGGGTGACCAGTATGCATAAAGCATGTGTTGTAGGCTGTTGCAGGGCATATTATCAGCAGAGGGCAGTGTAGTAAAATCCTTTGTTGTAATGTATTTCTATGCTCCCACGTTTATACTCCCAACCTTTGCCAACCCACACTGACCAGGTTGGTGAAGGTATGGTCAAATAACCCCAACGGTTGAAGAGGCCCTCATCCAGCAGTGTAATTTGATCTGGCCGGTTGGGATTAAGCAAAGCACACGCTGAAAATATGTTCCCGTGTATAATGTTGCGTGACCGATGTAACAAAGCAAGTATTTGGAGGAAGTTATGTTAAGGAAAATAAATCTGATCACCATTTTCAAGCTATACTTGCATGTTGGTAGCATGGTATCCCTTTAATGAGCCTGCATTTCAAGGTAATGAACATTGCAAGAGTCTTGTGAAATTACTAAAATTATGGCCTTAGGGCTGTTGTAGTATATATGCGTGGCCAGCACACACAGTTAAGTATTGCCTGTGTTTGATTTTGTCTTTTAAATGCAAATTCCTACTGTGCGGGTAATGCAAGGGAGGAGGAAATTGTTGACAAAGTGTCCGCGGGGCACGGTGTGGATCTGTTGCCGATAAGAGTAGATTAACCCTGCCACCTGTGACAACAACAACAACACACTGACACGTCTTGTTTTTTTCTAAGCTTCGCGCGCAAGGCGTCCGTATAATTTCTACCGCAGCGCTCCCGACACTTTACCCAGTGCCTGGTAATGCTACTACGTTTGTGTACTTTTCGCCCGTCGTCTCAAGCACGGTGGCATCCTGTTTTTTTTTGCTTTCCGAATGACAGTGGCGCTTGAAACGACGGCAGACAGTGAAGCGATCTTTGCTGCGCTTGCACGCGTGTCGCTACGAAGGAACGTGAGAGCACTTGCCCGGGCGGGCGGGCTGTGGCCTCCATTTGAGCGTGGCCCCCGTCACTCGATACGCGTTCAATGCCATTACACGTGAACAAAGGGCCCGGTGAATTTGTTCTCCGTGCTACCCGTAGCATTAGTATTCTGTATCTTCACCAGTCCCCCCCCCCCTTTTGTTAGACTTGACGTGTTATGAGTGATGTATTTGCAGCAATGTGTATAAGTTTGATGTACTTCACACACCCAGTTCTGAAATTACCTTTTTCTTCAATGGGACCTGGCTGGTGGCAATGATTTAACATTCCACAAATGTTTGAACGGGTCTGGCCGATTTCTATCTTGGGCAAGAGGAATTATTTGCATTTTTATGTTGTGCTGGCGCACTTAAGTGTCCTTATGTAAAAGAGTTGTTACGCACAACGTGTCGTTTTAGATTGACGGCATGACACCTTGCTATTTTAGTCTTAAAAGACCCTTTATCCTCGCTCCCTCGTGAGCGTCCACTTCAAAGGGAAGTGAGGCCTGAACACTTCTCGGCTGCATTTGGCTCCTCCGAAATGCTCGGTCCGTTGCACACCTTTGATTACGCGGCCTAGCACATTGGGAGCCTCGGAGAGCCCGCGCGATGATTAAAATTTGTTTTTGCTTGGATACCCAAATCTTCATTGCCCTTGGCCTTGACTCGGTCTTGCGTTGTCTGCCCATGTCCAGTCCGACTCGACGTAAATGGATTGCAAGTGTAAATAAAAAAGGAGGGTTGTGTTTTTTGTATGTGCAGGAATGTAGTTCCCCAGGGTCAGACAGGTCAAACTGAACAGGAGAAATTCGATGAAAGAAACTAAGCCTCATTGCTGCCTGTACAAGCAAAATATGCACACCTGGAAATCCTGCTCTGGTTCGTACGCATGCATTTGTCTACCGTTTTGGGATTTGTGCCACATACCAGACAGTGTTGTGTTGGTCGTATGGATCATTGCATTAAGATGAGAGGCTTGGTTTTTCCCGGTTGGTTTAGGCAGTAAAACCTAACTGAATGTTAAGGCACTTTTTCAGGAGATTCCTGCATTAGATGGTTGGACAATTCCACGAATTAGTGTTTGGCTTTAAACTTTTAGATTCACCAGCACTGCATATATCAGTTGTGTTTTATGCATTCTAGTAACATTCTGAACTCTACTCCCTTGACATCCTACAACAACAACACCAACTTAATCGTGGAACTTTTTTTGTGGTTTCTGCTTGCTTCACGACACGGCTGGCAAGCAATCTAGAGTCACTCAATAATACCTGAAGACAAATTAGTTTTAATCACGTCGCGGTGGTGAAAAATATACACATCAAAAGGACCAATCGATGCAATTTAATAACTCAAACTGCCAGTTGGATTGGCAGGGTGGATTTATACATTAGCAATGGGAATGTGAACTTGGCCGTGTGGTCGTCTATTCTGTTAAGCGCTCCTCCGCTTTGGCCTGCAGTGTTTGTTCGCTTTTGATTGGCAACTCCCGTTTGTACTCGGAGCTGGGGGTATCAGATCCCCAAAGGTCATTAAAGGCTAAATGGGGGGGGGAGGGAGTGCTGCGGGGGGGAGGAGAGCTGTGGGAGGGGTATCCGTCTCCCAGTGTTCATTACCAAAATAACTTCACTTATCCTGATAACGCTACAGGATCTGGGACTTTTTCAGAGTCGCCATGAGCAGGTGCCGTTTTGGGGGGAGATGGAGGTTGGAGGGTGGAGGTCGCGTTTCTCTGTTGGCCACATAGCCTCGGCGTGAACTGTAAACCGCAAGCCGTATGCAAATGTATCTCTTGGTCTTCCTGACGCATTCCGTTACGTTATGGGTCCAATAGTCACACGAGCACTATTAATATCGTTTTACGTCCAGACTCGCAGAGGCCTGTCGATATGGGCGGACATTTGAAAATGTCAGATACGTGAACATATATATTAAATTTACAATAAATTACTGGACAAAAATAAGCGCAAACTGCTTTAAAAACGTGGGAAAGTGCTTGACGGTAATTTGGGAGAAAGAGTTTGAAAATTAACGTCGAATTTGAGAATATCTATAGAAAGAGATAGTTCTTCTTTGGTTCTTTCGGTAAAGTCACGTAGAATAAGTATAAAATAATAAATTGATAAAATAAAATAACAATAATATTCTCACGACGTTTCGGCCACAACGCAAGTGGCCTTCATCAGGTGAAGGGATGAGACTGTCTGGTAGGACAGCGCTGGAGATAGTTGTGCCATATGCAAATACAGCGCTGAGTGTGGGGCAGTTAATTTGTCACGGCAGGTATGTGACGGTCCGTATTTGAGACGTACTATCGTTTGTTTATTCACTTGATGTACAGGTTACTGTCGATTATGGAGAGTAATTAGTGTTAGCTGTACATGGGAACCTCTCCCCAGCTTATAATCCAGGACTTATGTAAGTGTCTTTTAATTCATTGTGTGTATATATTGTGAGTGATGTCCGTGTTTTTTAAAACTGACAGTTTAGTATCATCTGCATTTGCCAAATAAAAGCCTTGGGGGATGGATGCAGTAACATTCTCTCATGGCCCTTTTATTCCAAAGATAGCTCAATTGGTGTGTTTTTTTGTGTTGACAGCTTTTCTATTTTTAATTCAAATAATGGGTTTTATGTTGGCCGCAGGAGATGGCTTATCGGCTCCGCTAGTGACGCCTCCAGAATGAAAGACGCGGCCCTCCATTGTTCCGAAATCGAGACAAAAGTGTAAAAAAAAACCTTGAATATGACACTGCACAAAGTTGTCGGCACAAAGGAGCTTGGGATATATTTTGTTTTAGCGGTCACGTCGGACAGCGTTCCACACGTGAAATTGTGTTGCTTTAGCGCCACCCATTGTGTGCATTGACTTGCAGGAAAGTGAAGCACTCTGGCAGCATTCACATTAAAGGCCTTTAGAATTGACTGCAGGGGAGGTGCATTCATTTATGAATGGATCCTGGGGGAAGTTTATTTTTTTTTAAACCGTGGTTGTGTATTATATCACTTTTTTAGTCCATGAACTATTGCGAATCCGTTGGTCGTTCATACGAGCTCCATAGGTTGGCGCCCAGTGGATGAGCAGATTATTCGGCAGCCATTTAGACATGCCTACTACAGGAATCTGGCCTCCGAAATCTGAGAAACTCGCCACACGTGTGATGTGGTGACGATATGCAAATGTTGTACATGGGGATAGAAAATATCATGCAAATTCTATGAAAATATTTATTTGTTGCCTTGTTGGCCGTGTGTTTTGGGTCATTGTCATGCTGGAATACCCATCCACGACCCATTTTCAATGCCCTGGCTGAGGGAAGGAGGTTCTCACCCAAGATTTGGCCCCGTCCATCATCCCTTTGATGCGGTGAAGTTGTCCTGTCCCCTTAGCAGAAAAACACCCCCAAAGCGTAATGTTTCCACCTCCATGTTTGACGGTGGGGATGGTGTTCTTGGGGTCATAGGCAGCATTCCTCCTCCTCCAAACACGGCGAGTTGAGTTGATGCCAAAGAGCTCCATTTTGGTCTCATCTCACCACAACACTTTCACCCAGTTGTCCTCTGAATCATTCAGATGTTCATTGGCAAACTTAAGACGGGCATGTATATGTGCTTTCTTGAGCAGGGGGACCATGCGGGCGCTGCAGGATTTCAGTCCTTCACGGCATAGTGTGTTACCAATTGTTTTCTTGGTAACTATGGTCCCAGCTGCCTTGAGATCATTGACAAGATCCTCCCGTGTAGTTCTGGGCTGATTCCTCACCGTTCTCATGATCATTGCAACTCCACGAGGTGAGATCTTGCATGGAGCCCCAGGCCGAGGGAGATTGACAGTTCTTTTGTGTTTCTTCCATTTGCGAACAATCGCACCAACTGTTGTCACCTTCTCACCAAGCTGCATGGTCTTGTAGCCCATTCCAGCCTTGTGTAGGTCTACAATCTTGTCCCTGACATCCTTGGAGAACTCTTTGGTCTTGGCCATGGTGGAGAGTTTGGAATCTGATTGATTGAGTGCTTCTGTGGACAGGTGCCTTTTTATACAGGTAACAAGCTGAGATTAGGAGCATTCCCTTTCAGAGTGTGCTCCTAATCTCAGCTCGTTACCTGTATAAAAGACACCTGGGAGCCAGACATCTTTCTGATTGAGAGGGGGTCGAATACTTATTTCTCATTAAAATGCAAATCGATTTATAACATTTTTGACATGCGTTTTTCTGGATTTATTTGTTGTTTTTCTGTCTCTCACAGTTCAAATAAACCTACCATTAAAATTATAGATTGATCATTTCTTTGTCAGTGGACAAACGTACAAAATCAGCAGAGGATCAAATACATTTTCCCTCACTGTAAATCAAATATTTCATTCATCAATGCATCGCAGCTATGCTAGAATTTTGTATTTCTAATGTAACTTTTGCAGTTCTTAACATCGTGTAAATGCAAGCTCTAAATAGAGAGTTATGGGCTAATGGATTACCATGTGTCTTGCTGTGTGCATTTTGTATGTTGAATTTCTTTCGCAACGTACGTAGCCCACCGTGCTAAGCAGGGGTGCGGGGGAACGACGGCAAACTAAGCACAAAAAAGCAGTTCTCAAAGAAATTAGTCTTCGGTCTCGATTGAACGCAAGTGTACATTTGAACCGGGACAGGAATACTCCCACCCCTGCCTCCGTACCGTGCGCCCTTTCCGTCGTGCCTCCACGAATCGTTGTTAACATTCCGCACGCTTTCGGTCTCCGACATTCGTTCAATTCTCTTTGGTTCTTTCAGTAAAGTCACGTAGGTGAAAGAAATAAATATTTAAAACAACTTCTAATCTAGAATTCGTTCAATGGACCGAGTGCAACAACCGCGGGGGAAGACCTGAGAGTAGCAGCTGGTAGGGTTACTGTTCGGGCAAATTGTCACGTGTATACCGTGCAGCAGCAGCAGCGGCAGCAGCAGCGGCAGCTGTGGAAACTGGTGCATGGTGGAACGCGGTGGTAGCGACCATGAGGTGGCATCAGCAGCCGCTGTGACCACGATGACGTCTTGATCTTGACCAAATGCACCGGTTACGTACACCTTGCTTCACCTGCGCATGCCAGGGCCCACCCCCACGCGATGGGGGGTACGAGCTTGTCATCGCTACAGCTGCGCATTCCATCTCCATAGGGACGTTCAGCATCGAACGTTCGACCCGTTTCCCTCTCCGTCGTCGCCCCCTCCGCCTTCTCCGTTGCCCACCTGTCCGTGACGCCAGTGTTAGTTGTACAGCTTGTGAAAAAATTAGCGCACTTTCCCCGATTGCTACCTGCGGCTCACCCCGAGGCTGGAACCTTCCACAATGGAGTGAGTGGCGACCTGTTAACTTTGTTTATTTTTTTTCCGGCGTTTTTTTGGATCGTCACTTTGTGCACCAAATGACATGGGGGGGAGACCCCTTTTGAAACGAGTCTGGTGTCGATTTTCAGCCCCAACAAAGCATGTCGTGCAGTCTGAATTTAGTGTGGGAAGTGAGCATTGCCTAGTGATGGCAATGGATAAACATTGAGGTGTACCAAGGCGTTTTCAGCTTCCAGTTACTGTTTAGTTTGTTTTTTCAGTGTTAGGTTTTGATGGTTATAAGTCACTGGTCGCCTTCAGTTTTTCGTCGTTCGTTTCTTAAGCTCAAGAAACAATGTAACCAATTGTTTACATCAATTGCCACTGGCTCTACAGCTTTTGGAAGGTATTAACATTTTTGTGTGCCTTAATGCTCTGGTTCAAGTTCATTTTGTTTAACCAGATGAGACACTCTATATACCGGGAGAGTCTCATTTGCAAGAGTGAACCTGATTCACCAAAATGACACTGGGTCATGACAAAATCACACACCGATAGTTGTTTTATTCCGTCCACTTTGTTTGTCAAGGAAACCCTCAATGAGTTTTCAGACTCGTTTTTATGAGGGTCCTACGTTGGCGATATTTTTGGCCACTTGCGGTAGAAACACCATGGGTACCTGCAGGAAAAACCCCACTCGTACGAGGAAATAAGTTTCCGCACTGGTGGAGTCAATCCCCACTCCACTCTGCTGCCTCTGACCAACTCGCCCGGAATGCGCCCCATCTTGTCAGATCGCGGCAGTGAAGCTGGTGTCAACCTCGCTAGTTTTTGGATGGGCGACCACCGTGCATAAAGCAGGCGTTAAAGGCTGCTGTTGGCGCGATGTTGTGTACGGTACGTCTGTACACCCCCCGTCCGCCTCTCACCAACCCGCACCGCAGAGCCTGGTCAAATATGGTCATGCAGCCCCCCACCGCAACCCAGACGGCATAGGGAGGCTATTGCCCAGCAGCAGCAGTGGATTGTACATGAACATGATCCCGCAGCTCCTGGCGGCTTTGGAAGTTGCAGAAATGTATTTGATCCGCCCCAAAAGCGCTCGGGGGGGAGGGGGGCCCAAAGCGCCAGATTACTTTTTATTTCAAGTTGGGTGATGGCTGGTTTGTTTAAGCAGGGAGGGCACGGTAAATGTGCACCGTGGATGATTAATGTTTGGCGTTGAGAAAATGTGTTCGCAAAACGTTCTGAACCTTCACCATTTGGGGGATTTAGGGACGTTAGATAAATACTGGAGCATTGGAGGTTTGCGCGACGGGCCGTAGAGTAGAAATGAAAAGCGAGCGGATCTCTTTGTGCGCTATAAAAGAACCGGGGTCGTGTGTCACGTGAGTCGCCGCAATCCGATGAACAAATAAATGGTATGCAGGCACAAACATAATTTAGCTTTTTTGTGATTTACAAGATCCTATGTGTTATATGTACATGTACAGCCCTTGTTTCAACCACTGCTGAATGAGGGCCTTCCTCGTGTCCTGGCGGTCGTGAAGGTCATTTGAGCATGCTTCACTCAGCTGGTCACCAAGGTGGAGAACATAGATGCTAGGGCATAGAAGTACAGTACAACAACGGATTCTGCTGCACTGCCCTCTGCTGACAAAATAGCCCCCCAGCCTTTAACAGACATTGATCGATGCGTTTGTTAAAATCGAGTGTTATGCTCACCATAATGTATTTACATGCGGATATCGGGTTCAGTAAAG
The DNA here is from genome assembly GCF_048934315.1 of Petromyzon marinus. NCBI lineage: Eukaryota > Metazoa > Chordata > Hyperoartia > Petromyzontiformes > Petromyzontidae > Petromyzon > Petromyzon marinus. The sequence continues at coordinate 3,887,657 of NC_133710.1, read as the reverse complement.
TACTATTAATTCGACTTATATCGAATTGCATGAAAAGCTGTTTGAATGACGATGGAGCTGACGACAAAGAATAAATGACGCAGAATATACAGGACGGGAAATAAAAATGAGACTGTGCAATACAAGCGTGAAATACTTTTTTTTCGCAAGGTAACTTGTTGGTTCAGAGGTCAGAGTGATGACATCTGTTCAAAGTGTTGACCTCTGGCTTCAAATCCAGGTTTCAATCACCTGCGGTTGAACCTGGTTCTCAAGTGTAGTGGGTTGAAGGGGTCAGCCTGATCACCAGTTACAAATAATAAAATTAACAATAATTATATGCTATCTTGATATCAGCATCATGTGATATTTTGTTGCAGTACAGTCATGAGTGAGTTTATGGTGTTAGGCCGGTCATGAATGACTGCACCAAAAATAATCACATGACGCCGATAATACTATCAGGAAAAAATATATAAATATTGTAAAAGACTGACGCGTTGTTGAATCTAATCTTAACAGAGGCATGGAGGAGGCCTACCTTTGTACCCACCTTTTATCAGCCATTGATAAAATCGGCTTCATCCATCAGAGGCGTTATTTAAAACTTCTTTTGATGCCTTTGATCGTGTGTTATACATGGATTATTTGAGGCGGCCTGCCCATAAATAATTTAATCAATGACTGACTTTCCTATGTAGTTGTTTTGCATGCTTATTTAGAGTCTTGTGCTGTAACGAAACCATCCAAAGGCAGCTGTTTTCAATACCATATTCACGTTTGATTTAAAACACGTAGGCCACCGACACCTTTTCCGAGTTTAGAGGTTATGAAATGGTTCGAAAAGATAACTTACTCCTCTTCACTCCCTGTGCAGCATAAGGCCGCAAGAAGCCCATGGCCATGCCGGACGGTCTTTAGCAGCTTTCTTTGCTTAACCCCAAGACAGCCTCCCCCATGGTCTTTAGTTGGTTTTTAACGGTGCGTCGCCAGGTGGTCTTTGGCCTCCCACGTGGTCTTTTCCCTTGTGGTGTCCCACCGTAGGGCAGCTTTCGCTATGGACTCGGGTTCCATTCTCAGCACATGTCCCAGCCACCTGAGCCTTCTCTCTGTTACGTCCCGCGTTGTGCATCTTGAATTGGTCTCGATGTACAGGTGCCGGTTTGAAATCTTGTTTGGCAAGAAGATGCGACAAATTTTCCTCGGGCAGTTGTTGTCGAAAAGACGATAATAAATACTAATTGTGGTCAAAAAAAAAACCCACACATTCATGCATGCGTCTATTATTTTAAAACGAATATGGTATGCATCCAAAATAATATTTCTCAACCGTCAGGATGTTTTCTTTTATTTTCCAGTGGGTGTACAGTCGTCCATGTTGTCGGTAGAGTCCCGCTTAGCGCAGAACCCACCCCCACACCCAAAGTCAAGTGCAGTTGTAATCCTTGTATCCACGTGGCGTGACGACTTGTGAGTCCGGCACACACGTGAATGCCTCGGAACCATCCAGCACACGGCCCCAAACGCCTACTCAGTGCCGTCTTAAAATGTGTTATTTTGAGTTTCCGCATGATTTTTTTTTTACGAAAAAGCGCTTACCTTTAAAGGTAATTTATTTGTTATTTTTTGTTCCTTTCTTTGAACCTATATACGTGACTTTACCGAAACACCCAAAGAATATAGGTCATTTATAGCCTGTATCTTCATGCCCCTGATGTGTGTGGCCTGCACTGCATCTTTGTCCTGGGGATGGTGATGGCCTTTGGACTAATCAAACCAAAAATGGCGTTTGTATGTGAATGTATTGTGGGGAGCGGTAGTGCCGTGGTTAGTGCACTACCCTACGTACCCGGCGACCCGAGTTCGACTCCCCTTCGCCACCTATAACGAGTGGCTAATACATGAACCAGTTCTGGGCCTCGCCTAGGTCTCCTCAGCCTTAAATGAATACCTGGTGTGGTGTGTAAACATCACCACTGGGGAGACAAAGGCGGCCGGGCGTGATGCTGTGTCGTGCCGACCTCTCGACGCTTGCTAGCAGTACTTGCCCTCGCTGTCTGGTATGGTTATATGGGAGGATCTTTATCTTTGTATGAATGCTTGCGTACTTTTGTGTACCTTTGTTGCAGTGCCTTGGCACCCTTTGAGAGCCGAGATTGTAAAAGCTTTGCGATTTCAGATTTAATTGCAATGGTGGAATGTGGCTAAACGTTTAAACAAAGGTTGTTTTCTAGTACAGGTCTTTTTTATGGCACTGCACACATTCCATTGCTGTGAAGTGTCAATGCACATCGCAGTAAATCAATATGGTCATCGTCTTCCCAGTGAAATCCAGCAATTCGGAGACTGAGGGTTGGTTTTTTGCGTGTAAATGGTAAAAAAAAACCTCCCCGGAGGGCTTTGAGTTGGCCATGCAATGGAAGTATAGTACAACGTCGCATATCTGTAATACAGGACACTCAGGCATAGGCACGTGTAAAAAGATTAGATTTGTGAACATCTGTAGAAATTAGTTTTACCAGTCACAAATACTGCACGGGGTGTGAGTGGTTAATTGGCCATTACTGATATACAACGTTGCACTGTACAACAAATTGATTTATAAGCCCATCTGTGCGGACCTTTGAGTGTTATTACCACAATAGCCAAACAAGTTATTGGGCTAATGAAGGAGCCAAGAGTTTGGCAGTACAGAAAGTCGGTGTGCGACATGTTTGAACCTTTGTTATTCCCCTCTTGTGCGTGGGGTTTTTTTCACTTCGTGCTCAGGAGCTCTCTAGCATACAGAAACGCTCCTTAAGAGGAATAGGCCCAACGTCCCCTAATGCGGGGCCATCCTTAAATAAGTCTTGGTGCTCGGTGAGGCTTTCTTGTAAAAATAAATGACACTGTCATATTATTATTATCGAGTGAATGTCCACGAGACACGTTTTATACTTAGCTTGTTTTTGGTTAGCCGCCTTAGGTGGAGGGCTACGTGTGTCTTGGAGTAATATACAATGGCGCGCTATCGTACAACCCGGTCACCTTTATATATGAGCAGGCAAGAACCGATTGAGATAAATGATCGCTTTTACATGGAGCTAGGTTATACATTTTAATATGGCCAAGACGAGAAAAAATAACTGCTTTTCCTCGTCATCCCATCTTAACTATGGCACGTAGACAAGACGAGATGGCACAGTGTCACACACTGTGCGCCCTGGATTAGGATAGTAGTGCTCGGTTTGAAACTTCCTACTGAACATTGAACTATTGTGATGGCCAACCTTTAAAACTATAAACCCCTTCTTCAGATACACCCGGTGTTGTAAATATTTCTCAAACCCACTAAAGAAAAAGCCCTCCAATTGAATGCATTCGGGGTAATAAGTAACCTTGTGGTTTCAAAAAAATTAACACGGTGCATTCTGACTTATTTGTTTGCCCAGTGACTAAACATTCCGCTGCCTCCTGACAGGCCGGGTGGGAACTTTAGCAATCATCCCAGGTTACAGAAAGAGTATGTGTGCACTCGCATTGACCTTTGGGTGGAGCGGTGGCATTGTGGTTAGCAACTGCACTGTCAATCCCAACAACCTGAGATTGATTACCGGCCACGGCTCACAACCGCCGGCAAACATCTGAATGCACCTTTTTTATGTACCTAAGGTTAAGGTGCAAGTCTGGAGCCATTTGAGTGGAAAACATTTGATATGGCTGTGAGCCTTCTCCCTTGAGATAAGGGTGCAGCAATGGAATGTGTTGCTCACATCACTGTTGGCGGAAATGCCCTCCACTCGAGGGAGCTCTAGAGAGCCACTTGATAGACTTGGCTTTGAAGGAGTACCTGGTGTGGCACGTAAACGTCAGCACTGGGTATACCGACGCTGGTCGGGCGAGGTGTTGACCACACCACCTGACGCATGCCTCCGCATAACCGGCTTTCATAGGTGTTCGCTAACAGCGCTCGGCCCACCACCAGCCTATGGAGGCTGCACGGTGGGGATCTTTTATCCTTGCATTCATGTTGACGTGTGTGTCCATTCAGGTGCGAGACAAGGGCACGGGGAAGGTGATGGTGCTGAAGATGAACATCCTGAGCAGCAACCGTGGCAACATGCTCCGTGAAGTGCAGCTCATGAACCGCCTCTCCCATCCGAACATTCTCGGGTACGCGAACCCCCACACCCTGCATCCGGTGAGGTGCAGCGCGTGTACGCGACGCAGGTGCGGCGCTTGTACGCGACGCAGGTGCGGCGCGTGCACGCGTGCAGGTGCGGCATGTGCACTCGTGCAGGTGCGGCGCTTGTACGCGACGCAGGTGTGGCGCTTGCATGCGTGCAGGTGCGGCGCATGCACACATACAGGCGATTATTATACGAGTCCGTGAGACCAGACCAGATATTTCACTTGTCGGCACCACCTGAGGTGGCTTCACTTTAGCAGTTCCAATTCATTTATGTGGCCAATAACAGTGAATTGTGTGATAGCCATTTGATATGAGCGAGTTCCCCAATACTATGCTTGTGTTAGCCGTGGGAATAAATCGGTGCGACTGAAGTGTTGCTGCCTTAAACGGTACCGATTTCTGCTCTGGCCCATGAACTATACTGAGCTCTCTTGATTTTTTTCAAATTAGTGTTGCTGAGCACATGCCCCAAAGGTTCCAAAATGCCAAGAGGCCAGCAACGATGAGCACAACTGAAGGTGTAAAATATCGGATTTCATACGTTTCTCCGATTGAGCAAAGGTTAAACATTGTAAGGGAAGAAGTCGAAATAAAAGTGTTATGACCTGCGTTGTGGTGATTGAGTGGGTGTGTGTGTGTTTTTGTGACCTACAGTGTGGTGGGTGAGTGTGTTGTGACCTGCAGGGTGGTACGTGAGTGTGTTTTTGTGACCTACAGTGTGGTGGGTGTGTTGTGACCTGCAGTGTGGTGGATGAGTGTGTTGTTGTGACCTGCAGTGTGGTGGGTGATTGTGTTGTGACCTGTAGTGTGGTGGGTAAGTGTGTTGTTGTGACCTGCAGTATGATGGGTGAGTGTGTTGTTGTGACCTGCAGTGTGGTGGGTGAGTGTGTTGTTGTGACCTGCAGTGTGGTGGGTGAGTGTATTGTTGTGACCTGCAGTGTGGTGGGTGATTGTGTTGTGACCTGATGTGTGGTGGGTGAGTGTGTTGTTGTGATCTGCAGTGTGGTGGGTGATTGTGTTGTGACCTGATGTGTGGTGGGTGAGTGTGTTGTTGTGATCTGCAGTGTGGTGGGTGATTGTGTTGTGACCTGCAGTGTGGTGGGTGATTGTGTTGTGGTGACCTGCAGTGTGGCGGGTGAGTATGTTGTGTTGACCTGCACTGTGGCGAGTGAGTGGGTAGGTGAATGAGTTTGTTGTTGTGACCTGCAGTGTGGTGGAGGTTGAACACTGTGGATGAGACTGAACAGTCAGTCTGGTAGTTCGGGTCATCTGCACGGGTGGAAGAATCAACGAGTCGAGTTCACGGGAACAGTAATTAGGGTGGCGGTGATACAAATTACAAGGAGACGACTTACCGGCGGTAGTTTTGTAAGAGCTTCCATTGGCACGGTTCCACGATTGCTGGGAACCGACCGCGATTGGTTGCTATTCCTGGGCCAGACCCTACGAGTCGGCATTCCCATGATAGTTCTTCAAGGCTGAACCGATCTAAAGCCAGGCATGGTCGGCAGAACATGCTGCACACATTTATCCTGGATGGCTCAATTTAACTAAACAATTTTTATATTACCAGGTAAGGCCAACTGAGCTATATAGCTCTTTTCCAGAAGCAAACTGGCCACAAATGATAGCTCAACGAAGTGACTTATCATGTGGACATTTATAGAAACCAATTACTACAGCGCTGTCCTCCAGACAGTCTCGCCCCTTCACCTGATGAAGGCCGCTTGTGTTGTGGCCGAAACGTCGTGATTTTTTGTTATTTTATTTTCACCTACGTGACTTTACCCAATAGAACCAAAGAGTACTGATAGCATATTTGTTTTGTTTGCTGTCACTGTCATCTGTAGGAGGGAGGGGTCTATTGGCGTGCCTGTGTCCTGCACTCACGTATAGACCCCCCCCCCACCTCTTGACGCGGATATGAATGTGCCTTCCTGGTTACTGACGTAGCCCTCCTAGTTTTAGACACTCGTCTATTGCTCACGCCTGGGTGTGTTTGTGTTTAATTTGTACGGTCACGCTTTGACGACATATTTTGTGTACATTACGGCTCATTGTGTAACGCCGGCCATAACATGTAACAGATGACGTTTTTTCCATCCCCTTCAAACCTGCCATTTCCTGTGATTGCAATCATTCCTCCGAGAGTTGAGTAGGGTATATAAATAGTGAACACTTGAATATCACGAAATCCAGGCAGCTTTAAGATAACCGTACTTGCCCACCTTCGTGTGGCATGCAAGTGTTCTGAACAAAAAACTTGCATGCTTAGAGCACCTGCTAATTCATAACGAACTGACATGTGCTTTTATTATATTATTGCTCATTATTGTTTATTTGGGTTAAACATGGCCCCAACATTTCAGTTTGCCACTTTTACCAGCATGATCTGGTAATCCATGGCTGATGAGACTCAGAAGGTCAAAACCAGCCCAGGATTTTGTTTGCTGAAGCACATGCAGCCTGATAATATTGGTCGGCATAGCCAACAGGATGATGGACCAAGTGTGTATTTATTTATTTGTGTACGGAGACAGAACGGCTTATTTATAATATAAAAAAACTGCCATACTAAACAGACAACCCAGTTGTACATGGTTTTGGGTGCTTTAAACAATGTTCACCCACCAGTGCATTCGCACGAGTAACCCAACTGCCGATCAAAAGATGCAATGCAGCCCACACCATGGCAGGGCCCAGAAGGTAAAAGGTTTGAATGACCTTCACAGGCGAGCTGTCTTTTTTTATTTTTACAATGTAAAGTTGCAGCTAGTTTGTTCGGACAAATAGGTCAGCTTCCTTTGAAACAACAACAACACCAACCCTTAGCCGTGTCTTAACTCGGGGCGGCAGGTCGTGATGTGAAACAAAAGACTTTACAAATACGAGGTTTTGTCTGAGCAGCGTACGTACTGATGGCACATTCTCGGAGGCGGAGTGATGGGGCACCGCTCCGTCAACCCACGACAAACCCGAGTTAGATTCCCAGCCATGCCTAACGTCGGTGAACGAGTTGTGATCCCTGCCACCACGCCCCCAGCCACCCCACGCTCCATGACCGATACGTTCTGCTCGGGAGGCCTTTAATCCACCCGGGAATTGATAAAGGGGCTGTAAATTAACGCCCTGAGAACGATTGTGCGCCTTATTAATTTAAATTATAATTTAATTAAAATACAACTATTAATCGCTATAAGTTGGACTTGAATTTTGCGTTAGGAATACATTAGTTCGGGTCCCACTGGAAATAATTAATATAAATCCAATTGCATGCTTTATTTGACTCTACTTGAAAAAGTTTACATTTGCTTTAATAAGTGGCATTGAAGTGTTCCACACTAATCCTGCCTCGTAAACGCCGGCAATTAATGCAGTACGAGGGCTTGTTGTTTCATGGACACAATTTGTGTCCATGAAACATTTCAGATTATAATGGTCTCTTTTGATATTGTAAAATGCCTCCCGTTGGAAAAATAAAATAAATTTCCCATGAAAGCTCCAGAACTGACACCTTTTCACTTTCGCTCATGACAAGTATTTAAAGCACCAGCGTTAAAGCGTTACTGGCCGGGGTCCTGGGAGGTCCTGTGAGCAATTTTTTTTTTTTGCGCCTGGGGATTTAAATAAGCGTTGACACATCATTTCCCCGGATATTCGTATCCCCGGTAGACGGTGAACAAAAAATTAGGCCACAGGGGGCTTTGGCTGCCTTGTCCGAAGACCGGGAATGGTTAACACCGCCAACAAAGCCGTACAGAACCGCTGCCCTCCCATGCGTTCCATAATAACGCACGGTGATGGCTGTCATGTCTAATGTCCGCTGCTTGGCACCGCAATAAGGAAATGCGCTGCGTTGGAGTGGAGGGGGGCAACGTGAAGAAGTACCAAATAATTGCCGTGTAGTCTCACTTCAGCGGTTAGAACTAGCGTAAGCTGACGGGGGACTCTGAACGTGTCCCTTTGTCCTCTAATGATGTTTGTGTGTTCTCTTGGGCTTTAGTCGAAACTGCAGCATAATCCATGGGGATGGTTGAGCCACATGGGCTTCGGGAACATTTGTGTCGTGCTCGTTTTTCAAACTGATCGCCGTGTGTGGGTCTGTGTCATTGTGCCCTAGCCATTAAGATAAGTCGTGTTTCCGAATAATGGCCAGGTTACCGAGTTGTACTGCACATCCTAAGAGCCGTGCACATTCTGTGAGCGATACAAGGCGGCAGTGGCCTGACAAAAGTACTCTTTTATTATCATTTTTATGAGATCGTTACATAAACCACTAACTTGGGATCATCTCCCTTTTCCTTGCAGGTACATGGGCGTTTGCGTTCACGAGGGACAGCTGCACGCGCTAACGGAGGTAAGACACAGAAGGAGCCTCTGGAATGTCGCGATTGGGTAGCCCGTCCTACGGACGGGGGTCACGTGACACTTGAATAACACTCACCTGACCCCTCAATTGACATTCGTCACCGATGTCACACAAAGACAAAGATCCCCCATATAGCCTTACCAGACTTAAGAGGCACGTGCTGTTAGTGAGTACCTATGAAGGCTAGTACGGCACACAAGGGGGTGAGTGACCAGCACCATGCCCGGCCGCCTTTGTCTCCCCAGTGACAAAGTTTAGACACATCGCACTAGCGTCTCAATTGAAGCTGAGTCGACCTAGGGGAGGCCCCAGGACCAGTTCAGATTATATTCACTGGTGTAGGCCAAGAGGGAGAATCGAACTCGGGTCGCCGGGTTCGTATCACAGCACTCTAACCACTACACTACCGCTCCCCACACACACACATGCACCACTACTCACCAGCATTCAACTCGCCCTCACCAGTTTCTGAAATGTTGCAGGATACCCTTTGCAAATCACCCCCACCACCTCCCCCCGCCCCCACACACACTCCTTCCCAATGGCACACACCTATCCGATTTTAATATATAAGATAATCGGGCTGAATGATTTATCAAAGGTGATAAAATATTAATTCGATGTCGCTCGCATGAGTTACTTATTATAAGCTTTTGAATGACCCCACCGTCGTTGAAATTGGTTGAGCGGTTGGGCAGGAGTGTTTCAGAAAATGGCTCCAACTTGGGTTGTTAATCGCTTATGAGTTTTTGGATGTTCGTTTACAGAATAATTTTTCAGCTCCAAAAGTCGTGGAATTGATCATCAAATCTGGTTCAACCTGAGTAACAATATAATCGATTGGCACGCTAAAGTGTTCAAACATTGGTCATGGTTGTCACATGATCAATGTGATTGGTCATGTGACAACCAATGGCACGTAACCTATATGCAAATATATAGAACTTACAGCACTTTGTCAGTCCACTGCTGGATGAATGCTGTACCACCACTCCATATCAGTCATGAGGCTTCTTTCATCATATTTCACCACACTGATCAGTGCTGGTGACAGTTTGTAAACCTATGATATTTAGGTTTCTTTTATCGTTTTTCTGTATGTGAATATATCAATAACACTCATATACTAAATTAACAACCATGAATCCATGCACACAAAAATGCATGTTTACATACTGCCTCCTTATTGTACACACAGCCACAGCAACAAAAACAGCTCATTGTAAATACGTGGGCCTGTGTATTCATGACCTGCTGCTTCTAGTTATTTTCAAAATTCTTCGTTTGTGGCACTGGTGGCAAATGTGCATTTTTTTTTTGGTGTGCCGTGTGCAAGCCGAGTGAGTGATCCCCCCCACCCATAGAGAGGTCATTTGAGTATAGCCGCTGGCTGCACACGCATGCACTTCTAACATGCCACGGGGCTTCGTTACACTCCAGACTTTAACTGTGCCTTCCAATTTGTCATGACGGGAACAGGGCTTCAGGTTCATTTTGTTTAACCGAGCGAGATTTCGGAGACCAGGATGAGTCTTATTTGCAAGAGTGACCTGGGGCATTTGTCTTGTCAGTTGAGGGTGACGATCGCTGCGTATAATCCCAATTGAGTGATTTTGCAAATAATTTTAGAATTCAACAAATTTGGACCATTGGTGCCATCTTGCAAATGACGTCGTGGTCATCTTGAACGTCCACTGTCCAGCAGATGGCCAGCGTAGTATAATTACGGCGATTACGCCCGCGGTAATAACGATGGAGGCCGCTGGATTTGAACCAATGCAGCGTGACGTTTCACCAAAGTCGTCGCGCTTCATTGCCGCCTGCCTTCGAGGCTCGAGTCGCGGTCGGGTGTCCTGAAGGCTTTCGGTGACATCGTTGTTTTCATTGCCTGGGGTGGTTTCTTATTTTCAACTCTTGCCTTTCAACCGAAGGTTTTTTTTTTCTCTTTGTACGTTCAAGTAATGGTATGCCATTATCAATTATGAATGAAATGGTCGAGCGGGCGTCTTACTTAAATGCTCATAAAGGTGTTTTGTGGCGGGTAGAGGGTGTGCGAGTGGTTGTGGTCGGTGTGCAGTCTGAATTGTGCATTCTGTGTGCAGTTTTATGCGAGGGCGTCCTGAATGCAATGTCTCGGCATTTTATTTATTAATTGAGCGCCTGTGCTTTCGCGCCAAGCCGGGCGGCAGCTTCATCAATTGCAGAATGCGGTGTCATCCTGAGACCGCCACTAAGCTTGGTTAGCGGAGACAGTCCTCAACGATGTGCGTCATCGTCTGTCCTCTGCACCACGGCTACAGTTGGAGTTCTGAATAAACGGTGCCTGTGACCAAATCTCCCGGAATGCCGCCCGATAATAGTAAGATCTCGGAGGCTGAGCAGGGTTGGGCGGCGGTGCGGGGAGCACCACGACTATCTCAAACGGTACTGGGCCTCCCCTTGGTCTACTCAGCCCTGGTGCGGTGCATTAAACCGCACCACCGGGGAGACAAAAACCGGGTGTGGCGTTGGTCACCCACGCTCTCGTGTGCCATGCTGGCCTTCACAGTTTCTCGCCAACACCACTGTCGCAAACAATATTTGTATAGGCTACAAAGGGGGCGATCTGTGCCTTGGTACGTGTGACGACCAGAACCCTTAGTGGGCGGTGCCCATCGTAACCCGTGAGAATTTTATTGCGTTATTTTATTATTTTATTCTCATTGTATGTGACTTTACCGAAAGAACCAAAGAAGACCGTGGCTTTATGTTCACAGTACGTCAACGGGGGTAACCTGGAGCAGCTGCTGGACAGCCCCGTGTACCTGTCGTGGTTGGTTCGCATCAAGCTGGCCCTGGACATCGCGCGGGGACTCAAGTACCTGCATTCGAGGGGCGTCTTCCACCGTGACCTCACCTCCAAGGTGCAGTTAAGCGGTGCATCGCTTGCGCGTGCAGTAAAATAATTTTCGACGTTGTGGAGGATTTAATTAATGAGATAAATAATTGGACTTATGCTTCATGTACCTGCGTCTCCACTTTAAAAAAATAAGTGTTCTTTTTTTTTTTTACACGTCCCATCAGCCGCACGGCCCTCTGAAAGTGCAGAGGTCCCATGTGCACCGCCACCGCCCGGCTCATTTTAGGGTGGTGGAGGTGTGAATCATTACATGCCGAACGCTTACCTAACGCACCTGCGTCTGTTTGTGTTGGTGGGGCAACAAATAGCGTGTTCGCCTGCCTCACAGGATGGATACATGTTGGCAGGGCGTGGTCGGGTATGGAATCTAATCCCGTTGTAGGGCAGGCGCGCGTGTGCGTGCGCGTGTGTGTGTGCGTGCGATCCTCTATGCTTCAGCGAGCTGAATCTGCCTGCTTCTGCAGTCCCTTTTGTTGCCTTATCATAACCGAGCAGGGCGTGGGGCCGCCTGTTTGTTTTCTGCACATCCGTACACGTTTTATGTTGAGGGATGGCCGCATCAATTGCGTCGCGCCGGTCTGCTCTGGAAGGTTTACAACGTACGCGGGTTAGAGACATCAAACTTGACCGATCCGTACTTGTCTTTGGGTTAGATCGCGTGGTAGTTGTATACCAAAATTCTTGGCCGTTAACCTTTCAACCACCCAACAAGATTGTTACATTTACAAAGATGTTATCTGTACGTGCAAATCTATTTATCAAATTGTCACCGGTAAAGCCCACCTGTAAATCTCAAGGATTTTGACATACATCAAACTCAAAACCAAATACACCTAACTGTATTGGCTACGAAAACCAGTTTGTACATTACCTTCTGTATTACGTAGATTTAAAAACACGGTCGTTGACAAAGAAAATGGAATTGAATCTAAAAGTGTGCAAAGGAGCGTGGAGAGATGCACGATTGGACATGGACTGAGAAAACACTCACGTTAGAGCTATCCCCGAGTGTTGAGAAGGTTATAATCGGGCAGGGCCGCGTCTTCGGACATGCCATCGCCCCAAGCAGGAGGGGGGCGATGGCCGGCGATCGGGACTGACGACGGAGTGGCAGCCAAAGGAGGGACAACGCTTCCGGGGGGAGGTCCATCGCGGAGACGGAGCGATGAGACCCGCTCGAGATGGATTGTTTTTATCGCGAGACGGCGACGGCTCGTGGTTACCGGCATCTAGCAGCGGATAGACCATTGCCGGTGACGGTGGTGGACGTGGTTAAGGACAGCAAAGGCGGTGGGGGGAAGCCGTCGCCGCTGGCTAAGAGGTCAATGAGGCCGTTTCTCTACGCAGAGACACTGCGTTCACAGGCACTTGCAGCCTTGACTCTTCCAGAAAAAAAGTTGCGCTGGGTGGTTTTAACGACTGTGGGTGGGGGGGGGGGTCATGGCTCCTTGTAACGCCCAGTGGTTTTCGTGGTGGAACAATCAAAAGGGAAGGAAAATAATAAAACGCCCAATGTCCACCGGGAGTATGGAGATTAGACGTGGGCGGTGCTTGAATGCCGGCGGCGAGCTTGCTCGTTTGTTTACTTGCTCCTTCTATTTTCTTTACAACATTTTTTGCAAGTTCCTGTAAAAAAAAAAGAATACCTATTAAAATCTTCCTTTCACAACCTGGCCCCCCCCATCACGATCACTCCACGCTCGTATAAATGTTCTGCAACGTTTCAAGAGATTCGGGAACATTTTATCACTTGCTTTTTTTTTCCTCTCCCAACGGTGGCGCATAACTTTAACCGTCAGCGAATGAGAACTGGCAGGGACATTGACATGTTAATTGTCTACGGGGCTCCTGCGTGCGTCTCCTTGTGTTCGCAGGTGTTGCGGCGCTGCGGTTAAACGCCTAATTCAATTCGGGGACATGTTACGTAACACCTGTGCTGCCGCCACCTCGCGCGCTCTTGCTTCTCGGCTCCAGAGTTGATCGTGCAAAGTCTGTCTTTTTTTTGCGTTTGTTTTCTGGCGATTGCAGAACTGCCTGATAAAGTACGACGATAGCGGCTACACGGGCATCGTCGGGGACTTTGGCCTGGCTGAGACGATCCCAAAGTGCAAGTAAATAACGCCACCAGGACACACGGCTGTTTTTTTACACTCTGTGATCACGGCGTGATGAAGTATGGTCAAATAACCTCCCGCACCCCCACTCAACAGCTGCACAGCATTGGGAGGCCCTTCGTTCAACAGTGGATTAATTAAGGGCTCTATGTGTACAACCACAAGCCACATGGTTATAGTGTGTGCGATTACTCAGTCACGCAAAGTTGCCATTTCAAATACCGGTCAGAGCTCATCTCGGTCTATCATGCTTGCAGAGGTGGATAAAATCAGTACTCGTGCTCCAGTGTGTTTTTTTTTGTTTTACCGCCGTGATGTTCAGCATGATGTCTGACGCTTTGCCTTTGTTTGAGCTTCAGGAACTGATTTAATTTGGTTTGCCGAAGGTTGAGAATACAAATGAGATGGTAAACCGACGCAACCAATCATTGATTCTTGAATTAAATCTTTGCCCTGGATTGCAACCGTTGATAGCATCGCTGGTTGTTTGAATCATTACACTTCTGTGAGCGGTGGCACACATCTCATTTTGGCAGGAAACACTTCTACTCGGAACATTGGGGGGGGAAAAAGACTTGCTCTATCCCAGCCCGCAATGAAAACTCTCGCGTATTGCCAAGGAAGTAATGTATATGTAAAGGATTACATGCTTCAAAGTGAAGGAGTAATTGCAGGGACTCTGCACTTTGGTAATGACCCACAACTTAATAACCAAACTCACTTTAAATGCACTCGATCTTATCAGCTTACACAAGCTAAGCTGTATTAAGCCTGGTAGGCTTCACCGGGGCTTGCCAGGCGTTGTTAGGATGGGGCTGTGAAGTTGGCCAGGAGATAGCAGCGCTGAGTGTTGCCCCCTCATATGCCCCAGTGGGTTTTCTCCGGGTTCTCCAGTTTCTTCTCGAATATGAAACACTCATCGGCATGCTTGGCCATACATCCCAATGCAGAAACCTCCTTCCTGCAGGAGAGTCTTGATACTCGGTGAGGTCTTTCTGGGTAAATAAATGGCATTTTTACTTTGCCATTGCCTGGCAATCAAATCGCCCCACCAATTCAAACTGAGTTACAGGCAAAAGCACTGAGCTTTGGGTTATCCATCAGCTTCTTGTGCTATGTTACATTGTATTCAGAAACAATAGTGGTCATTGCCAATGTGTTTTTGAATTAGTTTGCTACTAATCGTCTCTTGGAATTACTTTTGATAATGGAGAAACAATCCGGTGCATTTAACTGCTGATGTTGGGAGAAAAAGAATTAATCTGTAATCTAAACTCGTACAGTGCCTTATATAAAGTCCACATGATTAGGTTTTTAGAGTGCATTCAATCAGTGGCCAGCGGGACCCACATGAGGGCCAGGTCTCGGACAGCGCTGTGTGCCCAAGCGAAGTGGGATGATGTTCACCGAGATTGTGAAATGCCCAGTCTGTCTCTCTCTCTCTCTTGCTGTCACTGTGAGCAATGCTGTCGAGCAGCCTGCCCACATGGCAGGTAAGATCCCAAGTGATAGGGTGGTAGGGGCAGGTATGACATTTTTGTTTGTCTGTCTTGCCAAGCAGTGCTTTGAAGGGTTGGGCTGGCTTACAAACGAGATCTGTTTTTGTGAAATCCGGTCACGTAAGACGAGCAAGGTCAGCAGATATAAAATATATATAAATGTTTAACCCACGTGAGAACTCGAAACCAGGATAGTCTCCTTTGCAAGAGTGACCTGCGGTAATTTGTCTGGCAGTAGGGGGCGATTGCTGTGTATAGTCCCAACTGAGTAAATACATTTTCGAATTTGGTAAATTTGCACCCTTGGCACTAGCATACAATGGCCTACGCTTGCGAATTTCTTCAGCTGATCTTTAACATCCCCGCTATAAATAGCTGTGGTTGCTAGCATCAGTTGCCAGTGATATCGCACTGGTCCTGGGCAGCCTCCATTCACACTTATGACCAGCAAGGTGAAGTATGGTCAAGCAGCCCCCATGACTCGAGTGACCAATCTTATTGCAACGCTCCTTGCGGTTTTTACTTTGCCGTGTGCCAATCGGTTCGATTGTTCCCAAAAATGAACTAGATGCGATGATCAATTCCGTGACTTTTAGAACAGTCCCGATAATCCATTTTGTAAATTAGAAAACAAAAAATCTTAAACGAATTTCTCGATTAACAATCCTTGCTAGCTTAATAATAGTTTTTTTCCCCCCTTTTTCTGGCAACAAAAGAGGCGTTATGATGTTAAAACACCTAACTGAAACCTTTTACAAGGAATCAAGTCTGCATTAACCACAATGCTTGTGGTCAGAATGCAAACAAAAAACATACTCTCATAATGTATACATTGCTAGCTTGTCTCAATTCTGCTTCACGTACTTCTGTGTGCTCGGACGCGTCACTCACGGACGAGACCCGAGGTTGATTGTAGGTCAGTCGTGACTAAGAGCCCATTTCCCGTCCACTGCCCCTGCCTGAGGAGCCATTTGCCTCTAATCCTGGCCTGAACAGTGGCACTGTTCACACAAAGCCCCTCTGCTTCTACAACTGCCAGCTTGCATCTCAAGCTGACATTTGTCAATAAAAAAAGGTGGGGGGTTTCGGGGAGTATTTTGCCATCCAAGGTGGAGAGGTGGAATTGATGATTCGCACGTTCGTCACGGAATTGGAACCCCGCTGGATTTTGTGCGCTTAGCGCTGCGGCGACGGATTTCGGTCAAATCCCACATTACGTTCAGGGTCACCCCTGTGAGCGGCCGACAGGCTACGATTCACGCCGCTGCCAAGTTTCTACGTCACACCTATGATTTTGCTTTTACCGCCACTGTTGCAGTTGACATCTGGTATTTTACCAGGTTAACATATGTATTTCTTTGTGTATATATATAGGTGGGTGAGAAGGGGTGCAGGTCATGTTGGGAAATGTCTTGGAAAAAAAAGAGGAATAAGAGAAGACAGTCAAGGAGAAACCAAATAAGTGATTCATAGGACTGTCTCATGGAGGACCCAAAGACATGTTCTCAGGGCAGTTCCACGGTGCGGGACATACACTTCAGATACTAAAAATATGGAAAACCGTTCCATTTATGAAGTGGCTTCTTACTTGGACACAGCACATCAACCAATTAAGACGTTCAATTCTGCACCTCCGATTATAATCAACGGTTGGCTACGTACGGTGCAAAAAAAGTTAAATATACATAAATAGAATTCAGTTTTAAAGAATGTCAGCCTTGCTTAATGGGGGAAGAAAGCCTCTGTAATAATCTAATTTCCCAAATGTCTAATTACCTCATAAAAAAAGTTGACTCGTCTATTACACCTTGAATAGTGCTGTTGTTGCTGGCCACTTGGCATCTTGGACCTTTTGGACCCGTACTCAACACATCTGTGCTCAAATTACTGTGGTGTCGGACGTACTCGGGCAACCCGACTCCTCATCCACGCTGGAATCGTATGTTCGGTTTCCTGTGTGTGTCAAACCGTTTACGCATTCCACAACTGAGCCATGTATTCTATAAATATCAATAATTGCCTTCAAAGTTACACCCCGTGTGCATTTTCAGTGTGATTTCGAAAATTTGTGGCCGCGGTGTTGCCTAATTGCCGGAGCTGCCCTTGGGTGGAGTTTGGGACAAGGAGAGGGAATCGCGAGATACCGGGAGAGACGGGAGAGATGAGAGATACGGGGAGAGATGGGAGAAGCTGACAAGGAAACCAGATCCCTCCCCCCACCCCCGACAGCTCTCCGGTGCATTTCCGCGCTGTGCTTCGTGGTGTTTGATACAAGCCGAATGCCACGCGCTTTCGAGAGCTTTACAGCACAACCTATTCAGGCGCAAAAAATAATAATAACAGCATTTGGCAGGAGAAGATAAAACAATGAAAGCTGCAGTTGTTTTTGCAAAGAACCGGGGGTTCTGGTGGTAGGAGCACGATTTATAAGTTAAAACTTCTTTAGCGTTGTCTTTCAGCAGTTCCGTTCAGCCTTCGGTTAAACTTGATGCCACTGTTTTGGAAATTACTTGTGCACTTGCTGAGTGTGAAGAAAAAGGCCGAAATCGACGAGGAAATACGACCCCAGAAATCGTGAATTAGCGGAAGAAGAATGATTGAATCAGGGGCATGGCGGGAGCACGGGTTTACAGAGTGAAACTTGCCCAGTGATGTGTTTCATCCGCCTCCGCTGTCTTCGGTTAAACCCAGCGGTTGCAATGAGAGCAGTTTCTTGTGCGCTTGTGGAGTGTGAAGATTTCCTCTTTGGTCAAGAGCGCCGGCATTGTTTTTGTGCCAAGAATAAGGCGCTGCGAGGAGAGTTTAAATATTTGCACGTCAATCGTGCGCTGACAAGAAGCCCTTTCTATGCACGTGCATACCTGGGCACCTTGCACTCGCCACTGTATGTATGTATGTTGAACTCCTTTCGCACCCTTCGTAGCCAACCGTGCTAACCGGAGGTGTGGGAGATGTGTTTGAAACCTGTGTTCAAAAAGGGGACCTGTAAATAACACAAAGGATAATGTAAGTCTTTTTCAACCACTTTTACTCAATGGCATGTGTCTCTGCCCAGGGACAGCTGTTGGTCTCCTCTTTACTTGGGACATGGGGTGGGAAACCCACAGCCCACGGCTTCACGGTCACATGGCCCCACGGGGCAATATTTTTCCCATCGCTTTCCAAGCACCTTAGCCAGACTAATCGTGTACTAGTGGGGGAATTGTTTAGGAATTTGTTTGTCATGGGTCCAAAGAAATATCTGGACCAGGCAGCGCAGGAGCAGGGTCGCTTGCTCCCAGATTGCGTCCAATGCTTGGGTCACTGACCACTGGCACAACGCTTTTGGCTATAATAATCATAAGAATGGCTTTTTATATCAAGGAAGGCCTCTCTGAGTCTCAAGGCTATTTTTCACGAGAAGTTCCTGCTACATTGAGATGTTTGGCCAATTCCATAGGTAATCGCACACAGCACTTGCCCCAGAAGTCCTGGTGAGGCTATACGGGGGTGTATTTGTCTTTGTGCTCCAGTGAGAAGGGAGAGCGGGAGCGCCTGGCCGTCGTGGGTTCCCCCTTCTGGATGGCTCCTGAGGTTCTCCGTGGAGAGATCTACGATGAGACGGTAAGCACAATAATTTTATAATGTTTTCACAAGTGAATACGACATCAACTTTCACATGTTGACGATTATTGTGAAATCGGTTTCCCATAACTTTGTCGTGGAATTTTATGGTAAGGGATAGATATTTGAAAGGGGCGTGTTGTCTGCTTAAACATTTTATTAATTTACGAGGGCAAAGATAAACGCAGGTGGAGCGAAAATGAATTGCAAAACAGAAAAATGTAATTCCATCAATAAAGTCATAAATTATATGTGACGCCAGTTACAACATGTTCACAGTTGCACTAAAAACCTTCGAAGGAAATAAAATAATTGAAAGCATTTAGTTTCATATATTGTAAAGCCATTCGAGAGGGAATGGTCGTTATTCAACTAGAAGAGGCCTTTATCCATACGTGTATTAACAAAGGGTTACACTTTAAAAGAATAAATACATATTGGACGTCGTGGGTTGTGCGGCTTGAAGGTTCTCACTTGCGCGCCTATTCCACTCGGGACCAATAGAATTCAGCCAAGTCGGCTTTATATGTTTACCCTGGTGAGAACTCATCAGACCAGCATAGAGCCTCATTTGCAAGTGACCTGGGTTGCCACAACAACCAATGCGAGTGTTGCCATTGCTGTCGGTTACAGCCTGGCGCACTTTGTTAATAGACACCATAGCGTGAAGGCTTTTCGTAAATAGGCATCGTTGTCATCCATTCGTCATCTGTCACCACCGTGCAAGGCCCTCCGTTTAATTAGTTAATCTCTCATCGTGGAGTAGGCAGCTCATGTGCATCAACCAAACCCCCTAGAACCTATGCAACCTCTAATTTCTTTGGTTAACCTCGGTATTTGTCTGGGCATTGTCGGGGCTCACCTACCCCCCACCCCCCCCCGCAGGCCAGCGACGCGTTTCGTAACTGAGCGAGTCCAAGTCCCCCACTGCGAGACGTTGCTGTCAAACTCGCGTGTTGTCCCCCAAGCGTTATGTGCGGGGGGAGTCCTTGACAGTTCTGTGATTGGAGTTTTCTATCGTCTTGGCACCGCTTCGGACTTGCACGCAGGGCTAGCGAGAACTTTTAAAGCCTTTTCGGCCTCAACGATGCTTTAATCGCTTCATTGCCAAACCGCCACCGGTAATAAACGGCCATCTGTATCGTTGAACATTTCACACATCCCCGTGATCGATTGGAAGGCTTTTTTTTTCTTTCTGCGTGAGCTTTATTTTGCCGTGTAAGATTTTTCGCAGCTGCGCTGCCGTACAGCTTGTCCCCCGCTGGTTACGGGTCGTACCGCCCGTCATGTCCAATGTTTCGCTCCACGTGCAGCCCGGGAGCTTCTCAAACAACACGAATTACAACCCATAAACCCGAAAACTCATCACACAGATATCGAGCTTGTTGAACGCCGGTTTTAGACCTTACCTTTGGTTTATATAATGCCTGCAGCCAAACAAATATCGCATACTTTGTCATTAAACACCATGAATAGCCCTCGCTTGTCATAAAAGGTTATTTACTAGCCAGTTTATTTCGGTCAAAAGTCCTGCTGTCATCCAGCGCCCCTGCCTCATTTACATCCTGACCCCGCTGGAAGGACGGGGCAGCGTGTGCGTGCGTGCTTGCTTGCTGTTAGTAGGTGCATACTTAAAGCTTTCGACCCACAGCAATGAGCCAAGAGACGGGTTAACCCTTCCGCACACACACATGCGCGCGCAACATTGTCGTATGTCACTAACAGAGGGTCAAAAATTCCTCCCACGAAACACCTTGAAGGTTGACGCGTACGGTCAAACAAAGCGTTGCGTGACTGCCGGGAATCGCATTCCAGCTCAGATGCAAAGTGACACGCAGATGAGAACCTCATCTCTGCTTTGCAGAGGTCATGTTGACACTTGAAAGGTTGCTGTGTGTCCCACACACCTGTCACGGTGTTGTGTGTGTGCGTGTGTGGCGCTGAGGTTAAGTATGCGAAGCCTCGTTAGATCGCCGTGCGACTACCGTTCCGGTCAGCCCCGTTTCTCATCCCCCCTTTGTTGGTGCTTGTTGCGAACCCCGGCAGATTGACGTGTTCTCCTTCGGAATCATCCTGTGCGAGATCATAGCCCGCGTACAGGCCGACCCGGACTACCTTCCGCGTACGGAGGTGAGTCTCGCCCGTGGTGTGCGCCCGTCTTCATCGCGAATTATTTACACCTCCCAGGGACGTACGGTGTCGAGGCGCCAGGACAAAAGCGGGGCCAAGCAACAACGATCAAGAAAACAATGCAAATCCATGTACACCACAAAAAAGTGAGCGAACAAAAATTCTAAAAGGTTAAATGTACTCGAGTACATTTGACCTTTTGAGTTATCACTCTGTGCGGTCCGGCAAGCACGCCGGCCGCGGTAGGTGACGCGCGCGCCAGCGTGACCGAAATGCTTGGCACCGCGAACGGGGAAGTGATCGCTGAGAGAGACGACCACAAAAGGCGTCCTTACCAACCTCGCATGCAAAATGTGGCTTGTGTTAGCGCGCACGGACGCACTCGCTCGCTCTCTCTCTCTCTCGACGCTCCGAAACAGATGAAAGATGACTTGGCTGAAAGTGCCAACCGAAGTGTCGTGGAAAAACCACAGGAACCAAGGCAGCGTTCGTCAGGGAGAGCGGGCGTGGGTGCCAACTGTCGGACAAACTCGCTCTTGTTTGCTGCTCGACGGAGCCAGAGGAACGCGACGTTCCAAAGCCCCCCGCGTTGAACGCTTCCCCGTACCGTTTTATAGGTCCCTGGTGCCCCCCGCAGCGAGGCGCGTTATTTGATACGTTTGCATCGGTTTCCTACGGAGCCCGAGTTGGGAATAGTTTGGAAGTCAAAACACGCAATAAAGCATCTAGTCCCTTGTCGAACTGTGCCGAGGAAGGAAATCGCTTTGTTGGGCTTTAACCATCCGCTGTTACTGTGAAGCGTTTGCTAATTACACTGTTAAATCCGGAATGCTTAGCACCACTTGCATATTTTTCTTACCGCCTCGTTCAGTCGATTTTAGACACACACACACACACACGCGTGCCATATAGCATACAGCCGGGGTCACAGCTACTATTGTTTAACGGTCAGCATGCAGTTCGAAGGTCGCCAGTTCAATTCCATCTCCCGGCGTGGCTGTTGAAGCAAGTTTCTAAAATCCCCCCCCTCCGCCTCTCTCCACCCAGAAGTATTTATAGGTACACCACAGTTAGTCCGTCGGCAGGTCGCGTGCGGGAATTGAACTCGTGACGCCGGGTTCGTAGTGCGGCCCACTAACCGCTCCACCGCAACGCACACACACACACACACAAGCGCACGCACGTAGTTCTTTCGGCAAGTGCACGTTCTACAATTGCGGGTCGCAAAGGTACAGTAAAACCTTGGATTGCGAGTCACTCGGTCTGCGAGTGTTTTGCGAGACGAGCAAAAATTTAAAATAAATATTAATTTGATAAACGAGCGAGGTCTTGCAATACGAGTCGTACGTATACACGCTTTGTCTGCCGAGCATCACGTGATCACAACTGATATACGAGTGCTTTGGATTACAAACACGTTTCCGGAACGAATTATGCTCGCAATCCAATACGTGACTTTGTATATCCAGGATAGCCCAGGCGGCCAGGTTCCTGAGCAGGCGGGCGCGCGTGCATGTGCGCCACATGCAAATGCACGCCAGAGAGCGAGCTTGAACACAGCCATTAAGTCACGTCCTATCAGGGCTTCATCAGCAGGACAAAGGCAAAACGCATTGATGTCGCCCCGTATTGTCTGCGTAGGCTGTTGGAGCAAGTGCCGTGAGTTGAGCACCTACTGAGGCCGGCACGGCGGCACAGGCGCTTGCACAGACGCGTGCGTGCTTTACACACCTTGAGGTGGCACGAAAGGAATGTACCTGCGGAGCTTGGCGGGTGCAGTGCGCGTGTGGGTATGAGCGAGATAGCTTGGCGGTCGGGCGCGTGATGGTCACGATTGGGAGGAGCGATTCGATTTAAAAATAGATTTTCTTTGGTCTCATTTTTGCTTTCTCATCTGCATTGGCACTCACCATTACGTATTCGTGTTCACGGTTTTGTTTGCTTCGTTCGCATAATTGATCGCGTCCAGCATTAGCGCACTGTTTGAATTGCATTTGCATAAATCACAGTTGAATCAATTCTTGTGCGCATGACCCACTTGCCTGCAGCGTGAGCGTCAATCATTTGTAATCAATGAGTTGTTGCGCCTTCGCACACTCCTAGCGCTGGGAAAGGTGAAGTCGGTGGAGCGTTTGTGATAAAGGCTGCCGCGGTGTAACGATTAGGACAGCACAATTTGCAATACGGAGGTCGCCGGTTCGATCTCACAACACGGTAGTTGAAAAAATGGGGCGGGTTTTCTCAAATCCTCCCCCCCCCCCGTAATCTCTGAACACCCAGCAGTCAATGTGTATGCCACAGTCAGTCGATCAGCAGGTCGGATGCATTTGGGTGAAGTGTGGGGTGGTGCCGTTACCACTTAAACTAAAACTACACTATATTCTTGGTTCTTTCGGTGAAGTCACGTAGAAGGGAAACAATAAAATAAGAAGAATATGAAACAAAATTCTCACGACGTTTCGACTGCAACACAAGCAATCATCATCAGGTGTGAAAACCACAGCAATAAATTTTTTAAAAAGTGGCGGTTTTTTTTAACGTTATCACCACGGAGAGCGATTTGACAGTTTGTTCAGATGGACGAGTCCATCTATGTCAAATCGCTCTCCGTGGTGCTAACGCTAAAAATAACCGTCACTTTTTAAAAAACATTCCTTCAGTGGTTTTCACACCTGATGGTGATTGCTTGTGTTGCAGTCGAAACGTCGTGAGAATTGTATTGTTTTATATTTTTATTATTTTATTGTTTCCCTTCTACTTGACTTTACCGAAAGAACCAAGAATATGAATCTCTGCAGTCACGGAAGCTTTAAATCAAAATTAAAAACTACACTTTTTATTTTACCATGTAAGGCCCATTGAGCTTTATAGCTCTTCTTTCAGAAGCAACCTGGCCACAAATGGTCACTCAACAAAGTGGCTCATCCAATTTATAGCAGCCAAATACTCTAAACGCATGTTGATTCTAAATGTGGAGGGAAAAACTGGAGGACCCAGAGAAAAATGCACGTGACCACGGGTAGAGAGACACCGCAAACTCCATATATACAGACATCAGGGTTGGGATCAAACCCACGACCTCCTGAATGCCACACGAGGTAGTTAACATCTCGCCACCGTGGCGCCCCCCCCCCCCCCCCCGTCTAATGGAAGCTATTTTTCCAGCAGAGGCACGCGCAAGTAGTTGCAGGACTCCACCGTTATCTCGTATGCATGAACATGTGTGGGCCATGCTGACATCGACAGAGGGGCGCGGTCGCCGGGAACTCGCAGGAATCCAGCCGATTCGGCACTCGCCGACCTTGAGAAACGCGATCCCAAACCCGGCACCAATAGAAACTCACGGAAGCTCTGCTGCAATTCTGCTTGGCAAATCTCCGCAGATTTATAACAAAATTGATGACGACGATAGGTAGTGGTGGTGGTTGTGATGATGATGGTTGTGATGATGATGGTTCTCACTTTGAAACGATGACGACACAGCCAGGTGTCCGAAATCCAAGACGATAGAACGGAGAGCTTTTTGGCTTGCATATGATTGACGAAACTAATCCTGGCTGCTTTCTGCACTTTGGACAGCCACAGACTCTGTAAGCACTCTGTGAGTGTGTGTATATATCTTTGAGTAACTCTACACAAGCTGACCAGGTGTCTCAGTTGCAATCGGAATGTTGTGAGTTCAAATCCTGGTTGGAGGTTTACTCAGTCTATCATCCCTCTGGATTAACAGAGATTGACGCGTGGACAGTCTCGACCACACCATGGGAATGTGGAATTTCCACCACTGGCTCAGGGCTGTAAATTGGAGGTGAACACTGCAGGTCAATCGTTATCGACTTCCTTGGTCATTCTATCGACATCGGAGGGATGATGGGTTGTGCCAACCCCTGACAAGGATTTAAACTCGCAACCTCCCGATTGCGAGCCGCTCGCTCTATCACTGGGCGACCGTTTTTTTTTTATCCAAGAAAGCCTCGCTCAGTCCCAAGACTCTTTTTCAGGAGGGTATTAGATCTTTCCAGAAATTACGAGTAAAAATAGGTTGATCACATTGCACGATAGCGCGTGTAACGTGAACCGAAAAGTGTTCCGCGGCTTGACACGAACCTTGAACTCAACATTTGGTTTCTGCAGGAGATAACCTAATCAGAGGTACAGGACGTCGGGGAGGCTGCCATAGCGGGTGTAATAGCTGGCACTCTGGACTTGCGACCCAGAGGTCACCGGTTCAGTTCGAACTTCTGGCACAGCCTTTGGAACAATAGGACTATTTATTTAATCTTAAAACAAAAACGTTTAAACTATTTTACCAGGTAAGGCCCACTGAGCTATATAAGCTCTTTTTTCTGAAGCGGCTTGGCCACAAATGATAGCTCAAAGAAGTGGCTTATCACGTGGAAATTTATAGCAGCCAAATTACTCAAAACGCATGTCGATTCTAGAGGGGAAAACCGGAGGACCCGGAAAAAAAGCCACGTGACCACAGGGAGGACATGCAAACTCCAAATATACAGGCGTCATTGTCAGGATCGAACCCACGACCTATATACCAAGCGAGGTAGATAACATGTCGGCAACATGGCACCCGACATCTCCCCGGCTATGTCCACCCAGCAGTATAAATAGCCATTCATGTTCTCTTCCAAGACATCTGGCCAGCAAGGAAAAAAAAGTAGGCCACATACCATCTGGAAATTCTCGAGAGAGAAGCTCCCTCTAGTGGGAGAGGTCCTTCTGCCAGCAGCGGTTTGAGTGAGCAAGTGCACGGGCTGCACCAGGGACCCATCTCCGTACGCGAGAGCGCGAGCCCATCTGCGTTTTCATACCCATCCGAGAGAGGCAGGGCCAGCGCGCAGACTTTGGCGACATATTTTTCTTTGTTTTGTGGTTTTTGTTGCTCCCCCGACGTCCAGCGCCACGATGCCCCCCCCGCGAGGATGGGGGGGGGGTATGCGGCTCCTTTGTGTGCGTGACTGGCACGGCACACGTGCGCATTGTGGCAGCTGTGCCCCTCCCCCCGATTATCCCCGGACATCCTGTCTTATCGGCCTGGCATTAGCGCTGGGCAGATGGCGCGCCACACGTGTCTGATCCACACTAAGGAGCCTCCTCCTCCGCTTCATAACGAGGGATTTCGCCGTGGTATTACCACTTGCGATTCCTCGCGGCAGTAGAGCGTTTGGGGTTGAGCGTGGGTGTGTGTTGTTTGGAATCGGAGATGTTGTCCACTAGGGGTCGAAATATCTCCTCTCCCGGTGGTTTCATGAGTTGTGATTCACAGTTCACGATTCGTTTTTTTATATCTATTTTGGTGAATCTTCTCGCCTTTTAGTGGCTGCAAGGGTGAGAGGAAACCCATTATAGCATGCAAGGGACTTCATCAATCCACTGCTGGATGAAGGACTGCCCACGCTGTGCCAGTCAATGGTGTAGTTTGACCACACTTCACCATGCTGGTTCTTGGATGTTGGTGCAGACAGTAACCAGGCAGGGAATCAAGCTCAGAATTCTGGGTTCATAGTGCAGTGCACAAACCAATGTGCCACCCGCTCCGCACCGCCTCCCGCCCCACCCATTACAACACGTCCAAATCAATACACTTACATCCTTGTGTGATTCGGTGCACGTGTTGCGAGCTTAACAATGAAAACGAATCCGCGTTGTTACACCGCCTGTGTTCAGCTAAAGCGGCGTCCCTTTGAACCGTAGCTGTTTGTGTGACATGGGCTGGTGGTGAGCAGCTTTCACAAGCACAACAACATGGTCACGGGAAATAATTATAAAGCAATTACAGGGGTCGCTTACAAGCGTCATTCCTGACACGTCAGTTTGTACACTAGTACCGTATAGGGTGTCCACCGTTTTCTAAAACCGTAGTCCGTAGCATTGCACATTCTTGGGATTTTAGTGGCAATGCCCGCTTGCTCGGAGCCAAACCAAATTACACGGGAGGTGAATCGTCCCAAGGCGTTGTTACGAAATAAATCATGAAAATTCACCGGAGCTGACAAAGCACCCGGGTATCTTGCGGGCGATGTTGTTTTTGTTGTGGATAGGAATGGGGGGGGGGGCTTACTTCCAGGCTTGTAGCAGCAGCAAGAGAAAGGGAGGGGTGGTAGTTTGGTGGGGGAGAGTGTGATGGCGGCCGTGTTTGGACACGCCACCTCTCGGTAAACAAGCAGCGCCACCATGAGCTTGGGTTGCACTCACTGGCGTGGCACCAAGATGAGGCCCAGGGGTGGTGGTGGCGTGCGCGCGGGAGTGGGGGGGGGCCTCTCCCGAGCCGTCGCGCGTTCACACACACGCACACGGAGACGCGGTTGTAAAGTGAGGTGGCTAATTATAATGCGGTCTGCAGTGACCGCAGAGTGCCTCTCCCCGCGAGACCGTTGTGTTCTTGCGAGCGACATGAATACCGCTTTGTAAAGGAAGAGTCAAAGGGTGCTGTTCTTCTTCTTAAAAAAAAACTCAACCCCCCCCCCCCCCCATCATAGTAATGTGGCATTTCCATCGCTGGCTTCAAGCTCATCTGTGAGATTTTTTTAAATAATAAAAGTCGTAAAAATAATTTAGACAGCCGTTTGTCAACCCTCTGTTGAATGTAGGCCACCCACACTGTGGTGTTGGGCATGGTTGTTTTGGTGCAGGCTGGGGAAAGAGGTTTGGGAGGCCTGCGATTTAAATATATCACATCATTCACCAACTCTTGTGAATGATATCAGAAGATCTTTAACGTCCGCTGTATGTGTGTATGTTGAACTTTTGCACCCTACATAGCTAACCATGCCAATCGGTGGTGCGGATGTTAGCAATGGCCGGGAATGCAACTCAAGTTGCAAGTTGATTTTCTTTAACCAAGTGAGAACTCTTAAGAGACTCAGGATAGTCGTAAGTTGCAACAGTGACCTGGGGCATTAGTCTGCCTGTAGGGGGGCAATGTTTGCCGCCTTTTCTAATCCAATTGCGAAATTTGCGGGTAATTTTTCGAATTTGGAAAATTTGCACCCTGGTGCCTACACACGAAGGCCTACTCTTGCGAATCTACCCCCGGGTGATCTTTAATGTCCGCTGTGAAGCAGCCGGCGCGAAGCGTAATTAAGATTATTATTATTATTACACCAGTAGTAACAATGAGGTTCGGCCTGCTGGATTTTGAACCGCGAACCTCTCTGGCAGAGGGTCGAACGCGCGAACTCCAGTTCCCGTCGCCACCCTCCCAGGTTGCCTGGTTCGTAGCACAGAAGCGCTAACCACTGCGCCTCCATCCTTGCCACCCAAGATTAACTTGAGCGAATTGAGCACAGGCCCAGCTCCGTTGGTCATCTACAAAGGGGGTGAAGGTTCGAGTTTATTTTTTTCCCTCCCCACGTGGAGGATTTCTCAGATTGTCCTCTGTAAGCCGCCTAAATGTTGCAGCAGAAGCCCGGACCGGAATGAGTGCTGCGTGCTCATTAATTCCGCGGGGGGGGGGCTTTGTTTTTGTTGATATCGCCGGCCAAGTGGCTTGTTTAAAACGAACCCTGCGGGCCAGAGAGTGGGGCTGAATAATCGTAAAGCGGAAGTCGTCTGGGGAGCTGTGCTCATTAGGCTGTGGATAGAATTAGTCAACACCCGGAAGAGACCCTCTGTCTCTCCCTGGTGAGCTCTCTCCTGCTTAAAATTAAAGGGCACCAACTCACCTACATTCGACGGAAACCAAATTACTCACTCGTGACAGCCAATTAGACGCTGCTGGTGCTCTCGGGGAACTGGATAGGGACGCTGGAGGATAAGGAATATAAAATGTTAAATGCACGTACTTGCACAGTGAGTGACGGGCGAGAGCCGAGGAAGTGACGTGCGCTCATTGATTGCTTCGTTAGTGCGAGAATGCCGCTCGAGGTGAATTCAGGACATAGCGGCTCCCGCGGCGGCGGTCTCCGGAGCTTGTGTATCACCGGTGGCACGGGTGGGAATAGCAAAGTTGTGAGAGCGTGCGCCAACACGACGCGTGGGGGCATCCACTATCTGATGCCAACCCCTAGGGGTCCCTCCTGGCAAAGCCCCCATGGCGAGCCCCTTCCTAGGGGTCCCTCCTGGTAAAGCCCCCAGGCGAGAGCCCTCTTCCTGTCGCCACGTCGCAACTGTAGCGGTCGATCTGACGCAGTCAAGAGGCCTCTGGCCGCCCCCTCGGCCTCCATCTCCTCCACCCACGAGGTTTTCTCGCTCGGAGAAGCTGGCGGCCAGGGACAACGAGAGAAAGTTCAGGTTGGAGTTCATTTTGAACCAGGTGAGAGCTTCTAGAGACCAGAATGAGTCTCATTTGGAAGAGTGACCAAAGTGACAAAAGCAATGAAATACAAATTACTTGGGGCAGGAAAGCAAATAAAACAAAAGGCTAAAAAAACAACTGCATTTGAGGAGAGCGAGCTACGTGCCCGCAGGAGAGATGGCTGCACGCAACACGATGACGGGCACCGCACCGCGAAGCTGCTCCCCTTGCGTGAACCGAAAGCGGGCAATCCGCAAACGAGCACATTTGTACGTCCAACAAGTTATTTTTTTCGAACGCATCAAAGGTCACCCACGACCGCGGACCGCCGGAGGAGGCGAGACCCCGGGCGTGCGCAGTTGTCCGACGGCTGCAACGGTACCAGGGTTGGCGTGCGGACGTTTCCTCCATGGCTTACGCCGAGCCACGGCCGACTTGACACTTGAAACGGCGGCGCGTTTAACTCAATTAGGAGTGAGACGTTGACGCGCCGAGAGAATGGCGCGGCCGACGGGTCGTACGTGCTGCGGCGCGAACAGTGGCGAGAGTAGGGGGATGGTCTGAGTTCAAGTCCACGGGCATCCGTGCTCCCCGAGGAGGCTCCCCCTCCTGCGCCGGAGGGCGACGGTTTGACAGAGAACGTGATTTTTGCGTGCGTGTGGGCTCGCTGTGCAGGGTCGCCGCGTTGAAAGCGCTCGTTCACGCCGCTCGGAAGTAAAGAAAACAGCCCGACGGATGAAAAGCGTGTCGGAGCTGCATGGGGGAATTGGCTGCGACTTGCCAAGTGTTTGCGGCAGCCCGAGCAATCGAGCGGCAGCCCGAGCAATCGAGCGCCTGTGGGCGTCTGCGTTACGGAGTTGGGTTCGTACAGCCTCTCCGATCTGGCCCAGGCAGCCCTTAGTACCGGTTTCAGCAGGTCGGCTGGAGACGCTGGCAGTGAGTCAGGCGGGTGATGGAACTGCAGCAGGCAAGGACGGGTCCCTTTCTTTTCTGGTCGGATGGTGCGACACAACTTGCTTTGACATTCAGCCTGGGTGTCGCTGACGTGGATTGCAGCGTGATGCCTTTATCAGATCAAGCAGCAGCAGTCACTCCAGCGCTGCTGACGAGCAACATTTAAAAACGCACGCGTTGAACAATATAGACTCTGGGCTTCAGCTTGCCCAATGTAGTCAGAACAAGAGAAGGTTTTATATATTTTTTAAAAAATTATTTATAGGGCTTTATATGGCATTGCGGTGAAGTCTCGGTTGGCTGTCTGGCACAGGCCTTGCCATTATTCCAAATAAGGGCGAGTTGAATTTAAAACAGCACCACCACCGGTACAGTGTAAAACACACACGCCTCCATCACGGGGCAAGCCGTGTGATCTCACGAGATACTGTATTCACGGGGCTGGGGTAAGCGTGTGTGGGGGTTGGCGGGCAGGCGTTGCCTGCGCCGCGTGTATGTAGTTAAGCTCATCCGTGACCGGGAGCAAAGCGTTTCTTGCGCAGACAAAAACGGAGAGCCACGGGGCGTCTGGCGCTGATAGGACCCGGGAACCGCGTATCGTACGCGCCCGTCCGCCTAAGGGCGTCAGCGCGGCTGGGCACGGACGATCCGCGACTCCTGGCTCCTATCAGCTCGTCGCCCGTGAGACGGGGTAACCCGTGTCGGAGTCACCGCCGCTTTACGTCGGGGGATTTGCGTTTTATTTTTGCCCAATTCCGACGTGCACGGGATGTTTACCGTTTATTTTGTATTACGGAGAGCTGGCTGGGGAACTGTGCAATCGGATTTTCCCAAGTGGTGGTGGGGGGAGGATTGTTTTTTTAAACTCGGCTTTTGCAGTGGGTTGTCAATTTGCTTTGGAAAACTGTGGGTGATTGTTTCTGATTATAGATGTCCCAATGCCAGCTTTGTGTGTTTACATTTTTCGTCACCAGTTTACACAAAAGCAGTACGGATATAATCTGGATGTAAGATAAGCTTCGTCTTTCAATTTCGTCTGGCTCACCGTGTAAAAATAAATTATTCTCTTCACGATACAGATTTTGGAAATGCTTTCCCAGATACCACCGATATTCCAATATGTAAATAGTGGTCGAGCTAACAACACCACTGCCCCCGGGTGTTTCAAGAGCGCACAATGGTACCATTGTTCCCCCCCCCCAACACCCCCACCAAGATGAACCCAAGGTTACCAGAGGGGGCCCTGGCACAGCTCCCTTCTGCCCTTCCCCCTGGCGTGATGGATCTACTTGGGCCCCATTGACAAGGACCCACGCTGTGTCCACTCCAGCGCTCCTCCCACTAAGCCGCTGCCGCCGCAGCCACCACCACTTTTTGTCAGAGGCCGGGCCCTCGAGACCGCCCCTCCCTTTGATCTCCAGCCACGACTTGAGATGTTTTCTAAAAATCTATGGAGCGCTGCGAGTGGCGGGTTTTGGCCGCGGCGCGGACCTCCTGCCGGGGGCTGCTGCTGTGCCGACTCGACCGCGGCTCCGGGCTCCGCGTGTGTGTCGAGTGGTAACGCCGCTCGGCCCCGTCGCGTTGGCTCGGGTTGTTTGCGTTGCACAATCGCAGCGGGCCCGGGCCGTTCTTAACGCAGCCCAGCTGAGCGCCAGAGTTGTTTGTCGGTGATGGGTAAAGGAGCTGCGCCGTAATCGCTTTTGGTCGCGCTCCTGCTAAAAGAACGGCCTTTCACTAGTAGAGGGAGCTCGAGAGAGCCTCTTAAAAAGGAATGTAGGCATAGTCTTCCACACTGGCCAGCCTTGCCTATCGACTAACTGTGGTTGACCCATTTACACTGCTGCAGGGTGGACAGAGGCAGATGCCGGGGAATAAAAAAAAAAACTTGCCCCGTGGTATCAAGTGAATCGTCCCGGCGAGCTGTGGATTGCAAGTCCAGTGTATTCGCCATTGCACCACCGTGGTATGGTAAAGGAGAACCATGGTAAATAGAAGTGCGTAGCTTGTGCTGAAGAGCTCGATTTTTTTTCCCGAGTGGTCTTGAAAACACAGCGGAGGGGCCTGGGGGTTTGTGATGGTGACGCAAGGTCGCAGCGCTCACGTGTCAGACTTTGCTTAATGCTAATAATTTATGGACTCCCTGGGGAAAGTGGCAGAGGTAATTAGAGTTTGTTTTTCACGAGGGAGTGGGGGGGGGGTGCTCTCAAACGAGAAGCGTCGGAATCAGCCCTTTTTCACTGTCGAACAGTTTGCCGCTTAAATGCGTTCGTCACTTTTCATTTTAATTAGGGCAATTACACTTTTATCGGCTTCGCTGGACTTTTCTAATTTCACGCGCGTCGAGCTCTCGGTCGCAGTGGCATGTTAAACGGCAATGACCGCTCATCTTCTAGGCCGTAATATCATATTGGACATAATGGCAGCTCGTCGTTTAATGCTTCGGTTACTGTTGAGCGGATCTGTAATTGAGCTCGGTGGCTGCACAGTGCTTTTTGTGTTCGCCGTTCACGAGGTGCGCGGCGTGGGGGTTCAGTGGCGGCGCAGGCGTTGGCCCGGACTGAGGCCTGAACGCAGCCACCCGAGCCCGATTTCCCTGGCCACGGCTAACAAGTCTGTTTTGTGTAGCCACTGTGAAACCTCTTAGAGAGCAGGAGAGTCTCATTGGCCAGAGTGACCTCCGTCAGTGGTAAGTGATGTCTGAACTTGTTCTGGGTCTCCCCTGTCCCACCCATCCCCCCCCCCCACTCCCTCCGTAACCAGCCCGCACCGATCGGTATGTGGTGAAGTATGGTCACACAACCCCTATGATCAACACGGATTTGGGGAGGCCTTCGTCCAACGGTGTTTTGGCAATGGGCTGTAAATGAAAGGAAAATGCTACGACACATACGGTTTGTTTTTGAATGTAAATAAACATGCCTTCATATTCCCTGCTCTGAATATCGATCCACCAGACGGAGCGAATGTCGATCCATCGTGGGGCGTGGTCGTGTGTGTGCACGCGCCACGATTTTGACAACCCCATCTTGCATTTGGTCCAGTTCTTCTCCATGACGCTCACAACGTCGAGGTCACTGTAAACCCTTCTTCATATTTGAGAAGAGGTCCCGTGACATTGGTTCACACACGCACCTTTATCGTTCGCTTATCAACCGCATGCGTTGTCGCAACACACGCGCTGTGGTTTCGGGCAAGTTGCAACATTTGGCCACACGTTCTCCCCGGAGCGCAGGCTCGACGAGCGTACGGGCCGGATCAATCTCGCTCGCTCGCGGCTTTCAAACCACTTCCTCCGGCACTCCTGGAACCAGATAACCGAGCGCTCGAGCGGCGCCTTACGCGCCTCTTAACGGCGCGCGGCACCTGGCCCCCCCTTCCCCCACCCCTCCCGCGGTCGACCTCCTGGTTTCCGCCGAAATTTGAAGCTGTGCCACGACGTGCCGAACAAGC
Organism: Petromyzon marinus; assembly: GCF_048934315.1. Classification (NCBI taxonomy): domain Eukaryota; kingdom Metazoa; phylum Chordata; class Hyperoartia; order Petromyzontiformes; family Petromyzontidae; genus Petromyzon; species Petromyzon marinus. The sequence goes on along the minus strand of NC_133710.1, from coordinate 3,854,238 downwards.
CGACAATTAGTGTGCGCTTCTCTCTGTTTTTTTTGTTTGCGTCGTTTTTCTGCAGAATTTTGGCCTGGATTACGAGACTTTCCAGCACATGGTCGGGGACTGCCCGTCCGATTTCCTGCAGCTCGCCTTCAACTGCTGTAACGTGAGTAGCCGCGCCCGTTGCACGTGCAGCTCCCACGCGCCACTCCCCGCAAAGCGGCGGCCGTCGAGTAGGTCACGGCGGCCCGCGATCGCACGTCCGTGGCTGCGGCGGCAGCGCACGTGTCACGCGCAGCATCAAGAGTGGACTCGGCTTTTTGCCGCAATTGCCCAAATATGGAGAAGCAAAGAACAGTGGACGAGCATGCAGCTCGGCGACTTGTTTCCGTGTTGTACCGCGTTTTGTGCTTGCCAGGGTGTCTTTTGATGTTTCCATGCGCGTGCCCGGGAGCTTCTTCGGAAAATGCAATCGCAAACCAAACTTTCAGAAAACCATATTCATTCCCTTTTCTGAAGTAGCTCCCAGCACATGAAGGGGGGGGGCGCAACGTCGGACATCGCGCCGAACGACACGCGGAGTAGAGGCCTACCGAGATTTTAAGTCCTTTCGCGCAAAGTCAAGCGGCGAGCGTCATTTGAATCTTTTATTCCTGCTGGCCCCTTGCGCGTGGCCAAAACGGATCTCACTCCCCCGCCCGTCTTCGTGAGTGGCCTCCTTGTAGTAAGTAAAAAAAAAAATGGGGCCGTTTCCTCCTGGTGGTCCCTGTTGCGCGTCAGCGTGGGGCGTCGTCTGAGCCACCTTTCAAAATCTTGACACGAAACATCAAAGCGGGGAGTGAAAGCGCGCGCCCCCCCCCCCCCCGTTTATTGCACAAATCACCCCGACATCCGTTCGAGCCGGGGAGTATCCGTTCGCAAAGAGGACGGCGAAACGTAATACGGAACACATGGGAGGCCGCCACAGCCGCCGCCGTCGCCGCTGTTGTCTGTGGCGGTCGGGAGGCTTCTGGTCGCAGGCGGGCGAGCGGGTGGGCACGCAGACGCGTGGGCAGGCGGGCGGCTGTGTGGGTGAAATCGCAAGCCGGCGTTACTCTGTCCCGCCCAGGTGCCTCCTTGTCACGAGGATCGGCCCCCGGCCGCCCAGTGTTTGCACGCGCTACTGGCAACCGTGACGCATTCCTGGCAGGGCCTGCGTTGTGGTGCCATCTTATTGGGGGGCGCGGGGGTTGGGGGCTTTTACGTTCTTGCTGAGCGCAGGCCCGAAGGCCCAAAATGTCGAGCGGCCAGCAACAAACAGCGCTGTCGAAAGCAGTGGTGGATAAGAGTTGACACGTTTCTGGCAAAATTGAGCAAGGTTATTATTATTATCTTAAGGACTCAGGAAAAGACAAGTTGGTGGGGAATTCCGAAGTGATGAGTGGACGGGTGTGTGAATGGGTGAATAGGTTCGTGGATTGTTTGACCTACTCTACCATGCCGTTGAGTGCGGTCGTTGATAGTGGTGAACAGAGCAATCGCAGCGTAGCACAATACAAAATGAAATTTGCCACACTGTCCTCTTGCTGTGTAAACACAGCCAACAATGCTTGTTTTATGGATGGTAGTCACACATTCAAGTGCGATCCAGGCTCAAACCAGCTTGGCTTGCAAGATGCAACGAGATCTGATGGGTTTCCAGTCATATGCACTTTGCATGACTTTTAAAGAAAAACCAATAAGACATCTGTCCTATTTTCACCCACTGACATTTTATTTGAACGAGAACTGAAAAAAACTGCTTCCAACCAACGCCTAGCAGTGCACCTTCGCATCACCGTTGGCTCCTCTCGTAGCTCGCGACTCTTAACACTTCCTTAACCACCCCCTCATTGGGCGTCGTCACCGTGTCGTCTTGCCTGGCGCCTCGCTCACAGATGGACCCCAAGCTGCGGCCGAACTTCGAGGAGGTCGAGCGGGCGCTGGAGGAGATGAGCAGGAGCATCGAGACGGAGAGGACAGAGACCGGGTCCCCGTCCAGCCAGGGGGGCAGCACCGAGGCCGTGTGGCAGCCAGGTATGACTCGGCCTCACGCTCGAGGCAGCGGCCGCAACTTCGCCCACCTTTAGAGGGTAGTTTGTTCTACTCTTCCACGCTGGCCAGATGTCCCGATAGGGGTGGGAGTCGCCCACGCTTTGCCACCAACCACCTACCCACATCACCGCCCATTCTAGCACCCCACCCTAATCGCCACCACACATCACCACCAACTGCCAACCCATAGTACCATACTTGCACCCCTACCCATTCACCTCCACCCATCACCACCAACCACCAATCCACAGTACCACCCATCCTTCACCCCCAACCATTCACCACCACCCATCCTGTACCCCCAGCCATTCACCACCACCCATCACCACTACCCATCACCACCACCCATCACCACCAACTCACAGTAACCACCCATCCTGCACTCCCAGCCATTCACCACCACCCATCCTGCACCCCCAGCCATTCACCACCACCCATCACCACCACCCATCACCACCACGCATCACCACCAACCCACAGTACCAACCATCCTGCACCCCAGCAATTCACCACCACCCATCCTGCACCCCCAACCATTCACCACCACCCATCACCACCACCCATCACCACCACCCGTCACCACCGCCCATCACCACCAACTCACAGTAACCACCCATCCTGCACTCCCAGCCATTTACCACCACCCATCCTGCACCCCCAGCCATTCACCACCACGCATCACCACCACGCATCACCACCAACCCACAGTACCACCCATCCTGCACCCCCAGCAATTCACCACCACCCATCCTGCACCCCCAGCCATTCACCACCACCCATCAGCACCACCCATCCTGCACCCCCAGCAATTCACCACCACCCATCAGCACCATCCATCCTGCAGCCCCAGCCGTGCACCACCACTCATCACCACCAATCCACGGTACCACCCATCCTGCACCCCCACCCGCTCGCCAGCACCCAGTAATGAAAGTGGACTCGGGCAGGACACATCGCACGAAGGGATGGTCGCCGGGTTCAACCAAGCTAATGAACATGGCCCGAGAGGAAGTCCACCACAGACGAAATATGCCCGTGTGACGGCGCTAAATCGATTGTTGCATCGCGAGACCATGAGAGTCGGCGACAGCTTTGGGAGGCCTTCATCCGACGGTGGATTTATCGTAGCTGACGATGACGACGATGCACAACGTGACAACGTCCTGCGTCTGCATTGTTCCCGTAGGTGCGCGGGAGAAGGGGCCAGGGTGCAAGCGCAGCAAGCCGCTGAACTCTCCGCCGGGCGACGGCGAGTCGGCGTGGAAGAGCTCGCGATCGCGCCTGGACACGCGGCTCTCCCGCAGCCACTCGGACGTCTTCTCCCCGCACTCCAAGACGCGGGGCGGGGCGGTGGTGAGCGTCATGGACCCCTACTACACGCCGGGCAGCGCCAACAGCGGGAAGGTGAACCCCTTCTCGTCGCGTAAGGAGCTCAAAGGCGGGCGCGTCAAGTTCTTCGACACGCCCACGCGGCCGACGCTGGCGCCCCTGGCGTTCGACCAGCCGATGAAAGATGCCGTGGACGGCATGAAGCCGGAACCGCAGTCGACTCCGCAGAAAACGCAGCAGCGGCCGCAAGCGGATGAGGACGAGTGGGACAGCACGCTGGACATGGACTTCACGCTAATGCCGTTGCGGACGTGTAGGTCTCTTCCCAGCTCGCCGGAGCTGCCGCGGAGAGACATGCCGGTGCGGGCACCGGTGACTCACGCCACACTCGGCCGGGTGACGTGGCGAGCGAATCAAGACCGCCGCCGCCACACCGACTCCCCTCGCCCGGAACTGACGTCGTCACGGCAGGGCGGCGCCGGCGACAGAGGCACGGCGGCAGCGGTGGGGGTAGCATCGACGAGCAGTGACAGTGACCCGCTGGAACTCGACTACGTACTGAGCGAGAGCCGCTTTTCAGGCATGAAGCTGAGCGGTGGCGGCGACGGCTGCGCCCCATCCCGATTCCACGCCGAGACGCCGCGCTATCGGTGCTCGCGCGACGAGAGCGAGACGTCGAGCAGTGGGTGCTACTCGCAGCCCGGAGACGACGGCTCCACGGACTGCTCCTCCAGCTTCCACGGCAACGGCTTCCGCGGCTACGACGACGACGACGACGACGACGACGAGGACGTGACGGACGGCTCGACAGACGACGTGTGGCAGGACAGCGACGAGCAGCGGCGAGGCTGCCCGCACGGGCAGAGGTGCGGCCCGCACTCGGACGCCGAGGGGCCCGGCTGCACCGAGTCACCGGCGTACAGGGACTGCGCGTGCTCGCCGGTGTACCACCGTGCCGGGAAACCGTCCGCAACCAGGAAGGCCGTGCCAGGCTACGGCAAGACGCTGTTCTCCCCGCAGCCCGTTTCACTGAGCAGCAACAACAGCAGCACCCCCTTCGTACTGCTGCGGGGCAGCGCCAGCCCCGGCGAAGTGGCCGTGACGACGCAGAGGGCGGCAGGGGGCATGGGCAACCGAGCGACGCTGCAGCAGGAACTGTTTTAGGCGGCGGGGCGAAACGCTCGCCACGGCAGCGTGCTTCTGTAATCGTTTATTTGCTGTGAAGTAAATGTAAGAAGTGGACGTGCGTGCGCACACACACAAGCACATACGTACGGACGGATGCGCGCACTTGTAATCCGGTGCCCGTCTGGGCGTGCGCGTGCGTGCTCGCTCCAGATTAAGAGAGACATTTCTCAATGCTGATAAACACGCTCTGAACTCGAACGCACATATGCAAGGGCTGTACAAACTCTTTATGCTAAATTTGGTTTAAAACTAAAAGATTGTTTTTTTTTTTTCCCGTCTCAGAAATTGTGCATCTATTTAATGAAAGTCAAGGTTGTAAATAATTTTATAATTTATTCCTATTGATGCTGAATGTCTTAAATGTTCTTTAGCAAGCCGAGGCAGGTCAGTCTTGCCACCAGTCCAGGCTTCTAAGGAGCTGTTGATATGCGGGCACCTCCGTCGCGTGTAGAAACGGCTGCTCCGACCCGCGGGCAAACAGTTGACACAGGCGGAGCCGTCCCTAGGGTACGGCTAATCGGAAAGCGACTGCCCTGGGCCCCGTACTTTGGGGAGGCCCCGCGCATCGACGGCACGATGTCAGATGTAATACTTCCGGTTTAGTTTCAAGCCATCGGGGGGGGGAGGGGGTGGCGGCACACGGTGTGATTTGCTCCGGGCCTCGCAGACCGCTATGGATGACTCGGGCCACAGAGCGTGAACTGTCCCTGCACATGAACCTTAACGCGGCGGTGGCGATGACAACGACGTTGCTCGTTCAGCCAACTGCTGTTTGGAAGTGGCCGTGGCTCATCTCGTAACTGTGCCGCTGTAATGGGGAGGGGCATCCACCCTTCGGGATAAGTCACGTCCCGTGGCCCGTTGATCCGTGCAACAACAAACCCGTTGCCAAGTCCTCGCGAATCGTTTGACCTACGTCTCGTTACCGGCTGTAATTTTGCTGTCTGCGTAACAGTGACTCAATGTAAAGGTTCTACGTTGACATAGTTTTGAGCGTTGGACTGTTGCTGTGCGTCGTTTACCGGACTCCCAATCCCGTGTTCGATCGAAGCCGCCCCTCGCGATGGCCCACTCGGAGTTGAGACGCTGAGGTCATCGGCATTCGCGAAAACCGTTACCGTCAACGAGCGTGCAACGTGCCCCCCCCCCCCCACGAATCGATGTAAATGACGCACAGGTTGATCAGGTCAATGCTATCTCTGCGATGAGCCTTCGTCGCGTCACCGATACGGCTGCTTTTTGTACAATCGTCTTTGTCCACCTCCCTTGCCCACCTCCTCCGGCCAGCGTAAGCGAAAAGTCAAAATGCCTTCCAAGACCGAAGGCCGTCTGCGTGGCGTTGTGGAGGAGGAGTGCCGCGCCGGGCCGGGCCGCCCCCCCCCGCCCCCCCCCCCACCTCCGCGTGTTTCACGTCGTCGTAATCGAACGTCGTGTTGCTTCGCCTTGCACCTGTGCCTTGGCTATCTTGCTTAGCGCCGAACACTGAAGCGGCAGTCTCGAGTAGAGCGGGTAACGACTCGCAGGATGCGAACGAGCGGAGGCGGGTCGCGTCGCCGCGCGCCCGTAGTAGGCGCGATGGATCGAGGGCCTTTGCCGCGCGACCGTCACTCGCGGCGGTGAGGATGGCACACGGTGAGGGTGAAGGCGGTGCGCGTGGCGTTCGGACCGCCGGCCCCCGACTCGCCCCAAGCGTTCCCGTTTCAGCTTGGACGTTTTATTTTTTGTCTCGGCACTTGTGGGGGAGGGGGGGGGGTTGGTCGGCAGCGTCAGCTCGTGTCCATTCTGCGTTGAGGGGTTGTTCCATCGTCGATCGTGGTTTTTTTCTCTTTTTCTTCGACGTTCGTCTTCGGAATCGATAGCCGAATCTGGTTCAGTTCTAGCCGGAGCGATCAGCGCGAGGGCACGAACGCGGTTTGCCCACCAACTTACAGGTGATGCCAGCAGCCCGGCTTATCAGCAGCCGCCTCAAGGTGGTGACGTCCGCAACGTAAACAAGTCCTGGAATTTGTTTTTATTGTCGAACATTTCGATATTTGTGTGCGACGAACCGATTTCCCCCCCCCCCCCCCCCCCCCCCCCCATCTTCATGCGATTAATGATCACGCTGAACAACCGCGTCCATTAACAACGCGAGGTCCGCGCGAGGAGCAGAGCCGGGAGGCGTGCAGGGTGGGGGGCTCTCGTGGGCTGGGGCAGCGGCGCGGCGCGGCCCAAAGGCTTCCCGATGGGCCTGGCGTGCACGCAACTCGTCAGTGCTGCTTCTTTGGAAAAGACCAAAGACAAACGTTGGATAATACATTGATTGTTTATGTTTGCGTCCTGTCTGTTAACCCCCAATTTGTATAGTTCCCCCCCCCCCCCTAATTGAACAGCAATAAAGTTTTCTTCAACACTCGTCCGCTGCCTGTCTGCGTGTCGGTGTGAGAGTGACAGGGGCGTGAACGGCCGCCGCGTGCTACCCGAGTGCCTTATCGGAGAACGCGACTCAAGAATCGATTCTGAAGTTTTCTTTTTTTGGGGGGGGAGATTGTGCTGGATGTAGCGCCTGATGTGGCTGGCCGAGTCACCTGTATCGATCGCAACGTATCCCGGCTCTGGGTTCGGATGTTGACGGTCAACTTAATGCCTGGACTTCGTAGCTGCCGGGGCCCACCTTTCGACGTCAACCCCCGGGCGCGTCCGTCTCAGGCCCCGCCGCCTCCGATCTCCCGAGGAGGAGCAGGAGGTGCGGGAATTAGAGTTCTAAAAAAGCCTCGCTCTATGGCCAACTCACCTGTCTGACCAAATCAGTTTTTGCAAATGATTGTGGGACTCCTCTTACAATGTATGGTCGTTGAAAATAATTATTACACGCAACAGGTTAAACGATTGTTTCATGCCATGTGTGCTGTGTTTTTAAGTTTCAAGTTAATTTTGTGTTAACCAGGTGAAAACTCGAAACCAGGATGAGTCTCCTTTGCATGAGTGACCTGGAACATGAGTCTGCTGCCAGTCGGAGACGGTGATTGCTATATGTATAATCGCAATAGTTATTTACGGTTTAAATTCCAAATTTGCCAATTATTGACCATGACACCGGGGCACACAATGGCCTACCGTCGCCAATGTCAGGGCATTAGCACAGTTGGCTACGTGTGGTGCGAAAGAAGTTATGCACACGGGGCATCTTTAACGTCCACCGTGAAGCAGCTGGCGCGTAGTATTGTCACGGTTATGACGCCCCCAGTAATAACCAGGGCGGCCTTTGGAGTCGAACCGCGATCGTCCGCAACAGGCTGGGCCGTGACACAGCCTTCGTGTGCGAGGTCACTGGAGCATACCGCAGTGGCGAGATGTTAACAAACCTCGCCTGGTATACAGCTGGTCGTGGGTTCGATCCTGACCACTGACACCTGCTGTGTATTTGGAGTTTGCATGTCTTTCTCCCAGTGGTCGTGTGGATTTTTCTCCGGGCCCTCTGTTTTTTTTTATCCCTCCACATTCAGAATCAACATCACGCGTTTAGAGTACAGTGAGGGAAAAAAGTATTTGATCCCCTGCTGATTTTGTACGTTTGCCTACTGGCAAAGAAATGATCAGTCTATAATTTTAATGGTAGGTTTATTTGAACGGTGAGAGATAGAATAACAACAAGAAAATCCAGAAAAACGCATGTCAAAAATGTTATGAATTGATTTGCATTTTAATGAGGGAAATACGTATTTGACCCCCTCTCCATCAGAAAGATTTCTGGCTCCCAGGTGTCTTATACAGGTAACGAGCTGAGATTAGGAGCACACTCTTAAAGGGAATGCTCCTAATCTCAGCTTGTTACCTGTATAAAAGACACCTGTCCACAAGCAATCAATCATTCCGATTCTAAACTCTCCACCATGGCCAAGACCAAAGAGCTCTCCAAGGATGTCAGGGACAAGATTGTAGACCTACACAAGGCTGGAATGGGCTACAAGACCATTGCCAAGCAGCTTTGTGAGAAGGTGACAACAGTTGGTGCGATTATTCGCAAACGGAAGAAACACAAAATAACTGTCAATCTCCCTCGGGCTGGGGCTCCATGCAAGATCTCACCTCGTGGAGTTGCAATGATCATGAGAACGGTGATGAATCAGCCCAGAACTACACGGGAGGATCTTGTCAATGATCTCAAGGCAGCTGGGACCATAGTCACCAAGAATACAATTGGTAACACACTACGCCGTGAAGGACTGAAATCCTGCAGTGCCCGCAAGGTGCCCCTGCTCAAGAAAGCACATATACTTGCCCGTCTGAAGTTTGCCAATGAACATCTGAATGATTCAGAGGACAACTGGGTGAAAGTGTTGTGGTGAGATGAGACCAAAATGGAGCTCTTTGGCATCAACTCAACTCGCCGTGTTTGGAGGAGGAGGAATGCTGCCTATGACTTTAAGAACACCATCCCCACCGTCAAACATGGAGGTGGAAACATTCTTTGGGGGTGTTTTTCTGCTAAGGGGACAGGACAACTTCACTGCATCAAAGGGACGATGGACGGGGCCATGTACCGTCAAATCTTGGGTGAGAACCTCCTTCCCTCAGCCAGGGCATTGAAAATGAGTCGTGGATGGGTATTCTAGCATGACAATGACCCAAAACACACGGCCAAGGCACAAAGGAGTGGCTCAAGAAGAAGCACATTAAGGTCCTGGAGTGGCCAGCCAGTCTCCAGACCTTAATCCCATAGAAAATCTGTGGAGGGAGCTGAAGGTTCGAGTTGCCAAACGTCAGCCTCGAAACCTTAATGACTTGGAGAAGATCTGCAAAAAGGAGTGGGACAAAATCCCTCCTGAGATGTGTGCAAACCTGGTGGCCAACTACAAGAAACGTCTGACCTCTGTGATTGCCAGCAAGGGTTTTGCCACCAAGTACTAAGTCATGTTTTGCAGAGGGGTCAAATACTTATTTCCCTCATTAAAATGCAAATCAATTTATAACATTTTTGACATGCGTTTTTCTGGATTTTCTTGTTGTTATCCTGTCTCTCACTGTTCAAATAAACCTACCATTAAAATTATAGACTGATCATTTCTTTGTCAGTGGGCAAACGTACAAAATCAGCAGGGGATCAAATACTTTTTTTCCCTCACTGTATTTGGCTGGTATACATTCCCGCATGATAAGCCACTTCGTTGAGCTATCATTTGTGATAACCAGGTCGCTTCTGAAAAAGAGCTATACAGCTCAGTGGGTCTTACTTGGTAAAACAAAACAAAAATAGCAGCTTGCCATCATCAATTATGCGATGACGGAGTGTATCATGAGCTATAACACATCTGACACAACCAGACAGACTCGTCTCTTCCACGCTGTGTTCAACCACCACACCGGAGGTCACATCACCTCTCTCTGCTTCTTCCATCCACGCACTGCTCCACTTGGGAATTCCCTTCCATCAGTCTCTGTTCCCAAGCGAGTATCGCGATGATAGTGAGAATAACCTCGCGCAATTTATGAAAAGTTGTAAGTCATCTTCGGCAGCTTTTATTAGCGTTGTTTGTTGATGGGACCTTTAGACCTGTGCTCAGCAACTGTGGTAAAACACGAAAGAAAACTCGCCCCTTATAATAAACCAGCTGGCGTGCAGGCTTGTACCGGGTGGATTGTGACATCAGGATTCATGAAAGAGAGAGATGGCCACGGAAGATATTCATCCAGCAGTGGATAGATCTTGGCCGATCACGATAACGTAACTCGCCACAGTGGCGAGTTAACATCTTGCCAAGGTGGCTAGGAGATGTTAACTACCTCGCCTGGTATGCAGAAAGTAGTGGGTTCGATCCCCACCCTGACGCCTCTCTATTTGGAGTCTGTGTGTGGTCTCTCTCTCCCTGTGGTCGCGTGGATTTCTCTCCGAGTCCTCCGGGTTTTTACCTCCACATTTATAATCAACATCACGCGTTTACAGTATTTGGCCGCTATACATTTCCACACGGTCAGCCACTTTGTTGAGCTATCATTTGCGATAGCCCAGGTCCCTTCTGGAAGAACAAAAAAAAAGAGGCACGTAGCTCAGTGGGGCCTTAGCTGGTAACAAAAACAAATAGTTTGTAGTTTACCGCTGTTGCAATCGCCGAAAGAGTGTGCGCTCGCCTTCGCTTGAGCCCCGCCGCGTGCCAGCCTTGGGCCACTGCCGCATGCCCCCCCCACCCCCCCCCCCCGGCATTTCTTTGGCTCCGTGTTGCCCAGCGACCGGCCGGCAAAATTGCGCAGAGGAAACAAACGCAGTCGAGAACAAATACAAATCGCGCAGTCCGCCCGCACTCTCGCGCTCTCCCGAGGCAGTAAAACCCCTGGCGAGAGCCCGTGGAGAGCCGCAGCCATGCCCGGCGTGGAGTTTCACGGTGCCCCGTTCGGTTCTGCAACGGCCAGGTACAGAGGTGTTTTTCGAATCTGTGTTCAGGATGCTGACGACTCGTTCACCTTTCTCCAGTTACTGACATCGCCCTCATATCGCCTGCGTCTGGGTTGCCGATGCCCTCGCATCTCACCAGTATCCAGATACTGACTTCCTTCGGGTGCTGATGTCACTTAAATTCATCTGGATCGAGGTACTGAAAGCCCTCAAATGTCACCTGTATCTGGGTGCTGCCGTAGCGTCATCTTACCTGTACCAACCTCACCTGTATCCACGTAGTGACATCCTTAAATCTCACCTGTTATTCCTGTACTGACGCAATTTAAATCTCACCTGTGTCCGGGTACTGACGTCTCGTTTCACAGGTATCAGGGATGAGGACGAATGTAATGTCACCCATATCTCGGTCTCCGACTGTATCCGCTCACTGACGCCCGCCTCAGACGCGTGTATGCACAGGCGTTGATTTTGTATCGCCTTGCATGTGCCCAGGTGCTGACATTCCATGATTTTCCGTGGCCAGGTGCTCGACACCAAACAAACCACCCAGCGCTGGCACACGAGCCGAGTTCATTGCTCCATCTCCTTCACGGTGGACGTTTTCTCAGGGACGTGTTCCGTTCCTTGGCTGCCACTCCCTCCGTGATTTGTGTCCACCATCCTCCCTTCTGGACGTGACGCGTCCGGTCCAAGCCTCATTCCCAAATTTCGTATCAGTTGTGAACGATGTCCTTGTGAGCTGCCCTGTGTTCTCTCATATACGCTACTTCCACTTTGTGTGTCTCTCAGTGTGACTCTAAGCATGGTCACACTCGAATCGATTGCCATTCACAGGATTTGCTGAATACAATTTCCTGGAATGTCGCTTATCGTTATTGTTATTTGTATTGTTAGGGCAACGTTCACGATCTTATCTTATTTGATTTTTATAGAGTGTCTCGGCTCAATGCGCTCGATGGCATCGTTTAAAAGCGGTAACAAAAACGTCGAGTGATTTTATATGGCAGTGCAAGGGCCCAGGAATTTGTTACCGTAACAGAGGGCACACGTGGAGGTCACGAGAGGACTCTAGGGGAGGGACGGGAGGGAGTGCCGTGGCGAGGAGAAGGAAGAGGAAGAGAATGGTCGATGGAGACGAGGTGAGACTTCAAGAGAGGAACGAAAGGAGGGGGAATTAATTAAAGTGGGGAAGTTTATTCCAGTGGTAGGGTGCGCAAGGAAGGGAGACGAATCGAAAACGATGTGTGTGTGCACTTCGTTAGTTATGCCTGTGCACCCACTGCCAATGCAGGTATCACGCGTTCTAATTCACCGTCCGTCTCGACCGACACCCCCCCCCCCCTTGTTCGCTCCTGCCCAACGCCGATCAAGGTTCAACGTCTCTGGAATTCATCCACAGCTGAAGCCACTCGGCACTTACACAGAGGCCCCCTACTGCTCGCAGACCATGAGCAACCAGGTGAGGAGGATGAGGAGGTGGACGGTGGCAGAGAGTGGATTCCCAGGGCTCATGTGGTTCCAGCGGGAACCAACCCAATCATAACATCGTCGGATCGTCATCTCCCCCCCCCCCCCCACAACGCGGACGTGTTTGTCGCGTCGGCACTCGGTCTCTTGTCAACGCTCTGCAATCTCCTGCGATAAAAGCTCGACACAACAGCGCGGGTCTCCGTGCAAATCGATCGCCGTCGCACGAATGCAGATGCCAATTCCTAGACTCTCCGTGCCAATCGCAGAGGTGGCCACCCTGCTCCCATCGCCACGGAGTATATATTTGTACTGCCTTGAACGTTTTTTTTTGCACCGTACGCAGCCCACCGTGCTAATCAGAGGTGGCGCTAATGATGCTACCGCTGTTTCTGCTGCTGCTGATGATGATGACGACGACGGCGAAGGCAAACGACTCTGGCTTGACACATCCCCCCAACTCATCTAGATCAGGGCCCTGGGTCCCGGGCGCTACAACCCCGAGTGCTCCGGAGGATTCGGCGTGCGGGCCGTTTCTCGCCGGGCTAGCGGGCCGGGCTGGGCACGCGAGGTGGAGCTATCCCGGTCGGCTCGGACACCTCACTTCAGGCACCGCGAGGCCTGGGAGAAGGAGCGAACCCAGGTAACTCGTCCAGAGGGGTTCGTGGACGGATGAAAGTCCCACCTGAAAAATGAGCCCCCGAGACTCCTCGGTGAATGTTCCCTGGTTGCCCCGGGGCGTTGTTGCTGCCACTTTCACAAGCAGCCACGCACAGACTCGCTCTGTTCTCTCCAACTTCTCGTCTACTCCACCCCCTATATTCCTCCACTACCCTGCCCCCCGCCCCCCCTCAGAAAAGTAGGCTAGGCCCTGGGATCTATGACACAAAGGACTTCATTGACCTGGAGCGGGAGAGACCATCGAGTCGGAGGGGGGTGTGCGACACGCTGGAAGAGCGCTTCTTAAACATCGGCAAGGTGAGCGAATCCCTACCGAAGTTCGACAGCCTCACAATAACAACAATAACCAAAAATAATAACCCTAACCGATGAGACAACCAACAACAACCACCGTTCACCACTCAGTGGTGGTGATGTCACCACGGCGCTTGTGCAATGCTAGGTGCGATTTGAGGCCACGTGAAATGTTGAAGTCACCGCTGATAGGAGGTCACGGAACAGACGCAGCAGGTGCCATGGGTTCACTGACCGAGATGGCTGGCACATGCACCAGCTGTACCCCCCACCCACCACTGTGCCAACTCGCTGCGCTTTATCCGCCCGGCGCTCCACTCATAGTACGCACACGCAACTTTGGTGTGACTCTAAAGGAAGATCGTGTCCTGGCGTCTTTTTATTAACGTTGATGTTGTGGAGTAGGTGGTGGGCCTAAGAGGGCAGAGCGCTGAGCTTGCACCACCGAGACCCTGAGTTTGAATCCAAGTGGCAGCCGCCTCTGATTAAAGCTGGTCCTCAGATGTAGCGAGTTGATGGTCTCAGCACAGCCACCAATGACCACACACGCAAAAACAAACCCGTAACGTTGAATTTTAATCTGCACTTTGGCAAAATAAAAATTTAGAGAATTACAAATATTGGCTACACTCTCATGCGACGACCATTACTCTCGGTGGGAAAGATGAGTGGTAAAGTGCTGCTCCCTACTTTGTAAAACAGAGGTTCACTTTGCAGGAATTTCAGAGGTAGCTCTGTGGTATCCACTTCCGTGGGCCGTTTTTTTTTTTTTACGCGAAGGAGACCTTGCGATGGTGTTGACCTTGTGTATGCGCGTGTGCCACGTGACGCTGAGAGCTCCGATTCAAGTTGAGGATAGAGCACCTTAATTTTAATCCAACACTCTGCGTCACGTTGGTCTTGTTTACCAATCATCAGGCTCGTTCGGCAGGAAACAACTTGAATTCATACGTGAACGAAGTTTTGCGAAGGTGGAGCGGTCCACGGCAGCGGTTATGCTGACGCAGTAAATAACGTTGCGAGCCCGTCGACCGCTCACACGCCGTGATGTGATGACCGTGCCAGCGGTGACTCCCGTCGTGAATTCCAGCGTGGCTTTGTTTATCGTCACAACAGCTGCTTGCTGCTTACATCGCAACTCGTTACGCGTCTCCCTCGTCGCATGTCACCTGTCGGGACACCGCGTGGCATTGAGAAAATAAAATACTTAAAAAAAAACCCTACCACCACCTTCGTCGGTTCAAACTACGAAGGTTGAAAGTCATTTTCATATATATATACTACGGGTCTCTATACAATTTATGGATCTCTATGCAAGACTACAGTGTCTGTGTAAGTATTTGCAAGTCCAGGCTAAAGGTCTTCTTCCTCCTTTCCTTTGCCAACGACTGAACGCCAGGAGATGAGATGGGGAATCGCAGTTTCGGCTGCGGCTGCGCCAAAAGAGAGAGAAAAAAATACAAAATCGACGATCGCAACGCGTAGCCGTGCGATCGCGGCGACGCTAACCGTGTGGTTAAAAAAATCCCGCAGAGTTCGACTCCTGGTCCGGGCTCCTACGTGCGGCCGGAGAGGCCGGGAGCGGCGTGGGCCCACCATCCGGCCTCGCGCGGCCCCATGGAGTTGAGCAGCTCCGTCAACCGCAGCACCCCCGAAACGGTGCGTGGGGTCACGTGGGCCCCATGGGCCCCCTGTCTATCGCTGCGTGCCGCGTTGTTATCGCCCCACCGTCAACATCAGCCGTGAGCTATCCACCGCTGGATGAAGGCGTTTCCCCCCCCCCCCGCTCCCCAAGTCGCCGCCTGTCTCTCACGAGTTCTGAGATGCGACGGTAAATCCACGCGTCTCCTGCAAAGCGGGAACCGGTCTCATCGCTCCATCTCCGCTGCCGTTCCGGCGTCCATCTCGACCGCCGCGCGCCCTCCCAACGCCCCCGTACTTTTATTTAAAGACAATTCGACGTCTCTAATTTGTGTATGTGTGTGTTGTCTGTTAAGGCTATACCGGAGATCTTTGGGGATTTGTTTGTGTTGGGGGGAGCGGTGGTGCTGCGGTTAGCGCTACGCTGCGCTACGGCCAAAACGGGTGACGATTACCTGAACCGGTCCTGGGCCTCCCTTAGGTCGACTCCGCCTAAAATGAGTACCTGGTGCGATGAGTAAACATCGCCACTGGGGAGACAATGGCGGCCGGGGGTAGTGCTGGCCACCCCCCCCCCCCCGCCGCCGTGTGACGTGCCGGCCTTCATAGGCGCTGCTGGCCACTTGCCCCAACAGCCTGTCAAAGGCTACACGGGGGGGATCTTTGTCTTTGTGTGAACGCGCAGGGCAGCGGATTGGGCCCGGGGACCCATGAGCACAGGAGCTTCACGGACGAGTTGGCCGCGCGTGTCGTGAGCGCGCGCGGTCCGTACGACCTCTTCACGGGCCGACGCACGGACCCCCTGCGCACCGGGTGGCTCGTGGCACCGGTGAGAGCCACGGGGGGGGGGGGGGGGATGCGCTCGGTCGTCCGCTGAAGCCGCCGGCGACGTGGCACCCCAGCGGCAGCTCTGTTTCTCGTTTGCAGCGGAGGTTCGCAGTTCGATTCCGTTCGGGCCGCCCTGGTTAATGCTGCGGTTTTGTGGTGACAGTGAAGTGGCACGAAGCGCCGTCGGCTTCGCTTACAGTGGATGGTAAAGGTTCGCCTGAGAATCAGAATATTGATTCATGCTGGAGGAATCCGATGAGTTTTCAAGCTCTTTTTCACAGACGTCCAGTGGTCACCCGATTCTGCACTTTGGAGAAACGACCCCGCTTTTTACCCAATCGGGATGTCACACAGAGCGACAATAATCGCCCCACCCCGATGGCAGACTGATGCCCGCTTGCAGGCCAGGCGCTGCGTCAACTTGTGCCGAATGGGGGACAGCTGCCACTGCGGGGCGCCATTTTTTGAAAAGTGTCAGATGGTGTGTGATGCAAGTCCAGGAATTATCCGTCATTTTAATGCACCATCATCATCATCGTCGTCGTCACCATTGGGAGTGCATTATTGCCAATGGCTTGCACCGTCAGCCACTGGCCTCAACTCCCCGAGCAGAGCCTCACGCCACACGCATCGGTGCCATTCGTATTCTCCACTCCCAGCACGCTTCCAAAAATCCTTCCCTCCGTGGGTCCCCTCGTTCCCCACGTTCCCCCTCTCCCTGCTCACAACTCCTCCCGCCCCCCCCCCCCTCCCTGCCGCGTTCCCCTCTCCTCTCCATCAATCTCAGGAGTCGCTGTGGCCGGGCCCCCGCGGCTGCCCCCAGCCATCCATGGCCGAGGCGCTGGCCGCCAGGACGAGGAACGGCCGCTTCGCCCCGGAGCCCGGCCCCAACGCGCAGCCCGGCCTGCGCCTGTGCCTGGACGCGCCGGCCCACTGCCGCCGGGAGCCGGTAACCGGGCCCCACCACGATCTGCGCACACGCGACGCCGTCGTTGGGTTGCGCCGCGCGTTGTTCCGCGAGAGAAGCTTCCGCCGGCACGTGGAGCGTAACGTCGCACGTCGCGCCCAACGACCCCGCTGCACGACCGGAACGTTCATCGGCCATGCCGTATCGGCACCGTTGGACCTCCCAAGGAACCGGCAGAGCGATTGATGGAGCAGTGGGTGAAAGCGTGGGCAAGCGAATGTGTTGTCAAACATTTGGACGGATGGATGGACGAATGAATGGATGCACAAACAGGCAGTCAAATGCAAAGACAAATGGACAAACAGAATGAAGGAGATATGGAAGGACGGACAGATGGACTGATGGCTGGAAACACACACAGATGGAGGGACTGACCGACAAACGGATGTACAGACAGATTGAAGCAAAGACAGACAGATAGACTGGTGATAAACTGATGAATGAACGGATGGAGGGATGCGGACAAACGAATGGACGTACAAATAGATGTATGGACGGAGAGACATGCAAAGACAGTTGGAAGGCAGGACATAGAGATGGATATACAGAAAGATGGACAAATTGCAGACAGGACAGCCTATTGTTACATACCATTTTCTTTTTTCAGAACAGCCTATTATATATTTTGTTTTTGCTATAAAGCAGTATGAATGACAAAGGTGGCGTCCATATTTGTTTGCAAACTACTGCCAGTGCAGTTCATTTTTTTATTAAAATGTGGCCAAACAGGTCCCCTGTGACCAGTTATAGGCATTGGAAGAGTTTCAGTGTTGGATCAAACAGGCCTCGCTTCTGCTCGGATTGGACTGCAGCTCTGTTTTCCGTAGACTGGGCTCTTAGGTAACCCATCTGGGTAACAGCCCAGCTTGTTGCATCACCGGCTACAGTCCTCACTACAGAGCTATCGAACCTCCTGCATTGGCCAGGGCAGTTCCGATTTGATAAAGTGTGCCCCCTCGTGTCAAAAGATTTATCGAACACTTTGGATTTTGTCCCCCACGTTTTTCAGATAAATGATCTGGCCTCGGTAGTTCAATCCACGATTCGGGAAGAGGGTGGAGCCAACTAATTAGTAGGCGGGGCTACCCGAATAGTAGGCGGAGCCGACATCACGAAGAGCCCCAATAGGGAGACCGCTCGCTGCGTGTGGCAGGGCTAGCAATCGTGTGGGCGTGGTTGTGTGAATGTGGGCGTGGCTATGTGTATGTAGGCATGGCTATATGAACATGGGCGTGGCTATGTGGATATGGGCGTGGCTGTGTGAATGTGGGAGTATCCGACGGAAGGAGTGAGGAGCCGCCAGCTCAAGACGTTTTCCCCATTGTGCCCCCAAGAAATGTGCTAGCAGTGGCCTTCAGGGCCACCACAACTGAGTTCTGAGCTACCCTGTCTGTTTAACACGTAGGCTTTCGCCAAACAATATTATCCATAATAATGAATAACTCTTTAGGGGGTTAGATTGCGTAAATATATCGATGTGTCGTTAAACCCTCCACGACACGGCACAGCCAATCAGTAAGGTTTGTCACGTAAAATGAAATGCGCCAATCAGATCCTAGTTCGGCACATCGGTGTGTTGGAGAGTAAACCCACAACATCGCACCTCTGATTAGCACGGTTGGCTACGTACGGTGCGAAATAAGTCCAAACATACATACATTTACAATTCGAGTACGACATATCGCCCGTGATTACAACCAGCTTCATCAGGCGATTCGCCCAAATTGTGAAGAAGTCCTCCTGGTTTCGGTCTTGAGTCCTCCTGGTTTCAGGCCTCCCCTGTGTGCGTGCCCTCCCTCGCGAGACCCGCAGAGCTGGCCCGGGCCTGGCACCTACGCCGTGAACCTGGAGGCGCGCGAAGTGCGGAGCGCCTCCCGCCCTCCCTTCCTCAGCAGCTCGGCGCGGTTCAACCCCCGCTCGGACCGCCTCTTCATGGGCAGCCAGGTGCCTTGCCCTCCCTGAAGCCAGGCGTGGCGCAGGCAAAAACCCACTTAGGGCACCATCAGATTCTGCGCCCTGGAGAGAAAGTTGTGGTCGCTAAATCATTGCTTTTTGTGTGATGTGATGCTGAGATCGATTAGCGTACATTGACGAAATTCTCTGTCCGCCAACCCCCTCACCGCGTTCGCTTCCCGGATCAGAACCCCGTCGGTCCGGGCCGCTACAACCCCAGGACGCCCGCCCCCCCGCCGACCCCTCGCGCCAACGCGACCCCCTCCTCGTCCTCGCGCCGATACCTGGCCGACCTGGCATGGGACAAGTACATGCGGTGCGTAGAACGCGCACCGCCGCCGCTCCTCCCCGCCCGGGGTTGGTGGGCCGCGCACGGACGTTGCGAGACTTCAGCAGTACGACAATGTGCGGGGCTCCAGCCTGTTCTGTCTGTATGGGATAGAGCAGTGTTTTTCACCAATTTTTTTTTGGGGGGGTGGTAGGGAGGCACTTTCACTGATGAGACATCATCAGTGTGAGGGCCGCCACACATTTGAAACCATTGGGGGTTTGACAGCAGCACGACGATGATGATGATGGGGGTTGTTGTCACCATTTGTGTGTTGTCGGTGGGCCGCACGTCAAGGGCCGCACTCGAGGCCCGTGGGCCTTGCAAGGAAAAACTCTGGGATGGAGTGTTTCCCCCTCGCATGCGTAGATTTTCTCCGGGCGCTGCTATTTCCTCCCACGTGTAAACGCTCATCGATTGGCTGAGAACACCTTAACACCCCACACCTCCGATTAGCACGGTCGACTACGTACTTACATGAATACTTACATGAATTTCAAAAGGACCTCATATTCTTTGGTTCTTTCGGTAAAGTCACGCAGATCGAAAAATAATAATAAAAATAAAGTTTATACAAATATAAATTATAAAATTAAAATAATAAACAAAAAACACTAATGTAGACTGTAGCCTGGTTCTAAATCAGAGTGAGTGTACTGGCAGTGTATAATGTGGACTGTAGCAATGGTTATTAAACTGAGTGAGCGTACTGGCAGTCTATAATGTAGACTGTAGCCTGGTTCTTAACCTTAGTGAGCGTACTGGCAGTCTATAATGTAGACTGTAGCCTGGTTCTTAACCTTAGTGAGCGTACTGGCAGTCTATAATGTTGACTTATGCTGGTTCTTTCGGTAATCAAAATTAAATAAAAAATGAAAAATAAAAAAATTAAAAACCACGACGTTTCGATAACAACACAAGCCATCGTCTTCAGGAGGAAAGAGAGGGAAAGCCACCGAAGGCAACCGTTTGTAAAGGTTTCAAAAATGGGCGTGGCACAAGCGCTCCCTGCGGCACAACGAAGTGGGCGGGGCATATGTGCCCTGGGGTCAGACAACAAGAAAACGGCACAAATCAAGTCATGAATTGACCTGCGCTCCCTTGACAATAAAACACAAAGCAAGTCATGACCCAAAGTTTTGTTTTACATTTATTGACACCAGCTCTGCACCGCTCGTCCGTGGTTAATCCTCGCACCTCTAAATTGTCCTCTCTCTGCGACAGCGAGCGGACACTGCACGGCGGCAACGCAGGGTTTACAGATTGTTCATATTCATTGACGGAGAAAGAAACACAGGCACGGGGGAGAGACACGGAGACATGGACTGAGGACTGAGATCCATCACGACTTTAGCCATTCCCATGTCCCCCCCCCCCCCCCCCCCCCACAGAGAGAGGCTCCGACCACTCAACATGCGCCCAGAGGTTGGGCAACCTCGCTTGGGCATCGCCACGCGATGAGGAGGAATCGTTCCGGGCATCACGGAGCGCCTGACGGAGCGGTGCCGGCGGGGCGGCGGGTGGAGGCTCTCTGCACGGGATTCCCTGCGTGCCTGCGAGCGACCAATTCGTCCCTGCGTGGACCTAGAAAATATGAAGCGAGCGTTGAGCCCGGAGAGCGCTTGAATGAGCGACCAGCGTGCATAGCAGCAGTGGTAGTATAGGCTGCTGCCAGGGCTATGTAGTGGTCGGCAGCACGGAGGGCACGCAGGTACCGCAAAGTCAACTATTGTACTGTACTCTTGCTACGCCCCAACGCCAACCCCCACCGCATCCACCAACCCGCACTGACCAGCTTGGTGAAGTATGGTCAAGTAAGGCATGCACGGCGAGGGGAGGCCCTCATTTCTACGCCGTACACGATGTGGGGCTCGGTGGGGGGGGGGGGGGGGGGTACCGGCAATGATTGTAAGGGTGAGCGGATTGTGTGTAAGCAGGGAGCGGTGGCACAATGGTTAGCGCACTGCACAATGAACCCGGTGACCCGAGTCCAATTTCCACTCACAAGCAACAACAGTGGTGAATATTTGAACCGGTCCTGGGCTTTCCTCTTGATTGGCTCAGCCTTAAATGGGTACCTGGTGCGGGGTGTAAACATCAGCACTGGGGATACAAAGGCGGCCGGGCGTGATGCTGGCCACCCATCCCCTCGTGTGCCTTGCCGGTCTTCATCTGTGCTCGCTAACAGCACTTGCCCTAACAGTCTGTTAAAGGCTACACTGGTCGGTTGAAAGTCGGTGAAGGCTATACGGGGGACTTTGTCTTTGTGTGTGTGTGTCAGTGAGCTTGAGCTTGCTGCAGGATGATTCGGTTTGATACCGAGACCCCCTACACCCCTCCGTTTCGACGACCGCGCCTCCTACAGCCAACGCCGGACAGAGCAACGAATGAAACATAAATGCGGGTGGCTTAAACCTCGGATCCCAGTCTGACGTTCATGGTCCGACCTTTTTACGGCCATCGCCGGGATCGTAAAGCGATTTAACACGTGTCCATGTGCAGGAGTCAACTGTTTGACGGCGCCCGTCAAACCGCCGGGCCGAGAGTCTAACCCCCCCCCCCCCAAAAAAAAAGCACCCCCAACGCCTCTCGTGTCGCTGAGCGGCCGTGTTAATAGGCTTCTCTCTTGTTGTTGTTGTTGTTGTTGTTGCCGTAATTAGGGTTTTTTTTTTACGCACCACGGATGAGTCACGCAGAGACGGAGCCGTGCCCAAAATAGAGCCCGCGTCACGGTCAACATCCGCGGCGCGAACGATGCCAATGTGAGTGTACCACGTACGGCCTTCGCGACCAGCGTAATTGCTGGCGAAACGTCGCACTTAGATAGTAAACGTTGCAGCTTTGCTGTCCAACACACCGGTTAGTGCTGCGTGAGTAACGAATTGGGCACGTTCTGTTTTACGTGACAAACCTTACTAATTGGCTGTGTCGTCGGGGGTGGCGGGTTTGAACGACGCGTTTATAATTATGTTATTGAGTCTTTCGGTGAAGTCACGCAGATCGGTTCAAAGAAAAGAACCCATCTACGTGACTTCACCAAAAGAGCCGCGGATATTAATTCGTGCAGGCACGAAAGCTTTAAGTCAAGATCTGACACATTTATATATTTAAGCGATCTAACCCCAACTAAAAAAAAAAACACCTGCATCGTGGATGTAAATGTGGCGGAGTGCACGCTGGCTGGCTCGTTCCTGCACGGGAAGCGGCGAAGCTGATGGCCCCCGCGTGTCAGGACGTGGCAGGCGACTTCGTGATTGGTAAAAGTCCACGGCCACGCGAGTACGAACTCCCCACTTGAACACGACTCGCCACTTGGGAAGCGTCTTAGCGGCACTAATCGGGTACAAACGGGCGCGGTGGAGGAGGAGTGGGTGGGGGGGTGATATTGTCAATCTGGCTCGAGCACTCTGCGATATTCATTTGGCCACTTATATTACTGCCATGCCCTCTTCGTGCCTGCGCGTTCATGTGTGCGTTGTGAGTGTACGACGCTGAGGCCCGCTTGGTGGTATCCGAATGCCCCATTAGGTCCCTCGGTATGTAAATTGATAACTTGCCCCCATTGCGTTACGCGGCAGAAGTCGTCGTCGAGATGAAGTGGCGTGTACTCGTGTTGGTGATGATGGTGATGATGGTGATCAATTGACCCTTGCAGTGGATGTTTTTTTTTGCGTGTGTTTAGTTTGTTGTCCTTCCCTCCGATTATCACGGTTGGATACGTACGATGGTGCGATAGACGTTCCACATACATAGATACATAATGGTTCTGGTGGTGGTGGTCTCATTGGTGGTGGTGGTGATGATGATTATGATGATTGATGATCATCGTGTGGGTGGTGATGATGATGACGGTGATCATCACGTTGTTGCTCCTGGTCTCAGTAACAATGATCATCATGATCACCACTTAGTTGATGATGATGACTTTGGGCGGTTGGCTTTTGCCCCGCACGCTCAGCTCCGTATCTCGTGCGGCAAATGCCGCCCCCCAGAGACGCATTAACTATAGATGTCGCGCCTCCAATATGTGCATTATTCAGGAGCCATCAATAATTTAGTGGTGCTTGATACGCGCTGGCGGCACAGAGAGTTTGACGCACAATGTAGGCGCCTGCGATGCCACGCCACAGGTGTTTTTTTTTAATCTTGGGCCTAATTAGCATTTTCCACTTTGAACGTGTTTTTTTTCTGGCCAATTACGTAATTAAATTGTTAAAATACTTATTATAAATAGGAGGGAGGGAAAACTAGCGTGAAACAAAGTCACCGATATTTCAAGAGCGACTGCTTTGAGGTCAATATTTTGCCCTTGCCAATGAATGTACCGTGACCCACGCACGCGGCGCTGACCTTTGACGATATTGGCACCCGTCGGTAAAAGCCCCACGCGTGCCAGAGTCGTCCGACGCGCCTTCGGCTTGCAGCACCGGCGTGTTGCCGGGCGACGGTGTCCGACGTTTTGCCGCACATGCCCGGGCGCTGAGAAACGCTTCAACACGTCGGCCCTTCGCGCCGATGCGAGAGCCGAAGAGCCCCGCCTCGGAGAGCCGTGCAGCGGCCCCCAGATCGAATGTCACCTGCGGTGTTTTGCGTCGTAGGGCAACTTGTTGCGAACGTTGCACGTGAACTGATGATGATGGTGATGGTGGTGGTGATGATCGTATCCGATGCGTGGACCTTTTAGAGGGAGATGGGACGTGGGGGGGGGAGTTATTGGCTCATCAGGAACACGCGGCTCTCCTTTCAGTCGGGGTTTGTGCTGAACGCGAGACTCCTATTTCAGCCGTTTTAATGTCGCCCCATCTTCGAACAGTGGATCGTACAATTACGCAGCGCTGCGCGTGCGTGAGCGCGCGTGTAAGTGTCTGTACTTGCACACCGCTGGGTTCATCAGCCGCACGTGGACGCACTCTCCGACCAACCGACTCCTCCTCGAGTCGTCAGCGACTCTTCGTTTCACCGACACCCCTTGTGAAGGCCATGTTTTTCGACACCTAAACTGAAAGAACGTTCGGCTCTTCCGAGATCGTGGCTTACATGAGGCTAGTATTGTACACGCAAGGCATATGGGTGGGAGCCACGTGCCCTCACGTTGATTGTGAGCAGCAGCGCACCTTGGTGTGTTCAATCTCTGGAGTTGGTGGTCTAGACAAAGCTGAGAGCACGTCACATGCAATGTTGTGGTCACGTGACACGTGCTGTCACACTGTTTGTGAGCAGCAACACATTTGTGCGTGCCGTTAAATCTAATTGTGTCCATCCCGCGCGCATTCTCCTGTTTTGATAGAGGTTAAAATGATGATTTACAGAAATAGCTGTATTTAAGACACATTGCCAATGATTGTACGCATTGTTTCAACGTGACGACATCTCGGCGTTCAAAGGGAAGTGTGCGCGCTTCCCGTGGAGGTTTACAGAAGAGGGTAATTTTTTGGGTATGATGATTTTGTTTAATTACAGCCAGATTTGATGGTGATGTTAATCAGTGGGTGGGTGGGGTGGGGGGGATTGAGATGACATTATTCTCGTAAGTGCGAATAAAGACGCGTCATTATTGAGAAGAGAGAGACCGTCGGTCGGAGGCAACAGAGGAGAGGAAGATCCTGTGCGGTGCAGGATCAACGTCTTAATCATACGCCGAGTTTACATTTAGAAGCTGGGGAAGTTACCCTTTTCATACCAATACAGTTACATTTCCCGCACCTCCGGTTAGCACGGTTGGCTACGTACGATCTGCGAGAGACGTTCACCGTACATACATATTCGCCCTCTAATGATACTATGTAACACAATTTTTGTTCCTGGGTACTAAGTGTTATTGTTGAATTGCTTATGCCTAAAAACTAAAGAAAATGGCTATTATTATTCCCCACAAACTTTTCTCTTGTGTCCAGGACTTTACGTGAAGGACTGACACAAACGCACACCACGTTTTCTCTTTGAAAATAGGTAAATTTCAAAATATCACTGTCCTGGTCACAAAATCAAAGTTTGTGGGGAATAATAGCCATTTTCTGTACTTTTGAGATATAAGCTATTAGGAAATAACACTTACTACCCAGGAACAGAAACATTCTTTTGCGTTACACAGTGTTATATCAATAATCATACTGGTTTATGTATGTCGTGGATAATATACGAGTCTTTGGATATGCTCAATTGTGATATCGTTGTTGAAGCACTGTACTGTGCACCTCAAAAACTGGCAAATATTTCGTAATAATTTTTTTGTAAAAAAAATCTGTCCTTGGATTTGGTTGCTATTTGCAGACTTTTATTGTGGCTCCTTAGTAATGTTTGTGAACGTGCCCTTAAAAGCACCGAACCGCATGGCTCAAGGGGCTCATACCATGTCTGGACAATGTTTGAGATCCGGGATTCAAATCGTCAGTTTTATCCACGGACGATTAAACTGGATTCCCAATTGATTGAGTCAACCTGAAAAAAATATATGCGCTGAATGACCCTAAACCAATTCCGATCAACTTCAGAGTTTCGTTTAAAAAAAAAAGCCAAAAAATATACTTTAGCTCAGGATAGTGTTAACTATTCTGATAATGGATTAAACAAACCTTGATTTTTTTTAAAGTACAACAAATGTCCCTGTTGCCGTGGAGGGGAGTGGAGTGTGGAACGACGGTGGGAAGGGCCCAGGCTGACAAAGCTGCATGGCTAAGGGGCCGTCCATAAATGACGTCACGCGATTTTGGACGATTTTTTACACCCCCCCCCCTCTCGTCACACGGTGTCACAAAAAGTCAGACCCCCCCCCCTCAAATATGACGTCAGAAAGCTATGCCCCCCCCCAAAATATATATATAAAACATGCTTCAAATCGCTTAAAACTATTGTCATTGTAGTGCGTATTTAATGTGGCGCTGCACTCTGATGTTGTAGGAGAAAACATTTATTAAAAAGTCTATTTAATTAAGTAGAACGTGTTGTCTATATTTAAAGTTGCGCATGTTGATGTGACGTCACATTTCTCAAACCCCCCACCACCCCCCATCCCCTCGTCACACATCGTCACAAATATCTGACCACCCTAGGTGCGTGACGTCATTTATGGACGGCTCCGAACTTCAGTGCTCGGGTGATGAAACGAAACCGCGCGCGGCCAAGAACAACGCGGCACGGCTCGGGTCCGATTCCATCGGCCGTGGAAACCGCGGCACCTTTGACCCGCGCCGGAGTGGCGTGGGATCGCAGTAGGGTCGGGTCGCGTGTGTGGCGCGACTCTGCCACCTCGTGGCCGTGATGGGTAACCGCACTTTCCAAATCTCGAACGCGTCTTAACTTTTCACAAACGACCATATACCATGATTATTTTTTCGTGAGCTATGATCAAGTCCCATTGCCCGAAATATCATCAATTTTATATATTTTTCATTTATTTTAAAGGCCACTGTGTCATTGACGAATGTGTTTGAGTTTACTTCAATTCTGTATCTTCATGTTTTAACCGCCGGTGTCTCCGTCCACTGGACGATGTTTCTTTTTTTATTTTCAAATTCCCTCACTGTCGAGCCTATATAGAGGATATTCCACATTCCCATGGCAGGGCCACCCATTCCACAAAGTGCTATCTCTGTTATTTATTTGACACGGTGGGCTATGATGGACTAAGTCGATCTTCCAAAACAGGATTTGAACTCGCAACATGGCTGCGACTACTCTTTGTTTTTTTTCCGTAAAGTCACGTAGATGAAACAAAATCAAAATAAAAGAAAACAACTCAATCAAATCACGACGTTTCGGAGGCAACACAAGCTTCCGTCTTCAGGTGGAACAGTCACAGCAAGATAGCTGCATCAAGTGGGGAGCTCTGAGACCCTCCAGCTTATATACAGGTTAAGGTGGGGGGGAGGAGCCAAGTAGAGGACGACGACGAGGCTAAGTTAATCCGTCTTTTGTTATGTTGAGGGTTCGGGGGAAGCGGTGGTTCACTGCACGGGGGCAATGAAAAATGATAGTGATAGCCAATGTTTTCATGGAGAAATTTGAATCAGATGCCATCCAGACATCCACCCTTCGTCCTTCCCTGTGGAAGAGATATGTGGATGACACTTTCGTCATTTGGCCACATGGCCTCCCAGCTTTGAACCATTTCCTAGACCACATCAATTCCAGACACCCATCCATCAAATTCACCATGGAAGTGGAGAAAGATGGCAAGCTGCCATTCTTGGATGTTCTGTTTGAGAGGAGGACTGATGGCTCTTTGGGACATTCTGTTTACAGGAAGTCCACCCGCACAGATTCCTACTTGAAGCCTGATTCCCACCACCACCCGGCTCAAAAGAATTATCTCATCAAAACATTATACCATAGAGCTTATTACATTTCTGACCAACACCACCTGACCAGTGAATTGAAACATGTACATCTAGCCCTCAAGATGAACGGTTACTCTGACCGTATCATCCGCCAAGCTGTTTCTCCTACCATACAGAAGCAACCACTTGACACTCCGATCAAAATCATCACACTGCCATACATAGCAGGCGTCACCAAAAGGATTTCCAAATTTCTAAACAAACACAAGATCCAGGTTCGGTTAAACACAGTACACAAAATCCGTGATCTGATCTCATCCGTAAAGGATGTCATTCCTGACTTAGAGTACCCCGGTGTTTACAAATTGAGTTGTATCTGCGGTGACTGCTATATTTCTGACCGAGTTCGCGAGCACAAATCAGATTTGAAACACGGCAGAACGAATTCGTCGGCCGTAGCTGATCATTGTTTCAACACAGCGGGTTCTCATGACATTGTTTTCTCCGATACCAAAGTTCTCTGCAAACCTCCTGGTTATTACCAAAGATTTGTCCATGAAGCCATCCAGATATACAAACACAGACACAACTTGAACCAAGAGGATGGTTTTAAATTAAGCAACCACTGGAAAGATGTTATAAACCAAGTCAAAACTTCAGCTACCTTATAAGCGCACAGCCTTTTTTTTTGTACCATTTTTCATTGCCCCCGTGCAGTGAACCACCGCTTCCCCCGAACCCTCAACATAACAAAAGACGGATTAACTTCGCCACGTCGTCACTCCCTGCCTGGCTCCTCCCCCCCACCTTAACCTGTATATAAGCTGGAGGGTCTCAGAGCCCCCCACTTGATGCAGCTATCTTGCTGTGACTGTTCCACCTGAAGACGGAAGCTTGTGTTGCCTCCGAAACGTTGTGATTTGATTTAGTTATTTTCTTTTATTTTAATTTAATTTTATCTACGTGACTATACCGAAAAACCCAAAGAGTATGAATCCTTGCAGTCGCGAAAGCTTCAAATCTAGAATGACTGCGACTGTGTAAAACGTGCGCACAACGTTTGTAAGTCCACTGCTGGATGAGAGGTTCTTCCACGCCGTTGAGGTCGTGGGGGGTGTGGCTGTGTGGCGATGCTTCACCACGCCGGTCAGTGCGGGTTCGCAAAGGCTGGGACCATAGACCCGGGGGTGGGGCTCGTGGTGCTTGCAAGTGCAGTACCGTACAACAACGTTTTGTTTTTTGCTGTACTGCCCTCTGCTGCCCGCCACGTTGTAACGTTCAAGTATTTACCGCCTGAATCAGGAGTCTGCCACCTGCGGCTCTTTAAGGAGTGCTGCGTCGGGGCAGTTTTCTATTGAGCACCACCACCCTCTACTATTCACCCACGGTGCGTTGCGGCCCTTGCAACATTTGACCGAACTCGACAAATGTGGCTCCTCTTGTTGTTTTTGGTTGGCGAACCTTTGGGCCGAAATGTGTGCGTGCCGTGTACACGACCATATGGAGCAGCCCTCCAATTGCCTTCTCACGTGACGTGTACACGACCATATGGAGGAGCCCTCCAATTGCCTTCTCACGTGACGTGTACACGACCTTATGGAGGAGCCCTCCAATTGCCTTCTCACGTGACGTGTACACGACCATATGGAGGAGCCCTCCAATTGCCTTCTCACGTGCCGTGTACACGACCATATGGAGCAGCCCTCCAATTGCCTTCTCACGTGACGTGTACACGACCTTATGGAGGAGCTCTCCAATTGCCTTCTCACGACCACTGCTGGCGGAAGGGCTGCCACTTGAGAGAGGCCCTAAGGAAAGGGGTGGGGAACCTTTTTTTCTGCCAAGGGCCATTTGGATATTTATGACATCATTCGCGGGCCGTGCAAAATTATCAACTTAAACATTAGCCTGTTATATTTGGTGAAACATTTAATTAACTCACCCCTAATGTGATGGGCTGGAACTGCTTCTCTTTGGCGAGTCGTGTGATGATGTCAGCTGGTATTGACGATGTTGCTACTCGCAACTGCTTTTCCACGTTTGCTCCTAGATTTATTGAATTTCGAGTCCCCGCCTGCGGTTGCCTTGGCAGGGCCACACCAAATGATTCCGCGGGCCTGACGTTCCCCACCCCTGCGCTAAGGGGTGGAGGAGCACCCACACTCTGCCGACCGACTACGCCACGGTGGCTAGGAGATGTTAACTACCTCGCCCGATATAGAACGAGGTCGTGGGTTCGATCCCGACCCTGACGCCTGCTGTATATTTGAAGTTTGCATTTTCTTTCTCGCCGTGGTCACGTGGATTTTTCTCCGGGACCTCTGGTCCCCCCCCCCTCCGCACTTATACACACGCGTTTAGAGTACTTGGCTGCTATACAGTGAGGTAAAAAAGTATTTGATCCCCTGCTGATTTTGTACGTTTGCCCACTGACAAAGAAATGATCAGTCTATGATTTTAATGGTAGGTTTATTTGAATAGTGAGAGACAGAATAACAACAACAAAATCCGGAAAAACGCATGTCAAAAATGTTATAAATTGATTTGCATTTTAATGAGGGAAATAAGTATTTGACCCCTCTGCAAAACATGACTTAGTACTTGGTGGCAAAACCCTTGTTGGCAATCACAGAGGTCAGACGTTTCTTGTAGTTGGCCACCAGGTTTGCACACATCTCAGGAGGGATTTTGTCCCACTCCTCTTTGCAGGTCTTCTCCAAGTCATTAAGGTTTCGAGGCTGACGTTTGGCAACTCGAACCTTCAGCTCCCTCCACAGATTTTCTATAGGATTAAGGTCTGGAGACTGGCTAGGCTACTCCAGGACCTTAATGTGCTTCTTCTTGAGCCACTCCTTTGTTGCCTTGCCCGGGGTGATTTGGGTCATTATCATTCTGGAATACCCATCCACGACCCATTTTCAATGCCCTGGCTGAGGGAAGGAGGTTCTCACCCAAGATTTGACGGTACATGGCCCCGTCCATCGTCCCTCTGATGCGATGAAGTTGTCCTGTCCCCTTAGCAGAAAAACACCCCCCAAAGCATAATGTTTCCACCTCCATGTTTGACGGTGGGGATGGTGTTCTTGGGGTCATAGGCAGCATTCCTCCTCCTCCAAAGACGGCAAGTTGAGTTGATGTCAAAGAGCTCCATTTTGGTCTCATCTGACCACAACACTTTCACCTAGTTGTCCTCTGAATCATTCAGATGTTCATTGGCAAACTTCAGACGGGCATGCATATATGCTTTCTTGAGCAGGGGGATTTTGCGGGCGCTGCAGGATTTCAGTCCTTTACGGCGTAGTGTGTTACCAATTGTTTTATTCGTGACTATGGTCCCAGCTGCCTTGAGATAATTGACAAAATCCTCCCGTGTAGTTCTGGGCTGATTCCTCACCGTTCTCATGATCATTGAAACTCCACGAGGTGAGATCTTGCACGGAGCCCCAGGCCGAGGGAGATTGACAGTTCTTTTGTGTTTCTTCCATTTGCGAATAATCGCACCAACTGTTGTCACCTTCTCACCAAGCTGCTTGGCAATGGTCTTGTAGCCCATTCCAGCTTTGTGTAGGTCTACAATCTTGTCCCTGACATCCTTGGAGAGCATTTTGGTCTTGGCCATGGTGGAGAGTTTGGAATCTGATTTATTGCTTCTGTGGACAGGTGTCTTTTATACAGGTAACAAGCTAAGATTAGGAGCACTCCCTTTAAGAGTGTGCTCCTAATCTCAGCTCGTTACCTGTATAAAAGACACCTGGGAGCCAGAAATCTTTCTGATTGAGAGGGGGTCAAATACTTATTTCCCTCACTAAAATGCAAATCAATTTATAACATTTTTGATATGCATTTTTCTGGATTTTGTTGTTGTTATTCTGTCTCTCACTGTTCAAATAAACCTACCATTAAAATTATAGACTGATCATTTCTTTGTCAGTGGGCAAACGTACAAAATCAGCAGGGGATAAAATACTTTTTTCCCTCACTGTACGTTTCCACGTGTTAAGCCACTTCGTTGAGTTACTATTTGTGGCCAGGTCTCTTTTGAAAAAAAGCTACAGAGCTCAGTGGAGCCTTACCTGGTATTTTTTATGTTTTACTTTTTAAACTGCTGGATGGACAGAGGCTCGGCGTGGGGTGTAGATTTAAGAGACCTGCCGTTCTCCCACGCAGGGTGGTGCACTGTTAGCTGCCGAGCTCGAATGAAAACGTCTTGGTCGCATGAATGCCGCCGATAGAACGGTAGAGATGATTTAAAACAAAAATATATCATCTGAAACATACCAGACCGCGGTGTGTCTACGTGACAAGTGTGAATACTCCAGGCCTCTCGCATGGCTATGCAACCAGCAGCACGTGTGAAATATTGCAAACGAGTCGACTTTAATTCGCTTAATAATAATTCCATTAAAGCCGGGTTGGAGTGTGACACTGCGGCTTTGTTTTTGGTCTTGGAAAGTCTCCCAGAGTCTCACGACTCTCTATTCTTTTTTTCAGGAGGGTCCTGCCAAATTGTCGCAGTCGGGCGTAATTTCTTGAAATTCTGGAACAATCGCCCGATGATGATGAATGTAATTACCAGCGAAACGTCACGATACTCAAATTGTAAATGTTGTGTATTTACTCTCCAACACACCGGTGGGATAAGGTAATAACTAATTGACGTTTTGTTTACGTCACAAACCTTACTGATTGGCTGCGTCGGGTGGCGGTGGGTTAACGACACATTTATATTTTCGCGATCTAACCCAAAAAACCTTTATTATTAATGTCTTGAAATGTAGAATATTTGGAACGTGACGCCGGCACGCAATGGCCTTACTCTTGCGATTAACGACACGGAATCTCGAACGTCTCCCTGTGAGTGACGCAGGAGGTGCGTAGATATCGTTTTGTGGTTAATGCACACGGCGGTATTTACCACGGACGGCAGGTGGATTTCAACCGTGAAGCTCTGCAGCAAGCGGCGAACGCCAAGTTCTGCCGGCAGAGGGCAACGCTGCATTCACGGCAAAGTATGCGTCAGAGCTTGGAAGGTAAAACTCGTGATCAGCACTGATCGATCCATTGCTGGATGGCTCCATTGGTTTTTTTTTGGGGTGTAAAGTTTAGTCGTCCATTAGCCAGAGCAAAAAACTGTAACACCTTAAGGTGGTAAGACTTTAGTGGCACCGAATTATGTATACGGCCAATAAGCGTGACGACTCATTGGTGGCGAGATGTTAACTCCTTCACCTGGTATACAGGAGTTCGTGGGTTCGATCCCGACCCTGACGGTTGCTGTATATTTGAAGTGTGCGTGTCTCTCTTCCCGTGGTCGCGTGGATTTTTCTCCGGGTCCTGCGGTTTTTCCCCCTCCACATTTAGGATCAACATCACGCGTTCAGAGTGTTTTGGCTGCTAAACATTTTCTAGCGATAAGCCATTTCGTTGAGCTCACATTTGTGATGGCCAGGTCGCTTCTGAAAAATAGTTACATAGCTCAGTGGGGCCTTAAACTGGTGTAATGCATTATTTGTAAAGTGTAGTTTTTGTTTAAATCGCGCTCACAATAATTCACCGTTCTTGGCCACATCACGACTTGGGACTCACAAAAGGTGACAACGCCCCGGAAGTGGTGGTCGTGGTCCCGAACCGTGTGGGGGGTGAGGGGTGTGGGGGGTGTGGGGGGGGTGGGGGGGGGCGGTGGTGGGTGGGTGGTGGGGGATGGGGGATGGTGGGGGGGTGTGGGGATGGTGGGTGGGATGGTGGATGGGGGGGATGGGGGGGCTGGTGGGTGGGTGGCGGGGCTGGTGGGTGGGTGGCGGGGCTGGTGGGTGGGTGGCGGGGCTGGTGGGTGGGTGGCGGGGCTGGTGGGTGGGTGGCGGGGCTGGTGGGTGGGTGGCGGGGCTGGTGGGTGGGTGGCGGGGCTGGTGGGTGGGTGGCGGGGCTGGTGGGTGGGTGGCGGGGCTGGTGGGTGGGTGGCGGGGCTGGTGGGTGGGTGGGGGAACCCCAACAAACACCGCTTTCCTTGTGGCTCTCCGGACTAAAGTTCACGATCGCGAGACGGGGAGCGAGATGGAGCGCTAACGCGTGATGCCCCCCCCCCCCTTCCGCCACTGCCCGTGGGAAAACAAAAAGGAGGCTGAAAGGATTCGCGCGCCCGCGGTAATCCGCTACCCTGGGCAGACAGGTGGTGCTGCCCAAATCCCACCAACAAAGCTTCTGTGCGCGTTCGGCAATGCGGCTCGCGCTGCTGAAAGAATTTGGCTTTTCGTGGCGAGTGTGTACACACACACACACGTGCGCGCGCGTGTCATTGTGTGTGCCATTGTGTGGGAGTAAGGGGAGGTAGCCCGGGTCGACCTTCATAGGTGCTACTCGCTCACAGCACTTGCCCCAAGAGTCTCTGTTAAGGCTTCATGGAATATCTTTATGTAAGTCTTTGTAAAATCGCCCAAATTAATTCACTTTCTCCTGTTAATTCGCCAACTCAACAGCAATTGAACAACACACAGCACACGTGTCCACCCGGCGACCCGAGTTCGATTCACAATTGACGATTATCTGAACCGGTCCTGGGCGTTCCCCTAGGTCGACTCAGCCTCGAATGAGTAACCTGGTGCTGTGGGGGTGCCGGCCACCCACACCCCCTCGTGCCCCGTGCTGGCCTTATGCTATGTTTATCGTTTATTGTTAAATATGAATCACAGTTCCTATGATCACTGTTACACTGTTTTTATAGCTTTATTTTGGTGATTTCGAAAACGTTTTGGTTTAGCCATGTTTGTTTGTTGTAGTACAGAGTTAGACTGATAACTTTAATCTAAATTGTCTTATGGTTGTTATTGTTTGACTTGCAACCCACTGGGATTTTTGCACACAGCGTTGATATACGGTGCTTTTTCTGGAAGACTTTGCTGTTTTTTCCTGGATTTTTCTGTTGCGCGTAGTCACTTTAAGACGTTTCTTTGTTCATGTTTTTGTTTGTTGCGGTTGCACCCGAGTCAAGAGCCGAATGGCTCACAGGGTTATACCTAATAAATGAAACTGAACTGAACTTCATTGGTGCTCGCTAACAGCACCTGCCCCAATAGAGGCTCTACGGTGGGGTGATTGTGCAGTTTCAATATAATTGAGATAACGTAAATAAATACACATGTTGAAAAAAAATACACACATTGTTATTCTGTACCCAGGAACATCCGAGTCTCGTGACCCTTTCATCAGGAGGGTCTTGCCAAGTTGTTTTGCAGTAGGGGGCGATGGTTGCTATTCATATTCTAATTGCGTACATTTTCAGATAATATTCGAATATAACTTATGATCGGCATGGAAGAGTTGGCCAAATCCGCTGCAGATGTGTGCTCAATATATATAGCTCCCTATAGCGGAGGCCCTGTTTGACAGCAGTGTCGTGAGCGAGCGATTTCAGGGGCCGCACCATCATCACACGCGGTTTATTAAACCCAGGTAACAATGGTCTCGTGTACACACAGAGAGACGGAGAGAGATGAGAGAGATGAGAGCGAGTCCAGGATACCTGTCCAGGTGTCTTGGAACGCTCGGCAGGCGTGTCTGTCAAGCGAGCAAAGGCTCGGCACAACAAACAAAGCTCCGTCAAATCTCCGCGGATCCCGCGAGGCTCACTGGAGGCACCCGATGGCAAACTGAAAGAGCGGGGATGCTCACGTGCTCCTCAGAACGACCCTGGCAAAAATCAACAGCCTGTCTGGTCTGGTCTCCCGAGTGTGTTTGTTTGTTTGTTGTTGTTGTTACCGGGAGCCCCATAAGCTGCACGTGATGTAACTTTGGCCCCCAGAAAGCATTTGGTCCGTCCCTTCCAAATGTATGCGTCCACGCGCTCTCTGTGTCTTCGTCCGTCCTGTGGGAGGAACAACTTGGGCATGATGTCCCAGGTCGCGTGTAAAGAATGTGTGTACGTCGTTCCCCAGGCGCGGCAGTTCAAATCATATGCAAGTTTATTAACCCCCCCCACCCCCAACCACCGAAGATGTAACATTGTTATTATCACTAGTCTGCGCCAGCGTGTCTTATCAGCACGTGATAACTGAGACGATGCAGTGGCTGTACTGTTTGGCACACTCGATCTCCCTGCGCGGCAGCTGAAACGTTGGACATGTTCATTAATTAATTATCAAATCGTCTTGCCCGGCCATGCACCATGTGCTGTATAGTCGGTGGTGGGATCTAGTGTGGAGTGACTCCCACGTCTCCCAAGACGTACTGGCCACCGTGGAAGAGTAGGCCAGTGGTCTCACCATTGCATGGCAGCAGGGAGGGTTGGTGAATCACACACAGTTGGTTGTTCCCTTGGCTCCATCTGTACGGGAATAGAGCGTTCCCCCCTCGCGCAAGGCGTGGGTGTTTTATCCGCGTGCTCCGAATTCCTCCCACACGTCTAATAAGCACGGCTCATCATTAATTGGCTGCATGAATAATAATCGTTGGCGACTGCGCCACACACCGTATACACCAATGTGGCACTGATAAGAGGTACATTTAATGTTTATCGATGAGCAGTTTTTTTAGTTGGCATGGGAACAGCAGTACCAAAATCAGAGATACTCTCTAGTTCTTTCGGTAAAGTCACGTGACTTTATCGAAAGAACCAGAGAGTATGGATTCCTGCAGTCACGAAAGCTTCAAATAAAAAATCAGAGATGTGTATTATTTGTTTTAAATATAAAGGTCACAAAATATCGTACGCGCGATACTTTTGCATTACGAGTCAAATCATCAGCCGTTGTCGACTCATTGCATCCTGGGTACTCGATGAGAGTTTTGGAGGTCGGCTCCGTCAAGGGATTCTCTCTCGAGCTCGCCTTCGTCTGCAACCCGCGCCAGCACATGAGACACCCGTGGCACGTCCGGCACCGGCGCCCGCGTTTGATCAGCGAGCGGAACCAACGCTTGGCCGGAGAAATCTGCGGCAGCCCCAGCCTCCCTCCCTGGCGTAACAGCAGAGATAAATTGCCCGAGAAATTTGCGGCAGCCCGTCCAAGTCTCATTGCAAAATGGGAGACTCGACGAGAGAAATTTGCGGCAGCCCAGCTTGAATGCAGAGTGGACATTTCGCTTCAGTAGAAATCTGCGGCAGCCGAGTATCACCCCGGCAAGGTGACTTGGATCCTGAGAAATCTGCGGCAGCCAAACGATTACCGCGGAACTGAAACTTGGTCCCAAGAAATCTGCAGCAGCCCCATCTCGCTCCAGAATGGGGACTTGACTGTAAAGATCCGCGGCAGCCACGCCTCACCACATATATGCAGCATGGAGGCTGTAGGGAGGGGTAAGCGTGCGTGTGACTCATTGGGGCAAAGGCCGTGGTCTTTACAGTGACCCACATACCTGCAATCCTCCACAGAACGCGCAATCAGTAGAGCTGGCATAACTTCCTCATTGATTGCTAATTGTCGGTCCGATTACTCGACGAATCCGATCACACGCAAAGAAACGAGATGGGAAAAAAAAAGAAAATTAAGTCTCACCTTTGTTCACCATGTGTGCCGCTGGACGGGAGGTGACATGTTGGGGCTCGGTTCACGCCATCAGCGTCAGCTGCCGTGTAACGCTGGGCGTTGCTCATAGGGGGGGGGGGATGGGTTGGGATTGGGTTGGGATGGGGGGTGGAATGGGGATATGGGGGGGGGGTGTATGGCGGGGATATTGAGGAGGATGTGGGGGGGGTGCCAGGAGCGACCACCAGCTTTAAAGGCACCTGGCTAATTGATTCAAATATTAAGATGATCAATCGGCTTAATCATTGCAGATTTAACTTGCGGATTCCACTCCAGTTCCCCGCGCTGCTTACTCTGTGCCACGCTTTGCTGGTTGCATGGCCATGTGAGATTGCCTTGAGTGTTTGCACATACGTTTTTTTCCCTGCCAAGTCATGTACCAATTCTGTATCGATACCTCTGCCATGTAAACACACTCCGAGGGGGTTCGTTATGTTTTCGAAAGATAAAGACGTGTCCCTGTCCTGCGAAATATTATCGCAGTTGCGCAATCCGCGCGCCGTGTCGTTGATCAGAGGAATGAAGACTCAGGTAATTTCTGCTCCAGAGAGCAGTGCACCACCGTGTGGGAGAACAGCCTCTGGAAGGTGAAATCAGAAGTATTTCTGAGGCCCTTTCAGCGGCCTTGAATCCACATTTATTTTTCACATGCCGTGCGTCTTCTCGTTCCCCCCCCCCCCCGCCCCTAAAGAGATGTCCATCGGACGGTAATGAAAGCAAAATGGTGAATTCTCAAGAGGTGGAATTTTTTTTGTGTGCCAACGAAGTGAAACGCAATATTTGAATACAATGGCTTTCTTGTGTGTACAGCCATTTTGTGGCCGAGCTGAACGCATCAACTCGCTGCACGTGAAAGCCCGGTTAAACCACCAGTCGGTTTGTGTGAGTCTCATCATGGTCTCCGTGCAAGTCTATGGGTGTCTACGTAGTGCGTACCTCCATGGGTCTCTCTATACGAGTCTATCGGTCTCTACGTAAGTCATTGGTGCGCGAGCTGATCCCAACAACTCTCTAGACTTGAGGAGTTGGCGTAACAGCAACGCTACACCTGTGACACACAAGCTTTAATCACGAGGCCGTTTGAGACACGGATTCGAACCAAGCATCTCAGCGTCTGGGGCCCGGTGCTCTTCAACCTGGCCCCGGTTACGATCACAGTAAATAAGCTAAACTTTTTTTTTCAGAAGCGATCTGGCCACAGTTGATAGCTCAACGAAGTGGCTTATCACGTGGAAATGTATCGCAGCCAAATATTCTAAACGCGTGAATTTGATTCTCAACGTGGAGGAGAAAATCCCAGAGGACTCGGAGAAAAATCCACGTGACCACGGGGAGAGCGAGAGAGAGAACATGCAAACTCCAAATATACAGCAGGCGTCAGGGCGGGGATCGAACCCACGACGTCCTGCATACCAGGCGAGGGCGTTAACATCTTGCCAACGTGGCGGACCAAATAACGGCGTCGGTGGTGCACATGAAGGCTCCGTTGGACTCTTGCGAAGGGGTGGCGCGCAACTGGGCCCCTTCCCTGGCTCCAGCCAGTCCTTCAGGACCACCCACGCGCAGCGTAAATTGTTTGGCAACCCGAGACCCCCGGCCAATGACCCCACGCCCCAGGGCTCGCCAGCACCCCCTCCGACGTGGCGAAAAATAATATTTGGGTTGTGTCGGGTTTCTGCGCCGCCGACGCCGCCGCAGCAGCCACACGGAATATAATTGCAATTGTGTTGCAGAAGTGTAAGGAAAGGTAAAGGCGCAGCCCCCGCAATTGCTTGCTCACGGCCACTGCCGGAGGAATGGCCTCCACTACTCGGGGGGAGGGGAGGGGGGAGCTCTCGAGAGTTCCTTCCGAGAGGGCAAATCCTGGCCTGTTCTGACACACCGGCCAGCCGTGTTGGAAGAGGTAGGAGTACCCACACGGCTTATCCCACGGCACCTCGACCTGCAAGATCGACGTATCGTCGTGGACCAACTCCTCCCTCTATGTTGCACAACAGAAGTTTGGTTTATTTTACTTTACTTAACCAGCTGAGAAGTGAAAAAGACCAGCAAGAGTCTCATTTGCCACGGTCACATGGGTCGCCACAATGACAACGGCGGGGAGGGGGGAGAGGGGAGGGCGGGCACGGGGATTTAAGAAACTCGCCCCCATTGTTTCAGCTGCCGCGCCGGGAGATGGAGTCGAACCGGCGATACCTCTCTGGCAGCATCGTCAACAGAACGGAGAAGATTTATTTCCCGAAACGTCGGCCTATTTTTCATTTAAGGCCATTGACCGATGCGTTAAGGTAGTTGTAAAGAATTTCGTGATGCATGTGTGTGGAGGTGGTGGTGGTGGTGGTTTCGGGGCCATGCGTAAGTGTGATGAACAGAGGGCCTTTAAGAGAGCCTCTTGGAGGTCCGGGAATTTTAACCAGCCACTTGGAATGTATCGCACTCACGGCGACTTCGCAGCCAGCAGCCAGGGTACGTAAGTCTGCTGGATATGCCATGCAAGGCTGGCTGAGGATTATAGATATAATATTTGCGCACCGGTCGGCTGAACAAACAAGAGTTTACGCGAGTGTGTAGTTACTTAATAACCCACGTGTTTGTGTCAGAGTAGCAGTGAAAACAGGCGTTCGCCGGCTTCAACACGGGTGAACACACGCACGCCGCACGCACAATGCACGCTTACAGCCACACACAAAGGCAATGGGCACCGTCTGCTCGCCACGTAGACGATTTGGACGAGCCCTGTTTGCTAGTGGCGGGGAGCCACCGGGTTTTCTCCCGGTGCTCCGGTTTTACTCCCACGTGTGAATCGCTCACGAGCATTGGCCGATAACACCTTAACATATAGAGGAGCGCAGAGCGTGGGCAATGCCTTGGCACCAGCTCATCGGCTTGTCTGTCGTTCCTCCCCTCTCTCTCTCTCCACGAGAGCGAGGAGTGAATACCGTGCAGAGAATGCTTCGCGTTGCCAGCACAGTCCATGGTGGCGGCGGTGTTGCGGCGAGCGCCGTGCCTCGGCTGCCTTTGTATCTCCAGTTAGAGTTCTTGTTCGCACGCTCTCCGAGCGCCGGGGGGAGTGAATGTCGAGACGCATGCAGACGCCACGCGTCCCGCGAGTGTTGCCCGTGGTCGGAAAAAAATTGAAACCGGGTCACGGGGTTCGTGGCTCGGTGCGATCCGCTGCAACGTCGCACAAACACGCGCTCGCTCGCTCGCACCACAGAGACAAAGCTCCCCCTGTGCAGACTTTATTATGGACTGTTCGGGGAAAGTGCCGCGAGCGAGTGCCTAATAAGGCCGCGCAAGCGCACACGAGGGGAGTGGGGGGTGGTCACAACCACGCGCCAGGTATTCATTTGAAAGCTCGGCCGGCCTAGGGGTCAGGGGGTCGGCAACCTGCGGCTCCGCAGCCGAATGCGCCTCTTGAAGGACTACTGCTTCGTGACACGTTATTTATTAAGGACCACCAGCGTCTCCTATTCACCACGTGCACTGCGGATTTTGAAATAATGATTTTTTTAATTCTTTGGTTCTTTCGGTAAAGTCACGTATATAGAAAAATAGGAATAAAAAAGAAAGTGAATAAAAATGAAAAAAATTAAAATAATAAACAAAACACATTCTTATTTTATTTGTATTATATTTTGTATTCACTTTATTTTGTATTATTATTATTTTTCTATCTACGTGATTTTTCCGAAAGAACCAAATAATATGAATTACTGCAGTCACGAAAGTTTTAAGTCAAAATTTGATTTATTTTACCCAATTTGAGAATAAAAAAATTGGCTCTTCTTGTTGCTTGGCGATCCGACCTCGGAGAAAAGCTCTGAACAACTGCTTCACACTATTGCTCGCCGTGGCAGGGAATCCAACCCGGGTCGCCTGGTTCATAGCACCACAGTGTGCGAACGACGATGTCACTGCTCCCCTGTATAGCCTCAACAGACTTTTGGGGCAAGTGCTGTTAGTGAGTACCTATGAAGGCCGGCACGGTACACAGTCACAGGCTCTGGACACTTTCATGCCACCGTTAGGTGTTGAAGGCTCATCGGCAGGGAGTCACAGGACGGACCCAGGTGTCATGGGGTATTTTAATGAGATGACTGGCAGTCGTAACCCCCTGTGCTCCTCCCCACTGTGGCAACCTGACGTGGTCTACCCGCGCAGCTTGATTGGTTGACGAGCGCACAGAGCCGCCCTCCGTTGTTGCCGGAGGTCAACTGCCTCCGACTATCCCGTGGCGCCCTTCACGAGCCTCCACCACAGAGGCCGATGACTGGCACCAGTCATCGGCAAGTCCACTCAGCTCCATATCGCTTCCGTATCACATCGTCTCTTATCTCTTTTCTAGCCAATGCCCTGCCATCTACCCCCCTCTATCCGGCCAATAGAAGCTGCATGAGTATGTGGAGACTGGGAATTCAGGCTACGTGACTCAGCAAATGCAGCCTCGCCTACCGGAGGAGCTCACTTTATGGGCCTTTCCAGTTTTTTCAAGGGTTTGTGGGCTCCTCGCACGATCCCAGCCTGGTTAAACCCAGGAAGAATTATAAGTTAAGTCAGCCGAAATGCCCTAAGCTGACACACGCGTTGCTTTCAAGGCGGTCCACGTTTTTGCAAGCGCAGAGAAACGAGGTCACAACTATGGCCCGTAAGACCCGAAGCTTCGTAATGCCGTGGAAGTTGTAAAACGCATCCAAAGATCCTCCAGACCGACTGTGGCGGCGAGGGCTGTTAGCGAGCACCTATTAAGGCTGGCTTCGACACACGAGTTGGTGGTCCCGCGCCCGGCCGCCTTCATGTCGCCAATAATAATGTTTACACAGCACAACAGATTCTCGTTTAAGGCAGAGTCGGCCTAGGAGAGGCCCAGGACCGCTTCAAGTCACCGATGTTGGCTTGTGAGCTGCAATGGTACTCGGGTCATCGGCTGTGCGGCGCAGTGCCCTCACCAGCTACACTACCGCTCCCCACGTAATGATTTGACCCGCACAGACGCTAGCGCACCCCACTGATGGAGGCGGACAGAGACGCGCTTCGCCCTCGTCGCAGCTCGGACCTCCCAACCCCCGCACCGGGGCTCCGTGCGGGACAGCAGAGGGCAGTGCCACAGCACCCGTTGTTGTTGTTGTATTGTGCTTGCGTGCTCCCTTAGAATACCACACAGGCGTTCATGTGGAGTCTAAATGCAACTCGTGGAGTCTAAATGCAACTGCATGTGAAGATGCTGCACAGACACAGTTAGAATCACAGTTCCTATGATCACTGTTACATTGGTTTTTTTTACAGGGGCGGAGCCAGGGGGGGGGGGGTGACAGTGGTGACATTCTGCGTGTAAGTGTACGACACTCGGTCTGGCGGACTCCGTGCAACTGCGTTGTCAGAGTGTGTCGCCAACCGATGGCGTCTAGTTCAACAGCCTGACTCTCTAATCATTCTTGAAATTATAATTTGTTGAATGTCACCCCGGGCCTGAAATCCTGGCACCGCCCCTAGTTTTTTATAGCTTTATTTTGGTAATTTTGAAAACGTTTTGGTTTAGCCATGTTTGTTCGTTGTAGTACAGCGTTAGCCTGATAACTTTAATCTAAAGAATCTAAATTGTCTTATTGTTTGACTTGCATCCTACTGGGATTTTTGCACACAGCGTTGAAATACGGTGCTTTTTCTGTAAGGCTTTGCTGTTTTTTCCAGGATTTTTCTGTTGCGTGTAGTCACTTTGAGATGTTCCTTGTTCATGTTTTTGTTTGTTGCGGTTGCACCCGATTCAAGAGCCGCATGGTTCACAGGGTTATTCCTAACAAACGAAACTGAAAACTGAGATGTGCATTGCGCGGACGGTATTCAAATTGAGACTCTTTATTTGCTCATTTTTCCTGGAAGAACCCGAGCAGGTGCGCAGCTCTGTTTCTTTTTTTTTCACGGATTTCGGGAAGACATCGATGAGAGGCGACGGGAGGCGTCTGGAGCCTGGACTTGAATCGGGCCAGAGAGTCGGCAGCAGGGATCGCTTGGGTGGAGAGGAGGCGGAGGAGGTGGGGGGGGAAATAGTTCCACACCGTTTCGACAGACGTGAACAGGAGCGAGTACACCACAAGCACCAAGAGCATTACAAACAACATCGGCGTCCTCTGGTCTAACACCGTCCTCTGGTTTAACACCGTTTTGAGACTAGGCTCAAAAGAAAGCTGTCTCTGGTGTGGACCAATAAGTTTAATATATTATCAGATACGTTTTTTGTTTGCATTCTGACCACAAGTATTGTGGTTAACGCAGACATGATTCCTTGTAAGAGGTTTCAGTTTGGTGTTTAAGCATCTTAACACCTGTTTTGTTGCCATGAAAAAAGGGAAAAAACCTATTCTCAAATTCGAAAAGGGTAACAAGAGGGTGACGAGAGGCAGGCTGATGCGACGGCGCGGGTTGATGGATCATCAGCTGACATAGCGGGTCGCTTGACCTCCCGAATTGCCGCCGTAAATGATAAAAGCCCGGCGTGTGGCGTGGGGTTGGCCAAGCATTGTCCTGGCGGTAACCGGAGACCTTCTGGTTCATTCCTTCTTCGACTCCAATGGGACACGGATGTACCCAGCCACCGCCCCCCCCCCAACCGATGACACGGGGGGAGGGGGTGCATAAATTTTGGCCGCTTCAACGCGTCGCTCGGGAGGCACGGCAATGAAATGTTAAAACAGGAAAATCACAACGCCAGCGGCAGCAGCAGTTGATGATGATAGGGAAAGCCGAGCGTAATCACAGGGTGGCCAAAAAGCACGCAGCGGCCTGTTAATTATGGTCTCGGTCTTCTATCTCACAGGGGTCTAGGTCAAGAGGTCATCGGGGCCAATGTCGATTATACCACCGCGCATTGCCACCGGTTCCCGCCCCCCTGGGTGCCACTCCAAGGCGTGTCTCGGCAACCTGGCCTCCTCCTCCACCTTGCACACCACGCACGCGTCCCCACCCATCGCAGCCTCCCAAGATTGAGTAGACAAACGCTGCCCTTGCCGTGCCCGATTCCCAACCTCCCAGTTGCTTACCCGATCCTCCTCCATCCTGCACACCACCCTGTCCAGCCAATCGCAACCTCCT
This sequence comes from Petromyzon marinus, assembly GCF_048934315.1. Classification (NCBI taxonomy): domain Eukaryota; kingdom Metazoa; phylum Chordata; class Hyperoartia; order Petromyzontiformes; family Petromyzontidae; genus Petromyzon; species Petromyzon marinus. Next base: position 3,810,260 of record NC_133710.1, on the reverse strand, counting down.
CTGTGCGATTACATCTGCAACACGTGCCTGCCTGCGTGCTTGTGTGGCCCTTCCGAGGCGCCTGCCAGGCCCTTCCGTGACATATCCCGGCATTGCGTGCTACCAGTTATCAAAGGCCGAAAGTTTTTGAAAAGGGTCCAGAATAGGGAGGAGCTCCTTCCATAGCAGACAATCATGGCAAAGCGTGCCCGCGTGTGAACAACAATAGTGCATATCAGAGTCAGAATATGTATTTATCCTGCAGGAATCCGATGAGCTATGAAGCTCTTTTTCACGGATGTCCAGTCGGGGCTGGTCAGAACGTACAGAAACACGATATGAGTGCAAAGTGCAAGAAAGTTAAACAAATCACCCAAAAACATACAAATAAAACTAAACCATCCCCATCCGAACAGACAAGGCCCAACGAGGCATGAACTTATTTGTCAGCGTTGTCGTTGTTGTTGTTAAATCATCTCGTATGCAGGTGCTGGGTGAAGTTTTTTTTTTTAGCGCAGGGTAACAGTGGCGGCTTGGAGAGGCTTTCACACAGCGGTGGAGCGAACGTGGCCGACGAGAGCGACGATTTCGTTGCCGGATACCCTGCGACGGAACGTCGGAGCGATGCGCAGCTTGGGATTCTTCTTCTTCGACGGCGGTAGGCCGCGGGAACGCCTGCTGCGGGTGCTGGGATTATTTGGCAGCTCGCGAAATGTGCCATCTCGTCACGAAGTCGAAAGCTGCCGGCGTGATTTTAATCCAGCGGCGATTGACGCAGAGAGATTGGTGGGGGGGGGGGTAGTTTTGAGTGTGTGTACAAGTTTCTACCTACGTGACTTTACCGATAGAACCAAAGAGTATGGATTCCTGCAGTCACGAAAGCTTCAAATCAAGATTTGCGTACAAGGAGTTTAGTTATTGGAGGGGGGCGGTTTAGGGGGGGCGGTTTAGGGGGGGGCGGTTTAGGGGGGGGGGCGGGTGGGAGGGGGGTTAGGGTGACGACGATGTGAATGATGTTAACGACATCTATGTTTCGTACAATCTTCCCCGCGGGTTGTTCGTGACTTACTGAGCTCACCCGGCAAACCCCCCCACCCCCACCCCCCCCCCAATTTCTTTTTTATATTGAAACAACATCGGCGGGCAACTTCGTTGCCCCATGCCAACCGACCCGACCGGTGATGCCTCGCCGTGCCCCCTGGCGAGAAGTCTGGGAGCGCGAGCTTTGGCGCGCCTTCGCACGCGATGCGCTTTGTCCTCGGGAACTCGACACGCCGCGCGGAGCGCGCGCGGAGCGCCACGCGACCGACCGATTAACGGCGGCCGCAAAATGCGGCGCTTCGATTCGGAGCGGCCGTGCCGTGCCCGGGATGGGTGAGGTTTTAGTTGTTGTGTGTGTTTTTGTTGTTGTTGTTGTTTTTGTTTAAATCCTTTCGGGGCTAATCTGGCTTCACGACGCCGTTTGTTTGTTTGTTTGGGCCCTTTAATCGCTGCACGCAACCGGGGGCCGCTCGCTTTGTGTCGCGTTCGAGGGCACTTGGCTTGGCCCTCCGCTGACACCGCGAGCGGGCACCGGGCGTCAGTGGCACCTGAGAATGAACCCCACGGAGAAAGTGGCACCTCACTGTGTCACCTCACTGTGTCACCTCACTGTGTCACCACACAGTGGCACCTCACTGTGACACCTCACTGTGACACCTCACTGTGTCACCACACAGTGACACCTCACTGTGACACCTCACTGTGACACTTCACTGTGTCACCTCACTGTGACACCTCACTGTGTCACCTCACTGTGACACCTCACTGTGTCACCTCACTGTGACACCTCACTGTGACACCTCACTGTGACACTTCACTGTGACACCACGCAGTGACACTTCACTGTGACACCTCACTGTGTCACCTCACTGTGACACCTCACTGTGTCACCACGCAGTGACACTTCACTGTGACACCTCACTGTGTCACCTCACTGTGACACCTCACTGTGTCACCACGCAGTGGCACCTCACTGTGAGACCTCACTGTGTCACCTCACTGTGTCACCTCACTGTGACACCTCACTGTGACACCTCACTGTGACACCACACAGTGGCACCTCACTGTGACACCTCACTGTGACACCACACAGTGGCACCTCACTGTGACACCTCACTGTGGCACCTCATTGTGACACCACACAGTGGCACCTCACTGTGACACCTCACTGTGACACCTCACTGTATCACTACGCAGTGTCACTTCACTGTGGCACCTCACTGTGACACCTCACTGTGTCACCTCACTGTGTCACTACGCAGTGTCACTTCACTGTGGCACCTCACTGTGACACCTCACTGTGTCACCTCACTGTGTCACTACGCAGTGTCACTTCACTGTGGCACCTCACTGTGACACCTCACTGTGACACCTCACTGTGACACCTCACTGTGACACCACGCAGTGACACCTCACTGTGACACCACGCAGTGACACCTCACTGTGACACCTCACTGTGACACCTCACTGTATCACTACGCAGTGTCACTTCACTGTGGCACCTCACTGTGACACCTCACTGTGTCACCTCACTGTGTCACTACGCAGTGTCACTTCACTGTGGCACCTCACTGTGACACCTCACTGTGACACCTCACTGTGACACCACGCAGTGACACCTCACTGTGACACCACGCAGTGACACCTCACTGTGACACTTCACTGTGGCACCTCACTGTGACACCTCACTGTGGCACCTCACTGTGACACCTCACTGTGACACCTCACTGTGACACCACGCAGTGACACTTCACTGTGACACCTCACTGTGACACCTCACTGTGACACCTCACTGTGACACCACGCAGTGACACCTCACTGTGACACTACGCAGTGTCACTTCACTGTGACACCTCACTGTGACACTACGCAGTGTCACTTCACTGTGACACCTCACTGTGACACCTCACTGTGACACCTCACTGTGACACTACGCAGTGTCACTTCACTGTGACACCTCACTGTGACACTACGCAGTGTCACTTCACTGTGACACCACGCAGTGGCACCTCACTGTGACACCTCAATGTGTCACCTCAATGTGTCACCTCACTGTGTCACCACGCAGTGACACCTCACTGTGACACCTCACTGTGACACCTCACTGTGACACCTCACTGTGTCACCACGCAGTGACACCTCACTGTGACACCTTACTGTGACACCTCACTGTGACACCACGCAGTGTCACCTCACTGTGACACCACGCAGTGACACCACGCAGTGACACTTCACTGTGACACCTCACTGTGACACCTCACTGTGACACCATGCAGTGACACCTCACTGTGACACCACGCAGTGACACCTCACTGTGACACCTCACTGTGACACCACGCAGTGGCACCTCACTGTGACACCACGCAGTGACACCTCACTGTGACACCTCACTGTGACACCACGCAGTGACACTTCACTGTGACACCACGCAGTGACACTTCACTGTGACACCACGCAGTGACACTTCACTGTGACACCACGCAGTGACACCTCACTGTGACACCTCACTGTGACACCACGCAGTGACACCTCACTGTGACACCTCACTGTGACACCACGCAGTGACACTTCACTGTGACACCTCACTATGACACTTCACTGTGACACCACGCAGTGGCACCTCACCGTGCCATCTAAAACATGCATATTTTATCACACGCTGTCGTGGTGTCATACAAGTGGTGGGGTCATTTGACCATACTTCTCCACGTTGGTCAGTGCGGACCTGCACCAGGGGGCGGGGGAGGGGCGCTCGTAAATGCACGTGGCGTGGAGGAGTCTGGGTGCTGATGAGTCTCAGAGAAGTCAAAGCCCCGCCAGATAATCGTGGACAGCACAGGACGTTGCAGCAAAATCCATGATCGTACTGTACCTCTATGCTCCCACGTTTGTGCTCCCACGCCTTGTTCAACCCACACTGACCAGCATGGTGAAGTATGGTCACTATATCCCCCCTCTCCCCCATGGCCTGCATCACGACTTGGGAAGGCCCTAGGGTTGTCACCTGTCCGGGATTGGTCTGGAGATTGCTGTGGTTGTCACACCTGATGATGATTGCTTGCGTTGCAATCGAAACGTCGTGATTTAATTTATTTTATTTTTATTATTTTTACACCTACGTCACTTTGCCGAAAGAACCAAAGAATATGGATGCTTGCAGTCACGACAACTTCAAATCTAGAATGATTGCCATCTGTGTTCAGGTGGCACGGAGATCGGATTTGGGCTACACTATAATAACGTGACTCCCCTGATAGGGGAGCACTCATCCAGCGGTGAAATTGCAAAAAAAAGTTCCGTACCATTTGGTACGAGGATGGTGGCGATGATTGTGAGTTTTACTTGGCACATTTTTTGCCGAGAATTGAACGAAAATACGCGTTCGCCAACTGGCGATTCGGACCCGTAGCGTAACGTTTACCTGCGCGTGCGCGTGTGTGAATGTGTGAACGTGTGTGAATGTGTGAGCGTGTGTGAATGTGTGTGCATGTGTGAATGTGTACTCGTGTGTGAATGTATGAATGTGTACTCGTGTGTGAATGTGTGAATGTGTACACGTGTGTGAATGTGTACGCGTGTGTGAATGTGTGAACGTGTACGCGTGTGTGAATGTGCGTGAATGTGTGAACGTGTGTGAATGTGTACGTGTGTGTGAATGTGTGTGAATGTGTGAACGTGTGTGAATGTGTACGCGTGTGTGAATGTGTGTGAATGTGTGAACGTGTGTGAATGTGTACGTGTGTGTGAATGTGTGTGAATGTGTGAACGTGTGTGAATGTGTACGCGTGTGTGAATGTGTGTGAATGTGTGAACATGTGTGAATGTGTACGCGTGTGTGAATGTGTGAACGCATTTTGCGAGTGCTTCGGTTGGACGCGCGCGTGCGTGCGCGCGTGCTTCCGTGCTGCCAGCTGCTCATCCTACGAAGCACGCAGGCTGCACACGTCTCGCCCTAGGGGGTGCTATCATGCCAGCTCTGCATCCCTTCCATACCCCCCTCCCCCTTACAAATCTCCCACCAAATGAATCGATCACCCTGGTCAAGCTGCGATTCCCTAAATCCCGAACGATCGCAAATACCATCGCTGAATAATTCGCCGGTCTTGGCGTGAACGCAAGACGCCCTGCAACGCAGCTCCCAATCAAAACAGAGTTTCCCCATTCGGAGACTCATTCGATAAATCCCAATTCCCAGGCCTGTCCTGTCCACTGCGAGCGCTTATTATTACAAAACAAACGCGCTTCCCTGATGCGAGTCGAAGGATCCCGTTACCCATCGGGAGAGGCGAGCAGGGCCAATGGTTGCCAGGAAAAATTACAGACCTGTCCTATATCTTGCTCTGCGGCATGCAGCCACCACCAACACTCAACAATTACAAAGATCCCCCGTGTGGCCTGCACAGGCTGTTTGGGGCAAGTGCTGCTAGCGAGCAACTATGAAGGTCGGCACGGCACACGAGGGGGTAGGTGGACAGCACCACGCCCAACTGCCTTTGTCTCCCCAGTGGCGATGTTTTACACATCGCACCAGGTACCCATTTGAGGCTGAGTCGACCGAGGGGAGGCCCAGGACCGATTCAAATAATCGTCACTTTTGATGTTCGTGAGCGGGAATCGAACTCGGGCCACCGGGTTCATAGCGCAGCGTGCTAGCCACTACACCACCTCTCCCCGCACACACACACTGACACACACACACTGACACACACTGACACACACACACACTGACACACACACACACACTGACACACACACTGACACACACACTGACACACACACTGACACACACACACGTGTCACCGAGCCCAGCCTCACGCTGGCGGCACGCTGACAGGATAATAGTAGAGGGGCGTTATTAGCTGCCACTCAATCGTCGTCACCTGCGGGCCTTTGGTTTTGTTTTGGGGGTTGTTGATTTTTTTGGTTTTGTTGTTGTTGTCGCATCAAGTCAGAGCGTCTCCCGGCGGCGGTGTTCCACGTCGTCGTGCCCCCCCGCTAACGGCACCTCTCGTCGGACGAGAAGCAGCGCCGCCACTGCTGCCACCACCACCATCACCGTCACCACCACCGCAACCGTCACCGCCACCGTCACCGTCACCATCACCACCACCGCAACCATCACCACCACCGTCATCATCACCACCACCGCAACCATCACCACCACCGTCATCATCACCACCACCGCAACCATCACCACCACCGTCATCATCACCACCACCGCAACCATCACCGCCACTGCCACCGCCACTGCTACCGCCACTGCCACCGTCACCGCCACCTTCACCGGCACCGTCACCGCCACCGCCACCGCCACCATCACCGTCACCGCCACCGTCACCACCACCGCCACCGTCACCGCCACCATCACCGCCACCGCCACCGCCACCGCCACCGCCACCGCCACCGCCACCGCCACCGTCACCGCCACCGTCACCGCCATCACCGTCACCGCCAATACAACCGCTGCCATCGCCGCCACCGGCGCCATCAACACCACCGTCACCATCACCACCACTGCCACGACCGCCGCCACCGCCACGTCTCCCAGGGCTTCGTGCGTGATTGACGTAGATTACCGTCTTCGCTGGGATCACTGACTTGACCCCGAGTCCCCGGGAGCAAGTCTCAAAGGTCGCCGCTGTTACTTTGGTTCTTTTCTCAGGGGGGGGGGGGGGGCATTTATTTGTAAACACGATGATGGTGGTGGTCGTCATCTGCCTAACTTGTGGACCTGGTGGGTTTTTTTATCAGTAAGAATAAAATATTATTTGGGTCTTTCGGTAAAGTCACGGAGGAAAAAAAACTACGACGTTTCGATCGCAACACAAGCAATCGTCGAAACGTCGTCGTTTTTTTTTTCTACGTAACTTTACCTAACGACCCAAAGAATATGAATTCCTGCAGTCACGAAAGCTTTAAGTCAAAATTTAAGAATAAAATGTTAAGTATTTTTATTTGTATCTTAAATTAAACGCCAGACAATCGGGCACCAATGGATAGTATTTTCTGAAAAAGGTTAACTCATTACAAGGCAGGAAATATGCTGAACCTTACACGCACACACGATTTTACTCACTGGTTATATTTTTCTTACAATTATCTCATTTTCCACAATTTTATCTCGATCGAGTAAAGAAAAAGTGCCTTGCCACGAGACAAAGCTCCCTCTCCGATATCTCACAGAGCGCCATGACCCTATACGCTAGAGAACAGTCCACAGAAGGGGATGTCACGTAACTCGTGAGATTCCTTCGAGTGACCTCTGATACCACACTAATGGAGGCAGCACTTTCTCGCTGCAGAACAATATTCGTCAAATCACAAAATTTAGATTTTTATTTCTCAGAGACGGGGTTTCTGATGTCACACGTGACCATGCTGAGGCCACGGACTCAATCCACTCGACAACGCGGTTCAATCACGGGCAGTCGCCTAGATTCGAACCCAGGATCTCAGCGGTGCTAGGTCACCACTCTGACAGCTGAATCACCCAGCCTTCTAACAGTGGTGGCTTTTAAACGACCCCCTGAATGCCTGCGTATCGTCCCACCTTGCCAGTCGTGTTTGAACCGAGCAGATGTACACTTATAGACCAAGACGTGGGTCAGCTGGCTAAAGACCAGCAGCGGTGGTGCCCGTGTGCTGCACAGCACGGGGAGGTCGAAGGTCAAGGGTGAAGATGTACACTTTCTTACACTTGCCATCGCTACGAGTGACTCCAGTTGTTAAATAAAGAGACCTTAGAGGCAGTGGCCACATGGAGCGATTGGGGTGCCACGGTGGCGAGATGTTAACTACCTCGCCATGGTACGCAAAAGGTCGTGAGTTCGATCTTGACCCTGATGCCCGCTGTATATTTGCAATTTGCTTGTTCTCCCCGTGGTCGCGTGGATTTTTCTCCGGGTCCTCCGGTTTTTTTTCACTCCACATTTAGAAACGTGCGTTTAGAGTATTTAGCTGCTATAGATTTACATATTATGAGCCATTTTGTTAAGCTATCATTTGTGGCCAGGTCGCTTCTGAAAAAGAGCTACGTAGCTCAGTGGAGCCTTACCTGGTCAAACTTTAACAAAAGTGTTTATTAGTTTTAGAGTTTATTTCAATTGCCCAGGAGTCAATTCACGTCGCACACTCCTCATTGACGCCACCAAACGTGACCTCACGCCAGGCCCGGACTTGACCACCGAGCAACCAGGCATTTGCCACCTGAATTCCGCTGCTGGGACTGGGTCGCCCCACACGCACACATCAGACACACGCAGGCGCGCCCGGGCCAACTTAATAATTCGCTGCCTGATTAAAGCTGAGAACTAAGTTGGGCCAGGTGCACGATGGCCCAACTCCAAGACCGGGCAACAACAACAAAAGAGTGGTTGCCCGTTTGGCCGAATTCAATCCCTCGTCACGCAGCAGTAGCAGCAGCATCAGCATCATCATCAGCATCATCGTCATCATCATCATCAGCAGCAGCACTCGCGTAGCCAGCGAAGGATACCGCCACGTGGCAATAGCACGATGGGATATCATCGCACGACGCGAGGTCCGCGACAATCGCGACCATCGTCCCGTTTTCAAAGCGTCGACACGTCGCGATGACTGTTGCTCACGTTGTGTTGCTCAAATGTTCTATTTACGGTGAAAAACAAATCGCTAAAGTTGTAATCGTTAACGTTGTGTATATATATCCATTTCGGTTTTTTTGGGTTAGATCGCGTAAATAAACCTATATTATGGATGATATTAGTCGCGAAAGCCTACGTGTTGAACTGTAAATATATATTCTTGGTTCTTTCGGTAAAGTCACGTTGAAGGGAAACAGTAAAATAATAAAATATATAAAACAATAAAATTCTCACGACGTTTCGACTGCAACACCAGCAGTCATCATCAGATGTGAAAACCAACGGCAAATGTTCTTGCCGTTGGTTTTCGCATCTGATGATGACTGCTTGTGTTGCAGTCGAAACGTCGTGAGAATTTTATTGTTTTCTATATTTTATTATGTTACTGTTTCCCTTCAACGTAACTTTACCGAAAGAACCAAGAATATGAATCACTGCAGTCACGAAAGCTTTAAATCAAAATGTAAATATATAGTTACGATCCGTTAATTTGTGGTTTCTATTGTTTTTCATTATGATTGACGGCATGGCGATCATATGATGTCGTCGTTTTCATAGTTCAATATTTAGTTTGATTACACATAATCACTTTTGTAATTTGTGCTCTGATAAATATGGAGGTGATCTGCCCGAGTGAAGTTGCCCTGCAGGGAATTAAACGTTTAACTATTAACATTGATTGAGGTTTTTTTTTAGGGGTTCAATCGAGTAAATATAACTGGAAACAGGAGGATTTCTCCACAACTCTGGCTATCGCCTGATGAGGCTGGTTGTAATTACCGGCGGTTTACTCTCCAGCACAGCGGTTTGCTGTACTAGCAAGGAACTGGCACGTTTATTTTTGACGTGACAACCCCCTTACTGATTGGCTGTGTCAGGTAGTGGGCGAGTTTAACGACACATTTATAGTTTCGTGATCTAATCTAAAAAAATTGCTTATGTAATGAACATTGTTGCTTTTGAGCCGATTGCTATTTACTTCACTGCTGTTTTACTTTGTTTCGTGATTGCTTTGGCTACGAATATTGGCGTCTTCATCTCTCGAGTCCTCCCCTGATCACACGGGAAATAAGTAATATTTAACAACAACAAAATTAAAACACGCTTTTATGAAATGTACTAGTAATGGCAGAACTCCACGACTCCAGGAAGTGGCCCTGAAGCTTGCCATAACGTAAGGGGACCGTGGGCAATTACAGCCAACGTCAGTTAACCGTGTACAATTAGACCCAAGCCTAAACATAACGTATAAAAAATAATGTTTAAAAATATTGATTTTTTTATTTTTTACGATAGAATATAGTATTGTCATCAGTATGACATAATTATAACAAGTTTGCAGACAAATTTCGATTTAAAGATTTGGTGACTGCAATGATTCATCTTCTTTGGTTCTTTCGGTAAAGTCACGTAGAATGAGAATAAAATAATAAATTGATAAAATAAAATAACACAATAATATTCTCACGACGTTTCGACCACAACACAAGCGGCCTTCATCAGGTGAAGGGACGAGACTGTCTGGTAGGACAGCGCTGGAGTGAAAGAGCCACGTTCAGATCACGACCTTTAAGCTGTGTGAGAGGAAACAAAGCGCCTTGACAAAGGAATTAGCATACAATTTAGCATTGAAATGGCTGAGTGATTAGCTTGTGACTGGTCACAGAAATAGCTATGTTAAAAGTTAAAGCATACACATCCGCAGAAGCACCCCTTGACAAAGGAATTAGCATAGAATTTAGCATTGAAATAGCTACACATCCGCAGAGGCACCCCTTGACAAAGGAATTAGCATAGAATTTAGCATTGAAATAGCTGAGTGATTAGCTTGTAACTGGTCACAGAAATAGCTACGTTGAAGTCAGAGCATACACATTCACCGAGGCACTTAGTACAAATCAAACAGGAGAATTTAGCATTGAAATAACTAGGCGAATTTAACATTGAAATAACTGAGTGATTAGCTAGTGACTGGTCACAGAAATGACTATGTTGAAGTCAAGGCCTACACATCTGAGCTATTCACAGTACTATATAGTGATCCAATAAAAAACTAAAATATAAATTATAATTCGTTATATATATATAAAACAATAAGTCGTTATATATATGTGCAATTTCAACCGAGAAGATGGATTCTGGCTTAGTAACCACTGGAAAGATGTTTTAAATCATTTCTGTTCTTAATTAATTGTATTTTTACGATGACCTTCAGACCGCAGCCCCTTCGCCAGCATTGACTCTTAATACCTCTCACACCACGGTTAATGGTATGGTTTTACAACATGGAGTATGAGTAGCGCCTCGCAGCTGTCTCTCTCCCCCTCCTCTGTTCCGACCATGGACGAACTCGTCCGTCTGAACGGGGCCCGTAGCTATCCGTGGTGCTAAAGTTGAGGGTAAGAATCCACCCATTTTTTCGCCATATAGCATTGTGATATATAACGACTTATTGTTGGTAGCTTAGCTGATTGGAGAATATAGAGTTTATTGATAACATTAAGGTAATTTATATTTTAGTTTTTTATTGGTTCACTATATAGTACTGTGAATAGCTCAGATGTGTAGGCCTTGACTTCAACATAGTCATTTCTGTGACCAGTCACTAGCTAATCACTCAGTTATTTCAATGCTAAATTCGCCTAGTTATTTCAATGCTAAATTCTCCTGTTTGATTTGTACTAAGTGCCTCGGTGAATGTGTATGCTCTGACTTCAACGTAGCTATTTCTGTGACCAGTCACAAGCTAATCACTCAGCCATTTCAATGCTAAATTATATGCTAATTCCTTTGTCAAGGCGCTTTGTTTCCTCTCACATAGCTTAAAGGTCGTGATCTGAACGTGGCTCTTTCACTCCAGCGCTGTCCTACCAGACAGTCTCGTCCCTTCACCTGATGAAGGCCGCTTGTGTTGTGGCCGAAACGTCGTGAGCATATTATTGTGTTATTTTATTTTATCAATTTATTATTTTATTCTCATTATACGTGACTTTACCGAAAGAACCAAAGAAGAAGTTTGCAGTCGATACCACATTGGGAAGTGGGTTAACATTGAGTTACAATTTTTGAGGATACAACTACAACAAAGACAACAACAACAGACAGAGTGAGTTAAAAGAAAGCGTGTAAAAATGCACTATTGTAACTGACAGCACCACGTGTGTAATAATCGTTACAGATCGCAACGTTAAATGAGAAGGGTCACGTGCGAGCGAAATGCAGTTGAACGTCTTTCGTCTTCATTTGTCCGACCACACCAATAAAATTGAATGGAAAAAATGCGAAACGCATTTACAATGGTAAGGCAAAAAACTCATGTCGCGATCGCCATCATATCGTGAATTCGATATCGTGTCATGAATATATCATATCGTGAATATTATATCATATCGTGAATTTGATATCGCGTCATGAATGATATCGTAACGTGAATATTATATCGTATCGTCTTTGATATCATATGGTGAATTTGATATCGTGTTCGGAATATGATATCGAATCGTGGACTTTAAATCGTACCGTGAATATGATCTGGCATCGTGAATTAAATAAGGTATTGTGAATATGTCCTATTGCGACGTTTAAATCGTACCGCGAATTTCACATCGTCCCGTGAATTCGATATCGTATCGTCAATTGTAAACCGCATCGCGAATGTGATGTCGTATCGTGAAGACCGGCGACCCCCAGCGATGACACGCAAAGGCCGGCGCGAGCTCACAGCCCCGCGCGCTGCGCGGGGCTGTGAGCTCGCCGTGGAGGCCGCGCGGTGCCCTGGGGACACGACCCCCGCGTGCTCTGGACAACGTCTGGCGGTGTCACGGCACCCCTGGGAACGCGCGGCGCGCCTCGCCGTGCACAGCAAACTCGACGCGAGCAGAGCGCCGAGCCGCTGCCGCCACGGACAAATACGAAAGGTTCCCTCGTGCTCCCCCCAGGGTCCTCCGTTGGCTGTCCGCATCAGGTATTACCCAGCGGCATTTGTTCAAGCGAGCGACGCGTGCGACCGGTTTCCACCTCCTCCTGGGTCTCATCAGCAGGCTTGTTGATCACGTTGACGCTGGGCTGTCAGATGCTATTGGCGAGAGCGCTCCGTCTCGACTACGGGGCCCTGCTTGACGGTGTCACGTGGTGAGACATAAGCGTGGGCTGCCGTATATATTAAACAAAAATTGGCGGACTCGCAGCCTGTGGGAGGTGGGGGGGTAACGGAGAACCGAACGCGTCCAAAGGACATGCGAGCTGTCTGTAAAAATAACAATACATTACATTATGTAACACGATTTTTGTTCCTGGGGAGTAAGTGTCATTTTCTAATTGCTTATGCCTCAAATGTATAGAAAATGGCTAGTATTCCCCACAAACTTTGCTTTTGTGACCAGGACTCTTTACGTGAAGGAATAAAAACAAATGCACACCACGTTTTCTCATTGAAAATAAGTACATTTCAAAATATCAATGTCCTGGTCACAAAAGCAAAGTTTGTGGGGAATAAAAGCAATTTTCTGTACTTTTGAGAAATAAGCAATTCGGAAATAACACTTCTATCCAGGAACAAAAAATAAGAAATGTGTTACACAGTGTTAGAATTGAGTGGATTATTAACTTTTCTTTTGTGTCCTGGTAACAACAGCAAAGTTTGTGTGGAATAATAGCAACGTTCTGTACTTTTGAGGCATAAAGCAATTGAAAAATAACACTTACTACCCAGGAACAAAACAAAAATTGTGTTACACACTAATATAATCACGTTTACAAAGCGCCTTCCTACAAGAGACTCGACGCGCTGCACACCACAAACAAACAAAAAAAAATAACCACGAAGCATCGGGAGTTGTTGGTGTAGCGGAGACCTCGTTGACCCATTTCGGCTCTCTGGGAGGAGAAGCAGCGCCACATTGCCGCCGTCGGAGACAGCGGCCGCCCGCGGAAGCGGGTATCGTAGAGCCACCACGGACGCCCCTTCCTCAAGTGACCTTCGAACTGCGAGCAGCGCTCTCCCACCAGCTCTGCCACGTGCGAGTAATGTCGGTCGCGTGACAGCAATGTTCGTCGCGTGATGGTGTTTGTCTTGATGGGCGGCGGTGGTGGTGGCGGTGGTTGTTGGTCGGGGGGGGGGGGTAAAAGCAGCATGGGCCGGGCCTGGTGGCCTGAAACCCGAGCGGGCGAGCGTGCGAGGGAGCGCTCGTGACGAAGTCCAAAGGCGGCGGCGTTCGTGGGCGTTGACCGCCTCGCCTTTGTGTGGCCGAGGGCTCCGCGGCGTTCGGGTGGCGGCACGCGAGATGACGCGGCTTGCGTGAGGGTCACCGCTTGCGTGTGCCCTGGGCTCGCGTGTGTCGCGACGCGGCCTCTGAGTGAAAGTCTCCCTCCCTCCCTCCTCCTCCTCCCTCCCTCCTCCTCCTCCCTCTTTTTCCTCCTCCCGGCTCTGCGACCGCGGCGCGCAAACAAAACAAGAGGGAGCGAAGTAAAATATAACGGCGATCAAAGCAAACATTTGTCAGAATTTAAATCTCCCATCTGCGCGGTGTTAAATGGCCAGGCCGTATGCCAGACTTGAATCCATTTACAGGGCCTAAGTGAAACGCGAGGAGAAATGCCGTAATGTTTTTCCCTTTCCTCACAGTTCCTGCAGAATGTTTAAAAAAAAAAAAACTTTTTTTTGCATTCGTGTGTTAGCGCGCTGTGATGATGGCCACCAACACCATTGATGATCATCTCAACCAGTTCTGGGACTCCCCTAGGTCGACTCAGCCTCAATGAGTTCCTGGTGCGGTGTGTAAACATCAGAACTGGGGAGACAAATGCGGACGGGCGTGGTGCTTCATCAGGCGACAGCCAGATCTGGCTGTTGTAATTACTGGCGAAACGTCGTACTCGGATTGTAAATGTTGTGGCTTGGCTCTCCAACACACCGGTGTGCTGTACTAGTGACAAATTGGCACGTTCTGTTTACCTGACAACCCTTACTACTTCACCAAGCTTGCCAGTGCGGGTTGTGGGACTGATTCAGTCCGCACGCAGCAACTAAAATAAAATGTTTCGCTCCAGATGACCGCTGCAAAGTATGATCTTGTGTTTTGATTTGGTGTGCTGATCTTTAAAGGTGCATTGGAAAATTTTGATACTCCAACTGATGCTCCTACTATTGTGGAGTGACTCATGCAGCCAGCTATGGCTACAGGGTTTTGGTGGTACATGTTGTTTATGTCGTTTATTGTGAAATTTCGGTCAAAGTTCCTATGATCACTTACATTGCTTTTATGGCTTTATTTTGGTGATTTCGAAAACGTTTTTTTGGTTTGACCATGTTTTTTTTGTTGTAGTACGGAGTTAGAATGATGGCTTTAATCTAAGTTGCCTTGTGGTTGTTGTTGTTTGACTTGCATCCCACTGGGATTTTTGCACACAGCGTTGGTGTGCGGTGCTTTTTCTGGAAGATTTTTTCTGTTTTTTCCTGGATTTTTCTGTTTGCGCATAGTCACTTTAAGATGTTTTCTTGATCATGTTTTTTGTTTTTTTGTTTGTTGCGGTTCCAAATAAATGAAACTGAAACTGATGTCAGCCGTGGCCGGAGTGGAACCCAGGTAGGGCAGGGTTTCTCCCGCAGTTCACTCACCAGAAAGTGGCGGTGCCATTGTTTTGTAACGAAACAGGCGGGCTGTGAGTTCCCTCCTCCGATTTATATAATTAAATAAGTAATATTTAAAAAAAAAATTAAACACGCTTTTATGAAGTGTACTAATAATGGCAGAACTCCACGATCCCAGGAAGTGGCCCCTAAGCTTGCCACAACGTAAGGGGCCGTGGACAATTAGACCCAAGCCGAAACATAACAAAAAAGAATGTTTTAAAATATATATTTATTTTTTACGATAGAATATAGTATTGTCATCAGTAAGACATAAGTATACCAAGTTTGCAGTCGATACCACATTGGGAAATGGGTTAAAATTGAGTTACAAGATTTGAGGATACAACAACGACAACAACGACAACAACAGACGGAGTGAGTTAATAAAAAGCGTGTAATAAAACCGATGTGAAAAATCTTCATTGCTTTAAACAAACATCGCTTTTAGTGATGAGGCTGCCTTTGGGCGAATAGACCTGGACATGGGCCTTTGTGAGTCCGCTATCCATGGCCATCGGTAAGGGCGCAGCCCTGCAACTGCCTACTTGCGCCACTGCTGGCGGAAGGCCGTGTACTAAGAGGCAGCTCGAGCGAGTCAGTCGCCAAGCGGGTGTCTTGGCCGACTCTTCCAAGCTGTCCGGGGACTTCTTGGAGAATTGAAGTGGAAGCGAGACCCTGCTCCGGTGCTCATCTCACCGTTTACAGCCCTGAGCCAGTGGTGGAAATTCCACATTCCTACGGCGGGGGCGGAGCGAGTCCTATCCAAAGGAAATCCCACCGTTGTTGACTTCACCACAGATCGGCTGAATGAACACCCGCCCAAGATTCAAAGTCACAACTTTCCAACACACGGCCAACTTGATTGACAGCGGTGAACCCATTCATTCGGCTGGGTGGACAGAGGAGCCGAGGGGGGTGGGGTGGTGTTTAGAAACCTGTCCGGATTGTTTGAACTCCTGCACCGGGAGATAGAATCGAACCGTCGAACCCTCTGGATTGCAAGGCCCGGCGTGGTGCCCGTCACGCCGCCAGTGTGGTACAGCGGTAGGCCCACCACGCAGAGCCATCGGCAGGCAAAATCACAAGCTGAAGCGAGTCTGCCGGCATGTGGCGAGCCTAGGTTGAGCGGAGGTCGAATCGCGTCGAGTCGAGTCGCACCCATCGTCCGCACGACGTCCTTTTGCGAGGAGCACTCCGCCAGATCATCGTCGCCTCCCTACCCACAACACCTCGGACCCGCTCCGCAATTTGAACAAGAAGAGGAAGAAGAAGGGGAAAAAAATAGCTGTCAAGCAGTAACGGCGTGTTTATGGGAGGGTAAATGAATTCCCTCCAGCTGTGTTTGCATCTGGCTTAGGGAGAAGAGAGAGAGAGAAAATAACTCCCTCCCACCACCACCACCACCACCACCACCCAAACCTCACTTGAACATTCCGCAGCTATAAACGGTTGTGAACCGCTCCAGTGGAAGGCAAAGCAGGGCCCAGCCCTCCTCCTCCACGTCCTCCACCGGCTCAACTCAAACTCGGGAGGCAGTCGAGCGTCTCCGATTGCTGCGTCGGCGGTTTTTTTCTTATTTTTCAAAGTCAGTGGGTGAGAGAGAGAGTGAAGACGAATAAGAAGATATAATGTAAATATATATACCTCGGCCGAAACAAAAATGCAAATCATGTGTGCGTCGGCGAGCCCTCGACAAATTTTCTTTTAGCTGAAATGGCGATTGACGTGTGTGTTTTTATTCATCGACAACATCTCCCAATAACTCAACTCCCATCGTGTTGGGTGTTTTTTTTCTGCTGCTCGGAACTCAAGACTTGGGAAAGGAAAATAGAAAGAGAGAGAGGAGGAGAGAGATGTTGACCTCCGCTTCGGTGACCCCCCCCCCCCATTTCCTTGGCTTGCCAGGTTTTTTTGACGCCCATTTTATGGAATTGAAAAATTGCAGTTCGGAGGCCTCCTCGGGGCTTTTGCGAATGATGCTTTATTTTTGGACGGATGACAGATATTTAATTTCTGAACAATTTCTTCTCGGCAAAGGGTAGAGTACATGCGTCGCGTGGCACTGAGGTTTTTTTCTTCTTCTATGAAAAGCCCGCCTTTGATGCCCCCACCCCCGTCTGCGCTGCGCGCTCAGTAAATCGAAAGGAAATTACTTTAGCTATTGCAAATGCTTAACGTTTCCTCGGGATTAGGAAAGGTTTTTTTTTTCAGAAGTAAATATATTAATATATACTAAATGGCATCGGTTATACTTTTCAAGCCGACGCTGTACAAAACACGCGATCGTGACCAAAGCAATCTGGGTAAATTAAGTGCGCGTCGCGGAGACAGGCGGCGATCAATAATGGCTTTGTAAGACGACTCCAGTTTTGATGACTGTAATGCAATTTGCCTCGGTGTAAGTGGGCGCGTGTCTCCCTCCCTCCCTCTCTTCCTCTCTCTCCCTCTCTCCGTGCGTGCCTCCCTCCGCCCCTTCAGCCCCAATTGTAGCCGTGTCTCTCGTCAGACCATCACCTCCTTTTGTTGTCCTGTCCGCCTGTCTCCTTGTTTTAATTTTGAACATTCCAGCACCGCCACTCAGTGCACACTTTTTTTTAGTTCTCCTCTCTCCTCGCTCTCTCTCTCTCTCTCTTTCCCTCGCACGATTTCCCTTCTCCCCTTCTGCTTTTCGCAATTCTGGGCCACCGACCGCTTTTGTTTTACTCCACAGCCGCCGTTCTGCCCTCTGGGCCTGCCTTGGTGGGATGCCTTTTATCTGGCTTTTGTAAGCAAGGGCTTATCTGCCTCTGGGATGAGGCTGATACCGCCCGCCCGCCCACAGGCTCATCACCACGCCAGGGATTAATTCTGCGCTCCGATCTCATTGTATCGTAAATCAGAAACGTTTTCATCAAATTCAACTGTGGCCGTTCCGTGTGCTATCTGCCCCCCCCCCCCACCTCTCTCTCCTCTCTCTGTCTCGCTGTCCCCTTTCCGTTGTCGTTGCTGCCTTAACCACCACCAACAACAACAAAGCGACGATTCTGAGTCTCGGCGGTAAAGATTTCGACAGCAAGTCACTCAGTTTTTGCTTTTTTTTCCCGGCCGCGCAGCTCGTACGGCTCCTCCGCTGCGCCTCCCGCAAGTTCGTGCCGCCGCGCGCTGCTCGGCACCACGTCGCGACGTTTCGCCTCTACAGCCCCTTGGGAGCTTTCTACAGCGAACTGCATTGAACGGGGTATACGCGAAACGTCGGGACGCCGGGCCGAGCAGTGGCAACGCGCGGCGGCACGACCGCGAAATCACATTGAGTTGTTTTTTTTTGTTGCTACCAATAAGCAGAGCTGGGGAGGTTGCTCAATAAAATTTTTAACGCGGTTGCCCGCCACCTCGGTTTGTCTACTTTGCACACAAAACAGCCAAAAACAACAGGACGAAGCCACTGCAAGGCTAACAACTGTAGCTCCCCCCCCCCTCCCGCCGTCTCTACCCCCACCCCACCTCAAGCTTAACAAAACACAGGCAAGTTAGAAAATTATCTCAGTGTTTATGTAACAACAGCTCTCTGGCACTCAGTCAACAGCAAGCCTCCCGGCAGATAAAGTTGCAAAGTAGGAGGAGGGGATTGGTGGGATGGGGAGGATGAAGGGGAGCGGGGTGGACCCCTGTCAGACCCCCCCATTCCTCCACAAATCCAACACTCTACCTCCAGGAGCCAAACGAGTGATGTGAGATGGAGAGACAGAGGCTTTATACAATTCATGGAAATTCGCTCAATTCTTGTTGAAGACTTTTTAAAGTCAAAATCAACAACGGACAACATTGAAGATGTTCCCCTCCAACACCCCCCCCCCACACCATCTGTGTATTTTCTCTCGAGGTGTAGTTATTCCGTGCCTGTTGCAAAATTACCAGGGATCCAATGGACCCCGTCAGATCTCTAACGCTCAGCAGGCTGGAGCCTGGCGAGGTCGTGTGTGAGCCACTATTCATGGATACCAGGAACATATTTATTTAATAAAGTTTTCACTCGTTCAAAAACATACGTTTTGTTTCGTAGAGTAAACATTGATGATGGTGATGATGATGATGATGAAAGTGAAGATGGCCATAATGATGATGATGGTGCTGTTGCTACTGCTGGTGATGATGCAATACAATTTGGATTGATCTAGAACAATGGGTCTTCTTGACCCAGGGGTGCACGCACCCCCTGGGGGTGCGAGATGCCCTTCCTGGGGGGTGCGAGGCATGGCCAGATTGTTTTCGAGGGTAAATGAACACGTGAGTACAACTACATTGTTTCATCAAGCCCTATGTATTTATAAACATTAAACATGGTTTTTTTTAGAACCAAAGGGCTGCAAGGCTGCAGTAAAGGTACAGAACCCACTGATCTAGAATCGAAATCAAATCGCACCTCAAGGCTCTGTGCAAAAACTGCAGAGGCACGTGGCTCGGTGGTTGTGCCAGCAATTACTTGGGGAAGCCTCGCTGAGCTCCAAGACCAGGTGCTGCTGCAGTGGGATGTTTGGCCACGAATTCCATGAATGAGAGTTTCGGCTCCGCAACGGGGAGTAATCCAGACAACTTGGAGAAAATCCACAGCGCATAGGAGGGGTGTGACCCTCAAAGTTCTAGAAAGATGGATCCAGTTTCTTCGTCGTCGTCGTCGTCGTGTTCTACTTCTTTCGCACGGCGGCTGCTGATATCGATGCAGAGCAACGACTGCAGTTTCAACATTCAGGTGGGTCGAGCACAGACGACCGCGTCACGAGTGGCGCTGTAGTGTCATCGCCGTGATGTCGTCCGCATCGGCAATGTGACGTTGTCTCACGCTCGCACTTCGTCCGGGAGAATCCACCCCCAACCCCCACCCCCCCCCCAAACGGTTTCAGTCAATTCACCGCACTGCCAGCTCCAGACCACCTCAGAGCACGGCGAGGCTTGGGAGGTTTCACAAATCTCTGCGTGATCCACCGACCATCGCCTGAATCACGGGCGTCCGCCAGCGGGCCCGTCGACTCGTGTCAGCGTTAACAGGAGGCCCGGCTCGCCAGGCACGCGTGTGTATGTGCATGCGCGTGAATCAGTCGAGCGACAATATCTTTTCATCGGGCTGCGTAACGCGGTGTGGAAGCTACCTGGTCTGTCGCTCCGCACGAAGCTTCAGGTCTTCTCGGCCACGGTCATTCCCTCCCGTCTCTACGCTTGCGAAACGTGGACCCCCCCCCCCCTAATGGAACATCTTCACCGGTTAGACACATTAGGCTGGCCAGCGACGATCCATCCTGAGTTTAACCAGGCTGGATTGTGTAAGGAGCTCACATATCCTTGAAAGATCTGGACAAAGTCCCATCGGTGAGCTCCTCCGGCAAGCAAAGCTGCGTTGGCTGGGTCATGTACCCCACATGCCCAGCCACCGCATGCCTAAACAGCTTGTATTTGGCCGGATAGAGGGAGCTAAACGGGCGCGGCACGGGCTAAAGAAGAGATAGAGTGATGTGGTACAAGAGGATGTGGAGCTGAGTGGACTTTCCGATGACTGGAACCAGCGGTGTCAAGATCAGCCTCTGTAGAGGAGGCTCGTGAAGAACGCTACTGGGCAGTTGGAGGCAGTCGCCCTCCAACAACAACGGAGGGGGGAGAAGCGATGCTCACAACGAGCGGAGCGCTGGGTGACTAAAGCACAGCAAGTTGGCACAGTAGGGGGCACAGGTGGTGCATCAGCCAGTCATCTCAGTCATCTCAGTCAGTCGACCCGTGGCACCTGGGTCTGCCCCGTGACCTGCCGGCGGACGTTCGACACTTCACGTGGCTTCAACATGCACCTAGCTTGGTACAAGCGTCCTGGTGACGTCACCGCCACTTCGTGGCGAATGGCGGTTGTTGTTGGGTGTGTGTGTGTGGGGAGCGGTAGTGTAGCGGTTAGCGCGCTGCGCTACGGACCCGGCGCCCCGAGTTCAATTCCAGCTCACGGCCAACACCAGTGACGATTATCTGAACCGGTCTTGGGCCTCCCCTAGGTCGACTCAGCCTCAAATGAATATCTAATGCGGTGTGTAAGGGGCTGTCCATAAAGGACGTTACTCGATTTTGGCCGATTTTTTACCCCCCTCCCCCCCCCTCGTAACACGGCGTCACAAAATGTCAGACCCCTCAAATGTGACGTCACAAAGCTCTGCCCCCCCCCAAACCATTTTTACATTTTGAAAATTAAACATGCTTCAAATCACTTCAAACTTTTGTCACTGTAGTGCGTATTTAATGTGGCGCTGCACTGATGTTGTAGGAGAAAACATTTATTAAAAAGGAGGCGTTGGAAAGCTGAAATTAAACATAAAATGTACTGGAAAATATTCAACGTCTAACTAAAACTGCAGATGTTCAGAATATCATATTGAAATTCTCTTATAATTATAAAATATTAAAAGTAATTCTAAATATAAAAAAGACTTGAAACTTTGTAGTTGAACGAAGCAAAATGGAGAGTACAATTATAACAATCACATCTTCGTTTCATAGAATGAAAAGCCCTGGTAGAATCATTACAATCAAAATGTTTAATAGCAATCATTCAAAAAAATACTAAATTTATGCTTCTCCATTCTCCCATGGAGAAGCAAAATGCTCCTTCATGGAATAAATAAAAGGTGACCTGAGTAAATTTAAATAATAAAATATTTAATAATGAAAATTAATAAAAAAAATAGTGTTGTTATAACAATTCTATTTAATTAGTATTTATTTAAAGTTGCGCATTTTGACGTGACGTCACATTTCTCAAACCCCGACCCCTCCCCCCCGCTCGTCACACATCGTCTGACCCCCCCCCCCCCCCATCGGTGCGTGATGTCATTTATGGACGGCCCCTAAACATCGCCACTGGGGAGACAAAGGCGGCCGGGCGTGGTGCTGGCCACCCACCCCCTCATGTGCTGTGTTGGGGCACTTGCCCCGACGATCTATCAAGCGCTACACGGGGGATCCTTGTCTTTTTGCCTGCACATTCCTCCGGCATACCTACTATAATCACCCAGGAATGTCCTTAACGCTCGTGACGTCACTCCACATCGACCATCCCCCCTCATTAATATTCATGAGCAGGTGACGTCCTATAAATGGACACACCCCCCCCACCCCTCATTCATAATTATGAGCGGGTGACGTAGTACTCCCCCCCCCCTCCTCACCGACGTCACTCCAAATCGAACAGCCTCCCTCATTAATAATGATGAGCGGGTGACGTCACACCGCATGGGGGGGGCGAGGCGCCTCCTCCCCCCTCCTCGGCGTCAACTCACAACCCTCGCTACAAAGGCAGAACCCTCACGTCATCACGTCATCTCCGTAACGCTGTTGAGACATCGAAGTAAAAAGGACCTCGTGATGAACGAGGGATCATAACCTTCAAATGAAACAGGTCTGTGTCACCGCGGCCTTACAAATTGCACACGAATTGATGCAATTAATATATCACGTCGCGGTCTGCTTTTCGCTTGCAAGTTTCAGATTGACCGCGATACGCCCGTCTACTGGGACGGACAAATTGCGAGTTTATTAACAGTTTATTAACAATTCTCATCGCTCCCCGTGAAACAAGACGACGCTCTGGCCGTGACGCTTGGTGAGAGTCGGG
This sequence comes from Petromyzon marinus, assembly GCF_048934315.1. Classification (NCBI taxonomy): domain Eukaryota; kingdom Metazoa; phylum Chordata; class Hyperoartia; order Petromyzontiformes; family Petromyzontidae; genus Petromyzon; species Petromyzon marinus. The sequence continues at coordinate 3,787,369 of NC_133710.1, read as the reverse complement.
CTTCGTGTGGGGAGGAATCCCGAGGACCCCCTGGAGAAACCTCACCACGCATAACGAGGGGGGGGAGGGGGGGGGAAGGAGGAGACACTCGGCCCTGCAGCCTACCGGCCACACCACCCACGCCCGCACTTACAACACCTGGCAAGCCCTTCTGGTGGTCATCCATTCAAGGAACTCGTCGGGCTCCAAAACAAAAACACAGCGTGCGTAGATTCCGAGATCCTGACGAGATGCATGTAGGTGTGTACGTTGGACTTCCTTCGCACCGTACGTAGCCAACCGTGCTCATCGGAGGTGCGAGACAGGGCACATGTAGGTCGTGCTTTAGGGCTATCCCAGACAAAGGGTGCACTGCAGGGTGCTTAGCCCCTGCCTAAATGTTTTAAAATAGATATTTAAATAAACACAAGAAGCGGTGTAAAATAATGGCAAGTCATAATTCAGCAGAGGAAAGGGATACGATGCGACGGGGAAATAGTTGGCGTTACGTTGCGGTGGCCGTGGGATTCTCCTTGACGAGGGCCGTGGAGTTCGAATTCTCGCGTTCGGGGCAAGGGACGCGGGTCCCTCGTCTAGCGGATCTCTCGTATCGGAGATCTCTCGTATCGGGGATCTCTCGCATCGGAGGTCTCTCGTATTGGAGATCTCTCGTATCGGAGATCTCTCGTATCGGGGATCTCTCGTTTCGGGGATCTCTCCTCTCGCGCCGCCTCGATTGACGCCGTGTTTTATTTCACTTCACATCTAGGGCTGGCAGTTAATTTTCACTCGACTCAACATGTGGCCGAGATAGATGGAGAATGACACAAACAAGCCCCAAACAATTCTGGAGCAGCCTTCGCGTCCACAAGTGCGAAACCTACCGCCTCTGGTGCGCATTGCTTTTTAAAAATAAAAAAAACATCCGGCACAAAGGAACGGTGACAAAAAAAACAATGGGCACGCTTTATTTGCGGTGAGATCACGTTTTTTTCTTAATTGCAGGCTCTCGATCGACTCTGCCAAAATAATTCACTCCCCTGAATTAATTCGCACTTTTTACAATCAGCCATTCGGGCGCTCGTGCGAGTCGCAATCCACCCGAACGGCGACTTCTGCGGGCCGTGTGGCTGTTGGTCAAAGTCGCTCCCGTCTTGTTGTTGTTGTTGCTGCGCTGTTGCCGTCGGCGATGTGGGGGGAGGGAGGGGGGCACTTTCATTTCCCCGTGATGACGGCAACCGATTCTGCCACGCGTCGATCCATCGTAACCGCGAGCTGGGTCCCGTCGGGGGTGGCGAGGGGGGGGGCGGCGGAGGGGGCCGGAGTGGAGAGGAGTGGTGGTGGTGGTGGTGGGGGCCGCTGGCTCCAAGCATTCCGCAGATCAATTCTAATGCTCATTAGTGCGTCTGGAGCGGGCTGGTGGGCAAGGATGAGGTGGGGGGAGCGCGCGAGATGCGTCATGCGCCCGTCTCGTGCGGTTTCTTTTTCTCTCTCTCTCTCTGCCTCTCTCCAATTACGCTGCGCATTGTTTGATTAGAAAGCAACGTTGTTGTTTTTTCTGGAGCTGTGCCGTGTGTCCGCCACGTCGACGTCTCTCTGCGATGGGGTCCCTCTTCATCTTGCTGTTCGTCCGACGTTTTCGCTGCACGTGCTGTGAGAGCTCCTCCCTCGGTTCCCGAGCATCGATTTCGTGCACGATCTCACCGGGCACGCGGAGCGAAACGTTGGACGTCGTGCCGAACAACATTTAGCGGGGTCACGACCCCGAAAGCCACACCGGGAGGGGCTGTAGCATCGCAACAGTGGAGGGAAAAAAAACCGACGCGGTGGAACGCAACGATAACAGTGGCTCACGGTTCCTCCGAACATTTAGAAAGTGTGGATTTAGTTTTTGTTGCCAAACAGACCATTGCCGCGAGGCACTGGGGTTACGGCCACCGCGAAAAGCGGCTGCCCACGCGTGTGAGCCCCCCCCCCCCCCCGCTCTCGGGACAAACTCGCGTCTCTGTTGGGCAACAGTCGCGCGCGATTTCCCCAAGTTTCCAGCGCCATCCAAACGCACACGTGGGCCACGCGGTGCCATCGACACACACACACGTGGGTCACGCGGTGCCATCCACATACACGTGGGTCACGCGGTGCCATCCACACGCACACACGTGGGCCAGGCGGTGCCATCCACACACACACGACCGATTCCGAAATGTGTCAACGTGTTGTTGTTGTTGTTGTTGAAACGTTTCGAAGAGAATGATCCGATACGTGTAAACGATTTTACCGATCATGGCGATTTCAACTTCTAACGCACCGCCGTCGCACGGTGTCCGCTCGCTCTCGAAGAGAGAGAGAAAGACCACTGGAAACCTGTGAGAAAGAGCTTCACAGCTCATCGGATTTTTCCAGGATGAACGAGGAGGAACCACAGACGGGAGCGGGAAGGCAGCAGTCAGCCGGTGAGGCTGCGCTCCCAAAACATTTCCCAAGCTCCGTGGTCCTCTACATATTAAACTCTTGCCAGCCAATTAACGAGTTTTGCAATTTAATGATTTATGCGGTAATAATTTAGAAACCTTGGAATTGCATCACCAAACGATTGCTCTCAGCCAAACATTCAGCTGTGTTCTTCCAAATTAGTTCCGTCATTCTGCAGGAAAAAGGCCGGTCCCTGCCAGTGGAATGTTTAAATTTCTCCCACTGACTCAGCACCGCCAACAGAGACGCGAGCCCACCGCGCTGATAAATATAATCAGAATATTTATTTATACTGGAGGAACCCGATGAGCTGTAAAGCTCTTTTTAACAGATTGCTTGAGCAAGGCGCGTGATGCCGACTTTGAATTACGATGACCCCCCCCCACCCCCCTATAACAAAAAAATCGAGTTGACGTAATCACTTCCTTTGTTGTCAAAGCAATCTGAGTCTTTCCGCGGATTTCTATTGTTTCTGCCGATGGACATCCACAAGCACACCCGACCGATGCTGCCGCGGATTTATTTTATTGATTGCGGAGAGTTTCGCTGACGTTCTTATTGAACATTTTATCCGTGAAGTTTTCCGCTGTTAGAATCGCAAATGTGACACGCGGGCCCGTCTCCTCTCGCCGCACGTGGAAGCAGTTACTGTCTTACATTTAAATATATAAAGAGACACGTATTCAATGTTGCGTTTTATGTTTTATTTTCTTTCTTGAGCGTTGACTGAAAACTAAGACACCGTTGACGACACTAAAGGCAGGACTTTATATAAATAAAAGTACCTCACTTAGCGAAACGATTCTGGAAATTATTCTCGTCTTTTAAAAAAAAACACGTACAGTGAGGGAAAAAAGGTATTTGATCCCCTGCTGATTTTGTACGTTTGCCCACTGACAAAGAAATGATCAGTCTATATTTTTTTATGGTAGGTTTATTTGAACAGTGAGAGACAGAATAACAACAACAAAATCCAGAAAAACGCATGTCAAAAATGTTATAAATTGATTTGCATTTTAATGAGGGAAATAAGTATTTGACCCCCTCTCAATCAGAAAGATTTCTGGCTCCCAGGTGTCTTTTATACAGGTAACGAGCTGAAATTAGCACACTCTTAAAGGGAGTGCTCCTAATCTCAGCTTGTTACTTGTATAAAGGACACCTGTCCACAGAAGCAATCAATCAATCAGATTCCAAACTCTCCACCATGGCCAAGACCAAAATGCTCTCCAAGGATGTCAGGGACAAGATTGTAGACCTACACAAGGCTGGAATGGGCTACAAGACCATTGCCAAGCAGCTTGGTGAGAAGGTGACAACAGTTGGTGCGATCATTCGCAAATGGAAGAAACATAAAAGAACTGTCAATCTCCCTCGGCCTGGGGCTCCGTGCACGATCTCACCTCGTGGAGTTTCAATGATCATGAGAACGGTGAGGAATCAGCCCAGAACTACACGGGAGGATCTTGTCAATGATCTCAAGGCAGCTGGGACCATAGTCACCAAGAAAACAATTGATAACACACTACGCCGTGAAGGACTGAAATCCTGCAGTGCCCGCAAGGTGCCCCTGCTCAAGAAAGCACATACACATGCCCGTCTGAAGTTTGCCAATGAACATCTGAATGATTCAGAGGACAACTGGGTGAAAGTGTTGTGGTCAGATGAGACCAAAATGGAGCTCTTAGGCATCAACTCAACTCGCCGTGTTTGGAGGAGGAGGAATGCTGCCTATGACCCCAAGAACACCATCCCCACCGACAAACATGGAGGTGGAAGCATTATGCTTTGGGGGTGTTTTTCTGCTCAGGGGACAGGACAACTTCACTGCATCAAAGGGACGATGGACGGGGCCATGTACCGTCAAATCTTGGGTGAGAACCTCCTTCCCTCAGCCAGAGCATTGAAAATGTGTCGTGGATAGGTATTCCAGCATGAAAATGACCCAAAACACACGGCCAAGGCAACAAAGGAGTGGCTCAAGAAGAAGCACATTAAGGTCCTGGAGTGGCCTAGCCAGTCTCCAGACCTTAATCCCATATAAAATCTGTGGAGGGAGCTGAAGGTTCGAGTTGACAAACGTCAGCCTCGAAACCTTAATGACTTGGAGAAGATCTGCAAAGAGGAGTGGGACAAAATCCCTCCTGAGATGTGTGCAAACCTGGTGGCCAACTACAAGAAACGTCTGACCTCTGTGATTGCCAACAAGGGTTTTGCCACCAAGTACTAAGTCATGTTTTGCAGAGGGGTCAAATACTTATTTCCCTCATTAAAACGCAAATCAATTTATAACATTTTTGACATGCGTTTTTCCGGATTTTGTTGTTGTTATTCTGTCTCTCACTGTTCAAATAAACCTACCATTAAAATTATAGACTGGTCATTTATTTATCAGCGGACAAACGTACAAAATCAGCAGGAGATCAAATACTTTTTTCCCTCTGTATTCTTGACATTGCACCACTCAGCCGGCTTCTCTCCTGTAATTATGATTGTCGGTGTTTTTCCCTGCCTGCACTCCCCTCTAAAATAATTCCATTCCGCAGTGAAGGGTTATACGAGCCAAATTATAATTTCGGTCACAAAAAAATAATTAACTTCCACAATCACAAAAAAAATCCTAAATTGCTGCGGGAACTTTGCCCAGATCACCCAAGGCACGGGCATCTCCAAAGAGTTCCCTTCTCAGCCACAGGGCAGAGCGCTCCGCCCCCAGGCGGCTGCACAGATTTCCATGCACGTCGGGTGGTGGTCACGGGGAGCGGTGGCGCAGTGGTTATCGCGGTTGTGCTACGAAACCCGACGAAGCCTAGGTCGATTCAAGCTCACGACCAACACCAGTGACGGTTATCTGAACCGGTCCTGGGCCTTCCCTAGGTCGACTCAGCCTCAAATGAGTAGCTGATGTGATGTGTAAATATCGTTACTGGAGCCAGAAGGGCGGCCGGGCGGCCGGGCGTCGTGCTGGCCACCCAAACCCCTCCGCCCGTGTGCCGTCGCGGCCTTCATCGGCGCTACTCGCGAACAGCACTTGCCCCAAGAAGACTGTTCAGGCTATACCGGGGATCTTTGGCAGTGGTTGTGGCAGTGCGCTTTGTGGTCACAGTTGGAATCCAGATCAAGGTGCCACCATGGCCAAGGGCGTTGATTCCACCGCGCCTGCTCGTGGCCCGTTGCAGAGGTTCGCGGTTCGGAATTCCAGCGGCCGCCCTGATTATTACTGTGGTGGGAAGTAATCGTCACGTTACCACGCGCCTCGTGAAGACGAATTTCTTGAGAACTGCTTTTTGTGTTTCGTCTGTTGTCCTTCCCCCGGCACCTTCGATTAGCACGGTTGGCTACGTACGGTGCGAAAGAAGTTCAACATACACACATACAGCGGACGTTAAAGACCTCTTGACATCATTCGCAAGAGTCGGCCTTTGTGTGCCGGCGTCAGGGTCCAAATTTGGTTTTAAAATAAAACTTCCTGTAAATTCCTCAATTGGGATCATACATAGCGACCATCGTCTCCTTCCGACAGACTCATGCCCCGGGTCACTCTTGAAAATGAGACGTCCTGGCCTGTTGAGTTTTCACCACCTGGTTAAAAAAAAGTTGAGGGACTCCTCTACTGACGGACGAGTTCCAGAGGTCTGTTCGTAAGTCGATTTGTTCGTAAGTCCAACTTTACTCCTGTCGACGCTAAACATGTTGTGCGGCATGTACACTAAACACGAGCAATGGATTTAAAAGTTGTATAATCTCCTATAGACGTAGATGCCACTGGTTATTCGTGTTGTGCAGATGTCGATGTCACCACCGCCATCAATTGCGCAGCGGTTGAACTTACGACTCTCGGTCCGAACGGGCAACTGGACATACGGACCAGGTTTGTTCGTATCTCTGAAAGTTCGTAAGTCGAATGTTCGGAAGTCGAGGGGTCCCTGTAAAAGGAATGGTCTCTCTCCGCTGACGTCATATCTTGGGTGCAGCACCCAGCTGCTACGTCACTGCGCTGGGCAGAACTCAAGGCAAAGCAGTCCCGTCAATCGATGACCCAGCACTCGCTGACGCACTCCTCCGGTCACTCGCTCACTCGCCAAACGGTCAGTCGCCTCCTTATCACTCTTCTATCGCTACGACCGCACGGTTACCCTTCCCGTGAACTGAACTCGTCAATTCCTCCACGCGCGTCTACCAGACCCTGACCGTGTCGTCTCATCCACCGCGCTGTAAGGGGCCGTCCATAAATTACGTCACGCACCTAGGAGGGGGGGGGGTCAGACATTTGTGACGATGTGTGACGAGGGGAGGGGGGTTTGAGAAATGTGACGTCACATCAAAATGCGCAACTTTAAATAAATATAGACAACACGTGCTACTTAATTAAATTGACTTTTTATTAAATGTTTTCTCCTACAACATCAGAGTGCAGCGCCACATTAATTACGCACTACAATGACAATAGTTTAAAGCGATTTGAAGCATGTTTTTTTTTTGGGGGGGGCAGAGCTTTGTGACGTCATATTTTAAGGGGGGTCTGACTTTTTGTGAGGCCGTGTGACGAGGGGGGGGGGGTCAAAAATCGTTCAAAATCGCGTGACGTAATTTTTAGACGGCCCTTAAGTCACAATAACACAGTCACTCACCTACTCACACTTCCACTCACCCACTCACTCCGCCAGACTGCTCCACTTAGGAATTCCCTCTTCCCATCATCATCATCTCTTTTCCCCAAGCTCTTACAATAACAATAATAAACTCGCTCAACTCATTAAGCGTGTTAACTTTTGTCTATTGCAACGTTCACGGCGTCCTATTTGTTTATGACCGCTTCACCCCCTTTTTTAGTTTGGGGGCCCGTGCACAGCAACCGACTGTGTAGAACAAAGACACGAAAAAAAGGGCTCAGCATCCGCGGTAAGCCGATACTCGCGTCCCCGCCGTTTAATCTGTTCGGGAGAACCGGGCGAGAGAAAGAAAAATCTGAGCACGCCTATTAAACGCCGCTTTGCTGAAGTGCCATAATGACAACTTATTCTTCTTCTTCTTCGAGTTTTGCGAAGGAGGGATGGCAATTATTCATAATTGCCCGAGGAATGTACACGCGCGCGCGCTTGCCTGCGAGTTGACGGCTCCGCTAATCGCTAACACATTCGCCGCCGCCGTCGCCGCTCCTCGTGTCGGCCCCACGAGAAGCGATCCCGCGTGGCTTCCCCTCCCCACCTCGGGAGGTGGGCGGGCGTGGAGGGAAATCGACAACCTCCCTCGACTCGTCCTCCTCACATTCGCCACGCGTGGCGGTTCTGTGGGCAACGAACACCTCCTCTCTCTCTGTGTGTGGGAACGCAAGCGACACTTCGAGGCGTCGCGAAGCCAAACCCGGCGACCGCGCGCCCCTTGTAGACGTTCTCCAGCTGATTTAAAGAGGGGGGGGGGCACGGATTTCTCGCCGGCTTCAACGGGGAGGGCATTCTCACGGGCGGCTGACGGTGACAGGAACGGGCGTGCGGGTGGGACGTGCAGGCACCATCGCGCCGTGGGGCCAGGTTTTGACTCCGCTGGCTGTGCGGTCACGAGGTTTATCTGGAGGTCTCTATGGCCACCGAGCCGCTGGCCCAGATAAGGCATCAGGGCCGGGTAACGATAACCACGCCAGGCACAAGCCCGAGGCGACAGCCTCAGGTGTCTAGACAAAGCTGGCACTCCCACGGCGAGCGCAACGATAATAAACCGTGCACCGAGACCCCGGAGACCCCAGTTCGATTCCTGGGCCACGGCTAACGTGAGGTGGTGAGTGATATCTGAACCGTCCAGTGGGCCGTAACCCTCGCTGATTGAGTGCAGCCGGGACGGAACGCTGCTCCAGGAATTAATTTTGGGCCACGCCACAAACACCTCGCCATGTTATTCGAGATAGGATGTATTTTTTTGGCACACCGCAACTTCAATTTCGTCAATAATATAAGGTTATTGTTGATAGGTATAATCTAGTGGCAGTGTCATATGCCAAGAATGTTTACTCCAAGACGGCCTGGCAGCGTTCTGGGAAATGTCGAGTGAGAAATTAAACCCTGGGCCTACCCCTTCACCAATGTGCCCTGACCAGCGTGGTGAAGTATGGTCAAACAATTATTGACCGACACTGCATGGAGATGCCTCCATCCAGCAGTGGATTGACGAAGGGCTGTACATTATTATTTTGACATTACAAGTTTCGTATTGTGTAAATCATCAGATCAGATAAGCAGTGGTGACCAGTGGTCAAACCAACCATGGGCACGACTGGCAATTTTCCCATTTTTTACTGAATTATCCGTCGTGTGACTGACAGCATGTGCGTTAGAAGCGCCATATGTTGGTAACGATGGGACGATTGTCAGACTCGTGGCAGTCTTGTGCTGAGAGTGAACTGCAGCTGAAATTGCTTAAAGTAATCTCTGCCCGTTCTGGAACTGTACGGCAAAGCACACGAACGAACGAAGTGAATTCAAAAAAACGCAGAATAGCAAAAAGCGCAGAGTTATGGGAAACTGAATATCGCGATAACCATCGTTATTGTGAAATTCGATATCGTACCGTCTCGTGAAGACTTATCGTATCGTGAAAGCAAACAAACAACAAAAAAATGATACCACGGTGACCCGGGCAACACAGGCGGGTTCCCCCTGGGACTCTGATTGTCTCCAGCTCCTCCACCCCCCTCTTTAACCGGGTGGTGGTCAAACGTTCAATCGTGACCCAAACCAAACGCTCCGCTGCAGTTTGTCCGCTGCTGGCATCGTTCCCGGGGGGTCCGGCACTCGGCGTGGCCACGGCAGCAGCGCGGTTGGCACCGTTTCCTCTCCCGCGTGTGTCGCTGTGAGTTTTGCACGCCGCTTCAAAGGCCCCTTCTGTCCAAAGAAAGAGAGAGAATAATAAAAGTAATAAAACCGCCACCGCCGGCCGCAGCCCCCCCCCCCATCCCTGCCCCAGAAACAAACAAAAAATGTCCTGAAAACATCTGCGGAACGTTGGGAAATTACTGAGTCCAAAAAAAAAGACGGGACGATATTGGACGAGCTGGCAGGCGGAAGCCAAGTTTTGGTTTCGGGCCCTGCTGCCGACATCTGTGCGATGTGTTTAATTACCGGCCCTCCTCTCTACCTTCCCCTGGAATATTACAGCTGCCACTCAACTGTCGCCGCGCGCACCCACACAGAAAAAAAAACCCACACTTTTTGTGACGGGAGTTTTTGTGTGTGTGCGCGCGCGTTTCTTTTATCCGTGGACGGGGGACCTACGGAGAACGCGATTCCACCCTCCTCCCACCGCTGTCCCACCCCTCCCTCCACCAATCAGCTTTTGATATTCGCGAGTGAATACAAAGCCACGAAACACCCCCGTGGAATCTGATTGTGGCCGATGGCCGAGACTAACCGTGGAGCGGCAGCCAAAGGAGAGAAATCCGCGCGTGGCAAGGACGCAGCGGTGAAATCTGGACGAGTCGTTGCAGATGGCGACAGCTTCAAGGGTGGTGGGGGGCTTCATCCAGCAGTGGATTGATCATGGCTGATGATGATGATGAATCTGTAAGCAAAGTATACCTCCCCCCACACACGTGCAGAGTGTGCTCTTCAGGGGTGTTTGTAATTCATGGTTGCGAAGGCATTTTGTTGGTAGATATAGCGGCCTCTAGGGGCTGGGAGGCAGTCGCGCGAAGCCACGACTAACTCAGGACTGTGCAACAAAGACTCCTGTAATCGAGCAGAAGGAAGGAAGCTACGGCGTGTAGTGCAGCGACATCGCCAGCGTTGGCGGTGATCGCGTCTCGATGTCGCAGAGTGAACGTAATGATGCTGCGATGCGCGGGTTGCTCCCATCTCTTCCAAGACGTGCGGCCAGCGTCTGCAAGAGTCGGCCAAACTGCACTCTACACCCTCGAGAAGCACTTCCGTAAGCAGTGGCGTAAGCAAGCCGTTTCACGGCTGTGCCTTTACCTTCTGAACTATTGTTAAGCGTAAAATCATGTTCACTTCGACAGGAGATCACAACAAGGCTGAGCACTTTCCGCACAGCCCTCGTGATAGAGACATCGATATGATTATCCACTTGATGCCAGATGCGTGAACAGAGCAGCTACTTTTCCCACAAACCAAACCCGGGACATTTTCCCAGTAAGCCTCAGCTTGTTATATTGTTAAAGCTGTGCACAAATCTCGCGATAAAGTTCAACGCAGCAACGCTGGCACCATAAACTGCTGCCACCCGAGCACAGATGCCTTATTCCTGGACTGTCTGGGTTGAACTCAGACCGGTGGCAATCCTTATCGGTGGGCGAGTGAGTGGGTGGGTGATTGAATGGTTAAAGTGAGTTAGTGGGTGCGTGGATGAGTGAGTGAGTGCATGGTTGAGTGAGCCAGTGGGTGAGTGAACTACTCAGCAAAGGGTAGTCGTAGCGGTTATCGCGCTGCGCTACAAACCTGGTGACCCGGCTTCGATTCCCGCTCACGGCCAAAACAAGTGACGATTTTCTGAGCCGGTCCTGGGCCTCCCCTAGATCGACTCAGCCTCAAATGACTACCTGGTGCGGTGTGTAAACATCGCCACAGGGGGAGACAAAGGCGGCCGTGCGTGGTAATGGCAAACCACCCCCTCGTGTGCCGTGCTGGCCGTCATATGTGCTCGCTAGCAGCACTTGCCCCAACAGTCTGTTCAGGCTATACGGGGGATCTTTTTCTTTGAGTGCGTGGTTGAGTGAGCGAGTGGGTGAGTGAGCGACTCAGCAAAGGGAATGACTGAACGAGTGAACGAGTGGCCGAGCGAATGAACCTAGGCATGTCAAAACTCCGCACCATGCTGGAGTAAAACGCTGGACGCCAACACCAGGGCCCAGATCCCCAAGCCGGATCAAACGCCCGGCCACCCGACCGCACGGACGCCAATTGTCCACGGTCGAACGTGGGACAGGTGGCAACGCCCCGCGGGTGAATGCCCTGCAGCTCTGGTGGGGATCGACGGTCCCGGAGGCTGCACCATGGGAATCGTGAGCCTCGGCAGTGGCGCACGCCGCTTGGCCCGGTCCCGCCGAGCGTCCCATGACTGCGCGTCGCGAAAATGCAAAACGTAAATAAGTAAAAATCCGCGGAAGCCGAGAGACGCTTGAACGGGCGAGCCCATCGCGGCTACGAACACAACAAATAAATAAAAATCCGCGGAAGCCGAGACGCTTGAACGGGCGAGCCCACCGCGGCTACGAACACAACAAATAAAAAAAATCCGCGGAAGCTGAGACGCTTTAACGGGCCAGCCACCGCGGCTACGAACACAACAGATAAATAAAAATCCGCGGAAGCTGAGACGCTTTAACGGGCCAGCCACCACACCGGGCAGTCACAATGCTAATTGTTCACGCGCTCGAGTATGACACGAATAAAAATACGAAATTTAATATTAAAAATATGTTTACTCATTTTTGAATAGTCGTGTTGAAGCGATGTAATAATAAACATCGCTTATTAATACACTCCTGGATGAAAGTCCGTCCATGCCGTTGTCGGCCACAGGAGTTGTTAGGCCATACTTCACCACGCAGGTCAATAACGTGAGCTGTAAAGGGACGGGCCGAGGACTGGGTGAGATATATTGTGCCGCTGGTGTTCGCCATCATCGGGAATTGAACTCACGTTGCAAGGTTCCAAACATCATTGCTGCACCCAATAAAAAAAAATAACATTCGTGCCAAATATTTGCCCGGAAATATACCACAGAGTTATTTTAGGGAGGGCCCTGCTACATTGGGACGCTATACCAATTTCACGAGTGAATGCTTTGGTTGTTGTGGGAAGAATCTGGAGAAACCTCACGCACGTGAGGGGATGACACTCACAGAGGGATTCAACCCACTTACTGTTCTGCACTATCCTGACTACCTCAAAGACATAGTCAGTTTGGAAGTTTCCCACATTCGTGTGATACAAAATTACGAAATAACCCCGAAAGTTCATGAAGGCCATTTATTAATCAGACACGGGCGCGATCTCAACCCCTACCACACACGGGCATGATCTCAAACCCACACCATGCACGATCTCAACCCCCACCACACACGGGCATGATCTCAAACCCACACCATGCATGATCTCAACCCCCACCACACACGGGTGCGATCTCAAACCCACACCATGCACGATCTCAACCCCTACCACACACGGGTGCGATCTCAAACCCGCACCATGCATGATCTCAACCCCTACCACACACGGGCATGATCTCAAACCCACACCATGCATGATCTCAACCCCCACCACACACAGGTGCGATCTCAAACCCACACCATGCACGATCTCAACCCCTACCACACACGGGTGCGATCTCAAACCCGCACCATGCATGATCTCAACCCCTTCCACACACGGGCATGATCTCAAACCCGCACTATGCACGATCTCAACCCCCACCACACACGGGCGCGATCTCAAACCCACACCATGCACGATCTCAACCCCTACCACACACGAGCACGATCTCAAACCCGCACCATGCACGATCTCAACCCCCACCACACACGGGCATGATCTCAAACCCACACCATGCATGATCTCAACCCCTACCACACACGGGCATGATCTCAAACCCGCACCATGCACGATCTCAACCCCCACCACACACGGGCGCGATCTCAAACCCGCACCATGCACGATCTCAACCCCTACCACACACGAGCGCGATCTCAAACCCACACCATGCACGATCTCAACCCCCACCACACACGGGCGCGATCTCAAACCCACACCATGCACGATCTCAACCCCTACCACACACGAGCACGATCTCAAACCCACCACGGCACAGACGCAGCAGGGCAACTCCAGCGCGAGAGGAGCGCAATCAGACGCGAGATGCCGTGCCAGATTGCGCGTCGGCTGCGCGCCGCGGCTTTCGCCCGGGGTCCTTTTGGTTTCGCCGATTGTTTGCCGTAACGTTGTCATATCTGCTTCCGTCGTCTGCCCTCTTGTCTTCGCCAGGACAATGTTGATAGCAAGGTCCGATTGCTCCTTTATTCGCACACACCGAGATTTTGAATTATTCCGAGAGGGAGAGAGAGAGAGATAGAGAGAGAAAAACAACCCCGAGCGTTGACAAACAGGGCGCGCGTGTGGTGCCGGACAAAAAATGCGGGAGCGCGAAGTTTCGTCGCAACTTCTCGAAGCGTGAATGCAACGCGACGTCGATTGCCGGAAAACAACGCGAGACAGTTTCACAAAAGAGTTTTTTTTTTGGGGGGGGGGGGGGGGGGTTAGCTCGCTTAAGTATAAATGTGTCAATCTTGATTTGAAGCTTTCGTGACTGCAGGAATCCATACTCTTGGCCGCTTGTGTTGCGACCTAAAACGTCGTGATTTATTTTCTTTTATACCTACGTGACTTTACCGAAAGAACCAAAGAGTATAAATGTGTCGTTAGAACCCGTCACCACCCGACACAGCCAACTAGTAAGGTGTTGTCACGTAAACATAACGTGGCAATTCGTTACCAGTACCACGCATCGGTGTTTGGAGAGTAAACTCACAACACTGAAGCTGGGAAAAAAAATCAGTTTCAGCGCTTGTCAAGGAAAGTGTTTGTCTCCCAAACGTTGCCCAGATTTTGTATTTATTTAACAAAACTAACATTAACTCACAACTCAAATAAACATAGACATGGGCATCGAGTTTTGAATGTTTGCAAAGTACTTAAGAATCGTGTGCAGAGAATACTTTCAGACACTTTTTGCTTTGCGAATCTAGATCAAACATGGCAGATTTTACGTAACCTCCCCCCCCCCACCACTGGATCTTCTGGTCAGAATGAGTCGTTGTTTAACTCGATACGAGCGCACCCGTTGCAAGACAGGTGCTGGGCAGTCTGACTCACGTGCACGCGCGAAGTTTCTTATCATGCAAAGTCTGTGGCACTTACACTCTGTGTTTAAGAGTCTATTTCCTGCCACCACTCTATGTGTTTTGTTTTACATTTATCTACTCCCCCCCCCCAATCTCAATTGTGGTCTCAGTGGCATATAGCCTTGGTCAAGTAAAATTTATAATGCTCCCAATATCTATTGGGACCTCTTTGCCGGTATAAAAAATTACGATAACATTTTAAGAATAGCTTTTACCCTTTCTGGCAATGAAACAGGAGGTTTTAAGATGTTCGAATAACAAAAGCGATGCATGTTGCGAGGCATCAAGTCTGCACTGACCACACATGCTCGTGGCAAAACATTCCAAATAAACAATATGATGCATTGTCTTTGAAGCTGATTGGCCTACACGAGAGACAACGGCCGTCTTCATGGCCTTGTCTCACCACCAGTGTCAGACCAGAGAACAACGCCAAAAAGGCGAACAAAACAAAGAGAATGCGGGTCGAGCAGTTATATCTATGGGACACCTTTCTGGCAATATAACAGGTGTTACGATGTTCAAACATCAAAATAAGATACCTTTTGCAATGCTGCCAATGACGATGATAATGACAAAGCGTTACCAAGTGGTTGCCCACACAATTCTTAATCATATTCTATAGATGCGCCACGTGAAATAAATCATCTGACTCGCCAGAACACCTATTTTAACTTGTCTTAAAACACAACGACGTCAGAGATATAACGACGACGACGATGATGACCTTGACAGTGACGATCACCCCAAATTTGAGCATTGGCTCGAATATTTTTTGAGAGATATTTGATCAGCGTGCCACGTGATTTAAAATCAGCCACGACACTTAACATAATTTTTCTTGGAAGAAAAAAAAACCCCAGCATCGGCTATCTTCCGCTTACGCGAGTCATTCTCACCGCGGCACCGTGTTGCGGCGATGGGGCCACCCGCTGGGTGGCCAGGTGGCCGAGTGGTCGAGTAGCCGGGCGACTGTGTGGCCGAGTGGTCGAGTGGCCGGGTGGTTAGGTGGCCGAGTGGTCGAGTGGTGGAGTGGCCAGGCGATTGGGTGGCCGAGTGACCGAGTGGTCGAGTAGCCGGGCGACTGTGTGGCCGAGTGGCTGGGTGGCTGGGTGGCCGAATGGTCGAGTGGTGGAATGGCCAGGCGATTGGGTGGCCGAGTGACCGAGTGGGCGAGTAGCCGGGCGGCTGGGTGGCCGAGTGGTCGAGTGGCCGGGCGACTGGGTGGCCGAGTGGTCGAGTGGCCGAGCGACTGGTTGGCCGAATGTCTGAGTGGTGGAGTGGCCGGGCGACTGGGTGGCCGAGTGGTCGAGTGGCCTTGTGGCTGGGCGGCTGGGTGGCCCGGGCGGCTGGGTGTCCGAGTGGCTGGGTGACCGGGCGGCTGATTGTCCCCGTTGCTTGTGCTTCCTCCGAGTGGCGGGCCCAGCCATTTCCTTCCCGCTCACCCTTTTTTTTCGTGCCAGAGTCGCGCTCGTGCCAAGTGGGGGAGCTCTCAAGCGTTGGCCATCTGGAACGCGGCAGTTAGGCCGGACAAATTGGCTTTGAAACAAGCAGTGCTCCACCAATTTGAGAGAAATTGTACACAGATGTCATCTGCTCGCAGCAAAGGAAAACTCGAGAAAGCGGAGATTGTTACGGTAAATACTTGATGTGTGGCGGCGTGTTTTCCTATTTTTTGAGTTTCGGGAGGTTTTTCTTAAATCTGTAATTGATTTGGCATGCCCGTGTTTTCGTTACCTCCGCTGATAAGTCAACCTTACATGTGTAACGTGAAGACTTATCTTCACTAAAAATGCACTCTTACCTCTACGAGTTACGCACACACCTGCACTGGTAAAACACACCACCGTGTCGTGATAAAATCAACTCACCTGCGCTCGAAAAACAGACACCTGTACTGATAAACGTACCTGTACTTGTAAAACCCCACTTCCCTACACCGATTAAATAAACAAACCAGTACCAGTTAAGAAATATTACCTCTGTCGGTGATACACACCTGTGCTAGGAATACATACACACACTTACCTGTACTGTCAATGATTTGGCATGCTTGTGTTTTCTTTGCTTTGGCTTTTTTAAGTCCAACTTACACGTGTAACGTGAATACTTACAAGTCCTGCTAAAACACACGTGCCTCTGCTGGTGACGCCACGCACGTACCTTAGAGGAATAAGGATAAAGGCGCAGCCCTGCATGAGCTCGCTCATTCCACTGCTGGCAGAAGGAGGGAGCTCTCTAGAAATCCCTCGAGACTGT
Organism: Petromyzon marinus; assembly: GCF_048934315.1. Lineage (NCBI taxonomy): Eukaryota > Metazoa > Chordata > Hyperoartia > Petromyzontiformes > Petromyzontidae > Petromyzon > Petromyzon marinus. The sequence continues at coordinate 3,770,754 of NC_133710.1, read as the reverse complement.
ATTTTGGTCTGCTCTTTCCCACACTGACCCAAAACATCTCGGAAGGGGTGCAAGTACCCACACTTTACCGCACCACACGTGATAAAATAACTGTGTAATATGCGCGTGCACACTGCTGGGTGGGTGGACGGAGGCGACAGAGGGGATTTAAGAAAACCTGCACCATTGTTTCAGCTGCCGCGCCGTGAAAATTTAATCTTGTGACCTCTGGATCGCAGGTCGTGTGCTCAGCTTCTCACCTGCATAGGTAAAACGCTGTCACCCGGACTGATGAACCAACACTACCTCTCCGAGTAGGAATTGCGCGTTGTGTTTACTTTGATGTCCTTCCCCCGCACCTCCGATTAACAGGGTTGGCTACGTACGGTGTGAAAGAAGTTCAACATACATACACAGACTCACTCAGAGACCCATAGACTCACTCAGAGACCCATAAACTCACACAGAGACTCATAGAATCACAAAGAAACCCATAGACTCACACAGAGACCCATAGTTTGTTGTGCTCCCCGTGCACCTCCGATTCGCACAGTTGGCTACGTACAGTGCGAACGAAGTTCAACATACATACACATACATAGACTCACACAGACACCCATAGACTCACATAAACACCCGTAGTTTGTTGTCCTTCCTCCGCACCTCCGATCAGCACGGTTGACTACGTACAGAGTGAAAGAAGTTCAAAATACATACGTAGAAACCTGTACAGTACCGAACTAGCAAAATGCACAAATGCATTTAATGATGAATTTAAAAAAAAAATACTTGAGGCAGGACCAATCCCAGGTCCCCCTTGCAAGAGATGTTTGATTTTTTTTTTCCCGAGCAAAATAAATAAAAAGTCACAAACGCTTTTCTGCTCCAAGTGAGCTTGTACGCGGTGCAATTCCCTCTACTCCTGCTCACAGCCCCCGGCCCACCACCGTGGAAACTCCACGTTCCTGCGATGGGAACGAGGCGGCTCAGCCGTCAGTCAGTCAAGTCAGTCCAGTAGATACGCACAGTGACATTCCTCAGGATGATTCCCCTGAGGAGCCCAAAAGTTGAATTTGGTGCGCGGTGCCCGAGCGCTTCCCCCCCTCCCCCCAGGGCCCCCTTGGGACGCTGTTTTTGTTTTCCTTCGCGCCACGCAAGGATCTCTGTGCGAGTTTGTGTGTGTGTTGTGTGCGGGGAGTTTTTTTCTTTTTTTAAAAAAAACCTCGCGGCTGCCAAACAGCCTGTTTCCCCCGGTGATAGATGGGACGTAATTGCTCGACACAAAGAGGGGGAGGGGGTCAGGAGGTCGGATGTTGGACCTGTCACTGATCGCGTCTCCTTCAAGCACATGTCATGGGAAAGAATAGCAACGGCATCGTTGTATATTTAAGGCTGGATTTTATCATAAGAAGAAGAAGAATAAAGCTTCAACCCGCCGCATTAGCCACTGTAGACCAGGGCCCGCACACATCAGTCAGCGCTAGACTGAGCACACAACTGTGCAGTTTACCGGAATAAAACGCAACACAATGCCACCAGACCTCGGTACGAAGCAAACCCTGCCACCCGAACACTGATATAATTCTTCATATTCTTTGGATCTTTCGGTAAAGTCACGCAGATAGAAACAAATAACAGTTAATGTAAAAAATAACCACGACGTTTCGATCACAACACAAGCGATCGCGTGCCTTTACCGAAAGCTCCAAAGAATATGAATTCCTGCAGTCACGAAAGTTTTTAAGTCAAAATTTACTGATATCATTTTCCGGACTGCCCCGGTCAAACCGGGACAGCGCATCGGGGGTTGCCACCTGTCCCGGTTCAAACCGGGACAGGTGGCAATCTTCGATTCGCTCGATTCTGGTCCAGTTTGGCGAATTACTTTGGCGTGGCCATTATCACGCCGAAAGCAGCGGTGGTGGTCCGCTGTTTGCTGCACAGCACCGCAGTCACACCTCCTCGCCGTTGGGTCTCCATGAGAGTCTATGGAACTCTGTGTAAGTCTACATGTGTCTGTGTAAGTCTACGGGGTCGCTACGTGAGTATATGTGTCGCTGTGTAAGTATACGAGTCGCTATGTGGGTATATGGGTCGCTGTGTAGGTTTATGCAACACACAATGTGGATTCACGTGGCGTGTAAACGCGACCACGGTGTAGAGAACCGGCGAGACGAGATCGAGGAAAACAAAGCAATTGTCGTGAGCCAGGGGGCTTGAACAGAGGTCAGGGATTCGACAGCACGGATGGCTGGTGTGAGGAAGGGAGTTTTAGACAGTTGGAGCAGCACAGGAGAATGGACGACCTCCTACGCTGGGGTGAACAAACATCAACGTGAATTCAGACGCTAACAAAGGGAATCTATCGCAACCGCATCACCCTCGCAGCGTCTGGAACGCGCTTCCTTCCGATGTTAAGATGCCACTTGAGCTACGCACTTTTAAGTCACCTCGATTGAAAACTCATTTCTTTAGAACTGCTTTTTGTGTTTAGCTTATTGTCCTTCACCCGCACCTCCGATCAGCACGGTTGTATATGTACGGTACGAAAGAAGTTCAACGTACGTAATCGCCTCTTGTCCACGTCTCTCTCAGTTTTACGACATCCGTCTCTTCCATCTACATCTTCTCTCATCTCACCACCTCTTTCGACATTATTCGCATGCAACTACTCTCTGCTGTTATCTCGCTTACCACTCTGTAATCTCGTCCATCTATCCTCTGTCATCTCACCAAGTTGACCGTGGGCCGGAAATTTGAACTCGGCGTCCGCCGGCTAAGTAGGGCGACGGCGCTAACCACTGCGCCACCGCTCCCCCACGCAGCCTGGATGAAGATCCATCCCGGGGGGGGGGGCGGGAGGGATTTTCCAGGGGTGGTGCCGATCCGAACCCCTTTACACCGGCAGCGGTGTGTGTGTGTAGGTATGCAGGGGGAAGAGGGGAGGTTGTGGCTGCGAGTGCGTAAACTGTTCCACGTGGAGAGGGAGCCGTATAAGAACGTGCAAAGGTAAACACACGTCGCTCGTTACAATTACCCTAATGAGATGCACATTGCGGGCACGGCGCCTATTTTTAGCCGACGTTGTTCGTGCTGTAATGAAGCCAATTGGGTGATTAGTGCTACGTGGCGCTGGGAGACGGGGAAGTTGGTGGTGGGACCGGGGATGGAGGGGGGGGGCATGCCCACCACCCACCCACCAAATGGCAGAATGCTTGGACGATTGCTCAACAGTCAGAGTAAAATAATACATTCGCGTTGTTATTCAAGATCGTGGCCGAAGCCGTTGATGCCGCCACCACTGCCAAATCGCCAACGCTTCCTCCCCTCGGCCAGATTCCACAACAGCTGCTCCACGGTGCACGCGCGACCCCAGAGCTCTGCTCTGACAGTCTTCATCCCACCATCTGCTCTTGGGTCTTCTCTTCCTCTCGGTCGCCTAACCCCAACCCTGTCTCTGCAATCGGCCCCTCCTCCTCCATCCTGCTGCACACGTGTTCCCACCCAGCAGAGTAATTTCTTTTTAGTTTTTTCTTTGCCACAATCAGATCTACAAACAGGAAATCGCCGCGCCCCCTATGTCGTAGACCACAAGTCACTTGAAGGGAAATCTCAGAGGTAGTTCTGCGATGTCCCCTTCCGCGGTGGCGTTTCCCCTACGGCGGATAGGGGTCGCAGCGTTCTCAGGGACGCCGATTGCACGATCGGGATATAAAAAAAAAAATGGCAAAACACTTACAAAATAAAGAAGCATTCTGTTTGTGAGCAAATAATCCCAGCCGTTTATGGGTAATGTTCACATTGATGTTTCGAGTCTCGCACCACCGGCCACCATCCTCACCTGGCCACCCCATCGCACTTAGTTTCCACAGTAGTCATTATGGCTGTTGCATCCGGTGTGTGTGTGTGTTCTCTACTCCGCGTCTTCCTCCTCGGTGCTTCGTTGCGAAAACATCCGTGTTCGTGCCATGGTTTGAGAGCAGTATACCATTTCGCCAATGGGAATGAGAACCATGGGAATTGAGAACCAGGAGTGTAGTTCCCACTCAGTAAAGCCCGTAGAGCTAAGAAGCTATTTTATTCAAGGGCCACTTGGCCGGCAGACAACATCAAAGCATTCCGTAATTACAGAATTTAAAAGCGACCAAACTTAATAATAGTGACTATAGTGTAAAATAACATTCGCGCTTAAACTTCACTGATTTTAATGGAACAGTGTCCACGTGGACAGAGTTGGCAGAATGAAGATTTTAATGGAACAGTGTCAACGTGAACAGAGTTGGCAGAATGAAGATGTTAATGGAACAGTGTCCACGTGGACAGAGTTGGCAGAATGAAGATGTTAATGGAACAGTGTCCACGTGGACAGAGTTGGCAGAATGAAGATTTTAATGGAACAGTGTCAACGTGAACAGAGTTGGCAGAATGAAGATTTTAATGGAACAGTGTCAACGTCGACAGAGTTGGCAGAATGAAGATTTTAATGGAACAGTGTCCACGTGGACAGAGTTGGCAGGATGAAGATTTTAATGGAACAGTGTCAACGTGGACAGAATTGTCAGAATGAAAATGTTAATGGAACAGTGTCCACGTGGACAGAGTTGGCAGAATGAAGATGTTAATGGAACAGTGTCAACGTGAACAGAGTTGGCAGAATGAAGATGTTAATGGAACAGTGTCAACGTGGACAGAGTTGTCAGAATGAAGATTTTAATGGAACAGTGTCCACGTGGACAGAGTTGGCAGAATGAAGATTTTAATGGAACAGTGTCAACGTGAACAGAGTTGGCAGAATTAAGATGTTAATGGAACAGTGTCAACGTGGACAGAGTTGGCAGAATGAAGATGTTAATGGAACAGTGTCCACGTGGACAGAGTTGGCAGAATGAAGATTTTAATGGAACAGTGTCAACGTGGACAGAGTTGCCAGAATGAAGATGTTAATGGAACAGTGTCCACGTGGACAGAGTTCGCAGAATGAAGATGTTAATGGAACAGTGTCCACGTGGACAGAGTTGCCAGAATGAAGATTTTAATGGAACAGTGTCCACGTGGACAGAGTTGGCAGAATGAAGATGTTAATGGAACAGTGTCCACGTGGACAGAGTTGCCAGAATGAAGATTTTAATGGAACAGTGTCCACGTGGACAGAGTTTGCAGAATGAAGATGTTAATGGAACAGTGTCAACGTGGACAGCGTTGCCAGAATGAAGATTTTAATGGAACAGTGTCAACGTGGACAGAGTTGCCAGAATGAAGATGTTAATGGAACAGTGTCAACGTGGACAGAGTTGGCAGAATGAAGATGTTAATGGAACAGTGTCCACGTGGACAGAGTTGCCAGAATGAAGATGTTAATGGAACAGTGTCCACGTGGACAGAGTTGCCAGAATGAAGATTTTAATGGAACAGTGTCCACGTGGACAGAGTTGGCAGGATGAAGATGTTAATGGAACAGTGTCAACGTGGACAGAATTGGCAGAATGAAGATTTTAATGGAGCAGTGTCCACGTGGACAGAGTTGGCAGAATGAAGATGTTAATGGAACAGTGTCAACGTGGACAGAGTTGTCAGAATGAAGATTTTAATGGAACAGTGTCCACGTGGACAGAGTTGGCAGAATGAAGATGTTAATGGAACAGTGTCCACGTGGACAGAGTTGCCAGAATGAAGATTTTAATGGAACAGTGTCCACGTGGACAGAGTTGGCAGAATGAAGATGTTAATGGAACAGTGTCCACGTGGACAGAGTTGCCAGAATGAAGATTTTAATGGAACAGTGTCCACGTGGACAGAGTTTGCAGAATGAAGATGTTAATGGAACAGTGTCAACGTGGACAGCGTTGCCAGAATGAAGATTTTAATGGAACAGTGTCAACGTGGACAGAGTTGCCAGAATGAAGATGTTAATGGAACAGTGTCAACGTGGACAGAGTTGGCAGAATGAAGATGTTAATGGAACAGTGTCCACGTGGACAGAGTTGCCAGAATGAAGATGTTAATGGAACAGTGTCCACGTGGACAGAGTTGCCAGAATGAAGATTTTAATGGAACAGTGTCCACGTGGACAGAGTTGGCAGGATGAAGATGTTAATGGAACAGTGTCAACGTGGACAGAATTGGCAGAATGAAGATTTTAATGGAGCAGTGTCCACGTGGACAGAGTTGGCAGAATGAAGATGTTAATGGAACAGTGTCAACGTGGACAGAGTTGTCAGAATGAAGATTTTAATGGAACAGTGTCCACGTGGACAGAGTTGGCAGAATGAAGATTTTAATGGAACAGTGTCAACGTGGACAGAGTTGGCAGGATGAAGATGTTAATGGAACAGTGTCCACGTGGACAGAGTTGGCAGAATGAAGATGTTAATGGAACAGTGTCCACGTGAACAGAGTTGCCAGAATGAAGATTTTAATGGAACAGTGTCCACGTGGACAGAGTTGGCAGGATGAAGATTTTAATGGAGCAGTGTCCACGTGGACAGAGTTGGCAGAATGAAGATGTTAATGGAACAGTGTCAACGTGGACAGAGTTGGCAGAATGAAGATTTTAATGGAACAGTGTCCACGTGGACAGAGTTGGCAGAATGAAGATTTTAATGGAACAGTGTCAACGTGGACAGAGTTGGCAGAATGAAGATGTTAATGGAACAGTGTCCACGTGGACAGAGTCGGCAGAATGAAGATGTTAATGGAACAGTGTCCACGTGGACAGAGTTGGCAGAATGAAGATTTTAATGGAACAGTGTCAACGTGAACAGAGTTGGCAGAATGAAGATGTTAATGGAACAGTGTCCACGTGGACAGAGTTGACAGAATGAAGATTTTAATGGAACAGTGTCAACGTGGACAGAGTTGCAGAATGAAGATGTTAATGGAACAGTGTCCACGTGGACAGAGTTGACAGAATGAAGATGTTAATGGAACAGTGTCAACGTGGACAGAGTTGGCAGAATGAAGATTTTAATGGAACAGTGTCCACGTGGACAGAGTTGGCAGAATGAAGATTTTAATGGAACAGTGTCCACGTGGACAGAGTTGTCAGAATGAAGATGTTAATGGAACAGTGTCCACGTGGACAGAGTTGGCAGAATGAAGATGTTAATGGAACAGTGTCCACTTGGACAGAGTTGGCAGAATGAAGATGTTATTGGAACAGTGTCAACGTGGGCAGAGTTGGCAGAATGAAGATGCCAAGAGACAAAACTGGGTGGTGGTTGCAAAACTTTGGAGCAGCAGTTACATTAGATGCTTTTGATCCAAATTGTGTAGCAAATATGGGAACTGTTAATAAACACTCAGACGGTCGACGGATATTTTTAGGATTGTCCGATGGGAGTTAAAACAAACTTAAAACTTCAACTATTTTTATTTTACCAGGTAAGGCCTTCTGAGACATAAAGCTCCTTTTCAGAAGCGACCTGGCCATCACAAATGATAGCTCAACGAAGGGGAAGCACCAGGGGACCTGGAGAAAAACCCACGTGACCACGGGGAAAACATGCAAACTCCAAATATATAGCAGGTGTCAGGGTTGGCATTGAACCCACAACCTCCTGTATACCAGGCGAGGGAGTAAACATCTCGCCACCGTAGAGCCTTGTAAGTTAGAATAGCCCTGCAGGGTGAATGTATTCTCACGTCCAAAGAGGAACGGTTGTATCCATGGTGTCATTACCTGCAATAGCTTTGTAACAACAACAACAACACGCACATTGACACAGTTATATATGGGGAATCTTCTTTTGTTTTAAGTGTTAAAGACTCCGTCGATCAATCAGTGATGCTGTAGCCGAAGGGGGTGGCTGGGCGGGGAGCGGCAACCACATTTTGGCGAGGCAGGGGAGGGGGGAGGCTAATAAACGGCGATATCACTTAATGGACATACATCGACTTCGTATTGTCATTCGTTTAATTACTTCGCAAGTAACACCACCTTTGTCGTGGCGGGTAATCGGCGGAGCCTTTTGTCCTCGATGGGGGGGGGGGGGGGGGGTGGAGGAGGAGGGGGTGGGGACAGCAGAAGTTTGACCCCGAGGCGTTGTTGGTTTTTAATTGGGACTCGGTCACGTGGCGACGTTGTGAGACGTTCAATTAGCGGCACGCTGCCGAGTTCACACCGCGCGCGGACCGCTCGCTGGGCCCACTCGTCTCCAAAAAAATGTTTCCTGGATTTACGAAGTTTTCGGGTGAGAAATGGGAAGACGCGATCGCTTGCGAGGTTGAGGCGTGACGTTACCACGGCTCTTCTTAAGGAGCTCGAGGCGCCTGAGAACGTGGGGAGTAAGTAGCGCCCTGGGTGAGCACATCGCTACGGCTAGCGCCAGTGGAGAGTAATACATCTGAACCAGTCGTGGGCAGCACCCCCGCCACCTTCACAAATCCGCACCAGCCACCGCGGGGAAGTATGGTCAAACGGCGGGCGCGGGACCGACACTGCGTGGAGGGAGGTCTTCATCCATCGGTGGATTTTGACAAAGTGGCAGCAATCATCATCTAAATTATAAAAAAAACACTCGAGAGCTCGACGTCGCCGTGTGGAAATTCGCGTGTCTTTCTTTTTGTATTTCCTCAATCGACACTCGTGTTTCCCGCTTACGCAGAGGAGCGCGTGGGGCTGAACCGGGGGGGGGGGGGGGTGTGATGGAGGTGGGGGGGGCGCATCTGCAGCCAATTAACGCCGCACCCTAATTAGTGAAATCGCGAGCAATTCGCCATCTGTGCGGAGTTCCAGGCGCACGAGAACGAGGGATCGCCCATCGTCTGTCTCATCGCGAGAGACATCACCGGCCGCAGGAAGAGAACGTCCCAAAACCAGCCCCCCACCACCACCACCAACCCGTGTCTCTTGCCCAACCACCCGAAGGGTAACCCAGATTGGCCGGATTATAAGACGCATTAGAGTATCCCCCCCACCCCCCATGTGTTGCTATAAATGTCCAAACGATGGTGCCATTTTGTTAAGCCAATCATTTGAACCTTATTGCGGGACCCCGGGGTCCCAAATAAATAAAGTCAAAATCGTAATTATTTTGTTTTATTTTTGGCGACTCCGTCCCACCCCGCACTGAAACGCCGTGTCCCGCCTGGCGCGGATCGTTCTGTTGTCGTCTCGTCCAAGCGCAGCAGCGAGGACGAATTCCTCAAAAAAAAAACCTTTGAAACTTCGATTAGCGCATCGTGTAGAGCTCTTCGAGAAGAACAGATTGCAGTATCGTTCGCCTTCAACAGACATAAAATGACGTCGCAACGCAGTTTATGCAAGAGCCGGGGGCTTATGGAACTCGGGGGTCCCGGCCATGAGGTTCATTTGTGGCAAGGTCGCTTTTGAAAAAAATAAGTGAATACCTCAGTGGGCTTTGTCTGGTAGGATGGGGATGTTTCGATTTAAAGCTTTCGTGACTGCAGGGATTCATCTTCTGGGTTCTTTCGGTAAAGCCACGTAGAATGGAGATAAACATAATAAAAATAATAACAATCAAATTATCACGACGTTTCGGCCACAACACAAGTAGCCTTCCTCAGGTGAAGAAACAGGACTGTCCGGAAGACAGCGCTTGAGTGAACCCTGCCAAGCATGGCAGCGTCTTTTAAGCTGGACAGCTTTTAAGCTGTAGCTGATCACTGTTCCAACGCTGTGGGTGATCACGATATAATTTTCTCCGATGCCAAGGTTCTTTGCAAACCCACTGGTTTTTATCAGAGATTTGTTCACGAGGCAATTCAGATTTACAAACAGACACAATTTCAACCGAGAAGATGGTTTCAAATTAAGCAACCATTGGAAAGATGTTCTAAATCGAACCAAACATTAAACTAATTTTCAATGGTACAGTATATTTATTCAAGTATTGGCATTCCAAACTTCCTAGGTGGTGTAACATCATTTTATGCTAATTCCAAGCTTTCACAGTAGTACATTGTATGCTAATTTCCTTTGTCAAGGCGTTTTCTGTTTACCCCCTCACAGCTTAAAAGGAGGCGACCTGCGCTTAGCTTTCTTCACTCCAACGCTGTCCTCTGGACAGTTTGATCCCTTCACCTGATGAAGGCCACTTGTGTTGTGGCCGAAACGTCGTGAATTTTTTTGTTGTTCTATTTTTTACCTACGTTACTTTACCGAATAGAACCAAAGAGTATGGACACTGTCGTGTTGTTGTGTAACTGATTGTTGTTGTAACGGTCTTACCCCGTGCCCCGAATGGACATCTGTGAAAAAGAGCTTTATAGCTCATCGGATTCTTCAGGTATAACTACATATTCGGAATCAGATATTCGGTTTTTTCTATGCCTCCACAGTTGAGGGAAGATCTGTTTCAGTCGAACAGTCCATTGGTGTCTCGGTCAGCAGTTAGGTCAGGAGTTAGGTCAGCAGTTAGATCAGCAGTTAGGTCAGGAGTTAGGTCAGCAGTTAGGTCAGGAGTTAGGTCAGCAGTTAGGTCAGCAGTCATGTCAGGAGTTAGGTCAGCAGTTAGGTCAGGAGTTAGGTCAGCAGTTAGATCAGCAGTTAGGTCAGGATTTAGATCAGCAGTTAGGTCAGCAGTTAGGTCAGCAGTTAGGTCAGGATTTAGATCAGCAGTTAGGTCAGGAGTTAGGTCAGCAGTTAGGTCAGCAGTTAGGCCAGGAGTTAGATCAGCAGTTAGGTCAGGATTTAGGTCAGCAGTTAGGTCAGGAGTTAGGTCAGCAGTTAGGTCAGCAGTTAGGTCAGGAGTTAGATCAGCAGTTAGGTCAGGATTTAGGTCAGCAGTTAGGTCAGCAGTTAAGTCAGACGTTAGGTCAGTAGGTAGACAAACCTGACTGTTGAAGCAGGCAAACTCTGGATCGGCTGTAACATTTATGGAGTTCTCAACTGGTTAAAAAATATATATACACTTGACTTTCTGGGTTGCATCAAAAGGCGGGCTTGTTAAGCAAATGCTGCTCGATTACCCGCTGTTATTGGCCAAATCACTCCTTATAAAAAGCAGTGTCCCGTGCATTAAAAAACACAATGAGTGGGTGTGTGTATTGTCATTGCTTAATGGCCTGCATGGACACGCGTGTGCTGTGTGTTGTTCAATTGCCGTTGAATTGGCTAATTAACAGGAGAAAGCGATTGCATTTGGGCGATTATACAAAGACTTAGACAAAGATCCTCATGTTTAGGCTGTAACAGACTGTTGGGGCAAGTGCTGTTTGCGAGCACCTATGAAGGCCGGCACGGCACACGAGGGGGTGGGTGGCCAGCACCACGCCTGAACGCCTTTGTCTTCCTAGTGGCAATGCTTACACACCGCACCAGGTATACATTTTAGGCTGAGTCGACATAGGGGATGGCCCAGATCCGTATCAGATCGATTATAATCGTCACTGGTGTTGGCCATGATTGGGAATCGAACTCGGGTCGCTAGGTTCGTAGCGCAGCGCGTTCACCGCTACACTCCCGCTTATGCACACACCATCATACACATACACACCCCATCATACACACACCATCACACACAAACCCCATCATACACACCCCCCATCATACACACGCACACACACACCCCATCATCTCATCATCACCACCAACCCCCAGCCCGACCCCGACAGAGGCCACCACGGCTTTGTGCACCACGCCTCGGGTGGGCAGTGAGGGGCGGCGGCGGCGGCGTGACTCGCCAACCCCCCACAGTCTCATCACCATAATCATCATCTCGCTGTTTTCGAGCTAAAGAATCCCTTAAGCAGCCTGGTCACACGCACGCGTGTGTGTGTTTCGATGCCCGCTCACGGCCAACACCGGTGATGATGATCTGAACCGGTCCTGGGCCTCCCCTAGGTCGGCTCAGCCTCAAGGGTGTACCTGGTGCGGTGCGCAAACATCGCCACTGGGGAGACAAAGGCGACCCCTTCCCGTGCCGTGCCGGCCTTTATAGGTGCTCGCTCACAGCACTTGCCCCAATAGTCTGTGCCAGGCTATACTGGGGATCTTTGTCTTTGTCTCTTTGTTGAACGCGTGTACTTAATCCCTTGCCGCCTGAACGCAACGATTTACCGTCTTTTCGAGATTCATCAGAACGCTCCGGAAACTAAGACGCAGCACAACAACGTGCTCCCGGTGCAAATGAAGTTCTACAAATTTGGTTGCGCGCACACACACACACACGTGTACAGCACACCCCTACCGGACTATAATACGCACACACCTACCGGATTATAAGACGCCCCCCCCCAACCGCCTCGACCGCCCTAGCCTTTTGAATAAGGGAAGAATGCGCGCCCTATAATCGGGAGCACGCGGTAATCACATTCAATTGTCTACTCATCCACTGCTGTTCTCCCCCCACCCTCTCTCCATCATCCCCTCTTCCCTTCCCCACCCCAGAATTGCATGGCGCAGGCACAGCAGCAGCAGCAAAGCAGCCAGCGGCAGCCTTGCTGTTTGTTGTCGTCGTCGTAAGCCATTGAGCAGAAGCGCAAAGCGGGGAGGTTTACCTTGGGGGCGCTCACGATCCACACAGGGCGCGCCACGCATCGCATGCCCCCCACCCACTCCACCCCAGTTCTCATCTCCTCCCCTCACCACCACCACCGCTCACCTCTTCCCCACCCCCCACTCGACCCAACCCCCACTCAACCAAACCCGAAACAACACGCTCATTCACTCCGGTTCACGGGAGCATCACCTTCCCGTGCACGCGGACCCAGCACCAACACACGCGCTTGCCTCCCCGTAGTCTTTTCATTGTCCATCGCCTTCGCCCGTCTCTCTGCGGAGATAACGAACCGAGAGAGAGAGAGACAGACAGGGAGGTGCGTGAAGGGGGCGGGGCAGCAAACCAGAGGACCTCTCTTCATACCACGACGAACTTAATTGCAAGATCAACAACAAAAGTCGGAGCGCGCGGCTACGGCTGGGGTCGGAGGCAGTTTGCGCGCGTCACCCCCCCCAGCTCCATGCAGAACGCACACGGGAGGCACGACGCGCCGGGCTAGATAGCCTCTCCCTAGGAGCCCGAACACTGATGCCACCGCCGTTGCTGCTGCTGCGGATGAGGATGGTGATGATGGTGGCGATGGAGGTGCTGATGATGGTGATGGTGGGGGCAGCTGTCGGAGCGCAGGGTGAGTTTTGTGGGAACGCGCGCGCTTGTTGGTCTGGTCTGGTGGTGCGTGGCTGAACGTTTGCGTGGTTTTTTTTTGTTACGCTTGACGATTGCACTTATTGGCGATGCTGTTTGATAGGCGTGACCGGCGTGGCGAGGTATGGTCGAATAGCCTCCACGACCCGCAAAGCGTGGGAGAGGCCATCATCCAGCAGTGGAATTGACAAAGAGAGCTTGCGCGCGACGAAGATTCCGATCGGATTGTTCAGCCGTCGAGCATTAGAAACCGAAGTTTGTTTGCACGAGCGAACAACTCCCAAAAAAAATGTTAAACGCCGCCAGCTTTGATAGCTGCGCGAAGTCCCCGCATTCTGCCGGTTCCCTTTGTCTGAACCCATCGCTGTTGTGATTGCTGATGCGCTATTCGCTCGGATATGTTGTATTGTTTGCACCCTCTCCCATCGCCAAGAAAAGAAGAGTTTGTAACGTAATTTACAAACGTCGGGCACGCGCGCGTACGGTTGGAGTCGCTCGACGCGGCAACACAGGGAACGCCACTGTTCTCAATCGCGATGCTCGGCTCGCACAATAACGCCGGGTCCCTGCCGATTGAACACTGCCTCTATTATTGTGTGGACCTCCCCCCCCCCCCCCCCCCATTTACCAACGCTGTGGCAAAAAAATTCGGGTAGCGGGGATGGGGGGCAATCCATCGGACCCGTTCGGTGTTGAAACTCCCGAGGCGACGGAGGAGATACAGACGAGAGAAGTGTGCAGAGATGCGGTGGAATGAGAGAAGAGATGTAGACGGGAGATGGATGCGTCCTGAGAATGAGAAGAGAGCTGAGAACGAGAGAGAGAAGTGAGAGATGAGGTTGGGGCGTTACGTTGACGTTCGTATTTATTAGCGTCTGAAATGAAGCAGATTTTTTGCATCATTTTTTTCCCATGAATCATTAGCGCCACCCCCTGCATTTACCCCCTTAAGAAGCACGGGGGTTCTGGGAACCCTGGTCCCCCCGGTCACGTGATCCCTTCTCAGCCACCATCTGTGAACAAAGAGCTTCATAGATTATCGGATTCCTCCCAGTTTAAGTAAATCCGATTCTGATTTTGTGACGCACTTTCAACGCGTGAAACTCCTATATAACGTCACACGGGACGCGTCCCCCACTTTAGCCAAGCCTCGACCTCATAGACAAGGGCTTTGAGCCTGGTGAAGCCTTGTGAAGCCTGGTGGAGCCTTGTGAAGCCTGGTGGAGCCTTGTGAAGCCTGGTGGAGCCTTGTGAAGCCTGGTGGAGCCTTGTGAAGCCTGGTGGAGCCTTGTGAAGCCTGGTGGAGCCTTGTGAAGCCTGGTGGAGCCTTGTGAAGCCTGGTGGAGCCTGGTGGAGCCTTGTGAAGCCTGGTGGAGCCTGGTGGAGCCTTGTGGAGCCTTGTGAAGCCTGGTGGAGCCTTGTGAAGCCTGGTGGAGCCTTGTGAAGCCTGGTGGAGCCTGGTGGAGCCTTGTGAAGCCTGGTGGAGCCTGGTGCTTCGATATGGCGGAAACGGCCATGCCACCCACCGCTTAGTCAAATAGTGGGAGGGAAAGGCTGCGTGGTGGGAATTCTATGGCAGTGCGACTTAATGAATGTGTTTACTGTACTGTACCCCTATGCCCCCTGCGTCTTATTGTATCCCCACGGCCTTCACTGGCCAACCAGCGTGGCGAAGTGTACGGTCAAATAATCCCCACGACTCGGCTCGACGGGCATTCATCCAGCAGTGGATTTACAAAGTGGCTGTTGTATTTGCATGGGAAATTTTTACATGTATAAATACCGTACACTTGGGGGTTGGCTGGAAATATGAACCTTTGTAATTTACTAACTGGAAACTTTCGACTAGAGTGACGAAAGTGTAGTCCTACGCCACCAACTCTCCACAGAGAGCCGGACGATTGCTACGTTCCGTCAATTCGCGTGGCGATCGGGAAGGTGTGCGCCCTTCGTGTTGTGTTGTGGATTGTCGTTGTTGTTGCTGCACTCGATGTTACGCGACCATACTTCACCACGCCGGGTGGTGGTGGGGGTGGAGGTAGTGGTGGTGGGGGTGGAGGTAGTGGTGGTGGGGGTAGTGGTGGTGGGGGTGGTGGTGGTGGTGGTGGTGGTGGGGGTGGTGGTGGTGGTGGTGGTGGGGGTGGTGGGGGTGGTGGTGGTGGTGGTGGGGGTGGTGGTGGTGGGGGTGGTGGTGGTGGTGGTGGGGGTGGTGGGGGTGGGTGCTGTGGCCCGAGTCACGACACAGAACAACGGCGCCGCGCACCCGAAGCGTTGTGCCCCCCGCATCCCAGTTCACTTGCAGCGTTCACCTGCACGGTTCACTTGCACGGTTCACTGAGACGGTTCACCTGCACGGTTCACTGACACGGTTCACCTGCACGGTTCACTTGCACGGTTCACTGACACGGTTCACCTGCCCGGTTCACCTGCACGGTTCACCTGCACGGTTCACCTGCACGGTTCACCTGCACGGTTCACCTGCACAGTAACCGTTTGCCCAGAGTGGATGTGAGCAGACTAATTTTTATCGACGGGACAAAAAAAAACCGCATGGCGACCGAAGTCACCGGCGTGGTTCGCGACGTGGCTCTTCCCTTTCTCAGTCGACGTCTCGGTCGACGTCGTCTCACTCGACGTGTGTCCAGTCGACGTGTCCAAGCGCAGCACCGCAATCGCTCGCGCCGCGCCACCGCTGGCAGAAAGGGGCCTCCCGGTAGATGGGAGCCTCGGAGTGGCGTTTGGGTCGACCGCACGACGTGGCAGAGGTGGTGGGGGGGGGGGGGGAGCAACACCCCCCCCAACCGCTTTGCCCCCCACATCACAAGCGACCGCCGTGCCGACCGGATGACTCTCAACTGTTGGTGACCAAACTTGATTTGGAGCTTTCGTGACTACAGGAATTACTCTTTTGGTCCTTTCGGTAAAGTAAAGCAGAAAAAAATGAATTAAATAATAGCACACGACGTTTCGATTGCAACACAAGCAATCATCATCAGGGACGAATGAAACCTAGTAAACTTAGAAATATAATGCAACGCAACACAGAGAGTCGGCTAACATGAAAGTCAACACCCTACCTGGTTGATTTAACATTCCTCCAAAGATTGCTAAATTTGAGAAAGAGAGAGAGACAAAACACAGACACGGAGACACATAGACAGACACATAAGCAGACAGAGATAACACAGACACACAGAGAGAGACGCACACACATAGGCACACAGAGAAACAACGCCTCCGGTTGACCATTGATACCGCTCGGGGTGCAATGGACAAACAAACACAAAAACTCTGCTCCGTTGTCTCGACGTGCCGCTCCGGCAGATGGAATCGAATCGGTGTGCCAACGATTACACTCGACGGCGAGGCTGCCCTCGTTTCCCAGTTAATTGCTCGAGAAATTGCAAATCGGTAACCGGTTTTACCGGGTTTTTTTTAAATTTGCTTACCGGTTATGCAAAAATAAAAGTTATACATTTGAAACAAACTTTAGTCGGTTCTGATATTAAGGACCATTGCCCGAAACGTCGCCTATTATACATTTTAAAGCCAAGGTGTTATCGACTTTTTTTTTCTAGTGTGGCACCAGAACCAACGCGCGGCGTTCGGCAACGCCGGGCAATTGGCTTGAGAGAGAGAGAGGAGGGAGTCGATCGCACGCGTCGGAAGTTATAACAAAAATAAACAACTGAGAACTCGTCCCAAACTTGAGAGGTCCTCGCCTCTTGGCCGAGGTTCCTTGACGAGGTTCCTTGACGAGGTTCCTTGACGAGGTTCCTTGACGAGGTTCCTTGACGAGGTTCCTTGACGAGGTTCCTTGACGAGGTTCCTTGACGAGGTTCCTTGACGCGCCGGTCGGGAGGAGCCGAGACCCGTGCAGCGTGGTGTCGTCCCGGGAAGACTGTCTCACCTTGTCTCTGTCTCACCTTGTCTGTCTCCACTTGTCTCTGTCTCACCTTGTCTCTGTCTCCACTTGTCTCTGTCTCTGTCTCCCCTTGTCTCCACTTGTCTCTGTCTCCACTTGTCTCTGTCTCCACTTGTCTCTGTCTGTCTCCACTTGTCTCTGTCTGTCTCCACTTGTCTCTGTCTCTGTCTCCACTTGTCTCTCTCTGTCTCCACTTGTCTCTCTCTGTCTCCACTTGTCTCTCTCTGTCTCCACTTGTCTCTGTCTCCACTTGTCTCTGTCTCACCTTGTCTCTGTCTCTGTCTCACCTTGTCTCTGTCTCTGTCTCACCTTGTCTCTGTCTCTGTCTCGCCTTGTCTCTGTCTCTGTCTCTCTCTGTCTCACCTTGTCTCTGTCTCACCTTGTCTCACCTTGTCTCTGTCTGTCTCGCCTTGTCTCTGTCTCACCTTGTCTCTGTCTGTCTCGCCTTGTCTCTGTCTCTGTCTCGCCTTGTCTCTGTCTGTCTCACCTTGTCTCACCTTGTCTCTCTCTGTCTCCACTTGTCTCTGTCTCGCCTTGTCTCGCCTTGTCTCTGTCTCCACTTGTCTCTGTCTGTCTCCACTTGTCTCTGTCTCTGTCTCACCTTGTCTCTGTCTCACCTTGTCTCTGTCTCTGTCTCGCCTTGTCTCTGTCTCGCCTTGTCTCTGTCTCGCCTTGTCTCTCTCTGTCTCCCCTTGTCTGTCTCACCTTGTCTCTGTCTGTCTCGCCTTGTCTCTGTCTCTGTCTCACCTTGTCTCTGTCTCCTCTTGTCTCTGTCTCTGTCTCCTCTTGTCTCTGTCTCCACTTGTCTCTGTCTCACCTTGTCTCTGTCTCCACTTGTCTCTGTCTCACCTTGTCTCTGTCTCTGTCTCCACTTGTCTCTCTCTCTGTCTCACCTTGTCTCTGTCTGTCTCCACTTGTCTCCACTTGTCTCTGTCTGTCTCCACTTGTCTCTGTCTCTGTCTCCACTTGTCTCTGTCTGTCTCACCTTGTCTCTGTCTCCTCTTGTCTCTGTCTGTCTCCACTTGTCTCTGTCTGTCTCCACTTGTCTCTGTCTCCTCTTGTCTCTGTCTCCACTTGTCTCTGTCTCACCTTGTCTCTGTCTGTCTCCACTTGTCTCTGTCTCCACTTGTCTCTGTCTCCACTTGTCTCTGTCTCACCTTGTCTCTGTCTGTCTCCACTTGTCTCTGTCTCCACTTGTCTCTGTCTCCACTTGTCTCTGTCTCACCTTGTCTCTGTCTGTCTCCACTTGTCTCTGTCTGTCTCCACTTGTCTCTGTCTCTGTCTCGCCTTGTCTCTGTCTCACCTTGTCTGTCTCACCTTGTCTCTGTCTCTGTCTCGCCTTGTCTCTGTCTGTCTCCACTTGTCTCTGTCTCGCCTTGTCTCTGTCTGTCTCCACTTGTCTCTGTCTGTCTCCACTTGTCTCTGTCTCTGTCTCTCTCTGTCTCACCTTGTCTCTGTCTCTGTCTCCACTTGTCTCTGTCTCTGTCTCGCCTTGTCTCTGTCTGTCTCCAATGTCTCTGTCTGTCTCCACTTGTCTCTGTCTGTCTCCACTTGTCTCTGTCTCTGTCTCTCTCTGTCTCACCTTGTCTCTGTCTCTGTCTCCACTTGTCTCTGTCTCTGTCTCGCCTTGTCTCTGTCTGTCTCCACTTGTCTCTGTCTGTCTCCACTTGTCTCTGTCTCTGTCTCTCTCTGTCTCACCTTGTCTCTGTCTCTGTCTCCACTTGTCTCTGTCTCTGTCTCGCCTTGTCTCTGTCTGTCTCCACTTGTCTCTGTCTCTGTCTCACCTTGTCTCTGTCTCACCTTGTCTCTGTCTGTCTCCACTTGTCTCTGTCTCTGTCTCACCTTGTCTCTGTCTGTCTCCACTTGTCTCTGTCTGTCTCCACTTGTCTCTGTCTCGCCTTGTCTCTGTCTGTCTCCACTTGTCTCTGTCTCTGTCTCGCCTTGTCTCTGTCTGTCTCCACTTGTCTCTGTCTCCACTTGTCTCTGTCTGTCTCCACTTGTCTCTGTCTGTCTCCACTTGTCTCTGTCTGTCTCCACTTGTCTCTGTCTGTCTCCACTTGTCTCTGTCTGTCTCCACTTGTCTCTGTCTGTCTCCACTTGTCTCTGTCTCGCCTTGTCTCTGTCTGTCTCGCCTTGTCTCTGTCTGTCTCCACTTGTCTCTGTCTCCACTTGTCTCTGTCTCCACTTGTCTCTGTCTCACCTTGTCTCTGTCTGTCTCCACTTGTCTCTGTCTCCACTTGTCTCTGTCTCCACTTGTCTCTGTCTCACCTTGTCTCTGTCTGTCTCCACTTGTCTCTGTCTGTCTCCACTTGTCTCTGTCTCTGTCTCGCCTTGTCTCTGTCTCACCTTGTCTGTCTCACCTTGTCTCTGTCTCTGTCTCGCCTTGTCTCTGTCTGTCTCCACTTGTCTCTGTCTCGCCTTGTCTCTGTCTGTCTCCACTTGTCTCTGTCTGTCTCCACTTGTCTCTGTCTCTGTCTCTCTCTGTCTCACCTTGTCTCTGTCTCTGTCTCCACTTGTCTCTGTCTCTGTCTAGCCTTGTCTCTGTCTGTCTCCACTTGTCTCTGTCTGTCTCCACTTGTCTCTGTCTGTCTCCACTTGTCTCTGTCTCTCTCTGTCTCACCTTGTCTCTGTCTCTGTCTCCACTTGTCTCTGTCTCTGTCTCGCCTTGTCTCTGTCTGTCTCCACTTGTCTCTGTCTGTCTCCACTTGTCTCTGTCTCTGTCTCTCTCTGTCTCACCTTGTCTCTGTCTCTGTCTCCACTTGTCTCTGTCTCTGTCTCGCCTTGTCTCTGTCTGTCTCCACTTGTCTCTGTCTCTGTCTCACCTTGTCTCTGTCTCACCTTGTCTCTGTCTGTCTCCACTTGTCTCTGTCTCTGTCTCACCTTGTCTCTGTCTGTCTCCACTTGTCTCTGTCTGTCTCCACTTGTCTCTGTCTGTCTCCACTTGTCTCTGTCTCACCTTGTCTCTGTCTGTCTCCACTTGTCTCTGTCTCTGTCTCACCTTGTCTCTGTCTGTCTCCACTTGTCTCTGTCTGTCTCCACTTGTCTCTGTCTCGCCTTGTCTCTGTCTGTCTCCACTTGTCTCTGTCTCTGTCTCGCCTTGTCTCTGTCTGTCTCCACTTGTCTCTGTCTCCACTTGTCTCTGTCTGTCTCCACTTGTCTCTGTCTGTCTCCACTTGTCTCTGTCTCTGTCTCGCCTTGTCTCTGTCTCACCTTGTCTGTCTCACCTTGTCTCTGTCTCTGTCTCGCCTTGTCTCTGTCTGTCTCCACTTGTCTCTGTCTCGCCTTGTCTCTGTCTGTCTCCACTTGTCTCTGTCTGTCTCCACTTGTCTCTGTCTCTGTCTCTCTCTGTCTCACCTTGTCTCTGTCTCTGTCTCCACTTGTCTCTGTCTCTGTCTCGCCTTGTCTCTGTCTGTCTCCAATGTCTCTGTCTGTCTCCACTTGTCTCTGTCTGTCTCCACTTGTCTCTGTCTCTGTCTCTCTCTGTCTCACCTTGTCTCTGTCTCTGTCTCCACTTGTCTCTGTCTCTGTCTCGCCTTGTCTCTGTCTGTCTCCACTTGTCTCTGTCTGTCTCCACTTGTCTCTGTCTCTGTCTCTCTCTGTCTCACCTTGTCTCTGTCTCTGTCTCCACTTGTCTCTGTCTCTGTCTCGCCTTGTCTCTGTCTGTCTCCACTTGTCTCTGTCTCACCTTGTCTCTGTCTCACCTTGTCTCTGTCTGTCTCCACTTGTCTCTGTCTCTGTCTCACCTTGTCTCTGTCTGTCTCCACTTGTCTCTGTCTGTCTCCACTTGTCTCTGTCTCGCCTTGTCTCTGTCTGTCTCCACTTGTCTCTGTCTCTGTCTCGCCTTGTCTCTGTCTGTCTCCACTTGTCTCTGTCTCCACTTGTCTCTGTCTGTCTCCACTTGTCTCTGTCTGTCTCCACTTGTCTCTGTCTGTCTCCACTTGTCTCTGTCTGTCTCCACTTGTCTCTGTCTGTCTCCACTTGTCTCTGTCTGTCTCCACTTGTCTCTGTCTCGCCTTGTCTCTGTCTGTCTCGCCTTGTCTCTGTCTGTCTCCACTTGTCTCTGTCTCCACTTGTCTCTGTCTCCACTTGTCTCTGTCTCCACTTGTCTCTGTCTCACCTTGTCTCTGTCTGTCTCCACTTGTCTCTGTCTCCACTTGTCTCTGTCTCCACTTGTCTCTGTCTCACCTTGTCTCTGTCTGTCTCCACTTGTCTCTGTCTGTCTCCACTTGTCTCTGTCTCTGTCTCGCCTTGTCTCTGTCTCACCTTGTCTGTCTCACCTTGTCTCTGTCTCTGTCTCGCCTTGTCTCTGTCTGTCTCCACTTGTCTCTGTCTCGCCTTGTCTCTGTCTGTCTCCACTTGTCTCTGTCTGTCTCCACTTGTCTCTGTCTCTGTCTCTCTCTGTCTCACCTTGTCTCTGTCTCTGTCTCCACTTGTCTCTGTCTCTGTCTAGCCTTGTCTCTGTCTGTCTCCACTTGTCTCTGTCTGTCTCCACTTGTCTCTGTCTGTCTCCACTTGTCTCTGTCTCTCTCTGTCTCACCTTGTCTCTGTCTCTGTCTCCACTTGTCTCTGTCTCTGTCTCGCCTTGTCTCTGTCTGTCTCCACTTGTCTCTGTCTGTCTCCACTTGTCTCTGTCTCTGTCTCTCTCTGTCTCACCTTGTCTCTGTCTCTGTCTCCACTTGTCTCTGTCTCTGTCTCGCCTTGTCTCTGTCTGTCTCCACTTGTCTCTGTCTCTGTCTCACCTTGTCTCTGTCTCACCTTGTCTCTGTCTGTCTCCACTTGTCTCTGTCTCTGTCTCACCTTGTCTCTGTCTGTCTCCACTTGTCTCTGTCTGTCTCCACTTGTCTCTGTCTGTCTCCACTTGTCTCTGTCTCACCTTGTCTCTGTCTGTCTCCACTTGTCTCTGTCTCTGTCTCACCTTGTCTCTGTCTGTCTCCACTTGTCTCTGTCTGTCTCCACTTGTCTCTGTCTCGCCTTGTCTCTGTCTGTCTCCACTTGTCTCTGTCTCTGTCTCGCCTTGTCTCTGTCTGTCTCCACTTGTCTCTGTCTCCACTTGTCTCTGTCTCCACTTGTCTCTGTCTGTCTCCACTTGTCTCTGTCTGTCTCCACTTGTCTCTGTCTGTCTCCACTTGTCTCTGTCTGTCTCCACTTGTCTCTGTCTGTCTCCACTTGTCTCTGTCTCGCCTTGTCTCTGTCTGTCTCGCCTTGTCTCTGTCTGTCTCCACTTGTCTCTGTCTGTCTCCACTTGTCTCTGTCTGTCTCCACTTGTCTCTGTCTGTCTCCACTTGTCTCTGTCTGTCTCGCCTTGTCTCTGTCTCGCCTTGTCTCTGTCTGTCTCCACGTGTCTCTGTCTGTCTCCACTTGTCTCTGTCTGTCTCGCCTTGTCTCTGTCTGTCTCCACTTGTCTCTGTCTGTCTCCACTTGTCTCTGTCTGTCTCGCCTTGTCTCTGTCTCGCCTTGTCTCTGTCTGTCTCCACGTGTCTCTGTCTGTCTCCACTTGTCTCTGTCTGTCTCGCCTTGTCTCTGTCTGTCTCGCCTTGTCTCTGTCTGTCTCGCCTTGTCTCTGTCTGTCTCGCCTTGTCTCTGTCTGTCTCCACTTGTCTCTGTCTGTCTCCACGTGTCTCTGTCTGTCTCCACTTGTCTCTGTCTCCACTTGTCTCTGTCTGTCTCCACGTGTCTCTGTCTGTCTCACCTTGTCTCTGTCTCGCCTTGTCTCTGTCTGTCTCCACTTGTCTCTGTCTGTCTCCACTTGTCTCTGTCTCCACTTGTCTCTGTCTCTGTCTCCACTTGTCTCTGTCTGTCTCCACTTGTCTCTGTCTCCACTTGTCTCTGTCTCTGTCTCCACTTGTCTCTGTCTGTCTCCACTTGTCTCTGTCTCCACTTGTCTCTGTCTCCACTTGTCTCTGTCTCCACTTGTCTCTGTCTGTCTCCACTTGTCTCTGTCTCCACTTGTCTCTGTCTGTCTCGCCTTGTCTCTGTCTGTCTCCACTTGTCTCTGTCTGTCTCCACGTGTCTCTGTCTGTCTCCACTTGTCTCTGTCTCCACTTGTCTCTGTCTGTCTCCACGTGTCTCTGTCTGTCTCACCTTGTCTCTGTCTCGCCTTGTCTCTGTCTGTCTCCACTTGTCTCTGTCTGTCTCCACTTGTCTCTGTCTCCACTTGTCTCTGTCTCTGTCTCCACTTGTCTCTGTCTGTCTCCACTTGTCTCTGTCTCCACTTGTCTCTGTCTCTGTCTCCACTTGTCTCTGTCTGTCTCCACTTGTCTCTGTCTCCACTTGTCTCTGTCTCCACTTGTCTCTGTCTCCACTTGTCTCTGTCTGTCTCCACTTGTCTCTGTCTCCACTTGTCTCTGTCTGTCTCGCCTTGTCTCTGTCTGTCTCCACTTGTCTCTGTCTGTCTCCACGTGTCTCTGTCTGTCTCCACTTGTCTCTGTCTGTCTCCACGTGTCTCTGTCTGTCTCACCTTGTCTCTGTCTCGCCTTGTCTCTGTCTGTCTCCACTTGTCTCTGTCTGTCTCCACTTGTCTCTGTCTCCACTTGTCTCTGTCTCTGTCTCCACTTGTCTCTGTCTGTCTCCACTTGTCTCTGTCTCCACTTGTCTCTGTCTGTCTCCACTTGTCTCTGTCTGTCTCCACTTGTCTCTGTCTCCACTTGTCTCTGTCTGTCTCCACTTGTCTCTGTCTGTCTCCACTTGTCTCTGTCTGTCTCCACTTGTCTCTGTCTGTCTCCACTTGTCTCTGTCTCGCCTTGTCTCTGTCTGTCTCGCCTTGTCTCTGTCTGTCTCCACTTGTCTCTGTCTGTCTCCACTTGTCTCTGTCTGTCTCCACTTGTCTCTGTCTGTCTCCACTTGTCTCTGTCTGTCTCGCCTTGTCTCTGTCTCGCCTTGTCTCTGTCTGTCTCCACGTGTCTCTGTCTGTCTCCACTTGTCTCTGTCTGTCTCGCCTTGTCTCTGTCTGTCTCCACTTGTCTCTGTCTGTCTCCACTTGTCTCTGTCTGTCTCGCCTTGTCTCTGTCTCGCCTTGTCTCTGTCTGTCTCCACGTGTCTCTGTCTGTCTCCACTTGTCTCTGTCTGTCTCGCCTTGTCTCTGTCTGTCTCGCCTTATCTCTGTCTGTCTCGCCTTGTCTCTGTCTGTCTCGCCTTGTCTCTGTCTGTCTCCACTTGTCTCTGTCTGTCTCCACGTGTCTCTGTCTGTCTCCACTTGTCTCTGTCTCCACTTGTCTCTGTCTGTCTCCACGTGTCTCTGTCTGTCTCACCTTGTCTCTGTCTCGCCTTGTCTCTGTCTGTCTCCACTTGTCTCTGTCTGTCTCCACTTGTCTCTGTCTGTCTCCAATTGTCTCTGTCTCCACTTGTCTCTGTCTGTCTCGCCTTGTCTCTGTCTGTCTCCACTTGTCTCTGTCTGTCTCCACGTGTCTCTGTCTGTCTCCACTTGTCTCTGTCTCCACTTGTCTCTGTCTGTCTCCACGTGTCTCTGTCTGTCTCACCTTGTCTCTGTCTCGCCTTGTCTCTGTCTGTCTCCACTTGTCTCTGTCTGTCTCCACTTGTCTCTGTCTCCACTTGTCTCTGTCTCTGTCTCCACTTGTCTCTGTCTGTCTCCACTTGTCTCTGTCTCCACTTGTCTCTGTCTGTCTCCACTTGTCTCTGTCTGTCTCCACTTGTCTCTGTCTCCACTTGTCTCTGTCTGTCTCCACTTGTCTCTGTCTGTCTCCACTTGTCTCTGTCTGTCTCCACTTGTCTCTGTCTGTCTCCACTTGTCTCTGTCTCGCCTTGTCTCTGTCTGTCTCGCCTTGTCTCTGTCTGTCTCCACTTGTCTCTGTCTGTCTCCACTTGTCTCTGTCTGTCTCCACTTGTCTCTGTCTGTCTCCACTTGTCTCTGTCTGTCTCGCCTTGTCTCTGTCTCGCCTTGTCTCTGTCTGTCTCCACGTGTCTCTGTCTGTCTCCACTTGTCTCTGTCTGTCTCGCCTTGTCTCTGTCTGTCTCCACTTGTCTCTGTCTGTCTCCACTTGTCTCTGTCTGTCTCGCCTTGTCTCTGTCTCGCCTTGTCTCTGTCTGTCTCCACGTGTCTCTGTCTGTCTCCACTTGTCTCTGTCTGTCTCGCCTTGTCTCTGTCTGTCTCGCCTTGTCTCTGTCTGTCTCGCCTTGTCTCTGTCTGTCTCGCCTTGTCTCTGTCTGTCTCCACTTGTCTCTGTCTGTCTCCACGTGTCTCTGTCTGTCTCCACTTGTCTCTGTCTCCACTTGTCTCTGTCTGTCTCCACGTGTCTCTGTCTGTCTCACCTTGTCTCTGTCTCGCCTTGTCTCTGTCTGTCTCCACTTGTCTCTGTCTGTCTCCACTTGTCTCTGTCTCCACTTGTCTCTGTCTCTGTCTCCACTTGTCTCTGTCTGTCTCCACTTGTCTCTGTCTCCACTTGTCTCTGTCTCTGTCTCCACTTGTCTCTGTCTGTCTCCACTTGTCTCTGTCTCCACTTGTCTCTGTCTCCACTTGTCTCTGTCTCCACTTGTCTCTGTCTGTCTCCACTTGTCTCTGTCTGTCTCCACTTGTCTCTGTCTCCACTTGTCTCTGTCTGTCTCGCCTTGTCTCTGTCTGTCTCCACTTGTCTCTGTCTGTCTCCACGTGTCTCTGTCTGTCTCCACTTGTCTCTGTCTCCACTTGTCTCTGTCTGTCTCCACGTGTCTCTGTTTGTCTCACCTTGTCTCTGTCTCGCCTTGTCTCTGTCTGTCTCCACTTGTCTCTGTCTGTCTCCACTTGTCTCTGTCTCCACTTGTCTCTGTCTCTGTCTCCACTTGTCTCTGTCTGTCTCCACTTGTCTCTGTCTCCACTTGTCTCTGTCTCTGTCTCCACTTGTCTCTGTCTGTCTCCACTTGTCTCTGTCTCCACTTGTCTCTGTCTCCACTTGTCTCTGTCTCCACTTGTCTCTGTCTGTCTCCACTTGTCTCTGTCTCCACTTGTCTCTGTCTGTCTCGCCTTGTCTCTGTCTGTCTCCACGTGTCTCTGTCTGTCTCCACTTGTCTCTGTCTCCACTTGTCTCTGTCTGTCTCCACTTGTCTCTGTCTGTCTCCACCTTGTCTCTGTCTCGCCTTGTCTCTGTCTGTCTCCACTTGTCTCTGTCTGTCTCCACTTGTCTCTGTCTCCACTTGTCTCTGTCTCTGTCTCCACTTGTCTCTGTCTGTCTCCACTTGTCTCTGTCTCCACTTGTCTCTGTCTCTGTCTCCACTTGTCTCTGTCTGTCTCCACTTGTCTCTGTCTCCACTTGTCTCTGTCTCCACTTGTCTCTGTCTCCACTTGTCTCTGTCTGTCTCCACTTGTCTCTGTCTCCACTTGTCTCTGTCTGTCTCGCCTTGTCTCTGTCTGTCTCCACTTGTCTCTGTCTGTCTCCACTTGTCTCTGTCTGTCTCCACTTGTCTCTGTCTGTCTCCACTTGTCTCTGTCTGTCTCCACTTGTCTCTTCTGTCTCCACTTGTCTCACTTGCCTGTCTGTCTCCACTTGTCTCTGTCTCCACTTGTCTCTGTCTGTCTCGCCTTGTCTCTGTCTGTCTCCACTTGTCTCTGTCTGTCTCCACTTGTCTCTGTCTCCACTTGTCTCTGTCTGTCTCCACTTGTCTCTGTCTCCACTTGTCTCTGTCTCCACTTGTCTCTGTCTCGCCTGTCTCTCTCGCCTTGTCTCTGTCTGTCTCCACTTGTCTCTGTCTGTCTCCACTTGTCTCTGTCTCCTCTTGTCTCTGTCTCCTCTTGTCTCTGTCTCGCCTTGTCTCTGTCTCGCCTTGTCTCTGTCTGTCTCCCCTTGTCTCTGTCTCCACTTGTCTCTGTCTGTCTCCACTTGTCTCTGTCTCCTCTTGTCTCTGTCTGTCTCCACTTGTCTCTGTCTGTCTCCACTTGTCTCTGTCTGTCTCCACTTGTCTCTGTCTCCTCTTGTCTCTGTCTGTCTCCACTTGTCTCTGTCTGTCTCCACTTGTCTCTGTCTGTCTCCACTTGTCTCTGTCTCCTCTTGTCTCTGTCTGTCTCCTCTTGTCTCTGTCTGTCTCCACTTGTCTCTGTCTCCTCTTGTCTCTGTCTGTCTCCTCTTGTCTCTGTCTGTCTCCACTTGTCTCTGTCTCTGTCTCCACTTGTCTCTGTCTCGCCTTGTCTCTGTCTGTCTCCACTTGTCTCTGTCTCGCCTTGTCTCTGTCTGTCTCCACTTGTCTCTGTCTCTGTCTCCACTTGTCTCTGTCTGTCTCCACTTGTCTCTGTCTGTCTCCACTTGTCTCTGTCTCTCTGTCTCCACTTGTCTCTGTCTGTCTCCCTTGTCTCTGTCTGTCTCCACTTGTCTCTGTCTCCACTTGTCTCTCTCTGTCTCCACTTGTCTCTGTCTGTCTCCCCTTGTCTCTGTCTCCACTTGTCTCTGTCTGTCTCCACTTGTCTCTGTCTGTCTCCACTTGTCTCTGTCTCCTCTTGTCTCTGTCTGTCTCCACTTGTCTCTTCTGTCTCCTCTTGTCTCTGTCTGTCTCGCCTTGTCTCTGTCTCCACTTGTCTCTCTCTGTCTCCACTTGTCTCTGTCTGTCTCCACTTGTCTCTGTCTGTCTCCACTTGTCTCTGTCTGTCTCGCCTTGTCTCTGTCTGTCTCCACTTGTCTCTGTCTGTCTCCCCTTGTCTTCTCTGTCTCCACTTGTCTCTGTCTCTGTCTCCACTTGTCTCTGTCTCCACTTGTCTCTGTCTCCACTTGTCTCTGTCTCTGTCTCCACTTGTCTCTGTCTCCACTTGGTCTCTGTCTCCACTTGTCTCTGTCTCCACTTGTCTCTGTCTCCACTTGTCTCTGTCTCTGTCTCCACTTGTCTCTGTCTCCACTTGTCTCTGTCTCCACTTGTCTCTGTCTCCCCTTGTCTCTGTCTCTGTCTCCCCGTGTCTCTGTCTCCCCGTGTCTCTGTCTCCCCTTGTCTCTCTCTGTCTCCCCTTGTCTCTGTCTCCCCTTGTCTCTCTCTGTCTCCTCTTGTCTCTGTCTCGCCTTGTCTCTGTCTCCCCTTGTCTCTGTCTCACCTTGTCTCTCTCTGTCTCCACTTGTCTCTCTCTGTCTCCCCTTGTCTCTGTCTCTGTCTCCCCTTGTCTCTGTCTCCCCGTGTCTCTGTCTGTCTCCCCGTGTCTCTCTCTGTCTCCCCGTGTCTCTCTCTGTCTCCCCTTGTCTCTGTCTCTGTCTCCCCTTGTCTCTGTCTGTCTCCCCTTGTCTCTCTCTGTCTCCCCGTGTCTCTGTCTCCCCGTGTCTCTGTCTCCCCGTGTCTCTGTCTCCCCTTGTCTCTGTCTCCCCGTGTCTCTCTCTGTCTCCCCTTGTCTCTCTCTGTCTCCCCGTGTCTCTCTCTGTCTCCCCGTGTCTCTCTCTCTCTGTCTCCCCTTGTCTCTCTCTGTCTCCCCTTGTCTCTGTCTCTGTCTCCCCTTGTCTCTCTCTGTCTCCCCTTGTCTCTCTCTGTCTCCCCTTGTCTCTCTCTGTCTCCCCGTGTCTCTCTCTCTCTGTCTCACCTTGTCTCTCTCTGTCTCCCCTTGTCTCTCTCTGTCTCCCCTTATCTCTGTCTCTGTCTCCCCTTGTCTCTCTCTGTCTCCCCTTGTCTCTCTCTGTCTCCCCTTGTCTCTCTCTGTCTCCCCGTGTCTCTCTCTCTCTGTCTCACCTTGTCTCTCTCTGTCTCCCCTTGTCTCTCTCTGTCTCCCCTTGTCTCTGTCTCTGTCTCCCCTTGTCTCTCTCTGTCTCCCCTTGTCTCTCTCTGTCTCCCCTTGTCTCTCTCTGTCTCCCCTTGTCTCTCTCTGTCTCCCCTTGTCTCTCTCTGTCTCCCCTTGTCTCTCTCTGTCTCCCCGTGTCTCTCTCTGTCTCCCCTTATCTCTCTCTGTCTCCCCTTGTCTCTCTCTGTCTCCCCTTGTCTCTCTCTGTCTCCCCTTGTCTCTCTCTGTCTCCCCTTGTCTCTCTCTGTCTCCCCTTGTCTCTGTCTCCCCTTGTCTCTGTCTGTCTCCCCTTGTCTCTGTCTCCCCTTGTCTCTCTCTGTCTCCCCTTGTCTCTCTCTGTCTCCCCTTGTCTCTCTCTCTGTCTCCCCTTGTCTCTCTCTGTCTCCCCGTGTCTCTGTCTCCCCTTGTCTCTGTCTCCCCTTGTCTCTCTCTGTCTCCCCTTGTCTCTGTCTCCCCTTGTCTCTGTCTGTCTCCCCTTGTCTCTGTCTGTCTCCCCTTGTCTCTGTCTCCCCTTGTCTCTGTCTCCCCTTGTCTCTGTATGTCTCCCCTTGTCTCTGTCTGTCTCCCCTTGTCTCTGTCTCCCCTTGTCTCTGTCTCCCCTTGTCTCTGTCTCCCCTTGTCTCTCTCTGTCTCCCCTTGTCTCTCTCTGTCTCCCCTTGTCTCTCTCTGTCTCCCCTTGTCTCTCTCTGTCTCCCCGTGTCTCTCTCTCTGTCTCCCCGTGTCTCTCTCTGTCTCCCCTTGTCTCGCTCTGTCTCCCCTTGTCTCTGTCTGTCTCCCCTTGTCTCTGTCTCCCCTTGTCTCTCTCTGTCTCCCCGTGTCTCTCTCTCTGTCTCCCCTTGTCTCTCTCTGTCTCCCCGTGTCTCTCTCTGTCTCCCCTTGTCTCTCTCTGTCTCCCCTTGTCTCTGTCTCCCCTTGTCTCTGTCTGTCTCCCCTTGTCTCTGTCTCCCCTTGTCTCTGTCTCCCCTTGTCTCTCTCTGTCTCCCCTTGTCTCTCTCTGTCTCCCCTTGTCTCTGTCTGTCTCCCCTTGTCTCTCTATGTCTCGCCGTGTCTCTCTCTGTCTCCCCTTGTCTCTGTCTCCCCTTGTCTCTCTCTGTCTCCCCTTGTCTCTCTCTGTCTCCCCTTGTCTCTGTCTCCCCTTGTCTCTCTCTGTCTCCCCTTGTCTCTGTCTCCCCTTGTCTCTGTCTGTCTCCCCTTGTCTCTGTCTGTCTCCCCTTGTCTCTGTCTGTCTCCCCTTGTCTCTGTCTCCCCTTGTCTCTGTCTCCCCTTGTCTCTCTCTGTCTCCCCGTGTCTCTCTCTGTCTCCCCGTGTCTCTCTCTCTGTCTCCACCGTGTCTCTCTCTCTGTCTCCCCTTGTCTCTCTCTGTCTCCCCTTGTCTCTGTCTCCCCGTGTCTCTCTCTCTGTCTCCCCTTGTCTCTCTCTGTCTCGCCGTGTCTCTCTCTGTCTCCCCTTGTCTCTCTCTGTCTCCCCTTGTCTCTGTCTCCCCGTGTCTCTCTCTCTGTCTCCCCGTGTCTCTCTCTCTCTGTCTCCCCGTGTCTCTCTCTCTCTGTCTCCCCGTGTCTCTCTCTCTGTCTCCCCTTGTCTCTCTCTGTCTCCCCTTGTCTCTCTCTGTCTCCCCTTGTCTCTGTCTCCCCTTGTCTCTCTCTGTCTCCCCGTGTCTCTCTCTGTCTCCCCTTGTCTCTCTCTCTGTCTCCCCTTGTCTCTCTCTGTCTCCCCGTGTCTCTCTCTGTCTCCCCGTGTCTCTCTCTGTCTCCCCTTATCTCTGTCTCCCCGTGTCTCTCTCTGTCTCCCCTTGTCTCTCTCTGTCTCCCCGTGTCTCTCTCTGTCTCCCCTTGTCTCTCTCTGTCTCCCCGTGTCTCTCTCTGTCTCCCCTTGTCTCTCTCTGTCTCCCCTTGTCTCTCTGTCTCCCCGTGTCTCTCTCTCTGTCTCCCCTTGTCTCTGTCTCCCCTTGTCTCTCTCTCTGTCTCCCCGTGTCTCTCTCTGTCTCCCCTTGTCTCTCTCTCTGTCTCCCCGTGTCTCTCTCTGTCTCCCCTTGTCTCTCTCTCTGTCTCCCCGTGTCTCTCTGTCTCCCCGTGTCTCTCTCTGTCTCCCCTTGTCTCTGTCTCCCCGTGTCTCTCTCTGTCTCCCCTTGTCTCTCTCTGTCTCCCCGTGTCTCTCTCTGTCTCCCCTTGTCTCTCTCTGTCTCCCCTTGTCTCTCTGTCTCCCCGTGTCTCTCTCTCTGTCTCCCCTTGTCTCTGTCTCCCCGTGTCTCTCTCTTTGTCTCCCCGTGTCTGTCTCTCTGTCTCCCCTTGTCTCTGTCTCTTCGTGTCTCTCTCTGTCTCCCCGTGTCTCTCTCTCTGTCTCCCCGTGTCTCTCTCTCTGTCTCCCCGTGTCTCTCTCTCTGTCTCCCCGTGTCTCTCTCTCTGTCTCCCCGTGTCTCTCTCTCTGTCTCCCCTTGTCTCTCTCTCTGTCTCCCCTTGTCTCTGTTTCCCCGTGTCTCTCTCTCTGTCTCCCCTTGTCTCTGTCTCCCCGTGTCTCTCTCTCTGTCTCCCCGTGTCTCTCTCTCTGTCTCCCCGTGTCTCTCTCTTTGTCTCCCCGTGTCTGTCTCTCTGTCTCCCCGTGTCTCTCTCTCTGTCTCCCCGTGTCTCTCTCTCCGTCTCCCCGTGTCTCTCTCTCTCTGTCTCCCCGTGTCTCTCTCTCTGTCTCCCCGTGTCTCTCTCTCTGTCTCTCCGTGTCTCTCTCTCTCTGTCTCCCCGTGTTTCTCTCTGTCTCCCCGT
Organism: Petromyzon marinus; assembly: GCF_048934315.1. Lineage (NCBI taxonomy): Eukaryota > Metazoa > Chordata > Hyperoartia > Petromyzontiformes > Petromyzontidae > Petromyzon > Petromyzon marinus. Next base: position 3,739,323 of record NC_133710.1, on the reverse strand, counting down.
GTCTGTCTCTCTGTCTCCCCGTGTCTGTCTCTCTGTCTCCCCGTGTCTGTCTCTCTGTCTCCCCGTGTCTCTCTCTCTGTCTCCCCGTGTCTCTCTCTGTCTCCCCGTGTCTCTCTCTCTCTGTCTCCCCGTGTCTCTCTCTCTCTGTCTCCCCGTGTCTCTCTCTCTTTCTCCCCGTGTCTCTCTCTGTCTCCCCGTGTCTCTCTCTGTCTCCCCGTGTCTGTCTCTCTGTCTCCCCGTGTCTGTCTCTCTGTCTCCCCGTGTCTATCTGTCTCCCCGTGTCTATCTGTCTCCCCGTGTCTATCTGTCTCCCCGTGTCTATCTGTCTCCCCGTGGCTGTCTCTCTGTCTCCCCGTGTCGCTTTCTGTCTCCCCGTGTCTATCTCTCTGTCTCCCCGTGTCTATCTCTCTGTATCCCCGTGTCTATCTCTCTCTGTCTCCCCGTGTCTATCTCTCTCTGTCTCCCCGTGTCTCTCTCTCTCTGTCTCCCCGTGTATCTCTCTCTGTCTCCCCGTGTCTCTCTCTCTCTGTCTCCCCGTGTCTCTCTCTCTGTCTCCCCGTGTGTGTGTCTCTCTCTCTGTCTCCCCGTGTGTCTCTCTCTCTGTCTCCCCGTGTGTCTCTCTCTGTCTCCCCGTGTGTCTCTCTCTCTGTCTCCCCGTGTCTCTCTCTCTGTCTCCCCTTGTCTCTGTCTCCCCGTGTCTCTCTCTCTGTCTCCCCTTGTCTCTGTCTCCCCGTGTCTCTCTCTCTGTCTCCCTTGTCTCTGTCTCCCCGTGTCTCTCTCTTTGTCTCCCCGTGTCTGTCTCTCTGTCTCCCCGTGTCTCTCTCTCTGTCTACCCGTGTCTCTCTCTCTGTCTCCCCGTGTCTCTCTCTCTGTCTCCCCGTGTCTCTCTCTCTGTCTCCCCGTGTCTCTCTCTCTGTCTCTCCGTGTCTCTCTCTCTGTCTCCCCGTGTTTCTCTCTGTCTCCCCGTGTCTGTCTCTCTGTCTCCCCGTGTCTGTCTCTCTGTCTCCCCGTGTCTCTCTCTCTGTCTCCCCGTGTCTCTCTCTGTCTCCCCGTGTCTCTCTCTCTCTGTCTCCCCGTGTCTCTCTCTCTGTCTCCCCGTGTCTCTCTCTGTCTCCCCGTGTCTCTCTCTGTCTCCCCGTGTCTGTCTCTCTGTCTCCCCGTGTCTGTCTCTCTGTCTCCCCGTGTCTGTCTCTCTGTCTCCCCGTGTCTATCTGTCTCCCCGTGTCTATCTGTCTCCCCGTGGCTGTCTCTCTGTCTCCCCGTGTCGCTTTCTGTCTCCCCGTGTCTCTATCTGTCTCCCCGTGTCTATCTCTCTGTCTCCCCGTGTCTATCTCTCTGTATCCCCGTGTCTATCTCTCTGTCTCCCCGTGTCTATCTCTCTCTGTCTCCCCGTGTCTCTCTCTCTCTCTGTCTCCCCGTGTCTCTCTCTCTCTGTCTCCCCGTGTCTCTCTCTCTGTCTCCCCGTGTGTCTCTCTCTCTCTGTCTCCCCGTGTGTCTCTCTCTCTCTGTCTCCCCGTGTGTCTCTCTCTCTCTGTCTCCCCGTGTGTCTCTCTCTCTCTGTCTCCCCGTGTGTCTCTCTCTCTCTGTCTCCCCGTGTGTCTCTCTCTGTCTCCCCGTGTGTCTCTCTCTCTCTGTCTCCCCGTGTGTCTCTCTCTCTCTGTCTCCCCGTGTGTCTCTCTCTCTGTCTCCCCGTGTCTCTCTCTCTGTCTCCCCGTGTCTCTCTCTCTCTGTCTCCCCGTGTCTCTCTCTCTGTCTCCCCGTGTCTCTCTCTCTCTGTCTCCCCGTGTCTCTCTGTCTCCCCGTGTCTCTCTCTCTTTCTGTCTCCCCGTGTCTCTCTCTCTTTCTGTCTCCCCGTGTCTCTCTCTGTCTCCCCGTGTCTCCCCGTGTCTGCCTTTTTGTCTCTGTCTCCCCGTGTCTCTCTCTGTCTCCCCGTGTCTCCCCGTGTCTGCCTTTTGTCTCTGTCTCCCCGTGTCTCTGTCTCCCCGTGTCTCTCCGTGTGTCTCCGTGTCTCTCTGTCTCTCCGTGTCTCTCTGTCTCTCCGTGTCTCTCCGTGTCTCTCTGTCTCTCCGTGTCTCTCCGTCTCTTTCGCTCGCGCCGACAGCGGCGGCGGCGGCAGGGCGCCTCGAATCAAACGGATTTTTTTTTTTGGCCTCTCTCGCTTCCTACAAACGCATTGCTCGAAGTGTGGTCAAGGCAGAGAATTTAGACCTCGGCGCTATTTTCGTTGGCGCTTGGGACAGACGAGTGCGCGTGTGCGTGTCCACCCACCCCTTCGTGTGCCGTGCCGGCATTCATAGGTGCTCGCTAACAGCACTTGCCCCAACAGTCTGTCAAGTCACTACAGGGGGTAATTGTCTCTCTCTCTCTGCGTCTGTGATGTGCGCACGTGTGCGGGCGTGGTGTTGGCCACCCACCCCCTCGTGTGCCGTGCTTGCCTTCAAAGGTGCTCGCTAACAGCGCTTGCCCCGACAGTTTGTTAAGGCTATACGGGGGATCTTTGTCTTTTGTGTGCGTGTTTAGCGGCAGGAGAGTGTAGCTCGCAGTATGGTGGTTTGTGGCAAAGCGCACTGCGAACCCGTCCGCTCGAGTTCCATTCCCAGCTCGCAGCCAACATCGGTGACGAATGTCTGCACCGCTTTCTGGGGCTCGCTACAACACCGCTTGCCCGTGGCCCACGCAAGGACGCCGCGTACGTGTCCCGCGGTGGTGGGCGGCGATGCAGTGGTTATCGCAGCCGCCTCCGCTCCCGTAGAGGTGGTGGCGAGAAGGAGGGGGGGGTGTTGTGTGTGGAAACTGCGTTTCACCAGCTACACCCCCCCTCCCACCCTACTGCCTGGGTCTATCTCCTTCGTGAGCCATCATTGTGTGCTTGCGTTGGCCATTACGTCAATCTTCTAACCCGTTCCTGCCTCGGACGATTGCACACTCGCTACACGCGCGTTATTCGTGGCTGCCTTTGTGGTGGTTCCCCCCCCCCCCCCACCCCCTTAACTGCTGTGGATATACATCAGGGCACACGGTCATGATCTATCTACTGCTATATGAAGCCCCCTCTCCCCCAAGCCGTCGCCCATCCCTCACGATCCTGTAATGTTATGAGCCGATTTTTTCAGTCTCATCTTTGCGATGGATTCCTCCCCGGGCCTATTCCGTCCTTTGCTTGCCACTCCGTTATTATTCCCAACCGCTGCCCTGACCTATGCACACCGCACATGCAGTGGTGTGCATAGGTCAGGGTATCGTGGTCATTGATTCAGGACTCGGCACAGTGAGTCTAGATTTGTTTTGAAGTTGACAGCCACACACTCAGGGCCATGGGTTCAGGGACTTGAGGTCATGGGGCCAGGAGTTTAGGTCGTGGGTCCACGAGCTATGAGTCTGAGACTCGGGATTTGGAACTCTATCACGTGTCATTGGTTCGGCATTTGGGGGGTCATGAATCTGGGCATTGTGGTTATGGGTTCAGTCTTCAGTTGTGGGGCAGCGACCCGGGGATCGGGGTCCAGGAGTCCGGTATCCACGGTTCAGAACTCGATTACGAGCGTGGGAGTAGAATGTTGTTTGTCTGGGACGCCGGGTTGTGGGTTTGGGACTAGCTCATGACCCTGGCTTGTGGGATTGTGAATGCGAGTTTCTGGGTCACGTGCCCTGGGTCTCGGGGCTTTGCGTTTGAGATGCCCCGAGAGCCCCCATCGTTTAAAAACCTCCCGGGGATCGTCCATCTGCGCCCTCGTGCCTTATTTTGGCTGCTGGAGGAACAAAAATAAAACGTTTCGTTAACGAACTTTGGCTGAAATCTCTGGCACTCAGCGGGGCCCATGTAGTTTTTAAAGAGTTACACGCGGTGCCTTTCCTGCGTTCAGATGTGTTTACGTTTTACTCCGCGTGCGCGTGGTATAACTACGCCCTGGGACGGGACCGCTGGCAGGCTATTCCTAATGAGCCTATTACCCTGTTTTTTTTTTCTTTCTGGAATTAAGCTATAACGCGCGCCACGATTTACAGACTGTGCGCCGTGCCCGTTTAAAAAATATAAATCTAAAGAAACGCAGCTTTCACATTTTACAACCTGGAATGAAGAGGTTTTTAATTGGCACCAAAAAAATAAGGAAAATAACGTGAGGGAAAACGTGCAGCTGTTTGGGCTGTGGCAAGGAGGAGGAAAAATTCCCGTGGTGTGGGCATCGATCCCGGTTTGCTTGGCTCGGTGGCAATTGCCGAAGCGTGGCGTTGCTCGGTCGGAGTCGGGGAGTTCGGTCATGCTGACACACCGCGCTGCCAGGAGCCGCCATTCCGAGCTCGGGGTCATTTTTAATGAAAGCCAAAATCCGAGCGACCTGCCAACGCTGCTGCCACAGCGGTGTGTATGGGTGGCGCGCTGGGACTTGCAATCCACAGGTTCGCCGGGTTTGATTCCATCTCCCCGGCACGGCAGTTATTATTCCACCCACAACAGCCGGACCGCCTCTGTCCCAGCCAGCAGGACGGTGCGGGTAACGCCATCCTGGCTGCGTGTGGTGGGGTAAAATGTCGGCAATCCCCACACCTTAGAGCCGGACTTTGGAATGATTGATGAGAGAATGAGATGTCAGGCACTCTTGAGATGCTGGGGGCATTTAAGTGCCTAAACCTCTTCGAAGACGTATGATCAGCGTGGAAGAATAGGCCAAAATATACCCTTCCACTGGCAGTGGCGTGAGCAAGCGATTTTTTTTTTGCAGGACAGCAGCTCGTCGTCCGTCTTGCTGCGCCGTGTTTGCCGGGCATTAACTCCCTATTTGGAGGGGGGGGGGATGCGTGGGCCCTCTCTCGCCGACGGGACTGTCCACGACACTCCCCGCAACTGCTCGGAGCGCGTTCCTAATCCCACGGAGCGCCGGTGGGATGGGTCCCTGGCGTCTCTCACATCGGAGCTCGCAAAGTCACATTTCCGCTGAACTTAAGAGCCTAATTAAGATTGCGGCGTGTTTTTTTTTGTTTTGCAAATATATTTTTGGGGGACTTTCCCCCCCCCCCCCCAAGTGCTGCTTGCCAATTCGCTCCTCGCATCAGCCCCCACACCCCCCACACCCCTCCCGCCGCACCACCCCCTCCCACAACGTTGCACCGCAGCCTTGATGCGCGTGTGATTCATTACCTAAGTGGAAGTGTGTTTACTCAAGTTGTCAGAATTTATGGCTGTTATTGCTAAACGTTAGCATCTTCCAGCGGGGGCCCCGTGAGCCAGGCGGGCGCTGCTCGTGCGGCGGCTTTGTGTGTGCGGGACGCTGAAATGGCACGGTCTGCCGGTGTTCTGCCCCGTCACGGCTTTCCTGCAAAATGTCTTGTTAGTCATCTTTCATGCGCCGAGGATGTGCATGTGTTTCCAATACTGGCGCTGCCAGCACCGGCACGCAGTACCAGACTCGTCGGCCTCCCCGCCCGCCCGGCCGGCGCCCCACCCTCGCTCCTCCGAGCCGCTGCTGGAAGCGGCGATGAGCCGCAGAGCAAATGTTGCCCCTTCCCGCGAAATGCCGTTGCGGGCCCCGACGCGGTGGCGGTGACTGTTGGGGGACTTGGTGAAACACCTCGCCCCATTGTGTTTCTGTTTTTTAGCAGCTCTGCCCGGCGCAAATTGGGAAAACGTTTGCTAGGATGCGCGCGCGCGCGAAAGAAAGACGGGAGGGCGGTTATCGCGGACTCCACGCGAGAATGACGAATGTCGTCTTCGTGTGTGGCTCCGCCGGCGGGACCTCCCGTGCGCGGTGGGCAGGGAGGGGTAGGGCTCCGCCTCGACCCACCTAAGGTCCACGAGATGGAAACAGGTTTTTTTTTTAAAAGGGGGCCCTCTTCACCCGAGCATTCAGATGCCACATCTGTGTGAGAGGTGGCCGGGTGGCACAGAGGTCAGAATGCCGATCCGTCCCCAACTGAGATCTCTCGGAGTTCAAATCTGGGTGGCTGCCCTGAGAAAAATATTTTTCAATAGGTTCTTGAATGCAGCGAGTTGATGGGCTCGGTCCATTTGCAATGTACATAGCAGTTCTGTGATATCTGCTTCTTCGGACTCTTCTCTAGCATAGGGATGTTGGGGTGGGATGCATTGTTCCGAGAGATCTGAATGGATTTGTCTCAAGGCACGATGCCAAGAGCGCAATCGAGATACAATATGGGGGGGGATTGACAACGGAAAAGACATCGCCATGTTTTTTTTTTTAGGTGGGCCTGGTTCCAATTGTATATCAAGCAAGGAGTATTCACTCACGTGAAGATGAAAAAAATATGAGCTGAAAAGCACGGTCTAGTATTCCCGGAATTCCGTTTCCCCGCAGTAATTACGCAGGAAGTGGGTTGCATTGACTTCCTGTCTGCTGGACCTCTGGTGAACATCACGGATAGACGCAGAAGCGGCCCTCTGCCTCCAGGTGACACGAGGTCACTACAAACACCACCACCAACCACCGCCTCTGCTACCGCTGCGGCTCAATGCGGCTGGCACGGAGGAGTAAAATTCAAAAGGAATGGCGCAGCCCTTGCAATAGCCATGTTCGTGGCCCTTCCTGCGGAAGTGCATCTACCAGAGTCATGGTTGGTCGCCTACACTCCCACGTTTGTCCAGATGTTTTGAAAATAGTGTGAGCAACCACACTTTACCCCAATGCGCACAATCTGCCGAACGACTGTGCTGGGTGGACAGAGGAAGGGTGGATTTAATAAACCTGCACCGTCATTAATACCTGCCGTGCCGGGAGATTGAATCGAGCCAACGGACATCTGGGTTGCAGGACGGGTGGTGCCGTGCCGGTCTGTATGGTGAGACCTCCCCTACGGTCGGTGTTGAGGGCAGGTGGCAGATGGGAAGGCTAGGGGAGGGGGCGGTCGTGAAAGACATTTGGATGCCCAGTCCAACTCTCCACATCAGTTCAGATGTATCTAAACCCTGACAGCGTTGAAACCCATTTGAACCTACACGATGTCCTGGGATGTCCTGGTGGTTACAGAGACTTTGTCCCGGCGTCCCCATGAAGGTTTTGCAAATTTTTGGATTTTGTCTCTGTTTAAAACAACTTCTGGCCTCGTGCTCGACTTATTATACGGACACAGGGCGGGGCTACCTGGGCGGTGGGCGGGGATAGTGAACGGATGGGCGTGGCTAAGAAAAAGTGGGCGTCTCTCACAGACGGTTGGGCCTGCCAGCTCCACCACGTGTCCTGGTTGAACCTCCCAAGAACCCTTGGCAACTTTACACGCCCGTGACTCTGTCCCCCCCCCACCGTGTCTCCCGCACTCCGGTGTAGGAGGACGGGCGAACGCGCGCGTTGAAGCGGAGCGATCGTCCGACGCGTCCACGGCGAAATCTGCCACGTGGATCGCGCTGCCCCATGAATGAACGCTCGCTCTCTCATCGAGCCCTGTTCAGACATCTGTGGTGCACGTTGTGGGGGGGGGGGTGGGTGGGGGAACGCGAAACAACCGGTGACACCGGTGCAGCGCGGAGCCGAGGGCACCGGCCTAGTGCGTGCCGAGTGCGTGCACGCGCGCGTGTGATTGTTCGCAGGCTCACTGCGTGCGTACCCCGGTGCTGTATTATCACGCGGCGGCTGTTTCCTGCTGGCTATTTATTAATTATTTTCGCAGAAAGTGCTTGTGTTGTACGCATGCAGAGTGCGTTTTGGGGTTGTTGTTTTTTTGGCGAACGTTTTATGTTCCCGAATAAATAAGCTGCAGTTTGTAACAGCTGGGAGGGGGAGGGGGACTGGTGGCACAGTGGTTGGCGTGCCGCACCATTAAACCCGCCAATCCGAGTTTGATTTCTGGTCATGGCAAACAGGAATCGAGGGTGATCTTGAACCTTTCGTACAATTTGAATCGCCCTTCAATGCGTAGCTGCTGCGCGACGGGACAACAACCAGCTCCGCTTCGGAAGTTGACAACGGGAATGAGAGCGACCAAGGAATGGAACTCCTCCAGGAGGACGCTCTCAGCGAGGCGATAAGAGCGATGAAATCGGCTAATGTTGCAGGTGCCGGGGGATGGCTTATTACATTGCAAGTTCGTGAGAGATTGAAGCGGCTTTGATTGATAGATTGTATTTTCTTTATGGATGGATTGTATTAAATTCGACAGGGAGGGCCCAATGAGCTGCTAGGCTCTATTTCATGCTTTTGGGGGGTGGAAGGCCTTAATTCAGCAGTGGATTGAACCTGGCTGACATAGGCATGTACGTTGAATTTCTTTCGCGCCGCACGTAGCCAAACGGTGCTCATCGGAGGTAACGAATGAGAGAACTCGGCTGCGAGGCTTTTACCGACTGTCGTAAAAAAAAAAACAGAAAGTGAGCGTGACCTTCTGGAGCACGCTCCGATGAGCGTCTTTCTTCGCGAGCGCTGAACTACGTTCACAAGCGGGCCTCCCTTTGTACCGCGTCTCTGTAAACTGTGCGCGTGAGCTCGCGCGCGCGCGCACAGCCCCGCCGCTTCTCCGCGGAGAAAGATCTCCGATAAGAGTTGGGATCCCCGGAGAGTTGGCGATCGGTGCGCGCGGACACGCCGCATACGCGCTCGGTATCTCGCTCTGCGATCGCAGCCCCCTCCCCCCCCCTTGCCCACTCGGCGACGCCGGCAAATCGCACCGAGAGGCGGCGAAGAGGAGCAGCCGCGTGCGTCAGGGTGGTGAACGTACGCGGGTTAGCGATGTCATCCAAAACTGTTCGCGAGAGCGAGCGGGCTTGGGCAGAACGCGTCGCTGCCCAGAAGGAGCGCACCCGAATCGTTTGTTCGATAAAAAAAAAAACTTTCGGGGAGAAAAAAAAATGTACTGACGGGAGTGGCAGCTAAGAAATGCAACTGGCACGAGAGGTATAGCCGGTTACCACGCTTTCGGGGACTTTCTCGATACGCTGCAGTGCCTAGCGACGTTACTAAGTGGTCTCGCTCTGCGTCTCCAATTGCACTCGTTCATTTCGTCCCGTCACGGTCACGCTCCGCTCTTTTGGTGGCGGTCGCAGTCGTCGGCGTCAGCTCGTGATGATTCCCGTCCACTGCATAAAACGCGCACCCTTCCGTTGACGGACATCTTCACCGCTGATTTCGTGAGCCCCAGTTAACGATGGGGGGGGGGGGGGGTGGGGGGACGGATCTGGCTTTGTGGCATGGTAGGAAGCTGCACCGCAAGCTCCCCCAGCTCCGCCTCTCCGCCGGCAGCTGTTCCGTGCCAGGCCGGGTGCATGCGCACACGCGCCCTCCTCCGCTAGCTTCACCCCATCCGTCGTCGCACGAGAACCAATTAATACTCGCGTCAGCCGAAGGGATTAATTGGCAAACGGCTAAATCCCTGGGGGGGTGTTGGACGGGGCGGGGGGTGGATTGTGGGTGGAGGGCCTCGCATAAGCAGCCGGCGTAACCTCGGTCAGATTTGCCGTTGGTGTGCAGCAGAACGTTACTGTCCCTGCGACGAGCGATTGGTGTTTAAAGGAACGTTATTCAAGGGAAGAGAGGAAAAAAAATGAGAATTGGGCTGTAGTCCGTCATAACAACGCTAAATTGTGTTCGTGTTAAGCTCTCGCTGGGGAGCGATATTTCAACATTGTACGGTTTTTAAAGCGTTTGGGGGAAGAAGAAAAAAAACACGCACGAAGAAAATTAAACAAGGGGGCCCATCCCACAGCCCATCCACTTCGCACGATTCCACAGATGAAAGGGGCACGTGCAGACGGAACGCTTTCCATTCCTTTCGCAGCAAAAGCAGCGGCAGCAGAAACGGCAGTGGCAGCAGTAGAAACATCAGCTACAGTCACGGCAACAGGAACCGTGGCAGCAGCAAGGGGTGGTAACGTTCGGAATGCCGACAAAAAATCTGACCGAGGTTGTGCCCGGCTGCTGACACGAGACGCCACGGTGGCGAGATGTTAACCACCTCGCCTGGTATACAGGAGGTCGTGGGTTCGATACTGACTTTGATGCCTGTTGTATATTTGGAGTTTACATGTTCTGCCAGTGGTCGCGTGGAATTTTCTCTGGGGTCCTCCGATTTTTTTTTTCCCTCCACGTTTAGAATCAACATTTGCGCGTTTAGAGCATTTGGGCCGCTATAAATTTCCGTGTGACGATGAATTACTTCGTCGACCCATCATTTGCGATGGCCAGCTCGCTTCTGACGAAGATCTATATATAGCTCAGAGGGCCTTACGTGGTAAAATAACAAATTGTTTAAGTAGCGGTAGAAGTATAAACGGCTGCATCCTTCGGCAGCGGCGGCGGCGGCAGCACCTGCGCGGCTCTCCCCGTACTCACGCCGCGAATAGCCCCACGTGGAGTTGTCCGTTGCTGCGAAGGTGGCCCTCGCCGCATTAATCCCCGATTATGAAACTCTACCCTGACAGCTCCCAGCAGCTTACTCCGCCCAGGTGCGGGCGTCGAGAGAGGGGAATTTTTTTTCTTTTTTTAATGATGTGAACCTTCGTTGGGCCGTTATTGCTTTTGGCGTTCGGCGAAAATGTTTTGGTTTTTCCGCGCTTTGCGCGCTGACGAGAGAGCCGAGAGGCGGCGGCCAGGGCTGAGTGCGCTGGGCGCCGTTCCCACCGCGCCGTGGCGGCCCGGCCCCGGGGTTTTCGTGCCGCCGTGTTGCCGACTGCGTCATGTTTCGCGAGCCGAGCGGGGGTTGTTGTTGTTTTTTTTTGTTTTCTTACCCCCCTCCTGACGTGGTCGTGGCAGAGCCCTACCCGGCGCGCGGGAACGGCGGCAACTCGTGCCGAGGTCGCGTTCTTTGGCGAAAGCCTCCAACGCTCCGCGTTTCACAGCCATGAAAATCAAGATAAATGCAGGACTTTTTTTTTTATCTATCCTCTCCTCCAACCGGAATGCGTTTGCCAGCTGCGATTTTTCTGCTTGATGAAAATCGCCGCTGTAATCCCACGCCGTTTGGCGTGTGGTGTGATTTGTGTGTTGTGGGGGGCTCGGAGGCTCGCGAGTGTCCCCCCACCCCCCCTCCCCCTCCACCCTCTGCCCCCTCCTCCCCCGCGGGGCGGTAAGAGCTCCACGGAGGCAGCTGCAGGCGAGACGTGCGAAAAGCCTCGCTAGAGCCGTCACCCCGCGGACACGATGGCACAGACGAGCAAGGGGTCGGGTTCCAACCGCACGGTCACGAGGAAATTAAAATGTATCATCGCGATATAGTTTAAGCATTCCTTTTATGAGCCTCCTTAGAAGTCCCCGTGACACTGAACGGATTAATGTGGTCGCTGTCAAGAACGGAAGCCGTCAAACTAGACGGCGTCATTGCTGACGGCTCTTTCTCCTGTCCCCGGAGTCCGAATTCTGATTTATAACCCCCCCCCCCCCGGTTGCTTTCATGTTCGGCCCCCGTGGGTTTGATGTCGTGGCATATTTAACAAATCAAGTGCTCGGCAATTCATCTTCCCCGTGTGGCCGCCCTTCAGTCTGGGGTTGGCGCGCCGCAGCGTGGAAGCGAAGACGAACTCGGCGACGGTGGCAACGTCGTCGTTTTCGTCGTCGTTTTCGTCATCGTCGTAGTTGTGAGCGAGTGAGCGTAGCGGCGTTGGCTTTTGACAATTCGCTGGCATCGGGAGAGGGCAATTCACTATCTGTGCTGCTACGCTCTCTCTCTTTGTCAATGACGAGACGACGCATCGCGACAGGAGAGCTTGTGTGCAGGCTGGAAACGAACGGATTTAAAACTATGAAAACTTAATTTTTTTGTTTTTTTTTACCAGGTCAGGCCCACAGCTAGAATAGCTTTTTTATTCAGAAGCGACCCGGCCACAAATGATAACTCAATGAGAAGTGGCTTATGCGGAAAATGTATAGCAACCAAATGCTCTAAGCACGCGTTTCTTAAATGTGGTGGAGGAAAAAAACCAGAGGACCCGGAGAAAAATCCACGCGACCGCAGCGGGGGGAGGGACGCGCAAACTCCGAAATATACAGGCGTCGTTGGCGGGATCGAACCCGAGACCTCCTGTAGTACCGGGCGAGGTTGCTGACGTCCTGCCACCATTTTACGGCACGCAGGGGCACGCTGTTCTCACGGGGTAGGAAGGCACGCGACCGGCTCGGACGCGACCCCAGAGCGCCGCACACGTGACCACCGCACATCGCGCGACGCGCAGCGGCGTGTCGTGCAGCTGCGAGCAGGCCCCCCCCCCCCCCCCAACGCTGCGTTGCGTTTAAAACCTGCGAACGACGACGATCTGGACGTTGAAGCCAAAACTTGCGTTGGCGCGGTCGCCTGCGCGGGTCACGCGAATTTGTTATTTTGTCGCCCGACCGAAATGAAATATTCGGAGAGGTTAAACAAAATGCAAGCGGATGGGATGGGAGGGGTGGGGGGCTTAAACGTACGGCTGCCGTTGGGTCGCGGGGTGCAGAATCTAAGAGGGTCTGGCGGCGAGACGCGGGGCCGCTCACTTATCTTCATTACGGCGCGTTTCATGTCCAGCCGCCACTCTCGAGCGTTCGAGACGGGCTCCAACGTGACCCTCGCCACCGGAGCCTCATCTGTCTTAATTAAAACGGCAAACAACTCGGAGGAGGGAGCGGCGGGGGGGGGGGCGGCTTGCATCCGCTTGGACCGCTCAAGTGCCACAGCGTGCATCTCGCGGGCACTGCTCCAACACGTGGGGGAGGGGAGGGGGGGCGGGGGGAAGGGGTATGGGAGGGTGGAGGGGGATGGGGGGGGGGACCTTCCTGATATGGCGGTACCACGGTGCGTATCGTGCGATGTGATTATCGTTGCTCGTTCAATGTATTTTATGTTTTGGTGGAATAGGCAAACGCTGTAATTAGATTCCTAAGTAAATAGCTATTCCAAATTGAATGGGTTTGCTTTTTGCCAAGGTAATTTCGGAGTAACTGACGGCTCTCGGTCGCGTGACATCATCGTTTTTCCCCGCAGCTCTTAATTGCTCAATTAAGTATTGCGTAACTGACAGCCGCGTGCGTCATGAACATTGCAGGATGTCAATTTGCAATTATTAGAAAACTGACTGCAGGCAGCCTCTTGTTGAGTGAACTGCAGCTGAAGAATGTTTAAGTCGTCTTTACACTGGGAGTTCTAGCAAAGCACAAAGACGATATTGTAATAATACGAATAAAAGCAAATTACAATTGCAAAGTTAGGAAAAATTATATCGCGATGACCCTGACTGGGTCAGGTGGCTTGGTGCCAGAGAGAACTCGCATCTCTGTTTGAGGGGTTGACTCCTCCAGTATAAATATGTATTCATACTGGAGGAATCCGATGAGCTATAAAGCTCTTTCACAGCTATCCAGATTGACTCGGCAAATCGTCCTCCCGGGAGTCGATAGAACGAACCTGATTTGGTGTCGGAAAGTCAGCACAGTGGTTGTGCTGCGGATAAAAGTCGCCCCCTGCTATAGGAACGTGAAATTTCCACCGCTGGCTCAGTGGCTGTAAACCGGAATTGAGCCACCCAAAGCCTCACCGCTCACTCGGGCGGAGAAACTCCTTTTGGTTTTCGACTTTCAAAGGCAGAGGGGGGGTCAGGCCACGCCACGGCAGCGTTAACCAGCAATCCCTTTCCTTTGTTAGATGTTCCGTAAAATAACAACTTATATAAGCGGGACGGGGTTCAACGGGTTTCTCTCCTAAGGCCGGTTTGAACCGTTAAACAAGCCGCTGCTGCAGCCAAATAAAAAAAACCCAGACAACTGGCGTTGGGTTTGTTTTACTAGAATTGTCCAAAAATGTTTTCGAGCGCAGGCAGCAGTTTCAAAATCTGTAAAGAAACCATGAAGAAGGGGGGTTGGAGGTGGAGCGCGGGGGGGGGAGTGGCAGGTTAAAGGTCATGGGGTTTTTGGCTTTCTGGGTAGAATATCTGCCGCTGTCTGGCGAGTTCAGCCGCTGCTGCGCTAGCTCCCAGAGAGAGAGAGAGACCGGGTGGTGGGGGGGGGGTGCAGGAAAAAATGTAGAACAAATAAATGCGAGCCGACTTGGGTTCCTGTGTCCAGCCAGCGTCACAGACTTCTCGGGCAGCGTGCTCAATGACCGGGCTTGTTGCAAACTGTTCAATTTTTCAAGCGGAGCTGTGAGCAGTTGACGGATGGCTCGCTATGGCCGAGCCTGGCCCTGGCTCCAGAGCACCGCGCACGTTCAGTGCCCCCGAAACAACCGTCTTTTGTTCCCGCTTTTATATCCTACGAACTTGCGCGGAATTAGTTTATTTTTTTATTTTTCGCTCACCTGTGAACGTCGCGAACGAGGCGAGCTGCGTCGACGTCTTACCAAGCGACGGCGGATGGGATGCGTGGAAATTATTATTATTTAAAAAAAAAAACATCTCCCTGGCTCTGCGGCAGGGCAGTTGGAGCTCGCCGTTTGTTTCGTTAGCGAGAATAGCGACGGCGATGTTTGGTTAACGACGGCACTCATTTGTTTTGGTTGACTGACGGTGACCTCGGTGGACTGATGTATGTAACCTGGACGGGTAACTGCCACCCGCCGGCGACCCTGATTGTGACCGACTGTGCCGACGACGACGACGACAGCGGGGGCCAGGTGGAACGAAGATGCCAGCTGAGACAACGTGGTGACGTTCCCGAGGCCCGCGTTGCAGTCTCTTGGGGAAGACCAAACATGGTAATTGGCTGCTTGTGTTTAGACAAAGATTTTACCGAGTTCACCGATAGGCTGACCTGATAATATTTGGAGTGGGGTGTGGCAGGGGAATTGCACGATCCTCACACCAGCATTAAACAACTCTGAGTGCTGAGTGAGCCCAAAGCGTAAAAGTGTTGAGTCTATGGCAGTGATTTTTTTTTACCTTTTACTGCAGCCTGCACTCCTTTGGTTCGCAGGGCATCTTGCACCCCCAGGGAGTGCTTGCACCCCAGCTTAAGAACCACTGGTCTATGGCAATGCTGAGTCCATGGGTAGCAATGCCTAACATAAACATCGAGTCCAGCACTCCGCGTTGTCACGCGACTGCTTCGGTGGACGGACTGACCGAACGGCTCAACGACGTCCACAGACCGAGGCTGGACTCTCGAACTCCACAGGGGCGTGACTCTTGACTGCGACTAAACCACGAGACGCTGACCCCGGTTACAACTGCCCTGGGTACACGCTGCACTCTGACGCCCACGTGGAATCGTTGGCAAAGGTGCAGCCCTGAAATTTCACGCACACCCCTTACTGCTGGGTGGGTGGTGGGGTTGTTAGACCTCTACTGGAGGAGTCCCGTGAGAGGGTGGTTTTTGACCTCTTCTTTCACGCTTGCCAGCTGTCTTGGGAGAGAGAGAGGTGGCACTACCCACATTTTACCCCACCACACGTGACCAGCCTGCCCGGTCGACAAACTGCGGTGTGTGCCCTTTGAATACCGCCGGGGTGGGTGGACAGAGGTGGTGGTGGCAGCGGCTGCGAAGGGTTTTAAGAAACTGTGGCACCGTTGCATCAGCTGCCGGCGCCGGGCGGGTGCGAAAGCGAACCAGTGACCTGTGCGTAAGGGACCAACGCGCCGCGTTGCAGCGTCCGGCACCCTAGCAATCGCACTCCATCTGGGTGAAGGCCCCGGAGCTCAAAGCCGGCATGGGCCGTGGGGTCCCTTGCCTCTGAACGAGCGACACGCAGTAATTAGTGTGGACACGAAGACGCCGGTCGTGTGGGACCGCTCAGGGGGGAGGGGCGTGAGTTCACAGGGGCGGTGGAGGTGAGGACAGGGCCATGTGGAGGGGTGTGGGTGCGGGTTGTGGAGGGGGTTGGGGGGGGGGTTGCGAAGTTCTAAGGGGGTCTCAGATCCGTTTCGCCAGCCGGGATGCAACCCGAGACAAACGGCCACTAATGAGAACGGCTGAAAGACATTGAGGAGGGGCGGGGGAGGGGGGAGCGGGGAAATAGTGGTGGTGGGGGGGGGCGCTTGCGTGCGAGACGCGCGGACCGACGCAGGGCTCGTTGCGGCGAGCGTGGCGAGAGAGCCACAACCCCTCGATGGTGCCAAACAAAGATCGCCTGTGCCCGCATTTTCCTTGGCAACCGACTTCTTTAGCAAAACTAAAAATAAAAATTATATATATTTTTTCTTACGATTTTTTTTTATTATTTTTTTTGGAGGCCGATGGACAGGACCTGGCAGACGCAATGTGCGTGGATCCGTTATGGATTCGTACGACCCTGAGCGTCGGTTTTTGAGCCACCGTTCATATTTCTGTGTTTTGGTGTTTGATTCCGATTTCCAGACCAGTTCCCAACCCCACCGGACTGCTGTGTGAAACCTTCTAGGTGCAGTTTGGGATTTTAGAAATGACCACCCTCGTGGTTTTTGATGGTCAATTAGTACAGATTACGGGGGAATTATGCTGCCGAACGGTGTAATTTTAGAAGCCAGAAATTAACAACCTCGCCAATTTATTTTGCATAAAATAGGCCCAACTGTGTCGGCCGTGATTAACGTGCCCTCGGTAATCTGATGCCAGCGTTCACAGATGAACCTAAAAGTCAGGACATGATGGGGGGGGGGGGTGCAGCCCCCCCCCTCCTTCCCCCCTTCCCCTTTTGCTAATTCATCGCAAATGCCCTTGTGCGCATTTGTCCGAAACGTTTCGCTGAGGAATTTTCCAAAAATTCATGGCCTTGGTGGCAAGAGACTTGGCAGAAGTGTTGGAGGAGGTGGGGTGGGGGTATGAATGGGGCTGCGTGTTGATCGTGCGATGATAAAAAAAAAATTCGGAGTGCTTTTTGGGTGAGGTGCCAAATTTTCGTGGGGGGGGGGCCCACTCTGAGAGTTGTGTAACTACCCTCATTTAATATTTTTACCTTCTCAAACACGGCCAGCGACTCTTACATACGTGAGCGGCCACGACTGTGTGCTGTAAATGTAATTACGCCTCAAAGCATTCGTTTCTTTTTCTCCGGCGCCCCCTTTTCCCCTTTTCTTGTACGGGGAAAAAGTTGGCCTGGCGGGTGCGCCCGTCGTTTTCGAGCGGTACAATTTTGCTCCGCTTGTAAAAAAATAAAAAATAAACGTCGCTCGTTGTCGTGACTCGCGACTTGGCGAATCGGGAGCGAGGACGTTGGCGACGGAAATGGAACTAAAAAAAACAGGCTGAAACACGCGCAAAGAAGCGCGCTTGGAATCGCACCGAAAGGACGGGAAGAGTCGCGCGCGTGGATCGGTGGGCGACGCGCGGGGTTCGCCGTCGCCACGACCGTCAAGGACGGCGCGGGAGACCAGGCCAGGGACGCATGGACCTAGAAGGGGGTGACGACGGTGATTAAAGACGACGATGTTTGTGTTCAACGTTAGAAAACGTCGAATTTTGAGAAATTCTGATTGAAAGTCTGTGGCTTCCAACTCCAATAGCCATGGTGGGGTGGGGGGGGGAGGGGGGTAGCCACCTATTTACAACCAGAATTGGAAATTTCTCATGACAGGCGTTCCTTGCATTTACTGCTCAATATTTCACGACGGTAACTGCTCAAGTGAATTCTGGTGATGTGTGCAGATCCATCAAGGCGTCTTTTACAACGATAACACAAGTTCTCTCTCTGGAGAAGGGACCCCGAGGGAGGGAGGGGAGGGTGGGGGCGTGGGTGGGGGTTTCTGAATGACGACCTCATGCCCTGTCGGTCTTACTGATCAGAGGAAGCCTCACTCACTACCACCCTCCCCCACCCACACACTCCACCACCACCCCCACCACCACCCCCACCACCACCACCACACCCGCCAAACACTCATCACCAAACTAATTATCGCCTCTGTGTGTGAGCTGGGTGTGATCCATTTGGTGCTACCCAACTATCTGCTCCCCCTCCTCCCCCTGCCCCCACGTTTCCCCTCCAACCCCACACGACAACCCCACCCCCCTCATCCCCCTCCCCCCATACACAACAAGCGGCCAAATGGTTCCGTGATCGGGGAAAATGCCAGAACACTTTGCCGATGTAATTGCCAAGCACGTCGGTGGTCAGTGATGCCGTGGCCCTGAAGAGGGAAGTATTCTGTAATTGGGGCAACATTTGCGGGCGGCGGCCTTGCTTCACGTCTCCGCTCTGAAGAAGGTCCATTGCCCGAGCCGTCGCCTATGTCGCCGCACTCGCCGATGGCGCGGCGTTTCCAGCGGCCGTCGTGGAAAACGAGCGTGACAGGGCCAAGGGATGACTCCCAGCGCGGCGAACGCGGTGCACAGAAAGTAGGGTTGTGGGGGCGGACGGCAAAGCGGGGGGGGGGGGGGACGCTCGAGGAGTCGGCTTCACGGCAAATTCCACAGCCCGCAACGTCGCCCCCACCTCTCTCCACCTCACCCTGGTCTTTGAACCCCCCGCGGCTTAGGGCTTAGCCACGCTCGAGCAGCAAGGTGTGTGCAGCCGTACCTGCCCAGCCGGTGCCCACGGTCACGGCGGCGGCAAAGCCCCCTCCCCCCCCCCCCCCCGGCAGAAACCGCCGGTGAGGACTCAGCGGGCCGGGCCGACGGTCTTGTTGTCTCGCGCACGACACGTTCAACGTCCACGCCGCAGCTCTGAACTCCTCTCCCCGTGGAAATTCCCTCTTGCAACGTTCCCTCGGCTCAAATCAATGAATTGCGACTCTTACCGTTTAGACCTTTGCATGCGTGTTGAACTTCTTTCGGAACCATACGTAGCCAACTGTGCTGTTGGCCTCGTCCTAAAAAAAATAAAAAACGATCTATCGTAATTTAGGAAACGTTCCTGGTCCATAATGGAATGCACGTCAATAAAAAAAAACTTTCGAAGCCATTTGCGTTTCCTCAATCGGTATGCAGCGAAATGTCCATCCAGGGCTGCATCGTCCAGTGTCGAAGGAGAGTTCACAGAACTACTTCTGAGATCCCCTCATGACTAAAGCGTGGTGCTGCACTTTCCACACACTCAGTAGTCGATGTTTGTCACATGGCACTGAAATAAAAACGTTTTTTTTTAGTCCTCAGAGTTGGCGTTTAGCCAAATAAAGTAAAAAACCAAATTTCCCCACGCTAGTTTTGCATGTGTGCTCGTCCTTTGCGATGAGGCTGGGACCATGCCACTCCACCTTAAAGACGCGGCTTATTTACGGGGCGGCTGAAACCTTGCAACCCAGGATCTTGGCTGTGCTGGCTCGGGGTTTCTCTGATGCCGGAACCACTTTCATAAGCACTTTCATAATATAATCAAACATTTTCTAAAAACAACCGATTAAAGCTCGTTCCAAGGAAGGTGCCCGACGGGGGGGGTGGGGGGGGGAGCGCGTTTGCCCTCTCACCTGCCCGTGCCACGTCTCTATCTGCCGCCCCACTCGCCAGTCTGGACATTTTCACGGGCGGCCCCAGAGCTGCGAATTTTCAAATTCCACGCCTTGCCACACACCGTCTGATTTATGGCCCCCTCCCCCTCTCAACACGCGTGCCTGTCTGCAGCATTCTTGCGGCACGCCACAAATACCTCATTTTGGAAAACTTAATGCCACCTTGGAAGGTTCCGCTTAATTAGTGGCAGTGTATCGGCGGGACGGTGATCATTTTCAGATTAACCGAGCAACTGGGCCTGATCCATCGTCTCCTCCAAGCTTCACAGGTGCCCACCTGTTCTGTAGGGGGCGGGATTTGCGGGTGCCTCGCGCCGGGCTACGTGGGCAACCATGCAACATTGGTACCAACACCCAGGTCGCGTGTGTGGCCGTGCGCGTGCGTGGCTATTGTGGTAAGCGGTGGTGTAGCGGTTAGCGCCGCCCGGCGATCCGAATTCAAATCCCGCTCACGGCCAACACCGGTGATGATTATCTGAACCAGTCCATGGGCCCATCTCAACGCGGCCTCAAATGAGTACCTGTTGCGGTGTGTAAACATCAGCATTGGGGAGACAAAAGCGGCCGGGCGTGGTGTTGGCCACCTACCCCCTTGTGTGTCGTGCCAGCCGTCAAAGTTGCTCGCTAACATCACTTCCGCCAACAGTCTGTTCAAGGTTATGCGGGGGGGGGGGGGGGTGATCTTTTCCTTTCGTGTCTGTTGTGGGGAGCACGTGTGTTGTGGATAGCACACTACTCGACGAACCCCATGTTAGTGACCCGAGCTCGCAAACAGTGCCTGCCCCAACTTTCTGCGTAAGCTACATGGATGCATCTGTGTCATCGTCCCCACGTTTCACTTCAGCCGGATTTTGGGGGGGGGAATCATCTCAGTAGGAAAACTAAGCAAGGCACAGGGCCTCGGCCTTGTCAATAACATCTGCTGAAGCCGGCCTTTGCTCTGCGAGGAAGAGTGGTGCTGGCGTCTACTAAGTGGGCGGTCGTTCAGTCGATTTCGCTTGAATGACCTCGGGGAGAATATCGCCCGGCTCCGGCGGTGTGACCGCCCTCTCTTTTCAGGTGCCGCTTGTCGAACTTTCTCCCGCTTGTCAGCCTACGCCCCGTCAAGTACCCGGCCGGCACGTCCACATGGCCGGCCACACCCTGTCCCACCGGGCAGCCTCCCGAGAAGAGCAAGGGGGGGGTGGGGGGTGGGTTTATTCGTCACCCTCGTGGATGGTGGGGGAGGAATTATGGCCGTGTGTGTGCGTGAGAGCGGTGCTGCGTCAATACCATGGCGGCGGCGGTGGCTATAGCGGTGTGCTCGCCCGTTACCCCACGATCGTTAACACCTGTAGGAGAGTGAAGGGATCAACCCTCCATGTGCGCCGCCAGTCGGTAAGGTCAGCCGTGCATTTTTCGCTCCACGGATTTGGCCCCTTGGTGTTCTTCTTGGTGTTTGCTGCAGTTTTTGAATCCTGGGAAATGCCCTTTTGGCCCCAGATGTGAAACTGATTGATTTATTGACGTTCATCATCATCATCGACATCGTCAGCTACGATCACTCTACTGCTGCATGAAGGCCTCCGCAAGCCGTCAACAATTTCTCAATCCTGCAATGTATTAAGTCGCCGAGCAGTGACAAAGCAGAACTTCGCTGAGCAGGTTCGCTGCGGACTAAGTTATAGACAAGTCAGGTAACGCCATAATGCACACACTGCAATGGGCGTGGGTGGTTAATTAGCACAGATATTTGGAGGGTCGGATAAGCGACGTTATTCATTGTAGGATGTTTTCTGTAATAGATGTTCACTAATACCGTAATGGTATTGCTAGACCTTGACTTAAAGCTTTCGTGACTGCAAGAATTCATATTCTTTGGGTCTTTCGGTAAAGTCACGTAGATAGAACAATAATTGCTAGAGTTTCCACGTGCCCCAATTTGACCCAGACAGTCCAGGAATTGGCATCTTGTGTTCAGGTTGTGGCAGGGATTGATTCGCACCAAGAGATCTGGTTACCTGTCTTGTGGTTGAACATCATTACAGGAGGCTGCACGGTTTTTGACAATCGAGACCCTCGTGTCGACTGCGAGAAACGTATCGTCAGCATTCGGCCTGTGCTGTCAAATCTTGGCGTAGCCCTGGTTCTTAATCTCGCGCGGGGTTCACTCGCGAGTTCTCAAGTCTGTACCGGCGTTGCGCCCATGTGCTTGGTGTGGGTGGGGTGGCGGGGGGGGATCGTTGGCAGAGGACGAGCGAGCAAACCTGGAGCGCGCCAACCCGGAGCGAGCGAACGCCACACGCCCGCGTCTGGTCGTGCCCGCGGCACTGGCGCCTACCGCGGGCGTCTGCTTCTCGTCTTCTCGAGCCCCAGCGGCCCCGCACGCCCGGCCGCACGTTCCCACGTCCGTGCTCGCACGCGCGTCCGATACGCGCGGAGCTGCCCCCCTCTCCCCTCGGCTCTCCTCCCCGTGTGACCTCCGTGACCTCCCACTCCGCCCCCGCCCCCCACCGCGCTCCAACTCCACTCCTGCGCTCCCCAAGCCATCCCTCGTCTCATTCCCACAGCCCTGCATCCACCTCCAGCAGGGTTTGCATGCACAGTCACACGCGGGAGACAAAGATCCCACCCCTACTACGTACATTAGTCATAGTTATTGATACTCCGTGTGCAAAAGTTCTGTTCGCGAGCAGCCGATTCGGGCTGATAGGGCTCACGAGGGCGACGGTGTGGCCTGTGCCACGCTCGGTCGCCTTTGTCCCGCCCCGGTGGTGATGTTCTCACCGGGTGGCGTGGCTGTCGGGTGTGCGGGCGGTGCAGCTGCAATGGGGCCCACGGGCCGGAGGGGGCCCAGTTGCCGGGCCACGACAAAGAGGCGGGGGGGGCGGGAGAGGCTTCCCCCATTTAATTCCTTTGCGCTGGGGCTCATGCCAACCGCACAGCACGTTGGGTACTTATCGGGACTGAGTGGACCTCGGAGGGCCCCGGACAGATTCAGAAATGGCCCGGCCGTGATGTTGGCAGCAGTTGGGATTCGAACTCTGGTCCACCGGGGCAGTAGACGAGAGGAGGATTTGTGAGCAAACCGCTGCACCACCGCGCGTACGTGCGGGGAGCGGGGCGACACGCACGCACGCACCCGAAACGCGCGCGCACGCAGACACTTTGGCTTGGCGTCGTATTATTACGCGTGGTTACCTTCTAACGATGTTTGGGTGTTTTTTTTCCTCTCTCTCCCAAAACCCGCGACGGAACGTTGCCTCAATAGCGCGCAGGGCTTCGTTGGAGCGGCGGTGCGGCGCGCGGCGCTTTGATAGTTCAGTGCTTGCGGCATCACAGCCGCGCCATTTGCCCGGACGGCAAGGAAGCCGCCGTTGCGATTGGCGCTAATGAATTCCAGAGGCTCACGCCTGTTGCTCTAATCGCAGGTCTTGGCACACCTGATCTGACCGTTCTGAGATTAAGGGATCAAACCATTGGAAGGCGGAGGTGGTGTGTGTGTGTGTCTGTGCGTGTTGTGTGCGTGTGCATTAGATGTAGGTGTGTCCGTGTGTGTCTTTGTCTTTGGGGAGCGGTAGTGTAGCAGCTAGCGTGCTGCACTGCGAACCCGGCGACCCGAGTTAAATTCCCACTCGCAGCCAGTGACAATTATCTGAATCTGTTCTGGGCCTCCCCAAGGTCTACTCGGCCTCAAATTAGTACATAGTGTGTGAAATATCACCATTGGGGAGACAAAGGCGGCCGGGCGTGGTGTTGGCCACCCCACCCCCTCGTGAGCCGTGCCAGCCTTCATCCTTGCTCGCTTAACAGCACTTTCCCCGACAGTTTGTTCAGGCCTTACGAGGGGATCTTTGTCTTTGTGACGGTTGGACCATTTTTCAGACAGAGCGAGTGCGGTGTGCTTGCCGTGGTTGGCCGGGTCGGAGCGAGCCACAACAAGTCGTGCACAAAATCAGATAGCAGGATTACTCGTCGCCGTCGTCGCCATCATTGCCGTCATCGCCGCCGCCACCACCGCCGCCGTCCACAACCGCGTCACTGCAAACGTGGCCAATCCCATCGGATTTCGGAAGCAAAGCGTGCGAGGGTTGAGACCGCTCGGTGCTGGGGAAAGGCCCGGCTTTTGAGTCTCCAAGCCCGCTTTGTCGGGTGGGAGGGCCCTGTCACATGGGAAAGGTTTGACCGACTCCCAGTCGTGAGAGTTTGGCTTCACCTGCGAGGAGACCGGAGAAGCTGGAGGAAAAACCCGGAGCACGCGTACAAGGGGGCCCTCTGCACTGCCATCTCCTGGCTACTACACCCGTTCGGCCCCACGCCTACAACACCTGGCAAGCCCCGACGATGGGGGTGGATCGGCCAACCAAGCATTAATCGGGCTCAACCCCGGCATAGCTCTTGAAATCCGAAGAGATGGGGTAGCGGGGGCGCGTTCACGGTGATTTTACCCGTAGGCATGTTTAGGATTTGGCGTGTTTGGTGTGAGGCAATTCTGCGATGACAGTATTGCTTCACGCCTCCATTTGCCGCTCTCTTTAGCGAATGCCGGCGTCACAGTTAATGCCGCTGCTGTTGCTGCTGCCGCCGCCTCTGTAGCGACTGCATTCCATCGCCCTCCCCATGCCCACCCCGCTCCTCCCCCCGTCTCTCGTTCGCTGGCTAACACGCTCGCCCGCTCTGTCTACTCGCACCCAGCATCGTTCACGTTAACACTCTTCCCAAACCCCCCCCGCCCCCCCCCCGCAGAGCCTTTGTGGGCCGCGTGTGACGGTTGATTTGTGCGTTGGGCGGAAAGCAGAGTGGGAGGAAGGAGTGCAAGGAGGACTCCCAAGAGAGGATCAGCAGAGATTTCACCCCAGATTGGCAAAAGCTTTGTACTGAAACTGGCGCTGCATTCTTCTTGAGATTGGCACAACTTTTTTATCCGAGCTGATACTGATTCTGCCCAGGATTGCCATCGCGTTGGGATTGGCACTGATTTTTTTCTGACTTCATGGCCAACTTTTATCCAGAACTGCCACAAACTTTCGTCTACTCCAGAATTGGTGCAACTCTCGGCGTCCCGCCGATCACGTCTTCTCGGGAGCCGGCCCTCACCAAGGTCACGAAATAAACGCTCCTGTCCCCCCCCCCCTCCACCAGCCGCCCCCCTCTCTGGGTTGGGCAGCAGGAGCCGGCGTCGCATTATAGGGCCTCAGTCGCCACAGCGACGGTCCCACGGGGCCCCCACCGATTGGTCAAGCGAGGTTGAGGTGGTGGTCGTGGTGGTGGTGGCGGTGTAGTCTGGGAGAGATTTTGGGGCTGGCGCTAAGGGAGGGGAAGGGGGGGGGGCGGCAGTGGCGGCGGCGTGGAATGCTGGGGGGGGAAATCTTGTAAAAGTTGGGTTGGTCATTGTAATTACCCAAATTACTGCTGCCAAGCGCATAAATACGGTCTGTAGCTGAGCAGAGAAAGAAAACAAGCGGAGAGCAGGCGGAGAGAATGGGGCTGTGGGATGTGTTTTTGGGGGGGGGGGGTGGTTGGGGGTGCGGTTATAAGGATGGAGAGAGGGGCAGCTATGGGGGTAGGGCCCCATGTTTTTCCTTGGCGAGGTTAGCTGGGTTTTTTTTTTTGGTGAACGTTTTTGAGGGAGGCTGGGGGGCGGGGGAAATGAGTTTGTAAATAAAAGCGAGGGGGTGACGGCGGCGTACAGTGCGCGACCCCTCGTACTCCCACACGAAACTCCCGGGCACGAAACGCCCGTAAACAAACACGTTTTGTTATTCAACGGACTCTTTTATTTTATCATCTCCTAGATAAATGGATACGCGGACAACGGACAAACAAAACAACAAGAAAACGTCCGAGCGAAATGTGTGTTCGCTTGAAAGCCTGCGGTGCCGAGCGGCGAAAAGATTTAAATGGCAATTGTGAAATGCCCCCCCCCCCCCCCACCGTTCGTTCCGCTCGTGTGTGAGCATGGGGAGCGGTGGCGGAATTGAACTCCGGCGAACCAGAGTTCAATTCCCGCTCGCGGCCACGAATACCGGTGATGATCACCTGAACCGGCCCTGGACCTCCTCCCGTAGAGTTCGACTCAAATCAATATCTGCTGCAGTGTTGGGGGGGGGGTCTTTGTCTTTGTGTGTGTGTGTTGTCTCGAGGGTGGCCATGCTGGGAGGATTTACTTCCCTTGGGCCCTCTATCCCACACCACCCCTGGTTGGTTCGTACACAAAGGTCTCCCATGTAGCCTTCGGCAGACCGTTGTGGCAAGTGCTTTTAAGCAAGTATTTATGTAAGTCCGGCATGTGTGCAAGGAGGGGGGACGTGCGGTCAGCATCCACAACCACATTTGTCTCCCCGGTGACAAAGTTTTCCACACCCCTCACCCAGGTACTCGTTTAAGGCCGAGTCGACCTATGTGCGAGACTCGGGGCCGGTTGAGATAATCGCCACTGATGTTAGCCGTGGCTGGGATTCGACCTCGAACACTGGGTTCGTATGGCAGTGTCAAACTGCAGAGCCACCGTTGCCAATTCATGGATGGATTAAGGCCTCCCCCACACGGTGCAGTGTCTTGGAGGCTGTTTGACCATACTTCACCACGCTGGTCAGTATACAGGTTGGTGAATGGAGTGGGGGGGGGGGGGGGGTGAGGGCCCAGGACCGCTTCAGACGTTTACACACCGTTGGATGTTAAGCCGTGGCACGGGAATCCAACTCGGGACTTCAGCTTCAGAACGCAGTGGTCCCCTTGGTGCCAACAAGCACTGCAAAAGCACGGTTACATTTTAAGCGTGCGGTAATTTCTGCTGTCATCGTCAGCGATGTTTAGCGCGTGGACGCCCGGACCCCTAAGAGCCTTGGCAGCCCGTAGATTAGCGCCGGCATTTTTTGGCGTGTGTCTCGGGGAAGGCCTTAAGCTCCCGGTCATGTGCACACAGGTGTGGACACGCATGCATTTCGATATTTTTTTGTCACGCTCGGCACGCTCGCTCGCACGCGTACGCATGGACACACCCACGCCAGCGCGCCCAACAGACGAGGTTCCACCACGCGGTCTGCAGGGAGACTGGCCTGGGAAAGTGCCATCGGGAGAGCTCCGATGAAGGCCGGCACGGCACACGCCACTGGGTGGTATGGCCAGCAGCACGTCCGGGCCGCCGTTGTCTCCACCATCCCCCACCCTTCACCCCCCTCGCGCCAACATTCGCACACCGCTCGCCAACGTACTTGTTTGATTGAAACCGAGTTGACCGAGCGGTGGCCCAGTTTGTGTGGCCTCAGGGGGAAAGACAAACCTGGGTCGCTGGGTTCGTAGCGCCGCGCGTTAACCACTCTGCCGCCGCTCCTAATGCGCGCGCGTACTCACGGCAGGTGTGTACGCGCGCGCATTAAACCCGTCACCACTCGCACGCACACAAGCCCATACTAGCACGCATGCACCAGCACACACAGACCGGCACAAAGATTCCCCGTATAGCCTGTAATATAACATTGGCAAGTAAGTGGCGGTGACATCACCACGGCTTGTGCCAGGCGAGGAACACACCAAAAAAAGGTAAATCTCCCCTGTGTAGCTTACGTAGTCTATGAGGGCAAGCGCTTTTTGCAAGCACCTTAATTGAGGCTGTTGGTGTGGCCAGAACTGTGCCAGCACTGCACCGGCACTGTTTGTGCTCCCCTTGTGTCGATGTTTTACACACCGCACCAAGGTGCTCGTTTGAGGCTGAGTCGACCTAGGGGGAGGCCCAGGACCGGTTAAGTTAATCGTCACTGGCGTTGGCCGTGGTGCAGGAATCGAACTCGGGTCGCCGTGTTTGTGGCACAGCGCGGCCACCACGACACCCCCACCGCTCCCACCGCGCACACGTGCGTGCACACAGACGTACACACATACCTGTATACACAGCGCATGTGGACACGTACACAGGAGCGTCGCAAGCAGGCGAGAGAACAATCAAACCACAAGTCTACTTTGCAAGACAGAGCTGGGATGTAACGAATGTGCGTTCCAAGTAGAAGTTGCATGCTCAAGGAAATCAATACAGATCAGAGGAAAATTGTGGACGTACCTCAAATTAAATCAATAATGAGCGCCAAACAACGAGTGTGTGTACGCTGGCGTGGAGGACGTTTGTGTGTGTGCGCGTTGTGAAGTGTGTGTGTGGGCAGCGATAGCGTAGCGGTTAGCGCACTGCGCGACAAACCCGGCGACCCGAGTTCGATTCCCACTCACGGCAAACACCGGTGACGATTATCTGAACTGGTCCTGGGCCTCCCCTAGGTCGACGCAGCCTAAAAATGTATACCCGGTGCGGTGTATAAACATCGCCACTGGGGAGACAAAGGCGGTCGGGCTTGGTGCTGGCCACCCACCCCCTTGTGTGCCGTGCCGGCCTTCATAGGTGCTCGCCAACAACACTTGCCCCTACAGTCTGTTGAGGCTATACGGGGGATCTTTGTCTTTGTGTGGGAGCGTATCTGCATGAGTGAGTGTGTGTGGGAGTGCGCATTTGTGTGAGTGTGATTGTGGGAATGCATTTACATGATGTATGGGGGAGCAGTGGCATAGTGGTGAGCGCACAGCACTACGACCTCATGTCACCCGAGTTCTATTCCAGGCTACGGCTAACATCGGTGGCGAGTGACGTCTGCCTGGTGATGTATAATCTATCAACCTCAGCATCGCTTTGCGGAGGCTTTCATCCACAAGCGGTTTGACCAAGGACCGTCACTGTTTTGTTTACGAGTGATTATTTGTCATCGTTATTGTTGTCTGTAAATTATGGCCGACGTTATTTTTTTAAACCCCCTTAGAGATGTGTGTGTGTGTATAGACACACATATATCACTTGAATTTCGATGTGTTGGCGCTCTATTATCGCAATGGCAAGACGGCCGTGGCGAGTGACTACCCGTGGGCGTTGGTGACAGCAGAACATCATCATCACACAGTACCACGGGAGCCCCAGCGCATACCTCGCGTGTCAAGATCACTGCCACCATTCTTGAGCCATTCACAGCAGCTCTTCTGGCCGAAGCTCGGAACAGCCGAGATCCGTTGATTTTTTTTCGTTGAATTTTGTTAAGATTTTACTTTTTTTGGGGGTAGCCAAAAAACACCGTCGCAAACTCGAACCCCCCCCCCCCCAAACCCCCAAGCCATTCTCATAAATAACCGCTCTCGATTAACGAAACATTAATTCGTCTCTCTATCACAACTTCCGACATGCTGATCGTTGCCGGCCGCTTGACGTTTTTTGGCCCCTTCGGGGGGAGGGGGCCCTGCGCTCAGCACCTGTGTTTTGTCAAATAAATAACAGCACGCGCGTCCACGCGTGGCGACGTTGGGAGGGCCTGGGGAAAACTCGCTTAGGTTCGGGGGGGGGGGGGGGGTGGGAGTAGGGTGGGAGCAGGGTGGGTCTGGTGGGGGTGTTCGCGGTGTGCCTTACACACGGCGGGGCAGGAATTGCGCGTTTTGCAAGCGGGGTGCGGGGGGGGGGGCTGTGGGAAGCGAATGCCGCGGTGGGCGGGACTGCGTGTTTGTGTGCAGCGTTTGAACCCCGGCACCGGAGTAATGGATGTGGGGGGGGGGGGTCCCGGCTCCCTCGCTCGACGCGCGCTTGCACGAGCTGCGACGTACTATCGCGACGTCGCGTTCCGTCCTCCCGCTCGCGAGTCTTGCTTCTCCGGACGCCGCTCTCGCCCCTCTCCGCGAGGTGCGCGTGGCTTTTCCGCTTCCCCCCCCCTCCGCCCGCCCGCCCGCGGGAAAGTGCGTCCGTGGCTTCGAAACCATCGAGCGCGCGCCGCACGTAACGCGCCCGGTGCTTTTCGTGGTGGCCTCGCGCTGCGTAGGGCATGGCGTGAGGCCAGCGCTCTTGTGCAGCTCCGTGCCGGCCCATTGCCTCGAGCGTGGTTGGCACGGGCCCCTCGTGCATGCCCACGCCGCACGAGAGGGTCGTGTGGCCAAAGGCCCCCCCCCCCCCCCTCACGCCCGGCCGCCTTCGTCCCGCAGCGACGCCGCGCTGTTCCACATTGGCGTGGCGTGGTTGGCACGGGCCCCCCGGCAAATTTCCACAGCGCTTGAGGGCACCCCCTTCTCCCTCCCCCCCCACGCCCCCGTGGGCCTCGTGGGTCGCAGTGCAGTGGCACAGCCTTCACGCTCAAGAGCCGCACGCTGGTGAGCAGTGCCGACTCGTCGTGTCCTGTTTCAGCGCTGCGATCGTCTGCACGGCTGTAGCTGCCCCCAGTTCAGAGCAGGGCCCTGCGCATTACATAGAGAAGGGGGGGGGGCGGTGGGGGGGAAGCCCAGGCTTGCTAACCTGGCCGGGCTATCGCATTCTTGGCATAGGAGACGGAAGGTGGTGGATGTGGGGGGAGGGTGGGGGCCTAGGTGGGAGAGGGGGAGGCTGTGCCCGAGTGTAGCTGGGATCAATGCAACAGCATGACTGATTGTCTTTTTTGTTATTTGCTGCCTGGTGGAGTCCGCGTGTGTGTGTCACTGGAAGGTGGGGAGCGGTAGTGTAGTGATTAGCGCGCTGCGATAGGAACCTGGCGACCCGAGTTCGATTACCGTTCACGGCCAACGCCAGTGACAATGATCTGAACCGGTCCTGGGCCTCCGCAAGGTCGACTCGGCCTCAAATGAGTACCTGGTGCGGTGTGTAAAACATCGCCACTCGGGAGACAAAGGCGGCCGGGCGTGGTGTTGGCCTTCATAGGTGCTCGCTAACAGCACTTTGCCAAACGGTCTCTTCAAGCTACACGGGAGTTCCTTTGTGTCATTGGAAGTGGTAGTGTAGTAGCTAGCAACACTGCGTCAAGAGCCGAGTGGCCTCAAGTTGGATTCCCACGCAGGGCCAACATCTGTGGGGAATCCGAACCGGTCCCAGTCTCCACCCCTGGGTCCTTTCGCCAACAAATGGAGTACCTGGCGTGATGCGTGAACATCAGCAAACTCCGGGAGACAAAGGCGGTCGGGCACCATGCCGGCCTTCATAGGTGCTACTCGCTAACAACAATTGCCCCCCCCCCTCTACAACCTGTGAAGGCTCCACGGGACGGGGGGGGGGGGTCTTTTTCTCCGTGTGGGTTTGTGAGGACGGGGGGTGGGTGGATGTCTGGTGGCCAGCGCAGGGTGGCGGCAGCAGCGGCGGCTCGTGGCTGCCGCGTGCCGCACGGCGGTTCAGGTTGGGGGAAGCGCCCAGAAGCCCTCTCCACACTCTGTCAGCTCGCACGGTGGGTTTCCCAGGTGATGGGGACTGAGGGAGAGCGATTTGCCATCTGCGCTTTGCCCGAACCACCCCCACCCACCAAAGAAACCCGCCCACCTCTCAATACCACAAACCTCTGGCAGTGTGGCCGGAAGCCCCCGGGGCCCCCTCTGCCCACTGGAGGCCAAAGCGTTGTTCTCATCCCCCTCCCTCCCTACCTCCCTCCCCACTCTCTCCTCTTCCCCCGCCCCCCGCGCGCGCACGCAAGCATGTGATGCTCTTTTGCGAGCCCTGTTTATTGCGCACGCTACGCCAGTTAAATTAAAATCACCCTTAAATTGTTTCTGCAGCCCGGGCTCTCGGGTTCAGGATCCTTTTGGTGGTGTGGGCCTGGCGTACTTGGCTGCACTCTCTCGCGCTTTCTCTCTCTTTCTCTCTTCTTCCCCAAAAATAAATCCTCTGCCCCCAATAGTCATGTAAATGGAACGCGATCGGTTTAACGGACTGCTCGCGATTTATTTGGTTTCACCGGAGCGGCGTTGCGGGGGATGCCACGCTCGTGACTCCCTTGCCTGCACCACTGCCGGCGGGTTAGAAAGGGGGAGAGAAAGAGAGAGAGATCATCTCGAGCGGTTTTTTTGGCCTACTCTTCCATGCTCGCCAGGCATCTGGGAAGAGGTGGTTGTACCCACACTTTACCCCCCCCCCGACCCCATCCAGCACGTGCAGCCTGCCAATCGATTCCCGTGTACCCGCGGCGTTACTGCTCAAATGGACAGAGTCACGGGGCGAGGGCAAAGGATTGTAAGAAATTTGCCCCCATCATTTCCAACCCCGCCACGCCGGGAGACTGACCCCCTCCGCGTTGCGAACCACGACGCCGAGAAAAGCAATCCCCCATCAGTTTCGCCGCACATTGTTTGCACGTTAAATAAATAAAATGATAATGCGTGAACAATGTACGTGATAAACCATCGTTATTTGTCTCGCGTGGGCAAACACCGGGAGCCTCGGGTCGTATCTGCTCTAGTTAACACATTCATGGGCAAGTGAGCATTACATATTGTACGGTGCTTATTAAAACTGCTTAGGGCTTCAATTGGAATGTTGCTTCTTACCCCTTAAAATTAATTTCACTCACCAGTGAGTGACAAACACGGATGGTAAAATACTCAGAGACCCCCAAGACATGATCTGGAGTGTTCGTCACACCCAAAACTACATTTCAGACGGCGTATCATCAGCTGGACCGCTTCGTACGTATGTTGAACTTCTTTCGCACCGTACGTAGCCAACCGTGCTCATCGGAGGAGAGGGCTGTGTACGCGCGATATTATTCTTCTTCGTCCCCTGAAGCCGAGCGAGGGGCTCTGAGCGAGAGTGCTCACCTCCCCGTCTACAGCCCTGCAGAGTCAGTCGTGGAAATTCCACATTCCTATGGCGGAGGCGAGTCTGTTTGAACTCGCGATCTTCCGATGGCGAGGAGCCGCTCGCTTTGCCAGCGAGCAGCCCGGTCGCACTGTGGAGGTGTTGGGAAGAGGGAAGGAAGGGATGGGGGTGGAGGGTGGGGGGTGGGTGAAGTGGGAGGTGGGACACCCGCTTAGAAAATAAACGTCTGCAATCCAAACGGACGAGGAGCCCGCAGGCAGATCACTTCATCTTACAGAACACGCAGTTTAGTTTCGGCCTGACACCACCTCGTAAATTATGCCCCGTCCGCACCCCTCCCCCTCACCGCCCCCCACCCCCCTTCAATATATACACAAAAAATAACCCCCCGCACGCTCGTGAACTCCTTTTCTGGTTGGGAAAAATGCAGGGTTTTTTTTTCCCCGTGTGTCTTGCCCTATTTTAGATGACTCTGGTGTCAACTGTCATCACCGGTTGGTTCTTTGGCTGCGGGGGCGAGTGGGGGGGGAGGGGTGTTCACGGCTGCACCGCGCGGTCCTCCGGCGTATGTTGCGTTCGCTCCACAAGCTGGTGGGAACTTGTTTAGCACGTGGAGCGAAACGTCGGACGTTGTGCCGAACAGCACACGTTTCAACTCGGAAGACGCGCCAGAAAAGTTTTTAGTGAGTAGTTGAACAATTTTTTTTTTTAAATCACAGCGCCAACACACAAATGCTTTTGAGATGTGGCGATAAATACGGAGAGATACGCCTAGGCATCGTCGGAAAGAACACGGAGCAAATGGCTGGGCGTTGGTAATAACGCGTGTGAAGAGAATTCTACGACCGCACACTGAGACAGAAACTACGATTTATCGTCTGCAAATCTGGCAGTTGATGATGATGATGGTGGTGACATTATTGGTGATGCGTCCTGCGATACCCCCGGGGCATCTCGGCGCACCCTACATCTCACCTCGGCACATTTTCAAAGGGCACCCACAGTAGCAGCTGCCCCTGTGCAGCACAAGCTGACTTGGCATCTGGCCTGCCGAACAAAAATGGGCCCTTAGCCTGCCAGTAAGAGGGGGGGGGGGGGGGTGAGAGACGACATGCCCCTTGCTGGCGCCGCTTGCATGCGTCGCCGCGGTCGAGCGAGGCTCCCAACACGACGGTGGCCTCGCCTGCGAGGACATCCCGCGCTAAGACCGGGTGGGCGACGGACGGACGACCGTGATAAGTGACCGTGATGGAGATGCAGATCGCCGGGGCACGGCGAGGACTGGTGGAGGAAAGAAGGCGAAGAGGACGACGACGACGATCAAAACAACAACAACAACAACAACAAAAAAACGGGACCCCACTGTGGAAAAACAATAACATTCCTGCACCTCGCCAGCAGCCGTCAGTTTGCTCCTGGGTGATGAGTAACCACAGCCAACTCTGCCGCCCCCCCCCCACCTTAATGACCAAAGACTCTAATTGAACCTCGATGAGCTGCTGCTGCTGCCGAGTGGGGAGAGAGGGATTACTACGATTTGGGGGAGGGTGGGGGAAGCGGCCGAATTCGTCTTTATAATTTTTTTGTTGGTTGCGCGAGCACAGAGACGGCCTTTGTTTGACCCCCACAGCGACCAGCGTCTCCCGCTGCGCCTTGGCCGTGGGCCCCCTCGTGCAGCTGCAGGCGGCGCTGCGTTTGCACGTAGCCGGCGGATGGCCGGTGGGGATCCGGAACCGCGCTCCGTAGCTGGTTCCGTTCCGGCGCGGGACAGAGAACTCATTCCCATGGCGAGAGCCCCTCCCCCTTCGCAACCTCCTTCCCCAGCCGAGGATTGCCACCAGCGTGGGTGCCAACAAAAACAGGGGACGGATCGTGGGCATGAGAAGTGGAACATCACCGGGAGAGGCCCGAACCGCGCGTACACGTGTTTGTCTCGTGCGGTGTGTCGTTGTTGTTATTATTATTATTGTTAGGCAACTGACACAAAAGCAGGACGCTTGGCAAATATCGGTGGCGAGTAATATCAGAACTGGTCCTGAGCACCCCCCCACTCCCCGCCCGGGCCCTCCCATTCATAAAACCGTGCTGACTCACGCGGGGGAAGTGTCCTGGAGCCACGGCCAAGACTGTCGCGGCGTGGGGATAGCCGTCATCCGGCAGCGGATGAACGAAGCCTTTAACAAATCGACTTTAATTGTTTATCCAAGGTGTCGCTTGAAGATGAAGACGACGATGAAGACGATGACGAAGATGAAGACGACGAACATGAAGAAGACGACAGAGACGAAAGTATTCTCAATCGGTTCTCACCTTTGTTATGAAGGCTATCACGATTATTATGACATCCAGCCCGGGCCACGATCGTCGGCGTGGGGTCTGGGGACTGAGCGGCGGGGGGGTGGGCCTTTAACGCGCGCAACGAGCGCCACGTGGATCTGTGGGCCTTCGTTGCTGTTCCCGTGCCAACAGACATCGGCTCCCAACGTGAGACATCTGCCAAACCAGGGGCGTGGGAGGGCGGCGGTCAGGTTTGGCGGGGGGGCGGGGAAGCTCCGCGCAGGCGTCGTGAAAGACAAGAGGTGGAGTGAGAGGACCGCAAGCGTCGCGCACCACTGTGGAGGGAGAGAAGGAAACGGCTTTGCGTTTTGGTCGGAGCGTTCGGGCCGCGCGAGCCGTGGTGATACGGGCCGGAAGGAATGTTTGCGGGGACTGGTTTAGCGAGAAGCAGAGGCGCGCGGAGATAAGCGGCAGCCCAGCGCCGTTTGTTATGTTAAGCGAGATGCGGCGCGGCTGTTTGGGCAGCTCGGAGGAGCGGCGGGGAACAGCCCCCCCCAAACACCTCGCCCACTTCACACCACCTGGCCGCGCTGACCGGCCGTGTCAACTTCAACGGGGGGGGGGGGGGGGGTGGCCGTCGGGGAGTCCACGGTTTCCGATTCCTTGAGCGTCCGCTCCGCGAAACGTCGTTCTGTTGCGCGGCTCGTGGTTGTATAACGGCCGTGGTAATTGCAGCGACGTAAATTACTTTTCCTACAGATATTTTATTTTCAGTTTGCCCCAACGCCACACCCCCCCCCACCCACCCCCATCATCCCTCCTCTGCGGCGCTGCTCTGGCCGAATGTGCGCACGGCGCTTGCGCTCCATTTATTTTGTTGGCGGTTCGCTGTTAGGCGAGGAGGGCCCCCCCCCCCCCCCCCCCGAGGCTCGAACCGTCGACACTGTTCTCACGTCGCACATCTCAGCGGCCCGGTATACACAGCCCCCCCCCCCACCACCCCAACCTTCTGGTTCGCTGCCAAAAAGACCTATCGCCCCCCCCCCCGACCTCCCTCTCCATCTCAGCCACTCTGCCCAGGGCTCCTCAATCACTGTTAGTAAAATAAATAAATGCGAAACAACGTGACGAGAGAATAGAGAGAGAGAGCGAGCGTGCGGAGCGTGTGGGGCTGGTTCCCTGCCGCGGCCGCTTTGCAGATACGTCTCTGGGACATCTCGCGTTGCAGAGCTGCGTGGTCGGTGCGAGCTCGGACAGTGTTCACGTGGCCGTCGTGAGCCCAGATCGAACGGGGGAAGGTGGTCTCTTGTGTGTGTGGGGGGGAGAGGGGTTGGGGGTGATGGTGTGCGTGCGTGCACTGTGCCTCTGCATCGAGCAAAATTTAGTTTGTGCTATCAACGGGCACACTTTTAATCCACGAGAGAGAGGGGCAGCACTTTTGCCACCCACCCTGCCACCGAGAGAAATGTCCGACGCGCGAGCGTCTCGCCAGTGTCGGTTCTTCTTCATCGTCGTCTTGGAATTAAGTGCGGAACCAAGTTGGGTGTGACGGGAATTTTATTTGTGCAGTCATCGGTGACCCGGCTTCGCCATCCTTGAAAGAAACCCCATTGAACCAGGTTTAATCAAAATTGTCATTGATCCTGGAGAAATCCGATGAGCCATGAAGCTCTCTTTCACAGATGTCCTCATGTATGGATGTATGTTGCGCTTCTTTCGCGCCGCACATAGCCAACAATGCTAATCGCGGGCGTTTTGGAAAACCCGGATCGCAACCCCAGAAATCTCGGCGGCTGCGGCTCGGCATGTCTGACCTCTGAGGCACGAGGCGTTAATTTCAATTGAGGGCCGGAGGATCGCTTCGTGGCTGCCTGCAGTGAGTGACGAGTCGGGGGGGGGGGGGGCAGTGGAGTGGAAACCCGAGAGGGCGCGGAGAAGCCTCGGTAGGCCGGGCAGGAAATGA
The DNA here is from genome assembly GCF_048934315.1 of Petromyzon marinus. NCBI lineage: Eukaryota > Metazoa > Chordata > Hyperoartia > Petromyzontiformes > Petromyzontidae > Petromyzon > Petromyzon marinus. Next base: position 3,703,260 of record NC_133710.1, on the reverse strand, counting down.
ACGCGTGCCGTGACGGAGCGCCGAGTTAGGGCAGCCTGCCGCGGTGCGAGAGAGTAATGTGTTGCAGAGCACGTCCTGGGACGACGATCAAAAGTTCTCCGTTATCTCAATTTCGCGAGAACGTGACGTTTTGGCCCCGGTGTTCTCTGCGCGTCTATGTCGAGCGGCTTTTTTTTTGCGGTTTGGGTTTTTTTCCTAAGAGGGGCCACAGGAATACCGAGGGCCCACTCGCGGGAAGCCCCGAACGCCTCTGCCGGGCAATATCCATCGATGGCCGGCGGCGTGCAGCCGAACGAATTTAATTTCAAAATAACAGCGTGAAAAATATTGAGCGCGGAGGGGGGGGGATGATTGTGGTTTTTTTGGTTAATTATTGAACGAGGGCAATTTCCTTCCGAGGATCCGTGCGAGGGCTCGGTTCTCGACGCGCGCGCACCTGGGCCCTGGCGAAACGACTCCCGCTTCTACTGACCTTTTGTTGGGGCGACGTGTTTTTTTAAAACTGGAAGAGGTAGAAGTGAGGGGGTGGTGGTTGAGGGTGGTGGAGAAGTGGGGGGGGGGGGTCAAAAATCTAAATAAATGCTGTCCCCTTTGGCCCCGGCGATGGGGCGCGTGACTGAGTTTCGGCTATTCCCGTCCGCGACCGAGCAGCATGGCTGTGTCGGCAGCGCGACCGGCCCCCCGGTTTATCAGCCGCCGGGCCCGGAGAGTTTAGATAAAGGAGAGTGCGGTAGACGAGGAGTGTCTGTCTGCACAACACCAATAAAACCCATGCTGGCTGGCCACTGTTGCCATGTTTCATCAAAACAAAGCAATGGCAAAACCGCCCCCTTGTTTAACCTCCTCCTGGGCTTTTTCTTTGGCTTTGCCGAAATATTGTGTGGGGCATGAGGGCGCGCGTCCACCCTTCTTCCTAGATGTGTACTGTTCACCGTAAGAGAGTAGGTCACAAATACCTTCTAGAAGGGCTCTCGAGAGCAACTGCCTATCTTTGGAGGTTCTTGCACAAGTCGTGGCATCAATGGGCAATTGCATGGCTGCACTCTTTGTTTAGTGGCAGTGATGCGGGGGGGGGGGGGGGGGGGGTGATGGTTGAAAATTATGGTGATTGCATCGATGGTGATGGCACTGATTGTGATGATAATGCTTTTTGTGACTTGTTGATTGCTGGTATCAATGACGCGTCTGTGTCATATATCACAACTCTGGTTTAAACATGATCTTCTTGCTGTGTTTCCTGTCGCAACAGGAGGCACGGTGAGTGTGGATGACATAAAAGCACTGAATGAATAATGGATAAGTGCACAGTTTCAGTTCAGTTTATTTCGAAGTAGCCTGTGAGCTAAGAAGCCCTTAAGTCGGGTTTTATCAATAAAAAAACCTCGCATTGTGAGTTATGATCATCATTAGCCATGGTCAGTTCACCGCTGGATGAAGGCCGCCTCCCCACGCCGCTACCACAACCACCTCGTGCAATCTTGCGATGTAATGATCCACCAAGCCACTTGTAATTGTGCTGGTTGCATCACTCCATGTCCACTCCGACACGTTCCATGCCTTGGCTGCCACTCCGAAGTTCCTCTTTGATCATCGGCCATCTTCCACCCCACTCCCACAACTTTTAATTTCCTTAACAGTGTGGGGAATTATGTCATTTATCCTGCGTGCATTCTCTAATCCATCCCTTCCTCTACCTCTCCCGTCCCTAAATGCAATTCCAAGCACGCATCTCTGAACCGCTCCGTCAAGAGCAGTCGGCACGCACAGGTTATTTGTTATACATTAGCCTCCGTTGAAAAATCACCAACACGTGTCTCAAGAAACTTTCCTTTGCGAGCTTCCTGCCCCCCCCCGCCCCGAGATCATAAGAATTGGGAAGGGGACGATGATTGGCATGGAGCCGCCCGCCGTCGGAGTAACACGGAAACGTGTGTGGGAAGCGCGGCTGTCCACGAAGATCGATGGAGGACCATGTCGGTCTCGGCTAAGCCAGACGTTCTCCGGGGAACAACGCCGTCTTGTGCAGAATTCTGTGCGGCGAGAGAGGTGTGCGCAGTTTCTCGCCCACGAGTGCGTCTTGAACGCAATAACAAGCCTGACACTGCACAGGCTCCGTCACAGCATTCGGAGCAGAAAAAAAAGAAACGCGTTGTTCCCGCGGTGGTTCTCTCCGTTAGTGTGGTTCTGTCCGTTAGGGTGGTTCTGTCCGTTAGTGTGGTTCTGTCCGTTAGTGTGGTTCTGTCCGTTAGTGTGGTTCTGTCCGTTAGGGTGGTTCTGTCCGTTAGTGTGGTTCTGTCCGTTAGTGTGGTTCTGTCCGTTAGTGTGGTTCTGTCCGTTAGTGTGGTTCTGTCCGTTAGTGTGGTTCTGTCCGTTAGTGTGGTTCCGTCCGTTAGTGTGGTTCTGTCCGTGAGTGTGGTTCTGTCCGTTAGTGTAGTTCTCTCCGTTAGTGTGGTTCTGTCCGTTAGTGTGGTTCTGTCCGTTAGTGTGGTTCTGTCCGTTAGTGTGGTTCTGTCCGTTAGTGTGGTTCTGTCCGTTAGTGTGGTTCCGTCCGTTAGTGTGGTTCTGTCCGTGAGTGTGGTTCTGTCCGTTAGTGTGGTTCTGTCCGTTAGTGTGGTTCTCTCCGTTAGTGTGGTTCTGTCCGTTAGTGTGGTTCTGTCCGTTAGTGTGGTTCTGTCCGTTAGTGTGGTTCTCTCCGTTAGTGTGGTTCTCTCCGTTAGTGTGGTTCTGTCCGTTAGTGTGGTTCTGTCCGTTAGTGTGGTTCTGTCCGTTAGTGTGGTTCTGTCCGTTAGTGTGGTTCTGTCCGTTAGTGTGGTTCTGTCCGTTAGTGTGGTTCTGTCCGTTAGTGTGGTTCTGTCCGTTAGTGTGGTTCTGTCCGTGAGTGTGGTTCTGTCCGTGAGTGTGGTTCTGTCCGTTAGTGTGGTTCTGTCCGTTAGTGCGTTTCTCGTCAATCTTTTTTTCCCCTAACGCCGGCGTGCTCTCTTGTTCACCTCCCCCCCCCGCCCCCCATTGCCAGATTCAGTTGTCCCCAACGACCAAACCAAGGCCTGGAAGGCTCCGGACTCCACACACTTCCCCGACTATGCCACGTCGACCAGCGAAGGTGAAGCCCGACCCCACCAACCCCCCCCCCCCCCCCCCCCCATCGTTGTCCCGGCAGGACAGGGCGGCCATCTCGCGTCCTCGCCAATGCGGCCGTTACAGGCGCCACGAGGCCTGGCGATGGCTTAGAAGCTGGAGCCGTAATTGACGAGAAAACTCCGAACTAGTTCTGTGATGTCATCTTCCACAGGCCGTTCTCCAACACGTCCCAACGTGTCCCGCCGGAGAGACGTTCATCGCACAAGTCAAACCGGAATTCTTAAGAGTTTTAATTTGCTCAATTTAAGCGTAAACATCAAATTCGAAGTGCTGATGGGTGGGGAGAGTGATTCGTTACTGGGCTCAAAACAGCAGGGCTTTACCCTTCGGAGCCCCTTTTAATAAATCGTGAGCGGCTGACACCCAGAATCGAACCCTGACTCTTGACGCAGTTCGAACGTCGTGATCGGAGCGACCCAGTGGATGGGCAGGCTTTCGGATGAGCACGGTTGGCTACGTATGGTGCGAAAGAAGTTCAACATACGTACGAAGCGGTCCAGCTGATGATACGCCGTCTGAAATGTAGTTTCGGGTGTGACGAACATTCCATGTCTTGGGGGTCTCTCCGAGTATTTTACCCTCCGTGTTTGTCACGCACTGGTGAGAATTAAATGTAATTTAAGGGATCAAAAGCAACATTGAAATTGAAGTCCTAAGCAGTTTTGATGAGCACCGTACAATATTTAATGCTCACTTTACCATGAATGTGTTAACTGCAGCAGATTTAAAGGCGTTGTTTCGTGGTGGTGGTGGTGGTGGTGATGATGCTGCTGCCTTGGTCGTCTTGCCCAAGCACATATAACACAAACGGCTCGACACATCCGTCGACAATACTGCGTGGCCTTGAAAGGAAAAATATACAATCGGTACCCATTTGTGGAGCGGCAATTGCAAATAGTTTGTGTGGCCACACGGACGCCCCGTCGTCACAAACCGCCGGGCTGACTAACGCCGCCCTTGTTGACCATGTGTTGTTGTTGTTGTTGCTGAAAAAGTTAAGCGAGACAGCGGGGTGTTTTTTTATGTGCACGGTACATGTAATGGCCCTTTGGGCCAATCCACTGCTGGATGAGGGCCCTCCCCATGCCCTGCACATTGTGGGAGTTGATTGAAAGTCTTACCGGACACCTGTGGGAAAAAAGTGCTTTATAGCTCATCGGATTCCTCCAGTACAAATGAATACTTTGATTCTCAATGCACTGCCTCACGCTGGCCACTGCAGGCAGGTTCCTAAAGTGCACCCAGCACTGGGTTCGATGTCAGGCAGCCACTGATATCTTATCCGTGATCGGGAGCATCGGTGTGAGCAAGCAGGGCCAGAGTAACCTCACAAGTGAAAAACGGCCTTAAAGCCCTTCCTTAAAGGCCCTCCGTTCCACGTCGATAGAACGGCTGAAGCGACGATGCAGCGCGGTCATCCGGCAAATGCTTTGGTCTTCGAATTTACGATCACATCATTGCGGTCTTTGCCACAGCTGAAGATAGGAAAACGAAATGTTGGCGACGTTTTGGGCAATGGCCCTTCTTCATGGCACAGAGAGGGAGAGAGAGAGGCCAGTGAGATAGTGGCTGATACTAGTTGGAGACGGTGGTCTGTACCTTGGGGCCTGATAAGAATTAATCTCAAATCTTATCGGGCCCAGAATAAATACAATAAATTGGTCATCGGCCTTTTGACTTTGCAGATTAAATATTTTCCAGCAAAGCAAAATGCATTTAAACAAGGAAACTCTGGACCAGTTTTTCGACCTTCCGGGTCTCGTCTGCGTGCTTTTATATGCTCGCGGAGATGAAGAGCGGAGGCCATAACCCGCGATGCTCCCACCGCAATGCATGGTGGATCTCACCCCCTCTCCAAAATGCTTTGGGGCTGAGGGGACATCAGCTGTCCCGCAGGGCTTGCTGGCCGCTTGGTAACTTAGCGACCACGGAGGCGTGGCTGTGACAGCTTGGGGTCGCGGTGGCTCGACTTGATATTTTATCCTCAAACTAAAACTATTTTTATTTGACCAGGTAAAAGGCCCACCGAGTGATGTAGCTATTTTTCAGAAGCGACCTGGCCACAAGTGATAGCTCAACGAACTGTCTTATCGTCATGTGGATAATTTCTAGCAGCCAAGCACTATAGAAACACGTCTTGATTCTAAATGTGGGGTGAAAAACCGGATGACCCAGACAAAAGTCCAGCACACCACGGGGAGAGAGACATGCCAACTCCAGGCGAGGTCGTTAACATCTCGTCTCTGTGGCGCCCAGCAAGGGGGGTTGGTGAATCGGCTAGATTCGTGAGACTGCCGAAGCTCCGCTAGGCTAAGCTGTTGTGAGATGGTAGCACAGCAAGTGGGTTCGTGATCCCATCTGCGCGGACCTATTCGAGCGTCATCCCGATTTTCCTCCCAGATGCAAAGCGCTCGTGAAATATTAGAATTGGTCAAACACCCTAATCCCGGACTGTCCCGATAGAGTCCTAAGACTCGGGGAGGATTTCCAGGATAAGTAAATTACATCATGGATCCCCGCGGCTGCTAACACGTGGCAGCGATGCATCTTTTGGCAGTGCTCCTGGTGCAAGGAATAAAAATTGTGGCCCCCTTGTGCAGTCTACTACCTCGTCTTCATAGCGCGGTGCCAGGGCCCCCCTCGGGTGCCGTTGCACCGCCTGCATGCCCGATCGCTCCGCCACTATCAACATCGCTCCCCTCGACCGCTCGACCAACACTCCACCGCGGATGTTGCGCAACCTGCGACCGTTGCGCAAACATCTGACCGGGCGGTGCGACTTCTCGCCCCTCTCGGCCACTCCATCGCAAACTATCGCCCTTCGTTGCAACTCCCACGCATGTGTGCGTGGTGCGTCATGGACAATCGCATTGTGTGCAAATTCTGCGACGGGCAGGTGTCGTGGTTGCCGGGTTTAACGCACAGCCCCGGGCGTGTAAAGATCTCACCTCCGCAGGAACATTCACGTATTCTTCTGGGCTGAAGAGCCACCCTCCACCCCCGCCCTACGTGAGCCAAGGAACAGCCGCTCGGGCCAACGAGTCTGACAGCGCGGCACCGCTGGAATGCGTCGGGTGTGCACAGACGAGCACGAGTCTCGGGCCGCGTGGGGGATGCGGCGTTGGTGGGTGGTGGAGGGGGGGTAGAGAGGGGGCGTGCCGGTGTCCGGCTGGAGGATGAGCGATGGTGACACGGCCCGTCCCTGGGGCCATCGGCGACACAAACGCAGCCACTCGAGCGGTGTCACGACCCCTGCCGTCTGGCCGGCGGGCCTCTTCCCTCCCCCCCACCCCACCCCCATGCTCCCTCGGCGTGCTTGCCGGAGCCGCCGGTGACCCCACGCGTTCCCGATGCCTCGCGGGGGGGGGGGGGGGGGGCTCCGCCAGACGGATCTGATGGACGTCGCGGCGCAACTCTCAAGTGGGGCCGCGTAATTGGAGCCGCGGTTTGTGCATTTCCCGTCGGGTCACGTCCGTCCGTCGGTCGTGCACGGTCGTGCCACACGCGCACCGGCCTAGCGATCATCGACCGCCATCCGGCCACGTCGGAGGGGGAGCGCCCGTGAACGCCCCACGCTCGCGACACCCCACAGCCACATAGCAGCCTCAAGCGCGCCTCCGATTGGCAGGGTTGGCTACGTGCGGTGCAAAAGAAGTTCAACACACACACGGAGCACGGAGTGGAGACCGGGGTGGCGATTGGAGGCGCCCAGCTCGGCCGGCCCTCGTCAGACGTGGCCACCTCGCACCTGGCTACGGCAAATCCAGACAAGACACGCGGCCTCTCGCCGCTCCGGACATGTGGATCGCTGCGAGCGATCGCCCGAGGTGAAGGGCGCCACACGCGACCCCGTCCTCCGGTCGAGCGCGGTAACCGCGGCGGTTTCTTTTTTGTCATCACACGGCCCATCCGACCATCGGGCGGACGTGCGGCAAGGGCGGCTGCCGCGACCGGCTGCCGGAGTTTATCATAAAATGTTTTGCAGAGCCAGGTGTTACCGATAACGTCAGCGTAAGTCCATAAACCCTCCACGCCCCCCCCCCGCCCCATCGACCACACCTGGCATGAGGAATTTGAAAACCCCGTGGCGGATCGCCGCGACGGAGCCCACGCTCCCGTCGACGCCACCGCCGTTAATCCCGGATTGACGCCGTTTGTCAGGGGCGGCCGGTGGAGCCGGTCCTGATCTTTCTCCGCCTCCCTCTCGGTCTCTTTCTCTCTCGCTTTCATTCTCTGCTTCTCCGCCCATCCACCCCCCCCCCCTCTGTTGGTGGTCGCATGATGCACATTGCCCCCACCCCCCCAAATGGCTTGCCACCTGCGTTTTCACGCTACAGCGTGGGGAAGCTCTCATCCTGATGTCTCTCGGCCTCTTCTCTCGTTCTCAACTTCTCAGGGGGATGGGGAGGGAGGCCCGGGGCCGGGCCCTCCCTGTCAGGGCCCTCCCTGTCAGGGCCACGGCTACCGTGGGGCAGGTGTCTCGTAGATATCCCGACTCTGGCAACGTTTTTCGATGTCGCAAGGAGCTGAAGGGAAAATGGATCCCTGCGATATACTTGCTCGCGTCACTTCTGACAGAGACCATCGAGTGGATGCCCATTCCCCCAGGAAGGGGATAATCGGCAAGCAATTGCAGATCTGCTGCACCTTCACCTTTTTTATCTGTGATCTAACGAATACTCGTTGGCGAGTCGGTCGCCCCCCCCCCCCTCTCCGTCGCACGTGCCCCCAAGCCGCCCCGCGCCGATCATTCCCGCGGGAAGTTGCGTGGAGGCCACGTCCCAAGCAGGCGCCAACCCTGAAGCTGATGATTTTCTTGGCGGCGCGTGGGAGCACTGTTTATCGTGTTTTAAAAAGGCTAATCTGGAGTAATAGCACGACTCGCATTGTGAATTTGCCCTGAGCGAATTGGCCACGGACCGACTCCGGGAAGGGAGCCCCCTGATCCCTTCCAGACTTCTCTTCTGCTTTCAGTTAACGGCTCCGAGCCCCAATTGCCATTGTTGTTTTTTTTTACTTGCTTATTTTATACACGCCCGGCATCGGCGCGAAGATTAATTTCGCTTTTAAATGTCAAACAGCGGTGTTAATTTTTATAAAAATCGCTGGGCGATGGCGGCGGGAGAGGGTAGCGGTGGCATCGCCAACTTCCCTCATCTTCCTCCTCCTTGGCGACACCACGTTTCCTCTGCCAAGGGCATCGCCAGTGCCACGAGGGAGGAGGAGAGGGCACCTACTGGCACACATGCCAAGCATCGCTTAAACTCCATCAACCGCTGACCCAAAAATTTTGATGTTTTGGAAAATTATACCCGGTAACCAACAATTTCTTAGCTTTTTTCCCCCCCTTTTATTGTTGAAAAAATAAAAAGTTAGTCTTCAGGGAAGGCGTATGAAGCCCTGCGCCAAGAACCAATCATTTTATTTTCAAGGCACCCGAGGCTGCAATATGCTTGAGATGAACCGGCCCGAATCTGCAAAATCAACATTTTAGGGGCTCGCTATCCCGAGCTCCATCAGCTATCGGCGTCACGGGGCTCCGGTTCACTGGTCGCACAAAATCCTGGGATGAAAATCACCCTTCTGTGTCTACAGAGCGTGCACGAACTGTCATCATCATGAGCCGTGCTCTATCCACTGTTGAATGAGGGCCTCCCACGAGCCGTCGGTCGCCGTCTCTCGTGGTCGCGCGATGCGACAACCGCTTCAGCGCAGGAGCTGATTTTATCCGTCGGTCTCCGCTGTTTGTATCCTCTCACCTTTGGCTGCCAACTCTGTCATTAGTCTCGAGCACCGGGCTGTCAACCGTTCGAGCGAACGTGGCCTGCCCAAGTCTGTTTTACGTTTGACGAGTCTGACCAAACATCCATCTCGCAGCCACCATCCTTTTGCGAGTCCATCGAACGAGCATCCCTTTGTGGGACGTCAACAGTGGGTTTTGTTCTGGATGGACTGGCCCCTGTCACTGCAACGTGGAATTATCCCAGCACTGGCTCGCAGCCAGCATCGGAGACGGGCGCCGCACTTGCTTGACTTGTTTTGACACTGCCTCGTTAAAGTGCCATTGTTTAAAGTGCCCGGACTGAAACATCCATAACATTCTCCTCTTATTTAATGGGGCTGTGTAAGGGGTGGGGTGGCAGGGGGTGGGTGGTGGGGGGGGGCGAGGGGCGGGGTGGAGGAAAGGCAGCAGTGAAAGAATTCGAAGACGAACAAGAAAAACACAACTTTTTCTCTTAATGTTAAATAAACTGTATAAAAAATGAAGTAATGGCCCCCGAAACTCTCCTGCCCCCCCCCACCCCCGCGTCCCCCCGTCGGGGAGATGCCTCGGAAGCTCTTAGGAGGCGACGATCAATCTTGCCGCGGACATTTTTAGTGTCGGCGTACTCGCCCCGTGTCCCGAGGCTTCCGGAGGGGTTGACCGCAATTGGCTGCAACAAAGGGGACGCCTGTCGAGGGCTGTTAGCCGGGCCCCCCCCCCGGGCCCCCCCCCCTCCCACGCAATCAAAGCGCCCCGGCCGCCGGCGCCCAGCCAGGTCCTCTGGCGAATGCGCCGTGATGGTGGGGGGAGGGGTGGGGGGACGATGATGATGATGATGAGGAGGAGGAGGAGGGGGGTGCGGGCGCATCGGACGACGAGACGATACTGTGCCCGGGGCCCCGTGGCTCTATCTTCTTCTTGATAGTAGCACTCGTGACGCACGTTCGCAGCGTCACGACCACGGGGAGCCCCCCCCCTTACCCCCCCCCCCACCCCATGCCCCCCACCCTCGTCCCCTGGGCCTCATCGTCCACCCTGTCCCGAGAACGCGAGGGGGGGGGGGCGGTTGCATTGAACGGCGCTGGCCGTCGTTTGGAGCGGAGGAGTTGCCGCCCCCCCCCGCCCCCCCTTGTCAGTGGCATCTGCAAGCACAGCAGCGGTTTGCTTTGCAGTCGGCCTGATTCTGCCGACAGGACCCAGAATGGGGGCGATACTGGCCCAGCGGTTTGCTCGCTCAATCAACTGTTGCTGGGGTGCGTTCTGAGTCGGGCCCCCATCCATCCATCTGGGATCGATTTAAATTGAGTGCCACTTTGTGAGGAAGTCAACAGTGGTTTTCCTTTTTGGTTTCTTGGATCTATCTGTGCGTTATACCCCCCCACCCCCCCACATCACCTTCCTTTGTTGTAACTTTCTGACTACTCCAGTTCATGTCTTGGGGGGGGGGGGGGTCTCTCCGAGTAGTTTACCCACCGTGTTTGCCACTCACTGGTGAAAACGAAATGCTATTTAAGGGGTGAAAAGCAACATTGAGCAGTTTTTATGAGCACCGTACAATATTTAATGCTCATTTGACCGTGAATGTGTTAACCGGAGCAGATTTAACGGCGTTGTCTCGTGGTGGTGGTGTTGATGATGATGCTGCGTTGGTCGTCTTGCACAAGCACGGATAACACAAACGGGCTCGACACATCCGTCGACAATACTGCGTGACCTTGAAAGTAAAAAAATATACAATCGGCGACGTTTTGGGCAATAGCCCTTCTTCATGACACAGAGAGAGAGAGAGGCCAGAGAGATGGTGGCTGACACTAGTTGGCAACGGTGGTCTGTAGCCTCCCCCCCCCCCTTCTTTTTGTTCAAACTTTCTAACCTGCCCCTACTGGACATCTGTGGGACAAATAGCTACATAAATATCCTCATCGGATTTCTGCGCGGGTCAAGAAAGATTGTGCGATTCTGCCACGCGCGCGTTCTGTCAGGTGCGCGCGCCGGTTTTCCCTCCTCACGTGCCAGGCGCGCGTGAACGGAATTGCCCAAATAACCCCCAGCCCAAGGACTGTCGCGAAGAAGTCTTGAGACTCGGGGTGAAGCTTTGCTCGATAAATAAAGGGCACCGTTGTAGTTTAGACCATTATTAAGTGTACTCTCCGGACTCCAACGTGCGCTGATTTTTAAAGCATTTATATGCATGTGTGTGAACCAGAAGTACCTTAACTGCACAAGTTCAGAATCTTTATTGATCCTGGAGAAATCCGATTAGCTGTGAATCTCTTTTTCACAGATGCTCAGTTGGGCCGGGTCAGAAAGTCAGGGGTGCCTCTTGCTCAACGGGAGCATCTCATTATCGAGAGAATACGGTATCTATTTTATTTCTTGGTCCTGTTTTCTGGACCGCTTTGTAATCCAGAGAATTCGGTATATTATTTTCTAACGGGGCTATAATGATCTGAGGCCCTGAGCTTCTGCACCCCCTTGAGTCGTCATCGTCCCCCCCCCCCCCCCCCCCAGACATTAATACAGCCCTGGGGATCGTTGCGATGGGGCAGGGTGAGGGTAGAAGCTTGTCGAGGAAGTGGACAGAAATTAACGGAGTTGAGACGGAGCGCTCGCCTACGAGAGAGATGAAAAGCAACACCGGACACGGTGGAAATATCCCGGCGAGCGAAGCGCGGCGCGGCTCCGTGTCGCGTTCTCGCCGCGCAGAAACTCGGCAAGCCCAAACGCCGCTCTTTAAAACTCCCGTTTTCATTTCAACAGGTTATCCGGGACGGCGAGCGGGAGAACTGTACTCGCACTGTGTAATGCGGGTCATGTTTACAGACACCCCCCCCCACCACCACCTCCGTGGAGAGAGCCAATTGCCAAGTCATCTCGCGGCGTGCATCCTGGATGCGTGGCTCATCGCACGCGCAGGGCCTGCTAGGGCCAGGTCTTCACCACGCCGTGGCGCACAGACGACGACGATGACGGCGGCTCTCGTCCCCACTGTCGTAAAGCTAAAGGAGCAGCCCCTGCAATTGCTGGCGGAAGAGCCTCCACTTCAAGAGGGAGGGTTTCGAGCCGCCCCCCCCCCTCCGCTGCATGGCACTTTACCAGACCACACGTGACCTACCAGTCGACACGCTGTGGTGCAACCCAGTTGCACCGCTGGCTGGGTGGACACAGAGGCGGTGGTGGGGATTTAAGAATCTTCCCCGACCCCCCCCCCCCCCACCCTCGTCGTTTCATCTGCCGCACCAGGAGTTTGAATCAAACCGCGGCCCCCCGGGTTTCAAGCCCAGCATGTGCTGAGCCTGACAGCACCCCTGGCAGCCTCCTGATGTACGCGAGAGAAAAAGAAATGCGTAAAAAAGATCTTACAATCAGACGGTCGCCGGCTGCCTTTATAAATCAGTTTGAGAGGGAGAGAGAGCGAGAGAGAGAGCGCGCTCTTGGTTCGGTTCCAAGCCACAAAACATCATGCCGTTTTTATATTGGTGCCGGGGTGGTAGCGATGGTTTCTGTGAATTGGGGCGCCCCACGTTTCGCCAATCCCAGCAGAATTTGTGAATTTTTTTTGAGTTACTAGTTGCGTGTTTTTTTTTGTCTTTCCCCACGATGTTTTATTTCAGTCACGCGATCGGCGTCACGATAAGAAGAAGAATCCGTTCGGATCTCTAGCGTGCGCACTTGTTGGCTACGTACGGTGTGAAAGAAGTTCTGCGTACGTACACGCAAAGCAGCGGTGTGACCCTTGGTGTGTGAGCATGGCCCGCAAAAACGAATAGAGCAGAGCTACCGCGAAGAATCCCATCAAATGACCTCTGTTGCTACACAGTAGGGGGCAGCACTTTCCCACCTGGTCCACCGTATGAGAGCAATGCTCTTCGCATGGCAATCAAACCGATGTTTGAATTCTCACGGATGGACCTCAGATTGATTTAAGTGCACAAATAACGCGAATGCGAGGGTTTTCCTGCGCGGTCATTGGCGACCGCCCTGACGCCATCGACTCGCTACATCTTGAACCCCCCCCCTCCCCCCCCCCCCCCCGTATAATCCCAGGTGGCCGCAACCTGGATTCGATCCCAGGTCCTGTGCGGTGCCGGCTCGGAACCCGACTTATGAACCACCCTGGTGTGACCTCTTCCGTGTGTGTGTGTGTGGCGTGCTGGGTCACGCTCACCCAGTCACCCGTGAGAGTGGCTCGTCTGGCATTGATTCATGAATTCACCCGTGCCCCCCCCCCCCCCCCCCCCGTCTATCCCGGTCACTTTGCGTGGCCCTCAGAACGTCCCTGGCCACTCCTCCCGCTCGTGCGCAATTGCCCCCCCTCTCCTCGTGCTCTACCCCCCCCCACTCCTCGTACTCTACCCCCCCCCACTCCTCGTGCTCCACCCCCCCCCCCACTCCTCGTGCTCCACCCCCCCCCCCCACTCCTCGTGCTCCACCCCCCCCCCACTCCTCGTGCTCCACCCCCCCCACTCCTCGTGCTCTACCCCCCCCCCCCCACTCCTCGTGCTCTACCCCTCCTCTCCTCGTGCTCTACCCCCCCCCCCACTCCTCGTGCTCTACCCCCCCCCACTCCTCGTGCTCTACCCCCCCCCCACTCCTCGTGCTCTACCCCCCCCCCACTCCTCGTGCTCTACCCCCCCCCACTCCTCGTGCTCTTCCCCCCCCTCTCCTCGTGCTCTACCCCCCCCCCACTCCTCGTGCTCTACCCCCCCCCTCCCCTCGTGCTCTACCCCCCCCCCACTCCTCGTGCTCTACCCCCCCCCCACTCCTCGTGCTCTACCCCCCCCCACTCCTCCTGCTCTACCCCCCCCCCCCGCTCCTCCCGACACTAAACCGGACTGTGGGCAACAGTCCGTGTGTGGAACTTGCGCGGTGCACAAGGAGCGAGTCAACGGCTCTGCACTCAATTCATGATTTGCCTTTTTCTTGCTTTGCTCCTCGCCAACGAATCGGTTTTTGGTGCCGTGGTTTTATCACCATGATGGTGTGTCGGTGTGCGTGCCGCATGTACACAGTGAATGTATGCGCGTGTGTGGGTGTGTGTGCGCGTGTCTTTGTGTGTTTCGCTGTGTGCGCACGGTGAATTTTTCTCCTGGGGTTGTACGTGTGGAGTGTGTGTACGTAGTGTGTTTATGTGGTGTGTATGCACAGTTTATATTCAGGGGGGGGGGGTGTGTATTTAATGAACCTGGATACCTATGCAAATAGCAATTTGCGCTTATGAGGTGCCTTTACCAGCTACCCGGCGACTTCCACAGTGATAATTGGACGCGTGACGCCGAATTCCTCATCGCGTGACACCGTAGCGTTCGGGTCGTACCGCGTGGCGACTTTTCGGGCCTTGCCTGTTAAAATAAACAAAAAAAGTTGTTTGACAGTTACATAAAATAATTTAGCTTCGTTCCGCGCGCCCCCCGTAGCTTTTCTGGAAAAACGAAACGTCCCGACGCCGACGCCGAACCGACGCGCACGGCACGCCCCACGAACGCGTCGCGGCCACGACCGCGGCCAAGACGGCCGGCACGACGTGCGAGCCACGACTCATTTTCCCCGCCGCCGTCCCGTTCTCAGGCGACTTCCTGACTCTGCTCGAGCCGATGAACAACATCACGAGCTCGCTGGGCCACACCGCCATCCTCAACTGCCGCGTGGCGGGCCAGCCGGCGCCCACCTTCCGCTGGCTCAAGAACGACGCGCCGGTGCTGCAGGAGCCGCGCCGGGTGACCGTGCGCCGAACGCCGTTCGGCTCGCGCCTGCGCATCCAGAACCTGCACACGACCGACACGGGCTACTTCCAGTGCGTGGCGACGAGCGGCCCGCGCTCCGTCTCCTCCATGGGCATCCTCTTCGTCAAGTTCGGTGAGCCCGCCGGCGTTTGTTCGTCGTCGTCATCGTCGCTCGCTCGCGAAGGTTCGGGGTTGTTGGTGTTCGTGTCGCGCTCGCGTTGCTCGCTCTGAGACGGCGCCCCCGGACTCGCCGCTGGCAAGTAAATAAAACTGACTTGGTGGCGAGCAACCACGAGCATGAGAGGGACTGGGCGAGTGAGCGAGCGGGTGGGCGGGCGGGTTGGGTGAGCGGGCGAGGTGAGCGGGGCGGGCCGTCTCTGCCCGATGCAAGCACCCGTGCCGCGCATCCGTGTTTTCCGAGTGTTCTTTGATAGCCGAGGAGCAGTCTGTCATTTTTGGCCATGACGGTCAGACCCAACGCGGAGAGTGGGGGGTGTGGAGGGTGCGGCAGTGGGGGGGGGGGGGAGGTATGGGGTGGAGGTTGAGGGTGGGGAGGTCGGGCAGTGGGAGTTGCGATTGGGGTAGGGGGTTGAGTGGAGAAGTTTGGAAACTTTTCGCCAGCAAATATTTGAGCGAATGCGTAATAACGATGGCTGTTGTGTGTAAAAGCCAAATTCCCCTTGTGGCGCGCCTCTTATTATTATTATGTTTCAACTGCGCCCTCTCGTCGTTCGCCGACTCTCGCCCGTCGTGGCTCCGCCGCCGTCCGTGGCCGTTAAGATGCCTCCCTCGGGGCCGTTCTCTTCCCCTCGGCTTAGGAAAAAATAATAACTCTTATTTTTTTATTGGTACGCTTTTGAGAAAGGGGAAAAATTTGAACTTTGGACAACAAAACCATTGCTTTTTTGGTGCTGTCACGTGGCACGGCGGAGTCTGTTGCACGTGCTTGGTGTTATTGTTTTTTAATCGATCGATTGTCAGACGCCCTCCGTCGTACTACCGGGCGCCAGAAACTCGCGGCGGAGATGATTTGCCGAGGTTCGATGCGGTGTCGCCGCCACAGAGAAGCCGGACGCAGGCCGTGCCGAGGTTGCGTCCCGATGCGCGAACGCTTCCACCGGCCCCACAGCCATCCCCCCTCCCCTCCCTTCCCTTTCACGGTCAGAAAGAAACACTTGGGAGTTACCTCATTTATCAAACGTAACGGACGGGAATGGTGGAAGAAGTCGAGGCGAGGCACAGTCCGTATCGCGTGTTTATCGGACGGGCACACAACAACCACAACAACAATAATGATAACTTCAGGAGGAATAAACGCGACTTCTAACGGCACGCGCCCGCACATTTCGCGAATGGGACGCGGTGTGCGGCGGAGACCTCCTGAGGCCGAGGATCCTGAGTCCCTCGTGCGCCTGGACGCAAGCGGGGAGCCATAAATCGCAACAGCAGCAGCAGCAGCAGGAGGAGGAGGAAGCAGCGTTGAGGGGTCCCTGTAGTTGTCGACCCGAAGGGGCGACGGATCGCCTTGTTGTGACGCCGCGGATGTTGCTATCCACATGGACTCCTCAACGCTCCCAACCTGAGCAACAGTCCCAACACCAGAGAGAGAGAGAGGAGCGAGCGAGAGGGGATGGGAAGATGTTTTGTAGGCATATTTTTTTTTCAACGAGGTTGAACGACTGCTTCTGTTTCTAATCGGAGCGAGGGCCGCACGGCTGACCCCAATGAGAGACGATCGCGGTCAAATTCGTGAAATCTCCACAACGACACCCAGTGCGGATGCCTCCCCCGAGAAACGCAGCTTTTTAGTAATCTCGTGCTGCCGTGAGCACACGGAATAATTGGTGGGGGGGGGGGGTACCTAATGAAACAGCATAAGCACCGTTATCTCTCCACCACCACCACCACCCCGACGCGCCGCTCTGCCAGAGATTCGAACGGACCGTGGAGGGGGGGGGGGGGGAGGTACACGCGACGCCGACATCACGGTCGGATTAAAACTGTCGGATAACGCAGTCAAAACATTCTCGATGTAAAGGGTGCGCGAGCCGCGCTGCCGTGTCGCGATGGCTGCTCACGTGCGGGGGCGGGGCCTGTTTGGCACCCAGCTGATTGCGGCAGCCTCTCGCGCGAGCAGGGCGTTGTCGTTTTCACGATTCGGCCCCGCTGATTGTTGTCGCCCATCTCGTCCCGATACCTGCCCCGCCGCCGCCCCCTCCCACAGGACCGGTACCGACCCCCAGCTCCGGCAAGGATGGACAGTGAGTAGCCGCTGCACGCACGCGATCACAAACGTGACGAAGGGGACGGATTAATGAACGGGGGTGGGGGGGAGGGGCCCCCGAAGGGGGGGGGCGCCCCCCTCGCTGTTTGCTTGCTTCTTGCTTCCGCGAAGCCCAGGGGACCCTCGGACTCGCAGGGCGGCCCCACGGCCATTATCACAACACGCTATTTAAAAAATTAACATTCCGAGGGTGAAAAAACGAAACGCGCAGATGGATGGGTTTTGGACGGCGAGTCCGATCCACGTTGTGCCAAATCGCAGGAGACACTTCCTTCCCCACCCCCCCCCCCCTCTGTTTGGCGAGCGGGCGGACCAACATGCCTCCCGTGTATTTTTAATCATAATAATTGTTAACGTTTTTTTTTTTTGCCTAAATAGCAACAACGTTTTGCACATTTCACGATTGGCCCGGGCCCCCCCCCCCCCCCCATTGTTTAGTTCCACGTGGATGTGAGAGGGCGAGCGCACGTCTGTTTATTTGGAAAGCTTCGTTTAATACCGCCCGCCCCTGTGCAATTACGTCCGAGCTTATTCCACCGCGTTGCGCGTCACGTGTCCGTGTGGCTCACGTGCGTGTCCGGTGGTGGCTGGAAGGCGCAGCCCTGCAATGTTGCCGCTTGCTCACGCCCCGCCGCTGGCTTAAGGGCCGTTGTCTTTTGGGGGGGGGGGAGCGCTGTTTGGGCACGGCAACGCCGCTCCCGTGTAGGGGGCCGTGCCGCGCGCGCTCAAACTCGCGAACCTCGAGCCAAGGCTGGCGATGTTTCGTAGAAACCTTTTAATTATTACTTCGCCAAAGCTCTCGTCATTTTTCCCTCTTTCCCCCCACCCCCCACCACCCCTCCACTGTGTACAGCGCCGCTCCTTGGAGAATTCCAATTCCAGTAAATGTGTACCGTGCTTAATTTCTTAATTTCCTCGTTTGCTACGAAAATAAACATCTCTGCAATTACGAGACGGGGGGGGGCGGCGACTGCAGCGGTGGCATTGCTTTATTAGCAGTCGCTGCTCGGACGACGGAGGCGGGCGGCAAAAAATCTCAAGGCGGTTACTGGCGGAATTCCTATCGGGCGGCGGTGGCGGCAGTGACGGGGGACATCTCCTCCGTGCCCCGCATGTAACGGGCATGGGTGGCAACCTCTAAATGAATAGACCCTGTCGCCTTCCAGCATAGGGGGACAGTGTCATGATTTCGGACGGAGAAGCTTCGAGGCCGGCTCCAGAACATTTTCTCAATTCTCATTCTTGACCGTTGTCCTTGCTTGCACTCAAAACCCCCCGGCATCCTGGGCTTCGATTCCCGCTCACGGCCAACATCGGCGGCGAATATCTGAACCCGGTTCCCGAGCCTCCTCTAGTGCGACTCTCCCTCCAATGAGTACCTGCTGTGGTGTGTAACCATCAGCACTGGCGCGGTGCTGGCCACCGATCTCCTCATGTGCCATGTGGCGGCCTTCATTGGTGTTGCTCGCTACGAACGGCAACTTGCCCCAACAGTCTGCCAGAGGCCTCACTGGGGTGGGTGGGGATCTGTGTGTGCGTGTCGTGTGCATCACAGCGATGACGATGACGATGAAGGATTTTGTCAGCCATACCGCGGCATTGCGTGCGCCCGCTTCATCGGAAACAGCACGATCTACGTGGACTCCCTGCAGCAGCAGGGCGAGATCGAGAACCAGATCACCGGTGAGTGGGCCTCGTCATCGTTATCACCATCATCGTCATCGGCACCATCATCATCGGCGATAATAATTGTCTATCCACTGCAGGGGGATGTTGAGACGCGAACTCGAGCTGCCAGGTTTGTAGTGCAAGACCTCGTAAGGTGGCCCATCCCGTCGTGTCACCTGCCCACAAGCCCCTCTCTCACCTGCCGGGTGAAGGCTTCCTCCGTACTGAGCCATCGCTATCTCTCGCGGTCGCGTGGCGCCACGGTGAATCTCGTTCCTGCACGCGGACGAGTCGATCCGTCTCCACGGGGCACGTTCTCTCGGGTGCCATTCCCTCCTGTGCGAGATGCCACCTTTGGCCGACCCCGTCGCTGCATCTCCACAGGGTGCGTCGATCCAGTCGTGCGCGATCCTCCCTCCCCTTGGCTGCCACTCCACCGTGTGCGTCTCGACCGCCGGCCACGTGATAGCGGTGATGCGGCGTGGTCCCCCCCTTAACCCAGTGCGTGGAGAACTGCGCAGGCGCTGGTGCTGCCCGAGTCCTGTGACACGATGAGGTTGGGCACAGTCAGGGCAGTTGGATAATTTAACCCTCCTCCCCCCTCCAGTAAAAAACAAAAGGCTCAGACGATGATGAGAAGGACGATGATGATGAGGAGGAGGAGGAGGGTGGCATCAAAGGAGCCGTCATCGCGCCGGCCGTGTGGCCTGGGGACCCGGGGGTGGAACTGTTGCGGAGAGTGACCACAATTAAAAGCTACTTAACATATTTGGATATTTATTTACGCACAGCACCCACCCAGAGGGGCTTTCCCTCTCCCCGTGTGCGGGGTTGTGTGTGTGTGTGCGTGCGTGCGTGCACGCGCGCGTGTACGTGGCTTCATGTGTGGGAGACGCGCGTGCGTACGAGTGTGCCCGCGTGTGCACATGTGGGCCGGCGCATATCTGCTTATCGGTGTGTTACTGTTGACGTTCACGGGTGCTTTTGCATGCGTGTTGTGTGCAGGTGTGTCTGCATGTATATGCACGAGCGCAAGTGTGAGGTGTTGCGGGGAGTGGGAGTGTAAGCGGTTAGGGTGCTGCGAACCTGGCGACCTGAGTTTTCATTCTCACGGCCAAGACCGGTGACCATTATCTGAGCCAGTCCTGGGCCTCCCCGAGGTCGACTCAGCCTCAAATGAGTACTTGGTGATTTGTGTATACATTGCCACTAGTGAGACAAAGGCGGCCGGGCGTGGTTCTGGCCACCCACCCCCTCTTGGGCCGTTCTGGCCTTCATAGGTGTTCGCTAACAGCACTTGCCCCGACAGTCTGTTTAAGGCTATACAGGGGGGACTTTGTCTTTGTGTGTACTTGTGCGCCGTGCCGGCCTTCTTCACCGGTGCTTGCTAACACCATCTGCCCCAACAGCCTGTCAAGGATATATGTGGGGGATCATTGCCTCGTGTGTGTGCGTGTGGGAGCCTCCTCATGTCTGCTGTGAGTGGTTTTTGGAGGACGGTGCCACGGATCCCCTGACTCTCGGCGGTCATTCTGCATTGCATTAATTTTATTGGCCCGGGTTTACGTTTTTTTATTTAAACGATAATGCGAGTGGAGCGGCAGAGCAGCTGCATTAATTTGGGGGCTCCCAGAGCAGTAAACATGCACGACCTCCTGCCCTTCCCGTGGTGTACATTAATAAACGCTGGCTGCGCTATAATCCCACATTCTTAAGGCATTAAAATCATTACATGCGTGTGTGTGTGTGTCACACAGTAGCAGAATCATATGTCTGTACAGACCTTTGGCAACCCCCTCTCTCCTCCGCGCTTCGGATGTCACCCGCCACTGATGTGAACTGTGGTTGGAAATTGAAATTTGGGGTCACCGAATTTACAGCGCAGCGCAACATTGCCATTGGGCAATCGCTCCGCCTCCTACGGTTTCACAACGGACAGGGTTGTGAAGGCGCAGCCCTGCAATTGCCTGCCCCATGGCAATGCCGGCGGAAGGGGCCTCGTCGAAAGGGGGCTCCGGAGTGGTGTTTGGGTCGACTCCTTCAATGCCGCTGTGACCACAAGGTCACGGAGGAGGTGGCACGATGTTTTGGCTCCTCCCTCTTCCGCACTAACTAGGCGTCTTGGTGAGAGGTTGAGATATTTACACGTGCTTTACCCCATCACACGTGCTTTTACTGCCCATTACAGACTAACTGCGGGGGCATCCGTTTACACTGCTGGGTGGTCAGAGACAGGCGGGCAGGCAGGGGGAATTCAAGAAACTTTCACCGATGTTTCAAGTGCCGAGCCAGGAGATTGAATCTGGAAACCGCAGACAAGTGAAAATTGCAGCCAGAGGCGGTGCCAACAAAATTGCCCAACCTCTCTCCTTCCTGTGTTGGAATTAAACGAACGGCTTGGTGATGCTGCGTTGGCGCTGTTGCACGACTGGCGTAGAAATCGCAACACCTTCGTCAAAGGCGCGATGGCTTGGAAAGAGAGAGAGAGCGGAGGATAGGCGGACAATCCGGGCAAAGGTGCCCTTTTAGTCGGGAGGAAAAAAAAATTAACCCGGAATTCCCGGAGAAAACCTGCGCGTGCGAGGCGGGGGGTGGGGGAATGTAACGAACAAGGTGTTGCGCTATGCCAAAAAACACCACCCGAGCGCTCGCAAGGACGATCGCTGTGCTTGTCAAAATGGCAGTGGTTCTGCCGATGCCAAATCAGGCTTTGTCCACAGCTTGATGTCCCGGTTTAACTACAGGACCATCGGTTTACTTTCTGACGTCGGGCGTGGGCCAAAGCCACCGCAAATTCAGGAAGGGGAGAGGAGCCCGACACAGCCAATCGGTCAGGGGTTTGTCACGTGAATGAAGCGTGCCAAGTCGTTACTAGTTAAGGGCACATCGGTGTGCTCGGAGACCCACAAAACCCACACAATTCACAATTCGAGCACGGCGTTTCGCCAGTAACTACAACCAGCATCATCGGGCGACAAGCCAGAGTTGTGGAGAAGAAATCCGCCCTGTCTCCTCGGTCTTAGAGCCGACGTGTTATGAAAAGGAGGGGGGGGGGGTGGTGGAGCGCCTTTTGATATAACCGGCCACGTTGCGCTCCCCGCCTTTTTCGCGGTGGGCGCGCGACCACCCGGCGGTGCGAACCGACATTGGGTCGCCGCCGAGACTCCTGGGGGCGAGCGCTCGCGCCCATCCGAGCGGAGGACGAAAACAAGCCCCCCGCGTGCTTTTGCGCTCGCCAAATGTTTACTTTTGTAGGCCGAGCAGCAAAAGCAAGCTCTCTTCCACCCCCCCCCCCCCACCTTCCCAGGTTAGGCCAAAAACCTCCGGCCACAGCCAGATGGCACACGACATTAAATCCTAGACAATCCTACTCTTTGATTCATTTTCATTACTCGCCAGACTGGTTTCAGTCTCGTTGCCATTGCTATCGAGAGAAGCCCCCATAAGAGAGGGTATTTGGCCTACTCTTCCACAGTTTACCAGATGCCTTGGAAGAGGTGGGAGTTGCCCGCACATAACCTCACCACACGTTCCCCCCCCCCCCTTCCCCCGATCCCACTCAAAGAGACGGGAGGGGTGGATTTAATACATTTTCACCATCGTCTTTGTTTGCTGTGCTTTCCATTAACTCGGTCATCAATCGCTATCATCGCTCTTATCATTTTGGTGACCCATGTCACTCTTACATACGAGACTCATCCTGGTCCCTTGTGCCCTCGCCCCCCGGTTTAAACTTAATTCGACTTACCTTCCATTTTCTCCATCGTTCCCCCCGCTCCCTTCCCCATCGCGCGCAGCGGCGCTGACGATGATCGGCACGGCGACGCAGCTCTCGGACCGCTGCTCGCGCTTCGCCATCCCGTCGCTGTGCCACTACGCGTTCCCGTCATGCGACGAGCGCTCGCCCGTGCCGCGGCCCCGCGACCTCTGCCGCGACGAGTGCGAGGCGCTCGAGACGGACCTGTGCCTCGCCGAGTACGCGGTCGCTCGCTCCTCGCACATCCTGCTCATGGCGCTGCGGCTGCCCAACTGCGACGACCTGCCGCCCACCGGCACGCCGGAGGCGGCCAACTGCGTGCGCGTGGGCATCCCCGCGGCGAAACCCATCGACCGAGGTGGGTGAGCGGGGAGGGGAGGGGAGGGTGGGTGGGTGGGTTGTGGATCAGAGTTCTGATCGCTTGATTACCACGGAGAGGGGGGGGGGGATATTTGTATTTTTTTTCATAGAAAAGATGCGATATCAAGGAAAGAACGATGAGACACTGTAAGAGGATTTTGACATTCGTGTTATTGCTCATCTCCCTGCGGCCCTTAAGTGCGTTAAAAATGCGCCGCTTTTTTTAGTCTCACCGGATAACGAAAACTCTCACTGCAACTCGCACACAGGTGCCGATGAAACAGTGATGCTCGTGGGTAGTGGGCCGGAGAAGTTAGGGCCGCCAGATGTCCGTCCCTGCATCCGGAACTTTGACCCGAACGGAAATTTCTCAGAGTCAAGATGAACTAAGCCACCAAGTGGAAGGTGGCATGGACGAGAAGAAACTATTTTTGACCAAAGTAGAAAAGCTTACAATTTTACCACATGGTGAACAAAGCCGGGGAGGTGAGGTGGGGAGGGGGGAGCGGGCTTCGGCGGGCGGGCGGGCGGGCGGGCGGGCAGGTGAGCAGAGAGGGGTCGCTGTTTAATTAATTAACGTGGCGGTCGCCCAGGCCGCGACCGTCGTCGCGACCTCTAGGCCCCACCGCGTAACCCCGAGCCTGTCGCCTCCCGCCGGGCAGACCACAAGTGCTTCAACGCCAGCGGCGTGGAGTACCGTGGCACGGCGAGCGTGACGCGGTCGGGCCACCAGTGCCAGCCGTGGAGCTCGCACTACCCGCACGCCCACGCGCTGCTGCCGGCGCGTCACCCCGAGCTGGCGGGGGGCCACGCGTACTGCCGCAACCCCGGGGCCGAGCGCGAGGCGCCCTGGTGCTTCACGCTGGACGAGTCGGTGCGCGCCGAGGTGTGCGACGTGCCGGCCTGCTGTGAGTGGCCGCGATGCACGCGCACGCATGCACGCGCAGACAAAGATCCCACCGAAGCCCCCTCGTCCGTGGCCAGGAGACCCTCGACGTTGGCAACTAGCTCCCGCCATAATGCGCAAGTATAGATCCAGACAAAGACGCACACACAAAGATAAACGCCCCCGTTCCCTATGGCTTGAACAGACTATTGGGGCGAGTGCTGTTTGTGAGCACCTATGAAGGCCGGAACGGCACACCAGTGGGTGGGTGTCCAGCACTATGCCCGGCCACCTTTGTCTCCCTAGTGGCGATGTTTGCACACCGCACCAGGTACTTAATTGAGGCTGAGTCGACCTTGGGGAGGCCCAGGACCGGTTCAAATAATCATCACTGGTGTTGGCCATGTAGCGCAGTGCGCTAATCACTACACGACCGCTCCCCGCACGCACACACACGCGCGCGCATGCTATGCATGAGTTCCTGGCTTTATGGGTTCAGCAGGAAATTTTAAAAGTCGTAGGGCCTAGATGTAAACTTTTCCAAGATGTGTTGTTGAGTAGTATCGACATAGCATTGGGTGATCAACATGAAGACACATTCAATACGTATCATGGTTAGCTAAAAACAAAAGATGGAAAGTTGTCTTAAATATGCGAATATCTCAAATGTTTAAACCTGAAACCATATCCCTTTTGTGCGCACACACACATACCAGTACAAAGCTCCCTCGTGTAGCAAGTTCTGTTTGCGAACACCTATGAAGGCCGCCATGGCATAAGACGGCATGGGTGGCCAGTGGAACAAATGTACACACTGAAACGCATACATGGGAGATTGTGTGCGTGTGTTTTATTGTGTTCCAGTTTGATAACGCTTTTAGACTAAAGTTGAAAGCAATAATGCACGATAGCTTCGGTACCTCTCATACAGATGATCCGATACGAATTAAACCCGTGTAAAGTTTTGTCGCTATTAGCGACTCGCTCTACCGACAGTTGCCCAAGATGATTCTTTCGGTAAAGTCACGTAGAAGGGAAACAATAAAATAATAAAAATCTAAAAAATACAATTGTCACGACGTTTCGACTGCAACACAAGCAATCATCATGAAGTGTGAAAACCACAGCCGTGGTTTTCACATCAGGTGTGACGTTTAAAATTCTCACGACATTTCGACTGCAACACAAGCAATCGTCATCAGGTGTGAAAACCACATCAGGTGTGAAAACCACAACTGTGGTTTTCACACCTGATGATTATTGCTTGTGTTGCAGTCGAAACGTCGTGAGAATTTTATTGTTTTATATTTTTATTATTTTATTGTTTCCCTTCTACGTGACTTTACCGAAAGAACCAAGAATGTGCATCCCTGCAGTCACGAAAGCTTTAAATCAAAATTTATGATTGGAAGGGTTTCACAAAACTTGGATACAAAAACCCGCGCTAAAAGTCAGCTCAAAACCAGCACTTAAACGTCAGTCGGTACTTCCCGCCTCTCGATTACGTGGACCTGACATTATCGCCCAATGAACCCTTCCGAGGAGTAAACGTACGTCGAAAAGCGTCACGGCAGAAGCCACAACAGCGGCTGCCCGGCCCCCGCGAGGAGCGGTGCCGCGCGCACAGCCACCGGAGTCAAGGTCGTTGATCTCATTTGTCGTCCGTGAGGAGCCTTCCATTCTTTTCGGCAGGTTGACCCTGAAGCCGGGAGCCCTGACCCGCTGCCTCCCCACCCCCCCCACTGCCTCCCTTTTAAGGAGCTTCAATTATTCACTGTTTAAGCAGAAACGTTGCCGACGTGCTTGTGTGCGTGCGCGCAGTCTCTATCCTCCGCCGAACAAACGGGCTCCTGTTTCAGGCGGAGATTCCACCACGGCGTCCCACAGGATCACCTTCTCCGTTTTGCGCGCTAGGCCACGGGATTATTTCATTTGCTCATGAATGAACATTCCCCCACAGTTTTATTCCGGGGGCGCGGGGGTGCAGGGGGCCCTCCGTTGTCGCGTTATGAAGCGCGGAGATTTTAATTCGGGAACTCGTCGCCAGCGAGCGAGCAGCGCGCACAAGCTTGTGTTACTAAAGCATGGCTCTTGTTGCCCCTCCCCCTTCCTGCACCTCTCATAAGCGTGGTTGGCTACACACGGTGCAAAAGAAGTTCAACATACGTACACGCGTGGCTCTGATGGTGGGGTATGCGCAGAACCGTTTCGGATATCGCTCGCAACTGATTGTTAACCGTGGCCGGGAATTGAACTCGGGTTGTCTGCCGGGTTGGTAACGCACGCGCGGTGCATTAGCTACGCCGCGGCTGCCGCCACCCGAAGGATATCAAAAGTCTCCGATTTTTCCGCCCGACTTTCTACTGGGGCTGTCGGGACGCTGCCACAGTGGCGGTGTGGCATTCGGCCACCACACCGGACTTGCAATCCAGAGGTCGCCGGTTCGACTCCATCTCCCGGCGCGCACGGCCGTTGAAACGGTGGTTGACGAGTTTCTTAAATTCCGCCCCCCTCACCCCCTCCCGATCACCTCTGTCCATCCAGTGGTGTAAATGGTCACATCCACGGTTAGTCGTGCGGTGGGTGTGCTAAGGTGCGGCGACTACCATCTCCTTCGAAGACATCTGTCCAGCGCGGAAAGAGTAGTCCGCCAAATACCTTCTCCTGGAGGGACTCGCCAGAGGCACCCTCTAGTGGGGGGGGGGGGAGGCCCTTCGGCCGAGCAGTGGCGCGAGCGAGCGATTGCAGGGCTGCACCTTTAACGTTGACAAGGAGCAGCGGGGGTTGGGGGGGGCTACCGCCGGGCATGCTCGGTCACCGTCGCCCTCGTAAATTCTGAGCAAGCTCGGGCCGCCCGCCAGAGCCCAGCCACCGCTTCCTCCCGAATGCCGCTCTCTGCTGCTCGTGGGGGGGGGGGGGGGTACAGGGTTCCAGGCACAGTGGAGGAGGTCGCTTGCCTCACGTTCCACGCTCTCAACGGCACATTTGAGGCGACCTCGCGGCCACCCGCACTGCCACGCTGCCCCACGCCCATCTCTCGCCTCTCTCCATCCCAGCTCCTCCTCCCTCCCGTCACTCTCAATCTGGGCTCCTCCCCCGCCCCCTCCTGTCAATCTCCCCGTTCTGCCCATGAATCACCCCCCCCCCCCCACAACACACAGCGCCGAACCCAGGGAGGGGCGGAATGAGGGGGGGAGGGGGGGGGCAGAGGGAAGGGGGAGGGGGGCTCGCAAGGGCAGCTACAGCAGACATGGCGGTGGGGGGGGGGATGGATGGAGAGACACCAGAGAAGGTGGGTGAGGAGGAAGAGTGGGAGGAGGGGGGGGGGGTGTGAGGGGGGTGGAGTGGTGTGGGGGGGGGTAGGTCACATCGAAAACCCAGTGCAGCTGTGGCTCAGTCTGCTGCCCGCCCGGCGTTTGACGGATGACCTCTCCCGATGAGGGCTGACACGCTGGCCCCGGTCGGAAATTCCAGCCGCCCAGACACAGCCGGGGAAGAATGAGAGAGAGAGACAAGAAAGACTGCACAAGTTCAAATTTACGTGCACCTCAATATTAAGTGTTGTCACAGCATGGGTGCGGGGTCTGGTTTTTTGCACTCGCGCTCACATTTTCATGATCCCCCTCCCCCCCCATCGTGCCCAGATCTTCCAGGTTCGGTTCAAAAGCGAGAGGAAAGGAATCCGCGCTCCGCCGCCGCTCGGAGCCTCGCGCGCGTTTTTGATTGCCCCCTCCCTCCCCCTTTTTTGTTTCCCATCAACGTGAAGCAGAGAGTGGGGGTCCTGCACTGGCCCCAAGAGGCTGTGTGTCCCCGCCCCCCGCTGTCCAGGTTCACCTGGGGGGCCCCGTCGGTGGCGAGTATCTCAACCGGTCCTGGGACTCGACTCTGGCAACCCAGCCTTAAATGGGCGGTGGGGCCTTGTTGTAAAACATCGGTCTTGGGGAGACGAAGGCAGCAGGGTGCGGTGCCGGTCACACACCACCCGCCCCTCCTGTGCCATGCCGGCCTTCATCGGTGCTCGCCAACAGCACTTTCCCCAACAGCGTGGTGCAGGCTGTCGGGGAACTGTGTTGATCTTTGTCTACACAGAGCTGGGCGGTAGAGAAAGTGTGAGGAGCTGTACAATGGGAAGTTCTGCTGGTGGTGTTGCTGCTGGTGGTGGTGGTGTTGCTGCTGCTGGTGGTGTTGCTGCTGCTGGCAACACGTGCCCCCGCCGGCGGCAACACGAGCGACGCCGGCAATTTTCTGTGGGGAAAGAAAAAAAAGTCGACTAGGTGGTGAATGGGCGGCCGCTCGTCTTCGTCATCGCTGTTGTTTTTGTTGTTGCTGTTGATGTCTGTCATTGACAATGTCGTCGTCGTCATCGTCGCTGTTGTCTGTCGCTGTTGTCATCATCGTTGAGTCCATGGCGCAGGGCTGCATTCAGGCGGCAGGAAACTTTTTGCACCGAGATCTGGTACCGGTATGAACACGTACGTTGAACTTCTTTCGCACCGTACGTAGCCAACGGTGCCAACCAGAGGTGCGTTATTGCTGTGTACGACTTCATCGCAGCCGGGTGTACAGTACTAATAGGCCTCGGCTGACCAGGAAGTACATGGAGTCTGTGTCGAGCCCTCGGCACGGGTGGGGGGGGGGGGAAATCGACGAGCGGGAACAGCGACCCGCGGTAGTGACCGTGGCTGCTGCTGTCGTGCGTGCGCGCAGCTCCGCGCGAGAACAACAAGATGGAGATCGTGTACATCCTCATCCCCAGCCTGGCCGTGCCGGCGCTGGTAGCGCTGCTCTTCTTCCTCGTCTGCGTCTGCCGCAACCAGCGCAAGTCCTCGGCGGCGTCGCCCCGCTCGCAGGCCAAGCCGGTGGCGCGCCACGACATGGAGCTGTCGCTGCTCACGCCGCACAAGCAGGTGAGGGAGGCCCGAACGGTTGCCTTCGCGCAGCGTGCAGATCCGGCGGGACTCGCCTGGCCCCACGCGCTCCGGCGGAGGTGCCGCGGTGTTAGCGGCGGACCCCTCCCACCCCTCCGCCCCACGGCAATAAGGAACCAGTGAACCCCGTGGTGCTCGTGGCCGGGAGAACCGTCTCGCAACGGGGAGAGTGCAAAAACAGACGTTGGGCGAAACGATCGGCATCGGCGCATAAATACACCTCCGGCATTTGATTACACTCGCGGTCCCCACTCAACCACTTCGATTTACGTGCCGGCTGCGTGCGTGCGGCTGTGAGCTCGTATGCGGAGTTTCGCAGGACGCTTTGAAGCGTTGAGCCGGCGTCGAGGAGAGGCCTGCCCTGCTCCTCGCTCGTCCGCCCGCTCGAAGGGCCCCTGCGCGCGAGGGTGCCGCCCGCGGAATTCCCGGCGCTGCTCTCCCGCGCGCCGACACCTCCTCGCCCGCTCCTCGCGAACGCACGACCCTTTGCGCTTGCTCGCTGCGACGCGGCCTATGATAGACAATGGAGATGAATCGCCCTCTCCCGCCACCGTCGCCACTGCACAGGACATCGCCTGCCGTGCGTCGGTGTTTTCTCCCGCATTGCGTCGTTATTGGCCCGCGTGAGTGTTCGCGGTCCGCACCTTGCGCGCTGCTGCCAACACAGTGGCGCGCAAATGGTTCCCGCTGCGGCGCGCGGAACGGAGGCGGAGAAAGCGGCATCGAGGCCTGCGAAGTGCGCGAACGGAGAGCGGAGGAGTCGCGAGCGGGGAACTAAACTACGCGGCAGGGAGACGAGCACGAGGCCGAGTGAACGTGCCGAGTTGGGGACACCATCGCTCGGGCTGAGTGGACCCGGGTGGCAAAAGTCGCTAGCGGGGGCTGAGAGTGTCTTCGGGAGACCGTCATCCAGCAGTGGATGGGCCATGTCTACCGATGACGGTGAGGATGTGTTGGGGCTGCTGCGGGTACCCGCGAAGGGGGGAGGTGGGGGAGAGAGGGAGCCCTGGCGGGGTCGGCGCTCGTTCTCGAGAGCGTTTAGCCGCGCGCCCGGGAGGTCGACACGCTAACGGATGTTTACGCGCACGCACACGCGCGTGTCTGCGCCCGTTTGTCCCGGCGGCCCCGGCCACTCGGTCAGACGTCCACTCGGGGATTTATGGGCGCCGATTTACACGAAAGTCGTCCCTGTGTTGTGACGGAGCTCGGGTTCTGGCTTAAACACCCTCCTCCTCCTCCTCCTCGGCGGGAGCAGATGGTTGAGATAAGTGGCCACGGCGACACGTGGAGGCACTTAAGGAGACGGGTGGCGGGGTCACGCGGGGCGCCGCTTAATGGCGTGGCGGAGCGCGGCCGGCCTCGCCGGGGCCGCGCCGAATCTCGCGGGGAACGGGAGAGAGAGAATGCGGGGGTCAGGCGAATCCTTCCCACCCCCCACCCACCTTCTACGTACGCGCGCGTGGGCGCATCGCAACACACTGCACCTGCCCAACCCGCTGCACCTGCGCGTTTAAAGAAGAACTTGGGCAGGAGGACCCTCCTGCGATGGAGTTCATGCGGCTCGGTGAGGCGGCTGCTGCTGGGAAGCGAGTGGAGGAGTGGATGGCCGCGGCTGTGCGAGACGTGGGCTGGGCCAGCGTTGCCCATGCAGCCGGGTTGCCTCGGAGGGGGCTCGGCAAATGCGTCCGGGACCTTTTTTAAGTGAATGCGACCAGAGGGCCGTTGCGCAACCGCGCGGAGTGCCAACACGCGTGCACAGACGCAGAGGCGCCATCGTGTAACCAATGTGGCACTGTCGGGGTTAAGTGCACAAAGGGATGGTGTGGTAAGCACCATACCTAGTGCTGATGGTTCCACACCCCGCACCATTTTAATTAGGAAGCAACTGGAGCTATGCGCGTTTGAAACATCTAGATCAAAAACTCATTTCTTTAGAACTACTTTTTTGTGTTTAGTTGTCCTTCCCCCACACCTCCGATTAGAATGGTTGGCTACGTACGGTATGAAAGAAGTTCAACATACGCACATACAATTAAGGGTTTGCTGACAGGTGAGGCCCTAAATGTGTTCAAATAGCACTCGCACAAGACGTTAGTTATGGCTGGGAATTGAACTTAAGTTTCTGAGATTGTTCATAAAATTCGAATCCCAATCTGGGATGTGTGGTCTTTTGAGCCATTGGCCTGAACGTGGCCAACGTGGTGGACACTGCCCCCGTGGTTGACACTGCCCTTGGATGACATTGTCCAGGATGGGGGGGGGAGGGTAGCATATTCCTCCCCAGGTGGTACTAAGCAGCCACTGCCCCCCCCCCCTTCCCCCCCCCCTTCCCCAGCCGGCGCAGATGCGGTGGCGGTACCTGCCCCGTGTCACAGCAGAGGGAGACCATGTCTCAGGGGAGCTCGCTTGGCTCTCTCCCTCCTGCCTCTCTCTCACTCTCCCGCCTCTCTCTCTCTCTCACTCTCCCGCCTCTCTCACTCTCCCGCCTCTCTCTCCCGCCTGCCCTCTTCCGCCTGCCTCTCTCTCTCCCTCTCTCACCTGCTGCGGCAACTCCAGCCGCAGGTTTTCCAAAAAATAAGATTTCCAGGAACGGCCCGAAGAGAAAGAATAACACGCACGCTTCCCAGAAAGCTCCAAGGAGCTGGCTCTCACGTGCGTGGATTTCTCCAGCGAAATATCAATTTCCTTTGAATGCATTTATATATAGTACGTTGTTGCATGTGTAATATGTATTTATATTTTGTTCCATTGCTGTGATGGTTACCATGACCGCACTCGCAAATGAAAACTCATTTCTTAAGAACTGCTTTTTGTGTTAGTTTGTTGTCCTTCCCCGCACCTCCGATCTACCGTGGTTGGCTACGTATGCTGCGAAATTAGTTCAGCATACATCGAGGTCACACGTTCGATTGCATGTCCCGGTGTGGAAGTGGCAACAATGGGGCGGCAGGTTTCCTAAAACTTCCCTCATCCTGCCGGCTGCTGCCTCCTCGCTCCCCAGCCGTGTACTTCACAGTC
This sequence comes from Petromyzon marinus, assembly GCF_048934315.1. NCBI lineage: Eukaryota > Metazoa > Chordata > Hyperoartia > Petromyzontiformes > Petromyzontidae > Petromyzon > Petromyzon marinus. Next base: position 3,671,734 of record NC_133710.1, on the reverse strand, counting down.
GATCATCGGATTGCCTAACGCGGGGTAAAGCGTGGGGACACTTCCCACCACCTCCGAGACGTCGGGCCGACGCGAAAGAGTCAGCCAGGCAGCCTCTGAAAGGTCTCCCTACGGTGCACGTGTGCCCCTTCTGCCGACGGCGGCACGAGCGAGCAATTGCGCGGGGCTGCATCTTGACCTTCTCGCGTCGTGTTGCTTGGCTTCCTGTCGCCGCAGCTCAAGCTGCGGGAGCTGCCCCCCTCGTCGCTGCAGATCCTGGAGGAGCTCGGCGAGGTCCCCTTCGGCAAGGTCTACCGGGGGGTGCTCTACCTGCCCGGGGGGCCCTCGTCAGCCGGAGGGCCCTGCCAGCCCCCCCAGCATCCCGGGAGCTCCGCGGCCGCCCCCCAGCAAGTCGCCGTTAAGACGCTTCGCGACCCCAGCGACGCGCGACTCTGGCAGGTGCAGGTCGCACAGAACGGCACGAGCGCGATGATGATGATGATGGCGACGTTGATGACGATGATGATGGTGTTAACGGTGATTGTGAAAACGACGACGATGGTGATGACGATGACGAAAGTAACAGTCTTTGGCACTTACTTTATATTGGCGCTGGGCTCGTTGTGATGGTTTCTGTGAGTCTCTTGAATCGAGGGGGGGGGAGGGGGTGGGGCGCTTCCGGGCTTCGGCGATACCGGCAAGCAGCGGAGGAACACCGTCGTGTGCCATACAGCGATGGGGTTCGAAACCCCACGCCCGCGCCCGCGCCCGCTCGTTCGCTCGCTCGCTCGTCAATTTACAAACGTCTCCAGTTTTTGTTTAGTTTTTTTAGGGCGATTTTTATTTTTTTACTCCTCCACAATTTCAGGCGGATTGCACTTTCTCGTCACGAGACAGAGTACAATCGGATCTCTCGTACGGCGGTGCAACTCGTCGGGATGGAGAATGGACCACGGAAGTGGATAATCACGGATGTAACTCTGAGATCATTCCAAGTGACAGTCTGGCCCGCACGCAGTCAAAGGCAGCACTCTCCTAGCCGCTCTGCTCTATGAGAGTAATTTTCGACGTATGATGGTCAAAACCAACGTTTAATTCTCATGAGAGCGGGCAGCCAAAGTAGGTGCAGGGAAATGCTGCGTTACATCTTGTGCGCTACCGGGACAGCTGCCACTGGTGAGCCTTCCCCTGGCTGGACTGCAGCAGGGCATTGAAGTGGTGGCCTCAGCCGCATTTTTCTCCCCAGCGCTAATGTTTACACATCGCGACAGGTACTCCTTTGAGGCCGAGTCGACCTAGGGGGGGGGGGCCCAGGACCGGTTCGAACAATCGTCAACGACGTTTGTCCGCGTAACCCGGGAACCGAACCCGGGTTGCCGGGGGTTTGGGGCGCAGCGCGCTGACCGCCACGCCACCGCACGCGCGCGCTCGCAGGAGTTCCTGCACGAGGCCCGCCTGATGGGCGCGCTGGCGCACCCCAACGTGTGCGCCCTGCTGGGCGTCGTGTCGCCGCCGCCGGCGCCGCCGCAGCAGCAGCAGCAGCCGCCGTGCCTCGTGTTCGAGTACCCGGCGTGCGGGGCGGGCGGCGCCGGCGGGGCCACCGACCTGCGCGAGTTCCTCATCTCGGCGGCGACGGCGGCCGGGCGGCGCAGCAACCAGGAGGGCAGCGGCAGCGGGAGCGGCGGAGGAGGAGGAGGAGGCGGAGGCGGCGAGGTGCTCGGCTTCCCCGTGCTGGAGCGCCGCGAGCTGCTCTGCTTCTCCACGCAGGTGGCGGCCGGAATGGAGTACCTGGCCTCGCGACACTTTGTCCACAGGTGAGTCTACGCTCGCGCGTAGGGCAGGGCCGGGCAGGGCAGGGCCGGGCAGGGCCGGGCAGGGCCGGGCAGGGCCGGGCAGGGCCGGGCAGGGCCGGGCAGGGCCGGGCAGGGCCGGGCAGGGCCGGGCAGGGCCGGGCAGGGCCGGGCAGGGCCGGGCAGGGCCGGCCAGGGCCGGCCAGGGCCCTTAGTGCCTGTTATATTAACAATAACAATAATGATTTCTCATCTCAAAAAGTGTAAAGGGGCACCCCCTGTGTGGCACACGCTGAGTGAGCAGCCACTCACTGGTAGTGGCTGCACAATTGCGGCCGCAGGCACCATCCCAACCGAGCGATTTGTGACCGCGCAGGGACCTGGCGGCCCGCAACATCCTCGTGTGCGAGCGCCTCCACGTGAAGATCTGCGACCTGGGCCTGGCGCGCGCCGCCTACAGCTCGGACTACGTGCGCGTGCGCCCCAACTCGCCGCTGCCCGTGCGCTGGGCGCCGCCCGAGGTGGTGTTCCGCGGACAGTTCTCCCCGGAGTCGGACGTGTGGTCCTACGGCGTGCTCCTCTGGGAGGTCTTCTCCTGGGGCCAGCGGCCCTACGGGGGCCGTCCCGATGCCGAGGTGGTGACGGCGCTGGGCGCGCGCCGCCTCCTCTCGTGCCCCGACGACTGCCCGCCCTGCGTCTACGCGCTGATGCGCGAGTGCTGGCAGGAGGCGCCCGCCAAGCGGCCCCGCTTCGCCGACGTCCACGCCCGCGTCCGCGCCTTCTGGGAGGCCTCCTGCGCCGGCCCCGCGGCCGTGGCGCCCGCCGGACCCGGGGGCGGCTGGCCGGCGAATGGCCAGGCGGCGGTGGCGGGCCGCGAGTGGCAAGGGAACGGCGCCGCCGGAAGGGAGTGGGGCGCGCCCAACGGCCTCCCGTGCGGCGCCCGGGACTGGGTCCAGGACGGGGCGGCCGCCGGCGTGGCGAACGGCCGCTGGGAGGCGACGAGCGCCGGGAAGCCGTCGATGGCGCTGGGCGCGCCGGGGCCGTGGGACGCCATGGGCGGCGGCGGAGGCGGCGGCGGCGGCGTCGCCGGCCGCTCGCTGTCGGCCTCCGGGTCGGCCAACACGACGCAGACCACGTCGCTGAGCGCCAGCTCGCTGAGCAACTACGCAGGGCCCATGGCCATGCAGCCGCAGTACCCGCCCGTGCCGCACCTGCAGCACCACCAGCAGCACCACCAGCAGCAGCACCACCAGCAGCAGCACCCGCAGCAGCACCAGCAGCAGCACCCGCAGTTTTACCACCACTACGGTTACCCCATGCCGGGCGGCCACCCGGCGGCGCAGGCTGCTTCTGTAGCTTACTCCGGCCGGTACGCTCTACCCAACAGCGCGGCGGCGGCGGCCGCGGCCGCGGCGGCGGCGGCGGCGCATTACCCGCCGTACCACCCGGCGCTGCAGCACCATGGAACGGCCTGCCCCGTGGCCAGCGTGAGCGCCAGCGCGAGCAAGACGAGCCGTTCCCACAGCAGCGCCAGCGGGTCGACCAGCACGGGCCACGGCGCTTCCTCGCACGCCGAGCGGGCCCACCACGCAGCGTCGGCGGGGCCGGCGGCGGGAGGCCACGGCCACGGAGGGGCCGACGGTCACATCACCTCCACGGCCAGCTCCAACCAGAGCTCCAACACGCCGCTGCTGCGGCAAGACGGTGACGAGGGGGACGACGACGACGACGGCGACGAGGAGATGGGCGATTACGGGGGGCGCGATGGCCCGCCGCCGCCGCCGCCGCAGCAGCAGCAGCGTTACGCTCACGCCGGCACCCCCTACGCTGCGGGCAGCCTCTCGCCGGCCTCCCAGAGTGCTGTGCAGCATCACCACCAAGTGCTGCCCCCCCCCTTGGGCTCCCAGCATGCCGCGGGGCAGCAGAAGGAAGAGGAGGATTCTGACGAGACGGCGCTTCTGGAGGACAGCGACGGGCCGACGGCGAATGAACTCTCCATCAAGGCCGAGCTGTGATTCGCCGCTCATCATTGCAGCACGTCAGATGCTTAGTTTATTACCATTATCGTCCGTTTTTAATGATATAATCCGTAAATGGTTATAGGTATTGCACAATCAGCAGGAATTTATTGGCAGGTGCAAGACTCCCAACTGTATGAGACTTTCCTCTTGATTTCCGATCAACAGCAGAGTGACAATGGGGATACCTTGCGCCCATAGTCTTTGAAGCCGCAGCGCCGTCGCCTGATGCCCTTTGAGAATCGTGTGCCACAGAGAGGGCGTCAGTGCAGTCAATACTTTACTTCAAGGAACCACTTGGCAATTCATGAAGATGAGCGCGTGTAAAACATGGTCCGTGAACTGTGACAGTGCAGTGCCTCTGCGTCCCGACCACGAGACGCATCCATCCTCGCGAGAGCCGTGACGGATGAACCCACAGAGCATCATTTCGGACGAAGAGAGTCGCGCAAATCCAGGCGGGGACTTTTTCTAACCGAAGAGAGCGAGCGACGGATAAAATTAAGATTGTTTTTGTCATATTTGGTTTGGAAAGCACCCGCGGCTCCTAAGCGGCAGGCGGCGGAAAAAGCAGCGCCGCGTCGTGAGCGCGAACTCGGAGCCGCACGGCAACGACCGCGAGCGGCCCGTGAAAGCGCGACGTGTTCGTGAACCCCGTCCCACACGACTCCGCGGCCGAACGCTCGACGCCATGGATTAATCCGCGAGGAAAAAACGACAATCGCTCCGAGCCGGCTTGCAGAGCAGCACGACGGGCCGGGGCGAGGTTCCAAACGAGAAACACAAAAAACGTGTGCTGCGATTCTGGAATGCCGGCACCGGTGGTCGGCGCGCAGTGCCAGTGGTGGGCGTTCACCTTGCTATGCAATGACGCGGGCGCAGCTGCAAACCCGCTCTTCGCTTTGCCACACCGCACGGCAGCGCTCTGCGCAATCGTTTCAAGAAACCGATCGTTTATATTTCTGATTTTTTTTATATATATAATTTGACAGCGTAGAATTCGCTTCGCTGCGTGCACCTGCGCGCACAGCGTACGCGCGGACCTCGGCCGATTTTAATAATCACTCGTGGCAGCCAATTGCGCGCGCTCTTAAATAATAACACACGAACAAGCGTAGGCTCGGGCGCGTTCGCGCCACCTTCGCCAGCCCGCGCGCTGCCAAGCCGACGCCGCGATCGACCGATGCGTTTCGGTCCCCCTCGTAGCGCACCGCAGCACCAGCGGCTACTGCTGGAGGCGGCGGGCGGGCGGGCGCCTTGGTCATGTGCCGGGGTCCAGCTGTGTCGAGCGTCTCCCGGGGCACGGTGCTAACCGACGCAAAGGGCTTGCGGCGAACGTCAGCCGCGGACCGAGAGCGGCCGACTGGCGTGCGTCGTGTGGGGCAATAAGACGAGGAGCGTTTTTGACGGCGGCTTTTCTACAGAGAACAAAAACCGTGTGGGTTGGTGTTAAACATTAAACATTGGCGATCGTTCCCGAGGCAGTGGAGAGGGCACGGCGGGGGGGGGGGGGGGTGGCGGGGGGGGGGGGTGATCCTTGTATTGTGTTTCCAGATGCCATCGCCACGACCTCCTCGTTTCCCAAAACAACCCCTCCCCCCCCCTCCGCTCGTCCACTCGTGTGGAGTCACCGGATCCCACTTTTTCGCCGGGATATTTTCCACGTCCACTGTCGCGCAACGGCGCCCTCCGAGCGGCGAAGAACCCCGGGCCCGCGCGTGTGCCTTGCAGAGAGGGAGAGGGCCGGTGGTAAATCGCGGCCCTCTTCGCTGGAACGTTTTTTTTAGTTCCTCTTTCCAACACACTGAATGTTATATTTTTTTTATCTTTTAATTCCCCCCCCCCTCCGCAAAAAAATGTATTGACCCATGTACAGTCTCTATCGCAACGACAAATCGTGTTTTTATGGTGTGCGCTGTATATAGGGAAAGGCCCCAGCGGCAGAGTGAGCGGCACACGAACGGAAGGTCGCGAGTTCAAATCCTGATGGATGGGTGGGGGGGGAGGGGGTCGACTCGGCCCCATCATCCCCTCTCCGGGGTGGATAAAATTAGCGCCGCTTTGTAGGAGGGAGTCTTTTGTGGGTAGACTCGACCCTTGCCACTGCAATGAGGAATTCCCACCACTGGCTTCTGTAGGGCTGTTAAACGGGAGATGCTCGTTTGAGCTGGAAATCTCTGTATTTGATATAGAGGCGACACGGGAGTGGTGGGGGTGGGGGGTATTGATGGGGGTGCTGCATTGAGAACACGGGGAGACAAGTGTTTGACGTTCTGCGCTTCATCCCGTGTGAGCGTGTGGGGGGGGGGGGGGGGGGCACCACCTGGGGGTATGTGGTGGTGGGTGGGGTGGGGGGGAGGTTCCTCTGTGGGTTTAAATCCCCGAGCACACGGAATCTCAGACGAGAGTACACCAATGATGAATTTGGGCCGTGGCCAGGGTCTTTAGGGTCCCGTGCGCTGCTACCAATCACGCTTGCTCCATAAAAGCGCTCGCCATTAGCCAGCGCTTTGCCAAATTGCTTGAAAGAATGTGTGGAGAGAAAGGGGAAGTCGGGGTAGATGGGAGGGGAAGAGGGGTGGTGGCAATTTTAAAGAGGGCGGAAGGGGGGGGGGGAATGTAATTGATAAAGTCGGCCGTGCCGCCTGTTCTTCTGCGCTAAATATCGGGCACGGAGTGGTGAGGTCAGCGATTTACTGCACCGCTCGAGGTTCAAGCCAAGCGACCTCTGACCCCCCCACCCCTCCTCTTCGCTTCCCCGACCTAAATAAGCCCGGAGTTGGCCCAGTAATTAATGTCCAAGTCAAAGCAACTTCCTGTAACTATAGCCACAGCGAACCACGGGGTCGTGGGGAAGAGGGGGCAAGTGGGGGGGGGGGGGGGGGGGAGAGGGCTTCCACACTGTGAATTTCGCCCTTTTTCAATGCGGCCGGGGCCCTCACCCCCCTCCCCCCCTCCCGTACCAGAGGTGGCAGTGGGTGATGTTGGTTTATCCCAAGCGGGGATGGGGTTGGGAGCGGTGCTGTTCTGCCCCGTACCTACAGATCGATCGGTGGTGCGTGCGGAGTTACCCCCGGTGCACGTGCTCTGGCAGTCGCGCCGAGACCGCGCCGGACGTGTCGCCGATCAATCGCTCGCCCACGTGTCTATGTGAATCTCCCGGCTCCGTTGTTATTATTACAATAATGAGTATTGTCTCTGTAGATAATGTTTTTCACCCTCATGCTAAACCACGCCTGTTGCGTCTGTTCACCGATCACCGCCGACATCTGTTTTATCTTAATTTTATTTGTAAGCGTCACGCAAGAGATTTGTTGTTGTTCTCTTCCTTTCCGAATAGAGAAACATTTTAAAGTGAATCCCGCGTGGACGTCGGTGCTGTGAGCGGGGGTGGGGGGCGGGCGGCGGAGTTGGTGGCCCACACACAAGCGTCGGCGGGCTGGTGTGCGTGCGTGAGTGCAGACACGTGTGTGTGTGTGTGAGTGCAGACACGTGTGTCGGCGTGCGTGCATGCGGACACATGCGCGTGTGTCTGTGTGCGTGCATGGTGGGGAGCGGTAGTGTAGCGGTCAGCGCGCAGCGCTACGAACCCGGCGACTCGAGCTCGATTCCCGCTCACGGCCAACACCAGTGACGATTATCTGAACCGGTTCTGGCCTCAAATTAGTACCTAGTGCGGTGTGTAAAAATCGCGACTGGGGAAACAAAGGCGGCCGGGCGTGGTGCTGGTCATCCACCCCCCTCGTGTGCCGTTCTGGCCTTCATTGGTGCTCGCTAACAGCACTTTCCCCTACAGTCTGTTAAGGCTACACGGGGATCTTCGTGCATGCGGACACGTGTGCGTGTGTACATTAGTTATGGAGAGCGGTGGCACAGTGATTTAGCACACTGTGCTACGAACCCTGCCCCCAAAGCTGTGAAAGGCCATGGGAGGCGGGCGGGCGGGCGGGGATCCTTCGCCTCTGTGTCCACCACCACCTCCGTACATCACCGAGGCCGCCAGGAAATTGTTGTCGGCAGCGCTCTGCTCGCGCCTCCGGCTCGCGTTCAGAGGGCACGGCGGGCGGTGGGGGGTGGCGGAGGGGTGGTGGGGGGGGGGCCCAGGGGGGTGGGGCGGTTTGGGGGGGCGGTGAGGGCCGCGGGGGGCGGGGCGGGGGGGTGCGCGCAGTAGGAGCTGAGAGAAGAGAGAAATTCCGGCGCCGAGGTTTTCAATGTTTCACCCCCTGCTGCTTCAGCCGAACGCGGCTCGCCAGGGACGAGTCGATCAATCGCCGGGGACAAATCCCACCCCCCCGCCCGCTTCTTCCACGCTCCTCGCTCGCCCCAGGTTCTCAGCGCGCGCTGGGAGTGTTTCATTTTAAAGCGTCACTCGTCAAGTCGGCACACAACACTCCTTCCGTCTCGCGCCGCCGCCCTCTGCCTCCCCAAGCAAAATCGGAATATTTCCTCCCCCACTTGCTTCAACAGCACCCCCCCCCCCCCCCCCATAATCCTCATGTACTCCTCGAGTCGATGGGCTCGGAGCAGGACACACGGTCACCCGACGGTGCGATGGGCGAGACTGATGACCCAATGGCAGCTGCAGGAGAGGGACAGCGATCGGTTCGTGGTGCGCGAGTGAGGCGGATGGTGGCTAAGCGCTCGATGGATCCTGAGCAACGGCGACGGCGTTGGGGAAGGCCTTCATCCAGCAGTGGATAGACTGTGGCCCTGCGCTGACCCTCTCGGTGTCTGCACGGCCTCCGAGTGTGTCTGGCCCCTGGTGTTGGGCTCATGAAGAATGGAGGAGAGAGCGGCGTCAGTTCCCGGCGAGGGAATCTGGGCCACGTGTGCCACTCTCACGCGCGCGCACGCATGCACGCACGCACGCATGCACACGCACACATGCACACGCACACGCACGCATGCACACGCACGCATGCACACGCACACACGCACGCGCGCACACGCACACACGCACGCAAAGATCCCTCTTCCCCCCCCCCCCCCGAATAACTTTCACAGACTGTTGTGGGGGGCAAGTGTCCATCCTAATTATGCTGTTCGTGAGCAGCACCTAATGAAGGACACCGCGGCGCCCGATGCGGTGGGTGGCCAGCACCACGCCCAGCCGCCTTTGTCTCCCGAGTGTCGATGTTGACACACCGCACCAGCTACTAATTTGAGGTTGACCTAGACACGCACGCGCACGCGCGGAGTGCGCCACGTGAACGCGCGTGACGCGCGTCGCTCGTTCAACACGCGGCATTCCTAGACTGGGGGGGGGGTGGGGGAGGCGAAATAATTAATCAGCAACGGAACACCGAGCAAGTCGACGGATTCCTGTGATCGCGCGTGGCGCCCTCTCAACGCCGTGTGGAGTCCGCGCCGTCAGCCACGAAGCGACCGGCGCTTGAGCCGCGGGGAAACCGGTGCCTGCCACCTGCCTCGCCCACATTAGCGTCGTGTGACACGGGCAAGAGGAGTAGGAGGAGGGGGGGTCAGTGATGTGATGTGGGATGTGAGCCAGGAGCCAGCACCTGTATGATTAACGCTCTCTTAATTGAACGTCGCTGCCGTCCAATGTCGGGGTGGCCGCGGTTCGCGCCGAGCGCCTGGAGGACTCCGCGAGCCACCACCACCACCACTCCCTTGCGGTGGGGGGGGGGGGGAAGAGATGACAACGCCGCGGATGAGCGTCATCGTTGTGCGGACCTCGACCACCACAGAACAAACGCCACAGTTCTCGGTCTGCACGAGGTGTGTGTGTTATGGAAATCACCGCGCGCGCGTTATCCTTGGGGAAGTTTCCAGATCCCACCTCTGGTTCGGACCAAACGTTCTGGGCGGCCACACCACCACTTGGAAGGCGTTGGAGAATGGTGGGGGTGTCACGCGGCTCGCATATGTGTTTGTCCGCCCGCCACTGCCGGGGCTGATGCGGTCGTTCGGCTGGAGTCTGGGAGTTCAGCGGGCCAGCGTTTGTTTGTATTCGGCCTTCCGGTCGTCCCATTTTGCTAAGCCCTGGGTAAACAACTCAACTTGAGACGAGCCACCAGACGCGCCCCATCCTGCACCCCCCCCCCCACTCCATCCCCCCCCCCGCCCACGCCCTTCGCAGGGCACAACTCCATCCTCGCAGCTGATATTCCTCGGCTATTTTTCTCATTCGTTTTTAAATTGCGATATTATCATCACCACCATCGCCATCTCTTACGCGGCAAATTGTACGTTGGGCCGTCCCCCCCCCCTCCCCAAATGGTTCGAGTTGATTTTGTTTTAGCGGGGTCGAGAAACCCGCGCCGTGGATTCAACCGGCGCGCCAAGAGCTCGAACCGGACGGGGACTCGGTGATGGGATTGCAAGCCGAGAGCGCGTGCAGCCTTCCCGTCACCTCCGCCTGATGGCCGCTGTCACCTTAAATATCGTGGGCAGCGGCGCTGCCGGATCGTGTTGCGGCATCGCGGGGTCGGGAATGGGGGGAGGGAGGAGATGGGGTGGGTGGGTGGGGGAGGGAGGGAAGGTGCAGGGGGCGGCAGCGAGGGGGGGGGGTGCTCCTGCCGTGGCCTTTCCCAGGGTGTGTGAGTGACGGCGCTCACATTTAGACCGCGTTTCATCTCCCCGGCTCGCATCGCGAACCCTCGCCTCGTAGCGTAAGCGCTACCAGGTGTGCTGGCCAGGCAGCCTGCCTGCCGCTCTCAACTCCCACCCCCCCTCCGTCTCTCTCACTCCCTTTCCACCTCACTCTCCCTCTCCCTCACTCCCTATACCGCCCTCTCCTTTCCTCCCTCTCTCCCTTGCTCTCTCCATTCCTCTCCTCCACTCGCTCTTTCCTGCTACCTCCTCATTCCCTTTCTCTCCCTTCCTCTCTCTCTCTCTCCATCTGTCCCCCCCCCCTCCCTCTGTTCGTCCTCCGTCTTTCCCTCCCTCTCTTTTTTTACGATCAGAGGAAGCAAGAAGATGCTCCGTGTAGTCAGCACTTTGCTTCGTTCATCATTTCGAGAATTTTTTTCAATGCTTTGCTTTGTTCCCCCCCCCCTTTTTTTAAATGAAAGATTTCACGCTCTGCTCTTCTTCACAGCGTTCCACGTCTGAATGCTGCTGCTGCCACTCACCGCTCAAGGATGAACCACTCCAAGTGTAACACTCCCGGTGTGACGATAGCCAACCCGAGCCTAACGCTCATCTTGTGGTTGTCATCTAACCTGTGTGTTGTTAAATTCTACACAACACCCCCCCCCCCCCCCGGTACAGGAATCTGGGCACAGATCGGTTCCTGACACCGACACCGCTGATGCCAGTTATCCGGGCCCCTACCATGATACTCGCCACGCAGAATCCAAAATCCGCTCGCCGTTCATCGCTCACCACTTTTCACACGCGTGGTGTTGCCACCCGGCAGTCGTGGCTCGCCGCACTTTTGTGCGATGGGACTGCCCGCGCTCCGGTATTGATGTCGTGTTTCTCACGGTAAATATTGATATGTCGTGTTTCTCACAGTAAATATTGATATGTCGTGTTTCTCACGGTAAATATTGATATGTCGTGTTTCTCACGGTAAATATTGATATGTCGTGTTTCTCACGGTAAATATTGATATGTCGTGTTTCTCATGGTAAATATTGATATGTCGTGTTTCTCACGGTAAATATTGATATGTCGTGTTTCTCACGGTAAATATTGATATGTCGTGTTTCTCACGGTAAATATTGATATGTCGTGTTTCTCACGGTAAATATTGATATGTCGTGTTTCTCACGGTAAATATTGATATGTCGTGTTTCTCATGGTAAATATTGATATGTCGTGTTTCTCACGGTAAATATTGATATGTCGTGTTTCTCACGGTAAATATTGATATGTCGTGTTTCTCACGGTAAATATTGATATGTCGTGTTTCTCACGGTAAATATTGATATGTCGTGTTTCTCACGGTAAATAAGCCCTGGCTTCTGGTAATCGCAATGCCTCGATGGGAGAAGGGGGGGGGAGCCAGGGGGGGGGGGGGGTCCTCGCTACATCTGTGGATTTTGTGGACTTAAGTGATCTGGGGAATTTCTTCCCCCCCCCCTCCCCCCTTTTTTACAGTGTAAATGTGTTTCCACTTTACGGGGGGGGGGGGGGACGTGTTGTAGTTTCGGATTAAGCGCTCCTCGCCATAAAAGCCACAGCCTCCCCCCGGCTCCTCGGGGATTTCTCCACGCTTCCTCAGTCGTCCCCCAGCCAATCCCTTCTGTGCGTGAACTACATCTCATCTCCCGTGAACCCATCCGTGCAGATCTTTCACCGTGACCGCACCCCCCACCCACACACCTCCCACCCACACCCCCCCCCCCCACCACAAACTCGAGTGATTTATTTACCCATTTGACCACTCCAGTTTCGTCACGATTGTTCGGGTTTGGTACCGCGTGTCGTTCGTCGCGATGTCCGACGTGTCGCTCCGCGTGTCACCAAACAGCACGCGGCACAACCCTCGAACGCCATCGGGGGGAGGAGGGAGGGGGGGGTGGCTGTGTGCAGCATCTCAGCCTAAAACATTCAACCACTCCGAGTCCGTAAATCATCAAACGAACATTGATGTCCATCGGCCTACGGCTTACAATCAATCCGGACAGCACGTCACGTGACTTGTCCGCTATTTTTGGAGTTGGCCGGAAATCGTAACGCGAGGTGGTGGTGGTGGTGAGGACCCTCTTGAACGCGAGTCCCGAGGCTCCGTGAGGCTTCCCTGCGCACGCGAGGAGGGGTGCCCCGCACGGCGCGAAATTGGTTCAGCGTTTTTTGGCACCCGAGTTGAAAATGAGCATCGCTTTGTTGGATATCGACGGTAGCCGTCAAGTGCCGATTCACCTCTGGCATAGTAATGGGCAACGTCCACCCCCCCCCCTCCCCCCCCCCGGCTCAAGGATGTACGCAGGCGATGAGCCAATGAAATCGGCTCATGTGCAGGTGCCCCATGGGATTGTTCACATCGCAGCAGCATATGAACATTGCGACAACTGGGTGGGAGCCTGCATCTGACCGCTGCTTGGTCGTGGCTAATGCTGACGACGATGCCGATTGTTCGCAGCGAGCGGGACAAACACATGGAGCTGGGAAACGTTGCGAAGCCTTTCGGGAGCCTTTCAGGAGCCGTCGGGAGCCTTGCGTTGTCCATCAGCCAGGCGACCGGCGCGGCGAGGGGTGGGGGGCGCTGCACGTGATGGCGAGCTATGAAGACATTAACCCCTGCGAGCCGGGATGACACCGGATCGCACCCGGGAGGAATTCGGAGCGTGGCTGGCTGGAGGGGTTCGGTGGGGGGGGACACGCGCAGACGGCTCCGTGGCTCCGCGAGCCCCGAATGTTTTTCTCATTAGAGGTCGAGGCTGCAAGGAGACGGCGATGCGGGAGGTGGTGGACTGGAGTCGGCACGTGAACGAGTAGCCACAGCCGTAGCAGGAGGGGTATACTGGATGTGGTGCGCCGGGTGCTCTGAATGTAGCGGGTCTGCTGGTAGAGACTGGACTGGGTAGGTGACTTGTAGCCACAGCAGGAGGGGGTATACTGAATGTGGTGCGCCGGGTACTCTGAATGTAGCGGGTCTGCTGGTAGAGACTGGCCTAGGTGACCTGTAGCCACAGCAGGAGGGGGTATACTGGATGTGGTGCGTCCCAGCCATAGTGAGATGCGCAGTTTCCCACCCACATTGCTGCAGGGTGGTATGTCACATGACTGCCAAACCGATTTTTTTTTAAAGCCATTCTCCGAGCTGGAATTCGGCTAAATCAAGCGCAAGAGCAAATTGTAACCGGATTCGATTTCTCGTACAGTCACTGGTGACGAGGCTGAGACCGCAAACTCGCTCCACTCAAGAGCCCGGTTTCACCACTGGCGGCTGCCACCACCTGGACTCAAACCCAGGTTCTTGGTGGTTGACGGCTCTGGTGATCTCAACTCTGACCTCACCCGGGGGAGGAGGGAGCTGGGAGAGGCTCCCTTCTGGATCGAAGAGTTGAAATCTAAATTTAAAGATGTAAATGTTTCCCTGCTCGCTTGATTGCTTTGGAATCCACGTGTGAGCAGTGCTCCTGATGAATGCACGTTTCCTGTTCAACCAAGCTAAGCCTCAACAATTTTAAAGCACATTATGTATATGTAAAAAAATATATAACTGTTGAATTGGACGCGCTAATTACGTTGTAGAATATTACGTTTCTGCGTGAGGAAACGTTAAAAAATACCAAAATTACTTTTCAGGAATGCAGTAAGCGTTTTTTACTGCAGTTACAAATAAATATTCAAATAGAGGAAATGAGGCGAACGTTGTTAGCCGTTGCACAGCACGGGAGGGGGAGTAGAGTCGGGGCTACGTGTGGCGGGGGGGGGGGGGAATAGAAAAAGACGGGGCAGGGAAGAGAGGAGAGAACGGATGGGGAATGAGAGGCCTTAGGATGGGAGAGGAATGGAGACACGGGAGCAGAGGGGTCAGGAGAGGGATGGAAAGGCGACATCAGGGCCTCGACGTTGCTGCACGTCGTGGAGTCTGTTTTCAAAGTGGGCGGTACGGAGAGGGGAGGGATTCAGAGTGGGGGTGGCCACACAGAAGTCACGTGTTTCACGGGAGGCTTGAACAGATTTCAATATAGAAATGAGATGTGTGGTTGGAAATGTTTTTTTTGTCCTTTTACGGTTTATTTTTTCTTCTTTATCCACTTTGAAGTTGAACGTGACGATCTGAATTCAAGTGGGCAGGCGTGGACAGGACACGTGATGATGCCCGGTGGTCGAGACTGGCGACAAACTATAAACATTTTTTCTTTATTTTACCAGGTGGGGCCTACTGAGCTGTCTAGCTCTTTTTCAGAAGCGACCTGGCTATCACAAATTATAGCTTAACGAAATGGATTATCATCATATGCGAATGCATAGCAGTCACATACTCGAAACGCTCGTTTCTAAATGTGGAGGGAACACCCGGAGGACCCGGAGAAAAATCCACAAGAGCACGGGGAGAACATGCAAACTCCAAATATGCAGGCGTCGGGGTCGGGATCAAACCCATTACCTCCTGTATACCAGGCGAGGAAGTTAACATCTCACCACAGATCAGGAGCCAAAGGAGGGAACGCACCATCAATTATTCCCACTCCCCGGAGTGATGCTGCAATGAAGTCCGCTCGGGTGCAGGTGAGAAATAAAAAGACCACGATAGTGTCTCGTTTGCGACAGCGGGCCTGCGTCACTCAATGACAAGACATTAAAACAAATGAAGTTCGGTACGGCAAGGAAGCAAACATAAATCGGCGTAAGCAACCAACAGCGTCACGTCAGGAATTGTTCTTGCTGCATGAACAAATCGACGCCAATTCATAAAGGCGCTTGCTGCTGCAGCTCATCCCCGGTGCTGATCGTAGTACAATTACGCATAAAAGCTACAGAAACGTCAAACACATCTGAGGTGCCATCGTGCTTAGATGTACACGGACGAGGATACACGACTCGAATGTACTTGGAAATTAAGTTGTGATAAAGAATCGACAGCTTTAGCGACATTGTGATTTAGATCGCAGGAACAGATTGTTGTATTGCAAGACCGTGGCTGTGAGAGTTGGTTACAAGTTGGGGGGGAGGCCTTTATCCAGCAGTGGATAAATCATGGCTAGCGACGATGGGGACGTGGAGCCCCACTTCTGCTTCTAACTGGAACGACGACTTATTTGCAACAGTCGGTTCGAGAGAGCCTCAAGTAAGATTCGAAGCTTTCGTGACTGCAGGAATTACTGTTCGGTTCTTTCGGTAAAGTCACGTAGAAATAAAATCAAATAATAATAGAATGCGACGTTTCGGTTGCAACACAAGCAAGCATCATCAGGTAAGAATGAATGATTAAACACAGACACGAAAACAACATAAGCAGACACATGCAGAGACACATTGCGTATCTTGGTGTGTGTCTCGCTCGATGCGTCTCTTAATGTGTTTCTGCTTATGTTGTTTCCATGTCCGTGTTTTATCATTCATTCTTACCTGATGATGACTGCTTGTTGCAACCGAAACGTCGTATTCTATTATTATTTTATTTTCTACGTGACTTTACCGAAATAACCAAACAGTAGCCTCAAGTAAGTTAAGGTATTGCAGTGTGCAGTGTGAGTTCGAACACGCTATGCAAAAATAACTTAAAACGTTAAATAACCTCACACCTCCGAGTTAAGGCCACTTAACCACCATAATTTGTCATCATCATGTCAATCTTAAAAACGCCCTTTGGAACCATTCATTACTTTGCGGCGCTCACTGTAGCCGATACAATTAAGTCACCCCGTCTTGTCCCGAGAACGCTGGGCGCCACGGGAAAGGGCCGGATTGCCCCAACTGCCTAGGAACGAGACACTTTCAGAGATTCGCGTGTCTCACAAAATGGCCTAAACTCATTTCCTTGCCGATTTGCCAATCGGCGACGGAAGACAACGGTACACCGTCACCCAGACATTGTATGAAATGGAACTCCTGCCAAACCGGGTGGCAGGGGGGGTGGGGGTGTGTAATGGGTGCCGCCGTCGTCGATAGTGTCTCATTTGTTGTTGCAAACGAGCCTCTATCGCGGTGTCTTTATTTCTCACTCGATTACAGAGAATCAACTTGAAAATAAAAACTCGAACGGGTGGCTCCTGCACCCGAGCGGATTTCATTGCAGCATCTCTCCGGGGAGTGGGCATCCTTGATGGTGCGTTCCCTCCTTTGACTCCTGATCTGTGGCGAGATGTTAACTTCCTCGCCTGGTATACAGGAGGCCGTGGGTTCGATACCGACCCTAACGCCTGCTGTGTATTTGGAGTTTGCGGTGTCTCTCACCTCGTGGGTCACGTGGATTGTTCTCCGGATCCTTCGGTCTTTCCCTACACATTTATGATCAACACGCGTTTTCGAGTATTTGTTTGATATACATTTCCACATTACAAGCCACTTGATTGGGCTATCATTTGTGACCAGGTCGCTTCTGAAAAAGAGCTATACAGCTCACTGATCCTTACCGGGTAAAATGAAAAAAATAGTTTTAATACCGACTTGCATGGCACAGCTGACTTGAGTCGACTCGAATTGGCCCGGGTTTTCTCAATTTCTCCCAGAACTCGACTTTCAAGGCAACTCGCGTCGGGTTTTAAACTAAAAGTAGATCGCGAGTTTACTGGGCATGCGAGGCAACAGTGCAGAGCGGCTCGCTGGCAACATGTAAATGCTGTATGGTGAAACGCAAAAAAACAATGAATAAGTAAGTAAGAACATTTGTCACTGCTTACTCTTACGAGTCCAGTCCATCACGAATGCCGCAGTGATCACGCGTCGATGTAGGCTCGCTGAAACAACAACGAAACTGGCTCAGACTCGGGGATGGATCCCGTACACAAGCTGGTCGCGTGTTTCCAGGTCTTTGGGCCGGAGACTCCGAAACTGCGCTGACCGTATCACACGCGAGGTTCACACGCGAGGTTGACACGCGGCGGGTACAGCAGCAGTTCGCCGCGAGCCACGGATCGTAGTCGGGGGAAGTCGATTTGGGTCTGTTGAAGCTGGCACGCACCGATCGGCGAGATAGCACGGAGCAGACTGATGGAGGCTCTTCAAGACGAGGTAGGCATATGTACGCAATTCTGCATTCAATAAGTAGCCAGTGCAGCTCATTAAATGCTACTTCCTCCCCCTCCCCCCCCCCCACTGCCTGCAATATTTTCGACCGAGCACATGCGCGTTCCGCTCGACCTCCCCCGATTCTAACGCGCGTCAACTAACGCGCCGGTCCCTGAAACGAATGCCCACTCAGAAAAATACGGGACGCAGAGTCCAACGCACCCCCCCCCCCCGTCATCCCGAGTTGAGATTTAATACCGAAACGCACCGCTGGGATGGCGACCCGGGTTCAAACTCGGGTCGCACGGCCAATGGAAACTGGGTCTGTAAAATCATATTTCCCAAATTGCAGTCTTGCTTTCGCATTTTCTGTTGGTGGAAAAGCCAAAACGGGTCTTTGGGACCCGTTTAGACCCCCGAAGGCAGTAAAGACAAAAACACATGCGCGCACAGAGATGGCGAGTTCGTTTTTAATGAAGCCATGGAGTCGACTTGACCTCGTTTCGTTTCTCCACGAGCTTCTAATTCTATGGCTCCAGCTACATCCACTACCACTTACACTCGGATCCATAGACTTGCATACACTCACCGGATCCACAGACTTACACAGAGACCCACAGACTTGCACAGAGACCCATGCAATTCACTTAGAGTTGCATAGAGACGCGTGTAATGGGTGACGTTTAGGACAATGTCGCCTATCATCTTTCTTTTAATGCAACAGTGCTATTGATGAATGTGTTGGGGGTTGTTTTAAATGTATTGTTACGTGTGCCCTACTGACATCACAGCGGCACCGAATAATGTGCTTTCATTTTAGACACACACCAACTTGCATAGAGATCCTAACTGACGTACACATACATTACCCCACAGACTTAGACACTTTCACGATCCATTGATTTACACGGACACCCACACACATACCTAGACTTGCTCAGAGACGCACAAAGACCTAAATATTATTCCAAGGCAAATGTCCCACGAACATTGGCTGGGGTCGGCTGCTCAGGCTTTCTCCACGAACGTCTCAATTCCTGTGCCTCTTTTTCGAGTGGCATTCCCCGTCCCATCATCTCGTTCCACCGCACCCTCCCACCTCGCCCCTGCGTCTCCAGAGGAGTGGGCATCTGAAATTCTAATTATTCCCACATCCACGTCTGGACGGCCAAAGTGGCGGAACCCCGCTAAGCTGAGATCCCGAAGCCCTGTGCCGTGATCGAGGCAGCAGCTACAAACCTAGGGGCCCTGCTGAGACCCCCTCTCACATGACCCCCTCCCGCCCCCCCCACCTCCTCCCCAGGAGCCGCGTGTTTGATTGATTTGCCTCTCCGATGCGGCGTGTGATGTTGGACTCCGAGCCACTAAAAATTGAACCCGAATTAAATTGTTCGTGATGGCTGTTTCTAATTATTGTCAGATGCATGCGTGTGAGGGCCAGGGTTTCTCGAGAGAAGCCACAAAGTGACGATAATGAATACTTATGATGTTAGTTTGATGATGATGATGATAATAATAAGCAGTGCTTAATTTCTCCCGGAATATATTCCAGGTCGCTGAATAGACCGGAGTAGACACGTGGCGAGTAGCCACAGCCGTAGCTAGATGTGTAATGGATGTAGTGTGCCGGGTGCAGAAACATTTTCCGGGTCGCTGATCTGGACAGAACCCGATTAAACTAAGCCCTCGTGCTCATAGCATCATGTCATAATACATACTCTGGTTCTTTCGGTAAAGTCGCGTAGGTCAAGAAAATACAAATAAAATAAAAGAAAAAAATCAATTAAATCACTTCAAATCTAGAATCATGTCATAAGTTTGAAGAAGATTCCACGTGGAAGATGACGTCACGGAAGCACCTCTGAAGCCGCTTCAGTGGGGGATTCTTCCCACTGGATAGCACTCCATGCTTGCCATCTAGACGTCACCCGTTCGATCGGCAGATGCGGCGGTTGAAACGGAGGTGCACGTTTCGAAAAGCCGCCTCCACCGCCTCGGTTCGTCCAGCCGTGCAGATGGCTTCACCGCAGTGAGTCGACTAGCAGGCCGTGTGCGTGTGGGTACTTGCACCCATGCCAGGACGTTTGGCGAACGTGAAAGAGTCGGTCAAAATGCCCTCTCGTGTGGAAGCCCTTCCACCAAGCAGCAGCGTGTGCAGGACATTGCTAGGGCTGCGCCTTTACCTGGGTACGATCCCGGCATCTGGGTTTGATTCCATGGATAAGAGTGGCATGTGGTGTGTGAACCTGTCCTGGGCCTCCCGTAGGTCAACGCTTTCTTAGAAAAAAAGAGACTTCCATTCCCAAAGGACCCCACCCCTACCTGTTCATGGATAAAGGTCGGCCGCATAACGTGATGCCTGCGTTGGGGTATGCGTCAACAGCAGCAGTGGGAAGACCCATCATGGTGTTGACAGCTCCGAGCTACAAACAAACAAAAAACCGGGACACATCGTAAGAAGGAGAAGAAGGGAGAACTCAATCTTACATGCGTTGTGTTCAGTTGTGGCTCCGTGTTCCAATGGTTATGCAACCGACTAATTCCCGGACTTTTAATGTCTCGGGAAGGCATTTCCCAGGACCGCAATCCTCCTCAACGAGAGGACGGATCCTGGATAAAACCAGGACTGGTGGCAACCACGGGAACTGTGCGTGGTGGTGCTGGCCACACTCCTAAGCCTGTCCGGCCTTAACAGGTGCTCGCTAACTGCACTTTGCCTCAACAGCCTATGGGTCTACACGGGGGATTAGTTTTCTTGTTAAACCTTTAGTGCGTGTTGGCACGCACGGCCTCGGAGTTGCGCAAAAGCGTTGCGTGCCCTCTCTGTGTGTGGAGTTATTTTGTCCGATTCTCGCGAATGATGAAGCGATTCCGGTGCCCTTCGCCTTTCCGTGTTGTGAAGAGCGGCGAACGCCGCCGGTGTGAACCTGTCGGGACAGCTTTTAGTTGACACATTCATTCATCGTAATCGTCGTCATCGCCAACCGTGATCACTCCACTGCTGGACGGCTTGCGACGGTCTGTACCTCCCCCCCCCACCCAAGCCGCTTCTCACGACCGCCCAACACCTGCACACAAGCCGATTCCATCGCTCCATCTCCTCGGTTGGACGTGCTTCGGCCGCTTTCTCGGCCCTGACTGTCACAGTACCACCTCGCCGTGACGCGTCGTGCCCAAGCCCACCGACTCTTCTTCCCAGTGAGCCCGATGCAATTCGCCTGCGCCTGGCCCCTATCTGATCCACGTCACCATGAAGGACGATGGTTTCTGGTTGAGACTCGTGATGGAGTGGCAGGGCAGGCAGGACGCGTCCACCAAGGAGACCGAGCGATGAAATCCGCCCGTCCGCAGGAGCGAGATCAATTTCTACACCCGTTGATCCTGAGATGTGGTGACAGCATTGTGGGCGGGGTGGAGGGGGGGATCTTAACCAAGCAGTGGAGAGATCAAGGCCGACTGCGTCAGCTCCTTGCAAAACTCCGCGAGCTACAGCTGCTGCGGGTCAGCCCTCGACTGCGGCGCTGAGAGCCGCCGAGAGACCGAGCCATCGCAACCGCAACAAATCCCTCGGCGTGGACTTACTCCACGCCTAGCCAATCCTCAGCCGCTGTCATGCAGGCTTAAACTAAATCATAAATACCTGGGCAGCGCCGAGACGTTTCCATCGAGTCGAGTCATGCCCAGAGGTCTAAGCCCCCTCCACCACCCCCTCTTGGCGCGCGCCGGGGGATCGTGGCTTAGCCGCGTGCGGCGGATCGGAGGTGGCCCTACGACACGAGGCAGTTTCGGCTGGTCAGCAACGGGGGCCAGAGCTGGTTGCCCTGTGATTGCCCACTCACGCCACTGCTGGGGGTTTAGGGGGGGGGCGGAAAGGCCTCCACAGGGAGGGAGCTTTGTCTAGAGCCCCTCCACGTAGCGGTTTTCGGTCAGCTCTTTCACGCTGGACAGACAGACACCCTTGGAAGAGGTGCGAGTACCCACAATTTAAAACCCACCATCGTAGACAACCTAACCCATCGACCGAGAGCACGGTGTGACTTCTTATACTGCTTGGCGGACAGAGGCGGAGGATTTAGCGAAATCTGTGAATGTCGAAGTAGCCGCCTACTGCCCCCTTGAATGCCGAGCCAATGGAATTGGGCCGTTTGGAGGTTGTTTTTGGGAGCGAGATTGGCCCGCCGCGTCCGTCTCTCCTTGTGTTGGGCCTCGTGATGCTGCGGTGGGAGGGGGGGTGTATGCAGTGGTCCATCGGATTGTAAAACAACAAACTCAACACAGCCGTCGGTAACACCGTGTGGCCTTAAAATGGAAAAAGGTATATAGGCGACGTTTTGGGCAACGGCCCTACTTCGTCATAGCAAATGTTGACGTGTGTTGTTGTTTCTGCTGCTTGTGCGCCACTGCCAACGCAACAGTCTCGCCAAATTATTCGTCGTATTATAGGGTTGATGTAAGGTCTAACTCTGTTCTAGTATTGTCAGTTGACGGTACGCGTGCGCTAGTCGCGAGTTGCCCTCCGCCGGCAATCCCTTCGAAGCGCCGGCCTGGGAGCCTCCGGCGGGGATGTCTTCTCGAGCGAGGCCCTGGCGGCGGGTGACCTGGCCACACCGCACGTGGCGCCCGCGTGCCCTGGGAGGGCCCTGGGAGGCTACGCGGGCGCGCGCACGCCGTGAAAAGCCAAGCGCCTCCCGGGTTGCCTCAAATGGGGAAATATTTTTTTTTTTTAAATGTTGTTGGCAATGAACGCACGAGCTGGCATAATTCATTTTGAAAAATGTAAATGAAATCATTCAAATCAAAGAAAGCTTTTGTGCTGTTAAAAAAAAAAACCCTAAACTACTTTACTGTTGCGGAGAATATAAATTCTATTCATAGAGCAATTCGCATATACAAACGGCGGTCAGAAGGCTGTGAGAATGAGATGTTTAGAGCATGCTTAGGCTCACACTAACAGCAGCAATTTTTCAACATTAAACGCTCCCTTGCAAAAGCGTCCCTACCTCGGTTGGTAAATTGTTGAGCTCAAAGAATGCTTTGTACTATATTAGGTCAGTCAAACGTTGGCCAGCGACTTCTCAAAACCTTTTCACCTTCCCAGAATCAACCATCGTCATCGGGCAGAGCGGTAGCGCAGCGATTAGCGCCCAGCGCTGCGGACCTGACCACACCTGGGTTCGTTTCCTGAACCGGTCCTGCACCGAACCTTCATCGACCCGCACTGACCAACGCGGTGAAGTATAGTCAAACAATCCCCATGACCGACGACGACATTGGGGAGGTCTTCATGCAGCAGTGGATTGCTAAACTGATTATGATTATCAGTGGTCTTGAAATGGTTTTGGCTGTAGAACCGAAATATATATTTTATGTGAAGAGATTAAATGTATGTCAGCATATCTATTTATGTATTTACCCAGCATGCCTTACAGCATTGCATAGCGAGTCCTCGGGTTCGTTTGTATGTCCAATCCTCTCTTTCTCTTGGTGCGTCCATTGTGTTACTTTGTTAAACCGTGTAAACTTTATCTTTAAAACAACAACAACACAAATAAGAAGCAGGCTATGGAGCCCATTGAGTGGGCGGTTTCAACTCAGCACAGCCCCCCCACTCGCCCCCTCCAGCGGGGGGTGGAGGGTGGAGGCGGGAGGGGTGCGGGCGTAGAAGGGCTGGGATGGGCAGAGGAGCTCTTCATAAAATTTCACCCCAGAAATGTTTTTTGACAAGGGTCAGAGTTCAACCCCTGACTCCCACCCACAAACCCACCCGGCACGTCCCCCATCACCACCGCCGCCTTCTAATGCTGAAAACATCATGTCATCCGAGGCGGGGGGGGGAAGAAGAGCAATCAGACGTGGCCACAGGTGTTTGTCATTAGATTCAGATTTCTCTCTCCTCTCTCGAACTCGCGCTCATCTCTCTCTCTCTTTCGTTGTTTTCGTCGGTGCGTCTTTAGCGAGCGGAGAGAGACGGTGTTTTGAGAAAGAGAAAAATGTGCGGTGCGCGGTGTTTTGTCCGCCCTTCGGATTCCCTCGCGGAGAGAACGGCCCGCGGAAGGGGATATCACAGAGCCACCTCTGAGGCCCCATCAAGTGACAATGGCCCACGCACAGTCGAGGCGCAGAACACTTTCCCCGCTCGCTCTGCCGTATTAGAGTGAGCGAGGTTCGTCGAATGACGGTCAAGCCGATGTTTTATCTCCCAGAGTTGGGATTTAGTCGATTGAAGTCGACTGGTGTTGTTTACTCGAAGGGAAGGTGACGCGTAATCGCGGCGCGAAGCAGCTTTTTGTTGCTCACAAGCGACGACCCTTGGCGATTTCAGGAACGTTCTGCCGGTCTGTCGAGGAATCCAAACATCGCTGTGACGGCCGGTAGGATTTCATTGCTGTTCAAATATAATTTACGGTATTTACATTTTTTTTACCGTGATGCTGCGGGGACGGAATTGTTTGGAGTTTATCCAAAGGGGGTATTTTTAGATGGGCGGAGCGATGCGCGAAGCGGCAGTTTGCGCACAGCGCCATGAAACCGGCAACCCTGAGTTAGATTCCCGTCCACGGCTTACATCAGTGGCGAGCGGTATCTGAACCGGTCCTGGGCCCTCCTCCTTCACCTACCGCACTGACCAACGTGGGTGGTGAAGTATGTTCAAACAACCTCCACGTCTCTCATGGCATGGGAAGGGCCATCGTTCAGCAGTGGGTTGACAAAGGGGCTGCCAAGAGTTTATTATTAATCTTGATTTGAAGCTTTCGTGACTGCAGGAATCCATACTCTTTGGTTCTTTCGGTAAAGTCACGTAGGTATAAAATAAAATAAATAAATATAATCCAGCAGTTTCACTGCACGACCGGTTGAAGGCCTCCCCGCGCCGTGTCGGCCGGGCGGGAGTTTGTTGACCATACTTCACCACGCCGGTCAGAATGGGGCTGGTGAAAGTGAGCCACCCAAGGATCGGTTCGGATATCACTCGTCGCTCCCGTCGCCCGCGGCCAAGGAATCCAACTCGTGTCGCCGCCGGCTTCGTACAGCGGTGCGAGCAACCAAACTCCCCGCCCCGCTTCGCAAATCGGGGTGCTCGCAGCCGGTACATTGAGACGTTTAATTCCCCTAATGCAGTCCAACAGATCCACATTCTTCGCGCAAACCGCAGCGGTGTGTGTGGATTTTGGAAATATATTTTTTTGTTAATTCGTTTCGTTTGCGCCACACCGCCCGTCTTACGTCGTTCGCTCCGTCCCCAGACCGCAAATTTCGCGAGATCGGCGAACATTTAGAGGTCGCCGACGAGCGCCGCTGTCTCTGTGTTCCTTAATCCGTTGCCGCGACCTCGTCCCATGCGACGCGACTTAACGCTGAGCCGCGTTCTCTCGCGCGAGAAGGGGATGGTGTGGGGGGGGGGGAGCAGGGAGGGAGGTGATGGTTGACTCTGACGAATAAGCGGTGGTTGTGTGCTGAGCACGTGCTGCTGCTGCTGCTGCTACGCGCGTCGCTTGGATGAATGAGTGCCTCGCTATGAACCCCGGCGAACCGAGTTCGATACCTGATCGGCGAGTGATATGTAAACCGCTCCTGAGCGCTCTCTTCACGAACCCTCGCCTGACCAGCGTGGTAAAGTATGGTCGAACAGCCTCGATGTGCAGATAGAGCATGGGGAGGCCTCTGATCTTTACCCAGCAGTGGGTTGAACAAGGGTCGTAAATGTGTTAATTATTCGAATGAGCGATTAAGAGGTGGGTGGACTGGGTAAGTGGGTGGACTGAGTAGGTGGGTGGGTGGGGGGATGAACTCGGTAGGTGGGTGGACTAGGTAGGTGGGTGGACTAGGTAGGTAGGTGGGTGGACTGGGTAGGTGGGTGGGTGGACTGGGTAGGTGGATGGGTGGACTCGGTAGGTGGGTGGACTGGGTATGTGGGTGGGTGGACTGGGTAGGTGGGTGGGTGGACTGGGTGGGTGGGTGGACTGGGTAGGAGGGTGGGTGGACTGGGTTGGTGGGTGGGTGGACTGGGTAGGTGGACTGGGTAGGTGGGTGGGTGGACTGGGTAGGTGGATGGGCGGGTGGACTGGGTGGGTGGGTGGGTGAACTGGGTAGGTGGGTGGGTAGGTGGACTGGGTAGGTGGGTGGGTGGACTGGGTAAGTGGGTGGTGGGTGGGTGGACTGGGTAAGTGGGTGGTGGGTGGGTGGGTGGACTGGGTAGGTGGGTGGGTGGGTGGACTGGGTAGGTGGGTGGGTGGGTGGACTGGGTAGATGGGTGGGTGGTTGGGTGGGTGGGTGGGTGGACTGGGAAGGTGGGTGGGTGGACTGGGTGTGTGGGTGGACTGGGTAGGTGGGTGGGTGGGTGGACTGGGTAGGTGGGTGGGTGGACTGGGTGTGTGGGTGGACTGGGTAGGTGGGTGGGTGGGTGGGTGGACTGGGTAGGTGGGTGGGTGGGTGGACTGGGTAGGTGGGTGGGTGGGTGGACTGGGTAGGTAGGTGGGTGGGTGGACTGGGTAGGTAGGTGGGTGGGTGGACTGGGCAGGTGGGTGGGTGGACTGGGTAGGTGGGTGGGTGGACTGGGTAGGTGGGTGGGTGGACTGGGTAGGTGGGTGGACTGGGTAGGTGGGTGGGTGGGTAGGTGGGTGGGTGGGTGGGCTGGGTGGGTGGGTGGGTGGACTGGGTAGGTAGGTGGCTGGAGTGGGTATGAACTTAAAAATGAGCTGAGCTGTCAGAACCTCTGGTTACTTAATTCTCTGCATTGAAAAATGCAAATCTCAACACTTATTAATACAGCAGCTAAATTTGGAAAATCCTCTTCCATGATGCCCGTCGCACAGGGTACAATATCGTGTTACATTTGCAAGCTAGTTCATCCCATTCAGTGCTCAACCAGCATTTAGATCCTTGACAGGCACTTAGATGCTTATGCGTGCAAGTCATTTTAAAATATGTTACACATGCTCTCAGCCAGGTCACCAGTGACTTGCACGCAAAGAGCCCCCATGGTATTTCTGTAAATCGGGGGCAGGTGGTGGTGGTGGGGTGGGGGATTTCACTCAATTTGGCAAAGTTCCTGCTCTGTGGTCTGAACATTTGGGCTTGACTGGCATGCGATAAACAGCTCCATTATCGGCGCGCATGGGAAAGTGCGGCTACGCGAGTGTGGATAAGGTGGTCAACTTGAAAGGCATCTCGAAATAAGCTACGTGATGTCTCCTTCCGCGGGCCATGCTCAAACATTCGGGGAATTATTGCATCGCTTCTCGTGAACGTTCCAAATTGACGGTTTTGTCGCGTGAAGTGGATGGCGGTGGCACGGTTGTAATCAAATGAGGATGAAGACTAAACGACATAAGTGTGATTGGAAAATTAAAAATGGATTGTTTGGAGGGGGGGAGGTGGTGGGGGGGCACTGGCAGAGCAGCCTCTATCGGCGTTCACTTAGCGTGTGGCAGGAGCAGCAGCAGCAGCCGCAGACTTCTCAACTCGTCGAGGGCATTTTAACAGAAAGCAGACGCGTAACGCGGCCACGTTGTCTTCGTTCGGGCTTACAAGCCCTCGTCTAGGAGGAGGGCAGCAGCAGCAGCAGCACCAGCAGCACCAGCAGCAACACCAGCACCAGCAGCAGCACCAGCAGTAGCACCAGCAGCAGCACCATCAGTAGCAGCACCAACACCAGCAGCAGCAGCACCACCAGCAGCACCAGCAGCAACAGAAGCAGGAGCACCACCAGCAGCACCACCAGCAGCACCACCAGCAGCACCAGCATCAGCAGCAGCACCAGCAGTAGCACCAACACCAGCACCACCAGCAGCACCAGCAGCACCAGCAGTAGCAGCACCAGCACCAGCAACACCAGCAGCACCAGCAGCACCAGCAGCAGCACCAGCAGCAGCACCAGCAGCAGTACCACCAGCACCTGCAGCAAGAGCACCACCACCAGCAGCAGTACCATCAGCAGCAGCCGTAGTCACCGTCGCGCTTTCTTCGTCCACTCAAAGTCACCCGGGTGACTGAAGTGAAATAAAGTTCACCTTTGTCGACGAATATTTGCGTCCCTGATTTTAGTGAACAACGTTGACGCCGTTCCCCGTGCAGCCCCCTCTCCCTGTGAGTGTTTTAGAATGACCATCCACGCGTTTAGAATATGTGGCTGCTATACATTTCCACGCGACAAGCCACTTCTTTGAGCTATCATGTGTGGCCAGGTCGCTTCTGCAAAAGAAGCGATTTGAGGCAAAAGCGCTACATAGCTCAGTGGGCCTTACCTGGTAATATAAAAAAAATAGTTCAGTTCAGGATTCCGGGCGAGGTACAGGGGCGGATTTGCAATTGCTAGCTTGCGCCACTGCTGGCAGATGGGCCTCCCCAAGACGGAGTTCTATGGAAGTGTTTGGCCTACTCTTCCATGGTGGCCAAACGTCTTGGTAGAGGTGGAAGTACCCACACTTTACCCCGCCATCCACGACCTACCGATCAATTATAAATATGATGAACCCTGCCATACTGCCAGAGTGGACAGAGGCACGGGGAGAGATTTAAATAAACGGTATGCCCCCCCCTCCCCCCCCTCCCCCCCCCCCCCCCCCTCCCCCCCCCTCCCCCCCCTCCCCCCCCTCCCCCCCCCTCCCCCCCCTCCCCCCCCTCCCCCCCCTCCCCCCCCCACCGTGATTTCACCTGCCACGTCACCGGGAGATGGAGTCGAACCCGCGTTCCTGTGGATCGCAAGTGCGGCACGCCCCAACATCGCGCCCACTGTAGCACACCGGGGTGAGGTTTCCTGTCTCCTGGCAGTGTGGTTCAGGAGCTACTGTTGAGGTCCGCTAATGTCGCTCGCGACGATGGGGCTGCAGCAGAGAGAAAGAGAGAGAGAGAGAGGGAGAGAGTTTGTGTCGTTTTGCTGTTTCTCCATCCGTTGAAGGAGCGCAGACTCACAGTGGGTTCTTTCTTCATGATTCATCGTTCGTGTTGCATGGCCACAAACGCATTAATGCGGCTTGCATTTCATGTATCTCTATGTATACATAAATGCGTCTCTATGTATCCCTAGGGGTCTCTACGGGTTTAACTATACAGCATTTCGCTCGTGTCTTTTTATATTTTCCACGTGTGAAGGAGATGCGCGCTTCCACCTGGTGATGTTCTGACGCGTTGATGGCCACACACCGGGGTGTGTTCCAGGACGAATGTCACAACGAGGAATTTGCGCGATGGTGTGGGTATCGCCGCGGTGGCTAGGAGATGTTAACTACCTCGCCTGGTATGCAGAAGGTCGTGGGTTCGATCCCGACCCTGACGCCTGCTGTAGATTTGGAGTTTGCATGTTTCTCTCTCATCATCATCACGGTAGCTAGGAGATGTTAACTACTTCGCCTGGTGTACAGGAGGTCGTGGGTTCGATCCCGACCCTGACGCCTGCTGTATATTTGGAGTTTGCGTGTCTCTCTCTCATCATCATCACGGTGACTAGGAGATGTTAACTACCTCGCCTGGTCTGCAGGAGGTCGTGGGTTCGATCCCGACCCTGACGCCTGCTGTAGATTTGGAGTTTGCATGTCTCTATCTCATCATCATCACGGTGGCTAGGAGATGTTAACTACCTCGCCTGGTGTGCAGGAGGTCGTGGGTTCGATCCCGACGCTGACGCCTGCTGTAGATTTGGAGTTTGCAGTGTCTCTCTCCGGGTTCTCCGATTTTCCCCTCCACATTTGGAAACACGCGTTCAGACTCTTTGGGCCGCTATACATTTCCACGCGACAAGCTGCTTCCTTGAGCTATCGTCCGTGGCCTGGTCGCTTCTGAAAAGAAAAAAAAGGTACATAGCATCCATCAGTGGGCCTTTTACCTGTTAAAAAAATTTTGTTTACTTAAATAGTTCATAGTTTGTGGTGTCGAGTGAGGTTTCTTGGTGAAGAGTGACCCCTACGGGCAGATGCCGAGACGCGCACCGAACACGCGCACGCGTCTTCAGCGGGGCTCGGCGTTGCCTCCGCTGGTTCGGCGGGAAGCGAAATGGTTTCAATTTAAACGTCATGCGTCCTGGAACACACAGAGAGGAGAGGACTGGGGGGGGGGGAGAAACACTCGCGCACGCACCGCTAATAACGCTCGCCGGCAAATGAATCGATCGAGTGACCACCCCCCCCCTCTCCCCGTGTTCTTTGTGTGCGGGGTGTGTTGTGGGTGTCTTTTCGCTTTGATAAAAAAAGTACACGCGGGAATGTTTGACATCCGCTGCGTCTTCAGGTCGGCCCGAACAGAATGTCATTTCAAATAATAACAACATTAATCATCGACCGCGAGTGCGGTTTTTTTTTTTACCCGCTAAAAAAAGACAAAGAGATGCTTGCGATACGATGAGACGCGACACGTCTGTGGCTCTTCTGCAGCACGTGATGGGGGAGCGTTGGCGGTGCCGGATTATCCGAGTAGCAAAAGTTGCTGCTACAAATGTAGTAGCTACGGGCCCCGCACTTTCAATTCCGGTTCAGTGATTCTGCACTTGCTCTGTTACTACGGTACCATAGCGCCTTCAGCTTTTATGAACGACCGGGTGTTTAAGGTGAGCTATTTGCCGTATTGTCTGGCTGTATAGCAAATGAAAAAATACAATTACTTTACTGTGAGAGTTGAAAATGTGTGTTTTTTCTCGTCTTTACGTGGCTATTTTTTGTCTTTTAGGGCCCCTTCATAACATATGCTACAGGCCCCGCACTAGCTTAATCCGGCACTGAGAAGAGGGGGCGGGGGGGGGTCTATGATCCGTTTTCTCGTTACAGGTTTCGCTTCTTGTGCACTTTCCCGAGCGCTGTTGAAAGTTGGGGCCAGCGTTGTGATTAAGCGACACAGCTGGACAGCTCGGGAAACCGTCAGCCCCGCACAGCCTCCGCCACAGCAGCACTCCCGCGGTGCCTGCAATATAAAACGCACGTTTCCCTCTCTCTCTTTCAGTATTCAGAGCCCAGGATTGTTCCTCACCAAAGACAAAGGCCACCCCTGTAGCCTTAACAGGCTGTTGGGGCAAGTGCTGTTAGCGAGCACCTATGAAGGCAGCCAGGGCACACGAGGGGATGGGTTGCAAGCACCATGCCCGACCGCCTTTGTCTCCCTCGTGGCGATGTTTATACATCGCTCCAAGTACCCACTTGAGGTTGAGTCGACCTAGGGGAGGGCCAGAACCGATTCAAATAATCGTAAACTGGTGTTGGCCGTGACCGGGAATCGAACTCGGGTCGCCGGATGAGCTAACCGTTGCGCTACCACTCCCCACCACCACCACCACCTCACACCACTACCACTTCACCACTACCAGCACCACCTTACCACCAACAACAACAACAATCAGCACCACCTCACCAGCACCACCTCACCACAACCACCTCGCCACCACCACCAACAACAACCACCACCACCAGCACCACTTCACCACCACCAGCACCACCTTACCACCAACAACAACCAGCACCACCTCACCAGCACCACCTCACCACAACCACCTCGCCACCACCAACAACAACAACCACCACCACCAGCACCACCTCACCAGCACCACCTCGCCACCACCAGCACCACCTCGCCACCACCAGTACCACCTCGCCACCACCAGCACCACCTCACCGTACCACCTCGCCACCACCAGCACCACCTCGCCACCACCAGCACCACCTCACCGCACCACCTCGCCACCACCAGCACCACCTCGCCACCACCAGCACCACCTCGCCACCACCAGCACCACCTCACCACCACCAGCACCACCTCGCCACCACCAGCACCACCTCACCGCACCACCAGCACCACCTCACCACCACCAGCACCACCTCACCAACACCACCTCGCCACCACCAGCACCACCTCACCGCACCACCTCGCCACCACCAGCACCACCTCGCCACCACCAGCACCACCTCACCAGCACCACCTCGCCACCACCAGCACCATCTCGCCACCACCAGCACCACCTCGCCACCACCAGCACCACCACCAACACCACCTCACCACCACCAGCACCACCTAGCCACCACCAGCACCACCTCGCCACCACCAGCACCACCACCACAACAACAACAACCGCCATTCGCCACTAAGTGGCGGTGACGTCACCACGACGCTTGTGCCAGGCTATGTGCACCCTGAGGCCACGTGAAGTGTCGAACGCCCGCTGGCAGGAGGTCACGGGGCAGACCCAGGTGCCACGGGTCGACTGACTGAGATGACTGGCCGATGCACCACCTGTGCCCCCTACTGTGCCAACCTGCTGTGCTTTAGCCACCCGGCGCTCCGCTCGCTGTTGTGAGCGTCGCTCCTCCGCCCTCCGTTGTTGTTGGAGGGCGACTGCCTCCAACTGCCCAGTAGCATCCTTCACGAGCCTCCTCCACAGAGGCCGATCTTGACACCGCAGGTACCAGTCATCGGCAAGTCCACTCAGCTCCACGTCCTCCTGTACCACATCACTCCATCTCTTCTCTAGCCCGTGCCGCGCCCGCTTAGCCCCCTCAATCCGGCCAAACAAAAGTTGTTTCGGCATGCGGTGGCTGGGCATGCGGGCTACATGACCCAGCCATCGCAGCCTTGCCTGCCGGAGGAGCTCACCGATGGGACCCTGCCCAGATCTTTCAAGGATTTGTGAGCTCCTCACACAATCCAGTCTGGTTAAACCCAGGATGGATCGTAGGCAGGCCAGCCTAAATGTTTCTAACCGGCGAAGATGTTCCACTAGGGGGGTCCACGTTTCGCAAGCGTAGAGAAGGGAGGGAATGACCGTGGCCGAGAAGACCTGAAGCTTAGTGCGGAGCGACAGACCAGGTAGCTTCCACACAGCGTTACGCAACCGATGAAAAGATATTGCCGCTCGACTGATTCGGAGTGAGACCTCTGCTGTTAAACTGGAGCCAGTCATAAGCACACTGCCCAGGTATGGGAAACTCTCCACTCTCTCCACAACTGCCCCATCACCGATTGGGAGTTGTGGGGGTGGAGTGTCCGATGGTACAAAATACCCAGGCAGGTGCTTAGTTTTGGTGGGGCTGATGGTAAGGCCCCACCTCTTAGTGGCACGCTCCAGTCTCAGCAGCAGCGTCTCCAACTCCTCCTCTGACTGAGCAGCTATTACCAAGTCATCAGCATACATAACGTGGTTGAGCAATAGGGAGCCATCCCTTGACCGCACCCGGGCATCGATTAGCCTCCCATTATATCTGTACCATATGGAGATTCCCCCGGTACAGCTATTGAAGGCTTCACGAACTACGTGGTCAAAATAGATGTTAAATAATGTGGGAGCCAGAGGACATCCCTGTCGCACCCCAAGGTGTACAGGGAATGGCTCTGACTCCCGGCCACGTAGTTTTACCCGTGCCCGCTCACCATCATGAAGGTCCTTAATGATCGTGAGCAGAGGGTCAGGTACTCCAAAAGCACGAAGAACGACCCAGAGCCCAGGCCTACTGATGGTATCATAGGCCTTGACCAGGTCAATAAAGCAGAGATGTAGGTCTTGTTGGAATTCCCTACACCTCTGCTGTAGCAGACGGACAGAAAATATGGCATCTGTGCAGGACCGCCCTTTCCTGAAACCGCATTGGGGCTCCGCAAGCCTCTCCTCAGCGTGCCTGGCAAGGCGATGCTGAATAATCCTTGCCAGGACCTTTCCCGGCACACTGAGGAGTGAGATGCCCCTGTAGTTGTTACAGTCTGTGCGGTCCCCCTTCTTAAAAAGGGAGACCACCAGGGCATCCTTCCAATCCTGCGGAACCCGTCCAGTGGTCCAGACTGTTGTTATGATGTCATATAGGGCAGTCTGTGCACAAACGCCACCCTCCCTCAGCATTTCGCTTGGGAGATCATCTCTGCCCGCTGCCTTTCCTGGTCTCAGACTCCGGATCGCCTTCAATACTTCATCAGCAGCTGGCACCTCAGCCAGCCACTCACAGGGGGTGACTTCATCCAATATTTGAGGCACCGCAGCCTCAGCAGGGTCATCCTCACTTTGTGCCACGATGTTTTCCTGGCTGAGGGATTTTCCCTCCCCCAGGACCTCACAGAAATGCTCAGCAAGGGGCTGGTAACCCCTCCACCTTCAATTAATTACCACGAAACTACGAATTAAACCACCACCACCAACACCACCTCACCACCACCAGCACCACCTCACCACCAGCACCACCTCGCCACCACCAGCACCACCTCACCACCACCAGCACCACCTCACCACCACCAGCACCACCTCACCACCACCAGCACCACCTCACCAGCACCACCTCGCCACCACCACCACCAACAACAACCAGCAGCCGCCGTGCCCTCTTCCAGGGTGCACACCACGCTCACTCCCACACCCGCGTCTCCGCCGACCACCCCACCACCCCCCACGCCCCGTGATTCCATCCAGCCGAGCAGCAGGCACGGCCCCCGCTCCGTGCTCGCCTCAATGCAGCCATCGCCCGCCGCCTCGTCTCATTGTGCCGTTCAGGCTCTTCCGAGGTGTTTCTGAAATGTCCCTCCGATGCCAAAAATTCTCGCCCGTCAAAGAAAGAGACGGGCGGACGAGCGGGCGGGACGCATGCGTGCGCAGACGAGACGGTCAGAGTTGGTATCGGGTGGGGGAGTGGTGGAGGTCGAGTCGAGAGAGGAGGAGGCGTAGGGTGGAAGCCTCCCAGCAGATTCTCAAGATACGAACCGAGGCGATGCTGTCTGAAGCCCGCCACGTGCCCGTGCACCCAAGCCGCTGAGTTCACACGAAAACGCTCCTCCTCGTGTAGGAGACGCACCCCAATACGGCAATACCCCCCACCCACCCCACCGAATGTTCGGTTACTGATCACGTGCTTTCACGAGCCCCCCCCCCCCCCCCCCACAACAGCACTCCCACTCGCCTACCGAGGATTCGCCATCAACCAAGATGTGAGACATTCGAATTTCGCGGTCAAAGAAAATAATAATCGCAATACAGCCACGGAATAATGTTACGATAAGGCGGGCGAGAGTAAAGCCGCAAACGCTTGGTTTGCTTTTTGAGGGGTGGGGGGGGGGGCGGGGACGGGTTGCTTCGTCAGCGTTCAGCAACTTTTTTTGTAAGTATTCAATTAAAAGGGTGATCGCGTTTCCTTGGGAAAATTAATAATAATATAAGCTGCAGAGTTGCGGCTGAAAGGGGAAACGGGGCAATTAATATTATTATGAGCCCACATGTGTTAATCTGTGACTCAGGGCACCGTAAGAAGGAAACACTACACTATTTTTTTATATTATTGGTCGCTTTACAGTCAATTACGTAATTATTATTGAAGCCCTTTGTCAATCAACTGCTGTATGAAGGTCTTCCCTTGCAGAGTTGGTGGTGTGGGTTGTTTGACCATGCTTCACCACGCTGGTCAGTGCGAGTGGGGGCAGGACTGGTGCGAATATCACTCGCCACTGATGTTAGCTGTGGCCGGGACTCGAACCTAGGTCGCTGATCCACCAAAATGTACACAATAAGTAGTTTATATACATATCATATCATATACAGTATATATACACTTTCAATTGTATTATTTAAATTTCATTTTGCAATAAAAGTACTTTCTCTTTCAAATCAATTTAGGTGGGGTGGGTACCTATTGCATAATCCAATTGTGGACATTCCACGTTCGTATGGCAGGAGTCAACCATTGAACTGGGCTACGTCAGAGATCCGAGCCAATAAACGTCCAGAACCAATAACAGCAGCAGCAACACGAAATAACGCGGGAGAAAGTTGAGTGGCTCGATTCAGGTTTCCACCCATCCGGATTTGACCCGGACAGTCCGGGAATTGAAATCTGTGTTGGGGATCTGGTATCGGTATTGCCGTGTTGAACTTCATTGTGACAGAATATCGCACAGTTTTGATAACGTACCAGTAGACCTAGACTCCTAGAAGCTGACCTAGAAATATGCCCGGGTTCGGTCCGCGACAAAGTTGGCAACCCTTAATTCATTCTCTTAAAACAAAATCATCTCCCAGCACGTGCAGCGAAACGTCGGACATGGTGCCGAACAACAAGCAGCGCAAGCCGAAAGCCGAAAGCACACACACGCACGCGCACAGCCGGTTAGCCTCCACGGCTCCAACCGCCAAACTAACACGTGGTGGCACAACCGAGGGTAAGCAGTCAGGGCCAGACGGGACGCATGCAGCCGCATGGGTCCCAGGCACAGATGGGCAATGTCACTTCCGTGGGAGAAAAAAAAATCCAAAGGGCCCCCCCCCCGCCCGCCTCCCCCACCAACAGTCATCACCCACCTCCCGAGGAATGTGCCCGCTTCTCGCGCCGGGTTAGCCGCTGATTGACGGCCCAGCGCCAAATTACTCCCAAACATCGCGGACGATCACGCGGAGACGAACGCATTGGCCCCGCAGCTACGCGTTTCCATCCAGAGCCCGTAACAGACTGTTGGGGCAAGTGCCGTGGGCGAGCACCTCTGAAGGCCGGCACGGCACACGAGGTGGTGGGTGGCCAGCACCACGCCCGGCCGCCTTTGTCTCCCGAGTGGCGATGTTTACGCACCGCACCGGTCAGAGCGCTCCATGACCTCACTACACAGAGAAGACAAAGATGCCCCCTATAGCCTTAACAGACTGTTGGGGCAAGTGCTGTGGGTGAGCACCTATGAAGGCCGGCACCACACGCGAGAAGGTCGGTGGCCAGCACCACACCCGGCCGTCTTTGTCTCCTAGGATAGGCCCAGGATCACTTCAAATATTCGCCACCGATGTTGGCCGTGAGCGGGACTCGAAATCAGGTCACCGGATGGGCAGCGCAAGTACTCTTAACCACTGCACCACCACTCCCCCATACCGTGTATGTGTGTATGTATGTATGTATCATGTAACGTATACACACACACACGTATGCATGTAAACACTCCAGCAGTGTTGTTGGATTTAGCCTTATCCGTCAAGCGGTGGACGGTCGGCTGAGGATGCGTGCCAGGCATCTGATGGGCGCATGTGGGCTCGGCATAGGGGCAATCACCAGGGTCACGGCGTGAGCCTGCAGGCTCTCAGACGCATGACTTACAATCTAGATAGGGATTCGTTCGGGGAGGGCGGGGAGGCATGATTTAGGAGCGCCAACAAGAGCCCCAATGTGCGCGAAACATTCTGTCGCAGGCTCGACGTTCTTGCCTCGTCGCTTTTTTGTCTCGGCTGCAGAAAAGCCGGCGAGACTCAAAAGTGTCGGAGCTTTACCCACCTCCTGCCTCCCCGGTTCGAATGCAGTGTGCGCCTGTGTCGAGTTGCCACCTTTCCCACCACACAGGGGCCAAACCCGCACGTGTTTCTGAGTCGACACACGGCTCCGTGACCATATACTGCTCCTGATACTCCTGCTGTTATGGAGTGACTCATGCAGCTAGCTATGGCTGCAAAGTTTGGTCATACATGTTGTGTACAGTAAAACCTTGCATTGCGAGTATTTTGCAAGACGAGCAATTTTTTTAAATAAATATACATTTGATAAACGAGCGAGGTCTTGCAATACGAGTAGTACGTATACGCTTTGTCTGCCGAGCATCACGTGATCACAACTGATATACGAGTGCTTTGATATACGAGTGCTTTGGATTACAAACACGTTTCCGGAACGAATTATGCTCGCAATCCAAGGTTTTACTGTATATCGTTTATTGTTCAATTTGAATCACAGTTCCTATGATCACTGTTACATTGTTTTTATAGCTTTATTTTGGTGATTTTAAAAAAAAAGTTTTGGTTTAGCCATGTTTGTTTGTTGTAGTACAGAGTTAGCCTGATAACTTTAATCTAAATTGTCTTATGGTTGTTATTGTTTGACTTGCATCCCACTGGGATTTTTGCACACAGCGTTGAAACACGGTGTTTTTTTTTTCTGGAAGACTTTGCTGTTTTTTTCCCTGGATTTTTCTGTTGCGTTTAGTCACTTTAAGACGTTTCTTTGTTCATGTTTTTGTTTTGTTGCGGTTGCACCCGCGTCAAGAGCCGCATGGCTCACGGGGTTATTACCTAATAAATGTTACTGAAAAACTGCAAACTGAAACATTGCCGCATCCTCCCGCGACAACATTCAACAGAACAGCGGCTCCGTGCGTTCGGTACCCTCCCTCCCTCCCCAGACAGTGCCAATGCCCGACACTGTCCGGGTAGAAAACCTGGAGAGGTGGCAACCCTTGTTCAATCTTCCCTGCTCTGTTGTCGAGCCACCTGCTGGACGACGGTGCGGATTGTGCGAGTTGTCTGACCATGCTTCACCACTCTGGTCGGCGATGGGGCGGGCACGTGACGGCGCACGCGCGGCGGCATTTGTCACGGTTACAGGGAGAGGCAAACACCAGGGGAAGGCCTCATCCAGCAGTGGATTGCACCTCGGAATGAGAACGTTTGGCTACGTACGGTGCGAAAGAAGTTCTACGTACATGCATACAAAGGGCCCGGACGTGTAAGAATAACTCATTCAACAGATGTACGCTCACAGACGCAACTGAACATTTCATGAACGGGTCTCTCTCGTTCTCTTCCACGACCAAACTCTGCCCTGCGTTGTTCTTGTAGCGGCTCTGCTGTGGATTCCGATGCAGTTTAATATTTGCCCGACTGTAGTTCGCAACTCCAGTGCCTCTCTCGAATTCCCGGGACGTTTGTAAAGTGCAGCCCAAAGAGAGAGCAGGACACGTTGGAAGGACGCGAGGCTGTTCGGAGTCGGATTTCGCACTCCCAACTCGTGCAGCCAATAAATTAATGCACTGTACGTGTCCCTCGGTGCTGTGTCGCAGCGTTTATAGTGGTGGTCCGGTGGCTCAAAGGTCAGAGCGCTGGGCCGCAATCGCTGAGGTCCTGGGTTCAAATCCGCCTGTGATTAAACCGGGTTCTCCAGTGTAGTGAGTTCATGGTCTGTGCAGTGAGGTCATGGTCTCAGTGTAGTGAGATCATGGGCTTAGTGTAGTGAGGTAATGGTCTCAGTGTAATGAGGTCATGGTCTCAGTGTAGTGAGGTTATGGTCTCAGTGTAGTGAGGTCATGGTCTCAGTGTAGTGAGGTCATGGTCTCAGTGTAGTGAGGTCATGGTCTCTGTGTAGTGAGGTCATGGTCTGTGTAGTGAGGTCATGGTCTCAGTGTAGTGACGTCATGGTCTCAGTGTAATGAGTTCATGATCTCAGCGTAGTGAGGTCATGTTCTCTGTAGTGAGATCATGGTCTCTGTAGTGAGGACATGGTCTCTGTAGTGACGTCATGGTCTCAATGTAATGAGGTCATGGTGCTCAGTCCAATCACCAATGACAGCACACACACTAAATTTGGCTAAATGTCAGTTCTGTTTAATTTGACATTACTCTGGCTCCTCTACCAGGGGTCAGTTGAAGGGATCTCAGAGGCAGCTCTGCAATATCCGCGAGGGGGGTGGGGGAATTACAACAAACACCCTACGCAGTGTTTACACTGCAGACCAACTCTCACAGCACGCCGCCAAAGCAATCCGATGGTGTAAAAAAAACATAGGCAGGGCCGAGACGTCGCAGAGTTGCGGCGGCTTTGTCCGGCGTTGTCGGACAAAGCTGAAATGAAACACCATCCAGGTCTGTCGTGAAAATGCGGGCGCCGAGGGTTTTTAAACGCCGGCTTGTAATTCGAACTTGCGCTGGCTTTTAGGACCTCGCGGTTATGGTTATAGTAGCCGCACGCTCGCACGCACAAAAAGGCGAAGATCCCCCCGTGTAGCCTGTAACAGACTGTAGGGGCAGTTGCTGTTAGCGAGCAACTATGAAGGCCGGCACGGCACACGAGGGGGTGGGTGGCCAGCCTCACGCCCGACCGCCTTTGTCTTCCCAGTGGCGATGTTGTTACACACCGCACCAGGTACTCATTTGAGGCTGAGAACCGATTCAGATAATCGTCACTGGTGTTGGCCGTGAGCGGGTATCTAACCCGGGTCGCCGGGTTCATAGCGCAGCGCGCTAACCGCTACACTACCGCTCCCCACGCACACACACACACGCACACACGCGCGCGCACACACGATCGTCGGGAATGGAGCACTGCGGTGGAACGGAGACGGTTCTTGGCCGGGGTTGGAGGATATTGGTCGCTGTGGGACTCCAGGCAAGGGTTACGCGAGGCGGATGAAGTTTCAGACCGCGTTAGCCTCGCGTCGGGGTTCACGGTTGAAGTTTGACGGCCACAGTGTAGCCGTGGGTTACGTTGCAATGGAAGTTTAGAGGGCAGCCCGACCCATGAAAGGGGGGTGAATCTTCCACATCGGGCAGTTATGTCGGTACCAACCTTCACTGACCTCAACTGGCCACGCAAACTCAGCACTCGCCTGACCTTTAACAGACATCAGCACTCACGCAACACTCACCACTCACCTGACCCTCACCAGACACTCACCAGATACTCACCTGACATTCACCACTCACGCTGATATGTAAACAACATTCACCCACCTGATACTCACCACAAGCACCGCACTCACAATGACCATACACTCACCACTCACCTGACCCTCACCACTCACCCGACTCTCACCGCTCACCTGACATTCACCACTTGTCAATGGTACAGACGGGACACTTGAATCTTACACATTGGGCCGGTTCTATTTGATCAAACCCTCATACTCAACACGCACTCTCGCTTGGAGACCTGCCCACCACTCTCACCAGAAACTCGCCACTCACAGTGATCACTCAGCCGGCATTCACCCCTCGCCAGACACGTTCAAAAACCCAAACAACTTGTTTTGGGTCAGCCCGAAACAAAACATGGTTCAAAATAATAATAGTTTACATTTGTAAGGAGCATTTCATGCGTAAATCCCAATGCGCATCTGTATGTATGTATATATTCATAATAAAGGTCTGTGCGTTAGATCGCGTAAGTATAAATGTGTCGAAATCCTCCACAACCCGACACAGCCAATTAATTAGGGATTTGTCACGTAAACAAAACACCACAGGGGCCGTCCATAAATGACGTCACGCGTTTTGGACGATTTTTTGACCTCCCCCCCTCGTCACACGGCGTCACAAAAAATCAGACCCCCCCCCCTCAAATATGACGTCACAAAGCTCTGCCCCCCCCCCAAAAACACATGCTTCACATCGCTTTAAACTATTGTCATTGTAGTGCGTATTTAATATGGCGCTGCACTCTGATGTTGTAGGAGAAAACGTTTATTTAAAAAGTCTATTTAATTAAGTAGAACGTGTTGTCTATATTTATTTAAAGTTGCGCATGTTGATGTGACGTCACATTTCTCAACGCCCCCACCCCCGTCACGCATCGTCACAAATGTATGACCCCCCCCCCCCTAGGTGCGTGACGTCATTTATGGACGGCCCCATATAGTTACTATTTCAGCCCACCGGTGTATTGGAGAGTAAATCCACAACAATTACAATTTCAATAGTTTCGTGACGTTTCGCTGGTAACTGCATCAGCAGGCATCATCGGGCGAATTGCCAGACTCCACCTGCTTCCGGTCTTAACCCAATAAAATCCCTTCCTGATTGGCTGTGTCGGGTGGTGGAGGGTTTCGACACATTCATACTTAAGCGATCTAACCCAAAAAAAACCTTCATTATGAACACCATTAAAGTTAATTTACACGATAATTATTATTTATTATGAATAATATTGGTCGCGAAAGGCTGCTGCGTGTTAAGCTGTATGTATATATGTTGAACTTTTTCGCACCGTACGTAGCCAACCGTGTTAATCCGATGTGCGGGGGGGGGGGGGGAAAGGAAAACCTAAACTAGACACAAAACGCAGTCCTAAAGAAATTAGTTTCCAGTCTAGATGATTTAAAAGTGCATAGCCTCAGTGACTTCAGAATATCGGGAGGGAGGAGCGTTCCAGACGGCCGCAGAAGCGCATCTGAAAGCGCGCGATGCAGTTGAGCGTCTTCGTTCGATGCCCAACCAAAAGCCGCCGCCGCCGCTGCTGCGAGGGTTGACGGGAGTTTCGCGTGATGATGGTTTATGCTCCCTGACGAGACCAGCAAGGCACTGGTGGTGGTTCATCCGTGGCAAGAGCACTTTGTGTGTAACGAGCGCGCCGACCTCATTAACGTATTCGTTAGGCAACCGGCATCCAATGCGGTCTGGCCGAGCACCGGACGCGCAACGGAGTTTGCAGGAGCAGCAACAGCAGCAGCTGTTGCTGCTCCTGCACCACCACCTCTCCACGTGACACCGCTGGGCCCCCACCACCACCCCTCCACGTGACACCGCTGGGCCCCCACCACCACCCCTCCACGTGACACCGCTGGGCCCCCACCACCACCCCTCCACGTGACACCGCTGGGCCCCCACCAACACCCCTCCACGTGACACGCGCGGCTCCTTCCTCCGCGCGTATTCTTCCTTTCGCCCCCCCCTCCGCTGCTGTCCCCCCACCGCTGCCCCCCCCTCCCCTCCGCTGTCCCTCGCACACAAAGTGTGGTTGTTGTCCACCACCCCCTCCCCTCCGCTGTCCCTCGCACACAAAGTGTGGTTGTTGTTGTCCACCACCCCCGCCCCTGCTGCAGTGTGAACGCATAAGCGAGGGAGCAAGAACGACATCGGCGGCTGGGGGTGATGGCCCAGAGGGAGGAGGAGGGGGGCAACGCGGCCGTTCATTCGCGGCGAAGAGAAAAGCAACAGCAGCTATGGGGGGTGGGGGTAGGTGTCTCTGTCCAGTAGCAGGCGGCCCCGCGGTGTTTGGAAGATACGGGGGGGGGGGGGCAGAGAGGCCTCGGGGCGGGGGAGGAGGCTGTTGACCAAAACTTTCTCCCACCCCCCTCCACCACCGAAAGTTTATTTTTGTTGAGGTAGGCCACGTGGTGATGTATTTTACCAAATCTGTGTCGGGGCGGTGGAGACGTCTTAGCGACAGATTTGTTCAGATCGGGACGTGACCTCGCTCAAAATCAATTCGGCTGATCTCTACCACTCTAGAGCCTGGAGTTCTCGACCCGATAGGGTTCTAGACTGCTAGAGGGAGAGAGTTCTCGATCCGATAGGGTTCTGGACGGCTAGGGAGAGGGAGTTCTCGACCCGATAGGGTTCTGGACGGCTAGGGAGAGGAAGTTCTCGAACCGATAGGGTTCTAGACGGCTAGAGGGAGAGAGTTCTCGACCCGATAGAGTTCTGGACGGCTATGGAGAGGGAGTTCTCGACCCGATAGGGTTCTGGACGGCTAGGGAGAGGGAGTTCTCGACCCAATAGGGTTCTGGACGGCTAGGGAGAGGGAGTTCTCAACCCGATAGGGTTCTGGACGGCTAGGGAGAGGGAGTTCTCGACCCGATAGGGTTCTGGACGGCTAGGGAGAGGGAGTTCTCGACCCGATTGGGTTCTAGACGGCTATAGGGAGAGAGTTCTCGACCCGATAAGGTTCTAGACGGCTATGGAGAGGGAGTTTTAGAGCCGATTGGGTTCTGGACGGCTATGGAGAGGGAGTTCTAGAGCCGATAGGGTTCTGGACGGCTAGAGGGAGAGGGGGTGATAGACATCAGGGAGTTGTAGACCAGAGGGGGTTTCTAGCCATGCGGGAGGAGTGGAGAGAGACGCGACCGGGACTCCGGGAGAAGTCACTCGACTCGCAGCTGGCGGTAGTCCGGGGTCGGCCGCTAGAGGGAGACACGGTGGTGTCTGACGAGGGTCGTGGTGGTGGTTGTTGTTGAGAAAACCCCGTGGGGGTCTTTTCACGAGTGTGGTTGTTTCTTACTCTTTGGTTCTTTCGGTAA
Source organism: Petromyzon marinus (assembly GCF_048934315.1). Lineage (NCBI taxonomy): Eukaryota > Metazoa > Chordata > Hyperoartia > Petromyzontiformes > Petromyzontidae > Petromyzon > Petromyzon marinus. The sequence continues at coordinate 3,628,656 of NC_133710.1, read as the reverse complement.
AGTCACGTGGGTATTAATTAAATAAATCACGACGTTTCGGGCGCAACACAAGCGTCCGTCATCCTACGTGACTTTACGGAAAGAACCAAAGAGTATGGATTCCTGCAGTCACGAAAACTTCCAATCAAGATCGGTTGTTTCTTGTTTACAGTGCTGTCATCATTTGCTGCGGCTTAGCGCCCTGACAACGATTGTTTACGGGCGCTTTATAAATATTTAGTAATAGTTAACATTATTATATTGAGTAAGGCGGTTATTGTGTGACCCGCGTGTGTACTTCGAACGGCACGCTGGCGGCATCACCTGCACGGCGCCTTAAGAAGTGCGTGCAACGTCTGTCTGTCCGTCTGTCTGTGGTACTGTCTCTGTCGCTCGCCGTGTCTGACTTTACTCCGACTTTATCCTCGTCTCTCGAGCTTTCACCTCGACGGACAAATTCGACCCCAAAGTCTCTAACTTCGGTGCGTCTCGCTCCGTGTCCCCGCGCGAGTCTCTGTGTCTCGGGCTATGTCTCCATCTCCGTACGTCTTACGTGTCTGTCTCTATATGCGCGTGCCCTGTGTCAATCTCTCGACGTCTCTCCGTGTCCGTCTCTCCGCTATTCCCTCATTACGACGTCTCCATCTCCGCAAACCGCGTGTGTCGAGACGGTGCGTCTGTTTAGCCACTCTCTTATCATCTCACATGGCTGCGTCTCGAAGCGTCTACGAGGTCTATCTACACCGTGTCTCTCTGTGGCCCTCTAGGCCGGTCCGCACCCCCCCCCCCCGAGGTGTCGAGAGCCCCCCCCCCCTTGCAGTAAGCACCGCGTGGCATCAATGCTGCTGCTACCATGGAGGAATCTCCATCACCCGGCACTCATCCCTGCCCTGTGTTCGCGTAATCGCCGCGTGCGGGCATGTGTCGTGCTTGGTAGTAAATACGTACCAACATGTCGCCATTCCCCCTTAGGGATGAGGAGGGGGGGGGGCTGTGATTGAAAAGGTGAGAGAGGGAGTGAGGGCCGGCGATGAGAGGTAATGATGATGATGTGCAGTGTGATGGGCGGTGCGACGTTGCAGTCGGAATGGCCCGGAGAGCGCTGCTCCAGGAATTATTTTGGCCACGCCGCAGACATCTCGCCTCGTGTTGGCCTCGTCATCATCCTGTTGGTAGTAATATAGCCGTCGTTGATATACTCCAGAGGGCCATTGTGGACACGCGTCTTCACGGCAGCCGAGCCAGCGTTCCAGAGTGTGAGAAATTGAGCACTGATGATGATGATGGCGGTGATGATTGTTGGTTAAAGGAGCAGATATTCCTCAAAAGTCACGGTATACAACTCCGTACCACTCAACTGCACTCAGTATCTTACTTCCTTCACGCATGCTCGGTAACAGCTGTACCATCATACCAGTTGCATCAATGATGCGCAATTTTAATTAAGGGTCTCGCACAAATTTAACCGCACGTCTTACATCGGTTTAACTCCGTAATATACGGAGTCATCGCCTTCGCCATTTACTCACCTCTCGAGAAGAGAGCGTACACACACATTAACTTCATTTCAAATGGAGTGCGCTTACCAATAACGCATGGTATTCCAGCACCATCTGTTGAACAAGCCCGACTCTCCTGCTGCCGGTGCAGAGACTCAAAAACTCCAGCAGGAGGACGAAACCGGCGCAGATTGCTCGCTTGAACAAAGTCTCCGAGATCATATTGGTCTGGAAAGCCAATAATAGTCTGACGGACTAGAATACGTCCTTAACTGTGCGTGGAGACGGAACGGAACTGTGATTGCATTTTCTTCTGCCCTGTGCTGCCCCCCCAAAGCAACGCAACGCGAGTTGACGCGCGGTGCTGGCGAGGAACAAATCCGCGTTGCGGTGTCTCTCCAAACTCGTCTCTCTGTTTTAACGATTCCGCGTCCTGCTGTGGTTGAGGGCTAAACCCTTAAGGTATGTTCAAGAAGCACCAGTTTTGTTGCCAGAAAGGGTAAAACCTTTTCTTATAAGCTCCTTTAAAAAAAAACTGTCTTAAACGATTAAATACATATATTTAAAAAAATCATGCATGTGCTCTGAAGAACGGCCATTGCCCCGAAACGTCGCTTATAATAACAAGTATTATTATATTGTTGGTTCTTTAGGTAAAGTCACGTTGAAGGGAAACAATAAAATAATAAAATATATATATAAAACAATAAAATTCTCAAGACGTTTCAACTGCAACACAAGCAGTCATCATCAGGTGTGAAAACCAACGGTTGCAGTCGAAACGTCGTGAGAATTGTATTGTTATATATATTATTTTATTGTTTCCCTTCAACGTGACTTTACCGAAAGAACCAAGAATACGAATCACTGCAGTCACGAAAGCTTTAAATCAAAAGTATTATTATTAAGTATTGTATTGTATTATTAAGTATGATTGTTAGCGCAGGCCAGGCCATCAGCGACGCCACATTGTTTATCCCAAGCGAGAAAATGGCCAACAGAGGGCACCAGTGGCCGCGTTCACGGCGTCGGGACGACGTCGTCTTCATCGACGATGACGACGCTCGCGGTAGCCGAGTGGCACGCGGCTGCGGGCGGGCAATCGTCAACGCTCGCTCCTTCCGTTGTGCCCAGGGACCGTCGAGGCCACACGTCCACCGTGACCTGTTGGGAACCTGCCAGTCAAACGAAAGGTCTCCCCTTAGCGAACGCAGGCAGCGCCGTCGATAGCTAACTCGCGCGGTCTTACGCGGAGATGATAATGTCTGGTGTCGATAAATACACGAAATAATATAACGCGGTTTACGCGAGTGAGGGTGTTGAATCCATCTGTGCGGAGCTTTCAGTGTCATCCTCTATTATGCGTGTGAGTGGGGTTTTTTTCCTTCCCCGGGTTCTCGGGTTTCCTTCCACATACCAGGGGCTTCTTTTGTCGTCATCATCATCAACATCGGCTATGACAAAGGGAATGTTTCATTGACATCATTGTGATAATGAGTGGCATCCAGTACATTATCGATGCCCCGTGCTATCGCCCGCTGTACAAATGAAGGAGTTTCGAGGGCGCTGCAGGGATGGATGCGGACAACTCCAAACCACTGGGACCGTCCAGCGAGAAAAAATACAGGAGTATCCACTATTACTCATTCCTCGGAAACGTCTCTAAAATTCATCCTGTCCCTCCGAAAGCTCTTAACTTCATATCAAAATCGGAATACTTATTTATACCGGAGGAATCCGATGAGCGATGAAGCTCTTTTTCACAGATGTCCAGTAGAAGCAGGTCAGAACGTTACAACAACAATTTAAAAATACGATAGGAGTGCAAAGTAGAGTAAAGGTAAGAAAATCCCTTGGGAAAAAATATGCACAAATAAAATTACATTATTTTGTTATTTCAACAGGTACAGCCCACTGAGCTATTACTTTCTTTTTCAGAAGCGACCTGGCCACAAACGATAGCTCAATGAAGTGGCTTATCACGTGGACATTTCTAGCAGCTAATTAATCTAAACGCATGTTTACAAACATTGCTGTTCCTGCCTGCTATTCACATCGTCAGACGCGTCTCTGTGCACGTGACAATGGGTAAGTAATGACAACAATGGAAATTCCGGGGCTTGCCGTGATAGGTAACGCTATCTTCCATCGATAGGTCGCATTATTCTGCCACGTGCACTACTCACTTAACACACAGTTGCAGAGAGAGTCACGTGCTGGACAGTTGCTCAACACCACCGCCACCCATCCCGTGCTGCCTGGATATTATTGGCGTGACAGAATCAGAATATTTATTTCTAATGGAGGAATCCGATGAGCTATGAAGTTATAAAGCTCATTCATCGATGGTAATAATCGATGAATGGACGCGTCCTTATCATTCACGCGTCACTTATCGGGGCAATGCAGGGGGACACACAACAGCGTGAAGGGTAAGGATGCATCCATTAATCGATTATGAATATTGTAATTATCTATTCTAAAGCTAAACTATGGGCGCATTCAATCGCGCGTCAGAATCTATCGCTCAACGACGTGTATTCGATTACTTTGCGGGCAGCAGTGGGCAGTGAAGCAATGCGCATTGCTGCACTCGACTTGTGCTTCTGTGCTATCCCCATCTATGTTTCCCACCTTCACTAACCCGCACTGTCCGCCGTGGTGAAGTATGGCCAAAGAACTCCCCACGTCCAACGCGGCGATGGGAGGCCTCGTGTCCAGCAGACGACGAACAAAGGGCTGTGATTACACATTAGTCGTAACGGATGCTGCAGAGGTGTTAATGGTCAGCACCACACTTTAAAACTTGCAATCGTGGAGCGCGCCTGTTCCATTTCACATACTGGCACGGCAGTTGAAACAATGGTGGAGGTTTCTTAAATCTTCTCCGATCGCCTCTGTTACGCGCAGCACTGTAGCAACTACGATCGGAATTCTGCGTCTGGTGGGATAAAACGTGGGTAATCCCCCCCCCCTTCCAAGACGTTGAGACGTAGGCCAAAATACCCTGGTAAGATGGTCTCTCTCTCTAGATGCTATGTGTATCGTTTATTGTTAAATTTGAATCACAGTTCCTATGATTACTGTTACATTGTTGTTATATATTTATTTTGGTGATTTCGAAAATGTATGGTTATGCCATGTTTCATATTATTGGTTCTTTCGGTAAAGTCACCTTCACTAACCCGCACTGTCCGCCGTGGTGAAGTATGGCCAAAGAACTCCCCACGTCCAACGCGGCGATGGGAGGCCTCGTGTCCAGCAGACGACGAACAAAGGGCTGTGATTACACATTAGTCGTAACGGATGCTGCAGAGGTGTTAATGGTCAGCACCACACTTTAAAACTTGCAATCGTGGAGCGCGCCTGTTCCATTTCACATACTGGCACGGCAGTTGAAACAATGGTGGAGGTTTCTTAAATCTTCTCCGATCGCCTCTGTTACGCGCAGCACTGTAGCAACTACGATCGGAATTCTGCGTCTGGTGGGATAAAACGTGGGTAATCCCCCCCCCCTTCCAAGACGTTGAGACGTAGGCCAAAATACCCTGGTAAGATGGTCTCTCTCTCTAGATGCTATGTGTATCGTTTATTGTTAAATTTGAATCACAGTTCCTATGATTACTGTTACATTGTTGTTATATATTTATTTTGGTGATTTCGAAAATGTATGGTTATGCCATGTTTCATATTATTGGTTCTTTCGGTAAAGTCACGTAGAAGGGAAATAATAAAATCATACAAATACAATTCTCACGACGTTTCGATTGCAGCACAAGCAATCATCATCAGGTGTGAAAACCACAGCAAGATTTATACCTGATGATGATTGCTTGAGTTGCAATCGAAACGTCGTGAGAATGTTATTGTTTTATTTGTATTATTTTATTATTTTCCTTCTACGTGACTTTACCGAAAGAAACAAGAAAATGAATCCCTGCAGTCACGAAAGCTTTAAATCAAAATTTATGCCATGTTTGTTTGTTAACTTTAATCTAAATTGTCTTATGGTTGTTATTGTTTGACTTGCATCCCAATGGAATTTTTGCACACAGCGTTGATATACGGTACTTTTTTCTGGAAGACTTTTCTGGGTTTTCCTGGATGTTTCTGTTGCGTGTAGTCACTTTAAGATGTTCTTTGTTCGTGTTTTTGTTTGTTGCGGTTGCACCCGAGTCAAGAGCCGCATGGCTCACAGGGCTATACCTAATACAATTAAATGAAACTGAAACTCTAGAAGCGGCTCGCATTAAACGGGAATCGAATTGTGCCCAGGCTCCAAATGAATATCGACAAGTAATCGTTTCGCGCACACACCGCGAGTTGATGGCGGTAGTGGTGGCGGCGATAAGGGCTAGCAGTATTCATGATCTGTGACATCTATTCCGACTCGCCACTAACGCTACTCCCCATCAGTTCCCCCTCCCCGCTCCATCCACCTCGCTCATCTGAATGAGTCAAGACGGCGGCTGCACGTGGTGTGAATATGATCTCGTAGACAGCGAGGGCTTTAACAATGCCATTTGTTTCATTGGCAAATGATGGAACTCCTCGAGGTGAGCAATTCCCAGTGACGATTTCATGCGTTATGGTGTGCGCACACGTGCATGCGTTGGTTATGATGATGATGCGGTGATGGTAAGATGGTGAGGATGATCATTGTGATGATATGAAGGTGGTGGTGATGATGACAGTGGTGATAATGATTATTGATGGTAATGATGTTGGTGGTAGTGATGGTGATGATGGTGGTGATCAAATTATTATATATGATAATTATGTTGATAATGATTATATTATTGATTGTAATTATGTTGCTGGCGATGATGATGATGATGGTGATGATGAGATTATGATGATTATTATTATCATATGAAGGTGATTGTGGTAGTAATGGTGGTGTATTAATAATGATGAATGGTGGTGAGGATGAAGTTAAGATGATGATGGTGGTGGGGTGATGGTGGTGGGGTGATGGCGGTGAGGTGCTCTTCTCGTCGTGTGATTCGCTAGGCACGTCCCCATGGCTTCATTCAAACTCTTTGAAAACTTCAAAGCGTGGAGCGCACCATCTCTCGCAGGGGGGTTTATCTCTACTCCGCATTCATTAAAGCGTACAAAACGAGACATTCTCAGATCAATGCTCGGCTTGTCGCCTAGCCGCTTTAATGCCAGGCGAAGGGAGTTAAACACGAAACGGGAAAGAGCGACAAGGTCGACGTGAACACGGCGCGCGGTCGAATGTGTGACATGTACCGCGAATCTCGGGCAAAACACGCGACGAATTCCCCCCCTGCGATAACGCCGCGATGGACGAGTCCAAAGACCCGGTCGAGATCGGAGAGTTGTAGGATTCCGGAGTGCACTGCTGGGTGCGTTTTCGAGATTCAGGTGAGCTAAGCCGAGCCGCGAACACGAGAAGATCTATCTATTGGTAGGCGGGGATCGAGCTGGGGGGGGGGATACAATCACGTTGTGCGGAACAGATCCCTTCCCTCACTAACGATTCTGGGTTTATTTTTTTAAAAACTCCGGAATCCACATCGCTGGAAATCCTTTGAGGGTTTCGCGGCCTCCCGGACGAACCCCGCGTCCAGGGCGAATACGCGAGGGCCAGGAGTTACTTTCATCTTTTTTTGCTCGCTCGAGAAACTTGGCTGGGCGCGAACGCACGGACGGAACGAACCGAGCGACGCAGCGCCAGGGCCTCGGAGTCGAACTCGGCAAGGGGGGTGGGTGGTGGGGGGCGGTTTCTCTCCTTCGAGCGCATTTGGCGAGCTATACGAAGGCGGCATCCATCATCTCCGTCGTCTTCCTTCCCCCATCCTCCATCCCTCCTCATCCTCCATCCCACATTGCTTAATTATTTCTTTACGTTCTCCCTCTACCCACCACCACCCCCCCGTAACGCCACACGCACGAAACAAACCACAGACAGCTCGAGATTTGCAGAGGTAAACGTCGAAGAGCGAGAGAGAGAGATACGGGGGAGGAGGAGGAGGCGGGGGGGGCGAAAAGAAAGATTTGAGAGAGCGAGAGAAGAGTGGTGGAGAGGCGAGCTCTAGCGAGACGGAGAGAGCACAGAGAGAGTGAGAGCTTTGGTGGGTGGGTGTGTGGGGGGTAACAGGCGAGAGAAGAGCCTGGAGAGAGGGAGGTGATGCCGGAGGCAGTAGTAGGAGGAGGAGAAAGAGACGGCATGATGGCGCGGAGGAGGATGAGCGCCCTCGTTCCGCGCGCTCCACGACCCCTCCTGACCGCCGCGCTCGCCGCCCTCGCCTGCTGCCTGTTGTGCTCTCTGCCCGGCGAAAGCCGCGGGGGCGACGCCGAGGTGACCTCCATGGTGGCTCGAGCGAGACTCCTGGCCGAGCACATGAGGAAACTTTCCACGGAGGAGTTGGGGGTGGACACCCTGCAGGTGAGGTCTCGTTTGTCGCCATCGATCGGCGCGCGCCTTGCCGAGCCGTCTTAACTAAACGGATATTGTGCCCGTGCCATCAGGATTGTAAGACACGAAAGCTTTCAATCGAAATTTACCCCCCCCCCCCACCGCTCGCCAATGTTAAAGAGACTCTTTGGAGGCGCGCGTCTTATAATCCTGTGTGTTATGGCCAGATTTGTGTAATTGTCACTGAAACTGCAGGGTTTTCGCAAGCCAATTTTGGTTCGTAATTGACAGGGCAGGAGGGGGGGTTATGGTTGTTTTGGGATAAGCCAAGTAAATTATCTGGTCAAATATGCGTCGTTAAGACATTTGTTTGGCCGTTTCGGGTGGTGGAGGGTCTTGACGACACATTAGGCCAAGATCATTTGCGCGGCCTTAAACTCGGGTGAGTTGTAGCGTGCAATGTGAAACTCTATACGTGCCGGGCACATGGCTTTGGTTTTCACTTATAATCCGGATAAAACGACGATGTTGTTGTTGAGCTTTCAGCGATTTGCAACCAAGGTGGATGGGGTTCATGATTCAAGTAGCTCCGTCTAATCCATTCCAGGGAAGCATGGTAACTCGTAAAGTTGAACAACCGGTTCATTACACCTTACCACATGCTCATGTCGCTACAGTTTTAGGGAATTGCTCGATAGGTTATAGGCAGACCGGCTAAATCGAATGTTCCCGAAACTTGGAGATACAAAACCAGAGCGAAGTTTACTAATGTATTTACAAATATGTAAACCGGTTTCTCGGCACCCATTACCGCTCATTGAATACTTCAGAGTACACACACACACAGTTCTGGAAAAGCATTACGCAATCCATGCGTGTGCATAATTTTACCAACGTGTTTATTGTTGTTGTGGTGATGGTGGTTGTTGTGGTTGTTTTTTGACCGGGGAGGGGGCGGGGGGGATCGGTTGGGGTGGTGGATGAATAAGACGTGTGGGAAGGGGGAGGGGGCCGAGATGAGTTCAATAATTCAATAACAAAAAGCAGTCTTCCTTGATGATGGGACTGCCCGTGTGTGGGCATTATATGCAACTTTGTTGCAGGAGTGTGATGCGACGTGTATGCCCCCCCCCCCGGCCGCATGGATTGCTGACTCCGTCTGTGCGGAGATGTGAGCGTTCTCGCCTCGTGCGTGTGTGCGCGTGGTGGATTTTCTCGGCGGCTGCCTCCGATTTCCCGACCCCCCCCCCCCTCCCCCACGTGTGACGCTTCCAACACTCGCGGGTTTCCATCAGTCGAACATCACCAATCCGCGTAGCAGGAGGTAGAGGGGGGGGACCTTTCTTCTTCTTCCTCCTCCTCAGAGTCTCAAGCCGTTCGTAACGTAGACCTCAAACCGCTTTGTTCCAAGTGAGACTCGGATGAGAATGATTACTCGGCACAGCGAGCGGCGAAACATCGCCCGCGTCCAGACTAAATGCTACCAGTGAGAAGCAGCCAGGCCACCGCCACGTTCGCTCGCGTGTGCGCACACACGCAAGGACACGCGTGTGTGCACACACGCAAGGACACGCGTGTGTGCACACACGCAAGGACACGCGTGTGTACACACACGCAAGGACACGCGTGTGTACACACACGCAAGAACACGCGTGTGTACACACACGCAAGGACACGCGTGTGTACGCACACACACGCAAGAACACACGTGTGTACGCACACACACGCAAGAACACGCGTGTGTGTGTGCACACACGCAAGAATACGTGCACATGCAAGGACACGCGTGTCTGCACACGCAAGAACACGCGTGTGTGCACGTATGAGCACGCACTGTAACATACACATATATACATAGGTTATCATACACACACATGCGCGCGCGGTTACATAAAGACACAATTACCTATAGAGGAATGCACGCACACAAAAACAAGTAAATACATAAGCAGGAACCCAGGGATACAAGACCAAGGGTTTGATGAAACAAAGTTACACTTAACGTGCCCGTGCTTAATTTGTATTTTCGATTATTTACCGTGTAAAAAAATCTACCCATGCTTCGTACCCACAGAAAAGGCATCTTCCCCCCCCCCAAGGGGTGCGTGCACCCCAGGTTACGAAGAACCACTGCCCTATAAAACCTTAACAGACGGTTGGGGTAAGTGCTGTTAGTGAGCACCTATTGAGGCCAGTTCGGTACACGAGGGGGTGGTGTGGCCAACACCACGTTCGACCGGCAGCATTTGTCTCACCGGCACTCGTTTATGGTTGAGTCGACCTAGGGGAGGCCCAGGACCGGTTCCGATATTCGTAATTGGTCACCGATGTTGGCCGCGGACGGGGAATCGAACTCTGCCGCTAACATCTCTGCGCCACCCCCCCTCCCCACACACAAGTACGCTCTCACACGTGATGACCGTAACACAATCGCACGAGCACACGCGTGTACACGTGTGTACAACATGCGAAAACACGCATGTGTACACACGAGTACACACGCGTACACACGCAGATCTCTGGAGAGCCCCGTGAGCATTGAATTAATTCAAAGCTCAACACACTCGTCAACAACAATGCCCTTAAAATATGTAATAAGCGGCGATTTGGCCAATGACCCTCTTGATACATTTGTTGGCACTCATTTCGCACCGCACGTGGCCAACTTATGTGGGTCATAAAACCACGTGCTTTAATTTTCGAGAGAGATGAGAAGTGTTCCAATTGACGTTCCGTCTTCTATCATCTTGCGCTCAACTATGGGAACATCTGGCAGCATTGTTTGAAGCCTGGCCAGACTGCTGGTGAGTTACGCTGCATGTCGCAACCGCTCGAGAGAGCTTGCTTGTATCGAACCAATGTGGTCGTTAACAACAACAAACGCACACCCATTAGGTCTGTGTGGCCGATGGGTTGTTGTCCAACGATGTCGTTACGTGGAGAAATAAATACGGGAAGTCGGGCCGGGGGGGGGGAGGTGCGTGAGTAGACGAGTCCTTGGGTCCATGGAGATGGTTGGGCTCGGGGCTAGTCGTGGGACTAGGGAGTGTAGCCCCATCATAACCGAGTCCAGGCAGCCGACTGGGCGTGAGCGGCGACTCCTACCGGGTTGCGGGCAAGACCCGTTCGAGGTACATCGTCAGTCACGTCATCTTCACCTGGGGAGGGAGTGCGGCGGCGGAGGAGGACGGGGAGGGACTTTGTGGCGGGCAAAGGTGAAAAGCGGTGGCGCGGTGGTTAACGCGTCTGCGCTCTGAGCATGCACCGCCCGAGTGAGAATGGCTCTGGGCGACGGCTGCGTTTGCGTGGCTCGGGGGAGGCATGCATATAGAACATTCGGTACATGTGAAGCAAGCTTCGAGCGAACCTCAAACGGGCGACTGAGTGCCTACCACGCATGCGACCCGCGTCCTGCACTCGGCCTCTTCGTCGCATCCCCCCCCCCGCCCCCTGCGTGTGGTGCCGCCTGTCTGACTTGACTAGGAATCGAGAAGGGGCTTGCTGACGGGGTTTGCTGTGAGCCCCTCCCAAAACATTTGACGCCAACCTGGTTGCACGGCTAACATCAGTGGCGAGTGGTATCCCAATCAGTCGTGACGTCTCCACCCTCGCTGCTCCCCTCCTCCCCCCACCTTCAAGGTGGCGAGATGTTAACTACCTCGCCTGGTATGCAGGAGGTGGTTATTTCGATCCCGACCCTGACGCCTGCTGTATATTTGCAGTTTGCGTGTCTCTCTCTCCGTGGCCGCGTGGATTTTTCTCCGGGTCCTCTGCCTTTTTTTCCCCCCCTCCACATTTAGAATCAACGTGCGAATTAAAGTATTTGGCTACTGCTATACATTTATACGTGATCAGCCACTTGGTTGAGCTATCATTTGTGGCCAGGTCGCTTCTGAAAAAGAGCTATATAGCTGAGTGGGCCCTTAACTAATAAAATATAATGTTAGAAAATGCATTGGCAGTGTTTCAAAAAGTCCGAAACAGTGGTGCAGGAGAATGTAATCGCCCTGCATCCATAGAGCTGCGCTTTATAAATAAATACATATCCAAACAAACTGTTTAGGCACTGTCCCTTGACGGTAATAAACTATCAACATAGTTTATGCAGCCCTGGTGTCAGTTGACTGCCAGATGAGGGCCTCTTCTCACACCATGCCGGTCGTGGCGATTACTTGGCCATACTTCACCACCCTGGTCAGCGCGTGTTGGTGGAGGTGGGGGGAGTGTAATAATGATGACCTGTGTATTCCTCGGAAAGCCTCGCTGAGTCTCGAGGGGTTTGCAGAGGGGTTCCTGAATTGAGATCTTTGGCCCAAGACCCATTTCATTGAGCGTTTGGCAAAGAAAGCTTTTGCCTGCAATGTTGTTATACGTCTCTTGTGGTAATTCGTTCATGCCACCGAGTTTAATGCTCATAACCCAAAGTGCCAAAGTATTCCTAAAACTGTTTATTTACTTGCAAAATCATCGAGCGTTATGTAAATGATTGCGAAGTAAACGATTTTCCGTAACGTGTAACGTAAACACCGCAGATGGATTAGCCCCAACTCCCACATAAGGAAATAACAGGACAGCGGTTGCCTTCGATGCGCGTGCACGCACCTCACTAAAAAAAAGCCCCACCGTTTGTGATGAACACGGCCTTCAAACAGGACATCGTCTATACAACCTCATTATGGGTAAAAGCATATACAAGCATAAGTCGCAAATATAAATAAAATTAAAAAGGTAGTCCATCACCCGGGGTGACTTTCCAGAGCATTATTAACCAGCAGCAGCATTTGTAAACAGACCCTGACTGCTGATGAGATATAGAAAAGCAAAACCAGTCCAGAGTTTCCTCACTTCAACAAATGCTGCTGTTGCTGCTGCTGAATAACATTGCTCTCGAAAGCCAAGAGGCCAACGGACTATAAATAATCTGTGTTTTGTTTAGATGCGGAGACGGTGGAGTTGCGCCAATTATGTTATCTGCGGTAGGGGTAGCGTCGGAGTCTGCGTAATGGGCAATTCTTCAGGATAGACGTATTTTAGCTGACAACGGATTTCCAATTAACTTTTTTTTTGTCGAACGAGTGCCGTTCACGTGAACCATCAAACACGCGACCGATGTCCAAGCCGTCCGTGTGACGCTCCCGGTGGTGTCGATGTGATCCACGTGGCGTCTGCTGCCGCTGCCGCCAAGCTTGTTACGTCAACGAATCCCCGGGTTGGTTGAAGAAATAAGCTTTGGCGTTCAACTCTCAGCGCGTTTCAACGTGGTTGATTTCCCCCCCCCCCCCCGATTCCGCCGTACGAAAGAAGAGGAGTGAAAATAACAAAACAAGAAAATTCAAGAAAATTTACTGGAAGGATGACGACGTAGTCCTTAGGAACGACACGTCTACGCGCGGGCAGGTCACAAGAGCATTCGTCATTTATATTTGTTAAATAAATACGTTTAGGACGCGGTGTACAATGAATAAGTTTTAAGTCTAAATAAGCTCACTTTGATGGCTCCCATGCATATACAGGCAGTTACATTCGGGGCGCTACTGTAAATACGGTGAAGTAAATCACAGCGCGCGATGCCAGCCGTGGCCCGGAAAAGGGAAGCGGTGCCGTGGAAATGGGCACGAGTTGCTCGTTCGGGGGTTAAACACACGGGGACATCCCCAGTTCACAGCCTTCCGCTCCATGCGCCCGAAGCTTCTGCGGCGACGTAAATTGGGATTCCGAGAGGCAAAACGTCGGACGTCGTGCGCACAAGCGGCACGATGTGCCGGAGAGCCGCGCGGCAACTCAAACAGCGGATGCCCACCCGGTTAGCCGTGCTGCTTCTCCCGAACGGAGACCCCCAGGGATGGGATTTGCAATGACAGCGTTGTAAAATCGCAGCACAAATAATTCTCTACCCTCTTCATTAACAAATCTCTCCACCCTCTTCATTAGCAAATCTCTCTCCACCCTCTTGATTAACAAATATCTCTCTACCCTGGTCATTCACAAATATCTCGCTACTCTCGTCATTAACAAATATCTCACTACCCTCGTCACCAACGCCGGCTTAAAGCAGAAGCACGCCGATGACTAAGTCGCCCGGAATGCGCCCCCCCCCCCCCCCCGCTTTATCGCATCTCGGGACGCCAAGCAGGCTCGGGCCTTGGCCGGCGGTCGAAATGTGGGGCGACCACTGCTCAACAACAACCTGCTTGCCGCTACAGGGGGCCGCGGGGCCACTGGGCGGTGGGGGGGGGGTGTTGAGGTGTAGGGGCCCCTGCCCCCGGTGCCTAGCAGCGAGCGGGCCTGTGAACGTTTTCGGCGCCACCCATTAGCGCGCCGGCCCGCAGAGGGACGATCGCGATGCGGTGCGACATTCCGGGGCGCCGTGGGCCCTCCCGCTGGCCGGCCAGGGTCGCCAGCCCGTCCGGTTTTCGCGACCGGACTGCCCGGTTTTCGACCTTGACGCGTACAGTGCACAGTGTGCGTGCCGTAACTTCCGACTGGACGTCACGGAGCCCCCCACCCCCGTTATTTTGGGCAGGTTTGCGCCACGCAGGGGTGCCCAAGTCATACCAGGCCACGGCGTGGAGCGTGTTCGATGGAAACGGTTTTGGCTTCTTAAATGAAAAGATGCTGATAAAACGTTGGTCCGGAGGGCCTACTACAGGTCAACGGGGAGCTAAACACACGTGCATTGCTTTTGTGCGCCTACATATGCTGCCATCTTATTTGTTTATTTCCGTTGCCCCCATGCCCATCTGCGATGGCACAACAACGTTGGATGGATATGGGCCTCCCCGCTTAAAGTGGGGCCCATGGGGGTTATTTGACCGTACTTGAACCATGCTAGTCACTGTGGGTGGGTGGGTTGGGGGCGAGGGGATCCAAAACTTGTGGTATCCGATGCCGGGAATCGAACTCGGGTAGCGTGCGGTTTGGAGAGCGGAGCTCCTGCGCCCACGTACGTGGGTTGGGTGGCCTCGTTAGCCTTGGAGCACAGCGCCGATCGGAGACACGCGGAGCGAGATGGAGGCGCGAGATCAGAGAGATGAGTGTGGGTGCGGAATGAGATGACCTGGCACGACTGGTGTCACCTGTTCCTTCCCTAACAGCCACCACCCACCCAAACCCCCCTCCTCATTTCCGATCCTCACATCTCAAAGAGAATCCTGGATCCTCCGCCAGCCGGTGACCGTGTGCGCGGGCGTTCGTGCGTGTTCACATACCGTCATGACCGTGTGAAAAAAGGCACGGAGCCGCTAACAGGTGTCCGCGAGGATTCCGTTTTATGTGCAAAGCCATTTGGGGCAAGGTTTTTCTTCTTGTTACTTATTCACCGATTATATTATTGTTTTTTTCTTTTTGTTACTTGCGCAAATCATATTCCGTTTGTGCGCCCTGCATCGTGTCATGAGACGCAGGTATTGGCATTCGTAAAATATGCGGCGAAGCGGTGCATCGTCTTGTGTCGGAGAGAGCAGAGCCGGAGGTTGAACGTCTTCTGAGATTCACTGCAGCAGGCATCGGGGCGCAGCTTTTTAATGCCCTCCAAATACTGCCCGTTTAAAAGTCCATTGATCGAGCATCTCCCATTCTCGGAGCTGGAAGTTAGACAAATCGTGTGGCAAACCAAATTGAATGTGACGGTCATTCTACCGTCAATTGGGAACCGGGCTGAGACCATCAATCTGCTCCAATTGGACACCCCAGGTATATCCACAGGTGGCTTCATCCCAGATTCAAACTCGGGATCTCAGAGGTGATGACTCTTTGGCCCCCGTGACACCGGGCCACCTCTGGTGCCCGGACTTCTATGGGAGATGCGTGACCCGGCGATGACCAGCGCGGTGAAGTATGGTCAGACAACCACATCAGCTTCCAGTGTGTGCATGAGGACTTCATCCAGTAGTGGATTGGCAAAATGGTGTTCGTTACGTTATTGAAGAGGGGGGGTGGGGATGGTTCTGCGTGTGAGGCCGTGAGGAAACGATGTTGGGGGGGGGCTTCTGGGGGGGGGGGGTAGCTGTGGTTGGGTGTATCCCACAAATCATGTCCTGTAGAGCACAAGAGATGACGCTGCGGGGGAGGGGATTGGGGAGGTGGTGAAGAGGTGTGGGGGGGGGGGCACGATCATCCGAATCCCACCTGGTGCACTGCGTACATTCATCTTAATAAAAATGTCATAGCGTGCCGGTGTTGGGCACGTTAATTACACGTGCAGATCAACGTTGCTGCCTGGTGTAACGGGGACCCCCGGGGACCCCCGCGAACGCGTCTGCGGGCGTTTATTTGCTCGGGAGAGATAACTGCGCCGGCTCGGAGCCGTGCCGCTGCGGTCAGCACGTGCCGCTGCGAGTCGGTTCCAGGGCCACGGCCGCCATCGGTGGCGAGTGGCACCATTAGCGCGATTGGGTACGTACGGCGCGAAAGAAGTTCAACGTACAAAGCAGCACATTGGAACCGGTCGTGTGCCCCAGCATGGTGAAGTGCCGGTCAAATGGGCCCCCATATAAAACGGCGCAGGGAGGCCTCCGTCCGTCATGGGATTGACGCGAGGCTGCAAGTTGCGCAAATCGTGCAACGGATTGCATTGTGGGTTCACGACACCTTGCCTGAATGCGGTACCGTGAGGGGACAGACTCGGCGAGACACGGATGTGGTGTTCCTGACTGTTCCCGACTGTTCTGGCCGAAATTTGGGAGAGAAAAAATTACCAGCTCGCACGAGACGGGTGCGCGTTGGTAGCGGCCTGTTCGTGTTTGAGCGCACAATCGGCTGAGTGATGCCATCCCCCCTCCCCACCCATCAAAAACAATGGTGGCGAGTGGACACCACTGTAGCAAGATGTCAACTACCTCGCCTGATATACAGGAGGTCGTGGATTTGATCACGACCCTGACGCCTGCTGTATATTTGGGGTTTGCATGTTCTCTCTCTCCCCCCGTGGTCGCGTGGTTTTTTCCTCCAGATTTAGCATCGGCATCAGCGGGCCTTACCTGGTAAAATAAAAAAAATAGTTTAGTTTAAAAATAGATTGATTCAGTTCTAGTTTAATCATTCCTAAAGTAACATCTTGGCATCGTTCGTAAATATTTCAGTTTTTATCTCCCCTCTCCCAGTTGTTGTTGAGAGAGAGACTCTGCAGTGTTGCCTCTTTGCCCGAGATGGCTCTTTACAGTTTAGCAATATTTAAACTTTTTTTAACACTTTTTTTTTGCACGAAGCGGCAACGATCAGGGGGCCCAACTTTTGTTCCCTCAGACTTGGCTTAGTTGTGGTATGTGCTCGCATCCTCTGTGAAAACCGATTTCTGTTTGAAGTACGGGTTTGGGGGAGGGGACGTTGTGGAGTAGGGATTAGAAAAAAATAGCCGGTCGCTAGGGTGTCCCCCATGCAACACTGCAGAACTGCACTGTACAACAATCACAGGCAGGGTTTTGTGGTTTGCGAATGGAACACGCAAGTTGAAGAACAAAACCCACAACATTTATAATCCGAGTACGACGTTTCGCCAGTAATTTACAAAAAGCGTCATCAGATTGCTCTAGCCGTTGCCTAACCCAAAAACATCTTGACGCATAATATTGGTCGCAAAGGCTGACGTCTTGCGCTGTTGTCGTTGACGTCGCTGACGAAATTCGAACGAAGCTCGATCGTTTGAAAGACATCGTCCTCGGCCACCTCCATTGGCCAGATCAATGGCCTCGACCACCTGGCGCCGACTGTGCGCCCGATCTTGTCCGAGGTCGGAAGCTATAAAGCCGTCTTGAGCCTGGATAGTTCTTGGATGGGCGACCATGGCGCAGAGACGTGGGCCTAAAGCGAAGCAGCAAGAGGGCACTGCGGCGAACGCCATTGTTGTACCGTGCTTACATTGTTGTGTTGTGCTCTGCTGCTCGACATCTGTGAGAAAAGAGCTTTGTAGGCTCATCGGATTCCTCCAGTCAAAATCAAGATTCCGATTCTATGCCACTACCCCCCCCCCCCTGCCCTTCGCCAGCCCGAACTGACCAACGTCGCGATGTCATCGTCAAACAACAACCTCCCATCGCTGAAGGGTCGTATGAATCGGTCCTCGTGCAGCCGTGCATTTGACGAAGTTCCGTGCATGCGAATAATAGTGTTACTCGTAGGCTAACGGAAAACAAACGAAAATCTGTGCAAGTGAGACCGAGAAGAGAGAAGGGGACACAAACGACATTGGGTGCAGCCCTGAACCACAGCTCTCCATCACGTTGGCTTAGGTTTGGTTGGGTGCACAATGTGCTGAGCCCCCGTATTGTTGTGAGGATTTATAAGCATCTGGCCTTACAATACAAACACTGTCGTGAAAAAGTACTCCCTTGGGTGGGGGGGGGGCAGTCATTGGATATGGATCATGGACTTAATCCCCGTCAGGTGAAAGAGAGATGGAGAGAGAGAAAGAGAGACTCCCAATCTCAATTGGCTTCTCATCTTGTCCACACACGGCCTTTGTGTCAGTCCACTGTTGGATGAGAGCCTCCCCACGCAGTGGCTTATTATTTGGTTCAAAAACAAAGGTCGCCCTATTCTTTGGTTATTTCGGTAAAGGCACGTAGATAGAAAATAAAATTAAAATAAAAAGTTATTTAAAAAAATGTATCCACGTGACTTTACCAAAAGAACCAAAGAGTATGAATTCCTGCAGTCACGTAAGTTTTAAGTCAAAATTTAAAGGTCGTCCTTCCACACCATCCCCACGTGTCCGGCAAATCTGATCTCGATTCCCGACCGTGACTAACATAGGCCAGAGGAATGAGCTGGGGGGGGTGGGGGGAGCGATTGATTCGAACCCACCGCACATTCTCTTTCTGCCGTCTCAAGGTTTGAAATCTTCGCTCGTACTTTGCAATTTCACATTTGGCTCGCCCGTCTCGTTTGTCATGCGTTGCTTGTGCTGCTTTAAACGTGTAAAAAATCAAACTCCCCTACACGAGCCTTCCTCTTTGTGCCCTATTGGCCATTAGCCTGACGTTGGAATGTGAGCCATCTGTTGTGTGTTTAGACTGAGGTAATGATAAAAAAAAATAATGATAGTGCCATTTATCCAAGAAAGCCTTACTTAGTCTCAAGACTGTTTTTTTCAGATTTGGTCTTGCTACATTGCGATGTTTGACCAATTTAATGAATGAGATTTTGGCTTCATGTGGGCAAAAAATCCAGCAGGCATGCGAGGGAGACGCACACTCAGCACTTCCGTCTCCTGGCCACACCTCGCAGACCTCCGTCTACAACACCTGGCAAGCCCTGGTGGTGGTCACCCAATCAAATCCTGCGATAAATGAACAGATTGACTTCTCCTCCTTGCCCCATATCTGTATTTCCACGTTAAAAATGGTGTTGCTTTTCACACCCCATCAGCCGCACGGCCTTCTGGGAGCGAAAATGTTCGGCAGTATTTGGTTCAACGCGAGCAAATGTCTCGACCGGTATCGAGTACTGACCATTCAAGTACAAGCGCGCGGCTCAAACCCTGCTCGGCCTCCTGAGGTCTGACGAGATCGCGCACACGCCTGTTGATTTGCTGCGAGGACAAGAATTAAACCAGTGCGGACGAAGCAAACTTTGTGCGCACGTGTGAGCGAAAGCAAACTTTGGACGCTCGGGGTTAATATTTCTCTCGCTTTACTCTCATGTTTTCCCTGCAAGCGCGAGCCTTGTTTCAAAAGGTGTCTTTACGGTCCGTATTCTGTTTATGCACTGAGCAAACAATGGCGTGGGTTCAAAACCATGGAGGTGGCAGAGACGGTGAAACGTAACACGTTGCATCGACAGGGTACCCGGTGTGGCGTGTCACAGCGTGCGTGGGTCTGCAGGGCGATCCGCTCATAGATGCCCCAGTGGTGGAAAATGACCCTCTTTACCTCTCGGCTGCTAAGTTTATGTCGTGAAAGCCGTGGCCCCATGTGTTACACGGGGGTGAGTTAAGCTGTTTAATAGGCTCTCCGGAGATTGGTGTTTTGGGAGATCGTGTAGAGGCTTTGAAAATAAGACGTTGTTTCCTCCAATATATCTGCTAATTTAACGGGGCATCTATAGATGGATCGCCCTGTGCGAGCAAAGCAAGCGCTGTCGAAGAGTCGGGGTGTGGGCACGGGAACTCCTTTCAGCCGGGTCTGCCTGCGTCGACCACCTGGAAAATCTCTCGAGCACACCACATCCAGGTGTACCTCTCACCGTGACTCTTGTTGCTGCTGCTGCTGCTCGCGTGCCGCCTCCAATCTCCCGGTGACCCCCCAAAAAGATGCAGCGGGCAGTAGTTGCGAGTCCTTTCTGTCAGGTGGAGGCGCCCTTGAGATTGGGCTTTGTCTCGTCGTACATGGTGATACAGTCGTGAACATTCAGGTGTGGTGTCCGACGGAGCAAACGCATGAAAACCCATTGTGTCAGAGAAGTTTTTTGGCCAGACCCCGGTCTGCACGCTCCATGTCACCACCACCGCGATTACCGTCGCCGCAAATCGCCCGACGACGGTTTACCGCGGTGGCTTTTTGCACGGCGCTCGCTCGTCAAATTAGCCATGCAAGAGGCGAGAAATGACGTTCCAATGAAATATGATGAGAATAATTTACAACCGCGCATCAAGTCCGGTGCCGCTTTCTCAACATTTTGGCGCCGAAAAAAATGTTTTGCTTCCGCGAGCTCGGCCTTCGCGGTGAAGTTGCGGTTTCCAAACGGCAGCGGGCTGGCAAACGGAGCGGTTTTCACGGCAATATGCGGAACGTTTTAATGAACGTCGCTAAAACGGAGCGCATTGAGGGGGGGGGGGGGGGCCGCGAGTTTGCAGGCATTGAGCTTCTGTTTACCCCGCGTGGTGGAAGATGTTCTCTCATCAGGCGTGGCCATTAGCATGTGAAAGGAGAGCTCTGCACAGAGAAGGGAATGAATATGCCTGCGCTGCCAGCGAGCGCTGACCAAACATTGCCGTTGCTCGCGAGTGGCGGCAAAATGTTTGTCGGAGCGCTGTCGGTTTCCTCTGCGCCGTCGAGAGTTTGAAACGTCGCGTTTTATTAATTTGCGTGTGTTTTGACGCAAATGTGACCGCGCGCGCCCCCCCCCCCAAACCCCACTTCATCCCCTCCCATTAACGCAACACTGGGGGGGGGGGCACGATCAGCTAAGCCATGCTGCGTCTCAAAAAGAGATCCAGCCGCTAATCTCCTGACCCCCGCTCCCCCCCCCGCCCCGACCTCCCTAGGGAATGGTCTGCCCCGCCGTGCAATTCAATGAGGCTATTCTCTGACAGGTATCGGTCACGCCGATCGTACTGCTTCATGGGGTGGGGGGGGCAGGAGGGATGGTGGGCGGTGGGGGGGGGGGCATTCCAGGCAGCTCAACAAGAGGAAGCGAACTGCCGTGCGCCGCCCCGCGTGTGCTAAAGGTGTGAGGATCCAGACCGACATCCGCGCTCTTCGCTATCGGCCAGTTTTATGGAATATTAACGGGGCGCTGTCACCGTGCCCCCCCCCTCCCTGCCCGGTCCCCCCCCCCCCAGCGTCCTTCATTGACCTGGGATCTGCCTTGATTAGGGCCCCTCCAGTGGGGGTTTTTTTTGTTTTTTCCAGCCAACCCCCACCCTCCACCGCGGCCGCGGTTGCCATGGCAGCTAATCTACGCGCTATTGAACTATTGAGATGGAGAGGCACTTTGGGCCCACAGCAAAGGCACGTTTAGGCATCGGGAGTAATTAAAAAAATAAAGCGAGTTGTGTGTTTATTTGGATTTGCGCGAGCGTCGCCCAGTGGCTGCCGTCGGACAGATGGGGGCCTGCATGTGCGCGTCGGGGCTGTTGCGGTGGCTCCCCGGGCACAGGGGTTAGCGCTCGCGCTCAACAAACGGCACAGTTTGTGTCATGGGCGCGCGATTCTTCCAGTCCAGTTCTGCTCTGGAATCGTGAATTAATTGGGTCACAGTATAAGCTATTGAAACGATTTTTATTTTATCAGGCAAAGGCCCCATCGGGCGCTATGTAGCTATTTTTTTTTTGAGAAGCGACCTGGCCACAAATTAGATCTCAATTGAAGTGGCTAATCACGTGGAAATTTATAGCAGCTAAATACTCAACGCATGTTTCTAACTGTGGAGGGAAAAACCGGAGGACCTCGAGAAATATCCACGTGACCACGGGTAGAACAAGCAAACTCCAAATATACAACAGGCGTCAGAGTTGGGATCTAACCCACGACTTCCTGTATACTATGCGAGGAAGTTAACATCCCGCCACCGTGGCGCCCACAATATACCCTCATCATATTTTTTCATCAGTCATGTCCAAGCCACTGCTGGATGCAATGCCTCCCCAAGTAATTTGTTAACTTCTCGCACGGTGCTACGGTACAAAAAATCCACCCCTTACCACCTGCTCACGAGCTGATTTCATCACTCTATCTCTCCCGCCGTACATCCTCTGGAAAGCGCGTTGACCCCGCTCGGGCATTAACCTTGACCGTCGGCCGTCGTGGTCCCTCGAGGCGACGTGCCCTGCCCCCCAGCCCCCTTCTCTTGGCCGTTATGAATTCTCTTCAACCTCCGTAATGTGCTTTCTGATCTACAGCTTTATTCGGTGATCCAACGGCTGGCCTCCGATAACGACTGCACGACGGCGTTGCGCGGCCAACGTTTGTTTAAAGCGTTTCTGTCCGGTTGTATTCCAGTTGAGTTGCTATCAGTGCTACGCTATTCAGTGGGCCGAGGCGTCCGTTAGGAGCCTTACGCCCACGAGTGGTGACATCTTCCCCCAGAGAGAGAGAACTTTGCCCTCCACTAAGGAGAGGTTGAGGCGCTCTCTAACATTCTCACTTTTTTTCCTCTTCACAGTCATGGTTTATCGTCTATTTCCCCACATTCATTCCAGTTGTGTTGTTATACGCGTCGTGTTACGAGATCGGAGTTGTCCGTTGGCAACTATCGCAGGCTGAGGTGTATCACCCAAAGTTACAAAACAACCCCCTGAAGGAGATATCAGAGAACTACTTGTGAGATCCATCCTCAAGTAACCTCGTTTCGCCACACACTAGGAGGTGCTATACTTTTCCCCATGTGACCTATGAGTGAATGCTCATTGCATGACAGTGACACGTCGGCGCGCCGTCGATTTCCTCTGTGCCCCGGCAGTTGGTCGGCCCTCGCAGTCAGTCGGGGTGGTTGGTTGGCGCTGGCGATTGGTTGGGGCGGTTTGTCAGTCCTGGCGGTCGGTCAATGTGGTTGGTTGGCGCTGGTGGTTGGTTGGGGCGGTTTGTCAGCCCTGGCGGTCGGTAGGGGTGGTTGGTTGGCTCTGGCGGTCGGTCGGGCGGTGGGATGACTGTGAAAGGTGATGCTTAATAAAGGGGACCCGGTGATGGATATTGTATTGGGTTGCGGGGCCACACGTCATTGGTTGTTTTGTGACGGCGCTGTTTAATTAAGGGCTCCATGATTGGAGCCATTGTCCTCTCGGGAATTTGATTGACCGCTCCGAGCTCCCGCTGAAGTCCATTTCCCTCGATTTAAATCCCTAAACGTCATCGGCCTTCCAGGTGCCCTCCAATTAAGATTTCAACATCGTGGTTCTGCATGCCCCCCAGAATTTGAAAAGCTCTTGACATTATTAAACCAGAAATGCCTCACCGAGTCTCAGATTGTTTCACCAGGGTCCTGCAGTGGGACGTTTGGCTACCTTACGTCTGTAGGGGTGTGTGGTGTAACAGAACTCCCGCAACAAACGGCTCTCCGATGCCTTTTCCGGTTCGTGACGCGTGGTTAGGCACGACGTCCGACGTTTCGCTCCAAGTAGCTTTGGAGAGAGGGCCGAGGGGGGGGGGGTGCTCCTTCGGCAACCAGATGCCGAGCGCGCCGCAGAGCCACCCGGCACAACCGCGGGGAAAATCCGCACGGCAGCCGGGCAACCGAACGTGCGACGCTTTCGTTCGTTCGTTGTGGAATGCGGCCAGGGAGCGGTTCCCCTCAGTAAAGAGGATGGCCGTGCGGGGAATGGTGCAAAAAAATTATAATGAAGAGCAAGAGAGAGAGAGAGAGGTGGAGGAGGAAAATGTGGGAAGAAGGCAAGGGTGACTTTGTGCGTGCAGGTTTGTGAAGCCGGGTATAATTGTTTGCAGCCGCGGACTGCTGCTGCCTGGACGTGGAGTGGATTTGCCAGGCGCCCGGGCCTCTCAGCAGCACGGCTTTGGGAGGCAAGGGATTGGGAAGGGGGGTACGGCGGGGGGGGAAGATGGTGGTGAGCAGGAGGGATTGGGTTGGGGATAAATATGAATGAGTGCTTTGTTGTCAGCAGCACCGGCAGCGTATCGGTTCTATCTGTCAGGCTGCCTGCGAGTTTTAGTCCTGGCATTGACACAAGTCTAGAACAAGTTGGGAACAGTGCCGACTTTTTTAGCGATTAATTTCTGCCCCCCCCCCCCCGCCATATTGTGTTATTATCGTGGTTGGGTGAGTGGGAGCAGTGAGTAGGTGCGTGGGTTGTTGTAACCTGCAATGTGGTGAACAGCGAGTAGGTTGATGGGTGGGTGGAATGTTGTAACCTGCAGTGTTGGATGAGCAGTGAGTAGGTTGGTAAGTGGGTGGTGGGTGGATTGTTGTGACCTGCAGTGTGGTGAGCAGCGAGTTGCTTGGTGGGTGGGTTGTTTTGACCTATATTGTGTTGAGTAGTGGGTGAGTGAGCTTCGTGAGTGGACGGCATAGACGGCCTGAACACGGATCGCAAATAGACACGGGGCTTCCAGCTTTTGTTGACGTGTCGCTCTTGTCTCTGTGTCTCCCTTCTCTCCGTGTCTCTCTTCTCTCCGTGTCTCTCTTGTCTTCGGCAGAAGGTGTACAGCTCGTTCGCTTACACGGAACGGATGTCCAACGGAGAGACCGAGGTGCAGCAGGTAACACCGGCTCCACCGCCACCACGGCCGTGCCGTCTGCGTTGCGATCGCACACCGCCCCCGTCGGCCCCTTGTGCGCAATAATTACGCCCGTCCGCCACAGCTGATTAATGTAACCGAGAGCTCAGCTTTCCCTACAGCCCCACCCCCACACATATACCTCCCCCCCGCACCCACGACTTTCTCCAGAAAGCACATTCTGATTCAAAGTACGCACTTCCTCCCGTCCCGAGTGCCGTTTGCCGCGCGCCCCGTTCCGGTTGACGAGGCCGGTGTCTGCCCAGCGCCGTTTCTGGTGACGCGTCCCTGTTCCAGTTTTCGCTCGTCACGATGCGACTGTTGTTCGCGACGCCGCTTTGCCACGCCGCTGGGGCTGCATTTCTAATTCGCGTTGCTTATTGCCTTTGTGGCTTCGAGTGGAGTAAAGTCCCTCGTTCAACGTGGTAGATGAGTCTCTCAAAAATTCCCGCGTTAAGCGAAGAATTACTGGACCTGCACGGACGGATGGAAAAGCTAGCTGTTTTGTCGCATCATCCGTTATAAAAAAATATGTATATATCCTTAGCAGCGTCGTATCGGGCGACCCTAACGAGCGCCCCCGGGCTGCATCGCGCGGGCGAGAGAGCTCGTCCTCCTCACCGCTGGGTAGGGTGGGTGGGGGAGGTGTCCCGGGTAAGAGCCACCATCGGCAGCGCAAGAATGCCAACTTGTGGCGGCCATCTGTTGGGCACCGATGGCCTGTGGCGGTGGATCCCCGGCACGCCTGCCCTATCCCTGCCGCGCCCGCCCACCCGCCCGCGAGTGCGGACGCACGGACGGCGCTCTCCATCCCCTTTTGCCCTGCGCTGTCGGCTCGACGAGGGCGTTTGCGCGGCTCACCGCCAACTTCACCCAGGGAAGCTTTACGGCGGCCGAGATCGGCCCTTGCCGTGATGGGTTTATTTTTTTTATTTGAACTCGTGACACCCCCTGCGACGTTCCCCCTCTCATTCTCAATGCAAGCACAAACGGGACCCCCACCCCCTCTGCTGCCTCCCACGATGCTCACGATTCGTTTGCGTTGCACGTTGTTCAGTTTTGCTTTGCACTCGGAGACTCGGATCTTACGGAGGAGAGGGACCTTGGCGATAAACATTTGGCGATTCATCACCAGCATTGGTTCAAGTGGGCGAGACTCTGTATGAGAGACGCTGAATGTCCAGAGAGGGTCCAGAGTTTGCCTGTAATAAAACCATTGCTTCTGAAATGATGTGCTCTCCCCAAAGGCACGGTGTGGCTGGTGGGAGGTGTGAAAAAGACTTATTGAAATGTTTATGCGGAGGGACAGATGTGTGAAGGAGGCACCACAGATCTTCCGTGTAAAATATCCGGCCTGCTGCCTAAACGGGACCGTCCGTGTAACAAATAAAAAAAAGAAACTCAAACTCCTGCTACTTACTTTTTCCACAGCAGCCCGTCTCTTCTCCACGCCCGGGCCGCCCCTGTGACTACTAAAATCTGCCTCTGTCCCGGCTCGCCTCCGTAGCTCGCCAAGCGTCTGCGTGAGAAGTTCTCCCGCTACATGGACGTGGTGAGCCGCAACAAGCAGGTGGTGGAGGCAGCCTACACTGCTCACCTGAGCTCACCGCTCACCACGTCGCAAGACTGCTGCAACCTCCCAGCATCCATGCTCACGTGAGGGCACGCACGCTCACAAGCACGCTCGCTCGCTCACTTGCTCACTGCACCATGTTCATCTTCATGGGCCATTATCAATCTACTGCTGGATGCAGGCCTCCCCAAGCCACCGCTGCCACCTCTCGCAATCCCACGATGCAGCAGGCCATCCAGCGCGTGGACCACAACGCATCCGTAGAGAGAACCGATTCTCGAATCGCGTCCTGGCCTCCCAAATCGAACAACCTTTGAGGGGAGGAAAATCGTCCCCGGGGTTTAATCACTACCGAGGCCCGCACAGCCGGTAACTTTCACCAAAAATTCCTTCGTGTGCTCCAGCTACCCCGACCGCCCTCCTCAACCAGCGCCAGCCCCGCCTTCCGAGGATCTTTTCCATCTTCGCCCGAGGGGTCGTCTCGCTGTGCGAGAGCAGCAAGAGCCGCCTCTGTGTCTGCGACATCTCGGTATTGAGCTAGAGATCGTTCCATTATAATTGGTGATCACTTCCTCGGGGTGCCTGCGTCTAACAGTGCCATAGCCGAGGGACGAAAGCAGCCGCACATCCAGAGTCGTGGCGTGTTCAGCGACGGCGCTGTCACCACCACTCACCCTCCGCTCACACTCCGCTCACCTTCCGCTCACACTTCGCTCACCCTCCGCTCACCCTCCGCTCACCTTCCGCTCACACTCCGCTCACCCTCCGCTCACCTTCCGCTCACCCTCCGCTCACCCACTGCTCACACTCCGCTCACCCACCGCTCACCCTCCGCTCGCACCCGGCAAGCTTCGGGAAGAGCAAACTGCGTGGGAGTTAGAAGCTCGTAGGTTTTGATGGTTACGCGGTTGTATGGCTCTCTGGCGTGGTTTTTTTCGGGGAGGACCTAATGTTGTGCGGATGTCGGCGCGGCGTCCGACGTTCCGCCTCCGCGTGCCGGCCCGCTGGGTGCCAGAAACGGGGTAAGCAGCTCTCCGGTGTTCGGAGCGACCCGATGAGACCGCCATGGCAGCGGTCGGCGCCGGCTCGGACAGTTGCGGTGGTGGCGGCGGCGGTGGAGGTGCAACGGCAAATTTGTCTCTCCCCAATCACACCCCCCTGCACTCGCCAGTTCTCCTCGGGGGCCACGGCTCGCTCGCTGCCACGGAGCAGAGCCCCATCGTGTCCGCCCCCCTCCCCCACCTCCCAGTACGACTGGGTCGAGATCGGCGCGCGGCACCGCCCGAAGTAGCACCGCAGAGCTGGACGGCGTCGCAACCGCGAAGGCTTGCGGGCGGCACGCGGTGGCACGCGGTGGGAGGATAAAGCCGCCGCCACCCCCCCCTCCATCGCTGATGTTTGGTGGTGACATCACCTCCTGTGGGCTCGGGAATTTGGCCGCAGAGCAAACAACCGGAGTACCGGGTGGTGGAGAGGGAAGTGTGGGTGGGCAGGGTGCGGGCGGCGGGGGTGGGGGGGGGCTCACTCGACAGGCTCTTCGGGTTTTGTTCCGCCTACTCGAGCGTTCATCATTTATCTTCCAAACAAACACTCCTCCTCCGCACTAGCGAGCGAGCAGTGGATGTGGAAGAAGTAGCAAAACAAGTGAAGGGTAGCGCCGAGAGGAGTCTCGGGAGTCGTCGCTGGTTTTCACGATGAAGGCCCAAAGTGGGGAGACGCATGCGGCGTTGCAGCCTTGTCAATCCACTGCTGGATGAGGGCATCTTCCCACGCCTGTACATCGCAGTGCCGCGGAATAGGGCGCTCGCCTTGGGCTTGCCACGAAGGACCGACGCGTCGCTTGCCAGGGGGTGCAAGCGACGCGTCGGCCCGCCGGTCATTCCGACTCCCAAGCCGAACGGCGCACGCGTGGACTCGCTCGACGCGTTCGCGTTTCGCAGTCTCTCCGCTGTGTAAATTGGCTCCCTTAAACCGTGCCGCCGCTGGAGGCCGCTGCGCTCGCCACGGGGAGAAACGGCAACCGATTCGTGAGTGGAATCAAATTGCAGCCCTGCAAGTGCTTGCCCGCGCCGCTTGCGGCCGGGAAGGGTCTCCGCGAGAGCGAGTGACTTCTTTGAGAGAGAGAGAGTGAGTGAGTGACGGGGTGCTCGGTTTACTCTTTCGCGCTCGCCCAGACGTCTCGCAAAGTGTGGCTTCCCCCGTCTTTATTTTGGGGAGGCCCCTTCCTCCAGGCCAGCAGTTGCGAGGCTGCAGCTTTACCTTTATCCGAGGGGAGAGGTGACATTACCACGGTGGGCGGGGGGGGGGAGGTGTGGGGAGGATTTAACAAGCTTGCCTCAACGTTTCAACGGCCGCACCGGGTTCACGCGCCCAGCGTGCTGACCCACTACCCCAGCGTCCCCACGGAGCGTGCAGAAGCATCGCTCCTCCCGGGTGTGTCTCGCCGGCAAAACTACGGGCAAATTAAATTTCGTGAGGATTCTCTTACGCTCCTTGACAGTTTGGATTTTCGGGCTTTAGGAAGCACAGGATCGGGGGGGGGGGGGGGCGGGGGGGGCCGAGATGGGTGGGGGGGGAACGATGAGCGAATTTTTTTTTTGTTATGCTTGCACGACGTTTATTAAGTTTGAGGTTTTGCCAGACGAGGTTACGGTTTTGCCAGACGAGGTTACTTTTTTTTTTCCGTGGAGTTCAGCAATGTGTATTCTTGCTTAATGGTGAAAAAGCACAGACTGTTATTTTTTGGTATTTATTTAATGATGCTCCCTGCGTTTACCGCGGGAGCTTTCGCGGTCGCGCCGCTGTACGGCTCTCCCGGCGCGTTTTTTTGTTTTCGGTTTCGTGCCGCGTGCCGCACTATGTCCGACGTTTCGATCCACGCGCCGCGAGCTTCGTCAGAGCGCTGAACTTGAGCGGCTCTCGTTATCCCTCGGGATTTACACTGCGGCTGCCGCTGCCGGCTCCGGACGCCGATTGCACTCGAGGGAGAAAGGTGAGGCCCTCTCTAGGTCCAGTTCCTGGAGCGAAACGTCGGACATCATGACGATGTCTGAACAGCACGCTGCAGCTCGCTGCCACTGACGAGCGATGGGGCGTGGGCGGGTGGGGGGGGGGGTGTGGGTAAATGTCCATCCCTGATTTGAACTCCTCCTGGCCCCACTGTGCCTCCACCTCTCACCTCACCACCCCCCTTTCCCCCACCGATTCCACTTGGCCACTCGCGCTGCCACCGGCTGTGCGGGCTCGCGTCCTTTCGTCTGGAAACGACGGTGAGGCTCTGGAAATGACGGCGAGACAAGCCAGGTCCCGGAGAGATCCCGCGGACACGGCGAGAGATTAGGGATTCCGTTACGGTGCCCAGCAGAGTCCCGTTTGTTCGCCTGGGAGAGCCTCTCCCTCCCCGAGTCTCCTTTCCACTCGTGGGAGAGTTTGACTCCACGTGCGAGGAAACCGGAGAACCCAGAGAAAAACCCCCCACACGTGCGTGGGGATAACATCTCCCCGAGGATCGTGCGTTCGTCCCACCTTCGTTAAAGTTTAGTTTTTTTTCACGGCTCACTTTTTGTCTCGCCGTTATGAGAAAACCACAGCTTTCACTGGCACAGTGCCAAGATCCCCAGGTCACCTGGGGTCACGTAAGCGGGCGTGCGGGGGGGGGGCAAAGGGACCGCTGCAGAACCGGTCGCCATGGCAAACCCGCAGTCGGTGGTGGAAGCGACGGTGCGGCGGTTTTGAGTGTCCAGGAGCGCTGTTGTCGTGTTTCGTGAGGACGAGACGCGCGAGTTTTCCCGTTCGGCATCCCGCTCCACCCCGACTCCTCCACGGAAAGCCGCGAGAGATCGCGTCCGACCCCATCCCCTTGTCGAGCGCTGATCCTTGGAGGAGCGAAAAGCAAACTTTTGAGTGGGGTCGTGGCGAGGGGGGGGGCCCACTTTTGAACCGACCGCACTTGCGTCAAAGTGCGCTTCTACCAGTTGAGCAACAACAAAAAATAGTCCCTTTCAGAAACCCCTGGCAAACACGTGTGACCCCTGGTTCATATCCTGCTGCCTGTGGGGGTCCGAGCATGCCGGCAGAGTCTGTGTACAGCAGGAGGCGGGGGGGGGGGGTGGTTGGTGTGGGGGAGGTGGGGAGGTTTCTTGGCTCGCTGCCTGCTCGCATTTTCCGTCAGGTGCTCAAGTTACGCGGCCA
The DNA here is from genome assembly GCF_048934315.1 of Petromyzon marinus. Classification (NCBI taxonomy): domain Eukaryota; kingdom Metazoa; phylum Chordata; class Hyperoartia; order Petromyzontiformes; family Petromyzontidae; genus Petromyzon; species Petromyzon marinus. The sequence continues at coordinate 3,598,143 of NC_133710.1, read as the reverse complement.
TCTTCCTTGTCCAGCGCGCTGCTCCACTTGAGCGGCTTACGAAAGCTCTCCGCGCTTTCGTAAGCCGGGACCCCCTCTCTCGCTCTCTCTCGCTGCCGGGGCCCCGTCTCTGCGGCCGCTGCTTGGCGGAGTAGCGTTTGCTGGCGGACGTCCTTGATGTTATCCTGAGCTATATGATGAAAATAAATGCTCAAGGTAAAGATGCAGCCCCATGTAATTCCCTGCACGCGCCACGCTTGGCCGGCCTGACGCAGACGGGCTGGGGAAAACGCAGACGCTCGTGTGGACGGTTGGCGGCGCGGCGGGGAAAAATTGTTGTGCTGCACTCCTACACTCCCCCCCCCCCCCCCCACCTTCACTCAACTGCAATAACTGGAGTGGTGAGGTGCAGTCATGAAACTCGCAGCATGGGGTGCGAACCATCTCGCACGTGTGTGTGTGTGGACACGTGTGTGTGTGTGTGTGCCTGTGTCCCAGTGGGGAGCGGTAGTGTAGCGGTTAGCGCGTTGCGCTACGAACCTGGCGACCCAAGTTCGATTCCCACTCACGGCCAACACCATTGACGATTATCTGAACCGATCCTGGGCCTCCCCTAGGTCGATTCGGCCTCAAATGAGTACCTGGGTGCGGTGCGTAAACATCGCCACTGGGGAAGACAAAGGCGTGGTGCTGACCACCCACCCCCTCGTGTACCGTTCCGGCCTTCATAGGTGCTCGGTAACCGCACTTTGACCCCCAAGCAGCCTGCGATTGGCTATGCGGGGGATCTTTACCTGTTGTGCGTGTCCCACGTGTGCGTCCAGGTACGACGGTAACTTCAACAGCAACGTGTCCAAGACGATGAGCTGCGACCGCCTCTCCAGCACCGTGAACAGCCGCGTGTTCAACCCCGGCCGGGACTTCAACCCAGGTACCACGAGCGGGGTCACATGCGTGCTCCGCCTCCACAGGGCTGTTTGCCGATCCACCTTTTGCGGCACCCTGTGTTTGGTGATGCCGTTTTCCTCTGTCGAGGCCACCGCGCACGTCTCTAAAACAACAGGCCGTTCGCTTGAATTGACCACATGACCCCGGCGGTCAGAGTGCTGAGCCAGCATCGCTGGGCCATGTGGTAAACCGCTACAGACTACGCTCCTTCAACGGAGGAGGGGGAGGAGGAGGAACAGCACGAACTCTCTCCTGAAGCCACCTCGTTGTGGCCGGTAGACCTCAACATTGGCATTGAGCTCCTGGACCGATTATTGCTGACATACGCAAGAACGGAACAGCTGAGATCTCGGGGTTTGAATCCTTCGGATTGTGGTCCAGTCATTGTCATTGAGGTCGGTCGGATAGGTCAATGGTCTGAGAGCTGAGCCGGTACCACCGAGGCCCTGGGGTCAAATCCAGGTTACAGCTGCCTGTCATTAAACCGGGTTCTCAAGCGGAGTGAGTTGATGGTCTCAGCTTGCTCACAAATAAAAAAGTAAAACTCGCATTAAATTGGTTCTGCCCTTAATGCGGCCAAAACCCCAAGCACTGAGCGTGAGATGTATTGGTTTCACCATCATGCAACGGACGTTACTGTCTGCTACTAGGTGTGGAAAGTGCTGACCCCCAACTGTGTGGACTGGAGATCACTTGAAGGGAGCTCCGTGGTATCCGCTTCCGTGGGCAACTCGCCAAACACGGAGGGTCGAGCTGCTGTGCGACATTTACGAACGGACTCTTCCACCTCGTGACGTGACGCTGATGGCAAGGCCGCTCGCTCGCTCACTGCACGCACTGTCACTTGCGGTCGGGTCCAGCCGGCCGCAATGGATTCTCAGTTGAGCAGCGCGGCGACCGCACCAGGGCCATGGTGCAGTCGATCGCCCGCGTCACACTGTGTTCGCATTTGCCAATTTCGTTTAAACGATCCGCAAGATTGTTTGAACAAATCGCCACCCCCTACTATGCCCGTCTGTGAAACACATGCAACACGTCGCTGCTAATCCGAGCGAAGTGCCGAGTTAACGAAGAGCGGTCGGGCGGGCGGGCCGGGCGGGCGGGCGGGCGAGCCGCGCTGTCGAGCGGCTCGTGGGGTACGCGGGCACGGCTGCCGTGGCGGGGCGTCAATAATTAACGAGTGCCGGCACGCGCGGGGAGAGAGAAGAGCGCGTGCCGCGGCTCGCGGAGCGTGACTGTCTCGCGCCGGTCTCTCGCCGAGAGCACTGCCGCCCCCGCCCCCCTGGCAAAATTACCGGAGGTTGCTGTCAACGACGGCAGTGACGGGGGGCGGCGACGGCAGCCCACTGGCGCTGGGGTTTTTTTTTGGTACGTAATTAACGGAGCCGATCTCCAAACCGACGGCGACGCCGCCACAGAAATTGCTCTTAATTGAGCGAGCCTGTTGCACCTGAAGCGGAGTTAATTGCGTGGGGGCCCGTCACGGCGTTCATCCCCGGGTTTTACTCGTAGACCGCGGCGCGTCAGATTTTAATCGTGACCAATGGCTCCGATTAAATTCACCGCCGCGGAAATGTTTCTTAATTTGCCCAACGCTTTGAGGTTTTGGGAAGGGGGGCGTGGTGGGGTGGGGGGGAGGTGCCGGTGTGTTCCCGCAGCCATGGCGGGTCTTCTCTTTATCATTATTATTAAGTCGCCTGCTTTAATTTTTAATGGCCGGCTTGGCGCATTGGGATTATTCTTCCTTACGATCATCGTCCTAGTTGTTTTTTTCTTTCTTTAGTTTTTTCCTTTCTTTAGTTTTTTACCCAGGCAATAAAACCTCGGATTCTCGCACGTTCTCTGGGAACGTTTGGGGGGGGGGGGGCTGTCATTTACAACCCAAGGAGGAGTATAGAGAGAGCCACTTGGCTTTTCACAACGACGCTCTGCGTGTCAATCGACCGCGTGTCCCCAACACAGCAGAGGCTTGCCTCCGTTGTGCCACCTTGCCAGCTTGTTCATTCTTAACTTCACCTCAACAAATAGGTGATGGTTGCGATGGTGGACATGCTGGATGTGACGGGCCTGGCATTTGTGACGAAGGTGACGAAGGTGATGGAGGTGGCGGTTGTGACACGGCTGGCGGTTGTGGCGGAGGTGGTGGTAGTGGTGAACCTGGCGGGGGTGGACGTATTGCCCGCAGTGCTGGTGGACAACCTCAAGGTGAACCCGAGTGTCAAGTGGCAGTACTACAGCTCGGAGGAGGGCGTCTTCACCGTGTTCCCCGCTCACCGCTTCTCCTGCAAGGGAAACTACGAGCACCGCAGCCGGTATGGGAACCCCGCGGCACGGCCCGGCCTCGTCACCGCCGCCGACCATCGGCCGTGGTCAATCCGCTGCTAGATGAAGTCCTTTCGCGAACCGTCGCCGCCTCGTGATGCCTCGCGCCGCTGCCGTCGTCCAATTTCCCCAAGCTCGTTTAAATAACCTCGCTCGTTTACACAAACCGATTCGATTTTTTTTGTATTGTCAATTACAACTTGGTGCTGTTTGTGGGTGGCCGCTTGACGCTTTGGTGAGGCGAGCCGATCGCGTTGCGCTCCGTTCCTCCGCTGCCGCTCTTGTCTCTATCCCCAACCATCGGCCAGCGTCCCTTCTGGCCCCGACAACTCCTGCCCAAGGCCCCGCTCGCTTTTCTCAACGGTTTGAACGGCACGTCGGTCGCCTGCGTGTGTGGCCTCCAATCCGCGCGTTCCTCCCTTTCTGTCGCTCGTCGCGATTGCGACGGTTGTGACGAAGGTTTGTCGGTTGTTGATTTTGTGACGGCCGTGATGGTCGCGGCGGTTGTGGCCGTTGCGGCGCTGCAGGCCGGTGTACGTGGCGACGGTGCGGCCCCAGTCGAAGCACGTGGTCATCCTCCTGGACGTCGGCGCCTGGACCACGGAGGCTCAGCTGAGGATCGCTCGCGACGCCGCCACCACCGTCATCTCCGCCCTTAACCACCACGACAAGGCAACGCCACTCTCGATCGCTCACTCGCCAGCTCACTCACTCGCCAGCTCACTCACTCGCCAGCTCACTCACTCGCCAGCTCACTCACTCGCCAGCTCACTCACTCGCCAGCTCACTCACCCAGTCATTCACTTGCTCGATCCTCACATGCTTGCTTGCTCGGTCATGAGCTCACTTATTCACGAGCTTGGTCACGCACTCACAAGCTCCGTTACTCACCCTCCCATTCATTCCCTCACTCACTTGTTACGTCGCTTACTCGCTCGCGTGCCTAGTTACTCAAGAGCTTAGTCACTCGCTCAGTAGCTCACCCAGTGCTCGTTCACTCACTCGGCCCATCGATGTCTGTTATCCTTCGCTGGAAGAAGACTTGTCAAAGTGGTGTTTTTATCTCTCAAGCGGAGCCGCATCGAGGCGTAGCCCCTTTTCCGTCGGCAGAGGCTCGGGGGCGTGCGCTCTCGTCTCACTCGGCGTGTGTCGCCCCGCGCAGCTCGGCGTGCTCGCAGTGTCGGACACGGCCAAGGCCTGCCCGCTCGACTCCTGCTACCGCACGATGCTGTCGCCCGTCACCGCGGAGACGAGGCGCAAGATGGCGGCGTTCGTCGCCGCGGCGAGGCCCACGGACGCGCCTACCCAGCATGCACTGGGCTTCCGCCGTGCCTTCCAGCTGCTGGCGGCCACGCGGGAGCTGGGACGGGCGCGTGGAGGGTGGCGCCACCAGGGTCCGTGACGACCGCGACTCGTTCGGGAATGCACCCCACACTTGCTCGCCGCACTCGCCGCACTCATCGCCCCCACTGGCAGACTTGTGGCTGCACAGAGACGGCTGCCGCCAGGGGTGCCCTTTTTGAATGTTGGAGATGTGATGCGAGGTGTATTGAGTTGCAAAGACATTTAGGCGCCACATAAATGCAAAGATTTTTACTTTTACGACTGTCATCAGCCATGATCACTCAGCTGCTGGATGAAGGCTCCCCAAGCCATGTCGGCCATGACGGTTCATTGAGAGTACTTCCCCACATTCGGTCGGTGCAGGTTGGTGAATGAAGAGCCCAGAGCACTGGTTGGTCTCACGGCAATCAACCAAATATGTTTCAATTCTCAAAGCTGGAATTTTTGCAAATGAAATGGAAAAAAAAAATCCACGTGATGCTTTTTTTGCGTGCAGTTATTGGTGCCCAGGCTGAGCCAATCGTTTTCCTACGGTTTCATCACAGTGGTGTGACAACCGGGATGTGAACCCAGCCGTGCCATCTCCGCGGTCTGAGCCCGGTGGGCCACTCGGCCACCGGCGACGCTAATGGAACGCAACGAACGCTCGCAGAACAGAATTCACCGTTCGAACACCGATCGGAAGCGCAGACTCTTAAAATTCCTCTTCGTGCAACTCGGTTCGAACCCATCACCTTGTACTGTGCCTCTTGGGTAGATCCCCAGCTCAAGGGCTTAAAAGCAGCGCGCATTAAACGCTGCTCGCAATTTATTTATTTAGTGTTTTAAAGACGGGCTCTTAGCTTTTAAGATAATGACGGGGCCCCCGTTGCCGTTGGCATCGGGGGGCACTGGAGATTGCCACAGGGCGCACCCCCTCGTAGCTGGAGACACGCTCAGGAAATCACCGCTTAGCAGAGCCGGCGGAAAGTCAACGCGTGACACGGCGTCTTCTTCCATCAGCATGATTCACAGACGCTCCGCGTTGCAATTATGTAGCGTGTGCGCACGCATGTCTTGTGTGTACGCGCCATGCTCACGGGAGCGGTGGCGCAGCGGTTAGCACGCTGCACGATGAAACCTAGCGACCCGAGTTCGATTCCCGCTCGCGGCCAACATCGGTGACGAATTTCTTGAACCGGCCACGCTGCTCGGCGTTTGTTGATGGAGGCAGGGAGCATAGACGTGGGAGCTTAGAAGTACAGTGCAGCAAAGGGTATTGCCGCAGTGCCCACTGCTGTCCGTGGCATAGGCCTGCAACTGGTCCACTCGCAGCCATCGTCGACTAAAAATGTAAAACAAATCACTTTGTTGGCGATTTGTTTTTGGCGCTCGTGTTTCATTTGCAACTAAATTTAACGCCGGTGTGGTGTCCTTTCCACGTCGCCCTTAGCAACGGCAGAGGTGGTGGACATGGTGATCGTGTACCTGTCGCCGGGGGTGACGGGAGCGTCGCCGGGCGACGACGAAAAGCGGCAGACGCTGGCGGTGGTCGCGACCGAGAACGCCGCCCTCAACAACTCCGTCATGATCCTCACCTACGCGCTCATGAACGGTACTGCGCGGCGCCCCCCCCTCCCCCTGCCTCCGCGGTTACCACGGCGACGCGAAGGGCCTCATCTCAAGTGCCGCCCCCTCCCTGCTGTTTGTGTTTGCGAGGGGCTCTTCATCCTGGGCTCTCCTCACGCCCGCCCCTCGTTTGTTTTGCGTGACTCCAGCGTTTGTACTGCCGAATGGTGCGAAAGAAGTTCAGCGCGCATACACTTTGACGTGCTGTACATGTCAATCCACTGCTGGATGAGGCCCCTTCCCCAGAACGTGTGGCCCACAAGGGTTGTATGCAATACAAGGCAATGTGGATTGCTTACACTGTCTGAATTCAACTGCATCCCACTCACCGATGGCATTATCCCCACTTAGTACTGTATTTTCTTTGATGTTGATGACGTTGTTGTTGTCGTCGCAGAAGCGACGATGGGGCTTCGCGAGCTGGCCTTCCTGCGCGACCTGGCCGAACAGAACTCGGGGAAGCACGGCATCCCGGCGGATCGCCCGCCCTTCGACGATCGCCCCCGCGCCGCGCAGTTCCCGCAGGCCTCCTTCTCGGGGCCCCCGGCGGCGGCGCCCCCCCCGGCGGCGCCGTGGGGCCCCCCACTCGCCCCCGCGCCCAAGGGCACCATGATGGTGCTCAACCCGCTGAGCAACCTGGAGACGACGGTGGGGAGGTTCTACACCAACCTCCCCAACCGCATGGTGGACCGCGCTGTCGTCAGCCTGCCGCGCCGGGACGACGTGGGCGACGGTGAGGGCGACCGCGGGCACAGCGTCTCGTACCGGTGACGACCGTCCGAACAGGTCCCCGGGGGCCTTCCCCTGGGTCGACTCGGCCTCAAATGAGTACCCGGTGCGATGTGTAAACATCGCCGCTGGGGAGACAACGGCGGCTGGGCGTGGTGTTGGCAAACCACCCCCCCTCGTGTGCCGTTCCGGCCTTCATAGGTGCTGCTCGCTAACAGCACTTGCCCCAACAGTCTGTTACAGGCTATACCGGGGATCTTTGTCGTTGTAGTAAGGGGCACAGGTGGTGCTTTGGACAGTCATCTCAGTCAGTCGCCCGATGGCACCTGCTGGGTCTGTGCCGTGACCTCCTGCCAGTGACGAATGGGGGTTTTTGTGTGCAGTAGAGCCGCTGCTGCTGCGAGGTTTCACGCGATGATGGTTTATACTCCTTGACGAGTTCAGCCAAGGTATTGTGGTTCAATTGTGTCAAGTACTTTGTGCGTGTGTGTAATGTGCGTGACCTTATGACCTTTTCGTTCGGCAACCGGAAGCCAATGCGGTCTCGAGTCGGTTTTCATCAGAACGTATCCCACGTGTGCGGCCGCCGTTCAAATGCGAGGCGGGTGCCGGGTCGGGACCGTGCGGTGGTGAATGTGGGGCGGGGGGGGCGGTGGCGGCACGGTCTTCCCTGCCCGCCGCCGATGTTCCCGGGCTCGTGCGAGGTCTGGCCACCATCCTGAGAGAGCACGGCGCGTGGCTCTGGGATGGTTGAGACGCGTTTGCCAAATGCACACTTTCTCCCTCATCCTCATCTCCATCCTCATCTCCATCCTCATCCCTCCCCGTTGTTGTCCCGTTTGCTTGCGTTCGTGACGCAAATATACGCGAGACTAAAAGGGATGGCTGCCTCTCTTTTTTTCCCTTAAAAAAAACAAATACGGATCCGCGTCCGTGCGACGTTTTACGTGTTGGCGAGAAGAATTTACCGAGAGTAAATAAGATGCTGGACTTTTAAAGGGGGTGGGTGGGGGTTTTGGGTGGGTGGGGGGAGGGGGTTATTCCTCGTAAAACACCCGGCGAGTTGATGGACACAAAAAAATGACGTCCCTTGATTCCACGCGGATTTCCACCGTCGTTCACGCTCGTTGTATGCTGGTTGGTGAACGTGATTCGCGGGCGGCCGCCGCCGCTTTTGTTCCCATCAGTCGCGAGCGCTGTGACCGGGACTGAACAAACTACCGCAGCTTTGTACCGTATTCGACGGGGTACGGGGGCCATACATTGAGTCCGTACGCATGGAGTTGGGAGAGAGGGGTTAACCCAAATGCGTACGCTTGCGTATGGGGGCTCTACTGGCAATGTGCGTACGCATAGGTAACGGGGGGGTGGGGGGGGGGGTGGGAGGTGAAGCCTCAATAATAATTTGTCTGCATTGGCCTTCAAATGAGTAAGATAGTCCGGCGGTGGACTATCTGTCTGCTTAAACACGTTAATATTATTCATCCTTGATGGTTTCTGCGTGGATTACATATCGGCCGTTCTTCAGGATTCGGGGAGGGGGTGGGGGGTCAGGCGTACGTACACGGTGGGGGGGTGTAAAAAGTACGCGTGTGTACAGGGAGGGGGGGATGGGTCAAGACTTGACAGATTTTTGCACATGTACTAAATGGATGGGCCCCTACCCTGGGGTCAAAGTAAACTTCTGCTGAGCCACCAAAATCCATAATAGCCATGTGACGATCGATATGTTGCTCTAGTGAAGGGGAGATCCCTCTGAAAGGCTGGTATCTAGGCCAAATTTTCGGATTTTATCGGATTAGCCTCGGGCGAGGTAGTTGAGACGTCAACTACCTCGCCCTGGTGTACAGGAGGTCGTGGATTACGATCCCGACCCTGACGCCTGACTATATGGAGTTGGAGTGTTCCCCCCTCCGTGGTCGTGTGGATTTATCTCCGGGTCCTCCGTCTTTTCCCTACACAGTTTGAAACATGCGTTTAGAGTATTTGGCGACTGCTATACATTTCCACGTGATAAGCTGCTTTGTTGAGATATCGTTTGTGGCCAGGTCGCTTCTGAAAAAGAGCTACGTGGCTCAGTCGGGCCTTACCTAGTGAAATAAAAGTAGTAAATCGTAGGTTGAGAGTTCAAATCCCGGTTGGTGGCTTTACCCAGCCCACTTTGTCGGGAGTTCTGCGGCGATTTTCGTTTGGATAGACTCGTCCCCCACCATAGGAATGTGGAAATCTCCACCGCTGCTCATTCACAAGCAGGAAATCACTTGTATATTTTTTCCCCATTTCACAAAGCTCGGGTTTTTTTGTTTTTTTTGCGAGCGCGTGGCGTGGCCCACAAGTGGCGCCCGTGCAACGCGCCGCTTCTCCTCGCCAGTCTCTCTGGCTCTCTTTCTCTCTCTCTCTCTGTCTCTCTCCGGAAGCTGATTAACCTTCATGTAGATTCCCGAGCCAGGCTGGTCTGTGCGTGTTCGTCCGCGATAACGAGATCAAAGCTCTGCGTGCGCGAGACGAGAGGAAGGAGAAACAAATTAACATTTTAAAGGGAATTTTAGAATTGCGCGCTGGAGGTGCCGCAGAGGGAGGGAGGGGGGCGGATGGTTCTAAGTGGGGAGGATGTTCGCGAGGCCTCCATGTGTTTCTAGGTACGAGAGCTAACAAAACAAATAAATAGATGAAGCAAATATCGTAGTTGCGTGTGGAGTCTTTAACGCTTTGAGTTTGTCCGCAGAAGCGTTTTAATTCGCCGCGCGGAAGCTGACGGGCAGCTGTTGGAGCAAAACGTGTCTGTAAATTTGTAAATTGTCCGTTAACCTCTGTTTTTTTGTTGGCTAATTTTTGGCAACGCATTTTTATAAACGTGCCCCGTTTCCTCGTGCGCGAGTCACTCAACACAACTGTACACCAACGTTTAATTTTTTTCCTTGGATCGTCTTTTAAGTCATATTTTCAACTTTACAAATCGCCTTTCGCATCCAAACATCTCAAAGCGCTGTAAGTAACAACATAAAAACTTCGCTCGCTATCGTTTTCTTTTTTCATAATGCTTTTTGGAAATTGTTGAACATTTAAAATTTCATTTCCTACCCTTGTTGCCTAGTTAAGAATGATAGTTTTTTAAAAAAAGTAATTGAGAATACATTTCCCGAGGCGTTTCAAGTCGCTAGCGTCTTCAACCGAGTGTCCACAATCGTGTCGGCGGCGCGAACGTCAATCCGGCGTCGATTCAATTCTCGCGAGGACACGTCGAGCAAAATAAAACGCGTATATAAACCCGCTGCATTCGCTACGCCTGATCCTCGTGGATAAAGGTGCGGCCCCGCAAGTGCTTTCTCACGCCACTGCCGGCGGAAGAGTCTCCACGAGAGTGAGTTCTTGGAGAGAAGACTGTTTGGTCTACTCTTCCGCGCGGGCCCCGGCATCTTGGAAAGTGTGGGTTATCCCACCTCCTCGCAAGACAATTTGGTCACAGTGTAACAGTGGGCCAAACACCCTCCTGGAGTGCGCTTCTGTAGAGCTCCCTGTGTTCATTGGAGGCCCTTCCTGCAATACTAGCCAGTAATTGCGGGGCTGCACATTTACATTGATCTAATGAACGAACGTGGTTGAGTTGGTTTGTTTTTTACGTGTGCCTGCCCACTCTGTGCACTGCATTGATAGTCGTTACGTAGCGCCAAACTCGCGCGTTGCCTCGCGTGGTGTGCGGGTCCGCGTCGCGCCTTCCAGAGCGCCCCCTCGTGGGGGCCCTGGCAACAGCGGTGACACGCGGGGCGAGCAATTGCAAGGCCCCCCCCCCCCCCCCAACGTGTCTCCTTGAGTCCCTACGTTGACCGAATCTCATCTTTCCCTTGTGCGTTGCGGCGGCGGGGGCGGCGCAGGACTCGTGATGACGCTCAGCAAGCCGTGCTACTTTGGGAACATGCTGCTGGGCGTCGTGGGCGTCGACCTGGCGCTGGCGGACGTGCTGGAGGACGTCACCTACTACCAGGACAACCCGGCCTCCTACGCCTTCCTCATCAACACCAAAGGTGCCCGCCACCGCGGCACGCCGCCGCTTCCTGTGATTCCCTCTTCGCTGCCGCCCTCCTCAAGCGACCGCCCGGAATGATCGCCGCGGTGCGGAACTATAAAAGCGGTAACAGCTATAATTTCACAACAAAGGTTGTTTCGGGTTGGATCGCGTGTGTATAAATGTGTCGTTAACCACCCAACAGCCAATATAATGATAATGATGCTACGCACCGTCCGCTTAACTCGCAGAAGACCTTGAAGGACCCCCTGACGGCGTTTGCAAGAAGAGTAGGCCACGGTGCGCTGGTGTCGTGGTCCAATTTGGCAAATTCGAAAAATTTACACCGCGCATCACGTGAAACCTAAAAACCGCTTGCTCCGCCACCGCTCCCATTCCCTCTGCCTCTCATTTCCTCTCCACCCCCACCCTCGGCCCCCTGCCACCTCCCCGCCTTCCCCCGCACCTCTTCAACGCGACCAGAATGGCACCGCCTCGTTGAACGTGTGGGCTTGGCAAACCCACGGTGGCGTGCGAAATGCTTCCAAATGAAGCACGGGGGGGGGGGGGGGGGGGGGACTGCTTGCACGCCTCTCGAGAGTTCACGCGGTGGAGGAGTGTGGGGGTGGTGGCGGGGCGAGGCGGGCCGAGTTGTTCGACTGAACCTCTCTACCCTGCCCCCGAAGCGCCGTGACGTTTCGATCGTCTTGTGGGCACAACTCTCAATGCAATTACATTGTCAACGCTATCATTGGGTGGCCACCACGTACAGCGGGTGTTATAGGCCGCAGGGCCACGTCGCGGGCATCGGAGAGGGGCAGTGCAGCAAATCCATCGTTGTACTGTACTTATGTATGCTCCCCACGTCCCTGCTCTCTCCGTCTTGAACAACTTTAAACTCGACACTTTCGTCAATCGCACCATGTGGCCTTAGCGTTTACTGTCGACCAATGGCCCTTCCGCTTCGTAGCACGTGGTCAGCGTTTTGTTATTTGTGCCCCAACGCCAATGCCGGAGCAACGCCAAATAATATTTTTAAACAAGTCCCGCCGGTTTGTTGTACCTCCCAGACGTTAGCAACCCTGGCAGTGGTGATGTCACCGCCATGCGGTTAGAGCAGTGACGGTGGCGGCTTTTGTGATTCACTTCGCCAAACCACGCACTGCATCGGTTCCTCAGCAGTGCCTGAACTACTCCCGTGGGCCTTGCCTTAGATCAGCGATTCTTAACCTGAGGTGCACGCCACCCCCTGGGGGTGCGAGATGCCCTTTCTGGGTGTGCGAGACATGGGCAGATTTTTTTTAAGGTAAATCATCGAAACTCAAATTCAGCACGGGCACGTGCGGTATGACGTAGTTTTATCAAACCCGATGTATTAACATAAAACATTTTTGGATTGACAATCAAAGGCGTTCAAGGCTGCAGTAAAGGTTAAGAACCACTGCCTTAGATTGACTCTGGCCTTCAATGAGTAACCCAGAGTGCAGTGTACACGGGAACTGTTTGTTGCTGGCCGCTTGACGATTGGGGCCGCGTGGCTCCTCGCTCGGTGGCGGAGGCTGACCCGGTGCCGCCGCCGTGCCCACCGCACAGGCTACACGGTGATGCACCCGTCGCTGGTGCGGCCCATCCAGCAGAGGGAGCCGCCGCTCCACACGGACGTCCTGCACTACGAGAACGTGCCCGGCTTCGCGCTCGTGCGATACAACATGCTCAGGTGACCCCCCCCCCCCACGCCTAGATCCGCCCCAGCCCCCACCTCCAACATCCACCCACCCCCACACGGCCATCTCCATCCTTTCGGTTGGGGGGGTGGGGGGTGGGAGCCCGCACGCCCTCTGCCAGATATTCTCCGAGCTGCCCCTGAAGCCGGCCATTGGCTCGCTCTCGCCAACCTTCGGCGTGACCACAGAAACGTCGCTGATTTGGCTCCCCTGCCGTAGGGAAGGGAAAGAGCTGCTGCTGCTGCTGCCATCGCCCTTCCCTGACTGGGCCACTCGGATGGCGTCGCCCACTCGGGATAGGAGGCGGCAGTTGGCTTGATTCTGACAGCGAAAATCACGGAGGTTAGGAGCGCAAGCCACGCAGCAGCAGCAGCAGCAGCAATACAACCCGGCATGGCGGTGACGTGGCTGGTATGCCGTGGCAGTGCAGCAAGTGGAGTTGCAAACCCATCCGTGCAGATTACATTTAAGCGTTTTACCCGCTTGTGTTCCGTGGTGGGGTTTCTCCCCACTACAAAATCGCTTGTTTACAAATCGGTCTATCATTGGTCGAGCCGCTGCTGGATAAAAACGAGCGTAGTAAACGAACGCCGGAGCCGCGCTGCCCTTGCTTGCTGTGACCCCCGGTGCGCCCGCACGTCTGTGTGTGTGTCTGTGTGTGTGTGTGTGTCTGTGTGTGTGTGTCTGTGTGTGTGTGCGCGCGTGCTCTGGATCCCCTGTTGCAGCCTCCCGCTGGGCAGCCAAACCATCACCGTGCCCGCCAATGCCTCGCTGTCTTGGCACGCCAGCCGACTGCGCGACACCGGCCGGACGGGTGCCTACAACGTGAGCTACGCCTGGAAGCTGGTACGTGTCGTCGTCGTCGTCGTCGTGATTGCCGTCGTTGAGACGTGATCTGTCCACTGCTGGATGAAGCCTTTCCCGTATCGTCGCTGCCGATCTCGATATCGCGATGGAACAATCCATCAGTCCAGCGTTTTCAGTTCACAAAAAATATAAACTCAACGCGTTCATCGATAACACTATGCCCTCTAAATGATCATATATTATACAATAAATGGAAAATACATTTTGAAGATCTTTTTCATACAAGGAGAGATTTAAAACACGGCATCGCGGTGGCTGGTGAGCATTGGCGTGAGAGGTGACGCCGTGGTGACGACGCTTTGCGGTGGCATGCCAGGTCCAGGACACGGCGTTCATCGCGTGCGTCGCCGTCGTGCAGCCGACGGTGCCCACCAAGCACCTCAAGTCGCTGGGCGCGCCCCCCGGCGGCAAGCTGCTCTACCACCGCGTGGACCTGCTGAGCCCCCCCAACCTGTGCATGCACTTCCGCCAGCTGTCCACGCTCGGTACGCAGACCGCTCGCGTAGACCGCTCGCGTGCACCGGGCCACCCCGTATAGCCTCGACAGACTGTTGGGGCAAGTGCTGTTAGCGAGCACCGAGCCACTCGCATACACACCAAACGCACCGAGCCACACACACACACACCAAACGCACCGAGCCACACACACACACACGCACGCACACACACACACACACCAAACGCACCGAGCCACACACACACGCACGCACACACACACACACACACGCACCGAGCCACACGCGGACACCGAGCCAGATTGAGATGGCCAAGGTCATAATTTGGACAGAGAATTGGCGGTAAGCAGACTCGGCTCCCGCGTGTGAGTAGGAAAATGCTAGGATGAGCCAGGCCCCACGAGGTTTGAGGTGGGCATTGTGTGTGTGCACGCGTCGGTGCAGAGAGCCCCACGGTGATGCTGTCTGCGGGGGGGTTCTCGGACCCGTTTGAGCACCTGAGCCAGCCGGAGACGCGGCGCATGGCGGAGCACTACATGGCGTACCTGAGCGACAACACGCGGCTCATCGCCAACCCCGGCCTCAAGGTGACTAGCCGATTGCTCACCCGCTCGATCACTCGCTCGTTCACTCGCTCTCCCGCTCGCGTGTTAATTCACTCGCACGCACACGGAGAAGCTGGATTGCTTTGTTAATTTATAATCGGTCACTGCTTGCTCGCTCGGTCACTTGTCCGCTTGCTCGCCCGGGAACTCCCTCGCTCGCTCGTTGGCTTTTTTGCTCGATCAATCCTCTCGCTCGCCGTGCGCCGCAGTCGCTGGTGCGGGCGGAGGTGATGGCCACGGGCCACGTGTCGGAGGAGTGGACCACGCAGATGGAGCTCAGCTCGCTGCACAACTACATCGTGCGGCGCTACGTGGCCACGCCCAGCGGCGTGCTGCGCGTCTACCCCGGCACGCTCATGGACAAGGCCTACCACCCCTCCCGCCAGCAGTGGTACGGCCCACTCCGCCAACACCCCTCGCCAAACCCCCCGCAATCCGGAAGGTTTCAAATGGGGTTCAGGTGGAAGTGGGGGCGGGGTCGCTTCTTCTCCCCCTGCTGCTCATACCGTCCGGAATTATTTTCACCCCCAAGCTCCCCACTGCTGACTTGATCCCAACTCGGAGTGCGACCTTCCGGATGAGGCGGCGTGCCCGAGCGCTTCTCCTCCTGAAGTCGTCATCGCATACTCCTGCGGGTGGTGGGGGGGTGGGGGTAGAGGAGGAAAAGTAGTGCGTCGAGGTGAAGGCTTCAGGGATGAAACTCTCAATCCTAGAAGGGCGAGTGCTGATTATGACTGTACGTATGTTGAACGTCTTTCGTACCGTACGTAGTCAACCGGGATGTTCGGAGGTGCGGGCGTGTGATGACACGACGAGTTTTCATTTGCTTGCACGCCCCCGTCTCTGGCCGCAGGTACCAGCAGGCCATCGCCAACCCTGGGCTCATCACGCTGTCGGGCCCCTACCTGGACATCGGTGGGGCCGGCTACGTGGTCACGCTCAGCCACACCATCCACGCCTCCAGGTGATTGACCGCCCCCCCGTCGCCGGCGCCCTGGGGTGGGGGACACAACCAGGGCCTTTGTAACCCCTGCGATGGGCGTGGGAGGGGGGCGGGAGGGAGGGAGGGCGAGAGGGCGGGAGGGAGGGAGTGGATGGAGGGAGTGGAGGGAGGGGTTGACTGATCGATGCCACCCACAGCTCCAAGGCGGAGCTGGGCCAGGTGGTGGCGGTGATGGGGATGGACTTCACTCTTCGCTACTTCTACAAGGTCCTCACCGACTTCATCCCCGCATGCAAGGCCGGGGCTGCCGGGAGGATCCGGTAACGGAGCCCCCACGCACATCATCTCCCTCACCGCCGCCGTGGTCGGAGCACGGGGGGACGTCTTCCGACATCGTAGCGATGTCGCAAGTTTCGTTTACGATAAGATCTCTAAAACACTGGGAGTAAGTTCGAGTTATGACGTAGGGCGTTGGTAAAAGTTACGGGAAATTTTTCCGGTGCATCGATCGATCCCGACTTATAATTTACATAATTGGTGGCAACATTTCTAATTTATATAATTAACATCGATAACAATTGGTCCGTAGGCAAGCCACAGACCGGCTTAAACGCGTGGGGTGATCACATCATGCCGTCAACAATGCACGGGGGGCTCTGTAGTGTCTTGGTGTGAAACTCCCGAGTCCCTTTGGAGCGCCGCGATCCGTTCCACGCTTCACCAAACGTCTCTCCTCCCCCCGGCTCCCCCCCCGCCCCCAACGGCAGATGCTTCATCATGGAGGACAAGGGCTACCTGGTGGCGCACCCCACCCTGGTGGACCCGCGGGGCCACGCGCCCGTGGAGCAGCAGCACATCACGCACAAGGTGGGAAGGTCGTCGTGTCACGCCGCCATGCCCCGTCCCATCTCCCCCGTTACCGTCCCCTTCGCCCTGTCCCGTCGCCCCGCCCCGCCCTGTTCCGTTTCCCCTGTCCCGTCGCCCCGTCCCGTTGCGCAGTGAATCGGGGAGGGGGGGGGGGGGCAGATGGCGGGGGCCGTCACTTTTTGCACAAACGTAGAATATATTAATCACCCGATCATTCCTGCGGCGTCACCCCGCCAAGCAGTGGAGAACGCTCTGTGGAGCTCAGTGTGGGTCTCGGTGTCAGCCTTATGGGTCTCCATGTCAGCCTACGGGTCTCGGTGTCAGCCTTACGGGTCCCTTGTGTCAGCCTACGGGTCTCTGGGGAATTGTGTGCGATGACCACTCGATGCGACTGGGTTATCAAATAATGCGCTCTTATTGGGCCGTGAAAACAAATCGGTGATGCTAATGTTTTGCTACCTCCTCGTGGTACAGCAAGACCGCCCGAGATAACGACGCTCGTGTCACGTAGGCCGTGTCGGCGTTTGAGAGCGAGTGGATCGCAGAGGCCCGAGAGAAACGTCATGACGACAAAGAAACGTTCACCTCTCAACGCATCTTCCCACCGGGTCTGGAATGCCTCAGAATGTTCTTGTGCCTACGGGTCCAGAATTAGACTACTCGATTGAACGAGGACCCACGTAATGAGACCAGGAACAAGGCCCCTATGTATGTATTATGTTGAACTTTGTTCGCACCATACGTAGCCAACCACCCTAATCGGAAGTGCGGGGGGAAGGACAACAAACCAACCACAAAAGCAGTTCTAAAGAAATGGGTCTTCAATCTAGATAATGATTTAAAAGTGCCGTAGCTCCAGCGGCTTCCTGGTATCGGAAGGAAGGGCAATCGGAGCCGCTCGTGGTAACAACGACACCCGGAGCACGGAGGGAATGACACGGAGCGAGCGCGCGGCTGCCATCATCATCATCATCATCGTCTTCATCGTCCTCATCATCGTCACTGTCGTCATCGTCACTGTCGTCATCGTCGTCATCGTCTTTGGCGCTGTGTGTCCCAGGAGCCGCTCGTCGCCAACGACATCCTGAACCACCCGATGTTCGTCAGGAAGAGGCTGTGCAACAGCTTCAGCGACCGCACCGTGCAGCGCATGTATCAGTTCAACACCAGCCTGCAGGTGAGAGCAGTCGACCATCCAGCACGCACGCACACACGCACCTCCGTCTGTGTGCGTGTGCGCTTGCGCGCGTGTATGTTATTTGCCGGGCCGGCTTTCATAGGTGCTCGCTTACCAGCACTTGCCTCAACAGTCTCTTGGAGGCTATCCGTCTACGGCTTACATCAGTGGCGAGTGAAATCAGAACCAACTTTCGTTCCCCTCGAAGTCGACTCAGCCTTAAATGAGTACCCGGGTGTAATTATCAGCTAAATCATAGTTGCGAGGATTAAAGTCGGATGGCGATGCCATCGATGATGTCGCTAGAGAGCTCTGGCCCGGCGGTGTCGAGAGTTCAGAAGTTCGGCTCCCTTGGACGTTGCCGCGATCTCTGGGCGCCGCCGCCATCGCCGCCGCCGCCAATGGCGCGCTAACCGTGCCGCGGTGACGCGCAGGGCGAGCTGACGAACCTGGTGCACGGCAGCCACTGCTCGCGCTACCGCCTGGCGCGCGTTCCCGGCACCAACGCGTTCGTGGCGCTGCTCAACGAGACGTGCGACTCGCTGGCGTTCTGCGCCTGCAGCATGGTCGACCGCCTCTGCCTCAACTGTCACCGGTAACCGCCGCTCGCCGCCACGCCAGTAACTGCCGCTCGCCGCCATCCCGGTAACCGCCGCTCGCCGTCACATCGGTAGCCGCCTCTTGCCGCCACGCCGATAACCGCCACTCGCCACCACGCCGGTAACCACTGCTTGCCGCCACACCGATAGCCGCCGCCACGCCGGTAACCGGCACTCGCCGCCACACTGATAACCGCCACCACGCCGGCTCTCGCCACGTCTCGGCTCACCGTGTCCTCCGCCCGCAGCGACGTCCACCCCCTCTCTCTCATCATAACCTCCCTCTCTCGCCGCTATCCTCACCTCCGCTCGCTAATCGCCGTGACCTCTACTCGATGCAAATTCGACTCGAACATGGCTTGTGCCTCACCATCCACGGCACCTGATCATCGCAACCACCACTCGCCAAGACGCTCGCACGCCACTACCGCTCGCCACCTCCGCCCCCAGCGGCTCTGCGTTACAACACGCAGGTCCATCTTGACTTTTATTTGCGCACGAGTGAAATGATGATAACGGTGGTGGGTAAGCCGGATTGATCTGGCCAGGCCAGGCTTTGGGGGGGGGGGCTGCCTCTCATGCCCAGCCCAGTGGCCAGCGTTGCAAGGCAGCGTGGCCCCCCGGTCGCCTTCGGGGACGGCGAGTTGGGGGTGACGCGCGTTGGCGACGTGAACACGTGGTGTGTCCGCAGGATGGAGCAGAACGAGTGCGAGTGCCCTTGCGAGTGCCCCCTGGAGGTCGACGAGTGCACGGGAAACCTCACCAACGCCGAGAACCGGTGAGAAGAACCGCCCCACGCCGCAGGGACGTTCGTGCC
The DNA here is from genome assembly GCF_048934315.1 of Petromyzon marinus. Lineage (NCBI taxonomy): Eukaryota > Metazoa > Chordata > Hyperoartia > Petromyzontiformes > Petromyzontidae > Petromyzon > Petromyzon marinus. The sequence continues at coordinate 3,579,156 of NC_133710.1, read as the reverse complement.
GGCCTCGCGCCTACGCACAGCGCGTGCGTGAGGCACATACGCACGCGTGTCGTGCGAGCGCGTATGTGCCGGCACGGATTTAACAGAGAGCGCCCGAAAGAACTGCATTGTGATCGTTGAGCAACCGTTACCAACCAACGGGCAGCAATGAGACAGAGAAACATCTGTAGGTCCAACGTTTCGCGTGCGCCCACACACAGGGCAACCGTCAGCAGGGTGGTGTGGTGAATTCTACTGTTAGCCAGCGAGCACACTCGCCCCACCTCTAGCACCAATCAACCAACTGCAGCCATTGAGCGTCACACCGGTCCTGCCGTTGAGCCTGGGCCTAGCCCACCGGCCATTCGTGTGGTTACCCCCCCCCCGAGCGAACTTAGGCGACCATCCACGAGCACGAACCCTCACCGGCAAGCCCAGTGTCCGCCAGCACGCGCCGCTCATGCCGTCGCTGAAGCGCGTTTCCCCCCTCGCGCGCGGGCGGCTTGCTTTTCCCTCCGGGTGCTTCGGTTTTCTTTCCCGCGCGTGCAATCGCTCGTCAATTAATTGGCTGTGAAAACGTCAAAATATTCAGAGGCTGCGGTCGGGATTTTGGACAGTTGGTGGAAGCGGGGACCGCGCTCTGCCAGGCTGGCTGCCTCGTCGGCGATTGAGAGCAGCGGTTTTTGCACGCGCGACGACGCTGTGCATGATCATTGTGATCGAAACCAACTCGCCGGCCAGCCCGCTGCTGGGCACACTAGCCCTCTAACTTATCCTTACCCCAAACTCTAACCTCTTCGTCACTATTCCGCCGAGTAACAAGAACCCCCCTTCACTCTCCGTTTGCTTTTGAGAGCTTTGTTTCTGCGTAGCGCCCACTTCCTCGGGAGCCCGCTTGGCGTGCTGCCCCCCCCCCCTCCCCCCATGTGTTCCGAGTTAAGCTTCTGTGGCCATTTTACCTCCTTGCACAGGGGGGGGGGGGCCCTGACTGAGCACCAAGATGGCTCCGACGGTGGCGGCACGGCTCCGCGCTCGCCGGAGAGATTTATTTTTTGTCGTTGGCAGCGTTTGGGCACGCACGTGCCCAGTTTTGTTTTTTTTGTTATCAAAGGAGTGCAGAGGTGCGCTCGGCGATTTTAATTTTGCAACGGCTCCGAACGTTTTGCAACGAACGCCTGCAATTAGAAAACGAAGCTCCGTCGTGAGTGAGATGGATTTGACTGCGGCGAAACCGCGGAATGCGTTACCAATGCACAATAAAGGATGCCAGAACAGTTGTGGCCTTCGGGGTCGTTATTAAAAACACGTGCTTTTTTTTTTTTAAACGGAATCCGTGACTCCGGTTGCAGCGGTTCCCCGACCCTGGTGGACCGTTGTGCCACGCTGTCGGAGATGTCTGTTGTTTTGTGCAGCGAGCCTCGGTGCCTGCAACGTTCCACGGGTTGCATCCCCTACTGCCTTGCGGTCCCACACGTTAGGAAACGCCACGTCTCTCGTTGCTAAATTCTGATCTGAGTAATCGTTTTCGAGCTTGCCGGCGAGCAAGTTGAAGCAACGCGAGTAACCGGCGCGTCGCTGCAACGCTTGTACACGCGGCAGTTTAAGTAGCTTGGGTGGTGGAAGGGGCACCAGCGACACGAGTGTACGTGGCCTAGCGCCAAACATCTTATGAATCACGGCATGATCCTGTAGAATAGTGTGACCGGACGCGCATGTCTAGATCAATATTTATTGGTTAATCGATGCATAGATTGTTCAGCCTCGTGATTGATCACTTGAGCACAAAAATGTACGCGTTTTGATTGGGAGAGGATGTGTTGCATGGGCAGGAACTTGAGTTAAGTTCCTGGCCACGGCTACCATCACTGGCGAGCAATATCTTTCACCGGGCGTTTGTGAAAAAAAAGAGCTTCATAGCTCATCGGATTCCACTAGCCTAAATAAAGATTCTGTTTCTGATTAACTGGTCCTGGGAGCCACCTCCCTCACTTTTTCCCAACCGAGTGGTGAAGTATGGTCAAACAACTCCGATGAGACCGGCACTCGCAATGAGGGAGTTCTTCATCCAGCAGTGGATTGACAATGGCTGCACGTTGTACGCGACACAATTACAGCAATAATGTTGTAAACTGCTGCCACGTGTGTGCCGTTCCCCCTCCCCCTCCCCCCCCCCATCCCAGCAACCCCAGCTGTGAAGTCACACAGGAAACGCTGAGCCTGGCCACCTTTGACCCCGCGCTACAGGAGACGCTTCCCCAGTGCATCAATACGCGCTGCAGTCAGCGCCACACCAAGAGGTAGCGTCGCGACCGTCAAGAGCGGCGACGCACCGGGCGCGGACGCGCGCTGTGTTTCCCGTGTGCGTGCGTGCGTGCGTGGCCACGTTTCACGTGTGTGTACGTATGCGTGACTGCTTCAAGTGAATTCTCGTTTGAATTTCGTGTGCGCGTGCCTGTTTGCGAGTGGGTAGTGGTAGTGCAACAGTTGGCGCACTGCGCTACGATTCCAGCGATCAGATTTTGATTCCCACTGACAAACACCCGTGATGATTATCTGATGCGGTCCAGGGCTCAAATGAGTATCTGGTGCACTGTACAAACATCACCACAGGGAGACAAAGGCAGGCGGGTGTGATGTTGGCCATTCACCAACTTGGATGCCATGCCAGGCCTTCATCGGTGTTGCTCACTAACAGCACTTTCCCCGAGAGCCTATTGAGGCTATGTGTGTATTTTGAGCTTATTTTGCACCATGCGTAGCCAACCGTGCTAATCGGAGGTGCAGTGGGGAAGGACCACAAACTAAGCACAAAAAACTGTTCTAAAGGAATGAGTTTTCAATCGGGATTATTTAAAAGTGCATAGCTCTAGTGGCTTCCTAATATCGGAAGGAAGAGCGTTCCAGACGGCCGCAGAAGCGCATCTGAAAGTGCGCGATGTGGTGACCGTCTTTGTTCGATGGCCGAGCCAGAAGCCACTGCTGTTGCTGCGAGGATGACCGGAGTTGGCGTGATGATGCTTTATGCTCCTTGACGAGATCAGCAATTCACCACGGTTCATTCGTGGCGCGCACTTTGTGTGTAATTGCTGCGACCTCATGATATACAGTGGGGTGTGGATCTTTGTTGTTTGGCGGCAGTGACTGCTTCGGCGTGCTGGACTGCGAGTGGTGCACGGTGGACTCGGACGGGGGCACGGCGCTCGACGCGCCGTACTGCGCCCCCCAAAAGGACTGCTTCGGCGGCGTCGTGGGCGCCCGCAGCCCCTACGCCGAAGGGAAAGGTGGTGAGCGGACCCCTGACGATTTTTCCTCTTGCGAGCCAACACTGACCGGGAAATGACTCGGCCAGAAACGACGGACATGACGTTGCCACAGCCTCGCTCGCTCAGGCAAACCGATCGGCTCCCGCCGCGCGATCCGAGGCGGGGCTGCGTTTTTCCCCGTCGCGGTCCAGCTCTGAGCACGGCTAGCTGTGGTGGCGCCGTGGTGGTTTAGGCCCCGTGGGATCTGCGACTTTTCCGGGGCTAAAAAAATTACCTCTCCTTCGGAGAGTCGTCAATGAGCGTGTTTACGAAACGCTTGTCGACGGCCATCCATTGCGTCTGTGGTCGTGAGACGGAGCGGGCCGCCGTGTGTCCGGGGCGCGAGGCTGAGCGACCGCCGTGTGTGTCTCCCCCGGGGCAGCCGTGGAGGACGCCGGGGCCCTGGGGGCCGTGAAGAGCGCCCCCGTGGGGCCCGTGGCCGGGGGCATCATGGGCGTCGTCATGGTGGTGGTGCTGGGCATCTACGCCTACCGCCATCAGAAGCAGCGGCAGCGGCACCAGCACATGTCCCCGCTCGCCACGCAGGGTCCGCGCACCTCTCCTCCGCACCATCGCCATAACGACTACGACCACAACAATGACAGGAGTGTTCACGTGATGATAATAATAATTGTATTTGTGAAGTGCCTTGCTTCTCAAGGCGCAACAGCAGACAGCTCGTGAAACCAGACGCTAATAGACGGCTAAATAATCAAATAAATGCGAAAAACATTTTTTTCTTAATCAACCAAAAGTCGAACGAAACGGGAAGTGCGTGGATAAGATGTAAGACGAACTTTTAAATGTCCACAGGGGGGGTAGATCCTGAGATCTCACAGGAGAGCGTTCCAGATTCGGCGGGGGGTACTGCCTACTGCACGGCGAAGGAGATCGGTCGCTCATAGGCCGAAGCCTCCCATGACCTGAGAACGCGGAGATCTGAATCCCACTCCCCAGGCCTTTTAGGGGATTTTAGGGGTTGTGTGTGTCGAGTGTTGCAGCATTTTGCTCCCAGAGTGAAGGCGAGCATCTCGGCGCAGGTTCATAGCCCCAAGGAATAACGATGGTAATTAAAATAACCTTGCGAGGCTGGCGAAGAGGCCGAACCGACGTAGGGGGAGAGAGAGACCTCTAGGTTTTTAGAGACGTGGCCTCTAGGCGTGATGGGAACATCCCGGGGGGAGGAACCATGTCGATGTTTGGTCAAGTCGATTGAGAGCGAGAGACTAAGCTGGACAGACAGCGTTGCAAAATGTAGCCGGGAAGACCGTACACCGAGCTAATAGGTAAAGACGCAGCCCTGCGACTTCCACCTCAAGTCCGCTGCTGGAGGAAGGACCTGCACAAGAGGGGGGGGGGGCTCTCGGAGAGCCCCTCTCCAGTGGTGTTTTTGGCCTACTATTTGACGCTGGTCAGACGTCTCGGAAGGCGTCGGACTAAGCCGCACTCGGGACACTCGTAAATAACGGCGGGTCGCTATGGTCGCGCGGCTGCATTCGTGTGTTGTGCGCAGAGATGTCCGTGCGGATGTCAAACATCGACACGGAGCGCGACGAGGACAGCCACGAGGACCGCGGCATCAGTGAGTAGCGTTGCCCCCCCCCCCCCCCCCCACCGCGCCGCCAGCGTCCCTCTACGCCCATCTTCGGTTGAGGTCCGCGCGTTGACGACCCGCGGAGCGGGGGGGGGGGGCGCGTCGTCCAGCAGCGGTTTGATGATAATGGCTGGTGATGGTGAGCCTGCTGAGACGGGGGGAAGTGTTTTTATATCAAGGTGGCACGCGACGACTGTGAGCCGAGCGAATCTTACGGGGGAGCTCGCGCATCCTGAGCGCAAGCCAACGGGAATTCACGAGAACGTGATGATGGCAGCATCTCGGTCCGAGCGCTTGCTCGCAGCACCTGCGCCTAGCAGGATGCGTGGCTACACGGGGGGGGGGGGGAACGGATGGGCGGATCTTTGCTCTATGTTACTGTCACTATGTTTGCGTGGTGCGTCTGCATGGTAGTGTCACTGTGCATGTGTGTGTCACTGTTAGTGTCACCATGTCACTGTGCGTCTGTATCACAGTGTCGCTTCGTGTGAGTGTATATGTGTACCAATGTCACCGTATCACTGCGTGTGTCAGTGTCACTGTGTGTGTGTGTGAGTGTCACCGTATCACTGTGTGTGTTATGATGTAACCGGATCACTGTATGTGTCGGTGTCACTGTGTGTACTCTTTGGTTCTATTGGGTAAAGTCACGTAGGTGAAAATAAAATAACAAAAAATCACGACGTTTCGGCCACAACACAAGCGGCCTTCATCAGGTGAAGGGACGAGACTGTCTGGAGGACAGCGCTGGCGTGAGAAAAGCCACGCTTAGATCACGACCTTTAAGCTGTGTGAGAAGAAAACAAAGCGCCTTGACAAAGGAATTAGCATATAATTTAGCATTGAAATGGCTCATTGAAATAGCTAAGTTAAAGTATACACATCTGCAAAGGTACCCCTTGACAAAGGAATTAGCATAGAATTTAGCATTGAAATAGCTGAGTGATTAGCTTGTAACTGGTCACAGAAATAGCTATGTTAAAGTCAGAGCATATACATTCACCGAGGCACCTAGTACTAATCAAACAGGAGAATTTAGTGAAACACAACCATGCTCAGACAGCGGACATTTAAACTGTGTGCGAGCAAACAAGGTGTTCTGACAAAGAAATTAGTCACTGTGTGTGTCAGTGTTACCTTATAGCTGTGTGTATGTGTGTGTTAGTGTCACCGTGTGTATGTGTGTGTTAGTGTCACCGTGTCACTGTGTGTGTGTGTTAGTGTCACTGTATCGCTGTGTGTGTGTGTGTGTTAGTGTCACCGTGTCACTGTGTGTATGTGTGTTAGTGTCACCGTGTCACTGTGTGTATGTCCGTGTGGTGCAGTGGGTCACACTCGCTTCATCGCCGCCGTCATGGAGCGGAGGGCCCACAGTCCCGACCGACGGCGCCGCTACTGGGGACGCTCGGGCACCGAGAGCGATCACGGTGCCACCCGCTCGCCCGCTCACCCGCGCACCGCCACGATCACTTGCCTTGCTCGCCCACCCTGATCACCCACCAGCCTCGCTCACTCGTCCAGCGTGCGCCACCACGCCTCGCCCTCTATACCGCCACCAGCACCACCACCACCCTCTACACCGTCACCACCATCACCACACCCCACGCTCCACCATGCCGTGCGTACCACTCCGCTCAAGCACACTCCCACACCCTCACCATTCCCCTCCGGGCCATGCTGCGCGAGCTGGCGCCTAACCAACGTGTTCATCAGGCGCCCGCCTGCCCCCCGCCAGAGGGCGGCTTGTTCAATCTGGCACAGCTCTTACCCGTGCCTGCAAGTGGCAGCGATCTGGGGGCAGAAAGCGGCGGCCTAATTCGTTGACGGGAGGGTGGAAACCTGAGTGAGCGACTAAAGCAAGTGCCCGCAGATTGCCGAGCGTGACCGTGGCGCACGGTGCCGTGGGTGGCTCGCTGAGCGTGCCGTGTCTCCGTGCCGCAGGCTACAGCACCATGAGCCCGCAGGAGGACAGCGAGAACCCGCCCTGCGGCCTCGACCCGCTGCCTCCCATCGGCCTGCGCCTGCCCTCCTCGGGTCGCCGCGGCGACCACCCCGCCGGTCGCTGCGATGACGCCGGCCGTTGCCGTGGAGCGCAGCATCACGCCCAGCAGCAGCAGCAGCACCAGCTGCAGCAGCAGCAGCAGCAGCTTCAGCAGCAAAACGAGGAGTCGTCTCGTTACCGTGACGACGAGGAGCTGGAGCCGGACACCCCGCCGCAGACGGCCGCCCTCCTCGCCAAACCGTGGGGGGGGGGCGGCGGCGGCGGCCGCCCGCCGAGGCACGGAGGCGGCCACCACCACTTGCACCACCACGGGCCGGGCTCGTCCTCCCGCCACGGCCACTGCCTGCAGGCGGCCGTCACGGTGCACGCCGAGTGCTGACGGTCGCCCCCGGTCGTCTGGCCCGCGCGGCCACCGGCGGCGGGCCCGTCGGGGGCCGCCGCGCGGCCTCCGACCCGCGCTGCCGGTGCCCCTGGGAGCCCTTCGCGCGACGAGGGCGGCGGTGGGAAATCGGCGGTGCGGGGGTGGGACAGCCCCGCTCGTCGACCTGCGGTACGCGACGTGTTTGGGGGAGGGGTCGGGGGGCTTGACGGTGAGGAGGCCAGAACGCAGCCTGGCATCCGAATCCGCGCCGCCACCCGTTGTGCCCGGCGCTGCCATTCCCCTCTCCCTGCCTGCGTGGCATCGTCGCCCATTTAGTGACGTGCGGGCACGCTCGGGGGAGGAGGGGGGTGGGGGTAAGCGTCGGTAGATGGGGCGGCGCCTCGCCATCGAACGCCTGGCCGAAGGCCGTTGACGGCGGGGGAATCCTCTGGCGTGCAACGGTCCCTCCGGTGGCCCCACGGCTCAAAGTCTCCGAACGAATGTAAAACAACAGAGCTGTCCGTGGTGCCGTGTGCGGACATCGACGAACTCCGCGAGTCCGGACACGAGGTGAGAAACTTCACCTGTTGAAGAGGAGAAAACGCCTGCGGAGCAAGAAAGTCGCTTTGAAAATGTGAAATTGTTCTTCGTTGGTAAGCGGCGGAGGTACGCCCGTGGTGGTGGTTGTGGTGGTGGTATTATCTGTGGACGAGATACGATTATGATGTTGTCGTCGACGAGTGGTTTAAACGTCTCCGGATATGAAGTCGAGTTTTTGATGTAGGATAACAAAAGTGTCTCGTGTTTAAAAGCCCATCGCACGCGCACGCACACGCCGAGAGTCGCCGTGACGATTCTTCCTCACGCGAGCGAACACAACCGGACGATGAAGCAGCCCGAACGAAGGCGAGCAGACCGAACCGGATCTGACCGGAACGGAGTGGAACAGACCGGACCGGATTACAATCGACCGGAACGGATCTGACCGGGACCGGATTGGAATCCACCGGAACGGACCCGACCGCAGCGCGAGAGGCACGTGGTTGGGATTGCTATCTCCCGAGAAGTCGACAGGGAAGAAAATGGAATTTAAATGAAGGAAGTGAACACAAATAAATAATGGAACAATGTGACGGGGGGGAAAAAAAACTGACTCTTAAACAACAGGCCTGGTACTAAAGTTTTATATTCGATATCCGAATCACGAGGAGAGCTATTTTATTGATAAACTCGGCAGTTGAAAGCAGAGCAAGGCGACAAGATGACAATGATTATTGTTTGTGTTTTTAAAAATCGCAGCTCCCGCGGTAGGTTTTGCTCACGAGAGAGCTGCTATTGCGGCTACGATTACCGCGCCTGAGGTACACAGAACCGGGATGACATCACGGGTGAGAGATGAATCATGTTTCACAACACCAGGGGAGGGGACTCCACGCCATCGCATCGCGGACTTGGCACCGTCTTATCAGGGACTCGTCGTGTCCCAGAAGAAGACGGACAATATTCCCCAGGACAGCAGCTGCCTTGACAAGCCGAGGATCCCGGGGAAATCCAGGAACACCCCGAGTTGTGGCCGAAGGCGTTCTCCTCCCCCAGGTTCTGACGAGGCGTTGGCTCGCAACAGGCCCGCTCCGTGGGAAAAGGCGCGACGGCATCTTCTTGTCTGGTGCTGTTTGCCACGGGGGAAGGCGTCCACCTCGACACGCCAGCGCCGGTTGTTGAGTCGGTCGCAGGTCCGTGTGAGCGGTGAGCGAGTGCGCGCGAGGTGAGTGTGTGTCTTTGTTTTATCTGAAGTCCTGTGGTAGTTACAGTCACGGTGGAGATGGGTCAGTGGCCACTTGCGCCTATCCTGCGCCCCCCCCCCCCCACCAGCCGGCGTGGTGGGTGTGTAGACGCCGATTAGCACTGCTGAGTCGCCGTCTGGCACTAAGAGGAGAGACGGGAGACCCTGACCCATAACTCCTAGGTCTGTCCAAGTGGACCGCCTGCCGAGCGAGCCTTTGGCACTTCACGAGGCAATCCAATTGCACCTAGCCTGGCGCAAGCGCCGTGGTGATGTCACCGTCGCCTTAGCGGCGAATGGACGTTGCCGATGTGTTGCGTCCGTGCGGTGGGCCGGTGGCAGCACAGTAGTTTGTGACACAGCTGCAAACTTGACGAGGCCTGCATTTGATTTTTCAGGCCACCGCTAACATCGGTGGCCAACAGGTATTCCCCGACCTGTCCTGGGCCTCCCGCCTGTAAGGCCACTCGGCCTTGCATGAGTACCGGCTGCGGTGTCGAGGCATCAACACCGGGGGAACACAAAGGGTGGCCTGTGGGGGGGGGGGGGGCGGCTTACACCATCCGCTCGTGCACGTTGCCGGCCTTGATAGGTGTTCGCTAACAAGCACTTGTCCCCAACAGTCGTCCAAATGGGAATATCTTTATTTCGGTCTGCGTATGGATTTGTGCGCGTGTGTAAACCGCGTGCGCGCGCGTGTGCCACCGTGTATATTAACACGTGCCATTTCTCTGTGGCGCGGATTTTGGAGAACAAAACTGGTGGATATTGATGATGATGAAGATGCGGATCTGTTGGGGCACGTCCTTCGTGTGTTTATTTGTCTCCTGAGCTGCCAAAGTGTGCGAGATTGTTACCTCATTTTCATGAAAAGGCATTGCTATGTCACTTCACATACATTTTTTGTTGTCGTCGGTCCTATGTTATTTATTCTTTTAATTTGTATTGTATCACTTTACGTGCTCTCTGTTCTGTGCCTGCATGTGTTTATATTTTTAATTAATGACTTGACTTGTAAAACGAACCGAGCTCTGGTTTTGTGTTTTGTTTTACCAACTCCTCCGTGCGGAGTTTGCAGGGGAGAGGCGATGATTTGACGTCAGTTTTTTTTTTGCCAGATGCTGGCAATGTTGCCGCCAAAACTGACTTTTGTCAACGCGTGAATTTGAACCCCCCCCCCCACCTCCCCCCCGGGAGCTTGAGTGCGGGGAAAATTCTTATATTTTTATAAAGATTTTCCGTAACTTCCCGCCCAGGGCTACGATTGTGGGACGATCATTAATGTCGTGAGAGCGAAACGGGTCGTAAGTCAAAAGGTAAAAATCTTCGGTGTCGTAGCGAGATGGTGAAGCTCACTCGCGTTAAGAACTGTTTGGTTGGTAACGTCATCGAAACCCGCTGTCGCCGGCCAGCCAACCTGGCGGCAAGATATGAATCTATTCGCGCTGACCCGGGTCACCATCGTGACCCGGGTCACCATCGTGACCCGGGGGTGCCAAAACCTCCATAACTCCGAAACCAGAAGGCCTATGAAGATGGGAGATGTCACTGAGCCCGATACGTACGCCAAATATGGAAATAAAAAAACACACGCAAAACACTCATAAACAAGGGGGGCTGCTGGGGATTTGTGCGTGGCAACGGCTGTTTATCGCTTGTTGTGAAAGTACATCGGGATGCTGGTCTGGTCATTCCCCAGCACGTTCTGCTTCTTACGGGGGCGGCCACCCCATTGTCTTTGGGAGCGAGACCACTTGGAGGCAATGGCGCACCAGGCGCTCTCTTGGTACGGCCGGCGGTCACGGTCGTGCTGGCGGGATCGACATCGTCGTCATCATCGCTCCCAGTGTCGCCCTCCGGCAGGACAGGGTGGTAGTACCAGCGATGCTACCAGAAAAAAAAGCTTAAACTATGTCCGGCCCACCAATATTTTGCGGTGACCCGAGCTACCGCCAATCGATTCATATAACCAAGCCCCATGCATCATCATATCTGGTATGATGTCATCGCCGTTTAACACATCTGGCTGAGGGAAGAATTCTCATGCCCATTTATTGTTGTTCGTGTTGTTATCACGGTGTTCCGATATAATCGGCGCTAACGATGAGACTTGCCCGTCAGCCCTTACCCACCCGTGACATTGCTCGTATGTATGTTCAACTTTCGCCGCCGCACGTAGCCAACCGTGTGAATCGGTGGTGCGGGGGAATGACGGCAAACTAAAAACCTGAACCCGCCACCCAGTACCGTAACTCTCTCGCGACATCGCTGCGATGTGCTCCGAACCCGGAGTTTGAGAATCGTTATTTCAAAAGAGTTTTGTGCATTTTCGCCACGGCCGGACCGGCCCAATAGGTTCGTCTGTCGCCGTCTGCGTCTTAATTCTGTTTACAGCGTGAGCCCGCTCGGACGTGCAAACAAAAAAAAGGTAGGCGCGCTCTCACTTTGTCTCGTTTCCACGAAGTCGGAATGCCAAATGTACCGCGGTTTTAGGTTTTTACGCCGCCGTTCACCGTGTAACTCCCGCTTGTTTGTTATTGTATGACATGTATGACATTAGGTTCTTGTTTAGCAAGGAGATGGAAACACGGAGAGATGTTGAGCCCCCCCTCGTGTTCCTTGTCTTCTGTCTCTAACTGATCGCGTTTGCAGGGTGAGCCCTGTGCAGCTAGTGAGAATTTTTTTTAAACTTCATGGCGAGCCGACGATCAATTTCATCCACCCCAGCAAGCCTGGATAGACTGGAATGCTAGGCCAACTAAGCCACTGCGCACATAAGAAATACTAATAACAAAAGCCTCCCTGACTCTCGAGACACAGTTTCACGAGGGGTCCTGCATCATCGCAATGTTTGGTCATGAATTCTGTGACGTGAGAGTTTGGCCTCGTGTGGCAGGAGACCGGAGAAAACCCCCACCACACAGGGTAGGGAGTGACACTCGGCACTGCCTTCTCCTGGCCACACCTCGAATCGGCCGACAAAGCCTGGCATGGCCTTGGGTGGCGGTCGCCCATCCAAGCACTAGTCAGGCTCGACACCACTCAGCGGATGAGGTTGTTGTGCATTCCAGGAGATTTGGTTATCGGCCATTCGTCTTGTATGGCCGTGCGGCAGCGCGGTTGACTCTTGGTGCAGACGGACCACGGTTCAAACCCGAGTGGACCGCCCCGGTGAATACTGCGAGTGTATTAACCAAACGCGCTTTAGATCCCGTGACGGTGATTTGAAAACTCCAGGGGGGAGCGTCGCCAAAGCGGAAACGGAAATTCCTCGCAAATGATCACTCGTGGGCGAAGCCACGGAGCAGCATTGCCGCCGCGTGCTTTGCTGGCAGACGACACCGCCTAAGTCCAACAACAGCCCCGTCAGTGACAGCCTCTGACTGACGGGCGGCACGGGTTCGTCCGATGGCTCTTCACACGGAGCGTCGTGCGGTGCGGCGTGCTGAGCGTGAACACGGGTGGGTGGAGGGGGGGGACGACGACACCCAACGCTTGGAATACATTTTCACATTTTTTTATTTATCAAAAAAAAGGATCAAAAACATTTTTTGTGTATTTTTTTTTAAATGCAGCACATTTGTAAAGTTTTTAAGGTCCATGATTTGTGTCCGTGAGTCAAAAAGTGCGAATGCGCGCGCGATCGGGGAGGGGTGGACGAAAAAAATGTGGCCGTGCCAGTTTTTTTTTGAAGGCCAAACGATTCCGAGGGGTTTCTTTCAGAATCTCTGCCCACTATCGTCGTCACCCCCCCCACTTACCCCCCTTTGCCCCCCCCCTCGCCCCCCCACCGCCCCCCCACCTCCCTCTACCCCCCCTCGCTACCCCCCTTCGCCCCCCCCCTCTCGCGGTCCCACGGCCGCAGGTGTTTGGCCAAAGCCAATGTGAGGCAGGTTACCTGATTAATTCTTTTGATTCGAGTTATTACGTCAAAATTATTAATCACGGTTTTTTTCCCCCCCGCGAACTTAAAGCTAAAGGTAGAAGTCCTAATTAAACAGCAGTTTATACATTTTTGCTAGTCAGTGATTATTAATGAAAGCAGCATTTTTTTTGGTAAATTACATTATTTTTATTATATAAAAAAGACACTGAGATAAGGAGAAAGAAACCCAACGTACGAAAATATATTCCCTATGAATTTTTTGTTTTATTTTTACGTTTTGAAATTTTTCCATAAAAGGTATTTTTGCCGTGTGTGTAAATATTCAGCCATTCCCGAGCAAGTGACGACGAGATATATAGATACGCTCAGTAAAAACAAAACATTCTGGTTCTCCAGTCACCTTCAGTGCATCCAACAAGTCCTCGAATTTTAAAAGCAAAATGGTGCTAAAAGTGAAAAGCGATCAACAAATGAAAAGGCCGGCATGGTTTGAAGTTTTAAAACAACGTGCTCCCCAAGGTGTGATTTGCTTCTGGACGAGCACCTGTGGAGCTGCTGCTGCTGCTGGGCTCGTCGTGTGTCAACGGCTCGGTTTGTTGGGAACTCAATTCGCACATTGAGGTGATGGGCGGACGTCTCTTCGTGTGTTCGTGTTGCCGTTGGCAAGTGAGCCGGCGAACCATCCGAGCAACTGGCCGGCGAATGACCGTGGATGGGGCGGTGGCGTGACCACGTGGAGTCCATGGTTTGAAATGCTAAGTCTCGCACGGACGTTAGAACTTGCGTGGAGACCCGTGGACTCCGTTAGCTAAGCATGCCCAGTGCATTTACTGTGGTTCACAGTTTGAGATTGGCGAGTGCAGTTGTACTGTGGGCTGTTTTTACTGTTAGGGTTTGGGATAGAGGCTACGACAGTCTGACCGGCTCCATGTGCTGCTGCTATTCCTCTAACCCTCAATATTTGGCAGCCCAGACCCATCCTATTCGCTTTTCACTCTTTCGGTGGCCCGATTCACGCAGCATTGATGATCATTTCTGCCCGGGGTTTTTTTTTTGTAATCGCCGGCACCACCAGAATGCCCTCCCCTCCCCCCCCAGCTATAATGCCCTCAAGCGGGAAGAACGGTGGCGCAACTTTGTCTGCCCGCCGCTTTTGGCGCACAATTTGCAGGAGGCGTTTCGCGCGCGCGTGTACAGTATAAAAAGCCGCGGGTGACGACGACGACGCAGCGACCATTCGCCCCAACAAAACATCTTCCGGTGAGGTCGGGGCGGCAACCCTCGCCCCGTCGAGACCGGCAAGAGCGCGAGGCGTTGCCGCAGAGGTCACGCGCACGCACGACCTCAAAGTTCTCTGCCCCTTTAAAGACCCCCCCCACCACCACTGCGTGTGCTGCCCTCTGCCACTGACATACACCTGACCTCCTCTGACCTCCTCTGACCTCTGGCCCAAAGCTCTCGTCTGTTGAGAGCCGTGCCTTTGGGCACTATCTGCACGACGACGCCTCTTCTTCTTCCCCATTCTCTCTTTTTGTTTTTGGCCCTTAGAGTCCACGCTTATTCCTGCAAAAGTGAAATCGCGTACGGCAAGAAAAACACTCCTAGGAATGCATCGACGCACGAATTTGGAACCTTCAAGGGCAAATTCATAACAGCAGAACGGATTCCATATTTCAACCGCCCTGTGCCAGTCATTGCAACAACTCTTACCCACAACATCCATGTTCCCTATGGTTGCCACCTGCCCTGGTTTTCCCAGGACACCTCTCAAGACGCAGACTTAATGTTCTACTAAGATGGGAAGGGCTATTGTCTGACCTGTCGCCAATCACGTATTTGATCCTTTTCAAGGCCACAGCGTTATTGACGAATGTGTTTTTTACTTTTTGCATCGTCTGTGCAGCAGCATCATCATCATGACCGAATGATCTGTTGCACTCCCACCTCGTTCTCCCCCTCTCCTTGGCACTCCGGGTAATGTACTCCTTGCAGGCTATTTGTTTCTGGCAGGTGGACCCCCCCCCCCCCCCACCACTCATGCGATCCCTGTCTTCCCTCTCAGAAACCTGCGTGCCGCCCTTCCTCTTATCAGGCGGCCCCCTAGGTCGCTCAGGCCAGAGCGGTCCCATCTGTGGTGGTGCTCGAAAACTGGGGGGTGGCGGGAGGGGGACCCTAAGCAACATTATTATGCCCCCCACCCCCCAATCTCTTACAATTATAACCTCCAAGTGAGATGACAGCAGATGTAGCTCGATTAAGTGAAGGATCCGGGTTGAGACGGTGTGCAGTGAGATAGAGCTTTAACTGGCTTTTTGCTCTGTTTATTAGGATATGCATGCAAGCCGATAATGTGGCGCACGTGCCCCCCCCTTGAGTTGCTTGGGCTGAGTCTGCGTGCGCCCCCACCGCCTCCGCTACCCCCTTGGGCGGCCGTGCGGCGAGCGCGGCTGCCATTTACAGAGCGTACTGACCCTAAAACGTAACTTTGGTTTACTTTTTTTTTAGGCGAAGCAACGAACCCGCTGCCCGCAGCGATGGGGCAGAAGCGCGAACAGGGGGAGGGGGGACGCCGAGACTTCACGGCAATAAACGCCCCTTTTCCACTGGCACATCAGAGGCGGGGAGTGCCCTAGGGGTAATCGGAGGTTTTTCCCATTGGTTATATTTCAAAGCCGAGCCAGACCCTCGTGCCTGTGATACGCCGACCCCGCAAGACGTCTTAATCCGGCTTCGGGGCCAAGCAGGGCCAGAGGTGGCACTAACAATGGGTTAATTGTGCGTCTGATGTCCATCGCCATTCATCGACGGTGGAAGGTCAGGGTTCACATTGTACCCCCCTCCACCCGCCCTGGCAGAAAAGGTCGGGCACCCAGGATTGAAGCATCAACTTCAGCGGTGGGGGAGGGGGTGGGGTTGCCCTGGGGTGGAGCAACCCAGAAAATATTACCCCAACGCGGCACACCACATCCAGTATACCTCGCTATGGCCGTGGCTTACTACGAATACATATGCCACCTACTCTCTAGTCTTACAAGCGACTCCCGAAAAACGTTCGAGAGAAGAATCTGGTGGCCGAGCACATTGCCGTGACCGAACAGGGGTGTTGGGGAGTTAAGGGTATCGCGATTGTCCAGTGAAACACCCCACCCCCCCCACCACCACAACCCCTCCCTTCACAGCTTAAGCGCGCGTTGTTATAGTGGGCAAGGGTCCGTGAACGTCGTGCCACGCGAATCGCGCGGACATGCGGGCGAGTGCAGCAGAGTTAAATGTGGATGGGTGCCGGCCACTGGCGTGAAAACTGGTTGCCGCTTCTAAATAATCGTCGTCGTCGTTTCATGAAGGCAATCTTGATGAAGTTCAGGAATCTGGGCTTCTTTGCTGCTGCCACCACCGAGTTTTGCCCTGCTGCGGTTTATTTGTGTTGCATTTTCATCCGCGCGTAGATTTGAACCACGCGGCAGTGGGAGGGTTTGCCAGGTTACGCGGACCAAAAATCCAAACAATATTTACAGGTGCAGTTCAGTCGCAGGGAAAGCCACAGGGAGAATCCAGGTCCCGGCAACGCTAAAAATCTGAAGCCCGAGACTCTTTACAAGGCAACGGAGAAGCCCTTGAACACACGGCAAGCGAGCGCTGCTCACCACCATCCTCCTAACGCAACGGCGACATAAAAAAAAGAGTCCGTCGTAACGACTCTGGGAAATCGCCGAAGCCGGCAAAGTCTGGCGGACTGAACGCGGCCCCCGCACGCAGACGGAGGCCATGGGTGTTGTGCTGCAGACGGCGCTCCTGCGTGACGAGCTGCCGCCTTAGGGGCGGGGGGGGGGGGGGAGGTTGGGGGGATGGCTTTAGCTTTTTCAGGGTCCACAAACATCCGCTCATCAGGGCGACGGAGACACGGCGAGTGCGACCCTTGGCTCCGTCCGCCCGCCCTCTCGCTGCAACGCCTCCACGCCGGGCATCTCCTCCACGCTGGCACCGCGCCCCGGCCCCGTCAGCCGCGCGGGTTATTGTCGCGGATGCTGTCGATGCGCAGCAGGAGGTCGCGGAAGCCGGGCCGCTGCGGTGGCTCCGTGTGCCAGCAGTCGAGCATGATGCGGTACACCTGGCGGGGTGAGGATGTGGACGCACGCACGCACGCTTCATCAGACAACGCGCTCTCACATCGGCAGAAGAACCCAACAGTGGTCGGAAAAGCACGAGTCGGGTGGACCCTTTTTTCCCCCCCCCCCTCCCCCACCAACACATCCAAGCCGAGCCAGCGTGGGGCCCTCATGGCAGGAGTGGGTTTTCACTGCCTGGAACCGAAAGGTGCGCTACAGCTGTCTCGCAAAAAGGACATCTGGCTCGGGGCCAAGCAGGGCCAAGGAGGTAATGACGTATGTAGGTAATATTGAACTTCTTTCGCAACGTGCTTGGCCAAACATGCTAATCGGAGGTGCAGGGGCGGGACAACAAACTATGTATGTTGAACTTCTCTGGTTTATTGCGCGCGACGCAGGTCAGAGGAGCAGGCCCCACGTGAGTGGGCAAAGTGCTAAACAACAGAACGATGGCGACCGATGATCAAGGCAACAATCCCCAACGCCGTCGTGGCGATCGTCTGTGCGTGCCTGAGACAGAGGCGAGGGGGAGCGGAGGCAGATGGAAGAATGAGGGCGGCCAACACAAACCCCCCAAGCGGTGTCGTGTTAAGGGGGAGGGGGCGGGCAAATGTGGAAAATACCTTTGGACATTTGCGGTGGGATGCCCAGCTGAAAACACAACCTGCTGTCTCGCTGGATTTATTGCCTCTGGCTTAGACGCGCGCGCTACCTGATACATGGTTGGGCACTGATCGAGTGGAACGTGACCTTTTCGACCCAAGCGCCATTCTCGCACGGCCCCCAAACAAATTGATCCACCGCTGGATTGCCATCTCTCACGGTCCCAGGATTGCAATAATCTACCTGTCGCCGGACGCGATCCCTGATGCGTGCCCCTCCTTCGGCCGCCACTCGGTGGCCAGTGTTGACCGCCGGGCACTGAGCCCTTCTCACCACTGGTCCTGCCTGAGCTCGCTCAATTTTCCTAACAGTCGGCAGCAACATCTATGGGACCTTTTTTTTTTTTTGCCAGTTGGCGTGTTCGTCCTGTGGCCGCGTGGATTTTTCTCCGGGTCCTCCGTTTAGTGGATATGGCTGCTATAAATTTCCACGCGACAAGCTACTTTTTGTCGTGCGATCATTTGTGGCCAGGTCGCTTCTGAAAAAGAGCTACACAGCTCAGTGGGCCTTACCCGGTAAAATAGTTTACAGCTTCCGAGTTTAAGAAATGCGAGGAACGTTTCCGCGGAACACGAACGCCCCCTTGCGGGCGTGTGTGCGCACGTGCGTCCGGAGGGTCGCTCACCTCCTCGGGGCACTCGGCCGGCCGGGGAAGCCGCTGCCCGTTCTTGAGCAGCTCGATGAGCAACACGACGGCCATCTGGCCCTGCTTGGCGCCACCCATCATCCGCATGAACTCCTGCGAGCGAACAAAGACAAACACAGAGGCCCCCACACACCCCCCCCCGTGGTGTAGCCTTTAACAGACTGTTGGGACAAGCGCTGCGAGCGACCAGCACCGACACCACGCCTGGCCTGCCTCCCTTGTGACAATGTGTACACGCCGCACGTGGTACTCGTAAGGATGCGTCGAGCTAGAGAGGAGGCCCAGGGCCGGCTCCAGATGTTCGTCACTGGTGATAGGGAATCGAACTCGGGTCACCGCCTCTGTAGCACGGTGCAGTAAACTACAACGCTACCACTCCCTGCCCCTCCTCCTCCTCCTCCCCCGTGTGAGAGCGAGCACCGCCATCAAATTCCAACCGACGCACAACGGGGGGGGGGGGGGGGGGGGGGGCTGAAAGTCCAAACGATCGCCTGAGCGTTCTGGCAGCACAGACAATGTGCCAAGTGTTGTTCTCAGAGTCCATGAACCACATTTATTGCCCTTGCTTTACTTTGCCATCATCATCATGACGACGTCTATCTGCGATCGTGACTGATCCTTTTGAAGTGTTTGGGGGGGGGGGGCAACAGAAGTCGAGGGAGAGCGAGCGCTGGGAATCGTCTCCCAACCATGGCATGCCCCAGAATGCCCTCCGTGCCCCCCCCCCCCACACACACACCCCTACACACACACACACACACCCCCCCCCCCACACACACACACCCCTACACACACACACACACCCCCCCCACACACACACACCCCTATACACACACACACACACCCCCCACACACACACACACATATACACCCCCCCTGACACACGCATACACATTATACCCCCCCCACACACACACACGCACCCCCCATAGGCACCCCCCCATATACCCCCCCTCCACCCCCCACGCACCCCCCCCCCCACGCACCCCCCCCCCCACGCACACCCCCCCCCCCCACGCACACCCCCCCCCCACACACACCCCCCCCCCACACACACCACCCCCCCACACACACCACCCCCCCACACACACACCACCCCCCCACACACACACCACCCCCCCACACACACACCACCCCCCCACACACACACCACCCCCCCACACACACACCACCCCCCCACACACACACCACCCCCCCACACACACACCACCCCCCCACACACACACCACCCCCCCACACACACACCACCCCCCCACACACACACCACCCCCCCACACACACACCACCCCCCCACACACACACCACCCCCCCACACACACACCACCCCCCCACACACCCCCCACACACACCCCCCACCCCACACACACACCCCCCCCCCACCCCCCAGGCTCTAGGGGGTGAGGTGGTGAGGGAGTAGATGGTGAGGCTCTAGGGGGTGAGGTGGTGAGGGAGTAGGTGGTGAGGGAGTAGATGGTGAGGCTCTAGGGGGTGAGGTGGTGAGGCAGTAGATGGTGAGGCTCTAGGGAGTAGGTGGTGAGGAAGTAGATGGTGAGGCTCTAGGGAGTAGGTGGTGACGGAGTAGGTGGTGAGGGAGTAGATGGTGAGGCTCTAGGGAGTAGGTGGTGAGGCTCTAGGGAGTAGGTGGTGAGGGAGTAGATGGTGAGGCTCTAGGGAGTAGGTGGTGAGGCTCTAGGGAGTAGGTGGTGAGGGAGTAGATGGTGAGGCTCTAGGGAGTAGGTGGTGAGGGAGTAGGTGGTGAGGGAGTAGATGGTGAGGCTCTAGGGAGTAGGTGGTGAGGGAGTAGGTGGTGAGGGAGTAGATGGTGAGGCTCTAGGGGGTGAGGTGGTGAGGGAGTAGGTGGTGAGGGAGTAGATGGTGAGGCTCTAGGGAGTAGGTGGTGAGGGAGTAGATGGTGAGGCTCTAGGGGGTGAGGTGGTGAGGGAGTAGGTGGTGAGGCAGTAGATGGTGAGGCTCTAGGGAGTAGGTGGTGAGGAAGTAGATGGTGAGGCTCTAGGGAGTAGGTGGTGACGGAGTAGGTGGTGAGGGAGTAGGTGGTGAGGCTCTAGGGAGTAGGTGGTGAGGCTCTAGGGAGTAGGTGGTGAGGGAGTAGATGATGAGGCTCTAGGGAGTAGGTGGTGAGGCTCTAGGGGGTGAGGTGGTGAGGGAGTAGGTGGTGAGGTTGTAGGTGGTGAGGTTCTAGGTGGTGAGGCCCCACCTGCGGTGGGCTCTTGTTCTTGTCGCTGTAGGTGAAGAGCTCGTAGAGGACGACGCCGAAGCTCCACACGTCGGACGCCGCCAGGAACTTGCTCTCAATCAGCGACTCGAGCGCGTACCTAGGGGGGCGGGGGGGGGGGAGTTTAGCGTCACCATCGGCCGTGATTTATCCACTGCTGGAGGAAGGCCCTCCCCAAACCACTGCCGGCTCAGATAGAGCCCGTTGCCAGAACCGCTGCTCGTGGGTGGACTTCTCCCCGCCGCCGACGATTACCATCGCCGCACTCGGAGGGGGGGCCGTGGGGGGGCGGGGGGGTGGGCGATGTCTCACCAGAAGATGGGGCTCTCCCCGGGCTGCTGGACCTTGTAGTATTCCTTGCCCTGTGGGATGACCTTGGCGAGGCCGAAGTCGCCGATCTTCACCTGCGTGTGACTCTGCACCAGGATGTTGCGCGTCGCCAGGTCCCGGTGGACGCAGCGCCTGGTTGTCAGGTAGTCCATGCCCTGGGGGTGGGGGGTGGGCGGGCGGTGTTAGACGTCAAAACTCATGGCTTGTTTTGTTTGCCGAGTTTAGCGGTGGACTCGGACCTCGAGAGAGAGACCAGGTCAGTCTCGTTTACGAGCGTGACCTGGGTCAAGAAAACGATAAAAGCTGAAAAAAAAAGAAAAATCAACAATGGAGCGAGCAGTAATCCGAGTTAATAACGACCACGTAACGCTCTACCAATTATTTATTTAGAGCGTTTGGTTTTTAGCGTGCGGTAGGACGCTCGAGTGCCCACACAAAACCCACGCTTCAGCGAATAAGGAAAGAAAACAAAAACTCGGCATGCGAACGGGTAAGCAACACATTTCCTGTACTGCCTTCTGTGGCGAGATCTCAAGTGTAAGGTTACAGGCCGCGATTCATGTAGCGACGGACGTTCACTTTTGCCCGACCATTGGCAAAAGCTTGTCCTGTCAGGCGCGTTGTCCAAAGGATCGCTTCTTTAAAAGCCGCACACCAACAAAGTTGTTCGTCCTTGCCCTGCACCTCCGATTAGCGCTGTTGGCTACACCAGGCCTAGCACGAGCAGCACGGCGACGTCACTGGTCACCAAGGGAGCGTCATCGTTGTTTGTGTGCGTGTGTGCGTGTCCGTTACCTTGGCGATCTGCGAGGCGAACATGAGCAGGCACTTCTGGTCGGTCTTCTCGCGGTAGTGAAGCAGGTAGTCGCGCAGGCATCCGAACGGCAGGTACTCCATCACCAGCTTGAGGCTGCGCCCACCTGCGCAGAGCGGGACACGCGGGTGCCGTTGGGGCGGGCGCCACGAGGGAGGGCGGCGGCCTCCGTCGCAGTTGGCAGCGCGCAACCCGCTGCTCTCCCACACGGCTGACTGGCCCCACACGGCAAAGCGGGCTGGACGACCCAGAAGGAGCACCGCGCTACCTGCTCTCCGTGGGACACTCTTTCCTGACCGACATTTGCCTTTGGTGCCGCTGCGCGGCGAGTATGGAGCCCGCCTCTTGAGGAGTATTTTACCCCCTGCCCCGCCCCACCCCTCTCTGTTGCGTGGCACCTGTGGGCCCCCCTCCGCCCCTGGTCGCCAGCAACAGTTGCACCGCTTGCACACTCGGCTGAAGAGTGAACTCTTTTAATCAGCCATCGTTTTGGCTCTGTGAGCAGCCACGGCCGTGTTCTTGATTGCAAGGCCCCATGGGGCCACTGAGCGGCCCCCAAGTGACCTTCAGTGTGCCACCCCCCCCCCCTCCGACACACAAATGTAAAAACATCCCCCCCCTCCCCATTATCGGCGTGCTGCTGTCAAACCCCAATGGTTTGAAATGTGTGGTGGCCCTCGCACTGCTGATGTCTTGTCGGTGAAAGTGGGGCCCCCCCCCCAACCTCCCCCTCTGAGAATCCTGCACCGCGGGGTCAGTCACGATCATGCCAACCACGTTACGCCTGACCCACTGGCGTAACGTGGTTGACATGGGCCTCTCCCCGCACTGATCCCCCGCTCCCCCCCCCCCCCTTTTCCGACTTCCCCCCCCCCTCTTCATTGCCCAGTGGGGGGGGGCGGGGGGGGCAAGTGGCGGTGCAGTTGCACCGCCTGCGCACTCGACAGCTCTGCCCGCTCGGCGCTCACCGGTCCCGCGGCAAACGCCGAGGTACTTGACGATGTTCTCGTGGTGCAGGGACTTGAGGATCTCGATCTCCTTCTCGAAGTCGGCGTTCGACTGCTCCGGGTTGCCCTGCAACTTCTTGACGGCGACCGTGTCGCCCGTGTCGTCTCCCAGGCGGTCGTAGCGGCACAGCTCCACCGTCCCGAAGTTCCCCTTCGAGAGGGACCGGGGAGGCGGGGGGGGATGCAACGATTTAAAAAAAGTTCCGCACAGTGCTAGCCGCAAATGAGTCACCGATAACCAACTCCGGTCACCCTTGCAGCAGCGGCCTTTGGCTGGCCATCGAACAAAGACGGTCGTCCACGTCGCGCGCTTTCGGATGCGCTTCTGTGGCCGTCTGGAATGCTCTTCCGAAATTAGGAAGCCACTGGAGCTTACGCACTTTTAAATCTATATTGACGACTCATTTCTTTAAAATTGCTTTGTGTTTTAGTTTGTTGTCCTTCCCCCGCACCTCCGATTAGCACGGTTGGCTACGTACTAAGTGCGAAAGAAGTTCAACGTACAAACAGATAGGTTCAAGAATCTGTTGCTGTACTGTGGCAGTCTCGTGGCCATTTTGTAGCCCAGGCCCACAAGCACCACTCGGTTGCCTTTCTGCATGGAGTTGGTGTGTTCGCCCCCCCTGTACCGCAGGGAGCGAACACACATGACAGCCAAACCAATATACTCCCAGAGCTAAAAACAGAGGACAGCCCCTGGTGTTTGTCAAACATCCCAACGCGGCATCACTCGTGACGCTGACGGCGCGGCGGGAGTAAAATTTTGGCCAACTAACAAACACATTTGCATCGTATTATTCATACGTATGGGGTGTGTATCGCGTGGGTAGTGTGCGTACGCATTGCACGGTGCGTATCGCGTGCGTTACCGCTCCCAGGATGCGTATGAACTTCAGGTAGCGATCTTCGAACGTGTTCTGGTCCTGCAGGCCGGTCCACGCCGGGTAGGGAATCACCGGCTCCTCTGGCTTACGATCGTCCTGCAGGGGCAGCACCTCGTACCCTGGCACACGGAGATCGCGCGGAGACACGGGCATCGTCAAGCCACCCTCGCGCCCGAGCCATCGCTTGCGGGCGGGCGGGCGACCAAATCGCGCAACTCGGATCGTCGCCCGCGACTGCTTTGCCCGCCGTTTTGAAGACCCATAGACATTCGTCGCCCGACGGGTTGAATAAACTGGGGTTCTCAAGTGCAGTGCAGGTGACGCTCCTAGTCAAGTCACCAGTCACTCGCATCGACCCCCACGGATTCGATCAGACCGAGTTGTGAATAGAGCACGTTAAGCACATTCGGTTTGGCAATTCGCTTTCGCGAGATTCCAATTCTGAGATTTAAAAAATATATTGGTTTGGCTGTCATGTGACGAACATTACTCTCGTATGTTAGGGTGGGTAGCCGATTGCTACCCTCCCCCCCCCACCCATACTGCGTCGACTTGAGCTCATTTGAAGGGATCTCGGCAGTAGCTCTGCAATGTCCACTTCCGTGCCCTCCGAAGGGTCGTACTGCTCCGCGAGATTTCCAAGTGCATTCATCATCTCGTGACGACGGAATACGGATCGCGCGATCGCACGACCGGGAGAAAACCGCGGGGGGGGGGGGGGGGGGAATCGGCCCCCGCACCGCGCTCACCTGAGTTGATGAGGCTGTTGAGCTCCCGCACGACCGCACGGAAGGACGGACGCATCTCGGGGTCATAGTTCATGCACCTGCTGATCAACTCGGCCAGCTCGGGCCACGACAGCTTCCCCAGCTGCTGCCGCCGCGCGTAGAAGTTCACCTTCTGCTCGCGCCGCACGGGGACAGATCGCTCGCAGGTTGAGCAGGGGCTGAGCCTGGCTCATACTCGCAATACGAAGAGCGCCTTGTGTGCAGCAGGGTGATTGTGCGCGTGGGCTGCGAGGAAGCCATGGAGATGGCAGTGTGTAGAGATGGATTCTCAAATCCATCTGTTGTGGGGCACGGCCGGTTTTCTCCGGGTGCTCCGGTTTCCCCCCACGCGCGTCGGTGTCTGCATGCGCGTGCGAGCGTGGTGATGCAGCGGTTCGCGCGCTGCGCTCGGAACCTCCTCACCAGAGTTTCATCTCCCTCCAACGCCTCGCGCTGTGCGCCGTGCTGCCCCGTAGCAGCCGCTGCCTAGCGGCGCGGTCTGGATATAGCCTGCATGGGAGGTGCTTGCGCCCCCTTTTTCCACTGCACGACCGAGATGCGCCAGGCGCCGGCCAGGAGTGGCTCAGGAGGCGCCCCCGCTTGTTTTTCCACCGCGGAACACGAGCCGTGCCACCGAGCCGTGCCACCGATGCGACGCCACCGCAAGGCCGGTTTGACAACAAAAAAACCCGTACTGCGACAGGCCCCCCCACCCCCCGCCCCAGCCCGCTGGCCAAGCACAGACACGGCGCTCGCACCGGTGCCGCGTGGACAGGACGCGCTCACCTCCTCGCGCGTCAAATTGTGCAGCGGGCGCTCCCCCTGCATGCAGATCTCCCACAGCGTGGCGCCGTAGCCCCACTTGTCGGCCAACAGGCTCAGCCTCCGCGGGTCCTCCAGGCACTCGGGCGGCAGGAAGGGGATGCGCTCCTCGCGGTCTGCCAGAGGCACGGCGACAAAACGCGCGGGGGGCTCGATCTCGCGCCGGGGGTGCACACGCGCGGCGCGACGTGACACCGTGCCTTGCCGACCCCCCCCGCCCACCCACCTCCCCCCATTTCTCTTCCATCCTCGGGGATGCGACGCCGATCACCGCCCCGTCGGAAGAGACTTGGGCAAAAAACCAAGGATTTAAAACTTTCGTGGCTGCAGGAATTCATATTCTTTGGTTCTTTCGGTAAAGTCACGTAGATAGCAAACATCATTTTCCTGACGACGACCGCAATTGTGTTGCGATCGAAACGTCGTGGGGTTTTTTTTTGTAGCTTTAATTATTTATTATTATTTCTATCTACTTGACTTTACCGAAAGAACCAAAGAATAAGCCAAGGAGAGAGCGGAGAGCGGCGAGGCTTGCAGATTAATGCAGAGCCCCCCCCCCTCTCCCCCGCCCCCGCCCCCCCCCCAGGTGGATCGTCTTACACCGCTAATGCGGCCGCCTACGTTTGTGGGCATCGGTGGCGCAACACTTTCACGTCGCCGTCACGTTCATGGCGAGAGAGAGAGAGAGGGGAGAGCGGTGGAAGGAAAAATAAAACGCGCGTTTACGAGCCGGAAACAAGCCTGCGATTTTTTTTGTGTGTGTGTGTGGGTGGCGGCGCCAAACGCGAGGCCGCTCACGGCACCGGGCCGGGTCGCGCCGGCACGGCACAGCTCACGCGTTCGATACCCGCAGGGTGGCGTGCGTCTAAACTGAAACTATATTGCCAGATAAGGCCCACCGAGCTACATTGCTCTGTTTCCGACGTGACCTGGCCACAAACGATAAGCTCGACGAAGCGGCTCATCATGTGGAAATGTACAGCAGCCAAATACTCCAAAGGCGTCGAGCCCATGATCTCCTGTAGACCGGGCGAGGTAGTTAACATCTTGCCACAGGCATGCTCCACACGCACGTGACCGCAGCATGCGACGGGCCCCCACCCCCCTATTCGAGGTCGTCGTTATCGTTCTCAAACCACGCCTTCCACACGTGTACATCGTTTGTGGCGATCGCAGGAGTTGTCGTCTGTCGGTCTGTCGGTGACGCAAACAGGTTGGTAATTTGTGCGCTAAGTTCGTGCTGCAAGGGCCAAGCTTGCCCGCTGCCCGCAACCCCCACCTCACCACCGTCTGTAACCTCTGCCCAGCACCCGGCTTCTGCCTCGTGCCCACGTCTGGCAACACTAGCCAGGACATTGGCAGGGCTGGGACCGTGCCCGCTTGCCCATCAAGGCCTCCTGTCGCCACCGGATTACAGGCGGCGGGGCCAGTCAAAGATGTCCGCGTGACTCATTGGTCAGAGACGCTGAGCCGGCACTTGTGAGATCCTCGATTTAGCCGCTGCGCTATTAAACTCGGTTCTCGAGTGTAGCGAGTTGATGGCCTTGGCTCGGTCACAGTGGCTTACGTCGACTTACGTGCAACGGACACTTATCTGGACACGTAACGGGCATGGTGCCGCAAAGTGAGGAAAACGAGGCCTGTTAAATAGGCTTCAGAAGCAGTTCCGTGACATCGCCGTCCGGAGCTGTTCTCGGACACTGGGCTTCCCCGTCACTTGATTTGGATTATTTGCAGCTCTCGCGCAATTGGCAGCTCGAAGGACGGTGGCCACCCTGGTAAACACTGCGGGCACGTTGCCGTGGCCGTCAACGAGACGAGTGACGTCGCTGGACAAACGGTCGGCTGCGCGCCGGCGTCACGGCCCAAATTTGAGCAAATTTGAAAACTACTCGCAAATATACTCGTTTCGTTTAAGCTACGCAAGCAACATCGGCTCCCCCTCCCGTGCAACTACGGGGAGACTGTGAAACGTAGCGACCTTCCCATTATATTAGCCTCGTGCGAACGCCGGAGTGACTGTCGGCGTGACGGCAACGCCGTGACCCCGGGGGGGGGGGCGGCTCCGTGACGGCGAGCACTTGCCTTCCTGCGACAGCGCCGTGATGCTGACTCCCGGGTCGCTGAGCTTGATGAACGGCTGCGTGTGGTCCCGGGCGTTGCCTTCCCTGGTGAGCAGCACGTTCTTGGAGCACACGTTCCCGTGCACCATGCCCTTGTCCTCCTGCTCGCCGATGGCGGTGACGAGAGGGAGAGAGAGCGCGGGGGGGGGGGGGGGTTTCCAAAGGTGAGGGCGTTACTACTGCCACCACCGCCGCCACCGCCACAGCCGCCACAGCCGCCACAGCCGGTGAACATCACTGGGTGACGTCAACGATCAAGCGAAGCCTCTCCCCGTTGTGCGTTCTGGTTATCGTAGGAGTCAAGTCAACGGGATTTCCGGCGCAATCGCGCGTCGAGGCATTGTTTTTCTAGTCTCCCGTTTACAGCCCTGCAGGGACCAGTGGTAGAGATTCCACGAAACTATGACGGGGACGAGTCTCCCCGCGCGACAACCGCCGTTGACTTCCGCGCGAACTGTTGCCTATTTTATCGTGACGTTATCATTTGGCAAACATAAACCCGATGGTTAATTTACGTTTACAGTGATTTGTTTAACACTTTAGCAGCTTCCAATCCACGGCGTTGTTTGGACTAAGTTTTGAGTAATTGAGCATGCCTGATTAAAATTGATGGCGGGGGGGGGGGGGCGCCTTTATTTTTTTAAAACACGCAAGATCCCATTCGAGACCTCGGGTGTCTCTTTCACAACCGAGGTCTGGGTTTAACCAAGTACAGGAAAAACAGCTGAGCTGTACAGAGGCTGACATTGAGGTGCACACACCACAAAAAGAGAAAGACAAAGATCCCCCATATATCCTAAACAGACTGTAGGGGCAAGTGCTGTTAGCGAGCACTTAAAAAGGCCAGCACGGTGGCCAACACCACGCCCAGCCAACTTTGTCTCCCTAGCCACGATGTTTACACATCGCACCAGGTACTCATTTGAGGCCCAGTCGACCTAGGGGAGGCCCAGGATCTGTTCAGATAATCGTCACTGGGTGTTTGCCGTGCGCGGGAATCGAACCCGGGTCGCCAGGTTCGTAGTGCAGCACGCTAACCGCTACACTACCGCTCCCCACACACGCAGACACACGCACAGTGACACACCAACGCACACACCAACACATGCAACCGCAGACCAAACCACTTGCAGCGACACCGAAAGGTGAAGGCGCAGGCCTGCAATTACTCGCTCACGCCACTGCTGGCAAGGAGGTGTCTCCGACTTCAGGAACAACTTAACCGTCTCCAACACGAGGCCTACTCGTCCGCGCTGACCCAGACATTGAAGCGCCCACACTTTACCCCACCACTCGAGACAGTGGGGGATGATTTAAGAAAACTCGCCCACTGCTTTAACTGCGACGCCGGGAGAGAAAACACCCGGCGAGCTCTGAGCAAGCATTTAAACCGTGGAAGCATCTTCTTGACCTTTTGTCCCCTACATTAACATTAGCTGCCCCGCCCATGCTGCTGACACTTGGGCTACGCCCATCTTTAAACCTCTAGAAACAGTTTGCCTTGGAGAGGCTAACCCCCCCTTTTCCTGATGACGACCGCTTTTTGTGTTGCGATCGAAACGTCGTCGTTTTTTGTTCTTTGCTTTGAACCTATCTACGTGACTTTACCGAAAGACCCAAAGAATAAGCATCTTCTTGTTTGCATTTAAAAGTTATTTAAAGTCAAGCTTTTTATGTTTTACTTGCGGTTTTTAACGTTTTTACCCCCACATTTTGTTTGTGTGTTTTGGAATTGTATTTGCTGTAATATATATATCACGAGTAAATATGTATTGTTTATTAAAACATTTTGCTGACTTCATTTCCTTATCGATGACCTTTTTTGCTCTCGACCATATCTCGGTGGGCCCTTGCCCTGCCCATGAAGCTCACCGAGCTCATCTGCGTTCGTCCCTTGAGCCTCCACACGGCAGTCAACAGGACTCTGTGGCAGCCTCCGGGTCTCCCAAGTCAGCCTGCGGGGTCTCTCTCTCTTTGCCGAGTCCGCAAACACAGGGCGGCCAGCGCTGTAACGATGCGACATCGACCCTGGGCCCTGATGGTGGCCGTACTGTCGGGCTCATCCCCCCCCCCACCCTCCGCCACGCCCTGAGTGATGTAATTTATTGTCGTCAGCGTCTGGGTTATTTGGCGGTCGGAGCTCTCGCCGCCTGGCAGGTTGTACCATAGCGGGTCAACGATTCATTTTCCCGCGCCATCTGTTGCTCTCCGTCGGCGGGTAGTTGGCGGGGCCTGGGGACGGCCACGTGGGTCGGTGTCGCGGGGGGGGGGGGGGGGGGGGGAGGCCGCCATCGCCGCCCGCAGCCATCGTGGCCGCAGCGGCAGGGACACGTCGCGCAAAATGAATTGTGGAGAATAATTATAATTATTATGAGTAATCATTATTATTGCTGTTGTTGTTTATTTATGCAGGAACGTCACAAAGGATCGTATGACTCTTTTTTCCAGGAAGGTGCTGCATTGGGTTTTTATTTTAAAATAGTTTCAGCCAATTAATGACGAGTTGTGTTTTTTTATACAATTGTGGAAACTGGAAAACCCGGAGAAACCCCCCAAGCCTTGCACAGGGTGGGCGGGGGGGGGGCAACGCTCTATCCCCGTACAGATGGAATAAACAGATAGCGACGAGTCCACTTGCTGTGCTGCCTTCTCCTGGTGATCCACCAACCCCCGCTGCTGCCTTCACAGTGCTGAATTACAGGCAGCAGCCACCACCACCAACGCACGGAGATTTGATTTTTTTTCGTACCTTCCGATTACTCAGGCCTCCCCGCAGAGAAGAGGTCACTGAACCCAAGTCAGTTTGTGCCGGATTGAATAAAAGATGATGTATGGGCGCGCGCGCATGTGCGTGTGTGCGTGTGTGCGTGTGTGCGTGTGTGCGTGTGTGCGTGTGTGCGTGCGTGTGCACGTACGTGTGTGCGGTAGAGAGTAACGGTCGGCGCGCCACGAAATCGGCAACCTGAGTTCGATTCCCCACTCGCGAGCCAAACGCATCAATGTCGATTATCCGAACCGGTCCTGAGCCTCCCCTAGGTCAACTCAGCCTTAAATAAGTACCTGATGGGGGTGTATAAAACATCACCACTGTGGAGGCTAAGGTGGGCCCGGGTGTGGTGCTGGCCACATGGCCACCTCGTGTGCCGTGCCGGCCTAAATAAATGTCCGCAAACAGCTCCGACAGTCCGTACTGCATTATGATACGGGGGGGGGGGGGGACATTTGCATGTACGTATGTACGCGCGCCGCATCTCACCAGGAAGCTCATGGCGCAAGCGAGCTGCTTGGCGACCTGCAACCGCCAGCTGAGCGCTAGCGCGGACTGGCGGTGGCGCTGCAGGTAGGTGTCCAGCGAGCCGAAGCGCACCTTCTCCAGCACCATGACATCTGCGAGTAGCGAGCGACGGACGGCACACACACTCTCTCCGTCACGCGCCGTTCCCCCCGCGGCTAGCCGCCCCCCCCCCCCCCCCCCCCGGTACGAACGCCGTCGCCTCTCTCCGAGTCCACGCGCGGCCCCCGAAGGCCCGACCCCGATGGAGTCTGGCCAGGCTTTCCACAGTTGCTTGCCAGGCTCCGATTTCCAACTGCCCTCTCGGGCCGAATGTCAACAACAACAACGCCAGGCAGACTTCTTAGAACGTGGGAAAGTGCTTTTTTCCGTACTTTAGAAGCCAGAGAATGTATCAAGGACACATTCCTGAAGGTTACACCATGCACAAACAGTCAATACTGTGCAGGGCGGATATGCGACAGTCGATTATGTGACATTGTACTGCACAACATTCCTCGCCCCACCCCCAACCTCTCCTTTCAATGCCCCCACAAACCCTTTCCACCTCACACTGTGCCCTTTCCTGTTGGGATTGTTGCCGCGTTGAACTATTTCCTTTCCGGTTTTTATTTTTTATATTAACCATACGTACGAGCGAGCGAACGGCTGAGCCCAACACTCAAGAGTCACGCTGTCAGCATCCGCCCCGCGAACTTCGACCTTCCAGTTCCAAGCGAGCACGAACTTAAAGCTGGCGACGGTCGGCGGCCGGCGTGGAGGAGGACGGACGAAGGAGAGGGAGGCTCGCTGCGTCGTCGAGTTTGGCAACGCTCGTTCATCGCTAATCGCTCGCTCCCCGGCCACGAGGGTTCGTTCGAAGTCCGGCGTGAAGCCGTCGTGCTTGCTCTAAAGCGTGACTGATATGCGGTGCTGCAGACTGCCCGCGGCACCGCCAGTTGACAATTTCGATAGGAAGGAGGCAAAAGAGGACAAGGCGGGGTGGGAGGGGGGGGCGGGAAATGTGCCTGTGCGTGACACGTCCGTGCGTGAGCGAATTTACGGGCGTGTGAACTCAGGGCGGCGCGTGCGCGCGCGTGTCTGTGCGTCTGTCGTTGCGTCCGAGCGAGTGAATGGGTGCGGCGCTCAACAAACATTCCCAATCGTCTGCAGAGCAGTTAAAGGGGAAGGCTATATGGGCGATCTTTGTCTCTGTTTGCACGTGAGTGTACACATGCGTCGTCATCGGGAGCGGCGGGCGGCACAGTGGCGAGCCGGTTCTGAAGCCGGTGATGCGAGTTCGATTCCCGCTCGCAGCCCGTGACGAACAATGTACGAAACTGTCCTGGGGGCCTCGCCTCGGTTAAAGCAGCCTCAAATGAGCACCTGATGGTGTGTGTAAACATCGCCACTCGGAGAGACAAAGACAGCCGGGAGTTGTGTTGGCAACCCCACTCCCTTCGTGCTCCGCGCGCCAGCCTTCATAGGTGCTCGCTAACAAGCTCCTTGCCCCGACAGCCTGTCTGTGCAGGCTGCACGGGGGATGTTCGACTTTGTGTGCTTGTATGTGTGGATGCGCGGGGTGCCGTCTGGCCATTGTGTGCGTTTGCTCGCAGCCCGTACCGTCTTCATCGAGTCAACGAGACGCGAGATTATTTTTTTTTTGTTCAGGATGTTGCCACGCCAAGATATGCCGTGGCCAATTTTTTTGTTGTTACGTCGACGATTTGCCGCGTGTGACGAATCCAGACCGCCCGAAGACAACCCACGCACACCCAGGAGATAACAGCCGAGGAAGTATGCCCAGATAATACATTCAATAGCAGAATACGATTTGCAACACAAGCAACCGTCATTGGGTATGAACGAATGAGAAAACAAACCTCGTAAACGTAGAAATGTTATGCAATACAACGCACAGAGTCAACATCCGACCTGGTTGATTACGTTCTTCCAAAGATTGCTAAAATTTGCCTCTAGTTTACTAGGTTTGTTTTCTCATTCATTCTTACCTGATGACGATTGCTTGTGTTGCAATCGAAACGTCGTATTTTATTAATTAATTTTCTTTTCTTTCTACGTTTACTTTACCCGAAAGAAACAGAGTAATTCCTGCAGTCACGAAAGCTTCAAATCAAGTTTTATGCACAGATAGTCCCACAAACGTATTTACGGTCAGCTGCTCGTCCGTCCGGCTCGGGACACTTGAAGCCGGTGCACATCCACGTTTCTCTCCATGCCCTGTCAATTTTTCCTCCAATTCACCAGACTACAGCCGTCGGAGAGGTCGCACGTGCGCACACGTACGTGTGCTGCATGACGCGGGCGCGCGCAAGCGTGTCTGTTTCCATGCGTGCGCGTCACTCACGCTCATCTCCCCGCACGCACACCCCATGCATGTGCACCAGGTGCTTGTGAGACAGCTGGCTCATCATGCTGGCCGCCTCCAGGAACGACTGCGGACACACACGCGGGATGAGGGGTGGAGGGGGAGGGGGGGTTTGCAGGTGAGTGCGGAGGGAACCCGCAATAGCGGCGACCAAAACAAGGGGCGGAGATCGCCGCTCGCGATGAGCTGCCGTACGCGCCGGTGAAGCGGAAGCTCCAGGTACTCCACCGCCCAAACTTTAAACTGTCCCGCGACACGCTCGCGACTTTAAAAGAAGACACGCACGCACGCCTATGCGCAGGCGGCCACGGCACATTTGATCAAACGCAGTTTTGCCGGCTGTTGTATATATAGGCCTCTTTCCAAAAAATTAATACTAACAATAATTCTGCCATTTGTTTAATAATAATAATCATCGATAAATAAATAAAATAACCCTCAAACCCACAAGCACCAAGCATCTGGAGGTCGTAAAAGGCCATTAAATAATAAACTCCGAGGCAAAGGGAGGTTAACGACGATCTGCAGAATCTCCAGATTGCCAAAGGACCGCATGCCATGACTGGCTTGGCGCTTTGAACAGTCCACAAACAAATATCCAGAATCACAGGCACGGACACAGAGCACAGGGCAAACGGACATTATAACTGATAGATTTGTTTTTGTACGGAAAAAGTTGAAGCTTGGCTATAAGAATAAGTCGACATTATAGACTGCAGTATTCCTTATATTATTTCTTATTGTATCTTTATATCTACGTGACTTTACCAAGAGAACCAAAGTACATAAGTTTTCGTGATTGCAGGAACTCAAGTCCAAACTAAGCGATATCTCTGACCTCGAGAATAAAAAGCACGGATCCCTGGTTGCAGACAGGGAGCAAAAAGTAATAAAACCCTTGAAATACCGGAGGTAACATCTAATGGTACATTACAAATCTTGGTTAAACATAAACCAAATAATAATCACAAGAGATTAGACCTGGGGTAACTCATGAGAGGTACATGAAAATAGGTCAAACACACAAGACCAGATAAATGTATTCCATGAAATCGGAGCCTCCCCGGCCGCCTTTGTCTTCCAACAATTTGACACAAACACATGGTAGCCATAAATACGTATGGAAGGTGCGTCCCCTCCCTTAGCGGACACCACGAAGAGAGGGGTTGGGAGTGCAAACAAACATCAATTTGATGTAAAGCAGCCCGCCCGGGGTCACCAAGGGAAGAGGGGGGAGGGGGCAATCAGGGGCGGCCGCGGGGGGGAGAGCATGACGGAGTAAGCATCTGGTTTTTTCTCTCGCAAGAGACGCACAGAGGGGAGACTTTTTCAGATATAAACAGCAACACGGCACACACATTTTAAGCTCGGCAAGGGACAGCGAGACGGCAGCTCGGAAGAGGACAGCAAGCCAGCTTCGAGGCATGGCCTCGAGATCAACAATGCATGTGGTGCATCGCGGAGAAGAGGGGCGAGGTGATGTTAGGTGCTGAGTTCGGCATGGACCGACAGAGTATCGCTGAAAGTTTAGTCGGCACTCATCCTGATGTTTTGAGTCGCTTTCAGAATCGAGGATTGCGATAAGCTGTATCGTACTAAGCTATCAGCGTTGTGTAAGAGGCGTGCAAATACAATTTTCAAGTTTTGAGAGCGAGTGATCCAGCCAGCGACGAGCAGCTCACAGCAGCAAGAGCCCTCCTGGAAGAAGGGTGAAGAGCACGAAAGTTGAGCAACGACAAAGCGCAGCCCTGAAGTAAGGGCGGGTGTCCGTGTGAAGCTGGCGGCTGCACGATCAAGGGAGAGAGCAAGAGAAATGAGAGAGAAAGAGTGCCGAGCGACGACAAGCAATCAACCTGGAGAAAGGGCGGTAAAGCACCAAGCCTCGACCAAGCCAGCATCACAGAGAACCAGCTCCACCGAGCGAGGCTGTCTGCCACCAGCGAACGAGCTGCACGCGCAATCGAGCATCGCCAGAGAGAGAGACGGTGCAGGAGAGAGAGCGCGCAGCAGTGCCACCAGCGCCACCAAGCAAGGGAGAGAGCTGCCAGCGGACAAGCGTTGTGCCGACTCAGCTCATCCAGCAGGGGAAAGAGCCTGACCGGCCGCCCGTGAGCAAGAGCGTCGGCGCCAGCGAGCGCGCCGTGGGTTCGACCCACACGCGCGCCGACCGGCACCGGCTGGGAACCAAGACAAGAGCGAGGAACTGCAGCCAGCGGATGAGCTGCGGGCGCTATCTGACGACGAATCGTCTCGCACAGACGGCGAGCGTCGTGCCGACTCTTCCACCCAGCTGTGGACCGAAACTGTGGCCGCCCCCGAGCAAGAGAGAGAACGAAGCCGTTTGTATGCCCCTCCCCCGCACTCACACCCTCACGACGCATCGTCCGGCGTCTGCTTTACGCAAAGAATTAAACAAGTGGCAAAGAAGACACACAACACGCATATCGGGACAAATAAGATTGTTCCAAAAAGTAATCTTTGCGTTTCAAGAAGGGTTGCCATTCCAAGGTGGTGCGTTAAATATCAACTGATCGTGAAGAACATTGCTGCCCACTGAGTTACGTGGATACGGTCATTTAGAAGTATTTTAGTCGTTCGTTTTTTTCTTTTTAATTGCATAATCTTACCAATGAATTAATTGATAAGTACTCTTGCCTTCGGGACATGTTTCTTTATTGCCCTTCGTATGAATATCGTTGCATGAATTTTTAAGGACTTTTCCTCTCGCCGTGTATGCTCACGTACTCTTAAGAATAATCGATTGTACTGTTACCCAGTTAACAAACGTGATCATTGGTGGTTAAATGTATAGATCAATGAGGGGAACATCTCCAGGAGTACTGTGTTAACAATTCCAAGCATAAGAGTTTGCATATTAGAGTGTTAAGGTATGTTTAGAAATAAAAATTGCTTAACACAGAAGTGTCTGAGTGATGCCTTCCTAAGTTCATGCATAATCATCTTAATTATAAGAACTGTATCCTGCGGTCAGATTTGAATTTGAAGACCTGATATAAACACAGTAAGACATAATCAGTAAATGTTAAAGCGAGAATAATTGTATTATACCGATCGATAATACGAACCTAGACAAGGAAGCCGAGTTAATCTGGCATACTTACATCACACCTGCATAACTTCATACAATTAATTGTCTTATCCCGATTGATAATACTACCCTCGACAACGAGGTTGAGCCTAATTATCATAACGGTGTGCATTAGCATAATCGCACACATTCACATACATTGATACGATTATCTCTCTAATTAGCATAATGTATATGCATAATTACATCAATTAACATAATTTCGGATAATTACGCAATTTTTTCAAATTTTTTGTATTTTTATTAAATTTTCAATACCCGGCATATACAACACGGCTCCTTTCAGTCCGTCTGTCCGTGCGTATCTTGGTGATGCGTAACATCACACACACGGAGGGGGGGGGGGGGGGGGAGGGGGCTATATGGTCCTCGTGAAGTGCAAATTAAGTAAAGGTGTGGCCCTGCAATTTCCTGCGAACGCCGCCACTGCCGGAAGGGCCCCCAGCGGAGGGAAAGCGCGCGAGGCTGTCGATGTGTAAACATCAGTACTGGGGAGACAAAGGTGGCCAGCCGTGGTGCTTTACAGGCAATCTTTGTCCTTGTACATACATCTACACGTATATGAAGATTACATTACATGGAGGATTGTTGGGGTCAAGTGTCTTGGCCTTTCTATACACACAGTATACACACACACGGTAAACTGTCAAAAGATACGTTTCATTATATCAATTGTTGCTGTACTTCTATGCTCCCGGCCTCCGCCAACCCACGCCGACCAGCAGCGGCGAGCAGAGCAGGGCATGGCAGGGCCACGTCTTGCATGGCGACGAGGTGATCAAAGCGAGGCGAGGTTTTTTTTTGGGGTCGCGCAACGCTGGGACCCCCGCGGGTTAAGAGCGTACGACGAGATCACATCCAGCACACCTCCGACTTCAAAGTGTTTTTTGATCAAAAGCATTTCTCTCTTCAGTTGCCGAAAGACAACAGTCGCCGCCGCCGCCACCGCCGCCACAACCTGCCCCAGCATGGGAGGAGGCCCTCGTCCAGCCGGGCACTTGCGCTCTCGACCGCCGTAGGTCAGTCGCCTCCTTGTAACTCTTTTATTCGCTCCTACCGTGGCCACCGTTCCCGTGGGCTTCACCCGTCGATTTCTCCACACGGTTTAGAGGACTCTGTCAACCAGACACCGACCGTTCTGTCCCATCCAACCTCGCTCAACGCGAGAAACGTGTTCCGCTCCCTTGTCGATTCCAAATGCGTCCGTGCCGTTTGTTACCGAGCCGACGCAGCGACCGTGCGTTTTAAGTCGAAGGGCGGTGGGAGGGTCACAGCTGGTAGGGGGTCAGAGGGTAGGGGGTCAGAGGGTAGTGGATCGGAGGATAGGGTGTCGAAGGGTCGAGGGTAGGCGGTGGAAGGGTGGACGGCAGGGGGTGGGAGTGTCGGAGGGTAGTGGGCCAGAGGGTAGGGGGTCAGAGAGGGTAGGGCGCCGGTGGGGGGATTGAAGAGCCAAGGGAAGGAGTGAGTGTACGCCAGCGACGTCCTTCCTCCTCACCTCGGAACAGTTGCGGTGCTGGCTGCTCAGCACCTTGAGGATGACGTCGACACGGCGCAGCTCGCCGTAGTCGCTCATCTCCTTGTGCACGCCCACGTAGAGGTCGGTGAGCGTGCCGCTGCCGATGTGGCGCTCCTGCACGCGCCGGAAAAAAGAAAAGACAGACTAAGACAAAGATCCTCCGTGTATAGCCCGAGACAGACTGTTGGGGAGCAGGTGCTGTTTGGCCATGTTTTTGTTTGTTGTAGTACGGAGTTAGACTGATGGCCTTAATCTTAGTTGTCTTGTGGTTGTTGTCGTTGTTGTTGTTTGACTTGCATCCCACTGGGATTTTTGCACACAGCGTTGGTGTACGGTGCTATTTCAGGAATATTTTGATGTTTTTTTTCCTGGATTTTCTGTTTGCACAGTCACATAGCCACTTTAAGATGTTTTCTTGTTCGTGTTTTTGTTTGTTGCGGTTGCACCCGATTCAAGAGACGAATGGCTCACAGGGCTATACCAAATAAATGAACTATGAACTATGTTAACGAGCACCATGAAGGCCGGCACGGCACACGAGGGGGTGGGTGGCCAGTACCATGCCGGGGTGCCGATGTTTACACGCACGCACATACACTCAGGTACACACACAGACACGCACACAAACCCAGCAATCGCGCGTTACCATCGTCGTTCGTCTGTCCAAGCCCAGCCTTCGATTCTGATCGCCGGCACGTTTCAACGATCCACCCCCATCATCCATCCACGTTGACCGCCCACCCCACCCCCCATCTGGATTACTCGCGTGTTTCAATTGTCCGTCTGACCATATGCGACTTCCCATTCCAAATTTTGATCGCTCGCCAATGTTGATCGTCCGTCAGTCCGCACCACCTCAATTAAAATGAAGCTCCTCCGAACGTCCCTGGCTCGGGGGGGCGGCTCGTGGAGCGCGAGGTCGGAAGCTGGCGAAGCATCGAGCCCCGGCCACTCTCTCGTGCTACTGGCAAATAGAGACTCGTTTCCCCTGGTACAAATTCTTCTAAATCCCCATGTATTTATAGCCGAGTGAAAGCCCTCCGAGACATTGCATTGCCGAGCAAGAACTGGGTCACGATGATAACCCAGGGTCGCACCGACCACCTTGCGCTGTGGTTGCCATCGCGACGGCTGGACACTCGCCTGCCTCTGTCGAAGCTACGATCACCCAGCGACTTCAATCGGTAAGCGACGTGAAAACCGCATCGCAAGGGCAAAATAGCGCAGGATGGAAAGCAAATGAGCTTTAAACAACACGCGGCAGAGGCGTGTAAAACAAACACTCGGTGCATTTTGGAGAACACCGTCAGCATTTTCTGAAGAAGTGCATTATGGTCCTCTTCTCTGAAGTCACGCAAACAGCCTATCAATTAGCACCGCTGGCTACGTACGGTGCGAAAGAAGTTCAACGTACACACGTACGTACTTACCCAGCACCATTTCTGACCGCCAGTCGCGTCACGTTTGCTCAGATTTATTTCGATGGTCACCAAACAGGATGCACTCGTTCACGAAACGCACACAGGCCGGGCGCTCCGCGACCAGGGACCCGCACGGTACCGAACGAACGGAACGACAGCGACGGGCACGAGGCCCGCGGCTGTCCTCGGCCCGAGAGGCGCCGGCGTCGTACCTGCTCCAGGTTCTCGCTCCGCACTCTGTTGAACTGCATGCGGCCGACGCTGCGCTGCATCGTGGGAGAGCTCGGCATCTCCGACGCGTCGTTGCTCCTGACGATGAGCAGGTTGGACTTTTCTGAAAGATGCCAAAATGTCGGAATCCGTCCAGGAACGCCAAGCCGGCGGCGGTAGTGTCAAGTGATAACAAAACAAAAAATGCTCACAAAAACAAATCGCTCGAGGATGACCTCACTTTTCAGATGCTTATCTCCCCCCTTCAAAGGCCGACGGTGACGCGCCTGCTTTTAGCCTCGGCGGCACGCTCGGTACGTCCCAGGGCTCGTGCGCGTCCCCAAAACGCACGCCCCCACCCGCAAACCCCACCCGCCCCCCACCCACCCCCCACTCGCCCCCCACCCAGCAGTGTGAACATGTACACCACCGTTAGTCCACGATTCGGCAGGTCGTGGAGTGGTTGGGGTAAAGTGTGGGTGCTCCCGCCTCTTCCAAGATGTTTGACCAGTGTGGACGACTTGGTCGAAAGACATTCTTTATAGGGCTCTCTCCCAGCAGCGGTGTGAGCAAGTAATCTCAGGAATGCACCTTTATCATCTTCACCTTCTATCATTATGATTATAATTCTGCAGGAGTCTCACAATGTGACCTTCGCCATCTGGCGTTGAACAGCCAGGGGCTCAGAACCAGACACGAGCCGGATTGCTGGATTGCCGGATTGACGAAATGTCAGAATGCCAGACCGCCGAATACCGCATTTCCAGATGGCCAGAATTCCAGATTCCTGAATTGTTGGGTTCCCCCGGAGAACCAGAAATCTGGTGCTCCAGAATGCCAGATTTCCAGATCGCGGGAATTCCAGAACAGCGGAAGAAGGTGCGTCGCCGCCGCATCGCCGCCGCGTCGCCGCCGGGCCGTACCCTTGGGTCTGGGCGGGCAGCAGTGCGTGAAGCGGAAGGTGACCCCGTCGGAGCGGAGCGTCTCCGAGCGGTAGTACGCCACGAGCTCGGCCAGCGTGGGGAAGGAGCGCCGCCCGCCCACCAGCACGAACTTGGAGCCCTCCTGCCTCACCAGGCAGTGCTTGAAGTCGTTGTCCTGGCGCCGGACAAGGGGCACAACACGGCAGCGGAGGGAAGGGTGGGGGGCGGGGTAAGAGGTCAAGCGATGAGAGCAGAAGGAGGAGGAGAGAGAGAGATTTTGGAGGGGGACGAGGAGGCCCAAGCCTCCCCTCCCCATTTCTGAAGGCAAATTCAACAGGTTTATTTTCAGTCACAATCCATTTTAAGGAGCGCGTAAGTAAGATGTGTGTCGTGCACTCCCCTCCGCCCGACACGGCCAATTCATAAAGTTCTCACGCGATGAACAAACGTGGCCACAGTTTGTCGCTGCTTCAGGAGCACCCCCGGCAACGTTGTTGGAGAGCGATCCGCACAACGCGAAAGAGTGGGCTACGGACGTTTCGCTGGTAGTTGCAACCAGCGTCATCAGGCAGGCACGTGTAACACAGCCGGGCGTGCGCCCCAAAGGTTCCACAAACCCGCAGGCACAAAAGTTGCACGCCACGCGACAAGGTGAAGCGCGCGGAGCGGCGCCGTCTCTTCCGTGGTGTTACGCTGCGGCTCGGAACTAACGTGGGATCTCGACTGTTCACCCAGACAAGCCTCACCGCGTCTCGCGACTCCTTCTCAGGAGGATGCTGCCAAGTCTCCGCAGTGTGGATGAGGCACCAGTGTGTGGTGTCTCACCCGCGTCTTGAGCAGTGGTGCTGTGGTTAGCGCGTTGATTATACGAACACGGCCAAACCGAGGTCGATTCTCGCTCGCGACCAATTACAATGGCGAATATTTGAACCAGTCCTGGGCCTCCCCTAGGTCGAATCGGCCTTAATCGAGCACCCGTTGCGCTCAGCAGTAAACATCACCGCTGGGGCGACAAAGGCGAGCGTGGCGATGGCCACCCACCCCCTTTCGCTTGTCGTGTCGACCTTCATGAGGTGCTACTTCGCCAGCGACACTTGCCCCCTTAACAGCCTGGCGAAGGCCACGCGGGGGATCTTTGTCTCAGTCTCACCCGCACGCGCACGCTGATGAAGAACTGGTGCGGCTCCTTGGGGCTGCAGCGCAGCACAAAGTGGCCATCCCCGTGCTCCAAGCGCCGGAGCTTCTGCACCGCAAAGTCGGAGCTGGCGGAGGGAACGGAGACACGTCAAGCGTCACACCACTGCCATCCCCACTATCACCCACCACCACCACCTTCGCCAAGACCATCATCCCCACCACAACCCCCACTATCACTACCACGGCCACCACCATCATCACCACCACCACTCCTATCATCCCCATTATAATCACCAACCACCACCACCACCACCCCCCATCATCACCATCACCATCCCCATGATCACCACCGCCACAGCTACCACCATCATCATCACCACCACCACCCCCATCCTCCCCACCATTACCACCAACCACCACCACCATGGACACCATCGCCACCACCAACACTCCCAATCCCAATCACCACCGTCACGGCCACCACCATCATCCCCACTATCCCCACAGC
This sequence comes from Petromyzon marinus, assembly GCF_048934315.1. NCBI lineage: Eukaryota > Metazoa > Chordata > Hyperoartia > Petromyzontiformes > Petromyzontidae > Petromyzon > Petromyzon marinus. Next base: position 3,537,370 of record NC_133710.1, on the reverse strand, counting down.
CACCACCAATACCAATATCCGCCATTCGCCTGTGCCAGGCCAGGTGCACTTTGAGGCCACGTTAAGTGTGGAAGGCTCCCTGACAGAAGGAGCTCGGAACAGACCCAGGTGCCATGGGTAGGCTGACTAACATGACTGGCAGATGCACCACCAGCTCTACACCCCCTGCTGTGCCAACTCTCTGCAAATTAGCCGCCCGGCGCTCCGCTCGTTGTTGCGAGCGTCGCTCCTTTGCCCTCCATCGTTGCCAGAGGGCGACCTTCATTGTTGTCAGTAACGTCGCTGTTCGTGTTACTGTGAGGGTGGGCAGTGGTGCAGTGCTGCAAACTTGGTGACCCGAGTTCAATTCCCGATCACGGATAACACCCGCAACCAGTCAAGGGGGGGGGGGGGGGGGGGGCCTCCCCGAGGTCGACGAAGCCTCAAATGAGCAGTCCTGGTGCTGCGTGTTCAACTTCAGCGCTGGGGAGAGTAAACCCGCGAATGCGCGTCGCGGGCACGTCGTACAGGATTGGTCCGTGGCAGTAGTTGCGGCACAGCTCCACCAGCCGCGGGGGCGCCAGGTCCTTCCACATGTAGTGGTGAGCGTCGGCGGTGAGGCGGTAGTAGCCGTCCAGCAGGCAGATGGCCGACTGCGCTTCCTGCAGTGTCGCAAACTCCAGCTCCTGCGGGTAAAGGGGCGGACGAGCGGATCAGCGACGCGTCGCCGGGCCAGCAGCGGTGCACACAGCTGCTTCATCAGCAGCAGCAGCAGCAGCAGCAACAGCAGCAGCGGTGCACACAGCTGTTTCATCAGCAGCAGCAGCAACAGCAGCAGCGGTGCACACAGCTGTTTCATCAGCAGCAACAGCAGCAGCGGTGCACACAGCTGTTTCATCAGCAGCAGCAGCAACAGCAGCAGCGGTGCACACAGCTGTTTCATCAGCAGCAACAGCAGCAGCGGTGCACACAGCTGTTTCATCAGCAGCAGCAGCAACAGCAGCAGCGGTGCACACAGCTGCTTCATCAGCAGCAGCAACAGCAGCAGCGGTGCACACAGCTGTTTCATCAGCAGCAACAGCAGCGGTGCACACAGCTGCATCATCAGCAGCAACAGCAGCAGCGGTGCACACAGCTGCTTCATCAGCAGCAGCAACAGCAGCAGCGGTGCACACAGCTGCTTCATCAGCTGCAACAGCAGCGGTGCACACAGCTGCTTCATCATCAGCAGCAGCAACAGCAGCGGTGCACACAGCTGTTTCAACAGCAGCGGTGCACACAGCTGTTTCATCAGCAGCAGCAACAGCAACAGCGGTGCACACAGCTGTTTCATCAGCAGCAGCAACAGCAGCGGTACACACAGCTGCATCATCAGCAGCAACAGCAGCAGCGGTGCACACAGCTGCTTCATCAGCTGCAGCAGCAGCGGTGCACACAGCTGCTTCATCATCAGCAGCAGCAACAGCAGCGGTGCACACAGCTGTTTCATCAGCAGCGGTGCACTCAGCTGCTTCATCAGCAGCAGCAGCAGCGGTGCACACAGCTGCTTCAGCAGCAGCAGCAGCAACAGCAGCGGTGCACACAGCTGCTTCCGGAGCGATCCGGTGAGGTTTACCGCCGGCACTAGCCGGCACCAGCCTGCCAAACTGCACCGCACGAACGGCCGCCCCCATCCCCGCAAAACCCCGACACGCCGCCAAAGCCTTCTTCCTCCTGCCACCGCCGCCGCCGCCACTTCTCCTCCTCCTCCTCCTCGTGTCACGCTCGTGTCGTGCCCCCCCCAGCCCGCCCCCAGCGAGCTCCTCGGGGAGTCTCGTAAACTCCGAACACGCGGAGACGAGCGTCCCTCCGGTGGCGTTGCGGAGCAAGGCAGGGGAGCTGCCGCGCCGACGTAACGGTCGGCGACGTGCCGGACAGAGGTCGCCGGTTCCGAAAGATGTGCCGGCGAGACTGTTGATATGACGGGGGCGAATTTCTTAAAACCTCCCACCCCACCCCCCACTCCCCCCCCCCCCCCCCCCCCCCCACTGTGCCTCTGTCCACCCAGCGGTGAGCGGTGCTATGTGAACGTGCGGGACGAGCCGAGTGCTAACACAAGCGAAGAGAGGCATCTTGGCGTGTGCCAACCCACCAATAATAGACCGAACGTCACGCGTCCCACCGTCACCTGTCCCACCGTCCACGTAGGACGACCGTGGCACGTCCCACCGTCCACGTGTGTAACGTGCCACGCACGTTAGGAAATAGCGAGTCCGAGCGCATAGTTCAGGCATGACTTGCAAAGTGTTGCTGTCGTAACGCGGGGCTGGGTGAACCGAGGTTGAACTCCACATGGCTTCACAGTATATATTACTATATAATAATTACTGTGAGCCCAGTGACCGGAGTTTGATTCCCGATAATGGCTAAAATTAGTGGCGAGTGATATCTTAACTGGTGCTGCGTCTTCCTCCTTCACCAAACCCCACTGAACCTGCGTGATGACGTCCGGCCAAACAACCCCCGTGACCTACAGGCTGCGGGGGAGTCCTTCATCCAGCAGTGGATTGACCAGGACCGTGGCCTGCTATCAATTCGGTTAAATCGCAAATAATTTCCCATTTTGCGTTCATCCGTTTTTTGCTCCGCTTCTCTCGAGCGTTGCCGGCTGAACGTTGGCGCTGTCGAGAGACGTCCGACCGACCGACTCTCGGCGCGACCCCAAACCGGGATGCAACGAGGGCCAACGCGGCTTCACGCGACGACACCGCCATGCCGTGAACGAGCCGTCAGCACGCCGGGGGAGGGGGGGGGGTGGCTTTGCGATCCGAAGGGTCGCCGGTGAGATTCCGCCTCCTTGTCGGCGGCCCGGAGTTCTAAACGACGGTGGCAAGTTTCTAGAATCATCGAATCCCAGCTGCGTCTGTCCCAGTAGCCGAGGGGGGTATATAAATAGGCGACGTTTCGGGCAATGGCCCTTCAACAGGAGCAGTGGGCCAGAGAGAAGCGGCGTTGTTGACTGGAACGCATCGAGTCGTTTGTTACTTTGCACTTTTGCACCACTGCCAACACTGTATGACAAATGTGTTAAGTGTGCAAATGTCGAGGGGCGGGGGGAGGGGGGGGGAGGGGGCTCCATCCACTGCAGCTCCCTCTCCCGCTACTCGGCCGGCAGCGCCCGCCTTGGCCATACTTCCTCGTTCACGAGCGGCACCTGCCTGGCTTGCGCTGATTAGCGTCCCGGAAACGCGCGCCGGGGGTACGGAGGGGGGAAAACGGCAAAAACCCCAAAGGTCGCCGTGTCCCTATCGGCGAGCGGCAGCGGCGGCAAGCGGTACCTGCCACACCACCGGCCGCCCCTCAGGTCTCGAACAAAACAAACCCGCAGCGCCGGCGAGCGCCAAGACCGGAACGCCGAGCACCTGCACCAAAGATCCCCCTCCCCCCCCGTATAATCATGTAAAGCATGTAAAGCATAAACTAAAATGATCTTTTTTTACCACGTGAGGCTCACTGAGCTACGTAGCTCTTTGTCAGACGCGACCTGGCCACAAATGATAGCTCAACAAAAGTGGCTTGTTGTGTGGAAATTTATAGCTACCAAACGCGTGACGTTGAGTCTAAACGCGGAGGGAAAAACCGGAGGACCCGGAGAAAAATCCACGCGACCACAGGGAGAGAGAGAGAGACACGCAAACTCCAAATATACATGCGTCAGGGGTCAGGATCGAATCCATAACCTCCTGTAAACCAGGCGAGGTGGTTACAACAGCAGGCTGTTGGGGCAAGTGCTGTTAGCGAGCAGTGCCTACGAAGGCCGGCACGGCACATGGGCAAAACGAGCCGCGCTGGCGCCAGGCCCGGCGAGGGAGGAACGCCGGCGCTCCTATCTCTCTCCCCCCCGCCTAGAGTCACCGTTTCGCCGCCGGCTCACACAATGCTGCAGCGTCGGCAATAACGGGCACATGCGCGGGCGGGCCCCCGTCGACACGGGCACACGGGCTTGGTGTGTGAGGGGCGAGCGGGCACGAACCCGTGGGGGTGGTTTTGGCTTCTGGGTGCCGACATGCGATACACGTGCGTGACACACGTGCGTGGAGAGCGAAACTTGTACTGCGACGGGCGCGGATGAGGTTGCCCGAAGTTGGCACCGTGTGCCCACAACCGCTCTCTCTGGTGGCGTGAGGCCGGGCGGGGGGAGGGAGGGGGGGGGGGCGGAGGTGGTGTCGCTCGCCGCACAGCGCACACGACTCCGTAGCCGGCTGCTGCTGCTGCTGCAGCTGCGGCTGGTGATTAACGTGGTCACTGCTGAACGAGCGGCTGCGGGTCACGCTTTCCCACGACCCCGCACCGGCCACCCATGCGAAACCTCGGCACGCTGCTCGCGCACCCCCGATGAGCGCGGTTGGCTACGTATGGTGCGAAGGAAGTTCAACGTACACACACTCAGGAAAAGGGGGGGCGACAGCTCCCGTTGCATTGCCACGTGACCAGCCCGTTGCTTGTACAATGCTCTCAAGCCCGGGAGCTGAACTTGCGGCCGTAGTGCCGTTTAGACCACAGACTCAAAAAGAGTTGAACACGCGGCCGTGCCATCCGGCTGGACGAGGCCGAGAGCAATGAACGTGCGACGCGTTGGTCAAATGACACGCACACGAGGCACATGGATGGGCTTCACGCCTTCCTGCTGCTGTCAGTAGCAGAGCAGCAGCAGCAGCAGCACACCCTTGCACGCCGCTGGCTTGCGCGTTTACACCACGCACACGGCGGAGATTTCTCCGCGTGCGCGCAGAGCTCGCTCGACGCGAATTACTGCTGCCCGAGAGACTTCGCTTCCGCCAACGGGGTGGGAGGGGCAAGGAAATGGGGGCTTGGCCGTGAATAGCCCCAACCGTGCCGGGTCGTATGGCGCCCGTCGCGTTAATAATAGACCGTCCCTAGCACTCCGAAGAAATAAACACGCGTGGCGAGCGTTTGCTTAGATCCGCCTGGGCGGGGCTTGTGCCAAGCGACTGCATAAGCGACACATTGTCCGGTGAAGGCATTTTTTTTTTTTAAGGGGGGGCCGGGTGGGGGAAATCTTTAACATTATTTTTTGTTATATATTTATTTTAAAAAAAAATAACTTTGGGGCAAGCTATCCCCCGCTTGCCCTCGAGCATCCGCTCCGTTGGTCGCCGCCTCGGGCTCGCCCGGACTGCTCGGGCTCGTCGAGATAGAAGTTCATCCCCCCGCTGGCGCTGCCGCGGCAAACCGAGTGCAATTCAAGTCGACGTCCCCGTGAGTGAAATGTTTTAACTCTGCATTTTGATTTTTGTGTGGGTGGACGGGGGGTGGGGTGGTGGAATTTAACATTTCCTCAATGCCTGCGCGCGACGCTGGCGACTCTGACGATTAGGGAGCAAGGCCCCGGGGTCGATGCTTCTGCCCGGTGGCCCCTGCGGGAGCTCACCTCTGGCCGTGAGGCCCCCCCCACCCCTCTCGACCGCTGAGCCACCTGGACAGCTGTTTGTATGCGTGTGTACGTTGAACTTCTTTCGCGCCGTACGTAGCCAACCGTGCTCATCGGAGAAGCTGACCGCGCTTCCAGGGGGGCACGACGCGGTCAATGTTAAACGACCGTTAAACGCTAAACCAAACGAGTAACTACGCGGCCCGAGCGTACGACCGGAAGTAGCGATGCCCATCGTTGAGTCCGTACCCGTTGAGTCCAGCCCCCCCTCCAGCCGGTATCAAAACATTCCACCAATTTTTTGTTTTCAGCATTTTTTCCCCAATTTAATGCCGACTGCGCGATAATGAGACGGAAAAGCGCAAACCCACCTTTCGCATTGGACAACGGGCCCGCGGAAGCGGATACCACAGAACTGCGTACGTAGTCAACCACGCTATAATCGGAGGTGCAATTAGCACGGTTGCCTTTAAAGCGACCTTCTACTTTACTTCACGGGGCCTGCCATGTGTGCCGGCCAGCAGCCTGACAGCCCTCCCCGCCCGCCACACCACACGTCGCTCGAAACGAAGCAGCAGCCCTCGACACCAGCGCAGAGACGGCACAGGTGATGAGCGGGAGCGCGGACAGCCGGGAGCGCGGACAGCCGGGAGCGCTGCCTTGCTGCTGATTTCTGGTGCACGCCCCCGGGTATCCCGCTGTGAGAGCGTGTGAAGCGCAGCTCTTGAGGTCCCTCCACCGCATGTGAAGCTCTTTATCTCAAAGCCGCACGCAGCGTCCCGGCCGTGGGTAACCAGTCGTGGGGGGGGGGGGGGGGGCAGGGAAGATGGGGGAAGGGGTGGGGGCAGAGGCGCAGTGTCACCCAACCCCAAGCGAGGTCACGACGGCAGAACCCCACGGGGCCCCCCCTGGTGGGGGCCCTGCAGGCGGGCCGCTCGTTGGGACCCCCCCCACCCTGCTTCCTTCCAGTTGAAAAAGGTTCCCTCGCGAGACGCCGGAAGGTGTCGACGCCAAATCGAGATGTGGCGAGACGAGAGAACAGAGATGTGGATGAGGCAGCGATGCAGACTGGAGACGGACGTGGATCCACGTTCCACGAGAGGAGATGCAAACGAGAATGGCTGATTTTGTTACGAATCAAAATGCTATTTCATCCATGATGCAGTGTCCCCCGTCCGCTTGAGCTGCTTGGGTGCCCGAAGCATTTTCTTGGTAGACTTGGGCCTAGCAGGCACCGGGGGCACGGGGCGCTCCGTGCTCGCTTCACGTGGCGCAACGTCCCAAACGCTCCTGCCGGGGGCGAAGGCTCCCAACCGCCCCCCCCCCCCCCCCCCCGTGCGTCATCTCTGGGCCTTTCCAGAAAACGCGCTGATGTGGCCAAAATTTGCGTGCGTGTCGCGCGATCCCAGCGCCGTGTGTCACTTCCTCCCTGCCCCCCCCTCCGCCCCCCACCCCCCCCCCCCGGGACCAACGGGCACTGCGCGGTGGGCGAGGTGCCGGGCAACGCCACCGCCGTCGCCGCACGGTGGTTACGGAGCGGGGTTTTACGTGCGGATGCGTAGGTCGCTTTGCCCTTTTCTATTTCCTCGACCGCCGAGAGGCAGGTGGGAATTTTGGGGAAGTGCGGCCTGGATTTGAAAGTAAAACCTTCAACTTCTCGTCATTGCAAAGAGAAAGAAAAAAAAAACTTCCCTTCACCTCCCCCCCACCCCCCGAAGGCCTACGGCAAACTTTACCCCGTCATCAACGCTGCGAACTGCCCGTGGGTCGATTACCGGAGCGACGCTCGTTCAGCCGGACCCGTCAAGATTCGTATTTGATGCGGGCGTCCTTCAAGCCAATCGCCGTCGCCGCCATCGGTCGCGTGCCCCCCCCCCCCCCCCTGGCCCGAGCGCAGAGCGGTCCCCGCGGGACGACGCCGCCAGGCGGCCCTCTAACCCCGAGCGCCCTGGCGCGCCGGGGAGGGGGTGGGGGGGCACGGTGCTCGACCTCGGCCTCCGCGGTGGCCGCGCGTTCCACGCTCCTCCGCGTCGAGCGCGGCGCTGCCCCCGAGGCCGGTCCCAGCGGCGGAGGGTTTCGCTTGCTCGGTGTTGGTTTGGCAAAAAGGCTCGGAACGGCGTCGACGCAATGCGGTTTACCGTGCTTAACCACGCTTAACCGCAACGCGGGCCCCCGCCAACACCTGTTACGCACGGCGGTCGCCCATCCGCGCCGCTGTCCAGGCTCGACCCTGCTTAGCTTCCCGGCTCCGACGAGACCGGGTGCAACTGCGGCCAACTTGGTCAACATCGACAAGTCTTTTGCGTTCTACATTCCTCTCGACCGCCACCGCCGCCCATCAGGTCCCCGTGTCGTCGTCCCCACATCGTCATCGTCCGCGCGACGCTCTGTGCATGCTTTGTGTTGATCCTCTTCCCCTCTGCATCTTCCCCTATTTGTCTCTCTTGCACTTCCCGTCTCGTTTTGCGACTCTGGCGTCGAAGAAGCGACAAGTGATCTTCAGCCTCTCGTCGCTCCACTGCTGGATGAGAAGGCATCAGCCCTTCCCATCCCCCCCGACCCGCCGTGCGGCGGTAGTAGTTTTTTTTTTAACCGTACTTCACCACGTTTGTCAGTACGGCGTCGGCGGTGCCCAGGAACCGGTCCGGGTCGTCGGGTTCGTCGGATAATTATAAACGGCAGTTGAGCACCGCCTTAATGCCCGTTTGAACAGGACACCACGTAGCCTTTAAAAGGTTTGCCTGCGCGTCAACATGCATATGCTATGTCTCGCTGGACACACGGTACTCCCCTGCATACGAGATTTGAATCCATCACGGGGGATTTGCGAGTGGAAGTGGGTGGGGGGGGAGGAGCGTCTGTGCGGGGCTCTTTCCACTCGGCGGAGTAAACGCACGCGCGGCGAGCGTGACAGGCGACCGAAGCCAAAACAACGCAAACCCCGTGAACTCGGAAAATAGAGAGACCAAACAGGTTCTGGGGGCGCAGTGGCGGGGGAGGAGGAGGAGGAACATCTGCCGTCGTGCCGAGATACGGAATGCCTCGCTCGGGTCGCGCCCTCTATTCAAGCGCGCGGACACGGCAACACGAGTCCGCGTCGTTGCTTCAGCGGGGAGAGAGCGAGAGCACGGGTGCCGGTGGACGGACCCCCGTCGTCGATCGAGACCGACCCGCGCGCCTGCGTCGCGTGCGGCGATCGGAGCGGATGTCGCGAGCGCGCCCGCGGGATTTTGCTCGCGCGTCCCTGTCGTGCGTGGCTCGTTTTTTTTTTTTTACGAGATCCTGGCAGCCACTAGAGGCGCTCGACGAGTGGCAGCGGAGTCCGGGATTCAAGCGCGGCGGCGAACGGCGCAATTAATTAATCGAATCTATGGGCAGATAGCCCCGTCCGTGGACGTCCACCACAATTTTCGTCATTCGCTTTCCTCCGTCGTGTGCCATATGCGCCCCCCCCAAGCAGTGCCACATCATCCTGGCACCGATCTTCTCCGTCGTCAGGCCGCGATGTTTTTCTTCAGCATCTTAATCCCGAGCGAAGCTTTTGTGAACCATACTCTTTGGTTCTATTCGGTGACGATGACTTTACCGGATAGAACCAAAGAGTAGAAATCCTTGTAGTCACGAAAGCTTTAAATCTAGAATTTTGTGAACCATCGCGACCGAGATGCCGTGGCGTTCCTCGCGCAGCCACGCGACGCCGTGCCCCGCCGTCAGCCGCACTGTGAGCGAGCCGCGGCAGGAGGTGCGTCGCGAGCGAGCAGCCCGGGCACTGACCATGGGCTTGCAGTCCTGGCGGTTGATGGTGACGATGCAGCCGTCCTTGGGGGTGCAGGCCGCGTGCATGCTGATGTCCGTGATGGCCGAGAAGTCGCAGAACGTCTGGAAGGGCATGGGGGTCTGCGGAGCGCGACAAAGCGGGTGGCAGAGGGAGGTAGGGGGGAGTGGTGGGGGGTGGGGGGGGATGTTAGTTTAAGACTCGGCCTTGAACGTTTCACATTTTGGAAGACTTTCCCGAATATTTTTGGAAGACTTTTCCGAATATTTTCCGGATGTTTGGGATCCACACGGCGTCGCGTGGATTTGCGCGCCGTCCGGGCTCGCAAGCCGCAGCGTCACGGTGCCACCGATTCCCGCGGGAAAGCAGCCGGGGGTGACGTTCTCTTCGGTCCAAATTTCACGTCCACGTCTGGAATTCGCTCGTCGTGCGCGCAGCCCCCTCCCCCCCCCATGCCGTGCAAGTTGTGGCGAGCCATTTGACCATACTTCACCACACTGGTCCGTGCTGTTGGTTTAGTGAGGCACTTCAAAACCACTCTGAGCTGCTAAACCAAGCGTTTTTATTTCACCACGCAAGGCCCACTGAGCGATGACACTATGTAACACGATTTTTGTTCCTGGCTAGTAAGTATTATTTTCTAATTGCTTATGCCTCAAAATTATAGAAAATGGCTAGTATTCCCCACAAACTTTTGCTTTTGTGACCAGGACTTTGTACGTGAAGGAATGACACAAATGCACACCACGTTTTCTCACTGAAAATAGGTAAATTTCAAACTATCACTCTCCTGGTCACAAAAGCAAAGTTTGTGTGGAATAATAGCCATTTTCTGTACTTTTTGAGGCATAAGCAATTAGGAAATAACACTTACTACCCAGGAACACATTTTTTTGCTACACAGTCTTATCGCTCGCCGCCGATGTTCGTCCGGAATCAAACTCGGGCCGACGGGCTTCATCGCGCGTCGCGCGCTCGCCACCGCGCCACCGCTCCTCCGCGATATATTCACGCATCCTCCAGTTGTGCCACCGCCACACTCGCTGGCGGGCGCCGCCCAGCGCACACAGCCCACGCCCCACTGCCTCGGCAGACTTGAGCCCGGCTCCCCGTGCGCCACGTGGAGTAAAATAACCGCCCGAAAGAATAATTACACGGACTTGCTGTGCAGGTTTCATAAGCTCGTTGGTCAAGTGCTTTTTGTCTCTTTATGTAGGCCGTAACATATTTTACTTAAACCGCCACCCGACTAAACAAGTTATTTTTACAGTTTCAATGCCGCCGTCGCAAAGGTCGTGCGTGTCTGTGTGTGACGCTGGCCACCCACCCCTCCGTGTGCCGTGCCGGCCTTCATAGGTACTACTCGCTAACGGCGCTTGCTTCCACAATATGTCAAGGTTATACGGGGGGACCCTTATGATGGCGAGCTGTAGTGTTGTGGTTAGCACGAACGTGGAGGTACAGGTTCAATTCCCGCTCGCGGCCAACATCGGTGATGAATATCTGAACCGATCCTAGGCCTACCCCTTCGTCAACTCAGCCTTAAATGAGTTCACGTACATACATGCATTGCTGTGTACGTGCTCGTGAGATTGTGCATTTGTCAGTGCCTGCTTGTGTGTGCGTGTTGCGGCATGTTTCTTGATAGGTGCTCGCTAACGGCGCCTGTATGGCTACGACGATGATGATGACGACGATGATAGCGGTAAGGGTGACGATCGCGATAACAAGTGTCGTGACGACGGCGACGACGACGACGATAAATGTGACGACGGCGATAACGATCATGACGACGATGTCAAAAGCGCCCAGCCCAGCCCAGCCCAGCCCGCACCTCTCCGTCGAAGCGCCACTGCACGCCGTGCTGCGCAGACACGGCGACGAGCAGCGACTTTTGGTCGGTGGGCTGCTTGGCGCCGAACACCTCCTGGCCGAACGTGGGGTCGAGGCTCTCCACGTTGGTCAGGTACTTGAGCGTGAGGTCGCGCAGGCCCGTGCGGCACTGCCCGAAGCGGCGCACAAACCGCCGGAAGCGGTTGCGGATGCGACGCCGCGTCAGCAGGTTGTAGCTCTGGATGCGGCTACGCACGTCCACCGGGAGGCACTTCTTGTAGCTGAGCAGGCGGTGGCGGCGGAGGAGGAGAGGACGCACGCACGCACGCACGCACGCACCCACGCGTGGCTGTTAGTTTATCCGCCTTGAGTGATCCGTTGCCGCCGTCTGAGCGACGCGTTGAGCGACGCGTTGAGCGGCGTAATGCCGCGTGCCGCTTGCCGCTCGGCACGCTGATCCCGGCCGTCTCACCGATCTTGCGCACTCGGGACAATGTCTCGTGACGCGACGCTGACAGTGCGATCAGAGTCAAGGTGGGGACAGCAACAAACATAGAACGGGGGACAGCACGGACAGCAACAAGGACAGCACAGACAGCAAGGACAGCAGGAACAGCAGCAGGCACAGCACGGACACCAGGAAGAGTACGGACAGCACAGACAGCACAGACAGCACGGACAGCAGCAGGGACAGCAGGGAGAGCACGGACAGCAGGAACAGCAGCAGGGACAGCACGGACACCAGGAAGAGTACGGACAGCACAGACAGCACGGACAGCACGGACAGCAGCAGGGACAGCAGGGAGAGCAAGGACAGCAGGAACAGCAGCAGGGACAGCACGGAGAGCGCAGGAGACACCGACGACGCACCTCATGCTGTTGAACACCTGCAGCAGGGTGATGCTCTGCAGCTGCGCACGCCGCATCATGTCCAGCACGGCCATGCCCAGGCACTCCTCCTCCACGCCCGCCACGTCGCTCAGCGACACGCGCCCGTTCACAAAGTCGTGTCGCACCTTCACCCCCAGGCACACGCAGGGAACAACAACAGCGGCGATGAGGAAGATCCTTCGCGAAGCCTCCGGCAGGCTACAGATCCCTCGTGAAGCCTCCGGCAGGCTGCTGATCCCTCGTGAAGCCTCCGGCAGGCTGCTGATCCCTCGTGAAGCCTCCGGCAGGCTGCTGATCCCTCGTGAAGCCTCCGGCAGGCTGCAGATCCCTCGTGAAGCCTCCGGCAGGCTGAAGATCTCTCGTGAAGCCTCCGGCAGGCTGAAGATCCCTCGTGAAGCCTCCGGCAGGCTGAAGATCCTTCGTGAAGCCTCCGGCAGGCTGAAGATCTCTCGTGAAGCCTCCGGCAGGCTGCAGATCCCTCGTGAAGCCTCCGGCAGGCTGAAGATCCCTCGCGAAGCCTCCGGCAGGCTGAAGATCCCTCGTGAAGCCTCCGGCAGGCTGAAGATCCCTCGTGAAGCCTCCGGCAGGCTGAAGATCCCTCGTGAAGCCTCCAGCAGGCTGCTGATCCCTCGTGAAGCCTCCGGCAGGCTGCTGATCCCTCGTGAAGCCTCCGGCAGGCTGAAGATCCCTCGTGAAGCCTCCGGCAGGCTGAAGATCTCTCGTGAAGCCTCCGGCAGGCTGAAGATCTCTCGTGAAGCCTCCGGCAGGCTGAAGATCCCTGGTGAAGCCTCCGGCAGGCTGCAGATCTCTCGTGAAGCCTCCGGCAGGCTGAAGATCCCTCGTGAAGCCTCCGGCAGGCTGAAGATCCCTGGTGAAGCCTCCGGCAGGCTGAAGATCTCTCGTGAAGCCTCCGGCAGGCTGAAGATCCCTCGTGAAGCCTCCGGCAGGCTGCAGATCCCTGGTGAAGCCTCCGGCAGGCTGCAGATCCCTCGTGAAGCCTCCGGCAGGCTGCTGCTGCTTGCGGCGTCGTGGTTGCACTCGAGCCTCGCGGCAATTAGTGCCTGGGTTTGACTCCCTGGGTTTGACTCCCACCTCTCGGGCCTTTTTCTGCGTCGGGTTTGTTGCCGCCTTCTCCTCCGCCCCCTCCCCCCCCCCTTCTGCATGCATTTCCACGGAGCCCTCCGGTTTTCTCCCAGAGTTAAACAGAAACCCACGGCAGTGGCCAAAACATCCCAATCGTGAAAATATTACCCGCGCATCAAGCTGGGATCACGACGCCAGTAGCAGTATCGGCCCATGCTGCCAAATCATGACAGGACCCTCCATGATCAGCACGGTCGGCTACGTACGGTGCGGAAGAAACTCAACATACATACACACACATAAGAGTCTTGAGACTCAATGAGGCTTTCTTGAGTAAACAAGTATAATTAGATTGTTGTGAATGGCAATGTCGAGGTCCTCCTGCTGCTGGCCACGATGAGAACAGAGAGAGAGAGAGAGAGTTCCTGTCGTGTCGCTGTTGCTCCTCTGCCGTTGAAGGAGTGCAGACCGGAGTGGCTTTATTGTGCGGTCCGCACTGCTGTGGCTCGTGTCTCTCATTTCCCATCCGCGAATTGAGACGCGCGCACGTGCCTGTCGATGTGTTCTCATGCGCAAATCAACTACCAAAATAATTGTTAAAGAGGAGGCATTGGCCGAGATCGACCTTTGTCTTGAGGTCACGGGGGCGGGTTGGGGCGGGGAGGGGGTGGGCGGGCGGATGCGCGGAGCGTTACCTGGCAGTACAGGTAATTCATGACGTGGTCGTCGAAGATTCCGTTCTCCCCGTCCTTGGACAGGCTGAATCTGTGAGCGCACGGACCCTCGGCTCCGTGCCAGTGGGGGAAGAAAAACCTGTGGCACGCAAACACGGACACGGCACGCACGCACGCACACACGGACACCGCACGCACACACGGACACCGCACGCACACACGGACACCACACGCACGCACGGACACCACACGCACGCACGACGATCGCCATGTTTAGTCTCGGGGGAGAGCCGGGGCAATGGGGCTCAGGGGTGGGAGTTGGGAGGGATTTTGAGACGCAAAAGATTTTGGTCTCATCACGCGCGGCACGTTTCACCTTCACCCGCGCATGGTCCTACGATACCCACAATCCCCCTTCTCGTTCCTGCCATCACCACCGACCGGCGAAGTATGGTCAAACAACTCGCACGACCGACAAAGCATGGGGGCACGTTTACATGCAGCAGTGGATCGACAGCGGGGTGTGAATAGGACCGCCACCAGTCCGGGTTTCTCCAGGACAGTCCGGGAATCGACATCTGTGTTCAGGCGGCAGGAGTCGATTTGTACCGATATCCGGTATGGGTTACTGCGTTGAACTTCATTGCAGTTTCCTGCACAATTTTGGTCGGGCCTAGGCCAAGGGTCAGCAACCAAAACAACAAGAAGAGCCTTTTTTTTTTTATTCGGTAAAAAAGAACGGGAATAATATCACGGAGCGGTTCCTTAAAGAGCCCCCTCCCCCCCCCCCGCTCGCTGCCGAACGTCATCGACGCATTCGACGCGCGCTCTGAACATCGTTCTCACGGCCGCCGTTGGGAAACCGCCGCGTCGCTGAGCGCGGGGGGCGGGGGGCGGGGGGCAGAGAGGCGATCGGCGGCCGTGGAGGAGTCTTTTTATTATTTTTTTTACTTTAGGAGACTTCCTCGAACAAGTGGGGGGCAAATAGAGAGACGGCGGTGGTGGTGGTGGTGGTGGTGGCGGAACCTTCACTTTCCCCGAAACACATCCTCCTCGTTCGGTGGCCCGGCCCCCCGCCCGCCCGCCCGCCCGCCCCGTGCGCCCCCGAGAACAATTGTTTTCGGGGCGCTTTACGAATTAAAATTATTGTGCGGGGCGGAGGAGAGAAAGAGAGAGTGAGGAAGGGGCTCGAAAGCCTCCTGGCGACGACAATGGAAGGAAACGGGACGTTTACTGTAAACCGTGCTGAAAGTGACACGCACCCCCCCCCCCCCCAAAACGGTTTACTGCAGTTGCCGAGTCCGAATTAAATGGGTTCCTTTAAAAAAAGAAGTCGTAGAGGAAGTGCTGCGTGCGTGCGTGCGTGCCTGCGCGTGTGCGTGGGCGCGTGATTTTTTTCTCTTCTGTGCGAATGCATGCGAGCGTACGTGTGCGTGCTTGTGCGCTGGTCGAACCGTGTGTGTGTGTGTGTGTGCGCGCGTCGCCTGTTTGTGTGCTCACGTGTGTGTGTGTGTGTGCGTGCGGTAGTGGGGGGGGGCGATGGTGCAGTGGTTAGGACACCGCACCACGAACCCGGCAATTCTAAAGTAAATTCTCGCTCAAAAAAACAATAACGGCTGGCAAACATTTTGAACCGGTTCTGGGCGTTTCCTTGGTCAACTCAACCTTAAGAGTTGAAGCCGTGTGAAAACATCAGCACTGGGGAGACAAAGGTGGCCGTGCGTGATATTGGCCACACCCCACCCCATCGTGTGCCGTGCCAGCCTCCACTGGTGATCGCTAACAGCACTTGCCCGAACAGTGAGCCGAAGGCTACACACGGGGGATCTTTGTCTCTATTGTGTGCGTGCGTATGTGGGTTTGCATGTGTGCATATGTGCGCGTCAGTGCGTGTACACGCACGTGTGCGTGTGTGTGTGTACACGCGCGTGTGTGTGTGTGCGTGCGTGTGTAATACGTGTGGCGTACACAGTTTGGGTGAACTCGTTCATCTGAAAGAGCGAGGGGAGAGCGTCCGAGAATGAATGAGCGTGTGTGCCATTGTGCCAGGACTAAGCGCCAGCTCTCCATTGTAATGTTTAATAAAAAAAACCACCCAAAGCTCGCGGGATTAGAGTTAAATTCTGCACAAAAGCATTTGGGGGAATCGCACAATCGGCCACAGTAGTGGCGGACACTGAAGGGAGTGGGGGCGGGACAGCTCCCCGCGACCCCCCACACCCAGCGCAGTGCCCCCTCCGCTGCCATTCACTCCGAGTCGCTCACCGCTCGGCGCTCGCAAAAATCAACGTTCACCTCACTGACTGGCCGCGGTTTCTGTCCGTGCCCCTCCGTACCCACGCCTGCCCCCCTCCCCCCCTTTCCCGTGCCCCCCACCGTTCCCGTGTCCCCCATGTGCCAGCCATCCTCGCCCGTAGTGCAGTGGCACCGCACTTGCATCGAGCTGTCTGAAGTTTGAGTGTTATTCTACAGACAAAATCCGCAAATAAAAATCCCAGTCTGGGTCAACAAAAGCATCATCGTCATTGTTATCTTCTTTGGTTCTTTCGGTAAAGTCACGTAGAATGAGAATAAAATAATAAATTGATAACATAAAATAACACAATAATATTCTCACGACGTTTCGGCCACAACACAAGCGGCCTTCATCAGGTGAAGGGGCGAGACTGTCTGTCCACTCCAGCGCTGTCCTACCAGACAGTCTCGCCCCTTCACCTGATGAAGGCCGCTTGTGTTGTGGCCGAAACGTCGTGAGAATATTATTGTGTTATTTTATGTTATCAATTTATTATTTTATTCTCATTCTACGTGACTTTACCGAAAGAACCAAAGAAGATGAATCATTGCAGTCACGAAAGCTTTAAATCGAAAAGTCATTGTTATCATTATCATTATCGTCACCTGACTGAGTTCAGCACTGCCATTGAGATGGAAGACCAGCAATGGATTCTCGAATCCACCTGTGCGGAGCTTTGTGTGTTACCCTTACACACAAATGCATGCTGTTATGAGCAAAAGGACCGGTTTCAACATTCTGGGTCTCGTAAGCAAAGGGCCAGGCCTGTTAAGCCACTGCCATTATGTAGCCCAGATGTTAAAGGGCATTCTAGGCTAGGGGGGGGTGGGGGGGCACCACGGGCTCCGTTATCGCCCGGTCCCAACGCCGTCAGAGCCGCCCCCGACACAGCCTTATCGGCAGGAAGCACACGGACTCTGCTTGGACGCAGTTCAGGAAACAGCTTCGCGTTGCACAAGGAGCGAGCGAGCGCGCCACCGCTCGCTCCGCGCGCCCGCAACGATCCGGCGTCACGACCCCCGGGCCCTCGGAGCGGCACGCGGCATGCGCGGGGGGGGACGATCGCTTCGCCGCCTGCTGCTTTTGCCGGCGTGTAGGCCCGTCGCCCGTCGCGCCTACACCGTGGCGTCCGGCACCGTTGCCGGTGCAGTGCCCAAACGAAGCGAGTGTGTCCAGGCTCACGCCCCGTTCTGGGGCACCGGCTGAGAACTCGTGCGTGACCTTTGGCAAGGGCGACCCGGGGGGGGCACCGAAGTGACAAAAAGCTAAACGAATTAACAAAATAAAAAAGTAACAGTTTTTTTTATCGGTGTGTGCGTGCACGCGCGCGTTCATGCAGGTGACCTACCACGCCACAGATCACGAACGGAACGCGATGGAGCGGGTGGACGTGCCCGGGGACAGCCGTGCAAAGGAGACGTTCCGTCTCGAGGCATCTTCCAGGCGAAACGATAGATTTAATAAACGATAGTTTTAATAAACGATAGATTTAATAAACAACAACAACAACAAAGAAGAGCTCTGAAGTGCGCAAGGAAGCACGGGGAGAGATGCACACTAGGGATTGCGTTACATCCATAACTTTTGCCGTTCAGAGACGTAAGCGGCTCATGTGCCGGGGGGCGTGCCGCGAGAAGGGATGGAGGCCGCTGGGCGAGGCCGGCGTCGGAGTAGCAGCCAGACCGGGGGAATGTTCTGGGGAGTGCGGCAACCGCCGCAACCACCACAACCTCCGCAACCACCAACACCACCACAGCAGCAGCAGCAGCAGCAGAGACGGAGCGATGTGCAGCTGGGGCCCGGCTGCGTAGCGATGGCAGCAGCAGCGTGAGAGGTGGCGGCGGCTTGGGGAAGCTTTCATCCAGCAGTGGATTTGGGAGGGAGGGAGGGAGGGAGGGATGGAGGGAGGGAGGGAGGCTGTGACTTGTCAACAAGCCGTTTTGCCAGGAAATGCAGAATTTATCTCGGTGTGATCTCAAGCTGATCAATAGGGTGGGGGCCCTAGCAGCGACACGAAAAACAAGCACAAAAATAATAAGCACACAAATAACCGACTACGGGGGGGGGGGCACAAAAACTGCTGCTACCGATCATCAGCACACGTACGCCTAGCCAAGTGGGTAAAGATCTCCCCTGGGCACCTCTAACATTGGACTGCGAACGTCTGCATTGTTGGACCTAACTCGGGAAGCGTGTAACGTTGGGCCAACAACATTGGTTTCGACATTGGTGATGGAAATTCCACCTTCGTTCCAATGGCGGGCCCCCAAGTCTGTCCCAGAGTAAAAACAAACACAATAACTGTTTGTCTTGCACCAACTAGTGTGGCTTATGATACAGGTAATAATGACCATTCCCTATATTTACCTAGGAGAGCGCCTCACCGAGTCTCAGGACCCCTTTAAT
Source organism: Petromyzon marinus (assembly GCF_048934315.1). Lineage (NCBI taxonomy): Eukaryota > Metazoa > Chordata > Hyperoartia > Petromyzontiformes > Petromyzontidae > Petromyzon > Petromyzon marinus. The sequence continues at coordinate 3,519,002 of NC_133710.1, read as the reverse complement.
GCAGGAGGGTCCTGCTGCAGTTGGACGTTTTGGCCCTTTCCATTCACGACAATTTGACTTCTGGTGGGAGGAAACCGGAGAAAGTGGAGAAAATCCACGACCAAGCAAACTTCGTGGCAAAACATTCAAACAGCCACACAGATGGATCCAAAAATCCAATTGTGGACTGCCATTTCTTCGACTGCCAGACAAACGATGATGACGACGACGGTGGTGGTGCTGATGAAGAGACGGCATCGACCCAAGGCTGGGATTTTAACTCGCGCCCTTGTAACCACGAGCCCCCCGCCCCACCCGCCACGCTTTGTGGCGGAGGAGCAACTCGGATTGGAGAACGTACGCTGTGGCTAAGTGCAGGGGCGGAGCCAGGATTTCAGGCCGGGGTGACATTCAACAAATGTTAATTTCAAGAATGATTCCAGAGTCAGGCTGTTGAACTAGACGACATCGGTTGGCGACACACTCTGACAATGCAGTTGCACGGAGTCAGCCAGACCGAGTGTCGTACACTTATACGCAGAATGTCACCCCTGTCACCCCCCCTGGCTCCGCCCCTGGCTAAGTGGCCTTGGGCAGGGGGCAGGACCTTGTCGCCACAAGGGATCGATGATGGCCGGCGTGCGAGACTAAGCAGTGGAACAGCAGCCGGGGGGGGAGGGGGGGGGAGACAGCGCGCCCGAGCGAGGACGACGATAGCGGCGCGACGATAGAGGCGCGACAGTGGAACTCCGTTGACCCAGGCAAGGATGTAAACCCGGGGGGGGCGGGGGTTCCGCATGAGACCTGCACGTGACCTCACTGGTCTCCGCGCTGCCGCCGCACACAAAGGAGCCGCCTTAGCATTCCCGCCTGCAGCGGCCACAGAAATCGCGAGCCGTTAATGCAAGAAAACAGCGCCGAGGATTATACGATTTTCTGTTTTTATCCCCGTGTCCTAATCTTTATTTTAACAGGTGCTGACATTTCAGCCACACCCAAAAGAGGGCCTCCCGCCGGCCGCAGCCTATGAAGTCACGTGACCGTCTGCCAGGCAAGGAAGGATCGGCGGGACCTCATTAGAACGTTCGGCTCCACGGAGGGAGGGGGAGGAAGGAATTCCGCTGCCTCCGAAAACTCCCACTCGCTCTCTCCCGCGGTGCTTTCGCATCGCGCCACGCTGTTGCTCGGGTGCGTTGTCCGACGCTTCGGTCATCCTCGGTGCCTGAAAAACTCCCAGCGGCATGTGGCGCAAAACGTCGGACCCGAATACGCATCGGAGGGCCGCACGGCGACGTGACGGTGACGACGCGCGGCGGCAGCAGGAGGAGCAAACATTTTTTGCAAGTTTTGTTTTTTTACAGTTTGCTTGAATAAACACATGCTGCTGGACAATATGAGTATGCGCAAGCCAGCAGGCTAAAGGAGTACATTATACTGTTATCCATGTGCGGAAAAACGTTTATTCTTAACCGTAGCACTCCACGGGAAAACGCATCATGAGTTTATATCCACAATGCCGCTTTGCGCGTTGAACAGGAGCCCCGATCGTGGGGACGGAGTGCGCTTGCCAATAACATCTGGTAAGCCAGCAGGGCATTGTTTAACAAGCCCCGTGCCGTGCTCGTGAGACCCAGACTCTCAACGCAGGCCCAGGGTGTGCTCGCTGCAACAATTTAACCTTATGGCGGGACCCAGGGGATCACGAATAAACGGAAGTCAAAATCGTAAAATTATTGAATTTATTTTCGGCGACTCCGTCCCACCGCGCACATAAATGCCGCGACCCACCTGGCGCGGATCGTTCTGTTGTCGTGTCGTGTCCAAGCGCAGCAGCAGTGAGGACGAATGCGCAGAAGAAACGAAACTTTGATAAGCGCATCTTGTAGAGCTCATCGAGAGGAACAGACTGCCGTGTCATTCGCCTTCAACAGACATGAGATGATGCCGCAACGCAGTCCATGCGAGAGCCGGGGGCTTCTGGGACCCCAGGAGTCCCACCATCAGGTTCAAATGCAGCTTGGGGTAGCCAAGAGGCCTGTGGACTCGCACCTACGTCCATTTGTACGCGGAAACGTAACGAAGCTCTGCTTATATTTTCTTTACCCGCGGTGCTCCACTGAACGGCGACTCGCGATGGAATCCTGATTGGTGGGGGGCCCACTCAGCGCATCGTCCCCGTGTGGGGGTGAATAATACGAGTGCCCCGGGGGGGTGGGGGGGGAGTCAATATTAGTGGTCCTACGGATAGACTCGTCCCCATCATAGTAATGTGGAGCTTCCAGCAGTGAGCAGCACCACTTCGATCAGCGGGGAGGGGGAGGGGGGTGAAACTAAAAAAAAATCCCACATTCACTGGGGGGGTGGTGTTGTTTTTTTTATATATATAGAAAGCTCCACGGCAACGCCACAGCGACTTTAGGAACTCTCCTGTCACCGTCTACGAATGCGGCGAACAAGAAGAGGAGGAGGAGCGGAGCGCAGCGCAGCGCAGCCTTGGCCTGCTGCCCTCTCGTCTACAATTCGGAGCGGCTGCCACAGTCACCCGGAGCAGCAGCAGCAGCAGCCCCATCGGCGCATCACGCACCCCACCCTGCCGGAACCCACCACCCCGCCCACACGCCAATTAAGTCGTAAATTATTCAGCGGATTAATTGCAATACAGCTGCTCGTTGGACGCCGATGGTTAATTAGTGCAACCGCAGTGGGCGAGCGGGGTTAGGTGTGGGGGGTGGCGGGGGGGGGGCACGTGCGCGATGGAGAGCGCTCGCGATTGTCCTGCCGGGCACCCAAAGTGACAAAACGAAACGGTTATTCCGGTTACAAAGTTCAGCCCCGGTGTCGTCCCCCCTCCGCCCCAAATGCCACCGCTCCTGCTTCTGCCGTGCCTCTATCATAAAGCACCGCCCTTGATGTTTTACCGCAGCGTTGCCCAAGGGAGTTTTTACACGGCGCTCTCACGGAGGAGGAGGGCTCCGTTTCCACACTCGTGAGACACCTGAACGTATCGCCTCCCCCGTAGTCCGTAAGCCCATTGCCGTGCAGTGACGCGGGCCACACAAACCCGCGGCGTCGCCGGCGAGATTCCACCTTACGGGCACGGTCGTCCCTGGAAAGAGAGCTTCCCGGCTCAACGGGCCTCACGAAATCTAACCCGACGACCGAGACCCGGACGGCAATGAGTGGTCAAAAAGCAGCAACCCCGCGATCTACTGCACATAGTGCGGATGTCTTCATCCAGCAGCCGACTGACAAAAGGCCGTGATTATCGTTATCATATTCATTCAGCGCTGGGTAATGTTTCATTTGCACTTCGCCCCAAGGTGTATTTCACATCGACGCCCACGCACAGCAGGCGCTTATCCTTGCAAATGATGTCCACAGCTGCCAGCCCCCCCCCCCCCCCCCGCGCCCCCCCAGTTGCTAACCTCGCCGCGCCGGCTAGAGCCCAAGAGGGGAGCGGCACTCGAGTAGAGGGAACCACTTTCCTGTAGTCTGTGCGAGTCTGTGGGTCTCTACGTGGGTCTCTGTGGCAGTCTAGGGGTCTCTGCGCGAGGTACTGGCGGCCGGGCCGAGTCCGCGGACTCGCTGGACTCGAGCGGTTTAACCACGGTCGGGCTGGAACTGGCAGCGAGCAAACTCGCTGCGAGGCTTTCCCCCTCTCCTCTCTCTCCGCCTCCGCGCGGCGAGCGAATCCCGTCAGCCGCCGAGATCCGTGACGAAAGCTCGGAGCAGTCTCGCCGTCGTTCGCCGCGGCCGACAACGGCCACGCGCCCTCGTCGCAACCCTCGAAACTTCCCCTGCGGCACCAGCTGCTGCGCGGTGCCGTGACAGTGCCGCATCGTACGGCTTGCTGTTCTCTCTCTCTCTCTCTCAACCTCTTCGAGCGGCGCATCCTGTAAGGCAGCACTGGAGGCACCCCTCCCCCGCCCCTGCCCCCATCGGGCCCTCTGGAGTAATGCGTGGGGGGATATCAGGCGGCCGGCTGGTTCGGGGAGGCCAAGTTGAGACGATGCTAACCCTGGGCTTGAATCGCGGTTTCCGCCGAGAGGCGATTCGCCAGGGGTTCTCAAGAATCAACTGCGGTTCTCAAGTGTCACGGGGAGGTCGCTCCTCTCTTTCTCTCTGCCGCCACTTGTGGGATCTGGAACAGCCCTATCCACTCATCCGCACGGCTGCCTCCATCCACCTCCGCGCACGCGTCCCGCTCTCCTCCTCCCGCGATGCAAACGTTCAGGATTGCTCGTCGTACGACACAGTCGATTTATATTCTCACCATGTTCTATTCGCTTCCATTCCCGCACCTCCGATTAGCACGGTTGGCTACGTGGGGTGCGAAAGAAGTTCAACAAAGCGTACGCATATCCCCGTCCTTTTATTGTTTTGCTTGTGTCATTCCGGAGACCCAGGTCACACCATCCCGGTCCTCTCACTCCTTCTCCCCGAGTGGTCACGTGGCTTTTTCTCCGGGTCCTCCGATATCCCCCCCCCCCCCCCCCCCACATTGAGAAACACGCCTTTAATGTGTAGTTGGCTGCTGCTAGAAATGTCCACACGATAAGACGCTTCGTTGAGCTGCCATTTGTGGCCAGGTCGCTTCTGAAAAAGAGCTACATAGCTCAGTGGGCCTTACCTGGTACAATAAAGTTTAGTTTTTCAAGTCATCTACATGAAACACACACACCCCATGGATCAAGAAACTCTCGTTTGTGCAATGTTTACGATTTATCATTGGACGCCGTCGTTTTTGTTTTGCTCATATTTCTATTTCCTTAATGACCGCGAGACTTTAATTGTTTCGCCCTTTGTCATTCTGGTGACCCAGGTGCCACTTGCAAATGAAGACTCGTTAGGCGACATCTCCCCGTGCTCAAACAAAATAAACTTCATCATTAGACCTCTTTTGCCTGTACCAAAAAGGCGTCATCTGGTCGAGTACCAATTGGGTCGAGGCTCAAAAGAAAGCCGTCCCTTGGTGTGGACCAATCAGTTTCAAGGACAATGCATATATTATCATAGTATGTTTTTTGTTTGCATTTTGACTGCAGGTATTGTGGTTAATGCAGACATGAATCCTTGTAAAAAAGGTTTCAGTTTTGTTGCCAGAAAAAAGGGGAAAAACCCTATTATTACAAAGTAAACTTGCAACGTGAACCTCTCTCCTCTATGCAGACATCTGACCCAGAAGGCCTCCCCCCCTCACCCCTCACTGCCCCCCCCCCCACGGCCTCCCCTCCTCTTCGTGCCCCCTTCAACTAAGCTCGAAAGGGGCGGCCGCGTGGCTCCGGAGGTCAGAGCGCCGCGCCGCGGACGGAGATCCCTGGGTTCGACCCCGGGTTGCGGTTGAACCGCGCCCTCAGGCGCAGCGAGATGATGCTCCCCCCGGCGCAGTCGACCGGTGACTTCACAAAAAAACATTAAAACCCCCCCGCCCGCCCGCCCCCCCCCCGCCCCCCCAAACGTAATTTCACTTCATTTTGCCGAATTCCAGCTGCGAGTATGAAAGTAAGCGCGGTGATGAACGATCTTTGGCCTCAAACACAAATGTGGACATTATCGTTGGAAATGGGGAAAAATTACACGCTCTCCACAAATACAAAGATCACCCCCCCCCCCACCCCGTGTAGCTTCTCACAGACTGTTGGGTCAACGGCTGTTAGTGAGCACCTATTAAGGCTTGCTCGGCACACGAGGCGTGGGTGGGTAGCTAACACCACACGCCCGGGCCGCATTTGTCTCCTCGGTGACGATGTCTACCCACCGCACCGGATACTCATTGAAGGCCGAGTCGACCTAGGGGAGGCCCAGGACGGGTTCAATATATTCGCCACTGTTATCGGTCGCGAGCGGGATTCGAACTCGGGTCGGCGCCAGGTTCGTAGCGCAGCGCGGTAACCGCCACGCCAACGCTCCCCCACACACACGTTTACATGCACGGACACGCACGTGCGCGCACGTATCACTTGCACTCACGTACACACACGAACACGCACACGCATGTGTTGCTTTCACCCAGATATAAAACCGGCGCCGGCTCGCGCGACGCTCGGCCTGTGCGCCCCGCGCCGCGGTCGCTGCAATGCGACGCTGCCAGGACTCGGGACTATCTTAAGGCCGGGCTGCCGTGCCCCCTCCCTGTGCCTCCGGTTCACGCCCCCCCTCTCTACCCTACCCCGTGCCAGGTTAGGTTTTTGGCGTCAATTCAAAGGAGGGTTTTTTTTTATTGTCGTTGCTACAACAGCAGTTCCCAACCTGTGGTATGGATGCATCCCTCGCAGGTAGCGAGGAGTGGAAGAGACTGGTTTATTTTTGTTCGAGTTGCGTGCGATTTTTAGAGCGCTGCCAATGCGCGCCGCGTTCCTCTCGCTGCTGTGAGCACCTGCGGCAGTCGCCTGGTATTCATCGCTCGCGTCCTGGTGGTTTCTCGGTGGGGGGGGGGGGGGGAGTGCGATTTGTGTGCCGCATGACGGCGGCCAGACGTACGCACTCGGCGTCAGCAGAGTCAAGCAGAGCGACAGGGCCACACAGAGCCACACAGGGCCACGCAGAGCGACAGGGCCACACAGAGCCACACAGAGTCAAGCAGAGCGACAGGGCCACACAGAGCCACACAGGGCCACGCAGAGTGACAGGGCCACACAGAGCCACACAGGGCCACACAGAGCGACAGGGCCACACAGAGCCACACAGGGCCACGCAGAGCGACAGGGCCACACAGAGCCACACAGGGCCACGCAGAGTGACAGGGCCACACAGAGCCACACAGGGCCACGCAGAGTGACAGGGCCACACAGAGCCACAGAGGGCCACGCAGAGCGACAGGGCCACACAGAGCCACAGAGGGCCACGCAGAGCGACAGGGCCATACAGAGCCACACAGGGCCACGCAGAGTGACAGGGCCATACAGAGCCACACAGGGCCACGCAGAGCGACAGGGCCACACAGAGCCACACAGAGCCACGCAGAGTGACAGGGCCACGAGGAGCCACGAACAGCCATGAAGAGTCACCACCACGCTCTGTCAACGGTGACAATTATTACTGCACAATGCCTTGCTTGGGAAATATTGTGGTCTTCTGTGTCCGTGTCTGTGTGTCTTGTCTGAGAGGACACTTCATGCACTCTCAAAGAAATATACAAAACCCCCTAACCACGTGGTTGGCGACCGCCCCCCCCCCCACAACACAGGGAGAGAGAGTCCGCGTGTCCACGCATCTCGTCCACGCGACGTCAGCATTCACGCAAGGTGTTCGTTTCACGTGTTACTCCTGTTCAGAATGCACTTTTTTTTATCCTGCACGGTATCCATGCAGCTGCCTCCACCAGCGTCCCCCCCCCCCCACCGACACCGTCCACTGGTTTTCACGAACCTAACTTGGTTAACAGAATAGTCGCTGATCCATTACTAGATTGGCTTGCCGGATTTGTTATTATTTACATATATATTGTTTGGTTGGGTTCAGTTGGAGACGCGCGTCCGGGGGTGGGGGGGCTGGAGGAGGAGTCTCACCGGATGCGGAAGGTGACGATGACGGAGGCGGAGGGCTCCACCTTGAAGTTGTGACTCGGGGAATACCAGAGGGCCACGTCTTCGTTGGAGAGCGCGAAGAGGCTGTGGTACATCAGTAGAATGTCTGCGGAGGGAGCACAGAGGCGCCGCGTCACCGTCACCGCGTCCGCTCAGCCTCCGCCATCGCTCGCTCGCTCGGCGCGCCGCTGGCGGAATGGGCCTACGCTCGAGACAGGGTGTTTTGGCCTAGTCTTCCACACGAGCCGGACCGTCTTGGAAGACGCGGGCGTAGCCACACTTCACCCCAGGCGTGCGCCCATTCGTACGGCTGGGTGGACAGAGGCGGTAAGGGGGAGGGGGGGGAGGGATTGTACGAAACTCGCCCCATTGTTTCAACTTCCGCGCATGGAGACGGAGTCGAACCGGCCACCTCTGGGTTGCCATCAGCGGCGTGCTGACCGTTACACCGCCGCTGGGACAGCGTGCGCAAAGTATTTTTTGCTTTATCACGGTGGCTGAGCAGAGGCCCAAAGGCGTTACCGTTACAGTTGTAACCCTCAGAAGTGTGAACATTTCCCTGGAAGCGAAAGAAAGAAAGAAAATAAAAAGTATACCGGTAGTCTTTGGTTCTTTCGGTAAAGTCACGTACAGTGAGGCAAAAAGTATTTGATCCCCTGCTGATTTTGTACGTTTGCCCACTGACAAAGAAATTATCAGTCTATAATTTTAATGGTAGGTTTGTTTGAACAGTGAGAGACAGAATAACAACAACAAAATCCATAAAAACGCATGTCTAAAATGTCATAAATTGATTTGCATTTTAATTAGGGAAATAAGTATTTGACCCCTCTGCAAAACATGACTTAGTACTTGGTGGCAAAACCCTTGTTGGCAATCACAGAGGTTAGACGTTTCTTGTAGTTGGCCACCAGGTATGCACACATCTCAGGAGGGATTTTGTCCCACTCCTCCTTGCAGATCTTCTCCAAGTCATTAAGGTTTCGAGGCTGACGTTTGGCAACTCGAACCTTCAGTTCCCTCCACATATTTTCTATGGGATTAAGGTCTGGAGACTGGCTAGGCCACTCCAGGACCTTAATGTGCTTCTTCTTGAGCCACTCCTTTGTTGCCTTGGCCGCGTGTTTTGGGTCATTGTCATGCTGGAATACCCATCCATGACCCATTTTCAATGCCCTGGCTGAGGGAAGGTTCTCACCCAAGATTTGACAGTACATGGCCCCGTCCATCGTCTCTTTGATGCGGTGAAGTTGTCCTGTCCCCTTAGCAGAAAAACACCCCCAAAGCATAATGTTTCCACCTCCACGTTTGACGGTGGGGATGGTGTTCTTGGGGTTATAGGCAGCATTCCTCCTACTCCAAACACAGCGAGTTGAGTTGATGCCAAATAGCTCCATTTTGGTCCCATCTGACCACAACACTTTCACCCAGTTGTCCTCTAAATCATTCAGATGTTCATTGGCAAACTTCAGACGGGCATGTATATGTGCTTTCTTGAGCAGGGGGACCTTGCGGGCGCTGCAGGATTTCAGTACTTCACGGCGTAGTGTGTTACAAATTGTTTTCTTGGTGACTATGGTCCCAGCTGCCTTGAGATCATTGACAAGATCCTCCCGTGTAGTTCTGGGCTGATTCCTCACCGTTCTCATGATCTTTGCAACTCCACAAGGTGAGATCTTGCATGGAGCCCCAGGCCGAGGAAAATTGACAGTTCTTTTGTGTTTCTTCCATTTGCGAATAATCGCACCAACTTTTGTCACCTTCTCACCAAGCTGCTTGGCAATGGTCTGGTAGCCCATTCCAGCCTTGTGTAGGTCTACAATCTTGTTCCTGACATCCTTGGAGAGCTCTTTGATCTTGGCCATGGTGGAGAGTTTGGAATCTGATTGATTGATTGCTTCTGTGGACAGGTACCTTTTATACAGGTAACAAGCTGAGATTAGGAGCACTCCCATTAAGAGTGTGCTCCTAATCTCAGCTCGTTACCTGTATAAAAGACACCTGGGAGTCAGAAATCTTTCTGATTGAGAGAGGGTCAAATACTTATTTCCCTCATTAAAATGCAAATCAATTTATGACATTTTTGACATGCGTTTTTCTGGATTTTTGTTGTTGTTATTCTGTCTCTCACTGTTCAAATAAACCTACCATAAAAATTATAGACTGATCATTTCTTTGTCAGTGGGCAAACGTACAAAATCAGCAGGGGATCAAATACTTTTTTTCTCACTGTAGGTAGAACAAATGAATAGAGCACGACTTGGAAACGCAAGCAATCGTATGGATTCCTGCAGTCACGAAAGCTTCAAATCAAGATTAAAATAAAAACAGTATATCGAAACAAAACGGCGAGGATGTCCACTTATTCATTTTTTACAATTTAACATTGCTGGGGGGAAAAAAAAAATATTTCAAAAATGGTCCATGATGGACAAACCGGCCCCGAAGAATTTGGCGGCTCAACTGTCCCTCCCCCCTGCCGTGCGGTGGGGGTAAATGTTACATGCCCAATACCCACACCCAGCAGCACAACCGCAGGAGCCAACCGCGCGCGAGCGCTGCGGCGCTGCTGCGTTCCGCTGATTAGAACTTCTGGACGCGAAAACAAGCGGACGCCCGCCCTGCCCTCCGATTCGCTCGCCGGCCAAGCGGCAGCGGCGCAGCGTGACCCTTGACCCCTCGGCATCCGCGGCGCGTCCGTCTGCCCTGCGGCGACGGTCCGGTCGGGGGACGCGGCGGCGTGGATGCCTCACCTCCCCCCCACCCCGCGCATGCAATGTGCAACCGGTCCCACCACGTGAATTCTAACGCTGTGTGGTCGCGGTTTTCGTGTCGCATTCTAAACGGGATGTGCATACCCCCCCCCTCCACCGGCCAACATCGCCCCCCCCCGCCCCTGGCCAACATCCCCCCGCTCCCCGCCGGCAACATCGGCCCCCGGATTCCAGCAAAAGGATTCAACCTTAGGGAGACTTTTGAGAAAGGCAGCCTCAAGAAACAAAAGTGAAGGAAGCACCCCGTGGATTCCACGTGCGCCTGAAAAAGCTCCCCACCCACCCTTCCACGCGGCGCAAACCGCATGTGCGCGGCCGGGCGAGATAGCGTCAGGCCAGATAAATCTCCGTCGGGGACGGGAGGGGAATTTGATTTGTCGTCGAAAATGCAGTGCGCACTCGCGCATCAGAAATGCCGAGAATGAAGCATTTAAAAAGGTCGCGGCGGTCTCAATGCCAGGTCCTACTCCTTCTGCACAAATCACCAAAGAGAGAGAGAGCCAGCGAACCGATTGACTTCATAGCTTTGATCGTAACGAGATAAAGGCGCACACGCGGAAATTTGCTCGCCGACGGGAGGACCTCCCCCGCCCCCGCCGCCCGATGGAGCTCTAGAGAGGGTCCGCCCCGTAGACGCCGCTTGGCCTACTCTTCCACACCGGCCAGGCGTCTCGGAAGAAGTGGCAGATTACGCACATTGTACGCCAACGCACGCGACCCCGCTCATCGCCCGCGACAATATCGGTAGCTGATCAATAAGCAATGCGGGACTTGATCCACTGCTGGATTGAAACTGTACAAGTGTCAGGCAGGGGGCATAGGCATGCAAGGTTAGGAGTACAACAATGAATTAAAATGCAATGTAATCCATCAGTCTATGGGCTTTCCCGACCAATATATCACGTTTGTTGAAGCAATCAACCTCTGGACGGGGTTTCAACCATCCGGGACTCATCGGCAGAATCAGCCGTGCGACTCAAGGGCCGCCGCCCGTGTTGACCAGAGGCTCAACCAGACCGCACAGAGCAGAAACGCGGAAAAAAATACAGACGTAAGATTACGAAGCACGGAATATGCCGCAACGCCACATTTCACAGAAATCAACAACAACAACAACAGATGCCGTGAGTGCATCGCTGTCGAAAGTGGCCTCAGAAATATTTGTTCCAACAGTGGGGGCGGGGCGTGGAGTGGAGTGGGGGGTGGAGTCGGCGTGAGGGGTGGGGGGGGGGGTGATTACGCAATCGACGATCTGTGGCCGATGTGTTTTTCCGTCTCGAGGCGAACACGGGTGGCTCGAGATGTTAACCCCCACCACCCCCCCACCCCGAAACGCTCGCGGCGGGCGCTTTGCCACGGGGGGGGCGGCGCTCCTCGACGGCTCTACCCCCCGCCGCGCAACTTCGCACGAAGTTGCGCGGCGGGGCGCGGCGTCTCTTGACGATGCGGCAACGCGGGGGGCGCCCGCTGGCTGCTTCTGCTGACCCTGCGCTCCGCTCCGTCCTCTCCCACCACCACCACCCCCCCCCCCCACTCCCCGGTGTAAATATTGCGCCAACATTTTTTTTATTTTTACTTTACTCCCCGAGGATTCGGAACTTGGGAGCGGGGAGACAGCAGAAGGGGGACGGGGGGGGGGGAGGGGTTTAGTTCCTAATGGCAATGTAACTTCATACAGTCCAGGACAAAGTGGGCAGCTGTCAGGGCAAAAACACGAATGTGCGTATTCACACATCGTCGTTTTTCAGCTGTTGGTTTTGTGCCGGCGAGTTTTGGCAAAGCCGGTTTTCCTCGGCCGATTCCGTAACAGCAACACAAGTTCACGCTCAAGCTGTGTTCCCACTGGGTCGTCGTCTTCGTCACGGTTATCTACCCTAAGGACGCCTTCCCGCCAGCGTGTGCGGTCGGAGACAGTGCGCAAACGCTGCCCAACCCCGAGGATATCACCGCAGGCGCCATGCGCGACCCGGAGCCTCCTTGGAGTAAACTCTCCGTCCGAAAGTATTTCCGAAAAATTAAAAAATGAACCTCCCGATTTTTTTTTTTCCCCGCATTGTTCCAGGAGACATCTGTCGATGGACTTTGTTTGCTCGATTGCATCAACCCAAATGCTGCCGACGCCTTAAAAGGCGGCGCGGAGTTCGCCTCCGTAAACAAAATCTGGGGGGACCAATTGGTTGATGAAATAAAACAATAATGAGGCTATCCACATATACAAACACAGAGACAATTTCAACCGAGGAGATGGATTCTGGCTTAGCAATTATTGCAAGGATTTGATCAACCATTTCGGGTCTTAATTGATTGTTCACGCTTACGGTGGCTTTCAGACCGCATCCATTATTTTCGTCTCCCCCCCTCCTCTTTTCTGAACATAGATGGACTCGTCCATCTGAACAAACTATCAAATCGCTCTCCGTGGTGCTAACGTTAAAAATAACCGTCACTTTTTAAAAAAATTATTGCTGAGTTTTTTCACACCTGATGATGATTGCCTGTGTTGCAGTCGAAACGTCGTGAGAATTTTATTGTTTTATATTTTTATTATTTTATTGTTTCCCTTCTATGTGACTTTACCGAAAGAACCAAGACTATGAATATAAAACAATAATGGTTTAAAACTTTTATTCTGCGAATAACATTCCCCCCCCCCCCCCCCCGATAACCATGGAGACCGTTCTACCGGTGTCGAACCTCAACGAGACGTTCGGAAACATCCCAGAGTCGTGCAACCCTGAGGCCGGAAGCATTGCTGGCATATGTGTTGAATTTTGGTGAAGAGCATTGGACCCACAGAAGCGGATATCACAAAGCTACCTCTGAAATCCTTTCAAGTGACATCTGGTCCACCCGCTCTCCCTGCTATACAGAGAGTGATGGGGTTGTTTTTACGTGCCAGTTAAAAGTTGTTATTTCAATGATCAGAGCTGAAACGCATCCAAATTAAGCGCAGAGAAACCGGTTTCATCGCGGACGGTTGTGACCTGGACTCAAACCCAATATTGTCAGCCCCCCCCCCCCGCTCGGTGACTGACCTCTGAGCGCGTTTGGCTACCTCCCAAAACCACACGGTAATGTTTACTTGGAGACAAATGGGGAGGTCTATTCTAAAAGCAGAACAGGGCGGATTTAGATTCGCTACTGCTGCTGCCGCTTCAGACCATGCATTCCTGGCCATGATCTGGTTGCGGGCATAAACTAACGAGTGACGTGCCCAGTAATGGTGCGACAATCATTTTCTCATCGTATTTGGCAACTTCTGTTTCCGCGTTCCAGATCACCATCCACTCCGCTCCGTCCCGCACACACACGCACAATTTTATTTTTATTTTTAACGCTAAAGAAATACGCGTCATAGTGATATCCTGCACAAATTAACATTATGGCAATACTCGTATCCCGTTTTACAGCCCTGATCTATAGCCAGTAGAAATACCACATTCCTTTGGCAGGAGCAAGTCTTTCAAGATGTAAACAGCCGTTCAGTCGTGGACCAAGGTGGTTGCTCGTTTGTATCGACGCCGGTGCACCGATAGGGCCGAGTGAACCCCCCCACCCACCACCCCCTCCTCCTAGGCAAACGATCATTCTTAACTCGCAGCATTTGAACTCGCTCGTGACCGCCGCTCGCTCTCGCGTCGAGTCAGCCACCACGGAAAACATCTCTCAAGAGAAAACGTAAAATCCACGACGACACGCCGCCACGAATCCGCCCGGCGCCAGCGAGAAAGCCCTCGGGTGCCGCACGGCTCGAGCGCACAACGAGAATCGGCTCGGCAGCCGGGGCTCAAGAGCCGGCGCTGCCGCCGCCGCCGCCGCCGCCGCATGGCAGCGCCCGTTAGCAGTTTCCTGACGGCACCGATTTGGCAGCGGAGGCGGCAGCGGAGGCGAACGCACCACGCGACCCCGCGCCGGGGCCATTTGAGCGGGCAGCCGCTCGGCCCGGCGTGATCCCCCCTCCGCCGCACCCACGGGGCTGATGATGCGCACGCGAGCACGTGACGCGGGCGGCCCCGGCTCCCGCCCCCGCCGGCCGTTTCCCCCTGGCGCGTTGCTTCCCCGCGTCCGAGCCGAATGTGTTTTTGTCGGCGAGCGGTCGGGCTGATTGCCACGCGTGTTTGAACTAAGCCGCTCCCCCCCCCGTGGTTCCGGAGAAACAGCCCCTTCCGGGAAGGGTACTTGGCCTACTTTTCCACGCTGGCCAGACGTCTCCGCAGGAGTTGCAGTTACCCACGCTTGACCCCACCACACGCGACCTGCCCACCTGTTTCACGGAGGTCATAAGCGGTGGAATCGTGTCTTTTTTTTATCACGGGTCGCCGAGCGCGGGCCCTTTAAGGCTCACCAAGCGGCCAGCAACAAACAGCGCCGATGAAGGTGCAAGAGATGAAGATTGGGTGTGCTTCTTCAAATCGAGTAAGGCTTTGAGAGAAGCACCGGGAAAGAGAGACGACAATGGGAGCAGGGAATTCCAAAGTGGAGCAGCGCGGGGGAAGGAGCAGAAAGGGACGCGTGGCGTCCTCCAGTAGAGTGCGGCATCAGCCAATCACGCGGCGTTGTCAATGTCGCTGGCATAGACCGGAGTTGACGACAACGCAAGAGGAATGCTGGGTTTGTGGTGCACCAAGCACGGGAAGATTGTCCCGGGTCGCCGGCCCGGACGCATCCGTCTGAAATTAATCCCGGGGGGGCACAGCCACGGCTGGGAGTTCGACCGGACCCCCACTCGGCGGAGCGGGTTTCGTGAATCGTAATTTGCCATGGACGTCGGCCGTGAGCGGGGAAATTAACTCGGCGCGCACTATACATTTCCAATGATCTAAAAAGTTGCCAATTAAATGAAAGGGTAAAAAAAAAATGTACGTAATGAGGCGATGCTCATCTCCTGTTTTACAGGCCTGAAACAATGGCGGAAATTCCACAATCCTATGCCAGGGACGCACCGCTCTTTATACAACGACCGCTTCGTCTTCATATTTTACATCGGCAGTTGATCGGCTGTTCATCGTGACACACACTTGGAATGGCTTCATGCCTGTATTCTACGTATCATCAGCAAAGCTGCTGTTGGGCCAACGGACACCGCAATAGCCACATGCCACAGGCAAGAGTCACCGCGAGGCGCCGAGCGTTTTAAAAATAACGACTCGCGGCACCCAAACCGTTCACGTGGATGGAACACGCATATTTATTATTTTCAGCCGATATTTTTGGTTTTCATCATTCACTGAAAGGATGTGTGACAAAAATATATCTTCCTACTGACGGGACTTTGAGATTCATATTTGTATTTGTCTGCACTCGCATCGGATGATGTCGGGGGCTTTTTATCTAGTTATTTTTTATCTCCGTTCGGTTCAAAGTCATCGTCGTCGTCAGCAGCAACAGTCGCGACAATCTATCCACTGATGGATGAAAGCCTACCCGCGCAAAGCCGTCACCCACCTCTAATCTCACGGCAGAGCAATTCGAACCGCCGCCGGTTAGGTTAACGAGCAGATACGACAGCAGCGCTCCTACGCATCTTTGCCGTCGCGCCGCACGTTGTACGGCACCACGTCTGACGTTTTCGCTTCGTGTGCTTCATCTAGCAGTGGATTGACAAATTTGCTGTAACGTAAAGGAAGCCAGCCCTCCCCACCATGACGCCACACGGCCAAGCTTCGTGCGGCCGATGGAGAGATGTTAACTACCTTGCCTGGTATACAGGAGGTTGTGAGTTCGACTCTAACACCTGTATATTTGGAGTTTGCGTGTCTCTCTCCCCGTGGTCGCGTGGATTCTTATCTGGGTCCTGCGGTTTTTTTCCCCTCAACATATATAATCACGCGTTTAGAGTATTTTAGCCGCTATACATTTTAATGTGATAAGCCACTTCATTGGGCTATTTCTTGTGGCCAGGCCGCTTATGAAAAAGAGCTGTGTAGTTCATGGAGTCTTCGCTGGTAAAATAAATAAAAATTGCTTTGTTCATAGTTTAGATTTAATATTGCGGAAAAGGTGCAGCCCTGCAAACTCTTCCGTGAGCAACTGCCGGCGGAACGGGCCTCCGATTTTTTTTTTCTCAGGGGCCCTTCTCCAGGGTACTTTGGGGCCTACTCGTCCACGCTCGCCCGAAAATGCAGAATGGGTGGGAGTACCCACGCTGTGCCCCACCGCACATAGCCAGCCAATCGACTAAAAACACCTGAATTTGTTTTCGGGGAAAAATAAATTTAACGCAGGAGCTTTAGGAGCTGTGGATGTTGAACGTCCCCCCCCCCAACGCTGGTGCCGTCGACGGCCGTGGAGACGGCACGGGCGAGCGGGGGTCGTGTTGGTGACGCCGCGGACAAAGCCAGCCGCTTTGCATCGCTGTCAACTCTCCGGGAAGCGTCGTGCTCACGAACGGCGGGGGGCGGGGGGGGGTGGGGGACTGGGGGGGGGTGGGGGGGACCCCGGCAGGGACAGTCCTCGCCGTCTCGCGCTCCTTCGCCCACGTTGACGGGGAGACGCGCCGAGCCGCTACGCGCGGTCTCGAGAACCGGGGCCCCCCACGCAAGATGCTACGGGGCGGTCACGAGAACCGGGGCCCCCCACGCGAGACGCGGCGTGCTCTCGCAGGCAACGTCAGGCGACCCGGCGGGCCATTTGTTTAACGGGTCACGCCCTGCCGATGAGGCGCAGGGAAGTGGAAACCGGGCCGTGGCGTGCACACTTAAACATTTACGCAAAGAGACGATCCTCGGGGGCTTTTGGCTAATGGGCGCAGGCTTTACGATTCGTCCATTGTCGCCAATATTTAGTCTCTCGTGGTAACACATGTCTCGTCTTGTTATTATTCATTTAGTCATATTCCATCGCTGCAGTCGTGTCGAAAGGTTATATTTTTCCTTTCCTCTCAGTGAATCGGAAAACCAAAAAATATTTACAACTTTGTCTGAAGTTTTCCCACGCGAATAATTTGCTGACGAGAGAGTAATTTCACCGATTGTGAAAGATCCGCTCCGAGGCTCTCTCGCTCTCTCTCTCCGCTCGGTCGTCCGTGGCCTGGCGACGACCCTTGGCCACATCGCTCAGGTTCCGCGGTGTCCATTACACCGTTGGGATTCCCCGTTTATTTTGTTGAACCCGGTTTGAGAGCTCAAGAGGCTGGCAGAGCCGTCTCAAAAAGATGACAAAAGCAATAATATGAAAAAAATCTAACAAGTACAACGACGACGAAGCAAATAGGAAGCAGGCTACAAGTTGCTGATGACTCCTGAAATACACAAAACTGATCTCAGCCAGTCACGACGAACAGCCAAGCAACCGTCAATGGAAAATATGAACAAACTGCAGAGGAAAGTCATCCATCGCGTTTCCCGTCACCACCCGCTAATTAAACAATCTCCAATTTCTCGGCAAACACGTTAGCGCTGCGCGGCGAACCCGGCGGCCCGAGTTCGATTCCCAGCAATGGCCACCCCGCTATGCCCGGCGCGGTGAAGTATGGTCAAACAAACCAACCCCCCCCCCGCCCCCCATCCCACCCTCCGTGACCGAAGTGGCATGCGAGAACCCCCTCATCTACCCGTGGAGTGTGTTGTTACTCGGGGCCCTTCCCGAGCAGCGGTCTCTCCAGGTTCGTGGCCATCTGTCCATCACCTCAGTCCATTAACCCGTAACACCTGGGTCTGTCCCATGACCTCCTGCCAGCAAGCCTAGCCACACCTTTGCACGGCCTCAAAGTGCACCTAGCCTGGCACAAGCCCCCGCGGTGACATCACCATCACTCAGCGGTCAATGGCTATTGTTGTCGTTGTTGTTGTCGTTGCGCGTGGCGATGGGCGCAGTGGTTAGCGCACTGCACATGGAACCCGGAGGACTGTCTGAACCTGGTTCTCACCAAGATCATCTTCATCCTCACGCAAGCACCAGGGTGCTGGCCACATCACCGCCTCGTATGCCGCGACAGCCTTAATGTTTGCTCGCAAACGGACATCCGTCTGCATGGCTAAAAGGAGGATCTTTTTCTTTGCGTGTGTAACTTGCACAAGCAAGCTGCCTTGCAGTCGTGACGGATGAGTCAGACTTTGACTGGCATTGGAGAGTCCCCCCCCCCACCCCCCCACTGGTTATTCCTGAGAGACTGATTTTATTTTTATAAATTACAGGAGGGACAAAACCGCATCAACCCGCGACCCAATGGAGAGCGACTGTAAAAGTGATGCTCAGCTTCCGTTCACAGCCCTGCAGAGCCAACGGTGGAAAATGATGGCGGGATGAACTCACAACCTTGTGATTGCACCACGGTGGCTAGGAGATGTTAACTACCTCGCCTGGTATATACAGGAGATCGTGGGTTTGATGCTGACGCCTGCTGTATATTTGGAGTTTGCATGTCTCTCTCCCCGTGATCGCGTAGGGATATTTCTCCGGGTCCTCCGGTTTGTCCCTCCACGTTTAAGAAACGCGCGTTTAGAGTATTTGGCTGCTTTAAATTTCCACGCAATAAGCCACTTCATTGGGCTATCATTTGTGGCCAGGTCACTTCTGAAAAAGAGCTATATACAGTGAGGGAAAAAAAGTATTTGATCCCCTGCTGATTTTGTACATTTGCCCACTGACAAAGAAATGATAAGTCTATAATTTTAATGGTAGGCTTATTTGAACAGTGAGAGACAGAATAACAACAAAAAATCCAGAAAAACGCATGTCAAAAATGTTATATATTGATTTGTATTTTAATGAGGGAAATAAGTATTTGACCCCTCTGCAAAACATGACTTAGTACTTGGTGGCAAAAACCCTTGTTGGCAATCACAGAGGTCAGACGTTTCTTGTAGTTGGTCACCAGGTTTGCACACATCTCAGGAGGGATTTTGTCCCACTCCTCTTTGCAGATCTTCTCCAAGTCATTAAGGTTTCGAGGCTGTCGTTTGGCAACTCGAACCTTCAGCTCCCTCCACAGATTTTCTATGGGATTAAGGTCTGGAGACTGGCTAGGTCACTCCAGGACCTTAATGTGCTTCTTCTTGAGCCACTCCTTTATTGCCTTGGCCGTGTGTTTTGGGTCATTGTCATGCTGGAAAACCCATCCACGACCCATTATCAATGCCCTGGCTGAGGGAAGGAGGTTCTCACCCAAGATTTTACGGTACATGGCCCCGTCCATCGTCCCTTTGATGCGGTGAAGTTGTCCTGTCCCCTTAGCAGAAAAACACCCCCAAAGCAAAATGTTTCCACCTCCATGTTTGACGGTGGGCATGGTGTCCTTGGGGACATAGGCAACATTCCTCCTCCTCCAAACACGGCGAGTTGAGGTGATGCCAAAGAGCTCCATTTTGGTCTCATCTGACCACAACACTTTCACCCAGTTGTCCTCTGCATCATTCAGATGTTCATTGGCAAACTTCAGATGGGCATGTATATGCGCTTTCTTGAGCAGGGGGACCTTGCGGGCGCTGCAGGATTTCAGTCCTTCACGGCGTAGTGTGTTACCAATTGTTTTCTTGGTGACTATGGTCCCAGCTGCCTTGAGATCATTGGCAAGATCCTCCCGTGTAGTTCTGGGCTGATTCCTCACCATTCTCATGATCATTGCAACTCCACGAGGTGAGATTTTGCATGGAGCCCCAGGCCAAGGGAGATTGACAGTTATTTTGTGTTTCTTCCATTTGCGAATAATCGCACCAACTGTTGTCACCTTCTCACCAAGCTGCTTGGCAATGGTCTTGCAGCCAATTCCAGCCTTGTGTAGGTCTACAATCTTGTCCCTGACATCCTTGGAAAGCGCTTTGGTCTTGGCCATGGTGGAGAGTTTGGAATCTGATTGATTGATTCTGTGAACAGGTGTCTATTATACAGGTAACAAGCTGAGATCAGGAACACTCCCTTTAAGAGTGTGCTCCTAATCTCAGCTCGTTACCTGTATAAAAGACACCTGGGAGCCAGAAATCTCTGATTGAGAGGGGTTCAAAATACTTATTTCCCTCATTAAAATGCAAATCAATTTATAACATTTTTGACATGCGTTTTTCTGGATTTTTTGCTGTTATTCTGTCTCTCACTGTTCAAATAAACAAAACCATTAAAATTATAGACTGATAATTTCTTTGTCAGTGGGCAAACGTACAAAATCAGCAGGTGATCAAATACTTTTTTCCCTCACTGTAGCTGAGTGAGCATTCCAATTTTTGTACAGTTTGTAAGATTGCGAGCCGCTGGCTCTCTCATGCCGAGCCAGCCGGCTGCACGGGCCGGTTCTTGCGACGCACGAGTGCTGTTACCCAGTCAAGAGGCCCCCCACCATCGTTTCATAGATTGCTGGGGCCAGTGCTGTTTTAAGCGAGCACCGATTAAGACCCGGTAGTGTCGCCGGCACTACACTCGGCGCTGTCTTTCTCTCCCCGGCGCAGACGCTTTTACACATCGAACCAGATGCTAATTTAAGGCCGCGGGGGGGTCAACCCACGACCGGTTCGTGTCAACGCCGCTGATGTCAGCCATGGCTGGGAATTTAACTCGAGTCGCCGGGTTGGTGGCGCCGTGTGCGCTAACTGCTGCGCCACCGCTCCACCCCACAGGGGCACAGCGCAGCGACGCCTGCGCGTACCGCTGCGACGCCTGCGCGTGTCACTTGCGGCGTCAGCGATGCCCTCGAACGTGTCGGGGATTGCAGACCAAGGGGTGATGGTGCTGGCACATCGCGAGATTTTTAGAGGAGAGACATCGGCAAGAGATGGTGATCAGGCGAGAGAAACACGCGCACTCAAAACCGCCGTGAATGTTGGTGGTGGCTTCTTTCAAATGTGAATAATTAGCCATCAACTGCGGGATGAAGGCCTCGCCGTGCCTTGTTCGGTCACGGATATTGCTTTACCATACTTCACCACGCTGGCCAGGGAGGGAGCCGTCTCTTCGCCCTATCCGAAGAGACCGATGGGAGTGTCCAGACACCCGCAGGGGACTGCTGGCGCCCTCACCACGGACGCACGCACGGACATACGCATTCACGCATGGACGCACGCAACCACGCAAGCACGCAATCTCGGGTTGCGAAACCTGCCGTGGCCGCGCAGGCTATTGTGTAAAGAAGGCCTCGGCCCCGCGTGTCATTTCGCCGATCTTGATTCTGGAGGCTGCGGCTCGAGATTTCGTTGTTGAAATCGCGTATCGTGTGTCACGTGTCACGCCCGCCCGCTCTCCGCCGCTAAAAACCAAGCGAGGAGGATGGGAGGGCGCCAGGCCCCCGGGTCAGGCCTCCCCCACTGCACGGTAGAGCAGCGGACGCGGGAATTGGTTCGCTCAACCAACTGCACGGAGCGCGCTTCGCGCGGAGATCCCAAAAGACGGTCGCTACCTCCGTTCCCGAACACCGTGCGGGCGGTGCGGAGGCTCCGTGTCCATACTTCGCCGCGCTGGTTTTGATCGCGGGGCTGGTGGATGCCGGAAGGGAACGACTGCTGCGGTGGTGGTCGAGGTAAGCGGCGGAGTGGCAGCCAAAGGAGAAGAGAGAAATGCCCCGAATGAGCAATAATATTTACAATGTCCAGCACGATGTCTGACGTCGCGCCCCATTTGCCCCGAGTTTCCATCGGCGGACGGCGAACTTTGTCGCCACGTGCACTGTACCTCGACGCTCCCGTGTCCGTGGCTGCCCCACCCCCGCCTTCGCCAACCCTCGCCGACCAGCGCGGTGAAGTACGGACAAACAACTCCCACGACCCGCGCGGCGCCGGGAGCGAAACGTCGGACGCGGTGCCGTAAAAACAGCGCTGCGGAAAGGAGCGATCCGCTGAGCTTACGAGCGGAGAAAACACGAAATTAACTGTAAAGGAAGTCCCCCCGCTCAGCGTGCGGGGTTCGTGCCGCCCGAGCGCTTGGCCGCCTTATCTCGTTTGTCCCCGCAGCCCAATAACAGGATATCTGCTGGCCCCTTACTCTCGCTCTTGACCCTGTCAGAAATATCTTTCGTAAAAAAAAAAAATGTCCCGACCACACTGAGCCCAACACCCGCGGGAGTTGAGCAATAACTTTCCACTCGCTGCAATAATACAGTTTGACCTCATTAATGGGGCTTACGGTAACACTTCTTCGTATGCTCCCAAACGTGCGCACCCCCCTCAAGTGCCTTTCTGTGAAAACGTTTCCTCTGCAAGCTGGGCAAAGTGCTTCGCAGTTCCCGATGGATGCACCCTGCCACTGTGCTCTTCTTCTGTCGATTGAAAGCTTTCGTGACTGCAGGGATTCATATTCTTGGTCCTTTCGGTAAAATTTTGATTTAAAGCTTTCGTGACTGCAGGGATTCATATTCTTGGTTCTTTCGGTAAAGTCACGTTGAAGGGAAACAATAAAATAATAAAATATATAAAACAATAAAATTCTCACGACGTAGAAGGGAAATAATAAAAATAAAACGATAAAATCCTCACGACGTTTCGATTGCAACACAAGCAATCATCATCAGGTGTGAAAAAGTGGCGATTTTAAAAAAAAAAAAAATCTTGCTGTGGTTTTCACACCTGATGATGATTGCTTTGTGTTGTAAGCGAAACGTCGTGAGAATTTTATCGGTTAATTTTTTATTATTTTATTATTTCCCTTCTACATGACTTTTCCGAAAAAAACAAGATTATAATGTGCTCCTTCTTTATGAGTGCAATCTGTGAATGTGCCCCTTCTTTATGGGATGCACTGTAAATGTCCACCTTTGTGGGTGCACTCTGTAAATGTCCTCCTTATTTATGCGGTGCACTCTGTAAATGTGCTCCTTTATCAGTGCACTCTGTAAACACTCCTTATTTTTGGGATGCACTCTGTAAATGTGCTCCTGTCCATGTAAATGCAATTCCTTGTGACTAATTGAGCTCTGATCTCACCCTCCCAACCTCGTGGGATCTCAGCTCAGCAAGGGTCGAGTTTTTTTGAATGCTGTTTTTACGCATGCCGAGTTGTCTCCGGTTCCCTCCCACACTCGCGGAATTGGCCCAGCGTCCCAACGTAGTGGGGACCTTCCTAAAAAAGGTCACGTGACTCCAGTGAGGCTTTCCCAAGCAATAACGGCGCTTTATTCACGTCATTTATCGCTATCACAGTACTTCTGTTCCCTCCTTTGGCCGTCACTCCACGGATGTGTTGAGATTGCCTGTTGTACTATACTTGCATGCTCCAAACCCAACTGTATGGGTCTCTATGTAAATCCACGTGTCTCCATGGATTTACTATCGCACTACTGTGGCTTGTCTTTAATGTATCTCTACGTATCTCTATGTATCTCTGAAGGTCTGTGTATATGTATGACCCTTTATGTATCTATGTGTCTCTATGTGTCTCCGAGTCTCTGTGCACCTCTGTGTATCTCTGTGTATCTCTATGTTTCTCCGAGTCTCTGTGTATCTCTATGGGTCTCTATGTGTCTCCGAGTCTGTGTATCTCCATGTGTCTCTATGTGTCCGTCTCTGGCGTAGGCCAATCAGCTTCAAGGACAATGCACATATATTATCAGAGCGTGTTTGTTTGCATGTTCACCACAAGTACGTATTTGGTGTTTGAACACACCACGTGTTTCATGGCCAGAAAGGGTAAAACCTATCCTTATGATACTGGCAAGAAAGGTCCAATGTTTTAAAAACTTCTTTTCAGTTCACCTCTTGCCGCGGAAAAGCGCGGCCGTGGAACCCTCGACCCCGGCGGCCCGGCCCCACCGGGACCCCCTGCTGCCTCGGGCCGGTCCCCCCTATTGCAGCGGGCGACTATGAAATGGCATCGCCGTCGTAGTGGCGAAACACAAAACGGCGGAAACCCAATCACCGTGGCGGCGGCGACGACGACGCAGTGCGGCCGGCGGCCCGCGCGATAAGACCCGCGCTTGCCCGGCGCGGTCTCCCTCCCGCCGAAGCTTTTACGGCACGTATCGAAAAAAGGGGCCAAACGTCGGTAGCGGTTACCGGTGACGATCGCGGTGATGGCATACGGCAAAAATCAGCAGCCCCCCCCACCCCTCGCTTCGTGTCGCCACGTAAACACGCGAGGCGTTTTAGTCCGCGCGCCTGCAGGCCCCTCCTAGACCTGCAAGAGACCACAGCAGAGCTTCTCTCGCCGCCGCGGTCGGGCAGCTAAATGCACACATCATCGCCGCGTGGAGGGGATGCGACTACGATGTTGATGATTATGAACCCCCAGACGCATTCAGACGTGTCGTCGCGAGGCCACCGTGTCCCGGTTTGGCCCCCCCGTACCGCGCGGGACTTCATTAGCGAGCGTCGTTTTGATTTGACGTCAAGTTTGTGCACCGTTTTGCGATTTCTTCTTGCTCGAAAGGTTCGAATTAATTTTTTTTTTTTTCCATCACCGATTTCCAACAGCTTAGTTGCAACTGCTATCGCTTTCGTCATTGTGGTTGCCCAGGTCACTCTCACACAAACGGGACCCTCGACAGTTCTCCGCCGGTCGAACGAAACCAACTTGAAACTCGGTGGCCCCGCGCTGGTATGGCCCGGATGTGCCAATGGAAAAGCAGCACTGGAAAACGTCCACGAAAACGAATCCAACGAACTCCATCCCCACCCCGCTCCCCCATCCCGCTCCGCCACCCGCCCCCCGCTCACCTCTCGTGCGTGCCACGTAGGCGCAGATTTCCTCGGCGACGTACTCGCCGGGCGGGAAGGAGAGGAACTGCGCCTCTTGCAGGTCGTGGTAGAGCCGCACGTGCAGGCCGGGCTGCTCGCGCGGCCAACTCTGGCTCAGGGCCGCCTCGCCGAGCTCCCACCACGGCGCCGCCGCCGCCGCCGCCGCCGCCCCCCCCTCGTTCACCGATCCGGAGCGGTGCAGCGACGCCGAGCCGCCGTTGGGCAGCGGCGCGGGCCGGCCGTCGCCGTTGTCGCCGCGGCCGCCGCGGCCTCCTCCTCCGCCGCCGTCGCCGCTATCGTTGCTGCCGCTGCCGGCGCTCACCGTGCCGTCTCTGGTGGCGGCCATGACGCCCAGGCAGGCTAACATCGGCATAAGGAGAGGGGGGGGGTCCGGTTGGCTGGCACGGCTGGAGGGGGGGGGGGGCTACGGTCGCCCTCCGCTGCCCCCGCAGCGCCGCCGGGACTGGGGGCACGCCGGCGGAGGAGGAGGAAGTTCCGCCACGGCGACGGCGAGGCCCGGGGGCGAGCCGCGGTCCGCCTGGAGACGAAAAGACGGGAATTGGCAACATGCATGTAGTGAGGGAAAAAGGCATTTGATCCCCTGCTGATTTTGTACGTTTGCCCACTGGCAAAGAATTATCAGTCTATAATTTTAATGGTACGTTTATTTGAACAGCGAGAGACAGAAAAACAACAACAAAATCCAGAAAAACGCATGTCTAAAATGTCATAAATTGATTTGCATTTTAATGAGGGAAATAAGTATTTGACCCCCCTCTCAATCAGAAAGATTTCTGGCTCCCAGGTGTCTTTTATACAGGTAACAAGCTGAGATTAGGAGCACTCTCTTTAAGAGTGTGCTCCTAATCTCAACTCTTAAAGAGAGTGCTCCTAATCTCAGCTTGTTACCTGTATAAAAGACACCTGTCCACAGAAACAATCAATAAATCAGATTACAAACTCTCCACCATGGCCAAGACCAAAGAGCTCTCCAAGGATAGCCAACCGTCCCTTGTTACACCGGGACAGTCTGTGGACTAACATGTGTGTCCGGGTGGCAGGAGTCGATTTGCGCCGAGACCGGGTGCCGGTGTTGCTGCGCTGAACTTTATCGCGAGAAGCTGCTGCACGGTTCCGATAACGGACCCTCGTGCCGACTTGAGAAACACGTCCAGGCGTGGCCGACGGTCGGTGGGTGACCCCATTTGGGCGAGCGATTTGGTCATCGGGCCATAGAATTAAGCCGTGCCACAGACATGCATCGAGACCGCGGCACTTGCGTAGACTTGCACAACGGGGATGTTTTTTATTTATTAGAATGGTAAAGAATGGCCACGGGAGGTGGGGCGTGGCTTTTAGCGGTTAACGCAAAACCACGCCGTGACCCTGACTACGAGCGAACTCCATTTCCGGGGCACGGCCAACCTCATTATCGTCCATATCGGCTGCGACAGGAGGTCACGTCCATATCGGTTGCGACGGGAGGTCACGTCCATATCGATCACACGTCGTGTTCGAAAGCCTTTTGCCGCGCGTGCGGCGGCGTGGCCTGACCCCGGCTTCGGCCGGGGTCGGAGGTCGTGGATTCTCGGCGACGGACAGCGCGTTCCCCCCCCCCACCCCCGTCCAAGACCAATCCGCCAGACCACGGTCAACAGTGGTCGGCGTGGACGACCGTCGTCCTTCCTGGCGAGCGACCGCCCGCCAAGCACCGTCGCGTGCCACGTGACGGAAACCTCTCGCGCGCTTCTAAAACTATTAAACTAGAAAAAATTATTTTACCTTACCAGGTAAGGTCCACTTGGGCGATGTGGCTCTGTTTCTGAAGCGACCTGGCTATCACAAACGACAGCTCGGCGAGGTGGCAATGTGTGGCGGCAGCCAAATGTTCTTGAGCGCGCGACGTTCATTCTAAATGTGGAGGGGAAAAACCGGAGGCCCCGGAGAAAAATCCGCACGATCCTCGGGGAGGGAGAGAGGGTTGGGATTGAACCCACCACCTCCTGTATACCAGGCCAGGCGGATAACGTCTCGCCAGCAGGGCATCCAACCGGCTCGTCGTAATCGTCTGCCCACCCGTGTCCTCACCCACTCGCTCGCCCTGACCTACGACCTTGGCCACATCAGCGGTTTCTACGGTGCAACAAAAGAGCCGCACGTGGACGGCTCGGTCTCTCACCGCACCACCGCCCACCATCCCCCACCGCCGTCATCATCATCGGCATGATGTTTGCTTTTATAAAGCATGTTGCAGCATTTGCCATTGCTCGCAAACGCCACTGCTAGAGGGAACTGTATGTAGAAGCCCTCCCAGACGAGGTCATCGGGGTGTCTGTTCTTCCACGCTGGACGGAGAGACGTCGTGGAAGAGGAGGGAGTACCCCTCACTTCACCCACACCATACGCGTCCTGCCCATCGTGGACTAACTGTGGTGAACCCATTTCTACCGCTGGCTGGACAGAGGTGGTAGAGTCGCGGGGGGAGTGGGGGGGTGGTGCAATAAACTCGTTCACGATAACAACGACGATCATGCGATTTATTCGCCCGGCAAAGCCTCACCGCCGAGTCTCAGGGAATCTCTGTCGAGGCGGATCCTGCACCGGGATGTTTTGCTCACCTCCTTTGTAACAGTCCACGGAAGCAGACATCAGAGAACTACTTCCAAGGTGGGGTTTTGCTTTACAACGGTGAACACCAAATGTGAAAATGCACCAAAAAGAATCTCTGTAAAATTAAGGCCGTTAGAGCAACACAGTTGGCACACAAATGAAACGGTGCACAAATGTGCTGTGTAACGATTCTAAAGTTGTACATGAGATGAAAAGTGGTTGAGATAAAGGGTGGTGGTTATTATTAACAGTGGTGGTGTATTCTTAGCTCTTTCGGTAAAGTCATGTTTTATATATATTTTAATATTTCAGTGTTTCCCTTCAACGTGACTTTACCGAAAGAGCTAAGAATATGAATTACTGCAGTCACGAAAGCTTTAAATCAAAATTTAGTGGTGGTGTAGTTATGGTGTGACCGGAAAACAGGTGGGAGTGGTTAAGGAGGGGTTGGAGTAGTGATAGGGGTAATGATAGTGGTTATAGTAGTGATAGGGGTAAGGGGAATGCTAAAAGTTGGGGTAGGCCTGGTCGTAGCTGGGCGACGGGGGCAGGGAGTAGCAGTTAGGGGTAGTGAAAGGGGTTGGGGTAGTGAATGGGATAGGGGTTAGTGATAGGAGTAGGGGTAGGCCTGGTCGTAGCTGGGGGGTGAGGTTTAGGGAGCAGCAGTAGCATGATGGGCGTGGACAAAAGAGATGGGGGTTGCTTAAAGGGAAGGAACGGAAGCAGGTTGAGGTGATGACGATTGTTTTGCGTGCTGCAGCGGGGAGTTTGATATCAGCGAAGGGAAGCACGAAGGAAAAGGGACCGAGAGAGCGTGACTGGGCGCAGGGCGAGGGAGGCACAGAGAGGGACAGTAGAGAGATTGTGAGCGGCGAGGGGGCGGGATGGAACCGAGTAAGAGATGAAAGCAGCAAGAACGGGGGGAAGAAAATAGCAAGATAAGGTGGAGGGATTTATCGAGTGAGAAATGTCAACAACAGACGGCGACAGTAGACGGGGAGCCGGTGGAGGAGAGCCGAAGTGTGGGAATTGAGGTCAACATAATCCGGGCTGGTGTGTGCTGCGTCTTTTTGGCGAAATAATGTTTGCCAACGAACGTTAGCCGTGAAATGATCGCCTCGCACTCCCACAGCCTCACACAGAACCGCCGGCGCTGCCAGTGGCCGCAAGCAAAGCCATATCCGCGGAAAAAAATATTTCGTCTTATTTTAAATGTCAATAATAATCTTATCATATCTAATCCATGTCACGAGCCAATTAATAAAAAAAAGCCAATTAATCTCTCTCATCCATATCTTGTCTGCATATAATCTCTCATCGAACCCCACGTTTTGTCTCTCGTCTCTCTCATCGCACGACGTCTCGGTCTCATCCGCATCTCACTTCTTTCCACTCACTGCATCTACCACTCTCTCACCTCCGCTGCATCTCCATCTCCCGTTCAGATCTCTTCTGCGACTCGGCCCGTCGTCCCTCCCGAGGGCGACGGAATGAGCACCACTTCGGGTGGGAGGTCAACAGCGGGTTTTGTTCTACGGACAGACTCGCCCCTGCCACGGCAACGTGGATATTCCATCGCTGGCTCTGCGAGGGTGCGCACACGTGAGATGAGCACCAATTCCTCAATGCTCATCCGAGCAGCAGGAAATCACCGACTAGATCTGCCAGATGGCCACACGGCCCCGCGCCCCACCCACCCCTCGCTCCGCCACCACCGCCAGCCACTTGTGGACACCGCACACTCAAACGTTGCGGCGGGCTGCCCGTCGCCACTTATCGTCACCGTCATCATCACCGTCACCATCGTCGTCGTCCGCCGATCACACTCGCTGCCATCCCACGGGGCCGCTCTGGTTCGGCGCGGCGAGCAATATCGTCACCGCCAACTGGACGGTGCGGCACAGTGAACACGCGCGTCCGTCCCCTTGGAAAGCCAAGGTGCGCTTGGACGAACGCGCCGAGCGTTGCTATTTGCGAGCTGCGCGCGCGCGCCGCTGCCAACGCGGCGTCAGCAGCGGGCGGCATCGCCAAGCGTTTTTTATTTTTCTTTTACACGGGTTTCCCGACCGATGTTCAGATGACCGTTTTTTTTTTTTGGGAATCGGTCGTCGTTTCTGAAAAAGTCATCAAATCGAGAATGAAGGTGGAAGCGACGCGCGACGCTTTAACCGCCTCTTCTGGTTTCAAGCCACGCTCTCTGCGATGCCCCCTCGAGTTGTCGCGGTTGAAGCGCCACGCGCGCTCACGATGCGTTTTGTTTCGTGCGTCGTGAAGCTTCAGTGCCGTTTGAACCCGGCTGAACGATCAGACCGCAGCGTGGCGAGCGCCACTCTATAAATGACTCGGCAGAAGCAGGGGCGGCCGAGTAGCCGACTGGCCAACTGAACGACCGACTGACCGACCGACTCACCGGTCAACCGGACCGCCGGGCACTTGGCCGTGGGGGCACAACGAGCAAGCGGCGCTCTCCCCACCGACGCGGGGTTAAAATAAATTAAACTTGCGGGGGCGCCGGATCGGGAGCGGCGTTGCTGTGGGGTTGCTCGACATTTCGAACTGTGCGGTGCACTGCTCGCTCGCCCATGGATTCCTATCGGGTTTTATTTCGTGCGGCCAATCTCAAATCGATCGCGCAAAAACGAAAAAAATAACGAATCAGGAATAACCGGACTGTTTCGGCTTTCAACAGGCGCCATAAACGCAATTTTAAGAACACGGCGAGACCTCACCTAAAACCGTTTCTGGTCCCCCCCCCCCCACCGTTTTCGCCGCTGCCACATGGGTGTGGGCGGCCTGGGCGACGCGGTGGGCTGGCGAGCGAGCGAGCGAACGGACGATGCGGGGAGGGGCATCCGTGACCTACGGGGGCACGCGACCGCCGCCGGTGGCCGTGAGGCCGTGGGGAGCGGCCCGCGGGAACTGTCGCGGACGCTCTGCTCCTCAAAAAGTGACCCTCCCGGAGGGCGCACAGCGTCGCGAGAACATTGAGGCGGCATGACGGCGGCTCCGAAAACCGCCGCTCTGCAACACCGCACACGTGCGCGCGTTGCCGAAGGACAGAACAGACGTTGGAGCATAGTGCAGCACAACAGCGGATTGTGCCGCCAATGCCCGCGTAGCCCCACGAGACGCAGCGTCCGCTCGTGCTCGTGCGATTTCACAACGATGCCAGCCGCTGCCGACTTCGGCCGTGAGCCGGGAATCGAACTTGGCCCTTGGCATCCGTAGCGCAGTGCGCCGACCGGTGCGCCACTGCTCCGCCCGAGTGTACAGCACGACACACGCGGATGGGAAGGATTCTTACGCGCCGCTCGATTCCACATGCGTACCATTAATCCCAACATCGACGTGACGAACATGTGCCTGTAAAGGCCCATTGTCCCCAAACGTTGCCTATTGCATGTTTCCTTTTCATGGCACACAGCGTTACTGACACGGAACGCGCCGTGTTGTTCGTGTTATCTGTGCGTGTGGACCACCGCCAACGCAGCAAAAGCATCATCAAAATAACTGAATGATGCATCGATTCATCGTTCAAATATTTGGTGATAATGCTGCTTCTACAGCATCGATGAATCATCCCAACTCTGGTTTTGCTCAGGCAGCACTGCACCTTCCCCAGCCTCTCCTGTCACGTCCCCCCCCCCGTCACTAGACCACCCCCATATCGTCAGTATTCGCAAGCCTCTCGTAAAGCCACGCTGTAAAGCAATCTAAAAGACCATTCAAATGTGACTTTGGTTGTTGCGATCCTAAGTAAATTACGTGTTGGCCATTGAACGCGTGTGTGAGCGCGCCTGCGTAAGGAGCCAATGAGTGGCTTGCACGAAGTGCTTTGGCCCCTTGACACTCGAAGAGCCTTGACCCAGGGTGCACATTTTCAAGTTGTACCCAACTGGGCACACCCCAAAACTAAATAGAAAAGTATCGCCCCTCCACCGTGTGTAGCCTTACAGACCCCCTGGAGCGAGCGCTGTTTGCAAGCACCTATTAAGGCCGCACGAGAGGCGCGGTGAGCCCAATCCCAGCGCCTGGTCACCTATTTATGTCCCCCGGGTAGTGCCAGGCCAGGTGCACTCGGGAGTACAAAACACAAAGATTTTATATCGTGCACACACCAAGTACACACGCACACAAAGACAAAGACCGCATCACCCCGCATATCCCCAACAGACTGTTGGGGCAAGTGCCGTTAGCGAGCGCCTGTGGAGGCCGACACGGCACGCGAGGGTGTGGCCAACACCACGCCCGGCCGCCTTTGTCTCCCCAGCGGAAGTCTTTACGCACCGCAGCCTGTTATTTGAGGCCGAGCCGACCGAGGGGAGGCCCAGGCCCGGCTCAGACAATCGTCGCCGGTGTTTGGCCGCGAGCGCGAATCGAACTCGGGCCGCCGGGCTCGTAGGCGCAGCGTGCTAAGAAGCGCTGCGCCACCGCTCCCCACACGCACTCGCATGCCCCACACACCCGCATGCCCCACACACTCGCATGCCCCACACACCCGCATGCAACGACCCCAATGGCGCTGCTCCCTGGGTGCACCATGTGCATGCGCCCTTGCCTCTGCGCACCGTGGCACTTATCTCCGAGTGCACCGTACAGCTGTGCCGAATATAGCACTATTGGCTACGTAGGGTGAGAAAGAGGTTCACAACGCGCATACGTACGGGGATGCGTGGGTCCACGTGTACATTTACATTGGTATTTGGGTGCACTCTGTAGTTCTGCACCCCCCCCCCCCCCCCCGCTCTGTACGCGTCATCCCTTTGTGCACAACACAAGTGTGCCCTTCTCGATGTAAATGCATAACCCGCATTTGCGTGCACTAATGTAAAAATGTGCCCTCCTCCTGTGTAAAATGTCAACGTGCGTAATCCGCAGTGTTCTGTTACTATCGCCGAAGATAAGCAGGTGAGAGGCCGCTTAGCGGGCGACTGGATGGGCGACTGCGATGTTGTTCATGGGTCATTAAGAGGCCGAGGGGCAGCCCGGTCGCACAACAGAAGGGCAGTGCAGCAAAGCCTATTGCTGTTACCGGTCTTGTATGCTGCCGTGTAGATGCGGCACCCCACCTTCAACAACCCACACTGACCGCTTAATTATGGTCAAACAACCCCCTCGGTCGACATGGGGGGGTGGCGGGACAGGCCACTTGCTATCCAGCAGTGGATTGAGAAGGGGCTGCACGTGTGCCCGCTTCAATGGGTGCACTATGTAAATGTGCCCTTGTCAATGGTAGCATGCACCGTGCCAATGTTACCTCCTGGCACGCGCCCCTCTCCATGGGTACACTTTGTAAAGACATCTCTTGGACGCAAATGTTCCCCCCCTCCTCCTCCGTACTATATGGGTACAGTGTATACAAAGACAAATATCCCCCGTATAGCCTTAACATACTGTAGGGGCAAGTGCATTTAGCGAGCACCTATAAAGGCCGGAACGGTACACGAGGGGGTGGGTGGCCAGCACCACGCCCGACCGCCTTTGTCTCCCCAGTGGCGATGCTTACACACCGCACCAGGTACTCATTTTGAGGCTGAGTCGACCTAGGGGAAGCCCAGGACCGGTACAGATAATCGTCACCGGTGTTGTCCGTGAGCGGGAATCGAACTCGAGCTCGCCAGTGTATACACGCCTACCCTACCCCCACACACCCCACCTGCAGCAGGAGGAGACCTGCAGCTGGCCTGAGTTCAGCAGGGAAGTGGAATGGAGAAATGAACTCTATCGGATTACTCTACTGGGAGGAGGCAAAGCCTGCAACACGTGGGCTGAGCTGTCAGCCCCTCCCTTCCCCATCCTCGCACACTTCTACATAGCCCCTCCCACTAAATTAACTAGCCCCTCCTACTCAATTAACTAGCCCCTCCCACTCAATTAACTAGCCCCTCCCACTCAATTAACTAGCCCCTCCCACTCAATTAACTAGCCCCTCCCACTCAATTAACTAGCCCCTCCCACTCAATTAACTAGCCCCTCCCACTCAATTAACTAGCCCCTCCCACTCAATTAACTAGCCCCGTCCACTCCTCACATAACCCCCGCCCAATGATCGTGTAGCCCCGCCCACAACCCACGTAGCCCCGCCTACTAGTGTAGCCCCGCCTACTAGTGTAGCCCCGCCTACTAGTGTAGCCCCGCCTACTAGTGTAGCCCCGCCTACTAGTGTAGCCCCGCCTACTAGTGTAGCCCCGCCTACTAGTGTAGCCCCCGCCCACTGTCAATGTAGCCCCGCCCACTGTTTGCATAGCCCCGCCCACTGTTTGCATAGCCCCGCCCACTGTTTGCATAGCCCCGCCCACTGTTTGCATAGCCCCGCCCACTGTTTGCATAGCCCCGCCCACTGTTTGCATAGCCCCGCCCACTGTTTGCATAGCCCCGCCCACTGTTTGCATAGCCCCGCCCACTGTTTGCATAGCCCCGCCCACTGTTTGCATAGCCCCGCCCACTGTTTGCATAGCCCCGCCCACTGTTTGCATAGCCCCGCCCACTGTTTGCATAGCCCCGCCCACTGTTTGCACAGCCCCGCCCACTGTTTGCACAGCCCCGCCCACTGTTTGCACAGCCCCGCCCACTGTTTGCACAGCCCCGCCCACTGTTTGCACAGCCCCGCCCACTGTTTGCGTAGCCCAGCCCACTGTTTGCGTAGCCCAGCCCACTGTTTGCGTAGCCCAGCCCACTGTTTGCGTAGCCCAGCCCACTGTTTGCGTAGCCCGGCACACTGTTTGCGTAGCCCGGCACACTGTTTGCGTAGCCCAGCCCACTGTTTGCGTAGCCCAGCCCACTGTTTGCGTAGCCCAGCCCACTGTTTGCGTAGCCCAGCCCACTGTTTGCGTAGCCCCCGCCCGCTGCTCAGGTGAGCCCCGCCCGCTGCTCAGGTGAGCCCCGCCCGCTGCTCAGGTGAGCCCCGCCCGCTGCTCAGGTGAGCCCCGCCCGCTGCTCAGGTGAGCCCCGCCCGCTGCTCAGGTGAGCCCCGCCCGCTGCTCAGGTGAGCCCCGCCCACAGCTCAGGTAGCCCCGCCCACAGCTCAGGTATCTCCACTGACTGCCCAGCAACCGGGAAGCGACCACGAGGCAAGGGATGCGTTTTAACTTGCGATAAAATAAACTCGGGAGTTTTGCTAAATATTCCGGACGGACTTAATATAAAATAAACTATTTTAACTAGTTTTTGTTTTTATTTTATTCTACCAGGTAAGGCCCACCGAAACCACCAGGACTCTCCCGGCCAAACCAGGACATTGGGTGTCTTTTTTTGGCGAGGCTATGGGGCCGTCTTGAGTTTCCGGTATTGTGTTGAACTTCATTAATATAAAACTGTGCAGGGGACTCCTCTACTTACGAACGAGTTCCAGGGGTCTCTGTTCGTAATTCGATTATGTTCGTAGGTCCAACTTTACTCCTGTCGATTCCAAACATGTTGTACGGCGTGTACACTAAACACGAGGGATGGCTTTAAAAGTTGTATAATCTCCTGTAGACGTAGATGCCACTGGTTCTCCGTGTTGTGCAGATGTAGATGACACCACCGCCATCAATTGCGCGGCGGTTGAACTTACGGCTCTCGGTCCGAACGGGCAACTGGACATACGGACCGGGCTTGTTCGTATCTCCGAAAGTTCGTAAGTCGAATGTTCCTAAGTGGAGGAGTCCCTGTACCGCACGGGTTTGATCATTTATAGGCCCAGAGTGCCGACTCATATTTGGTCCACGGTGGAAGAGCCTGTAAGCCAGGGTGTGTAGCAGCTTTCTGGAGAGAGCGAGTGAGAGAGTTGCGGGTAAAGAGAGATGGGTGGGGGGGGGGCGATGGCGATCATTCACGGCCCTGGGTCGCAGCAGCAGCAGTAGCTGGGGAGGGGGGGGGTTCTGGGAATTTTGTGGACGGGAATGACGAGGCTGACGGCAATCCCATTCCATGGCTATCGAGCGGCCACGGGAAACCCCCCCGGAAACACCCCCCAAGAGCAACGGCGGTGTCTCCACCCACGCAGGCGGTGTCTCCCCCCACGCAGGCGGTGTCTCCCCCCACGCAGGCGGTGTCTCCCCCCACACAGGCGGTGTCTCCCCCCACGCAGGCGGTGTCTCCCCCCACGCAGGCGGTGTCTCCCCCCACACAGGCGGTGTCTCCCCCCACGCAGGCGGTGTCTCCCCCCACGCAGGCGGTGTCTCCCCCCACGCAGGCGGTGTCTCCTCCCACACAGGCGGTGTCTCCCCCCACGCAGGCGGTGTCTCCCCCCACGCAGGCGGTGTCTCCCCCCACGCAGGCGGTGTCTCCACCCACACAGGCGGTGTCTCCCCCCACGCAGGCGGTGTCTCCCCCCACGCAGGCGGTGTCTCCCCCCACGCAGGCGGTGTCTCCCCCCACGCAGGCGGTGTCTCCCCCCACGCAGGCGGTGTCTCCCCCCACGCAGGCGGTGTCTCCTCCCACACAGGCGGTGTCTCCTCCCACACAGGCGGTGTCTCCCCCCACGCAGGCGGTGTCTCCCCCCACGCAGGCGGTGTCTCCCCCCACGCAGGCGGTGTCTCCCCCCACAGGCCGTAATTACAGCCAGCGCCTCGGGTCCCGTAACTCGACCCAGCAGGTAGTTGTAGCAGCAGCAGCAGCGGCGGCGGTTGTATTAATGATAATGATGATAAAATAATATGAACCTCATGGCGGGACCCCGAATAAACGGAAGTCAAAATCGTCACTGTTTTGATTTTCGGCGACTCCGTCCCACCGCGCACAGAAACACCGCGTCCCACCTGGCGCGGATGGTTCCGTTGTCGTGTCGTGTCCAAGCGCAGCAACAACGAGGACGAATGCCGTAGTCATAAACAAAACTTTGAAACTTTGATCGGCGCATCGTGTGAACCTCTCGAAGAGGAACAGATTGCCGCGTCGTTCGCCTTCGACGGACATACGTTGACGTCGCAACGCGGTTTATGCGAGAGCCGGGAGCTTACGTGACCCCGGGGTCCCGCCATAAGGTTCAATTTGTAATCATCGTCAAAGCCAGGATCAAAGCACTGCTTGGAGAAGCCGCTTCTCCTTCGACCCCAACCCAAAGCTGCCACCATCTCTCGCGGCTCTGCGACACGCGGCAATCCATCTGGCGCCCGCCCGCCGCTCCATCGCCGCGACGGACAACTTAGGGGCCCATCCATTGAGTAAGGTTACGCAAAAATTTGTCAAAACCCCCCCACCCACCTGCGTACGTACGCCTGACGCACCCCCCCAAATCCTATAGAACGGCCGATATTTAATCCATGCAGAAACGATCAAAGATTATTAATAATATTAACGTGTTTAAGCAAACAGATAGTTCACCGCTGGCTGCATTAAAGAATTAAGTTGCGTGCCTTGGCCACTAATGTTTGCTGAGCTGCGTGATAGCTCGCAGGCAGTGGCACACAAGTGACACCTCTCTCCCACAGTCCCACTTGGCCCGGCAGTACTTGTGGTCTGACAACTGAAGAAACTAAACTGTGGTTCATTTGAAGGCCAATGTAGACAAATTAGTATCGAGGCTTCACCCCCACCCGTTTCCTGTGCGTACGTGCATTGTCAGTAGACCCCCCCCCCCCATACGCAAGCTACGCATTTGGGTTAACCCCTCTCCATTCGTACGGACTCAATGGAAGGCCCCTTCCGTCACGTTGCCCCTCTCTCCACCTCCTCCATCATTCGTCTCGACCAACCCCACCCGTGACCAGTCATCCCTTCTGCAGGCGACGTGTCCCGCCCAGAGCCCACGCGTTCGAACGTCAACAGACGTCTTCGGCAGTCCAATGACACGAATAAACAATGTACTGTAAAAAGCCATTTGTCAATCAAATCAATGCTGGGTGCAGGCCTCCACACCCTGTGGGGGTTGTCAGACCGCACTTCAACCTGCCCCTTTTGTACGATCAGAATTATCTTAGAGCAGCGCGTCAATTTACTCGATGGGTTATTTTTGAAGTTATTTTTGTCTCCAGGAGGCAAGACTATATCCCCGTACAGACGGAAACAGATGGCGATCAGTCCACTTTGCTGTACCGACTTTCTCCTGGCGAGAGCCAAGGGTGTGACGCCTTCCTAAGGCGCCGACGGGAAGGGAGTTTCGCGACATCCGTGTGTGATCCACCAACCCTCGCTGCTGTCTCCACAACAGTGCTGGGTCCGAAGGCCACGTGCATAGCCACCCCCACACTACCGTATTCTCCCCACACTACCGTAGTCTCCCCACGCTACCGTAGTCTCCCCACGCTACCGTATTCTCCCCACGCTACCGTAGTCTCCCCACGCTACCGTAGTCTCCCCACGCTACCGTAGTCTCCCCACGCTACCGTAGTCTCCCCACGCTACCGTAGTCTCCCCACACTACCGTAATCTCCCCACACTACCGTAGTCTCCCCACACTACCGTAGTCGTAGTCTCCCCACACTACCGTAGTCTCCCCACACTACTGTAGTCTCCCTACGCTACCGTAGTCTCCCCACGCTACCGTAGTCTCCCCACGCTACCGTAGTCTCCCCACACTACCGTAGTCTCCCCACACTACCGTAGTCTCCCCACACTACCGTATTCTCCCCACACTACCGTAGTCTCCCCACACTACCGTAGTCTCCCCACACTACCGTAGTCTCCCCACGCTACCGTAGTCTCCCCACCCTACCGTAGTCTCCCCACGCTACCGTATTCTCCCCACACTACCGTATTCTCCCCACACTACCGTAGTCTCCCCACGCTACCGTAGTCTCCCCACACTACCGTATTCTCGCCACACGCTACCGTATTCTCATCATTACAAGCGCACGACATTCCAAGCGCCCACTCTAGACGGTATTTCGTCAATGCATTCTTGTGTTTTTTTTCCCGGGGGGACGTCGTATCTTCCTGAAAACGCAACTTGCACTTTCTTCAAAATGACCTCCAAAGTTCGCCGTGGAGCATTTCACCCCCCTCCCGGGAGTATCGAACTCACACCGCGGAAAATACGCTCACGAAAAATAACATTGCGTTTGGGGGGGGGGGGGCAGGGATTGGGGGGCAGGCTCTGATTCACGCAGCAGTGCACCGACTACGTATGATGACGTATGATGACGTCTGATGGATGACGATGATTGCCACGGGATCGAGATGGTGGTGGTGGGTGGGTGGCTGGGTTAAGTGATTTCCCAATACCACACACCCCGCCCCCCTACGTCTCTTTCTCTCCACCATCAAGGTGGGGGCGGGGATGGTTGTCAACGCTCAACTCTCCACGGGGATTTCCCGCTGAGCGAAATCGAGAAAGGCAGCCACCTTCCTCCTCGGTCCATTTGGCCGGTTTCGCTCTGCCCCCACCGACGGCTGTTCACCGAACCCCCGTGTGCCGGTCCAAGTTCGATTCCCGCCCAAGTTCGATTCCCGCCCACGGCCTAACGAGCTATCAGTGCCAACAAAATACACGCGTGTGATACCCGGTAACTATCCAGTATGCCTATTTAATAAGTAATAAAAAATAATTTAACTTTTAAGAAAAACACGCTTTTATTAAATGTACGAATGATGGAAGAACTCCACGACTCCAGGAAGTGGCCCCGAAGCTTTCCACAACGTAAGGGGGCCGTGGTGATTTACAGCCAACGTGAGCTGACAGTGGACAATTAGACCCAAGCCAAAACATAACATTTAAAAAAGATTGTTTAAAAATATATATTATGATAGAATATAGTAGTGTCATCAGTATGACATAAGTATACCAGGTTTGCAATCGATACCACATTGGGAAGTGAGTTAAAATTGAGTTACAAGATTTGAGAATACAACGACAACAACAACAACAGCAACAACAACAGACAGAGTGAGTTAAATGAAAGCGTTTAAAAAGCTGGTCATTACGTCGCATTTTTCCCCCATTGTAATTCTAATTCAGGGTCCCATTGTGTTAAGTGCAGCCTCCACCTCGTATCGTCCGTCCACTCTATGTCCTCTCTGTTTATGTGCTAGAAGGGCCATTGCCTGAAACATCGCCAATTATACTTTTTTTAAGGCCACAGCGTTGTTGACGAATGTGTAGAGTTCTGTGTTATCTGTGTGCTACTACCAACTACGCATCAAGAGATCCGTCCCCCAGCAGGCTGACGCCAACATATCATGCCCAGTGTGCCACAAGCGTGTTCCAGGTTCATGTTGGCCTCTTCATTCATCTGCGCTCTCACCAAATCCCAGACTCATCCCAACGAAGCGTGTCAAGGTCATCGTCGACCTTTGATGGACAAACAAGAGACTACCAGCACAACAGCAGCAGCAGCACCATCACCAGGTTACTTTGTGATCCCTAGGGTGACCTTACAACACTGTGGGCCAAACCCAGACACGTCTTCCTCGAGTCAGCACTCGGTATGTTATCAACAATGTGCGCTATTCTGTGATAACGTTCAACATCGCACTAACGCCGCCAGATCTCGGTACGAATATATTCCTGCCGCGACCCGAACACAGATACCATTTCCCGGACTGTACCGGGCCAAACACGGACAAGTGGCAACTCTAGTGACACTGCGCTGGCATTGGTGCACTAGACCATGGATCTCTGTGTAAGGCTGTGGGGCTCTGTGTAAGTCTATGGGTCTCTTTGTAGGTCTATGGGGCTCTGTGTAAGGCTATGGGTCTCTGTGTAAGTATATGGGGCTCTGTGTAAGGCTATGGGTCTCTGTGTAAGGCTATGGGTCTCTGTGCGAGATTTCGGGTGTCTATGTAAGGCTATGGGTCTCTTTGTAAGTCTATGGGTCTCTGTGTAAGTCTATGGGACTCCGTGTAAGTCTATGGGGCTCTGTGTAAGTCTACGGGTCTCTGTGTAAGGCTATGGATCTCTGTGTAAGTCTACGGGTCTCTGTGCGAGATTTCGGGTGTCTATGTAAGTCTATGGGTCTCTGTGTAAGGCTATAGGTCTCTGTGTAAGTCTATGGGTCTCTGTGGAAGATTGCGGGTATCTATGTTAATATGTCTCATGTGTGTGGGTATCTCCAGTCTTGCGTTAACCAATGTACTCCACATTCAAATGCAAATTAACTCGTTCCACGCGCCCGATGATTGTTCAAACACGTCCCACGTGAAGCACCACGCAATTAAAGTTGTCTCTGTCAAATGAGCCAATTCAAATTGAGACCGATATCTCAGTGTTGCCCGTGTGCGCACGTGTTGCCCGTGTGCGCACGTGTTGCCCGCGTGCACACGTGTTGCCCGTGTGTGTATGTATGTACACGTGTTGCCCGTGTGTGTATGTATGTACACGTGTTGCCCGTCTGTGTATGTACACGTGTTGCCCGTGTGTGTATGTACACGTGTTGCCCATGTGTGTGTGTTTATGTACACGTGTTGCCCGTGTGTGTGTATGTACACGTGTTGCCCGTGTGTGTGTATGTACACGTGTTGCCCGCGTGTGTATGTGTTAGGACAAGGGTATGAAGGTACCGGACTGAGAGTTTGAATGTTGCGAGATTTTCTAAACGCTCTTTGCAAAACACGTCATGAAAACACAAAACAATCACAGGCACTGCAGATACAAGGGGGACATTTTAAGTGGATAAGGCATTGTGTGTCTCTATATAAGTCAATGCCTCTGTTAGTCTACGAGTCTCTATTAAAGTCTATGGATACCTATTAAAGTCTCTGGGTCTCTGTGAAAGATTCCGTAAGTGTATGGGTATCTACTCAAATCTATAGTGTGTACGATGCTGCGAGTCTGTGGGTACACATATACCGGTCTATTTAAGTACACGAGGTCTCTGTGGGTCTCTGTGCAAGATTGCGGTACAAGCGTGCCCTCTGTGTGAGCATGAACACGTGCCCTATACAAGTGCGTTGCAACCATGCCCTTCGTACGAGCGATCAAACATTTCATGTTCGGAGCATCACAGATGCGTGCTACGCGTGGTATAAAATTAGTAGTTGCTCCCTCTGTGCACGGGACGAAACATGCCCCACTCACTCTCGATACGGGCAGCAACGGGGCATTGCAAATATGCAGACGTGCCCCTCTGCCCAGAGAGAAATCTCAAAGGGTACAGCCAGTGCGGGTCCTGTAGCATATGTTATAAAGGCCCTAAATTAAAAAATATATATATTAAAATACACAATTTTAACAGGCATAGTAAAGTACTGTAATTGTACATTTTCATTTGCTATACAGCCAGATAATACGACAAATCGCTAACCTTAAACACCCAGTCGTTCATAAAAGTTGAAGGCGGTATTACCTACTATAATCACCCAGAAATGTCTGTCCGTCCAGCGCGTGACGTCACTCCACACGAGGCCCACCCCCCCCCGCGTGACGTCACTCCACACGAGGTCCACCCCCCTCATTAATATTCATGAGTGGGTGGATTTTTACAGGAACGCAGAGGAAGGTCGAGCTGAATTAAATAATTAATTTCGCAAAGTCGCTTCAAATATGACGACGTTTCTTTACAGAAAGTGACGGTAAAAAATAAATCTACGCAGCACAGTGCTACATCCGTGTGTGACGTCACTGCAAAGAAGCCCCCCCCCTTCATTAATATTCATGCCCGCGTGTAAATTTACACGAACGCACAAGAAGGTCGCGCACTCCACATGCCGCACCCCTCCCCCCTCATTAATAATCATGTGCGTGTGACGTCACTCTACATGCCGCACCCCTCCACAACCATTAGCGGATGACGTCACTCCACATGGGGCATGGGGCAACCCCCCCCCACATTAATAATAATGAGCTGAACAATTTTCCTATTTAATATTTCAGATTTACTGCAATATATACACCCGTCCTTGGACGGGCAAAAAAAAGGCAGTATAGTACTATAGTAATAGAGCAAGTGCAGAATCACTGAACCGGAATTTATAGCTTGAAAACATTTAGCGCGGGGGAAACTTGAAAGTGCAGCAGCAGCAGCCACTGCTACGCGTGCAGCAGCCACTGCTACGCGTGCAGCAGCCACTGCTACGCGTGCAGCAGCAGCAGCCACTGCTACGCGTGCAGCAGCAGCAGCCACTGCTACATGTGCAGCAGCCACTGCTACATGTGCAGCAGCCACTGCTACATGTGCAGCAGCCACTGCTACATGTGCAGCAGCAGCCACTGCTACATGTGCAGCAGCCACTGCTACAGGTGCAGCAGCCACTGCTACATGTGCAGCAGCCACTGCTACATGTGCAGCAGCCACTGCTACATGTGCAGCAGCCACTGCTACATGTGCAGCAGCAGCCACTACGTACGCAGCCACTTGTGCTCACGATGATAATCCGGCACTGGGCACAAGCAAACACGTGCCCGCCCACCCCACCACCACCACCCACCACAGTTCATGCACTGAGAGCCAGAATGTTAGCCGCGTTCGCGTGCGGCGGTGTCGCGGCTTGTGGGCCCCGAGGGGGGAGAGAGAGGAGGGGGGGGGGGGTGCTTGTGAGTGGACGAGTCAGCGAGTCGTGTGTGCGGTGGGACGCGGTGAGTCGGTCAGTGGGCGAGCGAGAGGCGTGAGCTGGTGGGGAGATGCGTCAGTGAGTAGGTGAGCGATTGCGCGAGTTAGGCGAGTTGGCGTGAGAGTAGGTTAAGTGTGGGCAGGGTGAATAGTTTGATAGATGGGTGAGTTGGTGTGAGTGTAGGTTATGTGAACAGGATGAATGGGTTTGATAGATGGGTGAGTTGGTGTGAGTGTAGGTTATGTGAGCAGGATGAATGGGTTTGATAGATGGGTGAGTTGGTGTGAGTGTAGGTTATGTGAGCAGGATGAATGGGTT
Organism: Petromyzon marinus; assembly: GCF_048934315.1. Classification (NCBI taxonomy): domain Eukaryota; kingdom Metazoa; phylum Chordata; class Hyperoartia; order Petromyzontiformes; family Petromyzontidae; genus Petromyzon; species Petromyzon marinus. The sequence continues at coordinate 3,475,796 of NC_133710.1, read as the reverse complement.
TGATAGATGGGTGAGTTGGTGTGAGTGTAGGTTATGTGAGCAGGATGAATGGGTTTGATAGATGGGTGAGTTGGTGTGAGTGTAGGTTATGTGAGCAGGATGAATGGGTTTGATAGATGGGTGAGTTGGTGAGTTGGTGTGAGTGTAGGTTATGTGAGCAGGATGAATGGGTTTGATAGATGGGTGAGTTGGTGTGAGTGTAGGTTATGTGAGCAGGATGAATGGGTTTGATAGATGGGCGAGTTGGTGAATTGGTGTGAGTGTAGGTTATGTGAGCAGGATGAATGGGTTTGATAGATGGGTGAGTTGGTGAATTGGTGTGAGTGTAGGTTATGTGAGCAGGATGAATGGGTTTGATAGATGGGTGAGTTGGTGTGAGTGTAGGTTATGTGAGCAGGATGAATGGGTTTGATAGATGGGCGAGTTGGTGAGTTGGTGTGAGTGTAGGTTATGTGAGCAGGATGAATGGGTTTTATAGATGGGTGAGTTGGTGTGAGTGTAGGTTATGTGAGCAGGATGAATGGGTTTGACAGATGGGTGAGTTGGTGTGAGTGTAGGTTATGTGAGCAGGATGAATGGGTTTGATAGATGGGTGAGTTGGTGAGTTGGTGTGAGTGTAGGTTATGTGAGCAGGATGAATGGGTTTGATAGATGGGCGAGTTGGTGAGTTGGTGTGAGTGTAGGTTATGTGAGCAGCATGAATGGGTTTGATAGATGGGTGAGTTGGTGAGTTGGTGTGAGTGTAGGTTATGTGAGCAGGATGAATGGGTTTGATAGATGGGTGAGTTGGTGTGAGTGTAGGTCATGTGAGCAGGATGAATGGGTTTGATAGATGGGTGAGTTGGTGAGTTGGTGTGAGTGTAGGTTATGTGAGCAGGATGAATGGGTTTGATAGATGGGTGAGTTGGTGAGTTGGTGTGAGTGTAGGTTATGTGAGCAGGATGAATGGGTTTGATAGATGGGTGAGTTGGTGAGTTGGTGTGAGTGTAGGTTATGTGAGCAGGATGAATGGGTTTGATAGATGGGTGAGTTGGTGGGTTGTTATGAGAGCAAGGTATGTGGGCAGGTGAGTCGGTTGATGGATAGGCGTGTTGCTAAGTGGGTGGATCGGGTGAGTGGGTAAGTGGCTGGGGGTGGTGGTGGTAGTAATAAAAGTTATAAATCTCGTGCCAGCCACTCCACGCTCACCGGACACTGTACAAGGGCCAGTGCCGGATTAAGCTAGTGCAGGGCCTGTAGCATATGTTATAAAGGGGCCCTAAATATTTGAAAAATATATTAAAACACACATTTTTGTTTACTTGCATAGGAAAGTAATTGTATGTTTTCATTTGCTATACAGACAGATAATACGACAAATAGCTAACCTTAAACACCCAGTCGTTCATAAAAGCTTTAAGGCGGTATAGCACTATAGTAATAGAGCAAGTGCAGAATTACTGAACCGCAGTTGATAGCTTGAAAGCATTTAGCGCGGGGCCCTTGAAAGTGCGGGGCCCGTAGCAACAGATGTAGTAGCTACTTGTGCTGCTAGGATCATCCGGCACTGACAAAGGCAGCGGCAGAGCCGTCTCTGCATGCCGCTGAGCGCACAGTCAGAGCGTGGAGCAGAGGGGCGGAGGACGAGGCAGGCAGATTGGGTGCCTCTGGGAGGATCCGCATTGGGAAAGCTGCATATTGACCGCCTGCCAAGGTGCGTGTGTGTGCGTGGAGGGGGGGCTCGTGAAGGACACTGCTGGGCAGTTGGGGGGGGCGGTCGCCCTCCCAACAACAGCGGGGGGGGGGGTGCAAGAGTAGCGACGCTCACAACAACGAGCGGAGCCACGGGGGGCGGATAAAACAGGCACAGTAGGGAGCACAGGTGGTGCGCATCTGCGAGCACCTCTGGGTCTGTCACCGTGGCCCTCCTGCCAGCGAGCCTTCGACACTCCGTGGGGCCCTCTCCTCTAAGGTGCACTTAAACTGGCACAATCGCTGGGGTGACGTCATCGTTGCAAATGCCATGTGCTGTTGTGTTAATGCGCGCGCGTGCGCGTGTGTGAAAATTCAATTATTTGTGCGAGAGCGTGTGTCTGTGTATTGTCTGTGAATTGTCATCGCAGTCAGTCGGCCCGTGGTACATGCTGGGTCTGCCCCGTGACCTCCTGCCAGCGGGCGTTCGACACTTCACGTGGCCTCAACGTGCACCTAGCCTGGCACGAGCGCAGTGGTGACGTCACCGCCACTTAGTGGCGAATGGCGGTTGTTGTTGTTGTTGTGTATTTTGTCTGCATGCAATTCTCGCTCACGACCAACAAACAACACAGGTTCCTGAGTCTCCTGAGGTTGACTCGACCTGAACCGAGTGCCTGGTGCAGTGAACATATTGGCACACTGGGTACAGACAAATACACTCACCACATTCACTAACAACATTCACAAACAACATTCACTAACAACATTCACTAACTACATACACTAACTACATACACTAACCACATTCACTAACCACATTCACTAACAACATTCACTAACTACATACACTCACCACATTCACTAACTACATACACTCACCACATTCACTAACTACATACATGTACTCACCACATTCACTAACTACATACATGTACTCACCACATTCACTAGCAACATTCACTAACTACATACAATAACCACATTCACTCACTACATTCACTAACCACATTCACTAACCACAAACACTATTCTTGGTTCTTTCGGTAAAGTCACGTAGAAGGGAAAAAATGAAATAAAAAATATAAAACATTGTTTTACCTAAAGAACCAAGAAAATAACATTCACTAACTACATACACTAACAACGTTCACTAACAACATTCACTAACAACATTCACTAACTACATACACTCACCACATTCACTAACCACATACACTAACAACGTTCACTAACAACATTCACTAACAACATTCACCAACTACATACACTAACAACATTCACTAAATTTTGATTTAAAGCTTTCGTGACTGCAGGGATTCATATTCTTGGTTCTTTCGGTAAAGTTACGTAGAAGGGCAACAATAAAATAATAAATATAGAAAACAATGTTTTATATTTTTATTATTTTATTGTATAGAAAGCAATGTTTTATATTTTTATTATTTTATTGTTTCCCTTCTACGTGACTTTACCGAAAGAACCAAGAATATAACATTCACTAACTACACACTCACCACATTCACCAACTACATACATGTACTCACCACATTCACTAACAACATTCACTAACAACATACGATAACCACATTCACTCCCCACACTCAATAAGCCACAAACACTAACCACAAACAACCATATTCACTAACCACAAACAATAACCACAAACACTAACCACATTCACTAACCACAAACAATAACCACATTCACTAACCACAAACAATAACCACATTCACTAACCACAAACAATAACCACAAACAATAACCACAAACACTAACCACATTCACTAACCACATTCACTAACCACATTCACTAACCACAAACAATAACCACATTCACTAACCACAAACAATAACCACATTCACTAACCACAAACAACCACATTCACTAACCAAACAATAACCACGAACAATAACCACATTCACTAACCACAAACACTAACCACATTCACTAACCACAAACAATAACCACATTCACTAACCACATTCACTAACCACAAACAACCACATTCACTAACCAAACAATAACCACGAACAATAACCACATTCACTAACCACATTCACTAACCACACACACTAACCACATTCACTAACCACAAACAATAACCACAAACATTAACCACATTCACTAACCACAAACACTAACCACATTCACTAACCACAAACAATAACCACATTCACTAACCACATTCACTAACCACAAACAACCACATTCACTAACCACAAACAATAACCACATTCACTAACCAAACAATAACCACGAACAATAACCACATTCACTAACCACAAACACTAACCACATTCACTAACCACAAACAATAATCACATTCACTAACCACAAACACTAACCACATTCACTAACCACAAACAATAACCACAAACAACCACATTCACTAACCACAAACAACCACATTCAGTAACCACAAACAATAACCACATTCACTAACCACATTCACTAACCACAAACAATAACCACATTCACTAACCACAAACAATATCCACATTCACTAACCACAAACAATAACCACATTCACTAACCACAAACAATAACCACATTCACTAACCACAAACATTAACCACATTCACTAACCACAAACAATAACCACATTCACTAACCACAAACAAAAACCACATTCACTAACCCACAAACACTAACCACAAACAACCACATTCACTAACCACAAACAATAACCACATTCACTAACCACAAACACTAACCACATTCACTAACCACAAACAATAACCACATTCACTAACCACAAACAACCACATTCACTAACCAAACAATAACCACGAACAATAACCACATTCACTAACCACAAACACTAACCACATTCACTAACCACAAACACTAACCACATTCACTAACCACAAACAATAACCACAAACAATAACCACATTCACTAACCACAAACACTAACCACATTCACTAACCACAAACAATAACCACAAACAACCACATTCACTAACCACAAACAACCACATTCAGTAACCACAAACAATAACCACATTCACTAACCACATTCACTAACCACAAACAATAACCACATTCACTAACCACAAACAATATCCACATTCACTAACCACAAACAATAACCACATTCACTAACCACAAACAATAACCACATTCACTAACCACAAACATTAACCACATTCACTAACCACAAACAATAACCACATTCACTAACCACAAACAAAAACCACATTCACTAACCCACAAACACTAACCACAAACAACCACATTCACTAACCACAAACAATAACCACATTCACTAACCACAAACAATAACCACATTCACTAACTACAAACAATAACCACATTCACTAACTACAAACAATAACCACAAACAATAACCACATTCACTAACCACAAACAATAACCACAAACAATAACCACATTCACTAACCACAAACAATAACCACATTCACTAACCACAAACAATAACCACATTCACTAACCACAAACAATAACCACATTCACTAACCACAAACAATAACCACATTCACTAACCACAAACAATAACCACATTCACTAACCCACAAACAATAACCACATTCACTAACCCACAAACAATAACCACATTCACTAACCACAAACAATAACCACTTTCACTAACCACAAACAATAACCACATTCACTAACCACAAACAATAACCACATTCACTAAACCACAAACAATAACCACTTTCACTAACCACAAACAAAAAACATTCACTAACCGCAAATAATAACCACATTCACTAACCCACAAACAAAAACCACATTCACTAACCACAAACAATAACCACATTCACTAACCCACAAACAATAACCACTTTCACTAACCACAAACAATAACCACATTCACTAACCCACAAACAATAACCACATTCACTAACCACAAACAAAAACCACATTCACTAACCCACAAACAATAACCACATTCACTAACCACAAACAATAACCACAAACAATAACCACATTCACTAACCCACAAACAATAACCACATTCACTAACCACATTCACTAACCACATTCACTAACCCACAAACAATAACCACATTCACTAACCACAAACAATAACCACTTTCACTAACCACAAACAATAACCACATTCACTAAACCACAAACAATAACCACTTTCACTAACCACAAACAAAAAACACATTCACTAACCACAAATAATAACCACATTCACTAACCCACAAACAAAAACCACATTCACTAACCACAAACAATAACCACATTCACTAACCCACAAACAATAACCACTTTCACTAACCACAAACAATAACCACATTCACTAACCCACAAACAATAACCACATTCACTAACCACAAACAAAAACCACATTCACTAACCCACAAACAAAAACCACATTCACTAACCCACAAACAATAACCACATTCACTAACCACAAACAATAACCACAAACAATAACCACATTCACTAACCCACAAACAATAACCACATTCACTAACTACATTCACTAACCCACAAACAATAACCACATTCACTAACCACAAACAATAACCACATTCACTAACCACAAACAATAGCCACATTCACTAACCACAAACAATAACCACATTCACTAACCACAAACAATAACCACATTCACTAACCACATTCACTAACCACAAACAATAACCACAAACAATAACCACATTCACTAACCACATTCACTAACCCACAAACAATAACCACATTCACTAACCACAAACAATAACCACATTCACTAACCCACAAACAATAACCACTTTCACTAACCACAAACAACCACAAACAATAACCACATTCACTACCCACAAACAATAACCACATTCACTAACCCACAAACAATAACCACTTTCACTAACCACAAACAATAACCACAAACAATAACCACATTCACTACCCACAAACAATAACCACATTCACTAACCACAAACAATAACCACATTCACTAACCACATTCACTAACCACAAACAATAACCACAAACAATAACCACATTCACTAACCACATTCACTAACCCACAAACAATAACCACATTCACTAACCACAAACAATAACCACATTCACTAACCCACAAACAATAACCACTTTCACTAACCACAAACAATAACCACAAACAATAACCACATTCACTAACCCACAAACAATAACCACTTTCACTAACCACAAACAATAACCACATTCACTCGATGTTGGAATTCCCTCCCCCATCACTGCCACTCAGCACCCCCCCCACCAACCCACACAGCCCAAAGACCTTCCCGGTAACGACGCCGTTCCTCCATTTGACAAGTGTCTCAGCAATTCCGTCGGCGACAACCCCCCAAAAAGGCCCCCCACGATTCACCAAAAACCTCCTTCAATGAATGGCGCGGTGATTCGTCGACGTACAAACAGCAACGCAAACCTCACGGAGCTGGTCGTGAACACGCTGAGAGAGACACACACACGAGACACACACACAGACATCACACGTACAGAGACACCCGTAGGGGGTTGTGTTAGATACAGGCCACGGTAGTCGAATCGAAAGAGAAGACTACGAAACAGACGAATCTATTTATAACTTTATTCGCGCTGTTTGTTGCTGGTCGCTTGGCGCTTTGTTTTGTCAGACAGACAGACCGAGTGTCCCAGACTGACAGACCGAGTGTCACAGACAGACAGACCGAGTGTCCCAGACTGACAGACCGAGTGTCACAGACAGACCGAGTGTCACAGACAGACAGACCTAGTGTCACAGACAGACAGACCGAGTGTCACAGACAGACAGACCGAGTGTCACAGACAGACAGACCGAGTATCACAGACAGACAGACCGAGTGTCACAGACAGACCGAGTGTCACAGACAGACAGACCGAGTGTCACAGACAGACAGACAGATCGAGTGTCACAGACAGACAGAGTGTCACAGACAGACAGACCGAGTATCACAGACAAACAGACCAAGTGTCACAGACAGACAGACCGAGTGTCACAGACAGACAGACCGAGTGTCACAGACAGACAGACCGAGTATCCCAAACAGACAGACCGAGTGTCCCAGACTGACAGACCGAGTGTCACAGACAGACTGACAGACCGACTGTCACAGACAGATAGACCGAGTGTCACAGACAGACAGACCGAGTGTCACAGACAGACCGAGTGTCACAGACAGACAGACCGAGTGTCACAGACAGACAGACCGAGTGTCACAGACTGACAGACAGACAGACCGAGTGTCACAGACAGACAGACCGAGTGTCAGACAGACCGAGTGTCACAGACAGACAGACCGAGTGTCACAGACAGACAGACCGAGTATCCCAGACAGACAGACCGAGTATCACAGACAGACAGACCGAGTTTCCCAGACAGACAGACAGACCGAGTATCCCAGACAGACAGACCGAGTGTCACAGACAGACAGGCCGAGTGTCACAGACAGACAGACCGAGTGTCACAGACACCGAGTATCACAGACAGACAGACCGAGTATCCCAGACAGACAGACCGAGTGTCACAGACTGACAGACCGAGTGTCACAGACAGACAGACCGAGTATCCCAGACAGACAGACCGAGTATCACAGACAGACAGACCGAGTATCACAGACAGACAGACCGAGTTTCCCAGACAGACAGACCGAGTGTCCCAGACAGACAGACCGAGTGTCACAGACACCGAGTATCACAGACAGACAGACCGAGTATCCCAGACAGACAGACCGAGTGTCACAGACTGACAGACCGAATGTCACAGACAGACAGACCGAGTATCTCAGACAGACAGACCGAGTATCACAGACAGACAGACCGAGTATCACAGACAGACAGACCGAGTTTCCCAGACAGACAGACCGAGTGTCCCAGACAGACAGACCGAGTGTCACAGACACCGAGTATCACAGACAGACAGACCGAGTGTCACAGACAGACAGACCGAGTATCACAGACAGACAGACCGAGTTTCCCAGACAGACAGACCGAGTGTCATAGACAGACAGACCGAGTGTCACAGACACCGAGTATCACAGACAGACAGACCGAGTGTCACAGACAGACAGACCGAGTATCACAGACAGACAGACCGAGTGTCACAGACAGACAGACCGAGTGTCACAGACAGACAGACCGAGTGTCACAGACAGACAGACCGAGTATCCCAGACAGACAGACCGAGTATCACAGACAGACAGACCGAGTTTCCCAGACAGACAGACAGACCGAGTGTCACAGACAGACAGACCGAGTGTCCCAGACAGACAGACCGAGTGTCACAGACACCGAGTATCACAGACAGACAGCCCGAGTGTCACAGACAGACAGACCGAGTGTCAGACTGACATACCGAGTGTCACAGACAGACAGACCGAGTGTCACAGACAGACCGAGTGTCACAGACTGACAGACCGAGTGTCACAGACAGACATACCGAGTGTCACAGACTGACAGACCGAGTGTCACAGACAGACCGAGTATCACAGACAGACAGACCGAGTATCACAGACAGACAGACCGAGTGTCACAGACAGACCGAGTGTCACAGACAGACAGACCGAGTGTCACAGACTGACAGACCGAGTGTCAGACTGACAGACCGAGTGTCACAGACAGATGGACAGTGTCGAGCGGTGATGACAGGCGACCCACGAACGCGTGGCTGCCCCTGGCACCCCAAGTGCTGTTTGCGCAACAGGCACTCACTGTACATAACGCGGGCCGCATTCTTATTGTGTTACCCGCATTGTGCACGCGAGGCTATATAGACACACACACAGACACACACACAGACACACACACGCACCTGCCTAGCTGGCAGGGAAACGAGCCACACGCGTTAGCAGACGGGGTCACAAGAGATGTACATTTATTTATTCATCCGTGGCGTTATTTTACTTGTAATCATCCAGGCCACGTAGAGTGGCGTCGGTCACTGCCGAACTTTGGGTTTTTTTTCCCTCTCGTCGTTATTGTGGTGGCCCAGGTCACCCACCACTCGATCCCGAGTCTCTCGGGTTCCCACCTGGTCAAGCATCATGAAGTGGAGGTTTCGATCCAGTTCAGTGGTGATCACGGAATCTCACAGAGCCAGGTTAGGGCTTCGAACGGTTCAGTGGTGATCACGGAATCTCACAGAGCCAGGTTAGGGCTTCGAACGGTTCAATGGTGATCACGGAATCTCACAGAGGCCATACTAAGGCTTCGATACGGTTCAGTGGTGATCACGGAATCTCACAGAGGCCAGGCAAAGGGTCCCGAAGGGTTATCAATCACTGGCCTCGGAGTCTACCTTAGCCTCTTCTGCACACCAGGTCAATTTCTCATTTTTTAATTTCCTACATCATTTCAACGTCTCGAACAACCCCACCCCCTAACTCCCCCAGCATAGAAATGTTTTCCGGAGCTCAGCCCTGGTCGTCTCCTCTCCCTGTACATGCAGTTAAAACCCCCGGCGTGGCACCGAACATCTGCTGTGCCACGTGAGAATCCCTTTAAACGCACAACGCCCAGCAGGGGAGTTAATAAGTAACCGTGCCGGTGCAAGAAGTCAGTTGTAGTCTTGGAATCAACAAACTGTCTATCTCTCTCTGTATCCCTACAGGAACAATATTTGCTTTAGTTTGCAGGGAACCAATCCTGTGTGTGTGTATAGTTCATAGTTCCATTTATTTGGTATAGCCCTGTGAGCCGTTAGGCTCTTGAATCGGGTGCAACCGCAACAAACAAAAACATGAACAAGAAAACATCTTAAAGTGATTATGTGACTGTGCAAACAGAAAATACAGGAAAAAATATCAAAATATTCCTGAAATAGCACCGTACACCAACGCTGTGTGCAAAAATCCCAGTGGGATGCAAGTCAAACAACACCAACCACAAGACAACGAAGATTAAGGACATCCGTCTAACTCCGTACTACAATAAACAAAAACATGGCCAAACCAAAAAAAACGTTTTCGAAATCACCCCCCCCCACCCCTACCCCGCAGCACCTCCGATTAGCAAGGTTGGCTACGTAGGGTGCGAAACAAGTTAAACATATATACAACATTCAACAAGTTAAACACATACACAACATATAAAACATCCAACAATACCCAGCGGTCCTAGCGAGCGGCGGCGCGGTCACGGGCCCGGCGAGTGTCAACCTCGGGGGCTTGCTCAGCGCAGGCTCGCGAAACCTCTTAAGCGGCCAGCAACAAACGGCACTGTCGAAAGTATGCGCGGATAGCACACACTGCAATTCGTTTTCTTGAATCGATGGAGCAAAGGGTTGTTGTTGTTGTTGTTACGAGAACTTGGGAAGCTATAAGAAGAGCCGTAAAAGGCCAATCAATGCTGCACCGCATAATTGATCTAAGTGTGGGCACATGGACACATCCTAGCAGGACCGGCTTCGACTTTCTGAGTCTCATCCGCAGGTCTGTAGTCTTGTTTCAAGGATTGTGTCGCCTGGTGTCATTTGGCAAGTAATATTTAATACATCCATTGTGTTGTTTACATTCTCCACAACGACGCTCGTGATTGTTGCGAAATTTGTATTGTAACGCTGTGCCTGGAACTGGGACCCATATCTAAGACAGAGAAGAGGCCTTGGCCGATAACAAACCTGTCAACCCCTTATCAGTGCCCTCTAGCTTATTACGGACCAATTCAGACCTTATTGGTCAACCCCGTGCCCCTTATACATCTCAAAGTTCCTCCTACAAAGTCCCATCACAAGGTAGAAACACAAACAAATAGACAAATTAGAATTTGTATTGCCCGTATTGAAACGGCCACACGCCATATGGACCTGCAAACTCAATTTCCCCTGCACAGGAATACGGGGTAAAACCGCATGGATTGACGCGGTGTGCTAGAAACATCGGAGAGGTCACCCTGCCACTCAACTTCTGCCGACACTAAATGTCGAAACCGGACCTGGGTTGGGGGGGCTCTTGGCCCGCGTCGAACCAAACAAACGGTACGTGCGGAGAGAGAGAGAGGGGCGAGTTCCACCCGGTTTGAACCTAGCCTGCCCCGATTATTTAGCAGCACGCAGACGAAGGCCGCGTCATTTTTCAAGTCGTTATCATCAGCAGCCGTGATCTTGCCACTGCTGGATAGCAAGCAGTGACCGCCACAACCAAAATGATCCGATCGAAATCCCGAATTTCGATCTGATCATTGGGGTTTATTGGTAATAAATCGGCAATTTGCGACCCCCACTGCCACCGTGTAGCATATTATTATGTGCCAGGGACTGTATGAGATGATAGGACAATAGTCTGAGTCCATAATTGGCAACAAGTAACGGCAAAGCAGTTGTAAGTGACTCAGTATTGTGCGCAGTTGCGTATACAGAGTCCACGACTTCCCTGAAGGCATCAACATCTTCAGCGAGCGCGATGCCGATCACACAACGCGGTTCGAATTCGACCCTCGATCGATGGCTGTGCCATCGCCGCACACGCGTCGAATAAAAAGAAAGGGACAAGTCCTTGCTTACTAACTACTCCTCTATTATTTTTATTACTTTATTACACGCTTTATTTTAACTCACTGTTGTTATCGTTGTTGTATCCTCAAATCTTGTAACTCAATTTTAACACACTTCCCAATGTGATATCGACTGCAAACTTGGTATACTTATGTCTTACTGATGACAATACTACATTCTATCGTAAAAAATAAATATATATTTTAAAACATTCTTTTTTTATACATTATGTTTCGGCTTGGGTCTAATTGTACACGGTTAACTCACGTTGGCTGTAATTGCCCACGGTCCCCCTTACGTTGTGGCAAGCTTCGGGGCCACTTCCTGGAGTCGTGGAGTTCTTCCATTACCAGGACATTTCATAAAAGCGTGTTTTATTTTAAAGTTTTTTTGTATATACTTATTCATTGCTGGAGAGGTTGTACCCCCCTCCTCCTACCTGAAAATCCTGGCTCTACCATTGCCCACAAGACAATGACGACCCACTGCGCGCCTTGTCCTGAACAAGTCGAAATGACACGTGGATGTACTGCAACTTCTTTCGCACCGTACGCAGCCAATCGTTGCTGATCGGAGGTGCGGCGGCGTAGTGGGGGGGGGTCAACAAACGCAGTATATATTGTATCCCACGAAATGTGAAATACAATATATGTGCTGTAGGCGCAGATGGCCAAAGTGATGTGGGTAGGGGGGGTGGATGCGCCCCATCAAGGTCAACCTAAGGCAGAGTTGGAGCCCTACAGGGCGACCACGCCAAGCGTGACCCAGGTGCTACAGGCTGCAGCGCCTGGCTATGTCGCGGGCAGCAGAAGGCGATGCCAGCCAACATCCACCCAGCCGTCAACCCGCATCGACCAGCGTGGTGAAGTATGGTCACGTAACTAAGCGTATGTTTTTGGGCGAGACTGGCTCACAAACAACAGAAAATGAACGAGACTCGTGCTTGTGTCATCGGTCAAACAAAAGCAATTAACTTGCAATGATAAAGAGATAATAATGTAACGTCAAATGTGCGTGGGGGGGTGTGCATGTGACGCTATCGCATTGCGCAATCGGCCTTCGAGCAGATACAGTAAAGCAAACACACCAACAACCACGTCACCACCACCAACCACAACCACGCCACCACCACCAACCACAACCACGCCAACACCATCAACAGCCACAACTACACTACCATCAACCACCACACCACCACCATCAACAACAACCACCATCAACAGCCACAACACCAGGCCACCGCCACGCACTTGCAGGAAGTCGCAGGCGACATTCGACGACCACACAAATCGCCATGCAGAATCAACAAAGAACAACGACGAAGTTTCCCATCGCGAGTGGGCCCCTGCACTGGAACGTCGGGCAAATGACGCCCTTGGTCGTGCAGCGCGTGCGGCGTTGGCTACACCGAGTTGCGTTGAGGTCGCTGCACAGTAAACATAGCTCACCACGCGTAGTGCCACCCACTACCAACTACCCACGTGCCAACTACCCACGTACCAACTACCCACGTACCAACTACCCACGTATCCAACTGCCCAACTACCCACGTACCTACTACCCACTACCAACTACCCACTACCAACTACCCACGTATCCAACTGCCCAACTACCCACGTGCCTACTACCAACTACCCACATACCTACTACCAACTACCCACATACCTACTACCAACTACCCACATACCTACTACCAACTACCCACGTACCAACTAAACACTACCAACTACCCACGTACCTACTACCAATTACCCACGTACCTACTACCCACCTAACCACCGACTACCCACGTAACCTACCACCTGAATATACCTACTGCGCACGTACACAAAGCATCGCAACTCCATTCCGCCTCTGGGCGGATTTGAGATCAAATATAATATTCTATGACCGCGCAAAGCCCATCGGGGGCTTACCCAGAGCAGACATCATCATTACGACTTCAATACCACACACGGCCGCGTGTGCTCAAAGTGAGACACATTCTGAAACCAGTTTCAATCGTCTGGGTCTCATCCGCAGTCACGATGGGTCCCGTGCGCTCTCTGAATTCACTGTCTGAAAGGGCAGTCACCACGGGGGATTCTTCACGGAACCCCACTTGCTGTACTGTAGAGCTCCACCAACCCTCGCTCTCTCTCCCCTCTTACGCGCTGCCAACAGTGGCACGCATAGTAGCTACAGCCACCTTCGCCACCACAACAACCCATCATCACAACCACCATCACCAACTACCACCGCGCCCCACGTTCTGACCCATCTCGGATGGGGTTCCCCCGTTCCGCACGACCAGAACCGAAACCAAGGAGAGGATGTGTAGGGGGTGCCACGGTAGCACGGTGGTGCCAAGGTAGCACGGTGCCACGGTAGCACGGTGCCAAGGTAGCACGGTGCCACGATACCACAGTAGCACGGTGCCACGGTAGCACGGTGGTGCCACGCTACCATGGTAGCACGGTGCCACGGTAGCACGGTGCCAAGGTAGCACGGTGCCAAGGTAGCACGGTGCCACGCTACCACGGTAGCACGGTGCCAAGGTAGCACGGTGCCAAGGTAGCACGGTGCCAAGGTAGCACGGTGCCAAGGTAGCACGGTGCCAAGGTAGCACGGTGCCACGCTACCATAGTAGCACGGTGCCACGGTAGCACGGTGCCACGGTGCCACGGTAGCACGGTGCCAAGGTAGCACGGTGCCACGCTGCCACGGTAGCACGGTCCCACGGTAGCACGGTGCCACGGTAGCACGGTACAACGCTACCACGGTGCCACGGTAGCACGGTGCCACGCTGCCACACTCACCGACTCGAAGGCTCCGCGGGGGTCGGCCGATCAACGCTGTTGGCTGCTGCTGCTGCGGCGACGGCGGTATCCGTGCCTCTGTGCCATGGGGCAGAATCGCGAGGCCTCGCCAACACGGGAGGTGGTGGTGGTAGTGGTGGTGGTGGGAACCTTTCTCGCCCACGAGACGCGACGCTTAGCGAACCAAGTCGATTGCGAGCAGCGAGCGTTGCTCGGGGCGGGAAGGGTGGACGAGATTGGAGGGTGGACGAGATTGGAGGGTCGACTCTGGCGGGGCTGTGTTGGGGGGGGCTGCTCAGATCCTTCTTCTTGCTGCTTGCTGCTAGGAGCAGTCGCGGACGATCTCTGGCTTGGGTGCGCGCTCGCCTCTGCTGCTTCCTGCGTCCGAGAGGAGGAGGAGGATGATGATGGGGTGGGGTTTGCGAGGAGGAGGGATGATGTCGCGTCACACGCTGGCTCGCACGAGGCGAGAGAGCGGAGAGAGAGAGAGAGCTGAGAGAGAGCCGAGAGAGAGGGAGGGGAGAGCTGAGAGAGAGCGGAGAGAGAGAGGGGGGTGGTAGCTACGAGGCGGGAGGCGCTATTGGACGGAGGAGGGAAGAGGCGACTCGTGGAGCCGCTTGCTGTTTGGTTCGCTCCGCTCGCCTGCGCACGCCCTCCGCTTGGTGCGCACGGCACGGGGGGCGGACTTGCTTGCGTGCTTGCTGCTGCTGCTACCTCTGGTGATCGTGGTGTGTGGTGGTGTGTGGTGGTGGTGGTGTAGGCACCGCCCCGTGTGGACCCGAGCTTCCGCGTGGAGAGAGAGGGGAGAGGAGAGGAGGGAGGGAGCTGGTGGAGAAGCTGGGAAGGGCATGGGGGTGCACAGGAGGATCCGCCAGGAAGAGGATTGGAGAGGGGATGCTAGAGAAAGATCAAAGGGATGATGATGACTACGAGAGGGGTGATGAGAGATCAGTATGATGGTGATTGGGCTGTCGAAGGAAGCGGTGGGAGGGAGGGGTGAGGAATGAAGAGGGGTTGTGTTGAAGATGATGAGACGCGAAGGGGTGGGGGTTAACGATGGATGATGTTTGACGATGTATCGAGAATTAACTTGGGATGGTGTGGGACGGGAGGAAAGGGCGGGACAAGGCGATTCGGGAGACCGATTGTGCTGTGTTGATGGTGGCGGCGGTGGTGGTGACGGGGAAAATGAAGCGAAAAGATGGAGAAGATTCAGAGGTGGGTTGGTGGTTGATGCTTGGGGTTGAAATCCTGACAAGGCAATGAATATGGCATGAACTGTCGACCTCCCACCGAGTAGAACTCGATTTATCAACCTCGGAGGGGATGATGGGCAAAAAAAAAGTGGCAGCTATTATTGTATTTTAATTAAACAATCATCGTCGGCCATCATCGATCCACTGCTTACGAAGCCGCTGCCGCCGCCACCTCTCACGATCCTGCATGAATCCACCCAGCAGCTGCACACCACGAGCTGCTTTCGAGGCTCCATCTCCTCTCGGTGGACGTCACCGGTGCCCCCGTGGCGAGATGTTAACTACCTCGCGTGGTATACAGGAAGTCGTGGGTTCGATCCTGACCCTGACGCCTGCTGCTGTAGATTTGTAGTTTGCGGTGTCTCTCCCCCCCCCCCCCCCCGTGGTCGCGTGCATTTTTTTCTCCGGGTCCTCCGGGTTTTCCCCTCCACGTTTAGAGACGCGAGGATTTGGCTGCTGCTTAAAAATTCCACGCGATAAGCCACTCCGATTGAGCTGTCATTTGTGATGGCCAGGTCGCTTCTGAAAACGAGTTTTCATAGCTTAGCTTTACCTGGTAAGAGAAAATAAATAGTTTAGTTTAATTATCTCGGGAACGCGTTCCGTCCTTTTGTTGCAGCTCCATGATCATTATTGACCATCGGCATGTCGTCCTTTCTGGCCCCGGACGCGTATCCTACCCGCCTCTTTCAGTTTATCGGTCCAATTCCAAGCTCTCCGTCTCTTCCGTGAGAATGACCCGAATTGTTCAATGCAACACTCTCCGGACAAAATGTAATTTCTGAGAATGTTCAAACAGCCCAACTTCCCAACACCACCACCACCCCACATCCTTGTCAAGTTACGTGGGCGCTTGCGGGGTGGTGTTTACAGAAACCGTCATGCGCTGAAACTTCCCCGTGCGCGTCCCTGCCAAACTCTGCAGAGAAACGTGCTTGTCATTGGTTTTTTTTTTAACGAAGAGAGAGAGAGATCCGTCAGCTAAGAGTGCATTTACATTGTTTTTTTTAATCCAACCAAACTATAAAACGAGCGGACTAAAATTATCATCATCAGGCATGGCCAATGACTACTACTCACCAATATACCCATCATCATCACCACCACCAGCGTAATGACGCGCACGGACATTGTTGGCTTTTTATTGGCGACTCTCGCAATGGAGCACCGGAACCGTCCAGGGCATTTGCTGCTGGACAATAAAGTTTATTTAAAAGTTTTAAAAAACACCATTCGATCTGGCTGCTCATATAAATTCCCACGTGATGAGCCACTCTTCGCTGAGCCATCACGTGTGGCCAGGTCACTTCTGACAAAAAAAAATAGCTACGGTTAAATAAAAATAAAAGTGTGAAGTTGTTAAATCGTTTACCAGTCATCACCACCGCTAGATTACGACTGCCTCGGCCAAAGACCAAAGCGTGACTGACCGTGACCAGACAAAATTACCGTGTCTGCTTGCAGGCGAAGAAGCAGCAGCAGCAGCAGGCGGAGATGATATAATCTCGCCACGTCGCCGGGGAGCAGCGGAGGAGGAGCGCACGCGCTAATTGGCTCCGCGTGATCATCAACACATCGTCAACACGTCATCAACACATCGTTAACCGCGCGAGAGTTCCCCAAACACAAAGAACCGAACCTTTCAAAACATTCGTCAATGAACACCGCGGCCTTCAAAAAGGGTTAGACGTGAAGACGCGGCGTTTCTGGCAATTACCCTTCCTCGGGACACGTACGTTATATTCTGAGTTCACCGATTGGTTCTGACCTGAGAAATATTGGTAATAAAATACGTAAATAAACAAGCAGATTAATTGTCTCCTTGATTTATTTGTCTCTCCAGACCAAAAGTTCAAATTGGGGATAAGGAGCAGTGGGGGGCGAATTCGATTTCCGCTCACGGCCAACGCCAGTGACGTTTATCTGAATCGGTCTTGGGCCTCCTCTAGGTCGACTCAGCCTCAAATGAGTACCTGGTGCGGTGTGTAAACATCGCCACTGAGGAGACAAATGCGACCGGGCGTGGTGCTGTCCACCCATCCCCTCGTGCGCCGTGCCGGCTTTCATTAGGTGCTCGCTTACAGCACTTGCCCCGACAGTCTGTTCAGGCTATACGGGGGATCTTTGTCTTTGGAGAGCGCGTGGCTGCTGGAGTCGACCAGACGGAGGAGAGAGCGACTCCGTGACCGCCATCCACTGAGACTTGATGAGAGCTCCGCAGGTTTTTCGTCCACTCGAGTCGCAGTTCCTTTCAACCTCTTTCACGCCACAAAGACGAAGATCCCCCGTCTAGCCTGGACAAGCTGTTGGGGGGGTGGGTAGAAGAGTATAGTAGTGTATAGTGTAGTGTATAGTGCAGTATATAGTAGTGTATAGTGTAGTGTAGTATAGTAGTGCATAGTGTAGAAAATAGTGTGTAGTAGGGTAAAGTGTAGTAATGTATATAGTAGTGTATATAGTAGTGTATAGTGTAGTGTATAGTGCAGTATATAGTAGTGTATAGTGTAGTGTTTAGTTTAGTATATACTAGTGTATAGTGTAGTGGTGTATAGTAGTGTATAGTGTAGAAAATAGTAGTGTATAGTAGGGTAAAGTGTAGTAGTGTATCTAGTAGTGTATAGTGTAGTGTTTAGTGTAGTGTATAGTAGTGTATCGTGTAGTATATACTAGTGTATAGTGTAGTGGTGTATAGTAGTGTATAGTGTAGAAAATAGTAGTGTATAGTAGGGTAAAGTGTAGTAGTGTATCTAGTAGTGTATAGTGTAGTGTATAGTGCAGTATATAGTAGTGTATAGTGTAGTGTTTAGTGTAGTGTATAGTAGTGTATCGTGTAGTATATACTAGTGTATAGTGTAGTGGTGTATAGTAGTGTATAGTGTATAAAATAGTAGTGTATAGTAGGGTAAAGTGTAGTAGTGTATATAGTAGTGTATAGTGTAGTGTATAGTGCAGTATATAGTAGTGTATAGTGTAGTATACACTAGTGTATAGTGTAGTGGTGTATAGTAGTGTATAGTGTAGAAAATAGTAGTGTATAGTAGAGTAAAGTGTAGTAGTGTAGAGTGTAGTGTATAGTAATGTAGTGTATAGTGCAGTATATAGTAGTGTATAGTGTAGTATATACTAGTGTATAGTGTAGTGGTGTATAGTAGTGTATAGTGTAGAAAATAGTAGTGTATAGTAGGGTAACGTGTAGTAGTGTAGTGTAGTAGTGTAGAGTGTAGTGTATAGTAATGTAGTGCTGGAGAGTGTCGCCAGGAAAAGGGAGGTCTGGACCGCCCGACTCTCCACTCGGCGTGACTCGGCGTTCTGTGTAAAATACCGCCACCTGCTGTGCAATCCGCGGTGTTACAATGCAAACAAACAACTCCCTCCATAACGGAGTCTTTTTTGGGTTAGATCGCGCAAATGTGTCGTTTTGTTTCCAGGAAAAAAGTGGAAAACTTATTCTTATATTTTGACACTGGCAAAGGGGGTCCCATGATGGAGCTGCTCACCCCGAGCTCTCAATGCCCTGATAGTGGCATTGTCTTTGTGCTTTCCTCTGGCCTAACACTGTTTGAGACTAGGCTCTAAAGAAAGGTGTTTCTGGTGTGGACCAATCAGTTGCAGAGACCATGCAGAGCATGTTTCTTGTTTGTATTTTCACCACAAGTATCTGTGGTTAATGCAGACAGGATTCCTTGCAAAAGGTGTTTCAGTTTGGTGTTTTAACATCTTAACACAAACTGTTTTAAATTTTGATTTAAAGCTTTCGTGACTGCAGGGATTCATATTCTTGGTTCTTTCGGTAAAGTCACGTAGAAGGGAAACAATAAAATTTGAAAATTTTCTTGTTGTGGTTTTCACACCTGATGATGATTGCTTGTGTTGCAGTCGAAACGTCGTGAGAATTTTATTGTTTTATATTTTTATTATTTTATTGTTTCCCTTCTACTTGACTTTACCGAAAGAACCAAGAATATAATACTAACTGTTTTGTTGCCAGAAAAAAAGGGAAAACCTTTTCTTATATTTTGACACTGGCAAGGGAGGTCTTATGATGTCGTCAAACCCGCCACCACCCGACACAGCCAACTAGTAAGGTTTGTCACGTGAACAGAACGTGCCAATTCGTTACTGGTACAGCACTAACCGGTGTGTTGGAGAGCCAAGCCACAACATTTACTGAGTACGACGTTTCGCCAGTATTTACAACTAGCTTCATCAGGCGACAAATGTTCTGTTTACGTGACAAACCTTACTAATTGGCTGTGTCGGGTGGTGGCGGGGTTGTGGATGATATTGGTCGCGAAAGCCTGCTACTACGTGTTAAACTAACCAACTCCCTAAACACCAAAACACCGAACTAATTCGCTGCGTGCGACGAGTTCGTTACTCTGCTGAGCGCATTTGCGAAGCGTGTGAATCGGCAATGTCCTTCGGCACCGTGCGGGTTTAGCGCAGTTGTGTGAGAGTCGCGGTGGAATGCACCACGGGAAAACATCAAAGGGCACCGTAACACTCCCCCCCCCTCACCCAGTTTGTCGTTTTTTTACGGAGCTCTATATCTCTATGAGTCTCTATGTATCTCTATGAATATATATGTATCTCTATGAGTCTCTATGTATCTCTATGGGTCTCTATGTATCTCTATGAGTCTCTATGTATCTCTATGAATATATATGTATCTCTATGAGTCTCTATGTATCTCTATGAATATATATGCATCTCTACGAGTCTCTGGATCTATGTGTCTCTTTGTATTTGTATGAGTCCGCGTATCTCTGAGTCTCTATGTATCTCTATGAGTATCTGTGTATGTCTATGAGTCTCTATGTATCTCTATGTATCTCTATGAGTCGAAATGTATCTCTATGAATATATATGTATCTCTATGAGTCTCTATGTATCTCTATGTATCTCTATGAGCCTCTATGTATCTATATGAGTCTCTATGTATCTCTACGAGTCTCTATGTATCTCTATGAATATATATGTATCTCTATGAGTCTCTGGATCTATGTGTCTCTTTGTATTTGTATGAGTCCGCGTATCTCTGAGTCTCTATGTATCTCTATGAGTATCTATGTATGTCTATGAGTCTCTATGTATCTCTATGCATCTCTATGAGTCGAAATGTATCTCTATGAATATATATGTTACTCTATGAGTCTCTATGTATCTTTATGAGCCTCTATATATATCTATGAGTCTATATGTATCTCTATGAGTCTCCATGTATCTCTATGAGTCTCCATGTATCTCTATGAGTCTCTGTATCTCTATGAGTCTCGGTATTTCTATGTATCTCTGTGTATCTCTATGAGTCTCTATGTATCTCTATGAGTCTCTATGTATCTCTATGGGTATCTATGTATCTCTATGAGTCTCTATGTATCTTTATGAGTCTCTGTGTATCTCTATGAGTCTCTGTGTATCTCCGTCTCTATGTGCTTTCTCTCCGGTCCACAGCAGGGTTGTCGTCCAGGTTCAGACGTTCTGGACTCGTGCTGGTCTAATGGAACGGCAAGAGGGTGCTGCCTGGCCAGTGGGCGGAGCTATGTAAAAGTGGGCGGGGCTGTTCAGCCGCAGAGGGGTGGTGCTAGAAATCGGGTGGGTGTGGTTATGTAAAATGGGCAGGGGCTAGTGCGAGGGAGGGAGGGGGCTGCCTGTTCCACCAGGTGTCCGAGGTGAGTCTTGCTACTCGTCCTTACACGGCTCCACCGATTCCTTGGGATACGTCGATTAATCGAGTCGCTGGCATCAAACGACAACATAGAGGCACGGTAAATGAGTTTTGAGCTGGTGGACTGGAATCGGCTGACGAGTTTTTTTTCGACACATGATGGTGCATAGATTTGCGTGGCGCTAAAACGCAATGAATTCCGGCGCGGACTGAATTTTTTTTTCTGTTGTGATTGGTTTTCTAAACAACATCGTGTGTGGCTTTAAAAAGGTGAACAAACACGCAGCATTAGGCGACATTTCAGGCAATGGCCCTTCACAGCACATACAACCTATTTAAAGTATTTTTTTAAAATTCCATTAGGTAAGGCCCACTGAGCTATATAGTTTGTTTTTCAGTAGTGGTCTTGCCACCACAAATGATAGCTCAACGAAGTGGCTTATCACGTGGACAGTTATAGCAACCAAATACTCTAAACGCGTGACGTCCATTCTAAATGTGGAGGGAACTACCTGGGGACCCGGATAAAAATTCACGCGACCACAGGGAGAGAGAGAGACACCGCAAACTCCAAATATACAGCAGCAGGCGAATCGCATCCACGACCTCCTGTATACCAGGCGAGGGAGTTAACATCTCGCCACCGTGGCGCAGAGAGGCAGCGTGGACGATAACAATTGGACACTGCAGTCACTTACACCACGGGTGCCTGATGAGAATGCCATTTTTTTAATGTTTACTGATGACACTAGTTTTCAAATCGGCGTATGAATCGTGACCTAATAGCTCTTGGGTAACAGATAGAGCCTGCGGTGGGATGGGGTTTCTAGTCATTTACAGATGTGAATAGTTGAAACTCTGCCAGCGAGTGTCGTGATGCGCTTGCGGCAATCGTTAAACATGCGGAGAACGTGAAATCTCCCTAAAACATTCCCCGAGTGGGCATGTTATTTATGTATTTAGCTCGTGTTGCCGATGACAATCCAGGGGAATGGCGTGCCGATTAATCTCGCCACTGTCAATTCGCGCTCCCCTGCCTCTCCCTTTCGTCTCTCTCGCCCCTCCACGAAATATCCTACCTCTCCCCTCTCACCCCCCCCCACTCCACACACTCTCCTACCTCTCACCCCCCCACTCCACACACTCTCCTACCCCCCACGCACTCTCCTACCTCTCCGCTCACGTCTCACTCGCACGCCGCTGTTGAACGTTGCTTCTGGGAGGTGACCTTGACTGACCACCGGCATCACCTGGGCTGGTCACCAAGGTCACCTGAGCGGGTTACCTGGCCGAGACTGTTAAGGCGGAAAGCACTTACACCTGCTAGAGGCACCGCCGCCTCTAGTAATCACTCTCACGGCGCCAACACCGATCCACTGCCTGTATGAAGGCCTCCCCAATCCGCCCTAATGACGCAATCCTCGCTCCGTCTCCTCGGTGTGCGTGGTACAATACCAACAACGGGTAAACAATTGCACGTGCGCAGCATTCACAAAGCTCCCCGGATCTCAAAATACAAACACGCCCACCCCTTGCCGATGGGTAGGGGGGTGTGGGCAGATCTTGAGCCCGAATTAGCTCGCGACGTCTGCTGAAGAGGCAGCAGCGGCGTGCGGCTGTCTGCGTCGCTATATTTACGATGACCATGGCAGCAGCGCGTCCGGGCTGTGTTACGTCGTCAGGGATGGCCGGTGTCAGCAGCAGCCAGCAGTGGAAGGAGCCTGGCACCTCGCACTCTCCTCGTGCTCCCCACCCATTCTGCTCGAGACCACCTCCCCCGTCCCTCGACTCCCTCTCTCTCTGCCCGTCTCCTGCTTCCTCCCTCATCTCTCTCCTTCCCTCTCTATCGCTCCCCCTCAACCACCCCTCC
The DNA here is from genome assembly GCF_048934315.1 of Petromyzon marinus. NCBI lineage: Eukaryota > Metazoa > Chordata > Hyperoartia > Petromyzontiformes > Petromyzontidae > Petromyzon > Petromyzon marinus. The sequence goes on along the minus strand of NC_133710.1, from coordinate 3,452,088 downwards.
CTGCATCCCTACCTCTCTCCTTCCCCTCTCCCTCCCTATCCGCATCACTCCCTCGATCTCCGTCCTCTCCCCCCCCCTTCTCCCACACCGCCCTCGCTCCCTGCGGGCGAGTCGCTGTCACGTCCATGGCTGCGCGTGTCCCCGTGTCCCGGCTGGCACTGCTCGGGGCCCCGGGCTCGGGCAAGGGAACTATGGCCCACAAAATCCGCCTCCATTTCGGCATCACGAGCGTGGCGAGCGGGGAGCTACTGCGGGACCACATCTACCGGAGAACCGGTACCACCCCTCCACCTCATCACCTCCCCCACTCATCTCATCCCTCTCGCATCCTCTCTCGTTCACTCCCCCCCCTCTCTCTCTCTATTGAGCTCCTCTTTCATCCCTTCGTCGTTCATCCTGTCGCTTTCTTCCGCTCTTTTTCTCTCTCTCATCCCCTCTTATCCCCCGTCTCTCTCATCCCCTCTCTTCACTCTCTCTCTCTCTATTTATCCCCTCGCTCATCCCTTCGTCTCTCATCGTCTGTCGCTTTCTTCCTCCCTCTCTCTCATCCCCTCTTACACCCCCCCTCTCCCTCTCTCTCTCTTCACCTCCTTAAATCCCTTCTCTTTAACCCCCTTCTCATCCTGTCTCCCGCCTCCCTCTCTCTCATCCCCTCTTACACCCCCCTCCCTCTCTCTCTTCACCTCCTTAAATCCCTTCTCTTTAATCTCATCCTGTCTCCCGCCTCCCTCTCTCTCATTCCCGCTCTCGCCCTCTCTCTCTCTCCATTCACCCGCACGACCGCTGCCCTCTCTCTCTCTCTGGCCGGCACGAAGGGCTCCCACGTGCTCGCCGTGCCCGGCTGCCCCGGGGGGCTGCCAGGGGGCCCTTAGCACTCTAATCCCGGGGTTATTTTGGGCGCCTCACGGCCGTGAGTCATGACACGAACGAACGGGGCAGTCTGCGCGTAACTTAATCATGTCCCGACCGTGTGTGACATCATTACGTTCGGAGGGTAATTACAACCCTTTTTTTCTCTCTGCGTGTTATTAGAATCATGAGAGTTTATTTTTTTTTTAAATATAAGGAGACGACTTTGAATTGTTTCACCATTTATTTTAAAAGATTGTTTGTCATCACGTGAGCTACGCGGGGCCCCTCAAGCTTTGCTTTAGTTTTGCTTCTGCCCCCGTACCGCCACTGACCCTCGGGTGTGTGGGTAGTGGAGACCCGGACACGTGCGTGCTTGACCTTGGGTTGGTGAACCTCACAACAAAGGCAAAGATCCCACGTATAGCCTGTAACAGACTTAGCGGCAAGTACTGTTAGCGAGCATCTATGAAGGCCGGCACGGCACACAAGGGGGTGGGTGGCCAACACCACGCCCGGTCGCCTTTGTCTCCCCAGTGACGATAATAACACACCGCACCAGGTACTCATTTGAGGCTGAGTCGACCTAAGGGAGGCCCAGGACCGGTTCAGATAATCGGCACTGGTGTTGTCCGTAAGTGGGAATCGAACCCGAACGCCGGGTTCGTAGCGCAGCGCGCTAAACTGCTCCTCACACGCGCGCATATTTTAGAAACTTTCTAGGAGACAGCAGTGCAGCACGCGTGTTGAATCAATCTGTGCGGTGCTTTCCGTGTTAACCCATTCCATTGCGTGGTGGGGGTCTCTCCGTGCTTTCCCCGTTTTCCTTTCAAGCCGAAGCTAAACTTCTGTGAACGGAATTAACCGTAAGGTCGCCAGTGCGGCGGGACCCTCCTGGACTCGGCGAAGCTTCCCTATAGTGGGCAAATGCCGTGCATCGAATTAATCATGCGGTCAAATAACTTGCATGACCCAGACAGCATTGCGGGGGGGGGGTTCTTCATCCAGCAGTGGATTCTGTTGTATTCTTGACAGCAGTCTGGTTCAGGAGCTAGACACCAGTGTCAAGATGCAGCTAATGCTGCTGTTGGCCACGGCGAGAGGGCTTCAGGAGGGAGGGAGAGAGAGAGAGAGTTCGTGTGGTGCTGATGCTCCTCCTCCGTTGAAGGACACCACTGCTGGACCACATTGTAAAGCAGGACAGTGGATTAACAATCGGGCTATACATCATCATTATTATTTACTACTACTACACGTTTCCTATCACAGAAGTAATCACTCAAGCCAGACAACTGCCCCCCCCACCACCACCACCACCATCCCTGCCCCAAAGGTAAGAAAGCAGTTGCAGGGCTGCGCCTTTACCTACAATATAGATTGGGTGCCACGGGCTTCTCGTATGGCCCACGGTGGCCGCACCGCGCGTCGCCCGTGCCACCTCACCCGCTGTTGCCCTCTGACCCCGCACATCGCAGAGTCCCCCTCTCTCCCTCTTCTGCGGCTCCGCGCGTTCCTCCCACATTATTATTATTATTATTCCTACCCACTGCGAGCCGCCGTGGTAATGGCTCCCTCGTGGGTGATGAGTGTGGGGGGGGTGTTAAAATATATGAAAAAACAATAAATATTTAATTGGGTGCAAGGTCATCAGGGGTCACGCAATTGAAGGGTCGCGGCGGGAAGCTCGACGCTCGGCCCGCACGCGGTCTCGACAGCCCCCCGGGGCCCACGAGTCGGAAGTGGGGGCGGGCGGGGAGGCTGGGGGGGGGCAGGGAGGGGAGGCGGGGTGGGTCAGCGGAGGAGGGGGGGCAGGGAAGGGAGGCGGGGTGGGACAGCGGGGGGGGGGGGCGCCCAGCCGGTGCGCGTTCACCGCTCCTTGCAGAGTTTTGCTATTCACTCACCACGTTCACTCACGGCATTCACACACCACATTCACTCATCACGTTCACTCACGGCATTCACTCACCACGTTCACTCACGGCATTCACTCACCACGTTCACTCACGGCATTCACTCACCACGTTCACTCACCACATTCACTCACCACGTTCACTCACGGCATTCACTCACCACGTTCACTCACGGCATTCACTCACCACATTCACTCACGGCATTCACACACCACGTTCACTCACCACGTTCACTCACCACATTAACTCACCACGTTCACTCACGGCATTCACTCACCACGTTCACTCACCACATTCACTCACCACGTTCACTCACGGCATTCACTCACCACGTTCACTCACCACATTCACTCACCACGTTCACTCACGGCATTCACTCACCACGTTCACTCACGGCATTCACTCACCACGTTCACTCACCACATTCACTCACCACGTTCACTCACGGCATTCACTCACCACGTTCACTCACGGCATTCACTCACCACGTTCACTCACCACGTTCACTCACCACATTCACTCACCACATTCACTCACCACGTTCACTCACGGCATTCACTCACCACGTTCACTCACCACATTCACACACCACGTTCACTCACGGCATTCACTCACCACGTTCACTCACCACATTCACTCACCACGTTCACTCACGGCATTCACTCACCACGTTCACTCACGGCATTCACTCACCACGTTCACTCACGGCATTCACTCACCACGTTCACTCACGGCATTCACTCACCACGTTCACTCACCACATTCACTCACCACGTTCACTCACCACGTTCACTCACGGCATTCACTCACCACATTCACTCACCACGTTCACTCACCACGTTCACTCACAGCATTCACTCACCACGTTCACTCACGGCATTCACTCACCACGTTCACTCACCACATTCACTCACCACGTTCACTCACGGCATTCACTCACCACGTTCATTAACAGCATCCGCTCACCGCATGGCGAGTTTACGTGATTTGGACACCATGAACGTTGCCCCCCGGCTTCCCGGAACGCGGTCAGCGCCAGGGAGTGGTGGTGGGGGGGGGTGAGAGAGCGCCAGGGAGTGGTGGTGGTGGTGGGGGGGGGGGGTGAGAGGGCGGCAGGGAGTGGGAGTGGTGGGGGGGGTGAGAGAGCGCCAGGGAGTGGTGGTGGTGGTGGGGGGGTGAGAGAGCGGCAGGGAGTGGTGGTGGTGGGGGGGGGTGAGAGAGCGGCAGGGAGTGGGGGTGGTTGTTGGGATGAGAGAGCGGCTTTGACCGTCGAGGGTTACGGGAAGGGCGGCCGCCCGTGCCGGAACACAGAGCCGGGTTCGCGCCGGGACCCGTCTCTCCGTCCCTTGCCTCCACGCCACTCGTATAACAACAGACTGTGGCGGAGGGGGGGGGTCAGTGCTTTGTTGTTGTTATTTTGTTTTAGCGAGCAGCACCGATAAAGGCCGGCACAGCACACAAAGGGGGTGGGGGTATCCAGCGCCACGCGCGACCGCCTTTGCACAATTCTCATACACCCACACCACACCAGGAACTGATTTAAGGCTGAGATGACCTAGGGGAGGCACATGACCTTGTTCCGACACCGCTCGCCACACCGATATTGTCTCCTGCCGGCAATCTGAGTTGTCTGGTTCGAGTTGAACGCTTTATCCAGGCGAGCAGCAGGTTACCCGTGTGACCCCTGCAGGCATCGCCGGGCGTGCGTGTGTCCGCGTGTCCGCGTGCAGAGATCGGGCACAGGGCGCGCTCCTACATCGTGGCGGGTCGCCTCGTGCCCGACGATTTCATCACGCATCTCGTCATGCGGGAGCTGCAGCAGCGCGGTGACGACGGATGGGTGCTGGACGGTGCGGCGACACCCCGCACGTGACCCGGCTGACACCGGCAAACTCATTGCACTTGTGAACCCAGTTTAATCCGAGTGGGCAGGCTGTAAGCTCGGAGTCTAGCCCAGGATCTCAGCGATAGCGGCTCTGCGCCTCTGATATGCTCGTTGCATGGTTAGCGCACATGGCTTTTTAATTCTGAGGACCGGGATTTTATTTGAATTTCAGTGACAAATTGATTTCACGTGACTGAAAGATTTCATGACTGCAGGAATTCATATTCTTTGGGTCTTTCGGTAAAGTCACGTAGATAGGATATTTTCTTTGAACCTATCTACGTTACTTTACCGAAAAAACCCAAAGAATATTATTTCACGTGGTGTGTACTAGAATTATAAATTTTTGTGTTATTCTAACCGAGCTGATACCATCAACTCACTGCACTTGTGAACCCAGTTTAATCCGAGTGGGCAGGCTGTAAGCTCGGAGTCGAGCCTATGATCTCAGCGGTAACGGCTCTGCGCCTCTGATATGCTCGTTGCATGGTTACCGCACATGGCTTTTTAGTTCAAGTGACAAGCTAATTTCACGTGGTGTGTGGATATATTTACGTTTTATTTTCGTGTTATTCTGACCGAGGTGATACCATCAACTCGTTCCGCTTGAGAATCCGGTTTCAGCGCGGCTGTAACTCTGGATTCGATCCCAGGCTCTCAGCGGTGCGGGTTCAGTGAGTCCGTAGCTCTGCTACGGACTCACTGAACCCAACCACCCTCCCACAGCCAGTCTCACCAACTCCAGTTCCATCCGATGATTATCGACGCTGCCGCGCGGGTCTCGGAATCTTGGCGCGAGCTGCCGGGAAAAGAACGGAAGCCGTGATTTACAGCGGGGGGGGGGGGGGGGGAGCCAGGGGGTAGGGGAAAAACGGGAAACACTCCAACATGTAAATGCGACCACACAATGCGAAACCGTGGGCCGCGCATTAAAGCCGCTCGTCGCTCGTGGGACTCTCGCTCAGAGTTCCCCGCTCCGTGCGGCCGCGCGGCTTTTGCGGTGGGAGGGCTGGCCGAGGTCATTTTTCTGCAGGCAAAAAACCTCCCCCACCCGCAATTGACAACAACGACCGAAGATCACCACCCCCCAACTCTCACCCTCACCCCTCCCCGCTGGGGCAAGTGTTGTTAGCGAGAGCACTCATGGAGGGGCTGGCACGGCACGCCACGACACGGCCGTCTTGGCCTCCCCACTGCTGTTGTTCACACGATGCACCAGGCACTTGCATGCCCCTGCCATCTAAATAATTATATTCTTTATTTATTTTTTTACCAGGTAAGGCCTACTGAGCTGTGTAGCTCTTTTCCAGAAGCGACCTGGCGGCAAATGACAGCTCAACAAAGTGGCTTATCATGTGGAAATTTATAGCAGCCAAATGCTCTAAAAGCACGTTTCAAAATGTGTAGGGAAAACCCGGAGGACCCGGAGAAAAATCCAGGCGACCACGAAGAGAGAGAGAGGGAGACACACACACAAACTCCAAATATACAGCTGTCAGGTTCAGGATCGAAACCCACGACCTTCTGTATAACAGGCGAGGTAGTTAACATCTCGCCACCCTGGCGTTCTCATCTCCTCGTCGTTGCTGTCTCATCCAGGATTCCCGCGCACGCTGCCCCAGGCGCACGCCCTGGAGTGCGAGCGCGTGCGGCTGGACGCAGTGCTGTGCCTCGATGTCCCCGCCGACACGATCCGACAGCGCCTCTCCTCCCGCTGGATCCACGCCCGCAGCGGCCGCGTCTACAACACCCACTTCAATCCCCCCAGGAACGCGGTACGGACGGACGGACTATAGGTTATGGTTACGGCTGTAGGTTATGGTTACGGCTGTAGGTTATGGTTACGGCTATAGGTTATGGTTGCTGGTCATAGTTAGCGAATGTGGTTATTGGTTATTGATAGCGAATGTGGTTATTGGTTTTGATAGTGAATGTGGTTATTGGTTATTGATAGTGAATGTGGTTATTGGTTATTGATAGTGAATGTGGTTATTCGTTATTGATAGTGAATGTGGTTATTGCTAGTGAATGTGATTATTGGTTATTGCTAGTGAATGTGGTTATTGGTTATTGCTAGTTAATGTGGTTATTGGTTATTGCTAGTGAATGTGGTTATTGGTTATTGCTAGTGAATGTGATTATTGGTTTTGATAGTGAATGCGGTTATTGGTTATTGGTAGTGAATGTGGTTATTGGTTAGTGATAGTGAATGTGGTTATTGGTTATTGCTAGTGAATGTGGTTATTGGTTATTGCTAGTGAATGTGGTTATTGGTTTTGATAGTGAATGCGGTTATTGGTTTTGATAGTGAATGCGGTTATTGGTTATTGCTAGTGAATGTGGTTATTGGTTATTGCTAGTGAATGTGGTTATTGGTTATTGATAGTGAATGTGGTTATTGGTTATTGATAGTGAATGTGGTTCGTGAATGTAGTTCGTGAAGAAGAGTTGGCCAAACACTCTCGATAGCAGTGGTTCTTCTTCTTAACCTGGGGTGCACGCCACCCCCTGGCAGTGCGAGGATGCCCTTTCTGGGGGTGCAAGAGACAAATTAAGCACGGGCACGTGGCTATTACTTACTATGTTTCATCAAACCCTGTGTATTTATTAACATTGTAAAAAGAAACGTGTACGACTGAGATCCCAAATGGGTGCCAGACTGCAGTAAAGGTAAATAACCCACTGACCCTCTAGGGACTCTCTCTCAGGTGGGGGGAGGTTTAGGGGCCCACTCCCTCATGACCCCCGTGGCCCCCCTCCCCCCCCGCCCCCCACCCCCCTCCCCCCCCACCACCCCCAGGGCCGTGACGATGTGACGGGGGAGCCGCTGGTGCAGAGGCTGGACGACCGACCTGACGCGGTGGTGGCGCGACTCCGCGAATACCGCGAGAGGACGCAGCCGCTCGTCACCCACTTCGCGTGAGTACGCGCGTGAGTACGCGCGTGAGTACGCGCGTGAGTACGCGCGTGAGTACGCGCGTGAGTACGCGCGTGAGTACGCGCGTGAGTACGCGCGTGAGTACGCGCGTGAGTACGCGCGGTGGTGTAGCGGTTAGCGCTACGCTGCGCCACGAACCTGGCGACCCGAGTTCGATTCCCGCTCATGGCCAATGGCAGTGACGATTATCTGAACCGGTCCTGGGCCTCCCCGAGGTCGACTCAGCCTCAAATGAGTACCTGGTATGATGGGTAAACAACACTACTGGGGAGACAAAGGCGGCCGGGCATGGTGCTAGCCACGCCACTCCCTTATGTGCTGTGTCGGGCCTTTATCACCATTTAGCCGCTCGCCAAATCGGGGATATTTATTGTTGTTTTGTCAGCACGAGCTCTTAAAGTGCACCGAGGCAGCTGTTAGCGTGCACGTCAGCAGTTGTGACTGTCACCATCATCTATAACCCTCCACCAATCGTACATCAGTATCATCCATCACTTTCCAGCGTCATATTGTCATCTAATCGTTGAGACAAAGTGAAGCTCCCAGCCCAACCTCGAAAACCTTTGCACGAGTATCTCGTCTTCACCATCGCAGTAGCCATCCATCATGAACAACCATCGCCCTCGACCAATCATCATCCATCAGCCAAGCAGCATCACCTCACGTCATCTTTTTCAACCAAATCGTCATTCATCGCCATCTTCCACGACCATCCTCCACCCAGGGATTCATTTCAGCGGCCTGTAAAATATTCCCACACCCAGCACACCACGTCCAGTATACCCTCTCGGCTGTGGCAGAGGCCGCTGGTCACGTATCATCTACCCCAGCTTACCCAGCGGCCCGGAATACATTCAGTGAGAAATTAAGCTCCCATCCTCCACCGTTCACCTACAGCCATCATCCATCATCATCACCACCACCACCGTGACCACGCCGGCCGATCTGCGAGCGACAGCGTCACCCATACCCCTGTCCTTGTTGCCATTGTCCTGCGCGTCGAGCAGCAGCAGGGGCCTCCTGCACACCTTCGCGGGCACGGAGACCAACAAGGTGTGGCCCGAAATCCACGCGTTCATCTCCAGCCACGTCCGCTCACTCGGATGAAGTGGACCCCCCCCCCCACCCCACCTTCCCCCACCAAGGCACACTCAACATCAACCTGCTCACCCCCCCCCCCACCCACCCCCCACCGTCACCTATCCATCGTGGGACTCTATAGAGAGGACGGCAAATACCAGGTAATGTTGCCGGAGACGGAGGAGGAAGACCTAAAGCCAGATGTTTGTGGAGGTGATGGCACTGTAAGAACAGATCTTGAAAGTCCGGTGTGTTATGGAACTGTGGACACGTGGAGGTCGGTGTGTCAGTGGCACGGGATGGACTAAGTGCGAAGTAAAATTGCACACTCGGAGACTCTGCTGCACACGGCCATATTGGCTCATCCTGACCCTGGCTGACTTGTCCGAGGAATTTAAATGGCAATGCCGGACAGATTATTTTTTAAGCGTTGGAAATGGCAGCGAATATCCGCTCTCGATGCCATAACATCACTTCCAATTACGACACTTGTCTGCAGCGTAAAGCGTTGCATCAAAGCGCGCTAATTTCACAACGTCCAGATGGAGTCTCAGTTTTCCCATCCGCTTGGCTCATGTGTGTCCCTGCGTGGAAGGAAACGTCACGCAAAGCCTCTGTGGGTTTCGGCTGCACGTGTGACGATTGACCCGCGAGCACACACCCGGCACGTGGCTCGGCAAAGTGTCAGATGCCACAACTCGGTGGTCGCGATTCGACTCATCGAGATATCATTCGTTGCCCTTGCCAATGATGGCCGAGAGTCTGAAGGCGTTAAGCCTGCCTGTCTGTTTGCTGCGGTTGTTCGAGTCGATTATGTTTGACCGTGAGAATACTGCAGGGCGAGTCAGCGGGGGACATTGATTGCCAGTCGGGGCGCAATGATCGCCACGATTGCTAATTTGCGGGCAATTTTTGAATTGGGAAAATTTGTACTCTGTCGCCGATAGCTCCTCGTAAAGACGGTCCCATATCGGGTGTGGGACTGATGCTTGAAACCGCCAATGCCCCTGCAACTACTGCACAGAACGTTGATCTGTACCCGTCATTGTATGGTGTGAGGGAGGATGTGGAATAAAACATATATTTTATATATATAACAAAAAGATGGTCCCATGTGATGAAACTTTAGCATAGAGTTGTGTTGCTATTAGAGGCATGCTCTAGAGAGAAAAAAAAAGTGGCCTCATCGATCAAACGGTTGCCCAGAACTTGGATTATACGAACCACCGCTAACGGGAATATTAGCTAATATATGCAAACGCGATTATGCTCTGACGGCTTCTCCATTTCTCCCTGCGAGACCGGTGGGGCCACCCTCGTTATTTTTGCAAGGCCGCAGCTGTGCGCTCACAAAAAAAAAGTCACCACAGTTGGTTTTTCCGTTCCACCTTCCACGGACCCAATCCTTTCTTCGTGTGCCAGGTTTTTTTTATTTTTGGCGGTGTAAAATGCGCACGGGAAGACTTGCTACCCACGGCCACATTGGCCGGTCCTGAACCCGTCTGACTCGTTCAATATATTTAATCATCTCAAATGGCAATGCCAGACAGAGTGCGTTTTTTTTTAGCTTGGGAAATACCGGCGAACGTGTCACTAAAATGATTTCCAATAACAACACTTGACCATGAAGACAAGCAACACGTGCGCCAATTTCACAATGTCCACACGGAGTCTTCCTTTCTTTCTCATCCTGATGTGTACGGTTGGCTACGTGCGGTGACAGAGAAGTTCAACATACATACATATGCCTGCAAACTGAGCCTGGTTGTATGACGACGCCTTAAGTTAAGGGAAGTTCACTTGGTAAAAAGGCAGCCCTGCAATGTCTTGCTCATGCGACTTATTGCACAAGGGAGCCGTCCTCTCGTCGAAAGTATTTGGCCTACTCTTCCACGCTGGTGAGATGTCTTGCTCGGTGATCTGCGGCTTCTAGGCCCTGCGTATTATGGCAGCAATATGGCTCAGGAGCGATAGGCGCCAATGTCATGGTCTGCTGCTGACAACGAGAGGGCTTCAGGAGAGATTTCGTGGCGTTTTGCTATTCCTTCTCCTCCGTTGAAATGGGTTTACTAAATTGTCCAGGGGCTGAGACAATGCCGGATTAAGCTAGTGCGGGGCCTGTAGTATATGTTATAAAGGGGCTCTAAATTAAAAAAAAACACGTAAATATTAAAACACAATGTTTTTACTTACATAGTAAAGTCATTGTATTTTTCCATTTGCTATACAGCCGGATAATACGACAAATCGCTAACCTTAAACACCCAGTTGTTCATTAAAGTTGAAGACGGTATAGTACTATAGTAATAGAGCAAGTGCAGAATCACTGAACCGGAATTGATAGCTTGAAAGCATTTAGCGTGCGGATTTTGAAAGTGCGGGGTCCGTACAGGGCCGGATTAACATTTTGTAGGCCCCTGGGCTACAGGTACTGTGAGGCCCCTGGGCTACAGGTACTGTGATGCCCCTGGGCTACAGGTACTGTGAGGCCCCTGGGCTACAGGTACTGTGAGGGCCCTGGGCTACAGGTACTATGAGGCCCCTGGGCCACAGGTACTGTGATGCCCCTGGGCTACAGGTACTGTGAGGCCCCTGGGCTACAGGTACTGTGAGGGCCCTGGGCTGCAGGCACTGTGAGGCCCCCAGTATTTTTTTTCAAAAGGAAAACAAAGTTAAAGAAAATTATCATTTCTTTTTACTAGGCTAACAACAAATAAAATCCAGCATTCACAAATGAAATAACTTTTCACTTAATCTCTGGAGGCCCTCCAGCTGGCAGAGGCCCCCTGGGCTGCAGCCCCTAAAGCTCCCGTGCCTTAATCCGGCCCTGGGCCCGTAGCACATGTACATGCAACTACTTTTGCTACTACGATCATCCGGCACTGGGCTAAGAGCTCTAGTCGAACTGCGCATTCGACGAGCAGGTCTCTCACCACGCCGTCTGTTTGGTGATTAATACCGTTTAAAGCTTCTATGAACGTTGGCCGTATCGCTGCTTCCACGGTGCTTCCACGGTGCTTCCACGGTGCTTCCACGGTGCTTCCACGGTGCTTCCACGGTGCTTCCACGGCGACCAGTTAGGGCCTTTCGAACCCACAAAAGAAACGTTTCAGAAGTTTGATGTAACCAGTAAAAAAATATCTCTCTCCTGCGCACGTAAAAACACCGCGCAATTTAACACGCAGGCTTTCGCGACCAATGTTTATTCATAATAACGCGTTTTAAGGGTTTGATCGAATGTACGGGGTGCTTCAAAGAAATGTAAATACTTCTGAGAATTAGCAACAATATCACGAGAAATGTGCCTCCGGGCTCTGGATACCACTTGGAGAAGATTCCAGGCAATGCGTTGACAATGATGGCGAACGAGTGGAGACTCTTTAACTTTCTGAAGCTATTAACATTACATTTGTTTTCATGTTACAATGTAGTATTATCCGTTCGTTTTCCATTAAAAACGATAGTCCCAAGTAAGTGTTAACATTTTTTGAAGCACCCTGTATCATCACACAGAGCCTAGTCGTGGCACCTGCTCGCCGCTCGTCGTAAAGGTTTCGTGGTGCGGGACCCTCAGGCCGCCCTGGTTAACACTGCCGCGTGTATGCATGTATGTTGAACTTATTTCGCACCGTACGTAGCTAACCGCGATAATCGGTGGTGTAGTGTTTAGGTTCGTGTAATGTGTAGTGTATAGTGACATCATGTATAGTGTTATTTTCTTTAAACCTTTCTACGTGACTTTACCGAAAGACCCAAAGAATAGTGTAGGGTAACGTAGGGTGGTGTATAGTCTAGTGTATGCAAGTCTAGTGTATAGTGTAGTGTATGGTGTAGTGTACGTATGTTGAACTTCTATCGCAGTGGACGTTAAAGATCCAGAGGCGTCATTACAAGAAACATCGTGACCTACATTTGCCAAAATGTCAACGTTTTACACGTCAATGCCTTTGGAGCACAGAGCAGCAATAGCAGCGGCGATCATCGCCCCCTACTGCAGAAAACTTGGCATGACCCTCCTGCATAACACTCGGTGAGGCTTGCAAACAATTGTAAACAAAACACTGCTACTACTACTACGTGGACACTTCAACCTTCCACACCGCCAATGGTCGACCATCAACAGAATGAGGACCGCATACATGTCAATGTATGATATAGTAGTGTATAGTGTACTTTATAGTAGGGTATAGTAGTGTATAGTAGTGTGTAGTGTATAGTGTACTGTATAGTAGGGTATAGTAGGGTATAGTAGTGTATAGCAGTGTGTAGTGCAGGGGTCGGGAACCTTTTTGACTAAGAGAGCCATGAAAGCAAAAAATTTGGAAATTTATTTCAGTGAGAGCCATATAATATATTTTAAAAGTGAATTCAACTAAATGTCAGTATAATAAGCCTCTGAATTTATTCTTTTAAATAATGTTGTTATAACACTCACCATTAATGCGACTTCTGGTGCTGCATGGATTTGCTGATGTCTTTGTAGTCGGGTTGGTACTTGGTGAGGTTAAGCTTCATGCAAGCGTTGAGGCTTTCATCCGTTAAACGTGATCGTAGGTTGGACTTGATGTTTTTAAGATGTGAGAATGACTGCTCACATGCATACGTAGATCCAAACATGGTCAATACAGCAATACTCACACGCTGCAGTGTGTGGTATGTGACAGGAAGCGCGTTCCAAGTTTTGAGAATCAGCTGGTCTTCGGGTTGGAGTTTTTTCATTTCTGTCCACATGTGCTTGCTCGCCAACTCCGCTTTCTGTCGTGTGATTCTTTCCAAATCTTCATTCAGTGACTTGAAATTATTCACCCACATGTCTGAGGCCTTCAGGTCAGCCACTTCTGCTTCAAAATCTCTGACGGAGACACCAGGGATGTAATTCAGGTCGGCTGTGTTCAGTGAACACTCGTTTGGATGGGTGATGAACTTAAAAAGACGAGTGTGCTCACTAAATTCTCCAAAGCGTGCTTTGAAGGACTGTAGGAGACTGGATGTGCAGCCAGCTAGCTGGTGGAGATCAAGGTTTTGAATGGGCTCACTTGCTGTGCATGCATCTTTAAATTGGCTCAGTTTTTCAAAATGTAGTAAACGACCTGTTTCAAGATCCGTGATGAAAAGCTCCAGCTTGTTTTCAAAAGCAAATACAGCTTGTTGAAGGGATAACACTGTATTTCCAATGCCTTGCATTTTCACGTTGAGCTGGTTCAGATGTTCAGTCAGATCTACGAGATAGTAAAACTTGAGGAGCCACTCGGTGTCGGCTAGCTCAGGATGCCCGACGCCTTTCATTTCAAGGAAAGTCCGGATTTCGTTCAGGCAAGCCGCAAAACGGCTAAGCACCTTCCCTCTTGACAACCAACGCACATTGCTGTGCAAAAGCAGACCAGGATAGTTATTTCCAACTTCATCCAGCAGTGTTTTAAACTGGCGATCATTTAAGGCTCGGGCAACAATAAAGTTGATCACACGAATGACCAGCGACATCACTTCGCCAAACTGCCTGTCACACATCTGAGCACAAAGTGCCTCCTGGTGTATAATGCAATGGAAACTTAGGATGGGTCTATTTTCATGTTCACGGAGAAGTGCCACAAATGCTTTGTTTTTCCCCACCATACACGGAGCACCATCAGTACACACTGAGAGAAGTTTATCCATAGGTAGACTTTTTTCTTGAGCAAACTCCATGAAAGACTTGAATAAATCCTCACCTCTTGTGGACCCTTTTAATGGCAGAACAGCAAGACTTTCTTCGCGCAGTGTGTCACCAACAGCATATCTTGCAATCACGCTGAACTGCGACAAATGGCTCACGTCTGTTGACTCATCCAAAGCCAGAGAAAAGAACGGCGCTGCATTTATGTCCTTCACTTGCGTTTCCTCCACTTTGTTTGCCATCACGATGGTACGATCATGAACAGTTCTTGCCGACAGAGGCATGTCTTGTATCCGTTTGATTATCTTGTCTTTGTTCGGAAGATCATCAAAAAGTTCATTGGCTACATCCAGCATGAACGTTTTAGCATACTCGCCATCTGTGAATGGTTTTCCGTTCCTCACTATTGCTAAAGAACCAGCAAAGCTAGCCGAATTATAGTCACCTTGCCGGGTCCATACGCGGAGTTGCTGCTGGCTAGCTTGCACCCTGCTCAGCTCTTGGCACGCTTTCTTTCTGCTGTCTCCCGCAGGGTATTTTGATGCAAAGGTAGCGTGGCGCGTGTCGAAGTGCCGCTTTACATTCGACCGTTTCAACGATGTAATTTTGTCATTGCAAATTAGACACACCGCAGAACCCGCTCTCTCCACAAAGGCGAATTCTTCGGTCCATTCGTCCTGAAATGTACGATACTCGTCTTTTTTTCTTTTCGCCATCTTCTTCGTCGAAGGGTTAGCTTTGAGCTAATGACCGAGCAGACGCAGTCTCAGACTGATTCAAAAGGGGGCGTTTACCTGTTTTACCCAGCAACGGCAAACGTAGGCCAGTATCATCCAATTAAAATAATGGACAATTGCTCCTGCAGCCCTGAACAGGACATGCGCAGTGAAAAATCGATGGATGGATTAAAACAAGTGAGAATATTTTGTTTTATCTGCGAGCCATATGCAATCATCAAAAGAGCCACATCTGGCTCGCGAGCCATAGGTTCCCGACCCCTGGTGTAGTGTATAGTGTACTATATAGTAGGGTATAGTAGTGTATAGTAGTGTGTAGTGTATAGTGTACTGTATAGTAGGGTATAGGAGTGTATGGTAGTGTGTAGTGTATAGTGTACTGTATAGTAGGGCATAGGAGTGTATAGTAGGGTGTAGTGTATAGTGCATGCCTGTAAACCCATTATCAGTGCCTTACCTTATTACAGGCCAATTCAGACCTTTTTGGTGACCCCGTGCCCTTATAAATCTCAACGTTCATCCTACAAAGTCCCATCACGAGGGAGAAACACAAATAAATACATTTTTTTTCTGCCCGTATTGAAACGGCCGTACGCCGTATAGACCTGCAAACTCAATTCCCCCGGACAAGAAGATTACGGAGTAAAACCGTGTGGGTTGACAGGGGTTGGGACCGGGCATGGACGATGCAGCACATTGAAGATGTGGGCCACAAATCCCAAATCATCGACCCGCAATCGTAACCACTCCGGAGGCCCACTCTGTATTCTGAACAGACAATTGAGTGGATAAGGGGCCGTCCTTAAATGACGTCACGCACATAGGGGGGGGGGGGGGGGTTCAGATGTCAAGGACATTGTACTGTACTGTCTCCTGACGATATCCTCGTCAGCTTTGATGTGGTCTCTCTGTTTACCAAGGTCCCAGTGCCTGAAACCATAACAATAATTGAAGATTTGGTCCAACATGGACTGAACCCTGATGTACCTGCGCTGGTTAGGCATTGCCTCACCAACATTTACTTTACCTGGAATGGTACCTTCTACAAACAAAATGAGGGTACCCCTATGGGCTCCCCCTTGTCACCAGTGATAGCCAATGTTTTAATGGAGAAATTTGAATCAGACGCCATCCAGACATCCACCCTTCGCCCTTCCCTATGGAAGAGATATGTGGATGACACTTTCGTCATCTGGCCACATGGCCTCCCAGCATTGAACCATTTCCTAGACCACATGAATTCCAGACACCCATCCATCAAATTCACCATGGAAGTGGAGAAAGATGGCAAGCTGCCATTCTTGGATGTTCTATTTGAGAGGAGGACCGATGGCTCTTTGGGACATTCTGTTTACAGGAAGTCCACCCACACAGACTCCTACTTGAAGCCTGATTCCCACCACCACCCGACTCAAAATAATTATCTCATCAAAACATTATACCATAGGGCTCATTGCATTTATGACCAACACCACCTGGCCAGTGAATTAAAACATGTACATCTGGCCCTCAAGATGAACGGATACTCTGACCGTGCTATCTGCCAAGCTGTTTCTCCCACCATACAGAAACAACCACCTGATACTCCGATCAAAATCATCACGTTACCTTACATAGCAGGCGTTGCCAAAAAGATTTCCAAAATTCTAAACAAACACAAGATCCAGGTCCGGTTCAATACAGTACACAAAATCCGTGATCTGATCCCATCCGTAAAGGATGTCATTCCTGACTTACAGTACCCCGGTGTTTAAAAATGAGTTGTACCTGTGGTGACTGCTATATCGGGGAGACGAAACGACATATTTCTGACCGAATCCGCGAGCACAAATCAGATTTGAAACACGGCAGAACGAATTCTTCAGCCGTGGCTGATCATTGTTTCAACACAGCGGGTTCTCATGACATTGTTTTCTCTGATACCAAAGTTCTCTGCAAACCTCCCGGTTATTACCAAAGATTTGCCCATGAAGCCATCCAGATATACAAACACAGACACAACTTCAACCGAGAGGATGGTTTCAAATTGAGCAACCATTGGAAAGATGTTATAAACCAAGTCCAAACTTTAGCTGCCTTATAATTGTACAGCCATTTCCATTACTCTCATTGGGTTGTATGTCAAACTTTAGCTGCCTTATAATTGTACAGCCATTTCCATTGCTTTCAATGGGTTGTATGTCAAACTTTAGCTGCCTTATAATTGTACAGCCATTTCCATTGCTTTCAGTGGGTTGTGTGTACTCGTGTATCTCTGCCCCCGAACCCCCTGCAGCATAACAAAAGGCGGCTTAACTAAGCCCTCCCCCCCACCCACGTCCCTTTCTGGCTCCTCCCCCCCCTCTTAACCTGGTTATATAATCCCGGTCGTCTCAAGAGCTGCCCACTTGGTACAGCGATTCTGCTGTGACTGTTCCACCTGAAGACGGAAGCTTGTGTTGCCTCCGAAACGTCGTGATATGATTTAGTTGTTTTCTTTTCTTTTATCTACGTGACTTTACCGAAAAAAAACAAAGAGTAGGGTTCAGACATGTTTGACGAGGGGGGGGGGGGGTTGAGAAATGTGACGTCACATCAAAATGCGCAACTTTAAATAAATATAGAATTTTTATAACAACACTAATTGTTATAACAACACTCCTACAACATCAGAGTGCAGCGCCACATTAAATACGCACTACAACGACAATAGTTTAAAGCGAGTTTAAGCATATTCTTAGCTCTTTCGGTAAAGTCACGTTGAAGGGAAACAATAAAATAAAAAATATATATAAAACAATAAAAAAATTCTCACGACGTTTCGACCATAACACAAACGGTCGTCATCAGGTGTGCTGGTTTCCATTAATTTATTTATTTTTAAACGGTGTATTTATTTATAAACAAAACCGTCAGCGCCACGCACAGCGATTTGGCAGTTTATTTAGAAGGACTAGTCCATCTATGTTCTGAAAAGAGGAGGGGGGAGACGAAAAATTAATGTATGCTGTCTGAAAGCCACTGTAAGCGTGAACAATCAATTAAGACCTGAAATGGTTTATCAAATCTTTCCAATGATTGCTAAGCCAGAATCCATCTTCTCGGTTGAAATTGTCTCTGTGCTTGTATATGTGGATAGCCTCATGAACGAATCTCTCATGGTAGCCAGATGGCTTACAAAGAACCTCTGTCTTGGAAAAGTCAATGTCATGTGAGCTTACTGAATTATAACAATGATCTGCCACGGCCGAGGTGTTGGTCCTACCGTGTTTAAGGTCTGCTTTGTGTTCACGAATGCGGTCCGAGACATGGCGTTTGGTTTCTCCAATGTAACTACTACCACAGAGGCAACTTAGTTTGTAGACACCAGGGTACTGTATGTCCGGAATCACATCTTTTACAGACGGAACCAGATCACGGATTTATGTAATGTGTTGAAACGGACCTGGATCTTGTGTTTATTCAAGATTTTGGAGATCTTTTTTGTGATCCCCGCAATGTAGGGTAAAGTGATACACCCCTTCGTCCCATCGTCTCTACTATCAACTCCCCCACCTACAAACTGGCTCGTTTTTTGTCTGAAATCCTGCGTCCTTCACTGGAAAAACCACCTCTGCGGTACAAAATTCTACTCACCTAGTATCGACAATCAAGGGTATTTCCCTGTCCCCACACGACCTGCTTGTCAGTTTTTATGTAGTTTCCTTATTCACCAAGGTTCCTGTACCTGACACCATCGCAATCATTGAAGACTTGGTTCAAGTTGATGGGACGAAGGGGTGTATCACATTACCCTACATTGCGGGGATCACAAAAAATGTATGGACGGCCCCTAACAACATCTAAAATGACATCTTTAATCTGCGGCTATTAACCCATACGAAATAAAGAAGGAAATAATGGATACCCCGTGCATAACGGGTGCTGTAGGCTGCTGCGTTCCTACGTGGTGGGCAACAGAGGGCAGTGCTGAAACATCCACCGTAGATTAACTACGCTCCAAGATTCACCCATTCGCTGTGACCGGCGTGGTTGACAAGCCACTTCGGCGAGCTATTATTCGTGGCCAGGTCGCTTCTGAACAAAGCAGCTGATATTCTTGGTTCTTTCGGTAAAGTCACGTAGAAGGGAAACAATAAAATAATACAAAAATAAAACAATAAAATTCTAACGACGTTTCGACTGCAACACAAGCAATCATCATCAGGTGTGAAAACCACAGCAAGAAAATTTGATGATGATTGTTTGTGTTGCAGTCAAAAACGTCGTGAGAATTTTATTTTTTATTATTTCCCTTCTACGTGACTTTACCGAAAGAACCAAGAATATGAATCCCTGCATTCACGAAAGCTTTAAATCATAGTTTCATTTATTTGGTATAGCCCTGTGAGCCATTCGGTTCTTGAATCGGGTGCAACCAAAATTTGAGTGATTTGTTAACCTTTCCTACACGTTGCGCTGGCAAAAATCAGAGCTTCGTAAGCTCATCGGATAGGATAAATAAAAATGTACGGGTCAAATCTCACGTTTACATCACCAGCCCAGTGCCACTTCTTTATGACCCTTGGGCTACACCCATTTCAAACCTTTAAAACACGGTCTGCCTCAGCAGCAGGACCAATGCTTTCCCACCTGATGATGGACGCTTGTGTTGCGCCCGAAACGTC
Source organism: Petromyzon marinus (assembly GCF_048934315.1). Classification (NCBI taxonomy): domain Eukaryota; kingdom Metazoa; phylum Chordata; class Hyperoartia; order Petromyzontiformes; family Petromyzontidae; genus Petromyzon; species Petromyzon marinus. The sequence goes on along the minus strand of NC_133710.1, from coordinate 3,432,390 downwards.
GTTATTTATTTTATTTTTCTACCTACGTGACTTTACGGAAAGAACCAAAGCGTTTGGATTCCTTTAGTCACGAAAACTTCAAATCAAGATTCCAACTGGGCATTCCAGTGATGGGGGTTGCTATGGTTACCCCCCTCCCGGGCACGACGTACCCCGCCCCTCGCGTAGGATGACGTCAAAAATAGCGTGTCACCACGCTGTTGACGTCACCACACATGAAATACGTCACGCTCGCCGGCAACGCAACCGGACTTTACTCTGGCGCGCGAGGGGGACGTCACCCAGCGTGGTGACGTCACCGAACGTGGAAGTGCCGATGTTTGCTTCGTCCGCGTTAGCGTGATGACGTCATTACATTAATGACGTCAACACGTTAACCCCTCCCCCCACTCGAACTTTAGCCCCCCCCCATTTTCTCGAGCCACCCTTCCCCTCGTATAATATTTTCCACACTGGATAAGTGACGAATCACGAGGTCTCACGCGAGCCTGTGGCGGCGGCCGTTGCGCGAATCCGCAGTGGGAAATACAAACGACGCGGATCCGGAAACGCGGACGCGGGGCCTCGCCGGGCCGGGCCACCTGAGCCAACATCACCGAAACTATCACCACCAACATCACCGATAACATCACCGAAACTATCACCACCAATATCACCAACATCACCAACATCACCGAAACTATCACCACCAATATCACCGATAACATCACCGAAACTATCACCACCAACATCACCGATAACATCACCGAAACTATCACCACCAACATCACCGACACCATCGTCAACGTCACCATCAGAGATCCCAACAACAAACATCACCAAAACTATCACCACCATCACCACCATCACGAGATACCAACAACATCACCAGCCATCACCAATATCGCCACCAGTAAGCACCATCATCAACATTCACAACGTTTTACACCCATCACCGGCATCATAATCGCCGACACCATCGCTGAACTTTTTAACATCGCCACTTCAACAACGCCGCCGCCACCACCACCACCCCCCATCACAATGTCTATCCTGCAGTCGGCCTTCGACTTCTTCGGAGGCAGCGCGGCCCGCGACGAGAAGGACTTCGTGGGCAACACGGTGGAGCTGGGCAAGCAGAAGCTGCGCGTCAAGGCCGTGCTGGCCGAGGGTGAGGCCCACGAAGCCAAGTCCGTGCCCACGACTCTGTCGACCCAGAGGCCTGTCAGGCGACCCGCCACGGGGCGATCTTCTCGGCGTGCAGGGAAATTGAGTTTTCAGATCCACACGGCGTGTACGGCCGCTTCAATACGGGGCAGCAATGTTTGTGTACCTCCCTCGTGATGGGACTTTGTGGGATGAACGTTGAGATTTATAAGGGGCACGGTGTGACCGATAAGGTCTGGACTGGTCTGTAATTAAGGGCACGGATAATGGATTGACAGGTATGGGATACATGTATACGCTTGGGCCTTTCGGTATGGGATATACAAAGCCGATGCGCTTCAAAGCGCTGTTTGTGTTTGTCACAGATGATAACAACTTTGGTTAGGGGGAGCCTGTGGGTGATGATAGGTGTTGGGCTGGAGTCACTTCGGGTTAGAACGAGAGAGTTCGCGGGCTAGGCGTTGTATGGTGCTGTCGGTCTTGGGTGTTCGAGGAGACATTGGTTGAGGGTCAGGGGGTCGAGAAATGGATTTGTGGGTTAGGATCAAAAGCCGGAATGTTGACCATCACGGGTGGGAACTCAGACGGTGGATTTAAGCTGTGGGGAATGCATCCACGGTTAAGTGTACGGAGCAAGTCCCTTATCAGTGCCCTACCTTATTAAAGTCCAGTTCAGACCTCGTTGGTCACCCCGTGCCATTATAAGTCTCAACGTTCATCCCACAAAGTCCCACCATCTGAAAACTCTATTTCCCGGTACAAGAATACGGAATACGCCATATGGGTTTAGAGGTATGAGACATTGGGATAGGTCAGGATCGGGCAGCCAGGATTCCGTGCAGCGGGGATCGATGCAGGTTTATGTATAGCGGTCGAACAAGACGAACAAATGGGCTCGTTGCTTCTCCCTTTGCTGTAGCGGTGGCCACCCATTGATACACACAGCAGCGGCGTTGTATGGCATTCAGGGCCGTGAACTTAGCCTCTCGTCACCAAACCTCATCCCATTGACATGTTTCATCTGACGCGTCATTGGTAGGTGAAGGTAAACGGGCAGAATAAGTAAGGCGTTGCCAAGGAATGTCAGAAACCAGTTTTGCAACCGAATGAATGAGATGTGCGAGATTTTAAAAGCCGGCCACAAACCCCCCGTGGGGTTTGGAGTTGCCGCAGCATGTGCACGCGTATGCCGAACTTATTTCGCACCGTACGTGGCCAACCGTGCTAATCGGCGCGCGGATCTCATCATACCGGGTCACTCCAAATGCATTTTTTTTATGTACGCACTAATTCCGTTGGGAAGCCTTCATCCAGCAGTGGATTAACACCCGGCGGTATGAGTTCAAATCCTGGCTGGGGGTTGGTGAAAGTGTAGAAAATAGTACTACTTTGTGGGGGAAGTAAACAGTGGTTGTTCTTTGGATAGACTGGCCCCCGCCATAGCATTGTGGCATTTACACCACTGGCTCAGGGCTGTAAACAGGGCATGAGCATTGCACTGCCGCAACAATCATTTGAGCAAGAAATCACTTTTAGTTTTTAATTTACATTTTAGTGCTATTTTCTTACCCTGTTGAATATTATACATTTTCCTTTTGTCTTTTCATAACTGTTTGGTTAACTCAAGGTATTCCTGTTTATTCCAAAGCACTCTGAATTGTTGCCTTGTGTGTGTGTGTGCCTCTTGAGGAAAGCTGCACAGATGTACTGTTGGCTAAAATGATTCTCAAGAAAGAATGGCCAGTTGATTTTGCGGCTCAATTTTAAACGAATGTTGTGTTCTCGCGTTCACAGGAGGCTTTGCATTCGTCTATGAAGCTCAGGATGTCGGCAATGGCAAAGAGTATGCCCTCAAGGTGCACCCTGACTTTTATTCAGTCCAATCATAATCATTGTTTTTTTTCTTAAAGATTTTTTCCAAAAAATCCTCTCCCCCTCCTCGTATCGTGAGCGTGCGATCGGCATCGTGCCATGAGGCATAGCAGCGCATCCCAGTGTCGTACCCCAGAACATGTTTAGAAATAATTGTGAACTAAATTATTCCTTTATTATGAATAATACTGGTCGCGAAAGCCTACGTGTTAAACTAAATTATTCCGTCATAATTTTACCCGAAATCTACGGTGCAATTAGATTTTTCTGAAGCGCTTCAGCATGACCGCGCCTAACGATACATCAAAATAGATGTGCTCTTGTCGAAATTGTGTGATGTCCCGATTGTGCAATCGGCGGCGTCTTCACGAGACGGAGAATTCGTTCGGAATTCTGGCGGGGCGGTGCCACCCCTCCGTGTTAAAAAATGTGGCATGGTCGTCAATAACACTGCAGTCATAAATGGGAAAAAAATATATTCAATGAACCTTTTGGGCTGTGGTTCTTCTTCAGTGCATAAACCGTGTTAGAGAACGGCCCTGGTAAACAGATAAGAGCTGTTAATTAAATACATATGAAATATTTCTGGAGATACTTGCACAGTTGAAGCATTACAGAATCCATTCGCGTGCGTGACTTTTCCCGACTAGGTTTTGTTCGTTTGTTCTTTTTACACGCTTTTATTTAACTCACTCTGTCTGTTGTTGTCGTTGTATCCTCAAATCTTGTAACTCAATTTTTACCCACTTCCCAATGTGGTATCGACTGAAAACTTGGTCATCATACTGATGACAATACTGTATTCTATCATAAAAATTAAAATAATACATTTTAAAACTTTTTTTATATATTATGTTTCGGCTTGGGTCTAATTGTCCACGTTTAAACTGACGTTGGCTGTAATTGACCACGGTCCCTTACGTTATGTCAAGCTTCGGGGCCACTTCCTAGAGTCGTGGAGTTCTTCCATTACTAGTACGGTACATTTCATTAAAGCGTGTTTAAAAAAAGTATTTTTTTATACTGCTTATACTGTGCCACTGCACTCTTGGCCACCCCGTGGTCAATCCCTTGCTCGAGTTGACTGACGCTCATTTTGATCACCGGCGTTCACTCTTGTAAATTCTAATATTCTGGCCTCTTTTGAGTTGTCACCTCGGTTGAACAGGATAAACGTAGCTTGCCTTGCCTCTGTTTTTAATGGATGTCTGCATATTGCAGAGGCTGCTGTCAGATGAAGAGGAGAGGAGCAAGGCTATCATTCAGGAGGTGCACCTGATGGTATCCTTCGCTGGCTGTCACCGACGGTTTTGAAGTTAGAGTGGCCCCAGCGTGCTCAGGATAAGTTCAGATGTCAGTGCCAAATTCCAACAGCTTATCATCTGCACTGCACTAATGGATGGGGGGTGGTGTGGGGTACAGGGAGGTCATTGGTGCCTTAAATGAGACCTTTAATTCAGGACCCAGTTCATCATGGGTGCTGCCCAGAGTCGAACCGAGGATCTCTCCGGAGGTTCTGGCTCGATGCTCTTGACACTGAATCGGCTTTCTGAACACCCCGCTACCATCGCTACTGCGAGTTTGGTTTGCCACAGCCAGTGACCGGTGCCTGCCTGAAAAAGTGTAAAATGTAGAGGTTTTTGCTCGTTTCTTACAGAACGTCATTGTGAAATTTAAAGTGGTGATTTGGCAGATGAAACGAGCGTTCATCTTCACAGTGGAGGAATTGAGTCTCATATCTGTGCCCTCATGTGAACGGGACAATTGGGATGTAATTTTGTAAAATAACCCTGTTGGCGGTATACATTTCAAGGACAGGCTGTTTTCAAAGTGCTTATTGAAGATAAGTGCAGAGTTCACATTCAATTGACACGTTAAACGCCAAAGCCAATTTACCACTCGTTGAAGTGAAAGTAATTTATAATTCCAGCATCTCTGCCTTTTATGGTCTCTTGGAGTTGAGTTTTTTACTTGGCATTTCATGAGATGAAATATCCATTCAGATTTCTCTAAGAGCAGTGCAACCTTTTCTTATCTCGATGTGTATATAGAGCCTTTATACAAGGTGCTTTATGACAGCGACCTCTGAGATTCCTTGAAGTGACCTGCTAAGATATACTCGCAGTAGGGAGCAGAACCTTCCCACCCACTCTGCATATGAGAGTAATATCCATCCCATGACAGGTAAACCAATAATCGTTGAATTCTTGGGATAGTTGGAATCCATCCAAATTAAGTACACAACCAAATGTAATGTCAGGGTTGTTTTTCTGCGGTCTCTTTTGACTGGACCAGAGCCATCAACTTGAGACCCTATTTAATCATAACTCGGTCTGAGTGAGACTGTGGGTCTCTGCCTGACTTTGGGTCTCTATGCAAATCTTAAACTAAACTATTTTTTATTTGACCAGGTAAGGCCCACTCAGCTAAATATCTCTTTTTCAGAAGCGACCTGGCCACAAATGATAGCTCAATGAAATGGCTTATCGTGTGGATATTTGTAGCAGCCAAATACTCTTAAACGCATCTTTTAAATGTGGAGGGAAAAACCGGAGGTTCCGGAGAAACATCCACGCCACCACGGGGAGAACATGCAAACTCCAAATATACAGCTGTCAGGGTCGGGATCGAACCCACGACCTCCTGTATACTAGGTGAGTTGGTTAACATCTCGCCATTGTGGGGCGCCATGAGTCATTAGTGACTGGGCTGAGGCCATCAACCCGCGACACTTGAGAACTCGGTTTAAGCACAGGCAGCTTGCCCTGATCTGAACCCAGTGTCTCAACGGTGCTGGCTCAGAGCTCTGATCTCCGAATCCCCCGGTCACCTCAGCCCTCCCCTTGTACTTTAAAAAAGCACAGCGATTAAAATCGCGGGTGCCTAGTGTTCACAGTAGGCACAAGATGCGTTAAGTGGCATATCCTGTTCTTGAGCCTCTTGGCTGATCAATAGCCCGAACTGCTGCACTGCAAATTGTCCATTTAATAATCAGTATTCATTAAAATGTGTAACAAAGCCTTATAGACTATGAGTTCTGTTATACTGTGTAGCCTCGAAATGACACGAGCGGATATACCGTGTCCCGCATGTAACGGAGTTTCTGGTGGGAGGGGCAGTTGAGGACCCTGTAAATTGAAAAAAATAAATAAACTTGCGCTGACGAAACTCGCTGGAGTGAGCGGTAGAGCAGTGCCGGCTTGTTGCCAGCTGCGTCCACGCGCCGGCGCTGCAACGTCGCGTGCCAGCGCGCAGCCCCAGCTCTGCGCTGCAGAGGTACCGACCGTGATGTTTCGGTGCTTTTAGAAGTGTTTTGTCGCCTCTGTTTCGTATTGCTTTTAATACTTGTGCGATATGAAGAAGAGCAATATCAATAACATTTCAAGCCGCGTGTGGGTTACATTTGGTGTAAATCGAAAGAACGAGCGGTCTTTTAAATTTAGATTTAAAGCTTTCGTGACTGCATGGATTCATCTTCTTGGTTCTTTCGGTAAAGTCGCGTAGAAGGGAAATAATAAAAATAAAACATAATAAAATAAAATTATCACGTCGTTTAGGCCACAACACAAGCAGCTGTCTTCAGCTGAAGAAACGGAACTGTCGGGAAGACAGCGCTCCATTCATAAAACTGAAATACCGGGGCACGCCACCCCTGGATCAGACCAGAAATTCGATTATGCTGTGTAAGCATGTCAAACTGTTGAAGCATTAGACCAACCACGCGTTCTTGTCATAACGTCACACGGCATTGTGCAGTTTGTCTGATTATCCTGTTTATACCGTGGCCACGGTTGTCCTGAAATGTGTGGAGCTGCTGATGCCGTCAAAAGTGGCACTTAACTTGCCGCGCACCCAGAAAAAAGTGTCCGGGCATCCAAACATTGTGCAGTTCAGCTCGGCAGCCTCCATCAGCAAAGAGGAGTCCGACACGGGCAGGGCTGAGTTCCTCATCCTCACCGAGCTTTGTAAAGGTCCGTCGGCGATGCACAATTCACGCGTCGCCTCACCGAGTCTCGAGACACTTTTTCAGGAGGGTCCTGCCAAGTTTCCGCAGTCGGGGGAGGACGATGTGGATGCTGTTGCGTAATCTCAATGGAGTCATTTGCAGTACAATTTCAGCGTCGATTACTTTGGCCAATGCCAGTTTGTGTGTTTTTTTTTTGTAGCCTTGAGAGGAAACCCGGAGAACCTGGTGGAAACCTATCCGGTATAGGGGAATAATTTACTAGCTCCACACGTTCACACACTCGTATATGCGCGCGCGCACACCCTGCGGAACAGCGGCGGGGGCGGCGTGGATTGGCGGGGGTGAACACGCAAACTTCAGACAGAAAGGCGCTCGAGTCGGGGGAAAGAGATTGTCGCCACCGCGCCGGCCTGTCCCTTTCCTGCCGCTGCGGTGCCGTTGCAGTGGCACACACGAGCTCGCGCGTGCCGCTCCGCAGGTCAGCTCTCGGACGGGCTGAAGCGCGTGGAGCTGCGCGGCCCCGTGCCCTGCAACACGATCATCAAGGTGTTCTACCAGGCGTGCCGCGCCGTGCAGCACCTCCACCGCCTCAAGCCGCCTGTCATCCACCGAGACCTCAAGGTGCGTTCGCGGGACGGTGACCCACGGCGTCGGCTCCGGACTCCGGGTTCCTCTGTTATTCCTAAACAAACAAACAACAGATCTGTAAATGTATCGCAGTTCTTCTGTCGGCATCGTGAGACAAGGAGTCGATCCGGGTCTGTCTCGCTACGCCCTTCCCCCCTCTCCAGTGTGCCCCGTCAACTTAGTCGCAACATCACGTCAGAGGGGGTCGGTAGGCGGGGAGTCCAGAGAGCTAACGTGTGGAACCTCTGAGATCCAGGGTGTGAATCCCGCTTGTACGCCTCCTGTGTTTAAACGAGGTTCTCAAATTTTATCGGATGGCATTAGCCTCGTCGCCAATGACTGCACCAAAAAACACCCTTACATTTCACTTATTAATATACAACAAAACATCCAATTGCCATGCGATTAGCGATTTTTAACCCAAAAACAAATATGGACCATAGCTTTGGCAATGAAAATCTGCGCTGCCGCTCTCCACAAAGCCAAAGATCCCCGTGTAGCCTTTAACATACTGTCGGGGCATGTTCTGTTTGTGCAATCAAAAACCCTGATCATATTCCATTTTTTTCTGTTCTTAATTTGTCAGCTCTTTATCTGAGAATGATGATATCGGTTTGGCTGTCATGCGACGAGCATCACTCTCAGTGGCATGGCAGGTGGCAAAGTTGCAGTCCTATACTGTGTGGACCACAAGTAATGTGTACGGCTCTCAGGTAGCTCTGTTATCCGCTTCCACGGGCCATTCTCCAACACGAAGGGTTGCACGTGTCTGTGAGCGATCCAAGTGGATTCTTCACCTCATCTCTTCAAATCACAATCTCATCATGAGCACACACACGCAGGCGATTTATTTTCTTAACGTTGTGGCCAAAACGGTTTTCGCTGAACCAGTTTACGTCCGTTTGCATCTCAATGGCCGTCACGGTTTTTTTTTCCCTGCCGACGCAGTGAACAAAGATCGCCGAGTTGAACAAAAGCGACCATTGCACGTGTTCTATCGCTGAGAGAACACGCGTGTGGGTTGTCAGCCACCGCCTGGAAAGATGCCCTTTCGCATAAACCAACGCGCCAGTGTGAACAGAGATGGGAGTTTGAAATCCGTGCTCAAATTGCCTGATATGACGCACGGTTCAGACACACGGGCACTGATGAAGACGGTGGAACAACGAGCTGGACAGTGCACACAGAGGAGCGTGTAGAGACGCCCGCACTTGGAATTGCACTGAGAGTCGGAAGGAGGAACACGAAGATTTGAGAATGTTCGCGCGGTTTGGAGCTCATGTCACAATCGTCTTGGCAAGAGCGAATGGGCTTGAGCAGGACACGTCGCTTTATGGAATGATAACCGATGGTTGAGACTAATGATGGAGTGGCAGCCAAAGGAGAGAATACACCCAACGGCATGTCCGTCGAGCAGACGGAGCGATGAAATCGGCTCGCTTGCCTGGTACTAACCATAGATCGTAAATCGCAGGCCTGTGAAACGTGGCGATGGCTAGGGGAGCTTTCATCCATCGGTGGATACAGTGAGGGAAAAAAAGTATTTGATCCCCTGCTGATTTTGTACGTTTGCCCACTGACAAAGAAATGATCAGTCTATAATTTTAATGGTAGGTTTATTTGAACAGTGAGAGACAGAATAACAACAACAAAATCCATAAAAACGCATGTCAAAAATGTTATAAATTGATTTGCAATTTCATGAGTATTTGACCCCCTCTCAATCAGATTTCTGACTCCCAGGTGTCTTTTATACAGGTAACGAGCTGAGATTAGGAGCACACTCTTAAAGGGAGTGCTCCTAATCTCAGCTTGTTACCTGTATAAAAGACACCTGTCCACAGAAGCAATCAATCAGATTCCAAACTCTCCAACATGGCCAAGACCAAAGAGCTCTCCAAGGATGTCAGGGACAAGATTGTAGACCTACACAAGGCTGGAATGGGCTACAAGACCATTGCCAAGCAGCTTGGTGAGAAGGTGACAACAGTTGGTGCGATTATTCGCAAATGGAAGAAACACAAAATAACTGTCTATCTTTTTCGATTTAAAGCTTTCGTGACTGCAGGGATTCATCTTCTTGGTTCTTTCGGTAAAGTCACGTCGAATGAGAATAAAATAATAAAAATAAAACATAAAATAAAATTCTCACGACGTTTCGGCCACAACACAAGTAGCCTTCTTCAGGCGAAGAAACAGGACTGTCTAGAAGACAGCACTCCCTCGGACGGGGCCATGTACCGTCAAATCTTGGGTGAGAACCTCCTTCCCTCAGCCAGGGCATTGAAAATGGGTCGTGGATGGGTATCCCAGCATGACAATGACCCAAAACACACGGCCAAGGCAACAAAGGAGTGGCTCAAGAAGAAGCACATTAAGGTCCTGGAGTGGCCTAGCCAGTCTCCAGACCTTAATCCCATAGAAAATCTGTGGAGGGAGCTGAAGGTTCGGGTTGCCAAACGTCAGCCTCGAAACCTTAATGACTTGGAGAAGATCTGCAAAGAGGAGTGGGACAAAATCCCTCCTGAGATGTGTGCAAACCTGGTGGCCAACTACATGAAACGTCTGACCTCTGTGATTGCCAACAAGGGTTTGCCACCAAGTACTAAGTCATTTTTTGCAGAGGGGTCAAATACTTATTTCCCTCATTAAAATACAAATCAATTTATAACATTTTTGTCATGGGTTTTTCTGGATTTTGTTATTATTCTGTCTCTCACTGTTCAAATAAACCTACCATTAAAATTATAGACTGATCATTTCTTTGTCAGTGGGCAAACGTACAAAATTTACAGGGGATCAAATACTTTTTTCCCTCACTGTAACTCATGGCTGACGATGGTGAAGACTGAGTGTCATGGTGCGGTATGCCGTTCTTGGGAAGCTGCGGCTCACTCCCGCTCACTGGCGCGTCTGATTGTTCGGTCAGCTGCCCTTGAGAACATCTCAGCTGCCCTTGAGAACATCTCTTATAGAAACCTCAAGGCGCTGAATCTGCAGTTTTACCAACTCTCAGGCTTAGCAACTCCTCGGGTATAAATAAATATTCTCATTCTGTTTTTGAACTGAACGGCTCAACTTCCAACTTCTTAGACTTGAATTTGCGTTGGGCCGTTCCAAATCATCGCCGCCGCGACCGATCGTCGTAGCGTCACGTTCAGGATGTCGCGGCGCTGTCCTCTGCAGGTGGAGAACCTGCTGCTGAGCTCGCAGGGAAACGTCAAGCTGTGCGACTTTGGCAGCGCCACGACCGTGTGCCACTACCCGGACTACAGCTGGTCGGCGCAGAAGCGCGCCGAGGTGGAGGAGGAGGTGGGTTACCCCGGCGCGTTCCCGCCAACAAAATACGACGAACACACAAAATGTTACCGCTCTGCGCAGTTGCCGTGACTCGGCTTCTCCCCCGGCATCAGTGTGGATGTGAATGCTGACGGTGCCGCGTGTATTACTGTCCAGATCATGAGGAACACCACTCCCATGTACCGGACCCCGGAGATGCTCGATCTGTATTCGAATCTTCCCATCACAGAGAAGCAGGACATCTGGGTGAGTCACGCGACGTTACGCCTCTTCACGTACTCGTGTGTCCACATCAAAGTTTTGCGATAACTGCGTCGGCAGCAGTGCACAGACCCGCAGACTTGCGTAGAGGTTCGTAGACATGCATAGCGATCCACAGATTGAAATAGAGATTCACAGCTTTATGTAGAAACCCCTAGACTCGCACAGAGACACACAGCCTCACGGAGAGATGCAGGCTCACAGACACACAGCTTACACAGAGACCTATAGAATAATATATAAATCAATAGTTGCATCTAGGCCCATATATTGTACACTAGCTTTACTGCCTGGCTTCGCCCAAGACTTGGATTCTTGTCTTGGATTAATACACGGCCTACGCGGAGGGTGGGGGGGGGGGGGAATGCGTGACGTCAGCAGGAGCACTGCGTGACGCTCCCGCATGCGGGTGACATCACAGATGTGACGTCGCCTCTCACTTGCCGTGCAATAAAATATATCCATTATTGCGCCCCCCCCCCCCAAAATACAAAAGTCTATGTTTATGTTTTTTGCATCGTGTACAGTCTGGAAGCTACCCACATGCCAAATTTCACGTTTGTTGCATGTCGAGAAGTATGCTGAACATTTCGAACAGACACACACGTTCACAAATTTCCCTTTCATATATATAGATAAAAACCCGCACTCACTTGGAGCTCCATGGATTTACGTAAGACTCACATTGCAATTCATAGATTTACATAGAAACCCATAGATTTACATCGAGACCCACACACTCACAGCTCATGTCTGTGTAGCACAAACACAAATTACAATACAAACTCAACACTGCTGTGAAGAAGGGCCATTGTCCGAAACGTCGCCTACTCATTGCCTCTCTGTGTTCCCCTTTGGAGGCAGTGTTCGTGATGAGCGCGAGTTTCCTTGTTATACTGCTGGCTTGTAGCCACCCTCCCTCTCTCCCCGCCCTTCCTGTTTGCGCGTGGCTGGGTATTTACTTGTGCGGCACGATGCGCCAACGATTGCGCTTTTCGCAAGCAGTCATTCCCGACGCGCTTGCCTCCGCCCTGGAATGAAACCCTTAAGCTTTTATCCTCCATGTTGGCGGTCAACAGCGGTTTTTGGTAAACGCGTACGCTTATAAATCGTCGTTATATATGTTTTTGTTCGTACAAAATTTTTTTAACGCAGACGTGTCTTCCTGCGATGAGGTTACCGCGTGCCACGCCACAATCGTTGCTTGGTCCTGTGGAACGGGTGGGTGTGTGTGTGTGTGTGCGCGCTTCTGGGTCTGTCCCGAGACCTTCTGTCAGCGAACCTTCGACACTTCACGTGGCCTCAAAGTGCACCTGGCCTGGCACAGGCGCCGTGGTGACGTCACCGTCACTTCGTGGCGAATGTCGGGTATCGGTGTGTGCCTCACCGTGTTTCACTCAGCTTCTGTTTAACTGTTCCGAGGGAATTGTTGCTGCATATTGCAGGGTATATATACGTGTGTGTGCCAGTTACAAACATTTAGGCTAGCCTGCCTATGATCCATCCTGGGTTTAACCAGGCTGGATTGTGTGAGGAACTCACAAATCCTTGAAAGATCTGGACAAGGTCCCATCGGTGAGCTCCTCCGGCAGGCAAGGCTGCGATGGCTGGGTCATGTAGCCCGCATGCCCAGCCACCGCATGCCGAAACAGCTTTTAAATTTTGATTTAAAGCTTTTGTGACTGCAGGGATTTATATTATTGGTTCTTTCAGTAAAGTCACATAGAAGGGAAACAATAAAATAATAAAAATATAAAACAATAAAATTATCTCGATGTTTCGACCGCAACACAAGCAATCATCATCAGGTGTGAAAACCACAAGAAGAAAACTTCAAATTTCAAAATTTATTGTTGTGGTTTTCACACCTGATGATGATTGCTTTTGTTGCGGTCGAAACGTCGTGAGAATTTTATTGTTTTATATTTTTATTATTTTATTGTTTCCCTTCTACGTGACTTTACCGAAAGAACCAAGAATATGAAACGGCTTTTGTTCGGCCGGATTGAGGGGGCTCACCGGGCGCGGCACGGGCTAGAGAAGAGATGGAGTGATGTGGTACAGGAGGACGTGGAGCTGAGTGGATTTGCCGATGACTGGTACCAGCGGTGTCAAGATCGGCCTCTGTGGAGGAGGCTCGTGAAGGACGCTACTGGGCAGTTGGAGGCAGTCGCCCTCCAACAACAATGGAGGGCGGAGGAGCGACGCTCACAACAACGAGCGGAGCGCCGGGTGGCTAAAGCACAGCAGGTTGGCACAGTAGGGGGCACAGGTGGTGCATCAGCCAGTCATCTCAGTCATCTTAGTCGACCCGTGGCACTTGGGTCTGCCCCGTGACCTCCTGCCAGTGGGCGTTCGACACTTCACATGGCCTCAAGGTGCACATGGCCTGGCACAAGCGTCGTGGTGACGTCACCGCCACTTAGTGGTGAATGGCGGTTGTTGTTATAGTGTAGAGCGGTAGTGTAGTGGTTAGCCCGCCGCGCTGCAAACCCGCGATCTTTGTCTTTATATAAACATTGGTGGAGGTGTAAGTGGAGAAATCCCAGGATGAAACCTATTCTTCCTACAGCACACATACGCGCACAAACACAAATATCCCCCCGTAGAGCCTTAACAGACTGTTGGGGCAAGTGCTGTTAGCGAGCAGCACCTATGAAGGCTAACGTGGCACACGAGGGCGTGGGTGGCCAGCACCACGCCCAGCTGCCTTTGTCTCCCTTCTGGCGATGTTTGCACATCGCACCAGGTACTCATTTGAGGCAGAGTCGACTTAGGGGAGGCTCAGGAGTGGTTCAGATAATCGTCACTGGTGTTGGCCATGAGCGGGAATGGAGCTCGGGTCACCGGGTGCATAGCGAAGCTCGCTAATCCCTGCACCACCACTGCCACCAATCCAATAACAATACCCGCCATTCGCCACTAAGTGACGGTGACATCACGATAGCGCCTGTGCCAAGCCAGGTACACTTTGAGGCCACTTGAAGCGTCGAATGCTTGCTGACAGGGGGTCACGGGACAGACCCAGGTCCCATGGTTTGACTGACTGAGATGACTGGTAGATGCACCAGCTGTACCCCCGCTACTGTGTCAACTTGCTACATTTTAGGAACCACTGCCACAAAGACAGACAGACAATCACAACTCTACATGTACCAAATGTGCACACTGAAATGAAAAAGGCCTTGGATCCTTTCAAAAAATAATATTACCCTTTTTTTGTCCCACTCTAGACCAGGACACGTATATTTGATGTCCTGTCCAGAGGTCATTTGAAGGGTTCTCAGAGTTAGCTCCGTGATGTCCGCTTCCGTGGGCCGCTGTCTTAACACAAAGGGTTGCATTTCCCGAATGGATCCTTTCGTCTCACGACATCATTTGTTTCGTGTCCATCAAGTCAACTTGAAACAATGGCGACCGTTTGCGACGGGGGGCCGCGGGCCCACGGCACAGTCGGCATCGGCGCGCTTTTACATCGTCAGCCGTGCGTGGCTCCTCCTGTGGGAGGAGAGCGGGCGAGAGCGAGGAGGCTTCGTTTGCTCCTCTCACCGCACAACTCGGGTGGGGTTCGGGGCTGGGCCGAGAGGCACCCATCTCGCCGATTTCGCTCTGCGGCGGCGGCGGCGGCGGCGCCGACGCCGACGGCATGGTCAAGATAAACCAAAAATAATGGGGGGAAAAGACAATGGATGATTTATTCAACTACTAAGGCTTGACTGGAAACTCAATGCATCAAAGAGAGTTGACATCTGCATGCTGATAATTGCACGCCCGGTCACTGCAATATACAAGGTGCTACAATGCATTGGTTCGTAGATTTTGGTTGGTTTCTAAGCTCCATGATTCGTGCATTGGATAATGCGTGGAAGAATCGACTATTTACAATTCATACGAACAAATATGCCAATGCAACGTGTAGGATAATGGAGTGAAGGAAATTATATAGTTGAGACGGAACATTTTAATAACGGCAGATGAGAAAGCGAAGCGAGAAAATAAAATTGTTCCTTTAAAATAATTCGCGATGCTGAATGTTTGACAAGTCATCAAAGCATTGGTGGGTTTGGAGGGTGAATCATTACGTGCCAAATATAAAAAAATATATATTCCAATCATTCTCATTCGGATGGATGAATGCGTCCCCTTGCCGTGTCGGTTGGTGGGGGTGGGTTGACCATATTTCACCACTTTGGTCAAGGTTGGTTGTTGATGGGGGAGGTAGGAACAGCTCTGACATCATTTGCCACTGGCCGGAAATTTAACTGGTCGCCGGGCTGATAGTGCAGCATGCGAACCACCACGTGCCATTATTCCACCCACTGACATGACACTAGTACAGGATGTTGGTGCACGTTCTTAAACTCTTACAAACCCGATAATTAATTGTGCAACGTTGCGGGCGTCTGGCACGAGCTTCGTCCTAATTAGCAATCGAACGCGTTTCCTGCTCAGCCATGCGATCGGATCACATGATCTGCCGCTGCCCTGTGACCCCCCTCTGTGGGTGTGGCCGGGATTAAATCCTTGAGACAAAGGTCGCACCGCGTCTGCCGGTTGGCCCCGGAGCAAATAAAAATGCCTCTCGCGTAGCGGAGGGCGGCGGCGGCGGCGGCGTTGCCAGCAGCAGCCCGGCAAGCGTTGCGTATTTTTATCACGTACCAGCGCGAGAAGGCGCCCGGCCCTGCCCTGCCCCCCGTTCGCACGGTGAGCGAAGCGGTGGGTGGAAATCCGTCGTGACAGCAACCGGCGAACACTGCGGCTGCGCGCCACCGCCGTGATGCCGACGCCAGTCCTGCGGCTGTAGCCGCTCGCCGGGGGGTTTTCGTCATCGGCTCGTCGCTCGCCCCCCTCCCCCCCCGGCGAACGGCCGAAGCGCGTTGCGAAATCTGCCTCGATTCCGGTGTACGGTTTGTAACATGCGCGCGATGTTGTGTGTCGAGCGCGAGCCAAATAGCTCTGTGCTGCTGTCAGCAGTTAAGATGAATGTCGGTTACTGTATGGTGGTGCTGTGCGTCGCTTGGCTTCGGCATTGCGGCACTTTGTGCTTTGCAGTCATTATAAGTTGAGCATTTTGTTGTGCTTCATGCTTGGTGGTTGATCTATAGGTTGCTTAGCTTCCAACGGTATACGCTTATCTATCCTTTACACCCTCGGGCTGTGATTCTGAATAGTTATTAAGGGAATTTTGTTACCCCTTAGAGACTCTGACATCCATTGTGCCTATGTCACATTGACACGTGATTCACCCCACGTATAAAGATTCTCAATGGCTATTTAAATGAGCATTGTAGTAAAAAAATAGCATTCATTTACATTTAATGCAAATGTTTCGATTTGTTAAGTCACTGCTCTGAACCAGGCTGCCCGAGTTCGATTCCCGGCCATGTCTAACATCGGTGCTGTACCACCTTCCTTTGCCAATCCACAATAACCATTGTGGTGAAGTATGGTAAAAAACTAAATTGTGATGTGTGGTAGAGAGGTTTTCATACAGCAGTAGACCAATAAAGGGCTGGAAATGAAACGCAAACTCCCGTAATGCCCATGTGCCTTTAGGCTATTGGTATAACTGAGACAGAACCATAGAGACCGGTACAAACAAGACAAAATATAAATCCACTCTTGAGTCCAATTGTAACCTCGCATTGTACCGATCCGTTGAACCACCGGGGGTACACGTACAGCCTTTGGTTAATCCACTGCTGGATGATGTCCTCCCCACGCCGCGTGGGTCATCGGCGTTATCCGACTGTACTTCACGCCCAGCAGAGTGGGCTGGTGAAGGGAAGGACAATTTTAATTCAGTACAGTGCGGCAACAAACATTGCTGCACTGCCCTCTGTTGTCCACCACGTAGCCCAGCAGCAGCTGGTACCAGCAGGCAGCGTTATGCGTGACGCCTACACATCCAAGCACTCTGCAGGCTTAAGCCTGCTTAGCTTCCGAGATCTAACCAGGTCGGGCGCATCGCCCGGTGATTTCATCGTAGCATCCGGCACCGAGGTGCTCGGCCCAATAAGATGAACGGCGATCGCCCGCCTGAGTTGCAAGGAGAACCGGGAGCCTCGTCGGTAGTGGGACGACCGCCGTCGTCCCGGCGTCCGCGTTCGGTTTCCCGTCACCGCTGAATGCCGCACGCCCCCACCCCCCCCCCCCCCCACTTGCCGTGCAGGCGCTGGGCTGCGTCCTCTACTTGCTCTGCTTCCAGGAGCACCCGTTCGAGGACGGAGCAAAGCTGCGGATCATCAACGGCAACTTCAGCATCCCGCCGGGCGACACGCGCTACGCCGCCCTGCACCCGCTCATCCGTACGCTCTCGCGCCCCCCCCCCTCCCCCCCCCGCCGCCCTCGCGACGCCGCTCAGGAGGCCGCGTGTGGCCGATGGGATGTGGGAAAAGGATCCTTTGATCGTTTTATCTGTAGGGGACGGCTGTGCGAAGTAGGCGGGATTTGCCTGCTTATTTGCTTTGTTGCTTATTATCTCCACGGCGCTCAAGATTGTTGTGTTACGCGTCGTGTCATTTTGCGTCGAACTCAGACCCATATATAACAGAATAGCGTCCGCGCCTATAAGCATTGGGCAGTTCACCGGTATTGACTCAACCAAGCCTGATTGCTGATGAGACACTGTATGCCGAAATCGGTTTCAGAGTTTGCTTGCTTTGAACCGATGCTGCTGAAATGATGCGCTCCCAGAACGCCGCACGGCTGATGCGAGGAATGAATATGTTCGCCATCGGCAGCTCGCTGGGTCGCACTCGGGGATTGAGGCGCAGCGGTTAGCGCACCCCTCCATGAACCCAGCGACCTACACGTCAGCGTCTCCCGTGTGTGAAACCTGCTACGTGCATCAGGAAATAGCAAGTCGGGAATATGTAGTTCGAATCGGACAGGCCACCCCGGTTATTACTGCGGATGCATTGACCATAGAATAAGCGCCGTCTGCTTCACAGTGGAAGTTAAAGATCCCCCAGCTGCCACTCGCTGTCGTCTTCATCATTGTTCCTAAACCAAGACCCCGGGCACACTCGCACGCATGTCTACACTCTCTCAAGGCTCTATGCTAAAGGTGCACCCAGATGAACGGCCAGGAATAGCGGAGGTCATCGCTCAGCTGCAGGAGATCGCCACTGCACGCGCCGTCAACCCCAAGCTGCCAATCACAGAGGTGAGCGGCCGCACCCCCCCCCCCCCCCGTCAAACCCAAACGCCCGACGCGGTCTCTAAACGCGCACCGATGCATCGACTTAGCAGCGCCGCAGCGGCCAATGGAAGCGCAGCTCGCACCGTGTCACTGAGCCGGATGGAGGTGGCGGAGGTGGGGCCCAGCTGACGTGGCGGGGGGCGGGGGCAGCGAAAGGTGGACGTTGGGTCGGCCAGGGCAGGAGAGGTGGAAGATCGCCACGTCGGCACAGGCCCAAAGGTCCAAAACGTCGAGCGGCCAGCAACGAATTGCACTGTCAGAGTTGTAATAGATGAGAGTCTAGGACACGCGTACTGAATTGTTATAAGAAAGAAACGATGGAAATAGGGAATTCCAAAGTGGAAAAATGCGTGGGAAGCTGCAAAAAGAGAAGTGTTGGGGTGAGTGAGTGGCTGGATGAGTGTAGTGAGGGAGCAGACGAGTGAGCGAGTGGGTTGATGGGTGAGTCATTGAGTCGGTGAGTTGTTGTGACCTGCAAGTGTGGTGGTAGAACACAGTGTGGTGGATGAGACGACACAGTCAGTCTGATAGAGACTGACTGTGTCGTCGAATCTGTGTGTAAAGCTTGCGGGAACAGTAACCGTTGTAGTAGCGATAGTAGACCGATACGGAGGCGTCTGTCTATGCAGCACTCTCATTATACTTCTCTTCTAGATTTGAAGATTTCGTGACTGCAACGATCCATACTCTTTGGTTCTATTCGGTAAAGTCACGTAGGTAAAAAATAAAACAACAAAAATCACGACGAAACGTCGTGATAAATAAAACGTCGTGATAAATAAAACAACAAAAATCACGACGAAACGTCGTGATTTTTGTTGTTTTATTTTTTACCTACGTGACTTTACCGAATAGAACCAAAGAGTATACTCTCATTATACGTTATGCAAGGGATTCCTCCCACCGAGTATCGGTTGGATTGCTCGACTAATCAGCCGGTAACTCTAATTGTTGTGTCGGAGGTTCAGAGAAACGTCTCTGTTCACCTTGACAAACAAACTAGCCCGAGCCATCGAAGATATGTTAAGGAGTTACAGCCTGGAAAAGTCCTCAACTTGGTCTCTTCTGCCAGAGCAGCTCATCGCAACATCAGGGAATCGCTCCGATCGGGCACGGCCCCCGAACCCCCGCCTCTCTCCGCTCCTTTCGTCCTTCCTGAAACTCTCCCCGACTCCACCAATCCGCTTCGTCCATCCCAACGGGGAGCCCCGCGTTTGCATTTAGTTTTCCCCGCGTCCTTTCAAATTTACCCTGTTGAGCAATCCGATTTAAATTGTTGTCCACCTTCAGATCCGGTTGTGTGGCCCCACACCGGCTTTCCCGTGTGACCAGCTCCTCGCCAATGAGGCTCGGGCGCGCGCCGTTTGATCTCGCAAGCCGTTTGAGCCGGCGAGCGTTTATATATACGTTTTTGGTTACGGTTCCCCTTCTCAGCGTCCCTTGCAGCTACATGCAGAATAGCCGCCAGGACGGCGCGTAATGACTGTCATGCTCCCTGCAGTTCGGCACCAACACTGGCGGCGTGTTTGTTAGCCGCCGTGTCGTTGGGTTCTGAGAGCAGAGCGGAGCAGCTCGCGTTTCCAGGGCGAGTGCTGCCGTTTGCTGGGTGTGCGTGCACGCGCGTGCGTGCATTTGTGGTTGTGTTGGCACGTGGGTGCACTTGCGCGCGCGCGCGTGTGTCTATACATGTGTGTACGCGTCCTTTCTGCGGTAGTGTTAGTGGTTAGCGCGCTGCGCTATGAACCCCGGCGACCCGGGTTCGATTCTCGCTCACGGCCGACACCGGTGACGATTATCTGAACCGGTCCTGGGCCTCCCCTAGGTCGACTCGGCCTCAAATGAGTACCTCATGCGGTGTGTAAACATCGCCGCTAGGGGACAAAGGCGGCCGGGCGTGGTGTTGGCCACTCACCCCCTCGTGTACCGTTCTGGCCTTCATAGGTGCTCGCGAACAGAACTTGCCCCTACAGTCTGTTAAGGCTATACGGGGGATCTTTGTATGCGTCCTTTCTGCTCTGGGCTGCACGCTGAGTTTGGCATAAATATCAAGGTCATGTCATCGCTATATAGTGTTGAACGACTGTTGTGTGTGTGGATGTGTGTTATTGTGTGTTATTGTGCTTGCGTGCCATTGTGTGGGGAGCTGTAGTGTAGCGGTTAGCGGCACTGCGTTACGGACCGAGTTTCGACTCCCAGCCATAACTGACATAAGTGGCGAGTGCTCTCTGAACCTGTCCAGGGCCTCCCCTAGGTCGACTCAGCCTTGCACGAGTACCAGGTGTGGTGGGTAACAGCAAAACTGGGGAGACCGAAGGGAGAGGTAGCAGAGTGCGTCGGAGAGCAGTAGAGAGAGATGAGATGGGAGAGTGCGCGGAGGGGAGTAGTGAGATGAGAGGGGATAGTTTGTGGAGGAGTAGAGTGAGATGAGAGGCAGGCAGGGCCAGGCCAGTCTGTGGAGGATGTGGAAGGCATTGTGTGCGATCACATTTGCACGTTCACTTCTGCGTGTGCTTCCTCAGTTATTTGACGGAGGAGGCTCCCTGGGCATTGGCATTTCCCCGTCTGTCACCGCTAATTTCCAGCCAGCACCCGAACTCCGCATGGAGCCACACGGTTCGTATCAAACATGGCGCACGGGGGCGCGGGGCCGCGGGGACATGGGGACATGCTTGGGCACGGCGCACGTGGGGATATGGTGCACGTGGGGACAAGGCGCACATGGGGATAGGGTGCACATGGCGACACGGCGCACATGGGGATACGGTGCACATGGGGATACGGTGCACATGGGGACGCAGGGACACGGTGCACATGGGGACACAGGGATACGGTGCACATGGCGACACGGCGCACGTGCTCGACCCATTTTTGGTCGATAAAATGTCCCACCTGGTGGGTAAGTCAACAGTGGCTGTCCTCATGAGTGGACTCGCCTCTGCTATCAGAATGTGGAATTTCCACCACTGGCTCTGCAGGGTTGGAAATGGGAGACGACCACACCAATGGCTCGGTGGTCATTTGGGCAAGAGATCACTTTTGACTTTGTTCATTTTTAAAAGTCATCGTCACCGTCAGCAATGGTCAATCCGCCGCTGGATGAAGGCTTCCCCAAGCCGCCGACGCGACACCTCTGGCGTCCGCGACGACGTGATGGCGAATGTTTTTCGTAACTCGCGGCGCCATCCTGCCCGCAGGCCCCCCGAGCTCGGAGGGCGACCCTCAGCAGGCCGGTGGGCTGCTGGACATCATGAAGGGCGGAGCAGGCCGTCTCTTCAGCAACATCAAGGACACGTCCTCAAAGGTCATCCAGTCGGTCACCAGGTATGCGCCCTCCTCCCCCCCCCGCCCCCACCATGGTGGTGAGATGTTATCTACCTCGCCTGGTATGGAAGAGGTCTTGGATTCGATCCCGACCCTGATGGCTGCTGTATATTTGGAGTTTGCGTGTTCTCTCTCTCCACGTGGTCACGTGGATTTTTCCCTGGGTTCTCCGGTTTTCCCCTCCGCATTTAGAATCGACATCACACGTTTAGAGTATTTGGCTGCTGTAAATTCCACGTGATGATAAGTCACTTCGTTGAGCTATCACGTCTGAAAAAGAGCTCAGTGTGCCTTACCTAGTAGCTCAGTGGGCCTTACCTGGTACAATAAAAATGTTTAGTTTATGCGTCCGCATTGGCCCCATACTTTAGCCCGCGCGTTGCCCCCCCCCCCCCCTCACCGCGTGCCCCCCATGTGCCCGAACAGATGTCATGCCGGCATCACGATTATTGCGTGGCGAGGTAGGGCTGGCTCGTTGGGCATGCCACGTTGGAATGCGCTGTCCGCGTGGAATGAGCATTCCAAAGACCCTGGCAAAAAAACACCGCCGCTATCTCGGAGCATTTATTTTGCGCCGGTTTTGGTAGTTAAAAAAAAACATCATCATCAGCCATGGTCAATCCACTCCTGGACGAAGGCCTCGCCAAGCCACCACCGCCACCTCTCACTATCCCCCCATGTAACAATGCAGCGGGTTTGAATGTTAGCTGCGCGTGACAAGCGGATAGGGATGATGCGCGCAGCCTTGCCAGCCCGTGGGTTTGTGAGTTGTAAATCTCAAATGCCGGCGACGATGGCGTCTGTATTGGATGGGTTGGCACTGCAGAGTGCGGAGGATGAAGGTGGGGGGAGAGATCAGGTGCATGAGCGATTGCCTCTAAAATCTAGCCAGGGCCGTGGACTTAAGTTAAACACATGTCCAATGAAACGTACCAGAAATAAGAACATTGAGAAATTAAGTGAAATGATAGGAGCATTGCAGTAGACAGCGCAGTTAAATGGTCGTGTGAGCGGCTCGCAATCAGAAGGTTGCCAATTCAAATCCCAGTTAGGGGGGATTGACTCGGCCTATCATTCCTCCGGGGGTCGATAAAATGAGCACCGCATTTCGGGGAAAGTCAACAGTGGTTATTCTACAGATAGACTGCCCCCAACATAGGAATATGGAATTCCCACTCCTGGTTCCGGCACCAATGCCTCTCTAATCAATCTTTGTTTTTTTTCGGTAAAGTCACGTAGAAATAAGAAGAAATAAAATGACATAATATTCGACGTTTCGATTTTATATTATGTCATTTTATTTCTTCTTATTTCTACGTGACTTTACCGAAAAAAAAACAAAGATTAATTCCTGCGGTCACGAAAGCACCAAGTCGAATGCCCTCTCTAAGCAAGGGTTGGCACAAGTGACTCGCACGGAAGTGATGGTGGCGCCAGTGTGTCGCTCACAGCTCCGTGCAGAGACCTCCTCCCTCTGTCCCCGCCGCTCCGATCGTCTGGTGCGCACCCCCGTCAGCGTGCAGTAGCGTTCACTCCCTCGCCGCCACGCTACGATTCGTCATGACTTTCGGTTTCGGACAGTTGCCTCCCATGTTTGCTTTCGAACCTTCACCCCCACTCCCACTTTCAATGCACTCTCGACCCCCTATGCTCGTTAATTAATTATTATTTACTTTAAAGCGGTGATTTAAATTCACCTATTTGGTTGTCCGAATTTTTGTTGCTTAAGAGTTAACCTCCGATCGGCGAGCTGCTGACCTGGATTGTAGATTTTTAACGATATTGGTTTTACGCCCTTTTCGTGATGCCCCAATCGAAGTGGGTTGGGGGGGGGTTGTCGTGGTCATGCATGCACATTTGTCTGTGTGCCACTAGGTGGCGACATGTCCACTTGATTTGCATTTTGCATTGATCGTTTTTTTGCGTGTTTTTTGTGATTTATGCTTCTGCAATCGACTTTAACACCCTGCTTGGTTGCTTTCACCTGTGATTAACCATGTCCATCTCGCCGATTACGTGCTCCTGCCACCCTCAGCACCAGGTAAATCCCATTGCCTCTTCGCATGATGTTCACCTTTTATTTGCGCTTAACATCAGCTTCTGTGTACGCGTAATGCCTTCGCTTGTCATCTCAGCCTTTGAACACCGTGCGCCATCAGTTACCCACCTCCTGTTGAAGTGCCACTGTGTGAAAAAATGGGGAGCTAAAGTGTTGGAAATGCCAACTTTTGCAGCACCCTGGCCGCGCCGCTCACTTAAGGCCTACCAAATATTGGGGAGGCTCAACCGGTGACACGTGATGACAGAAGAACAGGCTTTCCCCTTTGCGGAAAGAACGCAGGCGTTAAGACTTTCAAACGCCAGATAGATACCCATCGCAAGGCATTGAGGACACGTGGTCTAGCCGGCACCCATTCCCACCCTCAGACCCGCTTTACTTTTACATAGCCCCGCCCACTACTCAGGTTTCTCCGACTGCCCGAGTGGAGACAAAATCCTGACGCCGGGACAGACCTTTTGAAACCACCGAGACTCTCCCGGCCATTCCAGGATGTATTTGCAGCCTCAGGCTCCCTTCCTCTCGTTATCCCTGGCCGCCAGCTTCTCTGAGCTAGAGAACCTTGTGGGTGGAGGAGGTGACCGGAGGTCTCGCGACTGCGGCAGATTTTGCCGCTACAGTCGAAACTCGGCGAACGGGAGGGGGCTCTCTTGTGGACTTTGCTCGGAGGGACCACTAGGAAGGGGGATCGCTTTGGGGGCTTTGCTTGGAGGGACTCCTGGAAGGGGGCTCGCTTGGGGGCTTTGCTTGGTGGAACCCCTGTAAGGGGGCTCACCTGGGGGCTTTGCGGAGGAGGGATCCCTAGGAAGGCGGCTCACCTGGGCGCTTTGCTGGGTGGGACACTTGGGAATAAGGTTCGCTTGGGTGCTTGGGGTTGGTGCCGGAGGGTCGAAGCTTCAATTAGAAGGGCACTGACCTGACTGCACGCAGGTTTTGTGGTAACGCTAAGGTGCCTCAACTGCCGTATGCATATGCACACGTGCCGCTCCTGGCCGGTCCGCTGCTGGACGAGGGCCTCCCCATGCCGTGCGGGTCGGTGCGGTTGGCGAAGGCGGGGAGCGCACACGTGGAAGCGCATGAATTTCCTTCGACGATCGACGTTGCTGCACTGCCCTCTGCTGCTCACAGCGTAGCACCGCAGCCGCCTAGAACACCTGCTGTAGGCCGCTTCAACACTTATTGTAGTAGCCTGCACCTCCGATTCACACCCCGCACCTCCGATTAGCACGGTTGGCTACATACGGTGGTGTGAAAGGAGTTCAACATACGTACACACACACCTGTTGTGACCCGCACGGTTTGGCGAGGTCCTCATCCAGCAGTGGATTGACACGAAGGCTCTACATGTGTTGTATACATTACCCAGTGTAGCACTTGTCAATTCAATCCCATTTGTGTCCTAATGAAAGTTGTGCGGCCACGTGATTGTTACGTGCAATTTAGCTTGTGAAACGGATTGTATTTGCAGCTGAAGGCAGACAGGCGGCACGGTGACACAGCGGCAACACTTGCGCCTCAAAGCAAGAAGGGCCTCGGTTCCATTACCAACTCGGGCACCTTTCCGCGTGGAGATTCTAAGTTCTCCCCCAGTTCTGTATCGCTTTCCTGTGGGTTCTGCGATTTCCTCCCATAGCTTCCAAACATAAAACATTCAGTGTAACTAGTCTGGGTCAAACATCGCAATGCTTAAAAGAAATACCTGCAATTTACTGAATAGGAGGGGACCCTCTTGAAAACGAGTCTTGAGACTCAGTGATGCTTTCCTGGGTAGACAAGCGTAGTAATAACAGTTATAGATGAGCAATGCTTCAGCGCTGTCCAGTTTTAGCTGGACAGCTTGTTAGTGAATCAAAACCCCAAATACAAACTCTACATTTGAACACTTTCCGATTAAGATTGAAACTGTAATGCATTCGCTCTCTCCGTGCGTCTGCTCGATCGCTCCCGTCCGTCTCTCCGTATCAGGATGGGGGTCACGGTAATTCTCTTACAGATGACCCAATATGAACGGAACTTGAGCGTCAAGTTGTGTCGCTTTGAGGGACTCGCCCTAGAGGTAGCCGGCCACATTGATCCAGGGGGGTTGCCCTCGCCCTCCCTTGGCAGCGCCGTTATCGGAGCAGCGCTGTCTCGCCGCGGCCTATGAACAGGCTCCTCACGGCCTCCTTTGTATTTGGATTATCTGCAGTGCTTCCGATGATTGATTTGGTGAAATGCGGAAGGCCAATGGGCCGATTCACTTAAAAAAAATAAAAAATAAACATCTTTGGAGGCACTGACTGGAAGTTGATGGTTGTATTTTGCTTGGTGGCGCTTCATGGCGCAAGGAGCGTAGTGCTTTAACAAAATGTGGTCATCGTTTCAGTTACACGAAGGGAGACCTGGACATCTCGTACATCACGACGCGGGTAGCAGGTGAGTGCAGCCTCTCGGCCTTGAGTCCGTGGACCAATGCATCGACATTCACTGCGAGACGTGCATTTCGCAACCTCTCTCTCTCGAGACGCGACCAATCGCTGCTGGAATATTTAAGAGGCGTTTATACTTGTGCGTCATATTTCAACCAATTAAAACAATGAATTTCACAGAAATCGTTCCTTCACCTCCCTTGATGAGAGAAAAAAGCTCGTTAAATACCGCGGTGTCAGACATACTGAGACGAACTGACTTGTTTATCCACGCTCGGATAGTGGTGGTGCAATTAGTTTTGCAGATAGTTTTGTATATGGCCTGCGGTGGTGTGAGCAACAATGGGGAGGCTGCTGGTGTTGGTCTGTCTAACAGTGCGGTGTGAGGGTACGGTGAGCGTGTGTATCGGTTAGCACAATGCGCTAAAAACCCGGCGACCCGAGTTTGATTCCCGCTCACGGCCAACACCAGTGAGGATTATCTGAACCGGTCCTGGGCCTCCCCCAGGTCGATTCAGTCTCAAATTGGTACCTGGTGCGGTGTGTAATCATCAACATTGGGGGAGACAAAGGCGGCCAGGTGTAGTGTTGGCCACCCGCCCCCTCGTGTGCCATGCCGGCCTTCATAGGTGCTACTCACTCACAGCCCTAGCGGTCCGTTAATTTGCGACACGGGGGATCGTGGGCTTTGATGTCGCTGGCGGTGGCCCTGCGCTCGGATCGGTGTGGCTGTACGCAGTTGGTTTGATCGCTGTTGTGTGTGTTGCTGAAGTGGTGTGGGCTGCAGTGGTGTGGCTGGAGTAGTGTGGCAGGAAAACAGCGTGGCTGACCATGGTATGGCCAGAGTCGTGTGGCTGACCCGTGTTGTGGCCGGATCTCCGCAGTCATGTCGTACCCGGCGGAGGGAGTCGAGTCGGCATTCAAGAACCACATTGAGGACGTCCGCGCGTACTTGGACTCGCGGCATCCCGACCACTACGCCGTCTTCAACCTGTGCCAGCGTGGCTACCGCCCCGCGCGCTTCCACAACCGGGTACAGCCGGCTTTCCGCGCCACAGCTGCCGCTCAGAACCGTTATCATCGTATCTCTTGTCTGCGGCATTGTTGTGATGATCATCGTCATCGTCATTTTTGAAACCATCACTGTTGCTTTTCTCTCATGGTAGCCAGATGAGAGATTCGTTCATGAGGCTATCCACATATACAAGCACAGAGACAATTTAAACCGAGAAGATGGATTCTGGCTTAGCAATCATTGGAAGGATTTGATAAACCATTTCAGGTCTTAATTGATTGTTCACGCTTACGGTGGCTTTCAGACAGCATACATTCATTTTTCGTCTCCCCCCTCCTTTTTTCAGAACATAGATGGACTAGTCCTTCTAAATAAACTGCCAAATCGCTGCGCGTGGCGCTGACGTTTTTTTAAATATAAATAAATACACCGTTTAAAAATAAATAAATGAATGCAAACCGACACTTCTTTCAAATGTTTCTTGCCGTTGGTTTTTTCACACCTGATGACGACTGTTTGTGTTATGGTCGAAACGTCGTGAGAATTTTTATTGTTTTATATATATTTTATTATTTTATTGTTTCCCTTCAACGTGTGTTTACCGAAAGAGCTAAGAATATGTCAGCAGTTACTTACAATATGCACCACACGAAGTATGTCAGTAGTGACGTGTGACATCCAATATGTGTATCTTGAGTTGACGAATTGCTATGTATCAATTTACCACTCCACTGCTATCGGACGGTATGGAATTCACAATAATGATGAAGGGTCTTCTTTCTATGGCTGATGTTGACGTGGAGCAATTATGCAAACCACTTTGGACTCGGAAAGAGATGAGCCTTGACTGTAAAAAAAGGGGTTATTGTGGCAGAGCTGCTCTCTGTGTTACTGAAGGGTTCGGATGGCTGGACAATAAAGCATATCAAAATACGTTTTTGGATTTGAGCCTAGTAATCTGAGATGAAAGCTAGGTATGTTGTCATCAGACAGGATGAGCCAATGCACAAGTCCGGCAGAGAGCATTTGCACGTAATTTTAAGCTATAATTTTAAGCTATAATTTCGCAACAGCAAGGACAAAAAAAAAACATCACCCCCGTTGCAAGATAGACAAGGGGGCCGATTACAGGAGACCGGCATTGGAGCGGCCTCCATGAGTCCGGCAACCGAGGGGAAGAGAGGACCAAAGAGCAGACGGCGGGATGAGACTGTCAGGGCGGGTGTTTGAGGGCACGTCTCTACGACCGCGTGGCAGCTGCGGCATCTGGAAAGAGGGGGGGGAGGAAGCGTGGGAGGGTGGTGGTGGTGGTGGTGACATCAACGACCTTGGCTCCGTTGACATCTTGAGTCGCAGATGGAACGAGCAGATAGGCAGCAGAAGATTACGAGAATAAAGTCTGAGAATAACAGAGCGACTCATTTGAATAACGCTCCGTGATGAGAGTGGACGTGTGCACCCCACCTCAGTGACTCATAACATACGTCGCACTTAAGTTGCAGCTTTTACGAAGGTGTTTTGGCAATAAGGGAACCCGTGGATTATAAATAGTCTAGTTAATTTTGTTCAACCCAAACGGAGAACTCAAGAGACCAACATAGGGGCCTCATTTGCAAGGGTGATCTGGGTCAACACCGTGACAAATGTACTTGCGCGTAAACAGACTCGAAGGATGTGTGTCAAATACGCATCTCAGCCATCCGTGTCGTGGTTTGTTCCGCGCGGTACAGGTCTCGGAGTACGCCTTCCCGACGCGCCGCGCTCCCAACCTCGGCTGCCTCTACACCTTCTGCAAGGACCTGCTCGTTTGGCTCAAGCAGGACCCCAAAAACATCTGCGTCGTGCACTGCCTGGTACGTGCGAGTGACAGCCACGTCCTCCCCTCGCGGGCATCATCGCTTGCTCGGAATTCACCCTCCCAGGGGGTCGGTGGGGTCGGAGGGGGTCAGGGGGGGGGTCTGTGGGTTTGGTGGGGTCTGCGAGGTCGGCGTGATCAGTGGGATCGGCGGATTCGGCGTTTCTTTCGGGATGAGGAAGCGAGTTGGCGTTCTGCGAAGTCTGCGTCTGCGGGGGTCAGCGTTTCTCTCAGGACGAGGAAGCGATGGCCTGCAGGCTGTAACCGGGGCGCGGCACGGTGGGAGCGCCCGTGCCTCGCTGCTTTGGGGAACTCAATTATACATTGCTCCACAGCACCGCTCATGTGTGGCTGTAAAAGGACAAAAATAAAAGAGTTGAACTTTTAGGTTACGGCCCTTCTTAAATAGCATGTACAGAGAGATTGGGTAATAGGAGTTAGACACTGCACTTGTTTACACCATGGCGTTCCGATGAGAATTTTTTTAATTGTTGTATGGCCATTTTTTTCTATTGCCATACGATTAGTTAGACTATTATTAGCCATTGAGTAACAGACATCCCCTTCAGTAATCAAAAAGTATAACTGCCAAATAATCAGCTTATTGAAAGTAATAGTATAAATGTAAAATAATAAATAGAGCAAGAAGGGCCTGGGTTAAAATCCCGACTCGGGATTTGAACCCAGAAAAGCGCCTGATTTGAGTCCAAATCAGGCGCTTTTCTGCATGGCGTTTGTACGTTCTCCCCCCTGTTCTAAAAGGCTTTCCTCTGGGTTCTCTGCTTTCATGAACCCAGAGCGAAAACACACAGTGTCATCGGTGTTGGCCAAACATCCCGATGTAGCAGGAACCTCCCAAAAAAAGGAGCCTTCGGTCTCGGCTTGCTTTTCCGAGGAAGTCGCCCCCGCGTACCTCCCATTAGCACGGTTGGCTACGTACGGCGCGAAAGAAGTTCAACATGCGTGCACACAAGGTGTAAATCCTGGCCCGCTGCTTCATTCGTGCGGCCCGCGGCCACATTGACGCCCACGACTTCGAATCTGCAATCTTCTTGGCAGCACTAATCGGTAACTAGAGGGGGCGGCGGTGGAAGCGTTGGGGGTGGGGGTGGGGTGGGCTATATCCAACACTGACGCGGTTCCCGTTGGACTAGGACGGGCGTGCCGTGTCGGCGGTGGCCGTGTGCTCCTTCCTGTGCTTCTGCCGGCTCTTCAGCACCGCCGAGGCGGCGCTCTACATGTACAGCCTGCGGCGCTGCCCTCCTGGGATCTGGCCGTCGCACAAGCGGTGAGAGAGAGAGGCTGCCCCGCGTCGCCGCGCTTCTTTCGGCGGGGGTCGCGTTAAAGATCCCGCCGGGCATCATTCGCAAGAGGAGGCCCTCGCGTGCCGGCAGCGTCGGAGTTGCCAAACTCAAAAGTGACGCCGCAAACTGCTCGATGGAACTACGCGTAGCAATCATCGCCCCCCCCACCCCTCACCACTACTGGCAGACGAAATGCTCCAAGGCGCTAATGCGAATGGCACTCATCCTGTTTTGTCTCGAGTTCTCAGGGAGTTAATGAAATCACGTGAGCTTGAAAGTTTACGACGTCCCGCGTGTGTGTACGAGCGTGCGCGTGTGTGTACGAGCGTGCGCGTGTGTGGACGAGTTTGCGCGTGTGTGGACGAGTGTGCGCGTGTGTGTACGAGTGTGCGCGTGTGTGGACGAGTGTGCGCGTGTGTGTACGAGTGTGTGCGGTTGTTGTACGAGTGTGCGCGTGTGTGGGGAGCGTGCTGCGCTCCGAACCCGGCAACCCGGGTTCGATTCCCGCTCACGGCCAATACCAGTGATGAATTTCTGAATCGATCCTGGGCCTCCCCTAGGTCGACTCGGCCTCAAATGAGTACCTGATGCGATGTGCAAATATCGGCACTAGGGAGACAAAGGCGGCCGGTCGCGGTGCTGGCCACCCACCCCCTCACGTGCCGTGCCCACGCCTTGGATGGTGCTCGCTAACAGCACCTGCCCCAGGAGTCTGTTGAGGTTATACGGGGGCTCTTTGTCTTTGTGCGTGCGTGCGCGCGCCGCCGCCGCCGCCGGCGCTGCAGGTACATCGAGTACGTGTGCGACATGGTGGCGGACGAGCCCATCATCCCGCACGGCAAGCCCGTGTGCCTGCGCTCTGTGACGCTCTCTCCCGTGCCGCTCTTCAACAAGCAGCGCAACGGCTGCCGCCCGTTCTGCGAGGTCTACGTGGGGGAGGAGCGAATCCTCACCACCTCGCAGGAGTACGACAAGATGAGGTGGGCGCGCCGCGGCGCCGGTGCCCGCCGATCGGAGTCGCTCGACGTGGGGCAGAGGCTTCCTCGGGAAGTTAATTATTAACCGTTTTCCCATTCCGATGACGGAATACGCGTACGTCAGCAGTTTTTCTTCCGGTTCCGTTCCGATAACGTATGTGTACGTCATCACAACGGAACCGCATGAAAAACTAACGTTGCTTTATCTTGACCGAGGCTCCCGCAAGGCTATGCGGGAGGGAGTGTGGCACAGTTTGGCGCTGCTATCGTAGTGTGCGGAGGTCGTGTCGCTACGGTTGTCTGCAAGAACGGCGCTTCGCTTCTCTGAATTATAATTAACGCCGAACCGCTTGCGTGTACCAAGATGCATTGGCGAACGGGACCCACCGTGCAACTTGCCGTTGTCTCGGATCGGGAAAGAGTTAAACAAAAAATTCTGTTGATAAAATCAACGATTATTTGCTTTTGATGGAGCCGCCCTCTCTACGCGCGATACGCGATCTTACATCTCTTCCCAGCACATTTTAAAGGGGACCCCCCCGTGGCAGCTGTCCCTGCTCAGCACAAAGTGACTCAGCACCTGGCCTGCAAAGGGGGGGGGGTAGGTGGGGGACGTTGGGATTAGTCCGCCACTCGGAGAGGGGGGCGGCAATTGCTACGTGTAATCCCAGTTGATACATTTTAATTGGCGAACGGCTCGGCAGCCAATGGATGGGCAGCGCTAACCGGAGGTGGCGGGAAGAACTCGGGTGAGGGGGAGGGAGGTGGGGGGGCGGAAGCGAGAGGTAGACGTTGGGTCAGCTTGAAGGTCTAAAACGTCGAGCGACCAGCAACAAACAGCACTGCCAGAGTTGTTAATAGATGAGAGTCGAGGACACGCGTATTAAATTGAGCAAGGCTTTGAGGGTTTGGTGATAAGAGATGCTAGAGGAGGGAATTCCAACGAGGTGCAGTGCGAGGGAAGAAGCAAAAAGAGGAGCGCTGTACCCTGCAGTGACGGCGGTGGTGGTGGCGGTGGTGGTGGCAGCGGTGGTGGTGGCGGTGGTGGTGGCGGTGGCGGTGGCGACAGTGGTGGTGGTGGAACACCGCGTTGGTGAGACGACACAGTCGGGTAGTGTGGGTGCGCAGCCTCTTTCGACCGACCCGGCTGCCACAGTGAGAGTGATGCCCGGTGTGGTTTGTTGGGCACGGAAATCCGTTCCGGGTCGCTGACGTGGCCGCCGCGCTGCCAGCTCAGTGCTCGGACCGCCGAGCCTCCCAGCCTCCCCCTCAAGTGAAGGTGCTTTTAAAGGGCATGGACACTGGTAAAGGACATGGACTCTGGGTAAAGGACATGGATGCTGAGTAAAGGGCATGACGCTGGGTAAATGACATGGATGCTGAGTAAAGGGCATGACGCTGGGTAAAGGGCATGGACTTTGGGTAAAGGGCATGGACTCTGGGTAAAGGGCATGGACTCTGGGTAAAGGCATTGATGCTTGCAGGGATTTCCAAGTGGAGGACAAGAAGGCGGTGATTCCCATGGGCGTGACGGTGTCGGGCGACATCCTGATCATCATGTACCACGCAAGGTCCACACTCGGAGGACGCCTGCAGGCCAAGGTACCCGCCAACGTTTAACGTCACCGGTGTCGTCATCGTTGGCCGTGGTCAATCCACTGCTGGACGAAGGCCTTCCCAACGCCGCCACCATCTCTCGTGATCCTGCGATGCACCGATCCATCGAGCGCCCGCACACTAAACGATCTTGCCACTCCATCTCCTCGGTGGACGTCACCCGCGGAGACGCATTCCTTGCCGACTCGTTCGGGCGAGCAAAACATGCGTAGGCACGCGAGACGTAACGTGTGACTTCCCCGCCGTGTGCTTCTCAGATGACCTCGATGAAGGTGTTTCAGATCCAGTTCCACACAGGCTTCATACCAAGGAACGCCACGTCCATCAAGTTTTCCAAGTGCGTATTGTGTTGTGTTGCGTAAATTACTTCGCTAATCCGCACACCCACGTTCGCGGAAAAGCCGGTCTGGGGGCGGATCGTGTTCCTGAGCGGCAAAACTGTTTTGTTCTTAAATTTCACCGAGAAAAGGTACGGCTGTCGCGACGTGACAAACCCCAAGAAATCCGATCCACGTTAATCCATGGTTGTTGGTGTTGTCTGTTTCTCAAAAAATGGTTACGTCACGATTGTCCTTGCAACCGTTGCTCCCAACCGTTGCTCCCAACGGTTGCTCCCAACGGTTCCAACCACATGCCCAAAGATGGCCCAGCTTTGTACTTTTACCTCGTACTTTACTGCTTGCTGGCATTTTATCTTTCTGATGAACTATTCCAATTCTCTGACATTCGTGAAATTACAAATTTGGTCATCACAGTTGTACGCAAATAGCTTTTATCTGTTCAATGAGTGCTTTGCAATGTGTTTTTTTTTCCGAGTAATTGATGGCATCGCATTTATATAACTTAATAATTTTTGTAATTTGTTGAACTGTTCAATTATTTTGTGCTCATCTGACAGGATGTACGCTCTCAGCGAGAGATAGTTGTAACGATTGGCGCAGACCTGTGCAATGACTTTGCTGGGTGAACGACAGTTGAATAACTATACTCTTTGGTTCTATTCGGTAAAGTCACGTAGGTAAAAAGTAAAAGTCACCTACGTGACTTTTGCCCGAATAGAACCAAAGAGTATGGATGCTTGCAGTCACGAAAGCTTCAAATCTAGAGTTGAATAACTTTCAAGGCGGCTTCACTCCTGAGTAATCAGTCGCGCAATTCGGTTGCGTGCAACCGGATCGCTTACATGCGAACGTCTGCAATCAGTTGCGAGCTGTTGCGCAACCGGTAGATTGACGGTCTCGACTCTCAAGCGGCGATCCTGCTTCGCGATCTGTAGTGACGCGTGTCATCGCGTGCTCAATTGTGAGCTACGATTTCGGTCGTTAGATTCCTGATTTAGGGAGTTGGGAGGGGGAGCTGACAGAATAAGGTGCGGGCCTATGCCGCCGAGGGCGTGGCCAGACACCACGTGCTTTGCTGCGCAACTTTCCGCTCGGATGCGGACAAAGCGGTTGCGGGCGATTGAAGTTGTGCAGTTTGCACAGAGATCCGACCGCGTGGCTGTTCGGAAAGTCAGCGGGGAGGACGAGCGTCCGGGGGTGGCACGCCGATGACCACCCCCTCCCTCACCCCCCACCCCCGACATCGCGGACGCTGCGTCGGTCGCGCAGGTACGACCTGGACGCGTGCGACATCCAGGAGAAGTACCCGGAGCTCTTCCAGGTGGTGCTGGAGCTGGAGGTGGAGCCCCGCGACCGCCCCTCGCCGCACCCGGCCCAGCCCTGGGAGTCCTTCTCCGCGCGAGGCCTCACCCCCAAGCCGCTGTTCTCCAGCCGCGACGAGCAGATCAGCACCCTCGCCTCGTTCGGTGCCCACCGCCTCGACACTTTTTGTTTGTCCGTCCGTCTCTTGGCTGACAGCTGCCCGTCAGCTGCCAGACTACTACTTAAGTGCTCTCTGTGTAACGGGCGTGGGAGGTGAGCAAACCCTCGCGAAGGTTGATTCATTTAGAACTCAACTCTTTCTGTCAATTTGTGTTGCTATGAGGCAGCACAAAAGTTGACACTAAGAGAAAACGGAAAAAAAATTCCCGAAAGGGGTAGCCCAGACGTGGAGACGGATACTCTAGAGGGATAGAAGGGTGTTGGGCCAATGAGTTGTGTCAAGAATCCTTTATTTTTTTTTACGTGGAGAGATGGATCATGAAGGAGACCTGTTGTGTGTTTACCCGTTTTGTTATTTAAATTCTCTGCAAGGACGCTAATGGTTATTTTGCGTTACGCTTGACATCATTTTGCCTCGAGAGGGACTGTTAACTTCGAGGTGTGGTAGCTCCCCAGCTTTGATGATACAAGCGAGCCCAGCTCTCCTGGTGAGGCAATGAATGTCAAAAACAGTCGAGAGTTTGTTGGTGCCGTGGGGCAGATGGTCAATGTGAAAGAAACAAAAAAACTGCACGTTGTACGCTGAGGCACAGGAATGTGAAAGAGACGTACCGTGCGTCTGCTTTAATTTTGTTGTCCCACGGGCTTTAGGCATCTACCCGATGCTTCGCACCACCGACCAAACAGGACGGAGCTGGATTTGAGAGATACATTCCTAGAGGTAGTGGGGGCGTGGTGCTCTAACCCTGAGGCCAAAATTCCACGGGGGGCAATTTTGAAAAATACCGATCTGCCGTACCTTGTAGTGTCGTTCCGATTAACCCGCGGATTCTCTGCACCCTGTAGCTGGAATCTTTCGGCGTGATGCACCGGGCTCGCGTTTTGTTGCAAAAAAATGAATAAATACCGATCTCACTCGAGCCTCGTGGGGTGCTTCTGCTGCAGGCAAACCAGAGCTGCCCAGGGAGCCCGGATCCGGGACACAGTACGATTCCGGGAGCCCGGCGCAGAATTCTAGCGCGGTGGAACCGGACAAGCCGGGGAGCAGCAACTCCCACTCCAGCGCCGCTTGGGAGCGTGGGTCCCACTCCACTCTCTCACACTCTCACTCGCTCTCTCACACTCTCACTCGCTGTCTAAAACTCACTCGCTCCCTCACACACTCACACTCTCTCACACTCTTCCTCGCTCTCTCACGCTCTCACTCGATCCCTCACACCCTCGCTCTCACACTCTCACACTCTCACTCTGGCTTTTACTCGCTCTCTCACTATCACTCTCGCTCTCACTCGTTCTCACACTCGTTCTCTCACACTCTCATTCACGCTCTCACACTCTCACCCACCCCCTCCCGCTCTCTCACACTCTCACTCGCTCTCTCACACTCGCTCTCTCACTCTTGCTCTCTCGCTCTCTCACACTCTTACTCGCTCTTTCACACTTGCTCTCCCACACTCTCGCACTCGCTCTCTCACGCTCTCGCATTCCCTCACTCACGCTCTCACACTCCCTCACTCACAAAGACAAAGATCCCCCTGAATAGTCTTGAACAGACTGTTGGGGCAAATTCTGTTAGCGAGCAGCACCTTTGAAGGCGGGCTCGGCACACGAGGGGGTGAGCAACAAGCACCACGCCCGACCATAAATCGTGACCGTGAACCATCAATCTCACCGCTGGCGAGTCCGATTAACCTGCCGCCATGCAGTAGAT
Source organism: Petromyzon marinus (assembly GCF_048934315.1). Classification (NCBI taxonomy): domain Eukaryota; kingdom Metazoa; phylum Chordata; class Hyperoartia; order Petromyzontiformes; family Petromyzontidae; genus Petromyzon; species Petromyzon marinus. Next base: position 3,395,923 of record NC_133710.1, on the reverse strand, counting down.
TCTGCGTAGTATATTCACCAGTCTGCTTTTTTTTTCTACAAATATCCTTGCATTGCTCATTCGGGGCTGCGGTAACGGCGTCTGTCACCGCTGTGAGCAAGGGCCCCGTTGAAAGTAGGCTGCAGAACACGTTTACAAATAACTTTCATAGCTTTGGTTTTATTATACTTTTGACATTCCTTTACTAAACCCTGCAGACAATGTCATTTTGTAAGCCAAATGTGGTCACATTTTCAGATGTGTAAAAAAATTGATAGTGACTCAGCCGGTTTTAATCCTGCAACACCCGTTTATAGCGATGGTGTTATTTGGTGGACGATTGGTGACTAGGCCTGAGATGGTCAAGCCCACTTACACTTAAGAACCTGGTTTAATCAGAACTCAGTCTATATGAGTCAATGGGCCTCTAGGTAAGTCTGTTGATCTCTGTGAGTCTGAGTATATATTTGAGTCTATGGGCCTCTGTGAGTGCCTGGGTCTCCGTGTCGGTCTGTAGGTTTTGTGTGTGAAAGCAGTTTCCGTGGGCTCGCGCTTGTCCAAACGTGCACGAACAAACGAACGATGATCAAAAGCACAGTGAATAAGCATACGTGGTTCCCCATTTACAGAGCACCGGGGAGAAGAGGCAGAAGCGTTGTGCAGCGATGGAGAAGGCAGCGACGGCGAGGCCTACGTGGACTCTGTGGAAGGGGTCGCCCCTGCCGAGGACCGGCACGGTGCCGAGAACCTCTTCGACGCCGACTTCACCTCGGCCACGCCGCCGGCATCGCAGCCGGAGGCACCGGCGCCGACCGTCGACCTCCTCGGCCTGGGCACGCACGACGGGTCGCCCTCCGCCGCCGCCGCGACTTCGCAGATGAAGGCGTCGGGGAGCAACGCCGACCTTCTGAGCGACCTCTTTGCCGGGGAGCAGCAGCGCCGACAGCACGTGACGGAAACGGCCACCGCCGACTTGCTCGGAGGAGGAGGAGGAGGAGTCGCCGATTCGGAAGGTTTCTTCTCCGAGTCGGTGCCCGTCGCGCCGCCGTCGCAGCCCAGCGTACAGTCGCCACCCCAGGACTCGGGTGCGTCGATCGCGCACGCACACGCGCACGCATTGTGTGTCTGTGCGAGCGTTCGGACGTGCCATTGCACAAGCGGTGGCATTTTAAACACCGTGCCGGGAGGGCTTGCTCTGCCGACAAAAGCATTCGTCAAACTCGTCCTCCTCCGCCCGTGTGACCCCGTGTGACCCCGTGTGGCACTGTAGGTGGCGTGTTCGACCCCTTCTCGCTGGGTCCCACCCCGAGCGTGGTGACCGGTGACCTGTTTGGGGGGTTCCTCTCTCCCAACGCCCCCCTCGTACACAGCGCACACGGTTCCAACTCCGACCTCTTCAGTCTGGGTGAGATGCCGACAGCCCCCGCGATGAGCATCGCGGTAATGCTTGCGTGCGAAATGCGATTCGCGTTAGACAGCATCCGTGGCGCCGGCACACGATGGCCCGCTGTCTTCAATGACGTCACACAGCCTCTTTAACGTCCCCCGCGAAGCAGATGGCGAGTAGTACGTTCGCGGTTAATACACCCGCAGCGTTAACCGGGGCGGCCCGCCCAATTCTCTCCGGCGAACTGGCCGCCGCCGGGCCGCGTCGCCGCTCGTTCTAGCCAACCCAGGTCACGGTCGCAAACGAGACCTCCGTGTGCCCTTCGAGTCGCTCGCCTCCTCCGAGCGGAAATAAACGCCCGATACCTCGTGAACTTTGAACGCGCAGAACCGATCCGGGGGAAACCTCGCTTGCTTGCTTGCGCGCGCGCGCGCGCGTGCGTGCGCTTTGTCGTTGCTCAAGGAGGGTTTGCGCCGCCCGCCGTCGCCAAGACCCCCGAGCCCGGCAAACCGGACCTGATCGGCGGGTGGGACATGGGGCCCCCTGCGTCCACCGCGAGCGTGCCGTCGCAGCCGTGGAGCGCCGGCGGCCAGCCGGCCGCTGGAGGTGAGCCAACTGTGGCGCCGCATTGCGCACGGCGACGTGATCATCGGCGGCGGCGGCGTCTGAGAGAATATTCGCGACAAACTAAATGAGCAGCCAATCGATGCGCTTCTTTCATTAATCTGTCCCTCCTCGTGAAAATGTACACATACCGTCAGCCACACGCGGCAATCTGGGAGTGCATTATTGCAGCAGTATTGGTTCAGTTGAACGCACAGGCTTTCACGACCAATATTATCCATGTCCATAAAAGATGGGGTTTTTTTTGGTTAGATCTCAGAAATATAAATGTGTCGATAAACCCACCACCACCCGATACATCCGATTAGTATGGTTAGTCGCGTAAACACAACATGCCAAATCGTTATTAGTTCAGCACTAACCGGTGTGTTGGAGAGTAAACCTACAACATCTACAATTCGAGTACTCTGACGTTTCACTGGTAGTTACAGTCATCGTCATCAGGCGACAGCCAGTGTTATGGAGAAATCCTCCGGTTTTGGTCTGAAATATTTGGGGGATAAATGTGATGCCGTCACCTGTGAGGCAATCAGGTGCGAAGACCAGAGGTGTGGGAGGAGTTAATTTATATAATGCATATTTATTACAATGGATACGCCATTACCGGTTGGGTTATTCATTAGGGTAATCAAACATACATTATGCATTTGCATTATGCATGTACACCGTGCCTGTACAAGAAATGGCAGTACCTATTGTCTGCTCACAGTAATCACCATCAACTTATGGTGACCTGTATCTGCATGCAATCTTGATTTGAAGCTTTCGTTAATGCAGGAATCCATACTCTTTGGTTCTTACCTATATAACCTCTGACCACGGCAGCTCTCTCGCCTACTTCAGCATTTTTTTCTGTGGTTGTTCCACCTGATTTGTTTTATTTTATTTCTACCTATGTGACTTTACCAAAAGAATCAGAGGATAGGCATGCAGTTAAAACAGTGTAGAACTTGATGGTTCACTTCCAAGCTGTTTGGTCTTTGAACATCTTAACACCTGATTTATTGCACGAAAAGGTTAAAGCTATTGTTATATTCCAGGTGTTCGTCAGTGCGGACGTTCCCACTGTTTGATGTGGATCCGAGTTGTAAAATACGCCGCGTGGCCGATGGGATGTGTGTAAAAAAAAATCAGTTCATTCTTGACGCGCTCACTTCGGCACCACTCCGTTGGTATTGTTTTTGCCGCAGCCTCAACCGGTGTGACGGGCAGCTCCACGGCCGCTCCCCAGCCCGGCAAACCGAAAACCTTTGACCCCTTTGCGGAGCTGGCCAGCCTGGGATCCGGCCTCCCTGCAGGTCAAATGCCACACCTCACCTCTGTGCTTTTCTTTCCTTTATTTATGCTATTGTTTGATCAGTAAAGTCCAGAAGGTCCTGTCATGTATTATTGCAATTGGGGCAGGTGTTTTTGTGTGCGACCACGAATGGAGTTATTTGCAGGTCGTTTGTTCAAGCACTGGAATGTGATAATGTAAGTTAAATAACACATTGTATATGGGTTTGTTTTTAGCTATGGTTAGGCCACCCACGCACAAGATGGGGAGGGAACATACCAAACCCGCACGCAGAAAAGCACCCAGGGGCAGGAATTGACCCCTGCAACTTCTCGCTGTGAGGCACGGGCGTAACCACTGCAGCCTCCACCCTCTGCTATTACTCTCGGCACCGGCATTGCAATGGGCTGCATAATCTACAGCGACAGTTATTGCGCTCGGTGGGACGCATGTGTGGGAGGGGGTGGAGGGCCGATTGCTGAGGCAATGACGGTGGGATGAGGCTGTCAGCGCAGATCTGTGGGTCTCTGTGTCAGTCTTTGGGTGTCAGTCTATGGGTTTTTTTGTGTCTATGGGTCTGTGTGCGGGTCAAAGAGCAGATGACGGGATGAGACTGTCAGGGCAGATGTCGGAGGTCACTGCGTCTCTACCGTGCAGCAGCTTGCGGGACCTGGCGTAGAATAGAGCACACTGGTAGCGAGGAGGAAGTGTGGTGGCATCAACGGCTTCGGCCACGATGACGTCTCAAACCTTAGAGACGTTACCCGCACGTGGACTCGCAATCCCCTCCGTTGTCGGCCGTCTGTAAAGGCGGTGCCGAGATAAGTCTCCGAGAGATTGCGGGCGTGAGATCCCGTTCGCGCGCCCGTGACATGACATTGTCGTCTTAGGTGGCAACCTGTTTTCGCCCAAGCAAAGTCCTCATCCGGCGAGCAACCACCAGCCGAGGCCCGGCCAACCACAGGGCCCGGCGGCAGCAGCGGTGGCAGCGGCGGCAGCGGCGACAGCGCCTGGAGCGGGGCAACCCAAGCTGAGCACGGCGCCGAGCACAACTCGAGCTCCGCCGACGCCGACCTGGCAACCGCAGCAGCAGCAGCAGCAGCAGGCTCCAGCGAAGCCCAACTACAACGTCAACCTGGGCAGCGTCATCGGCGGCCGGGAAGACCGCGGCAAGAGAGCCGCGGGGTTCGGTGCGTTCCCTGCGTGGCCACGTTGCCCGAGCCGCCGCCGCAGCCGCGGCCGCCGTGTTTATTTCTGTCATTGTCTTCGTCCGGGCACTGCCGCCGCCGCCGCCAACCCCCGCAGACGTCGGTGCATTTCACGGAGTTGCTATCTTCGTCTTGATGACGAAAACAGGGGGTGGACGTTTAGTCAAAGACGCGCCCAGTTATTTCGCGGTGCTGCGAAGGGCGTGTAGGATTTCCCTCCAGGCTTTCGGTGTAATAAAACACTGCGATGTTGGGCATTATGAAATATCAATGATGAGTTCATGCACCTTCAGGATAAGCTGATGGCGTATTGCATAATGGGCAAAGGTGGAGTGTTGCGCAAGTTTCTCCTGCGTGTGTTTTGAAACTCATGCTTTTTTGGCGTGATGTATCGGTTTGAAAATGTTTCCTCAAGGTCTGCTCGCGTCACTGACGCCAGTGTCAGCGTGTTTCTACGTTCGGCCGTAGCCATCGACACGCTCGGTGATTTTTTTCTTTTATCCGCCCGTAGTCACTGTTAAAATTACAAAAACACTTTCCGTCGACGAAAATTTTCGTCGCCAATTTTGTTCAATGTAACGCTGCCTTCTGGGGGCGTCGGCCGCCGCGCAACGAGAGCAGCGTGCTCGCTGCCACCGGGAGGGGGGCGGGGGGGTTAGGGGTGGTCTCTGCTCGATTCGCCAACTCGGACCGCGTCCCCCCGGCGTCTCTCGTAAGGGAGCTGACGAGCTTGTACCCGGGCCGCCCCCGGAACCAGGCGTGTCCGATGCCACCTGATCGGATCGCATCAGAGCACGGGGGAAGGAAGAGATGCCGAGTCGATGGCGTTTGCTGTGTACAGCACAACCTCGCCCAATAATGTGTTAAGCTACACGTGCTGTCAATTACTTCCTGATTGCATTGCTGGTTGGTGAATGGGGAGGGGCGAGGGCAGGGACCCTCTCCGATGTCACTCGCCACCGATCGTATCTGTGACAGGGATTTGAACTCGGAGTAGTGCGGACGTGCTGACCTCTGACGACCGCCGCTCAGAGCGCTTTTATCTGGTCGTGAATAGAGGCCATTTGTGTACGTCATAACACAGTTGTTTACAACATAAACATTATTATCTTTCCTTGAGGTTATTCGTTTTCAACATTTTGTGAAGCAATTTTTACCTTTTGACACGAGCAGTCGAGTCAAGATGTGTTCCAAGACCAGCATTTTCTTACGATTATAAATCATGATAAATAACATGACCACAGTCCTTTGTTAATCCACTGCTGGATGAAGGTGTCCCCTACACAGTTTCTACCATGGGGGGTTGTCTGACCATACTTGACCACGCTGGTCAGTGTTGGATGGTAAAGTCAAGGTCCAGGACTGATTCCGATAATAATAACAATACCCTGCCAAGCCGAGCCCTTGCCTCGCCCCCCCCCCACCCCGCAGTGCCAGAACATGCTCCCTGGACAGAAGCTCCCTTCTTCACTCTACTGCCAATATATAGAACTGCCTCTCTGAACACATTGTCGGCGAGATCACTGTTTCTAGTCTTCAGGCCTTCAAATGCCAAGCACATGGGCACCTCCTAACTTTACCACACACCTTGTGGGACCGAGTCTTTTGAGCTGCAGTGAACCAATGATGATGCCAGTTAGATGTACTAATGTCCGATACGGCTATCGTTCACAATTGCATCCAATAAAAAAAAGAGCCGTACCCTTTAAACAAGGCAGCCTGACTGAGTCTCAAGACTCTATGTAGATGTAGGCATCGTCACGTCCAACGGGGATGAGAACCGCGGGGCAGCGTTCGAAGAACTCGCGAACGAGGGCTGCAAAGTTGGGTTCAGGATAAATTTTGGGCAAAATAAAAAGTCGAGTTGGGCAAACCGTTTGAGATATCTGAACTCGAACCCAGGATCCTCGGCGGTGCCAACTCAAGTGCTCGGAGCTTTGAGCCACGGGGCAACGTCAAGTTTGTAGTATTAGTTCATGTCCGTTTTCTGAGTGCGTTTCACGCCTATTTTACACCTAAACCGGAACATTCGAGGTCATGTTGGTTTGTCAGCGTCCACAAAAGCACGCGCGATGTCTCGGCACAGTGAGTTTCTTTGAAATGCTATTTTTTTTCCCTCTTCATGCAGCTATGCATTTATTTGCTTTTGGAGCTGGTGAGCAGCCCATTGAGCGTTGTGTGTGCTTGTCGCTCTTGTTTTGACACCCACCGCATGCTTTCTCAGCGTTTCTGTTCAGTGGAAAATTCCATTGAGTCTGGTGTTAAAGGCAGTGCCTAGTAAGCGACATCGCCCAATTTATATGAGTGTCGTACACCACGCGCGGGCACGGCCCAGGGTGCTAGATTACTCCGTGCGCCGATGATGGAGTTCAAGCTTAGGGCTGACCCTGTTCCTCTGAGTGAGGCCAATCAATTTCAGGTTTGTACATTTCTATTTTTTCCAGTCGTAAGCATAAAACTCACAAAGACTTGGGAGCTAATTTTAGGTGTTTCTCGCCCTTCTAGAATGCCATTAGAATTAATGTCAGTCACTCGACATCAAAGATTGGCCACTCCCAATTATTCACTTATCCCCACAATAGGCAGTGTCCTTGTCTGCCCTGAACAAATATATTCGTGTCATGTCACTCAAAGTAGAAACATAGCAATAGCAATATCTGCAATTAGCCAAATGGCATGAAAGGCCAAATATAAATATATTTCTACGTGCAATCGATGAAGATAATGACCTGGCTGAGACGATCACTTGAGCATCCGGTTTAATCACGAGTGCGTGAAATGGGAAGTGGAACCCAGGATGTCCAGCGGTGCCGACTTGACACTCTGACCCACCCAGACTCCTCTGGGGTTGAGGCAAGGTGGAGGTGCAGCCCAGCAATGGCTTGCTAACGACACCGCTGGCAGAAGGGACTCAACTAGAGGGAGCTCTGGAGAGAGGCCTCTCCAGATAGTAGTTTGCCCTGCTCCTACACTCAGGCCAGGCATTTTGGAAGAGGTGGCAGTCCCCACACTTTACCACCACCACATGCCAATCTAACTAACCGTGGTTGAGTCCGTCTCTACTGACGGGCGGACAGAGACGGTTGGCGGAGATTTGATTAACTTTCTCCATTGTCGCGCAGGGAGACCGAGTGAAATGGGCGACCTCTGGTTTGCTAGTCTGGTGCACTACTCACCATCGCACCACCACAGCACCGTCCTGGGGGGATTCCTTCCTGACGCTCGATCGCCCAGGAAAGCCTCGCCGAGGCTCAAGGCACTTTTGTCAGGAGGGCTATGCGATTTATTTGCAGTTAGGGATGATGTTGCGATGTGTGTGATCCCAAATGAGTAGAGTAGGTAATTTTCCAGCATTGAGATGTTGAACCAATAACCGGTTACATCGTTAAATTTGTTTAGCTATGGGAGGAAACTGGAGGAGACCCATGCAGAGCAGGGAGGAAAAAGGATACAAACTTCTCACAGAAAGTCGCCCGGGAGCGGGAATCGAACCCAGGCGCTTATTGCTGCGAGGCACGAGTGTGGCCGCCGCTGTTGCCGCCCTGCCCAATCGGTTTGTTGTCGGTGCTTGACAGGGGTCCTGACCCGAGCTCGCTGTGCTTTGTGCTTAACCACGCAGGGGCGCGGCCCAAGGTGCTGGAGAGCGACTTTGAGGACCTCCTCTCCAAGCAGGGCTTCTCGTCCGCCGGCGGCAAGGACCGGCGCCAGCCTCGCACCATCAAGGAGATGATGAAGGAGGAGATGGCCAAGGACATGGACCCCGAGAAGCTCAAGGTTGCTTTAAAAACATGTTTTTATTGTTTATTCAAAAACTAAGCACTGCCCCACACATTTGCGCGGACGCACACGACGTGGCTGAACCCTGCCAGCCAGGCCAGACCTCCGCCTCGCCCCTCTCTGCGTGCTTAACACCGTGTTTTCGCGAGCACGCGATGCCCCGAGTGAGCCACCAGTCTCGCGCTCCGCTGCACGAGGCGCCGCAGCTTCCCGATGAGGCTGCCGTTGGACGCTCGGGCCCAGGCCCGTCCTAACGGACGGCGCCCTTCGTGGCCCCGTCGCGTACCTCTCCAGCTCGCGTTGCCCCGCGGTGTTGCTCACGGTCTCACACACACACGGAAATGCCGTGGTCGCCGCTCGGTTACGCATCGTGCGCCCTTCACAGGGACCACGCCAGGGTCACCTTGCCCACCGGACTTGGCTGTCCGGAGTGAAGTTAACCTCTTGTGAATTGTACAGAGGTGCGGGCCACGTTGATAACGGCGCACGCTTTTCTAGTAAGCGCGCAAACAGCAATGCTACAATTCGCCACGATTCAATGGGCATGTCTGCTGTTGAGCTCGCTCAAAAAGCAGTGAATTGACCTGGGTTTGGGCGGGGTTCCAGAGCTGCGCACGATTCCCAACGCAACAAAGGGGGCAGGGAGCGGCTCGTTGGCGATCGCGCGCTCCGCGTTGTGACGGCGTTCGGCTCACAGCTGCTTGGAAGCGCACACTGAATGGACAGGGTTGCGTCTGCTCGCGTTACCTCCGCTCGGAGGCTGTGCCTTGTGCAGTCGCTCGACAAGCACCTTGCCGGACGTGCAGCGCACTCGGAGCTCTGCGAGAGCGGCAGCTACTCACACGAGCAGCGCACCACTTGCACCTTGCCGGAGCAGAAGCCGAGTCTCTTTTTCCCAGTGGAAGTTCTTGAATAAGGATTCCTCGACTTGAACCGCATGGGGGCGGGGGAGGCACCTGTCTTGCAGTTGATGTCTCAGCGGGACAAAAGAACCCATCATTCCAACGGTCACTTCAGTTGTAAATAGCATCACCATGGGCAATGTTAATGCAGGGTGTAGTCACTCCCTTTCTCTTAATCACCATCCACATGCGGGGTTCTTATCTTCCCCCTCTCCGCGATCCTCCCTTTTGTGACTCCTTTCGGAGTTCCACGCATTTGTAAGGTTGGTCACCACCAGGTCGCCCCGTTCCCATGCGCTGAGCGGACACAGAGGCGGTCGCACAGAGGGGGCAACAATTCTCAAAGTTAATCTGAACAAACTCTTTGGTTCTTTCGGTAAAGTCACGTAGGTAGAAAATAATAGATCACGACGTTTCAATCGCAACGCAAGCGACCGTCATCAGGTGAGACAATCACAGCAGGGAAACTGCTGAAACAGGATTCCTGCAGTCACGAAAGCTTCAAATCCAGATTCATCTTAACATTTATGCACTTTAAAAAGGTGCGTGTACTTCAAAACGCCCATATGTGCAGCCAACCGCGTTGTATTATTAAGTTCTGGAAATAACAAACGCCACGACGCACTCGTCAGCAACACCGTAGCCTTTCGTTGCAACGTGTACACGCACACACACATATTGTGTGTGTGTGTGTATATATACGTGTATATACACACATTGTGTGTGTGTATATATACGCGTATACACGTGTACACACACACATTGTGTGTGTACGTGTGTATATACGTGTATACACGTGTACACACACACATTGTGTGTGTACGTGTGTATATATACGTGTATACACGTATATGTACACACACAATATGTGTGTACTTCACAGCGAGGAAATGGATAGAGAGGCCTGAGAGATGGGGTGCACGATAAGCGTTGGAGAGTGCTCGTTGCCATGTGGATGCAGGTAATCCTCGTGGCTCGCATTGGCGTGTGTCGCCCTCTGTGATCGTTTTCTTTTTCTTTCTAACAAACGCCGTCCCAGCGCTCTCGTCCGCCTGTTTACTTCGTCATTTTGATCCCTGGCCCTGCCCTCAAAACTGCCTGCCGTGAAATGGAAGTTACGTTTTATTTTTAAATACCGAGATTACTTCATCACAATTCAATTTGCTGGCTGGCTGCGTGGCTGCGTGCGACCTACGGAGAGAAAACCTCGGGTTAACGCGTCAAGGACTGCACTTCATGCAGGGTGCGACGCGGTGACTCGTCTGAGAGTGCCCGGTCTCTCGCCAGAGCTCGCAACCCTTTGGCTCTTCAGTTGAAATCAAGTTGAGCTGGAGGTGATTCGGTTTGACCCGGGGAGAAATCGGTAGGACCAAAGATGGGAGCGTTGCCGCTGGCGAGAGTGACCTCGGCCCCGCCCAAAAAAATTACGGGAGCGAAACGACGGCAGAAGAAGTACGGCGAAGAAGCGAATAGAAATAAAACACAAAAGAAACTGTCCTGCGGGAAATTGACAACATTCTACGAACGTCAATCGGTCTTCCAACGATAATTTCCCCGTAGCGCAAGTTGGCAGGTAATTTTTTTTTTTACGGATCATAATTGCAATTAAGTTACGTAAAGGTGAAACAGAAATAGGGTGACTGTTTTACGAATATGTCAAAGCGGCAGGATACATGTTGAATGCAGTTGAAAGTGAAGTCACAAATAATTGACAGCTCGGCATCAAATTAGGATTTAAATGGGAGGGTAATTGAGGGCATGTATGGAGCGATGGGATTCCAGGTGTTTGGGGCATTCACTGAGTGAGATCCGTGTGAGTTTTGTGTCCTCAGTGCAGTGTTACTTTAGTGCTGTGGAGCATCTCAGATTGAAGGTTTTGTTCGTAAATAAACACGTTAGATATGTAACGGTCGGAGTTGTGTGTGTGTTTACGTAAAGATGAACGATATTTTTTTGTTGCTGAGCATTTCTGTGAAGTCTTGGGGGAGAGGAAATTCCTCATACTGGAAAACATCATGGAGCAAAGTGGAGATGACCCTCTTGAGGCTGCCGTGCCTCAAATATTGGATTGAAGAAGGCACCCCCTGTGAGTGGCTGGCTGAGGTGTGATCTGTTGAGGAAGTACTGAAGGTGATCCAGAGTTTGAGACCAGGAAAAACACCGGGCAGAGATGATCTCCCAAGCGAAATGTTGAGGGAGGGTGGCGTTTGTGCACAGACTGTCCTACATAACATTATAACAAGTGAACCACTGGACGGGTTCCGCAGGATTGGAAGGCTGCCCTGGTGGTCCCCCTCTTTAAGAAGGGGGACCGCACAGACTGTAACAACTACAGGGGCGTCTCACTCCTCAGTGTGCCGGGAAAGGTCCTGGCAAGGATTATACAACATCGCCTTGCGAAGGAACGCTGAGGAGAGGCTTGTGGAGCCACAATGCGGTTTCTGGAAAGGGCGGTCCTGCACAGATGTCATATTTTCTGTCCATCTGCTACAGCAGAGGTGTAGGGAATTCCAACAAGACCTACATCTCTGCTTTATTCACCTGGTCAAGGCCTATGATACCATCAGTAGGCCTGGGCTCTGGGTTGTTCTTTGTGCTTTCGGAGTCCCTGACCCTCTGCTCACGATCATTAAGGACCTTCATGATGGTGAGCGGGCCCGGGGAAACTACATGGCCGGGAGTCGGAGCAATTCCCTGTTCACCTTGGAGTGCGACAGGGATGTCCTTTTTCTCCTGCATTATTTAACATCTATTTCGACCACGTAGTTCGTGAAGCCTTCGATGGTTGTACCAGAGGAATTTCAATCTGGTACAGATACAATGGGAGGCTTTTCAATGCCCGGATGCGTTCAGGGGATGGCTCCCTATTGGTCCACCATATTATGAATGCCGATGATCTGGTAATTGCTGCCTCACTCAGAGGAGGAGTTGGAGACGCTGCTGCTGAACCTGGAGCTTGCCACTAAGAGATGGGGCCTTACCATCAGCCCCACCAAAACTAAGCACCTGCCTGGGTATTTTGTACCATTGGACACTCCACCCCCACAACTCCCAATTGATTGCTGGGCAGTTGTGGAGGGAGTGTAGAGTTTCCCATACCTGGGCAGTGTGCTCATGACCGGCTCCGGTTTGACAGCAGAAGTCTCACTCTGAATCAGTCGAGCGGCATTATCTTTTCATCAGTTGTGTAACGCTGTGTAGAAGCTACCTGGTCTGTCGCTCAGCACTAAGCTTCGGGTCTTCTCGGCCACAGTAATTTCCTCCCTTCCCTGCACTTGCGAAACATGGACCCCGCTAATGGAACATCTTCACCGGTAGGAAACATTTAGTCTGGCCTGCTTACGATCCATCCTGGGTTTAATCAGGCTGGATTGTGTGAGGAGCTCACAAATCCTTGAAAGATCTGGACAAAGTCCCATCTCCTCCGGCAGGCAAGGCTGCGTTGGCTGGGTCATGTAGCCCGCATGCCCAGCTATCGCTTGCCTAAACAGCTTTTGTTCGTCTGGAAAAAGGGGGCTAGATGGGCGCGGCACAGGCTGGAGAGGAGATGTGGTCCAGAAGGATCTGCAGCTGAGTGGACTTGCCGATGACTGGTACCAGCGGTGTCAAGATCAGTCTCTGTGGATGAGGCTCGTGAAGGACGCAGCTACTGGGCAATTGGAGGCAGTCGCCCTCCAACAGCAACGGAGGGCAGAGGAGCGACGCTCACAACAACGAGCGGAGCCCCGGGAGGCTAAAACACAGCAAGTTGGCACAGTAGGGGGCACAGGTGGTGCATCGGCCACTCATCTCGATCAGTCGACCCATGGCACCTGGGTCTGCCCCGTGACCTCCTGCCAGCGGGCGTTCGACACTTCACGTGGCCTCAACGTGCACATAGCCTGGCACAAGCACCATGGTGATGAATGGCGGTTGTTGTAGTAAAGATGAAATTCGCTCAATGACACTCCCTCCTAGTTTAAAGGAGGAGATAACCGGTCTTGAATGTATAAGATCAGTCATAAGTGAAGCAGTTTGCTTGTAAGGTGAAGCATGTGGCACAACGGAAGGATTTGGCAAAATCAAAAGTAGCTTTCAAGATCACAGCGACTTTACTATACAGCTCTGTTTCAGAAGCGTGACATCAGCTCAGCCTCAGAGAGGCAGCAGCTTTGGTTGCTCACCCTCTCGGCGCACGCCGTGGGTGAATCGTCCATTGCATATTTTTTGTTACGTGATGAAGCCATTCTTGTCGTTTGCAAATGACGCCCACAGGATTGTGATCGAGACAAAACATTTGGGGGCACTTCCTCTTTGTCTGCACGGCCGCGAGTTGCAAAGCCGGCGGTAATAATGGCGCAGCGCGTCGTCGGATCGAAAGCAAGCTCCCCCACGCTCGCGGTGCACTCGCTGATCTCTGCAAGGACGGAGTCAGTATGCGCTGAAGTTGTTCTACATAGAATGTTTAATTGTAGACGGTATACAATTTGGAGGAACAAAACTGATGACGAAAACATATCAAACAAAGCAAGTTTCATCAAAAATACAATTCTGCAAATGAGGCGAGCAAAAAAAAGAGAACAAATTCTCATCGAAAGCCCCAGACCGCTGGGGGGTGGAAGTTGTGGTGAATGGGTAGTGCCGCGCCAGCAGTAGCCCTGCGCGATCCGCGTGCTCAGCAACCCGAGGTCGATTCCCGCTTGCGGCCAACAGGAGTGGCGATTATCCTGAAGCGAGCCATGTGCTTCCCCTTGGTCGACCCAACCGTAACTGTCTCTTCCCGTATCGGCGCGTAAACATCAGCGCCAGGGAGACGCAAGACGGCCAGGCGTGTGTGCTCGCCGGGCCCCCACACCGCCCACTGTTGCGCCGCGCAGGCCTTAACGGGCGCTCGCAAACGGCGCTCGCCCCCGACAGGCTGCGCCGGGGCTGGCGGTGCCCACCGTGACGGGCGACTGCGCGAGAGAAGCCGACGTCCGGGTCGCTGATGGAGCCGACGCTGCGATGCACGGCCCACGTTCTTTCGGTCGAGCCAGGGGAGTCCACCCCAGCAGGCAATCACTATAGGCGAGACGCAGCGGCCGAGAGCAAGGCTTCCTTCCTCTACGCTTTTTTTCTTTTCAAATGAAATGCCGAGGCAACGAGTCCGTGATTAAAAAAAGAATGTGTAATAAAATAAACAAGCTGACTGCACCTCATTTCGATTTATCTGTCCCTCCATGTAAAACAATTCAAGCATTTTGGTTACACATCCCATAAGCCACACGGCCTTCCGGGAGTGCATAATTTTAACAGCATTGATTCAACACGAGGAAAACTCTGGACCGGTTTGGACATTGTCTCATCAGCAGCCAGGCTCGCTTGAGTCAATGGTGGTATAGGCAAGGAATCTCTCTTAGATTTGGGTCCTGATTCAATGCAATCTTGCATTATATATATTTCGCAATGACAGTTAACAGACCAGTTTTCGTATCCAATATGACTTACGAGATAATTTTGGGCTGGGGCCACGTAGTGATGTGGCCACCACTTGGACAGGCGCCGACTTGTTATCGTCATCTCGTCTACCGCCGAGTTGAGGAAGGACTCTCGCAGCCAAATTCGGCACATATTTCCACGACGCTTCACTTGGAACTGTGTCGTGCCTCTTCGAGTCGAGGTCTGGAAACCAGAAAAAAACACGTGACCTGAACCGGCTTCTTAAATAGGCGTCGAGACATTTATTTTGCCGTGAACCCTGCAACCGGAGTTTGATACCGGGCCACAGCTGACAATCGATGCTGGCGAGCTGCCGGGTTTTCCAGTTCCAAGCAAAACCATGTGATGCGTAACAAAGCAGTAATTTGCAACGTGCTGTATCGTGCCCAGTGGCGCTAATGATTAGTCTGTGTTGTAGTAAACTGTGTGTGGAGCGTCAAGCCCCTCGGCCGTGAGCCGTTTACGACACCGATGACCCCACGCTGACCACCGCTCCTTGACCAAGAGCGGTCCTGACGTCGGCTCGCCCGGCTCTAATGGCTCTGCGGGGTCGGCGGTGGGGGGGTGCGCTGTTTGTGTTTTTCAGCTTCTCGAGTGGATCGAAGGCAAGGAGCGGAACATCCGCGCCTTGCTGTCCACTCTGCAGACCGTGCTGTGGGAGGGCGAGTCCAAGTGGCGGCCGGTCACCATGGCCGACCTGGTCACGGCCGGCCAGGTGAAGCGAGTCTACCGCAAGGCGGTGCTCATCGTGCATCCTGACAAGGTGACACACACGCACGCACGCACACAATTTTTCGGCTTCCCCCGTGTAGTCTACACAGCCTGCTGGGGCAAAGGCCATTCGTGAATGACTATTAAGGCCGCCACTCCCTTAATAGTTGCCAAGCATCCACCGAGGAGATTCTTGGCACCGGTTGCGATATTTGTCACCGATGGGTTTGAGCGGGAATCGAACTCCGGTAACCGGGGTTCGTAGCACAATGCGCTAACCAATCTAAATTTGAAGTTTTCGTGACTGCAGGGATCCATACTCTTTGGTTCTTTGGGTAAAGTCACGTAGTAGGTATAAAATAAAATAAATGAAATCACAACGTTTCGGGCGCAACACAAGCGTCCGTCATCAGGTGGGACAACCACAGCAAGAAACAATTGCTTAAGTGGGCAAAAGGGCTGCCGTGACAAGAGGCTATATAGGTAAGGGAGGGGGGGAGGAGCCAGGGAGGAGAGATAGAGAGGGGGGTGTGGGGTAGGGAAAGTGGAGCGCTGCCAGAGGGATTATGAGCAAGGCAAAATGCCGGGGAAGTGGGCGGGGCTGGGAGTGGGAGGCTGAAGAAACTGGAGATGCGGATATGAAGGCAACACCATAAAGCAATTAAGGTTTTACCTGGTTAATAACATCCTTCCAATGATTGCACAATTTGTATCCATCTTTTCGGTTGAAGTTATGTCTGTTTATATATCTGGATGGCTTCATGAACAAACCTTTGATAGTAGCCCGAAGGTTTGCAGAGTACCTTGGTCTCGGAAAAAACAATATCATGCGAGCCCACAGCGTTATAACAATGGTCAGCCACGGCGGAGGTATTGGTTCTGCCGTGTTTCAGATCTGACTTGTGCACGCGAACACGGTCCGAGATATGTCGTTTCGTTTCCCCAATGTAACAGCCACCACAGGTGCAACTTAGTTTGTAGACACCCCAGGGTATTGCATGTCAGAAATGACATCTTTCACAGATGGGATTAGATCACGGATTTTGTGTACTGTACTGAATCGGACCTGGATCTTGTGTTTGTTTAAGATTTTGGAAATCTTTTTGGTAACGCCTGCTGTGTATGGTAACATGAGTAACGTGATGGTTTTGATCGGCGTCTCAGGGGGTTGTTTCTCACCATGGTTGGAGACGCCGATCAAAACCTTAACTGCTTTACGGCGTTGCCTTCATATCGACATCTCAAGTTTCTTCTTCAGCCTGCCACTCCCAGCCCCGCCCACTTAGCCCCCCCCCCCCCCCCCCGGCATTTTGCCTTGCTCTTAATCCCTCTAGCAGCGCTCCACTTTCCCTACCCCACACCCCCCTCTCTATCTCTCCTCCCTGGCTCCTCCCCCCTCTCTATCTCTCCTCCCTGGCTCCTCCCCCCTCTCTATCTCTCCTCCCTGGCTCCTCCCCCCTCTTTATCTCTCCTCCCTGGCTCCTCCCCCCCTCTCTTACCTATATCGCCTCTTGTCACGACAGCCCTTTTGCCCACTTCAGCAATTGTTTATTTCTGTGGTTGTCCCACCTGATGACAGACGCTTGTGTTGCGCCCGAAACGTCGTGATTTAATGCGCTAACCACTAGACAAAGGCAAAGGGGCAGGGAGGTACGGGCTTCAGAGGACTGAGGGGAGGGGCTATGGGCAATGGCGGAGCCAGGGTTTTCAGCTAGGGGGGGCAACCCCTCCAGCAATGAAAATGATAGAGGAGTTGTTAGTAAGTAAGGAGTTGTTAGTAAGTAAGGAGTTGTTAGTAAGTAAGGAGTTGTTAGTAAGTAAGGAGTTGTTAGTAAGTAAGGAGTTAGTAAGTAAGGAGTTGTTAGTAAGTAGTTGTTAGTAAGGAGTTGTTAGTAAGTAAGGAGTTGTTAGTAAGTAAGGACTTGTCCCTTGCTTTTTATTCGACGCGTGTGCGGTGATGGTGCAGCCATCGATCGAGGGTCGAATTCGAACCGCGTTGTGTGATCGGCATCGCGCTCGCTGAAGGTGAATGCCTTCAGGGAAGTCGTGGACTCTGTATACGCAACTGCGCACAATTCTGTGAGTCACTTTTAACAACTGCTTTGCCGTTACTTATTGCCAATTATGGACTCGGGCTATTGTCCTATCATCTCATAGAGTCCCTGGCACATAAAAATCTGCTACACAGTGGCAGTGGGGGTCGCAAAATGCCAATTTATTACTAATAAACCCAAATTATCCGATTGAAATGAGGGATTTCGATCGGATCATTGGGGGGGCACATGCCACCCCACCCCCCCACTGGCTCCGCCAGTGGCTGTGGGGGATATGTGAAGGGGGGGGGGGGGCACAGAAGAGGCGACGTTTCTGCTCGGCTGCTAGGGAATGCATTAAAAGCAATCTAGACCCAGACCGTCATTATTAGAAGACTCGTGACACTATTGTTGAGAGAGAAGTGCAGTTGAAGCGCATTTTCAAGAAATGTTGACTCAAATGGGAAGTGCAGCAATGCGCAAAAAATAAAACCATAACATCACGAAACCAACACACGGGACAGAACATAAGAAATGCAAAACGGGCAAATACAAAGGAGACGTTTGTTATTTTGAAATGGATAATCCATTGAGACTGTTTAACTTCTTGGATCGCAAGGAGGTGTGTTGCGACACACGTACAGCAAACACGTCACGACACCGCACGCACGTGCAGCGTTAAGTATACAACTCGTAGAGGCGCACGTTCAAAGAGAAGTCGGGGCGGAGTTCGCTCAAGATTCAGGAGCGACCCAGCGCGCGCGAGCATCCACGGCGCCATCGCGCGCATTCATAACAACACGTGAGCGCGCACAGCCGGGCCGTGTGGAACGATCCCTAGCACTGACACACGTTGCGCATGCGTGTTCTCGCTGCTCGACTAATTAAATACGGCAAGCTTTAGCTTTTGTACGCGTGCGTATGTTGAACTTCTTACGCACAGTACGGGGCCAACCGTGCTAATCGGAGGTGCGGGGGAAGGACAAGAAACTCATCACAAAAAGCAGTTTTATCGAAATGAGTTTTTTTTCAATCTTGATTTAAAAGTGCATTGTTGCAGTGGCTTGTTAATGCGTGGTGTTTCGCACTCCATGGCGTTTTCGCCACGATGCGGTTCTTCTAACGTCAAACGTGCGCACCGTGATGACGCGGAACACGCACCGTTATTACGTGTTTTCCTGAGCGGTTGTTGACGCACTACTTTCTTGAGCTGCGGTGGCTGTGCAGAGTGATACGGTATGCGGAATGATACAGAAACGCGGCAGCATATCCCCCAGTTATTTGTCCCGCCATCTCACTGCGTGTGCGTAGTAGCACATCGCAACTCGCCAAACTTTAACGTTACATTATTTATGGGGACGTTTTTTTCGCTTAAAGCGTTTTTCCCTTAACGCGGCACTTTACAGGAACGCATCCTTCCCGCGCTAAACGAGGACTCGCTCTAAGTCGCGACTTGTGACGCGCCTGTCCTGCCCTAACCGTGATGCCGTAACCTCGCGCGCGTCTTTGCAACTGACGCCGTCGCGGAAATCCGATTAACCAGCGAGATGCGAACCCCCCCCCCCCCCCCTGTGACCCCCTTTGACCCTTTGCAGGCGACGGGGCAGCCCTACGAGCAGTACGCCAAGATGATATTCATGGAGCTGAACGACGCGTGGGCAGAATTCGAAAACCAGGGACAGCGCTCGCTCATGTAGCACGGTGCACGCGTCCGGCTGACGGGCACGGAGGCTCCGATCTCCGTGGTCTTGGCGCGGTTTGATGCGTAACGCGTGCGATGAGCCGCGCGATCACCTGCCGCGGAATGAGTGAGACTGCGGGGTGTAAATATAATGGTAGCACGTGCGGCGGGAAGTTAAAACATTTCCAAGAAATCGGGAATTGCGGGACACTCGCCTGCGAGGCTCGCTGCTACTGCTGCCACGGCAGCTGCTGTCGGGGGGGGGGGGGGGGTGGAATTAGTATTTTTTTTTACTTCCACATTTCCTCCGGAACGATGTTGTTAATGCGTACGTACGGGACTCGCGCAACACGCACAGTCCGAGTCTCCTCGATGTGGCATACACTGTGTGTGGTTAGTATACCGGTATATACGCTTATAAAATACCGTTTAGCGTGCGGAGGTGGTGAAAGAGCAAGAGAAGTGTGGTGCGAGTGACGTGTAACGTAACCCGTGGCAGACCGTGGCAATATCCCTGCTGCCTTCTCCTGATCCACTTTCCCAAACGGTGACGCGCAGATCGGTGCGTCGCGCAGCCTCCGACGGAACAACTTTGGAATGCAATCGGTCCGATGGTCGTTGACGTGATTTGTGGGACAGGCTTCTATCTGTGTCGCGTTATATATTTTTTCACACGCTTTATAATTTATCTCATCACGACTTAACCTTTCGGGGGGGCGGGGGGGGGACGACGACCCTCTTTTGTAAAGTCGGGCAAACAGATTTGAGTTACCTCCTCTGCGAATGACATCAGAATTAAATCGGTCAAATGGTCGTTGGAGTTTTTTGGTGGGACAGGGTTCTTTAGAGGCCTCGTGTTGTTTTACACGTGATAATTTATCTCACCGCAACTTAACCTTCTCATAATTGTTTTGGAAAGTCGGGCAAACGGATGACGTCGGAGTTCATTCGCGTGCACACACAGCCATGCGAGCCACTGTCGTGTAAAGTTGTGAACCTTGTCGGCGTGATGGGCCTTGCGTCGCGGGACCGGCTCCTGTGAGACGTAGATCCGGCGGTACGAGTGCCAACGGCACGTGCAGTCGGCACAGGCGATCGTCGTTGCTTCGCCAACATCAAACCACCACGCTCAACTGCAGCTGCTTCTGCGCCCGTGGATGTGAAAACTACGAACTGGACTCCCAAGCAAGCGGAAATTTTCGCCGACCGCAATCAGCAGCATCGCTCGGATGGTCGATCAACGTCCGCTCGTCGCTGGAGCCGAGCCACTGAACCCAGCGCCCCCCCGCTCCCCACCCCAACCCGCAGGTTTTGGGGCGATAGCGGCGATGCGGGTGGCGCTGCTGGGAGTCTTAACCTGACAGCGCTGGCACGGAGCGGGGGCGCCAACTGCGGCGTGCAAGCGATGGAGCGAAACACCGAGTGGAGGAGCCCGGCCGACGAGACGTTGCAACAGCAACGGTCGAATCATCGCAGTCACCTGCACACGAGTCGGACGCGCATTATTTTTAACGAGCGAGCGATTAACACGACCTATTTAGCCGCCGCTTAGGTTTTTGCATCGCACTTCCTGCAACCCCACCCCCTGTCACCGTGGTGTCATTCCTTCGTGGCGTGTTGTGCCGTAAACGTAGCAGCGAGCCTGATAGATGGTTACGATGTACGTTTGACCGTCGGGCCGGCTTGCACGCATCTGCCAAACAAAGCTGCTGGGTGGGATGAGGGTGGCGGGGGTGGGTGGCAACCTCTAGGAACGTAAGCAGAGCGGTCGGGCGCAGCCGTAGCCGGTTGAACCGAGCTCTCCTGGGACAGTTTGTGGTCTCCTCTAACAAAAGCCCACGGGAATGTAAAAGCATCAGTCTTGGAAGTGGTGTGGTGATAATTATTTCACGATTGGCAAACACCGGGACTTTTGAAGCCCTGGGAAGACCCGCAGGTTTCCCAGCAGGGCCGCCACCCCAAAAAGAAGACGATCCTGGGAAAACCAGGACGGGTGGTAACCCCGGGTTAGTGTGCGGGGGTGGGGTGGGGGGGGGGGTGTGCTGTCTTGGGTGTGGGGACGTGGGAGATGAGGCGGCCATCCCCACACCAATCTGGACGAGGTGGGGCAGGGCAAGCTTGTGGCCTCTCGGTGGCCTCCTTCATGGGCCATTTTGGCTGACCCTCGTGGATCTTCGTAGCGGAACGACCCCCCCCCCCCCCCCCGCCAACTCCGAGGTCGTTTCCGTGCGTCCGACCCCCGATGGAAAGAAACTCGACTCGAGCTCTCGGACGGTGTCGCGTTGCGTAACGCGCTTCCGGCGGAAGAGCGGGCGTTTTTTTTATTTTTTATCAAGAACCGAGTTTCTTCAGAGAATTTCTTTACGTCGCAATACTTTGTCGTTGTGGTTTCGACACGGTTCCGTGGTGAATGGAACGGTATTTTGAAGGGAGAGAGCGTGGACGTGCGCCAAGGTCGCACGACTGAGCAAACGCCGACGGCAAGTTTCGCTTTTTTTCCCCACCACTGCCTACGAAACCTTGGTCGAGGACGCCGGGGCCGGCCTCGCGCGGCTCGCTCGGCTCGCTCCGTCCATTCGTTGCGTCGAGCAAAGCCTCGTGGTCGCTGCGCGATCCGGCCGAAGGATCATTTCACGGTAGGGGTTGAGTTCCCCCAAATTATGGATGAATTTGAAAACTGCAAACAATGGGGCCTGAAATTATTTTTGTTTTCGGATTCGAACAAAAGTTGAATGGCGAATGACGTCGAGCTCTCGGCGTCGCTTCCCGGGCACAGAGCGGCGCAGTCACGCGATGCAAATTAATCTGAAATAAGATCACATGTAGGCCTCGCTCGATCTAAACTCCAAAGTTTTGAATCGAGACGCTCGTCCCCCGTGACTCGCGCCGCGATCATGAACGCAACGCAGCGCAGTTACGGGGCGGAATCGTGCACGAATTTATCACCCCGTAAAAAAAAAAGGGGTCCGCTTGTGCTCGGCAGCGAGCAGATCAGGGGACGAGTGAAGGTCGGCAAGCCGACTTTACGCGAATAACCCCTCGGAGTTTCCCAACCAAGGTACAGTTAGCTGCCATTCCACAGCAACGTTTTACGAGCTGCGTTTAAAGTTATATTGTCACGGGGGGTGACAATATAACTTTAAACGCAGGGGAAACTCGAGAATGCAAATTCGCAGGCATTTAGCGCTTTAATTCCACGGCATTGGCAGCATTTGCTTGACGGGCTACGCACACTGCTGATGTGGGAGAATTAAACTGGTCTCGAGTTCACATTCTTAACCAAACGATGCATTGGTTCAGAAGGCTGAAATGCTGACGGACTCGATACGTTCTATATTTTTGGGTAAACATGAGCCGCAATTGCCACCAAGGCGACGCATGCATTTTTTTTTGGACACATCCCTTTTTTTTTGGTCTGGGCGACCTGTTTTTGCCCTGCCGATGCCTTCGTGCGGGAAGGAGCGCAGGCTGCGGGCGTGCCGCGAGTGTCGCACTGGCAAGGAAGCGCGCACCGAGTGGTAGACGCGTCGTGAATCGATCGTGGTGATGACATTGTTCAAAGTCGCAAGGTCAATAGTCGAATCGCGGAAGCACTCCTTATATTTAACGGACTTGGCCCAACGTCCCAAAAGCAGGGGGCAGCTCTTGGAAAAGAGCCCTCGAGACTCGGCTGCTTCCCCGGCCCAACAATTTCCCGTGACCAAATTGCGTTGAGCGTGTCCCACCTTTGGCACGGTTGAGCGTCCTGAGAGTGCCCGCATAGGCGTTACGACCACCACCGTGGGATTAGCAGGGTGTTGTAGGTGCCGGGATGTCAGGTGTGACCACGAGACGCCACCCACCCCCCCCCCCATCCCCCCAACCTGGCAGACTCGGAACGGAACAAAAATATTGAATTTTAGAAGCAGCAATCCATCATAAGTGAAAGGTATCCAAGATGCGGTGTGACGGCTGCGGATATCTTATCTTGGGTCGCTGGTAGACTGGGGGGGGGGGGGGGGTGTAGGCGGTGGCAGCGCGAGTGTGACTTGTAACGACGTCCACCAAAGTGAAAGCTGCCGTGGATGCGGTGTGCAGGCGGTGGAAATTCCCTTTTATCAGGATCACCGGACGTCTTGGCACATTGAGCCGGCCCGTGTGAGTGCGTGTGGACGTGACCTAATCGCGACGGTGTGACACGGTCCATTGCTCGTGTGCGATCGCGACCGAGTGCCAAAGTGGCCGTCAACCTTCCACAAGCGTAATGCTGCTTTTTGTCGGGGTTAGATCGCGTAAATATATAATTGTGTTGTTAAACCCGCCACCACCCGACACGGCCAATTAGTGAGGTTTGTCACGCAAACAGAATGTGCCAATTCGTTACTGGTACAGCAACACCGGTGTGTTGGAGGGCAAAGCCCCAACATTTACAAACTGAGTACGACGTTTCGCGAATAATTACAACTAGCTTCCATCAGGCGACAGCAAGATTTGTGATCTGGCTGTCGTACTCAGATTGTAAATGTTGTGGATTTGCTCTCCTTACTAATTGGCTGTGTCGGGTGGTGACGGGTTTTACGACACATATTCACATATTCATGCGATCCAACCCAAAAAAAACTTGTACTATGGATGGTCGCGAAAGCCGCCGACTCCGTGTTCAACTTTACACAAGCGACCAGCGGAAGAGAGGAGAAACGGGGGAGCAGAAGCTGACCTCATGGTTAGCGCTAATTGTCCCTCTGGGGGGGGGTGGTTGGGCGAGGCGTGTAACGATTAATCGATGACAGCCTGCGACTGGACTCTAGATACAGGCGTCAAGCGTCACGAGCTGTTGCCGTGTTTTCACGCTGCGAGGCGCATCCCCCCCCAACCCCCATGCATTTCAAAGCGAAGGCGGTGAGGAGTGCGTCTTATAATCCGGTGAACATGGGGATTGTCCCTTTTGTGCGAAGGGTATGGCCCAGAGCCCTCCCGAGGTGGGGCACGGCGTCCGGGGCCATCCATTGAGTACGTGCGCATGGAGGGGGGAGGGGGGGGTTAACCCAAATGCGTACGCTTGCGTATGGGGGGTCTACTGACAATGCGTACGCATAGGAAACGGGGGGGGGAGGGGTGAAGCCTCGATAATAATTTGTCTACATTGGCCTTAAAATGAGTTCGATAGTCCGGCGGTGGACTATCTGTTTGCTTAAACACGTTAATATTATTAATCCTTGATCGTTTCTGCGTGGATTAAATATCGACCGTTCTATAGGATTCGTGGGGGGGGGCGGAGGGGTGTAAAAAGTCTGCGTGCGTACAGGGAGGGGGGGGAGCGGTCAAGTTTTGACAGATTTTTGCGTACCTACTAAATGGATGACTCCTATCGGGGCGACTGCCCCGGGCCCCGTCCTTGGGGGTGGGGAGGCCGTGCTTTGACTTCACGGTGTCCGATGTTTAAACTTACAGTTTAGTTTGAAGGCGTCTGTGGGCCCACACAGTTGGAATTTGCCGTGAGCCCCTGCAGCGACCCGTTAGCCGTCTCTGGACATATATATCGTGCTCATGCGGGGGGGAGGGGGGGGGAACTACAAATCCAGACAACAATAAAATGTGAAAACAATACAAAGGAGAGAGAAGGTCATCATCGAGTCATCCAATCAATCCAATCACATGTTTTTTGTTGTTACCGGGATCGTGACGCTCTATGGGGGGGGAGGGGGGGTTATCTGCACTGTGAAGTGCCGAAGCGATTAAGGGGGGGGGTGGGGAGGGAACTGTGGAGACGGCAGGGCGAATTCCTTGCTCGATCGAGCATTGATTTATCTTATCTTGAGCCATCGGTTCTCATCTATTGAGGCATCAGTGCCCATGGAGGCATCGGTGCACATCGATGCCTCAATATTGAGCCATCGGTGCCTCAATATTGAGCCATCGGTGCCTCAATATTGAGCCATCGGTGCCTCAATATTGAGCCATCGGTGCCTCAATATTGAGCCATCGGTGCCTCAATATTGAGCCATCGGTGCCTCAATATTGAGCCATCGGTGCCTCAATATTGAGCCATCGGTGCCTCAATATTGAGCCATCGGTGCCTCAATATTGAGCCATCGGTGCCTCAATATTGAGCCATCGGTGCCTCAATATTGAGCCATCGGTGCCTCAATATTGAGCCATCGGTGCCTCAATATTGAGCCATCGGTGCATGCAGGCATCGGTGCCCATCTATTGAGGCATCGGTGCATGCAGGCATCGGTGCCCATCTATTGAGGCATCCGTGCCCAACTCCCATTTACAGCCCTGCCAGTGCGTTCTCAGTGGTGGAAAGTCCACATTCCGGAGGGGCAACGTATCCACACAATCCGGTAAGCACGGTTGGCTACGTACGGTGCGAAATACGTTCTAAAGATATAGGACACCTACTGTTAACTTCTTCACAAAGTGGTGCTTATTTGATCGACCTCGGAGGGGGAGGGGGGATTTATTGGGTTGAGTCAACCCTCACCTAATAGCTTGCTCCTACTACCCGATGTCCAGACCTGGTGTTATTTCGCTTTTGAGCCAATGTTCGCTTGTGATGGTGGTGATGTGATGGCACGCGACCAGAGGGAGAGTTTCATCATCACTGATGATTGAGCATCAATTGATTAATTCCCACCGAGCAATCTTGCAGTCGGACTTTTCTGCCCCCCACTCTCTCTCTCTCTCTGTTCACACCCAAAACAGCTTTACACGCAACTTCTTTGATTTTTTTTGTACAATTTTGACATTCCTGTGTATATATACGATAGAGTCTACGTGTGTGTGTGTGGTGGGTACGTTTGTCCTAAGTATTCCGGATCCTAAATAAACAATAAAGACAAGTAATAAAATACCTGGTGTGCGAGATGACAGCAGAGCAAAGTGGCTCTGCGTGGATCTGTTGAGTGTTGTATTGTCAGAGTGTTTGGCTGGTCGAAATGTCCACGTGATAAGCCACTTCGTTGGGCTTCCATTTGTGATCGCCAGGTCGCGTCTGAAAAAAAAAGCTACACAGCTCAGCGGGACCTGACCTGGTAAAATAAAGACAATAGTTTAAATTCGTCTAGTTTTAGTATTTCCTCGGGTGCTTGGTGGGATTTTTCCGAGCACAGTCCTCGGGTTTTCCACCCACGTGGAACGAAATGCTCGTGGAGTGACGCGCGGAATTGGCCAAACATCTCAAATGTGGCAGGAGCCTCCTGGAAATTAATCCTGAGCCGCGGTGAGATGGTTTTTCCTAGGTCAATTAATGTGAGAGTTGGATGCGAGATCGTCTGGAGCGGTGGCGCAGTAGTTGGCCAACGAAGGCTGTGGATCCGGCGACCACCGCTGGCATCGGTGGTGAGTGATACCCGAACGAATTATTTTAGCTGGCCGCCTACGGGAACTTGCACTCACCAGCATGGTGGGAGTAAGGTCAATCAACCTCCGTTTATTTCATTTCATTTATTTGGTATAGCCCTTTGAGCCATTCGGCTCCCAATACCGTGACCCACGGCATTGGGAGGCCTTCATCCAGCAGTGGTTTGTGAAGGAGATGTCAATAATTCTGATTCTGGAGGAGAGTTCCCCCTCCCCCCCCCCCTCTTGCCTGACCCAACATGGTTCTGATAAATACATGTACGTATGAATGAACAACGAACGTCAACATTTTGTTCAATGCTGCGAGGTTATATCCCAGCGAGCCAAGTGACCGCAAGCGAATACAAACTAAAGTAGACGAACGCTCTGTCGGCTCCTCTTGGATCCCCTCGCCCCCTGCATTGTGTCACGAGATCTTGGAGTTTAGAGAGAGAGAGGGCTTTTGGCGTCGCTCGCGCTCTCCGCATGGACTTGAATGTCGTCGTTTTTACATTGGCAGATTATACACGTGGTTATTCACCGCTACGACTCTCACGAGTTTATAATTCGACGCGTTTATAAATCACACCCCCACCCCGGGACATTGGCACGTAACACCCCCCCATACCCCCCCCCCGGGGTCCCCGTCAGCTCCCGTTTGGGTTAATCTCCCCCCCCCCCCCCCCTCCATGCGTACGCTCACCGGAGCGCCTTGCATGGAAATCTGTCTTCATGATGTTACAACTTGTATATGATATATACTAGCGGGAAGTACCCGGCGTTGCCCGGGGGAAAAATATATTTTAAAACATAACATATGCATACACAAGTACTAAACTCGTGTGAAAGCCCGGCGTGCCGTTTGTCTGTCCATTTGCCCGTCAACAAAATGATAAGAGGCTTGCAGAGGTCCAAAAAGTTATAGAAATTGGGGGGGTAAATAGTTGATCTAAAAAGTTTCCATAAATTGTCGACTCCTCAAAAAAAATTCCCCCGCGTAAGCAAATATACCTCCACACCCTCCATAAAATAATGCGAGTAGTATCTACTGACTCTATAGTAGTATCTACTGACTCTATAGTAGTATCTACTGACTATAGTAGTGTCTACTAACTCTATAGTAGTAACTACTGACTATAGTAGTATACACTGACTACAGTAGTAACTACTGACTCTATAGTAGTATCTACTGACTCTATAGTAGTAACTACTGACTATAGTAGTATCTACTGATTCTATAGTAGTATCTACTGATTCTATAGTGTTTACTGACTATAGTAGTATCTACTGATTCTATAGTAGTATCTACTGATTCTATAGTATTATCTACTGATTCTATAGTATTATCTATTGATTCTATCGTAGTATTTACTGACTATAGTAGTATCTACTGACTATAGTAGTAACTACTGACTCTATAGTAATATACACTGACTACAGTAGTAACTACTGACTCTATAGTAGTATCTACTGATTCTATAGTATTATCTATTGATTATATAGTAGTATTTACTGACTAGTAGTATCTACTGATTCTATAGTAGTATCTACTGATTCTATAGTAGTATCTACTGATTCTATAGTATTATCTACTGATTCTATAGTATTATCTATTGATTCTATAGTAATATTTACTGACTATAGTAGTATCTACTGATTCTATAGTAGTATCTACTGATTCTATTATAGTATCTACTGACTATAGTAGTATCTACTGATTCTATTGTATTATCTACTGATTCTATAGTATTATCTACTGATTCTATAGTATTATCTATTGATTCTATAGTAGTATTTACTGACTATAGTAGTATCTACTGATTCTATAGTAGTATCTACTGATTCTCTAGTAGTATCTACTGATTCTATAGTATTATATATTGATTCTATAGTAGTATTTACTGACTATAGTATCTACTGATTCTATAGTATCTACTGATTCTATAGTAGTATCTACTGATTCTATAGTATTATCTACTGATTATATAGTATTATCTACTGATTCTATAGTAGTAGCTACTGATTCTATAGTATTATCTATTGATTCTATAGTAGTGAGTGTTGTCTCTGTGAGTGTTGTCTCTGTGTTGTCTCTGTGAGTGTTGTCTCTGTGAGTGTTGTCTTTGTGTTGTCTCTGTGAGTGTTGTCTCTGTGAGTGTTGTCTCTGTGAGTGAGTGTTGTCTCTGTGAGTGTTGTCTCTGTGAGTGAGTGTTGTCTCTGTGAGTGAGTGTTGTCTCTGTGAGTGAGTGTTGTCTCTGTGAGTGAGTGTTGTCTCTGTGAGTGAGTGTTGTCTCTGTGAGTGTTGTCTCTGTGAGTGTTGTCTCTGTGAGTGAGTGTTGTCTCTGTGAGTGAGTGTTGTCTCTGTGAGTGAGTGTTGTCGCTGTAAGTGAGTGCTGTCTCTGTGAGTGTTGTCCCTGTGAGTGAGTGTTGTCTCTGTGAGTGTTGTCTCTGTGAGTGAGTGTCTCTGTGAATTAGTGTTGTCTCTGTGAGTGTTGTCTCTGTGAGTGTTGTCTCTGTGAGTGAGTGTTGTCTCTGTGAGTGTTGTCTCTGTGTTCTCTCTGTGTTGTCTCTGTGAGTGTTGTCTCTGTGAGTGTTGTCTCTGTGAGTGAGTGTTGTCTCTGTGAGTGAGTGTTGTCTCTGTGAATGAGTGTTGTCTCTGTGAGTGAGTGTTGTCTCTGTGAGTGAGTGTTGTCTCTGTGAGTGTTGTCTCTGTGTTGTCTCTGTGAGTGAGTGTTGTCTCTGTGAGTGTTGTCTCTGTGAATGAGTGTTGTCTCTGTGAGTGAGTGTTGTCTCTGTGAGTGTTGTCTCTGTGAGTGAGTGTTGTCTCTGTGAGTGAGTGTTGTCTCTGTGAGTGAGTGTTGTCTCAGTGTTGTATCTGTGAGTGAGTGTTGTCTCTGTGTTGTCTCTGTGAGTGAGTGTTGTCTCTGTGTTGTCTCTGTGAGTGTTGTCTCTGTGAGTGTTGTCTCTGTGAGTGAGTGTTGTCTCTGTGAGTGAGTGTTGTCTCTGTGAGTGTTGTCTCTGTGAGTGAGTGTTGTCTCTGTGTTGTCTCTGTGAGTGAGTGTTGTCTCTGTGTTGTCTCTGTGAGTGAGTGTTGTCTCTGTGTTGTCTCTGTGAGTGAGTGTTGTCTCTGTGTTGTCTCTGTGAGTGAGTGTTGTCTCTGTGTTGTCTCTGTGAGTGAGTGTTGTCTCTGTGAGTGAGTGTTGTCTCTGTGAGTGTTGTCTCTGTGTTGTCTCTGTGAGTGAGTGTTGTCTCTGTGTTGTCTCTGTGAGTGAGTGTTGTCTCTGTGTTGTCTCTGTGAGTGAGTGTTGTCTCTGTGAGTGAGTGTTGTCTCTGTGAGTGTTGTCTCTGTGTTGTCTCTGTGAGTGAGTGTTGTCTCTGTGTTGTCTCTGTGAGTGAGTGTTGTCTCTGTGTTGTCTCCGTGAGTGTTGTCTCTGTGAGTGAGTGAGTGAGTGTTGTCTCTGTGAGTGAGTGTTGTCTTTGTGTTGTCTCTGTGAGTGAGTGTTGTCTCTGTGTTGTCTCTGTGAGTGAGTGAGTTGTCTCTGTGAGTGAGTGAGTTGTCTCTGTGAGTGAGTGAGTGTTGTCTCTGTGTTGTCTCTGTGAGTGTTGTCTCTGTGAGTGAGTGAGTTGTCTCTGTGAGTGAGTGTTGTCTCTGTGAGTGTTGTCTTTGTGTTGTCTCTGTGAGTGAGTGTTGTCTTTGTGTTGTCTCTGTGAGTGAGTGTTGTCTCTGTGTTGTTTCCGTGAGTGTTGTCTCTGTGAGTGAGTGTTGTCTTTGTGTTGTCTCTGTGAGTGAGTGTTGTCTCTGTGTTGTCTCTGTGAGTGAGTGTCGGTGTGGGAAGCGGTCGTGTCGCAGGCAGCGAGCTGCACTGCGCCGGCAACTCCGGCCGCCCCGGTTGGATTCCCGCACACGGCCCACTCCGAGATCATCTTGAACCGGTGCTGGTCTCCCCTAGGTCGACTCGGCCTCAAATAAGTAACTGGCGTTATGCGTAAACATCGCCGCAAACAGCACAACAGTTTACGAAGTGAATACGTGGATTAGTTGTCTGTGATGATGGTGGTGGTGGTGATGGCGGGGGGGTGTTGAGAAATCGTGGGGGGTGGAGAGTTGCGGAAGGTGGTGGGGGGTGGGGAAGGTGGTGGGGGGTGGGGAAGTTGGTGGGGGGTGGGGTGGGGGGTGGGGAAGGTGGTGGGGGGTGGGGAAGGTGGTGGGGGGTGGGGAAGGTGGTGGGGGGTGGG
Organism: Petromyzon marinus; assembly: GCF_048934315.1. Lineage (NCBI taxonomy): Eukaryota > Metazoa > Chordata > Hyperoartia > Petromyzontiformes > Petromyzontidae > Petromyzon > Petromyzon marinus. Next base: position 3,365,329 of record NC_133710.1, on the reverse strand, counting down.
GGGTGTGGAAGGTGGCGGGGGGTGTGGAAGATGGTGGGGGTGGGGAAGGTGATGGGGGGTGTGGAAGGTGGTGGGGGGTGGGGAAGGTGGTGGGGGGTGGGAAAGGTGGTGGGGGGGTGGGGAAGGTGGTGGGGGGTGGGGAAGGTGGTGGGGGGTGGGGAAGGTGGTGGGGGGTGGGGAAGGTGGTGGGGGGTGGGAAAGGTGGTGGGGGGTGGGAAAGGTGGTGGGGGGGTGGGGAAGGTGGTGGGGGGTGGGGAAGGTGGTGGGGGGTGGGGAAGGTGGTGGGGGGTGGGGAAGGTGGTGGGGGGTGGGGAAGGTGGTGGGGGGTGGGGAAGGTGGTGGGGGGTGGGGAAGGTGGTGGGGGGTGGGGAAGGTGGTGGGGGGTGGGGAAGGTGGTGGGGGGTGGGGAAGGTGGTGGGGGGTGGGGAAGGTGGTGGGGGGTGGGGAAGGTGGTGGGGGGGTGGGGAAGGTGGTGGGGGGGTGGGGAGGGGGGTGGGGGGGTGGGGAGGGGGGTGGGGGGGTGGGGAAGGTGGTGGGGGGGTGGGGAGGGGGGTGGGGAAGGTGGTGGGGGGTGGGGAAGGTGGCCTCCGATATGACGTCACGAGTGATCCCCTCCCTCTCGTCGCCACCACCACCGCCACTGCTGCTGCGCCTCCCTCGACCTGAAGGTGCTTCGGTTTCCCCATCGCTCGAGTCGCGCACTCGTCCACCTCTCCCTGGGGAGCGCTGTAGACTACAATGACGGCTCCCCGCAGCCTCCACACGTGGCTGCCCGCGTGCCTCTTCCTCCTGATCGTGGCCTCCGGCGCGATCTACAGCCAGGTGGGAGTGAGCTTCACCTTCGTCAAGTACCCCCCCAAGCGCGACGAACGCGACGACCCTCATCGCATCGCGGCCGAAAATTGCGAAGGTGCTCGAGACTGCGGCGACAACGGCGGCGGCGGCGGAGGGGGCGACTTCGATCGCGAGAGGGACCTCTTTCCTCCCTTCTGGGAGGAGCGCTCAGCCGGCTCTGCGCCCAGCTGGGACGGCCACTCTGAACTCTGCGCCTCGAACGCGAGCGTGGCTGCTGCCGTCGAGGGCTTCTCGAGCCTGCCGGGAATGATTCAGAACTTCCTGACGCACCGCCACTGCCGCCGCTTCGAGCTCGTCCTCGAGCCGCGAAGGTCCAAGTGCGACCCGGGACCCGTGACCCTGCTCATCGCCATCAAGAGCGACGCCAGGAACCTTGCGCGCAGGGATGTGATCCGCAGAACGTGGGGACAAGAGCGAACCATCAAGGTAAGACGGGACCACCAATTGTTCACCATCGCCACCACCGTCACGATCATCGGGCGTGATTCGAAATTCACGACGCCCGGTCGCGTCTCGGATTCGGGACTTCTTCACCCGCGGTCCGCGCTCATTCAGCCTCCTCGTAGATACCCACGGAGACCCATAAAGATTAATGGAATAGATTTACACAGTGCGATTGTGGCAATTCAACTCAAACTGTGGACCGCACAACAACTCCAGCGTAGCCTGCGTTTCTTCAACGGCGGGCGGCGGGGAACGTCGGACGACACCAACGATCTCCGTAAGCCCTGGCGCCCATTCCTTTTAAATCCCCCAGCTTACTGCTGCCATCGCACCGCGCGTTAAGAAATAAATAGCAGGCATGGTCAATCCACCGCTGGATGAAAACCCTCCTGACGTCGCCCGTCGCCCGCCGCCATCTCGCGCTCTCGTGATGCGACAATCCGCCGCAGCTTCCTCGAGACGATATCACGGATCGATCTCCAGGGTGGTGGTACCCCTCATCACGTCTCTCCGGAGACGCAGCGGCCCCCTCTCTGCGCCTTGAGTTTCGACCCCCCAACCCCGCCACGGACATAGCCGCCGCATCTCATCCACTGCTGCTCTGCGTCTGGGGAAAGAACCGGCAGCGCTACTGTGTAGAGATGTATTTGTTTTACTTCCTACTACGATTAAGGGTCATTGCCCGAAACGTCTCCCGTTATGGGGTTTTGTTTCTCCTTGAAGGCCACCGTGTTATTGACAAATGTGTTGTGCCGGGGGGGGGGGGGGGGGCATTACTCGAAACGTTGCCGATTGTATTTCCTGTTCCCTGTTCAGGCCACACGAATGTGTGTGGGCTTGTGCAACACTGCCCACGCAGCATATCAATCGATTGGTTTGTTTAACTTTGAGGACAAACGTTTACGGTTTTTTTTATTTAAACAAATTCAACTTGGTAAGCTTGCGCCGCGACTTCCTCGTGCGCATCTCTGCTCGCTCGACCTTCGACAAAGTCGCCTCCCTCGAACGATCTCGCCTGAAGCGTCGTGGTCGTGACCCCTCGTGCGTCGGGGTCCCACCCCCCCTCTCTGTGCCCCCCCTCCCACCTCGTCCGACCGTAGGGGTCCCACCCCCCCTCTCTGTGCCCCCCCCCCTCGTCCGACCGTAGGGGTCCCACCCCCCTCCTCTCTGTGCCTGCCGAATCGGGGTCGGGGTATGGCAACGCTGAGGCCCATCGATGCCTGTTAGATATTTCTCGTCTGATCGGAATTAAATTATCCGTTTTAGATTATTGTACATTCCCCCCCCCCCCTCCCGTCTCCTTTATTATTCTCATCGGAATAACTTGAAATTTCTAATTATGTTCAAATCGTTTTCGTATTTAGAGGACCTCGTGATGCGAGGCTGTAGCTTCCACAATTGCCAGGTTTAGCACGCCCCTACCTATACTGCCACGTGTTTGCTAATAAGCTGACCACCAAACTTTATATGGGGAGGAGAATACTTTTCTACGAGCCGAGAATATTGGGGGGGGGGGGGGCTGGGGGGGAGAAACTTCCGAATCAAGCAGATGCCCCTTCGCTCTTGTTCCTCAAAAAGAAAAAGATGCAGAGAAAACGCGGTCTTCCCTTCCCCAAAAACATCGTAATATTGGTCGCGAAAGCCTCCACTCCGTGGTTAATCTGTCGCTTTGTGGGTTCTTTAGTTGCTTAAAATCCGGCCCTGCCTGGAGTCAAATCGCCAATTGTCTTTAAGGTGTCCATGAACACCGTGGAGCGTAGCAGTGAACCACTTTGGAGGACGAGGAAGAGCAAACACAAAAACTACTCCCAACGTTTCCGTCTCTCCGTCCACGTTGCGTCTCAACAATTCGCCGTTTAGTCCCCTCGAACCGCGTTGCTTGTGCCGCTTAGCGCGAGAGAATATTAGCCGTGTAACACGTAGTTGACTTTTGCGACTAATATTATCCAAAATAGAGGTTGTTTTGGGTTAGATCGCGTATATTTAAGTGTAAATTTTTTTTAAAAAACTCTTATGGAGAATATAATATCCCTTCGCGGCTTGCATCGCGCTACAAACTTCTAAACAAAGACAAAGCTCCCCTCCCCGTGTTATAGCCTTTAACAGACTATTCTTGGTTCTTTCGGTAAGGTCACGTAGATAGAAAATAATAAAATATTTGTACAAATCAGACATTTAAAATAATAAAAACAAAAAACCCACGACGTTTCGATCGTAACACAAGCGGCCTTCATCAGGCGGAGATTAAAAAAAATATATCTACGTGACTTTACCGAAATAACCAAGAATATGATGAATTCCTGCAGTCACGAAAGCCTTTAGCAGACTGTTGGGGCAAGCGACGTTCGCAACTGGCACCTGTGAAGGTCGGCTACGGCACACGAGGTGGCGAATGGGTGGCCAGCACCACGCCCGACCGGTTCTCCCCTAGGCTGAGTCGACCTAGGGGAGGCCCAGGACCGGTTCTGATCATCGCCACCGGTGTTGGTCGTGAGCGGGAATCGAACTCGGGACAGGGCGGGTTCGTAGCGCATGCGTAGCGCTAAACCCTGCACCGCCGCTCCCCACTTCTTAACAAAGACAAAGATCCCCCGTGTAGCCTTACTGGATTGTTGGGGCAAGTGCTGTTAGCGAGCAGTACCTATGAAGGCCGGCAACGGCAGACGAGGTGGGGAACGGGGTGGCCTTCACGCCCGACCGCCTTCGTCTCCCTCGTGTCGATGTTTAACACACCTCACCAGATACGCATTTGAGGCTGAGTCGACCTAGGGGAGGCCCAGGACCGGTCAGACACACACACACGTATGTCCTCTTCCATTTACTCAACGAAATGGGTTGGCGTCGATTTAAACAATAAAATAAAAAAACCGCGCACTACGCTTGACTTCGTGCGCGGATGTTAGTTAGTATACGGTATTATTATCGTACCCGTGGATGGACCCCACCTCGCCGCACGAATGTGTAATTTTCACCACGAGGTGGGGGGGGGGGGCCCAAGGTTAACCCCCCAAGGTTATTTTGACAAGGAAATGGTCGGGACGGACGTTGCTTCACGAGTCGCCCCCGGCAGGCATCGTTGCAATAGTCTCGAACAAAAAAAATCGAGTTTACCCCATTTATATCCTGTCTAAAAAAAAGTCAACACATTGTATGTCCTCTCTATTAATAAAGTTACCCCTTTTATATACTATGAAAAAAGTTACCCCTTTAATATACTATTTAAAAAGTTACCCCTTTTATATACTATCTATAAAGGTTACCCCTTGCATTTCCTCTCTAATAAAGTGACCCCTTTTATATACTATCTAAAAAGTTACCCCTTTTATATACTATTTATAAAGGTTACTCCCTTTATATATTATCTAAAAAATAGCCCCTTTATATACTATCTAAAAAGTTTACAACACATACGTCTAGTTTGTGTTGTCCGTCTCGTATCTCGACTTAATGGACTCGGCCGAGGCAGTGCATCACAGGGACGCCGCGGTTCTTCTCCGTGCAGTTCAGTGGCTAATCAAAGCCCCCCACCTCTCACCCTCCCCTCTCCTTTGTACAGAGAGACAGACACACACGGAACACATACACACGGAACACACATACACACGGTAGACATACACACGAACACACATTCACACGGAACACACATACACACGGAACACACATACACACGGTAGACATACACACGAACACACATACACACGGTAGACATACACACGGAACACACATACACACGGAACACACATACACACGGAACACACATACACACGGAACACACATACACACGGAACACACATACACACGGAACACACATACACACGGAACACACATACACACGGTAGACATACACACGAACACACATACACACGGTAGACATACACACGAACACACATACACACGAACACACATACACACGGAACACACATACACACGGAACACACATACACACGGAACACACATACACACGAACACATACACACGGTAGACATACACACGGTAGACATACACACGAACACACATACACACGAACACACATACACACGGAACACACATACACACGGAACACACATACACACGGAACACACATACACACGAACACATACACACGGTAGACATACACACGGTAGACATACACACGAACACACATACACACGGAACACACATACACACGGAACACACATACACACGGAACACACATATACACGGAACACACATACACACGAACACACATACACACGGAACACACATACACACGGAACACACATACACACGGTAGACATACACACGAACACACATACACACGGAACACACATACACACGGAACACACATACACACGGAACACACATACACACGAACACACATACACACGGTAGACATACACACGGAACACACATACACACGGAACACACATACACACGGAACACACATACACACGGTAGACACATACACACGGTAGACACATACACACGGTAGACACATACACACGGTAGACACATACACACGGAACACACATACACACGGAACACACATACACACGGTAGACACATACACACGGTAGACACATACACACGGTAGACACATACACACATACACACGAACACACATACACACGAACACACATACACACGGAACACACATACACACGGAACACATATACACACGGAACACACATACACACGGTAGACACATACACACGGTAGACACATACACACGAACACACGAACACACATACACACGAACACACATACACACGGAACACACATACACACGGAACACATATACACACGGAACACACATACACACGGTAGACACATACACACGAACACACATACACACGAACACACATACACACGAACACACATGCACACGGTAGACATACACACGGAACACACATACACACGGAACACACATACACACGGTAGACACATACACACGAACACACATACACACGAACACACATACACACGAACACACATACACACGGTAGACATACACACGGAACACACATACACACGGAACACATATACACACGGAACACATATACACACGGAACACACATACACACGGTAGACACATACACACGGTAGACACATACACGCGAACACACATACACACGAACACACATACACACGAACACACATACACACGGTAGACATACACACGGAACACACATATACACGGAACACACATACACACGGTAGACATACACACGGAACACACATACACACGGAACACACATACACACGGAACACACATACACACGGTAGACACATACACACGAACACACATACACACGAACACACATACACACGAACACACATACACACGGAACACACATACACAGTATACATAACAACAACCGCCATTCGCCACTAAGTGGCGGTGACGTCACCACGACGCTTGTGCCAAGCCATGTGCACCTTGAGGCCACGTGAAGTGTCGAACGTCCGCGGGCAGGAGGTCACGGGGCAGACCCAAGTGCCACGGGTCGACTGACTAAGATGACTGAGATGACTGACTGATGCACCACCTGTGCCCCCTACTGTGCCAACCTGCTGTGCTTTAGCCACCCGGCGCTCCACTCGTTGTGAGCGTCGCTCCTCCGCCCTCCGTTGTTGTTGGAGGGCGACTACCTCCAACTGCCCAGTAGCGTCCTTCACGAGCCTCCTCCACAGAGGCCGATCTTGACACCGCTGGTACCAGTAATCGGCAAGTCCACTCAGCTCCACGTCCTCCTGTACCACATCACTCCATCTCTTCTCTAGCCCGTGCCGCGCCCGTTTAGCCCCCTCGATCCGGCCGAACAAAAGCTGTTTCGGCATGCGGTGGCTGGGCATGCGGGATACATGACCCAGCCAACGCAGCCTTGCCTACCGGAGGAGCTCACCGATGGGACCTTGCCCAGACCTTTCAAGGATGTGTGAGCTCCCCGCATAATCCAGCCTGGTTAAACCCAGGATGGATCGTAGGCAGGCTAGCCTAAATGTTTCTAACCGGCGAAGATGTTCCATTAGGGGGGTCCACGTTTCGCAAGCGTAGAGAAGGGCGGGAATGACCGTGGCTGAGAAGACCTGAAGCTTAGTGCGGAGCGACAGACCAGGTAGCTTCCACACAGCGTTGCGCAACCGATGAAAAGATATTGCCGCTCGACTGATTCGGAGTGAGACCTCTGCTATTAAACTGGAGCCGGTCATAAGCACACTGCCCAGGTATGGGAAACTCTCCACTCTCTCCACAACTGCCCCATCACCGATTGGGAGTTGTGGGGGTGGAGTGTCCGATGGTACAAAATACCCAGGCAGGTGGGGCTGATCGTAAACCACGTCTAAAACGGTATACATGCACACGGAACACACATACACACGGAACATACATAAACACGGTACACATACACACGAACACACATACACACGGAACACACATACACACGGAACACACATACACACGGAACACACATACACACGAACACACATACACACGGAACACACATACACACGGTAGACATACACACGAACACACATACACACGGAACACACATACACACGGAACACACATACACACGGAACACACATACACACGAACACACATACACACGGTAGACATACACACGGAACACACATACACACGGAACACACATACACACGGAACACACATACACACGGAACACACATACACACGGTAGACACATACACACGGTAGACACATACACACGGAACACACATACACACGGAACACACATACACACGGAACACACATACACACGGAACACACATACACACGGTAGACACATACACACGGTAGACACATACACACGGTAGACACATACACACATACACACGAACACACATACACACGGAACACACATACACACGGAACACACATACACACGGAACACATATACACACGGAACACACATACACACGGTAGACACATACACACGGTAGACACATACACACGAACACACGAACACACATACACACGAACACACATACACACGGAACACACATACACACGGAACACATATACACACGGAACACACATACACACGGTAGACACATACACACGAACACACATACACACGAACACACATACACACGAACACACATGCACACGGTAGACATACACACGGAACACACATACACACGGAACACACATACACACGGAACACACATACACACGGTAGACACATACACACGAACACACATACACACGAACACACATACACACGAACACACATACACACGGTAGACATACACACGGAACACACATACACACGGAACACATATACACACGGAACACATATACACACGGAACACACATACACACGGTAGACACATACACACGGTAGACACATACACGCGAACACACATACACACGAACACACATACACACGAACACACATACACACGGTAGACATACACACGGAACACACATATACACGGAACACACATACACACGGTAGACATACACACGGAACACACATACACACGGAACACACATACACACGGAACACACATACACACGGTAGACACATACACACGAACACACATACACACGAACACACATACACACGAACACACATACACACGGAACACACATACACAGTATACATAACAACAACCGCCATTCGCCACTAAGTGGCGGTGACGTCACCACGACGCTTGTGCCAAGCCATGTGCACCTTGAGGCCACGTGAAGTGTCGAACGTCCGCGGGCAGGAGGTCACGGGGCAGACCCAAGTGCCACGGGTCGACTGACTAAGATGACTGAGATGACTGACTGATGCACCACCTGTGCCCCCTACTGTGCCAACCTGCTGTGCTTTAGCCACCCGGCGCTCCACTCGTTGTGAGCGTCGCTCCTCCGCCCTCCGTTGTTGTTGGAGGGCGACTACCTCCAACTGCCCAGTAGCGTCCTTCACGAGCCTCCTCCACAGAGGCCGATCTTGACACCGCTGGTACCAGTAATCGGCAAGTCCACTCAGCTCCACGTCCTCCTGTACCACATCACTCCATCTCTTCTCTAGCCCGTGCCGCGCCCGTTTAGCCCCCTCGATCCGGCCGAACAAAAGCTGTTTCGGCATGCGGTGGCTGGGCATGCGGGATACATGACCCAGCCAACGCAGCCTTGCCTACCGGAGGAGCTCACCGATGGGACCTTGCCCAGACCTTTCAAGGATGTGTGAGCTCCCCGCATAATCCAGCCTGGTTAAACCCAGGATGGATCGTAGGCAGGCTAGCCTAAATGTTTCTAACCGGCGAAGATGTTCCATTAGGGGGGTCCACGTTTCGCAAGCGTAGAGAAGGGCGGGAATGACCGTGGCTGAGAAGACCTGAAGCTTAGTGCGGAGCGACAGACCAGGTAGCTTCCACACAGCGTTGCGCAACCGATGAAAAGATATTGCCGCTCGACTGATTCGGAGTGAGACCTCTGCTATTAAACTGGAGCCGGTCATAAGCACACTGCCCAGGTATGGGAAACTCTCCACTCTCTCCACAACTGCCCCATCACCGATTGGGAGTTGTGGGGGTGGAGTGTCCGATGGTACAAAATACCCAGGCAGGTGGGGCTGATCGTAAACCACGTCTAAAACGGTATACATGCACACGGAACACACATACACACGGAACATACATAAACACGGTACACATACACACGAACACACATACACACGGAACACACACACGGTATACATAACAACAACCGCCATTCGCCACTAAGTGGCGGTGACGTCACCACGACGCTTATGCCAGGCCATGTGCACCTTGAGGTCACGTGAAGTGTCGAACGTCCGCGGGCAGGAGGTCACGGGGCAGACCCAAGTGCCGCGGGTCGACTGACTAAGATGACTGAGATGACTGACTGATGCACCACCTGTGCCCCCTACTGTGCCAACCTGCTGTGCTTTAGCCACCCGGCGCTCCACTCGTTGTTGTGAGCGTCGCTCCTCCGCCCTCCGTTGTTGTTGGAGGGCGACTACCTCCAACTGCCCAGTAGCGTCCTTCACGAGCCTCCTCCACAGAGGCCGATCTTGACACCGCTGGTACCAGTAATCGGCAAGTCCACTCAGCTCCACGTCCTCCTGTACCACATCACTCCATCTCTTCTCTAGCCCGTGCCGCGCCCGTTTAGCCCCCTCGATCCGGACGAACAAAAGCCGTTTCGGCATGCGGTGGCTGGGCATGCGGGCTACATGACCTAGCCAACGCAGCCTTGCCTGCCGGAGGAGCTCACCGATGGGACCTTGCCCAGACCTTTCAAGGATTTGTGAGCTCCTCGCATAATCCAGCCTGGTTAAACCCAGCATGGATCGTAGGCAGGCTAGCCTAAATGTTTCTAACCAGCGAAGATGTTCCATTAGGGGGGTCCACGTTTCGCAAGCGTAGAGAAGGGAGGGAATGACCGTGGCCGAGAAGACCTGAAGCTTAGTGCGGAGCGACAGACCAGGTAGCTTCCACACAGCGTTGCGCAACCGATGAAAAGATATTGCCGCTCGACTGATTCGGAGTGAGACCTCTGCTATTAAACTGGAGCCGGTCATAAGCACACTGCCCAGGTATGGGAAACTCTCCACTCTCTCCACAACTGCCCCATCACCGATTGGGAGTTGTGGGGGTGGAGTGTCCGATGGTACAAAATACCCAGGCAGGTGAGGCTGATGGTAAACCACGTCTAAAACGGTATACATACACACGAACACACATACACACGGAACACAAAAGGCTGGCACGGCACACGAGGGGGTGGGTGGCCAACACCACGCCCGGCCGCCTTTGTCTCCCCAGTGGCTGATGTTTACACACCGCACCAGGTACTCATTGAGTCGAGCTCGACACGGATTCACAGACACACAGAGACATGACTCGACTCGCAGACAGAGAGACATCCGGAAACACTCGGAGATATTCGTGTCAGAGATTATCTTGTTCCCGACAAGCCAGACGGAGTCGACTCGCACGCATGGGCGTCGTGGTTTGCACTCTGCGCTACGAACCCGGCCACCCGGGTTCGATTCCTGTCCACGCGCAAAACCGGTGACGATTATCTGAACCGGTTCTCGGCATGCCCTAGGTCGACTCGGCCTCAAATGAGTACCCGGTGCGATGTGTAAACATCGCCACCGTGGAGACAAAGGCGGCCGGGCGTGGCGTTGGCCACCCACTCCCTCGTGTGCCGTGGCGGCCTTCATAGGTGCTTGCAAACAGCATCTTGCCACAAAAGTATGCTACGGCAATATGGGTGATCTTTGTATGTTTGTGCATACACATACACATTCACCGAGTTCGATTCCTGCTCGCGCGCAGAACTGGTGACGATTATCTGAACCGTGTTCTGGGCATCCCCTAGTTCAACTCGGCCTCAATTTAAGTAACTGGTGCGGTGTTGTGAACATCGCCACCAGGGAGACCAGAGCGGCCGGACGTTGTGGTGGCCACCCACCCACAGACCCCCGTGTGCCGTCCGCCCTTTAAAGGTGCTGCTCGCTAACAGCGCTTGCTCCAACAGTCCGTCACAGGCTACATGGTGGGGTGCGGCATGGGAGAGGGTTGAGAAGCCCTGACAAACGACCGTGCTGGTGCAGGACTAAATGAGGGGAAAACGGCTTCACGCGCTGCACAACTGACAAACGTCCGAGCCCCACGCGAGAGCTCCGTCCTGATGGCACCGCGTCGTCCACAGCGGCGTCTCCACGCCATCCCGCTGCCGAAAGCGTAAATTCCCCGGTTCATGTCGAAGATTCCCCACCGGCACGCCGAGCGAAACGTCGGACACCGTACTGCCACGAGGCACGGCAAGAACGCACAGTCGGAGGGATGAAACAAACCATTTTTTGTTGTCCACCGGGTAAAGCCCACTGAGCTATGAGCTGCTGTTTGGAGGCCACCTGGCCACACACGATGATGATGATGATGACGATAGCTCATCGATCGTGGCCAATCTCATCACCACACGTGGGGAACTAATAGTAAGCAGTGAAATGAACGCGCGTTGATTCTAAATGTGGAGGGGGTGCAAAAGCGGAGGGGAATCCGAAGAAAAATTCCACGTGACCACCACAGGGAGGTGTCGTCACGGTCCAGACGGAAGCCAGGACCACCTCAAGGGGTTGCCGCCGTTGAGATGTTAACTACCTCTCCTGGTATGCAGGAGGTCGTGGGTTTGATCCCGACCCTTGACGCCTGCTGCTGTATATTTGGAGTTTGCGGTGTCTCTCTCTCTCTCTCCCCGTGGTCGCGTGGATTTTTCTCCGGGTCCTCTGGTTGCTCCCTCCACATGTAGAAACGTGCCTTCAGAGTCATTTGGCTGCGATTTCAATGTCCACGTGATAAGCCACTTGGTTGAGCTATCATTTGTGGCCAGGTCGCTTCTGAAAAGGAGCTTTATAGCTCAGTGGCGCCTTACCTAGCGAAGTAGAATTGATAAACCATGTGTGTATTTTGTGAGCGATAAAATGTCTCGCCCGAGTGCCCTGTTTGCACGGCAAACGAAGCCTTTCTGTCCACGTGTTTTACGGCGGGCGTTAATATTCGCCGTTTGTTCGGTTCGATGGAGACGTGCAAAAAAAACAAAACCGTCCGGGTGACGCACGGGGAAAACTGCAGACAGCCGAAACGCGGGACAAAACTACGACCGTGCCGGGCTATCACTCCCCCCCCCCCCCCCCCCCCCAGTTATTGACATCGCATGCTTTAGTACCATTGGAGTAACGCTGCATTTTTAAAATTCTCGACATTTCGCGATCGCTCGGCACCACACTGCCTTCCAGCCCGTGGGAAGTTTAAATTTTTCTCAATTATCCGTCTCCACCCGCCGCCGCCCCCGCAGGGCGAGATCGTGCGGCGCGTCTTCCTCTTCGGCGTGGTGGCCGACGTGCCGGGCGAGCGCCGCATGCGTCTCAACGCGCTGCTGCAGGAGGAGTCGCGCCTCTACAACGACGTGGTGCAGTGGAACTTCCTGGACACCTTCTACAACCTGACGCTCAAGCAGCTGCTCTTCCTCGACTGGATGGCCGAGCGGTGCCCGCTCACGCGCTTCATCTTCGACGGCGACGACGACATCTTCGTCAACAGCGACAACATGGTGGAGTACGTGACGACGAGCCAGGCCAGCGGCGACCCCCCCTCCTCCTCCTCGTCGTCGACGCACGAGACGGCGGGACGCCACATGTACGAGGGCTACGTCATCTCCAACGTGGGGCCCATCCGACACACCTGGAGCAAGTGAGTGCCATTGTGTAGCCTGGGTTCTTAGCGTCGTGTCGGGGTTCTTAGCGTGGCGTCGGGGTTCTTAGCGTGGCGTCGGGGTTCTCAGCGTGGTGTCGGGGTTCTCAGTGTGGTGTCAGGGTTCTTAGTGTGGTGTCGGGGTTCTTAGCGTGGTGTCGGGGTTCTTAGCGTGGTGTCGGGGTTCTTAGCGTGGTGTCGGGGTTCTTAGCGTGGTGTCGGGGTTCTCAGCGTGGTGTCGGGGTTCTCAGTGTGGTGTCAGGGTTCTTAGTGTGGTGTCGGGGTTCTTAGCGTGGTGTCGGGGTTCTTAGCGTGGTGTCGGGGTTCTTAGCGTGGTGTCGGGGTTCTTAGCGTGGTGTCGGGGTGCTCAGCGTGGTGTCGGGGTTCTTAGCGTGGTGTCGGGGTTCTTAGCGTGGTGTCGGGGTTCTTAGCGTGGTGTCGGGATTCTTAGCGTGGCGTCGGGGTTCTCAGCGTGGTGTCGGGGTTCTTAGTGTGGTGTCGGGGTTCTTAGTGTGGTGTCGGGGTTCTTAGCGTGGTGTCGGGTTCTTAGCGTGGCGTCGGGGTTCTTAGCGTGGTGTCGGGGTTCTTAGCGTGGCATCGGGGTTCTCAGCGTGGTGTCGGGGTTCTTAGCGTGGTGTCGGGTTCTTAGCGTGGCGTCGGGGTTCTTAGCGTGGCGTCGGGGTTCTTAGCGTGGTGTGGGGGTTCTTAGCGTGGCGTCGGGGTTCTTAGCGTGGTGTTGGGGTTCTTAGTGTGGTGTTGGGGTTCTTAGCGTGGTGTCGGGGTTCTTAGTGTGGTGTCGGGGTGCTCAGCGTGGTGTCGGGGTTCTTAGCGTGGCGTCGGGGTTCTTAGCGTGGCGTTGGGGTTCTTAGTGTGGTGTCGGGGTTCTTAGCGTGGCGTCGGGGTTCTTAGCGTGGCGTTGGGGTTCTTAGTGTGGTGTCGGGGTTCTTAGCGTGGTGTCGGGGTTCTTAGAGTGGTGTCGGGGTGCTCAGCGTGGTGTCGGGGTTCTTAGCGTGGCGTCGGGGTTCTTAGCGTGGCGTTGGGGTTCTTAGTGTGGTGTCGGGGTTCTTAGCGTGGTGTCGGGGTTCTTAGCGTGGTGTCGGGGTTCTCAGCGTGGTGTTGGGGTTCTTAGCGTGGTGTCGGGGTTCTTAGTGTGGTGTCGGGGTTCTTAGCGTGGTGTCGGGGTTCTCAGCGTGGTGTCGGGGTTCTTAGCGTGGTGTTGGGGTTCTTAGCGTGGTGTCGGGGTTCTTAGCGTGGTGTCGGGGTTCTTAGCGTGGTGTCGGGGTGCTCAGCGTGGTGTCGGGGTTCTCAGCGTGGTGTCGGGGTTCTTAGTGTGGTGTCGGGGTTCTCAGCGTGGTGTCGGGGTTCTCAGCGTGGTGTCGGGGTTCTCAGCGTGGTGTTGGGGTTCTTAGCGTGGTGTCGGGGTTCTTAGCGTGGTGTCGGGGTTCTTAGTGTGGTGTCGGGGTTCTTAGTGTGGTGTCGGGGTTCTCAGCGTGGTGTCGGGGTTCTCAGCGGGGTGTCGGGGTTCTCAGCGTAAACTCCTCTCCCGTGGGCGTTGAGGAGGTGCCGTACCCTGGCTCAGCAGGAGAAGGCGGTCCATCAGGTGGACCAATCGCCGTCTGTTTCCATCTGTACGGGGATAGAGCGTTGCCCCCTTGCGCAAGGCGTGGGCTTTCTCCGGGAACTCCAGTTTCCTCCCGTGTGGATAATTCGGCGCGTTACGGCCGAGCTTGAATGCGTTGCTACGTCGGATCTCGTCTGCAATAGTTCAGTGTACCTAACCTGGTAAAATAAAATAGTTGAGTTAATTTAGTACGTGAGTTGACATCCACTGACAGAACATTGACGTGTATATTTTTTTACTGGTAGGAACCTCCTGGTTACACCAGCCCACAGAGGATTATTGTGTCCGTCCGTCGTGCATCCAAAAATGGGAGGGGTGGGGCTGGGTGGGAAGTCGGGCATATTTGCGGAATACACCACGTGGTGCCGCCATTGACCCTGGCCATTGACTGAGCAACCCAACGTTCCTACCAGCTCCCTCCGCAGGAATGTGTTCTTGTGTTTTTGGCACTCTGTGTGGAAGCCACGCGTAAAAAAGCATTCGCTAAATAAGCAGCGAGAGACGCAACTGTCAAAGCGTTGCACAGAACGCTGCCTCTGCGTCCACCCTGCGTCCACCCTGCTGCACCCTGCTGCACCCTGCTCCACCCTGTTTCACCCTGCTGCACCCTGCTGCACCCTGCTGCACCCTGTTGCACGCTGCTGCACCCTGCTCGCCCATAGGGCCCAGGCACCACGCGTGAGACTCACCCACGGCGTCCCTGCCACCGATATATTTTATTCTCCGAGCTGGATTATGGCCAAACTTTCTAAGTTTTTTGTATGTTTCGTGCAGCCTTTGTGTGACCATCAACTTGTCACACTTCAAAATCCGGTTTGGTAATTCTCCCATTCTGAGAATCAACGCGAGCCTGTGGGGTCACCGCGTAAGTCATTGCTGACAGGGCTGAGACCATCAACCCGATGCGGCCTTAACCCGGATCGGAGCCCAGGGGCTCGGCGGCGATGGCTCGGCGGCTCCTCCATCTCGCCTTGCGACGTCCGTGTGACCCTCCCCGCCCAGGTACTACGTGCCCGTGCAGGTGCAGGAGAGTGAGCGCTACCCTCCGTACGTGGGCGGCGGAGGGATCATCATGAGCGGCCACACGGCCCTGCAGATCCGCAAGGCGGCCCCCTCCGTCCCCTTGCTCCCCATCGATGACGTCTTCTTCGGCCAGGTGAGCGCGTGCGTCCGTCAGTGCCGGGGGGGGGGGGGGGATGATCCTCATAATAGTTATAATAAGTCGGTTATTTACTCAGGAAAGCTGCAGGGTTGTGATAGGACTCTTTTCTCAGGAGGGTCCTGCAGCTACACTGGGTTTCTATTTGTCTCGGGACGTTTTCGGCCAATTCGTGACGAGTGTTTATTCTGCACGTGGGAGGAAGCGGGCCGTGAGGGGGCAACGCTGTATCCCCCGTACCAGATGCTAACAGATGGCGACGGACTAGTCCAACCGGCCGTTCTGCGTTCTCCTGACGAGCCAGAGTGTGAATTAAACAATTGCAAATGCGAACGCGTGCTCGAAGGCGTTTCGAAATAACGTGCGGGAGCGTGGCTTCTCTGCGTTCTCCTTCACTCAGGATCAGATATATTTATTTATTTATACCGGCGAAATACGATGAGCTATGAAGCTCTTTTTCACAGATGTCCAGTCGGGGACATGTAAGAACGTTACAACAACAAACAGGACAAAAACATAATAGCAGTGCTAAATACAAGGAAGGTGAATAAATCATCCAAACACAGACAAATAAAACTAAACCATCCCCATCCTACCAGACAAAGTCCACCGAGGTATTAACTTATTGTTCAAAAACGACCTGGCCGCAAATGATAGCTCAACTAAGTGGCCCCATCATTTGGACATTCATAGCAGCAAGATCATCTAAATAGTCCCAACGCACGTTTCTAAATGTGGTGGGATAAAACGGGAGGACCCGGAGAAAAAATCCACGTGACCACGGGGAAACCATGCAAACTCCAAATATACAGCAGGCGTCGGGGTCGGGATCGAACCCACGACCTCCTGCATACCAGGCGAGGTAGTTAACATCTCGCCACGGCGTCACAGCTTGATGTGGTCCTGGCTTCCATCCGCCCCGTGATGACACCTCCCTGTGGTAGTCACGTGGAATTTTTCACCGGGTTCCCCTCCGCTTTTGCGCCCCCTCCAAAATTTAGAATCAACGCGTGTTCATTCGACTGCTTGTTCTCCCCGTGGTCGCGTGAATTTTATTTCCACGCGACCACGGAGAGAACACGCAAACTCCGAATAAACAGCAGGCGTCACGGTCAGGCTTGAACCCCCGTCCTCCTGTATACCAGACGAGGTAGTTAACATCTCACCGCCGAGCCTCGCGACACCGCGACGCCCTCCTCATCCGCACCCCCAACCCCACCTTGACGCGAACGGGAAGCGGACGACGGGAAGCCGGACGCGTGGCCAATGTCTCAACGTCTCAATGTCTCCCTCCCACCCCCCCCGCCCCACCACCTCCTGCCGTCGTTGCTCAGTGCCTGGAGCTGCTGGGCCTGGCGCCCCGGCGGAACGCCGAGTTCCGCACGGCCGGCATTCACAACCCCAGGGCCGGCGCGGGCGACGACGGCCTCTCGTCCTTCCACCCGTGCTACTACCGTGAGGTGCTGCTCGTTCACAGCCTCGAGCCCTTCGAGGTGCAGCTCATGTGGGGGGCCCTCAAGCGGCCGTGGCTGCGGTGCGGCCGGCCGCCCGTCCCCATCCCGAGGCCCCTCGACGCCGCCGTGGCCGTGGAGCAGGAGAAGTGAAGGCCGCTGCCGGCGCTGCTGTTGCTTGGTGTTTTGCGACCTCGTAGAATTTGTGACCGTGGAGTCGAAGCACTCTGCGGTGTTTTGACCCCGGGGTTCAAATCCCTTATGATGGCAATACGACTCGTTTACGTGGGTCGGTTGTTTTTTCTTTCTTTCTTCAGTCAATAGATTTTGAATTTTATTCATCGCACGCACAACTTACGCCACGGCCCCCGAAGGGAGCAGTAATGTGAAAACGGTCGACTCGCGATGGTGCGGAGGCACGATCGGCAGGGACGACCCGGATAGAACAACGCTCGCATGAGATCACGCACACGGCCGCGGTCACCCCCTCCTACTAGCCGCCTCGCGCCCACCTGCAGGCCAGGTGCTGAATGACGTCGTGCTGCACACGGGAACAGCTGCTGCCCCTGTGGCGGGGGGGAAGGGGCCATTCAGATGTCCTTCAGGTGAGATGCAGGTCGCTCATCGCCCGTACAGCGCTCCAGTTTGTGATCGTCCGTGGCGTTCGCGAGGTTGTGGATTCGTATTTATTTGTTTACATTCGTGGACCGGTGGTGAAGGCTCGTCGGGTTTCATTGCGAGAGAGGTGCAGGCGTGCGACGAGTCGCGGGCGAATGTTCACGGTCCGGGATTGGGTACAATTGATTCGAGAATTTATCTCTCTCCCTCGCGCGCGCTCTGTGTCGTCTCGTTTCTCCATCGCCGGTGCATCTCGATCGCCTTTCGTTGTTCTCGCCGCTTTGTGCAATTCACCGTTGAGCGTGCACAGCGAAGTCCCCCCCCCCCCCCCGTTTAACGCGCGGTAGATGCGTTCGTGAAAAGCGTCGCGTTAAGCGAAAAAAAGCGTTTGCAGAGCAAGAACTATTTCCCCGTAAAGTTTCTAAAGTTTGGCGAGATGTATCATTCTGCGTGCTTGTGCTGAGAAGTTCCGGACGACTCGGAGACGAGGGTTCGGGTTAAGGGCTTCCGCCGTTAAGTTTATTAAAGATATTACCAATAACCTACAGGGGTGAACAACTTCCCAGGGGTTGGGGGTCCCGGGTTCGGTCCCACTAGTTCCCGTCACAGCCGGCTGCCCTGTGCTGCCTCCTCTGCACCGGCCGTGGGTTCGGCCAACACGGCCGACCGAGGAGCACGGCCACCTCCAGCCCTGGCGCTATCATCTATTCCTACCCTCTTGCCCCCTGGCTTCCCCATTCCACCCTCTCCCGACCCTAGACTCCAGCTACGACCCCGCTTACGTCACGGGGGAAGGGGGGGGGTCCCCCTTAAGTACTAGAGGAGGCATGACGTCACTGTGCCGCCCAGCGTGCATGACGTCACGTCCATGACGTCATCGCTCTGGACAGCACACATGACGCCACTTCCCTATTTTACTCCTCTCCACCTGTGTCCACTCCGCTCAGCCGAGCAGCTCAAGAAAGTCGTTGATAGTCAACCGCTCGGAAACCGCGTTTGTACTGGGGGTGTGCGTTCCGAATTATGCGAAAAGGACAGTAGAACCTTGGATTGCGAGTAACTCGGTCTGCGAGTGTTTGGCAAGACGAGCAAAAATTTTAACTAAATATGAATTTGATAAACGAGCGAGGGTCATGCAATACGAGTGGTGTACGTGTACACGCTTTGTACTGCCGAGCGTCACGTGATCACAACTGATATACGAGTGCTTTGATATACGAGTGCTTTGGATTACAAACACGTTTCCGGAACGAATTATGCTCGCAATCCAAGGTTTCACTGTATTCCTGAACGGACGAGCACCGTGCCATCGCGACAATCAGTTGTGTGAACGCCGCCGCGCGTTAAGCAAGGACTTAGCGCAGCCTGGCCACAATTTGGATAATTATTAAATATTCGACGTGCGCATTGCGAAACGCAGGAGGCTATTTTAAATCGTCGCACCCTTATTTGGTTTGTGATGTAACGCGGATTTATTTACTCCATATTTATATAGAGGGTGTTACATTTACAGATCGCGTCATCGTCGTGGTACTTACAATATTTAGTGCATGGGATATTTGTGCCATTCTTCTAGCGCAAGGCTAACAAGGGCAAACGTGCCATGTTCACCCCGCGTGGTCTGCAATAGTTTTGCCGTGTGCGTGCGTGTGTGTGTGTTAATCCCAGTCGAGCGCTGAAATCTCCATGTAATCTTTTCAAACGTGGACCTTAATGCCCGGGCACACACTGGCCTACTCTTGCGAACGACGTCACCGCAGTAGTGACCGGGGAGGCCCTCTGGGTACCGCAGTAGTGACCGGGGCGGCCCTCTGGGTACCGCAGTAGTGACCGGGGCGGCCCTCTGGGTACCGCAGTAGTAACCAGGGAGGCCCTCTGGGTACCGCAGTAGTGACCGGGGAGGCCCTCTGGGTACCACAGTAGTAACCGGGGAGGCCCTCTGGATACCGCAGTAGTAACCGGGGCGGCCCTCTGGGTACCGCAGTAGTAACCGGGGAGGCCCTCTGGGTACCGCAGTAGTAACCGGGGAGGCCCTCTGGGTACCGCAGTAGTGACCGGGGCGGCCCTCTGGGTACCGCAGTAGTGACCGGGGAGGCCCTCTGGGTACCGCAGTAGTAACCGGGGAGGCCCTCTGGGTACCGCAGTAGTAACCGGGGAGGCCCTCTGGGTACCGCAGTAGTGACCGGGGAGGCCCTCTGGGTACCGCAGTAGTGACCGGGGAGGCCCTCTGGGTACCGCAGTAGTAACCGGGGAGGCCCTCTGGGTACCGCAGTAGTAACCGGGGAGGCCCTCTGGGTACCGCAGTAGTGACCGGGGAGGCCCTCTGGGTACCGCAGTAGTGACCGGGGCGGCCCTCTGGGTACCGCAGTAGTAGCCGGGGAGGCCCTCTGGGTACCGCAGTAGTAACCGGGGAGGCCCTCTGGGTACCGCAGTAGTGACCGGGGAGGCCCTCTGGGTACCGCAGTAGTGACCGGGGAGGCCCTCTGGGTACCGCAGTAGTAACCGGGGAGGCCCTCTGGGTACCGCAGTAGTAACCGGGGAGGCCCCCTGGGTACCGCAGTAGTGACCGGGGAGGCCCTCTGGGTACCGCAGTAGTGACCGGGGCGGCCCTCTGGGTACCGCAGTAGTGACCGGGGAGGCCCTCTGGGTACCGCAGTAGTAACCGGGGAGGCCCTCTGGGTACCGCAGTAGTGACCGGGGAGGCCCTCTGGGTACCGCAGTAGTGACCGGGGAGGCCCTCTGGGTACCGCAGTAGTGACCGGGGAGGCCCTCTGGGTACCGCAGTAGTGACCGGGGCGGCCCTCTGGGTACCGCAGTAGTGACCGGGGAGGCCCTCTGGGTACCGCAGTAGTAACCGGGGAGGCCCTCTGGGTACCGCAGTAGTGACCGGGGAGGCCCTCTGGGTACCGCAGTAGTGACCGGGGAGGCCCTCTGGGTACCGCAGTAGTAACCGGGGAGGCCCCCTGGGTACCGCAGTAGTGACCGGGGAGGCCCTCTGGGTACCGCAGTAGTGACCGGGGCGGCCCTCTGGAATCGAACGAGCGGCCAACGCTCAACGGGCACCACGCCGGGCCCTGTCGCAATGATCCTCGGTCATGGTCACTCCACTGGTGGACAAAGGTCTCTCCCCAAACCGCTGCAACCTTTCACGATCTGGCGACGTGGCATTAATCCACCCGGCACCATCGCGTGCGCCGATTTCATTTCCATTTTAATAATACGTGAAGCCCACCGAAATAGGACGGGGGAGTAGGAAAAACAACAGTGTGTTTAGAAAGCGCCGCTACAGGTCTCCTACCCATCTGAACACGCTCGTGAAATCTGTGAAACCCTCTGCTCTGTGAGACAGGGGAGCCGTCCGCTGTCACGGTATCCACGCGGCCGAAGGAGGTATCGGAGGGACATTCGAAAATCAGTGGGGGTGACTGTAAATGGATCGCCCCTTTTACCAGCAGCGAATGGATCGCTTGCAAAAATACAGAGTTGATCTATTTACAGATACCCCACTATAATGATTGGGGAAGAAATTCTGGACGAGGATCAGATTCTGATCGAAAGCTTTCTGCGTGTCTCCCGCGTCCGCAACCAATCTCGGTCAATGTACATCGGTACGGTGTTGGTGGGGTATCTATGAATGGATCGCCCTTCATCCGTAAAACATCTGCCAAAAAACTAACAAAAATGTGACTTATTTATTTCTTATTTATTAGGTTTGTCGTCGGTTATCGGCGACCTCTCGGTATGGGGAATCGCCACCACCCACAATATTATCGTGGTTATATCGGCTTTAGTCAGTGCTGCTGCTGCTGCTGCTGCTGCAGTTGGGTTATCAAAATGCACAGTGAAAATCGTGCATTGGGTGCCACGGTGGAGAGATGTTAACTACCTCGCCTGGTGTGCAGGAGCTCGTGGGTTCGATCCCGACCCTGACGCCTGCTGCTGTATATTTGGAGTTTGCATGTCTCTCTCATCATCATCATCACGGTGGCTAGATGTCAACTGCCTCGCCTGGTATGCAGGAGCTCGTGGGTTCGATCCCGACCCTGACGCCTGCTGCTGTATATTTGGAGTTTGCATGTCTCTCTCTCATCATCATCATCATCATCACGGTGGCTAGGAGATGTCAACTGCCTCGCCTGGTATGCAGGAGCTCGTGGGTTCGATCCCGACCCTGACGCCTGCTGCAGTATATTAGGAGTTTGCGTGTTTTCCCCATGCTCGCGTGGATCATTTTTCGAGTCCTGTTTGTTCCCCCTCCACATTCAGAAACACGTTGAGAGTCATTTGGCTGCTGTAAATGTCCACGTGATAAGCCGCCACTTCGTTGAGCTGTCGTTTGTTGGCCAGGTCGCTTCTGAAAAAGAGATGTGCAGCTCGGTGGGTAGAATAAAGATAGTAAGTTTTCTAGCTTAAACGTTAGCTTGGTATTATTATTACCGACTGCCACTGTCGTTCCTGTACAGCCGCGTGCAGCAATTCTTGGGTGGCGAGCATCAAGTGGCTCCGCAGGTAGAGCGAGTGGCTCCCGATCAAAAGCTTACGATTTCACATCCTGGTTGGGGGTTGACTCGGCCCATCGTCCCTCCTCGGGGTGGTTACAACGAGCACAGCATTTTGTGGGGAAGTCGAATGTGTTTTGTTCTCTGGATAAACTTGCCCCCGCCATAGAAATGTGGAATTCCCGCCACCGGCGATACAGGACTGTAAAGAGGAGATGAGCCCCCCCCCCCGAATGCTAATTTGAGCAGTGAGCCACTTTAAAGCTTGCATGTCGAACCACTGTTATTACCATGAAATGCATTAGCTGCATATGATGTAGCATTTCATAAAAAAAAAATGTAGCCCTATCCACTGCTGGGTATGCGCCTCCTCGCACCTTGCGGGTCGTGGGATTTGTGTGACCATGCCTCACTCACCTCGTCGCTCGGCGTGGGTTGCTGGGTTATAACGCAACGCTCGAACCGCTGTGCCACAACTGACGCCCCCTCCCCCCAACGTCGCAGTACGTATAACCTGTGTGTGTGTGCGCGCACGCGCGTGTACATCTTTACAGCCCGGGATTTCTGCTCTTCAGATTTGGCATCTGGCCGCGGGTAGGAGCGAGAGTAGAGCGTTTCCCCCCCCCCCCCCGCGCGCGTACCAACTGCGCGAGGTTCCGGCGGTGGGCGCCGCTGCGGGCTCGCTGCTTTCGGGTCACGATGTCCGACGTTTCGCCCCGGGGGAACTTCTCCAGCTCCGTCCCAGAAGAAGCGGCGGGGCACGGCTTGCAGGGCGAAAGCGCACGATGTGGAAGCGCGTCGGCGAGCGTAAGCCGTGCTGGGGCCGGCGCCGGCCCCAGTTTGTCCACGCCACGTGGTTGTGCTTCAGGGTTATTCTGTTTCAGCGAGGCGGCAGCTCGTGCGGTCGTGGCACACGGGTTCCTCCGAGTTCATAACTTTGTGCGTGAGCAGGATTTGTTATATCGGAGATAAATACCGCTTGACACTTGTGGGCAGTGTTTGCTTTTATAATAAGGCCAAAATGTAGGCGAGGGATATTTGTTCAGAGTTACGTGGTTAATGTGGTGTGCGTGCAAAAAGGCACGAAGGGTAAGAATGATTTATTGCGTCATGAAGGACACTCTTGTTTTTATTCATTTACGTGGTGAAATCGACGTGTGGATGGAGTTTGTGTTCAGTGATGATTCGCTGTTTACACATTTTGACAAAAATAAAAAGGTATTTTGGTGATAACATCTCGATTCTGGAATCGTTATTTTTTGTTATTATGTATTAATATATTTTAATGGCTTGTTTAAAGAGCAGAAATTTGCATCACCATTGACTAGTCCTCAGTTACCAAAGTCACGGGATAAATAATAGCATTTATTAACGCATTCATTTCGTGTACATAAAACCAACTCGGATCAATGGTAACCGTTTGCGTGATGGGGCATATGCCTCTCCCACACCTCATTAGTCATGGAGATTGTTTGACAATACTTCACCGTTTGCGGGATGGGGCATATGCCTCTCCCACACCTCATTAGTCATGGAGATTGACAATACTTCACCACACTGGTCGATGTGTGTGTTTTGCTGACCTGGGGCCGGGTCACATAACACTCGCTGTTGATGTTAGCCAAGATGTATGGGTTAATTTTAGAATGTGCTAACCATCGTGGCAATATTAAGCTGTGAAGGTCTTAGAATTTATAATAACTTGCGCAAGATGTGCCAATCCAAAGCTCAAACATTTCCTCTTTGCATACTGCATCATTGAGACCATAAACCAACAGCTTATGGTTAGTTATATAAACGGATGGCTCGCTTGGCAATTTACACAACTTATCCTCTGTACAGGCAGCAAAGAGGCTTAAAATTTGGGTTACATCGGAGTTCACTCGCAATTGCATTTGGCGATTATTTTGGGCTCGTCTTCATCTTGCAGCGGTGGTCATCGCGATGCGCTGCGAACCCGGCCGCGCCAGTTCGATTCCCCTTCACGGCTTGCACAACAACAACAACAACAACCGCCATTCGCCACTAAGTGGCGGTGATGTGACCACGACGCTTGTGCCAGGCGAGGTGCACGTTGAGGCCACGTGAAGTGTCGAACGCCCGCTAGCCGGAGGTTACGGGGGCAGACCAGGGACGTGCGGTCAGGGGAGGCGGGGGAGGCACAGCCTCGCCTGTCGTACTCCAATGATAATAGCTGTTACGAAAAGTAACAAAAATAATAATCAAATCAAATAAATGTTAAGTTTTTCACTGATCTGTGTTATAAATGTCATTTCTGTACAATTCCAATCATTTTTATAGTCAAAATCGCCAAATTTGCGGAGCTCCGCTGCAAATGCAGGAAGAGACGAGAGGTGAGGCAGCGACGAGCTCAGCCTCCCCTGTGATTGCGCAACCCCTCAGTAACTGGATGGAGCGCGGGCAATAAGCGCGTGCCCGTTACTATCTCAGTATGTCACCAATGTAATGTTTGTAGACCCCTTCATTTCATGCCCTCGCCTTCCATACTCCAGGTAACTTATTTCACGTACGTGTATAAAGATATTTAGGCTCGCTGGTCTCGTCATGAAACTGCAATGAAAAAGCACCAGAGACAGCTGTCACATCTGCCTCACTGACGGGGACGTGTTTAACACGCCCCCCTCAGTGAGACCACGCCCACCTCGGTGTGTGAATCTGGCTCTGACACTAGCCAGTGTCTCCCCAGCCATTGACCTCAACGCATGTTACTGGGGCAGACCCAGGTGCCATGGGCCGACTGACTGAGATGACTGGCTAATGCACCTACTGTGCCAACTTGCTGTGCTTTAGCCACCCGGCGCTCCGCTCGTTCTTGTGAGCGTCGCTCCTTCACCCTCCGTTGTTGTTTGAGGGCGACTGCCTCCAACTGCCCAGTAGCATCCTTCACGAGCCTCCTCCACAGAGACCGATCTTAAAACCGCTAGTACCAGTTATCGGCAAGCCCACTCAGCTCCACATCCTCCTGTACCTTATCACTCCATCTTTTCTTTAGCCCGTGCCGCGCCCGTTTAGCTTCTTTTATCCGGCCAAACAAAAGCTGTTTAGGCATGCGTTGGCTGGGCATGCGGGTTACATGACCCAGTCAACGCAGCCTTGCCTGGCGGAGGAGCTCACCGATGGGACTTTATCCAGATATTTCAAGGATTTGTGAGCTCCTCACACAATCCAGCCTGGTTAAACCCAGGATGGATCGTAGGCAGGCCAGCCTAAATGTTTCTAACCGGCGAAGATGTTCAATTAGGGGGGTCCACGTTTCGCAAGGGGCCATCCGTTTAGTAGATACGCAAAAATCTGTCAACTTGACCCCTCCCTCCCTCCCTGAACGCACAGCGTACTTTTTACACCCCCCACCCACCTGCGTATGTACACCTGATGCACCCCCCCCCCCTCCCCGTATCCTAAAGAACGGCCGAAATTTAATCCACACATAAAAGTTCAAGGATTAATAATATTAACGCGTAACAATAGGGTTTTCCCCTTTTTCTGGCAACAAAACTTAAACCTTTTTACAAGCAATGATGTCTGCATTAACCACAATACTTGTGGTCAGAATGCAAACAAAAATTATCCTCTGAAAATATATGACTGAGCCCAGTCGAACAGGTTACGTATTTTAGGAATTTCGTCAACACGCGCCAATGTCAGGCTGAAGCACAGCAGCGTCAGCTGCAGTCTGCTGGGCCGCCGTCTCAATATCCACAGCGTCGCTGACGTCATCATCATCATCATCCAGAATTTGATGATTCTCACTGTCAGAAGACTCAGTAGCGTGAATGCGCTGGTGTCGTTTAATACTGGCCTGCGGCAGCTCAAACCTTGAGCCAGCGGCAGTCTGCAGTGAGGCCAGATTGAAGGATGTGTAATCTATGTGGCCAGCCGCCAGACTATGTCAGACTCACTGATGAGCTGCATGATAGCTGCAGTCAGTGGCATACAAGTGACACCTCTCCCACAGTTCCACTTCTCCTGGTAGTACTTGTGGTCTGACAGCTGAAGAAACTAAACTGTGGCTCATTTGAAGGCCAATGTAGACAAATTACGATTGAGGCTTCACCCCCCCCCCCCATTTCCTATGCGTACGTACATTGTCAGTAGACCCCCCATACGCAAGTGTACGCATTTGGGTTAACCCCCCTCCATGCGTACGTACTAAATGGATGGCCCCCAAGCATTGAGAAGGGAGGAAATGACCGTGGCCGAAAAGACCTGAAGCTTTGTGCGGAGTGGCAGACCAGGTAGCTTCCACACAGCGTTACGCAACCGATGAAAAGATAATGCCGCTTGACTGATTCAGAGTGACACCTCTGCTGTAAAACCGGAGCCGGTCATGAGCACACTGCCCAGGTATGGGAAACTCTCCACTCTCTCCGCAACTGCCCCATCACCAATTGGGAGTTGTAGGGGTGGAGTATCTAATTATACAAAATACACAGACAGGTGCTTAGTTGTGGAGGCTGATGGTAACGCCTCTTAGTGGCAAGCTCCAGGTTCAGTAGCAGCGCCTCCAACTCCTCCTCTGAGTGGGCAGCAATTACCAGATCATCGGCATACATAACTTGGTTGAGCAATAGGGAGCCATCCCTTGACCGCACCCGGGCATTGATCAGCCTCCCATTTTATCTGTACCAAATGGAAATTCCTCCGGTACAGTTATTGAAGGTTTCGCGAACTACGTGGTCGAAATAGATGTTAAATAATGTGGGAGCCAGAGGACATCCCTGTCGCACCCCAAGGTGAATAGGGAATGGCTCCGACTCCTGGCCACGTAGTTTTACCCGGGCCTGCTCACCATCATGAAGGTCCTTAACGATCATGAGCAGAGGGTCAGGGACTCTGAAAGCACAGAGAACAACCCAGAGCCCAGGCCTACTGATGGTATCATAGGCCTTGACCAGGTCAATAAAGCAGAGATATAGGTCTTGTTGGAATTCCCTACACCTCTGCTGTAGCAGACGGATAGAAAATATGGCATCTGTGCAAGACCGCCCTTTTCTGAAACCGCATCGGGGCTCCGCAAGCCTCTCCTCAGCGTGCCTAGCAAGGCTCTGTTGAATAATCCTTGCCAGAACCTTTCCCAGCACACTGAGGAGTGAGATGCCTCTGTAGTTGTTATAGTCTGTAAGGGGGACCACCAGGGCATCCTTCCAATCCTGCGGGACCCGTCCAATAGTCCAGACTGTTATTATGATGTCATGTAGGGCAGTGTGTGCACAAATGCCACCCTTCCTCAGCATTTCGCTTAGGAGATCATCTCTGCCTGGTGCCTTTCCTGGTCTCAGACTCTGGATCACCTTCAGTACTTCCTCAACAAATGGCACCTCAACCAGCCACTCACAGGGGGTGACTTCTTCCAATATTTGAGGCACCGCAGCCTCAGCAGGGTCATCCCCACTTTGTACCATGTTTTCCAGGCTGTGGGATTTCCCCTCCCCCAGGACCTCACAGAAATGCTCAGCAAATCTGCAAACCTGTTCCTGGGGGTCGGAGATTGGATCACCGTTCTTTCCCCTAATGATGGTAATAGGTGTGGCGCTGCAGGTTACTTTTTAAAGAGCTATTTGTGATTGCGGGCCATTGAGGCAGACTCCATCTCCTCAGCAACCCGCGACCACCACCCATCCTTGCAGCGGCTCACGGCTCTCCGAACCTCCTCATTCTCTGACGTGGGATGCTGTAACTGATGACAGTGGGCCTGTCGCTTTTTCTCAGCCACCCTGAACACCTCTGTCAGCCAGGGTCTCTGGATAGGTCTGGACCGTGTACCCAAAGCAGCCATTGCAGCTGCATGAGCCACAGTCCTAAACCTCGCCCATTTCCCCTCGGCATCAGGAGGAATTGGGAAGGATACCAACCCCAGCCACAAGCGATGATGAAATTCTCACTTGCAACTTTCATCAGCTAGCTGAGATTATGCCACTATGGGTTTGAACGGGGTCCTAGGTGTACACCCACCACCGGAGTGGAAGAATGGCATGCGCATCTTCCAGTTGACAAGTCGATGGTCAGTTGGCAGATTAGCTCCACGGTAGGTCCTGGTGTCAATGACATGTGCCCGCAGCCGCTGTTCCATCACTATGTAGTCCAGCAGATGTTCTTGCTTGGACCCGGCATGCATCCATGATGTTGTGTGGATGCGCCGATTCCGGAACAGCGTGTTGGTAATTACAAGCCCATGGGCTGCACAAAAATCTAGCAGCCTTCTGCCATTGTTATTTAGCTGATCTGGCCCATGCCTTCCAATCACTCCAGGCCAGGTGCCAGCATCATGACCAAAACGGGCATTGAAGTCACCCAACAAGATGACTCTATCCCAAGGGGCCACTTTAGCTAGCACCTGTGACAGGAGGTCATAGAAGGCATCTGACTCATCGGCCTTGCCTGCATCCCTCCACGGATGTTCGTCTTCGGTGGGAGCATAAGTAACCACGACCACCACTCCTCGTCTCTGATTGATGGGAAGGCGAGCCCAAAGTAGCCTGGGGCTTACAGATTCCCACACCTCTCCGCCACGCTCCCACACCCACTTCATTCTTTTGTTCAGAGGAAGAACCTCTCCTTGTTGTTTGGCAGTCTCCTGCCCCGAGTAGAGGACTGTCCACCCCTCATGGTGGCAGGGGCCAGAGCCGGTCCACCGGACCTCCTGAATACCACAGAGATCCAGGCGGTACCGGTCCAGCTCCCGACAGAGAAGTGGCATCCTCTCCTCCGCGGTGAGCGTTCGAACATTCCACGTGGCCACCCGTAGTGTTTTTTTGTAGTTTCTGGTGGAGCCACGAGGGTAAGGGTTACGTCTCCTGGCTCTGCCAAATGGGGTTTGGCTAGGAGACGCCATAGACGCCTGTCCCCCTAGGGCATCCGACATAAGCTTATTCATTACAATTTTTAAACGCGGTTTGGTGGTAATTAATTGAAGGTGGAGGGGTTACCCAGTCCTTCGCACCCGTCCAGAGCCCCCATTTGGCCGCTGTGGTGGTTACAAACGCCGTAAGGTTAATGGCCAATCTAAGTTGGCCCTCCCCCCACGGCACTGCCCACCACAGCGTTGCCGTCCGACACCAACGAGGAGGTAGGGGGTTGTTTTTGCCAGACTTACACTCACACCGAGACTCACACACATCTATAGACTACCATACAGAATAAACTCACACCGAGACCCATAGACTCACATACATCTATAGATTATCATACAGAATTAATAAACTCACACCGAGACCCATAGACTCACACACATCTATAGATTACCATACAGAATTAATAAACTCACACCGAGTCCCCTTAGACCAGTGGTTCTTAACCTTGTTGGAGGTACCGAACCCCACCAGTTTCATATGCACATTCACCGAACCCCTCTTTAGTGAAAAATAAAATGTGATTTTTTTCAAATTCAAGACATAGATATGTTTTTTACTGGTACACAAAATGAGCCGTGCATGAACATTACCTTGTTCAAAGAATAAAACCAACACAATGCATAAACTCACAACAAATTACATACCTGGAAATCAATGTGACTTCTGCTGTTGCCTTTGAGAGATCAGTTCAGATATGCGTGGCTTCACCTTGGCAAGTGCCACTCTCATGTCATTTTCACAGCAAAGTCTGTTCCTTTTCTTCGTTTTTATGTCCAGCATCCTCGAAAAGGATTGCTCACAAAGATATGTTGTAACAAATGGTATAAAAAAATCCAGGGCTTTCTTAGCAATAACTGGATACTTGTTCATTTGTCGACACCAAAACGTTGAGAGCGTTGTTGTTCTGAAGAGTTGCTGTTGAACCTGGCTCTGCTGAATTTCAATGATTTCGTCGAGGAATTCATCATTGACATCTGCTGTTTCAACAGCAAACGTGAACGGCTGTCTCACCCATGCTGGATATGACTCTCTTGTAGGGAAATATCCGTCGAGAGACTTTGCAAGCTCATCTAAGTGCGTGGCAATTGTTTGCTTCAGTTCCGTGGATACAGAAATATCTCCGATTCCAGACACATCTTCGATCTTACTTGCACAGTCGTCCGGAAGCGGGAAGTTTGCGAAGTTATTGTTATCTGTTCGTCGTTTCCATAACGGTAGCTTTTTTTGAAAAGCCTTCAGGTGTTCTTCCGCTTCCATGATATTGACTCCACCACCCTGCATCTGCTGATTGAGATGATTGAGAGCTGCGAAGATATCAGCCATGTACGCTAAAATGAGAATGAACTCAGGATTTTTGAAGCAATCTGCATGGCAGTGTTGGTGCTCTTGCAAAAACAGGGCTAATTCCACACGCATGGCAAAAACACGATTCAGCACCTGTCCCCGGGATAACCACCGAATATTAGAATGGAGCAGAAGTACCTCAAATTCAGAGCCCATTTCTTTACACAGCTCACTGAAGATGCGGTGCCTCAGAGCACTTTTTCGCACATAGTTCACACATTCCACCACAGTTTTTAATACTTCTGCCATTTTTGGAGGTAAGGTTTTTGTTGCCAACGCATGCCTGTGCAGAATACAATGCGTCACAATGATGTGTGGTGCATCGGCCTTTACTAGCGCACCAAAACCAGACTTTCTTCCCAGCATGACTGGAGCTCCGTCCGTACAAACTGCAGAAACCATATCCCATGAAAGATTGTTGTCTCTGAAGAAGTCATCCACAAGCTTCTTCACATCGGCTGCCTTCGTTGTTGTTGTAAGAGGCTTACAAAATAAAAACTCTTCTTTTATCATGTCGTCTTTCACATAGCGTACAAAAACAGCAAGCTGGCTTAGATCAGAAACGTCTGTGGTTTCGTCGAGTTGAAGGCTGAATTTTGCCGGGCTTGAAATCAGATCCGCGACTACTTGAGCCAAGATGTCTTTACTCATGTCTTCTATTCTGTCACTGACGGTGTCATTTGAAAGGGGAATTTGGGATAATTTACCTTCGGCCGCTGTTCCGAGTATCAGATTCGCCATCTTTAATGCAGCTGGTTTCACAAGTGTTTCACCAATGGTGTGTGGCTTGCCCTGCTTTGCGATCAGGTAAGCAACTTCGTACGATGCTGTCAGGATCGGTTTGTTAACAGGTACAAATCCAAGAGCAGGCAGAGTGGCCCTTTCATCGAATCTGGCTCTCTTCACCCTGAATTCAGCAAGTGTTGTGTTCTTGTATTCCCCGTCTCCATGCAGCTTCAAGAAGTGTTCCTTTAGTTTTGCCGGTGCAAGACTAGAGTTGCTCAACTTGGCGTTGCAAATCATGCAGATAGGACGCTCACTCCCATCACGTTCCGTGATACATGAGAATCCATGTTGTACATATTCGTCCGACCACTTTCTTCTTTTGCCCGACATAGTTAGTATGGATAAAATATTAAAGAAATCACACGACGTACGACAACAACAGTCACACGTTGACTACTGAGTACGCACTAAATTCCCCGCAGCGCTGATTGGCCAAGCAGTGTAGCATGATCATCTGCAGCCAGTGATGGCCAAGCGGGCCGTGTGTGTCATCACAAATTTACACAATAATTCAAGTGTGTCCGGACCTCCGTGGCGGGGGCTCTGCCGAACCCCTGAGATCGACTCACCGAACCCCTGGGGTTCGATCGAACCCAGGTTAAGAACCACTGCCTTAGACTCTCACACATCAATAGACTACCATACAGAATTAATAAACTCGCACTATCGAATATCATACGGAACCCGTACACTCGCACTGAGACCCATAATACAAATAATAAATATAAACTAACAAAAAACTACTCCGTTTATGGTGTAGTCCTAGGGTCATAAACGAAGTGGGAGGGGCTAGTGATGTCAATGTGATCAATTAGCATGTTAATGTGAGATCGCAGAGCCACTGCGACGTAGAGGTTGGCGAGAGAAATTCAACCTGTTCATGTGAAATCGGAGAGCCGAAGCCACGGGGAATAACAAAAAATAAGAAAACATTTGTACCTATCGACGTGACTTTACCGAAAGATCCAAACCATACTGTTCATGATTATGAATCGCTACTAGCTGCTCTTCACTCGGCAGCACTCCCCCCCCCCCTCTCTATCTCTCCTCCCTGGCTCCTCCCCCCCCCTCTCTTACCTATATATCCTCTTGTTACAGCAGCCCTTTTGCCCACTTCATCAATTGTTTCCTGCTGTGGTTGTCCCACCTGATGACGGACGCTTGTGCAGCGCCCGAAACGTCGTGATTTTATTTGTTTTGTTTTATTGTATACCTACTACGTGACTTCACCGAAAGAACCAAAGAGTATTAATGAGGAGAGCTGGTAGACGTGGGGTGACGTCACGCGCGGGACAACCAGACATTATTGGCTCATTGGCTCATCTCCATATATATAAAAGGCAAAGTTGTGAATATGTGTGTCTGTTCAAAATGTTTAGCGTACTTCTCGGCATGCAACAAACTGCAAATTTGCCATGTGGGTACTTTCCAAACTGTACACCATGCAAAAAAAATAAAAATAACTTTTGTATATTTTTGGGGGGGGGGGGGCTCAATAATGCGTATATTTTTTGCACGGCAAGTGAGCTGTGACGTCACATCTGTCATGTGACCCGTGTGCGGATGCGTAACGCAGTGTGCTTGCTGATCGCGGGTAAAGTGAAATGCAAATGTGTTGCAGGTCTAAGGAGTTCTTCGCGCAGCGTTGCTTCATTATTTCAGTCATTTACTGCCGTACGCACCCTGAAAGTTGTGTGTCTGCAGCAAGCGCGTGTTATGTGTACCTATGGTTAGCGTGCTGCGCTACGAACCCGGCGACCCGAGTTCGATTCCCGCTCACGGCCACCACCGGTGACGATTATTTGAACCGGTTCTGGGCCTCCCCTAGGTCGACTCAGCCTCAAACGAGTAACTGGTGTGGTGTGTGAACATCGCCACTGGGGAGACAAAGGCGGCCGGGCGTGGTGAAATCCAAGTCCCGGGCGAATAGTAAAGCTAGTTATAGTAGTAAATCATACAGAACCGTACACTAGCACTGAGACCCATAGACTCACACACATCTATAGGTTATCATACAGAACCGTACACTGAGACCCATAGACTCACACGCATCTATAGATTATCATACAGAATCGTACACTGAGACCCATAGACTCACACCCATCTATAGATTATCATACAGAACCGTACACTAGCACTGAGACACACAGACTCACACCCATCTATAGATTATCATACAGAACCGTACACTCGCACTGAGACACGTAGACTCACACACATCTATAGATTATCATACAGAACCGTACACTCGCACTGAGACACGTAGACTCACACACATCTATAGGTTATCATACAGAACCGTACACTCTCACTGAGACACGTAGACTCACACGGTAGTTATATGAAGTCGGCAACATCACAACGAGACACCGCCTCGTCACTCCTGGCTCATCAACCACCTCGCTGTCAAATCGCTGTTGCTCTACAACATCACAACATCAGGCTCTTTGTTTTTTTTTCGATAAAGTCGCGTAGGTAAAACAAAAATAAAATAAATGAAAACAACTAAATTAAATCACGACGTTTCGTTGGCTTTCATTTATTTGTTTTCATTTATTTTATTTTACCTACGCGACTTTACCGAAAAAGCCAAAGAGCATGAATCCTTGCAGTCACGAAAGCTTCAAATCTAGAATCACAAGATCAGCCCTAATGGACAACTGATCCCTCCAGTCTAAATAAAAGATTCTTATTCTACAGACGACAGGACCAATGCAGGAGCGTGGATTTGTGGCACGTGCCAATGTGGTTTGGGCTCCCTCTACAGAACATCAGCGCCGGTTGCAACCACCACGACAACCTGCCACGTGCACAGCACCCACCACCACGACAACCTGCCACGTGCACAGCACCCACCACCACGACAACCTGCCACGTGCACAGCACCCACCACCACAACAACCCGCCACGTGCACAGCACCCACCACCACGACAACCCGCCACGTGCACAGCACCCACCACCACGACAACCCGCCACGTGCACAGCACCCACCACTACAACAACCTGTCACGTGCACAGCACCCACCACCACGACAACCTGCCACGTGCACAGCACCCACCACCACAACAACCCGCCACGTGCACAGCACCCACCACCACGACAACCCGCCACGTGCACAGCACTCACCACCACAACAACCCGCCACGTGCACAGCACCCACCACCACAACAACCCGCCACGTGCACAGCACCCACCACCACAACAACCCGCCACGTGCACAGCACCCACCACCACGACAACCCGCCACGTGCACAGCACCCACCACCACAACAACCCGCCACGTGCACAGCACCCACCACCACAACAACCCGCCACGTGCACAGCACCCACCACCACCAAAACCCACCACGTGCACAGCACCCACCACCACGACAACCTGCCACGTGCACAGCACCCAACGCCACACTTGCACAGCACCCACCACCACAACAACCTGCCACGTGCACAGCACCCACCGCCACACGTGCACAGCACCCACCACCACAACAACCTGCCACGTGCACAGCGCCCACCACCACCAAAACCCACCACGTGCACAGCACCCACCACCACGAAAACCCGCCACGTGCACAGCACCCACCACCACGACAACCCGCCACGTGCACAGCACCCACCACCACAACAACCTGCCACGTGCACAGCCCTAGTAGCTCATCCACTGCTGGATGAGAGGCCTCCGCATGACCGGAATGTTGTGGGCAGCAGAGGTCAGTGCAGCAAACCCCGATGCATCGCCGACCCTTCACCAGCCCGCAATGCCCAGCGCAGTGAAGTATGGTCAAGCCCCCCCCCCCCCCCCCCCCCCCACTTGAAACCTAAGGCAAAGACTGAAAAGGGGATACTGTGGATATCGACAGCGAAGATATTTGTGCAGTCGATATATCGATTGAAATGTGTTCATAGTTGAAGCAAAGTACGGTAATTATTATTTTTTTATTTTCTATCTACGTGACTTTACCGAAAGAACCAAATATAATGTAGCCCCCCTCATTAAATCTGAAACTTGTAAGAGAAAAACCGACCGCGACGTCATATTCATTGCATGAATGCGTGTGCAATTTGTAAGGCTGCGGTGACACAGACCTATTTCATTTCAAGGTTATAATCCCTTGTTCATCATGACGTCCTTTTTACTTTGATGTCTCAACAGCGTTACGGAGATCACGTGACGTGAGGGTTCTGCCTTCGTAGTGAGGGTTGTCAGTTGACACCGACGACGGGGGAGGAGGCAACCTCGCCCCCCCCCCCGCCATGTGGAGTGACGTAAGCCACTAATTATTATTCATGAGGAGGGTGTCCATTTGGAGGACGTCACCATCTCTACCCCCTCTCTCCCCCCCATCTCTCCCCCTCTCCCTCCCCCTGTCTCTGCCCCCTCCCTCCCCCCATTGTCTAACGCACTACTTGTACCCCCCTCTCTCCTCCCTCCCACCCCCCCCCCCCCATTGTCTAACACGCTCGCTTTACTTGTGCTACTCTCTCTCCACAGGCCCTCCGGGTTGTTGCGGCCCTACCATGAAGCGCAACATCTCATTCCCAGCCACGGGCTGCCAGAAGCTCATCGAGGTGGACGATGAACGGAAGCTGCGCAGCGTCTACGAGAAGCGCATGGCCACGGAGGTGTCCGCTGACTGCCTGGGCGACGAGTGGAAGGGCTACGTGGTGCGCATCAGCG
Source organism: Petromyzon marinus (assembly GCF_048934315.1). NCBI lineage: Eukaryota > Metazoa > Chordata > Hyperoartia > Petromyzontiformes > Petromyzontidae > Petromyzon > Petromyzon marinus. The sequence goes on along the minus strand of NC_133710.1, from coordinate 3,328,784 downwards.
GAGGCAACGCCAAGCAGGGCTTCCCCATGAAGCACGGGCGAGCGCAAGCGCAAATCGGTGCGCGGTTGCATCGTCGACGCCAACCTCAGCGTGCTCAACTTGGTGATCGTCAAGAAGGGCGAGAAGGACATCCCCGGCCTGACCGACACCACCATCCCTCGCCGCCTGGGACCCAAGCGTGCCAGCAAGATCCGCAAGCTCTTCAACATCTCCAAGGAGGACGACGTCAGGGAAATACGTGGTCAGGAGACCACTCACCAAGGAAGGCAAAAAGCCGCGTTCTCAGGCGCCCAAGATCCAGCGGCTGGTGACGGCCGCGCGTGCTGCGGCACAAGCGCCGCCGCATCGCCCTCAAGAAGCGACGCACGCTCAAGAACAAGGAGCAGGCGGCCGAGTACGCACGCCTGCTCGCCAAGAGGCTCAAGGAGGCGAAGGAGAAGCGGCAGGAGCAAATCGCCAAGCGCCGTCGCATCTCCTCGCTGCGTGCCTCCAAGTCCGAGTCGAGCCAGAAGTGAAGCCTCCCCCATGCTCCCTTGTTGGCGGAGAGCTTGACTGCGGCGCTGCGCTCATGTCAGCACCCGCTCAGCTCTGTAACATGTCGTTTGCCACAATAAATCGACGTCGCAAAATTGAGCACCCCCTGTGCGTCTTGTGCTTAATTTTGTTGTTACTCGATGCGCGTAAAAATGTGTTGCGGCTTTAAAGGATTGTGGTTGTAATTGAACGAAGCCTTTGCAGTTTTATACAGTGTCGTTTAGTTTTTTTATATTAATTGTGCATGGTCATGCATCCCTGTCAGTCATCATGCTTTGGAGATCAGGAGGTGGTAGGGGTGGATTGACACATCCTTCGAAATTTCTATTCTTAAGCACAATGTATGAACACATCTAAGAAAAAAACAAGGTTTTCAAGTAGTCTTCGCATGATTTGAAGTTTTCGTGACTGCAGGAATCCATACTCTGGTTCTTTCGGTAAAGTCACGTAGGTATAGAATAAATCACGACGTTTCGGGTGCAACACAAGCGTCCGTCATCAGGTGTGTTGCGCCCGAAACGTGATTTTGTTTTATACCTACGTGACTTTACCCAAGGAACCAAAGAGTATAGTCTTCGCATCATACAGCCTCTATAGGTGCAACTGTTTATCACATTATTATGAATGAATTCTGATTCACAGCAGTGGAACGGTGGTTAGCATACCGCACTGAACCTGGTGCCTTGAGTTTTTTCCCTGTTGGGGCTTTCATTGGCAAGTGGTAAAGTATAGTCAAACAACTCCCATGATTGACATGGCATGGAGAGGTCTTCATGCAGCAGTGGGTTTACAGAGATTAATATCTCAACCTTTTAATCCATTTGTAGTACGGAGTTAGACTGATGGCCTTAATCTTAGTTGTCTTGTGGTTGTTGTTGTTATTTGACTTGCATCCCACTGGGATTTTTGCACACAGCATTGGTGTACGGTGCTATTTCAGGAATATTTTGATATTTTTTTCCTGTATTTTCTGTTTGCACAGTCACATAGTCACTTTAAGATGTTTTCTTCTTCATGTTTTTGTTTGTTGCGGTTGCACCCGATTCAAGAGACGAATGGCTCACAGGGCTATACCAAATAAATGAACTATGAACTATGAACTATTTGTAACATTGAATCAGGATTCATCAAGTCGCTCACTTAAAAAAACGCTGGGCTGTGACAGCCAATAAATGGCAGTACACCAAGTTGGTTTATGTACTATGCGATCTTTAGCTTGTTTTCTCTAGGTATTCCACCCACGCATTTTTTGTGAAGACTTAGCCGGACATTTCCTTGGAAAGCTGAAAGTTTGGGATTTATGTTCGTGCACTGTGGCTTCCTGGCATCCAAAACACTCCTTACCATGTAATTTACAAAAAAAATATCCCAATGCAGTATTCTCGTTGAAAATATAATCTTAAGACTCGGGGTTAACCGTGTCGGAAGACGGAAATGTGGAGTTGTGCAAGAGCCAATTACGCGTGGCTGGGACGAGTTGAGGCATCGTTTTTTTTTAAGTGAGAATGCGTGAGGAGGGCAGTATCAGTTGCAATGCATTCATGAGTTTGGATTGGGTTGTTGGGTGTTAGGCATAAGAGATAAGCTTATGCAGGGTCTATGATTTGTATGTACATTGTATGGGCAAACGCACTTGATTTACATGTTTGCATGCAAGAATAACTGCGTTTCTGTTAAGTGCACTACAACGTGAACAATGAATATATTTTGATTTAAAGCTTTCGTGACTGCAGTGATTCATATTCTTGGTTCTTTCGGTAAAGTCACGTTGAAGGGAAACAATAAAATAATAAAAAATATATAAAACAATAAAATTCTCACGACGTTTCGACTGCCGTTGGTTTTCACACCTGATGATGACTGCTTGTGTTGCAGTCGAAACGTTGTGAGAATTTTATTGTTTTATATATATTTTATTATTTTATTGTTTCCCTTCAACGTGACTTTACCGAAAGAACCAAGAAAATGCATATCTTCTCATTGACGCTTTAAACGTCAACGCAGTACAAGCAAAAAAGGAGAATTGCACAATGCCTGCGCTTAAAATGATCAACCGGGTACTTAAGGGGAGGACCAAAATTATATATCCGTAATGCAAGCTGGCTTTCCCTGTAACAACACGCCTGCTCTTAATGGGCTCGGCCTAATCATACAGCACAGACTACAGGCCACTTGCCACGCATGTGCGTACACCTGCATTGTATTCGGGCCTCCAGAACAGACCATACAACATCACGGCGCAATGCCCGATCCACAAAGAATAACATTTTATGTAGCGTCATGCAATTGCATCCCATAACGCTGCACGGAGACATCGCAGCCATCCACTCCACTGCTGCTGACGCGGTTATCTGTTCATGTTTTAGTTTTTGTTATGTTTGTTGCGGTTGCACCCGATTCAAGAGTCGAACGGCTCACAGGGCTATACCAAAATAAATGGAACTAAATGAACTAAAATTAACTATTTGTACTTGCGGTGCTTTGCTCCGACACTGGTCACTGGATGCCCATGCCTGTTTACGCACAGCTTTGCTCACTTTGAAAGCGCCTTATAAGCAGCTGCATTTGGAGGCTTGCCCCCCTTCCCTCTTTTCTCTCCGCCTGATGAAGACCGCTTGTGTTCTTTGGTTCTTTCGGTAAAGTCACGCGTAGAATGAGAATAAAATAATAAATTGATAAAATAAAATAACACAATAATATTCTCACGACGTTTCGGCCACAACACAAGCGGCCTTCATCAGGTGAAGGGACGAGACTGTCTGAAGGACAGCGCTGAGTCTGGAGGACAGCGCTGAGTGCGCTGAGCGCTGTCCTCCAGACAGTCTCGTCCCTTCACCTGATGAAGGCCGCTTGTGTTGTGGTCGAAACGTCGTGGGTTTTTTGCTTTTATTTTTTGGAAATGTAATTTTTTATATTTTTATTTTATTTTGTTATTTTTTTATTTTCTATCTACGTGACTTTACCAAAAGAACCAAGAATATTAATTCCTGCAGTCACGAAAGTTTTAGTCAAAATTTTAACCTTATAATATGGATATTATAAAAAAAATATTTTTTTGATTTAAAGCTTTCGTGACTGCAGTAATTCATATTCTTAGCTCTTTCGGTAAAGTCACGCTGAAGGGAAACAATAAAATAATAAAATATATATACAACAATAAAAATTATCACGACGTTTCGACCATAACACAAACGTCATCATCAGGTGTGAAAAACCAACGGCAAGAAACATTTGAGAATTTTTATTGTTTTATATATTTTTTATTATTTTATTGTTTCCCTTAAATGTGACTTTACCGAAAGAGCTAAGAATATGAATTACTGCAGTCACGAAAGCTTTAAATCAAAATATAATTATTGTTATTATTAACATAGCCCCTCCCCCCACTCGGGGGTCACGTGATCAAACCAGCAAGCCAGGCCCCTATTGGCCGCTTCGGATTTTAAACTGACCAATGGGGAAGCGCCGTTTCAACGCCCGTTTGCCGTTGGCGCCATTTTTTGATCTCGGAGTTCTCCTCACGAGGGTCCCCGGCAAAGTTCAGCGAATAAAAAAATACGACTCTCGTCTTCATCGCTTAAACTTTGGTTGTCGGATTTTATGAAGGAAAGGGAGCGTCGCCGGGACGTCGTATTTGTGCCGGCTTTGCCTCGACGACAATGGTGAGTGAGCGAGCCTGAGGGTGGCGGAGTGTGCCGTGCGCTTCTCTCCCGCGCCAGATTCAATCCGTGTTCGTTGTTTTGAGAAATAACTACAAAAGACTTTTGTGTGTGACTCGCAAAACGCGGACTGTGCACATTCGAGTGCACGGTCTGCGCGAGCGGGTGAGAACTGTTCGGTCGACAGACTACAACCGTGTCGCGATAACGCTGTCAACCTTTCGGAGCTATCCACTGTTGGATGAAGAAGGGCTTCCTTCCTTTGTCTCAAGGTTTTTGCGACGCTAACAAGGCGCCCATTGCTCTGTACCTGGTACGCGTCTACCGGGTGGGGTGTGTGCAGAGTAGTTGTCGCACGGGTGGTGGCGCATCAGCCACTCGTCTCAGTCAGTCGACCCGTGGGCACCTGCTGGGTCTGCCTGGTGACCTCCTGCCAGCGTGGCTTTCGACACTTAAACCGTGGCCTCAAAGTGCACCTAGCCTGGCACGAGCGTCGTGGTGGCGTCACCGCCGCTTCTGTCGCACCGATTCCCCCCCCCCCCCCACATTGCTACGTTTCAAAAGGGGATCATAGTAGCGGTAACCTGTATATTGTACACAACAGACATAGGTCACCACTTCAAAAGCTTGGCAGGACCCTCTACCTAAATTAGTTACGAGCCTCGGTGAACCTTTCCTGGGTAAACAATGCAAATATAATGATATAAGATTGTAAATATGAATTTTCTCTCCACATCGATGTGCTGTACTAGTAACGCATTGGCATGTTCTGTTTACGTAACAAACCTTATTAATCGTCCGTGCCGGGTGGTGGGAGGTTTAACGGCACATTTATATTGACGCCATCTAACCAAAAACACAAATGATTGTATAATATAAGAGATGGTGGCAGTGTATGCTGCATTATAATGTGTTATGTTTTGGTTCAATGGGGGCAATCTGGTTTCGTATTATGATTGTACTGTCCTACTCGTCTGGCTTGGGATTTTTAAAGAGCCTAACATCGGCCCCACGCTCGTTTGAGCAGAGAGAAGCCACCGGCTGCACCATACTTCACCATTGAATGCAAGATTCAAAATATGCACCACAGGGGTGGACTGCGGCATTCAGGAACCGTAGGGGGAGGGACGCTGTTCTCCAGCAGTGAATAGGCCATGGTTACTGATGATTACGGAGGTAAATGACAAACACTAAAATAGCAGATAGGCATTTTTGTTGCAATGTATCATTTACTATTTCTGTTTGGTCGTAAATTATGTACGGGACGAATGTAAATGTGTGTAATGTCACGTGTACAACGATTTATAGTAGAACTCCAATAATCCACGTTGATGTGGGTGGGGGCATGCCGTGGATCGGATCCTATAATCCACGACGCACCGCTAGGGGTTGGATAGAATAAAACGGCGAAAGATGTGCATTAATAGCCGAAAACAAAATATACGGATTACAGGGAAATATAGGAATTGCAGAGCTTGACACGCGACTAATTCGCGCTCGAGTATTTTTATAAGACCCAAGTGGCGCAAATATACCTTGTTAAAGGAGTTTTCCGATAAAAAAATTTTTACTTGATCTAACATTTACATCACATTCGACAATTTCAACATTGATAACTTTTCTAACATGGTCAACGTTATTTAAAAGTTCTAATAAGAAACTATTATAATAACAAAATTCCCACGCACGCTCCTTTGTTGATTGGCTCCCACTGCTGTTGCCACCACTAGAAATATGCATTAAGGTTATTTAGATTATTTTGGTGCTATCAATATTTGTCCAAATGATGAGTCACTTTGGTGTGGCTATCACTTGTGGCCAGGTCGCTTCTGAAAAGTAAGTTAATGACTCGGTGGGCTTTGCCTGGTAGGATGGGTTAATTGTTTTGTTTTATTTGTGTTCGGGTGATTTGTTTACCTTTCTTGTACGTTGCACTACCATCATGGTTTTTGTGCTGTTGTACCGTTCGTACCCGTCCTACTGGATGTATGTGAAAAAGAGCTTTATAGCTCATCGGATTCCAGTATAAATACATATTCTGATTCCGAAATGCTGGGTTAATTCCACAGAGGTGGACACCCGCGTAATGAATGAGGCTGTCCACATTATCAGACGCAAATTTCCGCACTTCTCCCTGAGAAGAGGAGACAATTGGAGCTGCCGCAGAAGTATCGAAATTGGTTCCCACATCCCAGATGGAGCGGGGGTGAAGATGTAATATATAGCAATGGAAAAAGCGCACCGTCCGTGCCTGCAAAGTAAAATAAAATGTTACCTCTGCGTTTCACTGCAGCCCTGCGTTAGCCCCACATCTACGGTTTCCAGGTCGTGAGCGTTTTAAATCCACCGCGGATTACCGGAGCAGTCGGACTTCTGTTCTTATTTTAGTCGCTTGTGCATTTGACTTTCATTTCTAGAGTCGTCCACAAAGTATGCAGAGGAGCCTATGCCCGAACATTCTTTTTGGAAGGTGAGTAGACATGGAGTGGAAGGGATTTTCGGCTCAAATGAACATTGAGGTGGTGTGCACCTCCAGTTTACAGCCCTGTCGAGCCAGTGCGAAGTCCAGATGAATCCATCCATATGGTAACCACTTTTGACTTGGCCACAAACCAATAAGTATAATATCGATCCCAGAGGGATGATGGGGTTGATTCAACCTCCCCAACCTGCACGGACATCCATGTCTGAATTGTTGTAGCTCTATTCACATTTAAAATTGTTTGTCTCCCACTTGTATTTCAATTGCGCTGTCAGCATCAGTCCACGATACGGATGATTTTTACTTCCAATTTAGAGTGAGAAGAGCAGAAAATGATGTTACAAAACTTAAGAGAGGCACGGCTCATGTACTTTTCATTTGTTGTATTTCGGAAAAACAAATATTTTATTGTTTTTTAAATGTTAGCATTAGAATGTATCCAAATGAAGTGATATAAAGACAATATGATGTTTTTTTTGTGCACAACGAGCTGACACCATCCACTTGAACCTGGTTTAATTTTGGGCCAGGATCTCAGTGTGGTATTTAACCCCTTTGCGTCTCATCACATTTTTAACACCTTGTGTCCACAGGCGGACAGGGAGACAACTTAATATAAATGTTTGGGATGGTGCTGCAACCATCAACGACTACTTTGCTGATTTTCGTGAGTCAACTTTTACTAATAATTGTATTTATTGTTTATAATTTGTAAGCATTACTATCCTGACTTTGTAATAAGCTTGTTTGTGTTATTGTTGTTTTTATTCAGTGGTTTCTACAATATTTGTAACATCTTGTTATTCTGTGTAAAGAACAATGAACATACACCGTTTGCCTGGCCTGAAGTAAGGCTTGCGTGTATTATATGTATGTTGAACTTCTGTCGCACCGTACATAGCCAACCGTGGTAATTGAAGATGTCGGCTACAGGGGTGCATTTCTGATGCTGCCACGTTTTTGCTCACAACCTCTTGTTGCCTTTGCAGCTGAGGACAGCGGTGACGAGAGTTCCTTCATCCCAGAAATTGGGTCCGAAAACAGGACCAATGTTTATAAAAGCCCGGCCTCGCATGGCGACTTGCGCAAAAGCCTACACCGATATGATCCACGAAGAAGCCACATGCCGGTTGATGTGCACAGAAGCTACTTGGAGGGTGATGCGCACAGAAGCCAAGCGCCGGCTGATGCTTGCGAAAGTCAGATCCTAGCTAACGCACGCAGAAGTCTGGGACTGGCTGACTCTGTGAAAAGGCCGTCAACGGACAATGTTCATAGGACCTTGGTTCGAAGAGAGGAATCCTTTGGCCAGTCACTGAAGCAGGTAATGCTTTGTTCTTTATCTCAATTTCCTGTTTGTTACGATTGAAGCTTTTGGAGCATACTGCCGTAGTTCGATAACAGCATTGTTTCTTTACAGCAGGGGGAGGAACATTTGGAGAAGCAGGCTTTTGTGAACCGGCTGAAATTGGATGAAATAGAGACTTTGGATGAAGGTAAGCTCAAGGAGTGTAAGGGTTGTCTGACTGGAGAACAATCGTTTTGTACTTTGTAAACTGCCTGATAACCATGTTTGTGGGTACTTAAAACTATGCCAGACAGAAATCCAGGCATGAAGCCAGCTAGAAATTTAAAAAAATATATTGTACGATGATATGATTTCCATCAATCAAAGAACCTTTTCAATTGCTGAACTATTTCCATCTTTTCATGTGCGAGGATTGCATGAAGTGTATTGTACTGAATGTTCCACAGTGTTTATGGAGGGATTTTGCCAATACATGACATAGGAGTTTAAACACGTCATACAATCCTAGCACATGAAAAAATGGAAATGGTTAAAAAGTTGATCCAAAAGGTCCATTGATTGATGGATATCAAAGTAATCGTACAATATTAATTTTTTCAATTGCTTGCTGGCTTCATGCCTGGATTCCTGGCTGACTGGGTGGCATGCAATTGAGCATACGCGCCAATGACGTCACCTGGAACCCACAGCGTTGAGCCGAGTTCGTGCGTCGTGCTGACTATACCCACCCACAGGAAGGGACAGACGGTCACGTGCAAAGGATGAAATTGAAAATTGCGTAGGATTTTTGTGATTGCGCTGTGTGTACAGCTCTCCATTGTGTATTCAGGTTTTTACCGGTGTGTTTGACACGATGTCCGATGTGTCGCTGCTGGGAGCTTATTTAGAAACAGAGTTCTGCACGTGGTACAACCTGAACACACATCACAACTATGAAAACGGGCCCTTTGTTTAGATGTTATTTTATGCATTCTGTGGTAATCATTTGTGAATTGTTTTGAAGGGTATGCTGCTCTTAATCAGTGCTGATTTGCACTTTATCTTGGTTATGATGTAGAACATGATGCAGTGCCAACCAGGCACAGCGCTGTTCCGGACAAGACTGGTTCCACCTGCAAGTTGTTGTCAAAGGTTTTGAATAAGGTCACTCCCCGTGTCACCACCGAGCTGGACAGGGGACAGAATCCCACTGGCTCGCTGTCGCGAGTCTATCAAATGCCGAGTCCCCACTCCGTGCTCAAGGGCGTTGTTTCCAAAAAGAGGCAAGCAACTTTTTGCATCTTTGAAAATATATATTTTGTTGTGGAAAGCACAGAACTTTTAAGCCTGAATCTGTAAATATGCTATTTGATGCGTTCATTGTGACTGCAGTCAGTAACACTGAGGAGACGCAGCTTTAGCCACGTCATCTATACGCGTTTATACTCGTTTATTGTGCGTGACGTCAATGACACTGTTCTGTTACTGCAGTGGAAAAAAAGAACCACCTGGTGCCTCCTGAGGCCTCTCCAGGTTGGCTTGGCATGGCCTCTGCAAGGCTGGGGTTGCACAGTGGAAAATAGGTGTTGTAGTTTATGGATCTGTATGAATGACTGCAGGATTGCATTGTCCCCAGGTTGATATTCGACGATGTTGAAGGCTGTGAAAAACTCACTGTGGCAGCTCCACCTCATGGTGTAAACCCTCTGAAAACAACACCATTGAAGCCCACAGTCTCAAGGTACTGCATTATGTCACCTGTGTGGACCTTTTTTATCCCCTCATGCTTGAGTTTTCTTTTAAGTACTTCAGTTTTCTCCCACACACACAATAGTGCTTTGTAGTGGAATTGGCAATATATCTCAATGTCGCACCCTCCTGAAAAAGTGAGATACAGCAAGACTCTGCTGAATTAAATCATTAGAAAAAATGTATTAGAGAAATCCCCATGTCGATCTCGGCATTGTTTCTCAACAGTTGCTTATTCTATTTGTAAATTAACCCAATGCTGACAAGTCAAAGCTTTCAAAGAACAAATGTGTCAATTGGACGACGTGCATCTGATGTACAATGACTTTTAATGTTCGTCTCCTTCCATTGTCTGCTCAGGGTGAGCAGCGTGGCGCCAAGGCCAAGCATCTCTTCGAGCAAGTACCTCGCCATTCTTGAGGCGGACGATGATTTCTGCGACGACTTTGAGGTCATGGATGATGACATGAGCTCAGAAGGGTGGCTCTCCCTGCCGCACTCCAAGAGAACGAAGAATGCCAAGGAGGTCCGGCCTGCCAAGGAAAACAATGTCCGAAACCGAGAGGTGAAGAGAAACAAAAGTGTGAACACGGACACGCGTGCTGCTACTGGCCCATCGGCCCTTGCTGTTACCGCCACAGGCTCAAAGAAAGTGGCGATTGCAAGGATTGCCACACCCAGCGGCGAAGGTAAGAAGGCATCCAAGAAAGACTCCGTAGCTCCCGCCTCGAATGTTACGACAAAATCGTTATCCAAGTCGCAGGCTGTGGAAGCGGAGGAAACCGAAAATACTCGTCACCTCAGGAGCAGCAGGTTGGTGAAATCGAGGCCGAGCACTTTTCAGCCGCCTCGGATAGCGAGCGTGGCTGATAAGACCACGGCACATGCGTCAAGTTCCTTAAAGGTGCAGCACGCCAGCGCCTCTTGCCGCGCAGCGGATAAAAGCAACCCGAAGAGCACGAACAAGAGGCAAGCAGACTTGGAGGACGATGAAAAGCCCGAAGAGGAGGAGTTACAGGAAGAGGAGCAAGAGAACGACAGTGCCTCGGAATCGTCACCGTCCGAGGTAAAGGGCGGTCGCCCAGTCCAAGCCAGCCGACGTTTTGCGGAACAAAATAAATACACGGATTCTCAGGACGAAGGTGAGCACGTGGATTTGTGTTTTTGGTAATGGGTACAGTAAACTCTCAATAATCCGGCCTGAAGGAAATCATGTCTAAATGAGACTATAAAACGGTATGTTTGCCGGGGTTGTGGCACGGCACTGAAGTAATGCTCTTGCCGCTCTTTGCAGGGATTCGGCGTTTCCAGCCCGGCAACCACCCTGGTTTTTACTGCGGGTGAATTCATCGCAAAATATTAAGTGCCGCCTGCTTCACAGTTGATGTTAATGATCTCCTGATGTCTTTCATCATGTGTTGGTGTCGGGTGACAAATTTGGCACGTAAAAAAATTACCTGAAAATTACTAAATTGCGATTACACACAGCAACATTTCCATCTATTGGTAGACTCATGCCTATTTGCTGTTTAGGTGCTGCATTACCTTGTACTCACGGGAACAGCTGCTACAAGGGGTACCTTTTCAAATGTTTGACATCAGATCTGATGCAAGTTGCTTATCGTGTGTAAAAGTGCAATGTGACGCCCTGGTGAAAAGGCTGCTTTAAAAAATGTGTTTGCGTATGTAGAACGTGCATTGTCTGTTAGTGTCCGAGATATGGGATACATTCTTGACAATATGGATTTTGTAGGATTAGCATTTCCTTACACAGAATCAATTTGTTACCTGGCAACTTAAACAAAAAACCCCAAAATTTTTCATATATATTAATCTTGTTGGGTCAATTACTTGTAATTTTTGCTTTAGATGACCGCGGTGGCAACATCACCGGCAAGGCATTGCCTTCAAAGAAGAAAATTTCCCAGAAGGAAGCGATGGGACCGACAAATGCTGTATCAAAACCAAAGCAGAAACCGAATGCGCTGCGCGAAGAAGTGGAGGTGAATCACTCCAAGATGACACTCGGCCGTCGCGTATCCAAGCCACCAGGCAATTGGTGGATTGTGACGGATATCGACCCCTCCACTGTTCCCAATTATGATCACAGTGGCAGGCAGGCGGCGGTCGCCACCCCCCGGAAGCCGCTGTCCCACTCGCAAAAGAAATCTACGTCGTCCTGCCCATCGAATTCACCCCCATCGCCATTGCTCTCTCCAGCATCACGGTCTCCATCACCGTCCCCTCCGGAGAAAGATGCCAAGTCGGCGAAACCGAATCGCCCTACCAAGAAGCAGAAGAGGGAAAGCCACGGCCGAGAGGAGGCCCCGATCCCGGTTTACACGCCAAAGTCTATTCTCAAGCAGGGCAGCCATCACGTGCGAAAGAGCCAGCGGGAAACGGTGAACTTTGTCTCGAGCCACAAGCAGTGGGACGTGCACATGCAAGGAAACCAGGAGATGGGTGGCAATGAGGGGGGCAGCACGTCCTCGCAGTCGCCGACGCCACCCCCTCGCAAGTCCACCTTTGGCACAAGCCTGCCCATGCTCGCCCAGAAAGGCCATCGCTCGGTCTTCTCCACCTTCAGTGAAGTCTACATGGATACCCCAAACTCGGCATCAAAGAAGGACCGCTCACAGCAGAAGCAAAGCCGGTGAGGTTTAGCATGTTTGGTCACGTTGGAGGATATAAAATAACAAACAAGGGTCTGCCACTCTGTAGGTTTTTGGGGTTGTGCTCTATAGTATAGCTCGTGTTTTGGGTTGTACCATGTCTTGTTTTGGCTGGACGCCTCCGCTTCCAACATGTGGAGCAAAACGTCAGACATCATACCTAGCAATATGCAGTACAGCCCAAAAACAAATAAACAAGGGTCTAATTTGTGCAAAAGTAACATTTTAGTCCATATCACTCTTTTAAAAGGAATATTGTTTGTAAATAAAAAAAAATTGAGGAACAGAAAAACAATGTAATAATTTCTGCTTGCTTATGGCAGCTATAAGTTACAGGAATTGACAACATGCAATAAGAAATAGCAAAACATCAACAGGGGGCAGTAATGGGGACGGGAGTCGGGGGAGAATAAGTGACAATCAGCAACACTTATCACATAGCCAGTACATGTCACTTAATCCAAGGAAGGAGCAACAATATAACGGAGCATTACCTACCTGCAGTCGTACGACGCTACTTCAGCGGAAATTCGTAGAAAAGGTTACAAGGTTCTGCTGAATAAAATGTGTGATTTACATATTTTTGCGAGTAGCTGCGTTGGACTTGTTCGGTAATCAATGAACCGATCTGCCTTACGAGTTTTGTCTTCTTTTGCGTGTGGGTAGGGTCCTAACGCCACGCTCCGAGCTCAAGCGTCCCTCCGCCGTGAACCATGCCGCGAGCGTGCCGGACTCGGCACGCCAAAAGACCCCTCTACAGCTGCAGCATCCGCCAGGCTTGTCGGGGCACATGCCCGCAAGCCACAGCAAGTGGCGCCAACAGCCTGAGCCGATGGTGACGGACACGGATTCGTCCCTGCAGCAAAGGTGTGCGGAGCCAGATCATCTACCTGCTCATTAAGAGGCTCTTAAGTCTTGCGTCCGAATTGGCGACTCGTGTTCATTGGTGAGGTTAAAATGTATATTTTCCCGCTCAAATGCGCATTCGGTCAGTATGTATATCCTATTTGCAGCCCTGTAGGACCAGGGGTGGAAATACCAAATATTGGTGGTGGAGCCAGTCTCTCAATGGGGCAACCACTGTTCTCTCATCCACAAAGTGGTCCCTAATTTATTGACCCTGGTGGGCTGATGGGCTAACTCGGACCTCCAGCCAGGATTTGAACTCGTAGTCGCTTGTCCTGCCTCTGAGCTGCCTGGCAAGACATAGGATAGTAATGTTTCATTTAAAACATTTTTTTTACAAGGTTGCTCAGCAAATGCCCAACCTTTAAAAATATCAAGAGGCCGGCCGAGAACGGAATTAGTTATTGCATGGTCGCAATAAAAAAGTGTCCCATTTATACTCACGTTGTGTTATAAGCATTATTCACTAATATTAAGATATTTATTTTAAGTTGATATTGATGGTTAAGGAGATACTTGTGATGCTGACACTATTAGTAATGATTTTCGTGATGATGATGAGATGACCTGTCCTTGATAGAATCTCCTTATTCCTCTGCTTTGACTTTTGGTTAGGTTTTAGTAATTGCTTTTAGGCATGTCACTATGCAACCTCACCATCCCCTCCTTCCACAAGTTGATGGATTTTTATTAATTGACTCGCGATTATGCTCAATAGTTTTTTCTCTTTTTCATTGTCTCTGTAATTTGTCCTTGTTTAATTAGCCCAGCGGAAACATTTAAAAATGAATTAACTAACATATCTTAGTAATGGTTAGTGCATTTTACGAATGTGGGGGAAAGGTTAGAAATCGGTGCAAATTATTTAAAACTAAAAAAATAAAGCAAAATGTAAGGAGGCACAGATACAAAAGTGAAGAGTCGTAAAACATATTGTGTTAACCGCAAATAACATGTACATCTCAACGGACGTATTGTAGGATTAAGACACTGATTTAATAATTTATTTGTTGTGTTTTTTATCTAGCGGCAATGATTCTGCTGAAGTGCACCTCTCCCAAAACAAGCTACCCCAGAGTTCCATCCATGAATCTGTGAAAAAGGCACTGCATCAGCAACGGAGAAGCGGAGTTTTGTTTAAGGACAGGCCTGAGGCCACACAGGGCAGCAGGGGAAGGAAAACTCAAAAGCCATCTCCTTTCCCTGAGGTCTACCGTGAATCCTACGACAATGGCACTGATTACGATGATGATTCTGATTATCAAGAGCCTAGCACCGCCACGACCAACAGCACAGTGGGGACCACGCAGTCTGAGAACGCATCACAAGAGGAGCCGTAAGTGGTCTACAATGTTTTTGTGTTAAAAAAAAAGAATTTTTTCTGCCTCCCCAATCAAATTGAAAATGAACTTATTTTTCAATGTTATGTTTTCACCCCACTGTTATCCTGATTTACATTATCAATTTCATGAGACGGAGCATCCATTCGGACCTCTCACAGCACTGCAACCCTTTCTCTTAGAGAACGGCCCACAGAAACAGATCCCGTAACAACCTGGGAGATCCCTTCAATTGATGTCTGTTCCACACATTGAAGGGCAGCACTTTCGCATCTGCTCTCATCACTGGTTGCTGAACCGAGACCATCAACTCACAGGTGTCTGGATTTGAACCCAGGAGGACCTCAATGTTTCCAGCTTAGTTCTCTTGTCTCTGCACTGCCTGACCACCTCAAGATCTATAATTATTCTGAGTGTTTTGTGACCATCAGCTTTTACAGTAAATTAGCAATAGTCAAGTCCACAGACTTACAACTTGACTTAAAGCTTTCGTGACTGCAGGAATTCATATTCTTTGGGTCTTTTGGTAAAGTCACGTAGATGGGTTCAAAGAAAATAACAAAAAACTAAGACATTTCGATCACAACACTAGCGATCGTCATCAGGAGGAAAGAGGATGACGATCGTTTGTGTTGATCGAAACGTCGGAGTTTTTTTGTTATTTTCATTGAACCATCTATGTGACTTTACCGAAAGGCCTAAAGAATATACACACTTACATTTTAACCTTCAGCATATAAACAGACTTGACAAATAAACATATACAAATTTTCCCTGTTTCCCAGAAGAATGGATTGTCATGAATCCCTGGTCATAAGTTTCTATAAACAAATATTTTTTTATTCACTTTTTTGTAATATTTGTCTCCTATTAGCCTAATCATAACATTTGCCTCCTATAATTAACAAATTGTATACAATCGATTTCTGCGTGCACGATTAGATGTATACATAGTGAACCTAACCATCAATCTTGAAAAAGTAGTGAAGTATCTACTGGCAAGTTCTTCTGCGTGTATTTGCGTGCGTGTCAGGTCGGAAGTGGATGCCACACCGTTGGAGAATCACAATATCTATGACAACAAGCCATCGTCTAAGCATCACGGCACCCATTGTAAGTTAATAGAGTAGACCTTGGGTATCCAATTATTTAAATAATTGATTGTCGGTTCGATTCCTTGACGAATCGGATTACACACAGTCAAGGAAAAAACGTGTCACCGCTTCCCACGAGCGCTGCTGAATGCGAGGGGTTATGGGCGGATGCTTGGTAACTTCGTCATCGGCTGCATTGCGTGGCACGTAGAGGAGGTATCCTGCGCCCCGGGAGTCTACACCAAATGGCTCTCGTCTTTTACAGTTTGTCCATTTTCTCATGGCGTTTTCACAGACTCTGAGGAGAGCATGCAGGATGACTCGATGGAGGGAGTCCAGTGCCCGAAAAAGCAGCACCTCCACAAGAAGATCAGTGAGTGACGGCAATTTAGTATTTTTTCCCCCAATTTTACAATCCAGGGGGTCGGCAATTCCATCTTCCAGTGAAGCAGGCAAAAGAATCGGCAGATATTTATGAGACCCCATTCCCCTGTTGAGTTTATGTTCGAGTGCAATCGCTACCATGAATCTATTTTGATGTTTCTTTCACTTAACTTTCCTCTGGTGTTAACAGTAATGTCCTAGCCAACGTTTATTACAGGAAGTGTATTTTATATTTGTCCACCATATTAGTTATATCTCTTGTCATTTTGATTACCCAGGCCACTCTTGTAAATGAGACTATCCTTGTCCCTTTCTTTCACCTGGTTAAGCAATAGACTTGAAACTTGTTAATCAAGGACAGTGTTGGCGGGGTCACGTGTGGCGGGGTAAAGTGTTGTTCTCCCCAGCTCTTGCCGCTTGAAAGTGTAGGCCAAATTATCCTCGAGAGTGGGGGTTCTTTGTAGAGCTCTATCGTGAGGGCCCTTCCTTCAGCAGCAGTGGCGCGAGTGAAAAAGTAATGTCAGGGCTGCACCTTTTCCCGTCACCTTTATAACCACATGTGCTTGCCGCTGCTGAACTCGCCATTTGTCTGCTTTCAGGACTGCCGACGAACACTCCGGGCATGCGCCGCTCGGAGCGCACACGTGTACCCACACTGAAATTCTGGGCTGGAGAGCGCATCAAGTACAGGCTCCGGCGATCAGGTGTGTATGTGTGCGTCTCTATCCATACTGTAGGTAATTATTGGCAGGTGTATCTTAATGCTGAGGTCTTTACATTCTCTGGTCTAAAGTGACCGGGTGGCTCGGAGGTCCAGATTTTTCAGCCACTTGCAATTTAAACCGGAACCTCGAGGTTGGTAAGTTGAAGCTCTCAGCCTGGTCACCAATGGCTGCGCAAGAAGCCCTGTACATTAACTTTAGTTCCACACTTAATTTGGTGAAATTCCAGCCCTTTAGAATTAAAATATCGTTATGACTATCACGCGACAAACTATACTTTCTGGAGTCGAGTGGACTGGAATGTGCTGCCTCCTTACCTAGTGGACCAGAGTTTGCTTGTAGGGATCTCGGAGGTAGCTCTGTGGTAGTTGCTTCTGAGGTCTGTTCTTTAACACAACGGGTTGCAATACTATTGTGAGTACCAAATGAATTATTTCGGTTTCATTTATTTGGTATAGCCCTGTGAGCCAAATGAATTATATTTCACATGGCATGACATAGACAGCACAGTCGGAATAACATCGTAGGAAAACTTCAAAGTATATTTTGTATCAGGTACAGGTCCTCACCAATGCTGTGGTGTCTTTACCATTGTCACTGTCTCCACCGTTGGGTCTTTTTCTGCGTATTTCGCTACTGACGGTGTGGCATATTATGTAAGTTTATTTTGCTTAACCAGGTGAAAACTCAAGAGACCACGATTAGTCTTGCCAACGTGACCTGGGGTATATAGGCTGCCAATAGGGGGCGATGATTGCTATTTATAGACCCAATTGAGTAATTAGCGGCAATTTTTTATTTATTTTAAATGTGGACTCTGACGCCGGCGCACAATAGGCCCAGTGTTGTGAATGACGTTGGGGATTTTTAACGCCCACTTTTGAAGCCAGGAAGCGTGTGGTTACTGCACTCTCAGTAGTAACCTGGGCGGCTGCTGGATTCGAACCAGTGAATCTGCAACAAGCGGTAAACACGCTACCGCAAGGCAATGTCGCTGTCCATGTAATGGTGACCACCGTCAACATTTGTATAAATTGTCAAAATGCTATTTGCGAAAGACGTTGGTGTGGTGATTTTGTGTGCGAATGTATGTCGCAGGTGGGTTTCTAGTATCAGGAATCATCTCTCCAGAGCAGGTGAACCCCCATCGGGCCCACAGGAAGAGTATGAAAACCAACATTCGTAGACCGAAGAACCCACGGATCACGCCATTCTCTGTTTCCAGCGACCACAACGCCAACCTACCAGGTATCTTGTGCACAGCTGCCGATCAGCTTTTCAGATGACTGTGTTAATTTGCCAAAATGCCACTAACAAGTGTGCTGGTGGTGGAAATGGTCCGTCTGCTGCTGTTGCTGAAGGTGATGCTGCTGGTGTTCTTGCTTGGGTAGTGCAACTAGTGGTGGTGCTGATGATAATGATGGTGGGAGTGCTGGCGATGGTGGTGGTTGGTGCTACAGATGGTGGTGGTGGCGAGTTTCTGTTCACTGTGACGTTTCAGTTGAGTAACCGCATATCTCGTCTCCTGGGTCAGTGAATCTGTCGATCCAAACGGAAGACATACCGGAGGAGATGGAGCTCGCGGACGTTAATGAAGGCACACCTGTGCAGGGTCTCAACGAGAATGAAGAGTTCGTCATGGGTGAGTGGTCCAGCCCTTGGCGGACAGTAACTGTGTAGCGGAGAAGAGTTGGATGGGAGAGGAGAGGCAGGAGAGTGAGTAGAGGGGAGAGCCAGCAGAATGCATGGAGGGGATAGTGAGTGGAGCGGTGTAGTGTGAGATGGGAAGGGAGAGTCATGGAGGGGGAGAGAGATGAGAGTGAAAAAGGTAGTGGCGTGCTTTGCAGGGAGGGAAATGCGGATTGATTGTGGTTTTGAGCTTTTTCCACCTAAGGTATAAGTGCATTCATTAGCTCTGTCAATGTTTGTCTCTGAAATTGGGGTGGGGCACGACAACAGTCACGAAGATGATCCATTATGAATTAAACTTTAGCACAGTGGTTCTTAACCTGCGGTGCATGCACCCCCTTGGGGTGCGAGATGCCCTTTCTGGGGAGGTGCGAGACATGCCAGATTTTTGTTAAAAGGTAAATTATTGAAACGCATGAAGTACTTCAGTGCAATTACTTTGTTTCATCAAATCTAAGTATTTATTAACATGATAGCCTTTTTAAAGATTGAGAAGCAAAGGGGGGGGTACAAGGCTGCAGTAAAGGTTAACGACCACTGCTTTAGCATAAAGTTGTTGTTGCTTTTAGGGACTTGCCCTATAGAAAATCAAAAATTTTGGAGACCCAAACCACTGTCAAAAGGACTTCGCTTGGGACCCCCAACTCCAACCCACACTGACAACTCCCAATGACAAACTGCATGGGGCAGCCTTCTGTACCAAAAATAAATGTGTTACTTGGAATGTGGATAGCGTTATTAAAGTATAAGAAATTATAATAATGCAAAAATGCAAATGTTATAGGGGTGGGGGGGAAAGAAGAGGTTATTACCCTGAGATTGCTATCCTGCGGTTGCCGATTCTGTCTCCTGCCGTGGAAGTTGAAACAATGGGAAAGTTTATTAAATGTTCCACCTCTGTCCATCCGGTAGTATAAATAGCTACACCACAGTCGAAATGGTGGGTCACGTGGTGGTCGGGTCAAGCGAGTACGCCCACCCTTTCTTACAAGACTTCTGGCCACTGTGAAAGAGTAGGTCACCATTCTTCCTTTTAGAGGGGCTCCCTATAGCTTCCTCAAGTGAAAGCCTTTCCCCAAGCAGTGAAATGAGCTTTCATTCTGGCATGCCGCCCTGGTTAATACTGTGGGGGTGTATCGACCATAAAAATGTGGCTTCCGCTTAGCCTGCCGGTGGTGACGGGTGCTTGTAATCGAGCACTGTAGAGACCGAGGGTTGGTGGCTTACATGAACGTTGCGAAACCCCCTTCCCATCGGCGTCGAGATGCCCATACCCTGGCTCGCCGGGAGAAGGCAACGCAACAAGTGTGGACTAAAATAGTCTGTCCTGTCTGGGGGATTTATCCTGGGTGCTCCGGTTTCCCCCCCCCCCCCACATTCATATAAACACTCATTCGCTGGGTGAAAACATCCTTACATAAAAACATACAAATTACTCCTTTCGCTGAATGTGGCTTCCTAGGTAAATCATTAATTATTATTCAGAGTGGATGTTCAAGATCCCCCTATAACATTCAGCAATGTTGTGTGCCGGGCATCGTGGTCTAAATTTGCCAAATCTGAAATATGACATAGCACGTAGCAATCATCGCCTCCTTACTGGCAGACTGCACTTTCCTTTTATCTCTGACCACATTCGGGATGTCCATTGTGTGCGAAGACTGCGTGCGTACGCAGGACATGTGCGCGTACCTGGGACCCCACCGGCAGGCCCTGCAGCCCACGGACGCGTTGGGTGTGTGGAAGGCCCTGAGCCAACCCTCGTACGCATGCGGTTACTTCATCCTGCGACCACAGCAAGAGAAGGGGCTGCAGTACGTCAACATGGACACCATGGTGAGCATTGACATGGCGAACTCCCCTGTCGTCTCGCTCTGCTCCCCCTCCATGTGCTCTCCTGCCTGTCCCCTCATCTCACTCCTCTCCAGGGGCCCTCTCCTATCTCTCCTGAAATGGTGCCGTGGTGGCCTGGTATACAGGAGGCCATGGGTTCCATCCCAACCCTTGACGCCTGCTGTTTATTTGAAGTTTGCATGTTCTCCCCGTGGTCACGGTTTTTCTCTCCACATTTAGAATGAACATGCGTTTAAAGGATTTGGTTGCTATAAATGTCCACATGATAAGCCACTAAATTTGAGCTATCAATTGTGGCCAGGTTGCTACTGAAAAAAAGCTACATCGCTCAGTGGACCTGACCTGGTAAAAAAAAAAATATTACAGCATAACTATGCAAGGGTTTTAGTTATGAAAATGTAAATAATGGATTTCTATATTGTGCGATGTAGAAGTGCATTTCTCACAATACGACATGAGAAAGGATATCAACGACTCTTGCACCTTAACGGGAATGAGTTGCGTGCAACGTTTTCCTCTGCAGCTGTTCAACATCATACAGGGAAAAGTTGCCATTACCATCCACAACTCCAACTACATCCTGCAGACTGGAGACATGTTCGTTGTACCCCCCGGTAAGAGTCACTTTACTCAAATAGATTCGACAGTTTTGCAACAGGAGTGCAGAGGCCATGGTCCAGAACACCACCTAGTCTTTTGAAAACTAATTTCTTTCAAAACTGCTTTATGTATTGAGTTTGTTGTCCTTCCTTCCCACCCCGCACACCTGATTTAGCACGGTTGGTAGGGTACATACGTACACTCCCCACTTTAATAATTTGCTGGCAGCATTTCAGATATGAACCAGCCTGTTGCCGCCCCTTCCGGCTCAGTAACCTCGACATGAACATGGATGTTGCTGATAAACTCCCCACTGTACGAAAGTGGAATACGTACGTTTAAACTCGTGACGTTTGTGCCCCCGTGTCTGATGCCCGCTGTCCTCTTGTGGCTACCGGTCCCCCCCCCCCCCCCCGTAGGTAACGTCTACAACGTTCGCAATCTACGTTACGACCAAGCCTCGTTGTTTTTCACACAAATCAAGGGAAACCCGCAGAAGAGCGTGGCTGTGTCATCACAACCTCCCGGCAAGGAGCAACAGCACCATTACTGCGCGTCTCCCCACAAATAGACTGACTAATCAAACTAATTTTTCATTAATTACGATCAGAATCGATTTCATAAGTCAAAAGCATAAACGATGAAACTGTTTGAAACATGCCAACTTTCACAACGCCGTGCCATGTTCTGTTTATTGTTAGGTGTTTTGCTTTTTAAAGGATGTTTATTTGTGCTTATCAATAAAGATTCATTTTAATAAACCTAGTAAAAAATGCGCATAGTTTTAACTCAACATGATGTGAAGCTCAAGGTGTAAAAGTGTGCCACAGAGAATGTAAACATTTTTTAATGCATATTTCCACATTTTTCAATTTGGATGCACACAGTGTTTAATAAGCATTTGGAAATGTTATGAAATCTTTTTGAAATTTTAATGACCAAGCGTGGCTGTAAATAAAGCTAGCCGTGTGTGTGTGTGCTTGTGCATGCATCACAAATTTGCCTGTCAATTTGGCTTTTAGAACATTGCATGTGTGGTGGTCCTCTCTTTTAATGCAAATGGAATTTTTTCCATTTGTTGCTGCATAGAATGAGTGGGGAGTGGTGGTGTAGCGGTTAGCGCTCTGCGCTACGAATCCGGCGACCCGAGTAAGATTCCCACTCACGGCCAACACCAGGTGACGATTACCTGAACCGGTCTTAGGCCTCTCCTTTGTTGACTCGGCCTCAAATGAGTGCCTGGTGCGGTGTGTAAACGTTGGAACTGGGGAGACGAAGGCGACTGGGCGTGGTGTTGGTGAACCACCCCCACGTGTGCCATCCCAGCCTTCATAGATGCTCGCTAACAGACACTTGCCCCAACAGTCTGTAAAGGCTATGTGAACCTTATGGTGGTACCCCGGCTCTCGCATAATGTCCGTGATGCAGTAATTTTAGTCTGATGGTCAGTGATGTGGCAATCGACTCATCTCGACGAGCTGTACACGATGCACTGCGGTGCGTACGAGCGTTCAGGGTTTCGGCGCAATCGTCCTCGCGTTTCGACATCGCGGAGTGTGGCACTGATTTCGGATTGATTGGTACCCCAGTCGCGGAGTGAAGTACACCCCTGGAAACAAAAGTGTCCCAGAAATAAAATGTAATTGCCTCGGCCATTTAGTATTATTTGGTACCCCGGGGTAACCGCCATGAAGTTCATATGGGGGATTTTTGTTTAAAAATCTGCATCGAGTAAACCATCATATGTAAAATAAGTATCCCAACAAACGCAGCACCACTTATTCAGCAAACGCTAGTTTCACAAGTGATAATCCACTTTTGCAGCTGCACGTTTGAGCCATGCAAGCACGACATGGGTAATTTTTCCATTGGCGATTTACCAAGATTGGGCAAAACCCAAAGTGTGCTATGCTGGCCTCGACACATCCGAGTGGCTTGGCTCCAAGCCACACTTGGAAGGGCTCATGACGCGTGTAACGCGTCTGACGTCGGTCTGTACAACTCTTAACGCAGCGTCATCCACATGCGTCGTGACGTCACAAATTGCGTGTGATCGTGGCATGGCTCTGGGCAGTGTAAAAGCAGCGAGTGCTCCCTGACCCATGCAGCCCTGGCTCTGCAGTGCTGAGATGTGCAAGTCGACGTATTTCTATGATGGGACTGAGTTAAAATGAGCGTAATTATGTTATGTAACACTTTCAAAAGTGGGGATTGTTGATTGTGCAGACGTGGGTGAGGAGAGACTTGCAGGGCTGTGCGGGTGGCCTATGGAGAAAGACTGTCCATAAAATAGGTTGGCTGTTTTGAATTAGTTCTTTGTATATATTGGATAAACGTACGTATCTCTAGATTCCATTATACCCATATGGTTAGTATTCTACGTTGTTTAAAGGCGAAGTGAGTTTTGAAGCTCCGCTGCTTACTCGGAGCTCAGGATGTTTCCGATTTTTTTTGGACGAATCAAAATAGGGCTCAATCTTAAATGTTTGGACGGTCCAACAATTGTTGCTTTGGATTGACACTTAAGTGTGTTGCATGAAATTGCATCACTTTCGTTGCTCTTCCTCCTCGCAGTGTTGTGTGGTGGTGGAAGCCACGTCACTTTTGTTAGTACGAAAATATGGCTTAATGATTTTTTTATGATGTATAGGAGCTGAAACCCAACAGCAGCCTTAGTTGTAAAAACATGCCTCCGTGGAGAGGAGTATTGCATTTACTTCGGACGCAAAAGCATATTTTTGTATTTAGCCAACCTCTGTGGTATTTTGAAATAAACGCGTGTATAAAATGCTTTCATTAACGTGATGTCGTCGTGTATCGTCTTGGCAGAAATTTTTTAAGATTTCTCATTCCGCTCTGCTGACACCGTCTAAGACTTTTTTTTGGCAATGCATCGTACGTATTTTGAACGAAAAATTCACGTGAATTGATGCAATATTACAATAAAATTTGAAACATGTATAAAGTATTAAGATTTTTGTTAAACAAGTGCATGCAAGCATTTATATTTAATGCATGTATTGCGAAGTACAAAAACGTGACAGGAAAGCGACGAGCTGCCGTCGGTGTGCGAGCGACCTGAAGCGAATCCCTGAATGGGTCACCCATTCCCCACGACTCCTTCAAATCGAATTCTGTCAAGTGCAGAGATAGGTACGAACTGGGTGCCAACACCCCAGATTTGAGAACAGGATTCAAACTTGGGCAACATTTGAAACTGATGGCGGGGTCCCATAAGCCCCCGGCTCTCGCATAAACTGCGTTGCGACGTCATCTCATGTCTTGGAAGGCGAACGATACGGCAATCTATTCATCTCGACGAGCTCTACACGATGCAATAATCAAAGTTAAAAAGTTTTGTTCTGCGCATTCGTCCTCATTGCGCTTGGACGACACGACACCAATGATGCGCGCCAGGTGGGTCGCGGCGTTTATCTGCGCCGTGGGATGGAGTCGCCAAGAATAAATACATTAATTACGATTTTCACGTCCGTTTATTCGGGATCCCGGGGTCCCGCCATAAGGTTCGTTTGTACAGCAGCGGTAATGATCCGAGGTTCACGAAAGGCTTTGGCATTCAAAAAGAAAATAAGCCACGCTTCTTCGATGCCACCTTAGCCAGATGAGTAACGCAACCATTGCTACGATTCTTCCCTAAGAAAATCGGCAAACCCCAAATTGTTAAATGATAATTGGCTTGACCGTGGTGAATGACACCTCCACTTCGTTAGCGCTTGGCAGAACATCGCTTCCTCTGACCATAGCCGTTGCGTGGCTGTAGGGATTTGTATACAGTGCTTGTATACAATCTATACAAATGGTAAATATTCCATATAATCTACCTGTAACATGACAGTTTTTTTTTTTAACACGGTGTTTGTGGATTGTACCACGTGTCTTGGCATTTCAATCCACGAGCGGGGGGGACCTTCTTTCAGGAGCTAAATTTAACTTCTGAACGTTGAACATCGTGGCGAGTAAACACGTGGTGCACAACTTAAAAACACGTCCAAGATTTGTACAGCACAACCGTGAAACATTTTTAACGGGAGGGCGGACTTAAATCTTGCCGCACGATGTCCTTACCCCGCACCTCCGATTGGCGAAAGAAGTTCAGCGTGCTTACACTGCGTGGCAATGGGACAGGGGGTGGTTCTGGTTCGCTGTCGCGCTGGCGCGGTTTGTTACAGCACGTTGCCAAAATTCACGCCGGGGCTACCAGGCGGCATTCCCGGTGTACCAAAAATTGATTCGGGAATCGAACTTGGGTGACCGGGTTCGTAGCGCAGCACGCTAACCGCTACACCATAACTACAAAGACAAAGATCCCCCGTATAGCCTGAACAGACTGTCGGGGCAAGTGCTGTAAGCGAGCACCTAAGAAGGCCGGCACGTCACACGAGGGGGGTGGGTGGCCAGCACCACGCCCGACCGCCTTTGTCTCCCACACCGCACCAGCTACTAATTTGAGGCTGAGTCGACCTTGGGGAGGCCCAGAACCGGTTTAGATAATCGTCATTGGTGTTGGCCGTGAGCGTGAATCGAACTTGGGTGGCCGGGTTCGTAGGGCAGCGCTCTTACCACTACCTCACCACTACTACCATTACCACCATCACCATACACCACCATTAGTACTACCGACAGTATACCACCACTAAGGGGCCGTCCATAAATGACGTCACGCACCTGGGGGGTGGGGGGGTCAGACATTTGTGACAATGTGTGACGAGGGGGGGGATTGAGAAATGTGACGTCAAATCAAAATGCGCATCTTTAAATAAAAATAGACAACACGTTCTACTTAATTAAATATACTTTTTAATAAATGTTTTCTCCTACAACATCAGGGTGCAGCGCCACATTAAATACGCACTACAATGACAATAGTTTAAAGCGATTTGAAGCATGTTTTATTTGGGGGGGGGGGCAGAGATTTGTGACGTCATATTTGAGGGGGGGTCTGACTTTTTGTGACGAGGGGGGATCAAAAATCGTCCAAAATCGCGTGACGTCATTTATGGACGGCCCCCTAACTACGACTTACAAAAACATTGCACTGAAATGGACACCGCCGGGCAAAAGGAGACCTGGGAGAGCCGATGCCACGTGGCGGGAGAGCCGATACCACGTGACGGGAGAGCTCATACCACGTGGCGGCAGAGCCGATGCCACGTGGCGGGAGAGCCGATACCACGTGACGGGAGAGCCCATACCACGTGGCGGGAGAGCCGATACCACGTGATGGGAGAGCTCATACCTCGTGGCGGCAGAGCCGATGCCACGTGGCGGGAGAGCCGATACCACGTGACGGGAGAGCCCATACCACGTGGCGGGAGAGCCGATGCCACGTGGTGGGAGAGCTCATACCACGTGGCGCAAGACCGTGCAGGAGGAGCTGGGAGCAGAGATCTTCCTCTCTTGGGCCAAGGCTCAACAAGTTGCCAAATACAGGTCGAAGTGGGCGGGAACTCATTGCGGCCTCGTGTTCCATTGGGGATGAAGAGGATTCACGAACTCGCAGGCACGCTACCCTCTCGACCAATGAGGTGTCCGCCGCTCGTGTTGGCATGTGCGTGACGTTGTTAACAAGCATTGAGCATGCACACACACACACCCCTCCCCCCTTCTCACGTGACACCCTCCGGCATGCCTCTGCAGAAGCGAGTCCTCGTTTAACGCGGTGGTAGATGCGTTCCTGAAAAGTGCCGCGCTAAGCCTAAAAAAACACGCGTTAAGCGAAAAACGATTTCCCCATGAATAATGTAACGATTTCTCCGTGAGTAACGTAACAATTAAGTTTGGCGAGATTACGATGTACTACCACGCACACGCAGTGAGGTGGTGGGACGCAAAACTGTGGGGGGGGGGGGTGTACGTCGCCGCTTTACTGTATCATTCCGCGTACCGTATCACTACCACTCAGCCTCGCATCTCAAGAAAATAGTTCTGTGTCGACGGCTCAAAAGCCGCGTTATAGCGGTGCACGTTGCGCCGTTATAACGCCACGTGCGTTCCACGTTGTACGAAAAGTGTTCCCTAATGCCAGATCCCCGTTATAGCGAAAACGCACAATAGTGCGATACACAACGCGTGACTTGATGGCTTACCGTACGTGCCATGAGGAAGGGCATTTACCTGTCATGTCAACAATTGCATGCAGTTTTCATGCCACAGAGTAATTGGCAAATGTGGAGTATTACCAGATAATTTGTATGCTATGAGAAACTCGGAAATAATATTTCGGCTGATGAATGTGTTCAGCGATTTTCTGGATGTTGATGGCAACGCAGCAACATCCATGGTTGCCCTGTGCCAAGCTTTCGCGGCTATGCTTCTTGCATTTACCAACCCGCCCTGAGCAGTGTGGTGAAGTATGGCCAAACAACCTCCAGCCTACCGAGGCATTGTGGAGGCCCGCATCCAGAGGTCCATCGACAAAACGGGCCGCACAAGACACTTCGGCAATAAGTGTTCACAAATTGTTTTAAACTCAATCTGTTGTGGTTATTGCACGAACAAAATCAAACGTCATACAACTTGTACTGCCTTAGCAATATCCCTCCTTCATAGCGGACAGATATTAAAATATCTGATGTGAAAAGGGACACTGCCCGAAACGTCGCCTGCCATATATATACACCTGTCAACCCCTTATCAGTGCCCTACCTTATTACAGACCAATTCAGACCTTATTGGTCACCCCGTGCCCCTTATAAATCTCAACATTCATCCCACAGAGTCCCATCACCACAAGGGAGAAACACAAATAGACAAAAAACATTTTGCCCGTATTGAAACGGCTGTACGCCGTATGGACCTGAAAACTCAATTTCCCCTCTACAAGAATGTGGGGTAAACTGTATGGGTTGACAGCTTTGCATATAATTGTCCTCTAGCGTGCAGCAGCGTAATTCACGATGACTCTCGTGTTGTCTTAGTTGAAATCGATGACCTCGGAATGAAAAGTGAAAGTGATGCTTTTTCCCCCCCGTTGCTCATCTCCTGTTTGCAGCCCTGAGCCAGTGGTGGGAATCAGGGGCGGAGCCAGGATTTTGACTTTGGGGGGGCTGACTTCAATATTCTGAGATATCCAGTGTTTATGTTTTCCAATGCGCGCCACAAATGTATAAAACAAATTTGATTGGATTTGAACGCGGAGTTTATTAATAGGTCAGAGCCGCTGATGTGGCTAATAAGTTCGATAAGTTCGAAAGGCTGCCGCTCAAGCAGCCTGCAGGGCAGCACAAGGTGGCAGCCTGCAGGGCAGCACAAGGTGGCAGCCTGCAGGGCAGCACGAGGTGGCAGCCTGCAGGGCAGCACGAGGTGGCAGCCTGCAGGGCAGCACACGGTGACAGCCTGCAGGGCAGCACAAGGTGGCAGCACAAGGTGGCAGCCTGCAGGGCAGCACAAGGTGACAGCCTGCAGGGCAGCACACGGTGACAGCCTGCAGGGCAGCACAAGGTGGCAGCACAAGGTGGCAGCCTGCAGGGCAGCACAAGGTGACAGCCTGCAGGGCAGCACAAGGTGGCAGCCTGCAGGGCAGCACGAGGTGACAGCCTGCAGGGCAGCACAAGGTGGCAGCCTGCAGGGCAGCACGAGGTGACAGCCTGCAGGGCAGCGCGAGGTGACAGCCTGCAGGGCAGCACGAGGTGACAGCCTGCAGGGCAGCACGAGGTGACAGCCTGCAGGGCAGCACGAGGTGGCAGCCTGCAGGGCAGCACGAGGTGACAGCCTGCAGGGCAGCGCGAGGTGACAGCCTGCAGGGCAGCACGAGGTGACAGCCTGCAGGGCAGCACGAGGAGACAGCCTGCAGGGCAGCACAAGGTGGCAGCACAAGGTGGCAGCCTGCAGGGCAGCACAAGGTGACAGCCTGCAGGGCAGCACAAGGTGACAGCCTGCAGGGCAGCACAAGGTGGCAGCCTGCAGGGCAGCACGAGGTGACAGCCTGCAGGGCAGCACAAGGTGGCAGCCTGCAGGGCAGCACGAGGTGACAGCCTGCAGGGCAGCACAAGGTGGCAGCCTGCAGGGCAGCGCGAGGTGACAGCCTGCAGGGCAGCGCGAGGTGACAGCCTGCAGGGCAGCACGAGGTGACAGCCTGCAGGGCAGCACAAGGTGACAGCCTGCAGGGCAGCACGAGGTGACAGCCTGCAGGGCAGCACGAGGTGACAGCCTGCAGGGCAGCACGAGGTGACAGCCTGCAGGGCAGCACGAGGTGACAGCCTGCAGGGCAGCACAAGGTGGCAGCCTGCAGGGCAGCACGAGGTAGCAGCCTGCAGCATTTTGCAGTAGCCTGATATCCGGTTATCCCGATTACCGACTTTCTCAAAATTTCAGGGGGGGCTAAGCCCCCCCCAGCCCCCCCTGTGGCTCCGCCCCTGGTGGGAATTCCACATTCCTCTGACGAGGGCGAGTTTCCCCACGGAACACCCACAACGTGCGGGCTCACAAGTTAACGTGCACGGCGAGCGCGCACGCGCGGGCAAAATATACACTCGTGCGAAACCACAGGAAACCACAACGAACAGGCTCACAACACCAGGCACCCCCCCCCTCCCTCCGTACTCACAGAGACAACACGACAATGTTTAATGTCTACTGGAGATTTAGTCTCTGGTTACTTGAAGTTAAGTCAGTGTGGGTCAGCAGGATAGGTCTAACCTATCTCCCTACGGTCTAGGACCCAATTTGCCTGGTCTCTCCCTACTCACTCTCCTTAACGGATATTCCCCCTTGACCTTACCTCTCTCCTCCGTACTTACGATCCGACCTCGAGGTGTTGGAAGTCGCGGAGAGGCGAGGCTGCACGTGGCTTTGGCTGGGAACTGGACCTGGCTGCTCTGCGACCCGTCTCAAATTTTCGCGTTCGCCGAGAAAAACAAACTTAAAATAGTCATATTGTTTGGGTATTTCGGTAAAGTCACGTAGTTAGGTTCCAAGAAAATAACAAAAATAGGTTCAAAGATAATTTTAAAAAACTTTTCCTGATGGTGACTGCTTGTGTTGCGATCGAAACGTCGTAGTTTTTTTTTGTTATTTTCTTTGAACCTTTCTCCGTGACTTTACCGAAAGACTCAAAGAATACGAATTCTTGCAGTCACGAAAGCTTTAAGTCAAGATTTATAATAGTCAACCGATTCCTTAAACAATTGGATATCCCGGCTCTAAACGTAATTCACCACAACTTGACAACAACAACAAACCAAAACGAGGCAGCCCTCGACAGAACATCGTCTCATCGCTGTCAACAACACAAATTGATGTCACCTCCATCCACGAATCCGTTCCAGATTTACAAGTACCTGTAATGTAAGTCCTCCGGATGCATTTTTTTCCCTCTCCCGCAGAAATTCTACGTGACACGTGCGATCTCCCAGCGCGGCATTTTTATATGATGGGGGCAAGAGTTTTTATACGTATCAATTTTTGTGTGTATCACCTCCACAGTATACGTGGAGGCGATATGCGGTGGGGTAAAATGTGGGTAGGAAGGCGAGGCTGGAGGGGGGGGGGTTGGAAGGAACAAGGACAACCCATTGTTTCCTGTCCGACTCGGCTACCCCGGGGTTGCCACCGGTCCCGGCTTTTCCCGGGACAAGTCCCGTAAGATGGTATACAGAGGAATAGGATCGTTGTTTTTTTTCTAACGCAAAAATGCGGCGGCATTTGCGTGTTAAACTTCGTTGTGGTTGTCGCGCAGCGAACTGCACGACTTTGAGAGGACGCGGGCCGATTTAACAAACACAAAACTCGTCCGCGTTTTGTTGCGGCGGCAGCGGCAGGGGTGGTGATGGTGGTGGTGGAAGGTGGCAACAGCGCACCGCTCTTACTCCCCCCCCCAACACTCTCACCGCTCCGTCTCCTCCCGGACGTGCGTCACGACGCCCCCAGCGAGCGCTCCTCGCTCTCGACTCGAGCCCTGCAGCACCACCATGGCCGGAGTCAAAGGTATTTGTCGGTGTTGGGGGGGGGGGATGCCGAGGAGAGTTAGGGGGGGCGGAGGGGGGGGCGCGGGGGGGTGGGCTGAGCGCGAGGGGCCGCGCGCGCGGGGGGGGCGCGGGGGGGGGGCGCGGGGGGGGGGCGAGCGAGTGGGGGGCGTTTGTGTCTCACGGAGAGAAGAGACGACGACGATGTTTTGGGGGGCTGCAGAAGGAGAGGGATGGGGGGGGGGCGCTATCCACACATCGCTGTGGGTAGGGTTGACGGATCACGCGACGATCGCAGGGGCGAACCACCGCGCTGTGGCAAGTCGACAAAGGGGTTTTTGGTCACGGTCGGCGTGGGTTTTGACAGCTGGGAACAGCTGATCGCCCGTAGCGGGGTTTTCTTTTTCTCTCGTCCGCTGCGAGAGAAAAGCTCAACCGGTGGGAGATGGAGCGATGAACTATCTCTGTGTGTGTGTGGGTAGTGAGAGGCGGCATGCGGCTTGGGGAGGCATTCGTCCAGCAGTGTATTGATCATGGCTGATGACGATGATGGCGTTTCACCCCCCCCCTCCTTCTCTCGGGGTGTGGCGCTTCGGGCAAGATGTTCGGAGTCAGCACCGCGATTTGGAGTAACAGAGCGAGGTTTTGATAGCCTCCCTCTGCCCGTTCGTTTTGTATCGCTTATCGAGGGGGGTTATTTCCCCCCCCCCCCTAAAGTTTTGACCGCCCTACGTTCGCCTGTGTGAATGCCGTCTGTGTTAAAGGGTGCTTCCCAAAACAATGTTAACACTTCTGAGAATTTGCAACAACACCACGTTACATGTGCTGCTGCCTCCGGGCTCTGGACACCACTTGGAGATTCCAGGCAATGCGTTGACAACGATGGCGAACGAGTGGGAGACTCTTTAATTTTTTGAAGCTATTAACATGACATTTGTTATCATGTTACAGTGTAGTACCATCCGTTCTTTTACCATTAAAAACTATAGTCCCATGTAAGTGTTAACATTTATTTTGGAGCACCCCTTATATATAGGGCACGGCTTGCTCAGCACAAGGCGCCAATGCGCCAAGTGACCATCAACAGACGGCGCTGATCAAAGTTGGGAATTGAGTTGCGTGGTTCGAAGAACTTTGGTCGATGAGACGATGATGATGGGAGGAGGAGGGGTGACGTGCGGTGTGGTGAGTGGGTGGGTGAGTTATTGGGTGAGTGGGTGAGTTATATTGTGAGTGGGTGGGGGAGTTATTGGGTGAGTGGGTGGGAGAGTTATTGGGTGCCTGGGTGGGTGAGTTATTGGGTGAGTGGGTGAGTGGGTGGGTGAGTTATTAGGTGAGTGGGTGGGTGAGTTATTGGGTGAGTGGGTGAGCGGGTGAGTGGGTGGGTGAGTTATTGGGTGAGTGGGTGGGTGAGTTATTGGGTGGGTGAGTTATTGGGTGGGTGAGTTATTAGGTGAATCCGTGAGTGGGTTGGTGAGTTATTGTGTGAGTGGGTGAGTGGGTGGGTGGGTGAGTTATTAGGTGAGTGGGTGGGTGGGTGAGTTATTGGGTGAGTGGGTGGGTGAGTTATTGGGTGAGTGGGTGGGTGAGTTATTGGGTGAGTTATTGGGTGAGTCATTGGGTGAGTTATTGGGTGAGTGGGTGAGTTATTGGGTGAGTGGGTGGGTGGGTGAGTTATTGGGTGAGTGGGTGTGTTGGTGAGAATGGTGCTGTCCCACCCACCTCCTCGTGTGCCGTGCCGGCCTCCATATGTGCTCGATGAACAGCGCTTGCCCCAACGATGTGTTAGGCCTACACGGGGGATCTTTGTCTTTGTAGTTATGGTGTAGCGGTTAACGCGCTGCGCTACGAACCCGTCGACCCAAGTTCGATTCCCGCTCACGGCCAACACCAGTGACGATTATCTGAACCGGCGCGGTGTGTAAACATCGCCACTGGGGAGACAAAGGTGACCGGGCGTGGTGCTGGCCAGCCACCCCCTCGCGTGCCACAGTTCTGCCCTTCATTGGTGCTCGCTAACAGCACTTGCCCCAACAGTCTGTGAAGGCTACACGGGTGGGGATCTTTATGTCTTTGGGGCCGTCCATAAATGACGTCACGCACCTAGGGAGGGGGGGGTCAGACATTTGTGACGAGGGGGGGGGGGGGTGTTTGAGAAATGTGACGTCACATCAAAATGCGCAACTTTAAATAAATATAGACAATACTTTTTAATGTTTTCTCCTACAACATCAGAGTGCAGCGCCACGTTAAATACGCACTACAATGATAATAGTTTAAAGCGATTTTATTTTCAAAATGGAAATATAGTTTTTTTTGGGGGGGGGGGCAGAGCTTTGTGAGGTCATATTTAAGGGGGGTCTAATTTTTTGTGACGCCGTGTGACGATGGGGGGGGGGGTTGGGGGGGTCAAAAATCGTCAAAAATCGCGTGGCGTCATTTATGGACGGCCCCTTTGCTGTGACCCGCAACGGTGATGAGTGAGTCGGCCACGTGGATTTGTAACACACGTCAATGATGTAATTGTAACCGGTGAGCCGGCACAGCGGGTACGATGGTCGAGAATAATCGCGGAGTGGCAGCCAAGGAACGGGGAGCGCGGGGGGGGGGGGGATATACGGGCTCGGGTTCCACGCGGATTGCTCCACCGCAGAGCCGCGAGAGAGAAACGACGACCGCTTCGACGGGGCAGGAGGACGCCTTCGTCCAGTGCGCGGATCTACCCACGTAGTCGATAATCGGATGTCGCCGCGCGTGCGGATTGGGAAGCGTCGGTGGGATCGATTCGCATCGATTGCCCCCGTGATGACCATCGCTGCAGAATTCGTTTCGCCGAAACGCAAAACGCGAACCCGTGCCCAGCACACAGAGTCACGCGACACGGTCATCGCCATCGTCGTCATTTCGCGAACACCCTGCTCGCTTGTTTGTCTTTACGAGGCTTGATGAAACAAAGAAACGGGAAACAAGCGGGAATTATGTTTTAAATAACTCATTATATATAGATATCCCCCCGCCCGTGGATTACAGGTATAAGAACGTATACTGTATATCAGAGAACATCAGTCTAAGGGGGGGGGGCAGGACAGGCAGCCCCCCCCCCCCGACGCGAGAGGACGTCTAGCGGGGGAGACGGAGCGGCGGAATTGGCTCGGATAGAGAGGCGGCCTCGATGCGCATTGTTCAAGGGCACAGAGACACGGGAGGAGACCTGCAGTGGATCATACAAAAGAGCGCAGCTGAGAAACGTCGTTTGCATTGGAGCCCCCTCACGTGACGCTGGAGCCCCCCACGTGACGCTGGAGCCCCCCACGTGTCGCTGGAGCCCCCCCACGTGTCGCTGGAGCCCCCCACGTGTCGCTGGAGCCCCCCCACGTGTCGCTGGAGCCCCCCACGTGACGCTGGAGCCCCCCCCCCCACGTGTCACTGGAGCCCCCCCACGTGTCGCTGGAGCCCCCCACGTGCTTGTCGACACCACCGGCAACCTACCCTGGACAACGCTGCCTGGCCACTGGGGGCTGCATGGGGGGGGGGGGTGGTGGAGGGGGGGGGCTGCGTTTGGGGGGGGGGCTGCGTTTGGGGGGGCGGTAGAGGCGGGGCTTTGGATGGGGGAGCGGTGGAGGTGGGCGGGGCGGTGAAGGGGGGCGGGGCGATTGTTGCATTCTCGCGATCTCCGCCCGCCCCCGTTACCTGCATCGCAGCCGCACAGCCGTGGCCTTGATGGGAAGAATCGCCCGCATTGTGTCCGACGCGAGACCCCTTGCGGAGGGGCCTCCCGTCGCGTCTCGCCCGCCCCGGTGCCCAGTGGCGTGCGAGCGTGGTGGTGGTGGCACGGGAGACCCCGGCCAGACGCATCTTTCACGCGTCGAGACCCCCTAGAGACCCTTTGAGACCGCCCCCCCCACCAAACTCTCCTCTCCCCCGAGAGACCCCCAGTTGATTGAGAAGCGAGAAGGGGACTCAGAGCCCGCGCAACATAATGGGCGGCCTTGAAGACCCCCTTGGGGGGGGGGCAGAGCAGTGGGGGGAGGGGGGTAACCCCCGAAGCTAAACAAGGGGGCACTTTGTCCTCGGTCTAGGCGTTTGGGTGACGTGACCCTGGGTGGTGACGGCTCCTCACAAGGTCCCCTTTGTACCCCCTTCTCTCGACCCCCCCTGCCAACCCCCCCCCCCCCATTTCCTACGACAACTTACAACAAACCCCCCACACGTCATCAGCGATTGGTGGTTCCGCAATTGCGGGCAGGCCGCGTGCGTGCAAAGAATGTGCGCGCGTGTGTTTGTACAACACGCGTGTGTGTGTGCAACACCTGTGTGTGTGTGTACAACACGTCTGTGTGTGTGTGTACAAGACGTGTGTGTGTACAACACGCGTGTGTGTGTGTGTACAACACGCGCGTGTGTGTGTGTGTACAACACGCGCGTGTGTGTGTGTGCAACACGCGCGTGTGTGTGTGTACAACACGCGCGTGTGTGTGTGTGCAACACGCGCGTGTGTGTGTGTACAACACGCGCGTGTGTGTGTGTACAACACGCGCGTGTGTGTGTGTACAACACGCGCGTGTGTGTGTGTACAACACGCGCGTGTGTGTGTGTACAACACGCGCGTGTGTGTGTGTACAACACGCGCGTGTGTGTGTGTACAACACGCGCGTGTGTGTGTGTACAACACGCGCGTGTGTGTGTGTACAACACGCGCGTGTGTGTGTGTACAACACGCGCGTGTGTGTGTGTACAACACGCGCGTGTGTGTGTGCAACACGCGCGTGTGTGTGTGTACAACACGCGCGTGTGTGTGTGTACAACACGCGCGTGTGTGTGTGTACAACACGCGCGTGTGTGTGTGTACAACACGCGCGTGTGTGTGTGTACAACACGCGCGTGTGTGTGCAACACGTGTGTGTGTGTGTGTTCAACATGTGTGTGTGTGTGTACGACACGTGTGTCTGTGTACAACACGCGCATGTGTGTGTGCAACACGTGTGTGTGTGTGTACAACACGTGTGTGTGTGTACAACACGTGTGTGTGTACAACACGTCTGTGTGTTAGTACAACACGTGTGTGTGTGTACAACACATGTGTGTGTACAACACGTGTGTGTTAGTACAACACGTGTGTGTGTGTGCAACACGTGTGTCTGTGTTCAACATGTGTGTGTGTGTGTAGGACACGTGTGTCTGTGTACAACACGCGCATGTGTGTGTGTACACACACACACGCGCGTGTGTGTGTACAACACGTGTGTGTGTACAACATGTGTGTGCGCGTGTGTGTACAACACGCGTGTGTGTGTACAACACGTGTGTGTGTGTACAACATGTGTGTGCGCGTGTGTGTACAACACGTGTGTGTGTGTGTGTACAACACGTGTGTGTACAACATATGTGTGTGTGTGTGTACAACACGTGTGTGTACAACACGCGTGTGTGTGTACAACACGTGTGTGTGTGTGTGTGTACAGCACATGTGTGTACAACATGTGTGTGCGCGTGTGTGTGTGTACAACACGCGTGTCTGTGTATAACACGCGCACGCGTGTGTGTGTGTACAACACGTGTGTGTGTGTGTGTATATAACACGTCTGTGTGTGTACAACACGTGTGTGTGTACAACACGCGTCTGTGTGTGTGTACAAGACGTGTGTGTGTACAACACGTCTGTGTGTGTGTGTACAACACGTGCCTCTGTGTGTGTGTACAACACGCGTGTGTGTGTACAACACGTGTGTGTACAACACGTGTGTGTGTGTGTGTGTACAACATATGTGTGCGCGTGTGTGTGTGTACAACACGCGTGTGTCTGTGTATAACACAGGCGCACGCGTGTGTGTGTGTACAACACGTGTGTGTGTATAACACGTCTGTGTGTGTACAACACGTGTGTGTGTACAACACGCGTGTGTGTGTGTGTACAAGACGTGTGTGTGTACAACACGTCTGTGTGTGTGTGTACAACACGTGTCTGTATGTGTGTGTACAACACACGTGTGTGTGTGCAACACGTGTGTGTGTGTACAACACGTGTGTCTGTGTTCAACATGTGTGTGTGTGTGTGCGACACGTGTGTCTGTGTACAACACGCGCATGTGTGTGTGTACAACACGCGCGTGTGTGTGTACAACACGCGCGCGTGTGTTTGTACAACACGCGCGTGTGTGTGTACAACACGTGTGTGTGTACAACACGTCTGTGTGTGTGTGTACGACACGTGTGTGTGTACAACACGCGTGTGTGTGTACAACACGTGTGTGTACAACATGTGTGTGCGCGTGTGTGTGTGTACAACACGCGTGTGTCTGTGTACAACACGCGTGTATCTGTGTATAACACGCGCACGCGTGTGTGTACAACACGTGTGTGTGTACAACACGTGTGTGTGTGTGTGTACAACACGTCTGTGTGTGTGTGTACAACACGTGTCTCTGTGTGTGTGTACAACACGTGTGTGTGTACAACACTGTGTGTGTGTACAAGACGTGTGTGTGTACAACACGTCTGTGTGTGTACAACACGTGTGTGTACAACACGTCTGTGTGTGTGTGTACAACACGTCTGTGTGTGTGTGTACAACACGTGTCTCTGTGTGTGTGTACAACACGTGTGTGTGTACAACACTGTGTGTGTGTACAAGACGTGTGTGTGTACAACACGTCTGTGTGTGTGTGTACAACACGTGTCTCTGTGTGTGTGTACAACACGTGTGTGTGTACAACACGTCTGTGTGTGTACAACACGTGTGTGTGTACAACACGCGTGTGTGTGTGTACAAGACGTGTGTGTGTACAACACGTCTGTGTGTGTGTGTACAACACGTGTGTGTGTGTGTACAACACGTGTGTGTGCGCGCGTAGCAAGGCTAGACGCATTTGTCCGCTTCACTCTCGGTGAGAGGGGGCGACTGAGAGGCGCGGAGATACAGCAGCAGCTGCCACGTGACGAGCCGGCAACAACAATTGGCCACGCCCTCTGCCTGCGATCCTCTCTGTACATCAGCGCGTTGACGGGCCAATTCATGGACGTCTGCACGTGGGGAGGAAACCGGAGCACCCGGAAGAAAAAAACCACACGCGTGCGAGGGGGAAACACGCTATCCCTTGCAGATGGAACAGGCGGAGTCCACATTTTTTTGCTTTTTTCTCGGAGAGCCAGGGTACGGCTCCTCCACGATTACCCCCATGACACGGGAGTGTCGCAACATCTGTACGGTGATCCAGCAACCTTCGAGGCTGCCTCCACAGCTATAGATCACAGGCCTCGTGCAGCGTAGCCACCGCCACCACCACCACCACCACCTCGTGCTGTCAACTTATTTTTCTTGTCACATTCACCCCGCAAGGCTGCGAATGACCGAGATGCATTTAGGTAACGCGAAGTCGTTTGAGCAATACCCCAGGCTATACGTAGTCGGGATCTCTGCCTTTTGCCGAGTCCGTCATTGTGGCCGACTTCCACGCTGGTCAAGTCGAGGTGGGAGCTACCCACACTTTACCCCACCATACGCGACCTGGCCACCGATGAGCGATGCCGCACCCTGCACAGAACGCCCGGCCGGGAGTCTCAGCGGTAGAGCCATCGGTATCGCGATGTTGCCAAGTTCAATCCCTGATTTGTGGCGTGACTCAGCCCATCATCATCATCATCACCCATACGGCGTCGATAAAATGAATGCCACTTTGGGGGGACGCCAACAGTGGCTGTCCTGTGGAACGACTCGAACCCGTCATAGGAATGTGGACTTTAAGGAGATGAGCACTGCTTCTGAATGCTCTTTAAGAAGATGAGCACTGCTTCTGAATGCTCTTTAAGAAGATGAGCACTGCTTCTGAATGCTCTATGAGCAGGACATTTGCTTGGTTTTTTTTTCCCTGCTAATCGCGTTTGTAACTTGGCACAAACCCTGGCTTTGAGATCCGTTCACCAGCGCAGGAGCTGCCGCGTGCGTTGCGTCGACCATACTTCACCACACTCTTTGTGGGGGGGGGGGTTACGGTGACGGACTGCGTTGGATGCCACTCGTCACTGACGCGAGCCGCTGTGGCTGCGAATCGGTTCTCGGCTTTGGCAGTCTTTGTCGCCTCTCCGTCCGCTCTGCTGCGCGAGTTCTAATTTTAGACTGAACTGGGACTCTCATTCAGGTGAACGCGGAGATCTCCGCTGGCACGCGCCGGGTCCGCCGCGCGGAATTCGTTTTTTTTTTCCTGCGACTTCAACGGAAAAACTAAAAATTTCCACGACCCAAGGGAAACTCTCATCGCGGTGAAAGCTCCCTCTTTACGAATATTTAGTGAAATAAAAAAATAAAAAAAATCCAAATTGGGTTTAAAATATTCCACCGCAAAAATAAAAACGGGTCTCGCGACTCCTCGGGGAGGCTTCTCGCGGGGACACAGAGGCCGCTCACTCAGCCAGGGCAGCCCGGAGGGGAGGTGGTGGGGGGGCCGGCGGAAGCGGCGATTTGCCCCGAGCCTCACACAGAAGGGGGTTCCCGTACAGGCCTGGTTTGTCTCGCTATTGAATAAGGGGTGGGGGTCCACGTGGCACCTGGCCCCACTGGGCCTCCAGGAACCTCTGGGTGGGCCTGACTGGGGGGGGGGGGGTGGTGATTTAGCTGCGTCGGTTAAAAGGTTCCGGGGGGGTGGGGTGGGGGCGTGGAGGGACTTTGACCATACTTCACCAAGCTGGTCAGTGGCTCACGTCACGTCTGCCCGGTGTGCCGCAGCTGTTCGCGTCTACGGGGCACACCCGAGCCTTATCGAATGGTTTAGAATCATCATCATCGTCGTCGTCGTGAGACACGGTCTATCCACTGCTGGATGAAGGCCTCCTCCGCGCGCTGTAGCCATGCTTCACAATCCGGCGATGCCGCACTCCTGCGCGCGAGCTGATCCCAAGCACCCACATGGAGCAGCAGCAGCAGCAGCAGCAGCAGGAGGAGGACCCCTTCCTGAAATCGGTCCGTGGGGACTCCGCGTGGCTCTCCCTGGCGGACACGGTGACCCCCTTGAGGCCGCGGTGCGTCCCTGGCCCAGAGGCCCCGCGGACTTTTACCCCCCACAGCGGTCGCCTTGGGGCCGTTGTTGTGTTTAATAAAAATTTTAATAATTACCGAGGGCCACACCTCGCAATCTCCCGAGGCCATTGACAGACGGTGACGCGAGCTTTTTGTTGACCCGCTCCCCGTGACACGACGCCCTTCACCTCCCATTAATAAACCGCGATGATCAAAAATAAATTCACGGTAAACACGAGCCGCTGACTTAAATTCTCGTTGGGGGTTGGGGGGGGGGTTGACTCGGCCCATCATCAATCCTTCGGGGGGGGGGGAGGAGGGTGTCGATAAAATGCCTACCACTTTACTCGCCCCCCGTCAGAGTAATGAGGAATTTCCACCGCTGGCTCTGCGTTGCCATAAACAGGAGAGGAGCAGCAATGCCTCGATGCTGACTCGAGCGCGACGTCAATCATTCGTCGTCTTTGTCGTTGTTGTTTAGCCAGGACAGCCTCGCTGGGTCTCATGACCAACTTTTCACAGTAGCGTTGCAACGAATGCCGCCGCTGCAGCTGCCGCCGTGTGGGATCCATATCGAGTAGCGGGGGTCCGCCCGTGGCTGTGCTGAGCACCACGGCCTCCTAGCGGGGCCCAGTTCGCTCGGGGCTCGTGCACGGGATGTGCTGTACTGTCTGTGCGCGTGTGTGTAGGGGAGCGGCGGTGTAGCGGATAGCGCTACGCTGCACCACGATCCCGGCGACCCGAGTTCCATTCCCGCTCACGGCCAACACCAGTGGCGATTATTTGAGTCGGTCCTTGGCCTCCCCTAGGTCGACTCAGCCTCAAATGAGTACCTGGGGCAGTGTGTAAACATCACCACTGGGAGACAAAGGCGGCCGGGCGTGGTGCTGGCCACCCACCCCCTCGTGAGCCGTGCCGGCCTTCATAGGTGCTGCTCGCTAAACAGCAGTTGCCCCAACAGTCTGTTGAGGCTACACGGCGGATCGATCCTTGTGTTTTTTTTGCGTGCACGTTGAACTTCTTTTGCGCCGCACGTAGCCGACCGCGGCTGGTCGGAGGCGCGCCACGGGCTGACGAGCCGCGTTGTGAACGTCCACGTGCCACTGGCCGTGTCTCCCCTCCAGCGTTGCTGGGGTTATCCCTCGGAGGAGCCGTCGGACTCATGTTCCTCATGCTGGCCTGCGGACTTCCCCAGTACAAGTGAGTGCGCTCGCCTCCTCATCCTCCCCACATCATCATCAGCAGCAGCAGCAGCAGCCATGACCTTATCCACCGCTGGATAAAAAAAAATCCCTCGACGTCTCGAGTCCTCCCTGGCGCCTCCCATGCTACCGGCCGATTCCGTCGCCTTGTATCTCGGCCGCGGGTCCCTTCGAGCCGAGATGCTTCCGGGCCCGAGCCACGCCGAAGTCCGGACGATGTCACGCCAGCGTGAGCACGTCACCCGCATCCCGCGGCGTTTTTTGTGATGTCACAACCCACCACCCACCCATCCTCCACCCCAGCCTTGTGTCCCGCGCAAATACGCCATCATCTTTTTTTATTATTATGGGACCTTTATTGCCAGTATCAAAATATAACAATAGCTTTTGCCCTTTCTGGCAATAAAACAGTTGTGTTAAGATGTTCAAACACCAAACGGAAGCCTTGCTCAAGGAATCCTGTCTGCATTAACCACACGTACTTGTGGTGAACATGCACACACACAAAAAAAAACATGCTCTCCTAATATATATTGTTCTTGAAACTGATTGGTCCGCACCAAGTTTTGCTGGCTGGCTGGAAAGACGTGGGGACGGAGGGACGGTCACGTCCGAAGGACGTTGCGGGCTTCAGGTGAAGCTCAAAAGAGATTTAACTTGGCGGTTGCTGTGACGGCGGCAGAGATGTTCCGCCGGGTGGCGCAGTGAGAGAAGTTCCAGCCGTCACCACCGGGTGGCGCAGTGAGAGAAGTTCCAGTCGTCACCACCGGGTGGCGCAGCTGCTGCAAGTGAGAACGTTCAGCAGCGTTTGGTTCGACGCAAGGAAAACTCTGGACCGGGGTTCGGCGTCCCGCAGTCTTATCTGGTGGGCGGAGGTTGCAGGCGCTTTGGGGAGCTCAAGAGTAATGGGGGTGGGGGGCGGAGATTGAGGAACCCACGTGGTGTGTGCGATATTTACGGTGGTGTCATAACACCATCATCATCGTCGTCGTCAGCACCATTACAGCCATCATCGATAATATCGCGATAGTATTAGCTGCCTTATCATCAGTGATATGACATCATCATCTGCCATCATTTGCCTTCATCACCATCGTCATATTTCTTCGGTTCAAGAATATAAAATCAAAGTCGCCGACCAAACCCAAAGAGTCCAGCTTGACTTTTTTTCCCCCGAGCCTCGCACAAACACACTGCGGGTGCCCAGACCCCCACGACACCCTTCGCACAGCGGCCGCGCGCTCCCCCAACTCTGGACCCCGTCGCACGAATGTGGAATTTCCGCCGCCGCAGACGCCACCCGCACGCCGCAATTCCAGACGACGCGGGCTCTGACCGCCCCCTCCCTCCCCACCTTCCCCTCTGCCTCCCCCCCTCTGCCCCCCTCCCCAGCTCCTACTGGCCGCTGTTCGTGCTGCTCTTCTACGCGCTGGCGCCCGTGCCGTGCTGCGCCGCTCGCCGCGTGTCCGGCGACGCCGACACGGGCGGCGGCGGCGGCTTCGGCGCCGAGCTGGGGCTCTTCTTCACCACGGGGGTCGTGGTGTCGGCGTTCGGCCTCCCCGTTGTGCTGGCGCACGTCGGCACGGTGACTGGCCGCACGCCACACGCCTGCATCAGAGGCAGCGGCGGCGGGAGTAGCAGCGGCAGTGGCGTCAGAGGTGGCAGCGGAATCGGCAGTATCGGAAGTAGCAGCGGTGCCAGCAGTAGGAAAGTAGCAGCGGCAGCAAAAGTAGCAGAAGTAGCAGCAGTATCAGAAGTAGCAGCACAGTCAGAAGTAGCAGCAGAGTCAGAAGTAGCAGCAGAGTCAGAAGTAGCAGCATTATCAGAAGTAGCAACAGTATCAGAATTAGCAGCAGTGGCAGCAGTAGCAGCAGAATCATAAGTAGCAACAGTATCAGAAGTAGCAGCAGTATCATAAGTAGCAGCATTATCAGAAGTAGCAACAGTATCAGAAGTAGCAGCAGTGGCAGCAGTAGCAGCAGTATCAGAAGTAGCAGCGGCAGCAAAAGTAGCAGCAGTATCAGAAGTAGCAGCAGCATCAGAAGTAGCAACAGTGGCAGCAGTAGCAGCAGTATCAGAAGTAGCAGCAGTATCATAAGTAGCAACGGTATCATAAGTAGCAACAGTATCAGAAGTAGCAGCAGTATCATAAGTAGCAACAGTATCAGAAGTAGCAGCAGTATCAGAAGCAGCAACAGTATCAGAAGTAGCAGCAGTATCAGAAGTAGCAACAGTATCAGAAGTAGCAGCAGTATCAGAAGTAGCAGCAGTATCAGAAGTAGCAACAGTGGCAGCAGTAGGCAGTGGCAGGAGCAGCAGCGGCGTCTCTTCTTATTTTCCCAGGAGAGGCGACGCATGCCTCGCCGCATGCGTCGTGTGTCACGTGGGTCACGCGTTGTCACGTGGGTCACGTGGATCACGTGGGTCACGCGTTGTCACGTGGGTCACGTGGGTCACGCGTTGTCACGTGGGTCACGTGGATCACGTGGGTCACGCGTTGTCACGTGGGTCACGTGGGTCACGCGTTGTCACGTGGGTCACGTGGGTCACGCGTTGTCACGTGGGTCACGTGGGTCACGCGTTGTCACGCGTTGTCACGTGGGTCACGTGGGTCACGCGTTGTCACGTGGGTCACGCGTTGTCACGCGTTGTCACGTGGGTCACGCGAGCCGGCGAGCGGCCGAGCGGCTCGCTAAACGATGTTCACAAATCTCCCCGACCTTTTCGCATTTTACAAATCCGTACCTGTCCGGCTGTAATAAAAAAAAAACATTCCCCAACCCCCCCCCCAACCCCGCCCCCGCACGGTCTGCTAATTCCGACCCCGTGACCCCCTCCGCAGATTGCGTGGGGCGCGTGCGCCCTCGTCCTCGCGGCGGACGCCGCTGTCTTCTCCACCATCCTCGCCTTCTTCCTCGTCTTCGGCCGCGGCGACGACGCCGGCTGGAGCTCCTGGTGACCCCCCCCCACCCACCGCCCTCCTCATCCCGCCTGGCCGTGGCCCCGCCAGGCCCTGGCGGCGGCGTCGCCCACGGCTGCCCGACAATCTTCAGCATCTCCGGCTCTGCACGACCACGCGTGGCGTGCAGGGGGCGCCTGAAGATGGTTCTGATCGGCCGAAGGCGGTCATCATCGACGTAATAAAAACGTGCTCTTCTGAAGATGTCTGCAATCTTCTGAAGACCGATATCATTTGAATCAGACCCTCATCTGAATCAGACCCTTATCTCGTTATTATCAGCTCTAACCAAAGGAAAATTTTCTATGAGAGGATTCAACGGAACGCATGAACGGCAACAACAGCAACTGCAATTCACCGCGTCGTGCGGCCACCCGTCCCGGAATTGGCCTCTGTGCCCGGCTGGGAGGGGTTGGCTGTGTCCCGAGGTCCCGTGCCGGTGTCGTGCCGGTGTTGTGCCGGGGCTCTCACGTGGGACGCTCGCGCGCCGTGTTGTCAGTGGCCCGTCCCGAGCGCCGACTGAGAACCCGCGTGCGTTTTGGCCTCCGGTGGGAAAAGGCGACGGGCCCAACCACCGGCACCTCCTCCACTCGCTTTCCGGCAGCGCAGCGCTCCGTGTGGGCAGGGAGGGGGGGGAGT
The DNA here is from genome assembly GCF_048934315.1 of Petromyzon marinus. Taxonomy (NCBI): domain Eukaryota; kingdom Metazoa; phylum Chordata; class Hyperoartia; order Petromyzontiformes; family Petromyzontidae; genus Petromyzon; species Petromyzon marinus. The sequence goes on along the minus strand of NC_133710.1, from coordinate 3,284,078 downwards.
GCTGGCGGGGTGGGAGGGGGGGGACACGCGGGAGAGAGGAAAACGAGCGACAATCGTGGCACAGTCCGCCGTGACGCAACCAAGAGATGTCCCGCGCCACCCCCCCCACGACCTCTGCCCCCTGTCAAATTGACCACCCCCCACCCCTCTCTGAGCAGCCTGCCGCCCGGGCCACCGCTCGAGATCCGTGAACCCCGGTGCAGTCGCACTCGCTGGCCGCGGCGCCTCTGGGTTCGCGCAGTGATTCGCTCGCCGCGCCCGTGGGATCCTGGGAACGTGTCGCATGGCTGCTACTGCTGCTGTGTGTGTGCGTGCGTCTTCGTTTGTGTCGGGGAGCGGTGGAGCAGTTGTAAGCGCGCTGCGCTCGCAAGCCGGCGACCCGAGTTCTATTCCCGCTCACAGCTGACACCAGTAACAGCCTCCCCCCCCCTAGGTCGACTCGGCATCAAATGAATACCTGGCGCGATGTATAAACATTGCCACTCGGTGCTGTTGCCACTTGCTCACAGCAATTTCCCCCAGAAGTCTGTGCAGGCTACACGGCGGGGGTGGGGGGGGGGTGGAACCTTTACGCGTGGATGGGTGCCGCACAGGGCTGGCATTTGCATGGAATGTGCGTGGCTTCGCCCTGAGCGATGCCTTCCTCCGTGTGTTCCCCCCAGCCCCACCTGGGTCGGTATGGAGGAGCAGTCACGTGGTCCAACTGGTGGGGGGGAGGGAGAGGGGGGGTCTGCCCCCCCCTCTGCCTTCCCTCTACCAATTAAACAAACAATTAAACGCCCCCCCCCTCCCACCGCAGCCACCTCTACCCCGCCCATCGCCACTGCTACCCGGGCGCGATGTCTCGCGCCGCGCACCGCCGACCCGTGCCCCCCCCCCCCCCCCCGGGGGTTCGCGTCGCTCGCTCCGCCTTTTTGCCGCAGGCATCATGTTCGACGTTTCGAACATGATGCCCGGGACCTTCTTTAGTTCCGTTTCTGCCCACGTGGCGTCTCCCGCCCCCCCCCTCCTCCACCGCGGTATCGCTGATCCCTCGCCGTCCATCGTGTGGGACTCTTTCGGTTGTTGCTGCTGCTGCTGCGTTTGAAGAATACAACACGCTTCTTCTCCACAGTGGACGGCTCCGTTTTGATTCTCTTCTGCCCGTCTTGCACCGCGCCACACCGCGGCCCCTGCCTCAGGAGCCCCGAGGGTCAACTGCGCGGCTGGTTCAACGGTAACCGCTAACCGGTAACCGTTAACCGTCTAAAGGATCAGTTACCGGGTCCAAAAGTTAGTGGACTTCAATCGTGGATCAAACTGATTCAAGAAATGTTCCCACTCTACCCCCCCCTCTACCCCCCACATTGTTTCAGAGTTGGATTTGAACCGTGCTGCCCACGGTAGCCAGGAGATGTTAGCTAGCTCGCCTGGTATACAGGAGGTCGTGGGTTCCATCCCAACCCTGACGCCTGTTGCATATTTAGAGTTTGCGTGTCTCTCATCATCATCGTCACGGTAGCCAGGAGATGTTAACTAGTTCGCCTGGTACACAGGAGGTCGTGGGTTCCATCCCAACCCTGACGCCTGTTGCATATTTAGAGTTTGCGTGTCTCTCTCCCCATGGTCGCGTGGATTTTCCTCCGCGTCACTCCGGTTCTCCTCCCCCCGCCCCCACTCCACACTTAGAATAAACGTCACGCGTTTAGAGCATTTGGCGACTGCCATAAATGTCCACGCGGTGATAAGCCCCTAAGTTGAGCCATCGGTTGTGAGCCCAAGGTCGATTCTGAAAGAGAGCTGCCTTATCTGGTCAAATTAAAAAAAAGTTTATATCGTTTTAGTTTAGCCTCGGGCTCACGGGTAGCAACCCCCCGCCCGAGTGCTCCACAGTCGTGCACCTCGCATCCCCGGTAGCAGCCGTGATGGACAACTCTGCAGGGCTTGTGTATGAACAACCTCGTGCGGTTTGCAGAAGTTGATGTGGACCAGAGAGTCGGCGACGGCGGCGGCGGCAGTGGTGGTGGTGGTGCATTGAGATGAGAGAATAATATTTCCATAACCGCCACCACCCGACACAGCCAACTCGTAAGGGTCGTCACGTAAAACAGAACGTGGCCAATTCGTCACTAGTACAGCACCAACCGGTGTGTTGGAGAGCCAAGCGACAACATTTACAATTCGAGTAACGACGTTTCGCCAATAATTGCAACTAGCTTCATCAGGCGACAGTCAGATTTGTGGAGAAGTCCTCCACTTGTTTCGTTCCTTATATAGCGGCGTAGATGTGGTGACCACGCTTCATCATGCATGTGCAGTAAGACTTCACAAATCTGGCTGTCTGAATCTGATGAAGCTAGTTGTAATTACTGGCGAAACGTCGTACTCAGATTGTAATTGGCCACGTTCTGTTTACGTGACGACCCTTACTAGTTGGCTGTGTCGTGTTTAACGACGCAACATTTATATATTGACGCGATCTAACCCGACAGACCTGTATTAGGGAGGATATTGGTCCCGGAAGCGTGCAACTCCTAACTACTACGTGTTAAACAGAATACGATTTGCCTACATTGTTGACTCTATAAGTTGTTCTGAACCCCTCCCGGGAATTCCCTCCCCCCGCGCGCCCGATTTGCATAGCAGCTCCTTGGCTGATGTAGCTGCGATTATGGGGGGAGGGGGAGAGAGGAGGGGGAGAGAGGGGGGGAAGAGGGGGGAGGGAGAGGGGGGGAGGGAGAGGGGGGGAGGGAGAGGGGGGAGGGAGAGGGGGGGAGGGAGAGGGGGAGGGAGAGGGGGGAGGGAGAGGGGGAGGGAGAGGGGAGGGGGTACTCCTCATGACGCCGCAGCATTGCTGTAGACACGGGGCCAACTGACTCATCGCCACCGTCATCGTCGTTGTCCTGGAGATTCTCAATCAGTGCGACATCATTTGACAAAGAACAGCATCTGAAGCGCGGAACGGACACGCCGCGTCTCTCGTAGACATCCCATCGGCCGCACGGCCTCAATGCAAGTCAAAACTTTGGACCGGTTTCGCCATCCAGTGTCTCATCAGCGGAGTCAGTCCTTTCTTCAGCCATTGGTCCAACACAAGTGAAACTCTGGACCGGTTTCGCTATTCAGTGTCTCATCAGCGGAGTCAGTCCTTGCTTCAGCCATTGGTCCAACACAAGCGAAACTCTGGACCGGTTTCGCCATCCAGTGTCTCATCGGCAGTCAGACCCAAGGGGGCATTGCACAACTATATAAACAGTTGACGACGTGAGTTCAGTGGGGGTGGAGGAATGTGGTTCTTCTGCCCAGACCACTGCCGAGTCATTGAGGAAGCTCGGTTTGAAATCCCCCCACCCCCCCCCCCCCGGTTTTCTCTCGGTGTAAATGTATTGTCGAGATATGCCCGTTTGGTCACAGCCGAGTTACGTTTGATTGGGGCCCCAGGAACTGTTGTAGTTTAGAGTGTGGCCCCTAGCCCCTTGCCCATTGTTGTGGGGGCACGAGTGGCTTGAGCCTCACGTCCGGTGCCCCCTACTCTTGGCCGTTTTTTAACACCGCTCCCGCACTACACCACCCCCCCCCCCCGACGATGCCAATCACATCCCACATAGCTGAGATTGCCTTTTGGGCCCAGGGAATTCTGTTGACGAGAGTTGTGGCTTCGGCGCGTGACAGGGGACGGAAGCGTTTGCTCGTCAGGTATGTGGGACTCTGCCGGGCACGGCGGACATTCTGATGTCGCGTTTGGCGGCGACAGCAGCAGCAGCAGCACCAATCTGGTTCAGGAGCGAGATAATTCCAACGCCGAGGTCTGCCGGCCACGACGAATGGCAGGAGTAAAGAGAGAGTAAAGAGAGAGAGAGACAGGGGGAGGATTTCACCACGAATCTGGCTGTCCGCCTGATGGTGCTAGTTGTAATTACTGGCGAAACGTCGCACTCCAGATTGTAAATGTTGTGGCTTCTCTCTCCAACGCACCGGTGTGCCGTACGAGTAACGAATTGGCACGTTCCGTTTACGTGACAAACCTTTATAATTGGCTGTGCCGGGTGTTGGCGGGTTTAGCGGCACAATTATATATTTATACGATCTAACCCCCCCCCCCCCCAAAAAAAAAAACTATTTTACGGACGACTTCGTGTAGTTTATATATTCCGCCTCCCTACGGCATTGGTTCCGAGTCACGTGCCACCTGCACGAGTCTCTACCAGCGAGCGCACCGGAACATCAAAAGTGACAGATGAAGCCACCGGCGATGCTGCTGCCACAGCGGAGCAATGGCGGGGACCACACTGGACTCGCAAACCTCTGTCGACCGAGCAGTGTCAGCTTGGTTCAGCACAGCCAGTCGATTGGCAGGCCGCGTACCATTTTGGTGGGTGGGTACACACGCCTCTTCTAAGGCGTCTTGCCAGTGTGGCTGAAAGGGGCCCCGAATACCCTCCGGCACCTCCATCCCAAGCGGAGGGGGGGGGGCCCCCTTCCGCCAGTGGCGACGTGAGCACGCAATCGCAGGGCAGGTCCAACGTGCCCACGGAGATGGAGCGGCATGAAATCGGCCCTCGTGTGTGCGGAGGGCTACACTGGACCGTTGCACCGCAAGGCCGCGAGAGACTGCGGCGACTTTCATAGGCTTTCATCCAGCAGTGGATCGATCGTGGCTTGGAGTCGGTAACCTGGGGCTCTGGATTCGCATGCGGCTATTCAGGGACTGCTTCGTGACGTTGCACCGCCCCACTGGAAATATCGAGGGGTAGTTTTTGTTGTTATCTAACTCGAAAAAAAGTGTCTCTTCTTGTTATTTTTGCTTACGGCCCCCTGTTCGTGGCTGCTGCTGTTGATGTTGCAATGCGGTTCAGCACAGGGGGCGATGTCCCCTCTAGCCATGACGCGTCCTGCCCAAGCCCCGTTCATTGCTCATCACACGACGCCGCAAATTTCCGATACGTGCTCTACTCGCTGTTTACCTTTCTGTCTCCCGAGGCCATTGTGACTCTCGAGTGCTTTTCTGTGCGCGCTTTGATCCGTTGATCACAGCGGGCAATATGCGCCTTCAAACAAAATGACACGCGTTTATTTTTTTTATAGGAATCCATATGCCAACGCGTGATTATTCGTTTTCCTTTTAAACCCGCGTCGCCTAACAATGCCATCGGGGGTTCACGGCGTGAGTGGCTTTGTCCTCGTAGCGCGACAATTGGGTCCCCGCCTGAAAAAGGTAAAGCCGCCGAGACAAAAACAAGGAGTCAACCTGGTCCAGAAGCTGGCGAGCGCAAGCTGTGGAGCATCAGCACCCTCGGTGCTACGGACATCAACAATGACCCTTTGTGTACTCTGTAGCAGAATACTGTGCACTAGCATTGACCACACGTAGTCACCACTCGACCTGTTGATGTCCAACTGAACGCTGCAATGCGGTATATCACTGGAGCCCTCAAGTTGACCCCGACACTCTTAAGTTGACCCCAACACCCTGGTTGACCGTGGTGTCAAAAATCTCTCTCCCACCCCACCGCCACATCGCTGCAACCTTCCGAGAAGTTCTGCAAATACAGGAAGAGAGTCGCCTTCCCGTTCACCGGGAACTCAATAACGTCCCTTGTCATTTCTTGAAGTCACAGCTCTCGGCGATGGGGCAACGACGCTTGCCCAGCGGTGTAGCGCGCTCGCCGCAGAGGTTCACGGTTCGAATCCATCAGCCGCCCTGGCCAATGCCGCGTTATGTATTGACCATCGAGTCCACGCCAGTTGCCTGGTCCTTAATGATCCCACAAAGTCGTTCGCAAGAGTCGGCCACTGCGTGCGGGCGTCACGGTTAAAACAAATAATGCCGATGTGACAAATCACACCGCAGATTACTCGACTGGGATACGCACAGTAGCAATTATTCCCCCCCCCCACCCTACTGCCACAACGTGGCAATACCCTCACAAGAAAGGTATTTGGGTTATATCGTGTAAGTATAAATGTGTCATAACCCTCCAACACCGGCACAGTAAGGTTTGTCACGTAAACCAAACGTGCCAATTAGTTACTAACTTCAGCCCACCGATGTCTTGGAGAGTAAATCCATGGATTATAAATGTTCACAAATTATAAATGTCGTGGATTTACTCTCCAACACATCGGTGGGCTGAAGCAGTAACTCACTGGCGCGTTTTGTTTACGTGACAAACCTTACTGGCTGTGTCGGGTGGTGTGGAGGGTTACGACACATCTATACTGAACGCGATCTAATCCAAAAACCTTTATTATGAATACTATTGGTCGCGGAAGCGTACGTGTTCAACTGCCAATACCCTTCCTGGAAAAAAAGAGTCACGAGTACCACTTGGTAGTGCTCAATAATGACGGGAGCTCGCTCGTAAAAGGTTACCTCGCACAGCCACGAACACGAGGTCACTCTGGCACAATGAGCCCGAGTCCATTCAAGGCGGGCTTTGTCAGTCATCCCCAGACGACTGTGGAACTTGGTGTAGATGCCACTTGGGCGGCAGGCGAGGCGATCGTAGAATGTGAATACGTGCTTCTAGACTCGAAAACGCCCGCGGACATTGCGTACAGACCCAGAGGCGCGCATAGGGATCCCTGGGCTTACTTAGAGAACCAATTACATCGAGACCAATGGATTCACGTGAAACACCCATAGACGTGCACAGGGATAGATAGACTCGCATAGAGCACCGTAGAGAGAGCACATAAACAAACAGACTCAAAGAGACCCGCAGACTCTCCGTTGTAATTCTATTGGGACGTGTCAGTTAACGATGGTAATGGGACTGAGATCACCAACTCACTACAGGGTTCATACTCATTGGTTCTTTCGGTAAAGTTACGTAGATAGGAAAATGAATAATAGATCACTGTGTGTAGAGTCACGTAGATAGGAAAATAAATAATAGATCACTGTGTGTAGAGTCACGTAGATAGGAAAATAAATAATAGATCACTGGGATCTATTATTTATTTTCCTATCTACGTGACCTTACCGAAAGAACCAAAGAGTATGAATTCCTGCAGTCACGAAAGCTTCAAATCAAGATCACTACAGGGTTGTGGGTCTCTGTGGGTTTCTAGGGCCATGCGTCTTTTGTGTGAATCACTGGTGGCCGGGCTGAGACCATCAACTCACGACACACTGAGAAACCAGTTGAATCAAAGGTTGGGGTTGTGTGGGCTGAAGCACGGATTCGAGCCCAGGATGTCGGTGGTGCGATCTCAGAGCGCGTGACCGTTTTCGGACGCCCGTCTGCCCTGGGGATCAACTCTTTGATCGGCCTCCCCTAATATTACCCCGGGGGCTTTTGCGGTTGCGGTGAACGTCGCGTGCGGTGCCAATTCCGATTGCCGCCGGCGAGGACGCAGAGCGGGGATAGAGAGAGATAAAAAAAAATAGCTTCTCAGCTCGGGGGGTGGGGGGGACTTCACTCGCGAGACAAACTTCTGATTCTGACCTCGATTGTTCGCGCATGTGGGGACATTGGCCCGTTGCGGCACCAGCTCAGCAGGTCGCCTCAGGAGCACCCACACCCGGCTTGCTTCCGTCTCAGGTCACCATTGATCGCCCATGTTGTACGCATGTGTAAGGACGACTTCGACGCACTCGTCTCGAGATGGTTTATTTGATTAAGGAGCCACGTGTTCACACTCGGACAGGCGGAGACCCCCCACTGCAAGAGCCCCGAGTTTCCCGCGCATCTCCCTTATATACGGTCCGAGGCCACGCTCCCATTCCCGAACCTTCTCACAGACTCAACCGTCCTCTTCCGTCACCTGGCCCCGCTCCTATTCTCGATCATTCCCGCAGCCACCAGTCCATTTGGACTGCAAGCTGACTCCCCTGTCACTACTTCCCGTGGCCACTAGTCCATTCACACTGCTGGCCGACTCCCCTGTCATTACTTCCCGTGGCCACTAGTCCATTCGCACTGCAGGCTGACTCCCCTGTCATTACCTCCCGTGGCCTCTAGTCCACTCACACCGTAGGTTGACTCTACTGTCATTCCACATGTATGTTGAACTTCTTTGGCACTGCACGCAGCCAACCGTGCTAATGTTGAGCAAATAGCCCATGGGCTCGAACAGGTATGCGTGTCACACCGAGGCGGCAAGGATGTCGTGGGTTCCGATGTATTTCCGCGTTCAATTCCGAGTGAATTACATTGACAGTCGCATAATTCGTTGCTATAGATGAATTGTAGCCGCAAGAGTGATGCAACCTTGTGTGGTGCAGATAGGTGACCCATCTGGTGTGGTCTTCACGTGCTCACAGGCCCTCGAGTGCCCAGCGGCCAGCAACAACCATCCACCTGTAACTGCCGCTGTGCACATCTGACACCTTGTGACACCAGTGAGTCCCACCTCTGACGCTCAGCCCCGTAACACCCGTGCATCACCTATGCACCTTCCCCCCCACCGCTCCTCGCCTGTAACACCCGCGGCTATCACCGTGACGCCTGTACGCCTCGCCGGAGACACCCGCGATTCATCGGTGACGCCCGCTCACCCTGCGCGACACGAAGATGAGAAGCCGGGGCAGTGCGAATCGCGAGGGGCGCGTGGTGGGCATGACGGACGCCGCCAGGGCACTGCCCGACGCGCCACCGAGGGCGGCACGTGACACAACCAGCGTGGGAAATGTTGTCATTGTTACCAAATATTTTATTTAAAAGTCAGTTGCGAACGACAGGAGCGAAGGGGGGGGGGGGAATGTACGAACGGCCAGCAACAAACAGGCACGTTTCACACGGGTGACCGCGCCTCTCCTTGAATTGAGCCGAGGCTATTTGATTGCGGGAGCTTGGGAAGAGAGGCGGCGATGATGGGAGGGAGCGGATTCCAGAGTGGAGCAGTGCCGGGAGGGGAGCAGAAAGAGAAGCGAAGCGAGCTGCAGTGTGGCGACTGGGTGGGCGAGTGTGTGAGTGGGTGGGGGTGACTGTGTGAGTTGGTGGGCGAGTGTGTGGCTGAGTGTGTGAGTGGGTGGGGGTGACTGTGTGAGTTGGTGGGCGAGTGTGTGGCTAAGTGTGTGAGCGGGGTGGGGGGAGACTGTGTGAGTGGGTAGGTGACTGAGTGGATGAGTGACTGCGTGAGTGGGTGAATGAGTAGGTGAGTGGGTGAGTGAGTAGGTGAGTGGGTGGGTGAGTAGGTGAGTGGGTGGGTAGGTAAGTGTGTGAGCTGGTGGGTGACTCTGTGAGTGAGTGGGCGAGTGGGTGAGTGACTGTGTGAGTGGGTGAGTGTGTGAGTGGGTGGGTGAGTAGGTGAGTGGGTGGGTGAGTAGGTGAGTGGGTGAGTAGGTGAGTGGGTGGGTGAGTAGGTGAGTGGGTGGGTGAGTAAGTGAGTGTGTGAGTGGGTGGATGAGTAGGTGAGTGGGTGAGTAGGTGAGTGGGTGAGAAGGTGTGTGAGCTGGTGGGTGACTGTGAGTGAGTGGTGAGTGTGTGAGTAGGTGAGTGGGTGGGTGAATGTGTTGCTGTGACCTACAGTGCGATCTTCATCCAGCAGTGGATAGGCCATGCCAGATTATGATGCGGAGAGGCATTCACATTCACCTGTGGCTAGACCATGGCTGATGGTAAAAAAGATTAACTTTATTATTTTATTTAACTGCTCCTCGTGATCAGCCGAGGGGGGTGGGGGGAGCTGCTGTGACGTCATCTCCCAATGTCCCACTCCGCGTGCGGATTGGTCGCCCCCCCCACCCCCCCGTGCGTCTCGAATTCAATGCACGGGGACGTTGCACGCGCTCGCAGCCAATGGCAATGGAGCAAAAGCCCTCGTGCGTTGCTTCGTGTGGGTGAGACGAGATTAGCCGCGCTTGCCCATGCTCATGCGGACAGTCGTGATAATTGTATTGTTTTATATTTTTATTATTTTATTGTTTCCCTTCTACGTGACTTTACCGAAAGAACCAAGAATATGATACATGTATATTTACACGATATAACCCCCCCCCCACCACCACCACACCTCTATTATGGATAATATTGGCCGCGAAAGCCGACTACTTACTATTACTACGTGTTAAACTAGAAATCTAACAATTGTAGTAGTGGGCGGGGCGAACGGCATGCGTGGGCGCGGTCTACGCGGTGACGTGTGCAGGGCTGGCACCACCCCCTTCACCCTCCCGCTGGGGGTGAGAAGGGCCGGAGTGGGCGTGGTCTCTGCGGTGACGTGACGGAGCTGGCCCCGCCCTTGCTGGGGTTCGGAGAAGTGCCTGTGGGTGGGCGTGGCCGACGTTAAGGAACTGACCGCGCCCTCGCTCGGGATGAGAAGCGCCGGTGTGGGCGTGGACTCTCTCGGTGACGTAGCGGGGATTAGCCCCACCCACCCCCGCTGGGGGAGGGGGGACGCCATGGGCAACCTCCTCCACCATTTCCGTCGTCGGCACCACCACCACCAACATCCCCACGGCAGCTGTAGGGGTACCGGCAGCGTGCGGGTGCTGCTGCTGCTGCTGGGCTCAGTGTTGAGAAACGGCGCGACAACCTTAAACGTGAAGGTGGTCGGCTGCAGCGAGCGGAGGAGGAGGAGGAGCAGCAGAGGCCAAGCTCTCTGCCTGACCACGGCATCAGAAGCCAGGGGCAGCAGCAGCAGCAGTAGGATCAGGAGCAGCAGAGGCCAAGCTCTCTGCCTGACCACGGCATCAGAAGCCAGGGGCAGTAGCAGTAGCAGGAGGAGTTAGTGAGGTGAGGGGAGGTGAGGGGGGACCGTGAGCGATACGCGGCCATTCACCGAAGGTTGGAAGTTTGCGCTGTTCACCCGGCGCTGAGGTGAGGCGATAAGTTGCGGCTTAAATCCGCGAGAGGCATAACAATACAAACTCCAGAGGTCAACGACGGTGGACGTGAACTTCGTCGTCGTTTAGGAGGCCGAACGGGCTTGGCTTCGCTAATCGAGTTTCGAGGCGAGACTTTAACTGGAGGGGAGGAGGGGGGGTAGGTTGAGGGTCGAAGTGTCGAGGCTGTCGATAAGAGATTGCGGTAGTTGACACTGTTGGTGGTGGGTTGAGAGAGAGAGAGCTGCTGCTGCTGCTGCCCTCGAGTGGCTCGCTGGGGGCAGGAGGAGGAGAGAGAGAGAGAATCTCGCCATGCGACCACGCGAGCGCCTCTTCCTGCTCGTCGGCCTCTGCGTGGTCGTCGTCTCGTCCGTCTTCGTCTTCTCCAAGTACGTGGACGTGAAGAGGTTCGTGGTGCTGGGCCGCCAGGCGCGGATCCACGTCGAGAGCGAGATCGGTGAGGCCGTCGTCCCCTCGCTCCCACGGCGCGCGTTCCTTGGCAGCTCTGGTGGCTTTGGTGGTGGTGGTGGCTGTGGTGGTGGCTTTGGTGGTGGTGGCTGTGGTGGTGGTGGTGGCTGTGGTGGTGGTGGCTGTGGTGGTGGTGGCTGTGGTGGTGGCTGTGGTGGTGGTGACTTTGGTGGTGGTGGTGACTTTGGTGGTGGTGGTGACTTTGGTGGTGGTGGCTTTGGTGGTGGCTGTGGTGCCCGACTGATGATGCTGTGGTTGTGGTGGCGGCTGTGGTGGTGGCAGCTGTGGTGGTGGCTGTGGTGGTGGTGGCTGTGGTGGTTGTGGCTTTGGTGGTGGCTTTGGTGGTGGTGGCTGGTGGTGGTGGATGTGGTGGTGGCTGTGGTGGTGGTGGCTGTGGTGCCCGACTGATGATGTTGTGGTTGTGGTGGCGGCTGTGGTGGTGGCGGCTGTGGTGGTGGTGGCGGCTGTGGTGGTGGTGGCGGCTGTGGTGGTGGTGGTGGCTGTGGTGGCTGTGGTGGTGGTGGCTGTGGTGGTGGTGCCCGACTGATGATGTTGTGGTGGTGGCTGTGGTGGTGGTGGCTGTGGTACCCGACTGGTGATGCTGCTGCTGAAACCACAGTACTACTACTACTCACTGTCACTCCTGCACGCTCAGTTACTTGTGCACAATCACTCCTGCTGCTGCGCTCCATATTACTACGCCCTGACACGACTACAATCAGCACTAACTACTACTACTGCTGCTCTTGTTACTACTGCACACTCAGTTACTTGTGCACAATCACTCCTGCTCAACGTTACTACATACACAGTTGCTACTGCACTATCACCACGAGTGATGCTCGTTGTTACTCCACTGCTCAAGTCGGGGGCCATACATTGAGTCCGTACGTATGGAGTTGGTAGAGGGGGGTTAACCCAAATGCGTAGCTTGCCTATGGGGGTTCTACTGACAATGCACGTATGCATAGGGAATGGGGGGGGCTGAAGCCTCGATACTAATTTGTCTACATTGCCCTTCAAATCAGCCACAGTTCAGTTTCTTCAGTTGTCAGACCACAAGTACTGCCGGGCCAAGTGGGACTGTGGGAGAGAGGTGTCACTTGTGTGCCACTGACTGCGAGCTATCACGCAGCTCGGCAAACATTAGTGGCCAAGGCACGCAACTTAATTCTTTAATGCACCTGGTGGTGGACTGTTTGCTTAAACACGTTACTATAAATCCAGCGGTGGATGTTTGGTTGTCTTTAAAGCCCGTTGCTGAGCGCAGGTACCCACGGCAGGGAAAACAAAAGGCAAATGCGCCGTGACAAATAGCGCCGTGGAGGTAGTGTCAATTGATGTTAAAGAGCTCACACTTGGGTTGAATTAAAGCAAGGTGATTGGGAGAGTTTGGGAAAGTAGATTATGGGAGAGGGAATTCCCAAGCGGAGCAGTGTGAGGTTGACACTTACAGCTGTTACAAACAAACAAAACAACCGATGTTTTATTTATTTTACCGGGTAAGGCCCCACTGAGCTATGTGGCTCTTCTTTCAGAAGCGACCTGGCCATCACAAATGAGAGCTCAAACGAAGTGGCTTTCACGTGGAAATTTATAGCAGCCAAATACTCTAAACGCATCTTGATTCTAAATGTGGAGAGAAAAACTCACGTGACCACGGGGACAACATGCAAACCCCAAATATACAGGGGTCAGTATCGAACCCACGGCCTCCTGTATACCAGGCAAGGTAGTTAACATCTCGCCACCGTGGCACCCTCATCACTGCCTACATTATCATTATGCAAATTAGTGTAAATGTACATTATCATCATTAGTATTGTTCTTGCCATCACTACGTCGTCATCATCACCATCATCATCTTATCATCCATATACCACGACAGCTGTTAGTCCTGTGGAGGGAAAGTGAGTGGGGCTTAATTCTAGATTTGAAGTTTTCGTGACTGCAAGGATTCATGCTCTTTGTATTTTTTCGGGAAAGTCACGTAGGTAACAAATTAAAATGAATTAAATCACGACGTTTAGGGCGCAACACAAGCGTCCTTCTTCAGTTGGGGACAACTTAGCGAAAGCACACACCGCTTAAGTGTCTCAGAGGTGGCTGTGAATGAGTGGGGCTTGCGCATGACGCGTCATGGCCAGAAAGGACGATGATGGCCGATGGGGTCAAGAATAACAAGCACAGTCGGCAGCCAAGGGAACGGAACGTGCAAGACAGAACCGCCACGGCAGGGAGATGGAGCAATTAAGCAAAATGCACGTGCTTGTGCTGGATGGATTATTGTATCGCAGGATCGTGAGATGTTGGCTTCGCCTTTGTGTGGAGGGCTTTCATCCGGCAGTGGATTGAGAATTACCGACGATGACGATCGATTTTAGTGGCGGCAAGAGGTGTAGTGTTGGCTCGACCATCCATGCGTGCGATGACATTGGGGTGAGGTGGTGGGCGGATTTTGGTTCAAAGCGATTATAGGTCCGTGGTGATAACGATAGTTGTGCATTAACCACGTACAGTGCACCCACAACCCTATCAGCGTCTCAGATCTGCCAGGATTATGCGCATGGGGGGGTAGGGGGGATTTGATCATTGTTAAAACGCTGGGCTTACCATGGAATCACCCCAGACGCTCTCAACCTCCTCAGAGCTCAGAAGGCAACGTTCAACTCGTTCCACGTTTAGATTGTTTAACCAGGTGAGAAGTCTCGAAGGTGAAGGGATGGAGATAATGTCATAAATTAAGAGTGGCCTCGATTTCCGCAGTCACAAAAGCAGTAAGCGTGCAGGCAACAAAGAGCCGTGCAAATAAAAAAAGGTTTCCACGAACAAACTTTTTTCTCGGACAAAGTTCTTAGAAAAAAAAACCGCCCGTGGTAAAATGAAATGACAGTCAACGTCAAAAGATGGAATTGGGGTCATTATCACACGAGTATTTAAAGAGAGAGCCCCGTTCGGAAAACACTCGCTGCCCCGATTACGTTTTTTAATCCATCCCGTCTCAACGTAACGTTTCGAAATAAACATTTAAAAATAACAACTGTTGTCAACAAATCAAGATTAAACACTGTTCTATTTCGCGCAGCCTTTGAAACTTAGACCGAAGGTCGCCAGCCAGCGCATTTGCACTCTCGAGCATCGCCATAGTGACCCCGTGACAGCGCCTCTGAAATATGGTGCTGAAAACGTTCCACGTTGCGCGAGGAGGCCCTCATTCAACAGCTGTTTTGCAAAGTGGTTTCACGTGTGTGTCAGGTAACATTGTGCTTATAATATCTCAAAGTTCCGGCCAGAGGAATGTGGAATTTCCACCACTGGCTCAAAGATTTAACGGTATAAGCGGTCTCTCCATATTAATTTTAGTTAAATGTCACTGACTTTTTTCATTGTCACTTCTATTGTGATAATAATTACTACAACACTAGTTATCCTTTAAAGGAACATTGAGTCAAAACACTTGTTGTCGAGTGAGGCTCCTGCCTACATTGGGATATTTGGCTAATTCTGTTCGTCACAGCACTTTATACGTCGTTGTACAGGGAGTGCCCTATGAACCCAGCCACCTGAGTTTGATTCCTGCCCCCCCCCCCCATGGTAATGTACAAGGTTTAAAGCCCTCCCCCTTTTGGCACAGTGCAACGCTGCTCTTTCATTGTCAAACTCGGCTTTGCAAACTGCTGTCGCCTGCCTCTCTTCGAACACGGAATGAAGTGTAAATAATTTAGTTTTAACACCTAGCCTTTCTGTTTATGGGACCTTTTGCCAGTGTCCAAATGATGAAAAATAAGAATAGGCTTTACCCTTTCTGGCAATGAAACAGGCGTTAAGATGTTCAAACAGCAAGTAGATCAACTCTGCATTTCCCACACATACTGTGCTTGTGGCAAAACATGCAAACAAACATACTCTGATCGTATATGCATTGTCTTTGAAACTGATTGGCCTACACCAGAGACAATGCGTACATTAGTATTAAGGCATCCATAATCGAGGTTTTTTGGGTTAAATCTTGTTAATATAAATGTGTCGTTAAATCCACCACCACCCGACACAGCCAATTAGTAAGGTTTGTCATGTCAACAAAACATTCCGATTCGTTACTAGTACAGCACACCGGTGTGTGTTGGAGAGTAAACCCACAACATTTACAATTCGCGTACGACATTTCACCAGTAATTACAACTATCATCGACAAAATAAATAATCAGACGATAAACCTCATTCTCACATTTGCCAATCAATGTAACAACATTTCAAATATGTTTTACAACATCCCATCAGCCACATGGCATTTTTTGGTGTGCGTATTATCTCCGGCATTGGTTCAACAAAAGGAAATCTCTGGAACCGTTTCGACTTCCATTTTGTTATCAGTAGAGTCAGGCAAGCTTAAACTAATGTTGTCCAGACCTGTCTCGGCAAAGGACTCTCTCTGTTACATATGGATGCTAGGTTATTCTCGTACGAGTGGGGGAAAAGAGACGGACGATGGTAGGGAACTCCAAAGTTGAGCAGTGCGAGGGAAGATGCAGAAAATAAAGAGTTGTGACTTGCAGTGTGTGGGTTACTCAGTGGGTGACTGAGTGGGTGGTTTGGTGAGTTCGTGGGTGTATTGCCATGACCTGCTGTGTGGTGGTTGAACATGGTGTGAATGAGAGAAGAAAACAGAGTTTGGTTAACCAAACGCTCAACACCGGTGTAAGAATCAACGGGGGGGGGGGGGGGGGTGGGGTGACCTTTACAGGAACAGTACCTTGCCTCCCGCAGACACCCGCAGACCCCCAAGCGCTCGCACACACCCGCATGACCCATTGTGTACAATGGAATGCGGTGGGAGTGATGGGTCACACTTGACCGCAGTTACAGTGAGGCTCTGTGTCCTTTCAGTCTCTGGCCATGCAGGTCGACGGTTGGACCTCTCATAATGAGCCCCTACACGGTGTGAGGTGCGGCCCAGTGGCGTGTCAGTTGCTGTGTCACACCGCCCAGTGTCATCCCCATTGATCCTCCTAGCTTTGCATCTCCAGTAGCTGCCTCCTTAACCCCACAATATACTTTTTTAGTATCTACTTTCTTTATATCTCTAAATTGTATCTCGGAGTGAAGCTGGACCGTATGCTAACCTTCCATGACCGCCTGAAGAAGGTAAAGCCGCCAAGGCCAAAACAAGGGATCAACCTGGACCAGAAATTGGCGAGCACAAGCTGGGTATCATCAGCACCTTCGGTGTTGTTGACATCAACGATGGCCCTTTGTGTACTTTGTAGCCGAGCACTGTGCACCTGCATGGACCAGAAGTAGTCACCACTCGACCTGTTGATGTCCAACTGAACGCTGAAATGCGGTGTATCACTGGAACCCTCAAGTCGACCACAACACCCTGGCTGCCTGTGCTGTCGCACATCTCTCCTCCACCCATCCTGCGGTTCGACGGAACCGTACAAGTTGAAATTGTTATCGTTGTATTCCTAGTATATGTGTAAATATCTGGCTTTGTACAACCGTTTGGACTATCATAGTAACTCGCACAGCGATCCTAAGTCTTACATGGTTACAACGATACCTTAGTTTGACGCACAGGCCCATAGAGCCACAAATAAAGCCATGAAACATCAGCATTGGTGAGACCGAGGCAGCTGGGCAGGGTGCCGTGGTCACACCACCTCCTCGTGCGCCGTGCCCACTTTCGTTGGCGCTCGCTGACAAGCACTTAGCCCGAACAGCTCGTGCGTGTCATGGGCATTATAATGCTAAGCGGAAGCCTTTGCCTGCATTAACTCATTGCGCTTTCCTTGTGTGTCTCAGTGAGGGGCTTGCTTGGGGAGAGAGAAAACCGCAGCCTGGAGTCAGGTAAAGTGCTCTGCCGGTCTCTTTTTTCTTCCTGCGTGGGTATGATGAGGTGGAGGGTGTTCGGTGGTGCGGGGGAGGAGGAGGGGTGGGATGAGTTGGAATCTGGTAGTGGTGATTTGATGCCAAAAGTTTACCCGGAGGTGGCCCGTTTGTCTCAAAGGTCTGAGACGTTAAGCGGGCGCCGCTTAAGACTCCTCCGGCCGGCTGTCGGGTGCCGCGTAGTGAGTTTGCGGTCTCGGCAATGATCGCGCAAAGCGCACAACCTCTGTGCCGCCGCTCCGCTCCTGAAAACCCCTGCGGTGTCTCTTGAGCCTTGACAGAAAACAAACAACCGTTTAAATTTACTTCATAGCGTTTGAATGCAGTCGCATCTCTAGATGCTCTGTAGCTCTTCTCCTTTCTGCGTTAACGTCTGGCTAGAGCCCACGTTGGTGGGCATACGACATTCCTCTGGTGGGGGGGGGGGTGAGTCTATCCATAGGAGAACCACTGTTGACTTGCCCCCAAAGTGGTGTTTATTTTACCAACCCAGCAGGGATGATGGGCCGAGCCAACACCCTCCACGACCAGGATCTGAACTCGCAACCTCCCCGTTGGGAGCCACTCGCCCTGCGGCTGAACCACCACCTGGCCGAGGCAGCCAGAAAGAAATCGATATGAATGACAAATAAATATCGATAAATATTTCAACAAAGACTCGCCGCGTGTGCTGGTAAATAAGTCTGCACTGACGCGGCATGAAGTTGTCGCATGCGCCGAGAGGACGGCATTAACGCCAACGCGTTCACAAGCGAAACGGCGAGTCTCCGGGGAAAAAAGCACGCAACGTGCGGGCCTGCAAACTTTCAAAGGCCGCGAATCGCACGCGAACCCGAATGGATTGCCGACGGATTATACACGTTTGTAAAACCCGCGATGGAATGTGCTAACGTGGGCTAGGCCATTGGCGGAGTTGGCCCGGGGTTAATGTGACTAAATTGAATAAAACGGAGACGTGAGCAAATGCGTGGATGGAGTGCTTTTGCAATGCTCGAGTTGGCTAATCGTGTTTTATTTCCTGAGGATGCATTTCTTTATACGTTAAGTATTCTATTAGTGTACCCTTTATCAGCTGTATTCATCAATTAATTGGATCAGAAATTTGCTTAAGATTCACATGCGAGAGGCTTAAAACGTGCTCTTGATTGCCGATTTGTGCAGGGAGTCATGTTAGCAGATGCATTTGCCTGTGTGTGCACATAATTACATGGGGGGGCGGTGGCGTAGTGGTCGTTGTGCTGCACTACAAACCCGGCGACCAGAGCTCTTTTCCTTGACCGTGGCTAACATCAGAATATCAGACCGGCTAGCCACACCACCCCCACATGTGCAGGCCATGTTGGACTTCATCATAAGGTGCTCGCTAGCAACACTTTTTCCCCGGCGGTGTTAAGTATGGGGGTGGTAATCTTTGCCTTTGCCTGTCTGAACAGACAACTCGGAGCAGACACAGGAGGATTTGAAGAAATTTTGGGACAACAACTCCATGTTGCAAAAGGCAGAGGATCGGCACGCAGAGACAAACGTCACGAAGGTCGTCATGACCAAAGCTCCGGAAGAACGCCAGGAGTGCCCGGAGACGTCAAAGGAGCTGGGTGAGCGCCGCCCGCACGAACGCCACCGCGGTGCTCGTTACGTTGACGGTGTCCGCTGGCGGCATCTCGTGCGCGTGCAAGTCGAGCAGTCCAGCGCACGCACGCACGCACGCTTGTCTGTGGTTGCTGAGAGTCCGGTTTGTTCACAGCACGCAGTCGCCAGCCTTCACCTAGCGAGGTCTTCGCCGGACCTCGGGCTCTCCTCGTGCGTCCTCGCTTGTATTATCGCCAAGACTCCTCTCTTGCTGAAGCTTCTCTCGGCCGTTAACCCTTCAAAAACCCCAGTTGAATTCGCCAGCCACTCCCGTGCTCGCCGTCGAACGGGGGGGGGGGGGGGGGGGGGGGGCGTCTGTCGGGCGTCGTTACCCCGCGCAGCCAAACGGGATCGTCCCCCGGAACGACGATCGGTCAATGAGCACCTTACAGTGACCAATTCAAATGGCTAAACCGATTTGTTTATCATGAATGGAGATAGAATTTAATTATTTCCAATAGATCGCCTTTGGCGTCGCATTCACAGTTGAACCGATAACAATTGGCGCGTTCGACGCTCGCGCGCGTGCCGGTTTAATTTTTAACGGGCTGTCGGGTGGTCGAGGGTTACACGACAGAAACATTTTGCCCAGATCGTTACGTTGCCGAGCCTAAAAAATGAACGCTGAATCCGTCCTATAAATTTGCGGTGCTTCAACGACGGCAGCGCCGACGCGTAATGATGATTTCCCGCCGCCCCCCCCCCCCCCCCCCCCCCCCCATCGTCCGTTGCTCGAGCAGTGGGGCCTCTGCGCATCGAGTTCACCGACACAGTGTCGATGGAGTTGGTGGTGGAGCAGAACGAGGAGGTGACACTCGGGGGCCGGTACCATCCCAAGGATTGCATCCCCCGCCAGCGCGTCGCCATCATCATTCCGTACCGCAAGCGCTCGGAGCACCTGCTCTACTGGCTCTACTACATGCACCCCATCCTGCGGCGCCAGCAGATGGACTTCGGGGTGTTCATCGTGCACCAGGTGAGCGACGGTGACGGTGGTGGTGGAGGGTGGCGTCTTCTCACATTCGCCGCACTCGTGTGTGTGTGTGCGTGCCGTGCCGGCCTTCGTAGGTGCTCGCTAACAGCACTTGCCCCAACAGTCTGTTAAGGCTGTACGGGGGATATTTGTTTTTGTTTGTACGTGAGCGGTAGCGTGTAGCGGTTTGTGCGCTGCTGTGCTACGAACCTGGTAGCTCGAGTCTTTTTTCTCTCGGGTCACGGCTAACGTCAGCGGCGCTTGATATCAAACCGGCCCCTGCCCACGTCTCGCCAACCCGCGCTCGAATCCCCGTGAGCGACACGGCGTGGGGAGGCCTCGATCCGTCGATGGGTTAGCAACGGCTGGAATCGATTGCATTCTTTATATTGAACCTGCACTTCGCTGTCTTTGACGCTGTCCGCTGGTCGCCGCCGTTGCCCATCGTTGCCGTCAGGCAGGGGACGCCACCTTCAACCGCGCCAAGCTGCTCAACGTGGGCACGCGGGAGGCGCTCGCGATCTACCCGTGGGACTGCGTCGTGTTCAGCGACATCGACATCATCCCCATGGACGACCGCAACACCTACGCTTGCGGCGAGCAGCCGCGCCACATCGCCAGCGCCATGGACAAGTTCAACTTCCAGTGAGGGGCCCCTCTATCCCCGCCCCACCCCCCCCCCACACTCTGTTCAACCAGGGGCCGCAACAACACACTGACTCACTTGCTCAACCAATCACCCACTCACTCTCTCACTCTCTCGCTTGCCTATTCACTCATTCGCCACATTGCAAGTCTCGCTATTATCGCTCTTCTAAAGTTCTTACAATAACCTTACTCCATTTACATAAACGAGTTAATGATGATTGCTTGTGTTGCAATCGAAACGTCGTGAGAATTTTATAGTTTTATTTTTATTATTTTCCTTCTACGTGACTTTACCCAAAGAACCAAGAATATGAATCCCTGCAGTCACGAAAGCTTTAAATCGAGAGTCAATGCTTATCTACTACACTGCGACCTTCACGAGTGCCATTTGTTGCTGGCCGCACGGTGCATTGGGCAAGCAGGCCTGTGCTCTGCAACCATGAAAGGAAAAAAAAAACCTACCGCTGCCGATGTTGCTGTTGTGCCGCAGCTTGCCGTACGAAACGTACTTTGGCGGCGTGGTCTCCATGCGCATCAAGCACTTTGAGGCCATCAACGGCTTTTCCAACAACTACTGGGGCTGGGGCACGGAGGACGACGACCTCTACAAGCGGTGAGCGAGGACCCACTTCGCACGGCGGGGAGACCCACGGCGCACACGGGGGGGAGACCCATGACACACGCACAAGGGGGAGGCCCATGACACACGCACAAGGGGAGGGCCCACGTCGCACGCACAAGGGAGAGGCCCGTGCTGTCTGCACACGTGGGCAGTTGCGCATCACGGTGGAGGATAGACACGTAAACGTCTTGTGCGTTTCATGATTCATTTACGATTTAAAATGCAGCTAATCGTTGCCTGTCATTGCCGCCCATATGACAACTCGGACTAAAGTCTACCCGTCTAATGCGTCGTCGTTATCGTCATTATCAGCGCAGTGAGGCATGGTCAAATAGAACCAACGACCCGCGCGGGGAGGCCCTCATTCAACAGTGGCTTGACAAATCAGCCTTACATACACGCGTTTCTTTTATCCATCGAAGCCTCGTGGAGTCGTACATCTCTTTGAACGCCCTTGAGATTTTACGATGTTGGGAAAACATAATAAAAAGGGTCAATCTGTCGTCCTGTCCAAACTGGAATGGGGCAGTCCCCCCTCATCCGCGATGATCACACAGCCCTGAGCCAGTGGGATCCGCACCCGCATTGCCGAGCGAGATTCCGATCTGCCCCCTCTGCCTCCACATCCATACGTGGAGACCTGTGACAGGTGGCCGGATGGCTCGGGCTTGCAGTAGACGCAGGCACCAGTGACTGCACGAAGAATAACCCATCGCACTCAGTTTTGGTTCTGCACTTCATTTGGCTAAAATTCCATCTCGATTATCAAAGTCAAAAATCGTTGTTCGACTGTCGAGAGGGGGGGAACGGCGCTCTCGTGTGGTAGCACGCGTGGGAGAGTCCTGCCCCTTGCTGAGCAGAGCAGACGTCACCTGAAGGGTTTTTGGAAGTAGTTCTGAGATATTCACTTCAGCGGGTCGTCCTCCGATACTTGGCGAGTCGATGGCGTCGGCCCGCTCGACGGTAAATCGCGCCTGCGGGAGATTGAATTGGACGCCGCTCGCCCTCTCGCGGCACGAGGCCGACCGCGCAACCCAGGATGAAACGTGGCGTGGCGATGTTCGTCTAAGAAGGACGAGGCGCGCGAGAATGCCAACGTTTGTGCTGCGGCCGTGCGTATCCTCCAGGGTGGTATACAAGGGCCTGACGGTGGAGAGGCCGCCACCGCAAATTGCGCGCACCAAGATGATCCGGCACGATCGAGACAAGGGCAACGAAGTTAACACCAAGAAGTACGTTTCTCGTCCCCCCTGCCCCCCCGCCTGCCCCCGCCTCCCTGTCCCCCCGACCCCCATCCCCCCAGTCCCCCCATTCCCCCGGGCTCCGCCGAGACAGCCGGTGGACTTTCAATTAAATGTAATCCCCGGGATTGCCACGAGATACGATGATGCTAC
This sequence comes from Petromyzon marinus, assembly GCF_048934315.1. Lineage (NCBI taxonomy): Eukaryota > Metazoa > Chordata > Hyperoartia > Petromyzontiformes > Petromyzontidae > Petromyzon > Petromyzon marinus. The sequence goes on along the minus strand of NC_133710.1, from coordinate 3,261,705 downwards.
GATACGTCGTATATAACGTAATAGGCCCGACGATAATTGCATCGGCCGTTTTTGCCAAATGTCGTTGTAGCTTTCTGGCTGACGGTGAAAGCGCAAGTGCATCAGCTCTGTCCGTGTGTCTCTCTCTATGTATCGTGAGGTCACCGTAACTCTTGTGGCAATACGAACGAAACTTGAGTCCACAGTTGTGGTGCTTTGAAGGACTCGCAATGTTGACAACTGGCCACGTTGCTCAGAGGGTTGTCTCTCTGTGTGTGCGTAGTGTGGGATCACGATTATCCAGTGTGAACAAAGCTTTATCAAGTAAAGATTGTGTTGCTATTTGGGACTCGCCCGAAACAAACCGGCCACACTGATCAAATTGTTTCCAAGACTCGCTGATAAAACCAGTGCTAACTGGATAGAGCGAGTCCCTGCGGCCGTGGAGATGACGTGATCGGTGAGCTGCATCAGAATGCGGGTGGTGGTGTGTAGAGAATGTGTCATCTGGTTTGTATTGCTTGTGTTCACGTGGGCACGAGGTCGCTGGCCCTCGACGAGTGAGGGACCCAGCGCCTTCCGTTTCTGTGGCTGGCTGTGCGCTGTGTGTCCATTGGACCCGCGCTATAATACCGTAAAGTACATCCTCAATTTCTTGTTTGTTTTGTACAAGCACACAGCAACCCCAATTAATCATAGGTTTGCTGTACTCCACTCCTGAAATGCATTGAGTAATAATGCGTGGCAAGCTGATTTATCATCTCACGTTACCGAACCTCACCTGTTCTCCCCAGTGCACACAACGCTTTCTCTTTTGTGTAAATGTAAATATTTTCTCAAGGTCAGTTTCCTGACGTGATTGCTCGTTTCTTTACTTTGTATTTATCCAAAAAAACAAGAAATCTTTTCATTTATAGTAGATTTGTTTGCGTTAGTTCACCAAACGATTTAGCCAAATAAGTAGATTTTCCGCATGCACACAAGTATTGGGACACGATGATCGATTGTTTTGGCCCGTTTGCCGGGGAGCTGAACAACTCTCACAGCCGCATTTCGCGGTCGGATACCCGACGTGTCGCTTGCAACCACCCGGTTTGGTGCGTTAAACGCAGCTTAACCCTTAGATGTTTTACCCATGTCGCCTCCCTTCCTTTCCCGTCCTCCTCATCCTTGCCCCCACGTCTCTGCACAGCTACGACCTCTACGCCCGGACGCGTGTGGACATGGACCACGACGGCCTCAATAGCCTCAAGTACCAGCTCATCTCCGTCTCCATGTACAAGCTCTACACCGAGATCTATGTGGACATCGGGCACCCTGACTAGCGCCCCCCAGGACCGGCGCCCCACCCCCCCCCAGCAACCCCCCAGCAACCCCCCCACCCCCCCCCCCCCCAGCCGGCGCCCACTTCAGCAACCGACGGACAAACAGGACGCAGCAAACTTCGACGACAACAACAACAAAAACGATTCTTCCGATTTCTAGCGCGTGCGGTGCTCGCGCGACGAGCCGCGTGCCACGAGACAAACGCACGGAGAAAGCGCGGAGGACTAGCGGCGGACGGCACTTCAGGACATAGCGAGGGAAGGGGAAAATCTCGGTGTCGGAAGAGGAGAGAGCTGCTCGTAAACGCGTTGTATTACGAACGTGACTGTTTGTTTTTTTACATTATTACGCAACTGACAAAAGACCGGGACGGGACTTGTAATGTAACGGGAAGACTCACGGGTTTCCCACCGAATTCAAGACCATCCTGGGAAACCCAGTACAGGTGGCAACCTCGCGTAGTGTTGGACTGTCCGTTTGAGTTATCGATTGCTCGACCGATCGTCAGTTCTCTCGCCCGAATAGCGTGAAAGTAGTTGGAAGAAATTAAAGTCCTCGCCTCTGCTCTCCGTGTGCGCCGCTGGTCGCGAGGTGATGCACGGGGACTTGGTGACGTCATTGGCGTTGCCATCAATATCGTCAGTCGCGTCACGCTGGGCGTGGCTTTGTGGGGGTTTCCTGCCTTCACGGGGCAGAATTCAGCGGCGGTCGCCGTTTTTAAAGACGGCCCAGGTGATTGACTGGGAAAAGTAGCCGATTAGTCGTCTTTGTCGAATAGTCATCCCAGCTCTAAACGGACGCTCCGGCCTGTATCAGCAAATGTAGCAGTGGGAGAACGTTTAAACAGTTTCACCGCCTCTGTATTTTCGGCTGTCTTTGGCACGCGCAGCCCGGCGACGCTCTGGCGCGTCGCACGGGATGCGCTCTCGTGCGGATTGAGCCGTCTCAAACCTGCCAGTGGATTCTGTGCGGCCGCTGCTCGGATGGCGAACCCAAAGCTGTCGGTGGAACGTCCACATTCCTTTGGTGGGTGGCCAGCGTGTCGACCACCGTCGGTCTCCCGCGAAGCGGTGTTAACTCTTATTTATAACCACAACGATGCCTTTTTATGAAGCCTCCGAGTGCCGACCGCGTCTCGCTCAAGACGACGCGGCGGAAAAGGAGCGTGGGGGCGGTTTCGCCGACCCCTGACGGAGATGACGGTGATCCGTCGATGAAGGTCCACGTCTTTGTGACGAGGTGCGCGTGGAGGTTGAGACGAGCATCAGAATCACAAGTATCCACAAGTACATTACATTTTTTTTTTCCTTCCCACTGCCATATCCGGGCCGTGCCGGGGCCGGCGCGGAGCGATTTGTGAATCCGCCCGTGTTTTTCCACTGCAGGAGCCGAGCCGTGCCGCTGACAGAATGCACAACGAACTAGTAGGGTGACGCGTGCGGATGACGCGGTGAAGCTGTGTCCACGCAGTGTTACGGACTGAGATCGCGCGCAACCGACGACGCTCCATTATCCCTGCCCCTGCTTGGCCCCGAGTCGGATTCGGATGTCTCGTTAGGCCAGCTCGTAGAGCAGGGTGGACCGCGAGGGGCTGCGCCCGCCGGCTCGGCTCGGATGTGCCAGTGAAGACGGCTACAGGACTCGCTTAGTTTGGCATCGGACACGAACACTTACACTCCCTTGTACTCGCACGCACACGGCGGCGTTATTTCACGACTACTGTGTGCCATCTGCACCTTTTGCCAATGACACGTTGGCTTTACATGACGGTTACTGTGTGTATGTAAATAAATTGCATTTTTAGTGGTGGAGGGAATATTGGTGGCGTTGTTGGATATGGGAAGGCGCGCGATGTTGTGAGTCCTGAGTTGTGTGTTTTTTACACGTTACGGCTGTTGAGCTTAAGAGAAGTCAGTTTCGGTCACTGTAGCTTGCCCCGCGGATGCGTATCTCGTGTTGCACAGGGTAATTGTAATGACGATGTGGATTTCTATAATCGCGTTCGAGTCGGCAAGTATCTCCGCATTCTGTGCAGCAGAGGAAGGGGATGCGCTTGCTTCCAGGGGGCACGCCAACACACAGGCGATTTAAGAGCTCCATCGACGTGCAGAGATGCGTGGTGCTTTACACGGTGGCCCATAGACTCACACGGAGACCCATAGACTTACATGCAGATGCTTGCAAATTACACAGTGACCCATAGACTTTAAGAAAACCTTTAAATCACAAGCATGGGTGTACGCATAGGCCCATAGACTCGTGCAAAAACCCGACGACTTCCAGAGACCCACTGAATTGCACGGTCACGGACGTGTCGCGGTTTTACAGAGCGAACCGTAGAATCGGGAGGCTCAGGAGTCCCTCGCACTGACGGAAGTGACGGGTGGAAGTGACGAGTGCGCTCTCAAATGAAAACAGTGTTGATGCCAAGGAAAATATATTCCCCTCCAAGTGCCCGATTAGTGCCGCGCGGGTGCTTGCTACAGTGATGGGACAAGGGTTTATTTGTGGCCCCTTCGCAGTGGTGGTGGTGGGCCTCGCGTGGCCACGGGCCTCTTGGAAACTCGCTCCCGCCTCCCCCCTCCCTCCCTGCTGTACTGAATGTGAACGGCGGGGCATATTTATTTGCATAAGTCTCGGTTTTAAAACAACACATCGATTTCAAAATGCCAGCGATCGTCGGAGGCGACATTAAATTCGTCGAGTCTTACAAAGTCCCTTTGCCAAGTCTTTGCCCTGTGCTAATGCGGTACAAGCCGAATGTGAGCGAGCCACGGTACTGTGGGAGCAGAGGCCAGCTGGGTGGCTGTGCGAGATTCGGTGCGAGCTTGTCTCGGAAGCGGCGCTCTTTGCCACCCCAGGGTGCAACGTGAGCACGTGGCGGCCGCATTACCAACGTTGTGACGTCGCTGCTGCTGCTGCTGCTGCGTTGCCATTGGTGCACAAGTGTCAATGCCCTCGGGGAATCGTTTCATGCCGTCAGACCCTCGACATTGTTCCTTCAGCACCTGGACATTGCTGCTGTATGCTAGAACATAATTACATGTATTACTCTGCTGGGTACAAGGTGTACTTTTTGCCATCTGTGTTTAAAGAGCAAAAATTGTGGGTGTTGCTTGGAATCCGGTAGACACCTGTGTGTGCGCGTGCCGTTCCGGCCTTTATCGGTGCTCGCTAACAGCACTTGCCCCAAAAGTCTGTTACGGATATACGGGGGATCTTTGTGTGTGTGTGTGGGGAGCACTGGGAACCCAGCGTTCCGAGTTCCATTCCCGCTCACGGTCACCAACACCAGTGATGATTGTCTGAACCGGTCCTGGGTCTCCTCTACGTCGACTCGGCCTCGAATGAGTACATGAAGCTGTGTAAACATCGCCACTAGGGAGCCAAAGCTGGTCGGGCGTGGTGCTGGCAACCCCCCACCCCCCGTCGTGTACCTTTCCGGCCTTCGTAGGTGCTCACTAACAGCACTTGCCCAAAAATCTGTTGAGGCTAAACGGGCAAACGTAGTCGTCAATGTGTATATATGTGTGTGTGCGACTAGGTCAGTGTAACTAGCGATACTGAGCACAAGTCTGGGGTGCAGCTTACTTTTGGAGCGTCTTGCGGTACGGTAATTTGGCGACACGTTGGGCAGTGGCGCTCCTTCACAACAGAGAAGGCATCGGCAAGAAAGACCATTGCCTAAAGCATCGGCCCATTGCGTGTGTTCCTCTTTAGGGTGGTACTGACGAGCGCGTGACTGCGAGCTTTCTTTACCGTCGTCCAAACAATTAGTTATCGAGGCCCTAAAAAAACAATCTCGGCTCCGTGAGCCTCCTGCTCGAAAAAAGACTTAACTCTGCGTTAATTGTCTCCCAAGTATTTATAAGCCGCAGGCGGTCCTACAGCAAGTACGGCCAGCGTAGTCGAGTCGCAACCCTGGCCACGTGGGACCTCGAGTCACATGTCGCGGCACACGCGGAGAGTTCCGCGGTCGTGCCGCGCGCGCGTTGCCCCCCTCCGATGTTGTTTTCGGGGGGTTTGTGCCGCCACGCGTCGCTCGGCACGATGCCCGATGTTCCGCTGCACGCGCTCGGGATGTCCCGCAGCTTCCTGCGTCCCGATCAAGCTGCCGCCAGCGTGCGTTGAGCGAATCGTCGGACAGTGTGCCACCAACGACACGAATTGTAACGCGCAGCGGCACAACCGGTTAACGCAGTGGTACAACCCACGGACACGGTGGAGACATGGAAAATAAGAATAGTTTTTTTTACCCCTTTCTGGCAATACAATCAGGTGTTAAGATGTTCAGACACCAAATAGAAACCTTTTTGCAAGGAATAAAGTCCGCATTAACCACATGCAGTACTTGTGGTGAACATGCAAACACACATCTGATAATATATGCATTGTCTTTAAAACTGATTGGCCTACACCAGAGACAATGAATCCATATCAGAGCATCCACCATCGAGGTGTTTTGGGTTAGATCGCCGTAGATATATGCTCTGATGAGATATGCACCTTTGCATGTTTTGCCAAAAGCACGTGTGGTTAATGCAGACTCGACTCATCGCAACAACAAAAACGCGTCTTATTCGGTGTCTGAACATCTTTTATTGCCCGATTGGGTAAAACCTGATCTGATTTTTTTTATACTTTGATACTGACACAGAAAAGGGTCCCATGGTAGATATAACAGCGGGAGGGGGGGGTGGACCGTCGCGAGGGAACGAGACAATGTGGTCACGGCGACGCGTTGCCAGCATCGCACGAGGCCGCGCGTTGACGCTTCGAGATCTCGCGAATCTCAGGAGGAAGAAGTGAGGTCACCGGAGACGTGGCGTTGCGTACTTGTCGAGAGGCCCTCGCGCAGTATTTTAAGCGCCTCTGTAAGCGGCGCTCCGGTCGGTCGCGACGTTGAATAAATCAATACTGTAAGATTGTATTCTTTGGGTCTTTCGGTAAAGTCACGTAGGTAGGTTCAAAGAAAATAATTAGTTTTTTGTTATTTTCTTTGAACCTATCTACGTGACTTTACCGAAAGACCCAAGAATATGAATTCCTGCGGTCACGACTGCTTTAAATCAAGATTTTACTGTAAGATTGCTTTTAGGCAGTCAGACCATCGGTGTCCAAACCAGCGTTTTGTTTAAGCGGTCGCGTGGTGGGGGCAAGTGTGGCTACTCCGGCCTCTTCCTCACGAACGTGTTCCGCTGGAGTCGGCGAGCGGTTCCTGACTTTGGGAATGTGCTAGGCCCGTGGTTCTTCTTCACCTGGGGTGCACGCCACTCCCTGGGGGTGCGAGACGTGGCCAGATTTTTTTTAGAAGGTCAATCATCGAAAAGACAAATTTGGCACGGGCACGTAAGAACAACTTACTTTGTTTCATCAAACCCCCTATGCATTTATTAACAAAAACGATTTCATATCGAGAACCACAGGGGTGCAAGCAGTGCCGGATGAAGCTCGTGCGGAGCCTGGAACATGTTGTAAAGGGGCCCTAAATATAACAAAACACGTAAATATTTAAACACACATTTTTATTTGCATAGTAAATTAATTGTAATTTTTTCATTTGCTATACAGCCAGACATTACGACAAATCGCTAACCTTGAACACCCAATCGATCATAAAAGTTTAACGCGGTATGGCACTACAGTAAGAGAGCAAGTGCACCATCACTGAACAGGAATTGATAGCTTGGAAGCATTTAGCGCGGGGCCCTTTAAATACGGGGCCCGTAGCATATGCAGCTATACTCTTTGGTTCTTTCGCTAAAGTCACGTAGGTAAAAAATAAAAGAAAGTTAATCAAATCACGACGTTTCGGAAGCAACACAAGCCTCCGTCATCAGGTGGGATAGTACTCTTTGTTTTTTTTCGGTAAAGTCATGTAGATAAAACAAAATCAAAATAAAAGAAAACAACTACATCAAATCACGACGTTTCGGAGGCAACACGAGCTTCCTTCTTCAGGTGGAACAGTCACAGCAAGATAGCTGCATCAAGTGGGGGGCTCTGAGACCCTCCAGCTTATATACAGGTTAAGGTGGGGGGAGGAGCCAAGCAGGGAGTGACGACGAGGCGAAGTTAATCCGTCTTTTGTTATGTTGAGGGTTCGGGGGAAGCGGTGGTTCACTGCACGGGGGCAATGAAAAATGGTTTTTAAAAAAAGGCTGTGCGCTTATAAGGTAGCTGAAGTTTTGACTTGGTTTATGACATCTTTCCAGTGGTTGCTTAATTTAAAACCATCTTCTCGGTTGAAGTTGTGTCTATGTTTGTATATCTGGATGGCTTCATGGACAAATCTTTGGTAATAACCGGAAGATTTGCATAGTACTTTGGTATCGGAGAAAACAATGTCATGAGAACCTGCTCTGTTGAGACAATGATCAGCCACGGCCGAAGAATTCGTTCTGCCGTGTTTCAAATCTGATTTGTGGGATAGTCACAGCAAATTACTTCTTGCTGTGACTAGCCCACCTGATGATTGAGGCTTGTGTTGCTTCTGAAACGTCGTGATTTGTTTAACTTTATTTTATTTTTTACCTACGTAACTTTACCGAAAGAACCAAAGGGTATGGATCATTGCAGTCACGTAAACTTCAAATCTAGAATAATATGCAGCTACTTTTGCTCCTAGGATAATCTCACACTGGGTGCAAAGCTGCAGTATAGGTTAAGAAACCACCACTTGTTTAAGGCAAGTCGGGGCCGGTTTGGGCCGTCAGGATCTCATCAGCGTCGTTTCACCTCTTTCGAACTAACGCTGCTGCTGCTGCTCAATAATTGTTGGTCTGGAAAGTCAGCAGCGTGAGCAAGCGAGATTGCCCACCCTGGATGAGCGGGTTCGATACAAGCCTGAATCGCGATTGCTACCGTTTAGTGAGCACTGGCGATGCGGTTCACGGCCGATTGTAAAGTTGATCAAACAAAGGCTCCCAGGGTCGTGCGCGATCGTGTTTGCCGTGGAAGGTGACGCCCTGTGTGTGTGTCTGTGTGTCTGTCTTTGTGTATCTGTGTGTTTGCACTGTGGCCGCGATGAGTCGCGTCAATTGTTTAACGCCATGGGTCACGTCGATTGTTTGCCCAGGGTGGTGTTGGTGGTGGTGGCGGCAGAGGCGGCGATGGGAGTTGGGGCCGCTTCTCGATCTCCGGACGGCCTCGTACGCAACGCGTGACCCGCTCACGATTCGTCTCCAGTCTCGTTTGCATTGTCTGCCTGGTTTGTATTGTCCCTCTCGTTTGTATTGTTCTCTCTCGTTTGTGTTGTCTCTCTCGTTTGTGTTGTCTCTCTCGTTTGTATTGTTTTCTCGCGTTTGCATTGTCTGCCTGGTTTGTATTGTTCTCTCTCGTTTGTATTGTCTCGTTTGTCTTGTCTCTCTCGTTTGAATTGTTCCGTCTCGTTTGTTTTGTCTGCCTCGTTTTGTGTGGCATCACCCTAAATAAGTTTATATATGTCAGCGTAATAACTTCCATCGAGGAGCGTGGATCAGCACCTGATCCACGCTCCTCGATGGACCCCGTCCCATTGCCTCCCTGCGTGTGTGGTGCCACGTGTCGCTCTCCAAGTGGCGCTGGACGTGGGGGGTGGTTCTCACTCGCGTCCGGAGATTCTCGCACGCGCCCCCAAGCTTCAAGCGCCGCGATTCCGTGGACAGCATCGGTTTTGTTTTCCACCGTCCCGTTTGAATAGTTTTGTTGGAAGGCCTCCTTCAGCAGAAATGTAACGCTCGGTTTTGAGACTCGCGCGGATTAAAGTACAACGGACTCCTACTAGCGTTCGACTTTGGCTCCTTGCGTGCGATGATGGCAGCAGTCTGGTCCAGGAGCTCGATGCCAATGTCGAGGCTTGCCCGCCGGGGATGAGAGAGAGAGAGGGCCCTCTGGAGAGAGTTCGTGTGGTTTTTGCTCTTCCTCCGTCTTTTTCAGAAGCGACCTGGCGACAAATGATAGCTCAACGAATTGGCTCATCACGTGGGAATGTAGAGCAGCCACATACTCTAAACGCGTGATGTTGATTCTAAATGTGGGAAAAAATGCACACGAGGACAGAGACATGCAAATATACAGCAGGCGTCAGAGTTAGCATCGAACCCACGACCTGTACACCTGACGAGGTAGTTAACATCTCACCACCGTGATGATGATGAGAGAGAGAGACACGCAAACTCAAAATATACAGCAGGCGTCAGATTCGGCATCGAACCCACGACCTCCTGTATACTAGGCGAGGTAGTTAACATCTCACCACCGTGATGATGAGAGGGAGAGACACGCAAACTTAAAATATACAGCAGGCGTCAGGGTCAGGATCGAACCCACGACCTCCTGCATACCAGGCGAGGTAGTTAACATCTCAGCATCTTGGCGCAGCCCACAGTGGGTTGCTATTCATTATTTTGTTTGCGTGGCCACAAGCGCGCGACGGCTCGTATTTAATGTGCCCTGTCTCTGTCTATATGAGTCTCTATGGGTCTCAATGTGCTCTATCGCGCACGTGTAATCTTCTTCATCCGCACCTCCGATTAGCACGGTTGGCTGAGTACGGTGCGAAAGAAGTTCAACATACACAGACTCGCACAGAGGCCCATGGACTCAGAGAGACCCATAGTTTGTTGTCCTTTCCCCGCACCTCCGATTAGTACGATTGATAACGTACGGTGCGAAAATGCTCAACGTACACGTATCTCCATGCCCCTTTAGTTTCCAATACGGTTTATAGTTTGAGGTCGCGTGGCCACAATCGCACTGCTGTGGCTTGTTTATTTGATTTTCCGCGTGCGCGTGAGATGTGATGGGCGAGGCAATCATCGTCCCGTCGATGTTCCGATGCAGGTGATGGTCACAACCACCCGGGGTGATGGTGGAGGAGGAATGTGAGAGCCGTGTGGAGGTGCGATGGCGATGTTTGGGTCTCGAATGACGGAGGCGTCAGTGTCGGAATTATCCGAGTAGCAAAAGTAAATACTACATAAGTAGTAGCTACGGGCTCCGCACTTTCAAGGGCCCCGCGCTAAATGCTTTCAAGCTATCAATTCCGGTTCAGTGATTCTGCACTTGCTCTATTACTATAGTACTATACCGCCTTCAACTTTTATGAATGACTGGGTGTTTAAGGTTAGCGATTTGTCGTATTATCTGACTGTATAGCAAATGAAAATTTTAAATTACTTTACTATGCAAGTAAAAATGTGTTTTAATATTTACGTGTTTTTTTTATTTAGGGCCCCTTTATAACATATGCTACAGGCCCCGCACTAGCTTAATCCGGTACTGTGAGGCGTTTATTATTCTGGATGTTCCCGAGGCCCCTACACGCACGGTGCATTATTTGCGTGTGTGTGTGCCTTCAGGATTGGGGAGCGGTAATGCGCTGCGCTACGAACCCGGCCACCCGAGTTCGATTCCCGCTCACGGTCGACACCAGGGACGATTAACTTAACCGGTTCTGGACATCCGTACATTGTACTCACCGCAGAGAACTGTAGCGACACGACCGCACTGTGATCGCTGACGACAAACTGTGCCACACGCACTCGGTCATGGCCTTGTGTGTAAGCATCTCTATTGGGGAGACAAAGGCGGTCGGGCGTGGTGCTGGCCACCCACCTCGTGTACCGTTCCGGCCTTCATAGGTGCTCGCTAACAGCGCTTGCCCCAACAGTCTGTTGTCGTTTGACCGCATCGGAGCCGCGTCTGCTGAGGAATCACGCGCGGCGTTACACGTGGCGCCGGATGCCACGTGAATGCTGCTGCTGCTGCCCGCTTCCTAAGTCTCACGCCCTGGTCTAAGGAGACGAAGGGACAGCGGCTGTCCCGTATCCCGGGACAGTCTGGTAACCGGCACCTCTGTTCACGTGGGAAGAATTGATAACCCCGGGATAGTCTGGTAACCGGCACCTCTGTTCACGTGGGAAGAATTGATTACTCCGGGATAGTCTGGTAACCGGCACCTCTGTTCACGTGGGGAGAATTGATAACCCCGGGATAGTCTGGTAACCGGCACCTCTGTTCACGTGGGAAGAATTGATAACCCCGGGATAGTCTGGTAACAGGCACCTCTGTTCACGTGGGGAGAATTGATTCGTAGCGAGATTTGGATACCGGCGTTGCTGTGTTGCAACTGTTTATTTTTACTGTACACTCTCCACAACTTTATTTCGCCGTTTTACTGCGCCTCTTGAATGATCGACCTCTGGTAAGAGCGAGAGTGTTGACTCAGACGTGTGCGGGTGTGGTCTACGTTGGGAAAGCTGACGAGCCTAGACGTGGCAGTCATGATGATGATGCGAAAATATCTGAATTCAAAAATACATTACCGTGTGTAACACATGCAGCCGGTGACATTGGCCTCGATGCGTTAGGCGCTCGCTGAATAATAACAACAGCACGTTTTCAGTGCCGGATTAAGGTAGTGCGGGGTCTGTTAAATATGTTATAAAGCGGCTCTAAATAAAAAAAAACGTAAATATTAAAACACCATTTTTTTACTCGCATAGTAAAGTTATTGTATTTTTTTCATTTGCTCGACAGCCAGATCATAGAATAAATCGTTAAACTTAAGCACCCAGTCGTTCATAAAAGTCGAAGGCGATATAGTACTATAGTAATAGAGCAAGTGCAGAATCACTGAACCGGAATTGATAGCTTGAAAGCGTTTAGCGCGGGGCCCTTGAAAGTGCGGGGCCCGTAGCATATGTAGCTACTTTTGTCTCGATTTAAAGCTTTCGTGACTGCAAAGGATTCATCTTCTTGGTTCTTTCGGTAAAGTCAATGAGAATAAAACAATAAAACAAATTAATACAATACAATTCTCACGACGTTTCGGCCACAACACAAGCGGCCTTCCTCAAGTGAAGAAACAGAGTCTATCCAGGAGACAGAGCCCGAGTGGACCCCGTCACGCCAGGATTGAGTCTTATTAAGGCTGTGTGGACGGAGTTGGATTAGCATGTTACCAGTCCCCACCCGGGGCGGAGGAGGGAGGCGGTGCTGGTGGAAACAAACACTAATTAATCCTAAACAAGTGCCGCAGCCAAGGCGCTCCGTCGTGCACCGAGCTGCACCATGACATGCCATGAGGACCACTATGCAATACAATACCATACCTTCCAATAACAAACTGCATGTTATAACATAGACAAAATCACCTTTGAATTATACAATGCGTTACTTTACACTACCCTATACTTTGGACTATGAAAATATTAGACATTGTAACATTATACTGCGTCTTATTCTATGACTCCAACTATATACCACACTAATGTATATTCACTATGCAATTACGATGCTATATATTGCCTTATGAGTAAAGTTAAACATTACAATGTTATACTATTAATTGTTATGCTCCATGTTATATACCATTAACCGTGGTGTGAGAGGTATTAAGAGGCAATGCCATTGAAAGGGCTGCGGTCTGAAGGTCATCATAAAATACAATTAACTAAGAACCGAAATGGTTTAAAACATCTTTCCAATGGTTACTAAGCCAGAATCCATCTTCTCGGTTGAAATTGTCTCTGTGCTTGTATATGTGGATGGCCTCATGAACGAATCTCTCATGGTAGCCGGTTGGCTTGCAAAGAACCTCCGTCTTGAAGACGTCAATGTCATGTGAGCTTACTGAATTATAACAGTGATCTGCCACGGCAGAGGAGTTCGTCCTACCGTGTTTCAAGTCTGCTTTGTGTTCGCGGATGCTCAGAGGATAATCCGGCACTGCTCATTTTTCTTTGGGAGACATCAGTGAGTCTCAGGACCCGCTTTCAGGGAGGGTCCTGCTACGTTTGATTGATGTGGCCAATTCCATAAACGAGACTTCTGCATCCCGTTTTGACAGGAGACCGAGGAGGGGGTTGGGGGGAGGGGGAGATACCCCAGATAGAGAGACCACCACGCACGAGAGGGTACGGGGGAGGGACGGGGGGATGGGGGGGGGGTGCACATTTGCGAGCTGTGATTGGCGCTCGTCACAATCATAAATGACGTCGCAGTTCGATTGCCTTGTCGCGCAGCGGCTCGCTCAGATGTGGACAAAGCAGCTACGGCAGTGTCGAGAGCGACCTGGTAGCGCAACCGATGACGCAGTCGGAACCAGCACCACGACGTTTGTACCGGAACCACGCCCGGCCGCCTTTGTCTCTCCCCTTTAATTATATATTTTTTACACACCGAACCAAGGCGCTAATTTAAGACGAAGTTGACTTGGCGGAGTGTACTGTGGCATGTTCAGGCGTTCGCCACTGACGTTATCGCGACATGGCGCTCACCACAGCGCCACCGCTCCTTGTGTTTGGCGTTGGGCCAAGACGATGCAAGGGGGGAGGGGGGAGGGGGTCGGGCGCGTGGCTGGGTGAGTGGCGCCCTCTGGTGGCTGAGCCTCTGCCGTACACGTCCGCCACCCGCTGGCGTTTGTTAAAGTACGAACCTCGCTTGACCGTTTTCATAATCGCCGAGCCCTGTGATTCTTAAACCTTTGCTGCAAGCTTTGTCACCCCTTTTGGTTCTTCATCGTAACAAAAAAGAAGTACAATTTTAATACACACACGGGGTTTGATGAAACAAAGTAAGTTGTAGTAAGTAACGTGTCCGTGCTGCATTTGTGTTTCGATGATTTTACCGTCTAAAAAAAAAAATCTGGCCACGTCTCGCAACCCCAGATAGGGCATCTCGCGCGCCCCAGGGAGTGGCGTGCACCCCAGGGTCAAGAAGCTGAAGAAGAACCCACCGGCCTTGCACATTCCCAACGTCAGGAACCGCTCACCGACTCCAGCGGATTGCTCGTGTGGGAAAAGGCGGGAGGAGCTCCCACACTTTACCCCACCACGCGACCGCTACCTACCCGATCGAGTGTGGTGCGGTTCGTACTGCTGGGTGGACAGAGGCCGGAGTGGCCGCTGCAGTGGGCTTGACCATTGCCCTGACCGCTGCGCCAGCTGCCTTCGTTTCTCAGTTCAGAAGGTCATCGTTTCGTGGTCATTGATCTCGATATTTCTATCAACAGTATGCTGCAAACCGGTAACCGGTTTAATGTGGTTAACAGTAGTGGGTTTTTTTTAAACAACCATAGCCTCCTCTGTAATTATATAGGTCATATGTGAGTCCTTGGGATCCTATGTTATGATTTGGGTCCTATGTGAGTCTATGGTCCATTGTGAGTCTATTGGTTCTATGTCAGTCTGTGGGTTCTATGTGAGTCTATGGGTTCTATGTGAGTCTATGGTCCATTGTGAGTCTATGGGTTGTGTATTATTATATGGGTCCTATGTGAGTCTATGGGTTCTTTGTGAGTCTGTGGGTTCTATGTGAGTGTATGGTCCATTGTGAGTCTATTGGTTCTATGTGAGTCTGTGGGTTCTATGTGAGTCTATGGTCCATTGTGAGTCTATTGGTTCTATGTGAGTCTATGGGTTCTATGTGAGTCTATGGTCCATTGTGAGTCTATTGGTTCTATGTGAGTCTGTGGGTTCTATGTGAGTCTATGGTCCATTGTGAGTCTATTGGTTCTATGTGAGTCTGTGGGTTCTATGTGAGCCTATGGGTCCTATGTGAGTCTATGGGTTCTATGTGAGTCTATGGGTTCTATGTGAGTCTATGGGTTCTATATGAGTTTATGGGTTCTAATTGTAAACAAAAACACTCAACTTTGGGGCAGCGTTTTTAGTTTCCGCCTGCAGGTGGCGTGATAGCCCCACGTGTTCTCGTGTTCTCTCGCAGTGGCTCACACACCGCGGTACCGTGCGAGCTTTACATCATCATAAAGCACTGACCTATCCACTGCTGGATGAAAGGCCTCCCCGAAAACCCACCGCCATCTATCGCCACGTGATCTCCTGCTGCTCAAACGAGCATTGATGCGTCGATGCTCATCTCCTGCTCACAGCCCCTGGGCCCAGTTGTGGATATTCCACATTGCTATGACGGAGGGGGCAAGTACAGTCAGAGTACCAAACCACTGTTGACTTCCACACAAAGCGGTACAGGACTCATGTGTTTTTTTTAATCGACACCGGGAGGATAATGGGCTGAGTCAGCCACCCAACCACGATTTAAACTCCACCGCTGAGCCACCCGGGGCCCATGTGTAATTAGAAGAGACGGGAATAATCCCCTGGACGTTATTACGCGATTATGCAAATCGTGGAATCAATTATGCAAATCGTGGAATCAATTATGCAAAGGTGCCTCACACCTGGTGAAATAAAGAAGAGTGACGCGAATGCGGGAAAGCCCGGGCGAGCGCCCATCGCCTGCGAACAAATCATCGCCACGCACGCCATCATCATCATCACCAGCCATGATCAATCCACTGCTGGACGAGAGGCTCCGCAAAGTCCTCGCCAATCTCTCGTTGGGTTACCGCGACGGGACACTTCGTGGAGATGTAAACAGGAACCCTTTTCAGAATCGATTTGACCGATTAATGGCAAGCCAGGAACCAGTAAAAAATTATCCCGGTGATGATTTCCGGTTTACAGGCTCCAGTGGAATTTGTGTTGCGTGTGTAAATCAGTGCACTTCTTGAATGTTGCACGATTGTGTAAACTTGCCGCTCCGGGAGATGGAATCGAACCGGGGAAACCCCTGGATTGCTGACCATTACAGCTGTCTTCGTTTAGCAGGAGAGCACTACTCTCCATCTGTTTCCATCTGTTTCCATCTGTACGGGGGATATCGAGCGTTGCCCCCTCGCGAGCAAAGGCGTGGCTTTTTTTCCGCGTGTTTCGGTGGCCGCCCACTTGTATACGTGAAAAAAGAGCTTTATAGCTCATCGGATTCCTCCAGCATGAATACACATGCTGATTACGTACAATGGACAACTCACAGATCGGTTAAAAACATCTTGAAATAAAGAAATAAATAAACCTAAAGCGGACGAAACCCCTCTCGAAAGAATGTCCAACAAAGTTCCGGTTCGGATTTCTCGGATAAAAATAAATAAAGAAACAATCGCCATTGGTTGGGGACTAAAATCTTTGGGCGAGGTCATTGCCCCCCCCCCCGCTTCCCCCCATCCCCCCATCCCCATCCCACGCCAATTCGAGACTCTGTAATTCCCCTAGTCCCCTGTAATTAACGCTACACTCACCGCAATTACAGGTGGCATCGTTTCATAATCGCCCGACTTGCAAGGGAATGCGGCGTTGTTTGTTTAGTGTGAATCATTCCTCCCTTCGTTCATCGGAGATTAAATAAAAAAAAGAAAGACGAGCGGTGGAAGCGTTAGAGATGCTGCCGTGGTGAGATGATGATGATGGTGATTGGTGGTGGTAGTGGTCGTGTGTGCAGTCCTTAAGGGGGAGCGGTAGTGTAGTGGTTAGCGCGCTGCGCTACGAACCTGTAGACACAGGTTCGATTCCCGCTCACGGCAAACACCAGTGACGATAATCTGAACCGGTCCTGGACCTCCCCTAGGTCGGCTCAGCCTCAAATGAGTACCTGGTGCGATGTATAAACATCGCCACTAGGGCGACAAAGGCGGCCGGGCGTGGTGTTGGCCACCCACCCCCTCGTGTGCCGTGCTGGCCTTCATAGGTGCTCGCTAACAACACTTGCTCCTACAGTCTGTTAAAGGCTATACAGTGGATCGTTGTGTGCAGCCCCTTAAGGGGGAGTGAATAGTACGCGGAGCTGCATTGTCCACGGCATGCAGGGTCGCATCGCACAATCCCCGACGCGGTGAGCTGTGTTGATGAACGGACGCGTGGGAGTCAAAGGGGGAGCACCGCGAGAGAAAAAAGCCACGCGTGCCGAGAGCGTGCCGAGAGGGTACAACGCTCTATCTCGCCGCGCCGATCGAAGGGACAGACGCATCGAGTCCGCAATTTTTTTTGCCCGCACAGCTGCGTTCTGCTGGGGAGCCGGGAAGTTTTGCGACGTCCGTGCGATGCGACAACCCTCGCTTCCAACCACGCCGGATGACAGGCGACGCGTCTGTCAGTAGCAGACACGGCGGCGAGGGCATTGGACTCGCAATCCAGAAGCGCGCCGGTTGCAACAATGGGAGGGGGGAGCGAGTGTTTTTTTTTAAAACCTCCTTCTTCCCCGCACGTCGCCTCTGTCCACCCAGCAGACTATACCTACTTGGGCAGTCCACAGTCACGTATCGTGGGGTTATAGCGTTAGTTCTCCAGCGTAGAAGAGTAGGCCAAATACATATGGGGGGGGGGGGCTTCTGCCAGCAGCGGCACGGGTAAGGAAATTGCAGGGCTGCGCCTTTACTCCTACACCCGTGCCGCAGTCACGGGTCGCCTTTTTATAGACTCAGATGAGATATTGAATATTTTCTTTTATGGATTTATTTTTTATTAAAACATTTTTTTTGACATAAACGACCGCGCCTCTCCCTCGGGGCTTTGGGAGTTCCACAGCCGTTGAACAACCGAGCTCGACTGCTCCAACCGGGGGAGGGGGGGTCCGCGTGGTGGACGATTGCACGATAATCACGACACGCAGGCGAGCCGGTCCAGCGAGGGAGCCTCGAACACTCCGCCGCTGAGAGGGCGAGAGAGAGAGAGACGTGCGCTGGGCTAGGCCACGAGTGTCCACGATTCCAGGGAGTTGCTGGCTTCGTTTGGTTGGGAAGGAAAGCCTGGAGAGAGCCCGAATAAAAACCCAGCACCCGCCCTGCTGCTGCAGCTGCTGCTGCATTGCCATCATCTCTCGCCGTAGCCCCTGCAACAGCCTGGGTGGGAGCGGTGGCCACCCATCCGGGTGCTCACCGTGCTCGTGCGCTGCTTAAGGCTGGGTCTGGTCAGGACAAATACAAAGATCACCCTTATAGCCTGTAGCAGACTGTTGGGGCAAGGGCTGTTAGCGAGCATCTATGAAGGCCGGCACGGGACACCGAGGGCATGGGTGGCCGGAACCACGCCCTGCCGCCTTTGTCTCCCCAGTGGCGATGTTTACACACCGCACCAGGTACTCAATTGAGGCTGAGTCGACCACATATACACAAAGACAAAGATCCCCCGTATAGCCTGTAACAGACCGTTGGGGCAAGTGCTGTTAGAGAGCACCGATGAAGGCCAGAACGGCTCACGAGGGGGTGAGTGGCCAGGACCACGCCCGGCCGCATTTGTCTCCCCAGTGGCGATATTTAGACACCGCACCAGGTACTCATTTGAGGCTGAGTCGACCACAGCCACACACCCACACACATTGGCCAGTCCCGCCTAACCACACCTACCCGAACACACCTATACCTCGAAGCACAATGACACACACACAGGCACACCGACACACGTGTCAAACAAAGAACCACTGCTTATGTTTCGCCTTACAACCCGTTGTGGCACGTGCTGTTAACGCACACACACCACGCGCGTGGCCTGTTGTGGGAAGTGTTGCTAGCAAACACCGTTTGCAGGAGTCGTAAATAGGACGGTAATTTCTGCGCCACCGCCCCTCACTATTCAGACACATTGACATACAAAGACATACATAGACATACATCGACACACATAGACACACATAGACATACAGAGACATACATAGACACACATAGACATACATCGACACACATAGACACACATAGACACACATAGACATACAGAGACATACATAGACACACATGGACATACACAGACACACATAGACATACATAGACACACATAGACACACATAGACATACATTGACATACATAGACATACACAGACATACATGGACATACACAGACACACATAGACATACATTGACATATATAGACATACACAGACACACATGGACATACACAGACACACATATACATACATAGACATATATAGACATACACAGACACACATAGACATACATAGACATACATAGACACACATGGACATACATAGACATACATAGACATACATGGACATACACAGACACACATAGACATACATAGACATACATAGATACACATAGACATATACAGATACACATAGACATACATAGACACACATAGACATACATAGACACACATAGACACACAACAAAGGCAAAGATCTCCCGTGTAGCCTTAACAGACTTTCGGCGCAAGTGCTGTTAGCGAGCACCTATGAAGGCCGGCACGGCACACGAGGGGGTGGGTGGCCAGCACCACGCCCGGCCGCCTTTGTCTCCCCAGTGGCGATGTTTACTACACACCGCGTCAGGTACCCATTTGAGGCCGAGTCGACCTAGGCGGAGGCCCAGAACCGGTTCAGATAATCGTCACTGCTGGTGTTTGCCGTGAGCGAGAATCGATCTCGGGTGACACGAGTTCGTAGTGCTGTGCGCTAATCACGGCGCCACCGCTCCCCGACAAAGACGAACACACACAGAGTGTGCACGACACGTTCACACCGCCAGCGTTAAGCAGGATGTTTAATGTTCATATCCAGGTATATCAAAGATAGTAATAATAATAATAGCAAGGCCACATGTCGTAACGTGTCAAGTGTAAACTATCAGTGTCCATACACAGTGTTTGCTGGGACCGGCCCATAGCGTGTAACAACAACAATAACAACATCACAATCATAGCAATCACCACCATCATAGCGATCATAATTGCCCCTTTACAAAAAAAACATATATAGGGCGATCCGTTTATAGATACCCTACCGATGTCTATTAAACATATATGAGATGCGTGAACTGATTGAGATGGGGGGCGGGGAGAGACGGGTCCGGAACGCTTCGATTCGGAATGTATTCGCCAACGGTGGGGTATCTGTAAATGGACTACGGTGTATTGTTTTGCTCGTTATCTATATGCTGCTGGCAACGGGCGATCCACTTACAGACACCCCCACCGAATTTCGAACGTCCCTCCCAAAGACCTCCTTCTCAACGGCCGCGTTGACATCGTGACAGCGGATGTCTCCCGCGTCTCGCCAAGCAGAGGGAGTTCACAAGAGTTCGCGAGCGTGTTGAGATTACCGGCGGTCAAAACACGTTGTTGCCATCAGCCGTGGTCACTCCACCGCTGGATGAAGGCCTCTGGGTACGCGTGCCGGCGGACGCGGGACGGCGCGCGCGTGAGATTCGGTGCCGCGCGCTCCGTTTGTTAAACTGAGCGGGGTATCTATAAATTGATCGCCGTGCACGTTCACGCAACGGCAAAGGCAGCAGCTGGCTCTCTAGTGTCGTTGCCGAAGTCATAACGACTCCCGGCTTGAATACAGCATCGCGAGGAGCTGATGATGCTGATGATGATCATCATCAGCAGCAGCATCATTGTCATCATCATCATCGGCAGCAGTAATAATGGCACGGTAGTCGATCCATTGAGACAGTCCTGGCGAAGACTTCTCCGATTATTGAAATATCAAAAAATGTGTTCTCTCCCTCTCCTCCGTTGCGCACGTTCCTCCCGCACAGCGGCCTCAATGTCAGTCCAATGCTGGGTGAACGCCCGCGCCCTGCTGTGGAACGAGGTGGGGGGGGGGGTGGCTTGACCATACTTCACCACGCCGGTCAGTGCCGGTTCGCTGGAGGCAACGCGACATTTGGGGGTTGAGGAAGCGAAAGCCGAGTGCCAAAAAACCAACAAACAAACAAACGCGAAACGGACTTACACATTTGTGGAATGGGTTTGAACGCGACCGCTCTGCGGCCACGAGAGACCAGCCACCCACGCACGAATCGTGACGATGGAATCGTAATGGGGTTGGCCGAACGGTTACGGGTAACCGGTTTGACAATCCGATATTCGTTTCTCTCTCTCTCTCGAGTAACGAGATGTGGGTGTTCCCAAACTCGAACCCACCACACGCCACGTTGGTCGCCCCACAGTCGCGGCGAACCCCGTGTCCTGACTGCTGGGCGGGTAGAGGCACCGCGGATTCAGCTGCCGGGCCGGGAGAGGGCATCAAACCGGCAAACCTCCAGATCGCGAGTCCAGTGCTCAGGTCAAGAGGTAGACGGGTGATGCTTATGACTGGCAGACGTTTCTGTATGTGTGTGACAAACCGGCATTAACCGGTTTTTTTACGCGGTTACGTTACGGGTCACGTAAACAAAAGATTTTAATTCTGATCGTTCTTGACTCAGACTTCGCGGTAAGTCAGAGGTCAAGAGGTCACGTGTCGATGCCCCCCCCACCGCCACCAACAACCACCGCCCATATCTCGCCATCGCTCGCTCGCTCCCTTCTTGTGCTTTAGATGACGCCTCTCTCATCCAAGGGCTTCACGTCTCATGGAACAGCTTACAGAGCACCTCCCCCCCTCCCAACAACGACAGCAGGGAGAGAGGAGGGGAGGGGGTTGGGGCTTGGCACTTTTCCGGAGCACAGCCCCGGATCAGCGCTCCTCTCCTGGCAGCAATATCGCCCAAGTCAACTGGCCAACACCCGCGACTACCAGGGCCCCCCGCCTTCCTCACTCTTACAATAGGCACACAGCGATAATACAAAATACGAGTGATAATAATCGATATAATGCTGTTTATATAAATATATACAGACGATGCGTCATCATCACGACTCTTAAAATGTTATGTACATTTGTGTTATAACAGCACTCCCGGGTTTTTTGTTCTGTAAACTTGGGTCGTTGGCTTTGAACCCGGTGAGTTTTTTGTAGTGCGACTTTGGGGGTTTCTCCACGGGGGTCTCTCCATCGAAAGCCGACGAGAGAAAATGTAAACCCCTTCTCCATCGGGTCCGCTCCCATCACGGGCAGTCCCGTACAGCCCGCAGTCTTCGTATAGATACAGTCTATAAATCTTTGTATAGATACAGTCGATAAATCTTCATATATTGATGCGTGTACAACAACAAAAAACAAATTACAAAGAACTGTCGAGGCGCAGCCCCTGCAAGTGCTGGCTCACGCCATGAGCGGGAGCTCTAGGCAGCCACGGGGTGTAAAGGGTATTTGGCCTACTCTTCCACTGTCCAAACATCTTCGGTGTGACGTTGTGTAATGACGTGTGTGAGTGCGTGTCTTATACTGGATTCGTGTCCACCCTTCTTGGCAGAGTCAAGGGGAGAGCGTTTGTAAAGAGGTGAACTTGAAGGTTGAGTGTTACTCCACACACTTTCACCCTCCTCCTCCTGCTACATCACCACCTCCTTCCTCAATCCTCCACCTCCTCCTGCGACCAGAGGATGGACCTCCGGGACTTCTGCCACCAGAGGTCGCAGACCCCAGGCGGTATAGGAGTGGTTCGGACGGCGTCGGGGTGGAGAGGCGAAGCTGGGAGAGGGTGGGCAGGAGGCGAGGGATGGGTGGAGAGGCCGGTGACCAGGTAAGAATTTCTGGAGGTAGCGTGGTCGAGGTTGAAGGGAAGAGGTGGGTGGTGGGAGAGGAGGAGGGCGAGAGTGGGGAGGGACACGGGTGGTGGAGGTGAATGCCTTGGGAGAGTCGAGGAGGAAGTTTGGAATGAGTCGGACGACTTGAAGTGAAGGGGTGGGGGGGAGGGGGGGGGGGTGACAGGGAAAGATGCGGAGGATGCTGATGATGACGATGAGGAGGAGGACGAGGAGGCCCGGGCCTCACATGTGCCTCTTCATGTGGAGGGCCAGGTGGTCGGAGCGCGAGAAGGCCCTCTCGCACAGGTGGCACTGGAAGGGCCGGTGGCCCGTGTGTTTGCGGAAGTGCCGCGTGAGTTCATCGGAGCGCGCGAACTTCCAGCCGCAGCCCTCCCAGTTGCACTGGTAGGGCTTCTCTCCTGCGGACACCCACGGGGGAGAGAGAGGGGGGGGGGGGTTAGAGGGCACCCGCAGAGACTCCGACACCCGGAGCAGACATCAACACAGCGAGCGTGCGTGCGTGTGTTTAGTAAGTGTGAAACTCTTTCGCCTGGGCGATCCCGAGAGGGATGGATTTATATAATCGGCGTCCAGGGGTGTCAATTGACACACGGCAAACACTTTCATGTCAAGGCCTATACAGAAGTCAAAGATCGCCCGGGTAGCCTTCATACATGATGTTGGGGCAAATGCTGTTCGCGAGTAGCACAGATGAAGGCCCGTACGGCACGTGCAGGGGATGGGTGGCTAGAACCACGCCCAGCCGCCTTTATCTCCCTGTTAGCGATGTTTTACACAGGCCGAGTCGATTATCTGAACCGGTCATGGGTTCAGACAATCGTCAATGGTCCTGTCTTGTCGTGGGGCGAATCGGACTCGGGTCGCCGGGTTCGTAGCACCACAGCACTCTAATCACTATACTACCGCTCCCCACAAACACGGACACGACGCATAGACACAGACGCGTATACACTCACACATACACGCGTATACACTCACACATACACGCGTATACACTCACACATACACGCGTATACACTCACACATACACGCGTATACACTCACACATACGCAGCAAAAGGCATAACAACACGTATATTACACATACGAATATACACACACTTCATTCCTGAAGAGGTTTCCAGCACGTCGAGGCGAAACTTCGGACAACACAAGGTAGAACTGTGACAACACAACGGATAACTTAACAGACAACAAAGACAAAGATCACCCTATAGCCTTCACAGACTGTAGGGGCAAGTGTTGTTTAGCCTGTAGCACCTATGAAGGTCGGGAACGGCACATCAGGGGGTGGGTGGCCAGCACCACGCCCGACCGCTTTTGTCTCCCCAGTGACGATGTTTACACACCGCACCAGGTACTCATTTGAGGCTCAGGACCGGTTCAGATAATCGTCACTGGTGTTGGCCGTGAGCGGGAATCAAACTCGGGTGGCCAGGTTCGTAGCGCAGCGCGCTAACCGCTACACTACCGCTCCCCACACCTACACAACCACACACCCAGCCACACACACACACATCCACCCACCCATGCCACACACACACGTCCACCCACCCACCCAGCCACACACACACACATCCACCCAGCCACACCCACACCCAACCAGCCACACACACACATCCACCCACCCAGCCACACATTCACCCACCCAGCCACCCACCCAGCCACACACACACATCCACCCACCCAGCCACACACCTGTGTGCGTCCTCAGGTGAGCCTTGAGGTGCGAGCTCTTGGTGTAGGTCTTCCCGCATCCGGGGTACTCGCACGTGTGAGTCGCCGTGCGCTTCCGGGCGCCCCACGACCTGCGCCCCCTCTTGCCAGGCCCCACTTTACCCTCCGCCTGGGGGGGCAGCGGGGCAGCCTGCGCGGGGGGGCAACACGGAGCCCCCCCCGCGGGGACGAACATCGCCACGGCGTCCAGCACGGACGGGGAGGAGGGCGGCGTGACCAGCGTCTGGTGGTGGTGGTGCTGCTGCTGATGATGATGATGCTGCTGATGATGATGTTGCTGATGATGATGTCCGTGATGGTACAAGATGTTAAATTGCCCTTGGAAGTGCATCCCTTGTTGTTGCTGCTGCTGCGGATGATGCTGCTGCTGCTGCTGAAGTTGCTGCTGCTGATGATGATGCTGCGCTTGCTGCTGGTGACTGTATAAGCGTCCAAATGCCCCTGGGAAGCGGTGGTGCATCGGGAAGTGCTGCTGCTGCTGATGTTGCTGCTGTTGTTGCTGTCCGTGGTGCTGTAGGTGAGAATGATGCTCCTCCGAAAGAGACAATGGGTAAATGTGTCCGCCCTTAGAGGGCTGCTGCTGATGTTGCTGCTGCTGCTGCTGATGCAGCCGATGGTGAACCTTACTAGGCTCGGCCGACTCGTCAGCCATGAAGCACGCGTGCGAGTCGGCACCTCCAGGCCCAGCTGGGTTGTGCTCCCGCTTAATGTTCTGCCCCAGCTGCTGAATGTGAGTGAGAGGGATGAGCCTTTGACTCTGCTGCTGATGATGATGCTGATGATGTTGCTGATGCTGCTGATGCTGGAGCTGCTGATGATGATGATGGGAGAGATGCGGGTCGATGTGTGGCCCCGCGTAAATGTGTCCTCCCTTCGCAGCAGACGGCTGCTGCTGCTGCTGCTGCTGATGATGATGATGCTGCTGATGCAACTGCTGCCCTTGATGCTGCTGATGCAACTGCTGCCCTTGCTGCTGCTGTTGCTGCTGCTGCAAGTCGTGCGTCTTGTCGGGAGAGAAGTGAGCGCCGTCCCCGTGGCCCAGAAAACCACTGCCAGAGAAGTCGAGGTCTGGGGTGAGCAACTCTTCCACCAGGCTGGGGCAAGGCTTGGCTTGGAACGCGTCCACCCCGCACGCAGCCACGTACACCGAGTCCCGACTCTCAAATCCTGTGGCTCCACCACCACCACCACCACCGGCACCACCACCACCACCACCGGCACCACCGTTGGTACAACTCTCAGGCGTCTCCGGCAGCGTGTAATTGGCGGAGGAGGACGCGGCGGCGATGGAGGACGTGGAGGAGGCGGAGGAGGCGATCGACGCACCGCCTGCGGCGCTGTGCTTCGGTGCGCACCCGAGAGCGTCACTCGAGGAGGTTCCGGTGGCGGCGCAGAAGCCGGCGGCGCGGGGCGGCGGTGACCCCGCGACGTAGGCGGTGGGCGTGGGGCTCGAGCAGTCGGCGTGCTGCATGCTGTTGGAGAGGATGAAGTCGATGTCCAGAAGCTTGCCCAGGTCCTCGTCGTCCCTCCGGGGTTGAGGAGTCACCCTCCAAGTCTGCGGGCAGAGGAGGAGGAGGGGGGAGGTGAGTTTTGTGTCGGCGTGGGAGGTTTTTGGGGCGTTGCGGGGAGAGGGGGTTCGTGGCACAAGGACGGCGTGTGTCTGTGTGTGTGTCAGTGTGTGTGTCGGTGTGTGTGTCAGTTCGTGTGTCTGTGTGTGTGTCAGTGTGTGTCAGTGTGTGTGTCGGTGTGTGTGTCAGTTCGTGTGTCTGTGTGTGTGTTAGTGTGTGTCGGTGTGTGTCAGTGTGTGTGTCGGTGTGTGTCAGTGTGTGTGTCGGTGTGTGTGTCGGTGTGTGTGTCAGTGTGTGTGTCAGAGTGTCAGTGTGTGTGTCAGTGTGTGTGTCTATGGGGGAGTGGTAGAGTAGCGGTTAGCGCGCTGCGCTATGAACCCGGCAACCTGAGTTCGAATCCCGCTTACGGCCAACACCAGTGACGATTGTCTGAACCGGTCCTGGGCCTCCCCATAGGTCGACCCAGCCTCAAATGAGTACCTGGTGCGGTGTGTAAACATCGTCACTAGGGAGACAAAGGCGGTCGGTGTGGTGCTGGTCACCAACTCCCTCGTGTGCCGTTCCGGCCTTCATAGGTGACTCGCTAACAGCACTTGCCTCTACAGTCTATTAAGGCTATACGGGGATCTTTGTGTGTGATGAGCGGTAGTGTAGTGGTTAGCGCACGGCGTTACGAACCCCAGCGATACGAGTTCGATGGCCCGTAATAGTGGCGAATATTTGAGTAGGTCCTGGACATCTCCGAGGTCGACTCAGCCTTAAATGTATACTTGGAGCGGTATGTAAAACGTCAACACTGGGGAGACAAAGGCGGCCGGGCGTGGTTTTGACCACTTCACCCCCTCGTGTACCGTTGCCGGCCTTCTCGTTAACATCACTTGCTCCAACAATCTACTCAGGCTACACGGGGGATCTTTGTCTTTTGTTCATGTGGGTGTGTCTCTGTGTGTACGCATGTGTGTCAGTATGCGCAAGGAGTATATTACGTGTCGGTGTGTCTTTTTTGTATGAGTGTGTGCGTATAAAATGTGTACGATGTGATGTGTATATAGTAATAATATATATGGGGAGCGGTGGCGCAAGTGGTTGGCGCATCGCGCTACAACACGCGGCCAACGCCAGTGACGAATATATTAACATGTCCTGGGGCCTCGCTTAGGTCGACTCAAACCTCAATCGAGTAGCTGGTGCGGTGTGTAAACATCAGGGAGAGCAACGTGGAGGGACGAAGTGGTTGCCATCCACCCCCTCGGCCTCCATAAGGTGCTCGCTAGCAGCACTTGCCCCAACAGTCTGTTGAAGGATATACGGAGGGTCATTGTCTCTGTATATGTATGTCAACGGTATACGTTTGATCTTGATTTGAAGCTTTCGTGACTGCAGGAATCCATACTGTTTGGTTCTTTCGGTAAAGTCACGTGGGTACGTTTGCTTTGTTTGTGTAAGAGTATATGGTGTGTGTGTGTCTGCGCGCGTATGATTGAGTAGGTGATGAGTGCCTCCGTTCGTCTGTGTGTGTCTTTGGTTTTGGGCATTACTGTCTGTCTGTCTGTGGGGAGCGGTAGTGCGAAGGCGACCGGGCGTGGTGCTGGCCACCCACCCCCTCGCGCGCCGTGCCGGCCTTCATCGGTGCTCGCTAACAGCACTTGCCCCAACAGTCTGGTACAGACTATTCGGGGGATCTTTGTCTTTGGAGCGGTAATGTAGCGGTTAGCGCGCTCCGCTACGAACCCGGCCACCCGAGTTCGATTCCCGCTCACGGCCATCACCAGGTGACGATTATCTGTACCGGTCCTGGGTCTCCCCTAGGTCTACTCAGCCTCAAATGAGTACCTGGTGAGATGTATCGGCATCGCCACTGGGGAGACAAAGGCGGCCGAGCGTGTCGTTGCCCACCCACCCCCTCGTCTGCCGTGCCGGCCTTCATAGGTGCTCGCTAACAGCACTTGCCCCAACAGTCTGTTAACAAAGTGTAAATGTTGTGGATTCACTCTTCAACACACCGGTGGGCTAAAGTAGTGAATTATTTGTCTTTTCTCAACGTGACACTTTTTTGCTGATTGGCCGTGTCGGGTGGTGGAGGGTTACGACACGTTTATAAATAACGCGATCTAACCCAAAACCTTTATTATGAATATACGGGGGATCTTTGTCTTTGTGTGCGGTGTATGTCAATGTGTTTGATTGTGCATGTGTCGACTTTCATGGGCGCTCGCAAACTGCACTTGCCCCAAACGTGTGTTACCGCTATACGGGGGACCTATGTCTTTGTTGTGGTCTTTGTGTTTTGGTGTGTGTCTACGCTTCGATGTGTGTATATGTGTGTGTGTGTCTTTGTCTATTGTATGGTTTATTCGCACACACACACAAAACCCAGCGAAAGACAAACAGTGGCAATAAAAAAAGGTTAAAAAAGGTGGTGCAGGTGAGGTTGGAAATCTAACAAGAATAACAATGTCTGTACAAAGCGGATTGATCAATCAATTAAACAAAGCACACTAATTACAATTAAAGATGTTAAACTCAGTGTTCAAAAAACGTTTGTTTTTTGCGTGTGTGTGAGATTGTGTGTGTGTGAGAGTGTGTGTGAGAGAGTGTGTGAGAGTGTGTGTGTGTGAGAGTGTGTGTGTGAGAGAGTGTGTGAGAGAGTGTGTGTGTGAGAGAGTGTGTGTGTGTGTGAGAGTGTGTGTGAGAGTGCGTGTGTGTGAGAGTGTGTGTGAGAGAGTGTGTGTAAGAGAGTGTGTGAGAGAGAGTGTGTGTGAGTGTGTGTGTGAGAGTGTGTGTGTGAGAGAGTGTGTGTGTGTTTGTGTGCAACTATTGGGGAGCGGTAGTGTAGCGGTTAGAGCGCTCCGCTATGAACCTGGCGAACCCGGTTCGATTCCCGCTCACGGCCGACACCGGTGACGATTATATGAACCGGTTCTGGGCCTCCCCTAGGTCGACTCAGCCTCAAATGAATACCTGGTGCGGTGTGTAAACATTGCCACTAGGGAGACAAAGGCGGTCGGGCGTGGTGCTGGCCACCCACCCCCTTGTGTACCGTTCCGGCCTTCATAGGTGCTCGCTAACAGCACTTGCCCCTACAGTCTGTTAAGGCTATATGGGGGATCTTTGTGAGAGTGTGTGTGTGAGAGAGAGTGTGTGTGTGAGAGTGTGTGTGTGAGAGTGTGTGTGTGAGAGTGTGTGTGTGAGAGTGTGTGTGTGAGAGTGTGTGTGTGAGAGTGTGTGTGTGAGAGTGTGTGTGTGAGAGTGTGTGTGTGAGAGTGTGTGTGTGAGAGTGTGTGTGTGAGAGTGTGTGTGTGAGAGTGTGTGTGTGAGAGTGTGTGTGTGTTTGTGTGCAACTATTGGGGAGCGGTAGTGTAGCGGTTAGAGCGCTTCGCTACGAACCTGGCAAACCCGGTTCGATTCCCGCTCGCCGACACCGGTGACGATTATATGAACCGGTTCTGGGCCTCCCCTAGGTCGACCCAGCCTCAAATTAGTACCCGGTGCGGTGCGTAAAAACTGGGGAGACAAAGGCGGCCGGTGGTGGTGCTGGCCACCCACTCCCTCGTGTGCCGTTTTGGCCTTAATAGGTGCTCGCTAACAGCACTTGCCCCAACAGTCTGTTAAGGCTATAGGTATATCTTTGTCTTTGCTACTATTGCGTGTACTGTACCACGGCTGCTGGCTCCTGCTGATGATGATTGCGTGAATATTGTGAACACAAACACACACGCACGCGCACGCACGCACGCACGCGCACGCGCGACCCGTGCCCCTGAGTCAACCCACAATGGGCAGTCTGTTGGTCGGGAGGCCGGTCCTGGCGGGCTCACAGAACACGTTCACCGGTGTTGCGTGTCAATTCATAAGGGCCGGTACAAAGTGCTGCTTGCATTTCTGCCCGAGACCCAAATGGGAAACAGTTGTTGGCGAATATTAAGGGTCTTTGTTGCTTATCAATGTAGCACATACAGCACACAAGCGCGCGCGCGCGTGCGCGTAATGCGATAATTGTACACACGCGCGAGGCCTGCGCAGACACACGCAAGACAAAGATACCCCCACTCCCCTATAGCCTGAACACACTTTTGGGGCAAGTGCTGTTAGCCGAGCACCTTTGATGGTCGGCACCACGAGCGGGCGTGGTGACCAGAGTTACGCCCGGCCACGTTTGTCTGCCCAAGTGGCGATGTTTACACGCAGATTCCCCTACTCATTCGAGGCCGGGTCGGTCCGGGGGGAGGCCCACGTCGGTTCAGATGATCGTCACCGATGTTGTCGCTGAGCGGGGATTCCGAACCCGAGTCGCCGGGTTTCGAAGCGCAGCGAGCTGACCCCTACGCTACCGCTCCCCGCACACACAAACTTAAGACAAAGATCCTCCTTACATCGCCGCGAACATACTGTTGGGGTGTGGAAGTCCCTGTATATGAAGGGCGAAACGGTACCACGCCCGGCCGCCTTCATCCCCCCCCCCAGTGATGATGCTTCACAACACCGCAACTAGCTGCTCGTTTAAGGCTGGCCCAGGACCGGTTCAACTTTACGTGAGCGGGAATAGAATTCGAGGAGCCGGGTTCATCGACAAAATCAGTGCAGCACTTTGTCGTGCAAGTCAACAGCGGTAAATTCTACGGGATAAACTGGCCCTCGCCATACGAATGTGGAATTTGCACTTGGTTTAGTGCTGCAAGCAAAGGGTTGAGCACCAGAGAAATTCAGCGTTACTCCCTCGTCCTCTACTGCTGGATTGAAAATCGATGATACGCTGTGACGTGTATTCCAATGGAATCATCATCTTTGTCTGGCGGATAAATGCATACTAAAGTATGACACGTGTATGCGCACCGGCTCATGGACTCTATAGTTCGGCGCTCACTAACAGCACTTGCCCCAGCAGCATGTTG
Source organism: Petromyzon marinus (assembly GCF_048934315.1). NCBI lineage: Eukaryota > Metazoa > Chordata > Hyperoartia > Petromyzontiformes > Petromyzontidae > Petromyzon > Petromyzon marinus. Next base: position 3,230,976 of record NC_133710.1, on the reverse strand, counting down.
AAGGCTATACGAGGAATCTTTATCTTGTGTGTGTCTGTGTGCATCTGTGCATGCGTTCGTGTGGCGGAGAACGCGCTGCCGATGATGATGTCGTTGCCCATTCAAATTCCTCAATTACTCCACGTGCACGAGTTAGCACCTGAGATTGAAATCTGACAATTTGTGTGTGTGTCTACCTGTGTGTGTACCTGTGGGGAGCGCTGCGCTACCAACATCATTGACGATTATCTTAACCAGTCTTGGGCCTCCCCATAGGCCGACCCAGCCTCAAATGAGTACCTGGTGCGGTGTGTAAGCATCGCCACTGGGGAGACAAAGGCGGCCGGGCGTGGTGCTGGGCACCCATCCCCTCGTGTGCCGTGCCGGCCTTCATAGGTGCTCGCTAACCGCATTTGTTAAGGCGAAACGGGTGATCTTTGTACATGTGTGCGCCCCTCTCTCTCTCTGTGTGTGTGTACACCTGTACGGGTTTTAGAGAGAGGGAGAGACAGAGGAAAGTAGTGTAGATGGGAGAGGGGGGAGAGAGAGAGAGTGGGAGGAGGGGAGAGAGATGATTTTAGAGGAAAGGGAGGGCGACTGCCAAACTTGCGCACGCACAGGTGCACGTACCCATCCACCATCGCATCCACCCTCGCATCCACCCTCCCATCCACCCTCCCATCCACCCTCGCATCCACCATTTGTCCGTTCACTCACAAATCCACCCATCCATACATTTTTCCATTCAGCCACTCATCGATCCACCGACCCATCTATACATTCATCCACTAATTCACATGTCTCTACTTCCATTTATCCACCCAACTAATTCATCCATCCACCCACACATAAATTCCAACGTGCATTCATACATGCACCCGTATAGCTCTCCCTTATTCCATCCACCCATTGATTACTTATTCGACCGAACTACCCACCCAGCCATCAACCCATCCGTGCATCCATCAGTCTGCGCGTCTACCCACCCATCAACTCACCCAATCGTTCAACTACTCATCCATCTCTCCACCTCTCCATCCATCCACGCTCCTCTCAACCCGCAGATATATTGAACTTCTTTCGCACCGTACGCGGCCAACCGTGTTAATCGTCCGCCTCTCGCCTCTCTCCGTCTCTCGCTCTTTCGCACGAGCCACGCGCAGCACTCACGTTCATAATGTCCGCGCAGTTGCTGTCCAGTAGTCCGCACGAGAGCGCGAAACTCGAGATGGAAGGCAGTCCAGAGGCCACCAGAGCCATGACCCGCAGTGGGCCTCCTTCGGCGCTCGCCCCTTTCCCGCTGCCAGGTTCTCCAACCAGCCGGTGAGTCAGCCAGCCAGCGAGTGAGCCGCTCCACCGCTAAGACGGCGAACGAGCGAGCGAGCCACTCAGCCGGTGAGTGACCGGCGACTCCGGCCGGCCAGCCAAGTAAGCAAACCCGCTCAAGACTGTGACAAAGCGAAGTGAGCTCAGCTCAGCACCCCCCGTGTGCGCGTGCGTGCGTGCGCGCGTGTGCGTCTCTCTCCGACTCTCTCGCGAGCAGCCGGTGGAGCTGCGAGCCGATCGTGGGTGGGTGGCTGGGGGGGGAGACGGACCGAGCGAGTTGTGAGCTGTGGCCCGCTCGCCGCTGCCGCCTTTATAACGAGCGCCCCTACGCCCCCTCCATTGGCTCGGCGGGATCCTCGCAATCGCGGGGGCCGTCTCGGCCCGGACCAATTGGCGCGTGGCGGGGGAGAACAGGAAACTTCGCGCTCTCTCTCAGCAAGCCAGCTAAATTTAGGAGGCGTATAAAGGGAAACGAGAGCTTGGCCGAGCTGCGCTGAGAGCGCCGCGCGAAGAACAAGCGACTCCTTTTGGGACGGACGCACGCACGGACGCACGGACGAGGTGGTGGTGGAGGTGGTGGTGGTGGCTGCTGCTCAGGCGCCTCCTCTGCCGACGCCGCCGCTACCGATGCGCGTCACGGGGCACGCCGCAGCGGCGGGCAAAGGGAGCGGGGCATTGGCCACGTTCATTATTCATGGGCGGGGGGCGGGGGAGCTGGGGGATTAGGGGGGTGGGGCCCTGGTTAGTTTGATCGGAGAGCAATTGGGTGGGTTGGAGTGCTGGGGGAGACTACAGTATATATAAATGTATTTATTATGCTACGATCAAATATTTATATAACAGGGGACGTTTCGGGAAAAGGGCCCCATTCCTACTGCTATAAAAAGAAGGCCTATTTGCCAGAAACGTCGCCTGTTGTGCACATATATGAACGTACTTAATGCTCTATTATCGTGCGACAGAGTTTGTAGATGAGTTCAAAGCAATATGTTATCAATCATAATACATGTCCCTTTGGGCCACTGTGAATTTAATGGACTCCCTGCCACTGCGTGATTGAAGCCGCGTGGCGCCAGACGGGACCGCGTGGGTAGCGCAATGGGAGTTGAAGTCATGTTTGGTGCTGCTGCTGCTGCTGCTGCGTTGACAGCGGTGCACAAGCACAGCCAACAACAGCAGCAACTCGAGTCGTTCCTCAATACCATCAGCACCACCACCACCACCAATCACTGTGGCCTCAAGGGAACACGATGCATATCAAGCGACGTTTCGGACAACGGTCCCTTCTGCAGGACAGAGCGATGGAGAGGCTGGAGAGTCGTTGGGGCCCTGGCGCAATGTTGGGGGTATAGAGGGGGGCTGAACCCCCCCTAACCCCCCTAATCCCCTTCTAAATTTGTAACGTTAACATTATTTTGACGATTGTTTAACATTGACGTCACCCCCCTCCCGCCCTCTCCGTGCCCCCCAAATGAACGAGTTACGCTACCGGGTTGGTTCGTGTGGACCGTGGTCGCGAGCAGCACTCGCCCCCAATAGCCTGTCGAGGCTATACGGGGCATCTTCGTCTTTGCTTTTGGAGCGGCGGCGTTTCAGTGGCGAGCGCACTGCGCCACCACCTTGACGAGCCGAGTCCTGGCCGAGGGCAACATCGGCGGGCCATTGATATTTGAACCGGTCCACGGTCAACTTACGCGAGTACCCGGTGCAATGTGTGAAGATCAGACCCGGGGAAGACAAATGCGGTCGAGCGTGGTAGCGGCCACTCCACAACCGAGTGCGAACGGCCACTTGCTCCCATCGGCCTGTGCGGCTATAGGGGGGGGGGCGTCTTTGTCTTTGTGAGTGGAGAAGTAGTGGGTGGGTCAGGTGAGCCGCTGGTGGGGACGTTGATTAGGGTGAGTGGGGTGAGTGAGGTGAGTCGGATGGCAGTCTGAGTGGGGTGAGTAAGGTGGTGGGGTGAGTGGGGTGGTGGGGGAGTTGGGTGAGTAGGGTGGTAGTGTGAGTGGGGTGACAGGGTGAGTGGGGTGACAGGGTGAGTGGGGTAAAAGGGTGAGTGGGGTGACAGGGTGAGTGGGGTGGTAGTGTGAGTGGGGTGACAGGGTGAGTGGGGTGGTAGTGTGAGTGGAGTGACAGGGTGAGTGGGGTGACAGGGTGAGTGGGGTGGTAGTGTGAGTGGGGTGACAGGGTGAGTGGGGTGGCAGGGTGAGTGGGGTGACAGGGTGAGTGGGGTGGTAGGGTGAGTGGGGTGACAGGGTGAGTGGGGTGACAGGGTGAGTGGGGTGGTAGGGTGAGTGGGGTGACAGGATGAGTGGGGTGGTAGGGTGAGTGGGGTGACAGGGTGAGTGGGGTGACAGGGTGAGTGGTGTGACAGGGTGAGTGGGTTGACAGGGTGAGTGGGGTGGTAGTGTGAGTGGAGTGACAGGGTGAGTGGGGTGACAGGGTGAGTGGGGTGGTAGTGTGAGTGGGGTGACAGGGTGAGTAGGGTGGCAGGGTGAGTGGGGTGACAGGGTGAGTGGGGTGGTAGGGTGAGTGGGGTGACAGGGTGAGTGGGGTGACAGGGTGAGTGGGGTGGTAGGGTGAGTGGGGTGACAGGATGAGTGGGGTGGTAGGGTGAGTGGGGTGACAGGGTGAGTGGGGTGACAGGGTGAGTGGTGTGACAGGGTGAGTGGGGTGACAGGGTGAGTGGGGTGGTAGTGTGAGTGGGGTGACAGGGTGAGTTGGGTGACAGGGTGAAAGGGGTGACAGGGTGAGTGGGGTGGTAGGATGAGTGGGGTGACAGGGTGAGTGGTGTGACAGGGTGAGTGGGGGAGTGGGGTGACAGGGTGAGTGGGGTGACAGGGTGAGTGGGGTGACAGGGTGAGTGGGGTGGCAGGGTGAGTGGGGTGGTAGGGTGAGTGGGGTGGTAGGGTGAGTGGGGTGACAGGGTGAATGGGGTGACAGGGTGAGTGGGGTGGTAGGGTGAGTGGGGTGGTAGGGTGAGTGGGGTGACAGGGTGAATGGGGTGACAGGGTGAGTGGGGTGGTAGGGTGAGTGGGGTGACAGGGTGAGTGGGGTGGTAGGGTGAGTGGGGTGACAGGGTGAATGGGGTGACAGGGTGAGTGGGGTGACAGGGTGAGTGGGGTGACAGGGTGAGTGGGGTGACAGGGTGAGTGGGGTGACAGGGTGAGTGGGGTGACAGGGTGAGTGGGGTGACAGGGTGAGTGGGGTGGTAGGGTGAGTGGGGTGACAGGGTGAGTGGGGTGACAGGGTGAGTGGGGTGGTAGGGTGAGTGGGGGATCGGGAGTGATGATTGTTAAGGGCTCCGCATCGCGCGCACTCGCGCAGCCAATTATCAGCTTAATTCGCCGGGAAACCCCCACCCCCCCCCCCCCCCCCCCGTGCACTAATTGGTGCGATTCAGGACGTATAACCGACATCTCGACTCGATCACGGATGCTGCTCTGGTGTCTGTGGCTCTCCTGGTATCGGCTCACGTCTCGCCTGTCGGAGTCGCGCGTGAACGATACTCGAGGTCTCTTCGAGTCCTCCCGGAGATCCAACAGAGCTCTGGAATCATTCGCCGGGTGGGTTCGCTCCATTGCGCGAGATGCCGAGAATGTGACACACTTCGGGGACCCAGAGCCCCACCTCGAGACCCAAAGACTCAAATAGAGAGCGTGGCGGCTCGGATAGCGATCCACAGACTGACAGAGAGACCCATAGACAGAGGCCAAAAGACTGTTATAGAGACCCACAGACTCACATAGACACCCATAGACAGAGACCAATATACTCATATCGAGACCAATAGCGTCACATAGAGATCCATAGACTGACATAGAGACCCATAGTCTCACATAGAGGCCCATAGTCTCACATAGACGTCAATGTACTGTTATAGAGACCCACAGACTGACATAGAGACCAATAGGCTCACATAGAGTCAAAATGACTGATATAGAGGCCCACGGACTGGCATAGAGATCCATAGTCTCACATCGAGGCCACGATACTGTTATAGAGACCCACAGACTGGTATAGAGACCCATAGACTCACATAGAAGCTAATAGACTCACATACGAGACCCATAGACTCACATACGAGACCCATAGACTCGAATACGAGACCCATAGACTCACATAAGAGACCAATATACTCACATAAGAGACCAATATACTCACATAAGAGACCAATAGACTCACATAAGAGACCCATAGACTCACATAAGAGACCAATAGACTCACATAAGAGACCCATAGACTCACATAGAGGCCCATATACTCACATAGAGACCCATAGACTCACATAAGAGACGAATAGACTCACATAGAGACCCATAGACTCACATAAGAGACCAATAGACTCACATAAGAGACCTATATACTCACATAAGAGACGAACAGACTCACATAAGAGACCCATAGACTCACATAAGAGACCAATAGACTCATATAAGAGACCAATAGACTCACATAAGAGACCCATAGACTCACATAGAGGCCCATAGACTCACATAGAGACCCATAGACTCACATAAGAGACGAATAGACTCACATAAGAGATCCCATACACTCACATAGAGACCCATGGACTCACATAAGAGACCCATATACTCACATAAGAGACGAATAGACTCCCATAAGAGACTCATAGACTCACATAAGAGACCAATAGACTCACATAAGAGACGAATAGACTCACATAAGATACCCATAGACTCACATAGAGGCCCATAGACTCACATAGAGACCCATAGACTCACATAAGAGACGAATAGACTCACATAAGAGACCCATAGACTCACATAGAGACCCATGGACTCACATAGAGACCCATAGACTCACATAGAGACCCATGGACTCACATAAGAGACCAATAGACTCACATAAGAGACCAATAGACTCACATAAGAGACCCATAGGCTCACATAGAGGTCAATATACATACTGTTATAGAGACCCACAGACTGACATAGACACCCATAGACAGAGGCCAATAGACTGTTATAGAGACCCACAGACTGACATAGAGACCAATAGGCTCACATAGAGTCAAAATGACTGATATAGAGGCCCACGGACTGACATAGAGACACATAGTTTACATCGAGGCCACGATACTGTTATAGAGACCCACAGACTGGCATAGAGACCCATAGACTCACATAGAAGCTAATAGACTCACATACGAGACCCATAGACTCACATACGAGACCCATAGACTCACATAAGAGACGAATAAACTCACATAAGAGACCCATAGACTCACATAGAGACCCATAGACTCACATAGAGACCCATAGACTCACATAAGAGACCAATAGCCTCACATAGAGACCCATAGACTCACATAAGAGACCAATAGACTCACATAAGCGACCCATAGACTCACATAGAGACCCATGGACTCACATAGAGACCCATAGACTCACATAGAGACCCATGGACTCACATAAGAGACCAATAGACTCACATAAGAGACCAATAGACTCACATAAGAGACCCATAGACTCACATAAAAGACCCATAGACTCACATAGAGACCCATAGACTCACATAGAGACCCATAGACTCACATAGAGACCCATTGACTCACATAAGAGACCCATAGACTCATATAAGAGACCAATAGACTCACGTAAGAGACCCATAGACTCACATAGAGACCCATTGACTCAAATAGAGACCCATAGACTCACATAAGAGACCAATAGACTCACGTAAGAGATCCATAGACTCACATAGAGACCCATGGACTCACATAGAGACCCATAGACTCAAATAGAGACCTATGGACTGACATAAGAGGCCAAGACTCACATAAGAGACCAATAGACTCACATAAAAGACCCATAGACTCACATAGAGACCCATTGACTCACATAAGAGACCCATAGACTCACATAGAGACCCATTGACTCACATAAGAGACCCATAGAGTCACATAAGAAACCAATAGACTCACGTAAGAGACCCATAGACTCACATAGAGACCCATAGACTCACATAGAGACCCATGGACTCACATAGAGACCCATAGACTCACATAGAGACCCATAGACTCACATAGAGACCCATATACTCACATAAGAGACCCATAGACTCATATAAGAGACCAATAGACTCACGTAAGAGACCCATAGACTCACATAGAGACCCATGGACTCACATAGAGACCCGTGGACTCACATAGTGGGTTGTATGGCGAGGTGATGGCCTCAGCCTCGTCACCCGCCCCACCGCTCACTCCTCTCAACAGCTCCGCCTGAAATCAGAGGCAGTCTTCACCTGTCGTGTGCTATAGCAGCGGCAATAGCAGCAGCATCACCGTATTCCAGGAGCTAGAGGCCAACGTGGAGGTCCTGCTGCCGGCCACGACAAGAGGGCTTCGGCAGGGAGAGAGAGAGTTCGTGTGGTTGTTGCTGCGACTCCTCCTACCCTCGAAGGAACGCAGACTACAGTGGGGCTTTCTACACGGTCCATAGCAGTGCCGGATGAAACGAGTGCGGGGCCTGTAGCTTCTGTTATGAAGGGGCCCTAAATAAAATAAAAAGCACACGTAAATATTAAAACATATTTTTTACTCGCACAGTAAAGTAATTGTATTTTTTAATTTGCTATACGGCCAGATAATTCGACAAATCGCTAATCTTAAACACCCAGTCGTTCATAAAAATCGAAGGCGGCATAGTACTATAGTTTTAGATTTGAAGCTTTCGTGACTGCAAGGATCCATACTTTTTGGTCCTATTCGGTAAAGTCACGTAGGTAAAAAATAAAACAACAAAAATCACGACGTTTCGGCGTTCATTGGAGCTCTGTCATCCCGACAGTTTTGTTCCTTCACCTTAATCCCTCTCACACAGATTAAAGGCCGTGGTCTGAGCTTGGCTCTGTTTCACTCCAGCGCAGTCTTCAAGACAGTCTGGTCCCTTCAACTGATGAAGGCCGCTTGTGTTGTGGCCGAAACGTCGTGACTTTTGTTTTATTTTTTACCTACGTGACTTTACTGAATAGAACCAAAGAGTATAGTACTATAGTAATAGAGCAAGTGCAGAATCACTGAAGCGGAATTGATAGCTTGAAAGCATTTAGCGCGGGGCCCTTGAAAGTGCGGGGCCCGTAGCTACTACATGTGCTACTATTATGTAGTAGCTACTACAAAGTAGCTACTACCTATGTAGCTACTTTTACTACTAGGCTAATCCGGCACTGGTCCATGGCTTTGGGTTGCGTGGCCCACAATCACGCTGATGCGTCTTGTATCTTTAATTCTCCATTGATGGTGGTTAGCGCGCGGCGGTACGAACTCGGCGATCCGTGTTCGATTGCCGCTCACTGCCAACGCCAGTGACGATTCTCTGAACCGATCCTCGGCCATACCTAGGTCGACGCGGCCTCAAATGGCCACCTGGCTCCGGTGCGTAAACATCACCATCGGAGAGACAAAGGCGGCCGAGCGCAGTGTTGGACACACCACCACCTCGTGCCCCGTGTTACCCTTCATAGGAGCTCGCTAACAGCACTTGCCCCAAAAGCCTGTTACGGATATACGGGGGGTCTTTGTGTGCATGTATAGACTGTATAGAGGGAAGCGGTGTGCGCAGGGGCGAGTCCACTGCGTTATGAGCCCGGCGACCTGAGTTTGATTCCCTCCTGCGGCTAACATCAGTGGCGAGTGATTTCCGAAGCCTTCCTGAACCTCCCCCGCCAACCCCCACCCACAACTCTAATCACTGCACCACGGCTCCCCCCGCGCGCTATGCATGGGCGGTGACCTGGCCCAGCAGTCGCGCGTTACGCGCTCGTTGCAGAGGTTCGCGGTTCAAATTCCAGCAGCCGCCCTGATTAATACTGCGGGTGTGCCGTAGCGTGTGTGCCGTCGCGTGTGTCGTCACGTGTGTGCCGTCACGTGTGTCGTCACGTGTGTCGTCACGTGTGTGCCGTCGCGTATGTCGTCACGTGTGCCGTCACGTGTGTGCCGTCGCGTGTGCCGTCACGTGTGTGCCGTCACGTGTGTGTCGTCGCGTGTGCCGTCACGTGTGTGCCGTCACGTGTGTGCCGTCGCGTGTGCCGTCACGTGTGTGCCGTCACGTGTGTGCCGTCGCATGTGCCGTCACGTGTGCCGTCACGTGTGTGTCGTCACGTGTGCCGTCGCGTGTGCCGTCACGTGTGCCGTCACGTGTGTGTCCTCGCGTGTGCCGTCACGTGTGTGCCGTCGTGTGTGTCGTCACGTGTGTCGTCACGTGTGCCGTCACGTGTGCCGTCACGTGTGCCGTCACGTGTGTGCCGTCACGTGTGTGCCGTCACGTGTGTCGTCACGTGTGTGCCGTCACGTGTGTGCCGTCACGTGTGTCGTCACGTGTGTGCCGTCACGTGTGCCGTCACGTGTGTGCCAGCGTCAGGGTCCCAATTTTGTTCGTGCCAAATTCAGAAACGACACCGCAACATTCCTCTCGGGGGAACTTTGGGAGGCGGAGCAGCCACGGTCATCGTCCCCGACTGGCGGACGCAGAGCCCCAGGTCGCTCTTTTGAAATCGGCTCCGGGCACGCGAACTTTTCCCGATCAAACGCGCGGACCGCGTTGCAGCCATTTCTCGAGCAGCGTTTGTTTAAGCAACCAAAACCCTTGGGTCTCATCAGTTGTCACCGGCCGTGGGGCTCGTTCAACAACACGGCGCTGGGGCATCCGTTTCACAATACCGGAGCATGCTTCGACATTCTTCATCTCTGATGAGATCCAGAAATGTTGAAACCGGCATGGAGGTTGCTTTGCTTAAAACAAATGCTGCTCCTGATAAACTATGAACTATTTTTTTCAATCTTGATTTGAAGCTTTCGTGACTGCAGGAATTCATACACTTGGGTTCCTTTTCCCACCTGAGGACGATCGCTTGTGTGGCGATCGAAATGTCGTGATCTATAATTATTTTTCTACGTGACTTTACCGAAAGAACCAAAGAGTATATTTTTTTTCATTCTACCAAGGTAAGGCCCATTGAGCGATACAGCTTTTTGTTCAAAAGCGACCTGGCCACAAATGATAGCTCACCAAAGTGGCTTATCACGTGGACATTTACTGCAGTCGCCAGGTACTCGAAAACGCGTGATGTCCGTTCTAAATGTGGTGGGAAAACCCGGCGACCCCGGAGAAAAATCCACGCGACCACGGTGAGAGAGAAACACGCAAAGTCCAAATATACAACAGGTATCAGGGACTACACCTCACCCTACCTGTGACCTGCACTACACCTCACCCTACCTGTGACCTGGACTACACCTCACCCTACCTGTGACATGGACTACACCTCACCCTACCTGTGACATGGACTACACCTCACCCTACCTGTGACATGGACTACACCTCACCCTACCTGTGACATGGACTACATCTCACCCTACCTGTCACCTGCACTACACCTCACCCTACCTGTGACATGGACTACACCCCACCCTACCTGTGACATGGACTACACCTCACCCTACCTGTGACCATGGACTACACCTCACCCTACCTGTGACATGGACTACATCTCACCCTACCTGTCACCTGCACTACACCTCACCCTACCTGTGACATGGACTACACCCCACCCTACCTGTGACATGGACTACACCTCACCCTACCTGTGACCTGCACTACACCTCACCCTACCTGTGACCTGCACTACACCTCACCCTACCTGTGACCTGCACTACACCTCACCCTACCTGTGACCTGCACTACACCCCACCCTACCTGTGACCTGCACTACACCTCACCCTACCTGTGACATGGACTACACCTCACCCTACCTGTGACATGGACTACACCTCACCCTACCTGTGACATGGACTACACCTCACCCTACCTGTGACCTTGACCACACCTCACCCTACCTGTGACCTGCACTACACCCCACCCTACCTGTGACCTGCACTACACCTCACCCTACCTGTGACATGGACTACACCTCACCCTACCTGTGACATGGACTACACCTCACCCTACCTGTCACCTGGACTACACCTCACCCTACCTGTGACATGAACTACACCTCACCCTACCTGTGACATGGACTACACCTCACCCTACCTGTGACATGCACTACACCTCACCCTACCTGTGACATGGACTACACCTCACCCTACCTGTCACCTGGACTACACCTCACTCTACCTGTGACATGGACTACACCTCACCCTACCTGTGACATGGACTACACCTCACCCTACCTGTAACCTTGACCACACCTCACCCTACCTGTGACCTTGACCACACCTCACCCTACCTGTGACATGGACTACACCTCACCCTACCTGTGACCTTGACCACACCTCACCCTACCTGTGACCTTGACCACACCTCACCCTACCTGTGACCTTGACCACACCTCACCCTACCTGTGACATGAACTACACCTCACCCTACCTGTGACATGGACTACACCTCACCCTACCTGTGACATGGACTACACCTGACCCTACCTGTGACCTTGACCACACCTCACCCAACCTGTGACCTTGACCACACCTCACCCTACCTGTGACCTTGACCACACCTCACCCTACCTGTGACCTTGACCACACCTCACCCTACCTGTGACCTTGACCACACCTCACCCTACCTGTGACCTTGACCACACCTCACCCTACCTGTGACCTTGACCACACCTCACCCTACCTGTGACCTTGACCACACCTCACCCTACCTGTGACCTTGACCACACCTCACCCTACCTGTGACCTTGACCACACCTCACCCTACCTGTGACCTTGACCACACCTCACCCTACCTGTGACCTTGACCACACCTCACCCTACCTGTGACCTTGACCACACCCCACCCTACCTGTGACCTTGACCACACCTCACCCTACCTGTGACCTTGACCACACCTCACCCTACCTGTGACCTTGACTACACCTCACCCTACCTGTTGACCTTGACCACACCTCACCCTACCTGTGACCTTGACCACACCTCACCCTACCTGTGACCTTGACCACACCTCACCCTACCTGTGACCTTGACCACACCTCACCCTACCTGTGACCTTGACCACACCTCACCCTACCTGTGACCTTGACCACACCTCACCCTACCTGTGACCTTGACCACACCTCACCCTACCTGTGACCTTGACCACACCTCACCCTACCTGTGACCTTGACCACACCTCACCCTACCTGTGACCTTGACCACACCCCCCCCTACCTGTGACCTTGACCACACCTCACCCTACCTGTGACCTTGACCACACCTCACCCTACCTGTGACCTTGACCACACCTCACCCAATCCCCTCTCGGCGCTGATGTTCGCTGCGCCCGGCGGTGTCACTGCCGCGTGGGCACGGAGCGTCCCCAACCAACACCCAGGTGGTGGTGCCGAGACAATGCCCCCCCCTCTCCTCCTCCTCCACCCCCCCCCCTCCCCCGGGTGAGCACAGCGGGGAACACGACAAGGCTGACGCAGGTGACCTACGGGGCGACGGTGGTGGTGGTGGTGAAGTATGGGAAGAGGATGGAGGTTGGGGGAGGGGGGTCTGGTGGGAAAATGCCTCTGGTTGGGAAGTGACATCAGAAGAAAGGAAACCAAAGACGACTCGCGGCGTTCGAGAGGTTTGGGTCCGCAGGTCGAATTCGTTTACATGTGGACGGTGGTTGTGTAGCGGTGGTATGGTGGTGGTGTAGTGGTGGTGGTGTAGCGGTGGTGGTGGTGTAGTGGTGGTGTAATGGTCGCGTAGCGGTGGTGGTGGTGTAGCGGTGGTGGTGTGGTGGTGGTGGTGGTTATTGGTGTATCGGTGGTGGTTTGGTGGTGTAGCGGTGGTGTAGCGGTGGTGGTGGTGAAGCGGTGGTGGTGTCGTGGTGGTGAAGCGGTGCCGGTGGTGGTGTAGCGGTGGTGGTGTAATATCGGGGGGGGGGGGGCGTGCGAGGGGGGGGGGGGAATCCCTTGTGACGTCATAGGGGAACGTCTGCACGTTGGCGCGTGACGAAGAGGGGAAATGGGGGGGGATGACCAAAGCCGCGATGTTCATTTGCAGGGAGATTCCGAGCCCACGCAATGTACACACGAACTCTCTCTCACTCTCTCGTCTCTCTCACTCTCCCTCTCTCACACTCCCTCTCACCCTCTCTCTCTCTCACTCTCTCTATCGCACACACACCACACCATCTCCCTCCATCTCTTTCCTTCTCTCATACACTCACACGTATTCGCTCTCCAACACTCTCACCATCTCTCCACCCCCCCCCCCCCCAGCATCTCTCACACGTAGCTCTCTCCACGTTTCATCCCGTCTCTGTGTCCCTCTCCCCGTCTCTAAACATCACCTCTCTCACTCCTCCGTCTCTCCCGCCCTTTCTCTCAGCACCCCCCTCGCTCTCAGCATTTTCCCTCTCTGCCCGTCTCTGACTCACCTCCATCCCTCTCCCCCGGACTAGCACCCTCTCCCTCCCTCTCTCCCTCCCTCTCTCCCCCCCTCTCTCCCCCCTCTCTCCCCCCTCTCTCCCCCTCTCTTCCCCCCTCTCTCCCTCCCTCTCTCTCCCCCTCTCTCCCTCCCTCTCTCCCCCTCTCTCCCTCCATCTCTCCCCCCCTCTCTCCCCCCTCTCTCCCCCTTCTCTCCCCCTCTCTCCCTCCCTCTCTCCCTCCCTCTCTCCCCCCTCTCTCCCCCCTTTCTCCCCCTCTCTTCCCCCCTCTCTCCCTCCCTCTCTCTCCCCCTCTCTCCCTCCCTCTCTCCCCCTCTCTCCCTCCTCTCTCCCTCCCTCTCTCCCCCTTATCTCCCCCTCTCTCCCTCCTCTCTCCCTCCCTCTCTCCCTCCTCTCTCCCTCCCTCTCTCCCCCCTCTCTCCCCCCTCTCTCCCCCCCTCTCTCCCCCCTCTCTCTCCCCCCTCTCTCTCCCCCTCTCTCCCTCCCTCTCTCTCCCCCCTCTCTCCCTCCTCTCTCCCCCCCTCTCTCCCTCCCTCTCTCTCCCCCCTCTCTCCCCCTCTCTCCCCCCTCTCCCCCCCTCTCTCCCTCCCTCTCTCTCCCCCCTCTCTCCCTCCCTCTCTCTCTCTCTTTTTCTCTTCCTCTCCCCCCCGCTCCCTCCCTACCTCCCCCCTCTCCCCCCCTCTCACGAGGAATCCCCACTACCCCGACCCCTCGACTCGCTGACGCACACAGCGATGTTCGCGAGCGCCTATTACATCACCCGTCGGAGACCCGTGGGTGGGAGGCATCTCGACGCACGGCGAAACCCCCCATCCGCCCCCCCCCCCCCCCACACACACTGCTCCCCTCCTCCACAAGAGAGATACAAAGGCGGTCGAGGGCTGTATCGCTGGGCGATGCCGCCTGCCCGCAAACGTGCGATCGTCACTTTATAAGTTCAACATTTGACGGCTGAGTCGACCTAGGGGTGGGTGGGTGGAGCGTTGGGTGGAGAGCCGCGGAGTCCGCGACAGTGAAACCGCTCGTGGCTGAGACCGCGGTGGCGAATCGAGAGGCCCCCCCCCCCCTCCCGCAGTCCTCCCGCGTGCCGGCTCGATCCACCGCTGGATGAAGGCGAGGGACGAGGTGGGGGGGGGGGTTAGCGGAGCGGCGACAATCCGGTGGGGGCTGTCTGGAGCGGGATCAGGACGGAGACGCGCGGACCCACAGCACCGATCGCTTCGGGTGCGATGCGAGGCCACTTGGCGTGAGACTGATGCTCAGCCCTCAGCCGCGTGTGTAGTTCACGCGCGGTGTATTTAGTGTGTGTCTGCGTGTGTCTGCGTGTGTCTGTGTGTGTGTGGGGAGCGGTTGTGCAGCGGTTAGCGCTACGCTGCGCTATGAACCTGGCAACCCGGGTTCGATTCCCGCTCACGGCCAACACCGGTGACGATTATCTGAACCGGTCCTGGGCCTCCCCTAGGTCGATTCGGCCTCAAATGAGTACCTGGTGCGGTGTGTAAACATCGCCACTGGGGAGACAAAGGCGGTCGGGCGTGGTGCCGGCCACCCACTCCCTCGTGTGCCGTTCCGTCCTTCATAGGTGCTGCTCGCTAAACAGCACTTGCCCCTACAGTCTGTTACGGCTACACGGGATATCTTTGTCTTTGTGTGTACGGGGAGCGGTGGCGATATGGTTAGCGCGCTGACGCTTAGACACCCCCTGACCTGAGTTTGACTCCCGGCGTAAGGCTTACATCAGTGGCGAATATTTGCACCGGTTCTGGAACTCCCCGAGGTCGACTCAGCCTTAAACGAGTCCCTGGTGTGGTGTGGGGGGAGACAGCGACGACTCGGCGTGGCGCTGGCCACACTACCCAATCTATCGTAGGCGAACGGCACTTGCCCTCAAGAGATTGCGTGATCTTTGTATGTGTCTTTAAGGTGGTGATAAGGCACTGGCATCTACCATTGCAACATCATCACCCATCACCCATGACCTTCACACCGGCATTGCCCCATCACCTCGAACCCAATCACCATCGTCATCATCATCATCCACAACATCAGCAGCAGCAAGATCCGCATGCTGAGATCGCTCAGAGTGAGCGAAACTTCTCTTCTCCTCGGGGTTTTATAGCGCCGGTATTTATAACGCATCGCGTCAGAGATTTGCCTCCTGCACCACCACCACCATCATCATCATCACCCCCTACCCCGCTCCCCCGTCCGCTGCTCGCCCGGAGCGAGTGGCCGCCCCGACTCATTGTTCGGAGCAGGAAACCCCTCGGCAGCTTCCCCCCCGTGTCTCCCCCACGAGCCGCACCACCGACGTTGACATCGCGGCCAGAGGGCACGGCCACCCCCACCACAATCCCCACCATCGTCATCGCTCGCCCCCACCACCACCACCATCGTCATCACTCACCACCACCACCAACATCATTCACCACCACCACCATCATCATCATCACTCACCACCACCACCATCACTCACCACCACCATCATCACTCACCACCACCATCATCACTCACCACCACCACCATCATCACTCACTACCACCATCACCACCACCATCATCATCATTCACCACCACCACCACCACCATCATCATCATCACTCACCACCATCATCATCACCCACCACCACCACCATCATCACTCACCACCACCACCATCATCACTCACCACCACCATCGTCATCACTCTGCACAACCACCATCATCACTCACCACAACCACCATCATCACTCATCCCCACCACCATCATCACTCACCACCACCACCATCATCACTCACCGCCACCATCATCACCACCACCACCACCGTCATCACTTACCAACACCATCATCATCACTCACCACCACCATCATCATCATTCACTACCACCACCACCACCATCATCACTCACCATCATCACTCACCATCATCATCATCATCATCCACTCCCACCACCACCACCACCATCACTCACCACCACCTCCACCATCATCATCACTCCCCCTTACCCTCACCACCACCACCACTGTGCCACAAACTCACCAGGCAATGGCTATTGGCACGGGCCCTCCCTCTCTCTCTCTCGCTCTCTTCGGTGTGGGTCCCAGTTCGAGGCGAGCCCCTGCGAGGCACGACGCGTCCCACCACCACCACCTAGACAAACACACACACGAGGCGCCTCACTCACGTGGCATCTGTCCCTAGAGATTAAAACAAATACATCATGTTTCACACATCACATGAACCACACACAAAGACAAAGATCCCCCGTATAGCCTGTAACAGACTATTGGGGCAAGTCCTGTTAGCGAGCACCTATGAAGGCCGGGGACAGCACACGAGGGGGTGGGTGGCCAGCGCCACGCCCGGCCGCCTTTGTCTCCCCAATGGCGATGTTTACACACTGCATCAGGTTAGTCATTTGAGGCTGAATTGACCTAAAGGCCCAGGACCGGTTCAGATAATCGTCGCCCGGTGTTGGCCGTGAGCGGGAATCGAACTCGGGTCGTCGGGTTTGAAGCACAGCGTAGCGCTAACCGCTACACTACCGCTCCCCACACACACACACACCACACACCACACACACACCAAACACACACACGACACACACACGACACACACAGACACACCACACACACCACACACAAACCACACACACACGACACACACACAGACACCACACACATCACACACACACCACACAGACACACCACACACAGACACACCACACACACCACACACACACAGACACGCACACCACACACAGACACACCACACACACACCACACACTACACACACCACACACACAGACACATCACACACACAGACACATCACACACACACACCACACAAACACCACACGTACCACACACACAGACAGAACACACAAACCACACACATCACACACGACACACTGACACACACACACTGACACACACACACTGACACACACACACCACACACCACCCACACACACCACACACACTGACACACACCACACACACCACATACACACACCACACACACAACCACACACACACCACATACACACACCACCCACACACCACACACACATACCACATACACACACTACACACCACACACTACACACACACACCACATACACACACTGACACACACCACACACTGACACACACACATCACACACCACCCACACACCACATACACACCACATACACACACTACACACACACCACATACACACACTACACACACCACACACTGACACACACACCACCCACACACCACACACACACCACATACACACACTACACACACACACCACATACACCACACACACACACCACACACTGACACACACACCACCCACACACCACATACACACACACCACATACACACACTACACACACACACACTACATACACCACACACACAACACACACTACACACTGACACACACACCACCCACACACCACACTATAGTACTATACTGCCTTCACCTTTTATGAACGACTGGGTGTTTAAGGTTTGCGATTTGTCATAATACCTGGCCGTATAGCGAATAAAAAAATGCAATTACGTTACTAAGCAAGTAATTTTTTTAATGTTTTAATATGTAAGTGTTTATTTATTTAGGGCCCCTTTATAACAACAAATGCTACAGGCCCCGCACTCGCTTAGTCCGGCACTGGATCCACGCCTCTCCAACTTCGCTTGGCGAGTGGGGGGGGGGGGGTGTGGATCCCTCGCCGTGACTCCCCTCGATCGCTCTCCCGCACGAGGTCGAGCCGAGCCGTGGGACCCAGCGCCACTCCCCCACCACCACGAATCCCTCGCATCAGCACCAGACACAAAGGTCCTCCCGTATGGCCTTAACAGGGCTTTTGGGGCAAGTGCTGCTAGCGAGTAGCGACTATGAAGTCCAGCAAAGCACACGAGGGGTGGGTGGGTGGCCAGCAGCACCAAGCCCAGGCCGCCTTTGTCTCCCCAGTGAACGATGTTAACACACCGCACCAGGTTACTAATTTGCGGCTGAGTCCAGCTCGCGGAGGCCCACGATCGGCTCAGATAATCGTCACTTGGTGTTGGTGGCCGTGAGCGGGAATCGAACTCGGGACGCCGGGTTCGTAGCGCAGCGTAGCGCAAACCGCTACACCGCCGCTTCCCATTGGATCAGAGAGCTGGCCCCGGGCGTTGAGGTCACAGAACTAGTTCTGAAGTCGCTTCAACACAGCGCTGTGTCCACCGACCGGAGCGCTACAGCTTCCCTATGCAGAGTGTTCGTCGCATGCCCGATCACCCACACGTCTGACATTCTCAGAAATGCAATTCAACCACAACCCAGTCGGTGAGGCTATGGGTTTCTATGTGAGTCTATGGGTCTCTATGTGAGTCTATGGGTCTCTATGTGCGTCTATGAGTCTCTATGTAAGTCTATGGGTCTCTATGTGAGTCTATGGGTCTCTATGTGAGTCTATGGTCTCTATGTGAGTCTATGGGTCTCTATGTGAGTCAATGGGTCTCTATGTGAGTCTATGGGTTTCTATGTGAGTCTACGGGTCTCTATGTGAGTCTATGGGTCTCTATGTAAGTCTATGAGTCTCGATAACATGAATCCCAATTTATAGGGCATTCAACAGCGGTTGTCCTGTGGATATGTCCGATCCAGCCATAGGACTGTGGAATTCCCATCACTGGCTCTGCAGGGTCGTCATCGGGAGATGAGCACTAATGCCCCAAAAGTCATTGACCGGGGAGTGGCTTTGACTATTTCCACGTAACCCCTTGATCCCGTGACCTTGTGACCCAGTGACGAAGTTAGGGGTAACTCGTGGGGTGGATGCGGCGAGCCGAGGTGATTCCAGGAGCGGGGTTCACGGGCTGACCTGAGGCCCGGGGCGCGAGACGCCGACAGAAAGCCGCGACAGCCTTCTCACAGCCAGCGAAGTCATTTTGATGGTGATGCTGCTGATGATGAGGATTATTGCTGCTGCTGATGATTGCTGCTGATGATTGCTGCTGCTGATGATGATTGCTTTTTATGATTTCTGCTGACGATGATTGCTGCTGTTGATGATTGCTGCTGATGATGATTGCTGCTGATTATGATGATTATTGCTCCTACTGATGATTGCTGCTGCTGATGATGACGATTATTGCTGCTGCTGATGAAGATTGCTGCTGATGATTGCTGCTGATGATTGCTGCTACTGATGATTTCTTCTAATGATTGCTGCTGATGATGATTGCTGCTGCTGATGATGAAGATGTCTGCTGCTGATGATGATTGCTGCTGATGATGATTGCTGCTGCTGATGATTGCTGCTGATGATGATTGCTACTGCTGATGATTGCTGTTGATGATGATTGCTTCTGGTGATTGCTGCTGATGATTATTGCTGCTGATGACGATAATAGTTGAAGGGCATTTAACAGGCTGCACGCTGCTGATGAGAAACAGTCAAAACTCGTCCAGGCTTTTTTTCTTTCGCTTCAACAGTAATCATTGTGATGATCGTATACACTGGATTAGAATACGCACTGGTGCCTCCGTATTTAGAGGAGACGGTGGGCCTGCGTCTTATAATCCGCTATCTGTGTGTGCGTGTGAGTGACCAGATTCGTAAACCTTAATGGGCACCGAGAAACACGTTTAGAAGGTGCGTCTTATAACCCGGATATATTTTGGTGTGTCTGTGTGTACAAGTAGGCGAAGCGGTGGCGCAGCGGTTAGCGCACTGCACTGTGATACCTGAACTCCCCCTGATGACCCCCCCCCACCCACCATCCCTTATCAGCAATCCGCACTGACCAGCGCGGTGAAGTATGGCCATGACAAACGCCGTGACAGACACGGCGTGCGGAGGTGTTCACCCAGCAGGAGAAATTGGCCAGCAAGATAGAGAGAGGAAAGAGAGAAAGGAGAGAGAGAGATAAATACGTTACATAATAGTGAGGGAACCGTAGAGAGAAGAGGGCGGATATAAGAAAGCTAGAGCCGAAGGGAGAGAGAGGGGAGAGAGAGGGGAGAGGCAGGAAACTTCTCGAGAAAGACACCACGGAGGGGAGAGGAGAGAGGCATGGGAGAGAACGGAGGGGGAGATATATTTAGGAGGGGATAGGCAAATAAGAGAGTGAGTTCGAGGTTTAGAGGAGACAGGGAGAGCTAAAGGAGAGAGAGGGGGGGGGTAAAGAAGAGAGGAGCTAAGAGAAACAGAATAGGAGAGTCGAGTTAGAGTAGAAAGCAGCAGAAGAGAGGTAAGGAGAGCACCAGAGAGAGAGAGGGGAGAGACAAGAGCGGGAAGAGGAGAGACAGAGAGAGAGAGAGGGGAGAGACAAGAGCGGGAAGAGGAGAGACAGAGACAGAGAGAGAGAGAGGGGAGAGACAAGAGCGGGAAGAGGAGAGACAGAGAGAGAGAGAGCGAAAGAAGATGGGCAAGGAGAGCACCAGAGAACGCTAGATGTGCGTTAGAGAAATACAATTTTTAACTTTTAAATAACTTTTATTGCCGCCAGCAGCAAACAACACTGAAGGCGATTCCGATATGAGAAAGAGCCGAAGGGGAGAGAGAGAGAGAGAGGGGAGAGAGCGAGCGCCGTCCCTGGCGAGTGAGTGACTCGGAGTCGCTTCGAAGCGGCCTTTATAGCCGCTCAAAAATATCTCACGGCACGGCCCCGGGGCAAGCTGCATCCGGCCGATAAGAAGAAGGGAGCCGCTCTCCCGGCAGCGCCACCACCACCGCTGCTGCTGCCGCCGTAGCTTCGTAGTCTCAGCGTCCCATGATCACAAACTCACGGGCACCCTGCCGAGTGAGGGTGGTGGTGGGAGGGAGGGGGAGTTGCTGGGGCTGGGGGGGGGTCAGCCCAGCGCGGATGCGGGAGAGAGAGAGGGGGAGGGGTGATGAGTGTGGTCATCGGTCACACGAGCGCTGCGGCTGTGATGTCATCTGAATCGACGAGGACCTCGACCGCCACAGCGAGCGGCCCTCGAGCGGAAGGCTTCGAGTTCAAAGCCTAGATGGGATGGCATCGGAGGTCAGGGGTGGGGTGGGGTGGTGGTTGACTCAGCACATCATCTCTCCCTGGTCGACAAAATAGGAACAGTTTTGTCGGGGAGAAATCAACGGCGGTTGTCTTGTGGATGGACTGGCCCCCGTCATGGGAACGTGACATTTCCATGCAGTGGCTGTGAAGTGGAGGTGAGAGCCGGTGGCTGAACGCTCGCTGGAGCGGGAGCTGGTTCTGAACAGGGCACTGCTGCGTTTGTAAACTTACGTGAAGATTCTTTTGCTGTGGTTTTATTTATTTTTAAACCGTCATGATTATTAATTTCTTACGATATTTCACCAAGACAATCCCACGAGAGGGAACATCTCGTCTGCAATGGGTGTCCCGGATGGCAAGTGACAAAGACAAAGAACCCCCGTATAGCCCTAACAGACTTGTAGGTGCAAGTGCTGTTAGCGAACACCTATGATGGCCGGAACGGTACACGAGGGGGTGGGTGGCCAGCACCACGCCGGCCGCCTTTGTCTCCCCAGTGGCGATGTTTACACACCGCACCAGGTACTCATTTGAGGCTGAGTCGTCCTAGGGGAGGCCCAGTACGGGTTCAGATAATCGTCACTGGTGTTGACCGTGAGCGAGAATCGAACCCGGATCGCCGGGGTTCATAGGGAAGCGCGCTAACCGCTACACTACTGACAACAACAACAACCGCCATTCGCCACTAAGTGGCGGTGACGTCACCACGACGCTTGTGCCAGGACATGTGCACCTTGAGGCCACGTGAAGTGTCGAACACCCGCAGGCAGGAGGTCACGGGGCAGACCCAGGTGCCACGGGTCGACTGACTGAGATGACTGGCTGGTGAACCACCTGTGCCCCCTACTGTGCCGACCTGCTGTGCTTTAGCCACCCTGCGCTCCGCTCGTTGTTGTGAGCGTCGCTTCTCCGCCCTCCGTTGTTTGTTGGAGGGCGACTGCCTCCAACTGCCCAATAGCGTCCTTCACGAGCCTCCACCACAGAGACCGATCTTGACACCGCTGGTACCAGTCATCGGCAAGTCCACTCAGCTCCACGTCCTCCTGTACCACATCACTCCATCTCTTCTCTAGCCCGTGCCGCGCCCGTTTAGCCCCCTCGATCTGGCCGAACAAAAGCTGTTTCAGCATGCGGTGGCTGGTCATGCGGGCTACATGACCCAGCCAACGCAGCCTTGCCTCACCGATGGGACCTTGCCCAGATCTTTCAAGGATTTGTGTTCTCCTCACACAATCCAGCCTGGTTAAACCCAGGATGGATCGTAGGCAGGCCAGCCTAAATGTTTCCAACGGGCGAAGATGCTCCATTAAGGTGGTCCACGTTTCGCAAGCGTAGAGAAGGGAGGGAATGACCGTGGCCAAGAAGACCTGAAGCTTAGTGCGGAGCGACAGACCAGGTAGCTTCCACACAGCGTTACACAACCGATGAAAAGATATTGCCGCTCGACTGATTCGGAGTGAGACCTCTGCTGTTAAACTGGAGCCGGTCATAAGCACACTGCCCAGGTATGGGAAACTCTCCACTCTCTCCACAACTGCCCCATCACCGATTGGGGGTTGTGGGGGTGGAGTGTCCGATGGTACAAAATACCCAGGCAGGTGCTTAGTTTTGGTGGGGCTGATGGTAAGGCCCCATCTCTTAGTGGCACGCTCCAGTCTCAGCAGCAGCGTCTCCAACTGCTCCTCTGAATGAGCAGCTATTACCAAATCATCGGCATACATAACGTGGTTGAGCAATAGGGAGCCATCCCTTGACCGCACCCGGGCATCAATCAGCCTCCCATTATATCTGTACCAAATGGAGATTCCGCCGGTACAGCTATTGAAGGCGTCACGTACTACATGGTTAAAAAAGATGTTAAATAATGTGGGAGCCAGAGGACATCCCTGTCGCACCCCAACGTGTACAGGGAATGGCTCGGACTCCCGGCCACGTAGTTTTACCCGGGCCCGCTCACCATCATGAAGGTCCTTAATGATCGTGAGCAGAGGGTCAGGGACTTCAAAAGCACGAAGAACAACCCAGAGCCCAGGCCTCCTAATGGTATCATAGGCCTTGGCCAGGTCAGTAAAGCAGAGATGTAGGTCTTGTTGGAATTTCCTACACCTCTGCTGTAGCTGACGGACAGAAAATATGGCATCTGTGCAGGACCGCCCTTTCCTGAAACCGCATTGGGGCTCCGCAAGCCTCTCCTCAGCGTGCCTGGCAAGGCGATGTTGAATAATCCTTGCCAGGACCTTTCCCGGCACACTGAGGAGTGAGATGCCCCTGTAGTTGTTACAGTCTGTGCGGTCCCCCTTCTTAAAGAAGGGGACCACCAGGGCATCTTTCCATCCTGCGGAACCCGTCCAGTGGTCCATACTGTTGTTATGATGTCATATAGGGCAGTCTGTGCACAAACGCCACCCTCCCTCAGCATTTCGCTTGGGAGATAATCTCTGCCCGATGCCTTTCCTGGTCTAAGACTCCGGATCGCCTTCAGTACTACCTAAACAGATGGCACCTCAGCCAGCCACTCACAGGGAGTGACTTCTTCCAATATTTGAGGCACCGCAGCCTCAGCAGGGTCATCCCCACTTTGTGCCACGATGTTTTCCTGGCTGAGGGGTTTCCCCTCCCCCAGGACCTCACAGAAATGCTCAGCAAATCTGCAAACCTGTTCCTGGGGATCGGAGATTGGAACACCGTTTTTTCCCCTAATGATGGTAATAGGTGTGGCGCTGCAGGTTACTTTTTTGATGGAATTAAATAGAGATTTGTGATCGCGGGACACTGAGGCAGACTCCATCTCCTCAGCAACCCGCGACTAGCACCCATCCTTGCAGCGCCTCACGGCTCTCCGAACCTCCGAGCGAAGGCTGCGGTAAGCCTCCTCATTCTCTGACGTGGGATTCTGTAGCCGATGACAGTGGGCCTGTCGCTTTTTCTCAACCATCCTGAACACCTCCTCTGTCAGCCAGGGTCTCTGGGGAGGTCTGGATCACGTACCCAAAGCAGCCATTGCAGCTGCATGAGTCACAGTCCTAAACCTCGCCCATTTACCCTCAACATCAGAAGGAGTGGGGGACGATGTCAACCCCAGCCGCAAGCGATGATGAAATTCTCGCTTGCAACTTTCATCAGATAACTGAGACCATGCCACTTTAGGTTGGAGTGGGGTCCTGGGTGTACACCCACCACTGGAGTGGAAGAATGGCAGGCGCATCTTACAGATGACTTGTCGATGGTCACAGGGCAGATCAGCTCCACAGTAGGTCCTGGTGTCAAGGACATGGGCTCGCATCCGCTGGTCCGTCACTATGTAGTCCAGCAGATGTTCTTGCTTGAACCCGGTATGTATCCATGATGTTGTGTGGACGAGCCAATGCCGGAACAGCGTGTTGGTAATTACAAGACAATGGGCTGCACAAAAATCTAACAGCGTCCTAGCGTTGTTATTGAGCTGATCTGGCCCATGCCCTCCAATCACTCCAGACCAGGTGCCAGCATCATGACCAACTCGGGCATTGAAGTCACCCAACAAGGTGACTCTATCCCGAGGGGCCACTTTAGCCAGTACCTGTGACAGGAGGGCATAGAAGGCATCTGACTCATCGACTTTGCCTGCATTCCTCCACGGATGTTCGTCTTCGGTGGAGGCATAAGTAACCACGACCACCACTCCTCGCCTCCGGTTGATGGGAAGGCGAGCCCAAAGTAGCCTGGGGCTTACAGCTTCCCACACCTCACTGCCACGCTCCCACGCACCCTTCATTCTTTTGTTCAAAAGAAGAGCCACACCCTGTTGTTTGGCAGTCTGCTGCCCCGAGTAGAGGAATGTCCACCCCTCATGGTGGCAGGAGCCAGAACCGGTCCACTGGACCTCCTGAATGCCACAGAGATCCAGGCGGTACCGTTCCAGCTCCTGACAGAGGAGTGGCAGCCTCTCCTCCACAGTGAGCGTTCGAACATTCCACGTGGCCACACGAAGTGGCTTTTCGTTGTTTCTGGAGGAGCCCCGAGGGTAGGTATTCAATCTCCTGGCTCCGCCAATTGGGGTTTGGCCAGGAGACGTCATAGACGCCTGTCCCCCCGGGGCCTCCGGCACAAGCTTATTAGTTATATATTTAAGGCGTGGTTTCGTGGTAATGTTTTTGAAGATGGAGTGGTTACCAGCCCCTCGCACCCGTCCAAAGCCTCCGTTTAGCCACTGTGGTGGTCACAAACGCCATGAAGGGAGAGGCCAATCGGAATTGGCCCTCCCCCCACAGCACATGTCCACGACAGAGTTGCCCGTCCGGCACCGCGAGGAGGTAGGGGGTTGTTTTGCCGTACACACACCACACTGACACACACACTGACACACACACACACAAACACTGACACACACACACACACACGCACACTTACACACACGCTGACACAACAACAACAACCGCCATTCGCCACTAAGTGGCGGTGACATCACCACGACGCTTGTGCCAGGCTATGTGCACCCTGAGGTCACGTGAAGTGTCGAACGGCCGCTGGCAGGAGGTCACGGGGCAGACCCAGGTGCCACGGGTCGACTGACTGAGATGACTGGCTGATGCACCACCTGTGCCCCCTACTGTGCCAACCTGCTGTGCTTTAGCCACCCGGCGCTCCGCTCGTTGTTCTGAGCATCGCTCCTCCGCCCTCCGTTGTTGTTGGAGGGCGACTGCCTCTAACTGTCCAGTAGCGTCCTTCACAAGCCTCCTCCACAGAGGCCGATCTTGACACCGCTGGTACCAGTCATCGGCAAGTCCACTCAGCTCCACGTCCTCCTGTACCACATCACTCCATCTCTTCTCTAGCCCGTGCCGCGCCCGCTTAGCCCCCTCAATCCGGCCGAACAAAAGCTGTTTTGGCATGCGGTAGCTGGGCATGCGGGCTACATGACCCAGCCATCGCAGCCTTGCCCGCCGGAGGAGCTCACCGATGGGACCTTGCCCAGATCTTTCAAGGATTTGTGAGCTCATCACACAATCCAGTCTGGTTAAACCCAGGATGGATCGTAGGCAGGCCAGCCTAAATGTTTATAACCGGCGAAGATGTTCCATTAGGGGGGTCCACGTTTCGCAAGCGTAGAGAAGGGAGGGAATGACCGTGGCCAAAAAGACCTGAAGCTTAGTGCGGAGCGACAGACCAGGTAGCTTCCACACAGTGTTACGCAACCGATGAAAAGATATTGCCGCTCGACTGATTCCGAGTGAGACCTCTGCTGTTAAACTGGAGCCAGTAATAAGCACACTGCCCAGGTATGGGAAACTCTCCACTCTCTCCACAACTGCCCCATCACCGATTGGGAGTTGTGGGGGTGGAGTGTCCGATGGTACAAAATACCCAGGCAGGTGCTTAGTTTTGGTGAGGCTGATGGTAAGGCCCCACCTCTTAGTGGCACGCTCCAGTCTCAGCAGCAGCGTCTCCAACTCCTCTTCTGACTGAGCAGCTATTACTAAATCATCAGCATACATAACGTGGTTGAGCAATAGGGAGCCATCCCTTGACCGCACCCGGGCATCGATCAGCCTCCCATTTTATCTGTACCATATGGAGATTCCCCCGGTACAGCTATTGAAGGCTTCACGAACTACGTTGTCAAAATAGATGTTAAATAATGTGGGAGCCAGAGGACATCCCTGTCGCACCCCAAGGTGTACAGGAAATGGCTCTGACTCCCGGCCACGTAGTTTTACCCGAGCCCGCTCACCATCATGAAGGTCCTTAATGATCGTGAGCAGAGGGTCAGGTACTCCAAAAGCACGAAGAACGACCCAGAGCCCAGGCCTACTGATGGTATCATAGGCCTTGACCAGGTCAATAAAGCAGAGATGTAGGTCTTGTTGGAATTCCCTACACCTCTGCTGTAGCAGACGGACAGAAAATATGGCATCTGTGCAGGACCGCCCTTTCCTGAAACCGCATTGGGGCTCCGCAAGCCTCTCCTCAGCGTGCCTGGCAAGGCGATGCTGAATAATCCTTGCCAGGACCTTTCCCGGCACACTGAGGAGTGAGATGCCCCTGTAGTTGTTACAGTCTGTGCGGTCCCCCTTCTTAAAAAGGGGGACCAGCAGGGCATCCTTCCAATCGTGCGGAACCCGTCCAGTGGTCCAGACTCTGCCCGATGCCTTTCCTGGTCTAAGACTCCGGATCGCCTTCAGTACTACCTAAACAGATGGCACCTCAGCCAGCCACTCACAGGGAGTGACTTCTTCCAATATTTGAGGCACCGCAGCCTCAGCAGGGTCATCCCCACTTTGTGCCACGATGTTTTCCTGGCTGAGGGGTTTCCCCTCCCCCAGGACCTCACAGAAATGCTCAGCAAATCTGCAAACCTGTTCCTGGGGATCGGAGATTGGAACACCGTTTTTTCCCCTAATGATGGTAATAGGTGTGGCGCTGCAGGTTACTTTTTTGATGGAATTAAATAGAGATTTGTGATCGCGGGACACTGAGGCAGACTCCATCTCCTCAGCAACCCGCGACTAGCACCCATCCTTGCAGCGCCTCACGGCTCTCCGAACCTCCGAGCGAAGGCTGCGGTAAGCCTCCTCATTCTCTGACGTGGGATTCTGTAGCCGATGACAGTGGGCCTGTCGCTTTTTCTCAACCATCCTGAACACCTCCTCTGTCAGCCAGGGTCTCTGGGGAGGTCTGGATCACGTACCCAAAGCAGCCATTGCAGCTGCATGAGTCACAGTCCTAAACCTCGCCCATTTACCCTCAACATCAGAAGGAGTGGGGGACGATGTCAACCCCAGCCGCAAGCGATGATGAAATTCTCGCTTGCAACTTTCATCAGATAACTGAGACCATGCCACTTTAGGTTGGAGTGGGGTCCTGGGTGTACACCCACCACCGGAGTGGAAGAATGGCAGGCGCATCTTACAGATGACTTGTCGATGGTCACAGGGCAGATCAGCTCCACAGTAGGTCCTGGTGTCAAGGACATGGGCTCGCATCCGCTGGTCCGTCACTATGTAGTCCAGCAGATGTTCTTGCTTGGACCCGGTATGTATCCATGATGTTGTGTGGACGAGCCAATGCCGGAACAGCGTGTTGGTAATTACAAGACAATGGGCTGCACAAAAATCTAACAGCGTCCTAGCGTTGTTATTGAGCTGATCTGGCCCATGCCCTCCAATCACTCCAGACCAGGTGCCAGCATCATGACCAACTCGGGCATTGAAGTCACCCAACAAGGTGACTCTATCCCGAGGGGCCACTTTAGCCAGTACCTGTGACAGGAGGGCATAGAAGGCATCTGACTCATCGACTTTGCCTGCATTCCTCCACGGATGTTCGTCTTCGGTGGAGGCATAAGTAACCACGACCACCACTCCTCGCCTCCGGTTGATGGGAAGGCGAGCCCAAAGTAGCCTGGGGCTTACAGCTTCCCACACCTCACTGCCACGCTCCCACGCACCCTTCATTCTTTTGTTCAAAAGAAGAGCCACACCCTGTTGTTTGGCAGTCTGCTGCCCCGAGTAGAGGAATGTCCACCCCTCATGGTGGCAGGAGCCAGAACCGGTCCACTGGACCTCCTGAATGCCACAGAGATCCAGGCGGTACCGTTCCAGCTCCTGACAGAGGAGTGGCAGCCTCTCCTCCACAGTGAGCGTTCGAACATTCCACGTGGCCACACGAAGTGGCTTTTCGTTGTTTCTGGAGGAGCCCCGAGGGTAGGTATTCAATCTCCTGGCTCCGCCAATTGGGGTTTGGCCAGGAGACGTCATAGACGCCTGTCCCCCCGGGGCCTCCGGCACAAGCTTATTAGTTATATATTTAAGACGTGGTTTCGTGGTAATGTTTTTGAAGATGGAGTGGTTACCAGCCCCTCGCACCCGTCCAAAGCCTCCGTTTAGCCACTGTGGTGGTCACAAACGCCATGAAGGGAGAGGCCAATCGGAATTGGCCCTCCCCCCACAGCACATGTCCACGACAGAGTTGCCCGTCCGGCACCGCGAGGAGGTAGGGGGTTGTTTTGCCGTACACACACCACACTGACACACACACTGACACACACACACACAAACACTGACACACACACACACGCACACTTACACACACGCTGACACAACAACCGCCATTCGCCACTAAGTGGCGGTGACATCACCACGACGCTTGTGCCAGGCTATGTGCACCCTGAGGTCACGTGAAGTGTCGAACGGCCGCTGGCAGGAGGTCACGGGGCAGACCCAGGTGCCACGGGTCGACTGACTGAGATGACTGGCTGATGCACCACCTGTGCCCCCTACTGTGCCAACCTGCTGTGCTTTAGCCACCCGGCGCTCCGCTCGTTGTTCTGAGCATCGCTCCTCCGCCCTCCGTTGTTGTTGGAGGGCGACTGCCTCTAACTGTCCAGTAGCGTCCTTCACAAGCCTCCTCCACAGAGGCCGATCTTGACACCACTGGTACCAGTCATCGGCAAGTCCACTCAGCTCCACGTCCTCCTGTACCACATCACTCCATCTCTTCTCTAGCCCGTGCCGCGCCCGCTTAGCCCCCTCAATCCGGCCGAACAAAAGCTGTTTTGGCATGCGGTAGCTGGGCATGCGGGCTACATGACCCAGCCATCGCAGCCTTGCCCGCCGGAGGAGCTCACCGATGGGACCTTGCCCAGATCTTTCAAGGATTTGTGAGCTCATCACACAATCCAGTCTGGTTAAACCCAGGATGGATCGTAGGCAGGCCAGCCTAAATGTTTATAACCGGCGAAGATGTTCCATTAGGGGGGTCCACGTTTCGCAAGCGTAGAGAAGGGAGGGAATGACCGTGGCCAAAAAGACCTGAAGCTTAGTGCGGAGCGACAGACCAGGTAGCTTCCACACAGTGTTACGCAACCGATGAAAAGATATTGCCGCTCGACTGATTCCGAGTGAGACCTCTGCTGTTAAACTGGAGCCAGTCATAAGCACACTGCCCAGGTATGGGAAACTCTCCACTCTCTCCACAACTGCCCCATCACCGATTGGGAGTTGTGGGGGTGGAGTGTCCGATGGTACAAAATACCCAGGCAGGTGCTTAGTTTTGGTGGGGCTGATGGTAAGGCCCCACCTCTTAGTGGCACGCTCCAGTCTCAGCAGAAGCGTCTCCAACTCCTCTTCTGACTGAGCAGCTATTACTAAATCATCAGCATACATAACGTGGTTGAGCAATAGGGAGCCATCCCTTGACCGCACCCGGGCATCGATCAGCCTCCCATTTTATCTGTACCATATGGAGATTCCCCCGGTACAGCTATTGAAGGCTTCACGAACTACGTTGTCAAAATAGATGTTAAATAATGTGGGAGCCAGAGGACATCCCTGTCGCACCCCAAGGTGTACAGGAAATGGCTCTGACTCCCGGCCACGTAGTTTTACCCGAGCCCGCTCACCATCATGAAGGTCCTTAATGATCGTGAGCAGAGGGTCAGGTACTCCAAAAGCACGAAGAACGACCCAGAGCCCAGGCCTACTGATGGTATCATAGGCCTTGACCAGGTCAATAAAGCAGAGATGTAGGTCTTGTTGGAATTCCCTACACCTCTGCTGTAGCAGACGGACAGAAAATATGGCATCTGTGCAGGACCGCCCTTTCCTGAAACCGCATTGGGGCTCCGCAAGCCTCTCCTCAGCGTGCCTGGCAAGGCGATGCTGAATAATCCTTGCCAGGACCTTTCCCGGCACACTGAGGAGTGAGATGCCCCTGTAGTTGTTACAGTCTGTGCGGTCCCCCTTCTTAAAAAGGGGGACCAGCAGGGCATCCTTCCAATCGTGCGGAACCCGTCCAGTGGTCCAGACTGTTGTTATGATGTCATATAGGGCAGTCTGTGCACAAACGCCACCCTCCCTCAGCATTTCGCTTGGGAGATCATCTCTGCCCGCTGCCTTTCCTGGTCTCAGACTCCGGATCACCTTCAGTACTTCCTCAACAGATGGCACCTCAGCCAGCCACTCACAGGGAGTGACTTCTTCCAATATTTGAGGCACCGCAGCCTCAGCAGGGTCATCCCCACTTTGTGCCACTATGTTTTCCTGGCTGAGGGGTTTCCCCTCCCCCAGGACCTCACAGAAATGCTCAGCAAATCTGCAAACCTGTTCCTGGGGATCGGAGATTGGAACACCGTTTTTTCCCCTAATGATGGTAATAGGTGTGGCGCTGCAGGTTACTTTTTTGATGGAATTAAATAGAGATTTGTGATCACGGGCCACTGAGGCAGACTCCATCTCCTCAGCAACCTGCGACCACCACCCATCCTTGCAGCGCCTCACGGCTCTCCGAACCTCCGAGCGAAGGCTGCGGTAAGCCTCCTCATTCTCTGACGTGGGATTCTGTAGCCGATGACAGTGGGCCTGTCGCTTTTTCTCAACCATCCTGAACACCTCCTCTGTCAGCCAGGGTCTCTGGGGAGGTCTGGACCGCGTACCTAAAGCAGCCATTGCAGCTGCATGAGTCACAGTCCTAAACCTCGCCCATTAACCCTCGACATCAGGAGGAGTAGGGGACGATGCCAATCCCAGCCGCAAGCGATGATGAAATTCTCGCTTGCAACTTTTATCAGATAACTGAGACCAGGCCACTTTAAATCGGAATGGGGTCCTGGGTGTACACCCACCACCGGAGTAGAAGAATGGCAGGCGCATCTTACAGATGATTAGTCGATGGTCAGAGGGCAGATCAGCTCCACGGTAGGTCCTGGTGTCAAGGACATGGGCTCGCATTCGCTGGTCCGTCACTATGTAGTCCAGCAGATGGTCTTGCCTGGACCCGGCATGCATCCATGATGTTGTGTGGATGCGCCAATGCCGGAACAGCGTGTTGGTAATTACAAGCCCATGGGCTGCACAAAAATCTAGCAGCCTCCTACCGTTGTTATTGAGCTGATCTGGCCCATGCCCTCCAATCACTCCAGACCAGGTGCCAGTATCATGACCAACTCGGGCATTGAAGTCACCCAACATGATGACTCTATCCCGAGGGGCCACTTTAGCCAGCACCTGTGACAGGAGGTCATAGAAGGCATCTGACTCATCGGCTTTGCCTGCATTCCTCCACGGATGTTCGTCTTCGGTGGAGGCACAAGCTTATT
Source organism: Petromyzon marinus (assembly GCF_048934315.1). Classification (NCBI taxonomy): domain Eukaryota; kingdom Metazoa; phylum Chordata; class Hyperoartia; order Petromyzontiformes; family Petromyzontidae; genus Petromyzon; species Petromyzon marinus. The sequence goes on along the minus strand of NC_133710.1, from coordinate 3,198,200 downwards.
AGTTACATATTTCAGTTTAACTCGTGGTTTCTTGGTAATTAATTGAAGGTGGAGGGGTTACCAGCTCCTCGCACCCGTCCAGAGCCCCCGTTTAGCCCCTGTGGTGGATACATATGCCATGAGGGGAGGAGCCAATCAAAATTGGATCTCCCCCCACAGCACTGTCCACGACAGAGTTGCCCGTCCGGCACCGACACACACACTGACACACACGCACTCACACTCCCCACAAGTGACAGACTTGTGTTAAGTGACAGACACACACACACGGCAAAACACGTGTTCAAGCGTGCACGTAGAGACACGCGGATTTGTGGGTGGGTGGCTCAGGGCGGTTGGTTCATGAAGGCCGTGTCGTAGACTATGTGTCGGCACCAGTGATTGAACCGGGTTCTCAAGTCTAGCGAGGTTATTCATGTATTCGTGTATTTAACCAAGGATGATCTCACTGAGTCTCAAAGACTATTTTTTTTATCAGGAGGGTCCTGCCCAGTTTGGCTGCTGCGTATCACCCCCATCGAGCCATTTCGTCGGGGGATGTTTCAGCAACGGGACGAATGCTTGGCCAGTGCAGCGTACCAGGGACACTGCGAGTGGAGAGTTGAGCCGTGGAAAGTTGATGACCGCACACACTCGTCACGTGACAAAACACACACACACACCACGTGGGCTTTCTCTTAATTTGGGTTAAAAAAACCCCGTTACAGCTCTGAAAAATTGAAAGTCAAAACGTGCAAGTTTCACTGGCACGCGACACACATTGCCACAGTAGCAGTGCGCGTGGTGGTGGTGGTGGGGACTGAGTAGCGCCCCTAGTGTGGATCACGGGTCACTCGAAGGGATATCAGACGTGGTTCTGCGGTAGCTCCTTCCGCGGTCCATTCATGTTCACGGGGAAATGTGCGTAAGTATATCTGATGATCCAGAACTCGTAGATTTACTCCAGTCGCTCGCTTATCGCCGGTTATTCGCCTTCTTATCGCTCTTCTATCGCTATTGCAATTGTTAATGTTCCAGTGAACTTCACTCCTTGTTGATTCCACCACCCGTGTTGAGGACTCCGTCTACGAGACACTCGCTGTGTCCTTTCATTCACCACACCGCATCCAACCACCACCACACTGCAGATCACAATAACCCACTCACCCACCCACCCACGCAGCCACTCACTCATCTACCCACTCACTCACCCACTCACTGACTCACCCACCCATTAACTCACTCATTCACTCACTCACCCACTCACCCATTCATTCATTCACTCACTCACTCACTCATTCACCCACTCACTCACCCACCCACTCACTCACCCACTGACTGACTGACTCACTCACTCACCCACCCACTCACTCACTCACCCACTCACTCACCCACTCACTGACTCACCCACCTATTAACTCACTCATTCACTCACTCACCCACTCACCCATTCACTCATTCACCCACCCACACACTCACTCATTCACCCACTAACCCACCCACTCACCCACTGACTGACTCACTCACTCACTCACCCACCCACCCACTCACTCACCCACTCACTCACTCACCCACTCTCTCACTCACCCACTCACTCACTCACCCACTAACTGACTAACCCATACACTCACCCACTCATTTACCCACTCACTCACTCACCCACTCACTCACCACACTACAGGTCACCACACTTCTCTTTACGCTTCTTTCGTCCCACTTCTCCACTTTTGAATTCCCTGCACCCATCACCGTCTCTTTTCCACCCAAGTTCGTACAACAATAATAACCTTGCTCAATTCGAGATACGCGTTGACTGTCATCTACGTCGTAACGTCTGACCTGCCCCGACTGGACATGTGTTAAAAAGAGATGTTTAAGCTCGCAAGGATTCCTCCGGTATAAATAAAAATGCTGATACTTCACATTCACTCGTGCTGTGTGTTTCTGGTTCGCTGAATATTTCGGCGTATTTGTGAGCCCTGCGCTCGACGAGCGCCATAAGCCAGAAGCCACGCGGACCCCCGAAGAGAGACACAGAAAGAGAGAGCGGAAAAGAGAGGGGGCAATCCGAGACACCCAGAGCTGCAAGAGAGAGAGAGAGAGCGAGCGAGCGAGCGACCTCCCACTGCGCCCAAGGAAGACGTCTGCCGTTGTCTCTCTCCCTCCCAAAGGTCACCGTGCACCCAGCCTGGCACCTCCCACCGCATGGCCCGGCCCCTGACGCATGGAACCCGGAGATCCCTGGGGGTGCGGACTTGGGTTTCCTGGAGAAATCCCCAAATCGCGAGCATCTGACCCACCCCCCCCCCCCCTCGAAAACACATTCTCTCCCTAGAGGGATTCAACAGGGCCACGCCAAACCCTTTACCGATCTGGTGTCATTATGTGCGTGCGTTTTTATTAGCATTGTCTTTAAAAATACAGATTTTTTTACGAGAGCAGTCGCGAACGAGAGCAACACAACAACGTTTACGAGCACGCTCGACACAAACATCTCGGCGTGGAGTCACGGAGGAGCTCCGTGGGGTCACGGACGAGCTCCGTGGAGTCACGGAGGAGCCGCGTGGGGTCACGGAGGAGCCGCGTGGGGTCACGGAGGAGCCACGTGGGGTCACGGAGGAGCCGCGTGGGGTCACGGAGGAGCCGCGTGAGGTCACGGAGGAGCCGCGTGGGGTCACGGAGGAGCCGCGTGGGGTCACGGAGGAGCCGCGTGGGGTCACGGAGGAGCCGCGTGGGGTCACAGGCAACCAGCACACTCAGACGGACGGCGCAATTGCTGAGCACGTGGCCTGCCCCCTCCACACAGAGCGTCTCCATATGCGCATGCCGTCAGCCACGAGACCTTCTGTGAAATGCATCGACATTATCAGCATTGTTTAATAATAATAATGCGGGGTGCTTCAACAAAAATGTTTTTAACACTTCTGAGAATTTGCAACAACAACACCATGTGACATGTGCTGCCGCCTCCGGGCTCTGGAGACCACCTGGAGAAGATTCCAGGCCACGTGACAACGATGGCGAACGAGTGGGAGACTCTTTGACTTTTTAAAGCTATTCACATTACATTTGTTATCACGTTACAGTGTATTATTATCCGTTATTTTTTCCATTAAAAACGATAGTCCCATATAAGTGTTAAACCTTTTTTTGAAGCACCCTGTAATTCAAATGTACAACGTGGCATTTCCATCTTCGGATCCCAATGCGTAGCGCATGAAAAATCAGAAAACAAAAACAGAACCAGCAGGGCAACCGACCGAACTAAGGAGGGAAGGCCACTTTTAAAGAGATGGGGTTTTCAAAGCAAACTTAAATACACTCTTTGGTTTTTTCGGTAAAGTCACGTAGGTGAGACAATTATGATGATGTACGCTTGTGTTGCGATCGAAACTTCGTGATCTATTTATTTTCTACGTACCACGTGACTTTACCGAAAGAACCAAAGAGTATGGATTCCTGCGGTCACGAAAGCTTCAAATCAAGATCAAACTTAAATATATCTACATACTCTGATTGCCCTGATTCCAAGTGGCGAGGCGTTCCATGGCTTGGGTGCCACGCTAACAAAAGCACCGATCACCAAAAGAGCACGGACCTGTAAACTTGGGAGTGCTGAGCAGTTGAAGATCAGAATATCTTAAGGACCTTGTTGGAATATATGAATGTAATAGGTTCCTGGTTCTGTACAAGCACCACTCTGGACCGGGTGTTTGGACATTCAGAGTCTCGTTGGCAGAGTCTGGCTGGCTCGCTGGAACTAATCACTGCGGGGTGGAGTGCCAGATGTGTATAGGCGGTGACTCACGTGGGCTCTCTGTCTCTTCGATATGGCTCCGAGTTCGACGCAAAATCCTAAAAAATATACAACGCAGAATAAATCACGGCGTGCGTCCCATAGTATGCAAAGACAAATATCATCCGTGTAGCTTTAACAGACTGTTGGGGCAAGTGCTGTTAGCAAGCACCCATGAAGGCTGGAAAGGCACACGAGGGGGTGGGTGGCCAGCACCAAGCCAGACCGCTTTTGTCTCCCCAGTGGCGATGTTTACACACCGCATCAGGTACTTATTTGAAGCTGTGTCGACCTAGGGGAGGCCCAGGACCGGTTCAGATAATCGTCGCCGGTGTTGACCGTGAATCAAACTCGCGTCGTCGGGGTTCGTCGCACAGTGCCCTAACCGCTAAACTACCGCTTCCCACACACAGCACACACACAACAACAACAACAACGACATCATCATCATCAGCAGCAGCAGTTGGCATTTACCACGAAGTGGTGAAGAGATCACCGCGCGTACCGTGCCACTGGCTAGGTGCGCATCGAGGTCCTCACGTGAAGAAGTGCGGAATTCGTCTCTGCTGGCAGGAAGCCACGGGACAGACCCACGCGCTCAATGGATTTGCCCGGCAGATGCACCCGCACCACCTCGCACTGCCCACTGGGTCACGCTCGCTGCGTTTTATTCGCCCTCGTTGTTGTGAGTTGGATTTAGCTCACGGCGCGGTAAAGTCAGCCGATGCGTGGGATTGTTAGAGGGCTCGAGCGTTGAGAGGTGGGGGGTGGGTGAGTGGGTGAGTGCGTGGGTGGGTGAGTGGGTGGGTGGGTGAGTGGGTGGGTGGGTGAGTGGGTGGGTGAGTGGGTGGGTGAGTGGGTGGGTGAGTGGGTGAGTGGGTGGGTGGGTGGGTGAGTGGGTGGGTGGGTGGGTGAGTGGGTGGGTGGGTGAGTGGGTGGGTGGGTGGGTGAGTGGGTGGGTGGGTGGATGGTGGTGGCGGCAGGAGCTTAGGGCAGGGGGGGGGGGGCCTTCACCCAGCAGTGGATAGACCATGCCTGCTGCTGATGATGATGCTGATGATGATGGGGAGGGAGGCGGCGTGGAGCTCGCGACGCGTGCAACAACCAACCACGGCGAGCCGCTGGGGAACAATTGTACACTATCGATATGAACCCAATTGACGTAAAGGGAGAGCTTTAATATATATATAAACACAGTTGAGTTTGTGAAATGCCCATCTCTGTTGCTGGGCGTGTGAATCATTGTGCGAACAGACATTGTTGTTCTTATCGCAGCTGCCGCTTGCTGTTGTTGAGAAATGGTCGTAAAAGTGGCCCCTGCTGTTGTATTGTCTTGACCGCACTGTGGCAACGGAGTGGCGTTGCCTCCCAGTGCATGGGAGATTGGTTCAACGCCACATTTGCCGAGTTTATAGGAAGAGTCGAAGCGATGTTCTGCTCAATCTCCCGTTCACAGCTCCGTTGTCAAGAGGTGCGCGTTACGCATTCCTGCGGCGGGAGCGAGTCTGTCCACAGGACTAACAGCTGTTGTGGTATATTGATGATAAGATGACGATGATGACGATGAAGCAGTGATGACAAGAACAATGTTGCTGCTTATGATGATGTACATTTACACTAGGTTGCATAATGATGATGGCGAGGGTAATGAGGGGATCACGGTGGCGATATGTTAACTACCTCGCCCGGTATACAGGAGGCCGTGGGTTCGGTCACAATACTGACGCCTGCTGTGCATTTGGGGTTTGCGTGTCTCTCTCCCCGTAGTCGCGTGGATTTTTCTCCGGTGTCCTCCGATTTTCTCATCCACATTTAGAATCGACATCACGCGTTACGAGCATCTGGCTGCGATCAATTTCCTCCCAACAAGCCACTGCGGTGAGCTGTCATTTGTGGTCAAGTTGCTTCTGAAAGAGCTACGTAGCTCAGTGGGCCCTATCTGGTAAAATATATTTAACAAAAATTTGTTCAGTTCAGTATGACAATGGATAGTTCAAGGCGCAGCTCTGCAAGTGCTTGCTCTGGTCACTGCTGGTGGAAGGGGCCTCCACTAGACCTGCCGATCATTATTCAGGGTGGACAGAGGCGGGGAGCTGATTAGACACGCTCAAATGATGATGATGATGATGGTGAAGATGATGATGATGATGACCATTCCTTATCTACCTACCCACCACGTCACCTGCCTGGCTCACTCGCTCGTGCGCACCCACAGCTATGAGGGACTTGGCCCAGTGTGGAGTTCGGTTACGTTAGGATGAGCACATCACTCAGGATGCACTCATCCAGGAGGTACCCGGCCTGACTGCGTCGTCTAATCTCCACAAGGTGTTCAACCACCACATTGCAGGTCGTAACAATTCACTCACCCACTCACTCAGCACATCGCAGATCATAACAATTCACTCACCCACTCAGCACACTGCAGGTCATAACAATTAACTCATCCATTCAGCACACTGCAGGTCATAACAATTCACTTACTCACTCAGCACACTGCAGGTCATAACAATTCACTCACCCACTCAGCACACTGCAGGTCGTAACAATTCACTCACCCACTTACTCAGCAAACTGCAAGTCATAACAATTCACTCACCCACTCAGCACACTGCAGGTCATAACAATTCACTCACCCACTCAGCACACTGCAGGTTGTAACAATTCACTCGCCCACTTACTCAGCACACTGCAAGTCATAACAATTCACTCACCCACTCATTCAGCACATCGCAGATCATAACAATTCACTCACCCACTCAGCACACTGCAGGTCATAACAATTCACTCACCCACTCACTGACTACATCGCCTCTTTTCCCAACCACTGACATTACTTAACCGTACTCAACTCAAGACGCGCCTTAAACACTCCTATCGATTACAACTTCGACGATGGTGCTTTGTATCGTTGCTGGCCGCATGGGCCACAAAGCGCTCAGCATCTGCGACCGAGTGAGCAAGGGGCCGGATGGTCGCCAATGAGGTTCATCCGAGGCGTGGATAATAATTGTGGTTAATTTTAAACGTTTATTTCTGTCTGTGTGGCGCACATTCGGCGTATCCCAGGGCCACGCACACTCGCGCTCGCGAGGGCTATAGCCCGCTCACTCACTCGACAAGGGGCGCTCCCTCCTCCTCCTCGTCCGCCACTCGCAACGCAAACAACTGGGAACAGAGGCCATCGCGTTCCGCTTCGCGTGGCGCTCGCTCCCACTTGACCCGGGAGGTCGCTGCGCGGGCGAAGCCTCCCGCGAGTCGCGGCAGGGCCTCCACGTGGCCCAGAGTGGAGTCCCCACCGCACTCCCGCCACCCTGCCCACTTCACCCCTCCCCCCCCAAACCATCCCAAATAGCCCCACCCCCATCCCCCACTTCACCCCCACCCCGCACGCCGCATCATCATTATCATTGACCCTGGTCAATGATGATGACGATGACATTGAAGAGGCGTTCATCCAACAGTGACTAGACCCTGGTCAATGATGACGATGGCATTGAAGAGGTGTTCATCCAGCAGTGGATAGACCCTGGTCAATTATGACGATGGCATTGAAGAGGCATTCATCCAGCAGTGGATAGACCCTGGTCAATGATGATGACGATGGCATTGAAAAGGCATTCATCCAGAAGTGGCTAGACCCTGGTCAATGATGACGATGGCATTGAAGAGGCATTCATCCAGCAGTGGATAGACCCTGGTCAATGATGATAATGACGATGGCATTGGAGAGGCGTTCATCCAGAAGTGACTAGACCCTGGTCAATGATGACGATGGCATTGAGGAGGCATTCATCCAGCAGTGGATAGACCCTGGTCAATGATGATGACGACGATGGCATTGGAGAGGCATTCATCCAGCAGTGGATAGACCCTGGTCAATGATGATGACGATGGCATTGAAGAGGCGTTCATCCAGCAGTGACTAGACCCTGGTCAATGATGATGATGACGATGGCATTGAAGAGGCATTCATCCAGCAGTGGATAGACCCTGGTCAATGATGATGACGATGGCATTGAAGAGACGTTCATCCAGCAGTGACTAGACCCTGGTCAATGATGATGATGACGATGGCATTGAAGAGGCATTCATCCAGAAGTGGCTAGACCCTGGTCAATGATGACGATGGCATTGAAGAGGCGTTCATCCAGCAGTGGATAGACCCTGGTCAATGATAACGATGACATTGAAGAGGCGTTCATCCAGCAGTGACTAGACCCTGGTCAATGATGACGATGGCATTGAAGAGGCATTCATCTAGCAGTGGGTAGACCCTGGTCAATGATGATGACGACATTGAAGAGGCATTCATCCAGAAGTGGTTAGACCCTGGTCAATGATGACGACGATGGCATTGAAGAAGCATTCATCCAGCAGTGGATAGACCCTGGTCAATGATGATTGCATTGAAGAGGCGTTCATCCAGAAGTGACTAGACCCTGGTCAATGATGATGACGGCATTGGAGAGGCGTTCATCCAGCAGTGACTAGACCCTGGTCAATGATGATGATGGCATTGAAGAGGCATTCATCCAGAAGTGGCTAGACCCTGGTCAATTATGACGATGGCATTGAAGAGGCGTTCATACAGCGGTGGATAGACCCTGGTCAATGATGATGACGATGGCATTGAAGAGGCATTCATCCAGCAGTGGATAGACCCTGGTCAATGATGATGATGGCATTGAAGAGGCATTCATCCAGAAGTGGCTAGACCCTGGTCAATGATGATGACGATGGCATTGAAGAGGCGTTCATAGATAGATATATCTCTCGAACGCCTCAAGGTGGTTGGCACTGCCAACCACCTTGAGGAGTGAGTGCTGCAGGGCGTCTCGTGAGATGGTCCACGGTGATCTCACGAGAGAGTGGCACCTGTCCACGCCCACTCCCGCAGTCTCGTTAGGCTCCGCCACGTGAGCCATTTGGAATTTGGCGCGGTCATTGATTAATTTCTGCGATCGCTTTACCCGCGGAATCCGTTCATCATTGCCCCACCACAGCTCGTGCTCGGGGGATGATTGACATCGCAGGATCGTGAGTGGAGGCGGCGGCGGCTCCGGGATGGCTTCATCGAGCAGTGGATTGACCATGGCTGCTGATGCTGCTGCTGATGGTGGTGGTTGAACATGGTGGAAAGTGGGCTAAGTTTTGTCCAATCCTGGCCAGCTGGTCCAAAAACGTAACAAGGAGTGTGGATGGAACGACGCAGTCGCACTGGTAGACAAAATTCTCTGCAGGGCTTCAGGAATCAGCGAGTGAGTAGATGAGTAGGTGAGTACGTGTGTGAATAATTTGGTGAGCGAGTGGTTGGGTGAGTGAATGCGCGTGTGTGAGCGAATTAGTGAGTGGATGCGTGAGTGGGTGAGTGAACAAATTAATGGGTGGGAATGGGTGAGTGCCTGTGTGAAGTGAATGAGTAGGTGAGTGGTTGAGTGGGTGAGCGAGTGGGTGAGTCGGTGGGTGAGAGAGTGAATGCGCGTGTGAGTAGTGACGAGTATCTGAACCGGTTCTTGGCCTCCCCGAGGTCGACTCTCCAGTATAAAGAAGAATTGTGATTCAAATGAATACCTGGTGTGGTGTGTAAAATTATTGTCACTGGGGAGACAAAGGCGGTCGGGCGTGGTGCTGGCCACTCACCTTCATAGGTGCTCGCTAACAGCACTTGCTCCAGCCGTCTTTTAAGGCTACGCGGCTGACGTTTGTCTTGGTCGTTCGTGAGAAATTGAGTGGGTGGGTGAGTGGGTGGTCGAGTGAGTGAGTAGTTGAGTGAGTGAATAGTTGTGACTTGCAGTATGGTGGTGGTGGTGGTGGTTAACCACAGTGAGGATGACACAGAACCCGCTCTGCCAGACCGACTCCTCTTTGCCAACTCCTGGGTCGTGGCGGTGGCGGCGGAGGCGGCGTCGGCAGCGGCGCAGAGTTCAAGAGGTCACCCACAGATGACGCGCGTAGCGACCTCCGGGCGCCGCTCTGCGTGGGGTGTAAAGTGTGGGGGGGAGCGTGAGGCCCCCCCCCCCCGCCCAGTCACCCAGCCCCCTCAGCTCCCTCCCACCGAGTTCCTTTAATGAGCGATCCCCAGTTTCCTGAGCGCAGCGCGATGATGTTTGTGTGGGCAGCGCCCGCCTCGCGATGTCACCGCACACGTGCGAAGGGGGCAGCCTCCTGCCCTTCCTGCGCGATGCGAACTCCCCACGAGCTGCCAAGCCAGCCCAGTGAGGGAGCCTCTCGTTGATTGTCCTCGCGATCGCCGTTGGGTTCCTCGCCCCGCCGCACCTGCGGTGGTGCCCCATGCCGAGCAAGTCGGCTTGGGGCCCCGCGGTGGCGAGATGTTAACTTCCTCGCCTGGTATGCAGGAGGTCGTATATTTGGAGTTTGCGTGTCTCTCATCATCATCATCATCACGGTGACGGGGGGATGTTAACTACCTCGCCTGGTATGCAGGAGGTCGTATACTTGGAGTTTGCGTGTCTCTCTCATCATTATCATCATCACCACGGTGACTAGGAGATGTTAACTACCTCGCCAGGTGTGCAGGAGGTCGTATATTTGGAGTTTGCTTGTCTCTCATCATCATCATCACGGTGACGGGGGGATGGTAACTACCTCGCCTGGTATGCAGGAGGTCGTATACTTGGAGTTTGCGTGTCTCTCTCATCATCATCATCACGGTGACTAGGAGATGTTAACTACCTCGCCTAATATGCAGGAGGTCGTATACTTGGAGTTTGCGTGTCTCTCATCATCATCACGGTGACGGGGGATGTTAACTACCTCGCCTGGTATGCAGGAGGTCGTGGGTTCGACCACGACACTGACGCCTGCTGTATATTTGGAGTTTGCGTGTCTCTCTCATCATCATCATCATCACCACGGTGACTAGGAGATGTTGACTGCCTCGCTTGGTATGCAGGAGGTCGCATACTTGGAGTTTGCGTGTCTCTCTCATCATCATCATCACCACGGTGACTAGGAGATGTTAACTACCTCGCCTGGTATGCAGGAGGTCGTGGGTTCGATCCCGACACTGACGCCTGCTGCTGCTGTATATTTGGAGTTTGCGTGTCTCTCTCCCCGTGGTCGCTTGGATATTTCCCGGGTCCTCCGCTTTTTCACTCTACATTTAGAAACTTGCGTTTAAGATTATTTAGCTGCTATCAAATTCCACACGATAAGCCACTTCGCTGAGCTATACAGCTCAGTGGGCTTTATCTGGTCAAATAAAAATACTTCAGCCGGGTTTGATGATGGACAATAAAGGCACAGCCCTGCAAGTGCCTGCTCTGGTCACTGCTGGTGGAAGGGGCCTCCACTAGAGGGAGATCTGCAGAGCCCCGTGTAGAGGGTTCGTTTGATTCACTCTTCCACGTCTTGGTAGAGGTGGTAATTGCCACGCTTCACCCCACCACACCTTACCTGGTTAAACAAAAAAATAGCTCACAGTATTATAGTTGTATAGGCTGATGATCCAGCTCTCGCTGATTCACCACAGACGCTCGCTCGCTCACCAGCGGTCAGTCGCCCTCTTGTTACTCCTCTGTCGCTACTACCACCACTACCATGGTTACCGTTGCAGTGAACCAAACTCATTGACTACGGGGGCAGTAACTGCGGTAGTAGCGATACAAGAGCGGTATGAAGGCGTCTGGCTGCCGGTGAGCGAATGGCTGACTCGGTGAGTGCTGGATCACCAATCGACTTTAAGTTATTGGTGGCCAACCAGAGGAGGCAGATAACGGGATTGATTTATTTGACTAACCTCAATCCATTGTTGCACTCAAATTCTCTCTCCGGCGTGCGAAGTTCTTGTCCCGGGTTCGACTCCCAGTGGCGTCTCGTACAACCACTGTGTACATATCCTCCCCTCTCTCACTCTCACCAGGCCTCATCCTCTCCTGCTATCTCTCCTTCCGTCTCTCCCCCTCTCTCACTCTCCCCATCCTCTCTTGCTATCTCTCCTCCACTCTCTCTCTCTGAGGGTTTACCTGGGGAAACCACGTGACGTCGCTCTGAACAACTGGACCGAGCTGGCCGACGCAATCGGGGCTAAATTACTGACATGGGCACGCCTCGGTCCGCAGATGTCATTCAGGGGCCGAGTGCTCGTCGCTAACGCCCTGGACGCATCCGCGCTGTGGCACAAGACCAAGGCCCTCCAGCCTCCTGCTTGGCTTCTCACCAGAGTCAACCGCTCACTCGCGCACTTCGTCTGGCATGGTAAGCTCTGGCTCAGGCCGGGCATTCTCTGCCTGCCGGTGGGTGAGGGTGGCCAGGGTCTGGTGGACGTCGCCGCCAGGGTCGTGAGTTTCAGGCTCGTGGCAGTCAGGCGGCTGCTGTACGACCGGGAGGAGCTACCCTGGAAGTCGCCGGCCCTCGCCCTGCTGAGGAATGCAGGGGGGTGCCTGGGGTACGGACAGGAGCTCTTCCTGATGGATCAGAGCCTGGTCGACTACACGAGGCTGCCAGGTTATCACCAGAACCTCTTGGACGCGTGGCGGAGCTTCGAGTGCCATCGGCCGTGTGACTCAGCTGAATCTCGCCAGGGGTAACAGACGTGTGCATGTCCTGCAGTGCCAGGGAGGATCTGCCCCACCAGTACTTACGCTGCCAGCGGCTCAAACCAATGTTCCGCCTTTTGGGGGACATCTTCAGGAAACTGGGGGTGCCCTTCTACAACAGCAGCTTCGTATATGGGGTGGTGCCTTACCTGGCTAACAAGCGCCATGACCTCGCCAACTTCGCCTGTGCTCAGGCGAAGATTGCGGTGTACAGAACGAGGAAAAAGATGCTGGAAGGTGACACTGACGGCTGCTCTGTGCTGCTTCCAGTGTTCAGGGGCCTGCTCAAGGCGCGGCTCCGGCAGGAGCACGCATACCACACACATGTCGGTGATGTGCAGCGCGTCTTCTTCGAACGCTGGGGAGCCGCAAAAGCCCCTCTCTGTACCAGCGTGGACGGCACCCACGTGTTCACCTTCTGAAGCGCTCGCTCGTCACCGTGGCGTGCGCGATGAACACCACCACCACCACCACGTGACTTTTCGGGCATGTTGTGCGTGGTGCATTTAGCGCCACAGCGCGTGGATTTATAGCGTTTGTTTTATTTGTTTGCTAGTGACTGGGTATTTCGTATTCTCATATCAGAATCGCCTCCAGTGCTGTTGCTGCAATAAAATTTGTTTAAAAGTCAAAAGTCTCTCCCCCTCTCTCATTCTCCCCATTCTCTCTTGCTATCTCCTCCACTCTCTCTCTCTCCCTCTCTCACTCTCCCCATCCTCCTTTGCTATCTCTCCTCCACTCTCTCTCTCTCTCCCTCTCTCACTCTCCCCATCCTCTCTTGCTATCTCTCCTCCACTCTCTCCGTCTCTCCCCCTCTCTCACTCTCCCCATCCTCTCTTGCTATCTCTCCTCCACTCTCTCCGTCTCTCCCTCACTCGCTCTCCCCATTCCCCTCTTCTCCCTCCCGCTCTCTCCCGTGCCTCGCGCTTTCTCTCCCCCCGCTGCCCTCTCGCGCTGGGTGGGGGGGGGGATGGGGGAAGCTCCGAGTGGCGCTAAGGGTCCAAGAGGGGGCCCCTCCAGGTCCCCCCTCGCTCAGCACCAAGGCCCCCACTATGGCCCTCGTGTACCCAACCGCCTGGACCACAGGGCCCTTGAAGAGGGGAGGGAGGGGGGTGGAGGAGAGGGTGGAGGAGGTGAGGTTTTAAAGTCAAACTAAGATCGGTGTCTGCCTGCTCAAACGAATGTGGTACTTCCACAACTGCCATGGCAGGCGAACAGTTCATCTTGTAAAGGAAAGTTCACGAGTTGATAGGTCTCAGTTAGTTCACCAAGAAACCACCCATGAACGGATCGGGGTGGGGGAGGGGTGGCGACAGCGTGGGGAGGCCTTCATCCAGCAGTGGATAGACCCTGGCTGATTGATGAAGGAGAAGGCGAAGCTGCTGACACCACTGACGTTAGCCGTGGCCGCGAATCGAGCTCAACTCAGGTAAGGCCAGGTTCGTTCGTAGCGCGGTGTGCTAACCACTGTGCCACCGCTCCCCACTACCCCACCCTCGGCAATAAAAACGCAACGTTACCCCCAGAAGAAAAAAAAAAACAAAAGACACCACCCGGCCACTCACCACAACACACAAACCCCTGGAAAATGCAGCGATCCCGCGCACGTGCGCTGGGACTGAGAGGGCATCTTTGTCCTGTGGGAGCAGCATGGGAGGTGGGCGAGGGGGGGTGAGACACGGGGGGACACACGTGGGGGGGGGGGGTGGAGACGCGGCGTGGACCGTGGCTGTCCAAACTGTCGCGTGTGCGTCTGTCGGCTCTCGCGCAGGGATGCAGATCCTCCCCCCACCCCACCCCGAGTGTAGCCTCTGGCAGGCTGTCGGGGCGAGTGCTGTTGGCGAACGCCTCTTAAGGCCGTCACGGCACACGGGAGGGTGGGTGGGTGGACGACAACACGCCCGGACCGCTTTTGTCTCCACCGGCGGTGACATTTACGCAGAGCACGAGGTACTCATTTGAGGCTGAGTCGACCTAGGGGAGGACGGGGAACAATTCAAATGCAGTATTCGCTGTCAATGTTCTTATGGACCGTGTGCGGGAATCGAACTTGGGATGGGGGGGGGGCGCGGGGGGCGGGGCGGGTTCTTAGCGAAGTGCGCTAACCACTGTGCCACCGCTCCACAAACAAAGATCCTCCGTATAGCATTAACAGACTGTAGGGGCAAGCGCTGTTAGCGAGCACCTACGAAGTCCGGCAGGCCACACGATGGCGTGGGTGGCCAACAACACGCTCGGCCGCCTTTGTCTCCCCAGTGACGATGTTTACACACCGCACCAGGTACTCATTTGACACTGAGTCGACCTAGGCGAGGCCCAGGACCGGTTCAGACAATCGCCACCGACTTTGGCCGTGAGCGGGAATCGAACCCGGGTCGCCGGGTTCGTAGCGCAGCGTAGCGCTAACCGCTGCGCCACCGCTCCCCACACACACCGCACGCCCGCCCGCCCGCCCGCTGGGATGAACCACTCAACAACCTTTTGTGGTGGTTGTCGCAGAGTGACCCCAGCCCAATCGTGGCGTCGTACCGCGCGGGTCTCACGCAGCCCAAGAGAGCTTCGCACTCGCGACGCAGCCACGAGGGTGGACGGCCTTGGGCAGAGCGCACGGGTGAACGCGGTGGTGATGGAGGCGGTGGTTGCGGTGGTGGTGGTGGTGGTTGCGGTGGTGGTGGTGGTGGCCGATGGGTGAGACCGGTACACGGAATGGCAGCCAAAGCAGGGGACCCACGCCACCGCTGCGGAGATGGAGGGGCGAGATCAGCCACTCATCCCCCCCTCCCACCCCCCCCTCTGATGCAGGGGGTCGAGACGGACGGTGGCAGCACCGGACCGCGATGGATGGAGAAGCCGTGGGGAGGAGGCCCTCATCAAGCGGTGGATAGACCATGGCTGATGACGATGATGATGTACATTGATCGTGATTACTGTTCGGAGTGACAGAGCGACGCACGCTTGTAATTACGGCCAGAAAGAGTGACGCCTGGAGGCGAGAACTCACGGCAGGTTCATGACATCGTCGAATCTCTCGCGAATGGCGAGCGGGCTTGGCCAGGACGCGTCACGCGTATCGATGGTCGAGAGTAGTCACGGAGCGCGCGGCCAAGGAATGGAACGCGTCCGAGGGGACGTCCACCGGAACCACCACGGAGGAGGGAGGAGAAGGAGAATTTAGAGCGGCGGCTTGGGGAGCCCTTCATCCAGCAGTGGATTGACCACGGCTCATGGTGACGGCACAATCGGGCCGTGTTCCGTTGTGGGGCTCGCTGCAGGAAGCGTGCACGCGACGATTGCCCAACGGCGCCGGTGATTGGTTCGCGAGGGAGGCACCCGCCATGGGAATGTGGAATTTCCACACACCCCGCCAAAGTAGATGAGCGGAGCCGAAGGTTAGGGTTAGGTGTTTAAATAGATTGGGGTAGACAGAGGTGCACAGTGGTAGGGGTACACAGAGGCAGGGCTACACAGTGGTAGGGGTACACAGTGGTAGTGGTGCACAGTGGTAGGGGTAGGGTTAGGGCTACACAGTGGTAGTGGTACACAGTGGTAGTGGTACACAGTGGTAGTGGTACACAGTGGTAGGGGTACACAGTGGTAGGGGTACACAGTGGTAGGGGTACACAGTGGTAGTGGTAGGGTTAGGGGTACACAGTGGTAGGGGTACACAGTGGTAGGGGTACACAGTGGTAGTGGTATGGTTAGGGGTACACAGTGGTAGGGGTACACAGTGGTAGTGGTAGGGTTAGGGGTACACAGTGGTAGGGGTACACAGTGGTAGGGGTACACAGTGGTAGTGGTATGGTTAGGGGTACACAGTGGTAGGGGTACACAGTGGTAGTAGTAGGGTTAGGGGTACACAGTGGTAGTGGTACACAGTGGTAGGGGTACACAGTGGTAGGGGTACACAGTGGTAGGGGTACATAGTGGTAGTGGTAGGGTTAGGAGTACACAGTGGTAGGGGTACACAGTGGTAGTGGTAGGGGTTAACAAGGGCTAGGGGTAGACAGTGGTAGGGGTACCTAGGGGTAGGGGTACCTAGGGGTAGGGGTACACAGGGGTAGTGGTAGGGGTTAACAAGGGCTAGGGGTAGACAGAGGTTCAAGTCGCGGCCTCTATTTTGAGTAATTACGAATTGCAGCTTTGTTCATCCACTGCTGGATGATAGCGTCCTCTCGCCGTGTCGCTCATGGGGTTACGTGACCATACTTCACCGCCCCGGTCAGTTCGACTTGGTGAAGGACTGGAGTGCCCAGGTCCGGTTCAGATTTCGCCGTGCCCACGCTGCTGATGAGACACTGAATGTCGAAACCTGTCCAGAGTTGTTTCTCTCTCTCTCTCGGGTTTAATCAAGGCTGCCGACTGCACAGGTTTGTCTAAGGCCCACGTCTATTAGTAGACGATCATCGTCGATGATCATCACGGCAGTTCATCTGCATTTGGTTCAAGCGAGCCACAGGCCCTGCTGATGAGAAGATGAATGTCAAAACCGGCCCAGAGCTTTGCTTGTTGTTGAAGTAATGCTGCTGAGATAATGGACTCCCAAAAGGCTGTGTGGCTGATGGGATGCGTAAAAAAACTACACGTGTGCCTCCCCGAGGTCAACTCAGCCTTAAAAATATTACCTGGAGCGCCGTGTGTGTAAATCACCGCTGGGGAGACAAAGGCGGCCGGGCGTGGTGCTGGCCACCCACCCCATCGTGTGCCTTGCCGGCCTTCATAGGCGTTCGCTAAGAGCACTTGCCCCGACAGTCTGTTAAAGGCTATTTTGGGGGATCTTTGTCTTTATCTTTGTCGATGCTCCGTGGGTATTTCCCGTTCTGCACGGGAGCTGCTTGTTATTGGGTGGAAAAAGTCACGTGCAGCGTGTTTCGAAAAGTACTTACAATTCCATCATTGCCCCTAAACGCATTCATTTGAGAAAATAAACAAAATACACACGCACAGTAAACAACGCACACACCAACACACACAGTTTCCCTTAGACACACAATGTGTATGTCACACAAACACACCTAAACATACACACACACGTAAATACACATTAACACACTCTCTGTCTCTGTCTTAGACACAAAAAAGACAAAGATCCCCCGTATAGCCTTGAACAGACTATCCGGCCAAGTGCTCTTAACGAACACCTATGAAAGCAGGCAAAGGCACACGATGGGGTGGGTGTCCAGCACCACGCTCGGTCGCCTTTGTATCCCCAGCGGTGATGCACACACACACAGGACTCCAGGTAATATTTGAAGGCTGAATCAACCTGAGGGAGGCAACAAAGACCGGTTCAGATAACCGTAATCGAACTCGGCCATGAGCAGGAATCGAATTCGGGTCGCCGGGTTCGTAGCGCAGTGCGCTAACCGCTGCGCCACCGCTCCCCACGTCCGTTTATGTACACACACACGCGGGGTGGACGCGGCAGACACGCGGGGTGGACACGGCAGACACGCGGGGTGGACGCAGCAGACACGCGGGGTGGACGCAGCAGACACGCGGGGTGGACACGAGCGTGGCGCCCAGGGACCCCTGGCGCTATCTTCGGCGCGATCGGCCTCTTCCTGTCCCACCGATCGAGCCGCACGCGGCCTTCTGAGGTCACCCCCCCCACCCCACCCCCGAAACGACTCCTGCGCGTTACGTCACCCGCCAGTCCCTTCTCTTGCCAAGACGGACGGACGGATGGACGGACAGACGGACGGATATCAGAGTCCAGCTCTGCCAAGACGGACACACGGATGAATGAACGGACGGACGGACAAAAGATCACCTCGCGTGTAGCCTGTGACAGACTGTTGGGGCGACTGCTGTTAGCGAGTAGCACCTATGAAGACCGGCGCGGCACACGAGGGGGTGGGTGGCCAACACCACGCCCGGCCGCCTTTGTCTCCCCCAGTGGCGATGTTTACTACACACCGCACCAGGTACACACCGCACCAGGTACTCGTGTGAGGCTGAGTCGACCTAGAGGGGGGGGGGGGTGGCGGGGGAGGCCCAGGACCGGTTCAGATAATCGGCACTGGGTGTTGGCCGTGAGCGTGAATCGAACCCGAGTCGCCAGGTTCGTAGCGCAGCGTAGCGCTACGCTGCGCACGCACGCGCCCATGGGTGGGTGGACTGGCAGACGACACGCACGACCCTCCGAGTCTGACTCGGCAAATAAACGAGCGCATGGACAAACTGACAGAGGGACGCGCGGTACACACGGGACGCATGGCAGAGAGCCACCGCCAAGCGAGGAGGTGGGAATGGCCATAGGGGGACTCGTTAAAGCCAGGGCCGGTGGCCCTGAGAGCAGGCACCGGCAGAGCTCCAGCAGGTTTTGAGTTCAACGCCGCCGGCCTGCGCGCGGCCCCTCCCGCCGTTGCCGATGTGGCGACTTCGGCGGCGGCCTTCGGCGACTCCACGTGCGAAGCGCGCGCGCCAAGAGGCCGCGCGGCCTCTCTCCACTCGGTTCTGCTTTCCTCTCACATCGGCCGGGGTGGCGCAGGAGGGGGGGGGGGTTTATTGGCCGCTGGCGTTCGTATTGAAAAAAAAAACCCCGACAACTCAGGGAAGCACGCGCCGATCCAAGGCTGTGCTGATTACATCTCCGTGCGCTATAAATTAGTTTGTTTATAGCTCGGAAACGGTGCAGGACCGTGAGAGGCGGCGGGGGCGGCGGCTCGGTGGTGGCCTTCATCCAGCAGTGGACAGACCATGGCCGACGATGAACGCTGACACGCTCGAGAGAATCGCGGACTCTGTCCTCCGCTGCTGCATTCATCTCCGACGATGTTTAACTCCGGGGGGTTGTCCCGCTTCAGGGGTTGGTGGGTGAGTGGGTGGGTGGCGGGGGATCATTTATTGAAGCTCCCAACTTGGTTAGACGATTCGGTTCCCCTCCCCGTTGTGACCCAGAGGGGGGGGGCGGAGCAGGGGGCTCCTCGCTCGGAGTCGCAAGCGTGGGTGGAGACAACGGGAGGGAGTTCAGCGGCATTGTTGGCAACTCATCCGAGTTCGGACATCACCGCCACGACGGGCTTCATCGTGGTCGTCCCCACCCCTCCGACGAGCACGGTTGGCTACGTACGGTGCGAAAGAAGTTCTACGTACGTGAAGTCATCGGTGACCGGGCTGACACCATCAACTCGCTTGACAAGTTACTCAGTCCGTGTCAAGAAATGCATGTCCATCAGTCATCGGTGACCGCGCTCAGACCGTCGTCAAATCGCTGCACTTGACCCCGGTTTTGGTGACGTGTGGCCGAGACCGGGATTCGAGCCCCGGGGGTCAACATTGCCGGGCCAGCGTGTGGGTGAACACGCGGCATCCGACAACCGAGTCGATTTCTGAGCGATATCGCACGCAGATCTGTAATCGCCTAGGGCCGTTCGAGGTTAAAACGGCCCCGGCACCGGCTCGGGTGGTCCTATGTGCGATGTCCGTGGCAACGTAGCAGCCGTGATTAATGCAAAGCGAAATGCGTAGCGTCACGGTATTGTGGAAGCCATCCTGTTTGCGTAACGCCGCTAACGTTTGACTCGCAGCTACCACCGCCCGCTTTGTGTTGTATCACAATGCTCCTATTGTGTGGGAACCCCAACGTCTCGCAAAAGGAGTCCCCTTGCCCGTGAGCCCACCGGCACTTCATCCGCATTGGTTCGAGCAGGCCTCGCTCTGCTGATGAGACACTGAATGTTGAAACTGAGTCGAAGTTTCCACCCTTTCTGTTGAGCCAACTGGTGCACTCCCAGAAGGCCGTGTGGCTGATGGGATGTGGAAATAAATAAATAAATAAATATTTCCTTTAGCTGGAGGGGCAGATATGGAACGATTCGAGTTGTCTGATTATTTGTATTGCGGAAGGTGGAGCAATGATTTCATGATATCCCAGTACGTACAAACATCCTCCGTGTAGTCTTCACACACTTATGGGTGGGCTGCTGTTAGCGAGCACCTACGAAGGCCGGCACGGCACACGAGGGGGTGGATGGCCAACACCACGCCCGGCCGCCTTTGTCTCCCTAGTGGGCGATGTTTACTCCACCGCAACAGGTACTCATTTGAGGCTGAGTCAACCTAGGGGAGGCCCAGAACCAGTTGAGATAATCGTCACTGGTGTTTGCCGCTGAGCGGGAATCGAACTCGGGTGGCTGGTTTCCTAGCCCAGCGCGCTAACCGCTACACCACGTGCGTGTGTACACAAACGCATGTACACACAGACGCGTGTGCAACTTACGTAAGTAGTGCACATTCAGCATGTGGTGTTGTGGTGGAGGAGCGGTGGCGCAATGATCAGCGCGCTGCGCAACGAATCCGGGCGATCGGCGTTCGATATCCGGCCACGGCTGACATTAGCGGCAGAGCGATCGTGGGGAGTGTTTCTGGGCGCCCCCCAGGTCGACTCAGCCTTGAGCGAAGCGACAACTGAGTCCCTGGAGCGGTGCGTCAATGCGACACCCGCGCGCCTGCAACACGTGGCAAGCCCCGGCACGGGTCACCCTCGACTCGAAGTCGTCAACGCTGTCGAGCGGAGTGGCGCCGCTTCGGCAGCAGCGGTGCAAAAGCGCAGCGAACAAAAAAAAAACTCAACACGCGCATCAAAAGAAGACAAAAGAAGACACTGCGGCCTTAAAGGGAAGATGATATGCAATAGACGACGTTTCGGGCAATGGTCCTTTACAGCACGTAACAAAATACATGAACGGACAATGCCTGCTCCCTCCACTTCGTCCTACTCCTCTCCACGAAAAAAAATACAAAGCGTTGTTGTTGTTTTTGTTTTGTATTGTTTACACTTCAACCCCATTCGGCCGCACGCCCTTCGCGGCAGGCTGCGTTCGCCGCGACGAAGGAGCCCAATTGCCAGAAACGTCGCCCGCCGGGCCTCTGATCCGCGTGCGTTTCGGCCTGCGAGCCGAGGGTGCGCGATGTTCCCGGCGCTGGCCTCCGTGACCGCTCAATCTCGCCCCCTCGGGCGCAAAGCGCCGAGACTTCGGCCGCGGCTCATTGACTCCTCGAGATAAGGCGGCCTGGAGCGAGCTCACCAACACGGTGGGGGGGGATAGGGGGGTATGTGGGGGAGGGGGTGAGGAGGAGGAGAGGGTGGAGTCAATGACTGTGAACGCGAGTCTGGGAAGGGGGCGGTGGGATGAGTGGTCTGAAGCATGACCCTTGTCACAGCGTGCTCGGGGAGATGATGAAGCGGGGGGGGGGATTCAGTAATGACCCCCCTACCTCCAACCACCACCCCCTCCCTTCCACAGTCTACTCGTCCGACCCCACGCAGATTCAGGCAGCGATGTCCCATCACCGCAACAGCGAAGGTCCCATCACTGCGCGCGCGCACACACACGCACACACACACACGCACACACGCGTACACACGCACACGCACGCACACGTGGCGTCGTTCCCCGTGCTCCCACTGGGGTGGATACGATCGTCACCAGTTACCCTCGCCATGTCGATGAGTGATTTCCACCACCGGATCTGCGGAGCTCTACGCAGGAGATGACCACCGCACGCCTCGACGTCCATTTCACCTGGAGGCCGCTTTAACTCAGACTTCTCCTTAGAATCGCAAATCGCGCCGCGATTGTGTCGCACGCGACAGGCAACCAGGTTGCTTCGTTCAACACGGGCAAGTTGCGCAACGCATTCGAAAACGCAACAAAGTTGCAATCGCTTGCTCACCCCCCCACCCACCCACCCCTTCCGCCATCCCCTCCACACGCTCTCTCGACAGTCACTCCACTCATCGAGAGACAGCGGCTATAGCTGCAATAGCTGCTGACTTATGATAGTCGCACGCGTGAGCAGTGAGTGGTAGTGAGTGGTGATGCAGCGAGCGAAGTCTAGAGGTCATTTCTCCCCATTGACTCTAACCTCCGCCCCTCTCTCCCCGTCTGTCTCTCTCTTTCCCACGCGCTCTCTCATTTGCATTTGCTTGCTGGTGACTTTGTGCTGTTGCTGCTGGCGGCAATAAAAGTTGTTTAAAAGTCAAAAGTCTCTTCCCTCTCCCCGTCTCACTCCTCTCTCTCTCTCTCTCTCCCCGTGCAGGGAGTCGACAGCACGGATGGCTGTGGGAAGTGAGTTCCAGACCAGAGGGGAGGAGGGGGGGGGGAGGAGAAAATCTTGCGAGCTGGAGCGGAGGATGTGCAGTGGGGAGTAGAGTGAGCTGAGAGGGGAGGGGTGGGAGAGTGCCTGGAGGGAGAGAGTAGAGTGAGCTGAGAGGGGAGAGGTGGGAGAGTGCCTGGAGGGAGAGAGTAGAGTGAGATGAGAGGGGAGAGTGCCTGGAGGGAGGGAGTAGAGTGAGATGAGAGGGGAGAGGTGGGAGAATGCCTGGGGGAGGGAGTAGAGTGAGCTGAGAGGGGAGAGGTGGGAGAGTGTCTGGAGGGAGAGAGTAGAGTGAGATGAGAGGGGAGAGTGCCTGGAGGGAGGGAGTAGAGTGAGATGAGAGGGGAGAGGTGGGAGAATGCCTGGGGGAGGGAGTAGAGTGAGCTGAGAGGGGAGAGGTGGGAGAGTGTCTGGAGGGAGTAGAGTGAGCTGAGAGGGGAGAGGTGGGAGAGTGCCTGGAGGGAGGGAGTAGAGTGAGGTGATGGGGGTGGCGAGGAGAGTCCGAGGCTGACCTCTGATCCGGGCGAGTTCTCGACTCGGCTCCACCCCTTCGAGGGGCGTGGCGTGCGCGACGACGACCACCACCACGTGACGCTTTTGTGTTGCGCGCCGTGCGTCACGCGCCACGTGCCGCAGCGCGTGGCGCTATTGTGTTGTTGTTGTATTTGTCTATTTGTTGCCGGTGACTTTGTGTTTCGTATCGAAATCGGCTCCAGTGCTGTTGCTCCTGGCAGCGTTAAAAGTGGTTTAAAAAGTCAAAGTCCTCGCAGTCCTCCCCGATGCGAGTTTCCCCTCGCGGTCGATCTATTTATTTATTTATTTTGTTCTCCCTGCGCCTCTGCGAGGATTAGCGGCTGGAAACGTAAATAGCGCGGACGGGAAGGGGGCCGCGTGCTGGAGGAGGATGGAGGAAGGGTTTCTGCCATTAGGAGCGGAGATCGGGCTCAGATAGGGGACCCCCGTGTGCTCCACTCATCCCTCCGAGGGGAAGCGAGTGATGGTCATCGTGTTCCTCAGCTACCACCATCATCATCATCAGCAGCAGCATTATCATTATTATCTATTCAACGCAAAGTAGCCGTGGTGATTGATGGTGCGACATTCACTAATTCACTCCAGGAACTCGCTCGCTCGCTCACACATGGGCGGTCAATCACCTCCTTATCACTCTTCTAGCGCTGGGACTACCACCAATCATGCTGTTCCCGTGAACTTCACACGTTGATTGGTTGGGCGCATGTTAGCGAGCGCCTATCAGGGCCTGAACGCCACACGAGCCAATGGGCGACCAGCAACACGCCCAGACATTTTTTGTCTCCCGAGTAGCGATGTTTAGACGCCGCATCAGGTACCCATTTAAGGTTGAGTTGACTTAGGGGAGGCCCAGGACCGTGTGTGTATTTGTACCAGTGTTTTCGCCAGTGCGTGCGTGTCAATGTGTTTGCAAAAAGGAAGATTAGACTACCCGCATTTCTAGAACACAAACCAGAAGAAGTCTCGGCCCTACTTTCTGCAACGCACCATGCAATGCGCAGTTGGATCCGAGGTAGGATGACCCTTTCATCGCCGACACTCTTGTGTGCAATTCGTCGTACCTTGAGTAACGGAAGGAGAGGAAAACGAGGGGTGATGAAAAGATGCACGCGGGTGAATGGCATCATCCACGCACAGCTGTTAGGAAAGGCGAGCGGGGCCTTGGGACGACGGGCCGATGGTCGAGAACGATCACGGAGTGGCAGCCAAAGGACGGAACACGTTCCGAGATAATTAAAGTAAACTAACCTATTTTATGTTAACAGGTGAGGCCCCCACTGAGCAATGTAACTCGTTTTCAGAAGCGACCTGGCCATCACAAATGACAGCTCGACCGGAGTGGCTTATCGCGTGGAAATTTAAAGCAGCAGCCAAATCCTCTAAACGCGCGTCTCTAAACGTGGAGGGGGAAACCCGGAGGACCCGGAGAAAAACCCGCACGCGACCACGGGGAGAGAGAGAGAGACACCGCAAACTCCAAATCTACAGCAGCAGGCGTCAGGGTCAGGATCGAACCCACGACTTCCTGTATACCAGGCGAGGTAGTTAACATCTCGCCACGGGGACACCGGTGACGTACACCGAGAGGAGATGGAGCCGCGAAAGCAGCTCGTGGTGTGCAGCTTCTGAGTGGATTTGCTGCATCGCGGGTTCGTGAGAGGTGCCCCGGAGGCTCTGGGGAGGCCTTCGTCCAGCGGTGGATGAAGGCCCGTGGAGTACATCCCACGGTCAGTCACCGACGTGGTGAGGATGTACATTTGGTGTGTACCAATTGTGCTCACAATCGTTGGCTCGTGGGTTGTCTATGAGACCTAACGAACGATGTGACCCATCGTAAATGGGCTTTTTGTTGTTGTTGTTGTTTGGAGTTAGATCGCGTAAATATATAAACCCGACACATATATAAACCCGACACAGCCAATTAGTGAGGTTTTTCAACTTAAACAAAACGTACCAATGAGTGACTACTTCAGCACACAGGTGTGTTGGCGAGTAAACCCCCCCAGCATGTACAATTCGAGCACGACGCTGCGCTGGTGATTACAACAACAACAACCAGCTTCATCAGGCGATAGTCGGTATTGTGAAGAAGTCCTCCTGCTTCGGTCTTAAATAGGGGTGGTGGTGGTGGTGATGATGGTGATGATGGTGGTGATGATGGTGGTGATGCTATCACTGTGGGCCCATGTAACACTCCCCCACCCCCACCTCCCCCCTCGAGCAATCCGCATGCGGGAATGGCTCACTGATGAGTGAGCGACTCCCTGGCCTACGACGAGCCACCCCGTGATGAGCGCGGCGGGTTTCGCAATCGCGGCTCGCCGGTCGCGTCCCCCCCCCCTCGCTCCGCCGCCTCTAATGGACGTCTCGAGGGCCGTCGCTTGACGGATTGAGCGGCTGGCGGTGCCCGGAGTGGCACAGAGCGCGGGTCTCCCCTCTTTCTTTTTTGTTTGTACGCGACTCGGAAATCGGGGCCACGGCGGAGCGAAGGCGGCCGTGTTGTGTTTGGCTCAGAACTGTTATTCATGTCTGTCTCGTGCACCGTGCGCGCGTGCGTGTCTATGCGCACGCGCGCACGCGTGTGTGCGCGCGTGTGCGCGTGTGTCTATGCGCGTGTGTGTGCACGTGTGTGTGTGCGTGTGTCTATGCGCGTGTGTGTGTCTGTGTGTGTGTGTCTATGCGCGTGTGTGTGTCTATGCGCGTGTGTGTCTGTGTGTGTGTCTATGCGCGTGCGTGTGTGTCTATGCGCGTGTGTATGTGTGTGCGTATGTCTATGCGCGTGTGTGTGTCCATGCGCACGCGCGCGTGTGTCTATGCGCGTGTGTGTGTGTCAATGCGCGTTTTTGTGTCTATGCGTGTGTGTGTCTATGCGTGTGTGTGTGTGTCTGTGTCTATGCGCGCGTGTGTGTGTACGTGTGTGTTATTGCGCGGTAGTGTAGCGGTTAGCGAGCTGCACTACGGACCTGGCGACGCGGGTTCGATTTCAACTCACGGTCAACACCAATGACGATTACCTGAACCGGTTCGGGGCCTCCCCCTAGGTCGACTCAGCCTCAAATGAGTACATGGCGCGGTGTGTAAACATCGCCACTGGGGAGACAAAGGCGGACGGCCGTGGTGCTGGCCACCCACCCCCTCGGGTGCCGTGCCGGCCTTCATAGGTGCTGCTCGCTAACAGCACTTGCCCCAACAGTCTGTTACAGATTACACGGGGGGGGGGGGATCTTTGTGTTTGTCATTGCGCGTAAATGTGCTTGCATGTCTCAGTCTCTGCGTTGGCACAGTGGGGAGCACAGGTCGTGCATGTCAGTCATCTCAGTCGGTCAACGCATGGCACCTGGGTCTGTCCTGTGACGTCCTGCACCGATCTTGACACATCAGCCAAACCATAACACCCGGGTCTGCCCCGTGACCTGCCAGCAGCGAGTCGTCCACACTTTCACGTGATAAGCCTCAAAGTGCACCTAGCCTGGCATAAGCGCCGTCGCGACGTCACCGGCACTTAGGGGCGAATAGCGGCTGTTGTTTTCTATACGTGTGCGTGTGTATGTCGATGAGTGTGTGTGTGTATCTATGCGCGCGCGCGTGTGTGTGTCTATACGCCTGTGTGTGTGTGTGTGAGCGACTCTATCTCGCCGTGTACACAACACGCCACACAATGCCTCTCTCTGTGCGTCTGTCTCTGTCTCTCCGTCGCCTCTCCCAGAAAATGCCTCACGTCTCCTCCTCCTCTCTCTCTCTCTTTTACCCACGACGTTCCAGCGAGAGATGTCTCTCTCTCTCGCTAACCCCACGTGGGCGCACCGCTTTCTTAAGAGTCACTCTGAGTCTCTCCGCATTCATACAAACAAACACGCGCGCGCGACGACGACGACGATTCGGTCCATCGGGCTACCGGATTCACTGCTCACGCTCGTTCACTAACCCCACAGTTCGGGTCACATTGATTATTATCATCATCAGCAGCACCATCGCAATCATCACAATAACCTCTCGCACACAAATTCGCCTCGTCCTGCTCCCTCGCGTGTCTGTTCCTCGTCGACGTGACATGTACAAGCGTTGTTGTGTTTCCTTTTTCTTTACGCATCCCACCGGCCACGCGGCTGTCTTCTTCTGCGAGTGTGCAGCCTTGTCGGCAGCTTTGGTTCAAGACAAGCAAAAGCTGTGAACCGGTTTCGACATTCAGAGCCTCATCGCAGCGTGAGGCTCTCGTACGAACCAACGCTGTTGAACGGCAAGACGTTTAGAGGCGAGAAGGCTCTCTCTCTCTCTGTGTGCTCGATATGGTTCCTGTATCAAAGCGAAACTCTACAGCGCACAGAATGATCACTCGCGTCGCGGTGGAGAATATAAGGAGCAAAAATAAATGACCTAATAAGCGCGGCGCGCACACATCAGCTGTCCCCCGCCATTCGCGTGGGACCTACATCATCTTCGCCACCATCGGCACGCACGTGCCGCTTACTTAACATCCGTCGGTCGCTCACAGCGCCGTAACATCATCGCATCGTCTCAAACTATTCCAAAGGCACCCCCGGTGGCAGCTGTCTCTGTGCGGCACAAGGCGACTGCAGCAGCACCTGGCCTGCAAGCGTGGAGCTGTGGTGTCTGCCAGTAGGGGTGGAGGGAGGGGTGGGTGGGTGGGGGACGCTGTGTTTCCCAAACGGAGTGATTTGCGCTGTCATTTTTTTCTTCCGAACGTGGCAAATTGTGACCGTGACGCAATTCTCAAATTCGAATTACGTCACGTCCACTGTTGCGCGTTCATTTTTTTTGTCGTTGTTTAACGGTTAATATTCTCCAATGATTTACCAGGGCGGCCTGCAACACATTGACACACGCGTTTTTAAGCGGCCGCTTAAAACCGCGTGTGTCAGTGTGTACGTGTGTGTATACCAGTGAATCAGTGTGTACGTGTCAGTGTGTACGTGTGTCAGTATGTACGTGTGTGTGTACCAGTGTATCCGTGTGTCAGTGTGTACGTGTGTCAGTATGTACGTGTGTGTGTACCAGTGTATCCGTGTGTGCGTGTGTCAGTGTGTACGTGTGTCAGTATGTACGTGTGTGTGTACCAGTGTATCAGTGTGTACATGGGTCAGTACGTGTGTGTGTGTACCAGTGTATCAGTGTGTACGTGTGTGTGTACCAGTGTATGAGTGTGTACGTGTATCAGTGTTCCAGTGTGTCATTGTGTACCAGTGTGTACGTGTGTCAGTGTGTACGTGTGTGTGTACCAGTGTATCAGTGTGTACGTGTGTGTGTACCAGTGTATGAGTGTGTACGTGTATCAGTGTTCCAGTGTGTCAGTGTGTACCAGTGTGTACGTGTGTCAGTGTGTACGTGTGTGTGTACCAGTGTATCAGTGTGTACGTGTGTGTGTACCAGTGTTTGAGTGTGTACGTGTATCAGTGTTCCAGTGTGTCAGTGTGTACCAGTGTATACGTGTGTCAGTGTGTACGTGTGTGCCAGTGTGTATGTGTGCCAGTGTGTGTGTGTGCCAGTGTGTACGTGTGCCAGTGTGTATGTGTGTCAGTGTGTGTGTGTACCAGTGTGCCTATGTGTGTGTGGCAGTGTGTGTGTACCAGTGTGCCAGTGCGTACGTGTGTCAGTGTGTGTGTGTGCCAGTGTGTATGTGTGCCAGTGTGTATGTGTACCAGTGTGTACGTGTGCCAGTGTGTACGTGTGCCAGTGTGTACGTGTGTCAGTGTGTGTGTGCCAGTGTGTATGTGTGTACCAGTGTGTATGTGTGCCAGTGTGTGTGTGTACCAGTGTGTACGTGTGCCAGTGTGTACGTGTGTCAGTGTGTGTGTGTACCAGTGTGTATGTGTGCCAGTGTGTATGTGTGCCAGTGTGTACGTGTGTCAGTGTGTGTGTGTACCAGTGTGTATGTGTGCCAGTGTGTGTGTGTGCCAGTGTGTACGTGTGTCAGTGTGTGTGTGTACCAGTGTGTATGTGTGCCAGTGTGTGTGTGTGTTCTCCTATCCCTGCTAAACACACACGCGCCGCGCTGTTGGTCACAAAGTCCCATTAATCCGCGCACAGACTCAGCCGCCTCGTCTCGGCAGTCTCGGCTGTTTGCACAGAGGCGACCACACACACTCACTCACACAATCACTCACTCGCACAATCACTCACACACTCACTCACACAATCACTCGCACAATCACTCATACAATCACTCACTCATACATTCACTCACTTACACAATCACTCACTCATAAACTCACACACTCACTCACTCATTCACACACTCACTCATACACACTCACTCACACAATCACTCACTCACACAATCATACAATCACTCACTCGCACAATCACTCACACACTCACTCACACAATCACTCACACACTCACTCATACAATCACTCACTCGCACAATCAGTCACACACTTACTCACACAATCACTCACTCACTCACACAATCACTCACACAATCACTCACTCATTCATATACTCACTCACTCATTCATACACACACTCACACAATCACTCACACAATCACTCACTCATTAATACACTCACACAATCACTCACGCACTCACTCATTCATACACTCACACACACTCACTCACACAATCACTCCCTCACTCATTCATACACACACTCACTCATACACACACTCACTCACACAGTCACTCACTCACGCAATTACTCACTCACACAATCACTCACTCACACAATCAGTCACTCACACAATCACTCACTCATTCATACACACTCTCACTCATTCATACACACACTCACTCACACAATCAGTCACTCACACAATCACTCAGTCATTCACTCACTCACTCATTCATACACACACTCACTCACACAATCACTCACTCACACAATCAGTCACTCACACAATCACTCACTCATTCATACACACACTCACTCATTCATACACACACTCACTCACACAATCAGTCACTCACACAATCACTCACTCATTCATACACTCGCTCATTCATACACATACTCACTCACACAATCACTCACTCACTCATACACACACTCACTCATACAATTACTCACTCACACACACAATCACTCACTCACACAATCACTCATTCATACACTCACACACACACTTATTCACTTATACACACACTCACTCACACTCACTCACTCCGTTGTATGTACATACAGTGAGGGAAAAAAGTATTTGATCCCCTGCTGATTTTGTACGTTTGCCCACTAACAAAGAATTGATCAGTCTATAATTTTAATGGTAGGTTTATTTGAACGGTCAGAGACAGAATAACAACAACCAAATCTAGAAAAACGCACGTCAAAAATGTTATAAATTGATTTGCATTTTAATGAGGGAAATAAGTATTTGACCCCTCTGCAAAACATGACTTAGTACTTGGTGGCACAACCCTTGTTGGCTATTACAGAGGTCAGACGTTCCTTCTAGTTAGCCACCAGGTTTGCACACATCTCAGGAGGGATTTTGTCCCACTCCTCTTTGCAGATCTTCTCCAAGTCATTAAGGTTTCGAGGCTGACGTTTGGCAACTCGACCCTTCAGCTCCCTCCACAGATTTTCTATGGGATTAAGGTCTGGAGACTGGCTAGGCCACTCCAGGACCTTAATGTGCTTCTTCTTGAGCCACTCCTTTGTTGCCTTGGCCGTGTGTTTTGGGTCATTGTCATGCTGGAATACCCATCCACGACCCATTTTCAATGCCCTGGCTGAGGGAAGGAGGTTCTCACCCAAGATTTGACGGTACATGGCCCCGTCCATCGTCCCTTTGATGCGGTGAAGTTGTCCTGTCCCCTTAGCAGAAAAACACCCCCAAAGCATAATGTTTCCACCTCCATGTTTGACGGTGGGGATGGTGTTCTTGGGGTCATAGGCAGCATTCCTCCTCCTCCAAACACGGCGAGTTAAGTTGATGCCAAAGAGCTCCATTTTGGTCTCATCTGACCACAACACTTTCACCCAGTTGTCCTCTGAATCATTCAGATGTTCATTGGCATGTATATGTGCTTTCTTGAGCAGGGGGACCTTGCGGGCACTGCAGGATTTCAGTCCTTCACGGCGTAGTGTGTTACCAATTGTTTTCTTGGTGACTATGGTCCCAGCTGCCTTGAGATCATTGACAAGATCCTCCCGTGTAGTTCTGGGATGATTCCTCACCGTTCTCATGATCATTGCAACTCCACGAGGTGAGATCTTGCATGGAGCCCCAGGCCGAGGGAGATTGACAGTTCTTTTGTGTTTCTTCCATTTGCGAATAATCGCACCAACTGTTGTCACCTTCTCACCAAGTTGCTTGGCAATGGCCTTGTAGCCCATTCCAGCATTGTGTAGGTCTACAATCTTGTCCCTGACATCCTCGGAGAGCTCTTTGGTCTTGGCCATGGTGGAGAGTTTGGAATCTGATTGATTGATTGATTGCTTCTGTGGACAGGTGTCTTTTATACAGGTAACGAGCTGAGATGCTCCTAATCTCAGCTCGTTACCTGTATAAAAGACACCTGGGAGCCAGAAATCTTTCTCATTGAGTGGGGGTCAAATATTTATTTCCCTCATTAAAATACAAATCAATTTATAACATTTTTGACATGCGTTTTTCTGGATTTTGTTGTTATTCTTTCTCTCACTGTTCAAATAAACCTACCATTAAAATTATAGACTGATCATTTCTTTGTCAGTGGGCAAACGTACAAAATCAGCAGGGGATCAAATACTTTTTTCCCTCACTGTATGTACATACAACAGAGTGTTGTATGTATATATGTATGTATGTACATACAACAGTAGTGTATGTATGTGTGTACAAACAACAGATTATTGTATATGTGTATATATATACAACAGTATATATGTATGTATATACAACAGAGTGTTGTATGTATGTATGTACATACAACAGAGTGTTGTATGTACGTATATATATACACAACAGAGTTTTGTATGTGTATATATGTATGTACATACAACAGAGTGTTGTATGTATATATGTATGTACATACAACAGAGTGAGTGTTATATGTATATATGTATGTACATACAACAGTAAGTGTTTTATGTATATATATACAACAGAGTGTTGTATATGTATATATAAAACAGAGTGAGTGTTATATGTATGTATGTGTGTACATACAACAGAGTGTTGTATGTATATATGTATGTACATACAACAGAGTGAGTGTTATATGTATATATGTATGTACATACAACAGAGTGTTGTATGTATATATGTATGTATGTGCATACAACAGAGTTAGTGTTGTATGTATATATGTATGTGTGTACATACAACAGAGTGTTGTATGTATATATGTATGTACATACAACAGAGTGAGTGTTATATGTATATATGTATGTACATACAACAGAGTGTTGTATGTATATATGTATGTATGTGCATACAACAGAGTTAGTGTTGTATGTATATATGTATGTGTGTACATACAACAGAGTGTTGTATGTATATATGTATGTACATACAACAGAGTGAGTGTTGCTGTTGATGTCTCTTGTCCGTGATTGGTCCGGGGGAGTGGCTGGGTCAAGGAACGAGTGGGGTTGGAGCAGTCCGCAGAAGCACCATTGCCCGAAACGTCGCCCTATCAATGCTCCTCCCAGTATCACGGCAACGTCATTGCCGAGTGCTTCGAGGGAAGCGAGGGCGAGGAGTTGTGGAGGAGATGGTGGGGGCGGTGCGTGGGACGGGGGGGGGGAGTCGCGGGGTGTAAGTGGGGGGGGGGGGGGCGGTGTAACCCCTCCCCCCTCGTCCCCTCTCTGGGGGGTCTCGGCGAGTCTCGGCGCGGGGGGTCTGAGAGGCGGCACGTACTCCGCTCTCCGCGGGCTCACGAGCTGCGATCGCTATCGCCACATCAACATTCGCTCATTCCTCGCGCGAGCCTCCCCACCGCCACCACCACAAAGGCAACCACCACCGCCGCCACCACCACCACCGCCGCCACCACCGCCACGACTAAGGCCACCGCCGCCGCCACCACCACCGCCGCCACCACCACCGCCACCATCCCCACCACCGCCACCACCGCCGCCGACACCGCTCATGATGATGCTGCTGATGCCGCAGAAGCATCGTTTTGGGGTTCGTGCAACCCATGGGTACGCTTTGTGGTGGTAGCGGCGGTGGTGGTGGTGGTGGTGCCTCAGCCTCAACAATGAGCACTTGATGCGGTGCGTTTCCCTATCGCCGATAGATAAACGAAGCGGGCTGGGCGGGCGTGCGTGGCGCTGGCCACCCACTCCCCCGTCGCGCGCCGTCCCGTCCTTCGTAGGTGCTCGCCAACAGCACTTGCCCCGACCGTCTGCTATAGGCTATACGGGGGATCTTTGTCTTTGGTGGCGTTGTCGCCACGAATACAGCGCAGCGCCGCTTGCTCCCTCCGGCTTCTTCGGAATTGTCCAAGAATACAAGGAGCTGAATACCGAGTGTAGCAGCAGTACCCGCTTGCAAAAATAAATAAATTACAACTGTCTCGAGACCCGGCGAGGACCTTTTTTCCTCTCTCTCTCTCTGCGTACACACAAGTTGTTATTTGACCGCGTAAATGTTATCATTTGCGTCCCGTCACGGGAACGTGGAGTTACCACCATTAATGAGCTAAAGACCACCGAACGGGAAATGAGCATCTCCCCAAATGTAGTTTGAGAAGGAAGCCGTTCCTGGGGCGATGGCGATAATTATTTAGCCGTCACGCAAGACCTACTTTGTGTCCACGTTATAATGCAGACGACGATTGAGTATTGCGATGAGGATGATTGATGTGTACATTCATTAATACCCATGATAATGGTTCCGTAGAAGCCGACCGTCAGCCGTATATATATTAAATTTAAAAAAACGCAAGTCATGGTGGCGTTCATCGCGTAAGGAAGACAAAGGCGCAGTCCTGCAATTTCTCGTGGACTGGGCGACCTCCGACACCGGCAGCTGGAGGCGTCCCTAGGGTACACGGCGAATCGGGGCGACCGTCCCGGGTCCCGCGCTTTGGGGGGCGGCGCGCGCTTCGACGTCCCGGTGTCAGATGGAAAACGTCCTGTGTAGTGAGGTCGCGTCAGTGTGGCCAAGCGGGCTATTCAGGGTATTTTGCCGCTATACATTTCCACGTGATAAGCCACTTTGTTGAGCTTTCATTTGTGCCAAAGGGCGCTTCTGAAATAAAATACCCGAATAAGCTCAGTGGGCTTTACCTGTAAAGATAAAATATATATAGTTAAGTCTTAATTGTGTATTTATTTAAGCGATTTGTTTACCTTTCCTCTACTTTGCACTCGTATCGTGTTTTTGTACTGTTTGTTGTTGTAACGTTTTGACCTGCCCCTACTAGCCATCTGTGAAAAAGAGCTTTATAGCTCATCGGATTCCTCCCAGTATCAATACAGATTTTGATTTCGAGTTGCCCGGGCCTCGTCATAGACGTCCCCGCCAGCAGCAGCAGCCGGCAACGCGAAAGTAATCAGCGGAGACTACCAGCGTCGTCTCGACGAATTGGCGCAACCGAGCAGGAAATCGCCTCGATTTGGTCTCGAGAAAAGGTGGCGCGCGACTTGTATCATCCCACACGATCACCCTTCGCCATCGCATCGCGTCGCTCGCTCCCTTCCCTCCCTCCTCCCCATCGCCACCTCCCCTCGGGGCCCCCCGGATCGCGCCGTCGCCGCAGTGAGTGGAGAGGGAAGGAAGCTCCCCATTAGGCGCGATGTGCGGAGCGATAGCAGCGGCAGCGGCAGGATCAGGGGAGCGGCCGCGAACCGTGAAGAGCGGCGGCGGCGGCTCTGGCCGTGTGGCACGGCGCTTCGTACGCCGTGCCACACGGCACGTAGGCGCGACTCGTGGCATGTCCTGCCTGCCACAGAGAGACACGTAGTAGACGCGACCCGTGGCCTGTCCTGCCTGCCACAGAAAGACACGAAGTAGACGTGGCACGTGGCCTGTCCTGCCTGCCACAGAGAGACAATGTAGTAGACGCGACCCGTGGCCTGTCCTGCCTGCCACAGAGACATGTAGTAGACGTGACACGTGGCCTGTCCTGCCTGCCACAGAAAGACACGAAGGAGACGTGGCACGTGGCCTGTCCTGCCTGCCACAGAGAGACACGTAGTAGACGTGACGCGTGGCCTGTCCTGCCTGCCACAGAGAGACACGTGGTAGACGTGACACGTGGCCTGTCCTGCCTGCCACAGAGAGACAACGTAGTAGACGTGACACGTGGCCTGTCCTGCCTGCCACAGAGAGACACGTGGTAGACGTGACACGTGGCCTGTCCTGCCTGCCACAGAGAGACACGTGGTAGACGTGACACGTGGCCTGTCCTGCCTGCCACAGAGAGACATGTAGTAGACGTGACACGTGGCCTGTCCTGCCTGCCACAGAGAGACACGTAGTAGACGTGACACGTGGCCTGTCCTGCCTGCCACAGAGAGACATGTAGTAGACGTGACACGTGGCCTTTCCTGCCTGCCACAGAGAGATACGTGGTAGACGTGACACGTGGCCTGTCCTGCCTGCCACGGAGAGACACGTAGTAAACGTGACACGTGGCCTTTCCTGCCTGCCACAGAGAGATACGTGGTAGACGTGACACGTGGCCTGTCCTGCCTGCCACAGAGACATGTAGTAGACGCGACACGTGGCCTGTCCTGCCTGCCACAGAGAGACATGTAGTAGACGTGACACGTGGCCTTTTCTGCCTGCCACAGAGAGACACGTGGTAGACGTGACACGTGGCCTTTCCTGCCTGCCACAGAGAGACACGTGGTAGACGCGAAACGTGGCCTGTCCTGCCTGCCACAGAGAGACATGTAGTTGACGCAATCCGTGGCCGGTCCTGCCTGCCACAGAGAGACATGTAGTAGACGTGGCACGTGGCATGTCCTGCCTGCCAGAGAGAGACAACGTCTTGGCAGCAGCAGCAACAGATTCGGTTACACTTGATAACGACGACGATGATGATAGTGATGATGATGGCGATGATGATAGTGATGATGATGGTGATGATGATGATAATGGTGATGATGATGCACGAATGGAAACATTGAAGACGTCTCGGGTTAGTGTGCT
This sequence comes from Petromyzon marinus, assembly GCF_048934315.1. Taxonomy (NCBI): domain Eukaryota; kingdom Metazoa; phylum Chordata; class Hyperoartia; order Petromyzontiformes; family Petromyzontidae; genus Petromyzon; species Petromyzon marinus. The sequence continues at coordinate 3,162,181 of NC_133710.1, read as the reverse complement.
TCGGCTATGGTCACCGCCCGGAACAGAACACAAAGAGATTCAGACAGAATCACAGACTCACAGAGAGACGCACAGACTTGCATAGAGACACACAGACCCGTACACGGAACCATAGACTCATAGAGACCCACATACAGAACGATAGAATCACTGACAGATGCACTGTCCCGCATAAAGACCCACGGACCCGCAAACAGAACCATAGAATCACAATGAGACCCACAAACTCACAGAGAGACGCATAGACTCACACAAAAACCCACAGACTGACATACAGAACCATAGACTCATATAGAGACCCGCAGACTCACACATACAACGGAGGCATCATCACAGCGACGCACCACTCCGCTACTCTTGATGCAATCATCTGGGTCATCAACCAGCTCGATGTAACCCGTTGCTCTTCATCAAGAAGAAGAAGCCGTGCTGGGCGAGCAGCCGGAATGGCCAAAGCGCAGCGGTGACACTCGTGCCTGACAGCAATAATGTAATATTTCAAAATACTTAAGAAAAACACGCTTTAATGAAATGTACCGTACGAGTAATGGCAGAACTCCACGACTCCAGGAAGTGGCCCCGAAGCTTTCCATAACGTTAAAGGGCCGTGGTCATTTACAGCCATCGCCAGTTGAGCGTGGACAATTAGGCCCAAGCCGAAACATAACATATACAAATAATGTTAAAACATTTTTTTTTAATGATAGAATATCGTATTGTCGTCAGTATGACATACGTATACCAAGTTTGCAGTCGATACGACATTGGGAAGTTAAAAGTTAAAATTGAGTTAGAAGATTTGAGGATATGACAACAGAGTTCAGGATACAACAGACAGAGTGAGTTAAATAATAAAGCGTGTAAATGTAAAAAAAAGGTCCTGGGTTCGATTAAATTAAAGATTCTGAACGATTCTATGAAGCGCACAATCCAAAACTGGTCTGGGCAAAAACAAAACCCATCCCCGATGTCAAGGAGTGACGTCATTTGGGATCGCTCACCACGGAAAACAGCGACCCGTACTGCGAACAAACTGGCAGGACCCTCCTGACTAAAAAACAAGTCTTGAGACTCAGCGATGCTTCCCCGGGTGATAATAATAATCATGCTAATCATAATAAGCAGTCAGCACACTCGTCAGCGGTTGTGGTTCGGGGTTCGGAGCTGGGCAGATTCGGTGGGTCTGGAGGTGGAGAGAGGGGGAGTGAGAGAACTCGCGCGGTACGCGGCAGTACAGCAAGTAGGTCGCCACGTCTGTCGGCGTTGCTGCGTGAGCCGAGATGACGATTTCCTCCCACCCCCCTAGTGTGTGCGGTGGTGACAGTGCGGTGGTGGTGATGCAGGTGGTGGGGGAGTTCTCCTGGCACTGCGGGTAACACCGTAGGGGAGGCCCCAGGTCGCGGCACGGACACCGTGCAGGAGAAACGTTTTAAAACGTGCAGGTAAGCGACCGCGCAGATTAGAGGCGTGGACACGTGATCTCTCTCAGAGTAGAGGCGTGGACACGTGATCCCTCCCAGAGTAGAGGCGTGGACACGTGATCTCTCCCAGAGTAGAGGCGTGGACACGTGATCTCTCCCAGAGTAGAGGCCTGGACACGTGATCTCTCCCAGAGTAGAGGCGTGGACACGTGATCTCTCTCAGAGTAGAGGCGTGGACACGTGATCTCTCCCAGAGTAGAGGCGTGGACACGTGATCTCTCCCGGAGTAGAGGCATGGACACGTGATCTCTCCCGGAGTAGAGGCGTGAACACGTGATCTCTCTCAAAGTAGAGGCGTGGACACGTGATCTCCCTCAGTGTAGAGGCGTGGACACGTGATCTCTCTTAGAGTAGAGGCGTGGACACGTGATCTCTCTTAGAGTAGAGGCGTGGACACGTGATCTCTCCCGGAGTCGAGGCGTGAACACGTGATCTCTCTCAAAGTAGAGGCGTGGACACGTGATCTCCCTCAGTGTAGAGGCGTGGACACGTGATCTCTCCCAGAGTAGAGGCGTGGACACGTGATCTCTCCCAGAGTAGAGGCGTGGACACGTGATCTCTCTCAGAGTAGAGGCGTGGACACGTGATCTCTCCCAGAGTAGAGGCGTGGACACGTGATCTCTCCCAGAGTAGAGGCGTGGACACGTGATCTCTCTCAAAGTAGAGGCGTGGACACGTGATCTCTCTCCCTGTGTGTGCTGCTGCCCTTCTATCCCGGGGGGCGGGGGGGCAGGGCCGAGTGGTGTTGGTTTTGGGGGGGGGGGTGCCCAGGAAATTGAGCAACAGTGCGAATTAGCCAAACATCTCAGTGCAGGACCCACTTGAAATCGAGTCTTGAGGACTCGATGCGTGGGCTACAATTGCCGCATCATTATTATTATAAATTAGTTCAACTATTCAAACATAATTGCTGTATACACACACACATTTCCGTATTCAGGGAGTCGCAAAATGATGCATTTATAAATATATGAAGAGGAGAAACAAATGCGTAATGCTCTTTGAGCGAAGAATGATTTGTCGAGTCGCTAGGAGACCGATTGTCGTGTCAGTGTGTGTGTCAGTGTGTGTGTTTGTGTCAGTGTGTGTGTGTCAGTGTGTGTATCAGTGTATGTGTGTCAGTGTGTGTGTGTCAGTGTGTGTATCAGTGTATGTGTGTCTGTGTGTGTGTCAGTGTGTGTATCAGTGTGTGTGTATCAGTGTGCGCGTGTCAGTGTGCGTGTGTCAGTGTGTGTGTGTCAGTGCGTGTGTCAGTGTGTGTGTCAGTGTGTCAGTGTGTGTGGGGTGCGGTAGTGTAGCGGTTAGCGCTACGCTGCGCTACGAACCCGGCGACCCGAGTTCGATTCCCGCTCACGGCCAACAGCAGTGACGATTATCTCAACCGGTCCTGGGCATCCCCTAGGTCGACTCAGCCTCAAATAAGTACCTGGCGCGGTGTGTAAACATCGCCACTGGGGAGACAAAGGCGGCCGGGCGTGGTGTTGGCCACCCACCCCCTCGTGTGCCGTGCTAATTGAAGACGATAATGTATCGACGCGCTGCGTTTGTATTCTCACATGCGGAGAGAGAGCGAGAGACTCCCATGAATTGGGCGAGTTAATTGAGAGTGTGTAGCTTATTTGTCGTGACAACCCCCCCCCCCACCCCCCGCCTCAATTATCCCCACTCACCTCCACGGACCCCCTCCACGCAAGGTAATTGGCACTAATGAGTCTAATTAGCGAGGCTCTCCGGAACCTGTCACGCGCCGAGGCACCTTCCATCACCACCATCATCACCGCCACCATCGTCACCACCAAAAGATCCTCCGATAGCCTCAGCAGACTGTTGGGGCAAGCGCTGTTAGCGAGCACCTATGAAGGCCGGAACGGCACACGAGGGGGTGGGTGGTCAGCACCACGCCCGACACACGTACACACACACACACGTACACACACAATCATATACACACGTACACACACGCATACACACACCTACACACGTACACACACACTTATATACACACGTACACACACACGCATACACACACCTACACACACACGTACACACACAATCATATACACACGTACACACACATACACACACCTACACACACATACGTACACACACAATCATATACACACGTACAACAACAACAACCGCCATTCGCCACTAAGTGGCGGTGACGTCACCACGACGCTTGTGCCAGGCTATGTGCACCCTGAGGCCACGTGAAGTGTCGAACGCCCGCTGGCAGGAGGTCACGGGGCAGACCCAGGTGCCACGGGTCGACTGACTGAGATGACTGGCTGATGCACCACCTGTGCCCCCTACTGTGCCAACCTGCTGTGCTTTAGCCACCCGGCGCTCCGCTCGTTGTTCTGAGCGTCGCTCCTCCGCCCTCCGTTGTTGTTGGAGGGCGACTGCCTCCAACTGCCCAGTAGCATCCTTCACGAGCCTCCTCCACAGAGGCCGATCTTGATACCGCTGGTACCAGTCATCGGCAAGTCCACTCAGCTCCACGTCCTCCTGTACCACATCACTCCATCTCTTCTCTAGCCCGTGCCGCGCCCGCTTAGCCCCCTCGATCCGGCCAAACAAAAGCTGTTTCGGCATGCGGTGGCTGGGCATGCGGGCTACATGACCCAGCCATCGCAGCCTTGCCCGCCGGAGGAGCTCACCGATGGGACCTTGCCCAGATCTTTCAAGGATTTGTGAAATATGTAACTATACACACGTACACACACACGCATACACACACCTACACACGTTACACACACACGTGCATACACACACGTACACACACACGTACGTATATACACACACACACGTACGTATACACACACAAACACCGATTCACGTGTAGGAAATAAATCGCTTCATTTCATTGTCCGCAAAGCCGAGGAGGCGTCCATAAAAAGAGTCCTCGTCCCTGCCGGCCAATCACAGGGCCACTCGCCACGATTCGCACCACGCTCGCCTCGCCGGGAGCCGGCGATCTCAATCTAATTACCCCCCCCCCATCCAATTAACGCGCGGCCAATTCGCCGGCGACGGAATAAATAGCGAGATATTTCTAATCTGTTCTTCGCCAGATGACACCCGGCGCAGTGAAAGGAATAGACGACGTGAAGGGGGCTCGAGAGGAAGCAGAGGAGGAGGAGGCTGGAGGCCCCGGCTCCTTGTGGGGAGGACGCAGAGCGGAGAGAGGGAAACTTGAGCGAGAGTCGACTGATTGATTCCTGGAAGACGAACAAAAGGTGTTGCGAAGGGTCGAAATGCGAGCGCGAGGCTCGACAGATGTTGACCACGACCTCGCCTCTCATGATAATAATTAGCATCGGCATCCGTGTCATCATCATCATCACGCTCGGCAGAAACAGCGGCGTCATTGTCGGCACTAAGTTTTGGTTTTAAGATTATTTCGATTTGTAAGCCAGTTTTCCCGGTTATTTGACAAGGGACATCCGTGGTGCGTGAGCAGGAACAAGAGGATATAAGCAAGCACGTAAATATCGTGACTGCCGCCCCCAGAGTGAAGTTTACTTGAAGGGTAACCATGGTGGTGGTGGTGGTGGTAGTAGTAGCGATAGAAGAGTGACAAGGAGGCGAGCGAGCGAGCGAGCGAGGGAGCGCGGGGAGTGACCCCCGTGTCCGTGCTGAGGATCAGCGGCCACCCCGACTCCTGCCGCTGCCTCCACTCGCAGCCTCCGTCCGGTGGAGTCGCGAGCCGCGGAGGTTGGGGGCGGTGGGGGGGTGGTGGTGGGTAGGGGGGGTGGGTAGGGGGCTGGTGGGGGTGGGTAGGGGGGTGGTGGTGGATAGGGGGGGGTGGTGGTGGGTAGGGGGGGTGGTGGTGGGTAGGGGGGTGGTGGTGGGTAGGGGGGGTGGGGGTGGGTAGGAGGGTGGGTAGGGGAATGGGGGGGTGGGGGGGATGGGGGGGTGGGGCGAGTAGGGGTGGTGAGAGGATGGGGGTAGGGGTGGGTAGGGGGGGATGGGGGGCGGGGGATGGGGGGGGGGGGCTCAGACGCGACAGCAGCGGCAGCCATCAAACCACCGCCGGATTGCGAGCGCGGTTTTTAACCTTCTGGGTCTCATCAGCAGATCCAGGCCACGGACAAACGGCCCGGGGTGGTGGGAGGCGGGGGGTTGGCGGCGTGGACGCTGAAGGCGATGGGGAATTGGCCGCAATTTATTGGTTCTGTTTGAGAATCGGTAATCGCATGTTTATCCTGGCGCTCGTATTATCTCTTTTAACAAATCAGGAAGCATTTAAACAATTATTTTCCTTTAAAAAAAAACGACAATAACAATAATAATGAGAAAATTATTCGGCGCGGGATAATTTCGCGTGTGTTGATGTTTTTACGGAGTCCGTGTTTTTGAGTGCGATCTGTCCTGCGTAGCGTCATGGGAAGATCCGCGACACGAGGCATCTGCACGAGCCCGTACCGACCGTTACTGGTGAAGTATGGTCAAAGTGTCCGTCACGGCGCCAGCAGGCTCACATCCAGCATGTGCTGGACGTGTGTCGAACTTCTTTCGCACCGTACGTAGCCAGCCGTGCTCATCTAAAGTGCGACAAAAGCAGAGCTGTCAAACTCCTTATCAGTGCCCGACCTAATTACAGACCAATTCAGACTTCATCTCACCCCGTGCCCTTTATAAATCTCAACATTCGTCCTATACACTACACTATACACTACACTACTACATACCTGTCAACCCCTTATCAGTGCCCTACCTTATTACAGACCAATTCAGACCTTATTGGTCACCCCGTGCCCTTTACAAATCTCGACGTTCATCCTACAAAGCACGAATTGAAACGGCCGTACGCCGTATGAACCTGAAAGACTCAATTCCCCTCTACAAGAACACGCGGTAAACCGTACGGGTTGACAGCTATCCAAGAGGCATGTACATACATGAGTTGGTAACTGATGATAGCTAGGCGGGGGATGTTTCCCGCCTTCTCTTGACTTTAAGGTCAACACTCTACCGCAAACTGATTTCTCGTGAAATCCGCTTTGAATCCATTTGCCTGCTGCTGCATCTGGGCGAGAGCCCCCGGTCCGTTGCCTCGCCGCTGCTCACAGCCAAGCCGCGGACGGCGTGGCTGACGATGCAGCAGTCGGCGTGGCTGACGATGCAGCAGTCGGCGTGGCTGACGATGCAGCAGTCGGCGTGGCTGACGATGCAGCAGTCGGCGTGGCTGACGATGCAGCAGTCGGCGTGGCTGACGATGCAGCAGTCGGCGTGGCTGACGATGCAGCAGTCGGCGTGGCTGACGATGCAGCAGTCGGCGTGGCTGACGATGCAGCAGTCGGCGTGGTTGATGATGCAGCAGTCGGCGTGGCTGACGATGCAGCAGTCGGCGTGGCTGATGATGCAGCAGTCGGCGTGGCTGATGATGCAGCAGTCGGCGTGGCTGATGATGCAGCAGTCGGCGTGGTTGATGATGCAGCAGTCGGCGTGGCTGACGATGCAGCAGTCGGCGTGGCTGACGATGCAGCAGTCGGCGTGGCTGACGATGCAGCAGTCGGCGTGGCTGACGATGCAGCAGTCGGCGTGGCTGACGATGCAGCAGTCGGCGTGGCTGACGATGCAGCAGTCGGCGTGGCTGACGATGCAGCAGTCGGCGTGGCTGACGATGCAGCAGTCGGCGTGGCTGACGATGCAGCAGTCGGCGTGGCTGATGATGCAGCAGTCGGCGTGGTTGATGATGCAGCAGTCGGCGTGGCTGACGATGCAGCAGTCGGCGTGGCTGACGATGCAGCAGTCGGCGTGGCTGACGATGCAGCAGTCGGCGTGGCTGACGATGCAGCAGTCGGCGTGGCTGATGATGCAGCAGTCGGCGTGGCTGACGATGCAGCAGTCGGCGTGGCTGATGATGCAGCAGTCGGCGTGGCTGACGATGCAGCAGTCGGCGTGGCTGACGATGCAGCAGTCGGCGTGGCTGACGATGCAGCAGTCGGCGTGGCTGATGATGCAGCAGTCGGCGTGGCTGATGATGCAGCAGTCGGCGTGGCTGACGATGCAGCAGTCGGCGTGGCTGACGATGCAGCAGTCGGCGTGGCTGACGATGCAGCAGTCGGCGTGGCTGATGATGCAGCAGTCGGCGTGGCTGATGATGCAGCAGTCGGCGTGGCTGATGATGCAGCAGTCGGCGTGGCTGACGATGCAGCAGTCGGCGTGGCTGACGATGCAGCAGTCGGCGTGGCTGATGATGCAGCAGTCGGCGTGGCTGACGATGCAGCAGCGCTCGCTCATTCGCTCGGGACGCTCGCCCACTCTATCGCTACTGTCAGCAGGCTTTGCTGTTCACGTGGACTTCAACTCGATTGATTCCGCAACACATGTTGAGGACGCGGTCTTCCATGCACTGTGTTAAACCACCACCAACCAACCACACCGCAGGTTACAACAACTCGCTACTCACCCACTAGCTCACTCGCCCACTCCCCCCACTCGCTCACCCACTGGTGCACTCGCTCACCCACCCACTCGCCACACTGCAGGTCACGACGCGTCTCTCTCTCTTGCTTCTTCTCTCGCGCTGTTTCCACCGTGGAATTCCCTCCTCCCGTCGTCTCGCTTTCACGAAGCCCTTGTACCGTATGGATTACACCTCGCTCAATTACACGACGCGTTCCCGAAACGTTGCTTGGCCCATTCGATATCCAGATGTTTCTAATTCTCCTCTCGCATCCACTGGCGTCACTCGCAAATGAGACTCATCCTCGTATCTCCAGCTCCTCTCCCGGGTCACACTAAATCGACGCGAACCTCGCCCGACGTGGCTGTGGAGGTATGAGGCGTCGTTTGAAGCGCGCTACGGAATCCATGCGTGGGCGCGATTGTTTCTTTTCGGTGAGTGTGTGGTGTGTGTGTGTGTGGAGCGGTAGTGCATAGGTTAGCGCACTGCGCTGTGAACCCGGCGAACCTGAGTTCGATTCCCGTTCACGGCCACCAACACCAGTGAAAGATATTTGAATCGGTCGTGGGCCTCCCGTAGGTCCATTCAGCCTTAAATGAGTACCTGGTGTGGTGTGTAAACATCGTCGCTGGGGAGACAAAGGCGGTCGGGCGTGGTGCTGGCATCCCACTCCCTCGTGTCCCGTTCCGGCCTTCATAGGCGCTCGCTAACAGCACTTGCCCCAACAGTCTGCCCAGGCTATACGGGGGATCTTTGTCTTTGTGTGTGTGTGGTTTTTTTAGTGTTGGTAAGCGTCGCCCGTCGGTGCACGTGGGACATGGAGCCGCGCGGAGACGTGGAGCCGGGGATGAGCGCGGGGCGATTAACGCCACGGGTGTCTGCGGGAGGAGAGGCAAGAGCGGGCTTGTGTGCAGCAAGGCTCCGCGCTCCCTCCCGTGAGACAGTTTAACCCGCTGGTTGCGCGTGTCTGTCTGTCTGTGTGTAGTGGTGGTGGTGTTGGTGTTGTACAGGCGAGCGGGCTGCGCTACGCTGCGCTACGCTGCCCGCTGCCACCCCGAGTTCGATTCCCGCTCACGGCGAACGCCACTTGATGGTTACCTGAACCGGTCCTGGTCCTCCCCCATGTCGACTCGGACTCAAATGGGTGCCGAGTGCGGTGTGAAAACATCGCTCCGACAGTCCGTTGAGGGTATGCGGGGGGTATCTTTGTCTTTGTTTTGCGTGTGTTTTGTACAACGTCGGTGCTAGGGAGACAAAGACGGCCCTGGCGTTGGGAACAGCCACACTAACTCCTGGCGCGTTGTTCCGACCTTTCATCGAGGGGAGGGTCTTCGTCTGATGTGTGACTGTGTGCGCGCGCGCGTGTGTGGTGCATGCATATTTCTGTTTAAATATCTGTGGCTGTGTTTAGTCGCGCTTGTGTTTGTCTTTGTTATTTTTACCGCTGTGTGAGCGTTTAGTTCTCTGTGTAAGTGTATGGGGTCTCCTGTAAGTATATCGGTCTCCATGTAACTCTGTGGATCTCCGTGTAAGTCTACGCGACTATTGAAAGTCTGCGGCTCTCTGCGTGTGAGTCTATGCAAGTCCAGATATGAGCTCGACGCAAATGTTCAGCGTGCTTCAAAAAAATGTTAACCCTCATTATGGGACTATCGTTTTTAATGGAGAACGAACGGATAATACTACACTGTAACATGACAACACATGTCATGTTAATAGCTTCAAAATGTTAGAGTCTCCATTCGTTCGCCATCGTTATCAACGCATTGCCTGGAATCTGCTCCAGGTGGTCTCCAAAGCCCGGAAGAGGCACATTCTCTCGAGTGTTAACATTTTTTTGAAGCACATTGTCTATATATATTTGTTTTTAAATACAGGGAATAAGAATAATCATCGGAGTGGGGCACGCGCAGAGTCCCCACGGCAAACAGCGAGGCTCCCCCACTGCACTGGCGCGGCAGCTTGCAGATCTTCAACTCCGCGACAAAATTGTCAGTGACAAACTTTGGCTCAGCCGAAAGGTGGGGGGTGGGGGAGGGGGGAGGGGGGTGGGGGGAGGGGTGGAGTGGGGGGTGGGGTGGAGTGGGGGGTGGGGTGGGTAGGGGGAGGCGGTACGGGCGGGGTGGATTTGAGGTTTAGTTGACCGAGAGCATGGCCCAGGACAGGTACAGACAACCTCTAATATTTTGTTTTGCTACGGGTCTTGAGTGGGAATTTAGCTGGGGTCGCCACCACTCCCCACACCCATACACCTCCCCACCTCCCGCAAGCTCAGGTAAACACGGCTGATTTGAATATTTACAACGCGTAACATTACTCACCTGTGTAACCAACGGGTTAATTGATGGACGAGGGAGGGAGTGTGTGTGTGTGTAGGAGCGGTAAGGTCGACTCGGCCTCAAATGAGTACCTGGTGCGGTGTGTAAACATCGCCACTGGGGAGACAAAGGCGGCCGGGCGTGGTGCTGGCCACCCACCTCCTCGTGCGCCGTGCCGGCTTTCGTGGGCAGTTGCCAACAGCCCTTGCCCCAGCGGTATGGTGCAGACTATACGGGCATCTTTGTCTTGTTTGTTGGGGCTGTGGTGTACTCGGGTAGGAGGGGGGGGGTGAGACTCGCGAGGGGCGGGGCGAAGGGCTGTGGGGTATTGGGGGGGGGCTCTTGGCCGGGGGGGAGGGCTGTGGGGTATTGGGGGGGAGGGGGGGGCTCTTGGCCGGGGGGGAGGGCTGTGGGGTATTGGGGGGGGGGCTCTTGGCCGGGGGGGGGAGGGCTGTGGGGTATTGGGGGGGGGAGGGGGGGGGCGTCTCTGTCGTACCGCGGGCGTGAGAACTCCGTTCGCGGTGCCGCTGTGCACGATGGCCACGCTCAGGCCTCTAATTGGCTCAATTAGAGGCAGTTACACAATTACCGGCGGCTTCGCTGCGTGCTTCACGAGTGCGGGACTCCTCCTCTCGCGGGAACCCCGGGCACAGCAGCAGCATCATCAGTAGCAGCAGCAGCAGCAGGATCATCATCAGCAGCAGCAGCATCATCATGATCACCATCACCAGCAGTAGCAGCAGCATCATCATCAGTAGCATCATCATCAGCAGCAGCATCATCAGCAGCATCATCAGTAGCATCATCAGCAGCACCAACGTCAAAAACACAATCACCGTCATCACCCCGTGCAAAGCTTGCGTCGCTGTCATGGCAACGGACGAAACCGTGTTTAAAGATTGTAAACGAGTTCAGCGAATTAGCAGAAATAATGAAACATAATTCTAGACCAGGCGTGGAGTCGCCTCCGTGTCGCTCTACTATCGCTGCTAACACGGCGACTGTTCATGTAAACTTCACTCAACTGACTCCTCCGTCCATGTTGAGGACTCGGTCTACCAGACACTCAATCTTTCAGCTCACTCACCCACTCAGCCACCCACTCACTCACCCACTCAGCCACCCACTCAGCCACCCACTCAGCCACCCACTCACTCACCCACTCAACCACCCACTCACTCACCCACTTACGCACTCACCCACTCACCAATTCACTCACCCACTCAGCCACCCACGCACTCACCCACTCATTCACTCACCCACCCACTCACCCACTCACTTACCCACTCACTCACCCACTTACCCACTCACCCACTCAGCCACCCACTCAGCCACCCACGCACTCACCCACTCATTCACTCACCCACTCACTTACCCACTCACCCACTCACTCACTCACCCACTTACCCACTCACTCACTCACCCACTTACCCACTCACCCACTCACCCACTCACTCACCCACTCAGCTACCCACTCACTCACCCACTCATTCACTCACCCACCCACTCACTTACCCACTCACCCACCCACTCACTCACCCACTCACCCACTCACTCACCCCCTCACCCACCTACTCACTCACCTACTCACTCACTCACCCAACCACAGAACCACACACCCACTCACCCACTCATCACACTGCAGGTCACCTCACTTATCTTTCTGCTTCTTCCCTTGCAGGGCTCCACTTTGCATTTCCCACCTCCCCACATCGTCGTCATCATCATCACCATCGCAAGCTCTTATAAAAGTAACCTCGGCTCAAATCAAGAAAAGCGCGTTACACTTTATAATCGTGCTGTTTGTTGCTATCCGCCTGACGTTTCCGACCATTGAGCCTGCGAGTGCTTAGCAACCGTGAGAAATACCACAACAACAACAAAAATATATGTATCACTAGCCTTTTGCCCGTCCAAGGACGGGTGTATTGCTGTAAGGGGCCGTCCATAAATGACGTCACGCGATTTTGGACGATTTTTGACCCCCCCACCTCGTCACACGGCGTCACAAAAAGTCAGACCCCCCCTCAAATATGACGTCACAAAGCTCTGCCCCCCCCCCCCCAAAATAAAACTTGCTTCAAATCGCTTTAAACTATTGCCTTTCTAGTGCGTTTTTAACGTGGCGCTGCACTCTGATGTTGTAGGAGAAAACATTTATCAAAAAGTCTATTTAATTAAGTAGAACGTGTTGTCTATATTTATTTAAAGTTGCGCATTTTGATGTGACGTCACATTTCTCAACCCATATGGATTTTTTTTTTAAATCGAATCCAAATCTCATTTCCACTTAATTCTGCTTGAGGTTGGTATTGGCTGGGCCCTGCACCGACGGGCTGAGTGGCCGGTTGCTGCGATGGAGCGGTCGTCTCGAGCCGTTGATGAGAGAGGGAAATATTTTTGTTGTTATTAAAATCACGATCAGGTGTTCCATGACAGCACGCCGATGGCATCACCTCGCTTCTTTTAAATAGAACAGTAAATGCAATGACCGTGAGAGTACTAGTGATGTATGTACGTACTATATGTTGAACTTCTTTCGCAAATTAGGTAGCCAACCGTGCTAATCGGAGGTGCGGGGGAAGAACAACACTCTACGGATCTCTGTGTGAGTCTACGGGTCTCTGTGTGAGTCTACGGGTCTCTGTGTGAGTCTATGGGTCTCTGTGTGAGTCTATGGGTCTCTGTGTGAGTCTACGGGTCTCTGTGTGAGTCTATGGATCTCTGTGTGAGTCTATGGGTCTCTGTGTGAGTCTACGGGTCTCTGTGTGAGTCTATGGGTCCCTGTGTGAGTCTATGGGTCTCTGTGTGAGTCTACGGGTCTCTGTGTGAGTCTATGGTTCTCTATGTGAGTCTATGGGTCTCTGTGTGAGTCTACGGGTCTCTGTGTGAGTCTATGGGTCTCTGTGTGAGTCTATGGGTCCCTGTGTGAGTCTATGGGTCTCTGTGTGAGTCTACGGGTCTCTGTGTGAGTCTATGGGTCTCTGTGTGAGTCTACGGGTCTCTGTGTGAGTCTACGGGTCTCTGTGTGAGTCTATGGGTCTCTGTGTGAGTCTATGGGTCTCTGTGTGAGTCTATGGTTCTCTGTGTGAGTCTATGAGTCTCTGTGTGAGTCTACGGGTCTCTGTGTGAGTCTACGGGTCTCTGTGTGAGTCTACGGGTCTCTGTGTGAGTCTATGGTTCTCTGTGTGAGTCTATGAGTCTCTGTGTGAGTCTATGAGTCTCTGTGTGAGTCTACGGGTCTCTGTGTGAGTCTACGGGTCTCTGTGTGAGTCTACGGGTCTCTGTGTGAGTCTATGGTTCTCTGTGTGAGTCTATGAGTCTCTGTGTGAGTCTATGGTTCTCTGTGTGAGTCTACGGGTCTCTGTGTGAGTCTACGGGTCTCTGTGTGAGTCTATGGGTCTCTGTGTGAGTCTACGGGTCTCTGTGTGAGTCTATGGGTCTCTGTGTGAGTCTATGTGTGTACGTATGTTGCATTTTTCCGCACCGTACGTAACCAACCGTGCTCCTCCGAGTACGCTCCCATGTTCTCCTTGAATTTATCAAGATGAGCATAAAGGATATGGACTTTGAGGGACATCCTACAGCCCATTGTGCTGTAGTTTTTCACCAGTCTCAACCAGCTCCGCATAGTTTTAGACCTTGTGATTGCCCAGGAAGCCACGAACCACTGCGACAAAGCTGCTCCAAGCCACTTTCTCCTTACTAGTGAGCTTCTTGGGGAATTCATTGAATTCCAGGATCTTCTTTATCTGTGGTCCGACGAAGACACCGGCTTTGACCTTTGCCTCAGACAGCTTAGGAAAGAAGTCTTGAAGGTACTTGAAGGCTGCCGACTCCTTATCTACAGCTCTGACACATTTTTCATGAGGCCCAATTTGATGTGCAGTGGTGGCATCAGCACCTTCCGGGGGTCCACCAGTGGCTCCCACTTGACGTTGTTCCTCCCCACAGAGAACTCGATCCGCAGTGTGGCCAGTCCTGCCTGTGGTAGTGCGCCTTGGTGTCCCTGCTGTCCCAAAGGCAAAGATAACAGGGAAACTTGCTAAAACCGCCTTGGAGACCCATCAGGAATTCCACTATTTTGAAGTCCTCCCAGCCGTACTCGTCATACTTCAAGGCGTCCAGCAAGGTCTTGATGCTGTTGTAATCCTCTTTGAGGTGCACCGAGTGAGCCAGGGGAAGAGACGGGTACTTGATAAATTGGTCGCAGACATAGCAAAATGCGTCTGCCGGATGCTTGCAGCCTCTTGATGCCATCTCAGAAAAATGCAGATATGTATCCACTTAGGCAGCTGGAACTAAACTGAACTGGTGGGCTTAAGGACCCTGGATTTATGCTATTATTTATATTACTGAAAAGTTCTAGAATGTTCTAGAAGTTACTCCAAGTTTACTCAGCACTGAATCTATCTGGAATGTTCTGGAAAATAGGTAAATTTCTAAATATTACTGTCCTGGTCACAAAAGCAAAGTTTTTGAGGAATAATACCCATTTTCTGTACTTTTGAGACGTAAGCAATTAGGAAATAACACTTACTATCCAGGAACAAAAAAAAAGTTTGTTACACAGTGTTATTTGAAACGGTCCTGGGCCCTCCCCTTGGTCGACTCAGCCTCAAATGAGTACCCGGTGCAGTGTGCAAACATCGCCACTGGGGAGACAAAGGCGGCCGAGCGTGGTGCTGGCCACCCACCCCCTCGTGTGCCGTGCCGGCCTTCATAGGTGCTCGCTAACAGCACTTGCCCCAACAGTCTGTCAAAGCTATACGGGGGCTCTTTGTCTTTGTCTGTATGTAAGTCTAGAGGTCTCCCTGAGTCTGTGGGTCTGTGTGTGAGTCTATGGGTTTGTGTGTGAGTCTGTGGGTCTGTGTGTGAGTCTGTGGGTATGTGTGTATGTCTATGGGTCTGTGTGTGAGTCTATGGGTCTGTGTGTATGTCTATGGGTCTGTGTGTGAGTCTATGGGTCTGTGTGTGAGTCTATGGGTCTGTGTTTGAGTCTATGGGTCTCTGTGTCGGTCTGTGTGCGAGTCTGTGGGTCTCTGTGTGCGTCTGTGTGTGAGTCTATGGGTCTGTGTGTGAGTCTATGGGTCTGTGTGGGAGTCTATGGGTCTGTGTGTAAGTCTGTGGATCTGATGTGTGAGTCTGTGGGTCTGTGTGTGAGTCTGTGGATCTGTGTGTGAGTCTGTGGGTCTGTGTGTGAGTCTGTGGATCTGTGTGTGAGTCTGTGGGTCTGTGTGTGGGTCTGTTGTTCTGTGTGTGAGTCTGTGGATCTGTGTGTGGGTCTGTGTGGAAGTCTACGGGTCTGTGTGAGTCTGTGGGTCTGTGTGTGAGTCTATGGGTCTGTGTGTGAGTCTGTGCGTCTGTGTGTGAGTCATGGGTCTGTGTGTGAGTCTGTGGGTCTATGTGTGAGTCTATGGGTCTGTGTGTGAGTCTGTGGGTCTGTGTGTGAGTCTGTGGATCTGTGTGTGAGTCTGTGGGTCTGTGTGTGAGTCTGTGGATCTGTGTGTGAGTCTGTGGATCTGTGTGTGAGTCTGTGGATCTGTGTGTGAGTCTGTGGGTCTGTGTGTGAGTCTGTGGATCTGTGTGTGAGTCTGTGGGTCTGTGTGTGAGTCTGTGAGTCAGATGGTGGGATGAGCCTGCCAAGGGCAGATCTCGGAGGTCGCCACGTGTCCCCTATGCAGCAGCTTCGGGGGATCTGGCGGAGGGTGAAAGGCATTAGCAGCGAAAAGGAGGAGGCGGTGGCGGTCGCGGTGGCGATGCTTCTCGGATCTTGAAGAGCGAAAAGCGGAACGCGTCCCATCCTGCTGTCCCTCGCACGGCACGGGGCGCGTCATTCCTCGCGGTATGATAGTTCACCATCAAAGCGGCCCGCCTTCCACTTTGAAGACGCGGAAGAGTAGACCCTCTTTTTGGGAGGGGCGTTCTCTTCCTTCCTTTCTTTCGTCGGTCCTTCCTTTCTTCTGCCAGCAGCGGCGCGAGCAAGAAACTGCAGGGGCTGCGCCTGTGCCTCTTTGCTGCGTCAATCACCAGCCGAGTGCCATCAATCACCAGCCGAGTGCCAGACATGATCTAATTGCACATGCCTCGTGATGATGTGTGGGTTGTGTGATGATGTGTGGGTTTGTGTGATGATGTGTGGGTTTGTGTGATGATGTGTGGGTTGCGTGATGATGTGTGGGTTGTGTGGTGATGTGTGGGTTGTGTGATGATGTGTGGGTTTGTGTGATGATGTGAGGTTGTGTGATGTGTGGGTTGTGTGATGATGTGTGGGGTTGTGTGATGATGTGTGGGGTTGTGTGATGATGTGTGGGTTTGTGTGATGATATGTGAGGTTGTGTGATGTTGTGTGGGTTGTGTGATGGTGTGTGGGGTTGTGTGATGTTGTGTGGGTTGTATGATGATGTGTGGGTTGTGATGATGTGTGGGTTGTGTGATGATGTGTGGTTTGTGTGATGATGTGTGGGTTGTGTGATGATGTGTGGGTTTGTGTGATGATATGTGAGGTTGTGTGATGATGTGTGGGTTTGTGTGATGATGTGTGGGTTGTGTGATGATGTGTGGGGTTGTGTGATGTTGTGTGGGTTGTATGATGATGTGTGGGTTGTGATGATGTGTGGGTTGTGTGATGATGTGTGGTTTGTGTGATGATGTGTGGGTTGTGTGATAATGTGTGGGTTGTGTGATAATGTGTGGGTTGTGTGATGATGTGTGGGGTTGTGATGATGTGTGGTTTGTGTGATGATGTGTGGGTTGTGTGATGATGTGTGGGTTGTGTGATGATGTGTGGGTTTGTGTGATGATATGTGAGGTTGTGTGATGATGTGTGGGTTTGTGTGATGATGTGTGGGTTGTGTGATGATGTGTGGATTGTGTGATCTTGTGTGGGTTGTATGATGATGTGTGGGTTGTGATGATGTGTGGGTTGTGTGATGATGTGTGGTTTGTGTGATGATGTGTGGTTTGTGTGATGATGTGTGGGTTGTGTGATAATGTGTGGGTTGTGTGATGATGTGTGGGTTGTGTGATGATGTGTGGGGTTGTGTGATGATGTGTGGTTTGTGTGATGATGTGTGGGTTGTGTGATGATGTGTGGGTTGTGTGATGATGTGTGGGTTGTGATGATGTGTGGGTTATACCGCGGAATGGAAATCCAGGCGCTTTTGTTGAGCAATTCAGAGACAGCAAATGTTGAATTGATGTAATATTTTACCGACTTTTCTATGCGTCACTGATCAAACATGTCACGGTCGGAGTGAGTGCCAAAATATATATACACACAATACATACACACATACGCCACACATACACACACGCACACACAAAAACACAAAGATCCCCGTATAGCCTGAACACACTGTTGGGGCAAGTGCTGTTGGCGAGCACCTCTGAAGGCCGGCACGGCGCACGAAGGGGCGGTGATCAAACATCACCACTGGACGTGGTGCTGACCACACCACCACTACTCTGGCCCTGTTTGCGGCCTTAATAGGTGCTCTCTGACAACACTCGGTTAAGGCTACACGGGGGACCTTTGTCTTTGTTGTGGGGAGCGGCAGTGTAGCGGTTCGCGCACTGCGCTACGAACCCGGCCAGCCGAGTTCAATCCCGGCTCGTGGCCAACATCGGTGACGAATATATGAGCCGGTCCTGGGCCTCTCCTATGTCTACTCAGCCTTAAATCGAGTACCTGTACCTGGAGCATTGTGCGAACGCCCCCTCGTGCGCCCCCGTTGCCCTTCATAGAGGCAGGTGCTCGCTAACAGCACTTGCCCCAGCGTCCCTGTGTAGGCTACACGGGGGATCTTTGTCTTTGTGTGAGTGGGGGGGGGGGGTGATAGCAGTGGAAGAAGGTAGGGCAATGTTTGCACTTTGTCTCAATCAATCACATTGAGGGGGTAGGGCCCCCATTCCTAAGGGGGGGGGGGGGGTTCCTTCGGTCCTTTGTCGCCTCCACTTAGTCAAACTGTGTCAAAATTCACTTTGAAATCTCGCGTTATATTTAGTTATTTATGAGCGGAGTCGGAGGCGGTGCGGTCTGCGGCGAGTTCTCCACCGCCGCCAATAACACTGCGCACGGCGGCCCGTCATTTGAGGGCCGTTGCCCGGAACGTCGCATATTTAATATTGTTTGTGTGTGTATATATATATATAGTGGGGAGCGGTAGTGTAGCGGTTAGCGCGCTGGGTTCAATTCCCGCTCGCGGCCAACACCCAGTGACGATTATCTGAACCGATCCTGGGCCTCCCCTAGGTCGACTCAGCCTCAAATGAGTACCTGGTGCGGTGTGTGAACATCGCCACTGGGGAGACAAAGGCGGTCGGGCGTGGTGCTGGCCACCTACCCGCTCGTGTGCCGTGCCGGCCTTCATAGGTGCTCGCTAACAGCACTTGCCCCTACAGTCTGTTAAGGCTATAGGGGGGATCTTTGTCTTTGTGTATAAATAGTGCTCCTCTTAAGGCCACGGTGTTGTTGAGACGAAACGTTGCGACTTGTTTTGTCTGTGCACCACTGACAACTCGGCATCACCAGGCCATCCGTGATGACGATGTGTGATGATGGCATATATTGCCACAGAATCGGAGCAAATATCAGCAGCACATCTCCGCTCCGTGTCTGCAGGGCTCAATACAAACGCGTTGTCGTCAGCCCTCATCGGCTTACCACTCGCCAGTCTCACACAGCTGCTGTGTCATCTTCCACGAAGCCCAAGGTCCACCCGAAAACCGCATCCGCACATAACCGTGGCATCGGATGCGGTCACCCGATGCACAAATGTAAAATAAATTAAAGAAACATTATCCAGTAGCAGTGGGCGACTGTGGTCATCAAGAACAGAGGCCGTAGTACAACGCATAACGAGGCGATGCACCCGATCCGCAAATTCGGAGGCGACATCGCCGCGATTTACACTTCCACGACTCCTAGACGCGGTTATCTGAAGTCGGAGTCGCCTGAAATGTGAAATTGTAGCCGTTGCTTCTGCGTCTACATCAGCAGCAGCAGCCATACGACAACAATAAGAAGCAGCGACTCTACAGGTATTTATTTAGTCACAGTTCCCTAGCACAGGCTCAAAACGCCAAGCGTCCAGCGACAACCAGCACCTGTTGAAGTCGTAGACCACCACGGTGGTGGTCGTCGCCGTGTTCCATACCGGGGGTTCATATTTGGCGTGCACGCCCGAGGTGCTTGCTGGAAGCAACAACGCGTCTGGCTGGGTGTTCCAAACCACCCGCTGAGCTAGAACGCCGCCAGTGGATGAGAGATGTTAACTGCCTCGCCCTGGCATGGAAGGGAGGATCGTGGATTCGATACCGACCCTGGGCGCCTGCTGTATATTTGGAGTTTGCGGTGTCTCTCTCTCATCATCATAACGTTGGCTAGAAGATGTCAACTACCTCGCCTGGTATACAGGAGGTTGCGGGTTCGATCCCGACCCTGACGCCTGCTGTATATTTGGAGTTTGCGGTGTCTCTCTCTCTCTCTGTCTCGCTCCTCGTGGTCACGTGGAGTTTTATCCGGGTTATCCGGTTTTTCCCTCCACATTTAGAATTTGGATACTACACACGTCCACGCGATCGGCCACTTTATTGAGCCATCATTTTCCGCCCAGGTCGCTTCTTTTAAAATAGCTACATGGCTCAAGTGGGCGTTACCTGGTGAAATAAAAAAAAGTGTGTTTGTTTTTAGACACAGAGCCCCCTTTCTGGCTCTCCATCGCCCTTCGCGCTCACTTTCTCTCTTGTAAAATATTCCACCTCGTCTGGCAAAAGACAAACAACAGCCTCGGCGCGTTTGCCAACTTGCAGTTGGGGGAGGGGGGGGGGAACTCCCATAAACTAACACAATGCCGCTGTATAAACAATAACAAGGAGTGGGCGGCGGAGAGGAGAGAAAGATTTAGAAAAAAAAGGTACACCCAGCAAACTTTACTCAACATCCATCATCCGTGGTCCGTATCCATCGGCCAAGCGCGCACCAAGGTCACAAAGTCCGATTCATGAGCAGCAACAGCCGGGCCTCGGCCCAGCAGTGTGGGGGTCGTACCGAATGCCACCCTAGCGGTGTCGACGGTCAGCACCACGCCCGACCTGCGAGCCGGAGGTGACCGGGTCGATTCCATCTCCAGGCGCGCCAGTTGGACCAATGGGGTCGAGTTTCTTAAATCTCCCACCCCTCAACTCCCCCGTGCCGCTGTGCACCCAGCGGTAAGAGTGGGTGCCCCGCAGATATTCCGATTGGGCGAATCGCGTGTGGTGGGGTAAAATGTTGGGCAACTCCCGGGTCATCGAAAGCGTCCGGCCAACGTGGGTTTAGAGGCTAAAAGTGCCCTGCAGAGCCTTTAGGGGCTCTGCAGGGCTCCCTCTCGTGGAGGACCTTCCGCCAGTAGTGGCGTGATGCAGGGAATTGCAGGGCTGCGCCTGCATCTCTTCGGCGGGCGTCGGTTCAAACTCGCGCCCGTGGTTTTGACAGATTTTCCACCTGGACGGGGCTCCACGGTCACGTGACAAACCAAACCCCACAATTAGTTTCGCGATGTTTACATCGCTGAGCTTCTCGCTCAACGGCTCCATGCCCCACGTAGACCGGTCTGACCGCCTCCTCTTGCTATCATCATCATCATCCTATCATCATCCTATCATCATCCTATCATCATCATGTCATCATATCATCAATCATCCTCTCATCATCACACTGTCATCAACATCCTCTGATCATCATCCTGTTATCATCATCATCCTGTCATAAACATCCTCACATCATTATCCTGTTATCATCCTCTCAACATCATGTGGACTCCGGTCATCCTCGCAGCGACTTTCACTGCATCGCGCGCTTTCAGATGCGCTTCTGTGGCCGTCTGGAACGCTCTTCCTTCCGATATTAGGAAGCCACTGGAGCTATGCACTTTTAAACCATCTACATTGACAATCTCATTCCTTTAGAACTGCTTGTTGTTGTGTTTAGTTTGTTGTCCTTCCCCCGCACTTTCGATTAGCACGGTTGGCTACGTACGGTGCGAAAGAAGTTCAACGTACGTCACTGCTGCCATCGCGCGCGAGAGTGGGGGGGGGGTGTGCAGGAAGCCAACAGAGGCCGATGGACTCGGAGAGTTGAGCCCGCACAGGACTCGCAGTTGTAAAACGCTGATGAAATGGACGAGTTGATTTTTTTTTTACAACAAAAGGCAATAGATCTATTTTGTTCTCGGCGGGTTAAACATCGTGAACTTGTAAACGAGAACAACCGCAGTTGTAACAGTGTTGGTTGGCGCTGCCGCTGACAATGGGCCAGGTAAGCGCACACCTGTACGGCAGGGACCTTCCCATGATATTCGCTTACAGATAACACAATAGAGCAGCTCCCAACGTGTACGACTCAGCGTCTGTAGAGACTCACACGGTGGGGGGGGGGAATATCTTTTTTTGTCGTTGTTCCGTCACTGCGACCAGAGTTCGATTCCTGTCCACGGCCACCTACAGCAGCGGGTGATAGCCCAAGTGGGCCCTTGTCCTTCCACAGAGTACGACTCGCCCCTTAAGTGCGTGCGTGCTCGGTGCGTGGTGTGAGACTATCAGAACTGGGGAGACAAAGGCGCCCGGGCCATGGTACTCGCTCACAGCACCCATCACTTGCCCCATGCGGTATATTTTTTTGTTATGTCCCAGCTTCAAGTGCCATTCGTGGCTCGCGGGGAAGACGCCTTTCATTCACGTGGGCCCATTGCACTCTTGAGCAAAGCTTTGTCCATTATAAACCATCATCATCATCAACATCATTACTACCATCAACACCACCACCACAATCATCATCACCATCATCACCACCATCATAACCACCACCATCATCATAAACAGCCATGACCAATCCACTGCTGGACTAAGGCCTCCCCCAAGCCGCCGCCGCCGCTCACGATCCCGCGATGGATCAATCCACCCGGCATCTCTTTAAGCCGCTCCATCTCCCTCGAAGGACGACCTCCTCCTCCTCTTCCGGGACGCGTCCCCCATTCTTTGACAATCCGGTAGACTTACTCAAACTTGGGGGGTGGGGGGGCCGGCGACGTTTCTTGTGACCTATTTTGTCTCTAACAGGTGTAACACACCGCGCCCCCCCCTCCCAAAATAAAAATACAACAGCAAACCTTAAGTCTGGAGCAATCGACAGACAGCAGCCTCAAAATACGAGACGCGTTGCGTAAAACGCACGCGCGCACAGGTCCTGTGCCATCCAGGAAAAAAAACAACAACCCCCCACAAGTGTGGGGGCCATTGCATGGCGGCGGCGGAGGTGGTTTTAAGTTCGGCTCCACCTGTTGGGAATTGGCATCAAGAGCCGCCGCCGCCGCCGCTGCTGCCACACCCCGGAGGAAGGGGGTTGGGGAAGTAAGGCTTCGGTGGGGGGCAGGGGTGTCTGTGAAGGTTGTGATTCAGGCAGAGGGCGCCTCCTGGTGGTGGCGTTGATTCGGTCAAGCCGCACTCTTTAATTCCTTCCGCTCAGTTCGTGAATGCGTTCACCGAGTCGGTCGAGTCGTGTTCGTCCGTTCGGTACATCGCTCATTCGTCCGGCAACTCATCCACCCATCAATTCACCCGTGCGTTCATTCACCCACACCTTAGCCCGTTCACCAACACATCCACTCGCTCACTCATTTCACCAATTCAATCACTTACCTATGCACTTTACTCATTCAGCCATTCATTCAGCCATGCCCAAACTCATTTTACAATGCACTAACCCATTCATTAATTCTTTTGCGCGACGTCAAGTGGGTCCACGGATTTGCAATTCGTAACCCCAATCGCGCGCACAAGTTTCTGTGATCTTCCACGCGAGAGTTCGCGCCCGCGGGGTGGATTCGCATCGGCTCGATGGCGGGAACTTAAAAAAAAAACTTCCACCGAAATTTAACAACTGTGCCCCTGGCGTCGACTGACGGGGCGGCGGAGAGTCCACTCGCAACGAGCCGCAGAGGCAGATGTCACGGAGTTACCTCCGAGATCCATTCAAATAACCTCCAATCCACACGCACGCGCGCGCGCACACACAACACACGCCGTGGTCGCGGGAGGGGCTTGACCAGTGCGTGTGGCCGCTCGTCCCCCCCCCTCCCCCCCCGGAGTGGGGGCTGCGTTGGCGCGTCTCACTCTGCGGTTTCGCGCGTCTCACAGCCATCTCGGCGTTTTTTTACTCCCGAGGCTTTTGGAAGTCTCCGACCGCCTCTGCCAAAGTCGTCCTCGTGCAAACACGACAGCGAGCGCTTCTCGTTTCGAGTCTGAATGCGCGCCGCCAAACGCGACGTTTAAATAACCAACGGGGAAGAAGAAGAAGCAAAAATAAACCAAAACAAGCCGCGTCTTCATAACAAAAAATATAATTGGGTCTCATTTCCCACGGCGATTTGGTCACATTCAGGAGGACAGCGGCGGCGCGTTCCGTGTTTGGACACCGCCGCAGTCTGCACAGAGAAAAGGCGGCCCGGTAAAAACGCGAACATTTGATCGGATTTGCAAACACGACCGCTGTCGAAATCGGGCAGCCCGCGCCGTCATCGCAACCCTTGCCACCGGAGGAGCCGGCCGCTGTGTCCGTGGCCGACCGGGGCAGACGACAATCTTCCTGCCATCCGGTGGCGCCTACGCCGCTCTGCGCTCGGCCGTCGCAGTCGCAAAATTAAATAAACGGAGACCTTCGCTCGCCCACCGCACACGCACGAGTTGAACGCGGCCAACGTTCAATTGTCTGGGGCAGTGCCAGAGGGGTGGGGAGGGATGGCCACGGATGACATGAACACACACCACGTTCGTTTGGCTATGAGCTGGGTCCACATCTGAGCGAGCAGTTGCACGCATCTAAATTGTTGTAAGCAAACAGTATGTTTAACTTCTTTCACACCATACATAGCGAAACCGTGCGCATCGGCGGTGTGGGTGGGAGGACAACAAACTAAAACACAAAAAGCAGTGGTTAAGAAATTAGCTTAGAACTGATTTTTGTGTTTGGTTACGCAGAAACGACTTTCAAGCGGCCATCTGCTCCCGAAATTTGTAGCGGCGTGGTTCACCGCGTGCTCAAAATCGCGAGTTACAATCGGTCGTTACAATCCTGACGTGGGCGGCCCAGAGCTGATCTGACCAGGGGGGGGGCGGAGGGGGGGGGGGGGGCTAGGCTATGCCGTCAAGGGCGAGGCCAGACACCAAGGTCCTTATCGGGCTCCTGTTCGCTCAGTTGTGTGGACACAGCAGTTGCAGGAGATCTGAGTTGCGCCGTTTCCAGAGCGCTCGGGTGCGGACCGAGTTAAGGGAACCGTGGTTTTGTCGCTCGCCACCGGGTTTACTCGCCGACGATTTTGCAATCAGCAGCCCGTGGATAAGACGGCGTGGCGGGCCGCAAGGCGGCGCTCGCGGCCGCCGTTGATCCGCAATCCGGATCCTCCGCGAGCCACCAGACCACCAAGGGATCGCTCTCTCCGCTGTCAGCCCACGAGGAAAAGAAAACGTTCTCAAAGCGGTCCAGAGCTTGCGCGCTTAAAACAGACGCTGCTGGAAACAGATTGGTTTGGGAAGCTGATAGGCTGACGGACTAAACAGACACAACAAGGGAAGACAGCCAGAGCCGGCACCAACAATCAACCAAGCTCCGTGATCCTGTATTCGGGATGTTTGACCAAGCCCGTGACTACTGAGTGTTTATACACGTGGCAGAAAACCGGGTGACCCGGAGAAAACGCATCTGTGCGAGGGCGGTATCAGTCAATCCCCTCTACTGCCATTATTCGGCTGGCCCTAAGCTGGGAGGTGGCTGCCTCAATGCCGAAGGAATGGAACGGGGGGCGGGGGGTTTGACGAGCTTGTGTGAAGTCCGTTCATTTATTACCACACAACGCTGTTCGGGCGGCGAGAATCCCTGCGAGCTGCAGTAAAAACACAAAAAGGCCACTCGACTTATTCTAGGCGTTCATTATTTTTCGATTTTGGCTTCTCGCCGCTCGGCACCCTCGCAGCGAGACGAGTGAGGTGACCTCCTCCCATCGTCATCTCTCTCTTATCGAGCTCTGGTAATAACCGTGCTCAATTCGAGAAACGCGTCAACTCTTACAACTTTTATAGTGCTGTTTGTTGCTGGCCGCTTGACGTTTTAAAGCCTTGGGGCCTGTGCTCATCAATCGTGTTAAAAAAAAACACAAACATAGGCTTAGTCTCGTACCATGCCAAACCCACAAACTCTCACATTCACCTATAACGTGCCAACCCCATAGACTGCCACATACACCTATAACAGCTGAGACTACCCATACCCAGCTCATTGCAGGGTCATACAGTGGCAAATAGACTGGCACAAAAGATCCCAAGAATTATAGATTCACAGAAACCCAGAGCCTCACACAAAGATCCTAAACATATCGAATCACAGAGAGCCCAATAAACTCACAAAGACCCAGGTTCACACAGAGACCCATAGATTCGCACGCAGAGAGCCACACAGTCACATGGAGACCCACAGACTCACATGGAGACTCATAAGACTCACACAGTGAGGCCTATAAACCCGCACACATTTTCCTAAGACTCGCATGAACGCACGCAGAGAGCCACAGACTCGCATGGAGACCACGCAGACTCGCAGAGACACACGGGGCGGCCGTCAGGCGTGATGCTGCAGGCTCGCCAACATGTAATCGACGGCGCCCCAGTCGGTGTTGCACAGGATGCTGCCGGTGCTCTGCGACACGTCGTTATCATCGTCGCCACCTTCTTCTCCTGCTGCTGCTGCGTTGCGAGCTCGACCCGCGCGCACGTTCAGGGCCTCCAGGTCCGTGTCTCGGTCCTCGGGCAATCCTGGAACCTGG
This sequence comes from Petromyzon marinus, assembly GCF_048934315.1. Classification (NCBI taxonomy): domain Eukaryota; kingdom Metazoa; phylum Chordata; class Hyperoartia; order Petromyzontiformes; family Petromyzontidae; genus Petromyzon; species Petromyzon marinus. The sequence goes on along the minus strand of NC_133710.1, from coordinate 3,136,113 downwards.
AAGGAAAGAGAGACAAGGATGAAAAGTCATGCACGTGCATGGCCTCTGTGTATCGCTGTCTCCCAAGGGGCTGTCCTCGCAAGGGTTCAGTGGGCGAGAACGGCGGCGAAATGGTCTCAAACCCCCTCCTCCTCGTCCGGGGATCGTTCCAAACGAGTTTCTGGCAAAACAACGAAAGTTGGGACGAGGCCGCACGCACGCACGGTTCATCACAACGGATGAGGGCAACCGACGCTCGGCTTGGCCAAACGAGCCGAGGGTGACCGCCGATGGCCCCAACCGCCGCTCACCCCCAGCAGGCTGCCGCTGTCGTCTCTGTCGAGAAGTCTCAGCACGTCGTCCGGCACGCTCCAGTTGCTCATCGCAGAGAGCTCCGCCGAGTCTCCCACCACCCCGCCCTCCCCGGTCGTCCTCCACCTCTCCTCTACCATCCTCGCTCCGTCCTCCCTCCTCCTTCCGTCCCAGCGGCCGTCAGCGGCCGGCAGTTCCCCTCCTCTCCCGGCCCTGAGCGGCGATTGCGCTCTCCCGCCGGAGCCCGGCCTGCGGAGGGCGGTGGCGGCGGCGTGGTGCGGCGGAGACTGCATCGGCTGTTTCAGAGCCGGACGGAGCGGCGCTGAGAGGTAAAAAAGTGAAAACGCAAACCCAAGTGACAAGCGGGACGGGGAGGATGGGCGACGAGACCGGCGGAGGGCCGACGATGGCGGAAGGTTCGGCCGCAGGCGAAGCGTGGTCGCGTTGGAGCGGCGACGGCGCCAGAGACGACCCGGAGCAGCCGGCCGCCGCTGCTGCTGCTGCTGCTGCGCAGGTTTGGCTGAAGCAGCGAGCGCGGTGATTTAGGGTGTTTTTGAAAACGTAGTTGTTGGTCACAGGCACGAAACGTGAAGGAGCCAGCAATAAACAGCACTCTTAAGAGTTGTAATCGGTAAGAGTTAACACGTTTTTGGAATTGAGCAAGGTTATTTTAAGAGCTTGGGGAAAAGAGAAGATGGGTGGGAGGGAATTCCACATTGGAGCAGTGGGAGCAGAAAGAGAAGCATTGTGACCTGCAGTGTGGTGTGTGAGTGAGTGGGTAGTTGGGTGTGTGAGTTACTATGACCTGCAGTGTGGTGGGTGAGTGGGTGGGTGTGTGAGTGGGTAGGTTGGTGTGTGAGTTACTATGACCTGCAGTGTGGTGGGTGAGTGGGTGGGTGTGTGAGTGGGTAGGTTGGTGTGTGAGTTACTATGACCTGCAGTGTGGTGGGTGAGTGGGTGGATGTGTGAGTGGGTAGTTGGGTGTGTGAGTTACTATGACCTGCAGTGTGGTGGGTGAGTGGGTGGGTGTGTGAGTGGGTAGGTTGGTGTGTGAGTTACTATGACCTGCAGTGTGGTTGGGTGAGTGGGTGGGTGTGTGAGTGGGTAGTTGGGTGTGTGAGTTACTATGACCTGCAGTGTGGTGGGTGAGTGGGTGGGTGTGTGAGTGGGTAGTTGGGTGTGTGAGTTACTATGACCTGCAGTGTGGTGGGTGAGTGGGTGGGTGTGTGAGTGGGTAGGTTGGTGTGTGAGTTACTATGACCTGCAGTGTGGTGGGTGAGTGGGTGTGTGAGTCGGTGATTGAGAGTGCAGCGAGTGTGCCGCTGTGCCCTGCAGTGCGGCGGTGGTTGAACACGGCGTGGCTGAGACACCACGGTTGGTTTGGCGGCCCGGACACTCCGCATACCGGCGGCAGAGCTGGCGCTGCGCCCGCGCTCCTCAGCCGAGCGGAGGGTGCGGGTGGCGCCGAGCTCTCCCCGCCGGGGAGGGCGACCGCCGGCGGCCGTGGCGACGCGGCTGCTGAACGAGACGGCGCGGGGCCTCGCCGTCGCCGGCGGCGGCTGCCGGGTCCGGCCGGCGCTGGCGCTGCGCGGCCTGACGGCGGCCGGGGTTTGGCGCGGCCCGGCCGGCGTTCCGCGTCTCACAGCGCCGTGTGCCGAGGGTCGATCCCCACCGGAGGAGCTGCTCCTGCTTCGGAATGCGTCGACGGCCCTGGGAAGAGATTGCGATCGATTGTTTCGCGTTCATCGTCGCGGGCATCATCGCGACCCTAGACGTCATCGTCATCCATCACTATCGCGGCACTGCTGCGGTCGCCGTGCTGGGGGTGTTCATCTGTTGTTGTGAGTGCAGCGGGGAAAGCACAGCAGTGGCGCGGGGGAGGTGACTAGCAGCGCGCGCAGTGCGCTCTGCTTATACCCGTACAGCTGCGTTACCCCTCGCCTAGTGCAGCAACCATAACGCCCACGATCGCACCGGACAGAATGAGAGTGAGTGGGAGAGTATGAGTGAGAGATAGTGAGTGAAAGTGAGTGAGACTGAGTGGGTGGGTGACTGCGTGAATGAGTAGGTGTGTGAGTGGGTGAGTGAGTAGGTGAGTGAGTGTGAGTGGGTGGGTAAGTGAGTGAGTAGGTGTGTGAGTGGGTGAGTAAGTGAGTGGGTGAGTGAGTGTTAGTGGGTGTGTGAGTGGGTGAGTAAGTGAGTGGGTGAGTGAGTAGGTGAGTGAGTGTGAGTGGGTGGGTGGGTAAGTGAGTAAGTAGGTGTGTGAGTGGGTGGGTGGGTGAGTGGGTGGGGAGGTGGGCGAGTGGGTGGGTGAGTGAGTGTGAGTGAGGCGCCGTACCCGCGTGTGGGAGTGAGGCTCCGTGCACGAGCTGTGGGGGCAGGGGCCCCGGACCGCCGGGAGGGAGTTGGAGCCGTCTCGGACAGGAGCTGCCCCATGAGCACACGCGCGTCCTCTGCCCTGCGCTCCGCATGCTGTGCCCGGGTCAGCCTGGGTCAGCATGGTGGGGTCAACCACGGTGGGGTCAGCACGGTGGGGTCAACGAGGTGGGGTCAACGAGGTGGGGTCAACAATGGTGAGGCCAACGTGGTGGACGTGTCCCACCTGTCCCTCTCCTCCTTCTCCTTCAGCGACAGCTTCAGCGGCTTCCCGTCGGCCGCCTTTCTCCGTCGGCCGGGACCGCCGGAGATTCCGCGGGACAAGGGGTCGGGGGGAGGAGGGCACGACGACAGAAGCGAGGGTTGAGATCGCGACGTCGTCCTGGCCAAGCCGTGGCCGATGCCGCCACCCCAAGCTCCAACCATTTAGACCAGACATGGGCAAAGTACGGCCCCCGGGCCGTATACGGCCCGTTGGGCTTTTTAATCCGGCCCGTCGAACTTGTCCAAATATTATTATTAAATTTTACCTTTCTCCTGTAATGCCCCCATTTCCTCATTAGATGGCGCACTTTGCCTTGCAAATAAATGCTTTGCTACCTGTTAAAGGCCAAATCCTTTCTTGTAATGATTTTTACATGTCATTTATGTTAGTTCACACAAACACATTTGTTCCTGGCCCGGCCCCTCTGTCAGATTTTAGAACCCATTGTGGCCCGCGAGTCAAAAAATGTGCCCACCCCTGATTTAGACCCTCGGCCGCGGCCAACAACGGTGGTGAATATCTGCACCGACCCCGTTCTCCCCGCGGGTCGACTCGGCCTAAAATGATCACCTGCTGCTGCCAGACCCGCTCACAGGTTGCGCCCTCCCGGCCTCCGTGGGTGCTACTCGCCAACAGCGCTCGGCCCGACGGCAAGTGTGGGCCACACGGGGCAGCTTTGCTTTTGTGCGTGCTTACGGGCGGCTTGGAGGAGGCGGAGGTGAACGGCGCGCGCTCGCGATCGCGCAGCCCCGCGCGCTCGCGCCGGTACTCGGCCAGCTGCTGCAGCCGGCGCTGCTTCATCCACTCGCGCAGCCTGCGCCGCTCGTCCTCCTGCGGCAAGCGCCCAGCGGCACGCGCGGCGCTGCACGGCACGGCGGCACCACGACACGACGGCTCGTTGACGCAATAGCACAGCGGCACACCGTGTGACACGCCAACGGACTGACAAGCTGAGATGCTGGTGCATCGAAACACCCGACACACGGGCATGCTGACAAGGCGACACGCACGCACGTCAACGCCAATACAGACACACGCGCCAACACACCGTGCCCATGGAAAGCAGGGCGGTGGGGGCGGCACGCTCGACAAAACCGTGACCTTTCACCTCTCGGCAACTATCCTCTGTGCCTGCGATGGGCTGAGCCCCATGTCGGCCGCACCGCCGTCTCTGACGACGTCGGCGATGATGTCGCTCACTCCTGTGAGGCCACTCCAGCGCAACTCCTCGTCCCTGAAAACGACGAGGGCAGATGGGTTGGGGGGGGCGACAACATAGAGCAGCCGGGGTGACTCATGATCCACCACTCGCCAACCCGCGGCGGCTGTCAGTTGCCTCCTTGCTACTCTTCTCTTGCTACTACGGCCACGGCTACTGTTCCAGTGAAGTCCCGAACAGCGACACAACCTCGTAAGTTTTATTCATATCGGAGGATTGTCACGGGAGTTATCGTGACCCCCCCAACCCCTGTTACGGATAGGCAGAGCTAATGCATTATTGCTTTCAGGCTTAGTGTGACATTGTTCATTATGCCAAGAAAGCCTCACAGAGTCTCAAGGCTCGGTTTTCAGGGGGATTCCTGCTACGTTGGGCTGTTCGGGCTTCGTGTGGGAGGAAACCGGAGAGCCCAGGGAAAACCCAGCACGCTCAACCAGGCTCAGGTCTGCTTAGCACTGACCTCTGTGATGAGATCGGCCACGCTCCCGTAATTTGGTTACGAACGTTCAATGGGCTTTCACGTGGCTGTGAATTCTGCGTGTATGCGTGTGTGTGTGTGTGTGTGCGCAACACACACCTGTCTACGCCGTAAATTAGCTCTCCGTCACCTGCAAAACAAACACACCAAGTCAGAGCTAACCCGTATGAATACAATGCGAGTACAATTTGAACTTATTTAGCGTTTGATCGCTGCCGCAAATCGAGACGCTTCACAAAGCCTTGCGTGAAGCTCAACAAGTTCCTTTCTTTCGTTGCTGCTACTGCATTGGCAGTGGTGGATGAACACAAACAACAAACTCAACCCATTAATCAATAACACCGTGGCCTTAAAAGGAAAAAAGATACAACGGGTGACGTTTATAGCAATGGCCCTTCAAATGCACCTGTTGGTGTATTAGTGGCCATACTCACGGTTGTATTAAAGTATTAGCTCTGAGCATCGTTGGTACTGCTTTCCCTACCCGCATCAGGGAGGGTCGGTGATGGCACGTCCCTTCCCAAGACGTCCACGGATGTGCCGCTGGACGGGCGGTGTCCGTTCTCCGCTTCATCCACGTCCAGCTCCCACTGTGACGGCGCTGCCCACCCACCCGTCTGCCCCAGCTCTGCGCAAAGAGCGGAAAGTTATGAGTTATTCTAATTATTATCATATACTTATATATATGTGTGCTGCAGATGCATAACCCCATTGTCCTATGTGTAATGACCGAAATTCTAGGCCACTCACCCGAACCAAATGTGCAGCCAAACAGACTACCAGGAAGTAGGCCAAGGCCTCCTATTGGTGCAGAGAGGCCTCTCCGTGGTGATTGGTCGGGAGGCAAGGTTTGCAGGGATTGGAGGAGAGGTTCAAACTGAAAAAAGGCGGGAAGCGAAGGTTGGAAGTTGGGAGCGACGGTCGAGAACCGTTGAGGGAGAAGGACGGGGATCGGCTGAAAGCAAAACAGTGAGAGACGTTTCGAGAGAAAGGGGCTTGAAAGGGATAAAAGGGGAGAGCACAAGGAGAGGGGACGTTCGGGGAGAGTGGGAGTTTCACGAGTCAAGCCAGAAACGGGGCCCAGTGTTGGTGCTATGCCAAATAACGAAAGGCTCCAAGTACAATGCGTGCCGGAGTCTTTACATATGCAAAGCCTGAAACCTTGTCATGTGAATGTGGAATTTCCACCGCTAGAGTTGCAGGGCTGTCCACAGGGGATAAGCACCCATGGCTCAATGCTCATTTGAGCAGATCACTCTGACTCTTGACTCGTATACTCCAGGCCGTGCGTATTGCCCCGGCTGACAAGAGTCTGAAGGTTTGTTAATGAGAAAACGTTTTTAAAGTTGTAGCCAGGCACTCCGAGATGTCACCGAGTGCCATCACTGCCTTGACGTCGCATTGAAACGTAAATGGCAGCGACGCCACATCGATGTGCCTCAGGACCAAAGTCAAAAAGGAGCGTTGAGGCATTGGTGCTCATTTCCTAGTTACAGCCGTGCAGAGCCAGGGGTGGAAATTCCACATTCATATGGCGGGGGCGAGTCTATCCAAAGTACAATCACTTTGATTTACTCACAGAGTGGTACTCAATTTATCGACCCTGTTGGGATGATGGGGTGAGTCAACCCCCCCCCCACCCACCCAGGATTTGAACCCGTTCCACCGCTGAGAGACCCGGGCGGTTATTGGCGCTGTGCGAGACCGTGCCGGCGCGATCCCACGGTTACGTCGCTGAAGTCCGGTGGTGCGTGCCGGGTCGTACCTCTGTCCGTGGAGGGCCCTCGCCATGGGGCGTGGCGTCCAGCCGTGACCTCGGGGTCTTTGGGCAGCACGACCCCACCCAGCTGCTCAATGGTGTCCACAAGCTGACACGCGGCGGCGGCACGGACAACGCGCCACATTAACAATCGTCGTCGTCGTCGTCGTCATCGTCGTGGTGTCATTTATTTGTCCGCGAAACCCTCACCGAGTTTCGAGACTCAGTTTCAGGGGCGGCGCTGCTACATTGGAATGTTCGGCCATGAATTCCATTCGTTGAGAGTTTGGCTTCGAGTCGGAGGTAGGAAACCGGAGAACCCAGGAGAAAACCCCGGCACGCTGTACAGGAAGGGGATCCGCTCGACTACAGACGGGATCATGAACCTCCCCACCTGCTTGCTGTGCTGCCTTCTCAAGGCCACCTCGCAGCCAAGTGGTTTTGGGAGTTTCACAAATCTCCACGCGATCCACCAATCCTCATCGCGTCCAACGCGCTGGATCTCAGGTGCGCCGCAGCCACCACGCCCGGGGGTGAATAAGCGCGAGCGAAGATGTTCATTTGAAACTCCCTGGGGCCCTGTTCGAGTCCAGACTCAAGACGTTCCACCTCTACTCTGCCAATGGCTAACTGGCCCTCTCGCGATGCCATGAAGAGCCCCACTGCCTCTGTTCAGCGTCAAGAAGTGCAGTCGCATTTAGATGCCGCTATAGAGTTCCACATTGTGTTGAGCAGTGGTAACACTGACAGCAACAAGGGCCTGGGTGCAATTCCCAACTCGGGCGCATTTCTCTATGAAGTTTTTATCTCCTACCCCTGCTCTGCATAGGTTTTCCTCCAGGTTCTCCAATTTCCCGCAACTCCGATTAGCATGGTTGGCTACTTACGATGCGAACAAAATTCAACATGCATATATACATTTTCTCCCAATAGCTAAAACAACCCATAGAATGTAAATGGTGTTGGCAAATTACTCAATTGGGATCACAAACAGCAGCAGGAACATCGGTCCCGCAAAGATTTGGCAGGACCCTCCTGAAATAGAGTCTTGAGATTCAGCGAGGCTTTCCCGAGTACGGCGACAATAATAAAACCGGACGCTGCGCGGACATTGGTGCGAGGTCCTGGGAGCGTCGAGAGAGAAGCGGGGAGCATGGAGGAGGGGGGCGGTGGTGGCCTCACCAGGTGGGCGCTGCGGAAGTCTGCCTCCACGCTGTGCGCCACGCGCTGCAACGCCGCCAGCTGTGCGTCCATGTGCCGCAGCCGGGCGGCCGCGCGGCCGTGCGCCCCCCCGAGCCCGCCGGGCCCGCCGGGCCCCCGCACCGGCCCCGCATCCCCGGCACCTTCCCGTTGTTCGGCCGGCGGCGCCGGCGGCCGCGCCGCCGTCGGACGGTCCTCCTGCAGCAGCAGCAGCCGCCCGGTGAGACGGTCGCCGCGGGACGGCGAAGGCTGGCGCTCTGCGCGGCAGAGGTGAAGAAGAAGCCGGAGTGGTTTATAAACGCTCGATTCGCGAACGGCGTCGTCCGTGCAAGCTGCGGGGCGCAACGCTGCGGGAGAGTCGGCGCCGTCGTGCGCAGCATCTCACAAGTCACGGACGAGCGCTTGGGGAGGCGGCCAGAACCGCTCCCACCCACAATTACCCAATCTCTGTGGTCCTATATGTCTGTAAAACTACTGGGACATCTTCTTCTTCTTCTTGGTTCTTTCGGTAAAGTCACGTAGAAGGGAAATAATCATAAAAATAAAACAATAAAATAAAAAAACATATAAGAACCAAGAAGATGAATCCCTGCAGTCACGAAAGCTTTAAATCGAAATTTTACTGGACATCTGTGAAAAAGAGCTTTATAGCTCATCGAATTCCTCCAGTATAAATGAATATTCTCATTCTGATGTTTGGCCAATTCTGTTAACGAGTGTCTATACGTGTGAGAAGAAAAAGGAGCACCCGGAGAAAACGCAGACGTACGAGCAGGGTGACGCTACATCCCCGTACAGATGGATAATAATTCACTTTCTGTACTGTCATCATACCCTGGCAAGCCAAGAGATGGCGACCTTGACGCTCACAGGGAAGGAGTTTCACAGATTTGCTTGATTCACCAACGCTCCCATGGACCACCCGCCCGGCACTCGCACCCACGCTGATTTCGCGGCTCTATCTCCTCGGTGGACGTCCGCTCGGACGCGTTCCATCCCGTGGCTGCCACTCCGTTATTGCTCCTGACCAACGGCCAATGTCCCTTCTGGCCGTGACGCATCCTGCCCAAGCCCCGCTCACTCTGCTCAACAGTTTAAAACTGCGTCGATCACCAACACCGTCATCACCATTCGCGAAACTAAACCGCGGCCTTGACGACGGGACGCTCACCGCGGCCCGGTACCGGCTGCACCGCGTTGACCACGGAGGCCGCCAAGAGGTGCAGCTCGGCGCTCGATGGCTCGGGGAGGGTGGCCGCCGCCGATGCGGCGGCGGGCCGGGCCGCTTCGCCCGCGGACGCCGCCCCGGCCACCGGCAGGTCCCTGAGCTGGTCGTCGTCGATGTCCACCACGTTGATGAAGCGGTGCGCCAGCTCCACCTGGACGAGCGCGGTGATGGCGCATGTTCAACCACTTAGTCGCATGTTGTTACCGGCATCGTGATGTTGATGGTTGATGATGATCATGATGACTGAGACGAATATGATTGGTGATGATTATTGCAATGATGGTGATTGGTGACTAATGATGATTACGAACAGAGGTGCAGTGATCCACCGTTCTCCTGGTAATCTGATAAATCAGTGAAATTCGATTCAGAATCATCCACAGGACCCTTGCAGACAGCAAACCAAACCTCCACACCAATGAAAACTCACTGGGTGGCTCAGCCACAAGGCACAGCTAACCATCCCACAGCGCAGGGTGTTCACTCACTCACTCACTCGTCCTCTCACTTGCTCGCCCACTGCCGCTGAGTGAATGTGGTGGGGTGGAGGTTGGAGGGGCGAGGGACTTGCTACAGACCTGCTCGCTTGGCTGACTGTGGGGAGCCGTCGAGGCTGGGGCTCCCCCCTGCCGGTCCGGGTAGCGTAGTCCAAACACGACGTCCGGGGGCAGAATGTGCCCAGCCAGCACGGGTCTGCTGTCGTCTGTTCACAATGGCCACACATCATCGTCATCATCACCATCATTGTAATGCCGCCGCCGCCGCATGATATTCACTCACTCTCGAAGAGAGAGGACGACTCAGGGGCACGAGGAGGAACCACAGACGAGCGGGTAAGGCAGTAGCAGCCAGGCGATGAGCCAGCGTCAAATTCCCCCCTGAGCTCTGCGGTCTTCTTTCTATAAAGGTGTTATTGGCAAAATATGGAGTGCTTACAAATAATGAGTGGTTCACGATCACATGCTTTTTGTTTGAAAGGTGTGCGCTGTGTGGGTATGCTACGTACGTGGTGTGTATCTGTGTGTAGGTGTATGCTACGTGGTGTATGTGTGTTGGTGTATATTATGAGGTGTGTGTGTGTGTAGGTGTATGCTACGTACGTGGTGTGTGTATGTGAATGCTACGTACGTGGTGTGTGTGTATGCTACGTATGCGGTGTGTGTGTAGGTGTGTGTGTAGGTGTATGCTACGTACGTGGTGTGTGTGTAGGTGTATGCTACGTACGTGGTGTGTGTGTAGGTGTATGCTACGTACGTGGTGTGTGTGTGTAGGTGTATGCTACGTACGTGGTGTGTGTGTGTAGGTGTATGCTACGTACGTGATGTGGGTGTGTGTGTAGGTGTATGCTACGTACGTGGTGTGTGTGTAGGTGTATGCTACGTGGTGTGTGTGTGTGTAGGTGTATGCTACGTACGTGATGTGTGTGTGTGTAGGTGTATGCGACGTACGTGGTGTGTGTGTGTGTAGTTGTCTGTGTGGGCACCTGTCGTGGTGGTGTTGGTGGCCGCGTGCCGCATGCTCGCCGCGTTCTTGCTGGTGCTAGCAAACAGGTGAAGCTCGGCCGAGGAGGGGACGGCACCTCGCAGCACGTCCTGCCGCGCTAGCATGTCCCTGAACGCACCTGCACAACACACAGAGAGCACACCAACACCACGAGCCCTGGTCTATCTACTGCTAGATGATGCCCTCCCCACACCTGCTGCACCAGCGCGTTCCTAATCGAGCGTGCGCAACACTAAAAGACAAATATCTCCCATATAGCTTTCTACAGACTGTTAGGGCAAGTTCTGTTATTGAGCGCCTACGAAGACCGGCACGGTACACGTGGGGATGGGTGGCCAACGCCACGCCTGGCCGCTTTTCTCTCCCCCAGTGGCGATGTTTACACACCGCACCAGGTACTCAGTTGGGGCTGAGTCGACCTAGGTGAGGTCCGGGACCGATTCAGATAATCGTCACTGGTGTTGGCCGTGAGCGGGAATCGAACTCGGGTCGCCGGGTTCGTAGCGCACTACCGCTCCCCACACACCACTCGCGCACACCACACACACCCCACCCCGGCTGGGTTTTAGAGGCAATCGCTCATGCACCTGATCTCTCCCCCACCTTGCACCCTGCGCACTCTGCAGCGCCAACCAATCCAACACAGACGCCATCGTCGCCGGCATTTGAGATTTACAACTCACAAACCCACGGGCTGGCAAGGCTGTGCGCGTCATCCTCATCCGCTTGTCACGCGCAGCTAACATTCAAACCCGCTGCATTGTTACATGGGGGGATCCCTCGTCTTACCGGCTCTGATCACGTATCCGTCTCCGTCCAGGTCAACTTCTGTCTGCTGCGACTCCTGCCGTTACACAGAGGCCCGATTGGCCGTTCAGAGATTCCGATTAGAACACACCACACGGACACCAGCAACCCGCTCACGCTTCAATGCGCCCGGGGCATTATGAAGGGTCACTTGCGCGCATTTGCTCAAAGTTTCCTTGACGAAAAGCATTTCCGCATTCACTTACTCGCCATTATCCTTTTTGGGGTCGCTAAAACCAGAACCAATTTGTGGCAAGGCAACATCGTTTGACTGGCCTCTGCCATAGAAGTGTGGAATTTCCTCCACTGGCTCAGTGTCCCTGTGAAGCCCCACCACATGAAGCCAAAGTCTCTCATTTACCGGATCAGCCAAACATCCCAATGTAGCAGGAACCTTCCGACACAGAATCTTGAGACTCAGCGAGGCTTTCCTGGGTAAATAATTGTCATACTAATAAACATTATTGTGGGAATGGTTCATACACACACTCACGGACACACAGATACACGACACACATACACAGATACACAAATCGACAGACAGCCAGATACACATACAGACTTACAGACACACGGACAAACACACATATAGAGACAAAGATCCCCCGTATAGCCTTAACAGACTGTAGGGGCAAGTGCTGTTAGCGAGCACCTATGAAGGCCGGAACGGTACACGAGGGGGTGGGTGGCCAGCACCACGCCCGACCACCTTTGTCTCCCTAGTAGCAATGGTTGCACACCACACCAGGTACTCATTTGAGACTGAGTCGGCCTAGGGGAGGCCCGGGACCGGTTCAGATAATCGTCACTGGTGTTGGCCGTGAGCGGGAATCGAACCCGGGTCGCCAGGTTCATAGCGCAGCGCGCTAACTGCTACACAATCGCTCCCCATATAGAGACACAGACACACATACATACATACAAACACACAGACACACAGACACACAGACAAACCTCGCGCGTCCGTGGTTGTCCCTCCGTGGGGATGATGGACTCTTCGGGTCTGAAGGACACGGACGGCCTTTTGTTGGACGTATCGGGGTCCGTCTCCTCCGCCCGGCGTCTCCTCCTGCCGAACACAGCTCATTGCCATCAAGGTTTCAGTTCAGCTGGGTCTGCATACCCAGCACACCACATCCAGTATACTATCTCGCTGTGGCTCTCGCTACTAACACAGGACCCATAGACTTACAGGGGACTCACAGACTTGCAGAGGGCACATACACTTTCTAAGGACACATCCTTACATATGACCCATAGACCTTTATAGGACTATAGACTTACATATGACTATAGACTTATATAAAGACCTATATAAATAAATCAGACCCATGACTTAGATAGGATCCATAGACACGAACCAAGAGACTTACATAAAACCCATAGCCTCACATAGGACCACAAGCTTACTTAGGATTACGGCTTGATCTCAGCTGACTGTGGCTCATGCTATGACTGTGGCTCATGCTATGACTGTGGCTCATGCTATGACTGTGGCTCATGCTATGACTGTGGCTCATGCTATAACTGTGGCTCATGCTATGACTGTGGCTCATGCTATGACTGTGGCTCATGCTATGACTGTGGCTCATGCTATGAGTGTGGCTCATGTTATGACTGTGGCTCATGCTATGACTGTGGCTCATGCTATGACTGTGGCTCATGCATTGACTGTGGCTCATGCTATGACTGTGGCTCATGCTATGACTGTGGCTCATGCTATGAGTGTGGCTCATGCATTGGCTGTGGCTCATGCTATAACTGTGGCTCATGCTATGAGTGTGGCTCATGCTATGAGTGTGGCTCATGCTATAGCTGTGGCACATGCTATAGCTGTGGCTCATGCTATAGCTGTGGCTCATGCTATGACTGACTGTGGCTCATGCTATGAGTGTGGCTCATGCTATGACTGTGGCTCATGCTATGACTGACTGTGGCTCATGCTATAACTGTGGCTCATGCTATGACTGTGGCTCATGCTATGACTGTGGCTCATGCTATAGCTGTGGCTCATGCTATAGCTGTGGCTCATGCTATGACTGACTGTGGCTCATGCTATGAGTGTGGCTCATGCTATGACTGACTGTGGCTCATGCTATGAGTGTGGCTCATGCTATAACTGTGGCTCATGCTATGACTGTGGCTCATGCTATGACTGTGGCTCATGCTATGATTGACTGTGGCTCATGCTATGGCTGTGGCTACTGGACACCTGCCACATACTCCGGTCTTATTGACACCCTGGCCCCAGAAGTTGGTGACGAGGACAGTAAAACCATCACTCGTGCCCCCCCATCATCTCACCTCCTCGCGTCACGCTCGTTTGGGGGGGCCGTGTAGATCAGCTGTAGCCCACTGGAGCCGATGTTTTCTGGGGGCAGCCCCCCATTCTGGATGCCTTGCAGCTGGGAGAGCGGGATGAGGTGGGGAACGGAGCGCGGAGGAGATGGAGCGCGCGCCGGGCTCTGCGCTCGTGACAGCGACAGAGGAGGAGGGGGGGCGGGATTAGGGTCAGAGGTGACGTCACAGCGGCTGTAATTTAGACCCCGAGTGGTGCCACACGCAAAGTGATGCCCTCATTCTGATGATGATGATGATGAAATATTCACGCTGATGTTGAAAATATTGATGGTAATAAACATCATTAAATGGCTGAAAACATCTTAAAATAAAAACACAATGCAGGACCCTTGTAAAACAGAGTCCTACCACTCAGTGCGGTTCTACTACCGGACAAGAAAGTTATTATTATCATTACTCTCGTGGAGCAGCACGCCACTTCGTCCGCGTAAAGCCAACTTCTCACCGCAACGGGCGGCAGCGCTGGGAGGTGCAGGAGTGGCAGGGCGAGCGTCTGCCCGGCGGCGTTCGGCACAGCCATCGGCGGGAGCATCAAGTTAACTGTCGGAGGTGGCGGCGGCGGCGGCTCGCCGTAGGTAAGGTGCGCCGTCTGGTACGACGTCGCCGGCGGCAGTGATGGCTCAAAGCCCAAGAGCGGCCACGCCGACGCCGCCGCCGCCGCCGCCGCCGCCCCCTGGCCGGACGCCACCGGGAACGCCGGCCCCGGCGCGGGTGCGGTGGGGCCGGCGGCGCCAGCGGTGGCCGCCCGACGTGGTGGGGAAAACGGCGCGGCGCCGTCACGCGGCGCGCCCGACAGCTCGTACAAGTCCAGGTTGAGGTGCGCGTGAGCTACGTCCGGCCTGCGCTGGGAGCGCCGCGCCTGCTGCTCGCGGGCCTCCTGGAGCGAGTGCGGGTCGTACTGAGAGAGGTCGAGGTGCGTTGGCGGCGCCGGCGACGCCGCCGGCGGCGGCGGCGGCGCTGCCGCGGCGTGGGGAGCAGCGGCGTGCGGTTGCGGCCGACCGTGATGACCGCTGGGAGGCCAGGCGGTGGCGGGGCGGCTCGGCGGTGCAGCTCGTAGCGTGGGGACCCCTGAGCGGGCGTGTGCGACAGAGGGCTCGGCGTTGAGGTTTTTAAACGACCGTTACCCCCCCAGTTGAATCGCGATCGTGCGGGCGGCGTCGCGTCCCGAGACAAAGACTCTGTTCGGGAAATCTTGCAGAGCATCCCAACCCTTCATATGTGAGAGAATGGCTCACGGAAGTGGATGTCAGAGCTACCTCATTCAAGTAACCACTGGTCCACAACGTAGGAGCCAGCACAAAGTAAATAAATAAAGTGAATGTATTACCTTATTAAATGAGCTCTTCGTCCAAATTAATGTAACGGTGGAATCTAAATTCGCATTTTCAGCATTCTGTCCCTTGCTTCCGATAACGTGCACCAATCGCGTGTGCACGTGACCATTTATATGGCTATGTCGGGTGGTGGAGGGTTACTCAACAAATATTGGAAACAATAATTTCGTGGCTGAGCCCAAAACATCGATTACGAAGCATGACACTGGCTTCGGAGACCTGTGTGTTAAGAATGCACGTCGACATTATTTACCAGCGAATGCAAGCCCGGCGCCGCTTTTGATAAACAGTGGCAGCGGCGGTGGCGGCAGGAAAGTTGGCAGCGCCGACTGCGGCGGCAGCGTGAGGAGCGGCATGCCGCTCAGCGCCGGCGTGGTGAGGCCGGCGGCCTCAGGCTCCACCGCGATCGGTGGCAGCGAGAGCGAGGGCTGGCCGAGCTGAGCCGGCAGCGCCCGCTGGCTTTCCCCGCTCAGCGTCAGCAGCGGCAGCGCCAGCTCGGACGCCGACATTGCAGCCGCAGATCGGGCAAAGTCCAGGCCGGGGGCGTCCAAATCCTCGAGCACCAGCGGCCTGGACAGCTGGGCCGGTAGGTGACGAGTTAACTAGGAGCAATTTTCATGATATGATATAATATACATTTTCACGGTACCATATTTTCCATTATCCATTATCAAGGATATTTTAGGGTATACATTTTCATTGTACAATATAATATATACATTGTAATCATATGATGTTAACTTTAAAGATAAGATACACACTCTCAATTTTCATGAAATTAATCGAATGATATTCTTTATCATCCTGAGCTACGCAGTAAAAAAAAAACTCTACTTCGGCCAATGAAGGAATCAAGCGAATCACACAGCCACCTCGATGGTGCCGTGGTCCGACAGGCACGTTGCACTGCCCGCTTGGCCACCCGGCTCCAGGGGTCCTTGTGCCGCCCTCCCTCCCAGCAGAGATCCATTACCCAGCGGCACCGCAGGCAATGCAGTGGGGCGGTCAGCTGGCAGTGGTGGTGGTGGTGGTACTGGTGGTGGAGCAGATACTGGTGGTGGAGTTGGTGGCTGCTGCCGGTAGCTCGTGTGGGTGTGTTCACGGTGGGTCTCATCGTGGTAGTTGGAATCGTGGCTGGCACGGTCGTGGTGGTTGCGGTCGCGTTGAGTGTGATCGTGGTTGCCGCGATCATGGTGGACATTACCACGGTAAGTCTGATCGTGGTGCGTACGACTGTGGTGGTAGCGGTCGTGATCGGCATGATCGTGGTGGGAGTGCGGTGGTGAGGGCGGTGATGGTGGTGGTGGCACAGGAGGTGGAGGAGGAGGGTGCCTGCTCTGGTCGGAGCTCATGAAGCCGGGCAGCGACATCGCCACTGCTTGCATCATGGATATGAAGTTGTGCTGCTGCGTCTGCCAGAGAGGATGTAGGGCACCATTCAAAAACAAAAAAGACCAGGAATATCGACTAAAATCTCACCCATTGATTCCTCTTCACATGTCGAGAAATTCGGTCTACAAGACACCAATTGTTTCATCTCATCCACCACTGCATTCAACCACCACACTGCAGGTCACAACAACACACTCACCCAATGACTCACCCACTCACCCCTCAATCACTCACGCTCCACACTGCAGGTCGCGAAACTTCGCTGTCTGCTTCGTCCCTCACACTGCTCCACTTTGAAATTCCCACCCATCACCTCTTTTTCAAAGCCCTCATAATAACTTTGCTCACTGCAAGAAATGCGTTAATTCTTATCGCTAGGACAACTTTGACAGTAGTGTTTGTTCTGGCTGCTTGGTGTTTCTTGGCCTTTGAGCCTGTGCTCTGCAACTGTGTAAAAATAAACAAAACTGTCGTGAAGGAACGCACAATGATCCTCGGAAGCTACCGAAATGCACTTGGGGACTGTCGCGTGCGGGACACGGGGCATGCCGCGGAGTCGGGCAATGCAGTGGCAGACGCAGCACGCGTGGGAACAACGGCAGGAAGAAGAATATGGAGAGGGTGGTGCTCTACGGCTCTACGGCTCTACGGCTCTACGGCTCTCCCGGGTGTTCTCGTGGCGTCCGGCACGCCGTCCGACATTTCACTGCACGAGCTGGGAGCGTCTCCAGGAACTGAACTCCCAGCGTTTAGAGGAAACTCTGAGCGCGTGGAGCAAAACACAACCAGCAAACGCGCCGCAAAGCTGCAAGCTTTGGCAAAAGACAAATCGGACTCCACGGCTCCGCCCCTTCTGTAAAGTGCAAGCATGCTCGCATAGCATCGGCATCTCACAGATATCTTCCATTTCATATAAAAAAAAACTAATTCTGTATCGGGGAGCTGATGGGCTTGGGCCTGCTCGATTTGGCAGCGCCACTCGTGAATGTTTGAGCGTCCACGGGGGACACCGCGTGACATAACTCAAAATCACATCAGAGAGTTGTATTGCAGCACAAACCGAGAAAACCCACGCGGGTAAGCAGCAGACGACGGTGCTGTTTGATGATGACGCTGACTCCGACGATTCCTCACCTGGGCAAAGCGCTGAACCTCCTCCATGAAGGCGACACGCGATGACCCGGAGCCGGCGTCGGCTGCAGCGTGGGGTCGCTCCGCGTGGCTCGACCCCCCGCGCCCTCTCCCCAGCTCCCCCGCAGCCCGAGCCCTTGACTCCCCGTGCAGAGACGCCATCGACTCCCCGTCGGTGGGCGCCGCTCGGAGCGACGGATCGGTCCTGAAAAGTCGTGGCGGTGATTGAGTATCGAGGGAGTTTTGTTGAACCAGGCGAGAGCTCAGGAGGCCAGGCAGAGCATCGTTTGCTAGAGCGACCGAGCTGGGATTTGCCCACGTGATAGTGACGGGAGCACCCACGCACGCGCTCTATCACTCGCTAACTCACTCACTCACACTGCCACCGTCCCCTCTGCGGAGACAACGCGGTATTGGAATAGGAACCAGAAGATACAAATAACACAGCCAGACAGCATAAATTACATCAGATACAACACGAATAACACAACCAGACAGCACAAATTACATTAGAATAGAAGACAATAACACAACCAGACAGCACACATTACATTAATACGTATAACACGAATACCAAAACCAGACAACACAAATAACATTACAATACAACAGAAATAACACAACCAGATAGCACAAATAACACAGACAGCACAAATAACATAACAAGACAACCAAAACAACACAACCAGACAGCACCACTAACAGAACAAGGCAACACAAATAACACAACCAGACAGCACCACTAACAGAACTAGGCAACACAAATAACACAACCAGACAGCACCACTAACAGAACAAGGCAACACAAATAACACAACCAGACAGCACCACTAACAGAACAAGGCAACACAGATAACACAACCAGACAGCACCACTAACAGAACAAGGCAACACAGATAACACAACCAGACAGCACCACTAACAGAACAAGGCAACACAAATAACACAACCAGACAGCACCACTAACAGAACAAGGCAACACAAATAACACAACCAGACAGCACCACTAACAGAACAAGGCAACACAGATAACACAACCAGACAGCACCACTAACAGAACTAGGCAACACAAATAACACAACCAGACAGCACCACTAACAGAACAAGGCAACACAGATAACACAACCAGACAGCACCACTAACAGAACTAGGCAACACAAATAACACAACCAGACAGCACCACTAACAGAACAAGGCAACACAGATAACACAACCAAACAGCACCACTAACAGAACAAGGCAACACAAATAACACAACCAGATAGCACCACTAACAGAACAAGGCAACACAAATAACACAACCAGACAGCACCACTAACAGAACAAGGCAACACAAATAACACAACCAAACAGCACAAATAACACCAGAAAAGACAGAAGCAATAACATGGTAGACATGAGACAGTAGCAAGTGAACTAAATTATATAACTCACTATGCTTTATAACATACAATTTACTACATTCAACACATGTCATTCACTATACACTAGATATTGCACAACGCATTTCATGAACATATATTTTTGCTTCAGACCCCAAAACACAGATGACCAACATTTCCCTTACACCTATCGTCATAACCATTGAACAGTTCAACCAAACTTCTCACGGTAACTCTACCTCTCACGTCACACGAGCAGCAGCGGTGGCGGCGGGCAGGCAGAGTGAAGAATCCGCGAGCACCACGGCCACGTGGACATCTCCGTATCCCAAACACCACCACCGTCCCCCCCCCCCACTCTCACCGCGATCTCTAAACACAGTTGCCTGGCAGCGGTCGCACTTGGCGTGGCCACGCGGCGTGGGTCGCACGGTTGTTTACCTAGCGCGGTGACGGCTACACCGGAGCAAACTTAACAGCCTTGGGGCCGGGGTAGCCGGCCTTGCAACAACGGCAGCAGCATCCAACAGCTACCACTGACCGCTACACCGGACTACACTTCATAACTAGAGGGAGTAGCCGTGCTTGCAATAGCAGCAGCAGCAGCTGCTGCCACTGACAGCTACACCGGAATAAACTTCACAGCCTGCGGCCAGCTAGCTGGCCTTGCACAACAGCGGCAGCAACAGCTACAACTAACAGCTATGCCAGAGTAAACTTCACAACCTGGGGCCGGGTAGCTGGCCTTGCAACAATAGCAGCAGCAATAGCTGCCACTGATCGCTACACTGGACTACACTTCATAACTAGAGGGAGTAGCTGGCCTTACAATAACGGCAGCAACAGCTGCCACGAAGTGAAAGCTAAATCGGACGGCACTTCATAACATAAAGGAGTAGCTGGCCTTGCAACCATAGCAGCAACAGCTGCTATTAAGTGACAGCTAAATCGGACGACACTTCATAAGTAGGAGGAATAGCTGGCCTTACAACGTCACAGCTTCCATTAAGTAACAGCTAAATCAGACGACACTTCA
Organism: Petromyzon marinus; assembly: GCF_048934315.1. NCBI lineage: Eukaryota > Metazoa > Chordata > Hyperoartia > Petromyzontiformes > Petromyzontidae > Petromyzon > Petromyzon marinus. The sequence goes on along the minus strand of NC_133710.1, from coordinate 3,116,351 downwards.
TAACCAGAAGGAGTAGATGGCCTTGCAACAACAGCAGCAGCAACAGCTGCCACTAAGTGAAAGCTACACCAGACTACACTTCATAGGCAGCAGGAGTGTAGCTGGTAGCTGGCCTTACAACAACAACCACTGCTGCCCTTCACTACTAAGTGGTGGTGATAGGGCCACAACCAGTCCAGGTTTCACCTCGGTAGTACAGGAATTGGCGTCTGTGCTCAGGTGGATAAAGAAATTGATTTGAACTGAGATCTGGTACCGGTATTGCTGTGTTGAACCTTATCACCGGAGACTCCACAGTGCTGATAACAGACCGAGTGCTGACTAAGAAATATGTCTGTGTTTAGTCTACAGTGGAAAAAGTGGTGACCCCAGGTGGTGATGTCACCATAGCGATGGTGCCAAGTTAGGTGCACAAATCTTGCTAGCAGGTCAAGGGACAGACCTAGGTGCTGTGGGTTGACTGCAGATGCACCGCATGTGCTCCCTACTATGCCAACTTGCTATGCTATGGCCACATGGCACTCCGCTCATCGTTATGAACACACACATTCACTTACACACACACAAAACACAGACAAAGATCACCTGTATAGCTTTTGACAGATTTTTTAAGCAAGTGATGTTAGCGAGTAGTGCCTATGAAGGCCGGCACGGGGGTGAGTTGCGAACACCACGCACGGCCAACACCACGTCTAGCCGCCTTTGTCTCTCCAGTGCTGATGTTTCCACACCGCACCAGGTACTCGTTTATGGCCGAGTCAATCTAGGGGAGGTCTAGGACCGGTTCAGATAATCGTCACTTGGTGTTGGTGGCCGTGAGCGGGAATAGAACTCGGGCCGCCACTGTTATTGGTTTGTAAGTGAGAATCGAACATGGGCTTTCTGGGCCAGTAGCGAAGCGGGCAAATCACTGTGCCACCGCTCCCCACTGACTGTCGGGTGTTCACTGATACAGACGACACGGACGGCTGGAGTGGTGACCCCACCTGGATGAAGATCCCTCCTGCTGCTGCTGGTGCAGGGGTCCCAGTTGAAGCCCAGGGTCCTGTTGCAGGCAAAGACAATGAGCGCTCAGCTGTTAATTCAAAGGTAAACGGGGCCACTTTGCCGCATGCAATTTTGCCTGAAGCTGGAGAGTTCTGGGAGGCTCAACTGGGACACGTAGCAAACTGGCCCAATCTTCCATCCCACCGTCAGTCTCTCCTCCTCCCCTTATGCCCTCCTTTCACTACCTCCCCTCATCTCTTCCTCTCCTCCTTAACCCCTCCTTACGTCTCCATCTTCGTCTTTCATCTCTACTCCTCTCCCCTGATCTCTCATCCTCATCTCCCCCCCCTCTCCTCTCACGTACTCCTCCCCGCCTCATCTTATCCTCTCCCCTCGTCTCCGCTCCTCTCACCTCTCTTCCTCCTCCTTCCCTCACCCCCCCACGCCTCTCCTCCTCGGTCTTATCCTATTCTCTCCCGTTCCTCTGCCCCTCTCCCCCCTCCTTTCCCTCTCTCCCCATCATCCCCTCCGCTTCTCCGTGGCCCTCTTCTCACCTCCTCGCGCAGGAAGCTGAGGCTGGACTTGCGGCAGGGCTTGACGACGGAGGCGGTGGGCGACCACAGGGACGTGGGCGACTCGGGCCGGCTACCCTCGCCCGAGCTCTCGTCCCTCGGCTCGTCCCGGCCGCGTCCTGCCGGGGCGTCGACGCGCGGAGCGACGCGCGGAGCGACGCGACACGCATTCACAGAGTAAGCTCCAAGACTGTGATGCTGCCTGTGACGCCCGCAGAAGCGGATATCGCAGAGCTACCTCTGAGATCCCTACTACTTCAAGTGACATGTGCTCCACACGCAGTAGAGGGCAGCACTCTCCCACTCACTTGAGAGTAATGCTTGTTGTATGACATTCAAAAACGATATTTGAAATCTCAGAGTTGGAATATAGACATTAAGTGCAGAACCCCAAATTTGTTTGTGCATTTTATTAGTGACCGGGCTAAGACCATCAACTCGCTGCACTTTGAGAACCTGCTGGAATCATGGGCGGCTGACACCTGGATTTAAAGCCTTAGGGGCCATCCATGTAGTACGTATGCAAAAAATCTGTCAAAACTTGACCCCTCCCTGTACGCACGCGTATTATTTACACCCCCCCCCCAACCTGTGTACGTACGCCTGACGCACCCCCACCCCCCCCCCCCGAATCCTATAGAACGCCCGATATTGAATCCATGCAGAAACGATCAAGGATTAATAATATTAACGTGTTTAAGCAAACAGATAGTCCACCGCCGGACTATCTAACTCATACTCTTTGGTTATTTCGGTAAAGTCATGTAGGTCTCAAAGTAAAATAAAAATAATCCAGCAGTGCTGTTCCACTGCTGAGGACGACCGCTTGTGCTGCGATCGAAACGTCGTGATAAATTATTTTTTATTTTATTTTATACCCACATGACTTTACCGAAAGAACCAAAGAGTATGGATTCCTGCAGTCACGAAAGCTTCAAATCAATATCGAACTCATTTGAAGGCCAATGTAGACAAATTATTATCGAGGCTTCACCCTCCCACCCATTTCCTATGCGTACGTACATTGTTAGTAAACCCCTCTATACGCAAGTGTACGCATTTGGGTTAACCCCCCCTCCCCCCTCCATGCGTACGTACTAAATGGATGGTCCCTTAGCGGTGATGGCACACAATGGCCTACTCTTGCGAATTACGTCAGGGAATCTTTCACGTCCGCTGCGAAGCAGACGGCGCGTAGCGTTCTTACAACGATTGTGACACCGCAGTATTAACCAGGGCGGATTGATTTGAACCGCGAACCACTGCGACGAGCGGCGAAACGCGCTACCGCTGGGTCAGCTCACCGCCCCCCGCAATGACTCGACTCGAAATCGCAAAGCCACCACGGCCACAGCTGTTGATGCCACTGCACCTCCTCCTCCTCCTGGCTACCGACGCTTCCTGCCCTCCGCAGCTGCTGCACGGTCTCCAAGATCTTCCCCGACAGTCCCCCGACATCGTCTCTTTGAATCACACAGAGGCTCACAAACTCCACAGAGACCCCACAGGTCTACCCTAAATGGATCCTACCATCTGGCATCGGGATTCCTCTGGGTCACCGGACTCGTGGAGACGACCCCAAAGACACGGTACACAAACGATTCAATGAGCAACTGCATTAGTTAACTGGCACATTGATTTAATTGGCAGCTGCCCCTGGCAGAGTCACCGTGTGGTCCGAGCTGTTGATCGTCGTCGTCGTCGTCCCGCGAGTCTCGCACATCGTCGACGTCCGAATCCGACGTCTCCAGCTCGTCGCCAGCCGCGGCGGCGATGGGAGTCGCGCGGTCTTCCTCCTCCTCCCCCAGCGCCGGGTGAACCGTCGCCACTTGCGTCCGAGGACCCAGCACCGGCCTGGAGGGCGCAAGCGAGGGGCGGAAGGGCACGGTCGCACGCACCGCACGGCTGGAGATGGACCCTCGGTGGGCCGGGCCACGATGAATGGGCCCCCAGTCCACAGAGGATGCGCCTGGCCTCGTCGGTGCCACGCCGATGATAATAATGAATCATGATGATAATGCGCAATTTGCAACGTGCGCAGTTGGCTCACTCTCAAGAGAGGGTATGAATCGGAGATGCGGGAATCCAGAGACGAGCAGGAAGGCTGCCAGATACCGGTGCCGGAAATTGCCCAAGCTCTGTGGGGTCCAATATGGGGATGTTTGTCCAACACCACTGACGAGTGTTTATACGCGCGGGAGGGGAAACCGAAGCACCCGGAGTAAACCCAAGCGTGCGAGGTTGGGCAAACCTCCATCCCCGTACAGATGGAATAAAGATGGCAAGGCCGGGAGATGGTGACCTCGACGCCCACCGGTCGGGAGTTTCACGAATGCGCTTGATCCACCGACCCTCTCCGCCTGCACAGGGCTGCAATACAGCCAACGTGCAGCACAGCCACCAGCGCCGGTGTTGGAAACTTCAGTGCGGCGCACCCGGACTCACCCTGCCGATTTGTGGCGTGCGAGCGCGACGCGCTGGGCGGCGGCGAGGGGAGGAGGCGGCGGGGTGTCAGAGGAGCCGTGGTATCCGGTGTCCGTGCTGCCCCCCTTCTCCGATGATCGCTGCGCCACCCCCACCTTCACCCGCGCCGACCCCACCACCGTGTCCTGCCGCACCGACATGACACGACACTTTGGCATCCCACTGATCCCAAAAATCCCACCAATAGCACCGATATTTATGATCCCACTGTTCCCACTGATCCCACCAATAACACCGATCCCACCAATAACATCGATCTGACTGATCCCACTGATTACAACGATCCCACTGATCCCACCTCAAACATATGAAAAGATACCCCCAGTGGCAGCTGTCCCTGTACGGCACAGAAGGAGCCGATGTCGCTACATGTAATCGAGTAATCGATCACACGAGCAATCCCAATCAAGTAATTTGCAGGTACTTTTAGAATTTGGCAATTTGGACCCTGACGCTGGCACACTATGTCCTACCCATTTCGACTTACTGCGGCGTATTCGTGTTTGTTAATACACGCGACCACAGCCGTAACCAACGACGGGCCTGTTCGGATTCGAGCTGCGAACCTCCGGAACGAGAGGAGAGCGCGCTGCCGCGGGGCAGTGACGATAGCGCGGGCGACACTGGTACCTGCTGCGCAGGGCTGGCGGCGGGCCGCAGGCCGTGCCGGCGCTCCAGCAGCCACAGGCTGGTGAGGAGGGCCGCCGTGGACGTCCGAACCCTCATGACCGCGCCGTCCCCTCCTTTGGCGCGGTGTCCCGGCGTGGCCCGGCGCCGATCAGCCCAGCGCACCATCCACTCCAGCAGCTTCCCCTCCGCGCTGCCCATCCTCTCCCTCACCTGCGGTGGAGCGAGGCAACAAGGTGAGGCTCATGCCACGCACTACCTGCTTACCGCGGGCATCCTGGGGAGCAGAAGGAGGTCATCTCGCCCAGCGCTCTCGCTGATATACCGTGCGCCTTGCTGTCTGCTGACACAATCGAGCACTTGTTCTCACAAGGTTTCGCGTGCGCCGCTTACCGTGGGCACATTCAGCAGTTGGAATAGTCTAGCCGAAAGTTCGACCGAGCCGCTATCTCTGCCGCGCAGTCTCATCAGGGCCTGCGGCCATCCTGCCACCAACGCTCCCAATATTATCGCTCATCAAGCACTTACGAGCGGGGGAATCTTCCGAACTTGTTCTCCGCGTTAAACGGACACGGGCATCGCTCGGCACGAGCGCTCACCTCCTGCAATCCAGCCGCTCCTTCAGGGGACTTTCCCGCCGCGTGGGTCAGCCGAGGGTGGCGTCCCCAACCGCCAGCGCTGCTCGACTCGAGCCACAAGCCCTCCGACTCGTCCACCGGGAGTCGTCCCGCATCCGCCTGCGCCTGCCGTCGCGCCCAGAAAAGCCCACCGGTCGGACCCTTCCGCACCGTCTCACCGGCGAGCAGTGCCGGTTTACTCCACGCGACCTGGAAGAGCTTTGGGGGCGGGGGGCCGAAGGGGCCGACCCTCGCGAACGGTGCCTCCAGGCCGACCTCTGCCGCGCCGGCTGCCCTCGGTACGGGATGTTCTTGAGCCGTGCCCGCGCTCCAGCTTACGCGAGACCGGTTCCCGCTCGTGCCGCTCTCCGGACGGAGTTCCGCGTAGAGGCTGGCAAGTGCCGGGTAGAGCGTGCCGGCTTCAAACGGAGGCTTCTCGTCGAGCGCGGCAGCAGCACCGCCGGTCCCCGCGATCGCCCGGCCGCGCTTGCGCTCCCGCGCCGCCGGGAGGCTGTTAGTTCGTGCCAGCGGCCGGTGGGCGCCGCCGTGCCGCTCCACCCAGCGCTTCAGCATCGCCTGCGCCTCAAACGCCAGCGACGTGAGCTCGCGCCGCCGCAGCAGCTCGGTGAACGGCGCCAGCAGCGGCACCGAGTCGGCTGCCCCGCCATCTTGCCCGGCGCCGCCCGCCAAGTCCCGCTCGAGCATGTAGCCCAGGAAGAGGTCGAGGAAGTCCAGGTACTCGTCGTCCTCCAGCTCGAACTCCCAGCTCCCGACAGGCGGCAGTGACGCCGCCGCTGATGCCGCCGCCGCCGCCGCTGCCGCCGCTCCCTCTCTGCCAGTGCCGTGCACCGGATCAGTGCCGGCGTTTCCGGCTACAACGCGGCTCCCGGAATCGGACCACTCGTCGCGGAACGGCGATTTGCTGTCACCACCGCTCGCCCGTCTCCTCCTCCCTCCGGCGCCCACCCGCTCGTCCAGCGACAATCCCTTCCTCACTCGCGTCTTCCCCAACGGCTCCGCCGCGGCCACCGGCGTCGTCGCCCCGGCCGACGAGGGCGACGACGCCGGCAGTGGCGCCTTGCTCCCCGACAAACCCCTGCCCGGCACGGTGCCGTGCCGCACGAGCGAATCGGAGAAACACCGAACCGCCGGCCGCTTTCTGCTCGCGTCTGGATCCGGGGCCCCCAGCGCCGCCGCCGCCGCCGCCGGCGGCTCGTCCGCATTGCCGGCGCTTTCCGAGTCGGCCGACCCGGAGCGCAACAGCGGACGAAACCTGGCGGCGGACACCGAGGCGTCATCGTAGTCGTCCCCGTGGTCGTTGTTGGAGGCGGGCTCCCAGATGTGGGCGAGCACGGTGCCCATGGTGCGAGCGACGCGCGCCAGGAAGCGATCGCGGCGTTCCTGCTGCTCGTCCAGACACAGGGACACGCTCTGCTGCTCCGCTGAGCCCTCCTCTGCATCTGCACGACAGTGACAAGAGCCATCATCATCGTCGTCGTCACCATCACAATACTTCACAATACGTAACGATGATAATAATAATGACGATGATGTACAAAGCAGCTCGGACATATGCGCGGAGTGTGTGCCGTGAGTGTGGTGTGTGTGGGATGTGGAGTGTGTGTACTCTGTATGCAGTGTAGCGTATATGTGGTGTGCGTGGTGTGTGGTGAGTGTATGGGTTTAGCCTGGCACAAGTACCCTGGTGACGTCAATGCCACTTAATGGCGAATGGTGGTTGTTGTTGTTGTTGTGTATGTGTTGTCTGTAGTTTGTGTGGTGGGTGTGGTGTGCATGGTGCTTGGGAGCCCAAGCTGCTGTGTTCGTGGTGGTGATGGTGGTGGCCGTCAGCAGGAGCTGCACGCCCCGTACCTTGCACGTTGACGTAGCGCAGGCGCTTGAGCAGCGAGCGGTGTTTGTCCTGCAGTGGCACGCGCACCACCTCCGCGTCCGGGAACGCCTGCGCCAGAATCTCCGCCATCTGGCACCATCGCAGCGCCAGCGGCAACAAACGCGAGCACTACAGTTGAACAGCACCGTACTATTGTCGAACAGCACCATAGATAAATGCACTGGCAAGTGTCCTGCCTCTCCGTCACAGCTCCTCCCGTCCAACCGCTCCCCTCTCACCCTTCCCCTCGCTCCCCTCCCTCGGAACCACCCCTCCCCTTCCACACCATCTCCCCCCACCACCCCCGCCTCCGTGCCGGACCTGTCGTGTGGGGGGCAGCTCTGCGACGAGGCTCAGCACGAGGTCCTGCAGCAGCTCCTCGGCGTGCAGGAAGCGTGCGAAGGGCAGCAGGCGGCACGCCCACGCCAGCGCCGCCTCGCACTGCGCCGTCACCGCGCCGTCGAACGCGAACACCGAGCCGCGCTCCTGCTGAGCGGGCGGCAAAACCGGCGAGAGGTGAGCCGGCGCTGGCCGCGCTCGCAACCCCCCCCGATGTCGACAATTCGTCAAACTAACCGCCGTGCGGGAATTGTAACACGCCTATTAATTAAAGTTCAAGGTTAGGCGGGAGAATTCAGGAATTCACATGCGTCTTTACAGAACTCGCGGTGGCTCAGCTGGGATTGCTGGGCCATTCATGGGAGTAGTTATCACACCATACGGACGTTATAATGATTTCACTGTTGCGTCCGACTCTTTTCACTTTGTAATAACGGGATGCTACATGCCGTGCTGTAACGGTCAGCACGCTGGACTTGCAATCCAGCGGTCGCCGGTTCGATTCCACCTCCCGACGTGTGGCAGTCTAGGCAATGGGAGCGAGTTTTCTCAAACGCCCCCTGATGCCTCTTGTCCACCTAGCAGTATACATGGGTTCAGCACCAGTCAGCCAACGTGTGGTGGGAAAATAAGTGGGTAAAGCCCACCACGTCTGGCCGGCGTTGAAGACGAGGCCAAATACCGCATAGAGGGCAGCTGTTTAAGGCTCCAGTCTCGTGGAGGCCCTTTCCGCCAGTAGTGGAGCGAGCGGGCAATCGACGTGACACGACCTCTCTGACTTGAGAACGAACGGTCGACAGGATGGTCAATCCCACGAGCCTCTCTCCCCACACCTCGATGGCACCGTGCGGCTGGTGGTGCTGTGTGGGAGGAGGTCACCGGCCCGCGTGGTGGTGGTCGTGCTGGTGGTGTTACCTGCACGGTGTGCAGGCTGTCGCGCGCCGCCTGGTACTTGCGGCAGCACTCGGAGAGGCGGTCGCGCATGTGCAGCAGGAAGCAGAGGGCACAGAGCTCACGGAAGCAACCTGGGTCACGTGACGCACACACGCACACAGGGCCGGGGATACGGAGGGAATCCGGCTCAGGTGAAAGTCAACGTCCAAGTGATTCCCTGCTCAAATGAGCATTAAGGCATGAGCGTTCATCTTCTGTTCACAGCCCTGCAGAGCCAGTGGTGGAAATTCTACATTCCTATGGCGGGACAAATCCATCCATAGGCCAGCAACTTTTGACTTCCCCACAACATGGTACTCGTTTCATCGACCCCCAGCCAGGATCTGAACTCGGAACCTTCCGATTGTGAGCCGCTCACTCTACCACTGAGCCACATGGCCGGGTTAAAGTCCAACATCCCATTTAAAAAAAGATGCCTTTACAGATTTTATAGATTCACACGACTGTGATGCAATTGGTTTTGCTCCAATTTCTATTTGCTTCGTTGTTGTGCTTGTTTTTATGTTGCTGCTTATCATCCTTATCTCTAGAGTTCTCACCTGGTTAAACAAATGAACTTGACTTGACAATGCCACTATAATACATCCTTACACGCACAATTCGATTCACAAAGAGATCCGCAGAGAAACTGCGGATCTCTTTGCGAATCGAATCGTGATTCGGAATCGCGAGAATCTATCGAATCACATCCAGAAAAATGGCCGCAGAAATCGTGACCCCAAAATCGTGACCCCAAAATCACGATCCCGAACCGCGACCCCCGACGAATCAAATTGTCGGTGACTGCGAGAACCGTTACCAAGAACGCGCGCCGTCGTGCCCTGCCCCTCGGCCCCCGCTCGCTCGAGCGCAACGCCCCGCATCCTCGTGTACACCAGCAGGGAGGGGGGCAGCGGCTTGGGGGGCGGCCGCCCCTCCTTGGCACGGATCTATCAGGGGAGAACGCACGGCAATAAACGAGATGACGACGACGACGATGGCGCCGCCGCCGCTGCTGCTGATGTTACTGATGAAGACGATAACGCCGCTACTGCCGCTGCCGGTGCAGGCATAGCAATCATAGTGCACCACACCTTGTCCACATCGCACCGCTCGCCCTCTCGCTTTCACTCGTGCACCGCAAACAGCCCGCACCGCACCACCCTCTCTCGGGCACTGCGCCCCACCCAGACCGCAGCGCGCACACACACACTCTCTCTCTCTCTCAGGCAGCAGCGAACCTTGCCCACGGTGCGCCGCACTCTCTGCAGGCGGCGGATGTACCACTGCGCGGCGGGGAGGGAGCAGCGGGACGCGCGCAGCAGTGCCAGCGCCCGCTGCAGCGCGCTCGACGCGCCGTGCCGGGAGCGCTTCTCCTGCGCCAGCGCCGCGTCCTCACCCTCCTGCGCGTCACCGCACCGCACGTTAGCCCTCCGTGTGACCACCGTGACCCCCGGGGTCGGAACGCCGGACACCGGTGCAACAAGAACGTTTTTTGTTTTTGTTTTAACTCTCCCGCTTGTACATCGCCACTTCCAGAAAAATAAATACCGAATAGCAATAGTTTGGAGATTTATAAGGCCCCCTTAAACAATGGATCTCAGAGCACCATGCACACAAAGGATGAAGGAATGAGTGAGAAGTAGCCAGAGAGAGACCAAGGTGAAAAGACAGAGAACTAGAGACAGAGAGGAGGCCGCTGCGTTAAACAACCAGTGGGGCCACCAGCCGGGACTTAGAAGTCTCCATCGACTGTCAGTTCCTGACCTCTAGGAGCAGCGAACTCTGGAGCCTGGGTGCCAGAGGTCATCCCAGGGTCAGAGCCTGGAGTACGGTTACACTCAGTAGGGCGCGATCGGTGCATCTCAAGAGTTTTCAGCAGAGCGTGTGGCCGGATAGTGGAATGTGCGGCTGAATCAAAATACGGTGGAGTGGACAATAACGGTCGGCATGCTCGTCAATAACATTGTGACATTAAAAGGAAAATAAAATAATAAACAAAACTAATATTAATAAAATAATAGACAGACAAAATAAAAGATAGATAAAATGCTAAATAAATAACATAAATAAAATAGCAGATAAATATAATGATAAATAGACTGGATAATAAATAAATAACATGAAAACAATATAATAAATAAATAGAATGATAGCGGGGGAAAATAAGAAATAAAATACTAAATAAATGGAATTAGAAATAAAACAGTGAATAAATAAAATGATAAATAAATGTGGCGAATGAAAAACGTAATAAATAAAATAAAATGGTCGATATATAAAATGACAGATAGGTAAAATAACAAATATTACATTAGCTATGTGGGGAAATAAATAAATAAATATAATAGCAAATAACAGGCATCGTTTTGAGCGATGGCCCTTTTGCACAGATGCTGAGCATCTGTTCTCCGTGCCTGTGTGCACCCGCTGCCAACACGGTCCCGGACCGAGCGCAAGCACCTGGAGCTCGACGCCGAGCTGCGGGCAGTACAGCGGCGGCGCCGGCAGGTAGAGGCCCGGCGGCACCAGCCCGGCCAGGCAGCCTCCCCCGGCGCGCTCCCGGGCCGCCTCCACGGCGCCGGCGAGCGCGGGACCCAGCGCGTCCACCCCGGCCATGGCGGCCGCGTGCAGCATCTCGCGCAGCGCGGCCAGCAGAGCGTCCGGGGCATCGTCCTCTCCCTCCTCGTCGGCAGCGCCGGCGGCAGCGCCAGCGGCGGAGTCTGCGAGCGGTGGGTGTGTAAAGGTTCACGGCGCCGCCCCCCAACCGCCAGTGGCACACGTACAGTCATAGCTACCATTACGTGTACCGTCACGTGTACCGTCACGTCTACCATTCCGCGTACCGTCACATGTACAGTAACACCTACCAATGCCTGTACCGTCACATGTACTGTCACGTGTACGGAGACATCTACCAATACCTAGAGAGTCACATGCACCTCTCACATGTGTGGGTTTTCTCCAGGTGGTCAGGTTTCCTCCCACGTGAACACTTATTAATTGACCTATTAATATATAGTGTCGGCACTGGCTCATTGCGTGGCTGCTACTGCCTTCCTGCTCGACATCATCACCGGGGGCGTGGTGGCGCAGACTTTCCAATTTCGACCACCAGCCCCGCGGACAGAAACCACCGCCGCCGATGCGGCGCTTACCGGACGCGGTGCCGGCTGTTCCATCGGCCGCCCGGGCTCCGTCCGGGTCCATCTGCGGCGCCGTTAAAGGCGTCTGCAGCAGCGCCTGCAGCTTCTCCTGCAAAATCCTCGCGGGGCGGAGGTCGTCGGGGAGTTGCAGCGATGCCCACGGTGGCCTAAGAGAGCAAATGCACGACAAGGGGCCTCATTGGAAAGGCCATCTCCAAAACGTGTTTGGATCATCTTTACGAGCGTTATCTTTCCCCACCCCCTCCACTTGTGACAGACACAGACGGATGGATGGGCAGAGTTCATGCATTCATGATTTCAACATTAGTTGAAAAAGCATTAAAAAAATCCGCCACTATTCATCGAACTGAGTTTCGGGTTTCAAGTTGATTCTGTCTCATTTTCAAGAGTAAGTGACCTCGGTCACCACAATGCCAACAGCCAAACGAACAAAAAAAATCTAACGCACGAGGAGAGACTTGCGCAACCCGAACTCAACTCACCCCGCGGGATCAGCGCCAGCTAGACTGCCGTTGTGGCGGCGGTGGAGGTGGCGGCTGTGGTGGTGGTGGTGGTGGTCGTGCGAGCGGTACGCCAGGCCGACGGCCACCGCCGTCTTCCAGTCACCGAGCGTGCGCGCAAGCCACACGGCCTCCGTGTGGAGCCCCGCCACGAGCAGCAGCTCCAGCGCGTACTCGGGGCTCCAGGCCGACGACACGCGCTGGGCCCGGGCGCTCGCGCTCACGCCGGCACGGCTCACCGGCAGCAAGCGCCACCGCGGGGAAGGAGCTGCCGGCGGTACAAGCGACCGTCAGCAGCAGCAGCAGCAACATCAGCAGCATCATGAGCAGCAGAATCACCAGTAGCATCAGCACACGCAATCTCGCACTGGAACCGACTCACATTGTTATCATCATCATGCTTATCATAGTCTCACCATCGTCAAAATCACAGCCATTTTCAGCATCAGCATCAGCAGCGTTACCACTCCGCTCGGTTCCCACTGCGCTACGTGCATTACGCATGATTGCTCTGAATTGTGAAGAGCGACGGACAGGGTGTTTGCCGCAGCCCCGTACCTGCCGTCGTGTGCAGCGGTGGCAGCGTCTGCACGCTGTGCGGGGGGAACACGTAGAGTGCACGATTGGTGAAGTATGCCGCCATGAACCGGCCCATGGAGCGAACCACAGCCAGCGCCGCCCGCTCACAAATCCCCGGCGCTGCGGGCGAGGCGAGCAGCACGAGGCGGCGGTTAGCGACGCGGACCACACCGCCTTCATCGTGCACCGCACCGACCATAATAGTGCTCGCTAACAGCACTTACACACAACAGGCTCTTAAAGCTACACAGGAGATCTTTATCTTTGTATGTGTCTCGGATGTGTGTGAGTCACCTGTGTCGGTGTGCGGGTGCAGGAGGCGTGCGGCCATGCGGTCGCACAGGCAGAGTGCGGGGAGCAGGTGGAGCGCGCGCAGGTGAGCGTAGAGCAGCGACAGGCAGTGCCGCGTCTGCAGGTGAGCGCCACGCCTCCCCCCTGCCGCAAAACCATCGCCACCGTTTACACCGCGATGCCACTCACCGTGATGCGACTCGCCGTGGCGGTGACAGTTTGGTGCACATCGGCCGTCACCGATCCCGCAAAACGGTGCTTACGATCGCCAAGCCGCAGGCCCGACGGCCGCGGCTCCGGTTCCGTACCTGAGTCGGTCTCTTCCAGAACCGCCCTCCGCCAGGTGTGCACTGCCTCGTGGTATGAGCCGCTCAGGTATAGTTCCTCTCCTGCGCGCCAAACACACAGATGCCCCACCCACCCCCGCCCCCAAGAGCTAACACAGGTAACTCAAACACAGGTGGCACACACACACACCAACACGGCTAACACAGACATGCTGGGTTTCATTGCATTACGCAGTGCACTCGCCACAACAATACCGCTCCCGACTGGGTAACACACACCGTACGTAGCCAACCGTGCTAATCGGAGGTGCGGGGGAAGGACAACAAACGAAACACAAAAAGCAGTTCTCAAGAAATGAGATTTCAATCGAGATTAAAAAACTATCAAGTTGGTGGAGGTGGTACAAGTAATGGTAGTAATAGTGATAATGCTGCTGATGATGATGGTGGTGGGTTTAGTGGTGGAAATTGTTGCGAATTATATTGATACATATTAAGACGGGCGTGGTGGTAACAATGGTGGCGATGCCACTGCTGATAATGATGGCAGTGGTGATGGTGCCGCTACCGATGAGCAAGATGGCAGTGATGGTGGAAAGTTGTGACCATGCTGTACTATCGGTGGTGCTGATGGTCATGATAATGACGATGCCATCACTGCTTCCGATGGCATCGCCGGCCCGGCACAGTAGACGCACCGGCGATGTCAAGCAACGGTTTCTGCCGTGGAAAGCTCCCGTCCACGCACTGCAGGTGTGCCTGCACTGCCGCAGCGATACGCGAGGCCACCAGCCGCTCCTGAGCTGCCCCGTCGTCACAGTCATCAGCACCGTGCCGCCACTGCAGCTGCTGCTGGAACTGCAAAACGTGTCTGTACAGCAGCCTCCAGCAGGTGACGAGCCTGGACGCGCACAGAGACAGCGAAGCCCCTGCGATGAACTCAACGGGAACCTACTGTCAGGAACACGTCAATGGAGACGGTACACGAGAATTTGTTGCCGGCTCCGGCAGAGATGCGCGCACCTGTCGCAATTGCAAACGAGATGTTAATACCTCTGAAGGGAATGTCCGCGTAAAATATTTGAATACAAACATTTACACCCTGAGCCTGCCTGTATCGGTGATTTTCTTACGGGCAGCCCTGGGAAGAATTAAAATCGGGAAATTAATGCGGTAGTGAGATATATTGTTCAACTTACCTATGAGTGAGCTGCAATGATAAGCATTGATAATTATTAAGAATAATTACCGTGTTCGATGCTGGTAGATGTGACAATTTAATTCGTTTGGCTGTCAGGTGGTGGATGGTTTGAACGACATAAATTTGGCCAGATCACATCCGTGGCCTAACCAAGGAATCAAATATGAATCATAATGATGGCCGCAAAAAGCCAACGTGTTCAGTGCAAATTGTTTAACCATGTAAGAACTGGGTGGGTAAAGGAAGTGTGGAAGGGTGAAAGGTGGGGAGGAATGTACAGGACTGATCTGGACATCACTCTCCACCACTGATATTAGCCGTGGCCAGGACTGGAATTCAAGGCACGGGATTCATAGGGCAGTGGCTCAACCACTGCGTCACAGCTACCGCCCCTGTCGAGAGAAATAGAGTTGTTTATGTCTCGTGAATATTATTTATATGTTTCCTTATGTGGTCAAAGACTCGAGTGAAGCAACTTCAGAAGCAGTAGAAGATACGCAGACACAGAGACACGCAGACACAGAGACACGCAGACACGGAGACACGCAGACACGGAGACACGCGGAAATACAGCCGCCACGTCGCTCAGCGAGTGGTAACCGGATATTCCCGTTACGCACCTGTGTGCCGGCCGGCTACTCTCTCTGCCGGCGCTGCGTGCGGGGAGGTGCAGGACGGACCTGAGCCACTCCGGCCCCACCACCGTGACCCGCCTGGAAAAAGTCGGCGCCACCCGCCGGTCTGCTGCTGCCGGTGCATGGCACAACGCGTAGAGCTCCGCACCAGTGCCAAGCCCCTCTCGTACGGAATCTGCCATCGCTTCTTCCATCGCCACCTCCGCTGGCACTTCATCGTCCTCACCGGGAGGCTCTACCGGTGGCGCAAGGCACGGTTCGGGAAGCGGCGGGTGGACCGGCGGATCTGGCGCCGGTGCCAGCACCAGCCCGCACGCGCGGTCGAGCCACGCCTCGGCGAAGGACAGCAAGGAAAGAGCGGCGAGCAGCGACCGCAGGCGCGAGCGAGTGTCGCCGGTGTCGGCGCGCCCGCCCAGCAGCGCCGCTGCCACCTCCAGGCTCAGCCGAGCGCCGTACGGAAGGGCCCGGCGGTGCCGGCGCCGGCGGTGACTGCAGTGGAGAGACAGGGGGAGGGGCTCGCCGGGCCAACAGAGCACCAGTGCGCAGCGCCGGAAGAGCTGCAGCACCGCGAAGGGCCAGGGGTCGCGGCGCATGGAGCGTGACGCGGCTCTGCCGGCGGGGCCGGCGCTGCCGCGGGGCCGATCGGAGAACTGCAGCAGCACCGACAGGCGAGCCACGCACTTTACGGTGAAGGTCATCCAGGTGTCCCAGAAGTCGACATCCCTGGACAGCAAGGTGCAGAGACAAAGACATGCGGGAGATTTTGTTTACATGTATGCTTAAGAAAATATATATAATTTTGATAATTTACAGGGATCGGTATGCTAGACAGGAGCTGGCTTAATTGCCACGCTGGTGAGTGCGGCCTGATGAAAGGGAGCCGTCCCTGGAATTGAAGCACAGTACGCTAACCACGGCGCTACCGCACAAACCCACACGTACACACTTCATTGATCAAGAGCCAAAACTAAATAACACCAACGTGTCTGCTAATCGCTAACTGCCCGGAGGAAGCGCCCCCCCCTCACCTGAGGGTGAGCAGCAGGTGCCACGCGACGAGCAGCCGGCGCTGAGCGAACGAGAGCCGGGCCGAGAGATCCGCGCCGCCCGTGATGGTGCCGCCCGCCGCCGTCAATTCCATCTCCCCCTCGGCGGTCCGGGATTCCTCGTGCATCCCCGCAAACTCCACGCGGCCGTGCTCCATGCGCACGTACGGGTGGGGGTCGGGGCCCCCCCCTCCTCCCGCATCCCCCGCCCCCCCTTCCTCTTCGTCCGAAAGGTCGTCGTAGAGGTCGTCGCCCTAGCGACCGGCGGACAGTGTTAAAAGGAGAGCCGGGGCGACGAAGTGGATAATAGTTTATTGAGGCGCGAAAACTTGGAATCGTAATTGACTACTTCCTTTGTGGTTCACTAATACAATAGGGCCCCTTGAGAAATAGCGGTTGCCCCTACATCCTGCCTCCTGAAGGTGGGAAACCCCCTAAAAACGCCCTCGAAGCCCATCATCCATCCATGATCGACAATATCGGTACCACTTTGTGGGGAAATCAACAGTGGTTGTCCTATCGATATGCTTGTCCCCGCCATATGAACGTGTAATTTACACTGCTGGCTAAGGGCTGTATACGGGAGATGAGCACCAATGCCTCAGTGTCTGTTTGAGCAGCAGGAAATCGCTCTGGCTTTGTACTTTATAATAACCAATGATCATAATTATTATTGAGAGAAACGACCGATTCAAAACGGAGAGGGCGCTGAGCTAGCGAAGCGGGTCACGAGAGTCGTGGTCGTAGTTTGGTGGCGGGGGGCTGCTCACCTGCAGAGCTCGGTGGCCCCTATAGGGCCACTCGTCGGGGTCTTGCTGCAGAAAGGGGGGCGGCGGTAGTGGCGGCGGCGCCGCCGCGGCGTCCGCCGTCACCGTCTCATCGGGGGGCGGCGCGCCCAGCACCGAGAGGCTCCGTAGCAGCACCGCCTCGCCAGGAAGCTGTCAGGGGCATCGTCGTCACCGTTAGCCACGATCCATCTGCTGCTGGATGAAAGCCTACTCTAGAGTGAGTGTGCTCATCTGGTGAGTGTGTCTATCTGGTGAGCGCGACTGCGGTGAGCCTGGTGAATGTCACTGCAGTGTGCCCGGTGAGGGTGAAGAGCGGTGCGGAAGCTCCGCGCCGCCGCACCCGCGATGCCGCCAGGCCGATGCGGACGTCCTCGAGCGTGCGGTGGACGTCCTCCAGCGCAGCCTGCACCAGCCTCGCCGACGCCAGTTCACCGCCCAAACGCATCACCGTCACCACGTACCCTGCGGCACACCACAAAGCTCACCACTCACCGCCCAAACGCATCGCCGTCACCACGTACCCCGAGATGAGCGGGGCGAGGCAGGAGAGTGCGTGCGGGAGAGCCGAGTGAGACGGCGCCCGTACCATCGGACGCAAGCAGGAAGGGCAGCCGGGGGTGCGCGCTCACGGAGAACCGCTGGCGCAGGGCGTCCGCCTCGGAGGCGGCCGAGCCGTGCGACGCCGTCGCGTCGGCACTACCACTTGCACTTTCACGCGCGGAGAGGAGAGGGGAAGGAGAGAGTGGAGTGGTCCAGGTGTCAGGGATGCTGAGCCGGCACCACTGAGATCTACTGAGATCCTGGGTTCATATCCTGGGTTCATATCCAGGGTTCAGCTGCCCATCATTGAACCGGGTTCTCGAGTGTGGCAAGAGGATGGTCTCAGTCTGAACCATAGACTACAGAGAAACCCAGTGGCTTACATTGAAATCCACAGACTACATAGAGAGGTTCTTGAAGTGACGGAAGTGACTTCGTGGAATAAAGCCAGAAACACAGCATTTCCAGGTTGAAAATATCCCCTTTGCAGTGGTAGGCCTCAGTTATCCATCGAACAGCCCTGCGTTGGTAAGGAGTGCTGCATCACAGGCTCTTTATAAATGGCGATGTTTGGATCACGGCTGATGACGACGAAGACCTCACCTGTACGTGACGAGGGGGTGGAGAGGGATGAAGAGGGCCGGACCGAACTCCACTGAGCAGCCGTGCGTGGAGAGCGAGAGGGGCTCCCCGAGGCGAGACACGAGCAGCAGAGCGCCGCGCTTGAGCATGCACGCGAGCAGCGCGTCCCCGCTCAGCCAGCTCGCGTCGCTCACCCAGTACGACCTGAGGCGAGGGGCGGCACGGGGAGGCATGACACGGGGAAGGGGCGACGCGCCGATGGGCGACGCGGTCAGGAGTTAACAGCTCGCATCGCCCACCTAGCACAACCAGCGGGCGCCCGCAGTCAGCCTTCTGTGTGTCCACCTTCACTGACTCTCACGGTCGATCCTCACAGCATCATACGGTTGACCCTCAACTTGTGATGTGTCCACCTTCACTGTGTCAATCGTTCCTATGTCAACCCACTCTCTTTGACCCTGCCCCGACCCCCGCTCTCCGATGTCAACCTTCAGAGCCGGATCAACCCCTCCCGATCCAACGCTCCGAGTGTCCGCCCGCCCGCCCTCCGTGTCGACCCTCCCGGCCGTATTTCAGTTCCACGGTGAAGTCAGCGGCGGACGCGGGGGCGAGCTGGCTTCTCGGCGGCTCAGGGCGCGCCGTCGTCCGCGGCACGGGATGGCACGTGGGCGGTGACGGCACCGGTAGTCGGGCGGGCGGGCGGGCGGGCGGGTGGGCAGGCGGGCAGCACCGCACCTGATGAACTTGGGCAGCAGGGTGGGGCCGCGGAAGCCGCAGCCCTGCAGGTGGGAGGACACCGAGACGCCGCCCGTCGCAGACGTGAACAGCACCTGGGTGGCCTGCGTGGCAGGGACGAGGATTTACGTTGATTTTGTTCAAGCGGGTGAGGCCACAGGAGGCCGGGACAGAGTCTCATTTGCAAGAATGAGTGACCTGGGGTCATCAAAATGAAAAAAAAAAAACTATGCCAGTACAGCAAATCAAGCAAATAGAAATTGGAACAAATGGAACAAAAATATTGTACAAACGTAGATCGATGTTAAATCAAATATTCCCTTGAGCGCAAGTTGGCCAGGATAGATTTGTATTGACTGATCATAATACAATTACAATTATGTTACGTAACATGAAACGGATATTGGGAGACTTTCGTATAAAATGTAAATAGGCAAGGATATACGAGTTAAATGCAGTTGCAAGTGAAGTGATCTGCAACACGGCAGTGAGCTAACTTAAGGGCTTTGAATGAGATATTAGAGCCCATTTCACGAACCCTTGATCTGATTAGCAAAGTACATGGTACTTAAGGGATTGAGAGGGCAAATGTTAATAGAAGACATGAGGCACTCACACTCAAGCACATGCACAGACATACACACACATACGTATACAACAAGACAACCAGTGACGTTACCACGGCACTTGTGCCATGCTAGGTGCACCTTATACAAAGACAAAGATCCCCCATATAGCCTTGACAGACTGTTGGGGCAAGTGCTGTCAGCGAGCAACTATGAAGGCCGGCACGACACATAAGGGGGTGGGTGGCCAGCACCACGTTCGGCCACCTTTGTCTCCTGGGTGGTGATGTTTGCACACCGTACAAGGTACTCATTTGAGGCTGAGTTGACCGAGGCAAGGCCGAGGAATGGTTCAGCTTATACACATACACACATGCTTTCAAGCACAGAACTACACAAACGTGCGCATCTATACAAATATTGTAGCTGAGTGCAAGATCCAGCAGTGGACAGATCACTGCCGACGATGGCGGCAAAGTGGAGGATGACGCAGAAGGATGACGGGCGGCCCGGTGTTCACCTGGGGGTGCCTCTGGTTGACGGCGATGGCGAGCACGTGCCCCTCGCTGGAGAGACGCGCCACGTACGCACCGCGCGACTTCACGGCCTCGCACGCGGGGGAGAGGGAGCCCAGTGCGCAGGCAAACCCGTGCCACGTGGCACTGAATGGCGCCACGCTGGGGAAGGCATGGACAGAGGCGGCGGTCATGCTCTGTAGTAAACAACTCGTCCTTCGCTCACCCACACACACCGCTCACCCTTCACTCACCCGCACACACCGCTCACCCTTCACTCACCCGCACACACCGCTCACCCTTCACTCACCCACACACACCGCTCACCCTTCACTCATCCGCACACACCGCTCACCCTTCACTCACCCGCACACACCGCTCACCCTTCACTCATCCACACACACCGCTCACCCTTCACTCACCCACACACACCGCTCACCCTTCACTCATCCGCACACACCGCTCACCCTTCACTCACCCGCACACACCGCTCACCCTTCACTCACCCACACACAACGCACATTCCTTCGCTCACCCACATACACCTCTCATTCTTCGCTTACCCACACACACCGTTCATCCTTCGCTCACCCACACACACCACTCACCCTTCACTCACCCACACACAACACACATCCCTTCACTCACCCATATACACCACTCATCTTTCACTCACCCACGCAAGCCGCGTGGTGAGCGGTAGCGTGGGAGCCCCGCAGCGGGCTGTGAGGTTGGCGGCAGAGCGAGGGAGGAGGCTCGCGGCTCACCTGAAGAGCGCGTCCGAGCCGTCGAGCCAGCGGAGGAGGAGGCTCGACATGATGAGACTCTCGCCGGCGCTGAACACAAACGAGCAGAGGCAGCAATCGCCCAGCTCCTGCACGCGACGGGGACCGGAGGGGCGACATCGTGGAGGAGGCAGTACACATTCACACACTCAAAGCAACATTTGTGACTCGGTTTTCCTAAAAAACAAAGTCGGAATAGAAAAGTAGCAAGTGATGTTGATATAAAGAACTCTGACAGAAGGCTGAGGTCAGGCATGCCCCATGTAATTAACGGACTAATTAACTGGCAAACAAGCTAATAAGACCAATTACTGTGGCCAGCACCTGACCTCTGCTCCGCTGTGCAAGAAGCCGAGCTGTGCTCGTGAGCACGAGTGGCAGCAACCCATTCTCTGAGCCCTCAATCGCACACGCACGTGCGTGCAGGAACTAATGCTGCGGTCAGCCTAATCGTTAGCAGCTGAGCTGTGCATTGTGCTCTGTCTTTTTCCACACGTGCAGAATTTTAATTGTTCAGCTCAGCGCTCCAGATAAGCGACGTCCAGGGATCTCAAAGGCAGTTCTGTGATATTTCACTTTCGTGGACTCTTCTCCAACACAAAGAGTAGGACTGCTCTGCGAGAATTCCAGATGTTTCCGACTCATGAGGCCAATAGCACAGGGAGAGAGCCCTTATGTCAACCTGCTGCTGGATGAAGGCCTCCCAACGCTCTCTAACTCTAGCGCCGGCGCTCACCGGATCTGTGAAGAACACCGCGTGCGCCGCGGCCTCCTTGTCGGCGGCGCCGGGCAGCGGCACGTCGCTAGGCGGAGGCAGCTGAGCCCAGTGGCCAAGCAGGAGTGAGCCCGGCACGGCGTGCGGGGGGCCCTCCACCCCGCGCAGCTCCCACAGCAGGGGCCCGTCCGGGGACCCCCCAAGCAGCACGCGCCGGCCCTCGTCCGAGGGGAGCACCCACAGACGGGCGGTCGAGCCTGGGAGCAAAAGGAAATTCAAACGCTTGCGGTCTGTTCGTATTTAGCGAACGGTGTTGTTTTAATTGCAATGCCTTATCCTCGTTGTGTGAGATTTCCTCACCTTCTAATCGGATGCAACTCCCAATCGGTTCAGTAGCCTCCTTGTCGGCGATTTTGTAATTAATTAATCGTAATGCTCTACAAATCTAAATCCTAATCCTCAGCAGAGCAGATGGGTAACATCAAGTCACATGTAACTATGAGGCGTGTGGCGATTGCAGGACCCCCAGGCAAACATTTGCAAAGGTTCAAGAATCCATCTTACTATAATCTCCTGGCCACCTCGCAACTCAAGCCAACAACACTTAATATATTAGACGAGGTGGCCGGGAAATGACAGTACAGCAAGTGGGTTGCGCGAGAATTCAGATGAGCATTCAGACTGCACTAGGACTCATCGGTACTGCCATGGCTACGTTTCTTGGTCCTGTACAACTGCTAACACTAACCCAGCCATCCTGTCCCTTTGGCATTCACTTCAAGCTTCAAGTGTATTTAGTTTATCCAGGTGTCGACAACTCGGGAGACCAGGATGAGTCCCGTTTGCATGAGTGACCCGGGACACCAAAAAAGAGCAATAACGTACACCCAAGTACAGCCTTGAAGCATATAGAAATAACAGCAAAAAACCACCATGTACCAGCAAAGGCAGCCAAACAGAAATCAGGGCAGAGATAACCGCGTTACACTTCTCGGTGAGTGGTGTGCCAGGCGCGGCACCTTGTTCGCCCGCACTGCTCGTGAGCGCCAGCACGGCCGGGTGGGCGGGTGCCGTCTTCAGTGAGTCCGTGTCCTTGTGCCACAGGAACAACTCCCCGCTCACCAGCACGCCGGCGAGCCACGCGCCTACGCTCGCACACACGCACACACGGACAGAGAATACAAACCACAGCATCAGCCGGTGCCAGCAAGAATCTGGTACCCACGAAAACCGGTACCAGCAAAATCCGGTAGCAATGAAATCTGGCACCCGTGAAATCCACCACCCATACCATCTGGCACCCCAAGATCTGGCATTCGCTTAATCCAGCAGCCATGAAATCAGAGGTGCCAAATAAATTGGGCACCCAATGACGCCGGCAGCAGTGTGGGCGCTTTGCGACTTGCCGTTTCTGGACGGCGCCATGGCGACGACGCGCGGGAGCAGCGGGTGGAGGCGTGGAACTCGGCGCCGCGTGCGTCCCGACGGTAGGAAAAGTACCGAGGCGCGGCGCTCGTCCAGCAGCAGCAGGTTCTCCGAGTCCTGGCGGTGCCGGTACCGGCGGTGGCACCGGTGGTGGCGCACGGAGAAGAACGGTGCGAGATTAGCCGTGGTTTACGGCGAGGCGCAACCTGGACGTGGTCGGGTGGCTCGCGGGTGGTTCATCATGGCTGTGTCAGAGACACTGAGATGTTTGTTGCATGGCGTCAAAAGTACGCTGTATTATTTTACCATCATGCTTGTTTAGCCTGGAAAGCCCCACTGAATCTCATGACTATTGTCAGGAGGGTCCTGCCAAATTTTCGCAAGAGGGAGGCGATGATTGCTATGCGTAACGTAAAATAATTACAAATAAATCTTCTTTATACTTTTCAATTCTCAGAGCTGATATTTTTACCCAACCTTTTTCGTGATGACATTTTAGTGCAGTCTTTATCAATTCGCTAAACTTTAGCATCATGATTACACAAGGCCGGATGGCTGAAACCTGGCTCCCCACGGCACCAGCTCAGTAATCTCACCCATAAGCCACGTGGCCTCCACTCCCATGCCAAAGGTTGAGAGTTAAGTACCAAAACAAAATCCACGCAGCTCGATACATCCAGCCTTTTGCACCAGAGTGCACGGCACGGGTGGTTTTCCACTGGCTATTCGCTGAGCGATGCCGGTACCACACCGCGACATTCAAACTGAACCTGGCTCGGGACGAAGCAGGGACTGGGACAATGACACGTCCAGCGCATGTGACCTCAACGGCACGGCTCGGCTTGTGAAGTTTAAAAACCGGGTGCCTCTGGAGCCGCGCCGAACTGGTTCGGCACGGTTCGGTTGTATGGTGGGGAAAAAGTAAGTATTGTGTCAAAAGCGACATCCTACCAGGCCCATCCATCTGATCTGAGGCCATGGCTTCCTTCGCTTGATGCTGGCCAAGGCCAGAACCTCCAATCTTCCCTGCATACTCCTGCAGAAGCCTGCACACACAAGTAGACACACAGGCTGCTGATGATCCTACAGATGTTTTATTCCACTTATAATGTTACTGATTTAGCTGCTGCTAATTATGATGCTGACGCTGATGATCCTGCTGATGATAATGCTTATAAAGATGTAACTATTTATGCTGATGATGATGCTGATGATGATGCTACTAATGATGACAACGTTGCTGCTAAAGATGGTGCTAATACTGATGCTGCTCATGACGACAGTGATGGTGCTGATGGCACATTTGATCGTGTGGATGATGATGATGCTTATAATAATGCGAATAAAGTTTTAACTTCTTACGCTACTGAATATAATGCTGATGATAATGCCGCTGCTGACGATAAATGCTGCTGATGGCAATTCGACTGATACTGAAGATGCTTCTGATGCTGCTGTTACTTATACTGAATATGCTGGTTATGTTGGTGTTGCTGCTGCTAAAGATGCTGGTGATGATGATGCTGGTGATGATGCTGCTGGTGATGATGCTGGTGATGATCCTGGTGATGATGCTGCTGGTGATGATGCTGCTGGTGGTGATGATGATGATGATGCTGGTGATGATGATGCTGGTGATGATGCTGCTGGTGCTGCTCGTGATGATGATGCTGGTGATGATGATGCTGGTGATGATGATGCTGGTGATGATGATGCTGGTGATGATGATGCTGGTGATGATGATGCTGGTGATGATGATGCTGGTGATGATGATGCTGCTGGTGATGATGATGCCGGTGATGACGATGCCGGTGATGATGCTGCTGGTGATGATGATGCTGCTGCTGCTGCTGCTGCTCGTGATGATGATGCTCGTGATGATGATGCTGGTGATGATGATCCTGGTGATGATGATGCTGGTGATGATGATGCTGGTGATGATGATGCTGGTGATGACGATGCCGGTGATGATGCTGCTGGTGATGATGATGCTGCTGCTGCTCGTGATGATGATGCTCGTGATGATGATGCTGGTGATGATGATCCTGGTGATGATGATGCTGGTGATGATGATGCTGGTGATGATGATGCTGGTGATGATGATGCTCGTGATGATGATGATGCTGGCGATGATGATGCGGCGTCTTCTGCTAATAATGTTGCTGAGGATGTTGCAGCTGATACCGCTGCTGATGATGATGATGAATGCTGCTGATTATGCTGATACCACTGCTGCTGATGATGAATGCTGCTGATGATGCTGGTGCTGCTGATGATACTGGTGCTGATGATGACTGCTGCTGATGATGCTGGTGCTGCTGATGCTGATGAGGCTGGTGCTAATAAGGCTGATAAGGCTGCTGCTGATGAATGCTGCTGATGAATGCTGATGATGATGCTGATGATGAATGCTGCTGATGATGCTGGTGCTGATGATGACTGCTGCTGATGATGCTGGTGCTGCTGATGCTGATGAGGCTGGTGCTAATAAGGCTGATGATGATGAGGCTGCTGATGATGATGCTGATGATGATGCTGATGGTGAATGCTGCTGATGATGATGGTGATGTGGCGCTAACCTCGACCCTCGCCTCAACTCTTCCTGCTCAGTCCACGCCGCCGCTGTCGCTCGCGTCCATCCTCACCGCCTCGCGGTGCCGCTCCACGCGCCGCTTCGCCTGTGGGAGTTGTTCACTTGTGGTTTACCACTTCTTCTTCTTGCCGATTGTTGTTGTTATTGTTGTTGTTTATTTGTCGGCGACTGCGATCGAGACCCCTCGAGTCCGAGGGCCGCCGTTCGAACCCCACGCCGCTTCCGTCGTCAGGGGGCGTGGCGGGTGCGTCATCCATGTGACCACGCCCCGGGACACGCCCCACTTCCGGTGTAAACATCCGGTGGGGGGGGGTGGCGAGTCGCTGACAGACGCGGGAGCTCCCGCGGGCAGGCGAGGCTCTGCGGTAGCCGCGTGGCCAGCCGCCGCGTGCCCCCCCCACCGCGTGCCCCCCCCACCGCGTGCCCCTCCCCCATCGCCGGCCACCGCGTGCCCCCCCCCCCACCGCGTGCCCCCCCCCCCCACCGCGTGCCGCCCCCATCGCCGGGGCCACCACGTGCCCCCCCACCGCGTGACCCCCCACGGGCCACCGCGTGCCCCCCCACCCCCGGGGCCACCGCGTGCCCTAGCAGTTCACAAATCCTTGCAAGATCTGGACACATTCTCATCAGTGAGCTCCTCCGCTGGCTGTGTCATCACGTAGCCCGCATGCTCAGCCACCGCATGCTCAGCCACCGCATGCTCAGCCACCGCATGCTCAGCCACCGCATGCTCAGCCACCGCATGCCCAGCCACCGCATGCCCAGCCACCGCATGCCCAGCCACCGCATGCCCAGCCACCGCATGCCCAGCCACCGCATGCCCAGCCACCGCATGCCCAGCCACCGCATGCCCAGCCACCGCATGCCCAGCCACCGCATGCCCAAGCAGCTTCTGTTTGGCCGCATAGAGGCGGGCTAAACGGGCACGACACGGGCTGGAGAAGAAATAGAGCTGATGCGGTCCGGGAGGATGTGGAGCTAAGTGGATTTGCCGACGACCGGTACCAGCGGTGTCAAGATCGGCTTCTTTGGAGGAGACTCGTGAAGGACGCTGCTGCTACTGGGCAGTTGGAGGCAGTCGCTCTCCAGCAACAGCGGAGGGCGGAGGAGCGACGCTCACAACAACGAGCAGAGCGCCGGGCGGCTAAGATGCAACTAGTTGGCACAGCAAGGGGCACAGCTGTTGTGCATTTCTACCGGTCATCTCAGTCAGCCGACCCATGGCACCCGGATCTGTCCCGTGACCTCCTGCCAGCGAACCTTCGACACTTCACGAGGCCTCGGAGTGCACCTAGCCTGGCACAACCGTCGTGGTGACGTCACCGCCACTTAGTGGCGAATGGCATTGTTGTGTGGAAGTGATTGGTGGTGATGGTAGTCTTTGTCTTTTGACGATGGTGGTTGCAGCATTAGCGATGATTGTTAGTAAGAGTAATTCATGGTCGTGATGCTGGTTGTAGTAATGATGATGGTGATGGCAGTGGTGATGGCGCGGGTGTTGATGATGATGGTGGGTGACGATTCTGATCATGAATATACTAAAGATGATGATCATAATCACGATGGTGACCAAACAATACACACTGAGCCACGGTCATCGTGCTGTGTGTGCGTATGGCTGAAACACAATGATTTAAGGGTGGTGATGATGATGCAGGCGACGATATAAGAAGAACAGCAGGTGGTGCTATAGTGCAAAATGTGACGGCAACACCGATTTAATGTTCACGTGAATCAATGACTCGAACTCAGAACAGTCCCACTCACTGTCCGCATCGACTCGACCTGATTTCATATTACAAGTGTGTTCTCAACACGCGCACATTGTTCAGAATGCCTAAGAATAAAAAAACGAATATTTGCGGAGACAAAGGCGGCCGGGCGGACGTGGTGCTAGCCTCATCCGTGTCCTTGTTGGCAGGGTGGTGGTGGCGTTCGCACGTAATCCAGCACTGTGAAGGCGGCGAGGGTTAGTGGATCACGCAAATGTTGTGAAAACGCTCCATGGTTGTCGAGGCGTTGCCATAACTCTGGCTCGTCAGGCAAAGGCAGTTCAGCAAACAAATGTGGATTCCGCCCGTTCCATCTGTGTGGGTTAGACTTTTCCCCTCGCACGCGTTGGATATTTGCGGATATTCGGGTTTCCTCCCACATATGGACTAGCCGATAACTTCACGGATAGAGGACTAATCTTGATTTGAAGCTTTTGTGACTGCAGGAATCCATACTCTTTGGTTCTTTCGGTAAAGTCACGTCGGTATAAAATAAAATAAATCACGACGTTTCGGGCGCAACACAAGCGTCCATCATCAGGTGGGAAAGCATCGATGACTGCAGATCTTGGGCAACTGTTGACGTCGACTAACCGCGTGGCTGGCTTCCCACTTGTTGGTGGCTCCTCGCGCCTCTGAATCGTTCTCTGTTCGAGCGTGAAAATATTCTGTCCGCGTTATAAATTTAAATACCTATTGTTTATACATTCTGCTTATCGTAATCTACGGGATTGTTAAACATTTTTAATCGCAAAAAAACCTCCACAAAATCTAGATAATTATAGCGACGCAAGTCTTACACGGAAGTCAGCTGAAATTCACCTGAATAGAATTCATACTCTTTGGTTCTTTCGGTAAAGTCACGTAGGTATAAATTATATACCGAAAGAACCAAAGAGTATGGATTCCTGCAGTTACGAAAGCTTCAAATCAAGATTGAATAGAATTCGTGGACAAAGATAACTGAAGAGTGCTTAGATAAGTGTGGAGAGATACGTGACCTGAATTACACTGAGAAAACGGGATGAGGAAGACGTGGCTCATAGAACAAATGCAAATCAGAGACATGATTTTTCCTAAAGATAAGTACATGTGCTTGGGCCAGGACACGGCGTGGCTACGAGGGATAACTATCGGTGGTCGAGACTCATAACGGAGTGACAAGCCAAGGAGAACACGCCCGAGTGAACGTCCACCGTAGCGGAGATGGAGCCATGAAATCGGCTCGCGTGCAGGGACTCGATTGATTGTGTTGCATCGCGAGACCATCAGAGGAGGCGAAGATGGCTATGGGGGGCCCTCATTCAGAAGTGGATTGATATTTGGCTGATAACGATCACGTACAGGCAAAACCTGTTGAATCCGTTTATGCAAACGGTGTCGTCAAACCGCATTTCATATCACTTCATTTGTATTCCTTGTTAAGTCTTTTCTTAAACAAATTCTGTCGATGCAAACCACAGATAGAGAGTTACGCGAGTGAGTTTCAGCTGGCACGAGAGATCGTTTTTGATAGCCGCACGATCCGCCTGGAATCATCGCGCGTGGCTTCCCTGATCCGGAACCGCAGCGAATTGATAAGGCGCGGATGTGTTCGTGCGCGGCCACTTTGTCAATCCACTGCTGGATGATGGCCCTCTGAACTCCCGCGTGGCTCGTGGGGGTTATTTAGCACACCACATCCAGTATTCTTCTCGTTATGGTCGTGGCTACATGGTCACGTGCATATTATTCCAGCCTATACCGGCGACTTGGAAAATATGCGCACACCGGGCAAACCACGTTCAGTATCCCTCTCTCAAGGGCTGTGGATAAAAGGTCACGCGCACACTACATACTATTCATTGAGTCATAGCCACTGATACAGACTGCCAAGATGAGACGAGTGTTATACACGTGTACACGTGCGCTTTCTTTTTTTTTCAATCCGTTGCATGTGCGGGTCGTGGGGAGCTATCTGGCCATACTTCACCGCGCTGGTCAGTGCGCGTTTGTGACAGGGGACGCCCAAGACCGGTTCAGGTATCACAACCGCTGTTCGTCGACTGCGCCACTGCTCCACCCCAAAGTTTGAAAACGGAGTACTATTTAAACTGGCGGGTGTCGGGTGGCACAAGAAACAATATTTTGTTCTTTGCATGCTTGATACAAAAATACATTGACAGATAACACAACCTCGGTAATGCATCTCTTAACAGTGCCTCCATACACACGGTTACACTTCACAAACATTCCGAAATGTAACAAACATCGGAACATTTGAAATCGGTCTATTTTTGATGCATAAAATCAGCTCGCTTGTGCGTGCCCACGATAAGCGGGGAGCGCGCGCTCGGGCGCAGCAGGGGCTGGGCACCCTGAGAGATGACACTGGCTTTGGGTGGAGGGCCTCCATCCAGCAGTGGATTGACCACTGCCGATGTGATGATGACAACGACGACGACGACGATGAAGAATTCTCGAATTCAGATACGCACACCGGACGCTTTTCTCAACAATGTTGCCCGTCCACTTTCGTCGCACAGACCCTTGGCACTGCAGTCCTATTATCACAACACATTGGCACTCAATACACACATAGGCAAAGGCGCAAACCCTGCAATTTTGCCTGCTCCCGCCACTGCTGGCAGATTGGCCGCCACTCGAGGGAGCTCTAGGAGGGTACGTCGGCCCACTCTCTCACGCGAGTACCCACACCTCGCCCCACCACTCTCGACATGCTGCTTGATCGGCGTTACTGCGGTCTACGCGTTTGTTGTACTGCTTGCTGGGTATTTGGTGCGGGGTGCGGGGTGGGAAGTCCACCATCGGTTCAACTGCCGCGCCGTTCCGAATAGAAACGGCGACCTCGGGATCGGCCCGGGATCGGCCCGGGCGTTGCGAACCAATTGAACGACGGTAGCTTCCCCCGTTGACAATAACATCGATCAATTATCCGGATTATAAGACGCTTCGGAAAGTAAAACTTACCCCCCCTCCCCCCTCCACAAATGCGTGCACGGTTTCCCGATGCACACAGATCTGGGCACACACAAACACGGA
Organism: Petromyzon marinus; assembly: GCF_048934315.1. Taxonomy (NCBI): domain Eukaryota; kingdom Metazoa; phylum Chordata; class Hyperoartia; order Petromyzontiformes; family Petromyzontidae; genus Petromyzon; species Petromyzon marinus. The sequence goes on along the minus strand of NC_133710.1, from coordinate 3,086,137 downwards.
CAACTACCGGATTGTAAGGCGCCTCTCCCCCCCCCCCACTCCATCCTCTGAACTTTTGTTTCAAAATACAATTTGGAGAGCGAGGTGACTGCCCCGCGTGTGTCGCTCCACCGTTTGGACTCGAGTCGCTAAGTGCTGTCAGTCAACTTCGCCATCTGCCCGAGAGTCGTCATTCTTCCTCGTTCCGTGTAGCCACTGCACTCTCGATAAAGCGGCGCTCAAAGCAAGCGATCTGAAGCAATCGTCGACAGCTTTAAACCACCGTGCCCTCTTGAATAAAACTGCCTGGCGTGTGATGCTGGTATAGTGGTGGTTGGTATGTGAGCAATGTTGGAGATTTTCCACTTTGGCGGTGGTGGGGGGTGGTGATGATGGTGGTGGTGGTGGAGGTGGTGGAAGTGGTGGTGTGGTGGAGGTGGTGGTGGAGGTGGTGGTGGAGGTGGTGGTGGATGAGGTGGTGGAGGTGGTAGTGGAGGTGGTGGTGGTGGAGGTGGTGGTGGTGGAGGTGATGGAAGTAGTGGTGTTGTGGAGGTGGTGGTGGTGGTGGAAGTGGTGGTGTGGTGGAGGTGGTGGTGGAGGTGGTGGTGGATGTGGTGGAGGTGGTGGTGGAGGTGGTGGAGGTGGTGGTGGTGCAGGTGGTGGAGGTGGTGGTGGAGGTAGCGGTTAGCGCGCTGCACTACGAACTCGGCCACCCGAGTTCGATTCCCGCTCACGGCCAAGCACCGGTGACGATTATTTGCACCGGTCCTGGGCCTCCCCTAGGTCGACTCAGCCTCAAATGAGTACCTGGTGTGGTGTGTAAACATCGCCACTCGGGAGACAAAGGCGACCAGGTGTGCTGCTGTTTCGATCTTTAAAGGTGCACGCTAACAGCACTTAGCCCAACAGTCTGTTAACGCTAAATCTTTGCTGCATCATGAGACCGAGTGAGAGGGCGACGGCTTGGCGTCGCCTTCACCCAGCAGTGAATAGATCATGGCCGATAAAACAAAATCTTTACGTTACAAACGCGAGTGCCATCTGGCAAAATCCAAACTCTGCCTTCTCCACTCGTGAGTCGACTCAGCCTAAAATAATTGCACGGTACGGGATTGAGTGTAACGATGTCCACGTGAGCAATGGGAAAACAAAAGCGACCGGAGAGCGCGTGATTGTCTCCCCACCCACTCCTTTAGAAATCATTCTCACTATTACGTTACTCGGATTGAGTTGTATTACTCTGAGTAGCATTCCGCTGGCGTGAAATGTCCTCCGGCTAATGAGAGCGACACACAAGCCCGGCGCAACCCAAGTGACTCTCACCTGAATCACGGCGGCGCAGGTGCAATTCCACTCCAATTTGGCAACTCGGCTGTGACGCGCAGCGAAACGGACACTCGCAGCAGAAACTGGAACAAAAGAAGCGAGGTAGAGAAGGCGTTCGATTTGGAGGTGCACTCCTCCTCTGCCATGGTAGGGAGCTGATGAGCAACGTTCAATGCCCAGGTTGGTGAGTGGACGGCTCCAGAAATAGCCCGGGGTGGAAGTCGCGGATAGCCGTAAACTCACTCAAGAGAGATCCATAGACGCACAGAGAACGACACTCTCACAAAGAGACCCACAGACTCACACAGGAAACCCATGTTCTCAAAAAGAAACACAAGGGCGAATGGTCGGGTGTGGGTCGTGCCCTTGCTGACGCGTTTGCCGTGCCGTGTTTTCGAGGGACATACTCAAGGAATACGTGGATCAGGAAACGAACACCGTCGTGGTAAAGTATGGTCAAACGACCCCTGTGAGGCCCTTGTCCAGCAGTGGGTCGACGCGACGTGCCGTGCACGCGCTGCGTGCACCCCGCACACGCAGCGCGGAGCTGTGATTGCTTGTGACCGCTCGCTGGGTTCCGTGGCACGCATGGCCGATGGCTCCGCTCATCGAGTTACCGCCGCAATTTGTAGGGGACACTCGAGAAGGGGGCAGCGTGAGGGGGGGGGGGTGGGGGGGCAATCATCGCGGCTACGCGCCCCTGCACGCGGCAGGTGCCGCTACCCCCAACACTCTCCCCAACACTCTCCCAACACTCTCCCCGCTCTCACCAACTCTCTCCCCACTCTCTCCAACACTCTCCTCGCTCTCCCCAACCCTCTCCTCACTCTTCCCAACACTCTCCCCGCTCTCACCAACTCTCTCCCCACTCTCCCCAACTCTCTCCTCGCTCTCCCCAACACTCTCCCCGCTCTCCCCAACTCTCTCCCCACTCTCTCCAACACTCTCCTCGCTCTCCCCAACCCTCTCCTCGCTCTTCCCAACACTCTCCCCGCTCTCACCAACTCTCTCCCCACTCTCCCCAACTCTCTCCTCGCTCTCCCCAACACTCTCCCCGCTCTCACCAACTCTCTCCCCACTCTCTCCAACACTCTCCCCGCTCTCCCTAACACTCTCCCCGCTCTCCCCAACTCTCTCCTCGCTCTCCCCAACACTCTCCCCGCTCTCACCAACTCCCTCCCCACTCTCTCCAACACTCTCCTCGCTCTCCCCAACCCTCTCCTCGCTCTTCCCAACACTCTCCCCGCTCTCCCTAACACTCTCCCCGCTCTCCCCAACTCTCTCCTCGCTCTCCCCAACACTCTCCCCGCTCTCCCCAACTCTCTCCCCAACACTCTCCCCGCTCTCCCCAACACTCTCCGCAACACTCTCCCCGCTCTCCCCAACTCTCTCCCCGTTCTCACCAACACTCTCCCCGCTCTCCCCAACACTCTCCCCGCTCTCCCCAACTCTCTCCCCGCTCTCCCCAACTCTCTCCCCGCTCTCCCCAACTCTCTCCCCGCTCTCCCCAACACTCTCCTCGCTCTCCCCAACTCTCTCCCCGCTCTCCCCAACACTCTCCCCGCTCTCCCCAACTTTCTCCCCGCTCTCCCCAACTCTCTCCCCGTTCTCCCCCAACACGCTCCCCACTCTCCGCAACACTCTCCCCGCTCTCCCCAACTCTCTCCCCGTTCTCACCAACACTCTCCCCGTTCTCCCCCAACACTCTCCCCGCTCTCCCCCAACACTCTCCCCGCTCTCACCGACACTCTCCCCGCTCTCCCCCAACACTCTCCCCACTCTCCGCAACACTCTCCCCGCTTTACCCAACACTCTCCCCGCTCTCCCCCAACACTCTCCCCGCTCTCCCCCAACACTCTCCCCGTTCTCCCCCAACACTCTCCCCGCTCTCCCCCAACTCTCTCCCCGTTCTCACCAATACTCTTCCCGCTCTCCCCCAACACTCTCCCCACTCTCCGCAACACTCTACCCGCTCTACCCAACACTCTCCCCGCTCTCACCAACACTTTCCCCGCTCTACCCCAACACTCTCCCCGCTCTCCCCCAACACTCTCCCCACTCTCCGCAACACTCTCCCCGATCTACCCAACACTCTCCCCGTTCTCCCCAACTCTCTCTCGCTCTCCCCAACTCTCTCCCCGCTCTCCCCAACACTCTCCCCGCTCTCCCCCAACACCCCCCATCCCACTCCTTCAGTCGCTCCGTCGTTTATTTAATTGGAGGGAAGTGAAACCCGAGGCTGAGCTCTCATTCGCTTCAATTGAGGCAGCGGCGCCCACGCGTGCGTGATTGTGTGTGGGGGGGGGGGGGGGTGTTGGGGGGGGGGTCGGGGGGCGTGGGGTGTGAGAGTGGGGGGCGCAGGGTGTGAGTGGAGGGGGGGGGGGCTGTGTATGGTGGGTGAACGCGCAGAGCGGTGGCGCAGTGGTTAGCGCATTGCGCTGTTCTCGAGTTGCGTCTCTCCAGACAGGTTGATGATTTCATGCTTTGGCCAAGAAAGCCACACTGAGACCGAAGACAATGAGGTGCGTTTCGCGATAGCAGCAAACCCGAGAACCGGGAGGAAACCAACGCAGAGCAGACCAACAAGCAACAAAACGTGCCCCGTATGGCCTTTAACCTGCTGTTGGAGCTGTTTGCGACCACCTATGAAGGCCAATGGGGCATAGCAGGGCGTGGTGTGGTCAGCACTGCGCGAAGCCGCCCTCTGTCTCCCCAGGTGCGATGTTTACACACCGCACCAGGTCCTAATTTAAGGCCGAGTCTACCTAGGGGGGGATATGTCCAGTAGGGGCGGGTTACAAAGTTAGAACAACAATTTTTTCTTAAACCTGGTAGGAGTCCAACGTATAGAAAAGCTTAGAAAGATACTAAAACTAAGTAAATACAATCAATAAAGTATGTAAGTACAAATTGCATAAGTACATCCATTTTTTGATGATTTGTGTAGCACTAAATGCAAGCTTGGGCAAGGCAGCAAAACAACAATTCCCAGACGACACGAAGACAACACATAGTCCCTCAATACAATTGCACGTAAAAATGTAACTATCGAGTACATGGGTAAGGCTCAAAGTTGGAATTCACACATTTGCAAATGTGTATCTATCCAGCACTAATCTTCTGCGGCAGGATATTTGTTGAAGCAAAGTGTCACGACGTGAAGGGAGCAAACCAAAGGGGGTGTTCCAAAACGTTGGTGCTTCAACGTCTCCGTCGCCAATTCCGATGTGTCTATTCTCGTCGTGCGCATGGCAGGAGCAATGTGGAGGTCTGCTGGGCACGACGAGAGGGCTTTCGGAGGGCTGTTGGTGTCGCTTTTATATTCCTCCTCATCCTTAGGAGGAGCGCAGAGTTAACGGTGGTTTGCTATATGGTCCATATCATAAGACAATTTTTTTAGTGTTAGATCGCGTAAATGTACAAATGTGTCGTTAAAACCCGCCACCACCCGACACAGCCAATGTGTAAGGGTTGGCACGTAAAAAGAACATGCCAATTTGTAACTAGTACAGCACACCGGTGTGTTGGAGATTAAATCAACATCAATTACAATCTGATCCTCCGTTTCGTACTCAGATTGAAAATATTGTAACGAATTGGCACGTTCTGTTTACGTGACAAACCTTACTAATTATCTGTGTCGGGTAGTGGCGGGTTAAACGACACATTTATACATTTACACGATCTTTCCCAAAAAAAATTGATATTCTGGATGATATTGGTGTTAAACTATATGGTCCATAGTTTGAGGCTCGTGGCCAACAGGCTTGCCGTTCATTCTCTATGACGAAGATGCGCAACATCGGCCTGTCGATGATCTGATGCGGTTGATGGTTTCGCTACTGTTGTGTGTTCGAGGGGGACTCTGAGAGCTAAGACGAGGTGCGATGATGATGTTCGGGTTCTCGAATGAGGAGGTGTTTATTATCCTGGACGTGCGCGTTATTCCACTCCGTTGGCACAGCAGCAGCAAAACTAAAAACTAAATTTTATTTAACCAGGTAAGGCCCATTGAGTTGTGTAGCTCTCATTCAGAAGCGACCTGGCAAACACATGCTAGCTCAACGAAGTGGCCTATCATGTGGACATTTATAGCGGTCGAATGCTCTAAACTATCGTTTCTGAAGGTGGAGCGAAAACCCGGAGGACCTGGACAAAAATCCACGCGATCACGGGCAGAGCATGCAAACTCCAAATATACAATCGTCAGGATCAGGATCGAACACACGACTTCCTGCATACCAGGCGAGGTAGTTAACATCTCCTAGCCACCATGGCGCATTAGGATGGTGACCACAGCAGCAGCAACAGCAGCGCGATCCCAGAAGGGATTGGATCGGGACGGCGAGGAAGGGACAATTTTGAGATCTTGCTCGACCAGCGGCACCTCGTCCGAGTTCAATTTAATCGCGCGTGGTGGTGCTTCCTGCATGCAATCTCAGTGCAGATGTTCCATTTCTCTAAATACTTTTTTGTTGTTGTTATTGCTACTCGTAAAACATGAAGGCATATTTTTTTGTGAGTAAGTTGTTTAGGTAGGGTTTGCGTTCGCGACGGCTTAAATACGAGTGGCCACGTGTGATGAGCCGCGTGGGTGTCGAAGGATCGTGCTTGAGAGAGGGAGGGAGAGGCAGTGGTGTTTAGAGTTTGTCTCAACTCACCCGCTAAGCCGCTTAAAGCTTCCATCCCCCCCCCCCCACCCTCTGTCCTGGCTCTCTCCGTGCTACTGATAAGCGAGCATCGCACACACGAGGAGGGGGCCAGCAGAGAGTGGCCACGTTTCCGTGACCGGCAGAATTAGGTCCGGCCTCTATCTCTTTCTCTCTCTACACACCTTGAGAATATACTTTGTTTTACAAGTAAAATGTATTAGTATTCTTAAGAAGGTCGTGCATTCTTTTTGTTTAATGTTTTCTCTCATTTGTATTGTGTTGCTTATCCCCGAATTATATTTGCTTTCATGATAAAGGCTTTTGGGTTATATCGCGTGAATATAAATGTGTCGCAACCCTCCACCACCCGACACGGCCAATCAGTAAAAAAATGTGTCACGTTAACAAAACGCCAATAAGTTACTTCTCCAGCCCACCGGCGTGTTTGAAGAGTGAATCCACAACATTCATGTGGTGTGCTGAAGAAGTATCTTATTGGCGTTTTGTTAACGTGACACATTGTTTTGCTGATTGACCGTGTCGGGTGGTGGAGGGTTGCGACACATTTATACTTACGCGATATAACCCAAAAGCCTTTATTATGATTAATACTGGTCGCGAAAGCCTACGTGTTAAACTGTATTTGCTTTCTTGATGTCAAGCTTTCGTGACTGCAGGAATCCATACTCGTTGGTTCTGTCGGTATATATTTTATACCTACGTGACTTGACCGAAAAAAACAAAGAGTATGTATTTGCTTTCTTCGTTGTCACAGCACTTGTGATTAGACTCTTGCTTTTGTCACTGCGGTGACCCGGCTCACTCGGGCAAAATGAGACTCGTCCCCGCTCTCTTGAGCTCTCACCCTGGGCGAACAAAGTCATCTTGAAAACTCAACTTGAAACGCAATCGGCCCCACCGCTCACGAGCGTGTACACGCACACACACCACACCCCCGCCCCCCTTCAACGCGAAACAGGAACACGAACACACACGCACCGATTGCGTTTCAACTCGGGTGTTCAGGTCGATTTTGTGTAAGTAGGGGAGATCTAAAGAAAGCAGGACGGAGCCCTTGTGCAAAAGAGTGACGTGGCTCACCTAAATGGCAAAAATCAAATGACGCAAACGCAAGGGCAGCCGGCGAAGCAAACAGAAATCGGAGCCAAAACAATCGCGCTTCAGCAGAAATGAAAACCAGTGCGGAATGGACGAAAGCGAGCACCTTGCAGCACACAAATCATGCAAACCCCCCACAGAAACCCCCCCCCCTCCCATCTTATCACCCCTCCCCCCAACCCCCCCCCCCCCCCGGCTTCGATTCGACCAGAAAACTCTGAACCTCGCACGAGGGTCCAACGCGGGCGCACAGGAGGGCGGGAGTGGTGGGGGGGAGGGCCCCCCCATTCCCCAAGCCACGGCCCCCACCCACAGCTCCCACCCACAGCCTCCACCCACGGCCCCCACGCACGTCCCCCACCCACGTCCCCCACACACGGCCCCCACACACGGCCTCCACCCACGCCCCCACTCATGGCCCCCACCCACGGCCCCCAATCACGGCCCCCACCCACGCGGCCTCCACAACAAACGCCATCAATTGGTGGTCCGTGAATTGGAGCCGACTTACGTAAACCGCTCCTTTAACTCTGCACATTCGGACAGCCTACATGGGAGGTGCCTGCGCCTGTTTTCCCACTGCACGACCGAGCCGTGCCACGGCCCCGTGCGCCGAGCCAGCCCAGAGTGGCTTAGGAGGCACCCGCTTGTTTTTCCACCGCGGAACAACGAGCCGTGCCACCGATGCCACGCCACCGCAATTAACGCGCGATGATGCCCGCCGCTTGGCCCTGCTTGGCCCCGCTTGGCGAAGCGGCGAGCGCGTCGCCTCCGACTCACGCCAAACACCAGCGGCGAATTTCTCAACCGCTCCTGGCTCTCTCTCTCTCTGTCTCCCATCTCCGTCCATGCGGAATCCTGGGATCCGCGCGCGGCGCGCAAGCACCGCGGCAGTGTTGAGACTAAAAGGCGAGATGGGCCCGGTAGGGGGGGGGGGGGGGCTCACCGCACGCCACCCTCCCCTCGTGTGAGCTCGCCAAGCAGCGCCGGCGCTTCATCGTCGAGGGCCAACACCGGTGGCCTTCGCGAGAGTAATTGTACCCGCGATCGTGTGGATTACAACTCGCACGTTCTAATCACCACGAGCGCCGCCGGCACGGGCCGAGTTACTTCGTGAAGGTTTCTTGGGGGGGGGGGGGGGGGGGGTGGAGGGGTGGGGGGTCTCCAGTACCCAGATCGATCCCAGAGCTTTCCTGATCCCCCCCCCCCAACAGGGGAAATTAATAAATAATTAATCTTTCAACGCTTCCACGGACTATTTGAACACGTGTCGACAGCCCTGGATATTCCACGTTACTATGCCAGAGAGCGGTTAATCCGCGGGTCAGTCGATACTGTTGAGTTTCCGACCCAGAATCATTGAGTGGTACTCTATTTTAGCGACCACGGAAGGATGGTGAATAGCAATCGTGAAGACACACAGCAGGCGCTTAGCCACAGGGGGGTGGTGAGGAGGATGGTGAGGAGTGGGTGAGGTATGGTCAAGTTGGTGAGGGAGTGAGGGATGTTGAGGGGTAGTGAGGAAGATGTTCGTTGTGAGGGGTGGTGAGGGGGTATGTATGTTGAATTTATTTTGTACCGTACGTAGCCAACCCTGCTAATCGTTGGAGTGAGGGGGTGAGTGAGGGGCTGAGGGGTGAGTGAGTGAGGGGTGAGTGAGGGTTGGGTGAGGGGGTGAGTGAGAGGCTGAAGGGTGAGTGAGTGAGTGAGGGGTGAGTGAGGGGGTGAGTGAGAAGCTGAGGGGTGAGTGAGTGAGGGGTGAGTGAGGGGGTGAGTGAGTGAGGGGTGAGTGAGAGGCTGAAGGGTGAGTGAGTGCGGGGTGAGGGGTGAGTGAGAGGCTGAAGGGTGAGTGAGGGTTGGCTGAGGGGTGAGTGAGGGGTGAGTGAGAGGCTGAGGGGTGAGTGAGGGGTGAGTGAGGGGTGAGTGAGAGGCTGAGGGGTGAGTGAGGGGTGAGGGGTGAGTGAGGGGTGAGTGAGAGGCTGAGGGGTGAGTGAGTGAGGGGTGAGTGAGGGTTGGGTGAGGGGGTGAGTGAGAGGCTGAAGGGTGAGTGAGTGAGTGAGGGGTGAGTGAGGGGGTGAGTGAGAGGCTGAGAGATGAGTGAGGGGGTGAGTGAGAGGCTGAAGGGTGAGTGAGTGAGTGAGGGGTGAGTGAGGGGGTGAGTGAGAGGCTGAGAGATGAGTGAGGGGGTGAGTGAGAGGCTGAAGGGTGAGTGAGTGAGGGATGAGTGAGGGGGTGAGTGAGAGGCTGAAGGGTGAGTGAGGGGGTGAGTGAGAGGCTGAAGGGTGAGTGAGTGAGGGATGAGTGAGGGGGTGAGTGAGAGGCTGAAGGGTGAGTGAGAGGGTACAGGGTGAGGGGTCGTGAGAACTCGTGAACAGGGTGGAGTGAGGAGGGGTGAGTTAGGGAGTGAGTGGTGAGTGAGGAGGCGAAGAGTGAGGGCTTGTGAGCGGAGTGAGTGAGGGGTGAGGATCAGGTGTCACGGAACCCGCGTTATTCCTTTAGCAGAAGCCGTGGTGGATGTGTTGGTGGTGGTGGTTGTGGTGGTGGTGGCTGTGGTGGTGGTTGTGGTGGTTGTGGTGGTGGTGATTGTGGTGGTGGCTGTGGTGGTGGTTGTGGTGGTGGTGGTTGTGGTGGTGGCTGTGGTGGTGGTTGTGGTGGTGGTTGTGGTGGTGGTGATTGTGGTGGTCAAATTAAATATGTAACTAATAAGCTTGTGCCGGAGACCCCGGGGGGACAGGCGTCTATGACGTCTCCTGGCCAAACCCCAATTGGCGGAGCCAGGAGATTGAATCGCTACCCTTGGGGCTCCTCCAGAAACAACGAAAAGCTACTTCGTGTGGCCACGTGGAATGTTCGAACGCTCACTGCGGAGGAGAGGCTGCCACTCCTGTCGGGAGCTGGACCGGTACCGCCTGGATCTCTGTGGCATTCAGGAGGTCCGGTGGACCGGTTCTGGTTCCTGCCACCATGAGGGGTGGACAGTCCTCTACTCGGGGCAGCAGACTGCCAAACAAAAGGGTGTGGCTATTCTTTTGAACAAAAGAATGAAGGGGGCGTGGGAGCGTGGCGGTGAGGTGTGGGAAGCTGTAAGCCCCAGGCTACTTTGGGCTCGCCTTCCCATCAACCGGAGGCGAGGAGTGGTGGTCGTGGTTACTTATGCCCCCACCGAAGACGCAAATCGATGGAGGGATGCAGGGAAAGCCGATGAGTTAGATGCCTTCTATGACCTCCTGTCACAGGTGCTGGCAAAAGTGGCCCCTCGGGATAGAGTCATCTTGTTGGGTGACTTCAATGCCCGAGTTTGTCATGATGCTGGCACCTGGTCTGGAGTGATTTGAGGGCATGGACCAGATCAGCTCAATAACAACGGCAGGAGGCTGCTAGATTTGTGTGCAGCCCATGGGCTTGTAATTACCAACACGCTGTTCCGGCATCGGCGCATCCACACAACATCATGGATGCATGCCGGGTCCAGGCAAGACCATCTGCTGGACTACATAGTGACGGACCAGCGGATGCGAGCCCATGTCCTTGACACCAGTACCTACCGTGGAGCTGATCTGCCCTCTGACCATCGACTACTCATCTGTAAGATGCGCCTGCAATTCTTCCACTCCGGTGGTGGGTGTACACCCAGGACCCCATTCCAACCTAAAGAGGCCTGGTCTCAGCTGATGAAAGTTGCAAGCGAGAATTTCATCATCGCATGCGGCTGGGGTTGGCATCGTCCCCCACTCCTCCTGATGTTGAGGGTAAATGGGCGAGGTTTAGGACTGTGACTCATGCAGCTGCAATGGCTGCTTTGGGTATGCGGTCCAGACCTCCCCAGAGACCCTGGCTGACAGAGGAGGTGTTCAGGATAGTTGAGAAAAAGCGACAGGCCCACTGTCATCGGCTACAGAATCCCACGTCAGAGAATGAGGAGGCTTACCGCAGCCTTCGCTCGGAGGTTCGAAGTCACCCCCTGTGAGTGGCTGGCTGAGGTGCCATCTGTTGAGGAAGTACTGAAGGCGATCCGGAGTCTGAGACCAGGAAAGGCACCGGGCAGAGATGATCTCCCAAGCGAAATGCTGAGGGAGGGTGGCGTTTGTGCACAGACTACCCTATATGACATCATAACAACAGTCTGGATTACTGGACGGGTTCCGCAGTATTGGAAAGATGCCCTGGTGGTCCCCCTCTTTAAGAAGGGGGACCGCACAGACAGTAACAACTACAGGGGCATCTCACTCCTCAGTGTGCCGGGAAAGGTCCTGGCAAGGATTATTCAACATCGCCTTGCCAGGCACGCTGAGGAGAGGCTTGTGTAGCCCCAATACGGTTTCAGGAAAGGGCGGTCCTGCACAGATGCCAAATTTTCTGTCCGTCTGCTACAGCAGAGGTGTAGGCAATTCCAATAAGACCTATATCTCTGCTTTATTGACCTGGTCAAGGCCTATGATACCATCAGTAGGCCTGGGCTCTGGGTTGTTCTTCGTGCTTTTGGAGTCCCTGACCCCCTGCTCACGATCATTAAGGACCTTCATGATGGTGAGCAGGCCCGGGTAAAACTACGTGGCCGTGAGTCAGAGCCATTCACTGTACACCTTGGGGTGCGACAGGGATGTCCTCTGGCTCCCACATTATTTAACATCTATTTTGACCACGTAATTCGTGAAGCCTTCAATAGCTGTACCAGGGGAATCTCCATATGGTACAGATATAATGGGAGGCTGATCGATGCCCGGGTGCGGGCAAGGGATGGCTCCCTATTGCTCAACCACGTTATGTATGCCGATTATTTGGTAATAGCTGCTCATTCAGAGAAGGAGTTGGAGACGCTGCTGCTGAGACTGGAGCGTGCCACTAAGAGATGGGGCCTTACCATCAGCCCCACCAAAACTAAGCACCTGCCTGGGTATTTTGTACCATCGGACACTCCACCCCCACAACTCCCAATCGGTGATGGGGCAGTTGTGGAGAGAGTGGAGAGTTTCCCATACCTGGGCAGTGTGCTAATGACCGGCTCCAGTTTAACAGCAGAGGTCTCACTCCGAATCAGTCGAGAGGCAATATCTTTTCATCGGTTGCGTAACGCTGTGTGGAAACTACCTGGTCTGTCGCTCCACACTAAGCTTCAGGTCTTCTCGGCCACGGTCATTCCCTCCCTTCTCTACGCTTGCGAAACGTGGACCCCCCCTAATGGAACATCTTCGCCGGTTAGAAACATTTAGGCTAGCTTGCCTACGATCCATCTTGGGTTTAACCAGGCTGGATTGTGTGAGGAGCTCACAAATCCTTGAAAGATCTGAGCAAGGTCCCATCGGTGAGCTCCTCCGGCAGGCAAGGCTGCGTTGGCTGGGTCATGTAGCCCGCATGCCCAGCCACCGCATGCCGAAACAGCTTTTGTTCGGCCGGATCGAGGGGGCTAAACGGGCGTGGCACGGGCTAGAGAAGAGATGGAGTGATGTGGTACAGGAGGACGTGGAGCTGAGTGGACTTGCTGATGACTGGTACCAGCTGTGTCAAGATCGGCCTCTGTGGAGGAGGCTCGTGAAGGACCCTACTGGGCAGTTGGAGGCAGTCGCCCTCCAACAACAACGGAGGGCGGAGGACCGACGCTCACAACAACGAGCGGAGCGCCGGGTGGCTAAAGCACAGCAGGTTGGCACAGTAGGGGACACAGGTGGTGCATCAGCCAGTCATCTCAGTCAGTCGACCCGTGGCACCTGGATCTGTCCAGTGACCTCCTGCCCGCGGGCGTTCGACACTTCACGTGGCCTCAAGGTGCACATGGCCTGGCACAAGCGTCGTGGTGACGTCACCGCCACTTAGTGACGAATGGCGGTTGTTGTTATTGAGTGTGTGTGTGAGTGTGTGAGTGTGTGTGAGCGTGTGTGTGAGTGTCTGTGTGTGAGTGTGTGTGTGGGAGGTCCTCATCCAGCATTGGCTATAACATGGTTCATGGCGATGGTGGCGATGGTGACGATGCTGATGCCACGTGGTGGTGTTATTGTTGCCGGCGATGCAGATGATGATGCTGATAATTCAGCGTTCGGCACCCGCTGTGTGTCGGTGTCAGGGGTCGAACCGGGAAGATGAGGTCAGGGGTTTTTTTTGGGGGGGGGAGGGATGGAGGGTGGGGGTTGGAGGAGGGGGGCTCACGCCAGGGGTCACGTGGAACAGGTGTGTGCGCGTTTATGCGCGTGACCCTTAGACTCATAATCCAATGCCGAGCCGTCGTCTCCTCCCACACGGGACCCTCTTCTATTCCACGCTGACCACAAGTCTTGAAAGAGGAAGGAGTTACCACGCTTTGCCCCACCACGTGTGACCTACCAGGCGCCTTCGTCGTTACCATTGCTTCTGCTGGGTGGATAGAAGTAGAGGGTGGGGGGGGGGGGGCATTTAATAAACGCCCCCCCCCCGCGCGGCCCTTTGTTTCAGCTGCCGCGTCCGGAGATAGACTCGAGCCCTCTGGATAGCAAATCCATCGCGCTGCTCACCATTACACCGCGGCTTCATCCAGCAGTGGACTGACCAAGGGGCTTGCGAGCTCCGTTTAGTCGGCCGGTGCAATGATTCGCCCTGCGGTCTGGAAGGATCTCGCACGGAACTACCACCGCCGCCACCACCACCACCACCACCACCGCCACCACCACCGCCACCACCATCGCCACCACGTCTCTTTGTTGCCTTCAGGAATCCCCCCGTACATTCCTCCCACCCTCAATTCCCCCCCCCCCACCACAACCGCATCTCCCCTCCCCCCCTTCATCCTCCATCCAAGCACCCGCCCCTCCCCCCAATTAGTCATGACAGCTCCGGAGCCTTGTGAAGTTGCGGCCCGTGCCCGCACATCTGACGAGCATTACTGTGCAGGCGGAGAAATCCGGGAAGTTCCGCTCGAGAGATTTAGAAATCCGGGAAGTTGAAAGAAAGAGAAATTAGAATTCCAGGAAGTTCCAAGAGAGAGAGATTAAAAATCCGGGAAGTTCCAAAAGAGAGAGAGATTAAAAATCCGGGAAGTTCCAAAAGAGAGAGAGAGATTAGAAATCCTGGAAGTTCCAAGAGAAAGAGAGATTAGAAATCCTGGAAGTTCCAAGAGAAAGAGAGATTAGAAATCCGGGAAGTTCCAAGAGAGAGAGAGATATATAGATTAGAAATCCGGGAAGTGCAAAGAGAGAGATTAGAAATCCGGGAAATTCCAAGAGAGAGGGAGAGATTAGAAATCCGCGAAGTTCCAAGAGAAAGAGAGATTAGAAATCCGGGAAGTTCAAAGAGAGAGAGATTAGAAATCCGCGAAGTTCCAAGAGAAAGAGATAGAAAGAGATTAGAAATCCGGGGAAGTTCCAAGAGAGAGATTAGAAATCCTGGAAGTTCCAGCATTCACAAACACTGTGGCTGAATTATGGCGACGTGGTTGCCACCCTGTGCTAAGAATTCAGCGATCAGAGTTGTTCGATCCCGTTCACGGCTCACATCAGTGGCAAGTTATAGCTGAAACCGGCAAATTTACCCGTGCTCATCCAGCGGTGAATTGACAAGGAGGGGGGGGGGGGGGGGGGTCGCTGCATCCATCTAGGAAACGCACGCGGGGCTCTTACCCCTGCTGCGAGCTGTCCACGGATTTCTCCCGTCTCTCCAAGCCGCGGCGTCTGGCTGCCCGGATTTCTACAGCTGCCCTAGGGGGCCCCTACCAGGGGGTTAAAGGGGGTCTTCGTCTTCCGTGAGCCCCTTTGAGGGCGCGGCGTTGGGGAGGATATTGGTCCTGGGCGGCTCGCATCACCGCTGAGAACCTCGGTTCGAATCCACGTGGCCGATCGTGATCAAAGCGGGTTCTCAAATGCGCTCAAACATATCCATCATCGTCAGCCATGTTTCATCCACTGCTGGATTAAGGCCTCCTGCTCAAGCAGCCACCACTTGTCACGATCCCGCGGTGTGACCATCAACCCAGCCACCCGGCACTCTCGTGGTTGCATCTCCTCGGTGGACCTCCTCCAGGACGCGTTCCATCCCTTGGCTGCCGCTCCGTTATTACTCTCGACCATCGGCCAACGTCCCTCCTGGCCGCGACGCGTCCGGCCCAAGCCCCACTCACTGTTCTCAGCAGCCAACGTCTTCTCGAATCTGCGTGTGCTCTCCATTCCTCGGGTTCCTCTCCCCGTGTCTCTCTTTTGGAAAGCGGACATCTCCGTCCGTGCTACGTTGCACACTTCTCAGTTGGGGGCTACAAAATACAAAGATCCCCCCCGTATAGCCTTAACAGACCGTAGGGGCAAGTGCTGTTAGCGAGCACCTATGAGGGCCGGAACGGTACACGAGGGGGTGGGTGGCCAGCACCACGCCCGACCGCTTTTGTCTCCCTAGTGGCAATGTTTACACACCGCACCAGGACTCATTTGAGGCTGAGTCGACCTAGGAGAAGCCCGGGACCGATTCAGATAATCGTCACTGGTGTTGGCCGTGAGCGGGAATCGAACCCGGGTCGCCAGGTTCATAGCGTAGCGCGCTAACCGCTACACTATCGCTCCCCTGTTGGGGTTACACACACACAGACGCACCTACTCGAGATACACACAAACACACGCACCCACTCGAGATACACCCACACACACGCACCCACTCGAGATACACCCACACACACCCACTCGAGATACACACACACATCCACTCGAGATACACCCACACACACGCACCCACTCGAGATACACACAAACACACGCACCCACTCGAGATACACCCACACATACGCACCTAATTGAGATACACACACGCACACCCACTCGAAGTACGCACACGCACCCACTCGAGATATACACACACACGCACCTACTCGAGATACACACACGCATGCACCCCTCTGACGGATATCCAACATCAGTGACGAATATCTAAACGGGTCCTCAGTGTCTCCTAGGTCGACGCAGTCTTACACGAGTGCATCGGTGCGATGTGAAAAAGTCACCATCGGGGGTGACAAAGGCAGTGCGTGATGATAGCCACAACAGCTCATCGAGTGCCGTATTGGCTTCACAGGTGCTCGTGAACAGCACTTGCCCCAAAAGTCCGTTAAGGCTACACGTGCGATCTTTGTCTTTGCGCGCGCGTGCGTGCGTGCGTGTAGAGTGTGTATCTGTCTGTGTGTCATGTGTGAATGTATCCTTTAGTGATAATCTCCCCCCCTCCTCCACCCCTCATCTCCCCCCCCCCCCACCCCCGTCTCTTTGAACCCCGGGGCTCCCTCCCCGAAGCCCCCAGTCCCGTGGGACTCGTGAGAGCGAACCGGAGCACGTGGCATCTACAGATGGTCTTACCATTCCCGCACACGTGGGTTAGGGTTAGGGGTAGAGTTGTGTTTTTTAGGGGGGTTTTATTTTATTTCCAAATTTGTATTTATTTTATCCCAATTATATCCAATACGTTGACTGAGCCTTGCGCCAAACGTCTGTAAAGGCTATACGGGGGATCTTAATCTTTGTGTGGGGAGCGGTGGTGCAGCGATTTTCGCAGTGCGCTACGAGCTACCCGAGTTCAATTCCCGCTCGCGGCCAACACCAGGTGACGATTTATCTGAACCGGTCGTGGCCCTCCCATAGGTCGACTCAGCCTCAAAATGAGTCCCCGGTGCGGTGAGGTGGGTAAAGAGCAGCACTGGGGAGACAAAGGCGGCCTTGGGCGTGGTGTTGGTCGTACGCCGCGCAATCATTCCGAAAGTTGCTCGCTCACGGCACTTGTCCCCAAAAGTCCGTTCAGGCGATGCGCGGGAGGCGATCTTCGTCTTCGTGTCGAACGCCTCTCGAATCGTCGCGATGTCCCCTTCACGCGGATGCGCTCCGATCGAGGTGACCGCGCGCGCGCGAGGTGGTGTTGTTGTGTCGTTGTTGTTGTTTTGTTGTTATTGTTTTTTGTTGTTGTTTTTGCGCCCAAAGTTCGCGAGTGATCGGGAAAAGCCACACCCCCCCCCTACAGTGAACCCTCCCCCCCCACAGTCACCCCCCCCCCCCCGACAGTCACCCCCCCACAGTCACCTCCCACAGTCAGCCCCCACAGTCAGGCCCCCGCCCCCCACAGTCACCTCGCGAGGGGTCAGCCCCGACACCACTCAGCCAGCGAGTTTGGGGGAGCTGGGGGGGGGGGGCCCTGCGGGGTCGAGCGAGGACCTCGTGCCATGAGGCATCAGCAGGCAACCGCACAGCAGCTGATGCGACTCAGAGAAAAAACACCGATCCACGGATTACCTGCTTCTAAATAAATGCCGATGAAACAGATTGATCCGAGAGACCAATAACTGAATAAACACTACGCTTCTCTGTCTCCCCGCACACAGAATGCAAGTATTTTACACACCCCATCAGCCACGTTGGCCTTCTGGGAGTACGTCATTTTCAGCAGCATTGGTTCAACAAAATAAAAACTCTGATCTCGCTTCAACATTCAATGTCTTAGAAGAGGTTTTACCCATTCTGGCAATCAAACAGTTTGTGTTAAGTTGTTAAAACACCAAACTGAAACTTTTTTGCAAGGAATCATGTCTGCATTAACCACATATACTTGTGGTGAACATGCAAAGAAAACCATGCTCTCGTAGTATATGATGCATTGTCTTTAAAACTGATTGGTCCACACCAGACAGCTTTCTTTAGAGCCTAAATCAGTTTAAATGAAAATTCATCATATACTACCGGGGCATGTTTATTGTTTGCATGTTCACCACAAGTACGTGTGGTTAATGCAGACATGATTCCTTGCAAGAAGGTTTCAGTTTGGTGTTTTAACATCTTAACACAAACTGTTTTATTGCCGGAAAGGGTAAAACCTGTGGCTATATCTTGATACTGGCAACGCGGAGGTCCCACGATTCAGTGTCTCATCTGCATGGTCGGGCAGCCTTGCTGGGACCAATGGTGCTTGAATGCCAGATGCCTCGAGGTAAAGAGGCTTCTGGAATGTTATTGTATGTACGTTTTAACATTCCTATGGAGTGAGTGCGCGAGCGAGCGAGCAAGACGATGAGCGGGTGAGCGAGTTGACGATTGAGCGGATGAGCGAGTTGACGAGTGAGCGGTGAGCGACTCAATGGGGCGAGCGTGAGTTGAGCGACGAGAGTGGACCGGCGAATGGGAGTGTGAGTGACAGGCCGCTGCGGTACCACGTGGCGTGCAGCCCCTCGTTACGCGGGGGGAAACGCGAACCCCTCCTCTTTCACTGACCCCCCGCGACGCGCGCAGACACAGATGTCAAAACAAGGATCGAACCGGGACTTTAATCACGGGGAGGGCGATTGGTGGCGGGGTCGGGGAGCGGAAAGGGAGATGGGGTCGGGGGGAGAGACGCGAACACCTGAGCCTAATTTGGTCGGAACCCGTGACAGCCCCGCCTGATGAGTTGAGCACGTGGCTAAGGACTCCGCAGTGTTGTGTTTGTAGTTTGATTTAAACAAAAACAAGGGCAGAAATTAAGATGCAGGATGGGGCTTTCGTCTGCCCAAGCCCCGTGTGTGGTCGGTAAAAATCAGGGACCAGATAATCATCATCATCATCATCGCGGGGTAACTTGTTGAACGTTACGCAGGTTTCGCTACAGGGCTTGGATAGTAGCACGCCGTGCATAACAGGTGTTATAGGTCACGTCGGGGGCAGCAAAGGGCATCGCAGCACAATCCATTGTTGTGCTGGACTGTACTCCCATGCCTAAGCTGCCTGCACTCACCAACGTGCGTGGCCCAGCGTGGTAACGTCTGGTCAAAATAACCCCTGCGACCGAAACGGCGTGGCTCCAGAGGCCCTCATCCAGCAGTAGATCGATGAAGGACTGTGGGCTCGTTCCGTGTGTTTGACCACGTGCAGCTGCTACTGCTGCTGGTGGTGGTGCTGGTTAGCATCGAGTAACGAGCGCCAGGGCGAATCGGCGCTCTTGCGTCACGCGTGACTGCTTGAGCAATCATCGGGCGCGTGCAGCGTGCAATAAATTAACGTCGTAATTGAAATAGAAGGTGCTGAATAAGTACCGGGAAAAGGCGACACTGTAGCTATGCACTTTTAAATCTAAACTGAAAACTCATTGCTTTGTGTGTTCAGCTTGTCATCCTTCCCGATTAGCACGGTTGGATACGTACGCTGCGAAAGAAGTTCATATGTGTCAAATAAGTCAACGTTCTGAGTCTAAGTGAGCTCTGTTTGCGTCTTCATTCAGTCCCAGTGGTGATTATTGTGATGATGATGATGGCAGTGCTCGTCATGATGGTGATTATTGTGATGATGATGCTGGCAGTGTTGGTCATGATGGTGATTATTGTGATGATGATGGCAGTGGTGGTCATGATGGTGATTATTGTGATGATGATGCTGGCAGTGGTGGTCATGATGGTGATTATTGTGATGATGATGATGGCAGTGTTGGTTATGATGGTGATTATTGTAACGATGATGATGGCAGTGGTGGTCATGATGGTGATTATTGTGGTGATGATGATGACGATGGCAGTGTTGGTCATGATGGTGATTATTGTGATGATGATGATGGCAGTGTTGATCATGATGGTGATTATTGTGATGATGATGGCAGTGTTGGTCATGATGGTGATTCATGTGATGATGATGATGATGGCAGTGTTGGTCATGATGGTGATTATTGTGATGATGATGATGGCAGTGTTGGTCATGATCAGTTCAGGTCAGTTTATTTTGAAGTACCCTGTGAGCTAAGAAGCCCTTGAATCGAGTTTCATCAACAAAACCATCGGTTCCCTGGCAAACACAATGAAAAAACACAAATGGCGACAAATGACAATGTAGAGTATATTACAAATTTATCTTTTAAATATTTAGCGAAAGTGAGGATTATGATTGGAGAACATATTGCAAACAAGGCATAAAAAACGCCAATGGTGATTGTTGTGATGATGCTTGTTGGTGGTGATCACGGCGGTATTTCCGGTGATCGTGGTGGTGGTGATGGTGGTGATAGTGGGGAGTGGTGGTGTAGCGGTTAGCGCGCTGCGCTATTAACCCGGCGACCCGAGTTCGATTCCCGCTAACGGGCAACACCAGCGACGATTATATGAACCGGTCCTGACCCTCCTCCCCTAGGTCGACTCAGCCTCAAATAAATATCTGGTGCGATTTGTAAAAAAAAAACATCGCCACTAGAGGAGACAAAGGCGGTCGGGCGTGGTGCAGGCTACCCACCCCCTCGTGTGCCGTGCCGGCCTTCAATAGTTGCTCGCTAACAGCACTTGCCCCAACAGTCCGTTGAAGGCTATTCGGGGGATCTTTGTCTTTGTTTGTTTTGATGGTGGTGACAACACAGGTCATATCTTGTGCACGACAAAGTTTCGCTCAGCGACCGGTCGCGCACGACTCGTCGCTCAAGGTGCGTGGGCGGCCCTCGGCGTCAGCAGACGCGGCCGAGGTCACCATCAGGGCCAGGTTAATGAGGAGGGCAGGCGCGCGCGCGCGGGGGGGGGGGTAATGAATTAACGAGGAGGTGTGAGGAGGGGTGTGGAGGAGAGAATGGAAACCCCGCGGGAATCGCTTCTATCGCGGCGGGGGATGGAAGCTCCCTCGCCTCCCCCTCCGCGGGGCCGCGTGCGTGCGGGCAAGGAGACACGGAGTCTCCGCTTGCTGGAACAAGAGCAGCTCGCTCGCCGGCAGCGGCACGTCGGGCGAGCCCCACTGCTTCTGGAGAGGCGCTGAATGTCGAAAGCGGCCGTTGCCTATGAGCATCTGGGCAGTTCACCAGCCCTTGGTTCAAGCAAAGCCCGACTCCGCTGCTGATGAGGCGCTGAATGTGGAAACCGGTCCACAGTTGGGTGCTGAAGTAAATCACTCCTGGAAGGCGGTGCGACTGATGGGATGGGTAAAACAAAAAAACTGTTTTTCTTTTCATGTGGAGAGACGGATATGGGAAAAGCACGAGGGCAGGATTGTCTACTTATTCATTGCATCCCCTATATTTGATCGGAACCCCGAGAGGGCACAAATCACGGAGATCAAACACAGCTCGCCGTATCCGACCTTCATCTCCGCAATCCCCACGCATCCCACCCTCTCCTCCCTTACCCCCACCACCGCCGTCTCACACCGCGAGACCCCGAGTCCGCTCTGGTCGCGGCTTCGAGAAGATCCCTGCGCTTTGAAGTGCAGAGGAGGCGGATGATCTTCGGTGAGATCGGAAGCGAGACAGTCGGCGGTACGGGAGAGGCAGGGAGAGAGAGAGAGACGGGTGCGACCCTCACACGGCACCGGGTCAGCATCAACCGAAACGAGATGAAGAAGCAGAGAGGTTGCCTCCTCGTGCCCACCACACCCGTCCCTCCGCACAACAACATTTTGTACGCATCCCATCAGCCACGTTGGCCCCTCCGAGAGTGCAGAGAGAGTTCCACACGAGCACAACTTCCGGACCGGTTTCGACCATTCATTGCCTCGCTGGCGGGATCAGGTCTTTTTTTGCTTTTACCCAATCAATACCGGTCTAGTAGCCAGTTGCGTCTTAAACGAAGGACCCCCTTTCTCTCGGTTCGATGTTGGCTTCGGTTCCACGTTGAACTCTCTCGTGCGCGGGTTTTTTTTCTTCCTCCGCGTGCTCCGTTTTCCTCCCAACAATGTAAACACGAAATCGATTGACCCATAACGCCTCAATACAGTGTAGAGACGACCACAGAGCTTGGGCAAATAAACCTTATGGTGGGACCCCGGGGTCCCATAAGCTCCCGGCTCTCGCATTAACATTATATTATAATGTAAACATTATATTATATATTATATATAATGTAAACATTATATTTATAATGTAAACTAAAACTTTGCTCTTTTTCACCAATGGGTTTGAAGGATGGTGGCAAGTGTTGTCTTGTTAAACTATGCCTTTAAATTCTAGATTTGAGGCTTTCGTGACTGCAAGGATCCATACTCTTTGGTTCTATTCAGTAAAGTCACGTAGGTAAAACATAAAACAAAAATCACGACGTTTCGGCCACAACACAAGTAGCTGTGTGGGAGGAACAAAGCGCCTTTACAAAGGAGTTAACATATAAATTAGCATGTAACAGTTACATGCTAATTTATATGTAACAGTTACATGCTAATTTATATGTTAACTCCTTTGTCAAGGCGCTCTGTTCCTCCCACACAGCTTAAAAGACGCGGCCCATGCTTGGCAGTGTTCACTCAAGCGCTGTCTTCTGGACAGTCCTGTTTCTTCACCTGATGAAGGCTACTTGTGTTGTGGCCGAAACGTCGTGATTTGTGTTGTTTTATTTTTTACCTACGTGACTTTACCGAATAGAACCAAAGAGTATGCCTTTAAAACTGAAAACTACTTACCTGCAGTACCTCTATTTAAATACACTATCGAAACAATAATTTACACCCCGCTGTCGATCATCGTGTTTCTCAGTGTGGATTTGTGAACACACTTTGTAAACAGTACAGAAAATAGTACGCGTTTTCAATGCGCTGTTCACATTGTAACAAGCGTATATACCAATGTTACTCTACAGAGTAGTGGGTCGCCGCTCCTCTTATCCGCATTGATACGAGCGGTACGTGGGGACCACGGCTTAACCACAAAAAAAACCTATCTGCACAGATGCATACGGACAAGAGAAGTATTATCAAACAGGAGGAATTAACGGTGCAACGCATCTCATCTGGTAAATATCTGCAGGTAATAGGTTTGTCATCGATTGATCCTGGCTGCAGACATTGGTAGGTCACAAATAATAATGAAGATAAGAGAGCAGTTTCACTGTATTATTATGCATACCGTGATGACAAATAAAGGACTTAGGTCGTGTAGGCAGTTTGAGCAGCTTTGGATGAGACTTGTTATGATCCTGCCCATACCCGAGCGTGGAGTGCATTCGCGTGTTCAGCTCTTGTGCGCATTCGTCCTCGCTCCTGCTGCGCTTGGACACGACACGACAACAGAACGATCCGCGCCAGGCGGGTCGCGGCGTTTATGTGCGCGGTGGGACGGAGTCGCCAAAAAGAAATTCAATAATTTTACGATTTTGACTTCCGTTTATTCGGGACCCCGGGGGTTCAAAAGTTGGTCAGCACCAGCTCACCGCGTAGCTGCTGGCTTCACGATCGTCTGTGCCTCCTCTCCGTCTCTCTCCCGTCTCCCTCCCTCTCTCTGGCAGAGTGAGAGCGACGCCCGTGCAGACGGGCGCGCCGCTTGCACGTTGACACAAACTGCGATTGTAATTATAATACGCAACACACACAAAAAACGCGCAACAAAAACACAAATACCTACATCTCCATGGCCTGTGGAGGGACGCGGACGTACGAGACGCGTCCGATGGTTGAGAGCTCGATGGCCCATCGGATTCCCCCAATCTTAAATATTCTGATGCTTGGGACGAGTGTGGCGCAATCAGCAAACATCACGCGGGCAAAGTCAAAGGCGCCCCACCCCCCGCCCCGCCCCCCTTGCCAGTCACGTGTCCATTGTGACGCGCGCCGCTCGGCGAACGTGCAGAGAGAGCACGAGGAGACGTCGTCGCGTTCCGGGCACCTCAATACGACCGGTTGGGCTCACGAGAGGGAGAAGTGAGTGGCGCCTTGAAGTCGTGAGGATCTCGGGGGTTTTATGAAGTGGTGTGTCTGTGTCTTGAGTGTGGCGCGTGAAGATCAGCGCTGGGAAGACAAAGACGGCCTTGGAGTGGTGTTGGCCACCCACCACCCCTTTAAGTGCTCGCTAACAGAACTTGCCCCAACAGTCCTTTGAAGCTATACGGGTGAGCTTTGTCTTTTATGTTGTCAGCGAACCGTGCACACTTCTCGCGATTGCATTAAAGTGCACCTAGCCTGGCACGAGCGCTGTGGTAATGTCACCGTCACTTTAGTGGCAAATGGCGGCACCCTCATGCGCCGTGGCTGGCTTCATAGGGGCTCGCGAACGGTACTTGCCCCAACATCCCGTGTGGGCTACAGGGGCTATCTTTGTCTGTACGTGTGTACAGTTCCTAGTAATTCAGGCGGCTCTCGTTAATTAGGGGTCACTTTCCCGGGTTAATTGCCGCCTTGTGACGTCATTGGGCATACCTTCCACCCCCCCCCCCCACCCCCTCGTCTCACCACTGCTGTCACCGGCGGAGAGAAATCCCATCCATGATGGACGGGCCGCCGTCATGGCAACGTGGAATTTAAGGAATCCGATCAGTGAGCGATTAACGGAGATGAATGACGGTGTGATCATCATCAAACTCATCATCATCACCATACTCATCATCATTGCCATCATCGTCACACTCATCATTGCCGCTCATCATCATTGTTCCGACCATCTTTCACGTTGTTAGCGCAGTACTCACGAGTAAGAGGTGGTACAGGCGCAGCCCTGAAAGTGCCTGTTACCGCCACTTGCTCGCCTACTCTTTCACGCTGACCGCAGGTCTTGGTAAAACGTGGGCCCACACACATTTTACCCCCACCTCCCGACTGAGCCAACTCTGCTGAACCCATTTCTACTGCTGGGGAGGACAGAGAGGCCATGCGGGGGGAGTGGGGGGGTGGTCAGGGGTGTTGAGGAGGGGCGTTCTCCGTTGTTTCGACTGCCGTGCCGAGACATCGACTACGGATCACAGACGTCTGGGTTGTGCGTCCAGTGGGGTGGTTGGCCGATGTGGCAGCTGCCTTCGCGTCTTGCGCGTAAAAGGCACAAAAAAGCCCCATTCACGTTTATTGTTCTAAACATGCATATATGCGCGCGATAAACCGGCACTAACCGGTTTAACCGGTTTTCATTCGCTTACCGGTAACCGAATAAAAACGATATTTACACACCTATTAAATATGCATACTGTATGTACAACGTTCACTCATTCAAGCATACAGTAGACCTACGCCCTTACACACACGCAAAATAAACATATACATACATACTCACGGATACACAACAGCCTTAGCAGACTGTAGGGGCAAGTGCTGTTAGCGAGTAGCACCGATGAAGGCCGGCACGGCACACGAGGGGGTGGGTGGCCAGCACCACGCCCGGCCGCCTTTGTCTCCCCAGTGGCGATGTTTTCACGCACCGCACCGGGTACTCATTTAAGGCTGCGTCGACCTAGGGGAGGCCCATGACCGGTTCAGATAATCGTCACTGGGTGTTGGCCGTGAGCGGGAATCGAACTCAGGTCGCCAGGTTCGTAGCGCAGCGTAGCGCTAACCACTACACCACCGCTCCTCGCAGATAGACGCACGCGATTCTCTCCGTGCGTGTCGACACCCTGGGAAATATTTCTGCATCCGGCACGCCACCTCCAGTATACCCTTTATCAGTGCCCTACCTTATTACAGACCAATTCAGACCTTATAATCTTAGTTCTTTCGGTAAGGTCACGTTGAAGGGAAACAATAAAATAATAAAATATATAAAACAATAAAAATTCTTACGACGTTTCGACCATAACACAAACGGTCGTCTTCAGGTGTGTCGGTTTGCATAAATTTATTTATTTTTAAACATCACATTGACTTTTCCAAGACAGAGGTTCTTTGTAAGCCATCTGGCTACCATGAGAGATTCGTTCATGAGGCTATCCACATATACAAGCACAGAGACAATTTCAACCGAGAAGATGGATTCTGGCTTAGCAATCATTGGAAAGATTTGATAAACCATTTTAGGTCTTAATTGATTGTTCACGCGTACAGTGGCTTTCAGACAGCAAACATTAATTTTTCGTCTCCCCCCTCCTCTTTTCAGAACATAGATGGACTAATCCTTCTAAATAAACTGCCAAATCGCTGCGCGTGGCGCTAACGTTTTTATAAATAAATAAATACACCGTTTAAAAATAAATGTATGCAAACCGACACACCTGAAGACGACCGTTTGTGTTATGGTCGAAACGTCGTGAGAATTTTTATTGGTTTATATATTTTATTATTTTATTGTTTCCCTTCAACGTCACTTTACCGAAAGAACTAAGAATATGAATTACTGCAGTCACGAAAGCTTTAAATCAAAATTCAGACCTTATTGGTTTTTTATAAGTCTCAATGTTCATCCTACAAAATCCCATCACATGGGAGAAACACAAAGAGACACGTATTGAAACGGCCGTACGCCGTTTGGACACCAATACGGGGTAAACCGTATGGGTTGACAGGTATGTGTGTGTGTGTACCCTCTCCTCGCGATGGGCTGTGGCGACTGCGAGACACGTGCCACCTATCGCGGTGCATACCAGCGGCCCGGAGCGCAATATATCCCGCAGGAATGTTAAACACTCGTCGGGTTAAGGTGGTACACGTTGATAGTTACACCCCCCCCACCCAGCCCGCGTGCGAAAAATAGGTTACTGGACGCATTTAAAGAGCAAATCGATTTAAATATAGGGCCCGTATCGAAGACAAAAGGGGAGGACCCGTGCCCATGCACATCTGGCACTTTACCAGGCACTGATTCAAGAAAGTCAGACAGTGCTGACGAGGCACTGAATGGTTGCAATTGGTCCATAGTTTTTCTTGCTCGCGTTAAAAACAAATTGCTGTTGAAAAGAAAAGTACTCAAAGAAGGCCCGATAATTTTATTTTTTTTACGTGGCGAGACAGGTGTGTGCAGGCGAATTGTCTGCTGCGTTATCTTGGTATGCTCTCCGCAAAGGGACGCCGCGAACGATTACTATTCCGTGCTGTGCATCGCACACCACCGTGCTCTGGAAGTCAGCGAACGGACGCAAGATGAGACATCGCTGGGCGAGACGCGGTCAGGTCTGTGAACATCTCTGCAGAGCGACGCTAACACCAACCGTAGCTGATGCAGCACTGCCTATGCGGCGAGGGGGGGTGGGGTCAATTACTCTGTGAGGGCGGATATGTGGCGCTCGGATACGCGGCGTCGCACACAAGAGGAAGGGGGACGTGGCGCGCTCGGGTTAGCACGTGGCCAGCACGCGCCCAGAGTCGGCCATCGCACAGCTCGCGTACGGCCAGCACGAGGTCGTAACGCGGCCACCACGCGGCCGGCACGCTGCTAGCGCGTGCCAGCCACGTTGCCACCACGCTGCTAGCGCGTGCCAACCACGTTCCAACCACGTGGCCACCAAGCTGCTAGCGCGTGCCAACCACGTGCCAACCACGTGGCCACCACGCTGCTAGCGCGTGCCAGCCACGTGGCCACCAAGCTGCTAGCGCGTGCCAACCACGTGGCCACCAAGCTGCTAGCGCGTGCCAACCACGTGTCAACCACGTGGCCACCAAGCTGCTAGCGCGTGCCAACCACGTGGCCACCAAGCTGCTAGCGCGTGCCAACCACGTGTCAACCACGTGGACACCAAGCTGCTAGCGCGTGCCAACCACGTGGCCACCAAGCTGCTAGCGCGTGCCAACCACGTGGCCACCAAGCTGCTAGCGCGTGCCAACCACGTGTCAACCACGTGGCCACCAAGCTGCTAGCGCGTGCCAACCACGTGGCCAGCACGAGGCCGTCACGAGGCCGTCACGAGGCCACCACGCTGCCAGCACGCTGCTAGCACGCCTGCAGAAGAGACTCCACAGAGAAGGGGAGAGGCCGCCGGACAGAGGCCGACTTCTTGCTTTGAGATGTCGCGAACACAGCCACCTCATCATCTGCGTCATCATGCTGCTCCTCCTCATCTCTGTCGCGCTCCGTTGGCGACTTGACCGTCGCGCTCTGCGAGTTCGGAAACCTTTTGAAGGCCGAGGAGAGGTCGTGATGACCCAGTGGCTGTGACCTCCACGCGTCAAGCGTGGTCAAATCCCGCGCGCTTGGGCAGGTGCAGGTGACACCGAGGTCCTGCTGCTGCTGATGACCATCACGATCATCATCTTGACGCTGGTGCTGATGATGGTGGTGACCAGCATCATGAAGGTGGTGTTGGTGGTGATGAAGGTGACGTTCCAGCTGTAAGAAGTAAGCGTTCCTTGTGTCTGCTTCACTTGACACGATCCGCGGCAGAGGTTGAATATTTGACATCAACACATGTGATGATGCTGATGCTGCTGCTGATGATGCTGCTGCTGATGATGTCAGTGGTAACGAGTGCATCACTGGACACAGCTCCATCGGAGGAGCACTGAGCGTTTTAGGACACGATTTGGGCATCGTGAGGTCCAGAGGTAATGGGCGCTGCTGATTATGATGATGCTGCTGCTGATGATGTTGTTGCTGTTGAAAATGTTCGTGCAAGCAGGACTGTAAATAGGTGGCCGTAGATACTGCAGAAGCCCCAAGTGGCCACATCGCTGGGAGGAGGTGGGCGATGGGTCTGCAGGGTTGGTTGTCCACCAGGTGATGCTGATGATGGTTGTGGAGTCTCTCTCGCTCCATCATCACCGACTCCAGTTCTCTGTCGGCGAACGCTCGGCGCTTCCGCATCCTCTCGCTGAGTGCGGGAGGGAAGGACGACGACGAGGAGGAGGAGGAGGAGGAGGAGGTGGATGAAGCCCCGGAGCAGCCACTATGCGAGTCAGCCTCCGGGGCAGGG
The DNA here is from genome assembly GCF_048934315.1 of Petromyzon marinus. Classification (NCBI taxonomy): domain Eukaryota; kingdom Metazoa; phylum Chordata; class Hyperoartia; order Petromyzontiformes; family Petromyzontidae; genus Petromyzon; species Petromyzon marinus. The sequence goes on along the minus strand of NC_133710.1, from coordinate 3,057,616 downwards.
GGACGATAACCTGCAAGGTGAGAAAGAGAGGAGGAGGAGGAGGTGGTGGTGGCGATGACGGCGGTGGTGGAGCTAAATTGTGATGGTGATGTTGGCAGTGTCGAGGATGGTGACCGTTGGGTTCTTCATTTGTACGGTGGTGATGATGACAGCACAATTGGTGTTGCTGATGTTCACTGTGATGGCGATGAAGACGATGCTGGTGACAATGCTCTTATTGATGTTTACTGTGACGAGTATAATGATGTTGCTGATGAGGATGCATTTACATTCTGTTGCTGCTGATGATCATGACGATGATGATCATCAGCAGCCATCATCACCTTCCAGGATGCTCCGCGCCACGATGCCTGGGGTCCGGGCCGCGCGTGCGGGACCCGCGGAGCGACAGGAGGTCACGACCCCACCGGCAGCCGCGTCCACGTGACGAGTTCTCGACTGAAGCACAAACGCCGCAGCATTAGCAACACCGCGAGAGCCGCGGTCTATCCAATGCTGGACGAGGGCCATCATGCCGTCGCCACCGCTGGGCGGTGTCGCGATGCCACAATCCAACCCCCGCGCGTTTGCATGGCTGTCTTTGCACAGCGGTCGGTCGGTCTATCTCTCTCTCTCTCCTTTGGCTGCTATTCCTTCACCAGTCAAGTCCCCTATTAACATGAGTCCCAGCTCCTCAACCTCCCCGCCAGAACCCGCCCCTAACATCAAGGCCCCGCCCCTTATCACCTTTAGGCCCCGCCCCCTCCCGCAGGGGCCCTGCCTCTTATCACCTTTGGGCTCCAACCCTCCCCCAGGCCCGTCCCTTCTCATCTTTAGGAACCGCCCCCTCCCCCAGAAGCCCCGCCTCTTATCACCTTTAGGCTCCACCCCCTACCCCAGACCCGTATCACCTTTAGACTCCCCCTCCCCTCCCACGCCAGGGCCCCGCCCTCCCTCCCTCCCTCCCCCCTCACCTGCTGCTGCTGCTGCTGCCTGCGCAGCGCCACCTGCGCGGCCATCACGCGCTGGCGCTCCAGCACCAGCTGGCAGTTGGCGCATGCGCAGTCGCGCCAGCGGCAGAACCGCTTGTGGCCCTTGAGGCGCGACACGACGCCGTGGTTGCGGCAGCGCGCGCACTTGGGGGTGCGGGCCACGCGGCCCAGCCCGGAGCCCTCCATGGGGGAGGGGCTGCGGGGTGGGTAGGGGGCAAAGGTGGCAGCGGAAGTGATTTGAACGCGTGGTTGTCAGCTTTCGCGACCGATGTTATCGATAAGAGAGCTTTTGTGGGCGAGGGTCGTTCGCTCGTTTCTCGGCCCGCTTGGCCTGGTGAGGGTCGCGGCGGCAGCGTGTTGAGGAGTGGCGGTCCACGCCTCCCTCTCCCTGGCGACGAGACTCCAGCACTACGTTACTCTACACTACGATACATTACTATACACTATACACTACGATACATTACTATACACTACTATACACTACGATACATTACTATACACTATACACTACGATACATTACTATACACTATACACTACTATACACTACTATACACTACTCTACACTACGATACATTACTATACACTACGATACATTACTATACACTACGATACATTACTATACACTATACACTACTATACACTATACACTACGATACATTACTATACACTACGATACATTACTATACACTATACACTACGATACCCTATACACTACGATACATTACTATACACTATATACTACGATACATTACTATACATTATGATATATTACTATACACTACGATACATTACTACACACTATACACTACGATACATTACTATACACTACGATACACTATACATTACTATACACTATACACTGCATTACTCTACACTACGATACATTACTATACACTACGATACACTATACACTACGATACCCTATACACTACGATACATTACTATACACTACGATACATTACTATACACTACGATACCCTATACACTACGATACATTACTATATACTATGATACATTACTATACATTATGATACATTACTATACACTACGATACATTACTACACACTATACACTATGATACATTACTATACACTACAATACACTATACATTACTATACACTGCATTACTTTACACTACGATACATTACTATACACTACGATACATTACTACACACTATACACTACGATACATTACTCTACACTACGATACATTACTCTACACTACGATACATTACTATACACTATACACTACGATACATTACTATACACTACGATACATTACTATACACTACGATACATTACTATACACTATACACTACAATACCCTATACACTACGATACACTATACATTACTATACACTACGATACATTACTATACACTATACACTACGATACATTACTATACACTACGATACACTATACATTACTATACACTATACACTATGATACCCTATACACTACGATACACTATACATTATTATACACTACGATACATTACTATACACTACGATACATTACTATACACTACGATACATTACTATACACTACGATACCCTATATATTACTATACACTACGATACATTACTATACACTATATACTACGATACATTACTATACACTACGATACATTACTATACACTATACACTACGATACCCTATACACTACGATACCCTATACACTACGATACATTACTATACACTACGATACACTATACATTACTATACACTACGATACATTACTATACACTATACACTACGATACATTACTATACACTACGATACACTACGATACATTACTATACACTACGATACATTACTATACACTATACACTACGATACATTACTATACACAACGATACACTATACACTATGATACACTATACACTACGATACATTACTATACACTACGATACCCTATACATTACTATACACTAAGATACATTACTATACACTACGATACATTACTATACACTACGATGCATTACTATACACTCTACACTACGATACATTACTATACACTATACACTACGATACATTACTATACACTCTACACTACGATACATTACTATACACTATACACTACGATACCCAGACTGTGTAGCTCTTCCTGGGGAATTCCCAGGTGTTCCAGCCGATCGATGTCGTCCCCCCAGCAACGTGTCTTGGGCCGGCCCCGGGATCTTCTCCCACGTAGCACGCTTTCGCGACGAATAATATCCATAAGGGTTTTTTTTTAGGGCGTTAGATCGCATAAATATAAATGTGTCGTTAAATCCGCTGCCACCCGACGCAGCCAATCAGCAAGGTTTGTCACGTAAACAAAACGTGCCAATTCGTTACTGGTACAGCACTAAGTAGCGTGACGTTTCGCCAGTAGTTTACAACGAGCATCATCAGGGGACAGCCAGAGTTGGGGAGAAATCCTCCCCTCCTGTTTCGGTCTTAAATAGACGGGGGGGGGGGGGGTGTAAGTGTGACGTCGTCACTTGTGAGCCAATCGCGTGTCGGTTTAAATGCCCCCCCCCCCCCCCGTCACAGAATCCCCCGTGACTCTACAAATATGCTCGCGAAAAAAACATCAACTCGCAATTAGCTGCCCACATCTTTGTGTCGTAAGACGCTCCCACCACCTGACACAGCCAAAAGCCACTGGACATCTGTGCAAAAAGAGGGTCCACAGCTCATCGAATTCCTCCATGCGGTGTACACAACAAAAACATGTGATTCCGAATCAAAGAAATAGTCGCGCGTGTGCAAACGGTAAACGCGACAACGATCATTGTCACAGCTCAGCAGTGGCTGCGTGCGATCAGCAACAGAAAAAAACGCAGTTTGCACGATCGAAAATCGTCCCCTCGAGTAAATAAAAAAAACATTTTTTTTATTTTACCAGTTAAGGCCCCACTGAGCTACACCGGCTCTTCTTTAGAAGCGACCTGGTCACAGATGACAGCTCAAGGCAAGTGGCTTATCACGTGGAAATGTTGAGCAGCCAAATACTCGAAACGCGTGATGTTGATTCTAATTGTGGAGGGAGAAACCGGAGAAGCCGGAGAAAACAAGGCGACCACGGGGGAGATGGAACCCGCAAACTCCAAATATACAGCAGCAGCGGGCGTCAAGGTCGGGATAGAACCCACGACCTCCTGCATACCAGGCGAGGGAGTTAACATCTCACCACCGCGGCGCCCAGTACTTAATGTTTCCTATGTTCATCATAAACAAACACAATATACACAAGGTACTCTACACACGTAGAGTACCATCGTACACAGTACACTATTAAGCAATCAGAATGTCTTCATACTGGGAGGAATCCGATGAGCTATGAAGCTCTTTTTTCACAGATGTCCACGTGTACAATTACACAATATACTGTACAATTACACTATACACAATATACTGTTCAATTACACTATACACAATACACTGTACAATTAGACTATACACAATATACTAATACAGGATACAAGAACAATATACACGATCTATCCACACACGTGTACAATTACACTATATACAATATACTATTCGCAGATACAATCACAAAATACACACTCTACTATTCACACAGTGTACACTTTTCACAATATGCTATTCACAGATACAATCACAAAATACAAAATCTATACTATTCACACACGTGTACACTTACACTTTTCACAATATACTATTTACAGATACAATCACAAAATACACAAACTATTCACACAGTGTACACTTTTCACAATATACTATTTACAGATACAATCACAAAATACACAATCTACTATTCACACACGTGTACACTTACACTTTTCACAATATACTATTTACAGATACAATCAGAAAATACACAATCTACTATTCACATAGTGTACAATTACACTATACATAATATACTATTCACAGATACAATCACAAAATACACAATCTACTATTCACATACGTGTACAATTACACTTTTCACAATATATTATTCACAGATACAATCACAAAATACACAATAAATTATCCACACAGTGTACACTTACACTTTTCACAATATACTATTCACAGATACAATCACAAAATACACAATCTACTATTCACACAGTGTACACTTACACTTTTCACAATATACTATTTACAGATACAATCACAAAATACACAATCTACATTTCACATAGTGTACAATTACACTATACATAATATACTATTCACAGATACAATCACAAAATGCACAATCTACTATTCACATACGTGTACAATTACACTTTTCACAATATACTATTCACAGATACAATCACAAAATACACAATAAATTATCCACACAGTGTACACTTACACTTTTCACAATATACTATTCACAGATACAATCACAAAATACACAATCTACTATTCACATAGTGTACAATTACACTATACATAATATACTATTCACAGATACAATCACAAAATACGCAATCTACTATTCACACACGTGTACACTTACACTTTTCACAATATACCATTCACAGATACAATCACAAAAAACACTAAACTATTCACACACGTGTACAATGACACTATACACAATATACTATTCAACACAATATACGATTTACAGATGCAATCACAAAACACACAATCTACTATTCACATAGTGTACAATTACACTATACACAACATGCTATTCACAGATACAATCACAAAATACACAATAAGCTATTCACATACGTGTACGCTTATACTTTTCACAATATACTACTTTTACTATGAGGATAATCCGGCACTGGCCCAATTACAAAACCAAATTCGATCGCCGCGAACCGGTAACCGTTTCCAGTGGAACGCTTGTCATGAACGCACCGATTGGATCGCGCGATCCGTACGTACACACGGCACGGCGGCAGAAATCACCGCGTGGTCGATTTCTACCCCTCCTCGGTTCTCTGTTGAAAGGCAAAGAAGCAGCCCTGGACAATAAGTCGCTCGCTCAGGCCCCCTGTGTTTAAAGTGAACGTGTCAAGTTTATTGCTGGACATACGAGTACTCGAATTTTAAATGCTGTGGGTTTTACTCTCCAACACGTCGGTGCTTGGTGAACTAGTAACTAAATTGGCACGTTTTGTTCACGTGACGAACCTTTTTAATTTGACTAGTGTCGGGGTGGTCGCGGATTTAACGAACACATTCATATTTACACAAATCTATTAAGAGAGTTTTCTTTACTTGCCGAAAACCGGTAACCCATTTCAACCGGGGTTTTAATATTAACGATTGCAAAGAACTCGAGTATTTTTGTCTGAGTAAATACCGCGTTCATTGCCTCTGCAACCGGGCAGAGACCGAGCCACGTGTCTGGGGTTGGCGTTAATCGCTTTCACACACGCGCTGGTCTGGCCAGGGACGGCACCAATTACGCATCGCTTACACAAAAGCGACTTCCGATACTCGGTAAACGAATCGATTCGTTGTCAACTTTGTAGAATTAATGCCAACTACGTGCTTAGAATAACCAACGGGACCGATGCGCGCGTCTCCTTCATGAATGGTAAATTAAGAGACGCAAACCACAGTAGTGCGATTGTGACCATGCTACCGAACCTGTGGACCCGTATAGTAAACCCATGTAGACCCATAGAGATACACAAAGATTCAGGGACACATAGAGATACGCAGAGACACACAGAGACCCATAGAGATATACAACGATTCAGAGACACGTAGAGACCCATAGGGATACACAAAGATTCAGGGACACATAGAGATACGCAGAGACACACAGAGACCCATAGAGATACACAGAGACCCATAGAGATACACAACGATTCAGAGACACGTAGAGATAGCGCAGAGACACATAGAGACCCATAGAGATACACAGAGACTCGGAAGACACACAGAGACCCATAGAGATACACAGAGACTCGGAAGACACACAGAGACCCATAGAGATGCATATAGCCATACCCAGAGACCCACCGAGATACATTAAAGACAAGCCAGAGTAGTGCGATTGTGGCCACGCAACCCAAACTATCGAGCAGACAGTAAAACCACTGTAGTCTGCGCTTCTTCATCGGAGGCGGAATAGCAAAACGACGCGGACTCTTTACTGCAGTCCTCTCGTCTTGGCCAGCAGACATCGATGTTGGTATCTAGCTCCTGAACGTGTTGTCGACGTACGCGATGAATGAACGACGCGCCTGACGTAGTTTTTAGTTTCGCGTTGAACTTAAGACCCCACGTCAATATTCTGACAGTTCGCCAGCATTGGTGCAAGCAAGCCTGGCTCTGCTGACGAGACACTGAATGGTCGAAACCGGCCCAGAGTTGTGCTCGTGTGGAACTCTCTCTCTCTGCACTCTCGGAGGAGCCAACGTGGCTGACGGGATGCGTACAAAATGTTGTTGTGCGGAGGCACGGGTGTGGTGGGCACGAGGAGGCGACCTCTCTCTCTGCGTCTTCATCTCGTTTAGGACGGGGCTCCATTCGTCGTCGAAATCATTTGCGGGTAGACTGGTAGACGGGAGTAGGTGGCACGCGGCTCTCAGTCGCCCACAAGCCCCATGGCGAGAGGTATCGCTGTATGTGGTGTGCCGTGGTGCGGCAATATTTCCAGGCTCGCCGAACTCGAGCAGAAGCGGCTCGGCCTTCAGGAGCTCCGATTTGCGCGGTGGACTGCGTGCGGTGCGAAATAAGTTCAACGCACCGTACGTACACAATGAAACTCCGCTAACGAAGACGGATTGAGCGGAGAGACGAGGCAGAACAGACGAGCCTGGGATCGACTCGGATATCAATCGCCGCTGACGTTACCCGTTGAGCGTAACAATCAGCAGCGATCGTTCGCTCTACCGCATTGGTATCGTCGTCAATATACGCACGTGAAAGCCAATAGTGATCAGGCAGACGAGGCATGTGGTTGATGCTGGCACGGGCTTTGTGAGGGTCTCTCTCCCGCCTCCCGTGCCTCATAGCGCAGCGCGCTAACCCCACTCAGCCTTCCCCGAATGGGCATAACAATGAACAGCAGTGTGGAAAATCTACAGTTATCAAACTTGGGTATATCTCCATAAAACTCACGGAACTGTGTGAGCAGAGATGAACAAACTAAACTTTACTTTTACGTTACCGGGTAGGGCCCACTCTGGACGGAGCTATTTTTCAGAAGCGACCTGGCCACAAATGATAGTTCAACGAAGTGGCTTATCGCGTGGGAATTCTGAGCAGACAAATACTCTAAGCGCGTGATGTTTATAAATGTGAAGGGAACCCCCGGAGAAACCGGATAAAAATCCACGCGACCACGGGGAGAAAGACACCGCAAACTCCAAATATTCAGCAGGCGTCAGGTGCGGCATCGAATCCACGACCTCCTGCACACCAGGCGAGGTAGTTAACATCTCGCTACAGTGGCACCCAAACACAAATAACAGTAACAATGCAGTGCCTTCATCATTAACCATTGCCAGCATCATCACAATCCGTGATCTATCCACGCTCTCACGCTCCAGCCTCGCTGCGCTCCGAATGATCGTTTCTCCGGCGAACAGCACTTTCCCCCGACAGCGCCCGTGTAGGCTGCACGGGTGACCTTTAACTATTGGACCACGGAGTAAACCCACCGCAGCCTGTACCCCCCTCCCCCCCTTCGACGGAGGATGAACAGCAGCACCACCACACGAACTGTCTCTCTCTCTCACGAAGCCCTCTCGTCGTGGCCAGCAGACATCGACATTGGCGTTTAGCTTCCGAACCAGACTGCTGAACAAAATATAATCCGTATCTATAAATGTGTGTGTGTGTGTTTGCGCGGACTTACTTGGAAAGTCGCGTCGGCTGAAGGTTGCGGCAGCTGTGTGTGTGTGAGTGTATTTACGCGTCCGGCTGGGTGTATGTATATCGGTGTAGATGTTTCGGCGTGTGTGTGTATATAATCGGTGTGTATGGGTATCTGTGCGTATGTATCTATAGCTGCGTGTCTAGTATATACCAGTATGTGTGTGTGTATATATATATTTAAACAAACCTAATGGCTAGCACACGAATAATCGTCCGGCAACAAACAGCACCATCAGAGTTGTGCTAAGTTGTAATAAGAGTGCACCACGTGTCTACAACTGAGCGTGGTTCTATGGGGGGGAGGAGGAGGCGGAGGGAGTGGGTGTCCTCCTGTCGTGCCCTCGAAGCGTGGGCGGCTGCGCGACGATTCGAAGCCCTCCTCCACTCGCACGCGGCGCTCCGCGCCCCCAGCGGAGCGATCCGCGCGCTTAGACTCCGAGCGCCCCGCGCACGTGATTGGCTCTCGGCACTGACGATGCTGCTGCTGATGGGGAGGTGGTTGGCGGTGGCGATGATGATCTTGATGGTGCTGATGGAGGTGGCGGCGGTGGTGGTGATGATGATGGTGCTGATGGAGGTGGCGGTGGTAACGATGATGCTGTCGATCAACGCCCACGGAAAAGTTTTGATCGCCCCTATCCATCCCTCGCCGCAGTGCCATCACACACGCAGACCGTGACCCACTGTCCCCGTGCCACCTCTCCTCTGTTGAGGACTCGGTTCAGCAGACACTGTCGCTTTCGTCCCATCCACCATTCTGTGTTCAACCACGGCCACGCTGTAGGTCACAACCACACACTCACCCACTCGCTCACAATGACCCCCCGTATAGCCTGAACATGATTTTGGGACAAGTGCGGTTAGCGAGCACCTATGAAAGCCAGCACGGCACACGAGGGGGTGGGTGGCCAGCACCACGCCCGGCCTCCTTTGTTTCTCCAGTGGCGATATTTAAACACCGAACCAGGTACTCATTTGAGGCTGAGCCGACCTAGGGGATGCGCAGAACCGGTTTCAGAAAATCATCACTGGTGTTGGCCGTGAGCTGGAATCGAACCCGGGTCGCCAGGTTCGTAGCGCAGCGCGCTAACCACTTCATTACCGCTCCCCACTCACTCACACAAGCACTCACCCACTCGCTCACTCACTCACACAAGCACTCATCCACTCACCCACTCGCTCACCCACTCACTCACCCACTCGCTCACCAACTCGCTCACCCACTCACTCACCCACTCACTCACATAAGCACTCACCCACTCGTTCATCCACTCGCTCACTCACTCGCCCACCCGCTCACTCGCTCACCCACCCGCTCACTCGCTCACCCACTCACCCACTCGCTCACCAACTCGCTCACCCACTCACTCACCCACTCACTCACAAAAGTACTCACCCACTCGTTCATCCACACAATCGCTCACCCACTCGCTCGCCCACCCACTCACTCACCCACTCGTTCATCCACTCAATCGCTCACCCACTCATCGCACTGCAGGTCACACACCATTCTCTTTCTGCTTCTCCCTTCGCGCTGCTCCACCCGAGAATTCCCTCCCATCGTCGCTTTTCCCAACGTCTTAGAGTAACTTCGTTAAAATCAAAAGAGGTCTGAACGCGTATCGATTACGACTGTTGAGCGTGCCGTTTGTTGCAGGCCGCTTGGCGTTTCCGGCCTTTGGGCCTGCGCTCAGCAAGCTGTGTTTACAATCCCCCCGCACAGACCGCTTTCCCACCCCCTGATCCTATATGTTGTTAGCGAGCACCTATTTAGGCTTGCACGGTGCACGAAGAGGTGGGGGCATAGTGGCCGGAACCACGCCCGGACGCCTTTGTCTCCCCGGTGGCAAGTTTGCCAACCCTTCCTCCACGCGGCAAGGAGGCTGTTAGACCTGCAGCCTACCGCTTCTGACTGGTGTGTCCGCAGGAGTGATGTTTTGCATACTGCAGCGGGTACTCATTTAAGTCTGCATTTACCTCGGGGAAGATTCTGGAGATGTTCAGGAAATGTCACTCGCCACTGATGTGTCGTGTTCAGTTTACTGTTCTTCCCCGGCACCTCCGATTAGCACGGTTGGTTATGTACGGGGCAAAAAAAAGATCAATATACATATACAGGGTGCTTCAAAATAAATTGTTAACACTATATGGGGGAAAAAAAAGAACGGATACTACACTGCAGAATGATAACAAGTGTCATGTTAATCGCTTCAAAAAGTCAAAGCGTCTCCCACTTGTTCGCCATCGTTGTCAACACGTGGCCTGGAATCTTCTCCACGTGGTCTCCAGAGCCCGGAGGAGGCAGCACATGTCACGTGGTGTTGTTGTTGCAAATTCTCAGAAGTGTTTAAAAAAATGTTGAAGAACCCTGTATATGCATGCATGGACGTAGCCAGGAATCGAACTCAAGTGGCTGAGTTCGTAAGGCAGTGCGTTAACCACTGTGCGCAGCCGGACTCACTGGTACACAGAGCCACACAAACGCACAAACACACGCCAGCAACCTCTCACACATAGCTACGCACAACCATATACACCCTCACACGTTAACACACAGCGGTAATTACTCACACGCTCCCATACTCTCTCACAATCAGCAGTAATTACTCACACGCTCTCTCACACACTCGTACAAAAAAAGCCGCAATTCGTCACTGAGTGGCAGTGATGTCACCACAGCGATTGTGCCAGGCTAGGTGCACCTTGAGGCCACGTTAAGTGTGGAAGGTTCGCTGACGGGAGGTCACTGGAGAGACCCAGGTGCCGTGGGTATGAGATGACTGGCAGATGCACCACCTGTGCTCCCCCACTGTGTCACCTCGCTGCGCTTTAACCGCCCGGCGCTCCGCTCGTTGTTGTGAGCGTCGCTCATCCGCCCTAAGCTTGTTGCTGGAGGACGACTGTCTCCAACTGCCCAGCAGCGTCCTTCACGAGCCTCCTCCACACACAAAGACAAAGATCCCCCGTATAGCCTTAACAGACTGTAGGGGCAAGTGCTGTTAGCGAGCACCTATGAAGGCCGGAACGGTACACGAGGGGGTGGGTGGCCAGCACCACGCCCGACCGCCTTTGTCTCCCCAGTGGTGATGTTTACACACCGCACCAGGTACTCATTTGAGGCTGAGTCGACCTAGGGCAGGCCCGGGACCGGTTCAGATAATCGTCACTGGTGTTGGCCGTGAGCGGGAATCGAACCCGGGTTCATAGCGCAGCGCGCTAACGGCTACACTACCGCTCCACACACACACACAATGTGACATCCACCACTCCACATCACCACTTCCTCATCCCAGTCCTCCATGCGTCTCCCTTCTTTCTTCCCCCCATCAACCCCCCACCCCCGCTTCTCCGTGACCCCGACTGCCCGGATAAAAAAAAAACTCTTCTGTATTTGTAAATGTACTTTTAAAACAGAGCGTGACGCACTCGGAAATCGAGCATTAACATTTCATACATTTCCCAGCTGCATGCGTGTGTGTGTGTGTACCAGATGTATGTGTAGATATGTGTGGGGAGTGGTTAGCGCACCGCACTATACGAACCGGGCGACCCGAGTTCGATTTCCCGCTCACGGCCAATATCAAGTGACGAATATCTGAACCGGTCACCGTGCCTCCCCTAGGTCGGCTCAGCCTTAAACGGGTTACTTGGTATGGTAAGGCACCAAAAAAGGTGGACGGGCGTGGTGCTGGCCACACAACCCTATTGTCTGCCGAGTCTACTCGCTGACAGCATATGCCCCAACAGTCTGTTAAAGGCTATGCGGGGATTTTTGTGTGTGTGTTTGTTTACGTATATGTAGGGAGCGGTAGGGCAGTGGTTAGCGCATTGCGCTGTAATAAATCCGACAGTGAGAAAATTCTGAGAGTGATACATGGGTTCACTCGAGGCCGAGGTGGTGGTGGTGAGTCGGCTGGGTAGGGCATCGTTTGGGGGGGAGTGGGTTGAGAGTGAGGAGCTCATGTCGACAACTCCAGAAGTCAGGGAGATTTGGCGATCCAGCAGCCACTGGTTCACTGCAGTCGCTCGCTCACAGGCGGTCAGTCGCCTCCTTATCACTCGTCTATCGCTACTACCAAGGTTACTGCAATCTCGAAAGGAGATTCGTTTTTGCATGTTCACCATAAGTGCCGTGTGGTTCATGCAGACAGGGTTCCTTGAAAAATGATTCTGTTTGGTGTTTTAACATCGTAACACAACTGTTTTATTGCCAGAAAGGGTCAAACTTATCCTTATATTTTGATACTGGCAAATAAGGTTCCATGATGTAGCTGCTCGCCGCGAGCTGTCAATGTCCTGATAGTGGCATTGTCTTTGTGCTGTCCGCCTTTTGGCGTTGTCCTCTGGTCTAACGCTGCTTGAGACGAGGCTCTAAAGAAAGCTGTCTCTGGTTTGGACCAATCAGTTTCAAAGACGATGCAGATACTGTCAGAGCATGTTTTTGTTCGTATTTTCACCACAAGTACGTGTGGTTAATGCAGACAAGATTTCTTGAAAAAATATTGTTTGATGTTTTAACGCCTGCTTTGTTGCCAGAAAGGGTAAAACCTATTGTTATAGAGATTAATTGGGTCACGTTCATCTTTACGTGCACACACACACACATAACTCGGATCCTTACCGATCCGAGGTTTTTTTTATTTAGAACAAAAAATCCTCAGTCTGAGACGCTCCACAGCACTAAAGTAACACTGCACCGATGACAACAAAGACTCACAGCGGATCTCACTCAGTGAATGCCCCAAACACCTGGAATTCCATCGTTTCAAATAGCCTCACACAGAGACCCATAGGTACACATAGACCCATAGACTCACACAAAGACCGGTAGACACACATAGACCCATTGACTCACACAAAGACCCATAACCAGTAGACACACACAGGGACCCATAGACTCACACAACGACCGGTAGACACACACAGAGACCCATTGACTCACACAGAGACCCATAGACTCACACAAAGACCGGTAGACACACACAGAGACCCATTGACTCACACAGAGACCCGTATACTCATCTACATCACAATTCGATGCTAAACTGTAGATTACTTATGATAACCTGTACGTGCAATTGCCTTTGACATGTATCCTCGTTTAATTACATATTTGTGCAAACGTCCCCTGTACCTGTTTAACGTCTCATGCGTCTATCGCTCAGTGGGTTCTTAACCTTTACTGCAGCCTGGCACCTCTTTGGTTCTGAATCGTTAAGTGCCCGTACTTAATTTGTTTAGATTATTTACCTTCTACAAAAATCTGCCCATGTCTCGCACCCCAGGGAGTGCGTGCACTCCAGGTTAAGAACCGTTGGTTTAGTGAAGTGTATAGTGTAGCGTATAGTGTAGTGTAAAGTGTAGTATATAGTGTAGTGTATAGTAGTATAGTGTAGTGTATAGTAGTATAGTGTAGTGTAAAGTGTAGCGTATAATGTAGTGTATAGTAGTATAGTGTAGTGTAAAGTGTAGCGTATAGTGCAGTGTATAGTGTAGTATAAAGTAGTATAGTGTAGTGTATAGTAGTATAGTGTAGTGTATAGTGTAGCGTATAGTGCAGTGTATAGTGTAGTATAAAGTAGTATAGTGTAGTGTATAGTAGTATAGTGTAGTGTATAGTGTAGCGTATAGTGTAGTGTATAGTGTAGCGTATAGTGTAGTGTAAAGTGTAGTGTATAGTAGTATAGTGTAGCGTAAAGTGTAGCGTATAGTGCAGTGTATAGTGTAGTGTATAGTAGTATAGTGTAGTGTATCGTAAAGTGTAGTGTATAGTAATGTGTAGTGTGTAGTGTATAGTGTAGTGTATAGTGTCGTGTATAGTAATGTGTAGTGTGTAGTGTATAATATAGTGTAGTGTATAGTATATTGTAGTGTATAGTAGTGTGTAGTGTATAGTATAGTGTATAGTGTAGTGGTTCTTAACCTTTACTGCAGTCTTGCACCCCTTTGGTTCTCAATCGTAAACAAAAGAAGTACAATGTTAATAAACACACAGGGTTTGATGAAACAAAGTGAGTTGTACTGGACTTGTCCGTGCTTAATTCGTGGTTCGACGAATTTACCTTCTAAAAAAATCCGGCCACGTCTCGCACCCCCATAGAGGGCATTTCACACCCCCTAGAGAGGGCGTCTCGCACCCCCTAGAGAGGGCATCTCGCACCCCCCAGAGAGGGCGTCTCGCACCCCCTAGAGAGGGCGACTCACACCCCCAGAGAGGGCATCTTGCACCCCCAGAAAGGGCACCTCGCACCCCCAGAGAGGGCATCTCGCACCCCCTAGAGAGGGCGTCTCGCACCCCCAGAAAGGGCGTCTCACACCCGGAGAGAGGGCGCCTCGCACCCCCAGAAAGGGCATCTCGCACCCCCAGAGAGGGCGTCTCACACCCCCAGAGAGGGCGTCTCATACCCCCAGAGAGGGCATCTCACCCCTAGAGAGGGCGTCTCTCACCCCTAGAGAGGGTATCTCACACCCCTAGAGAGGGCGTCTCGCACCCCTAGAGAGGGCATTTCACACCCCCATAGAGGGCATCTCACACCCCCAGAGAGGGCGTCTCTCACCCCTAGAGAGGGCATCTCACACCCCCAGAGAGGGCGTCTCTCACCCCCAGAGAGGGCATCTCACACCCCCAGAGAGGGCGTCTCTCACCCCTAGAGAGGGCATCTCACACCCCTAGAGAGGGCGTCTCGCACCCCTAGAGAGGGCATTTCACACCCCCATAGAGGGCATCTCACACCCCCAGAGAGGGCGTCTCTCACCCCCAGAGAGGGCATCTCGCACCCCCAGAGAGGGCATCTCTCACCCCTAGAGAGGGCATCTCACACCCCTAGAGAGGGCGTCTCGCACCCCTAGAGAGGGCATTTCACACCCCCATAGAGGGCATCTCACACCCCCAGAGAGGGCGTCTCTCACCCCTAGAGAGGGCGTCTCTCACCCCTAGAGAAGGCATCTCACACCCCCAGAGAGGGCATCTCGCACCCCCAGAGAGGGCGTCTCTCACCCCTAGAGAGGGCATCTCACACCCCTAGAGAGGGCGTCTCGCACCCCTAGAGAGGGCATTTCACACCCCCATAGAGGGCATCTCACACCCCCAGAGAGGGCGTCTCTCACCCCTAGAGAGGGCATCTCACACCCCTAGAGAGGGCATTTCACACCCCCAGAGAGGGCATCTCACACCCCTAGAGAGGGCATCTCACACCCCCAGAGAGGGCGTCTCTCACCCCCCAGAGAGGGCATCTCACACCCCTAGAGAGGGCGTCTCGCACCCCTAGAGAGGGCGCCTCTCACCCCTAGAGAGGGCGTCTCACACCCCCAGAGAGGGCATCTCACACCCTCATAGAGGGCATCTCACACCCCCAGGGAGGGCATCTCACACCCCCAGAGAGGGCATCTCACACCCCCAGGGAGGGCATCTCACACCCCCAGAGAGGGCATCTCACACCCCCAGAGAGGGCATCTCGCACCCCCAGAGAGGGCAACTCGCACCCCCAGGGGGTCGTGCCTGCATCTCGGGTTCAGAAGGACCACTGCAGTGGAGCTTCTTGGTTTTGTGATCTGTGCTGTAATCGGCCTGGAGGTGATTCGCACTGCAGGGAATTCTGTTTAGCACTTACGGTGTTTGTTGTATCCTTCGTCACGTGGTTCGGTTGTGGGATTTTTTTGTTCATTGTGTCCGTATTTTTTGTTGTTGCTTTTGTCGTTTTGGTGACACGGATCAACCCCCCCCCCCCCCCCCCCCGTTTGCAAATGAGACTCTTCCTGGTAACTTGCGTTTTCACGCCGGTTACGACAACAAAATCAACTTTCATTTGAAACTCACTGTTCCCATGACGGTCACGGATTGATGTATCTACCCATGTTGAGGACCGCCTGTTTTGTCTCATCCACCAAAGCGTTCAACCGCCACATCGCAGGGCACAACAAAGACAAAGATCACCCCGTGTAGCCTTCACAGACTGTTGGGGCAAGTGCTGTTAGCGAGCAGCACCTATGAAGGGCAGAACTGCACACGAGGGGGGCGGGTGGCCAGCACCACGCCCGACCACCTTTGTCTCCCCAGTGGCGATGTTTACACACCGCACCAGGTACTCATTTGAGGCTGAGTCGACCTAGGGGAGGCCCAGGACCAGGTTCAGATAATCGTCACGGGTGTTGGCCGTGAGTTTGAAACGAACTCGGGTCGCCGGGTTCGTAGCGCAGCGTAGCGCTAACCGCTACACCACCGCACCCCACAACGCACTCACCCACTCACTCACTCACTCACCCACTCACCCACTCACTCACCCACTCACCCACTCACTCTCCCACACACCCACTCACTCACCCACTCACACACCCACTCACTCACCCACGCACTCACCCACTCACACACCCACTCACTCACTCACCCACGCACTCACCCACCCACTCACCCACTCACTCACTCACCCACTCACCCACTCATTCACCCACTCACTCACCCACTCACTCACCCACCCACCCACTCACTCACCCACTCACCCACTCATTCACCCACGAACTCACCCACCTCACCCACCCACTCACCACTCACTCACCCACTCACTCACCCACTCACTCACCACTCACTCACCCCACTCACCACCCCCCCACTCACTCACCCACTCACCACCCACTCACCCACTCACCACCCACTCACCCACCCACTCACCCACTCACCCCCACCACACACCCACTCACTCACCCACTCCTCTACTCACACACCCACCCACCACCCACCCTCACCCACTCACTCACCCACTCACTCACCCACTCACTCACTCACCCACTCACCCACTCACTTACCCACCCACTCACCCACTCACTCACCCACTCACTCACCCATTCACCCACTCACCCACCCACTCACCCACTCACTCACTCACCCACTCACACACCCACTCACTCACTCACCCACTCATTCACTCACACACCCACTCACTCACTCACCCACTCACTCATCCACCCATTCACTCACCCACTCACTCACCCACCCACTCACTCACTCACCCACTCACTCACTCACACACCCACTCACTCACTCACCCACTCACTCATCCACCCATTCACTCACCCACTCACTCACCCACTCACTCACTCACACACCCACCCACTCACTCACCCACCCACCCACTCACCCACTCACTCACCCACTCACTCACCCACTCACCCACCCACTCACCCACTCACTCACCCACTCACCCACTCACTCACCCACTCACTCACCCACTCACCCACCCACTCACTCACACACCCACCCACTCACTCACTCACCCACCCACTCACTCACCCACTCACTCACCCATTCACCCACTCACCCACCCACTCACCCACTCACTCACTCACCCACTCACTCACTCACCCACTCACTCACTCACACACCCACTCACTCACTCACCCACTCACTCATCCACCCATTCACTCACCCACTCACTCACCCACTCACTCACTCACACACCCACCCACTCACTCACCCACCCACCCACTCACCCACTCACTCACCACACTACAGGTCACCTCACTTCTCTTGTCTCCGTCTTCCCTCGCACAACTTCAACTTCGCAATTCCCTCTCCCGTCCTCTTGTTTCACCCAATTTCGCGCGACCTCGCTCAGTTTCTCCGAAACGCGTTCACTCCTGTCGGATTGCACTTTCAAATCGCGCCGTTCGTTGCTGGCCGCTTGACGTTTTGGCCCATTTACATAGCCCGCCCCTTCAGGAACGGTGATCGTAAATGCACCTCGAAGCATCTCCACGCGTGCGACTCCCGGCTCAGAGGGCAAGGCGTTGGACCCGTCACCGCTGCACAGGCTGGCAGAGGGAAAGAAGAAATGGATGGTGTGAACCTGTGGCATCAATCGGCATTGGGCCGTGATGACCTGTTATTTTGGAACGGGGGGGGCGGGGGGGTGGGGGGAGGTGGGTACCATAGTGGGGGAGGGGGGGCACTGAAGTTCGTTCAAGGGGGCAGGGTGGTAGGGGGCAGGGTGGTGGGGGGCATGACCCCCGCAGAAAGCCCCCCATTGAAGAATCACCACGAACGAGTGGAGAATTGGAATTGGAGCCCTGGGGGATGATCACGTGGGGCGATAGTGGCCCCTAGTGGACACAGATATTGCGTAATCATGTATACTATTGAAGGTTTTTTGTACTAGATCGCGTAAATATAAATGTGTCGTTAAACCCGCCACCACCCGACACAGCCAATTATTCTGGATGTCCGCCTGATGATGCTAGTTGTAATTACTGGCGAAACGTCGTACTCAGATTGTAAATGTTGTGGGTTTGCTCTCCAACACACCGGTGTGCTGTACTAGTGACAAATTAGCACGTTCTGTTTACGTGACAAACCATTACTAGTTAGCTGTGTCGGGTGGTGGCGGGTTTAACGACACATTTATATATTTACGCGATCTAACCCCACCAACTCCCCCCCCCCCCCCGCCTATATTATAGATGATATTGGTCGCGAAGGCCTAGCACGTGTTCAACTGATCACCATCATCACAGTCGCGCACGTGGGCTGGGGCAAGGGGGCTCAGTGGTGAGTCTCGAGACTCGCCGTGCCGAGGGAGCTGCTGCTGCTGCCACATTGGGGAATGTTCGGCCACGCGCACCGCAATTCGTGCGCGGTGAGAGTCCAGCTTCGTGTGGGAGGGAAGAAGAAGCCCCGTACAGTGCCGGATTCTCCAAGTAGCAAAAGTAGCTACATATAAAGTAGCTACTACATAGTAGCAGCACATGTAGTAGCGACATGTGTAGTAGCTACTATGTAGCAGCTACGGGCCCCGTACTTTCAAGGGCCCCGCGCTAAATGCTTTCAAGCTATCAATTCCGCATTCTTGGTTCTTTCGGTAAAGTCACGTAGAAGGGAAACAATACAATAATAAAAATATAAAACAATAAAATTCTCACGACGTTTCGACTGCAACACAAGCAATCATCATCAGGTGTGAAAACCGCAACAAGAAAATTTGAAAAAAGTGGCGGTTATTTAGTGATTCTGCACTTGCTCTATTACTATAGTACTATACCGCCCTTCAACTTTTACGAGCAACCGGGTGCTTATTTATTTATTTGACATCACGCTACGGGCCCCGCACTAACTCGCCCTGAGGCACCCCCCCCCCCAGTCTCGCCGCGCTGCCTTACGAGGGGGCGGGGGGAGGTCACGCCCCCTCGAGTTTCGGGGACACCATCAGGAGCAGGGGGACTCGGGGGGGGGAGGGGACAAGGGGATGTAGCGCGTTTGCGAAAGGGACTCCATGGAGTAGTGGGGTTTTTGGGTTTAGGGGCCGTTCATAAATGACGTCACGCGATTTTGACCCCCCCCCCCAATCGTCACACGGCGTCACAAAAAGACAGACCTCCCCCCTCGAATATGACGTCACAACGCTCTGCCCCCTCCCCCCCCTCCAAAACAATATATAAAACATGCTTAAAATCGCTTTAAACTATTGTCATTGTAGTGCGTAATTAATGTGCCGCTGCACTCTGATTTTGGAGAAAACGTTTATTTAAAAAGTATATTTAATTGAGTAGAACGTGTTGTCTATATTTATTTAAAGTTGCGCATTTTGATGTGACGTCACATTTCTCACACCCCCCCCTGTCACACATCGTCACAAATGTCTGACCCCCTCCCCCACCCCCTAGGTGCGTGACGTCATTTATGGACGGCCCCTTAAGGGGACACGAGGTGGGGTCGGGGGTTACTCGGCACGGGCAGTGGGCGAGAGGGGGCGCTAGAGGGCGTGAGAGGGCCAGACTCCAGCCTCCAGTCTCCGCGGGAGACCTTGGGAGAGCCAGGAGGCCCCCTTTATCAGGAGGCCCCCTTTATCAGGAGGCCCCCTTTATCAGGAGGCCCCCTTTATCAGGAGGCCCCCTTTATCAGGAGGCCCCCTTTATCAGGAGGCCCCCTTTATCAGGAGGCCCCCTTTATCAGGAGCCCCCCTTTATCAGGAGGCCCCCTTTATCAGGAGGCCCCCTTTATCAGGAGGCCCCCTTTATCAGGAGGCCCCCTTTTTCAGGAGGCCCCCTTTATCAGGAGGCCCCCTTTATCAGGAGGCCCCCTTTATCAGGAGGCCCCCTTTATCAGGAGGCCCCCTTTATCAGGAGGCCCCCTTTATCAGGAGGTCCCCTTTATCAGGAGGCCCCCTCTAGGGGAACAGAGCAACAGGGGCCTGTTGCTCTGTTCCCCTAGAGGTCGCCAAAATAAATTAGACCCCCCTACCCCCGCGATAGGCCTCGTGGGGAATCATGGAGCCTCGGCTTTGCCTGAACGGCTCCCCCGACGCTGGGCTGTCGCCTGGAGACCTCGCGGGGAAGGGGACCCCCCCCCCCATAGCGAGAGGGGCACCTGTAGGCGGACCCCCGTGGGATGATGATGATGATGATGATTCGGCAGTCGTGGTAAGGATAGTAAGATAACGACGATGGGGGGAACGTGCGATGATGGATTTCATCTGGCGATGACATCTTTTTTTGTGTGATGATGATAGTTTCAGTTGCATTTATTAGAAGGTATAACCCTGTGAGCCATGCGGCTCTTGACTCTGGCGCAACCGCAACAAAACAAAAACACGAACAAAGAAACATCTTAAAGTGACTACGCGCAACAGAAAAATCCTGGAAAAAACAGCAAAGTCTTCCAGAAGAAAACACCGCATTTCAACGCTGTGTGCAATAATTCCAGTGGGATGCAAGTCAAACAATAACAGCCATAAGACAATGCAGATTAAAGTTATCAGGCCAACTCTGGTTACGGCGGTTGATGGAGGTAATACTCGGATACGTGCGCTTGCCGAAGCAATTTGGCCGGATCGAGGAGGCTAAACGGGCGCGGGCTGGGGAAGAGATTGGGGTGATGTGGTACAGGAGGATCTGGAGCCGATGACTGGTAGCAGCGGTGGTCAAGATCAACCTCTGTGGTGGAGGCTCGTCGACGACGCCACTGGGCATTGCCAGGCGAGGTGCACTCTGACGCCACTGGGCAGTTGGAGGCAGTCGCCCTCCAACAACGCGGAGTGGAGGAGCGACGCTCGCAGCAACAACAACGAACGGAGCGCAGGGCCGAGCGAGGTGGCAGATTGCGGGTCACGCACGGGTGGGGCATCTGCCCAGTGATGTCAGTCAAGTCAGTCAACCCATGGCGCCTGTGTCTGCTAATAATAATCACCATCACTCTGCCACCACCGCCGCCACCCGCGGATGAATACGGCACAGAAAAGTCTCTCCGCTGAGATGGATCCTCTCTTGAATACGACATAATAAATACATAATATATAACTAATACACAGGAAACACACTATGATGGAGCGCGCGTGTGGGAACTGGCGGAGGGAGAGAGAGAGAGAGGGAAAATTAATGAATCGATTTCGCGGGAGACGCCAGCGAGACGCGGAGAGGCTCCTGCAGAATGAATTTGTGGACTCGGGCGATCCATAATTGGCGTATCAGAGATGTCTGAGACAATGGTGGTGGGTTCCGTGGGTGGGATGGGGCAACGCTTCCCTCCCCATTCCCCCTTGAGACCCCGAAAATGGTTATTTTGTTGACATTTACTCGAGAAAATGCAGTGAGTGTATTATTAATGTAAGGGAGGCCATATTTCAAGAGATTGCAATTTTCTGGACCCCCCCCCCCCCAGCCATACACAACTCCCTTGGGAAGTTTCTGCGTCATGAGAGACACCGATCTGGCATCGCTGAGATGCTGGGATGGAATCCAGCCAGGTTCTCGTTCAGCGGGGCTCACCATATAGACTGTGCTCCTGCGGTGATGGGCATCAGCCCGGGCACAAACCGATGCCTGCACAAATAAACGCCCATCGGCTTGACATTCGTTTACATTTCTCAGTTCGCTTGTCTTGGTGAGGGTCGCGGCGTATTGAGTAGTGGTGGTCCAGGCCTTCCTTTCCCTGGCGACAGACTCCAGCACAACATTACTATACGCTACTACACTGTACACTACTAAACACTACACTATACACTACTACACTATATACTACCATACACCTCACTATACACTACTACACTACCATACATTACACTACACACTACTACACTACACTATACACTACTATACACAGACTCTAGCTCTTCCTGGGTAATTCCCAGGCGTTCCCAGGCCAGCCGAGCGACGTCGTCCCGCCAGCCGCGTGGCCTGGGCCGGCCCCGGGGTGCTCGCCCAGTGGGAAGGGCTGCCCGGTGGAGTTCCAGGCGGAGTGGGGGGCCATCCTCACCATGTGGCCCGAAATTCGTTTTTTTGTTTCTTCCAACAATGTTCGAATGCTCAATCGGACGAAAACCGCACTTGCTCGTTTGGGCCCCTGCGTACGAGCAGGCGGCAGCGCCCTGGGTTGTTTCACAAACGGTCACTTGGAGGTGAATCCGGCACGAGGGGTTTTTTGGTTCGTGACGTCGTTTTTAACCCGGGGCCGTTCGACCGACACTTGGCGGTGCACTGCTCACTGCGCGTGCCCGCAAGGTTGACGCCGCACATCAAGAGAGCGGTGGGTGGCACGTGTCTGCAGTGGAATCGGGTGCGAGTCGCGCCTCCTGCCTTACGAACCGGCTCCACCTGAGTTTGATTCCCAGCCACGGCTAACATCTGCGGCGAGTAATAACAGAGACCCCTTCGGATAGCCATTAATAAACTGTTAAGGCAAGTGCTGTTGGCGATTACCTATTAAGGACAGCGGGGCACACGAGAGGGTGGGTGGCCAACACCGCGCCCGGCCGCCTTTGTCTCCCCAGTGCTGATGTTTACACACCGCGCCCGGTACTCATTCAAGGCTCAGTTCAATTATTCGCCTGGTGCGTAGGCCAGTGCGCTAACTACTGCGCCACCGCTCCCCACCACCGTCACTCTCACCATCACCCCCGGCGTCACTGATACCATAATCAGTGCCGGATGATCCTAGTAGCACAAGTAGCTACACATGTAGCTACGGGCCCCGCACTTTCAAGGGCCCGCGCTAAATGCTTTTAAACTATCAATTCAGTTTCAGTGATGCTGCACTTGCTCTATTACTATAGTACTATACTGCCTTCAACTTTTATGAACGACTGGGTGTTTAAGGTTAGCCATTTGTCGTATTATCTGTCCGTATAGCAAATGAAAAAATACAATTACTTTACTATGCGATAAAAAAAATTGTGTTTTAATATTTAAGTTTTTTTTTTTTAATTTAGGGTCCATTTATAACATCATGCTACAGGCCCCGCACTAGCTTCATCCGTCACTGACCATCACCACCTCAAACCACCATCCCTCCCCCTATGCTACCCGCCTTCACCAACCTGCACCGACCAGCGCGGTGAAGTATGGTCAAACAATCATCGTCGCCCGCACGCCGCGGGGAGGAGGCGTTCGCCTAGCAGTGCCTCGGGCAACAGACACGTGGAGATCTGCCTAAGCCCCCATCACTGCTCTTAAACGTGCTATCTATATCATCTTTCTCCTGCAGGGCTCCCAGTGGAATATCTTCGATAATAAAGCCGCTTGTTCCTGCATTCAATGATGCCTTCCCGGCACGCGCCGTGACGTCTCGTGTTCTCTTCCTCTCTCTCTCACGGGGGGAGGTGGGTTGTATGCTTATTGAATGCTTAAAATAGCGTTGAATAACCCAGCGCTCGGTTAACGTGATTAGGAAACAAGGCCATTCGGCAGAGATGAAACAAACACAGCTGTATCACGTACATGCATCGTATATACACCGGGTAACGGCGCAGCCCTGCAATTCCCTGCTCACGCCACTGCTGGGGGGGGGGGGGGTGTTCTATAGGGTGTTTGGTCTCCTCTAGCACGCTTGCCAGGCGTCGTGGAAGATGCGGGAGTCCCCACACTTTACCCCACCACCGCACGCGATGTGCCGATAGACTTTACTGCGACGATGCTCGCGCGCGCTGCTGGGTTGGGCAGAGGCGATGGGGATTTGAGAAACTTGTCCCGTTGGTCTCAGCTGCCGTGCCGGGAGATCGGATCCAACCGACGATCCCTTGGAATTTCAAACCCAGTGTTGCTGACCATCGCTATCGGCAGCCGGACTCAATCCACTGCTGGATGAAGACCTCCCCAAGTCTCCCCGTCACCTCTCACGGTCCCGTAATACAACAATCCACACGAACCATTGTCATCGCTCCTCGCGTAGTATATGGGCACGTGTTGCATCCATATCTATATCTGCACATAAAAGCGTGTGCTAATCATTTATGCATGGCCATATTTAATTCCGGTGTCGCTGCACAGATCTGACGCAATTAGAGGTCATGGCCAGGAGCTGTTCGGATTACTGCCCCTCTGTAACGCCCTCCGCGTCTCTGCCTGATTATTTGTTTATCTCGTAATTATATTTTCCAAAGGAGCAGATCTCGTCATCGCCTCGTTCTATCGAGACCTCAATACGAACCCGCGGAAGTTCGCGATACGGAGCTGCATCTGAGCGCTCGGTCGCGTGCAATTGCCGCTTGCTCACACGCGTGGACGCACCTGCCACCGGAGATGTTTACGTGTACAATACGCAGGCGGTGAAGTTGCGCGGTGTTCAGATCGGCCTGGTTGCGCACGAAGTGCTCACGCAGTGGCACCAAATCGTGAACACCCCCCCCCCCCCGTCACGCGACCCGCGATCGAGGCGGTAGCCACGAAGGCAGCCACGCGCGGCGTTTTACGTCCTTCGAGATGAAATTTGAGCAAGTTAAATTAAACGTTCAACTTACCGCGGATGGGAATGTTTTGCGTGTGTAAGTATGTTGAACTTCTTTCGCGCCGTACGTAGCTAACCGTGCTAATCGGAGGTGCGAGGGGAAGAACAACAAACCAAACACACAAAAGCAGTACTAAACAAATAAAAATGAGTGGTCATTGGTGACCGGGCTGAGACGATCAACTCGCTGCATTCGAGTCATCACTCACTCTGAGCAAGCGTCAATGTAAGACTGTATGTCTCTATAGAAATCAATTGGTCTCTGTGTAAATGAATTGGTCTCCATATGAAACCCTGGATCTCTATGCGAGTCTGTAGTCACCTATGCACGCCTTTAGGCCTCTTTGTGAGTTTATGAGTGTCTGTAAGTCTATGAGTCTCTCATGTAATTATTTATGGATCTTTGTCTAAGTCAACGGATCTCTACGCAAGCCATCAGTGACTGGGGCTTAGAAGCATCCTCTTGCTGCTTGAGAACCCGGTTAAATCGCAGGCAGTGGCTGAAAGCCGGTTATGAATCCATTGTAGCTTAAAAGCGAATTGCTGGTTCATCAGCGGAGACGGCGTCTCACTGACACGGCCATTATGAACCCCCTTAAACTGACGGACACACTTTAAGCAATTACCTGTTTTATGTCTTTGATACAAGAATTGCAGCGGAGGCTATGTGTGCTTCGAAACCGCGGGCGCATTAGCAACCCCTAATGGGATTGTGTGCGCACGATCCTCTTAATCATTCAATTTCTCCGGTCAATGTCTCCCCCGTCTCTCCCTCTCTCGAGAGAGAGCTGCTCTCGTTGCCACCGTGACAATGGTCGCGAGATTAATGGCTCCGGCCAGGTAAGGCGGCGCGGCGTCATTTTGGATTTCATATTGTTATTCGCTTTGTTGTTGCTGTGTTTGCGTTAACCTTTATTGATCCGGGAGTTGAAATAAAGCCACTGAGACGCAAAACAACAACAACAACGCCTATTTTCAATAGCCACCTTGTGTATGGCCGGATTGAAATCAGCAGCAGCAGTCGCAATAGTCAGTCCGCTGCTGGATAAATATTTCTCCAAGCCGCTGCGGGATGAATATCATCGTTCAGGCCCAGATATGAAGCGGTCGGGTGGATTCCGAGGTCAGAGCGCTGACCCGGCACCGCTGAGACCGCGGGGATGAATTCGGAAATCAGCCGCTGCCTGGGAATAAATCAGGTTTCTCTCGAGGTGCGATTTGCAGCAGGTGCATCACCATTACTGCCACCACCACTGTCATCATCTTACTCATCATCAGAGCCATGTTATATCCCCTGCTGGATGAAGGCTTCCCCACGCTGTAGCCATCCCACGTGGTCTCCCACACGAGCTCGTCTCATCGCTAAATCTCCACGGTGGTCGTCCTCTCAAGCGCGATCTGTAATTCCCTTCCCTTTGGCTGCCATTCCGTCACCAGTCTCGATTATTGGCCACAATCCCGTCCAGATGTGCGCGATGCGTCCTGCTCAAGCAGTGGAATTCAGTTCTTGAAAAATAAAAAAATAAAAAAAACTATATATTTTTTTTACCGGCTAAGGCCCACCTGAGCTTTAGGGCTCTTTTTTCTCAGAAGCGACTTCGGCCACGAATGATGGGTCAACGAAGTGGCCTATCACCTGGAAAGTTATAGCAGCCAAATACTCGAAACGCACGTTGTTTATAAACGTGGAGGGGAAACAACCGGAGAACCCGGAGAAAAATCGACGCGACCACGGGGAGAACCGTGCATACTCCGAATACAGGGTGCTTCAAAAATATGTTAACACTTACATGTGACTATAGTTTTTAATGGAAAAAGAACGAATGGTACTACACTGTGATGTGATAACAAGTGTAATGTTAATAGCTTCAGAAAGTCAAATAGTCTCTCACTCGTTCGCCATCGTTGTCAACACGTGGCCTGGAATCTTCTCCACGTGGTCTCCGGAGCCCGGAGGCAGCAGCATATGTCACGTGGTGTTGTTGTTGCAAATTCTCAGAAGTGTTCACATTGTTTTTGAAGCACCCTGCACACAGGTATCATGGTCGGGATCGAACCCACGACCTCCCTGCATGCCAGGCGAGGTAGTTAACATCTCGCCACCGTGGCGTCCAAAAAAGCTCCCAGCACGTGGAGCGAAACCTCGGACATCATTGCAAAACGACACGTGGTACAACCCGATTAAACACCAGAGAATTACAGGGCACAACCAAGCCACATCCAGCCGTGACCACAAGTCTGTGTTGCTCGAAGAGTATACCCTCTTGGTTTGCATCCTAGCACGTGCGCTGCTGTCCTTTGGCGGCCATTCCTTCGCCAGTCTCGAGGATCAGCGACCAGCGTCCCTCCCGGCCGCGATACGTCATGCCAATGCCCACTCGCTTTTTTTATTTTCTCAACAGCCACAATCACGATGTCTCCGATGACTACGGCGTGTTCCCTGATCCACGTGCTGCTCTTTTGACTCTCTCTCTCTCCTTTCCTCCAAGCACCCCACCACCCACCACCCCTCCCATCTCCTTCATCTCTCTCGTCCACGCTGGTCGATAAGGCTGCACTCCACGGCTGGATCGATGCGTAATGGCCAACAACAGTCTTGTCTCAGTTGCAGGAACACGTTTTTTGCAATGTATTGTTCACATGCAGATGCTGTGAGGTCGATTACATCGCAGGTTTGAGAGGAGGTTATCATCCAGCAGTGGAGTGACCATGGCTGATTATATTGTTTGGTTAGCACACGTACGGTGCGAAAGAAGTTCAACATACATACACTGCGCTATGGACCTGGCGACCTGAATTCGATACCTGCCCACGGCTGACAACAGCGGCGAGCGACATCTGAACCAGTCATGGGGTTTCCTCTCCCCCATACCTCTTCACCAAACAGCACTGGACCAGCGTGGTGAAGTATGGTCACAACAACCCCTGTTGCCGACACGAGGGTTGACCGGCGCGCCGTGAGTTATCGACATCGTGTTTTCAACTCGGCCACACACCGAGTGAACTTGGGGACTCGAGTTAAAGTGTTTACGCACACAAAAAAATACTCTGTCTCTTAAGATTGCTTCCTATGGGACATTTGATTCATCCCATTGAGCCGACGGAAGCGCCTGCGGGTCACGGGTCAATGTGTCTCGCTCCACTCAATCACGCGTCACCGACGCAAGGGACAAGGTACAAGACAATCCATTAAGTGAGCCTCCCTTGATTGTCACTGTCTGTGTTTGTGCTTCATGTTCGAATGTGTTTTTTTTGTGAAATCAGAATTTTGGCTGTGACGTCATTGATCGAGTCCAAAACACAACAGCAACAACGAAACAATTCTGAACTTGGCTGAATTAGTTTTTTGTCGTGTCAAACCTAAAATCGGGAACTTCTCAATGGGCAACGCTAACAATGATAATAATGCGCGCACAGGCATTCCACCGCTGGATGAAATGATGCGAGAAAGAATGAAAACACACGAGCCTACATGGAGAAACAACCCCTCTTGGTTTTGCTGGCAACGTCAGCACGCGTGGGTCTGCGTTAGAGACCGCGGACGTTCGAGGAGACGGAGCGATGAAATCAGCTCGCGTGCAGGCGCCGGGTTTGATTACCCAATCGTGGCCCGAGCGTGAGAGGTGGCGATGTTCATCCAGCAGTGGATTGACCTACGGCGAATGATGATGACGATGGCTTTGCTGTGCCCAACCGATGGAAAATTAACAACAGAAAATGGTGCATTCATGACTGCAGCGTGGAAATTAATACAATGACGTCAGTGGTGATAATGACGTCATGTGTCAAACAATCCACTGCTGGATAACGCGCCCCCCTTCATGCTGTGTCGGGCGGGGGATATTTGACCATACTTCACCACGCTGGGCAGTGCGGGTTGGTGAATGCAGGTAAGGATAGTCGTATCAGAGGAGGGGGTGGGGGGGGAGTGCGTGGAGGTGGTGATGGTGGGTTGTGGTGATGGGGGTGCTGATGGTGTGGATTATGGGGTGCTGATGGGCGTGGGAGGAGGAAGAGTGGAGTCGGGGTGGTGATGGGAGTGATGGTGATGGGAGTCATGCGAGTGGCGGAGAAGACCGCCGGACGGCTAAAATGCAGCGAGTTGGCACAGTGGGGGGTACAGCTGGCTCATCCTACAGTCATGTCAGTCACCTGAGTCTGTCCCGAGACCTCCTGTCAGCGAACCTTCGACACTTCACGTGGTAGCCTCAAAGTGCACCTGGCCTGGCACAGGCACCGAGGTGACGTCGCCGTCACTGAGTGGCGGACAGCGGGGGTATTGGTGTTGGAGGGAGAGTGGAGTGGTG
This sequence comes from Petromyzon marinus, assembly GCF_048934315.1. Taxonomy (NCBI): domain Eukaryota; kingdom Metazoa; phylum Chordata; class Hyperoartia; order Petromyzontiformes; family Petromyzontidae; genus Petromyzon; species Petromyzon marinus. The sequence continues at coordinate 3,027,847 of NC_133710.1, read as the reverse complement.
GTGGGGGTAGGGAGGGAGGAGGGAGCGGAGTGGCGGGAGTTGATAAAATCTCGACGCACCGCGCATTGCAACCACAATGCCCGACTCGTGCTGCGCACTGCACTGCGATATCCCTCAGCCACCACCAACAACAACCACAACCATCAACACAACAATACAACCGATAACAACCATCATCCACACCACCAACAACAACCATCAACAGATTGAACAACAACAATACCACCGCCACCACCACGGCGAACAACAAACCATCAAAGTAACCACAACCACAGCGAACACCGCTACTAACCACGGACGCACCACCTCCACCTGCTCCACTCAATGTGTGACCACGCTCACGCCGCCGCTGCAGTCGACCTCCACCCCTCCTCCTCCCCCAACTGGAGCCACACTCCACCGGGCGCTCCGCACAACGCGACCCGGACTCAGGGTTGCGACGGCGGTCGCGGAGGCGTCGGAGGAGGTTCGTGCGTTCAGGTCATGTACCCGGCCCTCATGATGGTGGCCGGCGTGACCGGCAACGCCATCGCCCTCGCACTGATCCGGCGCGCATACCCACGGCGGCAGAGCGCGCGCAAGAGACCCTTCCTCGTGCTCGTGGGAGCTCTCGTGCTCACCGACCTCCTGGGCAAACTCAGCACGGCTCCAGTCGTCATCGCCGCGTACGCGGGCGGCTCGTGGCACGCCCTGGACGCCTCGGGCCGCCTCTGCGACTACTTCGGCTTCTGCATGGTGGCATTCGGGCTGTGCCCGCTGCTCTTCGCGTGCGCCATGGCGCTGGAGCGCAACGTGGCCGTGCGGAGGCCGTACGCCTACAAGCAGTGGGTCACCACGCGCCTCGCCGCAGCGGTGGCGGCCACGGTGTGGGTGGCTGCCCTCGTCTTCTCTGCGCTGCCGCTCCTGGGTAAAGCCGCGTGGTTGTGGTGCTGTGGGTGGTGCTGTTGGTGGTGGTGGTGCTGTGGGTGGTGCTGTTGGTGGTGCTGTTGGTGGCGGTGGTGCTGTGGGTGGTGCTGTTGGTGGCGGTGTGGGTGGTGCTGTTGTTGGTGGTGCTGTGGGTGGTGCTGTTGGTGGTGCTGTTGGTGGTGGTGGTGCTGTGGGTGGTGCTGTTGTTGGTGGTGCTGTTTGTTGGTGGTGCTGTTGGTGGTGGTGCTGTGGGTGGTCCTGTTGGTGGTGCTGTTGGTGGTGGTGCTGTGGGTGGTGCTGTTGTTGGTGGTGCTGTTGGTGGTGGTGCTGTGGGTGGTGCTGTTGTTGGTGGTGCTGCTGTTGGTGGTGCTGTTTGTTGGTGGTGCTGTTGGTAGTGGTGCTGTGGGTGGTGCTGTTGTTGGTGGTGCTGTTTGTTTGTGGTGGTGCTGTTGGTGGTGCTGTTGTTGGTGGTGCTGTTGGTGGTGCTGTTGTTGGTGGTGGTGGTGCTGTTGGTGGTGGTGGTGCTGTTGTTGGTGGTGGTGCTGTTGTTGGTGGTGCTGTTGGTGGTGCTGTTGTTGGTGGTGGTGCTGTTGTTGGTGGTGTTGTTGTTGGTGGTGGTGCTGTTGTTGGTGGTGGCGGTGCTGTGGGTGGTGCTGTTGTTCGTGGTGCTGTTGGTGGTGCTGTTGTTGGTGTTGTTAGTGGTGGTGCTGTTGTTGGTGCTGTTGTTGGTGGTGTTGTTGGTGGTGGTGCTGTTGGTGGTGGTGGTGCTGTTATTGGTAGTGGTGCTGTTGTTGGTGGTATGGCGGAGAACGATCTCCCGATTCGCTGCGTTGGGTGGTGGAGGGTTTCTGACGACACACTTTCGGTGAGATCATTACGTGGCCTAACATCAACACATTAAATCAATCAAGTGTGTACCCTAATACGGGCCAGGGAAACCTCCAAATGAAGAGAACGTACAAGCAAGCACCTGTTACCCGCGAGACAACCGCTGTTGACTCCCCCACATTTATATCGACCGTTTGGGGATGACGGGCAGAGTCAATTTCACAACGGAGGAAGACAAATTACTCCTTCACGTAACCGCTCCTCCGCCGAACGCTCATTTTACTTCGCTACTTGTTCCACAAAAACGACGCCGGCGATTATTCCGCTTTGTTCATTCGACGAGGGGGTCCTCGCCTCCAGGCATCTGCAGTGCACCCTCATCGATCGGTTTCAAGCGAGCCTGACTGCCGATGCGACACTGAATGTTGGAAGTGGTCCAGAGGTGTTTTGTTGTTGTTCTGAGCCACTGCTTTGCCAAGGAAGAATTGCGCACCCAGACGAAAGCCGCGTGGCTGCTGGGGTGTCTATAGAACACTGCTGGGGTGTCTATAGAACACTGCTGGGATGTCTATAGAACACTGCTGGGATGTGTGTAGAACACTGCTGGGATGTGTGTAGAACACTGCTGGGATGTCTGTAGAATACTGCTGGGGTGTGTGTAGAATACTGCTGGGATGTCTATAGAACACTGCTGGGATGTGTGTAGAACACTGCTGGGATGTGTGTAGAACACTGCTGGGGTGTCTATAGAATACTGCTGGGGTGTCTATAGAACACTGCTGGGATGTGTGTAGAACACTGCTGGGATGTCTATAGAATACTGCTGGGGTGTCTATAGAACACTGCTGGGATGTGTGTAGAATACTGCTGGGATGTGTGTAGAACACTGCTGGGGTGTCTATAGAATACTGCTGGGGTGTCTATAGAACACTGCTGGGATGTGTGTAGAATACTGCTGGGGTGTGTGTAGAATACTGCTGGGATGTCTATAGAACACTGCTGGGATGTGTGTAGAACACTGCTGGGATGTGTGTAGAACACTGCTGGGGTGTCTATAGAATACTGCTGGGGTGTCTATAGAACACTGCTGGGATGTGTGTAGAACACTGCTGGGATGTCTATAGAACACTGCTGGGATGTGTGTAGAACACTGCTGGGATGTGTGTAGAACACTGCTGGGGTGTCTATAGAATACTGCTGGGGTGTGTGTAGAACACTGCTGGGATGTCTGTAGAACACTGCTGGGATGTCTATAGAACACTGCTGGGGTGTCTATAGAACACTGCTGGGATGTCTATAGAACACTGCTGGGGTGTCTATAGAATACTGCTGGGGTGTGTGTAGAACACTGCTGGGATGTCTATAGAACACTGCTGGGATGTCTATAGAACACTGCTGGGATGTGTGTAGAACACTGCTGGGATGTCTATAGAACACTGCTGGGATGTCTATAGAACACTGCTGGGATGTGTGTAGAACACTGCTGGGGTGTGTGTAGAATACTGCTGGGATGTCTATAGAACACTGCTGGGATGTCTATAGAATACTGCTGGGATGTGTGTAGAATACTGCTGGGGTGTCTATAGAACACTGCTGGGATGTGTGTAGAACACTGCTGGGGTGTCTATAGAATACTGCTGGGGTGTGTGTAGAATACTGCTGGGATGTCTGTAGAATACTGCTGGGATGTGTGTAGAACACTGCTGGGATGTCTATAGAACACTGCTGGGATGTCTATAGAACACTGCTGGGGTGTCTATAGAACACTGCTGGGATGTCTGTAGAATACTGCTGGGATGTCTATAGAACACTGCTGGGATGTCTATAGAACACTGCTGGGATGTCTATAGAACACTGCTGGGATGTGTAGAGAACACTGCTGGGGTGTGTATAGAATACTGCTGGGATGTCTGTAGAATACTGCTGGGATGTGTAGAGAACACTGCTGGGATGTCTATACAACACTGCTGGGATGTCTATAGAACACTGCTGGGATGTCTGTAGAACACTGCTGGGATGTCTATTGAATACTGCTGGGGTGTCTATAGAATACTGCTGGGATGTGTGTAGAACACTGCTGGGATGTCTATAGAACACTGCTGGGATGTGTGTAGAATACTGCTGTGATGTCTATAGAATACTGCTGGGATGTCTATAGAACACTGCTGGGATGTCTATAGAATACTGCTGGGATGTCTATAGAACACTGCTGGGGTGTCTATAGAATACTGCTGGGATGTGTGTAGAACACTGCTGGGATGTCTATAGAACACTGCTGGGGTGTCTATAGAATACTGCTGGGGTGTCTATAGAATACTGCTGGGGTGTCTATAGAATACTTCTGGGATGTCTATAGAACACTGCTGGGATGTGTGTAGAACACTGCTGGGATGTCTATAGAATACTGCTGGGATGTCTATAGAACACTGCTGGGATGTGTGTAGAACACTGCTGGGATGTCTATAGAATACTGCTGGGATGTCTATAGAACACTGCTGGGGTGTCTATAGAATACTGCTGGGATGTGTGTAGAACACTGCTGGGATGTCTATAGAACACTGCTGGGGTGTGTGTAGAACACTGCTGGGATGTCTATAGAACACTGCTGGGATGTCTATAGAACACTGCTGGGATGTGTGTAGAATACTGCTGGGATGTCTATAGAACACTGCTAGGGTGTGTGTAGAATACTGCTGGGATGTCTATAGAACACTGCTGGGATGTCTATAGAACACTGCTGGGGTGTCTATAGAACACTGCTGGTGTGTGTGTAGAACACTGCTGGGATGTGTGTAGAACACTGCTGGGATGTGTGTAGAATACTGTTGGGGTGTCTATAGAACACTGCTGGGATGTGTGTAGAATACTGCTGGGATGTGTGTAGAACACTGCTGGGATGTGTGTAGAATACTGCTGGGGTGTCTATAGAACACTGCTGGGATGTCTATAGAACACTGCTGGGATGTCTATAGAACACTGCTGGGGTGTCTATAGAACACTGCTGGGATGTGTGTAGAATACTGCTGGTGTGTGTGTAGAACACTGCTGGGATGTGTGTAGAATACTGCTGGGATGTCTATAGAACACTGCTGGGATGTATGTAGAATACTGCTGGGATGTGTGTAGAACACTGCTGGGATGTGGGTAGAACACTGCTGGGATGTCTATAGAATACTGCTGGGGTGTGTGTAGAACACTGCTGGGATGTCTGTAGAACACTGCTGGGGTTTGTGTAGAACACTGCTGGGATGTCTATAGAACACTGCTGGGATGTGTGTAGAACACTGCTGGGATGTCTATAGAACACTGCTGGGATGTCTATAGAATACTGCTGGGATGTCTATAGAACACTGCTGGGATGTGTGTAGAACACTGCTGGGATGTGTGTAGAACACTGCTGGGATGTCTATAGAACACTGCTGGGATGTGTGTAGAATACTGCTGGGATGTCTATAGAACACTGCTGGGATGTGTGTAGAACACTGCTGTGATGTGTGTAGAACACTGCTGGGATGTCTATAGAACACTGCTGGGATGTGTGTAGAACACTGCTGGGATGTCTATAGAACACTGCTGGGATGTGTGTAGAACACTGCTGTGATGTGTGTAGAACACTGCTGGGATGTCTATAGAACACTGCTGGGATGTGTGTAGAACACTGCTGGGATGTCTATAGAACACTGCTGGGATGTCTATAGAACACTGCTGGGATGTGTGTAGAACACTGCTGGGATGTGTGTAGAATCCTGCTGGGATGTGTATAGAATACTTAGCGGGGTTTCTTTGTTTTTTTGTGGAGGAACGGATAAGTCGTGGCAGGCGGCGAATTGCTATCCGGATTGATTTTTCCGAATAAAACAAAAATTATGCGAGGTGCGTAAACTCACAGAAAAAAAAACTAATAACGTGCTTTTAAAAATGGTCATTGCCCGAAACGTCTATTTTTTTTATTCCCCTTTTAGGGCCACCGTCTTAACATAATTTCACCAGTGGATCGACCATGGCTAGTAATGATTGTGGCAATATGACTGTTGGTTATGGCGTGGTAAAGCCATAATTGAGCAGCAGATCGATCATGACTCGTGCTGATAATGGTAGAGAAGCCTTCATCCAGCAGTTGCCACAACATGGCGAATAATGATGGTGGTGACGATGGTGATGGTGGCGATTGCAGTGATGGTGATGATGGTGGTGGTCATGGTCGTGGTGGTGGTGACGATGGCTTTGATTGTCTTGGTGGCGGTGACGACGGTGGTGGTGGTGGTGATGATTGCGATGTTGGCGATGTTGGTGATGGTCATGGTGGTGGTGGTCCCGTGCTGGTACGTGATGCTAGGCGTGGGCAGCTACGTGCTGCAGTGGCCTGACACGTGGTGCTTCCTGAGCACGGGCGCCCCCGGCTCGCTCGCGGCCGCCGCCGTGCCCCTCGCCTTCTCGCTCACGGGACTCTCCTCCCTGCTTGTCACCACGGCCTGCAATGCCTCCACGCTCACCTTCGTGGTCAAGTCGTGGATACAGCATCGTCGTCACCAGCAGCAGCAGCAGCAGAATCAGCAGCATAAGAAGACGCAGTGCGGAGGTCAGAGCTGCCTCGGGGGACCCAGGTCCGAGGCGGTCTTGCAGCTCATGGGGATCTCGACCGTGCTGTGGGCCTGTTGGGGGCCACTGCTGGTGAGTGCTCGGGGCGGGTGGGCAAGGTAGCGTGGTGGTGGTGCCGGTGGCGGCGGCGGTGGCGGTGATGCAGATATTCGGATGGATTAGTGCGGATCATGTTCTGTTCTTCTGGGTCGCCTACCTGGACGGACCCAGTTGAACCGAAGCCCCAGTCGCCCCGGTCACCCCGGTCACCCCGCTACTGGGGGAAGCTGACCCTGGCTACAACCAGCGGTCCAGTCGCTTCCTTGTCGTTCTTTCATCCGCTACCCACCGCAGTCACTTTCCGCGTGAACTTCACGCTCCCATGCCACCGCCAGCCATTTGCCAGGGACTCGTTCCCATCCGTTGTAGTGTTCACGTTCATCCGTGCAGTGTGCTCAGCCACTGCCGTGCATTGTCTTATGTATTCGTTATTTATTTACTAGTGTAATACAAACTAAATGTAAAGGAAAACAATTAAACATTGCATTGAATGTACTGGTATATATTTTTAGTTGCAAAAAAATCGAATATTCTCGTAACAAACTAATTAGCAAGTTACACTTTCAATATGAACCTTGCATGAAAAACTAACAAAAATATTTAAAATTGCACGAAAATCCACGTCGCCTACGTGTGGCTGATGGGCGGGGGGGGGGGCGAGTCAAGGGACGGACGAGGAGGAGGGAACGTGGCGTCGGCCCAGTTACCTTGCGAGTTAAACGCCTTGCAACGCGGAGTCAGCAAAGCGGTGCACATGCGCCAATTATAACAAGAACAACCCACACCCCATGCTCCACCCCCCCCCCCCCCCGCTATGAAGATGACCCATTGCCCAAAACGTCGTCCGATTATTGGCTTTGCATTAAAACACAGCGGCTCAGCAGCTGCTGTGTTTTAAAGAGGCACCCGTCAACAGCCCCTGCTCATCCTCTCGCGCCCCCTCCCCGCTCCCTGAGCATTCCTTGGGGGGATGGGGGGCATCTGAAGCTCTAATTGCGGTCAGCAGAGGTCTGAGTGGGGGGGGGGGGTGAGGGATGCGAGCCGAGCGCTCGCTGGGGACCGCGGCCTCGAAGCGAAGTGGAGAGCATCACTCCTCCTTATCCTCAACCATGTTCTCACATCACCACCTCCTCAATGTCTCACTGCTCCTCTTCGTCATCCTCCATGTGTCACATCACCACCTCCTCAATGTCTCACTGCTCCTCCTCCTCGTCATCCTCCATGTCTCACATCACCACCTCCTCAATGTCTCACTGCTCCTCCTCCTCGTCATCCTCCATGTCTCACATCACCACCTCCTCAATGTCTCACTGCTCCTCCTCCTCCTCGTCATCCTCCATGTCTCACATCACCACCTCCTCAATGTCTCACTGCTCCTCCTCGTCATCCTCCATGTCTCACATCACCACCTCCTCAATGTCTCACTGCTCCTCCTCCTCGTCATCCTCCATGTCTCACATCACCACCTCCTCAATGTCTCACTGCTCCTCCTCGTCATCCTCCATGTCTCACATCACCACCTCCTCAATGTCTCACTGCTCCTCCTCCTCCTCGTCATCCTCCATGTCTCACATCACCACCTCCTCAATGTCTCACTGCTCCTCCTCGTCATTCTCCATGTCTCACATCACCACCTCCTCAATGTCTCACTGCTCCTCCTCGTCATCCTCCATGTCTCACATCACCACCTCCTCAATGTCTCACTGCTCCTCCTCGTCATCCTCCATGTCTCACATCACCACCTCCTCAATGTCTCACTGCTCCTCCTCCTCGTCATCCTCCATGTCTCACATCACCACCTCCTCAATGTCTCACTGCTCCTCCTCCTCGTCATCCTCCATGTGTCACATCACCACCTCCTCAATGTCTCACTGCTCCTCCTCCTCGTCATCCTCCATGTCTCACATCACCACCTCCTCAATGTCTCACTGCTCCTCCTCGTCCTCCGCTGCCGCTGCAGGTGGTGATGACGGCCAAGTTGCTGTCTCCCCCGGGCGGCAAGGACCACTCCCCGCACCGCTGCGCCAAGGAGCTGTTGGCCGTGCGCCTCGCGTCTCTCAGCCAGATCCTCGACCCTTGGGTCTACATCCTCCTGCGCAGGGGGGCCCTGCTGCGGGGGACCGGCTCGGGGCTGTCCTGGAGGTTCAAGATGTGCGGACGCAGCGGCCGCGGGGACCGCGAGGGGACCCCCGAGGCGAGGTGCCCCCCAGCCCAGGAGGTCCCCCTGCGAGACACGCCGACTCCCCCAGAGGCCGGCGGGGGTCCCGGGGTGGCGAGCAAGGGCCACGTGGGGTCTGGGTGCGACGAGGACGAGGACTCGAAGGAGCTGATGACGCTGCCGGGACGGATCCTGTGAACGCGAAAGCAAAAGGTCCCGAGCGTAGCCTCGAGCAGACTCTCGGGGAAAGTGCTGTTGGCGAGCAGCGATGCCGCCGCACGCGTTCGATTTGCAGCGCGCCGCTATCAACATGGGTGACCAAATTTCCGACGAGTATTTTAGGTGCTCGCAAACAGCACTTGCTCCAACGGTCTGTAAACGCTTGACGTGGCTCTATGTGGTTTTTTGTGTGTGTGTGCCTGTCTGTGTTTGTGTGTGTTGGGGGGGGGGGGGCGGGGGGGGGTTGGAAACCTTGAAATACTGGGGGCTCAATGGGACTTTCCAATATCGTCGAAAAATATTCACCCCTCGTACCCTATTAGTGCACCTCATGTGCTTGCAGAGGCCCATTAAATCACAAAGAGACTCCTAGACATTAACGGTAACTGAGGCTCGCAGAGACGTTGCAAAGAGCACTCCACGATCGCACAAAGACAAAGATCCCCCGTATAGCCTTAGCAGAATATTGGGGAAAGTGCTGTTCGCGAGCACCTTTGAAGCACGGCACACGAGGAGGTGGGCGGCCAGCACCACGTCCCGCAGCCTTTGTGTTGACGTGTAAACATCTCCACGAGGCACTTATTTGAAGCTGAGTCGACCATGGGGGGGATGCCCAGGACTGATTCAAATAATCGTCACTGGCGTTGACCATGAGCAGGAATCAAACTGGGGTTGCCGGGGTTTGTAGCGCTAACCGCTATGCTATCGCTCCCCACGATAACAAACGCACATTAACATTCGCGTTCTCTAATAATAGTGTGGAACATAACTTGAGCGTCGAGCAAATCTAGGGGCGCCCTTGCAGTGCCACGAGTGAGTGAGCTAACATTAGAATCGCAATACTGTTACCAGGTTCAAAATAACATCTCCCCTCGACCACCTCATTAATGTGGCTAAGATGCGATCAGTGATGGAGAAACGCCTCTAAGTTGGTAGGCCTTATGTGGCCGAGGGTCGCGGGGCCGTGTGAGGCGAGGTCACGAGGCCGTGTGAGGCGAGGTCACGAGACCGTGTGAGGCGAGGTCACGAGGCCGTGTGAGGTGAAGTTTCTGGCCGTGTGAGGTGAAGTTTCTGGCCAGAGGTCGCGGGGCCATGTGAGGCGAGGTCACGAGGCCGTGTGAGGCGAGGTCACGAGGCCGTGTGAGGCGAGGTCACGAGGCCGTGTGAGGCGAGGTCACGAGGCCGTGTGAGGTGAAGTTTCTGGCCGTGTGAGGTGAAGTTTCTGGCCAGAGGTCGCGGGGCCATGTGAGGCGAGGTCACGAGGCCGTGTGAGGCGAGGTCACGAGACCATGTGAGGTGAAGTCTCTGGCCGTGTGAGGTGAAGTCACGGGGCCGTGTGAGGTGAAGTCTCTGGCCGTGTGAGGTGAAGTCTCTGGCCATGTGAGGCGAGGTCACGAGGCCGTGTGAGGCGAGGTCACGAGGCCATGTGAGGTGAAGTCTCTGGCCGTGTGAGGTGAAGTTTCTGGCCAGAGGTCGCGGGGCCGTGTGAGGTGAAGTCTCTGGCCGTGTGAGGTGAAGTCTCTGACCGTGTCACGAGGCCGTGTGAGGTGAAGTCTCTGGCCGTGTGAGGTGAAGTCTCTGGCCGTGTGAGGCGAGGTCACGGGGCCGTGTGAGGCGAGGTCACGGGGCCGTGTGAGGTGAAGTCTCTGGCCGTGTGAGATGAAGTCTCTGCCCGTGTGAGGCGAAGTCTTTGACCGTGTGAGGCGAAGTCTCTAGCCGTGTGAGGCGAAGTCTTTGGCCGTGTGAGGCGAGGTTCACGGGGACGTGTGAGGAGAAGTCTCTGGCCGTGTGAGGCGAAGTCTCTGGCCGTGTGAGGCGAAGTCTCTGGCCGTGTGAGGCGAAGTCTCTGGCCGTGTGAGACGAGGTCACGGGGCCGTGTGAGGTGAAGTCTCTGGCCGTGTGAGGCGAGGTCACGGGGCCGTGTGAGGCGAAGTCTCTAGCCGTGTGAGGCGAGGTCACGGGGCCGTGTGAGGTGAAGTCTCTGGCCGTGTGAGGTGAAGTCTCTGGCCGTGTGAGGCGAGGTCACGGGGCCGTGTGAGGCGAGGTCACGGGGCCGTGTGAGGCGAGGTCATGGGGCCGTGTGAGGTGAAGTTTCTGGCCAGAGGTCGCGGGGCCGTGTGAGGTGAAGTCTCTGGCTGTGTGAGGCGAAGTCTTGTGTGAGGCGAAGTCTCTGGCCGTGTGAGGCGAGGTCACGAGGCCATGTGAGGTGAAGTCTCTGGCCGTGTGAGGCGAGGTCACGAAGCCGTGTGAGGTGAAGTCTCTGGCCAGTGGTCACGGGGCCGTGTGAGGTGAAGTCTCTGGCCGTGTGAGGCGAGGTCACGGGGCCGTGTGAGGCGAGGTCACGGGGCCGTGTGAGGTGAAGTCTCTGGCCGTGTGAGGCAAAGTCTCTGGCCGTGTGAGGTGAAGTCTCTGGCCGTGTGAGATGAAGTCTCTGCCCGTGTGAGGCGAAGTCTTTGGCCGTGTGAGGCGAAGTCTCTAGCCGTGTGAGGCGAAGTCTTTGGCCGTGTGAGGCGAGGTCACGGGGCCGTGTGAGGAGAAGTCTCTGGCCGTGTGAGGCGAAGTCTCTGGCCGTGTGAGGCGAAGTCTCTGGCCGTGTGAGGCGAGGTCACGGGGCCGTGTGAGGTGAAGTCTCTGGCCGTGTGAGGCGAGGTCACGGGGCCGTGTGAGGAGAAGTCTCTAGCCGTGTGAGGCGAGGTCACGGGGCCGTGTGAGGTGAAGTCTCTGGCCGTGTGAGGTGAAGTCTCTGGCCGTGTGAGGCGAGGTCACGGGGCCGTGTGAGGCGAGGTCACGGGGCCGTGTGAGGCGAGGTCATGGGGCCGTGTGAGGTGAAGTCTCTGGCTGTGTGAGGTGAAGTCTCTGGCCGTGTGAGGTGAAGTCTCTGGCTGTGTGAGGTGAAGTCTCTGGCCGTGTGAGATGAAATCTCTGGCCGTGTGAGGTGAAGTCACGGACTATAGATTCCACAGCCGGGGGTTTACACGATCGTTGGTGTTCCCGAGAGATCTGTGGACAAGTTGGGCGCTTGCGCAGTGCAATGGGACGATGAAGGTTCATCCTCGACTCGTTTAAGCCGCAGTGTGACCAGCAGCTCGCCTTCAGACCTTCATTCGTGGTAGTATCAGCATCGAATGGCTTTAACTCGCCCTCCTTACAGAGCAGCAGTAGCAGAATTAAACTTCGTGCCCCGTCATGGCCTGCAGAATCAGTTTAATTTGAACACTATTATAAATGTTGATTTAAAGCTTTCGTGGCTGCAGAGATTCATATTCTTGGTTCTTCCTGTAAAGTCACGTAGAAGGGGAAACAATCAAATAATAAAAAATGTAAAACAATAAAATTGTATTTTAAATAATAAAATAACAATAAACAATAAAATAACATTTTATTGTTTCATACTTTCGTTATTTCATTGTTTCCCTTCCACGTGACTTTACCGAAAGAACCAAGGATATAATATTATTATACGTTAGTTTATCTCTTTTATTAAATCCTGCGTGACTTGAGCGGTGCCCAGCGTTGACAGATTTGAAGTTTGGCGTCACGGCCGCCTTGTGCGCGTCTCGTCACGTGGTGTGTTTGCTGCTCCGCGATAGGGCCACGCAGACACGGGCTTCTCAAGTTGCAGCTGGGTGCCGTCTATATAATAATAATCATGATACTTGTGATAATAATAATCATTATCATAGAGAGGACGACTCGGAGGCGCGAGGAGGAACCACAGATGAGCGGGAAGGTAGCACAAAGTACGCGGCGCTGCCAACAATTGCCCGAGCTCTGCGGTCTTCTGTTTATGAATGTATGTATGTTGAACTTCTTTCGCACCGTACGTAGCCAAACGTGCCAATCGGAGGTGCGAAACGGTGTCACCGGCAAAATGAATGAGTGTTTACACGTGGGATTAAGCCAGAGCCGCCGAAGAAAACGCACGCGTGCGATGGGGAAAACACTCCAATCCCATACAAGCGACAAATCGCACGGTGATCCACCAACACCACCACCCCCCCCCCCTCCCCCAGGTGCCTCCACAGTGTACCGAAGGATCGTAGACATCCACGTGGATATGTTGACGACGAAAAGCGACATTGTGCGATGCACGAGGTTGGCCCAAATCTCCACTTTTCCGGCGTCCTCTTCAACATTCATGAATACAACCTTTGTCTATGTAATTGAATCTGTTTGAATCAGAGTGTATGTGTATATCTCTGGCCGTGTGAGGTGAAGTCTCTGGCCGTGTGAGGTGAAGTCTCTGGCTGTGTGAGGTGAAGTCTCTGGCCGTGTGAGGTGAAGTCTCTGGCTGTGTGAGGCGAAGTCTCTGGCCATGTGAGGTGAAGTCTCTGGTCGTGTGAGGCGAGGTCACGGGGCCGTGTGAGGCGAGGTCACGGGGCCGTGTGAGGCGAGGTCACGGGGCCGTGTGAGACGAGGTCACGGGCTATAGATTCCACAGCCCGGGGTTTACACGATCGTTGGTGTTCCCGAGAGATCTGTGGACAAGTTGGGCGCTTGTGCAGTGCAATGGGACGATGAAGGTTCATCCTCGACTCGTTTAAGCCGCAGTGTGACCAGCAGCTCGCCTTCAGACCTTCATTCGTGGTAGTATCAGCATCGAATGGCTTTAACTCGCCCTCCTTACAGAGCAGCAGTAGCAGAATTAAACTTCGTGCCCCGTCATGGCCTGCAGAATCAATTTATTTGAACACTATTATAAATGTTGATTTAAAGCTTTCGTGGCTGCAGAGATTCATATTCTTGGTTCTTTCTGTAAAGTCACGTAGAAGGGGAAACAATAAAATAATAAAAATGTAAAACAATAAAATAGTATTTTAAAAAAATACAATAACAATAAAATAACATTTTATTGTTTCATACTTTCGTTATTTCATTGTTTCCCTTCCACGTGACTTTACCGAAAGAACCAAGGATATAATATTATTATACGTTAGTTTATCTCTTTTATTAAATCCTGCGTGACTTGAGCGGTGCCCAGCGTTGACAGATTTGAAGTTTGGCGTCACGGCCGCCTTGTGCGCGTCTCGTCACGTGGTGTGTTTGCTGCTCCGCGATAGGGCCACGCAGACACGGGCTTCTCAAGTTGCAGCTGGGTGCCGTCTATATAATAATAATCATGATACTTGTGATAATAATAATCATTATCATAGAGAGGACGACTCGGAGGCGCGAGGAGGAACCACAGATGAGCGGGAAGGTAGCACAAAGTACGCGGCGCTGCCAATAATTGCCCGAGCTCTGCGGTCTTCTGTTTATGAATGTATGTATGTTGAACTTCTTTCGCACCGTACGTAGCCAAACGTGCCAATCGGAGGTGCGAAACGGTGTCACCGGCAAAATGAATGAGTGTTTACACGTGGGATTAAGCCAGAGCCGCCGAAGAAAACGCACGCGTGCGATGGGGAAAACACTCCAATCCCATACAAGCGACAAATCGCACGGTGATCCACCAACCCCACCACCCCCCCCCTCCCCCAGGTGCCTCCACAGTGTACCGAAGGATCGTAGACATCCACGTGGATATGTTGACGACGACAAGCGACATTGTGCGATGCACGAGGTTGGCCCAAATCTCCACTTTTCCGGCGTCCTCTTCAACATTCATGAATACAACCTTTGTCTATGTAATTGAATCTGTTTGAATCAGAGTGTATGTGTATATCTCTGGCCGTGTGAGGTGAAGTCTCTGGCCGTGTGAGGTGAAGTCTCTGGCTGTGTGAGGTGAAGTCTCTGGCCGTGTGAGGTGAAGTCTCTGGCTGTGTGAGGCGAAGTCTCTGGCCATGTGAGGTGAAGTCTCTGGTCGTGTGAGGCGAGGTCACGGGGCCGTGTGAGGCGAGGTCACGGGGCCGTGTGAGGCGAGGTCACGGGGCCGTGTGAGACGAGGTCACGGGCTATAGATTCCACAGCCCGGGGTTTACACGATCGTTGGTGTTCCCGAGAGATATGTGGACAAGTTGGGCGCTTGTGCAGTGCAATGGGACGATGAAGGTTCATCCTCGACTCGTTTAAGCCGCAGTGTGACCAGCAGCTCGCCTTCAGACCTTCATTCGTGGTAGTATCAGCATCGAATGGCTTTAACTCGCCCTCCTTACAGAGCAGCAGTAGCAGAATTAAACTTCGTGCCCCGTCATGGCCTGCAGAATCAATTTATTTGAACACTATTATAAATGTTGATTTAAAGCTTTCGTGGCTGCAGAGATTCATATTCTTGGTTCTTTCTGTAAAGTCACGTAGAAGCGGAAACAATAAAATAATAAAAATGTAAAACAATAAAATAGTATTTTAAAATAATACAATAACAATAAAATAACATTTTATCGTTTCATACTTTCGTTATTTCATTGTTTCCCTTCCACGTGACTTTACCGAAAGAACCAAGGATATAATATTATTATACGTTAGTTTATCTCTTTTATTAAATCCTGCGTGACTTGAGCGGTGCCCAGCGTTGACAGATTTGAAGTTTGGCGTCACGGCCGCCTTGTGCGCGTCTCGTCACGTGGTGTGTTTGCTGCTCCGCGATAGGGCCACGCAGACACGGGCTTCTCAAGTTGCAGCTGGGTGCCGTCTATATAATAATAATCATCATGATACTTGTGATAATAATAATCATTATCATAGAGAGGACGACTCGGAGGCGCGAGGAGGAACCACAGACAGATGAGCGGGAAGGTAGCACAAAGTACGCGGCGCTGCCAACAATTGCCCGAGCTCTGCGGTCTTCTGTTTATGAATGTATGTATGTTGAACTTCTTTCGCACCGTACGTAGCCAACCGTGCCAATCGGAGGTGCGAAACGGTGTCACCGGCAAAATGAATGAGTGTTTACACGTGGGATTAAGCCAGAGCCGCCGAAGAAAACGCACGCGTGCGATGGGGAAAACATTCCAATCCCATACAAGCGACAAATCGCACGGTGATCCACCAACCCCACCACCCCCCCCCCCTCCCCCAGGTGCCTCCACAGTGTACCGAAGGATCGTAGACATCCACGTGGATATGTTGACGACGAAAAGCGACATTGTGCGATGCACGAGGTTGGCCCAAATCTCCACTTTTCCGGCGTCCTCTTCAACATTCATGAATACAACCTTTGTCTATGTAATTGAATCTGTTTGAATCAGAGTGTATGTGTATATCTCTGGCCGTGTGAGGTGAAGTCTCTGGCCGTGTGAGGTGAAGTCTCTGGCTGTGTGAGGTGAAGTCTCTGGCCGTGTGAGGTGAAGTCTCTGGCTGTGTGAGGCGAAGTCTCTGGCCATGTGAGGTGAAGTCTCTGGTCGTGTGAGGCGAGGTCACGGGGCCGTGTGAGGCGAGGTCACGGGGCCGTGTGAGGCGAGGTCACGGGGCCGTGTGAGACGAGGTCACGGGCTATAGATTCCACAGCCCGGGGTTTACACGATCGTTGGTGTTCCCGAGAGATCTGTGGACAAGTTGGGCGCTTGTGCAGTGCAATGGGACGATGAAGGTTCATCCTCGACTCGTTTAAGCCGCAGTGTGACCAGCAGCTCGCCTTCAGACCTTCATTCGTGGTAGTATCAGCATCGAATGGCTTTAACTCGCCCTCCTTACAGAGCAGCAGTAGCAGAATTAAACTTCGTGCCCCGTCATGGCCTGCAGAATCAATTTATTTGAACACTATTATAAATGTTGATTTAAAGCTTTCGTGGCTGCAGAGATTCATATTCTTGGTTCTTTCTGTAAAGTCACGTAGAAGGGGAAACAATAAAATAATAAAAATGTAAAACAATAAAATAGTATTTTAAAAAAATACAATAACAATAAAATAACATTTTATTGTTTCATACTTTCGTTATTTCATTGTTTCCCTTCCACGTGACTTTACCGAAAGAACCAAGGATATAATATTATTATACGTTAGTTTATCTCTTTTATTAAATCCTGCGTGACTTGAGCGGTGCCCAGCGTTGACAGATTTGAAGTTTGTCGTCACGGCCGCCTTGTGCGCGTCTCGTCACGTGGTGTGTTTGCTGCTCCGCGATAGGCCCACGCAGACACGGGCTTCTCAAGTTGCAGCTGGGTGCCGTCTATATAATAATAATCATGATACTTGTGATAATAATAATAATCATTATCATAGAGAGGACGACTCGGAGGCGCGAGGAGGAACCACAGATGAGCGGGAAGGTAGCACAAAGTACGCGGCGCTGCCAACAATTGCCCGAGCTCTGCGGTCTTCTGTTTATGAATGTATGTATGTTGAACTTCTTTCGCACCGTACGTAGCCAAACGTGCCAATCGGAGGTGCGAAACGGTGTCACCGGCAAAATGAATGAGTGTTTACACGTGGGATTAAAAGCCAGAGCCGCCGAAGAAAACGCACGCGTGCGATGGGGAAAACACTCCAATCCCGTACACGCGACAAATCGCACGGTGATCCACCAATCCCCTCCCCCAGGTGCCTCCACAGTGTACCGAAGGATCGTAGACATCCACGTGGATATGTTGACGACGAAAAGCGACATTGTGCGATGCACGAGGGGGCCCAAATCTCCACTTTTCCGGCGTCCTCTTCAACATTCATGAATACAACCTTTGTCTATGTAATTGAATCTGTTTGAATCAGTGTGTATGTATACAGTATGTGTATGTGTTTGTGTATCGATGAGAACAGCCATATACGGGGTTTTTACACGCGCACACGCGCGCGTACATACATGCATACAGAACGTAATTTAATAGCCACAGCGGTAGCAAGATGGGATACTGGATGTGGTGTGCCGGATGTTTTTTTTTTTGTTTTCCCGGACAGACACGGTGTAAATTAAGCCACGCACACCATGCAGTACTCGCGATGTGTATACTTAATTTTATACGAATATATATAGACACAAATACACTCAGTTTGCATGGTGTATAACAGGCGAAGATGGCTTCGCGGGCCATTGGTGTGATGGTTGGCATCACTCTGGACCTGCAGCCCAGAGGTCCGACGGTTCGATTCCATCTCCCGGCACAGTAGTTGAAACAATGGGGCAAGTTTCTTAGACCCCTCCCACACCCCGTCCTCTGCCCACCCAGCAGCTAAAATCGGTTAAGTAACCGATTGTCAAAAGAGTTACCTGTTGACCCGGTTGTCGTTGAACAACCCGACACTATACAATGATAATAGAGATTTTTTTGGTGGGGTTTAGATCGCGTAAATATATAAATGTGTCGTTAAACCCGCCACCACCCGACACAGCCAACTAGTAAGGGTTGTCACGTAAACAGAACGTGGCCAATTCGTCACTAGTACAGCACTAACCGGTGTGTTGGAGAGCCAAGCCACAACATTTACAATCCGAGTACGACGTTTCGCCAGTAATTACAACTAGTTTCATCAGGCGGCAGACAGCTTTGCGAAAGCGCACGTGTTGAACTGTACAAAGAGCCCCCGTATAGCCTATAACACCCACCCGAGGGGGTGGGTGGCCAGCTCCACGCCCGGCCGCCTTTGTCTCTCCAGTGGCGCTGTTTACTGCACACCGCACCGGGTACTTATTTGAGGCTGAGTCGACCTAGGTGAGGTCCAGGACCGGTTCAGACAATCGTCGCTGGTGCTGGCCGTGAGCGGGAATCGACCTCGGGTGGAACACTATACGCACACATACACACACATACACACATACATACACACACATACATACACACATACACACGCACACACATATATACACAACAACAACCGCCATTCGCCACTAAGTGGCGGTGACGTCACCACGACGCTTGTGCCAGGTCATGTGCACCTTGAGGCCACGTGAAGTGTCGAATGCCCGCTGGCAGGAAGTCACGGGGCAGACCCAGGTGTCACGGATCGACTGACTGAGATAACTGGCTGATGCACCACCTGTACCCCCTACTGTGTCAACCTGCTGTGCTTTAGCCACCCAGCGCTCCGCTCGTTGTTGTGAGCGTCGCTCCTCCGCCCTCCGTTGTTGTTGTTGGAGGGCGACTGCCTCTAACTGTCCAATAGCGTCCTTCACGAGCCTCCTCCACAGAGGCCGATCTTGACACCGCTGGTACCAGTCATCGGTAAGTCCACTCAGCTCCACGTCCTCCTGTACCACATCACTCCATCTCTTCTCTAGCCCGTGCCGCGCCCATTTAGCCCCCTCGATCCGGCCGAATAAAAGCTGTTTCGGCATGCGGTGGCTTGGCAGGCGGGCTACATGACCCAGCCAACGCTGCCTTGCCTGCCGGAGGAGCTCACCGATGGGACCTTGCCCAGCTCTTTCAAAGATTTGTGAGCTCCTCACACAATTCAGCCTAGTTAAACCCAGGATGGATCGTAGGCAGGCTAGCCTAAATGTTTCTAACCGGCGACGATGTTCCATTAGGGGGGTCCACGTTTCGCAAGCGTAGAGAAGGGAGGGAATGACCGTGGCCGAGAAGACCTGAAGATTAGTGCGGAGCGACAGACCAGGTAGCTTCCACACAGCGTTACGCAACCGATAAAAAGATATTGCCGCTCGACTGATTCGGAGTGAGACCTCTGCTGTTAAACTGGAGCCAGTCATAAGCACACTGCCCAGGTATGGGAAACTCTCCACTTTCACCACAACTGCCCCATCACCGATTGGGAGTTGTGGGGGTGGAGTGTCCGATAGTACAAAATACCCAAGCAGGTGCTTAGTTTTGGTGGGGCTGATGGTAAGGCCCCATCTCTTAGTGGCACGCTCCAGTCTCAGCAGCAGCGTCTCCAACTCCTCCTCTGAATGAGCAGCTATTACCAAATCATCGGCATACATAACGTGGTTGAGCAATAGGGAGCCATCCCTTGAACGCACCCGGGCATCGATCAGCCTCCCATTATATCTGTACCATATGGAGAGTCCCCCGGTACAGCTATTGAAGGCTTCACGAACTACGTGGTCAAAATAGATGTTAAATAATGTGGGAGCCAGAGGACATCCCTGTCGCACCCCAAGGTGTACAGGAAATTGCTCTGACTCCCGGCCACGTAGTATTACCCGGGTCCGCTCACTATCATGAAGGTCCTTAATGATCGTGAGCACACATACATACACACGTACACACGTGCGCACGTGCGCTCGCGAAATGTGAAAGCGCTCGCCCCCCCCCTTTTTTTACTTTGTACGTCCATAAAGTTTCGTTGACGGCGTCGTTCATCTCAAAGTGGAGAGATGAGGCAACAAGCACCAAACTGCGTCTCGGTGGATGCCACCACTCTCCACTCTCCACCACCACCACCCCCACCCACCCAAGGCGGCGTGACACGGGCAGGCTGAGGAGTAACCGGCGGCTCGCTGCCACGAGAAGGTCCCAGGGCGTCGATACACACAACATTTAATTGCGTAACTGCTTCGTGGGGAAACCGACTGAACTGCCCTATATAGGATGGACTCGGCCACCCCCCCCCCCCCCCCCGGTCACGGCAATGAGGAAGTGTCCAGGGTCAGTAAACGGGAGATTGACCATCCAATGCCTCGATGCCGATTTGAGCAGCAGGAGATGGCCGGCTTGTTACTTACTCAGCTGAAACCCCAAGACTCGGAGCACCCCGCGACTCGTCTCGCGGGGGTGTTCCTCCGGCACGGAGCCCAAACTCTCGTAGCTCGTGGGATTCGTGGCCACGCGTCCCAGCGAAGCAGCTGCTGCACATCATGGGCGTGAGGCTTGACGCTCGGGCAAAGCCTTCCCGCGTGCAGTAAAGGGCGGCGTTCATTTGTTGGCGCGTATCGCCGATATTGTCTGCAGGGCATCAGGCGCCGTCTGCGAGGCCGAGCCATGCTGATGAGCGTCGGAGAGGGTGAAGCCCCCGCTTGTGGCTGTTCTGTAAAATTAAACCTGGCAGCGGCGGGCGGGGGGTGTTGGGCTGGGATAAAACAGCCCAGAGACGAAATGCCGAAATTAGATTTCCATTCCCTGATTCAACAAAGCCTCTCGGCGAGTATTTATTTCTTTGCTCGATCAATGTGTGCAATACTGTACGCACACAAAGGCAAAGATCCCGTTGTAGCTTAAATATATTGTCGGGGCAAGTGCTGTGTTAGCGAGCAGCACCTGTGATGGCCTGGGACGGCGCACGAGGGGGTGGGTGGCCAGGACCACAACCCCAGCCGCCTTCTTCTCGCCAGTGCCGACTAAGTCCTCATCAAAGGCTGAACCGAGAATCTAACTCGTGTCGTAGGGGTTCCTAGCACTGTGCGCTAACCACTGCACGAGCTCCCCCCCCCCCCCCCCCCCATACATCGACAAAGACACACACATATACAAAGACAAAGATCCCCCGTATAGCCTTAACAGACTGTAGGGGCAAGTGCTGTTAGCGAGCACCTATAAAGGCCGGCACGGCACACGAGGGGGTGGGTGGCGAACAACACGCCGCCTTTGTCTCCCCAGTGGCGATGTTTACACACCGCACCAGGTGCACTCATGTTAGGCTGAGTCGACCTAAGGGAGGCCCAAGACCGGTTCAGATAATCGTCACTGATTTTGGCCGTGAGCGGGAATCGAACCCGGATTGCCAGGTTCGTCGCGCAGCGCGCTAACCGCTACACTCATATACACAAACACACAGACACACACAAAGACACACATACACACACAGACACACACATACACACATATACAGACACACACAAAGACACACACACAGACACACACAAAGACACACATATACACACACACAGACACACACAGACACACACACACACAAACACACAGACACACACAAAGACACATACACACACAGACACACACAAAGACACATACACAGAGACACACAAAGACACACATACACACAGACACACACAAAGACACACATACACACAGACACACACAAAGACACACATACACACAGACACACAAAGACACACATACACACACAGACACACACAAAGACACAATACACACACAGACACACACAAAGACACACGTACACACACAGACACACACAAAGACACGCATACACACAGACACACACAAAGACACACATACACACAGACACACACAAAGACACACATACACACACATACACATACAAAGACACACATACACACACATACACACACAAAGACACACATACACACACATACACACACAGACACACACAAAGACACACATACACACACATACACACACAGACACACATACACACACATACACACACAGACACACACAAAGACACACATACACACACATACACACACAAAGACACACATACACACACATACACACACAGACACACACAAAGACACACATACACACACATACACACACAGACACACAAAGACACACATACACACACATACACACACAAACACACACAAAGACACACATACACACACACACATACACACACAAAGACACACATACACACATACACACACAGACACACACAAAGACACACACACACACATACACACACAGAAACACACAAAGACACACATACACACACATACACATACAGACACACACAAATACACACATACACACACATACACACACAGACACACACAAAGACACAATACACACACAGACACACACAAAGACACACATACACACACATACACACAAAGACACACATATACACACAGACACACACAAAGACACACATACACACACATACACACACAAAGACACACATACACACACATACACACACATACACACACAGACACACACAAAGACACACATACACACACAGACACACACAAAGACGACGATTCTACTGCGCATAGGTATTCCCAGTGCACACCGTCCTTATTAAAGGCCGAGTCGATCTAGGGGAGGCCAAGGAACAGTTCAGAACATCTACCACCATTGATGAACGCGCCTGCGTGTGCATCGTTTAAAATGCGTGCAGTCACATTCACCACAAGAGGCGGAGACGTCACCACAGGGCTTGTGCCAGGCTAGGTGCACTCAGAGGCTAAACACGGGAAGTGTTGACGGCTCGCTACTGGCAGGAGGTCACGGGACAGACCCGGGTACCATGGGTTGACACGATTGCGATGCATTCGTCTGACACTTAGAAATTTACGCGACCGCGTGGATGATCGGAATTGTAATGGTGTTCTTTCTGCAAGGGCTAGAGAGCTCAACTTTGGAACAGATGGCATCAAATCTACACGAAAACAAACGAAAAATTAGACCTCAATGCAAATAAACATTTGACTTTTAATTGTATTTGTTTTTTTTCACGAAAGTCTGAATGTGGAGGTTTTGGTCGTTGCAGGAACCTATTGTAAAAAAAAAAACATTCTATGACAAATATGACACTTAAACCAATCTAAGCTACTACTGCGACACATCATCATGGCCCGCCAGGGTCTATCCACTGCTGGATGAAGTCCTCCGCATGCGGCTGCCACCTGTGACGATCCTGCAGCTGCCTCCTGAACGCGCGTCCAAGCGTCTCCCCTATGCACTCGCATGCACCCCACACCAGATACCCGTGACTCACTCACACATCACACCGATTACTCATGACTCACTCACACATCGCACCAGATACTCGTGACTCACTCACACATCGCACCAGATACTCGTGATTCACTCACACATCACACCAGATACTCGTGACTCACACATCACACCAAATACTCGTAACTCACTCACACGTCACACCGATTACTCATGACTAACTCACACATCACAACAGATACTCGTGACTCACTCGCACATCACACCAGATACTCGTGACTCACTCACACATCACACCAGATACCCGTGACTCACTCACACATCACACCAGATACTCGTGACTCACTCACACATCACACCAGATACTCATGACTAACTCACACATCGCACCAGATACTCGTGACTCACTCACACATCGCACCAGATACTCGTGACTCACTCACACATCACACCAGATACTCGTGACTCACTCACACATCACACCAGATACTCGTGACTCACTCACACATCACACCAGATACTCGTGACTCACTTGCACATCACACCGATTACTCATGACTAACTCACACATCACACCAGATACTCGTGACTCACTCACACATCACACCAGATACTCGTGACTCACTCACACATCACACCAGATACTCGTGACTCACTCACACATCACACCAGATACTCATTACTCACTCACACATCACACCAGATACTCGTGACTCACTCACACATCACACCAGATACTCGTGACTCACTTGCACATCACACCGATTACTCATGACTAACTCACACATCACACCAGATACTCGTGACTCACTCACACATAACACCAGATACTCATTACTCACTCACACATCACACCAGATACTCGTGACTCACTCACACATCACACCAGATACCCGTGACTCACTCACACATCACACCAGATACTCATGACTCACTCACACATCACATCAAATACTCGTGACTCACAGATCACACCAGATACCCGTGACTCACTCACACATCACATCAGATACTCGTGACTCACTTGCACATCACACCGATTACTCATGACTCACTCACACATCACACCAGATACTCGTGACTCACTCACACATCACACCAGATACTCGTGACTCACTTGTACACCGCACCAGGTATTCGTGACTCACACATGGCACCAGATACTCGTGACTCACTCACACATCACACCAGATACTCGTGACTCACCCACACATCACACCAGATACTCGTGACTCACTCACACATCACACCAGATACCCGTGACTCACTCACATATCACACCGATTACTCATGACTCACTCACACATCACACCGATTACTCATGACTCACTCACACATCTCACCAGATACTCGTGACTCACTCACACATCACACCAGATACTCGTGACTCACTCACACATCACACCAGATACTCGTGACTCACTTGTACACCGCACCAGGTACTCGTGACTCACACATGGCACCAGATACTCGTGATTCACTCACACATCACACCAGATACTCGTGACTCACTCACACATCACACCAGTTACTCGTGACTCACTCACACATCACACCAGTTACTCGTGACTCACTTGCACATCACACCGATTACTCATGACTCACTCACACATCACACCAGATACTCGTGACTCACTTGCACATCACACCATATACTCATGACTCACTCACACATCACACCATATACTCATGACTCACTCACACATCACACCAGATACTCGTGACTCACTCACACATCACACCAGATATTCGTGACTCACTCACACATCACACCAGATACTCGTGACTCACTCACACATCACACCAGATACTCATGACTCACTTGTACACCGCACCAGGTACCCGTGACTCACACATGGCACCAGATACTCGTGACTCACTCACACATCACACCAGATACTCGTGACTCACCCACACATCACATCAGATACTCGTGACTCACACATCACACCCGATACTCATGACTCACACATCACACCATATACTCATGACTCACTTGCACACCCCACCAGATACTCGTGACTCACTTGCACACCGCACCAGATACTCATGACACACACCCACACCCCATCAGGTACTCGTGACTCACACACCCCACCAGGTACTCGTGACTCACTTGCACACCGCACCAGATACTCATGACACACACCCCACACCCCACCAGGTACTCGTGACTCACGCTGGTTCTATTAATCGCGACTAATGTTGGCCGTTCCCGGTCCGCCTGGTTCGGAGCGCGGTGCGCTAACCGCTGCGCCACCACTCTACTCTTTGTTGGGGTTGTACTTACACGCGTTTACAGACATGAACATGCGTAACGGTAAACACATTAGGGCAATTGGGCTAAACTAAAGACAACAATCCCATGTGTACCCCACACAGGCTCTTAGTGCGCACCGATGAAGGCTGGCATCGTGTGTGAGGAGTGGTGTGGCCAGCAACCAGCGCTGATGTGTACGTACACTGCGCCAGGTACTCCTTAAAGGCTGAGTCGACCTAGGGGAGGCCTAGGACCCGTTCAGATATCACTCGCCGCACACGCACGGACGACACACACCCCTACGTTGGGACTTGCGCACCTCCAACGGCACTCAAAATATCCTCTCCGCGCAGGCATCCGCTTCTGCCTCCGCGAATCGAGCATCCGGAAACAAAAATTGACAAAAGTCTTGTGGCGTTGGGTGGCGTGGCGACGGGATGCAGGCGCGGCGCATACCGGGAGCTCCTAGTCAGACCCCTGCTTACCAGCGACACAGGGTACATGGTCGCCAGCAGCTGTGACTGAGTGGTAGCTGCTCTCGACAGATCTCTGTGTGACTGAGGAGTCCTATTTAGGATCCGCACCGCTCACCCCCAATGGGGGGGGGGCGGGGGGGGGGCTAGAAAAGGTTGCCTAAACATTGGCAACTCAAACGTACCTGGATAGGTAGCCGCCACCTATCGGGTTGTTCCAGTCTGCGGTCAGAAGAACCCGTGAGAAAACAATCTCCCTCGAAGTGGCAACGTGGAGTGTCGGAACCCTACTGGACGCTGAGCGGGACACCGAGAGACCCCGTCGAAGAGCCGCCCTAGTTGCAGCGGAGCTTAAGCGATACGACATTGACAATGCCGCACTTAGCGAAACCAGACTCCTGGACGAAGGGCTCCGTGAAGGAGGAAGGCCAGGGTTATACCTTCTTCTGGAAGGGATACCCCCAAGGAGGACAACATCTGCATGGTGTGGGATTTGCAATAGAAAGAGAAAAAAAAACAGCCTCCTACCCAATCCCACAGAGACACCGATTGGCGTAAGCGGGAGACTCATCACGATACGCATCTCGCTGGCAAAGAAGCGCTACGCCACACTTTTCAGTGCCTATGCACCGACTTTACAATCAGAGAGCGAGGTTGAGGATCGCTTCTACCAAGCACTAGATGAGGCCCTCCGTCGCATCCCCTGCAATGACAAGATCTTTTTGCTGGGTGACTTCAATGCTAGAGTGGGAAAGTACAATCAGGTGTGGAGTGGAGTTGTGGGTAGGCATGGCGTTGGGCAAGCGAACGCAAATGGCATGATGTTATTGACCCGTTGCGCTGAACATGGCTTGACCATCACGAACACCCTCTTTCAACTAAAGACAAATATAAGACATCCTGGATGCACCCACGTCACTCGACTGTGCCCGGCTCGGAAACGCTGTGGGTCCGGAACAGCTTCCGACGATCTCCGGCTGAGAAATTGGAAGGCGTTGAGCCGCCTCCTCTGTCTCTCTCCCAAGCGCAGAGGATTCCATTAATGGGAAATGGTTCGCGGTCGGCTCGAGGTTCTATTGAGGCAGCAGCTGCCTCCATCGGCCACAAGGGCAGAACACACCAGGATTGGTTGGTTCGATGGAAACTCTGCACCAATAAGTTCCTCACTACTCTTTGGTTCTATTGGGTAAAGTCACGTAGGTGAAAATAAAATAACAAAAAATCACGACGTTTCGGCCACAACACAAGCGGCCTTCATCAGGTGAAGGGACGAGACTGTCTGGATGAAGGCCGCTTGTGTTGTGGCCGAAACGTCGTGATTTTTTGTTATTTTATTTTCACCTACGTGATTTTACCCAATAGAACCAAAGAGTATGGATCCTAGCAGTCACGAAAGCTTCAAATCTAGCAAAGTTCCTCACTCAAAGAATTGCACAAAGCTCACAGTGCTACAAGCAACAAACCGTCACGAAAGCTTCAAATCTAGCAAAGTTCCTCACTCAAAGAATTGCACAAAGCTCACAGTGCTACAAGCAACAAACCCCGCACATGTCTGCAGTGATGGCGAGCATTAAGGAGGGAGGTGTAGTCTATATTGCGTGCCCTGCAGAACGAGTGGTGGGTATCGAAGGTGAACTGAATACAATCCTACGCCGACAAAAACGATATGCACAACATTTATGATGCAGTGAAAACCATCTGCGGTCCAAGAAACTGCTCTGTCTCTCCCCTGAAATCGGTTGATGGCCTGATCCCTTTAAAGGACCAGAAAAAAGATCACAGAGATAAGCCGGAACCCTAACATCGGCAGGAAGGATGGAATCATCATTACGTGGCTCACGTAAAATTGATGTTTCCAAGACGAAGGTACTATGCAAACCCACTGGCTATCGTCAAAAATGTGTCCATGAAGCCATCCAGAAAAATAAACACAGACACAACTTCAACCGAGAAGATGGGTACAAATTGAGCAATCATTGGAAGGACGCGATGAACCAGGTAAAGTCTTAACCTGCTGTGATGTTTCCATCCTTCCTGCCGATGTTAGCTGAATCTCTGAGTGGCATTACTAGGTTGGATGTCTTTGTATTGACAGGCTGGATGTCATCATGAGGCCTCCTTTGCCAGTACCAAAATATACGAATAGGGTTTTCCCCATTTTTTCTGGCAACAAAACTGACACCTTTTGCAAGGAATCATGTTCGACCGTATGAGACACTAGGCTCTAAGAAAAGCTATCTCTGGTGTGGACCAATCAGTTTCAAGGACAATGCATAAATTATCAGAGTATTGTTTTTTGATTGCATTTGACTGCAAGTATTGTGGTTAATGTTAACACGATTCCTTGCAAAAGATGTCAGTTTTGTTGTCAGAAAAAATGGGAAAAACCATATTAGTATAGGCTGGATGTCGTACTCGATCTGCCACCGAAGTATCATTGACATGCTAATCACTCTTGATTTGAAGCTTTCGTGACTGCAGGAATCCATACTCTTTGCTTCTTTCGGTAAAGTCACGTGGGTAAAAAATAAAACAAAACAAAATAATAATATATCACGACGTTTAGATCGCAACACAAGCGGTCGTTCCTCAGGCGGAAAAAAATATCCTTCAGTGGAACAGCTGAACCAGCGAGAGAGGTGTTACAACAAGGTCATATATTATATACTAGCTGTACCACCCGGCTTCGCCCAGGACTTGGATCCACCACGCGCGGCCGCCTTTGTCTCCCCAGTGGCGATGTTCACACACCACAGCAGTTGCTCGTTTGAGGCTGAGTCGACCTAGGGGAGGCCCAGGAGCGGTTGAAATAATCGTCACCGGTGGTGGCCGTGAGCGGGAGTCGAACTCGGGTCGCCGGGTTCGTAGCGCGCCACGCTAACCGCTACACTACAATGCGTTCCGCTTCCACGTGCGGGGGGTCACGTGACAGATTTGACGTCACAGCTCACTTGCCGTCCAAAAAGAATATGCATTATTGAGCTCCCCCCTCCCCCCGCCAAAAAAAACCTAAAATGTATTTTCATAATGTTTGCATGGTGTACAGTCTGGAAAGTACCCACATGGCAAATTTCCAATCTGTTGCGTGTCGGGAAGTACGCTAAACAGTTTTGAACAGACACACATATTCACAACTTTGCCTTTTATATACATAGAGATGTGTAACAGCTCTCTCGCTGGCTCAGATGTTCCACTGCTGGATGTTTTTTTTCCGCCTGACGACGACCGCTTGTGTTGCGATCGAAACGTCGTGATATATTATTTTTCATCTTATTTCTCTACCTACGTGACTTCACCGAAAGAACCAAAGAATTTGCCAATCTTTTCGATTTGAAGCTTTCATGACTGCAAGGATTCATCTTCTTGGTTCTTTCGGTAAAGCCACGTAGAATGAGAATAAAATAATAAAATAATATAATAAAATAAGAAAGAACAGATCTGTCGTCCCGACAGATCTGTTCTTTCACCTGAAGAAGGCTGCTTGCGTTGTGGCCGAAACGTCGTGAGAATTTTAATTGTCTTATTTTATTTTATTATATTATTTTATTCTCATTCTACGTGACTTTACCGAAAGAACCAAAGAATTTGCCAATCTCTCACAATACAATGGCCACTTTCACAGCCTCAGGGAGACCATCTCGAGCTTCGCCCTCTTACCCTGATGGGACTCCCATCTCAGGC
This sequence comes from Petromyzon marinus, assembly GCF_048934315.1. Taxonomy (NCBI): domain Eukaryota; kingdom Metazoa; phylum Chordata; class Hyperoartia; order Petromyzontiformes; family Petromyzontidae; genus Petromyzon; species Petromyzon marinus. The sequence goes on along the minus strand of NC_133710.1, from coordinate 2,998,293 downwards.
CTATACAAGACCTTGTTTCAGTAGCTCTCTCTCTCTCTCTCTGACCTGAAGACGATTGCCTGTCTTGCGATCGAAACGTCGTGATATATTATTTTTCTATCTACGTGACTTTACCGAAAGACCCCAAGAGTACTAGAGTACTATGCAGCCTTCGAATTTTAATAACCGACTGTGTAAATTTTTGATTTAAAGCTTTCGTGACTGCAGTGATTCATATTCTTGGTTTTTTCGGTAAAGTCACGTTGAAGGGAAACAATAAAATAATAAAATATATTATATATTATTATTGCTTTATCTATTTTATTATTTTATTGTTTCCCTTCAACGTGACTTTACCGAAAGAACCAAGAATATGAACCGACTGTGTGTTTATGGCTAGCGATTTTGTCGTATTACCTGGCTGTATAGAAAATGAAAAAATACAATTACTTGACTATGCAAGTTAAAAATGTGTGTTTTAATATTTATGTGTTTTTTGTCAATTTAGGGCCCCTTTAGAACAACATTTGCTACAGGCCCTGCACTAGCTTAATCCGGCACTGGGACCTCAGCCTATATGCTAAAACATCAGCTTACAAGGCAGTGGTCATCACAACACTCCTTTATAGCTGCGAGACGTGGACCTTGTACAGTCGCCACATCAGGACGCTAGAGCCCTTCCATAGTAAGGCGTCTTCAACGCATCCCGGGGATAACCTGGCATGACCGAGTGCCCCATACTGAGATCACCTTCAAAACCCAACTGAATCAGTATGAAGGCTACCATCATCCAGCATCAACTCCGCTGGCTCGGTCACGTTCACCAGGATGCCAAAGGAGCTTCTTCCACGTAAGGTCCCGTACGGCCAGCTGCACCTCGGCCACCAATTGATTACGGCCATGGAAGAAAAAAAGTGCAGCTTGAACCCTACCCATCTGGAGGACTCTGCCGCAGAACGCTCCAGCTCACGCCAGCTCTGTCAGCGAGGAGCACCGATGTGAAGCCAGCACCACACCTACACCTCCATCCAGCGACTTCCACCTGCTCTGTCTGTAGCAGACGCCGTGGGTTGAGCATCGGACATTACAGTCACACAACAGCCCACAAATACAGGCAGAGGGTGAAGGTTATCATCGGGTACGATGGGAAACGCCGAAGAAGGAGAGAAGAGAGATACGCGAATCGAACCCATCTCACCTGTTTGCGGTTGCATGTGCATTATTAGGGGGGCATTTGACTAAACATACGGCCACGCGTGGAGTGTCATGTTACGTAACCCTGTCTACACACACACCCCAGCAACCATCAACACCACCATCGTCGCCACCATCGTCGCCACCAAAGTGGTGGAAACATTCCCTGCCGCAGAGTAAACACGAGGGAGCGCGCGACAGATGCACTCCGGGCCACGTGACACTCTCCCCCCGGCACTCAGCGCCCAACCGGCTCAGCCCCCCACCCCCCTAGACCCCACAATTCCTCCTCGCCCCGAAAAACTCCTCCACCCCGTCCCCCAATCCCCCCCAGCTCACCCCTCAATCCCACCCCACCTCCCAATCCCCCCACCCCCAATCCCCCCCAACCCCCAATCCCACCCCACCACAATCCCTCATCCCCCAATCCCCCCCACCCCACCCCCCAATCCCCCCCACCCTCCACCGACCCCCAATCCCCCCCACCCCACCCCCCAATCCCCCCACCCCCAAATCCCCCCACCCCCCGATCCCCCCCACCCCCAATCCCCCCCACCCTCCACCGACCCCCAATCCCCCCCACCCCCAATCCCCCCCACCCCCAATCCCCCCCACCCTCCACCGACCCCCAATCCCCCCCCACTCTCCAATGTCATCATGACTCGCAGCTGGAATTGGCATCCCTCCCCCTCCCCCCTCCCCCCTCCCCCTCCTCCTGATGCTGAGAGGACATGGATGACGTACCGGACCGTGGCTCACACAGAGTACGCGGTCCACAACTCCCCTGAAACCCTGGCTGACAAAGGCGTTACCCTCCCCTAATACCGCGCAGCCTTCGCTCGGAGGTTCTGAGAGCCGTGCGGCGCTGCAAGGAAGAGTGGTGGCCGCGGGTTGCTTAGGAGAAGCCAACTTCACCAGCAACACGACTGTCACAAAGAGCTCTTTGATTCCATCAACAAAGTTACTTGCAGCGCCGCACCTCTTTCCATCCCTGAAGAGAAACAACGGCGGCGCTGGGCTCTCATCTCCGGGGGAAACACGTTTGCGGATTTGCTCATGCGTTTCTGAGGTCTTGCGAGAGGGCGAAAACCACTCAGCTCAGATGATATTAGGGGGCCGTACATAAATGACGTCACGCGATTTTTGACGATTTTTGACCCCTCCCCCCCCCCCCCCTTCGTCACACGGCCGTCACAAAAAGTCAGACCCCCCCCCTCAAATATGACGTCACAAAGCTCTGCACCACCACCCCGACCCCCAAAAAAAATATAGAACACGCTTCAAATCGCTTTAAACTATTGTCATTGTAGTGCGTATTTAACGTGGCGCTGCACTCTGATGTTGTAGGAGAAAACATTTATTAAAAAGTCTATTTAATTAAGTAGAACGTGTTGTCTATATTTATTTAAAGTTGCGCATTTTGATGTGACGTCACATTTCTCACCCCCCCCCCTCGTCACACATCGTCACAAATGTCTGACCCCCCCCCCCCCAGGTGCGTGACGTCATTTATGGACGGCCCCTTACCGGGGCAGCGTGAGGTTGAGCCTGCTGCGACTGCGGTGCCTCAAACGACGAGGAAGTCGCCTCTCGCTGCAAGTGGCTGGCGAACTAACTCTGTTGTGAGCGTGAGACCAGTAAAACGCAGGGCAGAGAGGACCTTTTCCATTATTTACATTTCCATTTATTTGGTATAGCCCTGTGAGCCATTCGGCTCTTGAATCGGGTGCAACCAAAACAAACAAAAAAAAACATGAACAAGAAAACATCTTAAAGTGACTATGTGACTGTGCAAACAGAAAATCCAGGGAAAAAAACATCAAAATATTCCTGAAATAGCACCGTACACCAACGCTGTGTGCAAAAATCCCAGTCAAACAACAACCACGAGACAACTAAGATTAAGGCCATCAGTCTAACTCTTGTACTACAATAAACAAAAGCATGGCCAAACCAAAAAACGTTTTCGAAATCACCAAAATAAAGCCATAAATGCAATGTAACAGTGATCATAGGGACTTTGACCGAATTTTTTTTTTACAATAAACTACATAAATAACACGTAACACCAAATCCTAGAGCCACAGCTGGCTCTCAAGAGAACCACCGCGGGAGGGCGGCTGATCGTGTGGCTCACATGACGGGTTACGCAAAGTATGGAATGATGCCTACGTGATTCCCCCCCCCCCCCCCATGTTTAAGAAGGAGGACAGCACTGACCGCAACCTCTGCCGGGGAATCTCCCTCCTCCTCAGTGCGCTGGGAAAAGTTCCTGGCAAGGATTATTCGTGACCGCTACGCACCCGGCGATTCCCGTCCACGGCCACCAACATCAGTTGACGACATTCAAGTTTCATTGATTAGGTACAAGCCCTGTGAGCCATGCGGTTTTTGGGTCGGGTGCAACCGCAAACAAACAAAATACGAACAGAGAAGCATCTTAAAGCGACAACGCGCAACAGAAACATCCTGGGATAAACCAGCAAATCTTTCAGGAAAAACAAAAACCCACCGCATTTCAACGCTGTGTGAAAAAAAAATCCCAGTGTGATGCAAGTCAAACAATAACAACCATAAGACAATTTAATATTAATGATCTGAACCGGTCATGGGCCTCCCCCAGGGCCGACTCGCCCTTAATGAGTGCGGTACCTGCCGCGGTGTGTTAACATTTCCACTGGGGAGACAAAGGCGGTCGGGGATAACGCTGGCCACTCCACCGATTGCTGCGCCGTGTCCGACCTTATTAGGTGCTCGCGAACAGCACTCGCTCCAACAGGATGCACTTGGGGGGGGGTCGCCTGTGTGCACAGGTGGCCGTGTGTGTTTTGTATGTAAATATGTTCAAATCCATGTTTTCACATATTTATGTAGTTAGCGTTATTTAATTCGTCTGGGAATGTAGACTACTACATGCAGCAGCGTGTACCGTGCGTCCGTGTGTCCGTATGGGGAGGGGGGAGCGGTGGCGCAGTGGTTAGTGCACTGCGCTACGATCTCGGCGGACTGAGTTCGATTTCCGCTCAGACCACTGCGGGGAATATTTGAACCGATCTTGGGCCCTCTCCTAGGTCGCCTCAGCCTTAAATGAGTACGCGTACTGTACCTAGGGTGGTGTGTAAACATCAGCACTGGGAAGACAAAGGCGGCCGGGCATCGTACTGGCCTCCCACCCCTTCGTATGCCGGCTCGGCCTTCATGGGGGCCCCGCTAACAGCACTTGCCCCATAAGTCTGGCAAGGCTATACAGGAGGGGTGGGGGGAGGTTTGTCTTTTGTGTGTGTGTGTGCGTCCGTGTCTGTGTGTGTGCGTCCGTGTCTGTGTGTGTGTCCGTGTCTGTGTGTGTGTCCGTGTCTGTGTGTGTGTGTGTCCGTGTCTGTGTGTGTGTGTCCGTGTCGTGTGTTCGTGTCTCTGTGTGTGTGTCCGTGTCTCTGTGTGTTGCACGTGTCTATGTGTGTGTCTCTGTGTGTGTGTCCGTGTCTGTGTGTGTGTCCGTGTCTCTGTGTGCGTGTCCGTATCTGTGTGTGTCTGTGTCTCTGTGTGTGTGTCAGTGTCTCTGTGTGTGTGTGTCCGTGCCTGTGTGTGTGTCCGTGTCTCTGTGTGTTGCACGTGTCTCTGTGTGTGTCCGTGTCTCTGTGTGTGTGCCCGTGTCTGTGTGTGTGTCCGTGTCTGTGTGTGTGACCGTGTCTCTCTGTGTGTGTCCGTGTCTGTGTGTGTGTCCGTGTCTCTGTGTGTGTATCCGTGTCTCTGTGTGTGTCTGTGTGTGTGTGTCCGTGTCTGTGTGTATCTGTCCGTGTCTCTGTGTGTGTGCGTCCGTGTCTCTGCGTGTGTCCGTGTCTGTGTGTGTGTCCGTGTCTCTGTGTGTGTGTCCGTGTCTCTGTGTGTGTGTCCGTGTCTGTGTGTGTGTGTCCGTGTCTCTGTATGTTGCACGTGTCTCTGTGTGTGTCTCTGTGTGTGCGTCCGTGTCTGTGTGTGTGTCCGTGTCTGTGTGTGTATGTCCGTGTCTCTGTGTGTGTGTCCGTGTCTGTGTGTGTGTCCGTGTCTCTGTGTGTGTGTCCGTGTCTCTGTGTGTGTCTGTGTGTGTGTCCGTGTCCCTGAGTGTGTATCCGTGTCTGTGTGTGTGTGTGTTCGTGTCTGTGTTTGTGTGACCGTGTCTGTGTGTGTGTCCGTGTCTGTGTGTGTGTGTTCGTGTCTCTGTGTGTTGCACGTGTCTCTGTGTGTCTCTGTTTGTGTGTCCGTGTCTCTGTGTGTGTGTCCGTGTCTCTGTGTGTCCGTATCTCTCTGTGTGTCCGTGTCTCTGTGTGTGTGTGTCCGTGACTCTGTGTATATGTCCGTGTCTCTGTGTGTGTGTCCGTGTCTCTGTGTGTTGCATGTGTCTGTGTGTCTGTGTCTCTGTGTGCATGTCCGTGTCTCTGTGTGTGTGTCCGTGTTTCTGTGTTGCATGTGTCTCTGTGTGTGTGTCCGTGTCTCTGTGTGTGTGTCCGTGTCTCTGTGTGTTGCACGTGTCTCTGTGTGTTGCACGTGTCTCTGTGTGTGTGTCCGTGTCTCTGTGTGTTGCACGTGTCTCTGTGTGCGTGTCCGTGTCTCTGTGTGTGTGCCCGTGTCTCTGTGTTGCACGTGTCTCTGTGTGTGTCCGTGTCTGTGTGTGTGTCCGTGTCTCTGTGTGTGCCACGTGTCTGTGTGTGTGTGACCGTGTCTCTGTGCGCGTGTCCGTGTCTCTGTGTGTGTGTCCGTGTCTCTGTGTGTTGCACGTGTCTTTGTGTGTGTATCCGTGTCTCTGTGTGTTGCACTAGTCTCTGTGTGTGTCCGTGTCTCTGTGTGTGTCCGTGTCTCTGTGTGTTGCACGTGTCTCTGTGTGTGTCCGTGTTTCTGTGTGTTGCACGTGTCTCTGTGTGTCCGTGTCTCTGTGTGTTCCACGTATCTCTGTGTGTGTGTCCGTGTCTCTGTGTGTGTCCGTGTCTCTGTGTGTGTCCGTGTCTCTGTGTGTGTCCGTGTTTCTGTGTGTTGCACGTGTCTCTGTGTGTGTGTCTGTGTCTCTGTGTGTGTGTCTGTGTCTCTGTGTGTGTGTCCGTGTCTCTGTGTGTATGTGTCTCTGTGTGTCCGTGTTTCTGTGTGTTGCACGTGTCTCTGTGTGTGTGTCCGTGTCTCTGTGTGTTCCACGTATCTCTGTGTGTGTGTCCGTGTCTCTGTGTGTGTGCATGTCTCTGTGTGTGTCCGTGTCTCTGTGTGCGTCCGTGTTTCTGTGTGTTGCACGTGTCTCTGTGTGTGTGTCTGTGTCTCTGTGTGTGTGTCTGTGTCTCTGTGTGTGTGTCCGTGTCTCTGTGTGTATGTGTCTGTGTGTGTTAGTCCGTGTCTCTGTGTGTGTGTCTGTGTCTCTGTGTGTGTGTCTGTGTGTGTGTTGCACGTGTCTCTGTGTGTTGCACGTGTCTCTGTGTCTGTGTCCATTTCTCTGTGTGTGTGTCCGTGTCTCTGTGTGTCTCCGTGTCTCTGTGTGTGTGTCTGTGTCTCTGTGTGTGTCCGTGTCTCTGTGTGTGTCTGTGTCTCTGTGTGTGTCTGTGTCTCTGTGCATGTCCGTGTCTCTGTGTGTGTCTGTGTCTCTGTGTGTGTTTACGTGTCTCTGTGTGTGTCTGTGTCTCTGTGTGTATGTCCGTGTCTCTGTGTGTGTCCGTGTCTCTCCGTGTTGCACGTGTCTCCGTGTGTGTGTCTGTGTCTCTGTGTGTATCCATGTGTCTCTGTGTGTTGCACGTGTCTCTGTGTGTGTCCGTGTCTCTGTGTGTGTGTCTGTGTCTCTGTGTGTGTGTCCGTGTCTCTGTGCTGCACGTGTCTCTGTGTATGTGTCCGTGTCTCTGTGTGTGTGTCTGTGTCTCTGTGTGTGTGTCCGTGTCTCTGTGTGTTGCACGTGTCTCTGTGTGTGTGTCTGTGTCTCTGTGTGTATGTCCATGTCTCTGTGTGTGTATCCGTGTCTCTGTGTGTGTGCCCGTGTCTGTGTGTGTGTCCGTGTCTGTGTGTGTGACCGTGTCTCTCTGTGTGTGTCCGTGTCTGTGTGTGTGTCCGTGTCTCTGTGTGTGTATCCGTGTCTCTGTGTGTGTCTGTGTGTGTGTGTCCGTGTCTGTGTGTATCTGTCCGTGTCTCTGTGTGTGTGTGCGTCCGTGTCTCTGCGTGTGTCCGTGTCTGTGTGTGTGTCCGTGTCTCTGTGTGTGTGTCCGTGTCTCTGTGTGTGTGTCCGTGTCTGTGTGTGTGTGTCCGTGTCTCTGTATGTTGCACGTGTCTCTGTGTGTGTCTCTGTGTGTGCGTCCGTGTCTGTGTGTGTGTCCGTGTCTGTGTGTGTATGTCCGTGTCTCTGTGTGTGTGTCCGTGTCTGTGTGTGTGTCCGTGTCTCTGTGTGTGTGTCCGTGTCTCTGTGTGTGTCTGTGTGTGTGTCCGTGTCCCTGAGTGTGTATCCGTGTCTGTGTGTGTGTGTGTTCGTGTCTGTGTTTGTGTGACCGTGTCTGTGTGTGTGTCCGTGTCTGTGTGTGTGTGTTCGTGTCTCTGTGTGTTGCACGTGTCTCTGTGTGTCTCTGTTTGTGTGTCCGTGTCTCTGTGTGTGTGTCCGTGTCTCTGTGTGTCCGTATCTCTCTGTGTGTCCGTGTCTCTGTGTGTGTGTGTCCGTGACTCTGTGTATATGTCCGTGTCTCTGTGTGCATGTCCGTGTCTCTGTGTGTGTGTCCGTGTTTCTGTGTTGCATGTGTCTCTGTGTGTGTGTCCGTGTCTCTGTGTGTGTGTCCGTGTCTCTGTGTGTTGCACGTGTCTCTGTGTGTTGCACGTGTCTCTGTGTGTGTGTCCGTGTCTCTGTGTGTTGCACGTGTCTCTGTGTGCGTGTCCGTGTCTCTGTGTGTGTGCCCGTGTCTCTGTGTTGCACGTGTCTCTGTGTGTGTCCGTGTCTGTGTGTGTGTCCGTGTCTCTGTGTGTGCCACGTGTCTGTGTGTGTGTGACCGTGTCTCTGTGCGCGTGTCCGTGTCTCTGTGCGCGTGTCCGTGTCTCTGTGTGTGTGTCCGTGTCTCTGTGTGTTGCACGTGTCTTTGTGTGTGTATCCGTGTCTCTGTGTGTTGCACTAGTCTCTGTGTGTGTCCGTGTCTCTGTGTGTGTCCGTGTCTCTGTGTGTTGCACGTGTCTCTGTGTGTGTCCGTGTTTCTGTGTGTTGCACGTGTCTCTGTGTGTCCGTGTCTCTGTGTGTTCCACGTATCTCTGTGTGTGTGTCCGTGTCTCTGTGTGTGTCCGTGTCTCTGTGTGTGTCTGTGTCTCTGTGTGTGTCCGTGTTTCTGTGTGTTGCACGTGTCTCTGTGTGTGTGTCTGTGTCTCTGTGTGTGTGTCTGTGTCTCTGTGTGTGTGTCCGTGTCTCTGTGTGTATGTGTCTCTGTGTGTCCGTGTTTCTGTGTGTTGCACGTGTCTCTGTGTGTGTGTCCGTGTCTCTGTGTGTTCCACGTATCTCTGTGTGTGTGTCCGTGTCTCTGTGTGTGTGCATGTCTCTGTGTGTGTCCGTGTCTCTGTGTGCGTCCGTGTTTCTGTGTGTTGCACGTGTCTCTGTGTGTGTGTCTGTGTCTCTGTGTGTGTGTCTGTGTCTCTGTGTGTGTGTCCGTGTCTCTGTGTGTATGTGTCTGTGTGTGTTAGTCCGTGTCTCTGTGTGTGTGTCTGTGTCTCTGTGTGTGTGTCTGTGTGTGTGTTGCACGTGTCTCTGTGTGTTGCACGTGTCTCTGTGTCTGTGTCCATTTCTCTGTGTGTGTGTCCGTGTCTCTGTGTGTCTCCGTGTCTCTGTGTGTGTGTCTGTGTCTCTGTGTGTGTCCGTGTCTCTGTGTGTGTCTGTGTCTCTGTGTGTGTCTGTGTCTCTGTGCATGTCCGTGTCTCTGTGTGTGTCTGTGTCTCTGTGTGTGTTTACGTGTCTCTGTGTGTGTCTGTGTCTCTGTGTGTATGTCCGTGTCTCTGTGTGTGTCCGTGTCTCTCCGTGTTGCACGTGTCTCCGTGTGTGTGTCTCTGTGTGTATCCATGTGTCTCTGTGTGTTGCACGTGTCTCTGTGTGTGTCCGTGTCTCTGTGTGTGTGTCTGTGTCTCTGTGTGTGTGTCCGTGTCTCTGTACTGCACGTGTCTCTGTGTATGTGTCCGTGTCTCTGTGTGTGTGTCTGTGTCTCTGTGTGTGTGTCCGTGTCTCTGTGTGTTGCACGTGTCTCTGTGTGTGTGTCTGTGTCTCTGTGTGTATGTCCATGTCTCTGTGTGTGTATCCGTGTCTCTGTGTGTGTGTCCGTGTCTCTGTGTGGTGCACGTGCCTCTTTGTGTGTGTCCGTGTCTCTGTGTGTGTGTCCGTGTCTCTGTGTGTTGCACGTGTCTTTGTGTGTTGCACTTGTCTGTGTGTGTGTCCGTGTCTATTTGTGTGTGTCAGTGTCTCTATGTGTTGCACGTGTCTGTGTGTGTCTGTGTCTCTGTGTGTGTCCGTGTCTCTGTGTGTGTGTCCGTGTCTTTGTGTGTGTATCCGTGTCTCTGTTTGTGTGTCTGTGTCTCTGTGTGTGTGTCCGTGTCTCTGTGTGTGTGTCCGTGTCTCTGCGTGTTGCACGTGTCTCTATGTGTGTGTCTGTGTCTCTGTGTTGCACGTGTCTCTGTGTGTGTGTCCGTGTCTCTGTGTGTGTGTCTGAGTTTCTGTATGTGTGTCCGTGTCTCTGTGCTGCACGTGTCTCTGTGTATATGTCCGTGTCTCTGTGTGTGTGTCCGTGTCTTTGTGTGTTGCACGTGTCTCTGTGTGTCTCTGTGTGTGTGTCCGTGTCTCTGTGTGTGTGTCCGTGACTGTGTGTGTCCATGTATGTGTGTGTCCGTGTCTCTGTGTGTGTGTCCGAGTCTCTGTGTGTGTGTTTGTGTCTCTGTGTGTGTGTCCGTGTCTCTGTGTGTTGCACGGTTCTCTTTGTGTGTGTCCGTGTATTTGTGTGTGTGTCTGTGTATCTGTGTGTGTGTCCGTCTCTCTGTGTGTTGCACGTGTCTCTGTGTGTGTGTCTGTGTCTCTGTGTGTATGTCCGTGTCTCTGTGTGTGTATCCGTGTCCCTGTGTGTGTGTCCGTGTCTCTGTGTGGTGCACGTGTCTCTGTGTGTGTGTCCGTGTCTCTGTGTGTTGCACGTGTCTTTGTGTGTTGCAAGTGTCTCTGTGTGTCTGTCCGTGTCTCTGTGTGTCCGTGTCTCTGTGTGTGTGTCCGTGTCTCTGTATGTGTCCGTGTCTGTGTGTGTGTCTGTGTCTCTGTGTGTGCACGTGTCTCTGTGTGTGTGTGTCCGTGTCTCTGTGTGTGTCCGTGTCTCTGTGTGTGTCCGTGTCTCTGTGTGTTGCACGTGTCTCTGTGTGTGTGTCCGTGTCTCTGTGTGTGTCCGTGTCTGTGTGTGTCCGTGTCTTTGTGTGTGTATCCGTGTCTCTGTGTGTTGCACGTGTCTCTGTGTGTGTGTCCGTGTGTCTGTGTGTGTGTCCGTGTCTTTGTGTGTGTATCCGTGTCTCTGTGTGTTGCACGTGTCTCTGTGTTGGTCATGATACTGGCACCTGGTCTGGAGTGATTGGAGGGCATGGTCCAGATCAGCTCAATAACAACGGTAGGAGGCTGCTAGATTTTGTGCAGCCCATGGGCTTGTAATTACCAACAGGCTGTTCCGGCATCGGCGCATCCACACAACATCATGGATGCATGCCGGGTCCAAGCAAGAACATCTACTGGACTACGTAGTGACAGACCAGCGGATGCGAGCCCATGTCCTTGACACCAGGACCTACCGTGGAGCTGATCTGCCCTCTGACCATCGACTAGTCATCTGTAAGATGCGCCTGCCATTCTTCCACTCTGGTGGTGGGTGTACACCCAGGACCCCATTCCTACCTAAAGTGGCCTGGTCTCAGTTATCTGATGAAAGTTGCAAGCGAGAATTTGATCATCGCTTGCGGCTGGGATTGGCATCGTCCCCGACTCCTCCTGATGTCGAGGGTAAATGGGCGAGGTTTAGGACTGGGACTCATACAGCTGCAATGGCTGCTTTGGGTACGCGGTCCAGACCTCCCCAGAGACCCTGGCTGACAGAGGAGGTGTTCAGGATGGTTGAGAAAAAGCGACAGGCCCACTGTCATCGGCTACAGAATCCCACATCAGAGAATGAGCAGGCTTACCGCAGCCTTCGCTCGGAGGTTCGGAGAGCCGTGAGGCGCTGCAAGGATGGGTGGTGGTCGCGGGTTGCTGAGGAGATGGAGTCTGCCTCAGTGGCCCGTGATCACAAATCTCTATTTAACTCCATCAAAAAAAGTAACTTGCAGCGCCACACCTATTACAATCATTAGGGGAAAAAACAGTGATCCAATCTCCGACCCCCAGGAACAGGTTTGCAGATTTGCTGAGCATTTCTGTGAGGTCCTGGGGGAGGGAAAATCCCTCAGCCAGGAAAACATCGTGGCACAAAGTGAGGATGACCCTGCTGAGGCTGCGGTGCCTTAAATATTGGAAGAAGTCACCCCCTGTGAGTGGCTGGCTGAGGTGCCATCTGTTGAGGAAGTACTGAAGGCGATCCGGAGTCTAAGACCAGGAAAGGCAGCGGGCAGAGATGATCTCCCAAGCGAAATGCTGAGGGAGGCCGGCGTTTGTGCACAGACTGCCCTATATGACATCATAACAACAGTCTGGACCACTGGACGGGTTCCGCAGGATTGGAAGGATGCCCTGGTGGTCCCCCTTTTTAAGAAGGGGAACCGCACAGACTGTAACAACTACAGGGGCATCTCACTCCTCAGCGTGCCGGGAAAGGTCCTGGCAAGGATTATTTAACATCGCCTTGCCAGGCACGCTGAGGAGAGGCTTGCAGAGCCCCAATGCGATTTCAAGAAAGGGCGGTCCTGCACAGATGCCATATTTTCTGTCCGTCTGCTACAGCAGAGGTGTAGGGAATTCCAACAAGACCTACATCTCTGCTTTATTGACCTGGTCAAGGCCTATGATACCATCAGTAGGCCTGGGCTCTGGGTTGTTCTTCGTGCTTTTGGAGTACCTGACCCTCTGCTCACGATCATTAAGGACCTTCACGATGGTGAGCGGGCCCGGGTAAAACTACGTGGCTGGGAGTCAGAGCCATTCCCTGTACACCTTGGGGTGCGACAGGGATGTCCTCTGGTTCCCACATTATTTAACATCTATTTTGACCACGTAGTTCGTGAAGCCTTCAATAGCTGTACCGGGGGAATCTCCATATGGTACAGATATAATGGGAGGCTGATCGACGCCCGGGTGCGGTCAAGGGATGGCTCCCTATTGCTCAATCACGTTATGTATGCTGATGATTTGGTAATAGCTGCTCATTCAGAGAAGGAGTTGGAGACGCTGCTGCTGAGACTGGAGCGTGCCACTAAGAGATGGGGCCTTACCATCAGCCCCACCAAAACTAAGCACCTGCTTGGGTATTTTGTACCATCGGACACTCCACCCCCACAACTCCCAATCGGTGATGGGGCAGTTGTGGAGAGAGTGGAGAGTTTCCCATACCTGGGCAGTGTGCTTATGACTGGCTCCAGTTTAACAGCAGAGGTCTCACTCCGAATCAGTCGAGCGGCAATATCTTTTCATCAGTTGCATAACGCTGTGTGGAAGCTACCTGGTCTGCCGCTCCGCACTAAGCTTCAGGTCTTCTCGGCCACGGTCATTCCCTCCCTTCTCTACGCTTGCGAAACGTGGACCCCCCTAATGGAACATCTCCGCCGGTTAGAAACATTTAGGCTGGCCTGCTTACCATCCATCCTGGGTTTAACCAGACTGGATTGTGTGAGGAGCTCACAAATCCTTGAAAGATCTGGGCAAGGTCCCATCGGTGAGCTCCTCCGGCGGGGAAGGTTGCGATGGCTGGGTCATGTAGCCCGCATGCCCAGCCACCGCATGCCGAAACAGCTTTTGTTCGGCCGGATTGAGGGGGCTAAGCGGGCGCGGCACGGGCTAGAGAAGAGATGGAGTGATGTGGTACAGGAGGACGTGGAGCTGAGTGGACTTGCCGATGACTGGTACCAGCCGTGTCAAGATCGGCCTCTGTGGAGGAGGCTCGTGAAGGACGCTACTGGGCAGTTGGAGGCAGTCGCCCTCCAACAACAACGGAGGGCGGAGGAGCGACGCTCAGAACAACGAGCAGAGCGCCGGGTGGCTAAAGCAAAACAGGTTGGCACAGTAGGGGGCACAGGTGGTGCATCAGCCAGTCATCTCAGTCAGTCGACCCGTGGCACCTGGGTCTGCCCCGTGACCTGCCAGCGGGCGTTCGACACTTCACGTGGCCTCAGGGTGCACATAGCCTGGCACAAGCGTCCTGGTGACGTCACCGCCACTTAGTGGCGAATGGCAGTTGTTGTTGTGTCTGTGTCTCTGTGTGTTGCACGTGTCTCTGTGTGTGTGTCTGTGTCTCTGTTTGCGTGTCTGTGTCTCTGTGTGTGTGTCTGTGTCTCTGTGTGTGGCACGTGTCTCTGTGTGTGTGTGTTTCTCTGTGATTGGCTTATTGTGCTTCAGGCAAGGGTTCGGGTGCGTGGTCAGGCTGCTCTGTGATTGGCTAGCGAGCCGAATAACGTTATTTAAAAGCAATAATAATAATAATAATCACATTTATATCGTGGATTTGCATCAATGATCTCAAACGCGCTGTGCAGGACACAGCAGCAGCAGACACTCAGCCTAAAAAAGAACATGATAAACGCATTTTAAGAATCCATTTACGAAATGAACTGAAAGTTTAATCAGCGGAAGCGTGCACGTAGCTTTTAAGGCGCATTTTAAAAAGAAATGTCCACAGACTCAGAGATCCATCCGATACCTCGTGGATGCGCGTTCCATCTCCTGGGGGCTACACGGGGGGAGGGGGGGGGGAATCTCGGTTACCTACAGACCAAAACCTCGAGCTGGGAATCGAAAGAGAAGAATTTCTGCATCGTGCCAAGATCTCAGGGACCTTGAGGGGACACGTGTGTGCGGTAGGGCTGAATGATTAATCGATTTTAAATATAAATCGCAATTTGAAACAATGCGATTGGCAAATCGCAAAGGCGGCGATTTTTTTGCGATTTGAAAAGTCCTATAACTTTCTTATTGGAATTTTGTATTATTATAACTTTATTTATTTAACTTAACAATTGTTCTATGTTTGATTGTTCTATTTCAATTAATGTTTTTTTTTAATAAAGACATGTTGGAAGCAATGAATATCTTTTAAGTTATAATCCTTGCATTATAATATATAGAGCAGTTCATATTTTGATGGTATCATGTGGTAAGGCTCCATCACATTATGAGACCTCCTTTGCCAGTAACAAGATATAGGAATAGGTTTTACCCTTTTAACTGGCACAAAAACTGACACCTTTATTCAAGGCATCATGTTTGCAATAACCACAACACAAGCAGTCAGAATGCAAACAAAAAAGACAACTCTGATAATAATATGCACTGTCCTTGAATTTGATTGGTCCACACCCGAGACGGCTTTTCTTAGAGCCTAGTCTAAGAAAAGGACAGTGCATATTATTATCAGAGTTGTCTTTTTTGTTTGCATTCTGACTGCTTGTGTTGTGGTTATTGCAAACATGATGCCTTGAATAAAGGTGTCAGTTTTTGTGCCAGTTAAAAGGGTAAAACCTATTCCTGCTCCATCACATGTTTTAAATCTATTGCACAGTGAATATTGAACTGAAGCTTGACTTAAATTATTTTTTCATCACAAATCAAATCGCAATATCTGTCAGAAAAATCGCAATAAGATATTTTCCCAAAATCCTTCAGCCCTAGTGTGCGGCATGTCAATGATGTAGGCTGGGGAAAACTATGGTTGACTGCTTTGTAAGTTAACATAAAATCCGTGATCTGGTTTCGTCTGTAAAAGATGTGATTCTGGACATACAATACCCTGGTGTCTACAAACTAAGTTGCCTCTGTGGTAGTAGTTACATTGGAGAAACCAAACGCCATGTCTCGGACCGCATTCGTGAACACAAAGCAGACCTTAAACACGGTAGGACCAACACCTCGGCCGTGGCAGATCATTGTTCTAATTCAGTAGGCTCACATGCCATTGACTTTTCCAAGACAGAGGTTCTTTGTAAGCCATCTGGCTACCATGAGAGATTCGTTCATGAGGCTATCCACATATACAAGCACAGAGACAATTTCAACCGAGAAGATGGATTCTATCTTAGCAATCATTGGAAAGATTTGATAAACCATTTCAGGTCTTAATTGATTGTTCACGCTTACAGTGGCTTTCAGACAGCATACATTATAAAAAATTTCGTCTCCCCCCTCCTCTTTTCAGAACATAGATGGACTAGTCCTAAATAAACTGCCAAATCGTTGCGCGTGGCGCTAACGTTTTTTTATAAATAAATAAATGCGCCGTTTAAAAATACATTTATGCAAACCAACACACCTGAAGACGACCGTTTGAGTTATGGTCGAAACGTCGTGAGAATTTTTATTGTTTTATATATATTTTATTATTTTGTTGTTTCCCTTCAACGTGACTTTACCGAAAAAACTAAGAATATGGTATGATCCTTTGATTACAAAGCTCATGAAAACTAGGGACAGGGCTTGGGCATGTGCTCAGAAAAGTAATTTGGTAAATGACTGGCTAGAGTACAGGATTTTAAGGAATAGATGCGTCAAAAAAATACGGCATGCAAAAAATGCCTACTTTTCCTCCACTCTCCTGGAATCACATGGAAATGCCAGGATTTTTTGGAAAACAATCAAATCTATCGAAAAAGCATCCAAAACAGACAATCTGACCGTTGAGCTTAACCGAAATGGGGAATATTTTTCAGATACCAAAAAAATAGTTGACAATTTTAACCTTCATTTTTCTGAAGCTGGTAATCTTTTTGATAATGTATTTGGAGTCACCCCTGCTCCTGCAAATTCCTACACCCCTGTCCAAACATTAAACGAATTTAGTTTCCAACCAATCCACGAAAGTAATGTTTTGAAACAACTGACCTACCTCAATGGGTCCTCCTCTACCGGAGCAGATAGTTTTCCCGTCTTTGCTCTACTAACTGTTGGTCACCTAATATACAAACCTATAGCCCATATTTTCAACCTTTCCATCAAAGAAGCATCAGTCCCTCTAGAATCGAAACATTCCTATGTCCGTCCACTTCACAAAGGGGGCCCTAAAGATGATCCCAATAACTACCGACCTATCTCAATTGTGTCCCCATTGATGAAAATTTTTGAAATATTATTGAACTACCAAATTAGCAGTTTCCTGTCCACCAACAATCTACTACATCTAAAACAATCTGGGTTCCGAAAAAAATACAGCACCACATCTGCCGCATTAGACTCTTTGAATCAAATTTACAATAGCCTTGATAATAAGCAGTACTGTGCCTGTCTTTTTCTTGACCTGTCCAAAGCTTTTGATACAGTAGACCACAACACCCTGCTTAGTAAACTAAGTTGCCTCGGTTATTCCGAAAACACAGTACAATGGTTAAAAAATTACCTCTTTTCTCGCACCCAAACTATATTCACAGATGTTTGGAGGTCAAACAGTGTTAAGATAACAAAAGGGGTTCCACAGGGTTCCATCCTCGGCCCCCTCTTGTTCTCTCTTTATGTCAATGACTTGGGCACTGACCTGGATCATTCCAGGGTATACCTTTTTGCAGATGACACGATACTGATTACTGCTGGCCGCTCTCCGGATGACGTGATTGCTAAGCTCCAGGGTGATTTCAACAAACTACAACATCAGCTAGTTTCTCTCAAACTAGTCCTGAATACCTCCAAAACCAAGGTGCTATGCTACTCACCGGGACTAAAGCAGGAAGTTATTTTTCCCCAATTACATTCCTTGAATAATTATCAAATAGAGCAAGTCAAGATCTATAAGTATCTTGGGGTCATCCTGGATTAAAAACTTAATTTTTAAGATCACATTGATTATATTAGTAAAAAGACAAAAATAAAAATTGGTTTTCTGTATCGACACAAGCACTGCTTCCCCCCAATGTTCCGTTTGGAATTGATAAAAGCTACCATACTGCCTCTACTTGACTACTGTGACATCGTGTATAAATCAGCCCCAAGTACTGTACTGAAGAAGCTTGATTCCATCTATCACTCGGCCTTAAGATTTGCATTAAACTGCCCATATAGGACTCACCACTGTGATCTCTACATTGGGTCAAACTTAACATCTCTTAATGTTCGACGGCTTGTGCACCAGATCTTATTTATTCACGATGTACTTACAAAAAAATCCGCAGACTACCTACTGGATCTCCTCTCTGTTTCAAAGAACAAATTTGACCTCAGGTCTTCGCTCATTTACCAGCTTCACATTCCCTATCGCCGTACAAAAAACGGAGGAAGGGCCTTTGCTATTGATGCCCCCAGGGTCTGGAATGCTATTGCCAATAAACTGCAACTTCAATCACTACCTATGAGATCTTCACTCAAAACTGCACTAGAGGAGTTGTACACCCCTAGCTGCCACTGCTATTCAGTGGCCTAAAATATGGCTCTAGATTTTGGTGTTATAATTTATTTACGTAATTTATTGTAAAAAATTCGGTCACAGTCCCGATGATCACTGTTACATTGCATTTATGGCTTTTATTTTGGTGATTTCGAAAACGTTTTTTTTTGTTTTGGCCATGTTTTTGTTTATTGTAGTACAGAGTTAGACTGATGGCCTTAATCTTAGTTGTCTTGTGGTTGTTGTTGTTGTTTGACTTGCATCCCACTGGGATATTTGCACACAGCGCTGGTGTACGGTGCTATTTCAGGAATATTTTGATGTTTTTTCCCTTAATTTTCTGTTTGCACAGTCACATAGTCACTTTAAGATGTTTTCTTGTTCATGTTTTTGTTTGTTGCGCTTGCACCCGATTCAAGAGCCAAATGGCTCACAGGGCTATACCAAATAAATGAACTATGAACTAACAAAAGGATTTTAAATTGCATTCTGTGTGAAACTAGCAGCCAGTGCAGGGAGGTCAAAACGGGTGTAATGCGATGTGAGGAAGGCGTTCAGGTTAACACCGCAGAAGCCGCATGCTGAACATGCAGCTAATTGATCAGCAATTGCTCAGCCACGCCGAGAAGTAAGACATTACCATAATATTCTATGGTGAGATTGCGTTTGCAGTGGTACACAAACAACAACACGGAACATTCGTCGATTACAACGAATACATGTCATAAGGGACGTTTCAGGTCACTTACCTTCATAGCTCATAATGTATTACCATATTCTTGGTTCTTTCAGGAAAAGTCACGTTGAAGAGAAACAATAAAATAATAAAATATATATAAAACAATAAAATTCTCACGACGTTTCGACTGCAACACAAGCAGTCAACATCAGGTGTGAAAACCAACGGCAAGAACATTTGAAAGAAGTGGTGGTTGTATTTATTTATTTATTTTAACCGTTAGCGCCACAGATAGCGATTTGACAGTTTTTTTAGATGGACGAGTCCATCTATATTCATATTCTTGGTTCTTTCGGTAAAGTCACGTTGAAGGGAAACAATAAAATAATAAAAGAATATGAAGAATATGAATCACTGCAGTAACGAAAAATCAATCAAAACCATTTCGGGTCTTAATTGATTGTTCACGCTTACGGTGGCTTTCAGACAGCATACATTCATTTTTCGTCTCCCCCCTCCTCTTTTCCGAACATAGATGGACTCGTCCATCTAAACAAACTGTCAAATCGCTATCCGTGGTGCTAACGTTTTAAAATAAATAAATAAATGGAAACAACCGCCACTTCTTTCAAATGTTCTTGCCGTTGGGTTTCACACCTGATGATGACTGCTTGTGTTGCAGTCGAAACGTCGTGAGAATTTTATTGTTTTATATATATTTTATTATTTTATTGTTTCCCTTCAACGTGACTTTTCCGAAAGAACCAAGAACATGAATCACTGCAGTCACGAAAGCTTTAAATAAAAATTTAATGTATAACCATATATGGACACTTCACTCATCTCCTCCTTCTATGCGTTCCGTCTTTAGATTACCAGCATCAAGTCACACACACGTACAGGCAGCACACACATACAGCCCACACAGACCACACACGCACTGCCCGTGGCAAGCAAGGAGTGAGCCTAATTAGGCTGCCGATGACGACGCACGCCACTTCGCTGCTCGCAAATGAGCAGCAATTAATTACGTACCAATTAGGTCATTACGCAGAGCCATGATGCGGAGAGGTGGGGGGATGGGCTCCCTCGCCCCCCTCCGCTTTCCTCCTCCTCCTCCTCCTCCCCCTCCCCTCTCGACCGGGGTGCACCCATAGATCCCCTAACCCTGCACACAACAGCCGGGACCGCCTACAACCCCAGCCCTAACCCTGCACACAGCAGCCGGGACCGCCTGCAACCCCAGCCACAGCCCCCTAACCAGAGGCAGACATCCGAATTTTTAAGCCCGAGGTCGAACAACGATTGAGATGAAAACAGCGATGAGTCGGGAGGTCATTTCTCCGCGGTTTCTGGTATCAGGCCAGAGGACACTACCCAGTGTCGGATTATCGTAGTCGAAAAAGTGGCTACATTTGTAGTAGCTACGGGCCCCGCACTTTCAAGGGCCCCACGCTAAATGCTTTCAAACTATCAATTCCGGTTCAGTGATTCCGCACTTGCTCTATTACTATAGTACTATACCACCTTCAACTTTTATGAACGACTGGGTGTTTAAAGTTAGCGATTTGTCGTATTATCTGGCTGTATAGCAAATGTAAAAAATACATTTACTTTACTGCGCAAGTAAAAAAAATGTGTGTTTTAATTTTTACGTGTTTTTTTGTTTATTTAGGGCCCCTTAATAACATCATGCTACAGGCCTCCCTCTAGCTTAGTCCGGCATTGTCTCAGCCCCTGGGGAGGGGAGGGGGGAGAGGAGGGTCTACTCAGCCCATCATACCTCGCGGGTCGGTAAGATGACTGTCGGAACTCTCTACATTGGACACTCTCGATAATGTTTGCTCCGTCATGAGAATGTGGAATTTCCACCACCGGCTCAGGGTTTGAGATGAGCGCCGCTCCGAAGTCGCGTGGCCCCCGTGGACGACTCCGGGAGAGCTCCGCGCACGATTCGACCTCTCGTCGTCGAGCGCTTCCATCATTCCTGCAAAAGCTTTAATTATTATTAAATCTTGCCGGGGGGGGGGGGGGGGATCAAATGCGTCTTGTAATCGTGAGAATCCCACCAACAGCCTCGTCACACAAACCAACAAAATAATTTCTGATTCAACCGCATTAATTGATCAATCTAAACAGTTTTCGTTGAAACCTTCTGCTGCCAGGCCACCAAGATTATACGGCTTACCAAAAATACATAAAATAGATACACCCCTTCGTCCCATCGTCTCTACTATCAACTCCCCCACCTACAAACTGGCTCGTTTTTTGTCTGAAATCCTGCGTCCTTTCACTGGAAAAACCACATCTGCGGTACAAAATTCTACTCACCTGGTATCGACAATCAAGGGTATTTCCCTGCCCCCAGACGACCTGCTTGTCAGTTTTGATGTAGTTTCCTTATTCACCAAAGTTCCTGTACCTGACACCATCGCAATTATTGAAGACTTGGTTCATCAAGGACTAAACACTGAGGTACCCACCCTGGTGAGACATTGCTTAACCAATACATACTTCACTTGGAATGGAACTTTCTACAAACAAACTGAGGGCTGCCCAATGGGCTCCCCCCTATCTCCGGTTATAGCTAACATTTTCATGGAGAAATTTGAGACTGACGCAATCCAGACTGCCACTCTGCGCCCAACCTTATGGAAGAGGTACGTGGATGACACTTTTGTCATCTGGCCACATGGCCGGCCTGCTCTAGACCAATTCTTCGACCACATCAATTCCATACACCCAGCCATCAGATTTACCATGGAAGTCGAAAAAGATGGCAAGCTACCTTTTTTGGATGTCCTAATAAAAAAAAGACCTGATGGTTCAATGAGCCACTCTGTCTACAGGAAAGCTACCCATACGGATGCTTATCTGAAACCGGATTCCCACCACCATCCATCACAGAAGAATTCTCTCATCAAGACTCTGTACCATAGAGCCCAATGCATATCCGACCAGGAACACATAGGCAGTGAACTCAAGCATGTACACCAAGCTCTTAAGGCTCATGGTTACTCCGACTATACAATCCGCAAAGCTATCACTCAAACCATGAAGAAGGACCCTCTTGAGGAGCCTTTCAAAACCATCACTTTACCCTACATTGCGGGGATCACAAAAAAGATCTCCAAAATCTTGAATAAACACAAGATCCTGGTCCGTTTCAACACATTACAAAAAATCCGTGATCTGGTTCCGTCTGTAAAAGATGTGATTCCGGGCATACAGTACCCTGGTGTCTACAAACTAAGTTGCCTCTGTGCTAGTAGTTACATTGGAGAAACCAAACGCCATGTCTCGGACCGCATTCGTGAACACAAAGCAGACCTTAAACACGGTAGGACCAACACCTCGGCCGTGGCAGATCATTGTTATAATTCAGTAGGCTCACGTGACATTGACTTCTCCAAGACAGAGGTTCTTTGTAAGCCATCTGGCTACCATGAGAGATTCGTTCATGAGGCTATCCACATATACAAGCACAGAGACAATTTCAACCGAGAAGGTGGATTCTGGCTTAGCAATCATTGGAAGGATTTGATAAACCATTTCAGGTCTTAATTGATTGTTCACGCTCACGGTGGCTTTCAGACAGCATACATTAATTTTTCGTCTCCCCCCTCCTCTTTTCAGAACATAGATGGACTCGTCCTTCTAAACAAACTGCCAAATCGCTGCCCGTGGCGCAAAAGGTTTTTTTTTTAATAAATAAATACAAACACCGTATTAAAAATAAATAAATGCAAACCACCACTTCTTTCAAATGTTTCTTGCCGTTGGTTTTCACACCTGATTATGACCGTTTGTGTTATGGTCGAAACGTCGTGAGAATTTTTATTGTTTTATATATTTTATTATTTTATTGTTTCCCTTCAACGTGACTTTACCGAAAGAGCTAAGAATATAATTCGGTATCCTGTTCACAAAACACGAATGCCAGAAGTTACTTGAAGGAATGTGCGTGACAGCTCTGTGATGTCCACTTCCGCGGGCCTCTGTGAGCGGAGGTATTCATAGCCTGTTGTTTACAGACTGTTTATAGACTGGGGAGATAATGGACTCGGTGTCGGCAGCGACGACGACGACGATGATGATGATGATGATGACGCAAGGGCTCAGGAGGAGGAGGTTTGAGTACAGACCGCAGCTATCGCTCTGGTTCACGCGTTCAAGTTTGCACAACTTTGCTCAGCCAGGGCTCATCCGACCCGGAGCGGCCCAGCGGTAGAGCGAGCGGCTCTCAGCGGTCGTGCAGGGTCGCGAGTTCAAATCCTGGTTAGGTGGGGGGTAGGGGGGGGGTGAGCTAGCGGTGGTTGTCCTATGGAAATGCTTTCCCCCGTCACAGTAATGTGGAATTTCCACCGCTGGTCGGGGCTGTAGAATAGCAGCAGTTGGCCAAGCGTTCTATTGCTTTTTTATTTGCTCTCCCCTCCCATCATCTGCTGGCGTCTCATGCTATATTCTTCCGCTCGTCGACCCGGGCAAAGCCTCACCACTGAGCCACGTGGGAAAAAAAAATTCAGGAGGGGTCCTGCCAAGTTTTCGCGATGCTGCCGCCTGCCGCTGCCGTGTGTGATCCAAATCGAGTAATTTTCGGGAAATTGTTCAGCATTGGGGATGTTTGGCTAACATCTATGAACTTTGATAGCAGGTGCTGTTTCCCGCTGGCAGCTTGGGGTTGTAAGCCTCATGCATCCGCAAGTGCTGAGCGTTGTGCTGGAGATGCATAGACGGTCGTGATTCACCCCTTCATCCCCCCCCCCCTCCACCCACCATGTTCCATCTAGTGAGCACAAAAGCAATCAGTGCTCATTGCACATGCGGTGACGTTGGGAGCGAAATGCCCTAATGAGTGGTGCACTCTCTCGACGTGAGCGCGCATTGTGAGTGCGCGCACGGTGCGAATAATGGATTGCCTACGTCACGTCGTCCACGTGTCCAGCCACCGCATTCCCACGCAGCTTCTGTTTGGCCGGATAGACGGGGCTAAACGAGCGCAACGCGAACTCGACAAAAGATGAAGCCATGCGCTACAGGAGGATCTGGCGCTGGGTCAGTCGAGTTGCCGATGGCTGGTACCAGCGGTGGTCAAGGTCGGCCTCTGTGAGGTGGAGGCTCGTGAAGGACGCTACTGGGCATTTGCCAGGCTAGGTGCACTTTGTGGCCACTGGACAAGTTGGAGGCAGTCGCCCTCCGGAAACAAACGGAGGGCGGAGGGGCGACGCTCACAAATAACTACCAGCGGAGTGCCGTGGAGATCAAACACAGAACATTATTTTATTTACGCGATGTAAACCCCCCAATAAAAACCTATATTATGGATGGTATTGGTCGCGAAAGCCTACGTGTTGAACAGAAAAGTTAATAAGTAGACAGTTCGCTTCCCTCCTAACCCATTAAAAAGAAAATCTAACATTTTTTACACCGTATTGCTTCTTTCAGAAGCAATATTTTTAACCCAAGCAAAAACATCTGAACCACTTTCAACATTCGTTACGCACAGCCGTCAACGCAGCCCAGGATGTGCTGTGTGGGCACGCGTAGGTTTTGTGTGTTCGTGCACCCTGAACGTGTGTGTCTGTGTGTGTGTCTGTGTGTGTCTGGAGCGGAGTCCGGCAAAACAACCCCCTACCTCCTCGCGGTGCCGGACGGGCAACTCTGTCGTGGACAGCGCTGTGGGGGGAGATCCAATTTTGATTGGCTCCTCCCCTCATGGCATATGTGTCCACCACAGGGGCTAAACGGGGGCCCTGGACGGGTGCGAGGGGCTGGTAACCCCTCCACCTTCAATTAATTACCACGAAACCACGAATTAAACTGAAATATGTAACAACTAAGCTTGTGCTGGAGGCCCCGGGGGGCCAGGCGTCTATGACGTCTCCTGGCCAAACCCCAATTGGCGGAGCCAGGAGATTGAATACCTACCCTCGGGGCTACTCCAGAAACAACGAAAAGCCACTACGGGTGGCCACGTGGAATGTTCGAACGCTCACTGCAGAGGAGAGGCTGCCACTCCTCTGTCGGGAGCTGGACCGGTACCGCCTGGAACTATGCGGCATTCAGGAGGTCCGGTGGACCAGCTCTGGCTCCTGCCACCATGAGGGGTGGACAGTCCTCTACTCGGGGCAGCAGACTGCCAAACAACAGGGTGTGGGTCTTCTTTTGAACAAAAGAATGAAGGGGGCGTGGGAGCGTGGCGGTGAGGTGTGGGAAGCTGTAAGCCCCAGGCTACTTTGGGCTCGCCTTCCCATCAACCGGAGGCGAGGAATGGTGGTCGTGGTTACTTATGCCCCCACCGAAGATGAACATCCGTGGAGGGATGCAGGCAAAGCCGATGAGTCAGATGCCTTCTATGACCTCCTGTCACAGGTGCTGGCTAAAGTGGCCCCTCGGGATAGAGTCATCATGTTGGGTGACTTCAATGCCCGAGTTGGTCATGATACTGGCACCTGGTCTGGAGTGATTGGAGGGCATGGGCCAGATCAGCTCAATAACAACGGTAGGAGGCTGCTAGATTTTTGTGCAGCCCATGGGCTTGTAATTACCAACACGCTGTTCCGGCATCGGCGCATCCACACAACATCATGGATGCATGCCGGGTCCAAGCAAGAACATCTGCTGGACTACATAGTGACGGACCAGCGAATGCGAGCCCATGTCCTTGACACCAGGACCTACCGTGGAGCTGATCTGCCCTCTGACCATCGACTAGTCATCTGTAAGATGCGCCTGCCATTCTTCCACTCCGGTGGTGGGTGTACACCCAGGACCCCATTCCAACCTAAAGTGGCCTGGTCTCAGTTATCTGATGAAAGTTGCAAGCGAGAATTTCATCATCGCTTGCGGCTGGGATTGGCATCGTCCCCGACTCCTCCTGATGTCGAGGGTAAATGGGCGAGGTTTAGGACTGTGACTCATGCAGCTGCAATGGCTGCTTTGGGTACGCGGTCCAGACCTCCCCAGACACCCTGGATGACAGAGGAGTTGTTCACGATGGTTGAGAAAAAGCGACAGGCCCACTGTCATCGGCTACAGAATCCCACGTCAGAGAATGAGGAGGCTTACCGCAGCCTTCGCTCGGAGGTTCGGAGAGCCGTGAGGCGCTGCAAGGATGGGTGGTGGTCGCGGGTTGCTGAGGAGATGGAGTCTGCCTCAGTGGCCCGTGATCACAAATCTCTATTTAACTCCATCAAAAAAGTAACCTGCAGCGCCACACCTATTACCATCATTAGGGGAAAAAACGGTGATCCAATTTCCGACCCCCAGGAACAGGTTCGCAGATTTGCTGAGCATTTCTGTGAGGTCCTGGGGGAGGGAAAATCCCTCAGCCAGGAAAACACCGTGGCACAAAGTGAGGATGACCCTGCTGAGGCTGCGGTGCCTCAAATATTGGATGAAGTCACCCCCTGTGAGTGGCTGGCTGAGGTGCCATCTGCTGAGGAAGTATTGAAGGCGATCCGGAGTCTGAGACCAGGAAAGGCAGCGGGCAGAGATGATATCCCAAGCGAAATGCTGAGGGAGGGTGGCGTTTGTGCACAGACTGCCCTATATGACATCATAACAACAGTCTGGACCACTGGACGGGTTCCGCAGGATTGGAAGGATGCCCTGGTGGTCCCCCTTTTTAAGAAGGGGGACCGCACAGACTGTAACAACTACAGGGGCATCTCACTCCTCAGTGTGCCGGGAAAGGTCCTGGCAAGGATTATTCAGCATCGCCTTGCCAGGCACGCTGAGGAGAGGCTTGCGGAGCCCCAATGCGGTTTCAGGAAAGGGCGGTCCTGCACAGATGCCATATTTTCTGTCCGTCTGCTACAGCAGAGGTGTAGGGAATTCCAACAAGACCTACATCTCTGCTTTATTGACCTGGTCAAGGCCTATGATACCATCAGTAGGCCTGGGCTCTGGGTCGTTCTTCGTGCTTTTGGAGTACCTGACCCTCTGCTCACGATCATTAAGGACCTTCATGATGGTGAGCGGGCCCGGGTAAAACTACGTGGCCGGGAGTCAGAGCCATTCCCTGTACACCTTGGGGTGCGACAGGGATGTCCTCTGGCTCCCACATTATTTAACATCTATTTTGACCACGTAGTTCGTGAAGCCTTCAATAGCTGTACCGGGGGAATCTCCATATGGTACAGATATAATGGGAGGCTAATCGATGCCCGGGTGCGGTCAAGGGATGGCTCCCTATTGCTCAACCACGTTATGTATGCTGATGACTTGGTAATAGCTGCTCAGTCAGAGGAGGAGTTGGAGACGCTGCTGCTGAGACTGGAGCGTGCCACTAAGAGGTGGGGCCTTACCATCAGCCCCACCAAAACTAAGCACCTGCCTGGGTATTTTGTACCATCGGACACTCCACCCCCACAACTCCCAATCGGTGATGGGGCAGTTGTGGAGAGAGTGGAGAGTTTCCCATACCTGGGCAGTGTGCTTATGACTGGCTCCAGTTTTACAGCAGAGGTCTCACTCCGAATCAGTCGAGCGGCAATATCTTTTCATCGGTTGCGTAACGCTGTGTGGAAGCTACCTGGTCTGTCGCTCCGCACTAAGCTTCAGGTCTTCTCGGCCACGGTCATTCCCTCCCTTCTCTACGCTTGCGAAACGTGGACCCCCCTAATGGAACATCTTCGCCGGTTAGAAACATTTAGGCTGGCCTGCCTACGATCCATCCTGGGTTTAACCAGACTGGATTGTGTGAGGAGCTCACAAATCCTTGAAAGATCTGGGCAGGGTCCCATCGGTGAGCTCCTCCGGCAGGCAAGGCTGCGATGGCTGGGTCATGTAGCCCGCATGCCCAGCCACCGCATGCCGAAACAGCTTTTGTTTGGCCGGATTGAGGGGGCTAAGCGGGCGCGGCACGGGCTAGAGAAGAGATGGAGTGATGTGGTACAGGAGGACGTGGAGCTGAGTGGACTTGCCGATGACTGGTACCAGCGGTGTCAAGATCGGCCTCTGTGGAGGAGGCTCGTGAAGGATGCTACTGGGCAGTTGGAGGCAGTCGCCCTCCAACAACAACGGAGGGCGGAGGAGCGACGCTCACAACAGCGAGCGGAGCGCCGGGTGGCTAAAGCACAGCAGGTTGGCACAGTAGGGGGCACAGGTGGTGCATCAGCCAGTCATCTCAGTCAGTCGACCCGTGGCACCTGGGTCTGCCCCGTGACCACCTGCCAGCGGGCGTTCGACACTTCACGTGGCCTCAGGGTGCACATAGCCTGGCACAAGCGTCGTGGTGACGTCACCGCCACTTAGTGGCGAATGGCGGTTGTTGTTGTTGTTGTCTGGAGCGGTAGTGTAGCGGTTAGCGCGTTGCGCTATGAACCAGGCGACCCGGCTTAGATTTTCGCTCACGGCCAACACCCGGTGACGATTATCTGAACCGGCCCTGGGCCTCCCCTAGGTCGACTCAGCCGAAATTCAGTACCTGTGTACAAAGGCGACCGGCCGTGGTGCTGGCCACCCACCAACTCGTGTGCCATGCCAGCCTCCATAGCTGCTCGTTAATAGTACTTGCCCTAACAGTCTGTTATGGCTACAGGGGGGATCTTTGTGTTTGGCTTTATGCAAAATGTAATGTGTATATACATCGCTATGGCATGTGCTGCATAAGCAATCATATTATGCGTATTTGTGTTTGATTGCAATGCTATATAAATTAATGGAGTTTTCTCTAAATGTGCAATCAAGAGTTCTACGTTCGCGCTCTGTCGTGCCGAGTTCTAAGTGTATATTGTTTCCGTAACCTGCATCAAATATGCATATCATCACCGGCAGAAACCATGCACACCACACACTTGCAATGTATGCGATGCGCATGCTGTTATTTGTATGTTAACGCGTCCGCTGTCAGTGCAGATAACATCAGCACGATGTATTTACTGGTACACACACTGACACAATGACAAATGTCCCCCGCATAGCCTCGCAGGCTGTGGGGGGGGGGGGGGGGGGGAGTGCTGCGAGGGATGGACGTGGCGAGAACCACGACCGGCCGTCTTTGTTTCTCCACTGCCGATTGTTTACACACCACACAGGCTTCGCGTTTAAGGCTGAGTCGACCTAAAGGATGTCCGCCCACGTAGGCTACAGATTTGATCGCAATCGGAATAGAAATATTTTGTATTTATACTGGAGGAATCCGATGAGCTATAAAGCTCCTTTTCACAGACGTCCAATCAAATACGCATCAACAAAATCACCGTACAGCCTTGAACAGACTCTTAGTGCAAGTACTGTTAGCGAGCACCTATTAAGGCTGACACGGCACACAAGGGGGTGGGTGGATCAGCATCACGTACGGCTGCCTTTGTCTCCCCAATGCTCCATGTGTACACACCACACTACGTACTCGTTTGAGGCTGAATCGACCTAGGAGAGGCCCAGGATCGGTCCGATTCAAATATTCTTCATTGATGTCAGCCGTGAGTGAGAATCGAAAGAACTCGGGTCGCGGGGTTCGTAGCGCAGTGCGCTCACCGCTGCGCCACCACTCCCCACATTCTCACACACGCACGCACCTATGCACGCTGCTTTAATGTAAACCGGTTGCATCCGGTGGGATGTAAGGCCCTGTGCGAGTTAAAGTGCACAGCTATCCCCTATCCCTTCACCACCCCCCCAATCTCCATCCAGCTGCCAGCGCCACCACTCACCATTAATTCAGCATCCTCCGTTGCCCATGGAGACCCCATAGCGACTGCCCGAGGTGCAATGCAATGCCCGCTAGAAATCTGTGGCAGCTTTCCCATTGGGTTTATTGTAAGTCGGAAACAACTGTTGCTTTGCTCAATGGAGAACATAGAAGCAATAGTTCCATGTGTTTGTATAGTTGGCAATAGTGGTGGTGGTAGCAGTCGTGGGATCTGTATTCGACCTGGATTCTTCACCCACGGTTTACCTTCTGACTCAATATGTTTTCGTGTCGCACGTGACTTAAATAGCCACGGCCACGGTGAGAGGTGTACTGGATGTGGTATGCCGGGTGTGAACATATTTTCCGGGTCGCTGACCCGGGATGAAATGAAGCCCTGTCTGAATGTGAGGAATGTTGCGCTGCCTGGAGTGGGAGCTTCCGCGGATGTCTATGGTACTCGTAACCCACCTGTCTTAAGTAACGGATGAGTGTCCCAAAATGAAATAAAATGTGTAGGCCCTCTCCTCTCTCTCTTTTATTACGATTAGAGGAAACAAGAAGATGTTCGGTGTAGTCGGCACTTTGCTCCGTTCATCATTTCGTTTATTTATGCTTTGCTTTATGTAACCCCCCCCCCCTTTTAAATGAAAGACCCAACAAAATATGTTTTATATTTTTTTCTGCTCTCCTTACCCCTTCCCTCTCTCTACCCCCCTCTCTGCCCCTCCTCCTCTCTCTCTCTCGACTCTCCCATCTCTCTCCTCTCTTTACTCCATCTCTACGCTCACATCTCTCCGATGTTTCTACTCACCCCGGTGTCCACTCTCTCTCTCTCTCCCATATATCCCCCAATGTCTACTTTTCTCCTCCCGTCTCTCTCTCTCTCCAATCTCTACCCCTCTCTCTCTGCTCTCCCCTCGATTCCCTCTCCTCCTCTGGTGTCTCTCCCCTGTTGAACTCTTCTCCCCTCTCTCTGTCTCTTTGCCCTCTACGACATGTTCTACCTATTTTTGTTCTCTCCGCTACTCTTCTCGCTCCCCCTCTCTCCCACTATCCCCGTAATCATCATCTCGATCACCTCATCCCCCCCCCCCAGGGGAGCTGTAATAAATAAATAAATAAGCACAAAGGCGCGGTGCCGCTGATGAGGAAGGCGAGGACCTGGCCGCGCGCGTGCCACGAGGGAGGTCACGGCAGCGGAAGACGGAAATTTAATTAGGGAGACGGAGAGAGGGGCAGAGGGGGAGAGACGGAGGGGAAGAGGAGGAGGAGGGGGGGGGGCACGGCAAGAGACACCGAGAGAGAGGGGGTGGGCACACACAGAGCGAGAGACACTGAGACGCAGAGCCAGTGAAAGAGAGACAAAGACAAAGATCCCCCGTATAGCCTTAATTAATAGACTGTTAAATTTTGATTTAAAGCTTTCGCGACTGCATGGATTCATCTTCTTGGTTCTCTCGATAAAGTCACGTAGAAGGGAAATAATAAAATAATAAAAATTTAAATAATAAATTAAAATTATCACGACGTTTCGGCCACAACACAGAAGACGGCTGCTTGTGTTGTGGCCGAAACGTCGTGATAATTTTATTGTTTTATTTTTAGTATTTTATTATTTCCCTTCTACGTGACTTTACGGAAAGAACCAAGAAGATAATAGACTGTTGGTGCAAGTGCTGTGAGCGAGCACCTATGAAGGCCGAAACGGCACGCTAGGGTGTGGGTAGCCAGCACTACGCCCGGCCGCCTTTGTCTCCCTAGTGGCAATATTTAACACACTTCACCAGGTGCTTGTTTGAGGCTGAGTCGACCTAGGGGAGGCCCAGGACCCGTTCAAATAATCGTCACCGATGTTGGCCGTGAACTGGGACTCGAACTCGGGTGGCTTGGGTTCGCAACGCAGCGCGCTAACCTGTGCCACCGCTCCCCACGTTACCATATCGAGAGAGAGAGACACATACACAGTGACACCGAGAGACAAATATACCCCTATTGCCTTGAAAATATTGTTGTGGAAAGTACACTTAGCGAGCACATACGAAGGCCGGTATGGCACACGAGGTGGGTGAGTGGCCAGCACCACCTCACGTGCCGTGCCAGCCGCTAAAAGCTGTTCGCTCAGAGCACTTCACCCAAAAGTCGGTGCAGGCTATACGGGAGGAGCTTTGTCTTTGTTGTTGTTGTTGCAGTGTTTGCTGGTGGTCGAACACATTGAGATGGATGAGAGCACAAATTGAGATGGGTGAAACCAAACACTCAAATTTCGGGTCGCGGGCATCATTTGCGCGTCGAACATTTACCAAAGGCGAGTGCACATCACGGATGGTTTCATCATCCCACCGCTAGAGGGCAATGATGCATCCAGTGTCCGCTTGGACGTGCGTGTCAATACACCGCTGGATGAGGTCCTGCGGCAACGCCGTGCGGGTCGTGGTGGGGTTATTTGACCATACTTCACCACGCGGGATTAATGCTGGTCGTTGTGTTTACGCCACCCGCAATATGCGGGACAAATGCCTCCGTAACCGGTGACACAGACGGGTGCAGGTGCAGCACTGGAAAGTGCAAACTCGGGAAAACCGCTGGCGGAAGGGCCCCCACTAACAGGGAGCTCTGCAAGGCCCCGTGTAGAGGGTATTTGGCCTACTCTTCCACGTCAGCCAGACGTCTTGGAAGAAGAGGTGGGAGTACCCGAATTTTACCCCACCACATGATACCTGCTAATAATAGACTGTTTCTTACTAAAGGTATCTATTTGGTATTTGAATATCTTAACACCTGTTTTATTGCCAGAAAGGGGTGAACCTATTCTTATTTTTAATTCTTTGATACGAGCAGAAAGGTCCAATGATATAGGTGCTCAGCCTCCAGCTATAAATACTCTGACACGTGCCTTGTCTTGATTTGAAGCTTTCGTGACTGCAGGGATCCATACTCTTTGGTTCTTTCGGTAAAGTCACGTAGTTATAAAATAACATAAATCACGACGTTTCGATCGCAACACAAGCGGTCGTCCTCAGGCGGAAAAAAATATATAATCCAGCAGTGGAACTGCTGAACAGTTCAGCAGTTCCACTGAACAGTTCAGCAGTTCCACTGAACAGTTCAGCAGTTCCACTGAACAGTTCAGCAGTGGAAGCAGTTCCACTGTAACTGTTCAACAGTGGAACTGTTCAGCAGTGGAAGCAGTTCCACTGTAACTGTTCAACAGTGGAACTGTTCAACAGTGGAAGCAGTTCCACTGAACAGTTCAGCAGTGGAACTGTTCAGCAGTGGAAGCAGTTCCACTGTAACTGTTCAGCAGTGGAACTGTTCAGCAGTGGAAGCAGTTCCACTGTAACTGTTCAACAGTGGAACTGTTCAGCAGTGGAAGCAGTTCCACTGTAACTGTTCAACAGTGGAACTGTTCAGCAGTGGAAGCAGTTCCACTGTAACTGTTCAACAGTGCAACTGTTCAGCAGTGGAAGCAGTTCCACTGAACAGTTCAGCAGTGGAACTGTTCAGCAGTGGAAGCAGTTCCACTGTAACTGTTCAGCAGTGGAACTGTTCAGCAGTGGAAGCAGTTCCACTGTAACTGTTCAACAGTGGAACTGTTCAGCAGTGGAAGCAGTTCCACTGTAACTGTTCAACAGTGGAACTGTTCAGCAGTGGAAGCAGTTTCACTGCAACTGTTCAGCAGTGGAAGCAGTTCCACTGCAACTGTTCAGCAGTGGAAGCAGTTTCACTGTAACTGTTCAACAGTGGAAGCAGTTTCACTGTAACTGTTCAGCAGTGGAAGCAGTTTCACTGTAACTGTTCAACAGTGGAAGCAGTTTCACTGTAACTGTTCAGCAGTGGAAGCAGTTCCACTGTAACTGTTCAGCAGTGGAAGCAGTTTCACTGTAACTGTTCAGCAGTGGAAGCAGTTCCACTGTAACTGTTCAGCAGTGGAAGCAGTTCCACTGCTGGATTATATTTTTTTTCTGCCTGAGGACGACCGCTTGTGTTGCGATCGAAACGTCGTGATTTATTTTTATTTTATACCTACACCTTTTGGCGTTCTCTGGTCTGGCACTGGTGAGAGTCAAGGCCTTAAAGAAGGCGGCTGGCCCTGGTGTAGGCCAATCAGTTTCAAAGACAATGCGTGTATTATCAGAGCGTGTGTGTTTGCATGTTCACTACAAGTCCTGTGTGTTGTTAATGCAGACTTGATACCTTGCAAGAGGCACATTGATTACCATATAAATAAGCCAACCGGCAATGGATACCCATAGTCATCTTCTTTGGTTCTTTCGGTAAAGTCACCACGTTGAATGAGAATAAAATAATAAATTGATAAAATAAAATAACACAATAATATTCTCACGACGTTTCGGCCACAACACAAGCGGCCTTCATCAGGTGAAGGGGCGAGACTGTCTGGTAGGACATTCTACGTGACTTTACCGAAAGAACCAAAGAAGATGAATCATTGCAGTCACGAAAGCTTTAAATCGAAATTTACCCATAGTCATTTATATTAATTCATTAACCCCCCCCCCCCGCCCCTACTTAGCACAAGAAGAGCTCACAAGTGATGCCATCACATCTACCCCTCTATTTAAGGAACGAAACGAGAGGAGGATTTCTCCACAAATCTGCCTGTCGCCTGATGAAGCTAGTTGTAATTGCTGGCGAAACGTCGTACACTCAGATTGTAAATATCGTGGCTTGGCTCTCCAACACACCGGTGTAGTGCTGTACCAGTGACGAATTGGCCACGTTCTGTTTACGTGACAAACCATTACTAGTTGGCTGTGTCGGGTGGTGGCGGGTTTTAACGACGCAACATTTATACATTTACGCGATCTAATACAAAAAAAACCTGTGTCATGTATCCATTTGGTGTTTGAACATCTAAAACACTCGCTGGTCATCAGGGGCGGCCCTAGGCTAGCTACCAGCTACTGGTGCCCTCGGCCAACCATGCCCCTGGCGTTCCCCACTCATAAACCCCAAGGGCAAATCTTTTTTTTTCCCCTCCGTTTAATGTCTTTAAATTCGTCTTTTTGGGGGGTTTTTTTCCCCAACAGAGGCACAAGTATTCGGGTTGTCCGTCCGTCTGTCCAAACAATACATTCTCAGAAATGCTGAGAAATTAATTGTAATTCATTATTCCCTCGGTACGCGCACGGGAATTGAAATCATGACATCATTGTTATTTTATTAGTATTTCCATAATAGAGGGGGGGGGGGTTTGGGGGGGGGTTAGATCGTGTAAATATATAAATGTTGTGTCGTTAAAACCCACCACCACCCGACACAGACAACTAGTAAGGGTTGTCACGTTAACAGAACGTGGCCAATTCGTCACTAGTACAGCACTAACCGGTATGTTAGAGAGCCAAGCCACAACATTTTACAACCTGAGTGTACGACGTTTCGCTAATGAGCCAACGCACATTATGCAAGTACAATAATGATCTTGTCACCCACCTAACTTGACGCCCAAGACGACCACCCTTGTTCGCCCTGTATGGACGGGCCGCTCTTGGCTGTTTTATTTCCAGAAAAGGAGTAAAAAGCCTCTTCTTATTTTTCATACTTTTATCCTGATAACAACAACAGGTCCCATGACCCAGACCAACTGCGGTGGCGGTGCTGGGGGAATTGTTATAAACTCGCCCCACACCCCCAGGACGCTGCTCACCACTGCCCCACCGCTGTGGCAGCAGCAGCAAAGTGGATTGGATTGGTCTGTGGATCGACCGTGGCTGATTCACATTCAGTTAGTTCATCATCATCATTTATTCAACAAAACTTAAGCGCGTTGTAAGGAACGCGTTAGTAGTGAGCAAATTGCCGCGGTCCCTTGGTGTGTTGATTGGGAGGGGTGGGGGAGGGCTTCAAGGGACCGCGGTGAACTCGCCAAGGCCTCGCGTTCTCGTCGGCGCGCCCTTGCGTGTCGCCTCGCCCCCCTCGAAACTTCACGCGCTGTCCTCGTAGTCGTAGTCGTCGTTGTTGTTGTTCTGGTGGTTGTTCTGGTTGTTGTTTTGGGGGTTTACGTTGGCACGTGAAGACTCGTCTCCCCCGGGTGGTGTCGTTTTGTTTTCTCTGACGGTCCGATGGAGGCGGGGGAGCGGGGGAGCTGCTCGAGATCGCTCGAGCCCCCCCCCCACTCCCGTAATCCGCGACCCCCCACTCCCGTAATTCGCGTCCCCCCACTCCCGTAGTCCGCGTCCCCCACTCCCGTAATCCGCGATCCCCCGTAATCCGCGACCCCCCACTCCCGTAATCCGCGATCCCCCACTCCCGTAATCCGCGTCCCCCCACTCCCGTAATCCGCGACCCCCCACTCCCGTAATCCGCGACCCCCCGCTCCCGTGATCTTCGATCCCATTAACCGCGATTCTATGAACAGCGACCCCATTCCTGTAATCCGCGATCCCATTAACAGCGACCCCACTCCCGTAATCTGCAAACCCATTAACTGCGAATTTACTAACAGCGACCCCACTCCCGTAATCCGCGATCCCATTAACCGCGATCCCATTAACAGCAACCCCACTCCCGTAATCCGCGATCCCATAAACCGCGATCCCATTAACAGCAACCGCGCTCCCGTAATCCCCGATTCCTGTGTCTGTGCTCGCGTTACCCACGATCCCATTGATGTCAACTAAATTCGTATAGTGACCGCGTGCATCCACGACGCCGATATCTCATTTTCCACGTTGACTTAATCGTTACACTGGATTCCTTCATCAGCATGACGAACCGTGACCCGATTATCCGTGATCCCTTTATCAGTATTTAACCTATCAGTATTCCCTGCCACCCGGTAATCCGTTTGGTCTCGATCGCGTTATCTGCACACCCTGCTTGCGGTCCCATCATCTTCGCCGATTGGCGACCCGCATATCCGCACTCTGTATCCGCACTCCCGTGTCTGCTCATGGAGCCTCTGTCTGTACAGGGGAAGGCCGAGGCACGGGACGCCCGGTCACCTGGTGCCACGGAATCCGAGTCCCTGGGGTCTGGAGTGGTGGTGTACGAGTCCGTGGCTTCTGAGTCCGTGGCTTCTGAGTCCGTGGCCTCCGAGCCCGTGGCTTCCGAGCGGAATGCATGCGGCGAATGCCGCAAGGAGTTTGCGAGCAAGCGCTCGCTCCGCGTCCACGCCAAGCGAATGCACGCGCTGCAGCGGCCCTACCTCTGCCAGCTGTGTGGCAAGGGCTTCATGAAGCCCTCCACCCTCAGGGTACGTCTGCACGCAGCTTCACCACGCCGGTCTCACCGCAGGGTAACGAGGTCGCACTCGTTACACACGCAGAGTGCTTGCCACCAATGAACCACGGTGCCTTGGGCGATCTCGTCAAGGAGCGTGAACCGTCATCACGCAAAACTCGCGGCAGCGGCAGCGGCGGCGGCGGCTTCTGGCTGGCCATCGAACAAAGCCGGCCAACGCGTCGCGCGCTTTCGGATGCGCTTCTGCGTCCGTCTGGAACGCTCGTTCCAATATTAGGAAGCCGCTGTGGCAATGCACTTTTAAATCGTCGTCTAGATTGAAAAACAATTAAATTAGAACAGCTTTTTACTGAGTTTGTTGTCCATTCCCCCGCACCTCCGATCACCACGGTTGCTACGTGCGGTGCGAATGAAGTTCGACACGCGCGTAAACATTGGTGGAGACAAGCGCGCTGCAGTCGTTTTTCTGAAACGTCATCTCGTCGCCCCCGGTTTGTGACCCCTGCCCCTCGTGCCGCCCAGGAGCACAAGCAGGCGCACTCGGGCGTGCGCCCGTTCGCCTGCGAGCGTTGCGGCCTCCGCTTCCTGCTCAAGCACCACCTCGGGGCTCACGCGGCCACGCACGCGGCCGTCCGCCCGCACGTCTGCGCCGCCTGCGGCCTGGCCTTCGCGCTGCCCGCCGGCTTGCGCAAGCACCGACGCGTGCACACGGGCGAGCGCCCGCACGCCTGCGAGCTGTGCGGCCGGCGCTTCGCCCTCGCCGGCGCCCTGCGCGCGCACCGGCGGACGCACGACGCCGGCGCCGCCTCTGCCTCCGTTCCGGCAGAAAAACTCCACATGTGCGAGGAGTGCGGCCGGCTGTTCGCCGACGCGGCGCGCTTGCGGCGGCACCAGCGCGCGCACACCGGGGAGAAGCCGTTCGGGTGCGCCGAGTGCGGCCGCCGGTTTTCCCGACGGGCCTACCTCCGCAGGCACCGGGCGACGCACGCCGTCGCCGCCCCCCCCTCGCCGGCGCCACCGTGCGGGGCCTGCGCCGCTTTGCCCGAGCCGCGCCCTCCCTGCCGGCACGGCCGCGCGAGCGAGCGCCGACACGCCTGCGAGCGGTGCGGAGAGCGCTTCTTCCTGCCGCATCACCTGCGGGCGCACCGGCGCGTCCACACCGGGGAGAAGCCGCACGAGTGCGAACGCTGCGGGCGCCGGTTCTCCGGCCGCCACCACCTGGACGCTCACCGGCGCACGCACAC
The DNA here is from genome assembly GCF_048934315.1 of Petromyzon marinus. Classification (NCBI taxonomy): domain Eukaryota; kingdom Metazoa; phylum Chordata; class Hyperoartia; order Petromyzontiformes; family Petromyzontidae; genus Petromyzon; species Petromyzon marinus. Next base: position 2,960,874 of record NC_133710.1, on the reverse strand, counting down.
CGGCGAGCGTCCCCACGTCTGCGCCGAGTGCGGTCGGGCGTTCGCGCAGCCCGCCGGTCTCGCCAAGCACCGGCGCGCGCACGCCGGGGAGAAGCCGTTCGAGTGCGCCGTGTGCCGGCGCCGGTTCGCCAGCCGGCACCACCTGGCAGAACACGCGCGCACGCACACCGGCGGAAAGCCGTTCGAGTGCGCCGACTGCGGCAACGCCTACGCACAGAGCAGCGGCCTCCGCAAACACCGGCGCCAGCACTCGGCCGGCGGTGTCGGCACACGGCCGTTCCTGTGCGACGAGTGCGGCTTGGCGTTCGGCCGGCGCGCCGCCCTGCTGCGCCACCAGGAGGGACACCGCCACGGAGACGCGGGGAAGGCACCGGCGGGAACAGTGGCGCTGGAGGCTGCGGTGGAGGCTGCGGGAGATTTTCTCGACGGCGGTCCCGGTGATACGCGGCCGTGAGTCGGCGAACGTCGGGGTCGTGGAGAGAATCGGGTTCCGGTGGGGTTGGTGAATTTTGCAGAGATTGCGTTGCGTGGTGTGCGACTCTGAAGCTGCGTGGCTGTGAAGTATCCCTTCGACGGCAGTGCTACGATGGGCTCACTGCTGTAATCAATAAAAACTTGTTATCCATACCCATCGTTAACACTGCCTTGTATTATAAATGTGGGTGGAGGGGTCTGTGGCACAGTCGTTAGCACAATGCTTTCTAAACATTGCGATCTGCATTAGATTCTCGGACACGGCTAACATCAAAGTCATGGGCAAACACAAACTTGTTCATAATGCAGCTCCTAGAGTTCTTACACCACACGTACACCATTCCATGGGCACATTAAACCAGTCCTCTTATATCCATTGGCTACAAGTCAAAATCCGAGTGGCTTTAAAAGGGCTCACCCCACATCACTTGCAGGAACTATTACAGTTATATATTCCATCAAGGTCCTTGATCTCTTGATATCCAGCTGCTCAGCGCTCCCAGGTGTACAGGTCACGCTCTTTTGGTGATCGGTGCTTTTGTTAGCGTGGCAGCCAAGCCATGGAACGCCTCGCCACTTGAAAATCAGGGCAATCAGAGTCTGTAGATATATTTAAGTCTGCTTGAAAACCCCAGCTCTTTAAAGTGGCCTTCCCTCTTTAGTTTGGTCGGTTGCCCTGGATCTCTTTTTGTTTCCTGCCTTTCATGCATTGCGCATTGGGATCCTAGGATGGAATGCGCATTATACATTTTAGTTCTTATCAGTGACAAGTGATATCTGTGTTGAGAAGTTTCCGACGACTCACTCGGAGGCTGAGGTACGTTAAGGGCTTTCGCCTTAGGTTAATTACAAATCTTAACAATACATGGGTGTGAACAACTTCCCAGGGGTTAGGGGTACCGGGCTAGGTCCCGACACAGCCGGCTGCCTTGTGCTGTCTCCTCTGCGCCGGCCGTGGGATCAACCAACACGGCAGGACCGAGGAACACGGCCACGTCCAGCCCTGGCACTGTGCCCTCTCCTATCCCTACCCTCTTGCCCTTGGCTCCCCCGTTCCACCCTTCTCAGACCCCTCCTCTCCAGCTACGACCCCGCTGACGCCACGGGGTCCCCCCTTTGTACTTGAGGAGCTGTAACGTCATTCTGTTGCCCCGAGCGCATGACGTCACGTCCCGCGTGCGGAGCCACGGCGGCCCCCGCGGCCACTCCCGCGGGCGCGACGAGGAGCGTCGGCGAGGTGCGGAGCCGCTGCAGCAGCAGCGGCCACCTCCGGCAACGCGACGAGGGCCGGCGGTGTTGCGGCCTAGCGTGGGCCACACCGCCTGGGCTCTGTCCCTTGACCTTGCCAGCGAGCCTTCGGCAGGTCACGTGGCCTCAAAGTGCACCTGACCTGGCGCAAATGCCGCGGTGACGTCACAGCCACTGGGTGGCGATGTGGGCTCTTGAGGGAGTGTGTGTCCACGTGTTTGTGTGTCCACGTGTGTGTGAGTGGGGAGCGGTAGTGCAACGGTTAGAGAGCTTCGCTACGAACCCGGCGACTCGAGTTCGATTCCCGCTCACGGCCGACACCAGTGGCGATTATCTGACTGGGTCCTGGGCCTCCCCTAGGTCGACTCAGCCTCAAATGAGTACCTGGTGCTTTGTGTAAAATCATCGCCGCTAGGGAGACAAAGGCGACCGGGCGTGGTGTTGGCCACCCACCCCCTCGTGTGCCGTGCCGGCCTTTATCGGTGCTTGCTAACAGCACTTGCCCCTACGGTTTGTTAAGGCTATACGGGGGATCTTTGTGTCAGTGAAACACGGGCAGCTCCAGGATGTCAAGGTTTTACACCTTTGACTTCTACATTCACATTCCCACCGCTGGGCCCTTTTGTGACGTCTTGGAGCCATCAGTCCGATGGAATATCGAACCTCAAAGGTCCGGTCCAACCCTATCGCCTCCACGCTGGTCGGGAGCACAAAAGGGCCGCTCGACAAAAATTCCGAGCCAGATTCGGCATCACCCGCATCGGACCATGACCTCAATCCCTCTACAAGACCCCACCGGCATCAGCACAGATGGAGCGAAGAAGGGTTCAGTCGCATTCAAGAGCGGGACGCCGGTGGTGTGAGTCTGGGTCTCTGTGTGAGTCTATGGGTCTCTGTGTGAGTCTATGGGTCTCTGTGTGAGTCTATGGGTCTCTGTGTGAATCTATGGGTCTCTGTGTGAGTCTATGGGTCTCTATGTGAGTCTATGGGTCTCTGTGTGAGTCTATGGGTCTCTGTGTGAGTCTGGGTCTCTGTGTGAGTCTGGGTCTTTGTGTGAGTATATGGGTCTCTGTGTGAGTCTATGGGTCTCTGTGTGAGTCTGGGTTTCTGTGTGAGTCTGGGTCTCTGTGTGAGTCTGTGGGTCTCCATGTGAGTCTATGGGTCTCTGTGTGAGTCTATGGGTCTCTATGTGAGTCTATGGGAATCTGTGTGAGTCTATGGGTCTCTGTGTGAGTCTGTGGGTCTCTGTGTGAGTCTATGGGTCTCTGTGTGAGTCTGGGTCTCTGTGTGAGTCTGGGTCTCTGTGTGAGTCTATGGGTCTCTGTGTGAGTCTGGGTCTCTGTGTGAGTCTGGGTCTCTGTGTGAGTCTATGGGTCTCTGTGTGAGTCTATGGGTCTCTCTGTGAGTCTATGGGTCTCCGTGTGAGTCTATGGGTCTCCGTGTGAGTCTATGGGTCTCCGTGTGAGTCTATGGGTCTCCGTGTGAGTATATGGGTCTCTGTGTGAGTCTATGGGTCTCTGTGTGAGTCTATGGGTCTCTGTGTGAGTCTATGGGTCTCTGTATGAGTCTGGGTCTCTGTGTGAGTCTGGGTCTCTGTGTGAGTCTGTGGGTCTCTGTGTGAGTCTATGGGTCTCTGTGTGAGTCTATGGGGCTCTGTGTGAGTCTATGGGTCTCTATGTGAGTCTATGGGAATCTGTGTGAGTCTATGGGTCTCTGTGTGAGTCTATGGGGCTCTGTGTGAGTCTGTGGGTCTCTGTGTGAGTCTATGGGAATCTGTGTGAGTCTATGGGTCTCTGTGTGAGTCTGTGGGTCTCTGTGTGAGTCTATGGGTCTCTGTGTGAGTCTGGGTCTCTGTGTGAGTCTGGATCTCTGTGTGAGTCTATGGGTCTCTGTGTGAGTCTGGGTCTCTGTGTGAGTCTATGGGTCTCCGTGTGAGTCTATGGGTCTCTGTGTGAGTCTATGGGTCTCTGTGTGAGTCTATGGGTCTCCGTGTGAGTATATGGGGCTCTGTGTGAGTCTATGGGTCTCTGTGTGAGTCTGTGGGTCTCTGTGTGAGTCTATGGGAATCTGTGTGAGTCTATGGGTCTCTGTGTGAGTCTGTGGGTCTCTGTGTGAGTCTATGGGTCTCTGTGTGAGTCTGGGTCTCTGTGTGAGTCTGGGTTTCTGTGTGAGTATGGGTCTCTGTGTGAGTCTATGGGTCTCCATGTGAGTCTATGGGTCTCTGTGTGAGTCTATGGGTCTCTATGTGAGTCTATGGGAATCTGTGTGAGTCTATGGGTCTCGGTGTGATTCTATGGGTCTATGTGTGAGTCTGTGGGTCTCTGTGTGAGTCTATGGGTCTCTGTGTGAGTCTGGGTCTCTGTGTGAGTCTATGGGTCTCTGTGTGAGTCTGGGTCTCTGTGTGAGTCTATGGGTCTCTGTGTGAGTCTATGGGTCTCTGTGTGAGTCTATGGGTCTCTGTGTGAGTCTATGGGTCTCTATGTGAGTCTATGGGAATCTGTGTGAGTCTATGGGTCTCTGTGTGAGTCTATGGGTCTCTGTGTGAGTCTGTGGGTCTCTGTGTGAGTCTATGGGAATCTGTGTGAGTCTATGGGTCTCTGTGTGAGTCTGTGGGTCTCTGTGTGAGTCTATGGGTCTCTGTGTGAGTCTGGGTCTCTGTGTGAGTCTGGATCTCTGTGTGAGTCTGGGTCTCTGTGTGAGTCTGGGTCTCTGTGTGAGTCTATGGGTCTCCGTGTGAGTCTATGGGTCTCTGTGTGAGTCTATGGGTCTCTGTGTGAGTCTATGGGTCTCCGTGTGAGTATATGGGGCTCTGTGTGAGTCTATGGGTCTCTGTGTGAGTCTATGGGTCTCCGTGTGAGTATATGGGTCTCCGCGTGAGTCTATGGGTCTCTGTGTGAGTCTATGGGTCTCTGTGTGAGTCTATGGGTCTCCGCGTGAGTCTATGGGTCTCCGTGTGAGTCTATGGGTCTCCGTGTGAGGCTATGGGTCTCTGTGGCCACCCGTTTTAATCACACAGCAGGGGTCAGCGGTGTCTCACCCGGCCTGCCATGGAAGAGTAACGCCCGCCGCAGGATTCGCGCCCGTATAGAATCGATTTCCACGGCCGAAGCAGATAACCATTCTCACTCCCACACTCGTCGTCTGATGTGGTCGTTGAGGGAAGTGGTTTAATGATCGGCGCCGAGGGGTAGTCACTGGAATCAATGTTGCTCTGCTCGGGGCTGCTCCACGTGTGGATGCAGGCATGGACGATGCTGCATGCGACCTGGCAGGTCTGGGTACAGGCGCAGCCCTGCAATGTCTCACACCACTGTTGACGGAAGGGCCTCCACTCCAGGGAGCTCGTCCCCTTCTCTTGAAGGTTTTTTGGACGTTTCTTCAAAGCTGACGTCTCGGAAGAGACGGGAGTACCCACAATTTACCCCACCACACGTGACCTGCCAATAGTAGACTGTGGTGAACCCACGTATATATATATTGCTGGGTGGACAGATGCAGTGGAGGGATTTCAGAAACTTGCTCCAGACGGCAAGTCGTGGTATAATCACTGTGGGTATTACACCCCGCAGTAATAACCAGGGCGACCTCTGTAATCAAACCGTGCACCGCTGCGTCCCGCTGCGCTCGTTTGGAAATATCGGGCAGTTCACCAGCATTGATTCAAGTAAGCCAGAGTCTGCTGATGAGACACTGAATATCGAAACCGGTCCAGATTGTTGCTTGCGTTGAACCAATTCTGCAAAATGTGTGCACTCCCACTCGGCCGCGTGGCTAATGGGATGTGTAATTCATGCTGTCACGTACATCTCATTAGTTGAGTGATTTGGCATCGGAATGTTTTACATCAGCCTGACATTTACATCTCGATAAGGCGACGGCGCAGTACAAACACTGGTTGTTCAATTGCTCTGAGTTGCCATTTGTTTGGATAACAAATTGCAATTAGCTCAGGGTAAACGATCTTTCTACTCGTTTCGATTTGAACAGACAAACCTCCCCGCGCCGTGTCAATCACGGCGGTTTGTTTTACCATACTTCACCACGCTGGTCAGTGGAGGTTGATGTAAGGTTGTCGGGGTGGTGAGGGCTCAGGATCTGCTTGGGTGTGACACGCCACTGACGTGAGCCGTGGCCGGGAATCGAACTCGGGCATGCCAGGTTCAGAGTGCAGTGCGCTAATCGCTGCGCCACCGCTCCCCGCACCCCACAAGCAAAGCAAGTATGCCGCACCATCTGTTCACATCTTTGCACAGCCTCAACTATTCTCGCATGATTGTATCACTGTGCAATCGTCGCCCTCATCAGCCATGGTCAATCCACCGCTGGATGCAGGCCTCTCCAAGCCACCGCCACCTTTCACAACCTGAGCCAAATGTTAAATAGCCCAAAGCAAGGTTTGCCGGCCTCTGGGGTGGGCCTCCTGAATAATGGAACAGGAATTTATTTGAGAAAAAAAAAAGACGCGTGCTGGATATATAGAGCCCCGCCAGGTATTCCACTCTGCCACCCAATACAAACCTCACACAGACTCGCATAAAGAGTCATCGATTCACGTGGAGACCGATAAGTAGAGAAACCCATTGACGATACTCACAACCATAGCCTCACATGGAGTGGCGTGGCATGTTTTACGCGGGTCCTGGTACCCCTTGCCCAATTCTCCTCCACGTACCTCCTGCCATAGGAATGTGGAATTTCCACCACTGGCTCTGGACTTTAAAGCAATACATGAGCAGGACATCGTTTTGACTTCCCTTCATATTTCCGAACAAGTGGTTGTAATTGAACCCGTTTGGCTTTGCTGCTGTGAGACGGCGGGGGGGGGGGGCGTGTGGAGGTCTGAGCCCTTTGGGTTCTCCTCTCGCCAATCTCGTTTACCAAATGTCTGAGAAAGCTCAGTGGGTGATGTATTTGAGGCCAGTCCCCGTTCCGAATTGGGGATAACGCCTATAAGGGAGACAGTGAGCGAGTGGGCACCGATCTGGACAAACACCAAACGCTCCTGTACTCGCTCACGGCGGTGGGGGGGGGGGGAAGAGATTTGGAATTGCAAATTAAAATCGACTTGAAAACAGAGAGAGAGAAATTAACACGCGTCCCGGTCGCAGATGTGAAATCGCTCTTTCCTCCTGAAATATTAACGCGTTCCCATTGAATGAGAACTGGCACTGTCCCAGGTTATTTGCCACGAAAAACGGCCATTTCCTGCAACGTCGCCTATTGTATATACGTTTAACTTAATAAAGGCACGCTGATGTCATTGACGAATGTGTGGAGTTGTTTTCGTTGTGGTTGTGCACCCCCTCTTTCAAAGGTCTGGTCAGCATGGAAGAGTAGGCCAAATACCCTCTCGAGGGGCTCCTCCAGAGCTCCCTCTAGTTAAGCTTGCACTTGCAGGGTTGCGCTTGTACCCTTTTAATCCACTGCTGGATGAGGCCCTCCTCAAGCCGTTCGGGTCGTGGGGAATGTTTGACCATACTTCACCATCCCTGGCGAATGCGGGTTGGTGAAGGCGGCGAGGGAGCATCGTGGTAGAGTACAACAATTGATTTGGCTGCACCGCCCTCTGCTGACAGCTGTTACGCCACGCGTATTGATTGGGCGATCCTCGGCGATAAATTTGGCGTGAGCACGTGCCCGAGCAGAACCAGCCCCACGGTGTCGGTGAACTCTGAATCTTTATTTCGACTGCAGGAGGAAATCGGATGAGCTATGAAGCTCTCCCCCCCCCCCCCTCCCAGACTTCCTGACGATGGGACACGGGATCAGAAGGTCAGAACGAATGTTCGCGGCGTACCCATGGCTGTCAACCCATCCGGTTTACCCCGTGTTCTTGTGCAGAGAAATTGATCATTCAGGGCCATATGGCGTACAGCCGCCGTTTCAATACGGGCAAACATGAATCATATTTGTTGTCTCTTTGTTTGCGTTTCTCCATTGTGATGGGACTTTGTAGGATGAACGTTGAGATTTATAAGTGGCACGGGGTGACCAATAAGGTATGGATTGGTCTGTAGTAGGCTCGGCACTGATAAGGGGTTGTGACATGTATGGGTTCCTGAGCAGTGGCACGCACCAGCACGACGTTTCGGTCAACTGCCCTTCTGCAAATAGGGGCCGTCCATAAATGACGTTACGCGATTTTGGACGATTTTTGACCCCCACTCCCCTCGTCACACGGCGTCACATAAGGTCAGACCCCCCTCAAATATGACGTCACAAAGCTCTGCCCCCCCCCCAAATAAAACCATATTTTGAAAATAAAACTTGCTTCAAATCGCTTTAAACTATTGTCATTGTAGTGCGTATTTAATGTGGCGCTGCACTATGATGTTGTAGGAGAAAGCATTTATCAAAAAGTATATTTAATTAAGTAGAACGTGTTGTCTATATTTATTTAAAGTTGCCCATTTTGATGTGACGTCACAAATGTCTGACCCTCCCTCCCCCCCAGGTGCCTGACGTCATTTATGGACGGCCCCATAGTACGTCGATAGAGTGGATTTATATTCTTGGTTCTTTCGGTAAAGTCACGTAGAAGGGAAACAATAAAAATATAAAACAATACAATTCTCAGGACGTTTCGACTGCAACACAAGCAATCATCGTCAGGTGTGAAAACCACAGCAAGAAAATTTGAAAAAAAATAACCGCCACTCTTTTCAAAATTTCTTGTTGTGGTTTTCACACCTGATGATTGATGATTGCTTGTGTTGCAGTCGAAACGTCGTGAGAATTTTATTGTTTTATATTTTTATTATTTTATTGTTTCCCTTCTACGTGACTTTACCGAAAGAACCAAGAATATGAATCCCTGCAGTCACTAAAGCTTTAAATCAGTGGATTTATATTCAAGGTTTGGATGCTGCACCTGTTCACAACGCGTCGACGAGTGAAATGTTTCCTAATGAGTCGTTTTTTTAAAAGAAATATGGAAATATTAATGCAGAAGTTCGCCCAACTATTCATATGCAAACGAGTACCTGAAGTCGCCTATCGGATTGGTCAGCGGCTTACGGATCGATTCGTCATTAAGTGGCAGCAATGATATCGATTGAATAACAATGGACTCTTATAGGTCGTACTGCACGTGATCGATTCCTCGTTTGGCAAACACCGTACAATACGGGTGCATGCCGTCGTCTCGTCAGTATTTTAAAAGCGCAACCATTTGGCAGTCGAATCATTTATAATCGATCGCGCGTTCGCTCGTCAAAATACTCGATACCTTTAACGTTCATTTTGCATAAGAATGCGTTGCTTCTATTAATGATCGTGATGCGTGTTGCTTAACGTTGTGGCTATTTAGAAGCGTCATTTTCAATTACCAGACAGTAAAACATGTTTATTACGTACATCGATTTCACATATATCGATTTCCACGTCTTTATATTCAACCTTTATCGATTCTATCTTCATCTATTCCATCTTCATCGATTCCACGTCTTTAGATTCAACCTTTATGGATTCCACCTTCATCGATTCTATCTTCATCGATGCATCTTTTTTTCTATTTCATCGTTATCGATTTCTCCGACTTATCGATTCCACCGCCCTCGTTACACGCCCCCCCCCCTCTCCGCGGCCGCGCCTAACTCCGATTGGCCACTCTTCTCCACGCGCTTCTCCGCCAATAGAACGCCGCCTTAGTCCGAGGCGCGCCGCCGGTCTCGACCAATCGTGCGTCGTCTTGCTTGACGGGGCGGGGTTTGGGGTGGGAGGGCGCGGGTGGTGGGGGAAAGGGCGCGAGTGTGGGGGAAGGGCGCGGGTGGGGGGGTGGGGGCGTGTCGGCGCTGATGACGCGAGGCGCGCGTCACGTGAGCGGGTGAGCCGCGGAGGTTTCCCGCCGGATTCTTCCTCACCAACCCGCAACTCCCTCACCCCCCTTCCCTTCGTCCACTTACAACACAGACACTCAGGGGCGGCGGCGGCTGGCGGCGGCGGCGGCTGGCAGAAGTCGAGGGAGAGAAACGCTCGCACGCGAGAGACCATCCACCCTCGCACCACCCGGGGGGACACACGTGGCGTCGATTGGCGTGCGCCGCTGTTGTGAGGCCTAGGCCAGGCTCGAGCGGCCCAGGCCTCGCCTGGGGGCTCCCCTCTCGACCCGTGCCCCGGGGCCAGCCTCTCTACCCCCCGTTCCTCCCCCACCCACTCGGGAGTTGGCTCCGTGGCTCGCGTAGTCTTCGTCCCGCCATCATTTGGAGCTTCGCCTCGGTTCTCTGTTCGCCGTCCCCAGAGTTCTGTGTCCTCCCCGCCGCCTCACCCGATAGGATCCCGTCCGCCTCCGGGTGGCTGGGCGCGTGCCCCTCCGTGTTTGCTTGGCAATTGGCGTCCGTGTTCGGTCAGTAGCAGGAATTTCTTATTTTATTTTTTCGACCGAGATTTTTGTTCCGCTTTTGTGTTGAATTATCACCCTTTACTGCACGGTTTTTGTTTTATATAATAGACCTGGGCCGACTCGGAAATACGTCAGATTTATGCTCTCTGCTCCTCCGGCTCTGTACTTCTGGTTCCCTTTCTCCACTGGTTCTGTACTTCTGGTTCTCTTTCTCCACTGGTTCTGTTCTGGTTCTCTTTCTCCACTGGTTCTGTACTTCTGGTTCTCGTTCTCCACTGGTTCTGTCCTTCTGGTTCTCTTTCTCCACTGGTTCTGTACTTCTGGTTCTCTTGATCCGCTGGTTCTGTACGTCTGGTTCTCTTGCTCCACTGGTTCTGTACTTTGGTTCTCTTTCTCCACTGGTTCTGTCCTTCTGGTTCCCTTTCTCCATTGGTTCTGTACTTCTGGTTCTCTTGTTCCACTGGTTCTGTACTTCTGGTTCTCTTGATCCGCTGGTTCTGTTCTGGTTCCCTTGCTCCATTGGTTCTGTACTTCTGGTTCCCTTGCTCCACTGGTTCTGTACTTCTGGTTCTTTTGCTCCACTGGTTCTGTCCTTCTGGTTCTCTTGCTCCACTGGTTCTGTCCTTCTGGTTCTCTTGCTCCACTGGTTCTGTACTTCTGGTTCTTTTGCTCCACTGGTTCTGTCCTGGTTTTCTTGCTCCACTGGTTCTGTACTTCTGGTTCTCTTGTTCCACTGGTTCTGTACTTCTGGTTCTCTTGATCCACTGGTTCTGTCCTTGTTCTCTTGCTCCACTGGTTCTGTACTTCTGGTTCTTTTGCTCCACTGGTTCTGTCCTGGTTCTCTTGCTCCACTGGTTCTGTCCTGGTTCTCTTGCTCCACTGGTTCTGTACTTCTGGTTCTCTTGTTCCACTGGTTCTGTACTTCTGGTTCTCTTGCTCCTCCGGCTCTGTCCTGGTTTTCGTTCTCCACTGATTCTGTACTTCTGGTTCTGTTGCTCCTGGTTCTGTATTTGGCAAAGTCGATTTTCGCCCACAAATTACACAGCTCTAGACGATATAATGCAACCATCGCACACGACAATGGGATTTCTCCTGGAACTGTCGTCTCCTGGCAAGTTGGGCGATCTCATTTACATCTGCCATATCGTCGATATATTTAGAACTTGGGTTTCAGACCAATTATAGGACCACATTTAAGTTCATGGTTTTGTGCAGTTTCTGGTGACCAATCTGAGACTCGTCAAAACTAACCACACCTCGGAACAACTCGGTCGGTCAGTTTGTTGGTTTCTGTACAAGTTTTAAATGTCACGTGAGTTATTTGTCACAGTGCTCAGAGCGTCACACTACTACATTCGAGATACTGGTTTCGTTAGAGGTGGCTTAAACATGGATTTAAATTCAGGTTCTCAGCGGTGCTGGCTCTCTGATTTTACCCCTGAGCCACGCAGACATCTCAACATTATTTCTGTATCAGATACAGAATATTCTTCCTGAATACATTATCTCAGGGCAGGATGTATCCGAGACCGCAGCAGCACGTGGTGCTGGTGAATTAGAAATGCTAATGTTAGTCTGTGTCACCACCTCCACCAACACTAGAAAATAAAATAAATCACATTTTTTGTCGATTTACAGTATCATTTCGGTCACAATTGATTTTATGGGTTGGGCCACTTAATTATCTGGCCAACCTTGTGTTGTGTAAACCCTCCACCACCCGACAGCATCACCGCTGTGAAATCAGGTTCTCAAATGTGAGTGTACAAGCATTTAATCTGCCAGTTACCTTGATGTTTCGCTGCGTGAAACATCTTAAGGTATTCAATAATAAAACTAATAGAAAAGTATTGAAAGTGATTGTATCTTTATGCCACCACCTCCCATCCTACCATACCCCAGCAGTGCTGATTAGTGAGCGATGGCGGCGTGCGCGGTGGAGGCAAACCCGCGCGGGGACTTCCCGGCGTGGCTGGCTGCACGCGGCATGAAGCCCACGTTCGCCGACGCCATGGAGCGCGAGCTGGGGATCAGCGACTACGAGGAGCTGCTGGCGTGCGCCGAGGACGCGCAGGTGACGGCCGAGCTGCTGGGCGCCGCCCGCGACCGCCTGCCCTTCGCCTTGTACGCCGTGCTGCGCCGCCTCGTGCTCGCGCTGGCGCCGGCGCAGCGGCGCGGGCGTCGCCGGCGGGGGACGATCCCGGTCGCCGGCGACAACGACGACGAGGGAGAGGAGCGGCGAGGGTCCTTGGACGAAGACGACGAGGACGCGGGGGCGTGCGGTCCCCGCTGCGAGGGGGCGCTGGCGAGCCGCGCCGTTCTCGGCAGCCTCCTGGACGCCATCGTGGCAACGCTGAGCTCGCTGAGTCGCGAGCTGCTGCAGTCGGCGCAGCGGTTCCGCTGCCTGGAGCCGGCGCTGGAGCCCGGATACTGTGGCTCCATTGGTGCGGCCGCGTCCAACTCTCCTGGAGAGAAGCTCATCGACACAGGTGACGCCGTCACGCCACCACTGCCGTTATATGTTTCTATGCTCACAGACACGCACTAAAACAACACGCACACACACGCCTACCGGATTACGTGATGCACCCCCATTGCGAAGTTCACATGGGTTCACTAAGCGAGTTGCATGTATAATCAAAGACACCCAGAGCATCTTACATAGACTCATACAAAGTGAATTCTGCAAACTCAGATGGATGTGTGGCGTTCACTTTGTGTTGCTGAGTAAAGGTCTTGGTCTGAGTGGCGTGTTCTCTCTGGCTTTCCCTAGACATGGTGGACGATGATAACGTGGAGAGCCTGGCGGACTTGCAACACGGCGAGATAGGAATGAACGGACATGCCATTTCGAGTCAAAAACCCTGTGCAGGTGAGAGGAGGTTGGTGGGTGGGTGGCCACACTTTGGAGGCAAAGTTTGGTGGTTTGTGTAGGACAGGGGTCTCTAACATAAGGCCTGTGGGTCAGATAAAGCCTGGCGCTTGGAAATGATCCACCGGCAATATATTTTTTTCTCTGTGCGCAGCTTGTGTGAACAGCAGCACCCGAGCTGACAAAGTTCCGTGCTTGTTTTTGTGTTTTTTAGACCGCGCCCAACGTGCCAACTGTGACCTCCACACCAGCACGCAGACGCCGTTTCTGAGCATTAAGGTCGAGCAAGAGGACGAGACGGAAGGTGAGATGCGTCTGTGTGGAGCACTTGTGGGGCAGCTGCCCTCCAGCAACAGTGGAGGGCAGAGGAGCGACGCTCGCAACGTAGCTGAGTGCAAGCAGCTAAAACGCATCAAGTTGGCAAATTGACTAGCACCGGGTGGTGCATCTGCCAGTCAACCCCATGGCCCCTGGGTCTGTACCGTGACCGCCTGCTGGCGAGCCTTCCACACTTTGCGTGATAGCCTGAAAGTGCATCTAACCTGGCACAAGCACTGGTGGCATCACCATCGTGGGAGGTGAACGGCGGCTGTTGCGAATAAAAATAAAACACTCGGCCTTCTAGACCGAGTGTGTCGTTTCGTTCGCACTCCGTTCACCACACTGCAGATCACATCACTTCTCTCTCTCTGCCTCTTCCATCGCACTGCTCCACTCTGGAATTCCCTCCCGTCGTTTATTTTCCCATTTCAATATTTGTGCAATTTTTTTTTATCTATTCCAACTTTGGAAGTGCTGTTTGTTACTAGCCGATTGATGTTTTAGACCTTTGCGCCTATGCCCAGCAACCGTGTAAAAAAAAAAAAGACGGTACAACGAGACGCAGCAAAGTGAAGAATCTGTCCATGAATCAAAATGACGACAATTCATCGAGTCGTGTGGGAGGGGGCGGGGCAGATAGGGGGGGGGTTGGGGGCGGGCGGTGGCAGTTGGGGGGGACGAGGTGAATCGTTACACCGTGGCCCAGCACGGGGAACCAGCGCTGCCTCCTAGCATCTTCGTCTTTCTTCAGGAAGGTTTTGGCAAGTTGCTGGAGCTCAAAACATCTTTGCCTTCGCCCTGCAGGAGACACAGCAGCCGAAGCAGCAGGGTGCCGTTTGCACGCCGGCTATTCAAAGCCACCAGCTGCAGAGCCGCAGGTCGCTGACGCCAGTAGCTCGCAGCACAGCAGTTCCGACTCGAACTTCCGCGTCACACTTTTGCCGGAGAGAGACAAAAGCGGCAGTTCGCCTCTTGACTGCGACTACGATGAGGACAAGGAGGAGGAGGAGGAGGACGACCCGTGCGGTCGCTCTGCGTCAGCAGACGAGGGACCATGCCGGCCAGAATTCCTGGGCTACCTCGACGGCACCGCGCTGGCACTGGTAGACGGCGGTCTGGAAGGGCCGGGGCTCGGGGCGTTGTGCCGGGCCGGCGTCGGCGGCGTCGCGCGGAGCGGCTCGACCAGCGGGGAGGCGAGCCGCTGCTGCGAGCAGTGCGGCCGCTACTTCTCGTGCCGCAGCAAGCTTCTAGTGCACGTGCGGCGACACACGGGCGAACGGCCCTACCGCTGCTCCTGCTGCGGGAAGACGTTCGCGCAGGCATGGAACCTGGTGCGGCACCGGCGGATTCACGCGGGCCAAAAGCCGTACGAGTGCCAGAACTGCGGACAGGCCTTTAGTCAGCAGAGCGAGCTGCAGAAGCACAAGTGCCAGTCGCCGTCACCGCCACCAGCGGCAGTGAAGGAGGAGAAGGGTGGGGGGTGTGCCAGATAGTGCTTGTGACGGATCAGTCTGCCGAACAACGAGCTCGTCCCCCTCGCCGTCTCCGCCTCGTCGATGTTTCGTGCCATCACGGTGGCCACCGTCTGCTGTGGTGCGCCGTACAGCCGAATGTGATCCATACTTTTATTAGAAGCAGTCGTTGATTGATGAGTTGCCGTGTAACGATTCACTGCTAACCCCCCACTCCAAAGGTGTGCTTTGAGGGTAGGGAAAATGCCAAATAATTATTTTAACTTTTTATTTAGCGTCAGCCATGCACATTTTATCTGAAAACACTGAAGATTGTGAACTACGAACAACATCCAGAAAGGGATGAGGAATGCTATTAAGACAACGCAAATACGGTCAAGGATGTGTGGTAACCAAACACAAACCAGGCGGGGTGACGGTAAACACTTGAGCCCCTCTCATTGCAGAACGTCTAGAGAATGACCACACATGTGTCCAGCGCGCCAACCATGGAGGACTCCAGCCTGAGTCCCCTACCTGGAGTCACCACAATGCTGCCAGATCGACACCAGAATGATTCATCCCCCCCGGTAGTTAATAGCTGCGGACAGCGACCGCCACCCCTCACACACAATGTAATTTTCTCTAAGTTTCCACCACCCTCGCCACCTCTCCCGGGAGAGTCGATGTATCGTAAAGTTGTCAGGGTTGCAACCTGATTCATGAATCTGTTGCGTGCATCTCGTTTGTGTGTTCTCGTGTGTTCTGCCCGTTTCCGTGGCGTTTTCCGTCTCGCGTGTGTTTTCTGTCGCTCCTTGTGTTGTCCCTCTCGTTTGGTACATGAGGCTACTCGAGCGTCGCACAGTGATTCCTCGTTTAACACGACAGATTCGTTCCCGAGAAGTGGCACGTTAACATGAAATGCATCAAGCAAAAACATTTTTCCCCACAAGAGATAATGTTAGGAATAAGTTTGGCCAACTACGATGTACACACACACACCATAAGGTGGCGGGGCAGAGAATTGAATTTCGGGTACGTTACGCACTGTGTCATTCTGCGTGTATACCAAGCATTCCCGTACCGCTCAGCCGTGCAGCTCAAGGAAGAGTAGTTCGTCGTCGGATGCTCAGAAACCGTGTTATTATGACGGGCACATTCTGCGTTTTGCAAAAAAGTATTCCCTAATAGAAGAACCGTGTTATAGTGAAATTGCGTTAAGCAAAGACTTGCCGTACAGTTTACGCATGTGTTTTTTTTGCTAGTCATTGATTTTTGGGTTAAGCTGCAATGATCTGGCCAAATCTTTTTTTTTTCCTAAGATCCTCCACCGGCCAACACGGTCAAACGAATTCAGATTGTCACGAGGTGTACAGGCATTTCGGGATCATTAAGGGCGGGTCAGCAAGTTACAATGGCAAACAATTTCAAAACTACTTTCGGAGTGCAAAATAGGTAAGCAAGTCAGGAGATATAAACAAATTATATAATTCAACTTTTTTCAAGACTTTGACAAGGCAGCAAAAACAACAACATAACACTCCCAGACCAAACTTAGGATAACACATTTAACGTGCCAACTGTTATTGTTTCGGCTCACTCACCAGTGGGTTCAGAAAATCTCGCAAACAAATATAAGCGTCCCTCGCATAGCGTGCGACATGCATTCCTAAACAATTAAGTATCAAGTTTCGATTTAAAGCTTTCGTGACTGCAAGGATTCATCTTCTTTGGTTCTTTCGGTAAAGTCACGTAGAATGAGAATAAAATTAATTGATAAAATAAAATAACACAATAATATTCTCACGACGTTTCGGCCACAACACAAGCGGCCTTCATCAGGTGAAGGGACGAGACTGTCTGGAGGACAGCGCTCTGGAGGACAGCGCTGTCCTCCAGACAGTCTCGTCCCTTCACCTGATGAAGGCCGCTTGTGTTGTGGCCGAAACGTCGTGAGAATATTGTGTTATTTGATCAATTTATTATTTTATTCTCATTCTACGTGACTTTACCGAAAGAACCAAACAAGAATTAAGTATCATTTGATTATTTTAGCCCTGGATTTGTAAAATAGACAAATTATCGTACCTAATTATGATATTAACATTGTAAAAAATACTTTAATAACCACTTATTAACAAAATAATTGCTCCTTGAAAAGATTTATATTTGATAAGGGTAACTTTCAGGGCTTCTTTGAACCCTTTCCGTGCATGATGCAAACAAAGACGGAAGATCTGCAGCGGCTACGCCCAGGCCCTGACACTGGGCGCTGCCTTGGCTCGGTGACGCCATAAGAAATATTCGGGTTTTTTTAATCGGAATTGTTATCGTTAAAGATTATTTTTTACTTGGAATTTTTTTATACTACAATCTCTTAGGTTTGTTTAATTCTTTCTGAGCACGCAACTGTGAAACGCATAGTCTAAGTGTCACGTATGCCCCTTAAAGATGAATCTCTTGACTCCGAATTTGTACTTTGGGAGTGGGGGAAGGGTTGGGGGGGTGGGGGCACGTTACGCGAGCGACGCCTGTGGATAATTTTCTTCAAATATTTCACCTGGAATATCGCTTGGGACGGATTACCATCGCGTCCGCAGGGGAGTCCAGGGTATCAATTGACACTTGCATAGCGAACACGTGATGGTGCCGCTTATGCGCGCGCACACACACACACATTTGAAATCTATAACTTCCATCGTATTAATTTATAGACGAGCGCACCCAGTCAAATAAAAATTGCACGCGTCATCGAGCGGTGTACACCGCCTGGAGCCAGCGAGGGAAATACACTTGTAAAGCAACCGCTAACAGTACGTTAAACGGAGGAGACTAAAAAGTAAATGATGGGCTTCGGAGATCTCGTGGCGTCATTTGAAAAGATTAGTCGGTCATTGGTGGGTTTGCAGAGCAACATCACCCTCCACTGTGAAACTACTGCAGACCGTGAAAGCGTCGCGCTATGCCAGTGTTCTTCACTCGTTTTCAAAGGCGGGGGTGGGGGCACTTTCGCTGATACTACATCATCAGTGTGAGGGCTGCCATCATCTGCAAGTGGTGTTTTCACTTTTGTGTATTGCTGGGAGGCCGCACCAGGGGCCGCCAGTGGCCCGCGGACCTTACAATGAAGAACACTGCGCGATGAGAATGGCGCAAATACCAGATTTTTGTATGTTGAACTTCTTTCGCTCCATACGTAGCCAATTTATATTAACTAAATTGTCAATAATTATTACTCGTTTGCTATCTGTGTGCCAATGGACACTGGACACTTGCAAATGAGACGTTAATCCATCCCGAGGGATTTTGCAGGTGAAATAATTTAATTGTTTTTTTTAGATGCATTACTGTACAGTAGATATTTTAATAGCACCTGTACCGTTTACAAGTATAATCCATTTCTATGTTTTTTTATGTTAACAAAGTATGTAATATTTACATTAATTCATTGACATAGATTAATTAACTTCGGTGAACTAACGCATTAATCAACATACATTAACTTTGTTATTATAGACCCCTGTATCAATTCATACTTGTGTTGGAGGCCAGGTGGCTCGGCAATCGGAACGAGCGGCTTCGCTATCAGAACCTTGTGGGGGCTCGATTGTTGGTTGGTTTTAGGGTCGGGGTGACGCGACCCCGTCATCCCGACACAGGCTGTTAAAACGAGTACCACTTTATTGGCGGGGGGGGGGGGGAAATCGACGGTGGTTGTCCAATGGGTGGACTTTTCCCCTACTGTGAAAATGTGGAATTCTACGCCTGGCTCAGGATGTGATGGTCATTTGCGCGGGAAATCAATCTCGTTGGCTTTTTAAATTTTTTATTATTTTTTTTACTAATGTTAGTTTGCGGTTGTTTATTGCATGTTGGTGAACAAACAAAAAAACCACGTGAATAACTTCCATTGTATTTTAAGGATTCACCAACAGCCGAGCACCATTTCCCCATTGGTCACACCGTGCTGGTGAGACTCGGGGAAGTCAAAACGAGTCCAGGCCTTGCATGCTGCAAGTTATTTTGTGAAGCCAGTCTGCTGTGCTCCCCCTTTCTGTATGTAAGCTCGCTTTTGTAACGCCTTCTCGCTTGTTTGTAGGTGGTTTTTCCCCCCCGTTGGTTTTATAACTGCTTCTCTTGTAAAGTGCTTTATAATTTTGAAACGAGCTTAATAAAGGATGATGCTGTTGATTAACCGAGACGTTACCATGCGTTGTTTTCAGCGGGCGGCGAGACAGACCCGGCGCACGTTTCATTTCGTCGTGATGCCGACGGTGAACGTGACCATTTCAGATTCCCCAGCACCGCGTGCCGCAAGGGTCTGGGTTACTTTCTGGGTTTTCCTCCTGGTCCTCCTGTTTTCCTCCCATAGCTCAAGCAAAACATCTGTATGATGTAACTGGTATTGCCCAAAACATCCAAATGCTGAAGTATTGCCCAGCAAATTTCTCAGTTGGGATCGTTTGAAGCAGCAGCAACAATGCCCCCCCGAACTCACGAGAGCTTGGCGCAGGACCCTCTTGGAAATAGTCTTTAATTTTTTGAATTTAGCAAACTAAGACCATGAGGCCGTCACACAATGGTCTCTACTCGTTTAAAATGACATCTCGCGGGATCTTTGATGCGTTCACTAAGCGAAGCGGACGGCGCATGCCATTTTTCACGACAGTAAAGCACCCCACAAGAATAACAACATCCAGGGGGCGGCCCACCGGTTTACAAACTGCGGATTTCTGCAACAAGTGGCTAACGCGCCATCGCTGAGCCACGTCACCGGTCACCGGTTTCGGGCGCCCATGCATTTCTCGCTTGTGCCGCAGACGCGCTGGTGGTGGAGGAGAAGGAGGAGAGCGCGTGGGAGCACGGCGAGCGGAGCGGCGAGGGCATGTGGGACGGTAAACAACACCACACAGTTATACGTCTCTCGTCATCTCTTATTACCATCTGACCAGTAACACACGGTGCGCACAATGTTGCGACACGCCTGTCCACTTCTAGACGTGATTGGTTAGAATTGGCTGAGCTGGGTGGGACGTGCACGTTGGAGGAGGAGGGTCAATGTGGAGACCGGGTCAGTGCCTGTCTCGGCCAAGTCCTGCAGCAAAGGAAAAGGCCTAAGAGCGAGCAGATGGTGGGAGACTATCAAGGAAGATCTATGGGTTTCTGTGAGCCTGCAGCTTCCTGTATGATGCTGGAGGTCTCTGTGTATCTTTGTGCGAGCCTTAAGAGCAGATGGTGGGAGACCGTGAGGGCAGATCTGGGAGAAAGCGTTTGTAGCGACGACTGGTGGTGGCATCATCAGCTTTGGCCACGGTGACGCCTTGATCCGTTTGTCCGTCTTTCCGCTTCCCTGGCACCAGATTTGACAGTCGACGCTGAGCAAAAGCACGTGGTAAAACCGCCGGCGCGGAACTCGGCCAAGCAGCGCGACCGGAGCTGGGCACCGGCAACGGAAGCGACGCGTTACCGTCGCGTCGCAGCGGCAGCGCCGCCAATTTCCTACCGTGGAACTGGCTGCGGCAATAGCGCCGCCACCACCAACGACGATGACGACAACGACGACAACAACCACAACGAAAACCTGGACGACGAGCAGGGCTTTGCCGACGACTACGGGGAGGACGAGGACGACGAGGCGATGGGTGGGGGATTGGCGGCGGGGCAGTTCGCTTGCGCCGAATTGGCCATGCCCGGCGAAGCCGGTGGCGAGTGGGGTAGCGTCGGCGGTAGCGGCGGGAGGGAGAGGCGGTTCCGCTGCCACGTGTGCGGGAAGCGCTTCCTGAAGGGCCGCGACGTGACGCGCCACATGCGCACGCACACGGGCGAGAAGCCTTACGCGTGCGAGGCCTGCGGCGTCCGCTTCACGCAGTCCTACAGCCTGACGCGGCACTGGCGGCGCCGCCACACCGCACGGCCCCTGCCGCCGCTACTGCCGCTGCCTCCGCCGCCGCACGACCCGCGCCGCCCTCTCTCCCTGCCCCGAGCGGCTGATGTCTCCTGAACCGTGCCCCCTGTGGAACCCTGCCACTTTCCTCTTGCTTCATGGGGACCTCCCTTGCCAGTATCAAAATGTAAGAATAGCTTTTACCCCAAACTGAAACCTTTTTGCAAGGAATCATGTCTGCATTAACCACATATACTTGTGGTGAACGTGCAAAAAAAAACATGCTCTGATAGTATATGCATTGTCTTTCAAACTGATTGGTCCACACCAGAGACAGCTTTCTTTAGAACCTATTCTCAAACAGTGTTAGAGACCAGAGGACAACGCCAAAAGGCGAACAGCACAAAGACAATGCCGCTATCAGGACATTGAAAGCTCGGGGTCAGCAGTTGCATGTTCACCATAAGTATATGTGGTTAATGCAGACATGATTCCTTGCAAAATGTTTCAGTTTGGTGTTTTAACATCTTAACACCTGTTTTATTGCCAGAAAGGGTAAAACCTATTCTTATATTGCTCCTTGCTACCGCCTGTCATCCCGGCTGCCAGTGTTTCCAACTCAAAACACGGGAATATACCGGATGTTGATCGATGCGATGTTTAAATTCGCCGAAACTATCGCGTTGATTTAGAGAGCATTGAATGTAGCGAGCTGATACAGGGTCCCCTGAATGCACCCACCCATAATTGCATATACATTTGAATTATGTCCTCGTCTGGAATGTGACCAGATTGTTTGCCAGTCACTTTAGCACAAGGTGTTACTCGGCATGTGGCCATGTATTGCATAGAAGTTAAACATTATTTCCTGCTCAAATTAGCATTGAGGCAGTGCTCTTCTGTTTATAGCCTCGCTGAGCCAATGATGGAAATTCCACATCCTATGGTGGGTGGCGAATCAATCTATAGGACAACCAATGTTGACTTCCTCAGAAGGTGGTACTTGTTTGATCAACCTGGTCTGAGTCGACACCAGTAATCAAGATCTGAACTCACAACTTGCCAATTGTGGACTGCTTGCTCAGCCGCCACCTGGCCAAATCACAAAATAAACTCGTACAGGAGCCTGAATACGTGCCTGAAATCGGCATGCAACAAATAATAATTGTCGTTGTGGAGATAACAAGCAGCAAAATCAACAAGTACACAATGCAGCCCTTTCCCATATCTCAGATCAGATATGGGGGCGGGGGCATTCTCCTGCGCAGCCCACGGTCGCGTTCATCCTCTGGTCAGCTCACAGCAAGGTCCCTTACTAGCCCTCACCCCGGAGGTAACGGTTCAACCTGCAGCCACGAGGAAATCCGACTCCCCGCCGGAGAGGGACTCTAGGCGGATCCTGATGGTCCGCTCTCGGGAACCTGCGATCAGTGTTGAGGAAAACCACGTCCCTGGAGACCATGCAGTCAATGCAGGAGCTTCCAGCCCACGAAAACATGATCGCTCTCCCTCCGCATTGGCTGCCGTCGGAGACCCAAGTCCAGCGATGCAGGCCAGGAGGCCGTCGGAATCGTGAACCAGCAATTCTCAGCCACTCAGACGTTGCAAAGTTAAAAAGCGAGGATTCGTTGCTATACTTCGTAAGCCATGTGGACCGATACACACTTATAAACCGGCCCTCTCCCAGGGTATGTATGTACTGAATGTTGAACTACTTCTGTATCGTCCGTAGCCAACCTTGCTAATCGGAGGTGCGGGGAAAAGACAACAATGGACCTCAGGCCACTTTCACCTTTAGTCTGCCCAATTCCCCTTGATAGGAGAGGTAAGGTATCATCATCTCCCAGAGTTAGGACGTTCCAGGAACCGAATGTTATGATTTTTCCGAAGGTTCACACCAGTCTGGCACCTTTGGGGTAACGACCCCTCAACTCTCCCTCCACATAAAAGAAAAGTTTTTTTTTACAAATCCCATCGGCGACGCACCTTTTTGGATGTGCATATTTCGGCAACATTGATTTAAACACAAGCGAACTCGGGACCATTTTTGGAATTCATTGTCTCATCAGCAGTCGGGTTTGCTTGTAGCAAGGACCGTCTTAGATATACCAAAATACAGTCACTCAAATCTAGCGACAAAATGGTTTAGTTGGCAGCACTGAGCACACTCAGCCAGGCGTTTGCTCTATGGTGTCTGCCGTTGAATTTTATTAAAATTGGCGAACCAAAGGAGATTGGTACCGCGGGAGTTTCAGCAGCTTGGTCTACACTTTGAGCGAGATAAATTTGCAGTTTTTGCCATCTATCCACTGTTGATGAAGGCCTCTGCAAAAACCACCGCTATCTCGTGGGTGTCGCATTGCAACGATTTTTCTATAGGGACCATAATCACATGCTGGATAGAGTCTACAGAATGTAGGGTTTTGTTTGTCGGTGCATACGATATTTGGGCTCTGGGCTCAGTCTAACGTACTATATTATCGGTTCTATCAGCCATGATCTGTCTGCTGCTGGATGAAGGATTCTACACAACCGTCGCCGCCTGTTACAGGTCTCGCGACAGAACGATCCATCTCCTGCGCAAAAGCCAAGTTGATCACTCCGTCTTTGAGACGTACGTCCTCTCAGACACGTTCCCTGCTGTGGTTGGCACTTGTTATGATCGACCACTGACCGGCAGTCATCCCTACTTCACAACTTGACCATCCCAAGCCCCATTAATATCTTAGGAGTTAGAATTTTGAACATGGCTAGCATTGGTTGCAAGTGATAGCTGAACCAGCCGTTGAAACCCACCCACACTGACCAGCGTGGTAAAGTATGATGAAGTGACCCCCATGGCTGACACTGCATGGAGAGGCCTTCATCCAGCAGTGGATATTCGGGGGACCGCGGAAGATGCCAGGATTATTTCCCCTGGTCTCTGGCCGGACACGGTTATTCTTCAGTTTCTTTGTAATTTCCGTAACTGCTGTCGGAATCGTGCTGTGAGATGAAATCTTTCAGCTGGCAAGTGCACCACCATGTATAAGAGTGGTCCCTGTAAGGTAACTTCACGGAACTACTTCTGAAGTCACGTCAATAGGCCTCTTCATCCACACCAGTGGCACATGTTATAGTGTCCTGCAAACTTTTTGTATTTCAAATAATTTTTTATTTGTGCAGTCTGCGGCGACCAGGCTGCTGAAAATGTCGAACCCAGGATCTCATTGGTGACAGCTCAGTGTCTCTGACCTCTGAGCCACACGGCCGCATGTATTTTTACAGGACCATGCTTTTTAAAAATATATATATATTTTTGTTGCTGTCAATATTCTACCCTGTTCCATAAGAGCTGTACATTTTTTTCGATGGTTAATTAAAATGGTTGGAATCCTTATTGTAAGTTTTTTTTTTACCATAGCCATTTCGTAAACGCTTTATTGCGCGATGGAAGATGGCAACCTTTGGTGATCTTGCTCATTTCAAGCGCGACCTTGTATAAATGCCCACACTTGTTCGTCGGCGTTAAACCGCATGCCGTATTTTAAACAAATTATCATGTCCTGCAGCATTTGTATGTATGTTGAACTTCTTTCTCACCGTACGTAGCCACAACCGTGCTAAGCGGAGGTGCAGTCGGAAGAATCGCGTTCGCTAAAATCATTTTTCGACCACTTGGTTTTCCTGTGTAAAAGCGCTTAACACTAACTTGAAATAAAAGAGCTTTTGTATGCAGGACCAACAGGGTTTATTTGGTGCACGAGTGCAATTATTGTTGCTTGTGAACCCATTGTTATTGTAACTTTGAGCGGAAACGTATTTCCTTCCCCGGATGCTGCCATGGTGGCGTAATGGTCACACCACTGAACTTGCAATCCAGAGGGCACCGGTTCGATTCCATCTCACGGCGCTGGGAGTTGAAACAATGGGGCAACGTTTCATCACCCCCCCCCCCCCACTCTGCCTCTGTCCACCCAGCAGTGTAGATGGTTTCACCACAGTTAGTGGATGGACAGGTCGCGTGTGGTGGGGTTAAGTGTGGGTACTCACACTTTCAAGACGTCTGACCAGTGTGAAAGAATATGCCAATGCTCTTTTAGGGCCGACTAAAATATCTACATTATTAAGCATTAGATATTACATTCTAAAAACTGTAAACGTTTTTAGTTTAGCAGGTAAGGCCCACAGAGCTATACATCTCGTTTTCAGCAGCAACCTGGCCGCAAATGATAGCCAAACGAAGTGGAAGTGGCTTTATCGTGTGGACATAGATAGCAGCCAAATATAGTAAGGGCATGCTGATTCTAAATGTGGAGGGGAAAAAACTAAATAGAGGACCCGGAGAAAAATCCACGCAAACTCCAAATATACAGCAGCAGGCATCAGGGTCGGGATCAAACCCACGGACCTCCTGTAACCAGGCGAGGTAGTTAACATCTCGCCACCGCGGCGACCATAATGTCTGTCGCATGACATTACGCCTATTACCTATACAGGCGTTGGGGTCGGGATCGAGCCTACAGCCTCCTGTACATACCTGTCAACCCATACGGTTAAGCCGTATTCATGTACAGGGAGTTTTCAGGTCCATACAGCGTAGGGAGGTTTCAATACGGGCAAAGCAAAATTGTCTGTGTTTTCTCCCTTGTAATGGGACTTTGTAGGATGAGCGTTGAGATTTATAAGGGGCACGGGCTGACTAAACAAGGTCTGAATTGGTCTGCAATAAGCTCGGGATTTTTTTGCACACAGCGTTGGTGTACGGTGCTTTTTTCAGGAATATTTTGCTGCTTTTGTTTCTTGGATTTTCTGTTTGCCCAGTCACACAAAGTCACTTTAAGATGTTTTTTTTCTTGTTCGGGTTTTTTGTTTGTTGTGGGTGCACCCGATTCAAGAGCCGAATGGCTCACAGGGCTATACCAGAATAAATAAACTGAAAAAGAACTTAAGGAGTCTACAGGTTTGCCTGTAAGCCAGGCGAGGTCGTTAACATCTCGGCACCGCGGCAGCCGTGATGTGCCATTTGCGCGACGCATGACGCCGCACGTGTCCCCATTAATGAGTAGAGGGGTCGGTGGGCGAGGGAGGGAGGCCGGGCGGGCGAGGGAGGCCGGGCGAGGCAGGCGAGGGAGGCCGGGCGAGGCAGACGAAGCAGGCGGGCGAGGCGAGGGAGGCCAGGAGAGGGAGGGAGGGAGGCCGGGCGGGCGGGCGAGGCGGCTGCCCCGTGCCGTTGTGGCGAAGTCTCCGGCGGCCGACCCTTGACCCGGTGACGTCACGGGCGCCCGGCCGCCCTCTTGTCTCGCCGTGGCGTGCGCGCCTCGGTCTCTACACCAACCACCTCTTCTCTCCTCCTCCTCTCCTCTCTCTTCCGTCTAAGGGCGAGTCGCTAGCGACTCAACGGACGAGGAGGAGGGTAGCCACTCTTTGAGTTGCCTCGGGCCCACCCGGGTGCCCGCAAGTGGACGCGGGAGTCTCGGCCGAGAGGGGGGTAAGAAGCCTTCGGCCTACGCCATTCTACCACCACCACCCCCCTCCACAGTTGTTAGTTTTGTTTGCTACGTGTGTTGCTTTGAAATCGGTTGCGAATCGATGTATTTGTTACAACAACAAAAACCCGATCGGTGTGCGTTGTGTACTTGAGTGGCACGCGCGCGCGTCAGTCACAAGTGCTGCTCGTGTTTGTGTGCGGCGTGTTGGTTACTGATGGGGGAGGGAGGGAGGTGGTGGTGGTGGTGGTTTAGTTCGCCGTGCGAACACGAAGTGGATTTGTTCGCTCAAGTTGCATGCAATTTAACGTAGCCTGGGTGATGTCTTCGTGCCACAATGATGCTGCTGCACAACGTGGAGTTCTCGACGCGGATATCGGAGGAGGCAACGGGCGGCGACGTTTCGGGCAGTGGCCCCTTGGCCGCTGAGGGGTTGATGCCTTTGCTGTGAATGAGGGCCGTGTTGTTCGTGGTTTGTTTCAACAGTCGCGGCGTGTTTATATATTTGTGTTGTCGAAAAAAAGCTCTGCAAGCAATTATCACCGGAAGTCCACTCTCTCCCCAGACGTGCAATATGTTTTTTGTGTCCACCCATTGTTCATAGACGGCGGACCATACCTCTAGGAAGCACTTGCGTTTTACATAACACATTTAAATTAGTTTTAAAATTGTCTTCTGCAGATTCCTCTACCCTGCTTGCAAGGTTCAGGAATACATGACGAAAAATAACTATTTGAAAGTCCCTTTGAGCCGAACGTTTCTTGATGTCCTTCCAAGTCCTATTTCAATTATAATTAGGATATTTCCGCTAATTGAATTATTCTGATGATTGTTACCCATAATGCAATGTGGCAGCAACGTGTATTTAAAAAAATATATAAATTGGTGTGTGTAGTGACCCATGTTTTATGATTGTGGCTTTTATCTGTTATTCAATAGCTACTAATAGGTAACTTCATATGCCAATTTAATAACTGGTCATCAGAAAAGTTAAACAAATTTAAGTCTTCTAAGGCCCCATGGTGTAAAGTTGCGTTCACCAACTTTGTCCACAGTGTTATTGATGAATGTGTTGCGTTTTCTGTTTTTAGTCAACTAAGTTGACTATTTTTTCCAAAACGGAACAGTGTTTATTTAGCAGAAGTTACTGGTTTAGTGTGCTATGATCTACACATTTTTATAGTAGCGTCCTGACTGTAATTGTAAAAAAAAATATTTAACGTTGTTGTGGACAACTTAAGTAACAAAATAAGTACCGTAATTGGGCCGGTCCCCAACCAGGGCCAGAGAATGGTCTCATTTCCAATTCCTACACGGGGCCTACATGACGAACCAGAGGAGGGCCAAGCTTGGTGCAGCCTTATCTTAGTATGCTTTCGAGTAATGTCTGACTATTGTTGAGCTCTGTGAACATATATCGGGGGTTTGCCATTAGATTACCAATACATCTGTGAATACCAGTGTGGAAACTACCCTGTGGGGCTCTAAAAGAAGTGGAGCTGACCCAAGAACGGAGGAGCGCTTTGTGAAGGACTTTTAATATAGCGGCCAGGAAAACTATATTGAGTACGTGGAAAAATGACGAAACCCCCACCCACCCACCCATACTCAATGGCTGAATTCATTAGGTCCGATCTCGGACCTGTAGCATCTGAGCTATAAGCTCTAGAGACAAGGAATAATAATGAACATGATGTCCATTTCTAAACCTTAGACCAGTCTTCAACACCTCAACCCAGAACAACGAGCGGTCAACCCTGCCTCCCCCGAAGAAAAACTCATTACCCCCCTCCCCCCGTGTGGGCACTGATGCCTGATACTGCTAATGGCCTTGGAACGACCGCCTAGAACGTCAAAATGTTGACCTATATCAGTCAAATGTATGATGTGAGGGAGGATGTGGGATACAAATATTTCATAAAAAGCACCACCATTTCTCTCCACACTGTGGGCAGCGCTATCTGGGCGAGCGATGGCGGCGTGCGCGGTGGAGGCAAACCCGCGCGGGGACTTCCCGGCGTGGCTGGCTGCACGCGGCATGAAGCCCACGTTCGCCGACGCCATGGAGCGCGAGCTGGGCATCAGCGACTACGAGGAGCTGCTGGCGTGCGCCGAGGACGCGCAGGTGACGGCCGAGCTGCTGGGCGCCGCCCGCGACCGCCTGCCCTTCGCCTTCTACGCCGTGCTGCGCCGCCTCGTGCTCGCGCTGGCGCCGAAGCGGCGGCGCGGGCGTCGCCGGCGGGGGACGATCCCGGTCGCCGGCGACAGCGACGACGAGGGAGAGGAGCGGCGAGGCTCCTTGGACGAAGAAGACGAGGACGCGGGGGCGTGCGGTCCCCGCTGCGAGGGGGCGCTGGCGAGCCGCGCCGTTCTCGGCAGCCTCCTGGACGCCATCGTGGCAACGCTGAGCTCGCTGAGTCGCGAGCTGCTGCAGTCGGCGCAGCGGTTCCGCTGCCTGGAGCCGGCGCTCGGAGCGATCGGCGTGGAGGCCGTCGAGGGGCCGGCGGCTCCCTCGGTGGTGGAAGGGGGAGAGCAGGACAGCGAGCCGGTGGAGACTTACCAATCGGTGGAGGAGCAGGGAGGATGGGCCGAGATGAGCACCGACAACATCAAGCAGGAGTCGGGTACGAGGTCCCGTGGCGCTTGCGGTTTAGTGGGTACTGCGGAGCCGATGGGATAATCAATAGAGCTGGGCTCGCCGATTGTCTAAGTAATTGGTCGACTGCCGATAATTTACACACAAGTTATATTCTTAGTTATTTCGGTAAAGTCACGTTGAAGGGAAACAACAAAATAATAAAATATATATAAAACAATAAAAATATATATTTTATTATTTTGTTGTTTCCCTTCAACGTGACTTTACCGAAAGAACTAAGATAATGAATTACTGCAGTCACGAAAGCTTTAAATCAAAATTTACATTCAAGTTATCGGGCGAATAAGGTTTCCCTTCTGTTCCATCGCGTGCCGCTACGTAAGAGATGTGTTGATTGCAATGTTTTGTTTATGATTAGTTTGCGCGTTCGCGGCTTTACGATCGTAGAGAAAACAACAGCGTACACATTTTGAACGACGTCACGGGATTTTTAACGTTGACCGCGAGCGAAGCAGGCGGCGCGTATCATTTTATTGTGGATACACTCCGCAGTAATAACCAGGGCAGCCTGCCGGTTTCGAAACCACGAACCCCCGTAAAACAAGCGGAAAAAATCAAACGGGCTGCGTCGCCGCCGTGGACAACGGCACCTGCACCACGAAGCAGGGCGCGCTAACGGTTCGCTCGTTTGCTTTGATCGGGCAGAGGCAGGCGCGGAGGCCAAGTGCGATCTCAAGGGCTCGCAGGCTGGGGAGCCGGTCGGCGAGTGGGACCCAGCCGACTGCTACGAGGAGGAGACGGCGCACGGATGGGCCAGCCTCAAAGCCGAGCAGGACACGGCCTGCGGTGGTGAGGAGTGCGGCCCCCTGTGAATAGAGGACATCATTATCGTCATCATTATAAGCGTTGTGGAAAATATGAGTAGCAGAGTAATTAAGCAGACGGGTGTGCCTCTTTCAACGTGCCTACGAACAACTGGCTGTTCACCAGCAATGGTTCAAGCGAGCTTGACCTTGCCGATGACACCCTGTATTTTGAAACCGCTCCAGCGTTTGCCTGCGTTGAACCAACACAAGTTGTTGATAAGTATGCATAGGGGGATCAGTAGGTCCAGATTGTCTAGTTATCTGGAGTTGGCCAAACATACCAATGTAGGACCACAGAGCTTGGGAAATTGTTGCCGCCAGTTCTAGCTGCCTTCCCACCACTCCTCTGTAAATGTGGTTGCTGTGGTGGTTGTCATCGTGATTGTTATTGCGGCTGTTGTGTTGCGGTGCAGGCGAGATGACCGACATGGAGTCCGGTGCTGAGCCGGCCATACTCATGGATTCGGTGGTCACTGGTACAGCGCACGAGCATGACCACTGTGGTTGAGCGTCTTCGTCGTCGTTTAAGTTATTCAAACAGATCAAGCACGGATGCGCCTGATATTGTCACAGATCAGAAGCTCGTGGGGCTGATCCTGGGTTGTACTTGAATGCGTTACTGCTTGGGAACGCCAACTGTTGTAGGCTTGGGCTGCCAAGTGGCCAGGAGATGGCAGTTTGGCAGCAGATTTTTGATTCTGTGTCTATGAAGCTGTGAGTCTTACCTCCTCGAGCGTAGCTTTTATTTACGTTTGATTCATGTTTATTTTGTGCGATCATTAATAGTTGACATGCTGGTTTATTGGTTGCGATTGGCATGGTGAATCTAGGACTTGGTACGAAATTGTTTTTTTGGGGAGAGATCGTGGTGATAGTGTCAACTGACCTCCTCCACCACATGGCAGTCAATCAAATTAAGTTGCTGCGTGGGCAAATACGCCAACCGATGTGGCTTTTATTAAAAAAACCGGAGGAAAGTTGACAAGCGAGCAGAATGTTTACATTTTGTCTGACTTTTTGCTGGAGATTACATCCAGCATCGTCAGGCATTAGCAAGAACTTCCTGGTTCTTCGGGTCCTTCGTCCTTCAGTAGTATTTGAACCAGTGTCATCATTAGAGTTAGTTGCTGGTTTATTGATTGTGATTGGCAGGGGTAGATTAGCTAAAGAAGGTGAATCTATTTAGTAGATGGTGAAAATATGCTATCCTTAATTATATTAAAGTGTATTGCGTTGGTGACCAAAGCTGGAGTTAAAATTCTCTCGTGATTCTAGTGAATCGTTAACTGGTTAATACGGTTCATTACATGAGCAATGGGTAATTAGTGATACAGGTTGAGTGATGAGATTGTTGCTGGCATGCTGGTATAATACATGATCAATTGAGTTATTCTATTTGGCTAGAGTTGTTTCCTGTCGCTGAATTGAGCGTTATGTAATAAGTATAATGTAATTAGCTCAGGGTAGGTTATCTGTTCCCTATTTGCCCGTCAGTATTGGCATAGCCGTGTGAGCAATACATGCCATGATATATGATTGCTTCTGACATTCCCACTTCGCAGTGGGGTACAATGATTGTCCTCAGTGTATTAATTCTTTGACTCATTTTAATCATCTTGCTCGTCAAGTGAAGTAAATATTATTTATATTCTTGGTTCTTTCGGTAAAGTCACGTAGAAGGGAAACAATAAATAATAATAAAATAATAAAAATATAATATAAAATTCTCACGACGTTTCGACTGCAACACAAGCAATGATCATCAGGTGTGAAAACCACAGCAAGAAAATTTGAAAAAAGTGGCGTTTTTTTATGTTAGCACTACAGAGAGCGATTTGACAGTTTGTTCAGATGGATGAGTCCATCTAAGTTCGGAAAAGAGGAGGGGGGAGACGAAAATTAATGGATGCGGTCTGAAAGCCACCTTAAGCGTGATCAATCAATTAAGATCCGAAATGGTTTATCAAATCCTTCCAATGATTGCTACGCCAGAATCCATGTTCTCGGTTGAAATTGTCTCTGTGTTTGCATATGTGGATAGCCTCATGAACGAATCTCTCATGGTAGCCAGATGGCTTGCAAAGAACCTCTGTTTAAATCAAAATTTCAATATTATTTATTTGCTTGCACACCCTCGCGCCTTTCTCCCACAAATCTGCCGCTCAAGCAGCACTCATTTGGACTGCGTCATTCGTCCGCACGTATTGAATCCGCTGCTCTTAAACATAACGTCGAGTGCCACTGGCACACATCACAAATAATCTTCCATGTTGAGAATCGGTTATTTACGACGTGTCGATTGAATAAATCGTGAGATATTGATGCCATGCAGGACGCTCGCGTGCATCAATCGCAAGCATAACCATTTCACACGCGACTAAAATGATCGGCGTCTTGCGAGAATATGGCAATAAATATGCAGACACTACGCTATGCGGCACAAGTCTGTCCCATCAGCCACACGATGCCTGCTGCAGGACCTGTGTCTCACAGAGAGGATCTTTTGACAATTATCACCCGGCAGCTCGCCAGCATTGGATCGAGCAAGTCTGACTCGGCTGATGAGACGCAAAATGTTAAAACCGGTCCATAGTTTGCCTCTGTTAAAGCAACGTTCTGAAATCATGCACGACCAGAAGACCTCGTGGCCGATGGGATGTGTAAAAAACACAAATACTTTTATGTTTTCACGTGGAGGAATAGATGCGTGAAGGCGTCGCGTTTACTGCTACTTTGTGGATCTATGGATCATTGCACACACAGTGATTGCTAATGAGATGCATTCTCCGCGTGTGATTGACAAGGTGAGAACTGCTACGAGTACCAGGAGGGGCAGCTCCACACCGAAAACCCCGACTTCGACCGTAATCACTTCGCCGCCGCCGTTGACGCCGCCTCCGTTGGCCATCACCAGCAGGCCGGCACGGCGGTGGCGGTGGGGTCCGCTCGTCCTATCCGGCCCCACCAGCACCAACATTACGGCACCCCGGCGGGACTGGCAAGAGAACCCAAAACCCGCGATGGATCCGCTTGGAACGGCGCCACGATCATCACCCGGCTGCAGAAGCACGAGCAAGCGGTGACGGGCGCCTCGCAGGAATCGCCGTTTCCACCGACGGGATCCGGCTACCGGATCACCGTGGCGCAGCCGGCGCGGTTCAGGAGCGCCGGTCGGCGCGGCAGCGACGGTAACGGCGGCATCGGTTCGTCCGGCTCGTCGGCCGGGCCGGCCCCGCCCCGGCCGTTCTGCTGCGAGGTTTGCGGCAAGAGCTTCCTGCAGCAGGGCTCGCTGCAGATCCACCGGCGCCGGCACACGGGCGAGCGGCCGTACGCCTGCGCCGACTGCGGCCGCCGCTTCTCGGTGTTTTGCAACCTGACACGGCACCGCAAGACGCACACGGGCGAGAAACCGTACGCCTGCCACGCGTGCGGCAAGGGATTCATCCAGCTCATACACCTCAACAAGCACCGCTGCAGCTGCGTGCTCATCTCCTGACGCAACGTCACCGCCGCCTCGTCCGCACCATTACACGCCCCGCGGGTGTTGCGTAGTTTTCACAGAAGTAGTTGAAGTAGGAATGGTTCACGTGTGATTTTTGGGTTGGGCCACCGAATTAGCTGACCGCGGCGGTATCGCGACGAAGCTTCCACCACTCGATGCATTAAGTTGTCGCGCATGCCAGCTCTCGACAGCGTGCCGATCGCTCTTGTTTCACCTCGCTGGTGAGTTCCAGAGCAATCCTCACGGCCAAATTTAGCGATTGGAAACGCGAGGTTTTGCTTGAAACTGCGTCAAACATCATCAGGACAGGGTCCAGGAAATCTAGAGTAACAATCCAGGAAGTCAGGATCACTGCCGCATGCTTCCTTTAAACACGTGTCGCATCAAAACTACGCGTTTAAGCGAGTAGGGACGATGATGGTGATCGCGATGATTGATGTTGCTGTTGTGCTGGGCGTGATGGATCGCAACAGCGACGAAAAATCAGTCGTATGAATAATGATATTGTGATGATGATTGTCATGTGATACTGCTGAGCGTTGCGGGAGATCGCATTACGGTCATTATGACAACAATCTCGTGGTTTTCGTACAGTAACCACATGGGTTTTTGTTGTTGTAGTTGCAGTCGTGGTGACAATGCTGATGAACCAGTGTATACCTCTCGTCGCCGTGGCTTTGACTTCTGCTAGTCACCCACTACGGTCTTGCCAGCGACTCGGAAAGTATTTCCGCACTCGGCACACCATCCAGTATACCTCTCGTCGCTACGGTTGTGACTAGCAGTCACGTGCCACCTACTCATCCGGTCTTGCGAGTGACCTAGACAATGCTCTTTGGTTCTTTCGGTAAAGTCACGTAGGTATAAAATAAGATTAAATCACGACGTTTCGGGCCCAACACAAGCGTCCATCATCAGGTGGGACGACCACAGCAAGAAACAACTGCTCAAGTGGGCGAAACGTCGTGTTTTAATTTTATTTTCGACCGATGTGACTTTACCAAAAGAACCAAAGAGTGGATCCCTGCAGTCACGAAAACTTCAAATCTAGATTGACCTAGACAATATTGAGTGAGATGCCTAGCCCCGGGTGATGGCGCTAGCGAGTACGTGGTGTCGCGTAACTGTCGTATCTGCGATTCGTAATTGAGTCTTGGGTGCGAGGCCGTGGAATGATGTGGCCAGACCGGACGCAGAAAGACTTCTTCACAATTCTGGCAAAAACCGCCTGAAGATGGTTGTAGTAGCCTGCGAAACATCACACTGAAATTGTGAATGTTGTGGGTTTGCGCTCCCATCGCACCGGTGTGCTGAAGTCGGAGCCGTTTGGCAACTTTTATTCACGTGACAGACCTTACCGATTGTCTGTCAGGTGCTGGTGGGTTAACGACACATTTAAGTGATCTAACCCCAAAAATCTTGGTTTTTTTTACACACCTATAAGCGCCCAGAAATGTCTGTCCGTCCCGCGCGTGACGTCACTGCAATAGAGACCCCTCCATTAATATTCATGCCCGCGTGAAAATTTACACTAACGCACAAGGTCGCGCACTCCACATGCCGCACCACCCTCCCCCCCCCCATTAATAATGAGCGGGTGACGTCACTGCACATGGGGCAACCCCCCCCCCCCCCACATTAATAATCATTAATATTCATGCTGAACTATTTTTCTATGGAATGTTTCAGATTTACTGCAACAACACCCGTCCTTGGGCAAAAAAGTTCTTAATAATATCCAGAAAGTCGGGATAAAATACAGGTGACGGTTGAATTTGTTTGGCCAGGTCAGTGGTGGAGGGTCTTGTGAAAGATATTTGGCCAAATAATTTAATTGACCCAACCCAAGAATCAATTGTGAATCGCATTGACTGCAATATCCTACGTGTTAAGTTATGTACAGTAAGTACGTGTGTTATGTATTTTTTTTATTCGGAATAAAAGCAATTTATAACGCGCACAATATTTCACGGACATCAATGACCGTGACTCCCGAGGCTCGGTAGCCGACGCCCGTGTCGCTCGAAGGCCCCGGGAGAAGCAGTTGGGGCCTTCTTGGCGTCTCTCGGAGTCGCTGCCGAGTGGACGCCGCCGCCGCTACCGTGAACGTGCGGCAGCAGCGCCGGCGGGACGATGGCCGCGTTCCAGACTGCGGTGGGGGGACGCTGCCACGGAGGATCGATCGTCCTGGGCCTCGGGTGTAACGAGGAGGCGGAGGTTGCGAGTCGCGCTGCTGTAGACTGTTCTTCCGCGAGCTGCGGAGCAGGGGGACGGGAGCAGAGCGACGTGGAGCACGAGCGAGAGTCGAGGCGCAGTGGCGGCACGGACGGCAGGGGACTTCGAAGCCGCCGGCCCTGCTGGCAATGTCGGGAAGCCAGTGGAGGGATCGGCTGATGAGTGGACTGTTGGGGTGCTAGATTGCGGGATTTGACGCTGCGGTTGGCGTAGCTGTCACAGGGCAAAGTGGAGCCGATAAGTAACGCCGAAGAACTTGATGTGGTCAGAGGAACGGAGAGCGGAGCCAGCAATTGTTAGTGCGCGAGAAGGGAGCGTGGACGCGGCGAGACGCGGCGAGACGCGGCGGCGGCCAACATGAGTGGACGAGTAGGCCGTGAACAGCACGGGGCCGAGGATTGAACCACGAGAGTGACTGGTGCGTGAGAGCTTTGCCTCCGCAGATTAAGGCTCCACACACCGAGAGAGACCCCAAGCCTTTTCTCAGAGTGGTCGGACATCGGGGGAGTTGTGGTCCTGGGCGTGAGAGGGGTCAGGGTGTAGCTTGCGGGGATGCCTCTGGTTTTTCGGCGATGTGGCAAAGTGTGTTGGTGACGTCCGTGCCCAAGGAGGTTGTGAGCTTCAGCGGTGCGTGTGTGGGGGGGGGGGTCATCGTTGCTGCTTCGCGGTAGTCGGAGTAGTTAGCGGTCGTCGTTGTAGCGATAGCCTAGAAATACAGCTGTGTCCTACCAAATCCACTTGCAGGTTCGCGCTGGAACGGCCGGAAAATAATGTTTGCAGCCTTTCTAACCTCGCGCCCACGCCGTACGCGCCACTGTCGCTGTTTGACTCTGCGAGGTTTCCGACCCCCGACCGTGTCGTGAGCGTTCGAAGCGGACACGACGAGCGAGTCTGTCGGGAGGACGCTTGTACAAGAAACGCATCGTTCACAATAAAGTTCTGCGTACGGTTTTTTTCCCCCCTCCCCGAGGCTGCCGAGCGCTTTCCGTCGTGGGATCGATCCTCGTGGCCGTGCGGGGAGACGCCGCTGAGCTGGCGTCGCCGAGATCCCGAGTTCCGAGTCGAGGCGTCCCGCAGTCTCTTGTGCATTAGCCGGGTTCTTAATGGAGGTGTCGTGATCTCGGCCCAGTCGTCGATGATGACGCACAAAATGTGTAAAACATTTCGGTTCGGGTTGTTCTCGGAGCACACAGATAAGTTAGACATTGCCCGAAATGTCGCTTATTGTATACTGTACGTGCAGTATATACATATATCACGCGATATTTTTGGATCGCATGTCAGAAGCGTTGCTTTCATGCAAGAAAACTGGATCGGCTTCGACATTTATCGTCTGACCAGCGAATCGTCGGGGCTGGCGAGAACCAATGCCGGCAGAACCGCCCGATGCTTCCAGAGGCGTGGAGCCTCGCGTCGATGCGTGCCAGTGATCCGCACGACGAGATAACGCAACGCGTGCGATTGTAACGCGCTCCCAATGTTTATTTTTTTTCATCTTAATTTCTCCGCAGCGGCGCGCGAAGGTTATTGTCGAACAGAAGAGGGGAAACGTTTCGAGCGATGGCCCTTTTGTCGAGGCGGGGAACGCGGCGGGGGGGGGGGGTCCATACATTTTTTCACTTTTCCCCACGCAGGTCACAACTGATAACATCTTTTCTGCCTGGGGGGGGGGGGGAAAGATTCAATTATTACGTTTGGCGGTGGTGGTAGCTTTCGCGTGTTGAGATTGGCCTTGGCGTGTAGCAATGCCCTGGGCACCTTCACGAAGCTTCATCTGCCCGCATGAATGATTTATGTGCAGGGCCAGTGTCGTTTTAATTTCACATTCATAGAACTTCCGGCGTGGAATGGGGTGACCCTGGGGTTGTTTGTAGAAGGAAGAGAGAGCGGGGGTGGTGGGGGCTGGGGTGCACGTGCTTTAGAGACGAGACTACAAAGGCCGTGGCTCGGATATCAACATTTCAAAACCACCACTCCGTTGCTCATGTAGGCCTGCGTTTCCACCCCCCTCGGCTCACGTGTTTGGCTTTCATATGTGCTCGCTGACGGCACTTGCCCCAACAGCCTGTTGAGTCTATACGGGGGATCTTTGTCTTTGCGTCGAGTGTGTGTGAGGCTCACGAACAGCACCTTTCCCGAACAGCCTGTGTGGTTTGTGTGTGTGGGGGGGGGTGGGTAGAAGCGTAGTGGATAGCACGCTGCTTCAACGAACCCGGTGACCCGAGTTCGATTCCCGCTCACGGCCTACACCAGTGAGCCCCCTTTAGGTCAACTCGGCCTCAAATGAGTAGGTGGTGCAATGTGTAAACATCGCAACAGGGGAGGCGAAAGCGGCCAAGCTTGGGTTCTGGCCACCCACCCCCCGCCCCGAATGTGTGGCGTGCCAATCTTCGTCGATGCTCCCTAACGGCACTTGGCCCAACTGGCTGTTGAAGGCTATACGGGGATCTTTTGTTGCGAGTGCGTGTGCTTGTGTAGTTTTGATTGTGTCTTTGTATTTCGAAGTTTGTGTCAGTCTGTATATGTGAATGTGTCTCTGTGTTCTTCGTCTTCTGTGCATGTGGGTATATTTTTTTAAAACGAATTCAAATAAGGATTCCATCCTGGGCATTTTTATTATATGTATAAAGAACTGAATTCTCCACGCGAGCCGTGTTTTAATCAGCGGCACGCGATACGGAATGCTAATGTCGCCGTACGCTGCGTGTGCATGCAAACCACGCTTCACGTACCCTGAATTCTCCATACAGAGCACGAGTCATTCAATTCCTACACCCTCCCTACACCCTCCAGCTCTACACCCTCCCTACACCCTCCCTACACCTTCCAGCTCTACACCCTCCCTACACCCTTCCTACACCCTCCCTACACCCTCCCTCCCTACACCATCCAGCCCTACACCCTCCAGTCCTACACCCTCACTCCCTACACCCTCCAGTCCTACACCCTCCCTACACCCTCCCTACACCCTCCCTACACCCTCCCTACACCCTCCAGCTCGACACCCTCAACCCACCTTGGCTACATTTCGGGTCTTGAGAATTAAAATATCGGTTTGACCGTCACGTGATGAACCGTACCCTCATTCAGAGCGAGTGGCGAAGTGCTGCCCTCTGCCGTGCGCGTGTGTGTGGAGCAGAGTGTCACGTTGAAGAAGGGCTCTCAGCTAGTTCCCGCTCTGTGATGTCCACTTCCGCGGCCACACTCTGCCCGACACTTGATAGCGCAATCGGGATAACGTGGAGGAGAGTGACGCGAAAAAAACACGACAAAAACATTTGCAAAAATAATTGTGACATTTTAATACCACGTAAGTTGGCAATTCTTAAACAAAAAAACAAACCAAAGCATTGACTTTTTAAACGAACATTCACCCTTTGTAACTCTTTAACTCGCCCTGCGCGCGTGCCCGTCACGAGTGACACCCGAGTCGACAGACAACCCGAGGTGCTGTCTCGAGCCTTAGCGCGCGCACGTTTGAGCCCCCCCAGTTGCGGGGATGCGGGCACAGCCACCCGGAACTCGACGCTCGCCGATCCGCAATCGAGGCCGCCCGTTCGTCGCTCCGTTCCAAACATCTGTAGTCCGCAAAACATTTCGCGTCTCGCATCTTCCGCTCGCGGCGTTGGGCGTTCGATGCAAGGCGGCGAATGTCAAATGTGAAAGGCGGTACAGCAGGTAGGTGGGTCGGCCTGCCCGTGCCCAATCCGAGCGTGCTCCTTGCGAAGCTCTTCACCCACCTTCGTCCACGGAAGGCCGATTGATTTATTTCAGGATCGTTTACACGCGGCCTACCCTTCGGTCAGCTCGGCACGAAACTCGGGAGGCGCGCACAAGGGGCGCCTTGTGCTGAGCGGCCCGGATGAATGCGTGCGGATAAACAAGGGGGGCGATTGTGCGAGCGCCGTGCGTGTCCGTGGGCGCGCGCGGGTTCTACGTACGGTGAGCGTCCGGCGCAGCGGTCGCCGCACGCTGCGCTACGAACCCGACGGACCCCAGTTCGAATCCCGCTGCGTGACCAACATCGGTGATGAACATCTAAACTGGCGGGCCTATGCGCTAGCCGCACCAACCCCCCTCCCTGCCCCCCCCCCCCCTGCCTTGTGAGCCTTATTTAATAGGTGCTCGCAAACAGCACTTGCCCCAGGAGTCGTCTACGCGTGGCACCTTTGTCGAGGCGTGCGTCTGTCCTGGTGTGCTCGAAGAGGCGCGAGGTGGAGACCTGCGGCTGCCCCAACGGAACGAACGAAACGGATGGCGTTGCGGCGGCAATGCCGGCCGGCCGGCCGAGTGGACCGCCGAGCGCCCCACGC
Organism: Petromyzon marinus; assembly: GCF_048934315.1. Classification (NCBI taxonomy): domain Eukaryota; kingdom Metazoa; phylum Chordata; class Hyperoartia; order Petromyzontiformes; family Petromyzontidae; genus Petromyzon; species Petromyzon marinus. The sequence goes on along the minus strand of NC_133710.1, from coordinate 2,921,300 downwards.
TACACGAAGCTCGCGTCCGTCCCCTCTCCCGGCCACCGCCAGCGGTCCCCGAATCTCGGGGCCCTGCCTCCTCCGTGCTCCCCTCGACTGCCCTCGCCGTGCAGCTCCGCCGACCCGACCACCACGCGGACGCCTCCCTCGTCCCCTCCGTGGCCCCCGTGTCTCTCGTGCGCCCCCGGCGCTCCGGGGACTACGGGGAGCCGCGGCAGGGGGGCACTGCTCCCTCGTCCCATCGTCTCCTCTCCCCCGGCCTCCTCGTCCTCCTCTTCGGCGCTGCTCGCCTCCGCGGGAGTCTCGCAAATCCTCAGCCTCGGCAGAGGGCCGCGGAATCGCAAGGTGGAGTCGTCGGAATCGGAGCTCCCGGCGGAGCCGAGCGTCAACCCCCGATCGCCCGGCCGCTCGCCGCCACCGTCACCGCCAACATCGTCCTGCGCCACCTCGTCGTGCTGCGAGTCCACCGTCGCCTTGGGTTGAGTCTCCCGCGAGTGCGGGGGGCTGTTGGGCAGGTGGAGGCATCTGGGTCTGTCCCTGCAGCGATGGAGGAGGAGGCGGTGGCGATGATGAGGAGGAGTCGGTGGTCGAGGAGGTGGTGTCATGAGTTCAGGAGGCTCGGCCGAATCATGTGGGGTCGAGGCGCAAGGCTCGCCCACGCTGGTGCTGCTGCTGCTGCTGATGATGCTGTTCCTGCTGGTGCTGCTCTTGCTGCTGCTGCTGGAGGAGGAGGAGGAGGAAGCGCACTCGTGGTTGAGGTGGAGCCTCAGGGAGCGAACCTCGGCAAGGAGCTGCGTGAAACGATGGAACAGGTCCACGTCCATCGCTCGCACGGTCGCCTGAGACACGGGGGACGGGGGGGGGACATGGGGACACGGGGGACAGGGCACCAGTAGAGTGGAGCATCACCGGTTGTGGTGGTGCCATTTGTCACAAAAGCTACGAACCTGGCCACCTGAGTTCGATTCTCGTCTAGACCGGTCTCATGCCTCACCTAGGTGGACTCGGCTGTAAACATCATCGCTGGGCACGCAATGCCGACCTCCATAGCTGCTCGCAAACAGCACTCACTCGCCCCTAACCGCCTGGTAGAGCCGTGCGGGTGGCCTTTATCTTTGCCATGTACCGACCCCCGACAGGTGCTCGCTAACACAGGCCGTGTGGACAACAAATTGACTCGATTGATTTCGCATGCATGTATCTATGCACGTGACGCCCTGATGAATGTACGAGTTATACGCCCTGTGCACGCATCGCGAAAAAGGTCGCGGCTTACATTACCGCGAGCGATGCTTTTGCACTCGCGCGTTTACCCTCCCCCCCCTCTTACCCTCGCCTGCCCCTCGTTTGTCTACGCGCCCATTCTCGATCCACTGCTAGGCGACGGCTCCTCCGCGCGGTATCGACGATCGGGAAACTGCTTCGACCAAACGTTCAGCCTCGGCAGGGCCCGACTCGGCGTGTCCGGCTCCCTGGCCCCGCGCAACCCGGAGGAGATCGGAATCATCGGAATCTTTTGTTCCTGCTGGAGGAATCCGATGAGCTATGGAGTTCCTTGTAACAGGGGATGCCCCGGCGGTTTTCGCAGACGTCCAGGAGATGTCTCGCCTGTCGGTGGTCACATCCCCCAGAGGTGGCAAAGTTAAGCGGGGTCCGTCCGGCTCTTCCCCCAACGTGCACAGCCAATGGCAGTGAATTTAGTCCGTCTAACACCGAGTGGTGGTGGTGGTGGTAGTCGGCTTTCACGGCCAATATTATCCTTAGTAGAGGGGTTTTTTTGGGGGGGGAAGGGGGGCGGGGGAGGTTGGATCACGTAAATTGAAATGTGTCGTTAAACCCGCCACCACCCCGACACGGCCAATTAGTAACTGTTTAATCTTGATTTGAAGCTTTCGTGACTGCAGGAATCCATACTCTTTGGTTCTTTCGGTAAGGTCACGTAGGTAGAAAATAAATTAAATCACGACGTTTCGATCGTCATCAGGTGGAACAGACAGCAGGAGAACTGCTGACTAAACAAGAGCTGCTGCAACAAGAGTTTATATCGGAGTTTGGTGGGCTCAACCCAAGGGTAAAGTGTGCGGAGCTCGACAAGGAATTTGTACGTAAATGTGAGAGATTAGAGCCCACCAAAATCCCGATATAAACTCTTGTTGCAGCAGCTTTCTCCTTTTGTCAGCAGTTCTCCTGCTGTGTATGTCCCACCTGATGACGGCCGCTTGTGTTGCGATCGAAACGTCGTGATTTATTTTATTTTACACCGACGTGACTTTACCGAAAGAACCAAAGAGGTTCTCACTATGAGACGCCTTTTGGCGTCATCTGGTCCAACACCAGTGGAGACTAGGCTCTAAGAAAAGCCGTCTCGGGTGTGGACCAATCCATTTCAAGGACAGTGCATATCATTATCAGAGTCGTCTCTTTTTGTTTGCATTTTGACTGCTTGTGTTGTGGTTATTGCAAATATGAGCCCTTGTATAAAGGTGTCAGTTTTGGTGCCAGATAAAAGGGTAAAAACCTATTACTACTACAACAAAGAGGTTCTGTCACGTAAACAGTTTACGGGCGGTGGCAGGGCTTTAACGACACATTTACGCGATCTCACCACCCCCCAAAAAAACATCTATTGGTGGATATAACAAGAAGAGACCTTTTCGAATTTCGTCCAAAAAAGAAACCTCAATATTTCAAGAAGCCGCAGTGCACTGTGTGGTGGATACCAGACGGCGCTCCTTAATGTAACAGCAGCTGTCACGAAGCAGCGGCTCTTTAAAGAGCCACCACGTGCGGCTCGGAACCGCAGGTTGCTGACCTCTCCGCTCTAGCGGAAGTGCATCGCACAGCCGGGCAGCCACACGGCTCGCTCAGCCATCGTCACCTCGGCACTCAATGAATACATTGATGATGAGTGGATGACAACGATGATCGTGGTGACGACGGTTGATTTATGTTGTGTGTGTGTCTATGTTTACCTTCTTTGGCAAGCTAAGTAGCCAACCACGTTAATGGGAGGTGCGGGAGACAGACAACAAACTAAACACACACAAAAAAAAACAGTAAAAAAAATGAGTTTGTCAATCTGGACGATTTTAAAGAGCACAGGAAGGGAGGAGCGTTCCAGACGGTCGCAGTAGCGCATCTGAAAGCGCGCGATGTGGGCGAGCATCATTGTTCGGTGATCAGACAGAAGCCGCTGCCGCTGCGAGGACTGACCGCAGGTTCGCGTGATGATGATGCTGCTGCTGATTGATACTCCTTTGACGAGATCAGAAAGGTGGTCAGATCACTTTGTGTGCAACGAGTGCGACCTTATAATGTAGATTACAATGACGACATCGATGTTTCATGATAACGACGATGATGATCATGATGATGATGATGATCATGATGATTATGATAATGATGACCGTCATCAGCGTATCTCACCATCTCCGTCCGAAGCCGCTCAATCCTGTCTCTCTGTCTCGGCGATGGGGGGTCCCACTGACCCCACCGAGGGGGTCTCGCTCCCCCGGGACCCACACTCATTCCCGCGGACACGTTGACCCCAACAGCGGCCCGCTCCCCCATCCACGGGAATCTGCTCATCGCAGCGTCAGGGTCCGAGTGTTCACTGTTGAGAGTATGTGTGCGCGCGCGTGCGTGCGTGTGTGTGTGTCAGCGTGTTGTGTGTGTGTGTTGTCTGCGCGTTGTTTGTGTATTGTTTGTGTGTTGTTTGCGTGGCGTTAGCGTGTTGGTTTGTGTGTCGTTTGCGTGGTGTCTGCGTGCGAGTGTGTTTTGTGCGCGCGTGTGTCAGTCTGCGTTGTCTGCGCGTTGTTCGTATGTGGTTCGTATGTTGTTCGTATGTTGTTCGCGTGGTGCGTGCCAGCGTTACCGAGGGGACTCGAAACTTCACGTCGCCCGTTAGCCTCGCGTCGTCAGCACCGTGGCTCGCGACTGCGAGGCGACCGGACGACGACAAGGAGGAGGAGGCAGCAGGGGGGAGGGGAAGCAGTGAAGAAGTTGCCCATTGTGGGCGAGACACGGGGGCGCAGCGGGGGGGGTGGGGGAGGGGAGCGGGGAATACACAACAGTGTGGCTCCATGAGTCACTCTGGCCTGGCGCTGTGAGTCACCCTGGTCTGGCTCTCTGAGTCACTCTGGCCTGGCTCCATGAGTCACTCTGGCCTGGCGCTGTGAGTCACCCTGGTCTGGCTCTCTGAGTCACCCAGGTCTGGCTCTCTGAGTCACCCTGGTGTGGCTCTATGGGTTACCCTGGTCTGGCTCTGTGAGTCACCCAGGTCTGCCTCTCTGAGTTGCCCAGGTCTGGCTCTCTGAGTCACCCTGGTCTGGCTCTGTGAGTCACCCTGGTTTGACTGTCTGAGTCACCCTGGTCTAGCTCTGTGAGTCACCCTGGTCTGGCTCTCTGAGTCACCCCGGTCTGGTTCTATGAGTCATTCTAGTTTGGCTCTCTGAGTCACCCTGGTGTGGCTCTATAAGTTACCCTGATCTGGCTCTCTGAGTCACCCAGGTCTGGCTCTGTGAGTCACCCTGATCTGGCTCTGTGAGTCACCCTGATCTGGCTCTGTGAGTCACCCAGGTCTGGCTCTGTGAGTCACCCTGATCTGGCTCTGTGAGTAACCCTGATCTGGCTCTCTGAGTCACCCTGGTCTGGCTCTCTGAGTCACCCTGCTCTGGCTCTATGAGTCACCCAGCTCTGGCTCTATGAGTCACCCTGTTCTGGCTCTGTGAGTCACCCTGATCTGGCTCTGTGAGTCACCCAGCTCTGGCTCTATGAGTCATCCTGATCTGGCTCTGTGAGTCACTGATCTGGCTCTGAGTCACCCTGGTCTGGCTCTGTGAGTCACCCTGGTCTGGCTCTGTGAGTCACCCAGGTCTGGCTCTGTGAGTCACCCTGGTCTGGCTCTGTGAGTCACCCTGATCTGGCTCTCTGATTCACCCTGCTCTGGCTCTATGAGTCATTCTGATCTGGCTCTGTGAGTCACCCTGATCTGGCTCTGTGAGTCACCCTGATCTGGCTCTGTGAGTCACCCAGCTCTGGCTCTATGAGTCATCCTGATCTGGCTCTGTGAGTCACCCTGATCTGGCTCTATGAGTCACCCTGCTCTGGCTCTATGAGTCACCCTGCTCTGGCTCTATGAGTCACCCTGGTCTGGCTCTGTGAGTCACCCTGGTCTGGTTCTATGAGTCACCCTGCTCTGGCTCTATGAGTCACCCTGCTCTGGCTCTATGAGTCACCCTGCTCTGGCTCTATGAGTCATCCTGATCTGGCTCTGTGAGTCACCCTGATCTGGTTCTATGAGTCACCCTGCTCTGGCTCTATGAGTCACCCTGCTCTGGCTCTATGAGTCACCCTGGTCTGGCTCTGTGAGTCACCCTGGTCTGGCTCTGTGAGTTACCCAGGTCTGGCTCTGTGAGTCACCCTGGTCTGGCTCTGTGAGTCACCCTGATCTGGCTCTCTGAGTCACCCTGCTCTGGCTCTATGAGTCATCCTGATCTGGCTCTGTGAGTCACCCTGATCTGGCTCTGTGAGTCACCCAGCTCTGGCTCTATGAGTCACCCTGGTCTGGCTCTATGAGTCACCCTGATCTGGCTCTATGAGTCACCCAGTTCTGGCTCTGTGAGTCACCCTGCTCTGGCTCTATGAGTCACCCTGATCTGGCTCTGTGAGTCACCCTGATCTGGCTCTGTGAGTCACCCAGCTCTGGCTCTATGAGCCATCCTGATCTGGCTCTGTGAGTCACCCCTGTCTGGCTCTATGAGTCCCCAGGTCTGGCTCTGTGAGTCACCCTGATCTGGCTCTGTGAGTCACCCTGCTCTGGCTCTATGAGTCACCCTGGTCTGGCTCTGTGAGTCACCCAGGTCTGGCTCTATGAGTCACCCAGGTCTGGCTCTGTGAGTCACCCAGCTCTGGCTCTGTGAGTCACCCAGCTCTAGCTCTGTGAGTCACCCTGATCTGGCTCTGTGAGTCACCCTGCTCTGGCTCTATGAGTCACCCTGGTCTGGCTCTATGAGTCACCCTGATCTGGCTCTGTGAGTCACCCTGGTCTGGCTCTCTGAGTCACCCTGGTCTGGCTCTATGAGTCACCCTGATCTGGCTCTCTGAGTCACCCTGATCTGGCTCTGTGAGTCACCCTGGTCTGGCTCTCTGAGTTACCCTGGTCTGGCTCTGTGAGCCACCCAGGTCTGGCTCTGTGAGTCACCCTGATCTGGCTCTGTGAGTCACCCTGGTCTGGCTCTATGAGTCATCCTGATCTGGCTCTATGAGTCACCCTGATCTGGCTCTGTGAGTCACCATGATCTGGCTCTCTGAGTCACCTTGATCTGGCTCTATGAGTCACCCTGGTCTGGCTCTGTGAGTCACCCTGGTCTGGCTCTATGAGTCACCCAGCTCTGCCTCTCTGAGTCACCCTGCTCTGGCTCTATGAGTCACCCTGGTCTGGCTCTGTGAGTCACCCAGGTCTGGCTCTGTGAGTCACCCTGGTCTGGCTCTGTGAGTCACCCTGGTCTGGCTTTCTGAGTCACCCTGATCTGGCTCTGTGAGTCACCCTGCTCTAGCTCTGTGAGTCACCCTGATCTGGCTCTGTGAGTCACCCAGGTCTGGCTCTGTGAGTCACCCAGCTCTGGCTCTCTGAGTCACCCAGCTCTGGCTCTCTGAGTCACCCTGCTCTGGCTCTATGAGTCACCCTAATCTGGCTCTCTGAGTCACCCTGATCTGGCTCTCTGAGTCACCCTGATCTGGCTCTCTGAGTCACCCAGGTCTGGTTCTGTTAGTCACCCTGCTCTGGCTCTATGAGTCACCCTGCTCTGGCTCTCTGAGAGATCAACACACCACTCACCGCGTGGACTCACGCACCGTGCAGGTTGTTTGTTGTTGCTGTTTAATCCGCGCACGGCGTTCAACAAAGCCGCGAACGGCGCGACGGAGACGCGGACACCGCCGGGAGACGTCACCGACGATCACGTGGCGATGCTGATGATGATGACGACAGGGATAATGATGATGATGTGGCGATGCTGATGATGATGACGACAGGAATAATGATGATGATGTGGCGATGCTGATGATGATGACGACAGGGATAATGATGATGATAACAGGGATAATGATGATGATCATGTAATGATGTTGATGATGACAGGGATAATGACGATGATGATGTAGTGATGCTGATGATGATGATGTATTGATGATGATGATAATGATGACGACAAGGATAATGATGATGATGATGGCAGGGATAATGATGATGTAGTGATGCTGATGATGACAGGGATAATGACGATGATGATGTAGTGATGCTGATGATGATGATGTATTGATGATGATGATGACGACAGGGGTAATGATGATGATGATGTGGCGATGATGATGATGGCAGGGATAATGATGATGTAGTGATGCTGATGATGGTGACAGGGATAATGACGATGATGATGTAGTGATGCTGATGATGATGTAGTGATGATGCTGATGACGACAGGGATGATGATGATGATGTAGTGATGCTGATGATGACAGGGATAATAATGATGATGATGTGGCGATGCTGATTAGGGTGATGATGAGAATGTACGAAATTGATGATACGCGACAAAAAAATCGATTTCCAAATCGAACGATTCTAATCGCAGTTACCAGATAAGAGATTGGTTGATCATTATTGGGATCCTATGTAAATGGGTAAACGGGGGAGCGGTGGCGCAGTGGTTAGCGTGCCGGCCACCTAGTACTGACCAGCGTGGTGAAGTAAACTCAAACCTCCCCCCGATTGACGACATAGCGTCGGGGTGAGCCTTCATCCAGCAGTGGATTTGCGCACGTGTGGAACATATGAACAGTATTTGTAAACGCGTTACCCTATGGGGCATTCCGTTATCCACTGAAGCCAATGGGCATTGACAATTAGTCCGACCGATGTCACAACAACAACAACACGTCCATCCACTTTGCGTCACTGCTCAAACAAGTGGCGTTCTCCCCGTGCCTCTGTTGGCCGCCCATCTTAGCGGTGGAAATTCCCCATTCCCGCGGCGGTTACCAGTCCATCGGGAGTGTAACCACTGCAGAGCATGCTCCGCGACGAGCGGTTCGCGTGTTATCGACCCTAGAGAGTCGACGGCGATTCGCTTGAGTTGCCAGGCGGTGGTGTGGGGTTGAACGACGCGTTTATTGACGCGAAAGCCCTCTGTGTGCTAAACTCGAGCGCGATGTTCACGTGGCGAGGCGTTCATTCTCCTGCTCATAAGTCCTGAGCCAGTCGACGTTACTATGCCGGAAGCAGTCCATCCATAGCATAGGTCTAATATTTTCCCGTGTTTTGGGGGGTAGCCGCGTGCAGCAGGTTACCTGCTCAGATGGTACGGGCTCGGGTTGCGTGGTGGCCACGCAACTAGTGGACTCTTGACTCCATCTGTGCGGGGTTATTGAATGTCACCCTGTTCGGCGTCGTCACCGCCTGCGCGCTCATTCAACATCCTTTGTGGCCAAATCATCTGAATGTGGCGGTAAAACCCTTCCTGAACGGGCTCGACCGTGAAACCCATCACCGCGACCCACCAACATTAGCGCCACAATGCCCCCCCCCCCTCCCCCCAATGTCACCATCGTCGTCTTCGTTCGCCCACATCACCCGTCGCCATCCCCAACATCATCACCATGATCGCTGCAAGTGTCACCGTCACCACCGTGACGCCACCGACCATCTTGCGATTCGTGGGGAGGGGGAGCGCTTTCCTGGGTAAATAAGGGACGTGGTTACTGTTGCTGCTGCTGTTGTTGTTGTGTTGCTGTTGTTGTTGTGCTGCGAGTCCGAGTCTATATCTCACTGGTGTCACGCGTTGACGCCGGGACTGGTCACGTGGGTAGATGCCGCGACCCGTGAGGGCCCGCGCCGTCCGGGCTCCCTGCTCCAGATTCCAGCCCTGACCTCGACCTCGACCGTCCGCGACCTCCCCTGTGGCCGTTGGCGAGCGCCTGCGGAGACTCTGGGTCCGGCTCGGGGTCCGGCTCGGGGTCCGGCTCGGGATCTGGCTCGGGGTCTGGCTCGGCGAGCCGCTCCTCCAGGAGGACAGACACCAGACACGCCGAGTCCATCCGGCTCGCTCTGTGCGGCGCTGACGCCGAACAGAACCGTGGCCGGTTTGACTCGGAGTCCCTGGCGTGCTTCCTGCGGCTGGGTCCGAACAGCCAGGCTAGGTGGGGGGGGGGGGGGGGAGAGGTTGGGGGAGGTGGGGGGGGGTAGGTGAGGGGGGGGGTGCAGAGAACGTGAGTCGAGGCGGGGCGGCTCCTCGACTGTTGCACCGCCTGCGATGTTTTTGGTTCAAATAAACTGAGCTCGAGAGGAGCGAGCAGCGACAAAATGTCAACGAGTTCGAGCGTTGTCCAGGGTTGACGCTCGTCCGTAACACGCGCGCGATGACTCTCGCACACACGCACGCGCGCGCACGCGCACGCGCGCGCATACACAAAGTACCAAAGATCCCCCGTATGGCCTTTAACGGTCTGTTGGGGCGAGTGCTGTAAAGGCAAAAACATGTGAAGGCCGACACGGCACACGATCGGGGTGGGTGGATAGCACCACGCCCGCTCGCCTTTGTGTTCCTCGTGGCGATGTTTTACATATCGCTGCAGATACGAATTTGAGGCTGAGTCGACCTAGGGAAGGTCCGGGATCGGTTCAGATAATCGTCACCGGTGTTGGTGGTCGTGAGCGGGAATCGAACTCGGGTTCGCTGGCTTCGTAGCGCAGCGCGCTAACCACTACGTGACCCCTCCGACAACAACCGCCGTTCTCAACTAAGGTGCACTTTGCGGACACGTGAAGTTTCGAAGGGTCGCTGGCAGGAGGTCACGGGGCAAACCTAGGTGCTGTGGATTGACTGCCTGAGATGACTGGCAGATCCACCGCCCGTACTCCCCCCACTGTGGTACCTCGCTACATTTTAGTCGCCCCGGGCTCCGCTCTTTTGATTGTGAGCGTCGCTCTTCTGTCCTGCGACTGCCTCCAACTGGCCAGTAGCTACACGGTGCGCCTGGTCTGGCACTGCTCAGTAGCGTCGTTCACAGAGGCTGCCCGGTACCGGCAAAGTCAACTCAGCTCCCCATTCTCCCGTGCCATATCAGTCCGCCTCCTCTCCGAGCACCTCCATCTGGCCAAACAGAATCTGCTTGAGCAAGCGCTGCCTGGTCGAGCGGGCTACGTGACCCAGCCAGCGTGGCCTCCTCGCACTCACTGGGGGACATCATTCAAGGGTCTGTGAGCTCATCACAGAATCCAGTCCGGTTCAACCCAAGATGGATCGTAAGCAGGCCAGCCTGGATGCTTCAAACCGGCGCAGATATCGATTTAAAGGGAGCGCACACATATTACGACTATAATGAGCCAATAATGTTTGTGTGTAACGCACGTGACGTCACTCCACATAGACTGTCAGTACACTCACCGAGGTTAAGAACCAGGCTACAGTCTACATTATAGACTGCCAGTACTCTCACTCCGATGAAGAACCAGGCTACAGTCTACATTAGTGTTTTTGTTGTTGTTTATTATAGTTATTTTATTTGTATTATTTTTATTCACTTCATTTTTATTTTTCTATCTACGTGACTTTACCGAAAGAACCAGAGAATATGAATTCTTGCAGCCACGAAAGTTTTAAGTAAAAAATTCTTCAGCACTTGAGACAAAAGGTAAGTCTAATTTATGCTTCTACATTATGGTAAAATAGACATTGATTTTCCAGATATTGTATCGATTTACAATTTATTTAAATTCCAGCCACCGAAATAAAGTATCAGAGCAGTGAATTTGAACAATTTGAAGGTCAGTTTATATACAGTGCTACAGTGAAATGCAGTGAAGTATTTGATGACATTCTTTTGTGCAAGATTCACCGCTATTAAATTTACACACGATACAATTATACAATATTATACAAAGACAATGATCACTTTAAGGGTGGCACGCACGGTGGTTGTGGGTGACCAACACCACGCCCGCCGTCTTTGTCTTCCCAATGTTGTTCACACACCGCGTCAGGTATTCATTTAGGGCTGAGTCGACCTAGGGGAAGCATGTGACTGGCTCAAATATTCGCCACTGTCATTTTACCTTTGAGTGAAAGTCGAGCTCGGCTCGCCGGGTTTCCGTAAATCAGTGCACAAACCACTGCACCACCGCTCCCCGTAGTCATAAAAATCAAAGATCCCCCGTGTAGCCTTAACAGACTGTTGGTGCAAGTGCTGTTAGCGAGCAGCACCTATGAAGGCCGGCACGGCGCACGAGGGGGTGGGTGGCCAGCACCACGCCCGGCCAACTTTGTCTCCCCAGTGGCGATGTTTTTACGCACCGCACCAGGTACACATTTGAGGCTGAGTCGACCTAGGAGAGGCCCGGAACAGGTTCAGATAATTGTCACTGGTGTCGGCCGTGAGCGGGAATCGAACCCGGGTCGCCACACTACACACACGAAATCTTTCATTTAAAAAGGGGGGGGGGGGGTTACATAAAGCAATGCATAAAAAACTAAATGATGAACGAAGCAAAGTGCCGACTACACCGAGCATCTTCTTGTTTCCTCTGATCGTAAAAAGAGAGAGACACGCGCGCGTAATACCACGTTTACAAACTTCACCTTTTGATAGCCAGTCTCGAGCCTCGGACGACGCGTAGAGAATCCCAGCTGTGTTTCTAGGGGAATGGCTAAGCGGGGGTGGAGGGGGGGGGCATGGCTCATCACTCCGACGCGGTGCATCACCGGAGGCCACTCACCCACGAGATCGTGAGCGATGTCCCGTAGGAGGTGGCCCACGATCAGGTAGGCCACCCCGACCACCACCAGCGCAGCCATGAGCAGGTAGAGCACGGCCTGGGGCAGCGGCGTGGTGGTGGTGGTGCCGCCGGAGAGGGAGCCGTGGCCGGGAGGGTACAGGGAGGCCACACCAGCGGCCACGATGTCACCCTCACCGCCACCACCAACCTCACCACCACCGCCACCACCAACCTCACTAGCACCGCTACCAGGAGCCCCCGCTGGTGCGGAGGAGTTCATAGCGTGCGCGACTCAGAGCGACTGCAGCAGCTGGGTTGCTAACGACATGACTCCGACCACGCCAACACCTCCACCACCACTGCAGCGCAGCCGCTGACAATGCCACTAACACCAGCAGCAGGAGCAGCACCACCGCGGTGATTGTTGTGGTTGTTGTTGTGGTTGTTGTTGTTGTTGTTGCGGCTGGAAGCCGCTCGCCTCGCTGTCCGTTTCAGCACCGCGCCGAGCGCGCGGCGCGGATTCTCGCCAGGCCCTCGCATCGTCGACCACGGCGCCACGGGCAACCACCCGCGCCTTGGCTTCTTGTCCGTGTGTTGTTGTTGTTGTTGTTTGTTTGTTGTTGTTATTGTTGTTGGGATGCCATCTGGAGGAGCCTCTGATTCGCTGTTCGCTGGGCGCGTTAATGCCGAGCGCTCGCGTCTCCTCGCCCCCCCCCCCAGCTCTCTCCCCCGGGCCACTGCCCCCCCCTCTCCCTCTTCAGTGATTGATGCTCAAAGTGGCTAATTTGGGGGGGGGGGCTCAGCCCCGCCCCTCGACTTTCCCGGAGATTTGTTCAGCGCGATGGAGATTCCTGACCTTGACCGCTCCGAAATCCCAATCCGTCTCTTGGCCCGGACTCTTAAGCTGGATCAGCGAGGATTGCCCAACCCGCCTTTGTCTCTCTCCCTCTCTCTCTCTCTGTCTCGATATGCTGTACCTCTGTATGTCTCTGTCCATCACTGTATGTATATACACAACTATGTATTCCTCCCTGCATGTCTCACCCGCGTGCCTGTGTCCCTGTGCGTGTCTCTAACTCTTTGTGCGTCTTTGTGCGTGTCTGTGTGCATCTGTGTGTCTCTATCTCTATGTGTGTCTGTGTGTCTCGATGCGTCTCTTCTCGGTGCATCTGTCTCTATGTAGTATATCTATGTGTGTCCGTGTGTCTCTCTGTATCCAGGTGTTCCACTGTGACTCCTCGCTTATGTGTGTGTTTATCTGTTTGTCCCTACATGTGTCTGTGTGTGTGTCACTGTGTGTGTCATCGTGTCTCACTGTGTCTCTATGTATGTGCCTTTATGTGTCGCTCTGTGTGTGTCTCGCTGTGTGTGTCTCTGTGTGTGTATCACTGTGTGTGTGTCACTCTCTGTGTGTCTGCGTGTGTGTCTAACTGTGCGTCTCTATACGTTTGTATCCACGTGTATATCTGTGTCTCTCTCTGTGTCTGCGTGCGTGCCTCACCATGTGTCTCTCTGTGTGTCTCTCTGCGCGTGTATCACTGTGTGTGTGCCACTCACTGTGTGTGTTTCTCTCTGTCTCTCTGCGCGTGTATCACTGTGTGTGTTACTGTGTGTCTCTCTCTGTTTGTCTCTCTGCGCGTGTATCACTGTGTGTGTGCGACTCTGTGTGTCTCTCTCTGTCTCTCTGTGTATGTCTCTCTGCGCGTGTATCTATTTGTGTGTCTCTGCGCGTGTATCACTGTGTCTCTCTCTGTGTGTCTCTGCGCGTGTATCACTGTGTGTGTCTCTCTCTGTGTGTCTCTCTGCGCGTGTATCACTGTGTGTGTCTCTCTGCGCGTGTATTACTGTGTGTGTTTCTTTGCGCGTGTATCACTGTGTGTCTCTCTCTGTGTGTCTCTCTGCGCGTGTATCACTGTGTGTGTCTCTCTGCGCGTGTATTACTGTGTGTTTCTTTGCGCGTGTATCACTGTGTGTGTATCTCTCTGTGTGTCTGTTTGCGCGTGTATCACTGTGTGTGTCTCTCTGCGCGTGTATCAATGTGTGTGTTTCTCTGCGCGTGTATCACTGTGTGTGTTTCTTTGCGCGTGTATCACTGTGTGTGTATCTCTCTGTGTGTCTGTTTGCACGTGTATCACTGTGTGTGTCTCTCTGCGCGTGTATCAATGTGTGTGTTTCTCTGCGCGTGTATCACTGTGTGTGTTTCTCTGCGCGTGTATCACTGTGTGTGTCTCTCTGCGCGTGTATCACTGTGTGTGTTTCTCTGCGCGTGTATCACTGTGTGTGTCTCTCTCTCTGTTTGTCTCTCTGCGCGTGTCTGCCTGTCTCGCTGTGTCGAGCCGTCAGCGACTCGCTCCGCACGCCGCGCGCCTCCGCCGCGCTCCTCAGAATCCACCCCCCCCCCCAGCCCCCCACCCGCGCGTCCTTCTTCCTCACGGCGTCCCTGCGCCGTGAGGATGATGGAGACGACGCGAGAGGGGGGAGTCGTGTGAAGAGGAGCCCACAGCGAGCGGTTCCCCCCGGGCACGTGGGTTGATTCACCCCTCTGTATCCAACAACACGCGGGGCGCGGATCTGCACCTGACCCCCCATCTCACGCCATTCCTCCCGCAGGCTTCGGAATCGACGAGCAGGCGGCGGTTCTTGTCCATCGCTGATGCGTCTCTACACCCCCTCATCCTCCCTCTCTCCCTCTCCCGATCTCTCTCCCTCTCTTCCTCTCCCGATGTCTCTCCACTCTCTGATATCTCTCCCGATCTCTCTCTCTCTCCGTTTTCTCTCTCTCTCTCTTATCTCTCTCCCTCTCTTATCTGTTTCCCTCTCTCTCCTCTCTCTCTCTCTCCCGATCTCTCTCCCGATCGCTCTCTTTTTTTCTCTTTTTTTTACGATCAGAGGAAACAAGAAGATGCTCGGTGTAGTCAGCACTTTGCTCCGTTCATCATTTCGTTTTTTTTATGCTTTGCTTTATGTAACCCCCCCCCCCCCCCCGAACTCTCTCCACTCTCTGATATCTCTCCCGATCTCTCTCTCCCCTCTCCAAATCTCTCTCCTCTATCTCGATCTCTCTCTTCTCTCCTCCCTCTCCCTTTCTCATCTCTCTCCCTCTCTGGATCTCTCTCTCTCCTTTCTCCAAATCTCTCTCCTCTATCTCGATCTCTCTCTTCTCTCTCATCTCTCTCCCTCTCTGGATCTCTCTCCTCTCTCTCTCTCTCCCGATCTCTCTCTCTCCTCTCTCTCTCCCGATCTCTCTCTCCTCTCTCTTTCCCAATCTCCCTCTCCTCTCTCTCCCCATCTCTCTCCTCTCTCCCCATCTCTCTCCTCTCTCTCTCTTTCCCAATCTCCCTCTCCTCTCTCTCTCCCCATCTCTCTCCTCTCTCTCCCCCGATCTCTCTCCTCTCTCTCCCCCGATCTCTCTCTCCTCTCTCTTTCCCCATCCCTCTCCTCTCTCTCTCCCCATCCTTCTCCTCTCTCTCTCCCGATCTCTCTCCTCTCTCTTTCCCCATCCCTCTCCTCTCTCTCTCCCCATCTCTCTCCTCTCTCTCCCCCGATCTCTCTCCTCTCTCTCTCTCTTTCCCAATCTCCCTCTGCTCTCTCTTTTTTACAATCAGAAGAAACAAGAAGATGCTCGGTGTAGTCGGCACTTTGCTCCGTTAATCATTTCGTTTTTTTTAATGCTTTGCTTTATGTAACCCCCCCCCCCCCCTTTTAAATGAAAGACCCAAAATAATATTTTTTCTTTTTTTTCCTTTCCCCTTCCCTCTCTCTCTACCCCCCTCTCTGCCCCCCTCTCTCTCTACCCCCCTCTCTGCCTCTCCTCTCTCTCTACCCCCTCTCCGCCCCCCCTCTCTCTGCCCCCTTTCTTCCTACTCCATTTGGCTCTCTCTCGCTCTCTCTTTTTTCTTTATAACTACGACAAGTGCTGCATCTGCACGCAGCCCTTCCCACAGTCAAACGGCCTCCGACGGGTAGCTCAGATCTGCATGCACAGAGCTCTCCGTCATCTGCCACCGAGCACACGGCCTCCTCCAGTGCCCACTGCTCCTTGAAGGCCGGCACGGCGTGGGTCAGCCGCGCATGGCGGAACTCCAGCCCACACACCCTGGCTCCGACCACAGCGCGGAAGATGCCCAGGCTGCTGGCCGGACGTTGCCCCTCCATGGCCACCTTCCTCGCCCTGTGTATGGCGAGCTTGGCGTAGCCGAAGAGCACGTTGACCAGCCCCTGAAGATGTTGGGGTCCGTCGCCCTTTGGGTATCCAAAGATGAGGACCGTCGGGGATGAAGTGGAGGCTGAACCTTAGGAGGATGTTTCTCAGGACCTTGAACAGCGAGTCCAGGCTCTTGCACTCCACGTATTGGTGCGCCACCGTCTCCACTTTACCGCAGAACCGGCACTCCGGGGACGTGTCGGTGAAGTGCGCCAGGGAGGCGTTGGTGGTGACGGTGCCGTGGGCGATGCTCCAGCTGAGGTCGCCGATGCGGCTGTACGACGGTCTGCAGTAGAGTTGCCTCCAGCGAAGCCTCTCCGGAGAGACGCAGGGCAAGGCTTTCCTCCAGGCATGGTCCTTGTGGCTCCTCAGGGTGTCCTGTTGGTGGAACCGGACCATGTAGGAGTAGAGCACCTTCCTTTTTACATTTGCGAAGGCCACCTCCGGTAGGTCTTCTAGCTGGCACAGGTTGTGATCCGCCTTCGTTTGGAGGCATTGGCGATGCAGCGGCACGACTGAGAGCTCCTCTCTCCCCATCTCTCTCCTCTCTCTTTCCCCAGCTGTCTCCTCTCTCTCTCTCCCCATCTCTCCGCATCTCCACTGCGCAGCAGCTGCGGGGTCTGGCGGAGGGTGGAACGCGGTGGTAGCCATGAGGTGGTTGTAGTGGTTGTGGTGGTTGTGGTAGTTGAGGTGGTTGTTGTTGTTGTTGAGGTGGTTGTGGTAGTTGAGGTGCTTGTAGTGGTTGTGGTGGTTGTGGTAGTTGAGGTGGTTGTAGTGGTTGTGGTGGTTGTGGTAGTTGAGGTGGTTGTTGTTGTTGTTGAGGTGGTTGTGGTAGTTGAGGTGCTTGTAGTGGTTGTGGTGGTTGTGGTAGTTGAGGTGGTTGTAGTGGTTGTGGTGGTTGTGGTAGTTGAGGTGGTTGTAGTGGTTGTGGTGGTTGTGGTAGTTGAGGTGGTTGTAGTGGTTGTGGTGGTTGTGGTAGTTGAGGTGGTTGTAGTGGTTGTGGTGGTTGTGGTAGTTGAGGTGGTTGTTGTTGAGGTAGTTGTGGTGGTTGTGGTAGTTGAGGTGGTTGTTGTTGAGGTGGTTGTGGTGGTTGTGGTAGTTGAGGTGGTTGTTGTTGTTGAGGTGGTTGTGGTGGTTGTGGTAATTGAGGTAGTTGTGGTGGTTGTGGTTGTTGAGGTGGTTGTAGTGGTTATGGTGCTTGTGGTGGTTGTGCTAGTTGTGGTAGTTGTGGTGGTTGTGGTGTCATCAACGGCCTTTTAAACGCGACTTAAGAGTGTCTTAGCTCACAGGGAACTCCAAAATGAACTCAAACTGAACTTGGCTACGACCACCTCTTGACCTTTCGCCGTCCGGCTCGTGTTAAGGCTGAGTGGACCTAGGGGAGGCACGCGGGACAAATCGAGACTGTAAAGGGAGCGAGCGGAGATTAATGTCATCCCGAGTTCGCGGTGCTCTCTCATCGGTTTCGATGAATCTCAGACGAGAGTTCGGGATCACGCGGATTCACTCCTTCCACCCGCTCCGCTCCCGTCAGCTCCAGGTGAACGGGACGCGGCGCTTCCCGTCAGCTCCAGGTGAACGGGACGCGGCGCTTCCCGTCAGCTCCAGGTGAACGGGACGCGGCGCTTCCCGTCAGCTCCAGGTGAACGGGACGCGGCGCTTCCCGTCAGTTCCAGGTGAACGGGACGCGGCGCTTCCCGTCAGCTCCAGGTGAACGGGACGCGGCGCTTCCCGTCAGCTCCAGGTGAACGGGACGCGGCGCTTCCCGTCATGTAGACCAGTCGAGATGGCCCAAGCGAGTCTCGCCCCGCTCACGCAGGCAGAGAACGTCGAGAGCCGGGTCCACGCAGTTTTGCCGCGTTTTCAGTCCGACGCGGAGCGGGCTCTGGCGACCAATATTATTCACAATATAGAGGTGTTGTGGGTTAGATCGCAGTGAGTAACAATGCGTCGTAACCCTCCACCAGCCGACACAGCCGATTAGTATGGGATTTCTCACGTAACTCAAAACGTCAATTAGTTACTAGTATAGTCGTGTGTAGTGTCGTGTATAATGTAGTGTATAGTGTAGTATACTACTTCAGCCCACCGGTTTGTTTCAGAGTAAATCCACAACGTTTACAATTGGGGTACCGTAACGTTTCGCTGGTAACTGCATCCAGCATGATCGGGCGATTTGCCAGAATAGTGAAGCCATCCGCCTGCTTCAATAGAGCAGCAGGGCGACGACATCACGGAACACAATCAGGTGCAGAGATCAGAGGCGGAGGTGGGAGGGAGGGGGCTATTGTAATTATATAATAGATTAGTAATCAGTTAATTGCTGCTTTGTGTTTGACCGACGCTGCTGATCGTATTGCGCCCCGAGAGGGACGGTCGTGTGGCTGGTGGGATGGGTAAAATACTTTTATTTATTGATGTGGAGGGAAGGGAGCATCCGCTTACTCACGATTGTCACTCATCTGTAGCTACTACTGACATGGTGGCTTTTGCCGTGAACTTCACTCAACTGAATCCTCCGCTCGTGTTGAGCGCTCGGTCTAACACTCACTGTTTCGTCTCATCCACCACCTCACTGCAGGTCATAACCACCCACTCAACCACTCACCCACCCACTCACTCACCCACCCACTCAAGCATTCACCCACGCACTCACCCACCCACTCACCCACCCATCACTCACTCACCCACACACTCACTCAACCACAAACTCGCCCACTCAATCACCCACCCACTCACTCACCCACTCACTCACCCACTCACTCACCCACTCACCCACCCACTCACTCACTCACCCACCCACTCACTCACCCACCCATCACTCACTCACCCACCCACTCATTCAGCCACCTACTCACCCACTCAATCACCCACCCACTCACTTACCCACTCACTCACCCACCCACTCACCCACCCACTCACCCACACACTCACTCACCCACTCACCCAGCCACTCGCTCACTCACCCACTCACCACACTGCAGGTCGCACCACTTCTCACTCTGCTTCTTCCCTCGCACTGCTCCACTCTGGATATGCCTCACCCCATCGTCTCTGTCCGCCAGCTCTCCGCAGTAATCACCTTGCTTGATTCTAGAAACGTGTCCACTCTTATGTCTATTACAACTTTAGTCGTACGCTTTGCTTCTGGACGCTCGACGTGTTGAGCTTTCGGGCCTGTGTGTTCCAGCTGCTGTTACAACAAACACATTCCCGCGGAGGGAGCTGGTAGGAGCGTTAGGTTGCTCGGTCAATGGCCAGGGTCAACGGCGGCGTGGTGTATTTCGCAAATATATCGGCGTGAGTAGGTTAAACGTTGAGTTTTATAAGAGCACCACGGGGTGACCAGCCCCTCTCCACCCAGCCCCACCCCTCCCACGCCCCACCCAGCCCCACTCTCCCCACCCAGCGCCTCCCCACCCAGCCCCTCCCCACCCTCCCCACCCAGCCCCTCCCCACCCTCCCCTCTCCACCCAGCCCCACCCCTCCCATTCTTGGATGCACGACGGACGGACGGACACAATGATCCCCTGTGGGCTGGTGTAACCAGGAGGTTCCTACCAGTATGAATGTATGTATGCACGTGTGTGTAGTTATGTATGTAAACATGCTTGTATTTAAGGTGCGGTAGTGTAGCGGTTAGCGCTACGCTGCTCTACGAACCCGGCGACACGAGTTCGATTCCCGCTCACGGCCAACATCAGTGAGGATTACCTGAACCGGTCCTGGACCTCCCCTAGGTTGACTCAGCCTCAAATGAGTACCTGGTGCGGTGTGTAAACATCGCCACTGGGGAGACAAAGGCGGCCTGTTGTTGGCCACCCACCCCCTCGTATGCCGTGCCGGCCTTCATAGGTGCTCGCTAACAGCACTTGCCCCTATAGTCTATTAAGGCTATACGGGGGATCTTTGTCTTTGTTTAAGGTGCACCTTTGCCTGGCCACACGCGCCGTGGTGGCGTCACCGCCGCTTCGTGGCGAGCGGTGGTTGTTGTTGTTGTGGTTGTTGTTATTGTTGTGTTGTTGTTGTTGTGTGCGGTGTGAAGGAGGGTGGAGGAGCGACGCTCACAACATCGAGCGGACCGCCGGGCGGATAAACACGCAGCGAGTTCGCACAGTGGGGGGGGGGAGGCACAGCTGCTGCATCTGCCGGTGATCTGAGTCAGCCAACCCATGGCACCTGGGTCTGTCCCGCGACCTCCTGCCAGCGGGCGTTCGACAACTTCACGTGGCCTCAACGCGCACCTTGCCTGGCACGAGAGCCGTGGTGACGTCACCGTCACTTAGTGGCGAAGGGCGGGTGTTGGTGTTTACGTTTGTGTTTGTGTATGTACTTAAGTGTGAGTGCCTAGCAACGTCGATCATTAACATTTGCCCTCCCAATCCCTTAAGTACCTATCTCCTCTGCTAATCGGATCAGACGGGGGTGGCAGGAGCAGCGGTTGACTCATTACTCAACCACACAGAGGTCAAACATAACTCCCCCCTGACCCTGCCTGGACCCCCCCCCCACCGCCGTCTCTATCCCCCCCACCCCTCCACGCATGTCCCCCTCCCATGGGTCCACGTGGCGTGAACACGTGCGGGCAAATCTCCCGGTGTCTCCACGTGGATTTGGTAATTGGTGGAGAAACTCCAGCTGTTCCTACTGCACATTGCCACGTCGTCGTCCATCAGCATCATCATCATCGCCCGCTCACACAGGCACA
The DNA here is from genome assembly GCF_048934315.1 of Petromyzon marinus. NCBI lineage: Eukaryota > Metazoa > Chordata > Hyperoartia > Petromyzontiformes > Petromyzontidae > Petromyzon > Petromyzon marinus. Next base: position 2,900,624 of record NC_133710.1, on the reverse strand, counting down.
TTCCTCCTCCGGCTATCACTCATCATCAACAGCAGCATCCCTCGCTCTGTATTATAATAACCAAACCTATCATCATCAACACACCTCGTTCGGTCTCATTTCATGCTTCATCATCATCTTCCATAGTTCTAACGGGCAGGTGAGCAGGTGAGTAGGCAGATGGGTAGGTGACCGAGAGGGTGAGAGAGCAGTTGAGTGAGCAGGTGAGTGTGCAGGCTGGTGGCCAGGTGAGTGGGCAGTAGAGTGAGCAGGTGAGTGGGTAGATGAGTGGCTAGGTGAGTGGGCAGCTTGGTGGTCAGGTGAGTTGGCAGGTGAGTGAGTAGGTGAGTGGGTAGGTGAGTGAGCAAGTGAGTGAGCAGGTGAATGTTTGTGAGTGAACTTTGACCCATGCCCCCTTATCGCCGACACTCCCCGCTCCTCAATCAATGCGCCCCGACTCGCGTGCTCTCCGCGCAATCAGTGAGCGCGTGAATCTGTCGCCTCCACACGATGTTGATTGCGGGATCCGGAGCCGAGTCTGGTGGAGGCGCGGCAGGCAGATTCGAGACGGGGAGCAATCAGCTGATCGGTTGACCCCGACGCGCGCTCCGTCTGTCTGCGACGAGGAGCGCTGACTGTAGCAGTCGGCGCGGCTCACGGGCCAACATCGGCGACGAATATCTGAACCGGTCCTGAGCATCCCCTAGGTCGACTCAGCCTGAACTCAGCGCCTGGTGCAGTGTGTAAATGTTCGTGCTCGGAAGACGACAGGGGGCCGGGCGTGGTGATGGCCACCCAACCCCTTCGTGTGCCGTGCCGTACTTCATAGGTGCTCCTCGCTAACAGCACTTGCCCCAACATGTTGCTAAACACTACATGGGGATCTTGTGGCTTTCATTTGTCCAAGGCCGGCTGCCGCTCCACACGAAGCTCCGGGTCGTCGCGACCACAGTTTGTGGACCCCTGTGAAGAAAGATCTGCGCCGATTTGAAACTTTCAGGCTGGCCTGCCTACTCTCCATCCTGAGTGGATCGTGTGAGAAGCTCACAGATCCTTGAAAGATCCGGACACAGTCCCATCGGGTGAGCTCCTCCGGCAGGCGAGGCTGCATTGTTGGCTGGGTCGTGTAGCCCGCATGCCCAGCCACCGCATGCCCAAGCAGCTTCTGTTCGACTGGATAGAAGGGGCTAGACGGGAGTGGCACGGGCTGGGAGAAGAGATGGATCGATGTAGTGCAAGGAGCTGAGTAGACTTGACGATGACCGGTATCAGAGGTGTCAAGATCGGCCTCTGCGGGGGGAGGCTCCTCGTGAAGGACGCCACTGGGCGGAGGAGCAAAGCTCACAACTACGAGCGGAGTGTCGTTCAAATCCCCTCCAGACGAGCCCTCTAGGGGGCCCCCTCTAGTGGAGGCCCTCTAGGGGGCCCCCTCTAGTGGAGGCCCTCTAGGGGGCCCCCTCTAGTGGAGGCCCTCTAGGGGGCCGCCTCTAGTGGAGGCCCTCTAGGGGCCCCCCTCTAGTGGAGGCCCTCTAGGGGGCCCCCTCTAGTGGAGGCCATCTAGGGGGCCCCCTCTAGTGGAGGCCCTCTAGGGGGCCCCCTCTAGTGGAGGCCCTCTAGGGGGCCCCCTCTAGTGGAGGCCCTCTAGGGGGCCCCCTCTAGTGGAGACCCTCTAGGGGGCCCCCTCTAGTGGAGGCCCTCTAGGGGGCCCCCTCTAGTGGAGGCCCTCTAGGGGCCCCCCTCTAGTGGAGGCCCTCTAGGGGGCCCCCTCTAGTGGAGGCCCTCTAGGGGGCCCCCTCTAGTGGAGGCCCTCTAGGGGGCCCCCTCTAGTGGAGGCCCTCTAGGGGGCCCCCTCTAGTGGAGGCCCTCTAGAGGGCCCCCTCTAGTGGAGGCCCTTATGCCAGCAGCGGAGCGAGCAAGCGAGCACTTGAAGGGCTGCGCCTCTACATTTTACCCAACGTCGCGCGACCCCCTCGAAACGAGTGTCCAGACTCGGCGGAGACTTTCCTTCAAATACTCAAAATGGCAAGCGGCCAGCAACAAACGGCACGATCAGAGTTATCATAGTCACGGGTTTCCTGGATGAGTGACGTTGATATTTGTGTTGTTGTTGATGTTGTTGCTCCGAGCAGCGGGGATGTCTCCCCGCGTCCTCGCGTGCGTGAACAGAACCCTAATGGCGTCGTTAGCGCACGTGTGCCTCCCCATCAATCACGTGGCCTCGTTCCCCGCTTAATGAGTCGGGAGCGAGCGATGCACGTGGGGCGATGGGAGGTTTAATTAAAAGATTCGGAAAACCCATCACGACCGTTCGTAACAACCCTTCGTGTAAGCTGGAAGACCTCGCCGAGTCTCAGTTCTCGTGTCGAGGAGGTTCGTACCGAGCCGGTTATTTAAAATCGACGCGAGATAGGGGATCGACGCTAAGGGCGCAGCCCCGCAATTTCCTGCTCACCCCACTGCTGGCGGAAGGGCCTCCACTCACCGATTCACTCGCTCACCAGTGTTCTGGCCCGCCTCCTTGTCCATCTGCTCTCGCTCCCACAATGGGCACCGTTCCCGTGAATCTCGCTCATTGATTCCTGCTCCCATACTCTTTGGGTCTTTCGGTAAAGTCACGTAGATAGGTTCAAAGAAAATAACAAAAACATAAGAGAAAAAAACTACGACGTTTCGATCACAACACACGCGGCCGTCATCGTGATGACGTTTCGATCACGCGATCGTCGTCACGATGACGATCGCTTGTGGTGTGATCGAAACGTCGTGGTTTTTCTGTTATGTTTTTGTTATTTTTCTTTGAACCTATCTACGTGCCTTTACCGAAAGACCCAAAGAATATTTTCAAGCTCAAAGTTTCCTTTATTAGGTACAGCCCTGTGAGCCATGCGGCTCCGGAGTCGGGGTGCAACCGCGACAAACAAAATATGAACAGAGAAACATCTTGATTTAAAGCTTTCGTGACTGCAGTAATTCATATTCTTAGTTCTTTCGGTAAAGTCACGTTGAAGGGAAACAATAAAATAATAAAATATATTTTAAAAACCAAAACAATGAAATATATATAAAACAATATATTTTATTGTTTCCCTTCAACGTGACTTTACCGAAAGAGCTAAGAATATGAACAGAGAAACCTCTTATATAAATTCCTGCAGTCACGAAAGCTTTAAGTCAAGAATCCTGCTCCCATTTTGAGGATTCGGTCAACTCCCCCCCCCACCCCCCACACACTACACTCCAGGGCACAACAACTCGCTCACACTCTCAGTCATCCACCCGCTCGCCACACCTGCGCGCCACAACCGCGCACCGTCTCGCTCGCCACGACCCGCAAATGTCCCAACGCCCTCTCCTAACTCACTCTGAGCTCGCCCAACAACACCGCAGGTTCGCCCCTCGCTTCTCGTTCCGACCCTTTCCCTCGCACTGCTCCGCTCAGGAATTTCCCTCCCATCGTCTCTCTTTTTTGCCGGGTCGGCAGCTGCGCTCCCCCGCGTTGGGATTGAGTTCCTCGATTTGGGGAATTGGGAGCCGATCGTTGCTCCACCAGGGCAGCACAGATAGTTCTCCGATCACATCCCTCAAACTCTCTCTCTCTCTGTCTCTCTATTACATAAATGTCACAGATCTCACACACACACACACTCGTTTAATAATAATGAGTATATACTGTTACACTTTAATTACGACCTTGAGCATTTGTCAGCAGTAATTGCATCTGCTGGTGATGACGCAGATCCTGGGATTTGGCGAGATGCGTCGCCAGGCGCGCGCGTTGGCCTGGCCCAGTTTGCAATTTGACGTTCAAACAGAAAACGTCGGGACACGTGAATGACGTTGTCCCGCGAACGCTGCCCGTTCATCGTAACCGCGTTATCCGTCTCGCTGACAGTCGCGTGGATACGCATGAACAAAATCACCCGAGGGGGGATACGCCCGCCGACCTCGTCAAAACCTCATCTGGGACGATGACCGCCGTAGGAATGTGGAATTTTTTTTCTCCGCTGGCTCGGGGCTGTAAAATCGGAGATGCCCCACGCGCATTTGAACTGGAAATCTCCTTTTTTAAAATGTTCTTCTCAACCGACCCGAACCCCCCACCCCCAATAGAATTCAGACCCAAATAGCCCCCTCCTCCATCCCGTGTCCTCACCCCCTTCCTCGTACCCACCCCCTCCTCCTTCCCCACCTCTTCCGCTGCCCCCAACAGACGTCCCAGCGTTTACGCGCGGCATACGTGGAGGCCACACCACAAACCACCCGTGGGAATTCATCTCGGCTGACACGGATTTAATTAGCATCTGCCACGGCATTTGCTATTCGCCAGCCACTGCGTGGATTTGATTCGAATATCGGAGCTGTGGGTGCGCGCGTGGTTGCGTGTGCGCTTGGACACGTATGCATGTGTGCGTGTACGCTCTTAGCGAGCACCTATGAAGCCAAACGGGGCACACCAGGGACGGTGTTGCAAGCTCTACGCCCGGCCGTCTTTGTCTCCCCCAAATTGAATAACTGCCAAATCGCTCTCCGTGGTGCTAACGTAAAAAAAACGCCACTTTTTTTAAAAAAAATTGTTGCTGTGGTTTTCACACCTGATGATGATTGCTTGTGTTGCAGTCGAAACGTCGTGATAATTTGTATTGTTTTATATTTTTATTTTTTTGTTGTTTCCCTTCTACGTGACTTTACCCAAAGAACCAAAAATATGACAGCCGCGTTGTTTACTTCGCAGGATCCCGAGAGCAAACGGCAATCAACTCGAGGAGGTCTTCATCCAGCAGATGATCCCATTTTTTAAATGTCACGGCCCAAGGGCCAGCAATGCCAAGCGGTCAGCAACAAACAGCTCTTTCAAAAGTTGATCGATAACAGTTGACACTTTCCTTGATTTGAGCAACGATATCGTACGAGATGGGGGAAAGAGACACGGTGGTAAAGTTTCATCCCCCATACTGCGTTCCACTACCACTCACCCACGCACCACGTCTTCCCTCGCAATGGTTCACTCTGAAATCCGTCCACCCCAAGCGTTTACAATCCGGTGAGCACGGTCTCGCGGTGGTGGGCTCGCCACTTGTTGCAGAGAGGTTCGCGGTTCGAATTCCTTTGGCCACGCTGGTTATTAATGCGGGTGCATTAACCAAGCAAATATATACGCGCCGTCTGCTTCACAGCCGACGTGAAATATCCGGTGACGCCGTTTGCAATGGTAAGCCATTGTAAGCTGTTGTGATGGTCAAAAATTTGGCTAAAATACCCGCAAATTACATATGTGTAGTTTAACACGTAGGCTTTCGCGACCAATATTAATAAAGCTTTTTGGGTTCGATCGCGTTATTTATAAATGTGTCGCAACCCTTCACCACCCGACACGGCCAATCAGTAAAAAATGTGTCACGTTGATAAAAGACAAATAAATTTTGATTTAAAGCTTTCGTGACTGCAGTAATTCATATTCTTAGTTTTTTCGGTAAAGTCACGTTGAAGAGAAACAACAAAATAACAAAATATATATATAAAACAATGAAAAATTCTCACGACGTTTCGACCATAACTCAAACGGTCATCATCAGGTGTGTCGGTTTGCATAAATTTATTTTTAAAACGGCACATTTATTTATTTATTTAAAAACACGTTGGCGTCACGCGCAGCGATTGGCAGTTTGCCCAGGACTAGTCCATCTATTTTTTTTTTTAAAAGAGGAGGGGGGAGACGAAATTTTTTATAATGTATGCTGTCTGAAAGCCACATATACAAGCACAGAGACAATTTCAACCGAGAAGATGGATTCTATCTTAGCAATCATTGGAAAGATTTGATAAATCATTTCAGTTCTTGATTGATTGTTCACGCTTACAGTGGCTTTCAGACAGCATACATTATAAAAAATTTCGTCTCCCCCCTCCTCTTTTCAAAAAAAATAGATGGACTAGTCCTGGGCAAACTGCCAATCGCTGCGCGTGACGCCAACGTTTTTTTTTATAAATAAATGTGCCGTTTTAAAAATAAATTTATGCAAACCGACACACCTGATGATGACCGTTTGAGTTATGGTCGAAACGTCGTGAACATTTTTTATTGTTTTATATATATTTTGTTATTTTGTTGTTTCTCTTCAACGTGACTTTACCGAAAAAACTAAGAATATGAAAAGACAAATAGTTCACTACTTTAGCCCACCGGTGTGTTGAAGAGTGGATCCACAGCATTTACAATTTTAAGTACTGTGACGTTTCGCTGGTAATTACATCCAGCATTATCGGGCGATTTGCCAGAATAGTGAAGTCCTCCACCTGCTCCCGTCTTAAACAGAGCAGCAGGGTGATGTCATCATTTAACCCGATCCGGTGCAGAGATCAGAGGCGGGGTATTGTAAATATATAAAAGATTAGTAATCAGTTAATTGTTATGATTAGTAATAAGTTGTAATGTGTATTATTTAATAACTGAACCCAATCACGATACCCAATCAGGTGCAGAAATCAGAGGTGGTGGAGAGGAGGGGGTTATTGTAATAATATACGACGTTACTAATCAGTTAATTAGTATGTGTTTCCCCTATAAGGAATTGTAATATGTATTATTGAATAATACGCTTCCAGGCCGCACTATGTCTGTAGCTGTCAGAGCGATTACAGCTATTTGCATTTATATTCTTGGTTCTTTCGGTAAAGTCACGTAGAAGGGAAACAATAAATCAAAATCTATTTGCATTTCTCTCAATTTCAAAGGATTATCTAATTAGTCTTGGCCAGTAATAATGAGTTTTACACAACACTTCAACGTTATCAAAATCAATTGAGTGGCCTTGTTGGCAAGCATGTTATTTGTAATATATACTGTCCACAAACTTTGCAGGACTCTTGAAAAAAAACCTAATGAGACTCGGTGAGGCGTCCCTGGGTTAAACACGCATTATACTAAAACAAAAATCATAACAGCCTTGCTCAAATTTTGATTTAAAGCTTTCGTTACTGCAGGGATTCATATTCTTGGTTCTTTCGGTAAAGTCACGTAGAAGGGATAACAATAAAATAATAAAAATATAAAACAATAAAATTCTCACGACGTTTGGACTGTAACACAAGCAATCGTCATCAGGTGTGAAAACCACAGTAAGAAAATTTGTGGTTTTCACATCTGATGATGATTGCTTGTGTTGCAGTCTAAACGTCGTGAGAATTGTATTGTTTTATATTTTTATTATTTTATTGTTTCCCTTCTACTTTACCGAAAGGACCAAGAATATGAAGCCTTGCTCAAGTTAAGGGCCTTGTAAGCTACTGACCACGTGCTGGACAAAATCCTGTGCCTTGCCTCGCGGCGCGTGCTCCGATTTGAATTTAACGTCTGTGTGACGTCACGTCGCCTAGGAACGCGCGGCCCCGCCTCTGTTTACGATGCTGACCAATGGGAGCGCGGCCCCGAGGCAGTAGGGGGTGGGGGGCGTGGGGCTCCCGTGATGCAACGCGCGCCCGCCCAGCGCCCCCCCCCCCTGCCGCCATCTTCGAGATTTTAACTGAGGCTTCTTTGAGGTGAGGATTTTGAAACAAAACCTCCTCGCTCCTCACCACGATCACTGTGGGGCATATCGTGAGTACTACAGCAGCAGCAACAACAACTACTGCTGCTGCAGTGCTACGGTTGTGGCGACGGCGGCGGCGACGGCTGCTGCAATCCGTCAGGGCTGGTGAGAGAAACTCCCACAAACAACCCCCGCACGTCGGCCTTTGCCACACCGCCGCTCGCCGTCTTCTCTCGCCTTGTACAATCATCGCGTTGTCGTCGTCATTTAGGTCGGCAACGTGTGCTGTGGCGACGATTATCAACGCGACGGGCTGTGTATTTCTATGTGCGGTGTTGTGTGTGTGTGGGGGGGGAGCGGTGGTGTAGCGGATAGCGCTACGCTGTGCTACGAACCCGGCGACCCGAGTTCGATTTCCGCTCACGACGACGATTATCTGAACCGGTCCTGGGCCTCCTCCTCCTCTAGGTCGACTCGGCCTCAAATGCGTACCCGGTGCGGTGTGTAGTAAACATCGCCACTGGGGGAGACAAAGGCGGCCGGGCGTGGTGCCGTGCCGGCCTTCATAGGCGCTACTCGCTAACAGCACTTGCCCCCCTCAGTCTTTTTGATTTAAAAGCTTTCGTGACCGCAGGGATTCATATTCTTGGTTCTTTCGGTAAAGTCACCGCGTAGAAGGGAAACAATAAAATAATTTTAAAAAATATAAAACAATACAATTCTCACGACGTTTCGACTGCAACACAAGCAACCATCATCATCATCATCAGGTGTGAAAACCACAGCAAGACGATTCCCTTCTACGTGACTTCACCGAAAGAACCAAGAATATATATACACCCTACGGTCTTGTTACAGGCTACACGGTGGGGCATCTTTGCGCGCGACAAGGCAAGGGCCTTCATCCAGCAGTGGAGAGACCGGGAAGCTGATTGACGCCTGCTGTCGTGGGGATTATTGTTGCGACGTTACTTTAAAACGAGTGAACATCTTCGCCGTGGCGATCGTAGCCGGAGTTGCGTGGGGAGAGAGAAGACGACTCGGTTTGACAGGATGGACACACGGCGTTCAACTTCGCTGTCTTTAAAACCGCAACCTGCGTCGTTGTCGGTGGTCGCTGCGCGCTGATGATCGGTCCGCACCTTATTGAAGATGTGGGGTCGTCCATCATCGAGTAAGGTTACGCAAAAATTTGTTGAAACTTGACCTCTCCCCTTCTCCCCTGTACGCACGCGGACTTTTTAGACCTACCACCTGCGAACGTCCGCCTGACGCACCCCCCCCCCGCCCCCCCCCGAATCCTATAGAACGGCCGATATTTAATCCACGCAGAAACGATCAAGGATTAATAATAGTAACGTGTTTAAGCAAACAGATAGTCCACCGCCGGCTGCATTAAAGAATTAAGCCTTGGCCACTAATGTTTGCCGAGCTGCGTGCTAGCTCGCAGTCAGTGGCACACAAGTGACACCTCTCTCCCACAGTCCCACTTGGCCCGGCAGTACTTGTGGTCTGACAACTGAAGAAACTGAACTGTGGCTGATTTGAAGGGCAATGTAGACAAATTAGTATCGAGGCTTCACCCCTACTCCCCCCCCCGTTTCCTGTGCGTACGTACATTGTCAGTAGACCCCCCCCATACGCAAGCGTACGCATTTGGGTTAAACCCCCCTCCTCTGTCCATGCGTGCGTACGGACTCAATGTATGCCCCTGTCCTCGCACAAAGTTTTTTGGAGTTACGCGAGAAGAACCACGACAACAACAGCGCCTGAGGTGGAGGTGCGAGGGGGATTTAAATCGCAGGGCCCCGGTGGGAGGGTAACGGCAGTCGGTGTGAGGCCTGCACGCAGGGCAGCCTCTTTGGTTCGTGAGGGTGCAGACATAGAGAGAGCGAGACACACACAGAGATTCATCATCACCGGCGTCGTGGGGAGAATCTGAAGTTGTGGAAACGACGGGCGGGGGAAAACTGCCGTCCCCGTATTTATTTCGTCTATCATTTTGGTATGTTCTCGACAAGGAGAGACGCATCGTAACAGACAGTGCGTGCCGACAAACATCTGGCCCCCGTGGAAGCCGATCTGACTTTCATGTCGAAAGACGGAACGTCGACATGGCCCCAAGAGGTTGTTGTTGTTTTTGTTGTTCTCGAACCGATGCCGCTGCAATTATTCGCACTCGAGGAAGGCCGCGTGACTCATGGATTGTGCAACAACAACGACAAACAAAACCGTGGTCGTTATTCAGTCTACGTTTGGTCTCTCTCCCTGGCATCAACGTTGACAGGGACGCTCGACTCTAGAGCTACTCCTCGTTTTGCGATGGTGGCGACCACGGTGTACTCACGTGCGGCAAGAGATTGCACGGCAACTCCGCACGGCGGACGGAGGCTGCCTCCCCCGATGCCGTGTCGGTCGTGGGGGGGGGGGGGAGCTGATCGACCGGACGATGAGACGAGAGCGGGGGGCAGTGCGGCCGCAGCGATGCGAGTGAGGTGGACGTTAAAAAAAAAACAACCGCGGTTGACATAGATCACCAGAGGCAGTAAAAAAATGAAAGTTGAATTCTTGATAAACTCAAGAAACCGGGATGGTGTTGATTTTGCAAAAAGCGACCCGGTACTGACAAATGAATGAAGAGGTGAATTGTTGATTTTCAAACACTTTGAATCGTGACGGTTCATTGAATTCAAGGGAGTGCGTGGCAGGAGCGGGGAGGCTGGTTGAACCGTTGTGTGTCCGACCGTCTCTCCACGCGGTGGCTGCCCACACAGATGCTGCATTGTTTATTGGACAGGGCAGCTTAGAGAGAGTGGAGAGTGGCCCCAGTCCTGGCAGAGAGGGTGACAGAGCGAAGCAGGCTTATTTAGGAGTCGTTGGCTGGGAGATGGAGAGTCACGGTATTAGTAATTTATTTACCTCCAAGAAAAAAAATCGCCAACAACACTGCCGTCAAAGAGAGAGAAAAAAACCAATCTGCGACGTTTCGGGAAATGACCCTTTATAACACATCAACAGTGAGGCCAGAGAGATACAGTTTAATAAGATGAGAATTACATGCAAAATACAATTTCTGATCGGTTGTTGAAATTGACAGGTTAACCGTATTGCTATTAATTTGCCTAGCGGGTTTTTTGGGAGCCTCACAAATCTCTACGTCACCCACCGACGCTTGCGTCGAAATTTCCGCGTCACGGGCACGCACCACCGAATCCAAATCAAGATCAGCCGATTGTTGAAAGACGAGCAGCTGAGACCGAGCAGCAGCCGAGGTTGGGAAGGGGGTGGCGCGGGGGAGCGTTGTTCCGTGACTGTGTGCGGCTGTGCCGAGTGGCTCTCACGCTGTGTAGGGTCTTGCACTCTGGCAAAAGGGACAGTTGTGCCCCCTCTCCGCCTCTAAGTTTGCGACAGCCGTTCTATGTAATGGACCGTATTTGGTATATTTTTTTTATCTCTCAGGGTAGTAACATTTAAATAAGATATTCGCAGGACGAGTTTGCTCCCCCCCCCCCTTTTGAAATCCGTGCGTGTGCCACTGCTTCCGAGATAGGAGCCGTTGATTTTTTTTTTGGTCTGGTACCGTTTTTTAAATCCCCCCCACCCAGCAGTATTAAAAAAAATCACCACAGTAAGTCGACAGATTGACTTAACTGTGGGGTCTGGCCAGGGTGGAAGAATCGTCTTCTGATTCATTTAGTTTATTGCTACACTTTGTTTTGTTTCGTTTTGCTCTGTGATGCCACGGGTCTCTTTTTTTTAAATGTGAAGTATCCTGGCGGTTCTTGAGACCTCACCTGGTTAAACAAAATCAACTTGTGGCCACATTCTCACCAGAAGGGCCCTCAAGAGCTCTTTCAAGTGGAAGAGGCTTTACCATCAGCAGTGTCATGAGTAAGCAGTTTCAGGGCTGTGTTTAGGCTAATGATTCTGTACAGACCTACGTGCCAATTACCGAACAACAGGCAGTAACAATCGTCCCATTTAACGTACCGGTAATTGCAGCACTACGTTTAGGAGAGCATGAGTGTTTACTGCCTGTCGTTCAGAAATTGGCATGCAGGTTCGTACAAGGAATGCTGTGTTTGGAGCCAGACGAAACGCAGTTGGCGCTTGTCCGCTAAGTTGTGTCGCATGGCTGCCACCCGCCGTCAGTGTCGCACACCCGTGATTTCTCAGTGTTTTTTTTGTTGTAAACATAGTTTCTGAGAACAGGCCCAAAGCGCCCAAAGATACCAAACAGCCAGCAGCAAGCAGCACTTTCAAAGTGGTAATAGATAAAGAGTTTTTTTTTTATTGAGTAAGTGTATCAAAAGACCTTTGGGAAAGAGACAGATTGGAGAGAATTCCAAAGTAGAGTGGTGCCAGGAAAGAAACATAAAGTCAAGTGTTGTGCCTGCAATGAGTAAGTTGGTGAATGAGTGAGCGTCTAGTAGATTGAGTGCTCAGCCATGGATGGAGGAATTAATTGAAGTTATCGGGAACAGTAACCACATTAGTCGTGGGTTTTGCATGCAAGACAGTCGAGCGCTCTCTGTTCCTCAATAATTTGAAGGTACCCCCACCCCTCGTTTACATCAACTGATTACATTCAGCCCATCATCCTTCGAGGGTCAATAAAATAGGTACTACTTTGTGGTTGTCCTATGGGTAGACTTGCCCGCGCCATAGGATAATGTGTGCAAGCAACAGGATTTGTCGTATGGATAAATTATTTCCCCCTTAATAGGACAGTTGAATTTCCACCACTGGCTCGGGACTTTAAGCAGTGATCATTTGAGCAGCAAATTGTCTTGGCTTTTATTAATATTTGTGAGCGATTGGTATAATTTAATCGATGGCTTGGCTGCAGTCTGGGCTATAGAGGCAGAGATAATGGGGGAGGGCGGTGGAGGTCTCTGAGCTGCTGGACTCTGCTCTCTAATCTCGTTTACCAAATGAGAAATGGGTGATGCGTGAGGGAGGCGATTCTTGTTGTTTTTATTTGATTGCAAACGACAAACGCGAATGAATGTTGTACGCTGTATGTAATCTGTGTCGTTAATTGTCAGAACGATTACGAATTTGGGTCTTTGTTTTCATCTCTGCCTGGGAACAGCTGTAGGGGGGCGGTGTTTGTATCACGGCCGCCCTCTTCGCCGTGGCACCTGCGCCACTGCTGACTCTGATGCAACCCCGCAGCTGAGCGCCTGTGCAGGTCTCTTCCCTCCCCATAGCCACCTCGGCAGCGGCAGCAAAAGCAGCTGCTTCTAACAGCTGAGGTGTCTATGTTTGGCCAAAAAGATCCCAATGTGGGACCCTCCTGTGAACGTCTTGCGAGTATGTGAGGCGTTTCTGGATAATACATGCCGTCATAATTAATGATTGTTTTTTTTTGTGTGTGTCGGGTCACTGAATGGTCTTGGCCAAATTTCTGTCTTAATACCGTCCACACCAAAAATCCACCACCCGACGGCAAACCAAATTAAATGCTTGGTGAGCGAAGCGATGAACACGCCAGTTGTCATTGTTCCAGCTCTCCGCTAAGTTGAAGGACGATTCTCACAGCCAAATGAAGCAAGTTAGATGAATGCCCTTATTGTCTGCATTTAGAAGATATGTGTATTGTTCCTTAATTTTAAGATCCGCCGGTTTTTTCCCGTACATTGGTTGGCGAAACCCCGTGCGAGTCGACGTTATAGCGCCGCGTGATCTGCTGCTAGTGCTACTCGCGTGGCGCTTGACTTGAATGGTGGTTTTACCTGGATTGCGTTTGCCACCCAGTGTCTGCAACGTTCTGATTTATTTGCCGTAATTTCCTTTTTTCTTTCTTTCACAAAGGTCCTCCGCGTGTCTTTCTTTGTAAACCAGCCCGAGGCTGAATGTTCCATACGTGCCGGCAACAAATACAATAAATCAATCTGGTGGCCACGCGACAGACGGGTGAACCTTCCGGTTGCGAGTCACTCGCTCGCAATTCGAAGGGCGTGATTTTAAATACTCGTTGAGGGTTGACTCGGCGCATCATCTCCTGCTGGGGGGGGGGGGGCTCTATAAAACGACTTCCACTTCGTGGGGAAATCAACGGTGGTTGTGTCCTATGGATAAACTTGCCTCCCCCCCCATCATGTGAATGTGGATTTTTTTTGGTATACCACTGGCTCAGGGCTGCTCATTTGAGCAGGAAATCATTTTGACTTTCAAATAATTTGCCAAGTATAACCCTCCTGTAAAAGCCTTGAAACTCATTAAAAGCTTTCACAAGCAAATATAATTATGTCATAAATTAATTATAGTTAAGAAAAAAATGAAAGTAATACAATTAATAGGCATTCAAGATTAAGAAAAACAATTTAGCGTCTTGTATTATTTGCTCATTAAATGACACAAGTAGGTCATTCTGTGCCTGCGACAATCACAAAATCCCAAGCCACCTACAGTGATAAAATCCATCGAACAGATGAAGCAACCAAGATTAACGGTGCATGATGTACATCAGGTACTCTCCAAACCTAACACCTCTTAGGACGTGTGGTCCCGATAGTACACCAGGCATTGTGCTTACAATGTGTGCTCCTGAACTTGCACCAGTTCCTCCGTAGGCTCTTCGATCGGTCATTGTACTCGCACTGTGCCAACGACGCGTAAGTGTTATTTGTGGAGTCAGAAACGGATGTTTTAATTGTGGTTACTGGTAACGCGAAATAAAAACAAATTCGGCAGCTGAGCGCGGAGGTGTAATGTGTCCCCACAGAGACCTGGGTGCTGCCCGGGGCCAGGAGCGAGCGGGCGGGCGGTCCAAACCGGCCGTGCTGAGAGGCAGCGGGTGGGAGTTTGGTAGCGCGGTCGAGCAACTCTCTGTGACGTCATGGACCCAGACTACGAGCACCAACACCGGCTGCTGCGGCAGATCAACCTGCAGAATACGGGCGTCGCGTCGCCATGCATGGTACGGGCAGGATACGCCTTGCAAGTTCAACTTGCAGGATGTTTAACTCGCAGTCATGCAAGAACATAACTAATCTACCTACATATGCATTATATTTCCTTGTTTTGTTACAATTAAAACCAAGCCCTGAGGCCGGTGGCGGAAGTTCCACATTGCTGTGATGGGTTGAGGTTGTCCGTGGAATGACCACTGTTGATCTTTACACAATATGGTGCTCATTCATTATTATTGCGCAATTGCACCTGCATCCAATTAGTTACTGTCTCATCAACCCTGCATCCGGGAACAACCCTTGCCAGGAGACATCGCAGAATGTGAAGGATGAAATGCAGCCTTGAATTCCGCTACAAACTCTCTTTCTGCTGCCCTTTCCCCGTCGCCCCCTTACCCCCGCCTCACCACCACAGACCCCGACGTCGCACCGTGCCCTCACCCCCAGCGGTTCCCCCTTCGCCTCCCCCAGCAAGAGCGGAGACCGCTTCATCCCCACACGCGCCGGCGCCAACTGGGGCATCGGTTTTCACTCCACGTCGGTGAGCGTGTGTCCCCCTTCCTGACCCCGTCGCAGCGTCTCACAGTCAAAACACCTTGGGAGCGCCAATTGGAGGTGGGGGGGGCACGGGAGGTTGTGGGGGGCGGAGAGGGGAAAGGGGTGGGAGGAGAGGGCGATTTTAGCCGCTGTTTATTGGCAGTGAGGGGGGTTGATGAAAAACCCATCACCGTTATTTCTTGCTTGATTGACCGTTGAGGCATTGGCGCTCACCTCCCGTTTACAGCCCGGCAGAGCCAGTGGTGGAAATTCCACATTGCTGTGGGGGTAAGTCTGTCCGTAGCAGAACCGCTGTTAATCTTCCCAAAGCAGTTTTGTTTTTTGTCAACCCTGGAGGGAGGGGTGATGGGCAGAGTGAACACTCCTCTTCCTCTGTCCGCTGGGAATTGAACTTGCAACCTACCGATGGCGAGCTGCTCGCCCTACTGCTGAGCCACCTAGCGTCGAAAAGACAAATGTATTCTACTCTCGCTTTTATTCCATCGGTGCTGTCGTTGTGACATGCCGTTAGATGAAACGCCAATTCAAACTCTCACAGCTCCGTGGCTGATAATGATGGTGATTCGCCTTGTAGGTTTTCGCAGCCGATGTCATGATTCACAATTTAATTTTGTATTAGGCCACGTAATTCTGCAATTCTAACAACTGTGCGGTATTGAAAATATTTTAAGCAAAACAATTAACTCCAACTTCCTGTTTTCATCATCTGAAGTTGCTTGACGCAGTTTCAAGTTAAACGTCATATCCATTAGCTTAATTCGGTGGCTAGAATTGTTCTTAAACTCACTGGTGAGCTGAAACAATAATGGAGGCACCTTAACATGTTTACATCTAACAGTCTGATTTGTTTGGGGGCTTTTACGACATTCATTTGACCAGTTAATTACGTGGCCTAGACCATGAATTTATTATGAATTGACGATTCTGACAATGATGTTTGCCCATGTTCCCGTGTCAACTGCTGGTTGGGCTGCGTTGGCGTTGCTGTGCGAGTGCGTGAATCAACGTGTTTATGGTATTTATTCTGGTGTAGGAAGAAAACAACAAGTCCCCAGGACAGAACCGAAAAGCGAAGGACGCAAGTGCTGACAACGGCAAAGGTATGGTCCAGTGTGCGGTGTTGCTGCCGCTTCCTTATTCACACGGAGAACGAGAGAGTGGCCCCTTCACACGTGGAGAATGAGAGATTGGCCCTCTCACACGTGGAGAATGAGTGGCTCCTCCGCATGTGGAGAATGAGAGAGTGGCTCCTTCACACGTGGAGAATGAGTGGCTCCTTCACACGTGGAGAATGAGAGTGTGGCTCCTTCACACCTGGAGAATGAGTGTCGCCCCTTCGCACGTGGAGAATGAGTGGCTCCTCCGCATGTGGAGAATGAGAGATTGCTCCTTCGCACGTGGAGAATGAGAGAGTGGCTCTTTCGCACGTGGAGAACGAGAGAGTGGCCCCTTCACACGTGGAGAACGAGAGAGTGGCCCCTTCACACGTGGAGAATGAGAGATTGCTCCTTCGCACGTGGAGAATGAGTGGCTCCTTCACACGTGGAGAATGAGTGGCTCCTTCACACGTGGAGAACGGAGAGAGTGGCCCCTTCACACGTGGAGAATGAGAGATTGCTCCTTCGCACGTGGAGAATGAGTGGCTCCTTCACACGTGGAGAATGAGTGGCTCCTTCACACGTGGAGAACGGAGAGAGTGGCCCCTTCACACGTGGAGAATGAGAGATTGCTCTTCACACGTGGAGAATGAGAGAGTGGCCCCTTCACACGTGGAGAATGAGTGGCTCCTTCACACGTGGAGAATGAGAGAGTGGCCCCTTCACACGTGGAGAATGAGAGATTCCTCCTCACACGTGGAGAATGAGAGATTGGCCCCCTCACACGTGGAGAATGAGAGAGGCTCCTTCGCACGTGGAGAATGAGAGAGTGGCTCTTTCACACGTGGAGAATGAGACTGGCTCCTTCACACGTGGAGAATGAGAGAGTGGCTCCTTCGCACGTGGAGAACGAGTGGCTCTTTTACACGTGGAGAATGAGAGTGGCTCCTTTACACGTGGAGAATGAGTGGCTCCTTCACACGTGGAGAATGAGTGGCTCCTTCACACGTGGAGAATGAGTGGCTCCTTCGCACGTGGAGAATGAGTGGCTCCTTCGCACGTTGAGAACGAGAGAGTGGCTCTTTCACACGTGGAGAATGAGAGTGGCTCCTTGACACGTTGAGAACGAGAGAGTGGCTCCTTCGCACGTGGAGAACGAGAGTGGCTCCTTCGCACGTGGAGAACGAGAGAGTGGCTCTTTCACACGTGGAGAATGAGAGAGTGGCTCCTTCGCATGTGGAGAATGAGAGTGTGGCTCCTTCGCACGTGGAGAACGAGAGCGTGGCTCCTTCGCACGTGGAGAATGAGAGAATGTGTAAATGCATTATATCTGCCTGTCTGTCTATAAATGAGGTCAAAGTAATGCTTGCAATGATCCAATGTGAACGAAAACTATAGTGTGAAGTTGTGACGCTATTTAGGGACTCGCTTAATTGCAACCAGCATCATCAGTTACATTGCGTTTGCTTAAATGCCTCAGAAACTCGAAGCAACCCTGCATTGCATCTCATATCAAACATTCGAAGGGCAGTGGCAGCTGTCCCTGTGCAGCACAAAGTGACTGGGCAACGGCCTGCAAGTGGGCATCAGTATGCCAGCGGGGGAGGGGCGACGATTGCTTCCACATGTGTGGTCCAAAGCTAAGTATTCTGCCGTGTAATTTGCCAAATTTGTACCGGGACGCACACACCCGATTTATTATAACCAGCTCTTGTCGAATTATGTCACGGGGATCATTAACGTCCACTGCGAGTGAGCAGCCGGCGACAAGTATTTTGCGGTTAATACGCCGCACGCCGCCCTGTTAACCTGGGTGGGTCACCCAGTTTGAACCGCGAACACGCTGCCGCTGGGCAGTCACCGGCCAGTTTCCACCGGTGCACAGCCAAACGCTCCTCATTGGCATTGCCCAAACGTGCCAGTGTAGCAGGATCCTCCCAATAACGAGTTTCTGTTAGGCTTCCTTGAGTAAATAAATTAACATGACCCTCCGTCTCTCAGCCACGACCCCTGCAAGACTCACACCGCCCGCCTAACCCTTCTAGAACTCGGCCACTCTCCACTCTCTCAGCTGCCCTGCCCAATAATGCGCACCATCTTTTGAGGGGCAGGGTCACCGCGTCAAGAGGTGGACCGGGCGTGCAGCGGGTCACCCCCCCCCCCTCCCCGCAAATCATGGGCCACGTCGAGGTGTTGACATCTCTCCCACCGCCCCGTCCCATCGGATTGCCGGTGTGCGTAGACAGCCTGGCGTACCTGGCGTTGCTCAAGAACGAGCTGCTGGGCGCCGGCATCGAGAAGGTGCAGGACCCGCAGAGCGAGGATCGGCGCCTGCAGAGCTCCACACCCATGAAGCGCAACCTCTTCCACGTGCGTACGGGCACCGTCGCGACCGCCGCCACCGCCGCCACCATAATCATTGTGACCGCCACCGTCATCATCACCACCGGCGCCACCACCGCTACCTTAATTATCACCGCCACCATCACCGTCATGACCACCGCTAACATCATCACCGTTATGACCACCGCTAACATCATCACCGTTATGACCGCCACCACCGCTGTCATCATTGCCACTTCCAACACTACCTTCATCATTGCCACCACCACGACGACGATCATTGTGGTCATCATCACCACCTCGCACCCTCGCGATGCTGCGTCGGGCACGGTCAAGGTAGACGCGTGATTGCGTGCATTGGCGCCGTGCGAGCCGCGCGCGCTCACCCCCCTCCATGCCCCTGGTGGCGTTGGTCTCTGCCCAGTACTCGATCAGCACCAAGCGCTCCAGCCCCGACGAGGACCACGACATCTCCCCCTACTCGCTCTCGCCCGTCAGCAACAAGAGGTCAGGTGACGGCGCTCGTCGCCGTGGTCGTACGACGACCGCAGAATGCCCGCGTGTTTTGCTTGTGGCAAATCGCATCTCGCGGAGATATGTGTGGGTGCACACAGTTTGCACACGGGAGGCGTGGACAAGGCAGCCAGAACCGACGCCAACGCTTTGCCTCGGCGCCGTGGTCCTGCATTCAGAATCGGAATATTTATTTATCCTGGAGGAATGTGCCGAGCTATAAAGCTGTTTTTCAAAGATGTCCAGTATATTGGGATGTTTTGGTCAACTCAATGAGTGTTCATAAACGTGGCAGGAAACAGGAGTACTCGCGAATGAACGTAGTTTTTGTGATCAACCAGCAGCGTCCGCGTGTCCTCGCTGTAGCTTGATTGTTTTGTAGATATGCACTTGGACTGCTTGTCTTTAGCTTTGTTGATGAGAAACTAAATACTTTAAATTGACTATCGTGTGTCCCTCCGTAGCGGCTGGTGGTGACGTCACCGCATTGGCAGCGTGTGGTGGAGAGACGCACCGTATGAACACACCCTGCACGAGTTCTAGATTTAAAATGCTTGTACACATGGCATCGTTAAGTGTATGATAAGTGCGTGACAATTGACACCCTGGGCACCCTTGCAAATGAGATGTTCCATATCCTGGGATTTTACAGGTGGCAGATTTTTTTAAAATAATACGAGAAAGGGTAAAACATTGTGCAGTGTGACACTTAGCGCAGTGACACGTAATGCAGCAATGTGCTGCGATCACACGACACTGCCTCAGCTAGGTTGCTGTATCACCGCTGAAAGTCACTCGAGTCTCTTACCTGTAGCTAAACTTACCGCTGGTGTCCGAGAGTCGGGGACACGCAGCCTCCACTGCATGTGGGGAAGTAGCCGCTCTTTAATTTATTTTTTGGTTGTGCCTCTCGCTGCATGATAGGAACAGTGTGGATGTTCGCCGTTTTGCGTCATCTGTTCTGCCCAGTCATTGCTTTCCCTTTGATGTCGACGGCCATCGTGTTTTTAATGCTCGGGGGATTTGAAAGCATGCCTGAGGTGGCTTCCTCTAAGGAAGTGAATGTGTTGGCCCCGGCCGTTTGTGTGGAGGCGAATGAGTGGCGTGTTGGGTTCCCCGTGGGAACATGGTATTATCACATCAAAGCGGCCCCTTGTATTTTTTTCTAGCATCGCGAGTCCAATTCAGAGCAAACCGCATGCTGGGATGGGGCTTCCTCTGTAGTCGGTTACACATCAATACAAACGAGCGATCCTCTGGATAGAGATTTAGCCAGGCCTCACGAGTGGAAAGGCATTGAATGGCGACGGGCATTAGTCAACAACAACAGCAGTGACTAAACAACATTTGACATGTTTAAATGCGTTGCACAGATTGAGCTGTTGAGAAAATAGAGAAGATATTGAAAACAAATATTTGGACTTGGGAAAGCTTTATGTTATTTTAAAATAATGTCAGGAAAACAATCAAGTCTGACTCGCTGTTTCATGGCTTGTGGATGCTTGACGCAGCTTCAGGTGAAATGTCGCAAATCTAATCGCTAATGTTGGTTGTGGGAATCATTCTTCAACTTACCGCTGAACTGAAACAATGGTAACAGGTGCATTAAATACTGGTAATGCAGTCATCGTATGGCCAGATCACGTGGCCTACTCCAAAATCAACTATGAGTCATGATATTAGCGACAATATTAGTGTCAAGTGAAACAAAGCATTGGGAGGCAGCGGAGTGCACTCAAAAGAGATGGCAGTTATAGTGATAATGCCATCTGCCGTGCCATCGTGAACGCTGCGCTAAGAGAGTATCTGAGCTCGAAGTCAGCGAGAGGATTCAGTTGGCTCCGTGATTCGTACTTAGAGACCTCCCTTGTCAATGCACCACGTTTATTTCTAGAGATGATGATGATGATGAATTTATGATGGGTAGATACTCGTTATGTCGAGGTACCAACATCACCACCCTACTGCAATGCGTAGATGATGATGGATGAATAGATTAGGATCGTGATGACGTGTGACACTAAGGTCAACACTATTCTGAAAAATGTTTTATTTCTTTTCACTCAAATTAACACCCTCTGGTGTACTTAAAAAAACAGTTGTTGAGTTTTAATTGATTTCCATAACACCGTAATTAATTAAAACCCTTGCTGGTTCCTTTGCAGGAAAACAAACTAATTAACGCCTTCTGTCTCTCTTGCTCTCTCTCGGCAGCCAAAAGTTATTGCGATCGCCACGCAAGCCTACGCGCAAAATCTCCAAGATCCCCTTCAAGGTTTGTGCCACGGCTTGTGCTGCCGCCGATGCGGCGCGGCGGGTCGCCGCTCCGCGTTCCGTGGGACCGCTTGGGGTCGTGGCTCGTACCACAGTTGCGTGGGACCGCTTGGCGCCTCTCGGCCGCGGTAATTGGGGCTCGTCCGACGCTGCGCCGAGAGCACGGCGCGTTTGACAAAGCCTCGTTTTTTTTCTTTTTGGCCGCTGAACAACGGCCTGAAGGCCCAAAATGCCAAGTATCCGCCATGCCAGCAATGGCAGCGGACGGCGGTTGTATTTGGCTCGTATTGTTTTGTCTCGCCGCCAAGGTTCTGGACGCCCCGGAGCTGCAGGACGACTTCTATCTGAACCTGGTGGACTGGTCGTCGCTCAACGTGCTGAGCGTCGGGCTGGGCACCTGCGTCTACCTGTGGAGCGCTTGCACCAGCCAGGTGTGTGTGTGTGTGGGTCATGTAGCCCGTATGCCTAACTACCGCATGCCCAAGCAGCTTCTGTTTGGTCGCATAGAGGGGGCTAAACGGTCACGACATGGGCTGGAAAAGAGAAGAACTGATGCGGTACGGGAGGATGTGGAGCTGAGTGGACTTGCCGAAGACTGGTACCTGCGGTGTCAACATCGGCCTCTGTGGAGGAGGCTCGTGAAGGATGCTGCTACTGGGCAGTTGGAGGCAGTCGCCCTCCAACAACAACCGAGGGCAGAGGAGCGACGCTTATGACGAACGGAGCACCGGGCGGCTAAAATGGAGCAAGTTGGCACAGTAGGGGGTACAGCCGGTTCATCTACCAGTCATTTCACTCAGCCAACCTATGTCACCTGGGTCTGTCCCGAGACCTCCTGTCAGCGAGCCTTCGACACTTCACGTGGTGGCCTCAAAGTGCACCTAGCCTGGTACAGGCGCCGTGGTGATGTCACCGTCACTCAGTGGTGAATGGCGGTTATTGCTATTGGGGGGAGAACCTGCTTGTGCCCTGCTGCCTGCCATCATGATTTGCGTGTAGGTTTTTTTCAGCCATTGTCATGATTCGTAATCGATTTATTTTTTTGGGCGAGGCCACTTAACGATCTGACCAAATACCTGCCATAAGACCATCCCCAAACCCGACATAGCCAAACAAATTGAAGTGTCACGTGTGCAAGTATTTGATGCGCCAAGTTTTATTTGTTTAGCTCCCCCGATAAGCTGCACAATTCTGTATTGCATTTGTCCCATCAGTCTTAAGGCTGTACGTGTGTAGCAAGATGTTAACTACCTCGCCTAGTATACAGGAGGTTGTGGGTTCGATCCCGACCCTGACGCCTATTATATATTTGGAGTTTGCGTGTCTCTCCCTGTAGTCGTGTGGATTTCCTCCGGGTCCTCCACTCTTTCCATCCACATTTAGAATCAAAATGCGTTTAGAGCATTTGGCTGCTATAAATTTCTACGCAATAAGCCACTTCGTTGAGCTATCGTTTGTGGCCAGGTCGCTTCTGAAACGAGCTATATAGCTCGGCGGGCCTTGCCTGGTAAAGTGAAATAGGATTAATGTACGTTGAACGTCTTTCGGACCGTACACCGCGAACCCTGCTCATCTTAGGTAATGGGGGGGGGTGTATCTTTTTCTTTGTGTGTGCGCTCAGGTGACAAGGTTGTGTGACCTTTCGGTGGACGGGGATTCGGTGACATCTGTGAGCTGGTCAGAGCGGGTAGGTGACTTGGCTGTCCCCGCGACACCACTTTTGACTCAAACGAGCACGCGCTCGCCCGCTCTCTAAGCTCCCGCTAACCGCCGGCTGCAGCATGGTCACCGTGCAGAAGAAATATCTAATTGCAAATGCCACGCCTCTTTTTCCACTGCAAATGCAGGGAGGCGCGCCGGGTTTTTCCCCCCCCCACTGAAGAAGCGCACAAGCCGTGCCGCTGAAGTTCCGCGCGATGAACGTCGTCGTCGCCACTGCCATTGTTATTGTTGTTGTTGTCGTCGGTAGTGAAGTCTTCCCCGTGTTCACCGTGCAGGGAAACCACGTGGCCGTGGGGACCCACAAGGGACTCGTGCAGATCTGGGACGCGGCCGCCGGCAAGAAGATCAACACTCTCGAGGGGCACACGGCTCGCGTTGGTGCGGCGGGGGGGGGTACAGTGGGGGGGGGCGGCTACGGTGGGGGGCGGTTATGGCGGGGGTGGGGTAGGGCGGGCGGTAGTACGACAGCGGTGGGGGGGGGGGTTATGGCGATGGGGGTAGATGGCAGGGAGGCATCGGGCCGGGGTGGGAGGCACCTGGAGCAGAGCATGGATTCGTTGTTTGTGTCGACTCGAGTGAGCAACGAAAGCGAATCCACAGACGGAGTCGTGGACTCAAGTCGAAGCGACGTGCTGTTCAGTCGAGCGTTGAGGCGGTGCTCACCTGTGTGTACAGCCCTTGGCCACTGAGGGAAAATGTAGCATTCCTATGGCTGGGGTGAGTCCATCTATAACACAACCATTGTTGACTTGAGCACACACTGGTATTCGTTTTATTGACCCTAGAGGCATGATGGGATGGTGGGCGGAGTCCCCAACCAACATTTTAACTGGTAACCTTCCAATTGCGAGCTGCCCGGCCTGATAACAACTTACGAATGACAAAATAAAATCCACAGACTGAGGCTACGACTAGACTTACGCAGGCTGTCGTCAACTAGACGAGGGCTTCGACTGAAGTGCCCAAATGTCCCCCTAAACGAACGCCGCCTCCGCTGTCTCGCCGCCGGTGCAGGGGCGCTGGCGTGGAACGCCGACCAGCTGTCTTCGGGCAGCCGCGACCGCATGATCGTGCAGCGCGACGTGCGGGCGCCGCCCGTCACCACGGAGCGCCGGCTGCAGGGCCACCGGCAGGAGGTGTGCGGCCTCAAGTGGTCGCCCGACCACCAGCACCTGGCGTCCGGGGGGAACGACAACAAGGTGCTTTTGTTGTCTGTGTGTTTGACTGTGTGTGTGTGGGGCCACAGTTGTTAAACGGTACTGGTAAACCGGTAAGCATTCACGTCGTTGATTTGAGTCCCCAAAACCAATAATCATCCGGTGGAATTTTATTAACGATTGCGACCAGTTGCCGTAGTTTCTCAGTTAAAAGGTAACGGTGCAACCGTGCAACTGCTAGCTCGCGCCACTGCTGGCGGAAGGGCATTCCACGAGCGGCGGCACCAGAGGTTATTGGCCCGTCCCTCCACGCCGAAGTCTTGACAGAAGCGGTGGGCGCGCGCCCACTGGCGTCCGCTGGTTTACACCCCGGGCAGCTGTTTGTGTGGAACGGCTCGAGCCTGAGCCCGGTGCAGCAGTACACGGAGCACCTGGCGGCCGTGAAGGCCATCGCCTGGTCCCCGCACCAGCACGGCCTGCTGGCGTCGGGCGGCGGCACGGCCGACCGCTGCATCCGCTTCTGGAACACGCTGACGGGGCAGCCGCTGCAGTACGTGGACACGGGCTCGCAGGTGTGCAACCTCGCCTGGTCCAAGCACGCCAACGAGCTGGTGAGTGGTACCGCACGCACGCACGCACGCACGCACGCGCTAATCGCCACGACGGTCGCCCATTCGCCACCGAGTGATGGCAAACATCACCATCGGCGCTTGTACCCGGCTAGGTGCGCTTTGAGGCCGTCGCATTGAAGTGTGAAAGGCTCGCTGGCAGAGGGGGGGGGGTCACGGATTGGCGCAGGTTTTACGGTTTGACTGAGATGACTGGCCCGTGCAACCCCACTGTGGCGTGCACCCTTTGTATACAGCTGGGTGGACAGAGGCAGGGAGGATGAATAAACGTTCCTTATTGCTCTTCACCTCTGCATTGAAAGTCCAGTGGTTGAGCTGCCCGGCGCTCCCACTCGTTGTGAGCGTCACTCCTCCGGCGACGTTGGATAATCTCTCCCTTCAGTTTCTTCTGATGTTTGGTGAAGATTTGGCTCGCCCGTCCACCTCTCCACCAACGTCATTCCAGCCCAGATTTTGCGACGGCGTGCACGCTTGCCGTCTCCGCGCGTAGATGTGTGTGCGTGTGTACATGCGAGAGGCTGACGGCGATCGTTGCTGTCGCGTCCCCCTGTGCAGGTGAGCACCCACGGATACTCGCAGAACCAGATCCTCGTGTGGAAGTACCCGTCGCTCACGCAGGTCGCCAAACTCACGGGGCACTCCTACCGCGTGCTCTACCTGGTGAGCACGCCGGCAGATACGCGCGTACCGATACGCGCCCATTTCACACCAACACTTTCCCTGTCTGCCCTTCCTTGAGTCCGTCACCTCTCAGTCTCTCTGCCACACCCTTCTACTGCCTTCCCTCACTACTTCTCTGTTATCTGTCCCTCTCATTGCCTCCGTGTCTGCCTTCCCTTGCCTGTTGAACTCGGCCGCCCCAGCCTCTCACGTTTGTATGTCTACGGGCGTTCATGCGCGTGCGCGCGCGTGCGTGTCTAAGTGCATGCGTGCGTGTGAACGTGTCTGTATGAAGCATGTGAGTGTGCATGTGTCTGTGTGTGCATGCGGAGAGAAGTGGCTTGCGCACTGCGCTACAAACCCGACCCACGTTCAATTCCCGCTCCGACATCGGTGATTAATATCTGAACTGCTCCTGGGACTTCCCCCTAGGTTAACTTATCCTACAAATAGGATAAGTTAACCTTATCCTATCGTCATCTGGGCAAGCAACAAAGGCACCCAGGTGTATTGTCGGCCACACCATCCTCCCCGTGTGTTGTGCCCCAACCCTCCATGGTCGCCGCTCGCCTAACACCACTTGCCCCGACAGTTTGGTGATGCTACACGGGGGAATCTTTGCGTTCGCAGGCAATGTCACCGGACGGCGAGGCGATCGTGACGGGGGCCGGAGACGAGACGCTCCGCTTCTGGAACGTCTTCAGCAAGACGCGCTCCACCAAGGTACGGAGGGGTGGGAGGGCGAGGGGGGGGGGCGCTAACGAGGCTGCCGTTCAATTAAAATGTAAACCTGTTCCAAACCTGCCGAGTGTCTCAATGGTGGAGCGCTTGGCTCGCCACCGGAAGCTTGCGACTTCAAATCTTGGTGGAGGTTGACTCTGCCGCCCATCATCTCTCCCTTCAGGGTCGACAAAAAGGGTGTGTCACTTCGTGGAGATAATCAGCAGTGGTGGTCCTATGGATGGACTGGGGAATGGAAAATGTTTCACCTGGAAAATCCCTTGGGATGGATTCACATGTCGTTTGCAGGCTGTAATTTGGCGCTTGCGTAGCAGCACGTAACGACGCCGCTTATACGCAATTTTTTTAAATCTATCTGATGAGAGACCGCGTGCTGACAACGTTGACGATATTCAACAATATACAAATGTTATTTATTGGCCCAGATTTATAAGAGTGAAAATTTGTAATGGTTACTCTGTTTCCACGATGCCATGACACCCGAATTCAGAAGCCCGGTCAAGTGACGCATTTATCCTGACTTGCTGGACTCTGTCCTGAACGTGCTCTGTTAGGCTGTGAGAGTTGCTCGCTGGCAAGATGACACAATTACAATAGGCGAGTCGTTAAAACGTTCGTACACCGCGCGACAGTTGTGTTCTTTGGGGCTGCGTCGTGCGATTTTTTTTTTTGGAGGGCCCTCGCGCTGAAATCTGTCCCCAGATCATTTACGTGACCCTGCCCCAAAAAAATAAATCGTGGAATCGTGACACCGACCGTGAAAGACCTGCGCGGTGAGGTAACCTTGCAGGTGTGTTTGGATTTTGACGACCATTTTTGTTTTGCCTGTCTCGACAGGAATCCAAGTCTGTATTGAACCTGTTCACCAGGATACGATAAACCCACGCGGGGGACGACGACAGCTGTCATTGTCACACTCTTGGTGAGGCTGCGCGTGAGTTGGTGAGGGGCAGTGGTTGCGCTCACGGACAGTTTGCAGGTTGAGATTTTGTTTGGCCGGCTGAGAACTCGAGAGAGACCCAGGAGCGAACTGGGGTCGCCAAACTGACAAAAGCAACAGCACGGAAAACAAAGTCACGACCGTGAAGCAAATGGAAAATCGGAGCAAAGACAACAAAATAGAAATCGGGCAAGAGGTAGGAGAGTGAGATGAGAGGAGAGATGTAGGGAGAGTGTCTGGAGGGTCATCGTGTGAGAGGGGGAGAGGCAGGGAGAGTGTGTCGTGGAGTCGAGTGAGATGAGAGGTAGGAGAATGTATAGGGGGAGTAGTGAGATGAGAGGTAGGAGTGTGGAGGGGAATGGTGAGAGGTAAGAGAGTGTGTGTTTGGAGGGGGAGTAGAGCATCTAGTTTGCTTAGCGATGCAGCCTCGCAGTGTTAGTTTGTTTGCGTGACCAGTGCTAATGGCCGTGTCTTCTCCCACCCGCAGGTGTGTGCAGCACTTAAAAGACCTAGCACCGAGCACCTCACAAAGTCACAGAAGTGCTGGCTGGTCGGGCGAATCGCCACGTGTGTCGCATCTCGATTAATTACACCGCCGGCCGTGAAGATGCCGGCGCGCCGTACCGGCGCCTCCCGCAATACCAGGCGTGTACTACCGGCACTTTCCGTTACGGTTCCTATTCCTGCAACGTGGTGTCCCCGCACAGCGGGAAGATGCCCGTGAAAGACGGCTGCGCGCAAGACGGGGATAGGGTTTCATACCTGGACTTGTACATTCACATTTCCATCACTGGTCGCTGTACATTTACCGACCGTTACGATCGTAACATAGGAATAGTGTTGATGATAAAGCAAAAGTGTTGTGTGTGTGTGTAGTGGTGCATGCCTGTGTGTGTGTTGGGGAAGGGGGGTGGCGAGTGTGGTGATGGTGAATGAGGGGACCCCCTCGTCCCCCCCCCCTGAGCAACCCCTGTATGTTTGGCCCCTGTCATGGCGGGCGTGAGAAGCGGACTCGCATAAAAGTATAATTACACCAAGGTCGCTGTCGACGTTCCTGATTGTCCATTGACTTAGGCGTTTATCACGTTGGGCAGTTGTGGAAAGATTTGAATTTTTCCATCGTGTTGTCCGTTGTCCGACTTTTACAAATGGTCTATTAAATGCTCGGACGGTTCAAAAGAGTTCTGCAGTTGCCCATTAAGTTTGGTCGTTAAAAATAAATACCTGCAAGGGTGTTGTGCACGTTGCTCGCTTGTTCTCCCTCGCACGGGGTCCAACTCGGGCCGGTTTGTGGCAGGAATGTGTACGCACGCCAGTCGCAGCTCCACGTTTGGACTGACGCAACCGACGAGCGTATTTCTCAATGTGTGGAAGACGGGCAATGGCCCACGCGAATGAGACTCTAACGTTATTCTAACTGTTG
Source organism: Petromyzon marinus (assembly GCF_048934315.1). Classification (NCBI taxonomy): domain Eukaryota; kingdom Metazoa; phylum Chordata; class Hyperoartia; order Petromyzontiformes; family Petromyzontidae; genus Petromyzon; species Petromyzon marinus. The sequence goes on along the minus strand of NC_133710.1, from coordinate 2,872,145 downwards.
CGTGCCCATGAACTCAGTGCGACCGTCAGTTATTTACCTATTGAACCTCCTCTCGCACCGCCGTTTCAAGAGTTCTGCGAGTTCCTCCCCACTCCCCCTTACCGCCGCTCCCCCTGTGCCCCGCCCCCCTCTCCTATAATTGGGATTCGGCCGCTGCGCTCACCTCCCAGACTTTGGGCCCCCTACTTCGTTAAGCGACAACTTCAACACAAACCCCCACCCTCACCTCTTCTTCCACCTCTCTACCCTCTTCCTTCATCCTGCCCACCTTCTCCAAGGTCCTCCGTCCCCAGATCACCTGGGATCCGTCCTCTGGTTACTCCCGCCACTCGGACATTGCAACAACGCTTGTACCCCGATGTTTCCGCCAACGCTCTCTTACACCATCTCCCTCCCCCCCTTGCCATCTACTGTCCCCACTGCCGTATGACATTTGCACCGTTCTCAACCCCATCCTCACATTTACCCCCAGCGTTCCCTCCATCATTGTCCCCATCGTCGCCCTCATCTTCCCCCTCCCCCCATCATTACCGCCGCCCTCTTGCAACTGTGCGACCTTGTCCCCCGTATTATGCTCCCACTGCCTCCCCCGATCTGTGCAACACCTCGACCCTCGGGACTTAACGCCTGTCGCCGCTGCCCGTGGCGTGCGGCGGGTGCCGCGCCGTGGACGTCCACGCCGAGCGGCGCCCGCGCCAGGCGACGATGGTTCCCTCCCTCCCAAGGTTTTCACGTTTTGCACCCCAAAGCCCAAAACAACGGCAACCGTGGATAATTTTCCGTCAAAATGCGACGGCGTTTAACGCCGCTGTACAGAAGCGGTGGTGAGGCATGTTGATCCTAGTCAGGCGGTGGGCGTGAAGCAGAGAAGGGGAATGAGTGTTGAGCCTGCGGATGAGCAGGGAGGTGATGGAAAAGGGTGGTCAGGATGCTTCCCTCCACCTAGGAATCCCCACCAATCATCGTCCCTTTTTCCCCAAAGCCCCTTATAATAACCTTGCTCGATTCAAGAAACGCGTTAATTCGTTATTCTTTGCGACCTCAAACGGTGCTGTTTGTTGCAGGCCGTTTGGCATTTTGGGTTTCTTGGCCTCTTGTCAAAATGAAACTGGAGGGCGGTAAAAGTCCGCTCACACAGTGCAACGTTTATTTGGTGCAATTCTACATGGTACAAACGCGCCTCGACCACCGGAGGATTACGTCACGCAGCTTGGCACGGGAAAGGATTGTGGCTCTCAACCCATTGTGCCGTGACCACGTTAATCAACACCTCCGCGTCAAATCCCCATGCCTCTCGTTTGGGAGAAAAGCGTCGCGGATTTTCCCAACGTGAAACAAAACTGCGTGGGCTGAAAAGTTAGAACAAAATCACTCGGGTCTTGGAGCACCATTCCCTTTTAGGGGAACAATGCATGTCAAGCATCTCCGCCAAGGCTGGGCGACACATCTGTAAATTAACGAGAATAATCCCTGGCTGCTATAAAAGTACATGTACCAAACATAACGGAAAACGCCTTAAATACCACACAGCTTTTTTTTAGTGCATTCGCAAAAACCATCAGCAATTAATGAAGAGGTGCACTGCGGTCCTCACTTTGCACTTGGGGAAATGCCGGTGTGTTTTTTTTGCGTCGCGCACAAAACCGCCGCGTTTTTTCCAACGACTCTGCGCCGTTTGAAACTCGAGGTTTGGGGAAGGAACGGCGAAGCGTTCAAAACGTGACCGAAGCGACACGCGGGGACACCGTTGGACGCAGCGGCCGTCTGGCACAGAAGGCAAAATGCACAGCACGCTGGTCGCGCGGCAACTGTTGAAGGACGGCACACAAACAGGCCCTTGTGATGACGCATCTCGGTTGTCCGACATCATTATTAGTGTGGGCAATGCCGTGCAGGATAGTGGGGCGGGTACGGTCACGGCATTGACCGCGTTCAAGCGTCGCTAAGCCATCGTGACCGGCACCGTGGCTCCACGCCAGAGCCAGTCGCTCGCATGCGGAAATCGCGAGTTCAAATCCTGATTGGGGGGGGGTTCACTCGACTCATCTCTCCGCTTCTTTGTGGGGATGTCATCAGTGGTTGTCCTATGGATAAATTCGTCCTCTGCCATAGGAATGTGAGATTTCAACCACGAGATAAAGTGCAGATGAGCACCAGAGCTTCGATGCTTATTTCACTTTGCTGTTAGTGTGCGTGACCATTAATTTTAAGTCTTTTTTTTACGAGACTTTAGACTTGAGAGACTCGCATCGAGGGTGCACCTCTACGGAAGCTGTGGGTGCACGGCCTGCGTCCTTCGGTCGTGACAACACCAGCTGCTAACGCGGCAGCACTTGCCGCTTGTGCAGAAATTACCGAGTGCGGAGGTGGGGGTCGAGTCAATGCGGCCGAGGCCCGCACAGAATCATCGACACAACAGCGAGCATTCGATTGTCTGGGTCGCTGGTGCTGCTGGCGATGACGCTGCTCGTGCTGTGGCGCGCATCACTTTCCGACGGTGAAGGACTGCAGGCCCGTGATGGCGCGGCCCAGGATGAGGGCGTGGATGTCGTGTGTTCCTGTTTGAAGCGCACGCACACACACACACGCACACAATGTTGACTGGTGTGTGTGGTGCGGTCCTGTGTACGGTGCCGTGTTGTACTGTACTACGGCTGCCACGCTGCGAGACCTTCGTAGGTGTTGACGGCCTCCAGGTTGAGGACGTGTCGGATGACGTGGTACTCGTCAGCAATGCCGTTGCCGCCCAGCATGTCCCGTGCTGTGCGGGCGATATCCAGCGACTTCCCACACGAGTTCCTCTTCAGCATCGAGATCATCTCTGGTGCCGCCCTGACACGACACAAGACAAAGATCCCCTCTATAACCTTAGACTGTTGGGGCAAGTGATGTTCACGAGTGCCTTTAAAGGCTGGCACAGCACACCAGGGGGTGGGTGACCAATACCACAGCCAAGGCAATGTTTACAAATCGCACCAGATACTAATTTGAGGCTGAATCGACCTAGGGGAGACCAAGGACTGGTTCAGATAATCGTCACTGGTGTTGGCCGTGAGCACGAATTGAATTGAACCCGGGTTCGCCCAGTTGGTAGCGCAGCACGCTAACCGCTATACGACCGCTCTCCAAAAAGTCGCACATACTCCAGTCACCCGCTCACAAGCGGTCAATGGCCTAATCGGCACTCTTTTATTGCTACTACCATGGTTACTGTTCCCACGAACTTCACTCATCGATTGCTCCACCCATGTTGAGGACTCGGGTCTACCAGACACTGCTTCGTCTGAGCCACAATGTGTTTGACGCCACCACACTGCCGGTCACAACACTGCCCTTTCTGCTTCTTCCCTCGCACTGCTCCACCCTGGAATTCCCTCCCACCGTCTCTTACCTGAAGCCATTACAATGAACAACCTCGCTCGATTCCAGAAACGCAACTAACTTATCCATTGCAACTTTGAAAGTGCCGTTTGTTGCTAGCCGCTTGGCATGAGCCTTTGCTCGGCAACTCAAACAAAATCATGCCACGTTTGCACTTGGGCACTTGCACACACGAACGCACAACACACCCGTGACGCGTGCGTGCGAGTGGGTACGGGTTGAGTGGGTACGGGTTGAGTGGGTACGGGTTGAGTGGGTACGGGTTGAGTGGGTGAGCCAGCGTCGACGCACAGGCCCTGGTCCTTGAGCCGCCCCAGCTGTACGCAGGCCTGCAGGCCCAGCGAGATCTCCGTGAGCATGTCGGCCAGCTTCTTCTGCACCAGCTGGTTCCTCGCCAGCGGCACGCCGAACTGCATGCTGCATGACGACATGGCGACACGGCGCTGAGAGTGCTCCCTGTGAGCAGCAGCGATCTTTCCGTAGACGAGAGTCACCGCCCAGGGTCGCCAGACCCGGGGTGGGTTCCTCTGTCTACACCGCGAATTTGACTGGAAGAAAGTTCAACGCAGCAGCAGCGGCGGTACCATAACTCTGCACATCAATTCCAGCAAACCCGAACACAGATGCCAAATTTGCCGGACTGCCCGGGCGAAACCGGGACAGGTGGTGCCCACTCACCGGTCCATCGTGTACTGCCGCGCCGTGTGGAAGCAGAACTCGGCGGCGCCCAGAGCCCCCCACGCGATCCCGAAGCGAGCGTTGTTGAGGCAGCCGAAGGGGCCCTGCGGGCAGGAGACGGTGTCTCTTTATCACGTCGCCCAACGATAGGTCACCCGACATCACCACTCGTAACTCGACATCACTGAACGTAACATCACTCAATTGCTGTCGCTTAACGTCGCCTTATGTCGGCTAACATAATTTAACATTACTTATGTTCCATCAAGAGTACTAAGCCACGAAGGAAGGTTTCCTTACATGAAACGCGTGCATTCCATTCTATATTCACATTCATGAAAAATCTGAAATTCTGTTGAACATAACGACCGTCTAAATGTGTTGAGGCACTGGATCTAGACGCTCGGTCTCTGCCCCATGAGCCTCCGTCCCTCTCCCGCGTGTTTGTTTGGCTCGGCTGCCTGCGGCCCCGTTCAATGGGACACTCACCGCGAGCCCCGACACGCCGGGCAAGAGGTTCTCGGCCGGGACCTCGACGTCCTCCATGACGATCATGCCGGTGACCGACGCTCGCAGGGAGAATTTGCCGTTGATTTTTGGCGCTGAGAGGCCCGCCATGCCACGTTCCAGCACGAAGCCTCTCACCCGCCCATCCTCTTGCGTCTTGGCCCAAACCACAAACACGTCGGCGATTGGCGAGTTGGTGATCCTGCGGTACGGCGTGGGTCAACCACGTCGCCATTCGTGAGTGTATCAAGTCATTCATTTGTCAAGTCGTTCAATCATAAAGTCATTTAAAACCAATATTAAGCATCGTGTCGCGTTGTGTTCGATTGATGTACAGGATAAGTGGACACAACTTGCATGAGAGGGGAGTAAAATTGACCGAGCCTCACTGACTGCAGTGATGCGTGATCCATCATTCGCACCACATTGCGCTCTTTAGCATGCGTCTGAGTCTATGGATCTCGAAGTGAGTTTAGGCCTCATTGTGAGTCTACGCGATCCTTATAGTGACTGCAGTGAAGTGTAATCCATCACTTCACTAACATCATCGACCATATCCCGATCACGCCCGCTTGTGCAGGAAATAACAAACGAAATCCGTACGGCGGCTCCAGACGCCATCTAATGGCTGCTCCAAACTCAGCGTGCGTGCGTGCGTGCAGCGCGTTAAGCAGCGGGGATGACCACGCGGCGTGTGCGGTGTGTGTGTCTACCCTCACCACGTCTTGGTGCCGGTGAGCGTGTAGGTGTTGCCGCTGGCGTTGTAGCGCGCCCGCGTCTCCATGCCACCCGGATCGCTGCCGTGATTCGGCTCCGTGAGACCGAAGCAACCGACGATCTCTCCCTTCGCTGCAACGGTCACGGACCATGGTCTATCAACTGCTGGATGAAGGCCTCCCCATCATCATCATCACGAGCTGTGAATTATCCACTGCTGCTTTTTTCTGCGTTTAGTTTGTTGCCCTCCGATTAGCACGGTTGGCTACGTGCGGTGCGAAAGAAGTGTCCACATACGAGTCGCGGTCTATCCATGCCCAAAGCTCGGTGGCCCGGACCAGTGCTAAAAGGATAAGGTTTGCAAATTGCAAACGTGTTATACCCTGACAGCTGACGAGAGAGCAGCCCAGAACATGACCTGATGTCCCAAACCATCCCCACTTAAAAGCAACACGCACCCCATCTCACACCAAACATGATTGCCATCAGAAAATGATGGTTGCGAAGACTGCACTCATGTCCGAGAGAGTTTAAACGGCCAGATTACCGCAGCAACCGGCGTTTTTAAATGTGTTTACGCTTGTGCTCTGAACATAGCTAAAAACGGCAATATCCAACGAACAAGCCAAATTAAGTATTGATGCTCATCTGCTGGCGTCCGCACAGAACCGGCCAAATCGATGCAAGGGCCGCTATCGACGGGGTCGCCGTAACATCTCACCTAGCCGCGGCAGGTACTTGAGGCGCTGCTGCTCGGAGCCGTAAGCGTGGATGGGGTGCATGACGAGGGAGGACTGCACGCTCATCACGGAGCGGTAGCCGCTGTCCACCCGCTCCACCTCCCGCGCGATCAGCCCGTACGCCACGGACGAGACGCCCGCACAGCCGTAGCCTGCGGCGCACGGGGAGATGCATGGGGACACGGGGAGACGCACGTGGAGACGCATTGGGACACAAAGGGGGACCTGGGAAGATGCACAGGGGCCCACGCGGGGAGATGTATGGGGACATGGGGAGATGCACAGGGACACAGGGAGACACATCAGGACTTACAGGGATGCAAGGGAGATACAGAGGGACACACGAAGACACGGAGATGTGGAGACAAGGACGGTGAGTCATAGGGACACGGGTACAAGAGGATGTGAGGACAGGAGAGCAGGGGACATGGGAATTCAGGGACACAGACCCACATGAACACAGGGATGTGGGGATATAGAGACGTGTAAACGGATGTGTGAACAAGGGGAATGGAGATGCAGGAATCGAGGGGGCATGGGGATAAGGGGATGTGGAGACACGAGGGCCCAGGGACACAAATGAGAACATGGAGGCGCAGAGAGCAGGGACACGGGGTGCAGACGCTCGCACGTGCGCTGGTTATTGGTTGGTATGAATTCTCTACGCTTGCTGTGCGTGGTTGGGCTCATCGCCCCGTTTGTGCACTCGCTGTGTAAACCCTGCACGCACCTTTGATCGTTGGGCCCAGCACTCCCATCTCACCCATTTCTGACACGATCTCCCGGTCGAACACTGCAGATGCATAACCACAATAAATATGCAAACATACACGAACACATTCTAGAAACGAGCACGAACACATTCTAGACACTCATATCGATCACAACTTTCACAGTGCCGTTTCTTGCTGGCCGCTTCATGTGCTGCCCGTGTCACACAGCACGTGTCACGCAGCAGTTGTGACGCAGCACGTTTCGCCGGGGGCACCTTCGTTGCGGTTGGCCATGAGCACGCGCGGCATGAGCTTGTCCTGGCAGTAGGTGCGGAACGAATCTCGGATCATCACCTCCTCCTCCGTCAGCAGCGACTCCATGCACAGCCCGTCGCGCCAGCTGAACACTGGGGCCGAGTCTACACACACACACGAAGACAGCCTTAACAAACTGTTGGGGCAAGTGCTGTTAGCGAGTAGCACCTATGAAGCCCTGAACGGCACATGAGGGGGAGGGTGGCCAGCACCAAGCCCGGCTACCTTTGTCTCTATAGTGGCAATGATTACACACGGCACTAGGTATCCATCTGAAGCCGAGTCAACCTAGGGGAGGCCCAGGACCGGTTCTGATGATCATCACCCGTGAGCGGAAATCTATCTCGGGTCGCGTCAGGTTCGTAACGCAGTGCGCTAATCGTGGCACGACCGCTCGCCACGCACACATGCGCACAGACATGCATTGCAGTGGCGCTCCCAGTTCCTGCCTCTGTATTTGACAGAATTCAATGTAGGGCAGTCGGGGTGATTTGATGACCCAGCACTCACTCATTCACTCCGGTCACTTGCTCACCAAACTCGTGAGATGTATCATGTCCTCACCTTTGGCCTTGCCTTGCCCTGCCTTCCCATCCTCTGATTTTCCTAGGTCAAAAGTTTAGAGAAATTACAATCATGTGCGGCTTCAAGGTTACGCAACTGGCCACATCGTTAATGTATTGTTTCGCTTGTTACCCAGGAAAGCCGCACCGACTCAAGAGTATTTATTTTCTCGTGTTTTTCCAGCAGGGAGCAATCGCCGCTCTGCGTTTCCCAATCGCGGTGCGATGTTTCCCATTTAACAAATGTGGACCGTGACCCCTGGCACACCATGGCCTCCACTCTCCTTCCTCGTGGTGTCACGGGACTTTTAACGTCCACTGCGAGTGAAGCAGACGGCCAGCAGTTTTCTTTTTTACAGTAAATATGCACACCGCAGTGATAACCAGGGCGGCCGCTGGATTTGGACCGCTGGGCCATGACAAAGTCATCACCTGGCAACGCGTTTAAAAATACGCTGTTAAGTAACGGCACCGTTTATTCTTGGCAGCAAGGTTACCGAGTGGATGCTGTGATGATGTTGGATGATGATGACCCGTTGAGATGGATCACTTTGTTCGTTATGCCATGATTGTGATGATGATGCTAATAGGGGTCAGCGATGGTAGGATGATGGTGACTTTGAATAATTAAGATTATCACCAAGGATGAATGACCGCGACATTGGACAATAATGTTGAACATGATTATGACGATAGAGGTGATGATTGTGATCCCCTCTTCGCATACCCTGAGTAGCTGTAGCGGATGCTGTGCCGTATCTCCTGGTCACTCTTCTCAGCAGCTGCCCCAACAGCGCTGGAGCTCTAGCCTGGTATGCGAGCATGACTGCACACGCAGGAGGCACCACCGTCACCACCACCATCAAAATCGCCACCATCACACCTCCATCAACCACCATCACCACTTCCATCATCAAAACTACCACTATTACATCATCCATCACCACCATCATCAACATCAAAACCACCATCACCACCTCCATCATCATCAAAACCACGACTATTACCACCTCCATCATCACCACCGTAAGGTGCTTCTCATGCTCAGCCGTGATATGTCCCACTGCTGTTAAGCTGTCAACATTTCTCCCGCTCCCCAACAGTCCACATCCGTCTCAACTCGCACACACGAGCGGATTCCATCGCTCCGTCTCCACCACGGGTGTCCTTTCGGGGGGTGTGCTCCCTCTGTTGGTTGCCGTCTGCACCACCGGCCAGCAACTCCGAGACGGCAGCGGCGCGTCCTGGCGTGCCCAAGCCCGGCTAATTGCACACTCACTGCTCCTGGAAACATCTCGATACCCACTGCGTCCCTTCTCGTCCACGCGCCCCGGGGTTATAGAAGCGGCACCCAGAGGCGATGCCACCCCCAGCCAGCCATTGCAGATACCGCAGCAGCACGCGTGTGTGAAAGGTGATGGTGGTGATGGTGAGGACGGCGATTATGTGGGTAATGAGTAACGAGTGGCACGATGGATGGAGGTGATGTTAATGACGGTGCTGATGTTGAGGATGGCGATGTTGGTGGCTGATGTTGGTCATGCCAGAGTGATGACGATGTTGACGATGTTGCCGATGCCAGAGTGATGATGATGATGGTGGTGGCTGATGTTGATGATGCCAGAATGATGATGATGTTGAAGCCAGAGTGACGAAAACGACGATGGCCGGTGTTGATGATGCCCGCGTGATGATGATGTTGGTGGCTGATGTTGGTGATGCCCGCGTGATGGTTATGATGATGTTGAGGGGGTTATGATGACGCCCAAGACGTGACGGGAGCGCACTTCACCTGTCCTTGACTCTTTGTCACTTTCACGGCAACTCGTGCGAACACTCCACCACCGTGGGAGCCGCTCCAACCAATCACCACGCACAGCAGCAGCAGCAGCTGCTGGATCGCTCTCTGAGGGGGTGGGGTGGGGGTGCTGATCGTGAGTCCGTGACCCCAGCAGCTTCTCGACAACCTCGCCTAGGGAGACAATCTCGACCCCCCCCCGCTTCCCCTCACCTCTTCACGACACGAACCTCGTCTGTGGAGACAACCTCGACTCACCTCTTCACGACACGAACATCATCTGTGGACACAACCTCGTCTGTGGAGACGACTTCGACTCACCTCTTCACGACACGAAACTCGTCTGTGGAGACAACTTCGACTCACCTCTTCACGACACGAACCTCGTCTGTGGAGACAACTTCGACTCACCTCTTCACGACACGAACCTCGTCTGTGGAGACAACCTCGACTCACCTCTTCACGATACGAACCTCGTCTGTGGAGACAACCTCGACTCACCTCTTCACGACACGAACCTCGTCTGTGGAGACAACCTCAACTCACCTCTTCACGACACGAACCTCGTCTGTGGAGACAACCTCGACTCACCTCTTCACGACACGAACCTCGTCTGTGGAGACAACCTCGACTCACCTCTTCACGACACGAACCTCGTCTTTGGAGACAACCTCCACTCACCTCTTCATGACACGAACCTCGTCTTTGGAGACAACCTCCACTCACCTCTTCACGACACGAAACTCGTCTGTGGAGACAACCTCGACTCACCTCTTCACGACACGAACCTCGTCTGTGGAGACAACCTCGACTCACCTCTTCACGACACGAACCTCGTCTGTGGAGACAACCTCGACTCACCTCTTCACGACACGAACCTCGTCTGTGGAGACAACCTCGACTCACCTCTTCACGACACGAACCTCGTCTTTGGAGACAACCTCCACTCACCTCTTCATGACACGAACCTCGTCTTTGGAGACAACCTCCACTCACCTCTTCACGACACGAACCTCGTCTGTGGAGACAACCTCCACTCACCTCTTCATGACACGAACCTCGTCTTTGGAGACAACCTCCACTCACCTCTTCACGACACGAACCTCGTCTGTGGAGACAACCTCGACTCACCTCTTCACGACACGAACCTCGTCTTTGGAGACAACCTCCACTCACCTCTTCATGACACGAACCTCGTCTTTGGAGACAACCTCCACTCACCTCTTCACGACACGAACCTCGTCTGTGGAGACAACCTCCACTCACCTCTTCATGACACGAACCTCGTCTTTGGAGACAACTTCCACTCACCTCTTCACGACACGAACCTCGTCTGTGGAGACAACCTCGACTCACCTCTTCACGACACGAACCTCGTCTTTGGAGACAACCTCCACTCACCTCTTCATGACACGAACCTCGTCTTTGGAGACAACCTCCACTCACCTCTTCACGACACGAACCTCGTCTGTGGAGACAACCTCGACTCACCTCTTCACGACACGGGCACCTGCGGAGCTGGTGGCGCTGTTCGTGACAAGGGAATGGTTCTCTCCTGCGGGGCCTCCTTTACATTACCTACAACGGATACGCGGCGGCTCCTCCGTCCCTGCGGTACCGAGGGGGCCTGCCGATGCGCGCTGGGAAATTCGAACGGCGCCTCCTCCTGCGTGCTGATTGGTCGGGGCGGGGGGTGTGGGCGAGGGGCGATGGGCCGGACGATACCAACTCGATGGCGCGTGATTTCCCCCCCCCTCCCCTCTCTATAGTGGTACGGTCCTAGGCGAACAGTACACAACGTAGTAACTCAGATTGTAAATGACTTAAAACTTTTCGTGACTGCAGGAATTCATATTTTTGGGGTCTTTCGGTAAAGTCACGTAGATAGATTTCACCTGGAATGGAACTTTCTACAAACAGACTGATGGCACCCCAATGGGCTCCCCCCTATCTCCAGTTGTAGCCAACGTGTTCATGGAAAAATTTGAAACTGACGCCATCCAGACTGCCACTCTACGCCCGACCTTATGGAAGAGATACGTGGATGCCACTTTTGTTATCTGGCCACATGGCTTACCTGCTCTAGACCAATTCCTCGACCACATCAACTCCATACACCCAGCCATCAGATTTACCATGGAGGTCTAAAAAGAAGGCAAGCTACCCTTTTTGGATGTCTTAATTAAAAGGAGACCTGATGGTTCAATGAGCCACTCTGTTTACAGGAAAGCTACCCATACGGATGCTTACTTAAAACCGGATTCCCACCACCATCCATCCCAGAAGAACTCCCTCATCAAGACTCTATACCATAGAGCCCAATGCATTTCCGACCAGGATTACATTGCCAGTGAACTCAAACACGTACACCAAGCTCTCAAGGCTAATGGTTACTCCGACTACACAATCCGCAAAGCCATCACTCCAGTCATGAAGAAGGATCCCCTTGAGGAACCATTCAAAACCATCACCTTACCCTACATTGCGGGGGTCACAAAAAAGATCTCCAAAATCCAGAACAAACACAAGATCCAGGTCCGATTCAACACAGTACATAAAATCCGTGATCTGGTTACATCTGTAAAAGATGCTGTTCCAGATATACAGTACCCGGGCGTTTACAAACTAAAGTGCCTCTGTGGTAGCAGCTACATTGGAGAAACCAAACGACATATCTTGGACCGCATCTGCGAACATAAAGCAGACTTGAAACACGGTAGGACGAACTCCTCTGCCGTGGCAGATCACTGTTATAATTCAGTGGGCTCACATGACATTGACTTCTCCAAGACGGAGGTTCTTTGCAAGCCAACCGGCTACCATGAGAGATTCGTTCACGAGGCCATCCGCATATACAAGCACAGAGACAATTTCAACCGAGATGGATTCTGGCTTAGTAACCATTGGAAAGATGTTTTAAACCGTTTCGGTTCCTAAATAATTGTATTTTACGGTGACCTTCAGACCGCAGCCCTTTCAATGGCATTGCCTCTTAATACCTCTCACACCACGGTTAATGGTATATAACATGAGTATATATAGTTGGATTCATAGAATAAGACGTAGTATAATGTTACAATGTCTAATATTTTATAGTCTAAAGTATAGGGTAGTGTAAAGTAACGCATTGTATAATTCAAAGGTGGAATTTGTCTATGTTATACCATGTAGTTTAGATTGGAGGGTATACTATTGTATTACATAGTAGTCCTGTTTATAGCATAGTCATAATGCAACTCAGTACACAGCAGCGCACCTTGGCTGCAGGCACTTGTGTACCTTTTTAAATTGTTGTTTGTTTCCTACCAGCACCCCTCCCTCCTCCGCCCCCGAGGTGGGGGCTGGTAACATGCTGATCCAACTCTGCTAATCCAACTCCGCCCATACAGCTTTAAAAAAGACTCGGTCCTTGCGTGACAGCGTCCATTCAAGCTCTGTCTCCTGGATAGACCTGTTTCTTCACCTGAAGAAGGCCACTTGTGTTGTGACCGAAACGTCGTGAGAATTGTATTGTCTTATTTTGTTTTATTGTTTTATTCTCATTCTACGTGACTTTACCGGAAGAACCAAGAAGATCACGTAGATAGGTTCAAAGAAAATATCAGATTGTAAATGTTGTGGGCACGTTCTGTTTACGTGACAAACCTCACTAATTGGCTGTGTCGGGTGGTGGCGGGTTTAACGACACATTTACGCGATCTAAACCCCGCAAAAAACCTGCATTATGGAATTGCACATTGTTTAACTAATCCAGCAGTGAAATGGTCCTGGTAGATGATGCTGCTGCTGCTGCTGCTACAACACAAACTTCTGACAGCTCACCAGCATTGGTGCAAGCAAGCGTGGCTCTGCTTGTGAGACACACTGAGTGTTGAAACCGATTCAGAGTGTTACACTTAGCAAATGCTGCTAAAATAATGCAGTTTCTATAAGGCGGTGTGACTGATGGAATGTGTCAAATTACATTCGTGTGTCGAGGGGACAGACGCGTGGAGTCGTGTTGCCTGTCTTTAAAACATAATAATAAACGTTTCGTAGAGTCGGACTTTTGAGACCTCCACCAACTCTGCCTTCAGCCATGTGTGCTCTGATGGTCCATCGCCTGAAACGTCGCCTATTACAGGGTTCCCCTAAGCTTCATGCGGCAGATGCGTGCCGAGTAGCGCACACAGAGTAGGCACGACGTTCTTCCACGTCCCACCGCATTAGCCGCATATAGCGAATTCTGGGTCAAAATAAGTTGGGCGCATAAAGCGAGGGAGACCTGTGTATAGAGTACTGGGGATGGTTGAGTTGTATTTGTTTAACACGTAGTAGGAGTAGTAGGATTTCGCGACCAATATCATCCATAATATCGGTTTTTGTGAGTTAAATCGCTTAAATATAAATGTGTCTTTAGACCCGCCACCACCCGACACAGACAATTAGTAAGGTTTAAATCTTGACTTAAAGCTTTCGTGACTGCAGGAATTCATACTCTTTGGGTCTTTCGGTAAAGTCACGTAGATAGAAAAAGAATAAATAATCTTAGTAAATCAAAATTTAAGCTTTAAATCAAAATCTTTGTAAGGTTTGTCACGTAAACAGAACGTGCCAATTCGTTACTAGTACAGCACACCGGTGTGTTGGAGAGCAAATCCACAACAATTACAATCTGAGTACGACGTTTCGCCAGTAATTACAACTAGCTTCATCAGGCGACAGCCTATATTATGGATGAGTTGTATTTATGTGTTTAGGTGATTTAAAAACATATTTTTTGCACTTTGTACTGCTATCGTATTCTTATTTTGTTTGCTGTTGTAACGTTCTTACCCTATGCCCCTACTGGACACCTGTAAAAAAGAGCTTTATAGCTCATCGGATTCCTCCAGTATAAATAAATATTCCGACCTGATCCGATATTCCGTACATGCAGCAGTTTTATTTTTCTTTCGTCACGCGAACGTACTGCGCACGTGTGCGACCTGGTAAGTCCACTTCCCCCCCTACCCCTGCACGTGTGCGACCTGGTAGAGTCCACTTCCCCCACTACCCCTGCACGTGTGCGACCTGGTAGAGTCCACTTCCCCACCACCCCCCCCCCCATACGACTGCACGTGCGCGACTTGGTAGAGTCCACTTCCTCCCTACCCCTGCACGTGCGCGACCTGGTAGAGTCTACTCCCCCCCTCCCCTACAACTGCACGCGTGCGACGTGGTAGAGTCCATTTCCCCCCTATCCCGGGGGGAGCGGGGGGGGGCGTGTGGGGCGGTCTGTCCGCACTTGGTTTCGTCCTGACCCCCCCCACCACCCCGAAAGCGGAACCCGCGAAACGAGGCGGCGGAACTTCCCAAGCGCGGCGCCTTTCGCTTTAAATGACAGCGGCGTCACGGCGGCCGTAAGTGGACCCCCTCGCACGGCCAGACCGCGGCTACAACGCGTCCCGCGGCCTTCATCCAACCCCTGGGCTGTCCCTCCCCACGACCGCCGCGGCTGCCGTGCGAGGTTCGTGGTTCCGGGGAGCGAGCCGCGTAGAGGGGCGGGCGGAGTCCTCCAGGTGAGGCCTAGTGCCCGAAGGATGGTTCGGTCATTCGCGCGTAACCCACCTCGCACGGGCGTCCACGTCTGTGATGTTCGTTCGTTCGTTTGGTCGACCGGCGCCCGTGTGGATGTGTATCTTTATTAACCGGTGTGTGCGCGTTTGTTGTGTGCGTACGCGCGCGGTGTCAGATAATGGCGAGCGACGCGCCGTGGCGGTACAGTAAACCGGGTACATCCATCATCGTCGTATTTCTGGGTGGGTAAAATGAGTAGGGTACTATAAAAAATGTTTCAAAAGTCAGGAGTTGTTAGTCCCGTAATGAGCATCTTAGTAGGTGACAGAACGCCCTGTGCCCCGTGCAAGGCAAGTGTGTCAATCCACTGCTGGATGAGGACTCGGGGAGTTGTTTGATAATACTTCACCACGCTGGTCAGTGCGGGTTGGTGAAGGCAGAGGAACATATATGTGGGAGCTACATACGTGTGGGAGCTACATACGTGTGGGAGCTACATACGTGTGGGAGCTACATACGTGTGGGAGCTACATACGTGTGGGAGCTACATACGTGTGGGAGCTACATACGTGTGGGAGCTACATACGTGTGGGAGCTACATACGTGTGGGAGCTACATAGACGTACAGGACAATGTTCTACACAGCCCTCTGCATATCGTATTCATAATCACGCGATGCCTGTTGATGAACCGATATGCGCGCGCGCGTGTGTGTGGCTGAAGGCAGGGTTGGTGGATCACGCAGATCACCGTGAGCTGTGAGGCTGCGAGGTGGCCAGAAGGGGGCAGTGGCAGCAATTGCGTCCGTGAACACCGACAGATGTTGGTGGGTTTCCTCCGGGTTCTACAGCGTTCATCAGCAATACATATTGAGGATAAAAACACTTAGCAGTTGAGGATCCTTGTGGGAGAGTTCTGAGAAGCGGCGAAACTTCCCCGGGTCAACGCCGTGGTTATAATCGTCCCGCAAGTCGTCATTCAATTCAGGGGGATTCCAGTGGAAGCGCATGAATGCCAAACAAAATGCATCACTCAAAGTGGAAAAAAAGTGGTTATATTAATGGTGAGACTTTTTTTTATAAGGGCACTACTCCATGGAGATGTTTGGCCATGAATTCCGTTCATGAGAGTTTGGCTTCATGTAGGTGAAGACCAATCGTACTGTAATGGAAGGAAAGCCCCAACACAGCTCCCTCAAAAGCCGGGTCCAGTCAGCCAATTTACTGTACTGCCACCCTCTGGCCAGCAAGCAAAACCGACCGGTCAGTTTCTTCAATTCTCGTTCGCTTGAATAAACATGGCCTATTCGAGTGAAAAGGCAACGCAGCAACCCCCCCCCCCCCCCCCCACGTGAGAGAGGAGGATGAGGGGGAGGCGAAGGACACTAACTGGCAGGGTTCCAGTGGTCACTCGGCCTCGTAAAGGAACCCAGGATGTGGGGGCCCAGCGTAAAAGCCATTGTGTTGCCATCTGGGGTCCTGTACCCTGCTACAATCGCCAAGGCAGGTGGGGGCTCGCAAGTTACGTAATTTATGTCCTAATTCGGAACTCTGTGATTTAGTAAGAGTGGCTTGAGAGTGAACCACCACCCACCTTCCTTGTGTCCCATCGAAGCGCTGCTCTTTGTAACCGCTATGAAGCCCTGTAAGCCACCCTGTGGGGCTGAATACCTTTTACAACCCAGTGTTCGATCCACTGCTGGATCGAGGTCTCCTCTCCACTTTGTGATGCACATGGTGGGAGCCGTTTGACCCAAACGTTGTTCTGCTGGTCGGTGCGGATTGGTGAAGGGGCTGGAGCCCAGGACAGGTTCAGACATCGCTCGCCACCCATGTTGGTGCCCCCCGCTCTTGTAAATACATTGAGCAATTTAGCTTTTTTTTGTCGTCCGGGATTCGTATTTATCTGTTAAAAGCTTCACCGAGTCTCTATGATTTTCAGTAGGGCCCTGCTGCTGTATTGCAATGTTTGGCTAGTGTGTGTGTGTGGCAACGCCATCACCCGCTGTTTCTCGTAATTATTTTTTTTGCGAACAATTATCGACAACAACTTTAAAAAAAAATTACGACCCAAATCACAATTTGCGCGACCGCCACCACCAACACCGCACCCAGTTTCCGCTGAGCGCGTTTGCGACCGGGCATTCTTATTTTTGGTCGCCCGATGCTGGCGAGCGATTAAGCCCAGCATGTGATTTGCGGATGAGGCTTAACTGGATTGTTTCTGCAAGAAGAGGGCTCAGGCAGGTTAGGACTGGCGCTTATCAGAGTGCCCACCCCTGACGATGACCCAGTTCCAACAAAGGCAGTATTGTCTGATGGGTGAACTCGAATTTTAAAAGATAAAGTTTTAACTCTTGCTCAGCACAGACCCAAAGGCCCCAAAAACGTCAAGCGGCCAGCATCAAGCAGCACTGTGAAAGTCGTAATCGATAGTCTAACAAGTTACTTGAATTGAGCAGGGTTATTATTTTTATTGTTATACAAGCTTGGGAAAAGAGACGATTGGAGGGGATTTCAAATTGGCGCAGTGTGAGGAAAGATGCAAAAAGAGAAGCGTTGTGATCTGCAGTGCGGTGGTGAGGAGTGGATGGATGAGTGAGTTGGTGAGTGGGTGAGAATGGGTGTGTTGTTGTTGTTGGTTGTGTATGTATTTATGGTCCTGGAGGAACCCCTCGAAGTGCACCTGGCCTGGCACAGGCGCCGTGGCGACGTCACCGTCACTTTGTGGCGAATGGCGGCTATTGGTATTTATGTTGGACTTCTTTCGCACCGTGCGTAGCCAACCGTGCTAATCGGAGGTGTGGGTGGGTGGGGGGACGATGAACGCAAAAAAAAGCAGTTGTAAAGAAATTATTTTTCAATTTCGAAAAGTTTCAACCAAAAAGGAAACGAGTTGCGGCCTGCAGGGTGGTGATTGACCGCGATGGATGAGATTGCCGACCGAATCGTGAACATGCGAGGAGGCGTCGGTGACCGAGGTTCATAGCTGTCCGAATAAGGAAGTGCATGAGAGCGCGGCCCTTCATCGCTGCAAAAAAGATGTAATAACAAAAAATGCCCTTTTCATCCAGGAAAACCTCATTGAGTCTCAAGACTGTTCAGAAGGGTCCTGCTGTATTCGGGATGTTTGGCTAATTCGTTCTTAAATCAGGGTTTTGCTTCAAGTGGGAGGAAACTTGGAGAACCAGGAGGAACCCCACATATGCGAGGAGATCATCATGCTCACTCTAAAACTTTAAACTTTTTATATTTTACCAGGGAAGGCCCATTGAGCTATGTCGCTTTTTTTCAGAAGTGACCTGGCAACAAATGATAGCTCAACGAAGTTGCTTATGTCGAAATTTATAGCAGCCCAATGCTCTTAACGTCGCCGATTCTAAAGGTGGAGGGGAAAACTGGAGGACCCGGAGAAAAATCCACGCGACCACGGGGAGAACACCCAAACTCCAAATATACAGGCGTCGGGGTTGGCATTGAATCCACGACCTCCTGTATACCAGGCGAGGTAGTTAACATTTCACCACCACAGCGTCCCTTGTTCAGCTCACTGACCTACTTGCTGTCCTGTCATCTAGAAGAGAGTGGGGGGCGTCTCATACTCAGAATAAAAATGTGTTTTCTATCCACAAACTCGAGATTACAGGCGCCCACCACCACGCCCATAACTTCCCCTGTGTTTATCTTTAGATGCAGTGTGTACTTGTAGCTAATGTCCCATGCTAATCGGTGGCGCCAGCAACAGAAATGTTTATTTTGCTGATTGGCAACGTTTTTTGTAATCGGCAGTTTCATTCAATCCGCTAAACCCTTAACTTAAAACGAAAGCCCATTGTGACCAAAAGTGTAATTTTTCACAGAATAGCTTGTTCATCGAGAAATTCTACAGTGATAATATACAGCCTTTTTATACATTTATGTATTTTAAACTTACAAACAAGAGTATTCTAAATTTCCTGAAATGTGTTTTGGCCAAGATTCCAATTTGCTTGCATTTGCTCTAATTTACACTTTGCTTCCTTTATCGTGACTGTCTTTTCTTGCTGTTGGTCTTGTCAGTGTAGAGACCCAGGTGCGGTCGCTCTTGCAAGCGAGTCTCGCGCTCGTCACAAGTTCTCGCTTGGGTAAAACAATTTGACGCGTGAACTTCTACTGCAGATCGGCCCCTACGCAGCTATCCCACGCACGCGTTTGCCGAGCGCCAGGCCTGGCTGCACTTGGCTGCGGTAGCAGGGACAGTCGCCATGTGGCTGCCAGGACCCCCACCCACCAACACTGCTGCGTGCTGTGAGCCGGAGTGTTGTGAGCCGGAGCTGCCCCTCGTTACGCAAGCGGCTGCCGTAAATTCTGGACGCCGGTAAATTCACGTCCCAGTGTGACTGTACTGGCGCGGTGAGCAGTGGGGGCCGGTCGTGGTGAGACGGAGGGGGGGTGGCGTGATATGGCGTGATGCATAGTACAGGCATGCACGCCTTTCTATAAACATGCAAATAAAGACAGAAGCATGCACACACCTCCATACATACCCGTATAGACATACACACACCTCCGTACATACCTAGATACAACAAGAACAACCACCATTCGCCACCAAGTGGCGGTGACGTCACTACGGCGCTTGTGCCAGGCTATGTGCACGTTGAGGCCACGTGAAGTGTCGAACGCCCGCTGGCAGGAGGTCACGGGGCAGGCCCAGGTGCCACGGGTCGACCTGAGATGACTGGTCGATACACAACTTGTGCTCCCTACTGTGCCAACGTGCTGTGCTTTAGCCACCCAGCGCTCCGCTCGTTGTTGCGAGCGTCGTTCCTCTGCCCTCCGTTGTTGTTGGGAGGTGACTGCCTCCAACTACCCAGTAGCGTCCTTCATGAGCCTCCTCCACAGAGGCCGATCTTGATATGGCTGGTACCAGTCATTGTTGGAGGGTGACTGCCTCCAACTGCCCAGGAGCGTTCTTCACGAGCCTCCTCCACAGAGGCCGATCTTGATATGGCTGGTACCAGTCATCGGCAAGTCCATTCAGCTCCACATCCTCTTATACCACATCACTCCATCTCTTCTCTAGCCCGTGTTGTGCCCGTTTAGCCCCCTCTATCCGGCCGAAAAAAAGCTGTTAAGGCATGCGGTGGCTGGATATGCGGGCTACGTGACCCAGCCAGCGCAGCATTGCCTGCCGGAGGAGCTCACCGATGGGACTTTGTCCAGATCTTTCAAGGATTTGTGAGCTCTTCACTCAATCCAGCCTGGTTAAACCCAGGATGGATCGTAGGCAGGCCAGCCTGAATGTTTCTAACCGACGAAGATGTTCGATTAGGGGGTCCATGTTTTGCAAGCGTAGAGAAGGGCATGACATGAAGCTTTGTGGAGCGACAGACCAGGTAGCTTCCCCACAGCGTTACGCAACCGATGAAAAAATAAGGCCGCTCGACTGATTCAGAGTGAGACCTCTGCTGTCAAACCGGAGCCGGTCATGAGCACACTGCCCAGGTATGGGAAACTCTCCACTCTCTCCACAACTGCCCCATCACCAATTGGGAGTTGTGGGGGTGGAGTGTCTGATGGTACAAAATCCCCAAGCAGGTGCTGAGTTTTGGTGGGGCTGATGGTAAGGTCCCACCTCTTAGTGGCACGCTCCAGTCTCAGCAGCAGCGTCTCCAACTCCTCCTCTGAGTGAGCTGCAATTACCAAATCATCGGCATACATAACATGTTAACCAATAGGGAGCCATCCCTTGACCACACCCGGGCATCGATCAGCCTCCCATTGTATTCGTACCAGATGGAAATTCCGCCGGTACAGCTACTGAAGGCTTCACGAACTACGTGGTCAAAATAGATATTAAATAATTTGGGAGCCAGAGGACATATTCTAGATGTAAAGCTTTCGTGACTACTAGGATCCATACTCTTTGGTTCTATTGGGTAAAGTTACGTAGGTGAAAATAAAATAACAAAAAATCACGACGTTTCGGCCACAACACAAGCGGCCTTCATCAGAGGACATCCCTGTCGCACCCCAAGGTGAACAGGGAATGGCTCTGACTCCCGGCCACGTAGTTTTACCTGGGCCCGCTCACCATCATGAAGGTCCTTAATAATCGTGAGCAGAAAGTCAGGGACTCCGAAAAATAAATATACCTCCATACATACCGGTATAGACACACACACACATACCTCCAAACATACCGACATAGAGATGCACACACCTCCATACAAAGACAAAGATCCCCCGTATGGACTTAATATACGTTTGGGGCAAGTGCTGTTAGCGTACACCTGTGAAGTGATACGGCACACTAGGGGTGGGGGTGGCCATCACTCCAGCCAAGCCGCCTTTGTCTCCGCAGTGGCAATGGTTACACACCACACCAGGTACTCATCTGAGGCTGAGTCGACAAACGGGAGGCCATGAGCGGGAATCGAACTTGTGTCGCCAGGTTCGTAGCACAGTGCGCTAACCACTACATTACCGCTCCTCATACATAGACATACACACAACAAAGCAGACACCCATCTGCATACAAAGCCCATACACACATCTCTATGACACACACATGGTAAAACTATAACACACACCCCTATACAATGAAAAGAGCAACCGCTGGCGGTGACATTACCACAGCACTTGTGCCAGGCTAGGTGCACTTGAGGCCATGTGAAGTGTCGGAAGGCTTGCTGGCAGGAGGTCATGGGGCAGGCCCCGGTGTTATGAGTCGACTGACTGAGATGACTGGCAGATGCACCACTTGGGCCCACAACCTCGTCATTTTAGCTGACAGACTGCCTCCTTCACACAGACGTTCTCGCACGTACCCCCACACGAACACACACACCCCAAGCACACCGCATACTCGTATTCCTGCAACACATGCACATACGCAAGTAATCCACACGTGCCCCGTGCAGTGAATACCTCCACACTTCAAAACACGCAATTCAATGCATGCCCCCTATCATACACGCTCGTATACACAACTGCACACACTGGCGTGAACACGCCCACCCACACACACCCCCACGCACGTCACAGCACATCTGCTGGTGTTTACCGTTCTCTCTCTGCCCCCTGTCAGTGCTGGCCCGTGCGTGCTGTGGGAGAGTGGGGAGAGTGATCACTCCCACACGTTGCCGTGGGCTCAAACTCGCTGAAACTTACACGGAGGCCTTATTTGTTAGAAACACTGTGCTGCCGCAAGGGGGCAGGGCGTTGGGGGCGGGGGGGAACTTGCAGTGTCGCGTTTGTTGTTGCCAGAGCGGCGAGCACAGCGAGTGGGTTAATTTCCATCTGTAAGCGGAATGGAGCGTTACCCCCATCCGACCCCCCCCCCCCCCGGCATGCATAGGCTTTCTCAGGTTCAGTTTCCTACCCACGTGCAGAACCACATAGTTACGTGATGACCTTTTAACACGGTGATTGGAGACCATCAACGCGCTGCACTTTCGGATCCCTGCTTATAAATCGCGGCTCGCTCCGTGCGTGTCCGCGAGCCTCCATGCGTTTGGGCTTCTCTGTGCGAGTCCGTCGGTGTCTATGTACGACTGGACATCTGTAAAAAAAAAGAGCTTCGTAGCTTATCGGATTCTGGTGTAAATCTATGGATCTCAATGTCAGTCGGACCGTTACTGGGCAGAGACCATTAAGCCGCTCACACCTGGGGGCCGGTTTACTCGCAGCGACCAAAAATCCTGGCTTCAAATCCAGGTTGCCTCGGTGGCGCTGGCTCGGCGCTCTGACCTTCGAGCCACCCTGGCCTCCTCCCGCCTTCGCCCGCTGGCTTGTTAGCGCGAGCAAGCGTCGCTCCGCTTGTGGCGAGCTCGGAACTCTTGAGGCGGCACGGCCGCTGTTTTTGTGGAGCAGCTGCGAGTGCATCCACAAGGGGGGGGTGGGGGGTGGCCTTGGCTCCTGCGTTTTGTTTTTTGGCCCGTGGTTTTTTTCCACGGGGCAACTGCATTTCCTAATGGCGGGGGGCCCTTTCACAATATGCCCGTTGCGAGTGTTTTTCGCGATTCTTGATGCGAGTGTTTTTTCGCGATCGCGTGTCGGATAAGGGAGGAGGAGGCCGCCCCTCTCTCTATCTCTGCTATCGTAGAGCGAGTGCTGAGAAGTAGCCGTGTCGCTCAGGGGTATTTGTAATGGCTGACAGTGAGCAACGAGGCCATACCCGTCTCCTGTTTACAGCCCCCCCTGGGTCAGTTGGTGGAAGTTCCACGCTCCTATGGCAGGGGAAGTATGTCCATTGCACAATCACTGTTGGTTTCACAAATGTTGCTCGCTCGTCTCATCAACCCTGTAGGGGGGATGATGGTTTAATTCACACCCCCCCACACCAGGAATTGAACTCTTAACCTTCCGATGGAGGGTGGAGCATGCTGGACACTGGGGCAGTCCACATTCTGGTTATTGTTTTGAATTTGGACTGCACAAAAAATGTTAATCTGAGACTGGTCATCAGGAAACTTGACCAAATCGTTTTTATCAAATGCCACATTGTGTGTGTGGGATATCATCTCATCTCCAATTATTATACCCTTCCATCTCCTTATATTTGTGTCCTCTGAGAAGGGCCATCGCCTGAAACCTCGCCGATTGTCTGCATTCCCGGCCACTGTCAAAACCGCAGCGCTTTTGACAGATGGTGGCTATTGAAATAAATTGTCTCCTCCCGCCGGGTGTCTCGCGGCTCGGTGAGGAGCGTCGCGATTGTTTTTAGAGCCTGTGCCTACTCGGCTCCCCACGTCTCTCTTGCAGGTTCGTGGCGTGGCTGTACGCACGCACGCACGCACGTACGGACGGGGCAACGCTCTGCCCGCAATGCCCTCAGCGCTGCTGCCGTAACCGCGAGTGTAGAGTTGCCGACGTGGTTTGGACACGACACCTGATGTCCGTCGTTCCGAGCATCCGCCCAGGTCAACGGTTCTCGGGGAAAACTCGCCAGCGGGCCGCGTGACGCCTGGCCGCCGCCGCAAGCCTTGGAGCGGAGACGCGGTAGGTGACGTCACCGCAGACCGTACGCTAAAACCGACGCTCTAAACGGAACCAAAGAGAAACGATCGACAGCAAAAACCAATAGCTGCTGCAGTAAAAACAGCAGCCATCATCGTTTAACATTTATCCCGCGCCTCCCATGTAGCGCATCTCAAGGTGCGAGTGTTTACAACCGCAGTAGCGACCGCAGCAGGGCCGTAGCAGCAAAGTCAAGATCATTTTGTTTAACCAGGTGAGGACTCGAGAGAGCGAGAGAGAGAGAGAGAAAGAGACGGGAGTGACCTGCTGCCACCTAGCAGCTGCAGCGGCGCAACCGGCTCGCTCGTGAAGGGCGATGGCTCTCGCGCTCAACAAGGTGTTCAATAAGGACAAGACGTTCCGGCCGAAGCGCAAGTTTGAGCCGGGCACGCAGCGCTTCGAGCTGCACAAGCGGGCGCAGGCCTCGCTGCACTCGGGCCTCGACCTGCGCACCGTCGTGCAGCTGCCGGCCGACGAGGACGCCAATGACTGGATGGCGGTGCACGTCGTCGACTTCTTCAACCGCGTCAACCTCATCTACGGCACGGTGGGGGAGTTCTGCACGGCCCACACGTGCCCCGTCATGTCGGGCGGCCCGCGCTACGAGTACCGCTGGCAGGACGACGGCGCATACCGTCGCCCCACCGCCGTGCCGGCGCCGCAGTACATGAGCCTGCTCATGGACTGGATCGAGGCGCAGATCAACAACGAGCACATCTTCCCCACCAGCACCGGTAGGCACGCCTGCTGCTGCTGCTGCTCGCTCCTCGCTGCACATTGCTCGCTGCACACTGCAAGCTGGTCGCTGCACGTTGCACCCTGCACGCTGCTCGCTGCAAGCTGCTCCCTGCAAACTGCTTGCTGCAAACGACACAGTGCTCGCTGCTCACAGCTCGCAGCTGCTGTAATCACAGTTGCTGAACACAGGCCCAAAGACCCAGCATGCCAAGTGGCCCGCAACAAAACTCCCAATTCTTGCAGGCATTGCTTTCCCATATCGTGACCACAAGACTTGATTTTAACCGAGAGGTGACCGGGTCAGAGGCCAGAGCGCCGAGCCGGTGCCGCCGAGGTCCTTGGCTCGATCCGAGCGGCTACCGGTCATTGAACCGGGTCCTTGAGTGCAGCGCGTTGATGGTCTCAGGCCGGTCACCAATGACTACAAAATCCCCATCACGATTGTTTCAGCTCTGAGAATGAAAATATTGCTTCGATCGTCGTGCGACGAACCTCGCTCGCACGTGGAGAGCGAGGTGGGGAAGTGCCGCCCTCGGAAGGCAGCTCTGTGATATCCGCTTCCGTGGACCGTTCTTCAACACGAAGCATCGTGGAGGGGGAAATTGATCGACAAACAAATTCGAATCGATGCTTTGTTACGTGCTCGCTGAGTCACCGCCTGCAAGGCCATCCCGGCGAGCAGGATGTAACTCCGTCTACGCGAGACGTCATCACGGGAGGTATTGCGCACAGCCGCGCGTGGAGTGGCGTCGAGTAGCCGCTCACTTCACAGAGCACCTTCACCCTCCCCCCGTCACCTGGAGTCTGAGAGCCTTGCGGCTTCCAGCAGCTGTAGCGTTGTAGTAGCAGGAGTGCAAACAACACGCCCGAGTCACACGCGTGCCCAGGCTTCCCGGCCATGAGCTCATTGCCACGAGTGACTGAGCAGGTGTGTGTACAGGTGCCTGTGTGGGTGTGTGTGTGTGTGTGCGTGCGTGTGCGGAGTGGTAGTGTAGTAATTAGCAGACTGCACTTAGAACCTGGTGATCTGAGTTGGCTTTCCGCTCGCAGCAATTATCAGTGGCGAATATCTAAAAAAACAATGTCCTGACCTCCCCACGTCGACTCAACCTTAAAAGATTGCCTGGTCCAGTGTGTAATCAATTTTACGGCGGAGGGAAGAGGCGGCCGGGCATGGTCCCGGCCACACCACCCACTCATATGCCACTTAAAACTTCATGGGTGCTTGCTGACACCACTTGCCCTAAATATACTGCTCATGCCATTGGGGAATGTCAGCATTGGTTCAATACCAGCACTGGACTGGCTATGACATTCAATGTCTCATCAGCAAAGTCAGGCTTGTTGAAACCAGCACTGGTGAAATGCCAGATGTTTACAGGCAAGTTTCAGCACCGACTCCGTAATACGCAACGCAGAAAAATCATTGGCGGTCACCGTGGAATGAGTCACAAAATAAATAATTCTCCGTGCCGCGTCCGGTGGTGTTTTGAGCGATGACGTCATCTTCCTCGGGGTAGATGCAGCCGGAACGGTCTGGCTACGAGCCGCACAACCGAGCAACTTGCACTACTCGCGGCCAGGGCTGTTCAACGACGACCGGTGACCAATTTCAGAATCGGTTCAGAGTCGGGAACCGGTAGCCGATTCCATTGGAATGCGAGTAATAATTGCACCGATTGACGTACGAGAACCGCACTTTGACCCACCTCCGATTAGCACGGTTGGCTACGTTCGGCGCAAAAGAAGTTCAGCATACATACGAGGCGCAGTCCTGCAATCCGCTTGCATGCACACACTGCTAGTAGAAGGGGCCTCCACTCAAGGGAGCTCTGGAGAGCCACTGGATAGTGGTGTTTGTATGTTGAACTCCTTGATCTACTCTTCATCTTGGAAGAGGTAGGCGTGCCAATACTCTACCCCACCGCGTGCGGCCTGCCCGATAACAGACCAACTGTGGCTGAATTCATTTACACCGCTGCTGGGCGGGCAGAGGCGGTGGAGAGATTCTAGAAACTTCTTCCCCATTAATAATAATAGGGTTTTCCCCTTTTTTCTGGCAAACAAAACTGAAACCTTTTTTTACAAGGATTCATGTCTGCATTAACCACAATACCTGCAGTCAAAATGCAAACAAAAAACATACTATGATAATATATGCATTGTCCTTGAAACTGATTGGTCCACACCAAGGGACGGCTTTCTTTTTACAGCCGTACGCCTTCTGGCGTCATCAAAAGAAAGCCGTCCCTTGGTGTGGACCAATCAATGTCAAGGACAATGCATATATTATCATAGTATGTTTTTTGTTTGCATTTTGACTGCAGGTATTGTGGTTAATGCAGACATGAATCCTTGTTAAAAGGTTTCAGTTTTGTTGCCAGAAAAAAGGGGAGAAACCCTATTATTACATTTTGGTACTGGCAAAGGAGGTCTAATGATGTAGATTTTTTCCCCATTGTTTTGACGGCCGTGCCGGGAGGTGGAATCGAACCGTGTGGTGCTGACCGTTCACACCGCCGCCGTGGGTAGAGAAAGACCCCCTTACATACTTTTTTCTTCGGTGCAGAAAACCGGTATTAGCCGGTTTTTACAGCGTTTCCTTCTCGCCGTTATCATGGCAAAATGCAAAAAAACTTTCAACAAACGCTCATAACCCCACGCACGTGCAGACGCACGCACGCAGTGCTCGCGGAGCAGAGGAAGTAGCCTTGTTGCACCACATAATTGTGCACGTGTTTGTTTGTGTGTTTGACTGGGTGCGATATTCATCGCATAAATGCAAACCGTGTAAGGTGTAGATTTTTAAAAAATCCTATGTATCTGCGCATAGGTGTATGCGAGTACGTGTGTGTGGGTGCGCGTGTAGTTTGCGTGGGGAGCGGTAGTGCAGTGGTTATCGCTACGCTCGCTTTGAACCTGGCGACCCCAGTTCGATTCCCAGCAACCAGTGATGATTATTTGAACCGATCCTGGGCCTCTCCCCTAGGTTGACTCAAATGAGTACCTGGTGTGGTGTGTAAATATCGCCGTGCCGGCCTTCATAGGTGTTTGTTGGCGTGTATGTGCTTGCGTGTCTGTGCATGTGTGTGCATTTGTGTGCGTTTATATCTTGCGTTGGAGTGTTTGTGCACGTGAGTGCGTGCGTGCGTACCCGTCTTTACATGTCTGCTGCGTGTGTGCGCGCGCCTGTCAGTCGACGCCCTCGAGGGATTTTCCAGGGGGGGGGGGGGGGGGGTATCTCGCTAAGGGGAATGAGTTGTGTGCAAGAGAGAGCACCGAGGTGAGCCGTGGGATTCCCTGCAGCTGCCAGCGGAGCGCAGCGCCGGGCAGCCTCGCCGCATCGCCCGGCGCCGCGGCGACCGAGCAGCAGCGCTGGGGAGGGAGGGTGCCGAAGGGGGGGCGAACGCTCGCCGTGCAGAGGCGGCCCGGTGGGGCCCGGTGGCCGCGCTGGGCAGCCGGCATTGCTGAGATCGCGGGTTCCATTCTGCGTGTGAGACGTCCGATCCGGGTTAAACCGGGTTCTGATGAAACCGCGTTCTGGGTAAACCAGGTTCTCAAGCGCAGCGAGAGCTGATGGTCCAGAGCGTGGCCACGAGGAATATGTTGAGATGAGACGCGCTGTGATATTCTGGGGCGGTAAAGCAAGCGGCACTGCATATACAGAGATCCATACCCTGATGGCAAGTACACACACACACACATTCATGTTCCTGGAGCTACAGCTATTAAAACAGTCTCCTCTCCCCTTGCCTCCTCACCTCCCTCCTCGCCTCCGTGGTTCCCATCTTGCCAGGTGTCCCCTTCCCCAAGAACTTCCAGCAGGTCTGCAAGAAGATCCTGACGCGTCTGTTCCGGGTCTTTGTCCACGTGTACATCCACCACTTTGACCGCATCTCGGCCATGGGAGCCGAGGCCCACGTGAACACCTGCTACAAGCACTTCTACTTCTTCACCACGGCGTTCAACCTCATCGACCGGCGTGAGCTCGAGCCCCTGGTAAGCGCCCTGGTGAAGTTTTGAGCCCATAGTAGGCTCTGTAGAGGGTCTTGATACCTTGCTAGGCTCTGTAAAGGATATTTGAACATTGGCGGGCCCTGTATAGGATCTTGGAACCTTGGTGGGTGCTATAAAGGATCTTGAGCCATTGGTATAAACTCTCCTATGTAATAATAATTATTCGGTTTACCCAGGAAAACACGGACTCGTTTTTGCAGCGTCCTTAGGAGACGTCGTCAAGCTCCACGCGCCGCCGCCTCGCACACGGCTCGGACCGCTCTGCAGTCGCCGCTAATTTCATCGTGCTGGCCTCTCGCCACACCGGGACGCGTTCCCACCGAAATCCAGTCGTGCGCTTCGTCGTTCCCTGCGATGAAATCCGCGTGTCCGCTCTCCCGCTTTGCCGTTTGCAGAAGGAGATGACGCTGAAGATGTGTCACTGAAGATGCGTCGCAGATGGCCGTGCAAAGCTTCTCTGGTGCCCAGCGTCTCCCGTGCCACCGTCGTCGCCTTCCTGCACATTGCAGCCTCACTGCCTTTTATCCACAATGGGACCTCCCTCAGCCGCTCGCTCGCTCGCTCGCTCACTCGGCCGCACTCTCTGTAACTAGCTCACAGGCGCGCTTGCTCGCTCGCGGACGGAGAGTGAGTGAGAGCGAGCGACACTCGCTGCTCGTGTCGCTCCGCGCCACTGAATGTAGCTGCCAGCAGCTTCTCCCCCCCCCCCGCCCCCGTCGCCTTCCAAACCTTCCGAATAATTCCTCATCACCGCGTCCTCCTCCTCGTCACGTCCTCTACCCATCGTGCCTTCTTCACTTGAATGTGACCATCACCGCGGTTGTAGACGGACACGCCCAGGGCTTAATGCCATCTGGAAAATAATTATGCACCCGGCACACCGCATCCGGCGTACTTATCGCTACGGGCTATGGCCCGCTACCCTTAGTCACGTGCCACCTACTCCAGCGTATACGAGGAGTTGAGCCCTGGACATACGTCAAGCAGCCTCCAGCTGTGGGCCTCACAGACACCGGTACATGACCACTTGGCCATGGGTCCGTGAGGGCACTACGCAGCCTAAGGGAGAGGCTGCTTCTCTTCCACATTTCAATGGATTTTTTTAAACAAATCAACGTGCGTGCTAACGACGTGTTGTAGGGTGCATTGATTTCAGTCGTAGGATTTCGCGGTCAATAAATAGGATTAAAAATTGATGTTTGGCTAGGCCGCGTAATGGTCCTAGCCAAATTTGTGTCGTCAAAACCCTCCACAACCTGGCAAAGTCCTGCATGATAAATTGTCACGCGATGCGAGCGTTTTAACAGCGCGACATTTATATTGTTTCGGCTCACTCGGGCCGGAAGGTGCCTTTATTCTGACTTCCTGGAACTTGTCCTTGAAGATGCTCGACGCAGTTTCAAACGAGGTGTCGCCTATCTAATCGCTCAACTTGGCTGTGAGAATTGTCGTTGAGATTACCGGTGAGGGAGCTGAAATGATCACGGGTCGGCGCGTTAAAAAACGCTTGCACGCAACAACGGTTTAATTCGACTGCGTTGGGCCGGCGGAGGATTTTGACGACCGAAATTTGCCCCACATCATTAACGTGGAATCGAATCGTTCGGGCTTGGGTCGCCCGACCGCAGCGACGACACTGGGACCCCCAAGTCTAGCGAGTCCGACGGTCTCGGCCCGGTCACCGACGTCGGCACGTTGAGCCGCGTCGTTCGTTAGTTTGGCTAAATCGGATAAACGGCTCGAGAGCAGGGCGTGCCAGACGGCCGCCACTCCTCCTCGTGTAGACGAGAGGTCATCGAAGCGACCCCGGAAGTAGTTTTGTGTCCTCTTCCAGAGGCTGTTCTCCAACACGCGGCGGCGGCGGTTCACTTGCTCTCTGCCAGAGACAGTAAAACCTTGGATTGCGAGTTATTTGGTCTGCGAGTGTTTTGCAAGACGAGCAAATTTTTTAAATAAATATTAATTTTATAAACGAGCGACGTCTTGCAATACGAGCAGTGCACGTGTATACGCCTTGTACTGCCGAGCGTCACGTGATCACAACTGATATACGAGTGGTTTGATATACGAGTGCTTTGGATTACAAACACGTTTCCGGAACGAATTATGCTCGCAATCCAAGGTTTGACTGTACCTTCGTCCCGTGACGGCGGAGTGCAAAACAGCGCAGCGGTTGGGCGATGACGCGGAGAAAATGAAAACCAGGCCGCAATCGGGGTTTCTCTGTTGCCCCGTTATGGGACCTCGTGGGTACGTCCACGTCTTTCGGACGTTTGTCCGGCGTGGAAGAGTAGACCAAATACGACAGAGAGGAGCTGTACGGAGCTCCCTCTAGTGGAGGCCAATTCCGCCAGCAGTGGCACGAGTGAGCACTTGCAGGGCTGCTCCTTTACCGTGCGGTTTGTATTTCCGCGCGCGTTAATTGGTGCGTTAATTAACATTCCACTGGAATCGGTTAGCAGTTCACGAACTAAACGGAACTGGGAACCGATTTTGAAAGCGGTGACAGTTTGACAACCCCGGTAACTGCACCACTTGGGACCAACGGGATTGGCTGACAGAGGTGGCAGTGTGGTGGTGTCGCTCCGGATTGAATGTCGCTCGCCGGCGGTTAAGTCCGTGGCGCTTGCCGTAGCCGGGAGATGCCAAGAGTCGGCAGCTGCTGCAGCTGCTGCTGCTCCAGGGTTGAGTGTCTCGTTCTTTTCCCAGCGCTGGAACTTTTGCTTGCATTGGTGCCTCGTGCCCTCGCATGATTCGCAACCCAGGAACCACCATTGATGGGGAAGCCGCGCCTGGATTCGTGGGGAAAGGTGCGAGATGTATGATTATATTAATAATAATGATTACGATGATAACCTATTTACCCAGGAAAGCCACTTTGAGTCCATGGACTCTTTTTCAGGAGGGTCCTGCATTGGCATATTTTGCCAACGCCAGGTGACGTTGAGTATTTTAGATGTGGGAGCAAACTTGGAGAACCCCGGGGGAAACCCACGCAGCAGTCCAGGGGGAGAGAACGTACAAGCTCGAGGTGTCGAACCCAGGTCCTCCTTACTGCGGGGCACAAGCGTAGCCACTGTGCCACCCTGCCGGGGCCCCTACGTGCGGACGGCGTTGGAACGTCGGGACACCTCGCGCTCGCCCCGCGGCACGGCGGCGAGCCCCTCGGCCCGCGCCGTGCCGAGGGGAGCGGCGCCGGGGTTGGGTTTGGGTCCTTCGGAGCTCGGCGCTCGTTTCTCGTGCCGCGGTTGAGTACGCTCGACACAGATTCCCTTGTCCGGAGTTTTTTTTTTTTTTTTCTTCACCGCCGCCGTGATATTCGTGCGTCCGGAGGCCGTGCGGTGGGGGCGGTCGCCCGCGTCTCCACCGCGCTGGCTGTGCAAGCCCCTCCGACGTGGTGACGCACGGAAAGCCACGGCGAGTCGAGCGGCCGCTGCTTTCCCGAGTCGACGGAATCAAAAAGTTCCGGGAATTTTTGCGGACGTTTACAAATGACGGATGTCGGAGAAAAATCCCTGATGAGTGTCATCGTCATCATTGTCACTTACGAGCAATATCCACTGTCGTTATTGTTGTCACTTCTATTTGTCGTAATTTCTTTCCATTATCGCTATAATCACTATCAGATTTGTGTTCACTTATCATCAACATCATCTTCATCATCCCCTCCATAATCACCCAGCTCGGAGGCTAAATCGGCTTACAGGAAGCCGAAAGTGGCTGTTGCGGTAAGGAAAGTCTGAATCCTGCCATAGGAATGTGGAATTTGCACCACTGGCTCGGCACTGCCAAAATGAAATTGAGCCTGGCGAAGTGACGAACTTGAAACACTTTTAGATTCCAGTTACCCAGGTTGCAACTTGCGATTGAAAATCAACGCAATGTCGCCCGGTTGAACCATTATCGCCACTTTACTTCAAGAATCAAAACGCCAAGAATTGTAAACACTCTATCTGTTTATTTTGTTGTCTTAGCTGGGCGGGTCGACATTTTCGTTTTATAACCGCCCCAGTTGAAAGAGCTGTGTGTCTGCAATGTATCCCTTAGCCAGCCGAGCCACTTGGCTCGCAATCAAAAAGGTCACGCGCGTTCTCATCCCTGCCAGGGCGCGCACTGTGCCCATCACCGGTGGATACGAGTTATCGCATTTTTCGGGTGCCAAGAACGATTGTCTTGTGGCTATACTGGCACCCGCCATAGGAATGTGAAATTTCCACCACCGGTTCAGGTGTGTGTGGTGGTGGTGGGGGGGGGGTTGTTGTATTGTTGCACCCATCGTGTGTCCCGAAGCGGAAGGGTTTATTTTAATCGGCGAGTGACCAGCATAACAGGTGTTACCGGCTGCGGGGCTGCGGAGTGTGCAACAGGGCAGTGCAGCATGGGGTTTCTCTGCGCCGTGACGCCTCGGAGTGCATGGCGGCTGCCCGTTGGTGAGCCCGAGTGCTGTGGGGGCATTGCACGCAGGTTCGCCAAACCCACGCTGGCCAGCGCGGTGATGTACGGTCGGTAAACCCGCACAGTGCCGCGAGTGCCCATCAAGCAGTTGATTGGCAGTGATGCGCAAGTAGATGAGCGGTGTTCGGCGCGAGTCGTCGAGTCCGTGGACGGGTGAGAAATGCCCGAGAAGTTAATGCCTCCATCCTGGTGTGATGCCCCGGTGACTTTTTTGTTTTTAGAAACGGATTCCAAATTTCCGCATTCGTTCGTGGGATGTCACCCATCACGCACGTGGCTAGAGCAGTCATCGCCAACGCTCTTGGCGAGCGAGAAATCCTTGAGGCACCATCGTGGGGTGTCGGACGTGCTCAGATGAACGGGCGTCGTCATCCAGGCCGGGATGGCGGTGGAGGCTCGCTCCTTCCCCGTGGGCGTCGCGATCGCCAATTCCTGCCTTGCCGAGACGTGGCGGCACAGCTGGTGGATTGATTCCCATCTGCAGTCCATCTGTATGGGGTGTATCGCACTCGCCTGCGTGTGCGTTGTCACTCCGGTTTCCTCCCACACGTTATTGGAGTTGGCCAAACATCGCAATGTAGGGGGGTGGTTGTGCATCGGTTCTGTGCGCGCGTTCCACATTATTAACGATGGATTCGCTCTTGGGCGACGTGCCAATCGCCGGCGTCTGTTTCACGATGCTGCTCGAGGTAAGCCGCCCTCCAGAGGGCCGAGTGAATGAAACCGAGGATGGTTCCAGCTGTAGGGGGCTGTGCACCGTCTCTCTGAGCCGGCTGGTGTGACCCTGCTGCACGTGGCCTTGTGTCGTGATGGGGGAGGAGGAGGAGGAGGGGGGATTGATTCTGCCCTCTGAATGTCTGGACACATTCACCAAATATGGAATGTCAGTTTTGTCGGCACAAATGTTTTTATATGGAAGGAAGCAATACAAATGTCCTGCAAAATTGGAGGCATTACTTTGAGGTGCTTCTTAAGTCGCTGGCCAGCTGAAGCACAGCAATGTGAACCTTTTTTCGCAAACGACGCAGACCCGCGTTGCCACCCGTCACCTGTGCTGTGGTCTCTTGGTGGTGGTGGTGGTAGGAATCCATCTGTGCTGAGATCCGGTTCCGGTATTGAGTTGAACTTTAGTTGCAGTGCCCTGCGCTGTTCTGATGGACCTAGGCCGACTGAGATGGAAGATGTAAAGGTGGCATTCCGAGCACACTTTGCAGTAAGCTGCGCACAGGTTGACCGTATTCTCTGGATCCTAAGACGGACCTATCTCCCTGTATTTTAAAGAAACGTTTGCGGGTGCGTCTTATAATCCAGTCGGGGCGTGCGTGCGTGCGCATGAGTCACCAGATTTGTGTAACTACACCGGGGCACCGGCTTTGGTGAGCGTCTTTTTAATCTGGAGACTGCGGAATTCTCATCAGAAAGAAGTTTTTGTTTTTTTTACAAAATCAAACAAGAGATTTGAGAAGATGTGTGTTTGTTTTTAAAAGGTGGTGTTTCTGGTTAAGATGCAGATTAACGACTCCTGATGACTGTGACGTAAGCTTTTTAAACGGTGGTTGTCAGTTTAGATTGTAAGGCGGATACGAGCTGGGGTATACTTTTGTGTTCAATAAAAAAATCCTCTCGCCGATCAACTCTTTGAGTGCTTCTCGGGCGCTTGGCTGCATCCCGTGAGCCTGGCGGTGCCGTGCAAGCGCATGGGGCTCATCACCTGCTGGCCCGTGTGGGTTGTGAGGGTCACCTTGGATTAACGAGGACCCATATATATCTAGTGGCGAGGGCCTCCCTTGCCTATCTCGCAAGAGCCCTCGCACACACTCGATGGAGATCATCGAGCAGTTCACCAGCGTTGATTCAAGCCTGGCTCTGCTGATAGGACACACTGAATTCCGAAACCAGCCCTAGAGTCTGCTTGTCCTGTTGAAGCAATGGCTGATGAAATCACATCTTCCCCCCACACCGCCTCCCCCTCCCCGCATAAGGTAGTGTGGCTAACTGTCTGGAGGTTGACTCGGCCTATCATCCCATCAGGATCGATAAAATCATGAGCAACTTGGAAAGAAGTCACCCGTGGATGGAGATATCCCCCCCGCCCGCCAAAGAAATTTGGAATTTCCACCACTGACTCAGGGCTTTAAACAGGAGATGAGCATTAGACGACAAATGTTTTGTTGCATGAACTCGACTACGTCTGTGCTAAATGACGTCTCTCTCTCCTAGCCCTTCTAGAACACGATGAGCGTTTACAGAATTCACTCGGTCCGCCACGACCGTTGTAAGGTGGCTTCATGCGGGTCACCCTGGTGACCCTCCGCGCATCCCGGCAAAATATAGAGCGAGGGGATGGCGGGAGCGAGGGGATGGCAGGAGGGAGGGGGGGAGGGAGGCCCCTTCACTCGTCGCGTTTCATTCCTAGAATCGAAGCCGTGATCCGCGGAGCGCGTGGTCTGGCCGTGGCCGGGTTCTTGAGTTACCGCAGCGCAAATAGAACGCGCAGCTCTACGCGAGAACTGCGCCAAAGCGTCGACGCCTCCCCATCGCAGTTCACCTCGGGCGAATTGATACGACACAGACACACACAGACACACAGACACACACATACAGACACACACACAGACATACAGACATACACACACCACACAGACACAACACAGAGACATACACACAGACATACACACAGACATACAGACACACAGACACACACAGACATACAGACACAACACACAGACACACACAGACATACACACACAGACACACACACAGACATACAGACACAACACAGACATACACACACCACACAGACACAACACAGAGACACAACAAAAAACACAAAGATTTCCACACCCCCTCCCCCCCTTATAGCCTGTAACAGACTAGGGGCAAGTGTTGTTAGCGAGCAGCACCGATGCGGGCCGGCACGGCACACGAGGGGGTGGGTGTCCAACACCACGCCCGGACGCCTTTGTCTCCCCAGCGGCGATATTTACACGCCGCACCGGGTACTCATTTGAGGCTGAGTCGACCTAGTGGAGGCCCAGGACCGGTTCAGATAATCATCACCGGTGTTGGCCGTGAGCGGGTATCGAACTCGGGTGGCTAGGTTCGTAGCGCAGCGTAGCGCTAACCGCTCCAGCACCGCTCCCCACACACACACGGCTACCCACACTCCCTCGTGTGCCGTGACGGCCTTCATAGGTGCTGCTCGCTAACAGCACTTGCCCCAACAGTCTGTTACAGGCTATACGGAGGGTCTTTGTGTATGTCTGTTTGGGTTGTGTGTGGGTTGTGTCTGTGTGTGTCTGTCTGTGTCCGTGTGTCGGTCTGTGTGTTTCTGTGTGTCTCTCTGTGTGAATGTGTCTGTGTGTGACTGTGACCGCGACTGTTAAACCCGCGTGTGTCAACAACCAACAGCCTCGGCCGCCTTTCCTGTAGTCGGTTGTGTCTGTGTGTATGTGTCTGTGTGTATGTATCTGTGTGTGTATGTGTCTGTATCTGTGTGTATATATGTGTCTGTGTATGTATATGTGTGTGTCTGTGTGTCTGTGTGTGTGTATGTGTATCTGTGTGTGTGTATCTGTGTGTGTATGTGTCTGTATCTGTGTGTATATGTCTGTGTATGTCTGTGTGTGTATGTGTATCTGTGTGTATCTGTGTGTGTATATGTGTCTGTATCTGTGTATGTATATGTGTGTGTATGTGTCTGTATCTGTGTGTATATGTCTGTGTATATGTGTCTGTATGTATGTGTGTGTCTGTGTGTGTATGTCTGTGTGTGTATGTGTCTGTATCTGTGTCTGTATCTGTGTGTGTATGTGTCTGTATCTGTGTGTGTATGTGTCTGTATCTGTGTGTGTATGTGTCTGTATCTGTGTGTGTATGTGTCTGTATCTGTGTGTATATGTGTCTGTATCTGTGTGTATATGTGTGTGTCTGTGTGTGTGTATGTCTGTGTGTGTATGTCTGTGTGTATGTGTCTGTATCTGTGTGTATGTGTCTGTATCTGTGTCTGTGTATGTGTCTGTATCTGTGTGTGTCTGTATCTGTGTGTGTATATGTGTCTGTATCTGTGTGTGTGTCTGTATCTGTGTGTGTGTATGTGTCTGTATCTGTGTGTGTATATGTGTCTGTGTGTGTATGTCTGTGTGTATGTGTCTGTATATGTATGTGTCTGTATCTGTGTGTGTGTATGTGTCTGTATCTGTGTGTGTATGTGTCTGTATATGTGTGTGTATGTGTCTGTATCTGTGTGTGTATCTGTGTGTGTATGTGTCTGTATATGTGTGTGTATGTGTATCTGTGTGTGTGTGTATGTGTGTGTATATGTGTGTGTATGTGTCTGTATCTGTGTGTGTATATGTGTCTGTGTGTATATGTGTCTGTGTATGTATATGTGTCTGTGTGTATATGTATCTGTGTGTGTATGTATCTGTGTGTGTATGTGTCTGTATGTATATGTGTGTGTCTGTGTGTTTGTCTGCGTCAACAACCAACAGCCTCGGCCGCCGTTCCTCCAGTGGGGCGCGCGAGGGCAACGCCAAGAATTGGGGTCAGATTCGGGCGAAAAACACGGGGAGCAGGAAGCTGCGGGTACATCGCTCGCGTCGGGGACACAGTGTTCCAGCACTCTCCCCCACCACCACCACACTCTCCCCCACCCATCCACACCACCTCCACCACCAACACCACCACACTCTCCCCCACCCATCCACACCTCCACCACCAACACCACTCACTCTCCCCCACGCACCCACACCTCCACCACCAACACCACTACACTCTCCCCCACCCACCCACACCTCCAACACCAACACTCCCACCACCCCTTCCCCATCACTATCACCCTCCCACACCTCCCAACAAAAACAACAAAGATCCCCCGTGTAGTCTTAACAGACTGTAGGGGGCAAGTGCTGTTAGCGAGTAGCACCTATGAAGGCCGGCACGGGACACGAGGGGGTGGGTGGCCAACAACCACGCCCGACCGCCTTTGTCTCCCCAGTGGCGATGTTTACACACCGCACCAGGTACTTATTTGAGGCTGAGTAGACCTAGGGGAGGCCAAGGACCGGTTCAAGATAATCGTCGCTGATGTTGGCCGTGAGCAGGAATCGACATCTGGTCGCTGGGTTCGTAGCGCAGCGTAGCGCTAACCCGCTACACTACCGCTCCCCAACACCACCACATCTCCACCACCAACACCACCACACTCTCCCCACCTTCCCACACCTCCACCACCACACTCACCCCCACCACCGCTTCCCCATCACTCTCACCCCACCACCCCGCAGAACATCAACACACGAACTCCGAATGCCTCCTACCATCACCCCACCCATCACACCGACTCGGAGCCCCTCCGCCCAGGAACCCCTTCACCCCTCCACATCCCTCCGCCGAGGTTTTTCTGCGGAGACGTCAGCGGCGCGCGTGTGGCAACTCGCGCGCGACGGCGAGAAGGGGGTGGTGGTGGTGGTGGCCGATGGAATGGATCCAAAGCAGGGGACTTGCCCCACCGCCGCGGAGATGGAACAGCGAAGTGAACCTCACTGGTGCAGGGGTTCCAGCAGCACGGTGGCAGCACAGAGAGATGGAGGCCGTTAGCAAGCGGTGGATAGACCATGGCTGATGATGATTGACGGTGACGGTGGGCACGTGCAGTCCGTGCAGTGGCTCTGTGCAGCGCTGCCCCTTGCCCGCTATCGAGCGATGATCTTCACCCGCTGGCAGAGCGGACTTCGCGTGTTTACGCGATTCTCAACAGGTGTCAAATGGCTTGACTTGAACATGCAAATCATTCAATCGTCGCCCGCTGCTGCGAAAAGTTAAACGGGAACCCCTCCTGGAAACGGCGAGGCAGCTGCTGCAGTTCTTACTCAGCTGTTGCAGTTCTTACTCCCCTGTTGCAGTTCTTACTCTGCTGCTGCAGTTCTTACTCCCCTGTTGCAGTTCTTACTCAGCTGTTGCAGTTCTTACTCTGCTGTTGCAGTTCCTGCTCAGCTGTTGCAGTTCTTACTCCCCTGTTGCAGTTCTTACTCAGCTGTCGCAGTTCTTACTCTGCTGTTGCAGTTCCTGCTCAGCTGTTGCAGTTCTTACTCCCCTGTTGCAGTTCTTACTCAGCTGTTGCAGTTCTTACTCAGCTGCTGCAGTTCTTACTCAGCTGTTGCAGTTCTTACTCAGCTGTTGCAGTTCTTACTCAGCTGTTGCAGTTCTTACTCTGCTGTTGCAGTTCTTACTCTGCTGTTGCAGTTCTTACTCAGCTGTTGCAGTTCTTACTCAGCTGTTGCAGTTCTTACTCAGCTGCTGCAGTTCTTACTCAGCTGTTGCAATTCTTACTCAGCTGTTGCAGTTCTTACTCAGCTGCTGCAGTTCTTACTCAGCTGTTGCAGTTCTTACTCTGCTGTTGCAGTTCTTACTCAGCTGTTGCAGTTTTTACTCAGCTGTTGCAGTTCTTACTCAGCTGTTGCAGTTCTGACTCAGCTGTTGTAGTTCTTACTCTGACTGAGCGGTCCCCGATCAGTCACCGGCGATCCCTCCGGCGAACGAGATTCGTCTCGTGGTTTAAGTCACTGCAGCAACTAGGTCCAGGAGCGTTGCTGGTGCTGAACTGATGCACTCCCGGAAGGTCGTGTTGCTGATGGGATGTGTAAAATAACTTCATTTGTCGCGAAGTAGGCGCAGTAGAGGCTCGGTATTTGCCTCGCATTGTGCTGGAGCCCGGCAGGAGATTAAAGATCCACCCTCTTTGTCTTTGTGTGTGTGTGTCGGGGAGGGGTGAACATTGTGGCGGAGTATGTATGTACGTCGAACTTATTTTGCACCGCACGTAGCAAACCGTTCGAGGGAGAACGACAACTTAACACAAAATAGCAGCTCTAAAGAAATTAGTTTTCAATCTAGATTATGTAATATGCAAGTTTAACAAAGGATCCCCCGTATAGGCTTAACTGGCTGTAGGAGCAAGCGCTGTTAGCGTGCACCTATGAAGGCCGGGAGGGTACACGAGGGGGTGGGCGGCCAGCACCACGCCCGGCCGCCTTTGTCTCCCCAGTCGCGATGTTTACACACCGCACCAGGTACTCATTTGATGCTGAGTCGACGGATTCGTAGCGCGGCGCGCTACCCGCTACACTACAAACACACAGACACTCACAACTGACACACACGCACACACTCATCATATTTATGGCGAATGTGCATTAACACTCGCACATTCATTAACGAATGGGTGATTGTTGCCGTCTGAGTGTGCCGTGCCGACCTTTATTGTTGCTCGCTCACAGCACTTGCCCCAACAGTCTGTCACGGGCTATACGGGGGATCTTTGTCTGTGTTTTTCTTCCGCGAATGTGTTCGTGAGAAGCGTGTGCAGCGCGCGTGCGAGAGAGCACGTGTGGGTGAGTGTACCACAGTGTGTCACTGTGTGTCAGTGTACCCGTGTGTGTGTGTGCGTCACTGCACGCGCGTTTGCGTGTGTGGGGAGCGGTAGTGTCGCGGTTAGCGCTACGCTGCGCTACGAACCCGGCGAACCGAGTTCGATTCCCGCTCACGGCCAAAATCGGTGACGATTATCTGAACCTATCCTGGGCCTCCACTAGGTCGACTCAGCCTCAAATTAGTACCTGGTGCGGTGTGTGGACATTGTCAATGGAGAGACAAAGAGGGCCGGGGGTGGTACTGTGCTGGCCACCCACTCCTTCGTGTGCCGTTCCGGCCTTCATAGGTGCTCGCTAACAGCACTTGCCCCAACAGTCTGTCACAGGCTGTATGGGGGATCTTTGTCTTTGTGGGGAGCGGTGGTGTAAGCGGGCTAGCTACGAACCCGGCCACCCGAGTTCGATTCCCGCTCACGGCCAACACCAGGTGACGATTATCTGAACCGGTCCTGGTCCTCCTCCCCTAGGTCGACTCAGCCTCAAATGAGAAACCCGGTGCGGTGTGGGCAGACAAAGGGAGGTCCAGTCGGGTGTGGTGTTGCTGGCCAGTGGCCACCCTCCCTCGCGTGAGTCGTCTATGGGACCTTTAATTTGTGTTCGTTCACAGCCCTATAGCTTTAACCCACCACCACCACCAAAGCGCAGCGTCTCGGTTGGAAACACGGTTGCTTGCGTGTGCGTGGCACGGTTGTCGAGCACCTTCGAGGCTGAAAATAAAATAAATATAATCCTGCTCGACTTACGAACTTCGAGCCAATAGACCCCCCCCCTCCCCGCGTGATGCAACCGCGAGGCAACGAGCGAAGCGTCACGCGTAACATCCGAAATGGGGCAACCAAACCTGGCCTTGTCAAACTCGGTAACCGGTGAGTAGGCCGGTGGGAGTTCGTGCGTTTGTTTGTTTTCTGTACTCACGGAACGCAAATCGTGCTCAGGTCCGATTTTAACGGACCTGAGTACGAACTGATGAGATGAATCGATTACGGAGACGATGAACATCGTCGGTTGGTTCAATGTAATCGCGAACGGGATGATGTGGTAATTACATACCTGGCAACACTTTATCAGTGCCCTACCTTATTACAGACCAATTCAGACCGTATTGGTTACCCCGTGCCCTTTATAAATCTCAACGTTCATCCTACAAAGTCCCATCACGAGGCAGAAACACAAACACATTGTGCTGCCCGATCGTAACGGCAGCACACCGTATGGAGCCAAAAAAACTAAATTTCCCTGTACAAGAATACGGAGTAAAACCGTAATGGGTTGACTCTGTATGGGGTGATGTGATAATTCATCGAATTGCGTTCATCGTTAAACGCCGATGAAGTCACGGAGCGGTGGGCGACTAACAACTGCCTCAGCGGCGAGAAGGAGGCTGTCGAGTTTTGTGATTTCGTGTCGCCGGGGAGTTGGGGGGACTCGAAACAACGAGGGATGAGTCTCGATCACAAGACCTGGACCGCTACAATTACAAAGGCAAACAAAAAACAGACACAAAGCAAGCGGGCAGCGGTGAAGCAAGAGGAAATCAGATTTTTGGACACTGTTTTGGCACATTTGTGGGTGTCTGTGTGTCTATGGGTCTCTGTGAGAGTCGATTAGGTCTCTATGGTCTCTGAGGCTAGGGGTCTCGATGTAACTCTAGGGGTCTCTATGCGAGTCTATGGGTCTCTGTGACTCTAGGGGTCTCTATGTGAGCCTATGGGTCTCTATGAAAGTTTAGGGGGTCTCTAAGAGAGTATACGGGGTCTCTATGAGAGTATATGGGGTCTCAATGAGAATATCTGGAGTCTCTATGCGAGTCGAGGGGTCTCTATGCGAGTCGAGGGGTCGCTGTGCCTGTCTAGGGGTCTCTATACGAGTCTAGGAGTCTCTATGAAAGTTTAGGGGTCTCGAAACGAGTGTAGGGGTCTCAATGAGGGTCTAGGGGTTTCTATGCGAGTCTAGGGGTCTCTATGCGTATCTCGGGGTCTCTATGCGAGTCGAGGGGTCTCTGTGAAAGTTTAGGGGTCTCTATGCGAGTCGAGGGGTCTCTATGCCTGTCTAGGGGTCTCTATGAAAGTTTAGTGGGTCTCTATGCGTGTCTAGGGGTCTCTATACGAGTCTAGGGGTCTCAATGCGAGTCTAGGGGTCTCGAAACGAGTCGAGGGGTCTCTATACGAGTCTAGGGGTCTCAATAAGGGTCTATGGGTTTATATGCGAGTCGAGGGGTCTCTATGCGTGTCTAGGGATCTCTATGCGTGTCTAGGGGTCTCTATGCGTGTCTAGGGGTCTCTATACGTGTCTACGTGTCTCTATGCGTGGCTAGGGGTCTCTATGTGTCTCTATGCGTGTCTAGGGGTCTCTGTTGGCACAGATCTTGGGAGGGACGCGCAGCAGCTGCGCGTGATCTGGCGGAGGGGCGAACGCGTTGAACCCGCCCCTACTGAACTTCTGTAAAACAAAAAATAAAGAGCTTCATAGCTCATCGCACCCCTCCTGCAGTATGCATAAAGATTCTGATTCTGTTGTGAGCGAGGAAGGGGTGGGTGGTGGTGGCGGTGGCATCAACGGAATGTAAATCGACACGGAAGCCAAAAAAACTCGAATTAAAGTCCCCAAATAGGATGTGGTTACCGGTTTTAAACCGGTATAAAACCGGTTTACAGATAAATCAAT
The DNA here is from genome assembly GCF_048934315.1 of Petromyzon marinus. Classification (NCBI taxonomy): domain Eukaryota; kingdom Metazoa; phylum Chordata; class Hyperoartia; order Petromyzontiformes; family Petromyzontidae; genus Petromyzon; species Petromyzon marinus. The sequence goes on along the minus strand of NC_133710.1, from coordinate 2,828,886 downwards.
ATTGCCAATGGCAGATGGCCTCGATGGCGTGTTTAAGTTGATTATAACTTTCGTAGTGCTGGTTGTTGCTGGTCGCTCGGCATTTTTGGACCTTTGCCACCGCGCTCAGCAAAAAACTCTGAATTCCTACGCCGAGCCGTGTGATGCACGCGGTCTATATAAACAGCACACGCCGTGAGAATCGACGCATCGCGCCCCGAATGTAATCACAGCACGATTACCTAATCCCGCGGCACGTGCCTGATGATGATGATGATGATAAACTAACGAGACGACGTCACCGCGCACACTGGGGGTGAGGTGCAGGGGGCGGAGAGTAGAAACTGGCGCCATGACGTCATCACGCACGCCGGGGGAGGGGCGGGACCGGCGTCGTGACGTCGACCACGCGGGGCTGTCGCAATGACGTTGCTTTGGTGGGGGGATGGGGGGGTGTGGGGGATTGGGGGGGAGCTCGACTATAAAAAGGCGCGCGCGAGAGGCGACTCCTCGCAGAGCGGCTCCCGTTGTAAGGAGAAGGACGAGGAGGTGGAAGAGGAGGAGTGGAGGAGGGTGGATGAAGGGTGGTGGAGGAGGAGGAGGAATAAGGGTCGGAGGAACACGAGTAAAATTGAGGAGCGACGATAGTCGAGGGAAGCGGGGTTTACAGGATATTTTTCAAGTCCGTTATTCCTTTACCAGCACGACTCCCCATTGTGAGCGAGCCCTGTTGACTGCTGCAGGATAAACAAAAAAAACCCCAATCGGATTGCTGCAGTTTTGTACGCAACACGCACACACAAACAACATTAGTTTGTATTTAAAAAAAGGCGTCGTCGTGTTGCCGAATGAAATATAGACCCCTCGGCGCTCGGGCGAAAGAGGTCGCGTTAAACCTGCGACCGAATTGAACGAATAGCAACGTTCGCCTGCGAGGCTCGGCGTTGACACCGCGAAAGCCGACGTCTTCGACGACAACAACAACAAACATTAGCGCCGATTCACAAATCGGCCTCGTGTGTCCAAGGCCGATTGGTCGCTCGCTCGTTTATTGACAAAAACTCGAGGGCGATTTGCCTCAAGATGGTCGTGCAAAACAAAGCCATCGACATGGACGACTTCGGGCGCTCCTTCAAGGTGAGTGGAGTTGAGGAGAAAACTCACAATTCGCCAATGTCCATTCGTGACTTAATTATTGGTCGCGACTCGTTTTATTAGCATGCGCCGCGGGTCGTCGTCTTTCTCTGCTGGTGCAGCGGTTAGAGAGCGATCGGGCACCCACCGGGAGTCGAAGGTCGTGGGCTCAAATCTAGTTCTGCAGTATCACGATTTTACGTTCTAGAAGCATCCATCGTCGTCATCGCCGTCGTCTCGTCATTATCATCGGTCGCCTTCAAGGATCGATCTGTGTGGACTAGAACTCTGGCTTGGCTGTTCCTACTGCCCGTGTGTGTGTTTGTGTGGTGTGGTGGTGTAGTGTAACGTTGAGTGATAGGCGCCAGTGCTGTTCCCAGCAGCGCCTTCGAGTTCATTGGCGTTGTCGGAGGAGTCTCGCGGTTGACGGGGAAGCTCGTGAAGTTTTGTTGTTGTTGGTTGTGGTTGTTGTTGTGGCGAACTCTGAACCACACTGGAGCTGTGCGCAGACCCTCCTCCACACAATGACGTGTGCTTTTTACGCATCCCGTCAGCCACGCGCGTCCACGATGCGGACCGATTTCGACATTTTATTTCGCCTCAGAAATTGTGTTTTCTTTTTTTCTCTCGTGGTTTAATGCTCGTGATGTGGCTGGTTGGCGGTGGTGCTGGATGTGCAATGGTTACGATGGCCAAGGTGATAACGGCGATGATTGCGATGGTGGCCGTGATGGTTGTTATTGTTAGTGGGCATTGATGCAAGGTGATGGCGATGTTCATGTGTGTAATATCCATGAACCGTAACTGTTAACCAGGTGAAGGGGGGTGGGTACGACAAACAACATGTTCCGTGTGTTGAGAACCCCAAAGACTTGCAGTGAACCTACAGAGAGGACCTTGCAGGCTCGAATGAACTTGCATAGAGACCCCCCAAATACCTTGGTCTTGTGGAATTTCCACCACCGGCCCCGTGCTCTGGACCGCAGATGGGCAACCGGTGATTGAGCGCAGTCACGTGGAGCCACGCTGATGACCCCCCCCCTTCCCACACACCACCTCGCCTCTCTACAGCATGGCCTCTCCATGTCCAACGATTCGGGGTTCCACTTCAGCTTCGACGTGGCGCGGGGGGCCGGGAGCCAACTCTCCGCCACGGAGCTGGACGCCGACGACTTCTCGGACTTCTCCACGGAGAGCTGCCGGCGGCCTGGTGAGTTGGGCCCATCGCCCGGAACGTCGGGTCTGCAGTTTTGTTTGTTTGTATATCGTTTTTTGTTGTTGTCGTACTTGCCGGTCGCCAGATATTATTCTTCTCCCTCCTGCTTCTATTTTGGTGGTTGTTTGTGTTTGCGCCGATTTCCACGGTGGCGTTTGCTCCACCCGCGCCCTGGTGGATTGGATGGATGGGCGCGCTTATAACGGCGTTGTTGGTGAGCGTGAAACCCTGGAGCGGGATTATTCCGGAATGTTCCGTGCGCTGGTTATGTAATTGCGCACGCGCGCACAATTCCCCATATGCGTGCATGAGGATTTGCCAGGAATTGCGATGCCCTGGGTGGGATGTGATGTGATGCAACAAAAAATAATCCGAAGGCAGTCGTCGTGAACTGCGTCTCTGCGTTCGACCGTCGGCTTGTCTCCCTCTTCGCTCGCGAGCTGCCCGCAGCCCCAGCGATGGCTTTTCTTTGTTGGTTTTTAAACACGGGGTCGAGCGGCCAGCAACGTCAATATTGCAATAGGTGCGATGTGAAACGTTCCTCAGAATTGGGCGCAAGGTAATTGTAATTTTGGGAAAAGTTGATGGAAAGGCAACTGATTATAGTGTTTAGGTTTTACCCCCCCCCACGCACTTCTGGTTAGCGCGGTTGGCTCCGTAAGTTGCGAAATGCGTTCAACATGCAATAAAATAACGTTTTCAGAACTAAAGTTAAAATTGAGCATACATACAAATCGAGAGGGGGGGGGGCAGTAACAGGGTAGAAGCATAAAGACGTGTTTGTGACCTGCAGTGTGGTGAGTTCGTGGGTTGGTGAGTGAGCTAGTGTGATGAGTTGTGACCTGCATTGTGGTGGGTTGGTGAGTGAGCTAGTGTGAGTTGTGACGTGCAGTGTGGTGGTTGAACAAAGTATGGATGATATAAAAGGGTCTGTCTCGAGCAGTGGTTCGTAACCTTTATTGTAGTAGCCTCGCACCCCTTTTGGTTCCATATCGTGAAAAAAAATGATCATGTTAATACATTGGCTTGATGAAACAAACTAAGTTGTACTTACATGCCCGCGCTTAATTTGTGTTTTGATTACCTTTAAAAAAAAATCTGGCCATGTCTCGCACCCCCAGATAGGGCATCTCAGGTTAAGAACCACACTGCTCTAGACCAACGAGAGTGAGGTTCACGGGAACGTCAACAATGGTGGTAGTGACAGTTGAGCGATCAAGGTGACTGACCGCCGGTGAGCGAGTGGCTGGAGTGAAATGGCGAGCGCTTGACCATCAATCACCCTGCATGCTCGAATCCAAATTCTATTTGTGAGTGGTTATGGTGAAGGATAGTCGGCCTATGCTGTTTGGACGTGTGTGTGTGTGTTTGGCCGTTACGGCTGTTTGAGTTCAACGGATTTAATTCCAAAATGGGGATGTCCAGGCCTCCCTTTGTAATGGCAATCTTATCACAAAATCCACTGTTCAATACATCGGAGCGACAACTCATCCCGTGTCCATCTATACTGCGGGGGTGGCATGATGCATGGGTCGAATCGCGAGCGTGAGAATCGCGCATTGTGCGATTCTCGTGCATCGTAAACATAGTTCGGAACATCACCGCTGCACCATGAGGGGCACCCACCCACCACTCACCGCGACGTCAAACGATCGATTCTTGAGTTTAACCATGACCCTGAATTACAACTCTTCCAATCGCCCAGGGGGGAGTCAAGTGGTAAATCTAATGTGTACAGTGTATGATAGCATTACTTTATACAGCGCCGACTGTACAATTTGCCTCTCATAATAGCGGTGGAGTTTGTAACGGGCGCAGGTTTTCTTGCGATGCTGTATAATCTGTCTTGCTTGTATGTTGAACTTATTTCCCATCGTACGTAGCCAACCGTGCTAATTGGAGGTACGGGAGAAGATCGGCAAACTATACACTAAGCAGTTCTGCTGAGACAAATGATGATTGGTGGCGCTTGTCTTCAGTAGAGCCTCCCTTTGAATTATGTAAGCATCTGTACATTTCTGCGGCTGCCAAATCTTATCGCAAATCAGACCAAATTCCACGAGTGCCGCCCCCCTCTGGAAATTTCGCCAAAGTTCTGGCGAGATCACGGCACGTGGTTGGACCTGGTGTGGGTGGTGGGGCCTTGGTGATTGTGAAGTTGGTTGTTTGCCTCCTCTCGCTCGGTTGCAGCTGTTCCTGCTTTAAAGAATGTGAATGTTGTCATTCTGAGTACGCCCATCATCCATTTCAGAAATTTGTTTTATTGCAGTCTTATGGAGTGACCTTGCCATGAGAATGTGGAATGTGAAAGGAGACGCTTATAAGTAGTTGGTTGTCTTTGATGCCTTGGCATGTTGCTGCATGGGGGGGTGGGGGTGTATGTAATAATAAACCATGATGGTGATTTACGTGTGGGTTGCACCACGTAGTGTTTGGGCAAAGTTTTGTCATGAAACCCTCCACCACCCGACCAAGGCCACACGGTTTGTCCTGTGTACAAGTGTTTACCGCACCAGTTATTGTTTCTGCTCACTCACCAGTGAGTTCAAGAACAATTCTCAGACAAATTTAGTGATCAGGTACTCTGTCTTGCTTGAAATTGCGTAAAAAAAATCCTGCGGTCAAGAAACTAGTCTGAATTTAATAAAAATGACGATTCAATTGGGCTATTTTTACACGATGGTTTTTGTAGCCAGTTTCATAATTAAATTGCTAAATTTAATTCTGACTCTTAAAACTGGCTGCAGCAATGTGTAAATGTGACAACGATGGTGATTAGGATGATACGTTGGTGATGTTTTCACCTTCGTGACAGCAGCCTCCTGGCTAAATCTGATGCAACCTTGCGCCATGGCAGTGCTGCGATGCCACGGGCAGCAGCTGCCCACCCCTCTCAGTGCCAGCAAATCCACGCTCAATCATGACTGCAACACCCATATTACCTTCCCAACCATTGCCACTCGCCACTGCCCACCGCCGTTCACCACCGCTCGCCACTGCCCACCCGTTTGCTATCCTTTTTTACCTGGCTGGTGGGCGATATGGCTCTGTGCCTGTTGCCTGCATTCTTGCTTGCAGAACACAAAGATCCCACCTTTTTGTGCGTGTCATGGCCAGGGGTTTGAACCCTTGAGGGTCGGGCTTATGGGCAGCACATCAACAAATGACATCACTCCTTACAAAAAACATCTTCTGTTTAGCCATACAGACTACTGGGACAAGTACTTGTTGATAAGCAACGATTGACACAGACACATTCCTGAATAATCAAGCCTCAGACTTGTTAAAGGATGTTGTTAGACATCTCTTGTGGATATTTTAATTATAAATAACTCCCGACAGTGCGCCTTTCTGATTCGCATTAATGAAACAGGAGTAATAATAACTGCTTTTTGTGCATTAGTTTGTCCTTCCATGGGCACCAAGTTAGCACGGTTGGCTATGTGCGGTGGGAAAGACGTTCAACATAAAATAACGTTTTCAGAACTTAAGTGAATCGCCTCCATATCACTCTTTTCTATTGCTTCTATGGTTCATGATCCCGTGAACTTCATTTATTGATTCCTCCATCCGTGTTGAGGACTCAACACCACCACCACCACACTGTAGGTCACAACAACACCCCCCCCCCACACTGCTCAACTTGGAAATTTCCTCCTCCCATCATCGCCTCTCTTCCCAAACTCTTAAAATAACCTTGCACGATCCAACAATGCGTTAACTGTTATCTGTTTCAACTTTCATACTAGTACTGTTTTGTTACTGGGTACTTGATGTTGTGTGCCCTTTTTTTTTTAGGCCTATGCTCTGCAACGAACTGTACAGTATGCATGTGTAAATTGTACAGTGCATATGTGAACTGAAATCCGTAGCACTTTAAAAAGAGAGCTGTGGAAAATTCCCCGGCTTGTTGGTGGCGGCGGTGGTCATGTGATGGTGGCCTTGTTATCTGTTTATACGCGAGCGCTCTTGCACGAGGCCGGTGCTGGCGTTTCCACACGCTGCCTGTTCATAGACCCCGCGCGCGGTCCCTGCGGCGTTGCGACGCCGTCGTGTGAACGGCCGTTGCATCAGGCGAGGAGGGAGGGGGTGACGATCTGTGTCGCAGCCTCTGCGGAAACAAAACTCGGATTTGCAAGCACTGGCGCCTCTGGCCACACGGGGTTTACAGATTTGCATCGGTGCAGTGGAGTCCGTCAAAATAATTTCCCTGCTCGTGTACGTTTTGTTGGCGGTCATGTTCAATGGTGGAAATTCCACATTTTACTGTGGCAGGTTCAGTCTTATCTGTAGAAAAGCTGTTTTTGACATTCCACAAGTGATGCTCATTTTATGAATCCAGCTAGACGGGATAGGTTGATAGACTTCCAGGAATAACAGTGCAAGTCATTTTATAATTATCTGGGGAAACCTTGGTCGAGTCTCGGTACTCATTTCTAATGACGGTTTTGCTACAATGGAATGTTTGGTCAATTCTTGTTTGGAGTTATTGGCACGTGGGAGGAACCTAGAGCATTTTGGGGGGGGCAGGGGGTAACGCAAAGATCTGCACAGATGGATTCACAAATCCACTGGTTGTTACTGACTTTTGGCTACTACATCTCGGTAGGTTTGGGAGTACCACCAGTTCCTACACAAATCCATGAGCTCTTTCCTCCCTCGTGCTGGATGTCTGTGGCGTCGGGTCCTCTACCCTCGCAGACTAATGAACACACAGGCGGCCACGGTCACCACTTGCCCCACTTGCCCCCCCGCCATGTGATGTCAGGTTTCGTGAATTAGCGGCAGTTTTCATTGCATCGTGCCACACGCGACCTCATCCCTTGACTCGCAACCTCGGCCCCAGCGCCACGGTTTAAATTACCACCCCGTGTCGGATGACGTGTCGGATGATACGTCGCAACGGTGCCCTGGCCGCGTCGCGCGATCTCCACTCCGGTTGCTTGGCTGAGCGCCGGGAGTGTGGTGCACGGTTGCTGTTGGTCACCCCGGGTGCTGGTGGAGAGGCCTACAGGCTAACGCAACTCGAAACCCGAGGTGGTCCACAGCGGCGTGGCGGAGTAAATGCGCTCCTGTAATTACAGTACGCACGATTCTCCTAAATCGTCTGACCTGACGATTTTTTTATTGTCTGACATATTTGAACTTCCATTGGCTTAATGTGAAATTTCATAACGCAGCGCATGTCCTTGACCTGGCGATTCGTGGCGGCTCCCATGATGCACCACGCATCGTGACACAGGCGATTTCGAAGGTGCAGCAGTGGCATACCTCGCTGTGTTTTGTGCTGTGGTAGCATCTGAAAGAGACGGCATTTATCTCTCGCCTTAACGAACACATGTTTTTGATGTGCACGCAACAGATATCCCGTGCAGCCAGCCCATCGACATCATCGACCCGAAAAAACGAGGGAAAAAGAACAAGAAAAAGAGAACCCGTGCGACCGACAGCTTCTCGGGGAGATTCGGAGGTGAGTGGAGTGCACTCTGCTCAATGCACGGCCAATCGACTATGGATGGGATTGTGGGGAAGAGCACAACTGCTGTTTATCTTACCCACAAAGTGGAGCACTGACACTCATTCAAAAGAGGAGGGTGACAGCGCCCCCACAGAACGGCCCCTGTGGCGGTGAACGTGATTACTGATGGGCGTGTGGTGTGTGCGTGTCGGCACAGACCTGTACCGGCTCACGGGGGAGCTGCTCGGGGAGGGAGCGTACGCACGCGTGCAGACTTGCTGCAGCCTCATCAACAACAAAGAGTATGCGGTCAAGGTACAGAGCACACGGACATGCAAGAACAAAGATGCCCTGTATACCCTTGACGAACTTGGGGCAAGAGCTGTTAGCAAACACCTAATGAAGGCTGCTACGGCACACAAGGGGGTGGGTGGTCCGCAACATGCACAGTGCACCAGGTGCTCATTTGAGGCCGAGTCAAGCTCTGGGAGGCCCAGGACTGTTTCTGATAAGTCACTGGTGTTGGCCGTGAGCAGGAATCAAACTCGTGTTGCCAGGTTTGTAGCAAAGCGTGCTAACCGCTGCACTTACCGCTCCACACGTGGACACACATGGCACAAATGCCCACCAACTATAACAACAACAGACGCCATTCGCCACTAAGTGGTGGTGATGCCACCACTAAGTGGCGGTGATGTCACCACAGTGCTTGCCAGGCTAGGTGCACTTGCACATTTACACCCACAACACGGACAAGCTCACACATGCTCACACACACACACTCCCTGCCATGGATAACATGGCTGGGAATTGAACTCAAGTTGGCACATTTGTTGTGCAATGCCTAAACAAAGGTCCCCTGTGAAGCCTCCCAATACTGTTGCAGAAGTGTGTGTACACACATACGTACAAAGACGCCACGTACACACCCACTTCTACTTTCCATTGTGAATGATGATAACTGCAGATAACAGCTAGCATTTTCCTGCACGCTGGTGGGATGAGGAGCAGCATCGGCTGCACTGGGAAACAGTTGCTCGTCTGCATGTATATGCGCACACGTGTATGTACATTCCGATGGAGAAGTAGAGCACCTGGAGAGGGGATGAGTGGGCCTGGATGTTGAAGCCATGCTGCGTTTGATCAGACTGTACCCAGTAACGTTGGGACTCGTGTAGAGGGCCATGGCGATGTAGTATTATGTAAACCAGGTAATTGTTTATCAACCCCTTGCACGATAGAACATGTTTAGTATCACCGAGTTGAGAAATACTTTGATAAAAGTACGGTAAATTCCTTTGTGGGTGCATGCAGTGTATTTAGCGATATTTTGACAAACTAAAACTCAACAGATGTATCGATAACGCAGCAGCAGTGTAACAAGAACCCTAACTTGCATAGACCCATAGACTCATTCTATTGTTGAGTGGCAATATGTTCAGGAGCTTAAATGCCAATGTGGGTGGGAGGCGGTTAGTCTTCTCGCAGCCCACCTGTTTTTGTGTTACCTTAAACACAACTAATACCATCAGAGGCACAATTGTCTCGCATCAAGACCCATAGACTTGCATGGACTGAGGTGTGATGGTCTTGGCACAGCCACCAATGACTGCACAAAAAGTCTGTCACTTGAATTCCAGCTCTGAGAATGTGTTTTTAAATGATCATCAACACGTCTGTCAACTACACTTGCCTTCAAAGCAACATTTAAAAAATTGGGTAACATTACAGGCAATGTGTAATGAAGGCCATCGTCTGAAACGTCACCAATTATGCATCTTTTGTTTTACTTTTAAGGTTGCAGTGCATTTGACGAGTGTGAGTTTGTTAATTACGCTTGTGCACCACTGCGGATGTGTTATCACCAGCTGAAATAAATAAAGGTTTGGGTCTCTATTTCATTCGGCTGGGGTGGCTATTCATGTTGATGGCAACGGCTTGTAGAGGCTATCATCCAGCAGTAGATTGATCATGGCTGCTGGTGGGTGGGTTGTCCTGTGGATGACCCCACTCGGAAAACACTCGCGTAAACATTCGCTCGCGCGCAGGGGCATCCGAGTTGCAACTCGTGTGTTTCGCTCTGTTCACACGTTCACACAAGCCGTGTGTGCAGCGCTGCAATGTAAACCGTAAATCTAAAACTAAATAAATAACATAAACTTTTTATTACACCAGGTGAGGCCCACTGAGCTATGTAGCTATTTGGATAAGCTCAACGAAGTGGCGTATGTGGACATTTATAGCAGTCCAAATACTCCTAAACGCACGTTGATTCTAAATGTGGAGGGAAAAATCGGAGGATCTGAAGGGGGAAAAAAATACACGACCACTCCAAATATACAACAGGCGTCAGGGTCTGGATCCAAACCACGACCTCCTGTATACCGGACGAGGTAGTTGCCATCAATCATCTATCGGAGCACTTGAACGCCCGATGCTTTTGAGTGTCCCTCCGTGTTCCTGAAAGACTCGATGCATCCAGCTGTATGTGGAGCACATGACGCAGTTCACAAGCGTTGGCTCAATCAAGCCTCACTCTGTTCATGAGACGCCGAATGTTGAAACCGATTCGGTCTGCCTGTATTAAAAACCAATGCTGCTGGCAAGAGAAAACAAATCCCAGAAGGCCGTGTGGCTGTTGGGATGTGAAGGGGGGGGGGAAGTTTTTTTTTACTTTGTTTTTAAAGTGGGAGGTGGTCCTCAATATGGGAGGAGTGGTGCTGCTGCTGCTGCTCGTGGCTGTGGAGGATGTGCGGGGTCTGCGGGGTGGGGGGCGCTGTGCGGGGTCGGTGGTCGGGGGGGACCGGGCCCCTTGCCGGCCACGGACCGCGTGCTACAGCGCGCGCGCGCGCCCAGAGCCACGACGCCATTGGCTGCGCGATTGCCGGCGCCCCGCCCCCTTTGCAACCTGCGATTGGCCAAAGTCCTCGGTGCCGCCCCTCTCCCACCAACCCCCCTCGTTCCCGCGCCTGTTTCTGCCTGGCAACAGCGGCGGCCTGCCGTGACGCTGCACTGGCCAATAGCAGTGGAGTCTGAAGGGGAAGCTCCCCCCCCCTACCCGCCCGCCCGCCGTGGCCGGTGTGATCCGGTTGTGCGCGGCTCCCGTTGCCAGCTCCTCAGGGGTGTGGAAGCTCTCCTGGCCGGCCCAGGTCGTCGTTAAAGTTTAGGGCAGTCGGTGGCTGGCCAGCACAGACCGTGGTGTGGAGGGCTTTTCGTGTGTGTGTGTGGCCTTTTTCGGTGTGCCGCTGCTGCTGCTGCTCGCTCAACAGCACTTGCCCCGACAGTCTGTTGAGGCTATACAGGGGGGGGGGGAGGGTTATTTTGTCATTGTAATGGGAGCGGTGGGTGTAGCGGTTAGCGCGCTGCGCTACGAACCCCGGCGACCCGAGTTCGAATCCCGCACGCGGCCAACACCGGTGACGATTATCTGAACCGGTCCTAGGCCCTCCCCCCCCCCCCAGGTCGACTCGGCCTCAAATGAGTACCTGGTGCAGTGGTGTGTAGTAAACATCGTCACTTGGGGAGACTAAGGCGGCCGGGCGTGGTGCTGACCACACCCACCCCCCCCTCCATATGTGCCGTGCCTGCCTTAATAGGTGCTCGCAAACATCACTTGCCCGGGGGGGGGGGGGGAGGGCCCTGTCTTTGTACACAACAGGGCTACGGGGTGCGTGCGATAATCGCGTTGTCCCGTCTTGACGTATCGACACATCGCGTTCTCCACGGTGAGAGTTTTAGTGAAATAGGAGCCACTGTCGATAAGTGCTGCTAGGGGTGTTTTTTGGGGGTAAATTTTTAAACAATATTTTGCTTGGAAAATCCCTTCGATAGATTCGCATCTCGTTGAGGCAGTAATTCCCCCTACTCCCGAGTCTCAACACAACAAAACACACACCCCCCCAAGTCACTCGCACACTCAAGGAAGAAAGACGGGAGATGATGAGTGGTTGCAGCCATTCTAGATTTGAAGTTTTCGTGACTGCAAGGATCCCATACCCTTCGGTTTTCTTTCGGTAAAGTCACGTAGGTGAAAAAATAAAAATTCAAAATAAATAAAAGTGAATTAAATCACGACGTTTCGGATGCCTATTTCCAGCAACCGTTTTATTTTTGCTGTGATTGTTTCCCACCTGATGACGGACGCTTGTGTTGCATCCGAAACGTCGTGATTTAATTAACTTTTATTTTTCACCTACGTGACTTTACCGAAAGAACCAAAGATGTATGGGTGCAGCTACTCCGCCCGTAACACTTGCAAGTTGTTGCGAGTGCTTTAAAGATATATTTAAACAAAAATTGGCCGGCTAATAACGGCGTCATTGCAACATTCCGAGTGTCGTCATGCTGGAACGGCAACAACAACCACTTGTTATTCTTTTGTTCTTTCGGTAAAGTCACGTAGATAGAAAATTAAAATAAAAACACGACGCTTCTCGATCGCAACACAAGCGGTCGTTATGTGTTGCGATCGAAACGTCGTGTGTTTTTTTTTTAGTATTTATTTTCTATCTACGTGACTTTTACCGAAAGAACCAATTCGTATTAATTCCCGCAGTCAACGAAAGTTTCTAAGTCGAAACAACCACTTGTCTATAATGAAGTCGCGAGGTGAACTCGCAGCGTCACTCGGAGGTAAAGTCTCTGGCTATTGGCAGCCGTCAGCTGCTGCCACCCTGCATCACCCCACCGCGCGGCCGCCTCCGATTGGCCGAGGCGCGGCCCAAGGGGGCGGGCGTGGGAGGGGTCAAAGGGCGGGCCGCGGTTTCTATTTTTGTGGCGGTCGCTTCCCCGCAGCAATGTAAACACGGTTTTGGGGGGAGGGTGCAGCCCGCTGGAAGCGTTGCGATGCTCCAAACCCTCCGTGAAAGAGGTGAAATTGTGTGTTTTGGGTTTATTGGGTGGAGGAATCGCTGGTGTTGGGTTGGTTGGCTGCCAGAACGCGAGACACACTGACGCTGGTTCATCGCGTTCCTCCGCCGCTGCAGTATAGGCAGAGCGGGCGAAATTCGTTAGGCCGTGGCCCTGCACAGATGACCTGGATCATTTAATGCCCGGCAATAGCCGTTTTGAGACTTAACACCATCGGTTTCATAGTGGGCAATTCTTAAGTCGCAATAAACAAGCGGAAATCGCCACTTTTACATACCTGTTCACATGAAAATACGTTTTTTTATACACATCCCATCAGCCAATACGGCCTTTTGGCAGCACAGTACATGATTTCATCAGCATTGTTTCAGTACAAGTAAATGGACCGGGTTTAGACATTTGGTGTCGCTAATCGGCAGAGCCAGGCTTGCTCGAACCAACGCTGAGAACTGGCAAGATTTTTGTGGGCACGGAGTAAAGGTCTCTAAAGGGAGACCTGGGGCACAGAAGCAAATTAAGGCTCGGTGGGATACGAGGTCAGAGCAGCAGCATGCACACTCAAACCATGACGCAATGCAGAAAAAAAACAACGTGAAGCAATAGGAAAAATGCATGGTTAACAGTTTTAAGTATTGGAATAGTGGCACTGTGGTTATTGCAAGCGTTATGAAACCTGGGTTATGTTCCCGGCCACGTTTAACAGTGGCTCGTGATTCCTAACACAATCAAGGGTGCCCCCTTCACAAACAGACACTGACCAACATTGTGAAGTATGGTCAAACAACACTTGTGACTGATGGCATGAGACCAGCAGTGGTTTGACAAAGGTATGCATTAAGTTTAAGTTCCAAAGAGGCAGGTACAGTATTGCTAAATAAGGGCTTCAGCTAAAACTTGGTTGTGCTGGGTTATTCTCGACTCCTGAGTTTATCGACCCAATTGCTGTGATCATCAGGGATCGGTGCCAGACCCGAGGCCCCTTCGGCGGCTGTTACTCGGCACACAGCGAGGCTGCATCTCCCACGGTCCATTCAGTCTCCTTGCTGAAAAAATCCAATGGGGCTCACCTTGAGGGTGGTGGTGGAACATTTTACATTCCCATGCCAGGAGCTGGTATAACCATAGGCCGAGTGACCATTACATAGAAGAAGACCTGATGCAGGCAGTGACAAGGAAACTGAGACCTATTTGGACACGTATAGGATGGACAACAGGAACATTTCTACAGTGTCCATAATAGTGTTTTTTTTGGGTTGAATCGCGTAAATATATAAATGTGTCGTTAAAACCCGACACGGCCAACTAGTGAGGGTTGTCACATAAAAATAACATGCCAATTCGTCACTAATACAGCACACCGGTGTGTTGGAGAGCAAATCCACAACATTTACAATTCGAGTACGACGTTTTGCCAGTAATGACAACTAGCTTCATCGGGCGACAGCCAGATTTGTGGAGAAATCTGTTTCGTTCCTTATATAGAGGTGTAGATGTTGTGACCACACTTCTGCACTCTTTTGTGAAGTGGAGGGGGGGGGGGGGTTAATGTAAAGTGTGTTCAGAAAAAATGGAAGGCAGGGAAAGGAAGACCGAACACAGAATGCGTTGATGGCGAACATGAGATTGGTGCCAGAAAGTTGTGCGCTACTTAAGCATAGTGGCACAAGACAAAGGAAAGTGGGAAACAAATGACAATGTGTAGTGAACACCTACGGGCGATTCGCCCACCGGTCTTGATGACTGACCACAACGCATACGATCAAATCTCCTTGAATGCGCCAAGTCTCATCAGATCTCGACAGCTGCCATGTACTTGGATGGGAGGCTGTTTGGGAATACCAGGTGTTGTATGCTTTGGCTGTGAGGTGGTCAGGACACGGCAGTTGCAAGAATAGATTAAATCCAGCTATGTGGCGCAGAGTGGCAATCCTCGTATACAGTGTGGAGTTTTCTTTGGAAGGCAGACTCGTTAATGGAATTGGCCCAAGATTCTAATGCAGCAGGGCCCTCCTGGTCGTTGGGTTATTGAAGCTTTTCAGAGGAATAAAAATAATTATCGTTGACTTTTCACAAATCGGTACTCATTTTATACATGGCTGCGTACGGTACGAAATAAATTCTACGTGGTGTGTTGAGTCGACTTGCAAATCGCGCGGATGTTGTGGAAATGGCTGGACACAATTACCTTTTCAATCGGTGCACGTGTGCGCGCTTGTTTTCATCCGAGTGGGCGTTTGTCCTTAAAATAAAAATGTCAGCGTTTACGTTGGCGGTGGCGTTGCATTGCAGGAAGTGCTGCTGCCCCAAATTTTTGTTTTACAAATATAGAATTTTACTGAAGGCCAGCGGTTGTAGGTGGTGGTGAAGTTATTTAAGGTTCTATAGTGCAGCAGCACTGTCGTTTAATTTGAAACCTGTGCTGCATTCCTGGTTAACAAGAAACCAGACTCGTTTAGTGACGCGCAAGGGATTTGTGTAATGAATGCACACTGGCATTCATTATTTAAGGGAAGTGGCAGGTAAAATCCAGATGTAATAACTTAATGTTTTTTTTAAGAGCATAATTTTTGTCAATCACACCTCGAGCGCTGTAGAATTTGTATTGTGCATAGTTTTCGTACGCAAGTGTGGGGTAATCAGACTCGCGGGAAGGCAGCTATTTAACTTCTGCCAACAATTGCCCAAACAACTCTGATTCCCCCATTGATGTGTGGTCAACTCCACTAATGGGTGCTTATATACGTGGGTCTACGAAAACCCACCCTGTGCGAGGGGGGGGGGGTAACACGTCCATAGCCCGGGACATGCAGCCCGATGTGTGTGGCGGCTACAAGAGAAGAGCCGAGTGGTTATGGCGGCGCCTGTGAACGTCGCAGCGAGCCCTGTGACATTTAGCAGGGTTTGGGGTTTGCTTGTATGTGCGCAGCTGTGGGAGCCACTTTGGTAAAAAAAACAAACGGTGAACTGCCCATAGAAAGATAGCCTGGGTGGCCAGGTTTATAATGGTCGTGTCACGGACACGGAGCTAGCCTTCCAGATTAAGTTCCCGAGTTCGAATCCTGGTTTCGTCCGTGATTTAAGCCACGATGTCAAGTTGAGCAAGTTCAGAGTCTCGGCCTGGTCACCAATGACGACAAATAAACACATTAACTTGGTTTCATTCACTTTGGCCAAACACCTCGCATGCAAGGCGTGCGTGGGGGGACGGTGCCTCCACCACGATTGAGGTCACCAATAACTGCACATATCATTACGTTTAATGTTGTTTTACTTGGAATCTGACTGTGAGAGTGAAATATCATTGTTATTGTCACCAGATGAGAATTACTGTGGCAAATATAGTGAAATCTGGTTTAGCTCGTGTTTAATATTGATTGGCGTGTGACGACGAACGTTATCTTCAGGACTTGGAGCGGTCTTGTCTTGCATGTGGGTAAATGGGCCAATTGTGAAGTTGCCTCCAGAACTAGTTCTGTCACGTCCTCTACTGGGAGCCGTTCCCCGACGAATGTAAACTTCTTATCTCATGGAAATGTATTTTATCGCAGCAGGATAATAATAGCCCAGTCGGAATATAATTGTGTGGTTAGGGTGGGCAGGGGCGTGGGGATCTGAGGAAGGGGGTTGGCACAGAGGAGGGTGGCACAGAGGCGCGGTGTGAGCGAGTCGCTGTGACGAAGCTTGCGCGTTTTTCTCCCCTGTGCTTCCAGGTCATCGAGAAGACTGCAGGGCACAGCCGCAATAGGGTGTTTAAGGAAGTGGAGATTTTGTACCAGTGCCAAGGCAATGAGTGAGTGTTGCATCACTCTGGCTTGGTTGATTATAACGATGACCTGGTGGTGGTGGTGGCGGCGGCAGTGGTTTCCGGAAAATCCCCGTCAACGCTCGGTTTCTAAATCTCGCTTGAGTTTGCATCACCTGTTGCTATCTTTTTCTTTACACTGACCCTATCATCATCTTCCGTTTCCGCTAACACCCCTCGTTTATATGCACAGTTTCTCTGCAGTAAGCTCGGATTTTCAACTCCGACACTTGATGGAATTGCCCACATTGCTGCATTTGTGTTGATTTCTGTTCACTTGAAATGCCACTTGCCCCATTTTTTTTAAACAAATGCCTGATCAAAAAGGTGTCAATGCCCTTGCGCAGCACCCTCCAAAGAGTCTTAAGACTCGAATGAGGCTTTCCTGAATGCCGATTAAAGCCTTGTTGTATTCAAATGTTTATGGCTCTGTAGTAGAGAGCGCCTCTCAATTGGAAGGTTGTGAGTTCAAATCCCTGGTTGGGGGTTGATTTGGCTGATTTCAGCCCATCATTCCTCTGGGTTCGATAATGATTACCACACTGGTAAGTCAACGGTATTCTACGGATGAACTCGCACCTGCCATAGGAATGTGGCATATCCACCAATGGCTCGGCTATTAACGTGAGAGAGAGCAGCACCGCCCCTGCTCATTTGAGCAGGAAAATGGCTTCGACTTTGCTTGCGTTGATTACGACCACCATATGAATGTTGTAAACGTTGTCTTTTCAGCAACATTCTGCAGTTGATTGAATTTTTCGAGGAGGACGACCGCTTCTACCTGGTGTTTGAAAAGATGAGAGGAGGTGAGCGAGCGTTCGTAATGCATCAACTGACGGCTAAACATGGTTAAAACTAGAGAGCGGTTCTGTATGATTGATGGAGTTGGCCAAATATATAAAAAAAAATTGGATCCTAAATTCTTGGCAAATTACTCGCCCCGATTTGTGACTACCTTCAAACGTGCGTCTGGTTTCCCCTCCGCGTAGGAACTGCGCACGTTGCAGTGTTTTTCAGATGCGATTTGCATGAATAGCAGTTTATGAAAACTAAACCATCATGATTCGTATCGTATTTTTGGCTCTGGCCATCTAATTATATGGCCACATTTTTTGTCTTGTAACCCTTGATCACCCGACAGCCAAACAAATTAAATTGTACGCAAGCGTTTTAATGTGCCAATTGTTAGTGTTCTCCAACTTACTGTTGAGTTGAAAAAAATCATTTTGGGCTGACAGTGTACTTTGTTTGGCAATGTTTGGTTGGTGGAGAGTTGCATGACGAAAGATTATGTATTCCAGCCACAAAGTCCATTGAATCACAATAGCGCTTATATTGGCTGTGAAAACCCAACACATGGCGGCAAGTGGCTCATGCTGTGCCTGGTTGTGCGGCCTCCTCTGCAGGAACTGTTTTGGCCCAAATCCAGCGCAGAGGACACTTCAGCGAGCAGGAGGCAAGCGAGGTGGTGCGCGACATCGCCACCGCCCTCCACTTCCTGCACCAGAAGGGTACGTCTCGCTGAGTCTCCTCCTTCAGGAGGATCCTGATCTCAATGTTTAGCCGATGCTTTTTTTTAAACGAGGGCAGCTGAGAGAATCTGGAGAGAGAAAAAAACACATCGCTTGGAGTGTGCATGGATGCCTTCTAAGATCCTTGTGGGATTGGTTGCCGCCCTCAACTTGCTTGATTTCCAGCTGCTGGCTACCTCGCAGCTTAGAAGTTTTGAGAGTTTCACCTGATTTTAACAGAGATTGACTCAAGGTGATGATTACAATTTCAGCCCATCACTTTGAGGTAGATGAAGAAATGAATCTGGTTCTCTCGTGTAGGGAGTTGATGGTTTCAGCCCAGTCATTATTCGAGGGAATTTCAAAGTGAGCAGTGTGAGGGTAGAAGCAGAAAGAGAAATGGTGTGAGACCTGCAGTGTGGTGAGTGGGGTGGGTGAGTATTTTGAGTGTTGTGGCCTCAAAGTGCATCTAGCCTGGCACAAGCGCTGTGGTGATGTCACCGACACTCCATAGAGAGTGAAGGTGGTGGCAGTGTCTGCAGTGTGGGTAGAGACGGCGACATTAAAGTACCCTCGCAAGTCGCTGAGCGACGTCGGTGTGACGTGGAAGCCATTTTGCCATGATTGCCAACGGGTGCGGGGGGGAAATGGTCTTCGTCCCGTGACCAAAGTGAACGATGCAAACGGCAAATAGCTGAAGCGTAGAGACACGATGATTTTGATAATACAGCAGCGAGAGAAGAGCGTGGAGGGCAAAGCTCGCACTGTCGTCGTGCCAAGAGTCATTCAACTGGAGCAGTGTGGGCTGGGGCGGGAGGGGGGAGATCACCAAGGCTGTCGCTTTTTCACGACCGCATTCGCCCGACGCTGTAGACCTCTCACCTGTTTGTTGACCATGGTGACCCTGCAAAAAAATGTTCTTGTTAATGTTCCGTTCCCCGCCGCTCTTGTTTCCAGGAATTGCACACCGTGACCTCAAACCGGAGAACATTCTGTGCGAAAATCCCCACCAGGTACCCGCTCGGCTATCACGTACAAACACAACCGGCCATCGTCCTGCTTGTAGCCGCACACCCTGGCTGTGTCCCTGGTTCAAGATTCGTTTAAAACTTTAAATCTACTGTCGGGCACAAACTTAACTTTGTAGTAATCGTCATAAATCACCTTTTGGCCATGGTTCTGTATTTCCGAGGGCAGAGGGTCACAGTGGTAGCACTCGTGACTTCAGTTCCCAACTCGGGTGCCTTTTGTGTGTTTGTACGTTCTCCCCCTTGTTCTGCATTGGCTTCCTCTGGGATTGCACATAGCAACATCACCCCTGACTGAAAAATCTTGGCCTTAAAGCTGAGGCTTTCTTGGGTCGTTAAGTATAATCATAATTAATCTCCATGCACGTGCCGCCAACTTCATCTCAGTTGTTCGCCCACTAGCGCCACGGTTGCCTTTGCCACATTGCTGTTTCGTGGGATGGTTCTAACGTGACCAAAACCACAGCAGCAGCAAGCAGTCTCTTGTTGGCAATTTAACACCTTGCAAACATCGCACCAATGTGGTGTCACCAGGGCGCCAAGTCTCTCGCGAAGCCATGACTTGATGTTTTATTATTATAATTATACTCGTGACAGCCTGGACCACGCGGCCGCGGTGCTTGACCCGCGAGGAAGGCGCGGGCTCGGCGTTGGCTGTTGTCTAACAGAGCGGCTCGTTTGGGTGCCATCGTCGATCGCAGCGATCGCCGGCTGCTCCACTTGACGATGCCAAATTTGACCTCTCCTGGGAGATGGGCACGCAGGTGGTTCATCTGTGCGCGCCGCGGTCTTGTCGATTGCTCTTGCTGGTTGTTCACCTCCCGCGCGTTGTCGCGTTTCCTGGGCGCAGGTTTCGCCCGTGAAGATTTGTGACTTTGACCTGGGGAGCAGCATGAAGCTGAGCAGTGCCTGTTCGCCTGTCACCACCCCCGAGCTGCTCACCCCGGTGAGCACACGCACCGCTCCCACATGCACCACCCTCGCCACCATCCCTTCCATCCAATCATTACATTTCTGCGTTTGTGTGTGTGTCGCTTGGTTGTGGGTGTGTATTTAGTGGGGTGGTAGTGCAGTGGTTAGTACACTGCTACTCACCTGACGAGGCACGTTCAATTACCACTCTTGCCCAATATCATTGAGGAATATTTGAACCGTTCCTGGGCCCTCATTAGGTCGGCTCGGTCATAAATGAGTACTGTTGTGTGTAACAGCACCACTGGTAAAACAAACGTGGCCGGGCCATCGTGGTGTCCGTCCACCTCGTGTACTGTCCGATTTAGCACGGTTGACTACGTACTGTGCGAAAGAAGTTCAACATACATACCAAGCCGGCAAGTGCTCGCGGTTGCTCAACAACCCGTGTAAGCAACGGGGAGAAACTTCGTGGTTTGTGTGGCTCTGACACTGGGTTGTGCCGCTGTGTGGTTTTTTGGGCGTTTTTTGTCAATCAAATAATTGAAAAACGGTCAAACTGACGGATTTAAATTAGAAATGCAGAGCGTTGTGAGGCAGCAGTGCATCATGGGATTTGCGTTCGTCTCCAGTCAAGGCCGCGGTCACGTGCAATCGACACTTTTCCCTCGCAGCCTGCGAGCCGCCAATGGCAGATAGCTTTGGCTGGAGAAAAACATATTTTGTTTCTGTAGGAATGTTGCATAGCACAGGGAGGCGTTCACGGGGCGGGGGGGGGGAGGGCGCGTGACGCACGAGCCCTTGGTTCATGCGCAAGCTGTGCAGGCGCCCCTCTCTTTGTTTCTCCGGCGTGTTAATACGCAACATCTGCTGCTAGGGCCATGGGGAGGGCGAGGCAGGGGAGAGTGGAAGAGCGGGGGGGGAGAGATGCGTGGGGGCGGCTGTGGAAGGATTTAATGGGAGTCGGTCAATTGCTGCATTGGCATTAAGTTGTGCAGGGAAGTCGGGGGGGGGGGGGGGGGTTAGTAGTGTAATCGTTAATGCACTGCACAATGTACCTGCAGATCTGAGTTCCAGTCCGGGCCACAACTTACATCAGTGGCATGTTAATTGAACTTTTCCTGGGTCAACTCGGGCTTTAAAACGAGTGGGTGAACGTGAACGATGGAGAGACAAATGCGGCCGGGCGTGATGTTGGCCACACCGCTGTCATCGCGTACGCCACAATTGCCTTTTTGTAGGCGCTCGCCAACACAGCACTTGTGCCAGCAAGTGCGCACGCCGCAGGCATTGTGTGGAAGGTCGGGAGTTGAATTGGTGGTCGTGCAGCTTGAGGAGAGGGTGAGGGCTGACGAGGAGGGAGAGAAACTTTGGGATGTGACTGGATCTCAGCCGGATTGAACCAGAGCTATGCTTGTGTGTGTGCTCTTGTGTAGTACGTGCGTCCTGGCAGCTGCGCTGTTGTGTCTCGCAGCGAGCGCGTCTGATTGGATGGGCGAAGCTGGGAGGGTGGGCAAAGTGGCCTGTGTTTGCTGCTGCTGGTGGGGGGAGGAGTGGGTGGGGATTCTACTCTGGGCACAGATGGCTGAGCTGGGTGGGTGGAACAGGAACGGGGGGGGGGGGGGGGGGCGAGTCTGTGTGGAGCCAGTGATGGACGTTTGTGTCAAAGTTCTGCGGCCAAAAAACCAAACAATGAAGATAGGTAAACAACACTTCGGCCTGTCACATGGCCGTTGTGTGCACTCTGTGTTTTGCATGCTTGTGTGTGGCTGTGTGCGTTTTTTTGTCTCTGGTAGGTTTATTTCCAGTACGCTAATGGCTAAGGCTCGCATTGGTCACACATTTTATCCGGGCCCTTTTGCCAAGTTTATCCAGCTTGAAAAGTACCTGCTGCTGCCAAGTGTGAATGTTGGCGGGGGGGGGGGGATACAAAGGTGGCCAGGCATTGTGCTTGCATCGCAATCACCACGTGCTGTTGGCCTTAATAGGGGCCTGCTCACCGCATTTGTCTCGGTTTTGTGTGAGTGTGGTCAGAAGGGATGGGTGTGAGGATATGTTGAGGGGAGGGATGGTTGTTTATCGTGAGTGTGGTGGGGAGGGAAGGAGGGATGGGTGTGAGTGTGGTGAGGATGGGTGCGTGTGTGAGTTCTCAGGCTCGTACCGGAATCTATAAACGAGATGAACACTGATCAGCGCCCGCTCAGAGCCGCAAACACAAACCACAGCGAGAGTTCCCCATTCCACAGTGAAGCCTCGCAAACACCGCCGCATTCATGCTCGTGTGTCTGTGATGGGGAGCGGTGGCCCAGTGGTTGGCGTGCTGCACTACGAACCCGGCAATCCGAGTTCGACTCCCGCTCGTAGCCAAAACCAGTGACGATTATATGAACCGGTCCTGGGCCTCCCTTCGGTTGACTGAGCCTCAGAGTACCTGGTCCGCTGTAGACATTGCCACTCCTGAGAGAGGCGGTTGGGCAGGTTGCTTACCACCCACACCCCTCGTGTACTGTGCTGCCCTTTCATAGGTGCTCACTAACAGCACTTGCCCCAAGAGGCTGTTAAGTCTATACGGGGTGGGGTCTTTGTCTTTTGTGTGTGTATGTATGCCTGGGGGAGTGGGCACCGTTGGAATGAGGTGCCGGGTTATTTTACGCCTTTTTTAGAAAGGACACGAGGTTGGCATTATTAATGGAGAAGCACGCACCGAGAATTTATTTGAGATTCAATGCTCACTAGAACTCGCACCTTGCACACAAGCCGATTTAAATCACTCCATCTCGACGGTGGATGTCCTCTCAAACTCGTTCGCGCGTGGTCACTTCTTGACCGTCGGCCTTGATCCCCGTGGCGACGTGTCCTGCCCCAAGCCCTGTCCCAATCGACGAGCGCTCGCAAACTCTTTTCGTGAAGATGTAAAAACGAAACTCGCCACAATGGCATCGTCGCTAACAAGCACCACGAACGGGCGCTCAGATTTTTTTGAGCTTGCACAGGGGCCCAATCTGCAGGCTCTACGCCTTCCCCACGGAGATGTTTAAAGCAGGATGAGTGTAGCCGCTGTGTACGAGTTGAGCAACCGCTTCTTCAAAGCGTTGAGCTCCGGCCGTCGCGCTGCTTAGAAGCCCCACGCGCCGGTCGGTGCAGTGACGCGTGGGTACCAAGCGGCCGCACGGCAGAGATGGGCCCCCCACGCCACCTAGCGGCCGGCGAGCAGCTCGCAGCGCTAACCCCCACGCGCGTGCACCATGGGGATGCTGTCTGGGCTGGGGGTTGGAGAGGAATCTGTGCTTGCTGCTTGTGGTGGGATTTGCGTGGTGGTGGTGTAACAGCCCGTGTCTGCCTGCGGTGGCGCATCTGTGGTTGTTTGTCGCCGGCTGAAATGTTACCGACGACCGTCCGTAAGTGCCGGCGGTGTGGGAGAGAATCCCGGTGGGCCGATGAATAACGACGGCGACCGATGTGCCGTGGGCCCGCAGTGTGGCTCTGCAGAATTCATGGCCCCCGAGGTGGTGGAGGCGTTCAGCGAGGAAGCCTCCATCTACGACAAGCGCTGCGACCTGTGGAGCCTCGGGGTCATCCTCTACATAATGCTCAGCGGGTCGCCGCCCTTCGTTGGGAATTGCGGCAGTGACTGCGGCTGGGAGCGCGGGGAGGCGTGCCACGCCTGCCAGGTACGGCCAGCCTACGCGTGCGTGTGTACGGAGGGGTGGAGATGGTAATGGTTAGCAATTCACACGTGTCTTGTGACTGAGCAAGGTTATTGCGATGGCTTGTGAAAACAGACGATGGGATGGAATTCGAGAGTGGAAGCAGAAAGTGTTCTCACCTGCAGTGTTGTGGGTGAGCGAGTGTAGTGCGACCTGCAGTGCCGATTAAATGAAACGGGACAGTGTCTGGTACACCTGAGTCATCAACGGGTGAAGTTCGTGGGGAACAGTAACCATAATAGTAGCAAAAGAAGGTGGCTGACCGCTGATGAGTGGAATTAATCAGAGTGCTGGATCATCAATCCCCCTAACTGCTTTACAGTGAATTGTATCAGGTGCAGTATGTGTGTGCGCGCGTCCTGGAACCGCACGCGGCCTTGCCACAGCATTGCGTGTCGGGTGTGCGTGTGCGCGCAGACGATGCTGTTTGAGCGCATCCAGGCCGGGCACTACTGCTTCCCAGAGAAGGACTGGAAGAACGTCTCGGCTGCCGCGAAGCACCTCATCTCAAACCTGCTGCTGCCCGACGCCAAGGCCCGGCTCAGCGCCGTGCAGGTGCTGCGGCACCCGTGGGTAGCTGGGGTGAGCGACGCACGATGGCTCGCACGCACGCACAGGCATGGGGGAAGCACTCATCCAGCAGTGGATTGACACGGTCCAGTGAACTTGTCGTTTATTCCTCTCCCACGGTTTGTGGACTTGGTCTACAAGATACTGACCGTTTTGTCTCATCCACACTGTTCAGCCCACCACACTGCAGGTCACAACACTTCCCGTTCTGCTTCTTTCCCTCGCATCGCCCTCCCTTGGGAACACCCTCACGTAGTCTCTTTAACCAGTCTCTTACAATTGCCTTGCTAAATTGTCCAGATAAATTGTTAATTATTACCATTTTAAACTTTGATGGTGCTGTTTGTTGTTGACTGTTTGACGTTTTGGGCCTGTCCTTTGCAAACTGAGTTAAAAAAAACCTAAATGGCTAGTGTGCCGTGTGTGCATACCGTGTACGTGTGTGGCTGTGTGTCTGTGTGTGTGTGTGTACTGTGTGCGTGCCCCCGTGGAGGAGTTTGTGCTGACGTGGGGATGTTTGTTTTGTCTCCTGCAGGACGCCCCTCGCCAGACGCTGTCCACCCCGCAGCTTCTACTCAGGTGAGAACCCACGGCACCATAATAAATAAGCCAGTGCCAGAAATTCTACATTTCTGTGACGGGCGCCGGTCTGCACGACAACCAGGCACCCCATTGCAGCGCTCAAGTGGCATCGCTTGTGCCGTTTGTTCAATTTTATATAGTAACAAAAAACAATCGCCGCTCGCGCCCGTTTGTTTTAGAAAACATTCTCACGGGCCCGCCTATCGTTCCCCCCCCTCTCTTCCCCCCCCCCCCACGCGCAGGAACGCCAGCGCCAAGGACCTCACTCGGTTCACCGCCGACGCCGTCGCCCTGACACGGCGGCTGGACCAGCGCGGCGGCGGGGAGGAGGAGGAAGAGGAGGAAGAGGAGGACGACGGGTGGGAGGGGGTGGTGGGCGCCTGTTTCCCCGGCAGCCCCAGATCCCGGCCACCGTTGTCACGGCCGCCGTCCACGCGGCCGTTCTGCCCCTTCAGCCTCTCCCCCCCGTCCAAGTCGCGGCTGGCAAAGCGCCGGGCGTCCATGCGGGGGGGGCAGCAGCAGCAGCAGCAGCACGACGCGGCGCTGGGCCTGGTCGGGGGAGCCTCTTAGCACGGCGGCTTCTCCCGGGTCTGGCACGGCACGGCGTCGTGGCCATCAAATCCTAGCCCCCCAACCTTCCACTCCCGCAGTTTGCGTTTTGAATTCACGAATTTATTGTGGCACTGACTCCCCTTGGTCTAGCACTTCTTTGGGTTTGTGCCTTTTGTTTGATTGGGGTCTGCACACGGAAGTTTCCACTTCCCCCGGAGTTTCGTCTCGTTATCCGGCACTGCGCTCAGAGCTTTAATACCACCCCCTACCCTTCCCACCATCGTGATCGCAGCGCTCTGGCGGAGCAGAGGGGGGAGATGGGTTGGGTCGGAGCCTCCCAACCCAGTGCCAGCGGTGATTCTCGTTTAGTGCAGAGCGAGGCCACCGGACGTGGCGGCGTAAGGGGAGCTTGGCTTTCAAGTTCCGGGCCTAGGGACCCTCGTAAGGAAAAATAAAATTGTGCCAAGATGCCACTGGGGGCAAACTGACAGGTGGAGGTGCGACGAGGCGGCTCGGTGCGGAAATAGTCGCTCGTTATTGTCAAAACGGAAACTTTGTCTTTGATTTAAGGAAGAAGGAAAAGCATGGCAGAGGCGTTTGTACAGGTAAAAGAGGCGTTGCGTGGTAATTATATATAATTATATTTCGGGTAAACCTAACGATGACGGAGCCGGTCGAGGTTTGAGCTGCTCACCGTTTGTGTGTTTTCCCCTGGGGCCTCTGAGGCCTGGCTCCAGTGCCGCGCTGTGGTCAACAGCGTAGAGGTGCTCGCTCCATTAATACAAAGCCAGCTGTTGACCATTTGTGGTGGTGTTTTCTTGGCCGTGGTGTGATCGCCCTCGCCCGTGGCTCCTTGAGTCCTCCTCCCCCAGTACCTCGACGCTGGGGTCACGCTGGGTTCGTTTTTGTTGTCAAAAACCATTATTATTTTCATAATTTGTGTGTTTTTTATATATAGCAGTCCAAACAAAGTATGGCTATAAATTTAAGTGTTATAATTTTCTATATTTTATTTTACGAGCTCTCCGGATGTTCTAAAGTTTGATTTGCTCACGCGCAGAGACGCAACGTAACCGTGAGCACCGAGAGCGGAGGAGAATGGTGGCATTATTGTCATCGTTATCGCGCTTCGCTGGCGGCGCGTGGGTTGGGCCGGAGGACGCGCTCATCCCCCTTGTTCGGGCTTGCGCTCCGGGTGGTGACATTCCTATGCAATGGCGCGCCGCGCGACCAGCACGCGGGGCGTGCGGGCCGCGCGGTGCCCTCGCCGCGAGCCGAGGGGGGGGGGGGGGGGGCACCGGGCGCGGCGGTGCCCCCGCTCGGCTCGGCGATGGAGCCGAGTGGCGCCGTGGCAGGCTCCCACGAGCACCGCGCTCCGCGTCTCGGTCGCGGCCGCCGTGGAGATTGTCGCGTGCGGCGACGACGCCGCCGGCCCCGCCGCGGGGCTTTCCAGGTGGCCAAATTTTTTTTTTATTTTTTTTTACGGCGGTTCAGCAAACCCGCTTGCTGTGTACCGCCGCCGTTGCAGCAATTGGCCTGCCGTTCGGTCTGCGGAC
The DNA here is from genome assembly GCF_048934315.1 of Petromyzon marinus. NCBI lineage: Eukaryota > Metazoa > Chordata > Hyperoartia > Petromyzontiformes > Petromyzontidae > Petromyzon > Petromyzon marinus. The sequence continues at coordinate 2,802,010 of NC_133710.1, read as the reverse complement.
TTTTTGCACGCTTATCCTGCAGGTGTGCAAGTTAGGTTTCCTGCGGTATAAATCCCACGTGCGCGCAAACGCTCGTTAAAAAGTAATCGGCCGCGCATCGCGAGGCAAGACCCTCCGGAAAGCGAGTCATTGGCGAGGCTTTCCCAGACAAACATTAAAGGGGTCTACGAAATGACGCGGACAATTTGTATCGCTTCCTGCCGACACGTAAAGCTGTGCTGCCATTGACGTGGCTGGTGTGACTTCTTAGCTGGACGATTGCTTTGCCTGCGAGCTGGTGATTTTTGTTGCCGCGGGCCTCGGGCTGGTTCTGTGGCTGTCTCGGCAGCGGGTGACCTCGTGATGTCGAGACACTGAGACTTGGCGGGGATGATGATTCTGGTGAGCCAGTCTCTACCCGACTCGCCCGTGTGCGTGAAATGTGTTTGTGAAATGTGTGGGCAGTGATGAGGCAATGCTGCTCGCGCTGAGCTATGGCACGGTAAACCTGGGTTCGATTCCTGGCCACGCACAACATCGGCAGTGAACCAGTCCGTACCCTCCCCTAGTTCAAGTATCTGTTGTGGTGTGTGAACATGAGCACTGGGGATACAAAGGTGGCCAGAAGTTGTTCTGGCCACCCTGTCAAGTGACGTTGCCGGCCTTAGTAGGTGCTCGCTAACATCACTTGCCCAAGAGTCAATAAGACTAAATAGACTACAGCGTGTGTGTACGTGACTAGTTCAGAACTGTATGGAATGCTGCTGTGGTCGGTTCCACGGCAATGGAGTCTCATTGCTGCACAGAACCCGACCCACACTCGGGCGTGGATATCCGGCCAGGTGGTAGCTCTGGTGGCAGAGTGAGCAGCGCGCTCTCTCGGAAGGTCGCTGCGAGTTCACATCCTGGTTGGAGAGATTGACTCGGCCCATCGCCATTGTGTGGGGAAGATGACTGGTGGGTGCCCTTAAGGATAAATTTGCCCCCCTCCCCTTGCTATAGGAACGTGGAATTTCCACTCCTGGCTGAGAGCTGTGACGAGAGAAGCACCCGGCCTTCAATGCTCAAGTTCAGCAGGAGATCACTTTGGCTTTTGACAAACATTGGGAGCCAAGCTGCTTTCAGTGCTCCCGGTAACGCGTGGGGAGCATCCTCAAGCCTGCATGGTGCTTGCAAAGCTCCGTTACTCGTGAATCGACACTCGCGTTCAACCTCGCGCGGTTACCGCCTCTGCTGCGATTTAAACTGGGTTCAAGCATTTTGAGTTGAAGGTATCTGCCTGATCACGAATAACTTGAGCAAATTCCCATCGCTTAATTTTCGTTGCCAATTTTAATCCCCGTGAAGATTTCGGCGCTTGAGGCATAACTGTTGATTTGGCATGCGACAGACACTCCGTGTGTGAGGCAATTTAAGCGACTTCGAAAGTAGCTCTTTGATATCCACTTCTGTGGAGCTGTTGTGATACAGGGCGAGGGTTACTCTGCTGCCTTCGAGACTCCCCGCCCCCCCCCCCCCGAAATGGGAGTGGAGAGACGGGGGGGGGGGGTGGGGGGTCTTGCGCGATGATGCCGGCAGTGGTGCCAACCTAAAGAAGCTAAAGTGTGGGGGTGCCGACTTGTACAACACAGCGTGGATTTTTTTTGCATAGCGTCTACTTGCAAATCGCCCCCCCCCCCATCTTGTCAAGACGCCGTACAGAAACAAGTGCGCGTAGAGAGGTGTCGAGCGAGGTGCAGGATGAGTCTACAGAATTTATATAGCTGGGTGGTGGGGGTGCAGAAAAGCACCCAACTATACTTCCCACGGTGGTTGAGGGAGAGACGGGGGAGGGTGGCGTCGAGGCCTCCGCCCGAGTGCGGCCCTCGCACGCTCTCCGTGCCCCGCGGGGCCAGGCCAGGCGAAACTAATGCAAGCTGAAGTCGTCGTCACGAGCTCTTCGTGACTCCGTGGTGCCGTACGACGGCTGTGACGTTTCTGACTGGCGGGTTTTGAATGAACTTTTTTTTAGTTTTCTTACAAACTATTCCCCCCCCCCCCCCCCCAACAAAAAAAAGGAGTGGGCGAGGAAGGTAAAAAAAAAAACTTAATTGAGCATCTGAGAGTGAAACGGAGAGAACGTGGGAAATTGGGACGGGCGGGGGGAGTCCGGTTGGGGCGAGCTCGCGGGTCTGCTTGGCTAGCGTGTGATCAGGGGTAGGGTTGGGGTCCTTTCGGCTCTTGGCTAGTAGTTTTAGGTTCGGATTAGTTAGCTCGTGTGGTTGGTATTAGGGGTAGGGCTGTAGGGGTCTGGGTTGGCTAGTTAGGTTTAAGAGTAGAGGTAGGGTTGTAGTTTCAGTGGCTAGCATGATTAGTAAGGGGTAGCGAGTGGTAATGCCTGGGTGGTTAATTTGGTTCGAGTCTGGGGGGTGTAGATATATGGTCTGGTTAGCCAGTGTGGTTCGTGTTAGGGTGAGTACTCGCCCCCTCGTTGACCCAGGGTGTTCCACCCCTAACAACCGGGGCCCCCTTCACCGTTCCCAAGTTGCCTCTCCCTCGTGGTGTTGTTGTTGGTGAGAGTTGTACCGGACCGGCATCGTCGCCTCGACTCTCGCTGGCTTGTGTTTGGAGGGGAGCGTTTATTTGGTGCCGGATCCCCCCCCCCCCCCGCCTAGCCTTCTCGGAAATTCAATTTTCTTTTGTTAAATTCACGTTTAATTTTCCCCCCTCCCTCCCCCGTCTTCGCTCCAACGACAAAGTTCTAAGGACGTGGGGGAGAGAGAGAGAGCGAGAGCGAGGGGCGGGGGGGAGTATGAAGCACGAGAAGCGAGGCAGAGCGGTCAACACGCAGACGCGTCGCTGGGTGGTGTTTACAGAGGTTGTATGTGGCGGCTCTGCGGGGGTCCGCTTCACCGTGACTGACAGCCGCGCCAATCCGCCGTTTGTGTTGTTTAACGAGCACTTTACTGACTTTTATACAATAAACATTTTATACAAAAGCCAGCCAATGACTCCGCGCGCCATCTCTTGTTGAATTACTTGAATGCGAGTTGAACCGTGGTGGTGGTGTAGATGCACGGGCAGTGCGCCGCCTTCGCATTTGCGTCTCCACGTGACACTTTCGCACGTGTCCCATCACCCGCGCAGCGTTCTCAGAGTTGAATTGGTTCATCGCAAGCGGTGCCAGATGCAGCTAGTGCGGGGCCTGTAGCATTTAGGGGCCTTAAATAAAAAAAAACATTAAAACACGCATTTTTTTCCTATGCCTAGTCAAGTAATTGTATTTTTTTCATTTTATATTGAGCCAGATAATACGACATCGCTAACCGTAAACACCCAGTCGTTCATAAAAGTAGAAGGCAGTATAGTACTATAGTAATAGAGCAAGTGCAGAATCACTGAACCGCAATTGATAGCTTGGAAGCGTTTAGCGCGGGGCCCTTGAAAGTGCGGGGCCCGTAGCTACATGTGTAGCCACTTTTGCTACGAGGATCATCCGGCACTGATAGCAAGCGAACTCTGGATCGCATTCGACATTCAGTGTCTCGACAGCAGTCAAGATTGAACCAATTTTGGTGAACTGCCAGGTGTTTAAGGCCAGGACCCCTTGGATATGGGTCATCGATGCTGCTCCGTGGTTGGTGGTGGTTGTTGGCTGTTGAGGATGAGTGATGGCGCTGGTGTTGATTCTAAACACTTGCCGATTCCTCCGCCTTTCCACGTGGCTCGGACGATCACGTGCTGGTCGTGAGAACGTCGCTAATTGGTCATTAAATCGGTCGTGGCCTCGTATAAGACCGAATGCTGCCGTTGAAAGAACCATTTCTCCTCGGCCCATCAGTCTCTGACCGTCGAGTGGAGGGCACACGTTAAACCCCAGTCCCCATACCCATCCACCCGCTAAAACCGCTTCACCGTCATCATTGAGAAGAATCGATCGTGAACGTGGACTTCCCTTCAAACAGGCGGCCTCGCCTATTTACAGCCCCCACTAAGGCGGTGGCAATGCCACATTGCGGGCGCGGGTCAAATCTCACAATGGCGCTGCACTCGAAAGTCTCCATCCTCGATGGACGAAGTGCCGAGCTGTTGACCCCCCCCCCCCCCCCCCCCACAGATTCCGCTTGTGCGTCGAAAGCTCCCAAGCACCTGCGGCTGGCCCGACATGCCGTCGTCCAAATGATTCGCGGCCTTTTGTCAATCCGCTGCTGGATAAAGGCCCCCCCCCCCCTGCACACCACGCTGTGTCGGTCATCGTGCTCGTTTTTGACCGGACTGCACCACGCTGGTGAGGTGCGCGTCGACGGAGGGCGCAGAGACACCGAACACCCTCGCAAACGAGATTCTCCAACCCCTAGCGGGAGGAGCAGGAGGAGGATGAGCAGGAGGAGCGGGAGGAGGAGGATGAGCGGGAGGAGAAGGATGAGCGGGAGAAGGAGGATGAGTTGGAGGAGCGGGAGGAGGATGAGTTGGAGGAGGATGAGCGGGAGGAGGATGAACGGGAGGAAGAAGAGGATGAGCAGGGGGGGGGGGGGAGGTGGTCACTCGCCCGAGTTAATCCGCACAGAGGGCGGGCGATCGGATCCCGGCGAGAAAAGCGCTTTCGCCGGCACTCCGGAGCCACGCAGCAGAAGCAGCAGGAGGAGGATGAGGAGGGGCTCATTACACTAATTGTCTCGAGTTGCACTCAACTGCTGGGGCGGGGCGAGGAGGCGAGTTGTATCGCTCGTGAGTTGTTGTTGTTGCTGAGTCGCTGTGCCCCTTGGCGCTGCCCCCTGGCTCACGGAGGGGGCTTGCGAGTGACTTTCACGGCAGCCGTGAGTAGCCAGGCCCCCCACCCCCGTGACACCCCGTGGCTCTTCTTCACTCGTTACATCGGTTTGCGCACCAAGAAGTTCCATTCGTTGACGAGAGAGGAGAAGGAAGGACAGAAAGCAATGCAGGAGACTTTTGACTTAAAACTTTCGTGACCGCAGGGATTCATATTCTTTGGTTCTTTCGGTCAAGTCACGTAGATAGAAAAATAATAAAACGATGAATAAAAATAAAACAAAAACCAAAGCTTAATTTAGGAGACATTTAAGTTGGGGTCGCGCCCACCACCACCCCCCCCCCCCCGTTCCCTCTCGTGTTAACCGAAAGGGACGCCACAAAGTGCACCTAGCCTGGCACGGGTGCCGCCGTGACGCCACTGGAAAACTCGGCCACGTCAGAGACGAGCGGCAGAATAATCGGATTAGTTCGCGACACGAGGGATCGATTTAATCCCGCGCCTCGCGCATAAAGAAGAGAGCCTCGCGTCTGGCCCACGGGGCCACCCCCTTGGTCGGGGTTGTGGTGGTGGTGGTGGAGACGACTACTTGAGGCCGACTCTCTCATCCTCCCTCTCATCCTCCCTCCCTCTCATCCTCCCTCTCATCCTCCCTCTCATCCTTTTTTTCTCTCATCCTCCCTCCCATCGTCCACCCTCGCCTTCTCTCCTCCTCGGGTGAGAGAAGCGCGAACACGTGTTGTTGTTGGTTGTTTGTTGTGTGCTCGTCCATCGGGGTTCACAGCACGAGACGGGCGATGGCGACTGGCCCCCGGGGGGTCGCGTTCGGGACTTCGCATCGCTCGCGTAGGGGAAGAGACGAAGGCGGTGCGTCGCAAAGCGGCCCATGAAAGTCCCGGGTCTCTATGCGGTGTCTCTGGGTCTCTGTGCACTGCGGATTCTGAGGATTCTGCTCCTATTCTCTCCTCGCGCGTGGTGGCAGCAGCAGTCTGCTTCAGGAGCTCGAGGCCGATGTCGAGGTCTGCTAGCGACGACCAGAGGAGAGAGAGTTCATGTGCATGTGTCTCTGTGTGTCTCTCTGTGTGTCTCTCTGTGTTTCTTTGTGTCTCTGTGTCTCTCTGTGTGTCTCTGTGTGTCTCAGTCTCTGTGTGTCTCTCAGTCTCTGTGTGTCTCTCAGTCTCTGTGTGTCTCTCTGTGTCTCTGTGTATCTCAGTCTCTATGTGTATCTCAGTCTCTATGTGTCTCTGAGTCTCTGTGTCTCTGAGTCTCTGTGTCTCTGTGTGTCTCTATGTGTCTCTGTGTCTCTGTGTGTCTCTATGTGTCTATGAGTCTCTATGTGTCTCTCAGTCTCTGTGTCTCTCAGTCTCTGTGTCTCTCTGTCTCTGTGTCTCTCTGTCTCTGTGTGTCTCTGTGTGTCTCTATGTGTCTCTGAGTCTCTCTGTGTCTGTGTGTCTCTGTGTGTCTATGTGTCTCTGAGCCTCTATGTGTCTATGTGTGTCTCTGAGCCTCTATGTGTCTCTGTGTGTCTCTCAGTCTCTGTGTCTCTGAGTCTCTATGTGCCTCTGTGTGTCTCTGTGTTTCTGTGTGTCTCTGTGTGTCTATGTGTGTCTGTGTGTCTCTGTGTGTCTCTGTGTGTCTGTGTGCTTCTATGTGTCTCTAGGCATCTCGGAGTCTCTATGTGTCTCTGTCTTTACGTGTCTCTCAGTCTCTGTGTCTCTGTGTGTCTCTGAGTCTCTGTGTGTCTCTAAGTCTCTGTGTCTCTATGTGTCTCTGTGTCTCTATGTGTCTCTGTGTCTCTATGTCTCTCTGTGTGTCTCTGTGTCTCTATGTGTATCTGTGTGTCTCTCACTCTCTGTGTCTCTGATTCTCTATGTATCTCTGTCTTTCAGTCTCTGTGTCTCTGTGTGTCTCAGTCTCTATGTGTCTCTGTGTGTCTCTCAGTCTCTATGTGTCTCTATGTGTCTCTGAGCCTCTGTGTGTTTCTCAGTCTCTGTGTTTCTATGTGTTTCTATGTGTCTCTATGTGTCTCTGTGTGTCTCAGTCTCTATGTGTCTCTGATCCTCTGTGTGTCTTTCAGTCTCTATGTGTCTCTGTGTGTCTGTGTCTCTCAGTCTCTGTGTGTCTCAGTCTCTATGTGTCTCTGAGTCTCTGTACGTCTCTGTGTGTCTCAGTCTATATGTGTCTCTGTGTGTCTCTGTGTGTCTGTGTGTCTCAGTCTATATGTGTCTCTATGTGTCTGTGTGTCTCTGTGCGTCTCTGTGTCTCAGTCTATATGTGTCTCTATGTGTCTGTGTCTCTCAGTCTCTATGTGTCTCTGTGTGTCTCTGAGTCTCTGTGTGTCTCTCAGTCTCTGTGTCTCTATGTGTCTGTGTGTCTCTCAGTCTCTGTGTGTCTCTGTGTGTCTCTGTGCGTCTGTGTCTCTGTGTGTCTCTGTGCGTCTGTGTCTCTGTGCGTCTCTGTGTGTCTCAGTCTATATGTGTCTCTATGTGTCTGTGTGTCTCTCAGTCTCTATGTGTCTCCATGTGTGTCTCTGTGCGTCTCTGTGTGTCTCTCAGTCTCTGTGTCTCTGTGTGTGTCTGAGTCTCTGTGTCTGTGTGTCTCTCAGTCTCTATGTGTCTCTGTGTGTCGCTGTGCGTCTCTGTGTGTCTCTGTGTGTCTCAGTCTATATGTGTCTCTATTTGTCTGTGTGTCTCTCAGTCTCTATGTGTCTCTGTGTCTCTGTGTGTTTCTGAGTCTATATGTGTCTCTGTGTGTCTCTGAGTCTATATGTGTCTCTGTGCGTCTCTGTGCGTCTCTGTGTGTCTCTGTGTCTCTGTGCGTCTCTGTGTTTCTGTGTGTCTCTGTGTGTCTGTGTGTCTCTGTGTCTCTGTGCGTGTCTGTGCGTCTCTGTGTGTCTGTGTGTCTCTGTGCGTCTCTCTGAGTCTCTGTGTGTCTCTGTGCGTCTCTGTGCGTCTCTGTGTCTCTGTGCGTCTCTCAGTCTCTGTGTGTCTCTGTGCGTCTCTGTGTGTCTCTGTGTGTCTCTGTGTCTCTGTGCGTCTCTGTGTTTCTGTGTGTCTCTGTGTGTCTCTGTGTCTCTGTGCGTGTCTGTGCGTCTCTGTGTGTCTGTGTGTCTCTGTGTCTCTGTGCGTCTCTGTGTGTCTCTCTGAGTCTCTGTGTGTCTTTGTGCGTCTCTGTGTCTCAGTCTATATGTGTCTCTATGTGTCTGTGTCTCTCAGTCTCTATGTGTCTCTGTGTGTCTCTGAGTCTCTGTGTGTCTCTCAGTCTCTGTGTGTCTCTATGTGTCTGTGTGTCTCTCAGTCTCTGTGTGTCTCTGTGTGTCTCTGTGCGTCTGTGTCTCTGTGTGTCTCTATGTGTCTGTGTGTCTCTCAGTCTCTGTGTGTCTCTGTGTGTCTCTGTGCGTCTGTGTCTCTGTGTGTCTCTGTGCGTCTGTGTCTCTGTGCGTCTCTGTGTGTCTCAGTCTATATGTGTCTCTATGTGTCTGTGTGTCTCTCAGTCTCTATGTGTCTCCATGTGTGTCTCTGTGCGTCTCTGTGTGTCTCTCAGTCTCTGTGTCTCTGTGTGTGTCTGAGTCTCTGTGTCTGTGTGTCTCTCAGTTTCTATGTGTCTCTGTGTGTCGCTGTGCGTCTCTGTGTCTCAGTCTATATGTGTCTCTATTTGTCTGTGTGTCTCTCAGTCTCTATGTGTCTCTGTGTCTCTGTGTGTCTCTGAGTCTCTGTGTGTCTCTGAGTCTATATGTGTCTCTGTGCGTCTCTGTGTGTCTCTGTGTCTCTGTGCGTCTCTGTGTTTCTGTGTGTCTCTGTGTGTCTGTGTGTCTCTGTGTCTCTGTGCGTGTCTGTGCGTCTCTGTGTCTGTGTGTCTCTGTGTCTCTGTGCGTCTCTGTGTGTCTCTCTGAGTCTCTGTGCGTCTCTGTGCGTCTCTGTGTCTCTGTGCGTCTCTCAGTCTCTGTGTGTCTCTGTGCGTCTCTGTGTCTCTGTGTGTCTCTGTGCGTCTCTGTGTTTCTGTGTGTCTCTGTGTGTCTCTGTGTCTCTGTGCGTGTCTGTGCGTCTCTGTGTGTCTGTGTGTCTCTGTGTCTCTGTGCGTCTCTGTGTGTCTCTCTGAGTCTCTGTGTGTCTCTGTGCGTCTCTGTGCGTCTCTGTGTCTCTGTGCGTCTCTCAGTCTCTGTGTGTCTCTGTGTGTCTGTGTGTCTCTGTGTGTCTGTGTCTCTGTGTGTCTCTGTGCGTCTCTGTGTGTCTACGATCCATAGTTGGGGTTGTATGGCCACAGTCGCGCCCCTCCGTGGCTTCTTTTTCATTGTCATTTGGCGCATCGCCCGGTCGTTGTTGTCGTTGTTATTGTTGTTGTCGTCGTTGTCGTTGTTATTGTTGTTGTCGTTGTTGTCGTTGTTATTGTTGTTGTCGTCGTTGTCGTTGTTATTGTCGTCGTTGTTGTTGTTGACGTTCCGATGCGGTCGACGGCTCTACCGGTGTCTCCGAGGAGGAGGATGAGGAATGTCGAAGCCAGGGGGTGCGAGATTCTGCCACCAGCGACTCTCCCCGCAGGTGCAGCGATGGCAGAGTCGGGGGGCTGCCCCCCGCTGTGGGTGCAGCTGGTGTCCCTGCTCTGCCTGCTCGCTTCGGGCCTCGCTTGCTGCCTGCAGGGCCGCGCCGAGTCCGGCTTCACGTGGTGGTACCTGGGCGGGGCCGCCTGCTGTGTGGCGGCCGTCTTCGCGGCGTTCCGCGTCTACGTCGCTCGCAAGGACCGAGCCGCCAGGGCCGAGACGGCCCCGGCAGGCACGTAGCCTGGCACCGAGGGCGAGGGACGCGTCCATTCGATGAGGACCACTTCCCACTGCCACCTCTCGCCTGCCGTGGTGAAACCACCACCACCAACCACCAACCAACCAACCACCCCACCAACCAACCACCCCACCACCAGCCACCCCACCAGCCACCCCACCACCAACCACCACCAGCCACCCCAGCTCGCCGTGCTTGGCAGAGACGGCCACGTTTTTTTATTCGCACGAAGATTCGTGGGGGTGGTGGTGGTGGGAGCGAGCGAGTGAGCGGCTCGCAGCGAGACCTCCAACATTGTGGGTTGGTTGACTCAGCCCCATCATCACATCACTCCGTGGGGGGTATAAAATACGGGAACCAAAAAGTCAACAGCAGTTGTTGTCCCATGGAAGAGACTCGCCCCCCTCTCACCCCCAGCCATAAGAACGCAGAAGCTCCACCACTGTCTCTGCGGGGCTGTGGACAGGAGGGAGACTCACTTCCTCACTCACTCACACACTGCACTCACACACTGCACTCATACACTCACTCACACACTGACTCACACACTCACTCACACTCACAAACACACTCACTCACTCACACACTGCACTCATACACTCACTCACACACTGACTCACACACTCACTCACAAACACACTCACTCACTCACACACTGCACTCATACACTCACTCACACACTGCACTCATACACTCACTCACACACTGACTCACACACTCACAAACACACTCACTCACACACTGCATTCACACACACTCACTCATACACTCACACACTGCACTCACACACTCACTTCCTCACTCACTCACACACTGCACTCACACACTCACTCACACACACTCACTCATACACTCACACACTGCACTTACACACACTCACTCATACACTCACTCAAACACTGACTCACACACTCACTTACACTCACAAACAGACTCACTCACACACTCACTCACTCACACTCACTCACACACTCACTCACTTACACTCACTCACACACTCACTCACACACTCACTCACACACTCACTCACTCACACACTCACTTACATTCACTCACACACTGCACTCACACACACTCACTCATACACTAACTCACACACTGACTCACACACTCACTTACACTCACACACTCACTCACTCATACACTCACTCACACACTCACTCACTCACACACTCACTTACACTCACATACTCATTCACACACTCACACACTCACTCACACTCACACACTGCACTCACACACTGCACTCACAAACTCACACACTCACTCACACACTGCACTCACAAACTCACTCACACTCACTCACACACACACTCACTGCACTCACAAACTCACAAACTCACTCACACACTGCACTCACACACTGCACTCACACTCACTCATACACTCACTCACACACTCACGCACTCACTCACAAACTCACACACTCTCACACTCACTCACTCATACACTCACACACTGCACTCACGGACTCACTCACACACTCACTCACACACTGCACTCACAAACTCACTCACACACTGCACTCACACACTCACACACAAACTCACAAACTCACTCACACACTCACTCACACACTCACTCACACACAAACTCACTCACTCCTCTTCGCTCCCTGTGGAGCATTAGTGGCCCCGACAGGGCCCCGCGGCCACACCGGACGGCCTTGAGCAGCTTCCTCTGCTTCACCCCAAGACTGCGCCCCCCATGGTGTTGAGTTGGTCGCCAGGTGGACCTCTGCCTGCCCCCTGCCTGCCCCGTGGTGTTTCCCGTTGCGGTTGTCCACCGTTAGGGGGCAGCTTGCGCTCAGCAGGCAAAGGAACTCCGATGGCTTCATGAAGAATAAGAATGATGATGATGTGAGATTGTTGTTGTTGGAGCCGCAGGGAGACCGCGGAGCTGGAGAGTCGCGCGAGTCACCAGCAGAGGGCGCCCCCTGCTGGTGATCTCCGCCGCTCCAGCACAGCAGTGACCCCCACCACCACCCCCCACCACCACCACAACCACCACTACCACAACCACCACTACCACACCACAACCACCACTACCCCCCCCACCACCACCCCCCACCACCACCACCCCCCACCACCACCACACCACAACCACCACTACCCCCCCCCACCACCACCCCCCACCACCACCACCCCCCACCACCACCACACCACAACCACCACTACCACACCACAACCACCACTACCCCCCCACCACCACCCCCCACCACCACCACCCCCCACCACCACCACACCACAACCACCACTACCCCCCCCCACCACCACCCCCCCCCCACCAACCCCACCACCCCACCACCACCACCACCCCCACCACCCCCACCACCAAAAACCCCTACCACCAACACCACCCCCCCACCACCATCCTCCACCACCACCACCACCCCACCACCACCCCACCACCACCCCACCACCACCACCACCAACCCACTACCACCACCCCACCACCACCACACCACCACCACCACCTCCACCACTACCCCACCACCACCCCACCACCACCACCCCACCACCACCACCACTCCCAACACCACCCCACCATCACCACCACCGTCTTAATTGTCATCGAGTTTTAGAGTCGAACTTGGACGCACATGTCCAGTGCCGGACTAAGCGAGTGCGGGGCCTGTAGCATTTGTTGTTATAAAGGGGTCCTAAAAAAAAAGTAAATATAAAAAAACACTTTTAACTTGCACAGTAAAGTAATTGTATTTTTTCATTTGCTATACGGCCAGATCATACGACAAATCGCTAACCTTAAACACCCAATCGTTCATAAAAGTTGAAGGCGGTATAGTACTATAGTACTATACCGCCTTCAGGACGCCCCTCGCCAGACGCTGTCCACCCCGCAGCTTCTACTCAGGTGAGAACCCACGGCACCATAATAAATAAGCCAGTGCCAGAAATTCTACATTTCTGTGACGGGCGCCGGTCTGCACGACAACCAGGCACCCCATTGCAGCGCTCAAGTGGCATCGCTTGTGCCGTTTGTTCAATTTTATATAGTAACAAAAAACAATCGCCGCTCGCGCCCGTTTGTTTTAGAAAACATTCTCACGGGCCCGCCTATCGTTCCCCCCCCTCTCTTCCCCCCCCCCCCACGCGCAGGAACGCCAGCGCCAAGGACCTCACTCGGTTCACCGCCGACGCCGTCGCCCTGACACGGCGGCTGGACCAGCGCGGCGGCGGGGAGGAGGAGGAAGAGGAGGAAGAGGAGGACGACGGGTGGGAGGGGGTGGTGGGCGCCTGTTTCCCCGGCAGCCCCAGATCCCGGCCACCGTTGTCACGGCCGCCGTCCACGCGGCCGTTCTGCCCCTTCAGCCTCTCCCCCCCGTCCAAGTCGCGGCTGGCAAAGCGCCGGGCGTCCATGCGGGGGGGGCAGCAGCAGCAGCAGCAGCACGGCGGCGGCGGCGGCGGCCCCCCGCTGCAGCACGACGCGGCGCTCGGCCTGGTCGGGGGAGCCTCTTAGCACGGCGGCTTCTCCCGGGTCTGGCACGGCACGGCGTCGTGGCCATCAAATCCTAGCCCCCCAACCTTCCACTCCCGCAGTTTGCGTTTTGAATTCACGAATTTATTGTGGCACTGACTCCCCTTGGTCTAGCACTTCTTTGGGTTTGTGCCTTTTGTTTGATTGGGGTCTGCACACGGAAGTTTCCACTTCCCCCGGAGTTTCGTCTCGTTATCCGGCACTGCGCTCAGAGCTTTAATACCCCACCCCCTTCCCTTCCCACCATCGTGATCGCAGCGCTCTGGCGGAGCAGAGGGGGGAGATGGGTTGGGTCGGAGCCTCCCAACCCAGTGCCAGCGGTGATTCTCGTTTAGTGCAGAGCGAGGCCACCGGACGTGGCGGCGTAAGGGGAGCTTGGCTTTCAAGTTCCGGGCCTAGGGACCCTCGTAAGGAAAAATAAAATTGTGCCAAGATGCCACTGGGGGCAAACTGACAGGTGGAGGTGCGACGAGGCGGCTCGGTGCGGAAATAGTCGCTCGTTATTGTCAAAACGGAAACTTTGTCTTTGATTTAAGGAAGAAGGAAAAGCATGGCAGAGGCGTTTGTACAGGTAAAAGAGGCGTTGCGTGGTAATTATATATAATTATATTTCGGGTAAACCTAACGATGACGGAGCCGGTCGAGGTTTGAGCTGCTCACCGTTTGTGTGTTTTCCCCTGGGGCCTCTGAGGCCTGGCTCCAGTGCCGCGCTGTGGTCAACAGCGTAGAGGTGCTCGCTCCATTAATACAAAGCCAGCTGTTGACCATTTGTGGTGGTGTTTTCTTGGCCGTGGTGTGATCGCCCTCGCCCGTGGCTCCTTGAGTCCTCCTCCCCCAGTACCTCGACGCTGGGGTCACGCTGGGTTCGTTTTTGTTGTCAAAAACCATTATTATTTTCATAATTTGTGTGTTTTTTATATATAGCAGTCCAAACAAAGTATGGCTATAAATTTAAGTGTTATAATTTTCTATATTTTATTTTACGAGCTCTCCGGATGTTCTAAAGTTTGATTTGCTCACGCGCAGAGACGCAACGTAACCGTGAGCACCGAGAGCGGAGGAGAATGGTGGCATTATTGTCATCGTTATCGCGCTTCGCTGGCGGCGCGTGGGTTGGGCCGGAGGACGCGCTCATCCCCCTTGTTCGGGCTTGCGCTCCGGGTGGTGACATTCCTATGCAATGGCGCGCCGCGCGACCAGCACGCGGGGCGTGCGGGCCGCGCGGTGCCCTCGCCGCGAGCCGAGGGGGGGGGGGGGGGGGCACCGGGCGCGGCGGTGCCCCCGCTCGGCTCGGCGATGGAGCCGAGTGGCGCCGTGGCAGGCTCCCACGAGCACCGCGCTCCGCGTCTCGGTCGCGGCCGCCGTGGAGATTGTCGCGTGCGGCGACGACGCCGCCGGCCCCGCCGCGGGGCTTTCCAGGTGGCCAAATTTTTTTTTTATTTTTTTTTACGGCGGTTCAGCAAACCCGCTTGCTGTGTACCGCCGCCGTTGCAGCAATTGGCCTGCCGTTCGGTCTGCGGACTTTTTGCACGCTTATCCTGCAGGTGTGCAAGTTAGGTTTCCTGCGGTATAAATCCCACGTGCGCGCAAACGCTCGTTAAAAAGTAATCGGCCGCGCATCGCGAGGCAAGACCCTCCGGAAAGCGAGTCATTGGCGAGGCTTTCCCAGACAAACATTAAAGGGGTCTACGAAATGACGCGGACAATTTGTATCGCTTCCTGCCGACACGTAAAGCTGTGCTGCCATTGACGTGGCTGGTGTGACTTCTTAGCTGGACGATTGCTTTGCCTGCGAGCTGGTGATTTTTGTTGCCGCGGGCCTCGGGCTGGTTCTGTGGCTGTCTCGGCAGCGGGTGACCTCGTGATGTCGAGACACTGAGACTTGGCGGGGATGATGATTCTGGTGAGCCAGTCTCTACCCGACTCGCCCGTGTGCGTGAAATGTGTTTGTGAAATGTGTGGGCAGTGATGAGGCAATGCTGCTCGCGCTGAGCTATGGCACGGTAAACCTGGGTTCGATTCCTGGCCACGCACAACATCGGCAGTGAACCAGTCCGTACCCTCCCCTAGTTCAAGTATCTGTTGTGGTGTGTGAACATGAGCACTGGGGATACAAAGGTGGCCAGAAGTTGTTCTGGCCACCCTGTCAAGTGACGTTGCCGGCCTTAGTAGGTGCTCGCTAACATCACTTGCCCAAGAGTCAATAAGACTAAATAGACTACAGCGTGTGTGTACGTGACTAGTTCAGAACTGTATGGAATGCTGCTGTGGTCGGTTCCACGGCAATGGAGTCTCATTGCTGCACAGAACCCGACCCACACTCGGGCGTGGATATCCGGCCAGGTGGTAGCTCTGGTGGCAGAGTGAGCAGCGCGCTCTCTCGGAAGGTCGCTGCGAGTTCACATCCTGGTTGGAGAGATTGACTCGGCCCATCGCCATTGTGTGGGGAAGATGACTGGTGGGTGCCCTTAAGGATAAATTTGCCCCCCTCCCCTTGCTATAGGAACGTGGAATTTCCACTCCTGGCTGAGAGCTGTGACGAGAGAAGCACCCGGCCTTCAATGCTCAAGTTCAGCAGGAGATCACTTTGGCTTTTGACAAACATTGGGAGCCAAGCTGCTTTCAGTGCTCCCGGTAACGCGTGGGGAGCATCCTCAAGCCTGCATGGTGCTTGCAAAGCTCCGTTACTCGTGAATCGACACTCGCGTTCAACCTCGCGCGGTTACCGCCTCTGCTGCGATTTAAACTGGGTTCAAGCATTTTGAGTTGAAGGTATCTGCCTGATCACGAATAACTTGAGCAAATTCCCATCGCTTAATTTTCGTTGCCAATTTTAATCCCCGTGAAGATTTCGGCGCTTGAGGCATAACTGTTGATTTGGCATGCGACAGACACTCCGTGTGTGAGGCAATTTAAGCGACTTCGAAAGTAGCTCTTTGATATCCACTTCTGTGGAGCTGTTGTGATACAGGGCGAGGGTTACTCTGCTGCCTTCGAGACTCCCCGCCCCCCCCCCCCCGAAATGGGAGTGGAGAGACGGGGGGGGGGGGGGTGGGGGGTCTTGCGCGATGATGCCGGCAGTGGTGCCAACCTAAAGAAGCTAAAGTGTGGGGGTGCCGACTTGTACAACACAGCGTGGATTTTTTTTGCATAGCGTCTACTTGCAAATCGCCCCCCCCCCCATCTTGTCAAGACGCCGTACAGAAACAAGTGCGCGTAGAGAGGTGTCGAGCGAGGTGCAGGATGAGTCTACAGAATTTATATAGCTGGGTGGTGGGGGTGCAGAAAAGCACCCAACTATACTTCCCACGGTGGTTGAGGGAGAGACGGGGGAGGGTGGCGTCGAGGCCTCCGCCCGAGTGCGGCCCTCGCACGCTCTCCGTGCCCCGCGGGGCCAGGCCAGGCGAAACTAATGCAAGCTGAAGTCGTCGTCACGAGCTCTTCGTGACTCCGTGGTGCCGTACGACGGCTGTGACGTTTCTGACTGGCGGGTTTTGAATGAACTTTTTTTTTGTTTTCTTACAAACTATTCCCCCCCCCCCCAACAAAAAAAAGGAGTGGGCGAGGAAGGTAAAAAAAAAAACTTAATTGAGCATCTGAGAGTGAAACGGAGAGAACGTGGGAAATTGGGACGGGCGGGGGGAGTCCGGTTGGGGCGAGCTCGCGGGTCTGCTTGGCTAGCGTGTGATCAGGGGTAGGGTTGGGGTCCTTTCGGCTCTTGGCTAGTAGTTTTAGGTTCGGATTAGTTAGCTCGTGTGGTTGGTATTAGGGGTAGGGCTGTAGGGGTCTGGGTTGGCTAGTTAGGTTTAAGAGTAGAGGTAGGGTTGTAGTTTCAGTGGCTAGCATGATTAGTAAGGGGTAGCGAGTGGTAATGCCTGGGTGGTTAATTTGGTTCGAGTCTGGGGGGTGTAGATATATGGTCTGGTTAGCCAGTGTGGTTCGTGTTAGGGTGAGTACTCGCCCCCTCGTTGACCCAGGGTGTTCCACCCCTAACAACCGGGGCCCCCTTCACCGTTCCCAAGTTGCCTCTCCCTCGTGGTGTTGTTGTTGGTGAGAGTTGTACCGGACCGGCATCGTCGCCTCGACTCTCGCTGGCTTGTGTTTGGAGGGGAGCGTTTATTTGGTGCCGGATCCCCCCCCCCCCCCCGCCTAGCCTTCTCGGAAATTCAATTTTCTTTTGTTAAATTCACGTTTAATTTTCCCCCCTCCCTCCCCCGTCTTCGCTCCAACGACAAAGTTCTAAGGACGTGGGGGAGAGAGAGAGAGCGAGAGCGAGGGGCGGGGGGGAGTATGAAGCACGAGAAGCGAGGCAGAGCGGTCAACACGCAGACGCGTCGCTGGGTGGTGTTTACAGAGGTTGTATGTGGCGGCTCTGCGGGGGTCCGCTTCACCGTGACTGACAGCCGCGCCAATCCGCCGTTTGTGTTGTTTAACGAGCACTTTACTGACTTTTATACAATAAACATTTTATACAAAAGCCAGCCAATGACTCCGCGCGCCATCTCTTGTTGAATTACTTGAATGCGAGTTGAACCGTGGTGGTGGTGTAGATGCACGGGCAGTGCGCCGCCTTCGCATTTGCGTCTCCACGTGACACTTTCGCACGTGTCCCATCACCCGCGCAGCGTTCTCAGAGTTGAATTGGTTCATCGCAAGCGGTGCCAGATGCAGCTAGTGCGGGGCCTGTAGCATTTAGGGGCCTTAAATAAAAAAAAACATTAAAACACGCATTTTTTTCCTATGCCTAGTCAAGTAATTGTATTTTTTTCATTTTATATTGAGCCAGATAATACGACATCGCTAACCGTAAACACCCAGTCGTTCATAAAAGTAGAAGGCAGTATAGTACTATAGTAATAGAGCAAGTGCAGAATCACTGAACCGCAATTGATAGCTTGGAAGCGTTTAGCGCGGGGCCCTTGAAAGTGCGGGGCCCGTAGCTACATGTGTAGCCACTTTTGCTACGAGGATCATCCGGCACTGATAGCAAGCGAACTCTGGATCGCATTCGACATTCAGTGTCTCGACAGCAGTCAAGATTGAACCAATTTTGGTGAACTGCCAGGTGTTTAAGGCCAGGACCCCTTGGATATGGGTCATCGATGCTGCTCCGTGGTTGGTGGTGGTTGTTGGCTGTTGAGGATGAGTGATGGCGCTGGTGTTGATTCTAAACACTTGCCGATTCCTCCGCCTTTCCACGTGGCTCGGACGATCACGTGCTGGTCGTGAGAACGTCGCTAATTGGTCATTAAATCGGTCGTGGCCTCGTATAAGACCGAATG
Organism: Petromyzon marinus; assembly: GCF_048934315.1. Lineage (NCBI taxonomy): Eukaryota > Metazoa > Chordata > Hyperoartia > Petromyzontiformes > Petromyzontidae > Petromyzon > Petromyzon marinus. The sequence goes on along the minus strand of NC_133710.1, from coordinate 2,783,726 downwards.
CTGCCGTTGAAAGAACCATTTCTCCTCGGCCCATCAGTCTCTGACCGTCGAGTGGAGGGCACACGTTAAACCCCAGTCCCCATACCCATCCACCCGCTAAAACCGCTTCACCGTCATCATTGAGAAGAATCGATCGTGAACGTGGACTTCCCTTCAAACAGGCGGCCTCGCCTATTTACAGCCCCCACTAAGGCGGTGGCAATGCCACATTGCGGGCGCGGGTCAAATCTCACAATGGCGCTGCACTCGAAAGTCTCCATCCTCGATGGACGAAGTGCCGAGCTGTTGACCCCCCCCCCCCCCCCCCCACAGATTCCGCTTGTGCGTCGAAAGCTCCCAAGCACCTGCGGCTGGCCCGACATGCCGTCGTCCAAATGATTCGCGGCCTTTTGTCAATCCGCTGCTGGATAAAGGCCCCCCCCCCCTGCACACCACGCTGTGTCGGTCATCGTGCTCGTTTTTGACCGGACTGCACCACGCTGGTGAGGTGCGCGTCGACGGAGGGCGCAGAGACACCGAACACCCTTGCAAACGAGATTCTCCAACCCCTAGCGGGAGGAGGAGGAGCGGGAGGAGGAGGATGAGCGGGAGGAGAAGGATGAGCGGGAGAAGGAGGATGAGTTGGAGGAGGATGAGCGGGAGGAGGATGAACGGGAGGAGGAAGAAGAGGATGAGCAGGGGGGGGGGGAAGGTGGTCACTCGCCCGAGTTAATCCGCACAGAGGGCGGGCGATCGGATCCCGGCGAGAAAAGCGCTTTCGCCGGCACTCCGGAGCCACGCAGCAGAAGCAGCAGGAGGAGGATGAGGAGGGGCTCATTACACTAATTGTCTCGAGTTGCACTCAACTGCTGGGGCGGGGCGAGGAAGCGAGTTGTATCGCTCGTGAGTTGTTGTTGTTGCTGAGTCGCTGTGCCCCTTGGCGCTGCCCCCTGGCTCACGGAGGGGGCTTGCGAGTGACTTTCACGGCAGCCGTGAGTAGCCAGGCCCCCCACCCCCGTGACACCCCGTGGCTCTTCTTCACTCGTTACATCGGTTTGCGCACCAAGAAGTTCCATTCGTTGACGAGAGAGGAGAAGGAAGGACAGAAAGCAATGCAGGAGACTTTTGACTTAAAACTTTCGTGACCGCAGGGATTCATATTCTTTGGTTCTTTCGGTCAAGTCACGTAGATAGAAAAATAATAAAACGATGAATAAAAATAAAACAAAAACCAAAGCTTAATTTAGGAGACATTTAAGTTGGGGTCGCGCCCACCACCACCCCCCCCCCGTTCCCTCTCGTGTTAACCGAAAGGGACGCCACAAAGTGCACCTAGCCTGGCACGGGTGCCGCCGTGACGCCACTGGAAAACTCGGCCACGTCAGAGACGAGCGGCAGAATAATCGGATTAGTTCGCGACACGAGGGATCGATTTAATCCCGTGCCTCGCGCATAAAGAAGAGAGCCTCGCGTCTGGCCCACGGGGCCACCCCCTTGGTCGGGGTTGTGGTGGTGGTGGTGGAGACGACTACTTGAGGCCGACTCTCTCATCCTCCCTCTCATCCTCCCTCCCTCTCATCCTCCCTCTCATCCTCCCTCTCATCCTTTTTTTCTCTCATCCTCCCTCCCATCGTCCACCCTCGCCTTCTCTCCTCCTCGGGTGAGAGAAGCGCGAACACGTGTTGTTGTTGTTTGTTTGTTGTGTGCTCGTCCATCGGGGTTCACAGCACGAGACGGGCGATGGCGACTGGCCCCCGGGGGGTCGCGTTCGGGACTTCGCATCGCTCGCGTAGGGGAAGAGACGAAGGCGGTGCGTCGCAAAGCGGCCCATGAAAGTCCCGGGTCTCTATGCGGTGTCTCTGGGTCTCTGTGCACTGCGGATTCTGAGGATTCTGCTCCTATTCTCTCCTCGCGCGTGGTGGCAGCAGCAGTCTGCTTCAGGAGCTCGAGGCCGATGTCGAGGTCTGCTAGCGACGACCAGAGAAGAGAGAGTTCATGTGCATGTGTCTCTGTGTGTCTCTGTGTGTCTCTCTGTGTGTCTCTCTGTGTTTCTTTGTGTCTCTGTGTCTCTCTGTGTGTCTCTGTGTGTCTCTCAGTCTCTGTGTGTCTCTCTGTGTCTGTGTGTCTCTCTGTGTCTCTGTGTATCTCAGTCTCTATGTGTATCTCAGTCTCTATGTGTCTCTGAGTCTCTGTGTCTCTGAGTCTCTGAGTCTCTGTGTCTCTGAGTCTCTGAGTCTCTGTGTCTCTGTGTCTCTGAGTCTCTGTGTGTCTCTGTGTGTCTCTATGTGTCTCTATGTGTCTATGAGTCTCTATGTGTCTCTCAGTCTCTGTGTCTCTCTGTCTCTGTGTGTCTCTGTGTGTCTCTATGTGTCTCTGAGTCTCTCTGTGTCTGTGTGTCTCTGTGTGTCTATGTGTCTCTGAGCCTCTATGTGTCTATGTGTGTCTCTGAGCCTCTATGTGTCTCTGTGTGTCTCTCAGTCTCTGTGTCTCTGAGTCTCTATGTGCCTCTGTGTGTCTCTGTGTTTCTGTGTGTCTCTGTGTGTCTATGTGTGTCTGTGTGTCTCTGTGTGTCTCTGTGTGTCTGTGTGCTTCTATGTGTCTCTATGCATCTCTGAGTCTCTATGTGTCTCTGTGTCTTTACGTGTCTCTCAGTCTCTGTGTCTCTGTGTGTCTCTGAGTCTCTGTGTGTCTCTAAGTCTCTGTGTGTCTCTATGTGTCTCTGAGTCTCTATGTGTCTCTGTGTATCTATGTCTCTCTGTGTGTCTCTGTGTCTCTATGTGTATCTGTGTGTCTCTCACTCTCTGTGTCTCTGTGTGTCTCTGATTCTCTATGTATCTCTGTGTCTTTCAGTCTCTGTGTCTCTGTGTGTCTCAGTCTCTATGTGTCTCTGAGTCTCTGTGTGTCTCTCAGTCTCTATGTGTCTCTGAGCCTCTGTGTGTTTCTCAGTCTCTGTGTTTCTATGTGTCTCTATGTGTTTCTATGTGTCTCTATGTGTCTCTGTGTGTCTCAGTCTCTATGTGTCTCTGATCCTCTGTGTGTCTTTCAGTCTCTATGTGTCTCTATGTGTCTCTGTGTGTCTGTGTCTCAGTCTCTGTGTCTCTGTGTGTCTCAGTCTCTATGTGTCTCTGAGTCTCTGTACGTCTCTGTGTGTCTCAGTCTATATGTGTCTCTGTGTGTCTCTGTGTGTCTGTGTGTCTCAGTCTATATGTGTCTCTATGTGTCTGTGTGTCTCTGTGCGTCTCTGTGTCTCAGTCTATATGTGTCTCTATGTGTCTGTGTCTCTCAGTCTCTATGTGTCTCTGTGTGTCTCTGAGTCTCTGTGTGTCTCTCAGTCTCTGTGTGTCTCTGTGTCTCTATGTGTCTGTGTGTCTCTCAGTCTCTGTGTGTCTCTGTGTGTCTCTGTGCGTCTGTGTCTCTGTGTGTCTCTGTGCGTCTGTGTCTCTGTGCGTCTCTGTGTGTCTCAGTCTATATGTGTCTCTATGTGTCTGTGTGTCTCTCAGTCTCTATGTGTCTCTGTGTGTCGCTGTGCGTCTCTGTGTGTCTCTGTGTGTCTCAGTCTATATGTGTCTCTATTTGTCTGTGTGTCTCTCAGTCTCTATGTGTCTCTGTGTCTCTGTGTGTTTCTGAGTCTATATGTGTCTCTGTGTGTCTCTGAGTCTATATGTGTCTCTGTGCGTCTCTGTGCGTCTCTGTGTGTCTCTGTGTCTCTGTGCGTCTCTGTGTTTCTGTGTGTCTCTGTGTGTCTGTGTGTCTCTGTGTCTCTGTGCGTGTCTGTGCGTCTCTGTGTGTCTGTGTGTCTCTGTGCGTCTCTCTGAGTCTCTGTGCGTCTCTGTGCGTCTCTGTGTCTCTGTGCGTCTCTCAGTCTCTGTGTGTCTCTGTGCGTCTCTGTGTGTCTCTGTGTGTCTCTGTGTCTCTGTGCGTCTCTGTGTTTCTGTGTGTCTCTGTGTGTCTCTGTGTCTCTGTGCGTGTCTGTGCGTCTCTGTGTGTCTGTGTGTCTCTGTGTCTCTGTGCGTCTCTGTGTGTCTCTCTGAGTCTCTGTGTGTCTCTGTGCGTCTCTGTGTCTCAGTCTATATGTGTCTCTATGTGTCTCTGTGTGTCTCTGAGTCTCTGTGTGTCTCTCAGTCTCTGTGTGTCTCTATGTGTCTGTGTGTCTCTCAGTCTCTGTGTGTCTCTGTGTGTCTCTGTGCGTCTGTGTCTCTGTGTGTCTCTGTGCGTCTGTGTCTCTGTGCGTCTCAGTGTGTCTCAGTCTATATGTGTCTCTATGTGTCTGTGTGTCTCTCAGTCTCTATGTGTCTCCATGTGTGTCTCTGTGCGTCTCTGTGTGTCTCTCAGTCTCTGTGTCTCTGTGTGTGTCTGAGTCTCTGTGTCTGTGTGTCTCTCAGTCTCTATGTGTCTCTGTGTGTCGCTGTGCGTCTCTGTGTCTCAGTCTATATGTGTCTCTATTTGTCTGTGTGTCTCTCAGTCTCTATGTGTCTCTGTGTCTCTGTGTGTCTCTGAGTCTCTGTGTGTCTCTGAGTCTATATGTGTCTCTGTGCGTCTCTGTGTGTCTCTGTGTCTCTGTGCGTCTCTGTGTCTCTGTGTGTCTGTGTGTCTCTGTGTCTCTGTGCGTGTCTGTGCGTCTCTGTGTGTCTGTGTGTCTCTGTGCGTCTCTCTGAGTCTCTGTGCGTCTCTGTGCGTCTCTGTGTCTCTGTGCGTCTCTCAGTCTCTGTGTGTCTCTGTGCGTCTCTGTGTGTCTCTGTGTGTCTCTGTGTCTCTGTGCGTCTCTGTGTTTCTGTGTGTCTCTGTGTGTCTCTGTGTCTCTGTGCGTGTCTGTGCGTCTCTGTGTGTCTGTGTGTCTCTGTGTCTCTGTGCGTCTCTGTGTGTCTCTCTGAGTCTCTGTGTGTCTCTGTGCGTCTCTGTGTCTCAGTCTATATGTGTCTCTATGTGTCTCTGTGTGTCTCTGAGTCTCTGTGTGTCTCTCAGTCTCTGTGTGTCTCTATGTGTCTGTGTGTCTCTCAGTCTCTGTGTGTCTCTGTGTGTCTCTGTGCGTCTGTGTCTCTGTGTGTCTCTGTGCGTCTGTGTCTCTGTGCGTCTCAGTGTGTCTCAGTCTATATGTGTCTCTATGTGTCTGTGTGTCTCTCAGTCTCTATGTGTCTCCATGTGTGTCTCTGTGCGTCTCTGTGTGTCTCTCAGTCTCTGTGTCTCTGTGTGTGTCTGAGTCTCTGTGTCTGTGTGTCTCTCAGTCTCTATGTGTCTCTGTGTGTCGCTGTGCGTCTCTGTGTCTCAGTCTATATGTGTCTCTATTTGTCTGTGTGTCTCTCAGTCTCTATGTGTCTCTGTGTCTCTGTGTGTCTCTGAGTCTCTGTGTGTCTCTGAGTCTATATGTGTCTCTGTGCGTCTCTGTGTGTCTCTGTGTCTCTGTGCGTCTCTGTGTTTCTGTGTGTCTCTGTGTGTCTGTGTGTCTCTGTGCGTGTCTGTGCGTCTCTGTGTCTGTGTGTCTCTGTGTCTCTGTGCGTCTCTGTGTGTCTCTCTGAGTCTCTGTGTGTCTCTGTGCGTCTCTGTGCGTCTCTGTGTCTCTGTGCGTCTCTCAGTCTCTGTGTGTCTCTGTGCGTCTCTGTGTCTCTGTGTGTCTCTGTGCGTCTCTGTGTTTCTGTGTGTCTCTGTGTGTCTCTGTGTCTCTGTGCGTGTCTGTGCGTCTCTGTGTGTCTGTGTGTCTCTGTGTCTCTGTGTGTCTCTCTGAGTCTCTGTGTCTCTGTGCGTCTCTGTGCGTCTCTGTGTCTCTGTGCGTCTCTCAGTCTCTGTGTGTCTGTGTGTCTCTGTGTGTCTCTGTGTGTCTGTGTCTCTGTGTGTCTCTGTGCGTCTCTGTGTGTCTACGATCCATAGTTGGGGTTGCATGGCCACAGTCGCGCCCCTCCGTGGCTTCTTTTTCATTGTCATTTGGCGCATCGCCCGGTCGTTGTTGTCGTTGTTATTGTTGTTGTCGTCGTTGTCGTTGTTATTGTTGTTGTCGTTGTTGTCGTTGTTATTGTTGTTGTCGTCGTTGTCGTTGTTATTGTCGTCGTTGTTGTTGTTGTTGACGTTCCGATGCGGTCGACGGCTCTACCGGTGTCTCCGAGGAGGAGGATGAGGAATGTCGAAGCCAGGGGGTGCGAGATTCTGCCACCAGCGACTCTCCCCGCAGGTGCAGCGATGGCAGAGTCGGGGGGCTGCCCCCCGCTGTGGGTGCAGCTGGTGTCCCTGCTCTGCCTGCTCGCTTCGGGCCTCGCTTGCTGCCTGCAGGGCCGCGCCGAGTCCGGCTTCACGTGGTGGTACCTGGGCGGGGCCGCCTGCTGTGTGGCGGCCGTCTTCGCGGCGTTCCGCGTCTACGTCGCTCGCAAGGACCGAGCCGCCAGGGCCGAGACGGCCCCGGCAGGCACGTAGCCTGGCACCGAGGGCGAGGGACGCGTCCATTCGATGAGGACCACTTCCCACTGCCACCTCTCGCCTGCCGTGGTGAAACCACCACCAACCACCAACCAACCACCAACCAACCACCCACCAGCCACCAACCACCACCACCAGCCACCCCACCACCAGCCACCAACCACCACCACCAACCACCCCACTACCAGCCACCACCACCAGCCACCCCACCAGCCACCCCACCGCCACCACCACCAGCCACCCCACCTCCAACCACCACCAGCCACCAACCACCACCAATCACCACCCACCAACCACCACCACCACCAACCACCACCAGCCACCCCAGCTCGCCGTGTTTGGCAGAGACGGCCACGTTTTTTTATTCGCACGAAGATTCGTGGGGGTGGTGGTGGTGGGAGCGAGCGAGTGAGCGGCTCGCAGCGAGACCTCCAACATCGTGGGTTGGTTGACTCAGCCCCATCATCACATAACTCCGTGGGGGGTATAAAATACGGGAACCAAAAAGTCAACAGCAGTTGTTGTCCCATGGAAGAGACTCGCCCCCCTCACCCCCAGCCATAAGAACGCAGAAGCTCCACCACTGTCTCTGCGGGGCTGTGGACAGGAGGGAGACTCACTTCCTCACTCACTCACACACTGCACTCACACACTGCACTCATACACTCACTCACACACTGACTCACACACTCACTCACACTCACAAACACACTCACTCACTCTCACACTGCACTCATACACTCACACACACTGACTCACACACTCACTCACACTCACAAACACACTCACTCACGCACTGCATTCACACACACTCACTCATACACTCACTCACACACTGCACTCACACACTCACTTCCTCACTCACTCACACACTGCACTCACTCACACACACTCACTCATACACTCACACACTGCACTTACACACACTCACTCACACACTCACTTACACTCACAAACACACTCACTCACACACTCACTCACTCACACACTCACTCACACACTCACTCACTTACACTCACTCACACACTCACTCACACACTCACTTACATTCACTCACACACTGCACTCACACTCACTCATACACTAACTCACACACTGACTCACACACTCACTTACACTCACTCACTCACACTCACTCACTCACACACTCACTCACTCATACACTCACTCACACACTCACTCACTCACACACTCACTTACACTCACATACTCATTCACACACTCACACACTCACTCACACACTGTACTCACAAACTCACTCACAAACTCACTCACACACTGCACTCACACACTGCACTCACACTCACTCATACACTCACTCACGCACTCACTCACACACTCACTCACACTCACTCACTCAAACACTCACTCACTCACACACTGCACTCACACACTCACTTACTCATACACACACACTCACACACTGCACTCACAAACTCACTCACACACTCACTCACTCACGCATACACTGCACTCACTCACACACTGCACTCACAAACTCACTCACACACTGCACTCACACACTCACACACAAACTCACAAACTCACTCACACACTCACTCACACACAAACTCACTCACTCCTCTTCGCTCCCTGTGGAGCATTAGTGGCCCCGACAGGGCCCCGTGGCCACGCCGGACGGCCTTGAGCAGCTTCCTCTGCTTCACCCCAAGACTGCGCCCCCCATGGTGTTGAGTTGGTCGCCAGGTGGACCTCTGCCTGCCCCCTGCCTGCCCCGTGGTGTTTCCCTTTGCGGTTGTCTACCGTTAGGGGGCAGCTTGTGCTCTGCAGGCAAAGGAACTCCGATGGCTTCATGAAGAATAAGAATGATGATGATGTGAGATTGTTGTTGTTGTTGGAGCCGCAGGGAGACCGCGGCGCTGGAGAGTCGCGCGAGTCACCAGCAGAGGGCGCCCCCTGCTGGTGACTCGCGCCGCTCCAGCACAGCAGTGACCCCCACCACCACCCCCCACCACCACCACAACCACCACTACCACACCACAACCACCACTACCCCCCCCACCACCACCCCCACCACCACCACCCCCCACCACCACCACACCACAACCACCACTACCCCCCCACCACCACCCCCCACCACCACCACCTCCCACCACCACCACACCACAACCACCACTACCACACCACAACCACCACTACCCCCCCCACCACCACCCCCCACCATCACCACCCCCCACCACCACCACACCACAACCACCACCCCCACCACCCCCACCACCAAAAACCCCTACCACCAACGCCACCCACCCACCACCATCCTCCACCACCACCACCACCACCACCACCCCCACCCCACCACCACCACCTCCACTACCACCACCACCCCACCACCACCCCACCACCACCACCACCAACCCACTACCACCACCACCACCACACCACCACCACCACCACCACCACCCCACCACCACCACCCCACCACCACCACCACTCCCACCACCACCCCACCATCACCACCACCGTCTTAATTGTCATCGAGTTTTAGAGTCGAACTTGGACGCACATGTCCAGTGCCGGACTAAGGGAGTGCGGGGCCTGTAGCATTTGTTGTTATAAAGGGGTCCTAAAAAAAAAAGTAAATATAAAAAAACACTTTTAACTTGCACAGTAAAGTAATTGTATTTTTTCATTTGCTATACGGCCAGATAATACGACAAATCGCTAACCTTAAACACCCAATCGTTCATAAAAGTTGAAGGCGGTATAGTACTATAGTAATAGAGCAAGTGCAGAATCACTGAACCGGAATTGATAGCTTGAAAGCATTTAGCGCGGGGCCCTTGAAAGTGCGGGGCCCGTAGCTACTACACATGTAGTAGATTTTGTAGTAGCTACTATGTAGTAGTACTATGTAGTAGCTACTTGTGCTACTACGATAATAAGACACTAACCCATATTGCGGACGGAAGGTCCCTTGCCTATCGTCGTCAAACAATTCACGAGCGTCGCGCTCCAAGCAAGGCGCAGCGCTGCTGATGAGACGTTGCGTTGTCAAATCCAGTCGCAGAGAGATGTTTGCCTGCGTTGAACAAATGCCCGCCGACTGTGACGCACTCCCCCCGAAGGCAGGCGATGCCGCTGATGGGATGTGTCGAAACGTACTTTGCGGGGAGCGGTCGTGTGGCAGACGCGCATGTTGAACTTCTTTCACACCGTACGCGGTCAACCGCGCTTCGAACCCGGCCAACGACGAGTTCCGATTCCGGCTCGCGGCCAACACCGGTGACGATTATCTGAACCGGTCCTGGGCCTCCCCCTAGGTCGGCTCGGCCTCAAATCAGCACGCGATGGGGTGTGTAAATATAGTCACGAGGGAGACAAAGGCGGCCGGGCGTGATGCTGGTCACCCAACGAGCACCTTCGTAGGTGCTTGTTGAAAGCACTTGCCCAAAAAAGTAAATCTTGATTTGAAGTTTTCGTGACTGCAGGAATCCATACTCTTTGGTTTTTTCGGTAAAGTCACTTAGGTAGAAAATAAATTAAATCACGACGTTTCGGGCGCAACACAAGGCTATAAGGCTATACGGGGGATCTTTGTTTTTGTATGCACGTACCTGCGCGCGCATGGGTAGGGGACAGGTATGAGAAGGTGGGGGGTGGGGGGGGCTTATGGCACGCTTCTTTGACCTATTTAGTGATTAAATCGCCTCTCTCGCTGCTTTTGAATGGGGGCAATTGAACGAGGCTCGCGCTCTTTCTCTCTCTCGTCTCATCATCATCTCTCGTCTCATCATCATCTCTCGTCTCATCATCATCTCTCGTCTCATCATCATCTCTCGTCTCATCATCAACTCTCGTCTCATCATCATCTCTCGTCTCATCATCATCTCTCGTCTCATCATCATCATCTCTCGTCTCATCATCATCTCTCGTCTCATCATCATCTCTCGTCTCATCATCATCTCTCGTCTCATCATCATCTCTCGTCTCATCATCATCTCTCGTCTCATCATCAACTCTCGTCTCATCATCAACTCTCGTCTCATCATCATCTCTCGTCTCATCATCATCTCTCGTCTCATCATCATCTCTCGTCTCATCATCATCTCTCGTCTCATCATCATCTCTCGTCTCATCATCATCTCTCGTCTCATCATCATCTCTCGTCTCATCATCATCATCTCTCGTCTCATCATCATCTCTCGTCTCATCATCATCTCTCGTCTCATCATCATCTATCGGCGCCGCGATCCGAGACGTGTGCCACCCTGTGGGGTCGCGTGCCCAGCCGTGAATTCGGAGGTCGTTTCCATCGCCAGCTCCCTCGTCCGCCCGCCCGGCGCCCGCGTGCCTTGCGCGATGCACGGCTCCCCCCCCCCCCCCACCGGTGTCCTTCGCCGAGTCGCACCGAGCTCAATGCTGCCACCACCAGTGGCTGGGGGGCTTAAGAGGGATTAATTAGCTCTTTAATTAATCACGTTCGCATTAATTGGGCCGCCTAATTAATCGTCCACGGCGCTGGGTGGCTCTTTTGTGTGTGCGCACCACCCCCCACCCCCCCACCCCCCCCCCAAAAAAAAGAACGTGTTTGTAGATGATCGTCGTTATATAATTGTGGATAATTATTCATTCGCTTCTCGCTTAGATGCCGTCGTGGGAACGGTGATGACTGTAACAATCCTATTGTCGCGATTGTAATAAAAAAATAAAATCGATACGAGATTCCATTATTGTGTGTCTCCCATTGAATCTCTTCGTTGTGTTTCCTTGCGCCGCACGATGCGAGTCGCCTCTGCTCCGTCTCGTTCGGTCTGACAGCCGCGATGTCACATTGGCGATGTTGACTTCTTTCGCGCCGTACGTGGCCCACCGTGCGCATTGCAAACAACTGATGTAATCGATTATTTTCAGTACAATTCGACGCGCCGTGAAATCGCGAATCGATAACGATCGATGGGTGCGACATGAATAATGGTGGAGAATACAAGCAACACATTGCAGGCAACAACGCAAGCAACACGTTGCAGGCAATACAATACAAGCAACACGTTGCAAGGGGCACAGTGATCAGACCATCGGCCCCTCTACCAGGTCGGGTCTCCCTACGTCCAAGATCGACGCCCGCCTCTGACCTTTGACCCCTCGGAGAACCTTTCCGATAGTTCCCGAACCTCACTCAGCAACTCCGCCCCTCCTCTCTGGTCCCGATCTTCTCTCTCCTAAGGATTGGATGCTGAGGACATCACCGGTGCCTGTACCCATTGCCCTCTGGCATCCCCTGGATGGCGCTCTCTCATTGCAGATGTACACATCCCCATCATCAGCCGCACGGCCTTCTGTGGGAGTGCACATTTCATCAGCATTGGCTCAACACAAGCAAACTTTGGACCGGTTTGGGACATTCAGCTGTGTCACCAGCGGAGTCGGGTTTGACTTTAACTAATGCTGGTGAATCGGCCGGATGCTGTAGACAAGGACTCCCACCACCACCACCTCACCCCCCTCTCTCTGTGTGGGTCCTAGAGTTGGACACAGATCTCTGACAGAACGACCATCAGGCAATGCCGGATGAAGCTAGTGCGGTGCCTGTAGCATGATGTTATAAAGGGGCCCCAAATAAAAAAGAGAAACACGTAAATATTAAAACACCAATTTTTGTACTTGCATCGTAAAGTAATTTCATTTTTTCATTTGCTACACAGCCAGATAATACGACAAATCGCTAACTTTAAACACCCAGTCGTTCATAAAAGTTGAAGGTGGTATAGTACTATAGTAATAGAGCAAGTGCAGAATCACTGAACTGAAATTGATAGCTTGAAAGTGCATATGTAGTAGCTACTACTACACATGTGTAGTAGCTACTACATATGTAGCTACTGTTGCCACTACGATAATCCGGCTTTGCCGTCAGGGCTCGCCGTGTCGGACCGCTGTTTGTACCGCACGGGGTCACCGCACGCGCCACGTGGCCACGTTCGTTCTCATCGGCGGGGGTCCGTGGCCCCATCACTGCCACACCGCACAACGAGTTGATGAGTTAATGAGTGTCCCCCCGCCCCCCTTTTTCTTTGGGAATGTATAATTGAATCATTATTTAATTAACGTGCGATAGGGGAAGGGGTGGGTGGGGGGGTGATTGAAAAAAAGGGAATCCGATCTGAAATTCTGCACATGTGATGGGATGTGTATATTTTTTTTATTTCGTACGTGGAGGCAGAGATATGGGAAGGAGTCAACGGAGTGACTGCTTCGTTATTATTGTGTTACTCAGAACCGTCGTGATTGAGTGTGTCATCTGGAGCGGCTGGCTCGTTTCTGAACAAAACAATCCGACGCGAGACTCGACTTTTTTTTTTACAAAAAACGAAAGCGACAAAACATTCCGTGTTTTTTTTTCTTCCTGCGAATTGAGATTCGACGCGCGGTGACCGTGACCTCCTCCCACCGTCACTCAACGCGTAGCTTCACCGCACTGCGGCTCGTGGCGGTCACCAAAGCGGGCAGCGGCCAAGTGCCCCACCATATGTTGCCACGCGTGTCTCCGCCTACGAGTCTGTATCTCTACGAAATATATCTACAGATCGAGTGGTTCTTAACTTTTACTGCAGCCTCGCAACCCTCTGCTTCTCAATCGTGAACCTTTTTTTTAAATAATGTTAATAATTACATAGGGTTTGATGGAAACAAAGTATGTGTACTTTCTGTGTTCTCGATTATTTACCTTCTAAAAAAATATATGGGAATGTCTAGCAACCACAGACAGGGCATCTCGCACCACCAGGGGGTGGCATGCACCCCATGAGGGCAAGACGAAGAACCCACTGGTAATCGCTATACTATGTGCTAACTATCTTGATTTGAAGCTTTCGTGACTGCAAGAATCCATGCTCTTTGGTTCTTTCGGTAAAGTCACGTGGTAGGTAGAAATTAAATAAAACAACTCACGACGTTTCGATCGCAACACAAGCGATCTTCATCAGGTGGAACAACCACAGCAAGGAAATGATGAAGTCGGCATTTTTTCAGCATTCTTTTTAGTGTGGTTGTTCCACCTGATGAGGATCGCTTGTGTTGCGATCGAAACGTCGTGATTGGTTTTATTTCATTTTATTTCTACCTCTACGTGACTTTACCGAAAGAACCAAAGAGTAAGTGCTAACTCTATTGGGTCCATTGGTTTGTGTTGGGTGGACAAAGTCGCAATGTTGTGGCTTGCGTGTGTTGATGTTTCATTCATGAAGGAGATGGGGGCCCATCGGCCCGGTAATCTTCTGATGCCGTTTTGATGGTTCCATCCGTGGTATATTTTTGTTAGGAGGAGGAATGTCAAAGCCCCGAGTTGCGATGTTTGGGTCTCGAATGAGGAGGTGTTGTTCCGCTCTGTTGGCCCGCGTTCCTCAGGACCTGGGTGAGATTCCAGGATGGTCACAGCGCGATCCCTAAAAGGGGGGTGGGGGGAATCTGGACCTTAATTCGGCGGCGAGGTTCGTTTTTGAGGTCTTGGCTGATGGGTAGGGTGGTGGTGGTGGTCGTTGCAAAGACAAAACGTTTAAATTCCCTTGCAGTGTCTAGCACGTCTGTGCGAGTGGTGGCGAGTTGGTGGTCTCAGCCCGGGCACCAATGCCTGTACACACACACACACAAAACACACACTTACACAAAACACACACACACACAAACTACACACGCACACAAAGATCCCCAATATAGCCTTAACAGACTGTAGGGGCAAGTGCTGTTAGCGAGCACCTATGAAGGCCGGAACGGTACACGAGAGGGTGGGTGGCCAGCACCACGCCCGACCGCCTTTGTCTCCCCAGTGGCGATGTTTTCACATCGCACCAGGTACTAATTTGAGGCTGAGTCGACCTAGGGGAGGCCCGGGACCGGTTCAGATAATCGTCACTGATGTTGGCCGTGAGCGGGAATCGAACCGGGGTCGCCAGGTTCATAGCGCAGCGCGCTAACCGCTACACTATCGCACAAAACACACACAAGCACACACCACACACAACACACACAACACACACACAGCACACACACATAACACACAGAACATAACACACCGTCGCACCACCAAACAAAAATCAGTTTACTTCTCAATGAATTCGGGAAAAATGTGCAGCTCCGAGGATTGGAAATGTCGTGTTGAGTAACAAGAGACGGGGTGGGGGGGACTGCGGTGTCAGTCAGAGGGCACGAAGGGGCAGCACCAGCATGTGTGTGACGTCACCCCGCCGTGCCGGTAACAGCGCGCACGAAGGGGCAGCACCAGCAGGTGTGTGACGTCACCCCGCCGTGCCGGTAACAGCGCGCACGAAGGGGCAGCAGCAGCAGCAGGTGCGTGACGTCACCCCGCCGTGCCGGTAACAGCGCGCACGAAGGGGCAGCAGCAGCAGGTGCGTGACGTCATCCCGCTCGCGGTGGGATGCCCCGGGTGGACGTCTTGGAATCGCGATGCCGGCAGCGCGCGAGTGGAATGGCCAGAAGATTTTGCAATCGAGTGATTTGTTTTTTGTTGTTGTGTTGCTCGACGTTTCTGTTGCGAGGGAAGATCTGGGGATGAACAGATCGTACCAGAGACACCGTCTCTCAACCCCCCCTCCACAGTGAGAGATGCAACGCAGAGGAATAGGAACACCACAGTAACTGTCCGAGTTCATGAATGAAACGGATGAATGGGATTTTTTTTAACATCGAACAATCTTCTCCATCAGTCGATCTCAGAGCTGTCAACCCGTACGGTTTACCCCGTATTCTTGTAGAGGGAAATTGAGTTTTCAGGTCCATACGGTGTACAACAGTTTCAATTCGGGCTTTGTAGGATGAACGTTGAGATCTATAAGGACACGGGGTGACCAATATGGTCTTGAATTGGTCTGTAATAATGTAGGGCACTGATAAGGGGTTGACAGGGATGCGATCTTAACGGATGCACGTCCTGGGATCTAGCGCTTTGGAGGCGAGGCTTGGTGGATGTATACGTGGCTAAATGTTGACTACCTCTCCTGGTATACAGGAGGTTGTTGGTTCTACCAAGACCCTGACGCCTGCTGTATATTTGGAGTTTGCGTGTCTCTCTCCCCGTGGTCGCGTGGATTTTTTTTCTGGATCTTCCGGATCTTCCCTCCACATTTAGAATAAGAACATTTATATATTGGAGGAATCCGATTAATTTACATGCGTTTAAAGTGTTGGGCTGCTCAAAATGTCCACGTGATAAGCAACTTCCTTGAGCTATCATTTGTGGCCAGGTCGCTTCTGAGAAAAAAAACGAAAACTATACAACTCAGTGGGCCATACCTTGTAAAATAAAAACAAAATATTTGAAGCTTTCGTGACTGCAGGAATCCATAATCTTTGGTTCTTTCGCTAAAGTCATCACGTCGGTGGAAAATAAAATAGATCACGTGGTTTCGATTGCCTGATGACGGCCGCTTGTGTTGCGATCGAAACGTCGTGATGTTTTATTTTATGTCTAACTACGTGACTTTACCGAAAGAACCAGAGTATAAAAAACATGTTTACTTCTTCTATGGTTCTTTCGGTAAAGTCACGTAGAATGAGAATAAAATAACAAATTAATAACATAAAATAACACGATAAAATTATCACGACGTTTCGGCCACTTGTGTTGTTACGAAAGCTTTAAATCGAAATGTGTTTACTTTGCATGCATATTGAACTTCTTTCGCACCGTACGTAACCAACCGTGCTGATCGGATGTACGGGGAAGGACAACAAACTAAACACACAAAAAAAAGCAGTTAAATTTCGATTTAAAGCTTTCGTGACTGCAGTAATTCATATTCTTATATATAAAAAAGCAGTTTGTTTGGCTAAGGGTTGGTGGGTCACGGAGGGATTTGTACATCTTCCACATTTGCTGTACTGCAACATCGCCAGCATGTGGCAGTGCAACGATTGATCTCCACGAGAAGATGAATGCGGCATGCACGTCACCGCAAGCACGTTCATTTCCCAAACAGTATCGATTGATGTTCGGAAATCTATTACGAATCTTTTGTAATGATAAACGCCTCCTTTCAGCGCTTCTTTTTTTGATTTATGATAACACGACAGGAGTAATAATAACAAAATAATAACATATTTAGTACTGAGGTCAGTCGCCTCCCTGTCACTCTTCTAACGCTACTAACATGGTCACTGTTCCCGTGAACTCACTCATCGATTCCACCGCCCATGTTGAAGTACACCAGACACTCGCTCTTTCATCTGCCACCCACACGCCACACTGCAGGTCACGGGATCTCGCTCACTCCCTCACCCACCCACTCCCTCACCCACCCACTCCCTCACCCACCCACTCCCTCACCCACCCACTCCCTCCCTCACCCACCCACCCACCCACTCCCTCACCCACTCACTCCCTCACCCACTCCCTCGCCCACTCACTCCCTCACCCACTCACTCCCTCACTCGCTCCTTCACCCACCCACTCCTTCACCCACTCCCTCCCTCACCCACCCACTCCCTCACCCACTCCCTCCCTCACCCACTCACTCCCTCACTCACTCACTCACTCCCTCCCTCACCCACCCACCCACTCCCTCACCCACTCACTCCCTCACCCACCCACCCACTCCCTCCCTCACCCACCCACCCACCCACTCCCTCACCCACTCACTCCCTCACCCACCCACTCCCTCACCCACCCACTCCCTCACCCACTCACTCCCTCACCCACTCACTCCCTCACTCCCTCCCTCACCCACCCACTCCTTCACCCACCCACTCACTCCCTCACCCACTCACTCCCTCACCCACCCACTCCTCACCCACTCACTCCCTCACCCACTCACTCCCTCACTCCCTCCCTCACCCACCCACTCCCTCACCCACCCACCCACTCCCTCACCCACTCCCTCCCTCACCCACTCCCTCCCTCACCCACCCACTCCCTCACTTCCTCCCTCACCCACTCACTCCCTCACCCACTCCCTCCCTCACCCACTCACTCCCTCACCCACTCATTCCCTCACTCGCTCCCTCACCCACTCACTCCCTCACTCCCTCCCTCACCCACTCACTCCCTCACCCACTCACTCCCTCACCCACCCACTCCCTAACCCACGCACTCCCTCACTCCCTCACCCACTCCCTCACTCCCTCACCCACCCACTCACCCCCCCACCCACCCACCCACTCCCTCACCCACCCACCCACCCACTCCCTCACCCACCCACCCACCCACTCCCTCACCCACCCACTCCCTCACCTCACTGCAGCTCACCTCACTTCATCGTTGCGCATTTCCCCTGGCGCTGCGCCGCTCTGGAACCCTCTCCCCTCCCATCGCCTCTTTAACTCGTGCAGCCTCTGACGGCAACACAATCTTCCTTACATTCAAGATGCCTTTTCATTCTCATCTATGGCAACGTTGATGGTCGCTGTTCGTTGCTGGCCGCTTGACGTTCCGAGCCTCTCGGCTTTGTGTTCGGCAGCTGTCGTGTCAACTACTGGGGGCGGAAAAGACTTATTTCAACTTCTACTGAAATAGCTACGGGTGTTTTAAAACCCCGCATACAATCATATGTAGCCTATGACTTTCTATATATATTGGTTTAACACGCAGCAGGCTTTCGCGACCAATATCATCCATTATAGAGGTTTTTTGTGGTTAGATCGCCATGTAAATATATAAATGTGTCGTTAAACCCGCCACCACCCGACACAGCCAACTAGTAAGGGTTGTCACGTAAACAGAACGTGGCCAATTCGTCACTTGTACAGCAACACCGGTGTGTTGGAGAGTAAGTCCACAACAATTACAATCCACTCAGATTGACATTCATATTTACGTGATCTCACCCAAAACAAACACTATATTGAGGATAGATATTATTGCCAGTATCAAAGTATGAAAAATAAGAATAGGTTTGAAGCTTTCGTTACTGCAAGAATCAATACTCGTTGGTTCTTTCGGTCAAAGTCACGTGGGTAATAATCCAGTAGTGAAAAATAATCCAGCAGTGGAACTGGAACTGCTGGATTATTTTTTCTGCTCGAGAACGAGACGCTTGCGTTGCGATCGAACCGTCCTGATACGTAATTTTTTTTTTAACTTAGATTTATTTTTCTACCTACTTGACTTTACCAAAAGAACCAAAGAGTATAAGAATATACTCATTGGTTTTTTTCGGTAAAGTCACGTATGTAGAAATACAATAAAATTATATTAAAATTAAAAAAAATATATATATAATTTTATTGTATTTCTACATACGTGACTTTACCGAAAAAAACAATGAGTAATTTTATGCAGTCAAGAAAACTTGAATACTTTATTAGTATAAGAATATGTTTACCCTTTCTGGCAATAAAACAAGTGTTAAGATGTTCAAACACCAAATATAACCCTCTTGCAAAGAATCAAGTCTGCACTAACCACACACAGTACTTGTGGTGAACACGCAAACAAAACATGCTCTGATAATTATATTTATATACGGCATTGTCTTTGAAACTGATTGGTCTACACCAGAGACAACCTTCTCTAGGGCCCATTCTCACCGGTGTCAGACGAGAGAACGCCACAAGGCGAGCGGTACAAGGGCAATGCACTATCAGAGTATTTATAGTTCGGGGTGAGCAGATATAAAATGAAGCCCTTTTATTAAATCCTGCCAGAAAGGTTAAAACCCTATTTATATATTATTATTTCTTTTGTTGTTGATTCACGGCCCTGCTTTGTGTCCGATTGGGCCTGCCTTATGCTTGGCATGACTCTGCCACTTCCCCCGACCCCCCACCCCCCCTGTGTAAAGACGAAGGTAAAGTTCTGTTCGTTTAATTGCTGAACATAAAAAAACAAATCCACTGTTGCGAACGGTGCAGTTTTTTTTGGGGGGGGGGCGGCGGCTGGTTGGGGGGGGGGCTCAGAGACGTCTTCCTGGCACCGTGAAGGAGTCGCGACCACCGCCGTAGACACCTCGAGGTGGTGGTGGTGGTGGTGTGGGGGGCGCAGAGGAAACGTGGGCCCCGTTTTGGGGTCACGGGGGTAGCCCGCGTCTCGCTCCCCGGGTCCCCCCCACTCGTCAACCGCCCCCCTCCCCTCTCCCCCCCCCCCTTTGCCGTAAGCTCGGTGGGGGTGGATGTGGGTTTTTATTATTTTAAACAAATGATTCGTTTGCTCGCGTTCAGTTCGAGTTAAACGGCGCAGAGGCGGCTTAGGGCCGAATCTCTCTAATCCTTCTTTTAAAGGGATGGCAAGGGGGGCGAAAGGGGGGGGGGGGAGAGGGTTCGGGTTGGTCGCTATCGGATCGGCATCAAAGCGATTCCGTTTACGGGCGATTTGTGTTCACGACCCGAATTTTTTTTGTTTTTAAAGAAAACCAAAATTATGAATCGTGACTCGCAGCTGCGGCGGCGTGAACCTCCGAGTCTGCAGGCGCGCACGCGCGTGCGTCTCCAGCGGCCACATAGAATGTGCATCGGTGTGAATCTACAGAGCAAGTAAATCCGTAGAATCTGCAGCGATGTGAATCTAAATAATCCGCGGTGCTCTGAAACTGGAAGCTAGGACCCCTACCTTACGCACACACACACACGAGAGAGAGAGAGAGATAGAGAGAGTGATCTTGCCGATAAACATCTGACCGTTCACCATCGATGGTGCGAGTGAATCTGACTGCTGATGAGACGCTGAAATATCGAAAACCGGTCCAGGGTGTTGCTGCTGCCGTGGAACCCAACGCTTTTGCAATGATGGGCGCACGGACTGCCGTGTGGCTGGTGGCGATGCGTTAACAGCACCGATAGTTTACATCGGGGGGGGGGAGGGGGGGGGGCAGATGCCCGAGCGAGGTGGTCCACCGACTCAGTTGTGCCGAATGTTCCGCTAGGGTGCTGTGCGCACCCTGGTGATTCTGAGTCCGTCCCGTGGCGTCGGCCACGCAGGATGCAGAGGGCGACTCGACCGGCCTCGACTCTGCCTCCCGTCGCCGCTGCTGCTGCTGTTGCTGCGCGAGTGACATCTCTGGCGTCTGGAGTGGACGCGCCACGGCGACCACACACAAGGCACCGCATCCGAATCTAAATCGCGTGGATTTTGCCCGCGGGATCGCGAAGCGCAGGTCGCATCACCCCCCCCTCCTCACCCCATCCTCCTCCCCCCCCCGGACTTGAACAAACCCCCCGCGCCTGCTCCTCCTCCTCCTCCTCCCTCGAAGTGCGAGCGATCGAGACGAGGCGAGAGGGCGTCGTGAGCGTGGGGATGCCATCCATCTGTTCGCCACGCGATTTCCATCCTTTTGCCTTCTGTCAAAACACAAAAAACCCCACCACCACCACCGCGGACTTCCAAAGCAAATCTGATGACGTGACGCTCAAAGAAAGGGGGGGGCCCTCGCCCCCTCCCCCGTGACCCCCCTCGCCCCCACCACGCCCCCCTCCCCCAAACAAATCTCCCAAACTCACCCCTTGCACAAAGACAAAGATCCCCCGTGTAGCCTGTAACAAGGCTGTTGGGGCAAGTGCTGTTAGCGAGCAGCGCCTATGAATGCCATCACGGCACGCGAGGGGGTGGGTGGGTGGCCAGCACCACGCCCGACCGCCTTTGTCTCCCCAGCGGCGACGCTTACACACCGCACCGGGTACTCATTTGAGGCCGAGTCGACCTAGGGGAGAAGGCCCACGACCGGCTTCAGATAATCGTCACCGGGTGTTGGCCGTGGGCGGGAATCGAACTTGGGTGGCCAAAGTTCGTGGTGCAGCGCCCTAACCACTACACTACCGCTCCCCCCCCCCCCCCCCTTGCACCACCACCACCACCCCCACGACTCCCCCACTCACCCCCCCCCCCCGGCTCAACTACAGCGCCCCCCTTTTTTCCAGGCGAGAATCCAGCCGCTTTGGCGCGGATTAGCGTAGAGATCTCTGACAACAAAAAATAAGATGGGGGGGGGGGGGTGGCGAGAGGAGGGGGGGGGGGGTGTGATGTTAATCGCCTTTACTGCCGCTCCTCCTCCTCCTTAATCTGCGCGGCTTTAGCCACGCGAAGGTTTTTTTCCTCTCTTTCGTCGCGAGGCTGATTGGGGGGGCGGGGTGTGAGAGGGGAGGGTGCGAGTGTGTGTGTGTCCGTCTGTACGCGCGCGTGTGTGTCCGTCTGTACGCGCGTGTGTGTGTCTGTCTGTACGCGCGTGTGTGTGTCTGTGTGTAGTGGGGAGCGGTAGTGTTGCGGTTAGCGCTGCGCTGCGCTATGAACCTGGTCACCCGGGTTCGATTCCCGCTCACGGCCAACACCAGTGACGATTATCTGAACCGGTCCCGGGCCTCCCCTAGGTCGACTCAGCCTCAAATGAGTAGCTGGTGCGGTGTGTAAACATCGCCACTGGGGAGACAAAGGTGGTCGGGCGTGGTGCTGGCCACCCTCCCCCTCGTGTACCGTTCCGGACTTCATAGGTGCTCGCTAACAGCACTTGCCCTAACAGTGTGTTCAAGCCTATACTGGGGGATCTTTGTCTTTGCTTGTGGGATCTAAGTGAGCAAAATCTGCCAGACTACGAAGCGGTGGAATATGGAAAATGGTTTAGAGGTGCAGGAGTTTCCATACATGGGCATTGGGCGATGTTATCTTGTGTTAGCTGCGTAACGCCGTGTGTGTGTGTGTGCAAGCTGCCATAATCACGGCATCGTCTGTAGGCCAACTTGAAACGTTCAGGTTCGCCTACCGACGATCCATCCCGGGTTTAACCGGACTTGATCGTGTGTGGGGAACTGACTGCAGTCCCATCGGTGAGCTCCTCTGGCAAGCGAGGCTGCATAAAGAAGGGGGCTTCTGGAGAAGAGAGAGAGAGAGTCTGATGTGGTTACAGGACTTAGTGCAGCTGGTCACGATCGGCCCCCTTGGAGGAGGCTCGCGAAGGATGCTGCTGGGCAGTGCCAGGCTCGGTTCACTTTGAGATCACTCTGCGGGGTTGGAGGCAGTCGCCCTCCAGCAACAACGGAGGACAGAGGAGCGGGCGGCTAAGATGCAACGAGTTGGCACAGCTGTTTTGCATCTCTACCGGTCATCTCAGTCAGCCGACCCATGGCACCCGGGTCTGTCCCGTGACCCCCTGCCAGCGAGCCTTCGACACTTCACGTGGCAGCCTCGGAGTGCACCTAGCCTGGCACAGGCGCCGTGGTGACGGTGCTGGCCACCCACCCCCTCGTGTGCCGTGTGCCGTGCCGGCCTTCATAGGTGCTCGCGAACAGCACTTGCCCCTACAGTCTGTTACAGGATCTTTCTCTCTCGGTGGCGATGAAGAGGTTTAACGGAGAAGGCTCTCGGTAGCGGTGGTAGCAGAGAGGTCATCGACAGCGGTCACAAATGATGGCCGTGATTGGGGTCGTGGCTATGATGAGTGTCGTTAGTCCTGGCGGCGGTGACGGCCGCGCTCGTAGCGGTGATGCTGGTTGCGATGGAGGGGTGTGAGCGCAGTCGATGGCTCAAATCGCACAAAAGGCGCCCGTATATGTGGCACTGATCCGCTCCCGCGTTTACTGATGCAAATCCTCAGAGGCCGCTCAAGCCGGGGTGATTTTAAGAAGGAAAAAAAAACCTCCCGCGTCTCTTCACTCAGCCAAGCGGCGTCAACGCATTTTGACTTTAAAGGAATTTATTGTGGCCCCCGCGCCGCCTCTTCCCACTCGTGCGCTCTGCTCACACCTCTCTCAGGGCCTGGTATTCATGTCATCCACACTGTGCTCAATCACCACACTGCAGGTCACATCGACTCACCCTCTCAGTCACTCAGCCACCCACTCACGCGCTCACTCACTCACTAACTCACCCTCTCAGTCACTCGCCCAGTCACTAACTCATGCACCCACTCACTCACCCATACACTTACGAACTCACTCACTCGCACAACTACTCACGCACCCACTCACTCATCCACCCACTCATTCATCCTCCCACCCACTCACTAACTCACCCACTCACCCACCTACTCACGCACTCACTCACTCATCCACTCACCCACTCACTAACACATGCACCCACTTACTCACCCAACTAACTCACTCATCAACCTACCCATTCACGAACTCACCCACTCACGCACTCACTCATCAGCTCACCCACTCACTAACTCACCCTCTCAGTCACTCACCCACCTACTCACGCACTCACTCATCAGCTCACCCACTCACTAACTCACCCTCTCAGTCACTCACCCACCTACTCACGCACTCACTCATCAGCTCACCCACTCACTAACTCACCCTCTCAGTCACTCACCCACCTACTCACGCACTCACTCATCAGCTCACCCACTCACTAACTCACCCTCTCAGTCACTCACCCACCTACTCACGCACTCACTCATCAGCTCACCCACTCACTAACTCACCCTCTCAGTCACTCACCCACCTACTCACGCACCCACTCATCAGCTCACCCACTCACTAACTTACCCTCTCAGTCACTCACCCACCTACTCACGCACTCACTCATCAGCTCACCCACTCACTAACTCACCCTCTCAGTCACTCACCCACCTACTCACGCACTCACTCATCAGCTCACCCACTCACTAACTCACCCTCTCAGTCACTCACCCACCTACTCATGCACTCACTCACTCATTCACTCACCTTCGCACTCACCCTCTCACTCCCAACACTCTTCACTCTGCGTCTTCCCTCGCGCCTCTGCTGCACCCTGGAATTCCCCCACCCTCCTCCCATCATCTCTGTCCGCAAGCTCTCACAGTAATAACCTCGTCTCAAATTTCCGGATGCGTGTCAACTCTAATATCTGTGACAATCTTGACCGTGCTGCTTGTTGCTGGACGCTTGACGTCTTGTGTCTGGGGGCCTGTGCTCAGCAACTGTGCGAAACGAAGCAGCCTGCTCAATTAACACACCCCGAGACATTGCACGATCGACGTAGTTTGTTTTTATAATGATGGATTTATAATTGAGATGCTTTTTTGGATCTCCGTGGTGTTTATTGCTAAGCCAGAAATGCCTCGCTGAGTCTTTGCGGTATTCCCTACGCGACCAACGTCCCGTGACCCAGAGGGTCACACAGACGGGTTCATGAACACCCCCCCCCCCGGCTGTGCTGACATCCCCTGGCAACTTGGGCCAATGCAGCGTTGGGGGTTTTGGGAGCTTCCTTGTGATGCATCAACCCTCGCCTCCGAAGCGCTGGGGTCCATAGCTGCACGCAATATGGCATAGCAGCACAGCAGAGTCACACGCGACATTGTAACACACGATAAGTAACACGCAACGCAACATTGTAACACACAACATAGTCACACACAAGTAACATACAGCAGGACATAGTAAGAGGGCACAGCGTAGCCATACACAGCACAACAGAGAAACACAGCACAACAGAGAAACACAGCACAACAGAGAAACACAGCACAACAGTCACACACAACAGTCACACACAACAGTCACACACAACAGAGTCACACACAACAGTCACACACAACAGTCACACACAACACTCACACACAACAGTCACACACAACAGTCACACACAACAGAGTCACACACATCAGAGTCACACACAACAGAGTCACACACAACAGTCACACACAACAGAGTCACACACAACAGTCACACACAACAGAGTCACACACAACAGAGTCACACAGCACAACAGTCACACACAACAGTCACACACAACAGTCACACACAACAGAGTCACACAAAACAGAGTCACACACAACAGTCACACACACAACAGTCACACACAACAGTCACACACAACAGTCACACACAACAGAGTCACACAGCACAACAGAGTCACACACAACAGCCACCACACAACAGAGTCACACACAACAGAGTCACACACAACAGTCACACACACAACAGTCACACACAACAGTCACATACAACAGTGACACACAACAGAGTCACACACAACAGTCACACAAAACATAGTCACACACAACAGAGTCACACACAACAGTCACACACAACAGTCACACACAACAGTCACACGCAACAGTCACACACAACATAGTCACACATAACAGTCACACACAACAGAGTCACACACAACAGAGTCACACACAACAGTCACACACAACAGTCACACACAACAGAGTCACACACAACAGAGTCACACACAACAGTCACACACAACAGAGTCACACACAACAGTCACACACAACAGAGTCACACACAACAGAATCACACACAACAGTCACACACAACAGTCACACACAACATAGTCACACACAACAGTCACACACACTAGTCACACACAACATAGTAACACAGCACAACAGTCACACACAACAGTCACACACAACAGAGTCACACACAACAGTCACACACAACAGAGTCACACACAACAGAGTCACACACAACAGTCACACACAACAGAGTCACACACAACAGTCACACACAACAGAGTCACACACAACAGAGTCACACACAACAGTCACACACAACAGTCACACACAACATAGTCACACACAACAGTCACACACACTAGTCACACACAACATAGTAACACAGCACAACAGTCACACACAACAGTCACACACAACAGAGTCACACACAACAGTCACACACAACAGAGTCACACACAACAGAGTCACACACAACAGAGTCACACACAACAGTCACACACAACAGTCACACACAACAGTCACACACAACAGTCACACACAACAGAGTCACACACAACAGTCACACACAACAGAGTCACACAACAGTCACACACAACAGTCACACACAACAGTCACACACAACAGTCACACACAACAGTCACACACAACACAGTCACACACAACAGAGTGACTCACAACATAGTCACACACAGCAGAGTCACACACAACAGTCACACACAACAGTCACACACAACATAGTAACACAGCACAACAGAGTAACACACAACGTCGTCATACACAGCTGAACACGTAGCAGGCCTTCGCGACCAACATCATCCATAATAGTTTTTTTGGGTTAGATCGCGTTAATATATAAATGTGTCGTTAAACGCGTCACCACCCAACACAGCCAACTAGTAAGCTTGGTCACGTCAAAAGAACGTGCCAATTCTGGCGAAACGTCGTACACTCAGATTGTAAATGTTGTGGCTTGGCTCTCCAACACACCGGTGTTGCTGTACTAGTGACGAATTCCTTTGTCAAGCGTTTTGCTTCCTCCCACACAGCTTAAAGGACGCGACCTGGGCTTGGCTGCTTTCACTCCAACGCTGTCCTCATGACAGCACGGTCCCTTCACCTGATGAAGGCCTCTTGTGTTGTGGCCGAAACGTCGTGATTTTTGTTATTTTATTTTTTTACCTTCGTGACTTTTACCGAATAGAACCAAAGAGTATGGCCACGTTCTGTTAACGTGACAACCCTTACTAGTTGGCTGTGTCGGGTGGTGGCGGGTTTAACGACACATCTATATTTATGTACGCGATCTAACAGACAAAACAAATCCTGTTTAATGGATCAGTGGGATTTCCCCACAATTCTGACCGTCGCCTGACGAGGTTGGTCTTAATTTTGCCGGCGCCACGTCACAGTACTCGGAATTGTAAACGTCGCAGAGGGGTTTTAACTCTCCAACGCACCGGTGTGCTGAACCAGCAACGCATTGGGCACGTTTCGTTTACGTGACAACCCCTAACTCGTGTGGCGGTGTCGCCTGCTTGGCGGGTTTAACGACGACACATTTATATAATTACGTGATCTAACTCCCACCCCCTAATAAAAAAAACACATATCTGTCGTGAAGACACCGAATGTCGAAACCAGTCCAGAGTTTTGCTCGTGCTGAACCCGATGCTGCCGATGAGATGCGCTTCCCGGAAAGGCCACGGGGCTGATGGGAATGTGTAAAAAAAATGCTTTCGTGTATGCGAAGGCACAGATATAAGTGACGGGGGGCGAGTTGCCTGCGCGAGTATTTGTTGCCATGCTTCACTGTCCGCGACAGCGCGCGTGCTTGTCACGTTGGAGGGGCCGGGTTACGTTCAGATAAATCGCCACTGACGTTCGCCGTGGCTCGCGAATCGGACTCGACTCACGGCGCCAAGAATCCAAACAGCTCCAACCGCTGTGCGAACGCACGGACCCGGGTGCGAAGGCAAAGTGTCTGTTAGCGAGCGCCGACGAAGGCCGGCACACGGCACACGAAGGGGTGGGCGTGCCAGCGCCGCGCACGGCCGCCTTTGTCTCGCCTAGTCGCGACATTTACGCATCGCACCAGCTGCCCATTTGAGGCCGAGTCGACCTAGGGGAGGATGGCCCAGGCCCGGTCCAGACAATCGTCGCCGGTGTTGGCCGTGAGCGGAAATCGAACTCGGGTCGCCGGGTTTCGTAGCGCAGCGCGCTGACTGCTGCACCACCGCTCCCCATATGCATGCGGACGTACACACACGCGCGTACACACACGCGCGTACGCACGTACACACCCACGTACACACGCATGCTCGTACGCACGCACGCGCGCTCACACTCATATACTAATGCGCACTTTTGAAAAATGCAAAGCGGGGGAGGGGGGGGCATGTGTAAGTAATGTCGAGATTATTATTTCAACATCTCCGCGTGAGTCTAAATCTGTCGCGGCTGATCTGGCGGCTTCAACGACATTCAAAGCAAGGGACGCTCGCCTCGCGGCGTGCGAGAGCGAGGGAGTGCGGCAGCATCATCATCAGCATCATCAGCAGCATCAGCAGCATCATCAGCAGCAGCATCATCAGCATCATTATCAGCAGCATCATCAGCATCAGCAGCATCATCAGCAGCATCATCAGCATCATCATCATCAGCAGCAGCATCATCATCATTAGCAGCAGCATCATCAGCAGCATCATCATTAACAGCAGCAGCATCAGCAGCATCATCATCATTAGCAGCAGCATCATCAGCAGCATCATCAGCAGCATCATCATTAACAGCAGCAGCATCATCAGCAGCATCATCATCATTAGCAGCAGCATCATCAGCAGCATCATTAGCAGCATCATCCTCAGCATCATCATCAGCAGCATCATCATCATTAGCAGCAGCATCAGCAGCAGCATCATTAGCAGCATCGTCCTCAGCATCATCATCAGCATCATCATCAGCAGTATCATTAGCAGCATCATCAACAGCATCATCATTAGCAGCATTATCATCAGCAGCAGCAGCATCAGCAGCAGCATCATCATTAGCAGCAGCATCATCAGCAGCATCATCAGCAGCAGCATTAACATTAGCAGCAGCATCATTAGCAGCATCATCCTCAGCATCATCATCATTAGCAGCATCATCATCAGCAGCATTATCATCAGCATCATCATTAGCAGCATTATCATCATCAGCAGCATCATCATCAAAAGCAGCATCATCATCATCAGCATCATCATCAGCATCATCATCATCATCATCAGCAGCACCATCATCAGCAGCGTCATCAGCAGCATCATCATCCCGGCAGGGTAGTGGTGTGGGG
Organism: Petromyzon marinus; assembly: GCF_048934315.1. Taxonomy (NCBI): domain Eukaryota; kingdom Metazoa; phylum Chordata; class Hyperoartia; order Petromyzontiformes; family Petromyzontidae; genus Petromyzon; species Petromyzon marinus. The sequence continues at coordinate 2,754,944 of NC_133710.1, read as the reverse complement.
GTGAGACTCAACTTCATCTCCGGCGTTTCGGATGAGCCGCGTGATGGACGCACGATGGATGGAGTGACCGGCTGGGGGCTGTGCGCGTGCAACTTTGAGCGCGTGGCGATGGGGCGCGCGGCGGAGTTTTTTTTTGGCCCAAAATTGGGGAGTTCGGTGCCAAAGACGGGGTCGGAGTTCGTGCGCAGGCGATGGCAGCGCCACGCTTCTGGAAGCTGACGCCGCTGCTGCTGCGGTTGACGATGGTGATGCTACAATTGTTGATACAATTGCTGCTGCTTACTGATAACGATGATGCTGCTGCATATGACGCTTGTGCTGCTGCTGCTGATGATGACGATCCTGCTACCTATACTTATGATATGACTGCTGACAATGATGTGATGATGATGCTACTGCTGCTACTGATGATGATGATGGTACCGCTGAACCTGATGCTGTTTCACTTGTGCTTCCTCCGCACCTCCGATTAACACGGTTGGCTACGTACGGTGTGAACGAAGTTCAACATACACACGTGCCACACACACACACAGACGTGAAGCTGCTGCTTGTGCCGATTGTCCGCGAGCTTCATCATTCAACCACCACCAATTTGCTGAACCCCTGTTATATGCCATGGAGAGTTAAACAATGTTCTATATGATGGATGTAGTTACTATGTATTAAAGTGGACCTGATTCTTCAATACAAAACCCTTTATGTGGAAACCCTTTGACAATTCTGTGGTGGCTTTGGTGGTGGTGGCGGTGGTGGTGGTGGTAGTGGTGGCGGTGGTGGTGGTAGTGGTGGTGGTGGTAGTGGTGGTAGTAGTGGTGGTGGTAGTGGTGGTGGTAGTGGTGGTGGTGGTAGTGGTGGTAGTGGTGGTGGTAGTGGTGGTGGCGGTGGTGGTAGTGGTGGTAGTGGTGGTAGTGGTGGTGGTAGTGGTGTTAGTAGTGGTGGTAGTGGTGGTAGTGGTGGTAGTGGTGGTGGTGGTAGTGGTGGTAGTGGTGGTAGTGGTGGTGGTAGTGGTGTTAGTGGTGGTGGTAGTGGTGGTAGTGGTGGTGGTGGTAGTGGTGGTAGTGGTGGTGGTAGTGCTGGTAGTGGTGGTAGTGGTGGTAGTGGTAGTGGTGTTAGTGGTGGTGGTAGTGGTGGTGGTGGTAGTGGTGGTGGTAGTGGTGGTGGTAGTGGTGGTAGTGGTGGTGGTGGTAGTGTTGGTAGTGGTGGTAGTGGTGGTAGTGGTGGTGGTGGTAGTGGTGGTAGTGGTGGTGGTAGTGGTGGTGGTAGTGGTGGTAGTAGTGGTGGTAGTAGTGGTGGTAGTGGGGGCTTTTAAAATGTCTCGAACCCCGCTTGTTACCTCTGCGGCGTCTCCGCCACCGCCGCCAAAAAATCCCTCCAACTCCTCTCCCTTTTAATCCCCAGAAGCCGCTGCCATATTTTGCCACGTGCTACCGAGCCGGTTGCGGTTTCCCAGTCACTTAAAAAAACCCTCCGGGGGGTGTGCGGCGGCGGCGGCGGCGGCGGCGGCCGTGGCGGTGGAGGAGCTGAAGGGGCTCTGAGCTGAGTACTGGGCTCTCGTCGACGGGAGACGCTCGCGACTTTTGTTGATGTCGGCGGCGGCGTCGCAGCAGCAGCAGCAGCGGAGAGCGCCTTGACGCGCGCCGAGCGACCGGCACCACGGAGTGGTCTCAACGCGGTTCCTTTTGGAAAAGGGCACCCCCAGTGGCAGCTGTTCCTGCGGGCGTAAGAACGATTCGGCACCACCCGGCTCGCGGGCTGGCATTAGTCTTCCAGTTGGGGGCGATGAGTAGCTATTTTAAATTATTTTATTTTATCAGGCAAAAAAAAAAGGCCCACATGAGCTATACGGCTGTTTTTTTTCAGAAACGGCCTCGCTTTTACAAATGAGAGCTCAACTAAGTGGCTTATCACGTGTGGAAATGTGTAGCAGCAGCAGCAGCCGCAGCCGCCAAACACTCTGAATGCGCGTCGGTTTGAAATGTGGAGGTGAAAAACCGGAGGACCCGAATAAAATTCCACGCGACCACGGGGAGAGAGATGCCGCAAACTCCAAATACACAGCGGGCGTCAGGGTCTGCGATCGAACCCACGATGTCCTGTATACCAGGCGAGGTAGTTAACATCTCGCCACCGTGGTATCCGTGACTTGTTGTGTGTAGTCCAACTGTGAGTGATTTTATGTAATTTTGGTTATTTTGTTGTTGCAAACTTGGACCGTGACGCCGACACACAGCGGCCTGTCCCTTTTCGAACAAACGCCAGGGAGTTGAACCTTTAACGCCCCTTTGCGAGGCAGACTGCGCCCATCTGGCGCGGCGGATGAAGCCCCTGTAGAGGGAGGAAGCTTTCTGGAATCAGACCGCGGCTCTCTGCAACGAGTGGCGTGATGCGTTTAGAAGACGCGGAGGCAGCGCTGCCAGAGGAGATCTCGAGAATTGGCCCCAGCTCATGGGCCGCATCGCTGCCATGCGCGACATTTGGCGCGGCTGGCCAGGTACGGTGCGAGAGAAGTTCAACACACACACACGGGCAGAGTCTTTGTGTTCACGCGGGGCGACGGATACTCACTCGAAGTTGATCAAATGAGCATCCCACACACTCCGCAAAGACCAAATATACGCACTCCCACCTCCGCTGGTGCTCTGTAACACTCGTCCCACTATCAAAGTCCAATTGAGACAAAGCATCGAAGGGCCTCTGCAGCTCACTTTAACCGCGTGTTCGGCACACGTAAAACTCAGAGAGTCAGGCATACTGGAAACCATTTGTTGAGTTCAAGCGAAACTCTGGACCGCTTTTGACCGGAAGAAGAATTCGCCGGGTCGGCACTGACCCTGGTTCAGTTCGGATTCAGGTGCCAGGGCCGGTCCCTTAAGCCAGGGGTCCCCAACCCCCGGGCCGCGGACCGGTACCGGTCCGTGGCCTGTTAGGAACCGGGCCGCACAGCAGCAGGAGGTGAGAGCGGTGATTCCGCGCGTGGCCCGTCCCCATTATTTTATTATTTACCACTTCCATCCGCGCCTCTTTCCCGCACTGTGCACTTGTCTCAGTCACGTGGTGTTGGTAAACCCACAAGCTTCCACAAAACCGGTCCCTGGTGCCAAAGAGGTTGGGGACCGCCTCAGGCTTAAGCGGTCTCGCTCTCGTGTCGTTCAGTGAGCTGACTTGATTTCAATGGCTGCACAAAAGGCAAGCAAGTCACGTGAAATGGGCAAAATTATTTCAACTAAAAGTGATGAACCTTGATTGCCACGTGACGAAAATGCCTATGCAGCGCTGCGTGGGGGGGCTGCAGCGTCCCCAATTGCATGGACGCACTTTCTGTCGGGAGGCTCAGAACTAGTTCTGTGATGTCTACTCGCTGCTCCGGTGGCTCTCTCACACGGAGGGTGACGCTGCCCGCGAGAGATTGCGAAGGGGAGGCTCCATCTGGTGACCAGCGCCCACACCGCAGGATCGGTATTCCAAGGCGTTACGGGCTCACGGCCTGCAGCAGCCATTGGTCGACCAGGGTGAACTCTGACCAGGGTGAACTCTGACCAGGGTGAACTCTGACCAGGGTGAACTCTGCGCCAGGGTGAACTCTGACCAGGTATAACTCTGATCAGGGTGAACTCTGAACAGGGTGAACTCTGCGCCAGGGTGAACTATGCGCCAGGGTGAACTCTGAACTGGGTGAACTATGAACAGGGTGAACTCTGCGCCAGGGTGAACTCTGACCAGGGTGAACTCTGACCAGGGTGAACTCTGACCAGGTATAACTCTGAACAGGGTGAACTCTGACCAGGGTGAACTCTGCGCCAGGGTGAACTCTGCGCCGGGTGAACTCTGAACAGGGTGAACTCTGACCAGGTATAACTCTGAACAGGGTGAACTCTGAACAGGGTTGAACTCTGACCAGGGTGAACTCTGCGCCAGGGTGAACTCTGCGCCAGGGTGAACTCTGACCAGGGTGAACTCTGACCAGGGTGAACTCTGACCACCTTGCGGTGCTACAGTCGAGCGGGGTTGTCACAGTGCAGGGCTATAGCTGTACAGGGTTATTCCTGTGCAGGGCTTGCACACTCCGCCATGTGCTCTGATCCGCGTTAAAACCGCGAGACAACTCCCGGATGGCGCGAGATCCGCGGAGCCACAAATCAACAGAGACTCGTAAAGCCCAAGAATGGGGCAGAGTAAGGTGTGGGCTTGTGTGGGCTTGTGTGTAGGTTTGCGTGTGGGTTTGTGTGTAGGTTTGTGTGTGGGTTTGTGTGTGGGTTTGAGTATAAGCTTGTGTGTGGGTTTGTGTGTGGGCTTGTGTGTGGGTTTGCGTGTGGGTTTGTGTGTGGGCTTGTGTGTGGGTTTGTGTATGGGTTTCAGTGTAAGCTTATGTGTGGGTTTGTGTGTGGCTTGTGTGTGGGCTTGTGTGTGGGTTTGAGTGTAAGCTTGTGTGTGGGTTTGTGTGTGGGTTTGTGTGTGGGTTTGTGTGTGGGTTTGTGTGTGGGCTTGTGTATGGGCTTGTGTGTGGGTTTGTGTGTGGGCTTGTGTGTGGGTTTGTGTGTGGGCTTGTGTGTGGGTTTGTGTGTGGGTTTGTGTGTGGGTTTGTGTGTGGGCTTGTGTGTGGGTTTGTGTATGGGTTTGTGTGTGGGTTTGTGTGTGAGTTTGTGTGCGCTTGTCTGTGGGTTTGTGTGTGGGTTTGTGTGTGGGCTTGTGTGTGGGTTTGTGTGTGGGTTTGTGTGTGGGTTTGTGTGTGGGTTTGTGTGTGGGCTTGTGTGTGGGTTTGTGTGTGGGTTTGTGTGTGGGTTTGTGTGTGGGCTTGTGTGTGGGTTTGTGTGTGGGCTTGTGTGTGGGTTTGTGTGTGGGTTTGTGTATGGGTTTGTGTGTGGGCTTGTGTGTGGGTTTGTGTGTGGGTTTGTGTATGGGTTTGTGTGTGGGCTTGTGTGTGGGTTTGTGTGTGGGTTTGTGTATGGGTTTGTGTGTGGGCTTCTGTGTGGGTTTGTGTGTGGGTTTGAGTGTAAGCTTGTGTGTGGGTTTGAGTGTAAGCTTGTGTGTGGGTTTGTGTGTGGGTTTGAGTGTGAGCTTGTGTGTGTGCCTCCAATCCATCCTGGGTTTAACCAGGCTGGATTGTGTGAGGAGCTCACAAATCCTTGAAAGATCCGGACACATTCCCATCAGTGAGGTCCTCCGGCAGGCAATGCTGCGTTGACTGGGTCATGTAGCCAGCATGCCCAGCCACCGCATGCCCAAGCAGCTTTTGTTTGGCCGCATAGAGGGGGGCTAAACGGGCACGACACGGGCTGGAGAAGAAATGGAGCTGATGCGATACGGGAGGATGTGGAGCTGAGTGGGCTTGCCAGCGACCGGTACCCGCGGTGTCAAGATCGGCCTCTATGGAGGAGGCTCGTGAAGGACGCCGCTACTGGGCAGTTGGAGGGCAGTCGCCCTCCAGCAACAACGGATGACAGAGGAGCGACGCTCACAACAATGAGAGGAGCGCCGGGCCGCTTAAACGCATCAAGTTGACAGAGTAGGGGGTACAGCTGGTGGTGCATCTGCCGGTCATCTCAGCCAGCCAACCCATGGCACCTGCTGGGTCTGTCCCGAGACCTCCTCCTGTCAGCGAGCCTTCGACACTTCACGTAGCAGCCTCAAAGTGCACCTAGCCTGGCACAGGCGCCGTGGGGACGTCACCGTCACTTAGTGGCGAATGGCGGCTGTGTCGTTAGTGGTCCGCCCGTGTGCGTGGAGCGGCAGTGCAGTGGTTAACGCGACGCGACGTGCCACGAACCCGGCGATTCGAGTTCGATTCCCAGGTGACGATTATTTTGAACCGGTCCTGGGCCTCACCCTAGGTCTACTCGGCCTTAAATGTGTACCTGGTGCGGTGTGTAAACATCGCCACTCGGGAGACAAAGGCGGCTGGGCGTGGTGCTGGCCACCCAGCCTCCGGGTGTGCCGTGCCGGCCCTCAAGGGTGCTACTCGCTAACAGAGCATCGGCCCCAACAGTCCGCCACGACAAATCCGGTGGATCTTTATCCCCGTGTGCGGCACCACTGTTTTTTGGTTTGTTTAAATAGACACGTTACTCGGTGATGCTGCGTTGGCAGTGATTGTTCTGAAGAAGAGCCATTACCCGAAACGTCGCCTACTCGATCGGGGTGGGGGGGGGGGGGGGTGGGGAGGGGGTCTCGTTCAAGGGGATCCTGTAGCCGCTCGTGTGGCCATTGGTCGACAGCTGATGAGACGCTAAACGTCGAAACCGGTCCCGAGTTATTTTTGTTGCGTTGTGTTTTAACCAATGACGGTGACACTGCTGCCCTACGAGAAGGCCCGGGGCTGCCGATGCGATGCGTGAAATAAAAATGAAGTAAAAAAAGAAGACGCAAATTGTATTCGTCACGGTGTCGGGACGGGCTGCGTGTCGCCGCTGAATTGTTTCCTGCCTGGCCGGCGGTCCGCGCAAGGCAGCGGATTGGACTCCTCCACGCCTGCAGGGGTCACAAAGCCAGGTCCGTCGTGGCCCCTCGCCAAGTCGCTCGCCTGTTGCCCAGCGCGAAATCAACCACGCAGCCTGTGCCTGTCGAGAGGGGTGTAAGAGGTGGGGGGGGGGGGGGGGTAAATGGGGGGGGGTGTAAGAGGGGGGGGTAAATGGGGGGGTGTAAGAGGGGGGGTAAGTGGGGGGTAAATGGGGGGGAAAGGGGGGTGTAAGAGGGGGGGTGTAAGAGGGGGGTAAAGGGGGGGTAAATAGGGGGGTGTAAGAGGGGGGGTAAAGGGGGGTGGGATCGTGAAGGACGCTCCTGCGCCGTGCCAGGCTAGGTGCGCTTTGGAGCTACGCGGCCAGTTGGAGGCGATCGCCCTCGACCGGCCACGGAGGGCGCAGAGCAGCGACGCGAGCGGAGCTCCCGAACCGCAGCGAGTTGGCAGAGCCGGGGGGGGGGGGGGGGGTGGCACGCGGGGGTGGGGGGGGGTGCAGGGGCCAAGCCAACGCCACGGCACCTGCTGGCTCCTGTTGTCCTTCCACACCGTGTCCCTGTGCGGCAACGAGAGAGACAAAGACGACCGGGCGGGGATCGCGTCACGCCACCCCCTTCGCTTACGCCACTTGTACCCCCCTCCCCCCCCCCCCCCCCCAATTGATCTGTGCCGTCTACACGGGGCCAGTGTCTGTCCTTGTGTACGTCTCGTCGCGCGCACGCGCGTGCACGCGCGTGCACGCGCGCGTACGTGGCGCACCCCCACCCCCCTCCCTCCCCTCTCCCCATTAACACCTCCACGCTGTCGCGTTCCGCCTCTAATCCCGCTCCTCTCACAGCCGCACGCGCGCGCGCGCTTCGCCTGCCCCCAGATAATGCCGTCACGATGAATTATACATGACGGTAATTAATGTTTCGCCTCCACCATTAGCTCCATTATCTAATTAAGTTCCCCCCCCCCCCCCCCGGAGGCGGAGACGCCCCGCAACGGCCGCGGCCGCAGCGCGATCGATGAATGAAGCGGTCGTGGTGGTGGTGGTGGTGGCGGTGGCGGTGGTGGTGGGGGAGCGGTCGAGTCTCGTTCGTCATTGCGCGTCGCGGGGGGTGAGAGGGGGCAGGGTGAAGCTGGGGTGGGGGGCCAGACAGCTTTGTTATGAACATTGTTTAATGTCGCTGTTTGTTGGGGAGGAGGAGGAGGAGGGAGGGGGCCATACATTTGTGGAAAGCGCCTTCCCCGCAGTTCCATCACTTATGAAGTGGACAATTAAATTTGCTGGAGTCGTGTTGCGTGTACGCGTGCGTTGCAAGTCTGCCCGTGCGTCCGTTTTGTTTTCACCTTTGGTTTCTTTGTGTGTGCGCGTGCCTGTGTGCGTATACGGGATTCTTACTCACGGCCAACACCCAGTGACGATTATTTGAACCGATCCCTGGGCCTCCGCTAGGTAGACTCAGCTTCAAATGAGTACCTGGTTGCGGTGTGTAAACATCGCCACTAGGGAGACAAAGGCGGTCGGGCGGAGTGCTGGCCACCCACCCCGTCGTGTACCGTTCCGGCCTTCATAGGTGCTGCTCGCTAACAGCACTTGCCCCAAAAGTATGTTGAGGCTATTCGGGGGATCTCTGTCTTCATCTTTATTTGTATATGGGTTTGTGGGGAGCGGTGGGACAGCGGTTGGCGCACGATGCGATGAACCGAGCCTCCCGAGGTCGATTTGCCGCTCACGACCAATGGCAGTGGCGAATATTTTAACCGGTCGTGGGCTTTCCCGAGGAATTTAATATATGTGGTAGCGAGATGTTAACTACTTCGCCTGGTATACAGGAGGCCGTGAGTTGGATCCCGACCCTGACGCCTGCTGCTGTATATTTGGAGTTTGCGGTGACTCTCTCTCTCTCATCATCATCACGGTGGCTATGAGATGTTAACTACCTCGCCTGGTATACAGGAAGCCGTGGGTTCGATCCCAACCCTGACGCCTGCTGCTGTATATTTGGAGTTTGCGTGTCTCTCTCTCTCATCATCATCACGGTGGGTAGGAGATGCTAACTCCCTCGCCTGGTATGCAGGAAGCTGTGGGTTCGATCCCGACCCTGACGCCTGCTGCTGTATATTTGGAGTTTGCGGTGTCTCTCTCTCCCCGTGGCTGCGTGGAGTTTTCTCCGGATCCTCCGGTCGTTCCCTCCACATGCAACAACGCGCGTTTAGAGTCTTTAGCTGCAATACATTTCTACGTGTTGATACGCCACTACGTTGAGCTATCATTTGTGGCCAGGTCGCTTCTGAAAAAGAGCTGTATAGTTCAGTGGTGCATTACCTGGTAAAATAAAAAAAGAGGTACGTTTTTAGTTCAGTTTAGACTCGGCCTTAAACGAATACCTGGCGCGGTGCGTAAACCTCAGCACTGGGGGAGACAAAGGCGGCTTGGCCGTGTTGATCTACGGGCGTCTCCGTGGCGAGTGTCGGCGTGTGCGGTAAGTGTGTAACAAATGCACAAAAGCAACGCGCTAATCGATTGACAGAGAGATCACTTGCGGTCCAGTGGCGCCCCGACCTCTTCATTCGCCCCCCCCCTCCCTCTCCGCGTTACTCGCTCGGAGAGCTTCACCACGCGAAACCCGCGACTCGCAATGCGATCGGCCAACAAAATATCTTCGAGACTCGGGGAGGTCTCACCTGGGGTGATCAGCTCCTATCGGTATTACCAACTTCTCCATTTGCCATCACTGCGGGGATGCCTCTGGTTGCCTTTTTGTCGTCGTATTTCTGGGTGTATTATATCTGAGGGGGGCGGGGGGGGGGCTGGGAGCGATTCACGGCCATGGCAACATCATTGGCCAGCGGTTCTGGATACCCGCTCCAATACAACACACGTGACCGAATACTTTGAATGGAGGGCTCCATCCAGCTGTGAATTGACGACGGTCTGTAAAGTGTTCCTAACTATCTGCCTGTCTGTCTGTCCTACTGTCAGTCTGTATGTCTGTCTGTCCTGCTGTCAGTCTGTATGTCTGTCTGTCCTGCTGTCAGTCTGTATGTCTGTCTGTCCTGCTGTCAGTCTGTATGTCTGTCTGTCCTGCTGTCAGTCTGTATGTCTGTCTGTCCTGCTGTCAGTCTGTCTGTCTGTCCTGCTGTCAGTGTCTGTCTGTCCTGCTGTCAGTATGTCTGTCTGTCCTGCTGTCAGTCTGTATGTCTGTCTGTCCTGCTGTCAGTCTGTATGTCTTTCTGTCCTGCTGTCAGTCTGTATGTCTGTCTGTCCTGCTGTCAGTCTGTCTGTTCTGCTGTCAGTCTGTCTGTCCTGCTGTCAGTCTGCATGTCTGTCTGTCCAGCTGTCAGTCTGTATGTCTGTCTGTCCTGCAGTCAGTCTGTATGTCTGTCTGTCCTGCTGTCAGTCTGTATGTCTGTCTGTACTGCTGTCAGTCTGTATGTCTGTCCTGCTGTCAGTCTGTATGTCTGTCTGTCCTGCTGTCAGTCTGTATGTCTGTCTGTCTGTCCAGCTGTCAGTCTGTATGTCTGTCTGTCCAGCTGTCAGTCTGTATGTATGTCTGTCCAGCTGTCAGTCTGTATGTCTGTCTGTCCTGCTGTCAGTCTGTATGTCTGTCTGTCCTGCTGTCAGTCTGTATGTCTGTCTGTCCAGCTGTCAGTCTGTATGTCTGTCTGTCCTGCGTCAGTCTGTATGTCTGTATGTCCTACTGTCAGTCTGTCAGTCTGTCTGTCCTGCTGTCAGTCTGTATGTATGTCTGTCCAGCTATCAGTCTGTATGTCTGTCCAGCTGTCAGTCTGTATGTGTGTCTGTCCAGCTGTCAGTCTGTATGTCTGTCTGTCCTGCAGTCAGTCTGTATGTCTGTCTGTCCTGCAGTCAGTCTGTTTGTCTGTCTGTCCAGCTGGCAGGGAATCTGTCCGACTGTTGTGTCTCTCAGCTTTTCGTTATGTGTGCGCGCGCGTGCGTTTGTCCGTCTCTCAGTGCGCCAGGTCTTCCTGTCTGTCCGCCTGTCAGCCTGCCGGTGCGTGCACGTGTACATCTGTCAGCCCGCGTGCCTGCATGCAACGCATGATTGTGTAGCGCGAGTGTGAAACACACATTAACAGAGGCTGCGCGCCCTGTCGGCGCCTCCGGAATAGAGGCCGCGAGTTCCCGTTTGGAAGGGGGCGACCCAAAGCCCCGCTCCGCATCCATCACTCGTTTGATCGAACTCCTTTCCAGGCCCAATTTAATCCGGGCGCCTCGCGCTCCCCTCCAACGACTGTCGCCGTGGGCAGCAGCGACACGGAGGAGGAGGAGGGAGAAGGAGGAGGAGGTGGAGGGAGGAGGAAGAGGGAGGAGGAGGAGGAGGAGGGAGGAAAGCGCAAGGCTGCGACACAAGAGACTGACCTGGGCAGTTGACCTCACCCAACCCCGGAAAAGGACTCGATACAATAAGCGATTCTACGCCTGCCAATACACATTTCTCCCTCCACGTCCATCAAATACCCGATGTTTTTTCAAACTTTGAGCTTGGAAAATGACTCCCAAAAGTCCGATGTGGCCGATGGGATCTATGCGGAGGGGCTGACGTGTGGAGGCGAGAGAGTCCGCTGGCGTCTTTTGGTTCGCGATGCCAGTGGTGAGCGTTACCACCTGAGGAAGACGCCTCCTAAACCCTACTCCAACTAACTCCTACTAACCCCTACTCCAACTAACTCCTCCTAGCTCCTACTCCTACTAACTCCTACTAACCCCTACTCCTACTAACTCCAACTAACTCCTACTCTTACTAACTCCTACTAACCCCTACTCCTACTAACTCCTCCTAACCCCTACTCCTACTAACTCCTACTAACCCCTACTCCTACTAACTCCAACTAACTCCTACTCCTACTAACTCCTACTAACCCCTACTCCTACTAACTCCAACTAACTCCTAACTCCTACTAACTCCTACTAACCCCTACTCCTACTAACTCCAACTAACTCCTACTCCTACTAACTCCTACTAACTCCTTCTAACCCCTACTCCTCCTAGCTCCTACTCCTACTAACTCTTCCTAACTCCTCCTAACTCCTACTAACTCCTACTAACTCCTCCTAACTCCTCCTAACCCCTACTCCTCCTAGCTCATACTAACTCCTCCTAACTCCTACTAACTCCTACTAACTCCTCCTAGCTCCTACTAACTCCTACTAACTCCTCCTAACCCCTACTCCTCCTAACTCCTACTAACTCTTACTAACTCCTACTAGCCCCTACTAACTCCTCCTAGCTCCTACTCCTCCTAACTCCTACTAACTCCTCCTAACTCCTACTAACTCCTACTACTCCTAACTCCTACTAACTCCTAACTCCTACGCCTACTAACTTCTCCTAACTCCTACTAGCTCCTACTCCTCCTAACTCCTACTAACTCCTAACTCCTACTCCTACTAACTCCTCCTAACTCCTACTCCTCCTAACTCCTACTCCTACTAACTCCTATCAACTCCTACTAACTCCTCCTAACTCCAACTCCTCCTAGCTCCTACTAACTCCTACTCCTACTAACTCCTCCTAACTCCTCCTAACTCCTACTAACTCCTACTCCTACTAACTCCTACTAACTCCTACTAACTCCTACTAACTCCTACTAACTCCTCCTAACTCCTACTAACTCCTCCTCACCCCTACTCCTCCTAGCTCCTACTCCTCCTAACTCCTACTAACTCCTACTCCTACTAGCTCCTACTCCTACTAACTCCTACTAACTCCTCCTAACTCCTACTCCTCCGAACTCCTACTAACTCCTCCTAACGCCTCCTAACTCCTACTAACTCCTCCTAACTCCTACTAACTCCTCCTAACTCTTACCCCTTCCTAACTCCTACTAACTCCTCCTAACTTCTACTAACTCCTCCTAACCCCTACTCCTACTAACTCCTACTAACTCCTACTAACTCCTACTAACTCCTACTAACTCCTCCTAACTCCTACTAACTCCTCCTAACCCCTACTCCTCCTAGCTCCTACTCCTCCTAACTCCTACTAACTCCTACTCCTACTAGCTCCTACTCCTACTAACTCCTACTAACTCCTCCTAACTCCTACTAACTCCTACTAACTCCTCCTAACTCCTACTCCTCCAAACTCCTACTAACTCCTCCTAACTCCTACTAACCCCTACTAACTCCGCCTAACTCCTCCTAACTCCTACTAACTCCTAACTCCTACTAACTCCTCCTCACTCCCACTAACTCCTACTAACTCCTACTAACTCCTACTTCTAACTCCTCACCACCACCATCACCGCGGCGTGAGCGTTGCTCGCGCGCGCTGAGCAAGGAGAGCGCGGGGCTTTGTGGAAGGCTTCGGGGTGCGTTTGGACCAGTTGTGGTTCTTGGCGTGGGGGTGCGAGATGCCCTCTCGGGCTGTGCGAGACGTGCCAGGTCTTTTTTTCAGGAGGTCAATCATCGAAAACACAAAGTAATCACGGGCACGTGAGTATAATTGCTTTGTTTCATCAAGCCTATGTACTTATTGGCAAGTGGTTCAAGGCTGCAGCAAAGGTTCAGGACCCGCTGGTTTAGAGCCTAGGGTTTGGAGCAGCGTCGTGGGCATGCGGTGTTGGAGGTGGTTTTTTTTTATTTTTTTTTAATCTTGGGGCCATTCCCAGCGCCGCGTAGCCGTTCCAACATTCGGCTGCGTTGCTGAAGCGGAGCTCACGACTTGAGACCTCCCGACGTGCCGCGCGCGTTCGTCGCCTTCGCCGTCGCCGTCGCCACGACGACTCTCGGCTGAGTCAAGGGCACTCTCTGGCGCCCCCGCCAACTGCGTTGCATTGCGCGCGTGCGTCCATCGCGCGATGCGCCTTGTCTCAAACGGCGGAGGCGCGGCGAAGCAGCTTGCCCACGAGTTCGATTCGCGCTCACGGTCGACGCTCGATGACGAAATATCTGAACTGGCCCTGGGCCTCGCTGTGGTCGACTCAGCCTCAAATGACTGTCTGGTGTGGTGTGCACACATCGGATTCTCGGCTAGACAAAGGCGGGCAGCCGTGATTGGTGGCCACCCACCCACGTCGTGTGGTGCCGTCCTGGCCTTCATAGGCGCCAACGGCGCTTGCCCCAACAGTCTGTTCTGCGGGGGATGCTTGTGTTGTACGCGCGTGTGTGTGTGTGTGTGTCACACACACACACACGCGCGCGTTACAAACGAAAAGGTCAGTCACGTGCGCTGTTGCAGATCCGTTGTTGTGGAATGAACACCTCGTTAAATAAAGAACTTGATTGACTGATTGAATGATTAACGGGTTCAGCCTTTATAATAAATGGCCGCTGCAGCGCGTCAAATAAATTGCGGCGTAAAACAAAACTCGCGTCGCTCGCTCGAGAAAAACAAATAACTGTCGCCCAAGGTCGATAGTTCACGCTCTCAGCAATCGTCAGTACCGCCGTTGGTTCGTCTGTCAATGCAACACATCCACGCGCACTGGCCTAGAACCCCATGGCATTGTCTCCGTGACCAAACGGCGTCTCTATCACTGCCAGCAAACGATAATAATGATTTTGATTTAAAGCTCTCGTGACTGCAGTGATTCATAATTCTTGGTTCTTTCGGTAAAGTCACGTTGAAGGGAAACAATGAAATAATAAACTATATATAAAGCAATAACATTCTCACGACGTTTCGACTGCAACACAAGCAGTCACCATCAGGTGTGAAAAACAACGGCAAGAATATTTGCCGTTGGCATGAGAATTGGCGTGAGAATGTTATTGTTATATATATATATATATATTATTTTATTATTTCCCTTCAACGTGACTTTACCGAAAGAACCAAGAATATGATAATAATGATGTTTATCCCACGGATAGACAAAGCCCGGCTATGGTAATGTTGAATTTCCAGCACTGGTTCAGGGCTGCCAATGGAGACGAACGACGCACCATTTGCTGGTTCGTGTCGGAAGATGCTTCGCCCTGGACTTGAATCTACAACAAAATACACGGCGAAAGCCCTCTGTTTATCCAGGGTTAACCTCGCTGAGTCTGTAGGAGGGTCCCGCATTTGGGATGTTTGGCCAATTCCCGACTGTGTGTGTGTGTGTTGTCTTGGTTTCCCGTGCATGAGTGCCTGGGAGATTCGTTTCTGATCTGTTTACTGGAAACGATCGCTATCCGGTCAAGGGACACCGATTTGTTATGCACTTATTTACGCTGAACTTATTTCGCACCGTACGTAGCCAACAGCGGCTAATCGGAGGTTCGCGACAGGACGGACAACACGCCAAACACAAAAAGCAGTTCTAACGAAATGAGTTTTCAATCTGAATGATGATAATGATGATGATGATTTAAAAGTGCATAGCTCTAATGGCTTCCTAATATCGGAAGGAAGAGCGTTCCAGACGGCCGCAGAAGCGCGCCTGAAACTTGCGCGATGCGGCCGAGCGTCGCCTTCCTTCGACGACTCGACAAAAGCCGCCGCCGCCGCCGTGGCTGCTGCTGCTGCTGCGGCTGCTGCGGCGGCTGCGGCGGCGAGGATGTCCATCGGAGCTCGCGTGACGTTATGCCACAGACGTCGGGATCGACGGAGACGCGCCGGTGAGCCGCCGCGACAGCCTCCAGCGTGAGAAGAGGGCTTCATCTTGATTTGAAGCTTTCGTGACTGCAGGAATCCATTAGTCTTTGGTTCTTTCGGTAAAGTCACGTGGGAGGTAGAAAATAAAATAAAATGAACGTGGCTTTACCGAAAGAACCAAAGAGTAATTCCTGCAGTCACGAAAGCTTCAAATTAAGTTTTTTTTACCCTTTCTAGCAATAAAACACTTTGTGTGAAGATGTTAAAACGCCAAACCGAAACTGTTCGCAAGGAATCCTTTCTAAATTAACCACATATTCTTGTGGTGAACATGCAAACAAAAGCAACATGACCTGACAGTATCTGCATTGTCTTTGAAACTGATTGGTCCACACCAGAGACAGCTTTATTTAGAGCCTAGTCTCAAGCGGCGTTAGACCAGAGGACAACGCCAAAAGGCGGACAGCACAAAGACAATGCCACTATCAGGACATTGACAGCTCGCGACGGGCAGCTACATCATGGGACCTCCTTTGCCAGCATCAAAATATTAGAAAAAGTTTTCGCTTTTCTCGCACGTGGGTTACACAACGACGCCATCTGACCGGATTCAAACTTTGGTGGTGGGGGGGGGGTTACCCGGCTTTTCGGCTGTCCGCGAATTCAACTTGACGACTCCCGAGTGTAAGTGGAAGGACGTTGGACGGAACTCGTCGCGCATGGCTTGCGCATAGAAATCGTGGAACGTGAAGTTTTCAGCTCAGATCGGCACGAATGAAGATGTCCGTGCGCCGAGCGTCTCCAAGATCAGGGGCACTTGATTGCGTGCGGGTTCGAGGCAGTCGATGGGGCCTCGAAAGTTTCCGTTCCAGAAGCCGATTTCTATTTCATCAAACGAGTGACTCCGCCACTGCCCTCCTGTGAAAGTTTTCATTGGAGATGTTTGGTGTCTTTCATCTCTTTGACACACACGGAGTCTGTCATCAACTTTCATCGTGAGAAGAAAAAGCCAAACTGAACAAACTTGGACTCTTAAGTGATCCGCACGTGACTGCTCTCACGCGCCTGTAATGCGGCCACTTTGAGACCTTTGAGCAATTCGTTTGCAAACACGAAGAGGTTGGAACCCAGAGGAACAAACTTTGGTGGTCTTCTTCTTTGGTTCTTTCGGTAAAGTCACGTAGAATGATAATAAAATAATAAATTGATACAATAAAATAACACAAGGATATTTTCAAAATATAAAATAACACAATGATATTTTCAAAATATCATTGCAGTCACGAAAGCTTTAAATCGAAACTTTGGTGGGTTTGAAGTGCAATGAGCCCCCAGTTCACGTCCACACTTTCACGAAGAGTTTGGAACCCAGAGGAACAAACGTGCTTGGGTTTAAAGTGCATTGAGCCCCCAGTTCACGACCACACTTTCACGACTGAATCGCCAGGCGAGGCTGCTGCCACCTCGACCCCCGCCTCTCGCAGGAGCCGTGTTTTATTTCTGGGGACAAATGTTGAATTAGGGAAGGCGTCCGCGACGTCGCTGGGCCCAGGACGTTGGGGGAGCGGGCAGGGAGGTGGAGGGAGGAGGAGGGATGGTCAGAATCAATTTTCATTAGCGACCGCCGCTCGCTCAAGATTAATCCAATCGCCGGATAAATAATGCATCTCTATCGATTCCATAAATACAAATAAGCGGCTAATGTGACGGTAATGGGTTTAGTGAAATGGCAATCAGTTAGAGGCGCGGTGATTAAGTGTTGCGCAGAGTGAATTGTTCAAGGGACGCGTTGTACGCACGTGCGCCTTACACACGACACACGCGTACCCCTCCTACACGCACGCGTGTACACGCACACATACACTGCCACGTGCACTCATACATCACGTCACCTACGTTGATACACATACACACACTTACGCGCGTTCAATGTACACGTGGACGATCGCGGCTGAGCGATGCTCATTGTAGTGATGTCACGGGTACGTCTGAAGTTTGGCTCATACGGTGGCGCCTAGAATTGGGAAACGTTTCAAGCCATCGTCGACATTTCCAAAACACAATATAGTGGGAGGCAACGTCGCCACCGCGGTGACGAGGGGATGTTAACTCCCTCGCCTGGTACGCAGGAGGTCGTGGGCTCGCTCCCGACCCTGACGCCTGTTGCTGCTGTATATTTGGAGTTTGCGTGTCTCTCTCTCATCATCATCACGGTGGTTAGGAGATGTTAACTCCCTCGCCTGGTATGCAGGAGGTCGTGGGCTCGCTCCCGACCCTGACGCCTGCTGCTGCTGTATATTTGGAGTTTGCGTCTCTCCCCCCCATGGTCGCGTGACCCTTGTTCGGGTCCTCTGTTTTTTCCCTCCACATTTAGGATCAACATCGCATGGTAACCGCGCGTCTCCGTGAGTGAAACGGATGAATGGGATTTTTTTTAAACATTGAACAGTCTTCTCCATCAATTGATCTTAACGGATGCACGTCCTGGGATCTAGCGCTTTAGAGGCGAGGGTTGGTGGATGTATACGTGGCGCAATGTTGAATACCTCGCCCGGTATACAGGAGGGCGTGGGCTCTATCCCGACCCTGACGCCTGGTGTTGTATATTTGGGGTTTGCGTGTTCCCCCCGTGGTCGCGTTTAGAATAAACATCACGCGTTTAGAGTATTTGCCTGCTACAAATGTCAACGCGATAGGCCACTTCGTTGAGCGATCATTTGTGGCCAGGTCGCTTCTGAAAAAAAGAGCTGTATAGTTCAGCGGGGCCTTAGCTGGTACAATGATAATAATAATAAAAAATAGTTTCACTCGTCTAGACGGGTCATCCTCAAAGCCCTCACTGCTCGAAATGTAAAGGAAACATTTACAAATACCGAACAATATACGATGCTACATCATGAGACCTCCTTTTCCAGTATTGAATTATGATAATGGTGTGTTCCCCTTTCTGGCAGTAAAACAGGTGTTAAGATAGCGATAGGCTTTTTCCTATTACTATTTTAGGGCGTCAAAATAAACAAGCAAACTCCGAATATAATATAAAAGGCCTTTTGGCGTCTTCTGGTCTAACACCGTTTTGGACCAATCAGTTTCAAAGACAATGCATCATATTATCAGAGTATGTTTTTTGTTTGCATTCTGATCACAAGTATTGTGGTTAACGCAGATATGATTCCTCGTTAAAGGTTTCAGTTTGGCGTTTTAACATCTTCACACCTGTTTTGTTGCTAGAAAGGGGAATAACCTATTAGCAGTATATGATGCTCACCATAGGCGAACCAAGTAATGTTTCTCCCGTGGAATGTGACGCTCCTGTCTGAAGTTGACATTCTCACGAAAAACAACAACACCCACGTGTACTAACACAAAGACAAAGATCCCCCGTATAGCCTTGACAGACTGTAGTGGCAAGTGCTGTTAGCGAGCACCTATGAAGGCCGTTACGGTGGCCGGCACCACACCCGACCGCCTTTGTCTCCCCAGTGGCCCAGGACTGGTTCAGATAATCGTCACGGGTGAACACACACACACTGACACACACGTGTACTAACACACACACACTGACACACACGTGTATTAACAAAGATAAAGATCCCCCATATAGCTTTAACAGACTGTAGGGGCAAGTGCTGTTAGCGAGCACCTATGAAGGCCGGAACGGTACACGAGGGAGTGGGTGGCCAGCACCACGCCGGACCGCCTTAGTCTCCCCAGTGGCAAATGTTTTTATCCACCGCACCAGGTACTCATTTGAGGCTGAGTCGACCTAGGGAGGCCCAGGACTGTGTCAGATAATCGTCACTGGTGTTGGACGTGAGCGGGAATCGAACCCGGGTCGCCAGGTTCATAGCGCAGCGCGCTGACCGCTACACTACCGCTCCCCACACGTGTACTAACACACACACTGACACACACGTGTACTAACACACACACTAACACACACGTGTACTAACACACACACACACTAACACACACGTGTACTAACAGACACACACTGACACACACGTGTACTAACACACACACACTAACACACACGTGTACTAACACACACTGACACACACGTGTACTAACACACACACACTAACACACACACACGTGTACTAACACACACACTAACACACACGTGTACTAACACACACACTAACACACACGTGTACTAACACACACGTGTACTAACAGACACACACTGACACACACGTGTACTAACACACACACACTAACACACACGTGTACTAACACACACTGACACACACGTGTACTAACACACACACACTAACACACACACACGTGTACTAACACACACACTAACACACACGTGTACTAACACACACACAAACTAACACACACGTGTACTAACACACACACGTGTACTGACACACACGTGTACTAACACACACACACTGACACACACGTGTACTAACACACACACACGTGTACTAACACACACGTGTACTAACACACACACGCGTACGAACACACACACTGACACACACGTGTACTAACACACACACTAACACACACGTGTACTAACACACACACACACACGTGTACTAACACACACGTGTACTAACACACAAACGTGTACTAACACACACACTGACACACACGTGTACTAACACACACACACACGTGTACTAACACACACACACTGACACACACACTAACACACACGTGTACTAACACACACACACACGTGTACTAACACACACACTAACACACACACTAACACACACGTGTACTAACACACACACTGACACACACGTGTACTAACACACACACTAACACACACGTGTACTAACACACACACTAACACACACGTGTACTAACACACAAACACGTGTACTAACACACACTAACACACACACTAACACACACAATGACACACACGTGTACTAACACACACACACTAACACACACGTGTACTAACACACACGTGTACTAACACACACACACTGACACACACGTGTACTAGCACACACACTAACACACACGTGTACTAACACACACACACACGTGTACTAACACACACGTGTACTAGCACACACACACGTGTACTAACACACACGTGTACTAACACACACTAACACACACGTGTACTAACATACACTAACACACACAGACACACACACTAACACACACGTGTACTAACACACACTGACACACACGTGTACTAACACACACACACTAACACACACGTGTACTAACACACACGTGTACTAACACACACGTGTACTAACACACACACGTGTACTAACACACACGTGTACTAACACACACACGTGTACTAACACACACGTGTACTACACACACACGTGTACTAACACACACGTGTACTAACACACACACACGTGTACTAACACACATGTGTACTAACACACACGTGTACTAACACACACTAACACACACGTGTACTAACATACACTAACACACACACAGACACACACACAGACACACACACTAACACACACGTGTACTAACACACACACTGACACACACGTGTACTAACTCACACACACTGACACACACGTGTACTAACACACACACTAACACACACGTGTACTAACACACACACACGTGTACTAACACACACGTGTACTAAAACACACACTAACACACACGTGTACTAACACACACACACGTGTACTAACACACACACACGTGTACTAACACACACTAACACACACACGTGTATTAACACACACACTAACACACACACTAACACACACACAGACACACACAATAACACACACACTAACACACACGTGTACTAACACACACTAACACACACGTGTACTAACATACACTAACACACACGTGTACTAACACACACACACTAACACACACGTGTACTAACACACACTAACACACACGTGTACTAACACACACACACTGACACACACGTGTACTAACACACACACACTGACACACACGTGTGCCAACACACACGTGTACTAACACACACACGTGTACTAACACACACACACTAACACACACACAGACACACACAATAACACACACACTAACACACACGTGTACTAACACACACTAACACACACGTGTACTAACACACACTAACACACACGTGTACTAACACACACACACTAACACACACGTGTACTAACACACACTAACACACACGTGTACTAACACACACACACTGACACACACGTGTACTAACACACACACACTGACACACACGTGTGCCAACACACACGTGTACTAACACACACACGTGTACTAACACACACACACACTAACACACACACACACTAACACACACACGTGTACTAACACACACTAACACACACGTGTACTAACACACACACACTGACACACACGTGTACTAACACACACACACACTGACACACACGTGTACTAACACACACACGTGTACTAACACACACACTGACACACACGTGTACTAACACACACACACTAACACACACATTAACACACACACGTGTACTAACACACACACACACTGACACACACACGTGTACTAATACACACGTGTACTAACACACACACGTGTACTAACACACACACTGACACACACACGTGTACTAACACACACACACTGACACACACACGTGTACTAACACACACGTGTACTAACACACACACGTGTACTAACACACGCACACGTGTACTAACACACACGTGTACTAACACACACACACACACTAACACACACACACTAACACACACACGTGTACTAACACACACACACTAACACACACGTGTACTAACACACACACACTAACACACACGTGTACTAACACACACACACTAACACACACACACTAACACACACACGTGTACTAACACACACACACTAACACACACCCACTAACACACACACACTAACACACACACACGTGTACTAACACACACACACTGACACACACACACTAACACACACACGTGTACTAACACACACACACTGACACACAAACTAACACACACACGTGTACTAACACACACACTGACACACACGTGTACTAACACACACACTAACACACACGTGTACTAACACACACACACACTGACACACACGCGCCGCTTTGCTGCGCTCTACGCGTCCTGCGCTCTCCGCTTGATGATTTTGAAGTCGCTCATCCGTGCCCTCCCCCCCCCTTCGTTGTTGGAGTCCGATTTGGATAACGCAGGAATCGGTCATTGGCGTGTCCACTCAGCTCCACATCCTCCTGTTCCATTTCTTCTCGAGCCCGTGCCGCGCCCGTTTAGCCCCCACCCACCCCCCTCTATCCGGCCAATCCAGGCGACGGTAGCATGGGCAATGTGTTGCAATGTCTTGCCCATGCTACTGTTGACGTAAGAAGGGCTTCGACTACACGAGTGCGATTGAGAGCGGATCTCTAGGGGCCGGGGTCACCATCCTGCTGCTTCCGAGTCGCGGCCTCGCGACGTTATTCACATCGCGTTGACCCCCTTGAAATATTGAGTGGGGGTGTTTTTTTATTTGATTTTTTTTTCACCGAAAATTGTTGATCTTCGTGTTGTTTACGTTGCTGAGACCCTGGGTCAAACAGAAGCTGCTTCGTCGCTGGGCATACGCCCTTAGCGACCCAGCGAAAGCAGCCCCGTTTTAACAGAGACACAAACATTGTTTCCACATGCTATTGCGCCGGTAAATTGTTGAAACTATTTATGTTCTACCGCTGTTTGACTACTGCGACACCGCTTACAGATCGGCTGCTGCTGCTGCTGAAACATTAAGCGGTCTAAAACCGCTTCGTCATTTTCCTCTTCGATTTGCACTGGATGTACTATACAGGACTCACCATTGTGACCGCTGTTTAAAATCTCCATTGGGCCCTGTTAATCCATAACACTCGTATTGGCAACCTCGAGCTATACTTAGCCAATTAATTAACCCCATTGTCAAACCCAAGCAACCTAAGATGTCCATCTCATTGCCTTTTAGCTATCCCAAGAACAAGAATTGCAATGGGTGACTAAGCCTTTGCCGATGCAGTACCAAACGTTTTGGAGCCAACCTCGTTACCTCCCCGAACGCCGTGAATCGCCATTCCAAAAGAATATCCCGAAGCAGAAGATTATAGTGCTGGATGCAACCACAGTCGCAAATGTGATTTGTGACTGTGTTCCTTACCCGTGTATCGATAGTTCGATTTTAATTTGCAATTGTATCGATGGATTACTGCGCGTTGTGTTGGTGTGGTCAGCGACTGCTTTTTTGCCGTTGCTTTGCTGCCTTTGCCGAAACTTTAGAATTGATGTGCTTATGCAATTTGAACTTAGATACTTATTTTAATTTACGTTCAGATATATTCTAACCTTTCCTATACTTTTCAGTCCTATCGGTTGATTTTGTGTTTTGTTTATTGTTGGAACCTTCTGACCTACCCCGACTGCACATCCGTGGAGAAAGTGCTTCATAGCCCTTCAGATTTCTCCAGAATAAATAAAGGTCCGATTCTGAATTTTTGCCAG
Organism: Petromyzon marinus; assembly: GCF_048934315.1. Classification (NCBI taxonomy): domain Eukaryota; kingdom Metazoa; phylum Chordata; class Hyperoartia; order Petromyzontiformes; family Petromyzontidae; genus Petromyzon; species Petromyzon marinus. The sequence goes on along the minus strand of NC_133710.1, from coordinate 2,731,481 downwards.
GCTACAATATTGGTTAAATCCTTGGCCGTAATGTCCTGTCAAGTGGCATGTGCTATCTGTGTTATCTAAACACGTGCCCGTGGCTCTCCCAGGTTAACTCAACCTAAAACGAATACCTGATGCATGCTTTAAACATCAGCACGAGAAAGACAAAGTTGAATGGGCTCAGTGCTGGACCCAACACCTCAATTACTGCGCCGGACTTAAAAGTTGCTTGGACATCTGTGTAAAAAAAAAAAAAAAAGCTTCACAGCTCATCGGATTTCTCCAGGTCTGATTCTGTCTGCGAGAGGAGCTCACCGATGGGGCGAGTGGTGGAGGCCAGGCAGCTGTGTTCCTTCACGTGCGCAACGTCTTATCATTCGACGCTTTGTCACTTGTGTTACGCCAATTGCCACCTCTTCGGGAGCTCAGAAACGCGACTCAGCTTCTAACGTGCGATCGTCGGCAGCGAATGATTTTCTCGACGAGACATTTTCGTGGAACGTAACTGCCTCGTTGAGCGAGGCACGCCTGCATTTTCTGAGTGGTCTTTTTTTTTCATGGTCGATTCAATAGGTAAGATGCATGTCTACGTTGAACTTTTTTCGCACTGTACGTAGCCAATCGTGCTCATCGGAGGTGCGGGTTATAGGACGAAGAAAGTAAACTCAAAAAAGCAGTTACGTTTGTTCTCTGGCCACCAGCAACCTTCGCACACATACACACCATCACACCATCACACAAAGCCAAAGCTCCCCCCTGTAGCCTTAACCGACTGTAGCAGCAAGTGCTGTTAGCGAGCACTTATGAAGACGAGCACGACACATGGCCAACACCACGTCCGGCCGCCTTTGTCTCCCCAGTGGCGATGTTTACACATCGCACCAGGTACTCATTTGGGGCTGGGGAGGCCCAGGACCGATTCAGATAATCGTCACTGGTGTTGGCCGTTAGCGGGAATCGAACTCGCGTCGCCTGGTTCGTAGCGCAGAGTGCTAACCGCTACACTACCGCTCCCCACACACACACCATCACACAAAGATCACACACGCACACACAAACAAACCATCACACAAAGACAAAGATCACACACACACACCCCATCACACAAAGATCACACACACACACCCCATCACACAAAGATCACACACACACACACACCCCATCACACAAAGATCACACACACACACCCCATCACACAAAGATCACACACACACACACACCCCATCACACAAAGATCACACACCCCATCACAAAAAGATGACACACACACACACACCATCACACAAAGACAAAGATCACACACACACACCCCATCACACAAAGATCACACATACACACCCCATCACACAAAGATCACACACACACCATCACACAAAGATCACACACACACACACACCCCATCACACAAAGATCACACACACCCCATCACACAAAGATCACACACACACACACCATCACACAAAGATCACACACACACACACCCCATCACACAAAGATCACACACACCCCATCACACAAAGATCACACACACACACACCATCACACAAAGACAAAGATCACACACACACACACCATCACACAAAGATCACACACACACACACCCCATCACACAAAGATCACACACACACACACACACACCCCATCACACAAAGATCACACACACACACACACACCCCATCACACAAAGATCACACACACACACCCCAACACATAGATCTCACACACACACACACACCCCATCAATCAAAGATCACACACACACATCCCATCACAAAGATCACACACACACACCTCATCACACAAAGATCACACACACACACCATCACACAAAGACAAAGATCACACACACACACGCCCATCACACAAAGATCACACACACACACACACCCCATCACACAAAGATCACACACACACAACCCCATCACACAAAGATCACACACACACACACACACCCTATCACACAAAGATCACACACACACACCCCATCGCACAAAGATCACACACACACACCCCATTACACAAAGATCACACACACACACCATCACACAAAGATCACACACACACACACACACCCCATCACACAAAGATCACACACACACAACCCCATCACACAAAGATCACACACACACACACACACCCTATCACACAAAGATCACACACACACACACACACCCCATTACACAAAGATCACACACACACACCCCATCACACAAAGATCACACACACACACCCCATCACACAAAGATCACACACACACACCCCATCACACAAAGATCACACACACACACACACACCCCATCACACAAAGGTCACACACACACACCCCATCGCACAAAGATCACACACACACACCCCATCACACAAAGATCACACACACACACCCCATCACAAAGATCACACACACCTCATCACACAAAGATCACACACACACACCATCACACAAAGACAAAGATCACACACACACACGCCCATCACACAAAGATCACACACACACACACCCCATCACACAAAGATCACACACACACAACCCCATCACACAAAGATCACACACACACACCCCATCACACAAACATCACACACACACCATCACACAAAGACAAAGATCACACAAAGAGAGAGACACGTGTTAGAGACACGTGTTAGAGAGAGACACGTGTTAGAGAGAGATACGTGTTAGAGACACGTGTTAGAGAGAGACACGTGTTAGAGAGAGACACGTGTTAGAGAGAGACACATGTTAGAGAGAGATACGTGTTAGAGACACGTGTTAGAGAGAGACACGTGTTAGAGAGAGACACGTGTTAGAGAGACACGTGTTAGAGAGAGACACGTGTTAGAGAGACACGTGTTAGAGAGAGACACGTGTTAGAGAGACACGTGTTAGAGAGAGGCACGTGTTAGAGAGAGGCACGTGTTAGAGAGAGACACGTGTTAGAGAGAGACACGTGTTAGAGAGAGACACGTGTTAGAGAGAGACACATGTTAGAGAGAGACACGTGCTAGAGAGAGACACGTGTTAGAGAGACACGTGTTAGAGAGAGACACGTGTTAGAGAGAGGCACGTGTTAGAGAGAAACACGTGTTAGAGAGACACGTGTTAGAGATACACGTGTTAGAGAGAGACACGTGTTAGAGAGACACGTGTTAGAGAGAGACACGTGTTAGAGGGAGACACGTGTTAGAGGGAGACACGTGTTAGAGAGAGACACGTGTTATAGAGACACGTGTTAGAGAGAGATACGTGTTAGAGACACGTGTTAGAGAGAGACACGTGTTAGAGAGAAACACGTGTTAGAGAGAGACACGTGTTAGAGACACGTGTTAGAGAGAGACACGTGTTAGAGAGAGATACGTGTTAGAGACACGTGTTAGAGAGAGACACGTGTTAGAGAGAGACACGTGTTAGAGAGACACGTGTTAGAGAGAGACACGTGTTAGAGAGAGACACGTGTTAGAGAGACACGTGTTAGAGAGAGACACGTGTTAGAGAGACACGTGTTAGAGAGAGACACGTGTTAGAGAGAGACACGTGTTAGAGAGACACGTGTTAGAGAGAGGCACGTGTTAGAGAGAGGCACGTGTTAGAGAGAGACACGTGTTAGAGAGACACGTGTTAGAGAGAGACACGTGTTAGAGAGAGACACATGTTAGAGAGAGACACGTGCTAGAGAGAGACACGTGTTAGAGAGACACGTGTTAGAGAGAGACACGTGTTAGAGAGAGGCACGTGTTAGAGAGAAACACGTGTTAGAGAGACACGTGTTAGAGATACACGTGTTAGAGAGAGACACGTGTTAGAGAGAGACACGTGTTAGAGGGAGACACGTGCTAGAGAGAGACACGTGTTAGAGACACGTGCTAGAGAGAGACACGTGTTAGAGAGAGACACGTGTTAGAGAGACACGTGTTAGAGAGACACGTGTTAGAGAGACACGTGTTAGAGAGAGACACGTGTTAGAGAGACATGTGTTAGAGAGAGACACGTGTTAGAGAGAGATGCGTTCGAGAGATTGGCACGTGTTAGAGAGACACGTGTTAGAGAGACACTTGTTAGAGAGACACGTGTTAGAGAGAGGCACGTGCTAGAAAGAGACACGTGTTAGAGAGAGACACGTGTTAGAGAGAAAGGCACGTGTTAGAGATTGGCACGTGTTAGAGAGAGACACGTGTTAGAGAGACACGTGTTAGAGAGACACGTGTTAGAGAGAGACACGTGTTAGAGACACGTGTTAGAGAGATACACGTGTTAGAGAGACACGTGTTAGAGAGATGCACGTGTTAGAGAGAGACACGTGTTAGAGACACGTGTTAGAGAGACACGTGTTAGAGAGAGACACGTGTTAGAGAGACACGTGTTAGAGAGAGACACGTGTTAGAGAGAGACACGTGTTAGAGAGACACGTGTTAGAGAAAGACACGTGTTAGAGACACGTGTTAGAGAGAGACACCTGTTAGAGAGACACGTGTTAGAGAGAGACACGTGTTAGAGAGACACGTGTTAGAGAGACACGTGTTAGAGAGAGACACGTGTTAGAGGGAGACACGTGTTAGAGAGAGACACGTGTTAGAGAGAGACACGTGTTATAGAGAGACACGTGTTAGAGAGAGACACGTGTTAGAGAGACACGTGTTAGAGAGAGACACGTGTTAGAGAGACACGTGTTAGAGAGAGACACGTGTTAGAGAGAGACACGTGTTAGAGACACGTGTTAGAGAGAGACGTGTTAGAGAGAGACACGTGTTAGAGAGGGACACGTGTTAGAGAGAGACACGTGTTAGAGAGAGACACGTGTTAGAGAGAGACACGTGTTAGAGACACGTGTTAGAGAGAGACACGTGATAGAGAGAGACACGTGATAGAGAGAAACACGTGTTAGAGAGAGACACGTGATAGAGAGAGACACGTGATAGAGAGAGACACGTGATAGAGAGAGACACGTGATAGAGAGAGACACGTGATAGAGAGAGACACGTGTTAGAGGGAGACACGTGCTAGAGAGAGACACGTGTTAGAGACACGTGCTAGAGAGAGACACGTGTTAGAGAGAGACACGTGTTAGAGAGACACGTGTTAGAGAGACACGTGTTAGAGAGACACGTGTTAGAGAGAGACACGTGTTAGAGAGACATGTGTTAGAGAGAGGCACGTGTTAGAGAGAGATGCGTTCGAGAGATTGGCACGTGTTAGAGAGACACGTGTTAGAGAGACACTTGTTAGAGAGACACGTGTTAGAGAGAGGCACGTGCTAGAAAGAGACACGTGTTAGAGAGAGACACGTGTTAGAGAGAAAGGCACGTGTTAGAGATTGGCACGTGTTAGAGAGAGACACGTGTTAGAGAGACACGTGTTAGAGAGACACGTGTTAGAGAGAGACACGTGTTAGAGACATGTGTTAGAGAGATACACGTGTTAGAGAGACACGTGTTAGAGAGATGCACGTGTTAGAGAGAGACACGTGTTAGAGACACGTGTTAGAGAGACACGTGTTAGAGAGAGACACGTGTTAGAGAGACACGTGTTAGAGAGAGACACGTGTTAGAGAGAGACACGTGTTAGAGAGACACGTGTTAGAGAAAGACACGTGTTAGAGAGAGACACGTGTTAGAGACACGTGTTAGAGAGAGACACCTGTTAGAGAGACACGTGTTAGAGAGAGACACGTGTTAGAGAGACACGTGTTAGAGAGACACGTGTTAGAGAGAGACACGTGTTAGAGGGAGACACGTGTTAGAGAGAGACACGTGTTAGAGAGAGACACGTGTTATAGAGAGACACGTGTTAGAGAGAGACACGTGTTAGAGAGACACGTGTTAGAGAGAGACACGTGTTAGAGAGACACGTGTTAGAGAGAGACACGTGTTAGAGAGAGACACGTGTTAGAGACACGTGTTAGAGAGAGACGTGTTAGAGAGAGACACGTGTTAGAGAGGGACACGTGTTAGAGAGAGACACGTGTTAGAGAGAGACACGTGTTAGAGAGAGACACGTGTTAGAGACACGTGTTAGAGAGAGACACGTGATAGAGAGAGACACGTGATAGAGAGAAACACGTGTTAGAGAGAGACACGTGATAGAGAGAGACACGTGATAGAGAGAGACACGTGATAGAGAGAGACACGTGATAGAGAGAGACACGTGATAGAGAGAGACACGTGTTAGAGGGAGACACGTGCTAGAGAGAGACACGTGTTAGAGGGAGACACGTGCTAGAGAGAGACACGTGTTAGAGAGAGACACGTGTTAGAGAGACACGTGTTAGAGAGACACGTGTTAGAGAGACACGTGTTAGAGAGAGACACGTGTTAGAGAGACATGTGTTAGAGAGAGGCACGTGTTAGAGAGAGATGCGTTCGAGAGATTGGCACGTGTTAGAGAGACACGTGTTAGAGAGACACTTGTTAGAGAGACACGTGTTAGAGAGAGGCACGTGCTAGAAAGAGACACGTGTTAGAGAGAGACACGTGTTAGAGAGAAAGGCACGTGTTAGAGATTGGCACGTGTTAGAGAGAGACACGTGTTAGAGAGACACGTGTTAGAGAGACACGTGTTAGAGAGAGACACGTGTTAGAGACACGTGTTAGAGAGATACACGTGTTAGAGAGACACGTGTTAGAGAGATGCACGTGTTAGAGAGAGACACGTGTTAGAGACACGTGTTAGAGAGACACGTGTTAGAGAGAGACACGTGTTAGAGAGACACGTGTTAGAGAGAGACACGTGTTAGAGAGAGACACGTGTTAGAGAGACACGTGTTAGAGAAAGACACGTGTTAGAGAGAGACACGTGTTAGAGACACGTGTTAGAGAGAGACACCTGTTAGAGAGACACGTGTTAGAGAGAGACACGTGTTAGAGAGACACGTGTTAGAGAGACACGTGTTAGAGAGAGACACGTGTTAGAGGGAGACACGTGTTAGAGAGAGACACGTGTTAGAGAGAGACACGTGTTATAGAGAGACACGTGTTAGAGAGAGACACGTGTTAGAGAGACACGTGTTAGAGAGACACGTGTTAGAGAGAGACACGTGTTAGAGAGAGACACGTGTTAGAGACACGTGTTAGAGAGAGACGTGTTAGAGAGAGACACGTGTTAGAGAGGGACACGTGTTAGAGAGAGACACGTGTTAGAGAGAGACACGTGTTAGAGAGAGACACGTGTTAGCGACACGTGTTAGAGAGAGACACGTGATAGAGAGAGACACGTGATAGAGAGAGACACGTGATAGAGAGAGACACGTGATAGAGAGAGACACGTGATAGAGAGAGACATGTTAGAGACACGTGTTAGAGAGAGACACGTGTTAGAGAGACACGTGTTAGAGAGAGCCACTTGTTAGAGAGAGACATGTTAGAGACACGTGTTAGACAGACACGTGTTAGAGAGACACGTGTTAGAGAGGGACACGTGTTAGAGAGAGACACGTGTTATAGAGAGACACGTGTTAGAGAGAGACACGTGTTAGACAGACACGTGTTAGAGAGACACGTGTTAGAGAGAGACACGCGCAAACTGAAAGGCACCGCCACCGTCCAAGCCAAGGCGTCGTCTGGGGCCGCCCGCGCTGCCTCGAGCAGCAGCAGCAGCGGCAGCGGCTCGCATGTCTCCTGCTGCTGCTGCTGCGCCACTGTGGAGCTGTGGGGGGGGCCGCTGCTGATGAAAGGGAGACGCATTGAGGGGTGGCGGCGGGGGGGAGGGGGGGGCGAGGGGGGGGCTTTGACTCGGTGGGGAACTTCCCCCAAGTCAGCGGCTCGTCTCTTAAAAGCGACCGCGGCGCCCGCGACTCCGCGAGTCTCTCTGCGTGGGGGACGCGGAGCGACACGCACGGGGGATCTCGGCACCACCACCACCACCACTAACACTGCCACCACCGCCACCACTAACACTGCCACCACCACCACCACTAACACTGCCACCACCACCACCACTAACACTGCCACCACCGCCACCACTAACACTGCCACCACCACCACTAACACTGCCACCACCACCACCACTAACACTGCCACCACCGCCACCACCACTAATACTGCCGCCACCACCGCCACCATCACCACTGCCATCACCACTGCAACAGCCACCACCACTGCGCTCATCTGCCACGGTGTGTGGCGCGCACGCGTCTCTGCACACACACACGCACATACCTGTACACACACACATACCTGTACACACACACATACCTGTACACACACATACCTGTACACACACACATACCTGTACACACACACATACCTGTACACACACACACATACCTGTACACACACATACCTGTACACACACACATACCTGTACACACACACACACGCACATACCTGTACACACACATACCTGTACACACACACATACCTGTACACACACACACGCACATACCTGTACACACACACATACCTGTACACACACACATACCTGTACACACACACATACCTGTACACACACATACCTGTACACACACACATACCTGTATACACACATACCTGTACACACACATACCTGTATACACACACATACCTGTACACACACATACCTGTACACACACATACCTGTACACACACATACCTGTACACACACACATACCTGTACACACATATACCTGTACACACACACATACCTGTACACACACACACACGCACATACCTGTACACACACATACCTGTACACACACACATACCTGTACACACACACATACCTGTGCACACACAGACATACCTGTACACACACACATACCTGTACACACACACATACCTGTACACACACACACATACCTGTACACACACACATACCTTACAGACACACATGTACACACAAACACTTATATACACACACATACCTGTACACACACACACACACCTGTACACACACACCTGTACACACACATACCTGTACACACACACACTTATACACACACATACCTGTACACACACCTGTACACACACACACCTGTACACACACACCTGTACACACACACATACCTAGCCGTGTAACCACACATGTGGGCATACACTATACACATGTATGACGTAGTCATACATGTATATAGAGAGTCATACGTGCAGTGCACGGTCATGCGGACACCACGCATGTAGTCAAACATACGTGCACTTTTACAGGTGCGTACACATCTGTACATTCAGACACTCGTCGGTGAATGAATGATCGTACAAATACTACCACAGTACACATATATATGGTGCGCGACAGATGTGTAGTCGTGAACACGTGCGCGTGAGCCAGGGTGATCCCTCCATTCCCCATAGCGCACAGACAGCACACAGTGTACAGACAGCACACAGACAGCACACAGTGTACAGACAGCACACAGTGTACAGACAGCACACAGACAGCACACAGTATACAGGTAGCACACAGACAGCACACAGTATACAGGTAGCACACAGACAGCACACAGACAGCACACAGTGTACAGACAGCACACAGACAGCACACAGTGTACAGACAGCACACAGACAGCACACAGTATACAGGTAGCACACAGACAGCACACAGACAGCACACAGTGTACAGACAGCACACAGATAGCACAAGGTATACAGGTAGCACACAGACAGCACACAGTATACAGGTAGTACACAGACAGCACACAGTATACAGGTAGTACACAGACAGCACACAGTGGACAAGTAGCACACAGTGTACAGCACACAGTGTACAGCACACAGTGTACAGCACACAGTGTACAGACAGCACACAGACAGCACACAGTATACAGACAGCACACAGTGTACATCACACAGTGTACAGAACACAGTGTACAGCACACAGTGTACAGACAGCACACAGACAGCACACAGTATACAGACAGCACACAGTGTACATCACACAGTGTACAGAACACAGTGTACAGCACACCGTGGACAGCACACAGTGTACAGCACACAGTGTACAGCACACCGTGGACAGCACACAGTGTACAGCACACAGTGTACAGCACACCGTGGACAGCCCACAGTGGGCACGAGGCGGTGGTCGCATTGACGCGGACGCGCGCAGCACCTCGTGGGATCCCCCAGCCGAGCGCCGCCAATCGCAGTCCCAGGTAAAGACGACGATGACGACGACGGCGGCGGCGGCGATGCCCCCCGCGGAGTTCAATCGACGCGTTTCGCCGTTTTCCGTGATGTGCGTGTGACGACGACGACGACTAACGACTAACGACGAGTAACAACGACGACTAACGACGAGTCGCGAGTGATGAGCGACTTCCGAGCAGGGGAGCCGCAGCGCGCGGTGCAGGCGCGCGCCCCACGCGCACGTGCTGAGAGCCCGTGGCTTTGTGACGACAACATCAACAACATCAACAACAACAACATCAACAACAACATCAACAACAACACACGTCGCGTGCCATCAACCTGGGTGGGCGAATCTCACGTTTCGAATGCGCGTGCTCTCAAACGCGCCATCGTCATCGTGAGCCAATAGCCATGCCTTATCCACTGCTGGATGAAGGGCGCTGCCGTGCCCGTTGGTGGTTGCTCAGCCACGTTCGTTTTCAATTTGCGATTCTCCCTCGCGATGGCAACAACAGCAGCAGCAGCAGCAGCGGCGGTGTGGTTCGGTGAGCTAAAGGCGACTGTCGTGGTCTCATCGCGGCGACGAGAGGGCCTCGTGTCGATTTACTGCTGCTATTGCTGGTGCTGCTTCGTCGAAGGAGCGCAGACGATGTGGGTCTCTGTGGCTCTCGATGCATCTCCGTACCTCTGCGCACGTCTGCTTGGGCCATGGTTTTGGGGTGCACGGGCCTCGATTCGTGCCCTTTAATGTTCCAAGACGTCGCTCACCGATGCGGTTGATGGTTCCAACACCGGCGTCTACGAGGTGGAGGATGAGGACTGTCCAAGCCAGGAGGTTGCGACATGTGGGCCTTGACTTATGAGTGTATTCTGGACGTCGGCGTTGTATCACACTCTTTTTGCCAGAGTTTGCCCGAATCTGCGTGGTATTTCAAGGATGGTGACATTTACACATATATTTTAAAAAAAACTATAGATAAACGTCGTGTTTTTTTTTTATTTACCTACGTGACTTTACCGAATAGAACCAAAGAGTATATATAAGTAGATAGTTTGTAAGGTAACATGAACACGCGTTACCCTTCAGGGTGGCAGTCGGCGTTCTCAGTACAGCCCCTTACAAAGTCGGCAGACGATCCCTGTGCCATTTGTATTCTCACTAAACATGTACAACCATTAACAGCTGCAATGTCATCAAATACGCCCGTTGTTTTTAAGTGAAACAACTGCCAATTGTGAGTTTGTACAAAATGAACGTGTACACTTTACGCGTTTAGTAGCACCGTCTAATAATAAGAAGAATAATAATTGGCTTGCGACACAAGCATTCATCATCAGGTGTGAAAACCACAGCAAGAACATTTTTTCATTTTTTTTTTTCAAAATCTTCTTGCTGTGGTTTTCACACCTGATGATGATTGCTTGTGTTGCAGTCGAAACGTCGTGAGAATTTTATTGTTTTATATTTTTATCATTTTATTGTTTCCCTTCTACGTGGTGACTTTACCGAAAGAACCAAGAATATGAATCCCTGCAGTCACGAAAGCTTTAAATCAAAATGCAATGGTCTTGCGGTTAAGAATAATACCAACGGTCTATTGTTTAGTACGCTCACGTTGTTGATTTAACAATAAAACACTTTTTGCGCCCGTGGTACGCGGGACGGAGAGATGGAATGCTGGAGACCGTAGCCCAAAACACTGCGCTGATAATCTCAATCTATTGGACAAACGTGCAGCATTAGCGTGATATATTGACAGTCTTAAATGCGTGTCTATGTACGTTGGACTTATTCTTAGTTCTTTCGGTAAAGTCACGTTGAAAGGAAACAATAAAATAATAAAATATATATAAAACAAAAAAATTCTCACGACGTTTCGACCATAACACAAACGGTCGAAACGTCGTGAGAATTTTTTATTGTTGTATATATATTTTATTATTTTATTGTTTCCCTTCAACGTGACTTTACCGAAAGAACTAAGAATATGAATTACTGCAGTCACGAAAGCTTTAAATCAAAATTTTACGTTGGACTTCTTTCGCACCGTACGTAGCCAACCGTGCTAATCGGAGGTGCGAATGGAAGGAGAAACAAACCCGGGGGCACGACGAACGCGACACAGAAACGGCGTCGATGGACATGAGCGGGTGCGTGTGTCATCGACGCTTTTAAAGCTTTGAAATTGCGACAGTGTCCCGAGTTGTTGTTGCTGTTGTTGCTGGCGTCCGTGTGTTCAATTTCCTGAAACGTTTCACTCCGTTAGAAGAAGCGTGGCGGAGAACGAATTCAAAATGTGAACCCATCTCGACAACAGACGCACGATTCACACCGTAGACTTGTTTCAAAACAAACAGCAACACGGAACATACTTGATTTTGTGCTTTCGTGACTGCAAGAATTAATCTTTGGTTCTTTCGGTAAAGTCACGTAGAAATAGAAAATAATAATTACATAATATCATACGACGTTTCGACTGCATCGCAAGCAATCATCATCATCATCATCAGGTATAAATGAAAGAGAAACAAACCTAGCAAACTTAGAAATATAATGCAATAAGCTCAGATAGTCGGCTAACATAAAGTGTTGACTGTTATCTTAGCCGACTATCTGAGCTTATTGCATTATAGTTCTAAGTTTGCTAGTTTTTTTTCTCTTTCATTTATACCTGATGATGATGATTGCTTGCGTTGCAGGCGAAACGTCGTATGATATTATGTAATTATTATTTTCTATTTCTACGTGACTTTACCGAAAGAACCAAAGATTAACACGGAACATGTTTCACTCTGTTCTGAGTTGTTGTTGTTGTGGAACTTGGCACTATCGCCAATGACGAATGTGCTATTTGCACAAACCTGTCTCTGTAAAGTGTCCTCATGATTGAATATTACAATTAAACGCAGAACTTGCTTCCAGTGCATGTTTTCTGTAGTTATTATTATTTTGAATGCATCGTCAACATCACGAGCCTTGGTCTATCCACTGCTAGGCGAAGGCATCCTTCCTAGTCCCCCTCGCTGCCACGATGAGGAGCGGTTACTGCCCCTCGCAAGCTCTCTCTTATATCTCTCTTATCTCTCTCTTATCTCTCTGTTATCTCTCTTTCTTCTGTGGCGTGCGCGAGGACCACCACAACCACGTGACTTTTCTTTCGTGTTGCGCGAGGTGCTTTTAGTGCCACAGCGCTTGGATTTGTAGCGTTTATTTTCATTTGTGTTGCTGGTGACTTTGTGTGTATTTTATATCGAAGTCGCCTCCAGTGCTGTTGCTGCTGGCGGCAATAAAAGTTGTTTAAAAGTCAAAGTCTCTTCTCTCTCTCTTCTCACTCTCTCTTCTCTCTCTTCTCGCCACGGCGCCTCCTGCCCAGTCCAATATTCCGAGCAGTCGATGGCTCGAACGGGATGCCCTCTCCCATCTGCGTGCAGTCCGTCTCGTGCCTTTCGCACACTTCTGAGCACGCAATCTCTTCCGGACTGCTTTGCACACAGTTCGACTTCTGTTGATGAGTCCGATGGACATGCAAGAGCAGTTAACGTACCCTCGATTTAAAAAAAAACTTTACTCATTCGCCCCATTGCTGCCTTGCTTCACGTGATCAAGTTGAACTTCATAGTCGCGTTTTAAGACATAGTAGCAGCAGGCTGTCGCGACCAATGTTATTCACAATAGAGGTATTTTTTGTGGTTACATCGCGTAAATGTAAAAAATGCGTCGTTAAACCCGCCACCACCCGACACAGCCAATTAGTAAAGTTTGTCACGTAAGCAAAACGTTCCATACTCTTTGGTTCTATTCGGTAAAGTCACGTAGGTAAAAAAAACATATTTTTTACCTACGTGACTTTACCGAGTATGGATCCTTGCAGTCACGAAAGCTTCAAATCTAGGATCAAAACGTGCCAATTCGTTACTAGTACAGCACGCCAGTGTGTTGGAGAGTAAACTTACAACATTTACAATTGTAACTCGTAACAAATTGGCATGTTTTGTTTACGTGACAAACTTTACTAATTGGCTGTGTCGGGTGGTGGCGGGTTGTGGGTTTACAATTATAAATGTTGTAGGTTTACAATTGTAAATATTGTGGGTTTACAATTATAAATGTTGTAGGTTTGCAATTGTTAATGTTGTGGGTTGTTGTGGGTTTACAATTCTAAATGTTGTTGGTTGTTGTGGGTTTACAATTGTAAATGTTTTGGGTTTACAATTGTAAATGTTGTGGGTTTACAATTGTAAACGTTGTTGGTTTGCAATTGTTAATGTTGTGGGTTGTTGTGGGTTTACAATTCTAAATGTTGTGGGTTGTTGTGGGTTTACAATTGCAAATGTTGTGGGTTGTTGTGGGTTTACAATTGTAAATGTTGTAGATTTACAATTGCAAATGTTGTGGGTTGTTGTGGGTTTACAATTGTAAATGTTGTGGGTTGTTGTGGGTTTACAATTGTAAATGTTGTGGGTTGTTGTGGGTTTACAATTGTAAATGTTGTGGGTTGTTGTGGGTTTACAATTGTAAATGTTGTTGGTTGTTGTGGGTTTACAATTGTAAATGTTGTGGGTTTACAATTGTAAATGTTATGGGTTGTTGTGGGTTTACAATTGTAAATGTTATGGGTTGTTGTGGGTTTACAATTGTAAATGTTGTGGGTTGTTGTGGGTTTACAATTGTAAATGTTGTGGGTTGTTGTGGGTTTACAATTGTAAATGTTATGGGTTGTTGTGGGTTTACAATTGTAAATGTTGTTGGTTGTTGTGGGTTTACAATTGTAAATGTTGTGGGTTTACAATTGTAAATGTTGTGGATTGTTGTGGGTTTACAATTGTAAATGTTGTGGAGAGTACACCCACAACATTTACAACACAACGGTTTGCTGAACTAGTCACGAATTGGCACGATTTGTTTACGTAACAAACCTCGCTAATTGGCTGTGTCGTGTGGTGGCGTCGTGTGGTGGCGGGTTTAACGACACACTCATATTGACGCGATCTATCCAAACACACCTCTGTTGTGGATGTTGAGTCGCACTCCATTCAGCCTTCGGGCCGCTTCTTTATTGCACCATTTGTATCCCGGTCCGCCTTCAATATGTATCCGCTCAAAGTACATATCGTTAGATGCATCCTTCCAATTCATTGCTTCAACGAGAATTTAATAACGCGTGTAAGTGTATTTTAAATGTCAAATTACCGACCTGGTACGGGCTCGTGAGTCTGCTATTAATACAACCTGGGTCTCCAACCACGTGTGTGTCGATGCATAAACATCTAATACACACGTGAGTCGTATCGTGTACTGCATAGCGTGGTACATGTGTGTGTAGATCAAACACGTGTGTGTGTGTACATACATACACGTGTATAGATACACACACGTGTGTAGATATATGTGTGTGTGTTAAGATACGAAAATTCAAACAACTGATCTTCACTGAAAGCAAATGCAATATTACACATTTTCGGCCTGAAATTTGGAACGAGAAAACTATTTGCTTGAACGCCGGCCAGATTCATAAACACCTCCCGAAGCTCTCAACTCCGAGCGAAGTCGTCTTGCGTAAAGACAACTGCACGGGTTAAATGTCGAGGATTGATGCCCTGCAATCAGTCGACGTAAATATGCAAAAACTCAACTTTTTTCCGTTAAAGATTAAAATGCGACATCAACGGTGCAACTCGTTCGTCGTGCGATCAGTGGTCGGGGAGTTGGGTGCCGAATGAGTGAACGTGACGAGCGGTGAACGTGACGAGCGGTGAACGTGACGAGCGGTGAGCGTGACGAGCGGTGAACGTGACGAGCGGTGAGCGTGACGAGCGGTGAACGTGACGAGCGGTGAGCGTGACGAGCGGTGAGCGTGACGAGCGGTGAGCACCACTTGCGGTGCTCGCGAGCGCGAAGCGGGTTCAAGTTTCGCGGGCGGTGACAGCAACAAAGTTTTGTTTGTAGGCCATCATCATCACCATCATCATCTTCACCATGATCATCACCATCATCATCACCATCATCATCACCATCATCATCATCTTCACCATCATCATCACCATCATCATCTTCACCATCATCATCACCATCATCATCACCATCATCATCACCATCATCATCATCACCATCATCATCATCACCATCATCATCACCACCATGATGATCATCATCAACATCATCATCATCACCATCATCATGATCACCATCATCATCACCAGCAGCAGCGGCATCATCACCATCACCAGCAGCAGTGGCATCATCACCATCATCATCACCAGCAGCAACATTCATCGCCATCGAAATCACGAGCAGGACGCGTGGCTGTCACTGTGATCACCGTGTGGTCAAAGTTGGTAACTCGGTTCGGTATCGTTGGTAACTCGGTTCGGTATCGTTGGTAACTCGGTTCGGTATCGTTGGTAACTCGGTTCGGTATCGTTGGTAACTCGGTTCGGTATCGTTGGTAACTCGGTTCGGTATCGTTGGTAACTCGGTTCGTCGTTAATGCCCTTGGTGGCAGCGACATTGCCGCCACGGGCAGCGCGTTCGCGGTTCAGTCCGCTGGGCCTCACTGGCAATTACTGCGGGTGTATGAACCGTAAAATACGCCGCAGTCCGCGTCGTCGTGGACGTTCAAGATCCCCTGGTTCCATTCGAAGAGAGAGTCGGCAGGCCATCGTGCCCTGGCATCACGGTCCTCATTTGAACAACAAATTACCTCTAAAGTGGCTCAATCGGGGAATTGCACACAGTGGGAATATCTCGCACCCCCCCCCCCCCCGCCGACTGTGACGCCACTGCAGCCCCCGGCTCTGTGAGACAAGCAGCGGCAGCGCCTTTTGCTTCCCCGTGACAAGCAACAGCGCGCACACCCAGACGCCACTCAGCTTTGCCGTCAACGAGGCAACTTTGGTAATGTCGTCAACGCGTTACAGCGGGCGACGAAGGAACGAGCGGTGACGCTGTGTCACGCTGTGTCAAGCTGGCATCCTGTGGGTCACGCGGTCACGCTGTGTCAAGCTGGCAACCTGTGGGTGACGCTGTGTCACGCTGTGTCAAGCTGGCATCCTGTGGGTGACGCTGTGTCAAGCTGGCAACCTGTGGGTCACGCGGTCACGCTGTGTCAAGCTGGCAACCTGTGGGTGACGCTGTGTCACGCTGTGTCAAGCTGGCATCCTGTGGGTCACGCTGTGTCAAGCTGGCAACCTGTGGGTCACGCTGTGTCAAGTTGGCAACCTGTGGGTCACGCGGTCACGCTGTGTCAAGCTGGCAACCTGTGGGTCACGCTGTGTCAAGCTGGCAACCTGTCGGTCACTCTGTGTCACGCTGTGTCAAGCTGGCAACCTGTGGGTCACGCTGTGTCAAGCTGGCAACCTGTGGGTCACGCTGTGTCACGCTGTGTCAAGCTGACAACCTGTGGGTCACGCTGTGTCACGCTGGCAACCTGTGGGTCACGCTGTGTCAAGCTGTGTCAAGCTGGCAACCTGTGGGTCACGCTGTGTCAAGCTGGAAACCTGTGGGTCACGCTGTGTCAAGCTGGCAACCTGTGGGTGACGCTGTGTCACGCTGTGTCAAGCTGGCAACCTGTGGGTCACGCTGTGTCAAGCTGGCAACCTGTGGGTGATGCTGTGTCAAGCTGCCAACCTGTGGGTGATGCTGTGTCAAGCTGGCAACCTGTGGGTGATGCTGTGTCAAGCTGGCAACCTGTGGGTCACGCGGTCACGCTGTGTCAAGCTGGCAACCTGTGGGTCACGCGGTCACGCTGTGTCAAGCTGGCAACCTGTGGGTCACGCGGTCACGCTGTGTCAACTTGTGGGTAACGCGGTCACGTGGTGTGTGTTGCAGCGACTCGCAAGGGACCCCCCCCCCCCCTCCATGGAGTATCGCGGGTTCCGCGCCGCGTTCCCTGACGGAGGGGGGCTGCCCCCGTACGCGACTTCCCTCTACCGGCCCCCGGGAGCCGCCCTGACCCTGGCCGAGAGACTCGCAGGTGAGTCCCGCCCTGACCCTGGCCGAGAGACCCGCAGGTGAGTCCCGCTTTGACCCTGGCCGAGAGACTCGCAGGTGAGTCCCGCTTTGACCCTGGCCGAGAGACTCGCAGGTGAGTCCCGCTTTGACCCTGGCCGAGAGACTCGCAGGTGAGTCCCGCCCTGACCCTGGCCGAGAGACTCGCAGGTGAGTCCCGCTTTGACCCTGGCCGAGAGACTCGCAGGTGAGTCCCGCCCTGACCCTGGCCGGAGACTCGCAGGTGAGTCCCGCCCTGACCCTGGCCGAGAGACTCGCAGGTGAGTCCCGCCCTGACCCTGGCCGAGAGACTCGCAGGTGAGTCCCGCCCTGACCCTGGCCGAGAGACTCGCAGGTGAGTCCCGCTTTGACCCTGGCCGAGAGACTCGCAGGTGAGTCCCGCTTTGACCCTGGCCGGAGACTCGCAGGTGAGTCCCCGGCGCTCATCCCAACATCGCTCTGTTGCCCCCCAGGGCCGGATCAAGGCGTGGGGGGCTTTAGGGGATGCAACCCACGAGGCCTCCGCCAGCTGGAGAGCCTCCAGAGACTGAAGTGTTATTTGATTTGTGATTGCTGAATTTTATTTGTTGTTAGCCTTGTAAAAATACAATTTATATTCTTCGGGTCTTTCGGTAAAGCCAAGTAGATAGAAACAAATGATAAAAAATATCACGACGTTTTGATCGCAACACAAGCAATCGTCATCAAAACGTGAGATTTGTATTATTTTTTCTACCTACGTGGCTTTACCGAAAGACCCAAAGAATATGAATTCCTGCAGTCACGAAAGCTTTGAGTAAAAACATTTCTTTAACTTTGTTTTCCTTTTGAAAGTATTACTGGGGGGGGCTCACAGTACCTGTAGCCCAGGAACCTACAAAATCTTATTCCGGCCCTGTCTCCCCCCACCGTATCTTTTGACGACACATCCATCCACACCTCGCCTCCATCCTCCCCCGCACCCCTCTTGGTCACCCACCCCACCCACGCCACCCGCAGCCATCCTGGTGGAGGCCGGCTCGGGCGCGCAGTGCCGCAAGCCGCGCAGGAGCCGCACGGCGTTCTCGGCGCGTCAGCTCGAGGCGCTGGAGCGCGCGTTCCGCCTGGGCCACTACCCCGACGTCGGCGCACGGGAGAGGCTCGCGCTCGGCACGGGGCTGCCCGAGTCGCGCGTGCAGGTGAGGGGGAGGCGAGGCGAGGTTGAGGGAGGATGGAGATGGCGAGGAGGGAGGATGGAGGAGGTTAGCCGGGTGACGTGGGGCACGTGGATTGTGGTGAGGATGGAGCTGGTGAGGGCGAGGAGGTTAGCCGGATGACGTGGGGCACGTGGCATGTGGCGAGCGTGGTGAGGTGTGGATGCGAGGCAGACGGGTGAGCAGTACGCTAGGCTAAGGTGAGGCTTGCGGGCGCGATGCACGCTCACCATGGCTGCAGTTGCACGCGAACTTCCGTTTCATTTAATGTGGACGCACAACGAGAGAGTGTGCGTGTGTGTGGCAAGCCGATCCACCAGGTCGACTCAGCCTCAAATGAGTACCTGGTGCGATGTGTAAACATCGCCACTGGGGGAGACAAAGACGGCACGGGCGTGGTTGTTGGCCACCCACCCCCTCGAGTGCCGCGCCGGCCTTCACAGGTGCTCCTCGCTAACAGCACTTGCCCCTACAGTGTGTCACAGGCTACACGGGGGATCTTTGCCTTTGTGGCAAGCCGAGCGGCATCACGCGCCCACCGGGAAACAAATTTCCCCTTCCAGGTCCAAAGCCTCGCCGAGCCCCGCGTGAGCGCCCCGCTCCGAGGGCCTCCCCGATCAGCGCTCTTTTTGCTCAGACGATGGCCACGGTGCCCCAGGTCACTTCGCGTCGTCCTCGGGCTCAACGTGAACGCTCGCGGTTCGCATGGAACGCTCCGGAGAGTGAACGGGTGAAGGCGGCCAATTTTGCCAACTGCGACGCGCCCGCCAATCTCTCTCTTCTCTCTCTCCTCTCTCTCCTCTCTCTCTGTCTCCGTCCCTGCGTTGCTGCTCGTGGTCGCGCGGACGAGGTCTGGTTCAAGAATCGCCGAGCAAAGTTCCGCAAGAAGCAGCGGGGAGTGGAGCGAGACGGCGCTGGCAGCGCGACCCCAACGCCGCGGACGCCGCCCCGAGGGGACCCGGGGAGTCCCGGCACCGCGCGGACCCCCCGCGAGGAGAGGCCCCGCAGCCACGGGGAGCCCCGGTCCGCCGAGATGCCACAAAAGTCTCCGTGCAGACGACCCAGAGACGGGATCGGCGAGACGCCGCGAGAGACGCGGGACGCGACGCGGACGTTCCACGGTGAGATGTGTGCGAGTCGGGGTTGTGGTGACGTCTCAGGGTGAGAGTGTGCGAGTCGGGGTTGTGGTGTTGCCCCAGGGTGAGATTGTGCGAGTCGGTGTCGAGGGGTCGGGAGAGGGACAGGTGTTGTGTTGCGGTGGTTGTGTAGGGTCAGAGGTAGGGACCAGGTTGGCGGTAGAAATAGGGGATTTTTTTGTTGGGTTCGAGGTGACAGTGGAGGAGCAGGAAGGATGGGGGATCGGGGGGTGGAGGGAGCAGGGGGGGGGGGGCTCAGGGTGAGGATACGAGGAGTACGGTGAGGGTCAGAGATAGGGGAAGAGGTGAGGGGTAGAGGAGGAGTTAGGTGTAAGGGCACGTGTGGTGGTAGGGGCAGGGTTGGTGTAAGGGCACGTGTGGTGGTAGGGGCAGGGTTAGGTATAAGGGCACGTGTGGTGGTAGGGGCAGGGTTAGGTATAAGGGCACGTGTGGTGGTAGGGGCAGGGTTAGGTATAAGGGCACGTGTGGTGGTAGGGGCAGGGTTAGGTATAAGGGCACGTGTGGTGGTAGGGGCAGGGTTAGGTATAAGGGCACGTGTGGTGGTAGGGGCAGGGTTAGGTATAAGGGCACGTGTGGTGGTAGGGGCAGGGTTAGGTATAAGGGCACGTGTGGTGGTAGGGGCAGGGTTAGGTATAAGGGCACGTGTGGTGGTAGAGGCAGGGTTAGGTGTAAAGGCACGTGTCGTGGTAGGGGCAGGGTTAGGTATAAGGGCACGTGTGGTGGTAGAGGCAGGGTTAGGTGTAAAGGCACGTGTCGTGGTAGGGGCAGGGTTAGGTGTAAAGGCACGTGTCGTGGTAGGGGCAGGGTTAGGTATAAGGATGTGTGTGGTGGTCGGGGTAGGATCAAGGAGACTCATCGCGACTGCAATGGAGTGCGACCCGTCACTCGCGTTACTTTGCATTGCATGGATTTGTGTGTGTCTGTGGGTTCTGGTGTGTGTCTGTAGGTCCCTGTATGAGTGTGTAGATCCCTGTAAGAGTCTGTGGGTTCCTGTGAGAGTCTGTGGGTCCGGGTGAGAGTCTGTGCGTCCCTGTGAGAGTCTGTGGGTCCCTGTGAGAGTCTGTGGGTTCCTGTGAGAGTCTGTGGGTGCCTGTGAGAGTCTGTGGGTCCCTGTGAGAGTCTGTGGGTCCCTGTGTGAGTCTGTGGGTCCCTGTGTGTGTCTGTGTGTCCATGTGAGAGTCTGTGTGTCCATGTGAGAGTCTGTGGGTCTCTGTATGAGTCTGTGGGTCCCTGTGTGAGTCTGTGGGTCCCTGTGAGAGTCTGTGGGTGCCTGTGAGAGTCTGTGGGTCTCTATGAGAGTCTGTGAGTCCCTGTGTGAGTCTGTGGGTCCCTGTGTGAGTCTGTGGGTGCCTGTGAGAGTCTGTGGGTGCCTGTGAGGGTCTGTGGGCTCTGTGTGAGTCTGTGGGTCTCTGTGTAAGTCTGTGGGTCCCTGTGAGAGTCTGTGGGTCTCTATGAGGGTCTGTGGGTCCCTGTGAGAGTCTGTGGGTCCCTGTGTGAGTCTGTGGGTGCCTGTGAGATCTGTGGGTGCCTGTGAGGGTCTGTGGGCTCTGTGTGTGTCTGTGGGTCCCTGTGAGAGTCTGTGGGTCCCTGTGAGAGTCTGTGGGTCTCTATGAGGGTCTGTGGGTCCCTGTGAGAGTCTGTGGGTCCCTGTGTGAGTCTGTGGGTGCCTGTGAGGGTCTGTGGGTCCCTGTGTGAGTCTGTGGGTCCCTGTTTGAGTCTGTGGGTCTCTGTGTGAGTCTGTGGGTCCCTGTGAGAGTCTGTGCGTCCCTGTGAGAGTCTGTGGGTCTCTGTGTGAGTCTGTGGGTCTCTGTATGTGTCTGTGGGTTCCTGTGAGAGTCTGTGGGTTCCTGTGAGAGTCTGTGGGTCCCTGTGAGAGTCTGTGGGTCTCTATGAGGGTCTGTGGGTCCCTGTGAGAGTCTGTTGGTCCCTGTTTGAGTCTGTGGGTCCCTGTGAGAGTCTGTGGGTGCCTGTGAGGGTCTGTGGGTCTCTGTGTGAGTCTGTGGGTCCCTGTTTGAGTCTGTGGGTCTCTGTGTGAGTCTGTGGGTCTCTGTGTGTGTCTGTGGGTGCCTGTAAGAGTCTGTGGGTCCCTGTATGAGTGTGTGGGTCCATGTGAGAGTCTGTGGGTGCCTGTGAGAGTCTGTGGGTCCCTGTGAGATGCTGTGTGTCCCTGTGAGAGTCTGTGGGTCTCTTTGAAAGTCTATGGGCGCCCGTGAGAGGCTACATTGTGACTGGGTGAAGTGTGGTCCATCACTCACTTTGCCAAATTCTTCCCTCGCACCTTCGATTAGCACGGTGGGCTACGTACGGTGCAAAGAAGTTCAACATACATACAATCACGCAATCTTGCAAGGGGTACAAATGCCATCCATCAAGTGACTCCAGACCCCATCCAATGGATTCTCTCCACCCAATACACAGAGTTACAAACTTTTTCCCGTTGCCCTCCGAGAAAGAGCATCATCATAATCATCATAAATGAGCAGTAGCAGCAGCCGGTGTCATCACCATGCACACACGACCTCATCATATCTAATTGTTTCACTACATTGATTGCTGTTGTTGCTGCTTCTGTTGCTGCTGCTGGTGTTGTTGCTGTTGCTGCTGCTGTTGCTGCTGCTGCTGTTGCTGCTGCTGCTGTTGCTGCTGCTGTTGCTGCTGCTTCTGTTGCTACTGTTGCTGCTACTGTTGTTGCTGCTACTGCTGTTGCTGCTGCTGCTGTTGCTACTGCTGTTGCTGCTGCTGTTGTCGTTGTGTTCTCCAAAGGCGATGCCTTGATCCCCATGGTCCCCAAGCTGGACCCGGCACACCCCCCCTTCCCCCTGCCCGCACCCTCCCCTCCGCCCCCCTGCCCGTACCGGCCCCGCGAGCCCCTGTTCGCGATCCCCCTGTCCGGCGCCTTCGCCTCGGCACCGGGGTCTGCACAGGGCTCCGCCCTGCTGTCGCAGGGCCTCTTCCCGGCGCACTGTGGGGCGCCGTGCGTGCCCTACCCGGCAAGCTGCGGGGCGCCCTGCTGCCGCGTCATGCACCACGTGCAAGCAGCGCACAAAGCGGCCGACGCTGCCGATGATCTCCACGACGCGTGCGTCCGTCTGGCCGCTCTTCAGCACGCGGTCCTCCTGCAAGCTCTGAGGCCGTTTCCCAGCTGAGTCCGCCCTCTCTGCGCTGTCGAACGGGGTTTCGGAGGGGGTCCTTGAAGAGGGGGTAGGGGAGCGAGGTCCTGAAGGGGGTCCTAATGGGGGGTCTGTAGCAACAGCACCCCACCCCACCCCACCCCTAACACCAGAACCATCACGGCGTTCTCCTGTCGAGCGGAATCTGCTCGGGTTGATGACTGGGTGAGAGGCGGTGTTGGGTCGTCGTCAGCGTTGATGCCGCTACTACCGCTCGGCCATCACTTCAGTCTCGCTCGTGTGGGCTCACAGCAACAGCAGCAGCAGCACATCCGAGCGAAGGCTGTTCCACAAACAGCGTCTGTCCAAACCACGACCCCGACCCGCGCGCTCATCCCACCCCGGCTCGCGGTGTGTCACTCGCGCTCGTCACTCGCGCTCCTCCTGGCTTCGAGAAACAAGCAAACAAAACACAAACCCCGAAAGGTTTCACTTCATCGTGCCCCCCGCCTCCCCCCACTCTCGCGCGCCTGCGTGAAGGAATGAAGTTCACGCGGCTCGCCCTGGTGGTGCCTGCACTCCAGCCGGCCTCTCGGCTTCAGCGACCTGACGTCGGTCTCGCGTCCGCTCACCAAATGCCCTCCCCAACCACCCCTACACACAAAAGCCACCGACATTCGCAGTGATTTCGCCAACTCAATTATGGGCGCCCGAGAATGAATGCACCCTTCGCGATTGCGACGCAGGAGAGGTGGGGGAGGGGCCGTCCATAAATGACGTCACGCACCTAGGGGGGGTCAGATTTTTGTGACGATGTGTGACGAGGAGGGGGGGGGGGGTTGAGCAATGTGACGTCACATCGAAATGCGCAACTTTAAATAAATATAGAATTGTTATAACATCACTAATTGTTATAACAACACTCCTACAACATCAGAGTGCAGCGCCACATTAAATACGCACTACGATGACAATAGTTGAAAGCGATTTGGGGGTCAAAAATCGTCCAAAATCGCGTGACGTCACTTACGGACGGCCCTGGCAGGTCGCGTGGCGAAGTGCAGAGTCGTTCCCCGCGTGGACGAGATGAGAGCGGCTCGACAGGATCCTCGCACACGCGCACGTGGCTGTGACGTCTCCTCCCGGCGCCCTCCGCGAGGTGGGGGGGGGTCCGAAGCGGACGCCTCGGCGCTGTCGCCAACAGGCGCCGGGTGGCAGTAGCGCGGTTTGGCAACACGCCGCGCGTCCTCTGTCGCGGTCGATGAGGATGGCCGGGCTTCGCTCGCGGCGTTTTACATGACCTGGGGGGCTATGAGAAGGCGGATTCTTACAGCGGGCCCCCCCCCCCATGACTAGTCGCATGTGTGGGATTGTGCGCGCAAGTCGGGGTGGCAAACCGCGCGAACCTAATGCCTTAATCTCGCATTGCACCTGTTTCATTTGGTGGGAGTCGATTGGAATCACTTCGACGGCTCTTGAGTCCAAAGCGCTTGAGATTTGAGGCGAGTGACTTCACGTTGAGCGGCGTGAAGGTCTGAGTCGAGTCACCTCTCGGGCTTGGCTCACTTGAAGGTGTTCCTTCACGTCGCCTGCGTTGACTCAAGTTGGCTCTGTGTACCGAGATGTCTGTGCACGGGTAGGCTTCAAGGTGCTCGTGTGACCTCCAAGTGATGTGTAACAAGGCTTATGTAATTCTTTACGCGCGCGTGCGTGTGTGTCTGTGTGTGTGACTGGGCATTGCCCTCCCTCCCACCATAACTCTCTTGACCCAGGACACTTCACGTTCAGGAGGATGAACCCCCTTGCGCGCGTTCCTCCTAAAGCCATCGGTCACCCCGTAGACCATCTCTCGAGCATGCACGCGCAGCGCGTTCCCAGCAGGCAGAGCCACGTGGGCCACAGCGACAACAACGTGCCCACAGCCTCCTCCGTATCTCTATGTGTGCACGTGTATGCATGCATGCGCTGCTATGCTTGTATGTTCCTCTTGTCGGTGTGTGCGTGGTGTGTTGAGCGGTAGTGGAGCGGGTTAATACGCTGCGCTCCGAAACCGACGACCCGAGTTCGATTCCCGCTCACGGCCAACATCAGTGATAGTTATCTGAACTGGTCCTGGGCCTCCTCTGGGTGGACTCAGCCTCAAATTAGCAGCTGGTACGATGTGTAAACATTGACACGAGGGAGACAAAGGCGGCCGGGTGTGGTGTTGACCACCCACCCCCTTTCGTGTGCCGTGCCGGCCTTCATAGGTGCTCGCTAACAGCACTTGCCCCTACAGTCTGTTAAGGCTATGCGGGGGATCTTTGTCTTGTGTGTCTGTGTGAGTCTCCGGGAGTGTGTCAGTCGGTGTGTTTGTATGTGTGTATGTCTGTGGGAGGGTGGTCTTTATAGGTGCTCGCTAACAGCACTTGCCCCAACAGTCTGTTAAGGCTACACGGGCGATCTTTGTTTTTGTATATCCGTGCGCCTAAATTTGTGGAGAATCTGGGCTGATTCGAAATCCCTAGAAAAGTAAAATGATCAAAGGGACGCCACTTAGACGTGACATCTGCAGTGGAACGTGCATCGCAACGCGGTGGGTGATGAAAACGCACAGCACGAATCCGTCTGGAAGCACGTCGAAGAGAAAGGGAGTGCCATGACAATGGCCGTACGCAGAAGCTCGTCAAGCCACGAGGAACAGAATGAGACAGGCGACGAGAGGGCACAGAACTCGGCTGATTGAAGATGTCCACTTGCCGTTTGAGCATCGAGCAGAAGCAAAGGTGGCACTCAATGCGAGTAAATCTCAAAGCCCGAAGATGAAGCTGGGAGGCACGATCGTCGTATCATTGGTGGAGGGATTGTTATAGCGCAAAAAAACCCTGTGATAATATTCACGGCACTGAAATCATTGTTAAGAAGAGGATGAGAAGGAGGATGCCCTTCGCGCCGTAGATTCGGGACTGCTTCTGCACGAAATCGGAGACCTCGAATCGATTTCAGAAGAGTTGGCTTGGCCAGACCGCCTCGGAGAGATGGTGATGCTGGGCAGCGGGGGAGAGTTTGGAGGGGAATTGCAGAAGAAGAATAACCCTCCACCGTGGAGATGGAGCGATGAGGTCAGTTCAAGGGCGGTAGCGAGATGTATTGTGACGTGGCAGGGCAGCACGTGGTCGCAACGACGTGGGGAGGAAGCCATCGGGTCTGACATGTATGTCCACGCGTGCACATACGTGTGTGTGTGTAAATATTTGTATACTGTACGCGTGCGTGT
This sequence comes from Petromyzon marinus, assembly GCF_048934315.1. Lineage (NCBI taxonomy): Eukaryota > Metazoa > Chordata > Hyperoartia > Petromyzontiformes > Petromyzontidae > Petromyzon > Petromyzon marinus. The sequence continues at coordinate 2,704,761 of NC_133710.1, read as the reverse complement.
GAGTAAAGTTCGAGAATTCACGCGGACAGATCTGCTCTGAACGCGGAACGTGGCAATGCAGCACTCTCCCGAGACGGCTCGGCGACCCTCTCCCCAGATGACGCAAAGCACGGGCTTCGCGTCATCGTTTTCTTCATCGACGCGTCCACGCACTTCGCGAGAGTTATAAACCCACGGCATTTATTGTTCTTTCGTTTGTTTTTGGAAGAGTAACCGTTTCCGAGACATTTCACTTGAGGCCGTTGAAGAAAAGCGACGCTTTTTGTATAGGCGGCGTCTCTCGTGGCAATTGCATATTGTTGTGTTTTTCAAACCCCGAGAGGTACCTGTGGACTGTGTTTGTGGAGACGGCTGTTTGACGTTTAAACGGTGCAGGCGGTCGTTACGATTTCTCCCTGACAGCGATCGACATGATCTCTTCCGTCGACACATCCACTCTTCCCGCAATCCATTCGCGCTCTGTTCCTGACGTTTCACGGCAAACGTTGGATAACGACGCCACCCTGGACTCTGCACAACACCGCAGTGGGGGCCTTTGTTGTTGTCTTCTTGTTTTTTTTTACGTGATCATCGACGCAACTTCACCAGCCACGGTGATGCTGATGATGATGATGATGATCACGATCGTATACAAGGGTTTCAAGTTCATCCGTTTAATTACGCAATTCTTTGAACGCTCGTCTCGAATAAAGATTGCTCGTGAACTTAAAAGCCGTGGTCTCTCTGTCGGTTTGGCTTGGCGCGCGTGCATCGCTTTGGGTGCAGTGGCTCGCGTCAAGCTGTAGCGAGCGGCGCTGCCCTACGAAGCCGTATCGAGCGAGTTCGAATCCAGGCCACGGCCGACAACAGCGGCGAGTGATTTTTACCGGTCCCAGGCCTTCTCTATCTCCTTCACCAGGCGACTCCAATGACCACTTCGTCCGGCAGTTGATGCATCATAACCGATGATGACGATGACATTATTACGCAACGGCGTCGTTACGTAACACTGCTGGGTGAAGGCCTCCTCCACAAGGCGTCCTCCACGTCGCGTCGGCCACGGGAGTTGTTTGCACGTACACCACCAACCACCACTGCGCCTGCCCAGTCTGGGTTGTTCGCGTTGCTTGAAGTGCATCGCATCGAGAACCACTGCGCCTGCTGAGGCTACGCGCACAGCATGCGCTGTGCCGCCTGTACGCCTCGATGCCGAATTTCCAGCTTGTTGCTTCGTACATACGGTTTAGCTACGTTACGCGTCGTCGTCGTCGGTTGCAACAATCTCCAATAGTTGGAGTAGAAATCCTGCTCAAGGTGGGAATGTTACTCGGCCACGTTAACCCTGCATCGCTTGGTCAACGGGGTTGGTGGATCTCCGTGTCCGCGTGGCTGCTGCACCTCTCCTCCCGCACCCACAAAACGCCTTCGAACAAGGCACTGGCCAAACAGCCCCGGGCAAGACCCTCTTGAATAAGAGTCATAGAACGTATCATAATAATGCACATTATAATGGCATGTCAGTGATGAGTTTCAGATTTAAACTCTTTCGGATAATGAATGTTCACGTGTTTTTCGACTTTCACATTTGAATAGAAAACATTTTAATAACACTGTTTATTTAGTCACTAGGTTTTTAGTCATTTTAAACAATAATAAACACGCTTTATAACGCGCTAATAACTCGCGAATCGCGCGCGATGTTGTGATCGAGAACGCAGCGGCGCGGAGCCACAGCTCTAGCCAACTCGCACACCACCACCCTGGGGTGAGTCCGGGTGGGTTTGGATTCGGTTGAGGGGGGGGGGGGTCCAAGGGGGTCCGGAGTGGGTACAGGGGGGTCCGGGGTGGCGGGGTGGATCTCCAGGGGGTCTGGGTAGTTTCGGGGTGGAAGGGGTCTGGAGTGTGTCCTGTGGGGTCCGGGATGAGTCCTGGGGGGTCTGGTGTTCCGGAGTGGGGGGGGGTCCAGGGTAGGTTTGGGGTGGGTCCGGGAGTGTCTGGGGTGGGTCTGGTGTGCGTAAGAGGGGGGGGGGTTCGGGGTGTGTGCGCGGTGGGTTGGATGGAGGTCCGAGTTGGTTCCAGGGGGGTCCGGGGTGGCTCAAGGGGGGGGGGGTCTGGGGGGTGAGGTCGCGTGTTTTATGTTACGTGTAGTCTTGTGTATGGCCACCAGAGGGCAGCCTGTAGCCATCTGTTGTATCGGGGCCATGGCGAGACAAGGTGTACTGTGAGAGGTGGGGCAGAAGTGTGGATAGGGGTTAAAAGGGCACAATGGAGCCTCTCCTATTGCTTGTGATGGGACTTTGTAGGATAAACGTTGAGATTGATAAGGGGCACGGGGTGACCAAAAAGGTTTGGATTGATTCTATATTTGAAGCTTTCGTGACTGCAAGGATTCATACTCTTTGTTTTTTTCGGTAAAGTCACGTAGGTAAAATAAAATAAAACAACTAAATTAAATCACGACGTTTCGGAGGCAACACAAGCTTCCGTCTTCAGGTGGAACAGTCACAGCAGAATATCTGGCACAGATATCTGACACAGATATTCTGCTGTGACTATTCCACCTGAAGACGGAAGCTTGTGTTGCCCCCGAAACGTCGTGATTTAATTTAGTTGTTTTATTTTATTTTACATAAGTGACTTTACCGAAAAAACTAAAGAATATAAGGTCTGGATTGGTCTGTAATAAGGTAGGGCACTGATAAAGGGTTGACAGGTTTGCTTCTGTTCGTGGCTGTTTCCGTAGGGGTCAGCACATTCATTACTGAGTCGGCTTGCACACAGAGCCAACGATAGTTCAATCTCTATGAACACTGCCCAGTCACCGGCTACAGAGAATTACTCAAGCGCGATGCCTGCTGTGCAGTTGAACATCAGTAATATAATCAGTGCAAAGTCATGTACGGGACTAGAAACAATGACTGGTCCTGGTCATAAGAACGTGGAATTTCCATTTCTGTCTCAGAACCGTCAACGTAGATTGGTCTGATAAGGGGATCACAGCTAGGAGTCATCCATTTAGTAGGTACGCAAAAATCTGTCAAAACTTGACCGCTCCCCCCCCTCCCTGTACGCACGCAAACTTTTTACACCCCCACCCTCCACCTGGGTACGTACACTTGACGCTCACCCCCCCCCCCCCCCCCGAATCCTATAGAACGGCCGATATTTAATCCACGCAGAAACGGTCAAGGATTAATAACATTAACGTGTTTAAGCGAACAGTCCACCGCCGGACTATCGAACTCATTTGAAGGCCAATGTAGACAAATCTTTATCGAGGCTTCACCCCCTCCCCCCCCTCCCGGTTTCCTATGCGTACATTGTCAGTAGACCCCCCCCCCATACGCAAGCGAACGCATTTGGGTTTAGTCCCACCACCCTCTCCCCTCCATGCGCACGAACTCGATGGATGGCCCCCTATGGAGTTGGGGGCTACGAGACGCGACGGGGAGAGAGAGAGAGACCCCGCGTCGCCGTTCAGACACCGCAGCTCGGTGCTGTAGCGCCGCCACGTGGCCCGACCGCGCGGTACAACTGCAGCGGCGGGGGCACGGGGCGGTCTCAATCAGCAGCACGGAGAGTGGCACCGCGCGGCGCCCTCGCTGGCTCGGCGCGCAACGGGAACCGCGCCTCGGGCCAACTCCCGCACGCCGGAGCGTCGGCGATGAGCGCTGGCGGAGAATGCGCAGTGGAGCTCTGGCAGCGGTAACGTTGCTGGCGTCCTGTGCTGTAACCAACGTGGACGCCCTCTAAATAACCTCACCAACATGACGCCCACTAAACACCTTAACCAACATGGACGCCCACTAAACACCTTAACCAACATGGACGCCCACTAAACACCTTCACCAACATGGACGCCCTCTAAATAACCTAACCAACATGGACGCCCTCTAAATAACCTAACCAACATGGACGCCCTCTAAACAACCTCACCAACATGACGCCCACTAAACACCTTAACCAACATGGACGCCCTCTAAACAACCTAACCAACATGGACGCCCTCTAAACAACCTCACCAACATGACGCCCACTAAACACCTTAACCAACATGGACGCCCTCTAAACAACCTAACCAACATGCACGCCCTCTAAATAACCTAACCAACATGGACGCCCTCTAAATAACCTAACCAACATGGACGCCCTCTAAACAACCTCACCAACATGACGCCCACTAAACACCTTCACCAACATGGACGCCCTCTAAATAACCTAACCAACATGGACGCCCTCTAAATAACCTAACCAACATGGACGCCCTCTAAACAACCTCACCAACATGACGCCCACTAAACACCTTAACCAACATGGACGCCTTCTAAACAACCTAACCAACATGGACGCCCTCTAAACAACCTCACCAACATGACGCCCACTAAACACCTTAACCAACATGGACGCCCTCTAAACAACCTAACCAACATGCACGCCCTCTAAATAACCTAACCAACATGGATGCCCGCTAAACAACCTAACCAACATGGACGCCCTCTAAACAACCTAACCAACATGGACCCACAACATTTACAATTGTATTTACAATTTACGATTAAAATTGTATTTACAATTGTTAATGTTGTTGTTGTAGAGTAAACCCACAGCATTTACAATTCGAGTACTACGCTTCGCAAGTAATTACAACGAGCATCATCAGGCAACAGCCAGATTTGTGGATAAATCCTCCTCCTGCTTCGGATAAGTGTGAACTCGTCCCTTGTGAGGCAATCGCGTTAATGTATATGCATATAAATTACAACGGATATCCATTACTGGTTGGGTTATTCATAGGGTAATCAACATACATCAAGCATCTCCATTATGCATGAACATCGTGCCTGCACAAGAAGTCGCAATACCTGTTGTCTGTTCACAGTTCATCACCATCGACGTATGGCGACCTGAATAGGCATGCGGTTAAAACGGTGTTGCAGTATTACTTGATAATTCGCTTCCAATCAGAGCTACGCCTGTGGCTATCAGGACGGTTAAAAATGCATGGCCAGCTGATCGTCGATTATAATTGTCCCGGGATGCTTCCAACTTTATCCCGGCGGTCCCGAAAGCGATAGAATCGCTCCAACCAGTCCGGCGATCAGCGCACCGCGTGCGTGATTAAAAAAAAAAGAGTATCCACGCTTGATTTCAGTGTCAAATATGATTGAATTATACACTACATACAAATTAATGAAAATACTGCACGTGTATACATGTAAAATTTTGATGTAAAGCTTTCGTGACTGCAGTAATTCATATTCTTAGCTCTTTCGGTAAAGTCACGTTGAAGGGAAAACAATAAAATAGTAAAATATATATAAAACAATAAAAATTCTCACGACGTTTGTTATGGTCGAAACGTCGTGAGAATTTTTATTGTTTTATATATATATTTTATTATTTTATTGTTTCCCTTCAACGTGACTTTACCGAAAGAGCTAAGAAAATCTGTATACATGTTTTCACGACTAATAACGACGGTTAGTAAAAAAAATATATACAGAAAGTGTACAGAGTGATCCGGCGAGAAGTGTGTTGTGTGTAATTCGGCATTCGCATCAGTCCGGTGATCGTCAAACACATCATGTTGTTGTTGTTGTTGAAAGAAGAGCGGAAGTTCGCAGTACTAGGTACGGTACAGTAAATACATTAATTTATTTAGAGTAGGATATTCTTTGGGTCTTTCAGTAAAGCCACGTAGATAGAAAAACATAGAAAAAATATCACGATGTTTCGATCGCAACACTAGGTGAAAAAAATGCGTCTATTTGTATGTTTATTTATCCTAATTACACATAGCAAACACAATTTAAACACAAAAAAAAACATACATACAACACCAAAGCCGCCGGGCAATCGATGATCCACTGTATGTTGAACTTCTTTCGCACCGTACGTAAACAACCATGCTAATCGGAGGTGTGGGGGAATGACAACAACGCAAACACAAGAAGGAGTTCGAAAAAAACGAGTTTTAAATCTAAATAATTTAAAAGTGCATGGCTCCAGTGGCTTCCGAATATCGGAAGAAAGAGCGTTCCAGACGGCCGTGGAAGCCCATCTGGATGCACGCGATGCAGTTGACCGCCTCTGTTCGATGGATAGCCAAAAGCCGCTGCTGCTGCGAGCATGACGTGATAGTTTATGCTCCTTGAAAAGATCAGCAAGGCATTGTAGTTCATTTGTGGCAAAAGCACTCTGTGTAGGTGAGCCAGACATCCGTGACTCATTTCTGAAAATGTACATGTCATTAAACGTAAATGTCAACGATTACCGTGGTAGAGCGACATTTTACAATACTGACGATATGGTTATCATGGATGTATGGTTGTACTGTATTGCTATTGATGTTTCAAACAAAGATGTTACATTTTCACCCAATCCTCCATGAGTACTAAAGCATGAATTTGTACGGTTGGTTACTTAGCGGAGCGAAAGAAGTTCAACATGCATACATTAGAGTCCATAAAGAGCGCGTTCAAATTTGCGTGCGTGTAAGCTTTGGTACGTGTGTTATGAATACCATATACTGTTTTTTTTACTATTAGCATGATTGATATAAATATTCTGTCATGTGCTGCAGTGGTTAGAGCATGTGAAATAGCAATGGAAAGGTTGCGACTTCAAATCCTGCCCAGGAGTTGGATTCGCCCCTTGTATTCTCTGGCGGGAAATAAAATGAGAAGCACTTTGTGACAAGTCAATATTGTATCGTCCAGAAACTGACTCAATTCATTGCCAGAGATTTGTGGAATTTCCATATCCGCTTCAGGACTGGCAATAGGCAAACTGGCACCACTAAAGCTCATTTTAGCAAGAAACCATTTGGTTGCTTTGGATGTTTACGACACCGAAGCTGTTGATGAAGAAACACCAATGGCTGGCATATTGCACGTCTGAGCTAAGAGGTGTGGTGTCGAATTTGTTTTGTCTGGTAGAAGGCATCACGAGTGACGATTGGGCGTGGTGGCATTCGAGTGCGAACACTGTTCCAGGAATGATTTTGGCATGCTACATTCATCGTGCCTAATTTTTATCCTCATATATTTTTAGAAAGCCATACGCAGAATAGTAATATAGGGTACATAGTCATTGTTATGGACAGCTGCACCTTGTTATCCAGTGGATTATGCCAAGAATCCTTCAAAGCCAGCCTAACCAGTGTAAATTATGCCAAATTGTGTCTTCTGAATCTTTGCAATACTGTATACTATATATATTATAGTAATTTTTGTAAACTTTAATTAGCTACTGAATGTAGACCAATTATTTCTATACGCCCATGATTGTTAATGGTCACAGTGTCTACGTATAAAGAATAACTACGTGACTTATAACGTTCACGAAAAACATCAAATTATAAATGACAAATCAGTTCCTTCAGAATTTCATTCAGTGGAATGCATCTGAGAGGACATCCACCGAGGAGATGCGAGTGATGAAATCTCTTGTATGTATTTTGAACTTCTGTCGCACCGTACGTAGCCAACCACGTTAATTGGAGGTGTGAGGGAAGGACAACCAACTCTTCAGGTGCTGGGTGGCTTATTACATCGCAGAATTGTGACACGTAGCGGCTTGGAGGAGGCCTGCATCCAGTGGGGGATTGACCATGGCTGATGCTTTCAAAGCACAACCAGTGGTGCTGCCTCAGTTAACTGGCAGGACGACTTTATTTTTGACACGTGGAGATGGGATAGCGAGCGTACGCGTGTTTGTATTCAAAATTCAATTCTTGGCCCCTGCGTAGCTTTTCCCAGTGTGGCACAACCGGTGTTGACAGCCCAGACTGGTGTGCGTGGCATCAATAGGTGGGATGCCATTAGCGCGCAATCCTTGCCTGTCATGTGCTGCGACACATTATTATTTTGGCTGTCACTGCAATTGGTGAATCGGACTTCTCTTAAAATGATTTCCATATTTAAATACACAACATGCCTTAGATCGAATCTTGGATGTGCGAATCTGCATGCGACTCAATGCAGTCATACTTACAGTGAGGGAAAAAAGTATTTGATCCCCTGCTGATTTTGTACGTTTGCCCACTGACAAGGAAATGATCAGTCTATAATTTTAATGGTAGGTTTATTTGAACGGTGAGAGAAAGAATAACAACAGAAAATCCAGAAAAACGCATGTCAAAATATTATAAATTGATTTGCATTTTAACGAGGGAAATAAGTATTTGACCCCTCTGCAAAACATGACTGGCAATCACAGAGGTCAGACGTTTCTTGTAGTTGGCCACCAGGTTTGCACACATCTCAGGAGGGAAATTGTCCCACTCCTCTTTGCAGATCTTCTCCAAGTCATTAAGGTTTCGAGGCTGACGTTTGGCAACTCGAACCTTCAGCTCCCTCCACAGATTTTCTATGGGATTAAGGTCTGGAGACTGGCTAGGCCACTCCAGGACCTTAATGTGCTTCTTCTTGAGCCACTCCTTTGTTGCCTTGGCCGTGTGTTTTGGGTCATTGTCATGCTGGAATACCCATCCACGACCAATTTTTAATGCCCTGGCTGAGGGAAGGAGGTTCTCACCCAAGGTTTGACGGTAGATGGCCCCGTCCATCGTCCCTTTGATGCGGTGAAGTTGTCCTGTCCCCTTAGCAGAAAAACACCCCCAAATCATAATGTTTCCACCTCCATGTTTGACGGTGGGGATGGTGTTCATGGGGTCATAGGCAGCGTTCCTCCTCCTCCAAACACGGCGAGTTGAGTTGATGTCAAATAGCTCCATTTTGGTCTCATCTGACCACAACACTTTCACTCAGTTGTCCTCTGAATCATTCAGATGTTCATTGGCAAACTTCAGACGGGCATGTATATGTGCTTTCTTGAGCAGGGGGACCTTGCGGGCGCTGCAGGATTTCAGTCCTTCACGGCGTAGTGTGTTACCAATTGTTTTCTTGTTGACTATGGTCCCAGCTGCCTTCAGATCATTGACAAGATCTTCCCGTGTAGTTCTGGGCTGATTCCTCATCGTTCTCATAATCATTGCAACTCCACGAGGTGAGATCTTGCATGGAGCCCCAGGCCGAGGGAGATTGATAGTTATTTTGTGTTTCTTCCATTTGCGAATAATCGCACCAACTGTTGTCACCTTCTCACCAAGCTGCTTAGCAATGGTCTTGTAGCCCATTCCAGCCTTGTGTAGGTCTACAATCTTTTCTCTGACATTCTTGGAGAGCTCTTTGGTCTTGGCCATGGTGGAGCGTTTGGAATCTGATTGATTGATTGCTTCTGTGGACAGGTGTCTTTTATACAGGTAACAAGCTGAGATTAGGAGCACTCCCTTTAAGAGTGTGCTCCTAATCTCAGCTCGTTACCTGTATAAAAGACACCTGGGAGCCAGAAATCTTTCTGATTGAGAGGGGTCCAATACTTATTTCCCTCATTAAAATGCAAATCAATTTATAACATTTTTGACATGCGTTTTTCTAGTTTTTGTTGTTGTTATTCTGTCTCTCACTGTTCAAATAAACCTACCATTAAAATTATAGACTGATAATTTCTTTGTCAGTGGGCAAACGTACAAAATCACCAGGGGATCAAATACTTTTTTCCCTCACTGTAAGTGTAAGTTTTTATTGTTTTATTGCTTTACAATAAAAAACACCTCACTTAACATTAACACTGTGGCTTTCAAATGAAAAATATAATCGGCAGCTATTGGGCCATGGCCCTTCTTTATTAGTAGATTGAGGCCAGAGAGACAGTGGATAAGAGTTAGAGTCTGCAATTGTTTATACTATGGGGCCTGATAAGAATTACGTTTTGAAAATGTGTTCTGCTAATTCTTTTAAAATAGGATAATGAATAGTTACACTAATAGTAACTACTGCATACCAGACAAAACCCTTCAATAACTGAAAAGTATCACTTAATAAACTAACTTATATTATGTACAATTATAGCATGTAATTTGACCAATTTATATTAAGGTAAATGTTTACATGTAAGCAGATAAGACATCTGTCTCCACATATAATTGAAACGTTATTTGAGTCTAGTAGGCTTTCTAGGCCAATATAAAGCAGAATTTGTTTACGCAAGCAAACTCCGGCCCGGTTTCGACATTCTGGGTTTCGTGAACAGTCAAGGGTCGTCCATAAATGACGTCACACACCTGGGGGGGGAGGGGGGGTCAGACATTTGTGACGATGTGTGACGAGGGGGGGAGGGGGGGTTTGAGAAATGTGACGTCACATCAGAATGTGCAACTTTAAATAAAAATGAACAATATAATTGTTATAACAACACTACTTTTCTAGATTTAAAGCTTTTGTGACTGCAAGGATCCATACTCTTTGGTTCTATTCGGTAAAGTCACGTAGGTAAAAATATGAAACAACAAACATCACGACGTTTCGGCCACAACACAAGCGGCCTTCATCAGGTGAAGGGATCAGGCTGTCTCGAGGACAGCGCTGGAGTGAAACACAGCCACGCTCAGACCGCGACCTTTAAGCTGTGTGCGAGCAAACAAGGTGCCTTGACAAAGGAATTAGCATAAAAATTAGCAATTGATTGGCCGATACCAAGGTTCTTTGCAAACCCACGGGTTTTTATCAGAGATTTGTTCACGAGGCAATTCAGATCTACAAACACAGACACAATTTCAACCGAGAAGATGGTTTCAAATTAAGCAACCATTGGAAAGATGTTCTAAATCGAACTAAACATTAAACTAATTTCAATGGTACAGTATATTTTTCAAGTAGTGGTACCCCAAACTTTCGCAGCTCTTATAAATTCCCTTTTCACACCATCAATAGGTAAACTTCCCCCCCCCCCCGCGCCAAACGGCAAGTCCACCGGCACGTACACCACCTCTTTTCTAAAGTCGGCCAATCAAATGCTAATTTTTATGCTAATTCCTTTGCCAAGGCACCTTGTTTGCTCGCACACAGCTTAAAGGTCGCGGTCTGAGCGTGGCTGTGTTTCACTCCAGCGCTGTCCTCGAGACAGCCTGATCCCTTCACCTGATGAAGGCCGCTTGTGTTGTGGCCGAAACGTCGTGATTTTTGTTTTATTTTTTACCTACGTGACTTTACCGAATAGAACCAAACACTAATTTTGTTTAATTTTCATGATTAACTATTTAATTATTTAAATTTACTAAGGTCACCTTTTATTTATTCCATGAAGGAGCATTTTGCTTATCTTGGGAGAATGGAGAAGCATACATTTAGTAATTTTTTTAAATGATTGTTATTAAAGATTTCGATTTTAATGATTCTACCAGGGCTTTTCATTCTGTGAAATGAATATGTGATTGTTATAATTGTACTCTCCATTTTTCTTCATTCTACAACAAAATTTCAAGTATTTTTTTAATAGTTATACTTACTTTTCATATTTTATAATTATAAGAGAATTCCAATATAATATTCTGAACATCTGCAGTTTTAGTTAGACGTTTAATATTTTCAAGTGGATTTTATGCTAAATTTCAGCTTCCCAACGCCTCTATTTTCATACGTTTATTTTCCTACAACATCAGAGTGCAGCGCCACATTAAATACGCACAACAATGACAATAGTTTAAAGCGATTTGAAGCATGTCTTATTTTCAAAATGGAAATATGGTTTGGGGGGGGCTGGGGCAGAGCTTCGTGACGTCATATTTGAGGGGGGGGTCTGACTTTTTGTGACGCCGTGTGACGAGGGGTGGAGGGGTGGGGGTCAAAAATCGTCCAAAATCGGGTGACGTCATTTATGGACGGCTCCTAAGTCGCTATACAAATGTTGCTGGATTACAAGATTTTAGTGCCCAGAGTACTCCATAAAGCAATATCATGGACACGTGCCTTGCCGCGGAGCATCCTGTGGAGACGGAATTTAGTTAATTTGCTTTTACCAGTATGGTAATGCCCCATAGCGACGCATTCAGAGTTTGTCTCCCCTATTTAAAGCGAGGCCTTGTGAAAAAAACAAAGTGGCAATGGTGGTGGTGCGTCATCTTCTTTAAAAATGTCACCAGGTAAGGCCCACCGAGCTATGTAGCTCTTTCTCAGAAGCGACCTGGCCACAAATGTTAGCCCCACGAAGTGGTTTATCATCACGTGGACATCTATAGCAGGCAAATACGCTAAATGTGGAGGGGGGAAAACACGAGGACCTGGAGAAAAATCCACCCGATCACGGGGAGAGACGCGCAATCTCCAAATATACAGCAGGCATCAGGGTCGGGATCCAATCCACAACCTCCTGTATGCCAGGCGAGGTAGTTAACATCTCGCTACCGCGATACCATCTCTGATGGTGGCCCTGAGCCAATGGTGAGAATTTCACCATTCCATAGCGAGGACATTCTCTCCTACCGCAGACATTTGTGGTGTGCATTGGGCATGGTTGCGGTGCAAACAAAGTCACTGTGGTAGGCTGAGAATGAACTGTGTCTCTTTTTTACTGGATGCAAGGGCATTACCTCGGAATAAACAAGCAAACCCCTCCGTCATGCACACAAAGAGGACAACCACACACACAACAAAGACAAAGATCCCCGTATAGCCTGTAACATACTGTAGGGGCAAGTGCTGTTAGCGAGCACCAATGAAGGCCAGCACGTCACACGAGGGGGTGGGTGGCCAACACCACGCCCGACCACCTTTGTCTCCCCAGTGGTGATCTTTACACAATACACCAGGTACTCATTTGAGGCTTTACTATCTGTGTGAGTGGCAGCAGCGATGGTGAGGGCGTGTCCCCCCCCTCCCTCCCCCTCCTAGGTTAACATCTCGCCACGGGGGGGGTGATGTTAACTACCTCGCCTGGTATGCAGGATCTCGTGGGTACCATCCCGACCCTGAAGCCTGCTGTATATTTGGAGTTTGTCTCCTTGTGATAACATATTTATCTCCGTGTTTTTGCCCTCCACATTTAGCGAATTTGACTGCTATTAATTTCCACATGATGAGCCACTTCGTTGGCCTAATCATTGTGGCCAGGTCGCTTCTGAAATAGCCATATAGCTCACTGGGCCTTACCTGGTAAAATAAAAAAAATAGTAAAAAAAATAGAGTAGCAAGGTTGGCCATTTGGGTTAGAAAATTCTGGCGGAATAAGGCGACAATGGGTAACGCAGATTCCAGGAGTGGTGTGAGAAGGTTCTGAAGATGGGTGAAAGAACAAAGCCGAGGCCACAAAGTCATACCTCCGATTTACAGGGTTGGCTGCGTACGGTGCGAAAGAAGTTTAACATCCACACAAACATACCACCTTGGGATGGCACCTGGCGGGTCAGCCAGGGAGTACAAGGCATTGGGAGTATGTGGACAGATGCCTCATGTGCTCCAGTACCACCTAGCATTCAAGAGTCTTGACAGGACAACAACTTACTGAGTTTTGATTTAAAGCTTTCGTGACTGCAGGGATTTACATTCTTGGTTCTTTCGGTAAAGTCACCACGTAGAAGGGAAACAATACAATAATAAGAATGTAAAACAATAGAATGCTCACGACGTTTCGACTGCAACACAAGCAATCATCATCATCATCAGGTGTGAAAACCACAAACAAGAAAATTTGAAAAAAGTGAAAACTGCTGTGGTTGTCCCACCTGATAACGATTGCTTGTGTTGCGATCGAAACGTCGTGATCGATTAATTTTCTACCTCCGTGACTTTACCGTGCAAGTTAAAAATGTGTTTTAATATTTACGCGTTTCCTGCTTATTTAGGGCCCCTTTATAGCATATGCCACAGGCCCCGCACCAGCTTAATCCGGCACTGCTGTGAGCATCAACTCGCGACGCTGCTTCACTCACGCGTGGATTCCTGGATGAAGATTGAGGAACTCGGAGCTCTGGCCACAAGAATGTCCGCTCTCAACTCGCCCAGACAATTACAATTCACAGATTTCAAAGCTGGAAATTTGCACTCAGTTGCTGTATTCAATCCCTTTGTAAGTATCCCTTAACAACCGTTCAAGTCCAGCGGTTCTTAACTCTTACTGCAGCCTTGTACCCCCTTTGGTTCTCAATCGTAAAAAAATTAGAATGTTAAATACATTGGGTTTGATTAAACAAAGTAGTTACACGTGTCCAGGGCATTGGGGGTATGTGGACAGATGCCTCATGTGCTCCAGTACCACATAGTAGCTGCTACATATGTAGTAGTAGCTGCTACATGTGTAGTAGTAGCTGCTACATGTGTAGTAGTAGCTGCTACATATGTAGTAGCTGCTACATATGTAGTAGTAGCTTCTACATATGTAGTAGTAGCTGCTACATGTGTAGTAGTAGCTGCTACATATGTAGTAGTAGCTGCTACATGTGTAGTAGTAGCTGCTACATGTGTAGTAGTAGCTGCTACATATGTAGTAGCTGCTACATATGTAGTAGCTGCTACATATGTAGTAGCTGCTACATATGTAGTAGTAGCTGCTACATGTGTAGTAGTAGCTGCTACATATGTAGTAGTATGTGCTACATATGTAGTAGTAGCTGCTACATATGTAGTAGTAGATGCTACATATGTAATAGTAGCTGCTACATATGTAGTAGCTGCTACATGTGTAGTAGTAGCTGCTACATATGTAGTAGTAGCTGCTACATATGTAGTAGCTGCTACATGTGTAGTAGTAGCTGCTACATATGTAGTAGTAGCTGCTACATGTGTAGTAGTAGCTGCTACATATGTAGTAGTAGCTGCTACATGTGTAGTAGTAGCTTCTACATATGTAGTAGTAGCTGCTACATGTGTAGTAGTAGCTGCTACATGTGTAGTAGTAGCTGCTACATATGTAGTAGTAGCTGCTACATATGTAGTAGTAGCTGCTACATGTGTAGTAGTAGCTGCTACATGTGTAGTAGTAGCTGCTACATATGTAGTAGTAGCTGCTACATATGTAGTAGTAGCTGCTCGGGAGTATGATGGTTTTCATTTGCTTGGCATGTGTGCGTTGGGCTTCTTTCGCGCCGTACATAGCCAACCGCGTATCTGGGATTTTGTCCTTTAATATAATTACTGTACACCGTTGTGGGATGCTGTTGGCATGAATGACGCTATGAAACGAAAGGAGTATTATGATAAAACCCATAATTTCATAACAATTAATTTCCTTGCACTTATTCTACTTCTGAGTTTTAAATTTTCTCAGGACTGCTCCCTGTCCAGGTGTGCTCTGTGAAAACTCTGGATGGGAATATCATTTGTCTCGTGAACCGACAGGAATTGTGGAATTAAAGTTTGGGGGAAGAAAAAAGATAAATCAGAAAAGAGGTTCACTTGGTAAGATGTTAACTACCTCGCCTGGTATGCAGGAGGTCGTGAGTTCCCTGACGCCTATACATTTCGAGTTTGCACGTTCTCCCCGTGGTCGGCGTGGATTTCCCCCCCCGCGTCCTCCCGAGTTTTCCCTCCACATGCGTTCAGAGAATGATACGCCACTTCAAAGGGCTGTCATTTGTGGCCAGTTCGCCTCTGCAAAATATCCATAGAGCTCAGTGGGCCTTACCTGGTAAAATAAAACATATAGTTTGAGTTTTAGTGTCGCACGTCAGCGCTGTTCACAGTGAGTGCTGATGGGAGCAACGTGCTTGTGACGTATAGCGCTTCACACGACGTCATCGCCGTTGCTGCTCTCGAGTCTCCGGCATCGCCGAGCGTCAATTCGTGACAGCTAAGATGAAAATCTTGATTTTCTTTTTTTTACGCGACGCTTGCCGTGCCGTGTTGTTTGTAGTGCTTGCAAAGTTGCATTGTTAGCTGTATTATGGTTGTATTGATTAATTTTGGGAATGTTAGCGTTACTTCACCTCCCCCCCCCACCCACCTCCCAAAATGTTATACCTGTACGTAGTAATATTGATGAAAGTAATAATCCTTTAGTTGGAAAAGCCTGAAGCCTCGGTGCTATGCTTTTGATGAGAGGGAATGAAACGGAAGAGGATGTTTGACATACTTCACAAAGAATAGTCCAGCCGCCAAAGTCAATTTGGGTGTTGTTGTTCGATTTCCAACACAAGGTCAATCTACGGCAGTGTAGCAGTGTATGGCTGCTTATGTAAATAACACCTGCTGATTTCATGTTTAAACCATTCCTGTTGCCCTCCCGGTCCGAGAGATGGCATTGTTGTTGTTTTAAATATTCCCTGGCGACCACTGCGAGCGCCGTTGACTTTCGTACGCGCTCCCACCGTGCGCCGCATGCCATGATGGGCGCCAGGATCGCGAGATGTTAACTTCCTCGCCTGGTATACAGGAGGTCGTGGGTTTGATCCCGATCCCGACCCTGACATCTGCATATTTTGAGTTTGCATCTTCTCCCCCCTGTGGTCGCGTGGATATTTCTCCGGGTCCTCCGTTATTTTCCCCTCCACGTTTAAAAACATGCATTTAGAGTATTTGGTTGCTATACGTTTCACCATGACAAGCCACTTCGTTGAGTTATCATTTGAGGCCACGTCGCTTCTGAAAATGTGCTATATAGCTCAGTGGGCCTTACCGAATTAAAAAAAAATCGTAATAGAGTGCCGGTGTGAGATAGTATTTTGATCCCCGTAGAATTCTAACCGTAGAATCCGAATACTAGACATAATTTGAACCCCCATGTGGTAATTTGACGTCCCTGCCTGGTGCGGCAGTTTAAGCAATGGGCACATTTCTTAAATCCCCCCACAGCCGTTTCTGTTCACCCAATGGTATCAAACGGCGCACCACAGTGAGTTGATTGGCAGGTCGTGTGTGGTGTGGTAGTGTGGGTTACACCCGCCTCTTTCTAAGATATCTGGCTGCTGTGGAAAAGTTGGTCCAAAATAACGTCTAGAGTAGTGAGTGGTTCTTAACCTGGGGTCCACGCACCCCCCTGGGGGTGCGGAGATGCCCTTTCTGGGGGTGCGAGACATGGGCATATTTTTTTAGAAGGTAAATCATCGAAACACAAATTAAGCATGGGCACGTTAAGTACAACTTACTTTGTTTCATCAAAACTTATGTATGTGTAGTGACATAGAATTAGCAATGTAGCAGCATAGCGCTGGCTGCTGGCGGGGAAGGGGATCTTCGGCTTACAGCAGCCCTGACGTCAGCAGGCCACGTGATACACCAGAGGGGATATCTGGGGGAAAGGTTACAGAAGGGGCACGTGGGGAGAGCCCGGGAACCCGCTAGTAGGTTCTAGAGAGGGGGCGTGGCCGAGGCGGAGCGAGGCCACGCTGGGAGCATAAAAGGGGGCCCTGAGCATGAGCTCGGGGCTGTCGTTTGGAGTGGAATCCCCGTCGTGCTGTTGAAGATCGGCGCCATCGTCGCTGTCGTTTCATCGCCCATCATCACTGTCGTCTTCACTCGACATTGCGCTGCTAGACGGTAGTTGGCTGTCTCGGTTCAGCACCGTTAGACGGCGAGTGATGTGTGTAGGCTAGCAACAGTAATAGTGTGTACAGACGTAGTGTTGTGTGTAGGCAAGCAACCCACGGAGAGTTGTGTATAAACGAGCGACAAAAGAGTGTGTACCAGCGTAGGGCGTGTATTGTGCAAAAGGTGCTCGGTTAAATAAGTAATATTTAAAAAAAACTTTTTAAAAAAC
The DNA here is from genome assembly GCF_048934315.1 of Petromyzon marinus. Classification (NCBI taxonomy): domain Eukaryota; kingdom Metazoa; phylum Chordata; class Hyperoartia; order Petromyzontiformes; family Petromyzontidae; genus Petromyzon; species Petromyzon marinus. The sequence goes on along the minus strand of NC_133710.1, from coordinate 2,687,253 downwards.
ACGCTTTAATGAAATGTACCGTACTAGTAATGGCAGAACTCCACGACTCCAGGAAGTGGCCCCGAAGCTTGCCACAACGTAAGGGGCCGTGGTGATTTACAGCCAACGTCAGATTACCGTGGACAATTAGAGCCAAGCCTAAACATAACATATTAAAAAAAAAATTTAAATATATGTTTTTTTTATTTTTAATGATAGAATATAGTATTATCATCAGTATGACATAGATATACCAAGTTTGCAGTCGATACCACATTGGGAAGTGGCTTCAAATTGAGTTACAAGATTTGAGGATACAACAACGACAACAACAACGACAGACAGAGTGAGATAATAAAAAGCGTCTAATAAAAGAAGTGCCTCCAAGTCTTCGCATCTCCGAGTAAGTCACTACATATGTATTAACATTTTATGATTGAGAACCAAAGGGGTGAAAGGCTGCAGTAAAGGTTAAGAGTCACATCTCTAGAGAGACTCTCTCCAGGGCTCTCTCTCTCGTGGAGGCTCTTCCACCAGCAGTGGTGTGAGCAAGACATTGCAGGTCTGCGCCTTTTATCACCAATGGTCAAAAAACCCCAACGACTCACACTGCATGGGGTGGCCCCTCATCCAGCGGTGGATTGACAAAGTGCTGTCATAATAAAAAAAGTTATCTTGAAAAGTAATCGTCCAGTACAAGCTCAGTACTGTAACGGCAATTCTGTTACACACTTATAATGCAATCGTCTTACCCAATTGCACTGCCTGCTGCTGGGAATGTGACAGCAGCGATTCATTACTTCCCAGAACTAAATGTTCAGAGCAGTAGGTCACTGCGCCCTGATCTCAAGTGTCGAATGGTATTTGGCAGGATAATTTGCTGGTAAATCGGAGGCAAATAAAACCTAAAACGGTCAGAACCGTAGGGAGAAAAAAAAAACAATGTTCAACTTTTTAACGCGCCGCCTGACTCGGCGCAGAGGACGACTCCGAGGCGCGAGGAGAAACCGCGAACAAACGGAAGAGGCAACCCAATAATTGCTCAAGCTGCGCAGTTCTCTCTATATGAATACATGCGCACTGATGCCTACTTTATTGTGGGCGATGTTGGCACCTAAGATAAAATATTGATTGCTTTGTTGAGATGTCTCCAGCCAATCAGTGAGTGTTTTACATGCAGGTGGAAACAGGAGCACCCGCAGCTAAACCCACGGGTGCGAGGGGGGAACACTGTATCCCGTGGTGACGGAACAGGTGGAGACCACATTTGCTTTACCACCTTCATCTGGCGAGCCAGGGTATGGACACCTCCTCCTTTGCCCACGGGAAGGCAGTTGCACAACATTTGTGTGGCCCACAAACCCTTGCCTCCACAGTACTGGGTTATAGGCGCGCACCACTGCGTCCCAGCTCAAATAGTGGTTAAAACTACCGTGCGGAAAGACACTGATATGCATGGGCGAAAATGAAAAGGTACCCTTTGTAGATTTTGTAAGCACGGGTGTGAAACAGCAGTGGAGTTAATATCTCCAGATGACCATTCGTGCTGTTGTGGAGATTATAACAAACCGAAAAGCAGACATTACGTCTCTGTCACATTTCAGTCTCTGCTTAAAACATTTCTTTTCAGTAGGTAATTTTATAATAGTTGACATTAAACGCTCCCAGTTCAGTACTCCAATCGTATTGGAACAGTCGCCATCGCAAACACAGAGAATGCGATGAACGTTGCCAGGCATTACGCCGACACGCATGCTAGGTGGCGGTAGGCAGATTTATTTTTTTAGCAAACTCAGGTGGCATATGCGAAAACAAAATGCTACTAATTTCAACAAATGATTGACCCGTTCCGTGTTAATAATTTCCTTTTGTTAACTGCCCTACTTTGAAGGCAAATTACCTTCAGGGGCAGAACTATTTGTACAACGGCTCTGAGCACGCTTTTCAGGCATGATCAGTGTTCTGGTAAAAGTCCACGCGTACCCAGCTGGTGTTTAGACAGTGGATGCAGCCAGCCAGCCCTTAAGTGGACCTTAAGGGATATAGTTAATTATCTGTACACAAAACACATACATCCTCTATTGGAAATGCAGCCGCTTTGGCCAACTTTATTGCTCTCTGTAAGCACCGTTTCATTATTACACAAAAATAATAATGGCTTTTAACCTCATGAATGAAGGTGGCACGGGCTTAACTTTTGAAATAAATAACACGAGAGGGCCCTTGCCTATAATACCTGGCAGTTTAACCGGCGTTGATTCAAGCAAGTCTCACACTACTGATTCAACACTGTATGTTGAAGTAGGTCCAGAGTTTGCTTAATGCTGCTGAAAGAATTCGCTCCCAGAAGGCAGCCGGACTAATCAATGGGTTGTGTAAGAAATACTCATCCGTTATCCCGGAGAGAGACGATGGAAGGAGACGCATTGTCCGCTGGGCCATTTTGTTATTGACATTCCCTACAACGAGGTGAATTATTATTTTGTGTTAAAACACGTTGATGTAAGTTTGGGTTGTTAAGTGTCAATATTAGTCCTTCAATGATTCGTTAGAGGGGTCGCCAAAGGCCTAACGCTTGCAAACACCTGGTGCTTTCTTTGTACATGTTTGTGTCGTCAAGTTTCGGGCCACAGCCTTTTGGGTAAGTCCCTCATGGCAACACAACTTTACACTGCTACAGGTTGAGTCATATTGATATACACGCATGTATATCGATACACACTTTCATACACCCTATCAACTGTCACAAGATTTAACGTGTGGATAAATATCTCTATATTTAAAAAAAATGGAATTCCACACCCATCCCTTATTAAATAGTGGCAAGGCAGGTACGTATACACGTTTTGTCGGTGTTGTCGCTGTTAGCAAAATAGAAACAAAAAAAATTGCGTAAAGTTTTCGCGTCGGCGTTCAGCCTCCACGCGCCAGCGGCCTCAGAGATTCAACGCCGCCGCGGTGAATTGGCGCGTGCCGCACAAGCCGGGCGGCCCCCACCGCAGGGCTGGTAAACGAAACGACCTTTGACCCCTCTCAGGTTTGCACGGCCAAAAAACACCTCGGCTCTGATTGAGGTCACGCAATTACCCGCAAACTAAATTGTTACGACAGAATAAATACAAATTCGAGCAATGGCTCGCCTAGCCCTCCACCCCCCCCACACCCCCCGGGGTTAACGAGGTTTTCCTCCCCAAAAAAAATAAAACAAGAGATGATGAATCTCAATAGCTTCGCGGTTAAATTTAACACGGCGATTCACCCCGACACCCACACTGCACTTTGTCATATTGCACAGCCAGCTGCAACCAATTGTTCTGAAATTAATGTGTGCTGTAGGTAGGTAAGGGCGCAACGACTTACAATCGCGTCGCAAGCCGAAGTCCACGGCGGCAATTAGCTCAGCCCATCATGCCTCTCTACGGTCGTTGAAATGAATGCCGCTTTGTTGAAAGTCGGCAGTGGTTGCCCTGTGGGGACTGGCTTCGCGCCATGAGAATTTCGACTTTCCATCGCTGGATGACGGCGGCCAATGAGAGAGGGGTGCCAGTCCATTTGCTCATTTGATCTCGAGCTAGCCTCACCGGGTCCTAATACTTTATTTTTTTTATTTTTCGAAAGTTCTTGCTTGAGATACCGGACTCATTGTTGAGAACATCCACACGTCAAACGGGATTGGCGGGGGGTGGGAAGAGTTCAGGTATGAAAATGTCAGGCAGCGAGCCACTTTCTGTCCTGCCTTCCTGCTCGTGGGGGGAGTTGCCCTGCAGATGGGTGTGTCGTGCACACGACACACAGTGAGTTAATCGCCGGTCACAGTGCTTGGTTTACACACAGGATTGTCATCTCTTAATCTACCAGACGATCAAATCACCCAGAAATGTGCCCCATCTCGGAAGCCAAGCTGGGTTTGAACCTGGATAGTGCTTCGGTAGACAGCAGAGGGCAGTGCACGCGAAGGCAATTTTTGTACCCGATTCTGCTCTCACGTCTATAACACGCCACCTTCACTAATACCGTAGTGACCATCGGTTCGTGAAGTATGGTCAAACAACCCTCCGTTATCTGCACGGCATCAGGCGGATCCTCATCTAGCAGCGGATTGGCAAAAGGATCATGCACGCACCCGGACAATATCTTAGTGACAGCAGCATTTTGTGGAGCATCGGGAATCCTGGCAACGCGTCAGCTGTGGGACAGCAGTGCGAGTGTGAAAGTGCCGCTTCATAAAGAGACTCGGGCACAGGATAATAGATGTACGTGGATTCATTTATTTATAACGAGTTAACAGAATTCTCTCATTTTGCAGTGTTAAACTACGACACGGCCATGAGCTCCTTCGCGCGCAGAGAAACTCAAAGTAATGGAAGGGACGCCTCGACTCTCAGCAACAAACGTGATGCGTGCTCACGAAACAGCTCCTTCACGATAGGTCTGCGGTGGTCACGGCGAGCCACTGCTTGTGCAATTATTGTACTTTGCCACAGTTATTCTGCATTTGTGATGTTTTTGCTTCACGTTGCGTCACCATGTGCATCCCAATTGCGCGAGAGATGCGTCCATTTATTAATAGGTGTTTCATATATTTGGTATTCGCGACATTCTGATGGCGCGAGGCTATCGCAAAGGCGCTCTGTTTCACTGACGTAGTTTGAAGTTGTTCCAGTGGGGGGCGATGTTAATGTACGGAACGCCAAATGAGTAATCTGCGCCGTAAATGTAAAAAAAATTTGGCTACATTTGACCGTGACGCCGGCATGCAATGGCCTACTTTTTCGGATGACATCACGGAATCTCTAACGCCCGCCACGAAAGAGATGGTTGAATATTTCCTTTATGGTTCGTAGACCCCGCAGCATTAACTTGGGCAGTCTGCTGGAATCGGACCGTGAATCTCTCTGCAACGAGCAGAGAGGTTCCTCCGAGAAACTTGGGAGAAGGCAAAGCTTATTCCGGCGACCCTTCCGTAGGCCTCACCCACTACAATCACAAGGTGGGGCTCTCGGCCCATGTATATGTAGTGTTCGATTTCACTCGGGACAACCTCTGTCTTTCTTCGAACACCGCTTTATTTACAACTCTCAGCACGTCCTCCACATTCCACGGTATCCTGGTCGCCACGGCTCGCTATCCATGCTTCACCCGACTCGCTCGCCACCTTTGTCTCTCCACGATCACTTCGCTTACTCCGCCGATAACTTCTTCGTCTCCGCTCTCCGCTATCACCGTCACTATGCTCTCTCCACTGCTAACTGCTTCGTTTCCGTTCACCGCTATCACCGTCACTATGTTCACTCCACTGCTAACTACTTCGTTTCTGTTCACCGCTATCACCGTCACTATGCTCGCTCCACTGCTAACTGCTTCGTCTCTGTTCGGCTCCGCTATCGCTACGCTCTCTCCACTGCTGGCTTTTCTCTTCTTCAGCTCCGCTATCACTATGCTGTTTCCAAGCTCCGTCTCCCACTGTCTCCAAGCTCTCCGCTCTCCAATTTCCCCGCTGTTCACTCCGAGCTCTCCACTTCAACCACCAACTCCCAGCTCCGCCTTCCAGCTCCCCAAACTCCAACTCCAACCAAGCTCTCCAACTTCAACCCATCTCCAAGCTCTCCACCCTTCAACTCCCGCTGTTGACTCCAACTCCCGCTCTTATACCCGCTCTCATTACACCCCCCATTAATTAACCCGCGTCCCAACGGCTCTCCGCGTGACCGTCACACCTGTTTCTCGCCAGACTTCCAGACGCCCCTCCGGCCCTGGCAACAGCACCAACCAATCACAGCCGTCCACGGCTCACTCAGCTTAATTGCCCCAACATAACCTGCACTGTATTCGCCTTCGCTGCAGGCTGACCCAAGGTAACCCGTACTGTATTTGTTATCATGTAATCACGCCGTTTCCACAACGCACCTTCATACTCCACTACATCTATACACCGTTGCATTACAACGGATATCTCGTCCACGACTGGCAAGTACGGTACAACATTTAATGATGCCCGAGGATGGCCTTCATATTTTTGCAGTCACAGGAGACCGAGATAAAACCAGAATGCCCTTTGCTTTCTGGTTTGAAATCAGGACTGAAATCCAGGTCAGTGCTGGATCGGTTACAGCATCAAGTTCCATTGTCTTGTCAAGGTAAAAGGGATTAGGGTTCCAGTAATTTTTATGCTGCGTGTGTTCGGCACGCACACACTCGCTGTGTGCATTTCTTTTTTGTCAATTTCCAAACCAGCGTTGTATAAAACGCAGCAACTTTACCCCTGCCCGCTCTGACCTGGAGTCGATTGGGTCACGCGGGTTCAAATCGCGGCCAATCACAAGCGCTGCTGAGAGCACATTGTTCACGCCGGCAGAACTTTGACGCACGTTGTGAATTTCCAGGTGCAATATTTACAAGTGTCGCGACCCACGCGGTGAATGAATCTAAAAATGTAATCGCTTTCCCTCGATAAAAGCAAAGGCCTCATATACGGTCTCAAATACGCGGTTGCTTTGTGACCGTTAAACTTTGATCTCTATGGGGTTTAGAATTACTCTCCAACGGTTTACACAAATCCTTTAGCTTTTAGCTCGCGCGTTTAATATTTGTACTTTAAAAAATCAAACTTCCCAAATGCAGCCTCCCTCCTGAAAATAACCCCCAAAGTTTTTACACTCAAGGAGGCTTTGCTGGGTAAATAATTGATACTGATTATCAATGGGTCTCATCAGCAAAAAAAAATCACCTTGGATGATAGATACAAAAGAAGTATTGTTTGTGGTGAGTATGGTATGGCAAAAACCAATAAGGGGTAGTCAAGCAGTTTCTTTTTTAATAAAGCTGGTTAATATTACGGCACACACTCACACTTGTCAATGTATTTCAGCAGCATCATTGCACATGTTTGTATGCCACTATGCATCATACCTTAACTTTGGCTTAAAAATAAGCCTAATAACAATACAACCTAATAATAGGTTTGTGTGACATCTTTAGTCCTGCTTTTAAAAAATGTGACCTTTTACACATATATACAGACTATGAGATTATGAATAAAGACAAAGATCCCCTGTATAGCCTTACCATACTGCTGGGGCAAGTGCAGTTAGCAAGCACCTATGAAGGCCGATACGATACTCGAGGGTGTGGGTGGCCAGCACCATGCCCGGCCGCCTTTGTCTCCCCAGTTGCAGTGTTTACACATCACACTCGGTACTGATTTTAGGCTGCGTAGACCTAGGGGAGGCTCAAGCCTGGATAAGATATTCGTCACTGTTGTTGGCCATGAGTGGGAATTTAACTTGGGTCGCCAGGTTCGTAGTGCAGCGTGCTAACCACATTTACGAATAAAGTGTACACATTCACACACATGTTCCATACATGTGTAGTGACATTGAATGAGTCTCTGTAGCGCGTGCCGCTGGGAGATTGTTAGACAATGGAATTAGGGGTAGCAGCCCGTTCTACAAGTTGGACCTGTGGGCAAGGCACGGAGCCCTCTGGGGGATCCAGAGGGGTGCAGGGCCGAGGGCGGAGCCTGGCCATGCTGGGGAGGATAAAAGGCGAGCTCCGGCTCACAGTCGGGGCTGCTGCCATCTGGAATGGAACTCGTCGTGCTGTCGTCGGCGTAGTGATCTTTGCCCTCTTCAAGCTGTGGGTCTGGCAGCATGTTGGCTGTCCCTACCCAGTATGTAGTTATCCCCTATGGCTGTGAAGGCCAGAATAAAGGAGAGAGAGTGCCTCCTACTAGTGTCTGTGAATTAGTACACTACACGTGTGTATGGAGCATGTGTGGACAGGATGAGGATGTAACTCGGCTGTTGGAGCATAATAATATCATCATCATCATCGTCCCTCCACGGTACAGTTGCCACCTGTCCTGTTTTTTTTCCCAAGAGTGTCCTCTTGCCCAGGTCGCTGCTGTCCTAGGAATTATGTCCATCTTCCCGGGACATTAAATCTCTCGTTTTAATTGTCTCCGGCATAAGAATACACCACCTCAAGGCAGTGCATTCACGAGTAGTGCTGTCCTCTGACATTTGTAGAGATATTCTCCCCATATGTCCCGTCTTTAGTACCCGGAGGTGGCAACCCTATCGCAGGTTTTGGAAAAGGAGATCCGCCTGGTTGAAGCTGAATCGTTCGTTGGCAGGTCAACGGTGGCTACGCCTTTGAGACTCTGTCCCTTACCATAGGAATGTGGAATTTCCACCATCAGCTGAAGACCAACAGTGGAGGTGTGTGCCGGCCAGTGCTTGTTTGAGCATGAAAATGCCTTCGGTTTTGTTGAGGGCACGTGCTGTACGATTGTACAGCACATGTACCCTGTGCATTGTTATCACACGCACTGTTGTATAGTGCATTGAATGGGCGTGCAAAGGAATTGCCCCTGCACCTTGTCGCGGTTCGATGGCCACGATCTCGTTTTGAGGATGATTATTTTTTTTGGTGGTGGGATTTTATCGTCTTGATCAAGTTTCTCATATTTTTTTTCTATCTTGGTATTTTTCCATCAGTCTACAGGTTACCACGGTGTATTCGTAGCGCACGATTGGCGCACATTGTAAAATAACGGATCCTTCATTGGCACGATTCCGTGCATGTATCACGAGCACAGGAATAGATTTTGATTAAATATCGTTACATGCCAACTTGAATTTAAGAGACAATGGATATGATTACAGACTGTTGTGCCAAGTCTGGTTTGTTAGCACCCATGAAGGGCAGGATGGCACGCACGTGCAGCCACCATTTTCCCCATAGTGCCAATTTTCACATTCGCAACATGCCACAAATGAAAACTAAACTTTATTTTATTTGACCAGGTAAGGCCCACTGAGCTATATAGCTCTTTTTTTATGAAATGACCTGGCTACAAATGATAACTCAACGATGTGGCTTATCATGTGGAAATGTATAGCAGCCAAATACTCTAAATGCACGTTGATTCTAAATGTGGAGGGAAAAACGGGAGGATTTGGAGAAAAACTTTAACTATGCAGGCATGGCCAGGGTCGGGATCGAACCCATGACCTCCTGTATACCAGGCGAGCGAGTTAACATCTCCTAGCCACCGTGATGTCCCAATCTCATTGTAGGCTTCGTTGGTCTAGAAAAGGCCTCGGACTGGTTAATTACCCAATTATTACTGGTGTGGTTAGATCACGATTAGGAATCGAACCTGGATTGTCAGAATCAGAGCAGGTTGTGCGAGTCATTACATCGCTGCTCTTTCGTGTTTACACGCACACGCAGCGTTCACTCATACATACATATTGCCGATTGTGACTAAATAAATGGTTGCTGCTTATTCAAATCATATTCAAACATCACTTGATCTTCTTTTTTGGGTCCAACAAGGGTGACCCAAAGATTGACCCTGCTTAGTAGTGTATAGAAACATAACCGTGCTCTGCCCATAGAAACAGAGAACACTTTCTCTCTGGGTGCACAATGCTCCATTAATTCATTTAGCTAACTTTTTACTGTATGGGACCTTTCTTGCCAGTATATATAAAAAGAACCCAATATATTTGATCCTTTTTGGCAATAAAACAGATGTTAACATGTTAAAACACCAAACATAATTATTTTATCAAGGAATCCTGTCTGCATTAACCACACGTACTTGTGGTGAGCATGCAAAAATTGCTTTCTAACATCTTAACACAACTGTTTTATTGCCAAAAAGGGTAACACCTATTGTTATAACTTCTTACTGGTTCACAGCACTGATATAATTTACGTTTTAATCGGCACTTTTAGCTTTATCCCCATTTACATCCATCTTTGTGCGCGTAGAGTCAAGCAGTGTCCTCTTTGGAACTTGCTCAGTCAACTTAGAAATAGGAATAGGTCGCGGGAGGGAAAGATCCCGGAAGGTGACACCTCCGACAGATGCGGAGTTGCTGCAATTATCCTCGGTCGCCCATCACTCGTGCAACTCCTTCACACTTCACAAACATAGGGAGTGGTTTTCCACGTGTCCACTCATCTAATAGACAGTGTTCATTAACTTGAGCCCTCAGCAGCAGCATTAACTGAATTAATCTGATTACGAAAAGGTTTTTTTTGGCACCATCCATTGGCCAAAACCCGGATTCAAACCCATGCCCTCAGCAGTGCTGGCTCGGTGCCTCTGACACGTCCATTATGCGCCGACATCAACTCACCTATGGAGAGACTGGCCCCTACCATAGGAATGTGGAATTCCCACCACTGGCTTAGGGCCACCGATGGAGATGAGCGCTGCTCATCGAGTCGCTTTGAGTCACCTCGGGGAAGGGGGGGGGGGGGAGAGGAGGTGGGGGAAAGGGGGGGGGGGACGTCAAGGCAGAGCCGACGGCTTCTCGTACACGTCCGCGGAGGGGCACGGCAGGAACGCGTCGCTGCTCGTCTCTGGCTCCTGCTCCTGCTCCTTCTGCCAGCGGCGCCGGCGCCGCCTCCTCGCGATGGGGTCGAGCAGCAGGATGAGCACGCACAGCGCCAGGCCGGCGCCCGCCATGTAGAACGACATGTCGTAGTTGCCCGTGATGTCGTGGAGCCAGCCTGCGGGGACGAATGGGGAGGGAGGGGGGGGGGGTGTACCGACAGCTCGGGGTCACGGGCGCCCCGAACGGTCCCGGCTCGGGGTGCGACGATGCATCGCGTCGAGGAGCGACGGCCATTCTTACGGAGTGCTGGATGGTTCGTCGAATAGTGGCAGCAACGCTGGCGAGATGTTAACTACCTCGCCTGGTATGCAGGAGGTCGTGGGTTCGATCCCAACCCTGACGCCTGTTTACGTGGAGATTGCATGTTCTCCCCGCGGATTTTTCTCTCGGTCCTCCGGTTTTTCACTCCACGTTTAGAGTATTTCGCTGCTATAAATTGCCACGTGATGAGCCATATCATTGAGCTGTCATTTGTGGCCTCGTCGCTTCTGAAAGAGAGCCACATAGCTCGAGGGTCCTTCCCCGGTAAAATAAAAAAATGGTTAAATAATAACAATACAAATATAGTTATCGGCAAAAAATTGTGAAAAACTACTTTTTTTAGGTCAACAACTCGGGCCCGTTTTGCAAATGGCGGCCGCCTGCGACATCCTAGCCGGCGAAGATGGGAAACCGCGCGCAAGCCACGCTCGGCAGGACGTGGCTCACGACGACGACGATGCCGCTGGCTCCGCTTACCTGCCGCGGGGGGTCCCAGCAGGATGCCGACGCTCTGGAACATGAGGGTGACGCCGTAGGCGCTGGGCATGCGCGCCACCCCGACGCAGTCGGCCGCCACGGGCATGACGAGGGAGCGGCACGAGCCGACGAAGAGGCCGAAGCACACGGCGTAGACGAGCAGCGTCGGCAGCGTGCGGCACAGCGGGCCCGTGAAGAGCGTGAGCGCGCACAGCGCCACGCAGATGGTGTAGAAGTCGAAGCGGCTCACGAGCTTGAAGTCGGAGAGCCAGCCGGCGGCGACGCGCGACGCCGTCTCCACGCCGCCGATGACGGAGAGGAGCAGCGCGCCGCTCGCCTCGCCCACGCCCAGCTCGCGCGCCCGCGCCGCCAGGTGCACGTACGGGATGAGGTAGCCGAACGAGAAGAGCGTGTTGGAGACCAGGAAGAGCGTGAACTGCTCGTTCCGGAAGAGCGTCGGGTCCAGCAGCTTGTGGAGCCGCGAGCGGAACGTGCTGTGCTGGCGCCCGTACAGGGAATGCTCCTCCGGCGGCTGCCGCGCGGACCGCAAGCCGGCGTCGGGTTCTTCGGGCGGGAGGACGATGCGCGTGGCGGCGGCGGCCGACTTGCCGGCGCCGTCGGCCGGCTTGCCGGCGCCGTCGGCGCGGCCGCGCGAGCGCTGCTCGGCGAGCGCGAGGCGGATGTTGGCGAGGCGGCGAGGCGGCGCGTCGGGGCTCGGGGCGACCACCTCGGACTTGAGGTACAGCGGGCGGATGACGGCGCCGCACGCGCACACGTTGAGCATGCCGCCGCCGATGAGCAGCAGGGAGCCGCGCCACCCGTACTGCTCGATGAGGAACTGCGGCGGAGGGCGGGAGGGGGCGAGACGGAACGTTACTGAGGAGAGCGCCGTGTCGGTGTCGCGAGGCATTTCCCAGGATCGTCCTTTCTCTTGAGGTCGCTGTCCTGGGAAATTTATGTCTGCCCGGGACACGAAAAGTCTTTGGGTGGGTTTTTTTTGTGTCAGTTGCATAATAATTCCCAACTCAAGACATCGCATTCACGTGCAGGTCTTCTTCCTTGATCCGCTATTCTTAGATATTTTGAATGTCCAGATATGTTCTGGGTTTTTGTTGTGCCTCCGAAGCGGCAACAGAGACAGCTTTTATGATGACATGAGGACACCGGATCAGTCACGGTACTTGGAATTTCACAAGGCAGTCGAAAATGTTTTGTAATTGAAATTTAGTGTTAACCCATTGAATGGTTCTGTGTTGTCACCTTACTTGGCCATTCCCTGACATGGCATCTTGCTCTGCTGAGTAAAGGCATTCACAAATGACTGCTACTACAATTGGGATACAATTGGTAATAAAAGCCAATCAATAATTACAACTAAGATTACAATGTCAGACATAACTTGTCAACAGGGTGTAATCAATACAAACTCTGTATTATGCCTTGATCAGTGTTTTTTTTTGCATGCGAGAGGAAAATGGGTGACCCACGGGTATTCAACTTTGCGTACCTTGCAGAAAAAAAGCAAATCGTGGCACTTTCTAGACTACCATATATATATTGGGTAGCTTGCATTTGAGCAGTTCGGGAGTCCCCAGCGCATGATGAAATCTGCGATCCACCCAACTTGGGATTTCAGGCATTTGCTGAACAATTGAGATGCATTTATTTTTGAAAAACATCTCAGGGCTGCTGAAATAACTCTTAACGAATAAATGACTCCATGAATGAAAGTTCAAGACACGCGGGTGACCGCACACCTGGAAGAGCGGTGCGAGGATGAACGAGGCGCCGCTGCCGCACACCCCGATTCCGGCCGCAAACGCTCGCCGCTTGTCAAAGTAGCGCCCCACCTCGGCGTTGGTGAGCGTGTAGGCGATGCCGCTCCCAACGCCTGTTCGTGGGGCAGTGCACGGCGGGGTCACTGAGGTCAGGAGGTCAGCTGACTCGGGTAGGGGAGGGGGGGGGTTAACGTTACCACATTTTTGGAAGGGCTCAACTGGGGAACCCGGCGACCCAGCTTCCATTCCGGTCTCATGGTCAACACCCAGTGACGATTATCTGAACTGGTCCTGGGCCTCCCCTAGATAGACTCAGCCCTAAACGAGTACCTGGTGCGGTGTGTAAACATCGCCACTGGGGAGACAAAGGCGGTCGGGCGCGGTGCTGGCCACCCACCCCCACGTGTGCTGTGCCGGTCTTCATAGGTGCTCGCTAACAGCACTCGCCCCAACAGCCTGTTAAAGGCTACACAGGGGATCTGTGTCTTGTTGTCAACTGGGACATACGGTGAGCTGGCATTCCCCATTAGCCCCGCCCACTTTACAATAGCCACGCCCACTATTCAGGTAGGCCCGCATCATGAATCGAGTGTAAGGCCAAAACTCCCTGAAAAAGGCAGCGTCATTGACGTCATTGACGAATGTGTTAAATTTTGTGTTGAGTTAAGCGGTGCCCTAAGGCCAGGGGTCTGCAAACCAAAATTACAAGAAGGGCAATTTTTTTGTTCAAATTGGGTTAAAAAAAAATAAACCCCCTCAATATTTCAAGAGCCGCAATGCGATGTGAATAAAGCCACGGAGCAGTCCTGAAAGAGCCACATGCAGCTCCTACCCCTGCCCTCGGCAAACCAGGTTTGTTTGTTGGCGGACATCCGTGAAAAAAGCGCACTGCAGCTTATCGGATTTCTCCAGGATAAATGAAGATTTCTGAGCCGGCTGGTCAGGATTGGGGAAAAACGTAGCCCCCTTTCACCCAGGCAACTGGAGAGCTTTACTCGGTGCCTATGCCAGAGTCCTATATAGACCCTGTGTTCGAATTCCAGTCTGCCACTTGCTCAACATCAATTGCGTTGTTGTTCTCAGCCTCATCACGAAGAACCGCACGTTGAAATGTTTACGTGTAAGCCAAGTGTCGATTCGCCTGTCGAAATTGCCTCATAATCATTGAATTATTTGCGTCAAACTTGAGCGTCGAATTCGGCAACGTTCCTGCGCAGAGCAATGTTGGTGCCGTTATCACGTGTTGTGCAAATATCGCTTGTTAATAAAGTCAACTTCGTCGCTTTTGTTTTTACATTACACGCTTTCATTTAACTCACACTCTCTGTTGTTGTTGTATGCTCAAATCTTGTAACTCAATTTTAACACACTTCCCAATGTGGCATCGACTGCAAACGTGGTATACTTATGTCATACTGATGACAATACTATATTCTATCGTAAAAAATAAATATTTATAAACAATCTTTTTTTATATGTTATGTTTCGGCTTGGGTCTAATTGTCCACGCTCAACTGACGTTGGCTGTAATTGCCCACGGCCCCCCTTACGTTGTGGCAAGCTTCGGGGCCACTTCCTGGAATCGTGGAGTTCTTCCATTACTTGTACATTTCATAAAAGCGTGTTTTATTTTAAAGTTTTTAAAAATATTGCTTATTTTATTTTATTTACAAACTAATCACGGCCCACGTAGTCGATCACTAACACACTCTCCTCTCGTCTGGATGGGCCGTGGTAGGCCAGCAGAGCATCGAGGGCAAGAAAATATGGCACCCCAAAGTCTCTGAATGAAAACAAAGATTGTGATGCATTGCAGAGACGTAAACAAAGATTGTGAGTCGTTGTAGAGACGTAAACAATTATTGTGAGGCGTTGCAGAGACGTTAACAAGGTGACAGTGAGATAACGTGAGAGAGATACATAGGTGTACGCGGCTGTTTCAGAGTGTTCGCCTCTAATCCGAATTCAATTCGCAGTGAGGGCTGATGTCAGTTGCGAGTGATATTTCTTTCAACCAGTCCTGGGTACCCGCATTCACCAAACCACACTGGCCAAGACAAGGTGAAGTATGTCTTGAATTTCCCATGATTAATTAAAAATAAAAAAAAATCTGTCGCTTTCTTCTCCACGTCAATTTCCTCTCTCTCTTTCTATTTCCCTGTATTCGCCTCGCATTGCAGGCCGTTTTTGCAGCAGCTTCTGCTGCACAGGGACACCTACCACTGTGGGTCCCCCTAGGCGTTGATCGCCGTAGAGCGATGGAATGGGTTGAGCTGAAGATGCAGGACGACGCTTTAAGAATTTTTTTTTCCTTAAAGGCCTTTTCTCCTGGTTAATTTTGTTATGTGTTCTAGGAGTGTGTGTGTGTGTTGGGGGGGGGGGAGGGTATTTGCATCCGTGGTTAAATCACGAGCTCGCGTGCTTAGCAGATGTTTTAGAATTGCGTGAGTTGTTTACTTGCTTTTAGCTCTGTGCGGTGCCTTGCGACCTTGGGGTGAGAGAGGCGCTTCGCAACCGCGCACTATTCTGATTGTTATTTTGAGTTTTCGCGATGCAGATTCCCCCATCCATCCTCTCGCGCGCACGCACTCACCCGTGACGAAGCCCACCGTGACGTAGAGATGCGTGATGTCCTGCGCCAGCATGCCCAGCATGGTACCCACGCCGCAGATGAGGCCGCCGACCATCACCACGCTGCGACTCGAGAAGCGAGCGGAGAGCGCCACGGCGAGGGGACCTGCGCGGGAGGAGGGCGCCGAGGGACCCGGCACGAGATGGGAAGTCAAACGGGGCGACGGAGGCCCTGCTGAGCGGCAAATCCTTATCTGTCAACGCCTTATCAGTGCCCTACCTTATTACAGAGCAATCCAGACCTTATTGGTCACCCCGTGCCCCTTGTAAATCTCAAGGCTCATCCCATCACAAGGGAGAAACACAAACAAATAGACGCAACTTTTTTTTTTGCCCGTATTGAAACGGCTGCACGCCGTATGAACCTGAAAACTCAATTTCCCTGTACAAGAATAAGAGTGAACTGTATGGATGGACAGGTATGCATACCTTTTTGCAAGGAATCAAGTCTGCATTCACCACACGTACTTGTCTCTGGTGTAGGCCAATGGGTCTCAAAGACAATCCCGTATATTATCAGAGCATGTTACATTTAAAGCTTTCGTGACTGCAGGGATTAATCTTCTTGGTTCTTTCGGTAAATTCAAGTAGAAGGGAAATAATAAAATAATAATAGTAAAACATAATAAAATAAAATTCTCACGACGTTTCGGCCACAACACAAGCAGCCGTCCTCAGGTGAAGAAACAGAACTGCCAATGAACACTGCTAAGCTTGTAACTGTACATCAGCATGATGTACATCATGCTAATCTCCCAGTTACATGCTAATTTCTGACTTTAACATCCTGCTAATCTCTCACATTAACACAGCTACTTCTTTTATACTTTTACGTGACTTTACCGAATAGAACCAAAGAGTATGGATCCTTGCAGTCACGAAAGCTTCAAATCTAGAACTAAATTCTTCTGTTGATATGTAAACTCCTTTGTCAAGGCGCTCTGCTCCTCCCACCCAGCTTAAAAGACGCTGCCAAGCTTAGCAGTGTTCATTGGAGCGCTGTCTTCCCGACAGCTCTGTTTCTTCACCTGAGGAAGGCTGCTTGTGTTGTGGCCGAAACGTCGTGAGAATGTTATTTTATTATTTTTATTATTTTATCAAGTGTAAATTTTTTTATTATTTTATTATTTCCCTTCTACGTGACTTTACCTAAATAACCAAGAAGAGCATGTTCTTATTCTTAGTTCTTTCGGTAAAGTCACGTTTATATATATTTTATTATTTTGTTGTTTCCCTTCAACGTGACTTTACCGAAAGAACTAAGAATATGAATTACTGCACTCACGAAAGCTTTAAATCTAAATTTAAGAGCATGTTCTGTTTGCATGTTCCTCACAAGTACTGCGTGTGGCTAATGCAGTAACTTGATTCCTTGCCAAAGCGATCTATTTGGTGTTTGAACATCTTTACACCTGTTTTATTGCCAAAAACGGTAAAACCTATTCTTATTTTTCATATCAACACAGACAACAATATTTACGCAGAGGTACTGCAGGGAATTGCAATGTTCGGCGAGCTTTACTTGAAATCTCCTCCACTTGAGCCAGCGGAGGAAATTCCACATTCCTATGACAGAGGACAATAACTGGTGCAAGATAACCACTGTTGATTTTCACAAAGCGGTCCTAATTTTATTGACCCAGGGGTGATGCTTCGCTGAGTAGACCACTGGCCAGGATGTGAACTCGGGAACTTTCTAATTATGATTCTCTGGCCCTAAATGTATTTGTTAATGACAATGTCTATTGCTCATCCGGTTGATATTCCCTTAAGACAACCTGGTGCTTTTCTAACTGAAGGGGTTTCGGAAGGACGTCTCTTCATGCCTCTGATAAGGGCACCATGTTTGTGTCTGTCCACTCCTGGATGAGAGCCGCCCCGCATCGTGCAATTCGCAGGGGTTAAAGGTTGTGGACCGTATTGCACCACGCTGTCCAGTGTGGCTCATTGAATGCGGGCAGCGTTGACATTGGAGCATAGCAGAAGTGCAGAACAACAGTGGGGGTTTGCTGCGCCGCCTTCTGGTGTCTGACAGGTACCCCTTCCCCCCAAGCATCCGTAAGGATGATTTGCATTGATTTAGTATCCAACGTCTCGGAAACTCGAAGCGCCTTACATCACATTTCATCTCAACCATTGCAATGCCCTGCTGCGGTTTAGCCAAGGGGACCCCCTAGTGGCAGCTGTCCCTTGGCTGCACGAGGTGTGCACATCGCCGGCCCGATGCTGCCGGTAGGGAGCAGACTGATGTGAGCGCCGCGCGGTGTTCGCCCACGGCATGTGGTGGATGACGAAGCGACGGCTCAATCGCCGAACCCACCGATGAAGAGGGACACGCCGTACATGATGGAGTTGATCCAGGCCGTGCGGCTGCGGCTCTCATCAAAGTAGTCGATGAACTCGACGAAGAAGACGCCGAAGCTCTTCTGCACGCCGTGCGTGAGCGACGTGGATATGAAGCAGCTGGCCACCACCACCCAGCCCCAGCCGCCATCCGGGGGGTTCTCGAAGCGTCTCGCGCCCATCGTCCGCCGCTCGAGAGGCACGGTCCTCGCGGTGGGGCGCCAGGCCGCTTGGGATGGACGCACGGGCGAGCGGAGTCGCCGACGACTGCACAGCAACGACGGTATCAAAAACAACGTAGTGCATAAACTAAGCAATTTTTCAAAATTTTATTTTACCAGGTTAAGGCCCACTAAGATATTTAGCTATATTTTGAGAGGTGAACTGGCCACAAATGAAAGCTCAAATAAGTTTCTCTATCATCACGTGCAAATTTATAGCAGCCAAATAGTGTAAACGCACGTTGATTTTAAATGTGGAGGGAAAACCGGAGCATCCGGAGGAAAATCCAAATGACTACGGGGAGAACATGCAAACTCCAAATATACTGGTCGGGATTGAACCCACAACCTCCTGTATGCCAGGCGAGGCGGTTAACATCTAATTTGTTCCTGCACTATATTATTTCCACTTATTCCCTGGTTCAAGATCAATATGTCATCATGGCCAAAGTTATTGATGCGAGGACATCTCGCGAACGCTTTCTACCCTCCGCCAGATTCTCCAGCTGTTGCACAGAAGACACGCGACCTCCAATATCGGCCCCAGCAGTATCCCACCATCTGCTCTTAGGTCGAGTTGCCACACTCTTGGAGGCTACTCGACTGCCTGTATCAGTAACCTGCCCTTCTCCATGCTCACTGATAAGTGTTACTCCCTCATATGTATGGGTTTTCTCTGGCTTTTCTGGCTTCTTTCCACACAAACCCAAATACTCAAAAATTAAATTCGCTAAGTATCTGCTGAAAGAACATTCCTGAGATTCACTGAGATATTCTTGAGTATATAATTGGCATTGTTATGAATAGAAAGTCAAGTTGTCTCCATACTTAAGGCAGTAAATCCGATATTCCAATAATCATGCCAAGTGTTTCCATATTTAAACCCACTGTTGATGTCCCAAGAGGTGATGCTTATTTGTATCTCTCCCAGAGGTATGATGGGCGAAGCTGACCTGCGACTTTAATTTGAGCTCCATATTGCAATTCTGAGATTACGTGACCAGCGTTTAAATGCAGCTGCATCTCAAGAGGTGGGTTCGGTACCACGCTGCCACTTCCCCGGTTTCCGTGGGAGGGTTTGAATGACCTCGAAGGCGGTCTGTTGACCTGGCTTAGCCGGCGGTCTGAGGACACTGCAGTGTGCAAGCGATGAGGCTGCTTTCTGGCTCGGCGCAAACGCCACACACCAAATAAGGAATCACCTTGTTCTCGTGCTGCAGTCTCCGTGTGCTGTCGCGTCAGGCGCTGAGCCTCGAGGGAAGTGACTCGTGGCAATGGGCCGCACCAGCTCAAGATGTTCCGCTGCAAGGCATCAAACTTGAGCACAAACACGTGGTGTTGGCGCGTATTCCACCGCTCTGCTGACACGGCGGATCGTGCTGAACTCATGTTCTCGAGACAGCTTTCTATTTTTTAAACTATTACAACAAATTTTTTAAAAATTCATTTTACCAGAAAAAGCCCACTGATCTACGTGGATCCTTTTCAGAAGTGACCCTGCCCACAATTATAGCTCAACGAAGTGGCTTATCACGTGGAAATGTATAGCAGCCAAATACTCCAAACGCCTGCTTCTAAATGTGGAGGACAAAACCGGAGGACCCGGAGACAAATCCACACGACCACGGTGAGAACATGCAAACTAAATTTACAGGCGTCAGGGTTGGTATCGAAACCACGACCTGCATACCAAGCGAGATAGGTTACATCTCACCACCATGACGCCCTTGCAGAGCGATGATGTGGCGGGTAGCGTAGTACTTGGTTTACCCATCAACTGAGCCAATTTGTTCAAACAAATAGATTGGATTGCTGAACCTGGTTGGTAATTTTACATTGATTTCGGTCATCATTCCCTATGAACCACTTTTTCTCATTTTAACCTACTGCATACCACATTCTACTATCTCACGTGAAAATGTGTAGTGTGGACATCCTTAGCAGTGGTGCTCATTTAATCCATACAGTAAGAATTATGGACTGAGTCAACTCTTGACCGTGTTTGAACCCAATGACTTGATCGCGATTTGTGCTCTCTGATTGGAGTGCCAGCCAAACGGACGTGGTTAAAGGTTAATTTTACTTTAATAGGTCACGATGACTTGCTCGGAATTAATATGTCCGAAGGTTACGCGGACGTGTCCCCAGTGTGCAACACGTCGATACAAACTAAAAGTTATATTATAGATTAACAAGCATGGGCAGGGTGACTGGGTTTATCCAAGTACAAACACTGATAGATTACTTAGATGTCAGGACGGTGGTGCAGCACACGGGTTAATACATTCACTCAGACAATGGGTAACTGCTTACTCGGTCGTACAGCAGGGGCTTCCGAGCTGAAGAAATACGTTGAATTCTCAGCCGGGAGTCGACTCAGCCCATCGATAGCGCTGCTAATGGGAGCGCTCTGTTGGATGAGGTCGCAGGGAACCCAGAAAGCGAGCGTTGTGTTAAAGATAGACCTGGTTCCACCATAGGAATGTGACATTTCAACACTCGCGTACAATCAACAGTGGGGATAGACGCTGTCCAATACTAAAGAGAGAGTGAGAGAGATCATGGAGATTATTTGAATCCCTAGTGAGTGACTGCCGGTCCGTACACACTTGTGGACTTGCTGTCAGTCGTCCAAATGAACCTTATTATGAAAAGCTAAGGGTCGATATTTACCGGTGGTTGTGTACGGAAGGTCTGACAATAACGTCGTTTAACACCACCATCATTGAATAATAACCCATAACTCTGTGTCATGCCCCATGCGGCACTGTAGTTAAATATTATTTAGTTTATCTCATGGGAAGGCTACAGTGGTAATCTAGTAGAGAGAGAGACTCTGTCCTGTTTATGCAATGAGGTTTTGTTGAAAAGAGATTTATATACGAAGGTGAAAGTTCACCTATTGTACCACACCCTGCTAGATGGCCTTCAAGTACTGCACATAAACAGCTGTTTTCTCGCTTGGAGATGAGTCGGCCGTACCGGTGAGATGTAAATATTAGCCTGGGTTGCATAGGCGGAGTTTGACTTCTATATTTGGGGGGAAGGGGAGGGGGGGCAGACGTTCGCTTTGTCCTTCACATTAGGAATCGCGGGTGCATATAATTCATTTACTTTCTAAATCTTAATTGTAAACTACTGAAAATAAATTAATAAAGGTGTGCAGTTTGGGGGGGGGGGACATTGCCCATCCCCCCCTGTGCCCCCCACCCCCCATGCTGTGCCCCCCACCCCCCATGCTGGATCAATATTGGAAAAAGTGTCCCAAACAGCACGAGAATCATTGCTAAGATTTTTCCCGTTTATTTTATTTCTTCACATTTGTTACGTTTATGCCATTTTTATGTATTGTGCGTTTGTCATTATATTAAATCGTTTGTTGTTAGAGTGATAAGTCAATAAATATATCGTAGTCTGTGTTTTCCGGTTGCCTGGGTGAAGAGCGGCCTATATGTCCTTGCCAAATCCGGGCCAGCTGGCTCAAAAATTCAACAGAGACTGTTCCCCACCATGAGAATGTGGAATTTCCAACCATTGCCTCAGTGAACTCAAGGGAGGCGAATGTGGTCTGGCCGCTTCGTCTTACGAGCAGCAGTGCACTGGGTGACATTTCCCTCTTGACGATTGCTTGTTTTCATCGCATTCTCCCCGCAAACCAAAAAATAAACGCCGTGAAGTCTCCATTGCCGACAATGGATTCTGCCACGCGTTTTGAGGAACATCTTACGATGAAGAGCAAGCCACCGAGAAGACAATATGATCTCCACATCATTCGACCTCCTTTGCCAGTACAAAATATAAGAGTAGGGGTTTTCCCCCTTTTTTCTGGCAACAAAACTGAAACCTTTTTTTTTACAAGGAATCACGTGATGCATTAACCACAATACTTGTGGTCAAAATGCAAGCAAAAAAAACACTCTGATAATATGATGCATTGTCCTTGAAACTGATTGGTCCACACCAGAGACGGCTTTCTTTTGAGCCTCGTCTCAATTGGTGCTAGACCAGAGGACGCCAAAAGGCCTTTTGGCGCCAAAAGAAAGCCGTCTCTGGTGTGGACTAATCAGCTTCAAGGACAATGCATATATTATCAAAGTGTGTGTTTTTGTTTGCATTTTGACCACAAGTATTGTGGTTAATGCACGCAAGATTCCTCGTAAAAGGGTTTCAGTTTTGTTGCCAGAAAAAAGGGGAAAAACCCCTATTCTTATGATCTCCTCACTTTGACTTGACTACAGCAAGATGCGTGAACTCGGAAGAAGACTATCCGGGCAAGGTAAACAAAGCGGTTCTCGAAGAATGCACGTTAATGGTCTGATTTGACTTCACCAACTTGGAATTACAACCCAGCCAATATTTGACTTTTGCAATTAAAAGTGTACGTGACTTTGAAATATAATAATAATTCAGTTTAGCCAGGAAAGCCTCACCAAGTCTTAAGAATGTTAGGCCAATCTCATTAATGAGCGTTCGGCTTGTTCAGAGAGCCAGATTGTAACAATATTTACACTCTGGTTCTGTGATCTGTTAGCTTCTATCATATGGTCGATAACGAGGGTCAAGGGGCCTTTTTCATATTACGTAAGTTTATTCCCCCCACCCCCGCAATGCCGATTGGCTACGTAGGGTGCGAAAGAAGTTCAACATACATGATACATACATGTGCTACGAAGAGGGGCCATTGCCCAAAATGTCACCTATCATGTTTTTTTGTAATTTAAGGCCACAGTTTTATTGACGAATGTTTTTTTTTTGTTGTGTTTGTGCACCACGAAGCAATGTGACAGCAGCATCAGCAAGTATTTTTTTTAAAATAAGAGATTAAATTCATAACCCCCCCCCCCACCCCAGTTACATGAAACGCTTTGAATTATTTTCGGCTGTCGCTGCCATAAATGACAAACTCTGGGAAATGGTCACTTCAGCGGTATCTCGTACCGGCTGGTGCATGTGCTGCAAGGAAGCGACTTGTTCTAGACACCAGAGCCGAATCACAATAAAGTTCCGGTGATCAGTTTCTTTTTGTTGTTGCCAAAAACCAATCGGTAACTCTTGCTCTTCCACCAACATGTTAAAGAATCCCAGCATTTTTTTATGATCAAATGTACTTTTTTTTAAAAAGAGAATGGCTAAAATTGAGCACCTCCTTTTTTAACAGGTCAACAGGAGAGACTGACCCTCTCCATATGAATTTGGAATTTACAAACCAGCTCTTGGCTGCGAATAAAACTAAGCTTCACCTACCACTCGCGGGAGAAAAGGAGACTCGAAAACTTTGAACTATAACAAAACGATTCACGAATGCAAAAAAACTCAGCTCACCGTCGTGCTCAACTCACATCTGGTGGCGACGTTGCCATTCACGAATACAAAAACTCAGCTCACCGTCGTGTTCAACTCACATCTGACGGCGCCGTGTGACCCCAACGGTGGCGAGGATCCCCGTTCCCGCCGCGCTCGCGATTCCGTGGAGCGCGCCCTAACCCCTTGCTGGCGATGGCGAAGCCGGCCGGGTTTTAAAGTGCGTCCCTGGAACGCAGATAACAACAACAACACCACCACCACACACACACAAAAAACCGCTGAGGCTTGCACGTTGGGCGGCACCCTCCTCCCTCACCTCGCTCCGGGGGATGGAGCAAAGGTACCGTTCCATGGATGCGAGCACATACCGACCGCCAAACGCGCCCTCCTCCCTTCCCCGTCGGCGCCGCCCCTTAATGATTCTCTCGTGCTCTCTTTACCTCGGGGAAAATCCTACCCGTTCCAAGACGAACGTTGTTCGCAAAAGACGTTCGAGACATTTAAGCGACTTGCTTGAGCGTGTCTGCGACGTGCGGGAGGAAACTGGAGTGCCCATCGAAAAAAAAACCCGCACACACACCCCATGCATATGCAATGCTGGGGTGTTACGTGTTCCACATGTAGACATTCCAGTAATCTACCGAAGCCGGTAACTGCTGATGAGGCATTATAATTTAATGTTCAGCGTGTTATGAGGTCACTGTTACGGTGTTTAATTTTTGAAAATTAAGTTTATGGAATTGGTTTAATTCAAAAATGAAACAAATGCATATTTTTCCACGTCACACTTAAAATGTGAAAATGACTCGCATATCAGTAGCGTGGGTTAAACGCCAGGAAAGGGTGAGGCAATGCGTGCAGGTCATGATACGCAGCCTACTTTAATAGCGTTCCTTGTGAGGTCAAATCAATCTCATATCAATGTGGAAAAAAGTGTGTTATTATATAAATGATTGAATAATCTTATCTTTCCAAATTATAAAACATGGGGTTGAAGCCACATTTTCGGTGCAGCCTTATGCAAGTCCAGCGTGTGTGGAGGGTCCATGCCATCTCTGTGTGATCCACTAACCCCGTCTGCCAGTCTCCGGATTACTCTCTGCCGCACCTCCAAACGGCGCCGTACAATTAAAGTCGCATCCAAACGCAAGATGAGCACGCGCGCGTGCGTGTGCGTGTGTGCGTGCGTGTGCGTGTGTGTGCGTGCGTGTGTGTGTGCGTGTGTGTGTGCGTACGTGTGTGTGCGTGTGTGTGTGCGTGCGTGTGCGTGTTATGTGTCGTACTCGCGTGCTCGCTAACAGCACATTTGCCAGCGGTGTGTGTGCAGGCTACACGGGGGATCTTTGTACTGCCGTATGCTGTAAATAACTCAGCATATTATAAGTGTTGTTACTAACATACACTTGCATTTTTTTATCCTGTGTGAACATTACTGCTTTTTACTGAAGTCAGACTGAACCTTAGCAGTAGTAATAATAAAATTACATTAACCAAACACATTTCACAACACTTCTCCCAAGGCATCGTACACTCTAAACAAGAGTGCAAATTAACTCCAAAGCCACAACTGTAAATTGATGTGACTGTTTAAAAACGGGATTTTTTTACTATTATATAAAAGTGTACTTTTATTTTAAAAAATAATACAATTTAAAAGTATGAGGTTAAATAAATGAATGTTAAGACGTTATTTAGAATCAGAATATTTATTCATTCTGGAGGAATCCGATGAGCTATGAAGCTCTTCTTCACAGATGTCCAGTAGGGGCGGGATAAGAACGTTACAAGAACAAACAGTTACAAAATCACGATAGTTGTGCAAAGTACAAGAAAGGTCAACAAATGACCCAAACACAAAATAAAACTACACCATCCCCAAGGCAAAGCCCACCGATATATTAACTTGTTTTTCAGAAGCGACCTGGCCACAAATTATAGCTCAACAAAGTGGCCCATCATTTGGACATTTCTAGCAAGCAGAGATCTAAATAATCTGAATGCATGTTTCTAAATGTTTCTAAATGTGGAGGGAAAAACCGGAGGAAAAAATGCACACGACCACGGGGAGAGAGAGACATGCAAATTCCAAATATTGAAAACCATTGCTGGACTGAGTTCCATGCTTGGCATGGGGAGTGAGTTCCATGCTTGGTTTGGTCGAGTAAGTTCCATGCTTGGCATGGGGAGTGAGTTCCAGGTTGTCTTGGAGAGTGAGTTCCATGCTTGGCATGGGGAGTGAGTTCCATGCTTGGCATGGGGAGTGAGTTCCAGGTTGTCTTGGGGAGTGAGTTCCAGGTTGTCTTGGGGAGTGAGTTCCAGGTTGTCTTGGGGAGTGAGTTCCAGGTTGTCTTGGGGAGTGAGTTCCAGGTTGTCTTGGGGAGTGAGTTCCAGGTTGTCTTGGGGAGTGAGTTCCATGCTTGGCATGGGGAGTGAGTTCCATGCTTGGCATGGGGAGTGAGTTCCAGGTTGTCTTGGGGAGTGAGTTCCAGGTTGTCTTGGGGAGTGAGTTCCAGGTTGTCTTGGGGAGTGAGTTCCAGGTTGTCTTGGGGAGTGAGTTCCAGGTTGTCTTGGGGAGTGAGTTCCAGGTTGTCTTGGGGAGTGAGTTCCAGGTTGTCTTGGGGAGTGAGTTCCAGGTTGTCTTGGGGAGTGAGTTCCATGGTTGAGGGCCATGAACACTTCGGTTGAACTCCATGAGGCGAGCGAGAGGCAGAAAAATATCACGGACGGGGAGCGAGCGAACACGCAGTTCTCACAGACTCTGAGGGCGCCATCGCATTTAAAGCCGTCATGGTTACAAGGAAACTCCCTACATTTGATTCTTCTGCACCACAGAGGTAGTTTAGAACAGGAATGATGACTACGTTGAGTATTGAACGCGGGCAAGCACCGTTCTTCAGGACCTCTTCGACGCTACGCGTGAGGTCATCAGGAGGCCCAACGGACATTCTTGTACTCGAATGGTCTCCTGCATGTGTTGTATCTTTTTCCATTAATTGTTAAAAAATATATATATAATAATGGTGAATTTCTGTGTTGGGCGAGGTGACTGACTGCCCAGTAAACATGCCAGCATTGGGCCAATGTTGGCACGTGATTGGAACAGTTGTCCAGACGTTGGCCCATGTTCACTGGGTTGGTCGCTCATTGAACATCGGTGTCATCCAAGCACAGCCTGGAGTTTAGATCAGTTTGCAGATGTCTGCGTTCTTGTGAGCCATTTTGCTTGTTTTAAGTCTTGTATGGATCTGCATCTGTGATTGTAACCTCTGTGGGGAGCGGTGATGTAGTGGTTAGCGCGCTGCGCTACGAACCCGGCGACCCGGGTTTGATTCCCGCTCACGGCCAACACCAGTGACGATTATCTGAACCGGTCCTGGGCCTCCCCTAGGTCGACTCAACCTCAAATAAGTATCGTCACTGGGGAGACAAAGGCGACCCGACGTGCTACTGGCCACCCACTCCCTCGTGTGCCGTGTCGGCCTTCATAGGTGCTACTCGCTAACGGCACTTGCCCCAACAGTCTGTTGAGGCTACACGGGGTATCTTTGTCTTTGTAACCTTTTCCCTATTTACCCCCCCCGTCCCCCACTTTCTCTCACTCACATGTCTCCCCTGCTTTCTCAAGCTAAACAACAACAAGGTCTGCTGTGCAGAGATATCTTGTGTTTTCTTCTGCCCCTAAAGCACACAAGCAGCTTTGATTTTGTGCAAACAGTTGTAAAACATTGCCAGTGACTTACGGACTAGTTTTCAGGGAGTGCTGCCCGTCACCTACCCCGTCCTTCACCACACGGTGTGCGTTTTGTCAGCCACACGCGCACACGAAAAACACACCGGACAAAACTCCAGCATGGTTTTAAAAACGAGCTGCACATTTTCACATCTCGTCTCTCTCATGAACGTGGACACGAACAAAAGGACATGGAACGCAAGCTGAACATTGGAAAAGAATCGCGAGAGAGATGCATGCTGGGAATTGCACTGAGAGACGGAAAGAGAAACACGTGGATCGGGGAAGACGCAAATCAGGGACGTCGTATTGGCTCTAACACGTATACGTGTTAAAGTGATAATTGGTAGTTGTTGGTCCAAAGAATGTAATTATGTTTAAGTTAAATAATGCTCTTACGTTTGTGCATTAAAACTAAAACAGTTGTGTTGACAAAATTAGAAGAAGTGATATTTCCCATTTACACAGCGCACTTGTGTTAAATGAATGAACTGCAGTTGTGTTGCTTCTGCAGTACCGCACTTTGGTCAGCAGGTGGAGCTATATCTGTGCATGCGCAGATGGAAAGCACATCCAACGATCAACTTTGATCCTTTAGCTCACTCAAAGTCCCTCATCGCCGTTTTGTGCAGTCA
This sequence comes from Petromyzon marinus, assembly GCF_048934315.1. Classification (NCBI taxonomy): domain Eukaryota; kingdom Metazoa; phylum Chordata; class Hyperoartia; order Petromyzontiformes; family Petromyzontidae; genus Petromyzon; species Petromyzon marinus. The sequence continues at coordinate 2,659,479 of NC_133710.1, read as the reverse complement.
AATGCAACATTTCACAATCAACGTTTTGTCTTTGTGGACACAGAGGTGAGGTATTTTACTTTTTATGCATTTATATAGGCTAGAGGCTGTCAGTAGATGGTTTATCGCGGATGTCGAGTTTTGTATGGTATTTTAATGAAGTTGCCGCATTCCTCGTGTGGTTTTCGCATTTTTCTTTGGTTCTTTCGGTAAAGTCACGTAGAATGAGAATAAAATAATAAATTGATAAAATAACACAATAATATTCTCACGACGTTTCGGCCACAACACAAGCGGCCTTCATCAGGTGAAGGGACGAGACTTATACATGACTTATACACGAAAGCTTTAAATCGAAATTTCGCATTTTTGTTAGTTAGGCCTATAACGTTACATTCGTGTGTTTCGATCTTATGTAATATATATACTTGTTGAACTTTGATGTGAATTTCCCCACACAAAGACACAAATTACTTATTAAATTGCTAGTTAATAAGAGTTTCTCCATTTATGTGTTAACGGATTGTGTGTAATGTTACTGTATTAAGCAAAGCACTTTTTCACATTTTAGTAATGTTATCAGTTTTAATAACTGTCTCAAATAATGGTGTTGAGCATTTTTATTTAATGTCAAATGTTAACACTCAAACTTTGGAAGACCCAAATAACAGCTATAAACACATTTAACACATGAATAAGATGGCATTGATGTTAGCTAACAAGTAATGTAAGCTTGGCGGTTAGGCCTAATCTAAAGTGTAAACTATTTATCAAGGATATATACAGATTTTTACTGTATAGCATACCACTTATTAATAATTTATGAACCTATTAACTAATAATTTATAAATGACTTATATCTGAATTAACAAAACAATACAAACATTTAGCATATCACTTATTAGTCATTTATGAATGTATAGTTATGTTTTGTAAATGATTAGTTAATCATTAACTAATAACCTTATAAGTGACTTATAACTAATTTAACAAAACATTCATAAAATGTTAGCACATTACTTATTAATCATTTATGAATATAGACATGTTTTGTAAATTATTAGTCTATCATTAACTAATAACTTATGTCACTTATAACTGAACGTTATTATATCGTGTTACAGTGTTGTTTATATTATTATTCTTTGGTGACTTACATCTTTTTTTCTCACAGAGTTTTGGAGTTCTAGAGTCCTACATGTGACTGTGCAGAGATTGTGGCTCGTCTCACATATCTAGATCAAAACTTTTAAAACACTTCAGGTTGGTACATGGACAATATGGCCGCAGACACGCATATCCATGCGCATATTCTTACTGTCCATGCACTTTTAAAACCTGGAATGCACTGCGGTCCCACTTATGCAGATCACATGGAAGTGAGCAGCAACCTCAAAAACAAAATTCTAGCGAAAGTGCAAAGATAAATTGTCATGTTTGTGGTGTTACTGACATTCCTTCAGTAAATGATTACTTTCTCCACATAAATAAGCATTTGCGCAGTCATGAAACAGTAAGTTGTATGTTTAAGGACTGCTCGTTTAAATCAAATGTGTATAGCACATTCAAATCACATAAGAGGCGAAAACATTGTCAGTGTTCGTTGACTGATTTTAAGGAAGGAATAGTGAAAACACAAGAGGTAAGAGGAATATCTGATGACACTCTTTCAAACGAAGAAATCAATACATCTACGTTAGAGGAGGATTCCAGTTGTATTGATACAGGAGAGGTTCCAGAGAACTTGCCAAAGTTGGTAGAGCTTAAATTTGCTTCATTGGTGTTGAAGCTGGAGAATCACTATCATGTCCCAGGCACAGCTGTCGATGAGTTGTTGGAGGACTTGCATTATTTACTGAGTGATGCTTCCTTCCCTTTGTCATACAGAATTATTGTAGACACCTTACAAAAGCACAGGATTGACAATGATGAGTTTCTAGTCAAAGACCTTGTTAACATCTTTAAGTACAACAAATCTTTTACTTACTGCAATAAAGCATGGTGGTCCACTAGCCTCTGCATTTAAGCGTAAAGAATATTACAGGGACAATTTTTAAAGTTGTAGACTCCGTGGAGTATGTTCTTGAGGCCAAGGGAAACAGAACTTTTCAATATGTTCCAATACTTGAGTCTTTACAGAATCTACTTGGTCAGAATGACCTACTATACAAAGTGGTCGAAAGTCACAGTTCTCAACAGTTAAGAAGAGATGTCCATCAGTACAGGTCAATTCAGGATGGTCAGTTTTTTAAAGCAAATAATTTCTTCTCAGATGAGTTGAGGATATCTGTGTGCTTATATGTCGATGACTTTGAAATTTGTAACCCTCTCGGGACATCAAGAAAGAAGCACAAGATATGTGCAATCTACTGGATTTTGGGTAATGTGCCATCCATGTTTCAGTCAACTTTGTCTTCAATTTATCTTGTCGTTTTGTGCAAAACAGAAGACATGATAACATACGGATTTGAGAAAATCTTGCGACCTCTTTTGCAAGATCTCCAAACTTTGGAACAGCAAGGTGTGTATGTCCACCAGCTGGGAACATTCCTTAAAGGAACAGTTCAATGTGTTGTGGCCGATAATCTTGCTGCACATTCAATGGCTGGCTTCATTGAGAACTTTTCAGGAGAGTACTGTTGTCGATTTTGTACAGCTTCTCGTGCAGATTCTCAGACCAATGAAGTGAATGCAGGTGAATTTACACTAAGGACTGCAGAAGAACACCAAGGACATGTGAAACTTGCAAAGGAGAAAGGTGTGAATGTCATGGCTGTGAAAAAAGTATGTGTTTTCAGTGACAGCCTTAGCTACTTTAATGTTACAACAGGCTATCCTCCTGATTTGGCTCATGATCTTTTTGAAGGCATAGTACCAGTTGAGCTGGCAGAGTGCTTTTCTGTAGTTATTTCAATATAAGATATTGTCTCTTGATCTGCTCAATGAACTCATCCATAATTTTCCGTACAAGTGGGGTGATAAGACAAATCGACCTCAATTGGTGCCACAGACATTTGCAAGGAGAAAATCAGTTGGTGGCAATGCGCATGAAAATTAGTGTCTGTTAAGACTGCTGCCATTTATTATTGGGCATTTGGTGCCTGCAGATGAACCTGTGTGGCTTTTGATTTTAGACTTGAAGGATATTGTGGAACTGGTTGTGTCTTCAGTTCATACAGATGAGACCATTGCATATTTGGAATGCAAGATCTCTGAACACCGTCAGAAGTATCAGGAGCTTTTCCCACTTAAACAGCTGCTTCCAAAGCATCACTTTTTGGAGCACTATCCAGAAATGATTCGCTGCTTTGGTCCTTTAGTTTTTCTTTGGACATTGCGTTTTGAAGCTAAGCATAGCTACTTCAAACAAGTAGCTAGGCACACAAATTGCTTCAGGAACATAACACTAACTTTGGCAAGAAAACACCAATTGATGGTTGGATATAGCCTCCACATACCCAGCCCTGAAAAGACCACCTTACAGGTCACACGTGTCTCTACCATCACGGTTGAGGTCATGAAAGAGGATGTCGTACGTTGCCTTAATTCTAGATATCCTGGCATCACCACTGTCAATGTTGCTCAGAATGTTTCTTATGATGGCATTATGTATCGAAATGGCATGATAATTGCCCATGGGTCTCTTGGTGGACTTCCAGAATTTGCAGAAATTGCTCAAATTTGTATCATCGAAGACAACCTTGCTTTCATTGCCAATAAAATGTGTTCATGGTAACGAGAGCACTTCAGGGCGTTTGAATTGGTACCAACTCTTGAAATGTGCTTAATTACCCTCAATGAAATTTTGATTTAAAGCTTTCGTGACTGCAGTAATTCATATTCTTAGTTTTTTCGGTAAAGTCACGTTGAAGAGAAACAACAAAATAACAAAATATATATAAAAAATAAAAAATTCTCACGACGTTTCGACCATAACTCAAACGGTCATCATCAGGTGTGTCGGTTTGCATAAATTTATTTTGAAAAGGGATATTTATTTATTTATTTATATATAACAAATAACGTTTGCGTCACGCGCAACGATTGGCAGTTTGCCAGGACTAGTCCATCTATTTTTTGAAAAGAGGAGGGGGGAGACGAAATTTGTTTTTATGTATGTTGTCTGAAAGCCACTGTAAGCGTGAACAATCAATCAAGAACTGAAATGATTTATCAAATCTTTCCAATGATTGCTAAGATAGAATCCATCTTCTCGGTTGAAATTGTCTCTGTGCTTGTATATGTGGATAGCCTCATGAACGAATCTCTCATGGAAGCCAGATGGCTTACAAAGAACCTCCGTCTTGGAAAAGTCAATGGCATGTGAGCCTACTGAATTAGAACAATGATCTGCTACGGCCGAGGTGTTGGTCCTACCGTGTTTAAGGTCTGCTTTATGTTCACGAATGCGGTCCGAGATATGGCGTTTGGTTTCTCCAATGTAACTACTACCACAGAGGCAACTTAGTTTGTAGACACCAGGGTATTGTATGTCCGGAATCACATCTTTTACAGACGGAACCAGATCACGGATTTTATGTAATGTGTTGAAACGGACCTGGATCTTGTGTTTATTCAAGATTTTGGAGATCTTTTTTGTGATCCCAGCAATGTAGGGTAAAGTGATGGTTTTGAAAGGCTCCTCAAGAGGGTTTTTTCTTCATGGTTTGAGTGATAGCTTTGCGGATTGTATAGTCGGAGTAACCATTAGCCCTAAGAGCTTGGTGTACGTGCTTGAGTTCACTGCTTATGTGTTCCTGGTCGGATATGCATTGGGCTCTATGATACAGAGTCTTGATGAGAGAATTCTTCTGTGATGGATGGTGGTGGGAATCCGGTTTCAGATAAGCATCCGTATGGGTAGCTTTCCTGTAGACAGAGTGGCTCATTGAACCATCAGGTCTCTTTTTAATTAGGACATCCAAAAAAGGTATCTTGCCATCTATTTCGACTTCCATGGTAAATCTGATGGCTGGGTGTATGGAATTGATGTGGTCGAAGAATTGGTCTAGAGCAGGCCGGCCATGTGGCCAGATGACAAAAGTGTCATCCACGTACCTCTTCCATAAGGTTGGGCGCAGAGTGGCAGTCTGGATGGCGTCAGTCTCAAATTTCTCCATGAAAATGTTAGCTATAACTGGAGAAAGGGGGGAGCCCATTGGGGTGCCCTCAGTTTGTTTGTAGAAAGTTCCATTCCAAGTGAAGTATGTATTGGTTAAACAGTGTCTCACCAGGGGGGGTACCTCAGTGTTTAGTCCTTGATGAACCAAGTCTTCAATGATTGCAATGGTGTCAGGTACAGGAACCTTGGTGAATAAGGAAACTACATCAAAACTGACAAGCAGGTCGTCTGGGGACAGGGAAATACCCTTGATTGTTGATACCAGGTGAGTAGAATTTTGTACCGCAGAGGTGGTTTTTCCAGTGAAAGGACGCAGGATTTCAGACAAAAAACGAGCTAGTTTGTAGGTGGGGGAGCTGATAGTAGAGACTATGGGACGAAGAGGTGTATCAACTTTATGTATTTTTGGTAAGCCGTATAATCTTGGTGGCCTGGCAGCAGAAGGTTTCAACGAAAACTGTTTAGATTGATCAATTAATGCGGTTGAATCAGAAATTATTTTGTTGGTTTGTGTGACGAGGCTGTTGGTGGGATCTCTTTTTATTTTTGTATAACTACCATCGTCGAGTAATTCTTTAATTTTGTTGTTGTATTCTATTTTATCCATGATAACAGTAGCGTTGCCTTTGTCAGCTGAAAGAACTACAATATCATTCCTCTTTTTTAATTTATATAATTCAAAACGCTCATCTTTGCTGAGGTTGCTAGCTGGCATCTTAGCGTTTTTGAGGGTTGCAGCGATTTCAGATTTTGCTACGTCTGCAGCGATGTGACCCAGGCCCCTGAGAGCAACGTCTACTTGGGCAATTATATCATTAACTGGTATGTGTTTAGGTGTGACTGCAAAGTTTAGACCTTTAGCTAAAACGGATTTCAAACCATCGGAAATAGAACTGTTACTGCGATTAATTACGACTTTATTAACGTCTAACTTTTTGGTGTATGGGTCCGGTCTTTTGTTGAAGAGGAGGTTAAATTTGGAAATCAGGTTTTCCTTACATTTGGTCGACATAGTAGCAGCTGAAGAGGCAGTCATATTGTCTACATGTTCCCAATCCGATGTGGACATTATTGCCGTCAATGATAAGTGTGATTTGTAGAGTGTCTTGTCTAACTGATCTAGTTCTGTGCGTATAAGTCTGATTTTTTCTGAGATAAGAGCTAAGCTAGTTTTGAAAAGAATTCGTTTCGCATTAGAAGAAGTTACAGTAGCAGAGGTGAGTGTAAATGCGATTGGTATTACCCCAGAGTCGCGGGATCTCTTCAGGAAGGTGAGAGACTCGATCAGCTGAGCTTTCTTATCCCGGAGTTTGTTGAACGATCTTAAAGTTATGTGAAAACCCTCCCCGTAGAGGCGATTAAATTTTGATTTAAAGCTTTCGTGACTGCAGTAATTCATATTCTTAGTTTTTTCGGTAAAGTCACGTTGAAGAGAAACAACAAAATAACAAAATATATATAAAAAATCAAAAATTCTCACGACGTTTCGACCATAACTCAAACGGTCATCATCAGGTGTGTCGGTTTGCATACATTTATTTTGAAAACGGCATATTTATTTATTTATTTATATATAAAAAATAACGTTTGCGTCACGCGCAACGATTGGCAGTTTGCCAGGACTAGTCCATCTATTTTTTGAAAAGAGGAGGGGGGAGACGAAATTTGTTTTTATGTATGTTGTCTGAAAGCCACTGTAAGCGTGAACAATCAATCAAGAACTGAAATGATTTATCAAATCTTTCCAATGATTGCTAAGATAGAATCCATCTTCTCGGTTGAAATTGTCTCTGTGCTTGTATATGTGGATAGCCTCATGAACGAATCTCTCATGGAAGCCAGATGGCTTACAAAGAACCTCCGTCTTGGAAAAGTCAATGGCATGTGAGCCTACTGAATTAGAACAATGATCTGCTACGGCCGAGGTGTTGGTCCTACCGTGTTTAAGGTCTGCTTTATGTTCACGAATGCGGTCCGAGATATGGCGTTTGGTTTCTCCAATGTAACTACTACCACAGAGGCAACTTAGTTTGTAGACACCAGGGTATTGTATGTCCGGAATCACATCTTTTACAGACGGAACCAGATCACGGATTTTATGTAATGTGTTGAAACGGACCTGGATCTTGTGTTTATTCAAGATTTTGGAGATCTTTTTTGTGATCCCAGCAATGTAGGGTAAAGTGATGGTTTTGAAAGGCTCCTCAAGAGGGTTTTTCTTCATGGTTTGAGTGATAGCTTTGCGGATTGTATAGTCGGAGTAACCATTAGCCCTAAGAGCTTGGTGTACGTGCTTGAGTTCACTGCTTATGTGTTCCTGGTCGGATATGCATTGGGCTCTATGATACAGAGTCTTGATGAGAGAATTCTTCTGTGATGGATGGTGGTGGGAATCCGGTTTCAGATAAGCATCCGTATGGGTAGCTTTCCTGTAGACAGAGTGGCTCATTGAACCATCAGGTCTCTTTTTAATTAGGACATCCAAAAAAGGTATCTTGCCATCTATTTCGACTCCCAGCCATCAGATTTACCATGGAAGTCGAAATAGATGGCAAGATACCTTTTTTGGATGTCCTAATTAAAAAGAGACCTGATGGTTCAATGAGCCACTCTGTCTACAGGAAAGCTACCCATACGGATGCTTATCTGAAACCGGATTCCCACCACCATCCATCACAGAAGAATTCTCTCATCAAGACTCTGTATCATAGAGCCCAATGCATATCCGACCAGGAACACATAAGCAGTGAACTCAAGCACGTACACCAAGCTCTTAGGGCTAATGGTTACTCCGACTATACAATCCGCAAAGCTATCACTCAAACCATGAAGAAAAAACCCTCTTGAGGAGCCTTTCAAAACCATCACTTTACCCTACATTGCTGGGATCACAAAAAAGATCTCCAAAATCTTGAATAAACACAAGATCCAGGTCCGTTTCAACACATTACATAAAATCCGTGATCTGGTTCCGTCTGTAAAAGATGTGATTCCGGACATACAATACCCTGGTGTCTACAAACTAAGTTGCCTCTGTGGTAGTAGTTACATTGGAGAAACCAAACGCCATATCTCGGACCGCATTCGTGAACATAAAGCAGACCTTAAACACGGTAGGACCAACACCTCGGCCGTAGCAGATCATTGTTCTAATTCAGTAGGCTCACATGCCATTGACTTTTCCAAGACGGAGGTTCTTTGTAAGCCATCTGGCTTCCATGAGAGATTCGTTCATGAGGCTATCCACATATACAAGCACAGAGACAATTTCAACCGAGAAGATGGATTCTATCTTAGCAATCATTGGAAAGATTTGATAAATCATTTCAGTTCTTGATTGATTGTTCACGCTTACAGTGGCTTTCAGACAACATACATAAAAACAAATTTCGTCTCCCCCCTCCTCTTTTCAAAAAATAGATGGACTAGTCCTGGCAAACTGCCAATCGTTGCGCGTGACGCAAACGTTATTTGTTATATATAAATAAATAAATAAATATCCCTTTTCAAAATAAATTTATGCAAACCGACACACCTGATGATGACCGTTTGAGTTATGGTCGAAACGTCGTGAGAATTTTTGATTTTTTATATATATTTTGTTATTTTGTTGTTTCTCTTCAACGTGACTTTACCGAAAAAACTAAGAATATGAATTACTGCAGTCACGAAAGCTTTAAATCAAAATTTAATCGCCTCTACGGGGAGGGTTTTCACATAACTTTAAGATCGTTCAACAAACTCCGGGATAAGAAAGCTCAGCTGATCGAGTCTCTCACCTTCCTGAAGAGATCCCGCGACTCTGGGGTAATACCAATCGCATTTACACTCACCTCTGCTACTGTAACTTCTTCTAATGCGAAACGAATTCTTTTCAAAACTAGCTTAGCTCTTATCTCAGAAAAAATCAGACTTATACGCACAGAACTAGATCAGTTAGACAAGACACTCTACAAATCACACTTATCATTGACGGCAATAATGTCCACATCGGATTGGGAACATGTAGACAATATGACTGCCTCTTCAGCTGCTACTATGTCGACCAAATGTAAGGAAAACCTGATTTCCAAATTTAACCTCCTCTTCAACAAAAGACCGGACCCATACACCAAAAAGTTAGACGTTAATAAAGTCGTAATTAATCGCAGTAACAGTTCTATTTCCGATGGTTTGAAATCCGTTTTAGCTAAAGGTCTAAACTTTGCAGTCACACCTAAACACATACCAGTTAATGATATAATTGCCCAAGTAGACGTTGCTCTCAGGGGCCTGGGTCACATCGCTGCAGACGTAGCAAGATCTGAAATCGCTGCAACCCTCAAAAACGCTAAGATGCCAGCTAGCAACCTCAGCAAAGATGAGCGTTTTGAATTATATAAATTAAAAAAGAGGAATGATATTGTAGTTCTCTCAGCTGACAAAGGCAACGCTACTGTTATCATGGATAAAATAGAATACAACAACAAAATTAAAGAATTACTCGACGATGGTAGTTATACAAAAATAAAAAGAGATCCCACCAACAGCCTCGTCACACAAACCAACAAAATAATTTCTGATTCAACCGCATTAATTGATCAATCTAAACAGTTTTCGTTGAAACCTTCTGCTGCCAGGCCACCAAGATTATACGGCTTACCAAAAATACATAAAGTTGATACACCTCTTCGTCCCATAGTCTCTACTATCAGCTCCCCCACCTACAAACTAGCTCGTTTTTTGTCTGAAATCCTGCGTCCTTTCACTGGAAAAACCACCTCTGCGGTACAAAATTCTACTCACCTGGTATCAACAATCAAGGGTATTTCCCTGTCCCCAGACGACCTGCTTGTCAGTTTTGATGTAGTTTCCTTATTCACCAAGGTTCCTGTACCTGACACCATTGCAATCATTGAAGACTTGGTTCATCAAGGACTAAACACTGAGGTACCCCCCCTGGTGAGACACTGTTTAACCAATACATACTTCACTTGGAATGGAACTTTCTACAAACAAACTGAGGGCACCCCAATGGGCTCCCCCCTTTCTCCAGTTATAGCTAACATTTTCATGGAGAAATTTGAGACTGACGCCATCCAGACTGCCACTCTGCGCCCAACCTTATGGAAGAGGTACGTGGATGACACTTTTGTCATCTGGCCACATGGCCGGCCTGCTCTAGACCAATTCTTCGACCACATCAATTCCATACACCCAGCCATCAGATTTACCATGGAAGTCGAAATAGATGGCAAGATACCTTTTTTGGATGTCCTAATTAAAAAGAGACCTGATGGTTCAATGAGCCACTCTGTCTACAGGAAAGCTACCCATACGGATGCTTATCTGAAACCGGATTCCCACCACCATCCATCACAGAAGAATTCTCTCATCAAGACTCTGTATCATAGAGCCCAATGCATATCCGACCAGGAACACATAAGCAGTGAACTCAAGCACGTACACCAAGCTCTTAGGGCTAATGGTTACTCCGACTATACAATCCGCAAAGCTATCACTCAAACCATGAAGAAAAACCCTCTTGAGGAGCCTTTCAAAACCATCACTTTACCCTACATTGCTGGGATCACAAAAAAGATCTCCAAAATCTTGAATAAACACAAGATCCAGGTCCGTTTCAACACATTACATAAAATCCGTGATCTGGTTCCGTCTGTAAAAGATGTGATTCCGGACATACAATACCCTGGTGTCTACAAACTAAGTTGCCTCTGTGGTAGTAGTTACATTGGAGAAACCAAACGCCATATCTCGGACCGCATTCGTGAACATAAAGCAGACCTTAAACACAGTAGGACCAACACCTCGGCCGTAGCAGATCATTGTTCTAATTCAGTAGGCTCACATGCCATTGACTTTTCCAAGACGGAGGTTCTTTGTAAGCCATCTGGCTTCCATGAGAGATTCGTTCATGAGGCTATCCACATATACAAGCACAGAGACAATTTCAACCGAGAAGATGGATTCTATCTTAGCAATCATTGGAAAGATTTGATAAATCATTTCAGTTCTTGATTGATTGTTCACGCTTACAGTGGCTTTCAGACAACATACATAAAAACAAATTTCGTCTCCCCCCTCCTCTTTTCAAAAAATAGATGGACTAGTCCTGGCAAACTGCCAATCGTTGCGCGTGACGCAAACGTTATTTGTTATATATAAATAAATAAATATGCCGTTTTCTAAATAAATTTATGCAAACCGACACACCTGATGATGACCGTTTGAGTTATGGTCGAAACGTCGTGAGAATTTTTTATTTTTTATATATATTTTGTTATTTTGTTGTTTCTCTTCAACGTGACTTTACCGAAAAAACTAAGAATATACCCTCAATGAGTTGAAAGACCCATACCGTCTTGCAGATTATAAGGTTGGCAGTGTCCGAATGATTACCCTGAAACGACACATACTAATAGATGAGGTGTAATAACCAGCCACTGAAGTCCTGTGTGGACTTGTATATTTTATGTACATTTCATTTTATAGTAAAACATCTATTTAATGTCAAGAGTTTGGATTGGTCTTCTGGTATTGTATTGTATGTTCATCCCCTCTATCTATCTTTCAGAAAAGTTTGACAGGATGGGTACCCCAGCCAAACTTCTAGTAATCTTGGGAGAAAATAATTGTGAAAGGTTAAATCTCCCAACTGGTATACCAAACTCGTTGAATGACCTTAAAAGAGAAATCCAAACACAACTGAGAGTACTTGAAGATTTTCGACTTCAATTCAAAGATCCGGACTTTAATGATTTTGTCAACCTCACTTACAACTTCAGACATACAGGATAAAGCTACACTCAAGGTCATTCAGTTGCCTTCATCTACAAGTTTCCCAACTGCTTCATCTGTGCCAGAAATAAATGAGACATCTTCAGTATCATCCTGTGACACAGACATAATCTCATCCTCACAGTCATCTTTACTTTCAACTCCAGAATCTGTGTCCTCAGTTAGAAGTCAGGCATGGCCTGAACGTTTCCCAATACCACAGTTTAGTTTTGATGCTGATATTCAACTGCAAAAAGCTCAACTTGCTTATCAGACTGATGGTACTGTCCTGAGCCCCAATGCCAAGCTGAAGTCTGATATTTTGGATGCTTTAGCTTCAGAAATAATAAAGTACAAGGTATACCCTACAAGTGCAGATCTTGATGATGTTGCTGCTGCTTTGGTACAGAAGCACCCGTGCCTCAAAGAAAAAGGCTCTGTGAGCGGCTACTATGGCTGGAAAATAAGTCTGAAATATAAAATGGCAAACTAGAGAACAAAATTGGGGAACATAGAATGTTGTGAGTTAAACATCAACTCCCACAAGCGAAACGGATCCATGGGAAGTCCCAACCAAGTGAAGAAACCTAGAAAAGCCGAGGTTAATTACTGTCCAGATTACCCATTGGGTGAAACAAAGGATACGCTTGAAAAGCAAAGGATGACACTACTGTCTGAGGTGACTAAAAGAAACAATGAGCAGGTTATCAAGGTCCTGATGGAGAGAACATTTGCGCTCCGGAGGCATGAGGTGGTAGAAGATTTGCCGTTCATCGTTGAGTTAAGGAACAGATGGCCAGCACTCTTTACTGAGAGAGAGGTAAGTCTTTGATGTAATGTCAGTTATGATTAAATACTTGGATGGTTTTTATAATTCTAAAATATGAAAAAGTTCATTTGTAATTTTGTATGTCATCTGTAAGTGCTGGTAAAAAAAAATGTTCAATGTTTTTTAAACATGTTTATCAGCAGCCAACATTATTTGTCCTTCCAAAATTGTATTAGGTATCTGCAGAATTCAGTAGGATTACAACTATCCCTTTGGTGTCCAAATTTATGGGTCAGCTGGATCATTTCTCAACCCAGCTCCTCAGAATCTTCAGAAAGAAAGGAGGAAGAGCAACACAGAAGATGACAAACATCCTGTCAGTTATGGATCGGGTATGTTCTCTAAATTCATCATAATTTTAAATCTGACAATAATTAATAATAGATTAAAAGAATATTTAACCCAAAGATGGAAATTCAGTCATTATGTATAGCCTCATGTTATCGAGGGGGTTAATTTTTGGGTTAAGTATCCCTTTAAAGTCTGGTATATACAGTACTCTGCAAAAGTCTTAGGCATGTTAATATTTTCACCCAAAAAAGAAATGGTTTTAAGCCAGTTATTTAAATCTTTTACTGCAGTGTGTCAGTACGAAATATCGTTTTACATTTCCAAACATTCCTTTTGCCATTAATTGTAATAATCCAGTGACATTTTTATATGCACAAGGAGTCTGACAATAGCCAGTATGATCCACACAGAGATTCGATCTCATCATCATCAAGTCTGTCTGTGATTACATGAAGAAACAGAAAAACTGAGAAAGATTAAATCCAGAAGAACTGCGTCAACATCTTCAAGACACCTGAAGAAACCTTCCTGCGAAGCTACAGTACTTTTTGTACTGCTTTAAAACACAATGCCATAAATAGATTTTATTTGCTTAACTTCTATTAACTACATAAAATCAATACTCGATGTGACCAGCCGTTTCGTTTAAAAAAGCTTTTGTCCAGGTACACTTGCTCACAGTTTTTCAGGTAGCTTTGCAGGAAGGTTTATTCAGGTGTCTTGGAGATGTTGACGCAGTTCTTCTGGATTTAATCTTTCTCAGTTTTTCTGTTTCTTCATATAATCACAAGAATGACAAACTTGACTTGAATGAAAACAACACAGTGGGATAATCTGTATAATGCTACTTATAATGGTACAATAACAAGTCTAAAAAGCAAAGTGCTAACTAATGCTCATTTCAATTTTTTTCAGAATGACACCATCGAAAAAAACCGTGAATTCATCTTGAAAGCCCTTACTGTTTACATGAACGAAGACCCCTCAAACCTTGTGAAGGAGTACTTGGTAAGTTATTTACTTAAAAAAAACCTATTGTATGTTTCTTTAAAACCAACTCCCACTTTCACCCCTGATCTGTTATTAATTGTTTCTATTTGTATTTTACTTTTTTAGGACGTTAAACATGATGAAGCCCAAACTTCAATGCGCAACACCACCCTAGGCAATTATGTCGTCGTACATGAAGGGGCAGATGCTACAGACCCTTACGAAGATGTTGCCATTATCATTGAAGGCGTCCAAATACTTGAAGACCTGAACAATGTGGCAAATGCTTGTTCTGTGATGCTTGGTCTAATTTAAGCTTTAAACTTGGCTTACCCACAAGACCTGAGGTACACTTTTGAAGTATTTCAAGAGATTTTTATGGAGCTAGATCAGGGGTGTCCAAACTACAGCCCGTGGGCCAACTGCGGCCCGCCATCCATTTTTAATTGGCCCGTATCAAAGTCTAAAAATATAATGGACTATGGCCCACTGTATTGCACTTCTTAGTTTAAAGACGAGGTGGCACTATTGTTGTCTTGAACAAGGCAGCGTCTCCACAAAGCAAGCAATAGAAGAAAAAAATTGCTCAGGGTCACCAGAAATGCGGGAACTGAAGAGACGCAAGATTGCAAGCGAGTGCAGAAAATTTCAGACTCGGTGGAAAAATGAATATTTTTTCATAGAAACCAAGGGGAAGTGTGTTTGTTTGATTTGTAATGAGAGTGTTGCCCTGATGAAAGAGTACAATGTACGACGGCATTATTAAACGAAACATCAGACCTGTCGCTGAGCGGAAAGAGAAGGCAAAGCAAATGGCAGCTAGCCTGCTAATGCAGCAGCAGTTTTTTTTTCCGTGCTAACAAAGCTCAAGAAAATGCAACAATGGCCAGTTATGAAGTAGCTCAACTCATTGCCTTACAACGGGAACCTTTCTCAGACGGTGACTTCATCAAACAGTGCCTCACTAAAGTCGTGGGAATAATGTGCCCGAAGAAAATGCAGGATTTCAACGATGTTAGTATGTCCAGAAATACGGTTGTGCGGCGAATTGAAGACTTGTCGGCTAACTTAAAACAGCAAGTGTCAGATAAAGCTTGTGCTTTCGATTTTTACTCGATTGCATGTGATGAGAGCACAGATGCCACGGACACTGCACAGCTGTGAATTTTTTTGCGGGGAGTTGATGATAATTTTTGCATTACGGAGGAACTGCTCGACCTTCGGAGTCTAAAGGGGACAACAACTGGGAAGGACATGTTTTGAAGCTGTGTCAGATGCAATTGACCAGGCTGGACTTAAATGGGACAAGCTGTGTGGAATTACAACGGATGGGGCTCCAGCAATGACAGGCGAGCGCAAAGGAACGGCCTCTATGGTGAGTGCCAAGGTGCCGGAGAGCGGAGGTGAGGCTGTCAAAATGCACTGTATCAACCACCAAGAAGCCCTCTGTGCCAAGATAATCCAGCTTGGCGATGTGATGAACACAGTTGTGAAAACTGTCAACATAATTCGGGCACGAGGGCTTTACCACAGAGAATTTCAAGCGTTCCTCTCTGATGTCGATGCTGAATACGGGGACCTACTCTACCACTCTGAAGTGCGCTGGCTCAGTCGCGGCTCCGTGCTGCAGCGGTTTTATTCCCCGAGATCAAATATCGACAAGTTTTTGAAAGAAAAGGGCAGACCTCTCCATGAGATCAGTGACCCTTTATGGTTGGCAGACCTGGCTTTTTTAGTTGATCTCATTGATCATCTCAACACCCTGAACAAGAGACTACAAGGCAAAGAGCAGCTGGTACCACAGCTGCATGCGCACATGAAAGCATTCCGTGCGAAGCTCCGTCTCTTCGAGTCACAACTGCGCAACTTCAATGTAGCGCACTTCCCCACGCTGACCCAAATCAAATGCGCATTTCCAAATGCCAAGCTCTCTGCAAAAATGGGAGAATATGTGTCTGTGATCACATCTCTCATGACAGAATTCAGTCAGCGCTTCCAAGATTTTTCTGTCATTGAGAAGGAAATCACACTGTTTGTGGCTCCGTTTTCAATGGATGCAAAAGAAGTAGAGGAGAGTCTGCAATTAGAACTGATCGAAATTCAGTGTGATGATTCTCTTAAGAATCAGCATTAGCTTCTCTCCCTACCTGACTTCTACCGGAGCTTGGAAAAGGCCAAGTTTCCTCTGATGAGACGACTCGCAAAACGAATGATGAGTCTGTTCGGCTCAATATACATATGTGAGCAGACATTCTCTCTGTTAACGCTGAACAAAAGCAGACTGAGAACCAGAACGACCGCCAGCCATCTCCGTGACGTCCTTCGCATCTCAACCACCAAACGTACTCCTGACCTGCCGGCTATCCTTCAGACCAAAGCGCAGCATCACTGCTCCCACTGAGCGTAACATTCTTCCCATTACAGGTAAGTAAAAAATATACACACAGTTTTCATTTGTTAATAAGCCCAATTACTTAATAAATTCAGTCAATTAAAGTTGATGACAATTTTTAACAAACGTTAGTTGATGTGTTAACAAGCCCAATTATTTATTTGTGTAATAAGCTTGAAATATCTACATCCCCTATTTCTCTTCTTGTCTCTCCCTTCATACAGGACAATGAAGGGGGATCAGCACCCTAAGAACCAATCTGAGGCTGTCACTGAGAGAATGACCTGCCAACCTTTTTGTAAAAAATAAAATGAAAATCTACTAATGGAGAGCTATGATCGAGGCTTTTATTCTTCAAATATGTTCAATTATCAAACGTAATTTACCTGCATTTGATTGATTTTGCCAATATTAGTGCATGAAAAGTGAGGCAGTATCCCTCACGTCTAGTGAGTGGCCCAGTCCTTCGTATATTTTTCTGTATGTGGCCCTCGGGAAAAGAAGTTTGGACACCCCTGCCCTACTCTGTCAGTAGAACTCATCTGGCTTCCTTCTGCGAGCACCCAGTACCGTGCCCCTAGTGGCCCACTGAATGGTACTACACGGTGTGTTAGCCTCTGCGTCCATTCCTACGGCACTTGGCGTTACGCGCTGTAGTGATCCATTTAACATCACGATACATGATCCATTTAACATCATTAATTGACTCAATGACACCTGAGTATATAGAGGACGGCAGAGCTTTGGGGGGAAACTTGTCACCAGCTCACTTGGCTGTTTTACTTCCCACTTGTCTGTGGTTCCTCGCACCCCTTGAGTCGTTCTGTCTCATCGAGACTGAGTGAATCCCGTGTGTGGCAGCGCATTGCAACTTGGAGTTATTATTACTGCAGCTCTGTGAATTTTTACGGCACACGGATTCGGATTGTCAAACCTTAAAAATAGAATCCAGATTCGCAGTCATCCCATTCCTTGCTCTTGCCAATGATGATACTGATTCCATATACAGTGAGGGAAAAAAAGTATTTGATCCCCTGCTGATTTTGTACGTTTGCCCACTGACAAAGAAATGATCAGTCTATAATTTTAATGGTAGGTTTATTTGAACAGTGAGAGACAGAATAACAACAACAAAATCCAGAAAAACGCATGTCAAAAATGTTATAAATTGATTTGCATTTTAATGAGGGAAATAAGTATTTGACCCCCTCTCAATCGGAAAGATTTTTGGCTCCCAGGTGTCTTTTATACAGGTAACGAGCTGAGATTAGGAGCACACTCTTAAAGGGAGTGCTCCTAATCTCAGATTGTTACTTGTATAAAAGACACCTGTCCACAGAAGCAATCAATCAGATTCCAAACTCTCCACCATGGCCAAGACCAAAGAGCTCTCCAAGGATGTCAGAGACAAGATTGTAGACCTACACAAGGCTGGAATGGGCTACAAGACCATTGCCAAGCAGCTTGGTGAGAAGGTGACAACAGTTGGTGTGATTATCCGCAAATGGAAGAAACACAAAAGAACTGTCAATCTCCCTCGGCCTGGGGCTCCATGCAAGATCTCACCTCGTGGAGTTGCAATGATCATGAGAACGGTGAGGAATCAGCCCAGAACTACACGGGAGGATCTTGTCAATGATCTCAAGGCAGCTGGGACCATAGTCACCAAGAAAACAATTGGTAACACACTACGCCGTGAAGGACTGAAATCCTGTAGCGCCCGCAAGGTCCCCCTGCTCAAGAAAGCACATATACATGCCCGTCTGAAGTTTGCCAATGAACATCTGAATGATTCAGAGGACACTGGGTGAAAGTGTTGTGGTCAGATGAGACCAAAATGGAGCTCTTTGGCATCAACTCAACTCGCCGTGTTTGGAGGAGGAGGAATGCTGCCTATGATCCCAAGAACACCATCCCCACCGTCAAACATGGAGGTGGAAACATTATGCTTTGGGGGTGTTTTTCTGCTAAGGGACAGGACAACGTCACCGCATCAAAGGGACGATGCACGGGGTCATGTACCGTCAAATCTTGGGTGAGAACCTCCTTCCCTCAACCAGGGCATTGAAAATGGGTCGTGGATGGGTATGCCAGCATGACAATGACCCAAAACACACGGCCAAGGCAACAAAGGAGTGGCTCAAGAAGAAGCACATTAAGGTCCTCGAGTGGCCTAGCCAGTCTCCAGAACTTAATCCCATAGAAAATCTGTGGAGGGAGCTGAAGGTTCGAGTTGCCAAACGTCAGCCTCGAAACCTTAATGACTTGGAGAAGATCTGCAAAGAGGGGTGGGACAAAATCCCTCCTGAGATGTGTGCAAACCTGGTGGCCAACTACAAGAAATGTCTGACCTCTGTGATTGCCAACAAGGGTTTTGCCACCAAGTACTAAGTCATGTTTTGCAGAGGGGTCCAATACTTATTTCCCTCATTAAAATGCAAATCAATTTATAACATTTTTGACATGCGTTTTTATGGATTTTGTTGTTATTCTATCTCTCACTTTTCAAATAAACCTACCATTAAAATTATAGACTGATCATTTCTTTGTCAGTGGGCAAACGTACAAAATCAGCAGGGGATCAAATACTTTTTTCCCTCACTGTAAGCTGAACTCTATCATGTTGAACGAGGTTCTATCGTGTCCCTACGAAAATAAACTAATGGTTCGCGTGAAGGTACAATAGCTAAAAATGCTTTTGTATGCAAATACACCCATTGGGCATCACGAGGTAATGGCGAAGGATTGTGATTCACGTGTTGGAGGAGCGCCATTCACTCCTGGCAGACGATTTTGTGTTGGCCAAGAGCTCTGCCGTGGTGGAGCCAACGGAAAATTACACAAAGCATTTCGCCGGTACTTGGGCTGCCAAGGATCACCCCCTCACCGCGTGATCTCCCCTCTTCAAATAACACGAGGCAGCGCTCCTCTGTGGCTCTCGGCAAGTGGTGAAAATCCCCTGCATGCTCACGGATGGTGGCAGGCAGCCTCTTCGTAGGATGACCGCTGTTAACTTTGCACTAATTGGCACTCATTTTTTTTATTGACCACCGCGGAAGAAAGGGAGTTGTTGACCCCCAACCGGGATTTGCCCTTCACCGACAGGGATGGGCCCACCTCAGTGCTTGTTCGAAAATATAGTGGCGCACCTATCGAGTGTGCAGGAGGTGCAACTGCACCAGGGTCGATGGGCCAGGCTACAAAAAGGGGGAGGGGTGGGGGTGATCGGTCAGTGGGCCCTCTTTCATTCCTTACAGCAGGGCCCAGGCCGACCACACTACGCCACTGAATGGAGAAACGATGACTTCAGTTCCGTGTGTTCGGCTGGGCTTGAATTAAGTTTGCACGTGTGTACGTTCAACTTCTTTCACACCGTACGTAACCAACCGTGATAATCGGAGGTGCTTGAATTAAGTTTGCACGTGTGTACGTTCAACTTCTTTCACACCGTACGTAACCAACCGTGATAATCGGAGGTGCGGCGGAAGGACAACGAACTAAGCACTAAAAGCAGCCCTGAAGAAATGAGTGTTCAGTCTAGATGATTTCAAAGTGCATAGCTCCAGTGGCGAGCTCCTAAAGCAGCCCCCTCCCCAAGTATCATCCAATTCAAATTTGTGCACGGGGCGTATTTAAGGAATGAGAAGAGGGCGAAATTCATGAACACTTCACCAGACTGTCCTCGATGTCCCCCAAGTACTGTGTAACGAGATTATAAGCTTTTTCAATGACCCTATGAGGCACAGACCCTGTCCCCCATCAATAGAGGAGAGAGACCGACCCTTTGGGGACTGAGGCCTCTCACGGCCTCAAGGCATCAACACGCTCTCATTGAAACCTTAAATATTATAGCCAGGAAGGTTATTCTGGTTAATTGGAAGAACCACGAACCACCCACGTGGAAGCAGTGGTATAGTACGCTCCCAGCACATGTGAGTAAGGAGCATCTGAGCCATAAGCTTAAGGGAAAGGAGGGGGAATTCGAGGCCAGATGGTCCCCTCTCATACAACACCTGAACTAGGCTAGCCGGATTGGGGGAGGGGGGTGGGGGTCGGGAGAGGGGGACCGATGATAAGGGGTACAACCTCTACGGATGAGACGAGAGTGGGACTGGAATGAGTGGAGGAAAAATCCGATCGCTCTGTGGCCGTCTCTTTTATTTATTTTAGGGCCATTTTTTTTATTCCACCCACCCCGTCTCCCTTAACTTGAATGCTGACCTTACTCCTTCTGGTAGCGGCCCAGCTTGTTAGGGGTAGCGGGCCTGCTCCCCATCTTTATAGCCCCCTGCTTTCTCCAACCGGTTTAGCTCATATCGACGGTTCGAACACGCGACACAAACGTGGCGTAACGGGCCCGTGAATTGCCTCAATAATTCTCACAACAAAGTGCTTAGCTCCAGTGGCTTCCTAATATCGGAAGGAAGAGCGTTCCAGACGGCTGCAGAAGCGCACCCGAAAGCACGCCATGCGGTGACCGTCTTTGTTAGATGGCTGGCCAAAAGCTGCTGCCCAGGTAAAGTTTGACGGCCTTTGGGTTTCACTTTTTACTGGAGTTGTTTTGACGCACAGGGCGAATGAAGGCAGGTCTCGTGGCTCATCGGGCGGTTGCGTTCAATAATCTTTCCCCTAAAGGCACAGCAATCGAGAGAACATTGGGCTTAAATAATGAACGCGTGGCTCTCGCTTTGTAAACACACTAATCGGGTGTGGCCCTGGGTCACCGGGGCAGGACAGCTGGTCATGCATTCCCTGGCCCACCCAAAGGACACATGGTGGACCACGAAGCCACGGGGCTTTACTCGCCCAGTGCGGACGCTTGGACAACCACTAACCCCGTCGTGTCTTAAATTCCATACTGAGCACAATTAAAGCCACCACCAATCGCTTCAATCGCACTGCTATTGAGTGACCGGAAGATGTAAAATTTAGTCCTCCATTCGGCTTTTCGCTCAAAGATTTCAAACGTAGTTCCCGGATGAGCAATGCAGACACAATTGAAAGACAAATCAAGTTGCCTTTCCAAAGTGCAACTTTGCTTTTTGAGAAGGGGCGACATTTCAGCTGAAGAATGGACAAAACAAACTATCAAACGGACAGAACAGCTTTGAGAAACCGCGGCCATCCGTGGCTGTGACTCAGCCAGGCGGAAGCTCATTCGCTATTCGTTCTAGAGGTTGAAATCCGACAGGTCGCCCTGTTTATTACTGCAGGTGTGATGCCCATTCAATATGCGCCGTCTGCTTCACAGTGGATGTCAAAGATCCCCTGACGTAATCCAAACGCATTGTCGGCCGTTGTGCGCCGGTGTAATGGTCCAAATTTGTCACAATTCAAAAATTACCTGCAAATGACTCCATTGAGATTACGCAAAGCAATCATTGCCGCCTCACCGGCAAACGCATGCCCGATGGCAGGCCGCGGGCCATGACACCCTGCGAACCATAGACAGCTGCCACCGGGGTGCCCTTTCAATTGTTTGAGATGAGATGAGGTGTAAGTGGCTCATGGTGTTAAGTCCTTTGAGGTGCCACCGCTTAAAAGGGCTCTCTTTGAAATACAAATTGAATGATGAATAACCCGATGGACACCCATTGTAATTTATAAGCATTCATTAATCCCCCCCACCTCTTCGCACGTGAAGGGCTCACAAGTGACGTCATCACATCTATCACTCTATTTAAGGAACGAAACAGGAGGATTTCTCCACAAATCTGGCTGTCTGCCTGCTGTTGCCGGTTGTAATTACTGACGAAACGTCGTACTCTGATTGTAAATGTTGTGGATTTGCTCTCCAATACACCGGTGCGATGTATTAGTAACGAATTGGCCACGTTCTGTGTCGTGACAAACCTCACTAATTGGCTGTGTCGGCTGGTGGCGGGTTTAACGACACATTTATATTCATGCAATCGAACCCCAAGCAAACCTCTATTACATTATGGAAAAATACATTTTCATCAATATCATCCGTGAGTCAGAGAGAGAGAGTGGATATTTCAGGCCAATTCCATCTTCTGCCCACGACGGCAATGAACGGACGACGGCCGTGGACACGGCCGTGGGAGTGAGGGGTCGCGAAGGATGCCGCTGAGTCATCAAAGCCAACCCCGTTCGCTTGGGTGGAGATCATCTTTATTGTGACCACCGTCGATTCTCGTTCGAGTCTATTGATCAAAACGTCTTAACAGCCTCATAGAGGTCTGGTCAGTCAGGGTGGCCGTCATTCACGTTCGTGCAAGGTGTGCACAAGCGAGCATCGGTTACTCTCACTACTTGCGCCTGCGTTGGCAGTGGTGCAAAGCGCACACACAACTCAACACGTCGGTCAATAATACTGCCTTAAAAAAAGGACAACAATCAAACATATGTATGCAATAGGTGGCGTTTCAGCCAGTGGCTCTTCTTCATAGCACATCGTCTGGGTTCCAAAGTCTGGCTGCTTCCATAAATCCATACCAAGTGTTTGTTTAGCAGTTGCAGGCTCGAGTATTATTACATCATCGCTGGATCATAACAATTGCCAGCGGCTAGGGGAGGCCTTCATGCAGCAGTGGATTGACCATGGCTCACGATGATGATGGTGATGATGGTGGTGGTGGTGATGTTTTCTTAGCACAGGGGACACAATGGGTGACCAGATTTAGGGACAGCAGGGCCCTGGCACAATAACTGTTGGTTGGGCCCCCTGCCTGGGTTTAAGTGTACACTGTGCAACACTTTTCATTGCACGGGTAGAACTCTTTTGTCGATCCACTTACTAAATGAGACGTGGATCTTTGGGGTTCTTTGACCATACTTCACCACGTTGGTGAAAGTGGGGAGTACGAACGTTGGAGCAAAGTACAGTATGTTCAGGGATTTGGTTACACTGCCCTCTGATAACATTGCCCTGCAGCTACCTATAACACCTGTTATGCACTGTGGTCATCCTATAACAAGTACTATAGCCCGACTCAACCTTGCATGGCTTCTGAGTTACGATGATATTTGGTACATTTCGATTGATTTGGTGATGATGCAATTGTGTGTGTGTTTTTTTTGCATCAGCGATCGGCGCTCGTTAATAGAATATATCGGTAAAAGAATGACAGCGATTCTGAGGAACAGGGTGAAAAGGTAATTTATGTGTTGACCTAAAGTCTGGTTTGGATTGAGCGAGCTGCATTAACAGGGTACAACAATGGAAAGTGCAGCCCCACGGCTAGTCCAGAAACAGACACGAATTCATAGTTGGCTCGTTTTTCTCGGAACGAGGGGTCCGACATGAGTTCCAGTTAATTTAAATTCGTCATTCTCAACACAAGCCTGGGCCTAAAATGTGTTTTCCGGTGCGTGATGCTGCTGGATTTCCCGAGCTACGTTTGGCAGCGGGCGACAGAGACTGTGTGGCGAACACGGAAAATAAAACGGAGTTGGAGGTGTCGGCTTAGCTCAAGCGTAATCACGGAGTGTCGCTATCGATATACCTTTATAGAATTTGTAAACACATTTCACGGGTTTTTGTCGTTTTAATATTCACTTATCAAAAACAAGTGGGTGCGGCAACCCATACAAATGTAGAGGTGTTAACTACGCGCTGTTGCGTAACCTGCATTGCCAACAGGGCAGTGCAGCATTACCTCTGGGTACAACGGTTGGGGTCAGTCGAGGTGAAACGGATCGTAGCCAGGGTTTGGTACGAACTAATCAGACGGTTCCACGTGGGAATGTATGATTGGTTCTACCTGACCACGAAGGAGTATAAGACGGGTGACCCAACAGACCTCGGGGAGCTCTCTCCTTACACGAAGACAGAAGACTGGGCTGAAGCCTAGCCAGGACCCTGGACCAGCCTCCCAGCCCTTCTAAGGGCTAAGGCTCGGCATACCCAGTGGTCAGGACCCACCGGGCCAGCGGTGGGTCAGATAGCCTCCCCTAGGTCCTAGCCAGAGGACTCTAGGTTAGGATAGTGGTAGACGTGTGAGTCCCGCCAAGTCCGGAGGCTGTACCTCCATTAGGGTATCGGGTGAGGGGAAGGTATATCCCTCTGTGTGTGTTAAGCATTGTATGAGGAATTAATACAATAAACAGAGTGTGCCTCCTAAGAAGTCTGCTCGTCTTTACAACACTACACAAACACACACACGTACACGCGTTTAAGTCCATGACCACAAATCACCCATTGTGGGCAGTGCAGAACAAATTAACTGTTGTACATTTCTATGCTCCCACGTCGACCCTTCCGCATAATTCTCCCCGCCTTCTCCAGCCCACGTGAACGGCATGGTGAAGTATGGTCAAATAGCCCCCCCCCATGCCCCCGTAACGTGCGTACAGCGTGGGGGTGTCCCCATCTAGCAGTGGATTGACAAAAGGACCGTGCACCCACACAAACTCGTGACGAACGAGTCGAGCCAAAGTGTCTCCGTGATGAAGCGAGCGCTGTGGATTTCAACGAACAACGAGGCAGGTGGCAGACTTTATTTTAGTTCACTACGTAATGCCCCACCGAGCTATTTACCTCCTTTTTCAGAAGCGAGCTGGCCACAAATGATGGCTCAACGAGGTGGCTTGTCCTTTGGAAATGTAGAGCACTACATCATTTGACCTCTTTTGCCAGTACCAAAATATAATAATAGGGGTTTTCCCCTTTTTTTCTGGCAACAAAACTGAAACCTTTTTACAAGGATTCATGTCTGCATTAACCACAATACCTGCAGTCAAAATGCAAACAAAAAATATACTATGATAATATATGCATTGTCCTTGAAACTGATTGGTCCACACCAAGGGTCGGCTTTGTGTACGCCTGTGTACGCCTTTTGGCGTCATCTGGTCGAGCACCAATTGGGTCGAGGCTCAAAAGAAAGTCGACCCTTGGTGTGGACCAATCAGTTTCAAGGACAATGCATATATTATAGTATGTTTTTTGTTTGCATTTTGACTGCAGGTATTGTGGTTAATGCAGACATGAATCCTTGTAAAATGGTTTCAGTTTTGTTGCCAGAAAAAAGGGGAAAAACCCTATTATTACACCCAAATGTTGTAAACGCATTTTTCTCTAAATGCGGAGGGGAAAACCGGAGCACCCGGAGAAAAATCCACGCTTTAAGTATTTTCGAGTTAGGTAGGAATTTCTCAGGAATGCATCCCTTAGGTATAGCGGGGGATTCCAGAATACATTTTTTTAAATCGACGAACCGATGCATCGTTACACGTCTACTGACGATATTCCGATTCTGAGCCACGGGCTCCACAGAAACATTTAATCTGATAGTTGTTGTATTCTCAATATATATTATCCAGGGGTCACTGGTTCCCTCTCCTGGTGCGGCTGGCTACGTCCAGTGCGAAAGAAGTTCAGCATATAATACAAGTATTCATATTATTTGGGTCTTTCGGTAAGGCCACGTAGATAATACAAGTACATTAAATTCTCCCCGCCCTCTGTCCACCCAGCAACGGAAACATCGGTTGACCACAGTTAAGTTGAACAGCAGGTCAAGCACGGTGGAGTCAATTGCGGGTACTGCCACCTCTTCCAAGGCACCTGTCCAGTGTGGAAGAGTAGCCCAAGAATACCCTCTAGAGTCCAGACGGACTCTCCGGAGCTTCCTCACGTGGAGGCCCTTCCGCCGGCAGTGATGTGAGCAAGACATTGCAGGGTTGCACCTTTAGATGCGTAACACTATACACTGCCAATGTAGTTGGAAATGGTCATAATTCACAAACAATAATAATTTAAACGCACAAAGCGCCCCTTAAAACAATCGCTCTCAGGGCGCTATGCATGGAAAGGCGGAAATAGTTTAACATCAACCAAGGAAAGAAGAAGCGATAAGAAACATTTTAAGATAACCAAAGAGAGAAAGGGATTTTAAACAGAGACGTTTTTAGTCAATATCGGTCAAGTCTACAGCACATTGCGCGTTGTGTCTC
The DNA here is from genome assembly GCF_048934315.1 of Petromyzon marinus. Classification (NCBI taxonomy): domain Eukaryota; kingdom Metazoa; phylum Chordata; class Hyperoartia; order Petromyzontiformes; family Petromyzontidae; genus Petromyzon; species Petromyzon marinus. Next base: position 2,633,178 of record NC_133710.1, on the reverse strand, counting down.
TTACCAGTTGGAGTGTCGGCAGAGACTCCAACTTACACATTTAGCGGTTTACATCCCAGTTGGGGATTCAGTTGGCCCATTATTTGTCCAAGGGATTCAATAAAAAAATGTCCCTGCCATAATAATGTGGAAATTTCATCAGCGGCTCAGAGCGATATCTGGACTTGTACGTGAATGCACACATAGAGTACTATACCATATCCAGTTGGCATAATAACATCGATTACAATACTTATGTGCATTTAATTATAAGAAGTGATCAAGAAAATGATCACAGCCCTTAGTCCTTTGGTTAATCCCCTGCTGGATGAAGGCTTCCCCACGCCATTACCGGTCATGGAGCATGCCCAACCATACCTCGCCATGCTGGTCGGTGAGCAGTGGGGCATGAGTCACGTTACAAAAACGCCAATGGTTGATGGTTCTTTTTCTCTAGTCAAACGCAGTCCCAAAACCTTGACTGAGTAAATCATCAACATCAGTATCTTCATTAATGGTCAGCGTAATATATCTCAAGCTGTGTGAATGAGCAGACTGATCTTTGTATCTGTGTCTGCCGTGTGTGCGTCTGTGTTGGGTGCAAGGGCGAAGCGGTTCATGCACTGCGCTATGAACCCAGTGACCTGAATTCAATTACCGCTCACGACCAATAACAGTGAATAGTGGAACTGATCCTGGGCCTGCCCTACGTCGACCCGGCCTCAAGCAGTTGCTCTAAATATCAGCAATGGGGAGACAAAGGCGGCCGAACGTGGTGTTGGCAACCCACTCCCTCGTGTGCCGTGCCGGCCTTCATAGATGCTCGCAAACAGCACTTGCCCCAAAAGCTTGTTCAGGCTATACGGGGGATCTTTGTCTTTGTTTGCATGTGTGCAGTAGTGTCATAGCGGTTCCCGCAGTGTGCCCTAATCATGGCCATGTCAGTCCAATCGTGTCCACGCGTGCACAACAAAATACGAGTTTGTTAACATAGCATAATAAGCTTTCCCTACATGGACTCTGCCTGATATGGGGGGCTTGGCACATCAGGCAAGGGGCGACATCAGACCTCGGGTGCCGAGGGGGGATGAGCGAGGTGTTCGTGTTGGTCCCACCGCTCCTTGTTTTGTGCAGGCAATTTAAAGCACCTGCACTCGCAGAAGGTAGGAACAAACGACGGAGCATTGCCCCTTGTGTTTGTGAGTTTTCAAGGCAGCGGTGGTGGGTTGCACGTCTCTAATCCAAGCAACGTGGAGGCAGCGAGGGTTGGTGAATCGCACCGAGAGACGTTCCTGTGGGCGTTTGAGGTGCCTTACTCTGGCTCGCCAGGAGAAGGCAGTACAACAGGAACGTGGACTCCACTTGTTCCGTCTGTGTGGAATACCACGTTTCACCCTTGTTTTCTACGGGTGCTCCGGTTCCCTCCCACGTGTAAACACTCATCGATTGACTGATAACACTTTCATGGATAGAGAACCGTAGAGCTTGGACAGTTGCTGGCGCCGGGCCATCGCGTGCCGGCGTTCCTGCTGGTCTGTGGTTACTCGCGCCTCTGGGTCGTTCTCTCGACGAGAGCGAGCGAATGCTGTGTGCCAGCGCGTGACAGGTGGACACGGTGAATGTGTCCGTGGGAATGTGCGAGTGGCTCTGTGGCAGAGCACTCGACTTTAACGGTTGTGAGTTATAATCCCCAATTCGTGGTTTACTTGGTCAGCCATGTCTACACTTCATAATTGCCTACAATAACAAAAAATAACAATGGTCATGAAATAAAATATGATGGCAGACGTTTCGGGCAATGTCCCTTCATAGAAAATGTACTATGAAGAAGGGCCATTTCGCGAAACTTTCCTATGATATATTTTTCCTGTTATGGCCACAGTGTTGTTCATAAATGTGAATTGTTTTTGCTTTTTGTAATCTTGGGGCTTTTAAAGAAGCTGCGCTTCATCGCTATGCCACAAAGTGGCAACTCAAATACCCTTGTTCCACTGGCACACCCGAGCCAAGCCAGTGGAGGGTCCTCGCGATGTTGGCGGTTTCCACTGGATATTTGCCGCGCCGAGCTGGAACAGTAAACCAAGATACCCCGGCCTCGGAAGACATCTGGATCTGGCTCGTGGCCGAGCAGGGCAAGAGGTGTGTGATGCCACCAGTAGACTGTGAGGACAGAGTGTCAGCCGCGTCATCTACGTACATTGCGTGAGATATCAGTGGCACGGCACAGCTTTGGCTGTGGCAAAGAAAATAAGTAATATTTTAAAATACTTTTAAAAAAACACGCTTTAATGAAATGTACCGTACTCGTAATTGCAGAACTCCACGACTCCAGGAAGTGGCCCCGAAGCTTGCCGTAAAGTAAGGGGCCCATGGTGATTTACAGCCAACGTCAGTTGACCGTGGACAATTAGACCCAAGGCGAAACATAACATATAAAAAAGATGGTTTAAAAATATATTTTTTTCATTTTTAATGATAGAATATAGTATTGTCACCAGTAAGACATAAGTATACCAAGTTTGCAGTCGACACCACATTGGGAAGTGGGTTAAAATTGAGTTACAAGATTTGAGGATACAACAACGACAACAACAAAAACAGACAGAGTGAGTTCAATAAAAGCGTGTAAAAAAAACAACGACCTGGTGGTGTGTCTTGAACTGGGCCAGGCTGGCACGGTATGGCCCCAGCACAACTCGGGTGTGCAGTGGGGAAAAAAAAGCATGATGGTGGTCTTCGTTCGAGTGAGCAATGTGTAAGCGTCCAATTACATTGGCGGCTCCAGGTCGGTGGGGGCATTTTACATTCTAGATTTGAAGTTTTGGTGACTGCAAGGATCCATGCTCTTTGTTCTTTTCGGTAAAGTCACATAGGTAAAAAAAAATTATAAAAATATAAAATGAATTAGAATGAAAACAAATAAATAAAATCACAACGTTTTAGAAGAAACACAAGCAACCGTCATCAGGTGTTGACTGCTCCAGCAAACATTACTGAGGCGCCTGAAGAGAGTTATTACGAGATAACGTGCTATATAGGGTGTTGGGGGGGGGGGAGGAGTCAAGGGGTCGGGGGGGGGGGCTGTATTCTTTTGTGATGTCAGGGGAGGGGAGTTTGTGCATGTGTGCAGTGCTTGCCTGACGAGTGATGGTGGTGTATCAGGCTGGGAGTAAAAAACTGGAAGAAATTGATATGGCTGTATAATTATAAGGCAGCTAAAGTTTGACTTGGTTCATGACATCTTTCCAATGATTGCTTAATTTAAAACCATCCTCTCGGTTGAAGTTGTGTCTATGTTTGTATATCTGGATGGCTTCATTGACAAATCTTTGGTAGTGTCCGGGAGGTTTGCAGAGTACTTTGGTATCGGAGAAAACAATATCGTGAGAACCCGCTGTGTTGAAACAATGATCAGCTACGGCCGAAGAATTCGTTCTGCCGTGTTTCAAATCTGATTTGTGCTCGCGAATTCGGTCAGAAATATGTCGTTTCGTCTCCCCGATATAGCAATCACCACAGGCGCAACTCAGTTTGTAAACACCGGGGTACTGTAAGTCAGGAATGACATCCTTTACGGATGGGATCAGATCACGGATTTTGTGTACTGTATTGAATCGGACCTGGATCTTGTTTATTTAGAATTTTGGAAATATTTTATGGTAACGCCTGCTATGTATGGCAACGTGATGATTTTGATAGGAGTTTCAGGGAGTTGTTTCTGCATGGTGGGAGAAACAGCTTGGCGGATAGTACGGTCAGAGTATCCGTTCATCTTGAGGGCCAGATGTACATGTTTTAATTCACTGGCCAGGTGGTGTTGGTCAGAGATGCAGTGGGCCCTATGGTATAGTGTTTTGATGAGGGAATTATTTTGAGCCGGGTGGTGGTGGGAATCAGGCTTCAAGTAGGAATCTGTGTGGGTGGCCTTCCTGTAAACAGAATGTCCAAAAGAGCCATCAGGCCTCCTCTCAAACAGAACATCCAAGCATGGTAGCTTGCCATCTTTCTCCACTTCTATGGTAAATTTGATGGATGGGTGTCTGGAATTGATGTGGTCTAGGAATTGGTTCAATGCTGGGAGGCCATGTGGCCAAATGACGAAAGTGTCATCCACGTATCTCTTCCACAGGGAAGGACGAAGGGTGGCTATCTGGATGGCATCTGATTCAAATTTCTCCATGAAAACATTGGCTATCACTTGTGACAAGGGGGAACCCATAGGGGTACCCTCATTTTGTTTGTAGAAGGTACCATTTCAGGTGAAGTAAGTGTTGGGGAGGCAGTGCCTAACCAGCGCAGGGACATGGTTCAGTCCATGTTGGACCAAGTCTTCAATTATTGTAATGGTGTCAAGCACTGGAACCTTGGTGAACAGGAGACAGTACAATGTCCTTGACCATAGAAACCAAGGGGGTTGAGTTAAGTACTGCTGAGGTGGTCTTGCCAGTGAAGGGAAGCAGAGTATCCGATAAAAATGGGCTAGCTTGTAGGTAGGTGAGTTGATCGTGGACACGATGGGCCGTAGTGGGGTACCTTCTTTATGGATCTTGGGAAGACCATAGAATCTGGGAGGTCTTGCAGCCGAGGGTTTTAGGGAGGGCCGTTTGATTGGTTCGATTAGGGAAGTCGAACTAGTGATGATCTTGTTGGTTTTTGTTGTTAGTCTGTTAGTCTCATCACTTTTAATTTTGGAGTAACTACCATCATTGAGTAGGTCCTGGATTTTGTTGTTGTATGAGTTTTTATCCACGATGATAGTAGCATTGCCCTTGTCGGCCGAGAGGATGACTATATCATCCCTCTTTTTCAAATTTGCGAGTTCAGAGCGTTTGCTTTTGCTAATGTTCCTACTGGGTTTCTTAGCATTCTTGAGAATAGTGGCTGTTTCAGCTCTCGCAACGTCCGCTTGGATGTGTCCTATGCATTTGAGGGCTACATCGACCTGAGAGATCACATCCTCTACTGGTATATGTTTAGGGGTGACAGCGAAATTTAGCCCTATAGCCAGTACCGTTTTCATATTGTGCGAAATTGGGATGTTATGTTACTCTGATTAATAACGATCTTGTTAACATCCAGCTTTGTGATGTGTGGTTCTGGCTTCTTCTTTGATGGGATGTTGAATTTAGCGATCAGGTTAGCTTTACATTTGGCTGACAGTGAATCAGCAGAGGCAGCAGTCATGTTGTCAACACATGTTGCCCTTTGGGCAATCACTGTGGACTGAACACAAAGTAGTACAGTACTCAATTGATTCACCCTCAAAGAATGATGCGAGAAGAGTTCAATGGGCAGCAACGCCAATATCAAAGATGCATAACCGTCAACCCCTTATCAGTGCCCTACCTTATTACAGACCAATCCAGACCCTTGTTGGGCTACCCGTGCCCCTTATTAATCTCAACGTTCATCCTACAAAGTCCCATCATCACAAGGGAGAAACACAAACAAATACACAAAATAATGTTGTTGTTTGTGCCTGAAAACTCAATTTCCCTGTACAAGAATACGGGGTAAACCGTTCGGGTTGCCAGGCTGTGAAGATGGTTGTCCACCTGGCAGGTTGGTGCTGTGGTTGCCGGAGTCACACACGAGTGTGGCTCCTTCACGCTACTTTCACTTTCTTCCCCCGAGTCCTGCAAAAAGGGGCTGTCTAGCCAGGGACGTCTTACCGGATCTGTGCGCTCTATGTGGCGTAACTCATTGGAGTGAAGTCGCAGAAATTTTAGTTAAAACTTAAAGCTCTCGAAATTGGCTCAGCAGCGAGCGTGCTGACGACCACCTGCCGCAGCTGCCTGCCGACGTCCATCGCTGCGCATCGGCAGAGGGGGCTGCGTGCGTGCGCGTGTGATCATGCCCAGTTGCCGAACAGCTCCGGCGTGAGAGTCTTAGAATGCAGCGGCGACGATGATGGTGATGCATGCTGAGAACTTCGTATTGTTTATAAATGCCTGCCGTTGGTGGGTAAGACAGTTACATCACTTTCACGGGAAGGCCAGTAACACGACGAGGTTTTTCTTCATTCGGACACCGTCTTTTCAGAGGTCACTCACAACAGCACCACCTAGTGGACATGTCACGAGCTGCCACTGAGTGTAACTTGCGCGTTTTGAAGGTAACTCATAGCATGTCCTCTGCAGAAAGGGCCGTATCGCAAATGTTCACCAATTAGATATTTTTTTCCCTTTGATGGCCATCGTTTTTTCTAACTAATTCGTTGGGTGTTCATATTCTTGGTTCTTTCGGTAAAGTCACGTATAAGGGAAACAATAAAATAATCCAAAATATAAAACAATAAAAATGTAGAACGTGACTTTGGAACGTGACTTTACCGAAAGAACCAAAGAAGATGAATCCTTGCAGTCACGAAAACTTTAAATCGAAAAATTAAAATTGTATCGTTTTATATTTTTTTATCCCTTCTACGTGACTTTACCGAAATAACCAAGAATATTAATCCGTGCAGTCACGAAAGCTTTAAATCAAAATTTGTCGGGTGTTGCTTCGCCAACTTGCGGGCAATGCGTTGGCGACTTCTGCTGCCACCAGATGCGCGGCCGTTCCCCGCCATGCATCAACGTGCGCCGATTAACGCCTCTGCTTAGCACGGTGGTTCTACGTACGGTGCGAAAGAAGTTCAACGTACCATAAAACCACACGAGGCATCGACAGCTTTTGATTAACTTAAAAAAGGGGTTTAAAATAAGTCGCAGTCCTTTAGAAATCCACTGCTGGATGGTGAACGCCTCCTCCAACAACCATGTCGGTCATTTGAGTATGGTGGGGCGGAGGGGGTCGTTTAACCATGCTTGACCACGCTGGTCAGTGTTGGTTTGTGAAGGGGTTGGGGGTGCTTCCCAGGACTAGGCACTGTTCCACCCATTCACCTATGCACCCCTTTATCCGTGAGACCTTTGGGGGTGAGACAAGGTTAGAGGGTGATCCTAAGAAAAAAAAACTCTGTAGTTTTGTAAAGTTAGAAGTCAAAGGGTCTCCTGTGGCGCCGTGCTCAACTCTCCTGATGGCCCAGAGCTAGTGGCGGTGGAAATTCCATGTTTCTATGCCTGGGGCCAGTTATTGTGTAGGGCAACTACTGTTGACTTTTATCTGCCCAGCAATGATGATGGGTTGAGTTAACTGGCAACTAAGAACTCTTGTAAAAAGTTAGTAACTGCATGCTCAAATCAGCATTGTAGAGTGTTTATCTACGTTGACGGTTCTGAGATAGAAATGGAAATTACACATTCTTATGACCAGGACCAGTCATTGTTTCTAGTCCCGTACATGACTTTGCACTGATTATATTGCTGATGTTCAACTGCACAGCAGGCATCGCGCTTGAGTAATTCTCTGTAGCTGGTGACTGGGCAGTGTTAATAGAGATTGAACTATCGTTGGGCTCTGTGTGCAAGCCGACTCAGTAATGAATGTGCTGACCCCTACGGAAACAGCCACGAACAGAAGCAAACCTGGCAACCCCTTATCAGTGCCCTACCTTATTACAGACCAATCCAGACCTTACTGGTCACCCCGTGCCCTTATACATATCAACGTTCATCCTACAAATTCCCATCACAAGGGAGAAACACAAACAAATAAACGTAAAAAATTAGCCCGTTTTGAAACGGCTGTATGCCGTATTGACCAGAAGACTCATTTCCCCTGTACAAGAATTCGGGTAAACCGTATGGGTTGACAGATATGCAGAAGTGAGATGTTCCGTAAGGCTGCACTAGATTGTCCCTGTGAATTTCACGGTTCTGTCTTTCAACTCTGCCCCCACCTCCCCTCCACCCAACTCTACCCTTGCCTCTTGCGAAGGCCACGTGATAAACCAGGGCACGTTTATGGCAACTGTTGCCGGCAGCCGTTAAGGGCGATCATTGCCGCAACATTTTCTACCATGCAAAATGTAGGCGTCCGAATCTTGACAAATCTCATACCGTGAGCGACTAAGAACTTACAAAAAAATCGAAACTAAAAACTACGTTTTATTTGACCAGATAAGACCCACAGAGCTCTGTAGATAGTTTTCAGAAGCGACCTGGCCACAAATGATAGCTCAACGAAGTGGCTTATCACGTGGAAATTTATAGCAGACAAATACTCTCAGCGAATGTTTATTAATGTGGAGGGAAAAACCGGAGGACCCAGAGAAAAATCCACGTGACCACAGGGAAAACATGCAAATCCCCAATATACAGCAGGCGTCAGTCGGCATCGAACCCACGACTTCTTGTATACCATGCGTCACATGACTAAACGAGGTTGTGAGCTCCGTAGACCAATCATTGTTTTAATGAAACATCGAATTTCAGGAAAACTCTCCTTTCATTGGCAAGGCGGAGCCGTGTCACTTTACCACTGCCAAAGCGAGGTTCCATTTGACGGTCATAGCAAATGCGTTGCTGGCGACGATTGCCTGTGAGGATTGTCCTCAAGTTGTCTGAGCGTATCATGGCCTTAACACCCACGCCGTAACCTCACCCTCCAACCGCAAGGCTCCATCCCCCCCAACTGTGAACCCCGTCTTTTGGTCAGATCCGTTCAAGACCTTTTAAAATAACAAAGCTGCCCCGGTGTTATCTGGATGAAGATAACCCAACAGCCAAGTCCCGCGTGGCCCGCTAGCAGCTGCCTCGTGTTCGATCAACAGCCCAAATCCACCTCTCCTCCCTCACAATCAGCCACCACTTTTCTTCACATCGACAACAATGTAATGAGCGAATTATTTTCTGTTTTCTTAAAACCCGTAACGCAATTTTGTGCAATTACAGGGCGGAGCGGTGGCTGGCGCAGTGGTTAGCGCACTTTGCTATGAACCCGGCGACCTGAGTTTGATTCTTAATCACAGCTAACGTCAGTGGGCGATTCACATCCTGACCGCTCCTATGGTGCTCCGTCACGAACCCACACTGGCCAGCGGAATTAATTCACCGTCACACAATCCCCCTTGAGGCAGCCTCACTGGCCCCCGAGGTCAAAATCAACTCCACCCGCCTCAAGCTCATCAACGTAAGGGGCCGTCCATAAATGACGTCACGCGATTTTGGACGATTTTTGACCCCCCCCCTCCTTCGTCACACGGCGTCACAAAAAGTCAGACCCCCCCTCAAATATGACGTCACAAAGCTCTGCCCCCCCCCAAAAAACATGCTTCAAATCGCTTTAAACTATTGTCATTGTAGTGCGTATTTAACGTAGCGCTTCACTCTGATGTTGTAGGAGAAAACATTTATTAAAAAGTCTATTTATTTAAGTAGAACGTGTTGTCTATATCTATATTTATTTAAAGTTGCGCAATTTTGATGTGACGTCACTTTTCTCAACGCCCCTCCCCCTCGTCACAACATCGTTACAAATGTCTGACCCCCCCCCCTCGACAGGTGCGTGACGTCATTTATGGACGGCCCCTAAGACGCACGAGCCACCTTCTGTTCATTTCGCCCCGGCTACCGGCGTCCGCTCCATCACTTCAAAGTCGAACCTCCCTTCGTGATCTCCGGCAGGCGGGGGGGCACCCCCTCACCGACTTCCCCTTGTACGTGCTCGTGACAACCCCACGTTGTGAGAGTTTACGCGTCGCCTCCTCACTGAGGCTTGACACACAGCGGGCCTCTGGGCTCCACCCCCTTATCTGGGCACCGCTCCGCCTCTCCAGCTAACCACGTGAACGAGGGTGCAGCACGCTCCTCTCGCACGGCTGCTGGAACCCCTGGCATCCCTTTAAATCCTCCACCGATTTCCAAAAACTTCTTCCGCCTCCTTTGGATAATTCCCCCCTTCAGCGTCCACCTTCCTCCAACCGCAAACGCTCTGCCATCTACCATTCAGTGAGCAACACATCACAAATATCACTTCCAGGTCCTAAAATCTCCCTCCCCTCCCACAGACACCAGCCCCCCCCCCCTCAGCTCCTGCGTTGTGCCTCTCGGTCCCTGCATCACGGATCCCAAACACGGCTCCGTTGAGCACCGCAGGGCCACATCGTCTGCTTCTGTGAATGATCTCACATTGGCTGTAGACTTGTACCTCCTCTCGAGCCTCCTCGGGGCCCTGGCCACACAACTGTCCTCCTCCATGAGTAAAAACTGTAATCGCTTGTAAAAAATAAAAAAACATCAACTTGATAGACAATGGAATAAATTCGGCCTTGAAATGCATTCCCAGATATGGAAGGCTCACTCGCATAAAACCTCATCGCTCAGCTCTGGCAAGGTCCACATTAGACTTAGCCTCTGCTCTGTGGACAAGGCGTTAAGGGAAGCCCTAAATGCACTGTGTGAACTCTCTCCTGCATCCCCGGTACCCGGCTTCGTCCTCAACGCCGTCAGTTGAAAAGTGTTGACCAACTCAGCTCAGCACGTGGTAGGCATTCGCGACCAATACTATCCATAAGAAAGTAGGGTTTTTTGGGTAAGATCGCGTAAATATGAATGTCTCGTTAAGCCCGCCACCACCGTGACAAACCTTGCTAATTGGCTGTGTCGGGTGGTGTCGGGTTTAACGACACATTTTTATTCATGCCATTTAACCCCCCCCCCCCCCCAAATAATAATTCTTGATTCATGTGAACAACTCGCCTCTGACTCGCGTGGGTTTCCTCCGGGTGCTCCGGTTTGCTCCCACACGTGTAAACACTCCGTTTGTTGGCCTGAAAACACCTTAAGCTGTCTGTGCCTCCGTGTGGTTGTTTTTTTTTACGGATCGCACAGTGCCGTGTCACGCAGTTGCATAAATGCCGTGATGTAAAACAATCTCAAGACTAATTCCTCTGAAACGGTTTGGAAAATCATGAACGGCATCACAGTGACCGACTTCTCCGATCTCCCATTGTTCCCGGCATCCCCCCCGCCCCCCATCTCCCCTTGATGCCTCTCAGCCTGCCACCGCAAACAAATGTCGCTCGCGTAATTTCCGACCTGGATACGTCCTCTTCCGTCCCGATTAGCCGCCCATAAAACGCATCTCCCACTGCCAGCTTTGTCAGCGCCTTCCGAAGAAAACCCAGACTGTGGCCCCCAAACATTCTCGAAAATGTCACGTCAAACCGTCCTTTCCTCGGAAAAGTCTGAGAAAGGGTCACAAACTGTGCTCTCATCTCTCCAGACACCTCTCCCCTCCACGGCCTCCACCGCTCAGTTATACAACATCGCATTTCAATCGATGGCCATTCATACGTAAACCACTCTCGTGCACGTGGCAAATCACTTCTCTTTCTTCAGATCATGGATCACCCTCGCTCCTGGTCCTCCGAGAACCTTCGCTTTTGAAACTAGAGACCACTTCACCCCCGTCCAGTGCTTTCCAATCCAGCGACCGAGGCTTCCTGTCGACATCGCCAGCAAACATTTGCTCGGTGGCTGTGTCGCTCATTCTCTCTTGCTACCCACCTGGCCTCGGTCTCACTGGAGCTGTTGTATATATTATTATTTTATTGTTTCCCATCAACGTGACTTTACCGAAAAAACCAAGAATATGAATCACTACAGTCACGAAAGCTTTGAATCAAAATTTGGAGCTGTTTTGTTCACGTGACAAACCTTTACTAATTTGCTGTGTCGAGTGGTGGCGGGTTTAACGACGCATTTATATGCATATCAACAAAATAAACAACCCTCTATTATGGATAATATTGGTCGCGAAAGCCTACGTGTTAAACTGGAGCTGTTTGTAGTGCTTGGGTATTGCCATTGCTAGAGGATTGATAATGTTAATATCCATGGGTGGACTGATGAATGATGTGTACAATTGGATATGTAGTCCGCCCATCTCATCATCCCATAATTCCTTGTGCATTGATTATAAATGAGTGCATGCTACTTCGTGGGGCCCTTTTTGTCAGTAGCAAGATGATGAAAGAAGAAAAGGCTTTAACCCTTTCTGGAAATAATACTGGAGGTGTTAAAATGTCCATACACCAAAGAGACATCTTTTACAAGGCATCAAGTCTGCATTGACCACACACACTTGTGGTAAAACATGCAAACAAATATGCCAGGAGAATGTATGCATTGCCTTTTAAGCGGATTGGCCTGCAACAGAGACAGCCTCTTTATGGCTTTGGCTCACCATTGCTTGGGTAAATCGTTTTCTTTTCATCACCGTGATACTGGCAAAAACGGTCCCGTAGATGTAACTGCCTCGCCCGAGGTATTGATGCTTTGGCGTTTGCATCGCCCTCAGACATTCTTTGTTCCGTAGCACCGGGTAAGGCGAAGCCATAGAAGAGACTCTCTCTGGTGTAGACCAATGCGAACATTATTCGAGCCCATATTTGTTTGCGTGTTTTACCACAAGCATGTGTGGTCATTGCAGACTTGACGCTGCCTTGTAAGAACAGGTGTCTCTTTGGTGTTCGAACATGTCAGCGCCGGCTGTATTCTTGCCGGAGAGGGTAAACACGCCTTTTATTTGAGTCCTACTTTTGTTGGAAGTTAACTGCGCTTGTTTAATGAAGGCAGACAGAATTAGAATCAGAATATGTATTTATACTGGAGGAATCCGATGAGCTATATAGCTCTTTTTCATAGACATCCAGTCGGGGTGGGTAAGAACGTTACAACAACATGATCGGAGTGCTAAGTACAAGAAAGTTAAGCACGCCACCCAAACGCATACAAATGCAACTTTTACATCTCGATCCTGCCAGACAAAGCCCACTGAGGCATTAACTTAGTTTCCAAAAGCGACATGGCCACAGATAATTGCTCAACAATTTGGCTTATCATTTGGACATTTATTGCAGCGGAATAATCTCAAGAGTCTAAACGCATGTTTTTTTTTTTAAATGTGGAGGGAAAAATCGGAGGACCCGGAGAAAAACATCCACACGACCACGGGGAGAGAGACACGCAAACACCAAATATACAGCAGGCGTCTGGGTCTGGATCGGGATGGAACCCCCGGCCTCCTGCACACCAGGCGAGGACGATAACATCTCACGACCGTGGCACACCTTAAATAAACGAAGTATATACGTCTCAAATCGCATCATCATGCAAGTGTGCGCAATCTTCACAGCGGCGCTCAGGGCTGCCAACTGGGGTGGTGAGCGCTGCCCCCGTGAATGCGAGAGGCACGGGGGACACTTCGACGTAACACGGCATCATCGCAAGCCACACGGGGTTTAACCCCGCGACCTCTCCGCGGTTGAACCGGGCCTCAACAACAACAACAGGGACAAACCGCGCGGATTTTTAACACGGAGGCGGGGACGTGTCGGTAAGGTGACATCTGAGCGGCGCGTGTGGGTGCGAGACTCTCAAACACAACAGCGTGAAACGCGCACCAGCTGCGCGCGGGTTAAATTTAACGGGGAGATCTCGGCCCAGACGCCCCCCCCCCACTCTCGTCCCCCTAAGCATTTGGAAAATGCCCCCCCCCCACCCAAACACCCACCCACCGCACTCCATCCCTCGCTCGTGTTCCTTCTGCGCTGCCACGTGAGCGTGCCTCCCTCCACGACCGACGCACACGGCGACGCTGGCTACATATGTAGTAGCTACTAAGGAAGTACATATGTAGTAGCTACTACATATGTACTAGCTACTAGGGCCCCGCAGTTAAATGCTTTAAAGCTACCACTTCCGGTTCAGTGATTCTGCACTTGCTCTATTACCATAGTACTATACTGCCACCGACTTTTATGAACGACTGGGTGTTTAAGGTTAGCGATTTGTCGTATTATGTGGCTGTATAGCAAATGAAAAAATACAATTACTTTTTTTTACTATTACTTTACTGTGCAAGTTAAACATTTATTTGTTTTAAAATGTACGTGTTTTTTTGTTAATTTAGGGCCCCTTTATAACATCATGCTACAGGCCCCACACTAACTTAATCCGGCACTGCAGCCCCTGGTCGGGGTTTGTAATGAAGCTTCTGAACAGAGCGGCAGAGCAGGCGGGTGGGTTTGGGATCTACTCGGCCCGACGGGGTCGATTAAGTCAGCACCACATTGCGGTGGAGTCAACGGTGGCTGTCCTCAGGTTTAGACTCGCCCCCGACACAGGCTTATCATAAATTGATGTCTCGTCCCAAATTATTGGATTTTGTCTGCCATCACTTCCTTTTTGATTCCCGTGTAATTACCCCCCCTCCCCCCCCCACGCTTGCTCTGGCACTTCGAGAAGCAGTGCATGGGAGGCACGGCATCACTAACACGTGGTGACGGTGGAATGCTGTACGATAGATAGCCCCAGCGCCGTGCGACGTAGCGCAAACAGGTTCATCGTAAAGGTGCCATGGATAGGGTTCACGCACTAATGGTGTGATATAAATGTGCTTTTTCGGTAAAGTCGCATAGGTAAAACAAAATAAAATGAAAGAAAACAACTGAATCAAATCACGACGTTTCGGAGGCAACACAAGCTTCCGTTTTCAGGTGGAACAGTCACAGCAAGATAGCTGCAAGATAGCTGCAAGATAGCTGCATCACTTGATGCAGCTATCTTGCTGTGACTCTTCCACCTGAAGACGGAAGCTTGTGTTGCCTCCGAAACGTCGTGATTTGATTTAGTTTTATTTTCTTTTAATTTAGTTTTAGCTACGTGATTTTACCGAAAAAACCAAAGAGTATGAATCCTTGCAGTCACGAAAGCTTCAAATCTAGAAAAAATTTGCTTCTTAATGATCACTCTTATCTGGGGGTTTAGATTTTAAAGTTTGCAGTAATTTATTCTTTGGTTCTTTCGGTAAAGTCACGTAGAATGAGAATAAAATAATAAATTGATAAAATAAAATAACACAATAATATTCTCACGACGTTTCGGCCACAACACGAGCGGCCTTCATCAGGTGAAGGGACGAGACTGTCTGGTAGGACAGCGCTGGAGTGAAAGAGCCACGTTCAGATCACGGCCTTTAAGCTGTGTGAGAGGAACAAAGCGCCTTGACAAAGGAATTAGCATATAATTTAGCATTGAAATGGCTGAATGATTAGCTTGTGACTGGTCACAGAAATAGCTATGTTAAAAGTTAAAGCATACACATCCGCAGAGGCACCCCTTGTTAAAGGAATTAGCATAGAATTTAGCATTGAAATAGATAAGTTAAAGCATACGCATCCGCAGAGGCACCCCTTGACAATGGAATTAGCATAGAATTTAGCATTGAAATAGCTGAGTGATTAGCTTGTAACTGCTCACAGAAATAGCTACGTTAAAGTCAGAGCATACACATTCACCGAGGCACTTAGTACAAAACAAACAGGAGAATTTAGCATTGAAATAACTAGGCGAATTTAGCATTGAAATAACTGAGTGATTAGCTAGTGACTGGTCACAGAAATGACTATGTTGAAGTCAAGGCCTACACATCTGAGCTATTCACAGTACTATATAGTGAACCAATAAAAAAAAACTAAAATATAAATTACCTTAATGTTATCAATAAACTCTATATTCTCCAATCAGCTAAGCTACCAACAATAAGTCGTTATATATCACAATGCTATATGGCGAAAAAATGGGTGGATTCTTACCCTCAACTTTAGCACCACGGATAGCTACGGGCCCCGTTCAGACGGACGAGTTCGTCCATGGTCGGAACAGAGGAGGGGGAGAGAGACAGCTGCGAGGCGCTATTATACTCCATGTTGTAAAACCATACCATTAACCGTGGTGTGAGAGGTATTAAGAGTCAATGCTGGCGAAGGAGCTGCGGTCTGAAGGTCATCGTAAAAATACAATTAATTAAGAACAGAAATGATTTAAAACATCTTTCCAGTGGTTACTAAGCCAGAATCCATCTTCTCGGTTGAAATTGTCTCTGTGCTTGTATATGTGAATGGCCTCATGAACGAATCTCTCATGGTAGCCGGTTGGTTTGCAAAGAACCTCCGTCTTGGAGAAGTCAATGTCATGTGAGCCCACTGAATTGTAACAGTGATCTGCCACGGCAGAGGAGTTCGTCCTACCGTGTTTCAAGTCTGCTTTATGTTCGCGGATGCGGTCCGAGATATGTCTTTTGGTTTCTCCAATGTAGCTACTACCACAGAGGCACTTTAGTTTGTAAACGCCCGGGTACTGTATGTCTGGAACAGCATCTTTTACAGATGGAACTAAATCACGGATTTTATGTACTGTGTTGAATCGGACCTGGATCTTGTGTTTATTCAGGATTTTTGAGATCTTTTTAGTGACCCCTGCAATGTAGGGTAAGGTGATGGTTTTGAGTGGCTCCACAAGAGGATCCTTCTTCATGACTGGAGTGATGGCTTTGCGGATTGTGTAGTCGGAGTAGCCATTAGCCCTGAGAGCCTGGTGTACGTGCTTGAGTTCACTGGTAATGTGTTCCTGGTCGGAAATGCATTGGGCTCTATGGTATAGAGTCTTGATGAGGGAGTTCTTCTGGGATGGATGGTGGTGGGAATCCGGTTTCAAGTAAGCATCTGTATGGGTAGCTTTCCTGTAGACAGAGTGGCTCATTGAACCATCATGTCTCCTTTTAATTAAGACATCCAAAAAGGGTAGTTTGCCATCTTTTTCGACCTCCATGGTAAATCTGATGGCTGGGTGTATGGAATTGATGTGGTCGCGGAATTGGTCTAGAGTAGGCTGGCCATGTGGCCAGATGACAAAGGTGTCATCAACGTACCTCTTCCATAAGGTCGGGCGTAGAGTGGCAGTCTGGATGGCGTCAGTTTCAAATTTTTCCATGAATACGTTGGCTACAACCGGAGATAGGGGGGAGCCCATTGGGGTGCCCTCAGTTTGTTTGTAGAAAGTTCCATTCCAGGTGAAGTATGTGTTGGTTAAGCAATGTCTCACCAGGGGGGGTACATCAGTATGCAGTCCTTGATGAACCAGGTCTTCAATGATAGCGATGGTGTCAGGTACCGGGACTTTGGTAAGAATCCACCCATTTTTTCGCCATATAGCATTGTGATATATAACGACTTATTGTTGGTAGCTTAGCTGATTGGAGAATATAGAGTTTATTGATAACATTAAGGTAATTTATATTTGAGTTTTTTTTTTTATTGGTTCGCTATATAGTACTGTGAATAGCTCAGATGTGTAGGCCTTGACTTCAACATAGTCATTTCTGTGACCAGTCACTAGCTAATCACTCAGTTATTTCAATGCTAAATTCGCCTAGTTATTTCAATGCTAAATTCTCCTGTTTGTTTTGTACTAAGTGCCTCGGTGAATGTGTATGCTCTGACTTTAACGTAGCTATTTCTGTGAGCAGTTACAAACTAATCACTCAGCTATTTCAATGCTAAATTCTATGCTAATTCCATTGTCAAGGGGTGCCTCTGCGGATGTGTATGCTTTAACTTAGCTATTTCAATGCTAAATTCTATGCTAATTCCTTTAACAAGGGGTGCCTCTGCGGATGTGTATGCTTTAACTTTTAACATAGCTATTTCTGTGACCAGTCACAAGCTAATCATTCAGCCATTTCAATGCTAAATTATATGCTAATTCCTTTGTCAAGGCGCTTTGTTCCTCTCACACAGCTTAAAGGCCGTGATCTGAACGTGGCTCTTTCACTCCAGCGCTGTCCTACCAGACAGTCTCGTCCCTTCACCTGATGAAGGCCGCTTGTGTTGTGGCCGAAACGTCGTGAGAATATTATTGTGTTATTTTATTTTATCAATTTATTATTTTATTCTCATTCTACGTGACTTTACCGAAAGAACCAAAGAAGATGAATCATTGCAGTCACGAAAGCTTTAAATCGAAATTTTGCAGTTATTTTCAAGTCTCCGTTTCCTTCCAGAGTGTCCTCGTTAAGATTGAGATGAAATGTATTTTCAACGTCCCGTCTGTTATTGTATTGGTCTCTCGTTTCTGGCCGGGCAGCCCTGCTGTAGTTAAATGCTTAACTTGCAATCAGAAGGATGAGAGTTAACATATTTGGTCATGCCCCACTCACTTAAGTTTCCATTTGTATAATAACTAAAGATATCAGAAAATATACTTGATCCCTAACATTTTTTTTTCTAATTTCATATATACAGTACAGTTAAATATGCAATTTTGCCTTATTTTACCACTATTTTTGTTAACACATTGTATTTTATCCATGGGTTAAAGGCGCAGCCCTGCAATTGCTTGATAATATCACTGTTGGCAGAAAGGCCTCCACCAGAAGAAGTTCTCATACCTGTCAACCCCTTATCAGTGCCTACCTTACTACAGACCAAAGTGCCATCACAAGGGAGAAACACAAACAAATAGGCATAAGAAAAACCAAATTATCCCATGGACCTCAATACTAAATTTCCCTCCACAAGAATACGGGTAAACCGTATGGGTTGACAGGTATGAGTTCTAGGGAGCCCCTCTATAGGATATCTTTGGCCTACTCTTCTACGCCGGCCAGATGTCTTGGAAGACGTGGGAGTATTCACATTTTACCTGACCACATGTAACCTGCCGATTGACTAACCGTGGTATGTCCAATTATACTGCTACAGATGCGAGGGGGATTTCAGAAGCGTACCTATAGCTTCAACTGCTGTGCCCGGAGATTGATCAAAACTGGCGGCCTCTGGATTGCAAAGTCCAGCATATGAACCAGGACACCACAGCTGCATCGAGAGTACACCATTTTATTTTCATGCCGAGGTTATCCCGTAGGGACTGCACCCCACCACAGGACCGTGAAATTCCCACCACGAGCTCAGGGCTATCAACGGAGATGATTGGCTGCTCCATTTTTTTTTATCTTGACCTTTTTATTTGAAAGTCTCCCTCGAAAAACAGACCGTCTTGGTGCTTTAACAAACACATTAAGAAACGTTGATATTTCCCCCCAAAAATGTAAACCTCTTACAGTCTGTAGATATTTCACATCACGTTGCTATTTTCATTCGCCCCGATATGCTATTCTTTGTCAAGCGTACAACGGTGACCTTATTTAGCGAACTTGCCGTCGTACGTACTCGATATAAAAGGTCACTCCAAAAACAGTCACCGTTTAGAATTTGCCACCCAGGGTGGTGGTGTGGGGCCAATGGCTCAAGCGGCTGTGTGGCAACGTGTCCCTTCAATTGGGGTCGCTACGCCATACCCCCACCCCCTCCAGCGTTGAACGCCTCCAAACGTGGGCAACTGAAAGCTGAGCGGCTCTGGCCATACGAAGCGGCCGAAAAGGTTTCAATATTTTCGTTGGTTTAGCGATACCTCTGGAATAATAATGGGAGGCAGAGAGAGAGAGACCGCGCGGGGACTGATTTGTATTCGGCGGTCGGGGAGGCATTACGGCAGTGGGCAGTCGCGTGGGCGCTGAAATTGTGAATGAAGTCACGTGCCTCTGGCGTGTCAGAGTAATTCACTGCGAGGCTCTGCGCTATTTATGTTGTCCATTCTTTTCGTGGCTCATCTATATAATAATGGAAATAATTATCAGAATTGCATTTCTTTAGCCAGTGGACGCCTCACCAAGTTTTTTTTTCTTCCAGGGGGGTTCCTGCTGCATTGGGAATGGGCCCTTTTGTTTGGCAAATTCCATTACTGAGATATTGGATTCAGGTGGGATGGACAAAACCTACA
This sequence comes from Petromyzon marinus, assembly GCF_048934315.1. Taxonomy (NCBI): domain Eukaryota; kingdom Metazoa; phylum Chordata; class Hyperoartia; order Petromyzontiformes; family Petromyzontidae; genus Petromyzon; species Petromyzon marinus. Next base: position 2,613,691 of record NC_133710.1, on the reverse strand, counting down.
GGGTACCTGGGGTTAGCGGTTAAAGCCACACACAGATTGATTCAAGAATCCATTGTTGTACCGCCATCTCCTGGGCACCTCAAAGTCCCGATGAATTTACGGTGATGCACTGTGGATGCGAGGGATTCTGTTTGCATTGTCACACTCCCCATTGATACAAAAAAATAACAATCCGCAATTTGAGTGGAAAGATGTGTTATCAACACTGATAAGTGCAAATGTATCTATCATTCCTAAAGAAGATGTATATGTGGTACATCTACAACTATTGATTATGCATTTCAAATGTTAGATATATACTCTTTGGTTCTTTCGGTAAAGTCACGTAGGTATAAAAATAAAATTAAACATAAAATAATATATCACGACGTTTCGATCGCAACACAAGCGGTCGTCCTCAGGCGGAAAAATATAAATATAGAAATATAAAAAAATATAATCCAGCAGTGGAACCAAAGGGCATGGATTCCTGCAATCACGAAAGCTTCAAATCAAGATTGTTAGATATATTGGATTGATATGCCAATGGTACAGGTGCAGCCCTGCGATTTATTGCTCACGCCACTACTGGCAGAAGGGCCTCCACGCTCTACAATGTATTTTGGTCTACTCTGCCACTCTTGCCAGACATCTAGGAAAAGGTGGGAGTATCCACACTTTACGCCAACACACCCAGGCTTGCCAATCAACTCGCTGTGGTGAACCCATTAATACTTCTGGTTGTGGAGGGTTAAAATAAAATCTTATATTTTTCAACTGCCACGCCAAGAGATTGAATCAGCAAACGGTTGATTGCACGACCAATGTGATAACCATTACACCGTGGCAGCTTGCCTGAGCTTCAATATGAATGAGATTATCCTCTTTGGTTCTTTCGGTAAAGTCACGGAGGCCTGTTTTCTACCTACGTGACTTTACCGAAAGAATCAAAGAGTATGGATTACTGTAGCCACCAAAGCTTCAAATCAAGAATGAATGAGATTATCAAACATAATTTATAAACTCAAGGTATAGCTCTGCTCAAATGGGTATCATCAGCCGGTGTTCTGAGAAAGTAATGGAATTCCACATTCCATTGGGCAAGGCCAGTATGTTTTTCTCAACAATGAACAAGAATTGTTAAAAATGGGTCTCGGTGTATGCGTCCGAATGAGCGCTGGAAAAATGTTTGATTGGTGGAAACTTTAAATGTCAAATCGACATGCTGTTGTTTTAACCAGGTAATCAAAATAGTCTGTTTCTCAAGCACGGATAGGTTACAAGGGAGAGCACATTAACATGGGGACAATGGACACAATTGGAAACACTTAAAACAATCCTTGAGCTCGTGGTGAAAGTTCCTGTAGCAGGGGAAATTCTCTCCATATGACAATCACACACTGCTACTGAAAGACAATAGGCAAATGGAAATGTTGTGTTTGAAACGTCTCAATATCTTTTGTATTTATTGTTAGGTATATAGTTACTATGTGCCTAATGTTTGCGATTGGCTCCTGTGGGGCAATTTACCCAAATAGCAGGGGGCTTCTTCCTCTTATCCTCTGCCTGTGACTGGCCCTTTCCACGTGCGTGTAAATGTGCTCATAAGCTTAAACCACCTTCACCAGCACTCTGCTCGCTCCGTTTCCCATCACATGAATTAAAAAAACATATTGCTTCCCCCCAAGTTTCACAAGGCACGTGTCTTGGCAGTTGCATTTAGACCCTTGACAAATTCAAACTTGTATTGAAAGTAATTTATAATAGATTTTATTTGTGGTTCGTCCACGTGATCATCTGGCCACATTTCTGTCGTTGAGACCCTCTACCACCTGACAGCCAATTGAACCTGTCAATTGTACACGCGTTGGACGCGGTAATTGTAATCCTTTCAGCTCACTAAACCTGTAAGTTGCGGAACAACCCTCGCACCCAAACGCGCGGTGTACAGAGGGTGCTTAAAAAAAAATTGTACACTTGTGAGAATTTGCAACAATACCACGTGACATGTGCTGTCACCTCCGGGCTCTGGAGACCACGTGGAGAAGATTCCAGGCCACGTGTTGACAACGATGGCGAACAAATGGGAGACTTTTTGACTTTTTAAAGCTATTCACATTACATTTGTTATAATGTTACAGTGTATTATTATCCGTTATTTTTTCCATTAAAAACGTTAGTCCTATATAAGTGTTATAAAATTGTTGAAGCGCCCTGTACGTACAATGTTACGCTTGAAACTACGCCAAGCATCATCAGGGCAAGCCATGAAGTCCGAATAAAACCCAGCAAGTGTCGACAAAACGGTGGTTTGCCCCTGTCATGGGGCTTGATCTGCGACTGCTGATTTTGAGTCCAGTGTACTGGCCACAGCACTACCCAGCCGGACTCAAATCGCCCTGCACGGGACTGCTGCACGAGTGGAGCAGACAACCATGGCCACAGGCCAGCAGCTTGGCATCATAGCCGCTAGGTGGAAATGCTGCGAGAGAGCACCAATTAAAGCCACACCTGGTATTGTGAGCATGACACCCCCACCCATCCTGGCTTTTTATTATTATACATGCTTTTTAACACATTCCTGCGGAGGGAGCTGGTAGGAAACGTTGGGATGCTCGGTTAATGGCCAGGTACAACGGCGGCACCACGTGGTGTATTCCGCAAATATGTCCGACAGTGAGGGCGAGTACAAGCCGGCCGTTAAACGTTAGGTTTTATAAGGGCACCACGGGGTGGCCAGCCCCTCCCCACCCAGCCCCACCCCTCCCACTCCCCACTCAGCCCCACCCTTCCCACCCAGCCCCTCCCCACCCAGCCCCTCCCCACCCTCCCCTCCCCACCCAGCCCCTCCCCACCCTCCCCTCTCCACCCAGCCCCACCCCTCCCAGTTTTGGATGCACGACGGACGGACGGACACAATAATCCCCTATGGGCTGGTGGTGTAACCAGGAGGTTCCTACCAGTATTAACTCACTCTGTCTGTTGTTGTTGTATCCTCAAATCTTGTAACTCAATTTTTACCCACTTCCCAATGTGGTATCGACTGCAAACTTGGTATACTTATGTCATACTGATGACAATACTATATTTTATCATACAATTTTTTTTTACATTATTTTTTATAAGTTATGTTTCGGCTTGGGTCTAATTGTCCACGTTCAACTGACGTTGGCTGTAACTCACCACGGGTCCCTTACGTTGTGGCAAGCTTCGGGGCCACTTCCTGGATTCGTGGAGTTCTGCCATTACGAGTACGGTACATTTCATAAAAGCGTGTTTTTTTTAAAAAGCTGTTTTTAATTATTACTTATTCCATATGAAAACGCATCAACGCCCCTTTATTAACGATAAACACATCACGAGTTCACGTTCGAGGCCTCGGCTCTTTTTTTTTGTCATTTAAAAAGCCAATGAAAGAAACCCTTTTTCTCTGCTCTGATTAAGAAGCAATGCCCGAGCCATTCGCCCAGGGGTTTCGCAACACCCCCGGTTCCCCAGCGCCGCAGCGACAGATTCCATGTTTAGCAGACCTCGGCTGTCTGCCACGTGCTGGACGTGCATTTAAATAGACAGACCGACTACTGTTGCTGTGCGGCAACAGTGAAGAGCACGCGCCTAGTCGTGGCTGGTGGGTGGGGGCCGTGGGAATCGGAGGAGAGGTGGTGGTTGTGTTGCGGACCGCATGACTCCAGCCCTCTTCGACTCCACCCACAGCGCACATGTCCACGCTGCACAACTCCTGATTAGCGCAAAAACAATGCCCCGCACACGATGTGCAGGGTAACAGGTCCCTGCAGGGTGGGCTGGTAGGAAAATTGGAATTTTGCGCAATTTTATGACATTGTTACGTAAAATTGTGCAAATTGAGAGCGTCTTCCCACCTTTTTGCCCTCAAAATCGTTGAGGGTTCTTCGGACAAATTATACACCCAACAGCACGAGATTTCACTTCGTTAAAGTATTGAAAGGGGACGGACGGACGGACACATTAATCTATTGCAGGCTGGTACACTCAGTTTACAACTTCGTTCCTACCAGTATAAGTACTGCTTCACGTTAAGTTTGGAGCTCTGTCCGCGTGTTCCACGCGACAAGCGTCTATTAAGTCCGGTGCGACAATGCAGGTGTTCGGGCCAGCACCAATCCCATTCAACTTTCTCTTTAAACCACGCATCCGGTATTCGTTTTAGGCTGAGTTAACCCAGGAGAGCCCCCTTGGACAGGTTTGGATATCACGTGCCACTTGACGGGAGATTACGGCCAAGGATTGAAACAAGATAGTAACGTGGCAAGAATTCAGAATCCGAATATTTATTTATCTTGGAGAAATCTGAAGAGCTATGAAGCTCTATGCAACAGATGTTCAGTAGTGGGCACGTAAGAAAGTGACAACAACAAAAAATAAAATAAAACGACAAGGGTGCAAATTATAGCAACGGTAAAGAAATCAGTAAAACAAAATTCAATAATATGTTAATAAAGTATCGAATTTCATTTAACCACGAACCAGTACACTGCCATAATCCACTACAATAGCAACAGTTGGACACTGGATTTGTACACTTTACAGAACTAAATATACAACAGGTGGGACCCAGAACCTTCATAAACAAAAAAAGGCAATGAAGTGGTGAAAGCTGGCGTATATTTTCGTGTAAGACACCGATAAACATGCACGCGTGTTTCCCACTCAAGAGAGATGAAGACGCACTTTGTCTCTCTGTCTTCCCTGGCTTCTGACCTGAAGATGATTGACGCAATTTTAATGTAAACGCCCTACCTAATTGCTCAATTTGACTGTGACAATTGTTCCTCGGCTTACCGATTTAATGAGCTGAAACAGCCCTAATAATTGACGCGTTTAGCGCTCGTACACGCGACAATTGCATTGGTTTCGCGGGGTTTTTTGTTTGTTTCAGGAGGTGGAGCGTTTCACGACGTAGATTTGGCCAGATCATTACGTGGCCTAACCGAGAAATCAATGATGAATCAGCCATAGTTATGGGGAACGAGAAGCGGGAAGCACACCTGCGCCTGCAGGCTCGTTTTATTTAGCCTCTGCATTGGTTCTTCATCTTGGGGAGCCGGAAAAGCCCTCTGTACCAGCGTGGACGGCACCCCCCACGTGTTCACCTTCTGAAGCGCTCGCTCGTCAACGTGGCGTGCGCGATGACCACCACCACCACCACGTGACTTTTCTTTCGTGTTGTGCGCGGTGCTTTTAGCGCCACAGCGCGTGGATTTGTAGCGTTTATTTTCATTTGTGTTGCTGGTGACTTTGTGTATTTCATATCGAAATCGCCTCCAGCGCTGTTGCTGCTGGCGGCAATACAAGTTGTTTAAAATTCAGTCTTCTTATTGTCGTATGGCTGCTGGTGTAGACGCAGAGCAACAGCTACAATTTCACATTCAGGTGGTCAAGCCAGACAACCGCGTCAGGAGGAGCGGCGTTGTGTACCGTCGCTGTGATATCTCCTTCGTATCTGTGGATCGGGGCCATTGCGTCGCTATATGTGTTGCATGGTTTGTTCTGGATGACCACAGTCGTACACTGGAGAGTTTTCAGTGTGACAGAGGCTTGCTGGCAAAGTGACTGGCATATGCTCTACCTGCATTCCTCTTTAGGAACTGCTGGTGTTTTTTTTACATAAATGCAAGAGGCTGAGTGCTTTTTGCACGCGCTTTTGTGCGTGATATCAAATTTATGTTTTTCCGGGCCTATTACATTTTTTTAATGTCATGATGGAGGTTTCTCCTTATCTAAAGCTTTTGTTGTTGTTGGTATTAGCCAGGCTAATATACCCCATCGTGTGGAAGTGTGGTGCCCCTGGGGTAGACCTTTCAGTAGTGAGCATTGATGACCAATATGTACTGATGAGTCCTAATAATGATGAAAACCTGCCTACAACTGTCTCTCCCACCTCAATGCTGCCTGTAAGTCGGTCACGTTTGCTCACATTTGATTTGAGTGTGGCCGAAGACAGGACGACCACAATGGAGTTCTTTTGGAACTTTCGATGGTTTTGGCATAGTGCACGTGGCGGAATGCTTTTTTGTACACATGCTGTCGTGTTATTAGATATCCCCCCAACTCTGCCAGCTCATTGTGCTTATGCTTCCCCAACGCCGCTCTCCCTCCGCCTCCCGTTGTTGCTGGAGGGCGGCTGCCACCAGCTGCCCAGGAGCATCATCATCATCATTCCCCAGACTCTCACCGCGACAGCGCAGGTTACCAGTCACTCAGTCAGTGGCAAAGCCACTCCGCTGTGGGTCACCACACCGAGGATGTTTCCCCCCCGCTTCGCGATGCAGCAACTGCTCCGACGTACAGCGGTAAGCGCTCGCCTTCGGCTTGAGACAGTCAAGCTGCCCTCGCCTGTGAGTCATCCTTGGTTTATCGCGATTGGATTGTGTGAGGAGTTCGCAGGTTCTTGAAACAACAACAACAACCTAGGCTTGAGTCCTATCACTTGGTCGTTCTGACAGGATGGATGGAGGCTGCGCTGGCTGGGTCAAGTAGTGACATGCCCAGCACATGCAAAAACAACGATCTCCATTCAGCATCAGCGCCAGGAATGTATCCTGGGTCATAGTGCAGTGTGCGTGATCCACTGCACGACTGAATTCTACGAGGTCAATGATCCCTCGCCTTTTAGCCTTGAAGACCTTAGGGGCCAGTGCTGTTTGCGAGCACCTATTTAGTAGGTTAGCAACCCCCCCCCCCCCCATGAACTGATTTTCACATTCTCCATCACGTGGCGATGACAGCCATAGCAGCCTGTAATCAAACCCAAGTTACTGTGATTCTAGCACAGTGCACATGCACCCCAAGAAGACAGATTTCCCGTAAAGCCTTATAGAGGAATGGAGCAAGTGCTGTTAGCGAGCAATCGTTAAGGCTTAAACAGTGCACGCCGTGGTGTTGCGGATAGTACCAACACCCGCACACCTTTGTCTCCCCTGTGGTGATGTTCATACAGCGGAACTCATTTAAGGCTGAGTCGACACATGGGGGGGGGGAAAGTCCAGTGTTAGTTCGGATATCACTCGCCACTGATGTTAGCCACGGTCGGAATTCAAATGAAGGTCACCGGTCTCGTAACATAATGTGACAACCACTCTGTCACTACTGCCAAAAGACGCCCATATATACACACAAAGCAAAGTCTCCCGTCCCCCATATAGTGTTTAGCACTGGGTAGGGAAAGGAGTTGATATCGCGTATACGCTGCGGCAGGACAAACTCCGACACGGCAATTTCTGATGCCGCTTACCACGCTGACATTAAGCCACTGCAAGGCACTGTGTTTGTACATAAAGTGTACTGGTGTTGGCTCACGGCCCACACCGGTGACGATTATCTGAACCGGTCCCGAGCCTCCCCTAGGTTGACCCAGCCTCAAATGAGTGCCCGGTGCAGTGTGTAGTAATCATCGCCACCGGGGAGACAAAGGCTGCCGGGCGTGGTGCTGGCCACCCACCGTGTACCGTTCTGGCCTTCATAGGTGCTCGCTAACAGCACTTGCCACAAAAGTCTGTTAAGGCTATACGGGGGATCTTTGTTTTTGTCTTTGCCACCTCGACACCCCCCTCCCCCCCCCCGTTAACATAGCCTATGCAGGTTGTAAGTGCTGTTGGTGAGCACCTATTCCTCTTAGCCGTGAAACAAAAACCTGCGGATAATAGGAAGCCGTTTTTTTTTAAAGCAGGTTTGGAAAAAAATAACAACAGACGAGATGTGGAAAAGGGGCCCCCAGTGGTCAATTGGAGTTGTGGACGGTGAACCGCCAGCGGGTTGTGGATAAGAGGATTCTCATGGTGCTGTTCCCGCACAAACAAAGACCCACCCTCCGTAGACTTTCCAGGCTGCTGGGGCAAAATTCCACTTAGCGAGCACTTTTGTTGTTGACCAGGTAAGGCCTACTGGGAGCTAGGTAGGTTCTTTTGTTTCAGAAGCGACCTGGCTATCACGAATGATAGCCCAACGAAGTGGCTCATCACGTGCACGTTTAGAGCAACAGCCGAATACTCTTAAACGGACGTTTCTATGAAGGCCGGCACGGCGCTCAAGGGGGATGGTTTGACCAACACTACGGGCGGACTCTCTATATAGACACACACACACACACGCGCGCAAGATGAACAAACACGCGCACACTTACCAGCTCCTGTGCAGCTGATATGTGGCGCGGCGATGCGGCGAAAGCTGTTGGGTGGGAGGCGAGCCCACTTTGAGGACGTCGACGACGATGATGAGAACCGCTCGTTCTGTGCGCGTGTGCTGGCGGCGGGCGCGCTCAGCGGTGGCACGGGCTCGATGTGCCAGGCTCTGCGTCTCGTCTCCATTGAGACGCGCGCGTGCCACACGGGTGTCAAACGTTGCGCTGTTTATTTTCGCGGAATAGGGGTTATATATAGCGACGCCGGGTAACTGTGCCACGAGAGGGCTGCTTTCGACTCGTAAAAAAAAAAACACATCTGAGCAATATACTTACGAGTCTCATATAGCAGATGCATGAAAGTAATACATCCGACGCGATCACGGCAAAATTCTCTGCAATTGTGGTGGAGACTGAGCGCAGTTGTGTGAGATGGAGCGCGAATGTGTCTTTCAGCCCTGCAAGGTGATGCACGTCCACCGGTGAGCAATCGGTGCAAAAGTGAGCGCGAATCGGTGGAAATCCTGGCCGGAGGTGATTTTTTTTTTCCAGATGCGAAAATTAAGAGCGCTTAGCGGGGAAGCCTCAGCGGTGTCCATTGTGCGAAGACAAAATTAATCCTCGCCACGGCAATGAGGAATTTCTACTCCCGATTCGGGACCGCCAAGAAGTGGGGCACGGTAGATGGACCGTTTTAATGAACTCCCTTTTCCCGTTCCGAGACGCCAGCACCAACGCGCAAGCGGCTAGCGTCAAAGGTGTTCAGAGACCACAACTATGAGTGCTGTGAGAGGCTCTCCGAGGTAAACAGATAAATATACCCAAGAAACAGCCGGATAGAAATGCAGATGTAGACAAAGTCTCCGAATCGTTGTTGATCGTTGATCTGTGGACGACTGCCCCGTAATTCGTGCAGGAATTGGCAAAGGAAAGCATCACAAGATGAAATTAGTATGCGAGCTGGGCGGTGATGGCCTATGCTTGTAATCCAGCACTGTGGATGTGAGGGTTGGTGGAGCATACAAACGTTGGGAGATTCCCTTCTCGTGGGTGTTGAGGTGCCATAATCTCCCCGTCGTCGCGTGGATATTTCTCCGGGTCCTCTGGAGTTTACCCCTCCACATTTAGAACCACCACGCTGCTCTACGTGTCCACGTGTCGCTTCTGAGAACGAGCTACATAGCTCAGTGGGCCTTACCTAGTGAAACTTAAAATAGATATATCCTGCCTTGCCAGGAGAAGGCGGTGCGGTTTCAATGGACCCAACCTGTTCCATCTGTATGGGTTAGGATTTACCCCTGTGCTCCAGTTTCCGCCCACGTGGAAGCACTCATGAATGGTCGATAAACACCCTTCATATACAGAGGACAGCAGAGCTTGGGTGGGAATGTTGTGTCAGCTCACTGCCTGGCTGCTGCCTTCCCGCCTGTCTGTCCTACCACACGAATAACTGTGGTAAAGTTTGACATTATTGTTACTACTACAAACGTCTCGGCCCTGTCTGAGGAATGCGGAATTTCCACTGCCGGCCTCAGGAGGCAGCAGATAGATAAGAGCACCCTCTTACGCTCATGCGAGCCGGGGCGAAAACTGTGACCTTGCATGAAAACAATATATATTTATATGTACAACCAAGTTTTCATCATGAGATGGAAAAAGTGTAACACTCTAATCCATTTAAACAGTTCAATGTCGCGCAATGTCAGAGTGTTGCCAATGTCTGTAGCAAGGCCGTGTGAATGTTGCCTGATGTCTGTAGGATGGCGTTGTGATTGTTGCCTGATGTCTGTAGCAAGGCCGTGTGAGTGTTGCCTGATGTCTGTAGGATGGCGCTGTGATTGTTGCCTGATGTCTGTAGGATGGCGCTGTGATTGTTGCCTGATGTCTGTAGTATGGCGTTGTGATTGTTGCCTGATGTCTGTAGGATGGCGCTGTGATTGTTGCCTGATGTCTGTAGTATGGCGTTGTGATTGTTGCCTGATGTCTGTAGCAAGGCCGTGTGAGTGTTGCCTGATGTCTGTAGCAAGGCCGTGTGAGTGTTGCCTGATGTCTGTAGGATGGCGCTGTGATTGTTGCCTGATGTCTGTAGGAAGGCGCTGTGATTGTTGCCTGATGTCTGTAGCAAGGCCGTGTGAATGTTGCCTGATGTCTGTAGGAAGGCGCTGTGATTGTTGCCTGATGTCTGTAGGAAGGCGCTGTGAGTGTTGCCTGATGTCTGTAGGATGGCGTTGTGATTGTTGCCTGATGTCTGTAGGAAGGCGCTGTGATTGTTGCCTGATGTCTGTAGCAAGGCCGTGTGAGTGTTGCCTGATGTCTGTAGGATGGCGCTGTGATTGTTGCCTGATGTCTGTAGGATGGCGTTGTGATTGTTGCCTGATGTCTGTAGGAAGGCGCTGTGAGTGTTGCCTGATGTCTGTAGGATGGCGTTGTGATGGTTGCCTGATGTCTGTAGGAAGGCGCTGTGATTGTTGCCTGATGTTTGTAGCAAGGCCGTGTGAGTGTTGCCTGATGTCTGTAGGATGGCGCTGTGATTGTTGCCTGATGTCTGTAGGAAGGCGCTGTGAGTGTTGCCTGATGTCTGTAGGATGGCGCTGTGATTGTTGCCTGATGTCTGTAGGAAGGCGCTGTGATTGTTGCCTGATGTCTGTAGCAAGGCCGTGTGAGTGTTGCCTGATGTCTGTAGGATGGCGCTGTGATTGTTGCCTGATGTCTGTAGGATGGCGCTGTGATTGTTGCCTGATGTCTGTAGTATGGCGTTGTGATTGTTGCCTGATGTCTGTAGGATGGCGCTGTGATTGTTGCCTGATGTCTGTAGTATGGCGTTGTGATTGTTGCCTGATGTCTGTAGCAAGGCCGTGTGAGTGTTGCCTGATGTCTGTAGCAAGGCCGTGTGAGTGTTGCCTGATGTCTGTAGGATGGCGCTGTGATTGTTGCCTGATGTCTGTAGGAAGGCGCTGTGATTGTTGCCTGATGTCTGTAGCAAGGCCGTGTGAATGTTGCCTGATGTCTGTAGGAAGGCGCTGTGATTGTTGCCTGATGTCTGTAGGAAGGCGCTGTGAGTGTTGCCTGATGTCTGTAGGATGGCGTTGTGATTGTTGCCTGATGTCTGTAGGAAGGCGCTGTGATTGTTGCCTGATGTCTGTAGCAAGGCCGTGTGAGTGTTGCCTGATGTCTGTAGGATGGCGCTGTGATTGTTGCCTGATGTCTGTAGGATGGCGTTGTGATTGTTGCCTGATGTCTGTAGGAAGGCGCTGTGAGTGTTGCCTGATGTCTGTAGGATGGCGTTGTGATGGTTGCCTGATGTCTGTAGGAAGGCGCTGTGATTGTTGCCTGATGTTTGTAGCAAGGCCGTGTGAGTGTTGCCTGATGTCTGTAGGATGGCGCTGTGATTGTTGCCTGATGTCTGTAGGAAGGCGCTGTGAGTGTTGCCTGATGTCTGTAGGATGGCGCTGTGATTGTTGCCTGATGTCTGTAGGAAGGCGCTGTGATTGTTGCCTGATGTCTGTAGCAAGGCCGTGTGAATGTTGCCTGATGTCTGTAGGAAGGCGCTGTGATTGTTGCCTGATGTCTGTAGGAAGGCGCTGTGAGTGTTGCCTGATGTCTGTAGGATGGCGCTGTGATTGTTGCCTGATGTCTGTAGGAAGGCGCTGTGATTGTTGCCTGATGTCTGTAGGAAGGCGCTGTGATTGTTGCCTGATGTCTGTAGGATGGCGCTGTGATTGTTGCCTGATGTCTGTAGGAAGGCGCTGTGATTGTTGCCTGATGTCTGTAGGAAGGCGCTGTGATTGTTGCCTGATGTCTGTTGGAAGGCGCTGTGAATGTTGCCTGATGTCTGTAGGAAGGCGCTGTGATTGTTGCCTGATGTCTGTAGGAAGGCGCTGTGATTGTTGCCTGATGTCTGTAGGAAGGCGCTGTGATTGTTGCCTGATGTCTGTAGGAAGGCGCTGTGATTGTTGCCTGATGTCTGTAGGATGGCGCTGTGATTGTTGCCTGATGTCTGTAGGAAGGCGCTGTGATTGTTGCCTGATGTCTGTAGGAAGGCGCTGTGATTGTTGCCTGATGTCTGTTGGAAGGCGCTGTGAATGTTGCCCGATGTCTGTAGCAAGGTCGTGTGAGTGTTGCCTGATGTCTGTAGGGTGGCGCTGTGATTGTTGCCTGATGTGTGTAGGAAGGCGCTGTGATTGTTGCCTGATGTCTGTAAGATGGCGCTGTGAGTGTTGCCCGATGTCTGTAGGAAGAAGGCGCTGAGATTGTTGACCGAGGATGTCTGGGGCTGTGAGTGTGTGAGGGGGCACTGCAGCTGCCGTTCATGATGACGCCACGTGCTTGTTCCCAAGACGTTCATGATGACGCCACGTGCATGTTCACAAGACGTTCATGATGACGCCACGTGCTTGTTCACAAGACGTTCATGATGACGCCACGTGCTTGTTCCCAAGACGTTCATGATGACGCCACGTGCATGTTCACAAGACGTTCATGATGACGCCACGTGCATGTTCACAAGACGTTCATGATGACGCCACGTGCATGTTCACAAGACGTTCATGATGACGCCACGTGCTTGTTCACAAGACGTTCATGATGACGCCACGTGCTTGTTCACAAGACGTTTGCTCAATCCCTGCTTACATAATTGGCGCCCTTGCCAACTTTCCCGTCGGGGGTTAAAAGCACACACACACGTACACACATCTTTATTTCCTCCTTAATTCCAAGCATCTGTGTTATTTCTGCATCGAATCGTAAATATAGCAAGTTTGTGCCTCAGCGTATAAGCTTACATAAACCTCGGCCTAAAACGGAGCACAGTACAGCATTTCGGGATTTTTGTATCACAGACAACCGGGCGAATTCATGAAGGGTTGGCAAAAATCTCAACAGCAACAACAAATACGTCATTAATTACACGATGTAACACAATTTTTGTTCCTGGGTAGTAAGTGTTATTTCGTAATTGCTTATGCCTAGAAAATATAGAAAATGGCTATTATTCCCCACAAACTTTGCTTTGTGACCAGGGGATTTGCCGGTTTGATCTCCAGACGCGGCAGCTGAACGACTGGGCATGTTTCCTGACGTCTCTCCGCATTTTGTTTACCGACAAATATATGATGGGTAACACCGCACGTTCGTTAATCGGCAGATTGCATGCGGGTTGGGTAGAGTGTGGCTACCACACCACCCATTTCCAAGTTTGTCTGACCAGCATGGAAGAGGAGGCGAAATGCCCTCGAGAAGCAGGGGTAGGAAAGCAAAAAAATAAGAAGTGAAAATATTTTTCGAATTCAGTACAACAACAAAACACCCCCCCTCCCCTCAATATTTAAAGTGGCACAATGCGCAGTGTGGGTGAATACGAGACGGTAGCCCTTGATAAATAACATCACGGATCAGCATTCCTTAAAGAGCCGCAGTTTGCCGACCTCTGGCTCTAGAGAGCCTCTCTCGATCCCAATCTTCGTGGAGTTCCTTCTGCCAACAGGAGCATGGGGCAAGCAATTGCAGGGCTGCACCGTTACCTTTTTAAAAAGTGCTCATTCATGAACTGGCCATAATCCCAGTACGAGACTCCTGAAAAGAGAATAATTATGGTTAGAGGCATTAACAAAAGGTAGATCTGAATGTGCACGTTTATTAAGGTATTAATATTTGTGTGCTGGATTAAAAATATATACCCTGGGCACCCCTGAAGGTAAGTTTAACTTCAGATCTGTTGACATTCATATGGAACGAATCATATGAAAGGTGTTCAGAGGTTATTATTCCACTGAGGCCCTGCTTACTAGAAGTTGACGTTTAAATTTTGCAATTGTATCGTATTCATAGAAGGGTTTTCATATTGTCCATGGCAAGGGAATGCCACGATTATTGAACTGCCTCAGGATTATAAACATCTCAATATAATTACTTACCTGGGATTCATATAAATTCTTACCTGTCCGCGTATTCGTTGAATGACGAGCATCGGAATTTATGTTTATTTCCCCGCGACAATACGGCTGTCCACTGGTCTTCTTAATGCAGTATTTATATTGTATTAGCACATTCCCACAGGGCCACGGGACGTGTATAGAATTGTTTTCTTTTTACCGAGGTACTAAACCTCATTTAAATTCATTCAGGAGGTTAGGGGCCGTCCATAAATGACGTCACGCGATTTTGGACGATTTATGACCCCCCTCCCCCCCTCGTCACACGGCGTCACAAAAAGTCAGACCTCCCCCCCTCAAATATGACGTCATAAAGCTCTGCCCCCCCCCCCCCCCAAATAAAACACGCTTCAAATCGCTTTAAACTATTGTCATTGTAGTGCGTATTTAATGTGACAGCGCTGTCCTCCAGACAGTCTCGTCCCTTCACCTGATGAAGGCCGCTTGTGTTGTGGTCGAAACGTCGTGAGAATATTATTGTGTTATTTTATTTTATCAATTTATTATTTTATTCTCATTCTACGTGACTGTACCGAAAGAACCAAAGAAGATGAATCCTTGCAGTCACGAAAGCTTTAAATCGAAATTTAAGTAGAACGTGTTGTCTATATTATTTAAAGTTGCCCATTTTGATGTGACGTCACATTTCTCACCCCCCCCCCCACTCGTCACACATCGTCACAAATGTCCGACCCCCACCCCCTAGGTGCGTGACGTCATTTACGGACGGCCCCTTATGTAGGGGACCAATCTCACGAATACTCTTGTCCATGGGGATATAAGCGATTGTACCCCTCTCATCGTGAATGAGCACGGTTCAGAGGGTGAAATTGCCGCTCACCTCGTATCCGTTAAAGCATTGCGGTTAATGGTAGCAATGGCGTGAAGCTCGCGCCGGGGAAAGAGGGCCAGTCAGTACGCGCGGATAACCTGAGAATATTCGGAGGAATTAGCGCAACGACTCCGTGTCTCTGTATGTCACCTGCTCGTCGTGTGTCTCCGTCTGTGTGTGGCTAAGAACTCAGGTGCCCGAGTTCGATTCCCGTTCGTGGCCAACACCATTGACGATCATGTGCACTGGGCCTGGGCCTCCCCTAGGTCGACTCAGCCTCAAATGAGTACCTGCTGCGGTGTGTAAACATCGCCACTCGGGGAGACAAAGGCGGGCAGGCGTGGTGCTGGCGAGCCACCCCCTCGTGTACCGTGCCAGCCTTCATAGGTGCTGCTCGCTAACAACACTTGCTCTCACAGCCTGTTTAAGGCTATACGGGGGACCTTTGTCATTTTATTGCTGTGAGTGTAGTCATGTTCCTGTATGCCAGCTATAATGTTAGTTTATATTTCTTGAGCATGAATGATCAACACTCCCTTGCCAGGCATACTGAGGAGAGGCTTGCGGAGCCCCAATGTGGTTTCAGACCAGCGCGGCCCTGCACAGATCGCACCTCAACAATTCTGAGGCCACTGACTCTGTAAGTGTGATGTTTGGTTTTGTTTCTCTCACACAATACTTCAGACGAAGGTACCTCGGATTCACATTGCATCGGACCCTGAGCTGCTGCCAACATATTGAAAACAAAGCAATGAGACAAAGTCCCGGGTGAATATCATGCATAAACCAGCAGGGATATTGTGGGGATGTAATTCTCCGTACCCTGCAGAATCGCTGGTCATATAAACAATGAAATACTGATCATCAGTCTGGTGTAACAGTTACGTCAGAAAGCTCAAATAGCTTTTTAAAAAATGCAGCAATTTTTTTGCATGAAAAACGCAATATTGAGAGGAAAACATTGATTTTATAATGTTATCACAGGGATCAATATCGATATCTAAACGATTATGCATCAGAACCAAAACATTGATTCCCCCCACACCCCCCCCCCCCCCCCATTCAGAGGCATTACATTTCCGCTTCTTTAACACCGTAGGATGGAAAAGCAACCAAATTGTCAGGTGATGAAATCGAATGCTCAATTTTGTTCAACCAATCCGAGGGAGGTCGTAGACGCGGCAGGGATCATAGCCGCACCGCCAGGATGCGCGTGCGTCCTCCTTGATGCGTTTGACGGTGGGAACTTCACCACAGCCGCAGTTCGGCAATTATTTGATAGTCCACTCGTGGAAGGTGATACGCACACCTCCCACGCTGTGCTCGAGCGTGGTTTCGTGAGGTCCCTAGTGGTTGTGGAAGAGCGATGCCCGGTGCTTCCACAGTCAACCCCATTCATTCATTGACTCGATCCATCATCTACTATCATCGATTTTGCTTTAATTCTAAATTTGAAGCTTTCGTGACTGCAAGGATTCATACTCTTTGTGTGTTTTTTATTTAAATTTTACCTACGTGACTTTACCGAAAAAAAAACAAAGAGTATGAATTTTGCTTTAACCAAAGTCACGCATCGTCACAGATTCGCCCCCATCGCTTCCTCTCATCTATGTCGTCCACCTCGTCTCCACCCATTGCACTCACGTGTGACCACCCTTCTCCATTCTCCGTAAAGCGCTTCGGCTCTGGCGCTGTATTCACATGACGTGAAGAGAAGACGAGGAGGAACGATCATCTCGAGCGCTGGGCCGTTGGGGGCCATCCATTGAGTACGTAAGCACGGGGGAGGGAGGGGGGTTAACCAAAATGCGTACGCTTGTGTATGGGGGGGGGGGTCTACTGATAATGTGCGTACGCATAGGAAAAGGGGGGGAGTGTTGAAGCCTCGATAATAAATTGTCTACATTGGCCTTCAAACGAGTAAGATAGTCCGGCAGTGGACTATCTGTTTGCTTAAACACGTTAACATTATTACAGCAATCCTTGATCGTTCCTGCGTGGATTAAATATCGGCCGTTCTACAGGGAGGGGGGGGGGTTCGTCAGGCGTACATACACAGGTGAGGGGGGGGGGGTTAAAAGTCCGTGTGCGTACAGGGAGGGGGGAGGGGTCAAGTTTTGACAGATTTGGGCGTTCCTACCCAATGGATGACCCCTTGCCGTGCAGGTGGTGGCTGGTAACGGCCTCACGCCGAGCGGTCTCGCGCTCCCGTCACGGCGCCCCCTGCCGCCGCCTTTCACGGCTCTTGAGGACGGCCACCCGACTTCGCAGTCACAACGTTGTCACTTGAATACCCAAGCCCCTGGGATTGGGGGTCGCCTAAAGCCCACGATCTTTCTGGGATCAATGAAACGAGCGGTGCGTTGTGTGAAGTAAGCAGGGGGTTGGGGGGGCGGGGGGGGTTGTCCTTCTGGGGAAAACAAAAAACAAAACTCGCCTCTGCGATGGGACAAGTGGAATTTCTCCCACAAGCAGCAGGGCCGCCAGCAATGGTGACATTTTATCCGTGCGCTGCTTTCAGTAGAGCCACACCGAACCTGTCACGCGGATTTCTACCACGCCGAACGCATTGACATAGAACTCAAATGTCTCGTGCCAGTGCATTCAAAGCACCACACTGTGAAACGGAACACGGCCGTGATGTGTACGAGCACTGGACCTTGCAAGGTCCCCGGATTAATTTGATTTCTCGGCGCGGCGATTGAAACAAATTGGATGGTTTCAAAAATCACTCCCAGCCTCTTGTCCACCCAAGGGTATAAATGGGTTAAATCTTATCTTCCATATAGCGCTCTTTATCCAAGGCGCTTTACAATAATAAAAAAAAAATGTACATTCCACGACAGTGGTTAAACTAAAGAATGGGGTTATTAAAAGTGGTGGTGTAGCTATGGTGACGGTAAGGAGGATAGATGGGAGTGGTTAAGAGGAGGGGTTGGGGTAGTGACAGGGGTTGGGGTGGTGATAGGGCTTGGGGTAGTGATAGGGGTAGTGATAGGGTGGTGATAGGGGTTGGGGTAGTGATAGGGGTAGTGATAGGGTGGTGATAGGGGTTGGGGTAGTGATAGAGGGTGGGGTAGTGATAGGGTGGTGATAGGGGTTGGGGTAGTGATAGGGTGGTGATAGGGTTAGGGGTAGTGATAGGGTAGTGATAGGGGTCGTGATAGGGTGGTGATAGGGTGGTGATAGGGGTTGGGGTGGTGATAGGGTGGTGATAGGGGTAGTGATAGGGTGGTGATAGGGGTTGGGGTAGTGATAGGGGGTGGGGTAGTGATAGGGTGGTGATAGGGGTTGGGGTAGTGATAGGGTGGTGATAGGGGTTGGGGTAGTGATAGGGGGTGGGGTAGTGATAGGGTGGTGATAGGGGTTGGGGTGGTGATAGGGTGGTGATAGGGGTTGGGGTGGTGATAGGGGGTGGGGTAGTGACAGGCGTTGGGGTGGTGATAGGTTGGTGATAGGGGTAGTGATAGGGTGGTGATAGGGGTTGGGGTAGTGATAGGGGGTGGGGTAGTGATAGGGTGGTGATAGGGTTAGGGGTAGTGATAGGGTGGTGATAGGGGTTGGGGTAGTGATAGGGGGTGGGGTAGTGACAGGGGTTGGGGTAGTGATAGGGTGGTGATAGGGGTTGGGGTAGTGATAGGGGTTGGGGTGGTGATAGGGTGGTGATAGGGTTAGGGGTAGTGATAGGGTGTTGATAGGGGTTGGGGTAGTGATAGGGTGGTTATAGGGTGGTGATAGGGGTTGGGGTGGTGATAGGGTGGTGATAGGGGTTGGGGTAGTGATAGGGTGGTGATAGGGGTTGGGGTAGTGATAGGGGGTGGGGTAGTGACAGGGGTAGGGGTAGTGATAGGGTGGTGATAGGGGTCGGGGTAGTGATAGGGGGTGGGGTAGTGATAGGGTGGTGATAGGCGTTGGGGTGGTGATAGGGTGGTGATAGGGGTAGTGATAGGGGTAGTGATAGGGTGTTGATAGGGGTTGGGGTAGTGATAGGGGTTGGGGTAGTGATAGGGGTAGTGATAGGGTGGTGATAGAGGGTAGGGTAGTGATAGGGTGGTGATAGGGTTAGGGGTAGTGATAGGGTGGTGATAGGGGTTGGGGTAGTGATAGGGGGTGGGGTAGTGACAGGGGTTGGGGTAGTGCTAGGGTGGTGATAAGGGTTGGGGTAGTGATAGGGGTTGGGGTGGTGATAGGGTGGTGATAGGGTTAGGGGTAGTGATAGGGTGTTGATAGGGATTGGGGTAGTGATAGGGTGGTGATAGGGTGGTGATAGGGGTTGGGGTGGTGATAGGGTGGTGATAGGGGTTGGGGTAGTGATAGGGGGTGGGGTAGTGACAGGGGTAGGGGTAGTGATAGGGTGGTGATAGGGGTTGGAGTAGTGATGGGGGGTGGGGTTGTGATAGGGTGGTGATAGGCGTTGGGGTGGTGATAGGGTGGTGATAGGGTTAGGGGTAGTGATAGGTAGGGGTAGTGATAGGGGTAGTGATAGGGTGTTGATAGGGGTTGGGGTAGTGATAGGGGTTGGGGTAGTGATAGGGGTAGTGATAGGGTGGTGATAGAGGGTGGGGTAGTGATAGGGTGGTGATAGGGGTTGGGGTGGTGATAGGGTGGTGATAGGGTTAGGGGTGGTGATAGGGTGTTGATAGGGGTTGGGGTAGTGATAGGTAGGGGTAGTGATAGGGGTAGTGATAGGGTGTTGATAGGGGTTGGGGTAGTGATAGGGGTTGGGGTAGTGATAGGGGTAGTGATAGGGTGGTGATAGAGGGTGGGGTAGTGATAGGGTGGTGATAGGGGTTGGGGTGGTGATAGGGTGGTGATAGGGTTAGGGGTGGTGATAGGGTGTTGATAGGGGTTGGGGTAGTGATAGGTAGGGGTAGTGATAGGGGTAGTGATAGGGTGTTAATAGGGGTTGGGGTAGTGATAGGGGTTGGGGTCGTGATAGGGGTAGGGGTAGTGATAGCGTAGTGATAGGGGTAGTGATAGGGTGGTGATAGGAGTTGGGGTAGGGATAGGGGTTGGGGTAGTGATAGGGGTAGTGATAGGGGTAGTGATAGGGGCTGGGGTAGTGATAGGGGTTGGGTAGTGGTAGGGGTATGGGTAGTGATAGGGGTTGGGGTAGTGACTGGGGTTGGTGTAGTGATAGGGGTTGGGGTAGTGATAGGGGTAGTGATGGGGGTTGGGTAGTGATGGCGGTTGGGGTAGTGATGGGGTTGGGGTTGGGTAGTGATAGGGGTAGTGACAGGGGTTGGGGTTAGGGTAGTGATAAGGGTTGGTGTAGTGACAGGGGTTGGGGTAATGATAGGGGTAGTCCTGATCATATCTGGGGGGCCGGGACAGGGAGTAGCAGTCGGATAGGCAAGGGAGAAGAGATGGGGTTTGTTTTAACGGAGGAACGGAAGCAGGTTGTCGTGACGGCGATTGTTTGACGTGCAATAGGAGTTTGTTAAGAGCGAAGGGGAGCACGCAGGGAAAGAGAACGAGAGAGCGTGACTGGGGGGGATAGTCGAGATTGGGAGCGGAGACGACGTGGATGGGCCAGATGCGAGAAGCCAGTTCAGGTGGGGCAAGTCCACGGAGGGATTTGTAGACGAGAGTGAGAAATATAAACAGGCAGCGAGAGTCGACAGGGAGCCAGTGGGGTTGGAAAAGTATAGCAGAAGTGTTGGGAATTGTGGGAGGAGGTTAGACACGATCCGGGCTGAGGCGTTTAGTGTCTGTTGTTGAAGAGGAGCGAAGGCGTGGGGCAGGAAGGCCGAGAAGAAACGTGGTTGCGGTAGTCGAGCTGAGTGAAAACGAGGTTGGGAACCGGGGGGTTTGCGGCAGAGAGTGAGATGAGGGTGCGGATTTTTGCGAATATTTAATCGGTGGAAGAGGCAAGTGCGGGTGGTGACAGATGTGGTTGGGGAGGGGGGAGTTGAAGATGACCCGGGGGTTGCGTGCAGAGGAAATCAAAGTGAGGGAGGAGGGAGGTAGTGAAATGGTAGGGACAGGGTGGAGGGGAGGGGGGGGGGAGAAGGGGGATCAAAGGATTTCAGTTCTAGAAGGATTGATGGGGAGAGGTAAGTGGTGTGACATCCAGGATCGAAGAGTCATTAAGCAGTCGGAAATGCGGGAGGAAAATTCAGTGGTAAGTGAGGGAAATAAAAACAAAATCTGGGTGTCGTCGGCGAACTAATTGACGGGGAAAGTTAAATGGAGAACTTGCAGCTTCAGGACGGCCAGTCGGTCGCCTGTGCTGGCGTAGAAGTCTGGCCGGCGTGGAAGAGTGGACGAGAACTTTTAGTGAGCGCTCTCTAGAGCTCCGTCTAGTGGAGTCTCTTCTGCCAGCAAAGCTGTGAGCTCGCAAATGCAGGGTTGCACCTTTGTCTTCACGTCGTGAAATGCGTTCCCCGTCTGATGGCGCTTTGGGTGGCAGGTGTGTAACCACGTGTCAACCAAATAAAAATTGACTCGCGACTACGGTAAGTCAGACAGAACACATTTGTGCCTGCATTCTCTCCTGCCCCGACGAAACATCATCGCCATGATGACGATGGTGATGGTCGTGTCGGCGATGTTTGTTTGTTTCCCCCCCCCCCCCCCACTGATGTGTGTGTGCGTGTGTACTTTAGCCCGGCTCTTAGAAAGCCTGGGGCACCACGGTTCTCTGGGAAGGGAGTTCTAAGAATTCTGTCGAGAGAAACGCTTTGCTCTTTCGCCTTGGCCACAAAACCGCGGTGCGCACGCAGACGCCCCCTCGCCAGGCCACTACTGGGAAACACCCCCCCGCTCTCTTTCTCGGAAGCTTGGCAGCCCCTTTCCACCACCACCACCACCCCCCCAGCTAAATTTGATCGCTGCGTTGCCCTTCGCTGCCGCGGGGGCAGAGCTGTCGACTTGTTTCGCGGTCCGTGTTACAGGTTCATGCTCATCGTAATACTGGTTGGATTTTTTTTATTTTTCTGAGTTAGATCGCGTAAAATATGAAGGCGTCGCTATACCCGCCAGCACCACGTTTATGTTGACGCGATCTCACCACTCCCTCACCCCAAAAAAGCGCATGTTCACTGGTGTTTATTTGGGCGGGTGGGGGAAGGGTGGTGTAGTGGTTAGCACACTGTGCTACGAAACCCGGTGACCCTAAATCGATTCTCGTTCGCGGCCAGCGTCAGGTTGACGAGCACGTGAGCCAGTCCTGGACCTTTCCCCCAGGTCTGCTCGGCCTTAAACGGCGGGGTATGTGGTGCGGCGTTGTTACGCATCAGCGTCGAGGGTAAACAAAGGACGCCTTTGCCCAGTGCTCGCCCAGGGGTGTCGGGGAATCGTTGGCTCCGAAGCTGCATGCGGCTCTTCAGGGACTGGCTTCGCGACATTATTCTAAGAAGAAGAAAACAAGAACATCTCCTAAATTTTGATTTAAAGCTTTCGTGACTGCAGTAATTCATATTCTTAGTTTTTTCGGTAAAGTCACGTTGAAGAGAAACAACAAAATAATAAAATATATATAAAACAATAAAAAATTATCACGACGTTTCGACCATAACTCAAACGGTCATCTTCAGGTGTGTTGGTTTGCATAAATTTATTTTTAAACGGCGCATTTATTTATATATAAAAAACGTTAGCGCCACGCGCAGCGATTTGGCAGTTTACCCAGGACTGGTCCATCTATATTCTGAAAAGAGGAGGGGGGAGACGAAATTTTTTATAAGAACGTCTCCTCTTGTTATTGTGGTTGCCACAACCCCCTTCGCTAGTCACGCCGACCGTGTGCCGTGCCGGCCTTCACAGGTCCAAGCTCATGGCAATTGCCCCCTATCATTGAGTGTCCTGCCCGTATACGGGGGGACGTGACTGTCCCCTCCATGCTGCGCTGCCTTCGACTGCTCCCTTCATCAGTCCGCATGTCAACTCGTTGTTGAACATCGTCGACCGCCGCCGCTCTCCTCCTTCGTCGAAGAATATTTTTTCGATCGCCTCTCCGGCAAGCCATTCCCTTTCACGAGCCATTCCCTCCGCACCTCCGCTCAGCACCGTTGGCTACGTGCGGTGTGAAAGAAGTTCAGCGTACGACATACATACCCGATCAATCCGCATGTCCTCCCTCTCCATAATGTACTTCACGATCCTTCACTTCTTCTTTGATTTTAATTCTGTCCAGCTTATTATCACGACTCCACCTTAACAACCTCGTGTCACAGCCATCCCGGCCTCTCCATGCCTTGCTTTGGTATTGTCCACGCCTAAGCAGGCACTCGTTGGCACACTCCAGACGTAGGTCTTTCTTTCTTGTCCAGTTGTAAATCAATATTCTGATTCTCTCGCCTGCACCCCACTTACCCACAGCTACCCTTAATGTGCAAGACCTGTAGGGTCCACGATCACTCTCCCATTGTCCACGCCGCTAGCCTTCATTTCTTTGTGACCTGGCCACCCGAGTTCGATTCCCGCTCACGGCCATCAACACCAGGCGACGATTATCTGAACCGGTCCTGAGCCTCCCCTAGGTCGACTCGGCCTAAAAAAAATGAGCACCTAGTGCGATGTGTAAACATCACTACTGGAGAGACAAAGGCGGCCGGGAGTGGTGTTGGCCACCCACTCGCTAACAGAACTTGCCCCAACAGTATGTTACAGGCTAGACGGGGGATCTTTGTCTTGTTTGTGGTGTGTGTGTGTGGGGTCTGTATGTACTTCCTCTGTTCTGAAGTGTGAGAGTGAATGTTTGTACGTGGTATGTGTGTGTGTGGGGTCTGTATGATCTCCCCCTGTTCTGAAGTGTGGGAGTGAGTGTATGTTGTGGGGTCTATATGATCTCCCCCTATTCTGAAGTGTGGGAGTGAGTGTATGTTGTGTGTGTGTGTGAGGTCTGTATGATCTCCCCCTGTTCTGAAGTGTGGGAGTGAGTGTATGTTGTGTGGGGGTGTGTGTGGGGTCTGTATGATCTCCCCCTGTTCTGAAGTGTGCGAGTGTGTGTATGTTGTGGGGTTTATATGATCTCCCCCTATTCTGAAGTATGGGAGTGAGCGTATGTTGTGTGTGTGTGTGGGGGTCTGTATGATCTCCCCCTGTTCTGAAGTGTGGGAATGAGTGTAAGGCGGAGCGGTAGTGCAGTGGTTAGTTCACTGTGTTCTGAAGCCGGCAACTCAAGGACAATTCTTGCTCACGGGCAATATCAGTGAGGAATACTGCGAAACCGATCATGGGCCTCCCCTAGGTCGACTCAGCCTTAAGTGAGTACCTGGTATGGTGCGTAAGCATCAGCACTGGGGAGACAAAGGTGGAGAGGCGTGATGCTAGCCACCCATCCCCTCGTGTGCTGTGCCGGCCTTGTTAGGTGCTCGCTAACAGCACTTGCTCCAACGTTCTGTTAAAGGCTATACGGGGGATCTTTGTCTGTGTGCGTGTGAGACGAATGGAGGCTGGTGCAGCGGTTAGCACACTCGACCCACGTTCGAGTTCTGGCCATGCACAACATCGCTGGCAAGTGGCATATTGGCCTATCGTGTCTCTCTGCTCTATGTCAGCTCTACTTAGATTGACGTACCCTTCTAAGTAGTCCATTATCTTTCGCCACGTCACCCAAATGTGTGCTGTGCTGGCCTGAGTATGTGCTCGCTAACCCTATTTTGCTTGTGTGGCATTGTGTGTGCGTGCGTGTTAGTGGGAAGTGGTGGTGTAGTGGTTTGCGCACAGAACTGCGATCTCTCTATCACCTGGGTTATATTCCTGGTCAAGCACAACACCAATTACCATTACTGTCCAAACCTGACCTCAGGTTTGTTTAAGTGAACTTAGACTTAGATCAGGGGGTGGGGAATGTTCGGTCCGCGGGCCGTACAAGGCCCGCAAAAATCATTTGGTGTGGCCCTGCCAAGGCAACCGCAGGCGGGACTCGAAATTCAATAAATCTAGGAGCAAACCTGGAAAAGCAGTTGCGAGTAGCAACATCATCAATACCAGCTAACATCATCACACGCCTCACCAAAGAGAAGCAGTTCCAGCCATCACATTATGGGTTAGTTAATTAAATGTTTGTCCAAATGTAACAGGCTAATTTTTCGGTTAATAATTTTGTATGGCCCGCGAATGATGTTATAAATATCCAAATGGCCCTTGGCAGAATAAAGGTTCCCCACCCCTGGCTTAGATGAACACGTTGTGTAGTTAAGTAAGAGGACATTGTCTCCTTTTCTTATATGTCCCTATATAAAGTATTTTTTTTTTACATATTCCATCGGCCGCACGACCTTCTTGGAACGTCTTTTTTTTCAGCAGCATTGGTTCAACGCGAGCACATTCTGGGTCTGGTTTGATATTCAGTATCTCATCAGCAGAGCCAGGCTTGCCGAAACCAATTCTGGAGAACCGCCAGGTGTTTTACAGACAAGAACCTGTTGGGTGAACATCAACATCACCATTTGGACTGAGGCACCCGGGATACTGACCTTTGAGTGCTGATAGCCCTTACTCAATAGGCGCTCGGCCTGTCCCCAGCGGCCTGTAGATATGGGCCGAAGGGGAGGCCTCCGTGACTTTTTGTTTACTGCCGTGCAGGTAAAAAAATAAACACGCTGTGCTGCTCGCGGGACAAAGGCTGTCGTTCATGTCCGGGCCGTTTAAAACAAGGAGTGGCACCATGTCCCTATGCCACATTGTTTTTATACTAAAGCTTGGTGACAACACCCACTGTTTTGAAGCCCTTACGGTGGGCACCATCATCAGCAGCAGCAACAGTGTCACTTTGCTAATAGACCATTATCATCAGCCATTGTCTATCCGCTGCTAGATGGAGGCCTTCCCAGGCTCCTCAGATTTCACATGCAACACAAAATATAAAAAAAACTTGAGCCTCGGTGCCACCGTGAGCTGCACGCATGTGAGGAAAGTCACAGTGTCAAAAGTGCCGACTGCCTCGTAAAGTAAAAGTCTCGGGTGAGATCACGGGTACAGCTCACACCTTGGGTCGTGGGTCGGCTCAGCCATTCACCCCTCCGGGGTCAGTAAAATAAGGGACCGCTTTGTGCGATGTTCACGCGTGTTGTCTCCTGAGCGATTGGTCCCACCAGCAGGGATGGCCACTGTCCCCACTTCCCTTTGACGTCAGCGAGCGGTACACAGTATTTATCGTTTGGAATATGTTTCGTATATAATCCCCCCTTTAACATTTCACATTTACGGTTCACGTTTCATTTTTAGAACTTGTTATATTAGTTTTCGGCGCTAAAGAGCATATACAGTGCCCTGAGTTACCTCTGGCATTTCGGCAACACTTCTGAATGCCAAATTGCATCGTATTTTCTACCCACATTGAATAAAAATTGTAATTTGCATGAAACTGTAAAATATTCAATAGCTTTGGATTTAGCCTCATGCCATTTTTTTATTGAGCCAATGCAATTGGGATTTTGATGGAAACCAAAGATAATGTCTCGCATCATGAGTGGATGATGCCGTGGCTCTGATAGGCGCTCTCCAACGGCACTATTGACGGTCGATTAAGATAAATCTGGGATGTTTGCGATGGTTTGTGCACCACGCTAAATTCGTCGTGATGGATGTTTGCCATGACTGCACATCACCACTTGCAACTGGGTATCTAGGCTTGCCCCGCGGCGTCCTTTATTTTGACTCTGCCGAGAACGAGCGAGTATCTGATCTGGTGTGGCGAGACCTAGCACTGGCGAAGCAAACCACTGGAGGGCCCATGGGGTTGGCAATACCACCTCCTTGCGTTTGCCATGCACGCTTTCATAGGTGCCCTAGAACAGCACCTAACCCCAACAGTCTGTGTTGTGTGAATGAACCGTAACATCAAGGCCACAAGTTAGATTCGATTATTTTATTGCTCAATTATTGCGGAGTGGCACTCACCTCTTTTTGGGGGCTCTGAGCCAATGGTGGAATTCCCATGGTGGGGACGCAGTTCATCCACAGGATGACCACTCTGTTGACTTTCTAAAAATGTGTATGGACCCCATACATATCTCTATAAACAACCTTCCAATCGCAAGTTGAGTGCACTGATCGCTGCGCCGCACCGGCCTGGTTTCCCTTGCCTACTGCCACAAAGACCACGTGCCCTTCCACCGTGGAGCTTTGCTCTCCGTGGCTTCGGTGTTTATGAATTGCAGCTTTGGGCAGGAAATGGGCGACCATCGATGGCTTCACGTGGTCAGACATCCTCCCACGCTGCCCTCTGTGAACACACCTCCCACGCTGGAAATAAAGGTTTTGACTCACCAATAGGAAGGGCATGGGTTCATATCCTCTCTGGGGGTTCATCAATGTGTGGAAAATCAAGTGCCTATGTTGGGGAGACAACTGGCACCCAGCACATGAACGTTCACCCTCAATGAGGCCAGCCATTGGGAATGAGCGTCGCCCCATGCTTGCTGGAGCAAGGGGACAAGGAACGTTTATTATAATTAGGTCATGGCCAATAGTTTGATGGCTTACGCCAAAATCACTGGGCTCTCAGAAGCTAAGCAAGTTTTTGGGCCTGGATAGGGCTTGGATCGGCAGCCACCGTGCATGGAACGGCTATCGTAGGCCTCTGTTGTCATGTATTTTGCTCCGATATCAATGCTCGCCACCTTCACCACCTCGTACTGACCAGTGCGGTGAAGTACTGCATAGTCAAATAATGACCCACACGGCATCGGGAGACCCTCGTTTAGCAGTGGATTGACAAAAAGGTTATAGATTTGCATGGCCGACAGAATGAGTGAAGTTAACAATTTACTTAAACGCGCAGGCTTTCGCGTCCAATTTCTATAACAAATGTTTTTTTTGGGTTAGATCGCATAAATAGAAATGTGTCGTTGAACCCGCCACCACCCACAGCCAATTAGTAAGGTTTGTCACGGAAACAAAATGTGGCAATTCGTTACTACTTCAGCACACCCGGTGTGTTGGAGAGTAAACCCACAACTCGAACAATCTTGTGGGGTTACTCTCCAACACACCCAGTGTGCTGAAGTAGTAACCAATTGGCACGTTCTGTTTACGTAACAAACCTTGATTTGAAGCTTTCGTGACTGCAGGAATCCATACCTACGTGACTTTACCGAAAGAACCAAAGAGTATAGTGACAAGCCTTACTAATTGGCTGTGTCAGGTGGTGGCGGGTTTAACAACACATTTATATTTACACGATCCAACAAAAAACTGTTATTATGGATGCTCAGTTTAACTTGTGCGTTACTGAAAGCCTCTGACGCCAACTTCCTGTGGAAGAATCGACAGTGATTTCTGTATAATTAAATAGCTGACGCAAAGCCCAATGTTTCCTGGAAAGCCAACACCATCCAAAATTGCCATCGTCAGCGTTCCTATCATTACCACGCGATATACAAACTGAGCCCTGCCATAGCATTGTGGAATTTCCACGTGACGGGCTCGGGAACCAATAATGGAATCGAGCAATTTCCTGAATGCTCATTTTGTGCACGTGCAGATTTATACATTTTTTTTTTACTCGAAGCTTTTGACCCTGGGAATTCTGCATGGAATCACATATGGCGCTGGGAACACCGGGGCAGGCAGCGATTGTACGTACGAACGAAATAAATGCTCCCGCTGTTAATAATAATAATAAAAAGACCTTCAGGAAGTGAATGCTCATGCGCCAGAGATTCGGCGTGGTTCTCGCACTGCTGGGGCACACGGAGCGCGTGTAATGAATTCTGACAATGTGCATTTGCATGCTGCTTGTATATTGCGTTATCAGGCGAGGCAAAATGAAATCGGTTTCATCTACATGTAAATATTTATAGCCGCCTTGAATTTTATTGCGCTGGGTTTTAACCGTTGAGCCGACGTATATATTTTTTTATTACAATCTCTTGTGCATACACATATTCCGCAGACACGGTTACACCTTGAATACATTAATAAATAGATTACTTAAAAACACGCACAAAACGCGTACGCGTCTGTGTGCCAAGCACACAAGGCATACGGTCAGAATTACTCGCGACGACACGACAGCATTTCAAAATCACGGCTGGACTCTGACGATAAAACCCCTGCGATCCGCGGCCCCGTGGACAAACATCGCTCCGTGTTGATCGTGTTTATTGTGTACACGGGCCGGAGCTGCGCGTGATCTCGAAGTGCATTAACACCTTCATCGAATCTGACCCGCCGGCCAGCCACGATGGAGCACACCTGCGATCCAGCACTTCGCAGGAGCGGTTGGTGGATCACGGTGTTCAGTTACGAAGTGGTTATACATCTTGCGGATTTTCTCTCCAACACGCCGGTGGGCTGGAGTTGTAAACTAATCGGCTCGTTTTGCTCACGTGACAAACCTTACTGATTGAATGTGACAGGTGGTGGTGGGTTAACGACACATTTATATTTACGCGATTTAACAAACAAAACAACATTATTTGGGTGGGAAAGGCTACATGTTAAAGTGTAATTTTCTTGTATGTGTGGGGTTTTCTCCAGGTACACCTGGACCGCAGTGGTGCAGTGGCACAAGTGATTAGTGTGTGGCGCTATGAACCTGGTAATCCAACATTCAATTCCTGGCCATGGCTAACATCAGTGGCGAGTTATATCAGAACCGGTCCTGTCCTGTTCCCCCTTCACCAACGCACACTGGCCAGTATGGTGATGTATCCTTCAAAACAAATTAAAACCCTTGACCATGATGGAGCGGGGCAAGCATCATCCATGCGTAAATTGAGAATGGCTAAAGTGTATTTTTATATCATTTGCATCCCTTGCATGTTCCCTAAATTAAAACATAAATCTTCTGGGTTCTTTCGACTTTACCGAAATAACCCAGAAGATGAATCCCTGCAGTCACGAAAGCTTTAAATCGAAATAAAACATGTTTAGTAAATAACTGGCAAAACATGGCAGGGCCTTCTTGAAAATGGCTGTTGAGACTCTGGCTTTCCGATGTAAATAAAGGTTAAGTGTTCGTCGTGAATGAGATTATTTGTGAATTTGCCAGCGAAACGGGCCCTGTCTCTTCACAGCGTCCGTGAGGGCTTCTGCCGTGGTCACAGCTCTCCACTCACAGTCTGGAGGTTCAGAGGTCAAGGCCCTTCCCTCGAGGGTCAGTAAAATGAGCAATACTTTGTGGGAAGACAACCGTTTGGGAATGTGGAATTTCCATCAATAGCCTCGAGCCATCAACCAAAATGAGCAGGCGACTCTTTGCTTTGAAACAGAGGTAAAGGTGAAGCCCTGAAATTGCTTGCTCACACCACTGCTAGCAGAAGCGCAGCAGAAAGAACCCCTCTGGAGGATATTTAGGTCTCCCCCTCCAACATGCTCAGACATCTTGCAAGAGGTGGGGAATACCCACACTTTATCCCACCACATACGACCTCGATTAACTCGTGCACCCCATGTATACTGTTGAATGGATGGAGTCGGAGGGGGGGGGGGGGGGGTAAGAGCCTTCCACGTCGAGAGGTTGAACCGGCGACTTCTGGATTTCAAGTTCAATTGGGATTCGCCATTACCCCGTGGCTAGGCTCAATTTGTATTTAATTTTTGTTGGACTTGGTCATTGGAGTACATGGCAGCATGCAACGTTTGATTAGAAATGTGTGAGAGGGCATATTCTGTTTTTTGGACAGCAGAGGGTGCTCTGTATGAGGTCTTTTGGCAAATAATCTTTGTGGTTATGAATGGAAATGCCTTTAAAACGTGTGTGGCTGGGATAGCCCTCATTGTTCTGAGAGCCAGCGATGCTGCGATCCTGGGTTCGAATCCTGTGTCTGGTTGCTTAAAACAGCTTCAGTGAGAAGTGGCCTGGTGGATCAGGGGCCAGAGTGCTGAGCTGACACCGCTTAGAACCTGGGTTTGAATCCGGGTGTCAGCCACTGCGCGTGGTTATAGCGCGTGCTCAACCCTAACGTTACATTTGAGAATAATGCATCGGTTCGACTGACATGCGAGGAATATCTCTGAAGCAAAAGTGTGGGGGGAAGTGCCGAGCTCACCGTGTGTTGACAAGGCGGTCGCTTCAAGGGATATCAAAAATGAATTCTGCGATATCACCTGAAGCTGCGTGGTTTCCGAATCGACGTTTTCCTTGTTGTCTCAAGACAAGTTGGAAATGACACGTTCATCGTAAAACTGATCACATCTGGATTCATATTCATGACGTCCATTTCGCCCAAACGAGGGCATGAAGGCTACCGTCGCCCACCCACATCCGGGAGAAGTCTGGCGAACAGTGGAACAACGTTGACGTCAGGAATAAGAGACCCAGAGATCGCGCCCCTCTTCGCCTTGCCATTCCTCGAGGACACTGGTGGTGGAACCATCAAGCCCATCAGGACATCGACAGGCTGATGCGCACATCTTATTTATGAATGGAAAGCAAGGCCGTAGCCATCGAGTCAACATTGGGCGGGGACCAAATCTTCCAGAGGGTCTGGGGGTCCTCCCCCCAGAAATTTTTTTATCTAAATTTGAAAACTAATTTCCTGCCATTTCCTGCCTATAATATAAAAAATTCACAAACGCATAGGATGGACTTTTAATTTATTTTTTACAATCATGTCTAATAGTGTATCGTATTACATTTCTGTTTTTTTCTTTTTTACATTTTCTTGTTTCAGTGTGTGTAATGGCAGAGATTAGGGATTAATAAAATACAACCATAACCACAAGCATATAAACAGAAATCTATTTTCTAGCAATATATTGGGGGGGGAGATTTTGAACATATTTGAATATGGGGGGGGGATGTGTCCCCCCCCCAATATATATTATAATTACGGCCTTGATGGAAAGTGAAAGACGAGCCACATTGCTGGTTGTACGACCGTTGACACACAATCCAAACTATGGACCACGAGTAAACCACCGCAAGTGTCTGCTCCTTCAATAGAGAAAGAACAGCGAAACCACACGAACTCTCTCCTGAAGGCATCTCATGGCCGGCAGGACTCGACATTGGCATTTGGCTGCTGAACGTATTGCCATATGCAAGCATAGAGTCGAAACGTCAAAATTACGGGGGAGCCACTCCAATTCTTGTCTTCGCACATCCTGTGCTTTGTGCAGACAGTGAGGTGAGCAATGCGCATCTCCATCGGTGTTCCCTAGCGAGCGGTGGGAATTCCACGTACGCATGGCAGGGTCAGTTGTGTCCATACTCCGGCCAGCGTTTTACTTCCCACAAAGTGGTTCCGATTGTATTTGCCCGGGGGAGATGCGATGGGCCCGAGTGTGATTATGAATCAAGCGGCACAGGTTTCGGAATCTCGTCGTGTCTCTTATTGACTTTCGCGCAGCATCATCTGCTGAATTGAGCACATTTATTACGAGTGTATAGTAGTAATAATAATACGTAAGTAATTGAGGAAAAACACTGCAAAATATGTTCTCAAATGTGAAACAGAAATTAACTTCATTATTGGCAGTGCGGAGCACTTAAGGTCATTAATGATTTGTCATCGGCAAACCGAGTCGTGTGGATGCGTGCGCGCAATGCATTTTATTCGGACGTTTAAAAAATAATGTACGTAGAGTATTGGTCTGTCGTGACTGTGGCTAATTTGTTTCTGTATGGGAGTTTATGCAAATGTGTTCGTGCAGGCCGCTATGGTGCGCTGCGCTCTGCTGGTTAATAAAAAAACGGGGGCGATGTTTTGCTAATTCTCATTGTTGTATTGCATCGTGCTTATTAGAATACTTTGAGAATACGTGCTGTTCACAAACACTCAATAATAATTATATAGTGTTACCCGTCTGCCACAAGTCATCAGTGACCATCCTATGAAGCAGCTGATCCCTGCCATGGGAATGTGGAATTCCCACCACTTGACCAGGGCCTCGAACAAAGTTGAGTGGTACCCAACTGCGACTCCGATTCGCATGGTTGGCGACGTACGGCGCGAAAGAAGTTCAACATATTCCGTTTCAAGAAGGTTTTTTTTTTCCCTCTGGCTGTTTGGATAATTCCCTTGTTCAGCATGACTGCATGTGCAGGGAGAGTGGAGTGCCCAAAGGAATCCACAAACACGAGAGAAGAACTCTCGAGTACGACACAAATTGGTCACCACTTCACTTGATGTGCCATCTCGTTTTAGATGCCAACTCAACCTCTAGTTATGTGTCTGTCTGTCTCGCACACCACCATCACGGCTCTCATCCTGACACGGTCCGCTCAGCCCCACCAACTTAGAACATCGACCACGCTCAGTCGGTCACATCTAGGGCTGAACGATTAATCGATTTCAAATCGAAATCGCAATTTGAAACAATGCGATTAGCAAATGGCAAAGGCTGAGATTTTTTAGCGATTTGAAAAGTCCTATTACTTCCTTATTTGAATTTTGGATTATTTATTATTATAAATTTATTTATTTAACTTAACAATTGTTCTAAGCTTGATTGTTCTATTCCAATTAAAACGTTTGAATAAATACATGTTGGAAGCAATTCACATCTTTTAAGTTCTCATCCTTGCATTAGAATATATAGAGCAGTTCATATGTTGATGGTATCACGTGGTAATGCTCCATCACGTGTTTTAAATCTATTACACAGTGGATATTGAACTGAAGCTTGACTTAAAAAAATATATTCGCAAATCAAATCGCAATATCTGTCAGATAAATCGCAATGAGATATTTACCCCAAATCGTTCAGCCCTCGTCACATCGTAGCCAACTCTCCGATGAGGAATTTGGTCAGTGGCAGGCAAGTTTCATGCTGCGTCTCAAATGAGTACCATGTTGATGTGGTCACTTGTGGCAAGATTAGTTGTTTAGATGTGTTTCAACCTGTGTTCTGGTCTCCAGAAATGTGAGTAGCTGTTTTTAGATATATTCACAAACGCTCATTGTCATCAATGAAAGGTTGCAAGTTCAGTGCTCCTTTTGGTTGTTAACTCAGCCCATCATTCTCCACGGTCGATAAAATTCCCACAGTACTAATTTACCGGAAGTCAACAAGATTGGCTGCCCAATATAACGACTCACCCTTGCAGCAGCAACGCGGAATTTCCACCACGAGCTCATCGCGAATGCAGATGAGCACTGGCCAATGTTTGTACTATTCCTGTACGACTATCGTTAGCGACTTCAAGCAACGTGACATTTGTTTTAGAAAATCGAGAGCTGTTCGCAGCACCGTCACGCAATGACTAAGCCACTCCTGTTCCCGTGTTATTTAGTTTATTTTCAAAACAATTTTTTCTATTTCCACTTTTATGAATCTAACTTTAGCTAAAGAGCAAGCACAAAATGTTCTGTGCTCGTGAAGGTTGCCACGCCGATGGTTTTTGCGCGCCCTGCGATAACGAGCTGCTCTAAAACCCCCTGCCGGGGGCGATTCTCTCTCACGGATGACGTACGGAGGCGTGCGGCCAGGACGGATGACGTACGGAGGCGGGCGGCCATGACGTTCAGGGCCGCCACATCGTTGTACCACTTTGGTAGAATTTCAGTCGCCCCCAAGGCCAAGCGTCTCTCCCTGCTCTGCCTGCCTCTTTTCTATCTGTTTCTAATTTTTACTTTGCACAGCTAACGCTAACGCTGAGCTGCTTCTTTTTCAGAAGCCACCTGAGCCACAAATGATAGCCCGAGGAAGTGGCTCATCATCACGTGGACATTTACGGAAGCAAAAACGCAATTTTGATTCGCAATATGAAGGGGAAAAAAAATCCACGCAGCCACGGAGAGAGAGCGAGAGAGACATGCATACTCCAAATATACAGTAGGTGTCAGTGTCGGGATCGAACCCACAGCCCTCCGGTATACCAGGCGATGTAGTCAACATCTCGCCACCGTGGCTCTTGAGCGACCGTGGGGTGCTGCTCGTTTCCATCTATAGCACGGAGGATGGTGGTGGATGTTGCGACACATTGCTGGTGGTAGGGACTCTGCTGGTGAGGCGTTGAATGTCGAAAGCGGACCACACTTGTTTTTCATTAGACCAATGCTGCCGATAAGATTCACGCCCAGAAGGCCGTGTGGCTGGTCGGTTGTGTTCAAGATAGTTTTTTACTTTCTACATGGAGAGACAAATATGGGATGAAGGCGTTATTTATTGCATTCACATTTTCCACAATGACGGCTACATTTATTTATGGGTTAGGCCACATTAATGGATCGTGGCACATTTTGGCACGTAACCTTCCACCACCCGACAGCCAAACAAATGAACGAGCTCTGAGAATAACAGGACATAGTGGGTCTCCCTGGTGTGACTAAGAGGGCACTTATTCATGCCAGGGGGCTGCGGTGGTGAGATGATAACTCCCTCGCCTGGTATACAGGAGCGCATGGGTTCGACACCAAACCCTGATGCCTGCCGCTGTATATTTGGAGTTTGGATGTCCTCTCTCTCCCCGTGGTCGCGTGGATTTTTCTCCAGGTCCTCCCGTTTTTCCCTCCACATTTAGAAACGTGCGTTTTGAGTGTTTGTCTACTGCTATAAATTTCCACGCTATAAGCCACTTCGTTGAGCTATCATTTATGACCAGATCGCTTCTGAAAAAGTGCTACATAGTTCAGTGGGCCTTATCTGGTAAAAAAATAAATAAAAGGTTTTCTGAAGTGGCTCTGTGAAATCTGCTTCCGCGGGCTGTTTTCCAACGTGGGGAATATTGCACAGCATTTTGTGAGAGTTCCGAAAGGATTCTTCCATTTCTTGGCACGGTGCTGACAGCGCAAGTGGAATACAACCAGGAAAGATAACACAATTAATAACTCTGAACCCTTCTTTGGTTGCCCCATGACCTGTCTGCCTTTTTACGATGTAGCTTGTTTCATCCAGGTCCCTTAAAAATACTTCTCGTCTCAACATGCCCTTAGATGGTCTTAAGTTAAGGAATTTCATTGTGTATGTGTGTGTATTCTGTATGTGGGGAGCGGTAGTGTAGTGGTTTGCGCACTTCGCTATAAATCCAGTGAGCCAGATTCGATTGCCGTTCACGGCCACCACAATTGACGCTTTTCTGAACCGGTCCTGGGCCTCCCCTCGGTCGAATCACCCTCAAATGAGTACCTGGTGCGATATGAAAACATCGCCACTGGAGAAACAAAGACGGCCGGGCGTGGTGCAGGTCACCCACCCCCTGGTGTACTGTGCCGGCCTTCATAGGTGCTCGCTAATAGCACTTGCCCCAAGAGTCTGTCAAGGCTATACCGGGGATCTTTGTCTTTTACTCTTTGGTTCTTGTGTTGCAATCGAAACGTCGTGATTTGTTTTATTTTATTTCTATCTACGTTACTCTACCGAAAGAACCAAAGAGTATGGATTCCTGCAGTCACAAAAGCTTCAAATCAAGATTGAACTTTGTCTTGTTTGTCTGTATGTATGTATGAGAAGCCTCCAACAAAGATTGTTCAGTAAGTAGTGACCAGGCAGAGGCCATCAACTTACTGCACACGAGCACTAACCACAACACAAGCAGTCAAAATGCAAACAAAAGAGACAACTCTGAGTTGTACGACTTTTGGCGTCTTCTGGTACAACACCAGTGGAGACTAGGCTCTAAGAAAATCCGTCTCGGGTGTGGACCAATCAAATTCAAGGACAGTGCATATTATTATCAGAGTTGTCTCTTTTGTTTGCATTTTGACTGCTTGTGTTGTGGTTATTGCAAACATGATGCCTTGAATAAAGGTGTCAGTTTTTGTGCCAGTTAAAAGGGTAAAACCTATTACTATATCTTGTTACTGGCAAAGGAGGTCTCATAATGATGAACTGCTCTTTATATTCTAATGCAAGTATGAGAACTTAAAATATATTAATTGCTTCCAACATGTATTTTATAAAAAAATGTTATTGAAATAGAACAATTGTTAAGTTAAATAAATAAAGTTGTAATAATACAAAATAAAACAATTCCCATCAGAAAGTAATAGGAATTTTCAAATCGCAAAAAATCGCAGCCTTTGCCATTTGCCAATCGCATTGTTCAAAATTGCGATTTCGATTTGAAATCGATCAATCGTTCATCCCTAGCGGAGACTCTTCTGGGCAATAGCCGACACCTGTACAGGCTCGGTCCGGGCATCGCCAGATTTTTCCCTGGGGGTCCTCCTGACCCCCGACGGAAGAGTCTCCGCTGATCGCAGTCTCACCGTCTCGGCAGCTTACAGACGTTGGCCGCTGTCGTGTGATCCACAGTTGGAGCCGCATGAATCCCAGGAGATGAGCTGAGCGGTTCCGTGGTGGCGGTGGTAACAAAAAAAAAACGCCTGCGCAATTTGAGTTGACGAGCGGCAGGCGTGCGATTGGCATCCCTCCGTGGCAGATATAGACTTGGCGAGAGGATTCCCAGATGGATGGAGACTCAGACCGATGTCCTGAAGGTTCTCATGGTTCAATGTTGCAACTTGAGGCAGAGACGGACAGACCCACCCCTGATGGTTGTTCGGGTTCATTGTTCATACCCGAGATTCAGAGACAGTTTCAAGCAAGTGACCAGCAAAGCTTTACATCAGAATCAGAATCTTTACTTCTGCTGGACGAATCCGATGAGCTATGACGTATTTTTTTCACAGCTGTTCAGAAATGACGTCCAGGAAGATGAAGTGGTTTCTCCAAACTTTGTTTGATTTTAAACTGCGCACGGTAAATATGCGATTTTGGCTTTGATGTGCACTTTCATTTCCTACTCGTGATAATCATTCAGAGTGATAACAAAATGCATTAATGCACGGGGAAGCATTTGTGATCATCGTAAGTTATTTACCAGGGGAAGCTTCACGCGGTCTCGGTGCTCGCTATCGGAAGCAGCATGCGTGGAGGTGTTTGATTAAAAGTGTGTGACGTTCTAAGAAGTGCTCGGGTGGCAGGGTGATGCAGTTTGGTAACACTCGTGCCGCACAGCAAGAAGCACCTTGGTTCGTTTCATGACTCGGGAGCCCTTCTCTCTAGAGTCTGTGTGTTCTCTTTCCCTGTTCTGCATGGGTTTCCTCTGGGGTTATCCAGCTTCCTCGCATAGCTAGAAAAAAAACGTACAGTGTAACCCAGGGGTGGGAAAATCTTTTCACTCGCGGGCCACAATGGGTTATGACATTTGACAGAGGGGCCGGGCCAGGAACAGATGGATGGAGTGTTTGTGTGAACTAATATAAATGACATGTAAAAATCATTACATGAAAGGATTTGGCCTTTAACAGGTAGCAGAGCATTTATTTGCAAGGCAATTTAACAAATTGCACGAACATGAACAATACAAAAACATGTTGTAACGTGACTGATCAAACAGCATGAAAACATCTGAGGCCTGCGCCCAAACCTATTACCACACTCCCGGTCAAAGTGCGCCATCTAATGGGGAAATGGGGGCATTACAGGAGAAAGGTAAAATTTAATTAAATAATAATAATAATAATATTTGGACAAAGTTCGGCGGGCCGGATTAAAAAGCCCAACGGGCCGTATACGGCCCGGGGGCCGTACTTTGCCCACGTCTGGTGTAACCGGTATTGGCCATACATCCCAATGCTGGAAATGTACCCCTGCAAATGACTCAATTCGAATTGAACAATTTTGCAAGCATATTTTATCAATTTATTATTTTATTCTCATTCTACGTGACTTTACCGAAAGGACCAAAGAAAGATTTGACGGGACCCTCGTGAAAGAAGGGTCATGAGAGTCAGTGAGGCTGTCATGGGTGGTAAGCAAGAGTAATGCTGTCATCATTGTTAATTACAGTGCTTGATCACGAAAAATTGTTGAAGCAATGTGCATCGAGGTGGTTGCTTATCTGACGTTAACAGCCCTGAGCCAGTGGTGGTATGGCTTCAAATTCCTGCGGTCGAACGAGACTATCCACAGGGCTGCAACCGCTCTTGACTTTCCCAGAGAGTGGTGAGGTCATTGCATTGACCCTCCGGAGGGACAATGAGGCTGAGTCAACCGCCCTGGTCGGGATTTGAACTCGCAGACTTCGACGTTGCGAGCTGCCCTCGCTCTACCGCTGAGCTATTCGGCCAACAGTAATTGATCGCATTTTTGTTGCGTTATTATCACGGGTGAGAGTCTTTGTAATCGCGTGGATTAGAATTGTTCTCAATCAATATTCAATCAGCCTCTCGCTGAAAAAAAAACCCGCAGAGGCTACCTACCGAGGCTTCGGCAATTGACTTCCGCAGACAATTGTTAAATAGCTGCAACGACGACGCATCTTAACTACAGGTGGCCAAATCGCATTTTAATGAAGCGAGTGATTGTGTTAGTTATATAGCTCGTTATGGAAACAATTTACCATAATGTGCTTCCCCCCCAAACACTGCGTAATGGTCGGATGGCGTGAACAGAATGATCAAGTCACAATCGTTCAGGTTGTGAGTTTGTTTCCTGGTCAGAGGTCAGCTCGACCCACCAACCCACCCATCCCACGCGCCGTGGTCAATAAAACGATGTACCATGTTGTGAGTTGTCAACACTTGTCGAGAGAGCGCCGACCACCGTTGACATCTCATGGTCTTGACAATTGGCAGGTCGCATGCGGTGGGTTAAAGTGCGGGGTAATCCCAGCTTCTCTAGAGGCTCTTCAGGCAGCAGTGGTGTCAGCGAGCAATTGCAGGGCAGCAGCTTTACCTTTACCACTCCCAAGCAGTATTTTAATCGGCTGCGTAGTGTAGAGCTGCTTGTTGTGTTTAGTTTGTTGTCCTTCCCCCCGCATCTCCGGTTAGCACGGTTCGCTACGTAAGGTGGTGCAAAGGAAGTTCAACGTGCAGATGTACATTTACCAACAAACATTATCCTGTGGACACACTGGTCCCCACGAATAGGGGGGTATAACTTCTACGAGGGGCTCAGGGGCCCCCTGTAGAGATGAGGCGCCACGGTGGGAGGACGTGGGTTCGATCCCGACCCTGACGTCTATATGTGTGGAGTTTGCGTGCGTCTCTCCCCATGGTTGTGTGGATTTTTCTCCGGGTCCTCCCGTTTTTCCCTTCACGTTTAGAATCAACATCACGCGTTTAGAGTATTTGGCTGCTGTACATCTCCACGTGATGGTGATGAGCCACGTGGTTGAGCTGTCATTTGTGGCCAGGTCGCTTCTGAAAAACAGCTATCGGGTTCAGTGGGGCCTGACCCGGTTAAAAAAAAAATGTTTAAAGTTTAAGCAGCATTGTTTCAAGACAATCAAACAAAGAGGTCACTTTAACACGTAGGCTTTCGCGACCAATATTATTCATGAAAGACACTAAGGTTCATATAAACGCATTGTGCAATATTGGTCAGTGTGCCTTGCCTGCTAATTTTATTTTTAACATACAAAAAAAAATAACACATTTTTTTTCACATTTTTTGATAACTTACAGAGATGAGTGCCGCACAAGGTTCGCTTGAGTGGCACGTGGGGTGCGGGGAGGGAGAGAGATCCTCGTTGAATCCACGTGCATCGCGCACCCACCGCTCGTCGTGCTCATCCGGCGTGGATGGGGCGCCGTGCGGGACCCTCACCCGGCGCAGGCAGAGTCGTCCGTCACGTCTTTTTTTATTGCAAAAGCGGAATCCGTAGACGATTTCATCCTATTGCGGGTCTAGTCGTATACCGATAAGTGGAGTAAATTCGCGGATAATATCGCGGATAATAGGATCTGTGATGTCCCCCCCCCCCACCATCGGCGGAGTTTGACTTCTATATTTGGGGGAGGGGGGGCGGGGCAGAGGTTCGCTTTGTCCTTCACATGAGGAAACGCGGGTGCATGTAATGTATTTATTTATCTATCTTAATTGTAAACTACTGAAACTAAATTTATAAAGGTCTCCAAACTCCGCCAATGCTCAACGGCATTGCATCTCCACCAAAGGGGGTGGAGCCACAGAGGCCCGCCTATAAATGACGTCACGCACCTGGGCGGGGGGGTCAGTCATTTGTGACGATATGTGACGAGGGGGGGGGTGAGAAATGTGACGTCACGTCAAAATGTGCAACTTTAAATATAGACAACACGTTTTACTTATCTTCTTTGGTTCTTTCGGTAAAGTCACGTAGAATGAGAATAAAAAAATAAAACAACACAATAAAATTGAAGCTCTGTCGTCCCGACAGTTCTGTTCTTTCACCTGAAGAAGGCTGCTTGTGTTGTGGCCGAAACGTCGTGAGAATTTTATTGTCTAATTTTATTTTATTATTTTATTGTTTTATTCTCATTCTACGTGACTTTACCGAAAGAACCAAAGAAGATGAATGCTTGCAGTCACGAAAGCTTTAAATCGAAACGTTCTACTTCATTAAATAGACTTTTTAATAAATGTTTCATCCTACAACATCAGAGTGCAGCGCCA
This sequence comes from Petromyzon marinus, assembly GCF_048934315.1. NCBI lineage: Eukaryota > Metazoa > Chordata > Hyperoartia > Petromyzontiformes > Petromyzontidae > Petromyzon > Petromyzon marinus. The sequence continues at coordinate 2,572,563 of NC_133710.1, read as the reverse complement.
TATTAAATACGCACAACAATGACAATAGTTTAAAGTGATTTGAAGCATGTTTTATTTTCAAAATGGAAATATGATTTGGGGGGGGGGCGGAAGAGCTTTGTGACGTCATATTTGAGGGGGGGGTCTGACTTTTTGTGACGCCGTGTGACGAGGGGGGGGGGGGTCAAAATCGTCCAAAATCGCGTGACGTCATTTATGGACGGCCCCTACCCACGATTAATTTGTATCGCCTGCAGTGCCGGATGAAGCTAGTGCGGGGCTCGTGGCATACGTTATAAAGGGGCCCTAAATAATAATAATAAAAAACATATAAATATTAAAACAAATTTTTAACTTGCGTAGTAAAGTAATTGTATTTTTTCATTTGCTATACAGCCAGATAATACGACAAATCGCTAACCTTAAACACCCAGTAGTTCATAAATGTTTAAGGCGGTATAGTACTATAGTAATAGAGCGAGTGCAGAATCACTGAACCGGAATTGATAGCTTGAAACCATTTAGCGCGTGGCCCTTGAAAGTGCAGGGCCCTTAGCTGCTACTTGTGCTACTAGAATAGTCCGGCACTGATCGCCTGGGGAGAGAATCCTCGAACTTAATTGTTTAAACCCTAAGAGTGGTTGCATGGGCAAGCGCCGCGTAATTGTCCACTGCTCCCCCAGCTGATCGACAACAAGCGCATTCCACGAGCACGTGGAATGCAGATAAGGCTGCCCATTCTCCGCTATTGGCCCGGATAATAAAATATATAAAGTCCGTGAGTGACCCACCGGCCAATCGTGCGCCGCCAGTTTGTTGTTGGGTGGCAAAGCGTTAACCCTCGGAGCGGTGATCGAGAGTGGAAACGCTCCCCCAACTCACCCACCCGCCCCCCCCCCTGTCCCACGGCTATGCACGGATTACAATTTCGGCCACAGCACTGACAAGCGGCGTGGCTGTCCCCGCGGTCGGAACACGCAACAGGCCACCTCACGACCGTCATCATCTATATATATAGAGACTAGCTTTACTACCCGGCTTCGCCCGGGACTTGGATTCACCACGCCCGGCCGCCTTTGTCCCCCCAGTGGCGATGTTCACACACCACAGCAGTTACTCGTTTGAGGCTGAGTGGACCTAGGGGAGGCCCAGGACCGGTTCAAATAATCGTCACCGGTGGTGGCCGTGAGCGGGAATAGAACTCGGGTCGCCGGGTTCGTAGCGCAGCGTAGCGCTAACCACTACACTACCGCTCCTCCCAAACACACACGCGCGCGTCCATAGGTACACATACACGCGCTTATCCTGTGTGTGGGGGGGAGGGGCAGCGACTGCGTAGCGATTCGCTAATAAGAAAAACGCCGCCGTTGCGTGTTCGCAGCAAGGTGGACCGGTTTGGCCAATGGGTGAATGGAGACTGCAGGGCAGGGAGTCGAAGCCGTCCACTTTGACTGTCGCCAGGGACAGATTTCTGCCGTGAGCTTTCTTGGAAAGACCCTGAAATTTGAAGGAAGAAAAATGTAAGAATAATATGGCCCAGTTTTTTTATCTATTGCAGCAGAGGTTAGATATCAAACGTGGGTTTATAAAAGCAAGTAATGAAAGCAATACGTGAATTTAAAGTAGTTTAATTTCACGTACATATTTCATCCTGTATTTTCAGAATGTGCTTTGCTGAAACCCATGAGAGTCGCTGCTTGGGATGATTAGACAGTTCATCCTCAAATAATTTGTCACTGCACAGAGATCATCAATTTTACAAACCAAACTGCTGTACTGCCTCTTACGAGCCCAATCGTGTTACTCTGCAGCTGCGTGGCTCAGAAGTAGTTTGGCTGCTTCTCAGTGACTATAAAACAAGAAACTTTTTTTTAAAATTTGACCAGGTAAGGCCCACTGAGCTATATATAGCTGGGTTTTTTTTCTTCCATAAGCGACCTGGCCACAACTGATAGCTCAACAATGTGGCTTATCACGTGGAAATGTATAGCAGACAGATAGCATAAACGCACGTTTCTAAATGTGGAGGGAGAAAGTGGAGGACCCGGAGAAATCCACGCGACCACGGGGAGAACATGCAGACTCCAAATATACTGACATGGTCAGGGTCGGGATCGAACCCACGATCTCCTGTATACCAGGCAAGGTACAGTGAGGGAAAAACGTATTTGGTCACCTGCTGATTTTGTACGTTTGCCCGCTGACAAAGAAATGATCAGTCTATATTTTTAATAGGTTTGTTTTAAGAGTGAGAGACAGAATAACAACAACAAAAAAACAGAAAAACGCATGTCAAAAATGTTATAAATTGCTTTGCATTTTAATGAGGGAAATAAGTATTTGACCCCTCTGCAAAACATGACTTAGTACTTGGTGGCAAAACCCTTGTTGGCAATCACAGAGGTCAGACGTTTCTTGTAGTTGGCCACCAGGTTTGCACACATCTCAGGAGGGATTTTGTCCCACTCCTCTTTGCAGATCTTCTCCAAGTCATTAAGGTTTCGAGGCTGACGTTTGGCAACTCGAACCTTCAGCTCCCTCCACAGATTTTCTATGGGATTAAGGTCTGGAGACTGGCTAAGCCACTCCAGGTCCTTAATGTGCTTCTTCTTGAGCCACTCCTTTGTTGCCTTGGCCGTGTGTTTTGGGTCATTGTCATGCTGGAATACCCATCCACGACCCATTTTCAATGCCCTGGCTGAGGGAAGGAGGTTCTCACCCAAGATCTGACGGTACATGGCCCCGTCCATCGTCCCTTTGATGCAGTGAAGTTGTCCTGTCCCCTTAGCAGAAAAACACCCCCAAAGCATAATGTTTCCACCTCCATGTTTGACGGTGGGGATGGTGTTCTTGGAGTCATAGGCAGCATTCCTCCTCCTCCAAACACGGCGAGTTGAGTTGATGCCAAAGAGCTCCATTTTGGTCTCATCTGACCACAACACTTTCACCCAGTTGTCCTCTGAATCATTCAGATGTTCATTGGCAAACTTCAGACGGGCATGTATATGTGCTTTCTTGAGCAGGGGGACCTTGTGGGCGCTGCAGGATTTCAGTCCTTCACGGCGTAGTGTGTTACCAATTGTTTTCTTGGTGACTATGGTCCCAGCTGCCTTGATATCATTGACAAGATCCTCCCGTGTAGTTCTGGGCTGATTCCTCACCGTTGTCATGATCATTGCAACTCCACGAGGTGAGATCTTGCATGGAGCCCCAAGCCGAGGGAGATTGACAGTTCTTTTGTGTTTCTTCTTTTTGTGTTTCTTGCATGGAGCCCCAAGCCGAGGGAGATTGACAGTTCTTTTGTGTTTCTTCCATTTGCGAATAATCGCTCCAACTGTTGTTACCTTCTCACCAAGCTGCTTGGCAATGGTCTTGTAGCCCATTCCAGCCTTGTGTAGGTCTACAATCTTGTCCCTGACATCCTTGGAGAGCTCTTTGGTCTTGGCCATGGTGAAGAGTTTGGAATCTGATTGATTGATTGCTTCTGTGGACAGGTATCTTTTATACAGGTAACAAGCTGAGATTAGGAGCACTCCCTTTAAGAGTGTGCTCCTAATCTCAGCTCGTTACCTGTATAAAAGACACCTGGGAGCCAAAAATCTTTCTGATTGAGAGGGGGTCAAATACTTATTTCCCTCATTCAAATGCAAATCAATTTATAACATTTTTGTCATGCGTTTTTCTGGATTTTGTTGTTGTTTTTCTGTCTCTCACTGTTCAAATATATCTACCATTAAAATTATAGACTGAACATTTATTTGTCAGTGAGCAAACGTACAAAATCAGCAGGGGATCAAATACTTTTTTCCCTCACTGTGCGGCATGTTGCGTAGTTGGGATGATTCCTGCTGCGAGGATGCTTTATTTGGTGCGTCACGTGACGAGCATTCTTTGTGGAACACGGCGGCGCGCCATCTCGCATTATTGGATTCAAATCAAAGTCAAGTGCTGCATCTCCACTGGTGGCTCTGAGCAGTTTGTGAACATTCACGTGGTGAATTTTCGTGGCCTCTCGAGTCGCGTGTGTCACTCTGAAGTGATTCAAGGAGCGCCTTTGTGAGTTCATCTTCTGGCACCCGTTTTGCCTTACTCGGTTGGCCCTCTCGCTGTGCGACTTCCACGAAGTTCACTTCTTATTTCATGACAAGACGATGCCGACAGCGCCCAGTGGACTTCACGTAAACCAATAATATGACCAGTGCGTGCCGCAAAGAAAACACGCACACACAAACACGCACAGACTCATGCACGCGCCCATAATTCGTGGTCGGATATGGACACGGGGAACAATTTAGAAAGTGCAAACCACATCAAATACATGCCGTCACATCGATGAACGTGAATTCATGGAAATGCGGGTGGATTTTGAGCAGCCAACACACAATGGATTGCTCGTGGTGAGTGCCGGAGTTACAGATTTGGGCTGGTGGTTTCATGAACGAGGGAACTTGCACAGTGACACATCTCAACCCAGGGCTGCAGATTATTTTTCCTGACTCGGGACCAAAAAATGTTGTTTTTCTGATGCCTTTAGCGGGCCACACGCTAAGGCACGCCCCCTCGCAGCGATACCCAGCAACGCGAAGGAGACCCACTCGCGCTGGCTTGTGGTCCCGCAGACTCCGTCGCCGATGTCGGGTCGCGGTTCCGGCACACACTCGCGGCCCGGGTTGTTTGCAAGAAACGGATGAAATGTCGCGTTGTGGCTGGGCCATGACGCTAAAGCGGAGGGCCTCGCGTGGCCGTGGGTCGTACGAAATGAAGTCGTGGGCCGGTCATAGGCCATGAGCTGTAGGTTCCCCCTGCATGTCCGTGACCTGTAACGAATCAATGGTGCACGAATGAGTTCATCTCTGCCCCTACAGCCTGTTAAGGCTATACGGGGGGTGAGTGGTCTTTGTCTGTGTTGTGTGCGGATGTCCCTTGCAGCACACACGTTATTATTCGCGTGGTTTTGTTTATGAGAAGTCATTCCCAGTTGTATTCCACTGATGCTGTCAGCATCGTCATGTCATGAAATGAGCAATGCCTTCCTGGAACTCGCACGGCGGGAAACTCTACACGAGCTGGCGCCTCAACAATTCATCACGAGGCTGATTCATCTAGCCGATGACATGTGCACTCAACTCAACATCCATCATTTGTCACTTCAAATACTTACCCACTCGCCCGCCCGCCCGCCCGCCTGCCCGTCTTACCTATTCGCCCACCCACCTCCCATGGCAACATTTCCCGATGGGTCCTTGGAAGCCGCCTCAGCGTCGCTGGCTCATCTTGGTTGGGGAAAAACTCAGACGTGGCTTCGACGGGGGCCACGTGGAGTTTGAAGAGGCAGAGGCGAGTTGGCGCGCGCCGATAGCCCCCCTGTGCACGTTCACGACGCCCCGCCACCCTACCCCCCCCCCCCCCGACGTCCGTCACCCCGTTGCGATTCGACATCCGAGTCTCGCCAATAAACCTGACTCACGCCATCCGGTGGTCCCCGCCAGCAGCCTCCTCCCGCCACAAGTTTCTGCCGGGGTCCTCCTCGGCTCTTGTCGGCGGCCACGTTCGCCGCACAGACTCTCGAGGCGATCGCGAAACGCGACGCGTCGATCGACCCACGTGGTGCCCGTGGTTGCTTCTCGACGTGCTACGGCGGCTGCCCGGGGGCGATTTTGCGCAATTCGGACCGCGGCACGAACGTTTGATGACGTTGCGGCTCGGCCCTCGCGGGCATCGCTTTGGGCACGGGGGGAGGGAGGAGGCGCTAAACCCTCTCTCTCCTGAAGGCTCGGCCTCTTTGATCATATTTAGTCAAGGATTCAGTTTTGTTTGACATTGCATGTGTCATGTGTCGTGCGTCATGTTATGTGGAGCGGTAGTGTAGCGGTTAGCGCGCTGCGCTACGAACCTGGCGAGCCGAGTTTGATTCCCGCTCACGGCGAACACCAGTGACAATTATCTGAATCGGTCCTGGGCCTCCCCTAGTTCGACCCAGCTTCAAATTAGTCCCAGACCACACAGAGTCCCTCAATAAAGATTTCACATTTGAAGTATCAATACATGGGTCAGGATGAACGTTACGAAACACATTTGCAAATGCGGTACGAGTAGGTCGCTCGTTCCGGCCAGCGCTCGCTCGCTATCCGGCGCACACAGCAGCAGCAGACTCCTAAGGAATGGTAGCAGTGTAAAATAAAGGGGTAAGCAGGTCACTCCATGTAAAACAGGTCCCTGCAGGGTGGGCTGGTAGGACAAGTCTCTACGCTGTCTATTGCTGATTTTACACCCAACAGCACGAGATTTCACTTCGTTAAAGTATTGAAAGGGGACGGACACATTAATCTATTGCAGGCTGGTACACTGAGTTTACAACTTCGTTCCTACCAGTATAAACCATAAATAGTATTCATAATAATTGTTTTTGGGTTAGATCGCGTAAGTAGAGATGTGTCGTAACCCTCCGCCACCCGCCACAGCCAATTAGGTTTATCACGTAAACAAAACGCGCCAACTAAGTTACTGCTTCAGCCCACCGTCATTTATTTTCCCTGCGATTATTTGTTTTCTTGTTACATGCACTTTCTTCTCATTACTTACGTATTCATTTTTTTGTATTTGCTTAGTAGTGGGGTTTTTGTTTTTGTATTATCTGTGTACGTAAATTGGATCATTGATATGCAGCGTTGTGCGATGCAATTGCACGAATGACGATCTATAAAATGAAATGACTCCTATACCACACTGTACTATATAGCCGTCTCCGCAGCTACAGCGCCTGTCTCCTGAGCGAATCAGTTTTTAACCGTGAATAAAACAACCTGTGATGTTCCGTAACTTAGTTGCGTAACTTGTAACGCATTGTTCCTGTTGAAAGTCTGTTAATTGGCTTCTAGTCTCCACACACACCCCCACACACACACACAGATACAGGACAGGGGTGTTAAAATGCTCTCTGTTTATCTCGAAAGTAAACAATTAAAGTTAAGTTACAGAGATCTGACACTCCATTGACATTTGAAGGCTCGCGTTACGTTATGTAATGCGATTCCTGTGGAGTATTAGAAGGCAATTACCTGCAGTGCATGTTGAATGCATTGCAACTGCGAGTAATAACATCACCCTCGCCCCGAGGTACCGTTTTAAACTAGACTCCCCGAGGAAGACGTTAAACGGAACAATTATTTATATTAATGAGAATTCTGGGAGTTGTTATATTTGTCAGGTAATTATCGCATCATTGGGAGGAGGTATAGCGAATACAACAAAACACCACGGCTAATTTGACCGTTTCAACTACGGGGAATAATATTCCTTCATTTACCCTGATGTCCACGCTCACTCTCAAGGGGTGGTGGTGGTGCGTTGTGGTGGTGACAACGATCATTAGGATTGCATGCGCCGAAGGAAATTGGTGTGGCCCCGAATAAATGCCACGCCACACCGAGGCGGCGATGAACAAACTTGAAATCTGCGCGGATGGACCGGGATCCCGTTTGCTGCCTTTTTGATGACAACACATCACAATCAGAATATTTATACTGGAAGAATCCGATGAGCTATAAAGCTCTTATTTTTTTTTACAGATGTCCAGTAGGGGCACGGGGTAAGAACTCTACAACAACAACAACAAACAGTTACAAAAAGACGATTGTAGTGAAAATCACAAGAAAGGTGAACAAATCCAAGCAACATACAGAGACAACACTAAACAATCCCCACCCTACCAGGCAAAGCCCACTGAGGTATGAACGTATTTTTTCAGAAGCGTCCTGGCCGCAAATGATTGCTCAACAAAGTGGCCCCATCATTTGGACATTTATGGCACCAAATTTCCGGGCCCTAGCCGAGCTTGGCCCTCGCCGAGCTCACATTTACAAGCAAATGTATCACTCCAACTCGCTCTCTCCCACTCGCTCCTACATTAACATGAGCTGCCCCGCCCATCTCTAAGCCTTTATAAACAGCCTGCCTCAGCTGAAGACGATTGCTTGTGTCGCGATCGAAACTTGGTGATATTGTTATTATTTTTTCTTCTATCTACGTGGCTTTACCGAAAGACCCAAAGAATACAAAATAATCTAAATAATCTCAATGCACGTTCCACGTGGTGAATTAACTCTGCACGTTCCACCTCCTTGACTCGAGTTGAAGACGCTTTGACATCATCATTTGTAATGGGAGGCCATTATTTGCTGGCTCAGTCGTCAAACTAAATTAATGAGAAATTAATGCAGATAGTTTAACACGTAGACTTTCGCGACCGATATCCATAGTATAGTTTTTTTTTAGTTAGATGGCATAAATACACGTAAATTCGCGATCTAACCCAAAAAAAATCTCTATTAATGCAGATACTTTGTTTAAAAAAAAACACGATGCACGTTCCCAGACTCTCATTTTTTGTTTCATTTTCTTTTGTTTTACCAGGACAGTGCAATCAGTAAAGGTGGCCTGGCTAAATGAACACTGAGTGGTGCTCTTTAGGTAATTGTAGAAGTTCCACATTCTTATGGTTAGGACCAGTCTCTATATTGTGCAAAACAATCGGCGACTTGCAACGACAACAACAGCAACAACAACAAACAGTTGCGGCGATTTTGTTTAATTATCCCTGGAGGGGATGATGCATGGGGCTGAGCCGCACCATCTCCAGGTGCCTGACACAGAAGCGCGAACCCGCGTTCACTGCGAGGGGTGAACCAGTGCCGGATTATCGTAGTAGCAACAGTAGCTACATTAGCTACATATGTAGTAGCTGCTACATATATAGTAGTAGCTACTACATATGTAGTAGCTACTACTATATATGTATATATATAGTAGTAGCTACTATATATGTAGTAGTACTATAGTACTATACCGCCTTCAACTTTTATGAACGACTGGGTGTTTAAGGTTAGCGATTTGTCGTATTATCTGGCTGTATAGCAAATGAAAAAATACAATTACTTTACAACGCAAGTAAAAAATATGTTTTTTTATATTTACGTATTTTTCTTTTAGTTAGGGCCCCTTTATAACATAAGCTACAAGCCCCGTTGCTGGCGCGACCGTCTGTAGGGACGACGACGTGGAGGAGGACGACGATGAGGAGGAGGAGGACGACGAGGAGGAGGACGATGAAGAGGAGCCGGTGGGCTTCGTCTGAAAAGGGCGCGCGCCTCGCACAACCCACGCTGAGCCCACCATGCTGAGTCGCTCGCTCGCTCGCCCCGCAAGGCCTCACGAGAAGTGCCGAAGCGAATTTTGTCTTTGCTTTGCCGACCTTTAAACGATCATCGCCGCCGCGTCGGCACCCGCCGTGCCCTCTGGGCCCGGGGTAAATTGCTTGCCTGGGCCCACGCACGCAATGCCGTGCTCGCGATCTGTCCGGCGAGAATTGACGGCTCTCTCTCTCTCTCGTCTCCTCCTGCAGAAAGATGAACAACGCACGAAGCGGAACTCGTGGGCAAGCGCAAGACGTCATTCGAACTCATGAGTGGGTTTTTTGGGCAGGGCAGGGCACCTCGCTCGAAGGGCGACCGCGACAGACGACGGTCAAAAAATTGTGGCCGTGTGGCAGCCGATGATTGGAACGGTTCCGGGAAATACGTTCCGCCGGAGGAGATGGAGCGACGAAATCCGTTTGTGTGGAGGTGCCGCGCGGATTGTCGCACTTCGAAATCGTGAGAGATGGTGATGACTTCGGGAAGCCTTCATCCGGCAGTGGATTGACGAACATAGCTGATAATGATGATGTTGATGATCACTTGGTGAGCAATCCACAGCCTGTGTTCTGCGGAGCGGCTGGCCCCCGCTGTGTAAATGTGGACATTTCTCCCACTGCACCAAAGCTGCCAACAGAGATGAGCACCCGATGATGATTGCTTGTGTTGCAATCGAAACGTCGTGATTTAATTTATTTTATTTTAAAACCCACGTGACTTTTACCGAAAGAACCAAAGCGTAAAGATGAGCATGGTGCGATTGCTCAGTTGACTTTAACACCGAGCACAAAGAGGTGCTATAGGATCACGCAGGGGTCATGGGATTTCACGGTCAATGTCACGAAGGGTCGACCAGGCTTGCCTCGAAAGGTCAAATAGATAAGCTGTGTACCATTCGGCTCACAAAACATGTGCCTGGATTTGTCGATTAAAATGCGGTCGCTTTGCTCGCAATACATACGACGAATCGTGCTTGCAAAAATAGGTTATGTTGGAGTTATATATATAGTGAGCCCTTTATAGACACCCCGCTGATTTCTGATAGCCCACTTACTTCCTTCCCAACAGGTGATGTGAACAGTGTAAAAGTGAAGGCTCCTTAAATTACAGAGCAGAGCATTACAATATTTAATGTGTGTACTGAGAGTTTGTGGGAGACGTGTCGAGACTTGGAAATAAAATGTAATTTTCTCCATCATGCTCCCGATTATCATCATGATGGGGTGTCTGTAAATGGATCACCCCTGTATTTATGGGTTGCCATTATAGTGCAATGGTTCACGAACTGGACTTGTAATCCATCAGTTGTCAGTTCGATTAAAAACAAAGGTGCAAGTTTCTGAAATCTCTCTCGTCGTTGTCCACCCAGCAGTGTCAAAAGGGCACAACCACAGTTAATCGAACGGCATGTGGAGTAAAGTGTGGGTTACGCCTATCTACTCCAAGACAACTGGGTCAGCGTACTCAGAGTACGGGAGACCAACGCTCGCGCTCTCTGGAGAGATTCTCCAGAGCTCCCTTCAGGAGATGCCCTTCAGCCTGCAACGGCATGCGCAAGCAAATTGCAGGGCTGCACCTTTTTCCCGTGTGTGTGTGAGGAGCGGTGGTATAGCGGTTTGCGCGCTGCGCTACGATTCCCGCTCACGGCCACCAACACCGGTGACGATTATCTGAACCGGTCCTGGGCCTCCCCTAGGTCGACACCCGGTGAGCTTGTGTCGAGGAAGACTTCCGGCGTCGATCCGAAGCGCCTACGTGAACACAAACACGACGATGTACCCCAACGGTCCCACGAATAATGAGGACGTGGGGTGTGTGCTTGTGCGTGTGTGTCTGTGTGTGTGTCTGTGCTTGGGGAGCGGTAGTGCAGCGGTTAGCGCGCTGCGCTACGAACCTGGTGACCCGAGTTTGATTCCCGCCCACGGCCAAACACCAAGTGGCGATTATCCGAACCGGTCCTAGGTCGACTCAGCCTCAAACGAGTACCTGTTACGGTGTGTAAACATCGCCACTGGGGAGACAAAGGCGGCCGGGCGTGGTGCTGGCCACCCATCCCCTCGTGTGCCGTGCCGGCCTTCATAGGTGCTCGCTAACAGCACTTGCCCCTACAGTCTGTTAAAGGCCAAACTGGGGATCTTTATCTTTGTGTAGATATATTCTCCCTATGTATAAATAGTAGCACACAGAGACATCGTGGTCCGATGACCGACGAGTGACACTTGGTCGTGATGATCATCGTGATTATGTTCCTGGAACAGGTCCGTGCAGACTAAAGCGGACGAGGCCACGTGGTGCTGGCCACCCACCCCTTCGTGTGCCGTGCCGACCTTCATAGGTGCTGCTCGCTAACAGCACTTGCCAAACAATCGCTTCAGGCTAGACGGGTGATCTTTGTCTTTGTACAACAATGCAGTTGTATCGTACTACAGCGCAATGGACCCCGAAAATGTCCATGTTGTTGATATTTACCAGAGAAAAAAACGTTGAATGTTTTTTTTTAATTATAATGTCGAGACTTGTTGCAAAACGCTTTAAATGTAGGCACCGCTCCCATCAGAGGTTTCTCGATCCGCAGCCGTGCAGGGATCTAGTTTAAGGAAACGATTGCAAGAGGCCGGTGGTATCGGTGACCTCTTTGACCTCCTGTATAACAACAACAACAATAGTCCTGGAGGGCCACGTTCCTAGGGAAATCTCACCGAGTCTCGCCGCCCTATGCGAGGAGGCTCCCACACTGCGATTCTTGGCCATTTCCCGATTTGGCGTGGGGTTCACGTTGCGTGTGCGGGTTGGTGAGGCTCAACCACTGGCATCCGCTGACCCACAGTTCCATCCCTGCTATACTTGTCAAGCCCGAGTGATCGCCCATGCAAGGACTAGCCAGGCTCAGTGCAGTAATGGATGAGCATTTCCTTCGGCATTAAACCAAACATGCTATGGGTTTGCCCCGCCACCTCACCAATCCCAAGCATGGGCGTCCTCCAAAGGAGCCTTGAGTCTCCTGTTGTTTTGCTGCTGCTATTATTATTATTGCTATTATTATTTGTGTACGCGTACAAACCGAGTACGTGACTTTACCGAAAGAACCATGGATTGCTGCAGTCACGAAAGCTTCAAATCAAGATCGTGTACGTGTTTTTTTTTTCAGGATCAGCATTCGAGGCGCAGTCCCGCTTACGAGCTCTATAAATACAAATGGTTATTTATTCATATCATGTTTCTGGTGCGACCGGGTACAGTAAGCGATAGCTTGTTTTTGACTTGGTCCGTGTAGGTTTGGCCCGAGCCAAGTCCCCATGTCACGTGCTGCTAATGACGTGCAACACGGCCGGGAATTGATCATTGGTCTCTAGGATTGTGACAAGCTGAGTGAATCACTACAATAACAACCACAGCTGCCATTTACCAGCAAGTGATGGCGATGTCACCACAGCGCTTTGTGCCAGGCTGCGTACACTTTGAGGCGATGTGAAATATTGAATGCGCATTGACAAGAGGACACGGGACAGACCCAGGTGCCGTGGGTTGACTCACCGAAATGATTGGCAGATCCACCAACTGTGCTCCCCACTCTGCCAACTTAGCCGCCATGGCGATCCCCACTCTTTGTGGTGAACATCGGTCCTCCAATCCTCCTATGTTGTTGTTGTTGTTGGAGTGGTACTGCTCAGCAGCGTCTTTCACGAGCCTCCTCCGCAGAGACCGATGTTGACATTGCTTGCACCGTAATTATCGGCAAGTCCACTCAGCTCCAAAGCCAACCGTATCACATTAGTCCACTCCATTTGGCCAAATAGAAACTGCTTGGGCATGCAATGGCTGGGAATGGGAGCCACATCGCGCAGACAATGCAACCTCACCTGCCGCAGCTCACTAATGGGGATGTTTAAATAATTTTCAAGGTTCTGTGAGCTCCTCACACAATCCATTCTGGCTTTACCCATGATATATTGTAGGCAGGCCGGTATGAATGTTTCTAGACAGTGTAAATGTTCCATTAAATTGGTTCACGTTTCACAAGCATAGAGAAGAGAGGTCATAACTTTAGCTGGAATGACTTGGAGCCTCGTATGGAGTGACAGGAAAGGCAGCTTTCACACGGCATTACGCAGTCAGTGGAAGGAAAATTCCACTCAACCGGTTCAAGGTGAGACCTCCGCTGCCGAGCTGGAGCTGGTTATGAGCACACTGCCCCGGTGTGGAAACTCCTCCGCTCTTTCCACACCTGTCCCATTACTCATGAAGGGTTCAGGAGACGGGGGCGCATGATGACATAAAACACCCGGGCAGATGCTTTGCTTGATGGGAAGGCTCTGCCTCACTCGAACAGACCTACACACACGTGTACCCACAAACACACGCAGACACACGCGGACATGTGGACACTCACAAGTATGTTACACAACAACGCCATTCGCCACTAAGTGGCGGTGGCGTCACCACGGCGCCTGTGCCAGGCTAGGTGCACTCCGAGGCCTCGTCATGTGTGGAAGGCTCGCTGGCAGGAGGTCACGGGACAGACCCGGGTGCCATGGGTCGGCTGACTGAGATGACCGGTAGAGATGCACAACAGCTGTGCCCCCTACTGTGCCAACTCACTGCATTTTAGCCGCCCGGCGCTCCGCTCGTTGCCGTGAGTGTCGCTCCTCTGCCCTCCGCTGTTGTTGGAGGGTGACTGCCTCCAATTGACCTGTAGCGTCCTTCATAGAAGCCGATCTTCACATCGCTGGTACCAGTCTTCGGCAAGTCCACTCAGCTCCACATCCTCCTGTACCGCATCGGTCCATCTCTTTTCCAACCCGTGTAGTGCCCGCTTAGCCCCCTCGATCCGGCCGAACAAAAGCTGTTTAGGCATGCGGTGGCTGGGCATGCGGGCTACATGACCCTGCCAACGCAGCCTTGCCTGCCGGAGGACCTCACTGATGGAAATGTGCCCAGATTTTTGGAGTATTTGTGAGCTCTTACACAATCCAGCCTGGTTAAACTCAGGATGGATCATAGGCAGGCCAGCCTGAACGTTTCTCCCGGTGCAAATGTTTCATTAGAAGGGTCCACGTTTCACAAGCTTAGAGAAGGGAGGGCATGACTGTGGCCAAGAAGACCTGAAGCTTCGTGTGGAGCGACAGACCAGGTCGCTTCCACATAGCGTTACGCAGCCGATGAAAAGATAATGCGGCCCGATTGATTTGGAGTGAGACCTCTTCAGCCAAACTGGAGCTGGTCACACACACAAGTACACTTACACACAACCATGCATGCAGTCACCCACGGGCACAAAAATACTCGCAAAAATCCACACGAAAGTGGCATTTGTGGCAGGCTTGAGTGACGAAGGCTGTTGACCAGAAGTCATGAGACAGACTGAGGTGGTTAGACTCGACAGAGCAGGGCGACAACTGTGTGTACAACCTGGCCAACACTCAACTTGTTGTCGCGAACATTTTCTCCTACGCCTCCAATACACACACACACACACAAACGCGGTCACAAGGAAACAAAGAAAACCCACGTGTTAAACTACACAAAGATCCCCCGTATAGCCTGTAACAGACTGTAGGGGCAAGTGCTGTTAGCGAGCACCTATAAAGGCCGGCACGGCACACGAGGGTGTGGGTGGCCAGCACTACGCCCGACCGCATTTGTCTCCCCAGTGGCGATGTTTACACACCGCACCAGACACTCATTTGAGGCTGAGTCGACCCAGGACCGGTTCAGATAATCACCACTTGGTGTTTGGCCGTGGGCGAGAATCGAACTCGGGTTACCAGGTTCGTAGCGCAGCGCGCTAACCGCTACACTACTGCTTCTCATGCACAGACAACAACGACCGCCTTTCGCCACTAAGTGGCGGTGACGTCACCACGACACTTGTACCAGGCCATGTGCACCTTGAGGCCACGTGAAGTGTCGAACGCCCGCTGGCAGGAGGTCGCGGGGCAGACCCAAGTGCCACGGGTCGACTGACTGAGATGACTGGCTGATGCACCACCTGTGCCCCCTACTGTGCCAACCTGCTGTGCTTTAGCCACCCGGCTAGAGCACAGCAGGTTGGTGGGTGGCTGTGCACAGACACACACACAAACACACACGCACAAGCACACATCCCACGTCCTCATTATTCGTGGGACCGTTGGGGTGCATCGCCGTGTTTGTGTTCACGTAAACAATTCGGATCGACGCCGGAAGTCTTCCTCGACACAGGCCCACGGGCGTCACAACCGCAATTCCTCTTGGCTGAGTCAGCAGCTGAGTCTGGTCGAGTCACGAGGCAGATTTTTGTTTTTAGAACCACGTGGCAAGCAGATGTCCGTCGTTTCGTGAAGTGAGCGAACTTGGTGGGGGGGGGGGGGGTGCACAGCTGGCTATGGCTGCTGACAGATTTGACATTAACTCGCCCCCCCCCCAGTTCTAGCTGTGTTTGTCAAAGAATAAACAAAACGAAATAAGCGCAATGTTCCAGCACAGGCAGGGCCCTCAATAGAAGTCAAATAAACTAAACTCCTTTTCACCAGGTAAGGCCCCACTGAGCTATATAACTCTATTTCAGAAGCGACCTGGCCACAAATGATAGCTCAATGAAGTGGCTTATCACGTGGGGCATTTATAGCAGCCAAATACTCGAAACGCGTCATGTTGATTCCAATTGTGGAGGGAAAACCCGGAGGACCCGGCGAAAAATCCACACGACCACGGGGAGAACAAGCAAACTCCAAATATACAACAGGCATCAGGGTCAGGATCGAAGCCACCATGGCACGATGTTTAGTATAGGGCCGAAGCGGTGGTACAGCGATGAGCTATCTTGCTGCACGATGATAGCCGGCGATCCGAGTTCATTTCACGTGGCTACGACTCACATCAGTGGCGAGTGCTTGTCAGATCTGGCATGCTCGCTCCCCGTTTGCCAACCCGCACTGACCATCGTGGTGAGGTATCGGTAAATAAAGCAGAACTCCTCCTATCCGCTGTGGTGAAATGGGGGCCGGGTGACCAATATGGCGAATCCTATTATCCGTGCGGTTATCTGAGGTTTTACTCCTCTTATCTGCGGGATGAACAGCAGCTAACCCCACGGAAAATATGAATTTTCCACGTGACTTATATTGCGTGAAAAAATAACGGATAATACGAAGAAATGGGGTGGTGGATAATGGGAGTTTTTTCGCAGACCGTATGGCTGCTGTGGATAATCGGAGTCACGGATCAGGGGGTGGCAGATAAGAGGAGTCCTCAACCGCCATAACTGAACACAGCGTGGGGAGGCTCTCATCCAGCAGTGGATTGACAAATGGCTGGAGCGAATCTACGTGCGGCGGGGTGGAAAAGATTAGGCTGAGTATGCAAAATTTAAACAATATTTCCACATATCATTTGGTTACATTTTCTAAATTTGTAAACAAAACGCACTACGTTTCTTTTAGTAATGAAAGAAAATTTTTCTCTTCACAACGTAAATATTAACATTAACAAATGAGTTCCTTTGTCAATATGAGCATACCTCGAAGGTTTAACATTTGTACGGCCGTAAAATAAATACGTATTTTGAGTGAACTATTTTACTTACGAAACGTAATTGTAATTATGAAGTCTTAAATTGGAACTTGGAGAGGGTAAGCTTTTGTGCTTAACAAATCTCGCTATCTGAAAGGTCACAGACTGCTCTCTGACCCTTGACCACTGATCCCTGACCCCTGACCCATTGATTATTTTAAAAACGGCTTGCAAACATGTCTCACATACATCTCTGTTGTAGGACTTTGACAAAAAATAGTTAGAAGAAATTAACTGCCGTGGGTTCTTTTGAAATGTATAATACGTGCGTGGACCTATACAAGCATTGACATTGGCTGTGAAGTTACCTTTAAAGACTGTATGATTGTATATATAAATGAAGACCTTAATCTGCATGTTTCAAAAACCTCTAGGGTAATTCCCGACAATGTAGAAAGATGAAATTTGGTACATAAGTAGCGTGTGGGACACAAACCACAGGGAATATCTGAAAATCCAAGATTTTGTATTTTATGGCCCCCAAATCTCTATTTTTTAAAGTGCCCCATGAAGATGTTTGTGCGTGTCATTCAGAAACCGTTAAAATATAAAATTGCGAGGTTTTTTTCCGTTTGATAGAGCGTTAAACGGCAACCAAAATTGTTTTTGAGATATTTCGGATTCTAGCGGGTTTTAACAAAAAAATACGCATTTCATGATGTTCAAATCTGAATAATTCGAAAACAATAGCTTCTCCTCATAGAGTATTAAGTTTATAAAAGAAATGTTCATGAAAAACACCGGCATCTTTAAAATGAGCGGTTTCCGATGGGTACGTCTTTAAATATAAGAGGTCGAATCAAGTCGTCAACTCTTTTTGTTTTTTTTTGTTGCGGAAAAATACAAATTTTTGGAGTGGTTGTTAGTGGTCTGCTCGTAGATTTAAAAAAAAATTGTACAAAAAAAATCATATCAGGTTCATTATTACATTCATTGAAAATTTTTGCCTGGCGAAGACAGGCTTTATGAACGAGTATTGTTTGAAAACAAACAAAGGCGATCTTTCATAATCAGGCGGGGCTCTCAGGGAAAAAGGAAGTGAGGCAACCGCAGCAGCATCGGGTATAGGGCATTGTGCCCCAATGTCACGGTCTGAACATTCTGTGACCCACCATAAAGGGGGGTTTTTGGGGGGTTGGTTAGATCGCGTTAATATAAATGTGTCGTTAAACCCACCACCACTCAACACAGCCAATTGGTAATGATCGTCACGTGAACAAAATGCATAAATTATTTACTACTTCAGCACACCGGTGTATTGGAGAGTAAACCCACAATATTTATAATGTGAATAACGTGACGTTTTGTGCTGGTGATTAAAACCAGCTTCATCGGGTAAACTCTCCTGTGATCCAGCAAACATCCCACGTTTTGGTGGTCTGCTGAGAGCGTTTCACTCGGTTCAGGTGATGATTCCCTCGCGATTCGAGCAAGACATCAGCTGTTCAAATTGTGACGTTGGCGACGAATCGCCTGCACCTGCTACACCGCATTTCCATGCGTGCACTGCATGTGCTGGAACATTGTACTTGTTTTATTATCATATAGTCGTCTTTAATGGCAACTTTACAAACACCGTTTAAAAATAAATAAATACAACGTTTGAAAATAAATTAATAAATACAAACCGCCACTTCTTTCAATTGCTTCTTGCCGTTGGTTTTTTCACACCTGATGATGACTGTTTGTGTTACAGTCGAAACATCGTGAAGAATTTTATTGTTATATATATATTTTATTATCTTATTGTTTCCCTTCAGCGTGACTTTACCGAAAGAACCAAGAATACGAATCACTGCAGTCACGAAAGCTTTAAATCAAAATGTAACTTCACAGCCAATGACATGCTTTGATGGATCCCCGAACATGTTATAACCCTTCAAAAGAACCCGCTGCAGTTAATGTTAAACTATTTTATTACGTCCCTACACGTTGCTACTCGTGCGGAGTATCTTTCTTGTTGAGACGTTGCCACAGGATTGGAAGGGATGCCACGTGATCTACGACAGTGGGGTGCCAACACGGTCGCGCACGGCAAACAGCAGCTCACGCTGTTATTCGGTTGACTCATAGAGCTGAAGGTTTCAAATGCTGGTCCAGGAGTTGCCTCCCAACATCATCCTCCAGGGGCAATAAAACAAGTGCCACTTTGTGGGAAAGTCCACAGTGGTGATTTTTTTTTTACAGCGAGTGGTCCCTGCCATGGGAATGTTGAATTCACACCACTGGCTCAGGGCCACTCATGCTTTGACGAAATAGAGAGAGAGAGATACACTGACTTTTAAAGTTGCGAAATGTGTTAAATTGGTTTCACACTACGAGGGTTATTCAATAAGTAGAGAGAGAGAAACTTGATATATATATTTTCATGATGGTATTTCAAGTAAAGAGACTTCTAAGGTGTTTTTCTACCCACGGCCGTTTGATATCGGTCAAAAAGAATGCCCAGTGTGTGGGTCAATATTTGGTATTCATGCGGAATTTTTTTCTCTCCAGATATTGCCACTGTATGGCGGCCACAATACTTGATCAAATACCAAGGTGACCTTGGCCGAGCAACACATTCAGAGAGCCTGTGAGCTGTTGTTCTTTTCTTTTGGCGGTCTGCTGAGGGTATAAAGAGATAAGCAAAAATTATTTAGGAATGGAAGCAAGTAAAAATGTATTTGTTCAAGGCGCGAAGTGCGTTTTTGCTCGGCCGGTTGACGCTCCGGCTAACGTCGCTCGTGTCCAGGCTCCAGAGGTCGATTCGTGAATCACATACGAGTTAGCAATCAGTACAATTTTCTTATTTCACTTTAACCATAATAGAGGTTTCATTTTTTGGGTTAGATCGCGTAAATATAAGTGTGTCGTTAAACCTGCCACCACCCGACACAGTCCATGGATGAGGTTTGTCACATAAACAGAACATGCCAATTCGTTGCGAGTTCAGCACGCCGGTGTGTTGGAGAGTAAAACAGCATCATCAGGCGACAACCAGAGTTGTCACCTGACGATGCTGGTTTGTAATTACCTGCGAAACGTTGTACTCGAATCGTAAATGTTGTGGGTTTACTCTCCAACACACCGGTGTGCTGAACTACTAATTGGCTGTCTCAGGTGGTGGTGGGTTTAACAACACATTTATTTGTACGCAATCTAACAACAAAAAAACTCTATTATGGATAACATTGGTCACGAAAGCCTACAAGTTAAAACATGTTTCACTTTGTCCTTTGCATCCTCAGAGGAGAACAAAAATTAGTAACAGCTCCCAAGCCAGATGGCTCAGTGGTAGAGCGAGCAGCTTCCGATTGGATACTTGCGAGTTCAAATCCTGACGGGGGTTTAATCTCGGCCAATCATCACTCTGAGTTGGTAAAATGAGTATCCCTTTGTGGGGAAGTAAACAGTGATTGTCCTAAACCAGATGCGAAGCTTTCGTGACTGCAGGTGACTTTACCAAAAGAACCAAAGTGATTGTCCTATGGAAGACAGGAGGTGAGCACCACCTCAGCGCTCATTTGAGCTGTAAAGCACTCTGACTTTGTGAGTAATCAAGCAAAAATCAGCAGGCCTAGGGAAAAAACGAAAGCGTCAGAACAGTTCATTCAATAATTAACGATGATTTCAAGTCCTGGAAAATTGCTTTGTCCGTTGCGTGTCAGAAATGCTAACGGAAGACTGGAAAGCGAACTGAATTCACATCTGGTGTGCCTTATCAGGCCGGATTCCTGCGTGGAAGCATTGCATTTTTGTCTCACATCACCACCACCAGCGATGAAACCCAGATCCCTCATTATAAGCCAGAGAGTAAGCATTTGAGCACTGAATAAAAAGACCCAGGTTCTGCAACACGAAAAAAAAACCGTCAACCTCATGCCGGAAAAGTAACGATGTTTATTATAATGGCCCATGTAAGGTTCGGTCGAAGTTATCCTGGCAGGAAGAGCAACACGACTTCAACCGGAGCTTCTCGTCGTGGCCTGCCAGAGAATGAACCCCAAATCCTGATATTTGTCAGCACCGGCTGTGGAATGCTGGGGATAGGTTGCCGCGTTTCAGCGCGATGACGCACGCCCACGCGCTGGTGCCGTCCCGCATACAGAATTGTTGATGAAGGATCGGATGAGAAATTCTGGCCAACGTGGCGTGCAACCCAGACCCAACCGCTTTGGAACGTCCATCCATGTGGTGTTCCAAAAGAAGGTCGACTACGTTGAAGGAGTTCGAACAACCAGAATGGAAGAGTAGGCCAAATTACCTTAACCCCTTCCCGTTCCGAGACGTCTGCAAGTTGCCGGGTGGGTATCCCGTTCACCGCTGAATCTCAGAATGCACAAGTGGTTCAGCGTTCATTTTATTTAGAGAGGCATAGCGGCAGTGCCGGATTAAGCTAGTGCAGGGCCTGTAGCATATGTTATAAAGGGGCCCTAAATAAAAAAAAACGTCAATATTAATACACGCACATTTTTTACTTGCATAGTAAAGTAAGTGTATTTTTTCATTTGCTATACAGCCAGATAATACAACAAATCGCTAACCTTAAACACCCAGTCGTTCATACAAGTTTAAGGCGGTATAGTACTCTAGTAATAGAGAAAGTGCAGAATCACTGAACCAGAATCGATAGCTTGAAAGCATTTAGCGCGGGGCCCTTGGAAGTGCAGGGCCCCTACATGTGTAGCTACTTGTGCTACTAGAATAGTCCGGCACTGCATCCCGGGCGTTATTTTTAAAGAGGTTGTACTCACCGCAGGGAACCGTAGCGACACGATTGCCACTCTACGGAATCTGGTGCCAAACTGTGCCCCACGCTCTCCTGCATGGCCTTTTACCTCCGATCCCGTTCTGATGACGTACATGAACGGAATCGGAAGAAACACATCAGAATGCGAAATGGTTAAGAGGGGATCTGCACATTTATTTCCAGTAGACGTTCTTCCAACAGCAGTGGCATGAAAAATCAATTCCTGGGCTGCACCTTTAGCTTTAATAATCAATCCTTTATGTGTCCGGAGATGCCCCAAGAGGAGTCCAGCGTTGGGATCCTTGGGCGATTCCTCAATGCTGAGTTTTTGCACGTGGAAACAAACCAAGAGAACCCAGAGAAAACACGAAGCGGTGACACTCGATCCACACCATGCTGACACATTACCAACCCACTCGCTGTTATCCCACTTCCTGGCCACCTTCGCCCAGCTCTGCTCAAGCCACCAAACTCCACCTGCGACGTTCTGGATGGCGGGGACACGCACCGCCGCGGCCGGCTGCCAAATAGACGCGTGGCCACTCAGGAATAATGCACGTTGCGCTCCACCGTCAGAAGCCACCGTTTTGCAGTGCCCAGGAACGGCAACGACTCGAGCGCAAATGCGAATCCTTCCGCCCCTCCGCTGGCTGCCCCTGATTCTTCGGCCACCGTTCCTTTTTCAGCGTCTCCCGCGCGGGTTCCCTCCCGCATTTTCTCGCTCGCCGATGCATATCTCTGTTCCGTTCATTCATCCCTGTTGGCATTGGCCATCCGTCGCGGCCGTCTCTTCCACCCCCCCCCCCGCGCGATTAACTCCTTCGACTTGAATTTAGCGCCTTTTTGGTTCGTCCGTCCATCTGCTCCGTGGCCGATTAGAAAACGAAGAGAAAAAAAACGCGGCCGGGCGAGCTACAAATACCGGGGGGTGATGCCGAGAAGCCAGCGGGCAAGTTTTACAAACGCCGGCGGAGTGATTTCGTACGATCGGAGCATCCAGGCTTGTTGAGGCAAAACGAAGGTTAATAAATGACACGGGCTGAGCTGCAGGCACCCGGAAAGTAATTTCACAAAACATTTGGCATTTACCGCGGCAACATTTTGTTCCGTGATGAATTACACCTAATTCATATGCGCAGTATCCCCTTGTCTCCAGCCACGCAGAAACTCCCAAACACGCGGCTGTTCGCAAGCACAGCGTGAACGGAAATGTACGTACATGCACTGGCGGAGCCAGTGGGGGGGGGGGGGGGGGGTGGCACGTGCCCCCCAATGATCCCATCGAAATCCCTAATTTCGATTGCATCATTGGGGTTTATTAGTAATAAATCCGGCATTTTGCGACCCCCCACTGACATTGTGTAGCATATTATTACGTGCCAGGGACTCTATGAGTTGATAGGACAATAGTCTGAGTACATAATTGGCAACAACAGCAAAAGCAGTTTTAAGTGGCTTACAGAATTGTGCGCAGTCGCGTATACAGAGTCCACGACTTCCCTGAAGGCATCAACACCTTCAGCGAGCGCGATGGCGATCACACAACGCGGTTCGAATTCGACCCTCGATCGATGGCTGTGCCTTCGCCGCACACGCGTCGAATAAAAACCAAGGGACAAGTCCTTACTCACTAACAACTCCTTACTTACTAACAACTCCTTACTTACTAACAACTCCTTACTTACTAACAACTCCTTACTTACTAACAACTCCTTACTTACTAACAACTCCTTACTTACTAACAACTCCTTACTAACAACTACTTACTTACTAACAACCCCTTACTTACTAACAACTCCTTACTAACAACTCCTTACTTACTAACAACTCCTTACTAACAACTCCTTACTTACTAACAACTCCTTACTTATTAATAACTCCTTACTAACAACTCCTTACTTACAACTCCTTACTAACAACTCCTTATTTACTAACAACTCCTTACTAACAACTCCTTACTTGCTAACAATTCCTCTCTTACTAACACCTTGGTTACTAACAACTCCTTACTAACAACTCCTTACTAACAACTCCTTACCAACAACTCCTTACTAACAACTCCTTACTTACTAACAACTCCTTACTAACAACTCCTTACTTACTAACAACTCCTTACTTAATAACAACTCCTTACTAACAACTCCTTACTTACTAACAACTCCTTGCTTACTAACAACTCCTTACTTACTAACAACTCCTTACTATCAACTCCTTACTAACAACTCCTTACCTACTAACAACTCCTTACTTACTAACAACTCCTTACTAACAACTCCTTACTTACTAACAACTCCTCTATCATTTTTCATTGGTGGAGGGGTTGCCCCCCTCTACCTGAAAATCCTGGCTCCGCCATTGCGTACATGCACTTCACATCTCTCTGTTTTTGCGCGCGCTTTGCTCCAGGAACTCTGGTTTCCGCCAACAACTAGCAAAAAATGTTTAATGGCCTCAGAAAACACGAGCAGGGTGCTGTTTAACGACGAGCGTTGAGACTTACTGGTGATTTCCCTTTATTACTGATCGAACATGGATATATCATCTTCTTTGGTTCTTTCGGTAAAGTCACGTAGAATGAGAATAAAATAATAAATTGATAAAATAAAATAACACAATGATATTCTCACGACATTTCAGCCACAACACAAGCGGCCTTCATCAGGTGAAGGGACGAGACTGTCTGGTAGGACAGCGCTGGAGTGAAAAAAGCCACGTTCAGATCACGACCTTTAAGCTGTGTCAGAAGAAACAAAGCGCCTTGACAAAGGAATTAGCATATAATTTAGCATTGAAATGGCCGAGTGATTAGCTTGTGACTGGTCACAGAAATGGCAATGTTAAAGTTAAAGAATACACATCTGCAGAGGCACCCCTTGACAAAGGAATTAGCATAGAATTTAGCATTGAAATAGCTAAGTTAAAGCATACACATCCGCAGAGGCACCCCTTGACAAAGGAATTAGCATAGAATTTAGCATTGAAATAGCTGAGTGATTAGCTTGTAACTGGTCACAGAAATAGCTATGTTTAAAGTCAGAGCATACACATTCACCGAGGCACCTAGTACAAATCAAACAGGAGAATTTAGCATTGAAATAACTAGGCGAATTTAGCATTGAAATAACTGAGTGATTAGCTAGTGACTGGTCACAGAAATGGCTATGTTGAAGTCAAGGTCTACACATCTGAGCTATTCACAGTAACTGGGTATACAATACAATGTATAATGAATACTATATAGTGAACCAATACAAAACTAAAATATAAATTACCTTAATGTTATCAATAAACTCTATATTCTCCAATCAGCTAAGCTACCAATAATAAGTCGTTATATATCACAATGCTATATGGCGAAAAAATGGGTGGATTCTTACCCTCAACTTTAGCAACACGGATAGCTACGGGCCCCGTTCAGATGGACGAGTTCATCCAAGGTCGGAACAGAGGAGGGGGAGAGAGACAGCTGCGAGGCGCTATTATACTCCATGTTGTAAACCATACCATTAACCGTGGTGTGAGAGGTATTAAGAGTCAATGCTGGTGAAAGAGCTGCGGTCTGAAGGTCATCGTAAAATACAATTAATTAAGAATGGAAATTGTTTAAAACATCTTTCCAATGGTTACTAAGCCAGAATCCATCTTCTCGGTTGAAATTGTCTCTGTGCTTGTATATGTGAATGGCCTCATGAACGAATCTCTCATGGTAGCCGGTTGGTTTGCAAAGAACCTACGTCTTGGAGAAGTCAATGTCATGTGAGCCCACTGAATTATAATAGTGATCTGCCACGGCAGAGGAGTTCGTCCTACCGTGTTTCAAGTCTGCTTTATGTTCACGGTTGCGGTCCGAGATATGTCATTTGGTTTCTCCAATGTAGCTACTACCACAGAGGCACTTTAGTTTGTAAACGCCCGGGTACTGTATGTCTGGAACAGCATCTTTTACAGATGGAACTAGATCACGGATTTTATGTATTGTGTTGAATCTGACCTGGATCTTGTGTTTATTCAGGATTTTGGAGATCTTTTTAGTGACCCTTGCGATGTAGGGTAAGGTGATGGTTTTGAGTGGCTCCACAAGAGAATCCTTCTTCATGACTGGAGTGATGGCTTTGCGGATTGTGTAGTCGGAGTAACCATTAGCCCTGAGAGCCTGGTGTACATGCTTGAGTTCACTGGTAATGTGTTCCTGGTCGGAAATGCATTGGGCTCTATGGTATAGAGTCTTCATGAGGGAGTTCTTCTGGGATGGATGGTGGTGGGAATCCGGTTTCAAGTAAGCATCTGTATGGGCGGCTTTCCTCTAGACAGAGTGGCTCATTGAACCATCATGTCTCCTTTTAATTAAGACATCCAAAAAGGGTAGTTTGCCATCTTTTTCGACCTCCATGGTAAATCTGATGGCTGGGTGTATGGAATTGATGTGGTCGCGGAATTGGTCTAGAGCAGGCTGGCCATGTGGTCAGATGACAAAGGTGTCATCCACGTACCTCTTCCATAAGGTCGGGCGTAGAGTGGCAGTCTGGATGGCGTCAGTTTCAAATTTTTCCATGAATACGTTGGCTACAACCGGAGATAGGCTACAACCGGAGATATAGATATATGATTCGTCGTGTTTGGTATATCTCGCTGTCCTGCTGCCTTACCGCTTGTGGCCATGAGCATCAGGGGGCTTGTCCTCGCTCTGCTAGTTGACGTCGGAGCGACGGACAAATATCTTTCAATCCATCAATAATAGCATGACGACGATGATGATGACGATCAAAGCAAACATCTTTCAGTACGTTAGTAGTTGGAACGGCGACAATTTGAAAATTATTTCAACTTCAGCCGTCCATGTTTCTTTCGAGCAATTACAAAGCAACCATTGACTTCACTAAAAGTGTCCGCCTGCTGATATGCCGTCCGAAATGTCAGGATGTTGCAAATTTAGGATGCGATGGATGATGTGGAATAAAACATATTTTATATATCTAAAAAGTGCCTGCCTGCGTTCCAGGTCAGGTATTGCTCTCTTGAACAAGAAAGTAGCACTTTGGAAAAGG
The DNA here is from genome assembly GCF_048934315.1 of Petromyzon marinus. Taxonomy (NCBI): domain Eukaryota; kingdom Metazoa; phylum Chordata; class Hyperoartia; order Petromyzontiformes; family Petromyzontidae; genus Petromyzon; species Petromyzon marinus. The sequence continues at coordinate 2,546,065 of NC_133710.1, read as the reverse complement.
GGTTTTCTTGTTGATTTCTGATGTGTTGCTCATCCTATGACTGTTCTTGATGCTCGTCCAGTTAATAACTGAATGACAAATGTCTTTCAAATATTTAACACGTAGTGTTAGGGCATTCGCGACCAATATTATCCATAATAGAGGTGTTATTTTGATTAATATAAATGTGTCGTTAAACCCGCCACCACCCGACACAGCCAATTAGTAAGGATTGTCACGTAACCAAAACGTGACCATTAGTTAGTAGTTCAGCACGCCGGTGTGTTGGAGAGTAAACCTACACCATTTACAATTCAAGTACGACGTTTCGGCGGTAATTACAACCAGCATCATCAGGCGACAGCCAGATTTGTGATTATATCATTACATGGTAGTCCAATTCGTGCGTTTTTAAAGGCAAACCAAATGTGGCTCTACACGTTTTTTCCGCCCTCAGGATGTGGACGTCGCTGGTTAATCCAGCAATTATTGCCCATCCCTGGCTGTGCTCAGAAGGTGGTGAAGCTGTTTGCCAGTGAGCTCCAGAATTGTGACCCAGCAATGATGATGATGATTGAGCAGCGATCAATTTTCTAATGCCCGAACGGTGCTTGGCTGGGAGCGGAACTTGGGAGGTGGTGGCGGCTGCTGCCCTCCTCGCTCTCAGCGGCGGAAGCTGCAGATTTAGGGGGCCCTGAAGGTGGCGAGATGTTAACTGCCTCGCCTGGTCTACAGGAGGTACATGAGTTCGATCCCAACCCTGGCGCCTGCTGTATATTTGGAGTTTGTTTGTTCTCCCCATGGTCGCGGGTATTCTTCTCCAGGTCCTCCGCATTTCCCTCCACATTTATAATCAAATTCTTTGATTCTTTCAGTAGAGTCACGTAGAGAGAAAAGTAATAATAAAAATAAAGTGAATTAATTAAAAAACACGAATGTAGACTGTAGCCTGGTTATTAGGTTTGGTGAGTGTACTGGCAGTCTATAATGTAGACTGTAGCCTGGTTATTAAGTTTGGTGAGTATACTGGCAGTCTTTAATGTAGACTGTAGCAATCGTTATTAGGCGTTTAGAGTATTTGGCTGCTATACATTTCCACGTGATAAGCCACTTAATTGGGCTATCATTTGTGAGTGCCAGGTCGCTTCTGAAAAAGAGCTGTATAGCTCAGTGGGGCTTTAACTGGTAAAATAAAAGTGGTTTCGTTTGGGTTAGCCAAGGAGAGTTGCTGCAGTGCACCAAATACAGACTAGGCCAAAAGTCAGGACATACAGGGGTTTAAAATATATATTTTTAAATAACATCGGGTTATTTAATTTATTTTAACAAAGTTTAGCTTCCACTAACATTAACTTCCACTAAGGACTACTAGGACTTTTTTTTTAAAGATTATAGTTGCCTTCTTTTGCCTACATGAAAAAAAAAACAATCTCACTCATTAGTCTTCAGTAAGTTTTCTTTACATTTTTAAATGTCCTCTAAAAAGGAAGAATAAAAATACATACGAATATACAAGTATACGCATGTTATATTAATATATGAATTATGATAATTATGATCATTTATGTCACAGAACATCTGAATATCATTAGTATCTTGGTGTAAATGACTTCAGTTGGTACACCGGGAGGACACAGCATGAACGTGTCATCTACACGTGTGTTTTGCACTGTTCAATGTCCGTGATCACGTCAGTGGCATGGCTCAGCTGCTGCAGTGGGGAAAGATAACCAGGCTGGCTCGCCACGGACCCGTCCTGGTTTTTGTTGTATAGTTTGACACGCGGTAGGTTTTCGAGACCAATATTATCCTTAATAGAGGTCTTTTTGGGTTACATTGTGTAATTATAAATGTGTCGTTAAAACCGCCACCACCCGACACAACCAATTAGTAAGGTTTGTCAGGTAAACAAAACGTGCCAACTAGTTACTAGGTCAGCACACCCGGTGTGTTGAAGAGTAAACCCACCAACACATTTACAATTAGAGTTCCGTGACGTTTCGCTGGTGATTAAAACCAGCTTCGTGTAAAAAACATCCCCATCGGGACGCTTTTTAATTAAATATTATGCGTACCCTACTCAGTTTCCGTTTCACGTTGATCAAGTGAATTTGATTAAGTGCCATTTATTTATTTCGTTTAATTCAGTTGACTTGTTTTTTTAAAATGGGAAATCGGGAGGACATGCTTCCAAATAAACGAAATCTACTTTGCGGATAGAATAATAATAATAATGTGTAAACATTTATTTGTTGGATAAATGCATTTATGGCACAGAGTGAATGAAGCTACATTTAAATATTACATCCCATCACAGGCAGCTTTCACCAACAGTATAATGTAACAAAGCAAGACAATAATGACACTAGTAGTGGCCAGTAAAGAGAAGTAATTCCATACTGCAAATGTAAAATCACCTCACAAATATTAATAATAATGATATATAGTTGTTGTTGACGTAAATTCCACGTTTGGGGGAATATCTTGACATGGCCTCAATTCTTGGCTTCTCCGAAAGCGGAACTGCTTTCACTGGCCATAGCGAGATGGGCATGGTTGAAGGAGAAAGAGGACGACCCAAGGTCAATTGGATGACAAATGTGATAACACGAACCGACAAACCAGCGCAGCACCTGGCAAAAACCTCTCAAGCGTGGAGAGCATTGACAGCCGAGACATTAGTGGCACATCCACCACCATTATGGTTAAGGGATAAATAATGATGATGATGTTTAGAGATTTGCACTCATAACCTTCGAGGATTGTGAGCTGTGCACGTTGCATATCTGGGCGAAACAATTTAGAATCCTGTTTAATCAAAGTGTGGCTGGAACCCAGATTGGAATCCAAGGTTCCAGCGGTGACGCTTTGGCCCTCCAACGCAGAGCCAGCGAGTGTCAGACAAAGCCACTCGCGTCGCTGAGTCGCTGAGTCGACCGTTGCTCGCAGCCAAAGTCGCCCAGTTCCGTGACCACGAGGGCTGAACGATTTGGGGAAAACATCTAATTGCGATTTTTATGACAGATATTGCGATTTGATTTGCGAATTTTTTTAAAGTCAAGCTTCAGTTCAATATTCACTGTGTAATAGATTTATAACATGTGATTGAGCTTTTACCACGTGATACCATCAACATATGAACCGCTCTATATATTTTCACGCAAGGATGAGAACTTAAAAGATATGAATTGCTTCCGACATGTATTTATTAAAATGTTTCAATTTAAATAGAACAATAAAACATAGACCAATTGTTCAGTTAAATAAATAAAGTTATAATAACAAAAAAAAAAACAATTCCAATAAGAAAGTAATAAGGACTTTGCAAGCCGCAAAAAAATCGCAGCCTTTGCAATTTGCTAATCGCATTCTTTCAAATTGCGATTTGAAATCGATTACTCGTTCAGCCCTAGTGACCACTCCCAACAGCATTGCTCCCAAATTGATGACAAACATTTTGCTGCATCCATCCCAGTTTACAGCCCCCGTTCTCGGCGTGGTCGAACGCGACGTGAAAATAAAAATAATAATAATGTTAACGACGACGATGAGCAGTAGCCACGTGTCACATTCCTGCTCGCCTGACAACCGCTCGCTAAAGAAGCGTGCAATAATATAATGATCTGGACAGAGATCACGCCGCAATGTGTTATGTTGCTCCGAGATGTCACGACACACGAACACTCCTCCGCGACACGAGCAATTTCGTGCGTGATGGGGTTTTTTTTTTGCCGCATAATGCGACAAAGGGGAGCGCATTAAAATGCTGTCCTAGGTGGCGGTCTCGCTGACCCCCGGAATAGCTTAACTTGTTCAGCAAATTACTGGATGGTTTTCTTTTTTTGCATTGTCAACGCCGCAGATTAGATTAATGCTGCCTGTTCAAGTGCTCACGCTGTTTAGAAGGAACACGATTTGGTTACGTGATGCCTCCAAAACACATTTGCTGCCTCAGCGAAATATGGGTAATTAATTATTAAGCAAGCAAGGACAGTTATTTTAACCACAAATAATCGACCAACTTGGCCTCCTGGATGGGTGTGTTCCAGCAGGGTTTGTTCGACAACCATAATACAGATTGTTTTGGTTTAGATCGCGTAAATATATAAATGTGTCGTTAAACACGCCACCACCCGACACAGCCAAGGTTTGTTATACAAACGGAACCTGCCAATTCGTCACGAGTACAGCAACACCGGTGTATTGGAGAGTGAATCCACAACATTTACAATCGGAGTACGACGTTTCGCCAGTAATTACAACCGGCATCATCAGGCGGACAGCCAAATTTGTGGAGAAGTCCTCCTCCTGTTTCCTTCTTTTAAATAGAGGGGTAGATGTGATGACGTCACTTGTGAACCCTTCACGTGCCAAGGGGGGGGGGGGGAGGGGATTAATGAATGCTTATAAATTACAATGGGTATCTATTTCCGTTTGAGATATTCATATGGTAATGAACGTGCATTGTGCACGCACATTATACATGCACATTGTTCATGTGCCTCCTGTCGTTTGCGTGCAATAAAATAGCAGCAGAGATACGAACAAACCTGGTCCGTATGTCCAGTTGCCCGTTCTGATCGATAGTCGTAAGTTCAACCGCCATGCAATAGATGGTGGTGGCATCTACATCTGCAGAACGTGAAGAACCAGTGGCATCTACATCTGCAGAACGTGAAGAACCAGTGACATCTACATCTACAGGAGATTATACAACGTTTAAAGTCATGACGTACAACATGTTTAAAATCGACAGGCGTAAAGTTGGACTTACGAACACATCGACTTACGAACAGAATCAACAGACCTCTGCAACCCAACACGTTCGTAAGTAGAGGAGTCCCCGTACAGGCGTACACTTAATCAGAGACTCACGGATAATTATAATTGCAGAGGGTAGGCTTTCACACTACGTCGCTCTCGGATGTATCTTGAGCATAACGTCCGACGTTTTACACCACGTGTTGAGACCTTCACGAGTAACGTAAGCCTCTCGAGGAACCCGCCTTCCAGATTCGCGTGAAAGAGCAGTAAAGTCGTTGAAGCACATGTCCCCGATTGCCTTCACACTTGAGGCTCTCGTCAGCCGCAGGCGTGCTAGACAAACACTGCTGCTCTGCCAGATCGTATAGGCAGCTGCCTTCTCTCTATCTCTGCACCTTGGGTTGTCAGCGTAAAGGCAAATATGTACAACAATAAAACCCAGTTATTGAATAGTCTGGGTAATAAATAAATACACATTTATGTCCTGTAACTCCCCATAAAAGTAAAACAGTTTTAGTCCATCATTGTATTTGGTATTCCAGGCCTGTGATCACCAGAAGCATTAAAATTACCAATGGGTTCCAACCTTCTGGGTCTCGCGAACATTCATTGGTAAACTCTATATTCCACTTCACGTTAAATATTTTCACACTTTATATTTCACACTTCATATCTAAATACGCATACGGAAAATGCAGAAGTTTCATTTTAGGTATTTTCAGTTAGTTTCATAAAAAGTGTATACAGCGCGTATATCATTATATTCGCACCGTATATTTAAAATGCTGAATAAAATATACATGTAAAAAACGCGTCATATAATTGTACACATGACGGAAATATTTCCTTTTGTTATTAAACGGCGTTGCATAACGATACGGTCCGAGGCGTACACTCGTGCACGTCGATCAATCGATCAATCCCTAAAGGCGACGATTGCTAACCACGACGCCCAGCCACGTGCCGAGCGCGTTGGGGCTGAACGCTCCAGGGCGCGCCCCGAGTCGCCGTTGCTGCTTCCACCCTGCCGACGGCTCGTCGGGGTTCGCCGGCTTGTTTGGCCGGCTTGTGTCGCAGAAGGGGATGCGCTCCAGATTTTTGGATTAAGGGGGCCGTCCATAAATGACGTCACGCGATTTTGGACGATTTTTGACCTCCCCCTTCGTCACACGGCGTCACAAAAAAAGTCAGACCCCCCCCCCCCTCAAATATGACGTCACAAAGCTCTGCCTCCCCCCCCCCAAAAAAAAACATGCTTCAAATCGCTTTAAACTATTGTCATTGTAGTGCGTATTTCATGTGGCGCTGCACCCTGATGTTGTAGGAGAAAACATTAATTAAAAAGTCTATTTAATTAAAGTTGTGCATTTTGATGTGACGTCACATTTCTCAACACCCCCCCCCCCTCGTCACACATCGTCATAAATGTCTGACCCCCTCCCCTAGGTGCGTGACGTCATTTATGGACGGCCCCTAAGTAAAAAATATGGGATCTTTTTTTGCCAGTATCAAAGTATGAAAAAATAAGACCCTTGCTGGCAATACAACATGTGTGTTTCCTTGAGAAAGGTTTCTGTTTGGTCTTTTAACACCTCATTGCCAGGAAGGGTAAAACCTGTTCTTTTAATAAAACAAGTGTAAAAATGTTCAAACACCAAATATAAACTTTTTGCAAGGAATCATGTCTGCATTAACCACGCACAGAGCCCGTGGTGAACATGCAAAGAAAAAACATGCTCTGGTAATATAGGGCATTGTCTTTGAAACGGATTGGTCTACACCAGAGACAACCTTCTCTAGGGCCCAGTCTCACCGGTGTCAGAGCAGAGAACGCCACAAGGCGAGCGGTACAAGGACAATGCACGTATCAGAACATTCATAGCTCGGGGTGAGCAGCTACAAAATGGGACCTTTTTTTGCTAATATCAAAGTATGAAAAATAACAATAGAATTTACCCTTTCTGGCAATAAAACAGCAGGTGTTAAGACGTTAACACCTACATCATTAGACCTCCTTTGTCAGTACCAAAATATAATAATAGGGGTTTTCCCCTTTTTTTTCTAACAACAAAACTGAAACCTTTTTACGAGGATTCATGTCTGCATTAACCACAATACCTGCAGTCAAAATGCAAACAAAAAACATTCAATGACTGCAGGTATTGTGGTTAATGCAGATATGAATCCTTGTAAAAAGGTTTCAGTTTTGTTGCCAGAAAAAAGGGGTAAACCCCTATTATTACGTTAACACCTGTTTTATATATATACCGTATATCATCACACAATAATTAGGCCTCATTGATTGGCTGAATACGTCTTAATATATAGAGGACTACAGACCTTGGGCAATGGTTGGTGCCGGTCTGGCTTTCTTCCAGCTTGTCTGTGTGCGATACAATTTGCATTCCTGACCCCGCTATCTAAAACTAAAACATTTTTGTCAAAAGTTACCTGACTCACGTGATGTTATTTCCGCGAACTATATTGGCGACGTCACGATTGTTAGCGTGAAGATATTTCACATTCGCACATGCAATCCAAAGAATACCCAAAATTGTCTTGATTTCAAGCTTTCGTGACTGCAGGGATTCATTTTCTTGGTTCTTTCGGTAAAGTCACGTAGAAGGTTTTCACACCTGATGATGATTGCTTGTGTTGCAGTCGAAACGTCGTGATAATTTTATTGTTTTAGATTTTTATTATTTGAAAACCACAGCAAGAAAATTTGAAAAAAGTGGCGGGTTTTTTTTTAACGTTAGCACCACGGAGAGCGATTTGACAGTTTGTTCAGATGGACGAGTCCATCTGTGTTCGGAAAAGAGGAGGGGGGAGACGAAATCAAAATTTAATGGTTGGACATTCCTGTTACGGGGACCCTTTTGTAGCTTAAAGAACGCGACCGCTGCTGACGTCTCTACAAGGTGGCACAGCCTCACCGGAGTCGTGCTCGTTTAACCGATGCGCCGTCGATGTGATTTTGAGGAGGTTGCTGCCCTTGGGCTGGAGTGATGTCCAGTTTAGGTGGCTGCCCGGGTCCGCGGCGCCCATCGAGAAACGCGGAGCTGGAGGAGCGGAGCCCTGCAACGAAACGCGGAGTTAAGATTTGTTTTATTTATTTAGCAATTATTAGTTTGTTTTTCGTTTGCACAGACAAGCTGCTGTGCTGATGTGATTTGTTGAGTTGAAATGTATTTTTATGACTTGGTTATCAAGTGTTTTTTTAATGTGTTTAGTTTGTTGTTGTTCTTCCTCCGCGCCTCCGATTAGCACGGTTGGTTATGTACGGTGCGAAAGAAGTTCAACACACAGTACGTACAACGTGTGATGAATGCAAAATAGTTCCTTTAACATGGACTCACGTGGCAGATTTTGCACCTTTTGGAGCTTAGAAAAATCTCGTAACCTTATTATCCGAGAATGTATCGCAAATTAATGTAGCACATCTTGCAATACATTTCGCCAGTGTGGAAGATTACGCCAAAATACCCTTAATAAGAGTTATCTGGCGCTCGCCAAAGTGAAGTCCCTCTTGCTAGGAGTGGGATGAATTTGCATAGCTGCGCCTTTTCCTTTTCATTTTTACAAAATCAGATTCATGATATTGTGGATTAACGTTCCGAGAAATGGCCCTCATTCTAATCTGAGGCAGAGGGCAAATCAAAGCTTCTTTGCAGTGAGGCTTTGCATTGCTGGCTAAATAAAGAACCACTGCCATTCGTACAATCATCATCGCCATCATTCTAGAATAATGTGGGAAGCTTTCTGAGTGTGGACCGTAGTTCCACACTCGGAGGAAGAGTAGGCAGGCGTGCGATGCATTCAATACCCCGACCCCGCCACAACTCACACGTCATCACAGCTACCCCTCAATTTAAGTAACGAAACGGGAGGACGATGTCTCCGCAAATCTGGCTGCCGCCTGATGAAGCTAGTGGTAATTACTGGCGAAACGTCGTACTCGGATTGTCCATGTTGTGGATTAACTCTCCAACACACCGGTGTAGTGCTGAATTGACGTGTTGTGTTTACGTGACAAACCTTACTAATTGGCTGGTTTAACGACACATTTAAATATTTATTACGGGTGTCCGAGTTTCGCAGCTCGTCGCTGACGCTCTCAAAGAGCTGCCTGCGCTTGATGACGCAACAACCAAGAGAGACTCCCCCGGAGTCACGTGCCGCACGTGTTGGACGGACCGAGTTCGCCGGCGGCGGAGACGCATCTCCTGGGGAACCTCACTTTTGTTTTGGGAACCTGTCTCTTGGGGAACCTCTTTTGGAACGTCAGGGACCTCTCCCCTCTCCCCTCCCCTCGCCTCCGCCCCCCCGGTACATTTGGTCCCGCAGAGTCGAACAATTAAGCGGCGTCATGACGCAGCGCAGAGTCGAACAATGAAGCGGCGTCACGACGCAGCGGCGCGCGTGATTGGTCGAGAGCGCGAGACCCCCCCCCCCCGCGCGCGCGCACGTGAACGCGGCGGCCGCTGATCCCCCTCCCCCCCCGGGCGAGCGCGCGCGTGCGCGTGTTGCGTGTTGTGGGGAGCGGTGGTGCAGCGGTAAGGGCTACGCCGACACCACCAGTGACGATTATATTAATCGGTCCCGGGCCTCCACTAGGTCGACTCAGCCTCAAATGAGTACCTGGTGAGGTGTGTAGTTAAGCATCGCCACTCGGGAGACAAAGGCGGTCGGGCGTGGCACTGGCTACCCACCCCCTTGTGTGCCGTGCCGGCCTTCATAGGTGCTCGCTGTCGAGGCTATACGGGGGATCTTTGTCTTTTGTGTCACGAGTCATTACTCATCGCGAGCACCGCCTCCGCCCGGGATACACTCTCACCCCCGGGGGCATTTCCCACGGCCAACCGCACCTCCCGGAGGTAGAGCCAGAAATGCCCCGAGCAGAAGGTCAGTTTCTGATATCTCAAGCTTTCTTAACTGGGCCTATATATATTATTTTATAAACACAACAACATTCAATGTAATTATCTGGCAAATATCAACACGATACTCCTCTTCGGGAGTCTGCGAATACGATTGCCCCTCTCCCTTCGTCTCTCACGTGTGTATAGTTTTGCTCTCTTTCCCCCCGGCACCTCCGATTAGCACGGTTGACTACGCACGGTGCGAAAGAAGTTCAACGCACACACGTGGCATCGGCTACCGCACCGCGTGCTCATCTCTTGAGTCAGCGATGGAAATTCCACATTTCCCCGGCAGACGCCAGTCTACCCGTCGCACGACTCACTATTGGCTCTCTACAAAGTGGTACTCGTTTTGTGGACCCTGGAGAGATGATGGGCTGGGTTGACCTCCGACCGAGATTCGGATTCATGATCTTGTGTACCAAAGATGTGGCACAGGTTTTGTGCGGATATCACGTTGCTAAGAACTTTCTCACGATAGCGGAAGAAGAGTGCCAAGAACTCCATGGGAATGCATCGGCCTGAGTGATGTAACGTTGCTATTATTATTATTACGCAACGGGCAATAAACTGGGCCCTTCAATACACCCCGAGAAGACTTCACAGATTTCCCGGGACATCTACCCCCCTCAATAATTGGACGATGCTTGGACACTCCACAAGAGGTGGCAACCCGAGCCACTGTGCACACAATCGCGGTGGTTTTAAACCTGTGCACGCCATCGCGGTGGTCACACGGGAATCGAAGGCGCCGCAGAAGCCAGTCCACGACATTGCGGGTCATGGGTCACGGGGACGAGGAGACGTCGTCACGGATTATCGGATGAATGCTGGGGATGAGAGAATCAGAATCTGTACGTATGCTGGAGGAATCCGATGAGCGATAAAGCTCTTTTTTCACAAATGTCCATGTGGGGCGGGTAAGAACGTTACAAAAACAAACAGTATAAAAAACACGGCAGTCGTGCAAAGTACAATAAATATAAACAAGTCATCCAAACACACACGAATAAAACCACACCATCCCCATCCTACCAAGCAAAGCCTATTGAGGTATTAACTTATTTTTGAGTAAGCGACCTGGTCACAAATGACAGCTGACCAAAGTGGCACCATCATTTGGAGAAGAGGAGCTTCGTTGTATTGAGAATTATTTTTACCATTACGGCTGCAACGATGCCCTCGATTTAACATCGAGCTGTCAAGCTGTCAAGCTCGATGTTGCACCTGATGGGTTAATTTGACCCTTCAAGCCACGAGAGGCCACCACAAAAAACACAGTGTACGGTTGGCTACGTACGGTGCAAAAGAAGTTCATCATACATACATCACACAAACAAAAGATTGCATGGAATCATGACAGTGAATCGCGACAATTAATTCGCTATGGGTAGGGGGGTGGGGGTGATCGTTACACCCCGCAGTTGGCGTCAAAGGTGTTGATTTGACCTCGGCTCAGATAATTTGACCTCTAAGCAAGGTAAGCGGCCCGGGGCAACACGCATTGGCCCCTACGGCAGTGCGGAGCGACGGGCGAGACTTCGCGACGGAGTGGCGGCCAAGAGGACGCAGAAGCGCGCCCCGTGCCGAGCGACCGCCGGTCGAGACGGAGCAGCGAGAGGTCGCCGGCTCACGCGAGCGAACGAAGATGGATCGGCACGGTGCGAGACCTAGAGGGTGCCTGCGTCCAGCAGAGGAGAGATCACGGCTGCTGATGATTACGACGAAGCTTCGGGAACAGCATTGACGGTGAAGCCTTGAATTAGCACCAATGGCGGAGCCAGGATTTTTTCAGGTAGGGTGGGGGGGGCAACCCCTCCAGCAATGAAAAATGATAGAGGAGTTGTTAGTAAGTAAGGAGTTGTTAGTAAGGAGTTGTTAGTAAGTAAGGAGTTGTTAGTGAGTAAGTAGTTGTTAGTTAGTAAGTAAGGAGTTGTTAGTGAGTAAGTAGTTGTTAGTTAGTAAGTAAGGAGTTGTTAGTAAGTAAGGAGTTGTTAGTGAGTAAGTAGTTGTTAGTTAGTAAGTAAGGAGTTGTTAGTAAGTAAGGAGTTGTTAGTAAGTAAGGAGTTGTTAGTAAATAAGGAGTTGTTAGTAAGTAAGGAGTTGCTAGTAAGTAAGGAGTTGTTAGTAAGTAAGGAGTTGTTAGTAAGGAGTTGTTAGTAAGTAAGGAGTTGTTAGTAAATAAGGACTTGTTCCTTGCTTTTTATTCAACGCGTGTGCGGCGATGACGCAGCCATCGATCGAGGGTCGAATTGGAACCGCGTTGTGTGATCGGCATCGCGCTCGCTGAAGGTGTCGATGCCTTCAGGGAAGTCGTGGCCTGTATACGCAACTGCGCACAATTCTGTGAGTCACTTATAACAACTGCTTTGCCGTTACTTATTGCCAATTATGTACTCAGACTATTGTCCTATCATCTCATAGAGTCCCTGGCACGTAAAAATCTGCTACACAGTGGCAGTGGGGGTCGCAAAATGCCGATTTATTACTAATAAACCCCAATGATCTGATCGAAATGAGGATTTCGAGCGGATCATTGGGGGGGGGGCACGTGTCACCCCCCCCCCCCACTGGCCAGTGATTAGCACCACCACCCCCCCCCCCCGCCGTTTAACATGGTCACACAGTAATGACCGTCGCGGTGATCAGCCGGTGATGCAGCAGAAAAGCAACGCTCCCTGCTTATACGCGTGCACCCGCCCCACTTGACTTGGTCAATTGCGTGCGAACGCCTCTCTCTCTCCTTTGTGTTGGCAAATTGCGAGGAGTGAGACCGCGTGCACTCGAGCCCGCTGGGGGATGGGGCTACCGGAACGCCGCGCCACCGCCCTGCGCTCCCCCGAGTAGCGCCTCCTACCGCTGATCAACGTCCGTCCGTGCCCAGCCCCTTTGGCTATGACCGGCGGTGGTCTCTGTCTGGCCGTGGAAAAAAAGCGGTCCGCGGAGCTTGCAGACACAGAACTACGATTTAGAGTGGTTGCATACGAAAAAAGAATGTCATCGGTGCATTGGTCTGTTGGGCCGTGGAAAAAGTGGTCCGCGGAGCTTGCAGACACAGTACTACGATTTAGAGTGGTTGCATAACCATTTATATATTTAAAAAAAAACAATGTCATTGGTGCATTGGTGGTCTGCGGAAATGTTTGAAGGTTTGACGACGGTTATCAACGGAGTCCAGAAAGCTTGGAAATCACTGCTCGATGCCTTGATCATAATAAAGATGACAATTTCTATAGCGACGTAACAGGGCAAGCCATGCCTAAGGCATCAGACAGGCAGTAATAATAATGATTATGTCACGTCGTGTCGGTCACGTGGGTGCGTTGATCATGTTAACGCTGGCCAGTGCGGGTTGGTGAACGAGGTGGCTGTGAACGGTTCGCACTCATTGCTGATGTTCATCCGTGGCCAGGAATAGAACTCGGATCGACAGGTTCACAGTGCAGAGTGCGAACCACAACGCCCACACACCCTTCTCTAATTATACGGCGCGTATCATGTCTCGGGCAAATTAGCTTTGAGGCGGTGCTCATGTCCTTGTTACGGCCCTTGAGGCCGTGCTGGAAATTCCTCATTTTTATTTTGGGAGTGAGTCTACGCATAAAGGCGTCACCACTGTTGACTTGCTCCCCCAAACCCCCGACCAGGATTTGAACTTGTAATCTTTCGATTGGGAGCCAGATTGCTCCACCACTGAGACGCCTGGCCCAGCTCATTATTGAACTGGGTCCGGTGGCTCAGGAGTGCCACGGTGACTAGGAGATGTTAACTACTTTGCCTGGTATGCAGGAGGTCGTGGGTTCAATCCCGACCCTGACGCTTGTATACATTGAGTTTGTGTGTCTCTCTCTCCCCGTGGTGGCGTGGATTTTTGTCCGCGGCTTCCGGTTTTTCCCTCCACTTTTAAAATCAACATCACCACGCGTTTAGAGTATTTGGCTGTTGGAAATTTCCATGCGATAGGCCACTTCGTTGAGCTATCATTTGTGGCCAGGTCGCTTCTTAAAAAAGATCCGTATAGCTCAGTGGGACCTTGCCTGATAAAATAAAAAACATATAATGTTTAGTAGTTTTAGTTTCATTATCAAATACAAATTCATCACACGATGGTGCATTACGTTCGATGCTACTAAACGGCAATGGCTCTGAAATGCAGCTGCTGCTGCTGCGACCCGACACGTACGTCGGTGGGACAAGAGAGTGGTGACTCAGACCCCTCGCCACGGAGGGGGTTTGAATCTCAGCGGTGTGGATTTCCTAAACGCGACCGGCCGCCGGCGCGGACGAAGACGACGCCGCAGATAGCGAGCACCCAACAAAACAAAAATCCAATCGACCGCTGTCGAACCTAACCTTCCCCCCCCCCACTCTCTCTTTCTCGTCCTCCGTCGAGGATAAAGCGCGTAGAAAAAGGTTTTGTATCGTGTAGCCGTCCCTTCTCCGATTAAAATGGCCTTTCGCTTGCCTTTCTTACGTAAAAACAAATGACCTTTCAAGAGCCACCGCTACCCCCTCCCGCTCCCCCGCGCCAGCGTGTTAGTCGGCGTGCAATGGATACAGTTTGACTAAAAAGGTCGAGGATAAAAATACAAATCCAGCAACAAATGATTAACCCGTTCTTGCTGGCACGGGCCAGCAATGTATCGTGTCTACTTTGCTGGCCCTAAATAATGCTGATTGCATTGCACCAACATTTTTTTTCTTCAACACTTTTGTTGTTATTATTACGAGCGATATCGCGGCTGTTTTTGCTGTGTGTAAACGTATCGCTGTCTCGGTGTGCTTCTAAACTCCAAAGGTCTACTGCTCCACATCTGGCACCGGATGGCAGCCGATATCCAGCTTCTCTTTCGTGAAGCTGAATTGGGTCGAACTTTAACATAAAGGCGCAGCCCTGCAGTTTCTCGCTCACGCTACCGCTGGTGGAAGGAGACCCCTGTGGAGGGAGCCCTCGAGAGCTCCTCTGGAAAGTATTTTGGTCTACTCTTCTACACTGGCCAGATGCCTCGGAAGAGGCAGGAGTAGCCACAATTGTTGTGATCCACTCGGCGAATCATCGCTCTCTGGTGTTAATGCACATCATCATTATCATCAGCCATGATGAATCCACTGCTGAATAAAAGCCTTCCCCAAGCTGTCGCCGTCTTCCATGATTCTTGCGATGTAATAATCCACCTAGCACCTGCATGAAATTTTAGTGTTCCATCTCTCTGGCTGCCATCCCCTCGAACGTGCTCCATTCCGTGGCTGCCAATGCAATAAAGTACCGTTTTCGTGGGAATTGAACAGTGGATAAGACGACTAAGCACAATCCTCCCCACCCCCCACCCGCAATGGGAATGTCGAATTTCCACGACGGGCTCAGGGTTGTAGATATATGAGCTAGAATGTCAGAACCATAATGAATGCGTCTGTGGCCTCTGAGAATTTGAGCTCGAGCTGAGTCACTTCTGACTCACAAGTATTGGCAAGTGTAGCAATTTAATTGACAAAGCCCAGTCACCGATTCGTGTGCCTGGCCCTTAAGGCTATATATAGCTAGTGACGGGGCATTAAAAATTACATATCACCCGCAGAACCAAAAGCCTCTAGTGGATATGGCTGGATGGATCACGGGGCTATTTCTGTGCTCTGGTTGCAATGACGAGTCATCTGCTTCTGAAGTCATCGCATAAGTTCCAAGCTGGAGTGTGTCCACAACCGTGCCTATGAATAATCGCAAGTTCAAATCCTGGTAAGCGGTTTTACTGAGCTCATGCTCTCTCTCTGTGTGGCGCATAAAATATGTACCACATAGGAGAGAACAGCCCCCTCCTCCCCCCCCCCCCCAACTGTGAAGTATAAATCGCTGGATCAGAGCCACGAGTGAGGACGACTTTCACCCGAAGCTCGTTACGATGTGAGGTCCCACAACTCTGACGTTGACTCTTCCACAGCCAAACAACAGCTGATTGAATGCTTTGGTAATTTCTCGTTGAAATCACACGAAGGTGCCAGGTGCCTACGACGAAATCGCTCGCCCTCGACGCGCCCCACTCTCGTTAGACGTCGGAAGGCAGTCGGGCTTCCGGCCTGGTCAACAATTGACAGTGAAACCTCCTGGGGTTCTTACATCAGCTGTCTGCGTGTCATCTTGAGTGGTATCCCCAAATATGCGTGGGGTCTCTCTGCACAATCTGGTTTCCTCCCCCATGCACTGCCTCCCCAGATGCCATGCTGACCTCGGGGTTGGGTTCTTTAGAATTATTTACCCCCATCTGTCAGGGATCCCTCGGCCGAACACCTGTTTTCTAAAACAGCGAAACGTCGTACTACTCAAATTGTAAATGTTGTGGATTTACTCTCCAACACACCGGTGGGCTGGAGTAGTCACTAATTGGCACGTTTTGTTTACGTGACAAACCTGACTAATTGGTTGTGTCGGTTGGTGACGGGTTCACGACGCGGTTATATTTTTACGCGACCTAACCCCCAAAAAAAACATTCATGTCGGATAATATTGGTCGCGAAAGCCTTCGGCGTGTCAAACTGTACAGCAAAAACCAGCCTGGTTATCTTTCCCCACTGCAGCAGCTGAGCCATGCCACTGACGTGATCACGGACATTGAACGGTGCAAAACACACGTGTAGATGACACGTTCATGCTGCGCCCTCCCGGTGAACAAACTCAAATCATTAACACCGATGGACCAATGCCATTCGGATGTCTTGTGAGGCCAGAATATCACGGTGCAGCCAGAAATCTTGGACTATAAAATAATAAAATATATATAAAAATATATTTAAAAATATATTTTTTATATATATTTTATTGTTTCCCTTCTACGTGACTTTACCGAAAGAACCAAGAAAATTAATCC
Organism: Petromyzon marinus; assembly: GCF_048934315.1. Classification (NCBI taxonomy): domain Eukaryota; kingdom Metazoa; phylum Chordata; class Hyperoartia; order Petromyzontiformes; family Petromyzontidae; genus Petromyzon; species Petromyzon marinus. The sequence goes on along the minus strand of NC_133710.1, from coordinate 2,529,540 downwards.
CTGCAGTCACGAAAGCTTTAAATCAAAATCTTGGACTATGTTGGTGATTTGTTTACTTGGCTTGTACTTTGCACTGCCATCGTGTTTTTGCAACCGGTTTGTTGTCGTAACGTTCTCACCCGCGCCTGCTGGACATCTGTGAAGAAAGAGCTTCATAGCTCATCGGATTCCTCCGGTAGAAATATTCTGATTCTGACAGTGGAAGGAGCATCCACGCTGCAGCCCGCCACGCGCGATCTGCTGCCCCATCGACTGCCGTGAAGCCATTTACACCGCGAGGTGGGCGCAGGGGGGTCCGGCGAAGGTGGGGAGAGCAGCGATTTAAGAACTTCGCACCGCCGTTTCAACTCCCACGCCGGGAGATAGAATCGAACCGGCGAACTTCTGGGTGGCAAGTCTCGCGTGATCACCGTTTCACACATCTTCTTTGGTTCTTTCGGTAAAGTCACCACGTAGAATGAGAATAAAATAATAAATTGATAAAATAAAATAACACAATAATATTCTCACGACGTTTCGGTCGTTGATAAAATAAAATAACACAATAATATTCTCACGACGTTTCGGTCGTGAGAATATTATTGTGTTATTTTATTTAATCAATTTATTATTTTATTCTCATTCTACGCGACTTTACCGAAAGAACCAAAGAAGATGAATCCTTGCAGTCACGAAAGCTTTAAATCGTTTCACACTTGATGAGTCCCGTTGCTTTGTTGTGTGTGTCTATCTCGGAGGGGCCGTCCATAAATGACGTCATGCACCTTTGGGGGTGTCAGACATTTGTGACGACGCGTGACGAGGGGGGGGGGGGTTGAGAAATGTGACGTCACATCAAAACTTTAAATTAATATAGACAACACGCTCTACTTAATTAAATAGACTTTTTAATAAATGTTTTCTCCTACAACATCAGAGTGCAGCGCCACATGAAATACGCACTACAATGACAATCGTTTAAAGCGATTTGAAGCATGTTTTATATTTTGGGGGGGGGGGGGGCAGAGCTTTGTGACGTCATATTTGAGGGGGGGTCTGACGTCACATTTCTCACCCCCCCCCCCCTCGTCACACATCGTCACAGATGTTTGACCCCCCCAGGTGCGTGACGTCATTTATGGACGGCCTCTGTGCAATTTTAATCTTTGAAGAAACCGTTCACCGTAACCCTTCCGCCGATGTTAATTTATTAAATCTGAGGTAACGGCTTTCGTTTGTTGACATTTGCAATGAATGTCCAAGCGTCTCCGTTATCTACGTCACCAATAAAGAAGCACGTTTTAAAGTGACGACGAGTCACAAGTTGAGAGCGTCCCTGCTCACGTGTTCAACACTGGTCACCTCCAATGTTGTGGAGCTAAGTCAGCAGTGTAAATGTCACGTTACTATGACGGGAATTTAATCTGTCGCTGTATAACGACGACAACAACAACAATCGCTGGTAAATTCGTACTAAGCGGTGCTCATTTGAATCAGCCACTGAGAAATGATGTGTCGGCTCGACACCTCTGCCCGGGATTTAAAACTCACAACCTTCGACTGTGAATTGAGCGCTCTTTCATAGTGCCACTTGACTCGAAGTGATAATAGTCACTTTTATTTTTTAAACAATTACGCATTTAGTTGCCCAAACGTGTACATGTTCATGAATTTGCACATTACAGAGTTAACGCCACGATTAATTAAACGCCTCGTGTTTGACCTTCCTTTTCGTTGGAATTTAAATGTTACTGCTCGAAAATATATATTTTTATTTTTTTCAAAGCCATAGGTCACGCTTCGTTAAACTTCCAACGTTCGCCCAAAGTCGGCCTGACGTTCCACGCGCACTCGGAGGCTAACCGACGCTGCCAATCTGTATGGACGCTCGCACTAGATGCCGTCTGAACGTTCGAAACGTCGCCACGTCGGCTTGATCTGGAGGCTGTGTCGCTCTTCCCGGTACAACTTAAAAGCCCGGCACATGGATTTATCGGACGCTCTTGGTGCTTGTAGGTGTTGAGGGAGGGGGGGCAAGTGGGGGGGGGGGGGGGGGTGGCGGCAGTGTTGGTTTTATTTTTGGTGTGTGAAGTCTGCGAGAGAATCGCGATCGATGCGTGCGCCCAAAACAATCGATGGGTAAAGCGGCTCGCGTGTCCACGCGTAAAAATAAATCGTTTGCCGCTGCTCGCCCTGCGACGGAGAGCGGCCGCTGCCTCCGCATCACCTCCGCCACGTGTTCCAGAGCTGGGACGATGAGTCGATCACAGTTTTTTGGGTTAGATCGCGTAAGTATAAATGTGTCGTAACCCTCCACCACCCGACACGGCCGGTAAGGTGTGTCACGTAAACAACGCGCCAAATAGTTACTACTTCAGCCCACCGGTGTGTTGGAGAGTAAATCCACAGCATTTACGGCTGCATATTTGAGGTTTGCACGCTCTCTCCGATTTGTGGATTTTTCCCTCCACATTGAGAATCAACGTGAGTTCAGAGTATTTTCTTGCTATAAATGTCCACGTGATAAGCCACTTCGTTGAGCTATCATTTGTGGCCAGGTCGTTTCTTTAAAAAGAGCTGTATAGCTCAGTGGGACCTTATCTGGTAAAAAAAAAAAGTTTAGTTTTTAGTTCACTCCGGCACCCCTGAGATCCCAGATTCCAATGTGGGCAGCTGGAGGTGATTAAAGGACCGACAACAATATTGTGGCTTGATTTGAAGCTTTCGTGACTGCAGGAATCCATACTCTTTGGTTCTTTCGGTAAAGTCACGTAAGTAGACAGTTCTCCTGCTGTGTTTGTCTCACCCGATGACGATTGCTTGTGAAACAACCAAAGAGTATGATGAGGCTCTCAGCAACGCCACCACAGCACTGCGGCGTGGTCGCTCCCAACGTAAACGTCACCCCGGTGATATCACTGGAGCGCATCTGAAAGTCACTTCAAATGTGTGTGTGTATTTTTTCTCTCAATATAACGAGGCTTCGGAGGTGGCCGGAGTGGCTTGTGAGTCGGAGCACTCGATCCGGCAACTGCTGAGATCCTGGGCGTGGAGTTTGGATTTAAGCATTGCCCCTACCCCCCACCCCGCAGAGATTAATTCGGGTTCCCCAAGTGCCAGTCAGCGTTCGGTCTCAGCTCAGTTGACAGTGACTGCGCAAACGTTCATAGCGCCAAATTTAGATATTTTTTCCTCCCGCTTAATTGTCCTTAAATCCAGGTGGTGGGGGTTGAACATCGGAACGCGACGGTTTTCGAAAGGAATTGGGGAAAAGGCGTTTGCGGTTGAGTCGTCCGCCTGCAGCAGCAGATCCAATTCGCTAAGTGTCCATCCGTCTGTCACGCTCTGAATCTCCCTAAACGACACGTGGGATGATAACGTACGTGCCATTGTGTAAACGGTCTGCGAATATACATACAAAACATGTGTATATCACATTGGCTTCTTCTTATTTTAAATGAACACACTGCTGAACCTGGCAAACATTTCAAATTTCATCAGTCAAAAAAGCGTCCGTCCGCTGCCTTCCCCTTGCGCTCAGCCTCAGTTGTGTGGCGGGAGGTCGGAATGAATGAGTCCCAGAGAAAAGTTCTCCCTTTTCCGAGCCCTGACATTTTTAAATATTCATTGGATCAACCGCCAATGCGACCACATTCTCTCTGTGCTCTACGTGGGAAAGTGTGCCCCTGGCGTGCGGCTAAAAGAGTCCCTCGAATGGATCTCAGAAGTGGCCTTTGTCGTAATCTTTTTATATATTTTTTATTGTTGTTGTTACCGCTGCTTTGTGAGAGGCGCGAGTTCCGGGTGGACGCTTCGTCCCACGGTAGTGCCGAAGTTAAAACGATTGGAATAAGATTTTCGAAAACGAATAACGTTCGTACTCCTGCCACGCAGCCGAGGACGCGAGGGAACACAGCTCAGACACGAGGGCTGTAAACGATGCATTCGCAATAAACACAACAAATCAATCGCGCGCGTGTGATAATAGTCTACGCGACGATCCCCGACTTACGAACGGGTTCCGTTCTTGAGTCCCGTTCGTAAGTGAAATGCACATACGGTCAGTGTTTAAAAAAAATTTGCTACGGTTCAACAACAAAAGGAAAGCATTGTTAAGCTCTTAAATAAGAAGAAACATTGTGGATTTGCATGTAACACTGTGCATAGTTCCGCGGTTCGATTCGCAAGTTGCGAATCCGCGTTCGCAAGTCGGGTGGTTAAAAAAATAAACATCTTGTGGAAGCTCGTTCGTAAGTGCGGATGTTCGTAAGTCGGCCGTTTGTAAGCCGGGGAGGGGGGGGGGGACTGCCTTTACAGCATTTTAAAAATGTCCACGTCTCTGTGCCTGTACCGAGTTCAGGTTCCACCCTCCAGTCACTAGAGGTCCCTACAGTGCACCTCTCTCTGTGTCCCGTGTCACCCTCCAGTCACAAGAGGTCACTACAGTGCACCTCTCTCTCTCTGTGTGTGCCGTGTCACCCTCCAATCACTAGAGGCCCCTACAGTGTACCTCTCTCTCTATGTCCCGTGTCACCCTCCAGTCACTAGAGGCCCCTACAGTTCACCTCTCTTTCTCTGTGTCCCGTGTCACCCTCCAGTCACAAGGGGCCCCTACAGTGCACCTCTCTCTCTGTGCCGTGTCACCCTCCAGTCACAAGGGGCCCCTACAGTGCACCTCTCTCTGTGTCCCGTGTCACCCTCCAGTCATTAGAGGCCCCTACAGTTCACCTCTCTCTGTGTGTGTGTGGCGTGTCACCCTCCAGTCACTAGAGGCCCCTACAGTTCACCTCTCTCTCTGTGTCCCGTGTCACCCTCCAGTCACTAGAGGCCCCTACAGTTCACCTCTCTGTGTGTGTGTGTGCCGTGTCCTTTACCAGAGGGCCCGGCGATCGTGGCCATCCTTCTGTTTAGCTCCGTCCGTGATATTTACTCAACAATTTTGCGTTGGATACACCTCCCAGTTGCACACAATGGCTCGTGTAACTTCATTGGCAGTCTTCGCTCGGCTCCTTGTACCTATACATTCTCCCAGTCAAAACAACATTCATACTAAGTCTCTTGTTCTCTCATTACACATACAAGAAATGTAACTTTCCTGTTCTAGAATCATCCAGATTAATTTTCTTTTCGTACTTGCTATCCTTAATACATTTTCCACTCATCCTGTCCGTCCATGAAATGTTTAACATCCTCTTCTTAAAAAAACACACACACACAATTCTGTCGGTTCTACAATCGTTTGCTTTGTAGGGCCTCTGCAATTTCCAGCTTTAAACATCCATATGTGAGAATAAACCATACGTAACGGAATTAATCATCCAGCATGAATACAATGATTTTTGAATTTAATTGCAATCTAATTCAATAGGTGTGAGGTGGGGGCGGGGGGCGAATTGTTACACCACTCGCTGGAGCCTATACAACAGCAGTTTTGTTTTTTTATCTTCATTTAATTTCCCCGTGTCCTCATGACCGTGCGTAAAGTTCCCCGTTATAGAATTATACACGGCGGTTTTGAGTCAGGCCCGAGAGAGCCAGGTCCGTATATGTACAGACGAGACTGTACATATACGGACACTTGGGAGTGTGAAAATATCCTCTTACACGAGTGTCATCATTCGCGCTAAAGCCTCCACGTCTCTGCTATGGCGTTGGGAAAAAAACATAAAACACATCGCCAGGGCCCCCTACCCCGCCAGAGAGGAGGGCGACAATAGACAAAAAAGAAGGCACCACAACAGGCCTGCTTTATTTTTGTCACTAAGGATATTTAAAAAAGGGGCGAGGGGGGCATGTGACGTTCAGTCTCTGGGCCCTGCATCCCCAAGTCTACGCGAACACTGCGGGCGGCCCTGTGACGACACCGCGTTGGGATCTGAGAGAGCGCCTGCCCGGTGTTTTCTATCACCGCGGCTGCTGTTCATCCGCCGGTCAAACTCTCTTGCGGCATTTTTCTTTCGGTTGTATTTTCCCTTCTCAGTTTGCTTCTTGGCCACTCGCTTCATCTTTCGCGCGACCACGGGATTCGAACCACGCGCTTTCACACTGCAGTCCAATTACGATCCTCTAACAACGGATGACATCCTTTGCGGAACACCCTGCAGCTTATGACCAGAAAGTACCGGGCGGCCGCAGGAATTCAAGCGCACGAGCCGCCTCCTAGGGGAGCGCGCCGATCTCTTGGCAACCCGCGTGGCGGAGTTAGCTTAGCTCAGCTTACTCTCCTTCGCTCCCTGTGGAGCATAAGGCCGCAACAAAGCCCACGCCATACCGCCGGTCCTTTGGTGACTTTCTCTGCTTCATCCCAACACAGGTCCGTGGTAATTGAATGTGCTCTTGTTGCAGTTTCCATAACAGTTCTGGGTTGTGAGCCCCACGCCCAAAGCCCCAGCCTGGAGGACCAGGGGTTGTACATTTCGTCTGCCCTCTACCCTTTGACCGGTCCGGCATGGTTGGACATGCAGGGAAGCCCAAGGCTCCCACCGGCTTTTCTCTCTGGGCCATGGAGGCACACGAGATTATCTATCACGACAAGGCGACAACTCACTGTGTGCTGCGAGCTTAATGTTCGAACGCGTTTTTGATAGCACAGCACACTGGCGGCGCCTTCAGAAAGTCGCGGAAGCAGACCCTTCGTTTAGACTGGAGGAATCTGGCTGTCGCCTGATGGTGCCGGTTGTCATCACTGGCGAAACGTCGTACTCAGATTGTAAATGTTGTGGATTTGCTCTCCAACACACCGGTGTGCTGTACTACTAACGAACGTTTTACTAATTCGCCGTATCGGGTGGTGGCGGGTTCAACGGCACATTTATATTTATGCGATCTAACCAATTAAAAACCTCGATTATGGATAATATTGGTCGCGAAAGCGTTCATGTTAAACTGGAGGAATCCAATGAGCTATTACATTTTTTTGCATGTTTAATTTGTTGTCCTTCCCCCGCACCTCCGATGAGCACAGTTGGCTACGTACTGTGTGAAAGAAGTTCAACATGCTACGTACATACATACAAGCTCTTTTTCACAGATGTCCAGTCGGGGCAGGTCAGAAAGTTACAACAGCAATACAAAAACCAATAGGATTGCAAAGAATAGGAAGGTAAGCAAGTGACTGAAATTAAATCAACATATATAAAAGGCAAAGTTGTGAATATGTGTGTCTGTTAAAAATGTTTAGCGTACTTCCCGACACGCAACAAACTTGAAATTTGCCATGTGGGTACTTTCCAGACTGTAAGTGAGCTGTGACGTAAAATATGTCATGTGACCCGCGCATGTGCAAGCGTAACGCATTGTAGTGTAGTGGTGAGCGCGCTGCGCTACGAACCTGGCGAGCCGAATTCGATTCCCGCTCACGGCCACCACCGGTGACGATTATTTTTACCGGTCCTGAGCCCCCCCTTAGGTTGACTCAGCCTCAAACGAGTAACTGCTGTGGTGTGTCAACATCGCCACTGGGGGGACAAAGGCGGCCGGGCGTGGTGAATCCCCATACCCGATGCCTGCTGTAGATTTGGAGTTTGCAAGTTCTCCCCGTGGCCGCATGGATTTTTCTCCAGTTTTTACCTCCACCTTTAGAAACACACTTTTAGAGTACTTTGGCCGCTATACATTTCCACGCGATACGCCACTTCGCTGAGTTATCATTTATGGCCAGGTCGCTTCTGAAAAAGAGATTTACAGGGTGCTTCTAATTTTTTTGTAACAATTCTGAGAATTTGCAACAACAACACCACGTGACATGTGCTGCCTCCTCCGGGCTCTGGAGACCACGTGGAGAAGATTCCAGGCCACGTGTTGACAACGATGGCGAACGAGTGGGAGAGTCATTGACTTTTTGAAGCTATTAACATGACGTTTGTTATCATGTTACAGTGTAGTATTATCCGTTCGTTTTCCATTAAAAACGAAAGTCCCATATAAGTGTTAAACATAAAAATAAAATAATTTATTTTATTTTTACCTACGTGACTTTACCGAAAGAACCAACGAGTATGGATCCTTGCAGAACACGAAAACTTCAAATCTAGAAGTGTTAAACATTTTTTAAGCACCCTGTACAGCTCAGTGGGCCTTACCTGGTAAAATAAAATATGTGCATCTTTGACAAGACGGGTACACAAATGATGCAACAAATTCAGGGAGGCTTCAGGTGCGTTCTGCCCAATCGAGAGTGGCACGAAAGTGATCTTCCCATGGTTTTTTGTTGTTGCTGTCTCAGTCACTTCCGAAAGTGACGGCGTTTTGTAAGCGCACTCGTGGGAGATAGGAGAGCCGCGGTTTTGTTGAACAACGAGAAAAAAATATTAAAAAAATTACCAGGCGGCCAACGGCGGTGAGAGCCACATCGAGCTGACTCAACGTGCCATCTTGTAAAAAGTAAAAAAATAAAACATGAATCTTCGTTTAAATCATCGGGTGATTCAACTCACGCTCGTGCAAGGAGCACTGAGAATAATCATCGGCGTCGTTTAGCCGATGGTAATTCATCAGTTTGTATTTTTTTTCGTAAATATTGGCGGTAGCCGTCTTCTTGTGATCATGACAGATCGCATTTAGACAAGCAGATCGAGCAGAAATGCAAAGGGAATGGCAGCAGCGCCCAAACGGCTTGCCCTCGCGAATGACGGCGACACGTCCCATTGGCCTGCTCCTTCACTTTAACCATCATCCGCATCGCGATCACCAGCCACTGTGTCTCCATAGCTGGATGAAGGCCTCCCGACGCCAGGGGTTGCCCACCTGTTCGGGTTTGACCCAGACAGTCCGGGAATTGGCACCTGTGTTTGGGCGGCAATAATTTATGTGTACGGAGGTCTGCTATGTACGAATGTGTGTTGAACTTCCTTCGCACCGTACGTAGCCAATCACGATAATTGGAGGTGCGGGGGAAGGGCAACAAACTAAAAACAAAAAGCATGTTTTAAAGAATTGAGTTTTCAATTTAGAATTAAAAGTGCATAGCTCCAGTGGATTCCTAATATCGGAAGGAAGAGCATTCCAGACGGCCGCGGAAGTGCATCCTGAATGTGCGCAAAGTAGTGACCATCTTTGTTCGATGGTCAGCCAAAAGCCGCTGCTGTGAGGATGGCCGGAGTTCATGTCATAGTTTATTCTCCCTGACGAGATCAGCAAGGTATTGTGGTTCATTTGTGCCAAGCACTTTGTGTGTGCAATGTGGCGCGACCTCGTAATGTTTTTGTTCAGCGACCGGAGGCGAACGCAGCTCGACGAGCCCGGAAGGACATGGTGGGATCTTGCAATACCCCTCACGACACGTGCCAACGAATTTGTGTCCAACACAATACTGGTACCACCTTAATATGCAAAGGACCTCAGAACTCGGGAGGGAATTTTGGCGTCAGCTCTCTGCCTGTCTGCTGCCTTTCCCGCTCGTCTGCGGTTCCTTCTCGCATCCTCCGGGTCGGCCTCGCCGTTCGAGAGTGAGTGAATGCTCCACGGCGCTGCGTTACAAGTTGACATTATTCACTTTTGTAAATAACCGTGGTGCTCCCAATGCCGAGAGCCGAATCGCTCAGAAACTGCCCCGATCTCGTCAGGTTTCGGGAGATGAAGGAGAGTGCTGGGATGGACAACCACGATGCAGTAAACACGTGGTCAGGGGGCTTGCGGGGCCATGCGTTGGACTGTACTTCTATGCTGCTGGATCAATGTTCCCTACCTTTAGCCGCCTTCTCTGCACTCACCTTCCTCCCCCCTGGACAAAAAGCCTCAATGGACAAACACGTCTCAATGACTGAAAGGCTTTCGGGGTAGGCGTTCATCCAACAGAAGACTGACACGAGGCTCTAAATAATGTATTTTTTAATCATTAAACAAAGATTGAAACATCTTCAGACATTTAATTATTAATAGCTTTACGTGTTTAAATTACTTTCATCGATTAGGAACAATGCATTATGGGAATCCAGGTCAAGAGGTCATCGTCGTCGCACCTTTCAGGAACGCATCCTCGACGTCGCCTGGGGTATACTGCTGCATCAACCAGGGCAGCTGCTGCATTTGAATCGTGCACCTCTGCAACAAACAGCGTACGAACTCCTGCCTAGGCCACCACACCCCCACTCGGCTGTTTGCCACGGCTGACCATCGCCTCTGCAGAGCCCTCAGCTGTCCCACCTCCGACACTCGACCCAGATCTGCTTTCATAGAACCATCGCCACCGCCTGGCTTGTGAGTCTTTGGACCTCTGGGTGCCATTCTACTTCCGGCCAGGTCAATATTGCCCTCGTCTAGCCTGTACGATACACGTCTCATCCAGGACGATCTCCCCTTCCTCGTTATTTCCTCACCGTTTCACCGGCGAGTTGTCTCCCCCGATCCAACCGCGGACGTTCAAGCATTCGCGCGCACATGCGCACACTATATTCGCGGACCAGAAACTTCTAGTCCGTTAGCTCTGTTAAAAGTCCAGTTTTCCCAAATGAGAAACGCACGGATTACCACCACGACACATCAGTGCAAGCCGCCTTACAAATCATTATAAATTAATAATATTATCTCAAAACACCCGTCTCTGATCACGAACGTTCAACCTATCCATGCCCGGTTTCACAAAGTCCATTAAAAAACAGCAAATTCCCCACACCCCCCCCTCCCCCCAAATTATGAATTTGTTCGTGCAATAATAAAAACGACCACAATAATGATGATAACAATAAACAACGCGAAACATTGTGAATGCTGCAGCAGTCGACGAGCAGCTATTTATAAGCTCCCCGCCGGTGAATGAGCGCCGGGATTTTGACAATGTCAGCGAACGCTGTTGATGAATCACCGCTCGCGGTGAGGTGTGGGGAGGGGTGGCGGCGACCACCTACGTTGGCTTCAGAATCGGATTCTTCTCCGCGACGGGCACCCAATTAGACAAAACGATGCCCCCCGTCCTCCCCAGGCTACCTTCACCCCACTTCCCCACCCCCCTACCCGTGCCAAACTGTGGCAGATGCACCACCACCACTACCGCCACAACCACCACCACCACCAGCGCCGCCACCACCACCATCGCCACCACCACCACCACCCCCAGCGCCACCACCACCACCAATACCACCACCACCACTACCGCCACCACCACCACCACCACAGCCACTACCACCGCCACCAATACCACCACCACTACCGCCATCACCACCACCACCAGCGCCACCACCACCACCAGCACCGCCACCACCACCACAGCCACTACCACCGCCACCAATACCACCACCACCACTACCGCCACCACCACCATCATCGCCACCACCACCGCCACCACCGCCGCCACCACCACCACCCTCACAGAAATCTGCATTTCCTTTCAATGAGAACCCCCTTTTCTCTAATTTCGTGACTGCAGTTCCAGTTTTTGTTCTCTCTCTCTCCTTTTGGCTTTTCTGAGTGACTCATATGTCACGTGTCACCGCTTGAGGTTATTTTTGTTGCTCATATTTGCTGTAAATATAATTAGCGCTGCATTTGGTAGCCTTTTCGTTAATACTGTACGTGAACTACGATTATTCACCCAGCGCGTAGTGTACGGTGCGGTGTTCACCGAGAAATGTTTCTGCGTGGTTAATGGTTTGGGCACTGGACTTGCAAACCCAGAGGCGCACCGGTTCGATTCCAGATTCCGGAGCTGCAGTTGAAACAATGGGGCACACGTATTCTTTCTTGCGCGCTTGTTTTGTCAAATCCCCACCTCTGTCCACCCAGCAACACAACCAGGCTCACCACAGGTCGCGTGCGTGTGGGTTAAAATGTTCTGGCGCTCCAACGTCTTCCAAGACGTCTGAAAATCATCTATTGCTTCTGGTGTTGTTCAGACCAAACTCTGGATTGCAAGTCCTGTGCGTGATACCCGTCACACCACAGCAGCATCCCAGATGTACCTGGGCACAAAGCAAAACGGTACTTGGCAACACTACCGATTTCAGCTGCAGGCTGCCTCTTCTTAAACCTGTTTTTTAGTTTTCGATTTGAAGCTTTCGTGACTGCAGGGATTCATCTTCTTGGTTCTTTCGGTAAAGTCACGTGGAATGGAAATAAAATAATGAAATAAAATAATAAAATTCTCACGACGTTTCGGCCACAACACAAGTGGCCTTCTTCAGGTGAAGAAACAGGTCTATCACGAAGACAGAACTTGAATGAACGCTGTCAAGTAAGGACCGTGTCTTTTGAAACTGTGTGGGCGGAGTTGAATTAGCATGTTTTTTTGTGTTTTTGCCGCGTATAAAATTTCAAAGGAAATATTGCATCATTTCTAAACGTTAACATTCTGCGTGCTTGTGGTGACCGTTTCACAATAATGCTTCAAACACATTCCCAAATAACAACTGCTACCGTTTGCCACTAAGTGGCGGTGATGTGAACGCAGCGTTTGTGCCAGGCTAGGTGCACTTTGAAGCCACGTGACATGTTTTAAAACTCGCCGCTGGCAGGAGATCACGGGACAGACCCAGGTGTTATGGGTTAATCGACTGAGATGACCGGCAGATGGACCGCCTGTGCTCCCCACTTCTTGCTCTGTTCGAAGTAATCGTTGCTCCTCCTCCTCCTATTGTTGGGCGGTGCAGACACACAAAGACAAATATCCCCCGTATAGCCTCACCAGACTTGTCGGGGCAAATGCTGTGAGCGAGCATCTATGAAGACCGGCACGGTACACAAGGTGGGTGGGTCGCCAGCGCCACGCCCGGTCACTTTTGTCTCCCCAGTGTTGATGTTTACACACCGCACCAGGTACTCATTTAAGGCCGAGTGGAGCTAGAGGAGGCCCAGGACTGGTTTCAATGTTTCCCTCTGCTATTGTGAATGGGAATCGAACTCCGGTGGCTGGGATCATAGCGCAGTGCACACAAGACAAATACACAGACGGACGCACAGACAAAATATCTATATAGATCGGAGCACTAATTGTAAGACGCATTTGCCATTGTTTCTTGGTGGCAAATGCTTTTGGCCAGCTTGTTTTAGTTACTATGATCCACATTCTTGACACAAGTAGGCGAAGTATCATTAGAAAGCGCTCGCCAATTCAACATTGGACACATGTACATAAAGAACAATCTCCTTATATATTTTTTTGGTTGCCAGATCTTCTAAGCCTTTTTGCAGCGTTTGGCTGTGAATTTCAGATTGAAATGATTATTCTTTCTATCTGCGTCCTTTTACTCCTCCCAAAATAAAAAAAATGTCCATATTCCTTGATGCTTTGAAGAAAAAAAGCCCGCTTTAATGTGCGCTCTCCGTGGGAGAGAATCTAATTTGATCATTTATGTGGTGGTCTGAAAGCCCGCTGTAAATCACGATATGAGATCAGATTGGCCATAAAACATTACTCAGCTTTGCAATGAATCTGCCGCGCAGATTGCTTTTGAAAAGCAAGAATTTTTTATTGACTCGTAGGCCCATCCATGATCATCAGCTTCATTTGAACCAGACACGAGGCCACGGGGAATTAAGGGGTCTCTCTTTTTTTTTTTGTTCAACAGAGACGTGGATTAGAAACCAAATATAAGCGAACGAGTAGCCGAACAACATTGCAACACTTGTCACAAAAAAAAGAAACATTCCACCAATTTGCAGCTGTGTACAATGATAACGATACACAGTACACTTCAATCGGGCAAAAAAAAGTTGTACTGTATCTCTATGAGGCGGTAATTTTAGATGTGAGAGAGGTGCAATTACATCGTCGTCATAATTTTATTCACGAAATGCACAGCGTGTTTATTTTAACGTCTCTATTTGCGTATCTTAATACATGGCTGCTGAAACGAAACGAAACTTTTTTTTAATTGCACAAGGTCAGGTCCCACTGAGCCATGTAGCTATTTTTCAGAAGCGACCTGGCCACAAATGATAGCTCAACGAAGTGGCTTATCGCGTGGAAATTGACTCGAAATGCATGTTTCTAAGTGTGGAGGAGAAACCCCGAAAAATCCACACCACCACGTGGAGAGAGGGACATGCAAACTCCAAATATACAGGCGTCAGGGTTGGGATTGAACCCATGAACCTCCTGTATACCAGGCGAGGTAGTTAACATCTTGCCACTCTCAGAATGCCGTGCGGCAAACGGGTTGTGCTAGAAACACATTCAAGTGGAGAGATTGATATGTGAAGGAGACATTTCTATTTATCGTGTTATTTATATTTATCCACAATGACGCTGATGATTATACCGAGTTCCGTGTTACATAATTTCAGTTAAAACTGGGACCCCGCAGCGTAAAAATGTAAAATTCACCAGCATTTATTAAAGCAATCCTGACTGCTAATAAGACAGTGTTGAACCTGGACCAGAATTTGCTTGCCTTGAAACAATACTGCTGAAAATATTGTATCGCATAAATGACAATGTGAATAAAATAATATACAGTACAAAGAAATAGTCGGGTAGAATGTACGATGTTGCGTTGTTTTATCAACTAATGTTGAATCTTTAAGCACATGATACTTGCGGGAATCTAATTGCACATACGGTGGGTTAGAGTGACATCTGCAGCCACTCAAGACTTAAGCTGAATGATAGCCTTGAAATTACGACATTCTATTACAAAAAAATGACAGATTGCAACATTGAATTAGGTTTGAGTTAAATTATCTGTAATAATTAATAAAAAAAATAATTTGCCATAGCTGCTGCTTATGTTATTAGTTCATAAATATCTATTGTTTTCGGTTAAATATACTTAACCTTTTGTGAGACATCAATCTGTTCAAAAAGTATTAGAATGACAATGTGAGTCGAGCACTCTCACCACAGTGCCACTCGCCCAGATTAAAGGTCAGAGATTAAAGTTGAAAGGTTCCGCTTAATGATTACTTGGCTTAGAGCTTAGGATGCAGGTCAGAAATAAGGCTAGGAGCTAAGGTGGCTACGTACGGTGCGAAGGGAGCTCAACATGACACACATATGCACACCTGTAATCGAGCACTGTGGACACAGCAAGGGTTGGTGGATCACACAGAAGTTGTGAAACTCCCTTCCGGTGGACATCGAGGAAGTTCCATACCCTGGATTTGCCAGAAGTGGGTACAGCGAATGCGGACTAATCTCCATCTGTTCCATCTGCACGAAATGGCGTGTTTCCCTTTCACACGCATGCTTTCTTTTTTCCTCCGGGTGTTCAAGTTTCCTCTCACATGGCATAAACACTCATAAATTGGCTCGAGACATCTCAATATGTAGAGGACCGCAGAGCTTGGTCAATTGCTGGCGTTGGTTCACCTCCTGGCTGCTGCCTTCCCGCTTGGCTGTGATTTGTCCTCGCGCCTTCGAGTTGTCTTCTTCCATTCGAGAGTGAATGGACGCTCTGCGGCGTGCTAGCTCGTGTCAAAGGCAAAGCCGGGATGGAAGGAAGTCGGATTTTGAGGTGGTTTGAGTAACTCAATTAATAGATTCAATTTCTTGGGGGGTACGGGGGGGGGGGGCATGATTTAGTTCGAGGATTTTTGTTATTTTTTTGTCTTGTTATTTATCCTCTTTTCGCACGCATGTATGTTGAACTTCTTTCGCGCCGTACATAGCCAACCGCGCTAATCGGTGGTGCGGATTAAGAACAAACCATACGTTGCCGCATGCAGTCACTTGCATTGTCTCGTCTGCTCAGTGGCGTTGGTTATAGTATCACGCACGTGTATTGTTATTGTTTACACACTTTTATTATTATTACTACACACTTGTATTATCATTGCATACTATTAGTATCATGATTACGCACTTGTATTAGTAGTTTGTGATAAAGTACGTCAGGGCTTGACGACCCTGCCTTACGTGAGTCCCAGGCACAGCTGGCCCGGCTGTCAGTACCTGGTAAGGGCCCCTCCCAGGGCTACGCGGTTTTCTCACTGCCTCGTGAGTGTCTCGGCAGAGTCAATGGCTATGGGAGTGAACCCCGACAGAAACTCAGGAGTGGGGCCCCTCAGGCGGTTTTGTGACGCACTGCGGCAGATTCCCGGCAGCCCCTGCAGCCAAACTGGTACTGAACGTCGCGCTACGCACTCCTTTGGACATCACCGGCAAGGCCTTGGGGGGGGGGGGGGATCCTGACGCATGGGCAACCCAGGATTTCGAGAATAACCTGCCCGGGCTTCTTTGCACCAACAAGAGGTGCAAGAAACCCGGATGGCAGCAGTCACGGGTTATACGCTCATTTTAGATTGGCGTAAAAAATGGGCGCCACGGGTTGCCATCGTCGGTGGGAGGGGTCATTGCACCCCAATGGATAGCTACCGCCACCCGCCTCAAGCTGGGCAGCCCCCGGCCAATAAGATGCTTTCCCGTCACGGCTCACCTGCTCCAATGGGTGCTTGGAGCTTATGGTTCATCACCAGACAAGTGGGCTGCAACACCTGCACCAGACAAAAGCAAAACAAAACGAAAGATGGTTCCAGCCCTTCATTTTGCAAGCTGGAATGTACGTACAATGTGTTCTGGACTCTCCGAAGATCTGTTGCAGATTGAGGACATCCGCAAGACTGCGGTTATCGACAGGGAGCTGGCGAGACTCCATGTGGATATTGCAGCACTGCAGGAGACCCGGCTTGCTGGCAGTGGCTCACTACGAGAGAGTGACTACACTTTCTACTGGCAAGGAAAACAGCGGAACGAACCAAGGCAACGCAGTGTTGGGTTCGCCGTCAAAAACACGCTCCTTGGCATGATAGAACCACCGACTGCAGGCTCGGAGCGGATTCTACTGATGAGGCTGCTCACTGCTTCTGGCCATGTAAACATCCTGAGTGTCTACACCCCAACACTCTACTCACCTCCGGAGATTCATGACCAGTTCTATGAAGAGCTTCACAATATTATTCGCAAAATCCCCAGCTCTGAGCACATGTTTCTGTTGGGAGACTTCAATGCAAGGGTTGGGGCTGACCACGACGCGTGGCCCGCATTCCTTGGCTATCACGGCATCGGAAAGATGAATGCCGGTGGCCAAAGACTACTGGAGCTTTGTTCATACCACAATCTCTGTATCACAAACTCATTCTTTCTCACAAAACCATGCCATAAAGTATCATGGAGACATCGAAGGTCTCTTAATTGGCACCAACTGGACCTCGTCATCACCCGACGAGCCCTCCTCAACTCAGTACTCATCACACGTGGCTACCACAGTGCAGCCTGTGAAACCGATCACTCGCTGGTATCCAGCAAGGTCAGACTATGCCCAAAAAATGATACACCGCCTCAAACAAAAGCGCTACCTACGCATCAACTCTGCCAAGACCTCCCTCCCAGAGCTCACTCAATCATTCCAACACAGCCTTGAGCAGTCCCTACACGACACACCAGATGGAAACGTGGAGACAAAGTGGGCATACATCAGAGACGCCATCTTCAATGCAGCCATCAATACCTTCGGTAAGCAGACACAGCGGAACACAGACTGGTTTGAGGAACACCTGGCGATAATGGAGCCCATCCTCCAAGCCAAGCGCATGGCGCTCCTGAAGAACAAGCAAGTTCCAAGTACAGAATCATTAAGGGCTCTGAAACCTGCTCGCAGTGCAGCTCAAACGACCGCCAGACACTGCGCCAACAACTACTGGGTGAACCTCAGCAGTAGGATCCAACTCGCCTCTGACACTGGCAATATCCGTGCCATGTATGAAGGCATCAAGACAGCCTTTGGTCCAGACATCAGGAAGACTGCCCCCCTTAAATCCAGCACAGGGGCCATCATCACCGATAAACAAGAGCAAATGGCCAGGTGGGTAGAACACTACTCAGAGCTCTACTCACGAGACAACGGTGTGTCAGAAGCTGCCCTTGCTGCT
Organism: Petromyzon marinus; assembly: GCF_048934315.1. NCBI lineage: Eukaryota > Metazoa > Chordata > Hyperoartia > Petromyzontiformes > Petromyzontidae > Petromyzon > Petromyzon marinus. The sequence continues at coordinate 2,511,762 of NC_133710.1, read as the reverse complement.
GTAAAGCCCCTACCAACGATACACGAACTGGACAATGTTCCAACCTTGAAGGAACTTGACAACGCCATCAACTCACTAGCCAGTGGCAAGTCCCCGGGACAGGACGGCATCACACCTGAAGTACTGAAATGTGCGAAACCCGCCGTCCTCACAAAACTCCATGAACTTCTCTGCCAGTGCTGGGAAGAAGGAGCAATGCCTCAAGGCACGAGAGACTCCAACATCATCACCCTATATAAAAACAAGGGTGACCGTGGGGACTGCAATAACTACCGTGGCATCTCCCTGCTGAGCATCGTGGGGAAAACCTTTGCCCGTGTGGTCCTCAGAAGGTTACATATACTATCTAAAAGATCATATCCTGAGGCTCAGTGTGGCTTCAGAGCAGGAAGGTCCACAATTGACATGCTCTTTTCCTTGCGTCAGCTACAGGAGAAATGTCGAGAACAGAGAATGCCCCTGTACTTGGCATTCATTGATCTTAGAAAAGCCTTTGACCTCATCAGTCGGGGAGGCCTCTTCAAACTCCTCAAAGTAATCGTCTGCCCACCGAAGCTGCTGGCAGTCCTCTCCTCTTTCCATGACAACATGAAAGGAACAATACAGCACAGCGGCACCACCTCAGAAGAATTTCCCATACTCAGCGGTGTAAAGCAGGGGTGTGTGCTTTTGCCCCGCCACTGTTTGGCATCTTTTTTTCACTTATGCTCACACATGCCTTTGGGACAGCAGAAGAGGGAGTCTTTCTCCATACAAGATCTGATGGAAAACTGTTCAATCTTTGCCGTCTCAGATCCAAAACCAAAGTCCGCAAAGTCCTCATCAGAAAACTCCTATTTGCTGATGGTACCGCGCTGACAGCTCACACAGAACAAGGTCTGCAGACACTCATCGACCACCTTGCCAATGCCTGCAACAACTTTGGCCTGACAATCAGTCTATAAAAGACCAATGTCATGGGCCAGGATGTCAGAGACACCCCTTCCATAAGCATTGGCAGTAACACCCTGGAAGTCGTTCAGGGCTTCACCTACTTGGGTTCCATCATTACCTGCAATCCATCCCTTGTCACAGAGATTGACAAGCGCATTGGGAAGGCGTCTACAGCTATGTTCAGGTTGAACAAAAGAGTGTGGGAGGACAAATCTCTAACGCTGAACACCAAAGTACAAGTGTATCGGGCCTACGTCCTTAGCACCCTCCTCTATGGGTCTGAGTCCTGGACAACATACGCCCATCAAGAACATCGACTAAACACATTCCACCTCCGATGTCTCAGGCGCATCCTCGGTATCAGATGGCAAGATCGCATTCCCAACACCTCAGTCCTCAACTTGGCCAACATTCCCAGCATGTACTCTCTACTCAGTCATAGGCGCCTGAGATGGCTTGGACACGTGCGCCGCATGCAGGATGGCAGAATACCCAAGGATGTCTTTTACGGCGAGCTGGCATCAGGCACACGGGCCACTGGTCGCCCGGTCCTGCGCTTGAAAGATGTCTGTAAACGGGACACGAAGAGCTGCGACATCAACCCAAATGACTGGGAGAAAACTGCCGGCGACCAACTCAGCTGGCAGCAGGCTGTGAAAACAGGCCTCAGGAGAGGCGAGGAGAAGAGACGCACTGCTTGGCAGACCAAGAGGGAGCGACGTCAAGAAAAAGCAACAAACACGTCTGGAGCTGCCACCACATTCACTTCAGCAATTGCTGTGGCAAGGATTGTCACTCAAGGATTGGCCTACTAAGTAATTCTAGGCGCTGCGAAACCTACAGCTGACCTCGTAAGGCGCAAAAGAATTGTCTCTCGAGACACAAAGGCCGATGATTAGTATTACACACGTTTATAGTTATGATTACTGTTATTATTACACTTTTATTATTATTATTTAATACTTGGATTATTATGATGACACACTTTTATTATTACATACTTGGATTATTATAACACTTTTATTATTATTACATACTTGGATTATTATGATTGCACACTTTTATTACACAATTGTAGAACTTGCCGTGTTGCCTGCTTATATTGTTTGGAATCTTTGACGCTGAACATCTTCAAATCTACAAAGCCCAACGAGCTGACATTTTCTACACAGACTCGCCACTTAATTTTACTAATTAATCATCGTGTTTTTAACTTAATTTTACTAATTAATAATCGTGTTTTTTTACTTAATTTTACTATTTCATACTCGTGTTTTTTACTTAATTTTACTCATTAATAATCGTACATTCTACCCTCCCCCTTTTTCAAATCTCGAATGGTCGCGCACAGCCACGCGGAGCGCACGTCTCGTCCAATCAGAGCGTCTTGTTCTAAATGTCATTTCACCACGTTGTAATCGGAATGATCGTTATTCATAGCCGTGATGCTTGCTATTAAACTTACACTCGCCTATAGCCCGCCCAAGAACGGGTGTATTTTGCAGCTAATCTAAAATATTCAATCGAAAATAATGAGCAGCTCATGATTATTAATGAGGGGGTGGGGGCGGGGTCCACATGGGTGACGCCATCAGCTCATGATTATTGATTGGGGGGGGGGGTGCCCCATGTGGGGTGACGTCATGATTATTCATGAGGGGTACGGCATGTGGAGTGACATCACGCGCAGGACACACATCCTTGGCTTATATTAGTAATTACGTAGACTGTTGTTGTGTAGCAATGCGCATGCTTTTCACTTATTGTATGGACAAGGGTTGACATAGAGCCGTCAAGGTCATCTCTATAGGGTCATTAAAAAAAATTGAGGTATAAAGTACGAAGTCAATTATTTTGACCCCAGAATTAGTCACCTTTGATGTGCTGAATAAAAGTGGTTGGCTCGCATAAATACAATAAAACATCTAAAGAACACCAAGCACATTTAATCGGCACTTCAACAGTGATTCATTCTTGGGTCAAAAGGGTGTGCATTGAAACACTTTTTTTAAAACCAATTTATTTTTTAAACTTGATTTGAAGCTTTCGTGACTGCAGGAATTACTCTTTGGTTATTTCGGTAAAGTCACGTAGAAAATAAAGTAAAAAATAAATTATATAATGCACGACGTTTTTGTATGCATGATCGCAGCTTGTTCCTTCTCGGTTGACGGTCCGTGATGTCGCGTCTATGTTTATCTACCACCTGGCTCCTATCTGCTGTTACGTGGGAGCTCAGTACATTCAAAGTGCACATCCATAAGGAGCTGAACGTGCAGTCTTCTTTCGCATGGCCCACGTTGAGCGACCATTGGGAGAGATTGCGGTTGTGAGTGATTTATTCATTCGATTGCTTTTGAGGGTCGGTGAATTGCAGGTCCACCCCGCTCACCTGCCCATGCATTTCACGGTGTATACAGGGTGCTGAACATTTTTTTAAACACTTCTGAGAATTACTCATTGGTTTTTTCGGTAAAGTCACGTATGTAGAAATACAATAAAATTATATTAAAACTAAAAACAATCACGACGTTTCGATCACAACGCAAGCGATCTTCATCAGGTGTCAAGAACAAATCACGGAGGTAAATACAACAAAAAGATGAGAGACGAGAATTCAACAAACCTGAAAAAACATTATGTGAAGCACATCCAGTCAGGCCAACAACACAGTTAGACACTTTCTGGCAGACCACGAATTTCAGAGGAGTGTTAAATTTCGTGTTCAACCTTTGGATTGCACATACCAGCATAGATAGAATTAAAAATACGAGATACACGGTCAGTAGAAATACATATACAAGTCCACCAAGAGGTAAGGAGGGAGGAAAGACAGACAGGGAGGCAGATAGAGAGGGAGGGGGGTGGAGGGATGAACAGAAGCTGAAATAGGAAATACGGTTGGAGGGGGGGAGGGGCCAGAGCGAGAGCGGCAGCTCAAATTAATTCTCTCTTACACATACAAAACGGCAGCTCAAAAAAGGACCACCTCTTGTAAATACAAAACGGCAGCTCAAAAAATGACCACCTCTTGTAAAAACAAAACGTGACTTTACCGAAAAAACCAATGAGTAATTTTATGCAGTCACGAAAGCTTTAATACTTTATTACTTCTGAGAATTTGCCACATTGAATACCACAATAAATGTGCTGCCTCCTCTGGACTCTGGAGACCACGTGGAGAAGATTCCAGGCCACGTGTTGACAACGATGGCGAACGAGTGGGAGACTCTTTGACTTGCTTTTTGAAGCTATTAACATTACATTTGTTATCATGTTAGTAATGATCCGTTCTTTTTTTCCATTAAAAACGATAGTCCCATGTAAGTGTTAACATTTTTTTTAAGCAACCCTGCATTTGGGGCGGTGCGAAGTTATGCGCGTCATGGTGTGTGGCAGTTCGAGCCACAGTCGCACACAGGAAGGGCGGTTCACCACCCTCCTCCACTCGTGCATTACGTGCTTTGCGACGATCCGGTTCGCGCTGCCCATTGTCTCCATGCTAGATGGAAGCCGGGCAGTGTGCTTTGGTGGTCGTGGGCTCGCCGATGAGGTGTGTGTTGTGGAAGTATGGGCTGTGTGATGGTGGGCTTGCTGATGAGCTGCGTGTAGTGGAAGCCAATGTGGTGGTGGACTCGCTGATGAGGCGTGTGTTCTGAAAGCAGGGCAATGTGGTGATGGACTCGCGGATGAGGTGTGTGTAGTAGTAGCCAATGTGGTGGTGGACTCGCTGATGAGGTGTGTGTAGTGGAAGCAGGGAAGTGTGGTGGTGGGGTTGCTGATGAGCTGCGTGTAGTGGAAGCCAGGCAATGTGGTGGTGGGGTTGCTGATGAGCTGCGTGTAGTGTAAGCAGGGCAGTGTGGTGGTGGAGTTGCTGATGAGGTACTTGTTTGGGCACGTGGCTTGAAGCCCACGCGATTTGTCCACTCCATTTCACTGCAAACATTTGCGTTGGGCAGAGTTCGTGCCGCGTGTTTCCAAAACGACTCCCTCTGAATCTCGTGCGTGGGCGTGGGACGTTGTTCAGGGTCATCACAATGGTGGGGATTAGTGTTGTCGCATTTCAACGTTAAAACTGGCATTTGGGGTTGGTGCTAATTTCCGTTGACAGGTCCCGAACACGTGGTTGAAATTTGACATTCCTAAAATGGGTGCCCAGTCTATCCGTCGGACAATTGCTTGTTTTGCTTTTCACAGTGGAAGCCATTTGACCAAGATGGATGATTGGATGAGTTGACCCTTGATCGGGATTTGAACTTTTGACCTTCCGACTGCAAAGTAAAGTGTCCTGAGCACAGTTTTACCACCTCAGGCAACTCAATTAGAAAGGACTCTTTGTACAAAAGGATACAAAAAAACCCTTACATTTGTGCACAACTTACATTTTGGTCGTCATGTTTCGGGATAGTGAGGGAGATAGCAATGGCGTGAGGGCCGTTACTTCGTCGGCTGTTGGCGTTTTGTCATTATTATTGTTAAAATGCCATCCTGAGTGTGAGCATCTTTTGAATACACTAGTCGGTAAGGTGCCGCATTAGGAAATGGACTACACATTGATAAACAAGGTCTGCACATTGTGGCCACTCAGCTTAACAAAAGTGCAGTTCAATTTTTTCTTCAGAAGAGTCGATTTTTAATTAAAATAATTCCATCCCGTATAGCTGCGGTCACCTTGTGAGGGAATGGTAAACGGGAAGCAGCAGGTTAGAAAATAAAAACGATCATGATGTTATGCCTCTCTGCCACTCTCATTAATTATTACAATCGTAATCCTGTCAACAGCAAAAAGGCTCGCCTCTGAAACTAAATCAGCTCGGTGGTTTTAAATCGCTGGGGGTGAATCAGGTAACGAAATGGAATATTGTATTCCTCCATGCAGAAGGAGGTGTGTTTACATTTGACTTCATATCACGGTTTTACTAGTCTTCAGGTTAATAAACTGATTTGGTGCAGCATTGAAATTCAGTACCATTAGTGATATCATTAATTCAAGCCTTAATGCCCAAAGATCTGTAACATCATTAGCAATAGTCAATATTTAACTGTGATAATGTAGATCATTGTTGATGCATTCAAATAGACATGAACTATTTACAAGCATCGCGTTGAAATACAATTTTTATTCCACTTTAATGTATTTGCACTTCATTTTACAGTCACTTGTGGTCTCCCTGCTCAGATGCAGGGTAGGGGTGGTGTTACTAAATCTCTGGTTGGGAGTCTTGAGCCAATGATGACAATTCCACATTCCTATGGTGGCCTACGGCTGGGAGATTCTTGCAGGGATTTATTGACATCTGTCCTGAACACCATGCCAGAATCAGGGTGGACAATCCTGTGGCTTACGTAGAAATCTATAGCAGCCAGAACTTGTTTTTGTGTATAGTTTGTTGTCCTTCCCCCGCAACTCCGATTATCATGGTTGGCTATGTATGGTATAAAGGAAGTTCAACATGCATACATACATACATACATGAACGCATGTTTCTAAATGTGGAGGGAAAAACCGGAGGACCCGGAGAAAAATCCACGTGACAAAGGGGGAGAACACACAAACTCCAAATATACAGGTGTCAGGGTCGGGATTGAACCCACGACCTGCATACTAGGCGAGAGAGTTAACGTCACAACACCACAGCACCGCATACATTGAAATGATGATTCCACGAGGCCAGCCCAACAGCACTGTCCTTGCCTGAATACCATACTGGGCTCAATGCAATCCCCAACCCCAAGACCCCACATGATTCCATTTAGAATTTAAGTTAATATTAAACATCCTTTTCCAATGGGGATTCCATTCTGAACCATAGAATCATATTCGATTCCAAGAACAGATTCACAATTTCAGGGTCGGAAGCTCAAATCAGAATTCTGTAGAACAACCACTGACATTATACCAACTTAAATTATTGCCAGAGTTCTCAGGATCAGGGCAGTGTGAAGCAGAAAGCAATGCGCTCTCCGATGAGTACGCAAACTCCTCCTTTGATCCGGAATGAGCGAACAAAGCTGGGCACATCTTGTGTGCAAGTCTTTATGTGTAGGAATTGATGAACGCACCGCACTGCACTGCACAGTATTTAAACATGAAGATTTGTCGGCTAAACATTTGTGAAGATTTCCCCAATTCCTATGGCAGGGATAGCGCATTCATGTTGGTTTCTCACAAAGCAGTGCATATTGTATCAACCCCGGAGGGATGATGGGCTTTCAACGCTGACCAGAATTTTAACTCTCCTTCGAATTGTATTTTCCATGTCCACGCTGATAATTGCTGTAGAGCAATGGGAATTGAACCCATTGCTTCCACGTGAATTGGTTAAGTGGTGAGTACAGCGATCAGGTGTGTAAAAACCCCACGCTTCACGGGTGGGGGGGGAAGCGCTAACTGCGGACGAGCATTCGGCGGCGCTGATTTTACGAGTAGGATAAAAGTTTGTGTGTTGTCCACCGTAGAAGAACTCGGCCCACTCGGCTGCACTCCCACAGATCTTAAGTAATGTAATAATTCTTTGAATCAATAATTTGTTTTTATTCGGGCTCTATTTTATTTTCGTGTCAATGATTAATTTTAAGAACGTCGAAGCAACACGCTGAAGCTGAATAATACTCCTGTTCGTAATTCATTTTTAATGAGCAAAAGCTTTTACACAGAGCCCTTTTAACAATGTACAATGCCGAGAGTTTTCTTTCATGGTCAGGTCTGTGGCCTTAAGGGGATTAGAGAGAGCAGGAAGTTTAGAGGGCTTTTAATACATTTCAAAAAAAACTCATTGCTGGCTGGACTTTTTTTTACCTTATTTAACCCTATCTAAGCCTAACTTAACTCGAACCACAGCATCCAAGTATTGACAGTGGCCAGATGTTTACATGCAGTAAAGTTTATGAAGAACTTCACGTGTAAAGTGTTTTGCAAGTGCTACAATGCCCGAGCAATTTTGTGGTGGTCATTATCATGGTCAGCCATGGTCAATCCGCTGCTGGATGAAGGCCTCCCCAAGCCATTGCCACCATCTCTCATGATCTTGCGATGTGGCAAATCCGCCTGGCAGCTGTATGGGCACAAAGTGATTCCTTTGCTCCATCTCTTCAGGGATGCGTCCCATTCCTTGTCTGCCAACTCAGCTGCTATTATTATTGTTGACCATCGGCCATCATCATACCTCCTAAGTGACATGTCCTGCCCAAGTCCCCCTTTATTCTCTCGCAACTGCATCTGTAAACTTTTCAAGTGCTTACAATGTTAAGCACTTGTTAAGCAGTTTGGAATAACAACAGTGTGTGCGATTGTGCTGAAAGGATTTGCAAGCATGGTCAATGTGGGTTTGTTTTTCAAACATAAGATCTAATCTGGTGTTTGTCCATTACTTTTAGAAAATATTTTTTTCAAGTTGACCTTGGATAATTTCATGACACATTAACGACCCGTGATGTGAAGACTACTCCAAAGCACCTGACAAGATGCGCCTGTGTTTTATACATCTTTGCACTGCATTAAGCCGTTTAACGTACAACCGCTAACCACATATCCTCTTCTCATAAGCTTTGCTGAAAACATCTTAATATGAAAAATGCAAAATACAGGACCCTCCAGAAAAATACTTCCTGAACTCAGCGTGGCTTCCTGGTTATATAAGTAATTATCATCACAAGTTTGGCATTTTGTTGTTGTTACAAATATTCCATGTTTTTTGGGCGTGACTTAATACTAAACGTGGGCATAACCAAAGTTGCAACGGAATAGAATGCTCGTTGGAACGTAAGCAATACAATTAAAATATCTGTATATGGAAATTGCGAGTCGTGCCTGGGATTCGTTTGTGCAGACTGTCAGTACCAAAGGTGCGACATCAGGACTCGCCGCGTAAATGTATCGCCGCAGACACAGGGCACACGAGAGTGGGCTACGCTGGCACGTTGTATAAGAGGACTGATACTAAGCAGCACTTCCGTTTAGTGCCGTTTATGGGGACGCGTGTGCCGACGACTGTGCTTCCAATCGTATTAAAAAAAAAATTCCAAAGTTATGTTCTGTGCTGAAAGAGAACGCCCACGCGCACACGCGCGCGCCCACGCGCACACGCGCGCATCCACGTGCGCACACGCTCGCCCGCGCAGCTTCTGCACATCATCTTTGTCAGCATTGCAATAAACATGCCGTAACTGTTTCAGGATGGCGTTCCCGCTGTGTGCTCGCTGACCCGTTTCCTTGCAGCGCCAGGCTGTTATGGAATGGCCATGAGATGGGAATAATGTACGATAGCAGGCGTTGAATGTTTGCAAATGTACTTTTTTCTTCAAATTTTACATGCAGCCTCGGTTCGCACGAACAGCGGCTCGCGCAGTCTGAAGGTTGTGAGTTCAAACCCCATCCAGGGTCAGTCATCGAATGTTTATCAGTCAGCCAGCGATTGTCATCATCACCACCACCATCATCGTCGTCATCTTCCTCCAGGGTTTACCAGTAACGCACCTCCGATTTGCACGGTTGGCTTCGTACGATCCGAAAGAAGTTCAACATAAAAACGGTTTACAACATCGATTATAAAACAATATGCATACACAGTATATGAGTTTCTTTCAATTGTGTATTAAATGAGACCTACTTTATTTATTTAAATGGTATAAATGTCCTTAAGTTCTAATTAGCATTGTACTCACAGTTCAGAAAGTCAGTAACGGGTAGCCGTTTCAAGTGCAATTACAGTAATGAACGAAGTGATTGTTGGCACGTGTGAACATGCCAACAATCGCACGGTGGCCTAAGGCCATCACGTGGTACGTTTTACCTCGTCTCTCAGTTTTAAAAAAAAAATGTGAGTTTATTGCTCTCGACATTTCTGTACGCGCAGCACACCGGTAAAGCGGTTGTACCAAATGTGTTGATGCGATTTATTGTCCATGAATAAAAGGACAATTTAATCAAGACGAGTTTTAAATGAGCCCCTGCAGGTTGGTGAGGGCTTCACCAGCCTCGGTGGGGGGTGGGGAGGGAGTCAACACGGATGTTGTTTGTTGACGTCGTGTAGAGAATCGTTTTTGCTACAGAAATATGGAATGTCAGCCACTGGCTGAGGACTGGAAATTAAAGGTGAACACTGCCCAATGGCAAATGGAACATAAACGCACTTGGACATTTTTTGTACATGTACAGTATATAATCTTGATACAAAATTAAAAACACTTACTCTTTGGTTCTTTCAGTAAAGTCACGTAGGTATAAAATATGAAGATGATGTACACTTGTGTTGCGCCCGAAACGTCGTGATTTATTTTATTTTATACCTACATGACTTTACCGAAAGAACCAAAGAGTATGGATTCCTGCAGTCACGAAAGCTTCAAATCAAGATTAAAAACACTTATTCGGTAAGTCCTCGCTTAACAAGTGGGTTTTCACACAACGTGGAACGAGTGCCGTTATAACGTGGAACGAGTGCCGTTATAACGTGGAATGAGCGCCGTTATAACGTGGAATGAGCGCTGTTATAACGTGGAACGAGCGCCGTTATAACGTGGAACGAGCGCCGTTATAAGGCGGCTTCTGAGCGGTCGACGACGAACTACTTTGTTGAGCTGCGCGGCTGAGCGGTACAGCGATTCAGTCCGCGGAACGATACAGTAACGCGGTGGCCCTGACGCCTGCTGTATATTTGGAGTTTGCATGTTCTCTCCCCATGGTCGCGTGGATTTTTCTCGGGGTCCTCCGGTTTTTCCCTCCACATTTAGAATCATGCATTTAGAGTATTTGAATCGATTGGCGGTAGCCCGGGTCACCGCAAAATATTGGTGGGCCGGGCATAGTTTAAGGTTATTTTCTGGGAGCATCGCTGGTACTACCACCCTGTCCTGCCGGAGGGCGACGCTGGGAGCGATGATGATGACGACGATGTCGATCCCGCCAGCACGACCGTGACCGCCGGCCGTACCGAGAGAGCGCCTGGTGCGCCATTGCCTCCAAGTGGTCTCGCTCCCAAAGACAAGGAGAGTGGCCGCCCCCGTAAGAAGCAGAACGTGCTGGGGAATGACCAGACCAGCATCCCGATGTACTTTTACAACAAGCGATAAACAGCCGTTGCCACGCACAAATCTCCAACAGCCCCCCTTGTTTATGGGTGTTTTGCGTGCGTTTTTTTATTTCCATATTTGGCGTACGTATCGGGCTCAGTGACATCTCCCGTCTTCATAGGCCTTGTGGTTTCGGAGTTATGGAGGTTTTGGCACCCCCGGGTCACCATCGTGACCCGGGTCACCGCCAATAGATTCATTTGGCTGCTATAAATCTCCACACGATAAGCCACTTCGTTAAGCTATCAATTGCGGTCAGATCACTCCTGAAAAAAAGAGCTATATAGCTCAGTGGGCCTTACCTAGTAGGATAAAAATAGTAAATAGTTGAATTAAAAACATTTAGTTGAAACAATGGGGCAAGTTCCTTAAACTCTCCCGGCTTCTGTCCACCCAGCGGTGTTGTGTGGTCGCATAAAGTTTGGGAACTGCCACTTCTTCCAAGAGGTCTCGAGGGCATTGAAGGGGCTCTCCAGGGCTCCTTTAATGGAGGCCCTTCTACAAACAGTGGCGTGACCAAGCAATTGCAGGGTCGCACCTTTACCAATCCTTGCAGTGTTCTTATGCAACCGGTGAACATGACTGCTGGATGAGTTGGACGTTGAGGACTCTGTGATGTAATCATTCACATTGTAGATAGACCATTGTGTGCCACTGTGACCCCCACCCCCCTCCTCCACAAATAGTTGTAAATAAAGCAAGTAAATAAATATAAAGTACTTATGTCTATTATAAATATCGGTGGTTTCGCTTGTGATAGAACAAATATTAACTATCTTTGTGGCAGTTGGGTGTCATCTCAATGCCACTCTGAAGATCTCTAATAAGGGTGAATCTGGTTGTAGTTAACGCACTCGTTGAGCGGGTGGCTCGCCAGGGGTATTGTTCGATCTCCCATAATGCTGTGCGGGCTATATACCGGGTGGTCCAGATGTATTGTGGCCCCCAATTAAGTGACCCCTAACCTTTGTTTCCATTGCTTATTCACGTGAATACATTTGCTCAAGTGGACCTGGAGATGTTGCGTAACATTTCTCACAGGACATGGCGCCGAACCATCTCTTGCAAAGAAAATGTTCGTTCTCATACTTACTTCCTGGACCCCTCACAGGGACATTGTAAATATTTATAATACTTATAAATATACTTTTAAATAAAGTATATTTTTAAATAAAGTATATTTACACGTAATTTTTATATTGCTTACGTTACATTACACACCCATCGCTATGCAAACAAAATGTAACTTTTAACGTAATTAAATGGGGGGAGGGGGGGTCACAAGACATCTGGACCACCCACCATGTATATCAGAAGCTGCGCACCTTGATGAATCGTCTCATGCCTAGGGCGTGGAATCGACGCTCGGGCGACTCCTATCACCGGCACCGCGTGCAGGTGACAGGATTCGCCCGCAACGCACGCGGCTTGCCTGGCCGTGGGAGGTCTGAATGTATGCTGAACTTCTTTCGCACCGCACATAGGCAACCATGCTAACCGGAGGTGCGGGAGGACAACGAGCTAAACACACAAAGCAGTTCTCAAAGAAATTAGATTTTAATCTGGATGATTTAAAAGACGTGATCGTTCCCATCCTCGCTTCCCACCGGTGTTCATTTATTGAGCAGGTTGAAAGCCTGAATACATTATAGATCCGTCTGTCCATCTGTCAGAGGCAGGTGGTCACGGTAACTCTTATGAAGATGATTGCATGCTCGATGAGCTTTGCCTGCTCGTAGTCTGGCTGAAAAGAAAACGAAACTTGGATGAATATTTCCACCACAAATGTCGTGGGCAACGTGATGAGCACGGTTGGCTACGTACGGTGCGAAAGAAGTTTGACGTGCATGTAGATGCAACGTTGCTCCTCGCACAGCTCGGTCTCGGTCACTCGCTTCTCTTTTCCCAACTTTAGGTTACTTAAAAATCAACACAAGCGTCAATAGCGCCGTCGCCTTAAAAGTATAAAAGTATATATATGAATCATTTGGCGGGACCCCGGGGTCCGGCAAAAATCAGGTCAATAATTATTATTGTTTTAGTCCGCCCCACTACGTGATCCCGACAGCAACGCGCCGCCCGCCCGCCCAGACTACCGCGCCAACAACAAGCGCCAGCAGCAGCAGGCGGCGGCGATCGACACGATGGGCGCCACCCCACCGGCCAAACGCAAGCCCCCGGGGGGCGTCCGCCGCAGTCGCGTGCGGCGACGACGCCCTCCGGTCAGCCGTCGATCCTCAGCTTCTTTGCCAAGGCGAGCCCCCCCCCCCCAGGCAGTGAATTTAACGTGTTTATGTAATTTGTCAACTTTTTACGAAACTTAGTGCCCCGAGTAGCTCTCGACGAGGCCAATCGATTGACACTAGTTTTGTTGTTGTCGGTAAGGCAACAAGACTCGTGTCGCTACGCGGGTTTTCCCACCCCGGGGCAGTGATGGGACCCCGGGGTCCCAACAATTACTTCATATGATAGGCGACGTTTCTGGCAGTGGTCCTTCAAAGTGCACAGAGAGGCCAAGTAGATAGTCGACAATACGAGGTGTCCCATAACTGCAGTTATAATAAAGTGTATAATTACGATTTATTTTATTTAAATTGACTATTTTTTTTATTGTCGTGTGAAATAGTTTACCCAAGGGTAGAGATTAGGTTCCAGACAAATCATTCAATAATTATAGATTTTTATTTATATTCTTTGGGTCTTTCGCTAAAGCCACGTAGATATAAAAATAATAAAATAAAAATATCACGACGTTTCGATTGCAACACAAGCAATCGTCATCAGGTGAAAAAAATATAGCGGGAGAGCTGCTGGGGCAGGATGTTATATAGGTTTGAGATGGGTGTAGCCCAAGGGCAAGTGGGCGGGGCTAGAGATGGGTGTAGCCCAAGGGCAAGTGGGCGGGGCTAGAGATGGGTGTAGCCCAAGGCCAAGTGGGCGGGGCTAAAGATGAGTGTAGCCCAAGGGCAAGTGGGCGGGGCTAGAGATGAGTGTAGCCCAAGGGCAAGTGGGCGGGGCTAAAGATGAGTGTAGCCCAAGGGCAAGTGGGCGGGGCTAGAGATGGGTGTAGCCCAAGGGCAAGTGGGCGGGGCTAGAGATGAGTTTAGCCCAAGGGCAAGTGGGCGGGGCTAGAGATGGGTGTAGCCCAGGGGCAAGTGGGCGGGGCTAGATATGGAATTTGCATGTAAATGTAAGATCGGAGAGCTGAGCTACCCCCACGACTATGAAGCTGTCGAGGTGGCCATTGTATCGCGAGAGATTAGCATGTCAATGTAAGAATATTAATTCCTGCAGTCACGAAAGCTTTAAGTATAGATTATTACTAATATAATTTATATGTAAAGTTAAATGATACAATGTTGTCGGCACAGTAAATAATTCTCACCTACTCTGCTCACTTTTTGTTCTTTCAGTTGCTACCCATTGTGCTTTAAAGGTCTAGGCAGTGGCATTGAAGCGTGATTGGCATTGGTGCTGGTGCAAAGAGTCAAACAGGGTCCCCTGCTGTCCAATTGCACTCCAGAATAGCGCACAAAGAAGAACGGAGATGGTTTATGCCGTAAAATGTTAACCGAGAGACAGAATGAGGAACACGCGGATTGGAGAAAAACACAAGCGGGGGCTCTGCTGCGCATACGTGTGAGCACGAGCACACGCGTACTTACGAGCGCGTGTGTACGTGCGAGCGCGCGCCCTGTGTGGGCAGGGCCCGCGGGTTTGGGATTGGATCTAATAATTCACATAATTGTCACGGCTTTATGCGAAATGCGATTTGCAAATGAGAACACCGCAACACCGCTCATTGCTCTAATGTGTTTACTATAAATATGACTGTGAGCATATAAATTTACGAACGCACGCGCGCACACGTAATGGTTTGAAGAGTGGAGTCGCTGTTGAGACGTCGCTGCCGCTGTGATCTGCCGGTGCGACAGTTGGAACAATGGGGGGACATTTAATCAAATCCACCCAACAGCCCACCGCCTTTGTCCACCCGGAATAATCAAGGGGTTTACTGCAGTGCGTCGAGCCGCAGGCTGCGTGTGGTGGGGTAAAGTCTGGGTACCCCCACTACTTCCAAGACGACTTGGCCATCCTTGAAGAGTAGGCCAAAATAGCCTCTGAGAGGGTCTCTCTCTCGAGCGGGAGCATAAGCTGGCAATTGCAAGGGGCGCGGGCAGTTGTCTTTAAAACTAAACTATTAAAAACGGTTCAACTATTTATATTTTTCCAGGCAAAGCCTACTGAGCTATATATAGCTCTTTTTCAGAAGCGACCTGGCCACAAATGATAGCTCAACGAAGCGGCTTATGTGGAAATTTATAGCAGTCAAATAATATAAACGCATGTTTCTAAATGCAGAGGGGAAAAAAATCGGAGTACCCGAAGAAAATGCACGCGACCACGGGGAGAGAGAGAGAACACGCAAACTCCAAATATACAGTCGTTGGAGTCGGGATCGAACCGACGATCTCCTGCGTACCAGGAGAGAATTAACATCTAACCACCGTGGCCCCCTCAAACATATGCGCTGCATAAAATAAAATAACTTAAAGGAAATGTCAATACAATTTGTCAAGACGCACAGATGTCATTCCATGTTTACTGTGTACACATCAATCGGCACCCTGGGCAACCTTGCGCACATAAAATGTTCCGCCTCGAGCAATATTTTAATGGATTAAAACTTAAATGAATAAAAACGATGGTGGTGCACACTTGCACAACCTGTTTTATTTCGTTTTCTGTTTGGGTGTGAAGACAAGTGGAATAGAGTATCAGAGAATAAAGCAGTAATTTTGGAATGACTTTATCACGTCTCCAAATGTGCTATTAAGAAGGGCCATTGCCCAATGCATCACCTATTATATATTTTTCTATTAAGACCACAGTGTTATTGACGAATGTGTGGAGTTTTTATGTTTACAAATGGGTGGAATGGCCACAATTATTGCGTGAGTTTGTGATGAAAATGGAAGTGCTACGTTAGGTAGTCGATACTTCAACTCCAGCCAACATTGCTTGCAATAAATGTGTTAATATTGGGTGAAAGGAGCGTGTGAATTAAGCTCGTATCATTGCTCATCGCGATAAGAGTGGAAATGGTATTTGGCCTGTGACAAGTTACATTTCTGAAAAAGCGTTTCAAGTTGATTTAGTTTGAACCTGGTTGGAATTTAAAAGAGACAAAGATTTGCACGAGTGATCTGGGTGTGTGATGTTGGGTGCCAAACACTCAGGAAGCGGAATCAATCCTGCCGTGTCTTATTGGTTGGCAGCAATTCCACCAAAGTGCACACCTGTGCAGTCATAACCCATGCAGTCGTCACCGTGGGCAGTGATGTTGTGGCCTAGTTGTTGTGCGTCCGCACCTCTTTGCGGAGGTTCGCGGTTCGAATCCAGCGGCTGCCCCGGTTGTTCCTGCCGGAGTGATGACCACGTCAATACGCGCCACTTGCTTCCCAGTGGACGTTAAAGGTCCCCCGGCGTCGTTCGCAAGACTAGGCCGCAGTGTGCCGTTGTTGAGAGGGTCCAAATATGTAAAATTCGAAAAATGACCGACACGTTGCTCAATTATGCCATGGTGGCGAGGTGTTACCTACCTCGCCAGGTATGCGAGAGGTCGTAAGGTTCAATCCCAACCCTGATGCCTGTATATTTGTAGTTTGCATGTTCTCCCTGTGGCCGTGTGGATTTTTCTCCGGGTGTTCCAGTTTTTCCCTCCGCATTTAGCAACATGTGTGTCGAGTATTTGGCCGCTGTAAATTTCCACATGATAATATGCCACTTTGTTGACCTGCCATTTGTCGTCAGGTGGCTTCAGAAAGAGCTAGATAGCTCAGTGGGCCTTTGCCTGGTAAAATAAACCCATTAGTTTGTAGTTTAGTTTAAATGGTAATGTGCACGCCTAGCAGCAATCATTGCCCCCAACTGGCAGACTAATGCCCCAGGTCAGTCTTGCAAATTAGGCTAGTCTGGTGACTTGAGTTCCCACCTGGTTAAACGAAGCTTACTATCTTCTTAACACGTAGGATTTCGCGACCAATATTATTCATAAAACTTATTATTACTGGCAAAGACTAATTAGAGAATCCATTGAAATTGAGAGAAATAGAAATAACTTTAATCGCTCTGACAGCTACAGGCTTAGTGTGGCTTGGAAGCGTATTATTAAATAATACATACTACAATTCCTTATAGAGGAAACACATACAAATTAACGGATTACTAATGCAGCATGTAATCACAATAACACACATTACAACTAATTACTAATCTACAACTCATTACTAATCATAACCATTTACCAATCGATTGGTAATCAGTCTCAAATCACTGCACCTGAATGAGTTAAATCATGACGTCACCCTGCTGCTCTATTTAAGACCGGGAGCAAGTGAGGGCTTTACCATTCTGGCGAATTGCCCGATGATGCTGGGTGTAATTACCAGCGAAACGTCGTACTCAAATTTTAAATGATGTTGATTCACTCTTCAACACACCGGTGGGCTAAAGTAGTGAACTATTTGTCCTTTGTAAACGTGACACTTTTTTACTGTTTGGCCGTATCGGGTGGTAGAGGGTTACGACACATTCATTAATAACGCGATCTAACCCAAAAACCTTTATTATGAAACTTACTATATTGCAAGTTTTTTTATTTATAAATGTCACTTGTCTTTGTACCCTCTGGACAAAACTGCCGATGGTGTTTGCATATTGCACAACGGCTGAGTGTTATTTGTACATTGTGAGTCATTTGAAACTCAGGGTTTTTCTTCCTGCACTACTTTTCTGTTTGTGACGATGTGTATTTCTCGTTATTTACAGATTAATTATTGTTGACATCGGCTAAGGTCATGGACCCCATAGTGTGGAAGCCTCAACTCCACACACACGGTTCCCAGAGGCAGACTTCGCTACTATACTATAATGATGAGTCCTAATTAGGATGAAGCCGGTGTACAGTGGTTTATCGCCGTATCACTGATGTCTGTCTGTCAATTACATTACACACATGTATTTTCATGGTGACTTCAGACTATAGGACCACAATGCAGTCGTTCAGGAACTGACGTTGATTTTTTGCAAGAATGCACAAAGGCCGAGTGCTTTTGTATATGTATTTGTGCATTGTTTGAAACGAATGGTTTTTTTTAGCATGCACTATTTTTCTGTTATGATGGGGTTTTCTAGTAATTTAACAAATTTGACAAGAGCAGGGGGAGCCAATTCGATAGTTTTCAGGTGCGGTTCCGCTGCACGAAAACCACTTGAACCGGGCCGTCATCCAGCAGTGTATTGAACGTAGCCCACAATATTAATTTTCAATGTGTAATGCGCCGCATACTATTCGCTCACTCTTGAAGAGAATGAACAACTCGGGAGTGCAAGGAGGAACCACAGAGGAGAAGAGGCAGCCGAGGCGATATGCCAGCACCACCAATTGCCCAAGCGCTGCAGTTCTCTATATATTAAGGTGTTATCTGTCAATAAATGAGTTGTTTGGACGTGCATGATGAAACTGGAGCCGCTCGTGCAAGGGGGCAACACTGTATCCCCGTACAGACCAATCAGGTGGAGTCCACATTTGCTGTACTGCCCTCTCCTGGCAAGCCAGGGTATGGCACAGGGGAGGAGTTTTGCCTCATTACTTATTTGTCCGATCCACAAACCATGGCCTCAACAGTGCTGGATTAGAGGCTTTCGTCGCTATCGCCCGACATTGGCTGGACGTGTATAAAATACAGACACATCTATAAGCTGTGCAATGCATTTTTTGTTACTGCACCGAAATAGGTTATTGTTTTAGAATTAATCAATGGTAGCTATGTCTCAATATAGTGATGTGAAACGCCGAAGGTAATAGGCCAAAAAATATCCTGCACATCACCTTCCCGGTGTGTGTGCATCCCCGTCGCATGGGAAAGAAAAGATGAAGCAATCGTGAAAGCAGCACGCTTGATGTGAAATAAAATCAGTCTTTGTACAGGCTTAAAGCACGCTGCAAGCTGAGTGGGGCAGCTTTTGTGGCTTTGCAGATGAAGTGAATCGCATGGCGGGGAAATGTCTGTCAGTATGTTAATTTAAATGTATCCTGTGGTGTATCGAAAGGCAATGCATGCATTAGACAAATATCCTTCACTGTTTGCATATATCGGTTTAATGTTTCTGTCAGCTTAATTTTTAATCATACTTTGGTCAGTCTTGAAGTCATGTCCATGAGCCGACTTGCGCCGCGTGGAGTTTATTATTTGCCATTGATTTGTTTTTGTGCAATTTGTCCCATTACCCACGTGACGCGGGTGTTTTTGTTTTGGTTTCTACTTGCTTCATTGTTGTACTTAAATTAGATTTTTTTTTGCCAGGTCACTCTTGCAAAGGAGACACACGCAGAGTATGAAACATGTGAGCTGTGTCATTTATGGAACATTTAGCCTCTCAACACTGAGGTGGCCGCGTGCCGAGCTGTCTGAGGGTCCTGTGTTCTTGTCGAAGGTTTGATTTATAATCGCATGCGAAAAAGCTGTCGCGTAAAATCAGCTCGTCCTCGGGTCACATAATCCCAACGCTGGTAATTTTTTTCTCCTCCTCCACACACAGGTACAGGGCATTGCTGTGTCCTATCCGCCAATCACCTGCGCGTTATGTTGTACCAACTAGGTAGGTGGACGAAGTTCCTAAGATTCACTCGGTGTGAAAGGAACACCGGGATATTGTGCGATTGCTACAACCGGTTGCTGTCTTGATGAATTGTACGCACAATTGGGGGTGGAAACGAATTGGGGCATAGTTGGACCCCACTGAAGTAAAGACACACGGCAGCTCAAGGTAGCAAATGTACCCAAGCCGATGGCCACCCAGGAGGCGAGATCAGACCTTGTGCAAAAAATGTTAGGCGAATTGTGCCAGTGGATGATGATTACTCTTTGTGGTTCTTTCGGTAAAGTCACGTGGTAGTTAGAAGTAAAATAAAATGAAACGAATCACGACGTTTCGATCGCAACACAAGTTGACGACCCCCTTGTGTTGCGACCGAAACGTCGTGATTTGTTTAATTTTACTTCTAACTACCACGTGACTTTACCGAAACAACCAAAGAGTGTGGATTCCTGCAGTCACGAAAGCTTCAAATCAAGACTGGATGATGATTGGTGATGACAGGAAGGAGGCCTGTGGCACCCCAAAGCTCCCCTGGGAAGAGTTGGCGACGCCGCACAGTGCCCAAGCACTCGTGGCTGCTGCCCCGGCGGTCCCTGGGGTTCGTCGTTGTTGTCGTTGTTGTTGTAATTGTTGTTGTCGTTGTTACCATTGTTGGTGCTGTCATGGTTGCTGTCAATGTTACTGTCGTCATTGTTGTCATTGTTATTGTCGTCATTGTTGTCATTGTTGTTGTCATTGTTGTTGGCATTGTTGTTGTCATTGTTGTTGTCATTGTTGTTGGTCCTGGGCCCCGGTTGCTTGGTCACAGGCCGTGGTGCCGCTCTCTCTCTCTCTCTCCACTCTCTCCTACGTTTCCCTCGCCCTGACCCCTCGTACCCCCAACCGTCCACCCTTCATTATTTCCTTACTTTGTGAAAGCATCTCGAGATGCGATTGCATGTCGACGCGCTATATAAACTGAAATGACCATCGTTTGCCGCTGTTGATGATGATGATGAATAAGTTCCTCCGCTGGCAGCGGGAGTTCTCGAGGTGAAAAGTGCTCTGCGTTTTTGCTCGGATGCTCAGCGTGCATCCCTGCTCCATTGGTGGTGCTGAACCAGTGGTGAAAAGACAACATTCTTAGAGGTTGATGGTGCAAATTTGCAAAAAAAGAAATCTGCGGAAGCACCAACATTCGTTGAAACAAAACACATTTTTCTTTAGCAGGAAAAGTTCAATCGATATTAGTCTTTCACAATACAGGATTTTTTTGTGTTCGATCGAGTAAATATATAAATGTGTCTTTAAACCTGCCACCACCCGACATAGCCAATTAGTAAGGCTTGTCACGTAAACCAAACATGCCAATTCGTTACGAGTACAGCACACAGGTGTGTTGGAGAGCAAAATGCACAACAGAGATCAGGCTTACTCGATACGTGAACCGGAGTCGTAAGAAGTAAACTGACAGGGGCTGTCTGGCGTTTGTGCAAGACAGACCCTGAAAGGACAGTCGGCACAAGAATGTGACGTCTGTTCTGTGTCGCTCCACAGTGAGACATGTGGTTCTGTTCTCCGAGTGGGGGGAGATAAGGGAAAAAATGCTCTGCCTTATGCGCAGATGTCAGTGGAGAAATTTACAGTTTATATATGTGTATGTTGAACTTCTTTCGCGCCGTACATAGCTAACCGTGTTAATTGGAGATGTGGAGGAAGGACAACAAAGCCAATGCAGCACTGGGCGGACATGGTCGGATTTTGCAGCACCCGTCATGACGCGTGCCAAATAATTTTGTAGACGCTGCATATTGTTAATGTTTTTTTTGCCAGACGTCCCGTAGAGTAGTGAGTTGCAATATACGAGCCTTGTCTATACTATGCTACACGCCACCGTGTTGGCTACGTCACGACTCGATAGCGGTCGAATGTATCGTAAAGCCCTGACGTGAACATTGCAGGACCTGACTACTTTGCACGTGGTTATCAAACGGCATGTTCTGGTCGAGTATGCAAGTGGAAGGCCCTGCATGAGAGGGAGCTCAGAGGAAGCCCCTATGGAGGGCATTCGGGCCTACAGTCCCACGAGGGACCCAACGTTTTGGAAGAGGTGGGAATACCCACACTTTACCCCACCCAACGCAAACTGCCCATCGACTAACTGTGGCACACCCATTTATACTGATGAGGTGGACAGAGGTGGGGAGATCTCGCAAAACTTGCACCATTGTTTCAACTGCTGCGCCGGGAGGTGGAATCTAACTGGCAACCTACGGATTGCAAGTCCAGAGTGCTAACTATTAAACATTGGCAGCGTCTCTCATATGCGAAATAAAATGTCAATTTGAGGCCTGAATGTTATTTTATGGTATATTTACGGTTGAAACAATTTGAAAGGATATCAATGCTCAACTAAGCATAAATTGACGTCTAAAATTTCACATTCACGTGGCCCGGGAACCGGCGTCTCTGTTGGACAACCACCGTTATTTATACCGCACATGGTTCGAGGCCCCGTCCAGGTTTCGAACTCACACCCTTCTGATTGCGGGGTGTCAAGCACTCTGCCACAGAGCCACCCAGCGTCGTTATATTGAAAGTGGCTGATTAATTCGCGATGGCCCCTACTCGTAATGGCATCGCCATTTGATGAAGATTTTTGGACGTCTCCACAATCACCAACAATAATAGTTGATGATTGCCCGGTATTTAAGAGCGGCAATCAGTGTTTCTCGCAAAGCACTACACCATTTTTTGCTGGCTTTGATAATTGCCAAATTACTCTGAGCAGACATTTCAAATAAATCATTGCCCTGTATCCCTGAAACGCCCCCGTCAATGCAAGGGGCAATGTTGTTCTTTGATGGCTTCGCGTGCTCCTCATTCCTTTGTAAAAAAAAGCTTCCTTGGGGCCATTTAACAAACACCTACGAGTGGATAACGCATACACTGAGAAGCAGGTGGGGAGCCCATTGAAAATATAATATTTATTGTTGTGATGAAGACCTGTTGATTTAGTAATAGGTTTTACCCTTTGATCTGGCACCAAAACTGACACCTTTATACAAGGGATCATGTTTGCAATAACCACAACACAAGCAGTCAAAATGCAAACAAAAAGAGACAACTCTGATAATGATATTGGCACTGTCCTTGAAATTGATTTGTCCACACCCGAGACGGCTTTTCTTAGAGCCCAGTCTCCACTGGTGTTGGACCAGATGACGCCAGAAGGCATACAACTCAAAAACAGCGCACTATCCGAGTATTGAGAGCTCGGGGAAAGCATTTACATTATGAGACCTCCTTTGCCAGTAGCAAGATATAGTAATAGGTTTTTACCCTTTGATCTGGCACCAAAACTGACACCTTTATACAAGGGATCAATTTCAAGGACAGGCATATCATTATCAGAGTTGTTTCTTTTTGTTTGCATTTTGACTGCTTGTGTTGTAGTTATTGCAAACATGACCCCTTGTATAAAGGTGTCAGTTTTGGTGTCAGATAAAAGGGTTAAACCTATTACTATATCTTGCTATTGGCAAAGGAGGTCTCATAGTGTAAATGCTTACCCCGAGCTCTCAATACTCTGATAGTGCGCTTTTTTTTAGTTGTACGCCTTTTGGCGTCATCTGGTCCAACACCAGTGGAGACTAGACTCTAATAAAAGCCATCTCGGGTGTGGACCAATCAATTTCAAGGACAGTGCCAATATCATTATCAGAGTTGTCTTTTTTTGTTTGCATTTTGACTGCTTGTGTTGTGGTTATTGCAAACATGATCCCTTGTATAAAGGTGTCAGTTTTGGTGCCAGATAAAAGGGTAAAAACCTATTACTATATCTTGCTACTGCCAAAGGAGGTCTCATAATACCTGTTGATTTGAAAAAAATGTTTAGGCCTACATGTGAATTCACAGATATTTTTTTTGTTCGGCCAGCGTAGATGTGGATGAATGTAAACCTAGCAGGAGATCTTTGTGTTTCAATGCAGGTGCAGGCTATTTATGTGAAATTCCCTTTTTGCATGGAGGACGTAAATATTACGGTCAGCAATGACACCATTGTTTTGAAAATTGACAAATGTAGAGATATCGAGTGTTTTAGGCAATGGCCCAGAGCTGGTGGAAGTCTATCCTTAAGCCTGGGTAGGTGCCCACCAGTTTGTTTTGAACAAAATACACTGAGCCTACCCCTTCAATAATAGTTTAAATAAGTGTAGCGCCCATAAAACAGGTCTTTTTTTAGGTTAGATCGCGTAAATATGTATGCGTAATGACATTGTTATGACAGGAAGATCATAACCCCAAAAACCTATATTATGGATGATATTGGTCACGGAAGCCTACGTGTTACACTAATAGTGTACCAGACTGTTAATGACCAACCACCGAGGTTGTGTGGAGCAGATTGTGACTTAACTGCATTCATTTTTTATTTGAGGCAACATTTTAGAAGGCAACATCACCTCTGAAATGCGTAAACGTGACGTATTCCTCGTATTCACACACCAACGGTAGTTACGGCCTGCATTTTGAAAAGACTGTCGATGTATAGTCCGTGCAATTGTATGTAGGTCGATCTCCAGAGTGTAATATCTGGCATGAATAATGAGTATGAATGCAATATATATCAAAGCTACGCCTAGACAGAGTTTTTCTCACAGAGGATTGTGAGTTAGAACCCCCATTGCTCAGCCATCATCCATCCTTGTTGTCCTTTAGAGGAACTTGCTCAAACCATATAAATGTCGAATTTACACCGTTGGTCCATTTAATCAAACGGATCCTTTATCCATTTGAATTTGCTGCTCCGAATTAACCTAAAATCAGATACCTGCTGCCCTGGAGATTACGTGTTTATTAATACTGTGTTTGACTGCAATTGTTTTAGCCCACCGTTTGGCTATATTGAAATGCAGCTTTTATCACACCAGAGTCTGGTCGCTTCCTTTGTTTGGATCTGTTGAAGACAGAGGCTGAGGATCACGAACAAGGACGTGCACCGATTCTTTGCACATTTGATTGTGTAGACCAGAGAGTGAAAGCTAACCAAAAACCAGTACACATGGAACAAAAAAAAATTGTGTTTTATGCTCTGGAATGACACATCCCAAGAAAGAGCACGTGATTACCGGTTTAAACAAGTTCAATGAATGCATAAATATTGTGCTTCTGAGCCGGGGGGTTGTTTAAAGTAAAATGGCCACCGTCTCTCAGCGAATGTTGTGGATGTAACCAATGATGCTAGAGGACGCATTCGCCGTGGTCACTCAAGTCACAAAGGGTTATTTAATTCATTTAACAAATGTTCAAACAAAGATATCTGCCCCCCCCCCTCCCACGTGGCCTTTAACAGACTGTTGGGGCAAGTGATGTTAATGAACGCTTATTAAGGCTGGCACGGAACATGAGGGGGTGGTTGGCCAGCATGACACCTAGCCACCTTTGCCTTCCCAATGCTGATGTTTTTTTCACAACAAAGATCCCCATTATCGTCTTAACATGGCAAGTGCTGTTATTAATACGTACTGACGAAGGTCGGCACGGTACACGATGGAGTGGGTGTCCAGCACCACGCCCAACCACCTTTGTCTCCCTTCTACGCACCACACCAGGTACTCATTTGAGGCTGAGTCGATCGAGAGCAGTGTTGTTCTCCATCTTGCAAACTTTGACAAATGGACAGATTTGGCTTGAGCGGATGATGTCATAAATGGCAGCGAGACCAGACCTCACGCTGGCGAAGATATGTTAACTACCTCGTCTGGTATACACGAGGTCGTGGGTTCGATCCCGACCCTGACGCATGTTCTTTCCGTTGTCTCGTGGATTTTTCTCCGGGTCCTCCGGTTTTTCCCTACATATTTAGAAATGTGCATTTTTGAGTATTTGGCTGCTATAAATTTCCACAAGATAAGCCACTTTGTTGATCATTTGTGACCAGGTTGCTTCTGAAAAATAGCTACAGTATATAGCTCAGTGGGCCTTACCAGGTCAAATAAAACATAGTTAATAGTTTAGTTTAAACAAGACTTCGGTGTTGTGAACAAAATTGTTCTATTTGGTGTGTATGAGCTGATGCTGATACCGCATATGAAAGGCCTGCAAACTGTTGGAGTCTCACTCAGGAGAGTCCATACTGTGGGATTGCCATCACACAAGACTTGTATATTCGGATCTTGGTAGATGTGCTGGGACAACGTTCAAATGCTGTGAAAATACTTCATAATGGTTGCAGCCAGGCCAATCCTGCGTCTGATGACTGCTTGCAACTGAGGTATGTGAAGTCCTTGACACACTCAACAGCGTTGGTGTAGCGACTGTGGTGTTGGTCTGTTGGTCTTGGTGGGGGGCAACTCTCAATGTCTGCACCTGTGTCTTCAACCA
The DNA here is from genome assembly GCF_048934315.1 of Petromyzon marinus. Classification (NCBI taxonomy): domain Eukaryota; kingdom Metazoa; phylum Chordata; class Hyperoartia; order Petromyzontiformes; family Petromyzontidae; genus Petromyzon; species Petromyzon marinus. Next base: position 2,485,728 of record NC_133710.1, on the reverse strand, counting down.
TGTGACGTTGAGTCTAACAGTGCACGTGACATGGTGAGACTGTTGGGAGTACACCGAGCGTGCCTGGCAAGGCAATGTTGCATAATCCTTGCCAAGGCCTTGACTGGCACATTGAGCCCTGATAGTTGTTACAATCAGTACAGTCCCACTTCTTGAAAAGTGGGCCCACCAGGGCATACTTGCAATCTTATGGAACCCATTCTGTGGTTCAGACCATTATGCCTGTACACAATCACCACTCTCCCTTCGCAGTTCGTTTGGGAGGTCTTCAGCCAGATGCCATATCAGCCAGCCACTCACATGGAGCAGCAACTTCTCAAATATTTGAGCCACCTAAGCAACATCAGGGTTAACCACACATTTCCCCATGAAGTTATCTGAACTGAGGGGGTTTCCGTTTCCCCAAGACCTCATGGAAATGCTCAGAAAACCTGTAAACCTGTTCCTGGAATGTTAATGATGGTAAGAGGTGTAGTACTGCAAGTAACTTTTTTATGGAGTTAAAAACATGATTTGTGATCTCAGCAACTTGCAGCACTGCACATCTCACCAAACCATTAATGCGAATGCTGTGGTAACCCTCCTCATTCTTACACTTGGAATGTTGTAGATGGTGGGAGTGAGCCTGCGCTTTCTCTCGGCCAGAATCTCTGGGGAGGTTTAGGCTGCATAACTAATACAGTCATAACAGCTGCATGATCACAGAGTCCTGAACCTCACCCCGTTATTCCCTCAGCTTCAGGAGGGAGGGGGGCACGATTCGAACCCCAGTTGCAAGCTATGACGACATTTTCGCTCGCAACTTTTAATCAGCCAGCCATGACCAGGCGACTGTGGGTTTGAATGGGATCCTGGGTGGATGCCCAACATCACAGTGAAAGAATGGCCGTCGATATTACAAATGGTGAGCGAATAGTTAGTGGGCAAATCAGCTTCACGGGAGGTCCTGGTGTCAAGGACTCGGGCCCACATTAAATGTTTCCATCGCTATACGGTCCGGCAGATGTTCATGCTGGGGACACGGCGTGCATCCATGGCAAAAGCTTATTTTTAACTTGAAAAATGCTTTTTGTTACAGCTTTAATTGAATGCGGGAGTGTTACCAGCCCCTCACACCCACTGTGTTGGCTGTGAACACACCAAGAGGGGAAACTTCAGCCTTCCCCCCCAATGGCATTGCTCACATCACATCACAGCGTTACCGGACCGGCAACCACCGAAGAGGCCGGAGTTATTTTGCCATCTGCAAACAAAGACAAAGACCCCCCCCCCCCCATAGCCTGACCAGACTGTTAGGGCAAGTGCATGGCACATGAGGGGGTGGGTGGCCAGCACCACACCTGGCCGCCTTTGTCTCCCAAGTGGCGATATTTATACACCGCACTAGGTACTCATTTGAGACTGAGTCGACCACATGTATGTACATACGTTGAACTTCTTTCACACCGTACGTAGCCAAACGTGCTATTCGCCCATCGACTCGCCCACTCATTCAAACTCTCACCGACTCGCCACATTTGCTCGTCACCCCGCTTCTCTTTCTGCTTCTTCCCTCGCAACTGCTGCACCGTGGAAATCCCTCCCATCGTTCTTTTCCCCCCCCCCCAAGCTCCTATAATAACCTTGCTCAATTCCAGAAGCGCGCTAACTCGGTTATAACTTGGATAGCGCTGTTTGTTTCTGGAAGATTGGCGTGTTTTGGGCCTTTGTGCCTGTGCTCAGAAACTTATATATATAAAAAAAAAAGATGAAGATATTCGTCTGTACAGGTGTTGGCCTTGAGCAGAAATCTCAACCGAAAAATGCTACAGTTAACCCATTATTATGAAAAGAAATTACTGTAAATACGGGGTGCCTATCGATTATATGTACTCAGTTGAATTGATGGGAAAATAAAATTACTGAAGCATTTGCTATTTTTATTCTCCCCCCAAGTTTGCCGATATCATAAAGTCAATATCCTCTCCATATTTCACGGTAAAATGTGAGTCGCTGTTAATAACTTTGGCTAAAGTGTGTTCCCTTGCCGAAAGCGCCATGCATAAAGTATTTGTGTGTGTATGTATTTGGTGTTTGTTCTTGCATTGCAAATTGTAAAAGCAAAAAATATCAATGTAGGCTACACAGAGTCTTTGTTTTGTTGATACGTGAAAATATGTAAACTCGAACCGTTTTCAGCCATCTTTTAGTAAACGGTTAACCAGAACCAAACTTTTCAAAACAAATTTGCACCGATTAAGCCGTAACCGGTTCAAGCAAACTCGTAGGCCTGAACCCTCTCATCCGCTGCATTACCAATATTCTCTCTGTCTCTATCTGTCCTTCCCTGTGTCCAATCCCATTTTCGGTCTTGCTCTGGCCTTGAACCCCTGCACTGGAATCAACTTCCCTTGTACACGAAGCAGTCCCCCTCCTTAACCTAAATCCGTTCCTCTCTTAAACCTTTACACTTCACTATTGCCCATTCTCCTCCTTTCACCTCCCGCTGATAGCTCAACGAACGAAGCGGCTTGTCACGTGGACATTCATATCAGCCAAATACTCTAAACACGTGATTCTAAATGTGGAGGGGAAAAACCGGAGCACCCGGAGAAGAACATGCAAACCCCAAATGTACAGGTGTCAAGGTCGAGATCGAACCCACGCCCTCCTGCATACCAGGCGAGAGAGTTAACATCTTGCTGCTGCGGCGTCGCCACTGACGGATTTAGCCATGGCCAGGAATTAAACTCAGACGACTGGGTTCGTAACACAGTGCACGAGCTACATTCTGCAAGCGACCTGGCTGCTAGGCTGAGTGTGCACATCAGTGACAAGTGCTATATGTTACCTTCCCTAATCTTCTAAATTAAACTAATTATTTGGCGATACTACCGCTGCCGCTGCATTGGCAGCTGTGCACAATTAACAACAGCTGTGCTATGAAGAAAGTCCATTGCCCGAAACGTCATTTATTTTTCTCACTTAAGGCCACGGTGTTGACGAATGTGTGCGAATTCAATGGGCTTCTCGGAGCGAGGGTTGCGTGCACTATTGCCAGGCTGCTGCCTGTGTGACTTGCACCTCTATTCCAGATCGAGGCGGACTTAAATATTCCACTCGATGATTCATTGTCTCATCACCCCCCCTCCCTCGCCCCCCAATGGAAATTCCAGATTAAAATAATCTATACTCTCCCTCCAACTTAATCTCAACCTTAAACGTGCTAGCATCAGCACTGGAGAGGCAAAGGCAGCCAGACGTAGATCATGATGTGCAGTGTCAATCTTAATAGATGCTCGAAAACAGTACTTGTGTTTGCCGTGAGGCTCAGGAGAGAGTCTCTTTGCCTGTCCCTGTGTGAGCGGGCGCGTTTGGGGAGCGGTAGTGTTGTGGTTAGTGCGCTGCACTGCAAACCCGGCAACCCGAGTATAAATTCGGGTCGCCAACACCAGTGACGATTATCTGAACCGGTTCTGGGCCTCCCCTGGGTCGACCCAGCCTCAAATGAGTACCTGGTGCGGTGTGTTAACATCGCCACTGGGGAGACAAAGGCGGCCGAGCGTGGTGCTGGCCACCCACCCCCTCGTGTGCCGTGCCGGCTTTCATCTCGCCTATAGCACTTGCCCCAACAGTCTGTTAAGGCTATACGGGAGATCTTTGTCTTGCATCCGTGTGTACACGAGTTTCATTGATGAGCTGTGAAAGCGAGTGGGCTGGGACGTGAGTGCCCTATGATGGCATGGATGATGAAGTCACCCCATGCGAACGCCCACTCCCCCATCCACTCTTAATGTTCAGCTGTTCTAGTTGTGACCTTGAATTAATCACACATTCATCACCAAAGTGAGTCCAACAGCTGTTACTTGCACGCCACGAGTAAATATGTTGATTTATCCAGACTTCAGTTTAAGAAAAAAAACATCCCCAATCTAACATCTATGGAATTCACACACTTGGACGTGTAAAAGATCGGTCAAATAACCAGAGTCGCACCTTTATGTAACGGCCTGGCATTTTACCTCATTGCACATATGCATGTAAACGTTGATGTATACAGTATATATTTACATATAAAATCAATCAATAATTAATGTATAGCTAGCTCTTGGTCAGTTCACTACTGGTTGAAGACCTCCCGGAAACCATGCAGGCGTGGAGGGTTATTTGGCCATCCATCAGCACTCTGGTCAGCATGAGCCCGCACATCGACTTGAATTTGTTGTTAATCATGGTCAATAATCAAACTCTGAATCCTAGTTCACGGGGCCCCTGGGATAAGAACTAGCAACACACGCCGCTCCCATCATTAATATGCAGGACGGCGTACAGATTTAGGAAGGTCTTAATGTTATGACCCTTGGTCAATCCACTGCTGGATGAATATCCAAGTGTCGGCCATGGGAGGGGTTATTTGACCATACTTTACCATGATGGTCATTTCAGGTGAATAGAGAAGGGTGCCCAGGGCCTAGGACTGTTTTGGTTATCATTTCGCCACCGATGGTAGCCACGAATGAAATGGAATTCAGGTCACCACTGTGCCACTACTCCGTCTCCCACCGCCAAACATCCTCATCCTGCCCTATCCCCCATCAACCAAGGTTTCAACAGCGTACCTCACCGCCCACTCAAGTCCCGATCCCCCTTCTGGGATCGCACTGTCACCGTACGAGAATCTCACCCGAATCCGGAAGAATACTGGTGAACAGAGTGGAACAATGTCCAGAATAAACACCTCATGTGGGACCCAAACATCGCACTTTTCCTGGCTTTAGACATCACTCCTCGAAGACACTTGTGTACCATCAACCGCATCGCCAACATCAGCAGGGCCGATGCTCGCAAATCCTTACCAATTGGAAAATTATAGACACGAGCCACGGTGCGATAGTGGCCATGCTACCCTAAGCATAGTTTAAACCACTGCGATCTCTGCTCCTTCAAGAGAGGATGAGTAGCAAAACTATGCCAACTCTCTCCTCTCTTGACTAGCAAACCCCGGCATTGGCATTCAGCTCCTGAACATATCGCCATGCACATGCATAGAGAACGAAAATGGATTTTTTTTTTTTTTACCAAAAATCACCAAGTTTGTTGTCCTTCCCCACGCACCTCTGATTAGTATGGTTGGCTACATACGGTGCAAAAGAAGTTCAACATACATACGTTCTGATTTAAAGCTTTCGTGACTGCAGGGATTCATATTCTTGGTTCTTTCGGTAAAGGCACGTAGAAGGGAAACAATAAAATGATAAAAATATAAAACAAAATCCTCACGACGTTTCGACCGCAACACAAGCAATCATCATCAGGTGTGAGAGAAAAAAAAACACAGCAAGAAAATGATTTAATTTTAAATTATTAATTTTCTTGCTGTGCTTTTTCACACCTGAACCAAGAATATACATATGTTCATTTAACACGTATACATTTACTGGTAAAAAAAAACTTGATTTGGAGCTTTTGTGACTGCAGGAATTACTTTTTGGTTCTTTCGGTAAAGTCACGTGGAAAGAAAATAAATTAAATAATAGAATGCATTTTTCTTTCTCCGTAACTTTACCAAAAAAAGTAATTTACTGGTAAATCAAGTGGAAAGTATATTTTTGCTCAAACGCGTAATTCTACAGATCAATTGGTGCAGACCCCACTCTCTGCTGTACAGACGTTTTTGACTTTCAACAAATTAGTCCTTCATTTGTTCTAGATGGATGATGGTTTGTGTCAACTCCCCCCTTGGAATTTGAGATTCTAATTCATAGTCAAGTGCCAGGCCGCTCAATTTGTAAGAGATGAGCTGATAAACAAAACAACTCTGGGATGTGACAGATTGGATCAATGTTGCGTCACACTGCGTTTTATTTATGGTCTTCCAATTCACTTAATTCTTTGAAAAGTCTAATTGAAAAATATATACTGTGCATATCCTTGCAATATTATCCTATTCATTAACGGCATTCATTGTTATACATAATTTATATTTTGTTGAATAAATGCCTATAATATATAATATATGCATTTATAAATGGGTATACCACATTTTGTCAATTGGCACGTCTTGTGAGGTTGGGATAAAGTGTAGGTACTCACACTTCGCCGTGGTGGCAAGATGTTACCTACCTCGCCTGGTATGCAGGAGGTCGTGGGTTCGATCCCGACCCTGACGCCTGCTGTATATTTGGAGTTTGATGTGCGTCTCTCTCTCTCCCCTTGATTGATGGATTTTTATCCGGGTCCTCCGTTTTTTCCGGTTTTCCCCTCCACATTTAGAAACATGCATTTAGAGTATTTGGCTGCTATAAATTTCCACGTGATAAGCAGCTTCGTTCAGCTAAGGAAGAGCTACATAGCTCAGTGGGCCTTACCTGGTAAAAGAAAAAATGTTTCAGTTTTTTCCAAAATATGTGGCACGTGTTGAAGAGTAGGCCCAAATAACCTCTGGGCTCTATTCTTATTCTTCTTCTTCTAATAGGGGGCCTTTCTGCCAGCAGTGGCTAAGCGAGCAATTGCAGGGCTGTACCTTTACCATTTAACGCTAGAAGGGTCATTGATGGATTTAGTTGACCTTCAAGCGGAAATCGAAACGTCTGATAGTTGCTCTCTCACCTCAAGTGCCAGCAACAGAACCCTCCTGAGTCTTGAGAATGTGTTGCTGGCAACAGAAAGGCAATCAACAAATTCATATTTTGCTTAATTTTATGCAGAGTTAAAACAAAATTAAGGCATTAGGATCTTTATTATTGTAAACTGTGGTATGCTCTGTGGCTTTGTCATTGTAAATTCATGTTCTTAAGTGTCATTTCAAATGACTGCCCGGGAGACACCCAATGGAATGATGAGATAATTGTGATGAGTAACTGGCATCCCAGCCCAATTCCACGAAATATCTCTGGCGCAAAAGCGTCAGCCAAATCTTTTTTTTCTTCCAGTGCCGCGGCTTTTAAAGTTATTGCCTGTAAACTAATTCCGATTTCCCATTATTTTCATAGCGCACGGGGACCTAACCTGCAGGTGGAACCAATCCCACTTAATTAATGCAGCTGCTCTCCATAAGCAATCTGTTCGTAATTCATTTTTTATAGTGACGCTGAGACTGAGATCCGTTGCGTCCGAGTCCGCCACCGCCGGTCATGCCCTTGGATTTGGATCAATAATCAGAGTCGAAGCAGAGTGAGTTGCATCCCCTGCCTCCTGTTCTCCTTCCCCTGTCGAGGCCCGCCAACCCCCACCCGCTGTTCATTTTACACTACGGCATTTATTTAACGTGCAGTCATCCCGCGCATATCCACGGAGGTTCAGTGCATCTCATTATTTACAGCGAAGCCGAACACCCATAGGGGGAGGGGGGGGGGGAGAGGAGACATTTAATTCACAAATTAGAAATGCAATAGATCTGATTGAGCAGCAGTGGGATTTGATTTTGGTTGGAGGAGTTGGTGGATGGTGGGGGGGGGGGGGGTCCACTCGTCCCACTCGTCCCACTCCCCACTCGTCCCACTCCCCACTCAGGCACAGCAGCCTCTTGTCGCACAGGCGCCATGCCCCCTTTAAAACAAAAACGCATTCTTGGAAAATATTGATCGGCAAGGCCCCCGTTGGTCAATGGACCTCGCCGTTGTTTTATTTCGGCGGTGAAACCGACGCCCAAAATGACAGCGTGCTGGAGACGGCGGGGCAATTCGGAGTGTCACTTTACTCTGCAGAATGCAATTTGAGGATCCCCAGAGCTCATTGAGGGCTTCTTGCCCCTGTGAAACCAGAGGAACCAGAAGCATTTATTTAACACCCTGCCGAAGAGACTCGAGGGGAGTTACAACTGGCCCTAGGGTTTAGATTACTGGAAATCAAACATTACTCCAAAAGTCTCAGTTGTTCGCCTGACTTGAAGGTTACATTGTATTTTGGTGAGAGAAATTGATACTTTGCAGATTTGTTTATTTCGTACACACAATCCGTCGAGAAGGCTTCGCAACGATTTTCTCCATTGCCGATGGGCCACACGGAGGGGCATTAATCGCTGCTCGTGCATGATCGAGAAAACAAAATTAATCCAAAATTGCTCGCGACGTTGGCTGTGTGATAGCTCCTCATATCTTCATCAACAACAGCTGGGGAGATTGCTTGCTACGCGAGGTGGGATGTCGACAATGCCTGTCTGATGTTGAACAAAAAACAAAGCATTTTAATTACCGTTCTTAATGGCACCAGCAACAGCACAGGGGCCCTTAGGACTCTAGATTGTAGACTAGGCTATGTATGTATGTATGTTGAACGTCTTTCGCACCCTACGTAGCTAACTGTAATAATCGGAGGTGCAAGGATAGCTTTTGATAAGTACATTTATAACATATGTTATCATGAGTGCGCAATATTCATAATTTGTAAGCTCTATTAAACAGTTCTGTCTTGAATTTTCTACTAAATGTCTGTAAAGAGTCTCGAACATCGTGTGGCGGCAGTGAGTTCCAGGCCAATGGGTCACTGAGTGGGTAAGTGGGCTGGTGAGTAGGTGAGTGAAAGGTTAGCTGATTTCCTAGCCGATACACCGCTGACCGTGAAGCTGCGAGGTCCAAATCTCACAGTCCGAACGATGAGGGTCGCCACGTGCTGCCGAATTAAGATGGCGACGATTGACAGTGGAGTGGACCGGCAACACTCCGCGTGTCCATCAGAGAGCGTGGACCATTAAAAACATCAATTTCCGTAGCCCGCTCGTTATCCGAGTGAGAATTTTCGAGAACGGGTCAGACATTGGGCATTTCTTCTCTCGAGCTGTCGCTCAATACCAACGTGGGCACCTTCACCTCATTCAACTCCTAAAGATGCCCTCAGCAGCAGCAGCAGTAGCAGCGGTGCGTGGTGAAAGCTTGAGAGAAGTTAAATGCTCAATGCGTGTGGCCCAGCCCGCAAAACATGGATTACCGATGCTCATATCCAATGGTGTGTTCAGGGTGCTGCGGTGATGAGATCCCGACCCTGATGCCTGTATGTTTGGAACTTGCACGTTCTTCCCGGGTCCCCCCGGTTTTCCCCTTGACATTTAGAATCCATGTGCGTTTAGAGTATTTGGGTGCCGTAACTTTCCACATGATAAGCCACTTCTTTGAGCTATCATTTGTGGCCAGGTCGTTTCTGAAAAAGAGCTACATCGCTCAGTGGGCCTTACCAGGTAAAATAATAAAATGTAAATAGTATAACGTTTATCCGGTATTTGGCATATCATGACAATGATGATATGGCTCGGTCTGTAGCCTTGGTGAGTGTTGCCTCGTTGCATGAATCAGTCTTTGTTTAGACTTGAGGAATCCGATGAGCTATGAAGCTCTTTCACAGATGCCCAGTAGATTTCAAGATGCCCAGTAGGACATCGCAGAAACCGCTCCATGGTCCGGGTGTAGACTATATAGTGCGGAAAAGGTCTCTGTGGCAAACACAAAAATTCAGATAGCAACGCTGCAGTCTTTAAGTTGACACTGCTCTTGAACATGTTAGCACATACGCAGTGAGGCAGTCTTATTACCACACATCACTGTCGCGTAAGTGGGACAGAGGATTCATAAAACATTGTTCGGCACCGCTTTCCATGCAGGCAAGCATCAGCGTGTCTGACTTACCAAACAGGCAAGGACTTAGCGACGCCAGACCCTTAATCACCCACCCTAATGCGGGCATTACACACTCGCAGTGTCTCTGCGTGCAATTACGGAGAGCTTCAGAGTAATTGTTGCCACTGCCATCGTGCTCAGACAGAAACCGGGGTTTGATTTTGCTCCGTTTGTCTGTTTGCGAGGAGTCTTCACAGCAGAGGCTGCCCATCATCTCCACGGCGTCTGTACCACAATAGGGGTTATACATCGCGCTGTGGCAAAGGGATTGTCTGGCAATCTCAAGATTGTGCATTCAAATCTGCAGAGGATACAATGACTCTGCAGATGATAGACGGCCTCCCACCATTAAATATAAATATTAACTCTAATTCTGTGCTATCTTGTATTTGTAAAGTGCCTTTATCCAAGGCACTTTGCAAGGGTTATAAGTGGTACAATGAGGGCAGCTAAAGGTGATACGGTGAAAAGGGATGGGGTATCGGGAGGGAGGTTTTAGCGGGTTTGAGAAATCCGGTGGGTACCCAGGGATGGAGGGAGGGATGGACCATGGAGGGGAGGCGGGGGTCTAGAGGGAGGAGCGGAAACTGGACAGGGAGGGGTGCTCGCTTCACGTGGAGGGTAGGTTTGACGTATGTGCCAAGATGTTCACGAGCGAAATGCAAAAGCCATGCTGGCCCTGCGAGAGAGCTTCGCGGGAGAGTCAGTGTGTAGTTTTGCTCCTCCTCCAATTGAAGGAGCGCGGGCTACGGTGGTTTACTTAGATGGCCCACAGTTTGGGTTGCATGGCCAGAATCCCACCGTGGCTTGCGCCTTCGATTTTCCATTCGTGAGGGAGATGTGCGCGTCGGTCACTGGCGCGCCGTCCCGACGAACCTCCTGCAACGAATCTGTCGCAAAAGACGTCGTGCAAACTCTCAGGGACGTTGAGGCGTTCTCTCTGGCCCAGCGACAAACCTACTACCCACCTTGCAAAAATACCCACAGCCTCGTCAAAGATGTTCCTCGCTGCCGACTCATTAAATTATTCATATAGCGCCTTATCCGAGTCGCTTTTTGCGCGGAATTAACAATAGTATGTATGGATTGTAATAACGGTGGTACGTGAGGTGAATGAAATAGATGATGAGAGGAAGCAATGGGGGGGGGGGGGGGGGGGATGTGGGGAGGGCGAATCTGTGATGCGTGAATTCGGTGAAAGCGAAATTGATGGCAGTAAATGATGATGAGTGAGTGGATTGAATGAATGAATGAATGGGCTTAATGAGTGATAGCCATATAATGAGAATATGAAGAGGGAAAAGTAACGGTGGTGGTTTTGAGGGTGGCGTTAAGGGGGTCGTGAGATGGGTTAGGGAGCAAGAAGTAAGTTTTGAGTGCGGAGTGGAAGCTCGTGAGCGAAGGTGACCACTTAACGTGGATGGGAAGTTTGCTCCAGTGAAGGGGGGAGCGAGGAGAGAGAGAGGGAGGGAGAAAGGAGGAGGAACGGAGAGAGACAGCAAGGATTGGGAATGTAGAGGGTGAGAAGGTGACAACATCGAGACAACCGTAGCAAGATATATGGTGGGGTGAGACCATGAAGGGATTTGTACACCAGGGATCCTAGAATCTCACGCAGACCTTTAGCGCTGGTGAGCAGAGTGGAACAACACGGACGTCCAGAATAAGCACCTCCTGGATTTGGCATTCCTCAAGGACATCGGCGTTCTCTCAACCGCGTGACAACATCAACAGGCCGATGCGCACATCTTCATGGACGTAATATTTGAGACAAGCCACGGGAGTTCCATTGTCGCCATGCAACAACCCAAACTCTGGACCATGTAGTGAACCTCTGTAGTCTCCACTCCTTCAACGGAGGAAGAGCCAAAACACACGAACTCTCTCCTGACGCACTCTCGTCGTGGCCACCAGGCGTCGACATTGTAATTGAGTCCTGAACACATTGCCATACACTAACAACAATAGAATTTCAATATAATGTGCGTGGAATTTGAGGTCAGAAGTTCATTTCTGTTTGTGTATCAACTCATTCCCATGACCCAACTCAGTCCATGATCTCTTTCTGGGAAGTCAAGAGTGGTTGTCGTTAAGGCGGAGACTGTCCACTGCCGTGGGAATGTGGAATTTATATCTCTGGGTCAGGAAAGAAGTGGTGATGAGCACTGCACAATATTCGTGACAGGCATAGGCGTTGAATTGCGTTGATGTTTTTGTTGTCGTTCATGCGTGCACTGCGAGTCCGCTGCTCGCGGCCCCTTGCTAACAGCGGTGCTGCCAACCCCGAGGCCATGATTCACAAATCCAAAAGGACTGCCGCCAAAAAACCCATTTCGCCACGCCGACGAACACGCGCACACACAAACATTGGAACACCGTGGGAACGGGGGCGGGGGGTGGGGGCGTGCGTATCACGGAGGCTTCTAAAAAAAAAATAACAAAGCGCCGCCACCAAAGCCAAGCCTCATTACCCAATGTCCACCCTCATTAATGCCCCACTCATCAGCTGTTCAGCTTGCGCGGAAGGTGGCCGCCTGTCCCTCCCGCTCTCTCGGTAGGAGTACCCCGAGAAGCCGCACGACGACGCGCACAAGTGCCCCGTCTCGCCAACCGCGCTCCTCCGAGCAAGGGGAGCCGCGCGTGCAGTCGGCACCCCCGTGTCCTCGCCGGCTCAGCGCCTTCTTCTTTCCGCTCCTGCGGCCGGGGAGGGACTGCGCCGCGCGCCAACAAACACCGCTGTCGTGTAACGTCAACAAATATGAACGACCGTAACGATTGTCAAGGCAAAAGAGGCAAAAGGTGCGCGCCCCGCACGCAAGTTCTTTCCCATGCCACTGCTGGTGGAAGGGTTTACGGAGACTCTCTCTCTCCGGTGGGGTATTTGGTCTCTTCTTCCACTTGGGAGTTACGCCCACACTTTGTTCCATCGCACACGACACCCAGAATGACTGCGATGTCCCCATTTATACCGCTGCGTGGACAGATGCGGGATGATTTAATAGGCTTGGTAATCCTTTTGACTTGCATGCCGGGAGGTCGAATCGGTGACCTCTAGGTTACAAGCCTAGTTTGCTAACCCATTACACAACAGCAGCATCTGAATAACAATTCTGTCACTTAAAGGTATCAGGTCTTTAAAAACAGGCGCACGTGGAGATTGGTCTGATTTTCATGGAACTGCTTTTTGTATTTAATTTGTTTTACCGCCGCACCTCTGATTAGCACGGTTGGCTACATACGGTGCAAAGGAAGTTTAACATTCATACCACATGAAAGCATCGGCTCAGCAATTGGGAAGTTTGTAATTGAACGTGACATTTAAAAACGAAAATAGATATCGTCGGGAAGGTTTGATAGAAGCTTGTTGGGTTCTACTTTGTTAGAATATATTCGTGATGCTAGCTAGAGATTAAAAGGGGTGGAGGTGTGTCAGGTTGCTCATCTCCATATATATAAAAGGCAAAGTTGTGAATATGTGTGTCTGTTCAAAATGTTGAACGTACTTCCCGACATGCAACAAACTTGAAATTTGCCATGTGGGTACTTTCCAGACTGTACACCATGCAAAAATGAAAGAAAAAAAAACATCATCTTGGTTCTTTGGGTAAAGTCACGTAGAAGGGAAATATGTATTTCATTTTTATTTTATCATGTTTTATTTTTATTATGTTTGATTTTTATTATTTTATTATATCTCTTCTACGTGACTTTACCGAAACAACCAAGAATATGAATCCCTGCAGTCACGAAAGCTTCAAATCGAGATAAAAAATATACTTTTGTTTTTTAAAGGGGGGTGGGGGGAGGGAGCTCAATAATGCATATATATTTTTTCCACGGCAAGAGAGCTGTGACGTCAAATCTGTCACGTGACCTTCGCATGTGGAAGTGTAACGCATTGTGGTGTAGCGGTTAGCGCGCCGCGCTACGAACACGGCGACCCGAGTTCGATTCCCGCTCACAGCCACCACCGGTGACGATTATCTTAACCGGTCCTGGGCCTCCTCTAGGTCGACTCAGCCTCAAACGAGTAACTGTTGTGGTGTGTCAACATCGCCACTGGGGAGACAAAGGCGGCCGGGCGTGCTGCTGCCGCCCACCCCCCTCGTTTTTAATATGGGAGAGTGAGGAGTACGAATCCATTTCCTCTCAATATTTTTTAATAGGGCACCAATGCGGATTGTTTTTAAACGTGCTTTAGCGGCGACAGAAAGAAGGACAATAGCTCGATCCGGATTGCATTGAATCTTAACAGGATTTGGAATTGATTAACTTTGCCTTGATTCGTTAGGCTCTATTCACACACCATGCACAAGGACACGAAACAATTGTGTCGCGGATAACAATTTCTCGACAGCCAAGTACAACCAACTCATGAAAACTCTCGGGCGACGGTGTGAACATACAAAGCCACTTTGGAGAGGAACATTGGAAATCAAACACGTGTCTAATTAGGGCCCTTCTAAAAAGTCAGTGGGTGGAGGTGAGAAGAGGGCCATCGTCACTTTACGGAGACCTAACGGAGTGAGAATTTGTGCCCTCTCACATCTCTGGAGGAAATTAAGACATCCCTCGAGTTGAAATTGCAAAGGGATTTTGTGCGATCGCGATCGTGCGTCCCGTGAGGTCATTCGTCGTGAGCCCAGGGCCATGTAATTGAAACCCCTTGCAGGAGGAAGGATGTCTTGTTTCCATGTAAACATTACACACGGCACAGAGGATTTGGTTGTTCATGGTTCACCCATCTCGGACAAGCTGCGGCAGATAAAACATTTGCTAAAAACAGGAGCAAATGTTATTTTTATTATTTTATTGTTTCCCTTCTACGTGGTGACTTTACCGAAAGAACCAAGAATATGAATCCCTGCAGTCACGAAAGCTTTAAATCAAAATTTAAATGTTATTGTGTTACCGAGGTGAACAAACGGCTTGGTGTATCGTAATGAAGTTTGTCAAAAATTGGCATCTCTGCTAGTGGCCTTGAGCCAGTGATATAAATTCAATATTCTGACAGCACGTGCCTGTATCAAAGGACAACCACTTGTGTATATTAACCCTCAAGTTAAAAACCGAGCATCCCCATTCTTGTCGCTATTCGGGACATCATCGCGCCGCTCCGCAGTGTAACGGTGTCCAATTCCACACAAATATCTGCTAAATCCCCCTATTTGCCATTCACTTACGCGGTCGAATCCAAACAAAAACAAATGCGAACATTCAACCACCACTGGACACAATTGCAGAGAATGGCCCCACAGTGGGCAGAGTCAGGGCCGAGCCGACAATGAGAGGAAAATTTCCGCTATGGCGTGGAACCGAGAGGAAACGGTGAGAGGGCCTTGATGACCTGCGGCAGACAACCGACGCCATTCTGCACGAATTCACTCGCGTCCTTTTCGGTGTCGTTGGCCTCCACGGTTCAAAATGAGCGTGAGCGTGGGTCCGGTGCTCGGCATCTCTCGGTAGATCACAATGGCCGGGAATTCCACATTCCGAGAATGGACGAGGCTATTCCATCCACTGAACGACCACCTGCTTGTTAACTTCCCAGAATGAGAGGGAATGATGCAGAATTCCTTCTAATCATGACCTGCAGATGGCTGTCATGAGTTGCACTCATGCCACGTTCCCACGGCCACTTAAAAGCGAGCAGGGCTGCTTCATGACTTGGAATCGGCCCAGATTCGCTCAGAAGCCGAAACTAAACCAAGTGGACTATGTGGCCCGGTGGCGAGATGTTAACTGCCTCGTCTGGTATGCAGGAGGTCGTGGGTTCCCGATCCCGACTCTGACCCCTATATATTTTGAGTTTGCTTGTTCTCCCTGTGGTCGCATCGATTTCTCTCCGAGTCTCCCGGTTTTACCTTCCACATTTAAAATCAACATCATGCATTTAGAGTATTTTGAATGCTTTAAATTTCCACTTCGTCGAGCTATCATTTGTGGTCAGGTCGCTTCTGAAAAAGAGCTATACAGCTCAGTGGGCCTTACTTGGTAAAAAAAAAAATTAATAGTTTAAATACTCTTTGGTTCTATTTGGTAAAGTCACGTAAAAGTATAAAACAACAAAAAATAAAAATAAAAAATTCACGACGTTTCGGCCACAACACAAGTGGCCTTCATCAGGTGAAGGGACCAGACTGTCTCGAGGACAGTGCTGGAGCAAACACAGCCAAGCTTAGACCGCGACCTTTAAGCTGTGTGAGAGGAATTAAGGTGCCTTGACAAAGGAATTAGCATAAAAAATAGCATTCAATTTGCGGACTTAGCATGGTGAACGGTGTAGAGGGGGTGAACATGTGCAGACCGGCGAGGGGGAGAGGGGGAGTTTACATATTGATGGTGTGAAAAGGGAATTTAAGCAGCTGCGAAAGTTTGGGATACCACTACTTGAAAAAATATACTGTACCATTGAAAATTAGTTTAATGTTTGGTTCGATTTAGAACATCTTTCCAATGGTTGCTTAATTTGAAACATCTTTTCGGTTGAAATTGTGTCTGTGTTTGTAAATCTGAATTGCCTCGTGAACAAATCTCTGATAAAAACCCGTGGGTTTGCAACGAACCTTGGTATCGGTGAAAATTATATCGTGATCACCCACAGCGTTGTAACAGTGATCAGCTACGGCAGAAGAATTCGTTCTGCCGTGTTTCAAATCTGATTTGTGCTCGCGAATTCGGTCAGAGACATGTCGTTTCGTCTCCCCGATATAGCAGTCACCACAGGTGCAGATCAATCTGTAAACTACGGGGTACTGTAAGTCAGGAGTGACATCCTTCACGGAAGGGATCAGGTCACGGATTTTGTGTACTGTATTGAACCGGACCAGGATCTTGTGTTTGTTTAGAATTTTGGAGATCTTTTAGTAACGCCTGCTATATATGGCAGTGTGATGGTTTTGATCGGAGTATCAAGTGATTGTTTCTGTATGGAGGGAGAAACAGCTTGGCGGCTGGTACGGTCAGAGTATCCATTCCTTTTGAGGGCCAGATGCACATGTTTTAATTCACTGGTCAAGTGGTGATGGTCAGAAATGCAATGAGCCCTGTTGTATAACGTTTTGATGAGAGCATTCTTTTGCGTCGGGTGGTGGTGGGAATCAGGTTTCAAATAGGAATCTGTGTGGGTGGGTTTCCTGGAGACAGAATGTCCCAATGAGCCATCAGGTCTCCTCTCAAACAGAACATCCAAGAATGGCAGCTTGCCATCTTTCTCCACTTCCATGGTGAATTTGATGGCGGGGTGTCTGGAATTAATGTGGTCTAGGAAAAGGTTCAAAGCCGGGAGGCCATGTGGCCAAATGACGAAAGTGTCGTCTACATATCTCTTCCACAGGGAAGGTCTGAGGGTGGAAGCCTGGATGGCGTCTGATTCATACTTTTACGTGACTTTACCGAATAGAACCAAAGAGTATGGATCCTTGCAGTCACGAAAGCTTCGAATCTATAATAGTTTAAATAATTTCATAGTTTGCCCCATGCCTCACTTTTTTTAAAGGAGCTACGCACTTTCACGTCGGTTGCCCCCAGAGTCTGTCCACGATTCTCCACCCGTGAGTCAGAATTAAGAAAACCCGGTCATCAAGAGCGCTGCCCGCGGAGGTCACCTTCACGGCTTTAGTTTTTGTTTACAAAAAAACATTGCGGAAATGGACGAAATGAAAGTGTTTAGCTTGGGTTAGTGTAAGCTAACCCACGTATATTGATCGTTACTTTTATTGCGTGGAAAGCACTCTTAGACGTCCTGGCGTGAAGGGCACTCTATCAATAACAAATAATTCTGCCTGTTATTATTTAACAGTTGCGGAGGGAAGGGAGGGAGAGGAGTCAGTGGGATAGATAATGAGGCCGTGCCACGGAGCAGAGTAGCCATTCTTGGCCATCCCAAGTACAGCCCAACTAGGCTTGGGTCTGATTCCCAATGGTTATGGAAACACGGCATCAGTGTCTGTCTGTGTAAATCAGTTTTCCTGCTGGAAGATGACGTATTAAACAAAAAAAAACTGGTTACCGATTTGCCTAACAAAAAAAGATACGTCTTTAGACATAAACACAAAGTGGTTAGCTTATTAACTGAGACACGGCGGGAGCGACCACAGTTGTGTAGTGGTCAGGGGCGGAGCCACAGGGGAGGCTGGGGGGGGGCTCAGCCCCCCTTGAAATTTTGGGGAAGTCGGTAATCAGGATAACCGGATATCCGGCTGCTGCAAAATGCTGCAGGCTGCCACCTTGTGCTGCCCTACAGGCTGCCACCTCGTGCTGCCCTGCAGGCTGCCACCTCGTTTGCTGCCCTGCAGGCTGCCACCTTGTGCTGCCACCTCGTGCTGCCCTGCAGGCTGCTTGAGCGGCAGCCTTTCGAACTTATCGAACTTATTAGCCACATCAGCGGCTCCGACCTATTAATAAACTCCGCGTTCAAATCCAATGAAATTAGTTTTATACATCTGTGGCGCCCATTGGAAAACATAAACACTGGATATCTCAGAATATTGAAGTCAGCCCCCCCAAAGTCAAAATCCTGGCTCCGCCCCTGGTAGTGGTTAGCAGCACACCTGACCCCGCAATGCAGAGATCGCCAATTCCTTTCAGTCTCTTGGCGTGGCAGTTGACACAATTATTTCCCCAACGTCCAACCTATCAGTTTCAGTGGGTGACAGTTTGTCGATTGGTAGGGGTAAAGTGTGGGCACGTCCACCTCTTGCGCCTCGTCTGGTCAGTGTGGAAGAGTAGAACAGTTGCCCTGCAGAGCTCCCTCTACCGGAGGACTGTCTGTCGGCAGTGGGGTGAGCGATGAATTGCAGGGCTGCACTTTTACCGTTTTACCTCTTGCCCTCAACACGTGGGGACTTAGTGAGGCCGCTGTTGTGCGTTGGTGCTGTACGACCGTCGCCGCTGGCCAATTAGAGTCGCACGTGCCCTGCCGTTCGTACGTCCGAGCGTGCCAATTGGTGCTTTGATTCCCAAACAGTGAACAGGAAACGGTTCCTAACTTTTGTAACCGTTGGAATTGGTCACCAAGAACGCAACCGGTTGCCGGTCTACTGGGTTATAATCTCATCATCATCACATCATCACAATCCATGGGCAGATAGCCCGTAGGTGTCCACTGCACATTTCGTCATTTGTCTCCACATTCCTCTGTCTTGTGCCAATATGCCTAAGTAGTGGCACATCGCTCTGGCACCGATCTCTTGTGAGGTCATCGTCAAGCCATTCTCTGTTAGGTCTTCCTCTCTTTCCACTTACTTCCATTTTTCCCGAACAACACAATTACAATTTTTACTATTGTT
Organism: Petromyzon marinus; assembly: GCF_048934315.1. Lineage (NCBI taxonomy): Eukaryota > Metazoa > Chordata > Hyperoartia > Petromyzontiformes > Petromyzontidae > Petromyzon > Petromyzon marinus. The sequence continues at coordinate 2,466,851 of NC_133710.1, read as the reverse complement.
GTCCATCCTACATATGTGTCGAAACAGTGCCAGTTGCCTTCTCATCACTGCCTGCATCATCAGGTCATCTTCGATGTGCAGTAAAACCTTGGATTGCGAGCATAATTCGTTCCGGAAACGTGTTTGTAATCCAAAGCATTCGTATATCAGTTGTGATCACGTGACGCTCGGCAGACAAAAGTGTATGCGTACTGCTCGTATTGCTAGACCTCGCTCGTTTATCAAATTGATATTTATTTAAAATATTTGCTCGTCTTGCAAAACACTCGCAGACCAAGTTAATCGCAATCCAAGGTTTTACTGTACAACCTTTTTCTTATTTCTACCTTGGTCACTCTTTGGATCCAGCTTAGATGCAGCAGTATCCTTCTGTAGCAAGACATTTCCAGTGCCAATATCTTATCTCTGTCGGCATACGAAGCTGTACTGAGCACGCATGTTCTTAAGATATTCTTGGAGCTGATTTGCTTGATTCTCCAGATGTCGTTGAATAGTTATCACTTACCAACCGTAATATAAGCACTATCCAGGCTCAGGCTCAGCCCCATTTAGCTTCTGGGATCTGACTAGATCGGTGATGTGTCACAGGGTGAAGGATATCCTGTTCACCCTGTGACACATCTCCTGAAAAAATCTACTTTCTATGAAGCTTTCAGGAAATAGCCTTTCAGAAATTCTGCTGATAAAGCTGTTTACAAAATGGCAAAATGCAACGAGGTGGTTAAGACCCGTGGTGGTCTTGGGCTGTGATCCTGATAAATTAAAAATAATAATAATAATTTGTGCCTCTGCTTCCCAAAGACTTCTGTTCGGGAGCCACGAGTAGCCGCCGGGTTCCCCGGGGCAGAGGTTGGCCACTCGCTCTTCGTCCGGCTCTGCCGGCATGCCCTTGACTCGCACGGTCACGCGAAGGCGACCTTTCAGTCATTCGCGAAAGTGGTGGAAGATTTTGCACGCGCGCCGATTGCCATGTTTTAGACCAGAACCCCTGTACAGTTGCCTTCCAAACAACGTGGACTGATGCACCACGCTCCAACAAAGAAAAGGGCATCTTGGGGTGGCCAATAGGCGGAGTTTGGCTTCTATATTTGGTGGGTGGGGAGTGGGGAGCAGAGGTTCGCTTTGCCCCTCACCGGAATCGCAGGTGTATATAATTCATTTATTTTTCTTCTAACTTCATTCTAATCGACTTAAAATAAATCAATAAAGGTGTCCAGTTTAAGAGGCATTACCCCCCCCCCCCCATGCCCCTCCCTGCAAACTCTGCCCATGGGATAGCCCCTAAAAAATAAAAACAAAATTGTAAAAAAAGTTAAATTTCACCCTGGAAGATGACAAAAACTACAACAATTGAAAAACATCCAAAGCAATGCTGAATTGTTGTTAAGATATATTTGTGTGCTATGAAGAAAGGACATTTCCTGGATTGTCGTATTACTATATATTTACCCTCCTCAAGGCCACAGTGTCATTAACGTTCAGTGTTGAGTTTCTGTTGATGTTGGCTGTGCTAGTGCACCACTGCCTATGCAGCAGCAGCAACATCGCCAAATAATCTGTTTGGCTTTGTTGTTCGCTGCGTCTGCATGCTGCGCTGGGAAACATGACGCGCCTGCCAGCCAAGTTTAGCATCGCGCCGTTACGACTCCAGCATTGGATTGCGCATTCGAAATTGTCTCGCGAATTTCAGTAGTTTCAGTTGTGTTTATTTACCTAATTTGACAAAACATATTTTTTATAACGTAATATTGAAACCAATACTAGCATCATACGCTACCCATTTGATACATTTTGTCCGCATTTAAATAATAGGGCTTTATTAATGGAATTGATATACTGGGACACGTCATCCCTGAATTAACATGACATTTCAAGCATACAAAGGCAGCATAATTACTGGTAGCTGTAACTTCATTTCTAACACAAACATCTCAGCGGTTGTCTGCTCTGCTCCCGACAAGGCCATCGGTGAGCACCCTGAGCCAGCCACGAGCAGCCAGCCACCTCTCCACATTCATTGTAACAAAACCAAAGTTAATCAACTTGCATAAACACATTTAAAAAAAAAAATCGAAATATCTTGGCTCCGTCTCCCATATTTCCCCCGCAGATATGGCACAGATATGACAGTCAGATTCCATGAAGCTTTGTTCAACACTGCAATGACTGGGTGGGTGGGAGATTACGGGTGGGAAGGCTGTGTGTTTTGAGGCACAATGTGTGCAGGAATGCGAGCGATGTCTTTGACACAACTCGTGTTCCAATGTTACTCAACATTGGAAATCTCTGTGGTGCTCGTTGAAGCGGGCGCACCCACACACACACACACACGCGCGCGCGCGTTTGCGCCCACTCCATCGGCCCTGTTTGGAATGTACTGCCTGCAGCTGCGTGACATTTTGTGTATACTGACCCAGAGGCTTACAAAGTCAGTGATGCATCTGTTTTTCGTCAGGCAGAAACAAACACGGTCATTCACATAATATTCCCCACCAAGGCCACTTGTCTACGGAGTTATGGCCAAATTCGGAGAAATACCTGCAGACTATCGGATAAAAAATAAATAGCAATTACATTTGTTCAGATTCCGTATGCAGCACAGAATATAATGAATGTCCTATGTTGCTCTGCAATGTGATGCTGGGTTGTACCGCGTGTTCGCCGTGATGTCCGACGTTTTGCTTACACGTGCCGAGAGCATCTCCGGGAACTGAGCTTGTAAAAAAGTTCCTGAAGAAGCTTCCAACATGTGGAGCGTAAACGTCGGACAACCTTGCCGGAAGAACACGCGGTATGACTCGACAGGACGTCGGGATGCCACACAGCACAACCGCTGCTAAAACCTCCGCAGTAACAGTTATTTATTATTCAGAAGATCCTCAACTGAGTCTCAGCTTCAACGTGACTTTACCGAAAGAACCAAGAATGTGAGTCTCAGCTCCCGCGTAAGGAGGGCTCTGCTTGGGACGATTTGTCGGTTTCTTGTTGAGTTTCTTTCGTGTGTGGGAGAGGGAGAAGAGTGTCCGGAGAACACCCACACGGGTGAGGAAATCATTTTCTGGTAACTGCACTGATAGGTGGGGCAGCGAATTTGATGTATCCATTGTAATTGATATGAATTAATTAACCCCCCCCCACTCTCTGGTCTTCGCACCTGATTGGCTCACAAGTGACGACATCACATCTGACCCAAAAACAACCTCTATTATGGATAATATTGGTCACGAAAGCCTACGACGTGTTAAAAGATATTTCCATTAAGTGGCCATTGTGGCATCCATGCAGTTTTCTGCTGATTTGTATGGGGTTTTTTTCATGAAACACAAGCAGAAAGACAAAATTTCACAAACATGAATCTGACCCCAAATCTCATGGTTCTTGGCTATAAACATTGGGCAGTTCGCCTTCACTGGTGCAAGCAAGCCTGACTCTGCCAATGAGACAATAAATGTTGCAACCGGTCCAAGGTTTACTTGTGTTCAACCAATACTGCTGAAAATGTGCACTCCCAAAAGGCCGTGTGATTGATGAGATGTTGTTCTATTTGTTCACGTGGAGAGATCGATATGTGAAGGAGATGTTTGGTCTGCGTATTTATTTTTTCACCTAATCTCTTTTGCAAGGAGCGCCTAAAGTAAATGAATAGACAACATTATATTGCTGCTCTGGCGTGTGTGAAATCACTTTTCTACTGTGTACAGCCATCATCCAGCAGTGGACATTTCGCATTCCTATGGCTAGGATGGGTTTCTTCACACGACACTGTAGGACCAGCCGATTGTTATTTGAGTCGATGATTCTTAATTGAGAAATTCCATTCTGAATTCGATTCAGATTCTAACTCCCCTCCCCACCGCCCCTCCCTCCCAAATAAACTGTTCTTTCAAATCCTTTAGTTTGTTATCTATGATGTATTATTGCTGGATGAGCACAGCACGAACAAATAAATAATTAAGTGAGAACATTTTAAACCGATGTACAGAAACAGAATGGACACGAGCTCAAGGTTCTGAACACTACGTGGCCCCTGACTGTTACTCAAATACGTTAGGATACCTACGTATAAATATAATGAAAAAATGACAAAAGCATTAAAAATACTGACCAATTCACGCAAACTACTTTGTTGAAAACTAGCCAGTGAATAATAGTCATTCGCACATGTATTTTCACATGCTCTCACTACCACGCGTCAATATTTTATCTTTCAGCTACAGGATGATATACAAGTATGGGAAGAGTCACGTTCAGCTGTTGAGCTCCTCTATGAAGCAACCTCTCCTCCAGATTTGGACATCACTCTGCTCTCTCTCGCTACTCACGCTGCTGTTTGCCCACAGGGCACTGATACGTCGTGGACTGTGGGCAAACGGTATCGCATTTATGTCCGCGCATGGTCTCAATTTTGCGCGTGACAAAATAAGCAGTCTTTATATTTAGACTGCAGCAGGAATCCGATGAGCTATGAAGCTCTTTTTTTCACACATTGTCCAGTATTGGGCACGGGCTCGGAAATTTACAATACATTAATGTTTTCCGTTCAAAAATATAATTGCATTGGTGCAATGTAATTACTTGTTACACGTGCGGTGAATTACATACTTGCATTTTATTTTGACCACTCGCACAGAGAGACATTTTAAAGATGCCAATTTTTCTCTCAGAGGGAACATTCGAAGGTGTTTCCACGTGAGCGATGCTGCTTTGTTTGAGCGCAAGTTATTTTTTTTTAATGCCACCTTTCACATTGTTAGGCGTTTCATCTCGGACGAAAAATAACGTCGCACAGCTGACATTTTCGAAATTATGGCCGTTGCTGCTGATTTCGAATTTCACCCATCCTTTTCAGCACGTGATTGACGGCAGAGACTCGACGGAGCCGATATGATCGAGTGCACAGTAAATTCGTTTTATTCCGTAACAAGTAACATTCAACATTTCAGATGGTAACTTACAACGGGGGAATTATAATGACCGTTAATTAAAGAAATAGCTTTTTTATATTAGAAAAAATAATTGTGTCATTTCGGTTGCATGATTAGGAATATATTGTGGGATTGTAATCAACTTGGTGGCGAGATGTTAACTACCTCGCCTTGTTTGCAGGAGGTCGTAGATTGGATCCCGACCCTGACACCTGCTGTATATTTGGAGTGTCTCCCTCCCCGTGGTCGCGTTCATTTTTCTCCGGGTCCTCCGGTTTTCCCCTCCACATTTAGAATCAACATGCGTTTAGAGTATTTGGCTGCGATACATTTCCACATGATACGCCACTTCGTTGCGCTATCATCTGTGGCCAGGTCGCTTCTGAAAAAGAGTTATACAGCTCAGTGGGCCTTAACCGGTAAAATAAAAAAAGAGTTTCATTTAGACTCAATTTCCTACCAACAATAAAATCGATTCCGTAACCAGCAACGAGAATCGATTTCAATGGGAACGACTACCACGCGCCTAGGATTCTTCACTGCTGACTTACCAGCGAAACATCCGGCAATTGGCCGACACGAGTTCAAGGAAGCCTCACTTTGCCGATGAGTATCTGTGGGATACCTTTTTGCCAGTATCAAAAATGATGGGAGAAAAAAAATCATTTACCCTTTCTGGCAATAAAGCAGGAAGTGTTAAGATGTTCAAATACCAAAAAGATACCTATTACTACTTGACATCTATGATAAAGGGCTTTATAGCTCGTTGGGTTCCTCCAGTATAAATAAAGATTCTGATTCTGATCCGTCGATGAGACAACAAGTGTTGAAACTGGTCCAGAAGCTTGCGAGGATAAAACCAACACTGCCGATGAGCTGCAACCATAAATAGCTCGGGCAGCTGATGGGTTGTGTAAAATTTTTTTTTTACCATTTACGTGGAGGGCAGCATTTGGGACGGAGGCGTATTTTGTCTGCTCATTTATTTTGTGAGCAAATCTCATTGCCATTTTTATGAACATGCTCCTCAAGGACGCGTAATTATTATTTCGTGTTGTTTCCCCGTAAAGGAGTAGTTACGTTACCGATTCTAAATTCCAGTGGCTGGACCCAGTTATGTGCAGGGCCACCGCCGTTGACAAAGTGGTAATCATTTACACTTTATTGACCCCGTAGGGAAAGACTAGCCCAGTTGAACCCTGACCGTGCTTTGAACTCGTAGGTATGCACTCTCAACTGCAGGGTACGATCATATTAATCCCAAGACAAAACGACAGAAACAAAAAAAAACCTACCAGCAATCAACAAAGTACACATGCGCAAATGAGTATGTTATCAAACCATTACAGATGTTATGTCGAGTCCTTATATGGGCGCCACGGTGGCGAGATGTTAACTACCTGGCCTGGGTTCGATCCTGACGTCTGTACATTGGGAGTTTGCATGTCTGTCTCCCTGTGGTCGAGTGGATGTTTCTCCGGGTCCTTCGGTTTTTCCCTTCACATTTAGAAACGTGCATTTACAGTATTTGGCTGCTATAAATTTCCACTTGTAAGCCACTTCGTTGAGCTGTCATTTGTTATAGCCAGGTCGCTTCTGAAAAATAGCTACATAGCTCAGTGGGGCCTTACCTGGTAAAACACAAATAGTTTAAAAAGCATTATAACTATGCTTTTTAAAAGTAAAAAAAACATCCATTGCCTGCTTAACTCATCAGCTGAATTACCTTAAAAAAATCAAGGCAGAGTGCCTGGACTCAAACGTGCACGAGGCAGCACTCACCCTGACTGGCAGCCCTGAGACAGTGGTGGCAATTCCACATTCCTATGGTGGGAACCACTGTCATTTCTAAACTACTATTTAATTTGACCAGGTAAGGCCCACATTGCTCTTGTTTCACAAGCGACCTGGCCACAAATGATATTATTGCTTAACAAAGTGGCCTATCATGCGGAAATGTAAAGCAGCCAAACACTCGAAACGCGTGTTTCTAAATGTGGAGGGGGAAAAAATCGGAGAACAATCCACACGACAACAGGTGAGAACATACAAGTCCAAATATACAGACTTTGGGGTCGGGATCGAACCCACAAAGTCCTGTATACCGGGTGATGTAGTTAACATCTCTCCACCGTAGCTCTCCTAAGCATTGGTTCCTCCTGTGCATAGATCCGTAAAGGTCTGTTAGCTGTAGAGAGAGTGAAAGGCTAGAGGCCTGATGCTGGAGGAATACTATACGGCTGACCACCGTTCAGCTGCGAACCGAGCACTCCCATTCTATCTTGGTAGTCGCTGCAAAAGATGCGGCGCTATTAGCGTCTGACCTTTTCCCAGCGTATTATTTTACAAGTTTGCATTTTGTGTGGCTGTGTGCGCGCGTGTGTGTGTGTGGTCGTGGCGGATGGATGGCTGTTCCCGCTAACGAGGAACGCTCACGGAGTGTGACGCTCCGATTTCAACCGAAGATGTGTACATTCACAGTACACACGGGTGATGAAACGAGGATTGGTTACAATGTCCCCTCCTTGCATCTTTCATGGGCAGCAATAAAAGAATGTCCTCTCGTCCCTTCACATCATTCCTATCCCTTCACGCACACACATCACGTGTAGTTTAGCTGGTGCTCTTCGAGTCACCGTGGCGATCAACCCTCTCAACCTGATTGAGTTTTTTGGGGGGCCAATTTTCCGATCGGATGGCAGTTAATCTTCTGACTCGATAATATTTCTAAGTAGTCCTATTCCGAGCAGTTGAAATCTATTTTTTGCTCCTTCTGGTCAACTTCTGGGGGGATATATAAAATGTCAAGGGGCGATTAACAACACGCTGTGAAACCAGAAACAGATAAAAAAATGGGCTGTGATACAGATTCCACCACAACAACAGAAATAGCCCAGCCATTGGATGTTTACTTCTTCCACATGTGGAAAGAATTTGCCCGGAAAGTATAATTTCATGTCAGAATATGAATCTTTATGTATACTGGAGGCAATCCGATGAGCTATAAAGCTCTTTTTTTACAGATGTTATTTTGGATCATCTGGGTGTCAATCTCTGCCTGTGTGATCTTTCTAATCTCCAGTCCCTCACACACAACCCAGTTCTCAGCTCCTCGACGACTGAAGAATGTCTCCGGGTGCACGCGTGGTTCAAAGCGGGACATCGATCCACAAGTCCAAGTCACATCTCACGACAGTTCAATATAGGTTTTTAAAATGGACATCTTCTTCTTCAAACAAAACTTCGTCAGAGAGTTGTGGAGGACGGTGTGGATGTGATGAGGTCAAATTCATCAGATGTGATGTTGCCCACTGTGCGTGGCTTCTGAGCCTCTCTCGCTTTGACATTAGTCTCCACTCTTTACCCCCATGAGTTTGAAATGTGAAATTAATCAGCCCATGGGTCAGGAGGGCCACAGAAAATGTCACCAAATCCTGTTCCATTACCACGTACTGTGTTAATGTACAAACTGTGGTTGAATTAGGGGCATCATGCCCTGTGAGTGTCCCTTGCAAGTGGCATGTACAGTGAGGGAAAAAAGTATTTGATCCCCTGCTGATTTTGTACGTTTGCCCACTGACAAAGAAATGATCAGTGTATAATTTTAATGCTAGGTTTATTTGAACAGTGAGAGACAGAATAACAACAAAAACATCCAGAAAAACGCATGTCAAAAATGTTATAAATTGATTTGCATTTTAATGAGGGAAATAAGTATTTGACCCCCTCTCAATCAGAAAGATTTCTGGCTCCCAGGTGTCTTTTATACAGGTAACGAGCTGAGATTAGGAGCACACTCCCCAGGTGTCTTTTATACAGGTAACGAGCTGAGATTAGGAGCACACTCTTAAAGGGAGTGCCCCTAATCTCAGCTCGTTACCTGTATAAAAGACACCTGTCCACAGAAGCAATCACTCAATCAGATTCCAAACTCTCCACCATGGCCAAGACCAAAGAGCTCTCCAAGGATGTCAGGGACAAGATTGTAGACCTACACAAGGCTGGAATGGGCTACAAGACCATTGCCAATCAGCTTGATGAGAAGGTGACAACAGTTGGTGGAAGAAACACAAAAGAACTGTCAATCTCCCTCGGCCTGGGGCTCTATGAAAGATCTCACGTCGTGGAGTTGCAATGATCATGAGAACGGTGAGAAATCAGCCCAGAACTACACGGGAGGATCTTGTCAATGATCTCAAGGCAGCTGGGACCATAGTCACCAAGAAAACAATTGGTAACACACTACGCCGTGAAGGACTGAAATCCTGCAGCGCCCACAAGGTCTCCCTGCTCAAGAAAGAACATATACATGCCCGTCTGAAGTTTGCCAATGAACATCTGAATGATTCAGAGGACAACTGGGTGAAAGTGTTGTGGTCAGATGAGACCAAAATGGAGCTCTTTGGCATCAACTCAACTTGCCGTGTTTGGAGGAGGAGGAATGCTGCCTATGACCCCAAGAACACCATCTCCACCGTCAAACATGGAGGTGGAAACATTATGCTTTGGAGGTGTTTTTCTGCTAAGGGGACAGGACAACTTCACCGCATCAAAGGGACAATGGACGGGGCCATGTACCGTCAAATCTTGGGTGAGAACCTCCTTCCCTCAGTCAGGGCATTGAAAATGGGTGGTGGATGGGTATTCTAGCATGACAATGACCCAAAACATACGGCCAAGGCAACAAAGGAGTGGCTCAAGAAAAAGCACATTTAAGGTCCTGGAGTGGCCTAGCCAGTCTCCAGACCTTAATCCCATTGAAAATCTGTGGAGGGAGCTGAAGGTTCGAGTTGCCAAACGTCAGCCTCGAAACCTTAATGACTTGGAGAAGATCTGCAAATAAGAGTGGGACAAAATCCCTCCTGAGATGTGTGCAAATCTGGTGGCTAACTACAAGAAACGTCTGACCTCTGTGATTGCCAAAAAGGGTTTTGCCACGAAGTACTAAGTCATGTTTTGCAGAGGGGTCAAATACTTATTTCCCTCATTAAAATGCAAATCAATTTATAACATTTTTGACATGCGTTTTTCTGGATTTTGTTGTTGTTATTCTGTATATCACTGTTCAAATAAACCTACCATTAAAATTATAGACTGATCATTTCTTTATCAGTGGGCAAACGTACAAAATCAGCAGGGGATCAAATACTTTTTTCCCTCACTGTATATAGGGTGCCACAGTGGCGAGATTGTTAACTACCTTGCCCGGTATGAGGTCGTGGGTTTGAGCCCATCTCTGATGCCTGTATATTTTGAGTTTGCATGCTCTCTCTGTGGTCACGTGGATTTTTCTCCTGGTTCTCCGGTTTTTCCCTCCACATTGAGAATCAAACACGCAGAATGAGAATAAAATAATAAATTGATAAAATAAAATAACACAATAATATTCTCACGACGTTTCGGCCACAACACAAGCGGCCTTCATCAGGTGACCAGACAGTCTCGTCCCTTCACCTGATGGAGGCCGCTTGTGTTGTGGCCGAAACGTCGTGAGAATATTATTGTGTTATTTTATTTTATCAATTTATTATTTTATTCTCATTCTACATGACTTTACCGAAAGAACCAAAGAAGATGAATCATTGCAGTCACGAAAGCTTTAAATCGAAATCAAACACGCGTTTAGAGTATTTGCTTGCTGTAGATTTCCACTTGATAAGCCACTTCGTTGAGTTATCATTTGTTGGCCAAGTCGCTTCTGAAAATGAGCTACATAGCTCAGTGGGCTTTACCTGGTAAAAATCAAAATAAATTGCTTGTTTGAGTTTACGTATTGTGTAAAGCACCCCCGTAGGAACCCACACGGGTATCCTGTCGGGCACAATGACCATGTTACCACCCCAAAGCGCTACCCCAGCACTCAAATGCTTCCACGAGCCACTGACACGGACGGTAGTGACTCCTGCAGTTGTCAATGCAATCAACATCGGAGTTATCAAATGTGATAAAAATTCATCAGTATTTATAACAGAACCATATCAAAAATGCAGTGAACACCGTAGAAAGGTTTATTTTTGTTCATATGTAATCACTGTTATGATTACTTTGATAATGACAGATATAGCTACGTGTACTGAAGCACGTGCGTGCGATTGAGAAGTGCTATTGAGCGTTAAATATGGGCACAACCAATACAAATAGGTATTGTGGAACGCGTGAGTAATGTTGCATCTGTGTGGAACCTATTGTGAGAAGCAGGCTGAGTTAATGCTGGGCTCGGTGACAGAGTGCTGTGTTGTTATAATTACTGTCGAAACGTCGTGCTTGAATTGTAAATGTTGTCGGTTTACTCTCCAACTCACCGGTGTGCTGTACTAGTAACGAATTGGCTTGTTTTGTTTACGTGACAAACCTTACTAATTGGCTGTGTTGCGTGGTGGTGGGTTTAAGGACACATTTATTTTTACGCGATCTATCCAAAACAATCCCCTTTATTATGGATTATACAGACAGAGCTGAGAGTATCAGTTGAACAAGTCCATCAATTCATTTACACGTTCTAACCCAAAACCTCTGTTATGGCGACATTTATTTTAAACCCAAAGGGAAGGAAAGCATCTCTCAGCTCAAGCCATCGTGGGTCAACGCTCGCGAGAATCAGTGACTTGGAACCAGTGCTGGAAATGCAACATTCCTATGGCAGGGCCCCAATCTCTCTGTTAAATGAACTGCCGTCCAAAATCTGCCGAGGGCCACTTGAGAGTTATTAACTGCACGTGGATGAACATGAGCAGACAGGTACCGAGGAAACAATGAACATTGGGCCAACATTGGTGGGCCAATGTCAACGTTGACCCGACGTTGTCATGCTTACTTTCTTTGCACACCGTTGTAATGGCATTGGGCTACAGACGTGCTCGCCACGTCAAAAATTTGGGCCTGACGCTGAGGCTTCTTCCTCATCTTTCGCACGAGCGACTACGTGCCCGCGGGCCACCGAGTGCAGTCATCGCTAACGGAGGAGGTGGCCTCGCCAGCAAATCAGCATCAAACCTGTAGCCCAACAACAGCCGCCATTCGCCACCAAGTGGCGGGGATATCGCCATGGCGCTTGTGCCAGGCCAGGTGCACTTTCAGGCCACGTGACGTATCGAAAGCCCGCTGGCAGGAGATCATGGGACAGACCCCCAGGTGCCATGGGTTGGCCGACTGAGATGACTGGCAGATGCACCACCTGTGCCCCCTACTGTGCCAACTCGCTCTGTTTTAGCTACCTGGTGCTTTGCTCGTTGTTGTGAGCGTCGCTCCTCTGCCCTCCGCTGTTGTTGGAGGGCGACTGCCTCCAACAGCCCAGTAGCGTCCTTCACGAGCCTCCTCCACAGACGCCGATCTTGACACCGCTGGTACCAGTCATTGGCAAGTCCACTTAGGATCCTGCCAAGTTTTCGCAGGAGGGGCTGATTCACTCTAGTAACTCACTCACCAGCAGTCAGTTGCCACCATTTCACTCTTCTATCGCTACTACCACGGTTGTTATTCCCATGAACTTTACTCCTCAATTCTATAGCCGACGTTGAGGACTTGGTCTATCAGGCTGACTTTTGTTTCATCCACACTGCATTTAACCACCACACTGTAGGTCACAACAGCAATCAATTATTCTATTTTAGATTTGAAATGTGTGTCCAGTTGCGTATATTGCAGGGGAAGCGGTGGTGCAGGGCTCGGAACAAACCTGAGTTAGAGTCCCGCTCACGATTGTTAACAGTGGCGAATATTTTAACTGGTTCTGGGCTTCCCTTTGGTCGACTTGGCCTTCAGTGATTACCTGGTGCAGTGTGTAAACATCGGCCCTGGGGAGACAAAGGCGGACAGTTCGGGTGCTGGCCACCCACCCAGTCTCAATGGACTGTCATTGTCAAAAATAAAATGTATGAGATGAAATCTTCCGCTTGTTCCTGTTACGTAATAAAACATTTATGGAATGGCATTTTTTGGTACACATTTCAGGGCCACAATAAAAAAAAATGGTTACATCTGGCTACTTTGCAATGACAGGTTTTGTCAAAGAAAAAAAGAGTCGTTTTAGATTCACACAAATCCTTGCAGTCGGTGTGTTTGTAAGTTCAAGATTGATCGTTAATAATAGTTGCCTTCCGTAAACAGGTTTAAACTCCGCAGAATCCCATTAAGTGAACGGCAGCCGTAACTCGGGCATGTGACGAGTTATTTCACTTGATTGTCCTGTATTTATCTGGCGAGGGCACGTTTAGATCAACGATCGCCTTGTGCAAGGGAAGCGTGGTTAACTGCAGTTGTGGGGGTGGTAGTTATAATAATTATTATCAGTTGCTGTAGTTGAAACGTGTGGGCGGTGGTCGGAACTGGAATATGGTGCTATCTCTTTTTCGCATTACTCATCTCGACATAGAACGACAACTCTAATGTTATATTCTTGGTTCTTTCGGTAAAGTCACGTAGAAGGGAAACAATAAAATAATAAAAATATTAAACAATAAAATTCTCACGACGTTTCGACTGCAACACAAGCAATCATTATCAGGTGTGAAAACCACAACAAGAAAATTTGAACAAATTTGAACAAATGTTCTTGTTGTGAAAACCACAAGTATTATGATTCCTTGTAAAAAGGTTTCAGTTTCGTTGCAAGAAAAAAGGGGAACACCTCTATTATTATATATTGGTACTGGCAAAGGAGGTCTAATGATGTACATCTTGATACCGGCAAAAAGTGTCCCATAGATATCGCTATAATTTAACATTGCGGTGATTGAGCTGGGTGTTTGAATGCGGAGTAGCGGAGTGGCACATCGCTATGGTGTCTCCTTAGCAATTGTGAATCGCCCGTTGAGTCGTTATTCTACACTCCATTGTCTGTACACGGCCACCAAAGTCGCGCTGGAGAGTTTCAATATTTTCCATTTGGGCATGAAGCAAAAAACGCGTCTGCGGTGGTTCGTGCTCATGTGGATTATGATGGCCCATAGGCTTCGTGAAAAGTTCAGAGCAAGCTATCTTTTACTTTAAGTCTTTCGTGAAGCTTTAGTCGGGGACTTCTTGTGAGCTCCATTGACATCAGCGAACAAAAATTAACTCTCGTAAATGAGGGCATAGGGTTCTCCCTCATGCGCTCTGCAGCATTGGGTAATTTTCTAGGGAAATCAAATCGTGTGCGGGAATGGCATTTTTTTTTTATAATCACGACAGTGCAAATTTGTAACGCGCACAATATTTCACAGACGCAAAAAAAATGTGCTGTTGTCTCTGAGGCACGGTGCCAAGCTCGGTGACGTTCGACGGCCAGGCAAGGAGAGGTGGTGGCCTTTAAGTGCCTCTTAGAAGTCGGTGTGGATCAAACGCTGCTGTCGCTGCTGCTGCTGTGAAGGTGCAGCAGCGGTACGATGACCGTGCTCCAGATGGCCGGGAGCTGCCACGGAGAAACACGATGCCTGGGCAGTGACAAAAGCTGTGGACTTCTGGGTAGAAAAAGAAACTCATTTTCACAAGCGACTTGGAGCGTTAAATCGTCGACCCCTCGCCATTGAGCCAGTTCTTTTCAGAAAGTGTGCTTTTTTTTTCCCTAAGCCTAAATCCAAGTCATTCATTATCACATTAGAATTAACCTTATTTTGCTACAAGGTGGTAAAGAAGATTAAACTTGCATTGTCCAGGTTATCTGGTTAAATATAAAACAAAGCATCCATGGATTAATAGCTAATCCAACCCTGAGGGTCAGAGTAGGATTTATCTTTCAATTAATGGCAAAACAAAAGAAGCTGTCCATTTACTTATTTACATCTTTAATTGAGACAGTAATTTATTTACTTAGTTTGGCTTCACATAATGAAAGTTTGTAGAGGGCTTGGTGTGAACGTGGGTCAGAGTGGTCGCAGTGCAGTGGTTAGTGCACGGCACTATGAACCTCGAAACCTGAGTTTACTTCCCGGCCATGGCTAACATCAGTGGAGAATCTCATCCGCACAAACCCACACCGACCATCGTGGTGAAGTATGGTCAAACAACCGCTATGACTGACAATGGCGTAAGCAGGCCTTCTTTCAGCGGTGGATTGGCAAAAGTTGTTATTCTGGTATAAACTCAGACTTTCTGAAATTTTATAACATATCTATCACAGGAAGAAACCAAATATTTTTCAGTCTCTCGTTCTATTAGCCTTCCAAACTCCAGTATCAGACTCTGATGATGAAACCCTGAAAGTAGAAACGGGTCAGAAATTTGTTCACAAAAACAAAATATGCTGGCTACCATAAGTGTGGGAGTCAATCGGTCCATCCACAGTCTTAAAATATTGTATATTTTTATGGCGGTGCATTATGGATATGGGTTTATTTCTGAACATATACAGGGTGGCCCAAAATTCACAATGCAGCGTTAGATTTATTTTGACAATGGCATGAAAACATTTAAATTGTTTATTCTTGAAGTTAAATTGTAACTTATAATTTTGAATATCTATTTTTCTTCTTCCTTTTTCAGGTAACATTTAAAAATGGCAAACAACATTTACTGAATTGAGACTGAACTGATGAATTTTAAAAGATTACAACTGTAATCATTTAAAAATTAGTCCTAAATACATTTAGAAAGAGACTGCATACTTGCATTTATGGAAGTCAATTTGAAAATATGTTAAAATAAATTAAGTAACCCTACGTGATTTGTTAAAATAAACATAACCCTGTGCTTCCCGACTTCTGGGCCACCCTGTATACTGTAGATATATATAGGATGTATGTATGTTGAGCTTCTTTCGCACTGTATGCAGCCAACCATGATTATCAAAGGTGTGGGGGGGGGGGTAACAAATTAAACGTAAAGCAGTTCTCAAGAAATTAGTTTCCCATCTAGTGCATAGCTTCAGTCTCTTCCTAATACCGTAAGGGAGATTTTTTCCAGACAGCCGCAGAAGCTCATCTGAAAGTGCAGGATGCAGTGACCATCTTTGTTCGATGGCTCGCCAAAAGCCGCTTCGAGGATGGATCGGAGTTCTTGTTAAAGTTTTATGCTCCTTGATGAGATCAGCGAGGTTTTGTGGGTTCTAGAATTTGAAGCTTTCGTGACTGCAAGTATCCATACTCTTTGGTTCTATTCGGTAAAGTCGCGTCGGCAAAATTAGATTTTTGTTGTTTTGTTTTTGTGCCTACGTGATTTTTGTGGGTTCGTTTGTGGCAAGCACTTTGTGTGTGTAATAAGTGTGACCCTATTATGTATTTGTTTGACAACCAGGAAGCTAAAGCAGGTCGGGGAGCACTGGACGGACACGGTCGCATCTTGCAGTACCCGTCACGCCACGTGCATAAGAATTTTGTACACGCTGCAGCTTGTTCATGTTTTTTGCCAGACGTCCCGTAGAGTAGTAAGTTGCAATAATTACAGTTATATCCATTGAGCCTTGTCGAAACTATGCTACATGCCACCGTGTTGGCTATGGCACGACTCACTAGTGGTTGAATGTGTCGTAGAACCCTGATGTGAAAATTGCAGGACCTGACGATCATTTTCACGTGGTGATCAAATGACATATTCTGGTCGAGTATAGTGCCGAGGCGATTTAGACGAGTAGCAAACTTAATCCTCCCACAAATGTTTTCGCCTGAGCTACGACCAAGCAGAACCTCCGATTTGTCTGGATTAATTGGCATTTTGTTTAGTGCAAAGTGCACCGATCGCGTGCAAGTCTTTGAAGTTCCCGAGGCTCTCCCTATCGAACTTTAACTTCACTGCGGGGTGCAATTTGTGTATCATCAGCATATTGATGGAATTTGATGTCATGCGATGAGATGACATCGGTGATCGGAGAGACGTAGGTTTGAGAACATGAAGGGCCAGGGGACAGACCCCTGTGGTACGCCAACTTGGCACGGCATTGGTGATATTACCGTTCGTCAAACAGCTTGACGAACTGTGATCGACCATGCAGGTATGACTCAATCGACCCCAGTGCCATACCCAATACACCGAACCTTGACCTTAGCCCCCCGATGAGTATCTCATGGTTGATGGTGTCAGAGGCGGCTAAATTCGAGGTCAACCAAAGCTGTGGCGCACCGGTCATCCATGACCTTGTAGAGGTCATCCGTGATCTTGTAGAGGTCATCCATGACCTTGTAGAGGTCATCCGTGACCTTGTAGAGGTCATTCGTGATCTTGTAGAGGTCATCCATGACCTTGTGGAGGTCACCCGTGATCTTGTAGAGGTCACCCGTGATCTTGTAGAGGTCATCCATGATCTTGTAGAGGTTATCCGTGATCTTGTAGAGGTCATCCGTGTTCTTGTAGAGGTCATCCGTGATCTTGTAGAGGTCACCCGTGATCTTGTAGAGGTCATCGGTGATCTCTAGGAGAGCCGTCTCAGTGCTGCGGAACTTCCGGTGTGCCGACTGCAATGGGTTGAATCTGTCCGTCGCAGCGAAGTGGGGAAGTAACCGCTTCAGACCACGGTGCTCCATAACCATTGGCATCGTACTCGGGTTTGAGATCGTGCGATAATTTGCTGGGGGTGGAGGGGGGGGTTCACTTTGGCTCAAGCGAACTTTTTTTTAAAGAGCGGTTTTACCCGTGCCTTTTTTTGAACCGCTCTGGGAAGCGTCCCCTCGCCGAACGAAATATTTTCCAGGTGGACAATCGGCGGCGGAAGCACGATTTGAGAATCGACAGTGTGGACGTAGTCGAGCGGCGATGTCTTTATTTGTCAGCCGTGCGATGAACATCGACACCTCTGCCACCGACGTGTAGGTGCCAGGGTCTCGAGTTCTGCATTGGTTCCAGGGTTGATCAAACTCAGATGGCAGACCGGGAGAATGCGTTGCCTTCAAATTAGAAACCCTTGCCTTGTTACTCTTTGGTTCTTTCGGTAAAGTCACGTAGGTGAAAAAATTATTAATAAATAAATATTGAATATAAAAATATAAAAAAATAGAAGTAAATAAATCACGACGTTTCGATTGCAACACAAGCAATTGTCATTCACTTCAGTAAAAATGTCCTTGCTGTGGTTATCACACCTGATGATGATTGCTTGTGTTGCAATCGAAACGTCGCGATTTATTTATTTTATTATTTATATGCCAATATTTTTTGGATCCATTAATTATTTATTTTTCGCCTGCGTGACTTTACCGAAAGAACAAAAGAGTATGGATCCTTGCAGTCACGAAAACTTCAAACCTTGCCTTGTTATTTTGGTAATTACAAAATATGCTGGCGGTGTTGAGAAACCAGAGTGAAAAAATGTCCATTATGAAGGTGACCACACTACAGCTGAGCCTCACATCTTACTACGGTGCAGAGATGTTAACTACCTCGCCTGGTATGCAGGGGGTCGTGGATTCGTTCCCAACTCTGACGCTGGGATATTTGGAGTTTGCGTGTTCTCGCCATGGTCGCATGGATTTTTCTTAAGGTCCTCTGGTTTTTCCCTCCTCATTTAGAATCCAACTGTAGTTGGCTGTTATTCCATTTCCACGTGATAAGCCACTGCGTTGACCTATTATTTGTGGCCAGGTAACTTCTAAAAAAAGAGCTTCATAGCTCAGTGGGACCTTACCTGGTTAAATAAAAAAAATTGTTTAGTTTTAATATATATATAAAAAAACTTTACTGTATTTCCTTGGAAACAAAAAATACCATCCCGTTGAATCCGCCAACTGAGTGGGAAGGTGTAAAGCTAAGGGATGGAGGGAGGGGCGTGGGTGGTGTTGTTAAAAAAAATCATCAGTGGAGAAAAAAAATGAGAGCGCGGGGCGTGGGGGGCAGCTTATTAAATCGGTGTTTGCCCTTGACCAAATGTGGCCTCATTGTTCGGGCACCACAAAAGAGGGCGGCGGACGAGGTGGCGGTTGCGGCGAGATGGCTCCCAAACGAGCCGCACCTACCTAGCGCCGGTAAGGGATGGGAGGGTAGCGGGAGGGGTGGGGGGGGAGACAGCAGGTGCCCCCCCCCCGCCCCCCCCCCAGACTCGCCAGCACTGAGACAGCGCCCGCTCACATTCCACATTCCCACCCTCCCAGGACTGAGCCCGCCTGACGTGCGAGCTATGCTCAGCCTGCGCTCATCGCTGCCTGCCGCTCAGCAGGGCTCCTCCCCATCGTGTTGGGTTTCGGCTTTGCATTGCTCGAGACACAGCGGCTGATCCGAAGGTGGTGGGGTCGGGTCGGCCCCCCCCCCTCCCCACCTTGAAACCCGGAGAATTGGTAGCGATATTTAGCTGAGGAAATGCATTTGTTTTAATTTGTGTGTGGTACTACTTCTGGGGCGCCACGGTGGTGAGCTGTTTACTACCTGGTATGGAGGAGGTCATGGGTTCGATCCTAACTCTGATGTCTGTATATTTGGAGTTTGCATGTTCTTTCTGTGGTCTCGTGGATTTTTCTCCGGGGTCCTCCGTTTTCCCCTCCACATTTAGAAACATGCGTTTAGAGTGTTTGGCTATCCATAATACTGTACAAGTGTTTTTTTGGGTTAGATCGCAAAAATATATAAATGTGCCGTTAAACCCACCACTGCCCGACAGCCAATTAGTAAGGTTTGTCACGTAAACAGGACATGCCAATTCGTTACTGGTACAGCACATCGGTGTGTTGGAGAGCAAAGGCACAACATTTACAATCTTAGATTGTAATCTCAGATTGTGAATGTTGTGGCTCAGATTGTAAATGTTGTGGCTTTGCTCTCCAACACATCGGTGTGCTGTACTCGTAACGAATGTTCTGTTTACTTGACAAACATTACTAATTGGCTGTCGGGTGGTGGCTGGTTTAACGCGATCTAACCCAAAACACCGGTTTTATGGATGATATTGTCGTGAAGGCATACGTCTTAAACAGTATTTGGCTACGATAAATTTTCACACAAGGCACTGCTATCATTTGTGGCCAGGTCGCTTCTGAAATATAGCTAGGCAGACCTTACCTGGTAAAATAAAAATAGTTTCTAGTAGTTTCAGTTTAACAATCATTACATTTCCAGACCGCCATCGTTACCTCTCTCAGGAAGTTACTCGATCCGCCTCTGGGTTGAGATCAAATCGGAAATCTAGAATGAGTAAAACCCAGCACAGTGTCGCATATCCGTCTCTCGCTGGCGGACGTGTCAAATAGAGGCCGAGTATGTGATCGTCTATAGTTCATGACTCGTACAGGTTACTGGACAGAAAAAAAAGTGCAAACTGCTCTAAACGTGGGGTAAGTGCTTTGTGCTTTACTCTGCTGTAGAGGTGAGAAAATGTACGCGAAATTAAGAACAGAGGACAGGATGTTATAGAAGGATTTGTGAACGTTCATACAGAATGACAGTTACACTGTGTGCACAAAAAAGGTGCTCGCTCACAACACTTGCCCCTACAGTCTGTTAAGGCTTAATGGGGGATCTTTGTCTTTGTACTGGGTGTGGGCAGTTACTTGGTCAGAGCAGATACACTGACTTTGTACTTCATGTGAATAATAATAATCATGATGATGAGTTTGAGATATTCTCTTATATAGCCTTATATAGATTGTGATAGATTATGATAACTTCAATTGAAAGCTATTTTTTTTTTACCAGGTAAGGCCCATTGAGCTCTATAGCTCTTTTTTATTACACGCTTTCTCTTAACTCACTCTGTCTGTTGTTGTGTCCTCAAATCTTGTAACTCAATTTTAACCCACTTCCCAATGCGGTATCGACTGCAAATTTGGTATACTTATGTCATACTGATGACAATACTATATTCTATCATTAAACATTGAAAAAAATATTTGTAAACATTCTTTTTTACATGTTATGTTTCGGCTTGGGTCTAATTGTCCACGCTCAACTGACGTTGGCTGTAATTGGCCACGGTCCCCTTACGTTGTGGCAAGCTTCGGGGCCACTTCCTGGAGTCGTGGAGTTCTGCCATTACTAGTACATTTAATAAAAGCGTGTTTAAAAAAAGTTTTTAAAAAAAATATTACTTATTAAGAAGTGACCTGGCCTTCGCATCAAAATACTCTAATTGCATATTTCTAAATGTGGAGAGAGAAACCGGAGGACCCGGAGACAAAATATACACGACCACGGGGAAACATGCAAACTCCAACTATACAGGCGTCAGGATCAGGATTGAGCCAACAACCTCCTTTGCACCAGGCGAGGTAGTTAACATCTCACCACCGTGACGCCCATAATTTACCTTTTGGACTCCAGACTTATTTTTTGAAATAACAGCGATTGGCTGCAATTCCCTGTGAAGAGAGAGCAGCACTTCACTCACGACCTGAAGAAGCAGGGTTCACACCCCCACTCAGGTGGTCCATTGGATCTATCACCCATCCTGGGTGAATAAAAGTAGTGGGAAGTTGGTGGTATTTTATTTAATTAGAGAGACTGGTGCCCTGGAAGATGAGACTCGCTCCCACCATAGGAATGTGGAATTTCCACCAATGGAGATGAGAGCCACTCAATTGCTTATATGGAGAAGGTGGGTATGTGTTGGGATGTGCCTGTGGTGAGTTTAGTATGTTGATTATGTCTACAATTGGATATACACAACTGCATCACAGGTTCAAAGCAAACGTTATCAGGGGTCACACTTATTCTAAATCCCAATTATATATTTTCAATATATTGATCTTGGTTGGGAAATTCTCCGTTATGTAATGTGGGTGCTAATTCAAATAATTTTACGTGCGATACGGAATAAATAAATAAAAATCTCCACTTGGTCATATCTGGATTCAAATTAATGACGTACATTTCGCCCACCGTTTAGTAAACAACTGTTGTGTAGTCTGCGCTCCATCAACAGAGGACGGAGAGCAAAACTCCATGACCTTTCGCTCCTGAAGCCCTGTCGTGTCGTGGTGGCGAGCAGACCTCAACATTGGCATTTAGCTCCTGAACATATTGCTGCTGCCATACGCAGGAATAGGACAGCACTATTTTCCTGTATCACAATTCGCATGTTTAGAAAAAAAAATCACGGTTCCAACTACCGATGTGATCCGGCCGTTGAATGTACTTGTTAAGTTCAGTCCAAGGTCTCTCCCCTTGGTGTGAATTATATACATTATGAGACCGATGATGCTGGGACGTGGTGATGGAATCGCCGCTCGCCATTGTGGTCAGGCAATGAAATAACATTCGGGGTTCAAAACGACGAGGCTTAGTGAGTGCACGTTTAATGGGGTGGTGCTCATCTCGAGATTGGCGTCCCAGAGCCAGGGATGAAAAATTCCATATTCCCATGTTGGGCGAAAGTCTCTCGCGCAAGACAATCACTGACGATGCGTTGATAGCGCCTTGTCGGTGCTGGAAAAAAGCGCCCCGCAAGTTGCCTCTGTGGGTGGGCTTCCTCTGTGTTAGTCTGCTTTTGAGTTCACTCCCCTCGACTGGGCGAGGCGAGACGCCCGTCCTCAGTCTCGTCGCGTGCGGCGTCAACTCTGAACAGCGAGCCGCCTCGCTCTCCCGCGCCCGCCGCGGCGCTTACGACGGCGGGAAACAACAGCAAGGCGGCGGATTCTTTCGTGTGAATATATATTTGCCCTGTTGGTCCTCCCCTTCCTCGTTCTCGCGCGCTCCATTGCACTGGGATGCTGTGTGGGCCTTCCGCCAACGCCGTCTTTGCGTGGGTGAGCTAAGACGGGTGTGACCTGCGAAGATTTAAAATCCACCCATCTTTCAAACCGCCCCTCCATACTGCCACCCACTCCCCAGGGCCCTCCCCCGTGCCAAAATAAATATATTTTTTTATAAGAATCTAACCTTTTCGCCACCTCCTAATGCCTGCGGCACAGCCGGCTTTGCTTTGTGTGTGTGCTCACAAAAAGAATTGTTTGTTTGTGTACAGCAAGGCAGCCTCGCTGAATTCTGTTTACCGATTTACCCAGCTGGGGGAGGGGGCACAGGTCCACTCATACTTGTAAGGACATGAGTTCAAACCCAGGTCAGGGGTCGACTCGGCACATAATCTCTGTTAGGATTGGTAAAATGAGTACTACTTTGTTAGGAGCCGATCGTGGTTTTCCTCCTAGAAAGTCGTTCTGCATTTGTTGTGGAGCAAAAATGCCTTCTGCGTTTACGCGTGTAAATATTAAATACGTTATAGCCTCTCGGCTTTTCCAGATAATATTATCAGTCGGCGTTGCCAATAGCATCTGGTAACACATCAGCATTTCTTTAACAAGTCTGACTCTGCCGATGAGACCCAGAAGGTCGAAACCGGTCCAGAATTTACTTACTGTACTTAACCAAATGCTGAGAGATAATATTGGTCTGGGAAAATCAGTCATTCAGAACCCTTAATTTAACCCGGAGATGAAATAAACCCACTGAGACGCATGAAACAACATTGCCTCATTTGCAAGGGTGGACTAAAAAAAATATTTTCAATCACACGTGAAGACACAGAAACGGAGCTTTTGCATATGTTTTTTCATACTATGGAAAGCCTGCCCACCGCCCATATACGAATGAGGAATTTCCACCACTGGCTGCAGGGGTCCCGAATGGAGTTGAAGCTCCGCCGATGTAGGTGGAGGTTTTTTTTTTGTAACGAGCGATGGCCTGGGGGGGGGGGGGTGGAGGCGGCGGGGGGGGGTGGGGGTTTCCTCCGTTGACCTCCACGCGAACCCACGGCCTGGTGAAAGGGAGGTGGTGCCATGGAGGCTGCGAGGGCTGACACGTCCTGCCGCTTTGCTTATCCAAAGCGGCGATTGGGTGGAGCAGACCCCACCTCCTCACCCCTCACCTGGCGTGTGCTGCGCTATCGTGGCGCAGCCTGTATGACCGTACAAAAGAATAATGTTTCACAATGACACCGGGACTTCAAACACGGGGGGTGGGGGATGCCTGTTTCGTCTACGAAGCGGCGGTGGCTGCAATATGCGGGCTCTCAGGGTTGGGACAAATGGCTCGGCGCTCCACACCTCTGAAAACGGTGTGGGTCTGTTTTGGTTTCTTTTCTATTCAAGCATTGAACAAAAAAAATACATTTTTTTTTCTGTGTCACCCATTCGCCCCGCCCCGCCAACCCCATATCTTCTGTAGAAATAAAACACAGAAGCGTAGCATTTTCATCGTCCACATTTCTCTACAGCCTACAGCAGTGTTTCTCAAACTTGTTTGGCACGCGGACCGCTCAGCCGATGCAAACGTTTCCGCGGAAAACCACCCAGCCCCCAATACCCCTTGTGACAAAACGCATTCACCCCTCTCTCTCTAAACGCCAGTAATACAAAATTATGCATATTACCGGAACGTAAAAACATTTTTCTTTTTAAGCAGTTATAAGGTTTTGATTTAAAGCTTCCGTGACTGCAGGGATTCATATTCTTGGTTCTTTCGGTAAAGTCACGTAGAAGGGAAACAATAAAATAATAAAAATATAAAACAATAAAATTCTCACGACGTTTCGACTGCAACACAAGCAATCATCATCAGGTGTGAAAACCACAGTAGGAATTTTTTTTTAAAGTGGCGGGTTTTTTTAACGTTAGCACCACGGAGAGCGATTTGGCAGTTATTCAGATGGACGAGTCCATCTATGTTCGGAAAAGAGGAGGGGGGAGACGAAAATAATGGATGCGGTCTGAAAGCCACCGTAAGCGTGAACAATCAATTAAGACCCGAAATGGTTTATAAAATCCTTCCAATTATTGCTAAGCCAGAATCCATCTCGGTTGAAATTGTCTGTGTTTGTATATGTGGATAGCCTCATGAACGAATCTCTCATGGTAGCCAGATGGCTTGCAAAGAACCTCTGTCTTGGAGAAGTCAATGTCATGTGAGCTTACTGAATTATAACAATGATCTGCCACGGCCGAGGTGTTGGTCCTACCGTGTTTAAGGTCTGCTTTGTGTTCACGAATGCGGTCCGAGACATGGCGTTTGGTTTCTCCAATGTAACTACTACCACAGAGGCAACTTAGTTTGTAGATGCCAGGGTACTGTATGTCCGGAATCACATCTTTTACAGACGGAACCAGATCACGGATTTTATGTAATGTTTTGAATCGGACCTAGATCTTGTGTTTATTCAAGATTTTGGAGATCTTTTTTGTGATCCCCACAATGTAGGGTAAAGTGATGGTTTTGAAAGGCTCGTCAAGAGGGTCCTTCTTCATGGTTGGAGTGATAGCTTTGCAGATTGTGTAGTCGGAGTAACCATTAACCTTAAGAGCTTGGTGTACGTGCTTGAGTTCACTGGCTATGTGTTCCTGGTCGGATATGCATTGGGCTCTATGGTGCAGAGTCTTGATGAGGGAATTCTTCTGGGATGGATGGTGGTGGGAATCCGGTTTCAGGTAAGCATCCATATGGGTAGCTTTCCTGTAGACAGAGTGGCTCATTGAACCATCAGGTCTTTTTTTTATTAGGACATCCAAAAAAGGTAGCTTGCCATCTTTTTCGACTTCCATGATAAATCTGATGGCTGGGTGTATGGAATTGATGTGGTTGAGGCATTGGTCTAGAGCAGGCCGACCATGTGGCCAGATGACAAAAGTGTCATCCACGTACCTCTTCCATAAGGTTGGGCGCAGAGTGGCAGTCTGGATGGCGTCAGTCTCAAATTTCTCCATGAAAATGTTGGCTACAACCGGAGATAGGGGGGAGCCCATTGGGGTGCCCTCAGTTTGTTTGTAGAAAGTTCCATTCCAAGTGAAGTATGTATTGGTTAAGCAGTGTCTCACCAGGGAGGGTACCTCAGTGTTTAGTCCTTGATGGTGTCAGGTGCAGGAACTTTGGTGAATAAGGAAACTACATCAAAACTGACAAGCAGGTCGTCTGGGGACAGGGAAATACCCATGATTGTGGATACCAGGTGAGTAGAATTTTGTACTGCAGAGGTGGTTTTTCCAGTGAAAGGCCGCAGGATTTCAGACAGAAACGAGCTAGTTTGTAGGTGGGGGAGCTGATAGTAGAGACGATGGGACGAAGAGGTGTATCAACTTTATGTATTTTTGGTAAGCCGTATAATCTTGGTGGCCTGGCAGCAGAAGGTTTCAAAGAGAACTGTTTGGTTTGATGCGGTTGAATCAGAAATGATTTTGTTGGTTTGTATGACGAGGCTGTTGGTGGGATCTCTTTTTATTTTTGTGTAGCTGCCATCGTTGAGTAATTCTTGAATTTTGTTGTTATATTCTATTTTATCCATGATGACAGTGGCATTGTCCTGTCGGCTGAGAGGATGACAATGTCATCCATCTTTTTTAATTTATATAATTCAAAACGCTCATCCTTGCTGAGGTTGCTAGCTGGCATCTTAGCGTTTTTGAGGGTTGCAGCGATTTCAGATCTTGCTACGTCTGCAGCGAAAGAACCAAGAATACAGTTATACGGCTTTTGTTTTACCTTTTCAAAGGGGGGGGTTGAGGTGGCATTTAGATCTTAGCGTTAGGGTAGTTGAATCAGGGCAGTTTACCTAACTTCGGTTATGCTTAAATATAAGCCAAAATATAGTGTCATTATTGTGCGGATCAACCTACGTTTGCACCGCAGCCCCGCGGGCCACCTGAGGGCCATTGTGGACACGCACCTCTGGGACCGGGCAGCCCGCTCTGAGAACCTCTGGGCTAGAGCAGCAAACAAATACCCAGACGAGTCACACTGCAGGCAAATGGCAGGGGAGGTGTAACGATGCGTCCGATTCGTCGACAAGCATCGAATCTGAAGCTCGCAGTGTTGTGCAGGGTGGTCCAGATGTCTTGTGACCCCCCCCCCATTTAGTGCTCGAAAACGTAATATTTGTTGGTACTACCAATGGGTGCGAAAACAGAAATTAATAAGCAAAGGAAACAAAATGAATTTAGGGGTCAATTAATTGAGGGGGGGGGGGAGGGGGCACAAGACATCTGCACCACCCTGTAAATGCATCTGTGTGTGTGAATTATTTCCATGTAAATTAAATGTGACGTGGTTCACTTAAACACGTGGCTCGGTCATTACGACGCCGGCCCACGTCACCTCGGAGTCCGGTCTCGGCGCGCGGCGCATCGTCGTCGTGACCCGGCGGCTGCGACGCTCTCGCCACGCCTCCCGGGGAACGCCGAAGCGAAGCGTGCGAGGGCACCCCCCTCCCCCTCCCCCCTCGGTGCCGTGCTCTCTCGCCTCGTTTGCCGTGCGGCAGGCCGGTGCCGTGTTGAAGTGCGAACTCGCGTCCCCTCTGGGGAAGCGAAGCCAGCCGGGAGGAGAGGCGGGGATGGGGGAGGCGGGCAGCCCATCTGGGTATTTCTTGCAGGCGCGGAATAACCCATCTGCGCGGAGCGCGGAACAACGGCCGGCTGTGTTCGGTTTTTGCCGCACGACGATTAATCACGGCCACGGGGGTTCATGAAGTGTGAAACGCACTGAGTGAACGATGGGGAAAAGGAAAAGCAATACAATTTGGCCGAGTTTTGCTCCCTTTTTTTCACCTCTTGCCATGGTGTGTGTGTTTTTTTTCTTCTTCATATAATTCGCAATTCGCGAGCCCGCCGATAGCCTTGGAGGCGCACGCTCATAATTTTAGACCGGGTTGGTGGAACAGTTCCATCACGGCGACTCGCGATGCAGAGTTGTGAGGTGGCCAATGCAATGGCTCTACAGCCCGCGGATTATTATCCTTTCCGTACAGTTATTTTTCGGGGTGTTATGCCCTCGAACGCAGAGCGCACGGCGCCACCCAGCAAACGATTAATAATATTTTAGGATGATGCATTGATGGAAATCTGGGTCATGCGTGGTGGGGTAAAGTGTGGGTACTCCCACCACTTTCAAGTTGTCTGGCCCATCGTGGTCAACATTTTCCTCTAGAGGGGCTCTTTTGTGTTTAATTTGTTGTCCTTCTCCCGCACCTTCGATTACCACGGTTGGCTACGTGCGGTGCGAAAGAAGTTCAATGTACGTACGTAGTGCTGCCTGTAGCGGAGGCCTCTCCGCCGACTTAGGAACCAGCAGGCAATTTCGGGGGTGCACCTTTACCCTTACTCTGTTTCTGTGACCCAAATTTAAAAAAAATTGCGGCGTCTGCATGCTTTGCGGGACGATTGCGGATTTGCTGGAGTTGAAATTAGATTGAGTCTGGACCTCCTCCGGCTCGACTCTGCCTGAAATGAACCTCCAGCGATAACCCTCTCTCTCTCCCGGATACGTTTTGTTCTGTTTCGAGTTGAGGCCACGGCGGATCGTATCCTATCACACAGTTTGTTCGCTGTTTACGAGAACCAACCAGGATGATACGTTCCAGCGGGAGCAGAGTGATGATGTAATGGCGCATGTGCACACACTTCCACTGAATAAATAACTAACGATAACTCACACAAAGCATTGCTGATTTAAAGTGCCCTTTGAGGAATGCTGGGAATCTGGTCACGTGATGCGGGCAGCCAATCACGAGGGATCACATAGCTCGAAACAGCCGTAACAAGGCTGCTGCTGCTGCTGCTACTACAGCGCCACATGACGAAGGCTGAAGTATAAACTACAGTGCCGTAGTGGCGCGATGTTGATTCCCTCGCCTGGTATACAGGAGGTCTTGGGTTTGCATGTTCTCCCTGTGGTCGCGTGGATTTTTCTCCGTATTTTGTTCCTATAAATGTCCACATGATAAGCTTCTGAAAAACAGCTAAATAGTTCCGTGGGCCTTACGTGGTAAAATAAAAATAAAAATATTTAGTTCAGTTTAAATCACCAATCCGGTGATGCAATGGTATCCTGAACTTACACAGGAGCCTTTCACCCCTTCCCACCAATGACTAGCGTGGTGAAGTATGGTCAAACAACATCAATGACCGACATGGTGTGTCGGGAGGTCTACAACCAACAGTGGATTGACACAAGGTTGTAGTTATTGTGCTAAAATAAATATTTCAGAATGCAAAGTTATTATGAATGTCGAGATGTGCCAGCGTGCAGACATTTAATGTGCAGTAATACGATTTTCGGCGACTGCGACGCTCATTGTCAGCCGATGAGTTGGCGCCAAATCCCATCCCAACCTCTTTGATCCTCTACGTGTTCAGGTCTCATCGGCCAAGGAAACCCGAAGAAAACCCACTTTTGCGAAGGGGCAACACTATCCCATACCGATGGGACAGGTGGAGTCAACATTTTTCTGTGCCGCATTCTTTTTAGCCAGCCAGGATATCGGCACCTCTTGTTGACGCCCTTGGGAACAGAGTTTTGCAACATTTGCGTGACGAGAGTGCTGGATTACAGTTCACGTGCCAGCGTAGCTTCCAGCACCTTCCCGGCTGAAAGGGGACTCCAAGTTTACGGACCGCAAGGAAGCGTTCGCTCCCAACTGTTGGTGAGTTGATGGACTTCATCAACTGATACTCCCAGAACGTGTAAATATACAGTAACTGTGTCGTTACCCACACAGGCAATGGGTAAGGTTTGTCACGTTTAAAGTTTCAAGTTTCATTTATTAGGTTTAGCCCTGTGAGCCATGCGGCTCTTAAGTCGGGTGCAACCGCAACAAACAAAATTTGAACACAGAACATCTTAAAGCGACAACGCGTAACAGAAACATTCTGGAATAAACCAGCAAATATTCCACACAAAAAAAAAACGTATTAAAACGCTGTGTGCAAAAAAATCACGTAAACGTAAACAAAACGTGCCAATTAGTGACTGCTTCAGCACACCGGTATGTTGGAGAGTAAACCCACAACAAGGTGCGGTCAGTACTGCGCGCCTATCGGGTGCGAAGACCAACGAGGGGGTTAATTTAGTCATCTAAATTGCAATGGATGATGTTCATCTGAGAATGTGCAGTAGCTTTAACTGGTTGGGTTACTCACAGTTAATCACCATACTGTGGAATGCTTTCAAGTTCAGTTTGTTGTCCCTCCCCGCACCTCCGATTAGCACGGTTGGCCACACACGGTGTGAAATAAGTTTCAACATACATTCTGTTGATCTGAAAAATATGCGGTACATATTACCGGTTGGATTAGTCACCTTTAATCAACATGGTAAAATGCACAGGCATGGCAATGAAACAGTGTATTACTTTTCGATTTAAAGCTTGCGTGACTGCAAGGATTCATCTTCTTTGGTTCTTTCGGTAAAGTCACGTAGAATGAGAATAAAATAATAAATTGATAAAATAAAATAACACAATAATATTCTCACGACGTTTCGGCCACAACACAAGCGGCGCTGTCCTACCAGACAGTCTCGTCCCTTCACCTGATGAAGGCCGCTTGTGTTGTGGCCGAAACGTCGTGAGAATATTATTGTGTTATTTTATTTTATCAATTTATTATTTTATTCTCATTCTACGTGACTTTACCGAAAGAACCAAAGAAGAAGTGTATTACTTAATAATATGATTCCAAGCAGCAGCACTACGCCTTGTAGCTATCAAACAAATGGGACCATCTTGGGCACAAGAAAGCTGTCTTGCAGGGAAAGCTCCTTGTGAATATCCCTGGGGTTTGATCTTCCACAAGGCTCACGGTCCATCCTAAATCGCGTCCACTACACAAACCATGGCAGTAGATGCGGATGAAACCTGATGCACAAATGGAAGGAAAAAAAAACCTCTCCAATAGTGTGCGACTGTGGTCATCCAGAACACACCGTACGACGTATAATGACGCAATGCCCCGATCCACAAATACGAAGGAGACATCATCACAACGATACAACTCCGCTGTTCGTGACGCAGTTATCTGGCTTTGACCACCCGAATTGTTAAATTGTGGTTGTTGTTGTTCTGCGGCTACATGAACAGCCACACGACAATGAGAAGACGAGGAGACCTGGAGTTAATTGTGTGAAGGACTCAACCCAAAAGAGGCGAATCAACAGGGTAACACGCATAACCGCATGTGAATGTATTACACAGAAAATGATGTTTCTTCTGTGTGAACCACACCCGTTCTCAAAGGCGTTGGCCAATCATGGCGATCATGGTGATTATAATTCGAGAATTTGTCATTGGATGCGCCCAATTGCATCCGTTTGTTCAAATTAAGTGTGAACGCAGGACCGCGCGTGCGTGTGTACAAAAAGTGTGAGCGTACTGCGTGAACACAGTCATAGGAGTAAACATACACGTGTCGGTTACACACCTAGTTGAAGGCAACTTTGGAAAACAGGCACATCACCACCCTCAACTCCTTCTACAACTCGAGCAATTACTGTATAAGCAGAAACGGTCTTTCTTCACGGTCATCAATGAGGTCTTTAAAGTCAAAATATAAAACAGAAATCTCCATGAGACCTGTAAACATAATAAAAGAAATTGCATTGTTTTTCATGTTTTGGACTACAGTACCACCCAGCGTAGGGTTCAGCAGTTGTGCTGCTATACAGCTCGGGTCAAGCCACGTGTTTGTCACGATGTCTGACGTTTCGCTCCACGTGCAGGGGAGCTTCTTCAGGAACCGAAAACAACTGAATAAAATTCTCCAGAATTTTGAACGGAATTTAGTTCCTCCTAGAAGCTCCCACCGCGCGGAATCGAAACGTCGGACGTTGCTACGGACGGCGGCACGACTCAAGAATACGACAGAGGGGAGCCGCACGACGCAGCCGCTAAAAACCTACGCAGAAGCACCGCGCGATCTCACGCGGTCACTGGTGGACGGGCAGACACCGTGAACCTTATGCTCTTTATTGCGACCCGGGGGGTTGCTTGCACTGAAACCCAGGACCC
Source organism: Petromyzon marinus (assembly GCF_048934315.1). Lineage (NCBI taxonomy): Eukaryota > Metazoa > Chordata > Hyperoartia > Petromyzontiformes > Petromyzontidae > Petromyzon > Petromyzon marinus. The sequence continues at coordinate 2,435,336 of NC_133710.1, read as the reverse complement.
TCGGCAGTGTTGCTTTCGTGCCACGACACAGACATTAAACGCGTGCCCGCGGGCCACCCACCCGGTCACAGTTGCACGCCCATCCCTGTGGAGGGGGCGGCTGTCGAGCCACTTGCCACCAGAGTGAATTGAACTCGCGTTGTCCGCGGCCACGCGCGGTGCGCCAGCGCCTCGTGATGATGTCCGCTCCAGACCAAAGTGTGAGCAGCGCGCGCGCGCAGGGCAACGCGGCCGAGTGGCCGCGCGCGCGCGCGCGCGCGTGAATTGTTGGCTCGCTTAATTTACGGCGCAGACGAAGAGAGGTCGGCGTGACTTGCCTTCTGTTAGGACATCTTTTTCGCCTTAACGTTACACACAGCAGCAGCAACGACAACAACAAAAACGAACATCCCGATGATTTACATTTGCGGTGGCTGCGTCTACGTGGCCCAGCTGATACTGCACATACGCGGCGCTGTTGTTTTACGACGTCGTTAACAGGTGCCTGCTCTCAAACTAATAGACAGGCACCACGGGATGCAGGGTTTTTTCCCCCCTCTAAAGCCGCTCGTGGAAGCGAATCGACCGAAGGGACAGGCCGAGGCGAAGGTGAACCCTTTGAGTCTATCCTTTCGGTTAAATATTCTATATAAATAAACCGGCCCGAGTTAATGATTCGAAACCCAGTGTGCGCGGTGACACTAAGCCGCCCGCTTATCTGCTTGTCCAGTTTAAATATCCTTTAAGACCCCTTGGCAAGCAGCCCATTGTGTGTTGGCGTTAAACTCCGTTAAGGTCAAATCAATCGGTGGTGTGGTGTGTGTGTGGGGGGTGGGGGGCGCGAAAGCCTCGGGTTTCTTTTTGTTTGATTCCACACGCGCGCCCCTACTCGTCGGAACGCATCGCCAAATGTTCGCCTGAGATTCCGTCGAGCCGCAAATCCACGGCTCGCGGTGGCACGCCGAACGCTCGCGGGTGAGAAGCGACATGAATAATGAGGTGGGCCCCGGCCTGCATCAAGTTAAGAGGGCTCACGACGACGATGGCTGCTTGAGTCGCTTGAGCGCCGAGCCAACGCCCGATTTCTCCTCTCTCTCTCTCTCTCAGATCTCGGATTTGAATCCGGAGCATCCACCCGTGATTAAACCGGCCCCCAGGCATCATTGGCCGCGCAAACAATACTACATTGTATTGATTTGTGTTGTTCCACCTAATCCGACCTCATCCAGCTCTGCAGGGAGGGGATAACGATGTTAAATTTATATATCGGGCGATGGATGTGCGGTGAAGCACTCATTTCAGAATGTCAAAGAGAACGCGATGCTGGGTCGAGTGCTCGACTCGGCAGTCAGAAGGTTACGGGGATCAAAGATCTGGAGGTGGTTCCGTTCGGCCGATCATCTCCGGATGGCCGAGAACAGAAAAAATATCGTGGTGTCGGGAGCCATCAGATGTTTTCTTGCGCTAAAGATTGGTCCCCACCATGAGAATGTGGAATTCTCACCGATTGCTTCGGGCCGCCAACAGAGAGGCACTCTGTCTCACTTGAGCATCACCGTGGGTGCAACGTTATTTAGGCTTCGACGGAATCCAGTTACATCTGATGATAACCCATCAGCATTTGTTTTGCAAGCGCAGAAGTTAACCCGAGCGTCTGAGTAATTACCTCCCTTTCGAGAGGGAGTGAATACTACGTATGGATGTTGAACTTCTTTCCCACCGTACGTAGCCAACCGTGCTAATCGGAGATGCGGGGGAAGGTCAACAAAACTAAACGTAAAAATCGGTTCCAAAGAAATTAATTTTTAATCTAGATTTAAATGTGCCTAGATCCAGTGGCTAATTGTTATTATTTGTGGAGTGCTTTTGCCAAATAAAATGTCATGATGAAAAGCATAATAATGTGCCTGAAGAATAAAGTTTTCAATCATTGCATATTACCTGGCATGGCTTAGAGATGGGACGCATGGACACCGACAAATACGAGTGGAACAAAAACTGAAAATTGAGCGCAGAGCGCAGAGCGGTGCACGCTGGGAATTGCACTGAGAGGCGGAAAGAGGACACACTCCGTGGATGGAGACGTCGCTAACTGTTCGGACAAGTGAAATTGGGCTTGGCCAGGACATGTCTCTGCAAGGGATGATGATGACAAGACGACACTGGTGACAGGATGACAGCCAAAGGAAACGGAGTGATGAAATGAGCTTTATTTTTTCAGAAGCGATATGACGTGTGCATCTTGGGAACGTGACGGATGAGGATGACGTGGGGGAAGTCTTCATCCAGCAATGGATAAAACATGGCTTGCGGCTGATGATGATGATGAGAGTGATGTGTATTTGGTCGGTGGGGTTTTCCCTCTTTGCAAAAGGAAGATTATGAATCACACTCAGATCTCAGCTGTGGGTAAATCTGCATTCATCCATGCTTGCATGCAGACACGCACGCACGCATCCTGATTAGGGTAAACGATTGCATTTAAATGAAATGTTAATCTGCTTAACTCAAGGCTCTCTTTTAACTAAAATGTTAAAACCCCGATAAGAGTAAAGTTCAAAATTAACTCTGCCCTTTAAGTGTTTTTTTTCGCTCACGCACAAACTTGCTGAGGCAGTGTTTGTTGACAGTTTGTCCCTCCTGCAGCACGAGAAGAGGGCCCCACTGGAGCAGAGCGAGCGGCTCGCAAACGGGGTGGTCGTGAGTTCAAATCCTGGTTTGGGGGGCGGGGGTTTGGATCAGCCCATCATTCCTCTGGGGTCGATAAAATGACTCCTGCTTTGTGTGGAGAAATCAACGGTGGTTGTTCTACGTATCGACCAGGGGATCGGAAATCAAAATAACAGGAAGAGCCGTTTTTTTTTTCGAATTTTGGTTAAAAAAAAACACTCAATACAGTAATTTCCTCGTTATTCACGTGGGATACGTCCCGCAGCTGCTCGTGAATAGCACATTTTGTGGATAATCTATCTTTTTAACGACCTTAAACAAACACGTAAACAAGCTATTAAATACGTGGACATTTTCATTCTAACTCAACATTTTTAAAATTGGTTACAATGAACATAAGGTAATTAAAATGAGTATTAGAGTATTCTTGGTTCTTTCGGTAAAGTCACGTAGAAGGGAAACAATAAAATAATAAAAATATAAAACAATAAAATTAACGTTAAAAAAACCCGCCAACTTTCTTTCAAATTTTCTTGCTGTGGTTTTCACACCTGATGATGATTGCTTGTGTTGCAGTCGAAACGTCGTGAGAATTGTATTGTTTCATATTTTTTATTATTTTATTGTTTCCCTTCTACGTGACTTTACCGAAAGAACCAAGAATATGAATCCCTGCAGTCACGAAAGCTTTAAATCAAAAAATATTAGAGTATTAAATAATAGTTTCTCAACGAACTTATCTTTATCTCATCACATTCTCCCTCGATGCAGCAGTCGTGTTGTAAGGGTTCCAGATTCGCGGATCGTCAAAATCACGCACAGCAAGTTTGTGAATAACGTGTGTCATTTTCAAGAACTGCAATGCAACCACGGTGAAAACGAGACGGTAGTAGCGTCACAAAGCGGCAGTCCTTAAAGAGCCGTAGCTTGCCGCTCAAGAGCCGCAGGTAGCCGACCCCTGGGATCGACTCGCCACCCCCTGCCATGGGAATATGGAATTTCCTCCACTGGCCCAGGGATGTAAATAGGAGATGAGCGCTGCCTCATTATATATTTGCGCAGGAAATCACTTTTGGTTTCGCTTATATTACCTTCGAGTCGGTTACCCCTTTTTGTCACAAATGTGCGTAGCTTCGAACGTGATTCTGCTCCCGTAATGTCACAGGCAAGTGCTCGACTCATAACCAGGGGGTTGACATCGAGGTCAAGGGTCGACTCGGGCCGTCACACCGCTGGGGTCAATAAAACGAGTTGCATTTTAAGGGCAGTCGACAACAGTGGCCTGTCCCATTAACAAACTTTCCCCCGCCAGAGGAATGTGTAATTTGCATTTATTTATATTTTAAACATTTATATGGCAAAATAGACACCAACAGTGTAACAAAAAAACTATAAAAGTCACGAAAACATATTTAAAAAAAGAACACCCCGTGATAAATCAGGCACAAGGAATAATTAATGGTCTGAACCACAAATGATCCCAGGAACGTTTAAGTCTGGACACCAACTTGAGAGTCTACCAGTGCTGTGTTTTGTCAGTTTTCTTGTTGTTGTTGTTGTATATTGCGAAGGCCTTGACATTGCTTCAAGCTGGTTTGTATCGGATATGCAGTCCTTCCACCACGTGATTGCCAAAGGTGCCTTCTTGGCATCCGGTGGTTCTACTTCGTCAGAAATGTCACCGTCGGCATCGGCGCCCGGTGGTACTGACGATCGAGAGCTTAGTCCGAGAGAGATGGCTGTGGTTGTCACTTTGTGGACGCGTCGCCCCGTCTCGATGCGCACACTCCAGCGGCGAATTGCGCTCGCTCCGTTTTTGGCGTGGGTGGCGGTTCGAAGGTGGACCGCGACCTTGGAAGGAATGGCGCCGCTCACGTGGTCGGCCCCCTCCGTGATCCGTGGATCAAGCGGACCACTCGAGAGAGACGCCGGTGTATGGCAGCCAAGAGCAGTTCGTGCGAACGCAGCCGCGCGAGGTCACACCTTTGACGCCAGCGGTCATTCGCTGACGATGCGCGATCGCTGAAGGAATATTAATGGAATTTTCAAAATTAGCAAAGCACGCCAGTGATACTGCCCCCCCCAACCCCACGATAAAATAAATAAATAACTAGGTGTACAATTGCTCAATTTTTTTTTTTATATATTATAACTCATTGAAGATATTTCACGAAATAAGGAACATTTTAAAATTTCTTTCCCAAAAAGGGAGAATCTCAGGGGCGAGGCGACGTTTCGAGGCTGGCTTTAAACAAACCCGCTTTGCACAGTAACACGTCGTCCGTTGTTTTCAACGTTTGCGGTTTTGCGAAGTGCGAGTTCCGGGAGCGTCGAAGGGTGGGCGGGGGGCGGGCGGTGGTGAATTTCACATCTGTCCAAACCCCGCACGCGCGTCCCCCACGTTGAATGTGGGCGCCACGGTGGCGTGGTGTCAACAACCCCTCGCCTGGTATACAAGTGGTCGTGGATTTGAGGTTTTCGTGACTGCAGGGATCCATACTCTTTGGTTCTTTCGGTAAAGTCGCGTAGATATAAAACAAAATTAATTAAATCACGACGTTTCGGGCGCAACACAAGCGTCCGTCTTTTTGCCCGCCTCGGCAGTTGTTTCTTGCTGTGGTTGTTCCACCTGATGGTCGTGGGTTTGATCCCAACCCTCGACGCCTGTTGTATGTTTGGAGTTTTGCATGTCCCCGTGTCCCCGTGGTCGCGCGGATTATTTGGTTGCCATCCATCACGACACGAAGAGCCGGGCCGCTTCTGAAAAAGAGTCGCATAGCTCAGTGGGTCTTACCTGGTAAAAAAAAATAATTTCACTTTTCTTTTTCTAGTTGTCCTTTCCCCCGCACCTCCGATTAGCTCGGTTGGCTACGTACGGTGCGAAAGAAGTTCAATATACGATACGTACACACACACACGCGCATCCCACACCACCATCACAAAGGCGTCAACAGACAGTGTGCAGACGGCCAGACGGTGCTGTCCGCAGTGCACTGCTGTAAGGCATCGGGGTTCCTCTTACTCTTCACTAATGTACGTATTAAAAAAGGTGTTAACCAGCGGAAAGTCCTATTGATTTCCTCCCTTGCTGTGCGCCGTTGCCATCGCTATGTTTCTTGTTTTTTTACTGGAGGTCGGTAGATATGAGGCTCAACGAGAAATCTTTAGTCGTAAACGGTGCCGTGAGCTGCACTGTAATATCTCCTCGCGCTCTTGACATTTTAAATTCTGTTGGTAATCGATCAATTTGTCTGGCGGTGGTGGCTACGCACGTGGCAGTCTGTAATCCGGCGTCGCGAAGGCGGCGGCGAAGGTTAGTGGATCGCACACAGATGTCATGGAACTCCCTTCCCCGTGGGCGTCGACATTTTCCTGACAAGCCAGCCGTATCCTGGCTTGTGAGGAAAATGCGGTACAGTGCATTTTACGTTTGTATGGGATAGAGTGTTGCCCCCTCGCTAGTACGGGTTTTCTCCGTGTCCTCCGGTTTCCTCCCACATGTAAAAAAAAACTCAATCATTGGCCGAAAACATCTTCAGATAGAGAGGGCCTCGGAGCTTGACCAATTTTATGGCCACCTTCCCACTGTGTTCATTGTTCCTCCTTGCGCCTTTGAGTCGTTCTCCCTCACTGAGCAATCGTGAATACTGCTGGTTATGTGACAGGGTCTTAAGCGTCCATGCGGCATTGTGAGCTGAGCTGGGGGAGCAACGCTGGGTGGAAATTGCCGGGCAGGACGTGGCTCGTCAACCAATGAACGCCTCCAACCTCACACTGCAGAGGGAAAACTCACGAAACCCGATGCCATCCCGTATAGTGTCTGTCCTCTGGACGGCCCGTGCCATTATCGCCAGCCATTATCTATAATCCCCCCACACTGGATGATGATGGCATCCGATTTAAAAGCCCCATCCCTCACAGTTCCTTTGATGGCGCAATCCGTCTCGCCCCTGTGTTACGAGCTGACCTCACTGCTCCATCTCCACGGTGAGGGATGTCCGCTTGGACGCGTGGCCTCCTTTGGTTGTAGCCGGCCACAGCTGGAAATGAGCACTACTCAGTGCTCATTTAAGCATGAAGCTCAGACCGCCTTAAATCTCCACTACCGACACGTGGACACACGGGCACCAGCTATCCAAACTGCCTTGGTCCACGTTAATCGGGCTGGCGTGGTGGCTATGGGCATGCTGATGTGGCACCGTCTCGGTTTCTGTCTCACCGCCCCTTCCCCCTCTTGCATGTGGCTGCAGAGATAGCCAGCAAACAGCTGTCTCTCTACATTGAGGACTGTTTTTTTTCTTTTCAAGAGGGACAGAGGGTGGACCTGAGAAGGAGGAAGTGGATGAGATGATGAGGTGGTGGAGTAACTTGGATATCGACTTTCGATAGCAAATGCAAGAACAGGAAGAAGCATGAGACACATCGGGCGGCTCTGACTTGGACTCTTCAGCGCAGCCCTCGCAATGTTCACGTGAACAATAACAAAACGTGATGAACGGTAAACATTAACCGAGGAGGCGCAACTCAAAGCCAAAGTGATTTTCTGCTCAAATGAGCAATGAGGCATTGGTTGCTCATCTCCCGTTTACAGCCCTGCAAAGCCAGTGGTGGAAAGTCCACATTCCTATGGCGGGGGCCAGTCTCTCCATAGGACAACCGCTGTTTACTTCCCCCCAACAAAGTAATTATATTTTTTTATCCACCCCAGAGGGTTGATCATGATTGGGCTGAGTCAACCCCACGACCCTGATTCAAACTCGCAACCTACCGTTCACTCTACCGTTGAACGACCTGGCCCGATTACAAGCGTGTGTGTGTGTAGTTTCCAATATTGTTTCATGTATGGGCTGCGACCGTGCAAACACGGTCAGAAAGAAAACGCAAATACAGGAAAATATTGACGTTTGTGTACTAAAACGTATCGGCGATGGGTGGTTGGTTGGTGGTGGTGGTGGTGGTAGAGGTGGTGGTGGTGGTGGTGGTAGAGGTGGTGGTGGTAGTGGTGGTGGTAGTGGTGGTGGTGGTGGTAGAGATGGTGGTGGTAGTGGTGGTAGTGGTGGTGGTAGAGGTGGTGGTGGTGATAGAGGTGGTGGTAGTGGTGGTGGTGGTAGTGGTGGTGGTAGTGGTGGTGGTAGAGGTGGTGGTAGTGGTGGTGGTGGTAGTGGTGGTGGTAGTGGTGGTGGTAGAGGTGGTGGTAGAGGTAGTGGTGGTGGTAGAGGTGGTGGTGGTGGTAGAGGTGGTGGTGGTGGAGGTGGTGGTAGAGGTGGTGGTAGTGGTGGTAGTGGTGGTAGTGGTGGTGGTAGAGGTGGTGGTAGTGGTGGTGGTGGTAGTGGTGGTGGTGGTAAAGGTGGTGGTAGAGGTGGTGGTAGAGGTAGTGGTGGTAGTGGTGGTGGTAGAGGTGGTGGTGGTGGTAGTGGTAGTGGTGGTAGTGGTAGAGATGGTGGTGGTAGTGGTGGTAGTGGTGGTGGTGGTAGAGGTGGTGGTAGTGGTGGTGGTAGTGGTGGTGGTGGTAGTGGTGGTGGTAGAGGTGGTGGTAGTGGTGGTGGTAGAGGTAGTGGTGGTAGTGGTGGTGGTAGAGGTGGTGGTGGTGGTGGAGGTGGTGGTGGTGGTAGTGGTGGTGGTAGAGGTGGTGGTAGTGGTGGTAGTGGTGGTGGTAGAGGTGGTGGTAGTGGTGGTGGTGGTAGTGGTGGTGGTGGTAGAGGTGGTGGTGGTGGTGGTAGAGGTGGTGGTGGTGGAGGTGGTGGTGGTAGTGGTGGTGGTGGTAGAGATGGTGGTGGTAGTGGTGGTAGTGGTGGTGGTGGTAGAGGTGGTGGTAGTGGTGGTGGTGGTAGAGGTGGTGGTGGTAGTGGTGGTGGTAGTGGTGGTGGTGGTAGTGGTAGAGGTAGAGGTGGTGGTAGAGGTGGTGGTAGTGGTGGTGGTGGTAGTGGTGGTGGTGGTAGTGGTGGTGGTAGAGGTGGTGGTAGAGGTGGTGGTGGTGGAGGTGGTGGTGGTGGTAGTGGTGGTGGTAGAGGTGGTGGTAGTGGTGGTAGTGGTGGTGGTAGAGGTGGTGGTAGTGGTGGTGGTGGTAGTGGTGGTGGTAGAGGTGGTGGTAGAGGTGGTGGTAGAGGTAGTGGTGGTAGTGGTGGTGGTGGTAGAGGTGGTGGTAGTGGTGGTGGTGGTAGAGGTGGTGGTGGTGGAGGTGGTGGTGGTGGTAGTGGTGGTGGTAGAGGTGGTGGTAGTGGTGGTAGTGGTAGAGGTGGTGGTAGTGGTGGTGGTGGTAGTGGTGGTGGTAGAGGTGGTGGTAGAGGTGGTGGTAGTGGTGGTGGTGGTAGTGGTGGTGGTAGAGGTGGTGGTAGAGGTGGTGGTAGAGGTGGTGGTGGTAGTGGTGGTGGTAGAGGTGGTGGTAGAGGTGGTGGTGGTGGAGGTGGTGGTGGTGGTAGTGGTGGTGGTAGAGGTGGTGGTAGAGGTGGTGGTAGAGGTAGTGGTGGTAGTGGTGGTGGTGGTAGAGGTGGTGGTAGTGGTGGTGGTGGTAGAGGTGGTGGTGGTGGAGGTGGTGGTGGTGGTGGTAGTGGTGGTGGTAGAGGTGGTGGTAGTGGTGGTAGTGGTAGAGGTGGTGGTAGTGGTGGTGGTGGTAGTGGTGGTGGTAGAGGTGGTGGTAGAGGTGGTGGTAGTGGTGGTGGTGGTAGTGGTGGTGGTAGTGGTGGTGGTAGAGGTGGTGGTAGTGGTGGTGGTGGTAGAGATGGTGGTAGTGGTGGTGGTGGTAGTGGTGGTGGTAGAGGTGGTGGTAGAGGTGGTGGTAGAGGTAGTGGTGGTAGTGGTGGTGGTAGAGGTGGTGGTAGTGGTGGTAGTGGTGGTGGTAGTGGTAGAGGTGGTGGTAGAGGTGGTAGTGGTGGTGGTAGTGGTGGTGGTGGTAGTGGTGGTAGTGGTGGTGGTAGAGGTGGTGGTAGTGGTGGTAGTGGTGGTGGTAGTGGTAGAGGTGGTGGTAGAGGTGGTAGTGGTGGTGGTAGTGGTGGTGGTGGTAGTGGTGGTAGTGGTGGTGGTAGAGGTGGTGGTAGAGGTGGTAGTGGTGGTGGTAGTGGTGGTGGTGGTAGTGGTGGTAGAGGTGGTAGTGGTGGTGGTAGTGGTGGTAGTGGTGGTAGTGGTGGTGGTAGTGGTAGAGGTGGTGGTAGAGGTGGTGGTAGAGGTAGTGGTGGTAGTGGTGGTGGTAGAGGTGGTGGTGGTGGTAGAGGTAGTGGTGGTGGTAGTGGTGGTAGTGGTAGAGGTGGTGGTAGTGGTGGTGGTAGTGGTGGTGGTAGTGGTGGTGGTAGTGGTGGTAGTGATGGTAGTGGTGGTGGTAGAGGTGGTGGTAGTGGTGGTGGTGGTAGAGGTGGTGGTGGTGGTGGTGAGTGGAGGGTCCAAGCTGCTCGTTTCCCCGTGATGAACGGATAGCGACGCGGTCAGCACCAGGGGAAGCTGGTCGCGAGCTCTCCTCGCGAGGCTGCGCTCGACGCAGACCGAAACCTCCCCAGAGGGAACGAACGCCGCGTTGCAATAAGCGGGGGTGGGTGGGTGGTGGGTGCGGCGCAGCCCACGCCTGGGGAAGTTGCTCCCTTGAGCTTTGCGCATTCCTGATGAGATTTTCTTGGCGGCCCACGCGCACGCACACAAACCCACAAGGCCACCACAATGGCCAGAACGGCACGCGCGTGCGTGCGCGGCCGAGGGTGTGCGGGGAGACAAAGCGATGGAGTTACAGAAAAGGCCGGCGCTTTACCGTCAAGATCCTTGTGACGTTTATGAAACGGCGCCGAGGAACTTCTTACAGCAGATTTCTGCTTTTTATTTCGTTTGGGAGGTTTTTTTTTAATTTTTTTATTTATCTTACATACTACCACGGTTTAAAACGTTACCCTCCCACGCACCCCTTTGCAATAACGTCGGCGTAGGAGTTGAGCGCGCTGCCGCTGCGAGCCGTCCGCACGAGTTGGACACGGTTCCACGGTCTCACGTCATCGGCGCTGGCCCTCCCCTCAAGCCGCGTGGTGAAGCACGGCTAGAACAGCTCCCCCCCCCACAACCGACGCTGCGTGGGGTGGTCTTCATCATAGAGCTTTCATGACTGTCCACGTGATGATAAGACACTTGGTTGAGCTGTCATTTGTGAGTGCCAGGTGGCTTCTGGTGAAGAGCTACATGGCTCGGCGGGCCTTACCTGGTCAAATAAAATTGTTTGGTTTAGTCTATCTAAATTTTTATTTAAAGCTTTCGTGACTGCAGGGATTCATATTCTTGGTTCTTTCGGTAAAGTCACTTTAGAAGGGAAACAATACAATAAAAATATAAAACAATAAAATTCTCACGCCGTTTCGACTGCAACACAAGCAATCGTCATCAGGTGTGAAAACCACAACAAGACAATTTGAAAAAAGTGGTGGTTATTTTTTACGTTAGCACCACGGAGAGAGATTTGACAGTTTGTTCAGATGGACGAGTCCATTATTTTACCGAAAGAACCAAGAATATTAGTCTATCTTATTAACAAAGAGCGGCAATGTCTATTTATCTATATCCTTATGTCTGGGTGACGTCATTATTCTTATTTATCTACCCAGAAATACCCCAATGAGTCATATATATAACAAATAATTTACACATTCGTCAATAACACTGCCTTAAAATAAAAAAATAGGTGATGTTTCGGGCCATGGTTTTTCTTCATACCGCGTAAATAGTCAATGCGTTGTTACCGGGGTCTGCACTCCTCGCCACAGTCGGATGAATCGTCGGGTTTCCGCATTTTGATTCAAGAATCAAATCTTTGTTCTTACATTGCTTCGAAAGCCGTGACGTTAAGCGGCTACAATTGCACACAACGTAACGTGGATTGTGAAACATTCAATTATCGCGCGCGCACACACGTGATTCTACACGTGGGTCACGGACATGGGAATCAGATTTCAATCCTTGACCGGATGCATTGTAAACATGCCCTGGTATCTGCACGGATGACTTGGGCACGGCGCTTCGATACGAAGTTTAACCTGAGGGTTCTCGTCTATATTTGTAGCCCTCCCTGATCCATCGGTGGAGATTCCACATTCCATTGGCAGGCGACATTGCATCCACAGGATGAACTAATGTCGAGTTTTCGTGAAGTAGAGCTTGTGTAATTACCCTTGTGGATGACTGGCAGTGCGATCGAGCACTCCTAGCCAGAGGGTAACCTGGCCAGGCACAAATACAACAAAATATTACCCGCAACTAAACTCACCGTGGGGTCACTATATCTCCACCATCATCAGTGTCTACCGCGCGGTAGAGATGACGCACGTGAATATGATTGCACTCGATCAATGTCCTACTTAGCTCGTGTTATACTTATAATCCTGCCGAAAATTACGACCAATCTGCACAACCTGCATCGTAAAAATGCGCAAAGAAGCATGACGAAATGCATTTTGCTCGGAATTCGTTGAGAGACAGAACGAGGTGGGAAAAGAAATGGCTTGGGGAACACCCGCAGGTGAACGGTGTCATTCCAACGGTGAATTCAACGTCAGGGGGTTTGGGCAAGGATGCGTCGTGGCTAAACGGGGATAATGATGATGATGATGGACGGTGGTCAAGAGTAATAACGGAGCGGAAGTCAAGGAAGAGAACGCGTTCGAGAGGATGTTCGCGGAGGAGATGGAGCAGCGAAATGCATTTCTTTTGTGTGCAAGGTGTGCTCGGTGGATTGTTACATCACAGAGTCAGGAAAGGTGTCAGTGGCTTAGGGAGGCCTTCATCCAGCAGTGAATTGACCAAGGTTGATGAAGACGAACACGGCACAAATCGCAGTCAAAAGTGTGAACCACCCTGCCCCCGGTAACTTGTCTGAACTAGAAAGAGTGGCCAAAGGCTCTCTCTGATATTCCCACGGTTAGAACGAAATGCCTCTCGGAGCGACGTGTCTGTGTAGTCCCTGCTCACCTCTTGCGCAATCACTGACACTTTGTAAACGAGGGAACCCCGCACCACAGAGTTCCTGGGTTCGAACCCTCGGCTCCGACTCTTAACAATATAGTCGCTCTCTCGGGATTCCCAGGGGTGACGTCCGCCAGGTTTACTAACCCGACGAAAGCCTGCACGTGGAGTTTATATTTTCGTGGGGATCCCGGTGCTCGGGGGGGGAGGGGGAGCTCCACGGGCTCGCGGCTGGGTCCAGTGGCACGGCGAGCCGCTACAAGCGGAGCCGCCTGTCCCCCCGCTCGCAGCCTTCGCAGCCGATGAGACCCACAGTCTCCTGCCTGTTCGGCCGTTGAGGACTCCTTAGATGATCGCTTTTAGTCTGGGACTCCCCCCCCTCCCCCCCCCTTTAACCTTTCTATCCGGGTGACCCTACCAGGAGCCATGAGGCTCCCGGCGGCTTTTCTCTCGGGATCATTGGAACGCGCAAACCTCTCCACCACGATAAGGCGGCGATCCCCGTATCAAGGCGAAAGGGTGACACTGGTCAATCAGTTGCCGAGCTCTTCTAGCTCCACGTGGGGGCCTTTCCAATCGTACCGTCTCTCGCCACTCATGTCCTGGGTCATCTTCCACATCAACTCCACAGCCTGTATCGCCACTTAGAATATTACGCAAAAACGGCCGCCCATTTGGCAAAACCCCCCCAAAAACATATTGCAGGTCGGCAGCCAAAGTCGGCACGGGAGCTGTTCCCCCGGATAAATCTGAAGCAAAAATCCAAAAAGCACGCGCTCGCTTTTCCCACCAAAAATGTTGTGTCCACGAGGCATCGGGTAACGTCACTTTCGTTAGCATGAAGGCGCGTTAAACGTGTGTACACAAACGGTCACGAAAACTCCGAAAACAACCCCAAAATCACGACGTCTATCTTTAAAGTACATCGTGTCTAACGACCATGCATCTCGAGACGATGAACTCCCCACTCTAGCTCGAGCGTTAGAACGCCTTCATCGTGTGTATGTGCTCGTGTCTTATGAGAACGCGAGTGTGCGTATGTGTGTGTGTGTGTCTATGAGTATGCGAGTGTGTGTGTGTGTGTCTATGAGTATGCGAGTGTGTGTGTGTGTCTATGAGTATGCGAGTGTGTGTGTCTATGAGTATGCGCGAGTGGGTGTGTCTATGAGTATGCGCGAGTATGTGTGTGTCTATGAGTATGCGAGTGTGTGTGTCTATGAGTATGCGAGTGTGTGTGTGTGTTTATGAGTATGCGAGTGTGTGTGTCTATGAGTATGCGAGTGTGTGTGTCTATGAGTATGCGAGTGTGTGTGTCTATGAGTATGCGAGTGTGTGTGTGTGTTTATGAGTATGCGAGTGTGTGTGTGTCTATGAGTATGCGAGTGTGTGTGTCTATGAGTATGCGAGTGTGTGTGTCTATTAGTATGCGAGTGTGTGTGTGTGTCTATGAGTACGTGAGTGTGTGTGCGAGTGTGGAGCGGTAGTGTAGCGGTTAGCGCGCTGCGCTATGAACCTGGCGCCCCGGGTTCGATTTCCGCTCACGGCCAACACCAGTGACGATTATCTGACCTCCCCTAGGTCGACTCAGCCTCAAATGAGTACCTGGTGCGGTGTGTAAACATCGCGACTAGGGAGACAAAGGCGGTCGGGCGTGGTGCTGGCCACCCACCCCCTCGTGTACCGTTCCGGCCTTCATAGGTGCTCGCTAACAGCACTTACCCCTACAGTCTGTTAAGGCTATGTGGGGGATCTTTGTCTTTTTTGAGTGTGCGTGTCCGTGAGTGTCCGTGAGTGTTTTTATTTTACGCAGCGGGAACCGGGGCGAGGGTAAAAAAAAAATTCCACTCTGCGGTTTGAGGTGAGCTCACAGACGTTCCTGTCAGCTGTGCTGAGATAGGGGGTGGCGAGGCGGGGCGGGGGGGGTAATGGGAGGAGGGCAAGGAACCAGCTCCAAATGCAAATTAAGTTTTTGGCTTTTGCGGTGAGGGCCCTGGGTTTGACGTCGGGGCCGGCCGCGATGGAGTCGTGACTCACCTTCCCCTGCCAGGAACGCGCAGCGGCACGGCTGGGAAAAGGCCACGGCCGCACTTTTAATTGGCAGCGCTTGTCAGCGCTGTTTCTCAGACTTTCAGCGGTTTTTCGTTTATTTTTTTTTCTCACTCCGCCACCCCTTGGTACAAGGCGTGCGGTCGGAAACGCCGAGTTGACACTTACCGCCGCTGGGCCTGTTCGGAAGAGCGACAAGTGGTCAGCAAAGTTGTTAATTGACTTCTTTAATACGTATATATATATTTTTTTATTGAGATTCTATTCAACTCTTGTGCACGGTGGCAATATTGCTCAGGAGCTTGCTGCCCATGGCCAAGGTCTGCTGGCCACGAGAGGGCTTCAGGAGAGAGTTCGTGTAATTTTTATTTTCTTCCGTTGAAGGAGCTCAGACTTCAGTGGTTTACTCTCCGATCCATCGTTTTGGTTGCATGGCCACAGTTGCACTCCTGTAACTTGTTTTAATATTTGCCATTCATGAAGGGGATGTGCTGCAGCTGCCTGTTGATGTTGTGATGCGGTTGATGGTTACACCACCAGTGTCTTCCAGCGATGTCAAAGCCAGGAGGTGCGATGGTTTGGTCTCGAAATAGGTGGCGTTTATTCTGAACGTCCGTGTCGTTCCGCTCGATTCACCAGCGTTCTTATGGATCTGGGAGTGTTTCCAGGATGGGCGACAGCAGCGTGATCCTAGAAGGGGGATCGGCACTTGAGTCGGTGGTGAGGTACATTGTTGAGGTCTTGGTTGATGATGGTTGTTGGTGGTTGTTGTTGGCAAGAAAGCATGTAAAACTCCCTTGCAGTTAGCTTGTCTCTGCGGATATTTGGTGGCATAATATTCATCAGTACAGAGAGCCAGGGGATTGGTGTCGGTTTCAGTGTTCCCGTTATGACGCACATTGCCTTATCTAATTGCGTGTCTAGCTGTGTTGTGGACGAGCTCCCAGGCCAGGCTGGCACGTGGTGACTGCCACTGAGCAGATGCGAGGTCGGCAGGGCCGTTCCTGAAAGTTTCTGAAGCAGTGCAACACTTGATCCAGTTTTATGTGGGGCCTGAATGTCAGGCTTCTGTACCACGATAACCCCCCAGATGTCTTTGAGTGGGGTCATAGCGCACCGGGCTACCACAGAAGGGTGGCATCTGCTGCATGATCATGCAGGTGGGATGGCACTTGTGGTTGTGGAAGGATTTGGTCAAAGTCTCCAGTGACAAAAAATATGCCTCCAATAAAGGTAGATCAGCGGTTAAGAGTATTGCGAAATAATAAAGTATTAAAGCTTTCGTGACTGTATAAAATTACTCATTGTTTTTTTCGGTAAAGTCACGTATGTAGAAATACAATAAAATTATATTAAAACAAAAAACAATCACGACGTTTCGATCACAACGCAAGCGATCTTCATCAGGGGTCAAGAACAAATCACGGAGGTAAATACAACAAAAAGATGAGAGACGAGAATTCAACAAACCTGAAAACAGGTTTGGTTTTTTTGTTTTAATATAATTTTATTGTATTTCTACATACGTGACTTTACCGAAAAAAACAATGAGTAATTTTATGCAGTCACGAAAGCTTTAATACTTTATTATCACACTTCTACGGGGAAGTTACCGTTGTAATTATGTGTAAGATGTGCCCTTTTTTGAGCTGCCGTTTTATATTTACAAGAGGTGGTCATTTTTTGAGCTGCCGTTTTGTATTTACAAGAGGTGGTCCTTTTTTGAGCTGCCCCCCCTCTCTCTCTCTGCCTCCCTGTCCGTCTTTCCTCCCTCCTTACCCCTTGGTGGACTTGTATATGTATTTCAACTGACCGTGTACCTCGTATGTTTAATTCTATCTATGCTGGTATGTGCAATCCAAAGGTTGAACACGAAATTTTACACTCTTCTGAAATTCGTGGTCCGCCAGGAAGTGTCTAACTGTGTTAGAAGCACATCCTGACTGGATGTGCTTCACATAATGTTTATTTCAGGTTTGTTGAATTCTCGTCTCTCATCTTTTTGTTGTATTTACCTCCGTCATTTGTTCTTGACACCTGATGAAGATCGCTTGCGTTGTGATCGAAACGTCGTGATTGTTTTTTTGTTTTAATATAATTTTATTGTATTTCTACATACGTGACCTTACCGAAAAAACCAATGAGTAGTATTGGAAAATGTTTTGTGATTCGTCATTATGGTTTAGAATGTTTAGACCAGAATCAAATAATGATCATCGTCGTCATCATCGACTCACATGAGATTGTGAGTTCGAATCCCAGCCAGTTTTGTATCATCATCAACATCATCATTAAAATGATGATGATCATGAATCAATCGTCTGGGGTGAGTAAAATAAGCACCACTTGATGAGGCTGAACCAAGTGGCTGCGCCTGTTGTGCACACAGGGACCTGATTCCACCATAAAAATGTGGAATTTCCACCACGGGCCTCAGGCTCGCTGCTGCACACATTCTATGGCAAGGGGTCACTGTCCCTTCATGTGATGAATAATAGTTCATCTTTGATTTGCATTTATTTTTTCTGCATTTATATTTTTCCTGAAAATGTACACATGAAAATGTTTTTAAAAATGTATTGAGCACGACACATTTTCTACAGGTTTGGGGTATTTTTTTTATCTCATGATCGTACTTGCAGTAATTTTGTTTGAATGTTCCTGAGCAGGCATGCGGAGCAGATGATGATGATGATGATGTTGCTGGGCGGCATGCAACTTTAACGATGGTAGCTTGGTAGCTACAACATTAGCACCACCACCACCAACAACACTATCGAACTTCCTCCACAAGCTAACAATATACAACTATTGGCCCTGAGTATCGAACAGGGCCCCAACTGCAGTTTAGATAGAAAGTTCTTGCCAATATCATCGGGTAACCAGGTGTCATTTAAACGGACCACACTGCTGATGAGACCCAGATGAGACTCAGAAAGTCGATACTGGTTCCATGTTTGCTCATTTAAATACTGCTGGATAATATGTGTCTGGATAGCCAGGAGGTTCATGCACTCAAACATAGTTTTGTTATTCACACGTGGAGGACACGTAAATCCACACGGAGCTCTGCTTAGATATGCCTTTAGACATCAAGCTTCACAGCGAGCGCAACATCAGTTTGCTCGTGCCAATAGGAGGGGCTCCACGGTCGAGTGGTGAGCACACGTGCCTCTGAGCTAGTTGGCATGGAGTTGACGGTTTGATTCCCGCTCGAGCTAATGGATGACTATTTACGGGATGGCCTAGGGCATGTGGTGCGGGCAAGTGCCCGGCTCGCACGTGGAAGCATTTAAATTGAAATTCCGGTTAAGAGGGTAAATTCAGCACAATCATCCCACTCACCATCGGTAATAATGAAGCCATTGCTGGGTGGCATTCTCCCAAAACCGTTACCTTCTCTCGTGGTCCTGCAATGCAATGTATCAGTTCCCTAAGGGTTGATTAAAAATGTCGAACTCAGTTTCAAGTAAATAGTGGTTTACATAATGGAGGTCGGCTGGTCCTCGTCAGAGGAATGTGTAATTTCCACTGCCGTTAAATGTCCATGTCAGAATAGCCGAATCTTTTCCACGCGATCTTGAATATATACTTTAGAGGTGACATGTACTGACAGTTCTCCATAAACATGACCAGTGATGGTGATGGGAATTCCACCTTTGGCTTTATGCTATAACTGACTCAGAGGCTTGCTCCACTCACCATCCAACTATGCATCCGTCTATTCATTCCTCCTACAGGGGCTTCATTTTCTTGTAAATGTGATGGAAACTCAATATGAATTCATCCAGCATCATTAAAACTAATTTTAACACACAAAAGTATGTATTAAATGCATGCACGTTTGCCTCGCGCCTGAGGAAACAGAGTACGCATGTATATAAAAGCGTTTGATTTAATATCACATTTTCAGTAAGTTTCACATTGGTTTCATGTAAATAATGTGTTGCCTTTGCTTTGGTTAGTTTACACAATCCCTCCCTGCAACGTCCTGCAACTGCCGCCGTTGCCAGCGGTCTTTGGCTGTTGGTCGTCTTTGAAACAGCTGCTTAGCTAAACTTAAAACTCCTAAACTATGAAAAAAATATAATTTTTACTTTACCAGGTAAGGGCCCACTGAGCTATATAGCTCTTTTTCAGATGCCACCTGGCCACGAGTGATAGCCCAACGAAGTGGCTTATCATGAGGACATTTATGGCAGCCAAATATTGTAAGCGCATGTCGATTCTCAATGTGGAGAGAAAAAAACGGAGGACCTGGAGGGAAATCCACGTGACCACGGCAAGAAGATTCAAACTCCAAATATACAGTAGGTGTCAGGGTCGGGATGGAACCCTCGACCTCCTGTATGCCAGGCGAGGTAGTTAACATCTCGCCACCATAGCTCAATGGGGCCTTACCAGCTGCAATAATGTCTGAGTTGCTTTTTACATCTTGCAGCAGAACCGACTTAGGCACGCGCTCACCAATGAGCACTTCCAAGGTACAGCTGATTAAATAATGGCTCGTGTGATTACATTACTTGCGACCGTGATGAGGCCGGATATTTTGAGTCACGAATTTGATAACGGATAGCTTATTATTATTATTTTTACCAACCAAGGCGCGGTGCCTTGTTGGGGTGTGTTTTAACGAATCTTTGTTGAGATTTTGATTTCACTCCCACGGAAGGTTATGATTTTCATCCACGTTGCATTCGAGCCAGCCTCGTGCGCGAAACGTCACACATCAGTCATATCCAACTCCACCTGCTCTTGCTCTAAACCGTTGTCAGCCCTCCCCGCGCGAGAACTCCACCATTGCCATTGCAATGAATCCCCAAATGTCCGCACCTTGTCCACGGCCAGACCCAGCATCTGGGTCAGATCTCTTTGGCCCGAGACAATTTAAGGAAATATTAAACCCCAGAAGAACAATATGACGGTGGCGCGATGTTAACTCCCTCACCTGATATACAGGAGCCATGGCTTCGATCCCAACTCTTCACGCCAGTATATTTGGAGTTTGCACGTTCTCTCTGTGGTCGCGTGGATTTTTCTCCGGGTCCTTCGGGATTTCCCTCCACATTTATAATCAACGTCACGCGTTTAGAGTAACTGGCTGCTGTAAATTCCCACCTGATAAGCAACCTCACTGAACTATCATTTGTGTCCAGGTCGCTTCTGAAAAAGAGATATATAGATCAGTGGGCCTTGCCTGTTAAAATAAATATAGTTAAATTTAGTTGAATACTGTACAAATGTAAAATTTAACAAAGCTTTAAAATCCTTATCAGACAGCCCCTGGTAACAGCCTGGGTGTGTGTGTGTGAGACTGTGATACTACACATATAGGTTTTTCATTTGTGATTACCTTCTTGACAGTGGAGGCACACGTCTTATCTTTATGAACGTGAACAACGTCATTATTATATTTCAGCCAAGCGTTTCCCATCGGAACTTGAGCATTTCTATCGACAGGGTATGGACGGCGATCGATCAATCCTGCACAGCCTCGTTTCTGCTGAAGAGAGAGGCAGCCAGATGGACAGACGGATAGCCAGGTGTATAGCAACTTAACGTTCTATGTTTGTGCAGTGTTAAGCACTTTCTCACATTTTAAATTGCCATTTTATAACGACGGGCCATGTTAGAGGGTCCTACATTATTTACTTTTGACCTTTCATTTCTGAAAAAAAATACAATTCTGAGGCTTTTTGTATCATCTATGTCCAGGTCGCTTTTGATAAAGAGCTGTATAGCTCAGTAGGCCTTACCTGGTAAGTAATACATGTTTTTTTAAATTGTAATTAATAATTAGCACCCTAGAGGTGAAATTGCACTGATAGTAAACCAAACAAATGCAGCTGCCGCTGATTCATCTGCAGTCTTTTCTGCATGCCAATGATCGGGCCTTATTTCTCAGATGTTAAATTCCACTGTGTTCAGAAATCCGATAGATTGCCGGAACACTCCATCTGAGTGGTCATCTCAAAAAATCGATACAGATTGTCCTGAAACGATTATAAAACCAAAAGTAAAAGTGACCCACTGGGAATGTAAACGGAACACTTGGCCTTCTCGTAAGAAAAGAGATCTTTCTGGAAAGTTCGTTTTGCATTGATGAGTTTTAGTATCACTACTGCATTATTATTATTCCTCTTCGTTTACAGTTCATCAGCAGACAATATGCAAAGTGCCTGGGGTAAGGTTTGAACGTGGGTTATTTGGCTATAGCTGATAACTTATCGGGTAAATAGTAATTATAGTGGAAATATGTTCGGGCTGATTGAAATCGGTTCTAATTAACATTAAAGAAAAATGCATTTCCAATGTAGCAGGATGGTCTTGTTGCCAGCGTTCAGGTTTTAATAATAATTCCTAATATTTATACAAAGTAAGTCATTCATACTGCATCTCAAAATGCTGTAAAGTTTGTGATGCAGGGAGTTTTTTTTCTTCTCTCACATGGAGGTGCAGGAAACACAACAGGCCAGTGGGAGGAAAGGCATCTAGAACTGGTATCAACAATTGCTCAAGCTCTGCAGGCCTATTTATGTTGAGGATGTTTGGCCAACTCCATTAATGATTGTTTATACACGTGGGAGTAAATCGGAGTTCCCCAGAGAAAACTCACGCATGCAACGTTGCGGGTGAGTGGGGGGGGGTAACACTCAATCCCCATGCAGATGGAACACGAATGGATATTAACCCACCTGCTGTACAGTACACCCATACCCTGGCAAGCCAGGATATAGTAGTGACTTCGACGCCCTCGGGTTGGGAGTTTCACGAAATTGTGTGATCCACCAAACCCAGGCTTTGGCCATGATGGGGTATCCACCAGCGAGCAAATCGACGGCAGCGCCTCACTGCTCAGATGTCAACCTGGGCACTGCACATCTCCATTGGCGGGCCTTGAGCAAGTGGTGGAAATTCTAAGTTTTTTCATGGCAGGAACCATCTCATGAAGCCATCCATTTATACAGACACAGACACAATTTCCACCGAGAGGATGGTTATAGACTCAGCAATCATTGGAAAGATGTCATCAACCACTTCGGGTCATGACTTGACTTGTGTTTTCTTGCCAACCTCCACCGTCAGCAGTGTGGTGTGTGGAGCGGGGTGCTGTGATTTCCTGGCGGCCCTTTGCTGCATTGGCATTGCTGCTGCATTGGCATTGCTGATGCATTGGCATTGCCCCTGCATTGGCATTGCTGCTGCATTGGCATTGCTGCTGCATTGGCATTGCTGCTGCATTGGCATTGCTGCCCTGCCCATGCTCCTGGTGCTGCTGACACACTTGGGCTACACCCATCTCCAAACCTTTATAAACAGTTTGCCTTTAGAGGCTAACCCCTTTTCCTGATGATGACCACTTGTGTTGCGATCGAAACGTCGTGGCATTTTTATTCACTTTATTTTTTATTATTATTTTTTCTATCTACGTGACTTTACCGAAAGAACCAAAGAATAGGAACCATCTATTTTTTTTTGGAATAACAAGCCGTTGACTTTCCACAAAGTGTTCCTCGTTTTATCTGTCCGGAAGCCATTATGGGCAAGAGGTGTCCCGTGACCTGGTTTCGAACTCGTAACCTTACGGATTAATACGTAGGGTCTCGCGACCAATATCATCCATAATACAGGTTTCTTGGGTTAGATCGTGTAAATATAAATTTGTCGTTAAACCCGCCACCACCCGACACGGCCAATTAGTAAGGTTTGTCACGTAAACAGAACATGCCAAGTCGTTACTGGTACAGCACACCGTTGTGTTGGAGAGCAAATCCACAACCTTTACAATCTTGAGTGCGACGTTTCACCAGTAATTACAACTAGCTTCAACCTTACGGATGTTGATTGCTCTGCCACGTTGGACAAATTCAGTGGCTTAAAATGTGAACGTCTTGCCATCCTCCCCTGATCGCCAAGTGACAGCCCACCAAGAGCAGTCTCAGGTAAATCGTACTTCTGTGGAATAAATGGCTCATTGGTAAAACAACATTTGTGGAACGCTGCTCGGATGGCTTTGAGTCGCGATTTTCTGCATCAAGCGTTACCACTGGAGCACGGTATATAGCCATCCACCCTACAATCCTATATATTGCGCGCCCCTTAGCCTAGTGGTTCTTAACATTTACTGCAGCCTGCACTCCTTTGGTTCGCAATCGTTAAAACATTAATAATGTTAATAAACAGACAGGTTTGATTGGATAAAGCAGTTGCACTTACGTGCCCGTGCTCAATTTGTTTTTTTTAATTATCTAACATCCCAAAAAAAATCTAGCCATCTCTCGCACACCCAGAAAGGGCATCTCGCGTGCCCCAGGGAGTGCCGTACACCGCAGGGTAAGAACCACGGCCTTAGGACATCTGGATAGCTTGTGAACCAGATGGTAACCCCAAACGAACTTTTGAAGCGCGTGCTATACGCGCCACCGTCGCACGCCGAAGCGGTGTTCATGAGGACAGCGTACGGCGTGGTTGGTTGTGGTGTGGGCGAAACAGTTTTAAAAAATTTCTTCCCGGAACAGCGTTCCGGACTGTTCCCGCTGAAATCAATCACTACGCAATGAAGCGATGCCGTTGAGCTGCAACGTTTCGCGTTGAGCGATTGGCGCCGCGTGAGATGGTGTCACTCGGTGTTGACACTCCACCTTGGAGCAATTTTTAAGTTGTTGTTTTCGGTTTCCATATTCTTTGGGTCTTTCGGCCGCTTGTGCTGCGGTCGAAGCGTCGTAGTTTTTTGTTTTGTTATTTTCTTTGAACTTATCTACGTGACTTTACCGAAAGACCCAAATAATATGAATTCCTGCAGTCACGAAAAGCTTTAAGTCAAGATTGTTTTCGGTTTGTCGATTTATTTCACCAGGCGAGAATTCGCGAGACCAGCGTGAGTGAGCATCGTTTGCAAAGTCCCGTGGGTTGTCACCAACGCGGTTCAAGCACGATAAGCAGCTCTTGATGGCAATCAGGCGGCTCGAGAACCTTGCGTGTGGTGGTGGTTGGTGGTGGTGGTGGCGTTGGACGTGGCACGACTTGCCAAGGTTACGGCAGTCCTTGGGGCGGGGGGTGGGTCACAAGTGCGTAGCCTCCGCACATTTCAAATACAAAGGACGGCAACAGCAGCAGCAGATTTCGCACACTCGACTCACACACGTGGGAAATGAGAAACTCTCCGGCAATGTGCGGCGGGACTGTGGCCACCGAGAACAGAACCATGGGAACGGAGAACGACTCCGGTACCCCGATTCACTGTAAAGGGTGGTCCGGATGTCTTGTGACCTCCCCCCCCCTCCAATTAATTGAGACCCCTAAAACGTTCCCCCCCCCCTTTTTGCATATTAATATTATGTTTTAAATAAACCTTACAAATGTTGGTCCGGATGTCTTGTAACCCCCCCCCCCCCAATTATTTGAGGCCCCTAAAACGTCCCCCCCCCTTTTTGCATATTAATATTATGTTTTAAATAAACCTTACAAATGTTGTATTAAGTTTTAGATAATTGAATGGGGGGGGGGGGGGGGGGGGTCACAAGACATCTGGACCAACCTGTACACCGATAGTTAACCAATTATATCTGCCTCAGCCACCTCAATGTAAAATGTCAGCGACAAAATTGACATTGACTACGTGGGTTGCATTTCTCTCTCTCTCGAATCGCCGCACCTGCAACGTGGCCAACGCGCACCCCTTACACACACAAGAGTGAAGTGTGCACACACGTTACGCGTAGAGCTCTAGAATGAACGCTACACAGCTGCAATTAGGAAAAGAATAGTAGAGAGATCAAAAAAACCATACACATGGGCTGTGCGCCGAGTGAGAATATAAATAATCACGAGGCCGAGCGCGTGAGTCATAGTGCGCGCTTACATGACAAACAAGGCCACTTAAGATCCAGACGCTTACATAACAACTACGACACGACACACCCCAGGGACAATTTGTACACTTGGTGTTCACTGATAGCATTGCGTAACCTGGTGCCTAGATGGGTGCAATTAATCGCCCGCAAAAAAAAACAAATGCTTCGTCTTCACGTATGTTGTGTCTATCGATGTTGAACTTCTTTCGCACCGTACGTAGCCAACCGCAAAGACAGTCAAGAGAGGCTCTGCAATGCAGGCAGTTAACGTCTCTGCAAGTGGCGAACACTGCACGGCGCTTACGGAAGCTTGCCGGGAGAGATTCTGTCTCAACTTTTTGGTTTTGTTCTGCAAAATTCCAAGAAAAATTTTTTCGTCACTCCGCGCTCCAATTGCGTCACGGTGGGGGTGGGGGTGTAAAAAAAAATCCCGCATGTTTCAAACGAAATGCGTTGGGCACAATAACGGAAAGTTTACGATATCTCAGCGCAACGCTCCTGAGCATGGATCCCTTCTTCCTATTCCCTATTGTGACTCATGGCATTCAACAAAGAGCGGCCAATTGCGACCCGGCTATTTTTTGGTCCACGTTTATGTTGTTGTTGTTGTTGGTTCAAATGTATTACGTGAAACGAACCCACTGTTTTTTTTGCGCTGCCAAAGAGATGATGGGTGGGTTAATGTTGTGAGCTCTCATGGACAATACCACTTTCATCGTCTGCTTCAAAAGCAATGAATTGGGACTCAGGAATTGTGAATGAAAGGTCGTGTTGTTTTAAATGCTGCTGGTCAAAGATTGCCGACTTGATTAACGCTCTTTGGTTAGTCTGTGGCTTCGCTGGTGGCTTGGTGGCTCAGAAGGGTTACAACCAGGGCCGGATTAGAGTTCTCGTAGGCCCGAGGCACTTCTGTTTCGTATGCCTTCATTGAAAACTTTCGAAAGTTGGTACTGCTACATCTTGTTACTGCCACCACTACTATCACTCCGCTTGTGTCACTCGGTACTTCGTCCAGCCGCTGGACAGATGTCGTGACTGCTGATACGTTCATTATTTAGTCTGTGCCCTCATTCGATGGGAGCGCGCTGTGTGCCGCAGGAATGGAAGATTTAATTCGAAACACTGTGTGCCTATCCTTGCTATATAAATATATTTATTCGAGAACATGTCTCGGTTACATTGTTTTATCATAAAAAAAAACATGGTAGAAATGTTTGTTTTGCAGGCCCTTTAGTTTTCGTAGGCCCTTGGCACAGTGCCTGCTGTGGCCTATTGGATAATATGGCCCTGGTTACAACCACGAAACAAAAACCCTAAAACATTGCCAGCAGTCTCAAGTACAGCGGTGTACAAATCCAAAGCGTTTCGCGTTCGCTAAACCCAACTGCTCTGCCGTTGGTTGAGATAACAGCAAAGCTCACGCGGGGGGGGGGGGGGGGGTGGCACAGTGGTTGGGAACCCCATCCACCCAAGTTGGATTCCCAGTCTTACGCTCCGCCACCTTTGCCGCTGCTGCTTCATCATCTTCATCATCAACCCGTACGTGGCAGCGTGGTGAAGTATGGGCAAATAAAACCCCCACGTGGTCGACATGGTTTTGGGAGGCCCGCCGTCCATTGCTTGTTGTACACAAGTCCAATGTTTTTAGACACCAGCTTGGAATTTATTTTTTGTGAAGCATATGGTATTTGGGCCAGTTTGTGAATAATACGTTCCGCATTAATCTTTTTCGTTTCTTCCTGAAACGCAAATCTTTTTTTCGGTGGTCACGTTGGCTGAAAACAAATCAGTCGTGACTGCTGCGTGTGCTTGCCATGCCCAACAAATAATTCACGGCAATATTTTCAGTCGACTGCTGGATAAAGACCCTCTTTCCATGGCGTGTGAGTTGCTTGGGTTGTTTGACCATACTTGACTGTGCTGGTCATTGCGGCTCTTGAAGGTGGTTTGGGCGGTCCAGGACTGCTTCAGATAATTGATTATAATGACTCGCCGCCTGATGTTAGCCGTGGGCGGGAATCGAAGGCAGGTTGTCGGGCTTGTAGCGCAGTGCGCTAACCACTGCGCCACCACTCCACGTGCAATTCATTGTGATAAAACAAAACGCACTGTTTTTTGCGAGTTCCTCTGTGTCGTATAAATGGCAGTGTCTCCTATCTCAATCAAACATTATAGTCGGTGCTCATCATGGTTTGCAGCCCTGACCTCGAAGTGTAAATTCCACGTTATTATGACCAGAGTTAGTCGTTGCACAGGGACACCACCATCAACTTTATTTCATCCAACCTGGAAGTCAACAGGCTAAAGCACCCCCCCCCCCCCCCCACATAGGAATTTGGAATTTCTCGCGGGAGCTGGCACCGCGTGAATGTTCACTTGGGCAAGAAGTTATTGTTCGTCGCTTCTAATTTATAATTCATGACGAGTTCCTTCCGTCAAAAAAGAACATCGCGCTCGCCTTTTCAGCGTAGCCAGTTCCTCTGAGTAGCAAACACTTGGCCACGTGATAGCTTGACGTGTTTTTGTCTGTGTCAGATGTGCGGAGGGTTTCTCGCGCCAATTGATATCATGCCTGCACGGTCTAAAGGCGATCGAACCCGATTGTGAATGGTAATCCTGGTGGTGAAAGCCTTCGTATGAGAGATTCCTTAAGAATTGTTTGCACTCCCAGCAAAGTGTTTGCTGCGTGGTGTATTTATGTTGATCTGGCACGAGCCCTCCTCACAACAGGCTCTTAGCTGGGCTTCAAATAAAGGCCGCAGATGTACCACCTCATCGCCTCTTTCGTGACGCGCATGGGCTATCACAAGAAAGCCAAGTCGTACGAGAGATCTGTACATGGCCTTTATGTATACGAGAGATTTATACGGTTTTCAAGGTTTAGCTGTATAGCTCTCTAAAGGTGTTTTCTGGTAGTTCCTGAAGCAGGTTCTGGCACGAAACGTCAGACATTGCGCCTAGCAACATGCGGTACAACCGGAAAACCACATCGGAGAGAAAAATAATGATTAGGTTGTTAGGCATCACCTGTCCCTTTCTACGCTTTGCCAACTGGCACAGAACCGATTTAGCTTTTTCACATTCGCTTCCCGTGTCCCGGTCTCATCTGAATATTCGCTACTCATTGCACAGGTCGTTCTGCCAGGCACGCTAATTGCGCGCGCGGCTTCATCTCGGTCGGTGTGAAGTCGGTGAATGTTTTCGTGCCCGTGATACATTCACGGGACTGGGGGAGATAATCTTTGTATTCCGAAGGGGGACACATTCGTATTGTCTGTTTCAGCGAGCGTTACAGAGGCACATACAATAGCCGCCGTTACATAACGCTGTTGTAAGCTAGGGCTTTCGTGAGACGCCTCGAGTTGAAAAGAACGTGGGGTGGGGGGGTGGGGGGGGTTGCACGAAAACCTGTTAAACGGCACGGAATTGCACTTTAATAATCATGGTGATAATTATAAAAAAAAATGTCCTGGATCAGCGAGTGTAGAGATCATTTCATCTGGACTTTCCATGAGCCGGGAGGGGTGGGGGAGGGAGGTTATATCATGAATCATCGAGTGGAATATTTGAGTCCCGCGTCTATCGGCATAGAGGTGCAAGTGACACGGGCAGCAGCCTGGCCACAATGCACGCAAGCCCTCGCGTGCATTGCGACCAATGAACTCACGCTCGCTGCGGTTTCAATTGCATGAATATTTATATAACGTCAACAAATTCGTCCATAACGCTGTGGTCTTCAATGAAAAAAATATATGTAATAGACGTTTTTGGAGAGTGGCCATTCTTCACATTACACAACAATTATTGACTTCACTTATATGTCCGGTGTGAATTTAGCTTGATAAAATGTTCAGGAGTTTGTTGTTTTTTTAAATCTTGCATATCTTTTTTTCTTCATCCTGTATATATTTGTTTTCTCTGGCTCCATTGAGTAAGTTATGAGTGCTGAAGGTCAGCAGGGGGACGGACGGGGCAGGCGAGGCTGACGCGATGTTCCAGCCGCGTTTGTCTCCCTCGGTGGCTATGAGATGTCAACTGCCTCGCCTGGTGTGCAGGAGGTCGTGGGTTCGATCCCGACCCTGACCTCCTGCTGTATATTTGGCGTTTGCGTGTTCTCCTAGTGGTCGCGTGGATTGTTCTCCGGGGTCCTCCGATTTTTCCCTCCACATTTAGAATCAACACGCGTTTAGAGTATCTGGCTGCTTTACATTTCTGCATAATCAGCTACTTGGTTGAGCATCATGTGTGGCCTGGTCGCTTCTGAAAAAGAGTGCTGTAGCTCAGTGGGCCTTAAGTGGTAATGTTAATTTTTTTTTAAGTTTTAGTTCATTAATTCTCTCCCCTCTCTCTCTGCTCTGATCTTTTTGCCCTGCACCGGTTGTGTCCCCATAGCCCTTTAATTTCTACATAAAATAAAATAAAAATTAAAACAGGCTGCTTCAGACTAATATGATGATAATAACAGGTTTTCTTTGTTCGTTTTCTTTGTTATTGAGAGGACAGTAAGATATTGACGTTTTGCCCGACTGGTTTTCTGCAGGAACATATCCTCAGGAAGGCTCGTAAATACAATCGTGTTTTCTTTTATTAATCACCCCCCTTATTTTGGTTACTTGCCTATCCGTGGCCGCTGTGCTCGCCTCGCCCTAAATAGGTCGTGGGCCAGAGATAAATCTTCACCGCATATTGCGGGAAAATTCCACCCCCCCCTCCTCCTCCTACCCCCGTGCAGATAAGGGTTTACTGGAAAACACGGAAGCCGTTGAGGAAGGATGCAGGGAAGCCGCCACCACCGCCACCGCCGGGCACCCCGGGAGTGGACGCCGGGCACCGCGCTGCCCGTCTGGGCACTTTGCCGACGAGCGCGTGCTCGTGCGCGTGCTCTCCCTGGCGCGCGCAAGTGGCGATTTCAAAAGTTCCTTCGCCGATTTGTTCTGGCTCCGGGACGGCCGCGGCTGTTGCTGCACGCGGCCGCCTTGGAGTTGCAGCGCGCCGTGGGGTTGCAGCAGCGGTGTTGCGTGAAACTCTGCCTTCCCGTGGGTGCCGACGTGCCTCTGGTACTGGAACCTGCGGCGTTTGCAGATCAGCTTTTACTGCAACAAAAACCCCCATCTGGCTTTTACTCCTCCCCCTGGTCGCTGACTCCAATGCCCGTCTCTGGTAAAACACCAACGCCCAGGGGGTCCCCTTAGACACCTCGGGTCCGTCACTGCTGTACAGGGAGTCAAAGGTCAGAAGTTTCATTTTAATCATGCTGGAAAGGGTGTGTGCGAGTACCCTGGTGGGGTGTGTAAACATCGCCACTTAGGGAGACAAAGGCGGCCGGGCGTGGTGCTGGCCACCCACCCCCCTCGTGTGCCGTGCCGGCCTTCATAGGTGCCACTCGCTAACAGCACTTGCCCCGACAGTCTGTTAAGGCTACACGGGGGATCTTTGTGCTTGTGGCTATTTTACATTGAGAGCGGTAGATAAAAGTGGTTTACGCATTCCGGTACGAACCCAGTGACCCGAGTTCGGCTCCTGCTCGTGGCCAATAACAGTGGCGAATATTTGAACCGGTCCTGGGCCTCCCCTAGATCGACCCAGCCTTAAATGAGTACGTGATGTCGCGTGTGAACATCAGCACCGGGGGAGACGAAGGCGACTGGGCATGGTGCTCGCCCCCACCCCTTGTTGAGCCATGCCTTCATCGCTGCTCGCAAACAGCAGATGCCCCAATAGCCTATACGGGGGATCTTTGTCTTTGGCTACGTTAATCCGTTACTGTTGTAATGATGCCAGCGGGTGGGGTGTGAGGCTGGTTGTGAAGGTGTAGGGAGACCAGGTGTGGTTCCTTCGGATGCAGATGTTATCAGTCGCTCGTAAGCGTAATTGAGTGCTCAAACATTGTAAGGATTCATTCACGGAGTTAACCAGTGCCGGTTTTCACACGGTTTTAGTACGGCAGTGAAGCCAGAAAGGCCCCTAGTACCAGGCTCCTCTTATTTTCTCTCTCTCTCTGCGTGCTTTCAGTCTCTGCCTCTTCTCCTCTCGCGTCTCATTCCACCTCCTCCCTCGCTCTCTCCTCTGCTCCTTCCTCCCTGCATCGACCCCTAGGGGTCTCATCGGCAACCAAAATAACAAGAGCGAAAGTTTTTTTAATTCGGTAAAATTCCAACCCCCCGCCCCCCCCCCCCCTCAATATTTCAAGAGCCGCAATGCAGTGTGAAGACGGGACGGTTAGCCTGTGACGTTAACGAGTAACGTCACAGAAGCCAGTGACGTTAACGAGTAACGTCACGGAAGCCAGTGACGTTAACGAGTAACGTCACGGAAGCCAGTGACGTTAACGAGTAACGTCACGGAAGCCAGCCCTTAACGCCGCACCTGCCGTAGCCCCTTTCAAATGTATACATAAGGTAAAAATCGCAGGTTTATTGTGCGAATATTAATAGTGATGACGGGGGATATTTGTCTCGTCTCTCCTGTTGCCGAGGGCGACGGGGAGATGTGTATTCGTCACCAAAAGAGGCGTTCTCTCGTGATGCTGCACGTGGCACATAGCCTCCAAGCCGCCAGGCTCTATGCCAGGGGTGGTTAAAATCCCTCTTCATTTTTGGTATTCCCAGTAACCAAACGACCGAACCGGGACACAAAAACAAACGGGTTACTTGGTTTGACGTACAATTTACATAGAGAACAGCCAATAGCAGCAGCAATAACGCCGCTTTAAAACAGGTCCCAGTTGTTGATTTGATTAAATGCGGTTGGAATGCGTTGATTGGGAAAGGGCCCACACAGCGTTGTTTTAACGGAGAGATGGCCTCTTGTCCGTTCGTAAGTTAACAATATTTTTTTGTTTAACCGCCGTCAGTCGTGTTTTATCCCATGCTGGATGCGGTCCTCCCCTCCCATGTTGTTGCCATCATCAGCCTAGCGACGCCAACAATACGCCTTGTTGCTCTGGCGAGCACGGTGCTTCTCTGCCCGCGATATCTCCGCGGTTGTGATCTCGTTCCCTTCCTTGACCGAGGGGAGTCCAACAGTCTTTGTCGTCGCCTTAGCCACAATTGCAGATGCTACAACGAAGCTCTGTTGTGTCGCAGTCTGTTGCATATGGTCTGTGTCCACGCGTCTGTGACGTGAACTTTTGACGCTGCTTTTGATTTTTTTGTTTATTTCAGCACCATTCATCGATGCTCCTTGTTTGCAGTAAGTTCTGCTGTGGGTTTCGTGCGAATAATTTGTGCTCTTGTTAGTTTGCACATTCCCACTGCCTCGCCCGGTATACAGAAGGGTCGTGGGTTCGATCCAGACCCTGATGCCTGTATATTTAAAGTTTGAATGTTCTCCCCGTGGCCACGTGGATTTTTCTCCGGGTCCTTCAGTTCTTCCCTGCACATTTATAAACATGCGTTTAGACTTTAGCGTATTTGAGCTGCTGCTATGAATTTCCACATAAGACTTTTCGTTGAGCTATTATTTGTGGACAGGTCGCCTCTGAAAGAGAACTAATAGCTCAGTGGGATTTACCTGGTAAAATAAAATGAAACGTTAACTGTTAATAGTTCAATAGTAAACCGGAATGGCCGTGGCAACGATTGCCACCCAATAATTGGCCTACTAAGTTATTCTAGGCGCTGCAAACCCCACGGCTGCCCTCATAAGGCGCAAAATAATTGTCGCCCAAGACACACAGGCCTCATCAGTAAACCCGTAAGTCTTACATCTGACACCGTGAAGTCAAAGTGCGGGGCCTCCCCAAAGCGCGGGACCCGGGGCCGGTTGTCCCGATTCACCGTGTGCCGTAGGGACGGCTCCGTCTGCGATGCCATGTCACCCCCACCACTGCGATGCCATGTCACCCCCACCACTGTGATGCCATGTCACCCCCACCACTGTGATGCCATGTCACCCCCACCACTGTGATGCCATGTCACCCCCACCACCACTGTGATGCCATGTCACCCCCACCACTGTGATGCCATGTCACCCCCACCACTGAGATGCCATGTCACCCCCACCACTGTGATGCCATGTCACCCCCACCACTGTGATGCCATGTCACCCCCACCACTGCGATGCCATGTCACCCCCACCACTGTGATGCCATGTAACCACCCCCACCACTGTGATGCCATGTCACCCCCACCACTGTGATGCCATGTAACCCCCACCACTGTGATGCCATGTCACCCCCACCACCACTGTGATGCCATGTAACCCCCACCACTGTGATGCCATGTAACCACCACCACCACTGTGATGCCATGTCACCCCCACCACTGTGATGCCATGTAACCCCCACCACTGTGATGCCATGTCACCCCCACCACTGTGATGCCATGTAACCCCCACCACTGTGATGCCATGTCACCATCACCACTGTGATGCCATGTAACCCCAACCACTGTGATGCCATGTCACCATCACCACTGTGATGCCATGTAACCCCAACCACTGTGATGCCATGTCACCATCACCACTGTGATGCCATGTCACCCCCACCACTGTGATGCCATGTAACCCCCACCACTGTGATGCCATGTAACCACCACCACCACTGTGATGCCATGTCACCCCCACCACTGTGATGCCATGTAACCCCCACCACCACTGTGATGCCATGTCACCCCCACCACCACTGTGATGCCATGTCACCCCCACCACCACTGTGATGCCATGTAACCCCCACCACTGTGATGCCATGTCACCCCCACCACCACTGTGATTCCATGTAACCACCACCAGTGTGATGCCATGTCACCCCCACCACCACTGTGATGCCATGTCACCCCCACCACCACTGTGATGCCATGTAACCACCACCAGTGTGATGCCATGTCACCCCCACCACCACTGTGATGCCATGTCACCCCCACCACCACTGTGATGCCATGTCACCCCCACCACTGTGATGCCATGTAACCCCCACCACTGCGGTGCCATGTAACCATCACCACTGTGATGCCATGTAACCCCCACCACTGCGATGTCATGTCACCCCCACCACCACTGTGGTGCCATGTAACCCCCACCACTGCGGTGCCATGTAACCATCACCACTGTGATGCCATGTCACCCCCACCACCACTGCGGTGCCATGTCACCCCCACCACCACTGTGATGCCATGTCACCCCCACCACCACTGTGATGCCATGTCACCCCCACCACTGTGATGCCATGTCACCCCCACCACCACTGTGATGTCATGTCACCCCCACCACTGTGATGCCATGTCACCCCCACCACCACTGTGATGTCATGTCACCCCCACCACTGCCGACGGTCTCGCGCTGTGCCGTCGCCCTGGCTCAATTGGGCCTTTCCAGATGAAATCAAAGTCTGAGTGTGAATGTGATGTCCCCTAATCATTTGTTTGTTCCCGTATGCACTGGTTCCTATTTCTGCCTCTCAATGCAATTCTCAGCATGCATCTCTCCATATCTCTTTCTGTAGTTTTTTTCTCTTCCTCAGATTTTGTTCCATTTTGTGTGTAAGCAACGACGGTTCCAATCCCCGTCGTCACGTGCTGGGAGAATGCGTAGATTGAACACTTTCTTCATTTTAGGCACGTGCTTATTTTTTGCTTTTCATTTATCAATTCACATTTTCCTTCAGGAGTCCAACCCGCTCTCGTTCGCATCTTTGTTTCGGCATGTTTGTTCCCGGTTTGCCCTCAATGATTTCCGCAGATTTTTACACATTCTGTTGTATTCTTGGTTCTAGATTTGAAGCTTTCGTGACTGCAAGGATCCATACTCGTTGGTTCTATTCGGTAAAGTCACGTAGGTGACTTTGTTTTATTATTTGTATTATTTTTTACCTACGTGACTTTACCGAATAGAACCAATAAGTATTCTTGGTTCTTTCGGTAAAGTCACGTTGAAGGGAAACAATAAAACAATAAAATAAATATAAAACAATAAAATTCTCACGCCGTTGGTTTTCACACCTGATGATCACTGCTGGTGTTGCAGTCGAAACGTCGTGATAATTTTATTGTTTTATATATATTTTACTGTTTTATTGTTTCCCTTCAACGTGACTTCACCGAAAGAACCAAGAATATGAATCACTGCAGTCACGAAAGCTTTAAATCAACATTCTGTTGTGTTTTGCAGTTGCGTCCCACCAAAAATTGTCTTCTTTTTACTCAGCGAAGGTGTTTAACTTCACTTTTATTTTGTTCGTGTATATCTCAAGCTCGTTGATGCCTTTTTGCTAAGTTCTTTCATTTTTTTCTCTGTATGTCATTTTCGTTGGTTGCTGTCATGACTACATCGTCAGCAAATCTGCGGCGGTTAATATTTGCCAATCAGGGAGCTACCGTTTGTGACTTATCAAAGTCATCAACTTCATTTTTGGATGTATGTAGAACTTATTTCGCACCGCACCGTGCTCAGCAGAGGTGCGGGGGAAAGACCAAAAAAACTAAACACGCACAAAAAATGTGCTGCTTACATTCTTTGCTGTTGTGGCATCTTCGATATTCTTCATGTTGTGCTCTCATATTTTATGCATTTTGTGTTTAGTTTGTTGTCCTTCCCTCCCACACTTCCGATCAGCATGGTCGGCTACGTACGGTACGAAATAAGTTCAACACACATACATATTTGGTGGGACACGTGTGCAGGGTGGAGGGGCAAGGTCACGGATTATATTAATCGGCGTGGCACCCAGATGTTGGCCACCACAGGAGAAGATCTAAATCCAGGCGCTGGTGATTGGTCTGCCTATCAATCTATTCCAATCGCATTCAACACGGCGGTATTCCCAGCATACAACGGCTGCCGCTGCGTCATTAATTGTCACTGCTGTGATGTGATGTGGTAAATATCTGGCCACGAAGACCGGTGGGCCACGAGGCTAACATCTGCCACAGGACTATGGAATGTTCCCAACCGTGAGGCCGACGGCGAGCGCCGTTGCGCAATCTCTTGAGTGGAGAGACACTTTGACCCTTCGAGCCGATGCAATGTTACTATAAGCCGCGCAGTGTGGTGCAGCGGCCTGCGGGTCTCGTCCTAGCCATGGCTAACATCAGTGGCCAGTTCGATCTAAACTGGCCCTGGGTTACCCCCGGTTCCACAGAGCCACACTGACCATCGTGGTGAAGTATGCTCATACAAACCCCATGACCGACATGGTGCAGGGACACATTAATACAACAGCGGATAGAGAAAGGATTTTAAACTGCGGCCCGGTGGTAATCCCTGCGAAGCAGAGGTGGGGTTGGCTTTCACAAATGACAGCTCAACGAAGTGGTTTATGTAGAAATGTGTATAGCAGCCAAATAGGTATGTTTCTAAATGTGGAGAGGACAACCCGCAGGGAGAATTTTAAAACTCCAAATATACAGGCGTCAGGATCGGGATTGATTCAACGACCTCCTGCACACCAGGCAAGGGAGATAACATCTCGCCAGGTGGGGAGTTCCCACATTTTACCCCCCCCCCGGTCAACTAATTGCCTCTACGATGAACTCAAAGTTGTAGTTGGAAGCAACAGCAGATAATTCGTGATGAAAATACGCTTGTAAGTGAGCACACGGTCATAATCACCGGCCCCGTATTCAATTGGACGCCGTTGAAAATACATCACGTTTGTTCCCACATTTCTCGGTATCAGGGCACGGTGACTCGGGCAAACCGAAGTGCACGGCGTGTCGGTCTCACCGCACACGCGGCTTCACGTAATCTGCGAGCGAGTGTTCTGTGCTGTCAACTAATTCAGTCATCAAGCTGAACTTTCCGCCCGTACGGCTGACTAGAGGTGTAGCAATCTGGATCCAATCAGCAATACGAATTTGGCGCGTTGCATTTACTTGCTCGCGCATGGAAAATCTTTATCTGTTTGGCTGTGTCAGTTGGTGGAGGGTCTCAATGACACAAGCTGAGCCAGATCGTCGCGTGCCCGAAGCCAAATAATAACCACACATCATCGTTAAGGACCTTCATGTTGTTGAGCAGGTCCCGGTTAAGCTGCTTGGCTATTGGTTCTGTTGAACCTTGGAGTGTCACAGTATCCATGGTCGTTTAACATATCGCCACAGTGGCAAGATGTTATTAGGGATATACGGGGGATCTTTCTCTTTGGTGGTGATGGTGAGGACGGTGATATGTTTGTGTAATGAGAGTGATGATGATGGTAGCGATGTTTGTAATGGAAGTGATAATGGTAAAGTGTTTGGTCTTTTAACAGAAGAGGTTGATATAAATGGCTGATAGAAAGTGGCGATGGCTTTGAGGGTGGTGAAGGTGACGATAATGTTGCTCATGATGAGAGTGAGGACGACATTAATAATGAGGGATGAAAGACCTGGTCCAGGTCTATTGTGACAAACAGTATGTATATGTACGTACATTAAACTACATAGCCAATGGTGCTAATTGGAGGTCAATCTTTGTGCCTTAATCATTCCTGACCCCACCTGCTCATAACCATTATTGACTGAACACGTATAATTTCTCAGCAAATATTCAGAATCCATCATTGGCTTTTGGGTTCGGCCACAATGATCTGGTCAAATTTGTGCCCAAGACGCTCTTCAAGTGAAACGTCATCATAATCTAATCGCCCAATTTAATTGCGAGAATTCGTCAACTCGCCAGTGAGCGGACACAATCATTTGGCGCGTTGGGACGCCTGTGTGCGAGGTCGTTTCATTCGTTTGGCCGATTTGTCCGGATCATCACGTGGCCAAACCCAAAAATCTATGAATCATCGTTTCAGGACCTTTTTTGTAGGGCAGGCCTGGGTAAGGCTATGGCCATGAGTACTGTTCACCTTGGGGTGCAGCAGGGATGTCCTCTGGCTCCTACTTCCATGGTAGCAGGGTGACATTTGCATCTGGTAAGGACATATTGGGAGGCTGATCGATGCTCGGATGTGGTCAAGGGATGGCTCCCTACTCATCAACCACATTACGTTTGCTGACGACCTGATTGGTGCTCACAAAGTCTGAGATAAAGATGTCTCGTATAGCCTACACAGACTGTTGAGGCAAGTGCTGTTAGCGAGCACCTATGCAATCCGGTAAGGCATGCGAGGGGGGTGGCTTGTCCTCCACCATGCCCAGCCAGCTTTGTCTCCAGAGTGGTGACGTTTACACACCACACCAGGTACTTATCAAAGGCCGAGTCGGCCTCGGAGAGGCCCAGGACCGGTTCAGGTATTTTAAATGCGCGCACACTCACACACTCATTCACACACACTCTCACACACACACTCACTCTCACACACACACTTATAGAGGGCACAATATCAACCTCGCCCAAAAAATAACTCAGGCCCGAAGCGTCTGTGTGTTTATTCTTCACGTTTTTGTTTATTGTGGATTTTACATCAGTTCATTATGCAACATACTCGTACAAAAAAAAAGTAATTAATAAAAAAAAGAAAAAAACATTAAGCCCTACCACAAGTCAGAATGTTTAACAGCTACTTATAGACGTACAGACACACACACACACTCATACGCTGTCCCGCCATTGCGAGGCTTCAGGACAGAAATTGAGTAATGCTCTGGAGAGGGGTTAACACATCTCGTTGAGACACTAAGAACACACCAGTGATGGAACACAGCAACTACTGCGGCACAACGAACTTACTCGAGGGGGGGAGAGGGAGGGAAGTCCAAATTTGAACATCAGTTGCTCAATTTATGGCAAAGGCAGCGGGTTCTCGGGCAGGTGCTTTAATTAAAACTGCTTTACGTTTCGGTAGTTTCCGTGTGACATCCCTCATCGCGCACAAGCGAGATCTGGGTTGCAAACTGGCCAAGGTAACAACCCCACGTGAGAAAATAAAAGCCACCATGATCTCAAGTATTCAGAAGAGTTGATGGTCTCAGCTCCAGTGCGCGGTTACTGGACCAAATTCTGTTTTGTTAAACCCCCCACCAAATTAAAATTTGGGGTTCTAATTAAATGGGTAAATTCCAGCTCTGTGGGTCATACTTTTCGTTTGATTGCAAACAACGAGTGGTGTTCATTAAAATGGTGTCCGCTAAATAATTTGGATTTGGGAGTCCGAATTTAGGTGGCAGCAGAAGGAGCTGAGACATCAGTTTGCAGCTGGGCCTTTCCCCGTAACATGGGTGGTGCGACGCATTGCCAAAGCGTAAACCTATTCTTCATCAAGTATTCAGTTGCGCAGTGATTTTTCTTTCACAGACTTTGACGGCATTATCGCCGTGACTGCCATTGTAATTTGCCATCCATCAGTGCTCTATGCCTTTTGGAAATGATCTTATTTAACAATAAACTGATTTATGTTTAAATTGCAAACTTTTTTTGTAAATTCATTGTGCCGTTTAAGACTACTAACCCAGCGTTTATACATTGAAGCACACACAACGGAAAACATCTAACCTATTCTGCATGTCATA
Organism: Petromyzon marinus; assembly: GCF_048934315.1. Lineage (NCBI taxonomy): Eukaryota > Metazoa > Chordata > Hyperoartia > Petromyzontiformes > Petromyzontidae > Petromyzon > Petromyzon marinus. Next base: position 2,396,491 of record NC_133710.1, on the reverse strand, counting down.
CAGTACACCGTTACAGTATATCTTATTTAAAATGGGAAAATAAAAAAAATAACCAAACGGTTAAAATACATCAAATACTGTACTCGTGTCAAATTAAGAACACCAGAACAAAAGTTCCTATTGCTTGTAATCATTTCCATTCCTTTGTATTCTCATGTTTTTTTTTTCCCTTTGCAGAAAATTGCTTGACATTGCACTTATGCCAAGGAGCCAGATGAGAGTATTGCATTGTCCCATGAATAGTGAAGGTCCGCAGAGCCAGGCAGGAAACAAACGAATAAGAATTTCCGCGCGGTGTAACGCCGCGAGCGGCGAGAGAGGGAACCGGCTTGCATGCACGCGATGTGCCCCACACAAAAGTTTCACTGCTGGGAATGGCGGCAGAGACGACAAAACGTTGTTCAAGGGGGCAGAACACGTTTTGACCTTTGACCCGTTTCTCTACGCATGCGGGTTTTTTTTAACACACATTTATAGCATTTTGCTCTCCTTGACCTGGCCGGTATTTGGGAGTTAAGGCTCCAATGTCGTCAATATTGCCAAAGGAGGTTACTGTTTTTTTTTTCCGTGTGTAATCTGTGTGTGTGTAAGATAAAATTTGTACGATTACGGTCATTTTTAACATTTAAATATGTACTCTGAAAAATAACCCAGCAGCAACCAATGCATATCGATCATGCTAAGGTCTGCAGTCATAATAGTATTGTTATATCTGACATCAACCTATCACTATGTATCAATCTGAAGAGATTATGAAAGTAATCATGTTGCTGGAAGAAAAAAAAACATTTCGAATTTTAGTTTCCCTTTAGAACACGGGAATAAACGATAATCAGACCGATTGCCTTTCAAAAATATTGCTGCACGTGTGAAGGTGGTGCGCGGGTGAGAAGTTTAATCCACAAGGGACGCGGTGCTAATTTAAACGCACGTTATAGCCGTGTGTGTGTGTGTGTGTATATCATAGTCTAGGATTTTGGATTTAACCATCAGATTTCCAAACTAAATTGACAATTTCTGAATAAGATTTGTTTTCGGATTTTCCTATTCATTTTCCACATCACGTGCTCACACGTGACGTAGCGCCCTTGCCACCATCCGGGGCCGGTCACCGGAGCACGCAGCGAAGACACATTTTATAAACTCATCGGTTTGGATGGATCTTCTCGTCTCCGCGACGTTCACAATTCCATTCCGAGAACGGCGCCTCCATTCGGACGGGGCTCGTCGCCCTAGTGTTCCTGCACATTTCTGCTGCCTCCGTGTCGCGCGTCCAGGAGGTACGCCGCACAGGCAGGCGAAAGCAAATTTGTGTGTCAAACGCCCCTTCTGCAACGCTGCTCACTTTTAAAACTACTGGGACGAGGGCCAAGCTAGAAGTCAAAAAAAGACTAGCACCCTCATTCACATCTTTGATACATTTTCCAGCGACCGCTCTGCCAGTGAATGATTTTAACTTGTGGGGGGGGGGGGTGGAAGACGGCCTCCATCAGAAATGTTGGTTGGGGTGTTTACCGTCAAAATAGCAGCTGCAGCATATTAACGGAGGATACGTGTTTGTGGACAGCATTTACTAATCTACTTTGTATCGTAGTGTCTGGCTTTCATAAGCAGTCTTTAGAGTGCATATGAAAACAACACGTTGTTTTTATATTCTTACACCTGTCAGAAATCTGCGTCCAATTTCGGGGGAAGTAAAACTATATTGAAATTGGCCTATTTACTCCAGATCCATTCACAACGGAATGAGGGTCAGGCTTTATGTTTTTGTAATGTTTATTTTTTAAATATATATAAGAGGTGTCAATGCATTGGAGTGTACCATGCCGGCTGATGGAACGCTTCTTCACAATTGGGGATGCATTGCCACGCAGAGCATAGCAATGCCGTGCGCAGATTTGTCTGCGGAGTGATCAAACCGACTTGAGATACACAATGCTGCACGTTTGGCTCTGGATCATTGGCAATGCGTAACCTGCAAATCATTCACCATCGATTATGCAGGCGTACGGGTCGTGCAAGAGGGGGTGGGGTGTCTGTTTTTCCTTGTAATTAAACACACACACGAATGACACACGGGCGTCCTTTCTGAGAAACGATCCACAAACATCCAGAAATGAGCAACAACGTGAACACACAAAGGTGAGCACCGTAACAAACTACTGCCGGCACAGGGGACGCAATCACGGACAAACAAAACTCGGAAGTCCGCGCAGCAAAAAACGCACCCTCCTCCTCCTCTTCCCGGTTGGTGCGATTCCCTGAATTCCCCCAGCGCAACACAAAAGAAAAAGGCCACGTGGCTTTCGCAGAGCGACCCAGGCAAGACCACCTGCGCAAGACCACGTGTGCAAGGGCCTCTTTTGTTTGGAAAAAACCCCCCCCAAAAAAAATTGCCAACGACGTTTTTTTACATGATCGATTATTAAATTAAACATTACCAATTTGCAATCGGGAGGGTAAGGCGGGAGGCGGCGGGGGGGGGGAGGGGTGTTGAATTGACGAAACGAAGGCAATGAGGCAAGCCGCCAATCGCTTGGGATTCCAGGTCACCTGACGATGCAGGGCTGGGGCTGGGGCTTTCGGCGTCGTCAGTCGCGCGAGGCCCTCGTGAACCGATTCCGCTGGGTTCGACGCGACGCCGTGGGCAGGAGCCGCCGCCCGCGACGTGCGGCCACAACGGAGTCACGCCGACGCTCGCGAGCAATTTGTTAAAGCAGTTTTTACTTCTGAGGATGCATTTTGCTGCGCGGCTTCCTGACATCGTGTTTCCCAGTATTCTGAGCTTGTCCAAAAACAACAGTCACAGAAAGCACATCATCACCATCATCATCAGGAGAACATAGAGTTGAGGGTGGTGTTTGAACTTAGTCCATAGACTCTGTAAGGCCTTTAAAAATAAACTAGTGACGAAGGAAATGTGTGTGTGTATATACAACCCTTAAGAACAAGTACAATGAGAGGGAAACGGCACTTCTGTGCTTCTATCACGTGCAGTTCATATTCAGACACAGACTTACCCAAGAGCATATTCATTTCAGTACAAGTACATGAGCTTGATACAAGTGAATAAGATTTCAAAAATGTACATTACACGGGCATCAGACCACGGGGAGGGGGAACCTGTGATTTGGAAAGACTAATGCTACTATCGTGGTCACTATTATTATTATTGTGTCTAACATATTGCAACATCAAAAGAGGCTTGTAAGGAGATAACCACTGACCCACGAAAGGCTTGCCATAGTTCTGAATTATGCAGCCAAGGGGCACTGCGATTCACTTTCGTTGAACTTGCCGGCACACAAGAAACACAACGTGACCTTCGACCTGCAGTTGTGTACGTCGCGAACACCCGATGGGTCGTGACGGTGTTTCACTTGTGGAGTGAGTAAATCAACGTATGTGAATTAAACCATTTGGCCGCATAACTAAGAACGCGCGGTGATTTGATGGGATGCTCGCGCGCGATGCGAGCCCGCGTGCGACAGACTGAAGTTTGGAAGTTAATTCTTTGAGAGAGCGTGGTGTTATTATTGTTGCGGTTTTTTCTAGATAGCGTGCATCTTTGCAACTTTATATTTAAAAAAAGAAGCCGGCGAGAGGGTGAGACTGCAGCGTGCGTGCACGTGATCGCGGGCACGCTTGAGCCAAGAATGATTTGTTTTATCTGAAAAAAAGTAGGAGGGATCATTTTAAAATGATCAGCCATATGGGGGTGGAGGGGGGTGCTGTTTGGAGTCTAATGAAAATAAATCGAGGGAAACGAACAAAAATAATAATCCTGGTGCTTAATAGAGTAATGCTAGCATAGAAGAAAAAAATACCTGAATATATAATAGAAACAAATGTTGTTTTTTGACAGAAACTGTTTTTTAACTTGCGTTACTGTTCGACACAGCCCAGCCTTCCCGAAACGATTTCAGTTTTACAGAGGCTGCAACGTAAACTAATAGTACACAATTTTCTACACGTACACTGAGCAAAATCACTAACCGCACAAAGTCATCCAATATCTACGGCATTCAGACAGTACAATATTATTTTAATTATTATTATTGTTATTGGTATTATATATTTTTTTGCCCAACACGCACGACATGGGCGATTCGAATAAAAGCGCTCCGCTCACTACAGCTGCAGGTGACACAAAAATAAGGAAACATTGTGGCAGACGGTAGTATTTTCTTTTTGCCCGAGTAGGGTGTACAACTTGTCGTGATGATGTCGCACGAAGTTAGAGAGTTTAGCGTTTCAAGTGTCGTGGGGGGGGGGGGGGGCGGGGGCGGTTCTTTCTTGTTGATGTTGGTAGGTCCGAGACTTTGCTGACGAACGGAAGAGATTTTTGTAAATCCTGAGCAAAGTTAAAGACTTGTGTCCCTCAGGTCAGTTACAAGTTTCAATCGGTATCACATTTTTTTTTTCAAGCATTTAAACGTCTGGTTTTTTGTTTCTTTCTCCTCGTGCAATTTGCCGTCAATCGGAGCGTTGTCTCCCAAACCACCCGCTTTCTTCCCCCCCCTGCCTCGTGTCCGTTTCACAAAGGGGTTGTCACACCCCCGGGCTGACGGAGCACCTCCTCAAGGATCTCGGTTTTGTCTTTTCCCTCTTTCATTCGCGTCGACTCTTTCCCGCGTCATTTCCCCCGCCGCCGCGTCCGTCGGTGAAACGCGCGGCCCCCCCCTTTTAAAGTTTCACGGGAATCGGAAAGGAAGCCTTCTTTTTTGCCGAAACGTTTACGAGTTTTCCCGTCACGATTACACGAGCGTTAACATCTATCATCCATTGTGCAGCACGATTAACTTCACACGTTTATTATTGAATCAAACACAAGGGCGGGTTTCAACACTCGAGTCCATCTTTATGGAGAATTTCCTTCCTTACCGTTACCTACTTTAACACATGCATTTATGTTAATGGCGGGTTTCTGAGTTGTAATTCAATAATCCAGAACATTTTTTTTCTTAACATGTTTTGCCGAAACATTGCGTCCACGTTGTCACTAACGAGGCATTACAAAATGGACACATACACCGCCATCCCATATCATTAGGACACCCTCCCATGCCAATATAGTCTCTCTGTTTGATTTGACAATTTTTTTTTTACTGACAACAAACACAACCTCTATACCTCAGGTTCATCAAGAAAACGAAAACTGCAATGCCTCCATTTTTACTTTCATCTGATTTTGTTTGTTAAGAAATTGGAATAGATATATTTCCGTGCGTATGCTACGTGAGGCGGGACCCAAGTGTGACTGGAGCGGCCATGTTTGTGGCCAAGTCGGATTTTCTCCTTTGCTCTGCCCCTAGCAGAGGTTCTTTTTGTACGCCACGGAGCAGACCTCCCGCACACCGTCGTATGAAAACGCCGCCGCAAGCTGCACCTGAACCAAATCGGTCGAGGCCTGATACTAAATAAACACAAAAAATCACTTTCCCCACCCACCAAAACCAAATCAATGGCACCTCTCTCCAGCAACTCGAGCACGCGCGCCGCAGCTACAACACGACTCTCAAACGCGACACCGGGAACAAATAAAAAAAAAAAACCCCGCCAGGCTCGCCCAGAGCCTGGCTCATGTCGCTCTCAAATTCCACTTCCGTCACCGCCAATTTTTACTTTAAAAAAATCAGCCCCACTCATCTTTCCTTTAAACAAACGGTCGTGGCATGTTTTCTTTGCTGCTGCTGCTGCTGCTGCAGTTGTCTCGGCTGCCGTCGATTCTATTCAATTCCTCTTCGGCCTTTGCCCTCGCTTCACGCCACCACGTACTCCGGCTCCATCTCCGCGGAGTTGGCCCACGCGCCGCTGCTCGCCCCGTTCTCCACCACGGCTTGATCGTCCAGCTCCAGGTCGAGGCCCGACGCGTCGCTCGCCACGCTGCTCTCGCTGCCCGCGCGCCCGGCCTTGCGCTGCCCTCCGGCCGCCCCGGGGGCCCCACCGCAGCCCGCCCCGCCCCACCCTGCCCCCACCGCCCCGTCGTGGCCCCCGGCGCCGCCGGCCCCCGGGTAGGGGGCGCGCGAGTCCCTGCGCTGCTTGCGCCGCAGCTTGCGCTGCCGCATCAGCAGCTGCAGGTGCTCCACCTTGGTGCGCGTCGCGCTGTTCTCCTGGTGCTGACGTAGCCGGTCGCCACCTGGGGGCCGGGGAACGCGCGCACGGTCAGTACTCTCGAGGGCAAGGACAAACGATCGCCACGGGCGCAACGATGGGACGGACGGTTCAGTTCTCGAGGGCGGAGGCGGACGCAAGAACGTGCAAACGAACGAACGGTCGCGGCGCTCTCCTGAGAACAAGCGGCAAACTCTCACGTGTTAAGGCGAAGGGTCGTGCCGCCCTGAGATCCGGAGGGGAGGCGTCTTCGCGCGACATGATGCCGACAGCACAATCGGGATGACTTTACATTTGATAACAAAATTAATATTTCAGAGGATCTGTGGGCTTGCACCCGCGTGTCCTACTGAACTCGGCACATTGTGCAAACCTGTCTTAGCCAATGCTGTCGGTGAACTCGAATCTCCTGGCAGTGCCAACCAATCCGTTTGTATCTGTGCACGTGCACACTGCTCTGACAGCAGGGTCACGTGTCACAATGTGAAATGACTCCGAAACCATGTGCTGCAAATCCTCATCGGTTCTGTCTCATGCACAGTGTGTCGCACTGTACCATAAGAAATGTTTCCAAAATGCATATTCGCGGAATATCTTCGAGGCCGAGTTTAGCATAGCTATAGCCGAGACGTTATTTTAGCGGGTAAGGCCCCGTTGCGCCAAGCAGGTCTGTTACAAGGACGACCACAGCTCAAGAACCGTCAGCGGCGGTGGCGGCAGTGACAGGGCATTGCGGGGAGGGGAATATGCAACGTAACCGGAGCGCAAACAACAACAACAAACACGTTATTTACACGAAACAAGAAATAGGAATAGGTATTACCCTTTAAACTGGCACAAAAACTGACACCTTTATTCAAGGCATCATGTTTGCAATAACCACAACACAAGCAGTCAAAATGCAAACAAAAAAGACAACTCTGATAATAATATGCACTGTCCTTGAATTTGATTGGTCCACAGCCGAGACGAAACAAGAAGTTCATAGATTCAGAGTGTAGATGTTGGGTGACCCGCAGAGCCGCTGGGGAGGACTGCCTCGCCACACACGAAGCAGCCGGCTTCATCCGAAACGGAAGCCAGGAATCAGAACCCCAAGATTCTCAAGCATATTTAAACACATTACTGTGCAAATATATAATCATGTTAGCATAACAATAAGGTAATACAAATATAGTACAAGAAGAAACTTAAATAGACAGAATAACGAGAAGATATTTATTATAATAATTTAATAATTGATTATTCACCCCGGGGAAAGCCACACACAGTCCAAAGACTTTCTTAGGAGGGCCCTGCATTGCCTGGGATGCTTGGCCAACACCAATCATGTAATATTTTTTTCTGTAGCCTTCGGAAGAAACCAGATAACCCAGAGGAAGCCCATGCAGAACAAGGGGGAGAACATACACACTCTACGCGAAGGCGCGGAATCAAACCCAGGTGCTTCTTGCTGCGAGGTGCGAGTGTTACCACCATGCCCACGCTGCTGCTACCCCTGGTTGTCCTTGTAAAAGAGCTGCCAAAAGCTCAGTGGGCATTACCAGCTGAAATAAAGTCTGGCAAGTTCCCTGGTAAAGCCAACCACAAGGCCCGCTGTTAAGTTGTGCCGTGCATTTGTGTGTGCGTGTGTGTGCGCGTGCAGGCGCTCCTACGGAAGATTATTTCCCAGAAAAGGCCCAGGCCATTTCGGATACGAGGTGACAATTCATACGTGTCCACATGACGACGCCGTTCGGCCATCCAATTTTCTTTTTTGCGAACGTACTTGGAATGAGCAAGGGGCAGAGATGAAGTGAACTAAGGGCACTCAATCACACTCCCCACCCCCCCCCCCCTCCTCCGCAGGAAACATTTCTGTGCACTAACATCTGTTGAGATTGAGAGATTGCAATCCTTTAGTATCCACCTTCGTCACCACCGTTGTGCAACCGATGCAGAACTCTTCCCGAGTGCCCGGGACCCTGTTAAACGAGGCGTCGTGTGTGCGTGTGCGCATCAACAACCTTGGGGTTATGTAACACTGTCACACTTCACAAGGGCATATTGTCCTTGGCCACGGACCTTAAGCCTGCGGTGCAATGTATTGCATGGGATGATCTTCAAATATATCTGGAGAGGACAGATCTAACGAAAGGCAGATGTTCCCATTGGCAAGTGCATTTGTATGACTTAAGGGTCCGTGGCATCTTTGCGGAGAAAGAAATTACAAAAAATGTCTTTCGAATTTTAGGTTATGACACATGAGGTGGCGTTGGCACTAATGCCTAATAGTGTCAATTATGCCACAGGGTCGGCAGAATCGATCTTATAGCACAATCATTACTGGGTGGAGGTGTCATTCGAAATCTTAAAACCCTCTGCCAGCTGCCAATTCAATTACAAAATGTGTTTGGCTTTAAACTTTTTTACAATTTCATTTGACTGCTCGGGCACACCTCATTGGTTTGGAAGGCCTCATATGACCCAAGGCGGTCACTACTGATTGCCTGTGCTTCACATACTTAGAAAACAAAGTACATTGTTTAAGCTATTGACCATAACCTTGTACAGTGCTTTGATTTGTGTTTTCAAACTCCGGAACATTGTTCAAATATGATGGGGCTTTTGAAGCTCAAATTTCCCTAATTTTACAGCAGGCCTAGAAATAAAATGGCTCACCGCCCGTACCCATAACCACCTTCCAGGACTGCTGTAATAGAGGCTCATTTAGTGCGAAACCAGTCCACTCGGAAGCTAAGCAAATCGTACAATTGCTGCCACCTGTGCCACAAGTTTCACAAGTCAGCCGGTCGGCAAAGCATCACAGATTTAAAATCACGGCAATGCTCAAGTTGTTTTAGTTACGGAAACAGGTGGCCAAGCCTAACAACAGGGACACTATCAGGTTGGACATTTTTCTGTTGCTGTCCTCAAAAAAAATACTTACAATAGGGTCTGGTATGTAATTACTAGCTCATTGTGATGCCCTTAGTAGATCGTGGATAATAAAAAAAAGAACACAGATTAAACTATGTGCTTTTAACTTTGCTTAAAACGAATGTTGCCGAGAGGCACCAACGATAAGGGCCCACTGCTGGAAATATTTTGGTGCTACGTACAAGTCTGAGATTTTGTCTGCATTAATAAAACGATTGTGGTCCAGGAAAAACTTTTTCGTAGGGGGAATATTTATGCAAAATGCACGATAGCCGCGGGTGCCATGTCTGCACGATGTGAATCTAAACAGTGAACGTACAATCCGTCGTATGATGTATCAGAACACAGCTACCTGGACAGTGACTTTGATGTTGATAACTCACTTGCACGCATTGCGTATCCACGCTGCCAGTAAAAAAAACGTGCCAACGTTTGACCAACGTTGGCACGAGGTTGGAACTGTTGGCCCAACGTTCAATGTTCACCTGGCTGTCACAAATGTATACATGCCCCCCCCCCCCCCCACAAAGATTGTTCGTCACGCAGCAATGAGACCTTCATTTGTTGGTCAGCAGGAGCCGACGCGCACTGAATCGCAGGGGCATGTACGGCAACGCCGCGGCGCCTCGTGTTCCGGCGCACGAGCCGTGTCGAACCGTCGCACGGCGCTCCGAAACTCGCCTTCATTTAACGGGTGGCACCAGTCCGGACGTCCAAACCCCCAGGGGACCCTTCGATTTTTTGGATTTTGTTTAACCCGGGTGGTGAGAACTCTACAGATATCAGGGGAGATAGAGTCTTCCAATTTGGCAGAGGGACCTGGGTCACCAACAAGCAAAAAAAAAAATTATGTAGAAACGAAAAACAACTGAATCACGCGATAAAGAATTTACAATATTGCTAAACTTAATTCGGCTTGGGAAAATTACCTCCAGAATGAACGCAGCACAAATTAAACGTAGAGTTAAGCCTCGGATTGCGAGCACAATTCGTTCCGGAAACGTGTTTGTAATCCAAAGCACTCGTATATCAAAGCACTCGTATATCAGCTGTGATCACGTGACGCTTGACAGACAAAGCATATACTTACTACTCATATTGCAAGACCTTGCTCGTTTATCAAATGAATATTTATTAAATTTTTTCCCTCGTCTTGCAAAACACTCGCAGATCAAGTTACTCGCAATCCAAGGTTTTACTGTCTCGCGTGACTATAGTACTACTGTCTAAACCAGCGGTGCCTGCTAAGCGAACCGCGCGCCTGCATGGTGAACTTCTTTCGCACCGTACGTAGCCAACTGTGGTCACCGGAGGCGTGCCCGCTGACTACTGACCTCATATCTCCTCCTCCCCCCCCTTCCTCCACGACAGCAAACACTTCCCCTCTGTCAGCCATCCATCCTCATCAATCTCAGCACGATAAGACTGCCTCCTCTCCCTTCCATCTTCAAAGTCTTTCTCACAGCCTGGAATGGCCTTCCCCGGTGCCATCCACAACTTTTGACTCTCCGAATGGAAAAGCAAAGATGCCTTCGCACACAAATAAAAGTATTTTAGTCCACACCGACTCCGCAGACCAATTTTATCGAGCAGAATTCGTTTAAATCGAGCGAACCTCTGCACCGGTTTCGACATTCTGGCTCTCGTCAGCAGTCAGGCTTCTTAAATCAATTCGGCTTGATTCACAGATTAGTATTGTAGTGATATTCCCAGGAAGGCCTCACCTGGGGATCGTCATCATCGTGTGTCCTTCAAACGAACTCAGTCAGATCGACGATGGCCATGTGTGGAGGGGCACAAGCCCATGTGCAGTCGGTAACGGTGCTTAGCTCATCATCATCATCATCAGAAGTGCACGGGCTCCTTTAGCGGAGGAAAGAGAGCCCAGAGGAAAAAAAAAAAAAACCTGCAAATGAGGGGAAAATCCCAAAATGCTGACCACGTAAGTCAGCACCCCTCTTGAGGTACCTTCTACAGGGCTCACCAATCCATATCTCACCCACACACACACACACCAATCACTGTGTGATCCAGCAACCCTGCATATAACGTTCCTGGGGTACACGTGCATGTGCCAACAGAGACATAAATAGAAATCACCTCTCGTCTGTATCTCCCTTCAAGACATCCGCCTCGTCGACCGCGCTGACATTTCTAAGAGGCGGCAAAATATGCTAAAGACTCGGCGGCATTTGGACGTAACTTTTGACGTTTTAGCGTCATCGCAATGAGACACTCCTGAGCTTGTGCCAAGATTAACAGGAAAGAAGGGCACAGACAAATGTCCCCCCCCGCCGTAGGAACACAGTGGGAAAAAAATATCGTGATGCGCAACTGATTAAGGGTTTGGCAAAAACTGTAACCAAAGCAGCAGCAGATTTGTCGATAACTCACAAACTTCCTCTTATCGCTCACTTCCTGTTATTCCAATCGTCTGACTTTTTTGCATCAGGGGTGTTCCCTGTCGGTCTGGGACACCGCTTGACAACAGGAGGCCCTGGTGGTTTGGGGCTAATACCACGCAGCACGGAGCCGGCACTGCCGAGATCCTGCGTTTGAATCTGGGTATCAGCCTCCCGCTCGCTAAAAAAACCTGGTATCCCCGCAAGCATGTCCACGAGTTGACGGTCTCAGCCCGGTCACCGATTACCACACAACAGACAATGGACTCCATCGGCCAGCTATGTGCCGTCATTCTTCCAGGAAGGTTCCACAAACGTTACGCAGGAGGCTTTGACGGCAAGTTTCACAAAGGATGCCCCCCCCCTCCCCCCCCTTAGCCTTGTGACTTCACCTCCAGTCACATGATAAAGAATCTGCAATTTAAGTGTAAAAGAATATTTAATATATCCCGTCACACTACGCCGAAAAATAAGCCGGAGGAGCGGTGGAACAAGAGACCCTCGGCAACGCGAGTTTGCCACTCTGTAAGTTTGAAGCCAAAAGCGGAGGGATCCAGTTTTCTTTCTTCGTCTCGACGTGAAACGATTTCAGCGATGCTCACCTAAATCCCCGCGCACGCGTTACATGAGCGCACATTCGGCCGTCGAGACGTCGACTTCGAAATCAATTTTCAAGCTCCGGTCTTTTCTCTTTTCGTTTCTAAGTTACCATTTAAGGACTACAGCAGAAGAGATATCCGGCACGAGAGACGTGGCACGCGATATACTGAGATCGCCACATTGTAAGCAACCACTTGCACTTTTATCCGGCCGGGTTTTGAGTTGAAATGCCACTCAGTGGTCGATCAGTCGCTGCTTTTGGTCCAGAGTTGATTTCCACTAATTATAGATCAGCACAGCCCCATGTAAAGTCTGAGCACATACATACGAGGCTACGTGTGCTGTGTATGCATAATTAATTTCCTCGCAGATGTGGATGGAATTTCTAAAAACCATGAGACCAATATGGTTCCTTGTGCAAACCAAAACAAAAGTGAAGAAAATAACTGAAATGAACATGGGCATTTTTCCAAACCAGCCATGCTAATCTTTCTTTGATAATCAAACAAAACTTGGGGTCAAATGAAAGCACTCGGGTAATGTTCAACCATTTACATGGGCGGATAGAAAGATGATGATGATGATGATACAGCACCAGCGAACCAATGCAAATTTAAAACTGCAGCATGCACGCATGACCCAGATATACCATGTGCAACTTGCTGTGACATCCATGAGAACATCAGGCATCTGGGTACTGGCTTTCCCAGCGGTGGGGATCAAGGTTTTAACATTGGCTTCGGGATTGGAAATGTATTCTGATCATCTTAAGTCCCCCTGTTTATTTTGTCAGCTGTGTACGCAATATTTAATCAGGACTGGAAATGGGAATAAGTTGCTGGAGGAACTCATAAATGCCCCCCTACCCGTAGATCTGGACTGTACCAACTGAGGGGGGTGCCAGACGTAACCACTGACTAAACCATTCACATTTGTTGCCTCTTTCAGCACGCTCATCAAAAACAACGCGAAAGTATTTGTTACATTTATTTGCAGACCCTTTCTTGCTCAATCTTTTTTGGAGATCCTCCAGTGTGTGACAGGACAGAGGCCTATGCACCTGCGAATTACACTCACGGCTACGACATCGCAAGTTTTGCTGGCTGGCTTGCGGGGCCAAGAAAGTGCGCATTGGTGACGTCGCCACGAGCCGGGTTCGTGCGTCAGCCCCCACCCTCCACCCTGGCCGTGTATTCCGAGCAAATGCGCACCAGGGGCATTCCGGGTTCTCACCGGCCCCAATTCCCACCCCTGTGGTATTAGAATTTGAAAGCACACACGCACACCTCGAATAATTTGCTCCCTCAAAATTCCGCTGGCTTCATTTTGAATGCCCCGGGGGGCTCAAAGGGCCCAGACTAAAAGGAACCTTCAAGAATGGTGGGCTTCATCGTGAATGCCCGTAGGTTCGGACAGCCACACTTGACATCCCAAGGTTCAGAGTCAGACATGTGCACCTTCATGATGACTGCTTGGGTTCAGTATTAATAGCCGAGACGGGGGCAGCCAGTTTCAAGAGCAGGTAACGGACATGTGCATGTGTGTGTGTGTGTGCGCACGCGCGAGTAGGGAGCGGTGACGCAGCGCACTGCGCTACAAACCCGGCGACCTGACTTCAATTCCCACTTACGGCCAGCACCAGTGATGGTTATCTGAGTTGTTCCTGGGCATCCCCTAGGTTGACTCGGCCTCAAATGAGTACCTGGTGTGATGTGTAAAAAGCATCGCCACATCGGGAGACGAAGGCGGCTGGGAGTGGTGCTGGCCACCCACCTCCTTGGGTTCTGTGCCAGCCTTCATAGGTGCTACTCGCTAACAGTCTGTTAAAGGCTACACGAGGGATCTTTGTGTACGCGTGTGTGTGTGTGTTTGAAGTGCAAATACAATTTCCAGGAAGTAACATTTCAACGTGGGTGTAAAAATAAAAACATCTGTGCAGGTGCTGTTCACGGCAGCAGCAGCAGCAGCAGCGGTAGCAGTACCAGCAGCGTGGTAGTGGGATTGTGAGAAGGCGACAATTTCCACGCACGCCGATAAGGGCTCGCTCGGCACTCGCGCTTCACGCTCGTACTGCTCGCACGGCTCGTACTGCTCATACGGCTCACGCGGCTCACGCAACCTCCCCCCAGTTCCTTAAAATTCCATCCCATCCCCCCCACCCCGAACCAATGACTCTCCCTCTATCCCCCACGATGGTAATGAAGTTACAAAGCTCCTCCGTAATTGTCACCAATCTTGGGAGTGATTGCCCCAGTGATGTACGCGTGTCGTCGTGACATACGAGAAGTTTACAAGTCGCCTTGTCCATTACCCTGGGTCACTACACACGTGCAAAATTAAGAAATTTGCCTTTTATCAGCAGGGGACTGATGGAAAATAATCAGCTTTACCCCCTCCTGCCAAATAAAAATAATAATAATCGCAATTCAATAAAGCAAGACACGATCCCCATCGTGAAGGTGGAGAGAACAAGCCAGTAACATCTTGGCAACCTGGCATCATTCGAGACCCATATGGTCAAAACCAGTCCAGAAGTTTGTGTTGCCTAAACCAAATGCCGTGTGCAAAATATTGATTTAGAGAGAGGCCAAAGGCTGATGCGCTGACATTTTTGGTTTTTAACGCAGCGCGATGACGAATGGCGGTGCGTTTTATTTATTTCACCGTGCGCACAACGCCCCTCGATGACGACGACGACGACGACGACTCGCAACGCGGCCGGTTCCCATCCCAGTCGCCGCTGAAGCTGTGGTCAGGAACCCAACCCAGGTCACGGGGGACTTTCAGCCTCCGGCGTGCTTATCTATATACCCCAACCGTGCAGAGGCACGCACGCACATTCACGCACATTCACGCACATTCACGCCCACACACGCGCAGCGTGCGCACGGCCACTCCCAGAGGGGCAGGTATGCCACGACATTCTTGAAGGGGTGGCCCTCCGGCACCACGGCACGGCGTTTTTCTCCTTTCACGGTGGCCCAATAGCCTCCGGGTGCGTTCCCTCGCGCGGGCGATCTCTCCGTCCGCCTTAATTGTTATCATCGCTCTGCGCTCTCTGCGATTTCGTAAACCCCATTGCGCTACGGGGCCACCCGGAACACAAACGCCGAGTCACTCCTGCCGGCGTCGCCTACGACAGACAGCAGAGCCTTTACATCTCGATTGCGGAAGCCCCTGCCGGAATTTGCGTTCAAGATGTTTGCTCGATAACGATCGAGGGGTCTCTTACCAAAACCCACTGCAAGTGAGTCGTTGGTGTTTGCGTCCATCAGCCACGAGCACTCTCGCAGCTGGCATCGACGAAATCAAATGCAGCATTTGGGGAATAACTCTCGGTTTGACCGCCCAATTATATTATAAATCTACTTTTGGCTCAGGTGAGTGGTCGCCTGGATCTCGGCATTGCTGGGCTCAGTGGTCAAACACGGACAGGGGCCAATAACGTGATCCACTCACGTTGGTCGACAGGGCCAAGAGAAGCGAACGCCGTTTGCTGGCCCACCTTTGTATGTTTTCAGAGTGCCCGTATCCACCTGACACTATGTGAGAGACAGGCCTCTGGCAGCCAGAACCCTGCATTTGTTAGGCTGGGCGGCGCTGCGGCAGCATGCTAGAACGTCAAAAAAGTCACGAGTTAAAATCCTGGTCGGGGTTTCGACTTGGCCCGTCGTCCTTCCGGCTAAACGGAGCGCTGCGTCGATCGAGGAGTCAACAGCGGTTGCCCTCTGGGCCCTTGCACGGGAACGTGTCACAGTTCTACCACGGGCGAAACGCTGCCAAACGCAGATTAGCACGGGCCCCACGCTCGGTTTTTTACACAGAGACACCGCGTGGCTGATTTGACGAGGAAGAGAGACATCAGCAGGAGGACAATGAGGTGCTTGAGTCCCACCAGCCGCCACCCAGGATTTCCGCCGTTGCACATTTGTTGTGGCTTCGCCTTCTGTCATCTGCCCCAGAAAACGGATTACCCCAAGGGCCCTTTAAGTCCGATGCAGGAAGCGCAGGGATAGATAGAGAATGAAACACAACCGCACTGTTTTCAACAGGATGGGATGCACATTTCCTCGATGATAAACACTACTTTCCTGTCCCAGAGTCTTAAATTTCCTTTAATTACTAATGTGGTGTGCCTGTGTGTATGCAGATGTGCATGCACATGTGCGTGTGTGTAGTGCTGGCGAGATGGTTTGCAAATTGTGATGCTTCGAATCTTGTCTACGATGCACACTGATGAATTGAAAATAGTATCTCAACCTCGCTTGGGCTTCCCCTAGATTGACGCAGCCTAAAATTACTTGGTTGCAATGGTGATGTCGTGAAGATCGGCACTGGAGACACAAAGATGGCCATGCACGCATGGGTTGCTGGCCTATGACAAGGTCTGGTGTCTTTAAATGCCCAACCATTGTTTAAGTCTCAGATACCACTGCTCATTTTATTCGACAGGAAATTCGGCTAAGTCAACCCCTGGCCTGGATTTGAACTTGGAACTTTCCAATTGCGAATCATGTGCTCGGGCACAGCGCGCCACCCACGTTTAAACGGGTGCTCACTAACAGCACCTGTCCTAGCAATCTCGAACGTTTAACGGCGAAGACGCTTTTTGTTAGCGAATCGGCGGCGTCAAAACACGCACACACAGAGGGGGCCGACACGAACGCTGGAAGAGCAACATGTCTCCCGGCCGGGATCCCGTCGCCGAACAGCGACCGCTTCGGCGAACTTCCGAATAGCGACGTCCGTCGCGGAGACGCCGGAGCGAGCCTTCGCGAGCCATCGCCTGGGTCCCTCGTGACAGGGCACGGGAGCCCGCTGGCACGCACTGCGCGTTATTCACCGGGACGGCCCCCCGCTCCTCGAGGTTAACTTAAGAAACTTCCGAGACAATTGGTGAAAAATTACCAGACGTGCCATTGTGCGCGAGAGATCCGCCCGCGGGGAGGCTTCGAGTGCTAAGCAGAGGAGGCAGCGCAGCAAGTAGGTTTCGGACGGGCTGGGCAGTACTCAACTGCCAGAAGCAGTTCAAATCCCAGTCCGAAGTCGACGCGACCTCTCGAATTAAATAGTTCCACTTTTGTGCGAAGTCAACAATGGTGACTGTCCAGGTTGAGAACGCGACCCTGGCCGAGAATGTGGAATTTTCACCACCAGCTGTGGGCTGCCAATAGAAGGGGCCATAACCACACTGCTCATTGAGCAGCAGTGCTCTGCACATTCACTCGTCTGATTATTACAATTAGCGCCCGTCATGATTCGATTACTTTATACCGAATTTGGGGGTCACGATTCAGGAAGTGATGATATTTCACCGAGGTACACAAAGTGCCCCTATTGGTCGCAGGGGTCACGTGACCGAATCACATGGAACGTACAGAGATCGAACAAAAATCAATCGTTGCACACGCACTGTTCTCTGCTGGTACAGTGAGCGCGAGCATCATTTTAAATTAACGATTCGATGCCTGATGGTTAGCAAATGGGGTTTTCTAGTCATCGTGTCTACCCTGCTGCTGGACATCCGTGAAAACACTACACATCGGTCAAAAAGAGCTTCATAGCTCATCAGATTTCTCCAGAATAATGTCATGTTGCAGGACTCCTCTCGTTTGGAAACGCAGTATTCACACGGTAGGGGGCCAAGTTCCCAGATAGGATGGACCCCCGGGGACTAAACCGGAGCCCCAGCTTCGACTCAACTCAGATGAAAGGATAATTGCAGGAATTAATAAACTGTGGGCTGTGAGCAACCAAAAACCGCCGCGCGATCAAATGAAGATTACATTTTGAAGAGCTAAATAATTTAGTTTGCAATCACTATTTACATATTGCCATGAAATGGGCCGGTGTGTGTGCGTCTAACCGTTTTTAAATCGACGCTTTATGGTTTTTTTTGCCTCCAGCAAGCATTTTTTGAAAGACACAATTTGGCACTTTAGTAATTGCCAGACACTGGGTACACAATGGCTTTCTCTTGCAAACAATGTCACAATGGGGGCCACTTTGCACCCATACAAACGCAGCCACCCGTTTCTGACGTGGCAGCTGACGTTGCCTAAGAGTCTCGAGTACCCTCGGACGCCCGGTGGCTCAGGGGGATAATTCTGGCGTCGTAGACACCGAGCCGCCGCCACACCGCTGAGATGCTGGGTTCGGATCCTGGGTGCGGCGTTCCGTGACTACAATCGGTTTCTCAAGTGTGTTGCGAGTCACTGGTCCCACCGTGGTCACGGCGCACGGAGGGCACCGTAGGTTAAATACAAAAAAATCGAATGGCACGTGATTTCGTTGAAAATGACCACCCGAAGCCACTCGAGGCGCAATGATTTAAGATAATTATTTAAGAGACTCGAGTTCAATCCCAAAACGAATCGCGAGACAACCCCCCGTATCGTGACAATGCGCACTGGTCAATAACAGGCTTCACAAATTAACACTGTGGCCGTGCCACTTGATTTTGGCCAAAAGCCAATAATGTGTAAATACATCGGATGAATGACGTGCGGTGAACCACACTTCAGGGTGATTTGCAGGCCATCTCGCGCTGGGATGCAATGCCGAGGTGACCGTGCACACACAGATTACCGAGTAGAGCCTTGTATTGGGACACATACTGCAGGAAATTCCCAATTGACGCTCGTGTGCCCCCCCCCCCCCCAAATGGTTGGCCCTGTTATAAATTGTATGAATTCCACGTTCCCATGGCTGGCCACAATTGACTTCACTGAATGATCATTAAACATTATTTTATTTCCCCCGATGTTGTTGTTGTTGTTACCCCGGGCCACGTTGTGAACTTGCAACCTTCTGATTGTCCGTTGTTGGGTGCTCTAAACTCTGCACAACTCGGCTAAACATTTAGTTATAATTAATCATTGAAAGCCCCTTTTGTCAATCCACTGCTGCTTGAAAGCCCCCCCCTCCTCTCCGCCCCCCAGCTTGCGTCAGCCGTAGGGGTCGTGAGAACTTCGTTTCTGAGTGCGGGTCGCTTGAAGCGAGAGAGGGTGCCAGGACCCGGTTCGGATATCAGCGACGAAATCAGCTCGGCGGATTATTTGCATTGCAGGATCGCGAGAGGTGGCGACGGCTTGCTGGTGGGTTCCCTTCATGCAGCAGTGGATTGATCATGGCATCGTGGCTGCCGATGAAGATATCTACCAACAGGCTAACTCTCCCGCTGTTTTTTTTTGGGGGGAAGACGCTGCAGAAACCGCACCACGGGTAAGAGTTGAACCGTACAAAATGGGCTGTGGTGACGGATTGAGACGATCGTTCGAATCGCGAGTAATTTTAAACCGCAGCCATAACTTCGGCGACCCCATTCTCTCCCCAGCTTCCCCCCCCCCCACCGCACCTCCCTCTCACAAATCCTACTGTAGGCCATTTGCACAATGTCCCCCCCTCCTATCCAAACCCCTACCGTTTCCCTTTGAAGCCACCCACTCAACTAAAAAAAGCCCACGAGCCCAGAGAGGGAACACTGTTGACCTTTCTCCTACCCTTAAACCCTCCTCCCTGAGCAGGCACGCACACACGCATCAGCACGTATTGGCACGCATGCGCACACCCAAATACCTCTCCAACACAGCCTCGCTAAGATCCCATTCTATGGCGCGCTGGAGAGGTGGGCGGTGGTATTGGAGGGAGCGCATGCTCACGCACAAAGCCAAAGGTGCCCCCCCCACTCACCACCCATCACCAAACTCCTGCGACAGGCCACTGGGGCATATGCTGTTAGCGAGCACCTATTGAGTGCACTGCAGACACCCAGCGAGCCGTGGTGGTGGTGCCAACAATAGGCGCGCACTCGCACACACGCACACGCCCGCACACATTCCGCCCTCCAACTCAAACTCAGCGCTGACACGGTTGACTTTGCCTTTTGGCCCAGTAGACCTTAAGGTGTGGGGGGGGGGGGAGTCCAAGCCAAGTCCAGATACCAGCTGCCACTGTTGGCTGTGCGTGGCTGGGAGGTGAACTCAGGTTTCTCTGGATTGTAATGCCGCGCACCAATCGGCAGACCGGCACCCTCCGAAGGCGTGCACTTTCACGTCTCCCACGTGTGTGTCGAGAATCTATTAGTCCCGCGTAGCTCCTCTGGGTTTGTGTGCAGGGGTGAAGTTTTGCCGGAACTGCACCGCATGGGCCCAGCCGCCTTTTTTTTGTCTTCCGTGCTGACGATGGCGTTCTCACACCGCATTGTCAAGTAGTCACATTTGGCAAAGGAACTCCGCCCCCGCCCCCGCCCCCCCCAGTCTGAGGCTCAGGCCGTGTTCCGAGACGAAATGGTGACCGATGGATGGCGTCCGCCCCCCTGTCACTGTCCAGGAATTGAACCCAGGCTCGCAGGGGATCGCAAATCACTCCGAGACAGAGAGCCCGGACAAACCTACACCCGTCACGGCATCAACAGCAATGAGCCCGAAGCCGATCGCCTGAACACAAAACAGAGAAATGTAATCCTATTTGACATATATCAGGTGACCCTTTCAAAAAATATATATATTTGACGATGCCCGCCCCCCTTGCCTAGGCAGCGATGTGCAAGCACGAATAACAGTGACCCTCTCACGTGCGCTCTGAAGAAGGGCGGTTGCCCGAAACGTCGGCAGATTATATACTTTTCCTTTGAAGGCCCCAATTGTTGTGGACGAGCGTGCGAGTTGTGGGCTGTATACTTGAGGCGAGCGTCCGACACGCCCGCTCCCGCAAGACCCAAGCCCGTGAGTACTGTACGAGGAAGCCGGTGGCTTGGCTGCATCACGAGCGTTGCCCAAGGGACAAATATGGGGTCACCAACCCTCTCTCATCCTCCTCTTCCTCCCCAGTCTCGCCCCCCCCCTCCCGCAGCCCGTAGCCTCTCAAGCACCCCCCCCCCTGTCACCCAAAGCCCAGCCATCCCACACACCCGGCCCGCACTCCCCCCCCCCCTCTTCTACACCGCCACTCAAACCCCACTGCTGCCCTAAGCACAATGCTGAGAGTCTGAGAAGCAACACTTATCCCCGCACCCACATCCAGTACCCACCGCTCCCCAACCCACTGGGTACAAACATCCCGGAGGAAGCCGCTGGGGACGCCCCCCACCACACTCCCCACCTCCCCCCACCAGGATTCACCCCACGGGTGCCCCCTTTTTTAATGTGCCCCCCCCCCCCCACTCCCCCACACTTTTACGACGGTTGTTTAGCTTTGCGTTTCTAATGGCAAGCCAAGGAATCGGTGTAAAGATTTGTTCTTTTGGCGGCGGGGGCCGTGATCGCTCACAGCACTTGCCCCCTACATTCTGTCAAGGGCCAGACGGGGATCCATCTCTGTGGTGCGGTAATCGCCTCGAGCGTGTGCACCACGCACGCTCCTTCTTCCACCCGCCACTGGAACGCGTCGAACACACACGCACCCGCGCTGTGACACGTGCGCTGTGACACGTGCGCTGTGACACGTGCGCTGTGACACGTGCGCTGTGACACGTGCGCTGTGACACCCGCGCTGTGACACGTGCGCTGTGACACGTGCGCGCGTTTCATCATCGCGCCATCCAATGCGAGGCTCGACGGCCTTCGCTTTTGGCCACACCATCCTGAAAGTCCCACACGCGGGTTCAGCCAAGACCAAGGCGACAGCAGCAGCAGCAGCAATTAACACTGCGAGCACGCACAAGAGATGAACCGCACCCTTGCAATCGTGCTGACGTACGGGACACGTACGAACAACGCTACTAGTTGACATGGGCACACAATGGTCGACTGCGAAGGCCCGTAGCGGGAATCGAACCCTCGCTTCCATTGCCCCGGACTGACTCAGCCGCCCGAAGCCGCGATCCAATAGAAGAAGCGTCGTCTGCTTTGTTGTGGCGCTCCCCCAGTCATCCGCATGCGGGGCACAGCCGCGGGGGAGAACATCGTGCCCGCGCTCAGGGCCCCATCCCGTCTCACGTTTGTGAAAAAGACGAAAAATAAAAGAGCGTGCAGTGACGATTGGTCCTGCGCGTGCGTGTGTGGGGCTGTAGTACTGCGGCGGTTGGCAAGCTGCGCTATGAACCCGGTGACCTGAGTTGGATTCCCGCTCACGGCCAACGCCAGTGATGATTATCTGAACCGGCCACGGGCCCTTAGGTCAACTCGGCCTCAAATGAGTGGCTGGTGCCGGCGCTGCGGTCTACGTTAGCATGGCGCGGAGGGGTGGGGAGGGGGGGGGGGAGACAAAGGCGGCCAGGCCTGCATGCCGCTGGCCACACCATCCACTCGAGCGTCAGCTTAACCGACAATCGTAAAGTTGAACGATCAAATCCTGGTTGGCGGCACATATATACGCGTGTGTGTGTGTGTGCGCATGGACGTATGTATGTCGAACTTGCCACACGTAGCCAACCGTGCGAACTGGAGGCGTGGGGGGGGGCGTGGGGGGAATCGGAGGTGCCAAGTCAACAACTGTCAGGCTGCAGAGTTAATGGCCCTCGTCAAAGTAATATTGAATTTCCAGAAATGCAGATGAGCATCACCACTCCCCGCCCTGCTCCTCTGAGCTGGGAGTGACATCGCCGTGAGCAGCAGCGCTCTTGCTCTCACAGTCAGTGAGGCTGATGGGGTGGGGTGGGGGGGGGGGGCACCTCTGCGTGTGTGTTAAGGGGGGGCGGCCGTAGGGGATCGGATGTGAAAGGCCGTGACGGGTAGGGGGGAAGCAAGCACGTGCACACCCCTTCCAGGAAATTAACATCAGCCCCCCACCCCCCGGCTCTCCTACCCCCCCCCCCCCTCACCCCCACACTGCGCTTCCGAATTTGAATTTCCACCACTCGGCAGGAAAGGTCGCAGACAGAGCAGGCGGGGAGGGAAAAAAATGGGTCGCAAATAACTACTTTTCTGTTTGTGCTTCATCAGCACTTTTGTTTTTAGAGTTTGCCAAACAAACAGGGATCATTTCCTGCTCGAAATAACAGCCCAGCCTGCCAGTGCTGCCTTGGCTGCCCGCTATTGTGCTTCTCGTTAGCCGACGTCGTCGCACGACCCGGGGAGTCTATTCGCACACGGGCGCGGGGCGCGCCCGTGGATACGCGCGCCGGGCACACGCGGGGGACACCCAACGTCAGGAGCGATCGTCGTTCGCAGGTGTCCCCCACTGAAGGTCGGCGTGGCACCGGGGTGCTTTGGCCAATGACCAAACTTATACACACCAACGCCGGCTAACAGCAATGTCAAGGCCGAGTCGAGCTAGGAAAGGACCCAAGGAAGAGTCGGAGAACACGTGACACTGATGTCATCCATGGCGAGAAACGGAACACAATATAGCAGGGATCTCACAGACATGCAGAGGGCTCTCCCACACACAAAAACACAAACAGAGATCCCCTGCATAGCCTGAACAGGCCGTTGGGGCAAGTGCTCTTAGCGAGCACCTACGAAGGCCGACACGGCACACGAGAGGGTAAAAGGTCGTCAGCATCGTGCCTGGCTGAGTGGCATTGTTACACACATTACCAGGTACTCATTTGAGTCGACCTAGGAGAGGCCCAAGAATGGTTGAGATAATAGCCACTGGTGTTGGCCCTGAGTGGGATTCGAACTCGGTAGGCCGGGTTCATAGCCCAACGAGCGCACCACTGCACTTCCGCTCCCCATACCAAGACACACGCATCCATGCGCACACACACACACAAAAGCATATATACATGCAAGATGCACACACGCGTACAGCCGCAACACTTACACAGGTACCTATGCACACACGAAGACATCAAATTGCAGCCCACATTTTTCAGTGAACAAAATAATGAGATCGGTGCGGTGCTCATCTGACCAACTCGAAGTACAATGGGCATAATTGGCTCCATTGAAATGCAATATGAAGTGCTCATACAGGACCAGACATTGCATACGTACGTACGAGCGTGTGTGTGGCCGATTGTGGTGATGTAGCGGTTAGCGCGCTGCGCTACGAACCCGGCGACCCGAGTTCGATTCCCGATCACGGCCACAAGCACCAGTGACGATTATCTGATCCTGTGCCTCCCCTAGGTCGAATCAGCCTCAAATGAGTGCCTGGTGGGGTGTGTAAACATTGCCGCTTAGGGAGATAAAGGCGGCCAGGCGTGGTTCTGGCCACCCCACCCCCTCGTTTGCCACTGCGATGGCCTTCATGGATGCTCACGAACAGCACTTACTGATACATTCTGTGTGGCGATTGCAAAACCGTGCTACGATCCCGGCGACCTGGTTTTGCCTCCCAGCCCTGCACATTGGCGGTAATCATATCAAGTTGACCCTACCAGATAATCCAATCTCAGTCCGAGAGGCTTTTAAGAAGAAGCCGTGTGAAATATCCGACGGAAGACGAGCGCTAACCCAAAAGCTCGTTTGAGCAGTAGACAAATTAATTGCCTTTGACATTTATCCTGCAGTGCAGTTTCCTTCCCTCCCCCGCAGGACCCCCAAATATATTTCTGGTTAAAGAACTCCCCCCCCACCTCTCTCCTCGCCGCCTTTCCCCAATCACAACGCGAGTAACTTCCTTCTCATCCAGCGTCTCAAGGCTAAGGGCACTGTCAAATCAAAGCGGTCTTCCGACTCAAACCAACGCTGCGGAGTTGCTCCCACCTCCGCTACCGCCCCCCCCTACCCCCGATATAACGGTGGCAATTCCGCCACTGTTATATGACAGGTGTCAGTCCATCCACGGAACCACCACTGTTGACTTAACAGCCCACCACCACCCTCCTCCCGCGACTGGGGTTTGAACTCACGGCCAAGTCAATCGAAGGGTGGCAGCCCCCTCTTCCCCCCGCCCCCCACCTCTGTGGCTGGACACGCCACCGCGTTGCTTTTACGCCGGTCCACCCGAGTCGCACGCACGGCGGTGCCACGCCGGTGCCACGCCGGTGCCACGGCGGTGTTTGCTGCGTGGGCGCCGTTGCCAGGGCCTCTCGCGGCGCTGCCACCACCCCCCCCACCACCCCCCCGTGCGTTCTCGGAGCCGCTCGATGTAGGGAGCGACTTCCCTCCCCCCCCACCGCCTCTCCCGCCCCCCCCCCCGCCCGCCCCACGCGAGGGTCGAACCGCGAGGAGGCCGTAACACTCCGGTCCCCCGCGAGCGCGGCACGGCGGCACATTCCTCCTCCTCCTCCCAGTCCTCCTCGCTGCGGCGCCCGGGACGTCGCCCCCAGCGCAGCCGCCGCCACCGCCGTCACGCAACCCGTTCTTCTTCTTGTCGTACGGCTGCCGATGTAGACGCAAGAGCAACAGCTGCGATTTTCACATTCAGGGGGTCGAGCAAGATGGCCGCGCAGGGAGCAGCGGAGCGCATCGGCGTTGTTAGCGAGCGCCTATTGAGCACGGTCTCAGCGCACGAGGGGGAGGAGGAGAGGACAGCCACCACCGTGCCTTGCCACCTTTGCCTGCCCAGTGCGCAATGTTTTGTGGAAGAGTGACCCCGGGTTCTCTCTTGCACGCGGCACTTACCCCGGCCTCTTAAGGTTCTCACCTGATTCAACAAAATGAACCGAACTAAAACTGCCGATTAAATCGACGCCTGTAGCTGCCATGAAGTCACCTTCCTGTTTTTTTTAAAGAATGCACGCTCGCACTGTACCCCCGCATCGCTCACTGCCGCGAAAGTGGCTGCACATGTTTAGTAAACCCCAGTAGGTAAGGGGAGGCCAATTTAAAAACCAACACACAGAGATAAAAGACGAAGAAATGTTTCCACCTTCTACCCTCGCAGTGGAGAAATCTGGAACGTTCAGAAGGCGTGGAACGCTGACATTCATCACAAGGCTGTGCCGCTTCACGCACAAAAAGAGGCGCCGCTTCTTAGCGCGTCTGTACTGGCAGGGAAAGTCGTCTTAAGCGAGCACACCTATTAGGGCTGCCACAACAACACGCGCCGATGGCCGATGCGACCAGCGGCCGCTGTCGTCCTGCCGCCACTGCCTCTCCTGTGCACATGGTGACCACGGCGCTTTTCAGGCGCGTGCTTAAGGCCGAGCGGACCTAGCGGAGGCCCGTGGCACGCAGGTTCGGAGACCACCCTGCCCCGCTGATTTTGTTCATCGCAACCGGCAATCGAATTCGGGGGAGAGAACGCGAGGAGCGGAGATCGCAGGGAAAGAGAAAAAAAGAAAACTCCTCCCCCGCCCATATAGCCATAAAGACTGTTGGGGCGAGTGCCATTAGCGAGCACCTATTAAGGTTGCCCTAGGGGATGCCCAGGACAACAAGTTCCGGAAACACGTTGCCACCGATGCTGTCGCCATGGCTGGGAATGTATAACGCACGTCTGTAACTTTAGCTTTACAATTTTAAATTCTGATGCAATGTGAATCTCTGAATGATCGTAATGCTGCATTGATTCAACTCTTTTTGTAGTTCAGTGCAAATCCATGCACTGCCACTTCCTATTGCAGTGCACACAAAAATAAAGAATCCCACGTATAGCCTCTGACAGGCTATACGGTCGAGTGCTGTTAGAAAGCACCTCCGAAGAAGGGCAGCACAGCACTCGAGGAAAGTGGGTGGCCACCACTACACCCCCTTCGTCTCCCCAATGCCGATGGTTACACACTACACCAGGAAACTCATTGATGGCTAAGTCGACCCAGGGGAGGCCTTGCGCCGGTTTCAGATATCCGTCAGTGGTCTTGGGCGGGAATCGAACTCGGGTCACCGGGTTCGTGGTGCAGCACGCTTACCACGAGGCCACCATAGTGAACACACGCACGCACGCACGGACACACACGCACTCCGTGCCCAGGTGCTGGACAGCAGCCTGCTCAATCCAGTCCATAAGTTGAGCCCGCTTCTTGTTGCGTGCACAACTGACGCCAATATTATTTTTTTGTCAAGTCTGCCGCCAATGCCTAGCAACGAAGCGTTGTTCAAAGCGCACGCGGCATGCCCCGTTTGGTGCCCAGCCGCGCGCTGTGAGATCGTTCGATTGTTTCAGGTGGTGTATTTCGTCGCTTTTAACCCTAAACCCTTGCAATAGACAGCGCCTGTCCATACACTTCCAAGGGGGGGGGGGGGGGGGGCAAAAAACATGCGATATGCTATAAAAGAGTACGTCAAAAATAAGGATGCACGCTCGTCATTGTGAAACAGGTGGGTTTTTTTTGGCGTGTTTTAGTTTTTACAGTTCCACAAAGAATTATAACTTCGAAAAATTGAGGGAATGTTTTACGTTCAGAGTACAATTGTTCCAACGACTTGTACATTTGTAATGCTTTGCTGTGGCTGGTGTCTGCTGGCTGAGTGGCCCGACATTACCAAGCGCCATGCAGCTCAATGCACTTTGCTCGGGGAGATAAACCTCAAGCTGAACTATTACTTTAGTTGATCATTCGTTTAAAATACATGATCATCTTCATCATCATCGGCCACGAACGATCAATCCACTGTAGGATGAAGGACACCCCAAACCGCCACCACCTCTCACAGAATCCCGGCACATGACAATCAACAGAGCACCGGCACGCGGGTTGATTTCGTAGCTCCATCTCCTTGTCGGACGTCACCCTCTCTCTCTCCGAAGCATTCTACTCCTTGGCTGTCATCATCACCGTCGTCGTCACCATCGTCATCATCGTCACCGTCGTTGACCATTGTCATCACCATCACCACCATCATCACCGTCGTCATCATCGTCATCATCACCATCGTCATCATCACCGTCGTCCTCACCATCACCACCATCATCACCGTCGTCCTCACCATTACCACCATCATCACATCACTGTCGTCGTCACCATCGTCGTCATCATCGTCACCGTCATCATCACCATCGTCATCATCACCGTCGTCGTCACCATCACCACCATCATCACCGCCATCATCACCATCGTCATCACCATCGTCATCATCACCGTCGTCGCCACCATCACCACCATCATCACCGCCATCAACACCATCGTCATCATCATCGTCATCGTCATCATCACTGTCGTCGTCACCATCATCATCAGTCGTCACCATCACCGTCGTCACCATCATCACCATTGTCATCGTCATCACCATCGTCATCGTCATCACCATCGTCATCGTCATCACCATCGTCATCACCATCGTCATCATCGTCCCTTCTAGTGAGGGGTCCTACGCAGGCCCTCTTTTGTAATGCATGTCAAAAAATAATAAAAATTCTGCAGAGCCATTTGCTAATCCGCTGCAGGATGAAAGCAAACGATATGCAATTGATTATATCCCATCTAAAACCCTACTTTTAAAGAAAGTTTTTCCGAATCGGTTTCGCTCTACTGGACATCTGTGAAAATAGCTTCATAGCTCATCGGATTTCTCCAGGATGAATAAAGATTAAGATTTTCATACCTTTACTACTGGGTTCTTTCTCTAAGATCTTTCCTCTCTTTTCATTCATGGTGCCTTGAGATTTCTTGTAGAAGGTGCCTTTTGTAGTGGAAACTATAATTATTGTATTATTATTAACGTTACAATTATATTACTATATATATTTTTTATTTTACCAGGTAAAGCCCACTGGGCTGTATAGCTCTTTTTCAGAAGCGACCTGGTCACAATTGATAGCTCAACAAAGTGGCCTATCATGTGGAAATGTACATCGGCCAAATACTCTAAACGCATTATTCTAAATGTGGAGCAAAATACCGGAGGACACGGAGAAAAATCCACACAACTGTGAGGGGTGATACATGCAAACTCCAAGTATACAGGCATCACGGTCGGGATCGACCGTGATGCCTGTATACCTCCTGTACACCGGGCGAGGTAGTTCACATCTCGCCACCGCGGCGCGGACGGAGCCACAACTGGAACTGTAATGAACGAGACAGGACGGAGTGATGCGGTGAACGAAAGGAGTTCCTAAAGAAACAGGACGTCGATCATCGAATCGCGTCGCTACAGCGAGGATGGAACCCCGGAGCCTCCCCCTCGCCCGGTATGCTTTGCTAGGCAGCTCGTGGTAGTCCACAGCTCTTGTGCATGAGTCGGCTCACGAAGGCGCGCGTATTATCATTACTACTACCATCGTTAATGTTGGATGCGACACAATTGTTCATATGCTCCCATTGCAGCGTAGAATGCAGCAGCAGCACGACGCGCGGGCGACGTGATCGCTCGCGGAGTGAACGCACGGGCACACTCGCTCGTGCAGACTACCAGATTGTCATGCCACCCCCCGCCCGCCCTCCACCCCCCCATTTAAACGGGGATAACCTTTTCGAGATTTGATGTTGAGGCCGGGTACAAGCGGACGTCATTAGCCGCCGCTCGGAGCTAAGTTTCCACTGCCGAGGCTCGTGGACGCGCCGATCGAGCTTAGCTACCCGCCCCGTGGCACCAGCTAGCCGAGTGCGGTCCATGTTTGGTTGCACTACCGTTTCCGCACGGCCCAGGCAACAGCTTGCAGATTCGCCCCCTTGCTTTGCAAACAGTTACACAAGCCAACCTCAATATTTGGCCATTCTCCAATCACTTAAGACACACGCACACACGCACGCGCGAACGTACACATGCACACACTCGTGCTGAAGACTTTAAATCCCAACGGGACCACTTTTAGGACACAATATTTAGCAAAAAGAACCTCCAATAATAACTCTCCTCCAAAGCAGTCGGGTTTGCTGTGCAGTAATTAGCGAATACAACAAAGAAAATGACCGATGGGTTAGGGACACGGAAGGAGAGACTCGTCAAATGCACTGGCTTGGCCAGCTTGTAAAACACTTTGGCTCGGGCGTGTACGCGAGTACGGGAGAGAGCCATCGTAGTTGCTAGTGCCGCTATGACCAATCTGGTTTTCACCGTGGTGAATTCCCGACCGTGAGAAACGCGCGGGCAACACCGCCAGTGGCAATCCGTATTTGAAACCTCGCCTGGGATTCCTCCAGGTCAACTCGGCCTAAAATTCGTGATTTTGGTGCGGTGTTTCTGGCAACGCTCGGCAATATCGAGACGGAGGCAATCTGGGCGTGTCGGGTTCGAATGACATTTCGCTCCATCTGCTTGGGAGCTTCTTCAGAGACCAAGTAAGCTTCTGAAGAAGCTCCCGGTTCCTGCAGAAGCTGCCGTACGCAGAAGCTCTCTGATGCGTGTTCGGTACAACCCGCAAGCACGCAGGCGACTTCTCGGCAGCACAACCGCCAAAATCCTCCGCGGCACAACCGCAACAGCCTGGATGACAAAATTACCTCGGTCTCTGCTGTAATGGCATCATGTAGATTTTTCTGTTTTATTCTTACAAAAAAAAAATTCCCTCTCTGTTCCAGTCTATTATGTCAGGAGAGGCTTTACGAATGGTACGGGAAGTCTATAATATGTTTGACCAGTCTACCCCGGCCTGACATGAGCCCCCTCTCGATGACCTTATTTTGCTGGACGACAACGCGCTATTTGTTAACTTGCGGCCCGGCAGACATTTAAAAATTGTTCCGCATTACCTGTGGCACACGTATGGCTTAAGCCACTCTTCCGAACAGCCATGCGGTTCTCAAACAACCAACCAACCGAAAAATACACTGACGGTGACTTTTACACTTTTCCAGAGTCATGCAGAGCAGCACATGAAATGCCCTAAAGATGGTGGCATTTTTGAATGTCAAACTAGTCTTCATTCCCATTGTTTTTATGAGGTGGGGGGGGGGGGTGTCGGTGGGAGTGAATTGTGGGTGTGGAAATATTTGCATTTTTTTTTTACTGTGGCATTAATTTCCCCACTTCAGTAACGATTAGCGCGCTCTGCTACGTACGGTGCGAAACAAGTTCGACAATGTAGTCGGTCGCACCAAGTCAGAGAGCCGAGCCAAATAGCCGTCCGGAATCGGCAACAGGGGGCAGGGAACACACTGTATGGCCGAGCGAGAAGAGCGTGCTCCTCCAAATCAAGTTCCCAAAAGAAGCTCCGAGCAAGCCCCCAGCGAAACGTCGGACGTCACGCCAAACAACGCACTCGCGCGCACGGTACGACCCGTTAAAGGATAAAAAAAAGACATCGGAGCTTGTGTACCGGTGCGTGGCTGCAACAACCCAAGCGCCGGTACAGAATAACGTGATTGCACGTGGCCTCGTTATTTGCTAACCCTGCCACACGGCCGGGGAGGAGGTTCGTTCGGGAGCGGGAAGGCGGCCAGGTGCTTTCGGGGGGGGGGGGGGGGGGGGCGATTTGAGCCGGCGAAGGCAGCGCAGGGCCGGCTCCAGCGCGGTGCGATGTGGCGCGGGGATTCTTCAGCTTGCCGCGCCGGAACGTGATTATTTATAACCGTGAACATTTTTTTATTGCCCCCCCCCCACCACCTACCTGCCCCCCATCCCCATCAGCCTCAAATTGTGTGGGCCGCCCCCCTCCCCCCCCACCCCATTGCAAGCGAGCGACCTTTTGGCCCGTACGCAAAGCAATGAAAAATGTATTTAACACAAAAAAAAACCGTTGTAAAGGGGAGAAGAGGAAAAAAAAACCGGAGGCACTCACGCAGGCAGAATAATCCTACGGCACTCACTTAAACACCATCGCTTCCCGGAGTTTACAATCGGCACCAACAGAAACACAGTCGCACCAACAGCAGCACACAACACAGACCATCCTGTGGTTCACCTAGTCAGACTGTCGGGGGGGGGGGGGGCAGGATCTGTTTGCGAGTACCTATTCACAGCCAACGTGACAACGTGAGGAGGGTGGCGTGACCGTGCGTGCGTGCGTGTGTGTGTGTCCTGAATGTCAATGCCGATGACCGCGTGATAGGCCACGTGTGCTATCCATTGCTCGGCTGTGGTTACCCTGGGGAGGAAGTTCGTGTCACCCAAATATCACTGGCGTGGTGCGCAACACCCAGGAATCAATATCGTGTGACCGGCATCGCCGTGCAAGCGGCAAATGTGCACAACGCCTGTGGGGGGGGGGGGGGGAGGGTGGGGATGGGCAGATGCTGTCGGAACCCAGCCCTGGCTTCTCAATCCAGGCTTCTGCTTGCAACGAACGCGTGACGTCAGAGCCCCCTCGGGGGGGGGGGGGGGGTAGCAACAGAGTGGCGGGGGGCCTTGAACAGGCGCTCGCTAACAAGCGCACGGCTCCGCACTGCTCTCGGGGCGAGCGTGTGCACACACGACGGCACGTTCGGCCGTGAACGCTCGGTTTACTGTCACACGCGCTCGGCAGATTGCCATCGGTGCAGCGGGGGCCGTCCACGCGTGGAAAATGCGGATGGAAAAAAAAAACACAAACCAAGCCGCAAGCCCAGGCAAAAAAAACCTCCCAGATCGCATCAGCGCACGGCACAAACAAGGGCCTCGCCCGGCATGCCGAGCAGCGCAGGGCAGTGGCTTTCAGAGCGACGGTGAGAAAACGACGCACGGGTCGTGCGTCTCCCCCCTTCTCAAAGCAGGCGTCGCGGTGATGCTGCTCAGGCAGGACTCCCTGGGACAGTTTCCACGGCGGGGGCGTGGGAGGGGGAGGACGGTCTACCGGGCAGCCGCTGCCGCTGTTAGCTTCCGACAGAACGGTGGCTAGTGAATGGCTACAGGGGGACGGGTGAGCGGAGCTGACCCGCCGTCAGGGATTCGAACTCGTGAACGTCCGCTTGTGAGAAAGAGGGCCCTGACCGCAACTCCGCCACCTACAGCCGCGGTCGACATTCCCGCCCATCCGACTGCTTCCCTCGGGATCTGTGCGCGTGTGGCGTACGCGATGGCTTCACGTCTGCGTGGTCCAACGGGCCCTCGATTCCAAGGCAGTCGATTGCAAACATGCGCGCCTCTGTTATAACGATTCGGGGCCCTGCAGCCACCGGTGTTTGAAGATGAAGTTGTCAACAGCAACGGCTATAAATTCAGATATATTTTTTTTTAAAGCAGAACTTCAGTTCGAATATAACAATGCCCATGAGATTCCACCAAGCTGTCGTGTGGTCCCTTCACCGTCAGATCCTAAACAATTTGACAGTCGATAGCTGACCCCTAAGCTCCGCTCTTGCAGCATCCCACAATCTTGCTATCGGACCAGCCGTTGGTGGTCGATCTTTCCGGGGGCCCTATCCAAAGCCTGTCTCCATATCTGTGCTCCCCCCCCCCCTCATCGTGCGCACACACCTCCCACCCATCCATGACCTCCTCTATTTTGGACTTCCAAAGTAGCTTCACCCCATCCTCGCCAAGAGATTCCTCGCATTGTCTAAATAAACCCGATGAACTTCAACGAGCGAATGTTTTATTTTAAACGATCCCCGGTGTCATCGCTCGCACGCCTCGGCGCCGACGCCGCTGCGGAATTTTGCAACCCGCCTGCCCGTTCGGCGACCCTTTGCAGGTGACGTAACTTCAACACGCACGCACGCAGCGACACGCTCGCCGGGCCAGGGAACAAAACAGGAGCGCCGCGGAAACACAAAAAGAAGCGTCGATGATTTCTCAGACGCATCACCCAACCTGCACCTTTTGTTCCGGGGAAATTAGTTGCCAATAACCCCATTGGGAGTCTGAGCAAACCGTAGAGTATGCACTAGGTTGCCTCCTTAAAGCAACATTCTCAAAAGCAATTAAGCATGGGTGCGAATGGGGACCCTTCTGCGCAGTTAATGCGATACAATGATCACACAGGCTGGGCAGAGAGCGAGGATTTATATCCCGAAAAGTCAAACGGGTCTGCTCTTGAAATCATGAGCACTGTTGTTATAAATCATAAGAACAATGATGAGCATCACAAATGCTTGAGCAATCACTGGTAGAAATCGCATGGCCTAAAATCGGGTAACGGAAATTCCATATTCCTCTGGTGGGGCCCAGTCTCCCTTTCTTACACCCACACTTCTGACTCTCCGCAACGCTGGACTCATTTTTTCACTTGCAGCCAAATGAACCTCTGACCGCGATTGGAACTCGAGAGCTTCCGACTGCAAGTCAAGCGATGTAACCACAGCGCCACAGGACAAGATATCAAGATAGCGAGATGTACAGCAGATATATGTACACAAAAATGAGAAAACAAAAAGATCTGGGGAATCGCGCGTAGCTTGCGTCATACCTGCAGAGCGCACTCCCACCACGCGGTGCGCCAGCTCCCGCTGGATCTGCTGCTGGAGCTGCTGATGCAGTGCATGCTGGGAAGGCACCGGAGTGGCGGCAGCAGCAGCAACAGCTGGAGGAGGAAGGGGGGCGGCAGTGGCCGGAGAAGAAGACGAGGAGGTGGCGGCGGGGGATGAAGACGGCGAAGAGGAGTGGGCGGAAGGGGAGGATGCGGGCGAGGGCACGGGGGTGGCGAGGCCCTGGCCGGACACTCCCGTGCCGTTCGCGTTGCCCCCCACGGACGTGGCGGCCGCCTGAGCGTGGCGGTGGAGGTGCTGCAGGGAGGGAGGCATGCCCTGGTAGTGGCGAGTGGCGCTCAGCAGGTCGTTGAGGATGTGCAGGATGGTGTTGATGTCCCGACGAGGTTTGCCCAAGCTGTCCTGACAGTTGGGGTGCAGCGTGCCTGAGCGCCGCAGAGAGAGACCAGAGCAAAATCAATTTCAATCAATGCAATGTTGATATCATCACGCCTTGCCACCGAGCCTTCCTTCTGCCAGATCAACCCGGCTGATGCAAGCTTGACACCAACCCTCCAAGTTTTTGCTCTAGGTGCGTCACCGCCACCGTCAGGCGTTTAAGTCTTCACCTTGGTCGCCGACCACCGGGAGTCATTCCAATGCCCGTGTCGGTGACCCAGCCCTCGTCTTCCATCCTGACCGCGTGTCCCACCCTAACCACGTGTCCAAATCCCCCAGGTGCTTGCCCTGTACTTTTGCCGAGAAGCCAGATGCTTCTTTTCCATTTGATTTGTTCAGAGATGTAACAAACAAGAAGGTTAATCCTGTCCCACAGACCCATGCATCAACACCACACATTCACCTCTACGCTACACGTAGAGTGGTTTACGAAATCCATCGAAAACCTGCCCTGACGCAACGCACCTCTCAACCTGCTCAAAACCACTTGTACTACGCGCATGAGTAGCGTAACAGACAAAGCTTTGCGATTAATCGACAGCCTCTCTGTATACGCACATCTTTGATCAAGAAACACAAATTTTTGAAATGCCTGACACTTGATTGGCCATTTTCTTATTTAAAATACACTTATTGCTTACGACACACCGAGCCATCAGCAGTTATTGATTGGTGGCCCGGTGAACCAGATGTGTAAATTCCACGAGCAGATGGGCGAAGACCGGTCTGCACTCTACACCTCCCTTGAAGCGGAACCAATATCATTTGCCCTCGAAGGATGCCGAGCCGAGTCGGCCACCGAACAGGAGTTGAACTACCAACTTTCTGATTGCGAGTTGCACACACGCTCTGCCACGACAACTATCGGGCATATTCGATCAAGTCAACAAAATAATCGAGAGAACAATCAACAGCAGGATTTAAGCAATCACTTCTCGCCTCTCCAACAATAACACCGAAACGAAAATATAAACGGCCGCAATCTCTGTGGTCAGTGCCCCAAGATGGGGACCCTCGCCCGAAAACAAAATAAAGGAGAGAGAGAGAGAGCGGCCGTTTGCCACCGTTCAGCCTATTTTTAGAAACGGCCAGTTTTCCAACCGCATCCCCAAACCGCGGTGGTCAAATCTGCAAATCCTCGGCCACTTGGCGCTCGCCGGTACTCGGCGCGGCGGGGATACGACGACACGAAAACACTGCGCCGGTGGTAGCGTTGGTCGCGACGATACCTGTAAGGTGAACGCCGGATTGGCGTGATCGAGCTGCGTCCGAAGAACGTGTTTGTGTACGTGTGTGTGTACGGGGAGCAGTAGTGGTGGTTAGCGCGCTGGGCTACGAACCCTGGCGACCTGCGTTCAATTTCCACTCGTGGCCAACAGCAGTGACGATTATTTGAGCCGGTCATGGGCCTCGCCTAGGCCGACTCAGCC
The DNA here is from genome assembly GCF_048934315.1 of Petromyzon marinus. Taxonomy (NCBI): domain Eukaryota; kingdom Metazoa; phylum Chordata; class Hyperoartia; order Petromyzontiformes; family Petromyzontidae; genus Petromyzon; species Petromyzon marinus. Next base: position 2,360,588 of record NC_133710.1, on the reverse strand, counting down.
ACAAATAAGTAGCTAGTGTGGCGCGCAAACATCGCCACTGGGAGACAAAGGTGGCCGGGCATGGTTGCTGGCCACCCACCCCCTCGTGTGCCGTGCCGGCCTTCATAGGTGCTGCTCGCTAACAGCACTTGCCCCAGCAGTCTGTCAAGGCTACATGGGGGAGCTTTGTCTTTGTCTCCTCGCCGCCGTGCGGTGGTGGAAACGAGCGCCTTCGTCTGTCGGCCGCTCGGGGGGGGACTGGCAAAGGTTTCAAGTGACAGAAAAGCAAAGTCTACAAAACTTTACAAACATGCCCGCTGCTGCAGGGGCTCTGTGCGCTTAGGCAATTCCTTATCTAAACGGCAAACAGCGCTGCTAATGCGAGAGAAGGCTGCCCCCTCTCACTCAAGACCCGAGCCTCGAGTCTCTTGGGCCCCCCCCCCCGCCAAGAAATGTTTGTGCAAACAAGTTCGGTGGCGAGCTCGCATCAGGAAATGTGCACACGGGCGAGGGAGGCGGCATGACACTAAAATGTTTTTTTTTCCATTAAATTTCCTTGGCTTTCCGAGGCCTCGACGGGCCCTCACCTGGTTCAAATAAAGGTCCGTTTGTTCGAGCAGAAATCCCACTGTGTCGGTTTCTTTTTGAACACAAGTACCCTTGAATACAACTACAAAAAAATAGTTTGCATGTTCACCACAAGCACGTGCGGTTCATGCATGCACGATTCCTTGCAAGAGGTGTCTGTTTGTTGTTTGAACATCTTAACACCTGCTGTTTTATTGCCAGGAAGGGTAAAAAGCGACTCTTTTTCAACGGTTTTACTTGATTCCTGTGTCGTGGTCAAATCTTGTAATCAAAAGTTAGTCTACTTCCCGTTGTCCAATCAATTCCACATTTTGTACACGTACTCAGATCCGGTGACAATGCATGCCTGTATCAAAATCGGCATCAATTAATCAACGAATTCGCTACTTTAAAGCAATTAACATTTTGTATGGACGCCTTATTATTTATATATATTTGTGCAGGTAAAAAACGCCGCGGTCCCTAAACTCTCCAATCGCCTCGCCCAAGAAGCAGGCGCCACGTGTCTCAGGCGCGCACGCTCCGTGTCAACGAGTTACAGAAGTAATACATGTATTCATGTAAGTGTTTATGTGGGAGCAGGTGCCGCATCATTGACGTCCTCCTCGACCGCGAGTTAAACGAAGTTGTTAATAAAACCGTTGTTTAAAAAAAAAAAACTTTTTTCAAGGAGTTTATTTTCTCATACTTTGATACCGGCAAAAAAGGTCCCACAAGGATCCTCCTTGTAATGTTATGAAAACACGTGGGTGCGTGCGTGCGCGAGTTCGATTCCCGCTAGCAACATCAGTGATTATCTGAACTGGTCCTGGGGCCTGCCCGAGGTTGGCTCAGCCTCAAGTGAGTACCTGGTGTGGTGTGTAAACATCGCCACTGGCGAGACAAGGTGCTGGCATGGGCGGAGTTTGTGGGGAAGGGGGGGCGCACGGGGGGGGGGGGGGGGCGCACGGGGGGGCGCACGGGGGGGGGGCGCACGGGGGGGGGGGCGCGGCAAGGCAACGCCCCGTCCAAACTGGACACATTAATTCATTGTCAGTAGTTTACAATTCAGATTCAAAAATAAATTAATGATATGCACCCGCGATTCCTAGTATGAGAGACAAAGCAAACCCTGGGCTCTGCCTCCCCCCAAATATAGAAGTCAAACTCCGCCTATGGGTGCTGGGCACACCACCACCCACCCCTCGTGCGTCTCTCGTTGCAGCCTGCGTAGGTGCTCGCAAACAGAACAGAGGCGATATACGGGATGGTCAGTCTTTGTGCGTTTGGTGGGCGGTTGCAGAAGCAAAAAACATTCTGGCATTGGACGTGGTTTTTACTTGACAAGTGCTGGGCCTCTCTGGCTTTTGTTGTTGAGGCAATTAGGTTGGGTTTGTGATGAATATGTTGGCACAATAATGACCTGCTCTTGTGAGTGATGTCACAGGGTCTTTATTGTTCCCTTTCCAGCAAAGAAATTGATGCACTCATCTGGTGTGACTGGTAGGCACAACAGGCAGCCAAAATTGCAATCATATGGGATAATTAATCTGACATTTTGCACATATTCTTTACTCGTATAACGAATTAATGAGTATATAATGGGGGTTTGTTAAAGCATCAACAACGGACCTTACGGATGGATAAACACAATACCCCGAGCTCCGATAGAAATTCCAGATTATTGCGTTGAGCATCAGAGCCTTCTTAAACGATGACGACTGTTGATCTACCGCAAAACGTAACTCACTTTTATTTACACCAATGGGGTGTGGACCAGTCGACTCTCAGCTGGTATTTTAAAGCTTGCAAACTTTCAAATCGGAAGCAAAGCCCTCTGAGTGGCAGGGCCACTCTGCTGGACTGTGGCATATCGCCTATCTTATAGGGTTTGTAGATTACTCAGATGTGAACAAAAAAAATCCCTTCAGAATAATGGTAAAACTGTTTTACACGACAGTATATTTATTTCAAAATGACTAAATAAAGGACTCTCAAGTGTCCAGCTGATAGTGAATGACAAAAAAAAACAGCCTCGGGAGGAGTGTGGGCAGCTTCACTAGACCGCTTTCTCAGGAACCACAAAAAACGCTCGTTGTTGAAATGTTGGGGTGGGGGGGGCGTGCGGGCTTGCTCCTGGTTTATTATCGTTGTCGACCGAGCCGGGACACCTCAAGACCACAATTGTTCCAGCGAGAGACTGTGGACAAAAGGGAGTGCTGTCATCCGCGGCTCACGAGAAGCGGAACACGAGGGTTGTGCCGAGTCTGGAGCACAAAGCACAGACGGGGGAGGAGGCTGCAGAGTAAGATGAGATGCCCGCCGTGAAGACAGGCGAGTTGCAGGCATTCAACCGGGCAGGAAATATTCTTGGCCGATCTTTTAGCACGTTGCGGAGGTTACCAAACCCGAACGTAAGAGGCGCAGAAAGGTCTAAAATAAGAGTAATTCCACCTGCGCCACTGACCTTGTCCATTTCCTCATGGAAGGGAAAGCGGCTTTTGTTGAAGAAACGCAGGCAGCAGCGATAATGATGATGTGTTAATCACCCCATCCACTCGTAGACAATGGTACGGATTCCTGTCATTATATTAAGACTCCTGTCGATACAGGAAGCGACAAATACCGCACACCTTGAAAAACACAGGGAGTTTTTTTTGCGGTTGTTCAAAGTCTCAAATTAAATAGCGGTGCAGGAAACTACCAGATACATCTTTTTTTCAATTCGTACTTCTCGAAAGGTCTGCCCAGTTGTGAGTGTTTACAAGAGTTAATGAACTGCTAATCCCAGCTCTCTCCCTTGCAAAACAAGACTTTGTCCCGATGGCTCCTCACCTGGTTCCAAATAAAGGTAATCCGGTTGATTGATTGGTTAGTTTTCTTGCACAACAGTGGCTGCGGCATTTCTTTCATGCTTTTTCTCTTTTATGAGCAAATTTGCACTGGGGCAGAGCACTTAGCTCACAATCGGGGTTGGGAGGGGGGAGGTCACGAGTTCAACTCTAGGACAGGGATCGCGTGTTAACCGTTATCTTCCTTCCAAAAGGTGTTTATTTGTTTAGCTATAAACTAATCCCCGCCATGAGAATGCGGAATATCGTCAACCAGCACTGGGTCACCCCTGTGGAGGATACAAATTTGGGAAAACGGGAGAAACCTTGACTTTCTGTTGCACACCACCACGCCCGATTCCCCTGTCCAGACCAATGAAACAAAACATTTCATCCCCCCTTCCTCCGCCGCCTCCTCCTCCTCCTTCCTCGACATTACGACTCAATCCGATTGGCTCCACTGATTGTCACAGGTCACAAACGGTGGCACGGGATTGGCCGCACGCCTCCGGCCTCGGTCAGCGTTGTTGACGGGACGCACAGGAGGCAGCTGCCAAAGCTTTTGTTTGTTTGGACTTCATCCCCCCCCCCCCACCGTCTCATTTTGTTGATGGACCTGCCCCCCCCCCCCTCTGCAGGCATTGTTTATGCATCCCACTGCTAATTCTGCAAGGCACGAGAGAGCGCCCCCCCCGCCCCCCCCGTTCCCGAGGCCCTGATCGCACCGCCCTTCGAGGAGTGCAGTCACCAGCGCCGCAGAAACAAGTTGACATTGTCACATTGGTAACGCATGATTTCGGGAAAAGAAAAAAAAACCTTTATCAGCCCAATGCAGGCATTGCTGTTTTAAATTAAACAAATTAATGTGTGTATGCATATATATACACACACACACACCGACACCCACGCACACCAATGCTGGGAGTAGTGGTGCAGTGGGTCACGCACTGCGCTACGAACCCAGCGTACCAAGTTTGATTCCCAGCAAAGATTGGTGGTGAGCGACATGTGAACCCACCGTGGACCTACCCCTAGGTTGACTCAACCTGAAATGTGTATCTGGTGCTAAGACTAAACATCAGCACTGGGCAGACCGAGGCTGCTGGGCTCAGTTCCGGCCACACCACTCCCTCTTCTTCCGAGCCGCCCTTCATAGGCGCTCACTAACAGCACGCTCCGTGGTTACAATGGTGAGCAGTAGCTACGCTATGATCCCAGTGGACTTAGCTTCTGGACAAACACAACATTAGTGGCAAGTAGTATCTGTACCAATCCTGGGCTCCCCCCAACCTCTCGGACAACTCGGCCAGAATGAGTCGATGGGTGCTGTGTGCACATATCAGCACAAGGCTTGCTCGTGCCATGCCGCAGACCTTACCTACAACATCTGCCTACAGGAGAAGGCCTCAAAAAGGGAATTTAAGGTGAGAATTTGCAAGCGGCGGTGGAAAAAAAAGAACTCGACTACTATGAGCAAGCAACGCCCAGGTTGGAACTCCCGCAGCTGATCCTAGCTGGGGACTTTCGGAAAAATTTCAGTTTTTCTTGCGGCTCACAGCGTGCAGCGCTGGACTCGCGAAAAACAATGGACGTTACCCCCCCCCCCCTCGCGTACCGAGGCTAATTTCCAAGCAACTCCACCCTCGAAACGAAGCGCAGCAACAAAAGAGCGGGCGGCGTCCCCCCCCCCCCCCCCCGGCGAACGCGAAGACGCGAGGGGAGGGGGCGTGGCCGACCCTCTGCCGCCGCGGGACGGTCGGCGCGGCCGGCCACGTGCGGCGCGAAAGAAGTTCACCGCACGTACGTACGGGAAACACTACGCAGTGCCCTCACACCAGCGGTCAGACGGGCGAGGTCACTGGGCGTGTTGTAGGCCGTCGCTGAAGACTACACTTGTTTCGCCCGGCCGACACTTCCCATGTATGACCAGTGGACCTTTGGACTTTTGTAAGTGTTTCTTTTTCTGAACTTCGTGCATGGCGCACTGAGATCTGTGGATGAATTGCGCCTAATAAATGTAATATATGATTGCTATCACGTGCACCGTCAGCGTGATGCTACTCTGCCCCTCACGACGTTACAAAATCGATTTTACAGCTCCGAGTAAGGTACAGATGGAGGTACAGGGTAAGGTACAGAGATTTCGCACATCGGCCCGCAGTGTAACTTCCAAGGTAGTTCTGCAAGTTGTGCCGCGTTTGGCGCGGCTGGGAACACGGCGATGCAGAGGGTGCGGTTTGGTTGATCCCCATTGAAAGGCTCTCCCCAACCTGCAGGGCCGATGAGGTACCACGTGGTGAGCACAGGACAGCAAATTGGATGTTGAACTATCTGCGTGGACGTTTCTTTCGTCGGCCGTTCCCCCCCTCTCCCCTCCCTTCTTCGCGAGTATTTTCTCCAGGCCACCACGTGAGTAAAACAAAGCTCAAGGCCAAAAATCACAAAGAGGGCCTTGCTGAGAAGTACATCTTGAGGCTCGGCGAGGCGTCGTCAAGCACATATTTAAACATTAAGAGTCTCGCTGGGATGTTTGTCCATTTCTTTTGTAATGAGCGTTTTGAATCATGAAGAACAAAAAAAAAACCCCGTCACTGTGCGTACGAAGGGAAAGGCATTGAAAAAAATCCCCACAAAAGGGTAACCAGCCCACTTGCTGTGCTGCCTTCCGTTGCCAGTACCACCCTCACACATCTCTGCTCGATCCACAAAAACCCCACGCTGGCAACACGCCGCTGCCGTGCTACAAGCGTGCAAACGCTGCCACACGCGTGGAAAGCGCCGACCCCTGACCTACAAGACACCGTCACTCTCACACGGTCGGGGCGGTGGTGGGGGGACGGGGCTCGAACGCAGGCTTGGGCGGACTCGGCGGGGACGGGCGGAAAGCGCGGGGCCACTCGGGCCGCTCTCGAATCGCACGAAGCACACACTTCACCGGCGGAACATTTAACAGCGGGCCCACTTCTCCGCTTACCTCTGACGATCAAGCGTGAGCGCGCCGTTCAGCTCGAGGGCTCAAGCGCGCCGACCGCGGGACGATTTAGCGCCGAACTCCAATCACTTTCCGCCACTTTTTGATGGTCGAAAAGCAAACAACTGACATATGCGTGGAATGATTTGACTGCCCTTTGTTTTGCTTGGAGAGTGAGAGGGCCCCCCCATTAGGAGCAACCGTCTCTTTTGGAAGGGCGACCTCGGAGACCACTGGGTATTTTAACGAGTAATTTATTTCAACTTGCAACGTGCCGCCACCGCTGCAGAGTATCCGCTCGCTCTCGAAGACAGACAACGACTCAGAGGCGCGAGGAGGAACCACAGACAGGCGGGCAAGCCGGCGCTACCAACAAATGCCCGAGCTCCACGATCCTCTAAATGTCAAGGTGTTATCGGCCAATTAATGGGTGCTTACAGGCGAGAAGAACGGAACAGACGGAGTACACATTTTTGCAGTACCACCTTCTCCCGCCTGTAGACTCCAAAAGCCTAGATAAAGGGGCTGTGTCTCTGGCACACAATGGGCGACTCACCTGAATGATTGAGGGCTGGTGACTCAAGGTTACGGGGGGAGTTTAAGTGTATGAGGTGAGGAGATGTCCTTGTGGCACGACCCTCGGGCCGCGTGGCACGATGCCGCGTCACGGAACGGCTCCGGGTATATCCCACCGACAAAGAACGACGGGGAACCAGGAAGAAGGGACTTCGTTAACCAACCCCAGAAGATGGCCACTCATTCATTCTCCACAACGGAGTCATCCTGCCGTACACCAGTCGTGCGATATAGTCGATACATTGTGTAAGCCCTCCGCAAACTAAACTGGGTCGTCCAATTAAAGTAAAAGAAAATTGGTTGTGTTCGTGCCGTCCTTGGTGACCGAGCCGCGACCTTTGAACTCGCCACACTTGAGACTGTGGCTCAATCACAAGGGGTGATGGGCGGCTGGATTTGAACCCAGCCCCCCTATTAAGCAGCGTGACTGCGTATCTCTGACACGGGCGCCTCTCTGCTTCCTGACGCAAGCCAGCCGCCTCCTCCTCCTCCTCCTCCTCCCAAAGTGCGCGTGTTAACATTCACACAACCAACAAGCTCGCTCAATCGTGCAATGTGTCGGTGACAAGAGTGAACAGCAGGAGACAGATAGAGATGGGTATGACTGACATTGAAAAGGCATCCGGTTGAAGGCCCCCAAAGCTCTGACTCTTTACCTTATCTACGATGGAATGCATCCTCATAGTCGCCATGACCACGTTGTAAACACTGCTATTTACAAGGACCCCAAACCTCCCCACTCCGCCACTTGCACAATAACTTTCTTGCGCTTATTTCAAGAATGCGAGGTTTTACGTCCGTTTCAGACAAACGCAAAGGTTCAACCGACCAGGCGGTGCGCGCTTTGGTTAAAGCGCCTGACTCACAGTTGGAAGAATGCGAGTTGGGGATCAATAAAAATGACCTTTGAGAAGTTAATGGCTGTCCTAACTAACCAAATTACTTACGAATACAAAAAAAACAGCAAACACATTGATTGAGCTGCCACCCGTGTGCTCATTTGCAGGAAGAGGAATGTGAGCCGATAAGAGAATGCGACCACCGGTCGTACGACTCACAATATTGGTCTTTAAGGTGGCTGATTAACCGGGCACGGTGCGCCGGCGATTTTTTGTTTGTTAGTATCTTTTTCGCGAATGTGATCTATTTACCCAGGAAAATACATTGCTGCACAGAACTGAAAAGAAACCAGGTGTCATGTAAACTTCTTTCGCACTGTACGTAGCCAACCGTGCTCATCGGTAGTGCGGGAGGACAAACCAAAACGCACAAAAAGCAGTTCTAAAGAAATTAGTTTTCAATCCAGATGATTTCAAAGCGCAAAGCTCCAGTGGGGCTTCCTAATATCGGAAGAGCCTTCCAGACTGCCGCAGATTTCAGAAATCAAACAAGCAAACATACCGGAGAATGTTCCAGAGAAGACGCCAGGAGCGTGGTTGACGAAGCTCTCGATGATGGCCCCGGGCTTGCGGGCCCGGCTGTGAGCGGACGGCGCCGGTGCCGCCACCGCCGTGCTGGCCGGCGCTTGCGTCGACGCCTGCCGTGTGCGGAGCAGAGGACGTAGAGAACACACACACACACGCGCGCGCCAAAGTTCATATTCGGTTTTCCAGACGATGCACCAAGGAGATTTACCACCTCTCTAAGTCAGCGTGTCTCCTTGCAACCGGCAACCATGGGCAGTGTTCACACCCCCTAAGGTTGGCTCAAAGCCAGAGATGGAAATTCCACATTCCCACGGCAGGTGTGCCAGTCACTCCAGTCACTCTGTAGAACAATTTTCCCGTCAACTTTCCCCACAAGAGTGGTACTTGCGGAGCAGTGTGGCTGATGGGCTATTTGTGAGTGGAGCATGCTGACAGTGACACACAGCCGGAAGAGGATCAAACACACACTTTCGATAATTTACGTACGTCATTGTGGATTATTGTTTCGTGTCCATGTGCGTTGACCACCGCGCTGCCCAATTTTGGGAACAATTTTTTTGTTTTGTGAAAAATCTGGCAGGACCCTCCTGAAAAAAGCGTCTTAAAGATTCGGTGATGCTTTCCTTGATAAAAACAAATATAAAAATAATAATAATCAATATGACAACCAATGATATTATAACTACCTCTTCAATAAACGGCATTATTAATAGCGATAGTAATTTGAATTTATATTGGATCTGAAAGCAAAAGAACTCCGGGCACTATTGAACAAATCAATTTAACGCCGAAACAAAAGGGAAAATACTGGAATGAAAAATAACAAAAAAAAATTACGAAGTTAAAAAAACTAAAAAAAACGGGAGCAGCGATTGGGCAGCGTGGGACAAGTGCTGAGCAGCAGGCGTGTCAACCACCGCCGGCCGCATAATAATAATAATATCACGTGATACGTGGGGGTGCATTACACAACAACAATTTACATTCCTGATCGGAACAATGGTACAACCTACGCCCGCATAACTCTTGTTGCAAAACAAATTATAATTTCCATGAACTTCCTCGCCCCGCACGAAGGTGCCCCCCTACCCCCCCCCCGCCCCCCCCCGGCTGTGTTGTCCTATTTGGAGGGTGGGGGTTAGGAGGCTGGGGAGGGGGACCTGGGAGGGGATGGAGGAAGCAGGGCCAAAGTTGGTGATGCGAATGCATCGCGGTTCTAAACCCGTCTATAGCCCAGCTATACCCAGGCTCCGGCACGCATGCTACCGCGTATAGTTATGACGCCGCAGCTTGAGTGCGAAACTCGGTCGGAAGCAGCTATAGTGGCCTCAAAACCCAGTTTCATTGTCTGCCGTGAATGGGTTTTTTTAACCACCGACTGTGCAGCGTTATGTATATCAAGATCTACTGCTGTGTGTGTGTGTGTGTGCGCGCGCGCTACAGCCGCTTGTAAAAAGACCAAGACAGATGAGCCCTCTTTGCATACACTCCTCGGAGGTTCTCAACAGGCATTTACAACGTGTGATAACTCCGGCCAATGAAAGTGGCTGCCGCGCACACATTTGCGATGTACGCTGTGTGTGTGTGTGTTTTTATTTGTAACCAAAACTGAGTAAAAAAATGTTCATGATACCGGGCAATATAAAACCCACCTTTGACACCAAAGACTCTGTTTTGTACGATGAGGCTCCCCCCCCCCGATTTGACGTAGTGTCATGCCTATTGCAATCATTGCCGTTCCAAGACATATGTGGTGGGCTGCTTCACTTCATGAACTGGGCTTACAAGCAAGCCCATTTTCATTATTCTTGTTTGCATTTATTGTGTTTTGTTCGGATCATGATTCGGACTTGGGAAGAGGCCCAAACGTCAATTTAAAAGTTGGTCCGTGACTGATGGCCCAAAACAGACTCAATACCTCTGCTTGCGTTGGGTTCGCAACGTCAGCGATGTCGTTGGACGGCGTCTCGCAGCTTGTGATCTTAAATTGTAATTAATTAGGGTTTGCTCTGGACCATCAGCTGCGTAAACATGATGGGGAGACTCGTGGCCTGAAGCACTGGATGCGGCAGCTATTTCGTGTTTACACGCTGTAAGCTACACTGGTACGCGCGTTTCCAGGGGAAACCGCAATGTTTTGAGAATTAAGTGAATTACTTTAGAAATTAGTCCGTTTTTGTTGAAGTAATATTTATCAATAGGTGTTCGCGACACAATTCAGCAAAGTTACTGCTTTGTTATTGACAAGACCCAAGCAGTCAGCACATCTAATCTCTCGCCCCGAAAGTGCATTTGTTCACCCATCAACCACCGCCAACAAAAATGCGCTCGACCAAAATAAACAAAGCAATTCATTATTTAAGCGACGACGGAATTTTGAGAAACTACGTCACGCAAACTCATCGCTCAGCCGGCCAAACGGTTTCGCTGCTACGCGCACTTTCTCGGAAACGTCACGGTGGTAGCAGCGGTTGTGCGCGGTGGTACGGGGAGGTGCGGAGGGGGGGGGGGGTCCAGCTTGAGACCCCCCCCCCCCAGCGGATCGTGCCCGCGAATCCCCATGCCGGTGAGTGGGTTGGTGTGGGGGGTCGACCGCTTGGACTCAGCTCCGCCGTTCGAGCGATGGTGTCGCTCGAGCTCAAGCCATGGCGTGCTCGCTCGCTCATTAGATACGCGCTCCCTCAAGCCGGTGGGATCACGATTCGGACTTGGGAAGAGGCCCAAACGTCTTTTGGATACCCCGCGCCAACGCTTTACGCCATGACCTATTCACGTAAAAATTTGGACGCACTGCCAGCGCGTTTTCTTTTATAAAAAAAATATTTTACTTTTTGTGGGTTATTGCTCGTGCGTGGGCATCGCAAGTGGAAAATTTCAGTCAGATGTTGCACCTGGTTTTGCGCCCGCTGTGATGGGCCTACGGGGGGTGGTGGCGGCGGGGGGTGGGATATGGGAAGGAATGCCACTGTGCGGGGCTTCTTCTCGCTGGAACTCGCAGTCCACGGGCTCCACACCGCACCGATTGTCACGGCGTCGCCGTGTATGATGCTGATGATTATAATTAGGAGCTCGCTTATGAACGACGCAGCCGGGACTACTCGGGGGACCCTCCGAGCGCCGAGCCGGCACCGTCCTCCGGATGCGGCCTTTGTGTCGGACACCTGTGCGGCTTGTGCCAAGTGCTCAAGGGTTGTTGTTGTTGTTGTCATGGGACCTTTTCGCCAGTATCAAAGTATGAAAAATAATAGGTATTATCAGAGCATGGTTAATGCAGGCTTGATTCCTTGCAAAAGGTGTCTTTCTATTTGGCGTTGGACCATCTTAACACCTCCTGTTTTATTGCCAGAAAGGGTAAAACCTCTTCTCGTTGTTGTGGGCCCTCGCGTCGGATCGACAACGCCTGTCCGAGAAAAAAGCTCTTTTGTTACATCTACGTTTCTTCACAGGTCTGAAGTGTAATGAGCTGATGGCGTTAGCCCGGTCGGCAATGACCGCACGAAGAACGACCAAATACAATCTGGTTTGTCTCTTAATTCTGCCGAGGCGATTCCAAGAGCCAAAGGCTGCTGCTTACAACGGTAGCGGCACACCCCGCGCATTTGCAAAGAGAAACTTAACTCCCACGCGTAGGCTGCTGGTTATTAAAGTGAGCAGCGAGCGTCAGGTCACGCTAAACGCGAGTGCGCGCTAGCGTGACGGGTTTCTCGAAATGAGCGTGTGGTTGGTCTTACTCGGTCCATCGCACACCTCTTCCGACTTGGCAGATGCAGTGGCCGGAAGTGAATCAGTGTATTCAACTCCAAAGAAAACCGCGTTTTAATCATAATAATGTAAATTTGTAAGGCTCATTTCATCCGTAGATCCAAATGCGTCCCGTGTTTGGAAAGCAGGAAATAAACAGAACCTGCAGGGTAAACGGCCAAAACGAGGAGGGGTAATAGCAAATTTAAAGAGGTGAGTTTTCAAGACAGACTTAATATATATAACTAGCAAAGGCAAAACGTCCCAAAGCTTGGGAGCTGCACTGGCGAAAGCCCCATCACCCCTGCAGGAAATGAGCCTTGACCTCGTCGGAGTACTGAGAAGACGATGTTATCCGAAGATCTCGTGGTCCTCGTTAGAGTGTGCGGATGGATCAGCTTTTAGTATTCACTCTAAAAACTCGGCTTTCATAAGTGACCACGGACACGCTCCCGGGCATTGGCTAAGGTAATTATTAATTATAATTAATAATGAAAATGAAAGTTTCTGAGTGCCTGACGGCACAGGCCGCAGTTCAATTGTCTCTTGAGCCGGAGCGTGTCGGCGACAACTTGCATCGCCTCGTGTGGGTCACGACATCGCCCCCCCCCCACCCCTTGCACCTCTCCACACCCCTTAGTAAAATAACAATTTTGGACCATTCCCGCCAGCCCAGCTGATCACGTGTTACACCCGGTACCAAATTGCGGGAGCGCAAATCGGCGTTTCGATACATTTCAGTCGCTCGAAACAAAATATTGACAAGCCTTGTTCCTGCCGAAGTTGTAGACGACCGATTATAGCCTGACATCTGGATTTAAAGACCCTTGTTTTTTGGAGTGTGGCCGTGCTGCGCATTGACCATTCTTGAGCACGGGGGGCAATTTGAGGCTCGTGTGCGAAGGGCAATTACCGACACAGTAATAGCCTTGCGCACGACACCCCGGTCGTGTGATGGAATCTGATGGAATCTCACCCGACCAGGGGCGGGGGCCTGGGCAGGGCGATTTACAAAACCCAAAATGGAATCGATGACCTCGGGATGTTGTCCTCACCCGGTTAATTTTTTTTTTTTTAGTGAAATGAGAAATGAAAAATAAATCAAGGTGAGAAAACGAGCCTCGGGAAGCTTGCAAAAAGCCCGCCGAGCTACAGGAGTCGGCAGAACAGTGCTGCGCTCCCCCTTGGTAGCCTAGTTTCATGGCTTGACGCTGACACTCTTTAGACGTACTTCAGAATGCGCTCCGCACCATGATGAAAGGAAGCTGCGGCATACTAGTACCCGACGCTTTGTGCAGGTCAGCAGTGGTCGTCTTTGGGAGACAATAGAATCCACCGTAGCAATGTCACCATTCAAAAAGGATGCAGAGTACTGCTCTGATGTGATGTTAGTGGGGAGGGCACTTTGACTTTTGGGCTGTAAATAACTACCCAGTAAACAGACAATGCTGGGTCAACGTTGGTTGGATCTGTTGGAACTTTCCATGGTTACTGAGTAGTCTGGTTGATGACTGTCATTTTATATTGTCACACCATTGAATTACGGCCTGTATATAATACAGTGACCACATTTACGATGGTGATGATGATTTAGAGTCGACGATGACAAAAAGGGAACAATCGCATCGGTGGACAAAACGCCGTCCCCACGATGGCACCGACTACTTACGTGGGCCGCAGCTGGCGTGGGTGGCGGCCCGCATGGACAGCTCTGATTGGCCGCCCGAGCCGCGTGCCACGCCTGATTGGACATCCTGCCGAAGTGGGGCGCGGGGGCCTGCGTGGGCGACGAGCTGCCGCCCGGCGGCTGCTGCTGCTGCTGCTGCTGCCGCTGCCCGGCCAAGTGGCTCAGGGAGAACGCCGGATGGCCCGAGGAGCCGGCGTGCTGAGTGGCGGCCGGCAGCTGGTGGCGCGCCGACAGCTGATGAGCGGGCTGCGCCTGGAGGGCCGCCGCGGGGAGGTGGTGGCCGGGCGAGCTGTGGTGGCCCGCTGGCGGCGCCGCCCGTTGGTGCTGGGCGACGAAGGGAGAGACGCCGCCGGCCGACGCGCTGGACCCGGACGCCTGGTGGCCCCCGGAGAAGGAAGACGAGGAGGAGGAGGAGGAGGCGGCGGAGCGGTTCTGGCGCTGGTGGCAGGAGTGCAGGCAGCCCGTGGCGTGCGAGTGCGCACGCGGGTCCCGCGAGTAGCGCTGGAAGCGCGGGTCGCGGGGAGCGCCGTGATGGTGGTGGTGGTGGTGGTGATGGTGGTGGTGGTGATGGTGGCTGTGCGGCTGCTGTTGCTGCTGCTGCTGTTGCTGCTGCTGTTGCCGTTGCTGCTGCTGCTGCTGCTGGTGTTGCTGGGGCGCCAGCTGAAGTTGCACGAACATCATGTGATCTCCGACGCGCAGGGCGAGGGTCAAAGGTGAGCGGCCTGACAGGAAGTCACTGACCTGCGAACGGTAAACAACAAACAGAAGGATGAGCAATGACGACCAAAATAACTAACACATCACGATGATAGCGCCTCATTATTTGGTGGGTAAAGTGACTGCACAACAGATTCGCCATGTTCATTGTGGCTCTGGCACTTATGTCTGTGTATTGCTTCAAAAAACAACAGACTCAATAATAATTCCAATCAAAGGGCTACGTAACGACGAGTCATTAACCACACGAGACGTGCGGCTCTCATTTCAGAGATGGATTGGGGTTTTGTTAAAAAGGACACGTTGCCTGGTGTTTAAACACCAAGAGCAACCTCACACTATAAATTGGTCATGTTTAGTTCATCCGTGTGCTAACCCATTGTAGTACTGTCTTGGTAGCGGTGCACAAAGCACAATAAACAATAACGCTGTGGCCTTAAAGAAAACAATCTTTAATAGGCGACATTTCAGGCATTTCCTGTAATGCCACTGATAATATATTTTTTATTTTAAGGCCGGAGTGTTCGTCACGAATGTGTTGAATTTTCATTCTAATAAGTGCAATATTGAGAATACCGAACGTAAAAAAGAAAAATATTTATATGTAATGCCATCAATTACTATCGAATGAATATATATTAAAGCCAAGCATCCCTCTTGCCCAAATGAATTTTGGGCAGTGCTCATCGTTGCCGGGGGCCAGCGGTGGAAAATTCCACATTCCCGTGACAGGTTGCCAATATTTCCATGGAACAACCATTTGAAGACTTCCAAAAAAGACAAAGTGGTATTCATTTTAGTGACCTCGGATGAATGATTAGCCGAGTCGACCCCTGACCAAGGGTTTGAACTCGTGACCCTTCCACTTATGAGTCACGTGCCCTCTTGAACCACGCGACAAGCAAATAAACGGATTAATTCATCGCGCATTTAGAAATATTGAAATAGAGCGAGTGTAAAACACGCCCCCACAAATGTCATTCCTTTTCTCCATTTTAACCGCGAACATCTGCACAGTGGCATTTCCAGAAGGAAAAAAAAACCCAAGAGGCGTCCGTGACGTGGCCGCAGACGAAGCGTCACATACGCTTTCTCACTGAAAGCGTTTTCGCAGATTTCGCATCGATAACGCAATTCAAGGTGGCGTCGAATATTAAATCAACTGACCATCAACGGTCAACGCCAAATGGCTGTAATCTACAACAGAACAATAATATCCGTGTCCTCAGCGGCAACAGATACCGGACGTTGCACTACTTACGAGTGTCACTGCATACGACGCACAGTGACCAACCGTTTATTAAGAGGGTTGTCATTAAAAAAAAATAACCCTGACCAACAGCAGTACGTACGTGTGTTCTTTACAAACACTGTTAATGTTATCAACCCTATCCACATGCTGTGTTAGGAGGGGTCTCGGAACTACGTCACTACACTGCTTCTCGGCAGTGCTGACTCAGTGCTCCGACACGGCTATTACGAGCTCAATTCGTTACGTCCCAAAAATATTTCTCCACCTGATTTACAATGGAGTAAATTAAGTCCAAAGCCGTGGATCGGTGATGAGACGTGGCTTATCATGCTGGGGTGCGGTCTCTAAAATGCATTACCACTTCGTCTGCGAGAAGTCAGACAGTGGTTTGGGTTTACTTGGACATACTGGATTCTGCCATTGGAATGTGGGCTCCACGCTGGCGAGATGTTAACTCGCCTGGTACACAGGAGGTCTCGGGTTTGAACCCAACCCTGATGCCTGCTGTATATTTGGAGTTCGCACGTCTCTCTCCCGCATGGTCATGTGGATTTTTTTCTCCGGATCCTCAGGTTTTTCCCTCCACATTTAGAAACATGCGTTGAGAGTATTTTGCTACGTGATAAGCCACTTCTCATTGGGCTATTAATTGTGGCCAGGTTGTTTTTTTTTAAAAGAGCTATACAGCTCACTGGGCCTCACCTGCTAAAATAAAAATGGTATTTAATACTTTTGTAATAAAAAAGAGTTTAAATCGTTTAAGAAAATTTCAGCAATTGCTTAGTGCGCTCAACTGAAAATGAGGGCCACACAATGATAAGTTGACGAGGGATGTTTTGCGTTGTCACCTTCTGTTTAGAACCAGAAACTCGGCGACACGTCCCAATGGTGTGACAGGTCACAAAATCGCAAATTCGACTTTCCTCTCGTGAAACCACTGCCGGTGGGCCCTGGGATCACCGCGAGTTTGAACGTCGTGATTAACAACGGCAAAAATACTTTCAGAACTCCTCTTCTTCCCCCTGTTTTGCATGTCTACCGCACACGTGTGGGTCACGCGTGTGCACACGCCCACACACGTGCAACGCCCATGCCTACGCGCGCACGTACACAAGGAAGTGCATTTTTTTTGGTTCACACGCTCATTCGGCCCTGCTCCTGTTTACGAACTCTTAAACAACAACAGTGAGGGTCGGCCCACGCAGCCGACAATGCGGAGCCAGTGCGCTGGCTTCTTTATTCGTGCGTAACGTTCCAACCGGTGGCGCCCAAGCCTCAATTGCAGCTTTAGAGCCTACATGGCGTGGCACACAGCACGTGGGTCACTGGATCGCAGGAAGATCGTAAGTGTGCGCGAGGCATCCGAACGCGGGGCAACGGCGTTTTTCTCTGGGTATGCCAAAGTGTCCTCCCATGTGCTAAACGAATTGGTAAAATAGCCCAACGCAAAACTAAAAAGCCCTCTTATAGAGTATCCGGGGCACCCAGTGGGGCTTTTCCAGACAACTGTATGACATCGCAGGGTGATTGTTAGGCACTCACTGAACCAGCTTCAGGTGACCTAGTTGGCCTCTTGAGCTATGGGAACATGGAGCCTATACACGTCCCTAGTGTCTCAGTTCTAAGGGAGCCAGGTTTCAGGTCACGATGAAGGCTCACAGTGGGACATTCGCGGTTTCACTCCAGCCATCAAAACGACGCTCGAGAGAGGGGGCCCACGGGCGGTTTGGGAGTTTCATAATTTGCTTCGTCAAAGCAGTTAGTCGTCACAGTCAAGATTCAGGGTTCAAATCAGATTCGGCGGCCAGCCCGACGAGATGAAGCAGCATTCTCAAATGAAGGGATGGTGGCCGACGATCAAAGAATGAATCGCGGAGTGGCAGCAAAGCGATGGAAACGCGCCTGATAGAAACATCTACCGAGGGAATGGAGCACCGGAATGGAATCCTGCTATTTTGTGCAGGATCGCGAGAGATGGCAACAGATTTTGGGAGGTGAGGCCTTCGTTCGGCAGTGGATTGATGATGGCGGACTGCGACGCTAATGACATGAACAAAAACAAACTTCCAAAAAAAAAATATAACAAAATAAATTTGAAGTTGAGCTTCGAAATGCAATATGTTCTGTCGTCTCATTCTGAAACAATTTTTTTCCGCCCATCCTAAATGGCCATGCAAATTGGACCAATATTATTGAAAACAGAAGGAGCGGGGCAAGGCTGACAACGCCGAGGCTAAATGGAGCAGCAGCCCATTCCCTTGCGGTTCGTCGCGTGCGGAACTATCGCCGAGCGCCGCGCGCAAGGGGGCTGGCTCGTTTGCACGGGTCACCGTGACCAGGTCACCGCCGGCAGCTTGTGGACAGGTCATCGTTGATGCAGAGCTCCGCAGAGCTGGAGCCATTACGGTAGCGGCGCCGCGCGCCGCTCCCCGGGGCGATGGCAACGCTCGCCCCAACAGCTCACACTTTCAACGTCATCCTGCCGGATGCCAACGTCGGTCATTCTCAATCTGCCGCTGGGATGATTCAAATAAATTTCGGGCTCCGTATTCAATGTCATCTCACTTCCCACGCGTTCCCCCTTTCTGCGCATTCCCTTTTTTGCGTCGAGCTTTGTATTTCACGACTGCGAATTATTTCCCAATTGCGCCATTATGGGAGTGGAAGTTATGAGATGAAACGTGCTTCTGAATATGCAATAGTCAAGGGAATTATTTGTGTGTCGGCATAACACGTTCCAGGACTGCTTTTCGGTGAAGTCAAGTGAATCGGTTCTCGCTCCGCGTTTCCAAGACAAGACGGCGTTTCTTCATACTCTGAACAAAGCTGCCCATCATCCAATACGTTCACGAACCTTAGAGAGATATTGTACGAAGTAAAAACAACCAGCTAAAATTCTTAAAGAGCAAATAAAAAAAATACCTAATTACATTTTTAATGCATACAGCGAGGCTTTCGAAGTATTTTTTTTTATTATACACAATACACACATTACGCAGTCATTGGTGGCCACATTATACAATTCTGTTTACTGGAGCACCCACGTTTGATAAACGGTGGCTTTGAACCCAGATTTAAGCCCTGGGTCTCGGTAGTTCTGACTCACCGATGAACAACTCCATTACCCACCCCCTGCGCCACCAGCAAAGTTGCTCTGCTTCTCCTGTGCTGGTGGACGCTTCACGCAGCCTACAGCCACCGCTGACTGATCATTTGTGAAGAAGAGCTTCGTCGCTTCATCGAATTCCTCCAGTGTGAATAAATATGATTCCGATTCTCCCTGCATCACAACACACCGCACAAGTGCCCCCGCCCCGCCGCGCTGTAGATACCAGCCAGGCCACGGCACCACATTAATAATAAGTCGACTTAAAATAGACAACGCTACGCATGCACTACTCACTTCTTTTCCTTCTGACATCATCCACACAAGCTCCCTTTGAGTGTTGAGGCGAGTATTATTAGCGAGCGTCTATTAAGGCGTGCGTGACGCATGCAGAGGCCTCCGTCTCGCCCGACCAACCAAACAAGGGGGAGGAACTCATTGCTATGGGGACCACCAAAGTGGAAACGGAATGACAAAAAAAACCACAACAACCGCACGTAGGAATGACAGATTACAGTTTCTCTGATCCGCAGGAAATGACAGCAAATATGAGCGGACCTTTACGAAGCGGTGGTTTTAAGAGAGCGCTAGAAATCCGAGGAAGTAATGGAAATCTGCAGAAGCACAATCCAACACTACTGAACCTTGTCACTCGTCTCCCCTAGGGCCGGCTCGGCTTTGATTAACAATCCACGCCAGCGGAGTGGATTGTTAAAACCAGGCAATGTGCCTCCTCCTCTACGTTCATTGGCATGAAATAAAGAACCTAGTCTGGTGACAGTGGTCACCGTGAGCGCTCGTGTGATGTACCAGCCCTAATAGGCACTCGATAACAACATAGCCCATGAGCCAAGGGAGCGGTGTTGGTCGCTACAGTCTGGGATGCCAAATGCCACTCGTGTCCACCATGCACGGTATCCACCAAGGGCACACAATCGTTAGCGCATATACCGTGTCTTTTATTTAATTTCAAATTCCATACAAATTTCACATCACACGACATGTTTCTCGTAATAAAGCTGCCACGGTGACCTTGCTATCATACACATTTGTGATTTGGGGATAATATACTTCAAGAATATAATTGTAAGCATTTGCCAGTTTGGATGGTACCGATAACGTAAATTTCTGCGCCGGTGGCTCGAGGTACCAACCTGCCCTGGGCGGTATAAACCACCACCACAACAACAAAAAATAGGAGGCCTTTGTCTTTCCATCGCGTCAATCATAATGAGCCCTGCAATGGCGGTCCTTACAGCCTCGTAGAGCGTGGGAGGCAGCAGCAAGAGTGTGGGTGGGGGAGCGAGTGAACCACCTTCACGAACCTGGGCGAGAGACCGGGGAGATTATGCGTCGGAGCGCTCGTCGATATTTTCGTAACATCTAGGGCCGATCTAAAATTAGGTCCCTTTTAAATCACGGGGTAAGGGAAGCGGCGTGTCAGCCCGTGCGCTATTTTCGCCCTCGACACCCTTGGCTCTACCGCCGAGCGAGCGAGCGCGAGCGCTTTGTCATCAAGGGCAGTGGAGGGGGGGGGGGGTTATTTCTTGCGACCCTTTAGCGAATTCGCAACACTTTGTGCAACGGCGGCCGTACGGAAATATCGTCGTGCATTTTCGCTATCACGTTACGAGCAGGTGACATAAACAGCGGTGCGCCGCCGCCGCCGCCGCCGGTGAGAAAAGCCTCTCACGGAGTCTCCACTGTCGAGTTTCGGCAGGGTCCTTTTTACGATCGGATATAACAAAACAAAAGATGGTCCCTTTTCAATTGACTGCTGGTCTCCCCCCGCCCCCCGCGGTCATTTCACCAAACTACGCGGGCGCAGTTCGGTTGAGGGATGGTGACGAGGGGAACGGCGCCTGGGACCGGTTCAGATATCGCTCGCAACTCTAAGCCAGTGTCAGGGCTCGAACTCGGCTGTTGCCCTTTTATTGGCACGCCTGGCGAAATCGTTATCGAGTGCTCTACCGTGCACGGGCAGAGTTGAGCGGCGGCGGGGAGGAGCGACGGATCGGGGGGAGGCGGCGGAGGCGGTGGGGCCCTGGTGCTTGGGCTGGCTCGTGAAATGTGACAAGCGGGGGCTGATGCGCGGCGTGTACGGAATTCCGATCTCACAAGCGGAGAGTCTGCCCGCTCACGTGAGTGTGGCGTGGTGCTCGGCACTGCCGGAGGCCCTCGGGCCAGTGGCGGACAGTGTACGACTGCTGCGGGTGTTGGCCGGCGTCTCCAGAGGACAGCCGCCGCGTTACTCCTTCTAAAGGACATCGTGTGAAAAAAGAGCTTGGCAGCTCATCAGATTCCTCCTGCCATCTAAATAAAGATTCTGATTCTGGTTGAACCTGGGGGCGAGGGGTGGTGGGGGTGGGGGGAAGATTGTCCGGAGTTAAACGCCAGCCAGGATTCTAAAATCTTCTCAGCACGAGTCAAATGCTCTGCCACGACACAACCTGGCTACGCTTGACATTCCGCCGTACACAGCGTGCAGTCATTTGTACGCTTATGCACGCGTGTACGCAAACGCCAATACAATGCAGTTCGCCGCTCGGTATGTACACTATTCAGAACGATAATGCTACCCCAAACATCAACGATTATACGTTATTATATTTTTTCTCCCCATTCGGGGCAGTGTTGTTGACAAACGTGTCGACTTCTTTCAATTGATCAGTAACTGTAAACAGAGAGCCCTGTGAGAGCTCTTGCACGAGACATTTTGTCCAGGCATGAACGTACGTATCTTTAACTTCTTTCTCGTGCCGTACGTAGCAAACCACGTTCATCGGAGGAACAGTTGATTCTTACAATCAAGAGTTTTCGGCGTTCGATTTCACCAGCGGGGGATTTGGGCTACGACATACACGATGGAAATGTAGCACTCCGCCACAATGTCACGGGGGGGGGGGGTCCTCAAGATTTACTTCACAGCTAGAGGTGATGCGAGTTACGCACCACGGAGCGTCAGTTTGGATCACGAGCTAGATTTCCATTTTACAGACCAAAGTCCAGGTTTTTTTTGTTATTGGCCACTCTCAACTCGGAGGCGACGACGACGACGACATCACTGTCCTACTTGCCTAAGGATTCATGGCCAACATATTCGTCTCGAAGAGTTCCTTGGACGTTGCCATCCAGATCTCCTGAACCGTATCGCCGCACGCGAGAACAGGATCGCCACATTTCTGCCGCTTTTGTTCCACGCAGCCCCAGTCAAAGCCTCCGTGCTGGCTAACGTTGCATCAGCCATCTCGGCTGGGTCGCCATTGAAATAAAACAAAACCTCCAACTCAATCGACCTAAACTGAAATAAACCGATTTACTTTGGGTTAATTCGCCACGGATTTGTTTAGGGGCGAGTGTAGCGGGAATCGAACCGTCGGCGCCGCATTGAACTGACTGACCACAAAGCTGCAAAAACACAAAGATCCCCCGTGTAGCCTTCACAGACTGTTGGGGCAAGTGCTGTTAGCGAGTAGCAGCTATGAAGGCCGGCACGGCACACGAGGGGGTGGGTGGCCAGCACCACGCCTGACCGCCTTTATCTGCCCAGTGGTGGTGTTTACCCACCACACCACTGACGATTATCTGAAACAGGTCCGGGACCTCCCCTAGATCGACTCAGCCTCAGATGAGTACCTGGTGCGGTGTATAAACATCGCCACTCGGGAGACAAAGGTGGCCGGGCGTGGTGCTGGCCACCCACCGCCTCGTGTGCCGTGCCGGCTTTCATAGGTGCTACTCGCTAACAGCCCTTGCCCGAACAGTCTGTTAAGACTACACGGGGGATCTTTGTCTTCCTTACCACGGGCACACACACACGTGTGCACTCACGCGGCCATTTCATGAAGCCTGAAGCCTTGGAGGCGGGCAGGGGGGGGGAGGTGGTGGTGGTGGGGCTGTGATTTCACACCGAGGTCGTGTGGTGCTGATGAGGTCTGGGTGGGCGAGACCACGGGGCGTAGGGGGAGGGTGCGGGGGTTACTGCGGGGGATGGGCAGGAGGAAGGGGATGGGGAGGGCCGGTGGGAACAGCTGACTGCCTCTTCTTGACAAAGGACCCGAATGTGTGCGTCCTCGACCTGAAATAGCAGTCGAAAAAGGGATGTGTTTTCTTTTTTAAGCAACGGCATTTAAGCAGCACCGGTCAAATGTTCTATTCCTATGCCATGGGCTCAAGCGTACGATCGTGTGTGCATATCATTAAGTGTACAGAACGTATATTGTGTCGTGTGTGGGTAGTGTGTGCGCGCGCGTGCGTGCGTTCGTGTTTTATTTACGCGTACGGTGGCGGCGGTGCAATCGTGCACAAAATACAAAAGCACAGCAAGCTGGTGGTCTGGTGAAGGAGCATAAACCAGCACACGAACTCCGGTCATCCTCGCAGCAGCGGCTTTTGGGCGGCCATCGAACAAAGACAGTCACCGCATCGCGCGCTTTCGAATGCGCCTCTGCGGCCGTCTGGAACGCCCTTCCGACGTCCAGAAGCCGGTGGGAGCTACGGCACTTTCAAATCATCTCGATTGAAAACTCATTCCTTTAGAACTTTTCGCGTTAAGTTCGTCGTCCTTCCCCCGCACCTCCGATTAGCGCGGTTTGGCTATGTACGCCGCGAAAGAAGTTCAACGTACGTACAAACCACCCGGGGGTTTCGATTCCCAGGCACGTGCATCTGTGTCGAGCGGCATGGCGAGTAACCCCCTGCCACCGGCCGAGGTGGCCGGGCTGACAAGAGAAGAGCACCGGGTATCGCGCCCGTCGGGGGCGACGAGCCGCACCCAAGTGTGCTGCCCGTGTCGACTTTAACAAGTGCTCGCCAACAGCACGAGCCCCTAAGCGGGTCTCGAGAGGGATAAGCGGGGGGTATATGTGTGTGCCCGTGTTAGAAAAAAAACGAACCAAGGGCGGCGTCTCCTGTGCCACGGATTGCTTCGTACCTTTCCTGAGCGTCTGCCAGGAATGGGGTGCGTGCAGCGTGTCAGCGGGTGAATCTTAACCAATTCCACATATATATTTTAAGCAACAACAAAACAACTCGCTTGCAGCGGATTGGAATAGTTGTAGGGTACAGCAATATGGAGGGGGGGGGGGGGGAAGCAAGTGGATGCTGCTCCTCCTTGTAATGAGTGAAGCCATGGCAATCAAATATTAATGTGTGTAAGCCTTCTGTCAACACCAGCAGTCAATCTCCACTCAGCGAGCGGTCCCTCCTCCTGTGCTGAAACTGGCCTGGAAATGCCTCTTCTTCTCCCAACCCATGCCAGCGTCGTCCCTCTGTTCAAGTCCCTGGCACAAAGAGCCCTTCCCCCCCCCGCCCACACTTACAAACCATAACCTCAACCGATCTATTTCCATACAGCTACACAGCGCTCTTTGCAGAAGCGACCCTGGGCCATCACGAACGATAGCTCAACGAGGATGTGGCCTCATCATCGCGTGGAAATTCACGGCAGCAAAATCCTCTGGACGCCAGAGGGGCTCGGGAAAAAATCCACACGACCGCTGGCAGAGAGAACACGCAAACTCCAAATACAGAGGCGACAGGCTCAGGATCGAACCTCACGACCTCCTGGATGCCAGGCAAGGTAGTTAACGTCTCGCCACCGTGGCACATCGGCCTTCTTTGTCTCTCCTATTGCAGCTCTTCCTGCATTGTGGCCTCTCCTCATCGTTGTTACAAACTCTCCACGCGCATCCACCAGTCACCTCCTCGAGCCCGACGTTCGCCCTCATTGTGGCGGCAAGTGTCGAGGTGCCGATGGATCTAGATTCATCCGCCGCTGGTTTGATAACTGGGACATGTACTTGAACTGAAGATGATGATGATGATGATAAACAAGTTGGGTTTATAAAGGGGAGACATTTTTTTATGTTCTACAAAACAGAAAAAAATGCCCTTTATCAAATACTGCAAAGCCAAATTGAATCTCAAAATGAGGACTTGGGGAAAAAAACGTATCCAGTAGTCGACTGATCATAGCTGATAATAAACGATGATGAATCTTAACACTTTTTTTCCTTCTGCGTCAATATATTTGGCCATACACTGAAAGGCGAACTTAAAACGTGCGTTCCCCTCATGAGGGCTGTTTTATTAATGTTAAATGTTGCGTTACTGTGTCACTTAACCTTGTATTGCATGACTATATCATACGCAAATGTCAAACATTCCGTTTTACAAGGGCAAAAAACGTACATCCAACGAATGACGAAGCCAAAACAAAACACAAAAACTCGATCATTTCAGCCAACGGACCTTCGCGAGAAGGGCAACCTTACACGCTTCGCTGTGGTAACGAGAGAAGGGGCTGCTGCACCGCACGCACCACGAGCCAGACGCGGGAGTGCGAGTTGCCAGGGCAGGACAACCTCGCCCGCTCGCTCGCGGTAAACAGGCCTCCGTATCGCAGGCCTGGGGACGGCGTGTCCTCCGGGCGGATCACAGATCTCATTCCGAGCGCGTGCACGCGTGCGGCATGTTCCACTCGGGTGTGAGAGGAGGAGGCGGAGGCCTTGGCCCTTTGCCCTCATCCT
The DNA here is from genome assembly GCF_048934315.1 of Petromyzon marinus. NCBI lineage: Eukaryota > Metazoa > Chordata > Hyperoartia > Petromyzontiformes > Petromyzontidae > Petromyzon > Petromyzon marinus. Next base: position 2,335,204 of record NC_133710.1, on the reverse strand, counting down.
CCATTAAGGAAAAAATATGTACGGGTAGCGAAAAAAATAACACATGGTAAAGGCCGACTTAAATACTTGTACCCGCAACACAATCATTTAGAAATGTTTGCATAAAAGATAACCAAGTGCGTGTTGTTTTTTTTTTAAATAAAATAACACCAATGATACAGATTAAGAAAATAGTTAAGACTGCAGTGGAACATCGTCCTGAAAGCATCTACACTGCCTTTACAAATGTCACCATGCGGAAAATGCATCCTGGAGAATAACGCACCGCGGCAAAAAGCCATCGGTGCTCTGCTGTAGCAGAAACAGCGGGGCACTGCGAATTAATCTCAGAATCCACACTGCTGGAGCGTGACACGTGTGCTCTCCTGCGAGAGAAAAGCTTTGATCACAATGGACGGTCGCAGCCATGTGCCGAGATGGGTCGGGGGACAGTCAATTCCAAAATTGCGTACTGTAATCTTGGAACTCCTCTGCTGTCTTTTTGCATCTTAATACATTACGATATTTAAAAGTACAATGATTTACAAATGACGCTTCTTGCTATGGGGGGCTTGACGGCAGACAGACAAACACCTATGCTCCTCGGCCTTGTGAGCAGGCTGCCAGCTAGGCCTGCTCACTGCCTTCTGTTTTTCTCTTCTGCTCGGCTTGAAACTCGCCTTCCACACAAAGGAGAAACACGCCATCAGATATGCCGCCTCGTAGTCTCAGGCAAAGTCTTGTAAATATAAACACGGCAAGAAGAGCTGAGCAGGCATTTCGACACTTGTCAATCTCGGAGCTTCCATTTTGTTTTTTGGAGTCAGAACATGGTGGAAAACTTTTCTAAATGCAATATCACGAGCCCATGTGTCAGATGTAGGTCGCGGCAGCTCAAGAAATTTCTCAGCTGCCGGGCGGTGCCTGGGCGCTCGCACACAGTAATCTTGTTTAGAAGACAAGCCGTCAATCAGTAGAGGTTGTGTCACACCAGGCAGGCCAATTGGCACGGCCTGTGGTACGGTTTCTCTCTGAACATCGTTGCAAAAAAATATGAAAGAACTAATCTTGTAAACAAAACCAGGTTCAGAGAAGCAAGCGCACATATCAGCCGAATAACAGTTATTTTGTTTGGTGTCCAAGCACGCACAGAGGTGCTCCTGTGACGTAAACACATATTTGATTATTATGGTCACAGAAATTGGCAAGACATAACAATGGAAGATAATGAGAAAAGATAGCCGAAATCCTCAGTGGAATTCTGGCCAACAAAAGGCGGGCTTGTGGGGCTGATAGGCCATACTACACCACCATAACCATATATGGTAACAGAGAAGGAATTTTAGTGGGTTCAAGGGTCATTATGCTAGAAGGCACATGTGCGAGACAGTCGGCAAAAGATTAGAAATCTGCAGCAGCGTCAATGCCTCTTGACAAAGCTCTGCCCATTTTTGTTTTACCTAAAGCGGACTGCGGTCACGGATTTCTATCTGGAGTCTGTTCACGTACGGCAGAGGGTGCACATGCACGGGCCTGTAATTACACAGCAAAAGCCAGGTTCCTATTCCTGGACACAGTGTGCTTATTCTCGCCAGAGGCATCGGTCTGTGACCCTGGTCTCGTCATAAAATGGCTACCCGGTGGAGTTTGTGAACATAAGCACCAGGGAGACAAACGAGGCTGGGCACAGTGCGTGCCACACCTCCTAATGTATTATTCTGGCCTTAATAGGTATTCGCCAACAGAACATTACCCCGATAGCCCACAATGATAAATGAGAGACGTGTCTTTTTTTGGTTGGGTGAAATTTTAAAGGAGCCATTCTCAAAACAATTGAATGTCTGGCCTATATGCGTTACAACTGCTGCAAACGCGCGTAAGCACGTGTGCTGTGTCGAATGAATATGCGCTCGCGTCTCCTTCATGAATGGGGCAATTTAAAGACACGCCGCAGTGTGATCCGTGGCCATATGGATCATAAACTAAACCACCGTGGCCTGCGCCTCCTTCAACCGAGGGGGAGGAAGAGCAAAAAACTACAACTCTCTCCTGAAAGCCCCTCTTGTCGCGACTCGCAGACATCAACGTTGGCAATTAGCCCTTGAACAAATTGCCATAAGCAGGGATAGAATAGTACGTACTGTATATACATTTCAGGTCGCAGGGTTTATTTGGATTTAAAAGCCCACGGGCATCCAGTGATACATTTTAATATTCCTCCCAAAGCTTTATTGACTCGCAACACTGCTGTGGCGTGCGTACGGTTTCTTTGGCAGCACAGAGCGCACGCTCAGTTTAAAAGGCCGCCCTTTGAGGCCTAAGAAACAAAAAAAACATTAACGTCCACACGGATTTACATTTGCATCGCTCGCTTTGTCAGCGCCACAGCTTGAGACTGTTTTACAGCGCGTTGGCAGGCGCACGTAGATGCGTACGAGGACTCGAGGAAGTAGCATTGGCGAGCGCCTATTAAGGCCGATCACGTCATCACCATACACGCTTGCGCCTTTGTCTCTGAAGCGCCGATGTTCGCACACACACACACACACGCGCCGTATCAAGCAATTGTTTAAGGCTGAGCCAACATAAGAGTGGCGCAAGACATGCCCAGATATCCACTTGTCACCGATGGCCAATAATTTATCAACCCAGGTCACGGAGACCAAACGCACAAATCGCTTTTCGCCATTGCCATTCCCGACCACTCGGCTCTCTACGGCATTACAGACCGCACCTCCGATTAGCACGGTTTGCTACGCACGGCGCGAAAGAAGTTCAACGTACGTGCATACATGTGCCGTTTGCGAGCACGTATTAACACCAGCACGGTGGACAAAGACGGTGTGTTGTGGCCCACAAACCACACCTGGCTGACCTTATCTCCCCAGGGATGATGTTTACACAACGTTACCAATACTGGTTCAAGGCTGAGTTAATGTAAACGAGGCCAGGACTGGTTCAGATCCCAATTTCCATTTTACTTGCTCAGACGAGAATCAAACCCGGCTCACCAGGATTGCAGCAATGTCAGTGAACCGCGTGCGAGCGAGTGAGCGAACGCACACACAAACAAACGACAAAGATCCCCCGTGTAGCCTGGACAGATTGTTGGGGCAAGTGCTGTTAGCGAGCAGCACCTATGAAGGCCCCCCCACCACGCACGGAGCACAAACGAAATGAAAAGAGAGGTGAAAACTGCACAAAGCAACGTCAACAAACAAAAATACCCAGTGCCTAAAGCGTCTGGGCGAGGGAAAGACGTCACACGGTTCCCTGATCGTGTGTGCGACTGAGCGTGCGTACGCGCGTGGGGCGTACTAGGGAGACAAAGGCGGCCAGGCGTGGTGCTGGCGGCCAGGCGTGGTGCTGACCGCCTACACACTACCGTGCCGTGCCGGCTTTCATAGGTGCTCGCTGACGGCCTACAAATCTGTTAGGGCTACATGGGGGAGGGGGAGTCTTTGTTGTTGCGTGGCGTACGATCCTCCGCCGAGTTCCGTCTTTTATCTCCTTCCACTTGGAGAACTTCGCAATGACGGGTCACATTCTGCAAACGAACTCGCGGCAACAAACAAAAAAAAGCGCCTCTCCTAAGAGCCCCGTGATTGTGAAGGGGATTCGTACTGCGAAGCTCTTTCAGAGGAGACCTTAAGCCAGCGCTGTGAATACCGATGAGACACAACGCACGCACAAAGACTCTCTCGTTCTGCCTGGTAGATCGCGGCCGCACGGGGGGGGGGGGGGGGGGGGCTGAGCGAGCGCACCCTTTGGGGGGGGGGGTCGGGCACCGCGAGCGAGCGAGCGCTGTGCCCACGCACGCCCGCAGACGCCTTCGTCTTCCACCGCAGCCGATATTCAACGGCGAGCTGGCGCAAGGGAGGCCCCGGCACGCTCACGTTACGATAGGCAACGAGGAATGAAGCCGGGGTTTCACGAAGACTGTGGCGACGTGCGTTAACCGCTGCACCACTGCTCCCCACGCATCCCCCCCCACCTACGCTAACCACCGCGCACACGCATTTAGATTCCACGCAAAACCACCGTGATTTCTGGTTATAAATGTATCAGCTCTGCACGTCGCCGCCGCGAACGTGGTTCTATAGCAGCCAAAAAGAGGTGCGAGGTATGCGGCAAGAGCAGTGCCTTAATTAGCACGGGCTGAGAACATTTTACAATTAGACAAAACACGAAGTTTTAACTCCACTTTTTTTCCCCTCGCTTCGATGCAAATTCGTCAATGCGGTTGGTTCCGCTGAAAAAGACACGGGGCGAACGGAAAAAAAATCAACTCGATCTGGAATAAAATCCCCCCCCCCCCAAACCCCCCGCGCAACCGCCTTTCCAAAAAGAAAAAAGCACACAGATTCTGCCGCGCGACATGGTCTGGTTTAAACAACGTGCGGTGGTGCCAGGAGGTGGCGGGCCGGGGGAAGGGGTGGGGGAAGTATGGTCCCCGCTTCCGTCTTTGAAATTGCAGTGTCACCAGCGAGCATGCACCACCACCACCACCTCCCCCCCTGCTCTGCAAAAGATAGATAAGCCCGAGCAGAGCACCCGGGCAGCTGCCGAGCGTGATGGTGGGCGCTGCCGCCCGCCTGCCCGCCCGCTCAGCCCGGCCCGGCCAGCCCCGGCCCATCATGGATTTATGAATGCATTTATTAAAACGGAGAAACGATGTCGAGAGCTGGAGAGAGCAATCATTTGCTGGTGTCTTTAAAACAAAACAAAAAAAATAGTCAAAAGAAGTCTGGTCGAGAACCCACTTCACATGCGGGTAGAGAGGCAGAGATCCGCCAATATCTGGCACGCAAAATAAAACCGGCCCAAATGTGCCGCTGGTTTTTCCTGACGCAGTACAAACCCGATGTCCAGACTGGTTTGCGCCAACACTTTAGATTTTGCTTTAGGGAGTGCCCTTTGCTTGTCAATTCCAGCTAAAAGGTGCCACGGGGTTGGCACGCTCCAACTCATACAAGCAGAATGTTGAGTTCACATCCACGGTCATGGGTTGACACGTGACACGCAGCATCCCTGAAAACAACTGCTTTGCGAGAAAGATCCCCCGTCACAGAAACGTGGAGTTTCCGCCAGTTGCTAGGGGCTGCCGACAAGAGTCCAGCGACGCTCATTGCTCGTTCGAGCAGTGAGACACACTCCGCGGTTCGTGCTTGTGTCGATAAGAGATAAGGAAGATGCAATGAGAGGAGGGCGCAGAGGGAAGGGTGCGGTGAAACGAGATACGAGGGCAGTGGCTGTGACGAGAGAGAATGGTAGAAGATGCGAGCAGCTGTCCTCGTGCAATAACTGCGACTTCTTTGGCTACGAAAGAAGAGACTTTGTCTTGCTCGGAATGTTTGGCAATGCGGGGCTCCACCCCCACGTGATTCACCGAGACACCAAATTACAGGTGAGCACTCGAAATGTCACAAACCTTCCTTTTTTCCTTTCCCTCCCCAGCCCCAGCTTCCACCCAATCACCCCAAAAATCTCAAAAGCACGGGTATTAATTCTAGATTTGAAGCTTTCGTGACTGCAAGGATTCATACTCTGGTTTTATTCGGTAATGTCACGTAGGTGACTTTACCGAATAATCGCTGATGCAGCGATTTTGCTGTGACTGTTCCACCTGAAGACGGAAGCTTGTGTTGCCTCCGAAACGTCGTGATTTAATTGTTTTCTTTCATTTTGTTTCATTTTATTTTACCTACGTGACTTTACCGAATAAAACCAAAGAGTGTAGCACGGGTATTCTTTGGAGCAATAAGCAGCGCTCCCCTAAATTATTGACTCGAGCCCTAGCGCCAGCCACGGTTTGATTTATTTATTGATGTCCTTTATTTAAGCAAGAGAGAGCCCATTAACATTTGTTACATCACTCGCCAGGGAGACGTGGCGGAGCTAGAGTTATGTTCGGACATGAAAGTGGAGCAACGACAACCAACATACTTGGGCTCTGCAAGTCTGAAATCAATCGCAGAGCGCCAGTAAAATGCGTGCGTGGGCGGGCGTGTGTATGCGAGCTGTCGTTGAGTGGTTAGCGCGCTGCACAACGAAACCAGCGATCCGAGTTCGATTCCCGCTCACGGGGCCTACACCAGTGACGATTATTTATGATGACTCAGCCTTAAAAATGAGTAATTGATGTGGTTTGTAAACATCTACCCTGGCCGTGCCAAAATACCCCAACAGTCTGTTAAGGGGCTTCATGGGAGATCTGTGTGTGTGTGTTGGAGCGGTGGTGCAGTGTGCAGGTGCTGTGTGCTTCAATCCCAGTCACCTGGACCAGATACGCGTTCATCATATTTGAACCTATTTCTGACCATCACCCCTACTACTATAATGAGCCAAGAATGTCTGTTTGTGTGTAACTTGTGTGACGTCACTCCACATGCCGCACCCCCTCATGAATATTCATGAGCGGATGGATTTTTATACTCGCGCAGAAGGTCGAGCGGAAATACATTTTTTTCGCAAATTCGCTTTAAGTTCGACGTTTCTTTACTGAAAGTGAATCTAATAAATAATCCTACGCAGCAACAAAGTGGATTTGGTATCTTTATTTATTTCTTCAGCACTTGAGACGAAGGATAAGCCCAATTTATGCTTCTACATTATGGTCAAATATAAATTTATCGGTGATTTTCCAGATATTGTATCGCTTTCCAATTTATTTCAACCGCAGCGACTGAAAGGAGAAGAGAATATTAAAGTATCAGAGCAGTGAATTTGAACAAATTGAAGGTCAGCTAAATACAGTGCTACAGTGACATGCAGTGAAGTGTTTGATGACGTAGTTTGATGCCAGATTCACTGCCATTAAATTTACACAAGATACAATTAAACTCCGCTCATTTTTTTCGTAAATATTACAGCTTCCGTCCTAGGACGGGCAAACAAGCTAGCGATAAATATCAACGGTCTGAACATCAGCACTGTGGAGACAAACCTGACAGGGCATGGCACAGGTCACAACACCCCCTCGTGTACCGTCCCAGCCTTAATAGGCGCTCACTAAAAAACAGTTGCTCCGATAATCAATACGGATGCAGAGGACACAACATTCCTCATAGTGGTGTGTGGGTGTGTGTGTCGAGCACTATTCGTGCGGTACACTGGTTCACTGGGCGATAATCACACAAAAGTCAGGTTCGATTCCTGGCTATGACGCGCAACACCATTAAGATAGAGGAAGTCTAATCCTGGCCTGTAACTCCCTTAGGTCTCCTCGGCCTAAAATTAAATGTGCAGCATGGTGGTCATCGCCATTGTTAACGATGTTCGCTCATATGCAGCGACTCCCACCATCGTTTGCAATCGGAAGCGATTTTTATCGATGTATCGACTGACACACTCCACAGACGCCTAAGCAGCAAAACGAAAACCTGTTAATATATTATGACATGGATCCAAATCCTCTCACAGCAATCTGTGCAACCAAGGTCAGCTCAGAGGAAAGTGGGCTACGGTGTCGCAGCGGAACGCACAGCTGTGCTGCGATGCCAGCAACCGAGGTTCGATTCCTGGCCACGATAATTAATTGCGGTGGTGATTGGTTCCCTGGAGCTGGCTTGGGCCTCCTCTAGGGTTGACTCGGCCTCAAGTGAGCACCTGACTCGGCCAGGTGAACGTCATGAGCACTGGGGAAAACAAAGGCAGCCAGGCCTGTGGGAGGGTGTGATGAGGATGACGCTGCATTCATTCACGTGCGCGCCTCATGAGTATTAATGCTCAGGTACTGCGCGGTGTCAATCCACTGCTGGATGAAGACCTCCCCCCGCGCGCTGCGGGGTCCAGGCCTGGCGCGCATGAGTTGGTGAGAGCAGAAGGGAGCTCGGGTCAGAGGGGCATAAAAGCACAGTACAACGATGGGTTCCGCTGTGTTGCTGTCTGACTCCCCTAGGTCGACTCAGCCTCAAATAACTACCTGGTGCGGTGTGTACACAACGTTAACTAGGCAGACGAAGTGGGCCGGACGTGGTGCTGGCCACCCGCCCCCCCAGTGTGCCATCCCGGCCTTCATAGTTGCTCGCTAACAGCACTTGCCCCAAGAGTCTGTTGAAGGCGATACGGGATGGACCTTTGTCTTTGCATACGGCACAATAAGCCCGCGCGCCTTAGTCCACGCGCAATTGCCAAATTCCGTGGCGTAACGGACTCGGGCAAAACAATTGCGTTGAAATCGTTAATAAAGTGTGGTACAGTATGCAAAAGTGAATTTAAAAAAAAAATGAAGAGAAAGGCGGGGGGGGGGGGGAAATGAGCTGCAAAAGCAATGACCCGTTTCGTTCACCCGCCCAGTCCCTCTAAATGTAAAATATGTGCAGCTGCTAGACCCCACAGAGACCCTAATCTGACAAGAGGGCGAGGAGGAATATACCAACTCGGCTCATGGGTGAGGGTTATAGGGGGGGGAGACGATACAGATGGGGTTTTCCCTCTTCAATAAGGCCAAACAAAAGGGCGTCCAATTTTCAGCCACTGTTCATGTGAGCGTAAATCTCGCAAATTACTGGGCACGCTGTCAGTATGCACGTGCGAGTGTGTGTGTGTGTGAGACATCTCCAGCAGATACAAAGGCGGCTGGCTGGGTGTAACTCCTGCCCTTACCACCACCACCACCACCTCCTCGCGTGCCATTAATGCATCAGTGGATGCTCACGACCAGAATGTCTCCTAACGGTCTGCAAGGCTAATTCGAAACAACGCGATCATTGCATGTGCACGGGGAGTGGCAATGCAGCGGATGGCTAAATGCGCAACGAATCCGGCGACCTGAGTTCCATTCCCGCTCACAGCCAAGACGAATATCTTATGAATATCTTAAATCGGTCCTGGACTAGGCCTAGGTCGAAGCAGCAGGTGTAAACATCACCACTTGGGAGACAAAGGTGGCCGGGTGCGGGCTGGCCACAGCCGCCCCATCTGGTACTGAACATGACTTAATAGGTGCACGCGAACAGACTTTGCTCCCAATGGTCTGTAAGCCTTAGCGGGGTCTTTGTGTGTGCACCGTTCCACAGGCGATGACTCAATTGGCCTAAATACAGCAGCTGCACGCAACAGAATGAGAGTTCATTCACAAACACCTCGCAATTTGTGAACAAGAAAGCAGTTAAACCGGCATAACCAATGGTAAACATTGCACGGTAAACACCCCACATGAAACTTATAGCCAGCCAAATGCTCTAAACGCACGTTTCTAAATGTGAAGGGAAAAACTGGAGGACCCGGAGTAACACCCACACGATCACAGGGAGAACATGCAAACTCCAAATATACAGGCGTCAGGGTCGGGATTGAACCCACGACCTCCTGTATACCAAGCGAGGTGGTTAACATCTCGCCACCGCAGTGAAGGCACCAGTGCAGTCACACAAAACATACCACAGTCCTTGTCAACTCCAATCTCACGGCTCCTACGACAAAGGACTCTGAGCATATTCTCCACAACGAAGCCAATTATTAGTTTGAGTCACGTATTGTGCCATTTTGCGTTGAACTGAGACCCCATTATCACAAGGGAAGGGCTCTTGCCTACAGGATCGTCAGTTCACCAGCATTGATTCAAGCCTAACTCCGCTGGGGGGACACTGAATGTCGAAATCGGTCCAGTTCGTTTGTCTTGAAACAATGCTACTGAAATGCACTACCAGAAGGCCACGCAGATGATGGGCTTGCGTAAGAAATAATTGTTTCACGTTGAGAGACGTAAATATGAAGGAGACGTATTGTCTGCATATTTTGTTATTTATGTTCTGCACAACAATGCTAATGATTATATTGAGTTATGTACGAGCATAGTGCAGGCGCTATGCGTGGGAGTGGGCGCCCGAGACGCTCACAGACAATGGCCCACGGTCGCGGACCGATGTCACGGGGATCTTTCATTTCCGTTCGGCTGCCAGATATCTTCGCCAATAATGTGCATTATGTTTCCTTACAAATACAGAAAGACATGGGAGGGGAGGAGGAGGGTCGGGGGGGGGGGCAGTAGTCCAGAACAAAAGACGTTCAAGTGTTTTGCCCTCATTATGGCTCATCAGCAGAACTGTAACCCGACTATGGGACTGCCAGGGACACTCGCTCTTTTGGCGGACGCCAGAACTTGTGGAGAGCTCGCCAGCGTTGTGAAGATCCTGGGCGACAGGCGGGAAGAAGGAAGAACCCAAATACGATACTGGGTCCTTCCTATGTTCATCGGTAAGCTAGACCCAGCCATGCAATGCCAATGATGTCCCAGAGTGATATTTGAGTAAGCAACCACGGATGAATGTGGAGGCCCTGTGCATTATTTTATAAATGTATACATGTACACGACAGTTTAAAAAGAAGTTAAATCATTTTCAATATTTTGCGAGGTCACTGCTGGATGGAAACCTCTCCACAACATGTCGATCTTGGGGGTTAATTTGACCATTCTTAATTTTTTTTTATTGTACCGTGTAAGGCCCACTGAGCTATATAGCTCTCTTTCAGAAACGACCTGGCAATAACCAATGATAGCCCAATGAAGTGGCTTATCACGTGGAAATTCATAGGACTCTCTCTGAACGCATGATGTAGATTCTAAAATGTAGAGGGCAAAACCGGAGGACCTGGAGAAAAATCCACTCGACCACGGGGAGAGAGATACACAGACTCTACTTCACCATGCCGGTCAGTGCAGGAAGGGGAAGGCTGCTTGTAGTGGACCTACATGCGTAAGACGTGTACATCCACACAATAATAATAATCATGCCGGCTGACCACATCCATAACGGTCAATGTAAAAATGTGGATCGGTTTAAACAACCATTGGGGGTAGTATTCACCTTCAATAAGGACTCTGAAACAGAATTTAAAATTACACATTCCTGTGGCAGGGGCCAGTCCATCCACTTGCCGATCACTGTTGGTGGCTGTGAAGGCCGCATGTAATATAATATAAATGCGATGGTCAATTCCCGATTGCTTAAGGTTGGAGCGTGCTCCTTCAAGGCATTGCAACATTAAATAGTAATATGTCTGTGTGGCCAGCTCTTGCAAGGCCCACGTGCTCATCTGTCTCCGGGCAGAAATAAACAAAAGAGAAGATGTAATTATTGCTCACGACTCCAGCTTTTATATAAAACTCACGACTCACAGATTTGGCAGGCGGGGAAGCTTTTTTTTTTTTGCCCAGCCACAACGCCCACTCAAGCGCCCGAATCACGACAAAACACAATTGGGCGAGAGAACAACACGGGGAATGCAAATAATGCAATAAAGGCCGATCGCCATTGACTAAATAAGGCAAATGGGAGGGAGAGGATTGAGGCCACGGGCAGTCACGACGCCACAATCCACTCACGGGGAACAATCGAGAGAGACATCAAAGGGGAGCCATAGTCACGACTCTCTCCTCGCTGTGTCATCCCCGCCCCCCCCCCCCCGTAGCACACCCCGCGCTCGCTCGGGAGACTCCCCCCGCCACAACCCTCCTCCTCACCGTTGCCGCTCGGTGGAGGGATCCGCTCCCCTCTGCCCCATTCCCGCTGAGCCATGTCGATCAGCTGATTTTCGCTGCTCCAAACATTGTCTTCGCGGGCAGCGGCATTAGACGATCGATTGCGAGAGTATTTTTCGCCAAGGCGTACGGGAAGGATTTGTTTCATTTTTTTAAAAAAGTTTTGCCGGCTGGCTGGCTGTCTGGCTGGCTGGCTGGACAGTCACGTCCGGAGGGAGGAACAACGGACGGTCAGGTCCAAAGGATGTGTTCACTGAAAAGCAATCATGCGTTTTATTTATTTTAATTTGCCTGACCATAACAGATTGAGCACAAAGGAAAACGTACAGCTACCTAAAATCTTACGTAAAGTACGTGTAAAATATTATTTTTACCATTAAAACACGTTGTCATAATGTAACGTTAAAATAAATAACCTTTCATTTTCACCGAACACGCTCACAAAGAAGCCACCTCTTTTTTTTAAGAGCAAAAAAATGCACGATTGCTACTTCCGGTGACTGTTATCTTAGTAAATGCTGTTGTTACTTAGCACCTACATGGAAAACGAATTCCTTTAGAACATTTTTTTAATGTTTAGTTTGTTTTCCTTCCCCCCGCACGTTCGATTAGGGCGGTTGGCTTACGGTGCAAAGATGGTTCAAAATAGCTATGTAGTGACATAAAAGGTGTCACTATAGTGTAGTGACAGTACCGAGTGAAGAGTGGTACTGTAAGTGCGCAGCCTCTCTCTAGCACCAGAGTGAGTATGCCATGGAAGGGCTCTCTAGGGGGCATGGCCCTGGTGACGGTGAGAGAAGAGGGCGGGCGAGGACATAGCACTCTGGGTGAACCCGAGAGGGCACGTGACCGGACGAGTTGGAAGGGCGCCCCCAAAAGGGGGTGAGAGGGACACGTGATGTGGGACCAGAGTCCTCGAGAAAGATCGGGAATGGGGCGTGGCCAGGGACGGAGGCCGGCCATGCCGGGTCCGAGAAAAGCCCGGTGCGGGAAAGCGGGAGGGGCTGTCCTTGGGAATGGAATCCGCCGGCCAAGTCTTCAGTCTTCAACCTTCGGGCTTCGCACAAGACACCGGGAGCCAGGCAGTGTGTTAGCTGACCTGGCCGATTATATAGCATTCCGGGAAGTGGTTATGTAGTTAACCGTGGTGGTCACCACCCTATATCGTTATCCCGTGAGTGGTTATGCAGTTACCCCGTTGGGTCCGGAATAAACATGTTGCCTCCGGGTTCCAGTGTGCGCGCCTCAGTTGAACCCACAACACCTACGTACATACCCACTACAAAGCCGGAATTGCGCAAGACGATTAATTTGCACAAGGTGGGGCTGGCGAGTCCAGCATCAGTTGATAGCCTCCTCCGTGTGCAACAATGACGACACTGTGCCAGGTACCCCCATTCATGGCTGGGTCACCCTTGGGGAGGTTAGGGAAACCCAGGTGCAGATACCAATCGTGCCTCGTGCTGCGATCCGTTGCCAATTGACATTCATCATCGGAGCGCAATGTGCCCACACGCATTTTCCAATGTCAAGGCCAAGAGGCTCCAACTCAAAACAACAAGACAACGATGACGGCAGCTCCTCTCTGCAGCTTCGCCATCTTCTCATGCTATGACCCCCCTCCCCCCCCCACCACTGTTGAAGTTTTCCATAAAAAGGAAACTTTTTTTTTAAAGAAACCCACCATAAGCCGAGCGAGTCCCATCAGGCTGTGAACTGGCAAACCTTCCAACGGAGATGAACGCTCGTTCTGGATGGATGGGTACCAACTTGCAGTGCAGTATGTCAAAATGTAAAGGGGAGTAAAAACACTTCCTTGTGGAAGCAGGCAAAACGATTTCCTTTCTCCATTAACAAGCATCCCCAAACGCACGCCTGCAGCCATCGCCCACACAAAGCCGCATAACCCATTTTCACACGGCTTATAGAAATAAATATACGAGTATTATAAATGTTGGGGGAACGGTGGTGCATTGGTTCGCACTCCGTGCTATGAGTTTTATTTCCAGCCACAGCCAACATCAAGCCAAGTATAAATGTTTTTATTTTACCAGGTAAGGCCCACTGAGCTATACAGCTCTTTTTCAGAAGAGACCTGGTCACAAATGATAGCTCAACAAAGTGGCTTGTCGCGTGGACATTTATAGCGGCCAGATACTCTGAAGGCACGTTTCTAAATGTGGAGGGAAAAAACGGAGAACCCGGAGAAAAACCCTTACGACCATGAGGAGACACGCATACTCCAAATATACAAATATCGTCAGGGTCGGGCTCCCGTATACCAGGCGAGGTAGTTAACATCACAAGCGGCGAGTGATATCCAAACTGGTCCTCAGCCCCTCCCCCACTCCCTGCCCATCACTAACCCTGGCCAGTTTGGTGAAGTATGATAACTTCCCCCACCCCCCATGACCAACGCGTATTCCACAAAGTGACATTTTAATCAGACGCCACAGACGAGCGGATGCAAATCCATCACGCAATGCAAGCGCTTCGATCGTTCCACGTGCTTCCCCAAGATCTTCCGGCAAACGAGTTCCCATGAAAACAAATGGAACTTACTTGAACGCGACAGGGGAAAATTAGAGGTACAAGAAGCCAGGGGAAGACAGTGAATTAAGTTACATAAGCAATTTGAACAAATGGGATGCAGCTGGCAGCGTCTAATTCACAGTTCTTGAATAAATATCACGGACGGAGGAGCTGAATGGAAGGAAGACGTCGATCGCAGATGGACGTGGCACGCAGACAAAGAATGTGGGCACTCGTGCTTGGTTCCGCGGCTTTTCTGTGGCTAGCGACGCTCTCCGAGGACTGAAATCAATTTATGATTTTCTATCGATTGTCTCTGATGGCACAGTGTGGCGAAAAGAAACTGGATTGCTGGAGAATATGATGCAAACCAATTTTCCAAGTGTCTAAATTAACACAAACAAAACATTTACAGAGCTTCTATGCGTAAAATAAACAAATAATTAGGATAGCTTTGAGAGTTAAATTAATTAATTTGTAATTAAAGGGTTCTCTCGTAATTAACGTACCCCTTTTCATCACGGTGGTAATTAGCCACTAATCATTTTTGTGCGAATATTAATTAATATATTTATTTTGTGTTGGCCTGCTGCTGTACAACCACTGCATGCGAAACCTGGGCAATGAAGGCAATTAAACCTGGGCCAGCAAACCGGAAAGGCCACAGTGCAGAGGTCAACATGTCAAGAGTGCAAAGGTCAGAGTTTCAAAAGCACGGGCGGGTGACCCAAGGGCCAGCCTCATCTCTGCATTAACTTTTTTTTTTTACTTCGCTTCCAGAGCAGTGTGGACGTAAATAGACAGCATTTTGGAATGTTTAGCGTTGAGTTTTCTTGTGATGCCGCCCGTTAATGGTGAACGCCCTTGCAGGCTGCACGAGATGATGGCACGAAGAATAACGCGCAGGCGAGACTCCTAACCTGCCAGGTGACGTGGGCTTTGCTGGGTATATGGCAGGAAAGCAAGTGGATTGATTATGGAAGTGAATTTATTGACGGTTATTCCAAAGTATTTCGAGTCTTTTTTTTAGCGTAATTCTTGGGTTACTCGCAAACACACATTTTTTTTTTAAATACCCGAGGTTAAACTCTGCAAACGTGTCAAGCAGAGCTCACAGTCTTACAACTCACTGTTGCTTTCCTTCACAATGACCAATTCAAACAAATTATATTTTCATCAAGTGCTTTTTCCCAAAAAAATTACACATTATTTCTCACCACTTTCGTTGTTGTTGTAACTAATTGTACCTTAATTCCAAGGCTATATGGATGCTGGATCTGGTCATTGATGTAATAAGAGCCAGCCTAGAAAATCCCGTGAGCACAGGTCGCAAAGGGTTTACAAAGTGCTGCCACGGATTTCTACCGTCCCCTTTCATCACCGGTAAAAAAAAATATAACAAGGGCTGCTTGTGAGGCCCATCTCACTTGACAGCAAATCACACGACCTCACGGCGGAGAAGAAAAATAGCCAATCACCCCCGAGGATACTGATCACATGCCTTTACGATTACGGTTTAATTATTGTTATTGTGGCTAGGGACATGGCTCAGCTGGTGGGCAGCAGTAGAGCTCACAGTCTCAGCTCTAATCCCGAGTTCAAATCTCGGCCAAGTTTCACCGTCCACAGCCCCGTCGCCACTGCAACCATCGGCGGTTCCTCCGCATCAACCGCACGAGGAACTCCGGTTGAGGCTGCGCCAACTTGGTGCTTGAGACGTCGAAAGTGGTTGTGAAGTATTGGGCCCCATCATAGGGATGGGTGACAATACGGTCACAGTATAAACTCGTTTGGTTACAGTCTCATGAAAACAGAGGGCAGTTCGTTGTCTATTCCCACCATAATCGTGAAGGCATGTACCGATTGTTGATGCATTCCTCAGTTTATATTTGAAAACTTATTTATTTTTCCTCCCGACAGTGCACAATTGATTTTCTTTAAACCGCCCCACACACACACAGCCTGCAAACTCAATTGTATACGGCCAGGGAAGTGCTACGTACTTTAAGTGAACGTTAAAGTACTTGTAAGAAGTCAACAGTCGTCATCCTACTGAATGGCCATTCCCTGTCATGGGAATGTGGAATTTCCACAATGACTCTTGGACACCCAATTGGAAGTGAGAACCCTCCCCCGCCCACACTCATTTGATGATCATGTTTTTATTAGTCTATCGTGATGCAGATAAACCACACGCAATAATGTACAAAACAAGAAATTAGTCAATGAAACTGTGTGGCCTTAAAAGGAAATGTATAATAGGTGACATTTCAGACAGGAGCCCTTCTTCATAGCACATGGATAATAATAGTTGCAGATTGCTCTCGATACCACGGGGTCTGATAAGAATATAACAACAATTCTGATTAACAGTTTTTATAGACATTAGTAGCTATTGAGTAACAGACACACCCTTCAGTGATCAAAAATTGGACTTCAAAAAATTAGTGTATTTAAATCAATAAAAATATAAGATGTTGTTGGCTCATTGCATTATGAGATTAACTGTCGTCGTGAGGTCAATGCATAATCCACTTAGTGATTTTATTAATAGGCCCAATTTTCACACAGTAACATGTTCAACAACAGCACAGGAGTATCCAACCTACAATCCAAAATGGATGCATAACCACACCACGGCCGAAGCAAGGCCAGCGGTAAAGACAGTCGTAGATTTATATTTGTGCTTCTGCAGGTGTTTAAAATATGTATCCAATGCCCTGTAACTTGCCGTCACTGCCGACGGTATTGGGCTGCGGTCGTCCTAGTAACAGAGCTGCTTAGCTCAATGGGGCCTTACCGGCTGAAATAATAAATTCTGAGTCTGAGCATCCGCCATCCCAGCCACTGAAATGCCATCCCCACAAGCGGTGAATGAGATCGGCACAGTCAAGGTGACCACTTTAACCAATATTCCCTTCACCCTGAGGGCCACCACACCCCAGGAATTAAACACCTGCAAGGACTCATGCGTACCGAGCGCACATTGCACGGCACTAAACCTCAGTCATGTTTATGCAGGTGGAGGGAGAAGAGGTTATTGCTTCCAGGTTGGTAGTGGTTCGCACCCTGGACTTGCAACGAGTCCCAAGAAAGGCAGATTTAAAGTTTTGGGCAAAATTACTTCCCCCGTTCACAGGCATTGTAACGCAATGCCCCGTGTGTCCGGCATCGTGCATGCAGGGGTTGATTGATCGCAAACAGCGCTTCACACAAATACGTAACACAGGGCTGGCTGTGGGTATAATTATTCGAATTAGTTAAAATCAAAAATGCAAATGTTTACTTCAGATGCAAAATTAGCTAAAATTATATTTGGAAATGTTTGGCTAGGCAAAAAAAAAACAACAACCGTGCATTAATTTGACTAAACGAAGGTAATCTCAATGGACGACTGTTCGACTTGCGCAACTGCATTGCGCGATTACGCGCTTACACCTGGCACTGCGGTATTTGCACATCGCAACTCGCTGAAGGAATGTTTTGTTTTAATGCCATGCGGTTAACATAAACACACCGCCGCCTTTCAGCATGGTGGTTAAAGTACCGCATAGGAGATGCACTCCTTCAAGCACGCTATCAACAACCGTGCAGCTGTACGCGCTTTACATGACTGACACAAATAACACATTTTTAGATTTTCCCCCAATTGTCACGTCTCAGATTATTTTCGATCGATGTTTTTTTTTTTTTACCGAGCAACAAAGTCCCAACTTTGCAACGAATTTGAGCAAAGGCTGCTTGGATTTGACTTCGCTACGTGAAGTTGTAAACTCCCCTCTTTGATTGGCCGCTGGGAGATCATATGTGAGTCACAGAGCAGGTCAGAGGTGGAATCCCGGTGGTGAAACAATATGGTGGTGGCGACGCTTCACGGTGACAGCTTGGCAATGATGATGGCGGCTCAAAGGCCAGGTGTGTCACGTGGCTATTAATGTCAGATTTTGTGAAATGGGCAAGCCACTTACCTAGGCAAAGGTCTGTCGGTTTAAATTAAAACGTTAATTTGGATTCCCCAATGCTGTGAAGCCGCAGATGGTGAAAGATTACACTGTGGCTCATTTAAACAATTTGAAAACGAATTTCAAGAGCTCCAAAGAAAATGTGGTCCAGTTAATTTCATTTATTTTAAATGTCAAAATAACTGTAAGTCTATATTTACATCAGTGAACGAGTGCTCTCGTGTGTGTTTAAGGAGCTGCAGAATAAAAAAATATACCCGTAAAATACTGCGGTAGAATATTTTTCATCATCCGCAGTTTTTGTCATCGTTTTAGATTTACAAATTCAAATGTCTGCGCATTTAATACCTCAACATGGCAGTACTACGATGAAAACCTCAACACATTCGTCAATACGACGTTTCGGCCAACGGTGCTTCTTCAGAGCATGTAAGTGGCACGACGGATCTACAAAAGGGGAATCATTTTTATTTTATTTACAACCTGCAGCTGACACACAATGACACGCACGTCATGCCCAAACCACCACCACCACATTTCTGGCATTTCCCTAGATTTCTATTCCCACCTGGAGCCAGTTCTTTGCTTTACCGCGTGGGTGGTGAGGTGTGTGTGCTCGGGATGAGAATGATGCACACACCGCACTATCGCCGGAGTCCACCCACACGGGCAAAAATAGCACCGGCACACCGCGTTCCAAAGGACACAAGCATTTCAATTCGATCTATTCGTGTGCCGCGGAGGGCTAAATTTACCGAGGGCGGGGAAAAAAAAAAGAGAGGCGAAAAAAATAAGCGCTTGTGAAATAAAGGCCTCACCATTCTCAAAAGAATTGAGTGCCGCTGATGAAATGTATTTTTAGACGGGAGGCATCCGGAGCTGGAATGCACGCGCACGAGCCCTCGCCCGAGCGGACGGGCGAGCGTGTGTACATTTCTTTGTTTGTTGTTTTTTGCGGATCCATATTAACGGATGCCCGTAAGCATCCGAGGCCAAATTGAATCTTCCCACGTACGGACCGCCCACGCGGCGTGCGCGCTCCTTCGCGCCGATATTGCCTCGGTGTTTGGCACGTGGGCGAGGCGGAGACCTTTGCGAGACAAGAGCGTTTTTTCTGCAGGGGCCCCGAAAACGGGACGAGGCAAAAAAAAATGAACAAAGGTTTCCACGGCTACGGAGCCTTCCGGAGAGATGGTGTTCTCTCCATGCCGCCGCAGGGGCGGTGGAAATAAGAAGTACAAATTTATCCTGCAAACACTAAAAATAGTCGAGACTAAACCACGATAAATAATAAGACAGAGAGCAGTGGGTAATTATTTTCAGAAATGTCGCTAATGACACGTGAGGCGCGTTTAGAATGTGATTCCTTGACATTTTAAGTGCCGTTTAAAAAAAAAAACCCCATCTATTTTCACTACATCCCAGGTCAAGAAAATAGTTTTCAAATAATGATGATGACGACGATGATTATCACTCTGCAATTAATCAAGAAAGCGAGAGAAATTTCTTTTAAACGGATCACATAAATGCCAGCGTCCAAAGAGTGAACAATAATAACCACATTTGTACGGCAGCAGAGCATGGGTCAGAAACAAAGCAAGGCAACATATTCCCTCTGGAAGAAAATGATGCTTCTTACTGCCTTAATTTTTAAACAGGTAGCATATATAAATATATAACCCTCGTTTAAAATAGAAACACCGCCAGAAATGTTGTTATGAAAAATGGCCACAAAAGAAATCAGAAAAAGGCTCCATGCAATTTTTTTTTGTAAATACTGGGGGTAAATCTCATTTGCCAGATTGCTATTACAAAGCCAATGTGCCTCGATTGTCTACAGAGATTTAAATTGGGCCGTATCACGCCATGTAATGAGGGCATACGCCGAAAAGGCATGGACTGCAGCTGCGTGCAGGACAGCAGGCAATGACGCCCGCACACAGAGAGGGCCTTTATCAAGCTGTGGATTGAAAATGGCTGCGGCTGCTGCTGCTGATAAAGCATTAGCATATGAACGCGACAGTTTTCGGGGGGGACAGTGCGTATGGTGACATTAGGGAGGACTATTTAATGGCACGACGAGAGGCGCTGTGGTGATTTCGATTGGCCTCATTTGAGAGGATGGCAAGGCGAGGCAACTGTGGCATGAATACTGATCAGACGTGGCTGCCATTTGTCTTTTATCCTCCCCCCTCTTCTCCTCTTGTCCCTGCAGGGCCATTCTCACGACTACCTTCCCAGAACACTCACGACCTGTCCACGCTCCCCCTCCCCCACCACGCCGACGACGAACGGCACAACCACACCCTCTTGATAACCTTCCCCGTACCTCCACGTGGTGGGTTTATCGGGATTGGAGCGGTTCCGGGGGTTTGTGGGAGTTGGGTGATGATACATTTTTTAGGGGTGCCTTTGGGGTTTGCGTGCAAAACCGTCAATGCACAACCACCCGCTCCCCTCTCATGCCCCCCCCCCCCACCCCCCGCCCTATCCCCTACACCTTTTCAATCGCTCACAACAAATGGGTTCAGCGTTTGGGGCTGCCAACGTGACTGGGTGGTGCCTTGGATGCAAAAAGCCATGGCACCGTGTCAATAGCGACGGATGCCAATCCTGGGGCCCGAGCTCAATATCGACACAGGTTCTCATCATCAGCCATGATCTATCCACTGCCAAATTAAGGCCTCCGCCATCTCCCACGCTCCCACAATACAACAACAGCTGCCATTCACTACCAAGTGGCGGTGACGTCACCACAGCGCCAGGCGCACTTTGAGGCCATGAATATCTAAAAAAAAATCGTTGTGGAGGGTAGTGGCATATTTCTGAATTATTAGGGCTCCAATGTCTAAGTTTGAATCCTTGGTTGAGAAATCACTTGTATCACGCTGCAGAAAATCCACAGTGGTGGTGATGATCTAATGGACCGGGCAGGGTGGGCCCCATATTGGAAATGTGGAATTTCCACCAGCTGCTCCAGGTCGCCAGGGACAGTGAGCACCACCCAATGCTTTTGGTGGTGGACTCGGGAGATACCGACTTGTTTTGGTTACCGCGTTTATATCTCCTTCATTCCAGACCGGTGGGCGGCCGTAAATAAAAATAGTGGGGGGGTTGTGGGTTCGACCGCAAACACCACGAGCTCCGTGCTGCCTTCGCGAAAACCTCCCTGCGCTCCCCCGGGGAAGCCCCGTGTAGCCTAGCGAAGCTGCTTGTGGTCCCCGCCAGAATCCCCCAACCCCCACCCAACCCCTCGTTCTGGGCCGTATCTTAAATCAAGCCGGACCGGCTGAGTGATGAAGGGAACGGTTGAAAAGAACGCCTCTCTCATGTCATTTATAACAACTGATATTAATTTATGATAATGCAAACCCTTTGTTCCTCAGCAAAAGACACCACGCCAGGTCTGCCTTTTGCGAAGGCGAAGAACGCTTCATCTCAAATGGGGTTTCTCAAGTAGCCAAAAGGTCTCGGGGGGGGGGTCCCCTCTGGCAGCAGGTGCCTACACCTGCACAGTAATATATACCGACACTTCCTCGAGTCACACTGTGGTGGTTTAATTTTTATAGCGTAGATGCAAACTGATGAAGCTAGAGAAATGTGCCCGCACATGAAGGGGTTCATCACTAAGAAGGTGACAGGGATGGGATCGGAGCCATACTTTTTTGCACGACAATTTCCTGGTTATCTCACAAACCCAGCCGTTTAGAAGACTCTCGCTCTATCATGATCCATCCGGATCCACGACCTCAAGAGTAGTTGTGGTGAAGGAGACGTATTGGCGTAGCTCTGTGAAGACTCTCCCAGGTAGTTTCCACTTCATCCGAGGCTCTGCTGCGGTGTGCGGGCGTGCGCGGTTCAAATACACACGAACGACTGCACAACCACAGCAGACTAACAGCCCTGACACCGCTGATAGCAGCACATAAACTACGAAAGGTGATAACATCCGAGACATTAAATGTTTTTTTTATTACAATCCGGCGAATGGCTTGCTAGGAGGCATGCACACAAGCCCAGGGGATGCCTGGATTCTGCAACGATGAAGTTTAAAAAAAAGAAATGTGTTATTCACTTTCATGCGAATTAGTTCAGGAAGAAACTTACAAAGTGACATTCGCGGCATTTCCGTGTATGCGGCACGCGACCGCACACATTTACAGTTCACCAGGCGTCTAAATTGCTTTGAAACGAGTTCAGTGTGCTTCTGTTGGCCATTACAGACTTACACTTTTGCTGGTTATCCAGCGCCCATTCCCACCAGTCATTTTGTAAAAAGGGACTGGGCAACGACAACATCAGCTCCAATGCGGGGCGTAAATCACCCCTACCACCAACCAGCCCCTTACGCGCACAGAGATATCCCCTCGATCAGACAAACGAGCACACGACTCGCACGCAGGCTCCACTCGTGGCCGCGCAGTGAGTTCGTCCGCCCC
This sequence comes from Petromyzon marinus, assembly GCF_048934315.1. Taxonomy (NCBI): domain Eukaryota; kingdom Metazoa; phylum Chordata; class Hyperoartia; order Petromyzontiformes; family Petromyzontidae; genus Petromyzon; species Petromyzon marinus. The sequence goes on along the minus strand of NC_133710.1, from coordinate 2,312,807 downwards.
ACGACAATCTCAGAATTATTCGGTTCGTATTCCCGGTCGCGTGCAACCGTCGCCACGGCCTAGCGGCGGTGATGCGGCAGAGTGGTCGTGCGCGTTTTTTTGCCGCTCATCGCAGAGGTTCGCGGTTCGAATCCAGTTGACCGCCCCGGCTAAAATCGCTTGCGCTGCGCGTATGAACGATGACAAATACTTCGCTCACGGTGGATGTTTAACAATCACGCTCAAGTAATTGCCCAAGAGCGGGCCACTGTGCGTCGGCGTCGGGTGTACGAAATTTGCCAAATTCGAGAAATGGCACCGCAAATTACTCAGTTGGGATTGTACACACAGCAGCCATCGTCCCCTTCTACTGGCAGACCAATGCTCCAGTTCCCCCTTGCAAACGAGACTCATCCTGGTCTCTTAAGATGAACAGCGAGCCTGCTCTGAGCCTTTTCTAGGTCAACTCATCCCTAAAAGAGTAACACGTCAATGTGCAATCACGGGCTCTATGGAGACAAAGGCAGCCTGGCGTGGCGCTGGCCCTATTATTTTATCGTGCGCATTGCCGGCCTTAATAGGTGCTTGCGAACAGCGATTGGCCCTACGGCCTACAAAGCTAAATGGGGACCTTTTATTATTGTTATCTATATATGTATAAAACACTGGGCTGTCCTGAAGCATTAGCCTAAAAAGGCTGCAGCCGAAATAAAAGAATAATGTTTGCCCGCCCTGGGAACAGCTGTGTTGGGATTGGAGCCAAAAAAGCACTTGGGTCTATCCGGCAGGAAGGAAGGAAGGGGTAGGGATGTGGGTTGGGCTGGGGGGCTCTGTGGGGGGTGGGCGTGTGGCAACGCTGGGGGGGCCTCTACTTGCGGGGCTGGGGGTAAATGGCGGATGGGCTGGTTGGCCGAAAACGACGACGCGGAATGTCGAACCGGAGAGCATGGGGCTGCAAACACAGGGAGCGGCTGTTTCTCTCTCCCTCGCTGCTCGAAGCTCAGGGCGCACCCCATCTCCCATCCCCCCTTCTTCCACCCGCCGACCTCTCAAATCCGCAATGCTCCCTCCCTCGCTCTGACCATGGAGCAAGGTGACAGCGGCACCCCGACCGCCGCTACGTGGACGACAGCCATCCTCACTGTCAACGCAAGTTGCCACGCAACCCAAAAAGACCTGAGGACCACATCGTGAAGCACCGCAGCCTGCGGCTTATTCAACCGAGGCGGAGGGAGCAGCAAAACTTACACAAACTATCCCCTGAAGCCCTCTCTCACACAGGGGCAAGTAGCACGACCTCGACATTGGCATTCAGAAGCTGAATGTATTTCCAACGTAATGCCGTAACACACCGCCATCCGCGGGAAAAGAACAGAGTAATGCCCTCCACGCTCTTATCGGCGTTGGGCTACGGTGCGATGACGCATGGGAGCTGTGTGACACCATTAGTCATTGTTATCATTTCATATCAAACCATTGTTAGAATCCATAAACACCATGGATCATACACTGCAGTCTTTCGCCATTGTCTTTGAGCCACGGCAATAAAATGCCACGTACTGAGCTGTGATGACTTGTTGTTACAATCTACTATTCAGATAATCGGATTATTTTCTCACCAAGTGTTTCGATGCACAAAGTGGCCAGAGGCACCTCGCAAGCTAAACCCGGCGGCGAGAGCTCCTTCGCAGTTAACGAACACACAACGCGTCCGTAGTCTCCTCGAACTCGCTCGTGACCTATCAGCTGTCCACATTCCCTTTCAAATTAAATCGTTTACAGGCACGCTGCTCGTGCCTGATGATTAGTTAACACGTCCCGATTGAAACTCGCCTAGTCAAATCCAGATAGATCGTGTGTGTACGCCCGTGGCGGATTTAAATTAAGAGCCTCTATCCTAAATTTGAATCGGCATTCTCCACGTCATCACGTGGCACGTGTTTATTCATCATCAAGGGTGTGTGCGGTGTGTAATTACATCATTTGTATTTGGCCCATGTTCTGAGAAGAGGACCTTTGCCCAAAACGACATCGATTATATACAAGTATATAAATGTAAGTCCCTGTTACTGCTGCACGTGTTGAGTTTCTTTATTATATGTACTTGGACCGAGAAGATTCGAGAACACAGCAATGCGAATCGTGGTGGTTGACGCTAAATGAAGTTTGGGGCACGGCTGACTTAGGCTATGCATTTGGGTCACTCAGTAGACACTCAAGTTCATGATTGTAATGTATTTATGTTGAACTTCTTTCGCACCTTACGGCGACAACCGTGCAAATCGGAAATTGCAAGCAAAAAGATCACTTGAAAGACATGCCTTCGTGATCAAAATGCTCACGAGGAGTGGGCGACCCCCACTGCCCCCCCCTCCCCCCGAGCCCCCCCTGAGCAAAAAAGCTACAGTGTTACATTCTTGCGATTATTCAGATTCCATGGAAGGCCCGACACTCCACGTGGCCAGACTAAAAGGCACGTACGGGGATTTCTCATGGCTGCAGTGGCGGAGGAGACGCCAGGCTAAGCGCGGCACGTCAGGAACCTCCCCGTGGGGAGCGAGAGAGGAAGGGCTCCTCCACGAGCGGTCTGCCTCGCTGCTGTAAACGTGCAGCGACTTGCGTGCGAGTTATTTCGGACGCGGTCTTCTGCGTGACAACTACGGTTACGGGGGGGGGGATGGGGATGCAGGGCATTGAGGCGCTTTCAAGGGGTGCAGACTTGCAACGTTTCAGTTCCTAGAAAGAGCATTCTCGGTAGCGGAAAGGTTTTGCGTGGAACGCATTCCTTCGGAAAGCATTTCCAAGCCAGGGGCCTAAATTCCTCGAGGAATATTGAAGAACATTTTTTGTTGTTGAGATTTTGATGTTAGCGCTGTCTTTATTGAGCAAAACAAAAAGCACGCGAGTTTGTGGATGAATTTACAGAACTAGAAAATCTACCGTAACTACTCAACCGCGTGCCATCTGTCGTCGATTGAAGTGGCCCATAATGGCCAACTAGTGAGAAAAATTAGCGTGCTGTCTGACATCCTGTTCACAACAATCTCTCCCAAAATATGTAAGTATTTTTAGTCTGCTTTTAGGTTGCCAACCTACTTACTGTATTGTTACATTTTGCCAACCGGGAACCTCTCATAAAATAAAATAAAACAATCTCTGCGCGACCCGCTAACTCCTCGCGTGCATAGCGCTGGCTGGATTTACACCATGCTCGGCCAATCGGCTCGGCCAATGGCTTAGCCAATCGGCTCGCTCCGAGTGCAGTCTCTTGAGCTCCACGATTATCGTCCCAGCGCTCCGGACATTCCGCTTCCTTTGTCCGTGTTTTGCCAGCGCCATTGAGCGATGGCGGTGGTGGTGGTGGTGGTGAGCGGTAACGTAGCAGTTCAGCGCGCTGCTGCGCTACAAACCCGGTGACCCGAGTTCGATTTCTGCTCACGGCATATCAACACCAGTGATGATTATTTCAACAGGTCCTGGGCCTCCCCTAGGTCAACTCAACCTCAAATGAGTACCGAGTGCTGCGTGTAAACATCGCCACTGGGGAGACAAAGGTGGTTGGGCATGGTGCTGGGCACCCACCCCCTCATGTACCGTTCCGGCCTTCATAGGTGCTCGCTCACAGCATTTGTCAGTTTAACTCGTAGGCTTATTATGAACAGCACTTGTCTAGACGGTCTGTTAAGGCTATACGGGAGATCTTTGTCTTCGGTGGCAGTGGGAGGAAATGGCAGCCTTGGGTGAACCTGCCCACGGCTGCTAGCGATGATGTAATGACCCAAGCACGCTTTTGCTGAATGCGACCACTTCAGCTTCCATGGGATTCCGATGAGGCCTCCGAGACGGTGAAAACCGCTTTGGCCGAGATCGGCGCGAACGCGGCATGAATTTTGGGGAACTAGCCTTAAAAGTTTGTCCGATCTGAAACACGGCAGCATCGTACGCTTGTTTCCTCTGGTGGAGCAAGGGGTGAGAATTTCACCTTCCTGTGAAGGGGTGAGACTATCAATAGAACGACCGCTCTCGACTACCAGCATTTGAAGCGGCGCATATTCCCTCAACCCCAGAGGGACGATGGGCCGAGATGACTCCCAGTTGGAACATGAGCTCACGAGTCCACAGCCTTCTGCAATAGCCTTGGAGTTTTCCATCGCTGTAAGAGCGATCCTTGAAGGTGGCGTGTCGACTTGACGGCGACTACTAAAGCTGGCAGAGGAGCGGGGCAGATTGGCCTTGCCAAAGGAACGTCTTGCGTTAATGCGGTTTCAAGCACTGTAGCCATAAGGAAACTCCATATCAACTTGTGTGCGAGTGTGTGTGTGCACATGCATCATTGTAACTTATGATGACGCGGCAGTGTCGCGGTTAGCTGCGAACCCGGCGACCCGAGTTTGATTCCCGCTCAAGGCGAACGCCAGTGACGATGATCTGAACCGGTCCTGGGCCACCCCTAGCTTGACTCAGCTGCAAATGAGTAGCTGGGGAGACAAAGGCGGCCAGGCTTGGTGCTGGCCACCCACCCCCTCGTGTAATGTGCCGGCCTTCATAGGTGCTCACTAACAGCACTTGTCCCTAGTCTGTTAAGGCTATGCGGGGGATTTTTGTCATCATACTTGAGGTCGGTGTCACCCACTAAAAGAATGTTTTATTATGCCCAACCCTGGTGTCCACACCGCAAGTATATCTATTTGTTTCACACATAGCAGGCGTTTTCCATAATATGTAAATCACATGCCATTTGTAAGCAAGCATAATAAGGTAATTTTCATAAATTCCACGCAATATGAAAAGACATTTTCCCCCATTAATTATATAAATGCAAACAACAAAAAGACTTGATCTTATTCCCAAATAAAAAAAATGTAAATGGTAACTCAAATTGTTGCACTCAATTATCCCGACGCAATCACAAGATTCGCTTGCTGACAAACATTGTCCAAACCGTTGGGTCAACAGCCCTCGGAAAGTCAGTCAGTCCCCATCATCATTATCACAACCAGGCATTATCAATCCACTGCTGGATGAAGGCCTCCCCAAGTCATCGCCATCTCTCATGGTTCTGCGACACAACATAGCTCCATTATGCTTGAGGCTGTATATAAGGTTTATCAACATATGTGGCCCTATTTGTGATGTTTTTGAGCACTATTTATTGCTCATCCTGTTGACGGTAAGTTCTGGCGTGGGTTTCCTGCAAATAATTATTTCTCTTGTTTTGTGTGCCTAAATCCCTCACTGCAATGTCCTGAAACTGCTGCCAATGCCAAGAGTCTTGGGCTGTGGATGTTCTAGTAACAGAGCTGCTTAGCCTGATGGGCCTTACCAGCTGAAAGTCTGAGTCATATAATACCGTAACGATATCGACCATGACATGGAAGACATGCAATCTAAGTCTGGTCAAACTCAGCCCAACATCCCTCCCTTGGCTGAGAAATGACTTGTATCACACTGATGGAAAAATACACAGCGGTGATCATCTATTCGAGGGGACCAGGCCCCACAGAATAACCACCAGCGGGCTCCAGGTCGCCAGGGGCAATGAGCACCACCCGGTGGCTCTGGTGGTCGACTCGGGAGATACCGACTTGTTTTGGTTACAGAGTTTATCTCGTTCATTCCAGACCGGTGGGCGGCCGTAAATAAAAAATAGTTTGGGGGGGGGGGGGGGTTGTGGGTCAACCGCAAAAAACACCACAAGCACCCCCCGCTTGCCTTCGTGAAAACCTCCCCTGTTCTCCGCCGGGGAAGCCCCGTGGAGCCTACAGCGCTTAACGGACCCGCTAGCAAAGTATAGCCCCCCACAGAGCCCCCTACCCCCCGCTCCCCCTGGTGGGCCGTATCTTAATCGAGCAGAATCGGCTGAGGGATGAAGGGAATGGTTGGAAAGAACGCCTCTCATGTTAATCGCGCTTATGCTTCAGATTATTTACACAATCGCTGCTATTGTTCTGCTATCCCCTTGGCAAGCTGGAGCCAGCAGGAATGCTTCAATGCGGCTCTAAGCTCACGGCCCTGCACACTTCAGGCGTGCAGGTGCGTGTGTGTACGTAATGGGGAGCGGTAGTGCAGTGGTGAGCACGCCGCACTATGGACCCGGCGACTCGAGTTCGATTCCCGCTCACGGCCAACACCAGTGACATATATATCTTAACCGGTCACGGGCCTCCACTCGGTGGACTCAGCCTCAATTGAGTACCTGGTGCGGTGTGCAGACATCGGCACTGGGGATACAAAGGCGGCCGGGCGTGGTGTTGGCCACCCACCCCCTCGTGTGCCGTGCCAACCTTCATAGTTGGGGCAAGTCCCCCGTACGTTGTCCCAGGCTGCCACCGCCCTAATCGCCCAAGCTGAGCGCAGCTTGGTCTGGATAAACCTAATGGCGGCTGACCACCGGGGTGGGATATTAATTCGTGGATGCTCTCCGCTGTGGGCTCCGTATGCTCGAGCGTGTCAGGATGGCACATTGTCTCGAGCAGAGTGAGTGCACCCAAAGTGTGCCACTCATCGACACGCGTGGGGTCAACGCAACACGAGCGGGGGGGGGAGGGGGGTCAACTTGGCCCCATCATCGTCATCGTCCCACCGCGATGGGTACATTAAGGGCGTTTTTGTGAGGCTCGAGTGATGTCAACGGTTAACGTCCAGTGGATAGAACGGGTCAAGCGAAACCGATGCAATTTGGATTAAACGGCATCCAAATACAGTGCGACCGCATCTTGAGACGCTCTCCATACACCGTGCCGCGTGCAACTTCGTGGAGATGGAAGTGTACACTTGTGAATACTGTTTCAGAGAAGAAGCAGAAGAGTCGTAGGCAGTAGAGAAGAGGAAGGTCTCGAGTATGGACTTAAACAGGGATGGGAGGTCAACAGCACGGATGGCTGGTGGCAGGGAGTCACAAATTGCGAGAGCAGCAAAGGAGAAGGAGTGACTCCCCCCCCACCTGCCCCCACCGAGCAAAGGCTGGCTGGGGTTTCAACAGGAACCACTGGTCCTAGACTCCCAAGGAAAACGAGCCACTCTGAATCATCATTCTAGCATGGGTAGGTTTTGAAATGTTCAAATATAAAACTGTACTGACATCTGGAGAGCACAAGTGCTGGGTTTTGCACCGTAATCCATTAAATTTAGTTCCTGTCGGCCGTTTTGACATCAAAGACTCGACGCTTCTCTCTTCCATAGGGGGCAAAGGAGGCGTTCACCCTGGCATCCGCTATTCAAATCCACTGTGGAGGAACGAGAATTCTCATTAAATTCCCCACCTACAAGGTTACGGGTCGGATGCCAAACACGCGAGCAGGATTGTTTTCACCAATACGGACAGCGGACTGACTGCCTTTTCAATGAGCTCCCAGGGTACGGGGGCATCACAGTCGATGTTAACCCAATGACAAAGATGCCCCCCCCGTATGGACTCACCATGGCTGTTGGGGCGAGTCCTGCTCAATGAGTAGCACCGAAGAAGGCCGGCACGGCACACCGGAGGCTGGGTGGCCAGCACCATGCCAGTGCCGATGTTTACACACCGCACTCGGTACTAATTTTAATGCGGTGTCGACCTAGGGGAGGCCCAGGACCGGTTCGGATAACAATCACTGGCGTTGGTGGTCGTGAGCAGGAATAGAACTCGGGTTGTCGTGTTCGTCGTGCAGCGTCGCGCTAACCGCTACACTACTGCTCCCCGCAAGTAAGTATAATCACAACACAGACACGCCCAGAAAAGTAATTAAATACAGCCATCCGTGATTTGACAAACTTTTCAATTAAAAGAACACAGCACAGTACAATTCTCGGGGTTTGTAATCCACCGACATGGATTACGTTTTCATGAGCCAGCATGGAGCCACACAAGCGCCGTTAAGTGCCCTCGCTGCACACGCCATTCGCATTGTGCGCAAAGAGACACGAGGCCCACTCGTGATAACCCGAGACACGACGTACAAGAGTCGCCACACGTTTGTTAAATCTACTTTCTCACTCGGGTCACAAGGGATCCACGAGATTCCATGGCCAACAACGCGCAGCGTTATCCCGCGACTTGTCTGTTGAGGGGCTCGATGGGGCGGCCGTTGCTGGCGACCGCGGCCGACTTTGGAACCACGCGATCCCCCACCACACGCCCCTCGGTTGGCCTTGCGGCTTTTTGTTTATGGTGTCAAACTGACTTTTGCTCCTGCTCGTGGGCCCGTCTCTCGGCATCACACGGACGCTTATTTATTGACATGTTGCCGGAGCTGCTCGTGGCACTTTTTTTTAAAGAACCAGCGTAGTTTCGGGGAGCATGAGGGAAGTAGGCAAATATGCTTGCACAGCTGTTACTGATCTGAGACAGTTTCCTTTTTTTTCTTCTGGGGGCCCTTGTATAATCATCACGGGCCCACGCAGGACCGGCCCACGCATTCCAGCCAGCCGCCTCCGACATCAAAGGCCAGGGGGGGGGGGGGGGGGGGCCCGGGATAGCCACGTCCACGCTGCTCTTTTAAAACAACATCCAGCGAACGCTGCCCAAACACCGAGCTAACTCTGCACAAATATCGGCAGAAAAAAATACGTCAATTATTGCCAGTCGCCGAGGGTTGCGAGAGGGCTCATGTGAAAGGAAAGTGGGGGGGGGGGGGGGGACGCGGCAGGAGAGACAGCTTTGATGCTTCTCCATCGCGGAATGTTAACCGATACCATGAAGCCACATGTGTTGGTAGAGTGCGTGCGTGCCACACGACAGGAACCTTCGGATCGCCGCTCGCGGTGGCGACGTGCACTCGCGTTTGGAAGCACGCAGTACCAACGGCGCTCGTCCCACCGACACGTGTCCGCCCCTGACCGATTAACCGGCCCCACATCCCCCAGTGCCATTCCCATTCCCTGCACAAATCCGACCTCGTCGGACGGCGGTTGCGCTCGTCCCCGTCCCGACACTCGCTCACTACTCACTCGCTTCCAAAGCACGGCAGTGAAGCAGCACCCAATCCCGCATTCACAGCGACGAGCGCCTCGCTTAGTAATTCGGTAAGGTGTCTTTCGCTCCGCGGTGTCAATGTCCGTTGTCTGCCGACGGTCACGTGTCCCGTAACCTGTTGACGCATCTGCCTACGCGTCGGTCCCCAGCGAGAGTCAAGCACGTCGACGTCGGAGTGTGCATTTTCCCCAGCCGAGTTAACGCTTCAAGAAACGCTTCACTTTTGAATCCGGGGCCTCATTTGCAGTTTGGCGGTAAGAGCCTGGCAAGGCCGCGGTCACAAGCTGTGCAGTGCAGTTCCTGCTTTTGTTTCAGCTGCACAACAGTGGCGAAACACCCCTCCTGGCTGCAAACACGTGACCGTGGAGCGAGTCCCAAAGTTCTGGGGCCGAGAGTGTATGCGGGAGCCAGCCGCCACCCCCTCCCCATTTCCCCAATGAGTTTAGAAATTGGTGAGCGTGATCCTCCCAGCAGAACAGGGGGTTACGCTCCGCTGGATGCCCTTTCGAATTGAACTGTTAGCGCGCCACATGTGCGTCCCGGGTTGTACAGTCCCACGAAATCGACCGTGGAATGGCTTGGATGGCCTAGCTGGTGGGATCGCCACACTCAATGCTTAGCGCTTACGACGAAGGAGCAACAACGGTCAACGGTGGGATGTTCCAGACGTACCGAAAACACATCATCACGGCCGTGTTACTCAAGCGTTGCCTTCTGTTGTGGGGTGGACGTTAAAGAATCTTCTTTCTTTCTTAAACACACATTTTTTTAGGGGAATTGAGATGTTGCGTGGAGGTGCCAGACAAAAATTCAGAAAAGTCCTGAAAATTTGTCTCATCGGGCTCCTCTATTTCCGTCTTGAGAAATACATTTTTTGGATAAGTAAATTCTTGATCTCTAAAGAAAACCGAATTGAATTTGAAACCATTGCTACGCACGCCACTAAATACCAAACCTAATATTACCACACACAGTATGATGATATATAGTTTCCAAATAAACAAGCAGACAATACATCTCCTTCATTTATCCGTCTCTCCACGTAAAATATTTATTACACAACCCATCAGCCACACGGCCTTCTAGGAGTGCACGATTTCAGCAGCATCGGTTCAACACGAGTAAACTCTGCACCGATTTCGACACACAGCGTCTCATCAGCAGTCAGGCTTGTTCGAATCAATGCTGGTGAACTACTTATCTGACAAACAAGGACCTGATGATTATTCTGAGTCTCACATCGTTTCCAATGGATCACCTGCCAAGGTGCATACACACACTATCACATGCGATAACCAAGAACAATGCCTGATGGTTTTATTATTTTTTTCCCATCTTCATACTTGACAACACCATTGTTCACAGGTCTATTGTGAAGGCGGTTACTAAATTATACCACGCAGCCACGAGTGATTTGAATAGTGCGGGTTTCAATCCGGCAGGGGCTCAACTCAACCCATCACCCTTCGGAGGTTATTAAAACAAATACAGATTTTTAGGGAGTCAATAGTGGTTGTCCAGGAAAATGTGGCATTTCAATCAGCTTCTCCTCCTCCTCCTCGTCCTGCTCAATATCGTCATCAGAAATGCGCCGGCGATTAACCACGTTTTGCAAAAAGGGGCTTCTGGCAAGCTTAGGCGGGTGTCACAATCGCTTCATGCAAGGTGTGGTGTGCTGTCGGAGCAGTGCTGGTTCACTGTCGGAGCAGTGCTGGCTCACTGTCGGAGCAGTGCTGGCTCACTGTCGGAGCAGTGCTGGTTCACTGTCGGAGCAGTGCTGGCTCACTGTCGGAGCAGTGCTGGCTCACTGTCGGAGCAGTGCTGGCTCACTGTCGGAGCAGTGCTGGTTCACTGCCCTGACACAGGCCTATTGTAGTGCTGACCAAGCCGGCACCTTTTTTTTTCTACCATTTTCAGGACCACTTCGGTTTTTACCCGTTACACAAAAAGTGGTCGTTAATTGCAATTTGGCATGGCGTTCGGCGCAGGCCACAGAGAGGGTCCGATGATCTCCCATTACCCGCGACACACTGTGATGTCACAGCGGACGGGCGACGCTTTCGAAATCACCGGCGTTCCTCGTTCCAGGCGACAAAAAGAACAAAGGAGGAGCCTCAGCTACCGGGCGCCCCCTACGCAAATGTGTCCGCAGTAATGGATGCCCGATGTCCCTTTGGCAAGACCCGCGGGGGGCTGTTGCTGTTAAAAAGTTACAGAAACAAAAGCGGTGGGGCGAGGTGCCCTTTACTTCGGTAGTCACGGTACACACCCCGATAATAACCTTTTACCCGCAGCCCTGGAAACCCAATCTCCGGCCGTGTTTGCGGGCGGGCGGGCGGGAGCGAACGCCGAGAGGGCGTGGTGGGCAAACGACGCTGCGTTAAGTGGCGTCTATCTAACGAGGCGACAAAGATCCCCGTATAGCCCAGTGGACCGTAGGGCTACGCTGTGCTCGTGCTAGCAAGCCTCTAGAAAGGTCAGCGTAGCATCTGGGGGGGGGGGGGTAGGGAGAGAGGGGGGATTCAGACGAACCCAGCCACCCTAATTTCCTCGAATCTTAACGTTCATGACACCACTACCAAGCAGCGATTTTTGGCTAAGCTGACCTACAAGAGGGTCCAGGCCCGGTTCAAATTCCGACTTGGCACGAGTGTTTTGAATCGCGGAGAGGAGTCGAAAGGCAGCAGGAGAAGTGGTATCGGCAGCGCTGTGCATGGACCAACTGCGCGTTCCCGGCCTACGGTTAAATCGCCGATATAAAGCAGCAGACAATTTCGTATGAGGCTGTCTGCGATCCAAGCCTAAGCGGGTGCGGGGGAAGGGTGATGCATGGTTGACAAACGAGTGCGAGGAGAAACGGGATGGGCCCTCGTTCAGGGCAAGAGACACTGGGTGTGTTTTTGTGCCTATCTCCGCCGGCCTATCGATTGCGTAATATTTGGCGTCGGATTGTACATCTTGTACCCTTCTGGTTTCAGGATCCGCAGTAAAAATGGGATGTTGCACGCAACTTACGTGAACGTTTCCAAACGTTCAAAACGTTTATAAGGGGCGGCACGCATTGCTCAGCGTTAGGATTGCCACACCGATTGCATTAACGTCATTGTCGTCATCAAATTCCATGGTCAACGGCGTCTCTTCCTAACATACACGTGATTGTGAATGACTGGAGGAGAGGTCAGAAACTCTGATTGTATCACTGTGCACATTTAAAAACCGAGGAGTATTTTTTTAGTTCGACAGTCAATAAAAATGTTAATGACGACTTGAAAGAAACATTACAAATGAGCCAGACGGTAAAAAAAAAACATTGAACAAAAATGGAGAAATAAATCCTGAATAAGAATCGCAACCCCCCCCCCCCAAACAACCACCCCTGCAAAAAAACATTCGTGACAATTAATTGTTGTATATTATTATTACATTCCTATTGTTATCGTTGCTTCAAGTGAGCTGTTTCCAACAGGGTAAAAAAAAACCACCGATTACAGTACGCGTTTTTTTTTGTACATACGACTTGAGAAAAATAATAACCAGGCCGTCTGCGAATGCTAACGCCGCTCCCTGTCGCATCCGGGCAAAAGGATGCTGGTCGTGCGTTACGTGACCCGGCCTAAATTCCCGCTTTCTTCAGCCGGTCCGTGCCAGCTGAGCCACACACTCTCAACATATCCCTCATCGTCAATTATTAAACGTTGAGTCTTGAGGTCGGCGGCTGCGGCGGCGAGGCCATGTTGGGTAAACGGGGGTAACTCCATACAGTATGAATTAAAAATCTTATAAAATGACATTTTCATTATTATTTTTTACATATATGAACCTTATGGCGGGAACCCGAATAAACGGAAGTCAAATTATTGAATATATTTTTGGCGACTCCGTCCCACCGCGCACATAAACGCCGCGACCCACCTGGCGCGGATCGTTCTGTTGTCGTGTCGTGTGCAAGCGCAGCAGCAGCGAGGACGAATACGCAGAAGAGCTGAACACGCTAATGCACTCCACGCTCGGGTATGGGCAGCATCATACAGTGAGGGAAAAAAGTATTTGATCCCCTGCTGATTTTGTACGTTTGCCAACTGACAAAGAAATGAGTAGTCTATAATTTTAATGGTAGGTTTATTTGAACAGTGAGAGACAGAATAACAACAACAAAATCCAGAAAAACGCATGTCAAAAATTTTATGAATTGATTTGCATTTTAATGAGGGAAATAAGTATTTGACCCGTCTGCAAAACATGACTTAGTACTTGGTGGCAAAACCCTTGTTGGCAATCACAGAGGTCAGACGTTTCTTGTAGTTGGCCACCAGGTTTGCACACATCTCAGGAGGGATTTTGTCCACTCCTCTTTGCAGATCTTCTCCAAGTCATTAAGGTTTCAAGGCTGATGTTTGGCAACTCGAACCTTCAGCTCCCTCCACAGATTTTCAATGGGATTAAGGTCTGGAGACTGGCTAGGCCATTCCAGGACCTTAATGTGCTTCTTCTTGAGCCACTCCTTTGTTGCCTTGGCTGTGTGTTTTGGGTCATTGTCATGCTGGAATACCCATCCACGACCCATTTTCAATGCCCTGGCTGAGGGAAGGAGGTTCTCACCCAAGATTTGACGGTACATGGCCCCGTCCATCGTCCCTTTAATGCGGTGAAGTTGTCCTGTCCCCTTAGCAGAAAAACACCCCCAAAGCATAATGTTTCCACCTCCATGTTTGATGGTGGGGATGGTGTTCTTGGGGTCATAGGCAACATTCCTCCTCCTCCAAACACGGCGAGTTGAGTTGATGCCAAAGAGCTCCATTTTGGTCTCATCTGACCACAAAATTTTCACCCAGTTGTCCTCTGAATCATTCAGATGTTCATTGGCAAACTTCAGACGGGCATGTATATGTGCTTTCTTGAGCAGGGGGACCTTGCGGGTGCTGCAGGATTTCAGTCCTTCACCGCGAAGTGTGTTACCAATTGTTTTTTTGGTGACTATGGTCGCAGCTGCCTTGAGATCATTGATAAGATTCTCCCGTGTAGTTCTGGGCTGATTCCTCACCGTTCTCATGATCATTGCAACTCCACGAGGTGAGATCTTGCATGGAGCCCCAGGCCGAGGGAGACTGACAGTTCTTTTGTGTTTCTTCCATTTGCGAATAATCACACCAACTGTTGTCACCTTCTCACCAAGCTGCTTGGCAATGGTCTTGTAGCCCATTCCAGACTTGTGTAGGTCTACAATCTTGTCCCTGACATCCTTGGAGAGCTCTTTGGTCTTGGCCATGGTGGAGAGTTTGGAATCTGATTGATTGATTGCTTCTGTGGACAGGTGTCTTTTATACAGGTAACAAGCTGAGATTAGGAGCACTCCCTTAAAGAGTGTGCTCCTAATCTCAGCTCGTAACCTGTATAAAAGACACCTGGGAGCCAGGAATCTTTCTGATTGAGAGGGGGTCAAATACTTATTTCCCTCATCAAAATGCAAATCAATTTATACCATTTTTGACATGCGTTTTTCTGGATTTTGTTGTTGTTATTCTGTCTCTCACTGTTCAAATAAACCTACCATTAAAATTATAGACTGATAATTTCTTTGTCAGTGGGCAAACGTACAAAATCAGCAGGGGCTCAAATACTTTTTTCCCTCACTGTAAGTCAAACTGCTCAAACTGCCTACACGACCTAAGTCCTTTATTTGTCATCACGGTATGCATAATAGAGTGAAACTGCTCCCTTGTCTTCATTATTATTTGTGACCTAACAATGTCTGCAGCCAGGATCAATCGATGGCAATCCTATTACCTGCAGATATTTAACAGATGAGATGGGTTGCACCATTAATTCCTCCTGTTTGATAATACTTCTCTTGTCCGTATGCAGCTGTGCAGATAGGTTTTTTTTGCGGTTAAGCCGTAGTCCCCACGTACCGCGCTCGTATCAATGTGGATAAGAGGAGCGGCGACCCAGTACTCTGTAGAGTAACATTTCCATAAACGCTTGTTACAATATGCACAGCGCATTAAAAACGCGTACCATTTTATGTACTCTTTACAAAGTGTGTTCACAAATCCACACTGAGAAACACTGATTGACAGAGGGGTGTAAATTATGTTTTCGATAGTGTATTTAAATAGAGGTACTGCAGGTAAGTAGTTTTCAGTTTTAAAGGCACAGTTTAACAAGACAACACTTGCAACCATACTTCAAACCCATTGGTGAAAAAGAGCA
Source organism: Petromyzon marinus (assembly GCF_048934315.1). NCBI lineage: Eukaryota > Metazoa > Chordata > Hyperoartia > Petromyzontiformes > Petromyzontidae > Petromyzon > Petromyzon marinus. The sequence goes on along the minus strand of NC_133710.1, from coordinate 2,297,662 downwards.
AATTTTTTGTTTACATTATAAATATAATGCGAGAGCCCGGGGGCTTATGGGACCCCGGGGTCCCGCCATAAGGTGGGTTCTTAAACATGAGTAATCGTTTGTCGTTCAAGCGATGAGTCAAGACATATCTAAGTTTGTGCTCTCCGGTTGCCTGGGTGAAAAGCGGCAGAGGAGCTGTGGCCCTTTCCCCAATCCTGGTCCTAGGCCGGCTCAAAAACGGCAATAAACCAAACTAAAACGCATGACGACAAACGAGAAGGAGGGGAGGAGGACGTGAAGTGCGAGCGATATAAAGGCGACGTAACCGAAACAGCGTGGTTCTATCATTTTAATCGAGCTAAGGTTGGGGATATTGAGGGCAGCGGCAGCAGCTTTGTGAGTAACGCGCTCGCCCGCCCGCCCCTCACGGAAAGGTCTCAATGGGCAAGGCACACTTGGTGTAACCCTTTAGAAAACGCCTTACAGACAGAACATTTATGTAATCGAATCAAAACAAAATGCTGCTGCTATTATTATGTAACAACGCAGCTAAACAGTGGCTAAAGGTATTTTCGTAATTCGGCACGGCAAGATTTTCTCTACACACTACACTCACTGCTGATGAGGACTTGAAGTCAAAATCCAGCGCAGGGTTTGACTGATTAGACCAACACATGGGCTGGGAGGCACACGGAGCCAGGCGGATTAAACGCCAACGGACGATGCTCTGCGCGATTAAACTTCCTCCTCTCCCGCATCGACGTCCGGACCTAACGCGCTTCTGCCAACACACACCGAGACAAAGACGCGCAGGCGACCAAGCCGCGTGGGGGGGATTGAGGGGGTGAGGGGGGGGAGCGGTTGCGACGCGTTGAACGGGCAGGAGGCCCCTCCACCGGTCTGCGTGCGGTTTGTTGTGCCCCAACCACCGCCGCCGCCGCCGCCGGACGGCTTGGCTTGGGGTACGCGAGGGAACGCATCGCCCCAGCGAAGCCCCTGCCGTGACAACCACACGCAGCAACTCAGCAGTCCCACGGGCGCACGAGCGCGGGCGGGCGGGCGCGCATTGTTCCACATGGAGACCGGCTGATAAGCCACAAAAACCGCAAACTCGCGACCTCCCTCCACTCTGCCGCCTTTGGCCCTCGTCCCAGCCCCCATCCGCCAAACAATTTAGGCCTCGTTCGAGCGCACACGCAAGACGCGTGTTGTTTTTCTTTTTTTCCCCCCGTTGCTATTTAACGTGGCTGCGTAACCCTAGCAGTCGGGGCGTGCTGGCCACGGCACCGGTTTTGCCTCGTGCCCGCGCCTTTGACGTTAACTTAAGAGCCGCTGAAATGTACTGAGAAATTACCGAAGCGTTTCGCTATGAGGCAGATGTTAAAGAACCTACAGCGCCGGGCTGAAACATGCTTTGACAAAAGAGGCTGCTTTTGTCAAAGTGTCAGGAAAAGGGGTGAAACGGCTGCGGTTTCCAGCAATTTGAGTTGTTTTTATCCAAAATTTTGAACGAAAAACAATCTTCAGCAGCAAAGGGATCATAGCCATTCATACGAGAAATCTACCAGGGTTGCAGCTGTATTCCTCATTTGAAAATTCCCTTATTTGAAAATTAAGTGCAAAAAAATAACACGAGATTTCCTCTAAGACCATTAAAGATGTCCCCTACAAAATGTCACATTTGCCAAGTTCTCTCCTTTACAAAAAGCGGCAATGCACCGCAGGAGACATTTCGTGCCGATTAAATAAGGGGCACCGAATTAACTTCTCCACACGCATTAAGCACCGACGACGACAACACACGGCCGGGGTAAGCGCGTGAAAACGTTTACGCTGGGTTTTAAAAAAATGTAAATGTTTGAAAAAGAGCGTAATGTTTGAAGCGAGCGCAGGCGCCAAGCAACTGCTACTCTCGAGTTCAACACGTCATGGCACCTTTAGCATCAATTCAAACACGGTGTGTCAAAAGGGGCGCGTGATTAAGCAAGCCACGGATCGCGAGTCCGCGAGGCTTCTACCGCCAATGTGAACGGGCGAGCAAAGGGCGCAGGGCATGACAAGACGCGGCGATAAAACGCGAACCTCGTTGCACACAGCCACGCGGAATGTACAGTAAGTATATGGCGAACCTGGGAGAGACTCTGTGTGTGTGTGTGTGTGCCCATTGTGTGTGTGTGTGCATCAAGGCCAAAAAAGGCGACCGTGGCAGTGTCCCTTGCTGAAAGCATGCCAAAGCCAGATGCCCCTGGCCCCTGGAGAGAGATCCCTCTGAGACAAAACTGCCTCAAGGTAAAACTTGCCATATGGGTTGTATATTTAATCAGCAGTACTATGTACTGTGTGGGCATAATATGCAGCACATAATGTGTTGAGTATATACCAAGTAATGTTGTATACCTCAATATTTAAGTCAACGGACGTCACACTCCGACACAAATGTGAGGGGCTCATCTCCGTTGGCAATCCTGAGCCAGTGGGAAAACAAAATCCCCATGAATGTGGAGACACTCTTTTTTTAGAAGAGGGGGGTGGGGGGAAATGTTACCTTTCCACATAGTGGTACTCATTTTAATGACTCAAGAGCAATCATGGACAAAGTTAGACACGCAGCCAGGAGTTGAACTGCTCGGGGATTGCCGATTCATTTTTGTTCTAAGCGCAGTTGCCGAGTGCACACGGCGCAAAGGCCCGACACGTCAAGCGGCCAGCAACAAACAGCACCGCTAGAGTGATAAGAGATAACAAGGAGCACGTGTCTTGTCTTCAGCGACGAAGAGCTTTGGACAAAGAGACGACGGGGGGATTTACTGAAAGTGAATGCGAGGCAATGTACAGCTGCATTTAAATGCCACGGTGTCCGCATTTTCACGCGTACATTGCGTACATTTGAGTGCACGATTTGCTCGCTCATCGCATGCCTTCCGCCCTCTCATTACGACTTGCCGCATCACGGCTGCGCCGGCCATTCAAAATACAAATTCCCTCCATAGCGTCTCCACATAAATCCAATTGCGCATTCACTCGATGCACACGCATAGCCCAACGTGGTGCACAATGCAAGTGTTAAATGACCTCTTTAGTAAAAAAAGATGTGCACGTACAAAATATCTTCCAATTATCTACGCTGTTGTGTCGAAATGCGGTCAGAGAGAAGCAATTAAGGTAAAATAAGCGCCTCACACTTGTGTCCTGGCCACCAAAGTCTTGCCCACAAATTGAACCCAGATGGCTTCAGATCATAGCACAAAGCGTTCGAATGGCACTCGCACAAACAAAAGACAGTGGTCCCTCGGTTCACGATGCCATCGATTAAACGATATTTCAATTAGCGATGGTTTTCATGGAAACAATTTATATCGTTAACCGAGGGACCACTGTACACTCTCGTACAAACCACGGTGCACAGGATGCAGTGTCTCATGCAAATTGGATTTAAAAAAAAACTGTCTGGGCTCCCACCTGGTGAAATAAAGGAGACGGATCGATACGCCCGCTCGCTCTCTCTTACGCCGCCGCACTCACGGGGACACTTAAAAACGACGGCGTTCCCGTCGGGGCGGGAATGAGCGTGCGTGAGCTACGGCATGCGCCGGAGGTGAGAGTTGTACTCTCCGTGCATGCGTGCATACACGGCCGCCCAGAGCCATATCCAGTGACTAAGAGATCAAGTATCTTGGCTGGCGTTGTTAGGCTGCGCTCGGGCTTACAAAGCAGAGCCCCCCCCGCCCCCCCCGCGGTGCCGACGCCTTGCCGGTAAAACCGTGTGCGCGTCGACGCCCAAAGAGTTCATTTAGTCGCCGTAAAAACTTTGAAGCGCAACCGCCACTTTACAACAGGGAAACTCGGACGTGTTCGCCGATGACACGGCCCGTGGCCTTAAAAGGACAAATAAACTAAATAAATAGAAATATAGTGGGTGACGTTTCGGGCAACGAGCCTTCTTGTTACAACAGGACATGGTTTGAAGATATGGGGTGGCGTCCCACGGACTTGCCGTTGAGTATGTAAAACTGGCAAATGGATATCATTGTTGTCCATCATAATAATTTACAGGGCTTTGTCCAGCCACTTTTAGATGAGGTTCTCCCCATGCTCTGGCAATCGCGGTGGTTGTGTGCCTCGCAAGGGACGTCATCACATCTCTCCCTCTATTCAAGACCGAAACAGAAGGATTTCTCCACATTTCTGGCTGTCACCTCATGAGGCTGGTTGTAATTACCGGCGAAATGTCATAGTACTCGAATTGTAAATGTTGCGGGTTTACTTTCCAACACGCCGGTATGCTGAACTAGTAGCTAATTGTTCACGTTTTGTTTACGTGACAAACCTTAAAAATTGGTTGTGTCGAGTGGTGGCGGGTTTAACGACACATTTATATTGACGCCATCTAACCCAAAAAAAACCTCTGTTATGGATAATTGGGGGGTTGGCGAAGTGGGGGGGGAAGGTCAGGATCCTGATATTACTCACCACCGGTGTTAGCCGTGGTGCGAATCGAACCTAGGTCGCTGGCCGAACCACCGTACCACCCCTTTACGCGAGCGTTTTCGGAAATGCGATGTTCAGAAGACGTCAATGTTAACTGCATATTTGTGATTGCTGTTGCTTTCTTTTCCAATAGTTCATCCAATTTTGTTCATCGCAATGCAGATGCAATTGAATTACACTTTAGTTTTCTGCTTTTACAGACTGCTAAATTTGTGGCCAATTCTGGGAAAGCGTTTGGCTCAGGAGCGAGATTTAGTAATACATTAAAAACCGGATAACAATAATAATGACAATTACACTGTCTTCAACGATTTAAAGCAATATAAAAAGGTGGCATGCTTTCTCTCTCGTACTGTACACTGCAAGGCCCAAAGGGAGTTCTATAGCCAAGTCATTATCGCAACGGCACAAGGATTGATAATTATTTGTCAAATAGCGTAGAGTGCAGTTAAGTTTTCTTTATTTTGTAAAAAAGCCAAAGAAAGCGACTTACTTGGAATTAGTCACAAGTCAGTCGTTAATCTCAATTTAACCAGGCCTGAATTTGGCCAGTGTACCCCCAGCTTAGTAAAACTCTCATGCCTGCCATCTTAAATCGCATCACGCGGCTTTGATTAAACAATAACGCACGCCTCAAAACATCACGCGATTAGGTTATCAATCTCAGCGTGGCCTCGCAAGGGTTTAACTTTACCGGCTCAGTCTGTGGGACGACGTGCAAGCGAGCAGTCACAGACGTGCGTGTGTGTACGTACGTGTGTGTGCACGTGTGTGTACATGCTTGCAAATGGATGGGGAGCGGTAGTGTAGCGGTTAGCTCGCTGCGCTACAAATCCGGCTACCCGAGTTCAATTCCCACTCACGGCCAACACCAGTGACGATTATCTGAGCCGGTCCTGGGCCTCAAATGAGTACCTGGTGCGGTGTGTAAACAACACCACTGGGGAGACAAAGGCGACCGGGCGTGGTGCTGGCCACCCACCCCCTTCGCGTGTCGTTCTGGCCTTCATAGGTCCTCACCAACAGCACTTGCCCCAATAGTCTAAGGCTATACGGGGGATCTTTGTCTTTGCTTGTGAATGAGGATACCTATACGCGGCCCCTTTAGAAGGGCCGCTCAGCTTTTAATAGCAACAGTGCAATGCTAAGAATAATGATGCTAAGAATAATGATTCTCAGTGATGCGAAGCGGATATGCAAATTGAACTTGGCCAATGAGACGTCTTATGAATTCTAATTCCCAAAGCTAAGGCATGACTGTACAGTCGTTTACATTTATATATTTTCAATTCAATTAATGGTCTCTTATTGAATCCAGTGACAGCTAAATATGAACCATTGCCTCTCTTACAAGGCCGACCTTCGTAAGGTATATGGGAATAATTATTTTGTCTATTTTTTATTCACTTGGGGAGGAATATTTTCTCGGGGATTTTGGCTGTGACATCGAAACAGTTGTCCTCACAGGATCTTAAAATTTCAGACTAAACCAGACAGCAAGGCGTTTGGGAATGGCGCTCGATGAAAATTGCAATTAAAGCGTTGATTTTGCCCAAGATCTAAACGTAAACTGGGCGCAAGCCATCAAGCCGCCTCTACGCGCTCGAGCTGCGTGCCTGCGTGTTTTGTGCTAACGCGTCCCATCATACGGGGCTCTCCAAACATTTCGACATATTGCCAACACGCACTCCTCGCATAACGACTGCTCGACACGTCGGTAAGAGCCGCGCACAAAGGCCCGAGCGTGCACGAAGCGAAATAAAGCGACGGTCATTTAAAAAAAAAAGAATAATAACAATAACACCGCAGAGACCTTCTGAGAGCAAACGAACGAACGAGCAGCCGGGGCCGGCCACGGAATTACAATTGCACCCGCCTCCCTTGAAGGCAGTCGCATTGATTTGAGCATTAGCACAATTACACACCGTTGAGTAGTAATGGTGGCGAAAATGACTCGGCAGCGTCCCGCGAGCCAAATGGGAAGCGCCGCGTGCACCTTCCCGTCCATTTGTCGTCGTTCCGCACCGGTTGGGCAAATTCAAATGGCGAGCGCGTCCGATTGGAATGGAGGGGCAATGCAAACAATTGCGTGCGCTCTGCCAAATCTAAATAGGGTGCCATTCGGAGCTCAACGGTCGGCCCAATTGTCTCGGACACATACGTTAAGAAAGACCAGATGAAAGAGTATTACAAGCATTTGCACTTTGTTTTAAAACAGAAAACGTTTTCGTTGCTACAAAGTATTTATTATATATCTCTCACACTGGTAAAAAAAATACTCAATAGCAGGCCAAAATCTGAAATCACGATCTCACGGTTGAGAGCTCCCTCTGCTTTACCGAATGAGCTGTAATCTGCCCACATTTGCATTACTATAAAAAAAATACTTTGCTTTGAAGTGGCATATGCCCAGTGTGTTGTTTCACCACCCACCAAAGGTGCATGTAGGGTGGCAGTAAAAACAACACGTTTCAACAATGCCCTCTTAACAACACCTAACCCTTAATGGGTTAAATGGAACTCTGAACTAACAGCACTGGATGCCCACAATGGCCTCAACCCCTGGCCACCAGCAACCCACATTCCCACCCAAAGCACTCAGGCTTGCCATGGCAGTAATGCACTGTCCATTAGGTACTGAAATCTCATGGCTTTGTTTGTTGGAAAGCGCATTCTCTTTCCTTATTTTCACTACAAAATCAACCGTCTCGGTCATTGGATTTCATAGACCGTGTGAGTAATTGCGTATTTCGAGAAAAGCACAACCCCGGAATGCCGTGTGTGTGTGTGCATGCGTGCTGGGCAGCTGGCCCACACCCACTGTACAGCAACGCCTTTCATTGGCTCGTGGGTCCCAAGAAATCTCCAGCATGCAGCGCGTGGTTGGGTCCCCAAATATATACCTTGGGAAGCCCTCCCTCCCACTCACTCACTCTGCAAATCCCACACCCCACCACCGCTGCCCCACACCCAGTGCCCAACCCATTGGGGCTACCCCTCCCTACCACATGCCATGAAACAGCTGCCTAGTACAGAACAAAGGAGGACAACCCTTCGTTCCCAACCCACACATCCCCCCCTACAAGACCGGACTCAGCACTGATCCCACTCGTAGCTTACCCACACCACCACACAATGCAGCAGCAACAGCAAAATGCCAGCGTGGCGCCCTTACCTGGTTGTCAGACAAGCTCTCCAGAGCTTGCATCACCGACTGCTCCGGCCTTGCCGACTGCGACTGCAGAGAACAAATACAATACATGTGTTAATTAAACACATAGAGTACCGAATCACACATATTTTCCAAGCCAATATTAGAAATTTCAATGATGGGAGACGGTACACCAACGGATAACCACCGTCGACTTCCCACAAAGTGGTACCCATTTTATACTGCATGAATGATCTGATTAGTCAACACATTTGTGGATCTCAAAGCTGTGCCCTGCTGAAAATGAGGCTTGACCCTCGATGAGGCTTTCGTGTCTAGACATTAAAGTATGCAAAATCAGTACTAGACCAACATGCACAGCCCCCCCGTACAAACAGGACTTATATGAGTATCTGAGTCTGCATTTTTCATTGTATGGCCTTAGATTTGCTTCAAAAGCACCGGGAATTGGCTTTGAAACTAACAGTCTTTTGTAACAAGATCCAGGCTTAAATGTTACACAAACAGCTTTCCCCTGACTCAGAGGATACCATATAAGCCTATCACATGACAGCGTTTTCCACGGCTGTGATTGTATTTTACTGTTTAAATGTTAGCACATATTGTTCAATTGGCGATGACTATCACGTTGCGATAACGCATACTACGCCTTTCTAATACATGCCGCGTATAGCCGGTCACGACCGACTCCGTGACTGATGCAAATTCAATTCATGTTCGAGAAGGGTTAGAAGGCTGAAAAACACTTGGCACGGACATAGTTGCGCTCTAAAAAAACAACCCATCATAAACGTGTGCGCATGCATTTACGAAATATACACTTGCATGGTATGGAATACGTGTATTTATGAGATAATGTGAACAATACAATATAATTTCAATTCATACAGGATCTGAATATAAGTGCATGTGAAGACGCAGTAGAGAAAGAGTGGGCAAATGAGCTTTACAGAGGCAGTCAGAGGCTGAGCAAACAAAGGAACGTCCACAGACTGGACTTTAACAGGGGGCAGAGTCGACAGCATTGATGGCTGTGGGAAGGAAGTTCTAGGGAACGGGGGAAGCAGAAGAGAATGACCAATGTGTGTGTGTTCAACTGTTTAAACTGTTAAAAAAAATACTTTACTAAGGCCAGCTGAGCTGTATAGCTCTTCTTCAGAAGCGAATTCGCCAAAAAGGACAGCTCAATGCAGTGGCTTATCACGTGGAAATTTATAACAGTCAAATACTCGAAAACGTATGTTCCTAAATGCTGAGAGAAAAACCAGAGGACCCGGAAAAAAAAATCTAAACAACCGTGAGGAGAGAGATACATGCAAACCCCAAATATACAGCAGGCGTCAGGGTCGGGATCGAACCCACGACCTCCTGCATACCAGGCGAGGTAGATCACATCGCGCCACCGCGGGATCCTTCTTTGCAGAAAACACGAGTGTGTTCTTTGCGGGTGTGTTATGTGTTGCAATTCACAAACATACCACGAGTCCCGTCTCCACCGTTGGCACCAATGTTAGCTTGCTTCCGTTGGACACAGCATAGTCGCGCAACTTGCCCGTTCTCAGGTGCCTGCAGAGACAACAGAAGAGACGCACGTAAGTCGATGTGCGACACTTACCACGAAACAACACGGGCTTAAACGCACACGCACGCGCCAAAAAAATGGGCTCACAAATACACTGCAACACACTCACGTGGACACAAGCGCGTTGAACCCCATGACAATCTTCCACGACGTCAGTTCTCCAGCATTACGTTAACACTGATTGCGACAGCTAGAGGAGTTTTTCGTGGAGCGGCGGATTGATCGTGGGCCGGTGATGATGACAAACGCTGAGAAAATAACAGACGTTCATCTTTTTTGTCTGTGTGGCCATTATCGTGCAAGACAAATTATGAACGCCAAGAGAGAGAAAAAAATGTTGGGGAAGGCGGTGGTGGTACACGCGCTGTTTTCATTCGTGAAGTTTCATAAAACCATTAGCTTTTCATTTCTCAACTGGCGAGGCAGCGGCAGTGTACACTGGCTTTTGTGAGTTAAAATAAGCAATTCGCGGTGCTGTGCTCGCGGCACAATGGGGCATTGGATGTGCAGTAAATTTTGTGTCTTTACGACACAGGTGCTGATCCTTCAAAGGGGGGTTTCACAATAGTGGCTGATTGTACCGCAGTCTCCTCCTATCTCTGATGACGGGACAGACGGCAGGTCTCATGACAGATCCTCAACAAAGGAATGAATGACAAAGCTCACCCCAGCCCACCCTCCTCCCCGCGACAAACACAACGTATGCTACGCAATTACGACTGTGGCTCATAACGTCTTCGGATTAGGTACAAGGACAAAGATCCCCCATACAGCATTAACAGACTGTTTGGGGAAATGCTGCTGTTAGCGGGCAACCTATTTCAAGGCCGGCACGGCACACGAGGTGGTGGGTGGCCAGAAACACACAAAGACAAAGATCACCCAGCATATGCCCGAACAGACATTTGGGGCAAGTGCTGGGGGGGTGAGTGACTAGCCCCCACGCCCGGCCGCCTTTGTCTCCCCAGTGGCGATATTTACACACCGCACCAGGGTACTCATTTCAGCCTGATTCGACCCTGGGGGAGGCCCAGGACCGATTCAGATAATCGTCACTGGTGCTGCTGGTGGCAGTGTGCGGGAATCGAACTCTGGTCGCCGGGTTCGTAGCGCAGCGCGATAACCGGATACACTGGAGGCTTACTCTGTGCCACACAAACACACACTGAGCACAGGTTACACGTGACAGAGGCACACTGCGATCGCACGTTACCGGCTAACAAAGCACGCGAATTCGATATTAGAGAAAAGCAGTTTCCACCATGCGACACCAACGTGCAGTGGGTCGTCAGTCGTAGTTACATGGCAATCCGATCTCGCAACAAAAAAAATAGCACGCTATTTATAGACGGACTGTTGCACTGCCGACTAAGTCGATATAGCACGCACGCACGTCCCCCCACCACCACCCCCTATTAGGTCGATAAGCAGTGCCCGGTAATGCGATGGCGAACCTGAGCGAGCCGACTTGTTCTCTCTGCCCCTATTGTTCACGAAAGCTGCAGCGAACAACCCAACATAGCATCAATAAACACAGGCTGCGCCAATAGCACGTTGTATATAGCACGTCCTCCGTGGGATATACATATAGACCACAGTACAAGTCTACACAGCAAAGTATGCGTTGGTAATAGGATCGTATAGGCTGTATGATGTACACGTCTACACAGCAAAGTATGCGTTGGTAATAGGATCGTATAGGCTGTATGAGGTATGCTATAGTATCCCATGAAATATAGACTATATCAGGATATTTATTTATACTGTAGGAATCCGATGAGCTATAAAGCTATTTGTTCACAGATGTCCAGTAAGTGTAGAGTTTTCTTATTAAATAATAGCCTGTGTAGGGTACTGTATAACAATCTTTGTGAGATACAGCATGCAGCGAAGCCTGTATAGGGAATAGCAGAGCATACATCTGTACATGATATACAGTATATGTAGAATATAACACTGGATTGTTTGTTGAATAGCCTTAATAGGGTACAGTATTCTTAAGTGTATAGGATGGTGCTGTAGGTATATATTGTATAGCACACATAGGGTACAGGATAGTATAGATGATATCAAATGTAGCCTTTCGAGTGAATGCTATAGATTAAAGTCTATGCTATTCCGTATCGCGTACAATAGTTGAGTACATAGCCTCTGGCCCATGTGGTGTGTTTGGTTCAAGGCCACGTGGTAATATTATTCCAACGTTGTCGTGAACCCTCCACCACCCGACACGACTGTCCCGTTCACACAAGGCATTCTTCACAGGACTTCTCACGACCGAGTTCATCAACGTGTCACGGCGACGTTTCGCGTCAAGACCTCTCTCGAGGTTCATCAGATGACGAACTCGGGTATTCAGTACCCCCAGTTTCAAGTTAACACAGCCTCTGTATTGAATTATGGTCTAGTGGAGACTATAGCACGGAGAAATACAAAAATGTATAAGCACATTCCTTACATCGAGTGTATCCTGGATAGAGGATAACCTAGAAAGCATCGCCTTGTAGGGTGAATGGTGTAGCGCATCCTTATAGGGGAAAGCGTGGGGCTTTCGTGTCGCTTGCACAGATAGTGCAGTGCTTGATGACACAAAGGCAGTACAGAGTCACAACGCAGCCTGTGTAGATCGCTATATGATGCATAGCATGAACTCCACAAAGGGAACTGTATATTAGACACGTGTAGTATTATTATGCAAGACGCGCTTGTAAGATAATAAATGTCTACATGGTTCCGTTCGGTAAAGGCTCAATATAATATATACACTGGGGGCAGGATTAAAATGCTTCTCTATAGGGCGTAAAGGCTATAATAGTTCAGTCTGAATGACAATAGGCGTTACGTCAGCTACATATTACAGTTATTTAATGGATATAATTGACGGCCCTTTGTCGATCCCTTCTTAATGAATGCTTCCCCACGCAGTCGGGAATGGGTGGGGGGTTGTTTGACCATACTTCACCATGCTGGTCAGTGCAAGCTTGAGAGGGGGAGGTCAGATGTCTATAGCTCGTCTCTGATGTTAGCTATGGCCCGGAATCTAACTCACGTTTGCCGGGTTCCATACCGTTCCCACTACACCGTAACATCAGCATTGAGGGTTTTTTTTTTTAAACATAGTTTTGTTATCATCCCGATCATAACTTGAGATGCAAACGCAACGCAGTGATGTGAACACAATAAAAAGAATGCGAATAAAATAATAAATTGATAAAATAAAATAACACAATTTATTATTTATTCTCATTCTACGTGACTTTACCGAAAGAACCAAAGAAGATGAATACTTGCAGTCACGAAAGCTTTAAATCGAAATTTAACAATAAAAAGAGTATACAAAATGCAAATTAGTTTATTATTTTAGGGTGCATGAGCTGACCTGGGAAGAGAGAGCGTGACAAACCCGTTTAATTGACATTACTCAAAGCGCTTGGCGGACACCGCCTCACTGCCATCTGCGAGTCGCGAAGCAACACGGCGCTCAGAACAGACAGCTTCAATAGGCGAATAAGAGTGTGTGTGTGGGGTGGGGGGTTGCATGAGATGTATCCAGCGACAACAGCCCACAATTGCAAGATACCTTGGTTATCATGTACGACTGCAGAGACTAAGCCGGCGTGCTATGTGCTGACCCCCTTCGCATGCTATGGCACAGCACAGCGGACCCGCTCGCTGTGATCCTCATTAAGCATCATCACATAACCGAATACACTGCGTGCTGCAGCGTGCACAATACTTTAATATATGAGCTCTCCAATAAATATATATTTAACAACAACAAAATATGTACTGTTGCGTAGTACAGTCCTGCATTTGGTAGTGTTTCGCATGCAGTTTATCATTCTCAATCTGCCGTTGGATGAAGCCTCTCCCCCTACCACACGGATCGGTTACGGGGTTGATAGCACTGTGTAACAAACAAAAAAAATGTGTTCCTGGGTAGTAAATGTCATTTTCTAATTGTTTATGCCTCAAAAGTACAGAAAATGGCTATTGTTCACCACAAAAACTTTGCTTTTGTGACCAGGACAGTGATATTTTGAAATATCTATTTTCAATGAGAACACGTGGTGTGCATTTGTGTCTTTCCTTCACGTAAAGTCCCGGTCACAAAAGCAGTTTGCGGGGAATAATATAAATTTCCTCTACTTTTTAGGCATAAGCAATCAAAAACACACTTGGTACCCAGGAACAAAAATTGTGTTACAGAGGTATAAAGCGACATAGTGTAGAGGGGGGGTTCAGACATCACGAGCCACTCGGCATGGATATCTCGGGGTAAATATCTCGGGATGGATATCTCGTGGTAAATATTAGATGGTAAATATCTCGGGATGGATATCTCGTGGTAAATATCTCGGGATGAATATCTCGTGGTAAATATCTCGGGATGGATATCTCGGGGTAAATATCTCGGGATGGATATATCGTGGTAAATATCTCGGGATGGATATCTCGGGGTAAATATCTCGGGATGGATATATCATGGAAAATATCTCGTGGTAAATATCTCGGGATGGATATCTCGTGGTAAATATCTCGGGATGGATATCTCGTGGTGCATATCTCGTGGTAAATATCTCAGGATGGATATCTCGTGGTGGATATCTCGGGGTGGATATCTCGGGATGGATATCTCGTGGTAAATATCTCGGGATGGATATCTCGTGGTGGATATCTCGTGGTGGATATCTCGTGGTAAATATCTCGGGATGGATATCTCGTGGTGGATATCTCGGGATGGATATCTCGTGGTGGATATCTCGGGATGGATATCTCGTGGTAAATATCTCGGGATGGATATCTCGTGGTGGATATCTCGTGGTAAATATCTCGGGCTTGAGCCGGAGGTGACAATCGACAATGCGTAGAAACACAGCAGAGGTTCTGGACAGCAGAGGGCAGTGCAGAAAAACCCATTGTTGTGCACTGCCCCCGCGCAGCGTGGTGAAGTATGGTCAAACATCCCCCCCCCCACTGCCACGCATGGCGGTGCGGGGAGGCCCTCATCCAGCAGTAGATTGACCAAGGCGGAGCTTGCACGTACGGCACCGTCTCGCTATGCAGTGCCTAATGTCATTGTAGAATCTGCTGTAGATGCAGCTGCAGAATGTGTTGCAGACCTCGGTGGCAGCACCAAAGACAAAGACCCCCCCACCCCCGTGTAGCCATCAGACTTGTTAGGGCAAGTGCAGTTAGCTAGTAGTATCGCACCTATGAAAGCCGGCACGGCACACGAGGGGGGGGGGGGTGGATGGCCAGGCAACAACGCTTATATATATACACACACACCGTGCTATCACATTGTAACAGCATTGTGCAATAGTATCAGTTGTGGTTGTATAGTTTAAAGTTTAAACTACAAATCAAAGTTATGACAATATCAACGCGTAGATTTAGCCCATGGGCAAAGTTGTATATGGGCACCGATGGTATATAGGATCTCCCCCTTGGTATACCACAGGATATGGGTATACACTGTTTTAAATACACACGGTCGCTCACATACACCACGTTATATCTTCACGCATACAATCATACACAATACAGCATTATGTAACGAGGCCATATGGCCTTAGATTTATACTATTATCTGTAAGGCGGTGTGTGGTTACACAACCACGCTTTAGGATTTCGACTGTGGATCGGAGGGCTCGATTGTCTGAGGTTCGCAACTTATACATAGCACCTTACAATAACACCGGTAGTATGACATGGTGAATAGTGTGTGCCATATATAGTTCCTGTGCTGTAGTCGCAGAGTCTGCGACTATTCACTATGGGTAAGGGGGTGTATTAACATCCCTATGTAGAGAGGGCGTTCGTAAACCTGGCGCATACAAAGGCTATATACACACACACACTTTATAAATTACCGTACAGGGCGATGTATAATGATATATACACGACTCCAAATGTAAAGTGTGGTTTGTGAGGCTTGTATACTGTAGTGCAGTCTGTGTGTGGGTTAGCACGGTTGTGCATCGTTACTGTGCTGTGTTGTACACAGTCGGAGCGTGAAGCAAGGCTGTCCTGCTGTGATGATGTGTCCACACGTGTCTGTGTAGTAGTGTCCACACGTGTCTGTGTAGTAGTGTCCACACGTGAGTGTGTAGTAGTGTCCCCACGTGTCTGTGTAGTAGTGTCCACACGTGTCTGTGTAGTAGTGTCCACACGTGTCTGTGTAGTAGTGTCCACACGTGAGTGTGTAGTAGTGTCCCCACGTGTCTGTGTAGTAGTGTCCACACGTGTCTGTGTAGTAGTGTCCCCACGTGTCTGTGTAGTAGTGTCCACACGTGTCTGTGTAGTAGTGTCCCCACGTGTCTGTGTAGTAGTGTCCACACGTGTCTGTGTAGTAGTGTCCACACGTGTCTGTGTAGTAGTGTCCACACGTGAGTGTGTAGTAGTGTCCCCACGTGTCTGTGTAGTAGTGTCCACACGTGTCTGTGTAGTAGTGTCCACACGTGTCTGTGTAGTAGTGTCCACACGTGTCTGTGTAGTAGTGTCCACACGTGAGTGTGTAGTAGTGTCCACGCGTGTCTGTGTAGTAGTGTCCACACGTGTGTAGTACTGTCCACACGTGTCTGTGTAATAGTGTCCACACGTGTCTGTGTAGTTGTGTCCACACGTGTCTGTGTAGTTGTGTCCCCACGTGTCTGTGTAGTAGTGTCCACACGTGTCTGTGTAGTAGTGTCCACACGTGTCTGTGTAGTAGTGTCCACACGTGTCTGTGTAGTAGTGTCCACACGTGTCTGTGTAGTAGTGTCCACACGTGTCTGTGCAGTAGTGTCCACACGTGTCTGTGTAGTAGTGTCCACACGTGTCTGTGTAGTAGTGTCCACACGTGAGTGTGCGACGATGTCTCTCGTCTGTGCTCACTCGCGCGTCTCTGTTCAGTAGTATAAGACCCCTGTCCCGTGTGGGTGACTCTGCACGACCCCGTGTGGGTGACTCTGCACGACCCCTGTCCCGTGTGGGTGACTCTGCACGACCCCTGTCCCGTGTGGCTGACTTTGTACGACCTCTCCCGTGTGGGTGACTCTGCACGACCCCTGTCCCGTGTGGCTGACTCTGTACGACCTCTCCCGTGTGGGTGACTCTGCACGACCCCTGTCCCGTGTGGGTGACTCTGTACGACCTCTCCCGTGTGGGTGACTCTGCACGACCCCCGTGTGGCTGACTCTGTACGACCCCTGTCCCGTGTGGGTGACTCTGCACGACCCCCGTGTGGCTGACTCTGTACGACCCCTGTCCCGTGTGGGTGACTCTGCACGACCCCTGTCCCGTGTGGGTGACTCTGTACGACCCCGTGTGGGTGACTCTGTACGACCCCTGTCCCGTGTGAGTGACTCTGTACGACCCCGTGTGGGTGACTCTGTACGACCCCTGTCCCGTGTGAGTGACTCTGTACGACCCCGTGTGGGTGACTCTGCACGACCCCGTGTGGGTGACTCTGCACGACCCCGTGTGGGTGACTCACGTCTCTCTGTGCAGCAGCGTGAGTCTGTCCCGGGACACCTTGAGGCGGCGGGACAGCTGCAGCTTGAGTCCATCCACCGTCTCGTCGGCCGAGACGGTCACCTCGAACTCGGAGCCCGTGGTGGAACGAATGCACACGGCGATGGGCGACGACACCTCGCCAAGGTCATAGCTGCTGCTGCTGTTGCTGCTGCCCGGTTCCATCTGTGCTGCTGATGATGCTGCTGCTCGGGAGTTTGAGCTTTTTTAGTCTTCGTCACTGTCGCCGGTTTTCCTCGCTGTTTCACTCTTCTCGCTCGCTAGACCTCACTATATTAGCCCCCCACCCCACCCCACTTCGTCTTCTTCTTCTTCTCCTCCTCCTCCCTATCTCTGGGGCTCACAGTCGCCTACTCGATCTCCGTTCTCCGCGCCACTGTTACGAAGCGCGGCGGCGGTGGTGGTGGAGGAGGAGGAGGGGTGGGGACCGCGTCTGGCTGGCCCCGCGGCTCGGTGAGGGTTCAATGGAGCTGCCGAGCACGGCGAGGTGGTGGAGGCGGAGGTGGGGACGCGAGAGATGGAGCCACGGGGAAGGAGGAGGAAGGGCTTGGGTGGGGAGGTTGTGCTTAGGGCGGGGGAGGAGGAGGAGGGGGGGTGCCTGCTGCTGCTGCTGCTGCTTTAGGGGTAGGGTTAGGCTGGGATGAGTGGGTGGGACGTGCTGATGATGATGGTGATGTTGGTTGCAGCAGCAGCAGCGCTTGATGATGGCGTTATAAAACGAAGGCAAGCCGCGTGCTCGCTCTCTCTTCTCGGTCACTCCGGCATTTGAGATAAAAGTTACGCGGGGATGGCTTTCTTGGCTCTCTGTTCGCCGGTGGGCCAAGTGTCTGTGGGCCAAGTGTCTGTGGGCCAAGCGTCTGTGGGCCAAGTGTCTGTGGGGTCCGTGCCGCTGTGTGGGGACTAGCGGCGCGCAGTGTGTGTGTGTGAGAGAGAGCGAAAGATGATTGGTTTCGGGACGGAGAAGCGTCTTTGTTTCAACTTTATGGCAAACTGTATTGAGCAGCAGCATCAGCAGCATACGGTGGCTTTTTTAGAAGAGCAACAGCTCGTTAATTAAACCCCGAGTACAAAGCGAATCACTCGAACACATTCTATCGTGCCGCTTACTACATACAGAGCTGTGTTAAATCAGACACGCGCCGGTTTGTATGTCTCTCTGCACGTGTATGTCTGTCTCCCCGTCCCTGTGTCTCTGTGTCTCCCTGTCTCTGTGTCTCCCTGTCTCTGTGTCTCCCCGTCCCTGTCTGTCTTCCTGTCCCTGTCTGTCTTCCTGTCCCTGTGTGTCTCTCCGTCCCTGTGTGTCTCCCCGTCTCTATGTGTCTCCCCGTCCCTGTGTGTCTCCGCGTGTGTCTCCGCGTCCCTGTGTGTCTCCGTCCGTGTGTCTCCGCGTCCCTGTGTGTCTCCGCGTCCCTGTGTGTCTCCGTCCGTGTGTCTCCGCGTCCCTGTGTGTCTCCGCGTCCCTGTGTGTCTCCGCGTCCCTGTGTGTCTCCGCGTCCCTGTGTGTCTCCGTCCGTGTGTCTCCGCGTCCCTGTGTGTCTCCGCGTCCCTGTGTGTCTCCGCGTCCCTGTGTGTCTCCGCGTCCCTGTGTGTCTCCGTCCGTGTGTCTCCGCGTCCCTGTGTGTCTCCGCGTCCCTGTGTGTCTCCGCGTCCCTGTGTGTCTCCGCGTCCCTGTGTGTCTCCGTCCGTGTGTCTCCGCGTCCCTGTGTGTCTCCGCGTCCCTGTGTGTCTCCGTCCGTGTGTCTCCGCGTCCCTGTGTGTCTCCGCGTCCCTGTGTGTCTCCGTCCGTGTGTCTCCGCGTCCCTGTGTGTCTCCGCGTCCCTGTGTGTCTCCGTCCGTGTGTCTCCGCGTCCCTGTGTGTCTCCGCGTGTCTGCACAGCCCGGACTGAGTTGCTCGCAGCCTCTCGCGCGAAGTCTCAAACAATGGAGCCCCCCCCCTACACCCCCCTCCACCCCCCCCCTACACCCCCCTCCACCCCCCCCCTACACCCCCCTCCACCCCCCCCAACCCCCCCTCCACCCCCCCCAACCCCCCCTCCACCCCCCCCAACCCCCCCTCCACCCCCCCCAACCCCCCCTCCACCCCCCCCCACACCCCCTAATCCCCCCTCCACCCCCCCTCCACCCCCCCTAAACCCCCCTACACCCCCTAACTCCCCCCCTACACCCCCGAACCCCCCCCGAGAATGAACACGACGCGGTGACGTTGTCACCCGACTTAAATAATTAACGTAAACGCGGTGACGTCACGCGGGATAAACCTTCGAAAGCCGGCGCGCGCCAACTCAGCAAGTTTATCGGCGCGTGCGCGATGACGTCACCACGCACACGGCCGAGAGACGTCACCACGCACGCACCGACATCGGCCGGTTCGTGACAAAGTGACGTCGTCACGCACGCACCGACAGACTGGCCGGTTCTTGACATCGAAGTGACGTCACCACGCACCGACAGACCGGCCGGTTCGTGACAAGGTGACGTCACCATGCACGCACCGAGAGACCGGCCGTTCCAGAGGCGGCACGTGATCAACGTCCCGTGTCGAGACAACGCGACTCGTCACGTCTGAATTACCATGGGCGCGAATAACGTCACGCGTATGTGATGACGACACTTTGCGGTAGGGGTTTAGTGACGTTTCGAGGTGACGCGATGACGTCACGCATGCTATCAACGATACCGCGCCCTGGTTTCAATCCACTGCTCGATAACCCCCCCCCCTCAATCCCATGGGGGTTACTTGACCATAAATTTCGATTTAAAGTTTTCGTGACTGCAAAGATTCATCTTCTTTGGTTCTTTCGGTAAAGTCACGTAGAATGACAATAAAATAATAAATTGATAAAATAAAATAATATAATTCTCACGACGTTTCGGCCACAACACAAGCGGCCTTCATCAGGTGAAGGGACGAGACTGTCTGGAGGACAGCGCTGGAGCGAAAAAGCCACGCTCAGATCGCGACCTTTAAGCTGTGTGAGAGGAAACAAAGCGCCTTGACAAAGGAATTGGCATAGAATTTAGCATTGAAATGGCTGAGTGATTAGCTTGTGACTGGTCACAGAAATGGCTAAGTTAAAGCATACACATCCGCAGAGGCCATACTTCACCACGCTAGCCAGTGGGAGTTGGTGATGGCATAGACGTACAATACAACAATGGATGTTACTGCGCATTGTGTCCAAAGCTTCCCATAAAACAGTAGAATCTGTAGCTCGTAACACCTGTTAGGGGCCGTCCATAAATGACGTCACGCACCTAGGGCGGGGGGGGGGTCAGACATTTGTAACGATGTGTGACGAGGGGGGGGGGGTGAGAAATGTGACGTCACATCAAAATGCGCAACTTTAAATAAATATAGACAACACGTTCTACTTAAATTTTGATTTAAAGCTTTCGTGACTGCAGTAATTCATATTCTTAGTTTTTTCAACGTGACTTTACCGAAAAAACTAAGAATACGTTCTACTTAATTAAATAAACTTTTTAATAAATGTTTTCTCCTACAATATCAGAGTGCAGCGCCACATTAAATACGCACTACAATGACAATAGTTTAAAGCGATTTGAAGCATGTTTTATTTTCAAAATGGAAATATGGTTTTGGGGGGGGGGGGGGGGGCAGAGCTTTGTGACGTCATTTCAGGGGGGTGTCTGACTTTTTGTGACGAGGGGGGGGGTCAAAAATCGTCCAAGATCGCGTGACGTCATTTATCGCCCATCCACGCGCTCGCCACACTCGACTCCGCTTAGCTTCCAATGTATGTTTATATTACGGTTGCCGAGAAAATGTTCAAAACAACAAAAGGCCAGCAAATTCACAAAGTTTAATCATATGTGTAAAGAGTTGACGGACTTTCTTGAATAGAGCAAGATTATTGAGTGTGGTGAATGGTTGGGTGGTTGTTGCGTCCTGCAGACTGTCGTGGTTGAGTGAGTTGGTGAGTGAGTGAGTTGGTGAGTGGTTGAGTTGGTGAGTGGTTGTTGTGTCCTGCAGACTGTGGTGGTTGAGTGAGTTGGTGAGTGGTTGAATGAGTTGGTGAGTGGTTGTTGTGTCCTGCAGTGTGTGTGGTGGTTGAGTGAGTTGGTGAGTGGTTGAGTGAGTTGGTGAGTGGTTGTGTCCTGCAGAGTGTGGTGGTTGAGTGAGTTGGTGAGTGGTTGAGTTGGTGAGTGGTTGTTGTGTCCTGCAGTGTGGTGGTTGAGTGAGTTGGTTGAGTGGTTGAGCCGGTGAGTGGTTGTTGTGTCCTGTATAGTGTGGTGTTTGAGTTAGTTGGTGAGTGGTTGAGACCGTGAGTGGTTGTTGTGTCCTGTATAGTGTGGTGGTTGAGTTAGTTGGTGAGTGGTTGAGCCCATGAGTGGTTGTTGTGTCCTGTATAGTGTGGTGGTTGAGTGAGTTGGTGAGTGGTTGAGACCGTGAGTGGTTGTTGTGTTCTGTATAGTGTGGTGGTTGAGTGAGTTGGTGAGTGGTTGAGACCGTGAGTGGTTGTTGTGTCCTGTATAGTGTGGTGGTTGAGTTAGTTGGTGAGTGGTTGAGCCCGTGAGTGGTTGTTGTGTTCTGCAGTGTCGTGAATGGGATGAAACTGTGACTGCCAAACCCGAACCATCAACATGGGTTGAGGAATTAAGAGGATTACGGGGGAAAGGTGAACAGAGTAGTAGCGGTAGAAGAGTGATTAGAAGAGCGACTGAAAAAAAGCGGGCTGTTCTTGTACAATCTAAAGATCCAGAGAAATCTTGAGAGAAAAAAATTACCCCATTCACCCATATCGACCAGTGATGAAGTTGATGTATGTTGGCCGATGAGGCTGGATGACCGAAGAGTTCGAGAAGGTTTAAGTACATTGCACGTCACAGGGACACCTTATGTGGAAACAATAACAACAGTTTCGTCAAGGTTGCCGTGTCAATTCCATAGACTTTGCCATTACTGCTCCTGCCATACACTGTAGCTTGTAGCCAATGCCACACCATCGCCTATGATACCCGAGTTTGATTCCCAGCTCACGGCTAACATCAGTGGCGAGTCATGATATCTAAATTGCTCCTCCACCCCCCACCTCCCCCACCTTACCCTTCACCACTCCGCACTGACCAACGTAATGAAGTATGGTCAAACAATTTCCCATGTCCATCGCGGCATAGGGGAGGCCTTCATCCGGCAGTGGACAGACAATTGACTGAATATTTTTTACAACATCATTACTACGATTAAACACTGCACAGACCTTGTATCATGCTGCGAAGTGGTAGATTTGACATTAACAGCATTATTGCAAATTATGCCACCATTATCACATTTTGTTCAAGTAGCAAAAACACTGAGGGACAGCTGCCAATAATTTTGGCAAGTGCCAATTATTTTGGCAATTGTGTACGATAACACCATGTGCTGGTGTTACATGGTGTATGCAGTGTATAGTGAAGAAGCACTGCAGTTATTGGGATAATTAAATGTTAGTTTAAGAAAAAAACATTTTAAAAAATTAAGTACATTATACGATTCAAGTGATTTAAAGCAGTAGATACAATCTTGCTGCTGGGATTTTCCATGGTGATTCAAATGAAATTTGCTAATTGAACGAGAGAACACAGAGCTTTTGACCTCGTGTTAATGCAATAACCATTAAAAGCTAATTTAAAAAAGTGAACATGTAAAAGTTTAACCTCTTAATCATGGTAAATTTATGAAATGGTCATATGCAAGTGAACCATGAGTATGCGAGGAAGCACTTTAGAGTTTAGACGACACACTGATGCCCACTACAGGGAACTTTAGGTACTTTAACACTAAGAGATCCATTCGCAGACTAATTGTCTGCTGAATTTGGACATGCTCTCCAAAAACGTTGCCGATTAGTTTAGAGTGTGTATCATATGGATTTGCGTCGAACTCGGGACCCACATCTGACAGAGAGGGCCTTTGCCGATACACATCTGGCAGTTCACAGGTATAAAAGACCCGACTCAGAAGATACTCGATCTTGCATGGAGCTTGCGGGCCCATCCTTAACTGCAACCGCACAAACCATGGCAGCAGATGATGGGGATACTGGATGGTGCACAAATGAAAAAAAATAAAAACTCTCCGGCAGTGTGCGACGACTGTGCTCACCCAGAACAGAACATGGAACAAGACGACCGAATGCCCAATTCACAAATGCGAATGAGCCATCGCAGCGATTCACTCCTCTGATCCGAATGCAAATATCTGGCTCAACCACACCGGTGTAAATATTATAGTTGTTGCTCTACACCTGCATCAGCCATACGAAGAATGAGGGTCAAGTAAGCTTGACTGCTAATGAGACACTGAATATTATATTCTTAGTTCTTTCGGTAAAGTCACGTTGAAGGGAAACAACAAAATAATAAAATATATATAAAACAATAAAAACATTCTCACGACGTTTCGACCATAACACAAACGGTCGTCTTCAGGTGTGTTGGTTTGCATAAATTTATTTTTAAACGGTGCATTTATTTATTTATAAAAAACGTTAGCGCCACGCGCAGCGATTTGGCAGTTTATTTAGGACTAGTCCATCTATATTCTGAAAAGAGGAGGGGGGAGACGAAATTTTTTTTTATAATGTATGCTGTCTGAAAGCCACTGTAAGCGTGAACAATCAATTAAGACCTGAAATGGTTTATCAAATCTTTCCAATGATTGCTAAGATAGAATCCATCTTCTCGGTTGAAATTGTCTCTGTGCTTGTATATGGGGATAGCCTCATGAACGAATCTCTCATGGTAGCCAGATGGCTTACAAAGAACCTCTGTCTTGGAAAAGTCAATGGCATGTGAGCCTACTGAATTAGAACAATGATCTGCCACGGCGGAGGTGTTGGTCCTACCGTGTTTAAGGTCTGCTTTGTGTTCACGAATGCGGTCCGAGACATGGCGTTTGGTTTCTCCAATGTAACTACTACCACAGAGGCACATCTTTTACAGACGGAACCAGATCACGGATTTTATGTAATGTGTTGAAACGGACCTGGATCTTGTGTTTATTATTTTGTTGTTTCCCTTCAACGTGACTTTACCGAAAGAACTAAGAATATGAATTACTGCAGTCACGAAAGCTTTAAATCAAGAGACACTGAATGTTGAAACTGGTCCAGAGTTTGCTTTCGGGGGAACCAATACTGTTGAAATTATACGCTCCCATAACGCCATGTGGCTATTGGAATGTGTAAAAAGTCTTGTCTCTTTACATTGAGGTATACTGGCTGTATTCTTGGTTCTTTCGGTAAAGTCACGTAGAAGGAAAACAATAAAATAATAAAAATATACAAAACAATACAATTCTCACGACGTTTCGACTGCAACACAAGCCATCATCAGGTGTGAAAACCACAGCAAGAAAATTTGAAAAAAGTGGCGGTTATACTGTCTGTTATTACTGTCTGCTTATGCATTTTTTTTCTGTTCATAAATTATTTATCCTGACAGAAAGTGTTCACACTCTTTATAAGCAGGTTAGAGAACTGGGATGTTTCCCCAGTTTTCGATTGAGTTTTTATTCTTTCGGTGTGGGAGAAAAAAGCTAAAACTGCTGGCGAAAACCCACCTCCATGAGGATATAGCACTCAAATATAGAGTTGGATCAGTCACCTACTTGCTTTACTGCCCGTCTGTTGGTCGACGCATAGTTGCATGTGTCTTGGCGGGACAGCGATCACTGAGCCATGGCGCTATTTTTGTGTACGTGTGTATGTGGCGTAGCTGTGAGCAATGCGCATTTTTTTAAAGGAACTTTCCATGGTTGTTCTTGTTTGTTGCAATTAACTTTTAAGCATTCTGCTTGAACAGCATTTCTATACTTCCTAACTGCATCGCGTTATTCGTTATACTCGAAATTACCTACACACTTTTACTTGATTAAATAGCTGAATGATTGGCTTATCTATCTGCGGACGTTTACAATAAATATACAAAATAGTTTAGCATTTTCAGTATGAAAGTGACATAACTTACAGAATACTTGTCTCTGTTAAAAAAAATTAACGGGATGTTGTAGATCAAAATTCACTTTTTAGTTCATATGGAGTAATATACCATTTAAATAGATCGTTTTAATCAAACAGCGTTAATTAAAAGGAGCTGTGTTACGTACAGCATCAGCCCTGCAACCAGAATGTAAACATTTCGCCTTAGGGTGTGGACAAAAAAAAACCAAGGATAAGCACTGATGGTGTAAGTCTGTACTGTGACTTCTCAACTCACAATGTCAATTATTTACCCAGAAAAGTCTCCTTGAGTCTCAGCACTCTTTTAAAAAATTCAATCAAAATTAGAGTCTTGAGCTACACTGGAGGAATCCGAAGAGCTAGTAGGGGCGTGTCAGAACGTTACAACAACAAATAATATAAACATACGATAGGCGTGCAAAGTATAGGAAAGGTAAGAAAAAAATGTTTTATTTTACCAGGTAAAGCCCAATGAGCTATTAGCTTCTTTTTTAGAATCCATCTGGCCACAAATGATAACTCAACAAAGTTGCATAAAATGGCTCCACAATGGGACACTTGGCTCATGCCAGCAATGAGTGGCATGTGGGTGGAAACCAGAGAGCATCGAGAGAACCCACAGGTTTTAAAAGGTGACAATCAGCACTGCTATCTCCTGGATAACTCATATCCCCATGCCATAAATCACCAGACAAGCCCCAGTGGTCACCATCCAAATACGAACCAGATATTGGAAGTAGTGTATATCTGCCGATTTAAGATCGTGTATATTCACGTAGGTTTTCTTGTAGGCAGTTCGATTGTCAGTAATTATTGTTGTTGTTTTTCAAATGTAAGTACGCACAGTATTAGGTTTGCGGTTTCCGCAGCCTCCATTGAAATATATTTTTTTTTACTCTTCGGGTATGACACACACACGGCGCTATCCAAATAACGTTTAAATGTAATTCTAAGGACAATTTAGTTGGCCATCAACTGTCAGTATTCAGGTCCACGCTTACGTCATCCATCCAAGTGTCTCCTTTCTTCTCTGAGTGTTGGGCAGTGCTCACCTCTGTTGGTAGCCCTGAGATACTGATGCAAAGTCGCATCTTCCTATGGTACTCCATAGGACAATCACTGTTGCTTTCCCACAAAAGTGGTCCTTCTAGTATTATAGTCCCCAGAGGGACAATGGGGTGATACATCGTTGAGTCATGGATATGTAGATATAGAGGCCCCTTTGTCAATCCGCGACTGGATGAGCGCCTGCACGGGTCTTGGGGATTATTTGACCACAGCTGACTGATGAGTCCGGGTTAGTGACGGCAGGATGCACAGATATCGTTGCACGGTAAAGCACAGCGGTGGATTTTACCGAATTCTGTTTTGCTCTTGACGTACGGCAATACGCGCAGGAGCTGAATGGCAATGTCGATGTCTGCTCGCCACGGGAGGGTTTCAGGAGAGGGTTCGTGTAGTTTTGCGATTCCTCCGTTGAAGGAGCGCAGACTACAGCGGTTTACTTTCTGGTCCACAGATTGTGTTTCAGGGCCACAATCGCACTGTGGCTTGTCTTTAATTTTGCATTGCCCCATGCAAGCAATGTAGCCTTGCAGCAGGCTGTAACACCTATTTCATGCACAGGTGGAAGCCCTTCCATGTACAATTCAGGCTCAACCCTGCTTTAGGCCGGACTGAGTCATGAATAGTATTGTTTTGCAAAAGAATATCACGTATTTGAGGCCAAAGTAGTAAAATGCTTTTAAACGGTGGAAAGAGTACATAAAGATCTGAATAATAAATGGAAAATGTAGCTCATTGCATTGTGATTTTAATGCACATGTAGTTACGGATGCAGCAATATATAACACTAAATGCTAACCACCTGCTTTGAAAGGCACATTGCCATGAATTATGGATGAGCTGCAACGTCGTTGCAATTTAATGAGCGCAAACACTGAGCAACAATGTGTAGAGGTGAACGATCAGATTAGATGTACTGAAATTCCGCGTGTGCACGTCCGGGAACAGTGTGACGGTGCACTGATCCGCGTGGATTTTAGCGGCCGATTTAATGATTCATCGTTGATTTTTATGTGGGTTAGACCCTCCACCACCCGACACAGCCAAACAAATGAAACTGTCAACCGGAACAATGCTCACAACTAAACGTAGCAATTATTAGATAGGAAGTTTAATTTGAGCCTATACATAGCTTCAAACCCTAACATCCATGTGGTTCGTCGATGGTACTTTGCTTTTGGTCGCCGTGAGATAGCGTCCCGGAGTTCCTGTCGGCGACGCAGAAAATCGGTGGTGATTGGAAGAGGAGACCTGTATTTGGATCCCTCCTCAGGGATAACTCATCATTCTGAGATGAGTGCCCCCCCCCCCTTTATTGTCAATTTGGCCAACAACGCTATGGAGAGCCAGAGGCAGAAGGGCAAACGTTTGGGATTCCGGCCTCATATTACCCATCACCCTCTTGTGTGCTGTGCCAGCTTTAAAGTTGCTCCCCCAACAGCGCTTGCCATCAGATATGAACGTTCATTAACGTACAGCCCTTTGTCAATACAAAGGACACTTAATGGTTGCTGTGTTGGCCATAAGGTCCGGGAGTCGGAAACGAAAATAATAAGAGAAGCCGTTTTTTGTTCGAATTTGGTTTTTTAAAAAAAGCAATCGATATTTCAAGAGCCGCAGTGCAATGTGTGGTGAATACGAGACGGTGTGGTCCTCAAGAAATAACACCACGAGCCGCCCGCACGCGGCTCCGCGAGCCGCAGGTTGCCGACCCTAGCCAAGGGTGTCGCTTTGGCCAACTTTCACGTGACGTGCGTCAGTGTGCGTTGTCCAAGGACGGGCCGAGACTGCTTCAGAAACGCACTCGACTGATGTTTGCTATGTCCAGGAACCAAACTCGGGTGGCCAGCTTCAATAGCGCGGCGTGCTATCTGATCCGCCAAACACTCCATCCCAGATATATGGGTGACACAATCTAGTTTTGTGCATGTGTCGGCGTGTCTATGTGTGGCTGCCTGTTGAAAGCAGTTGCCTGGTGGTTAGCGGACTGCACTACGAACCTGTCAACCCGAGTTCAATTCCCGCTCGTGGCAAACATTAGTGTGCGAATATCTGGATCGGTCCTGGGGCTTTTCTTCGTCTAAGCCTGAAATGAGTACCTGGTGCACTGTGTAAATAAAACATTGGCACCGTAGAGACAATTGCAGCTGTACCACCCTGTCATGCACCGTGCTTGGCTTCACAGCACTTGCCTCAAAAGTTTGTATGACTACACAGGGCATCTTTGTGTGTCTATACGTGGGTGTCTATGAGTACGTGTCTCTGTGTGTTTCTGAACGATGGGAGATGTTAATCTAGAAAACAGGAAACGGTGCTATTGTATTCTATTTACGCAGGCTCCATTCCTTGCCACGTACACCGATGAAGGTCAACTCGGCATGAACGATCACCTGGTGCAGGTGTGTCAATAAACAGAAGTGGTCTCAG
The DNA here is from genome assembly GCF_048934315.1 of Petromyzon marinus. Taxonomy (NCBI): domain Eukaryota; kingdom Metazoa; phylum Chordata; class Hyperoartia; order Petromyzontiformes; family Petromyzontidae; genus Petromyzon; species Petromyzon marinus. The sequence goes on along the minus strand of NC_133710.1, from coordinate 2,269,464 downwards.
CCCCCTCCGCTGTCTTGATTTCATGCCAGGCAGGCAGTAATAGGTGCTCTCGAACGGAACACCGTCAAAACAATAAGCAGTATGAGGGGACGGCTCTCTCTCTCTCTCTCTGTGTGTGTGCAGTATGAGGGGACGGCTCTCTCTCTCTCTCTGTGTGTGTGCGTGCGCGTGCGTGCGTGTGTGCGTGGGCACAGGTCAAGTGTTGGTGGAGCGGTGGCGCAGCGGTTAGCACACTGTGCTTCGAACTGGGCGACCCGAGTTCGACTTCTGTTCACAGCCAACATCGGTGACGAATATCTGAACCGATCCAAGGCTGAGTATCTGGTACAGTGTGTAAATGTCAGCACTGGGCAGACATATGCGGCCGGGCGTGGTGCTGGCCACCAACCCCCTCGTGCTCCGTACCTGTTTTCTTAGCTGCTCACAAACTGCACTTGGCGCAACAGTCTGTTAAAGGCAATGCAGATGATCTTTGTTTTTGTCTTTGGGGACCTGTGGTGAAGTGTTTAGTACACTTTGTTATGAACCCGGTGAACTGATTCAAATTAACGGAAATTCACAAACGCTCAGCTCAAAAATCAGAACATTTTCCATTCAATCAGAAATGTGGTTTTTTTTTTTGTCTCGGATGATCTTAAATCTTGTATGTCGATCTGATTCTCACATTTCGATCCCAATGACACGAGTGAAAAGTGGTATTCGAACCTGACCTGGCTCTTACCTTAGGCCTGACCAACCTTTTAGATGAATGTTGTACCTGGTGCACCGTAAAACAAGCAACGGTGGTGGAGACAAAAGGCAGCCGAGCGGGCCTCGCAATGGTAGCCCCAGCAGGTCCTCGCGAACGGCGCTTGCGCCAAACAGCCTCCGTGGCTATCAGCGTATCTGTGGCAATGTGCATGTGAAAATGTAATAAGAATTATTATCCGGGTGTGCATCATGCAGACAGGTCGGCAGTAAAGCATTTTCCTGGATACATGCATTGGCCTATGCGACTGCTTACAAAATTAATTATACGCTACCGTTCGAAGGATTGGGTTTCGGTTAACAGTTTTGGACATCATATTTTCATAAGAGGTTGCTTTTGGGTTAGATCGCATGAATATAAATGTGTCGTTAAACTCGCCACCAACCGACACAGCCAGCTAGTAAGGTTTGTCACGTAAACAAAACGTGCCAATTCGCGACTAGTACAACACACCGGTATGTTGGAGAGTAAACCCACAACGTTTACAACATTGTAGTAGAGGTTTTCACTTGCCAAGTGTGTGTTGGGCTTCTTTCGTGCTGTAAGTAGCCAATTGCACAAATCGGATTTGGCCCTTATATATATAATTAATATAGGGCATTGTGGGATGCTGTTGGCATGAATGGTGCCATATAAAATGAAAGCATTAATCTAGAGCCCTCTTTCAATCCACTGCTGGATGAAGGTCTCCCCATACTCTACCGGTCATGAGAGTTGCTTGACCTTATTTTACCACGTTGGTAACTATTCACTCCACTGTCACAAACAGGGCGCCCGTTACTGACCGCCCCCGCACAAGAGCTCACTAGGGGTTGACCCCTAACCCAGGCAACAGTTGGCAGCCCTAAACCGCTGCAGAACAGGGCACGGCAGATGCCCTCACCTCTTTCATCATTGATGGAAGATGAAGAACAGTCGGCGTTGTGACTGGCCACCAGAGCCGGAACCATGGACCGCGTGATCTTTTCCCCCATACCTCCGATTAGCAAGGTTGTCTACATACGGTGCGAAAGAAGTTCAACGAACATACATACGCACATACGGTATACGATCCCGCACTTCCCCGTGCACCGCCGGATCACCGGCAACATCACCGACATCCACCAGAGCCTCCACAGAGGCTATCGGTTGGCTGAATAACCTCGATATCCACACGGATAACGTTGCTAAGCTCACCTTGCCATACGAAAGAAGAAGACGAACACCACGTCGGTCAGAGCAATTAGGCGAAAGGTGTTAATTATGGCCAGGAATCAAACTTGGTGTTAACCATGTCTAGGAACCGAACAAAGGTCGACAGGTTCACAGTGCACCGTGCCACAGCTCTGCTCACAGGGGGAACAACAGCACTATCATTCTACAAAGGTGTCAGCCGCTTAACGACTACACTGCCTTCCGCAGACCACCTTTGCATCCCCGGCAGGATGGTGCCGCACGCACATGACAGTCCCTTTCGCGATCCACCAACCGTGATCCAAAGAGCTCTGGATTGTGGGTGTGCACCACCATGCATGGTTGACGTTCTACACACCGGGGACTTTTGATTTGGAGTCATTCACCACTGCCTGACCGCCGTATCCAATGAATAACAAAAAACAAGCAAAGCCTACGTTGAGCTTGTTACACCGTATCTGTTGTTCCTTCCCCTCCTTTTGAAGTTACCCCTGGAATTGTGAGCTCTTTAATGACAAATTTAAAAAAAATTATGATAAAAAAACAAGCAAAGCCATGACCGTGTCCTGCTGTGGGCACCTTGTAGCCCCCACAGGCCATCGTGGAAAAAAAATGTGAGCAAGGCCAGGAAGTTGTCATGAAAACCTCCCTCGAATTATGGCACAAAGTCAAAGTGTGGAGAAAAAAAATTGTGAGCAAGGCCAGGCAGTTGTCATGAAAACCTCCCTCGAATTATGGCACAAAGTCAAAAGTGTCTCGTCGCCCAGACAAGCACAGGGCGTTGCCCCATCGCCATTGGCGTCGCTGACACAGAAGTGGAAATTCCACATTGCTAAGGCAGAGCAATGCGTGTATGCAGGGCGATCTACTGGCATTGTGAGAAGTGTGGTCGTCCTTTTTTTCCCCCTTTTATCGACACGTTCCCGTAGACGATAAAAGGCTCAGTCAACAACCGACAGAACTTGAACTCCCAAACTTCCATCTGCGAGTTAATGTGTTACTCGCTAATTCCAACACTGAGAACGTGCACCTTGAGCTAGCAGCAAAAGGCTGCTTGCTCCCTTCCACGGAAAGCCTCCCCACAAACCCCCCGGCGTCTCACATTGATAGCTGAAGCTGTGAAAGCAAACGAGACTTTCACGGCGCTCAGGTGCAACGATGACTCTCACGGTGCCCTTTGGGTATCCACGGCGTTATATTTCAAGACATCTGCTGTGTTCATATTAGACGTCTGAGGAATGGGAATTTGAATGCGGTCACCGGTACACTTTGACTTGACCATATTTGACAAATGATGCTGCCACGGTGGTGGAACGGTTATCGGACTGCACTGGCGATCCAGAAATCGCCAGTTCGATCTCCTGGCTCAGCAGGTGAAACATCGGCGCAGGTTCATTACATCCCTCCACGTCTGTTCACCCAGCGGTGTGAATGGGTTCACCCACAGTCGATCAACAGGTCACATGTACTGGGGTAAAGTGTGGGTTACTCCCATATGTTCCAAGACGTCTGGCCAGCGTGGAAGAGTAGGCCAAGTACCCCAGAGCTATCTCCAGAAATGGGGGGCATTCCGCCAACAATGGCGCGAACAAAAGTAATTGCAGGGCTCGATGTCGAGATTGAAAACTAATTTCTTTGGAAATGCTTTTTTTTGTGTTTAGTTTGTCGTCCTTCCCTCCGCACCTGCGATTTGCGCGGTTGTCTAAGTACGGCGCGAAAGAAGTTCAACATTCGTACACACAGGGCTGCAATTTTACCTTTTGTATTTTTTTACTAAGGTTAAATATCACCGTGTGTCTGTGTTTCAGATTGGGCCGGACTCTTTTCCACTGTCAGTCCTCAGCCGGTTGAGTCATTTCCACATTCCCATGATTGGAACAAATCTTATGCATGAACTTTGCACATTGATGCGGGGAATGGGGGGGTAGATGCTATAATCTGCACCTGTTCGTGAAAACAACTCCTCTTATCTGCAGAATAAACTCTCCAGTGTGTGCAGGACTGTGGTCACCCAGAATAGACCGTGGAACAAGTAAACCACTCGATGCCCGATTTACTTATACGAAGGAGGGAGGCATCACGGCTGTACACTCCAATGACAAAGATCCCCCGTATAGCCTTAGCCTTAACAAACCGTTAGGACAAGTGCTGTTAGCGATCACCTGTGAAGGCCGGCACGGCACATTAGGGGGCGGTGTGACCAACATCACGCCCAGCCGCCTTTGTCTCCCCCAGCGTTGATGTTTACACACCGCACTTATTTAAGGCCGAGTCGACCTAGACGAGGCCCAGGACCGTTTCAAATATTCGCCACTGTTATTGGTCGTGAACGGGAATCCAACTCGATGTGCCGTGCCCGCAGCGCGGTGCGCTAACCACCGCGGTGCGCTAACCACCGCGGTGCGCTAACCACCGCGGTGCGCTAACCACCGCGGTGCGCTAACCACCGCGGTGCGCTAACCACCGCGGTGCGCTAACCACCGCGCCACCGCTCCTCACAACCCACACGCACACGCACGCACGCACGCACGCGCACCTTTAGCCAACAACCCGTTCTCAGCGGAATCTTGCAGCGGGTTAAACGCAAAGCCAACAGTGCTGGTAATACCACATCCGTATTTGTAATACCCTTACCCGAAGCTGCAAAGCAAACTAAATTACGTATTGACGTTGTGTATCCACGGCTGCGGAGGGTTTAATGTTGCACGTTTTGGTTGGGCACGTGCGAGGGACAGGTCGTTTGTTCCTGGGGTGCGTCCCTCTCCTCTTGTTGTTCTTCGATTGTCTTTTACCCCCCCCCCCCACCCCGAACGTTTTTGTTTTTTTGTCCCGTGTCGTGTTTTGTCGTATTCGGTGGCGCAGTTGTCGAGAACGCCTGACTCACTGAAATGAAACTATCAACTATTTTTATTTTACCAGGTAAGGCCCCACAGAGCTGTGTAGCTCTTTTTCAGAAGCGACCTGGCGATCACATGATAGCTCAACCAAGAGTCTTATCGCGAGAAAATGTATCGCGGCAGCCCAAATACTCTAAACGCGCGAAAACCAGAGAACCCGGAGAATAATCCACGCGACCACGGGGAGAGAGAACACGAAAACTACACATATACAGGCATCAGGGTCAGCATCGAGCCCACAACCTCCTGTATACCAGGCGAGGTAGTGAACATCTCGGCACTTTGCCTGCAATTCTCCTGGCGTCGATAAAATTGAGTACCAATCTGTGGGAAGTCAACAGAGGTCGTTCTTTAGGGACAAGAGGACCTCTCTAACAAAAAAAAAATGCATCCTTTCAGAGATTTTGTTCAATTTAGAGCTGGGAAATCCGATTAAGTAATGTATTACTTGACCTTCTTCTTTCGTAGGGCTGATGTTGATGTAAACCAACAGCTGTCATTTTACATAGAGGTGGTTGAGCCGAATGACTGCGTCAGGAATAGCGGAGGGGGTGCATCGCTGTGACGATGCCTCTTCCTCCTCCGTGTTCGCGAAACGGGCGTCAAGCCGTGGTGACCACAGTCGCCGCACAGCGACCGGAGACTTTTCCATTTTCCATTCGTGGATCAAGTATCTGCATCTGCTGCCACGGTTTGTGTGTGGATGCGGTTCGGGGGTGGTGGCCCAGAAGCTTTGTGGAAGATCAAAGCCATGGATTTTCTGCCGAGGGCGTTTCACGAAGGAGGCGTTTTGTTTGCGGCTTCTTGTGAACTCCTTTCGGCTTTCCCAAACTTCACCGTCGCGGCTGAGGTCCCACTGTCGAAGGTTAATTGAATCGACTAAATGGATAAGGCAAAAAAAAAACAGGTGGGGAAAATAACGTCTATCGGTGGATATATTTAGCATATTTTTTCCACACTAGCCAATGATATTTTTACAACTGCTCATTCGGGCTTACTTTCGATCCCTGTGCTGCTGGATCTTAGTGCAGCGTTCGACACTTGGTTGAGCATCGTAATCTGCTCAAGCGCCTAGAGACCCTGGTTGGCATCAGCGGTGCAGCTCTTTCCTGGCTTAGCTCCTATCTGACCGATCGGAAACAGTTTGTTACGTTGGGGATCCACACATCCGAAACTCGCCCAGTTGTCACTGGTGTCCCCCAGCGGTCGATTTTAGGGCCTTTGTTGATTTCCATCTCTTTGTTTCCTCGTGAAAAAATTTCCGTCGTCATGGTCTGAATGATCATTTTCATGCCGACGTCACCCAGACATATCCACAGACTAAGCCTGGAACTCATTGCTGACGTTTCAGTCCCGTCTCGGTGTCTCTCTGAGGTCGTGGAGTGTGGATGAATGCAAATTTCCAGAAGCTTAACTTTGACAAAACTGAAGGTCATGTTGCTGGGTTCCCCGAAACAGCTTCATCAAGTAAATGGTTTCGGTGTGATCGATGATGATGTTGAAATCATACTATCATCTAAGATCCGGAACCTCGGGGTAATTTTTGATCGCGCCTTAATTTTTTGAGTGTCATGCAAGGAATCTGGCTAAGGTCTCCTTTCACCTACAAAATATATCACGATCAATTCTCTCAATGACGGATGCTGAGAGACTGCTGATACGTGCTTGTATTTCATCAAGACTCCATTATTGCAGTGTCCTGTATAGTGGTGCAACAGGGAATGTTTGAAATCGGTTGCAGCTTGCCGAAAACTCTGCTGCCCCGGGGTTTTGTGTGGAGTGAGGAAATATGAGCACATTGCTTCCAGTAAAATATAGGATCTAATTCGAAATTGTTGTATTAGCCTTGAGGGCACTGAGAGAGTTAGTAAGCTCCATTATAGTAAGCTCCATTATCGTAAGCTCCGTTATAGTAAACTCCATTATAGTAAGCTCCATTATAGTAAGCAACATTATATCTCTGGCGATCTACTGACACCGTACGATGGCCCTGTCTGGCAACTTGGATCCACCAAATCGGGGCACCCCGAGAGTGTGGCGAGGACAACCAGAGGCTGCGTCCAGTGGGCGATGATCGAAAGCGTTCAGGAGCCAGTCGCCTCGCTTGTCCAACGTCTCGCCCCGGGTCCGTTCGGGACGCTCCGTCCGTCGACGTTTTTAGGGCTCGTCTGAAAACCACATGTATTCATTTTCTCTTGCGTATCCGTCTGTGTTGGGTTGTTTCATACTGGAATTGTGTTGTAAAGCGCTGCGAGGCCGTGTGTGAATGGCGCTCTGTGCCTGTAACTTATGTCTTGGAAGAGGTGAGAGTCCCCACACTTTACCCCACCACGCGCAACATGCCGATCGATGTACACATTAATACAGTGACACTGAGTGGACTAACCAGTGGTGAACATTTTCAGTTGCCACGCCGGGAGATGAAAAATGGAACCGGCCACTTCTGGAATGCCTGCCCACTGTGTTTGGCGGCATCCCGAAATCAATCGCGAGTATGATGATGATTTTTTTTGTATGAGCGACAGTGTAACTTACAAGCACAAGAGCGGAATTACAGCCCCAAACAATCTTATACATTTTTTCCTGTGCAGTGCGTTGTGATTTTTAAAAAAATTAATGCAAACGTACACTGATCCATTTCCTCCGGCACGTCATTAATCTTTGCTGTTAATGCGCCCGAAGACGATTATTTTATTAGTTCCCGTTGTAAATAAAATTTTTATTGTGTTTGTTTAACGACAACTGACAACGAGGATTAAATGAAGCTCGCAACGTTGGATGTTTTCAGATGTTGTTGTAATTCGCCCCCACCCTCATGTACTAGTTATGTGCTTATAAAGTTACAGCGACACGCGTTAAGTTTTTCTACCCGTCGCTATACCACGGGAAGGGGAGTAGAGTCAAGGATGTAGTGTATGGAAAGAGAGAAAGGAACGGGTGGAAGAGAGAAGAGAAAGAATGGGGAATAGGAGGGAAAGGATGGGGGTTGAGAGTGGAGGTGGTCACATGGGAGTCACGTGGTTTACTGGATGCTTGAGCTGACCTATGGAGAGATGCAGAGATGAGAGGGTAGGGGGGTTCAGGTGGCCACACAGGAAGTCACGTGGCTTACTGGAGGCTTGAGCTGAACTAGATAGAGATGCAGAGATGAGAGGGCAGGGGTTCAGAGTGGTTGTGGCCACACGGAAAACACACGATTTACAGAAGGCTGGAGATAATTTATACGTAGACTATTTTGTTTATTTCAGTGCACAAATGATACTGGTCCTGAGCCAGTGGTGGCAATTCCTCATTTCTATGGTGGAGGCCAGTCTGTATAGGATTATTAGTATGGGCACTGACATAAGAATGTGGAATGTCTATCAGTGGTAAGCGTAAGCACGAAGGCACTCGTAATTATTTCACCACTAAATTCACAGAGTGTCAAGACATTTTCAAGAGGGCCCTGCATTGGGATGAAAGCTCAAGGAAGTATCAGAGAAAGAAGAAGCCAAATCTTGTAAACGCACGACTTCTTCAATGCCTTCCAAATGCGAATTTATCCTTGGCGCAGTGTTTAATGAGCGATGCCAACGTTGCCTTCCGAGTCGCAGAACGATACGTCACGTGGCGTGGCACATAAAAACAAAAATCCTCTCGTGACGTTCGTAACAGTAGGTCACTGCATTCCAGTGTCTAGTGTCAAATTAGCCTCTAAGAGCCGCTCCTTCTCTGAACTAAATGTGCACGGCTCAATAATGAGGTCACGCGTGGACGTTTTAGCAAATGATTTATGAGGAAGTTTAGACCGGGTGCTTATTTTAAAAATAAGTTGCTGCCCCAGCCCGCCACCCCGTGCACCCCGCCAAAGAAATAACTATAGATACGTGCCATAAAAATCAGGAAACAAATGATTTCATCAAGGACCATAAACCATCATCACGCGAACCTACGGTCATCCTCGCAGCGTTTTTTGGCTCGCCATCGAATAAAGACGGTCACCGTGTCACGCCCTTTCAAATGTGCTTCTGCGGCCGTCTGGAACGCTCTCCCTTCCGATATTAGGAAGCCACTGGAGCTATGCACTTTAAAATCTAGTTTGAAAACTAACTTCTTTAAAACTGCTTTATGTGTTTAGTTTGTTGCCCTTCCCCTGCACCTCTGAGTAGCACGATTGGCTACATACGGTGTGAAAGAAGTTCTACATACATACATATAGGCCAGGTGACAATGTAGTTCTAGATTTGAAGTTTTCGTAACTGCAATAATCCATACTCTTTGGTTCTTTCGGTAAAGTCACGTAGGTAAAAAAAAATAAAAAAAATAAAGTTAATCAAATCACGACGTTTCGGAGGCAACACAAGCTCCCGTCATCAAGTGTAACGAGCACAGCAACATTACTGTAGAAGTAATTTTGCTGCGCCATCGAACAAAGACGGTCACCGTGTCGCGCCCTTGGTTGTTTTACCCACGTGACTTTACCGAAAGAACCAAAGAGTATGGACAACGTAGTTCTTGTGTTTAACCCGCAAACGCAAGGCTATGAGTTCACGTGCTATGCCAACCGGGCATCAATTCGGCCCATATGTCCCCCCGGGATCGGTAACATCCATACTGGTTTGTAGAAAGTTAACGTAGAGAGGTTGTCCACGTGCAGCCATTTTTTGGCAATCCACTGCCGGATGAGGACGTTCCTACGCCGTGCAGATTGCGGGGGTCACCTGACCATACTTCTACACGTTTGTCAGCGCGCGTTGGTGAATATGGAGGAAGCACATATGTGGGAGAATAGAAAGCACAGAACGCAGTGGATTTTGCTGCATTGCCATCTGCTGCCCTACAGCTTATGACGACGTGCCAATGCACGTTAGTCACCCGTCTAAGCACTAGCCAGACCTAACCCCGCTTAGCTTCTGAGACCTGACGGCATTGAGCGCATTGCAGGTGACTTGGTCACAGGTGGGAAGCCACGTGGCATAATCTGCACTTCTACAACGTGGCATTCCCACCACTGAAGCAGGCTGCTGATGGATTTTAATTCCGTTCCCAATGCTACCTTTGAGCATTTACGCTTGAATTAAAAAAAAGTTTTGATTTAAAGCTTTCGTGACTGCAGTGATTAATATTCTTGATTCTTTCGGTAAAGTCACGTTGAAGGGAAACAATAAAATAATAAAAATATATAAAACAATAAAATTCTCACGACGTTTCGACTGTAACACAAACAGTCATCATCAGGTGTGAAAACCAACGGCAAGAACATTTGAAAGAAGTGGCGGTTTGTATTTATTTATTTTACAATGTTAGTACCACGGATAGCGATTTGACAGTTTGTTTAGAAGGACGAGTCCATCTATGTTCGCAAAAGAGGAGGGGGGAGACGAAAAATTAATGTATGCTGTCTGAAAGCCACCGTAAGCGTGAACAATCAATTAAGACCCGAAATGGTTTATCAAATCGTTCCAATGATTGCTAAGCCAGAATCAATCTTCTCGGTTGAAATTGTCTCTGTGTTTGTATATGTGGATAGCCTCATGAACGAATCTCTCATGGTAGCCCGATGGCTTGCAAAGATGGATTTTGGCTTAGCAATCATTGGAAGGATTTGATCAACCATTTCGGGTCTTAATTGATTGTTCACGCTTACGGTGGCTTTCAGACAGCATACATTAATTTTTCGTCTCCCCCCTCCTCTTTTCCGAACATAGATGGACTCGTCCTTCAAAACAAACTGTCAAATCGCTCTCCGTGGTACTAACGTTTAAAAATAAATAAATACAAACCGCCACTTCTTTTTTAAAAAAAAAGGTTCCCCTCCACCGAGAAAAACCCCACTCAAAGGAATGAAAATAATAGTAAAACGAGAACATTTGACTTGACGCCACACGCATTGACTAGCACAGTGTGTGCCGTGCGCTGGGCAGTTCGCTCCGCTACGAGTCATCGTGACCCCGGTGCATTGCCACGGGTGTCCGCGTGTTCACGCACACGACGTGCGCAGACTCGCCCGCCCAGCCCGGCGCCACGGGCAGAGGGCTGAGCCGGCTGCGGATGAATCGCGGCGAGCGACGGCGAGACGCGCCGAGAGTCGCGACGCGCCGAGAGTCGCGACGCACACAGCGGAATATTCCACACGGAGGACTCGACCGGGGCGGCGGGCGGGGGGGGGGGAAGCGAGTTTGTCTGTCAGAATCCGAATATTTATTTGACACTGGAGGAATCTGATGTGCTATAAAACTATGGTTTTTTTTTTCACAGATTTCCTGCCAGGGCGCGGGGTAAGAACGTTACAACTAACAATACAAAGACACAATAGGAGTGCAAAGTACAATTTAGGTAAACAAATCATCGAAAGACTGATGTGGTGCTGGCCACCCACCCCTTTGTGTGCCCTGCTGGCCTTGATATGTGCGTACTAACAGCACTTGCCGTGACAGTCTGTTAAGGCTATACAAGGGATCTTTGTCTTTTGTTGAACTTCTTTCGCACCGTATGTAGCCAACCGTGCTAATCGGAGGTGCGGGGGTAGCGAGTTCACCGTTTCACAACGCGGACACCAACGTTTCAATGCCTCGGTGTGTCCCCCCGCAAAAATAGAATAGCGAAGAATCCTCATGGGGCCTCCTTTGCCAGTACTAAAATATGAGAATAGTCTTCCCCCTTTTTTCTGGCAACAGAACAGGTGTTGAGATATTAAAACACCAAACTGAAACCTTTTACAAGGAATCATGTCTGCATTAACCACAATACTTGTGGTCAGAATGCAAACAAAAAAACATACAATGATAATATGATGCATTGTCTTTTGAAACCGGTTGGTCCACACCAGAGACACCTTTCTTTTGAGCCTCGTCCCAAACGGTGTTCGACCAGAGGACGCCTCGTGTCGCCTCTGGTCTAACACCGTTTGTATTGTGGTTAATGCAGACATGATTCCAGGTAAAAGGTTTCAGTTTGGTGTTTTAACATCTCAACACCTGTTTTGTTGCCGGAAAAAAATGGTAAAAAAAACTATTCTCAGCGAATAAACCTGTCTGCTGCAAGCTCCGCTGCGGGTTTTTTTGTGAAATGTTTGTTATTTTCGCTCCGCTTAGTTTACACGCTCTCTCTCTGCAGCGTCCTGCGGCTGCCAACAATGGGGACAGTACTGTGGCTGAGGTTGTCCTTGTAATCAGAGCTGCTGAGCTCAATGAGGCCTGACCGGCTGAAATAATAAAGTCTGAGTTTGAACACTCATCTCCGTTGGCTTTTCTGAGCCCATTGGTGGAAATTCCAGGGTTTGATGGTGGGAATCACTTCTGTTATAGGGATGACTACTGTCACTGCAGAGCAGGTTTTTTTTGTGTGTGGCTATGTTGTTTGTATGTGCGTTGAACTTCTTTCGCACGGTACGTAGCCAACCGCGCTAAGCGGAGGCGCGGGGGAAGGACAACAAACTAAACACACAAAGAGCAGTTCAACAACACGGGGGAGAACCGACGACAGTGAGCGCCACTCTCAAAAACGTCGTCTCAAGAACAACAACAACAACAGACTGAAGAAGCTGTGGAGATATCCTCCACAAATGGAACGACCGTGGACTCCACCAAACTGCGGCCGTCTGGAACGCTCTTCATTTCGATGTTAGGAAGCCGCTGTAGCTGCGCGCTTTTAAATCTAGGTTGAAAACTAATTTATTTATAACTGCTCTTTGTGTGTTTTTAGTTTGTTGTCCTTCCCCCGCATCTCCGATTAGCACGGTTGGCTACGTACGGTGCAAAATAAATTCAATATACTGCGAATGCGGTGGGGTGCAAACCATCGGGAGTGTATCACTGATGACCGCCCCAATAGAATGCGCGTGTTCTGATGGAACAAGCGGATTCCACCTGGCGAGCGCCCTAGATGCCGTGGAATGGCTGGCGACATTAAAAAGAAAATGACCATCGTAGGCCTGCCGCTTTTTTTTTCAAATGATGTACAAAATAAGAAGAATCGGAGCAAAGATCCTTTGATGTCTCAATCTATGACAGTTCGCTGCCGAGATGTGTCTGTCTGCTGTGAGTAATACATTCGAAAGATGGGAAAATAACTTGGCTACAGGTGTAGCAATTGGCAAAGTGACAGGGTGGAGGGGGGCAGGAGGGAGGTAGGGGGCAGGATGGGGGGGTGTGAAATAATAATTTAAAAATACAGCGGGACCCGTCAGTCGAGCTACTTTTCTTACTCGCATGGGCGGGCAGATCCAGACAGCTTCTGCTCGCCAATCACCTCGCCCTCCGATTGGGGCGCGTGATATTTGCATAAGAGGCGGTGTTAGGGTTACCGTAAAGTACGATTTTAAAATCTTGAGCAAGAAGATCGATTATTTGCTGCTGCTGCTGCATTGGCAGCGGTGCACAGGCACAAAGAAAACACCAAACCCAACACATTCGTCCACAACACTGTGGCCCTTCTACACAACGCAACGAAGAATGGTCCAAAAACGTCTAATCTGAGTGCACTGCACGAACCGGTGCTGTGGTACAGCCTTGTGTCTCAACCTCCCCAAACCACACACTCCACTCTTTCACTCTCTCTCTCTCCATCTCTCTTCACAGCTCCAAGCTGCCGGTGGCTTTCTTTCTGTCGTCAAAAAGGGAGGAATGAATGGCGGATGTCTTCGCAAAGGGTCACGCGCATTCTTGGGATTGTTAAAAGGCAAAGGGTAAACAGTCGAGTATTGAACAACGAGCTCGAAAGCACATCAAAGGGAGACACCGATCACAGCAATAATTCACAAGCTATGAGAGGTTTTATGGGATCGTGGTGTCTCGCGAATGGCACGCGTAGGCTGAAACCCAACACCCCCGCCCCCCCCAAGGCTGCCTCTGTCTGAGTCGGTACTCAAAGTTGAAAATATAAATGTTCCCCAAAGTGTCCGGTCCACACCGCTGCAAATAAACAGAGCATGGCGTCACCGCACGTCGCCCTTACTAAGCGATTATAAAGAGAGTCTGTGTGTGTGTGATCGGGAGGGCACGCGTGTGGAACGCAGGAGCGCAAGGAAACTCATTCTCCAATGTGTAACAGGCGACGTTTCGGGCAGTGCCCTCTTGTTCGTCGCACATCAAGCAGAGAGCACGTGCACCCATGATATATTTTCGCTCCCTATTAAGGCCACACGGTGTTAGCGACACACGTGTAAGAGTTGCATCGTTAGTCACGCGTGTTTAGTTTTATGTACCCCCCCCCCCCGCCTCCACCACCACGCCGCACCTCCTATTAGCACGGATGGCTACGCACGGTGCGAAAGAGGTTCAACATGATTAGATAACAAAGCAGCCGAATCACCAATTAATTTGTTTAACTAACAGGACCACACGGAGCAGATCAAGAGCGCGCAAAAGTCCCCCGGGGGACTGAACGTCAAAGTCGCCGGTCTGTGCGGTGCGCCCGCAATGTTGCATCGCGCGGCACTGCTTGAGGGAGGGCATCGATCCAAGGAAAACGCGCACGTTCGGGTGACGTCGAACCCAGTTCGTTGAAAAAAAAAAACAGAATCCTCGTTCGTCAAGTTCATCAAAGTGAACGATGCCAAATACGAGGCCGGCAGTGACGCACGAGTACAAATGCTGAAGCGCGGATGCGGTGTGAGGTCGTGGTGTCTCTCGACTCTTTGTCCACTCGGTGTCCATGGTCTCTGTGTGTGTGTGATAGAGAATGGCTATTTTTCTCAAAAACGTTGTCTCTTACATACGTTGCCTATTATTTGATAGGCAGTGGATAGTTTTATTTGGGGGGGGGGGCAGTGCTATTGACGAATGTGTCGCATTTTTGTTGCTACGAAGATAATGGAATCTGGGCTGGGAACTGTAAGTAAATTGATTTATGTGGTGGGAGTTGCCTCGTCAAAAGGGGCTAAACAAGGTACAGCGTCTCTCTCTCGCTCTCCTCCAATAGCATTGAGTTTGGTGCTCATCTTCATTGGAAGCCCAGAGCTACGAGTGGACATTCCACATTCCTAAGGTGGGAGGAGGCCACTCTCATAAAAATTGACCCCTGTTGACTATTTACATCGAGCAGCACCTGGTTTCATGTGGACCACAGTAGTGCTGATGGGCTGAGTTCAACCCCCCGCCCGCACCTGATTTTAATTCTCAGCTCAGCGATCTGGAGTCGAGCGTTATGATAAAACTAGAACTACATTATTTGTACTGTCCATAATACAGCCAATTAGTAAGGTTTGTCACGTAAACAGAACGTGCCAATTCGTTACGAGTACAGCACGCCGGTGTGTTGGAGAGCAAAGCCACAATATTTATAATATTGGTCGCAAAAGCCTACATGTTAAACTATTTTTTATTGTACCAGGTAAGACCCACTGTGTAGCTCTTTTTCAGAAGTGACCTGGCCACAAATAATAGCTCAACGAAGTTCATCATGTGGAAGATTCTAGCAGCCAAATACTCTAAACGCGTGTTGCTAAACATGGTTGAATGCAATGCTCCGTTGAAGCCATTATAAAGTTACTCTCGTCTGAGACTCTGCGGGGTAAATGGAGTTGATTGGAGTGCTATTTCCTCAACATAATCATCATCAGCAGCAATGCTCTTTCCACTGCTCAATGAAAGCCTCCAGAAGTTGTCGCCATTATTAGACATTAGAAGATCCGAAAACGTGTATTGGAGAAATAAATGGCTTCATATATTTACGGGCAAAAAATATTCAGACAATAAGCTTTCATATTTCACTTTTCTCTGAGAGGTTTTTAAAATATTATAACATTTCGTGTAATGACTGAAAAGGCCGATCATGGAATGACAGAGCCTGCTACCGCAGTTGTCGCATGAAAAAGATATTAGACATCTCATATTTGATGATGACACAGTCATTATGACAACCAATGGAAAATAATTACAGGAAATTATTTCACGACTTCAGAAAAAAATGACTGCAAAGTTTGGTTCAAGATAAACGTGGACGTTATTTGTATTTATGTTAAGTCCATTGCCGCATGTGCCAAGATAACAAACCATAAACCAAGGACAAAACCCCCCGTGTGTATTGCAGGAGAGTACAATTATTTATATCATGGCGATGGTAAATGTATAACGGAATGGTGCGAAAATTAACTGCCATTCAACAAATATAAAGCATATGCATGCGTGACCTCGTAGGTCAACATTTCCTCACGTGCTGTTGTTGGCAAGAGTGATTCATAATGAAGTCGTCATACGTTTTGGATTTCACCGCTTCCCCGTGCGGATTAATGATCCGAAAGCCGTGACGTCCCGATGATGAAAATGTAAACAGCTCCACACGTTTGGCCGGTGGCTGACAGATGCAGATATAGTTGATTCCAGCCCTCCCCCCCCCCCCCCGTGTGCGCATGCACGTGTGCATGTATGTATGGGGAGCAAAGGTGTAGCGGTTAGCACACTGCGCTACGAACCCAGCGACCCGAGTTAAGTTCGATTCCCGCTCACGGCCAACATCAGTGACAATGATCTAAACCGGTTCTGGGCCTCCCTTAGGTCGACTCAGCTGCAAATGAATGCCTGGTGCGGTGTGAAAAATATTAGCAACGTGTGCCATTTTGGCCTGCACAGGTGCTAGCTAACACCACTTGCCCCAATAGTCTGATGAGGCTACAGGGGGAGGGGATCTTTGTCTTTGTATACAGGTAGACTGACTTAACAACCGTAAAATTCGTCGTTGGTTGCCATTGCCACTGATGTGAGTGATGCCATTGGGGGGGGGGGGGGAGGGCTGATACTCATCAGCTGTTACCCTCACGGCCTGTTCAAGGCTGCCACCGTGGCGAACGGGGACTCTGGGCGGGTGCTCGGGGCTGATAACCCATCTACCTTCAAATAAATTTCCAATAAACCACGAAAAAAGGTCCATAATATGAATCTGACCGAGGACCCGGGGCGATAGAAAACTGATGGCTCCTAACACCCTATTTGGCGGAGCCAGGAGACTGAATCGCCCCAACACTCCTGGGTTCCTCTAGAAGCAGGAGAAAAATATCGTGGCTGGCCATATGGAATGCTCACTGTGGAGGAGAGGCTGCCATTCCTCTGTCAGGAACTGGACCAATACTGCCTTTACCTCTTTAGAATACAGGAGGTCTGGTGGGCTGGTTCGACTCGCGATCATAACTCACCTCCGATTCGCACGGTTGGCAACATACAATACGAAATAAGTTCAATGACATGCTCTTTAATTTTATCAAAAAAGTAACTGTATCTGTATGTGACAGCAGCAGAGATCAGTGTAAAGGAGACGGGTATTACCTTAGAGTCGCGGCATCTCTGGTGAGGCATCTCTGGTGAGGCAGAGATGCCTCTATTCTAAGGTAATAACCCATGTCCTTTTCACTGACCTCTGCTGCTGTCACATACAGAAAAAAATGTCTACCGGCCTTGGTGACACACTGCCTCACCCATACATACGTCACCTGGAATGAAACATTCTACAACCAAACTGAATGCACCCCAATGGGTTCTCCATTATCTCTGGTTGTAGCCAATGTTTTCATGGAAAAAATTGAGATGGACGCCATCCAGGCATCCACTCTACGCCCGTCCTTTTGGAAGAGGTACGTGCATGACATGTTTGTCATCTGGCCACGTGGCCGACCGGCTCTGAACCAATTCCTCAACCACATCAATTCCATACACCCAGCAATCAAATTCACCATGGAGGTAGAAACCTAAAACCTGACTCCCAGCACCATCCATCCCAGAATAATTCCCTCATCAAAACTCGACACCATAGAGCTCAATGTATCTCCGACCATAAACACCTAACCAGTGAACTCAAACACGTACACCAAGCTCTCAAGGCGAATGGATACTCTGGCTACACGATGCGCAAAGCCATCATCCCAACGGTGAGGAAGGAGCCATCTGAGGATCCAATCAAAACCATCACCATGCCATACAAGGCAGGAGTAACCAAAAATATTGCCAAAATCATGAAGAACCACAAGATCTAAGTCCAATTTAACACAGTACATAAAATTCGTGATATGATCCCATCTGTGAAGGACAAGATCCCTGACATGCAATATCCCGGCATCTACAAACTAAGCTGTATTAGCAGCAGCAGTTTTTATGCGGCTGGCTCACTCGAAATTGATTTCTCAAAGATGAAGGTATTATGCAAACCCACTGGCTATCAACAAAGATTCGTTTATGAAGCCATCCATATATACAGATGTAGACACAATTTCAACCGAGAAGATGGGTACAAACTCAGCAATCACTGGAAGGATGTTATCAACCAGTTCAAGTCATAACCAGCTGTAATGTTTCCATCTTAGACCTGGCAGCCCTTTATTGGTAGAAGCCCACCACCTGTACCATCATTACTATTACCATCACCTCTAGCAGCAACCTCCACCGTCAACAGTGTGAAAAGTGAGGTGCAATGATTACCTGGCAGCCCTTTAATTGGTGGAAACCCACCACCAATGCTGCCGTTGCCCATCACTTACATTAACATCAGCTGCCCCGCCCATGCTGCTGACACTTGGGCTACGCCCATTTTAAACCTTTATAAAGAGTTTTGATTTAAAGCTTTCGTGACTGCAGTAATTCATATTCTTAGCTCTTTCGGTAAAGTCACATTGAATATCTTTATAAAGAGGTTAACTTTAGAGGCTAACCCCCTTTTCCTGATGATGACCGCTTGTGTTGCGATCGAAACGTCGTGGTTTTTATTATTATTTTTCTATCTACGTGACTTTACCGAAAGAATCAAAGAATATCACAACTGTCTGAACCACAGGATGGGTTTCGCAAGATTACAAGGAAACCCTGCTGGTCCCTCTTTTCAAGAAGGGGGACTGCACTGATTGTAACAACTACTGCGACATCTCCCTGCTCCGTATGCGGGGAAAGGTCCTAGCAAGGATTCAATATTGCCTTGCCAGGAACTTTGAGGAGAGGCGTTGTCGAGCCCCAATGTGGTTTCAGACCAGGGCAGTCCTGCACAGATGCCATATGCTCTGTCCAACTGCTACAGCAAGAGATGTAGGGAATTTCAACATGTCTGCTTTTTCGAACTGGTCAAGGCCTATGATACCATCATGGGCCAAGGATTTGGGTTATTCTTCGTGATGTCGGGGTCCCTGACCCTCTGCTCTCAATCAATCAGGATTTTTATGATGGTGGGCAGGCACGGGTAAAGCTTTGTTCCCGGGAGTCAGAGTCATTTCCTGTTCAGCAGCAGCATGGGCTACAAAATAGACGTGGCGGATGTAGTACCGGAGGATGTGAAGCTGATTGGACATACCAATGACTGGTACAAGCGGTGTCAGGATCAGCCTCTGAAGGAGACTCGCTGCTGGGCAGCTGGAAACAGTGGCCCTCTAGCAACAACGAAGGGAGGAGCAATGCTCACAACAACGAGCTGAGTGCCAAGCCACTAAAACACAGCAAGTTGGCACAGTCGGGAGCACAGGTGGTGCATCTGCCAGTCATCTCAGTCAGTAAACCCATAACACCTGCTTTTGTCCCCCTGACCTCCTGTTAGCAAGCCTTCGGCACTTCACGTGGCCTCAAAGTGCACCTAGCTTTGCACAAGCCCAATGGTGACATCACTGCCACTTAGTGACGATGACAGCTGTTGTTGAATATGGGGAGCGGCAGTGTAGTGATTAGCACACTGTGCTACGAACCCGGTGACCCGATTCCAGCTCACAGCCAACGTCGGTGATGTATACAGCATATGAACTGGTCCTAGCCCTTCCCTAGGTAGACTCAGCCTTAAGTGAGCACCTGGTGCGATGTGTGGTGTTCACCACTCCAGCCGCTCGTGTGTGTTTACTAACAGCACTTGCCCCAACAGTCTGTTGAGGCCATGCAGGGCATCGTTGACTTTGCACACCGTTGTAATGATGTCCTCAATGGGGGAAGCATCACGGTGCTAACCAGTGTTTTTTTTCTATTCAGGATAGGCTTTCATTAGGATATATGGCATTTCACAAAAAGCCAGACTATGTGGAGATAACAACAGCTGGGTTTATTTATTGATTAAGTTAGTTATTTAGCCAAAAAATTGTAATCAACTACCTTTTTTGTGCTTGAAGGAGGGAAACTTCTACAAGCCACGCCCAGTTTGACACGTCACTAAGCCCCGCCTATCATCTCCCATCCAGCAGCACAAGTGGGAGCACAGGTGAAACTTTTACCAACAATTATTTTCGTGTTATCTGAGTTGAGTAACCGCACAGATAATCGACAGAGAAATGGATTGCTTACATTTTCACTTCGGAATCAATATTCTTTGGTTCTTTCGGTAAAAAGTCACGTAGATAGAAAAGTTATAATAAAAAATAAAGTGAATGAAAATAAAAATGTTAAAAATAAAGTAAAAAAAAATAATTGTCTTGCCCCAGGGCACATGTGCCCCGCCCACTTCGTTCTGACACCGGCATGCTCCGTGCTTCACATTGGTGCTCTCTGACCCCAGGGCACATATGCCCCGCCCACTTCGGTTCGCCGCAGGAACTTTTGCTCTTGTGCCACACCCATTTTTTAAACCTTTATAAACAGTTGCCTTAGGTGACCATCTCCCTCTTTCCTCCTGAAGACGATTGCCCTGCGCTGTGATCGAAGCGTCGTGGTTTTAGTTTTTTTATCTTTCTGTTTTTCTTTTCTATTTTATTACTGAAAGAACCAAGAATAAGTCTACATTATACTGTGTAGGAACCTCCTGGTTACTACACCAGCCCACAGGGGATTATTGTGTCCGTCCGTCCGTCGTGCATCCAAAAATGGGAGGGGTGGCGCTGGGTGGAGAGGGGAGGGTGGGGAGGAGCTGGGTGGGGAGGGTGGGGTGGGGAGAGTGGGGAGGGGCTGGGTGGGGAGGGGCTGGGTGGGGGGTGGGTGAGGAGGGGCTGGTCACCCCGTGGTGCCCTTATAAAACTCAACGTTTAACCTACTCACGCCGGCTTGTGCCCGCCCTCACAGTCGGGCATATTTGCGGAATACACCACGTGGTGCCCCCGTTGACCCTGGCCATTGACCGAGCAACCCAACGTTCCTACCAGCTCCCTCCGCAGGAATGTGTTAGACTGCCGTAAGTACGCTCACTCAGGTTAAAAACCAGGCTACAGTCTACATTATAGACTGCCAGTACACTCACTGAGGTTAAGAACCAGGCTACAGTCTACATTATAGACTGCCAGTACACTCACTGAGGTTAAGAACCAGGCTACAGTCTACATTATAGACTGCCAGTATGCTCATCGAGGTTAAGAACCAGGCTACAGTCTACATTATAGACTGCCAGTACACTCACCCAGCTTAATAACCATTGCTACAGTCTACACTATAAACTTAATAACCAGGCCACAGGCTACATTATTGACTGCCAGAATACTCCGATTAAGAACAGTCTACATTAATGTTTATTTTATTTTTATCATTTTTATTTACTTTATTTTATTACTATTTTTCTATCTACGTCACTTTACCGAAAGAACCAGAGAAAACTGGATTGCTTGATGATAATCAGACAGTTCAACTCTAGAGGTAACCCACATTCAGTTCAGTTTATTTTGGTAGAGCCCTGTGAGCCATCCGGCTCTTGAATCGGGTGCAACCACAACAAACAAAAAAACACGAACCGGATAACCCATGCATACGAGGAAATAGCACAAACCTGTACATAGGTCAGCAGGCTCGTGGTTGTTCCAGTAAACGTGTAACGTTGTGCCATTGTTGGCATGTGCTTGGAAACGTTGGGCTAACGTGGACCCAACGCACCATGTTTACGTTGCATTGCTGCCGATTAGCCAAGTCAGAGCCCTGAGTCTCACGCACAAACGATGATCACTGTGTGATCTGGGTACCGCTTCATCCAGCGCGCCGCGTCACAGGGCAACGGTGTCGCTGTAGCTTTCCACGCGCTGCGTTCTCATGCCTGCAGTGATCCGTACTCCATCCCCTGCCCAATGACGCACAGAGGCAAGTGGAAAATTGATATCCGATACCTGGCTTGCGATAGGCGCGGTTGACGCGTCGCATTATTTGCAGAGCAGCGACAGAGCGAGGTTAATAAATTACCGTGTTTTCCCCGCACAAATGTCTTTGGCATTCTTCGTAGCATTCAGATGCTACGCAATTCAAATGTTTCCATTATATAATCGCTTTGGTCGCTTTGTGCACTCCTACTTTGTGCAGTAGAAGTGTGGCCCACGTCACCCCAGCGTTTCTCATTGTCCAGTGTTTATCTATGTTCACCGATTCTCTTCAACCATCATTGCTTGGGTCAATGCGTGGACCAAGATTTGCAATGGCAGGGTTGAACTGGGCTCATGATGTGCCATGCATGTGAAACCAGGATTCGGTTTTCGTACTTTTTGGCCTGTACAATAATTAAAATACAGTGAGGGAAAAAAGTATTTGATTCCCTGCTGATTTTGTACGTTTGCCCACTGACAAATAAATGATCAGTCTATAATTTTAATGGTAGGTTTATTTGAACAGTGATAGACAGAATAACAACAACAAAATCCAGAAAAACGCATGTCAAAAATTGTATAAATTGATTTGCATTTTAATGAGGGAAATAAGTATTTGACCCCTCTGCAAAACATGACTTAGTACTTGGTGGCAAAACCCTTGTTGGCAAAACCCTTGTTGGCAATCACAGAGGTCAGACGTTTCTTGTAGTTGGCCACCAAGTTTGCACACATCTCAGGAGGGATTTTGTCCCACTCCTCTTTGCAGATCTTCTCCAAATCATTAAGGTTTCGAGGCTGATGTTTGGCAACTCGAACCTTCAGCTCCCTCCACAGATTTTCTATGGGATTAAGGTCTGGAGACTGGCTAGGCCACTCCAGGACCTTAATGTGCTTCTTCTTGAGCCACTCCTTTGTTGCCTTGGCCGTGTGTTTTGGGTCATTGTCATACTGGAATACCCATCCACGACTCATTTTCAATGCCCTGGCTGAGGGAAGGAGGTTCTCACCCAAGATTTGACGGTACATGGCCCTGTCCATCGTCGCTTTGATGCGGTGAAGTTGTCCTGTCCCCTTAGCAGAAAAACACCCCCAAAGCATTGTTTCCACCTCCATGTTTGACGGTGGGGATGGTGTTTTGGGGTCATAGGCAGCATTCCTCCTCCTCCAAACACGGCGAGTTGAGTTCATGCCGAAGAGCTCCATTTTGGTCTCATCTGACCACAACACTTTCACCCAGTTGTTCTCTGAATCATTCAGATGTTCATTGACAAACTTCAGACGGGCATGTATATGTGCTGTCTTGAGCCTGGGGACCTTGCGGGCGCTGTAGGATTTCAGTCCTTCACGGCGTAATGTGTTACCAATTGTGTTTCTTGGTGACTATGGTCCCAGCTGCCTTGAGATCATTGTCAAGATCCTCCCATGTAGTTCTGGGCTGATTCCTCACCGTTCTCATGATCATTGCAACTCCACAAGGTGAGATCTTGCATGGAGCCCCAGGCCGAGGGAGATTGACAGTTCTTTTGTGTTTCTTCCATTTGCGAATAATCGCACCAACTGTTGTCACCTTCTCACCAAGCTGCTTGGCAATGGTCTTGTAGGCCATTCCAGCCTTGTGTAGGTCTACAATCTTGTCCCTGACATCCTTGGAGAGCTCTTTGGTCTTGGCCATGGGGAGAGTTTGGAATCTTATTGATTGATTCTGTGGACAGGTGTCTTTTATACAGGTAACAAGCTGAGATTAGGAGCACTCCCTTTAAGAGTGTGCTCCTAATCTCAGCTCGATACCTGTATAAAAGACACCTAGGAACCAGAAATCTTTCTGATTGAGAGGGGGTCAAATACTTATTTCCCTCATTAAAATGCAAATCAATTTATAACATTTTTGACATGCGTTTTTCTGGATTTTTTGTTGTTGTTATATAGTCTCTTACTGTTCAAACAAACCCACTATTAAAATTATACACTGATCATTTCTTTGTCACTGGGCAAACGTACAAAATCAGCAGGGGATCAAATACTTTTTTTCCCTCACTGTAGCTTACACGTTTAGCTTTTGAAACCGCTCTGCATAAATACATCGTTTATCTCAAGTCGGTGCATGCATGGCATTATATCCTACGATTCCAGAAAGCCATAGGCAATGGAATTGTCTTAAAAAACAATTGTGCTTCATTAAAACAACGAGTAGACAAGGAGACAACACGACTGACAACTGCAAAAGTACTGCGAAGGGGAAGTAATAAACTATATACAAACTTTGCAGCGGACAATCTACAACGCAGTAAATGACGTGCGCATTGGCCTAATCTTCGCAGTGCCCACGCACACGAGAATGCCTCCTGGCTGGGACAGGCTCGTGCAGAAGGGGAGCTCAGCTCCGCCGTGCCACAGGGGCAATCAATCGGTGCCTGGGGAAAACGCCCCGGCGAGAGGTGCACGCACCACAGAGGGTTTATTTTTTTGGCACCCGTGTCTCCGTTGTGTTCACGGATTTTTTTTTGGGGGGGGGCAGGGGGGGGCGGTAGATGAGCTCAGTAAATGCCGAATCACGGTTGTCGACTTATTAAGCGGAGAAGCTGTGGTGTGGGGGGCTTTCGTAGATTTTTTTCACGCGGTTGACGACAACGATGGCAGACCTGTACGCACAACACACAGCAGAACGCCTTTTCACCGAAATCATATTAACTGCAATTATCCTTAATTGCAGTTAATCCCACGGATAATAGTGTTAGAGATGAACATCCCACAAATCACCGAGGATATGAGGAGTTTTCCCGCACCGCGTATGCAAATTGAAGTTGGCAATAGGCCAATCTAGTATTACTGGATTGTGGGACACCATTCATTTTTAAGTAAGTAGTTTCTTGGCTCCATCTCTTCAAGAGGGATGGACTGGGTGCCGCAGTGGCAAGATGTTAACTCCCTCACCTGGTGTGCAGGACGTCGTGGGTTCGATCCCGACCCTGATGCCTGTATATTTGGAGTTTGCATGTTCTCCTCGCGGTCACGTGGATTTTTCTCCGGGTCCTCCGGTTTTCTCTTCCACATTTAGAAACGTGCGTTTAGAGTTATTGGTTCCTGTAAATTTCCACACGATAAGTCAATTCGTTGAGCTATCATTTGTGGCCAGGTCACCTCTGAAAAAGAGCTACATAGCTCAGTGGTAACTGCCTGGTTACATCATATTTAAATTTTATTCATAGTTTTTTTAACAACGCGGTTACAAATAGTGTAAATCGATCTTGCTGTATTCCAATGTACCTGTAATAGCCCTGATTTGCAGAGCAGCATCCGAGCCGTGCCCGAGCCATGTGTTTCACCTGTATGGCTCGCTGGTCTAAGGGGACTGCCGCTTCCAGCCGGGTTGCCTCTCCGACACACTCACTTAATGGCGCTTTAATGAGCATCATTCATGCAAATTAGTCTCACAACCGCAGATGAATTACATAAAAGCTGGAAGAATGCCAGGTGGTGGTGAGCTAGCATCAACAATTTTACAAGCTCTGTGCTCCTCCATATATTCAGATGTTTTCAGCCAGCTATTGAGTGTTTATGAATGTGGGAGGACACCGGAGCTCCTTGAGAAAACCCACGTGTGTGTGTGAGGTGGAAACGCTGCCCCATAGAATAGGGACAGACAATATAAGCCCGTACTATGCTGTACCGCTTTCTCCTGGAGAGCCAGGGTATGGCACCTCCTCGACGCACCCCGCTGGAAGGGAGTCTCACAACGCCTGTGTGCGTTGATCCACCAACCCCTCTGCTGCTGCCTCCACAGTGCCGGGTTACAGAACGCCACGTGCAGCAGCGTAGTCACCACCACCGCCGCCACCACCACCGCCACCACTGCCACCACTGCCATCCCGCTACCACCACTGCTATCCCGCTACCACCGCCGCCACCACCACCGCCACCACTGCCATCCCGCTACCACCACCACCACCACCGCTACCACCACCGCCACCACAACCGCCAACGCCACCGTCCGGCTGGAGGGAAAGGGGAAGACCAATTCAGAATTGCAGAGACACTTATCAAAAGTGTTTTGAAACGTGTTGGAACAACGTACGATGATGATGACGACGACGATGTGGCCCAGCTCGTAAAGGATGGGAAGTTGTGGAGAAGTGGTCTTGTCCTGTGTGCTCTCGGTAGGGAAGGACTCGATGCAGTACCAAGTGGCAGCTGCCTTGACATGAAAAAGCTGGTCGGGCTGTGTGCAAGCCACACACTCTCTCTGTCTCATGTCAGACAAATGAGTAACATTTTGTAAAAACCTAAAAATACCGAGCGTACAATTTTTGTAAATACAGTAGCTGTTACGTAACGTTCATGGTGGCCGCGTGCTGGAAATCTTCACGAGTGAACAAACACTGGACGCGGTTTTACCGACTTGGTATTTGTCCGACAAATTTGTGCAAAATGCTGAATTCGTGATGTGCAACTGTCATTTGAGATATTTGGCAGAGTGTTGTTAGGATTATCTAACTGCATAGAGGTTTTTTGGGTTAGATCGTGTAAATATATAAATGTGTCGTTAAAACCCGCCACCACCCGACACAGCCAACTAATAAAGTTTGTCACGTAAACAGAACATACCAATTCGTCACTAGTACAGCACACCGGTGTGTTGGAAAGCCAAGCCACAACATTTACAATCTGAGTACGACGTTTCGCCAGTAATTACAACTATCTTCATCAGGCGAGAGCCAGATTTGTGGAGAAGTCTAACCGTTGCGTTCCTTATGTAGAGGTGATCGCCACTCACCATTCAGTAACCTGCAGTACCACTTGGTGTCAGACAGAGATGAGAGCGGATCCAAACGGCTATTCCTGCTAGGGGAATTCCCGGGGTCAAACAGAGGTGAGAGCGGATCGAAACGACGGTTCGTGAGGCCCAATCAGAAGGTTCCAAGAAGGGGCGTGGCTTGGACGGAGCCAGCCACAAACCTGTATAAAAGCCAGAGCGCTGAGAGCTCTGGCTCAGTTCTGTCCACACGAAGACCGAAGCCCCGGGCTGAAGATAGACCCAAGCTCTACAGTCCTTCTAAGGGCTGCAGCTCAGTGAGGCCAGTGGCCAGGGGAGAATAGGTCCTGGATAGACAGGACCCTGGATCCAAGCCTTACAGCCCTTCTAAGGGCTGGGGCTCACTGTATACCAGTGGTCTAGACCAGGGGTCGGGAACCTTTTTGACTAAGAGAGCCATGAAAGCAAAAAATTTGGAAATTTATTTCAGTGAGAGCCATATAATATATTTTAAAAGTGAATTCAACTAAATGTCAGTATAATAAGCCTCTGAATTTATTCTTTTAAATAATGTTGTTATAACACTCACCATTAATGCGACTTCTGGTGCTGCATGGATTTGCTGATGTCTTTGTAGTCGGGTTGGTACTTGGTGAGGTTAAGCTTCATGCAAGCGTTGAGGCTTTCATCCGTTAAACGTGATCGTAGGTTGGACTTGATGTTTTTAAGATGTGAGAATGACTGCTCACATGCATACGTAGATCCAAACATGGTCAATACAGCAATACTCACACGCTGCAGTGTGTGGTATGTGACAGGAAGCGCGTTCCAAGTTTTGAGAATCAGCTGGTCTTCGGGTTGGAGTTTTTTCATTTCTGTCCACATGTGCTTGCTCGCCAACTCCGCTTTCTGTCGTGTGATTCTTTCCAAATCTTCATTCAGTGACTTGAACTTATTCACCCACATGTCTGAGGCCTTCAGGTCAGCCACTTCTGCTTCATAATCTCTGACGGAGACACCAGGGATGTAATTCAGGTCGGCTGTGTTCAGTGAACACTCGTTTGGATGGGTGATGAACTTAAAAAGACGAGTGTGCTCACGAAATTCTCCAAAGCGTGCTTTGAAGGACTGTAGGAGACTGGATGTGCAGCCAGCTAGCTGGTGGAGATCAAGGTTTTGAATGGGCTCACTTGCTGTGCATGCATCTTTAAATTGGCTCAGTTTTTCAAAATGTAGTAAACGACCTGTTTCAAGATCCGTGATGAAAAGCTCCAGCTTGTTTTCAAAAGCAAATACAGCTTGTTGAAGGGATAACACTGTATTTCCAATGCCTTGCATTTTCACGTTGAGCTGGTTCAGATGTTCAGTCAGATCTACGAGATAGTAAAACTTGAGGAGCCACTCGGTGTCGGCTAGCTCAGGATGCCCGACGCCTTTCATTTCAAGGAAAGTCCGGATTTCGTTCAGGCAAGCCGCAAAACGGCTAAGCACCTTCCCTCTTGACAACCAACGCACATTGCTGTGCAAAAGCAGACCAGGATAGTTATTTACAACTTCATCCAGCAGTGTTTTAAACTGGCGATCATTTAAGGCTCGGGCAACAATAAAGTTGATCACACGAATGACCAGCGACATCACTTCGCCAAACTGCCTGTCACACATCTGAGCACAAAGTGCCTCCTGGTGTATAATGCAATGGAAACTTAGGATGGGTCTATTTTCATGTTCACGGAGAAGCGCCACAAATCCTTTGTTTTTCCCCACCATACACGGAGCACCATCAGTACACACTGAGAGAAGTTTATCCATAGGTAGACTTTTTTCTTGAGCAAACTCCATGAAAGACTTGAATAAATCCTCACCTCTTGTTGACCCTTTTAATGGCAGAACAGCAAGACTTTCTTCACGCAGTGTGTCACCAACAGCATATCTTGCAATCACGCTGAACTGCGACAAATGGCTCACGTCTGTTGACTCATCCAAAGCCAGAGAAAAGAACGGCGCTGCATTTATGTCCTTCACTTGCGTTTCCTCCACTTTGTTTGCCATCACGATGGTACGATCATGAACAGTTCTTGCCGACAGAGGCATGTCTTGTATCCGTTTGATTATCTTGTCTTTGTTCGGAAGATCATCAAAAAGTTCATTGGCTACATCCAGCATGAACGTTTTAGCATACTCGCCATCTGTGAATGGTTTTCCGTTCCTCACTATTGCTAAAGAACCAGCAAAGCTAGCCGAATTATAGTCACCTTGCCGGGTCCATACGCGGAGTTGCTGCTGGCTAGCTTGCACCCTGCTCAGAAGCTCTTGGCACGCTTTCTTTCTGCTGTCTCCCGCAGGGTATTTTGATGCAAAGGTAGCGTGGCGCGTGTCGAAGTGCCGCTTTACATTCGACCGTTTCAACGATGTAATTTTGTCATTGCAAATTAGACATACCGCAGAACCCGCTCTCTCCACAAAGGCGAATTCTTCGGTCCATTCGTCCTGAAATGTACGATACTCGTCGTCTTTTTTTCTTTTCGCCATCTTCTTCGTCGAAGGGTTAGCTTTGAGCTAATGACCGAGCAGACGCAGTCTCAGACTGATTCAAAAGGGGGCGTTTACCTGTTTTACCCAGCAACGGCAAACGTAGGCCAGTATCATCCAATTAAAATAATGGACAATTGCTCCTGCAGCCCTGAACAGGACATGCGCAGTGAAAAATCGATGGATGGATTAAAACAAGTGAGAATATTTTGTTTTATCTGCGAGCCATATGCAATCATCAAAAGAGCCACATCTGGCTCGCGAGCCATAGGTTCCCGACCCCTGGTCTAGACCCACAGACCGAGTGGTCGGGTCAGTCAGCCTCCCCTAGGTCCCAGCCGGAGGACGTTAGGCTAGCGGGTCACCAGTGAGTAGGTCCCGCCGAGTCCGGAGGCCGTACCTCCCTAGGTATCGGGTAAGAGGACCGTCATACCCCTTGTGTGTGTTAGGGACCGTGTCGGAAGAAAGACAATTAAACAGTGTGCCTCATAAAGACGTTTATTCGTCCATATTTACAACACTACACTTATATAGAGGCCTAGACGTGGTGACCACGCTTCTGCACTCTTGCACAATGTGGAAGGGGGGGTGGGGGATTACTGAGTCAACGTACTTGAGCCCTTTGATCTTGGCCTTCCTGTCTATTGTGAAATCGCCGTACCAACGGTAATCCCTACTGAAGTATGTTGCGCTTTATAGGCATGCATTTAAATAATGTACGATTTGATGATTCGCTTCCACGCAGCACTAAGGCGGTAGCTATCCGAACGGTTAAAATTATTTTTATTTCTTTCAATTTCGATAGATTCTCTAATTAGTCTTGGGCAGTAGTAGTTTTGGTGGTGGCGGGTTTTAACGACACATTTATATATTTGCGCGATCTAACCCAAAATCCTCTATTACGGATGATATTGGTCGCAAAAGCCTACGTGTTAAATTATCTAAGTGATTGCTATAATCTGTTAATTGCACATGTCGTTATGACTTACATTCCCATAATTAATCTTGATGAAGGGCTATTAGCCAGTAAATTAATACCATTGATGATTGCATTCTGAGATCACGATTATTCTTTCGTAGCTACGAGCAGATGTGCTTTGAATACCACGCAGTGGAAATGCACAACACTTGTGCTAAACATTACCACCACGGGACCTGGTAAATGCGCAATTTTGGAAATAAAATCTTTTGGAATCTGGGCCAATATCTGGTTAGGGTGACCAGCAAGTTTCAAATAAGTAATTTATGCTCGAAATGAAAGTTGTGCTGATGAGTTCATGTCAATAATTTAAATTCCACTCGCATCAGGTGAGGTGGGGGGGGATCGAGGTCCTAGGGAGTTTGGCTCAAACAAGCATCGGGACCCCTGGGGGTTCACCACCGTTTGTGACCCCGAGCCAGTGGTGGAAATTCCACATTCCCCCTGCGGGGTCCAGTCTCTCCATAGGACTATCACTGTACAAAGTAGCACTTATTTTAGGAAAGGTTGTTAACCCCTGATAAGATTTTAACATTTTAATCGTGGGGGGTAGTGGTGTAGTGTACTCTGTGCACTGTGTACACAAGGCTACTCATCGACACACACATATACATTTATTTTTCTTGTGTATCTGATGCTTCAATTGCGTGAAAATCACGTGTAAAAGCACTCCGCAAATTAAACTACGCCGGGTTGTTGTGCGAACGTCCCCCGTCTTTCGCAATTCCAGCTCTACGAGCGCCCCTAGCCTAGGGGTCCAGACGGTCCCCTTGTTGGCTGGCAAGGATGGCGGCGTCTGGTGCATGCGGACGAGCCCACTGAGTCACTTCGACAAGCCACTGAGTCATATCCCCGACAGGCAGGTGGCAGGTGAGACTCTCAGCGGGATAACGGCACACTTGGTGCAAAGTGGGGAGGGGAAGTTGTGAAATGTATTGTCCCCCCCCGCAACCTCTGATTAGCACCTCCGATTAGTGGGCACCACGGTGGCAAGATGTTAACTTCCACGCCTCGTATATAGGAGTTTGTGAGTTCGATCCCGACCCCTGATGCCTGCATGTCTCTCTACCCGTGGTCGCGTGGATTTTTCTCCGGGTCTTCCCTCCATATTTAGAATCACGCATTGAGAGTATTTGGCTGCTATAATTTACACGTGATAAGCCACTACGTTGAGCTATCATTTGTGGCCAGGTCGCTTCTGAAAAAAAGCTGTATAGCTCAGTGGGCCTTACCTGGTAAAGTCTAAAAAAGTTTCATAGTTTAGCACGGTCGTCTACGTACGGTGCAAAATAATTTCAATATATATGAACGCGAATCAGGAATAGACCCCCCAGAGCTGTTGAGAAATGCGAGGGGGAACCCAGATCGACTACTCCACTCTTGAACAAAATGGCATCGATGCAGATTGAAAGAAACATCGCAAACGACGTCGACGGGACTTACAACAACGTTGAAGAAGCTGTGCCCGCAAGTGGAGGTGGTGTGAAGGGCCTCCGATGCAGTTACGCGGAGAAACCCTGAAGATGAATGAGAATCCGAACCGTGGAAATGTGAGGTGGATGTGAATAGAGGATACATCGGGAGAATGTACAACGTCAAGTGCAAAAGGATTGGCATGTGCCAATCCTTTTGCAGTGAGGTAATATGGAAAGACAGAGGGGACATAATGAGTGCTGTGCGACTAATCTATTCAGTTAGGAAGAAAAAGGCAAAGACGAGTAGTTGGAAGAATCGCCAAGTGTGTGACCCAAGGTGATTCAGCACGGAATAATTTTCATGAGGATGAAAGCAGAACCCCGCATGGCGAATGTGCAAAGTGTGCATGCCAACAACTGGACTTGAGGAAAAATGTGGACCGCGCGCACGAGAAATGAAAGGGGAATGATGTGATCAATGCAGAGCAAGGCAAATGACTGCACAGTCGTAACGGGAGACTGGAAGAGGGGTGATGGAAAGGAGATCGGCCAATTTGGTCTGGGATGAAGAAATGACCGAGGCGCAAAACTACTTGAACTCTGTCAAAAGAACACAGTCAAATATTTACCAACACTTGGTTTCGACAGAGTGGAAGAAACCGGGGAGACCCCCCCCCCCGGCAGATACCAACGGGACTACATCCTGGTCCGTCGACGTTACAGGGAGAGTGTGAAGGAGACGTGGATTCAGATGACAATTTAGAAGCAATGTGAAGGTCAACGTCAAACTACAGAAGATACAAATAAGTCAGCGGAGGAACAGATTAAATGTGCATCGGTAAACTGAATGAATATTCAAACATTATCAAGAGGAAATTCAAGAAATAG
The DNA here is from genome assembly GCF_048934315.1 of Petromyzon marinus. Taxonomy (NCBI): domain Eukaryota; kingdom Metazoa; phylum Chordata; class Hyperoartia; order Petromyzontiformes; family Petromyzontidae; genus Petromyzon; species Petromyzon marinus. The sequence goes on along the minus strand of NC_133710.1, from coordinate 2,237,164 downwards.
TTGAGATCTGGAATGAAGAAGCAACGCTCCATGCAGTTAAATTAAAGAATCCATCGCTTTACTGGTGACCTCATAGCCTAAGCCAAGAACACCTACAGTAAGTACTTTATGTATTAATTGTATTTATTAAAGTATGTGACCTGGACAGTCCCTCAAGATGTAATGTCTCGTTCGTAAAATTTACGAGGGTGCCAAGTGACGCCTGCACTCTCGGGCAGTTCCAATCCGAGTGTTAACCTAGGTTCGCACCCTGCTTGGCTTCTCACATCCGTTGAGATTCCGTGCATTCAGGGATATTTGTTCGTAGGCAACAACCAAAAAAAAACCGGTTCAACTTTGAATTCTCAACATTCTGACTGCGAGTTCATTGCTAAGCCACGGGTAAACTGGCTTGGCCAATGATACCGCACTGCATTAAACGAGCCCTTAATAAATCGATGCCAACAGCAGCTTGCAATGGGTTCTTTGTAGCGTGGCATCAAAATTAACAAAACTACAATGACGAATGTGGCTTGCGAATGCGTCAGCGGGAGGCACGAGTAATCTGGAGCACTTCTAAAGGGGTATCTCTCTCATTGTCGGGAGTCCATTCAAACAGCGCATTCACATTCATAGTCTTGGTTCTTTCGGTAAAGTCACGTAGAAGGGAAACAATAAAATAATAAAAATATAAAACAATAAAATTCTCACGACGTTTCGACTGCAACACAAGCAATCATCATCAGGTGTGAAAACCACAGCAAGAAAATTTGAAAAAAGTGGCGTTTTTTTAACGTTAGCACCACGGAGAGCGATTTAGCAGTTATTCAGATGGACGAGTCCATCTATGTTCGGAAAAGAGGAGGGGGGAGACGAAAATAATGGATGCGGTCTGAAAGCCACCGTAAGCGTGAACAATCAATTAAGACCCGAAATGGTTTATCAAATCCTTCCAATGATTGCTAAGCCAGAATCCATCTTCTCGGTTGAAATTGTCTCTGTGTTTGTATATGTGGATAGCCTCATGAACGAATCTCTCATGGTAGCCAGATGGCTTGCAGTGTTGCGCAAATGTGAGAGCTGCCCTTTTTTAACTTGCCATTCACTAATCCCAACGGGGAATCTATTCTTAAGTAACCACCCAAACTAAAAAAGTTGCACTTTAATCCGTAATGTGTGTTGTGCTGGTGTCCAACCCCCCTTTCATATACTCTGTGTTGTGTACCCGAGTCGTTTTGTTAATAAAATAATTTTGGGGAAGAAGAAACACGCAAGATTCTCATTCACTGCTCTTTTAATCGCACAAGCGCCGGATTCGCACGGCACTGAGAGAGAAATCACAGCGCAATTTAAGTTAGCTTTCCTTTTTCAAAAAATAAGAAACGTTTTTTTCACGCTTTTGGCACCAATTATGACCTAATTGGCTGTAATTGAGATTAAGAAATGTCCTTTTGGAATTACATCATCCGACAGCGAGCGCCGTGACATGTCATGTCAGGGAACAGCCTCCTGATAGTCCTTGCGTGCCCCATTTACTCGACCGCTACTCTCGCACGCTCGCTAATGGGCGGTTTTGCTGCGTGTCGGTCGTCCGTTACACGCTGTTTCAAACACTTTATCATCCCTGAAAGCTGCGCGAATCTGAAGTTCACTGGCGACTGCGACAAAACTAAAAGCCAACTTCGCCGAATGTGATCACCTGGATGAATCACGGGTGGTCGAGACCCAGGTTTGGACGCAGGCTTTCGGCGCAGAATTTATTAGCCTCCCGAGCCACCTGGCACCCCGTAATGGGGCTCTCTGCGACCCATTCATTCGCGACGCCCATCCCCTGCTTTGCTGATGAAAACGTTCGGGCAAGAAACAAAGTTCAATGTGAAAATGAGGCACCGAGTAACGAGACAGCAGCAGCAGCAGCAATAAACACGGTAACCATGGAGTTGAAGTGGTCAGCACACCGGACGTGCAAACCAGACGTCGCCGGTTTGATCTCCCGGTGCGGCAGTTGAACACAACGGTGCAAGTTTATTATTTTTTTTTTGGGGGGGGGGGGGGGGAGAAAAGACGGTCACTGCATCGCGTCGCTTTCAGATGCGCTTCTGGGGCCGTCTGGAATGCTCTTCCTTCCGATATTAAGGAGCCACTCGAGATTGAAAACGAATTTCTTTAGAACTGATTTGTGTGTTTGATTTGTTGTCCTTCCCCCCCGCACGGTGCGAAAGAAGTTCAACATACAGTACATGGATACAAATCCCCACCCCATCTCCGCCCACCGAACGGTACAAATGTACGTACCACAGTCAATCGTATGGCGGGGTAAAGTGTGAGTACCCCCCTCCCACCTCTTACAAGAGTAGGCAATTTTACCTTTGAAAGGAGCTCTCCCGGGCCACATGTAGTGGAGGTCCTTCCACTAGCGGTGGTGCCAATCAGCACTTGCAGGGCTGCACCTTTATACCTTATAGCGCCCTGAGAATGATTAAGGGACGTTTTACACATTTTAATTATTATTATCATTACCTTCTTCGCTGTCATCCACCAGCGGAATGTGAATTGCCGTTGACGACATCGCATTTGCGGGGGCTGCACATGAACGGTGGGGGCTCGTCATTGTGCTTCACGTGTTGCGCAGGGATTGCGGGTCACTGTGACGCAGGCTCGAATCTATTCCGTTACCTCTTCGTGACGGCAAAACAAAGACAAAGATCCCGCCCAACCGCGTAGCCTGAACAGACTGTTGAGGCAAGTGCGGTTAGCAAGTGTCACCTATGAAGGTCGGCATGACACACGAAGAAGGTGGGCAGTCAGCACCACGCCCGACCGCCTTTGTCGCCCCCCAGTGGCGATGTGTACACGCCGTGCCAGGTACTCATTTGAGGCTGAGTCGATCTAGGGGAGAAGGCCCAGGACCGGTTCGGATATTCGTCACGAGTGTTGGTGGCCGTGAATCGAACTCGGGGCCTCCGGATTTGTAGCGCAGCAGCACGCTAACCGCGATACTACCACTCCACATAAATAATACACACACACATGCAAGCTCTGCACCAGTGGTCTTTATTCCAAGGCCCGCGGGCCCCTGGCGGCCCCTGGTGGCCTTTAGTGCGGCCCCTGATGTGCGGCCCCCGTGACCATCATGTGAAAACATCCCCATCATCGGGATGCTGTCAAACCCCAATGGTTTCAAGTGCGCTCTGATTGGACGAGACGTGTACTCCGCGTGGCCGGGCGCGACCATTCGAGATTTGAAAAGGGGGGGGGGGAGGTAGAAATGTACGATTATTAATTAGTAAAATTAAGTTTTAAAAAGCACGATTATTAACTTGTAAAATTAAGTTAAAAACACGAGTATGAAATAATAAAATGTATATTCTTGGTTCTTTCGGTAAAGTCACGTTGAAGGGAAACAATAAAATAATATATATAAAACAATATATTATATCTTTTTTATTGTATTGTTTCCCTTTAACGTGACTTTACCGAAAGAACCAAGAATATGAATCACTGCAGTCACGGAAAAATGTAGTTAAGAACACGAATATGCCTGGATTGGCAGACCCGGCTCAGTTTTTTTTAATGAAATCTTGAATCGTAGTTACGCGAGGCGGCGATTCTCTGTGGAAAATGTCAGCTCGTTTGACTTCGGAGATCCGAAGATGTTCAGCGTTAAAATATTCCAAAGAGTATAAGCAGACAACACGGCAAGTTAAATCAAAGTGTGTAATAATAAATGTGTAATAATATGTGTGTAATACAGTGAGGGGAAAAAAAGTATTTGATCCCCTGCTGATTTTGTACGTTTGCCCATTGACAAAGAAATGATCAGTCTATAATTTTAATGGTAGGTTTATTTGAACAGTGAGAGACAGAATGACAACAAAAAAATCCAGAAAAACGCATGTCAAAAATGTTATAAATTGATTTGCATTTTAACGAGGGAAATGAGTATTTGACCCCTCTGCAAAACATGACTTAGTACTTGGTGGAAAAACCCTTGTTGGCAATCACAGAGGTCAGACGTTTCTTGTAGTTGGCCACCAGGTTTGCACACATCTCAGGAGGGATTTTGTCTCACTCCTCTTTGCAGATCTTCTCCAAGTCATTAAGGTTTCGAGGCTGACGTTTGGCAACTCGAACCTTCAGCTCCCTCCACAGATTTTCTATGGGATTAAGGTCTGGGGACTGGCTAGGCCACTCCAGGACCTTAATGTGCTTCGTCTTGAGCCACTCCTTTGTTGCCTTGGCCCTGTGTTTTGGGTCATTGTCATGCTGGAATACCCATCCACGACCCATTTTCAATGCCCTGGCTGAGGGAAGGAGGTTCTCACCCAAGATTTGACGGTACATGGCCCCGTCCATCGTCCCTTTGATGCGGTGACGTTGTCCTGTCCCCTTAGCAGAAAAACACCCCCAAAGCATAATGTTTCCACCTCCATGTTTGACGGTAGGGATGGTGTTCTTGGGGTCATAGGCAGCATTCCTCCTCCTCCAAACACGGCTAGTTGAGTTGATGCCAAAGAGCTCCATTTTGGTCTCATCTGACCACAACACTTTCACCCAGTTGTCCTCTGAATCATTCAGATATTCATTGGCAAACTTCAGACGGGCATGTATATGTGCTTTCTTGTGCAGGGGGACCTTGCGGGCGCTGCAGGATTTCAGTCCTTTACGGCGTAGTGTGTTACCAATTGTTTTCTTGGTGACTATGGTGCCAGCTGCCTTGAGATCATTGACAAGATCCTCCCGTGTAGTTCTGGGCTGATGCCTCACCGTTCTCATGATCATTGCATGGAGCCCCAGGCCGAGGGAGAGTGACAGTTCTTTTGTGTTTCTTCCATTTGCGAATAATCCCACTAACTGTTGTCACCTTCTCACCAAGCTGCTTGGCAATGGTCTTGTAGCCCATTCCAGCCTTGTGTAGGTCTACAATCTTATCCCTGACATCCTTGGAGAGCTCTTTGGTCTTGGCCATGGTGGAGAGTTTGGAATCTGATTAATTGATTGCTTCTGTGGACAGGTGTCTTTTATACAGGTAACGAGCTGAGATTAGGAGCACTCCCTTTAAGAGTGTGCTCCTAATCTCGGCTCGTTACCTGTATAAAAGACACCTAGGAGCCAGAAATCTTTCTGATTGAGAGGGGGTCAAATACTTATTTCCCTCATTAAAATTCAAATCAATTTATAACATTTTTGACATGCGTTTTTCTGGATTTTCTTGTTGTTATTCTGTCTCTCACTGTTCAAATAAACCTACCATTAAAATTATAGACTGATCATTTCTTTGTCAGTGGGCAAACGTACAAAATCAGCAGGAGATCAAATACTTTTTTTCCCTCACTGCAATAGTAGTAAAAGTGTGGAATTATAATAAATGTGTGTAATAATAATAATAAAAAAGGTGTGTAAAAACTATTATTAAAGTGTGTAATAATAATAAAAGTGTGTAATAATAATAAAAGTGTATAACATTCATATAATAAAAGTGTGTAAAAATAATAGTGTGCAAAAATAATAAAATTATAAAAAATATAATACAATTGTGTAAAAATAATAAAACTGTAAAAATAATAAAAGTGTATAAAAACAATAATAAAAGTGTGTACAAATAATAAAAGTGTGCAAAATTAATCAGAAAAGTGTGTAGCAATAATAATAGTGTGGTAAAAATAATAAAAGTGTGTAAAAATTATAAAAGTGGATACAAATAATAGTAATAAAAGTGTGTACAAATAATAAAAGCGTGTAAAATTCATCATAAAAGTGTGTAGCAATAATAATAATAGCGTGTGTAGTGGTAATAATAATAATAAAAGTGTAAAAAAAGAGAACGAAACGGACAGCGAGCGAGTGAGCGAGGGAGCAGCCGGATGAAAAGTCGCCTGAAGGGACGGGGAAACTCCTCGACTCCCCAGCAACGTGCGAGCAACAGAAACTCCACCCCACGCCCCAACGCAAGGAAGGACGCTTCTCTCCTTTTTGCGTTTTGCCGGGAGAGTAAACTTAACGGCGCTTAACACAAAACTAACACTCTGACAGTGCATCCCTTTAGTTTTAATCTGACGGTGCCGGGTCCCTTGCCCGGTTAGCGATTGTGCCACATCAAAGGCATGTTTTTTTTTTACACAAAACTCTCAAGGTACAACAAAGAGGAAAAACACGCAAACGCGAGCCAGAATCTGGTGTTTTGCGACAGCTGAAACAGCCGTTTTGGGAGTAGCTCGTGTGATTAAATCTTGATTTGAAGCTTTCGTGACTGCAGGAATCCATACTCGTTGCTTCTTATTATTAACTCGTTTTCCGGCGTCGCCAGGGCTTCACCTCGGGCGTAGGCCGGGGCTGCCGTGATGGCACCGGCAATTTAGAACAACGCCTGCTTCAAGGCGGGCTGCTTACGCGAATTTCCATCGCGCGGGTTAAAGGCGCAGCCCTGCGAATGCCGGCTCACGAGACTGCCGCTGCTGGCAGGGAAGAGCCTTCACGAGAGATAGAGAAGGGGTAGGGGGTGGGGGGGGATCTTAGAGAGAGCGACTTTAGAGGGGGTATTTTCACCCACCCCACCACATCCGAGGAAGACGTGGCAATACCTCCACCCACCCAATCGTGACTGCTGGGGGGTGGAAAGAGATTCGAGAAACTTGTCCCCCACAACCCCCCCCCCCCCATTGTGAAACTTGCGACGCGTGTAACGTCTTGGTGGTTGTGATGTGAGCGTTGTCGAACCGTGGAAATTCATAACCACAGCTGCGGTTGAAAGGGGGTGGCGGGTGGATGCACTCATCGTTGGCTACCAGTCAAATTCCGAGTGGATTTGAAGGTACTGCTATTGCCATTGAAAGCTTTTTAAAAGGGCTCGCCCCACACTGCTTGCAGTGACTATTCCATTTATATTTATATATTCCATCTAGATTTGAAGTTTTGAATTTGGAATATGTTTATATATTCCATCAAGGTCCTTAAGATATTATGATCTCCAGATGATCAGCACTCCCAGGTCTACAGGTCGCGCTCTATTTGGTGATCGGTGCTTTTGTTAGCGTGGCAGCCAAGCCATGGAACGCCTCGCCGCTTGAAATCAGGGTAATCAGAGTCTGTAGATATATTTAAGTCTTCTTTTAAAACCCCATCTCTTTAAAGTGGCCCTTCCCAATTTAGTCTGGTCGGTTGCCCCTGGTTCTGTTTTTGTTTCCTGCTTTTCATGCGTTGCACATTGGGATCCTAGGATGGAATGCCGCGTTATACATTTTAATTCTTATTATCACGGAGTGGCAACGAAAGCTGCTTCCAGCAAAGAGACGCGCGCCCAATGTTTCCACTGTCGCACCGGGAGATGAAAATCGAATCGGCGACGTCTGGATTTCAAGTCCTGTTGCGCTAAATCGTTTACACCGCTGTGGCAGCATCGCTTGCAAACAACAACAAAAAACTGGCACGAATATGAATCAGCTTTCATGAAAGACTCAAAACGTGTTGATGTGCTGCACTGGATGTTGAACTTTTTCCGCACCGTACGTAGCCAGTCGCGCTGATCGGAGGTGTGGGTGCAAGGGCAACTAACTAAATAAAAAAACACTTCTAAAGAAATGAGTTTTCAATCTAGATTGAAACGTGCATGACACTGTGTGGCCTTGAAAGGAAATGTGTAAATAAAAGGCGACGTTTCGAGCAATGGCCCTTGTTCGTAGCATATGGCAATGACGGTCTTATATGATGAGTATTGACATTCGATTGGTGAAACCGCTCCTGTGAGGCCATCTCCTAGCCACCACCCGCTGAGATGTGCACTCCCTCGCCTGGCATGCAGGAGATCGTGGGTTCGATCCCGACCCTGACGCCTGCTACTGCTGTATATTTGGAGTTTGCAGTGTCTCTCTCTCTCTCCGTGGTCGCCGTGGATTTTTCTCCGCATCCTCCGCATTCCCCTCCACATTTAAAATCAACATCACGCGTTTAGAGTATTCGCCTGCTAAATTTGTCCACACGATGATGATAAGCCACTTTGTTGAGCTACCACTTGTGGCCAGGTAGCTTCTGAAATAGAGCTATACTTATTTTAGTAGGGCCTTATCTGGTAAGATTTAAAAAAAAAACATGTAGTATCGTTTCGGTTATAGACTGCTGCAGGCTTAACGACTCCCCCGTGGACACTGACGCATCACCCTCCTCCCCAGGTTATGTTGCGAGCATCATCATCATCACGAACTCTTCCAGGGCGTCACAGCAATGAGTCACGGGAAGCTGAGGCAACAGCAACCAATGCTTGATGAGATTACAATTATCGTCGAGGATGAGGAGGAGGAGGAGTGACTAAGACGGCAGCCGTGAAGATTAACGTCACAATGAACTCGCTCTAAACGAGCAGGTAGAATACACGCGGAGGCGAGCACGTGGGGTGGCCGTATAAAAAGAGTTTCAGTTTTTCAGTTTTATTTTTTTCTATTTTGGTACAGCCCTGTGATTCATTCGGCTCTTGAATCGGGTGCAACCACAACAAACAAAAAACAAAAACACGAACAAGAAAAACATCTGAAAGTGACTAACATCTTAAAGTGAATTATTTTCAAGGATACCTTCATTTGATGCAAGAGATATATATTTAAAGAAGATTGTTAATAACGTAATCACCGAGCTGCATTGGCTTCAGATTGCTGAACAAATACATTATCAGAATGAGAATTATGTGTTCATACTGCAAGAGGAATCCGAAGAGCTATGAAGCTCTTTTTCACAGATGTCCAGTCGGGGCGGGTAAGAACATCACTAGAAGGTCGCACTCATGACACACAACGTCCTGGCCACAAATGAACCACAACACCTCGCCGATCTCGTCAATGAGCATGAACCACCATCACGCGAACTCCGCCAGTCATCCTCACAGCAGCAGCGGCTTTTGGCTGACCGTCGAACAAAGACGCCGGCTGTCACCGCATCGCGCGGCCCTTTCAGATGCGCTTCTGCGGCCATCTGGAACGCTCTTACTTCCGGTATTAGGAAGACACTATGCACTTTAAAATCTACATTGAAAACTCATTCCTTTAGAACTGCGTTTTGTGTATCGGTTATTGTCCCTCCCTCGCACCTCCGTTTAGAACGGTTGGCTACGTACGGTGCAGAAAGAAGTTTAAACACATTCATAAAACGAATACGTTAACTGAACATTAAATTGTTTCTTATAAATCTAACAAGAACCCATATTTCACAAGACCTGGCTCCCAGTGACTTCCACGTGTTTCCACAGTCGGAGATTCACTCACGGGGAAAGGCAATTTATTTATTTATTTAATTTACAGGTGAAGTGATGTCCACCGTCAATGATTCCAAAAAACAAAGCACGTGTTGGTCTGTCGGGAGGTAAAGCCTCCGATCATCAGGTGCATCGCGCAGACTGCACCGTACAGACGTGGCTCCGACCTATCAATGAAACAAGCTCAGTCATTGCTGCCTACGTTCGGCCACGGACTCGGATCACCAATTGTATATCTCTTAATATAACCCCAATACCTAATGTATTGGTGGAAATTCCACATTCCTATTATGGGTGCCAGTCTACTGTATGTATGTCGAACTTCTTTCACGCCGTACGAAGCCAACCGTGCTCATCGGGGGTGCGATTAATACGATGACCACGCTTAGCTTGCCACAAAGTTGTTATTTCAATTTAAGTGCAGCGATAGGTGAGGACAGGCCAGATCGACCCTCTCTGCTGGGATTTGATCTCCTTGCCGCGTGAGCACACGACAGTACCTTCCTACGGCCTTGTGAGCACAGGGACAGCTACCACTGAGGGTCCCCTAGGCGAGAAGACTGCAGCGGTGTTTTGGGATTGCCGAGGTGTTTGCGCGACCCCTGTGCGTCACACATCCTTTTGTTAATTAATTCGTGTTGGTCTTACCGTGTAAACAGCGGAACGGGTGTGAACTTGTACTGGCAGGAGGAGTATCACCACGAAACCAGGTCTAGAACGCCTGCAGGAGAAAGCCCTGAGCTCTGCCGTTAGCGCCCAGGTGGGAAGAGCTCTCAGTGCCGAGCCAGTGGAAAGGGAATCGAGCGAGTTGCGACAAACCTATCCGATGCGGTTCCAGGGTCGTGCCGCGTGCTGTTGCTGCTGCTGCTGCTGTTTCGGAGGGACGTATACGACGTTTTAGCTCCCACGTGCTTGGCTGCTCAATGGTTCGGCGCGAGCAGAACCCACGTGGGAGAGCGATGCGGCAACATCCGCCGACGACCTTCGCCACGCAAAGGCGTTGTTCACCAGTCTCACCGTCTTCTTGTAAATGTGAACATTCAAGAGCCTTGCAGCACAATGCTCAAGAGTGTCCTACTGTGTGCTCGGTTTAGAGGCCAACATTTCTAAATGAGTTGTTTTGTTGTTTAAATGTCGCAACCTGAAATTAACAATAACGGTGTAATATTCTCAGGAGGATAAACTAACGACTACGAACGAGATGAATGTATCTCGATGGGGAGGGGAGAGGTTGTCGGGGTGGAGATTCTCTCGTGCCTTACTGAAGCACATTGCCGATCCGTCGGCGCGTGCCTTCATTGGAAAATGAGGGCAACAGGCAAAGTGGAGAGACGCAGAGGGGGGGGAGGGGGGGCAGCGTTAAGGCGAGTCTGTAAAGCATTCACCACCTGCATTAACACGTTAGAATTGCATGCAAATGAGCTGTCTGCGACTACTTTATATAAATTTCGTTTTCACGCCGGTGGGCAGGTGATTTTGTGTTTTTTTTCTCTCTTGAATTCCGAAACGTGTCCAAACGCCGACGCGACAGTCGAGACCGTTCTTGGGCTCACAGTTTAATTCAAGGCCAAACTGTGGGATGTTCATTTTACCTTTGTGTTCTCGGAATACGCTCGTGAAATATTTCAGTGGAAGAAGCTGACAACGGCACTCGCGAATGCAACTCAACGGGCGTCTTCGATAGCAGGCGGCCCTTTATAATTTAATGTGATTGAGGCTGCCATATTTGTGCAAATGAATGTGCATTGTGGGCTCGTGAGCTCTAAAGCTGCCATTTGAAGGGCAAATGAGGGCTCCCCCATTGTTCTAAGATTAATAATAAACGGCGACTCATTAAAAGTCGCCGCTGGGTTTGCGAAGTGTCAGAAACCCACTTGCTCGGCTCACAATCAGACATTGTGCCACAGTTTAGTACCCACTTGGGGTCAGCTCGGTCCACCCTCGTGACCATCATCTCGCCGGGACCGATAAAACGTGAAACCACTTTTGGGTTGAACTCGATCGTCCGACCGCGTGGTTTTTTTCGTGGTTAGCGCTGCCGCAAAGCTCTCCAACGTGTTTTAGGGTTGCGCCGCCGGATGTACAGCACACAGTTCGACGTGTCGGTTCTCGGAAAAGCGACTGATACGTCCGAAGCGAAACGTCGGACCCCACGCAAAAACAACACGTGGTGCAACCCGAAAACACACGCGAAAGGAACCCAGCGGTGGGTGTCCTTTGAATAGGCTCGACCTGCCAGAGAGCATGATAATGGTCCAGGCACTGCGCTACAATGCCAGTTGGCTAGAGTTCAGCTCCTGGCCATGAACAATAACCAGTGGGAGTTCACACACCTCAACAATGTAGCCTAAAGTAAGAAGCACCTGGTCCATTGCAGTCGTGAACGCCACGTCACTTGTGAGACCGAGATGGTGATGCTTCAAGTTTATTTTGTTTAACCAGGCGAAAAGTTAACAGTGACCCGGGGCATTAGTCTGCCATGGGGCGGAGGGAGGGGATTTTCGCTATGTATATTACTAAATTGAGCAATCTGTGGGTGTAACATTTTTCAAGTTGGCCAAATATTGCGAATGACTGCAGGGGGCATCTTCAACGTCCGCTCCGAAAAGCAGGCGACGCACAGTGTCGTTTAGGTCAACGCGAAACCGCGAACCTCCGGAAAGGCAAAACTGCCGGGGCTTTCCCCCGCCCCCCCCCCCCCCCATGGCCACCCCTGGTCCTCACCAACAACATCGCTCGGCCCAAGAGTCTACGCCGGTCTTCTTCTATCGCAAGGCCCGTGGCCCACTGGAGGCCCCCTGTGGCCTTCAGTGCGGCCCCCGGCAATAAGGGGCGCCCTGGTGGCTGGGAGATGTTAACTCCCTCGCCTGGTGCGCAAGAGGTCGTGGGTTCGTTTCCGACCCTGACGCCTGCTGTATATTTGGAGTTTGCGTGTCTCTCTCTCATCATCATCACGGTGGCTAGGAGATGTTACCAACCTAGCCTGGTATACAGGAGGTCGTGTGTTCGTTTCCGATCCTGACGCCTGCTGCAGTATATTTGGAGTTTGCGTGTCTCTCTCTCCCCGTGGTCGCGTGGATTTTTCTCCGGGTCCTCCGGTGTTTCCATCCTCATTTAAAAACTAGTGTTTACAGTGTTTGGCTGCTGTACATTTCCACGTGGTGAGCCGCTTCGTTGAGCTATCATTCGTGGCCAGGTCGCTTGTGAACAAACAGTTCTGTAGCTCAGTGGGCCTTACCTGGTAAAATTTTAAAAAAGTCTAGTTTTAATACACAAACGTGAAAACACCCCCGTCTGCTGTGAAACCCACTGCTGATGCCCTATCGGCGAAAGTGACGAACACTGCAGGCATATGCGGTGAAACGGGAGTCTATAAGGTGAGACTGTGACAAAGAGCTTCATAGCTCATCGGATTCCTACTGCAATGCAAATAAAAATGCTGATTCTGGCAAATGTGTGTCTCTGTGCAGTTTCAACTGCCTATGCGCGACAAAACACCGGAGCGCTCCAAGTCATCAGCTGATTCATTTATGCAAATCACCGGCCAGGGCAGGAGGTGAATGGTTTGCTTCTTGGCCCAACAAAAAAAAATTCCCGTGGTGCGGGAGGACGTCACCCAGCTCGCCCAGATAACGAACCACACAGAGCCCCCCCCCCCTCGCAAGCCCCTCCCCCTCGCAAGCCCCCCCCCCACCACGCAAGCCCCCCCCCCCCCCCCACGTGAATCACCCTCCCCAGCACGCGAACTCCCTTCACGTGAGCCCCCCATCACACGAGCCCCTCCCCCCCCTTGCAAGCCCCCCCCCATCACACGAGCCCCTCCCCCCCCTCGCAAGCCCCCCTGCCAGGCGAGCCCCTGGGTATTCTAAAACACGCATGGCGACTCTAGAAGCGCTCTAACGTTACAAGCTCTTTAAGTGATTGAGTAATAACCCCGATTTACGTCATTTCCCAACACACACTTTACTATAAACACCACCACTCGCTGGCGATAAGCGTCGTCACTCGCCTCGCTGACGGCATCGTCCGTCCGTCCGTTCTCGTTATCCGTCGCCTCCCAGACTTCGCCTCCACCATCACGACCACCACCGCCGCCTACCCCACCTGTACATCGCTTCGATGGGCGTCGTTTCGATATTCGTCGTCGCGCATTGCGGGAAACGCACCCCCGACGCATTGTTTTGCCGTTCAAAAATTTGTGGTTCAAAAATGTGTGCAGCCATTTCGAAATTGGCACGTTCTGTTTACGTGACAAACTTTACTAGTTGGCTGTGTCGGGTGGTGGCGGGTTTAACGACGCATTTATATATTTACGCGATCTAACCCCAAAAAAAAAACTATATCATGGATGATATTTGTCGCGAAAGCCTCCTACGTGTTCAACTGATTGTTGTTGTTGACACTCATTGATACTGGCATGGATATTGTGCAATGGACTGGTGCATTTTTCTCTGGGTTCTCCGGTTTCCTCCCACATGTTTAGCCCTCTCTGCAACCTCAATATATAGAGGACGACAGAGCTTGGGAGAGGGAATTTGGCACCGGCTCACCGCGCCGCTGCCTTCCCGGCTAAAGTCTGTGGTTCCTCCTCGCGCCTCTGAAGTCTCTCGTTCTGAAGTCTCTCTCTCTCTCGTCAAGTCTCTCTCTTTCTCTTCACGAGAGAGAGAACGATAGAACGAGCGAGGGACTTCACGAGAGAGAGAGAGAACGAGGCGCTAATTCCGTTAGATGAAAGCGCGTTACGAGTTGAAATTACGATTGTTGTTATCCAGTAATCTATTGAAAATGATCGATATTCAATAAATATGCTTGACACTGCGGGTGTGGGTGGAGGACACCCTCTTGGAAAGAAACAAAAACATCGTTTTCTGTGCTCTGTCACAGTGACCCGTGAAGAGTTGTTGTACTCGTAATTTCGCAGTTGCTGAAGCAGAGGGCACAGCAGCAACAACAAAAAGTTCTCAAATAGCGAGTGGGCCACCACCACCATCAACAACAATAACGATATGCTTGGTTCTTTCGGTAAAGTCATGTAGAAGGGAAACAATAAAATAATAAAATATATATAAAACAATATAATTTTCACGACGTTTCGACTGCAACACAAGCAATCATCATCTGGTGTGAAAACCACAGCAAGAAAATTTGAAGCACGTACACCAAGCTCCTTAAGGCTAATGGTTACTCCGACTACACAATCCGCAAAGCTATCACTCCAACCATTAAGAAGGACCCTCTTGAGGAGCCATTCAAAACCATCACTTTACCCTACATTGCGGGGATCACAAAAAAGATCTCCAAAATCTTGAATAAACACAAGATCCAGGTCCGATTCAACACATTACATAAATATGTGATTCTGGACATACAGTACCCAAACTAAGTTGCCTCTGTGGTAGTAGTTACATTGGAGAAACCAAACGACATGTCTCGGACCGCATCCGTGAACACAAAGCATACCTAAAACACGGTAGGACCAACACCTCGGCCGTGGCAGATCACTGTTATAATTCAGTAGGCTCACATGACATTGACTTCTCCAAGACAGAGGTTCTCTGCAAGCCATCTGGCTACCATGAGATATTCGTTCATGAGGCTATCCACATATACAAACACAGAGACAAGTTCAACCGAGAAGATGGATTCTGGCTTAGCAATCATTGGAAGGATTTGATAAACCATTTCGGGTCTTAATTGATTGTTCACGCTTACGGTGGCTTTCAGACCGCATCCATTATTTTCATCTCCCCCCTCCTCTTTTCTGAACATAGATGGACTCGTCCATCTGAATAACTGCCAAATCGCTCTCCGTGGTGCTAACGTTCAAATTTTCTTGCTGTGGTTTTCACACCTGATGATGATTGCTTGTGTTGCAGTCGAAACGTCGTGATCATTTATTGTTTTATATAAATATTAATTATTTCATTGTTTTCCTTCTACATGACTTTACCGAAAGAACCAAGAATATGAATCCCTGCAGTCACGAAAGCTTTAAATCAAAACAATAACGATGATGATGATGAGATTGTAAGAGGTGGTGGGGTGGGACTCATTGCCCGCACCACACACAGGAATCTGCCCATGGGCTTCACTGCTGGATGCTAACGATCACGAGCAGCTTGCACCACGTGGACCATTAAACTTAAACGACATCTTAACAACAACAAACTTTGACTCGGAATCAAACCAAGCATATTTGGAATGATGGGTCTACTGGGTCTTCTCACTTATTCTTCTCAGATTCTAACCCTCGTCGCTGTGTTGCCAATCAATCGTGAACGCTGCTGTACGTGATAAAGACAGGGCTCGTGTCCCCGATCCCCTAAACCAGTGGGTTCTTCTTCTTAACCTTTGGCCCTGGGGGGTGTGAGTCATGGCTACATTTTGTTTTAGAAGATAAATAATCCAAAAGACAAATACAGCACGGGTACGTTCAGTACAACTTACTTTATTTCATCAAACCGATGTGTTTATTAACATTATACATTAAAAAAATATATTGAGAACCAAAGGGTTGCCAGGCTGCAGTAAAGGTTAAGAACCAGTGGCCGATAATAATAAATAGAGCAACTCCTGTCCTCGATCCCCTAGAATCGACCCGAACGAGCGAATACCGCGAGACGGAAGCGCGTTACGAGTTGAAATTATGACGATGATGACTGTCATCCAGTAAATTGGCCATCGACCCTAACCAGCAGCAGCGTGCGTGAGTCAAGATGACTAATTTAAAGCGTTGATACATTATTATTTTTTATCGGCTTCACATTTTAGCTGAATCTGTGAAAAATTTTTTTATTTCAAAATGTATCAGCGTCGTTTAAATTCCACCCCCTCCCCCCCCACCGCCTGTGCCGCTCTCGGTGCGGGGAATTGACGCAGGTTGCACGCCGACCTCTTACGACGATGCCACCACATCAGTTGCCCACGCTCGCTGACTCTTTCACATCTGCCACCTCCAAACTCAGACTCAAACAGAATCTAAAACTAAGCTAAAACTACACTTATGTTTAATTTTTGTTTTACCAGGTAAGGCTCAAACATTGCAGCTATATACTGTGGACTCTATATTTTTTCAGAAGCAGACCCGGATATCACACATGTATATGGCTGAACGAAGTAGGCTTATTGTGTGCACATTTAAAGCAGCCAAATACTCTAAACCAGTGGTTCTGAAACTTTACTGTAGCCTTGCACCCCTTTGTTTCTCAATCGTAAAAAAAAAATCAATGTTAGTAAATACACAGGGTTTGATGAAACAAAGTAAGTTGTACTTATGTGCCCGCGCTGAATTTGTGTTTCGACTATTTACCTTCTAATCTGGCCACGTCTCGCACCCCCAGGGCGTGGCGTGCACTCGGGATCGAACCCACGGCCTCCTGTACACCAGGCGAGGTACTTAACATCTCGCCACCAGGGCTTACCCTCTCTTGTAACAACCCGCCACCAACCTCCCCCTGGTGAAGGCTTAGCCCCATAGTTAAATTCGTATTGACAAATAAAACAAATGCTGGTACAAAAATGAGTACAATTAAGCGATGAGGCATCATGTACGATCGACGAAAGCAGAGGTCCACGCATCGTAACCGCTTGACATTCTGTTTTAGTGCTCAACATTTGTTGAAAGTTTGTTTAACATTTACTCTGTCGTGCCCTCCTTCAGTTAGTGTATGCGCCCCCCCCGCCCCCAGCTTTAAACAAGGCCACGCAGCAAACTCGCATCGTCACCATCAGCAGCATCTGCAGCATCGGCAGCTGCAGCATCAGCAGCATCTGCAGCATCAGCAGCAGCCGCTGCAGAATCAGCAGCAGCATCAGCAGCATCATCCGCAGCATATGCAGTATCAGCACCAGTATGCAGAGCCCCACAGAGTTGGGGGGGGGTAAAAGGGGAAGTTTCCCCCCAGACCTTACACAAAGGAAGGCCCCCCACAACGGGCCCTGTTCTTTTGACGAAACAAACGAATAAGAAGAGAGGGGGGGGGGGGCGGTTGGCACGTGGCGTTCTGCTCTCTGCCCCAGGCCTCAAGGAGCCCCGAGCGGCCCTGATAGCGTGCTCCATCAGGAGTCGTCGTTCGTATGCCAGTCACATACGAACACGGATCTACACGCCATTACTGGCGCTCGGCCAAACTTAAGAGATCAACCTAATTGTGCCGTGATTGTAACGTAATACATTCATCAATAGCACTGACTGAAACGTAACAACAGTATATAATGGACAACGTTTCGGGGCAATGATACTTCTTCATAGCACGTGATTATAACGTGGGTTTTGTGTGTGCAGTTATTAGGCCATCACCTGGCTACATATGAGAGCCTGGTTTTAATTAAGAGTGCCCAAACCTGAGATTAAAATACCAGGATCTCAGTTGCACTGGTTGGGTACACTCAAGACCTTACTTGTTACGAACCCAAAATTGGTCGTCTTATGGATAAACTGGCCCCCTGCCATGGGAATGTGGAATTACAATCACTAAGCTGCTGGACTACGGATGTAAATGAGTTCCACAATACTGTTCAGTCGATCCAGGAGACACCCTTCTTTGGCTTTGCCGTGACTTTCATTGTTATGGGTAGATTGTGATTGTGTGGTTGTGTGATTGTGTGATTGTGTGGTTGTGTGATTGTGTGGTGTGATGCTAACTTGCCGAGTGTTCAGGATGTCGCTGACGGTGTCATTTTACAGGAGAGACCCCGAGCATCTGTTTGGGAAAAGCAGGTGCCGCGGTTGATAAATATTGGAAATGTTTTAGTCGAAAGTACATTTTTCTGTTTCGCTGAAACACACAATAATATCACAGGATCGTTGCGGCTGACATTTTAATTGGAAAATATATTCACCCCCACCCACCGTCTCCACCCCCAAAAAATTACCAGGCAGCTCCCGTGGGATTTGAACTGTGACCTTCATGCCACGTGACTCAGTGTTGGTGGCGGTGCCGAGCACTCGGCTAATTCGTTTCTGATTACTGATTACAGCCATTGGGGTTTTAGAGGTTTAACGGGCAAGAGGTCATCACGGCAAACGCCGCCACCGATTGCCTGTCGTACCACGCCATCGCTTCCTTCCTTGAGCCAGATTAATCAGCCGTTGCAAAGTCACAAAACTACGTCTGCTCTCTCACAGCGGCGCCTCTTGCCCTCGTTGCACCACCGAGGCGTTCTTCGGGATTCATTCCGACAGTCGCTATCACCGCCACCTGACTTTTAGCCTTTCAGTCACCAGGAGACACTCCAGTGCCCGTCTCTGTAACCTACACGAATCCGAGCTGCAGACACGCAAATGTTTGAACTCGTTTAAAAATGTTGTTTTAACGTAAGATCAATCGGCTAATGCATGCAGAAGTAACAATAATCTGATTAGAGGCTGGATTTCATGTGAAAACAAAGTCGTAACTTGGGACTACTTCTGCCAATCTGACTTACCCATTAATTTCGATGCACTGACTTACACATCACTACTGTGGTCAGATTACCAGATGACAATGCCGGCAATGTGCTGTTAAGAGGGTGACGCTCACAATTTGCCTCTCATTTTGGTGGTGACGTCATGGCCAAGGGTGTCGCAAATTTTTGCCGCCTATTGCAGAGGTGCACGGTTCCAGCCCCATGCCCACCCTGGTTAACGCGAAGGGTGTTAGTTTAACACGCTGTTGTCTTCCGCGACCAATATTATCCATGACAGAGGTTTTTTTTTGTGTGTGTGCGATTGCGTAAATAAAAATTTGTCGTTAAACCCGCCACCACCCGACACAGCCAATTAATAAGGTTTGTCACGTAAACAAAACGTGGCAATTCGTTGCTGGTTCCGTACACCGGTTGTGTGTTGGAGAGTTAAACCCACCACAACATTTACAATTCGAGTGCCGCGATGTGTCGCCGGTAATTGCAACAACAGCCAGCATCTTCAGGCGGACAGCCAGAATTGTGTAGAAATCCTCCTCCTGCCTCGGTCTTAACTTACGGGCGAAGGGTGTCCATTCACCACGAGCGAAACGCGCCGTCTGCTCCACAGGGGGGGGCGTTAAAGATGCCGTGACGTCACTTGAAAAAAACCGTTTGACCACGTGTGTGCTGACGTCACGGCACCAAACTTTAAAAAAATGGACAATGAAATTCACTCAATCGTTGTTCCCCACCGCAAAAAAAAAAAACCTGGCAGGACCCTCCTGAAAAAAGAGTCTTGAGACTCTGCGAGGCCCTGGTGGGTAAAACAAACAAAGAAAAATTATTGCGCAAACAAATGTAACAATTTTCCAGTAAGTGAACATGAAAATGTTGTCAAATGTTTACGAATTAGTTGTTATTGTTGAAAACCTCCCCGGAGCGGCATCAACATAACGGGTTAACAGAGCAATGTGCCCAACATGCAAAGATGGCCTTTGCATGACCTCCGATGGTTCGGTCTCCTGGAGCTGAGCTTCATGCGGCAACGCGACCGCACGTGTCCCTTTCCCATCGACGGTGCGGTCCTGCGTTTGCGTTGCTCACTACGCGGCGTGCGCGTGCCGCGCAGTGAGCAATCGCCCAAACATTAGCTGCGTCACAAGTTCCACCGATGGATTGCCACGATCTTCCCCTGCCTGGCGAACACGAATGGCTTCGCCGCAGCGAGTGGATCGGGCGGGTCGCGTGCGGTGCAGGTAACGTGCGGTCACTCCAGAATTTGTTGTTCTGCGATAAACGTCCGGCCACCGCGGAAGAGTAGGCCCATGCCCTCTTTTTTGTGGGGGCTTTCTCGAGCTCCCTTTCGTTGACGCCCTCCTGCCAGCAGTGTGCCCGTGACCTTGACCTTTATCGTAAGTTGCCAATACAATGGCTTTTCTTTCATTGCTGGTCAAAGCATCCATAATTCAAGATAAGGCAATGCAATCCATGAGCCAAGGGACACACAACCAACTGCCACCGCCTTCTGTGCCTTTCAGCTTTGCCCCAAGCGGCGTTTCAAACCTTTGTTGTTTTATTTATTTATGAGCAGCGACGATAGGTTTATTGGCTCCTGATATCCTTTTACCCAGGAAAGCCTCACCGAGTCTCAAGACTCATTGTCACGAGGGTCCTGCTAATTTTCGGCAGAAGAATGTTTTACACTAAAACTATTAAAAAATAATTGTTTATTTTACTAGGTAAGGCCCCACTGAGTTGTACAGCTCTTTTTCAGAAGCTACCTGTCCAACAAATGATAGCTCAACGAAGCGGCTTATCGTCACGTGGGAATGTATAGCAGCCACGAAAACTCCAAATATACAGCAGGCGTTAGGGTCGAGATCGAACCCACGACCTCCTGCATACCGGGCGAGGTAGTTCACATCTCCTAGCCACCTTTGTTACCGCCGCCACCACTGATGACCTCCTCTCTTTCCGAATAATGTCTCCGGATCTATTAACATCAACTCATGCGAGGAAGACGGCTCCTGTGCACGGCTAATGTGCCCGCAGCATTCAACTCGGGTGGCCGTGGGGCTCAAACCACAGACGCCCGCATAAAGCGGCGAACGCGCCACCGTTCGGCTAAGAAGAGCCCCTCGCTGTTCTCCGATGCTCGTACGAAGGGCCTTTGCCGGTGATATCAGTCTTTTATACATATCGAATGCACGAAGTTTATATATGTACATATATATAATCTTGATTTGAAGCTTTCGTGACTGCAGGAATCCATACTCTTTGGTTCTTTTGGTAAAATCACGTGGGTAGAAAAATTAATAGATCACGACGTTTCGATCGCCACACAAGCAATCGTCCTCAGGTGGGATAGGACGATTGCTTGTGTGGCAATCGAAACGTCGGGATTTATTATTTTTTCTACCTACGTGACTTTACCGAAATAACCAAAGAGTATACATATATATACTCCGTGCATTCGGTGAGTTGTTACATATTATCACGAATTTTAGTATTTCATCCCTCGTCCGCGAGTTTTCTGCGGCTACCGCTGTGGCCTCACGCGTCGTCAAAAATAAAACAATTCTCAACGACCGAAGAAACATCCGAAGCGGGAGCCTTCCCCCCTCCCCCCTCCCCCGAAGTTGAGGTTCGTTTGAAGAGCAAACCCGACGGATGAGGTTGCCGGCAAGGGTCTCTCGTCGCGAGGGACACGAAAGCCTGGGAGGAACACGCAGCGTGTACCCCACCTTAGTCAGGGTCATACAACGGGGTGGCCACGGCGATGCAAATGTTTCGGTTGATGATTCGCGAAACCAGGCTCCGGGGAACTGTGCCTCGTGGACACCGCTGAGCCCTCCCCCCCACCCCCACCCCGATGTCCCACAAAGAGACAAAGAGTGGCGCCGCAGCCACAAATCCCCAGCGCACATCACGGCCAAAATTTCCATACCCGGGCTATGATTAATGCCCCCGGAAAATCAAGCATTCACCTTTAAATAAAGGGTGGACGGACATCCCTGCAGAGGCGGCCTGCATCTCGGTGGACCTCCACGGCAGCATATTAAAATGCTGCCGCGTGTAAATGGAATTGCGTTACAAATGCGCAGCACCGCCAACTGGTGATGCGTTTCGGCGGGGAACCCTTGGTGCGATGCCTGAGCCGCGCTGACGTCAAGACACAATTAAATCGGCGGAGAAATTCCCCCGCGGAACGGGCGATGTGCATTCCCAGTGCCGTGTCCTGCGGCTCTCAATTATAAATAAAAGATGAACGAATTCAGCGGGAAATCGTGGCGTCTGCCCGCGTGTGGGCTTGGGGCTCCACAGCAGGCATGGCAATTCCTGATTCAAATTCCCCGATGCCATTCGGAACTCCTCCGAGAAATGAGCTCCATCAGGGACAAAAATTACGAATTCATGGCCCGCATTACTAGCGGGTTCGTGACGATCGCTGCGAAATGACGACCGGACGCATTTTTTAAGCACGCCCGTGTGACGAAGTGGAAGGCATGTCGGCTCTTGGATAGGTTCTCCCCCGAAATCTCGAGCGAACACTGCGGTTGGCTTTAGCCGCGAAGTGGGGCTCGTTAAACCGATCACGTGAGCCCGATGTGGGTTCCGTTGGCTCCTAGACGGGATTCAAATGCACAACCTTACAAGTGACAGGTGGGCGAGCTGAGCACCCAAAATAGAGTGCGCGTCACTTGCCTCAATTAAATTTCATCAGCATAAGTCGCGATAGCCATGGCCAATCCACTGCTGGATGAAGGCCAACCCCAAGTCCACCACTGCCACCTCTGTATGCACTGTACGCGTACGTGTTGAACTTCTTTCGCACCGTACGTAGCCGACCGTGCTGATCGGAGGCGCCGGGGCTGCGGAGCGGGTGGGGGGCAGGACAACAAAGCCGCTCGTGAATCCGCGGTGCACTCACCTGGCACCTGCGTGTGAACCGATGGCATCGCTCCGTTTCATCGGTGCACGTGCACGTGCTCGTTCCGCGACGGAATCCGCAAACGGGGAGTCTCAAGGCTCACGTTCCGCTTTTGAATGTTAGTTCATTCGTCAGATATTACCGTGTTGTCGTCGTCGTTGTTTCTGTGCACGGGAGAGGGAGGTTAGTAGTTTCCGCAGAGAAGCCGCGCGCACGAAGTCGACATCGCTCACACTCTGCGACCGGCGCTGAGATGATTGTTGAGGTTAATTTGCCGAATGATGGGGCCACTTTGCTGAGCTTTCATTTGTGGCCCGGTCGCTTCTTAAAAATAAGTTGGTGCCTCAGTTGGCTTCGCCTGGTACGGTGAGGATGGTTTAGTTTTACTTGTATGTGTTTGGGTGATTTGTTTACTTTTTTTGCACTTTGCACTCCTATCTGTGTCTTTGTCCTCTTTGTTGTTGTTGTTGTTGTAGCGGTCTTACCGGCCCCGACTAGACATTTGTGAAAAATACTTCTGTAGCTCTTCGGATTCTTCCTGCAGTATGAACGCATCATTCTGATCATGTATTTGTTCAGCGACCGGGAGTCAATGCAGCTCGGCGAGCACGTTATTAACAATCTTCTTTTTATATATATCTATTACGTAAAATTAAGGTATCCTTCAAAATAATTCACTCGACTCACGTTCACGTAGCACGCCAATATTTTTTTTTATGTAGCCACCCCACGTCCTCGCCTCGGCTGTGTATTCTACCTGCTCGTTTAGAGCGAGCTCATTGCACAGGGCGGCTCGCGACCTACTTGTCTTGCTGCCGCAAAGCAGCCCCCTCGTCGCTTTGCACAAGGGGGCCTCAACCGCACGCTGCATCTCTGTGCGATCCACCAACCCCCACGAGCAAGTCGCCGGATTACGGCCAATGCGGTACCTCACCAGGCCAGATTTACAATGACTCTCTTTCCTCTCTGGTTCTTTCGGTAAAGTCACGTAGATAGAAAAAATAATAAAATATCTACGCGACTTTACCGAAAGAACCAGAGAGTATGGATTCATGCAGTCACGAAAGCTTCAAATCAAGAATTACTCTCTTATTGTTGCTAGCTTCATCTGGTCAAATATGATGATGATGATAATTATTTTTTTATTTGCCTCCCAGATATTAACGTGCGCTCAAAGTTACAAATATTCACAGCTCCGTGAATATCCTCTCGCGTTTTGACACCCAAAAGGCACACGCTCAACGACCGAACAGTGCAATTCCTAGCATTTCGATATCTTTAATATCGTCGAAAAAGACATAATTGCAACATGAATCAATATTGTATTTCTACACCGCGCGCCAGGGCCATCATGCTACGCGGCTAAAATAAGATCTAATAAATAATGCATGTTCTGGGGGGGCGGGGGCTTTGGATTGAGCTGTCAGTAGATCACGCCATTTCCATATCCCAGCCTCAATGCATTACTCACACTCTCAGAATAAATGTATAAGTGCCACGATGGTCTGTCCGATAGCTTAAGAAGGGTGCCTCTTGTTTTCCAGACACCGCAACTTCCAGTGCGTCACGTGGGGGAATAAAAAAAAATGTCTTCGACCGATTGTTTTTTTTATTGTCGTCAACCACAGCCGAGGGCTACGCCCCGTGTCATGACCCCATGATTTTTTTTTTCGCAAAGGGGGCGATCGGGGAAATTATTTTAAATGTAGACACGTCATCGTCAGCCTTAGTCAATCCACCGCTGGACAAAAGCCTTAACCCTCCCCCCCTCCGCCCCCCAACAAACACCCATCGCCATCTATCACGCATCCCGCGTCGTAGCGATCCGCTAGAGCGACCTGCTTGCCAGAGCGCGTGAACTGATTTCACCGCTCTGTCTCCTGTGGATGGCGTTTCTCTCGGACGCGTTCCATTCCTCGGCTGACAGCCTGTCACTGTTCCTGGGCCATCGGCCACGGTGTCACAGCGGGCGACACGGTGGCTAGGAGATGTTAACTACCTCGCCTGGTATACAGGAGGTCGTGGGTTCGATCCCGTCCTTGACTCCTGTATATTTGGAGTTTGCGTGTTCTCCCCGTGATCGCGTGGATTTTTTTTCCGGGTGCTCCGGTTTGTCCCTCCACGTTTATAAACACGTGTCTCGAGTATTTGGCTGCTATAAATTTCCACGTGATAAGCCACTTCGTTGAGCTATCATTTGTGGCCAGGTCGCTTCTGAAAAAGAGCTGTATAGGCTCAGTGCGCCTTAGTTGATCACATATGTTGTTGTTAAGTTTAGAGTTTAAAGCTGTCATTAACTTTGTGTGTTCTCTAATCACCGTGTTACATGTTTATTCTCTCACTGTAATTCCAAACAAGCATCTCTCTCTCTGTACTTATTTTCAGTTTGTTCCAAATTTGATTGTTTTTGACCATTATTTGAATCATACTTCTTAGCGGGTTAGTACGTACTGATTATTTTTTCAAAAGATATGTTACAACACCGCTTATAATCTCTCGTTGTGACTGGCTTTGCTATTCTGGGGTCTGGACCGTGACACGGGAACACGGCACTCGTGATCGGTTATCCAAATATCTTAAATCGTTAACGCTTTCTTAAATAGTACAGGTTGTTTATTTTTAACCCGAAGCCCGGAGTCGGTAGATATATTCAAGTCTGCATTGAAAACCTCTTTCGAGTGACATTATTCCCTCCCTAGTTTGGTCGGTCGGCCCCTGGTTCTGTTTTTGTTTCCTGCTGTTCAAGCGTTGCACATTTGGGGTTCTCGGATGGAATGCCGCGTTATACATTTGAATTATTATTCTTATTATTGTTGGTGTCCATTCTACAGTTTTAACACTTTTACGGCCTTTTTTATTGCTCCAGTTTGACACCGACTTTTTCACTTTAGTGTTTCACTGCTCAGCGTAAATGACAAGAAGGTAAAGGCGCAGCCCTGCAGTTGCTCGCTCACGCCACTGCTGGTGGAAGGTTCTCCATCAGAGGGAGCTCCAGATAGCCCCTCCATAGGGCAACGCTCCAGTCCAGCCGACTGCTCGGCTCGGTTGTGCCCTGAAAAAGAGGTATCGCTTCCAGACGCACTCCTGCGGTCGTCTGGAACGCTCTCCCTTCCGATATTAGGAAGCCACTGGAGCTGTGCGCTTTTAAATCATCATCTCGACTGACAAAACTCACTTAGGGGCCGTCCATAAATGACGTCACGCGATTTTGGACGATTTTTGACCCCCCCCCCACCTCGTCACACGGTGTCACAAAAAGTCAGACCCCCCTCAAATATGACGTCACAAAGCTCTGCCCCCCCCCCCCCCACAAACCATATTTCCATTTTGAAAATAAACCATGCTTAAAATCGCTTTAAACTATTGTCATTGTAGTGCGTATTTAATGTGGCGCTGCACTCTGATGTTGTAGGAGAAAACATTTATCAAAAAGTCTATTTAATTAAGTAGAACGTGTTGTCTATATTTATTTAACATGGGCCTCACGTGACCTGGCGAAAGTGTTACGATCACGCAAAGCCTCAACAGGACTGTTTGGGGCAAGCGCTGTTAACGAGCACCTATGAATCGCCACCACCACGCCCGGCCGCCTTTGTCTCCCGAACGGCGATGTTTACACACCGGGCCAGGTACTCATTTGAGGCCGAGTCGACCTAGGCGAGGGCCCAGCACCGGTTCAGACAATAATCGTCACCGCTGTTGGCCGTGAGTGGCAATCGAGCTCGGGTCGCCGGGTTCGTAGGGCAGCGCCGCTTACCTCGCGCGTGTCACACGCACGCACGCGCATTGCAAGTGAGAACCCTCCTGACTCTCAGCTTGGCGCTGCGTGCGTACGGATCACGGGCAGCACGAGGCGCTGGCTGCGGTGTCAGGGTGCGGTACAGACTACACACACACAAAAGAAAACAACAACCTCAACCGCTGCCTTTTTAATGACGAAAACCTTCGACGTTTAACGAAGAAAACGCAACGGCGTAGGGACCAACGACCTCGCGTATTCACCCACAGCCGCGAAGAGGCTGCAGTGTCACTGGGACTGAGACGACGTCAGCCCGTCGTGGTTGTTACGAGCTTCTCGCGGTGTTCCGAATGAGTGAAGGCGGCGAAGTTTGATCAGTTCCCCTCTCAATGCAACGACCACCACGGAACCGCGTGGGCCGCCCCCATCGCTTCAATGCCCCATCACCAGGAGCAAGAACCGCATGGCTGTCAAGAACGCCTTATCAGTGCCCTACCTTACTACAGGACAATCCAGACCTTATTGTTCACTCCGTGTCCCTTATAAATCTCAACGTTCATCCTACAAAGTCCCATCGCAGGAAGGAAACACAAACACATAGACGGCTGTAGGCCGTAATGTCCTGCAAACTTCAATTTCCCCTGTACAAGAATACGGGGTAAACCGTGTGGGTTGACACGGTGTGTGGCAACCATCGCAATCCGGGGCTTGCGGTGCTGTGCTTCTTTGAGTCCGAGCTCGACCTCTCAGTGGGGGGGGGGGGGGGGGGTGCTAAAACGCGCACCAGGGGAAGCCAATTCCCCGGCGGAGCGCCGCCAACCCTGCACCTCCCCAGTCCACGTGCTCGCGAAAAACAAAGTCGAGGGGCGGTGCCGGCGAACGGGGGCGAGTGACTCGTCAGCTTCAACGCGCGACGGCCACGCTGTGGGTCCCGTCTAAGAAACGGGGAGAGCGCGATTCTGTACCCCCCCCCCACCCGAGCCCAGCCAGGCAAAAAAATGTTCGCCTTGACATGCTCGAACACGCGACTACTCTCTGCTGCGAAGCCTCGTTCGCTCAAGTGCCACGTGGCCCTTTCCCTTCCCCTTTGCGCGGTAATTATCATCATTATTATTATTTCCTTCCCGCGCAACCTGTCAGCGGGGGTGGAAACAACTCCCCAACGTGGCCTCAAGCAGCACATTAATCAATCGATGCACGTACGAGCATAGGAGGACATGCGCGTCACGAGCATGAACTTACCCGAAGAGACACGGCACAGAGAGTCCTTTGGTCTGCTGAGCAATCGGCCAGCGGTGTGTGCGCACCACGTCTCGCACAGCCCTGGAGGATCGAGCCTACGGGAAGCTTCATCACTCCCGTAGGGCTCAAACCCCTCCGTCCCTTGTCGTGGGCGAGTGAAGGCTGCCGGTAGGGGATGTTTAGAACGAGTTGGGAGCGATCGGAGGCAACGAGAGGCGAGGGCGACACGGCCAGGGGCAGAACCGTGTGGCAGACACAAATATTAAATAAAATAAAAGTCACGTCCACGGCACGTCCCGTTGGCAGTTTTAACATTTTAGTTGAGAGTCTGCTCCCGACATTGAACGCTCTCCTCTCCCCCAGTGCCCGTTGATATAATCGAGCCGGAGATCGTCTCAACCCACCCACCCAGCCCCTATCGCCCTTATCCACAGGACAAGGGCTTTGGCGAGAGGGTTCATAGCAACCCCGCACTGACTGGGATGGTGGAATTACGGTAAACAAAAAACAACCCCCCAATAAGTGAAATGGTCGGAGGGAGGCCTTCATCCAGCAGTGGATTGAGAAAGGGCTGCAAAACGTGATTGCAGCTGCGGGGTTTGTGTTTGCTCAGCCTCTCCGTGGTGACGAGAATTCCTATTTATGGGAACGCTGCCTGTCTAACAATTAACTTTATTTGTTGCTCATTATCTTACAAGGAAGTGTACTTTTGTTTCTCGAACTGTGTTCTTGAGCAATTAAAACCTTTACGCGTAAACGTTTGATACGTTGAGGTTAAACGTTGTTTTGTTTGGTGCGTGTGTTGTCAATTAGGTACAGTCATCCACGTTTTGCCACATTTTCAGTGTATTTTATATTTACACATTTATTTTTATTTTGTTATAATTTATCCCACGGTCTCTGTTGGGAAAGGGTCTGTGTCTCCACATACTGAAGGTTGCCTGGTTATATAAATGCAGCATTTACCTGAATTACGATTCAGGTGACGCGGTGGCTATGAGATGTTACCTACCTCGCCTGGTATGCAGGAGGTTGTCTCTCTCCCCGTGGTCGTGTTGATTTTTCTCGGGGTCCTCCGGGGTATTCCCTTCACATTTTGAATCGACATCACCACGCGTTTAGAGTAATTTGGCTGCTATAATTTCCCACGATGATGATGATGAACCAGTTCATTGAGCTGTCTTTTGTGGCCAGGTCGCTTCTGAAAACAAGCTATATATAGCTCAGTGGGCTTTACCTGGTAAAATAAAAAAAGAATATAGGTAATTAGTTAAGATTTACATAAACCGAGTATTTAAAAATTATTATTAAGTGCACGTGTAAGGCCGTTTTTATGGAATGCATTGAGAGAAAGGACAGACGGCTGCCGGCGACGTAGGCGATTGTTCGTGAAGCGACGACGTAGTTGCGAAACGACTTAAACGTGGGAAGACGTACATCCGTTAGTTATTAACGCATCACTCTACAACGGCCTTCGCTTGCACTGCCCTCTGCTGTCCACAATGCCCACAAACGACGCCTCCCTTGAGCTCGCTTCGTTCCCAGCCTCACTCACACACCCCCACCAATTGCCCCAACTCATCTGGCTCGGCTTAACCAGCCCCAAGAGAAGACGCATAAAACCCAGTTACACCCAGTACCACCACGTACCAGTTCACGACGTGTTGTGGACAGCCAATTCCTCCGATTTACGAATTCGCCCTTCTATCCTCCCTCGATCTTCATCTCTCTCTCTCTCGCCGCGTACAAACTCCATCATCCGCGGGCCGTCCACCTGGATCCCGAGTTCTGTCGTGGCCTGGGTCACACGTCCCAGGTTGAGATCACCGAGAAAAATAAATAAAATAAAATCCATCTCTGACCATTCCCTCGTCGCTTCCATTCCTCACACCTCCCTCTAAACACACCTCCCTCTAAAAACACCCAGCCTGCTTTGACCCGAGATGTTAACTCCCTCGCCTGGCATGCGGGAGGTTGTGGGTTCGATCCCGACCTTGACGCCTGCTGTGTATTTGGAGTTTGCGTGTCTCATTCTCCGTGGTCGCGTGTATTTTTTTTCTAGGTCCTCCGGTTTTTCCCTCCACATTTAGAATCAAGATGCGTTTAGAGTATTTGGCTGCTATAAATGTCCACGTGATGAGCCACTTCGTTGAGCTATCACCCGTGGCCAGGTCGCTTATGAAAAAGAGCTATATAGCTCAGTGGGCTTTACCTGGTAATAGAAAATAATAATTTGTAATAAATGTTCAGCCCTTTCAGATGTTAATTTACGTAATTAAGCGCCATCTAAGTACATGTTAAGTAAGTTTAAGTCGTTCAAGATTAGCACATGTGTACACATATTTAAAATGCCTTGTAATTAATACATACAGAACAGAGGCTAGGAGAGTAAAATATGGTTTGTCTATAAGATGAATGGTTTCTCATAGTTCTAAAAAACATAAAATATCAGCACGGCCAGGACAATCGGTACAAATTCAGTTAAAAAGCAACATGTTCAAAAGCCGATGAAATTTAATTTAAAATGCAAACCAATTAATAAAATAATTTGAAAACAAAAAGACAATTGGCTGTACCAGACTGGCACAATAAATTCAGTGCAAAAAAATACACGTTACAAAAACATACATTGTGTTCTACAATGACACTCCGTGCAGGACCAGTTTACATGCAATGGACTTTTAGAAATGTGTGAAATGTATAAAATGTGAGTCATTGCACCAGCACACAATGTCCTTAATCGTGCGAATTATGATGTCATTACATGTCAATTTACAACAGATGTCTTCCTTGATGTCAGTCTGTGCAACACGAAGTGGAATTACAGCCAATAATTTGTGAAATCATTTTGTGCGAGTGGCGCATCACGTTCATCAGCTGGCCTATGAATCCCATCAGAGTATAAACTATTAGAGAGGTGTTAGAGGTGGTCGAGTCAGCGCTGATGAGATGCCGAATTTGTTCGTGTTTTATTAACGGCTCTCAAGTATAGGAGTACACGACTCCTATTATCCGTGGTGTAGGAGTACACGACTCCTATTATCCGTGGTGTAGGAGTACACGACTCCTATTATCCGTGGTGTAGGAGTACACGACTCCTATTATCCGTGGTGTAGGAGTACACGACTCATATTATCCGTGGTGTAGGTGTACACGACTCCTATTATCCGTGGTGTAGGAGTACACGACTCCTATTATCCGTGGTGTATGAGTACACGACTCATATTATCCGTGGTGAAGGAGTACACGACTCCTATTATCCGTGGTGTATGAGTACACGACTCATATTATCCGTGGTGTAGGAGTACACGACTCATATTATCCGTGGTGTAGGAGTACACGACTCATATTATCCATGGTGTAGGAGTACACGACTGCTATTATCCGTGGTGTAGGAGTACACAACTTCTATTATCCGTGGTGTAGGAGTACACAATTCATATTATCCGTGGTGTAGAGTACACGACTCCTATTATCCGTGGTGTAGGAGTACACGACTCCTATTATCCGTGGTGTAGGAGTACACGACTCCTATTATCCGTGGTGTAGGAGTACACGTCTCCTATTATCCGTGGTGTAGGAGTACACGACTCCTATTATCTGTAGTATAGGAGGACACGACTCCTATTATCCGTGGCGGAGTACACGACTCCTATTATCCGTGGTGGAAGAGTTCACGACTCCTATTATCCGTGGTGTAGGAGTACACGACCCCTATTATCTGTAGTGTAGGAGTACACGATTCCTATTATCTGTAGTATAGGAGTACAGATGACCATGGACAACATTGTCACGGGGTAATCCACAATTTTACTTCACTTCTATAGGGAACACAACTTGCGGACAATACGATGGAATTGCCACACGACTCCTCATATCCGCAACATAAATTGTGCACAATTGTAGGCCATTCTGCAATTAACTATGGAGGAGGGGGGGGCGGTGTGGATAATCGCACGAAAGTAGAAGACTCGGGCCACTGACAGCTTCCGCATTATTATCAAAGTTTACTATGGTCTCAGCCCCATTCACAAATAACTGCACAAAAGGCAATATGTGCATACAGTACGTTTGTTTTTCACTTACTCGGTCTCCCTGCGGATTTAACATTGGCGCTCCCGTCCCCATAGGGCATAGGGAGTGGACTACCGTCCTGGAGCGGTGTTTCTTAACCGTCAAGAGGGAGGGCCACTTTCGCCGACAAGACATCACCAGTAAGAGGGCCGCCACACGTTTGAAACCACCGGGGGTTGGTTGACCAGTGCCGGATGAAGCTAGCGCGGGGCCTGTAGCGAATGTTGAAAGGGGGCCCTAAAATGTTTTTTTTTTAAACACGTAAATATTAAAACACAAACTTTTAACTTGCATAGTAATTTTATTTTTTCATTTGCTATACGGCCAGATAATACGACAAATCGCTAACCTTAAACACCCGGTCGTTCATAAAAGTTGAAGGCGGTATAGTACTATAGTAATAGAGCAAGTGCAGAATCACTGAAACAGAATTGAAAGCTTGAAAGCATTTAGCGCGGGGCCCTTGAAAGTGCGGGGCCCGTAGCTACTACGGGCTACTACTACATAATTATGTACGGGCCCCGTAGTAGCTACTACATATGTGGTGAAGTCTAACACGCGATGTAGTAGCTACCACATATATAGCTACTGTTGCTACTAGGATAATTCGGCACTGCTGTTGACAGCAGCACGACGACGATGATGATGGGTGGTGGTGGTGTTTTCACTCTGTGTGTGTAGTGTCGGGTGGGAGGAGGCGAAAGTCAGGGGCCACACTAACGGCCACCAGGGGCCACCAGTGGCCCGCTGGACTTTGCAATGAAGAGCCACTGCACTCGACGGGCGGCACAGGGAGACGGAACCCGCAAAGTAAAAGCCCGGTGTCCTCTTGCAGGGCCGTTATCGGCATCGTGGGAACAACTGTGGTTCTGAAGACGTGAAAGCAACGTTTGTTCACCTCCATGGCTGGTGATACCATTCCACAGGTACAAGCCCCTTTGTCGATACACTGCTGGATGATGCCCTTCCTACACCGTGTGAGACGTGGCGGGATATTTAACACTTCGTCTGGCTGGTCTATGTGATGTGGTGAAGTCTAACACGCGATGTATTACGCTGCACTGGTCTCTGTAAACCCACTACGTTGCGTGTGTATATATACAAAAAATACAGCAAAGTCTGCAACACAAATGTTGTTTTTCATTCATTTTTATTTCATTTTTTAAAAATGCATTTACTGCATAACTGTTATTTACGTAACTTATTTCGACCAGGGGAAGCATCAGGAGGGATCTCTGAGGGCCAGGGATGCTACGACGATGCATTAGGTAGCGTTAAACCATCCGTAACTTCCGAGCAATTCAGATGCAGGCCATCATCGTGCAAGACGCCAAAACCCTCCCTCGCCGTCCGAATCTCCACTGCGTGCTCACAACAAACATGACATAAATATTTACAGTTACAGGCAATTCATTTAAAATTTACAGAGGGGAGTGGGGGGGGAGGTACATTTAAGATAGGATATACGAGAAATTCAACTAACATTTTAGAAGGCCCAACAACGTTCTTCTGTTCATTCTCAGCCAAAGCCACGGCTTTGTGTCACACCGCTTAAACATCTTAAGACGGTGCCGCCGCTGCAGTTCTCTCTGCGTCGCTCCCCGATGTCATCTCGCGACCACGGGGTCATCTCCACGCTGCTGTGCGCGAAGCGTCCCGACCGGCGCGCCCCCCCACTTACCCCGGGAGCCGCTTTGGAGGGTACGTGGCGCAAAACGTCGCGGGACACCGCACAAAACAACACGTGGCACGACCCGGTAAACGCATGGGGGGGGGGGGGGGGACAGCTGCGCGGCACAAACTGTTCAGCTTTCTCGTCTTAAAACTTTCGTGACTGCAGGAATTCATATTCTTTGATTATTTCGGTAAAGTCACGTAGATGGACTTTACCGAAAGAATCAAATATGACAACCGCTCAGCCCTACGCACGACTGCCCTCTGCAGTTTCAAAAGTACATTTGCCGATTCGGAGTACTTAATGCCAATTATATAACTGGATGGAGTTGCTCTTTAAATACTATTGTTTTTTCTTAAGTTTCACTTTGGCAAGGTTTTTACCGAAGGTGCAGTCTGCAATGACAGTTAAAATACAGATTTGTTTGACAATTAAATATTTGTGAAGACAAAGGTGAGAATGTGAAAACCACATTTTGTCAACGCGTTCGTGACCGTGTATTCCACTGGAAAAGATCAAACTACGCAACCCGTGTTTGATACACGCGTCGTCACAAAATTCATCGCGCGTTCCCCACTGTGTTTTCTGCTGATGCGTGCTGGGGATCGTACTACATCCTGATCAGAAAGCGACGCTTACACAGAACGAAACTGCGCTACGCAGAGTGCAACTCCTTTTATCCGCGACTATATGAACTAAAACCAATTTGTTTTTATTTGACCAGGAAAGGGCCCACTGAGCTACATAGCTCTTTTTTTTTAAAGCGGACTTGGCCACAAATGACAGCTCAACGAAGTGGCTTATCACGTGGAAATTTATAGCAGCCAAATACTCGAAATGCATGTTGGTTCTAAATGTGGAGGGAAAAACCGGAGGACCCGGAGGAAAATCCACACGACCACGGGGAGACACGCAAACTCCAAATATACAGGCGCCAGGGTCGGGTTCAAACCCACGAGCTCTTGTACACCAGGCGAGGTAGTTGACATCTCGCCACCGTGATTATTATTACTCGCAAGAGCCATCGGGCGGTTTGCAAAAACTATTATCCGCCGACCCTATTATCCATGATTCTCCACAACCCCCCACGCAAATAAACGAGAGTAAATTCGCAGATAACCACGCGGATAATGGGATCTGCGTCGTTCGTTTCCCACACTATCGTGGACAAGAGGAGTTCTACCATCTACCAGTACGACGTAGCAAGATGTGCAGTGTGTCCGGATGATGTGCGAGTCTGTGGTGACCAGCCATGGGCTTAGGTGTTTCACCACCACGTCTATTCAATACGTTTTTTTTGTCTCGCACCCAAGACCAGACACAAGCGCCACTTTTCATAATCTCTACTTTAGCAGATAAGTTAAACCGACCTCAAATATTAAGGAGTCTACAAGACACACCGAGCTAGTCTACGTATGAAAGCACATTTAAATTTTAACAACAAAAGAACACTGTCGTGTACTTTTTATTTTCTCTCTCCAAATAAAACGCGAGCAGACAAACTGTGCGAGCTGTCCACGGGTTAAAATGGTGTCAAACGAATTTGCCGTCAGAAAACTGCAGCGTGTAGTGTTCAAACACGGTTAGCCGGTAAACAACGAACGTTGGGCCAACGTTGGGTCCGCTCACATGCCAACTTTGGCCCAATGTTGCGCGCCGTTTACCGACCACCCAAAAGTAATTTTCTGTACATAAAGTTTTTTTTTGCTTGTGGCAAAGTATTTGTGCTGCTTAACATCCCCTCGCTAACGGGGCACGTGTCGGACACAAACACCTCCTCTGGCGACGATGCTCCCCCTTCCATTGCATTTCCCTACGCAAGGGGCGACCGAAATATCTCCGCCTTCACACGAGTGGTACGCTCCACGCAGAACGCGCACCCTGCAATAAATATGAACGCTGCCATGTTCTGCAGGTGTTGCTCGCTGCAATGTGCTCAGTGGTCATTGAGTCTTTTCCCTCCAGGAGTTTTTTTTGG
Organism: Petromyzon marinus; assembly: GCF_048934315.1. Classification (NCBI taxonomy): domain Eukaryota; kingdom Metazoa; phylum Chordata; class Hyperoartia; order Petromyzontiformes; family Petromyzontidae; genus Petromyzon; species Petromyzon marinus. The sequence goes on along the minus strand of NC_133710.1, from coordinate 2,201,921 downwards.
CTTGTAAGGTTTTGTTCAGAAATCTAAAGGAGAGCCGTCACCCGGATATATGTAAAATAAAAAGTATTGCGCGGCAAACCCCTCGGGTTTAGTCGAGTGCGGGAGCACATGCCAGGACAACGCAGCAGCGGCAGCAGCGGGCCACTCGGCGACGCCAACTCTGATGGGGCCCTCCTGGCACAGCTCCCTCCTAGCTAAGCCCCCATTCCTATCCCCGAGTCCCCACAGTAGCGGTCGATCTGACGGGGCTCCTTTAGTTTCTGACCACAAAAATGCAACCGAAGCGATATTCATCCATCGTCGACTATGAATGTGCATCGTTTGCCACTCTGAAAATGTCAACGCGAGATGTCGATGCGAAACCTCAGCGGGTTGTCAAGCCTCGCACAACCTCGCAGAGAGTTCTAAACGTACTTGCTTGCGTGCCGAGTGCTCTCACGGCAGACAGATAATTTAAAGCGTTTGTTTTTGCTGGCCAGTTCCGAGCCACCTGCGCCTCACCTGTTCTCGGTCCTTACGCATTCCCATATCTCCATGACTTCCAAACAGTGGACCAGTCATCGCTAAGCGTGCTACACACGTGTGCCATTGCCACACTCCTTAAAAAAAATGGTGCTAACAATCCCTTTGGTGGGGCCGACCCGGCCACCAAATGAGGAGTGCGTGACGCTGCCCGTCGCACGTGCCACTCAAATACAATGAAAACTATCAACAATATAAAAACAACGTAATCCGTGCGGTGCAGTGCTCGTATCTGTTGACAGCCCAAAGGCAGTAGTGGAAATTTCCGCATTTCCCGTGGTGAGGAAAACTATTTTCAAAGGGCGATCACTCCTGACCGATTGTAATGCGGTACTCATTTTATCTACTCCAAAATTTAAACCTAATACCTCCCCCGACTGTGAGCTGAGCACTCTGTAATAGCGCCATCCAACCGGTTATATTAATTATAATGAATTAAAAAAAAAAAGTTTTGAGCGAACGTGGACCAGCATAACTTTCGCTCGCACAAAACGCGTTGAAGACAACAATCTCACAACATCATCTTTGGTCCACTTCCTGACCCACACGATCGCCCAGAACGTCGCCTAAATATCTGCCCAGCGCAGCCCACGTTGGTTGGTAACCAGGTCGTAGAAGACAAGAGGGAGTATGAAGAATTGTGCAAGAGAACTCTTTTATCCGTCCATAATAAATAACATTGGTCGCGAAAGCCTACGTGTTCTTTTATCCGTGCCAATGTGGAGAGACTAATGTAACGGATCCTTATTATCTGCGGGGTTATCTGCTATTTTACTTTGCTTGCCTACAGTGAAAAATTATCGGACAATCGCAGATAATTGGAAGGAGACATCATCGCGATACACCACTCCCCGCTGCTCCTGACACGATTATCTGGGCTTGACAACCTGAATGCGAAATTGGAGTTGTCGCTCTGCATCTACATCGGCTGCACGAAAGAAAAAGAAGATTGGAGTAATTTGCAGCTCAACTCCTCCGATGCACAAAAAAAATGCGGTTGGAGATACGATGGTGGAGTGCGGTAGGAGATTTTGGGAGGGAGGTGAGGCCTCATAGCTCACTTTGGCCCAGTTAGGGCCCCGTTTGGATGTCGAATGGCTCCGGCTCGCTTGTAACTTGGTCATGAAACATTTAGGGGAAAAATAATCAGCAGCAGCCTTAATGTGAGGCCCAAACTGACAAAAAAACGATTACGCACACACGCGCACACGCACACAGCGCCATCCAGTTTGGGTCCAAAGCAAAGACCCCATCGCGCTTAAGGCTGCGCCGTCAATCTTCATCCTCGGCGTGGTTCGTGTAGATCCCGGCCTCCCATCGCATGGCCTTGGCGCTTTTCCTCCGAGTCACCCGCGTCACCTCCACCACCTGGCAGCACAAACGCCCGGTGTCAATCCCACGGGGGCCCCCCCCCCAACCCCCCCCCCCAACCCCCCCCCCCCGCCCCACAAGGACACCGCCATCTCTCACCCATCCCGCGATGTAACAATCTACGTAAGCACCTGCGCACGAGCCGATTCCATCGTTCCGTCTCCGTGGGCGCTCCGCTCGGACGTTTTGTGTTCCTTGGCCCACAACGCGCCACTGCTCTTGGCCATCTCGTTCTCAACTTGTTTGGAAAGCTGTTAACTGCCTCGCCTGGTATACAGGAGGTCGTGGGTTCGACGATGCCTGCTGCATAATTGGAGTTTGCGTGTTTTCCCCGTGGTCGCCGTGGATTTTTCTCCGGGTCCTCCGGTTTTTCCCTCCACATTTAGAATCAACGTCACGCGTTTAGAGCGATGATTGGCTGCTATAAATGTCCACGTGATAAGCCAATTCTCGCTGAGCAATCATTTTTGGCCAGATCGCTTCTGAAAGACAGCTTTATAGCTCAGTGGGGCTTACCTAGTAACATTAAATAATAGTTTTATTAATAAATACGTTTAGTTTAGAATTTCTTGGCGTGGTGGCGCACGTGCGCAACTCATTGCTTTGGCGGTAGGGGGTAGGTGGATCACTCATGAATCATCATCAGTCTGCCAAGTTTCTGGCAACCAGGAGATGGGAATACAGCAAGTGGGTTCTAGACAAGTCCCCATGGGTTTTTGGCTGCCGTCTTCACCTTTGTGCGGGTTCTCTCTGGGTCCTCACGATTGTGCCGACCCCATGCCCAAACTGGACATCTGCGAAAAAGAGCTTCACAGCTCATCGGATTTCTCCTTCAGTCGAAATAAAGATTAAAATTCCGATTCGTCTAGGGGCAAATTAATGCTTTAAAAAAAGGGCCAAACATTCCATTGCAAGGCCCTCCTGAAATTAAGTCTCAGACAGAAAAGTGCTATTGAGATGTTTTTGGGGGGAAAAGTCCTGCATTGGGTTGTTTGGATTATGTCATCCTAAGAAGCGTCTTGCATATGGAAGCTAACTGGAGTATCCAGAGCACACAAGGCGTTTGACATTTAAAGATCCGCACAGATGGGTTCAAGAACCCATTATTCCCAACTGCCGTATCCATGTCCATCCTGCATCCCAGGCATCTCAACGATCTCCTGCTTGGCTTCTTCTAACGCAGCCGTGTCCGACAAACCTTTTCACTACAACCTCAATCTCAAAAGGTCACCTAATCCTTCAGGTACAGAAAATGTCATTCACTGAGCAATGATGAGAAGTCTACGGTACCTCTGACGCAACTTCATCCGCAGCAAGGATTCCAGCGTACTGAAACACAACAAACCACAAACCACGTCAGTACACAGTATAAGCACTTTCTCTTTCATTAGTCCATCACTGGAAAAGCAGAGGGGTCCATGAAGTTTGCTCATTCAATAGGCATGCAACGGTGCATTCAATTATTAGTTCACGGTACATGCTCGTTAAACCGATCCCGCAGACCTGGTGGGTTCCATTGGCTCCTGGATGGGATCCAAATGCACAACCTTACAAGTTGTGAGCAGAGCACCAAAAGCAGAGTACGTGCCACTTGTCTGAATTAAACATCATCATTATTATCAGCAGCAGCAGCCATGGTCAATCCACTGCCGGATGAAGGCCTCGCCAAGCCACCACTGCCACCTCTGTATGCAGGTACGTATATTGAACTTCTTTCGCACCGTACGTTGCCGACCGTGCTTACCGGAGGTGCGTTGAATCGTGTTGTTGTGCGTAAACAACTTTAGTTTGACTTCGCGTGTGTTGTTGCAATTGCTTCGCGTGCCTGTGACCCTGGCAGCCACTAGAGGCACTACAGTCACCACGCAGGGGATTCTTGCATTGAAAATGACGAGAGGGGAAACGTTACATCCCCCCCCCCCCCGACTCATTAGAAATGTGGAACTTTAGAAATGGACCGCTCCCCCCCCCCCACCACCACCACCCTCCCAAATGATTTCTTAGTATTGGAATAATACTGGCGAAAGTGCCTCATAGCTATAACCGCTTAACCCGAGCTTTTCATGCTTTGGTGTTTGCATTGTCCTTGTACTGCTCGCCGTTTTGGCACCATTTGGTCGACAGCACTGGTGAGACAGTGCCATAAAAGAGGCCGTCCTCTGGTGCAGGCCAATCAGTTTCAAGGCAACTGCGTACAATGTCAAACCGTATTTGTTAACGCGTTTTACCGCAAGCACTGTGCCCTGTAATTAGTGTCTACAGTAAAACCTTGGATTGCGAGCACAATTCGTTCCGGAAACGCGTTTGTAATCCAAAGCGCTCGTATATATCAAAGCACTCGTATATCAGTTGTGATCAGGTGACGCTCGGCAGTACAAAGCGTCTATACGTACTACTACTCGTATTGCAAGACCCTCGCTCGCTTATCAAATTAATATTTATTTACAATTTTTGCTCGTCTTGCAAAACACTCGCAGATCAAGTTACCCGCAATCCAAGGTTTTACTGCACTTTGGTGTTTGAACATCTTAACACCACCTGTGGTTAAGGCCAGAAAAGGACACAGCACTTTTTGCTTGTTCATCATTCAATAGCAATGTTCGCCACCCCTCTTATTTGCTATAGGTTTCGAACAACGCGTGAATATACAACACGGGCGGCCGATATTGATTCCGGCCAGTAGGTGGGTGGCGGGGCTTGTGAGTGCTGGGCGTAGCGCGCACACCGGCCACACGGACAACGCAGGGGTCCCCGATGCAGGCCTGCGCTCCGTGTGAGACGCGTGTTTGTTGCGTTTTAGAGGTGTTCAATATTCATGTGGTGCCACCATCGTTCCGGAGAGCTCCCCCCCCGCGCCCCGCCTCCTAACACTGAACGTGCAAGAGATGAGTGTCATGGTTCACTCCCCTGTCGCGATTCATGGTGACAAGTTGCTCGAAGAATCCGTTCGTTTTTAATTTACGTGGCGACTACCGTTGCCTACAGTGGACTTGCAGGGCTATAAGCATCCGGTACTCACAACGTATGTGAATGTGTCATCACCGATTCTTTCGTATCGTGAAACGACGCGTCGTTACACCTCTGTTACTCATCGGCACCGCTGAGATCAGGAAATGTCGATTTTTTTTTACCCCAGCGACATGCGTTTCCGCAGACTCAATTTGGCCACCCATAAAACCAAAGTTTGCGTGATGATTTTGATGCGTCCGTGTGTCACGTGACCTGCCAGCGAGCTCTTGGGACACTTCACGTCGCCTGAAAGTGCACCTAATTTGACAAAAATGTTGGGGCGAGATCTTGTCACCCCGGGAGCACGTTCACCGTTTGTTAGAGGTTCGTGGTTCGAAAAACCGGTGGCTGCCCTGGTTATTACTGCGGGTGTAATAACGATGGAACACGCCCCGTCCGCTTCACGGTGAACTTTAAGAGATCCCGTAACGTCATGGGCAGGAGTAGGCCATCATGTGCCGGCATTGGGTTACAAATTTGCCAAATTCGAAAATTACCCGCAAATTGATCAATTGGGTTGGCACGCAACAAGCAATTAATCATCACCCCCTTCCGGCAGACTCATGCCTCTGTGTGCAGGCCAGGTGCCGAGTGACCTTGTGTCCACAGAGACAGCTGCTTCTGGGGGCGCCCTTTGAAAATGTTTGAGATGAGATGAGATGTAAAGTGCTCTCAGTCAGACACACCGTTCGTAGCCAACCGGGCTGAACGGAGGTGCGGGGAAAGGACAACAAACTAAACACAACAACAAGAAGTTCCAAAGAAATGAGTTGTCAATCTAGAGTTTAAAGGGCATAGCTCCAAGTGGCTTCCTAAGAAAGGACACCAGAGAAAAATCAAATCATTATGATTCTTGGCCAATGGTGGCGGCTGCTGCTGCTGTTGTTGTCGTTATCGTTGTTGTTGTGTGCACTCACCAAGGGGTCTTCCTTCTTCTCGCGAAGCTTCACCTTGTCGTAGTCTTTAACCAGGGACTGCATGAGACCCTTGCCACGTTTGTCCGACTCGGCGGGAGCCTGCTCCTCTGCCTCTTCCAGGGTGCGTGCGGTGGCGGGCTTCACTCGCTCGATCCTCCCTGCGTCATCGCAGTGCAGAGAGAGAGAGAGACCGGGGAGAAGACTTCATCATCAGCGTCGCGGAGATTTTGACCCTAAACGTGGAAATGATAATGTCAATTAATAATGACGACTCATCTGCAGACCTGAATAAGCATAATGCATAGCCCCGTGGTCAACACGCCATATTTATGTACGTGTGTTGAACTTCCTTGGCACCGTACGTAGTCAACCGCACCGATTGGAGGTGCGGATTTAGTGTTGGTCGTGGGGGTGTGCGACGACACTTGACCACGCTGGGCAGTGCGGGTTTGTGAAGAGGACCGCTTCAGAGATGGCTCACCTGCGCCGTTCAGCCATGGCCACGAACAGAAATGAGGTCACCGGGGGTTCACGGGGCAACGTGCCGAAACCCTGCTTGTGATGATGATGATGATGATATAAACAATGATGAATGCTGCTTTTATGATCATTTTACCGAAGGTAACGACCGATTAGGACTGCGGTTTAGAGTGCAAAATTGACGATCGGCGGGTCTGAATCCCACTTCGGAGTGAACTCGACAACTCGTCCTTCCTCTGACGTTGCTAAAACATGTACTACTTTGCGGGAGAGTCCCTAATGGATGCCATACTGTCACAACCTCCAATTAGCGCAGTTGGCTACGTACGGTGTGAAACATAAATATGTACGTGCATACAGAGGTGGCAGTGGTGGCTTGGGGAGGCCTTCATCCAGCAGTGGATTGACCATGGCTGCTTTGGGTGCTCGGCTCACAACTTGTAAGGTTGTGCATTCGAATCCCATCCAGGAGCCAATGGAACCCACCAGGCCTGCGGGATCGGTTTAAAGAGCATGTGGCGTGAACTTTTAATTGAATGCATCATTGCATGCCAAATTAATTATCAAACTTGATGGACCCCTCTGCTGTGCCAGTGATGGACTCATGAAAGAGAAAGTGCTTAGACTGTGGACTGACATACATAGACACATAACAGCCCCAACCATAGGAATGTGGAACTTCTACCACTGCTGTTATGTTGCCCCTGGTCCCCCCTCCGCCCCCCGTACCTGGCCCTGTCTTGTGCTGCTGGGACACCTCGGGCGTGGGTTTGGGAGCAGCCTCGGTGGCCGGGCCCTTCGTGGCCTCGTCCGGCGCCGGCGATGCCGCCGGCGGCGGTGACGGGGAGGGGCAGGAGCCATCGTCGGAGCTGTAGAGGCTGCGCCTCTGGGCCCGGAGCTCCTCCTCGCGCTCCTGCGACTCGCGGATCTCCTGCTCGATCATCGACAGCGTGTTCTGCTTGCGCGGGCGGAGACGGAAGCAGGGCCCCTGGGGATGCTGCGCCGGCCGAGCCGAGTGCACCTCGTCGCCCCCCGCCTTGTCCTCGTGAGATTCACCCGCCCCGTGCTCCTCGCCGCCCCTCTCGGCCGCCGCCGCCACCTCGTCGTCCTCTGCCGCGTGACCGTTCTCTGAGGGCTCGGCGTATGCGTCTGTGGGCCTGTCCTCCACGGAGACGACGTCTTCGGGCGCGGACTGCCGCAAAGCTCTTTCTCGAAGAACTTCCTCTCCCACCACCTTCTCTTCCAACGTCGCCGAAGTCACAACCTCCGCCATCGCTTCGTCAAATTCTCCCGGGCCCTCCACGGAACGCGAGCCCGCCGGTTGGCGTTCCGCGTCCAGTGCACGGTTCGCCACCTCGTTGGCGGCGCGCCAGGCGCCGACGTCGAAGTCGTTCATGGCCGCGTAGGCGTACGCCAGGCCCACCGACGACTCGAACCCCTCGAGCTCCTCGGGAAAGTCCTCCGCGTCCGTCTGCACCGCGGTTTCGGTAACGGACGCCTCCGAGGGAGGCGGGGTCGGTGGTGTGACCAGCTCGCGCATCGCCGCCACCGCCGCGTCCCGGTCCCGCGGCCACGCCGCCTCCAAACCGACCGCAGCCCCATCCTCGTCGTCCGGCGGCGCCGCGTCGGCCAAGAGCTCGGCCCTCTCGCCTTCTCGGTTTGTTTCGTCGTCTCGGTCGGTGGAATTATCGACGATGACGACGATCGCGGCGCCCCGCCTCGCTCCGCCCGGTTCGGTGGGCAGCGCAGCGTTCTTCTGCCACTCATCTGGCATCGATGCATTTCCTTTGCACATCTCCACTCGCTCCTTCCGGAGGTTGATTTCGTTGTCTCGGTCCGTCGACTTCTCTTCGCCGTCTTGGTCTTTCTCTTCGGCGCAAGGCTTCGGTGTTTGTTGCTCTGCGGACGATGCGACAGGGTCTCTTTCCTGCACAGACACGTCAATATCGGTGGATTGCTCCGTTTCGATAATTGATGTAACTGAAGGTTTCTTAGGGTCAACTTGCGTGTGTTCTTCAACTGACGGTGCCTCAACACCCACCTGCTCGCCTTCTTCAACTGACGGTGTCTCAACAGCCACCTGCTCGCCTTCTTCAACTGACGGTGACTGAACATTCACCTGCTTACCTTCTTCAACTGACAGTGACTGAACATTCACCTGCTTACCTTCTTCAACTGACGGTGTCTCAACACCCACCTGCTCGCCTTCTTCAACTGAAGGTGTCTCAACACCCACCTGCTCGCCTTCTTCAACTGACGGTGACTGAACATTCACCTGCTTACCTTCTTCAACTGACGGTGTCTCAACACCCACCTGCTCGCCTTCTTCAACTGACGGTGTCTCAACACCCACCTGCTCGCCTTCTTCAACTGACGGTGTCTCAACACCCACCTGCTCGCCTTCTTCAACTGATGGTGTCTGAACATTCACCTGCTCGCCTTCTTCAACTGACGGTGACTGAACATTCACCTGCTCGCCTTCTTCAACTGACGGTGACTGAACATTCACCTGCTCGCCTTCTTCAACTGACGGTGTCTCAACACCCACCTGCTCGCCTTCTTCAACTGACGGTGACTGAACATTCACCTGCTTGCCTTCTTCAACTGATGGTGTCTCAACACCCACCTGCTTGCCTTCTTCAACTGACGGTGTCTCAACACCCACCTGCTTGCCTTCTTCAACTGACGGTGTCTCAACACCCACCTGCTTGCCTTCTTCAACTGACGGTGTCTCAACAGTCACCTGCTCGCCTTCTTCAACTGGCGGTGTCTCAACAGTCACCTGCTCGCCTTCTTCAACTGACGGTGTCTGAATATTCACCTGCTCGCCTTCTTCAAATGAAGTTGTGTCATGGTCAACTTGCGTGTGTGCTACAACCAAAGGCATCACAACCTTCACCTGCTCGCCTTCTTCAACTGATGGTGTCCCAGAGTCAACTTGCTTGTGTTCTGCAACTGAAGGCACCGCTACGTCCACACGCTTGCCATCCTGAGCCAAACTTCTTTCAACATCTGCCTGCCTACCTTCTTCGAACGCGACCGTGTCCTGCAAATCTTTCACTACATCCTCAATCTGAAGTTCATCCGCTCCAAAATCCTCGTTCAGGCTCTCGTCGCTGCCGTTGACGTTTTGAAAGCCGGGGGACGATGCCTTCACTTCGACAGATCCCGTCCTTGTCACGGGCTCCGCCGTTTCGTCCAACGGAGCCTTCCGGCCCGTTGTGTGCTTACGCTGCTCGTTGAGCAGCGACGACACGATCATCTCCTGCTCAATGATCTGGTTGTTCTCGTCGCTGACGGAAATGAACAGCATCGGCACCTTCTCCGCGTCCGGAGTGACGTCCACAGAGATGCTCGGCGTTTCGTTCGGCGTGTCGCAGAAGTCGGTCACCAAGCTGAGCTCCGTTGAGGTCAAGCCCACGGTGTTGTTGTCGCCATCGGGAGTCTTGGTGGCAATGCTCTCCACCCCGGAGTCGAGCTCGCCGGTGGCGAAAACCAGGGCCTCGTCCAACACCCTCACCTCTCCCTTTGGCCCGACGGCGTTCACCGAACCGATCACGATAACGCTCATGGTCTCCCTGTCCGCAATGCCACTGAAGCAATCGGCGGACTCGGACGCGTCGAGGGAGGTTTGGCCCGCGAGCAAACTCTCGGATGTTTCAGACGCGACCGTGTAGTCCTCCGTCGTGGGTTCCCACTCTGCCTCCGCCGCGGCGACCTCCAACGGTTTGCCGTCGCGGTTATCCTCCGAAGTCGCGGTGGCGTTCATCATCTCCACCGCCTTGGCCACCATGGCCCGAACCATCTCCGCGGCAACGGCTTCCACGCTCTCCCGTCCGTCGTCGACATCCGCAAATCTCCCGCCCCCGCCACTGCCGCCGCCATCCTCCTCCAGATCAGAAAACTTCACAGCAGAGCCTCCACGGCTTTCAGACAGGCGATCTGATTCACTGTCAGCATCGCCCGTTGCGGCATCGTCTCCTGCCTCCCCATCAACGATCTCAATCTCCACGGCCTCCTGCTCCACGACGCAGTCTTCTCTGCCGGCCTCGCCGCTCACTTCAGCGGAGGAATCGTCCAGACCATCCTGCGTCTGCGAAAAAGCGAGAGATCCCCGATCCTTCTCCAACGACGGCTCAACGTTCGCAAGGCCGTCTGGGAGACACATGGTACCTTCCGGCCTCTCGCCTACATCGGTTTTGTTTCCACCTTCTGCCGCTTCTGCCGTGCATTCCTCCACGCAGGTAATGCCGGTGGTATTGTCTCCCTGCCTTGTTGCATCCAACAACTGCTCCTTATTGTCCTGCCCATCTGACAGTTCTGTACTCGATCCGGGCGGCTCAGTGGGCTTATCCGCAAGATTAACTTCACTGCTTTTTGGAGCTGCGTTATCTGCCCTTTCCTGCTCGTCACTCAAGACCGCAGCTTCTTCGCGCGGTGCGCTACGCTTCGAGGGCGGCTCAGCGTAATCCCCCTCGCTCGGAAGTTGCCCAGCCTCTGGCGCGCTAACGGCCGTTGCCGGCAGAGGCGCCTCGAGGCCCGTCGTCTTCTTTCCCTCGCCTTCACTCGCGCCGTTCATCACGTGCAGAGCGCCGACCTCGTGAATCAACACCGCGAGCTCCGCAGTCGATTCCCTTTGCTGATCGCCCGCGGCTGCACCCTGCGGCGATATTATTTTCTTTTCATTATCCACGGAGTCATGCAATGCTTTGAGTGACGGTTCAGTGCTCACGGTTGGTTCTTTAGTCTGGTCAGCGTTATCCATTTCAATATCACCGCAGGTTGAAGCCGTGGGCCTGCTCTCTGCATCAATCCCGGCCTGACATATTTGCGCAATCTGCTGCGAAGAATTTTCCACAACATCCTGATGCTCGACGTCCAATTCCTTAATTACGTCTACAAAAGCCATCATCACGGGTTCCACACGTTCCCCCCCTTCCTGCTCTTCTTTCCCCGGTGCTTCTTGCTCACCCGACTCGCTTCTCGCACATTCAGTGCTAGCCACCTGCCCCACCTCCGCTTCAACCCCCACGTCTCGCTCCGGCACCCTCCCCTCGGACTCGTCGCCCGCGGCCTCCGCTCTCGACGGCTCCGTCGCAGGAGGCTGCCCACCGCCCCCCTGCTCCTCCGACAGCTCCTCCGTGTCCGTTTGCACCGCGGCCTCGGCCACCGACTTGGCGGGCCGCGCGAGCGTAAAGCCCGGAAACTGCGTCGGCAGGAAGCCGGTGGCCAGCGACACGAAGCCGGGCGACTGTGGCGAGGGCAGCGTGGCGTGGGTGGCAACGACGGCGGGCGACTCGGGCGTCGCGGGCCGAGCGGAGCACGGCGGGAGCCGAGCGGAGCCTGGCGACTGCTGCTGCTGCGCCGCGTTGGTGATGTGCGCGGGGGGGAAGCCCGGCGCGTGGCTCGGCGGCAAGCTGGCGTGCGAGAAGATGAAGCTGGGAGACACCTGCGGGCGCTGCGCGGCGTGCGCGGGGAAGATGGGCGACTGAGAGGTGGAGCGCGGCGACTGCGGGGACGCGGTGCGGGGCGACGGCGGGATGGAGCCCAGCGACTGCGGCGTGAGCGACTGGTCCACGCTGGCCCTGCGCCGGATCGGGTACGGCAGCGACGACTGCAGGTGGCTCGCCCTCTCCATCATCAGGAACTGCCGACGCGCCATGGCAAAGTCCACCGGGGCCACTTCCACGTTCTCGTTCTTCACTCGCGGCTGCGGCTGCGGCGCCACGGCCGCCGAGATGGCGGGCTGAGACACGCTCTTGGTGACCTGCTTTCTGTACGGCGGCGACGCCGCATCCGGCTCCGTCCCTTCCGCCGTCTTTGGCCGCTGCTCGGCGCTCGTGACGTGGCCGCCCCAACGCTGCTGCTGCTGCTTTTGTTTCCGCTCCTGGTAGCGTCGGAGCGACTCGAGCTGCGACTCGTGCAGCGTGTCTTCCAGCGTGGCCTCCTGCGGGGGGTTCCACGCGCGAGCCACCGACGCGACGCCGCCCGACAGCGAGCCCGCCACGCTGCGCTTGGCCTGGCTCCGAATCAGCGCCTGCCGTTCCATCTCCAGCCCCTGCTTCTCCTCGTCGCGCCGGTCCTTGCGGCAGAGACGGTAGCCGCCCTCGGAATGACCGCCGCCGCCGCCGTCGTCGTCGTCGTCGGAAAACAGCTTCGAGGGCTTCCGCTCCTCCTTGCAGGCTTTGATCTCGAAGCGGGCCTCCGAGGACCGGCCCCCGGCACCAGCCGCCCTGGCGAGAGGCCCGGGGCCAGGGAGCGGCGTCTCGTCCCCGACTCGAGCGGCCGGCGTGGGTGGCGTGCCGCGAGCGCGCGTCGTCTCCGCGTCGCCCCCCGCCGCCGCGACGTCCGCAGTAAGAGCGGCACCGTCCTCCCGGTCGCATTCGTCGTCGTCGTCGTCGTCGTCGTCGGTGACCATTATTTGTTTCGCCACCAGCACCGTGTCCTCGGCAAAGTCGAGCCCGTTGAGGAGTCTGGGAGCGGGCGAGGTGGCGGCCGCGCCTCCGTTTGGCCGAGCTGCGTCCACGGACGGCGCGGCGGCGGCGGCGGCGGCGGCGGGGAGTTGGGGTCGAGGCTCGGAGGAGGAGGAGGATGCGGCGTCTGGGTGCATGGGGCTTCCCTCCATCGTCTCTTCGCGTGCGGCGCCGGCTCTGGAAGCGTCCGGTCTCACTCCCGGCTCATTCCGGGGAGGCAGCGGCCGAGTTGATCTCTGTAAACACCAGCGAACGCGCACAGAATCAGAAGTTTATTATCCTAGTAAATAGCCCATTGAGCTATACAACTCTTTTTCAAGGGTGACTTTCGGCTAGCAGACAGACGCGGGAGCAAGAGTTAATGAACAAGATGTAAAATATTAAAAAGTATAAAGTATTTCAAACCAAATGATCTGAGAAAACGTACATTCGCACCAGCATGCACAAACACACACCAGCACACACAGGCACCTAAACACACGGGCAAAACAAAGACAAAGATCCCCGTATAGCCTCTAACTGACTGTTGGGGCAAGTACTGTTAGCGAGCACGTATGAAGGCTGGAACGGTACACGAGGAGGTGGGTGGCCAGCACCACGCCCGACCGCCTTTGTATCCCTAGTGGCGATGTTTACACACCAGATACTCATTTAAGGCTGAGTCGACCTAGGGGAGGCCCAGTACCGGTTCAAATAATCGTCACTGGTGTTGGCCGTGAGCGAGAATCGAACTCGGTTCGCCGGGTTCATAGCGCAGCACGCTAACCACTACAATACCGCTCCCCACAAAACACACAGGTACACAGTGTGTTTAATCCAGTTAAAATGCATTTAAAAACACAAGATTAAAAAGAGTCAATATAGCCATACGCAAAACCTCCACTGTTGACTTGTCATAATGCTCCATTTTATCGACGCCATGGGCATATGGTCAGCTGACTTACCCCTTGACGAGGAATTAAACTCACAACATGCCCAACGTCACGTTGAGGGGTCGGTCTGCAGCGCTAACACGTTTCAGGCATAAGTAGCCGTCCAATCAAGTACATAAATGTCTCCAAGCTCCAATGGGCACTGGAGTGGCAGTCTCTCTGAGTATCCCTCAGCCAGTAGAGGAAATTCCACATTCCCCTGGCAGGGGGAGTCTATTCATAGGACAGCCACTTACGTGGCCTAGAAGGCAATGGTACCCTTTATTTGCATATGGCAATGGATTGGGATAATTTTGTTGTGGATCTGCTCGTGTGGAATAAACCACGAGCAGATGCGAATAAAAAACAAGAGGTTGTAGACATTAAAACGACTCTGATAAATTAAAACGACTCTGATAAATGTGCAATCATGCAAAAACCAGCAAAGAAAAAGAGCAACCTAAGCTGTGCAAATTCCAGTAAACTACAGTAGCATTTATAAGGTGTATGACGTCCCGTTTTTGAGGGATTATTGGATTTTTTTCAGAATCAACAGACAAAAAATGCCCATCTCTCGAAAAACATTCACGAAATCGCGTTTTTAGTACAGCAGCCGATCGGCCCTCTTAAAGAGTGTGCTCCTAATCTCAGCTCGTTACCTGTATAAAAGACACCAGGGAGCCAGAAATCTTTCTGATTGAGAGGGGGTCAAATACTTATTTTTCCCTCGTGAAAATGCAAATCAATTTACAACATTTTTGACATGCGCTTTTCTGGATTATTTTGCTGTTATTCTGTCTCTCACTGTTCAAATAAACCTACCATTAAAATTATAGACTGATCATTTCTTTGTCAGTGGGCAAACGTACAAAATCAGCAGGGGATCAAATACTGTTTTCCCTCACTGTATTAAGTGCACAATGCAAAAAGCGGCTCACAACCTTCAAGAGCACGTTTGAAGATGCTCACGCCCAGAAACAGTGTTGTGCTGTGCGCGAGAAGGAAAAGGCATTGAAGAATTATAAATAAAATAACAACCCTAGCTTTAAATCAGAGGACAGTATGTCTTCTCCGTAATGAACAAACTCACCCCTTTCTCCCACCAGTGAACGAAATTGGCCAATAGAATCGATGAGACGCATTTGGGGGGCAAGGCCAATGTCAAACCCTAGAAAAGGCACAATCGATGGCGCGCTGTTCACGGACCAAGATGCGCAGACGAAAGCGTCGTCCCTTCACATGGACGCCGAACAGAAAGGGGAAGAGAGAGGCCCCGGCGAATAGCTGCAGGATTATTTTGCGTCAAGTTGCGCAAGAGGCCCCCTCCCCCCCCCCCCCCACCTTGACGACGCGACGCCACTGCTGCGCGCGGTTTTTCCGCCGGCACGACGGGCCGTCGATGGGAATCGTCGGCCGGAATTTATTATCAATTATTTTTAGTTTGTTTTGTGTGTGGCCGCCCCGGACTTCTCTGCCTCTCCCCGAAGGCAGGAAACCCACCGCCACCCCCACCCCCCCTGCAAACAACGCCGTGCATGTTCGAGGTTGCCTGATGATGCTGACGGCGTCGCCAAGCCCAGGCCCCATCACCTCCCGTCCAGCGGCACAAGTGGGAATAGGACAGCGACCTTTTTTTTCTCTTATCCAAATATATTCGTGTTATCCGATTAGTCAAACAGATCTTTGGTAGAATGATGGTCCCTGTGCAGTATGTAAATAATTGCGTAACCCAGTTCCCCAGTGAATTTTATAGTCCACACACTTGGATTTTTTGTTGAAAAACGAGCATTCTGTCTCTTGTAAATGCATGGAGACGCGTGACTGTATGTCAAGTGCTCCTTATACCAACAGTGTAATGAGGGAGCAAGTCCCGCAGTGGTTAGCGCACTGCGCTATGAACCCGACAACCTGGCGTCCAATCCCGGCCACCGTCAACATCAGCGATGAGCGATATCTGAACCGGTCCTGGCCTGCCTCCCTCCCTCCACCCATCCGCACTGACCAGCGTCGGTCAAGTGTGGCCAAACAACCGCCAAGGTTGATACGACGTGCATGGAGTGGCCTTCATCCACCAGTGGACTGACACGAGCGCTGTAAATTAATCCGAAAGTCATCATCGTCAGCGATGACCTGTGACCTCTCCACTGCTCGTCGAAGGCGGCCGCCCCCCCCTTCCAAACAGTTATCAGCGCCCCCTCACGCACTCTCAATCCATCTCAGTTTAACACGTAGGAGGCTTTCGTGACCAATATCATCCAAAAATACGGGGTTTTTTTTTTGGGTTAGATCGCGTAAATATATAAACGTGTCGTTAAACTCGCCACCACCCGACACAGCCAATTAGTAAGGTTTGTCACGTAAACAGAACGTGCCGATTCGTCACTAGTACAGCACACCGGTTGTGTGTTGGAGAGCAAAGCCGCAACATTTACAATCCATCTCGCAGTGCACCGATCCATCTTGCTCCCGCACACGAGCGGATTTCTCCGTGCCCATCCCAGCGCGTTACCCCTCTCTCCTCGGGCTGCCAACAGGCGGCCCCCGTCTGCTGTCTCGACGTGTCGGCCATCGTCCTCCTTCTAGGGACGCGTCCTACCGAAAGACCACTTAATTTTCTCGACAGATTATTTGGTGATGCGGCTGCGTTGGCAACGGTGCACAAACGAGAACGAAAAAACAAAACGCATTCATCAATAACACTGTGGCTTTAAGAGGAGAAAAATATATAATAGGCGACGTTTCGGCAAAAGGCCCTTCTTAACAGCACTATTTCTTATCAGTCGATATGATGTCTCTAGTTCGCACATGATCTCGAAATCCAAGTGGTTACCATCCTGGCTCTTTGTGTAATTTCAACGAGAATTTAAGCAACAGGAACTTCCCTGCAGTGAAAATGTTAATATTCTGATGTGTTAATGTGACGTTGATCTGCGGGCTATCGCCCATTTTTTGGAAAAGGGAAATTGGATTGCATTTAAGGCTATGGATAAAATAAACTTTTTTTTATTGCATTTAGGTAATCGTGAAGCTGTCATGTATGCGATGGAAAAGATAATACTACTAAACGCATTGGCTAAATTAAGGTATGTGCATAGCTTTCCGTTTTATTTCTCTCCGTGTCACTTTAACGACCTTGTAATTTTTTTTTACAAACGACATCCAAAGTCACTTTCTGTAGGTTTACAACAGTGGCATTAAATAAACGTAATAAAACGTGGCAGTTAATTACGAATAGATTTCAAATACAAATGAACTCGCAAGAAGGGCTCGCGGCGACTCGTGATTCGCGCACTTTCGCCCAAGAGTGCACCACGAGTCCACGAGTCTGCAATCTTTGCTCCGGGGCTCCACCTAAGGTTGTTTCAGCCGAAAATGAACGCCTGGTGCGCGTGGTACGCTCAACGCGAGTGCTGTGGTGGTAAAGACAATAGCATGTGCTACAGCGGCAGCATTACTCACAGTCTGTACGGCTAAGTGTGAGCCGTATCTCTCGATGTAACTCAGCTCAAGCCTCCCCCGTGAATCACGTGACTTCTGTGTGAATCCCTCCACCTCTCCCCACCCCCTGTGAAAACAGACGCCGCTCCTCCGTGCAGCTCATGTACCGCTCGCTCCTTCTCTCTGCTACTCCCTCTCCTCTCTCCCCACTCATCATCATCACCATCGCCCTCTCAACCCCAACATCTTGGCCCAGTCGTTCCTTCCCCACCCCCGCTCCTCCCCATTCTGCAACCACTGCTCCTCCTGTCTTCCTGCTGCTCGTCTGGAGCGGTGCCCTCCTCTTTGTCCGCTTTGGGGACTTCCGACCTCAGCCTCCGTTCCCTCTCCCTCTCATCTTGTCCCCCCCCACCCCCCCCATTCCGCTGCCCTTCTGTGCAACCGACTTCTTACTCCCCTTCCCATTGTGTGCCACGGGTAAATAGTTTTATTTCTTTACGATAACAACAATAAGAATTTACAGCCCTTTGTCAATCCACTGCTGGACGACGGCCTCTCCATGCTGTGTCAGTTATAGGAGTTGTTTGACCATACTTCACCATGCTAGTTCGTGCAGGTTTGCTATTTGTGGTTTGTACAGTGTGTGTGTGTACATATCCATGGGTTTTCATGTATGTATGTACGGTTGTGTATAGGTATAACGGAGGTCAGGAGCGATATCTCACAACAACAAGCGGAGCGCCGGGTGGCTAAAACACCACAAGTTGGCACAGTAGGGGGCACAGGTGGTGCATATTGGCCAGTCATCTCAGTCAGTCGACCCGTGGCACCTGCTGGGTCTGCCCCGTGACTTCCTGCCAGTGGGCGTTCGACACTTCACGTGGCCTCAACGTGCACCTAGCCTGGCACAAGCGCCATGGCGACGTCACCACCACTTAGTGGCGAATGGCAGTTGTTATTGTGTAGGTCTTCGTATTTTTAGACTGATATATATACCATATATGCATGTCCGTGCGCTTATCTACGTGCCTGTGTGCACATATGTTTGTATGAGTTAGACACGTGAGTTTGTTTAAATGTCTATGTTTATATGGCACAGTAGGTGTGCAAAGCTGGTGCATTTGCTAGCCATCGCAGTTAATCAACCCATGGCACCTGGGTCTGTCCCGTGACCTCCTGTCAGCGAGCCTTCGACACTTCACGTGGCTTCAACGTGCACCTGGCCTGGCACAAGCGTCGTGGTGTTGTCATCGCCACTTGGTGGTGAATCGCGGTTGCTGTTGTTGTTTAGATGTGTATGGTCTGTATGCACCTCCGATGCAGTTGCCCAGTACTTCACAGACGTCATATGAATGTATAATTTCCCCCCATTAATGCTGTGCTACTAAAAGGGATGAGCAGTGCCCCATTGCTCATTAAACCAGGGAGACACGGGCACTCGACTTCACCCGTTCTGCACACCAAGTCATCTGGGTCGACCTCTTGAGGCCTTCATCAAGCAGTGGATTGAGCATGGTGACACAAAGACATCCCCATGTAGCCTTAACAGACTGTTGGGGCAAGTGCTGTTAGCGAGCACCTACAAAAGCCGGCACGGCACACGAGGAGGTGGGTGGCCAACACCACGCCCGGTCGCCTTTGTATCCCCAGTGCTGACGTTTCCCGCACTTCCGATTAGCACGATTGGCTACGTACGGTGCGAAAGCTCAACATACATACACATAAATGGTGTCAGGTACACATATTTAAGGCTGAGTCGAGCTAGGGAAGGCCCTGGGCCAATTCCAATATTCTCCACTGTTATTGATCGTGAGCGAGATTTAAACTCAAGTCGCCGGGTTCGTGGTGCAGTCTGATAATGACTACGTCACTGCTCCCCACTCACACGTGCACACACACAAAAACGAAGATCCCCCGTATAGCCTGACCAGACTGTTGGGGCAAGTGTTGTTCGGGAGCACCTATGAAGGCCGGTGCGGCACACGAGTGGGTGGGTGGCCAGCACCACGCCGGGCCGCCTTTGTCTCTCCAGCGGCGATATTTACACACCACACCAGGTACTCATTAGAGGCCAAGTCGACCTCGGGAAGGCCCGGGACTAGTTCAGATATTTGTCACTGGCATTGGCCGTGAGCGGAAATTGTAATCGGGTTTGCCAGGTTCGTAGTTCAGCGCACTAACCACTACGCTACGACTCTCGACAACACACACACTCACACGTGCACACACACACTCACACGTGCACACTCACACGTGCACACACACACGTGCACACACACACTCACACGTGCACACACACACTCTCGTGCGCGCGCGTAACCCTTGGCAGCGCCACCCCCACCGCCACCCACCGCCACGCAGCCCCCTCTCCTGCCAAGGTCATTGCAAGAACTCCTGCTGGGCCCGGCTGCCCGGGCTCGGACGCACGCAATGCCCCTGCTGCGTGCAAGCACTGCACACCCCACCGGCCAGAGAGGGGCTCAGGCGCCAATCCGATTGCCCGCTCGAGTTCCTCAATTGCGCAGCTTTATCCGCATTAGCGCGGCGCCTATCGCACGGGGGCCGAGGGACGGTTGCCACCGCGACACGGCAGCCGGTTTTGCACGCCAGGACTCCGCGGAGGGGCGCCGGCGTCCGCCCCCTCGCGCAGCCAGCGCCGTCGGAGGCGAGGGTCGGCGGATCCGCGCGAACCTGCGACGCTCGCAAGCCCTCTGGGGAATGGGAGGCGGCCGGGAGACGGTGGCGGGTGCGGCAAAGCGAGTCCGTGAACCCCATCTGTGGGGACCTTCCCAAGTGGCATCCCCCTCGTCGTGTCCGTGCGGTTTCTGCGGCCCAAGCGGTTTCCTTTGCATTAAAATTTAAATGGCCGCATGTTTTGCAAAACGGGATCCTCTTAAAGACGCAGCTTAATATTTAGAGAGGCTCCCTTAATAAATAATTGGATTGTTCAAAATGCAGAGTCTAGGTTTATGTTGCACATAATTTACGGGAGAAAAATCCACTCATCATTGTTATAATCATCATCGTCCTTGCCATCATCTGATCTCTCAAGCAGGAAGATGCAAATAAATGAGAGGCCAGCGGTTGGCATGAGATTGACCAGTGGCAGCGTGATACTGGTGAGATTAAGGTACAAGCGGAGGGAATTGCTTGGGTTGCTACTTTATACGTCCAGTTCAAATCATGGGTAAGGGCTGTCAGCAAAAATTCTGTATAATCATTAAAGGAAATTATCACATCAAACTGATAAAAAAAACTTTTAACAAAGGAGTCAAAAGCATTATCAACTGCCTTGTAATTGTTTGCGAATGATATCCAATGTCACTTTATGCAGGCTTCCAATGCAATTATTTCTAACAAAAAAAAAGTCGTGACATCTGGCAGTTAATTGAACGTATAATTGATTGTGGCAGGGTGCCAGGCACAGTGGGGAGGTTGTGAATTAAAATCCTGGCAAGTCCACTCAGCCCTTTCATATTAACATTGTCAATAGAACGTTAATCACACGCTGTGGGAAAACTGACAGCGTATGTCCTGTGCGGTAGACTGGTCCCTGCCAATGGAACGTGGAATTTCTACAACCGGTCAGCACAGGGCACACCAAACAGGACTGAGCACATTTCCAACAATCTGCTCGAGCGGCCAGGCTTTCATTTACCCGTTCGCAGAGCGAAGGACTGAACCGTGGGGATATATTTCACCGCTATTGCGTCAATAATTCCGATTCGACATCCGCACGCGATGTCTCACCCTCACCAATCTCTCCGCAGGATCGTCGGTCATTTGCAGTCCGGGATTGTGTCATCCCCCCACGCCACGCGGTCGGTACCGCACACCCGGACGCGGTGCGTTCTACACAGCGCCGAGATGACTCTCGCAATTAAAAAATGCAGCTGAATCCAGAAGTCTACCCGTGGCCAGTGACTTAGTTACAATCGCTGCAGATGTTCAGCATATTTGCAATACCTCGAGGACGAAGGTATGACAGCACGCCTCTGGTATATTTTCTGTATCATCTTTCAAGGAACTAAGAATAACTTCTCGAGGGTAAACGTGTGTCATGCAAATGCATGATGCTATGACCCAGTGCGAAGGACGAAAGCTATCTACGATTACCACATTAATATTTAAAAACTCAATACAAGGGTATGGTGACGACAGCTGAGATTGGCAAGCACAAACAGAAACTGTAAAAAAGTGAGTGGAATTATCATGCAAGAAAGCAATATGGAAAGTCTTTAGAATTATCTCTAGTCTCCCACTAGGCATACCACTAACTTCCTGCCATATGTAAAAACACTCTGTAACACATGCTTCCTAGATAAGGACTTGATTATATTATTCAAAGTCAAGGTATTAATTCGTGTAATAATGTACAACGTTCAGCCCTTTGTCAATCCATTGCTGGATGAAGGCGCCCCCTAATCCACCACCATCCCCCTCCATCCTGCTACGTAACAATGCATCGAGCACCGCACACGCGAGTCCACCTCATCGCTCCATCTCCTCAGTGGACGTCCTCTCGGACGCACTCCCTTTCCTTGGCTTCCAGCCCATCGTGTTGACCTTTGGCAATCACTGTCCCTTCCGGCGACGTAACCTGCCCAAGCCACGTTTAGCTGCCTGAATAAAAAAAATGCTTAAACGCCAGTTAAATAAAATATTTCCACACTTTTCTAAATAGTTTGAATAATGCCTCCGAATGATGTTCTGGATATCAATGTGTCCATCGTTCCATCTAAAGGTACTTCCAAAGTAATAATTGTGATCACAGAAATAATTGTAAATATTTGAATGGGATAATCGCGCCCCATTCAAAAGACGAATTTAGACGAACAGGAATTAAATGCCACGTGAAAATTAACATCATCCATGTGCTATGAAGAAGAGCCATTGTCCAAAATGTCGCCTATGATATGTTTTCCTCTTAAAGCCACATTCGCATTTGACGAATGCGAGTTGTTTTGTTCACAAAGTCAGTGCTGTCGACTTGGTCAATCGAGCAATGGGGCACGCTGCTTCCTTCTGGCGGTCTGAAGCCAGTGGGGGCTATTCCATACTCCCGTGGCAGGGGCCAAACGCTATATTATACACGTGTAAAGAAGTACTCAACAACTGAGCAAATACATATTTTGTACACAAACACACTCCCCTTTGAGCAAATCACCTAGAATGCACGCCAATCTCAGCGGCTGTCATAAGCTAAGAAGGGGCTGAGCCTGGATAGTGCTTGGATGGGTGACCCACCATGCATAAAAACAGGTGTCGTGGGCCGGTGCCGGCCATAGTTGTCAGCAGAAAAATCCACTGTTGTGCTGTACTATGCGCCAGCGTCTATGCTCTCTACAATTATCAACTAGCACCGACCAGCCCGTTGAAGTGTGGTGAAATAATCAGCAACCCGCACGGCGTGCAGAGGCCCTCATCCAGCAGTGGATTGACAAGAGTGCTCTACATGTGTAGAGGACATGTACGTGTTACAAAGACAACATTAAAGAACCTCCATGGAGATAGTCTTTGACAGAGCGTTGGGGTGGGAATTGAACTTAGATCACCGGGTTCGTGGTGCAGTGCGCTAACCGCTGCACTTCCGCTCTCTCCCGTGTTACAAAGACAAAGTTCGCCCGTATAGCCTTAACAGACTATTAGGGGCAAGTGCTGTTAGCGAGCACCTACCGCTCCCCACTCTCCCGTGTTATGCACACATGTAAACAAACGTGTATAATTCATACGAACCCAATGTACACAATCAGACACGTGTAGAGAAATGTGCATTTATATACCTGCGCGCATGTTCAAAATACAAACACACGTTTGCATGCATACACACACAGACACGAAAGGAAACACAACTTCAAACAAATCTGCACTAACCAATATGGTGAGTTATGGTTAAAAAAATCTACATGACTGACACAGCATGGAGAAGCCTCTATCCAGCAGTGGATTGATAAAGGGCTGAACATTTCTACTATATTAATATCACTCTAAATTACAATTGCTATACTACGTAATTGGGATTATAAACATAAACCATCACGCCCGGCTGGCAGACTCATGCCCCAGGTCACTCTTGCAAATGAGGCTCGTCCCGGTCTCTGGAGTGCTCACCTGGCTACACAAATGAACTTGAAACTCGCACTCACTCAATCATTTACCTACTCACTCATCATCATCTTACTTACCCACTCACTCAGTGACTCACTCGTTCATTCACTCATTAGGTCACGCTTGCACACCAGACTCGTCCTGGTCTCTTGAGTTTTCACCTGGATAATTGTCAGAATAAAGCTGAGATTACTGTATCCTGATGAAAATCCAAAGCACTGACCCTGCACGGTGAAGTAAGTTCAACAATCCCCGTGACCAACACGCAGCTTTGAGAGACCTTTGTCCGCTAGTGGATTGAAAAAGGATTGAAAGTCATTAACCGTCGACATGAAAAAAACGTATAAAAACACTCAAGACTTCATAGAACTTGTGAGAAATCAGCACGTCGAGGGGCAGGATATGTTCGCACCAACAGACAGTACCAGGAAACAATAAGTGATGATGATGATGAGTAAGTGATGATGAAACAATAACGACGTTTCAATACTTCTAAGATGACTTCAATACAACCATCTCTATAACGCACGCCCAACCAGCAGCCAAACACGTACACGAGTCTTAAACAAGAAGACAGTAAATTAGGCCGACGTATAAAAGTGAATTAATGAGAGCGACGAATACTCAGTAAACCTGCAACAACGTTCGGCCAACACCGGCACGTGGCCACAACCATCGGTCCAACGTTGTTCACCCAACGTTTCACGTTTGCTGGGCAATGATCTGCTGTTTTGCCGCAGGTAATTAAACAAATTAAAACCGAGCGATGCTGTTAGGGCGCTGCGGTGGCGAGATGTTAACTACCTCGCCTGGTATGCAGGAGGTCGTGGGTTCGATCCCGACCCTGACAACCTGTATATTTGAAGTGTGCGTGTTCTCCTCGTGGTCGCGGATATTTTTCTCCGGGTCCTCTAGCTTTTCTCTCCACGTTTATGATCAACAAGCACACACGTTTACAGTATTTGGCTGCTATAAATTCCCACATGATGATGATAAGCCACTTTGTTGAGCTATCATTTGTGGCCAGGTCGCTTCTGAAAAAGAGCTCTATAACTCAGTGGGGTCCATACCTGGTGAAATAAAAAAAAAGTTAAATTTAGTTTAGACTTGCAAATCGGAAGGGCGTGAGTTCAAATCCCAGGCAGGGGTTGCCTCGGCCCACGAGTTGTTGCTCTGGAAACCTGGAGATCGTTGATCGATGTTCGGTCGCCAAGATGATGGCACTAATTTGTGACTTCTCACTCAACAGTGGGCCGTGTGAAGGCTGCCATCGTCTAGCCCCTATCATCTCCCCCCCCGGTATCTTGCGATGTGAAATGCCCCTTCCACAGGAATGTGGAATGTCAACCACCAATCCGGTCAAAACGGAGGCTGTAAAATGAAGATGAGTATCACATCACCATCGTTTCACTTCAACTTTTAGCATAAGATTCGTAATTATTTATATTTTTTTTTACTATCTATGGAGGCTTGCTTTTGATAAGTAATATTTTAAAATACTTTTTTTAAAAACACGCTTTAATGAAATGTACCGTACGAGTAATGGAAGAACTCCATGACTCCAGGAAATGGGCCCTAAGCTTGCCATAAAGTAAGGGGCCCATGGTGATTTACAGCCAACGTCAGTTGAGCGTGGACAATAGACCCAAGCCGAAACATAGCATATAAAACATGTTTAAAAATAGATATTTATAATTTTGTAATGATAGAATATAGTATTGTCATCAGTATGACATAAGTATACCAATTTTGCTGTCGATACCACATTGAGGAAGTGGGTTAAAATTGAGTTACAATATTTGAGGATACAACAACAGAGTGAGTTAATAGAAAGCGTGTAAAAAGATTGTTTACAAATATATTTTTTATGATAGAATATAGTATTGTCATCAGTAAGACATAAGTATACGAAGTTAAATATAAAAGCGTATCATAATAATGACGCCGGCGACAACAATATGTCCTACTGCTGTTGCACGTCGCTTCACAGATTCGTCAAGGCAATTCGCCTTTTGCAACCCACAAAAGTGCGCAACTATTTAGGTGGCGGTTTCCTTTTACGAAATTAACCAAAACGAGCCCGCCGCGATTGTTGTGTGCTCTCAAAGGCTGTCCCCACCACCGCCGCCGCCGCAACGGTACAAACAAAACAAACGATTTAGACCGGACGCAGAGGGCTTTTACCTGTGCGCCTTGGTCCCACGACTGTAGCAGGACCTCCCAAGGGGACTGGTATTTAAGTTTTGGTAGAGACATCTCCGTCGTGAGCAGCGCCCTCCCCGCCTCTCACAACGCAACACCGCCCGACATTTGCTGCCTCCCCTCGATGGGCCCACGTGAATCGCCAAAGAACGGGCCACAAAAGTAATAAAATAAAAAATATATATAAAATCTGTCGCCCGTTTCCTGCCGACATTCACGAGAAACGCTGCAAGTCGCCCACTTGCTTTCTTTTTTGTTGGTTTATTTTGCGTCCGAAGGGGGGGTGTTTTTTATACATATAAATATACGTAAAAAGTAAAATAAAAACGCGAATGCATCACGCGCGCCGCCGATTCGCCCTCGATCCCGTAAACAATTCTTCTTGCGGCTTAAAACAATTTGTTGTTGTGGCGCCGCGCGCCTGCGGCCTTACAGCCGGCGAGAGTCACCGGACACTTTTGCGATGCGCATTCATTATTCAACCAGCCAAAATGGGTTTACATTCTCAACTAAAAACGGGCAGTCGCCCGTCCCCATGCACAACACATTCTCACGACACAACCGCGCGGGGCCCCGCTGTCAGCTGCCCCACCATCACCACCACCCACCCCGCCGCCGCTCCACGAAAATTAGCGAGCTAAGACGATAACGAAATAATCTCGCAAAAGCCACAAGGGGCATTGCTTCGTACGGAACCTTACGTGCGTCTATCGGCTGTTCTCCTTCACACACTCACACACGAAGGGTTGTGTGAGTGTGTGTGGGGGGGGGGGTAGAGACCCCCACTTCTTTGTCTCGACACCACCACCACCACACGGCGTTCCATTCTCAGCACGACCTTTCAACTCCTGTCGCCATAGGGACGTCGCCAACCCAGAGAGAGAGAGAGAGAAGGGGGGCCCCCCCTTCTCTCTCTCTCTCTACAATCTCAACACCCCCCCCCCCCCCCCACAGAGCTGATCACATTTCTTAATCGCTGCTCAACACAACGGGGACAACTTTTTTGTGTCGAACGCAAACCAAACAACAACACAAATATATATATACCCCGGTAAGTGTCGCGGGTTCCCCTATCCCTGGGGAGGGAGGGGAAGCACGTTGCCACGGCGGGGGGTTACAGTGTGGGCTAGAGGGAGTTAATGTTTTATGTTCTTTATACGGAACTGCTACGCAAGCACGGAAGGGTGAAGTATGGTCAAAGGACTGTCCCCGCACCGGGACTTGTACAGTGCGAGGACACCCTCAGCCGGTAGTAGTTTTTTGAAAAAGGGTCTCACATGTATACAGTACACTTGTGTACACACGTATACGTGTACACACACTGTGCACATGTACACAGTGTGTGCACACAGTGTGCACACGTATACGTGTGTACACAGTGTGCACATTGTGTACACACGTATACGTGTGTACACAGTGTGCACATGTACACGGTGTACACACGTATACGTGTACACAGTGTGCACACGTACACAGTGTACGCACGTATACGTGTACACAGTGTGCACACGTACACAGTGTACACACGTATACATGTACACACGCCTGCTGTGTTATGGGATCCTCGCGGTGTCTATAAGAACTGCACCGTCGACGATGAATAATGATTCGTGAACGATATCGAGAAATGCAGCATCTGAAATGTCTCCCACTTTTCAACAGTTGGATGATGCTTCTAGATTTGAAGCTTTCGTGACTGCAAGGATCCATACTCTTTGGTTCTATTCGGTAAAGTCACGTAGGTAAAAAAAATTAAACTAATTTTCAATGGTACAGTAATTTTTTTCAAGTACTGTAGTGGTATCCCAACTTTCACAGCTGCTTATTTCTCTCCACTCCACTCACTCCACTCCACTCACTCACCTCACTCACTCACCTCACTCACTCCACTCACTCCACTCACTCACACTCCACTCACTCCACTCACCTCACTCACTCCACTCACTCACTCCACTCACTCCACTCACCTCACTCACTCACTCCACTCACTCACTCCACTCACTCCACTCCACTCACTTACTCACTCACCTCACTCACCTCACTCACCTCACTCACTCCACTCACTCCACTCCACTCACTTACTCACTCACCTCACTCACT
Organism: Petromyzon marinus; assembly: GCF_048934315.1. NCBI lineage: Eukaryota > Metazoa > Chordata > Hyperoartia > Petromyzontiformes > Petromyzontidae > Petromyzon > Petromyzon marinus. The sequence continues at coordinate 2,174,390 of NC_133710.1, read as the reverse complement.
CCACTCACACTCACTCACTCCACTCACTCACCCCCCCATGCTGGTCCGTCACGGTCCCCACCCGCTCCTGGTCCATCATGGCCCATGCACCTCCTACGTACATCATGCTCATTTCTATGCTAATTCCTTTGTCAAAGCGTTTTGCTTCCTCCCACACAGCTTAAAGGACGCGACCTGGGCTTGGCTGTTTTCACTCCAACGCTGTCCTCATGACAGCACGGTCCCTTCACCTGATGAAGGCCACTTGTGTTGTGGCCAAAACGTCGTGATTTTTGTTATTTTATTTTTTACCTATGTGACTTTACCGAATAGAACCAAAGAGTTGGATGATGCTTCAAATCGAGACAATTTCACCGCTTCAAGTAAAACTGCTGCTGATGAGTCATCATCATTGGCCGTGATCGATCCACTGCTGGATGAAGAAGGCCTCGCCAAGTCATTGCGATCCCAACAATCCACCTGGCACCTGCAACATGAGCCGACTTCATCGCTCCATCTCCCCAGCGTGGACGGACCACTTGGACTCGTTCCTGGCGTGAGGACAGCGGCCTCCCCCGCGAAACGAGCAACGCTCATCGCTTGTTAGCAAGCCCTGAACCTGGGGTGTAAATTCCACATTCACACGGCAGGGTCCAGGTACATCCATAGAACGCGCCTCCCCCGTTGACTTGCCAACGATTGAACAACCCATTTAGTTTGCGTGACAGTACGAAGGAAGGCAGGCAGGGGGGCCGCATGGGCACAAATCACGAAACAAAAACTCGACACGTTCGGTCAACAACACTGCGCCAAACGGGGAAAGAATCGTGGACGTGTAAAGAAGGGGGCAACGGGGTCGGTCTTCTTCACAGCAGAGACAGAGAAAGACCGCGTTACCGTACGAACGAGTGGCTTTTTTACAATGATGCACGCGAGCCCAAGGATCATTTTGTACGGGTCAACAAAAGGGAACGGGACAGATGAAATGCAATAGGAAGTAAGCGGAAAAGGATGGAGATGGAACGGAGAAACTTGTGCAGAGATTCACGGGGGGGGGTTGAGGATGAGAGAGAGGAGGTTGCATCAGGGCGGTGGGGCGTGCAAGGGATGAATGGGCCGGTAAGAACCACCAAGCAGCAGGATTAGAACTCGCAATGTCTCGTCGCGAGTTTTCACAGACTGTAGGGGGCAAGTGCTGTTAGCGAGCAGCGCCTATGAAGGCACGGCACGGCACACGAAGGGGGGCGGGGTGGCCAACACCACGCCCGGCCGCCTTTGTCTCCCTCGTGGCGATGTTTTTTTTTTAACGCATAGCACCGGCTACTCAATTGGAGGCCCAGGTACCGGTTCAGATAATCGTCACCGGTGGTGGTGGTGGTGTTGGCCGTGAGCGAGAATCGAACTCGGGTGGCCGGGTTCGTAACCGCAGTAACAGCAGCCTGCCTACAGGAGGAGGCCTCTGTTGCCTGCACTGTGTGTGTCTGCATTTTTATTGCAATGTTATTGTTCGTGAACGTATTTCCAACGTTGAATTGCAATCTCTTGGTGAGAAAGACGATTACTGCGAATCAAATTACCCGTTAGTTTTGCCAACCTGAAAATGTAATTTATGGGAGTATAAATAATGACAACTCGTGAAACCTTTCCCTTTCTACCTGTGTATATATCCATACATAAATGTGACTCTCTTAATTTAAGCATTAAATGTCTCAATCCACTGCCAGATGAGGGCCTCCTCAAGCCACGTGGGTCGTCATTTGACCATACTTCACCACGCCGGCCAGCGCGGAATGTTGAAGGCAAGGGAGCAGATATGGGGAGCATAGAATCACGGTACAACAATTGATCATTACAGCACGGGCCCTGTCAGCATCCCTGCCCCGCAGCCTCCGATAACAACCTGGCATGCATAGTGGTCACCAAATCCAAAGATCTAGGCTTACACCTCATTAGCTTAAGATCTGACGAGATCGCAAACTTCAAGGATCATTCGGTCACAGGCGATGTGCGGTGATGTCTCAGCCACGTGGGGGCTCCAGCCCCGTGCTGTATTCAAGCAATGCTTTGCGATGTGACCACGCAGCATTACACCGCCACATCACTCAAACTTAGGCCAAGCCAAATTTAGAGCAGAACCGTATCTAGGATGTGGTTTTGCTTCATTGCGAAGCCACTTTGGCCCAGTCAGGTTGAGAACCATTAGCTGGCTGCACTCGAAAACGGTTTTAATAACTTGGTTGCTAAATCCTAGATTGGAATCCAGTGGCTGGCTCAGTGCTGCTGTCCCTCCCTAAGCCAGCAAAGTCTCATACAGTGCAACCTTAATAGACAAGGGCACCCAAAGCTGCCCGAATCCGAATCGCCGGTGAATAATTGAAATCGGAGAGGTAATGCAGCCACCGTCATCCCTGGACCTGCGGGACGATGCTTCGACTGCCCGAGGCCGGCACGGAAACATTACGTCCAAACTCAAAAATTACGGCAAATATTGACTCTGTGCGTGTGCGTGCACCCAAAAAAGACATTCTAACCCGCAGATGGGCCTTATCTGACAGTGCTGCCATCACACATTTTTTTTGAATGCACAACTGCATTGTTCCGCTTAACCGGATGGGGGTTACGCTCAGGTGAGAAGAGGCGAAGGGCTTCGAGTTTAAAAAGGTTAAAGTTGACATTGTCGTGATCAATTTCCCACCGAGGAAGATACAATAAGTACCACCCTGTGGTCCCAGCACCACTTGGTTGGAAGTCAACATTGGCTGTCCGACGATAAGAATTGTCCTCAACACAGGAATGTGGAAGTTTGCAACGCTCAGAACCGCCAGTGAAAATCAACACTGCTCAACGATCGTGACTGACCTTTTTGTTTTACTTTACCAGGACGTCACGCTCTGATAAAATACCGTTCGCCTGAATTGAATTTCTAACAATATAATTTAAACTTGTAACACGCCACTGCGCAGTGTACGCTCACTCTCAAGGAGAGAGAATAACCCAGGGGCGAGAGGACGAGCCACAGCCGAGCGGGAAGGCAGCAGCAGCAGCCACGCGGTGGTGTGCCAACGCAACCAACAATTGCCGAAGCTCTGCGGTCCTCTATATTTTAAGGTGTTTATCGGCCAATTAACGAGTGCTTGAATGTAGTAGGAGGAAACCGGAGTACCCGGAAAAAAAACCCCACGCGTGCGAGGGAGAAGCACTCGATCCCGTACAGACAGAGCAGGTGGAGTCCACATTTCTGCTGTCACCGCCTTCTCCTTGTGAGCCAGGGGAAGGGAGTTTCAACAAAATGTGAGATATACCAACCCTCACCACTACAGTCCTGGATTACAGGCCATGTGCATAGCCACCATAACCCGGCGATTACAGGCATGAAACACCACCCAGCTCACTAACGCAGCGGTCATCCTACGGGGGGGGGAGGGGGGAGTGGTGGGGGAGCCTGCACCCTGCCACAGGAATGTGGAACATCCATGGCTGGCTTAAGAGCTGCAAAAAGCGACGATGAGCAGAGACACGCCAATGCTTTTGGTTCATAAGACACGTCGAATCTGAATAGCTGCGTGGTGGTTGTTGTTAATCACGTCGATGATCATCATTAATGATAGCCACTATTGGACACGTGACAAATTACCCACGCGTTAAAGATTTAACCTCAGCGATTTAGAGTGCGCCATTAAGTAAACGCTTTATCATATCTTCGCTTGTGGCATCTTAATTCGTAGCATTAAAATGATCGACCGGTGTTACATCACGTGGTCGCTTCTTCAAGGTGTATATTAACACGACCCACGAGAGCCTATTTTGAAAATCTCAAAACTGAACGTGCAATACAAACTTTCCGTTGTTATTTTTATTTTTTATCAGCTCTGGGTGTTTACTGAAAAATGCATTGAGAACCCAGTCGTGAGTGTTATTTAGTAAGGCTGAAACCATCCACTGTCATCACAATTAAATTCATTTCCACAACTCAGTCATAATTCAATCCAATAATTCCTTGTGGCTGAAGGGGTCACGTTAATCAATTACACACAACTTACACAAATCAAAACATAGGATTACTTACACGGCTTACGAATAAATATCAATCGATACGTCTGCTTATACCTCTAAATGTTAGGGGCATTATGAAGCCAGGGTTTCCTTTCATACGTTTGTCTCTGTGTTCATATCACGGGCGGTGGTGGCTAGGCACGTGGCCTGCAACCAGCACTGTGCAGGCAGCAAGCGGTGGTGTATCGCACATTACACGCAAATTGCTTGCCACAAATGTGTTTGGGTGTTTGGGTGATTTGTTTGCCTTTTCTTGTACTTTGCACTACTGTCGTGTTTTTGTGCTGTTTGTTGTTGTAACGTTCTTAACCACCCCTCCTGGACATCTGTGAAAAAGAGCTTTATTGCTCATTGTATTTCTCCAGTTTAAATATTGTGATACTGAACCACAGTGGCTTGCTCATCTCGTCCATGAACATAAACCATCACGCAACATCCGGTCATCCTCGCAGCGGCTTTTGGCAGGCCATCGAACAAAGGCGGTTACGACTTCACGCTCTTTCAGATGCGCTTCTGTGGCCGTCTGGAACGCTCTTACTTCCGATAATAACAGGAAGCCAATGGGTCTATGCACCTTTACATCTAGATTTTAAAATCTCATTGCATCAGAACCGCTTTTTGTGTTTAGTCCGTTGTCCGTCGCCCGTCGCCCGCACCTCCGACTGGCACGGCTGGCCTTACGCACGGTGTGAAAGAAGTTCAACATACACACGTACGTAGAGCAGCGGGGCGATAAGATGAACTCCGCCAGCACCACAGATGGCACCGATCCCCCAACTCCGCTGCCTCGCCACAGCTAACGGTGGAGTCGCCCAGGAGTGCACGCTCAGCCCTTTGTCAATCCGCTGCTGGATGAAGGCCTCCCTCAGGCTGTTGAGACTCGGAGCCCTTGTAATTACTTGCCATGTTACGCCGGTTTAAATGAAATGTTGTGTTCATCATTATCATCATTAATTGCTTTCACGCTAGAGGTGTAACAATTCTCCCTTGGGCAGAAACGATACATTTGATTTGTTTGCGATTCTAGGGTCACAATTACATTTAAAAAAATCTATTATTATATGTTTTGTTACATTGTTGTGAATGTAGTGGCCTCTAGTGGCTGCAGGGGGAGGGGTGGGACGTCATGAACTGGATTTCATAAAACACATTCCGAATGTAAAAATTAAAGCTCCTTGTAGGTACGAGGCATATAGCGATAGATGTGTCATGTTTAGCAATCCATGTTATCTTATATTACCTTGTTTGCCCGTCCTAGGACGGAAGCTGCAATATTTACGATTTTTTTTTTTATCAGAGTATAATTGTATCTTGTGTAAAAGTAATGGCAGTGAATCCTGCACGAAAGAATGTCATCAAACACTTCACTGCATTTCACTATAACACTGTATTTAACTGACCAAATTGTTCAAATTCACTGCTCTGATACTTTATTCTCCTCTGCTTTCGCTCGCTGGGGTTGAAATCAATTGGAATTCGATACAATATCTGGAAAATCACCGAGAAATGTCTATTTTATGATAATTTAGAAGCATAAATTAGACTTACCTTTTTTCTCAAGTGCTGAAGAAATAAATAAAGACACCAAATGTATTTATTTGAATCACTTTAAATAAAGAAACGTCAAACTTAATGCGAATTTGCGAAAATATATATTTCCGCACGACCTTCTGCGTTAGTGTAAAAATCCACCCGCTCATGATTATTAATGGGGGGGGGGGCATGTGGGGTGACGTCAGACGTTCATGATTATTAATGACGGGGGGGGGGGTCCATGTGACACAGACATTCTTGGCTCATTATAATAGTAACTAGCCTTTTGCCCGTCCAAGGACGGGTGTATTTCAATAAATCTGAAACTTGCAAGCGAAAATCAGACCGCGACGTGATATTCAATGCATCAATTCGTGTGCAGTTTGTAAGGGCGCGGTGACACAGACCTATTTCATTTAAAGGTTATAATCCCTTGTTCATCATGACGTCCTTTTTAATTCTGTGTCTCAACAGCGTTACGGAGATCACGTGACGTGAGGGTTCTGCCTTTGTAGTGAGGGTTGTGAGTTGACGCTGAGGAGGGGGAAGGAGGCACCTGCCCCCCCCATGTGGAGTGACGTCACCCGCTAATTATTATTAATGGTGGGGGGGTGTCCATTTAGAAGACGTCACCTTATAACGACTATTAATGAAGGGGGCTGTTCGACGTGGAGTGACGTCACGCGCGGGACACACAGACATTCTTGGCTCATTATAGTAGTAAATAGATAGATTTATATATAGTTCCTTATTCAAAGGTGCTTTACAATAATGCAATTGTAAAACGATGATAGTGGCTGAGATGAAGAGCGGGGGTTGTTAAGAGTGATTGTGTAGTCATGGTGACAAGGGAAGAGGCAGGGGATGTTAAGGAGGGGTCGTGATCAGGGTAGGGGTTGTGGTAGTGATCGGGGTTGGGATAGTGATCGGGGTTGGGATAGTGATTGAGGTAGAGGTAGAGATAGGTGTAGTGATGGGGGTAGAGGTAGGGGTTGGGATAAGCCTGATCGTAGCTGGGGAGTGGGGACAGGGAGTAGCAGGATGATGATGCTGCTGCTGCTGTGATAGAAGAGATGGAGGTTGTTTTAAGGGAAGAACGGAAGCGGGCGAGTGAAGCCGATTGTGCTCGTTGCGACTTAAGCACAGTAGTATATGCAAATTCGTTGCAATTAACGTTCGGCTGGGCGACACGATAACTGGGTAAGCACGCTGTGCTTTTTTATCTACGATCAGTCACTGAGGATTAGCGATGGCGTTAATTAAGAAAAAGATCTTGGGCGATAAATAACGGTGCGCTTGCACAGGACAACGGGGAGAGATCTTCACAGCAGATGGTGATGGTGTTGGTCGTGGTGGGAACTTTGATGCCGACGGGGATGCAACGCACAGCCTTGTTTTACCACCGTTAAAAACCACGTCGAAAAATATATATAAGATCACAAATGTCTCCCTGCTCAAATGAGCCTGGGGAGGTGCCCATCTCAATTTGTGACACTTAGCCAGAGGTTACAATTCCACATTGCCATGGTAGGGGCCAGTTACACCAGGAGACAACTACCGCTCACTTCCTGCAAAGTAACAATCACTTCATCATCCCTGGAAAAATGATGGGCTAAGTGGGTCCACAAGCGAGATATGAACTCGCAACCTCCTCCATATGGGTCAAACACTCTATCCACAGATGTGGTGAATAATCGAAATAATAATGTACGGCCCTTTGTCTATCCACAGCTGGATGAGGGCCTCCCCTATACCGTGAGGGCTGTGGGGATTTATGTGCCCAGACTTCTCCACGCCGGTCAGCGTGGGTTCAGCTGGGCGGTGGTGGCTACGCTGCTGCACGTGGCTGCATGCAATCCCCCAGTGTGGAGGCGGCAGCAGCGAAGGTTGGCGAATCACCACACAGATGTCGTGACAATCCCTTCCCGTGGGCGTCGAGCAGCAGTCATAATACCCTGGCTCGCCACGAGAATGCGGTACAGTAAAAATGTGGAATCCACCTATGTCTGTCTGTATGGGATAGAGTGTTTCCCCCTCGCACACGTGGGTTTTCTTTTGCGTACCCTGGTTTCCTCCCACATGTAAGCACTAATTAATTGACTGATAACACCTTCATATATAGAGGACCGCAGACCTTGGGTAACTGTTGGCATCGGCTCACCGCTTGGCTGCTGCCTTTCTGCTCATCTGTGGTTCTTCGCACCTATACTGTGCAGGACATTACAAGCGGAAATTAAAATTATATTGCAAGATGCTGACATGCGGTGTGTAAACCTGAAGTTTAACCTCACAGCCGGGCGAACACCGAGTGTGGGAATTTCGCTGCGGCATCAAAGGCAACACACTCTGCTGAATAATCAAATATTTTGGGGTCACCCGCGTTACTTGATTCAAAGTCAGCTTATCTGCAAGGGATGTCCGCTCAGGAAGAAATATTCCTTCACGAGAGTCGAGCAGAGGACATTGACCATTAGGTCGAGGAGGGGGGAGGAATAAACGCTGCACGCTTGTAAGGCCGGATGGGGAGCGTGCACATGTTAGTGCCTGTACCTGCTACGTAGGTGGTGCAGTGCTCACGTATGTATGTTGAACTTATTTCGCTCCATACGTAGCGAACCCAAACACAAAATGCAGTTCTCAATAAAATTAGTATTTAATCTACATTTAAACGTGCACAGATGCAGTGGCTTCCGGATATCGGAAGGAAGAGCGTTCCAGACGGCCGCAGAAACACGTCTGAAAGCGCCGCGCGATGCGGCGACCGCCGTCCTTTTTTTTTCGATGGCCAACCAAAAGCCGCTGCACTGCGAGGCTGACCGGAGATCACTTTGCTCGGATCCCATACGCCTGCGTTTGATCCCTGTCCATGCACAACGTCAGTGGCGGGCGGTAACGGAACCTGCCCTGATCGTCCCCGTAGGTTGACTCGGCAGCCGTCAAACGAGTGCCTGGTGCGGCTTGTAATCATCAACTGTGGGGAGACAGAGGCGGCCAGGCGAGGCGATGTGCACATCACTCCCTTTAGGTGCTGCGTCAGCATTAATAGGTGCTCGCTAAAAGGACTAGCAAAACTACGGTATTTGTTTGTGGATTTGTGCGCATTTCGCAGTAGTGGAGGGGTGGGACTGTCGTGGGTATCACACAGCGCCTGCATACCCGGCGACCCGAATACAATTCCTGCTCACAGCCAACATTGGTGACACATATCTAAACCGGTCATGGGTCTTCCCTACGTCAACTCAGCCTGAAATGAGTACCTGGAACAGTGCGAAAACATCATCACGGTGGGGACGAAGGCGGCCGGCGGAGGTGACGGCCACCCACCCACCCACCCCCTTCATGTGCCGCGCCAACTTTAATAGGCGCTCGCAAACAGCATTTCCCCCGAACAATATTTTAAAGGATGCAGGGAGATCTTTGTCTTTGTTACACAATGTACGAGACAAACAGCCCTGCTGTGGCCAGCCAGCTGGGTTAACATGGAAGCCAGTAAGGGCGAGTTTAGGCTGCACAACACCAACAACGTTGGACGATTAACCTCGGACGACCTTCCTTAACCCTTAAAGAGTTGAAAACTTGAACACCACCTTCAGAAAAGTCACAATGTCCTATGAGCCGATTTGCACTGCAAGGAAGTGTAAGATATGGCTTTTCGTTGAACACTGATTAATGTTTGCAATATTTTTAATTTCTCGTGTGATTCAGTGTTCACGTTTCTTTTGATCGTGTCACGTTGACGACAACCCAGCGGGGGGGGGGGGGGGTGTTGCAAATGAGACTCATTCTGGTCTCTTGAGTTCTCAGCCGGTTGAATAAATTCCACTTCAAACTCTGCCGTCCCACTGTAGGAAAAAAAGAGAATCTCCACCAAGGCAACTGAACATATATACGGCGAGTCTAAAATGTCGGTAGATTTACAACCATGGCAAGACCAACCATAATAAACAACTGGATTTACGGACGTGGGATTTATGTTCAATGTGGAAACAAAATGGGGAAGAAAAAAATATTTGCTCAACCGAAATTTATGAAAAGCTGACAAGGGAGTTTTAAAAATGCTTGATGACATCGTTATTTTCAGCTTTTGCTTACAATTCAACGTTTCAAAGATCACAGAGATGTAATTTCAATCACAGGGATTAGTGCAAAAAGAAAATCTGCTTACATCCGCCACTCCTTGCCGCAACCGCTCCCTCTGCTCATTCTGCAATAAGCAATTGGGCAACGCTCACCTTCCATATCAGCAGCCTTGAGCTAGCCAGTGTGCGGAATTCCACATTCCTATGACTTTGACCAGGCTACACTGAGCATCAACTGTTGACGTCTCTCAACGTGGCAGTCGTACTCACCCACGTCCCAAATGAGATATATTCAGGACAACACCTCCGATTAGCACGGTTGGCTACGTACGGTACGAAAGAAGATACACATACATACATACACACACATAAAACGTAAGAGGATATTTTCTATTGGGCCAACGATGCGGTGAACGGCTTTTAGGCTCGACTCCCGCACGGTAACAATTTGCGTGAAGACATTGTGTTCACCACACGCTTTTAGACCGTTTGGCTGCCAAACGTTAAGCCACTTTCGTTGAGCTGGCATTTTTGCGGCCAGGTCGCTTCTGAAGAAAGCGCAATAATAGTCACGTGGCTTAACAAATAAGCGAGCCATCGTCGAAGCCACCGCTCCACCGCCGGCGGCTGCGTCTCTTACTCGGAGAAAATTGCGAAGCTGACACAATTAGTAAAAATTCGATTCGGGTTGTCCCCTCGTTGTTCACGAACTTGCTGTCCGCGATTTTGGTTTTCCGCGAATGGCATCTGGAACTCTACGTGACTGCATCGAGAGAGAAAGGAAGTGATGAGATAAAAGAGACGAGAGATTAAAGGGATGATCGGCAGCATCATTTTTATTTAAGGTAAGTGAATTTATAAACTATTATTTAATATTCTTGGTTCTTTCGGTAAAGTCACATTGAAGGGAAACAATAAAGTAATAAAAGATATATATTTAATATATATTTTTATATATTTTATTGTTTCCCTTCAACGTGACTTTACCGAAAGAACCAAGAATATGAATCACTGCAGTCACGAAAGCTTTAAATCAAAATATTTAATACTTACACTTGTATTTACTTGATGTTAATTATAACCAAATTGTATTTCTCTTGCGATAATTTTTATGCATTTGATAGCTTATATATGTAAGGTCATTAATTAAAAAGATTTCCGTAGGCCAAATACAATTTTCTGTAATATTTGCTATTCACGAGCATTTCTGGAATGTATCCCTCGCGAATAACAAGGGAGTTACTCTCCTCGTAAAAATCCTCGCATTTATACGGCGCTCAAGTTCCTCAGCATCTCAAAGTGCCTGACACCAACATCGCATCTCAACCACTGCAAGGGCACCCCAACCCCACCCCAGTCACAGCTGTCCCTGTGCATTACGAGGTGGTTCATCACCTGGCCTGCAAAGTGGACATCAGCCTGCCAGGAGGCAGCGATGGCCGCTGCTGTGTGCAATCCCAGTTTCTAATCTGGCCCGCAATGGCCAATAAACCGTTCGAATTACCGCATGGGGATCTCGAGCATCCACTTTGAAGCCGACAGCACGTAGTAATTTACGGTTTATACACCTTCAGCGTGAACCACTTTGAAGCAGACGCCACGTAGTATGCTACGGTTTAACGCACCCGCGGTATTAACCGGGGCGGCCTGCCGCATCGGAACCGCGGACCTACGCACCACCGCCGGGCCGCCGCGTCACCGCCGCCCAGAGGTTGGTGGCTCACCGTTCCCACGGCTCGCCTGGCACCCCACCCCCCCACGCACGAGGTGGTTGCCGAGCGAGGCCCCCTGACGCGTTGGGGTCATCCTTGAGGATGTTTTTTTATGTCCACGCCTGCGTTTGTCTTTCCTGCGGTGACCCCCGTGTTTAATGCACCCTCTGGGAGTGGGGCTACTCTCTCCTAGAGGTCGAGCCGTGCGTGCTAACAAAACAATATTGTCACCCGTCTCCATCGCCTCTACAATCTTCGGTAGTTTCAACCGCATTGTCTGCGTTTATTTATTTGCTCTTAACACGTCCCTGCGGTGGGCCGACGTGGCCGAATGGCTCAGAGAACGGAGCGCTGAGCTCATACCGGCCGGGATCCTGGCTTCGTATCTGAACCAGGTTCTCAAGTGCAGCGAGTTGGCGATTTGAGACTAATCACCGATGGCTCCACACAACGAGCACCGTATTTAAATAAGTTTTTGCACAAAGGTTCAGCTCCGACAATTTAAAATATCGGTTCGACTGCCATGCACTGAGCGTGACTCTTTGTAGCAGCGCGGGTGGGAAAGTTCTGACCCCCCCCCTTGTGTGTGGATCAGAAGCAACTTGAAGAGATCTCAGGAGCAGTTTCTGTGTCGTCTCCTTCTGCGGACCGTTTCCTAACACAGGGTGAAGCGCCGCTCTGCGAGAGTTCTACGTTGGTTCGTCGTCTCAAGACATGACTCCGATTACACGCATGGAATACACTGGGGTACAGCGTTGCTTGTTTACTGGGGGGGGGGCCCACGGTGACCAGCAGCACAGCGGCACGAACCTGGCGAGAGACTGCGTCTGATGTCTGCCCCGCGGCCAACATCAGCGGCAAGCGATATCCGAAACCGGTCCCTGCCAGCGGCCAACCCGTGGTCACCGGCGTGGAGCGCGGTCCAACGACCCCCGTGACCGATCAAGTGCACGAAAGCCCTTCATCCTACTGGTACAATGGCAAATGACTCAACACACCTGTTAACAAAGCTGTGGCCTTCAAAAGCAAAGAAATATGTTATCGGCGACGTTTCCGGCAATGACCCTTCTGACGTGCCATAAAGAGGGGCCATTTCCTGAAACGTCACAGGTTATATGTATAATTTTTAAGGCAACAGCGACGTTGACGAGATGGTGTTGAGATTTTGTGGTCAATTGCGCCTGTGCACCATCGCCAAAGCAGCAGCAGAAGCAGCAGCATCGCCACACAAAGTGGCATCTTGATAAAGGCCGTTGATGGGGTCTGGTAAATCAGGTGATGGACACACAAACAGCACAAGCGTGGTCTCGTCGTTGCTGGAGGAAATCTAGCAATGGACCATAATAAGAATGGTGTTAGCACGGCACACTGCAAGTAATCCACTCCATTTAATCTCACGCTCCAGCAATGATTTTACGAACACAATGGGCACACGCCGCTCAGCTTAATCTATTTTTTTTTCTAAACTTCCTCTCAATATTTAACACTCCTGGGCACGCACGTCGCCTCGGCGCTCCGCGGAATATAAAATTTACGTACACGCACGTAATGCGCCGGCGAATTGGCGGGTCTTTCGCAGCAGCCTCCCTGTGGAATTGTAACAAGCAAATACTTGGGGGTGGGGGCGGGGGGGGGGAGTGGTGGTGGGCAACATGGCCCGAAAAGTCAAAGTTAGTCTGCACATTTAGTCACGAGCGCGATTAAATTGCGTTTGGAAGATGCCACGGTGCTGGAATAGTGAGCGCAGCTGGTTTTGATCTCCCGGGACGCGTGCGCCAGTTTGAAATAATGGAGCAGGGTTTTTTTTTGTTTTTAAATCGCTCCCCCTCCGTCCACCCAGCAGCGTCAGCAGCAGAGTGAACGGTGTTCACCGCAGTTTAGTGGCTCGCCAGGGCACGTTTGGTGGAGTAAAGTGTGGGGTGACCAGCACGCATCTTGCAAGACGTCTCGGTCTGGTGGCAAGAGCAGGCCCTAAACAGCCCGTCTCTTACAGCCCTCGCGACCCGAGGGGCCCCCCTTCCACCAGAAGCGGCACGAGAAAGCAAATTGCAGGGCTGCACCCTTGCCCATTATTTATTATCACGCCTTTATCGATGTTACTTTTTGTTTCACTCACTTTAAAGCAAAACACGCACTCACTTTCCCCCCCCTCCCCTCTCGATGCCCTGCCAAGTTAAGATAACATTATTATTTTTTTTGCAGGAAACCATTTTCAAAGATGTGCTTTGCTTGTTATCACTTCACATCGGGTGAACAAAACACATATTCTGCATCAGGAAACACCCCCACACACGCGCACAGTGACCCCCCCCCCTTCGATTTAACCTTCACGGACTGTTGTCGGCAAGTTGCTCTTAGCGAGTAGCAAGTGACCTATGAAGGCCGGCACTGTGGCACACGAGGTGGCCTGGTGTGGCCAGCACCACGGCCGGGCACGCCCATTGCCTCCCCAGCGTGGCGATGTTTTGACACATCGCGTTTTCATACCTGCCAACCCTTATCGCGGACCAATTCAGACCTTATTGGTCACCCCGTGCCCCTTGTGCATCCTACACAGTCCCATCACCACAAGGGAGAAACACAAAGACGTGATTTTTGTCTTTGCCCCTATTGAAACGGCTGTGCGCTTATGGACCTGAAAACTCAATTTCCCTCGACAAGAATACGGGGAAAATTTGTATGGGTTGACTGCTGTGGGCTGACTGCTATGGGTGGACAGCTATGGGTTGACTGCTATGGGTTGACGGCTATGGGTGGACAGCTGTGGGTTGACTGCTATGGGTTGACTGCTATGGGCTGACTGCTATGGGCTGACTGCTATGGGTGGACAGCTATGGGCTGACTGCTATGGGTTGACTGCTATGGGTGGACAGCTATGGGTTGACTGCTATGGGTTGACTGCTATGGGCTGACTGCTATGGGCTGACTGCTTTGGGCTGACTGCTATGGGTTGACTGCTATGGGTGGACAGCTATGGGTTGACAGCTGTGGGCTGACTGCTATGGGTTGACTGCTATGGGTGGACAGCTATGGGTTGACTGCTATGGGTTGACTGCTATGGGCTGACTGCTATGGGTTGACTGCTATGGGTTGACTGCTATGGGTTGACTGGTATGGTTTGACAGCTGTGGGCTGACTGCTATGGGCTGACTGCTATGGGTTGACTGCTATGGGTTGACTGCTATGGGTGGACAGCTATGGGTTGACTGCTATGGGTTGACTGCTATGGGTTGACTGCTATGGTTTGACAGCTGTGGGCTGACTGCTATGGGTTGACTGCTATGGGTTGACCGCTATGGGTTGACTGCTATGGGTTGACCGCTATGGGTGGACAGCTATGGGTTGACAGCTATGGGTGGACAGCTATGGGTTGACTCCTATGGGTGGACAGCTATGGGTTGACTGCTATGGGTGGACTGCTATGGGTTGACTGCTATGGGTGGACAGCTATGGGTTGACTGCTATGGGTTGACTGCTATGGGTTGACCGCTATGGGTTGACCGCTATGGGCTGACTGCTATGGGTTGACCGCTATGGGTTGACTGCTATGGGTGGACAGCTATGGATGGACAGCTATGGGTTGACTGCTATAGGTGGACAGCTATGGGTGGACAGCTATGGGTGGACAGCTATGGGTTGACCGCTATGGGTTGACCGCTATGGGTTGACAGCTATGGGTGGACAGCTATGGGTTGACTGCTATGGGTTGACAGCTATGGGTTGACTGCTATGGGTTGACAGCTCGGATATTCGTCAGCGGCGTTGCGCCGTGGAGCGTCGCCTCCAGAGAGCGGCGACGCGGCTACTGCGAAGGAGCGCAGCCCGAAACGTCGTCGACCAGACAGCGGGGATAGAGAACGCAAAGCCGGCTGAACGTCGCTCCCGCAAACACGGGCCGGTGAAAAACACGTTACATTGTAACAACAACAAAAAGCCTCCCACACCCCATCAAGTTTCGATTGTTATTCTCAACTCTGCATCACCGGTGGAAATCATTCTGCTCTGGTCTCTCGCCCCTCCGCACCCCTCCACCCAATCTCAATCCATCTCGGCGCCATCCCCTCCTGCTCCTCCTGCTCCTCCTTACCTTGGCAACTTGCGGCAAGGCCCCAAAGACAACAAAACACCGGGCGAGGTGTCGGGAGCGAACCGCCAACGCGTCGTCTTCAAAACAACAGCAGCAGCAGCAGCCTACACGGAGATTGCGCTGGCGGGAGCCCGCTGGCTTGAACACGAAAATCCGCCAACAACGGAAGAAGAAGAAGAACGAGGAGAGAGAGGAGAGAGGCGATCACCCCCTGCCCCGCTCCAAACAAAAAAATTCCCCTGCGGACTGCTGATTGTGTGCTGTGTGTGTGCTGTGTGTGTGTGCAGTGAGCGCTGTTGTAATGAGGGCAATCAGAGTGAAGACTTTTTCCTGCCCGAGTCGGGGGGCGGCCCGGTCAGCTCAGCCCCGCGGCATTCCGCAGCCAGAGAGAGGGGGGGGGGGTGAAGGGGAGCCGCATAGCCACCCGATTGGCTCGGCCTGTCAGCACCCACCCATACGCCACTCACACCCCACGCACTCACACCCACCCACAGCCACCGACACCCCACATCCACACCAACCCACATCCACCCCCCACATCCACCCACCCCCACCTACATCCACCCACCCCCACCCACATCCACCCACCCCCACCCACATCCACCCACACCCCACATCCACCCACACCCCACATCCACACCCACCCACATCCACCCCCCACATCCACCCACCCCCACCTACATCCACCCACCCCCACCCACATCCACCCACCCACAGACACGCACACCCCACATCCACACCAACCCACATCCACCCACCCACACCCACCCCACACCCCAACCACCTACACCCCAACCACCTACACCCCACCCACCCACACCCCAACCACCCACACCCCAACCACCTACACCCCAACCACCTACACCCCACCCACCTACACCCCAACCACCCAAACCCCAACCACCCACACCCCAACCACCCACACCCCACCCACACCCCAACCACCTACACCCCAACCACCTACACCCCACCCACCCACACCCCAACCACCTACATACACCCCACCCACCTACACCCCACCCACCCAAACTCCAACCACCTACACCCCACCCACCCACACCCCAACCACCCACACCCCACCCACCCACACCCACCCACACCCACCCACACCCACCCACACCCCAACCACCTACATACACCCCACCCACCTACACCCCAACCACCTACACCCCACCCACCTACACCCCACCCACCCCAGATAACGCGAAATGCCGCCCCGGGTGCCGAACGGCAGCTTGAAAGAAGGGGTTTGGGTTTTTTGCGAAGGGGGGGGGGAGGAACGTCGTTGTTGTTACTCGAAGGCCGACTTTTATTTAGGCTGCCTTTTTTACAACGCATCAAGTCTGGAAGGATTTCGTGGCGAAATAGATCACTGCATTGAAGATTGAGGCATTGCAATCCAGTGCAATGTGATGCTCAAGAGGAAAAAAACCCCTCTACGTGTCAACAAACACTGCGTCCTTAAAATTACAAAATATATAACATGGGCGACGCTTCAGCCACTAGCCCTTCATCATAGCACACAGAGAGCCAGAATGGCTATCTAGAGTTAGATACTGAAGCGTACAGTGTGTAATCTCTCTTTGTTAAAGTGTGAACAAGGTTACCATGCATGTGATCTCATATATCCACTCTATATTTATGTTATCGCAAAGTGATGTTGAATACATACATCGCGTAGCGTTCAGAGGTCTCACAAGTGGCTGTGTCAGAGCCATGAGCCAGCACCACCCAGCAGCTGGGTTTTAACCCTGGCTGGCGCCCTCAGTGATTACAATTTAGCGAGTTAATGGTCACAAGATCTCGATATTACATTTGAATTTTCACTTCACGTGGCCTACACAAACGTACGTAGCCATATTAGATGACTGTGAGTAATAGTCGACTGGTGGGTCACGTGCAGCGTGGGGGGTAAAGTGTTGGTAACTCCCCACTTCTTCTAAGACCCCTTGCCAGTGTGCAAGAGGAGAAGGGCAATATACCCTCTCGTGAGCCTGTCCACAACTCGCCTCTATCGGAGGCCCTTCTCCCAGCATTGGCGCGAGCAAGCAAATTGCAGGGCCGAACCTTTACCCATGAGGTGACTGACAGATGGTAAACCACTCTTTCACAGGGCGTGAAGGAGAGAGGTGGGTGCTACTTGTGAGACAGGCCTAATGAAGTGACCTCAGGAGGAGTGCTAAGCGGGGGGACGGGGAGTGGGTCTCATCTTCAAGTGCAATTCCCCACGAGGTGATGGAAATCTACACAGTTTTTCATGAGCTCCAGGTGCCAACTGCGGCTGTTCCAGCAGGATCTGCATTTGACATGACTCCAACAGCACAAATAGAATACGATCATTGATAATGACAACAAGGGGGGAAAAAAACGCATTTTTAATATTCCCTGTGCCTTGTGAAATATGCATGCCATCTGACACTGCCGAGAATAAGTGTCAGTTTTTCAGCGTCGCTTCAAGATGCGAACGCATGCACTCAATGTGAATCAAAATTAAGCTCCCAGCTGCACTGTTCGCTTGCTTGATACGCGGTTGTGCCAGGCACATATATTATACCATGCTAAACATTTTTTTTTACCAGGTAAAGTCCCACTGAGCTCTCTGGCTATTTTTCAGAAGCGACCTGGCCACAAATGATAGCTCAATGAAGTGGCTCATCACGTGGAATTGTATCGCAGACAAATACTCACAACGCACACGTTGATTCTAAATGTGGAGGGGAAAACCGGACGACCCGGAGCAAAATCCACACGACCACGGGGAGTGAGAGACACGCAAACTCCAAATATACAGCAGGCGTCAGGGTTGGGATCGAACCCACGAATCTCCTGTATGCCAGGCGAGGTCGTTAACATCTCGCCACCGTAGCATCACATCACTCTGTGATACTGTAGGGTACAGATTAGCACACTGCAAGTTTCTTAAATCCCGTCCCTCATCGCCTCTCGTCTCTGTCCACACAGCAGTCATAATCGGTCCACCACAGGCGACCGTCAAGTCACGTGTCGGTGGGGTCACCGATTGCAGGATGTCTGGCCAGCGTGGAATAGTCCACTAAATAGCCTCCCCATAGCTGCTCCCTAACTCCCCCTCGAGAGTGGAAGCCCTTCTGCCACCAGTGACAAGAGCAATTGCAGGGCTTCACCATTAACTTTAATATGAATTCATAATTACCTCCTGCATTGCTTTCTTGTCACGTTCTACTCCGAACTTCCAAGTTTCTTACCCTGATTCTCCCATTCAATTCCCAGCTCCGTCTGCACGCACCTACGACATATTCGGGTAAGCACGGGCGCTTCCAGTTAAACAAACGCAAAACGCACGCGTAAGATTAATGCTACCGAGCGAAAACGAGAAACAACACAACACGCATATTCTCAAGTGGTAGTAAATGGAACGGAGAGAAAATTGTAAGCTGTGTGGGAGTGAACCTGCTGGGATACAATGGCATCGGCAGCACCAGCCCACACGAAGTTTCTAATAATCTGCCAAACCACGAGCGTCTCCCGTCTAAAACCCCGGCAGGTTATGAAATTACATTTGGAATTTAATAAAGAGAAACAAATATTATTGGTTCTTTCGGGAAAGTCACGTAGAAGGGAAACAATAAAATAATATATAAAACAATACAATTCTCACGACGTTTCGACTGCAACACAAGCAATCATCATCAGGTGTGAAAACCACAGCAAGAAAATTTAAAATTTTCTGCCTGGGTAAATAATAGCCATTTTTAACAACATCTATATATATGAAAATGGAAATTTGTGAATGTCTGTCTGTTCGAAATGTTTAGCATACTTCCCGACATGCAACAAACTTGAAATTTGGCATGTAGGGTAGCTTCCAGACGGAGCACAATGCAAAAAGTATAAAAATAGACTTTTGTATTTTGGGGGTAGGAGGGGGCGCAATAATGGATATATTTTGCACGGCAAGTGAGCGGTGACGTCATATCTGTGTCGGAGCTAGAGGACAGCCATCTCAGCGTTCGAATCATTGCGGGGCAATGCGCATCTCCACCGGTAGCCCTTCGTGCTCGCCCGGCGGAACTTGCAGCCTTCGATCGTCAGCGAAATGTTCTCGCCGCAGCGCCACGCGAATGGGATATTTTCAACAACAACAACAAAACAACACTTGAATGATATGAAAAAATAAATAACGCAAACAATGGAATCCCTTACTAAAGGCCCGTGGAAGGGGTTTTGCAGCCATGCTGGAAATCTCTCCGCAGGGACTCCGACGGAGCTCTCAAAGGGCGGGGGGGGGGGCGAAACGTCGGGCGTCGTGCCGAAAAGAGAGCCCCACGACGGAGGGGCCGTGCGATTCCTTTAAATGTGAAAAATACGAAAAGTGTGTGTGGCGACTCTCGTTGGGAGTGAAACACTCAAAACAGCGTACAGTGGCATTCCCATAAAAAACACACACTGTGCTGTTTTTAATTACCAATTAGATCCCAATTATGCTACTGCAGTCGTGACATGAAACAAATTAAATTCCTGGAAAGTCAGCAGAGCTTCATATCGCCAGGGAAAGGCGCCAGAAAATGCCAATGCAGACACGCTCCAACAGCGATCAGCTGGGACAAAAAAAGGGGCTTGTTTATTTGTGGCCGCCTGAATTTAAACCCCGGCGGGTCTCAGCAGTGCTGGCTCAAGAGGGTCTGACGAGACCACGATGGGACTCCTGCGGGCACCCACCGTGCCACCTCGGCCCGCATTGTGTTCGTAATCACGCATCAGGATTGCAGCACTAACGAGCGACGAAGACACGCGGTGGAACATATCTCTGCAGCAATAAGTCACAAATGATTCCACTGGAGTCAATTGAAAACGCGAAAGCTGTTTCATTCGAAATTCCCTGCAGGCAATGGCGACACGTGTATTGCCAAGGAACAAGATATTTACGGGAGTAATTATAATTCATCCCGGCGCTGTTCACATGCATCGGGCCCGAGTGGCGCTGTGGTTGGCACGTTTGGCTCCCAATCAGGAGGTTGTGAATTCAAATCCTTGGTCGAACGTCGAACGAAAATTCCGTAACAGGTGGACTCAGACATGAATTAAATGAGCGGCGATTTTGTGGAAATCCAATATCCATGATTTTATAAAGATTTGGAATGTGATATCACTTGATCAGGGAATTCTACAGCGGTTGAAATAACAAAGATATCCAAAACGTCCAACCAGTGTGGAAGAGTAGGCTTCAGAACTGATTTTTGTGTTTAGTTTGTTGTTCTTCCCCCACACCTCCGATTAGCGCGGTTAGCTACGTCCTGTGCGAAAGAAGTTCAACACACATACAGTGAGGGAAAAAAAGTATTTGATCCCCTGCTAATTTTGTACGTTTGCCTACTGACAAAGAAATGATCAGTCTATAATTTTAATGGTAGGTTTATTTGAACAGTGAGAGACAGAATAACAACAACAAAAATACAGAAAAACGCATGTCAAAAATGTTATAAATTGATTTTCATTTTAAGGAGGGAAATAAGTATTTGACCCCCTCTCAATCAGAAAGATGTATGGCTCCCAGGTGTCTTTTATACAGGTAACGAGCTGAGATTAGGAGCACACTCTTAAAGGGAGTGTTCCTATTCTCAGCTTGTTACCTGTATAAAAGACACCTGTCCACAGAAGCAATCAATCAATCAGATTCCAAACTCTCCACCATGGCCAAGACCAAAGAGCTCTCCAAGGATGTCAGGGACAAGATTGTAGACCTACACAAGGCTGGAATGGGCTACAAGACCATTGCCAAGCAGCTTGGTGAGAAGGTGACAACAGTTGGTGCGATTATTCGCAAATGGAAGAAACACAAAAGAACTGTCAATCTCCCTCGGCCTGGGGCTCCATGCAAGATCTCACCTCGTGGAGTTACAATGATCATGAGAACGGTGAAGAATCAGCTCAGAACTACACGGGAGGATCTTGTCAATGATCTTAAGGCATCTGGGACCATAGTCACCAAGAAAACAATTGGTAACACACTACGCCGTGAAGGACTGAAATCCTGCAGCGTCCGCAAGGTCCCCCTGCTCAAGAAAGCACATATACATGCCCGTCTGAAGTTTGCCAATGAACATCTGAATGATTCAGAGGACAACTGCGTGAAAGTGTTGTGGTCAGATGAGACCAAAATGGAGCTCTTTGGCATCAACTCAACTCGCCGTGTTTGGAGGAGGAGGAATGCTGCCTATGACCCCAAGAACACCATCCCCACTGTCAAACATGGAGGTGGAAACATTATGCTTTGGGGGTGTTTTTCTGCTAAGGGGACAGGACAACTTCACCGCATCAAAGGGACGATGGACGGGGCCATATACCGTCAAATTTTGGGTGAGAACCTCCTTCCCTCAGCCAGGGCATTGAAAATGGGTCGTGGATGGGTATTCCAGTATGACAATGACCCAAAACACACGGCCAAGGCAACAAAGGAGTGGCTCAAGAAGAAGCACATTAAGGTCCTGGAGTGGCCTAGCCAGTCTCCAGACCTTAATCCCATAGAAAATCTGTGGAGGGAGCTGAAAGTTCGAGTTGCCAAACGTCAGCCTCGAAACCTTAATGACTTGGAGAAGATCTGCAAAGAGGAGTGGGACAAAATCCCTCCTGAGATGTGTGCAAACCTGGTGGCCAACTACAAGAAACGTCTGACCTCTGTGATTGCCAACAAGGGTTTTGCCACCAAGTACTAAGTCATGTTTTGCAGAGGGGTCAAATACTTATTTCCCTCGTTAAAATGCAAATACATTTATCACATTTTCGACATGCGTTTTTCTGGATTTTTTTGTTGTTATTCTGTCTCACTGTTCAAATAAACCTACCATTAAAATTATAGACTGATAACTTCCTTGTCAGTGGGTAAACGTACAAAATCAGCAGGGGATCAAATACTTTTTTCCCTCACTGTACATGATAATACTCTCTCGAGCTTCCTCCATTGGAGGTCCTCCTGCCAGCAGTGTCGCAGGCAAGCAAGTTGCAGGATTGCACCTTCACCTTTTGCCTGCTAAATGGGGGTAAATGTTCCGTGGGCGCTGCACGTGGGCACGTGTGCACGTGTGCACACGTGCCCACGTGTGCACACGTGCGCACGT
Organism: Petromyzon marinus; assembly: GCF_048934315.1. NCBI lineage: Eukaryota > Metazoa > Chordata > Hyperoartia > Petromyzontiformes > Petromyzontidae > Petromyzon > Petromyzon marinus. The sequence continues at coordinate 2,151,853 of NC_133710.1, read as the reverse complement.
GGGCACGTGCGCACGTGTGCACGTGGGCACGTGTGCACGTGGGCACGTGTGTGCGTACGAACGTGCATGACGCCACGCGTGTGAGAATGGATTGCTTAGAGTTCGAGGAAATTGTACGCGCAACGCTACGGCAATGTCACGGAGTTTCCCGTCGTCGGCAACAAAAAAATGCCCCGTTCAGGAATCCAGTTTGAGCGTCCACCTACAAAACTTGCACAGGCGCCAAATCTTGCATTTGTCATTGATCCAGAGCTCTCATTCCCTTCCCAAAGATCTCTCAACTCTGCACGACCTCACACCTCCACCAGCGCAACGTCACCCACATCCATAATTTCCTTACACCAGCTGCCGCTGTGACCCTCCCCCACTCCTGCAAGTCTCCCCTCTACGGCGTCCCCATGTTTAGTTCGCTGTCCTACCCCGCACCTCTGATTGCCACGGTTGGCTACGCAAGGTGCGAAAAAAATTAAACATACGTCCCCCCCCCCGTGTCCCTCACCCCCCCCCCCCCCCCGTGTCCCTCACCTCCAAACTCCGCTGATATAAATCTAAAATATAAATAAGACGATTAAAAATGTGACTGTCAGACTTGTCACCTGCACCCAAGACCACGTCACCCCAACACTCCGTTCCCTCCACTGGCTTCAGTTGAAGAGGTAACACATTACTCGCCTAGTGATGAAGATATTGGCTACGTGACTCTGCAGGCATCCTCGTCATGCCATGAGGATTTTTTTTTTATTGAGGGTTTACATTAATATCATTGCCACAGCAAAAAAAAAAGTTTCACTAGAAAAAAATATCCTATCAAGTTTTAATTGAAAATCATTTCCCAGAGCTACACAGCACTTGCCTCTAATCTAAATTAGAAAATTATTATTCAATTGATGCTGATTAAATGGAAGTTGCATTTAAATCTGGTGATCAGATGTAGCCTTAATATCATCACAGTAATAGGACTCGACACGCAGGGGGAGCAAGTTGAGGGTTGTTATTTTTTTTTTGTCTTCGTGTGTTGGCAGCTTAATTCGACGTGAACATTTTTGAGCCACGGTCAATTAATTGAAACCTCCCTCGCCGCAATTTCTCAAGAGCGCCCTGAGATCTGCTTCAACCTTCATGTATTGCATGCTGAGTGTTCGTAGAGGCTGCGTTGGCATGTCACCCACGCCCCTCCGTGGTGTGCGGGCACGCAAGGCCATCGTTGTCGACGCGACTGCCAGGTGAGGCCACACGACCGCACACAAATGTCTGGGCCGAAAATATTCACCGGAGTAACGTTCGTGAGAAGCCTCCGGTCTTTCTCCGTATGAAATCGGTGTCAAGGTGTAATTAAACACACCTGCGGAGGCCCGTGCTCTAATAGGTTCAACAAGTGAACTTGAAATTATTATTATTTTTTTATTTAATCCAGGTGGAGGACAAAAATACCTCAACAACTTGTCACAGGATCCTACGGTGGAGAACGAAGGCCAATTCCAGCAATAAGTGCATGGCTTCGTGTAGGGTGGGACACCGGGACACTGCAAAACCAACAGTGCGTAACAAGCTGATGTTGACGTTATCTAAGATAAATCCCACCTCCCCCCCACCCCCGACACAACCCACAATTCACCTCTGTTCACTCGGGAGTATACATGAGTTCACGACAATGGTGTGGTGGGGTAAAATGTGGGTAATGGGACCTCTTCCAAGACGCCTGCTCAGCGTGGGAGGGGCAGGCCAAACATATCCTCTGTTGGGGGGGGGGGGGTTGGGCCCTCTTAAGCTCGCTGCAGTGGAGGCCCATTCCGCCAGCAAGTGGCGTGAGCGAGCGCTAGCGGTGCTGCACCTTTACCGTCGATGCAGGCGTTGTATCAAGCGCCTACGGGACGCGGGTGCACGCGTGGCATGAGGGAGGCAGAATCTAGGGGAGACCGTTGTGCACCGGGGGGAGGGGAGAGGGCAAGATGAGAGCGACGCGAGGTAGGGAAACAAGGGGTAATAAATTGCGCGCCAGCACCGGGCCCTATTTTTTTTTTTTACGAGAAAATAATGAACGGCGAAAGCTGCTGCGAGCGAATGACCTTCAAGGTGCACGCGCCCTCGCGAGCGGCTCGCCGCCACGCTCGCAACGCGCGGGGTGGAGGGCGACGCGGAGGACTGGATGGACACAACGGGGAATGGGTGGAGCACGCGTCCGCACGAGTCCGCCGAGCGGGCCAGAGGCGGTTGCGTGCGAATCCGGGGTTGCGGTTTTAGTGGCAGAGTGTCTTCGCGTTCGGACAAGAGCGGGCCAAAGAACCTCAAGGTGCGCATCCCTTAGAGCTCTCGCTAGTGGATGGCCTTCAGCCAGAAGCGGTGTGGGTAAAGCAATTACGGAGCTGCACGGTTACCTTTTGACCATGTTAATTTCATATTCTATGGGTCTTTCGGTAAAGTCACGTAGATAGATTCAAAGAAAATAACAAAAAACTACGACGTTTCGATCGCAACACAAGCGTTCGTCATCTTCCATCAGGAAGATGACGAACGCTTGTGTTGCGATCTTTGAACATATCTACGTGACATTACCGAAAGACCCAAAGAATATGAATTCCTGCAGTCACGAAAGCTTTAAGTCAAGGTTTATTTAATCTCCGCTTGCGGCCCAGAACTAGGCTTTGAAATTCGACATTACTATGGCTGGGACCATTCTCATTTTAAAATGACCACTGCTGATTTCACACAAAGTGGTGCTATTTTCATAGACCCCCCCCCCCCGCATCCCTCCCAGAGGGGATGGTGGGTCACGGCGACCCATTCACGAGATGTTACCTACCTCGCCTGATTTACAGGATGTTGTAGGTTCGATCTCGACCCTGACGCCTGCTGTATAATTGGAGTTTGCTGTCTCTCTCCTCATTGTCGCATACATTTTTCTCTGGGTCCTCCGGTTTCCCCCCTTCACATTTTGAATCAACATCACCACGCGTTTAGAGTATTTCCTCATGATGAGCCACTTCAATGCACTATCATTCGTGGCCAAGTCGCTTCTGAAAAAAAGCTATATAGCTCAGTGGGCCTTACCTGATTAAAAACAATTGTTTAGTTTAGCTTTAAACAGGACCGCCGACTCCGTATGTCTTCACAGTTGTTCCGTACGACTCTCTGACGTGTTTACGAGTCGTAGCGTGTGCTGGGAGCTTATTCAGCTAAACTGAACATCAGAGAGCTATGTGTAAATCACGTGCAATGAAGGGTAATTTTCTAGAACGTCATCTATTATAGTCTTCCTCGTAAGGCCACGGCGATACTGACGGCTGTGAATGGGTTTGTTGCGTAAATCTGGTTGACACGCAAAATCCGATTCGGTGGATTTCTCGGCCAAGAATCTTTTCAAAGTCCTGACGCTTGTCTTTCCATCTCTCCATGGCCTCTTGCCTCTCTCGTCTCCTTCCATGTCCCATCTCGTCCTCTGAATTCCCAATGTTCTCCGTCTCTCTCTCTCTCTCTCTGTCCCTCCTTCTCCCTGCGCCCAATCCCGTTTACGATCTTTTTTCCTCCTTGCACCCCTCCACTGAAATCAACTTCCACTCTACATTGAGCAGCCTCCTTCATTCACCTCATTCCATTCCTCTCTTAAAGCCTCACCTCTTCTGTTGCCCATTCTCTTCCTCTTCCCTCCCCACACCCCTCCACTCCTTCCCATCCCTCCCCTGCCCTTTGGTGATCCCTAAGTACCCCTCTATCCCGGTCACCCATTCCTCCATCCTTGCACACCCCTGGAATCTAAATCGTTCTCCCGTCGCCGTTGTGTTAAACGGCGTCAAACGCGTCGAGTGAAAGGGTCTCTACAAATATAAAATAAGGTCATGATCACGCGAATGTGGAATTTCCACCTATGACTCGATACACACGTGGCCCTTTGCGTGGGTGCATTTCAGATTGGTCGTCACTCTGAGCAGAGTGCCTAACGCGTTGCCTGAATACGTAACGTGCTAAAACAATGAGTGCCCGTGATTATGACGACGATGATAATGGCGGTGGCACTGCATTAATGATGATGATGACTAGATCGAGGTGTGAATGGTGATAAGCGATGCCAAATCTCAATGAAATTAACGGCGGCATTATGATGGCAGGAAGTGTCTTTCAGGGTTATTGGATATTACACAGAGAGGTGACTACGACAGCCCATTGCCACTGTGTCTTATGTCTGGTAAGCATCTAATACCACAGCCCATTAACACTGTGTCTATGTCTGGTAAGCGTCTAATACCACAGCCCATTAACACTGTGTCTATGTCTGGTAAGGGTCTAATACCACAGCCCATTAACACTGTGTCTATGTCTGGTAAGGGTCTAATACCACAGCCCATTAACACTGTGTCTATGTCTGCTAAGCGTCTAATACCACAGCCCATTAACACTGTGTCTATGTCCGGTAGGCGTCTAATACCACAGCCCATTAACACTGTGTCTATGTCTGGTAAGCGTCTAATACCACAGCCCATTAACACTGTGTATATGTCTGGTAAGCGTCTAATACCACAGCCCATTAACACTGTGTCTATGTCTGGTAGGCGTCTAATACCACAGCCCATTAACACTGTCTATGTCTGCTAAGCGTCTAATACCACAGCCCATTAACACTGTGTCTATGTCTGCTAAGCGTCTAATACCACAGCCCATTAACACTGTGTCTATGTCTGGTAGGCGTCTAATACCACAGCCCATTAACACTGTGTCTATGTCTGGTAGGCATCTAATACCACAGCCCATTAACACTGTCTCTGTCTGGTAAGCGTCTAATACCACAGCCCATTGCCACTGTGTCTATGTCTGGTAGGCGTCTAATACCACAGCCCATTAACACAGTCTATGTCTGGTAAGCGTCTAATACCACAGCCCATTAACACTGTGTCTATGTCTGGTAGGCGTCTAATACCACAGCCCATTAACACTGTGTCTATGTCTGGTAGGCGTCTAATACCACAGCCCATTAACACTGTGTCTATGTCTGGTAGGCGTCTAATACCACAGCCCATTAACACTGTGTCTATGTCCGGTAGGCGTCTAATATCACAGCCCATTAACACTGTGTCTATGTCTGGTTCGCGTCTAATACCACAGCCCATTAACACTGTGTCTATGTCCGGTAGGCGTCTAATACCACATTCCATTAACACTGTGTCTATGTCTGGTACGCGTCTAATACCACAGCCCATTAACACTGTGTCAATGTCTGGTACGCGTCTAATACCACAGCCCATTAACACTGTGTCTATGTTTGGTAGGCGTCTAATACCACAGCCCATTAACACTGGCTATGTCTGGTAAGCGTCTAATACCACAGCCCATTAACACTGTCTCTGTCTGGTAAGCGTCTAATACCACAGCCCATTAACACTGTGTCTATGTCTGGTAGGTGTCTAATACCACAGCCCATTGCCACTGTGTCTATGTCTGGTAGGCGTCTAATACCACAGCCCATTAACACTGTGTCTATGTCTGGTAGGCATCTAAACACGTTGCAAATACATTTTCAAAGCAGCCCTAGTCAATAGCCTTACGCACACAATTTAGACGTGTGAGTGGCCGGTGCTGTAGTGGCACCATCCCACGGTGTGGATGTCCAATTACAGCTCACCACATCGTACGCGCCGATGCCATGCGGAGTTGTACGTAACGTGGGATGCACTTCCCTGGTGATTGTCACGCGCTGCAAGTTCCTTATTCAGTGCCACTTTAATTTGCCGCAAGGGCATTCCTCAACGGGCAGCTCGAGGATGGCGGCTCCGTCCACGGTGAGCGAGGCCGCAGAACCGTTTCACTTTAATTCCGCGTGCCATCAACTTACCCCGCGAGCATTAACCGCCGCAAAGGATGATTCTCAAAAGGATGAATGTAAACATATGCAACACAGCCTACGCACACACGCACAGACACGCGCGCGCATGTGTGGCTTTTCTTCACACCCCAATGAAGCAACCTTTTAAACACCTCCTTTGTAAGTGGTGAAATATTCCTCAAGGACCCTGCGCTCGTTCTCTGCAATGTCGCCGTCTTTGTTTCGTTGCTGCCGCTGCTGCCGCTGCCGCCGTTGCTCATTGCAGCAGCACGGATCTCTCCTTGGAAGCTAGCCAGGAGAACGGCACAACGGGACCGTCGTCCGTGTCGACAAATCAAAAATAAACTCAATTGGGACAACGGCAACAAAAAAAAAAACCTCAATAACGCCGCGTGGCCTCAAAACGAAAACAATTCTAGGAGGCAACGTTTCGAGCAATGGCCCTTCTTCGGAGCACACATATAACATGCGTGGCACGTGCGCTACTACGACGAAGAAGCGTCAAGTTTCTTCCCCGTCAAATTCACAACGGAAGAGTAGGCAAAATACCCACGAGAAGGGCCTCTCAGAAGCTCTCTGGGCTCTCTTCGCACGCCACGAAAAGGGCCCTACATTTGTTTTTATTTATTAAGGTCACAGTGTTTTGCTTCAATGTTTTATTTTCACATAGAATATTAACGTGGTGGTGCTTTGAGTCGCAGATTTCAGTTGACTTTGAGTGTGTTGAGATTGTCACTGTTGGCTGCGCTTTTGCACCACAGCCAACGCACCAGCAGCAGCAGCATCACCACATTAATATGTTCGGTCTCTTATGGTGTACACACACCAATCGTTGAAACAATTCATTCATTTGTATGAACGGCAATCCGTAGACTTTACGCTGTACATACAAGCAAATACCGTGCAACACACTCAAAGTATACGCAATGCATTACCACCACCCCCTTTTAACGCAAAAAAGTATAGAAGTAGTTACTTAAGTACACGCTCGTTCACAGCCAAATACTAACACAGGCACGTGCGTGCAATCGTACACCGCACACGTTCCGCTAACGTCCCCGTTTCTCCCCAACGAATGCCCTCTGCGGAGCAGCGAGCAGCGCGGCAGCGGCCGTCGATTTGTCAACGGGTCGCCAAAGCACGGCGGTAAATTCGCGTTCCCGTGCAGCACGGGGGGGGGGGGGGGGGGTGGGGAGACGCAGAATCTGCGGCCACCGCGGGCAATTCGTTCCGAGCGCTCCCGCTGCGATCACGGCGTTACGCTCGTCCGTCGTCATCCCAGCGGGTCGCTCGCGAATGCGCATCGGGCGCGGGGCTTCACAGCGAACACTCACCTTTGGCAAAGCCGAGGACGAAGGCTGGGATGTTCGGTGAGATGACGACGATGTTGCTGGTGGTGGTTGGTGGTGGTGGCTGGGTTGCCCGTATCTCGCTGGCGCAATGCATTCACTTTGTCAACCCGTGCTGCCTGCCTAGACCACGGTTGCTGCTGCTGCTGGCTGCTGCCGCTGCAGTATAAGTCACGAGCATTCGCCGCCTGCATACAGATCGGCTCCAGAGCAGTGCCCCAGTGTGTGCGCGCGTGATACTGCTGTGTGGGTGGGCATGCCACACACATGCGTGCGGGTGTGGGTGGGTGTACACGCGATATGTGAGTCTGTGTGCGCGCGTGTGTGCCAGGGGGTGCAGTGCTGCTGCTGTGCACGCTGCGCTATGCTCCGAGTTCGATTTCCACTCACGGTCGACACGAGTGAAAATTGTCTAAAACCGGTCCTGGGGCTCCCCTAGGTTGACTCAGTCTCAAATAAGTACCTGGTGCGGTGTGTAAACGTCACCATTAGGGAGACAAAGGCGGCCGGGCGTGGTGCTGGACATCCACCTCCTTGTATGCCGTGCCGGCTTTCATTGGTGCTTGCTAACAGCACTTGACAATGCAGTCGGTTAATGCTATCTTTGTCTTTGTGTGGGTTAGTAGGAGCGGTGGCACAGTGGTTAGCGCACTGCCCTACGAACCCGTCGACCCCAGTTCGCACCTCCGATTAACACGGTTGGCTACGTACGGTGTGAAGGAAGTTCAACATACAATTCCCACTTATGAACAAAATCAGTGACGAATATTTACGAACCGGTCCTGGGCCTCCCCTAGGTTGGCTCAGCCTCAATGAATAAAAAGTCGCCGCTAGGGAGACAAAGACGGCCAGGCGTGGTGCTGTCAACCCATCCCCCTCGTGCGGCGTGCTGGTTTTACATCGGTGTTCACAAACAGCACTTGTCCCGCCAGTCTGTGAAGGATACACGGGGGATCTTTGTCTTTGTGTGCGTAAAGACGTTGCACCTTCGCAGACTCGTCAAAGTGTCGCAGTGGCCCGCAAGACAGCGCAACGATCCTGGCGAACAGCGTGGGGGGGGGGAGGGGGGAGGCAGAGCCTCCCTGCATCTCCTGACCGCATGTCCCTCCCTGGTGCATACCCAAGCCTGGCTTGAGTTTCTTTCAGGTTGACTCGGCCTAAAATGAGGACTGTAACCTGGTACGGTGTGTGTATCAATACTGCGCAGACAAGGGTGATCACGTGTGGTCCTGGCCACATCGGTCCGTGCTGGACTGCACTTACACAGCAATAGGCGCTCGCTAACAACACACGTACCGACAGCATCCCTTACAGTTGAACACGTAGGCTTCCGCGGCCAATATCCATAATACAGGTTTTTTTTTTTAATGGAATATCCCTTATAGCTAAATCTATTCAAGCCTCCCGTAAGTCACGTGACGTCTGCGTGGCCACCCCCACTCTGAACTCCTCCCCCTCTCTCCCCGCCCCCTGTGAAAACAGACGCCGCTCTGCCGTGCCGCTCACGTGCGCTCGCTCCTTCCTTCCCTCTTCTACTGCTCTCTTCCCTCCTCACACATCATCATCACCACCACCGCCACCACCCCTCTCATTTCCCGACATGTTATTTCGTATTTATGGAGCACCTTCACTCAAGGCCCTTGGCGTAAGTGTAAATAATGTAATATTTAAAAAGAAAAACTTTTTTTTTTAAACACGCTTTAATGAAATGTACCGTACTGGTAATGGCAGAACTCCACGACTCCAGGAAGTGGGCCCGAAGCTTGCCACAACGTAAGGGCCCCGTGGTGATTTACAGCCAACGTCAGTTGAGCGTGGACAATTAGACCCAAGCCGAAACAACATATAAAAAATAATGTTTAAAAAATATTTTTTTTTTATTTTTAATGATAGAATATAGTATTGTCATCAGTATGACATAAGTATACGAAGTTTCCAGTCGATACCACATTGGGAAGTGGCTTCAAATTGAATTACAAGATTTGAGGATACAACAACAGACAGTGAGTTAATAGAAAGCGTGTAACAAGGGCGACAAATTTGAATGATTTCGATGACAGGTTCGGCCATTCCATCTCCTCCTCCTCCTCCTCATCCTCCCATTCTTCCTTGGGGTTCCTCCTCTCTTCCTGCTGCTCATATTGACCCGTGCCCTCCTCTCTGTCCGTTTTAGGGATTTCTTTCCTGGCATCCCTTCCCCTTTCCCGTTCCCATCTCTCTGTTGCGGTGCATCACCACCACCACCACCATTATTATACCATTGACTCTACGGTTACTCCCCTTCCCGTGATGTGCCAAGAGGAAAGTTGTTACGGATGTTTACGTGATATGGTTACGTACGGTGCGAAAGAAGTTAAACAGACGTGCATGTGCAAGTACATCTTTGCAGGCACCAACGTGTGTGTGTGCCTGCTGGTGTATGCGTGTTCGTTTGTTTTTGTGAGGACATTTCACTGCGACTGTTAAAGGCTGGTGAATTCATTACAGCCCGATGCTCAGCGATAATAAATTACTCCGAGTGTAGGGCTGCCATTCCCCAGGCTCCCCAAACACACCAAAGACAAAGATCCCCCGTATAGACTTGACAGGCTGTTGGCAAAGCTGTCAACCCATACGGTTTACCCCGCATTCGTATACAGGGAAATCGAGTTTTCAGGTCCGTACGGCGTACAGCCGTTTCAATACGGGTAATTTGTTTTTGTCTATTTGTGTTTCTCCCTTGTGATGGGACTTTGTAGGATAAACGTTGAGATTTATAAGGGGCACGGGGTGACCAGTAAGGTCTGAATTGGTCTGTAATAAGGTAGGGCATAAGGGGTTGGCAGCTATGGGAGCTCAACAACAACAACAACCGCCGTTCGACACTAAGTAGCGGTGACATCACCGCGGTGGTTGTGCCAGGCTAGGTGCACCTATAGAGAAGCCCTCCCCCCCCTCCCCCCCCCACAATCGCCCAAGTCAATAAGTAAAACTGTAACAACGGTCCGGTTGTTATGCAGTGGGGGTCATCTCCCACAGCAGGGGAAACAACAGCGCGAAACAAGGAATCGTCACGACGTTAAACACGGGCATCACCCAATGGGACGTTATAAAATCCTCTCGCGCCGCGGCCAAAGTGAGGAAAGCTGACAGCCAAAGGGGCACCCGTTGCATCTGCACGACAATCGTGGTTTGGTGTTAGATGATGACGATGATGACGGCGATGACGATGACGACGGCACGCGTTCTCACGGGGCGAAGTTGCTACCGCAGCGGTTTAGCGCATCGCGCTGTGGACCCCCAGGTTCGATTCCCTGGCCAAGGCGAACAACCGACGGCGAGTTATACCGTGAACCGGTCCCCGGACGTCACCGAGGCTTCCACAAAGGCCCATTGCTTAGCGTGGTGAAGTATGGTCGAACAACCCCCATCATTGGGGGTGTGCTCTGAGTGGTCAAGCATGGACTGGCAAAGGGCCGTGAAATACAATTGCAAATGTAGGTGGTTCTTAGTATCACCGGTGCGGTGTGAGCCAGCAACGCCAATTCGCCGCAGTGTACACCAGGCGCCTGCGTTGTTCCTGTCAAGACAATCACCTTACGATCACCCAATCGTCACAGTGGGAGGGAGATCGTTGCCGTCTCCCAGGGTCCTCTTAAGCCACCCTAGATAAGGGGACACACAATGTCTGACTTGAAAGATCCACAGGACGAAGCAAGAGGGAATCGGATGTCTTGGCGTCTGCGAGTGAAACCTGATGACTCCCATTTCCACTGCCGGCTCCCTTTAAGGCAGTCACTGGACATTCCACATTTCCATGACGAGGGGGCGGGCGGTCCGCCAGTAAAGCAACCTCTTGGGGAGCTCCCAACGCCGGGGCAGGCTTAGCTGGCCACTCGGCCCTCCTTCCCAGAACTCCCTCTCTCTGCTTCAAAGTCTCTCCTCAGAAGCTTCTTCCCCCACTCAATCTCGTGCCATCAGACCTCCTTAATCGCTTCCCTCCCATTCCCTCCGCTGTATGTCTCTGTGCGCCGGAGATATTGGTTATGCTTTGGGGGCATTAGTCACGTCAGACTGTTGTCTGGCTCGATGCATTAAGCGGCGGTCTGTTGTACGTACACAGCTGCCAACCCACACGGTTTACCCCCCTATTCTTGTAGAGGGAAATTCAGTTTTCAGGTCCATACGACGTACAGCCGTTTCAATACGGGTAATTTGCATTTGTCTATTTGTGTTTCTCCCTTGTGATGGGACTTTGTAGGATGAACGTTGAGATTTATAAGGGCACGGGGTGACCAATAAGGGCTGGATTGGTCTGTAATATGTAGGCTCTGATAAGGGGTTGACAGGGATGCACGCAACAAGAGCCCCATACGTTTAGGCTGGTTTAGGATTTTATCATTCGTGCAAGCAAAAAAGAGCGAGGGTGATTCATTTATTTTGACTGTTTTTTCGTGCTGGATCTACGCGAGGTTTTTTTCTTCGCGTCCTGCAAAACGAAAAAAATTCCCTGGTGAAATGTTGGCTCGCGCGATCCCACAATCGCACCCTCATGTCTCTCTCTCTCTCTCCACGAGGAGCAATCTCGTAATTTTCAACTCGGCGCCACGGCGCTTCTGTAAATGTATTCAGTGTTTTACCTCTCAATCGATGCGAGGATTCATACTGTATGCGCTGTAAAAACTGGAAAATGTATTGAAGCTCTAATCACGGAAAATCAATGATGTGGGGGGGGGGGGGAAGGGGAATGCACGTGCCAGCTTTAAACATTTAAATATGTGCACACGTAGGTCAAGGCCGCTGTGATAAAGAGGTCACCAGGGCCAATTCTGTCGACGACAATAAACAGCTGCACATTTACCCGGGATAGCCACACTTAGTCCAGGGACTTGTTTTTTTAAAGAGGGTCCTGCGTAGGGATGTTGGCACACATCCTTGCCAATCCGTTTCCTTCCTTCTGCTCGATCTCACAGCTCGTGCAGAGTCGACATGCAACCGGCAGGGTTGACTGTCGCAGTCCGTCATCGCCACCGGCCTCTCCCGAGGTTGTTGACCTCTGGGTGCCACTTCAATGTCCCCTCTGGGTAAGTTGTCCGCCTCCACCCTGCAACCTCCTCCACTTACAATATTGCCTCGTTATTTACGAACCTGCCGTCCGCGATTTTGGCTATCCGCATCTTCGACTCTACACGACTGCAAAGAGAGAGAGAGAAAGATCAAGTGATCCGTAGAAAGTTATCCGTAGAAAGTGATGCGAGAGAAAGTGATGAGATGAAGAGATGTGCTATTATGATAATGTTCACATATCTAATAGCTTATTTACATATTAAGGTAATTTATTAAAATATTTTAAAAAACATTTGTACGCAAAATTTTGCTGTTCACTCGCTATAAGTGAGTCGTAACTTTTTGACCACTGCCGCTCATGTGAAGGTTTCCTGGCTTGGTCGGGATTGTGCTGTGGAATGTGGAGGAGACCTCATGGACACATTGATTCGTTGTGATAACTTTTTTGTGCTTTTTGTTTAGGTGCCATTTCTTAATTTGTTTATAAAAAATATTTTGCTTAGTAATAGCAGGATTTTCATTGGCTTGGTAGTGGCTGTATATGGGATTTGGCCCTCTATATAATGAATCTACAGCGTTATGGGATGCTATTAGCATGGGCGCCACGGTGGCGAGATGTTACCTGCTGTGCAGGAGGTCATGGGTTCGATCCTGACCCTAACGCCTGTATATTTCAAGTTTGCATGTCTCTCTCCGTGGTCACGTGGATTTTGTCTGGGTTCTCCGGTTTTTCCCTCCACATTTGGAAACAACATCACGCGTTTAGAGTATTTGGTTGCTTTAAACTTCCACCTGATAAGCTACTTTGTTGAGCTGTCATTTGTGGCCAGGTCATTTAAAAAAATATATATATCTTTATAGCTCAGTGGGCTTTAACTGGCAAATAATTTTTTTTAAAGTAGATTAGTTGAATGACGCGATATAAAATGAAATAATTATTATGCCCTAACATTAAGTCATGCATAATTGCAGTGATATATTGCTTGAGAGTGCACACATCGATTACCATAACATTGACACCACAAGCACGGTCAGGGACGGACTTTGCGGAGAATGACCTAGCCGTAGTTGAGAAGTAATCCATTAAATGCACCATGTCAAATCATTTATGCACCGCAATAAACAAGCAAGCCAATTCAAGCTGGGGAAAAAGCTAGCATATTAATGGAGTATTTATGATGATGTCGACTCCAAAAAGTCCACAAATTACTCTCTTTAAATCGGTTTTATCACTAGTATAGGTGAATTATTACAGCGCACGATCGTGAGAGATGGTGGAGATGGCTATTCGGAGGACTTCATCCAGCAGTGGATTGACCATGGCTGACAATGATCGTGGTAGTGGTGATCACAAGCATTCTGCTTTGGAAGTTTATCCAGATTCATTTGTATTTTCGTGACATCATTCACAATATTTCATCGATATCGTCATCACAAGCCATGACCTATCCACTGCTGCATTCGGATCTCTCCAATCCATCGCCGTTCCTCACGTTCACAGCGACGCAGGACAAAAACCTCGCTTCTGCCTACTCACTGATCCCATGGCACCATCTCCCACGTGGACCTCCTCTTGGTGGAGCTAATTCACACCTTTGGCTGCCGCTCCACCGTTGGTCTCAAACCACCGGCCGCCACCTCTCTGTTGCTGTCGCTTCCTGCCCAAGCCCACTCGCTCTGATTCGATGTCTCCAACGTGAGTTTGTGCTGTGGCCCACGTCTTCTTCTCTCCGTCTCTCAGTGCTCTGCTTTGTGCACTTTCTTCTGACTTTGTTCCACACACTCGTATGTTTCTGAGCCATGTGTCAAGAGCACAGTTGGCTACGTATGGTGTGAAAGAAGTTCAACACACACTGGTAACAATACAATTATGTATCACTTATTATTATTCTTCGGACACATTGCTGTGAAACTTTTCATTGTCAAGTTAGTGTTACAATAGCGCCCCAACCTGCCTCTTTATCTCATCATTTTCATCCAGGTCTGTCTTCAATAACTGCGCTAAGTTTACATCCTCCGATGGGCTTACCAGTCGATTACCTCTTGACTGGCACTGTATTTTAGTCTGCATTTGTTAAGTAAAATCTGTGCTTGCGTGATAAACCAATTGGACAAATGCGTAGGCGTTAATGGAGAGTTGTATTCACCATTTCACATTTTCTCAGGACAGAGTTCTTATATCGCCGATGGAAATTAACTGCAGGAAACAATTGAGGAACTCAATGAAGAATGCTGCAGAGTTGGGCCCAAGATATGCATACATACAAATAAATCAATGGCAATGATGACGATGCAAATGACAGTGACGGTCACACAACTGCGTCGATTTTCGCGGTTGCGATGTCCGACATTTCGCTCGACGTGTTGGGAGCTTCTGCACGGGGCTGATTTATTCCGGAACTAAACAATTTGTCGTCACGAACTGAACCCTTCAGCTCCCCCGAAGAAGCGGCCGTCACGAGGAGCGAAACCGACATCGACCAACACACGGTGCAGCCCGAATGCACATCGGAGAGGGCTGTGACGGGTCACTCCGTTGGTCATCTCGCACAAACGAGGCCACGGGGCCCACCAACGGTAGCTCTCGCAGGTCACAGGGAGCCTCGTCCCTACAGCGACGCAATCCACGTGCTCGATGCACGGTTGGCTATGTACGGCGCTAAAGGAGTTCGAGAAACACGCGTACGCGCAACGCACAACGCCCTCGCAGGCTGGCCATCGAACAAAGACGGTGGTCACCGCATCGCTCGTATTTCAGATGCGCTTCAGCGGCCGTCTGGAACGCTCTTCCTTCCGATATTAGGAAGCTACTGGAGCTATACACGTTTAAATCATGATCTAGACTGACAAACTCATTTCTTTAGAACTGCTTTTTGTGTTTAGTTTGTCGTCCTTCCCCCGCACCTCCGACTAGCACGGTCGGCTACGTACGGTGAGAAAGAACATGAACGTACACACACTATACACCCCCATTCTCCAAGGCCGCAAAACAGCTGACGACGCGGATCTCTCTCACCCTCGGGGGTGATCGATCCGGCACGTCCCTCTTCAACTCACTGTGTACGGGGGTGGGTGGGTGGGTAGGTGGGTGAGGGTGGCGTCCTTTCACCGTTACCGGCGCTTCCATCAGCCAAACGCGCGCGGCGTCGTGCCGGGCGATTGGGGCCAGGATCGATGCCCGCACGGGTTGTTGACGTCGGTGCGATGAGAGGTGTTCCCAAGCCGGCGGGCACGGCAGCTGCACTGAATCCCTTCAGGGATGCTCACAGCAAACCGTTTTCACTCGTCCCCTCTTTTTTTTTTACAAGCGCGTGCGTCTGCGCGTGTGTTTGGGTGCTTGGGGAGCGGCAGGGCGGGAGTTATCGCGCCGCGCTACGAACCCCGGCGACCCGGGTTGGATTTACGCTCATGGTCGACAGCAGTGACGATAATTACCTGAGCCGGTCCTGGGTCTCCCCTAAGTCCACTTAGGCTCAAATGAGCACCTGGTGCGGTGAGTAAACATCACTACTGGGGAGACAAAGGAGGTCGGGCGTGGTGCTGGCCACCCACTCCCTCGTGTCACGTGCCGGCCTTCATTTGGTGCTCGCTAACAGCACTTGCCCCAAAAGTATGGCAAAGCTGTACGGGGGATCTTTGTCTTTGTCTACGTGGTGAGTGGGGGCGTGCTGGCTTGTGTGCAGCGCACTTGGAACCCGGTGACCTAAGTGTTGATCGCCAGCCACAGTTATCGTTAGTGGCGGGAGCTATCTGAACCAGGCGTGGGCATTCTCTAGATTAGCTCAGCCTTAAATTAGTAGCAGATGCCGATTTGTTTTTAAGATGGAACGGCAATGATGACGGAAGTAAAATAATGACAGGGTAAGTTCCATTTGCATCTATTAGAGCTCTACATTATACATTCTTAATTACATGTTAATATTTATTCCTTTGTTAATTTACTGCTAGCTTAAGGCTGTGTGGAATTACGTGGGGGGGGGGGGGGGTTAACCATACTTCACCACACTGGTCAATGTGGGTGTGGCAAATGGGGTGGGTGGGGGGGGCGGCCACAGCACCGGATCTCACACATCACTCGCCACTCATGTGAGACGTGGCTAGGAATCGAAATCAAATTGGAGGTCACCGGGTCCACAGCGCAGAGTTTCCAGAACGCCGGGTGCGTGCGCAATCCCGGGCACCGTCAAGATGTGCGAAGTGAGCGGTAAAAAACATTCGGCCGCCTACAAAAACCTTGACTGCAACCTGATTCGGGCCATTCGTGAGCAAAACCGTGATGACGGAACCGAGATGTGAACGGGAACAAGAGTGAGGCGTTACATGTTGTGTAAATACCCCGTGTCGTCAATACACCCCAGATCCGTGCTGTGCGTGTGTTAATGTCCGTCTCCGTTGGCAAGAGCTCTTCCTGCATTGCGCTACGAACTCGATGACCTGGGTTTAATATCTGCCAAGGCGACATCAGTGGCAGGTTGTATCTGAACCCTGCTCTGGGTCTCCCCAAGGTCAACTCGGCCTTAAAATGAGAAACAGGTGCAGTGTGTGAACGTAAATACTCGGGAGGTGTGACGGTGACTCCATCTCCCTTCCTTTGCCCTTCCTCGCCCTTGATAGGTGCTCGCTAACAGTGCCCGCTCCTCCGGTTCCACACGGTGAGAGAGGACACGTGTGCAAGAGTAATCGCTGTTGAAAAGAGAATAAATGCCCACCCATGCTCCAGCCAGCATTGTGCGGTATCGATGTTCACTGGGCGCTCGGGTTAGTCGTTGGTTGGAAATTCCACATTTCTGCGGTGGGGACTAGTCACGGACAGTGGGGCAAATTGCCAAGGTGATATGTCACACACAGACAATTAAAACTACAAACTATTTTTTAAATATAATACTACACAATGTCCACTGAGCTACGTATATAACTCTTTTTCAGAAGCGACCTGTCCACAAATGATAGCCCAACGAGGTGGCTTATTGTGTGGACATTTTTCGCAGCCAAATACTCTGAACGCACGTTTCTAAATGTGGAGGGGAAAACCGGAGGACCCGGAGAAAAATCCACGCGAACACGGGGAGAGAGACACGCAAACTCCAAATATACAGCAGGCGTCAGAGTCTGGATCGAACCCACAACCTCCTGTATATCAGGCAAGGTAGTTAACATCTCCTAGCCACCGCGGCGCCAATTTGCTGAGATGTTAATCTGGGCGAATGTGTGTCAAACACGATTTGTTTTATTTGTTTAAACTACGGCGCGGTACGTTAAAAGGGTTAAGGTGCAGGCCTGCAATTTCTCGGTCACGCCACTGCTGGCCAGAAGGGCCTCCAATAGAGGGGGCTCGAGAGCCCCTCCAAGAGAATATTTATTACCCTAATTCTTCCACCCTGGCCAGACGCCTCGAAAGCGGTGGTAGAACTCACACCTTACCCCACCACACGCAGCCTGGTGATCAACATTTATAATTCGGGGTCAACAGACGTCGGGGGGGGGGGGGATTTAAAACAAACTCGCCGATTGCTTCAACTGGCACGCCAGGAGGTTGAACTGGCGACCTCTGGATTGCAAGTCCAGTGTGCTCACCATTACACCCATCGCAGCATTCGTAATGAAAGCAAGAATCATTTTACCAGATTATTTTATCGTCGTCCGGCCGGTGGGTGCTGTGGTCAGAGCCCTTGACTCACAATCAGACGGTTATGAGTTCACATCCGGGCAGGAGTAGACTCAGCCTACGATCAGAACTCGCGATATGCAGCCGACTGGGAATGCTACGCATTCAAATAAATTAACTTATATCCAAGACGTTTACATTTGACGTGTTATAATGCGCGCTGTGAATGAGCGGTCACATGATCGTCGGGCCCGTGTGGGGGCGCTCAGTACGCACTGTGTGTCGCTGAGCAACAATCTAACCCAAAATAATCGACGGCACCGTTGTGGAGAACGCATTTCTGTTGAGTTATGGTTTATGTAATTTCGCTTCAGATCATTTAAAGTAATGTGTTATGTAACTTCGCGTCGAACTGAGACCCCGAAATTGTACGCAGGAGGGGCCCTTGCCTGCAACATTGGCAGTTCACCAGCATTGATTTAAGTCCGACTCTGCTGATGAGACACTGAATGTCGAAACCGGTCCAGTTTGCTTGTCTTGAAACACTGCTGTTGATCTTACGCATTCCCAGAAGGCCACATTCTATTAAGGTGGAGACATGGGTACATCAATGAGATGTACTCATTCATGTATCCATGTTCCTGCTAATTTATATTGCTAATGTAGAATTCATGATTCTCCTTTGTTTAGAAATGAAGAAATGTTTTATTCTCTTTTTAAAAACTTGCTTGGGGTTCTTGATCTCCCATCGTGTTCACTATTGCCTGATTTCACTTTAAGACTAAGTATACGTATATACATGAGTTCAACTTAACATTGCACTCAAAATCTAAGGCCTGAGTTAATGCATTCTACACAAGGCATCATTAAACATTTCGCAGCGTTTATTAACATTACTTGTGATTTGCAGGTCACGTTGCATTTCATCGCCTGAAATTATACTTTACTCACGTAAGTGTAAATAAACATCGGAGGGTAAATCATTCAAAGTCCCACAATATCATCATGGAGCAATGCCCCTGATGCTCCTGGAGGCTTTAAAACAAGCACCGTCTTATGGGATGTCAACAGTGGTTGATGGGACGAACCCCAGTAAGCATGCAAAGTTGGACTCATTTTGGCATGTGGCTCAGACCGTTAAGTCAACGTTGGCCCATGTTTTACTTGAAAGCCACCTCAGAGAAGTGGAGAGACCACTGCAAGGAGATACCGGTGTGACACAAACGGTCAGGCTCAACAGCTCAATCGCCTAGAAGAATGAGAATTGTGGTTGTCCCATGTCCTATGGACAGCCTGGTTCCCATCATGAAAATGTGGAATTTCCACCACTGACTCAGAGCCACCAATTGAAATGAGCATGGCTCTATTCCTCGTGGTTGTCCCATGGAAGACCTGGCTCCCATCATGGTAGTGTGGAATTTGCACCACCACTGGCCCAGGGCCACAAATTGAAATTCGTGCCACCCCACTGCTCGCAAAAGAAGGACACTTTGATTGTGGCTTGACTGGCAGCTTGCGCAAATGGCTCCGCTTCAATATGATTAGTTTAACACGTAGGCGTTCGCGACCAATATTCAGTATGGTTAACGGCATAAAAAAATAAACACAAAATTAGAACGCTCTATGCTTTACACATTCACAAATCGACACGTTAGTTCATGCTATGTGTTTAAGCTGCAAACCCGAGCCCGGGCTTGACAGCCCATGTATCCGCTAGGATTGGTAATATTATTACTCTGTTGTGGGAAGGAAGCTGTGTTTATCCTTTACAAAATCTGGCTCATTTCACGGTAAAGTGGATTCCCAGGGCCGCTGAGATTTGGACTGCCCAGTGCTTTATTTGAGTGGTGGGATATTTTCACTTTCTATTCCTGGGATTTTGACATTTAAATTAAAATTATTTCCCCCAAAACCTCGCTGCTGAACGGCCACTATTTTCGCAAATCACAAGAACGTACACCATTTCAACCGTGTGTTTCAAATAATAGTAATTCAAATTCTAAAAGTTTCATAAGACTGTTTATTAACACGGTTGGCTACGTACGGTGCGAATCTTCAACCTACATACATACGTGCATTAAGCACGCAGATAAATAAATCATGCCATTCTGCAGAGTATATTTTTTTTCTCAAACACAAGTCAATGGCAGTGCGCACGCGTAATTATTAAACTTACCTCGATGCTCTCCGCGTGGATCGAATACTCCAGGGCTTCCGGGCCGTCCGATTGGCTGCCAGACCACGGAGACATCCCATTGGCTTGCACCAGCACATGACTCCAGCCTAAATGTGGAGCAACCGAGATCGAAATTATAACCTCCCGTCTGTCCACCCCATCTCATCCTGTTGACACAAATGGACCCGTTAAACGGTCATGACACAATAGCTTAAGGCTGCTACTCAATACCTGTGCCAATTCACGATAATTTTGTGAAAGTTTTAATTATGTATAATATAAAGTTTTAATTATGTATGCCAAGGGATACAATGTGGTTGAACCGCAAGGCATAATGTGAAAGCTCCCACAATAATAACAAAAAGTATATTTGACATTCTCATCATTCTTAAAGCGTGAGGATATTACAAAGGTTTGATTTTAAACAGAAGAGTACAGTATAGTCTTGCCAGTGGGCTTGATGTTATGGAGTAATTTTCCAGATTAAGATTGGATATTTACATTTTGGACCATGAGGTGAGCACACGTGGCCGTCTGTTTTCAAATTATCGCAGGATCTTTAACGTCCACTGTGGGGAAGACTGTATTGTTTGTTTGGTTAATACACGTGCAGTATTAACCAGGGCGGCCGCTGGACTTAAACCGTGGCAGCCCCTTCTTGTCGTGGGAATGCAAGTTGTGGTTAATTCGAAATTTAACATGGAGAGGGTTTACGACGTGCATTTTATGTCCGTAATCTGACCCAAAACATTTATTATGATTGTAATTGATTTTGTTTGTAAGGTAAGTTGTTAACATTGTTTGATATCTTTGTGCAGATAATTCTCTCCGAGTGTTAAGACTCGTTTCAGGAGGGTCTTGCTCAGATGTTTGTCTAGTGTCTTTGTGAAGCTTCTACTTGGGGAGAAACTGTAGTGCCCAGATGATTTTAAACGTTTGGCCTGTGCTTCCTCTTGTTTAGAAAATCGGGCCTTAATATATCAAGGTCTGCTATACTTTTTAAAAACTAATTAAAATCTTATATTTCTAAATCAAAATTACAGTATACAATACACCTTGACAGATAGTAATGAGAAAATACCTTAACGTAGATATGTTACTGAACTTAGGATATCTCAATAATTTTTGTTGTTGTGACATTTGAGATTTGAATGTGATGCTGCCACCACGATAAAAAAAAATAACGTGCAATAATTTAAGACTAGCGGCATTACGCAACCAAAAACTCTTGCTTAATTACAGCCACCATACAAAATGCCATAATATAAGTTTTTGAGTTAGATTGCATAAATGTGTCTTTAAACCCACCACCACCCGACACAGCCAACTAGTAAGGTTGGTCACTTAAACAAAACATGCCAATTCGTTACTAGTACTACAGCACACCGGTGTGTTGGAGAGTAAACCCACAACATTTACAATTACAAACTTTTAAAAAATGCCGCCTGCGTCCAGCAATGCCGCCTGGTTGAAAAAGACACCGACTGGACTCAAGTAAACAAGACTGAAGGTGTGCCAATGAGATAGTAATTAGGCCTCTTTGTTCAAGGCAACGTGTGTTACGTTGTCATTCGGGCTGAGCCAGTTTGAGAAAGCATCTGATGCCTGTCGTTAAAGAGGTGACAAGAGCAGGGCCCGAGTTGAACAAGGTGGCAACTTTTAGGCAATGATTTTGCCTGCAACAATGCTCACGTGAATTTTCATCCGTTTTTAACCTTGAACTGCGCCGATAAAAGGATGTAAGCTTGGTTGGATTGCGATTGCAACTCCCGCCATGCAATTCTATTCGAAGTCGTTTTGAAATGCGATTGGCTGAAATGAGGTCGTCAGCCGCAACACGTTTGCAGAAATAAATAAATATGGCTGCTAATTCCGTTTACGTGGGAAATCGTGCAAGATTCTTTATTCGTTACAGTCGAATAAAGGTCTACTTATTTAAATACGTAAAAACTCAACGTGTTCGTTAATAACACTGTGGCCTTAAAATGTTAAATATAGCAGCACGTAAATGTAGTATTTATAAATGTAGCATTTATAAATGTAGTATTTATATGCTTTAAAGTAGGAGCATTGCCCAAAATGTCGCCTATTCTATGTTTGTACTCTTTAAAGCAGTGCTATTGACAAAAGAGTTCAGTTTTTGCTGTTAATGCTGGTGCACTACTGCCAACGCAGCATCACCAAATGTAATTAAGGTACTTAATTTTATATACAGCATTGCATTATTTTATTGATAAAGTGTTCCAAAAGTGGCATGGGTAGGCCACAATTCCTTGCCTAGACCCTTGATGAATTTCAGGTCAGCTCTTAAGCCAAGGGAAATTAGTGTATTTAGAATCAGAATGTTGACTGTTAAACGGTTTTATTGGTTACTCAATATCTACTTTTAGGTAACTATTCGTCTGCCAAATGTACAAACTGTTACTCAATAAATATATGCAACGTGTCATTCTTATCATGCCTTGATATCAGTCCCTAACTATTCACTCCATCTCTCAACCGGCCTCTGTATTTATGTGCTATGACGAAGAGCCATTTGCTGAAATATTGCCTGTTATATATTTTTTTCCTTTTAAGGCCACAGTGTCGTTGACGAACGCGTTGAGTGTTTTTATTATTTGTGTTCATGAACCATTGCCAATGCAGTGTCACTAAATAACTTGTTTATCTCTGGGCTGGTGCACCTATGAAAGACAGTCAGGTAGGTAGATACAATATTGGGCCTGTCCTCGCGTCTACTGAATTAATCATTACAATTACGGACTTGGCTAGAATGGCTTAATAATGTGCAAATTGTCACAGTGAATACAAGAGCAATGCATTTATCACGTTTGACCCAAGCTTTTTCTCAACATTTGGAGAATGCAGCAATAATTAGACGCAGTAGAGACGGCCAGCGGAATTGATTCAGTTATTCGCGAACCACACCTACTGTACCCCTCAAACCAACGGTTATGTGAATGAAGCTGGCCAGTTGCGAATCCTCGCGCAACCTTCACTCCCGTGGTTGCGAAGAGCGCACTTGCCCATTCCCAAAGTGCCTGCGGACATGGGACTATCTACTCACTTCCGTTGGTTTGAGAAGTGTGCGTGGTGCATTTGCTAATCTCAAATTAATCTCGAACTTCCGAGCAACTCTACCACGGTGCAGACAGGGTGCAGCGTTTGACTTGGGCGCTGCCTGGTGTCCAGGAGGTCGTGGGTTTGATCCCGACCCCGACGCCTGCTGTATATTTGGAGTTTGTATGTTCTCCCCGTAGTCACGTGGATTATTATCCGGGTCCTCCGGTTTTTACCCTCCACATTGAGAATCAACGTCACGCGTTCAGAGTATTTGGCCGCTGTGCATTTCCACGTGATGGGCCACCTCCCTGAGCTATCATTTGTGATAGACAGGTTGCTTCTGAAAAAAAGAGGTGCATATCTCAGTGGGCCTTACCTGGTAAACAAAAAATAAATAGTTTTAGTTTAACGTCAGGTGAACGCAGCGGTGGCAGCGGACGACGTGGAGGCGGTGAGTGAGAGAGCAAGAGGAGCAGAGAGGGCTTACTTTTGCAGGCCGAGAGCGCACTTAGCAGAGGGCACCAGAGAGGCACAGCAGCTGGAGCGTTTAGTTATGCCTGTGGAGGGTGAGGTTAGAGCTGGCAGCAGGGCAAAGGGACTTGTTAGCAGCAGATCCGCAAGGGTGGCGCAAGGTCGCGGAGAGGGAAGGATTGGGCGGGTGAGCGGAGTCGTCCGCTGGGAGCAGCGCTCCCGCTGACCCCCCCCCCCCCCTCCCCGGCACGTTGTCCGATTCACGCCGCGTGCACACAGTTCACTCCGTTGACCTGATCGCCACTACATGGCTTCACGGTGGCGGGATGTTAACTCCCCCACCTGGTATGCAGGAGGTCGTGGGTTATATTTTGCTATTGTTTTTATTTTACCAGGTAAGGCCCCCACTGAGCAATGTACCTCTTTTTCAGAAGCGACCTTGCCACAAATGATAGCCCAAAGAAGCGGCTCATCGCGTGGAAATTTGTAGTGGCCAAATACTCTAAGCGCGTGACGTTGATTCTAAATGAGGAGGGAAGAAACGGGAGGACCCGGAGAATAATCTACTCGACTACGGGGAGAACATGCACACTCCAAATATACAGTCGGCGTCAGGGTCGGGATCAAACCCACGACCTCCTGTATACCAGGCAAGGGAGATAACATCTCGCCACTGTGGCGATCTGTTCGATCCCGACCCCAACGCCTGCTGTATATTTGGAGTGTGCATGTTCTCCCCGTAGTCGAGTGGATTATTCTCCAAGTCGCCCGGTTTTTCCCTCTACATTTATAAACATGCGTTTAGCATATTTCGCTGCTATTCTATGTGATTAGCCACTTCGTTGAGCTATCATTTGTGGCCAGGTCGCTTCTAAACATTAACAGCTATATAGCTCAATGGGCATTACCTGGTAAAATAACAGTTAAATGACAACATGCATTTCAGTTGTGTATGCAGCTCACACGACTGTGATTAAATCACCCGAAATGTGCCCAACATTATCAGACCTCAGAAGCTGAGCAGGTATAAGCCTGGCCAGTGCGTGCATAGGTGACCACCATGTGCGAAGGGCAGGTGCAGTAGGCGTAGCGGGCAGCAGAGGGCAGTGCAGAAAAAAAGTCCACGGGTGTTCCGTACTCCCCTCCACCCCCTCCACCTTCACTGACCAGCATGTGGCAGTATGGTCAGTTAGCCCTCACGGTCTGCAAGGTGTGGAGAGGCAGTGGATCATCCAGCAGTGGATTGACGGCGGAAGAGGCCTACGTGGACAGGCAGCTAACGGCGCCGCATGCGGTCACGCATCGTCATTTAAAATAGCCGTGCGTGATATAATAACCCCACACCGCGCAGCTCGATGCACTGTGAATTTCAAATGACATTCGTCCTTCGAACGTTGTTTTTTGCCACCACATGCACTCCACTCTTACTGCAAGGTGAGACGTGTCCTGTAGTATCTAGTGGTAAAAACAATGGCGTGCACTTATCCATAGCGTTTACAACGGTGTTAAATGGCACGCAAAGCCCTGTGTTTATATACGCAGAAAGGGAACGTACGGACATACGGCAACAAGTGTTTAAAGTTATTCGTTCGGAAGATGGAACACACAAAATAGTTTACGCGATTAATCAGTTTAAACGGTTACGCAGTTACGCGGAGCCCAGTAAGCATGCTGCAATGACGCCCAACAGCTGGATTGTGGTTTGAATCGTTGCACTAACGTTTGCCAAATGTTCGCCGAAACGTTTGCACGTCCACTGGGTGCGCACTGAAGCGGGGTTGCACGTCTACCCGAAGGCAGTAATTTTTAGTG
The DNA here is from genome assembly GCF_048934315.1 of Petromyzon marinus. NCBI lineage: Eukaryota > Metazoa > Chordata > Hyperoartia > Petromyzontiformes > Petromyzontidae > Petromyzon > Petromyzon marinus. The sequence continues at coordinate 2,126,519 of NC_133710.1, read as the reverse complement.
TGCATCCAGTAAAGTTTGTGATGAGCTTCGAGACTTGTTTTTGCTCTTTCAGAAAAAAAACGCAGAGAGACAAGGGGGCAAATGCAAGTCGCATTGCCGGAGTCTGCTTACTTTGCTTCATTCTCTTACTATTTAAACACATTTTTTTTTATCTTACCAGGTAAGGCCCACTGAGCTGTATAGCTCTTTCTCGGACGCGGTCTGGCCACAAATGATAGCCCGACGAAGTGGCTCATCACGTGGACATTTATAGCGGCCAAACACTTTAAACGCGTGATGTTGATTCTAAATGTGGAGGAGGTAAAAACTGGAGGGCCCGAAGCAAAATCCACGCCACCACAGGGAGATAGAGACACGCAAACTCCAATTATACAGCAGGCGTCAGGGTCGGGATCGAACCCACGACCTCCTGTATACCAGGAGAGGTAGCAAACATCTCACCACAGCTCCATCATCATGTTTCACCAACCCCAGATAAAGTCACCGGTTTACTAAGTGTGCTTTACACCGACTCTACCAACCACTGAGACATTCGAAATGTCATGAAAAAGTTAAAACTCAAACATTTCTGCAGGGATTTTGTCGAGCAGAAGCTAATTTAGAATGCTCTTAAGTGTGTCTCACACTTATAACCGCAGCCAGTCCCGAGTGAGCGAGTGAATGAGCGAGGGAATGATGTGAATTCTAATGACTTTTCTAGAAGGGCAAGAGCTGAAATTTGATCAAAATATAGTCACGTGTGTGTGTATACACTCATAAAATATCTGAGAACCAATGTCTTCGATATTGGCCTTCCTCCAAACATTAGGGAGTGGAAAATATTTTCAATTTTTTTTTGCTATCAACCAAAGCCTAGAAAAGTTTAGCATTTGCATCTTTTCAAGAGTGCCGAATCCAAACACGACACCAAATCTTGAAACCCTTGAACCAAACTTGCAGATTTTTCGCCCCCAATATTGGGGAAAATAATTGTGTCTACGTCTTCACTGTTGAGCCTAGGCCTGCGAAAGTTCGCACGTGAAGATGTTTAAAGGACGCTTAGTTAGTGTGCGATGGAATAGTTTCAACATCTCCATTTTTCGACTACGTTTTGGAGGGGTGTTGATGCACAAGCCAATAGAAAGTGGGCAAAGCCTGCTACAAGTTACTAGTTGGAAATAGAATCATGAGTCGTGACACATGATGTATCATCCACAACCATATCATCACATTTCAACCAATCACATTTCAGTATTATTTGCATGTATGCGTGAACGTACGTGAGCACCGCATGTCTACGCACGTGCGTTACATGTGCATGTGCGTTAGTACGCATATACATAGTTGTGTACAACATGTGTACGTAGCGTGGACGTGGTGAAGCATGTGGTTAATTCACTGCAATTGGAAGGGGGGTTGGTGAATCACGCAGAGATTGCCATGTTAATGAAACCTGTCGAAGTTGCCTGGGTAAAAAAATGAATGACATTTTTTATTATGAACCGAATATTTGGTTTCCAAGCCGACACATTACTCTGTATCGCCGGCGTACTGTTTCAATCCATTGTGTTCAACCCAGATTGTTTTGTTTTTTTAAACATCCATATACCGTACAGACATTTGCGAGGGCGAAGGATGTCAATACCAAGGGCTGTAATAATGGGAAAAAAGCCTCTACGACTTACTGATGATCAGGTTTCATGCATGAAATGCCAAACCCTGTAAAGTTTGGAGCATATCCTGAGCTACCGAGCCACTGACGCGTCCTTCCCTTCGAGTGCTTGCTCGCGAAAATGTGCTGACCTACGGTGGAATTTTCTCCCACTCGAAGCTAAAGTTGGTCGATAATTATTCGCAGCTGGCGAGAGAATGCAGACTAAGTTCTTAACTTTGATTTACAAAATAATCCTAGTGGTATTATTATTTGTTATCCAGCCATGAGGAGGCTGAGACAGAGCACTTTTGACTCCTGATCGGAAGGGCACGAGTTCAACTCCCAGTCCAGGGTTAACTCAGCCCATCATGTCTCTTGTGAAAAAAAATAAAGTGAGTACCACTTCGTGGTGAGTCACCGGTGGTTCTATGGGATATGATGGCTCTGGCATGATAATGTGGAAGTTCCTCCATTGGCTCGGCACCACGAATGCCCCATGCTCATTTGAGCCTCTCTATACACAACACGGTAATGTGTGATCATCATAGCAATGAACCTTTGGATCTCTGCCACAATTGCGAACGCCTTATTCAAGCTCCATGTAATCCGAGGCTCTGTAAACAGGTGATTACATATTTCCGTGACATGATTTGTTGACACTGTTGCTCATTTAGTTATCAAGCACCCTTTATTGTTTATCCCGTTCACAGGAAGTCCTGGCGTGGGTTTCGGGTAAATAATTTGTTGTTTTTTGCATCTTGTTCATTTGCACATTCCCACCCAGCTATGCCCTCTCGCTGCCGCCACTGCCGACGTCCTGGGCCGTGGCTGGACCACACACTCATCGAGGTTTCGTGCAATGTTTGTGCGAATCCATGTTACATACGTCTTGCGCGCATGCAAAATTCTTGACCATAATTTAAGACGGAAGACTGTGGCTTTTGTCGCGGTGTTGGTAACTGCTTATTCGCGAGTGTGTGCGGTGCCAATCTCAATGGCTGATTGTTAACAGCGCTTGCCTCGGCAGTCTATACGCCCAAGAGGGGGAATTTTGTGCGTGCGCGTGTGGTGGTGGTGGTCTTGTTATGTGTCCCATTTAACTCGACACACGAGCAGGGGAATTGCTGTTGGCAGGCATCCGCCAAGGCCCTCACGGAACCTTCGGCAGTGGTGTGGCCTGCGACACGCACGCCTGGCACACCTTTGTTCTGCCCACTGGAGATGGTGGCCGATCCCACCACACCAGCTGGTCAGTTTAGGCTTCGTGTTGATCTTATCTTGTCTGAGATTATTCTGGCACCTATGTTTGTCTTCCGAGCAAAGATGCAGAAACTTCGGTCGATTGATACGTGAAGCTTAACCCTTTTTCGTTCCGATGACATGTGTGTATGTACGTGTACGTCATCCGTTTTTCTTATGATTCCGTTCCGATGACGTACGTATATGTAGACGTACGTCATCGAAACGGAACCGGAAGAAAAATAAATTAACGACTGGGCCTCCTTTAGGTTGACTTCGTCTGCAATAAGGGTCTGGTGCAGTGCAGTCGTAAACATCAGCACTAGGCAATGCGTTGGCTATGCACGGTGCGTACACACCACACCCCGGTGTGCAGTGTCACACTTGACAGACGTTCTCTAACGGCGCTTACTGCTCCACTCTACGAGTACAATGCCACGGGATGTTGTTGTTCATGTGTACAATATGTTTACGACGGTGCCTATCGCTAAAATAATCCCTTATTCATCCGGGAAGGCCACGCCGAGTCCACGGACTCTCATAAGCGAGGGTCCTGCTGCCACATTGGGATTTTAGTTTTCAGAGGTTTTCAGCCAATTCATAAATTGTTTATACGAGTGGGAGGAAACCGGAGCACCCGGAGAAGAGCTATCGTTTGCAATAGCCCGGTCACTTCTGAAATAGAGCTATACAGCTCAGTGGGCCTTACCTGGCAAAATAAAATAAAAAAAAAGTTTAAACAGTTTAGTTTGGGTCGCAGGGAGCAAACAAACACACAAAGGTCCGTGTCACCATCTCCGTTAAAGCAGAGGTGTCGTACCGCCAAGCCAGCCCGGAGCCTCCAGTCTCTCTGTTCACTGCAGAAGCCGAGAGAGCCGTGCCGCTGAGCTCACATGCAAAACGACGAACACGATGAACCCCACACCTCTCCGCCTGCTCGCCCCCCCCCCTGCCCCCCAGGATAAAGATTCCAGGCGTCTTGCGGGGACGCCGTGCCACCGTTTGGTTCCGGGCCGGAAAAATATCCAGCGGAAAACCACCAGTACCGCGAAGGAGCCCGCGCTGGCATGGCTCGGATGTGCCAGAGTGGAAAATGTTTTTTGTTGTTGTTGTCATTATAATCAGGGGCGGAGCCAGGGGGGGGTGACAGGGGTGACATTCTGCGTGTAAGTGTACGACACTCGGTCTGGCGGACTCCGTGCAACTGCATTGTCAGAGTGTGTCGCCAACCGATGGCGTCTAGTTCAACAGCCTGACTCTCTAATCATTCTTGAAATTAAAATTTGTTGAATGTCACTCCGGCCTGAAATCCTGGCTCCGGCCCTGATTATAATCATAACAACGGCCAAGCTGGACCCATGTCATATCGGAACCGATACGGGCTAACTCTTGTTCCCATAAACCACATGGCCTCACCCCCCTCGGGGTTCCACCACCTCCTTCCGTCCCGCCCCCTACTTCTCCCTTGGCGAGCGTGGATCTGCCGGAAGGGTGGCCGCATGGCTGTGGACGTGAGGAATCCGAAACCCCCTCGCGCTGCTCGGGGAGGAGGGGGAGAAGGAGCCTTTGCGGAGGTGAGGAGGAGAAAAGTGGATCGTGAAGTGGAGGGGGTTAGAAACAAATGGGTGATGTGCACTGTTACATGGAGATGGAGAGCGAGAGAAAATGTAGGAGAACAAACACATTAATAAGTTAAAAGAAGAGCAGCGGCAGAAAGGTGACCACTCAACACAGCTTTATTCCAACAGAACTTCAGTGTACAAGAGAAATAAAACATCAACGCACGGCGACATGGTGTTCACAGTTGTTTAGAAATGACAAGACGGCTCAGATTATTTGTTAATCGCAGTGCAGAGAGAGGGGGGGGGAGCATGGAGACTGAGCAGAAACCGTTTGTCAGTCGGAATCTCGCCGGACCTCACTGCAGCACCTTTGACGGCTTAAAGGTCACGACCCCGACCGTGTGGATCGAGGAATCCTACGTCAAATCGCTGTACTCCTCAAATAAAAGTTCACCGAAATTCACCACCGAGTTGCCTCTCAGTGGATGTTACGAACTGAGCTCCGTGATGGTGCCGAGCAGCTACGGAAGGCCGGATATTTCTCCGAGAGAAAAGACGCCCCAAGCAGTTGTGCGACCGTCTTTTGACACAATCGGTCGTTAAAAAAAAAGGGATTTGCATTTTTGTTTTTTTTTAAGTTAAAAGACGTAAATTCTCAAACGGAGCTGAACTTGTTAATTTTATTTCCGCGTGCTTTGTTCAAAATGTTTGCGCCGCAGTAGGCTGTGGTGGGTGGCCGCATTGTACGTTGAACTTCTTTCACGCCGTACGTGGCCAACCGTGCTGATCGGCGGTGCCGGGGAAGGACAGCGAGCGTTATGTTGAGGGCGGCTGGGCTGATGGAAGGCAGTGGCCCTGAAAGAGCCGAGGAAAGTCAAGTCTGAGTGAAGCACGTTCTGCTTCGGAAAGCCGCGGGCATTGCTCATAGCAGCGTTATTTATAGAAAATTTCCAACCCCCGGGAAAGATCCACTGAGTCTCAAAGCTTTTGTTCAGGATAGTCCTAACAGCGTTGGCGTTTGTGTCCAGTGCCGATTACAGGAAAGTTCTCGACTGGCTTATATTCAACAATGTATAGATACAATATTAAGTTATATTTATTATTTTATTGCAAACGTTGGCCGAATGTGCTATGCACAGCAAAGGACACAAACCGACTCGGGATGATAGCCCATTTGATTTGCCATCACTAAAACCTCTCCGCATTTGAGTTCAGGATTTCAGCCACCGGCTCAGCCGTAGCCTTACACCAGCCCAGCGTAAAGCTAACTTCACGAATTTAACTCAAATTTTACAATTACGTTACGATGACGCATTTTGGATCGAGAGAGCATCTGAATGCCACCGTATCTCTACGCGTAGCGGTTGCTGGTAAACAGTCCAATTCGGATAAAATACAAAACTTAGCACCCGCGAGCCACTCAGGTTCATCTTACGGATGGACTGGCTCCCGACATAGGAATGTGAAAGTTCCACCTTCGGCTCAGGGCCGCCAACGGAGAGAAGCACCGCCCTTGGCCTCTATCTAAAACTAAACTATTTTTTATTTTATTTTACTTTGTAATGCCCCACTGAGCTATCCGACTTGATGCACCCACCCACGTGGCCTCGGCAGATTCGTCGAGTTTGATATTCTGGGAGCTGAACGAGACGTAGCCACGACCGTGCGAGTGTACCACGCCAGTGCTGCATTAGGATTGGGCGAGTCCGACAAGAGTAACAGAAGCAGCAGCAGCAGCAGCGGTAGAGCAGAAAGGGGGGTGGGGGTGGGGGTACGATGCGGTGGGGGGGGGCATTCGAGACGGCCCCCTGCCCAAGCCGTCCCCCCCCCCCCCCCACATCGTCCACCCACAAGTACACGAGCGAGCGCGCGAGCGAGCGCGACGGTGCAAGCGACCCACGGGCAGAATTACAAGCATCGTTCGAGCCGGCGTTAGTCGCGGAATCCTCACAAAGACACCAACCGCGCGCAATGCAACGCAACGCTGCGCTCGCCGCGAACGTCACGCGGGCCGCAGGCCAGATGCCTGCGGCACGGCAGCAGCAAATCTCAACAATTCGAGCGGGCGCGAGCGAGCGTGCGTGCGTGCGGCCGCCGGCGCTACCCGCGATGAACGACATTCTTGTTGGCCCACCGCGGGCCCGAGATGCGACAACCGTGGGCCGAAGGGCGGCTCGGGATGGCTCGCGCCCCCGCGTTCGCGGCCACAAAGCGACGGGCGTGGGAGTGCGATATCCGGTGAGGCGTGCAAGCTGAGCCCGCCGTCAGTTTCTAGCGAAGTGAAACGCCCCGTGCGAAGTCGCCAGCGGTTGTGCCATGAACGTGCGACTGGGAACCTCCCTCCCCGTCATAGCAACGTGGAATTTCCCGTAGCTGATTTCAGGACAGGCAATGAAGATGAGCACCATGTACACGGCATCCAGTGGTGTACATACACAGTACCGTATACTGTAAAAGCAAGTGAAACAAACCTGCTAGAGCATACACACTGTGTATGTGCACAGTGTGTATGTGCTCCACTGACATACATACACACTGTGTATGTATGTCAGTGGAGCACATACACAGTGTGTATGTGCTCCACTGACATACATACACACTGTGTATGCGCTCCACTGACATACATACACACGTGCATATCCTGTACGCATAAAAGATAGTTTCAAAAAGGTGTTGCGCCAAGTCTTCAAATCTTAAAATAATAAAATTCCACGTCATGAAAGATCCACTAATGAAATTTCAAGGATCTACATCACACAGGATCTAAAAAAAAAAACCTTTTTGTAAAATCCCAAAGCGAGCAATATATTCCTCAACAATGACGATTGCCCAATGGATAACCCAGCTTAAACCACGGGAATGTGGAATTTCCACGGCTTGCTCAGGGTCTCTGACAGAGAAGAGCCACGTGCTCACGCGAGCAGATCCCATTATCCACGGGGGTCACCCGCGGACTTTACTCCTCTTATCCGCGGGCAAACATTCGTGGGAAATAGGCGTCGCAGCTAATAGGGCCGTGGGTTCACAGATTATCCCACTTTATAATGAGAGGAATGCCGGTTTCATTGACTCAGCACCGACGAGAGACGCCTTAATCGAGCGGGGCTCCCTGAGCCGAATTCCACATTCACATGGCGGGAGCCAGGACCTCCGGAAGTTCACCACTTTCGGTTTTGCCCACAAAGAGGATTCTCTCGCGTGATTGGGAGAACGATCACTTGTTTCTGAACCTCGTGAAGGTCACGAGGTTTTACCTCGTGACTTTCACATTGTGAACAGTTTCCCCAAACCACAGCACTGTCCAAGGAATTAAATAGCTGCATAATATCTAAGTGTTAATTTAACAAAACAAAGTAACTTTATTTACGAAGGAAGAACCCGAGTCTCAGAGGAGGCTCCTGCATTGGGATGTTTGGCCAATTCTTGAATTTGTATCGCATAATAAAGGCACGTGGAGTGCCGAGAGAAAATCCGCGCACACGAGGGAAGAGCGTTCGTACGACGCACCAACGGGACACTGCCTCCGAGAGTCACCTCTCGTCTTCCTGCAGGTAAAAGTCTCACACGAGCGACGATTCCATCTCTGTGTGATCCACCAACCCCCCCCCCCCCCAAATTCCAGTCACTGGGCTGTAGGCATTGTGCCACCACGTTATAAATATGGAAATGCTGCACGAGGCCACACGTTTAAAACACCTGTCACGTTTAAAGTTTGACAACGCAGCGTGTGGGTGTTGAAAAGTAATGGCGCTTTGAACACGCGCTCTTACAACTGATACCCCGATGTTTTTCTACACGTGGAGATGAACACATGCTCACGTATGCAATGGCGGAGCCAGGATTTTCAGGTAGGGGGGGGCAGGTGGGGGGGGGGAGTTGTTAGTAAGAAGTTGTTAGTAAGTAAGGACTTGTCCCTTGCTATTTATTTGACGCGTGTGCGGCGATGACGCAGCCATCGATCGAGGGGTCGAATTGGAACCGCGTTGTGTGATCGGCATCACGCTCACTGAAGGTGAATGCCTTCAGGGAAGTCGTGGCCTGTATACGCAACTGCGCACAATTATGTGAGTCACTTATATCTGCTTTGCCGTTACTTATTGCCAATTATGGACTCAGACTATTGTCCTATCATCTCATAGAGTCCCTGGCACGTAATAATATCCTACACAGTGGCAGTGGGGGTCGCAAAATGCCGATTTATTACTAATAAACCCCAATGATCCGATCGAAAATAGGGATTTCGATCGGATCATTGGGGGGGCACGTGCCACCCCCCCCTACTGGCTCTGCCAGTGCACGTATGTACATATGGTCAATATAGGTGTACATACATGTATGCACACGTGTGCACGCATGTAACCGCACACGGTGTTGAGCACAGAGAGGATACAAGGTGCTGGCATGATATTACAAGCCCAATATTGTTTTTCACTCTTCCTGTACACAAGTGTATACAGGCAGATGCTGTGCAAGTGTCTACACGTATTCTTGTGTACACACGTGTGTGTACTTTATGCATATACACCCCGTGTATACACGTACACATATGTAGAAATGTGTGTACGTTGTAATACGCGATGTAAAATAAAACGGGAGTCGAAAAATGGCGGCCAACCACACAAAATGGCGAATTCCAACGTGGCAGCAGGAAGCGAAAAACAGCGACGGCCTCTGGGTGAGGTCGCGGTGCGTGCCGCGTGCGTCCGAGTCGTGAGGGAGACAGAGAACAACACCACCCCCCCCACCCCGGGAAGATGACACTGCAGAACTACTTCCAGAGTTGATTCCAACGGCCACCTCGAAGCTCCACACTCTATGGTCCGCCTCCATATGCCATAATAATAATAACCATTATAATAACCACAATAATAACCATAATAATAACAATAATAATAACCATAGCAACAACTTCCACTTGCAGTGCGCCGCCAGATAGGATTCGTTCGCTCGAGAGGCTCTGACGAGTGAGAAAGCAGCAGGCAGGCGGTGAGCCGGCACCAGCAGTTCCCCACGCTTTACAGTCACCTCTATATATTTAAGATGTTTTTTAAATCAATGAGTGAGGGGGCAACGCTCTATCCCACACAGACGGAACAGATGAGAGTCCCCATTTTTGCTGTGCCACCTCCTGGCATTTCACAACATTCGTGCGTTGCAACAACCCTCACTGCCTCCATCCTGCTGGATTACAGGCCACATGTGTAGCTACCGCCGATTGTATAATGCTTGCGTACAATACTGTGTTTCTGTAATCCAATTATGGCAGGTATTAGTACTCAGATTTGTGGAATTAAAAAAGTAATTCGGATTATTTCTTAAGATTACTTTAGTATCAGAAAAAAACTATTGGGTCTATCATCAAAAAGAGGAATCCATGGCGTTAAATCAGCGTGGTCTTTACTTTGCCTCTGTGGATTCATTTCAAATTGTGTCTTTTGTCAGAGTCTGAATTACCTTTTTTTCCATAACGTTTAGGATTAAAGATATATGGATTTTTTTTATCTCCTGCCAAGTCTACTTTTTCTTTAGTATTCTGGAGGCCAGTGAAATATTGCTTTCTGCAATAGAGCACTGTAGACCATACATTGCCCTCAAATAAATGTGCAAGTTTAAAACACCTCGCCACTGCTGCCATCAACATTGCCCGATAATAGAAGAATCAGAGGGTCGTGAACTCATCTCCTAGTCACAGCTCTCCTCGGTCTTTCATCCTCTCGGGATCATGATGTCACGATGGATCATGATGTCACAATAGATCATGATGTCACAATGGCCATATAGGAGGTCGTCTGGTCGTGGGTTCGATCCTGACCCTGACGCCTGCTGCTGTATATTTGGAGTTTGCGTGTCTCTCTCCCCGTGGCCGCGTGGATTTTTCTCTGGGGCCTCCGTTTTTTCCCCTCCACGTTTAGAATCAACGTCACGCGTTTAGAGTATTCGGCCGCTATACGTTTACACGCGATAAGCCACTTTGTTGAGCTATCATTTGTGGCCAGGTCGCTTCTGAAAAAGAGCTGAATAGTTCCGTGCGCTTTACCTGGTAATATAACAAAATCGTTTTGTTTAGTTTTAATTTCAAATCCGAGTCACAGATCGTCTCGGTCCTTCGTCCTTCCAGGGTACATAACATAAGTACAGATTGTGGGACATCTATAGTGGCTGTCCAATGGAGAGGCTGCCTCCCACCATAGGAATGTGTAATTTCCACCACTGCGACGGAGATGAGAACCGTCCCTGGCTTTAACAACATACTCATATAGCGTTCTGTATAGGGATCAATTGGAATATATCACTCGCCTGGGCCGGGAATCGAACCCGGGTTTATAGTGCACTGGTGCAAAGCACCACCTTGGGCAGTGGCCTTTCTTCAGAGCGCACGGACGCAGAGAGACGGCAGGCCGAGCGATTTTGACTGACACGGTTGGAGAAGACATCGTGCGTCGTTCCACTCTCTTTGTAAGTTTGGACAGAAACGATTTCAACATGCTACAGTTTAATCTTGATTTGAAGCTTTCGTGACTGCAGGAAATCCATACTCTTGGGTTCTTTCGGTAAAGTCACGTAGGTAGAAATACAATAAAACAAATCACGCCGTTTCGATGGGAACACAAGCAATCTTCATCAGGTGGGACAACCACAGCAAGAGAAAATGCTGAAGTAGGCGAGAGAGTTGCCGTGGCAAGAGGTTATATAGGTCGGAAAGGGGGGAGGAGCAAGGGGGGAGAGAGAGATAGGGGAAGGTCCCTTCCCATGCTCCACATCCCCCCCCCCCCTCTCTATTTCTACCTACGTGACTTTACCGAAAGAACCAAAGAGTATGTCACGGTTTTCTATCAGCCGACATTGGGGAGTGTGAAAATAACATTTTAAAAACCTGCAGCCGTTATGGTTCATAATAATCATCGTAACAATTTGGAATTTGTAACGCACGCACGGCTCTCATTCACTCCTAGAGAGAGATTCGGAGGCTCAGGAAGCCACAGATGAGCCGCAGGGCAACCAGAACTGCCATTGACAATTGCCCAAGCTCTGCAGTCCTACATTGCGGAGGAACTAAATACTGCATTCGAGATTTTATATCCACTCGCTTGCCCGACTGTCACCATCTCCGAAGACTGGGAGTCTCACAGCGCATGGTCCCTGCTTGATCCACCAATACTGCAGTCAAAGAGCTGGATTACAGGACTAATTACAGGTAAAGAAAACATCAAAGTTGGTTTGGTGTCGCCTAAGGGCAGTGCCACGTTGTCCCCACAGTGGCCAGGGAGGGCTTGTCCATACACACTTCCAGGGGCACCAGGCAACAGTAGGCAATGATGGCCAGACTGCACCCATTATTCCTAACAAGGACGAAACCGGTATATACAATTGTCTCGTTGTCCTGCTGCCGTCTATCGCAATGATGGCCGCTCTGTTGAGTTGGTGGTCGAAAGCGAGGCTGTGCGCTCTTACACGAGCGCTTCCAGCGATGTCACGCAACATGCAAAGCATGGTGGGAGCACCGCTCCCACGTGCACAACTACAGGGAGCTATGAGAATGAGTACTGCAGGTTTACAGGCATGCGCCACTCCACCCAGTCAGTCCACCACGTCAACGGTTATTTACAAAGTCTGCTTCGTGAATTTATTCAATGAAAACTGAGTACGAAGTTTTTTTTGTAATCTATGCCATCACTCCGAGCTACCATCCTCGAACAGCAAAAGAATGAATGTGAAATGAAGGCAACTTACCAGCTTGAACCCACATAGCTTGCATTAATGGAGGTCAGCAAACTGATGGGTTCAGCGCGTGATTAAACATTCTGGATGCCACAGGACTTCTCTGCATCTTAATCTGCGCTATTTTTAACGTACAAATGAACCGCAGCGGTTTCTCGCACAAATCATCTTCTGGAGAAAGCTATCGCAGTTTGTAAAATGAGATGATAATATCTTAGCTTGTGATGCACTGCCATGCAATATTCTCGCACTCCAGAGGAGAGAGGGGACAAATCAGAGGCACGAGGAGGGGGAACCACAGACAAGCGGGAATGCAACAGCCAAGCAGTGAGCCGGCACCGATAATTTCCCGAGCTCTGCAGTCCCTTATATATGAAGATGTTTTGAGCCAATGAATTCGTGTGGTTTTTTTTTCTAGTATGTGGGAGCAAACCAACGATGGATAACGTGCGCGTGTTTTACTAAGGGAAAGTGACGATGTTTGTAAAATGAGATGAGTTTGTAAAATGAGATGATAATATCTTAGCTTGTGATGCACTGCCATGCAATATTCTCGCACTCCAGAGGAGAGAGGGGACAAATCAGAGGCACGAGGAGGGGGAACCACAGACAAGCGGGAATGCAACAGCCAAGCAGTGAGCCGGCACCGATAATTTCCCGAGCTCTGCAGTCCCTTATATATGAAGATGTTTTGAGCCAATGAATTCGTGTGGTTTTTTTTTCTAGTATGTGGGAGCAAACCAACGATGGATAACGTGCGCGTGTTTTACTAAGGGAAAGTGACGATGTTCGTAATCAACTAGAATACACGCGTCCTCTTCTATGCAAGAGGACACCGCTTGCAAGAATCCGCTGAGCATTCGGAAGCGGCATTATAACCAAAGTTAATTTGCGAATCGCTAAAGCGGGCACTTGCTATATTTTATTTACGGAGTAATTTAGTCGACACGTTCACTTTTGTGATTAAATGGGTGCTGACAATTCTGGTCTGACACTGGTGAGAGTAGGCCCTAAAGAAGGCTGTCTCTGGTGTAGGTCAATTAGTTTAAAAGACAATGCTATATATAAATATAATTATCAGAGCGTGTTTTCGTTTGCATGTTCACCACAAGTACTGTGTGGTTAGTGCAGACTTGATTCCTCGCAAAAGGTTTGTGTTTGGTGAACATCTTAACACCCCCTGTTTTAATGCCAGAAAGGGTAAAACCTATTCTTATTTTTTCATACTTAAAACTGTTATTCGCCACGGGGCTACATGTTGGCATTTATAAGAGTGCGGCTGCACCAACCGCTCACTAAATTTGGCTACGCGGAGTGATTTGTGAACGCTTACACGGCGCTTTAGAAGGGCGCGTTTCATCAACGGGCGTTTCCCAAAGGAACGGTCATTTACATTAACTTTGTAAAGCGCAGAAGTTATAACAATAAAAGCACAGGAGTTATAAAAATGAAAGCACAGGAGTTGTGACGATAAAAGCCCAGAAGTTATAACAATAAAAGCTCAGAAATTATAAAAATAAAAGCCCAGAATTTGTAACAATAAAAGCCCAGAATTTGTAACGATAAAAACACAAAAGTTCTAACAATAAAAGCCCAGAAATTATAACAATTAAAGCCCTGAATTTGTAACAATTAAAGTCCAGAATTTTTTTACAATAAAAACACGGAAGTTTGAACAATAAAAGTTAAAAAAATTGTAACAATAAAAGTTCAGAAATTACAAGAAAAGTTTGTTTCGAAATTCAAACAATAAAAGTTCAGAAGTTATAACAATAAAAGCCCACGCTTTAGATGAAATTTAGCACTTGGATGAAGATGCCTGGAGAACAATGAAACTATATTCTTAGTTTTTTCCGGTAAAGTCACGTTGAAGAGAAACAACAAAATAACAAAATATATATAAAACAATAAAAATTCTCACGACGTTTGAGTTATGGTCGAAACGTCGTGAGAATTTTTATTGTTTTATATATATTTTGTTATTTTGTTGTTTCTCTTCAACGTGACTTTACCGAAAAAACTAAGAATATGAATTACTGCAGTCACGAAAGCTTTAAATCAAAACAATGAAACTGTTGACAATAGAGGATCGCGTTTATTTATTTATTACTTTCTTTCGGATGTGAGCGGCGGCGATGACCATCGACCATTTATTGACGCAACCCGAGGTGGTCAATGAAGGTGACTTGGAGGAGGTGGCAAAGCCCATTGCTGTTTCGGAACAACTTCGCAACCTTCACTTTACCCTGCAGATCTTCCTTCAAATAAAAAAAAATACGCTGAAGCGGAACATGCGTGCAAGATTTGCAGAATGTGATTCGTAACTTCGAAGCTCGCACCGCGTAGTTCAAATGTGCTCAAGGGACTCTGTGTTGTCTTGGTGTCGGTGGTGAAGCGGTTAGCGCTACGCTGCGCTACGAACCTGGCGACCCGGGTTCGATTCCCGCTCATGGCCAACACCAAGTGTGACGATTATCCGAATCTGTCCTGGGCCCCCTCTAGGTCGACTCGGCCTAAAATGAGTACCTGGTGCGGTGTGTGGTAAACATCGCCACTGGGGAGACAAAGGCGGCCGGGCGTGGTGTGCTGTGCTCGCTAACAGCACTTGCCCCAACAGTGTGTTACAGGCTATACGGGGGATCTTTGTCTAGAACTGCTGCTGTTGTTGTTTCGCTACCTTTGCTCAATCGTCAGGAATGTTTGTACTGTACTTGTTCTTCTCTGATCACGACCCGCAAGAACATCAAACGAAGTTCACGTCACTCCACGGTGCCCCCCTCTATTCACAGGTGTCCTTGTCGATTGACATTCATTCACCGGCGATTGCACCTTGCCAACGGTGCCCTTAATGAGAATTTGCCCATGGTGCCCTCTGGGCTCTTCCAACCGAGATGCTGGGAGACAGAAAGAAATAATGTTTGTTTTAAAAGTCCGGCTCCTGCATCAGAACTCGTTGGCCGTGTTCAGATGCAGCAGCCGGAGAGGGGTGGCCGTGTTCAAAACCCCCCTGCGTCTCCCTCGAAGGTGCGGGGTTCCCGTCGCGTCGATCCATTTGCTGGTTCGGTCATCTCACGCACCGTGCGCTTATCGCTCGTCACTCTATCCTCTTGTCTGTCTCGCTCTCTTTAATAACAATAAAAGCTCTGAAATTATAGCTCGTCACTCTTCTCTCTCGATCTCTCTCTCTAGTCTCGTCAATCTTCGATCGATTCTCTTGTCTGTCTCTCGCTCTGTTCTCTTGTGTTCTCTCTTCATCTGCTTCCCTCTCCTGCCTCTCATCAGAGCTCGGGTTTGGTACCGGATGCAGCTCTTCCCCGTAGCCCGGTTCTGGGTTTTTTTTTCTGTTAGCTTTATTGAAAATGTAAATAAAAATAACACATTAAACGTGAATTGTACTGTTCTCCTCGGGGCCATCATTTATACTGGTCACAGTAACCAACGTGGCCTTCTATAATAGAGAACATGAACATGCAATAATTACAAATTATAGCACCACCGTATATATTTTCTTGTGTAAAAACCGCGACATACTGTGACCAAATAGAAACGGAAATGCCTTCGTGCCATTTAATTATTTACGAAATACATGTGTGTGCATCTACATATATATGGTATTATTATATACAACTACTGCCACGATTTATGACCATAATAGTGGAAGTAAAGAAAATTAGTGTAAATTTAATTGCAAGCAATTATGGCAAAATGGGCAGAAATTAAGCATGGCGCTAACTTACTTTAAAACAAAGCATTATGGGGCATTATACCTCCAGCAAATACATTACCTCCAGCTAATTGCGATTTGGCGTTCAAGATATTATGGCAATAAGGCGTTCCTTCAAATTAAAACAAGATGCAAACGAAATCAATACGGCTGCGAAGAATATTTTAAACACTGGAGGCAATACAGCGGAACGCGCCATGCGAGCACTATTGCGTTGTAAGAAATCGGAGTTGTCGTTGCGACTCAAATAACGCAACCGCGTCTTTAACACGGAGGCTTTCGTGACCGATATTAAGATTGACAGTTGATTTTTTTGGAGTCAGGTTGCAGGGAGTGATGTGTGTGTGTCGTACACCCTCATCCACCTGACGCGGCCAATCAATCAGAGTTGCCACGTGACAAACAAACGTGCCGCTGTTTTACTGGTTCAGCGCATCGGCACGCTGGCACAGCCATTCCCTGTTGCGGATTGTTCAACGTGTGCATGGACTGCTCTCTCAAGCAACACATTGGCGGTGCTGCTGCTGAAGCAGTGATGAAAGTGGGCACGTTTGTCGATCACGTGACAACTTTATTCGTTGGCTGCATCGGGTGGAGCAGGGTGCACGACAAAAAATTTTACCTACACGACGATCTGACCCCAAAAAAATATAAACTATGAATCAATGAAACTTGTACGCCCAGAGGTATGGCAAGTTTGAATAAAATTCGTGTTTAGTAAAAAAAATGAAATTATAAAATCAACATGGCGGTTGCAAAAGCATTTTATTTTTTTAATCTGTTTAATAAAAAAATAAGATTAAAAAGTTGTGTCCAGATAAAAAGAGCGATAATAATAATATTACCTTTAAAAACTAAGTAACTTTAAACATATATTTTTTACATTCCACGTTAGTATGTTATCAGGCAATATTTTGGAAAATCCATAATTCAACGATGTAATGTGTATTACCCCCATACAGTTTCATTATTATGTGTCATTAAAATGCAACATTGCCAATGCTTATGCAATAAAATAGTGTGAACCTTCTATTACATTTAGTAACAGCTTTTCTGGGAATACATTGAAATTAAATGGGTTTTTAGTCAACTATAAAATGAAAACAATCCAAAATCTAAAAGAAATATGTTAAAATCAGTTTAAAAATAACGAAGCCATTCGAACCTCCCAATAATTTGAACGCAAAAAAAGAAACAAAGTCAGGAAAAGCAACGCATCGCACAATCTGCGAACGTGCAGATTTTTTGTGATACGGCTACGCATCGATTCTCAACCAATTCGCTCAAATACACCCCAAGCGGTGCCGTGAGCAAGCAATTTCAGGGCTGCAGATTCGCTAGAAAAAGACCTCACACACTGCTGGCAACAGAGCCCAAGCTGACATGCAACAGTGCAGATTAAACCATTGCAGGAGCAGCAGCAGCAACAACAACCTACCTACCTACTGGCAACCGAGCGAACGGCAATATGTATCGATGCGTGCATTTACACATTCACGCGGTGACGGAGTGCAGCAGTCGGCAATGCCCTCCCTCCCCGCACGGTGGCGGTGGCATCTGCTGCCCTCCCTCTGAACACGATTTGTCTGCTGTCCTGGAGGGAGGGGAGGGGGGGGTTGTTTGTCTTTGTGACCGTCAAGTCCGTCGGCGTTTAAAATTAGAAAAATAATAACTAATTCCGGGTGCATGAAAATCACCGTCGGCTCGTACGTGCGGGTAAAATAAATCGAGAGAATTCTAAATGTCTCCCCGCTCAAATGTAGGGTACAGCGGTGCTCATTCCCTTTGCTGGCCTTGAGGTGGGCAGTGGCAATTCCACGTTACTGTGACGAGGGGGGCCGCTGCGTCCACAGGATGACGAGTGTTGAACTTCCTTCAAGGTATAATTAATTTGACGATAATGCGAATAGGCTGAATCGATACCCAATCATTATTGAACCTCTTCATTGGCAGTTCAGCACTCTTAGCGGAATATAAATGTGAACAAACCCCACATATTCCAGCCATTCTCAACGTACCCACGGATGAAGGCCTCCCCCCACACCATGTCGGTGACGGGGGGGTGGGGGGTTGCTTTGACCCTACTAGTGTGGCACCGAGAAGTGGGGGAGCAGAATTGGGGGCGGGACCGGTTCACGCATCACTTTCCACGGTGGTCAGCCACGGCAGGGAATCCCACTCATTCGGAATGTGTAATGAGGGAACAGTACTGTATGTAATAAACAATCAGTTGATATTTTATATTCCCAAACTCAGTTTCTGAAATACACGTTCTGTGGAAAAGCGTGTTCTGCCAACACGTGAAGTGGGATATGCGTGTGTCGGGAAAGTGGATTTCTTCAGAACATGTGAGCAACACATGCGTTAAGTGGGGGGGGGGGGGGGGACTACACTGTTACTTATTCGAGTTTTTTGCAAAGTCATTGGTGACCAGACGTAGACAATCAGCTCACGACGCTCAAGAACCACGTGGACTTCGCGCAAGCAGCCAGTTTCCAGATTAAGAAAAATCGCCCTTCCCTCCTCACTTAGTATGAAGGATGATGCTGTCCGCTTTTAAGGTCGTTTCACAAGCGCGGTGCTGCGAGCCCGAGCAGCAGAAGTGTGGCGCTGCTTTTGCCGCATGCGTTGGGCTCTCCGGGATGGGTGCCGACAGACGGTCGCGATTGTTCAGTTCACAGTTTGAAGAATGAAATAGATACGTGACAATAAATAAAGAACAAGCTGGCAAGCCGGTCGAAAAATAGAATGATCATGCGGACTAACGGGCAACTGAAGCCTGGAATGATAACCAGGAACCCAGTGCTGCCATCGAAGTGCCTATGCCCTTCTAGATTTGAAGCTTTCGTGACTGCAAGGATCCATACTCTTTGGTTCTATTCGGTAAAGTCACGTAGGTTCTATTCGGTAAAGTCACGTAGGTGACTTTACCGAATAGAACCAAAGAGTATGCCTATGCCCTCTTGAGCCACCTTCCATTTAGCTGCTGCTATAAATTTCCACATGATGATAAACGACTTTGTTGAACTATGATTTGTGGCCAGGTCGCGTCTGAAAAAAGAGCTACTTAGCTCAGTGGGGCCTTGCCTGGTAAAATAAAAAAAGTCATTAGTTTCTCCTTTCAAAAGTTAAATACCACAATCCTTACAAGATTAAACAAAATAAATGTAATGCAGACACATTATTACAAATGTACAAAAAGGGTGCCTCCTTCAACACCAAGTAAATAGATATCTTTAAAAAGAAAACATTGAATATCACTACCATGAAGATAAACAATAAATACTTATCGGCAGTTAAATCATCCTTAAACAATAAATAACGTATTATTCTGTTCCTTTAGATGAGGGTTCTGCCTGGGATGTTTGGCCGGTTCCTTATTGAGGATGGCTTTGAATGTTAGAGACAACCGGAGTGTCCGGAGTAAACCCAACGCCTAGGACGGCATTAAACGAATTAATTCACAGCAACAAAAGCAATGCAAAAATAACCGAAAGAGGACCGACTTGCTGCACTGTCGTTGGCAGGTTAGCAGACGCGTGGGATGCAATGCCTGCTCCGACAACCAGTGATCCAACACATCACAAATGGCAAGTTGTGCAGCCAATTAGCGAACGTTCAAGGGGTGATGTGTTGGTGATTACAATGAAATGCTGGGAACAAACTGATTTTTTTTTGCGTGGTTACTGTTTTTTTAAGTTATGTCATCACATTTTTTTTTTCTGAACGTAACATCTATGTACTGTGTGTGTAGATTGGTGATACTGTGAATTACGGGGAACGGTAGTGCATCTCAGGCGCTCGGCAGTTAAGTCGGTGCGAGGTGACGCAGTGTGGGTTATGACACGACGGGGTAAACACGAGCAGCCGATCGAACTGTGCACACCAAGATGCCGCTCACAGCCAAGTACGACCACGTCACGTGAAAACTATTCGATGCGTCGCTCACAAAAGCAAACGATTAACGCCGCACATCCTTGGCCTGCGATTCGGCATTGTTCATCGTTCAACAAATACAACTTCCACAGTTTCTGCCAGCGTGACGTACAAACTAATGCAGCGATGCGCTCTAGAGTTGCTTGGCGGTCAGTTTGCTCACATGATGGTCCGTTCACGAGGAACTGAATGATGGCCTCACCGCGCTGTGCGGGTCGTGGGAGTTGTTTCACCATACCTTCACCATGCCGGTCAATGCGTGCACCAGATCCCGCATGTAAGGACCGATCAATTACGATCTGTGCATGTTTATACCCACGAATGATTGTTTTTAAATACATATACTGTAAATATAGATTCATGCCAGTGCGTAGTCTGCACGAATAAACAAAAAATGCAAACGGGGAACCGATCTAAGAATCAAATCGTGGCCTGAATCGTGCCAGTTTGTAACATTGAGGATCAGTGTCAACTGAAGGAGTGATAGAGAATGACTCGAAGGCACGAGGAACCCAAGACGAGTTGAACGCCATCCAGATGGTCTGCCAGCAGCAACAATTTCCCAAGCTCTACAGTCCTCTACGTATGAAGACATTTTTCACGAACGAACGAGCGTTTACGCATGGGCGGAAGCCAGAGCACCTGGAGAAAAACCCTACACGCGTGAGGGTGCAACACTCGATCCCATGTAGATGAAACAGGTGGAAACCACATTTTCTCGAACGCCTTCTCCTGGAGAGCCAGGGTTACGGGCTCCTCCTCGACGCTTGCGGGAAGGGGGTTTAACAACACTCTCACCTCAAGAGTGGCTGTATCACACAGGCCACGTGCATAGCCACCACCCGTCCGGCTAAATAGCGAAGTGAATAAACAGTTTTGATTAATTATCAAGATGGCTTGCCACATCGTTATTTTAAAGACGTTGCAGAGGAGAGACGTGTATTGTTCACTTAAAAAGGTAACTAAAATATACTTTGACGAATGTGTGTGTTTTTACACGCAGTATTCTAAACCTACAGTATATAACCATTAAAATTTAATGCGAATTCTAAATATAACAGAGTTTAAATGCACCACTTTGCAGAAAATATATTTCCTAATTCCATGTGAAATGGTGACTTTCTCCAGTAAAATAACGGCGACTTTACATCGTGGCTTTTAAAACAAATCCTTCAAATCATATCAGTTCTTGGACATGTGACGAGACAACGGGAGCATGATACAGCTATTCTGCTGTTCCACCTGAAGACGGAAGCTTGTGTTGCCTCCGAAACGTCGTGATTTAATTTAGTTTTCATTTATTTCATTTTTATTTTACCTACGTGACTTTACCGAAAAAAACCAAAGAGTATGAATCCTTGCAGTCACGAAAGCTTCAAATCTAGAATTAAAGCATGAATATCATTTATTTATTCATGACGGGGACAATTCCAGGAGGAAGAGGTCAGGGAAGATGACGAATTAAATTCCAAAATAAATTTGAACAAATGGATGCAGCTGGTTAGTATCTAATTCACAGTTCTTGAGTAAATATCACGGACGGAGATCAAAGGAAGGAAGGAAGGAGGGCGATGATCACCGACTTCCCGGAGAAAGGACACGGCTAGTGGAGAGAATATTTTAAAAGACAAAGAAAGCACGCGAGCACACGTCAAATTCTCACGATGAATTGAGCACTGGCCTATTTAAAGTTTCCGCTATACGTGTACGTTTTTTCATATATATATTCTGCGTCACGTTCACCTGCGCAGACTACGGAAGGCAGCCTTTAACGTATATGGGTTTCTTCTGCGTCCACAGGTAACAGATACTGTTTTACAATCAGCACCATGATTAAACAACGAAGATTAACACCAGTCACGTACGACACTCGTCGTTACTATCACACGTCAACAGAAAATACATTCGAAAGCCCTTATGGATTAAATGAAGTAAATTAAATACTACGCTGTGATTTTTGTTTTTGTCTCTCTCTGGTAAATTCAAGAGTGAATCGCATTTGATTGCTTTGGCAAAAAAAAAAGAACAGAAAATAAATATTCTGATGGTAATTGCGAAACGATCTACATATTAAATAGACAATTAACATCTAAACTGACCATCTAAAGTTTAAATAAATACCACTGAGAGAAAATAAAAATCAAGTTCGCGAGTGCATGTTTAAACAATGAAGGCGAATTTAGATTCTTTAAGAGTTAAATCTTTAAAAACTTGGCCCTAATTGTTTGCAATTAATCTGCCATAACTCCTTTGCATAAAGACTAACAAACTACATAAATACGGCACATTGCATTTAAAATCCCACTTGCTTAACAATAAATAAAGTATAATAACGCAACTTCTGTGTTGATTTTTTATACATATCATTACATCATACTTAATTTAAAAATGACTAAGGCTTCTTAGCTCATAGCGAAACAAACGAACGATACAAATCGCGAGGCGGTGGCGTGACACCGTGTCGCGAGTTAGCGCGTCACCAAAACGGAACTTCCACGATAGTTAAGACATCGGACGACCCCGGCGAAGGCGACCTTTTGTAATGAACACACCACAAGGCAGCTTTCCATATTATCCTCACGAGCGAGGACATTTTTGTACATTATTTTTCAGCTTTCTGTATTTTTTTTTAATTATATTTTTTGTCGTTGTCGTTGTTGTACTGCTCGAGGTTTTTGCGCGATGGTCAAGCATGCCGGGGACCCCGCTCCTCCAGGTTCGGACATCCACCGAGCAATCACCGGCCGCCCCGTGAAGGCCTTTGCGTGCTCCGTGTGAACAAGAAGAGAGATCAGCTAACGAGCGCTCTCGCAAGGTTTCCCTGACAGCTGCGCGCACACAGAATGTACATATGTTGAAACTTCTTTCGCACCGTACGTAGCCAAGCGTGCTAATTGGATACACCAGCAGGGGTGAAGCTGACAACGAGGCAGGCGTTACTCTACTGGGGGTGAACGAGAGAGGGCAGTCGCTCACGGAGCGGGGAGCATTCAAGGTAAGGGCACGGCGAACTTGAGCAAGTTGTCGTACGGTCTACAGGACGGGGGGGAGGGGGGGAGATTAATTTTAATTGAATTCGTCGCTGCAACTAGCAAGTATTGCACCGCACGTGTACGTTTCTAAAATTAGTTTCGGGCAGATCAATCGGCACGTTAAGGAAAACGATTGCACGTTCCAACTACCATAAAAGAAACAAATGCAAAAAAACGATTTAGAGGACCTATTTTATTAACTACTTTTTTTATCCCAATGCATGACTGAGATTTTAAATTACTGAAAAGGGGTTAAAATCAGCCCAATCACCCCCCCCCCCCCAATAATCTATAAAATGAGTACCACTTTGTGGGCAGTTCAACAGTGGTTGTCCTATGGACAGTCTCAATCCCACCGCAGGAATGTGTGAGCGCAGAAAATACTGGCTTTATATGTTTTAAGAAATTAATATTTGACACCCCAACCTCAACTAGCATGCCTTGTAGATGCATATACAGTGTACTCCAGCATCATCTGTTTAAAGAGAGAAAGCCTAGACCAATCAGCCAGGCCAGGTGGCCCTACGGAGTAAACCACAGTCAACACAAACTCATTATGCATTGCCTTTTTTTGTGTGCATCAATGCTTTGCCTTCAATGGGATCCCCATGTTTTACGTGCAGTGTCTCTTGCCAAGAACACCCTGACTCGGCTGATGAGACCCATAAGTTGTAAACCCGGTTCCGAATTTGCTTGCTTAAAACAAATCCTGCTCAATAGCGTTGGTCTGCAAATGCAACAGGCCGAGGGGCTATAGCAAAGTGTCAATGTATATGTGGAAAGACAGAATGAAGTTCTGCTCACATGTGGTTAAACTTTTCATTCATTACTGATTAATCGCAACTTAACATTGCTCGATAATTCCCCACCGTTTCACACACACACACAGCTTCAATACGAACTGGGGGACACCATGCTCTTGCGTGCATTCTGGATGCCCTCTGCCCATTACTGTAGAGCACACAATGGCGTTAGGCTGCAAGGCCACAATTTGCTGGCTGCTGTGTTTGATAAAACAAACGCGACTGGGAATACGACCTTGGAAGAAGGCAGTTAATTTTTTTCAGCGGTTTAAGAAAAGTAATTGCACGATTATTCTTTCCACCATAATATAACCTAAAATATAAATCTATTGAAGGATGGCCAAATAGAGCCGAATAGGAAAGTATACTTATATATATCCCTTTGCCAAAAGGAATAGCAATGCCTCTTGGGAGGATTAAACTACTGAGGGTTCAGATGAGCTGGTCGCATGCATACAGTAATTGAGCACAGGCCACATTCAACACTCCCCTGCACTTCTTGTAATACCCAGAAAACCTCACCGAGTCTTAGACTTATCATATTGTGAGTGTTTTTGTACGAGGGCGAAAGCCCCACGCCAAATGGAGGGGACAGCCCTCGGAGACACGGTCAAAATCCATTGAGGTCAGTAACCTACTTGCTACACTGCCATGACCTCCGTGCCTCTGCAGGCTGGGAAATTTCACGGCAAAAAAATGACGATCCCTTCCGGCGACTGCTATCACAGCGCTGCGCTCTCTCTCTTTAATACCACAGTCACGAGGGACAAGTTGTTCACTATCCACGGGAGTGCTTGCTTGCTTGCTACGTCAACAGCGGCCTTCAAATGTAGCTGAGCTTAGCCAGGCCGATGCAACTTTGATGTGTTTTTTGGTTCCCCTGTGAACACCGTTTAACCCCTCGTGCCCGTTCACGTTGCACACGGAGAATGTTCGATGCGGCGTTAAAACGCTCCGTGTGATGGGATGACATTTAAAAAGTCTAGCAGTAGGCATCGAATATATATACTGTACTGTGCACTTAATGTATATATACGTAATGTATATTCATAGCATTAACATCGTGGTCAAATGCCCCGAGAGCCAATGTTCTTAATTGTAATGTCCCCGCAATGTAAATTAATGTCCACTCTCATAATCCTTTTTTTTTGTTAACTTTGAAGAACCGACGTTATATTTGTAGCACAAGTTTTATAAGTGGCATTAGAGAACTCACGACGCGGGAAGAAGGAGAGGGAAGAGGGGGCTGAGAGCAAGTTAAGCCCCGGAAGCCACAAGCCATTTCTAGTTATTTGCCACCAAATCCGTGAGCCCGACATTTCACTGCACAAATAAGGGCGGAGCAGCTCCTCCGCTAACGTTTCCTCTGGTCGACAGTAATCCCCATTGACCAGAGAAATAATATTGTCACAGGCTTCCCCTGCGTGCCCGCTGTGTTTGCTGATTCTTTAGGATATTATCGTTGTTTGAATGAGCGACTTATCGAGAGCCCTCTCCTGACGGCTTGTCAATTTAAATTCGTGACGGCACCGAGCGACCGTGATTTATACGGCGTAGTGTCCCATATTTCATTTGATTCTCGACCCATTCTTGTTGTTTGTTATCCAGGTGTGTCGTGGCAAAACATTAGCCTCACAATCGAACATTATTTATTTTTTTGTTCAAATCCCCAGCCGGTGGCCGGCACAGCCTGACAATCCCCCCCCCCAAGGGCCGAGATTACGAGCACCACTTTGTAAGCGAGCGACACGACGATTCTGGCACGGCAGTGACTCCCTCCTACCACAGTAAGGTGGACGCTTTTCTGCAACTGGCTCGAGGTCGCCAACAGAGATGAGCGGGCATCGAGAGCTCCTTTTGAACAGGAGGCACGCACCCTTGAATCATTTCACCGGTTCTGTTTTACCCGCCTAAACATAGGCGCAGAGAGAGAGAGAAAGCCTATTTGGCCGATATAAACTAGCCCCCTCCCCCTCCACCGCCCCGGGTGTCTCGATAAGCTTGGCGCACGGCGTGTTCATTACCGCGTTTGGTCATCGGAGGGGCTCAGCGAGTCTCGGCGTTTTCGCCGTGATGTGAGCGAGCAAGTTTTCCTGCGGCCGCTTGCAATCGACTTCACGGTTCTCCGGGTGGGGCCGCTCCCGGCGCATTCCCTCCTCGCGCGCTTTCGCCACGCGCACCGCCGCGGTGACATCTCCGACGGTCGGACTCTTTTCTGGCCCACGGACCGTACGTGGCCAACCGCGCTAATCGGAGGCGCGCGGGGGAAGGACAACGAACTGGACGCAAAAAGCGGTGAAAGCGCGAGGGAAGGAACGCTCCCATCGCGCAGCCCGAGCCGGAGAGCCACACTCGCGATTTTACCGCCTCCTCGTGGTAGATTTTCTGAGGGATTACCATTACCAGCGGGCTTTGGTCTGTGACAAAGGGAGATCAAAATGGAACTTAACGTCATGGGCACTGTGTCAGAATCAAGGATCTGAATTTAGACCGGAGGAATCCGATGAGCTATGAACCTCTTTTTCCACGGTCGCTTGCACAGATTTAGGCGCAGTGGTGAGCAAGCGCAGGGCAAGCTCACCACATTCATCGCCGACGCTGCCCTCATGCAGAGCCGACATGGGGGGGCGGTGGGGGGGGGGAGACGGATGCACCTCGCCGGAGCCGCACGGCGACCTTCACAACATGGTGGCTTCAACATTTAAACCACCGATTTATTGCGCACGCGCCATGGCACCGAGTTGAGGTGCACAAACCTTCGTCAAAATCCCCCCATCCCCCACCCCCCACCCCCAAAGCATCGCGTCAGCGCGCGCCGTCAAGTTCCAAGTGCCCCTCCGACTGTGACTCGAAAGCCAAATCCTCATCGACCCTCTTCCCCTGCCCATGAAATATGGCCGTCGCCCAAAACGTTAGCCCAAACGCGTGCACGTGTCTGTTTTACTCGTCGGCTTTCGCGACCAACGTATCCATAATCGAGGGTTTTTTTTTTTGCGTGTGCACGCGTTACTGTCGCCAGGCGGTGTTCAGGACAGGGCCTGCGAGGCGAGCTTGAATGTAACAGGACCACCAGCGGCCTCGCAAAAATTTGCTTCGTCTGTAATAAATCGCGCTCAGGCTGGGCCACCGCTGTCAGTGGAAACTGCTTCTTTCTTGATTTGAAGCTTTCGTGACTGCAGGAATCCACACTTTTTGGTTCTTTCGGTAAAGTCAAGTAGGTAGAAAAAAATAATAGATCACGACTTTTCGCTCGCCACACCTGAAGACGATTGCTTGTGCGGCGATCGTGACGTCGTGATCTTTCATTTTTTATGCCGACGTGACTTTACCGAGAGAACCAAAGAGTATGAAACTGCTTCTGTTTTAAAAGAGAAAAAAAGATCAACAACAATTTTAAAAGGTTCTTGAAAAAGATTACAGCCAATATTCTGAGAGAGGTTCGCTTCCATTCTAAAGTACGGTTAACAAGTTTTACATTTTTAACAGCAGGCACTGTCCTGAACTAAAGTCCAAACCACAAATGCACCCAAAACTGAATTGTAATTTTTTTGTTAACACGTAGGCTTTCGCAACCGAAATTATGATTCGTAAATTATTATTTTTGGGGTCAGATCACTGAAGTAAAATGTGTGTCATGCACCCTAAAGTTGTCACGTGATGAACAAATGTGCCAAATGATTACTGCTTCAGCAGCACCACCAGCAATGCTGTTGGACAGCAGTCTACGCACGTTTAGCAATTGGGTGCAGGCGTTCTATTGGTTCGTGTGTGTGGATCGCTCTCCCAACACGCCGGTGGTGCTGAGGATGTGATAAATTGTCAAGTTCTGCTACCGTGACAACTTTAGTCATTGGCCGTGTCAGATGGAGGAGGGTGTAAGACACATTTTACTCGCTCGATCTGACCAAAAAAATCTATTAGGAATCATAATTATTGAGTAATTATTCTGTCATTTTTTTCACAGACAATGGCATCCAGGGCTTCTTGGCAGACAATGTGTATGGTATTTTTCATTCACAACGTACGTCGACTGTGTGTTTAGAGCTCTCGCGGTCTGCAGAGCGTCGTGTTGGGTCAGGGAACGGCCGCGGAAGAGGACACTAGAGAACTACTTCTGGAGTATCTACTTCAAGAGGCATCTCCCACCCAACACTAACCCCCCCCCTCCCCCCCCCTTAGCGACGTTTTGAGTCGTTTCACGGGCGGCTGTCATCCATTGTATTTATTCTCACACTGTATCACTCACGCAAAGGCCAAAATTAGGTAATATATAATTTTTTCTTAATCCAATAGTTTTAATTCTGAAGTGATTGGTGGCCAAGTTGGCACAATCAACTCACTCACACTTAAGAACCTGGGATATAGTTGCAGGCAGCTAAATGCCAGCAGCCACACCCGGGGTCTCATCAGCGCTGACTCGGCCATTGCGAGTCCCCTGTGCCACCCAACCGACTATCTCCTGATTAGGAACGCCACAAATCCCAAACAACATTTTGCTTCCCGCTCGGCTAAATAAAGGACGTGCACCCATTACTATCGCTAAGAAATCTTCATCAAATTTCCTTCCGCGGATCGGATCACTCATTGCCAATTACGACTGTTAAAAGTTTCCCAAATGAGAAATGTCAAGCAATCGCAGAATCTGCCCCAAATCGATGTTATTATTGCAACTTTTTGGCATTTAGCCGTGTCATTTTTTTCCCCGTGATTTCCAATAGGGAGGTGACCTAAGCTTGCTTCGCGATAATTTTCACACCGCATTTCATTTCTATTAGATTCTGATCGTTTGTTTAAAATACGGTCGGTTTTTGGATGCGCGCTTTTTCTCTTTGCTATTCTGCGCTTAACATTTAACACCGGTATCGTCTTTGCATTTCATCCCCCCACACGGGCTGGCCGTCTTCCCACCGTGGAAAAGTGAACATTCCATCCGTGGCTCACGGCCGCCCCCACCCAACCCCCGCCACTCCGTCACCCTCCGGCCGAATCCCAGCGCTCCCTTGCTCGTCGTCCCAACGGACCCCTCGCCTCCTCGCGAACAGAATCCGCTCACCGCCTGACCGCCTGACGACCGACCGACCGTTGGAACCTCCGCGTATCGAAACGGGCGCGTGGGGGCGAGGGGTGAAGGGGGAGGGGGGGGGGACGCGTCGCCGCGTCACATGAGGGCGCAGCACTGGCAACGCCGGCGCGGTTTGGTACCTCCGGCGTCGTGCGCGGACGACGGGGCCTCCGTGGCGTCGTCGGCGGGGCCCCCCCCCGTGCCGCCGCCCCCCCCGGCCTCGTGCTTGCGCGGGCTGCTCGCCACGAGCTCGGCGGCCGAGCCGTCGGCCGGCGACGGGTCCGTGACGGTCTTCTCCCGCAGCGAGACGTCGTCGCCCTCCTCGTCGATCATGACGAGCTCTGCGCGCACCGCACCCTCCGACGAGCAATCGGAGCGCCCCTCCGTCGTGATGCCGACGCCACCGGCGCCCACGCCGGTGCTGCTCCGCTCGTAGCCGGCAAACACCATCGTCACGGGGGCATCCCCTCCCGCCTGGGGAGAGATGGGGGCAGAGATGGGGGCAGAGATGGGGGGAGAGATGGGGGAGAGATGGGGGGGGGGGAGATGGGGCAGAGATGGGGGGAGAGATGGGGGCAGAGATGGGGGGAGAGATGGGGGCAGATGGGGGAGAGATGGGGGGAGATGCGGGAGAGATGGGGGGAGAGATGGGGGGAGAGATGGGGGGAGAGATGGGGGGAGAGATGGGGGCAGATGGGGGAGAGATGGGGGAGATGCGGGAGAGATGGGGGGAGAGATGGGGCAGAGATGGGGCAGAGATGGGGGAGAGATTGGGGAGAGATTGGGGAGAGATGGGGGAGAGATGGGGGAGAGATGGAAAAGATGGGAGAGATGGGAGAGAGATTGGGGAGAGATCGGGGGAAAGATGAGTGAGAGATGGGGGAGAGTTGGTGGGAGAGATGGAGGTAAGATGGGGCGATGGGGAGAGATGGAAGAGATGGAAGAGTTGGGAGAGATGGGGAAGATGAGATAGAGGTTAGTGACAGGGATCATAGGAGCCACGGTAAAGAGAGGTAAGAGCAACATGAGATGTGGAGAGATGGGAATAGAGATGAGGACAGGTGTAGATATGGACCAAAGAATAGGGAGATGGGAGACGGAAGAGCCACAAAAGATGGGAGAGATGGGGCGAGTATGGCAGAGGTTAAGATAAACATTCTACCATCATCTATAAAATTAACATAAACTTCACCATCAACATCAATCATAACATCAACACGATCAGCCGCGATTCTCTGTGAACGTCGCATCAGCAACATCAATGCGGCCGACGGCATCGACATGATCAAGAGTAGGGGGTGGAGGAGGGGGGTGGGTGAGGAGTTGGGGGGGGGGGGGGTGGTGGTGGTGGACTCACGGCGTCGCCCGGCGCAGACGACTGCA
Source organism: Petromyzon marinus (assembly GCF_048934315.1). NCBI lineage: Eukaryota > Metazoa > Chordata > Hyperoartia > Petromyzontiformes > Petromyzontidae > Petromyzon > Petromyzon marinus. Next base: position 2,096,426 of record NC_133710.1, on the reverse strand, counting down.
GGAACGCCGCCTCGCCCACGGACTTGGCGAGAATCTCCTGCAGCTCGGCCTCCGTCAGCTGGGGGACCCCGTTCTCGGCGGGACCGCCCCCGCCGCCCCCGTCTCCCACCCCGCCGGAACGCACGGCATACACCACCTTGCGGCCGTCGTCGAACACCTTGGTGCCGCCGAGCTGCGTGGCGTCGCCGCTCACCGTGCCCGTGGAGACGACGCGGGTCTCGCCCGTCACCGGGTCCTTGTGCACGCTGATCGTCAGCGACATCGGCTCTGCGCGCCCGTACGGGGGTCGGGCGGGGAGCGGCGGTGCCACGGTTAGCGCGCCGCGCTACGGACCCGGCCGCCCGGGTTCGATTCCCGCTCGCGGCCGACACCAGGTGACGATTATCTGAACCGGTCATGGGCCTCCCCTAGGTCGGCTCGGCCAATGCCGGCCTTCATAGGTGCTTGCGAACAGGTGCTCGCGAACAGCACTTGCCCCAACAGTCTATGAAGGCATTACGGGGGGTCTTTGTCTTTGTAGGGGGGGTTGAAGCGGGGGGGTTGGAGCTGGGGGGGCGGACGGGAGAGAGGCACGGCTTCTACTTTTGCGGGAGTCGTCAGAGTCTCTTGTCTCTCTGGACGCTCGCTGCGGCAGTGCGGACACTGAACCCAGGATGATCTCGAGAAGGCCAGCCAAGAAGTGTCTGGGCGCTGTTCTCTCACATGGTGGCCCTGTGCTCGAGGCTTATAACAATGATTGTAATATTCTTATTATTATCGGACAAAAGTCCCACACTCTTTGGTTCTATTGGGTAAAGTCACGTAGGTGAAAATAAAATAACAAAAAATCACGACGTTTCGGCCACAACACAAGCGGCCTTCATCAGGTGAAGGGACGGGACTGTCTGGAGGACAGCGCTGGAGTGGAAGAAGCCACGCTTAGATCACGACCTTTAAGCTGTGTGAGAAGAAAAAGACCAAGCGCCTTGACAAAGGAATTAGCATATAATTTAGCATTGAAATGGTTCATTGAAATAGCTAAGTTAAAGTATACACATCTGCTAATTCCTTTGTCAAGGCGCTTGGTCTTTTTCTTCTCACACAGCTTAAAGGTCGTGATCTAAGCGTGGCTTCTTCCACTCCAGCGCTGTCCTCCAGACAGTCCCGTCCCTTCACCTGATGAAGGCTGCTTGTGTTGTGGCCGAAACGTCGTGATTTTTTGTTATTTTATTTTCACCTACGTGACTTTACCCAATAGAACCAAAGAGTATGGATCCTAGCAGTCACGAAAGCTTTAAATCGTGAAAAGTCCCACAATTGCATGGGATCATCTGCTAGGATTTTTCTTTGTCCATGTGCCGAGTTTCATGACTTCGATCGGCCTTTTCTCTTCAGCCCGTCTGGTTGTCCACCGCAGACACAAAGAGGTGGCCCTTCTGCCATAACCTTTAGGAACTGCTTTTTGTGTTTAGTTTGTTGTCCTTCCCCCACACCTCTGATTAGAACGGTTGGCTACGTATGGTGTGACAGCAGTTCAACATACTGTACGTACATATCCGCTACTAGTGTTCACTGGGACCTTCCTCTGCCACCTATTCAACCAGTTGCCTACCTGCAACACCCATCTCTCTGTTTGAGGATGAGTCCTCTGGAGCTGCCATGCTCTGTGAGCAGGGCCACTGGACAGGCTTGCTTGGCTTATAATAATATTACGCTTGTTGATCAAATACTCTTTTTCAAGCGAGAGTCCTGCCAAAGTTTTCATAGTCGTGGCTGATGTTGCAATGTGCTGTGGAAGGAAACTGGGGAAACCCGGAAGGAACCCGTGCAGAAGAACAGGGAGAGATCATAGAAACTCGAAACAGGAAAGTGACCGAGTCGGAACTCGAACCCAGGCCCTGCTTCGTGTGAGGCACAGGTCTTGCAACTTCACCATCCTGCTGTGCTAACCGTTGGTGGCAATTGAACCCCCCCCACCCCTCCACAACCACCACCTTCAGGCCCTGAGAATTGGTATTTTAATGGTATTTACCAATATATTTAAGCATTCATAATGTCGGGCCATATTTAGAGAGGTTCAAATATTAGGACCCCCCCCCGACCCCAACTTCCCCCCCAGCCCCCCCCCCCCTCCGGGGAAGTATCCAACATCTGCCCCCCGTGCGCGAGTCACTCACTCATCAAGGCCGCGTTGGAGTCCCCGGTGGCCGCCACCTTGGCCAGCAGCTGCTGTGGGATGGCTCCCACCTCCGAGTAGACATACTTCACCTCGTCCGCCCCTGCAGAGGGACAAGCGAGCGAGAGAGAGAAAGCTCGACTACCCGGGGTTCTCGTGGCCTCCGCATGCGGCGGCAGCAGGCCGTGGTGATTCCAGGGGGGGGGGGATATACAGGGTGGCCCAAAAGTTTATTTTAACAAATCACATAGGGTTATTCTTGATTTTAAGATTATCTTGCTGGTATGCAAGGTCTTAAATTGATTTGTTCCTCCCTGCATTCATGACCTCCTTCAGCTACGAATATTCCATCAAGATCATGAAGATCCTCAGACCTTGCATTGCTCACTGTCACCACGGTCTAGGCTTCACACTTTGGGGTGACGGTGCCTTTGGGATCGTGGCAACTAAACTCTGGAACTCGTTGCCCATCGAGGTCAGGGGACTTCCGAGATACTTTACAAACCTTCAAATTTCGACTAAAAACGTCTCTGTTTAAAATGGCTTTCTCTCTCTTGAGTTACTTTCAAACGTCTTGGTTGAGCTTTGTAAAAGAAGGATTTGAGGTGACCCACACAGCAAGAAGAAAAATAGACGTTAATAATGACAATGTATAACATCTTAACGTAACGAATAAACAATTAGAATGTTTTAATGCCAGTATTAAAAAAATAATCAGAGAACCCTATTTGTCCTGACTTTTTGGCCACCCTGTATTTCTCAAGAGCACCGAGTGGGCACTACTCCCACTGCTTCCAAGTCGTCTAGGCCAGCACGGAAGAGTAGGCCAAGTACCCTCTAGACGAGCTCTATAGAGAGCCCCCTCAAATAGAGGCCCTTCCGCCAGCAGTGGCTTGAGCGCGTAAATAGAGCGCTGTACCGTTACTGAGATGTTGGGTTCGAATCTGGGTTTCAGCCACCCATGATTTAAACCAGGTACTCAAGTGCGATGAGTTGGTGGTCTCGGCCTAGTCACTAAAGACTTTTACCAAAAACACCGTGTCAAACTTGTCACTTACTTTGGCTTTATTCCAACTCTGAGAATTACATTATTTTGCTTTGATTAGCTTGTGAGGGGCGCTGCAAGGCACGTGCGAAGGTGCACCATCTACGTGTGGGATAAACAGGCGATTCTATGAAGTTCATAAAGCGATCCGGTGACATCAGCTTCATTACAAGGTGGTGCACTGCTTTCTGCGAGGGTTTCAAATGGAGAGTGTCTTCACAGGGACACGATGGCAAGAGCGCACATTTGTACACACATCGGGGAAATACAAAATTTAGTTTTTCAAAGCGTAACCCCTATTGGGGTTGGTAAAAAATACTAATGATTTAAAACGTGCCACGCAGACTTCGCTCGCTGTCGAAGCGTGAACGACTGAAGAGGCGCTGAGAACCAGAGACAAGCGGGAAAGGCAGCCACGTGGTGAGTCAGCGCCAAACACTTGCCCAAGCTCTGCAGTCCTCTATATACTGTAGTAAGTTGTTGTCGTTGTTGTTATTGGCCAATTAATGAGTCTCGACATTTCGGAGGAAACCGGAGCACGTGATGAAAACGCATGCGTGCCACGGGGGAGGCTCTATCCCCATACCAGGGGGAACAAGTGAAGTTCACATTTTTAGCTGTACCGCCTTCTCCTGGTGAGCCAGGGTATAGCAACTCCTCGATGCCCACGGGAAGGAAGTTTGACAACATCGTTTTGATGCGCTCGCAGTTCCGACTCCACAGTGCTGCATTACAGGGCACTTGTGTAGCCACCACCATCACCATCCGGCTGATACTGCATTGCAAGACACCGCGGCCTTGATACCTGTGACCATGTTCAGTCTCAATTGTGGTAGAGGATTGCTCGTCACGGGGTAATCAAAGCAGAGTTATTCATTCTCAGTGATGGAATAAGTCAAATTGAGTGATTCATATGAACGCCACGTTTTTGTGCAGTCGTTGGTGACCAGGCTGAGGCCACATATCGATCACACGAGGTCACTGGGTTTAATTTGTGTCGTGTCTGGCCGTTAATCCCAATCGCAGAGATAACGGTGGTTGGTGGGGGGGGTCGCAACCAAAAGTTCGAGAAAGGCAAAAGCATTTAGGAATAGCAAGCACATTTTTTATGAATTCATCAGAATAGTCAATATATGAATGTCCCCAATGCCATTGGAATGTCTGCATTATACTTAAGAAACATGAAACTGGAATTTGAATATACAGCCTTGATCATCACTGTCATACACAGATACCACTATTATCACAACAGACACCATAATTATCATTGCAACAGATATCATTATTATCACAACAGACACCATAATTATGATTGCAACAGATATTATTATCACAACAGCTACCATTGTCATCACCTCCGAATATCATTATCGGTGTTACCATTAAAAAGTGTACATAAGTTGATAAATATACCTCATTTACTTGGGCTGTTGAATAATGATCATTGTGACAATCGTCGTCACATAGCGGGGCATCTGCGGTTCACGTTAAAAGGAGCAGAAATACTGTCCCAAAATCACAGGGTAATCATATTTAACGTTGGTGAGACGAAAGAACGTGCAAATGACTGGCGCGCACACATTGCACACACACTCACCTGCAGTGGAAGAAGCCTGCAACAACACCAACAACAACACAAAAAACACAATGAGACATCGAGCAAAACATTCGCAGTATCCGCTCATCCGGCGTTGTGTTCACGCTGACCAATGCGAGTGCCAGAGTGCAGCATGGTCAGACTGCCACCGCTACGCACGGCCGTTCAGGTTTCCCTCGCGTGACGCGGCAGGAGTCGTAGTAGATGCATTCCAAACAAGTTGGTGGACAAAGCGAAACCGCACGAGATAGTTGCCTGCCCATGCACAGCACACACAAAAGTACACACGCAGTACACACACAACACACACGCAGTACACACACACAGTACACACACGTAGTACACACAAAAGTACACACGCAGTACACACACACAACACACATAGTACACACACTGCACACACACAGTACACACACCGCACACGCACAGTACAAGCGCAGTACACACACAGCACACACAGTACGCACACTTAGTACACACACTTAGTACACACACACAATACAAGCGCAGTATACACGTAGTACACACACTGCACACACACAGTACACACTGCACACACACAGTACACACAGTACGCACACTTAGTACACACTTAGTACACACAGTACGCACACAGCACACACACTGCACACACGTAGTACACGCACTGCACAAACAGTACACACACACACACAGACTACACACAGTACGCACACAGTACACACACTGCACACACGTAGTACACGCACTGCACACACACAGTACACACACGTAGTACACGCACTGCACACACACAGTACACACACGTAGTACACGCACTGCACACACACACAGTACAAGCGCAGTACACACACAGCACACACAGAGTATGCGTACAGTACACACACACAGTACACAAACCACACACACACAGTACACACGCTGCACACACAGTACACAAACCATACACACACAGTACACACACAGCACACACACACAGTACGCACACAACGTTATCCCACGTGTAGCCACATGGTACGAAAGAAGTTCAACATTGAACATAGATGCAGCGAATCTTGGGTGTAAAGAGGTGAGCCGCATACACGCAACAATCGCACAACCAGAACCCGCACTGAGTGAGGGAACAACCTAGATTTACATCCCAGGACAACTACCTGTGACTTCCTGTGGACTTTCACACAAAGCGGCACTGATTCAGAGGAACATATGGTCTGGATTTTAAACTCATGCAAAAATTGAATGTGCAAATTATTCGGTGATGCTGTTACTGCTGTTTCTGGGTTGGCAGTGGTTCTCAAGCACTAACAACAACTCAACACATTCGCCCACGGGGAACGTTGTGGGCAATGCTCCTTCTTAACGCATGAAGAAGGGCCATTGCCCGAAACGTCGCCGATTATATATTTATTAATTTAAGGCCACGGTGTATGGTGAACACGCACATCGACACAATTGTGCGAGTGGCTTTTTTACGTCTGTACTTTACTCGGATTATAACCAAATGGACTGTGCCGAGCTTGTCCTCCTGCTGACAGACTCACTTGAACGTGCCAAGTCAGTTACCAGCCAATGTCTCAACGCTTGCCAACAGCATGTGTGTTGTCCCTGTGTGTGCGCGTGTGTGTGTGTCCGGGACACTCAACCCACTGATTGAACACTTCCCATGCACTTCGCGCGAGGCCCACTTAGCGTCGTGTTGCCGTTGGCTGCCGCCGCGTGTTGGAACGCAAGGCCACATTTTTTCCCATTCGTTGCCAAACGGGAGAAAGTCTCTCCTCCAGGCATCGCCCAAATCCAGCGCTGGCAACACAAAGTTTTTAAACGGCTCGGAGCGAAAGCCTCCGAAACTCGACCAAAGCGTGCGAGGGTTGAACGATTTGAGTGTTTCCGCCTCTCGGCCCTGACAGGTGACCTGGATTTGTGAGCGGTGCCCCCCCCCCCCCCCCCCCCACTTGTACTCGACAGAATTCCTCGTTCAGCAGTCAGGTTGATTGAGGATTTTTGTTTTACCTACCAGGTAAGGCCCCACTGAGCTATGGAGCTGTATTTCGGAAAGCGATCTGACCACAAACGATAGCTCAAACAAAGTGGCTTATAACTTCGTTTGGTGCTTTCGTGACTGCAGGGATTACTCTTTGTTTTTTTTCGGTAAATTCACGTATAAATAAGAAATAATAATAAAATAAAATTACATAATAGTATGGCTTATCACGTGGAAATGTATAGCAGCCAACTACTCTCAACGCGTGTTTCGAAATCTGGAGGGAATAAAATGCATGCGACTATGGGGAGATCGAACCCATGACCTCCTGTAAACCAGGCGAGGTAGTTAACATCTTCTAGCCGCCGTGGTGCCAAAATGATGAACCAGCATTCATTGATTCGCTCCAGTCACTCGCTCACAAGTGGTCAGTCACCTTATCATACTTCTATCGCGACCGCCATGGTTACTGGTCCCTTGAACTTCACTCATTGGTTCCTCCACCCATGTTGAGGACTCGGTCTACTAGATTTAATATTTTGTATCATCAATGCTGTGGTCAGCCACTACACTGTTGGTCACACTTACTCAATCACTCACCCACTCAGTCACCACACTGCAGGTCACAACAACACACTCACGCACTCGTCCACTCACCCACCACACTGCAGGTCACAACAACACACTCACGCACTCGTCCACTCACTCACCACACTGCAGGTCACAACAACACACAACAACAACCGCCATTCGCCACTAAGTGGCGGTGAGGTCACCACGACACTTGTGCCAGGCTATGTGCACGTTGAGGCCACGTGAAGTGTCGAACGCCCGCTGGCAGGAGGTCACGGGGCAGACCCAGGTGCCACGGATCGACTGGCTGAGATGACTGGCTGATGCACCACCTGTGCCCCCTACTGTGCCAACTTGCTGTGATTTAGACATCTGGTGCTCCGCACATTATTGTGAGCGTCGCTCCTCCGCCCTCCATTGTTGTTGGGGGGGCGACTGCCTCCAACTGCCCAGTAGCATCCTTCACGAGCATCCTCCACAGTGGCCGATCTTGACACCGCTGGTTCCAGTCATCGGCAAGTCCACTCAGCTCCACATCCTCCTGTACCACATCACTCCATCTCTTCTCTAGTCTGTGCCGCGCCTGTTTAGCCCCCTCGATTCGGCCGAACAAAAGCTGTTTAGGCATGCGGTGGCTGGGCATGCGGGCTACATGACCAAGCCAACGCATGCCAGAGGAGCTCACCGATGGGACTTTGTCCGGATTTGTGAGCGCCTCACACAATTCAGGCTGGTTAAACCCAAGATGAATCGTAGGCAGGCTAGCCTAAATGTTTCTAACCGGCGAAGATGTTCCATTAGGGGGGTCCAGGTTTCACAAGCGTAGAGAAGGGAGGGAATGACTGTGGACGAGAAGACCTGAAGCTTCGTGCGGAGCGACAGACCAGGTAGCTTCCACACAGCGTTACGCAACCGATGAAAAGTGAGACCTCTGCTGTCAAACCGGAGCCGGTCATGAGCACACTGCCCAGGTATGGGAAACTCTTCACTCTCTCCACAACTGCCATCATCACCAATTGTGAGTTGTGGGGGTGGAGTGTCAGATGGTACAAAATACCCAGGCAGGTGCTTAGTTTTGGTGGGGCTGATGGTGAGGCCCCACCTCTTAGTGGCAAGCTCCAGGTTCAGCAGCAGCGCCTTCAACTCCTCCTCTGAGTGAGCAGCGATTACCAGATCATCGGCATACATACCGTGGTTGACCCATAGGGAGCCATCCCTTAACCACACCCGGGCATCGATCAGCCTCCATTGTATCTGTACCAGATGGAAATTCCTCCGGTAGAGCTATTGAAGGCTTCACGAACTACGTGGTCGAAATAGATGTTAAACAATGTGGGAGCCAGAGGACATCCCTGTCGCACCCCAAGGTGAACAGCGGATGGCTCCGACTCCCAGCCCCATAGTTTTATCCGGGCCCGCTCACCATCATGAAGGTCCTTAATGATCGTAAGCAGAGGGTTAGGGACTCCGAAAGCACGAAGAACAACCCAGAGCCCAGGCCTTGACCAGGTCAATAAAGCAGAGATGTAGGTTTTGTTGGAATTCCCTACACCTCTGTTGTAGCAGACGGACAGAAAAACAACACACTCACTCACCCACTCACTCATTCATCCACTCACTCATCACACTGCAGGTCACAACAACACATTCACCCACCACTCAATTACCCACCCACCCACCCACTCACCACACTGCATAGTCACCTCACTTCCCTTTCTGCTTCGTCCCTCACTCTGCTCCACTCTGGAATTCACTCTCCCATCGTCTGTTTCCCCGAGTCCTTATTATAATCTTGCTCAATTATAGAAATGTGTTACACTCTTACATAAATTATATGAGATTTACCACAACTTCGATAGTGTTGCTTGTTGCAGGCTGCTTGGTATTTCAGGCCCTTGGGCCTGGACTCAGCAACTGCAATTTAAAAAAATAAACGTCTCTTTCGTTCAACACGCAAAATACCCAGGAAGGAATTTGGCCAAAATCCTACAGTGGTGCTGTGGTAGAGCACCAAGCACATAAGCAGTAACTCGCGAGTTCAAATCCCTGTGGCGAATTGACACAGCCCATCATCCTTCTGGGGTGGATAAAATGGGGCATTTTGTGCAGGAAGTGAATACTCTAGCGGTTTCCAATCGAGAGAACGGTCCCCATCATCATCATCAACAACAAAAGCCATGTTCTATCGGATGCCAGATGAAGACCTCCCCACGTCGTCACCATCCCTCATTGGTGCTGTGACCCCACAATCTGCCTCGCCGGTGCGCACGGGTTCATCTGATCGTTTCACCTCCGCGACGGTCGTATCTCGGGGCGCATTGCCTCCTCTTGGCTGCCGTTCCTTCGCCAGTCTCATCAACCGGCCATCGCCCCTTGTGACCCCGACGCGTCCTGCCCACGCCCGCTGACTCGTCTGAAGTCAATACTCACGTCTCCGACTCACTTCGTTCTCCGATCCGCGTGCTGCTGCTCTCCCTCTCTCTCTCTCCGTCGCTCAGTGTCGTTTCAAGCGTGCGCAACTCTTCGTGATTTTTCTGAATCCTTTTTCGTCGTTTTTCCCACCCCGGGAATTGTGGAATTTTCCATCCTTGGCTCAAAACTCACAGTCGCGGTGAGCTACTACCCCGTGTTTGAGCGCGAGGACATACCACGAAGCACACTGCGCTTGACAAATCCTCTTTTCACGCCGAGATTTTTCAAGCCGCGGAGCTGCATTGTGGGCGGCAGGGGGCATTGCTCGCAAAAAAAATCCATTGTTGTACCCTACTTCTACACTCCCACGTCTACGCTCCTTGCTGTCAGCAAACCCGGACTGATTGGCGTGGTTAAGTATGGTCAAATAGCCTACCACGGCTGCGCACGGCGCGTGGGGAGGCCCTCATCCAGCAGTGGATTGACAAAGGACCTCACGTGCATGTGTTATACGCATATTTACGCATACGCGTTTACAAAATTTGTGCAGACATCCGTATGTGATGCATATGAAGCGAAGCGCTCCTGATTTTACTTGGATGCATCGTAAAAATCCGACAATCAGAAATCGTTACAAAATATCGGATAAACCACAACATTTGTTTAGTTTCAGACGGATCTGAAAAAACACAATAGAGTGATGTCACAACAAAAATTACGCCACTTTCGTGATTTTTCTGCCAAATGCGCCATCGGGTGACGTCTCTATGATCAACGCAATGACATGTTGTGCTAGTACGGAATGGACGTTATCCCAAAAATCCCGCAAGAGATCTGAAACTGCCAAATCCCAAATGTTAAATCGGATGCTGATTTTTTTCTGTGTGTTTAGTGTTGTTGTCCTTCCCCCGCACCTCCGATTATCAAGGTTGGTTACATACACTCACCCACTCACTCATTCACTCACTCGCCACACTGCAGGTCACAACTACGCACTCACCCATCACTCATTTACTCACCCACCCACCCACTCACCACACTGCAGGTTACATGTACATTCTTAAAACACACACACAGACGTGTACTTGAACGTGCACACGTTTGAAGATAGGTAAATCGAACCCGGGACTTCCAGCTGAGCTGGCTCCGCGTGCTCCGATTCGTGAAACTCGAGCCAGACGGCCCCCTACCCCCCCCCCCCCCACTGCAACAAATCTGGTCCCAATTACCGCCCAGCTCGCCGGCACTCTGCCGAAAACCCCACGATGCAACGGAAATTTGCGGTGGAATGCGCAAAATTGAAGTCCCAGGCATAGCCTCAAGGAGACTCGGGGGTCTCCTTCACACCGAGACGGCGGCGAAAATCACGGGGCTAGACACGCCGGGGGCTCGCGCAGACACGACGCCGGGCACCGTGACGGTCTCGGCGATTGTGTCGAGGCCCTCCCTGCCCTGGGAACTGCGTTGTAATTCACTCCACGCCGAGTCCTAATGTGCACCGCTTTGTGTTACTTTATTTGTATTTATTTTAATTAGGGGGTGCCGCGGTGGTGTAGATGCTAACGCACTCGCCTGGTATGCAGGAGGTCGTGGGTTCGAGCCCGACCTTGACAGCCTGCTGTATATTTAGAGTTTGCACGTTCTTCACGTGGTCACGTGCATTTTTCTCAGGGTCCTCCAGTTTTTTTCCCTCCGCATTTAGAATCAACATCGCGCGTTTAGAGGATTTGGCCGCTTTAAATTTCCATACGATCAGCCACTTCGTTGGGCCATCATTTGTGGCCAAGTTGCTTCTGAAAAACGGCTGCATAGCTCAGTGGGGCCTTACCTGGTAAAATAAAAGATATTTCATAGTTTAGTTTAATTGTTACTTGCTGCCGTGTTGCAACAGTTAGCACGACGCTGGACTTGCAATCCAGAGGTCGCCGGTTCAATCTCCTGGGGCGCGTTTCTCAACCGCCCCTTGCCTGTCCGGCTAGCTGCAGGATACATTTGTACGCCGCAGTTAGTCAATCGGCAGGTAGTGCACGGTGGGGCAAAGTGTGGGTACTCCCTGACCTTTTCCAATACCTTTGATCAGTGTGGTGGTGCGGTTGCACTCATCACAATGGGCGACCCAGAGTCAGCGCCGTGCAGATGGAGGCCAGTCCCTCGAAAGGATCAACGACGCTCAATATCCCACAAAGTGGTACTTATTTTAATCGGCTCTAGAGGCATGATGGGCGAAGCTGACCACCACCGAGCACAATTTGTAATTGCCTCTGCTCCTGCGGTACTGCAAGAAGGTTGAAGTGATAACCGCGCTAAACGCTGGGCCACCCAGAAAGCACCCGTTGAGGGAAATTTGAAAAAGCCTGGTCTCTTGTATTCAAAGTTAGTCACAAGCTGCATAACAGCTGTGTGCTTTTGTGTTACATGAAGTTTCTACTCATGACACACCACGAGAAGGGGAGCAGAGCCAAGGGGATGTGCATTGCGTGCCTTCAGATACGCTTATGCGGCCGTCTGGAACGCTCTTCCTTTTGACAGTTAGCAGCCACTGGAGCGATGCATTTTTAAATCATCATCTAGATTGAAAACGAATTTCTTCAGAACTGCTTTTTGTGTTTAGTTTGTTGTCCTTTCCCAGGACCTCCGCTTAGCATGGTTGGCCACGTACGTTTCGAAATAAGTTCAACATACATTTAATGAACGGGAAAAGGATGGGATGCCGGCATGGAAGTCCCCAAGACAGACAAAGAGGAGGGCACGGCTCAAGATGAGCGGCAGCAAGGAGGGCTGAGCAGGAACAGGGAGGAGGGGGAGAAGGAAAGACCGGGTCAAGATGTCAGGGATGAGGGGGCAATGGTGATGATGATGAGTGGGGAGGGAGGACAGGGAGAAAATGAAGGAGCGAGCAGACGTGAGCCGCACGGAGGAGCAGCGTCTGTTTTCACAGCGGGCAGGGAGAGGGAAGGGGTTTAGAGTGAGGGTGGCCATACATAAGTCACGTGATTTACGAGAGGCTTGAACTGATTTGGAGAGAGAGAGATAGAGAGACATATAGAGGATGAAATACAACATCGACCCATTGCAGAGCGGCGGGCAGATGAAATTCGCATCGGAAATAAAAACTGACGATTCACTTTCTCAATTTGCCACTCTGCTCCCGAGAATGTATCGTGGGAACGCGGTTTCCGCTTTCAAATCCCCCTCTCCTCACGCCGGGCTCCATCGCGGCTCCGAGGACGCCGCGATGCACATCGGCGGAGGCGATGGATCTCGAGCGTGGCAGAGATGTCACTGGGGGGCGCTGTTGCAGTGTCATGCCACAGGATGTCGTATGTTGTGCTGCACAGAGTGCGCTTTCTGATGTTTTCGGATTTGCAGGTTTTGGCTTGATGGTCCGACGTTTCACTCCATGCGCTGGGAGCTCATTCAGTTTTACGGTTTCCCCTTCGTTTGCTCAATAAGCTCCCGGCACGTGGAGTGAAGCGTCGGCGCCTTGTGGCGAACAAATCCCGACACGACCCGACAGCACGTTGGAGGTCCTCGAGCAGCGTGCCTAAGATTCAGTGATTTTTTTTCTTCTTCTTCTCAGTAACGACACCGCAAAACCCACATCAGACAGTTTATGACACAAATCTAAGGTGAATTGTGTCATAACCAATCTGTATGGCTCTTCTCCCCCCGCCCCCCACTTCTCCCCGGCTAAGTTACTAAGACCACAACACATCCACCGCGGTGTTGGCAGGGCGTCTGCCTCGCGTCTCCCACCGGCGCGCTTTGTCGCCGTTACGTGGCGCCGAAATTCCCCTGCGCGGTATCCATGCCACGGCCTGCAGCCCCTCCCCCTCCTAAAAGCCTTCCGAGCCGCCCCCCCAGACGCCCCTCAGGTCCTCTAGGCATGGTGGGCACGACCCGCGCGCTGGCCTGAGGCACCTCCTGAGGCACCTCCTGAGGCACCTCCTGAGGCACCTCCTGAGGCACCTCCTGAGGCACCTCCTGAGGCACCTCCTGAGGCACCTCCTGAGGCACCTCCGCAAACCCCGGGGGGATGGGGGGCAGCACGTGCGGCGGTGTTTCGGGCCGCTTCTGGCGGTGGTCGTCCCCTTACCGTCGCGGCGTCCTTGACCGCGGCCTCCGCGTCCCGCAGCCTCTGCAGGAGGCCCTTCTCCTTGGCCTTGAGCTCGGCCTCCTCGCACTCGCCTCGATCGATCTCAGCCTCCAGCCTGCAACACAAACACGCGCCAGTCAGCACGGTCCAGTGCGTTTGTTGTTGCTGTACAACAGGCCCTTTGTGTCATTCCGCTTGCTGGATGAGGACTTCCTCCCCGCCACTAGGATTGCCATCTGTCCTGGTTGCACCAGGATTGTCCACTTGTTGAGGTAGCTGACCTGGGGAAATGTGTAAGTCTTCCTTGGACTAATACGAGTCCAGGTTTATGCGATTTTGCGGAATAATGTACCGCTCAAAACAACGCAGTCACATGTTGGTCTTCACTCTTTAACTATTGAGGGATATTCGCGTAATTCCCATGTTATGTTCCGGTTCTTTTTCGGACAACCACCATGTCGTGAGAGTCATTGGGATTACTTTGTTATCCTTCACCATGCTGGTAAGTGCCGGTGGGCGAAGACCCAGAGGGCTTCCAGAACCAGCTCAGATATCAACCATCACCACTGACGTCATCTGCGGCAATGAGTTGCACCCAGGTGGCCGGGTGAAAAGTGGCCATACACGCCTGTAATCCAGCCTTGTCGTGGCAGCGAGTCTTGGTGGATCGCACAGATGTTGCGGCAAGGTTCGCCGCGTGGAGCGGCAAGGAGGTGCCCCGTACCCTGACCTTGCCAGGAGAAGGCGGTAAAAAAAAAGTGTGGACTAATATCATCGGGCCCCATCTGTACGGGGCAGTGTCACCCCCTCGCACGTGTGGGCTTTCTCTGGGTGCTCCGGTTTCCTCCCAACACGTCACCAGTCGTTAATTGGCTGGAAAACAATCTTAATCTATGCGACTCCGTGTGTCCTGATCGCGCAGCGTTGTGAGATGGAGTTGCATTAATTACTCTGTGTAAAAAAAGGCTCAATGTGAATATTACTAAATAGTAAGCCACAGGCTCCAAACGTTAAACTAAACTATTTATAGCGGCCAAATATTGAACATTGAGCATGGATTGTGACAATTTGGGGATCACGATTCCATGAACCAATGTATTATTTTTGCCATCACATTTATACCGTCTCGTTTGTATTGTTGCGTTTCATTGTACAGTTTTTGTCTATTCCGTAAGAATAAATACAGAAGATATATATAGCAGCATAACAGCGAGCGCGAGGTAATTATTAATTGTGTACCAATCTAGATTTTAAGTTTTCGTGACTGCCGGGGTTGTGTATCCCGTTTCCGTAACAACATAAATACGACTAAAATAGAATCAATTCTTACCGCGCACAATTCAATTCCAGCCTGCATTGTGAGCGTGGCAATCAATCCGAATGAAGAAGCCGTGCACCCATATTGCATGTTGAACAGACACCGCCACCCACGCCATCCCCGGCTCGTTCACTGTAAGAATTGCAATGCGTGGCAGGCTGCACGTTTTACACGGTAGCATTTGGGTGAAATTCATCGCAAGGTCAAGGTGGAGCGCCCCCATTGCTGATGGGAAAATGAAGGAAGCCGCTGATCTTTTGTGTTCCCCCAGCTTACAACAATCTCCACGATTCCGCGGACGTTATACAAATTGAAAATGTAAGCCGGCATTGGGAGCGCTCATCGTGAAACGTAATCACTCTCACAGGGGTGCTGTAATGTAATCCCACAGCTGGTATTTTAAAGGTAATGTGATTTTTATATATTTGATTACATAAGCATTAGTCTTAAAAAATATACACATTTGGTTGACGTGCGACGAATGTGGGCTATGTTCTGCAACATATACCGGCTGCAGACCCCGATACATTATTATTTTTTTAAATGGATTTAGATTCACCTTAGAAGTATTTTTTATTTCATTTAAATAGCCCACTCTGACTTGGACATAGGTCGTTTGCCCTTTTCATTGTCGTTGCAACAGGATTCTGAACTCCCGACTGAAGGGCATTGTGGGGGGGGGCTGCAGCGATCCATGGAGAAGGCCCGGCACCACCACATGCTCAGATTAGCACGGTTGGCTACAGACGGTGCGAAAGAAGTTAGCTAAAATAAACTTGTATTTTAATAGGTAAAGGCCCACTGAGCTATATAGGCTATTTTTCAGAGGCGACCTGGCCACAAATGATAGCGCAACAAAGTGGCTTATCACCATGTGGAAATTCATAGCAGACAAATACTCAAAACGTGTGATAGTGATTCTAAATGTGTAAAACCGGAGGGCCTGGAGAGAAATCCCCACGACCACGGGGAGAGAGAACACGCGACCTCCTGCATACCAGGCGAGGTAGTTAACATCTCGCCACCGCGGCACCCCAGGGCCACTTTGCAAGGGCATTACATGATGGCCACCAGCAACGCTCACATCTCACAGAATAGAAATAAAAAGCACAGCAGAGCAGCAATTGGGGATTGCGAGCACCTGCTTTTGTAGTCCGATTTACACCAATTGGGGATTGCCACTACCTGCTTTTGCATTCCAATTTACAGCACTTGGCATCAATTGTAATGGATTACTCCCCAACGCTGTCACACGATGCAGCGGTGGCCCGGTCGCCTCGGGAGATGGCAGCACCGGAGCTCCGCGGCCCGTCTCACGTTCCGGGGCTCACCGCCGCCGCCGTGACAGACACCAGACTCGGGGGGTGGGTGGGGTCAGAGCCAAGCGAGGTAATTCGAGCCAATCTGTCGGGCTAAATTGTGAAGCCAGCGGTGTGATGTTTAGCGAGTTAAACACACGCGAGACAACAACAACAACCACAACAACCACAACAACCACAACAACCAGCTCCGGTCGTTTTCAACTCCTCAAGCGGAATAGCTAACATTAACCGGTCACGGCTGACCTCAGCGGTGAGTGATATCTGAACTAGTTCTGTGGCCGGAACCTCTGGTAAGCTCCTGGGCATCTGTGAAAAAGAGCTTTATAGCTCATCGGATTCATCCAGCATGAAAATATATATCTGAATCTGAAGAGGGTTCTGTTATGTTTTTGCAGTAGGGGGGCAATGCTGCTGCTGTGTGCAATCTGGATTGATTGATTTGCAGTGTAGTGTTTTCAGCAATAATAATAATAGATTACACTTCTTTATAGCGCCTTTTACTTCGGAGGTTGCAAGGCACATTGTCATGTTTGGCCTGCACCAGTCACATGATCCATGCTGGTGACCTGTGAGGTCAGTTCCCTGCGGAGGGTGAACTCAGTCCATCATTATCATCCAATGCCCACGCCGATCTTGTTTAGCGACCGTGAGTGACTCAGATTCAACTTTAGACATTGTTATTTTTCTCAGAGTTATTAAATTGGACGACAATCAGAAGATTGCGTGTTCAAATCCTGGTTGGGGGTTGACTCAGCCCATCATTCCCCAGGAGGTCATGAAGACGGGCATCCTTTTGTGGGGAAGCCAACTGTCATTGTCCCTTGGAGAGACTCACCCCTGCCATAGGGATGTGGAACTTCCACCACTGGCTCGGGGGTGTAAACAGGAGATGAGCACCGCCCCAACATGTCCACTTGAGCAGGAAATCACTTTGGCTTGAATTCTAAACACTGTCCAGTGCGCGAGGGCCTGAAATTGCTACGGGTTCGGACTTTTGCCGCCCGCTGGGTGTACAGCACTTGCAAAACACCTTGCATGGGGTTAACGTAAGTGGCAGGGAGGCGATTTTACCGGGGGTGCCTTAATTAGCTTCTGGCACGCTCTTGGCCGGTGACGGTGACACGATGGTTTCCTTTAAATAACCTCGGAGTAAGTCAAGAAGGCGCTCATTTGCGGGCAGAGTGTCAATTTGCAACGCGAGCTGTTGAAAAACATCTTGAAACCGGGCCAACAGCCATCTGCAGCAGCACACATCCCCGACCCCTAATTATTCTCCTCCGGTCCGCGAGAAATGTGCCCTGCGAAGATCGTTAGCGAGCGTGGCTGACGATGTAGTGGCTGGAGAGGGTTGCCACCTCCCTGGTTTCTAGACCACGGTGGGAGCAGGATGACCTCTCGACACGAGCAAAATCTGTGTTGTTCAAATTAAACAAATTACATGGTTGGCGATGCTGCTGCTGTTGCTGCGTTCGCAGTGATGCACGCAGCACAATTGACCAAAATAAAACCTCGACACATTGGTCAATACCATTGTGGCCTTAAAATGATTGCCAACATTTAACTGTTCTATTATTTTCAGGCAAGTAACTTTCAACGCATTAAACTATAAAACGTCTATTTTCACACATACTCTCCGATGTACGTATCGTGCATGTGCGAGTTTGTTTTAATCGATGAATCCACACATTTCTACATGCTGTGGTGTTTAGACCGTGTACGTCTAAACACAGGATTCGCTCGCTCTCGCCACCACAGTGGCGAGATGTTGACTCTCTCGCCTGGTATGCAGGAGGTCGTGGGTTCGATTCCGACCGTGACGCCAGTATATTTTGAGTTTGCATGTTCTCCCCGTGTCGCGTGGATTTTTCTCCGGGTCCTCAGGTTTTTCCCTCTACATGTAGAATCAACATGCGTTGAGAGTATTTGGCTCCCGTAAATGTCCACATGTTAAGCCACTTCGTTGAGCTATCATTCGGGAACAGGTAGCTTCTGAAAAAGAGCTACATTGCTCAGTGGGCCTTACCTGGCAAAATAAAAAAAATGTTGTTTCGTTCAGAAAGAACGGCTCAGAGGCGCGAGAAGGAACCAAAGACAATTGGGAAGGCAAGCCGTGCTGTGGGCCCATGCTAAATCTCCCCCTCCAAGTTCTACTCTCCTCTATATATTCAGGTGTTATCGGCCAATGCATGAGCGTTTACAAGTGACAGGAAGCCAGAACACTCTGGAGAAAACCCACGCGTGCGAGGGGGCAACACTCTATCCCATAGAAGTAGAACAAGTTGGGCCCCATTTTGCTGTCGTGGCTTCTCCCTGGGAAGCCCAGGGTATGGCATCTTCCTCGTCGCTCACGGGAAGAGAGCTTCACGACATCTGCGCGTTGATCAACCAACCCTCGCACAGTGCTGGATTACAGAGCGGCACGTGCCTAAGCCACCACCGCCCGGCAAAATCGACATGACGCCAGATCAAATCCTGTTTGGGGATCACCCAGGCAAATCGTGCCTATGGGGTCGATACAGTAAGTAATAACTACGGTGGCTGTCTCGTTGAGGGACTGGCACCAGCGTGTGAACGTGGAATTCCCACGCTGGTGCCTTAGCGTTGCCACGTTGAGGTGCCCCCAACTGCTCACATGTGCAAGAGACACAACGTGACGCGAGTTCACTTTTGGTCATGTGCAGAATGTTCATTTCCCGCAGGTTTCTCCCTGGCAAAAGATTTCCGTCGTTAATATCGGTGGAATTCAAAGCTGCGTTCAATAGAGCGTAGCCATCTATCCCTGTCCAAATTGTACAATGTGGGCTCCAGATGTACACGTGCACAGTACGTGTGCAGCCTGTTAATCGATCCACTGCTAGACGAGAGCCGCCCTACACGTGCCGTGTAAGCAGTGAAGGTTATATTTCACCAAACTTCTCCAAGGCTGGTCAGCACAGGTTGGTGACGGTGTACGGAACACAAACACCACTAACCCCCGTTCTATGCATGGGTGGTGATGGTGGTCGCCCATCCGAGCACTTATCCAGGCTCAACCCCGCTTAGCTTCCGACGGTTCTGATGAGATCCGGTGCGTTGCGGGGGAATTGGTAAATCGGCATTTACTGCCCATATCGCTTTCCATTCCCGATCAACGAGAGCTGCGGTTACATTAACATATGATACACGCGCGGGTACAGCGTATCGCATCGTGCCAACGTAAACGCAGCTGGAGAGTGATGGCAAAGAGCACGTTTCGCAGGCTCACGTTCGTGATTCTCCCAGTGATGTGACACTTTTTGCACGAAAGGGGACGCGGAGGGAGAGACGCGGAGGGAGAGACGCGGATATTTAGGACGCCGGGGGAGCTTCCTCGGATTTCTACAACAACCCCCCACTGTGGACGCGGGGTTAGCTGAGTTCAGGGCCACTGCCTGAGCGCACCACGTGACCAAACCGCGTAAATAACGACCCCCCCACACACACACAACCCCCCCCCTCACACACACAGCCCCCCCCCTCACACACACACAGCCCCCCCCCACACACACACAGCCCCCCCCCCACACACAGCCCCTCACACACACAGCCCCCCCCCACACACAGCCCCCCCCACACACAGCCCCCCCTCACACACACAGCCCCCCCTCACACACACAGCCCCCCTCACACACACAGCCCCCCCCCCCACACAGCCCCCCCTCACACACACAGCCCCCCCCCCTCACACACAGCCCCCCTCACACACACAACCCCCCCCCCACACACAGCCCCCCCTCACACACACAGCCCCCCCCTCACACACACAGCCCCCCCTCACACACACAGCCCCCCCTCACACACACAGCCCCCCCCCCACACACAGCCCCCCCCCACACACAGCCCCCCCTCACACACACAGCCCCCCTCACACACACAGCCCCCCCCACACACAGCCCCCCTCACACACACAGCCCCCCCCCACACACAGCCCCCCCTCACACACACAGCCCCCCCTCACACACACAGCCCCCCCTCACACAGCCCCCCCCACACACAGCCCCCCCTCACACACACAGCCCCCCCTCACACACACAGCCCCCCCCCACACACAGCCCCCCCTCACACACACAGCCCCCCTCACACACAGCCCCCCCTCACACACAGCCCCCCTCACACACACAGCCCCCCCTCACACACACAGCCCCCCCTCACACACACAGCCCCCCTCACACACACAGCCCCCCCTCACACACACAGCCCCCCCCCACACACAGCCCCCCCCCCACACACAGCCCCCCCCCCTCACACACACAGCCCCCCTCCCCTCATTTCCATTAGTTGCCATGGCGACGGCGAACATCTGGGTCTCAGAGCCTCGTCATGGCCCTGCTGGAGGACGACGTTCCCTCTCTCGACAGAAGCAGCCACGGCATCCATCCCCTCGTCCCCACATCACACTCCACTCAGTACACTCTCACCTGCTTCATGTTGTTGTTATTGTATTTTATACGTCTCAAATTAAGTCAAAGAGTCTCCCTTGCACACACGTGTGCAATAATGTGGTGCGCATCTTCATTGGCTGAGCCAGTGGTGACAATTCCACATTCCCATGGTTGGGGCCAAGTACCGCCATGCGATGGCCACTCTCGACTCCCGACAGTGGTGTTTGTTTTATCGATCCTTAAAGGGATGATGATGATGATGTTGTTGTTGACTGGCTGAGTCTTTAAGAGACTGGATGCTGGTCAAGTGCCTCTTAACACAGCACCACCTGGCCGCCTGTATAATTATTGAAACGTAGCGCTGTTGTTATATTTTGTGTTTTTTCAAAGCCATGTAATCGCATTTCGTGATTACCTCTTGACCTCGTAAACAGCAAAGCGCTCTTCTCTGCGACGAAGGCCGGGCTGGGTGATTTAGAGGCGCTGCCGTGTCTTCACATTACCCAAAGCTGCTGACGCTCTCATTTCTATACCTCTGTGGGGGGTTTCTTAAAAATCAATTTCAAAATTAAAATAAAATGTGATCAACTGGTACACCCTAAGCATGGTTAAGCCACTTCATATCACTTACAAGAATAATTCTCTGACGGCCCTTGGTCAATCCACTGCTAGATTAAGGCCTCTCCCACCACTCACTCCATGCCGATCCTGGGGGGGGGGGTTGTTTGACCATACTTCACCACGCTGGTCGTTTTAGATTAATGAAGGGAACCTCCGGACTCGGGTGAGATGTCACTCGCCACTCATGGTAATCAAACTCATATTACTGGGTTCATCGGTAATCTATTTACACTCTGAAACTTAATACGAAATAAGGATTTACTTACACATCACATTCGTGATCAGGTTCATACAGTCACGCTATGGTTCAGGAATGCTTCACTTGGAACGCATTTATTCCCAGCTCTGTAGCTGACACCCTCTCTCTCGTGTCCGTTGTGTTTTGGGCCTCTGCTTAGCACAACAACAAAAAACAATACTACAGCTCAAGACGGAAACATAACCACCAACCGGGCAGATTGATGGACCAACATCTTTAAACACACGCTGCTACCAACAACAAAACGCACGGTTTATTTTGGCGATGTCCCGTACGGTACTGTGTTTACGAGAACGTTAGGGGAGAAGAGCGCATTTACAGCTCATACACTGCCACCAACCAACCCCCTCCCTTACAACGAAACTATTTACTAAAATACAGACCGCAAACTATTTACTAAAATACAGACCGCAAACTATTTACTAAAATACAGACCGCAAACTATTTACTAAAATACAGACCGCAAACTATTTACTAAAATGCAGACCGCAAACTATTTACTAAAATACAGACTGCAAACTATTTACTAAAATACAGACCGCAAACTATTTACTAAAATACAGACCGCAAACTATTTACTAAAATACAGACCGCAAACTATTTACTAAAATACAGACCGCAAACTATTTACTAAAATACAGACCGCAAACTATTTACTAAAATACAGACCGCAAACTATTTACTAAAATACAGACCGCAAACTATTTACTAAAATACAGACCGCAAACTATTTACTAAAATACAGACCGCAAACTATTTACTAAAATACAGACCGCAAACTATTTACTAAAATACAGACCGCAAACTATTTACTAAAATACAGACCGCAAACAATTTACTAAAATACAGACCGCAAACTATTTACTAAAATACAGACCGCAAACTATTTACTAAAATACAGACTGCAAACTATTTACTAAAATACAGACTGCAAACTATTTACTAAAATACAGACCGCAAACTATTTACTAAAATACAGACCGCAAACTATTTACTAAAATACAGACCGCAAACTATTTACTAAAATACAGACCGCAGCGGCCACATACGCTGACCCTAACACGAAACAAAATACATCAACAACAGGTTCCTGCAGCCGAGTCACATCACACGTCCCCCACTGCCCCCCCCCCCCCCCCTGTGCTCGGCATCTGATTCTGAGAATTACAAACTGTGTGTTTACACACGTAGGTGGGAATAAAAAAAAAAGCTTCCTTTCTGAATGCAGGTTTGCCAAAAAAAAACACCGCGGCCAAAACCATCAGCCAGGAACTCGGTGGCAAGAAAACAAGAAGAAGGCCCACAGGGATCTGGGGGCCAAGCTCCCCCACTTGACAGGACCCCTGAGCGCACCTCCATAAATCTGACAGCTAATTTTTTTTTATATATATTTGTAAAAAATATTTCACCCTGGATAATCCATCGAGATGGAGCGAGCCACCAAACCTCCCACCAGCCTCCAAGGCACCGTTTTATCCGCTGTGCTCACTTTCGTGCCGCGAACGTTCACCTGTGGAAAGGCTTACATCGCATGCCTGGCACCGCGTGAATGGATGCATTTGATTAAAACATTTCACCTGGATAAAATCCTTAAGATGGAGCATCTCGCTTTGCAAGGGTGTTTCCAGGGTGTTGATCGTCACATGCATTGCAAACGATGTAACGACACGCTTACAAACATTTGAAATGTATATCTTACACACAATTTACACCGCACCTCCGATTAGCATGGTTGGCTACGTGCGGTGCGAAAGAATTTCAACATAAATACTGCGCATTTCTGCAATAAATATCACATCCAGCCAAATAAATAAACAAGCATGTTATAAAATAGTGCACACCACCAGTTCATATGGAGCGCACCCTAGCTGTAACGGTTGCAGACATTGCGAGAGAGTTTTGGTTAAAGATTTCAACAACTCGAGACTGATAAGCACATTTTAGCTTGTCTGGCAGTTTGTTCCATTTTGAAGCAGCTCTGTGTCCGAGTGGAAGTGCACCTCTTTGGGTTTTTATTATTATTACTTTGGGACCAAAGAATATAATTATTGTTGGTTGAAAAGATAGTTGGTAAGGACAGGGGGACTGTTTAGCTCAGTGATCCACATATATACGGCAGTGACAGCATTCTTCTAGATCATGCTATGATTTGACATGGCGAGCTGTAGCGGATTTCACACTTGTTGCAGAGCTTTGTGGTTAAAATCCTACAGGCCGCCTCGGCTAATACGGTGAGTGTATTTACCATAAAATACGTGGCTCCCAAATATCCCTTGATGTGATTCAAACAAGAGGAGGCCATTGTGTGCTGATGTCATCGTCCAAATTATAGAAAAAGACTTTGCTCTGTCTTAGGATACACACAACAATCATCGCCCCCAATTGCAAACACTTTTTTGAACTCTCTCGAAAACTAGCCTTGAGACTCAGTGAACCTTTGCTGGGTGAACAACATCATTTGTTTTTTTAAGATTAGAGCACTGCGTGTCAGTATCATACACTGAAGCCTAAATTATCCATTAAATATATATAATAGAGGTAAAGCAGGTGGCTCAAATGGCTGATGCGCAAGCCAGCGGACCAGTGAGATCCTAGATTTGTACCTGGATTTTACCAACTTTGCATAAAGCAATGCTTATTTAACCAACCGTCCAGTGGGTAACTGAACACCAGGTTTTCTCAGCCAATGTTGTGATTCATTAATGATTTTTCGCTTAGGCCACGCACTGACGATCTGGCCAAACTTATAACGTGAGACGCTCCACCACTGGACACAGCCCAACATTAAATTGTGACGCATGTCACCCACCTCTTCTAAACTGCTTGCGCGCCAGTGTTACCAAACCGTTCACGAAAGAAACACTTTCTAAATGGAGCAACATGTCCTGGGTTGTTGCGCGTCAATTCCTCGCGAGCGTGGACCGGGGGCTCTTCTCGCGGACGCGCGGCAGTGGCTCGAGGTGCCGTCGGCTGCTGCCGCCGCTCTGTGCTCGGTCAAGATGTTTTTCTTGTTCATGTTTTTTTGTTTGTTGCGGTTGCACCCGATTCAAGAGCCGAATGGCTCACAGGGCTATACCAAATAAATGAAAACTGAAACTGAAACGTGCCCATTACGATTGTTTCAGCCGACTGAGAACTTTTGGAGGGATTATTTGCTGAGTCATTTAAATCGTGTCTCTGCTATATGGGGCCGTACATAAATGACGTCACGCACCTAGGGGGGGGGGGGGTCAGACATTTGTGACGATGTGTGATGAGGGGAGGGGGGGTTGAGAAATGTGACGTCACATCAAAATGCGCAACTTTCAGTGATTTGAAGAATGTTTAATTTTTGGGGGGGGGTAGAGCTTTTTGACGTCATATTTGAGGGGGGTATCACTTTTTGTGACGCCGTGTGACGAGGGGGGGGGTCAAAAATCCTCCAAAATCGCGTGACGTCATTTATGGACGGCCCCTATGGGATAGTATTTCCCCCCCCCCCCCCCTCCGCATGCGTGTTATCTCCGCGCGCTCCGGTTTCCTCCCCCACGTAAACACGCATCAGTTGGCCGATAACAACCTTCATATATAGAGGACCACAAAGCTTGGGCAATTGTTGGTAGCGCCGGTTCACAGCCTCGCTGCGACCGTCCCGAGTGGCTGCGGTTCCTCCTCGCGCCTCCGAGTCGTTCTCTCTCGTCGAGAGTGAGCAAATGCTGTCCGGTGGCACGTCACAAACTGACGCAATTATTATTATAATTGTGGAGGGATGATTTGCCGAGCCAGGATTTAATCTCGTTAACCATCCGATTGTGAGCCGAGTACTCCGCCAGCGTAATCCGTGAAAGCGTGGAATCGTGAGCCTCACTTGTCCCTATTCAGTGCCAAACAGTGACGCCAAACACACCGATATTACAACCCGCATTGCCTTTCATTCCCGGCAACCGTTGATGCTTTCGCTGATTGCAACGTGGCGATTAAGGAACGGGGGGACTCGGGTAGACGTGCCACTGTCTGTAGGCAGTGATGACACCAGACACTGAACAATCTCACATGCCGGAGTCAAAAAATGCCCTAATTAGCCTGATCAGCTCGAGGCTATCCGGAAATTGTTTTAAACTCCGCGTACATCTGCGAGCCATCTGATGCCAACCACACACGACTAAGCCCGATAAGTCGCCATGAGCAATCACTGCCTTGTAAGGATGATCGCTTTTTAATTTCGTCAAAACGTTATTATATCGACCCCGGAAGGGATGACAGTCTGGGTTGACCCCTGACCCCAGCTCCACCCGGCTGGATCTGGATCCGATCTGACTGCTGGGTGATTGAGCTCGTGGCAGGGTTGGTGGATCACCCAGGGATCATCGTGTGCATGAGATTTACAACTGCTGGACTGTGAAATGGCCCGCAGATGGCAGTACATCAAGTAGTTTAATCAGTGTGATTTCTGCAAATACATTGTTTTTTTTATCTAAGTATTTTCTGTCTAAAATTTTAAACACAATATCCCCATGCAGGGCCATCATAAAACGAATAAGGATGAAGGTTCAGCGAAATGTTCAGAGATAAATACATGATAAAGGATGTATTTTGGCGCTATTATTCACGTGGTTAATGAGTGATAAGTAATATAAAAACAATAAAATTAAGCCACGAGCCAGTGAGGGATATAACAATGCATACTTTCATCAATTAATTCTTAAGCTCATGATACATGTACAGTATTACCCCCAATTTACGCCTTCCCGCTTTACGTACTTTCGCCATAACGTACTCAACTTACATCCCAGACTGGCTACAGTCTCTGTCATGTGTACTCTGTTGATATCTTTCATTGTACTCTATTGATATCTTTCATTGTACCCTATTCATAACTTTGATGTGTAATTCTATTCATATTTTTCATGTGTACTCTATTCATATTTATTCCCAACATACCGTATTTATGGCAAAATATATATTTTTTTGCATCACGAGCCAATTCTCAAGGCCCTAAATTGTGACGATTTGTCGGTATCGCCGGCAGGCGTCGATCCGCTACAATCTCTACGACAGGGACGTTCGCGATAAACACGACCGCCAATCCTGCTGACGGTACAACGTTTCTGAAAACGCTCCACAAGATAATTACCATCTATCACCAACAACCCTACCACTGAACCAAGGCCGTAGCAAAACATGTAAGCCTTCTCACGGATACGGTGCTCTGCGTTGTTTTGTTATATCATCCATGTTTTGAGTTTGAGAGCCTTGGAAACCTTTAAAATAATAAAACAAAGGCATCAAGGTCAGCGTCGAGGGAGCCTGCATATTTCTCGGTGGAGCCAAATCAGAATTCAGAGGCTGTTGTGTCTGACGGGCACTTGACGTCACAGAGCCTAACACTGTGGCTTTATTTAAAGGGCAGTAAAGCCCTCACATCAATCACTGTGTTGAGGAGCCCCCTCACACGCACCCCGATAGACGCACCGAAACCTCCAATCGCAAAATTACGTATCACAAATGCGGCTGCGACAGAGTATTTGTCAGTGGAACCGGATGTTGTATTTATTTCAGCGTCCAAGCAGATGCCTGATCCATCTTTAGAATGTAATTATACGCCGCTTCTGCTGCTGCTGCATTGGCCGTGGCGCTCAAGCGCAAATAACAAAAAAATAATTAAACAATAGAATACGACGTTTCGATTGCAACGCAAGCAGTCGTCATCAGGTAGAACTAAATTTGAGAGAGAGACAAAACACAAACACGGAGACACGCACAGACAGACACACAAGCAGAGAGAGACAACACAGAGACACAGAGAGAGAGAGAGACTGTGTTGCAATCGAAACGTCGTATTCTATTACTTAATTTATATTATTTCTACGTGACCTTACCGAAAGAACCAAAGAGTAATTACTGCAGTCACGAAAGCTTCAAATCAGGTTTGAACAAAAAATAAACTGAACACATTCGTCAATAACACCTTGACCTTAAAAATAAAATGATACAACAGGTGACGTTTCGGGCTATGGCCCCTTTTTTCACAGATTATAAGAGAGGCCAGAGAGGTAGCGGCCTCTCGCTATGCGAGGGGGGCTCCGTATAAGGCCGTGATTGACGAGACCTGGCACTCGCTGAGATAATGCAATCGAATTCGTGGGTAGCCACCCATGAGAAAAAAACAGTTTAGTGAGCTGTTGGTCTCAACCCGGTCATCCATTACTGCACCAAAAAAGTAATATCACACGCGGTTTTTCACTTCACTTTTTATTTCGTTGCAGCACCGAGGACTAAAACGAATGTTTGATTGCTGAGCAAAGGGTTCCTCTGATAGCTGTGACCTCAGAAGTCGTTTTTGTAATGTCATCTTCAACAGGCTATTCTCTGACACGCATGCATGTTGAACGTCTATTGCACCGTACGTAGTCAACCAAGCTTATTGGAGGTGCGGGGGAAGGACAACAAACGAAACACAAAAATATAATAATAGGGTTTCCCCCCTTTTTTTGGCGACAAAACTGAAACCTTTTACAAGGAATCATGTTTATATTAACCGCAATACTTGCAGTCAGAATGCAAACAAAAAACACTGATAATTTATGCATTGTCCTTGAAACTAATTGGTCCACACCAGAGACAGCTTTCCTTAGAGCCTAGTCTCATACGGTGTTCGACCAGATGACGCCAAAAGGCGTCTCTGGTGTGGACCAATCAGTTTCAAGGACAATGCATAAATTATCAGTGTTGTTTTTTGTTTGCATTCTGACTGCAAGTATTGTGGTTAATGTAAACATGATTCCTTGTAAAAGGTTTCAGTTTTGTCGCCAGGAAAAAGGGATGATGTAAACACAAAAAAACTGTTTCAAAAAAGTGAGTTTTCAATCTAGATGATTTTAAAGTGCATAGCTCCAGTGGCTTTTTTAATATCGAAAGAAGCGTTCCAGGCAGCCACAGAAGTGCATCTGAAAGCGCCACGCGATGCGGTGTGATGTTACTCTGCATTCTGGGTGAGTTCCAAATGGAGCTCGTGACATAATGTAAATAGCACAACTTTAAATATAATTGGAAAATGACATCAGTAATTAAATCAAACAAAGGTTATGCCTGATAAGGCCACGTGACGCTTGAGATCAGAGATCAAAGCATTGAGACATGATCCTGGAGGCTCTGAATCTTGGCTACAGCTACCCGTAGTTAAACGTGGTGTTTAAGTGCGCAGTAATTACTTCATGACCTCAGCCTGGTCACCAACGACTGTTTCATGGGCAACCTGCGATAAGGGACTATCCAAAGAAACAGCATGGCCCTTTGGTTTCTGCATTTTGAGATACAATTTGCATGATTGACACTGTATAAACGTAAACTATGCTTATTATTATTGAATACGTGAAAAAAATATTTTAAAGTAATTCGTTTCCAACTGTGCCCACAAACTACACAGACCTGGCCACTGGAATAGGTAAGCTGTGTGGTACGGCGACTGGTTTAGAGATGGTCTAATTTTTTAATGTTTCTTGCCGTTGGTTTTCACACCTGATGATGACTGTTTGTGTTACAGTTGAAACGTCGTGAGAATTTTATTGTTATATATATTTTATTATTTTATTGTTTCCCTTCAACGTGACTTTACCGAAAGAAGCAAGAATATGGTGAAAGTGGCTTTGGAAGGATGGACGAAAATGTTTCCCAGGCATCGCAATAAGTAGCCAGTGGATATCGGCCGCCTTAACTTGCAACGCTTAAGTGACGATAAGAGGCCTTGCAGAGCAGACGTCAGAAGCAGTTCTGTGATGTCATCCTTCCGGGCCATTCCTTGACACGAGGTGATTTTACATTCACACTGCTCTTTCTATACTACGAGGGTTCTGAAGACACAATTCTTTAACTTATCATCATAGATCAATGCGAATGCAACGAGGGAAAACCCACGCACGACAATATTTTTTCCCTGTCCAGAAACAAATAAATAAAGGGCTTTGCCAGCCTACTGCAGCCGCCCCGTACTTTCATCTCACTCCCAAACATTCAACCCCACGTGACCTTTGACCTTCGGCAGGCAACGCAAACACAGGGGCCCCTTGTGAACGCCGCGGCCTCAGCCTGCGTGGAGATGGGACGACGACATTAAAGTGAATCCTTGCTTTCCTCGCAAGCGGAAAGAATTCGGCGGAGCGAGCCGCGCGCCCGTGACATTACATCTAAATGTTACGGATAGAATGAGCGACGCGCGCACAACGCTTGTGATTCATGCGAAAAGCGTTTCAAGGCGTCCTCACTGAGAGCTTGTTTACGACTCCAGCCGCTTGCTTTCCACCATGTTTCAGGAATGCTGCGTAAGCCGTCGCCAGGGGAACTTTCTCTGAGACAAGGGGAGCATTTTGTTTCGCCTGATATCAACGCAAACAGTTATTATGAATGTCACATTTTTACATTTCGAGTTCACATTTTCGCGGCGGGGGCGTATCCAAAAGGTTTGGTACTGCTTCACTTAAAATACAATGGATCCCATATTTATTTTTGGATTAGGCCGCGTGGTAAACACGTGGTAACCACGTGGACCTAGGTTATGGATCATGTGGTCTCCTCCTTTACTTATAACATAGAAACGTCGCCTGCCCCCAACCCACAGGTACTCGTCTCTAGACAATAAGAGCTTTTAACTTTGGCTGAATTTTTTTCACCTAATTGTGAGTAAATCGACGGAGAGCTCATCAAAAAGACGAGAAGACCGAGAGGTATCGCGACAGCCCGAGGAGTCACGCGTCTGTGTGAAAGCAAGGAAAGGAATTGGCCCCAGCAGACTCAAGGATGGCAAGACAGGCGAAGCCGTTAAGCCGGGATGCAGCAGAGGTCAGAAACGGCAGTGACTCGATTATGTCAATCAGTCGATGAAACGACGTCACCGACTCCTTCTTTCGTGGCCGATTACTCGGTCTCTCTCCCCCCCCCCGTCTCTTTATTTCCCCCCAGTATGTTCGTTATCTTCCTCCCTTTTACCCCTTTCCCCCTCCCCATATAAACTTCCACATCCTCGCTTGTGATCCCCCACCTGGGTGAGGCTGTGAGCCCAGTTTCTCCCCCCCCCCCCTATTCACTGGGGCCCTGTCTCGCCGAACCTCGGGGCTGCTGCTGTTCGCGGAATCTCTGTCCCCCCCGCCCCTCCGCACGATGATTCGCCGCTTTGTATTGGGCTCGCGTTGAGTTGCAATAAAAAAAACGGTGGCTACCCCACGTTCAGTACACACCCTGCTTCCCAATGGAGGGAAAACCTGCTTACAAGCCACGGCTCAGCGAGACCCGGCTGCTGCTGCTGATGATGATGATGGTGCCGATGACGTCAACCAAGCCCCGCCCATCACCTCCCGTCCAGCGGCACACGCGGCAACAGAGGTGATAATTTTATTTCAAAAAAACTCCCCTCAAATATTTTTCACGTGAGTTATCCGATTGCTCAAGAAGTCCGAAGCAACATTCAATTCGTACCGCGTATCTCGCGATTTGACGTTACGCTACGTAATTTTGACATGCGGACACTGATCCATCGTTGCACTGCGCGCAAAACAAAACACGCATGTGTGCGTGCGCATCGCTCTGGACAACGTAGGCCGCTCCTCAACCACACCGCGATGCAACTCCTCGAGCAAAGACTACGGCTCTCGACAAGAACCACTGGCTGATTTCTTTTGCTGGTGCATTTCAGTTACAGTGCCGCGTTGGTTAACGATGACAACGTCAGGCGTGTCTTCATCCTCAAGAGTGTTTGAGGAGGTACTCCGAGGCGGTTTATTTATTCGTTTACTACGCTGGTTTACCCAGGAGAGTGAATTCGCCATCGGCACCACCCTGGAAGTGTCGCTGTGATTCACACAGCATCACTGCTGTCTCCTTGGATTGGTTGAAGAAACTTAGCATTCAACCGGAACACATTTCAAAAGTGTTGCTTTTTTAAAACTCAACTATAAAACTTTATTTTACCAGGTAAGGCCAACTGAGCTATATTGCTTTTTTTCAGAAGCGACCTGGCCACAAGTGAGCTCAGCGAAGTGGCGTATCACGTGGAAATTTACAGCAGCCAAATACTCCGTGGAAGGAAAAAACTTTCCCTTGGGCCATATAAAAGAACAACGAAGAAGGCCCAGAAAAGCCTCACCGAGTCTTGTGACTATTTTTCTGAAAGTTCCAGCCAAGTTTTTTTGTTTGGAGGAAGTGGCAATGTTGCTGTGTCTAATCCCAATTGAGTGATTTGGTAGTCATTTTCTAAATTTAAACTATTGAAGCTGGGACACAATGGCCTACTCTTGTGAATCACGACAGGGGATCTTTAATGTCCGCTGTTAGGCAGACAGCTCAGCACGTAGTAGTAGAATATATATTTTTCATGGTTAAACCCGCAGTAATAACCGGGAGCAGCCACTGGATTTGAACCGTGAACCTCTACAACAACCGGCGAACGGCAGCTACTGCCGGTGCCGTGTCACCGCCCCCCCCCCCCCCAGCCCCTACGGTGACGTTTACAGTCCACGACCAAGGGTGAGGAATTCCACATTCACAACAGTGAGGGCTCCCATTCATTTGGCAACGTGCATGCTGACTTCCCCACAAGGCGGTACCCATTTTATCCACCGCAGAAGGACGACGGGCTGAAGTGACCCCCCTGGCAAAAACCAAATCAGCCGTCCGTGACTTTTCGTCGTGTTGCAATTCTCAGCAGAAGGTGCGTGGCGAGGTCGTAAAAGCGGCAGACCAAAGGGGAGGGCCGTTGTTGAGAGGAGTCAGCTGAGCCCACAACGAAGGCGAAGTAACATTTTGTCTGTGCAGATCGCAAATCACCGTCTGGCACGGGCGAGCGCCGTGCTCCCACGTGCAGGTTGCACCGACAGAGACGCGACCCACCGGCTCGGAGTCACCGCCCATCTCTCCCGGCTCAAACGAGCATCGCCGAGGTGGCTTGCTCTGCGCCGGCTAGCCGTGCACATTCCACATCCCCATGGCGGGAGTCGAGTCCATCGCCAGCAATGACCACCGTTGATTTTTCACGGGTTTTTTGTTACTCATTTTCACCGACCACGCCCGCAAAGGGATGATTGATGGGATGGAATGACCTCCCAACGAGGATTTGAATTTGCAGCCTTCTGGTTTTGTGGTTGAGTGCTCCAATGCGCCGTTGAGAAAGAGAGACTCTTGACTTTTGACTTCAATGAAACAAAAAACTGATATTGTAAAAAATCGCGTATAATTAAAAACATTGCGAAAAAAATCGACCCCTTTGAGGTTACAAATGCTTTCGCTGAAGCAGTTCAATTGTGCCCGTCGATGTGCTTCCATGCATAAAAGGCTGCTCCAGTAACACGGTTATTACAGTGGCCTAATTGGCTCATTTCCAATCAATACAACACAAGAGTGCTAATGGAAGGCCAATGAAGTGCTTCCTGGTCATTGCCAACTGCACTGTGAATGGGGTGTCACGCAGAGGGCTGCTCGCAATGCCATGGATTGCGGTCTCCCGAACTGAAGTCTGCTAAAAGCACCGTGACCGTCACCTCTCCGCGGGTAATGAAAATAAGCGTCTCCGCTTTAGGGGGAAAAGTGAAACGACCATAATTAAAGCCACCTTAATAAGAAATAAAGCGATTGATTCGCGTAAAAAATATATCGTGTCACGTCCCAGATATTCATGCCAACAGTCGTTGCACTATTAGAATTGTTCCAGTCAACGGAAAGTCAGATTCCCACGACCGGCTCAGGGTGGTTAGCAGGAGATGAGCACCGCCTCAATGCTCATTTAAGCAGCAAATCAATTTGATTTTTTTGACAAAAAAAATAGATAAATCTTTACTTAAAGCTTCATATTCTTCATATTCTTTGGGTCTTTCGGTAAAGCCACGTAGATAGAAAAAATAATAAAAAATATAAATAATAACAATATCATGACGTTTCAATCGCAACACAAGCAATTATCATCTTTTTTCACCTGATGACGATTGCTTGTGTTGCAATCGAAACTTCGTGATATTGTTATTATTTTTCAAATATTTTTTTCTATCTACGTGGCTTTACCGAAAGACCGAAAGAATATAAAAAATAGATACTTCCTTGGTTTGCAGAGTACAAAAAAAAACCCCATTGGGTGTCCAGTGCAGGCATCACCATTAAAATGTCAATGCTGATGTTTAAGGCAATCCATGGCCTCACAGCTGCATGCCTCGCGAGTTGACACGCAGTTCTTATAGCGCAGGGCGATCGCGAAGGAAGGTGCTGCGTCTCACAGACATAATCTGCCGGTTTGCTCATGCGTAAACCTGAGGGTGTAATTTTCGGGTATTTTTTATTTTATTTGGACCCTGACGCCGGCGAGTAATGGCCTCTTTTCAAATGATGTCCGGGGATCTTTAATGTCCCTCTGCCAAGCCGATGGCAAGTGGCACTTCATGGTTTTTTGCACCAGCAGCGATAACCAGGGCAGCTTGCCAGGAGATTTGAACCGTGAACCTCTGCAAAAAGCCATGATTTCATCACATTACATGGCCCCAACTCTAGTGACTGTGATCGACAACTCTTCTGTTATTTATACTTATATTCCAAATCGTGCTATTGGTGTCACAATACTGCGTAGGCCGTGCTTGTATGGCTCACCGATGCGCTTTTTTGTTTGTGTGAAGATGTAGAAATTTAGATTTGGAACTCTGGCAACCTCGTGCCAGAGGATGGCCTACTGCAAGGTGATGCCACAGTGAGCTACTTCTGAAGGCCTCTTTCTGTGGCATCGTATCCACACTCGGTCACGTCAAAGCTGATTTTGTGTAACCGAGGCGAGAGCTCAAGAGACCAGGACTGGCGCATTTGCAAGACCACCCTGGGTCACCAAGACGGTGTCATTACGTTTCACGTTCCGTGCCAAGAGAGTGTTTGTCGCATGGTTACCAAACCAAATTGCGAGTTAACTCTCACAACTGGAATACTGCGCACACTCAATTACAAATCAAATGCAACGAGTGGGTTTATGCACATACATTGGTGGTTCACTTAACCACGAAGGTTATCACAGACAAATGTACGACTCGTAAAAAAAGTATTTGGGTTTGGTGAAGTAATAATCTGGACAAATTTGTGTCTTGAGACCCTTCACCACCCGACATAGCCAAACAAATTACGAGTACGAGGATCAATTATTATTGTTTCAGCTGACTCGTAAGTTAAAGAACAATCCTCACATGACACAAACGAGATTTTTGGATTTGGCCGACGAATGATCTGGCCAAATATGTCGTGAAACTATCCACCAACCCGACGCAGGGAAAAATGAAATGGCCACGTGGTGCACAAGCATTTAAATGCATCAATCATTATTGTTTAATCTCAATTCCCACAACCACGCCACATTGAAGGAATCGGTTTGGCCGCGCATGGTTCTGAGCCGAATGTGACGGTCATTTAAACAGTAGTCAGGTTCAATGTTGGAATTGTATCCAAAACTATGTGAAAATCATTGATAGGGTTTTCAGTAAAAATTGTTTAAATTGTATTATATCTTTTTGTATTTTAAAATAGGTACTTGTTGTTATAGCCTGGTTAGATATTGGCATAGTGTCCCAGACAGTATGGAAATCATTGATAAGATTTTAAGTAAAAAAATATATACATTTTAATTATTATGAATTGTATTGTATATTTCTTATTTATTTAAAAAAATATGCGTTCTGAAATATATCTAATTGTTGTTGTTGTTATAGCGACGTGTCAAGAAATATCTAAGTCTGTGCACTTTTGCCAAATCCTGGCCCAGCCTGCTTCCACAACTCAACAAACTCTGCTCTGAAAAAAATGGGCCATTGCCTGAAACGTCAGCCTATGATAGAACATGTTCAGTTGTAAGGCAGTGTTATTGATGAATGTGGTGAGTTTTGTCGTGATGTTTTTTACAAGGTTAAAGCAAAATTTTGATTTAAAGCTTTCGTGACTGCAGTAGACAAATCACGACAGCCATATGCTTGCACCTGGATATCTTGCATATCTCGCTGAGTCCATTGCATCACACACAGCAACACAGCCATTGCAACCAGCCAAGTCTCCCAGTATTTCTGCCAACCTGTCTGACGGCTGGTGCTGGTGATAGAAATTTGTGTAAAAACAAACAAACAAAAACCTCCTCTTCAAGTTATAGACACAACCTCCGATACAACTTTGGGTCGTGTGCTTAACAGAAACACGGCTGCTGTAAAAAAAATATTTCTCAAACTCATTCGTTGACGGCTTCTACTTATTACCAATGGGAAAGCTCCCGGAGACTATAAATACATCTCTCGCAAGGGCGACCCGGGTTAACATAAACACAGCAGCAGCAGCACATAGCAAACAAATTGGTATTGCAAATAGCACAGCCGTACAAGCACAAGTAAGATCTTAAAAAGGAATGTTGATATTGGACATATTTGAAAAATAAATATATAAAATACATTCATGGCGCAAACGTTGAAAAAAATGATGTAGTTGCTCACCCCGAACTATAAATACTCTGATACGTGCATTGCCCTTGTACTGCTCGCCTTGTGGCGTCCTCTCGTCTGACACCGGTGAGACTGAGCCCTAGAGAAGGTTGTCTATGGTGTAGACCAATCAGTTTCAAAGACAATGCCATATATAAATATAATTATCAGAGCGTGTGTTATTTGCATGTTCACCACAAGTACTGCGTGTGGTTAGTGCACAATTGACTCCTCGTAAAAGGTTTCTATTTGGTGTTTGATGATCTGAACACACCTCCTGTTTTAGTGCCAGAGAAGGGTAAAACCTTTTCTTGTTTTTCATACGTGTGGGTCATTTTTCGGTCACCACACGTGTAAAACGCTCTTTGCTCAATGATAAAGAAAACATCTGTGGTCTATTTCAGCCGATGGGAGAGAAGTAAAATTAACACAACAACTCAATTTAATTTTTTTGTTGTTGTATAATTTATAAAGGCAAATGCACATCGGAGTTGAGAACTCTCGGCCCGCCGAGATTGTGAGAACGTAGCGCGGGCATTTTCGCGCGCGCGCTCGCCAGGGCGGGGATGAGGCGGGCGGTGGGGGGAGCATCCAAAAACTCTGCAACGCGTGATGCCGATTCTAAATGTGGACGACCCGGAGAAAAATCCACGCGACCAGGCGTCAAGGTCGGGATCGTACCCGCGGCGTCCCGTACACCGAGCGAGGTAGTTAACATCTCGACACGAGCGAATGTTACGACTCACGTGAGAGTGAGACAAATGTGCTACGTAAGCGGTGCAGGCCAAACATGCCAATGTGCCTTGTGACCTCCGGGTGAAACGCGCAGTAAGACGTGTAAACTATTATTATTATTATAATAATCGCTGAAAACATTACACTGCTAATCGCTCAATTGGGCAACATTTTTGTGCTGTCGATTAAAAAATCAAGTGCCAGCGCCTCCCAGCTCACAGGGGCGGTGTGGACGTGGTGTTCCTTTCCCATGCCAAGGAGCTGACTACCTTCCCGTTGTGTGGAGATGCCCCCCAGATGAACCAACAGCCGACATGGGAGCAGCACACGGACAGCATGGCGATGCGGTGCACTGAAACGAGCGTTACGTAACATGTGCTCACAGATTAACGAGTTTAATATACGCAGCCGCAATTACCGACGAGAAATGGATAACTAGAATAAAGTTTGGTGGACTTCATCCGCTTCTCCAATGAGCACGGTTGGCTACGTGCAGTGCGAAATAAGCTCAACATGAACTATGAAACTATAAACTATTTTTATTTTACCAGGTAAGGTCCACTGAGCTATATAGCTCTTTGTCAGAAGTGACCCGGGCCACAAGTGATAGCCCAGCGAAGTGGTTTATTGCGTGGAAATTTATCGCAGACAAATACTCTAAACGCGTGATGTTGATTCTCAATGTGGAGGAAAAAACCGGAGGACCTGGAGAAAAATCCACGCGGCCACGGGGAGAGAGAGAGACACCGCAAACTCCAAATATACAGCAGCGGGCGTCAGGGTCGGCATCGAACCCACGACCAAACACTTGCCAACGTTGGCCCAACTTTGGCACGATTACTCCGACGAGGACAGGGAGAGAATTTTAATTGTGTTATTTTTTTATTATTATTTTATTCTCATTCTACGTGACTTTACTGAAAGAACCACAGAAGATCATCACCATCATCACCATCTTCATCATCACCATCTTCATCATTACCATCTTTATCATCACCATCATCATTATCACCATCATCATCACCATCTTCTTCATCACCATCGTTATTCATCATGAGCGAAATAAACATTTTCGGTTTCACTTGTTTCCTTCCTTCCATGCCTCTCAACATATTTGTTTTCTATTTACTTGTACTGTGAGGCCGTTTTAATGTTTGGTGGCAGCGCTCTGCAGGCGTCAGCGAGGTCTGGTGAATCGCCACGCAAAATGCTCCGAAACCTTCTTCCCGTGGACGTCGGCAGACGTGCGGTACCCCGGCGCAGCAGGGGAACGCAGTACAGCGACACGTGGACTCCATCTGTGTCTCTATCCAAATGGGATAAAGTGTTGCCCTCTTGTACGCGTGCGTTTTTTTTCCCCGGCGCTCTGGTTTCCCCTCATGTGTAAACACGTGTAAACATAATTAATTTGCTGAACACGCGAACTGAGCAAAAGCAGAGAACCCCAAGTGGGCCAAGGGGTCCCGGTTCATGAACGTAATGGGGATAGAACAAGTACTGTATCAGCTGTTCCTCAGATCATAATACGCATTAAAATATGTTCTTTACCCCCTCAGAGCACTATGATAAAGAACTTCAACGAATCATAGATGGCCAAAACATCTTGGCATATAGAGGACCGCAGAGCTTGGGTAATCGTTGGTAGCGCCGGCTCACCGTCTGTGCCGCTGCTGCCTTCCCGCTCGTCTGTGGGTTCCCCCTAGCGCCTCCGAGCCGTTCTCTCCCCGTGTCTCTCCACGAGGGCGAGGAGCGAATACCGTGCGGCGGTGGCGGCGCGTTACAAATCGCACACCACAGAGCTGATACGGAGCTGTGCTGCGAGCGGTGAGGAGCACCACCCTCGCAGCGGCTACGCAGCCGTGACGGACACAAGATCCAGACTCCACGGCAGGCCTACGGCAGCCCTTGACGTGCCCCCGGTCGGCCGCGAAAGGAGTTCAAATTCCTTGGCACGCGGCTGAAATGCGCTCCACGGTGTTTCGCATCACGGCTTTATAACCCTCGGTCGTATCTGATTCGAGTTAGGCGGCCGTTAACATTAAAAGTGTTTTATAATAATCGCCCTTACGATCGGCTGCTGTGGCAAAACATCAAAATCTGCAGCCAGATTCTCGCAGATGAACGTACACATAGCTCTGGTACCGTGGTGGTGGTGCACTGAGCAATCGAGGGCGCGTCGGGGACAAGGGGTTGGTGGATCAACAAGAGATCATCGACTGCTGTGAGACTCCCAACCATCTGGGCTGTGCAAGGTGGCCAGAAGGACGTCGGTACAGCAATGGATTATTGAGTCCTATCAGTGCAGAGCCTTGAGTGTTATCCTCCTTTGACATCCACAATGGGGGAAAAAGGAACCCCAGTTCTCTCCCACACTCAGAAAAAAAACACGCATCAAGGAGCCGGCTAAACATCCCAATGTAGAAACCTCCAGAAACAAAAAGTCTTCCCTGGTTCATCATTAATTACTGCTGTTTTATCCTGCCAGGGGAGCATCGCCGAGTCTCAAAACTCGTCTCCAGGAGGGTCCTGCTGCAGTGGGTTGTTTTGCAAAAATTTACGGTGACGGCGACCTATGACAAGAGGACTAACAATGCAGTTCTTCAGGAGCTGTTGGTGTTTTTTGTTTGTTGACAGTGCACACAAAAAGCACACGTTGCTGTGTGTTGCCTGAAACTTGTGGATTTTTGCGGTCTGCACTGATGTTTCTGTTCTGACGACGGGTTCGTTTTCAGACTTCCTCAATCGGGACGTTCGGCAAGTTGACACTGCGCAAGTTTGGCGCTTGAGGCGGAAGCAGATTCACCTGGAGAGAACCCGCACCAACGAGCGGACAACAAAACGAGACAGCATTCTCGTCACGCGATAGGTTCAACATTGAATTCGTGTTGCCTCACAGCCCAAACCCACAACTCCTGACATTCCCAGGAAGTCTCCCATCCAGATTCCAGCCAGGCTTAACTACCCTTAGCATCCGAGATCGGATGAGGTGGGTGGGGGTGGGAGCGCACTCGGGGCGATGTGATCACGACGATGAAAGCAGAGCTCTCACGGAGAAAGCGATGAGTTCAAATCCCGGTCAAGTGTCTAATGGCCCATCTATTCCTCTCTATGTGCTGTGAGGAAGAGTAGCTGCGCGAAACGTCGCCTATTACATACGGTTCATTTTCAAGGCCACAGTGTGACTGACAAATACATTGAGGTTTGTGTGTTTGTTGTTACTTGCCCTGTGAGGGCTGATCAAATAAACAGCCGCGTTTGCCGGGAGTCAACAATTGCTGTCCGACAAACAACACAGTCCCCTTCCATAGGAACGTGGAATGCAAGGGCTGCCGATGAAACTGAACATTTCCCCTTGCTCGTATATGAGCGGAGAGGCCCCCTTGACTGGGCCTCGCTCTGACCTTCGTGCTCCCAGTTCACCGAAGCAGTCTCACTGTTAGGACTGAGGGGGTCGGCGTGAATGGGTCGGCATAATGTGAGCGTCTCTCGGAAAATGACAGTGCCACCACGTACGCATTGGTCTCTACTGGACACAAACGAGGCGCACGCTGCTTTAAACGCGGGGCGGTGCGTTCCCGTGCTCTCGGAGCGAGCGTCTGCACGGAGAGACCAACCCTTTGCCGTTCCGAGACGTCTGCAAGTTGCAGGGTGGGTGCCCCGTTCACCGCTGACTCTTGGAACGTGCAAGCGGTTCGGTTCGGCGTTCATTTTATTTAGAGAGGCCGCAGCGCCACTGTTTTTAAAGACGTTGTTACTCACCGCAGAGAACCGTAGCGACACGACCGCCGCTCTACACCAGCTGGCGCCAAACTGCGCCACACGCCCCTCCCGCAATGGGCCTTTTACTTCCGATTCCGTACAGAATCGATTCCATCATCGGAATGGAATCGGAAGAAAAACTGGATGACGTACGTGTACACGCCATCGGAATGGGAAAAGGGCAGATTTGTGAATGTTCATGGAAACATTAACGGGCTACACTGCGTGTGCAAATACAAGTTGCTGGATATGGGCGGTTAACTGGTCAGGGCGGATATGTGACGGACGTGCCACGGCGGTGCACTGGATATGAGCGCTGCTTCTATGGTATATCGCGAAAGCATGTTTTACTTTATTGGTACCTTCAAAGTAAATTCAAGCGTTCCCTGAGATTTAATCTCTTGTACGGCCATGCATAAATAACGCTCTGATTCGAGACACATTTTTCTTACGCGGGGAAAGATTCGCATTGCTGCAGGCAAGTTTCACCCCGCCTTCCCTCCCCCAAAGTTAAATTAACGCTCGCGCGCGGACTCGGGAATGTCTCCTTGCAAACCAAGACGGGAAACACAACGCGGCTTGGACCACTACCACAAATCACAGTCCCCTTTCGTTGGCGTTATTAAACAATTTTATTGCACGTGCAATTTAAATTTGATATGTGAACGTAAAACAAGTGAAACACTTATTTTTTTATTGTTTCGGGGAAATTCTCTAACAAGCGGTTTTTGTATGCGCTATGCCGGGCTGAATCATCATCATCAACAGCAGCAGTAGCCATGATCAATCCACTGCTGGATGAGGGCCTCCCCGAAGCTGTGATCATCTATCGCGAAGCCTGCGATACAATCCACTTAACGCTTGCGCCACGAGCTGAATTTCACCGCTCCATCTCCACAATGTACGTGGTCTCGGGCGCGTTGGCGTTCCTTGGCTGACACTCCTTTGCTCGCACGCCATCGCTAGGTGATTAGGTGCTCATTCACGGCGCTTGCCGGGTGGAACAGGCCACAACGACGTACCTATACCACGATTCGTTTAAAAATCATCGCCATGCTTACGATGCGCGCACCAGATGTTGCATTTCACGATTGTACTCTTCACGTGTGTTCATATCAATTATCCCACGAAATGTTACACGTGCACAGCGCTCGGGATATGCGAACTGAATCCAGACCCAAATTTGTGATCATTCATCGAATCGTGGAAGGTGGCTGTGCATCGTTGCTTTCCGAAAAGACTCTTCGGTGGTCACGACCGTCCCTCCTAGGCCGTCATCATCGTCCTGCTGCCTCCTCGTCTCTCCGTTGCCACGACTATTGCAGTAGCTCTCGTTGCTCTCGCGAGTCGCGATTGTTGACTCTGAACCCTGACGTGGAGAGCACGGCCGCTCTACCTCGTCGCTACTGGCCCGTCCCGCAGGTTCACCCCAGGGCAGTTCCCACCCAACCATCCCCCCCCCCCCCATCGCACGCCTCAGTTTGTCCAAATCCCTTCCCCTATCAATCTTTCATCCTCATATAACCACACGTTAAGCGCTGTCCCCTCGTGTGCGTGGGGTTGCTCTTCCCATAGGCCAAAAACAATCCTTCATGACAGTGTCATGTGCTCATTTGTCAGTAGGGGGCCACTTTTGCCGATAAGACATCATCGGCGTGAGGGCCGCCACGCGTTTGAAGCCACTGGGGTGTGACAACGCGACGGGGTTGTTTTCCCATTTGTGTGCTGTCAGGGGCCGCACTAAAGGCCATCAGGGTCCACCAGCAGCCCACTATGACATCCCAATGCATGGTCCTTCTGAAAAAGAAGCTTCAACTTCAGCGATGCTCCCCTTGTGTACGCGTGTACGTTGAACTTATTTCGCACCGCGCGTAGCCAACCGTGCTCATGTATACCTGGGATTATGATTCTAATTTAAGAAGATCGTAACTTCCCACCATGAACTACGCTTAATTTAGAAGTAGTTATTTCTGACTGCCTGGCATTATACGCTTCGGTGCCTCTGCATAGCAGCTGTGGTCAATAAATACACGCATTTCCTGGAAGAGACTCACAATTCAAAGTGTTTCCATTTATATTCATAGCCCTGAGCCAGTGATTGGGATTTACACATTCCTATGGCAAAGGCCAGTTACCCACCCATACAACACCCACTGTTTACCTCCCACAATGTGATACTCAATTTAGCCCACCCAGAGGGATGATGGTCTAGTTGGGTGAAACGTAGAAGATTTCTGCTCCTCCAAGTGAAATAAATACCCGACTACACGTGTACTAAACGTTATATATTACACTCGCATTCTTTACTGCGTGTAGTTTTTGCGCCTGGTTATATACGTGTGTACGGTGCAATTTAAATCTGGAATTCAGCAGAGATTTAATATTCAGCCCTTGGCCAATCAACTGATGAGAGAAGGCTTCCCCATGCCGTGTCGTTCATTGGGGTTGCTTGACCATACGTCACTTACGCGGGCCGGTGAAGGCAGGAGGCACAGGAATGATTCAGAAATCAATTGCCACTGATGTAGGTTGCGGCTGGGAATCGAACTTAGGATTTCAGGTCCATAGCGAAGAGTGCCACCACTGCCCCACAATGTAGGCGGCAACACCTACAATGCACGGTGGCCGCCCATCAATGCACCGTCCAGGCTCGACCCTTGCTTAGCTTCCAATGACCAATGAGATCGGGAGTTGATTGAGCAATGCCGCACCCCTCCACCGAGATCTCCGACGTCCCACCGATGGTGCCCCACCGCCCTAACTCGGCGGAGCCACGCTCCAGGCTCCGACCCCAGGGCGACCCCCCGCGAATGCACGGCGCCCGGGACCCTGGAGTTCCCTGCCCTTGGAGGTGAGGGACTCGGGAGT
The DNA here is from genome assembly GCF_048934315.1 of Petromyzon marinus. Taxonomy (NCBI): domain Eukaryota; kingdom Metazoa; phylum Chordata; class Hyperoartia; order Petromyzontiformes; family Petromyzontidae; genus Petromyzon; species Petromyzon marinus. Next base: position 2,052,859 of record NC_133710.1, on the reverse strand, counting down.
CTGAGACGGAGACTTGAGATGGAAGACTCGAGATTGAGACTCGAGATGGCGGCTGGAGATGGAGACTTGAGATGGAGACTTGAGATGGAAACTTGAGATGGAGACTCGATACGGAGTCATGAGTCCCGACTGTGGACTCCACCGCCTGTTTAACACGGTAGCCTTCTCTCTCTCTCTACCTCGTCTCTGGAGTCTCTCTCTCCCCGGTGCTCTGAGATCCATTGTTTAAGGGCGCTTTAAAATAAACTAAAAATGCATGATTATTATTCCGTGTGATTTGGCCACAGGCCAGCAGTGACGAGAGTGAACATCTAAATCGCTACGAGCTGATCCTCTCAAGAGTAGTTGCTCCTCACCGGCCGTACGAAGTCGCAGACGATCGGAGTACCCTCCGAAACCCACCGGGGGCAAGCGACGAGGAGAGCGGCTCGCCTCACGACGGCACCCTGCACGCTGCGCATCGCAGCCGGCAACCACCGCCCCACGTGGCCTCCGCACTGCGCCACCGCCCGGCGCACGGCACCACCGCCACCGCCACCGCCCCCCACCTTGGCACACACGAAATGCGCAGCGCGCACATCCCCGGGAGGCGGTGGGGTATCGCCTCGCTCGACGTCTAACAAAGGCCTTCTTTGTGCCTTCAAACGTAACCCCCCCCCATCCCCCCACCACCACTGTTCGGTTCGAACATCCCACCAGCGGTTTCCAATACGTCGCGTCCACGCTGCGAGGGCCAGTTGCGGTGTTTAGTTTTGTTGTGAGTGAGCCGGCTGTTTCTCGTCACCCATCTTGTGCACGCAGCACGCGTGCCGGACATGCGGCCTACACAAATCATCATAATTCACAGTCCTCCCGCAATCCGCTGCTGGATGACAGCCGCCGCAGGCAACATTGTGCGACTCTTTACTGACCCGAGGAAGCCTCGGCGAGTGCAACGACTGTATCTAAGGAAGGGACCCAGCCGCATGGTGACGTTCGGCCAGTGCCGGTCACGGCCGTTTGGCTTCAAGTTGCGAGGAAGCCGGAGAGGCCGACGAGAACCACCGACACCACCACCACCACCGCCGTGTTTACGGAGGGAGGGAGGGGGGTCACACTCCTCAGCACTGCCATCTCCCGGCTACTTATCTTTCCCACGCCCGCAACACCTGGCAATCCCTGTCGGACACCGATCGCATTACTAGCCAGGCTCAAACTAAAAAAAACCCTGCTTAGCTTCTGTGACCCGACGAGGCCCAGGCGGTGCATTCACGGCCGTGACGTTGCAGCCTCCGTGTGCAGGTCAAACCCCGGAATCCCCAGGGGAACAGTGCGCACGATCAGCAACCTCAGAACCTTCATCTTTATTTCTCCTGGAGAAATCCCATGAGCTACGAAGCTCTTTTTCACAGATGTCCAGTAGCCAGTGCCCCACCCCACCCCCCCTACTGGAGGCTTTCATGCCCTGCTGGGTGATGGGGAGAGCATTCCCCACGGGTTGAGAACCGCCACCCGTAAGGCCGATGGAACGAGCACAGGATCCGTCGCGAAGAAGAAGAAGAGGAAGAGGAAGAAGAGGAAGAAGCGGAAGAAGAAGAAGAAGAAGAGGAGGAGGAAGAGGAGGAAGAAGAAGAAGCGAGCACGGCCGGCACCGCGTGCCACGTCAGAGCCGGGTCGTCGCCACGGCTCGCCGCCACCGTTTGGGGTCGAGGGTCACGCTCGGCGAGTCGGTGTCCGCGGCATGACCTGACCCCTGCCCGGACGGCAAGCCGGAAAGACCGCGGAACTCCGGCTTGCTTTGCGGGTACCCGTTGGATACCCACTGCCCCCAGTGGGTATCTGACCCGATGCCGGACACGAGTGCGGCAGTCCTTCTTGGTTCTTTCGGTAAAGTCACGTAGGAGGGAAATAATAAAGTAATAAAACATAATACAATAAAATTCTCACGACGTTCCGGCCACAACACAAGCAGCCGTCCTCAGGTGAAGAAACAGAACCGTCGGAAAGGCAGTGTCGCACCGTATCACGCCGTGCCGCGCCATACCTGTGGATGGTCTCCTCCAGCTGCTTGGAGCGCTGCTCGTTCTCCGCCAGCTGGTTCTTCACGGCTGCCTGCTCCTCGGCCGAGCCGGCCGGCGCTCCCTCCAGGAGCCAGCGCTCGCGCAGAACCTTCGTCTGCACGGCGCAAACACGCGGCCACGGGCAGCCACACGAAGCACACGCAGCATCGGAGGGTGGCATCAGCGAAAAAGAATAAAGAATCAAGGGGGCCCCGTGTCTGGCTCCACACCTCCGAGTTGGGGATAGAACAATGCGTTAGACAATTAGTGAAATAAGCGCCCGTTAGAAATGGTTTTATTATTATTATATTCATGAAAACCACTGAGACGAACGTAAAGATGCAGCTCGCACGACTGCTTACGGAAGGGCCTCTACTCAAGCACCCTCTGGAGGGTATTCGGTCTACTTTTGCAGGGTTAGCAGACGCGTTGCAAGCGATGGTCGTGACCACACTTTACCCCATCACACGTGACCTGCAGATCCACTGACTGTCGTGCACCCATTGATACAGCACTGGCTGGGTGGACAGAGAAACCTGCACCAGCCCTGATGGAGTACATTTTGGTCTAATCTTCCACGCTGGTCAGATGTCTTGGAAGGGTGGGAAGTTCCCACACTTCAACCCACCGAACGCGACCTGCCGATCGATAAACTGTACTGCGGCTATTTATACTTCTGGACGGACAGAGCTGAAGCGGTTCGAACGATGCATGCACCATTGATTCAACTGCAACGCAGCGATGATGGCACAACAGCGTAGCGATGGCGTAATAGCCAGCATACTGGAATTGCGATCCAGATATGCGCTCATTATCTTTGCTCAATGTTTACATTGCAAATTCTAGGCGCTAAGCAGAGGCCTCGAATTTCGACTAATGCTGGAACATTGACAGCACGTGCGTTGCTGGGGACGATCGTGTTTCGACTGTCATCGGACCGTCAGGAGCGGCTTTCCCCTGAGGCCGCGTGAAAGAGAGTGGGGCATGATATCTGCACTACTGGGCACCTGGGATGCGCTCCCGATTGTGGAATTAATCCACACCTCCGATTAGCGCGGCTGGCTACGTACGGTGCGAACGAAGTTCAAGGTACATACAAACAACAGTGGTGCTGTCAGTCCACTCGAGCAGAAATTAATTGTGGGTGCGTCACGTGACTATACAAACGGTACATGCTGGACAATCACGGTTGTGTGAAACAAATAAGGCAAGAGACTACAGCAATTACAATTCCTGTAATTGGAACTAGTTCTAGTAGTGTGAACTACTACTTTTTTATTTGACCAGGTAAGGCCAACTGAGCTAATCAGCTATTTTTCAGAAGCGACTTAGTCACGAATGAAAGCTCAACGAAGTGGCTTATCACGTGGACATTTCTAGCAGGCAAACTACTCTAAAGCATTTAACGATAGCTGCTATGAGATCAATGCTTTCTCTGGGTTGTACTGTGGTGAACATATCCAACTGACGATCGCTGTATAAGATTATGAATCCCAATCCCGGTCGAGAGGATATGCCAGCCCACCTTCCCTCTGGGCCCGTCAAATTGCACATCGCGTTGATGCAAGCGAATGGCGCTCGACGGATCGACGCTTCTGCTTTGGCGTGAGCCCTCGGGGGAATGTGACCCTGAGGACCAACCGTACCGACCGCCGCACATCCATCGGCGCGCACCATTTGGATAACTGCACAACCCCGGGAGAATTGCAGAGATAAACCGGGGGTGGGGGGTGGGGGATGAGTTGTGACGAGCAGCAGAGGAAAAGTTTCCCAGTAATACAAATGGTATCCGGCGCTAACTAATCTGGCGAACACACCAAAAAGCTGCACGACCGCCCAGAAAGAATTAATTTGCCGCTTACACAAACACGGCCGTTCACCGCGGATAAATGCGGCGGTATGTCGTAAAAAATTCGATTGAAAGCTTTCGTAACTGCAGGGATTCATATTCTTGGTTATTTCGGTAAAGTCACGTAGAAGGGAAATAATTAAAAAAATATGAACCAAGAATGTCGTAAAAACTTATTGCGCGTGACACAAGAAAAATCGAGTTAATCTAAGAACTGTACAAATATCTTTATTTTTATACACAATTGATCTTGGCCACGGCCTTTTGGGGGCAGTGAATGATTTCGGCAACATTGAATCAGTACACGCACGTCTCTGTGCACCGGTTCAACGTGCTTACTTGATAGAACTGCTGGTTAACTTGCCAGATGTTAAAGACAAGGACCTCCTCTCTATAACTAGGACCTCTAGTTTGATGAAAATTCATTCGCACAAAATCTTTCCGAAAGTGGCTTAAGGCACCCAATGCAAATGAACACTTTGCATTTTTGAACATAATACATAGAGATCATCACGAGCTCCCCAGTGACTGATTTCCTAAGAAGGCTTAATAAGATGAACATTTCTAAAAATACCTTTCCATCCATGTCTATAGCGGCTACAAAAATCAGAAAACCCACACTTTCGAATGGTCAAAAAGTGTGTGGGAGTACCCACTCACAGGCAAAGACAAAGATCCCCCGTATAGCCTTTTCACACACTGTCGGGGCAAGTGCTGTTCGCGAGCACCTATGAAGACCGGCACCGCACGCGAGGGGGTGGGTGGCCAGCACCACGCCTGGCCTCATTTGTATCCCCAGTAGGTACTTATTTGAGGCTGAGTCGACCTAGGGGAGGCCCAGGACCGGCTCAGATAATCGTCACTGTTGTTGGCCGTGAGCGGGATTCGAACCTGGGTCGCTGAGTTCGTAATGCAGTCTGCTAACCACTGCACGACCGCTCCACACAGACACACATATATATAAACTGACAGCCACACAGACACACAGACGACATACATACATCTTATGAATATATTTATCAACATGAATTAATAAATAAGACTGCATCTAACGATGTACATTTCAATCAAGTCAAAATGTTTTCCCAAGCGCAAACGAGCCACTGGGCGACGCTCATCTTCAATTTCCGTGGCTTCTAACCAGCGGTGGGAAACTCCGCGTTACCATGACAAGGACCAGCGTTCTCCATTATGACCACCACAACTGACTTTCAAACAATGGCAAAACAAAAATAAAACCAGCAGCCTGATCCGCGTGCAGCTGGAGACAAACCACGATGGACTGCGACAAATGCGCGAAAATAAAAACCAAACAATGTCAACGTTTTGGGTTTACAGACAATGGCCACTTTTGTTTGTAATATCAACATCTGGGCAGGAAATGTTGCATGAGGCTGAAAAAATGCTTAACACATGTGCAAGGGGCGAATGTTAAAACCAGCAGCCCATTCTCCAAACACCCCCCTACCCCCGCAACAAATGGAATGCCCCAAAGGCGACCCTGCACCTGCACGGCGTTAGCCAATCACAGCTTGGGGAACGTTCCATTTGTTCATTTATAGGGGTGACGCTGGTTCTTGTGCGTGGCATTGCTTCTTAATAGAAACTGTAATAATAAGTTAAAGTGTCTCAAACGAGAGGTGATACCCGTGTCGATTGGCAAGCCCTGGGTCAATGGCAGTGGTCACGTTCCCATGATCTGAGTCTCGTCCTGATCCACCAGTGGTAGCGCGAAAGTACACACACAAACAAAGCAAAGGAAGATTATCCCAAGTAGCTCAAGGGGATCTCGGTTCACGATCGAAATTGAACAGAAAAAAACTTTATCAGCTGGTACTCAGATCCCAATAAACATAAACGGATTTCCCCCCCCCCCCCCCCCTCAGATCACAATTTAAAATAACTGGAATTCGTCTAGGATGGGCAAAACATCTTAACATATAGAGGACCACAAAGCTTTGGCAATTGTTGGCTGTTGTTACCTTAACCATCTCGTCTGTGGTTCCTCCTCCGAGCGCTTCAGAGTTGTCCTCTCTCATCTTCACGAGCGAGCGAATACAGTACCGTGCAGCGCGTTATAAGTTTTAAGTTATTATCTTTAACGAGTTTTAAGCCTCACCCGACTGGACAGCGATAACTCATTCACGCTCTGAGCCTCAGTTTGCAAAACGCACACAACATGTGGTTAGCTTTTTATTTATTGTCTGAGCCCGGCTCTACTCTGAAAGTCTTAATTGGATGTTTACTACGAGAGATATTTATATATCTATTTTAAACAGGATAATAGGGGGGGGGGGGACAGCTGGTGTCTGGGCGAGAGAGGTACTCTGGGGAAACCCAAAAGTCTTTATGGCCCAGTGTCTCCGCCATGGCCATTAGGAACTCCCTAGAGCCATGCAGGAGCCTCGTCACACCAACAGGACGCCGCCCATGTGACACAGACGGCGTGAAAGTAAAAAACGACGATTTTAGATGAACACGCGAACCTTTGTGTTTCGTGTCGTTCGCGAAAGTTCAAATTCGGGCCGCGGATCAACTCGGCAAGGCAACCAATCCGCGGCCGCCACCCGAGAAATAAACTCCACATTCCCTGCCATGGGAATGTGGAACTTCCAAAAGCTCGGGCCACTAGTGGAGGTGAACACTGCCGCAGTTATTCATGTCGGCAGTGGGGCCACTTTGTCTGTGGGTGGATGGTGTTGCGGTGTCCCACGATCCAATGTCAGGAAATGGCAACAATTGAATTACAGCCTCTGACACATCGTTATCCCGTGACACTCACGGCAAGCAAAAGAAACATCGCCGGTGATTTGTCTCCAGACATTTCGTTGTAAGTGGACACTGGTGATTACGTGTATGCTGTGTGTGTGTGTATGCTGCATGTGTGTGTGTGTGCTGTGTTTTGTTATTGTGGAGTGGTGGTCAGCGCGCTGCGCTCCGAACCTGGAAACCTGCGATTGATTCCCAGCCACGGCCAACATCGTTGGCAATTATCCACCCAAAAAAAACCCACCCTTTAATATGAATATTGCTCGCGAAAGCCCACGTGTGAAACACGTGTCCGAACCTAGGTTGCCTAACTGGGGAGACAAATAGGGCCGGGCCGTGCTGGACAAGAGCACTTCCTCGTGTGCATTAGCGGCCCCCAGGGCTGCTCCCGAGCAGCACTTGCCCCAACATTCCACGTTAGGCAATAAGGGGGGGGGTCGGGTCTTAGTATTTGTCTTTGTTATTTAAAAAAAAATAACAAAAAAACTGCTCCCTTGCTCCTCGCTGTCTCTGCTGCCAAACAGTTCCCTGCCCTGCCGGAAATTACTCACTCGCCACTCTCTCGCACACACACACCACACACACCACACAACACTCTGTGTACGACGGTGATTGCCCGGCTATTTGAAGCCAAACCTCCGATTGCGCTGGCAAAGCAAAATCGTCTGTGCCACCACACACGCACACCGCACCAGGACAACGCTGCGGTACAAACCGTAAAACGGTTAAAAGAGAATGAAATCTATATGCTTGCATTATTGATGCACTTTCCTCATCGATTTTTTTTTTGGGGGGGGGGACGGGCAAATACAGTGGGGGCTAACACAGCTGCAGACATCATTAGAAATCTGTGAAGGCCGCTCGCTGCTCACTGCAACAGGTTGGCGATGAACAGAGGCGCAGTGGGCCATGGAAATACCGCACTAGTTGCGGGGGTAGTGTGTCCCAGTACAGACGTCTCCTGAACAAAACCGCACGCACGCACTCGCTAACAGCGGGATGCCGGGACTCGTCACATCGCGCGGAGGATCGCCCCGACGAACAAAGTGGCTCCGCGATTCGGTTCGTGAGCGCGACCGAACGTTCGCGAGTCGGATGGTTGAACGCAACACGACGCCTTTGGGCGGTTCGTTCCTAAGTGCGGATGTTCGTAAGTCGGACGTTCGTATATCGGGGACTGCCTGTGTTGCTTCGTACATGTGTAGTGGGTTCAACCCGAGTACGCAGACGTACTCTTGGAGGCAACACGTTTATTTAACGTCAACGCACGGGGTAACTGGCCCCTTAACAGAATAACAACCTATGGTGGTGACCACCAGGCGAACTACACTAATTACTGCGTAACTGGTGTAGCTACAACGCACCGGACCACAGCTCGTGTCCAGGTCCACTCGTAGAACGTAGACGAAGGTTTCTTCAAGATGAACAACAATGCGGGCCCCTCTGGGGGACCCGGTTTATATCCTCTGCGGCGTCGCTGGCTCCGCCCTTGGCCACGACCACCTTCCAGAACCCTCGAGCAGGATCTTGACCCGGACCACGTGACCACCCCTAGCCCCCACTTGGGGACCCTTTGTAGGCTCAACCGGTCACGTGTCCTCTCGGGTCAACCAGAGTGCCGTGGCCTTTAGTAACCCCTTTACTACGGCCGGCACTCCCACAGCCTGCCCTGTAGGGGCTGGCACTGCACGCCAAGCGTGGTGCCATCCAGCGCTATCAATCAGCACTCAGGGCCGGTACAACACCCACATCATAGTGGTGTCCGTGATGCCGCTACACCGCACGCCGTGACTCTCTAGGGCCGGCACTGTGCAGTGACGTCTCGCAACGTCACTACACGTGATAAGATAACAGGGCTGTAGTACTGACATGAGCCCCGTTTTAAAAGGTGGTTGCCAACACACTCCGATTACAAATACTGCACATGCGAACTCTGCCTTAATACCGGGCACCCCGAAAACTACAAACATTTTAATTTTTACTTTTCTAAAGAGAGATGAACACAACAACCACTGAAGCCAGTCCTGAAAAAGTCACGAGCTAATCCTGCAATGCACAAATCAGATGCTGCAAGTCGTGGCCGTGCAGGACAGGGGAACGCACGGGGACTGGCGTAGAGATGCCACAGCACAGCGTGGAGAGGCAGCTAACTGCAAGTCAGCATTGCTTTGCTCGCAGTTCAGTTTTAAACATTTTAGGAAAGCACTTTAAAAATAAATAATAAAAATTTGCCTCCCCCACAAAATGTTCCATTATACGTGGGACAGTGCATATCCGCCCCCGTAATTTCTAGACGCATTAATCCACAGACGTTTGGGCATCAGTGGCGAGTCTCTGGGGACGAACGTCAAGTGAAGTCAGTGTCCCCGCGTCCAAACGAGCATCGGAACGACTCCATCAGTGTGTTCTGACCCGCCAGTGAAAAACTCCACATTCCTGTGACAGGGGCCATTCAGTCTGCAGGAGACTTTCGCAAGGAGTTGTGCTCACTCTATCGATCCCAGAGCAATTACGGGGCTTAGGTGACCCGTGACCTTGCGGCAATTGTAACCCCAGCGTCACACGGCTGGTCACGGGTCTTAAAGGGAGCCCGTTAATATTTAAAGTGCGTTGTTTCAAGTGTCGCCTTCGTAAGCAATTTACTCCAACGGCTGTCCATCAGCTAACATCTCCCTTTGGCAAAAGCTTTTTTTTAAGATCACTTAATAGTTTGTTTTTCCACAGGGAGACACCACTAATGTTCTGTTGGAAAAAAAACACATTTTTTTAAACAGCTCCCTGCTGCTCAAATGCTATGAGATGTGAGAACGTGAATAATAATATTTGGGGTGGTTGTTTGTTTGTTAGAAGGTAGAAAAAAAAGTACTTCACTTTAGGTTTTGGTTTGCATCAAAAAAAAACTCGCAATCTTAGAAATTTAGAGGTGACAGCCCAAACCTTATCGAACCAACCTTAGGCAATATATCAATAATTACAATGTCAGAGGGAGAGACGCTGACAGTCAAATTACACGGCTGCCTTGTTTTTTCGTTTTATTGATATTTTTTCTTTTTTATTACAGTGACCCAGCAGTGACCCAGCGGTGACCCAGCAGTGACCCAGCAGTGACCCAGCAGTGGCCCAATGGTGACCCAGCGGTGACCCAGCAGCAACTCAGCGGTGACCCAGCGGTTGCCCAGCAGTGACCCAGGGGTGACCCAGCAGTGACCCAGCGGTGACCCAGTGGTGACCCAGCAGCAACTCAGCGGTGACCCAGCGGTTGCCCAGCAGTGGCCCAGCAGTGGCCCAGCGGTGACCCAGCAGTGACCCAGCAGTGACCCAGCGGTGACCCAGTGGTGACCCAGCGGTGACCCAGCGGTTGCCCAGCGGTGACCCAGCAGTGGCCCAGCAGCAACTCAGCGGTCGCACAGCGGTGGCACAGCATTAGCTCAGCGGTGGTCCAGCGGTAGCTCAGCGGTGGCCCAGCGGTGGCCCAGCAGTGGCCCAGCATTAGCTCAGCAGTGGCACAGCGGTGGCCCAACAGTGGCCCAGCGGTGCCTCAGTGGTAGCTCAGTGGTGGCCCAACAGTAGCTCAGCGGTAGCCCAGCAGTGGCCCAACAGTGGCCCAGCGGTAGCTCAGCGGTGGTCCAACGGTAGCCCAGCAGTGGCCCAGCAGTGGCCCAGCAGTGGCCCAGCGGTAGCTCAGCGGTGGTCCAATGGTAGCTCAGCAGTAGCCCAGCAGTGGCGCAGCGGTAGCTCAGCGGAGGCCCAGCGGTGGTTCAGCATTCGCCGCTTGTTGCACAGGTTTCAGAGCTCTCAAATTCCAGCGGCTGACCCCGGTTCAAACTTGCGGGGTGTAACAACGCTCGCCGTCTGTTTCACGGCGGACGTTAAAGATCCCGTGACGTCACTCTCAAGAAGCGGGCATCGTGTGCCGGCGTCTCGAAACTCCGAATTTGTCAAGATTTAAGAAATTGCGCCGCACATTCCCTCAACTGGAGTTTTAAATGGCAGCCACCGCCCGCCCTCCCCGACTGCGAAAAACTTTGTCAGGACCCGCCTGAAAAGAGAGTCATGAGTTTCAGCGTGGCCTTCGTGGAAAAAAAAACACAAGCGGAAACGGACCAAACATTAGCTACGTATGGTGCGAAAGAAGTTCACATACGTACGTGCATACTCCCAAAATATATTGTTGAACAATTTCATTTCAACGACAGTGCTGTCACACTTGCTAACAATGTCTTCATTCCAGGTCGTTTAATGACAAGAGAGACACTTGGCTACCACAAGTGAACACCCTGAGAATTACATTACAGGTCACGGAAGTGATCACTTAAGGATTTGTCTTATCAAGATACCTCAAATAATTGCCCTAAACTGCTCAAAGAAGTTAAATCTTAGTTTTAAGACTGTTTTTCAAGTGTATATGAAGGTTATTTCCATAGCTGGGGCTGAGCCAACATTGAATGTGCCTGAAAGGTGACATCACAAAACGACGATCAACTCTACCTCTCTGGCCTCTCTACGCACCGTGAAGAAGGGCCAGTGTCCTAAACGTCACCTATTATATACTGGTTATTTTTAAGGCCACGCCGTCTTATTGACGAATAAGTTTCATGGAGAGAATTATGGAGGGTTTTTTGTTGTTATTTGTGCTTCTGCACCACTGCCAACGCAGCAGCATCGCCAAATAATAATTCGTTTTTATTTTTTTGCACAAAACAACTGCAATTGCCTCATCGAACACCAATCGGTGACACATTTTTTTTGCAATACTTTTGCCTTGCAAACTCCGTTTACGTCAAGGCAATCAAACCATTAAGTTCAGTTTCCCAGAGCTGGAATCTAACAAATGAGGCAACGACCCTCAGTGAAAAAATGTAAAGTTGGCAGCCCTGCAATTGCTGGCTCACGCCTCCATTGCAGGGAGCTCTAGACGAGCCCGTGTAAAGAGTACTTGGCCTGCTCTTCCACGCTAGCCAGTTATCTTGGGGGACGTGGAAATGGCCACACTTTACCCCACCACACGCAACCTTCCAATCAACAAACTGTGTCGTACCCATTTATACTGTTTGCTGAACAGGATGAGGTGGGGGGGGAACTCGCGCTCATGAACACACAAAGTGCCCTTGCCAAAAATGAAGCACAACACCTCGCCAATCTCGCCAAGGAGCGTCAACCATCACCACGCAAATTCCGGTCATCCTCGCAGCAGCAGCAGTAGCAGCAGCGGCGGCTTTTGGCTACCCGGCGAACAAAGGCGGTCACCGCATCGCGCGCTTTCAGATGCGGGAAGGCCAACAAACTAAACACAAAGGGCAGTTCTAAAGAAGTGAGTTTTCAATCTAGATTTGAAAGTGCATAGCTCCAGTGACCTCCTAATATCGGAAGGAAGAGTGCTCCAGACGGTCGCAGAATCGCATCTGAAAGCGCGCGATGCGGGGACCGTCTTTATGCAGTGGACCATCTTGGTCATCGTAGGTCAAGATGTTTTCCACCAATTCATGAGCGTTCACGTGTGGGGAGAAACTGGATCACCCGGAGAAAAAAAAAACCTAAGCGTGCAAGAGAGCAACACTCTATCCCATACAGATGGAAGAGTCGGAGTCCACATTTCGGCTTCCCCTGGCTTCTCCTGGAGAGCCAAGGGAGGGGAAAGTCACAACAATCTCGATTTAAAGCTTTCGTGACTGCAGGGATTCATATTCTTGGTTCTTTCGGTAAAATCACGTGGAAGGGAAATAATAAAATAATGCAAATAAAAACAATAAAATTCTCACGACGTTTCGATTGCAACACAAGCAATCATCATCAGGTGTGAAAACCACCGCCACTTTTTTCAAAATCTTCTTGCTGTGGTTTTCGCACCTGATGATGATTGCTTGTGTTGCAATCGAAACGTCGTGAGAATGTTACTGTTTTATTTTTATTATTTTATTATTTCCCTTCAACGTGACTTTACCGAAAGAACCAAGGATATGAATGTCCCAACAATCTGTGCGATTAACCAACCCTCGCTGCTGCCTCCGCGTTGGCGCGTTGCAGGCGGCAACGTGCGGCAGCTGAGCCGCCGCTCGCAATCTTTCGCTCGCGAGTCGGGTGGGGTTACTCTGCCACATCGCCGCGTGGCCGGATATAGCGCGCACTCACTCGCCTTTATTAAAATGCCACCAATGATTTAAAATAACAGGGAGGTGGGGGGTTACTTTAAGTGTCCTCCCTTATATGCGGGAGGCAATTGAACCAAGGGCTCTACGTCCTGTTGTAGCTCGACTGTGGCAAGCATGGCTTGCCACGTGCGCTATTTCCATTAGCGAGCGGAAAGAATTTTGTTTCATCAATCTTCAAAAATATAATCCTACATGATTATCCATGGGGGAGGGGGGGGGGGGACACATGTCTGGATCATGAATAATTATCGCCCAGGATTCATTAGAGCTTCTGTTTTTGAAGATGACAGGGGTACCCTTCTGAACGAAAACGTCCACACCGCGGTTCGCGTTGAACAGCCGAGGCGATCGCATCGGCCAGCGTGTGACTCGTGGTGCCAACGCTGTCAGAACACCGAGGTGAAACTGCCAGTGTTGCTGGGTTCAGTCATGGACTTCGGTGACCCGTGAATATGCTGAAGGCTCAACACATCCGCCACTAACGCTGTGGCCTTCAAAAGAAAAAAATGTGATAGGCGACATTTCGGGAAATGGTCCTTCTTCGTAGCACATAAATTGACACAAAATCACCAAGTAATTCTAGATGAAACGGGGTTCTCAAGTACAGCAATGTCACGGTCTCAGCTTGATCCTCAACTACCACACAGTGTATTTTGTTCGACTTATATTGGCGAATTCCAACTTCAAGCATTAAGGGCATCTGTTGTCAGGAATTTCCATGCTCCAAGCACACCATGGCGAGGTGAAATCTGCATTATGATTTGACCAAGGAGACAGCACAAAGAGCATCATCATCATCATCGTTGCCGTGAGTGGCTGAGATCTGGCGAGCTGCAGATGCACTCGCAGATTAATCGTTTGCTGTGTAAATGTGCTTTTCTCCTGTTTTGCCATCTACTCCAATCGAAAATGAACACGGCCGGCCAAAGTGTACACAACCGCCACATGCCCACGAACTTTACCACCGGTGCACTACCGTCATCGGCCAAGTCTGCACCGCTTCAACAGAGGAACGGCAAAAACCACACAAACTCTCTCCTGAAGCCCTTTCGTCGTGCTTAGCAGACCTCGACAGTGGCATTTAGCTCCCCAACCAAATTGCTACTGCCGCTGCCATCATCATGCGCATGGCATGCAACACAATTAGCCTGGCGATAAAACTGAACGCCCAAAGCCAGAAGTCACCAAGCTGATTCATTTGAAAAAGTAAGAGTGACTCGTACAGTATTTAATTGACTTTTGAAGTCGTTTTCGTGCCGTCACTTTCCCCGAGTCTTTCTGCATCGCGATGTCACGCGGGCCGACGAAGCTCACGGCGCTCTCTCCGTCTCTCGCGGCGTGAAGCTGGCAGCGCATTCTGGCGATACAATCAGGAGCAAGCGTTACGTCTTTTTTTTATAAACCCACCGACGCAGCCCCCCCCCCACCACCCCCCCCGGTCAGGATGCCAACACCGGGGCCCACACGGGCCCAGGCACACGCAGGCACAGTGAACGCCTTTGTTATTAGCCTGGCCTTTTCATAATTAATGGCAGTGGGTCAAGGCCGCAAATATCCATGCCACTAACGTGTTTAATTTAGACACCAGATTTACGAACCCTGTCAGCAAAAAAAATGTGCCCAGTAAGAACAAAAAAATAATGTATTAAATGCAAAGAAAAACAGTGGTGGTGATGGTGATGGTGAACAGCGTTTGCCTGGTCGTGTCTGACTCACGGCTAAAGGAGAAACACTGCCTTTGTTGAACACGTTCTGGCAGCGCGGCCAACGTGACAAACCATCGTGGGACGGCGATCATCTCTGCCGCTGACTCGGAAAACTGCGGTGGAAATTCCACGTTTCTAAGGTGGGCGACCATTCTCTCCAAAGGACAAAACTCTGTTGACTTTCAACCGTCTCACAGTTGGACGGTTACAACGACGACGACGAAGATGTTGATGATGGTTGTGGCCAATGTCGATTTTACACCTGGGATTGAAAACATTTTGACCGTGAGTCGGGTGCTCTGACGACACTACGGCTTAGCCACATCCGGGAGGAGGTACGAACGACACACTACACAACAACTCAATCGCGCAAACGTCTATTACTCATGTGATGGTTACTTTACACTGCGTGATTCATGCAAATTGCCTCTCGAAGCTGCTGCAGAGTTGGTGACGCGGCACTGAAGTCGCGGGACACCGCGGGCGAAGCGGGAGGGTGGCCAGAACCGGTGCCAACGATTCCCCAAGGTCCGTGGCCCTATGCCGGGATGTTTGGCCAATTCCAAACTCCTTCGCACGCACACTTTAGTTGTCGTTCGTCGGTTACGTAACAGAATTAATGACATACACCCTAGCTGTCGTAAAGCTCCTTGCACGTCCCCATGACGCAGGATTACCGCTGCCGATTTATTTTTTCCCCCCGCAAATGTGGTTCTCATTTGAATAACCCCGGAGAGATGAGCTCAGTCGCCGCACGGCCAGGATCCCACGGCTGTGAGAGCGGGCGGGCATTCCATCTGCACGGAGCGTCATCTCCGCCAAGGCAGCTACCGGGGCTCTAAACGCTAAAGTTGCACCGCCAAGTGGGTCAAAAACTTATTGAACAATTAGTATTTTTTTCTTCCCACTGGAGCAAGTCGCACGCAGAGCCAGCACGTTAAGCCGAAGCCTCATCAAACATGCGCAGGTTTCAACTTCAGAACTTTCTTTTAAATAAGTCTCAATGCTGCGTGATGGTGGAGGTGGGGAGCGGTAGTGTAGTGGTTGGCACGCTGCGCAACGAACCCGGCGACACGGGTTCGATTCCCGCTCACGGCCAACACCAGTGACGATTGTGTGAATTGGTCCTGGGCCTCCCCTAGGTCGAATGAGTACCTGGTGCGGTGTGTAAGCATCACCACAAGGGAGGCAACAGCGGCCGGGCGTGGTGCTGACCACCCACCCGCTCGTGTGCCGTGCCGGCCTTCATCGATGCTCGCTAACAGCACTTGCCCGAATAGTCTGTTAATGCTATGCGGGTGGTCTTTGTATGCTAGCAATCCAATTTATTACAATCATAACTACCGAATAATTAACCCAGACTAGGTCAGGTAGCGAGCTGTGCTTTGAACCCTGCGACGCAGAATTCGATTCCAGGCCACGGCTAACATCAGTGGCGAGTGATGACACAACCGGTCCTACCTTCCTCACCCATCACCAACCCACGTGGTGAAGTATGGCCAAAAATAAAACCCCCCACATGACCGACATGGCATAGAGAGGCCTTCAGCAATTGGTGGATTCAGAAAATGGCTGGAATTTACTTTATTTCAAAGCCTAGCTTAAACCGCAACACTGATTTCCAGGAGGGGACTGCTGCATTTGGGGTGTCTGAACTGTTACATGAATATTAGAGAGAGAGAAAAAAAGCAGAGAACCAGGAGAAAACCCACCACACGTACAAGGGCGTAACACTAAAAAGTTCCGCACCGGTAAGTTCAACAATCTACCGCTCTCCTGCGATCTGCTGGCCACCCTGCAGTGGCACGTCTACAACACCAAGAATGCCCTCTCTTGTCACGCATCCAAATACTGAGCAGGCTCAAGCCTGGTTTAGCTGCCACCATGCAACAAAACAACTCGCATCCGGGGTAGGATGGATCACGAAGGGACAGAAGCTTACTCAATCAAAGGGTATCCAGAGGCAGCAGCAAGTAGATTTCTAGAACGTTAGGTGTGATGGTTTTCGGGTGCTATTCCCCCAAGGTGTGTGAGGTTTCTCTGGGCAATATCATTTCCTCCCACACACACACACAGAAATACAGTCACGTCTAATAAATGGGAAAAAAGGATCTTGAGACTAAATGAAACTTTCTTGCGTAAACTAAACCGAGAAATCCAGCTCACAATCGCAATCTTGTCAGTTCAAATAGAGGCCAAGGGGTTTATTCATGCAATTATCTCTTCGGGGGCAATATAAATAGGCACCGTTTTGTGGGATTCCAACAGCAGTCATCCCCCAGAGAGAGAGACTGGCCCTGGCATGGGAATGTGGAATTTTCACAACTTCATCTCATTGCACATTTGATCAAGGAGACACTTTCACCTGATCAACACTTTCCAAAGAGCTGTGTACGTCCAGTTTGTTGGCACAATAGCTCAAGTAAGGGTCCTCCAATAGCTATCAAACTATGGTATTGTTATTGGGCACTTGATAAATAAAAAAAACCGGCCAAACTGATCGACGGCTGGCGAAAAACTTGGGAGACACCAACCAGTGTAAAAATAAAAGGACTCTGAAATGATGCGAACGTGCTTTTCCCTGCGAGCGTTCATACTGCTCAAGAAACACTTCCAAAGACGGTGGGAAGCACCGTATGGTCCACGCATACACATGCTGGTTAATTTTTCCAAAACAGCCCCGGGCAGTTAACCGCCGTTACAGAGCCCACAATGTAATGCGGGACCTTATTGGGGTCTATCAGGGAGGCTTGCCAGGATACAAACTGTGTTACAGGCCAAGCGGCCACAGCTAAACCACGGCGGCGGGGGGGGGGCAAATCCCGCTATAAATTTATAAAGTAACATAATTTTACGCACTGGAAAAAAAGGCGAACAAAACCCAGCAAAGTAATAACCACATCTGCTAAGTGTCACATTGGACCTTTCGCGCAGTTGTGTTGACAGAGGTTTGCCCTTTTGACCGCGAAAGCGAGCTTTGGAATTCAGGGCAGGCCCCTCTAGGGGAAGGCCTCCCGCTCTTGTCTGGCCGGAATGTGCCAACGTGAGACGGCGCCATTTATAGCCGGGCAGCAGAAGAAGGAACAAAAATCTCTGCAGGCGCCCAGATCGGAACGACGGCGTCAGAGCGGCTGCCACGTCGCCATACTCTTTGGTTCTTTCGGTAAAGTCACGTCGATAGAAAATTAATAGATCACGACGTTTCGATCGCAACACAAGCGACCGTCATCAGGCGAAACAGACACAGCAGGAGGACTGCTGACGTAGGATTCCTGCAGTCACGAAAGCTTCAAGTCAAGATTAGCACATCGCCGTTAGCTGGGATCTACATAATTTTGTTTTCTGCTCGACCGAAACCTCAGCCGCAGACGTGGGCCACGGCAGCGGACAGCGCACTGCGCCGTGAACGTCGTGGCGATCTGCGAAATGTTTGGAAACGATTCCTAAAAAAAGGATCTGCGTTTCTTTCCTGGCTGTGGCGAGCATTGCTGGCGATTAACGTCTCGAACCGGTTCTGACTGGCGTGGTAAAGTATGGTCAAAACATGCAGCAGTGGAGATTTCCCATTTTTATATTACCAGGTAAGGCCCACTGAGCTATACAGCTTTTTTTAGAAGCGACCTGGCCACAAATGATAGCTCAACGAAGTGGTTGTCACGTGGAAAAAAATGTATAGCAGCCAGATACTCTAAACGCACGTTGAATCTAAATGTGGAGGGTAAAACCGGAGGACCCAGAAAAATCCCCATGACCACAGAGGGAAAGACATATAAACTTCAAATATACAACAGGCGTCAGGGTTGTGGTGGAACCCACGACCTGCAGATGTATGCTGGCCACGGCGAGAGGAGCTTCCACGAGAGTTTGTGTGGCATTGCTGTTCCTCCTCCTCCTCATCCATAGAAGGAGCGCAAACCACAGTGGGCTTACTGTGCGGTCCCAAAGTTTCGGTTGCACAGCCGCAACCGCGCCGCGGCTGTGGCCATGCAATACCTCTTTGAGGCATTGTAACAAAGTGGAATTCGAGATAACAACAACAGCAGCAGCAGAATCTCTCCGGAAGGAAGCGATTGCAGACCCAATACAAAAAGCAATACAAAACCAACGCAGCGGCAGACAATGTACACGGACAGATGAGGAACACGCACGCGAAACCCGCTGCCTAGCACGCACCTATTGCTTGCGTTTTATGATTGCGTTAATTTTAAAATGTTTGAAAATGAATACCAAAATCGATGACGAGACGAAAATGACCGAGGCGGTAGTCGCTTGGGTGAATGTGAAGGCAGCAGTGGTCAGAGATAACCACAGTCGTAGCAGAGGACTGCTGTTCCCAACGGTGACTGAACCGAGTACGGTGTTACCTCGTCATTCGCGACGAGGGACATGTTCCGGTGATGCTCGCAAATAGCACATTTCGTGGATAATGATATTGACCTAAAAAAAAATACCTTAAATAAATACGTAAAAAAGCTATTAAATACTTGAAAATGATCACGTAACTAAACATGAAGTAAATACAAAATATATATAAAACTATTGGGTAATATTTCGCTTTAAAGCTTTCGTGACTGCAGGAATTCATATTATTGGTTCTTTCGGTAAAATCACGTAGAAGGGAAATAATAAAAATAAAATATAATAAAAATTCTCACGACGTTTCGATTGCAACACGAGCAATCATCATCAGGTGTGAAAACTACAGCAAGGAATTTGTAGCTGAAGTGGCAGAGATGCTGTGATCCTCCCCCCCCCCCCCCCCCTTTATAACTTATATAACCCCTTACCACAGCATCTCTGCCACTTCAGCTACAAATTCCTTGCTGTAGTTTTCACACCTGATGATGATTGCTCGTGTTGCAATCGAAACGTCGTGAGAATTTTTTACTATGTTTGATTTTTGTTATTTTATTATTTCCCTTCTACGTGACTTTACCGAAAGAACCAAGAATATTAAGTAATAGTTTATAAATTAACTTACCGAAATTATAATGATGCTACGCATCTCATCACTACATCTCATCACTCCATCTCATCACTTTCTCTCATCACTTTCTCTCATCACTTCATCTCATCACTTTCTCTCATCACTTCACCTCATCACTATCTCTCATCACATCATCTCATCACTTTCTCTCATCACTTCATCTCATCACTTCACCTCATCACTATCTATCATCACTTCACGTCATCACTATCTCTCATCACTTCATCTCATCACTTCATCTCATCACTTTCTCTCATCACTATCTCTCATCACTTCATCTCATCACTTCATCTCATCACTTTCTCTCATCACTATCTCTCATCACTTTCTCTCATCACTTTCTCTCATCACTATCTCTATCACTACATCTCATCACTATCTCTCATCACTTTCTCTCATCACTATCTCTCATCACTATCTCTCATCACTATCTCTCATCACTTTCTCTCATCACTTCATCTCATCACTTTCTCTATCACTACATCTCATCACTATCTCTCATCACTTTCTCTCATCACTTTCTCTCATTACTCCATCTCATCACTATCTCTCATCACTTCATCTCATCACTTTCTCTCATCACTATCTCTCATCACTTCATCTCATCACTTTCTCTCATCACTTCATCTCATCACTTCATCTCATCACTTTCTCTCATCACTTTCTCTCATCACTTCATCTCATCACTCCATCTCATCACTTTCTCTCATCACTTTCTCTCATCACTTCATCTCATCACTTCATCTCATCACTTTCTCTCATCACTTCACCTCATCACTTTCTCTCATCACTATCTCTCATCACTTTCTCTCATCACTTCATCTCATCGCTTTCTCTCATCACTTTCTCTCATCACTATCTCTCATCACTTCATCTCATTACTTCATCTCATCACTGTCTCTCATCACTTTCTCTCATCACTCCATCTCATCACTTCATCTCATCACTTTCTCTCGTCACTTTCTCTCATCACTTCATCTCATCACTTTCTCTCATCACTTTCTCTCATCACTTTCTCTCATCACTCCATCTCATCACTTCATCTCATCACTTCATCTCATCACTATCTCTCATCACTTTCTCTCATCACTTCATCTCATCACTTTCTCTCATCACTTTCTCTCATCACTTTCTCTCTCGATGCAGTCCTGTGGAGTTTCAGATGAGATTTGCGCATAGCAAAATCGCGAGGAGCAATTCCGTGATAACCGAAATTGCCACTCGCAATTTTATCCTAGATGTAAATGTTAAGACACTCTCTCTCTCTGTGCAGTGTCCTTTCTCAAAGTCTTCGGTGGTCATGGTCTTCCTGAAATTCAGCTCTGTCCATGATATTGGCTCAACAACTGGATTCTCCTCCCAGTTGCATCCAGTTGTTCAAATGACTTCTGTAACTTAATCCGCGGTTTTTCCCGACGGTGGCGAGATGTCACCTACCTCGCCTGGTATGCAGGAGGTCGTGGGCTCGATGCCGACCCTGACCCCTGCTGTATATTTGGAGTTTGCGGTGTCTCTCTCTCTCATCATAATCACGGTGGCTAGGATATGTCAACTACCTCGCCTGGTATGCAGGAGATCGTGGGTTCGATGCCGACCCTGACCCCTGCTGTATATTTGGAGTCTGCACGTTCTCCCCATGGTCACGTGGATTTTTCTCCGGGTCCTCCGGTTTTTCACTCCACATTTAGAAACATGCATTGAGAGTATTTGGCTGCTATAAATGTCCACATGATAAGCCACTACGTTGAGCTATCATTTGCGGCCAGGTCACTTCTGAAAAAGAGCTGTATAGCTTAGCCGGCCTTACCTGGTAAAATAAAAAAAATTGTGTCCGTTCAGTTTAAGTTTGTACCTCAAAGTTTTACAATCAAAACACATTTATAGTCAGTGTCTTGTGTTCTCATTGTATGTTCAGAGTAATTAGATTGCATTACATTAAAATATATACGAGATTACACTCGGCCAACTTCGAATTAGCAATCGGAAACTGTTGGTTTTAAAAAAGGAATGCCGGGAAAGCTGGCAGTGCATGAGAGTCTGTAAGGTGCCACAATATATTTACACAAAGAATAACAAGTCTGGAATCCGTGAAGATGAAACGTGAATCCTATCTTTTTAATAGCTGCGCCATGGCTTGATTCTTATGCAGTGAATTTATTTATTTAGGGGTTTTTTTTTACCAGATTATATCCCAAATGTCCTTTTGGCATCAAGGCAGGGAGTGAAGAATTTTCCATTCCTCATTCTGCCTACAATAGCAAAGCACAGTTTGGAATGCACAACATCACCGCTCGCTGTCTTGGCAGATTAAGTGTTTGGAAATAAATACGTTTTGAAAGCTGCTCTGTTTCACTGCCAGAATTAAATAGCATTACGTCCATCGGCCAATAGATCTTCAGGAGCAATCTTGTTGAGGTAGATTCCTCGTATTAAGCAGGGCACAGCGTCAATCTCCTCCGAGTGTCATCAGTAAGCGGTGGCCTA
Source organism: Petromyzon marinus (assembly GCF_048934315.1). Classification (NCBI taxonomy): domain Eukaryota; kingdom Metazoa; phylum Chordata; class Hyperoartia; order Petromyzontiformes; family Petromyzontidae; genus Petromyzon; species Petromyzon marinus. The sequence goes on along the minus strand of NC_133710.1, from coordinate 2,030,876 downwards.
TTAAACGCAAGGTACCACAGACTACTCGCTCGATGTCACAGGAGGCTGGGGGGGGGGGGGGGATAGCGAACCACGGCTCGCGAGTCACAGTTCACGTGCGACTCGATAGAGACGCATCCCAAGCATAAGGCTTGCGTGTCTCGCCCGCTGTTGGCCCTATGGAGATGTTTTTGTTGGTCGGCGGTTCGCAGTGTCAGAAGGTTTTGTGGCCACCCCTGTCATTAGCTATAGCCATCTTTAGAAGTCGTGAGGGTGCGAGTATGAACTCAAAATCCCCAGCAAAAAAAGTAACCCAAAAAATACCTGCAAAAAAATGCAAAATCACCGCTCTCGGTTGCCTCCGTGCGTTGCGGGTACCACTGTGAGGAGTTACACAGCAGCTCTGGACTGACATCCCTCGAGGGTTTGCGTCTGAAACGAACGTTTATCCTGCACACGTTGCAGCTTTTGCAGATGAGTGAATGCCCCCTCTCTGCCCCCCCTCCCCCCCCCCCCCCCAGAGCTGGGCACTGATCCATTTAAAGGCGAAACCAATTTTTCGCGATAAATGTTCTATTGCCGAGTGAGCTGAGACGACCTAATCCGGTGATGTACACCCAGGTGAGGGCGGGGGGGGGGGGGCTTATTCGAGCCATTGAACCCAGCACGTTGGCAGTGCTGACTCAATGCTCTCGGGCACGTCCATTACGAACACCCCGAGTCACCGGCCAACCGCAACTCTGAACACGGTGCCGCTATAACTACCCCCCCCCCCTTCCACTTCTTAATAACCCCCACCCCTTTATTGCGACCGCTATCATGATATGTGCGATTTTATCATCGTTGTAAAACTATCTCAGAAAAGGAAAGGACGCAACAAGTTAGCGTCGCCGCATCGACAAGCACGGCGCTGCGCGGCACTTATATCCATTTGCGGTCCTCAATCTGGCGTGGAAATTCCAGACCGCTACGGTAAAGACCGCCGGGGGGGGAGGGGGGCTCACGTGATCGAGCATAGGGGAACGATTTATTGAGTCCACCGCCAATCTGGTATTTTAATTCTCCAACGTGTGGCTGTGCGCGTGGGTGTCTCTAACTTAGAGCGTCACAAGGATGGCTCTGAAATCGGGTCACGGTAAAGGCGCAGCCCTGAGACCACTCGCTCACGCCACTGCTGGCGCTCGGGTCTCGACTAGAGGGAGCTCCAGAGAGCCGCCCTCGGCAGGGTGTTTCGCCCTTCGACGCTGGCCAGCCGTCGTGGACGAGGTGGGAGTTACCCACGCTCTACCCTACCGCACACGCGACCGGCCGATCGACTGACTGTAGCGTACCCATTTACACTGCTCGGTGGACAGAGCTGGGCGGGAGGGATGATTTAAGAAACTTGCACCGGTGTTTATGCATTGGTCACCGATACTCTACGATCACATACATTAGAACCCCATTGCAGTGCCTGGCCCTGAACGATCACTACATTAGAACAGCATTTCAGTGTGTGGCCCTGAATGATCACGTACATTAGAACACCATTCCATTGTACATTAGATCTCCCGTAGAGCCTTAACAGACTGTTGAGGCAAGCGCTGTTAGCGAGCAGCACCTATTGAGGCCGGGCACGACACACGAAGGAGTGGGTGGCCATCACCACGCCCGGCCGCTTTTATCTCCCGAGTGGCGATGTTTACACACCGCACCAGGTACACATTTGAGTCTGAGTCGACCTCGGGGAGGCCCAGGACCGGTTTAAATAATTGTCACCTTTTGTCGACCGTGAGCGGGAATTGAACTCGGGCCGTCGGGTTCGTAGTGATGGTGTGCGCGCACGCACGTACACACACAGAGGTCGCCCGTTCCACCTTCAAACCACTCACCTTGAAATGCTGAAGGTTTAACTTCTCATCCTCGAGTGCCCTCTTTTTGTTCTCGATGTCCTCCTGTCTGCTTCTTCTCTCCTGTGGAGACACGAGTCGCTCACGGTCAGTTACGCCGCCGACAATTCTGACTTCACATCACCGCGCGAGACATCTTTGGCGCGCAGGGTTCGACAGCCCCTTGGTGTTGTTAACCCTCTCCTGTTCTGAGACGTCTGCAAGTTGCAGGGTGGGTGTCCCGTTCACGGCCGAGTCTCGGAACGCGCAAGCGGTTCGGCGTTATTTCCATGTAGAGAGGCCGTAGCGCCGTTGTTTTTAAAGACATTGTTACGCACCGCAGAGAACCGTAGCGGCACGATCGCCACCCTATGATAGCTGGCGCCAAACTGCGCCACACGCCCCTCCCGCGTGGCCTTGCGGGAGCCTCGGTATGGACGGAATTACTGATGACGTACACCCAAGTACACGTACGTCATCGGAATGGGAAAGGGTTAAGTAGCACGCGCCTTCAAAGGTGAGAGAGAGACACGGTGGTTGTTGTTGTTATTGCTGCTGAAGCGCTGTGTTTGTTTCTTGCTCTCCAAGCCGTTAGGATGAAGACGTATTTATAACCACGAGACCACCCTCAATGCAATCTCTGGTGTGGAGGGGAAGACAAATGGGCAATATTGCCTCATCGCTGGGACACGCTGCACCGTACGCGGAATATGAATGGCAAATGCCAACGATTTCCGTGTAAAACTAGATGCGTTTGACTGGTTGATAAAAAAAATTACATTGGAAATTAAAACCACGATTTAGGAGGCAGATTATTTTTGTATAAATGCGGTGGTCAAAACAGTTGCAATAAACCACAATTTAATTTGCTGCCAGGTTTCTCCAGGTGCTCCGGTTTCCTCCCACATGTACACACACTCATTCATTGGCCGATCACACCTTCATATACAGAGGACGGCAGAGCTTGGAGGGGGAATTTGACGCCGGCTCATTGCGTGGTTTTTGCTGCTGCTGCTGCTGCCTTCCCACTCGTTTGCGGTTCCTCCTCCTCGTGCCTCCGAGTCGTTCTCTCTCTCTCTGTGTACGCGAGCGAGCGGACGCTGTGCGGTGGCGCGTTACAAGTTGGCATAATTATTGTTATCTATTTTATCCTCGGTTTTATTCCAAAATGTATCATCGGCATCGTGTCAAAGGATTTAACTCGTTTGCCGCTTTGGAATGTTCCACCATGAGCGGCGCACCGTTACGCAGCACTCTCAGAGGACAGAGGTTGACGTCACAGAAATACTTCTGAAGTTGCTCTCAACAGAGGCCCTTTTACCCCTGATGAGTCAACTTTGATTGTCCTGCACAGAGTGTTTTGTGGCGTAACAATCAATAATATAATTAACATAAATATTTACTTAAAACTTCTGCGACTTCAGGACTTCATATTCTTTGGTTCTTTCGGTTAAAGTCACGTAGATAGAAAAAATAAAAGTAAACAAAATGAAAATTAAAAACTACGACGTTTCGATCACAACACAAGCAATCGTCATCAGGAGGAAAAAGGGGGGAAGACCGCCGAAGGCAAGCTGTTATTAAAGGTTTAAAAAAGGGGCGTGGCACAAGCGTCCTGGTAACAGAACGAAGTGGGCGGGGCATATGTGCCCTAGGGGCAGAAACCACCAACGAGAAGCACAGAAGGTGACAAGAAAGGGACGAAAGCCTACAAGTAGGAAACATCACAACCAGTTATGACTTAAAGTGGTTGATGACGTCCTTCCAATGATTGCTGAGTTTGTACCCATCATCTCGTTTGAAATTGTGTCCGTATATATGGATGGCTTCATGAACGAATCTTTGTTGATGGCCAGTGGGCTTGCAAAGTACCATCGTCTTAGAGAAATCTATCTACGTGACGTTACCGAAAGAACCAAGACAATTAACATAAACTACGTTTATGAAGTTCCTTTCTACAAGGTACTCAAGTCACTGTACAGCACATAATAATTATGCCAAGGGGAGGAATAAAGAATAATCAAAGCTCATTGAAAGAACTGAAAGCAACAGTGGGCATGGAGCTACACAGCTAGGGAGCAGCACAACACTGGGCAGGGAGCTACACAGCTAGGGAGCAGCACAACACTGGGCATGGAGCTACACAGCTATGGAGCATCACAACACTTGGCATGGAGCTACACAGCTATGGAGCATCACACCACTGGGCAGGGAGCTACACAGCTAGGGAGCATCACAACACTGGGCAGGGAGCTACACAGCTAGTGAGCAGCACAACACTGGGCATGGAGCTACACAGCTATGGAGCATCACAACACTGGGCATGGAGCTACACAGCTAGGGAGCATCACAACACGGGGCATGGAGCTACACAGCTAGGGAGCAGCACAACACTGGGCATGGAGCTACACAACTAGGGAGCAGCACAACACTGGGCAGGGAGCTACACAACTATGGAGCATCACACCACTGGGCATGGAGCTACACAGCTATGGAGCATCACACCACTGGGCAGGGAGCTACAAAGCTAGGAAGCATCACAACACTGGGCAGGGAGCTACACAGCTAGGGAGCAGCACAACACTGGGCATGGAGCTACACAGCTAGGGAGCAGCACAACACTGGGCATGGAGCTACACAACTATGAAGCATCACAACACTGGGCATGGAGCTACACAACTATGGAGCATCACAACACTGGGCAGGGAGCTACACAGCTAGGGAGCATCACACCACTGGGCAGGGAGCTACACAGCTAGTGAGCAGCACAACACTGGGCATGGAGCTACACAGCTAGGGAGCAGCACAACACTGTGCATGGAGCTACACAGCTAGGGAGCATCACACCACTGGGCAGGGAGCTACACAGCTATGGAGCATCACAACACTTGGCATGGAGCTACACAGCTAGTGAGCAGCACAACACCGGGCAGGGAGCTACACAGCTATGGAGCATCACAACACTTGGCATGGAGCTACACAGCTAGTGAGCAGCACACCACTGGGCAGGGTCGCCCAGTGCGTGGAGGAGCCGTGCTTGGGGAACACACAGGTGGCACCGGCCATCAAAGCCTTCGGGATGACCACACACACGTGGGAGTCAGCATGACTGGGAGACAACCTCGGCTTGCTCACTCTCGAGCGCCTTCAAAATCGCGCAATCGGTCCTCGGAGTCCGACGAAGTGAACGTTCAAATTGAGTCCGCTGGGGGGTTTAACAAATTCGCAAGCATCGGTGAACCCGTTATACCTCGAGGGCCAGCCAAGGGTTTATCGCTGGGGACTGGAACCCGGAGTCGAATCCTAAGTCGAACCAAGGCTCTAAGTGGAGCCACCCCATTGTGGGTTTGGCTGAGCAACCATCAACCTCCTGCTCTCGGCAGTGTTAATATTGCTCACCGAATATATATTTTTCCTCGGTTTGGAAAGAATGAGCGTGGCTTTCTGATAATGAAAATGCATTCAGCTTGGACGCGAATTTATCGACGTTTGTTTTTATCTACAACGTCAACATGTCCTTTTGAACGGGGATCTGTCAAAGCTGAATTATTTTTTTTTATTTTAGCTCCATTATTCTTTGCGAATCCGTTTGATGGCACGATAACAAGAAAATCAACAACACGGAGACGTTTTAAATCACACGCCCACACATGGCCAGCGAATGACTCTATTACCCTGCCTAAATGTTTGCTCTATCACTATTACAAACAAAAGCAGTGATTTCAACTTGCAACAGGAACTACAGAAGCCGGCGCCATAAAACAATTTCCCGAGCTCTGCATTCCTCGATATGTAAAGATGTTTTCAGCCAATGAATGAGTGTTCACACATGTGTGAGTAAAACCGGAGCACCGGGAGACAAGCCACGCAGGGCAAGAGGCAAAACTCTATCCAACACAGAAGTGGAGAAATACTTTTAGTCCGCAGTTCTCTGTTGCTCGCTTCGTTCGCAAGTCACGGCATGGCACCAATCCTCGCCCCCCACAGTGCTGGATTGCAGGCTGCGTGCGCAGCCACCACCGCCCGGCTTAATTGTATCCGCACGGGCTGATAAGATGAGTACCACTGTGCGGGGGAAGTCAAAAGTGGATGAGTTGAAAGTCCTGCCGTAGGAATGTGGAATGTCCACCGGTGGATCAGAGCTTGCGGCAGCAGCCGCCTCGTGCTCGTTTGGTCCAGGGAGACACGACAACGTAGACTCACACAGGTCCAAGCCCAGTGGACATTTGTGAAAAAGAGCTTTATTGCTCATCGGATTCCTCCAGCATAAATACATATTCTGATTCTGATGTCAGTAAGCACCTATTCTGTCTGGCTACATAACGTAGTGACCAAGTAGTTAGGGTTGGTGGATCACATTCAGAAGAGAACGTCATCCCGTGAAGGGAGGTGAGTGATGTTTGGTTTCCCTGTGCGTGACCCAACAACAGCAGCTCTGAGAACGCATTCTTTGCCGATCCCGCGGCGTTTGCATTGGTGCAAAAAACTCAAAATAACTCAGCGCATTCGTCAATAACACCATTGTGTGGCCTTGACAATAATAAAAATATATATAGCAAGCGACGTTTCGGGCAATGGCTCTTCTTCATTGCACATAAATGGAGAGGCTGGTCGAGAGGCGCCATGGGGCCTGATGGAGATGTAAAACAATTTGTATCTTTTCTGATTACGTTTTTTTTAGTTTTTACCTGGCATATAAATACCTATCTAATAGTGGCTACTGAGCAAGAGACATACTTCCAGCTTCCGATGTCTTCCCCCTAAGTGACCAGGCGCACACAATAGATGTCGTGACATTTTCACCTGGGGTTGAAATCCAATTCAGTAAAATTCCAAAGGCGTCCTTCATTTTGGCGTATTGTGCAACTCGCCGGCAGTCCACATTTTAGGCCGGGCCACCACAGAGGTAACCCAGACACCACACGTCAACATGTCAACATTGTTCTGTTTATCAAAGGATGGGACAGGGATTGCAGCGCCTTTTGCGGGGTCCGGTTTTTCGCGTATACAGTGTGGGGGGGGGCTGACCTATTCCTCCCCAAAGGTCAGCCAAATGCACGGTGTGAATTCACCCAGATGCGGCTAATGTACTCCTTAGACGCGGGACACCATTGCGTGTGCACTCTATGCCCTACTCCTCGGCAGGCAGCTATCTCCTGGGGTGCACTGTGGGTTAGGGTTGACGGTGCCGTGTACGCCGAGCGAATTTGATTTTGCGCGCCCCCAATTTTTTTAGGACGCGTTTACCGCGCAAGGTGAGGGAAGAACCAGTCGCTTGCCACCGCTTGCCGCGCAAAAACACACACTGGTCCCCATAAAATATCGCACGCACAGCGGACACACGAACGCCGTACGTGTGTATACACAATGTAGCAGTGTTATAAACACAGGCGGCATTCCTGTTCCCTGACACACACACACACATTCTTGCCCTTATTTCAGCACCTCTGCGTTTACCTTGAACAGCTGGCATATTGTAAGTGTGAACGTATTTATACGAATGGTTCAATATTGTGGCGAATTACGTTACAGGAAAAATATTTGTTTTAAAACCGAATAATATTACAATCTAATTGCCTACGCACCTCATAAATAGAGACCTTTATTTAAATCCTTTCATTTGCAAAAAAATGTTTTACCCTCTGAGCCAATGCAAATGCAGACACTGCTTCAGAAAGGTGAGCCTCAGGCCTCTTCTCAGAGCGCTAATCAAAGACAAATTTGGACTTCTCTCTTCTCCGCTGGATGGGGGGGTGGGGGGCACTCGACTCCGTTGGCATCTCTGCGCCAGTGGTGGAAATTCCACAATCCCGCGATGTGAGGGCCATTGTGTACGTTGAACTTCTTTCGCACCGTACGTAGCCGAGCGTGCCCATTGTAGGTGCGGTTCCATCTCCAGGACGACCACTCTGGTACTATTTTTATTTTTTTAAGATACCGAGGGTTTGACGAGTTGAACCGCCGCCGAGATTTGAATTTCATGCCGTGCAATTGTGAGGCAGGCGTTACCGACCACAGTGCCACTCAGCCCGATTGATGAGTGTCGTCATATAGGTGACAAAGTAGTTAGGGTTGGTGGATCACACCGAGATAAAAACACCAGCTTTGCGAAGGAAGGTGTGTGATGCTTGTTCTGTGCGTGACCCAACAATCAAAGCTCTTAGAATGCACGGTGTGCTGCTGCTGTGTTGGCGGCGGTGCACAAACAAACACAACTCAACACAATCGTCAATAACACTGTGTGTGGCCTTGAAAGAAGAAAAGCATGTATATAATAGGCGACCTCACGGGGAAATGGCCCCTACGTGCTATGGAGAAGGGTGATATGGCTATGCACGTGGCCTGCAATCCATCACTGCGTGACGCAAGGGGTTGGTGGAGCACACACAGATGTTGTTAAGCTTATCGTGCCATGCCCAGTGCCGGATTATCCTAGTAGCAAACGTAGATACATATGCTACCGGCCCCGCACTTTCACGGCTTGAACCAAATTCCGGTTCAGTGATTCTGCACTTGCCCTATTAATATAGTACTATACTGCCTTCAACTTTTATGAACGACTGGGTGTTTAAGGTTAGCGATTTGTCGTATTATCTGGCTGAATAGCAAATAAGAAATACAATAACTTTACTATGCAAGTGAAAATGTGTGTTTTAATATTTATGTTTTTTTTTATTTAGGGCCCCTTTATAACATCACATGCTACAGGCCCCGCACTAGCTTCATCCGGCACTGGCCATACCCTGGCTTGCCAGCCAAACACGGTACAGCAAAGTGTAGACGAATATCATCGGTCACCTTCTGTATGGGATAGAGCGTTGCCCCCTCGCACGCGTGGGTTTTCTCCGGGTGCTCCGGTGTCCTCCCACGTGTATAATAAACACTCACTCGTGGCTGAGAACATCTTCATATGTAGAGAATTGCAGAGCCATTGTTGGCTCTGGCTCACCGTCTAGCAGCTTTCTATCTCGTCTGCGGTGCCTCGGTGATTGTAAGATGTAATTTGCATGAACGGCACAATCTAAAATCTTAACGTGAGATAATGATTATTAAATTGCCCCAAAAGTCACCTCTTCGAAAATTTCCTTTTCAGGCCACAGCACCATTGGCGAGTGTGTACGCCTCTTCGGAGCTGGATTACCTGCAGGGGAGCATGTACCGCCTTTCCTGCCGAAGATATTTTACAAACCTTTAAAATTGTCTTGCAAGGAATTGTAAAGCCTATCTCCTGAGATCTGTCTTGTAAGGAATTCCTTTGGCTCTAGATAAGTATTTTACACGTAGGTGCAAGAGCATCTTTTGAAACTTAACAGGGGCTTTAACCAAACACAACATTCCACATCCTGAGTGAACTTGTTTGAGCTTTGTTTAAAGAGTGCCCTGTTTATAGACTTGCTTCCCCACGTGTTCCACCTCTGGACAACACAATGCATTCCCAAGATACTTCCATTTCTCCTAGGTATACGTGCACCGCAGCTTCAAGTGTCACCTCTCGCATTTCAATTCATTGTTCCGCACTTAACCAGGCAAGAACCCATTGCGAATATTATTGGACACACACACACACACAGACACGTATCCTGTGCACTTACACATTAAGTACATACACGTGCATATTTACCGTATTCTCCTGATTATAGAACACCCCTAAAAGTAAGATGCACCCGCAAACGTGTGCTTTAAAGTGAAAACAGCGCGTCTGATAATCCAGAGAATGCGGTACGAACACGACCAGACAGGTAACAATACGATACAACTCAAAGACAAAAATCCCCCGTGTAGCATTCAACACACTATTGGGTCAAGTGCTGTTAGCGAGCACCTATGAAGGCCAACAAGGGAGTGGGTGGCCAACACCACGCCCGGCCACATTTGTCTCCCCAGTGTGGATGTTGACACACCACATTTAAGGCTGAGTCGACCTAGTGGCAGTGCCGGATTATCCTAGTAGCAAAAGTAGCTACACAAGTAGTAGCTACAGGCCCCGCACTTTCAATAGCCCCGCGCTAAATGCTTTCAAGCTATCAATTCCGGTTCAGTGATTCTGCACTTGCTCTATTACTATAGTACTATACCGCCTTCAACTTGTATGAACGACTGGGTGTTTAAGGTTAGCGATTTGTCGTATTATCCGGCTGTATAGCAAGTGGAAAAATACAATTACTTTACTACGCAAGTTAAAATTTTGTGTTTAAATAGTAATGGGTTTTTTTTTATTTCGGGCCACTTCTATAAGATTTACTACAGGCCCCGCACTAGCTTAGTCCGGCACTGCCTAGTGGAGGCCCAGGACCGGTTTAAATATCCGCCACATATTGGTCATGATGTGGAGTTGAACTCAGTTGACTCAGTGCACTCATCACTGCACCACCGCTCCGCGTGAACGCAACACGACGCGGACAACGATACCGGTGACCAACATCGCAGATCCTATTATTCGCAGAATTATCAGCGATCTTGCTCCTCATATCTCCGGAAGAAAAATATTGTGGATAGCAGCTTGAGTTTGCTGAGCCAAGTTCTCTTGTCCGCGTTGTAAAGCGGGTTTGCTCTATACGCTGGGGGGGGGGGAGTGAAATCGCAAATAATTGGAAGAATAGAGCCATCGATAATGCAAAGGTTTTATTTTTGCGGACCCTACCGCTGCTGTGGTGAATACAGGTAGGCTATCGGGGCAAGTGTTGTTAGGGAACAATTATTTAAGTTCAGAGTATTTGGCTACTTTAAAGTCCAAGTGATGAAACACTTCGTTGGGCTGTCATTTGTCGCCAGGTCGTGTCTTAAAAAAGAGCTGTATATAGCTCAGTGGACCTTTTCTGGTAAAATACTCAAATTGTTTAGTGCAGCATCCTCAAAATCCTGTCACATGATGGCTCTTTTGGCGGAAAAAGCAAGGAAGTGATGTCATGGGAGTGATGTCCCTTATTGTGATGTCATATTTTCAGATCATTTCCTGTAATTCAAACCACATGGGTATGCCCCAATTTTTGTACTTTGTGAATTACAGTAATCCAAAAATCTGCGACGTCCCTGAAACAGGAATACATTGTCCAGATTAATATATAAATATATACATCCAGACATAGCCCCACACGTATATAAATGCTGAACTTCTTTTCTACAGCATGCAGCAAACCGTCCTCACCAGAGTTGCAGGGGGAAGGACAACAAACTAAACACAAGGAGCAGTTCCAAAGAAACGAGTTTCCAATCTAGATGGCCTAAAAGTGCACAGCCAAAGCGGCTTCCGAATAATCGGAAGAAGCGTTCCAGACGGCCGCAGAAGCGCATTTGCGACAACGACGTAAAAAGTGGTATGACGGTACTCCCACACACAACGCCCGCCTGTCTGCCTACACCCTTGAGTGTGTGCAGCCTCCGCCTGGGAAGCCGCTCCACCCCCCGCCACTACCGTTTGACCGAGAGCCTCTGGCCTCTGCCAAATGTCAAAGCCGTCACGTCGTTTGTTGCCGCTGTTCCACAGGCCTCATTCCTGCCGCCATCGCCGCCACGCTCCCCCAGCTTAACCCATCACCACCAGTGGCACGCGTGGTGATTCATATTGCTCCCGACAATTGCAAGCTGCTTATAAACGCCACTGAGGACGGGTCACCTGTCAAAAATCATCGGGCTGCGATAGACCGAAGACTTTTCATTCGTCGATTGCAATCCCTCGTTTGGTATTCCTGAAGTGCTTACGGGGAACACAATCTGATTAATGATGTAAAAAGGTGCAGCCCTGCAATATCTTGCCCACGGCCGTGCCCCTTTGGCAGAAGGAACTCCGCCGGAGGCGTCTCTGGGGGGTGCTTGGCCTCCTCTTCCACACTGGCCAGACACCTAGGAAGAGGTGCGCGCGAACCTTGAACTAAACTAGAACTAAACCTCTTCTTTGGTTCTTTCGGTAAAGTCACGTAGAATGAGAACAAAATAATAAATTGATAAAATAAAATAACACAATAATATTCTCACGACGTTTCGGCCACAACACAAGCGGCCTTCATCAGGTGAAGGGAGCGAGACTGTCGGCTTTTAAGCCGTGATCTGAACGTGGCTCTCTCACTCCAGCGCTGTCCTACCAGACAGTCTCGCTCCCTTCACCTGATGAAGGCCGCTTGTGTTGTGGCCGAAACGTCGTGAGAATATTATTGTGTTATTTTATTTTATCAATTTATTATTTTGTTCTCATTCTACGTGACTTTACCGAAAGAACCAAAGAAGATGAATCATTGCAGTCACGAAAGCTTTAAATCGAAATTTAGAACTAAACCATTGTTTATTTGACCAGGTAAGGCCCACACTGAGCTGTGTGGCTGTTTTCTTTCGAAGCGACCTGGCCCACAAATGAGAGCTCGACTAAGTGGTTTATCATCACATAGAAATCTAGAGCAGCAGCCAAATACTCCGAACGCGTGATGTTGATTCTAAATGTGGAGGGAAAAATCCGGAAAAAAATCAACGCGGCCGCGAAGCGAGAGACACGCAAACTCCAAATATACAACAGGCGCCAGTGTTGGGGTGGAACCCACGACCTCCTGTATACCAGGCGAGGTAGTTAACATCTCCTAGCCACTGTGGCACCTTGCACCTGACACTTCACCCTACCGAAACGCGACCTGGCGAGCGACTAACGGACAGAGGTGTGCGGGATTGGGGGGTGAAGACACTCGAACCGGTGACCCCTGCAAGCTCGCCTTGAGTGTTGAACAATCGGACTTATGGAATAGACGTATTTATTTATATACTTACTGGCTTGATTACCTTCTCTATTTTGCACTCCTATTTCGGTTTTTTTCCTTCACTTTTGTAACTTGCAGACCCCGTGCCCCTCCTGGAGATCGTGTGAAAAGGAACTTCATAGCTCATCGGATTCTTCCTGCAGTCTAAATAACGACTGATTCTGAGCTGCGTCCAGTTTCGAGTGCACAGTGCCGTACCTTGATTGCCGCGCGTAAGAACGATCATTTACTGCAGCGGGTCGCAGACTGCTTCGCTAGTAACACAATTCACACCTCTCCCTCTCTCACCTCCCCTCCCTCCATCTGTCCCTCCCCTCCCTCCCTCCCTCTCTCCCCTCCCTCCCCTCCCTCCCCTCCCTCCCCTCCCTACCCTCCCTCCCTCCCCTCCCCTAGCGAGAGAGTGGAGGTCGGGGGACAGGAGAGAGAGAGAGTCGCTTCGTGAAGAGTCATTATCGCTCCGTGATTACCGAACGCCTCAACCGAATCTCAAGGGCCATCTTCAGGAGGGTCCTGCCGATGCATTTTACAACATGAGGGAGGGGGGGGGGGCTATGTCGCTGTGTGTGATCCCCAATTGAGTAATCTGCAGATGTATTTTTCACTGTGCAGGATGTTTTTACCAATACCAGCTATATTCTTAGGTTTATTTTATTTGTTTATTTGTAGCTACAAGAGGAAAAACCAAACAACCTGGAATTGATCCACAGACGAACAGGGGGAGAGGGAATTGAACCCAGGCCCCTTCGTGATGCGAGGCGAACGTTTTGCCATTGAGCCATCCTGCCGTCATCTTGACCACCAGCTTTAATCTTTACAACTCTGCCACATATCTTCATAAGATAAGCACGGTTGGCTACGTATGGTGCGAAAGAAGTTCAACATACATTCCTATCCCGAGTCTCTTATAGCGTTTCTGAAAATATCTATCCCTAATTAATCATCTTTTGCATACATCTGCTATATCTGTTCTACGGTGTTTAAATTAATTGTGAATGCATCTTCAATCTATCTCTTCTCAATACAGCTAATATATTTATATATTTAATCACCTGTCTCTATACAACCTCAGGATAGCTACTCCATTGTCGAAATGGTTTGTTTTATTTCTAAATGTCTTTTTTCTTTATAAAGAACTTGGGTTTAGGGAACAGTGATGAGACTGCGTCAACTGTTCACCGAGCCACAGTCTAGAAACGATAGGCACGACTGTAATTGAAGTTCATTCATCCTCTTCAAGAATCTGATTGATTTTGATTTAAAGCTTTCGTGACTGCAGGGATTCATATTCTTGGTTCTTTCGGTAAAGTCACGTAGAAGGGAAACAATAAAATACAAAAAATCTAAAACAATTTTTATTATTATTTTATTGTTTCCCTTCTACGTGACTTTTCCGAAGGAACCAAGAATATGAATCTGATTGATACTAAGTGCAGTGCGGTGCGGTCAAAGGAAGATACATATTTAGTCCTGATTTGAAGCTTTCGTGACTGCAGGAATCCATACTCTTTGGTTCTTTCGGAAAAGTCACGTAGGTAGAAAAAAGATATATCAAATAATATGTCATTGATATCATATTTTTGGTTTTATTTTAATTTATTGTTATTTCTACCGACGTGAGTTCACCGAAAGAACCAAAGAAGATACATATTTAGGTTGCTCCCAGATTGCGTGACCCCTACACGTTCCGTTATTCTGCTACCAATGTTTGTCTTTATCGCGAATCATGGCGATAAATGGGTCTGCGATTCCACCAGTTGGTTTCCACTAGAATGTTTTTAAATCCAAAGAACGATCGAGGCATTGTCGTCCCATCAAGGCCACGGTATTCCAACGGCGCGTTAAACATTTGGCAAACAAGATCAACAAATCTGGCTGTCCGCCTGATGATGCTAGTTGTAATTACTGGCGAAACGTCGTACTCAGATTGTAAATGTTGTGGCTTGGCTCTCCAACACACCGGTGTGCTGTACAAGTGAAGAATTGGCCACGTTCTATTTACGTGACAACCCTTACTAGTTGGCTGTGTCGGGTGGTGGCGTGTTCAACGACACATTTATACATTCACGTGATGTAACCCAAAAAAAACGATATTATAGGGTCAACTAATGTTTCCAACAACCGGTTTGGCTGCCTTGACGGTGTCCACAGCGTTACCGTCTGCTGGTCCGTCTTCAATGAGAGCAGAGGCAGAGGAGGAGGAAGGCATGTCTCCATCCACACCCTTCGTGTTTCACGGCCGCACCAGAAAGACGTTCCATTAATGCTTCACCGGAGACACAAAGGCGTCAAACGCGGACGGAGAAAACGATTCGCCTTGTCACACTCGCTGATGACGATCGTTGTAACGTGGAGCGGGCATTAGAGAAGGACTGTTTACCGATCCACTGCTGGATGAAGGCCCACTCCCACCACTTTTCGTTGGTCACGGTGGGGGCAAGGGTTGTGGAACCATACTTCACCTATTTCGGTCAGTGCGGGTTGGTCAAGCACGCGATAAGTGCGCCACGGCTGCTTCAGACATCGCCCCTTGATGTTTAAGCCATGGCTGGGAATCGAACTCAGGCGCCAAGTTCATAGTGCAGGGTGGTCCAGATGTCTTGTGAACACCCCCCCCCCCCCCCAAATTAATAGACCTCTAACATTTTTTTCTTTCTTTCTTTCCATATTAATTCCTGTTTTAATTGAAACCTTAACTTTAAACCGATATTAAGTTTGTAGAGAATTAAAGACACGTGGACCACCCTGTACAGTGCCCCTATGCATCCCGCACACCGCGCACTGCACGGAAAGCAACGGGTCCGAGGACGGACGACGGCGCCTGCGCATCGTCGTCGTCGTCTTCGTCGTCATCGAGGGTGCAGGGAAGAGTTTGAATGAAGCCGGCGAAGCAACGCGAGACCGCCTGCGAGTGTGCGCCCGTGCGCTTCTGTCGCTGGCCAGCAGCGTTCATGATTGACGCGGTCGTCTCTCTGTCTCTCTCTCTCTCTTTGCACCATATGCCGACACGATTCCTCGGGGCAAAGGTCAAAGTGTCGGGGAAAAGGTCAGAGTGTCTCTCCCTTGCACAAACGAGCGAGGAGGGGGATGCTCGTATCATTCCTCAGCCGGCGGTCACAATTCCACATTCCCTTGACAGGGCCAATTCCATTACGAATTGTAAACCATTTTGCACTTGGCCACGAATTGATAGCTATTTTATAGGCCCTAATGGGATGATGGGCTCATCCTAACCCCTGAACGGCAGTGGAAATAACAACCTTGCACACGCCATCCTCTCAGCTCCCAACTACTTCACCCCTCCAAAGGCAAATATTCCTCATGTGGCCTTTAACAGACTGTTGTGGAAAGTTATGTTAGCAAGCACCTATGAAGGCCGGCACGGCACACAATGGTGTGGGTGGCCAGCACCACACCCGGCCGCCTTTGTCTCTCTAAGTAGCAATGTTGACACACTGCAACGGATACTAATTTGAGGCTGAGTCAACCTAGAGGAGGCCCAGGACCGGTTCAAATCATCGTTACTGGTGTTGACCCGTGAGTGGGAATCGAAGCCGGGTCACCGGGTTTGTAGCGCCACACTACCGCTCCAGACAGATGGACAGACGGGTAAACGGATGGACGGAGCAGATTCGTATGGCGCTTTCCAAATTAGTTGGAAAACGTAAAAATGGTGAGAGCATTAACACTGCTGTGCTTGGCTGATTGACCGTGTGATTAATTAAGGAGCTCTTTAGCAGAATTGGAGGAATCCCCACTTGGATATAAATGCTGCGAGCAATTAACTGTGATTTAAAAAGAAAAGTGGTAGGACACGGAGAGAGAGCGGTGAGTTGCCTGGATGAAGCTTCACGATTTCTCTCGGTGGACCCCGTCAGATGTTGACATCGCACTCGATCCATCATCATCACCATGATCATTATCATGACCATCATCACCATCATCATTACCACCACCACCATCATCACCACGATCAGCATCACCACCATCATCATCACCAACATAATTGATGTTTCATTTACAGCACAACATAAAAAGCCTCCTTCCCATATTTGTCTCTCCCCGTAAAAAAAATCTAAGTATATTCTTTACACAAAGCATCGGCCGCAACGCCTTCTGGGAGCACGTGATTTCAGCAGCGTTGCTTTGACCCGAGCACAGGGTTCACGTGCTGTAACCCCACTCGAGTCACGTTCCATCACAAGCAGTTCTTTAACCCTACAAACAACCTTCAGGCACTGGGAGCCAGGTCTGGTGTGAGTATGGATCTTCTCTAGGCCCTCTCTTGACTTTCCACGTTTCGCCATAATTTAATAGTCAATCAATGCATAAACACGACGATTTCAAACGCTTCCTAAAATGACAAAGAGCGTATGCTGCATACTTGTAGAGGCTGAACGATTTGCCATCGAGGCAGGGGGGGGCGTGTTCGATTGGAAGGTTTCTACGAGTTCAAATCTCAGTCATATGATGACTCATCACACCACGCGTCCCTATAGGGTCCCAAGTCTCACACAAAATAGGGCCGCCTATGGGGTCTGCTTTGAGTTGATATTGTCACGAATGAATAAGGGGGGGCAGGAGGCGGGAGGGGGGCGGTGGGGAGGCCACGTGGCGATCTGCCCGGACCTTCAGAAGCCTCTGGGTGCGTCCCTGCCTACGGAATTTCGAGTAAATCCCCGCCGAATGCGACCGATGAAACGACTGCATCGCAGCAGCGGATTCAAGCCGGTGACCTCTCGTTATTCCGGGCGCTCGCCGGCTGTCTGCGGTTTTTCTTCTTCTTCTGCGCTATTAAAAAGCTCCGGGCCTCCCGTGCCGGGGTAAGCTGGGGGGTGGACGGTGGGGGGAGGGGGGCGCGTGCCCTGGAGGCTCCCGAAATAGCCGCACTGAACAGAGGCTCGCGTGGAAATTTGCGTCGGCGGCGCGAGTCCACGCACGTGCGCGCGGGCGTCACCGCCACACGCGCAGCAGCAGAGGTGGGACATGTAACTTCATGTCGCCGTGTGTCCAACTACAAGCGGGAGAAATGATCCCCCCCCCCTTCTCCCCCGCTTGCTTGTAATGAGATTTTTTTTGTTAAAATGAAAAACACGTCTCATTGACTGCATCCCAACATAAACAATCGGGTGTGTGTTGGATATTTTTTTTTTGCTCCGGTGTGCAGATGGAGACTTTTTAAAGGATGTGTATGGTTTTTGGAACAGTGCAATTGATTTTCTAGGAGGTATTTTTTTTACTCTAATAAATGCTGTTGGTAGATCCATAATAGAGGTTGTTTTTTTGGGTTAGGTCGCGTCAATATAAATGTGTCGTTAAACCCGCCACCACCCGACAAAGCCAATTAGTCAGGTTTTGCCACGTAAACAAAACGTGCCAATTATTTACTACTTCAGCAGACCGGTGTGTTGGAGAGTAAACACACAAATCGTGAATGTTGTTCCATCCGTTCCATGAATCTGTTGCATTTTGTTCACTTGACAAACCCTTATTAATTGGCTGTGTCGGGTGGTGGCGGGTTTAACGACACATTTATATATTTACGCGATCTAACATTTTAAAAAAAAACTCTATTATGAATAATATTGGTCGCGAAAGCCTACGTACTACGTGTTAAACTGTTTGTAGATATTGTTGTTTAAACGCAAAGTGTAAACTCAGTATTTATTCACTATTGGACCTGACATCACGTGGATCCAATCAGACCCGAAACCGATACCAAACAAAGCAGGTCGAATCAGCTTCAATTGTTGATAACATCGGCTGGTGGATAAATCCAATCCTGGTCTGCGGATAATAATTGGATGATACATTGTAATAACCGATTTATAAAATAATACAGCATTTTAAAATAAGTATCGACAAGACATGGGTTTATGTTGCCAAGTGCCGTAGTGCAAACCTACGTTCAGTAAAGCATTGCTCTTGTTTCTTAAAGTTAATAAACACTTTAATCAGTAACATAAATAAATTGTAAAGCGTAGATGCCTCTTGTTGACGTTTCAGCTGGCCAGTACATTTCCACTTCGACAGAGGGCATCAAACAGTTCTTAAAGAATCTATCGAATAAATTAAAACTCCTTCCATCCATTCTCAATCCACAACAGATGAAGACCTCACCACGCCGTGACAGTTATGGGGAATCTTTGTTGAACCATACTTCGCCACACTGGTCAGCACGTATAAATGGCAGGACTGGTTGTGATATCACTCGCCACTGATGTTAGCCATAGCCGGAAATCAAACTCGGGTCGCCGGGTTTTGTAGCACAGACCGCAATCCATTGCGCCACCACTCCGCCAAAAGAATATATGGTGCGCCAATATTATTGAATTTTTGAGTGTTTTCGATTCATGTTTAGGAACAAATATAACACGAATACAAATGCATTTTATCTGATCAGCTAATCGAACAATTTCAATATCGCACCCTAATACTCAGACACGACAAACCAGAATATATCTTTAAATAGCACAGGGGACACACTCATTGCCCTCAAGCATTTATTAAGGCTGACACGGTACCCAATCGGGATTGCGTGGCTATTGCCATGCCCAGCCACTTTTGTCTTCCCAGTGCTGACCGTCATGCACTGCACGAGGTACTCATTCAAGGCTAAATCAACCTCGGGGAATCCAACAGCCCCTGAGGTCATGCATTACGGTCTAGAATTTAACCAAGGTCACCAAGATTGTACGGGCAGTGCACCGACCACTCCAAACAGGAATACGGCAACACACGTCCAGATATACTGAGCCGTGGTGGTGAGCAGTCGTGGGGGGTGGCTTAGTGGTGAGTGAGCTGCATGAAGAACCCGGGATGACCCGAGTTCGATTCACAGCCACAGCTGACGTCAGTGACGAATGATATCGGAACCGGTCGTGGGCCCTCCTGTCTAAAAGCCCGAGCTGACGAGCATGGTCAAACGATACACTGTTACCAATGTGGGGTGAGGAGGCTCTCATCGAGCAGTGCATTGGAAAAAAATATCTTAACAGTAACCATACATTGCTCATAGCACACGTACATACGCATAAACACACATACTGCAGCCAGCCTGTGTATAAACGGACCAATTTTAGGCTCATGCATAAATAATGGTATAATAATGAAGAATAATGAATAACAATAGTACAAAATAACTCCTAGGAAAGAACAATTGGTGGGGATCACGGAATAGTCCGTAATTAGGAATTCTAAAATGAAATTTCTCTGTAATCCGTGACTCCTGCCTGGGTTTTAAGCCCAATTAGATCAATTAAGAACCCGGTATCAGCATCAATATCTCACGAATGTGGTCACCTTAACAAACTACAACACTCGGACCGAACGCACACACATAACGGAACTGAATTCCGCACGCGAACGCCAATTGCAACAATATTGGCTGAACCGGGCTAAGGTCGTTACATTTTGATTTAGTAAATAAAATCTGAATCGCAGTATCGGCGCTGAGTAGTCATCAGCAGGGACCAACAAAAGCCACGCCCAGCCCTCCCACGTTGAGCCCTGCACTTCGATGAGTTGGAGCACCCGTCAGAGACAATACCTTCATGAGAATTGCATTTGTCGATACGTTAAATAAAACGAACAGATTTACATGATTTTACTTAAAACCAAGTCATTGGAATTTCTCGCGCGAGAATATATTGTTTTATGGGTAGAAATGTTCTCCCTCAGCTTTTATGTGCATAAAAAATATAAAGTTTGCACTGAATTCAAACTAAAATGCGTGCAATCCAGTGTATTAAGTGAGCCTTCCGAGGCCTGAGCTGGGTTTCAACGCACTCCGTTGAACGGCAAAACTTGAGAATGCGAGTGGGTGGCGCTATGCCAAAAGGGCTGCGACATTTAAACATTGGGTCATAGCTCGACTCAGTCCACCGTCTCCCCTCTCCAGGATTTTGACCGAATCCGTTCCACTCTGGAGCAGGCCAACAGTGGTCGCGATGCGGGCGGACGCTGGGCCAAGGAGTCCCCACCCATTGGGAGCTGAAGTTCCAACTGGAATGGTAATGCGGTAAAAAGCCCGCTCTCTAACCGCGACAGTTACGTTCTTGACAGCGCTCGCGAATGCAGGCACCTTGTTCCGATGGCGACAAACGCAGTAACGTTCCTGGCCACGAATGAACATAGTGAGGAAACGGTCAATATTTAATAACAATGACTGCAATAATAATCTGTAAATTATATATAACAATGTTTTTTTTTTCTTTTACTTGAGTGCCGATATTCGATTGCTCTGTCATATCGCACGCTGTCAACGGTTTAGATTTTTCTTCCTCCAATTGTAATCTTGCTGACAGTGCCGTTACGGTGCTGAAATTTCCACGAGGATTGTTGCTCCCAGTGAGCAGTGGAATATCACGAAACGGCTCGCAAAAGAATGACAGCACAGAACCAGATTTGAAGTTCCTTCAAGGGGAAATTTGACTCGTCATCAGTGACGCAGCTCTCTGAAGTCTCTGAACAAATCACCCGTGCGCCCGACCTTCTCCGATATGAATAATGTTAATGTATTTATCTATCCAAAAAAGGCGGCGAAGGACGGTCAAATCACCGCCACGTGTGGAGGCCCTCGTACAGCAGTGGATTTGACAAAGGGCTGCAATTGATCATCATCATTGATACGATATAATTGGTGACGGGGCTGAGTCCATCAACTTTGTTACACTTGAGAATCCGGTTGGATCACAGGCGGCAGACGACCAAGTTGTACCGGTCTACGTCGAACTTCTTTCGCGCCGTATGTAGCCGACCGTGCTCATCGGAGGTGCGGGTGGAAGGACAACAAAAATAAACGCACAAAAAACCTCAAACTTGAGATGTCCCACGGCGCTGGCTCAGTGCTCTGGCATTGAATCACCCCCCCCCCCCCCGAGACACCGAGCCACGTGCAATTAAACTCTTACGTTCAACTGTGAGTGCGCGTCTCCTGTTTGGAGCACCCGCCTTGAGAGGAGACACCTGGGTCAACCGATACGTGAGGTGCGCACAGGCACATGCATCGTCATCATTCGTCCGTTGCTTTGCAAATCGTGAGAATAATTCCTCTCTCGGCACAATAGCAACGTAAAAACAATCAACACTTCACTGTCTCCACCTGTATCCGAATGTTTAGAACGACTTGGCCACACGTGTGAGGACGGAGTACTCATACACTCACACAGAGACCCATAGACTCACACAGAGACCCATACGCTCACACAGAGACCCATAGACTCACACAGAGACACATACACTCACACAGAGACTCATACACTCACACGTTATGTCCTAGACTTACAAAGAGACCCACAGACTCACACAGAGACACATAGACTCACACAGAGACCCGTAGACTCACAGAGATCCAGACTCACACAGAGACCCATAGACTCACATAGAGACCCATAGACTCAACAACAACAACAACCGCCATTCGCCACTAAGTGGCGGTGACGTCACCACGACGCTTGTGCCAGGCTATGTGCACCCTGAGGCCACGTGAAGTGTCGAACGCCTGCTGGCAGGAGGTCACGGGGCAGACCCAGGTGCCACGGGTCGACTGACTGACCCATAGACTCACACAGAGACCCACAGACTCACACCGAGACCCATAGGCTCACATAGAGACCCATAGACTCACACAGAGACCCATAGACTCACACAGAGACCCACAGACTCATAAAAAGACACATATACTCACACAGAGACCCATATACTCACACAGAGACCCATAGACTCACATAGAGACCCATAGACTCAACACACGGAGACCCATAGACTCAACACACCGAGACCCATAGACTCACAGATAACTATAGACTCACACAGGCACCCAAGACTCACACAGAGACCCATAGACTCACACAGAGACCCATAGACTCACCACACAGAGAGCCATAGACTCATCACACGGAGATCCATAGATTGAGCATGGAAGGAAAGTAAGGAATGGAAGAGACTGAGAGAAGACCTTTGCCCAGCAGTGGGAAGACAGCGCTGACGACGACGACGATAACACGTGGAACATATCCTACCATTTGTTAAGACATTGTACAACTTGCTCACAGGGACGCCGTGTCTTGTTCTCGTGGAGATATATTTATAAAATAAAATGGAAGATGGTTCGGCGATATCGATCTGCGTGAAGTGCAATGCAGCAATCGCAAGTAGTTTGAATTCGTTACGAATTAAATATTAACAAAGCGAGGTCCGATGGCTGTCTCAGCTGTCTCTCTCTCCCATTGTAACGGTATCAGCCCAAGGAGCTGGCATCGCTGCGGAGAACTCTGGACTTGGGCCCGGGGTTTCCTTCACGTGCGATTACGAACCGGGAGGGGGGTTCTAAAGCGTAGCCCCGAGTTGACGATCTCGGGCGCCGGTCACAAGTGACGTGAGCACGTAGCCCACAACACAGAACGGCTCAATTATTTGGGCGATGCCGCCGCCGCTGGAGTGGACAGCGGGGCACGAGCACAATAAACGAGGACACTCGGCGCACTCGTCAGCACGACCGTGGGCCATAAAATGAAAATGTATAACCGCCAATGTTTTTCTTTCAAGGCCACGGTGGGTTATTTTTTTGCCGTTGTTTTTTTGTTGTTGGCGAACGCATCCCTTTTTGACCGGCACAGAATGCGCCCACCGGCACGCGGGTAAGCCGTGCGGGTGGGAACATCGGGCAGTGGTGGCTGGGAGAGGCGTCTTGCCATGGCCTACACGCCCGTATCGTTGTCCGTCACATCTGAGAGCGACGAGAAAACCCCATTCATCACAGAACAACAGCGCAGGCCCACAAAACGCAAGCTCTGCGTAAAGCGCATCGTAAAACGTATCTGTTTAAAGTGGCTTTCTCTTTCTTTAGATATTTTCAAACGTCTTTCTCGTTTCTTCTTTCCTTGGTTGATGTTAAACTATTTTCCGCCTTTCCGTGCATAACGCCCTGAGAACAATCGTTTAGGGCGTCTTATACACTATAATAATTCTTATCATTGGGCCCATGTTGAGTAAGTGGGCGCTCGACGATTAGAATTCCCAGCAGTGAGCAGTGGTAACTATACTGAGCTGATGAGCTCCAATGAGGACGAAACCGATCCACCACAGTTGTCTGTCTCCGCATCAATGCTGCTGTCAGTCGGCCACATCTGCCAACATTTAATTTGAGGACCACAATGCAACTGTTCAGGAAATGCCGATGGTTTTTTTGCCCCAACGTCCGACATCGCCGCGTCTCATTTGAAACGCGGGGGTGGGCGGGGGGGGGGGAGGTTTACTGCACCACCAGCGTGGTCGGAAATTGACGCCACGTTTAGAGAAGGATTATTCAGAGCTCAACAGGTCAGAGGGTCTCCCTGCTCTGAACGAGCGGCGTCAGGGCATCGTCCACCTTCATCGGTTGTCCTCCACAAGTGTCGGAAATTCCACGTTCCTACGGTGGGGTGGGCCAATGTCTCTCCGCCAGGCCGAGAATGTACGCGTGACCACATCGTGACTGGAATTTTAATTTGCCGATCTTCTGCTGGGGTAAGGTAAGAGAGCTCCGAGCACATTGCCACATGTCCAGATACAAAATTGCTGTTATTGCGACAACAGTATAATAGGGCTGGTATATTTTCCCGGGCGATGAATTGGTCAGCTATCAAAGTCACTTTTTTTTCCTTAAAGCCCTGTTTTAAATCATGGGTGTCGGTCCAAATTCGAACCCAGGCCCATCAGCATTGCTGGCTCTGTTGCAGCTATTACCAGCCCTCTCGAGAAACACGGCTACCTCAGGTCGTGTAATTATAGAAATGTGGAGGGAATTAACGACCGCGCAGCATCCAGTGAGGCTGGGTTCTCAGCGTTGCTGTGGGAACGGAAACTCGATTCTGAATAGTTTTCAATGCGTTTTTCATCTTTTCAACAACAAAAAAGTCAGCGATTTCCTGGCTCAAATGAGCAATCAGGTGGTACTCACCTCCCGCTTACAGCATTCAGCCAGTAGTAGAAGTTCAACATTCCTATGGCGGAGGTGAGTCCATCCACAGGACGATCACTGCTGTGCGTTCCTGTAACGTGGCACTGCGGGCTGAGTCAACCCCCAAGCAGGATTCTAACTCGCAACCTTCCAGCTGCAAGCCGCTGGCTCTACCGCTGAGCCGCTTGGTGGGATGTTCTCTGTCTTTACGTGAACATCGTGATGGTGCCATCGGAGTCTGTCGCCAGACGGTTCGAGACATTTAAACTCGGAGCTCTTGCAGCGAGCAGCACTTGAGAAGAACGACAGGGAACTGCATTGTGGGGGGTGGAGGAGGGACACCAAAAAGGATCGGACGAGCCCCACGGTGGAACACTCAGTGATGACCGCTCAGCGCCCCGACACGGTATTGACCCTGCCCAGATTGACCCTGCCCAGATTGACCCCCCCCCCCCAGATTGACACCGCCAGAGTCACCCCCCAGATTGACCCCCCCAGATTGACCCTCCCAAATTGACCCCCCAGATTGAATCTCCCAGATTGACCCCCCCCACCAGAGTGACCCCCCCAGATTGACCCCCCAGATTGACCCCCCAAGATTGACCCCCCAGATTGACCCCCCAAGATTGACCCCCCCCCCAGATTGACCTTCTCCCCCCAACCCCCCCGAGCCACCCCGGCACCTCTGACCTTGGAACACAAAGAGATCCGATTCTGACCGCTGGTGCCGCTGCCGCTGTGCGTGGCCAAGGCGGAGGCCCTGCCTGGCGGGTGACCGGGCAGGGCCTCTTCCCGGGCGGTGGAATTCACTTCCGCCAGACGCCCGGTCCGCGCCCGCTCCCCTCGACCGATTCCAGTCGCGCCTTCAGACACTCCCTTCACGTATCTACTCTTCGCTTCCTTCACGTATATACACGTCACCTTCGCCCGTCGGGTGTTTATTTTACTCCGCGAGGTGTTCCTTTCACGAGCCTGCGAGCTTTTATTAGTTTCTCTTTTTTTATTGCGTTCGTTCAAAAATATTTTTTAATTCCTGTTTTTATCTACGTACAGCACTTTGCGACCTTCCGGGTGAAATGTGCTTCAATATTGTAAAAGGTAAAAAAATAACAATTATTATTATTACGAGGTAACAAATATAAATTCTTGTCATATATAGATTATAGGTTTGTTGAAATATAATTGTTTTCCTATATATATATTCCAATCCATGACAGACAACTTGATGTGACCCAATTCACCCTTGTGAAAGAGACAAATGAATTGCGTGTCTCAACGGGGCCTGCAATCCAAAGTGCACCTAGCATGGCACAAGCGTCGTGGCGACGTCACCGCCACTTGGTTAAACAAGAGATACTGCTGCTGCCACTTACAAACCCGAAGCAAACTTGAATCACATCCTAACTAATGCCACTAATCGAGCCACCGGTGGCATCAGCTGCATGGAACTTGTCGCTATTGAAACGTTCCCGATTGCTCCGTGCTGAACCTCTTCGATCTGCCACCGCGGGCTGCTTATGGAGGAGGAGCAGGAGGAGCAGGGGTTACGAAGGGGAGAATAAATGTCACGCAACTCTGGCGCTTCGACTCGCAGCTGGAAAGTTGACAGACGTGAATCTGGGTCAGGGGTCAAGTCGGCTCCACCGTACTCTCTGTGGCTCGATACAAAAACGATCACCGCCATGGGGCACGGGCAAGTCAACGGCGGTCATCCCACGCACGGACCTGCGCCTGTGTTGGCAACGTGGAATCTGCCACACCCGCTCAATGGAGGCGAGCGTAGTTCACTCCTCGCGTGAACGGCCACGGTCAATCTACTGCTAGATGAAGGCCTCCACGAGACGCAGTTCTGCGATGTAACAATCCGCACAGCAGCCGACCGTCTTTGTTTGGTGGTCAGCCAAAAGCCGCTGTTAGGATGACCGGAGTTTGCGTAAATGGTTTATGCTCCTTGAAGAGATCAGCAACTTGCGTGTGATGTTCACTCTGAACAACAAAAAAATGCATTTCCTGCAGAGCGGAGGTCCTTCCGCGTCCTTCAAGCACAACGTTGCAATGTTACGCTTCCGAACTTTAATATAACTTCGTTTGAACATTAACCTGGCCTCCTCTTGACACACTTTATGAACCAATCACGTGTTTTTGGTTTTTTACAGCTGCCGTCGAGGGTGAGCGGGGCCGGTGCTTAGCTGGGCAACAGGCTGGGCCCTGTACCGCGAAATGATTTGGCAGTTTAAAAAAACATCATTTATTCGCGATTTCCACATGGGAGGAAAGTGGGAAAACCTGAGAGCCCACTCATACGGATAGGTGAGCAGCCCACTCACACTAATCCCATCTGTAGGCCACTGTGAGTAGGCGAGCCTCTCACGCCACGATCTCTGCCCAGTTACAGGTGCGCCGATGGCTCGCGAAGGGCACCGCACTGGGGCGTGAATGCCGACCAAGGCGCCGCCGTACAAACCCACGCGATGTGGCCCATCGGCCACAAAAAAAAAAAACAGAGCGCCGCTGGCGAAGTTAGCGCCGATGCTTTTACTCTTCGTTCAGGTTATTTTTGTTACGGATACGCTCGACGTTCTTGCCATTGCATGCGCAGCAATTAACCTTGCGCTGGGGGACATTTGTCGCGATGTTACATTTCACTGCCAAATGCACTGCCAGTTTTATTTACTTTAGCGGAGTCGAATCGCCGCCAAGCGCCGCTTATTTCAAATCAGCGCCGAGTTGCCCTCGGCCCCCAACGCTGTCAATTATACGTTCCTATGGCGGGGGACCGGTCTCTTTAGGACAACCTCTGGTAACGTTCCTGAAAGTGGCACTCATATTTTATCAATCTGGAAAACACGACGAGTCATAAACCCTCCCGGACAAGAACGCCACGGTGGCGAGGAGATGTTAACTACCTCGCCTGGTATGCAGCAGGTTGTGGGTTCGAACCCGATCCCGATCCTGACGCCTGCTGTATATTTGGAATGTGCAAATCTCTCTCTCTCTCTCCGTGGTCGTGTGAATTTTTTCTCTACGTCCTCCCCTTTTTTCCTCAACGTTTATAATCAGCATCACACGTTCAGAGTATTTGGCTGCTATAAATGTCCACATGATGATAAGCGACTTAATTGAGATATCATTTGTGATAGCCAGGTCGCTTCTGAAAACGAGCCACACAGCTCAGTCGGGGCCTTACCTGGTCAAAAAAACAAATACACATTGTGAAATAGTTATAATAGGAACGAAATATGACAACACATCGAGACAAACAACTTTGAGAGTGAGAGAGATCGAGAGACGCCTCACCGTCAAGGTCTGCAGCCTCTCCTTCTGTAGCTGAGCCACCACATCCATCCTGGGGAAGAAGAAAAGGAAGACGCACGCTCAGAAACGGTGCCTCGCAGAGCTCGCAGAGTCCCCAGGCAGCCGCACCGATCCCTGGCTGCTGCTGCAGCGGCGGCGGCGGCGGTGGCGAGAAGGAGCGCAAAGCGCACGGCACCAGCCGACAACGCCAGCAGCGAACAACGCCACGGGGACAAATGACCGGGAGAGCGCGAACGAGCGAGCGAGCAAGCGAAGTGATTCAGGGTGGTGAGATTTGTGAACTCAACTTGGCAGTCGTTCCCTCCCACTTTCCCCTCCCTCAATTTTCCACTCACCCCCTCCCTATCTCCCTCCTACCCACCATACACTCCCCCCCCCCTCCCCAACACTCTGTCTCTCTGTGCCCACCCCCATCGTTTCGCCCGCTTTCCTTTTCCACTCTATATCACCACTCTTTATTGCCACTCTATGTCACCACTCTATATCACCACTCCGCTATCGTTTTCCCATTTTCCTCGCCGCGCGCGGTGGCTACCATTTTTCAGCGGCATCGCCCGATGAGATGGTGTGGGTTGTTGTTCTTTATGGAGTTTTTGTTGTTACTGTCGCTGGATACAGAGAGAAATTTGCATTTGTGAACCAGTTCTTACCTGGGTTCTGTTATTTCACATTCTCTAACCGTCTGCAAGGGAATATTCCAAAAATGCGCCGACTGCTGGCCTGGCGGAATTCTTGTTTTGCTAAATTTGTTCTTTTAAATCTAGAGAGGTTTTTTTTTTTACTCACAAAATACGGACATTCGTGAAAATAACCCTCGCGGATGTTGGCTTTGTAGACTTTATTTCTCCACGATCTGACTGCGGTGAAATCCAGCAAATGTGCTCCACGTCCCGATGCTGAAGGCAGTTAAATTATAATTATCTGAGATTATGCGAAAGCCTGTTGGAAAAAAAATGATTAAAACACAAACAGAACCTGCAGCCAAAACTCACGAGATATGAGCCTGTTAATTACATTTTTGTTTTTGCCTGTGGCCAGATCACAAGAATGCACCTGATCTCATCGGATCTCGGAGGCTAAGCAAAATAATTTGAGGCTAAGCAGAGTTGAGCCTGGACAGTGATTGGACGGGTGCCCACCGTGCATGTCGGTTTGCCACAGGTGATGGACAGGGCTGCGGCTAGACTGCAAGCAGGAGAAGGTAGTGCAGTGAAATCCATTGTTGTACTGCGCTTCTATGCTCCCATATCTATGGGCACCAACCTTCACCAACATTGCAAAGACATATCTGTGCGCTGGTGAAGTATGGTCAAATAAACCGCTACCAGCCACGTGGATTGACAAGACGGCTCGAGTAAAGAAACATTTTCAAGCCGTGTGATGTTACGCCACGGTGGCTAGGAGATGTTAACTACGTCGCCTGGTATACAGGAGATCATGGGTTCGAACCGGATCCTGACGCCTGCTGTATATTTGGGAGTTTTCATGTTCTCCCCGTGGTCGCGTGGAGTTTTCTCCAGGTCCTCCGGTTTTTCTCTCCACGTTTAAAATAAACATCACGCGTTTATAATATTTGGCTGCTATAAATGTCCACGTGATAAGCCACTTCGTTGAGCTATCATTTTGTGGCCAGGTCGCTGCTGAAAAAATCCTACACAGCTCAGTGAGGCCTTACCTTGTAAAATAAAAAAGTTCAATATGGAAAGGTGGAATATGTGGAATATATATCGTTTTATTAAAAAATGTTTTTTATTGCGGAGGAAAACCACTTAGTAGTCTCAAGGCTCATCGCCAGGAGGGGTCCTGCGCGATCTCTAGGTTTGTCTGCACACAGTGGCAACCTTGGCGAAC
This sequence comes from Petromyzon marinus, assembly GCF_048934315.1. Classification (NCBI taxonomy): domain Eukaryota; kingdom Metazoa; phylum Chordata; class Hyperoartia; order Petromyzontiformes; family Petromyzontidae; genus Petromyzon; species Petromyzon marinus. The sequence continues at coordinate 2,001,186 of NC_133710.1, read as the reverse complement.
AGCCATGCTCACAAGAAGATCACGCACATCAAAACAGCAGCATCACCACCCCCCACACTCTCTCACTGACGACACAGCCATCCCTCCGACGTGCCCCACCCGGCAGACCCTCACTCAACACACACTCACCGATTGCCACCACCACCACCACCGCCGCCGCACGAGCCACCAACCTCTACAACCTCTACAACCACAACAACAACAACCGCCTTTGGCCACTGAGTGACGGTGACATCATCACGGCGCTTGTGCCACGCCAGGCGCAAGTGAAGTGTCGAAGGCTCCCCGCTGCCAGAAGGTTACGGGACAGACCCAGGTGCCATGCGTTGACCGATTACTGGCAGATGCACCAGCTGCACTGCCTTCACTGTGCCAACAGCACACACCACAACCCCGCAGCATCCTGGTTTTTTCTCCCCCGCAGTAGTCATCAAGGCGTCAGCCCTCCGCTGCAGTCTCTCCCACTCAGAACGTTAACCCCCCTGTGTCGCTCGTGGGCGTTACTACATTAAGGCGCCTTGAGACATTAATGGAAGGTGCCTTACAAGTAAATGTAAATTATTATTATTACGCTTTACTCCACGCGTTCCCCTACCCAGTCGGACTGTACGCTGTAACCTTCGTTTTCCTTGCTTTCTTTCAATGAAAATACTTCTCATTCAAAATAAATACATTTTTAACATCCATACAGATAGATCGATTAGAACCTGCGGCTATCTCCAACCCTGGCACTGTGAATGTGTGTACGACAGGCGGAGAGCAGCAGGCTTGGCTTGTGCAGGCGCTACGCATGGGTGACGGCGGTGGTGGTGGTGGTGGTGGTGACAGCGGCGGTGGTGGTGGTGACGGCGGCGGTGGTGGTGGTGGTGGTGGTGACGGCGGCGGCGGTGGTGGTGGTGGTGGCGGCGGCCCCGCACTGCGTTCACCAACAGCCGCCTATCGCTACGAAGTGACGGTGATGTCACCACGGCGCCCGTGCCAGGCCAGGTGCACTTTGAGGCCACGTGAAGTGTCGAAGGCTCGCTGGCAGGAGGAGGTCACGGGACAGGCCCAGCAGGTGCCATGGGTTGGCTGACAGATGACTGGCAGATGCAACAGCTGTACCCCCTTCGATGCCAACTTGACTCAAAGCTTTCGTGACTGCAGGAATTCATATTCGTTGAGTCTTTCGTTAGTTGTTATTTTCGGCTCTCTGATTTGGCATTAGAAGGTTAAATTTCCCCACACTAACACAACTACCTCGCTCGCCGAGCTCAACGTTGCTGCACTGCGATCTGCCATAAACAGGCTAATCTCTCACATAAACATGCTAATCTCCAACATTGAAATGCTAATCTCTCACATCAACATGCTAATCTCTCACATTAACATGTCAATCTCTCACATTAACATGCTAATCGCTCGCTTTAACATGCTAATATCTTATATTAACATGCTAATATCTCACATTAACATGTTAATCTCTGACATTAACATGCTAATCTCTCACATTAACATAGCCACCTCCACGCCCTCGTCGTGGAGGCCGCTCTCCGATCTTACAATAACATGCTAATTTCTGACATTAACATCACTAGCCACGCCCACTTCGTTTATGACCCTTGGGCCACGCCCATTTTAAACCTTTAAAACAGTCTGCCTCAGCAGCTTTCCCCCTTATTTTTCTTCCTGATGACGATCGCTTGCGTTGTGATCGAAACGTCATAGTTTTTGGTTATTTTTTTGTTATTTTATTTTAACCTATCTACGTGACTTTACCGAAAGACCCAAAGAATATGCCAACTTGTTGAATTTTATCCGCCCAGCGCTCCGCTCGTTGTTGTGAGCGTCGCTCCTCTGCCCTCTGTTGTTGTTGGAGGGCGACTGCCTCCAACTGCCCAGTAGCGTCCTTCACGAGCCTCCTCCACAGAGGCCGATCTTGACACCGCTGGTACCGGTCTTCGGCAAGTCCACTCAGCTCCACATCCTCCCGTATCGCATCAGCTCCATCTCCTCTCCAGCCCGCGTCGTTCCCGTTTAGCCCCCCTCTATGCGACCATACAAAACCTGCTTGGGCATGCGGTGGCTGGGCATGCGGGCTGCGTGACCCAACCAATGCAGCCTTGCTCACACACGCACTCGTCCTCATTGGCCGGGGCCAGGTCATCTTCCACACCCTCACTCGAGAGCATCCCGCACACATTCATCGCGTGGCTCGCGATCCAACCGTGAATCGCGACTCCCAAGAATCGCCCGTAACATCTCCACGAAGCTTCCACCAACGGACTCGCTCGCCTCTCTCCCCCCCACCTTTCCTCCTCTAATGTCTCTTCCCCTCTCCTCCGTGTGCACTCCATTCCAGCTGCCTAGGCCCTCTGTCCAACCCCTGCAGGTCAGCCTCTACAATTCAGCCTCCCCGTGACTATTTAAAACATTTTATTTATTTTTACCAGGTAGCTCATTTTCAGAAGCGACGAGGTGGCAAGTGATAGCCCGACGAGGTGGCTTATCACGTGGACATTTACGGTAGACAAATACTCTAACCGCGTCACGTTGAATCGAAATGTGCAGGGGAAACCCGGAGTACCCGGAGAAAAATCCACGAGGCCACGGGGAGAGAGAGACACGCAAACTCCAAATATACAGCAGCAGGCGTCAGGGTCGGGATCTAACCCACGACCTCCTGTACACCTGGAACTCCCTCCCTGCTTGACATCCACACTAACAACGATGCCCTCCTTCCGTCCCTCGCTGCCCTCTTCCAGTGGGGACTTTAGAAGTTCCCCTGCTCCTGCGCCCACAGCCACTGCACACGTGCAGGCCTTTGTGTCGATCCACTGCTGGATGAGGGCCTCCGCACGCCGATCGGCGAGGGAGTAGGGTACAACTGCAGCAGGCCTTTAGCAACCTGTCCAAGCCGCTATCCAGGCTCACGCCTACTCAGCTGCTGAGATCTAACAAATCCGGGTGCATTGTGGGCGATTAGGTCACGGCCGTGTCTTGCTCTCCTGTGTTTAGTCTCATCAGCACGGGCCTGTCGAGCTCTTTCGTCCTCTCACTCTTACCAAACCCATGCCCTCCTACGCCTCGATCGCTATCCTCGTGAGACAATCTTTTTTTCCCACGGTGACCACAAAAAACAGCCCCACATCCCTCCCCATCCCGGTTGCGATAACCGCCATCCTCCCACGCCTCCCGGCAACCCCACGTAGTCCTCCCCATGTACGGGCATCCCGAGATGCGGTAGCTCCTTCGATGATTTCAAATCTGAACTCCGTTGGAATTTGTCACTTGTTACAGGATGCAAAACTCTGGACCCGGTTTTTTTTGTGTCCTCCTGGCTCTCCATAAGTGTCCTCGCTCAAACAACCAAACGGGGCCTGCGCTCATTTTCTATTGGTAGTGCTGAGCAAGTGGATGGCAATTCCATATTTCTTTGGCTGGGATAATGATTGTGATGTGATGATGATTTCAAATGACCTTCTCGATAGCGACTAAATACCAGGAGCATCTCTAGACACTTTTTTGTGTTTAGTTTGTTGTCCTTCCCACGCACCTCCGGTTAGCATGGTTGGCTACGTACGGTGTGAAAGAAGTTATACATACATACATTGTACGGTAGTGGCTCTGTGGAGTCCCAGAGGCACGCTTTGCAGCAGTGAGCGTTGGCGACTATACTGCGCTGATGAGTACAAATTAGGGTGAATCCTAACGAGGATGAAACCAATTATGATGGGACCGGTACCACCACAGGTGTCTTATCACTGCACCGCTGCTGATGCCACTCGCTTACATTTGCCCAAATGTATTGTGATGATGATCTAAGACAAGACGGAGCACAATTCACATCTTCAGGAAATGCTGACGGTTATCGCAGAATGCACAGGGCCCGTGGGCCTTGTACGCATGTTCGTGTGTTAATTGCAGCGCATATATGTTCTACCGGCCTGTACTGTTACTCTGTCACGATGACGGCTGTTTCCTTGTCAATTTACAGATCTCATCGAATACACTCAATCTATAGATGGGAGAAAAAGAGGGACTTCTCGAATATCAGAATTTCATAGGAAAGCCAGTGAAAACTCTCTACGAAGTGTAGTACATATTTTACCATCCCCCGAGTGGAAAGGTACAGTGAGGGAAAAAAGTATTTGATCCCCTGCTGATTTTGTACGTTTGCCCACTGAAAAATAAATGATCAGTCTATAATTTTAATGGTAGGTTCATTTGAACAGTGAGAGACAGAATAACAACAACAAAATCTAGAAAAACGCATGTCAAAAATGTTATAAATTGATTTGCATTTTAATGAGGGAAATAAGTATTTGACCCCTCTGCAAAACATGACTTAGTATTTGGTGGAAAAACCCTTGTTGACAATCGCAGAGGTCAGACGTTTCTTATAGTTGGCCACCAGGTTTGCACACATCTCAGGAGGGATTTTGTCCCACTCCTCTTTGCAGATCTTCTCCAAGGCATTAAGGTTTCGAGGCTGACGTTTGGCAACTCGAACCTTCAGCTCCCTCCACAGATTTTCTATGGGATTAAGGTCTGGAGATTGGCTAGGCCACTCCAGGACCTTAATGTGCTTCTTCTTGAGCCACTCCTTTGTTGCCTTGGCCGTGTGTTTTGGGTCATTGTCATGCTGGAATACCCATCCACGACCCATTTTCAATGCCCTGGCTGAGGGAAGGAGGTTTTCACCCAAGATTTGACGGTACATGGCCCTGTCCATCGTCTCTTTGATGTGGTGAAGTTGTCCTGTCCCCTTAGCAGAAAAACAACCCCAAAGCATAATGTTTCCACCTCCATGTTTGACGGTGGGGATGGTGTTCTTGGGGTCATAAGCAGCATTCCTCCTCCTCCAAACACGGCGAGTTGAGTTGATGCCAAAGAGCTCCATTTTGGTCTCATATGACCACAACACTTTCACCCAGTTGTCCTCTGAATCATTCAGATGTTCATTGGCAAACTTCAGACGGGCATGTATATGTGCTTTCTTGAGCAGGAGGACCTTGCGGGCGCTGCAGGATTTCAGTCCTTCACGGCGTAGTGTGTTACCAATTGTTTTCTTGGTGACTATGGTCCCAGCTGCCTTGAGATCATTGACAAGATCCTCCCGTGTAGTTCTGGGCTGATTCCTCACCGTTCTCATGATCATTGCAACTCCACGAGGTGAGATCTTGCATGGAGCCCCAGGCCGAGGGAGATTGACAGTTCTTTTATGTTTCTTCCATTTGCGAATAATCGCACTAACTGTTGTCACCTTCTCACCAAGCTGCTTGGCAATGGTCTTGTAGCCCATTCCAGCCTTGTGTAGGTCTACAATCTTGTCCCTGACATCCTTGGAGAGCTCTTTGGTCTTAGCCATGGTGGAGAGTTTGGAATCTGATTGATTGATTGCTTCTGTGGACAGGTGTCTTTTATACAGGTAACAAGCTGAGATTAGGAGCACTCCCAAATACATTTATAACATTTTTTACATGCGTTTTTCTGGATTTTGTTATTGTTATTCTGTCTCTCGCTGTTAAAATAAACCTACCATTAAAATTATAGACCGATCATTTCTTTGTCAGTGGGCAAACGTACAAAATCAGCAGGGGATCAAATACTTTTTTCCCTCACTGTAACTTGAGGTGAGTGAGCCCTTCAACCAGAAACTAGAATTGGCTCGCTTGAGTGGCCAGATTGGACCTCACGGTGCTGCTGACCACAAGACGAATGCTCGAGCCGTAGGGCTCGAAGCGTGCATCGTGATGCCCTCCCTCTGAACGCCGGGCACGGTGAAGTAAACGACAATGGACGAAGTTCGTCGATCGTGCCTTTTAAACGCGGAGGAAGAGAGCGATTAACGCACGGCTGTCAACCCACAGCTGTCAACCCACACGGTTTACCCCGTATTCTTGTACAGGGAAATTCAGTTTTCAGGTCCATACGGCGAACAGCCGTTTCAATACGGGCAACAACAACAACAAATGCTTGTCTGTTTGTGTTTCACCCTTGTGATGATGGGACTTTGTAGAATTAACGTTGAGATTTATAAGGGGCACGGGGTGACCAGCAAGGTCTGAATTGGTCTGTAATAAGGTAGGGCACTGATCAGGGGTTGGGAGCTATGTTAACGTTGCCGACCAATCAAGAGTGACGCACCTTGCACGCGCAACGTATTGTGCGTTGTTTGCCGACGTAACTCGCTGGACCACCCGTCCCGAACTGGACGTCCGTGAAACAAAGCGCTTCGCAGCTCATCTGATTCTCGCAGGATACATTTAAGATTCTGATTCTCAATGATTGACGTGCATTGCCCCAACAGATCGGGGGAGAGGAGGAGGCGGAGGCACAGCGATGCGGTCACAGCGAGAAAATAATTTAAATGGGAGGCACAACACGGGGCAGAAACTGCTGGCATTTGTGTTGCCGTGAATATTTACACCGTGGGGTTTTGTTGTTGTTGTTGTATCGCCGCGGGCCGCCCAACGTAAACGTCACGCTCCAGCGATCAGAATTCATTTCGAGAGGCGTGGTCACGTGGTTGTCACGACAGCGCCCTCGAGTGGCTGCACGCCCCGGCTGGGATCACGTGATCCCCCAGGCCCCGTGGGAATGTGCAGTGCACACTGGGATTTTATTGGGATCTATAAAGGATCCACGTGAGCCTATGGAGAGCCCCAATGCATGGGCGGTATTTTAAATCCATCGTGATCCACCATACATAAACTGGAGACTCCGTGTATCGTCAGTTTCCACAACCAACGTTATGATTCACAATTATATTTTTGTGGGAGGTTGGGGGGGGGGAATTCGGCCACGGAGGGGAAAAAAATGATCCGGCCAAATTTGTGGCCGTAAGACCGTCCACCGCCACCCACGACGTAGCCACGCAAATTAGAACGCCACGTGGACACTTTGCCCTCGTTGAATGCCGAGAGCCACAACTGACAAGCCAAGTTGCTGATGCTGGAGAGGAGTTCGATGGCGACGCGTCTATATACCTTGAACTTCTTTCGCATCGCGCGTAGCCAACCGCGCGAATCGGAGGCGCGGCATGACAGTGGCGATAATGGAGCTTGGACCAACGGTGGATTTTAACTCGCCATCTCGCAACTGACGGGCAGAAAAAAATGACATTTACGCGAGGGTGTTTATGGGTCCTCCCAGGATACCTTGCGCCGTAAATCTATTTTGTCCACGTGTTTATTTCTCCCAGTTCACGGCGATTGGCGGCGGCTGTAGGGGATGTTCGCTGCTCGAGTGGTCCAAATGTTGCTCCGCTTGCAGCGCCGTACTGTACCGTATTTCGCAAAGTGCTTACCCCTTCGCTGGTTATATTGAGACGTCTCTCCCGGGAGGAAATTGTGGAATGTGGAGGGAATAGCGGTGAAAGGGCACCCGGCCTGGGTACCTTCCTCGGAGGTGGTCCCTTCAGTTGAGATGTTCAAAAAAAATGACAAAAAATTCTCACCAAACTCTTGCATTCGTTTCACGCCTTTAAAGAGGCACTGGTCAAGCATCCCTCCCCGCTCAAATTCCACCCGCGAGATAAAAAAACTATTTTTTATTTTACCAGGTAACACCCGGTTAGCTACATAGCTCTTTATTTGAGAGTTGCCACCTGGCCACCGCAAATAGATAGCCCAACAAAGTGGCTTTATCGTGTGGAGATTTATAGCAGCCAAATACTCTAAACACGTGATGGTGCTTCTAAATGTGATTCCGCTTTGGTAGTTAAATTGGAATCGCTTTGGTAGTTAAATTGGTACCGGTTTTCATGACGTCAACAGCGGGTGTCCGATGGACAGAACGATCCTGGCATGGGAACGTGGAACTTTCGCCGCTTAACGTACGTAAACACCCGTCACCACATTGTGGGGGGTGTTGTTCCGCATTCGGTGTTTGTGACCTGCGCTTGCGCCATGCGGCATCTTGAGATGCTCGCGGCATTCAGAAGCTTTGCAAAATTATTGTGGTCGTTGATATTTGTCGTCGAGGTGAGTGACATTCATCTCCCCCCACCCCCCCCCCCCCCCCCCCCCCAATGAATCTGCTCGCGTTGAGCGACACGCGCCCGTCACGCAGATGATCCGGAGCCAAGGCTGACGCATCGCACAGCGGAACCCCTCGCACCGTGAAGCTGCCCCTGCAAACTTTACCGGCAAGAGGACTGGCACGCCAACTCAAGGTAAACAACAACAAAAACAACGAACACTTTGATCTCAGAGTCAGCTGGGAGACCTGCTGGCTTACACCGACCTCACGGACAGTGGGCAGCTTCGAGTCAGCTACGAACGCTTCTGCTGCGGCGGACACGCGATTCGAAAACCCCCCAACGCTGCGACTCAACGCAAATCGATGGAGCGCATCACCGTCGCTTGTACCCCTCCGATCCTCCGATGGTGAGGAATTGAAGGCGTTCGCTGGGCATCTACGGAGGCGACCGCATGGCTAAACAACCTAGAGTGAGGTTTAATCGTGCGCTATTCTTTTTTTAAAGGGCAATTGCCCACAATGCCGCCCGTTGACATCGTTACTCTTTGGTTCTATTCGGTAAAGTCACGTAGGTAAAAAATAAAACAACAAAAATCACGACGTTTCGGCCACAACACAAGCGGCCTTCATCAGGTGAAGGGACCAGACTGTCTCGAGGACAGCGCTGGAGTGAAACACAGCTAAGCTCAGACCGCGACCTTTAAGCTGTGTGAGAGAAATTAAGGTGCCTTGACAAAGGAATTAGCATAAAAATTAGCATTTAATTGGCCGACTTAGCATGATGAACGGTGTAGAGGTGGTGTACATGCGGGTGAACATGCCGGTTGGCGCGGGGGGGGGAGGGGGAGTTTACCTATTGATGGTGTGAAAAGGGAATTTTAAGAGCTGCGAAAGTTTGGGGTACCACTACTTGAAAAAATATACTGTACCATTGAAAATTAGTTTAATGTTTGGTTCAATTTAGAACATCTTTCCAATGGTTGCTTAATTTGAAACCATCTTCTCGGTTGAAATTGTGTCTGTGTTTGTAGATCTGAATTGCCTTGTTTTTGTGCGGCTGCGCCGTTCACGGACGCATCCGGCTGCTTCCGCTCGCTGTGCCCTGTGCATTGCGGCCAACGCAGCAACAACAGCAGGGCCACGGGATAATTTATGAGATTCACATTTATAACTGTGGATATTCTAACACGCAGCTACACGGAAGAGGAGGAGGTGAAAGAAGAAGATCCGAATCGTTGCATCGCTGGAGCCAATAAACAATTTTCCAATATTCGTAGCAAGTGACGCCGGACAATCTTCCACGTTTATGTTCACATCGCACACCACCACCACCACCCCGCGCCCTATCTCCGGTACCTCCCCGTCAGCTTTGCTATGTTGGTAGGGCCCGGTGCGCTGAGCTTTCTGCAGTTGGGACGGTCCGAGAAGCCCGAATTGAATTCGCATGTGGCGGCGGTGGCACGTGCAGCCTCCGTGATGAATGAGGGCATTGATGGAGCCATCGGTACAAAAGTGATTAGGAAAGCGTCGCTGTGTGTCCTCCAGAGCGCAAGGAGACTGGGGGGGGGGGGGGGGTGGGGTAGCGAATCTTGCGTGGAGTCCGCGTCCAAAGCTAATTTGTCTCAAATGTTCTCACTTCTTTGGGGGGGGGGGGGGGGGGGTTTCTGGACGAAATCGGAAGTCTGAGCCCTGATTTAGGTAGCCTTGGTGGCTCGGCGCTTTGGAGTGGTGCCCCGCCACGTGCACTCGTGATGACTGTCAATCCCTGGCGGGAGGTCGACTCACACCAACGCTGCCTACATCAAGCAGTTGCTCAATAAATAAATAACCCCCTCAACGCATCCGTCAATAGCATTGCAATACGAAAATATCTCTCTACATCTCTCTCTCTATCTCTCTCTATATATCTCTCTATAATCGGTGACGTTTTTGGCGCCTACGGCAGCCTTATTCTGCAGGCACATACACACCCTCCATAGTAGACACTACTGACTCAATAGTATGTATGGTGTGTAGGTATATATGACTACACACCCTACATAGTAGACACTACTGACTCAATAGTATGTATGGTGTGTAGGTATATATGACTACACACCCTCCGTAGTAGATACTACTGACTCAATATTATGTATGGTGTGTAGGTATATATGACTACACACCCTCCGTAGTAGACACTACTGACTCAATAGTATGTATGGTGTGTAGGTATATATGACTACACACCCTCCGTAGTAGACACTACTGACTAAATTTTACTCGGTTTGTTTTCTCATTCATTTGCACCTGATGATGGCTGCTTGTGTTGCAATCGAAACACCGTATTCTGTTATTATTTAATTTAATATCTTTCTACGTGACTTTACCGAAAGAATCAAAGAGTAATTCCTGCAGTCACGAAAGCTTCGAATCTAGATTTTTATTTTCCTAGTTTTGATTTTGTCATTTTGGGGGGGGGGGGGTCACTCTTTGCGAGCGATACCAATCCTCGTCTCGCGAGGCGACGCATGTTTTTTCAACGCGCCGCTGGATGAAGGACTTCCCTCTCCGTCCGTGTAGCGGGAGGATCTTTCACCATATTTCACCGCAACGGGTCAGCCTGGGTTGGTGCTGCGGGGCAGTGTGGATGCCGGAGTGTGTGAAGTAAGTGTAACACGAATGGACGTTTCTGCGATGCCCTCTGCTGAAGCCACCCGTACCAACCCGGCGTGCACGGTGGTCACCTGTCCAAGCGTGACCCAGGCTCAAACTAACCCTGCTCAGCTTCACCGACATCGACGCAAATCAAATCCCACGCGCTCCTCGCCCCGCCTCTCAACGCCATCCCAAGCTCTGCGTCGTCTCTCTGCCTCACTGGGAACGTTTCCGTTCTTCTCACGGCTTTTTTCTTCTTCTTCAAATAATAAACCACGACATTTTGGTGCCCTCCTCTCCTCCTCCCGCTCCCCTTTGAGAGCGTCTCCTCGTGAGGCGGCCGACAAAGGCGAAAGGAGACGGAGGAGACGGGAGGAGAGGGTGCGGTGGAGCGGGTGGCACTGGGACAGCCGCCTGAGTGCTGGCGGATTGTCACCGAGCAGAGGAAGTCAACGAGTTGCGTGGCACCGGGCTAAACGTGCGTGTGTGTGTGTGTACATGTGTGCGTGTGTACGTGTGTGTACATGTGTGTGTGTACATGTGTGTGTGTGTGTACGTGCGTGTGTGTACGTGTGTGTGTGTACGTGTGTGTGTGTACATGTGTGTGTGTGTACGTGTGTGTGTATGTGTCCGGTAAAACAACCCCCTACCTCCTCACGGTGCCGGATGGGCAACTCTGTCGTGGACAGTGCTGTGGGGGGAGGGCCAATTCCGATTGGCTCCTCCCCTCATGGCATCTGTGTCCACCACAGTAGCTAAACGGGGGCTCTGGACGGGTGCGAGGGGCTGGTAACCCCTCCACCTTCAATTAATTACCACTAAACCACGAGTTAAACTGAAATATGTAACTAATAAGCTTGTGCCGGAGGCCCCGGGGGGGACAGGCGTCTATGACGTCTCCTGGCCAAACCCCAATTGGCGGAGCCAGGAGATTGAATCTCTACCCTCGGGGCTCCTCCAGAAACAACGAAAAGCCATTACGGATGGCCACGGGGAATGTTCGAACACTCACTGCGGAGGAGAGGCTGCCACTCCTCTATCGGGAGCTGGACCGATACCGCCTGGATCTCTGTGGCATTCAGGAGGTCCGGTGGACCGGTTCTGGCTCCTGCCACCATGAGGGGTGGACAGTCCTCTACTCGGAGCAGCAGACTGCCAAACAACAGGGTGTGGCTCTTCTTTTGAACAAAAGAATGAAGGGGGCATGGGAGCGTGGCGGTGAGGTGTGGGAAGCTGTAAGTCCCAGGCTACTTTGGGCTCGCCTTCCCATCAACCGGAAGCGAGGAGTGGTGGTCGTGGTTACTAATGCCCCCACCGAAGACGAACATCCGTGGAGGGATGCAGGCAAAGCCGATGAGTCAGATGCCTTCTATGACCTCCTGTCACAGGTGCTGGCTAAAGTGGCACCTCGGGATAGAGTCATCATGTTGGGTGACTTCAATGCCCGAGTTGATCATGATGCTGGCACCTGGTCTGGAGTGATTGGAGGGCATGGGCCAGATCAGCTCAATAACAACGGTAGGAGGCTGCTAGATTTTTGTGCAGCCCATGGGCTTGTAATTACCAACACACTGTTCCGGCATCGGCGCATCTACACAACATCATGGATGCATGCCGGGTCCAAGCAAGAACATCTGCTGGACTACATAGTGACGGACCAGCGGATGCGAGCCCATGTCCTTGACACCAGGACCTACCGTGGAGCTGATCTGCCCTCTGACCATCGACTAGTCATCTGTAAGATGTGCCTGCCATTCTTCCACTCCGGTGGTGGGTCTACACCCAGGACCCCATTCCAACCTAAAGTGGCCTGGTCTCAGTTATCTGATGAAAGTTGCAAGCGAGAATTTCATCATCGCTTGCGGCTGGGATTGGCATCGTCCCCGACTCCTCCTGATGTCGAGGGTAAATGGGCGAGGTTTAGGACTGTGACTCATGCAGCTACAATGGCTGCTTTGGGTACACGGTCCAGACCTCCCCAGAGACCCTGGCTGACAGAGGAGGTGTTCAGGATGGTTGAGAAAAAGCGACAGGCCCACTGTCATCGGCTACAGAATCCCACGTCAGAGAATGAGGAGGCTTACCGCAACCTTCGCTCGGAGGTTCGGAGAGCCGTGAGGCGCTGCAAGGATGGGTGGTGGTCGTGGGTTGCTGAGGAGATGGAGTCTGCCTCAGTGGCCCGCGATCACAAATCTCTATTTAACTCCATCAAAAAAGTAACCTGCAGCGCCACACCTATTACCATCATTAGGGGAAAAAACGGTGATCCAATCTCAGACCCCCAGGAACAGGTTTGCAGATTTGCTGACCATTTCTGTGAGGTCCTGGGGGAGGGAAAATCACTCAGCCAGGAAAACATCGTTGCACAAAATGAGGATGACCCTGCTGAGGCTTCGGTGCCACAAATATTGGAAGAAGTCACCCCCTGTGAGTGGCTGGTTGAGGTGCCATCTGTTGAGGAAGTACTGAAGGCGATCCGGAGTCTGAGAGCAGGAAAGGCAGCTGGCAGAGATGATCTCCCAAGCGAAATGCTGAGGGAGGGTGACGTTTGTGCACAGACTGCCCTATATGACATCATAACAACAGTCTGGACCACTGGACGGGTTCCGCAGGATTGGAAGGATGCCCTGGTGGTCCCCCTCTTTAAGAAGGGGGACCGCACAGACTGTAACAACTACAGGGGCATCTCACTCCTCAGTGTGCCGGGAAAGGTCCTGGCAAGGATTATTCAACATCGCCTTGCCAGGCACGCTGAGGAGAGGCTTGCGGAGCCCCAATGCGGTTTCAGGAAAGGGCGGTCCTGCACAGATGCCATATTTTCTGTCCGTCTGCTACAGCAGAGGTGTAGGGAATTCCAGCAAGACCTACATCTCTGCTTTATTAACCTGGTCAAGGCCTATGATACCATCAGTAGACCTGGGCTCTGGGTTGTTCTTCGTGCTTTTGGAGTACCTGACCCTCTGCTCACGATCATTAAGGACCTTCATGATGGTGAGCGGGCCCGGGTAAAACTACGTGGCCGGGAGTCAGAGCAATTCCCTGTACACCTTGGGGTGCGACAGGGATGTCCTCTGGCTCCCACATTATTTAACATCTATTTTGACCACGTAATTCGTGAAGCCTTCAATAGCTGTACCGGGGGAATCTCCATATGGTACAGATATAATGGGAGGCTGATCGATGCCCGGGTGCGGTCAAGGGATGGCTCCCTATTGCTCAACCACGTTATGTATGCTGATGATTTGGTAATAGCTGCTCAGTCAGAGGAGGAGTTGGAGACGCTGCTGCTGAGACTGGAGCGTGCCACTAAGAGGTGGGGCCTTACCATCAGCCCCACCAAAACTAAGCACCTGCCTGGGTATTTTGTACCATAGGACACTCCACCCCCACAACTCCCAATCGGTGATGGGGCAGTTGTGGAGAGAGTGGAGAGTTTCCCATACCTGGGCAGTGTGCTTATGACTGGCTCCAGTTTAACAGCAGAGGTCTCACTCCGAATCAGTCGAGCGGCAATATCTTTTCATCGGTTGCGTAACGCTGTGTGGAAGCTACCTGGTCTGTCGCTCCGCACTAAGCTTCAGGTCTTCTCGGCCACGGTCATTCCCTCCCTTCTCTACGCTTGCGAAACGTGGACCCCCCTAATGGAACATCTTCGCCGGTTAGAAACATTTAGGCTGGCCTGCCTACGATCCATCCTGGGTTTAACCAGACTGGACTGTGTGAGGAGCTCACAAATCCTTGAAAGATCTGGGCAGGGTCCCATCGGTGAGCTCCTCCGGCAGGCAAGGCTGCGATGGCTGGGTCATGTAGCCCGCATGCCCAGCCACCGCATGCCGAAACAGCTTTTGTTTGGCCGGATTGAGGGGGCTAAGCGGGCGCGGCACAGGCTAGAGAAGAGATGGAGTGATGTGGTACAGGAGGACGTGGAGCTGAGTGGACTTGCCGATGACTGGTACCAGCGGTGTCAAGATCGGCCTCTGTGGAGGAGGCTCGTGAAGGATGCTACTGGGCAGTTGGAGGCAGTCGCCCTCCAACAACAACGGAGGGCGGAGGAGCGATGCTCAGAACAACGAGCGGAGCGCCGGGTGGCTAAAGCACAGCAGATTGGCACAGTAGGGGGCACAGGTGGTGCATCAGCCAGTCATCTCAGTCAGTCGACCCGTGGCACCTGGGTCTGCCCAGTGACCTCCTGCCAGCGGGCGTTCGACACTTCACGTGGCCTCACGGTGCACATAGCCTGGCACAAGCGTCGTGGTGACGTCACCGCCACTTAGTGGCGAATGGCGGTTGTTGTTGTACGTGTGTGTGTACGTGTGTGTGTGTATGTGTACGTGTGTGTACGTTTTGTGCGTGTGTGTACGTGTGACGATTATATCTGAACCGGTCATGGGCCTCCTCTAGGTCGACCCAGCCTCAAATGAGTACCTGGTGCGGTGTGTGAACATTGCCACTGGGGAGACAAAGTCGGTCAGGCGTGGTGCTACTCGCTAACAGCACTTGCCCTAACAGGCTGTTACAGGCTACACGGGGGATCTTTGTCTTTGTTTGAACGGTCGGTGTGGTTGGCGTGATGGACAATTTACACCATTCCTACAGCACATGCATAATGCATTACTGCATTACGTTACGTACGATTCGAACGTAAAAAAAACGCGCTTCCCTCTTCTTACTTGTTTAAAGCTGAAACAAATGCATTTGCCTGCGCCGTACAACACGGCTTTAATTGAACGTACGCTGTGTAATGTGTGCAGAATAAGGCAGCCGGATGATTGAATCGTTCACATTAATTTGACATAAGCAGGCCTGGGCAGGTGGTCAAGGCCGTCTGGCGAGGCCTGTCGACTCCGCTGCTATTGATCCGTCACTTGCTGTGCGGCATGACCAGCCAGGGTGGAAGTGGTGGCGCAGTGGTTAGCGAACTGCATGATCAATAGAGGGCGGTTAGGGAGGGGGGGATTGTACATTTTAATTCTGGCCATGGCGAACATCGGTGATGGGTGAAATCTTGACATCAGTAATGAGTGAAATCTTAACATCAGTGATGAGTGAAATCTTAACATCAGTAATGAGTGAAATCTTAACATCAGTGATGGGGGAAATCTTAACATCAGTGATGGGGGAAATCTTAACATCAGTGATTAGTGAAATCTTAACATCAGTGATGGGGGAAATCTTAACATCAGTGATGAGTGAAATCTTAACATCAGTGATGAGTGAAATCTTAACATCAGTGATGAGTGAAATCTTAACATCAGTAATGAGTGAAATCTTAACATCAGTGATGAGTGAAATCTTAACATCAGTAATGAGTGAAATCTTAACATCAGTGATGGGTGAAATCTTAACCAGGCCTGGGCACTTCACTTACCAATCCGCACTGACCAGCGTGGTGAAGTATGGATGTATAAATAGCTGTCAATTATTATTACTACAGTATTACGTTTCTACAGTCATTACAGACTCCCTGCTCACACAACCGGCGGTGGAAATTCCACGTTCATATGACAGTTTCTAGTCTCTCAGTCGTACATGCGGTGTTGACTTCTCACATGGTGGTACTCATTTTATCAATCTCCGGAGTGATGATGAGCTGAGTTGACTCTTAGCCGGGGGTTTTAAGTTTCAACCTTCTGATTGTGAAGGGAACTGGTTCTACTTACAAAGGGGACTGATTCTACTTACAGAGGGGACTGGTTCTACTTACAGAGGGGACTGGTTCTACTTACAGAGGGGACTGGTTATACTTACAGAGGGGACTGGTTCTGTCTACAGAGGGGACTGGTTCTACCTACAGAGGGAACTGGTTCTACTTACAAAGGGGACTGGTTCTACTTACAGAGGGGACTGGTTCTACTTACAGAGGGGACTGGTTCTACTTACAGAGGGGACTGGTTCTACCTACAGAGGGGACTGGTTCTACCTACAGAGGGGACTGGTTCTACTTACAGAGGGGACTGGTTCTACCTACAAAGCATACAGTTAAAGGCGCAGCCCTGCAATTGCACGCTCACGTCACTGCTGGTGGAAGGGCCTCTATTATAGCAGCACCTCTGGCGCGTCATTCGGCCCGCTCTTCCATTCTATTCTGCCGGGATGTCTTAGAAGCGACAGGAGGACGCACGCTTTACCCCACCACACACGTGCCCTGCTGGCCAGACTCGCAGTGGTGGACCCACGCTGGGTGGACAGAGGCCGTGGGGTTGGTGGTGGTGGTGGTGGAGGGTTCCACCACCGCGCCGGGAGATCCAATGGAGCCGGCGACCTCCGCAGTGAAAGTCCGGCGCGTTGTTCAACCATGACACCGCGACAGCGTCCTCGTAAAAATAACAAATAATAAACTACACGGTACCGTTCCGTAATACCGACAAGCATCATCAAGGATTCCTTTGCGTTGTTTTTTTTTAAAATGAATTTCTTAAAATATACACGGCTATTTCCCCCCCCCCCCTCTTCCGCTCCTATCCCCCCCCCACCATTAATAACGCTGAGCACTTTTATTAGCACGGCAGTTCTATTCACAGCGACGGCAAAAGCGCAAGGCCAAAGGGAAATCTATCTTGGGCCCTGTGGCACTCCTGTGTATGAACTTCTTTCGCACCGCACGTAGCCAACCGCCGCTAGTCGGAGGTGCTGCGTAAGGACGACAAGTGAAACACAAAATCGCGACGATGATGACGATTTAAAAGCGCACAGCTCCGGTGGCTTCCCCGTATCAGAAGCGAGAGCGTTCCAGACGGCCGCAGAAGCGCATCGAAAAGCGCCGCGCGATGATGCGGTGACCACCACCACCGTCCTTGTTCGATGGCCGAGCCATAAAGCCGCCGCCGCCGCCGCCGCCGCTGCTGCGAGGATGAGCGGAGTTTGCGCCGCGATGGTTTACGCTCCTCGACGCTCACGCGAGAAAGAAGAAACTCCGAGAGGGCCTCGTGCTGCACGCGCCACGGGGGACACCGCCAAAGCAACTCGCGGGCACCGGCCTCTCGCCTCTTCCGAAACGTCTGGCCGGCGTGGAAGAGTAGGCCAAATACAGTGCCCTCTGATGGAGGTCCTTCCGCCGGTAGTGGTGTGAGGTGGTGGTTGCAGGATTACCCCTTGTCCTGACGTGTGCAATTTCCTTACACGGGCAATGTACATCCACATGTCCTTACACGTGCATGTCCTGTTCAGTTGTTTTCGTGCTGATTTCTAATTGCTTCGTGACTGCACTTTATTTTATTTGTTTTTACTTTCGTCATTTCGCTTACCCAGGGGTCACTCTTGCAAATGGGACTTCTAAGCTGATCTCTTGAGTTCTTCCCTGGTTAAACAACATAAACTACACCGATTTGTCATACAATGCAGTGTTCGTGCCATTCCCAAGGCCACCTCATAAAATTCTACCGCTTACCATATCTCTTCAAAAGGGCAAATGGAAAAGGTTACGTTCATAAGGCCAAAGCGTCCATATTTTTTAACGATAATTAACCGCGCGCTATTTTCTGGTATTATCAGTGATTAATGGCATTTGTTGTAGGAGATGTTAACTACCTCGCCTGGTATACAGGAGGTCGTGGGTTCGAGCCCGACTCTGACGCCTGCTGTATATTTGGAGTTTGCGTGTCTCTCTCATCATCATCACGGTATCTAGGAGATGTTAACTACCTCGCCCGGTATACAGGAGGTCGTGGGTTCGAGCCCAACCCTGACGCCTGCTGTATATTTGGAGTTTGCGTGTCTCTCTCCCCGTGATCGCGTGGATTTTTCTCTGGGTCCTCCGGTTTTTCTCCTCCACATTTAGAATCAACGTCCGTTCAAGAGTATTTGTCTGCTGTACATTTCCACATGATGATAAGCAACTTCCGTGGGCTATCATTTGTGGCCAGGTCGCTTGTGAAAAAAAGAGCTTAATAGCTCAGTGGGCCTTGCCTGGTGCAATAAAAAAACATTGCTAAAAAAATGTGGTTTTAATTCTGGTGATTTAGTGACACTGGTCCCAGTGGTATAAACTCCACATTGCCATTGATGTGCCGAGTCGACCCCTTCTCGGGATTGAGGTCACGAACCCCGCGACAGCTCCGCTGGCATTGATTTACAAAATTATAGCAGCGTTCTCATGATAGCGATGTTATATTTACGCAGCGAAATCTCACCAAATTCTCAGGACTCCCTCTGAGGAGGGGGCCTGCATCTGGGATGTCTGACCGAGTCCTCGTCGGGGCTATTTTTTCGTTACACGCGGGGAACCGCGAGCGCCCGGAGAAAGACAACGCGCGTCCGAGGGGCTGGGCAGTTCAAAAAGCCGCGGCGGTAAATCCCCTGCCGTACTTGCTCCGCTGCCTCCTGAACGCACGACCGATGTCACCAAATGCGATTGGACTCTACGGTCTCGATGGCGCGTGCCCGCCGCCGCGCCTCGCTTGGCTTCCATCGCTCACGCTCGCACAGATCTACCCTGGCCACTCAACCCCCCCCCCCCCCCCCCGGGGCCGAATCCACGAGCATCACTCCCACACGTAGAGGTGTCCCCGCAACCCACGCACCCGTGTAGCCTGGACAGACTGTTGGGGAGGCAAGTGCTGTTGGCGAGCAGCACCTGTGACGGCCTACACTGCGGCACACGATGGGGTGGGGGACGCTGCGTACGCACTCCCAGCCAGGGTGCGCCGCTTCTCACGGCGAACGCCGTTCAGCGCCGCTCGCGGTGGATGCTGTGATTGGCACTGCCGCCTGTGATCTCCAGTGACTTGGGAGGCAGGGTTGGTGGATCACGTCAAGATGGAGCCATCGCTTTCACACCTGAAGGACGTCATGGTGTCACCTGTAGAAGGCGGTACAGCAAGTAGGATTGGGACAGGCAAGTGCTGTGTGGGTGTCCGTGTGGGTGCCCGGTCATGGGTGTGGTTTTTACTCCCCGTTACAGCAAGCAAAAAAAAGGAGGAATTCACCGAACATCCCAACCAGGGCACTCTTGAAAACAAATACTGAGACTCAGTGGACCTCTCCACTAGATTCACAGTCTTCATAATCGATATTATTACTACGGTGACGAGATGTTAAATACCTCGCCTGGTATACAGGCGGTCGTGGGTTCGATCCCGACCCTGACACCGACTGTATATTTGGAGTTTGCGTGTCTCTCTCTCCCCGTGGTCGCGTCGATTTTTCTCCGGGCCCTCCGGTTTTTTTCCTCCACATTTTGAATCAACATCACGCGTTTAGAGTATTTGGCTGCAATCCATTTCCACATGACGATAAGCCACTTCGTTGATCTATTATTTGTGATATGCCAGGTCGCTTCTGAAAAAAAAGAGCTAGATCGCTCAGTGGGCCTTACCTGGTAAAATAAAAAAAAGTTTTATCATTCAAAGTCAAGAAAGTCGGAGTATCTCCCTGGTGGCCATGAGCCAGACATGCTAATTGCGCATTCCTATGGCAGGAACTAGTTTGTCCAGAGGACAGCCAATGTTGGTTTCCACAAATCGGTGTTGATTTTATTGAACCCCGTATCAAGCGTCGTTCATGGTTTACTGTAGGATGCCGTTATTCTCATCCAGTCGGTTAGCGGTAGACTCACAACACTGGACACTGAGAGTTTACTTCACAGTCATGTGTCCACTTAGGTCTTGACGGGCATCAGCATTACCATCAGTGACATCAAAAGCATCAATATTTGATTAAATGGCCCTTTTGAAAAGCGGAAGAAATATATAATCTTTTTTTCTTAATAGTTTGAATGATGCAACTGAATGATGTCCTGGAATCAATGTGTCCATCGTTCCGTCTTTAAGTACTTCCAAAGTAATAATTGTGATCGTGTAAATAATTGTAAATGTTTAAACAGGATAACCGCCCCCCATTTGAAAAAAAGATTCTAGACTAACATGAATTCAATGCAATATTTAAATTAATATTACGCAAGTGCTATGAAGAAGGACCATTACCCAAAACGTCACCTATTATATACTTTATTATATATTTTTTCTCACGAGACCAGAGAGTTATTGACGAACGTGTCAAGTTGCTTTGTTTTATTTGCCATTA
The DNA here is from genome assembly GCF_048934315.1 of Petromyzon marinus. Lineage (NCBI taxonomy): Eukaryota > Metazoa > Chordata > Hyperoartia > Petromyzontiformes > Petromyzontidae > Petromyzon > Petromyzon marinus. The sequence continues at coordinate 1,980,567 of NC_133710.1, read as the reverse complement.
CACACCACCACTGCCAACGCAGAATCATTAAAACATTAAAACATTTGTTACATGTGCATTAAAGTTCAGATGAATATGGAACGAAATGTCCCTCTAGTTTCCAGCGTGTGGCATTTCAAATGGTATAGCTGCACTATGAGTTTAATGTTTATTCATGGACACATTAGGGCTCATGAAGGTCAAACACTTAGTGTTATTTGCATGAAAAAAGCTTGTTAAATAATGTAGTTGTTTGATATATATGAATACACATAAATTCGTATGTGAGTTGCTGTTTTTTTGTATTTGATTAACTTTACATGCAGGAGTGTTACAAAATCACATAATCAGCACAGAAGTGAATATTATTATAATTTGAAGGCAAGATCTCAATATATAAATCAGCCCAAGCCTCCAGTAAAACACGTGACGTCCTGAAGCCTCCAATAAACCACGTGACGCCCTGTGTGGCCACCCCCACTCTGAACCCCCTCCCCTCTCATCGCTACATCTCTCTCTAAATCAGCTGATGCTTCCAGTAAACCACGTGACTTCCTGTGTGACCACCCCCCACTCTGAACCCCCTCCCCTCTCATCTCTACATCTCTCTCTCTAAATCAGCTGATGCCTCCAGTAAACCACGTGACTTCTTGTGTGACTACCCCCCCCGACTCTGAACCCCCTCCCCTCTCATCTCTACATCTCTCTCTAGATCAGCTGATGCCTTCAGTAAACCACGTGATTTCCTGTGTGGCCACCCCGACTTTGAACCCCTCCCCTCTCATCTCTACATCTCTCTCTATATCAGCTGAAGCCTCCAGTAAACCACGTGACGTCCTGTGTGGCCACCCCCACTCTGAACCCCCTCCCCTCTCATCTCTACATTTCTCTTTAGATCACCTAATGCCTTTAGCAAACCACGTGACTTCCTGTGTGGCCACCCCGACTCTGAACCCCTGCATTCTCCCCGCCGCCCGCTGTGAACACAGACGCCGTTACTCCTCCTCCTCTGCGCAGATCGATTCTACTCCCTTCTCTCTTCTCCCTCTCGTCTCGCCGCCCTCTCATCATCCCCGCGACATCTTGGCCCGGGCATTCCTCCCCCGCCCCCCTTCCTCCCACTCCTCCAACCTTCCCACACCACTGCTTCTCCTCTCTCGCTGCTGCTCGTCTTGAGGCGCTCCCTCCCCTCCATCTGTCTCGGGGACTGCCGTCTTCTTTTTTGTTACGATCAGAGGAAACAAGAAGATGCTCGGTGTAGACGCCACTTTGCTTCGTTCATCATTTCAGGGTTTTTTTTTGCTTTTTTTTTCAATGCTTTGCTTGATGCGCCACCCACTCCCCCCTGTTTAAATGAAAGATTTTACGAAATATTTCAAGCTCTGCTCCTTCTTCTTGCCCCTTCCCTCCCTCTCTCTCTCTCACTGTTTGTTGTTGTCGCGTCCGTCACCCCCTGCTTGCCGCCACCCACCTACGTCAGCCGCCAAGTGTCGTGCACGGCGTCTCGTGACGCCGTCGTCAATGAGCCGCGATGTGATTGTAAATCGCACGCTCTCAACTTGCTCGCCGCCACCACCACCCCAGCTGCCGACGGCTCGCCTGAGCACCGGCACGCACTCATCACGTTTGTACTCTACAGGGAACGGTCGTGGGCGGTGGGGTCAAGTGTGGGGCACCCCCACCTGATCCCCCCGAGAGGTCGGGATCAGCGGACTAAATACAGAATAAATACGAACTAAATACGAACTAAATACGGACTAAATACTAACTAAATACGGACTAAATAAGAACTAAATACGAACTAAATACGGACTAAATACGGACTAAATAAGAACTAAATACGAACTAAATACGGACTAAATACGGAATAAATACGAACTAAATACGAACTAAATACGAACTAAATACGGAATTAATACGAACTAAATACGAACTAAATACGGACTAAATACGAACTAAATACGGACTAAATAAGAACTAAATATGAACTAAATACGGACTAAATACGAACTAAATACGGAATTAATACGAACTAAATACGAACTAAATACGGACTAAATACGGACTAAATAAGAACTAAATACGGACTAAATACGAACTAAATACGGACTAAATACGAACTAAATACGGACTAAATACGAACTAAATACGGACTAAATAAGAACTAAATACGGACTAAATAAGAACTAAATACGAACTAAATACGGACTAAATACGAACTAAATACGGACTAAATATGGACTAAATAAGAACTAAATACGGACTAAATACGGACTAAATACGAACTAAATACGGACTAAATATGTACTAAATAAGAACTAAATACGGACTAAATACGGACTAAATACGAACTAAATACGGACTAAATAACAACTAAATAACAACTAAATACGAACTAAATGCAGCAGCCTTCTAAAGAGCCCTATCCGCTGGAGGCTATCCCGCCAGCGGTGTCGCGAGCCAGGCGTTGCAGCCAAGAGCTGATTGCGCTTTCGTGTTGTTTCAGGAGCACGCGCACCGCGAAGTGGAACAATCGCGACTCGACGTGAGAAGGGCGCTGCCGCCTACGCCGCCGCCGCCGAGAGAACCTCGCCCAGTGTCCGGGTCACTGCCCCGCGAATATCGCGGGGCGTGGGGGGCCTCCTTCACACCCCCCGGGAGTTGACGGCCGACGAGGCGGTGCCCGCAGGGAGAGCAGCTGCAGACGGAGAGAGGAGTTGCCGCTTGTGCCCGCGCGTTGCAAAGGCAGCACACGATGCCCGGTCCCGACGTTTCGCGCACAGTAAACCACGTAAACCTCTTTTTTTATTTTACCAGGTAAGGCCCACTGAGCTATACAGCTCGTTTTCAGAAGCGGCCTGGCTGTCGCCAATGATAGCTCAACGAAGTGGCTTATCGCGTGGGAATGTACAGCTGACAAATTCTCTGAAGGCATGTTTCTAAATGTGGAGGGAAAAACGGGAGGACGCGGAGAAAAATCCACACGACCATGCGGAGAGAGAGAGAGACATGCAAACTCCAAATATAAAGGAGTCAGAGTCGGAATCGAACCCACGATCTCCTGTATACCAGGCGAGGGAGTTAACATCTCGCCACCGCGGATTACTCAAAGCCATCGGCGATCATGGATGGCCCTTCTTCCATTCCACTCTGTCCATGATTTTTACTCAATCACTTCGCATTAAACGATTCCCAGTTGCGTCCAATTGTTCAGATTGCTTTACGAAAGTGAATTTGCTATCTCCGCCGGCTTCTTGTTGTGCCTATAATGTTACCAAGTCAAAACATTACATTTGGTCCCTTGTTTTTAAATTACACGTCCAGCTACTCTAACTTGCCGCGCTCTAATTATTCTTACAGAAAAAAAACATTGTACCCGTTACTTATATTGTCTGTCCGTGAAGTGTTTAACCTCATTCTTTACAAACAAAAAAAACACACGTGAGGAACTGAATTCCATAACTAAATTCACTTCCAAACTGGAGCTTACACAGTTCCCGAAGAAGCTGCCCCCGGCGCGTGGAGCGAAACGTCGGACATCGTGCCAAAGAACAACGCAGCGGCACGATCTGTCCTCGCGGTGTTCACCTCTTGGTTTCTGGGCCCATGCTGTACGGGCAGCGCCGTTAGACGCGTCACTAACTCCTAAACAATTTACGTTAAGCGGCGTTATTTACTGTGCCGCGCTGCGTTTACGTTAAATGTCCTGGGTATTTACTGGTTTGCCCGCTCTTGGGCTTTGGCAGTATTTTGTCCGCACAGACCCCGCAGCGGGAACGAGGATTTTGATTACGAGCGGCTGTGCGACGCTCAATTCTTTGGCACGTCGTTTCTGTTTTGAGTTCGGTGGATTGAATCGAAGTCACGGTCGAGTAAAGTTGCATCTGAATCGCCAATCGGATCAACAATGAATGATTAACCGATTGCTGATCCCATTAACTACATTATTTACGACATCTTGAACGCATAAATATGGGAATCGTGGACTAGCAAATTCATGATGAAATGACGCCTATGTGTGGAAATGAATTTCGTTTGTTATTCTGACCTACATTTCTGACATCAGCTATCTTGTTTCCCATTGTAGCCGAGCCTGATACGCTACGAAGAAGGGGGCACCAACCCGAAGCATCACCGATTGCACATTCTTTCGACTTTCAAGGCCACCGTGTTATTGCCGAATGTGCGGCGAGTTATTTGCTGTTTGTCCTTCTGCACCGCTGCCAATTCAACAACAACAGCAGCAGCACCGACCAATGTGCTCGAGTCTAACAGAGAACCGTGCGGGAGGGCAACGTCATCTGCGGAGATGACGCAATGAGATCGGCCCGTGTGCAGGAGCGCGGTGGATTGTTGCATCGTCACACCGTGAGTAGGGGCGACGGGCTGGGGAAGGCTTCATCCAGCAGTGGATACTATAGACCGTGGCGGGCAGTGTGGAAATTAAGAAAAAATATATATATATAGCTAACGGACACCAGGAATGTGTTTGATATTAAATACGTGACACAAAAGAGTGAAAACTTATTCATTTAAATTAAAGTTCGCCCCCAAGAGTGAATGAATGCAAGTGCTCGTAAATAACTGCACAATGTTAACATCACGAATACAATTAAGGGGGCGTTAAATTATAACGAAATCGACGCGGTCGCAGGCATCAAATAAAACCACCGTTCCGCTAGTTTCCATTGCTTTACGCGCTATCGCAGTCGCCATGCGAAAAGAGGAAACTTCATTCCATTCCATCTCGGGCCGATGTCGTCGGTGTCACCGTGCTATCTCCAGGGACCAAAAATATCACTCTTATCTCTCTGTCACGAGCCTCCGCTTCGAGAATGCTATCACCGGCTGCTCGCCAGGGCTGAAAGTGTCCCGTTAGTTCGTCAAAGGCACGCGCAAACGAGCCGAATTGAAGCCACCCCGGTTTTGGATAATGCATACGTCAGTTTAACACGTAGGCTTTCGCGACCAATATCAACCATGATAGAGGTTTTTTTTGGGGGGGTTAGATCGCGTAAATATATAAATGTGTCGTTAAAACCCGCCACCACCCGACACAGCCAACTATTAAGGGTTGTCACGTAAACAGAACGTGGCCAATTCGTCACTAGTACAGCACACCGGTGTGTTGGAGAGCCAAGCCACAACATTTACAATGTATACGTGTTTGTGATTTAGTAATTGTAAGGGCTGCCCGATTTCCCGCACCGCTGACAAACGCAGTTGGCTATACACGGTTGCGAAAGACGTTCAACATACGTACATACATGTACATATGTTGTGACAATAGAGCCTGAATGCGGTGTGAGGCGACTAGTGGCCACGGGAGGTAATGACAAGGAGGTCAGCTTACAGTACGAATGCACTAGTGGCCACGGAAGGTAGTGACAGGGGTATCAGTTGTGAGTGCGAAGGGACTAGTGGCTTTAAAACCTAGGCTTTCGCGCCCAATATCCATAATAGAGGTTTTTTTGGGGGTTAGATAGTTTGTATTCTGACCTACATTACGCGTTCTAACCCAAAAAAAACCTCTATTACGGACTAGTGGCTACGGGAATGTTCGAGAAGGGGAGCGTGGTCAGGCGACGGAAGAGCACGGTGGAGTCTGCCGATGGAGCGAGCGTCCAGAGTAGGCGAGAAGGTTTGAGAAGTGGGGCATGGCCTCGTGTCGGCATATAAGGGAGATGCGCGGGAGACTCCGGGATGTTGCGGTGTGGTCTCCGCCTGATGTCAAGTGAGCGTGTCTTTAATAAAGTGCCATCTCAAGAGAAGTGTGTCAAGTCGTCATCACACGTGTACAAACAGACATACACGTTAGGCCAACGTTGGGGCCAATGGTTCCAACCACATGCACACGTTGGTTGATGGTTCTTTGCAATAAACTGCCACTGAGGTTGCTTAGGCTTCCATAAAAAAAAGAGTTAATAGCGGCTACTTTATATTGTACGTGGAATTCCATTAAAGTGGATGTGGGGCCGCATTAAAATTCAATAACCTTCACTTGTTAATGTATAAGCAAGTGAGAGTCACTTTAATACTGTATACAGATGTCTATGCAAGTGAATGGAGGGTTCTTTCATGTAACAGAACTGTACACATCTCTGTGAAAAGTGAACGGAGGCCCACCTTGGTATATATAGTGCCGTACAGATCTCTGAATATTAATTGAGCTTGCATTCATGTAAATATCTTCGTGAAGGTGAAAGGTCAGTGTATACACAAATGTCTATAAAAGTAAATCGATGTTGCTTCAATACACAGCTCTCCAGCAGCTGAATTGGAGTAACATCAATACCCAGATCCATGTGAGTTCGATTCCCGGTATACAGGTCATTGTTGTGAGCCTGTGAGTCGATTGTTGCTCTGTGGATCTCTATGTGAGTCTGTGGGTCTCTCTGTAAGTCTGCGTGTTTCTGCGCGAGTCTGCGAGTCTCCGGGTTTATGGGTCTCGCTGTAAGTCTGTGGGCATCTGCGGAGGTCTGCGTGTGACTCTACGAGTCCCTGTTACGAGTGCAGCTGCCGCCTTTGCCAGCCGTGAAATGTCATCGCTTGGAACGTCGCTGGAACGTTGCCGGAACGTCACTGGGCACGCTGGCGACAGTTTCACCCGCAAAACAGTTCCCACCGACAGCTGTGGTCAGTCGGGATTAACAAAAAAATTATTTATATTATTGTTCTTTCTTTTTTAAACTTGGCCCTGCTTTGTGGGAGTTGATGGAGTGCAGCTTACAGGACCGTGCCTCTCTCTCTCTCTGACCGCTCCACCTGCTACTGTGCTGGCGCTGAGTGCACAGGAAGTGTGTCTTTCCTTTGGGTGGGATTTCCGATCCGTTAATTTGGACAAATACAACCCCCGGTTGCTTCTACTCAGTCCATTTCCCGTCTCTCACGTAAGCGTCTATTTTAAATTTACGTGGAGGTCAAAAAAAAATCCGCCTTTCATATTTAAATCGGGGATTGCTGCCTCCGCCGTGCAAAGATTCATACAAATCACCGCAAAAAGAATCCATTATCTATGTGCGCATGACAGCACCGTACAGTTTTTTTGTGTGCGCGCACGATGAACTTCTTTTGCACCGTACGCAGCCAACCGTGCAGCGCTCTGGACTTGCAGGACAGAAGGTCGTCGCCGGTTCGATTCGACCTCCCGGCGTGGCAACTTCCCGCAACAACGTTGGAGAACGCGTCCGGAATCCAACTCTCTCTGCCCGCGGCCCCCAGACCGACCTCCTCCGTCCACCCAGTGGCGCGCGATGCGTGGGGGTAAAAGTGTGGGGTGCTCGGCAGCGTGGAAGAGTAGGCCGAACACCCTGCCGGAGGGGGCATTCGCTCCGGCTCGCTTTGACGGAAGCCCTTATGCCAAAAGTGATGCGGGTGAGCCACAAGGGCAGGCCCGCATCATTACCACTTCTTAGCTGTGCGGTATAAATAACTTAAACCTTGACTTAAAGCTTTCGTGATCGCAGGAATTCATATTCTTTGAGTCTTTCGGTAAAGTCACGTAGATAGGTTCAAAGAAAATAAAAATAACAAAAAACTACGTTTCGATCGCAACGCAAGCGGTCGTCATCAGGAAGAACGCTTGTGTTGCCATCGAAACGTCGTAGTTTTTTTCTATTTTTTTGTTATTTTTGTTATTTTCTTTGAACCGATCTACATGACTTTACCGAAAGACCCAAAGAATATAAATAACTTACATCAACAACTTGTGCTGCTGAATGGACTCCCTGCGCCATATTGGTTGTGGGAGTTGTTTGACCATACTTCACCACGCCAGTCACTGCAGGTCGGTGAGAGTACGGGCCCAGGACCGGCTCAGATATTTGCTCTCCACCGACGCAATCCGTGTCCGGAAATCGAACTCGTGCTATGTATGTACACGCATGTTGAACTTCTTTCGCACCGTACGTGGCCAATCGGAGGTTGCTGGGGGCAAGGACAACGTCACTAAACACAAAGAGACATTCTAAAGAAATTAGTTTTTCAATACGGATTCAAAAGCGTGTATATGTATGTGTAGTGTAATAGCGCCGGCTGGTGGACAGCAGCGGCAGCTGTGGTGGACAGACAGCACCCACGCCGGTGAGGGCGTGAGCACGGCGTGTGGGCAGAGTGGAGGAACTGGGGCAAGGGTCACGGAGGACCCCGTCTGGAGGCCCCTGGAACCTGCTGCTAGGGGGTTCGAGAAGGGAGGCGTGGTCAGGGCGGAGCCAGGCCGCGCCGGGAGCATAAAAGGAGCCGAGAGCGGGGGGCTCGCGGCTGCCGGTTCTGGGAGTGGACTCGTCTCGTCGTCGCTCAACGTCTCCGCTAGACGTTGCGCTACGAAGGAGAGCAGTTGGCTATCTCAGTCAGCGCCGTCAGTGTTAGACGGCCGGTGTCGTGTACAGGCTGAGCTACTGGGGAGAGTGAGTGGACGAGACCGTGGAAGTTGTTCATAAAGAAGGTGCCTCCTAGCAACTCTGTCTCTGAATCGTTGACACTACACATGTGCCGGATATAAACCCACAAAGACACCCCCTGTACAGCCTGTAATAGACTGTTGGGGCAAGAACTGTTAGCGGGCACCTATGAAGGCCGGCATGGCACACGAGGGGGGTGTGGGTGGTCAACACCACGCCCGGTCACCTTTGTCTCCCCAATGGTGATGTTTACACACCGCACCCGTTATTAATTTGAGGCTGAGTCGACCTATAAATACAGCTGTCAACCCATACGCCTTATCCACATATTCGTGTGCAGGGAAATTCAATTTTCAAGTCCATACGGCGTAAACCGTTTCAATACGGGCAACAAAAATCGTGTTTTTGTTTGTTTGTGTTTCTCCCTTGTGATGGGAGGATGAACGTTGAGAATTATAATGGGCACGGGATGACCAATAAGGTCTGAATTGGTCTGTAATAAGGTAGGGCACTGCTAAGGGGTTCACGGGTTTGTATAAACATACGGTACTGTACTAACACATGGGGGCTAAGTGGCCATACTTCAATGCGAGGTGGTGATGGGGACGTCCACGGCGATTTCAGATGTCACGAATACAGAATCAGAATCTTTTATTCATCCTGGAGAAATCCGATGAGCTATTAAGCTTTTTTCACAGATGTCCGATAGGGTCGGTGCTCAGAAATGACTCTCACCTTGGCCGGGATTTTAGCTTAGGAGGGCCGGGTTTAGAGAGCAGCGTGCTAACCCCTGCACCACCGCTCTGCCAAAAGTGTTTATAAGGAGTCGTGAGTGAGTGTTGTGGGTTTTTTTTGTGTGTTTAAGTCACGTGTGTGTGCGCGTTCCCTTAAAAGCATCTGTAAAGTATTGCCCTTTAATGTCTCTGCGTAGTGCGTTTGTTAAGTTTCCATTGTATGTGTTAACTTTGTGTGTTCCGGTTTCAACCATATTGCTATTTTAATGTGTGTATATTCTGAAATTGTTACCAGATATAAATGGTGTGCACGCACACGTGTGTGTGCATGAAGGGGGAGCGGTAGCGTAGCGGTTAGCGCTACGCTGCGCTACGAACCCGGCGACCCGAGTTCGATTCCCGCTCACGGCCAACACCGGTAACGATTATCTAAATCGGTACCTGGGCCTGCCCTAGGTCGACTCAGCATCAAATGAGTACCCAGTACGATGTGTAAAAGTATTGCCACTAGGGAAACAAAGGCGGCCGGGCGTGGTGTTGGCCACCCTCTCGTGCCGGCCTTCATAATTTTCCCCAGCAGTCTGTTTGAAGGTTATGCAGGGGATCTTTGTCTTTGTGCGCGTACAGTACCCGTGTATGCACGGGTTAGTGCAGTGAATAGTGATGTCAATGACACGTGGCATCCAAACAAGTTCTACACCTCCACTAGACCTCAGCCTTAAATGAGAACCTGGTCACAAGTGATTGAACCTCAGCGCCAGAGAGACGAAGTGCGGCTTGGTTTGATCCTCGCCACACCGCTCCACCACGCGAGGGGGCAATGACATCTGTAGTGGTGGCAAGAGTGAACGCACCAGCTCTTAATTCGTGAGAAGCGATCGCGGGCTCCGTCGAATTTCGGACGGTAAAAGTCGCGCGAATGTAACGGGCAGCGAGGCGGAGAGCGGTCTCGCTCGCCGTCTCGGGCACCGCGGCAGGAAACCCGAAGATCTACGAAGCGCTTTGTCACAGATGTTCAGTACGGGCGCAGGTGGTCAGCAAGTTACATTCACGAATTACAATAACAGAATAACGGTAAAAGAGCAACATAGAGAAGGGATAAGCAAGTTGCTATACGTAATACATATCAAGTATAGATAAAAATATACACAAATTCATATATATTTATATATTCTTGCCAATTCGTCAACATATCTATGCTCGAGAACAGCTATTGCACCAGCAGTCTGCATGGCTTCACAGAGCACACGTTGACTTGTGTATACAAATGATGTAGATCACACTACAGCCCACCGATATTCTGAGGTTATTCCAACTTAATGTCTGCACTTAAATCAATCTAATAATAATACAAAACTAAATAGGTAAGCAGACAATGTCTCTTTTACGTATCCGTCTCTCCACGTTAATAGAGGCAAGTATTTCTTGCACATCCCATCGTCCGCACGGCCTTCTGGGAGCGCTTAATCTCAGCAGCATTGTTTCAAGACGAGAAAACTCAGAACCGGTTTCGACACACAAGAGTCGTGAAAGCAGAGTCAGTCTTGCTTTAATCAAACCCTGGTGATACTGCCGATATCATAAAAAGTCTGGCCAAGACGGGGCTGTGATTGGAGTGCTTGTGGGGAGTTGGCTCAGCTCATCATCCCGAATAATGGCCATTAACATAGGTATTACTTTGTACGCATTCAAAAATGTTCAATGGAACTAAAAAAAAAGAAATTTCCTCCGCTCGCTCGCGGCTCGCCGATGGGGGCGCTGGGTGGTAATGGCGTTGCACGTGGCACGTGGCCTGCAATCCAACAACGGTGGAGGGCATCAGCGAGGGTGGGCGGATCACCGCACAAATGTCGTGAAAATCCCTTCCCCGTGAGCGTCAAGGAGCCAGCCGTACCCTGGCTCGCCAGGAGATGACGCCCCAGCAAGGTTCAGACGAATATCACCCGTGCCCTTCTGTACGGGGATCGAGCGTTGCCCCCACGCACACACTCGTGTGGTTTCACCGGGTGCCCCGGTTTCCTCTGACATGTACAAACACTCAACAATTGGCTGATCACATCTGAACTGCAGGACTTGGGCAATTGCGTGGTAGCGCTGGCTCACTGCCTGGCTGCCTTCCAGCTCGTCTGTGGTTCATCAGCGATTGTGAGATGCAATTTACATGAATGACGACGCTACTGTGAAAATAAACATGATTATTCTTATTATTAGGATTAGATGAGCGAAACTCCAGTGGACATTTAAGGAGCGATACACTTTGGCTTTGAAATCATAAAGGAAGTCAAATAATCGGATTATGTCGTGCAAATGTCAAAACAAACAAACGTGGGGTTAGAGGCTGAATACACACTATGTAACAAGATTTTTGTTCCTGGGTAGCAAGTGTTATTTTCGATGCCTAAAAAGTATAGAAAATAGCTATTATTCCCCACAAACTTTGCTTTTGTGACCAACACTTTATGCGAAGGAATGACACAAATGTACACTTTTTTTCTCATTGAAAATAGGTAAATTTAAAAATATCACTGTTCTGGTCACAAAAGTAAAGTTTGTGGGGAAAAATATCAATTTTTTGTACTTTTGATGTATAAGCAATTAGGAAATAACACTTAGTACTCAGGAAAAAAAATGTTACTGTTGTTAATGGAGTGGATTATTAACACTTACTACTCAGGAACAAAAAACAAATATGTTTTTATTACAGAGTGTTATTTTTCAAAAGTAACCCTGAACAACACTGGCGGTTGGCTACTTATTCTCGTGCTTGTATCATTGAATCAGCACGCATTTAAACACAAACTGTGACCTCGAACTGTGATTACCAACACCTAAAATATACAGGATGCTCCAAAATGTTGTTAACACTTAAATGAGACTAGCTTTTTTAACGGAAAAAGAACGGATAATACTACACTGTAACATGATAACAAATGTAATGTTAATAGCTTTAAAAAGTCAAAGAGTCTCCCGCTCGTTCGCCATCGTTGTTAACACGTGGCCTGGAATCTTCTCCACGTGGTCTCCAGAGTCCGGAGGAGGCAGCACGTGTCACGTGGTGTTGTTGCAAATTCTCACAAGTGTGAACATTGTTTTTTTAAGCACCCTGTACAACATCGCAAGGTCATGTGAGAAATGGAGGTATGGGGAGGCCTTCATCCATATATGTAGTAGTAGCTACTCTCTTTGACGTCGCTTCACAAACACGTCGTCACTAGTATTACTCGCTGACGATTCACGTCGTCACAGCCCCACACTCGCGTCGCTGACGGCATCGTCCGTCCGTCCGTTCTCGTTATCAGTCGCCTCTCAGCCTTCGCCTCCATCACCACCACCACCACCACAGCCGCCTTACCCCACCTGTACATCGCTTCGATGGGTGTCGTTTCGATATTCGTCGTCGCACATTGCGAAAAAAGCGCCCCCGACGTAAGACTCGAGGTTACCACTCCATCAATAAAACTGCGCGCGATCCCAGCCTCGGAACGTCGTCACTCGCCGCCTCCTGCGCCACTCGGGGCGACCTCTGCTGTGAGTTGCCAGCAACCTGGAGGCCGGTTGTCCCGACATATGTAGTAGCTACTTATGTAGTAGCAGCTACTACATAAGTAGTAGCAGTAGCTACTACATAAGTAGTAGTAGTAGCTACTACATAAGTAGTAGTAGCTACTACATATGTAGTAGCTACTACATATGTAGTAGCAGCTACTACATATGTAGTAGTAGTTACTATATATGTAGTAGCCCGTAGGAGCTACAGGCCCCGCACTTTCAAGAGCCCCACACTAAATGCTTTCAAGCTATAAATTCCGGTTCAGTGATTCTGCACTTGCTCTATTACTATAGTACTATACCGCCTTCAACTTTTATGAACGACTGGGTGTTTAAGGCTATCGATTTGTCGTATTATCTGGCTGTATAGTAAATGAAAAAATACAATTACTTTACTATGCAAGATACAAATTAGTGTTTTAATATGTATGTGTTTTTTATTTAGCATTATAACATATGATATAGGCCCCGCACTAGCTTAATGCGGCACTGCCGGCAACCGTTCGATATGTAAAAAAAAGTAGCAACAGTAGAAGTGCATTCATCAACGTGCCCGATTAATCACTTCGACATTCCAAGGCCATTGATGGAAGTGCAGCGTCGCAATGATTTCTGCCTGCACCTCGCTCCAGGCTCCAGGCGCGCTAATCGATAGACATTAGGAGCGCTCGTTGTTTAATTCACGAACAGGGCCCGACTTGCGATGGGCCAAGAGGACTGGGTTAAGACGCTGCTACTGCGCCGCCCAGCCCGGTGACCCGTGCTCACGTGCAAATTTGGTGGCTTTGAGATGTTGACTACCTCGCGTGGTGTACAGGAGGTCGTGGGTTCGATCCCGACCCTGATGCCTGTATCTATGGAGTTTGCGTGTCTCTCTCTCCCCGTGGTCGCGTGGACTAGAGTATTTGGCTGCTATACATTCACACAATTACAAGCCAACTTCGTTGAGCTATCATTTGTGATGGCCAGGTCGCTTCTGAAAAAGAAGCTACATCGCTCAGTGGACCTCACCTGGTAAAATAAAACAAAAAGTTTCCGTTTTTTAGTTTATTATCGTATCTGGTGCTGGGTATGTAAACATCAGCGCTGGGGGAGACAAAGGTGGCCGTGCGTGGCGTTTGTGTAGGCCGCAAGCGCCAATTTGAAAATAGAAATCGACTGGGCGAAGCCAATCGGCTGATGGACGCCAACGCGTGCTTCTCGGTGTGCACGCTGCGCTTGCTGTTCTTCTACGTTGTTGTTCTTCTACGTTGTTGTTCTTCTACGTTGTTGTTCTTCTACGTTATTGTTCTTCTACGTTGTTGTTCTTCTACGTTGTTGTTCTTCTACGTTGTTGTTCTTCTATGTTGTTGTTCTTCTACGTTGTTGTTCTTCTACGTTGTTGTTCTTCTACGTTGTTGTTCTTCTACGTTATTGTTCTTCTACGTTGTTGTTCTTCTACGTTATTGTTCTTCTACGTTGTTGTTCTTCTACGTTGTTGTTCTTCTACGTTGTTGTTCTTCTACGTTGTTCTTCTACGCTGTTCTTCTACGTTGTTGTTCTTCTACGTTTTTGTTCTTCTACGTTGTTGTTCTTCTACGTTGTTGTTCTTCTACGTTGTTGTTCTTCTACGTTGTTGTTCTTCTACGTTGTTGTTCTTCTACGTTGTTGTTCTACGTTGCTGTTCTTCTACGTTGTTGTTCTTCTACGTTGTTGTTCTTCTACGGTGTTGTTCTTCTACGTTGTTGTTCTACGTTGCTGTTCTTCTACGTTGTTGTTCTTCTACGTTGTTGTTCTTCCACGTTGTTGTTCTTCTAAGTTGTTGTTCTTCTACGTTGTTGTTCTTCTACGTTATTGTTCTTCTACGTTGTTGTTCTTCTACGTTGTTGTTCTTCTACGTTGTTGTTCTTCTTCTACGTTATTGTTCTTCTACGTTGTTGTTCTTCTACGTTGTTGTTCTTCTACGTTGTTCTTCTACGTTGTTGTTCTTCTACGTTGTTGTTCTTCTACGTTGTTGTTCTTCTACGTTGTTGTTCTACGTTGCTGTTCTTCTACGTTGTTGTTCTTCTACGTTGTTGTTCTTCTACGTTGTTGTTCTTCTACGTTGTTGTTCTTCTACGTTGTTGTTCTTCTACGTTGTTGTTCTTCTACGTTGTTGTTCTTCTACGTTGTTCTTCTACGTTGTTGTTCTTCTACGTTGTTGTTCTTCTACGTTGTTGTTCTTCTACGTTGTTGTTCTTCTACATTGTTGTTCTTCTACGTTGTTGTTCTTCTACGTTGTTGTTCTTCTACGTTGCTGTTCTTCTACGTTGTTGTTCTTCTACGTTGCTGTTCTTCTACGTTGTTGTTCTTCTACGTTGTTGTTCTTCTACGTTGTTGTTCTTCTACGTTGCTGTTCTTCTACGTTGTTGTTCTTCTACGTTGCTGTTCTTCTACGTTGTTGTTCTTCTACGTTGTTGTTCTTCTACGTTGTTGTTCTTCTACGTTTTTGTTCTTCTACGTTGTTGTTCTACGCTGTTCTTCTCCGGACACAACTGGGTTGCCCACATGCCACATTAAGGTGCATGGACGACTTAAGGTGGAGGGGGGTTGGGGGGTAGTGGGGGTGGGGGGAGTAGGTGGGGGGGGGAAACTAAACCGAGCAGTATTTTGCAATGTGGCAGCAGCAGCGTCGACGCCACCGCCACAACGATGGCGGCTCCCCCTGCACGAGAGGAGACGCCGCAGAGAGAGGGGAAGCTGCAGCCCCGGGAGAGGAGCGCGAGACGCCGCGGACATCCCCACGGACATCCCCACGGACATCCTCACGGACATCCCCACGGACATCCCCACGGACATCCCCACGGACATCCCCACGGACATCCCCACGGACATCCCCACGGACATCCCCACGGACATCCCCACGGACATCCCCACGGACATCCCCACGGACATCCCCACGGACATCCCCACGGGGTCCCCACGGACATCCCCGCGAACATCCCCACGGACATCCCCACGGACATCCCCACGGACATCCCCACGGGGTCCCCGCTCACCCGCGCCGCGCACCTCCGTGGAGCGCGGGGCTCCGTGAGTACCGCTACGGGGAAGCCGCGTTGATGATTTTTGATCGAGCATGTCAATTATATCATCATCGCCAAAGAATGCGTCCGATGTTGTATCGTCATTCTCGTGTGAATGCGTCACATCGTCGTGTAATGCGTCCGATGCGATATCGCCACGTGATGCGTCGAGCGTTTTAACGACGCTTGTGGTGCATTCACGCGAATGCATTTAGGCGGTGCACACTTCAATGCGTCGAAAGTTCGTTTTTGTCCCCCTCCCCCACCAAAGGCATATCGCGACGCATTGCAAACGATGAGAACGATTTACACCATTTTAAGGGAATTGGGCCTTTCTCAGGGCAGAGAGAAGGCGCACACACACACGAGCAATATTTCGACTGACATGTCACAAAAACACGTGGTTGTCTTTTGTAAATCCGCTATTGGATGTCTTAGGGGCTGTGAAGAAGGGGTATTCCCCGAAACGTCGCCTTTGAAATATCATAAATTACACGTAGCATCATAACCAGGAGGATTTCAACACAAATCTGGCTGTCTTCCTGATGATGCTAGTTGTAATTACTGGCGAAACGTCGTACTCAGATTGTAAATGTTGTGGCTTGGCTCTCCAACATACCGGTGTGCTGCTGTACTAGTGACGAATTGGCCACGTTCTGTTTACGTGACAACCCTTATTAGTTGACTGTGTCGGGTGGTGGCGGGTTTAACGACACATGTATATATTTACGCGATCTAACACAAAAAAAACTCTTATGGAAAGACGTTGTTCGTCGAAAAAAAATGTAAAACCCGTCAAAAAAAATATTCAGAACACGAGTTTCCATTCCCACAGCAACACGGAGAACCTAGCCTCGCCGGATGCTGCAACGATCATTCCATTCTCCCTCCACACCTCAACAATGACAGACGCCGACAGACACCGGCATGCCCCGGGCTTCTCAGAGTGCTCGTCACGGCTCCAACAGAGGCTGCGCAAACGTCGGGGATGGGTTGCTCAACTTCCGTTGGCGGCCCGAGTGTAAATTCCACATTCCTATGGCGAGAGCCGGTGTCAAGCTGTAAGGCCCATGGGACCTAAGCAGCTCTTTTTTTATGAGAGAGACCACAGCCCCAGTCTACTGCGTACGCCAAGCACCACTTGGCAATCCCGTAATGCGGAGCTTGTGTGTGTGTGTGTGTTTTATTATTAACGATGGAGAGAGGTTACAATGTCCTGACCCTGACCAGGGACTGAACTTTGCCCACTGCGAGTTGAGGGCTCCGCTACAGCACCACCCCCGTGTCCTGCTCGGCAGCTATACGAGGGCAAACCTCGAGCAGACCCAGTGGGTTATTTTATCCCAGGGCAAAACAAAATTAATTGACAGCATGGATTATAATAATTATACGAATCTTTAGTAACTTTATATGCCACCCTTTCCTAAGAGCTATTGTGTTTGTAGCTCTTGTTCATTGTTGTTGTTGGGGAGGGGGGGTGCGGTGAGAACATCACGTCTCGAGTGAGATGGGGGTGGCACACGGAGACGCTGGTGACGCGCGCCAGACAAATTGTGTCACGCGAGGAATTTTGTTGAGTCTGTGAACGTGGTGGGGGAGCACATCCACGGTTGCGTCAGTGAGCACGCGCGCGCGTGTGTGCGTGTGTGTACGTGCGTGTGTGCACGTGTGTGTGGGTACGCGTGTGTACGTGTGTGTACGTGTGTGTAGGTGTGTGTGTGTACGTGTGTGTGTGTACGTGCGTGTGTGTGTGTACGTGTGTGTGTGTACGTGTATGTGTGTGTGTGTACGTGTGTGTGTACGTGCGTGTGTACGTGTGCGTGTGTGTGTACGTGTGTGTGGGTACGCGTGTGTACGTGTGTGTGTGTACATGTGTGTGTGTACGTGTGTGTGTGTACGTGTGTGTGTGTACGTGTGTGTGTGTACGTGTGTGTACGTGTGTGTGTGTGTGTACGTGTGTGTGTGTATGTGTGTGTGTGTACGCGTGTGTACGTGTGTGTAGGTGTGTGTGTGTGTACGTGTGTGTGTGTACGTGTGTGTGTACGTGTGTGTGTGTACGTGTGTGTGTGTGTACGTGTGTATGTGTGTGTGTACGTGTGTGTGTGTACGTGTGTGTGTGTGTACGTGTGTGTAGGTGTGTGTGTGTATGTACGTGTGTGTGTGTACGTGTGTGTAGGTGTGTGTGTGTACGTGTGTGTACGTGTGTGTACGTGTGTGTGTCTCAACAGACTGCTGAGACGATACGGGGGGTCGTTGTCTTTGTGTGCCGTGTAATGTGGGGTGCGATCGCTGCTGCTACGAACCCGGTGGCACCCGAGTTCGATTCCCGCTCACGGCCAACGGCAGTGACAATTATCCAAACCGGTCCTGGGCCTCCCACTATGTCGACTCAGCCTTAAATGAGTACCCGGTGCAGTGTGTAAAACATCGCCACTAGGGAGACAAAGGCGGCCGGGCGTGGTTGCTGGTCACCCACCCCCTCGTGTGCCGTTCCGGCCTTCATAGGTGCTCGCGTGAACTCCCAAGGGCGTGAACTCCCAAGGGCGTGAACTCCCGATGGTGTGAACTCCCAAGAGGGTGAACTCCCAGGGCGTGAACTCCCAGGGCGTGAACTCCCCAGGGCGTGAACTCCCAAGAGGGTGAACTCCCGATGGTGTGAACTCCCAAGTCCGTGAACTCCCAAGGGCGTGAACTCCCAAGGGTGTGAACTCCCAAGGGTGTGAACTCCCAGGGCGTGAACTCCCAAGAGCGTGAACTCCCAAGAGCGTGAACTCCCAAGAGCGTGAACTCCCGATGGCGTGAACTCCCGATGGCGTGAACTCCCAAGGGTGTGAACTCCCAAGAGCGTGAACTCCCAAGAGCGTGAACTCCCGATGGCGTGAACTCCCGATGGCGTGAACTCCCAAGAGCGTGAACTCCCAAGTCCGTGAACTCCCAAGGGCGTGAACTCCCAAGGGCGTGAACTCCCAAGGGTGTGAACTCCCAGGGCGTGAACTCCCAAGAGCGTGAACTCCCAAGAGCGTGAACTCCCAAGAGCGTGAACTCCCGATGGCGTGAACTCCCGATGGCGTGAACTCCCAAGGGTGTGAACTCCCAAGAGCGTGAACTCCCAAGGGCGTGAACTCCCAAGGGCGTGAACTCCCAAGGGCGTGAACTCCCAAGGGCGTGAACTCCCAAGGGCGTGAACTCCCCAGGGCGTGAACTCCCAAGGCGTGAACTCCCAAGGGCGTGAACTCCCAAGTCCATGAACTCCCGAGGGTGTGAACTCCCAAGAGCGTGAACTCCCGATGGTGTGAACTCCCAAGTCCATGAACTCCCGAGGGTGTGAACTCCCAAGAGCGTGAACTCCCAGGGCGTGAACTCCCAAGGGCGTGAACTCCCAAGAGCGTGAACTCCCGATGGCGTGAACTCCCAAGGGCGTGAACTCCCCAGGGCGTGAACTCCCAAGGGTGTGAACTCCCAAGGGCGTGAACTCCCCAGGGCGTGAACTCCCAGGGCGTGAACTCCCAAGGGCGTGAACTCCCAAGGGCGTGAACTCCCAAGAGGGTGAACTCCCAGGGCGTGAACTCCCAAGGGCGTGAACTCCCAGGGCGTGAACTCCCAAGGGCGTGAACTCCCGATGGCGTGAACTCCCAAAGGCGTGAACTCCCAGGGCGTGAACTCCCAAGGGCGTGAACTCCCAGGGCGTGAACTCCCAAGGGCGTGAACTCCCAGGGCGTGAACTCCCGATGGCGTGAACTCCCAGGGCGTGAACTCCCGCGTACGTCCGAGCCGGGGGGGGGGGGTGCAGGGTATGTGGGCGGACGCTTCGCCTCGATCGGAGTTTGTTCATAACAAAAAAAAGCAAATCAGGTGATGGAATTCCAAATCCGTAAAAAGATAAATAGGTTGCACTACTTGTGAAGCCTCGAGTCGTGAGTAATCGGACAATTTAACACGTAGGAGGCTTTCGTGACCGATATCATCCATAATAGAGGTTTTTTTGGGTTAGATCGCCACGTAAATATATAAATGTGTCGTTAAAACCCGCCACCACCCGACACAGCCACCTAGTAAGGGTTGTAAACAGAACGTGTCAATTCGTCACTAGTACAGCACACTGGTGTGTTGGAGAGCCAAGCCTCAACATTTACAGGTGGACTTTTCCACAAATCTGGCGGTCGCCTGATGAAACTAGTTGTAATAACTGACGAAACGTCGTACTCAGATTGTTGGGATCTAACCCACAACCTCCTGCACACGAGGCGAGAGATCGAGCGTTGCCCCCTCGCACGCGTGGGTTTTCTCCGAGTACTCCGGATCCCTGCCACATGTATGAACGCTCATTGATTCGCCGAAAATATATTTATATATAGAGGATAGTAGAGCTCGGGCAATTATTGGTAGCGCCAGATCACCGCCTGGCTGCTGCTGCCTTCCCTAAGCTCGTTTGTGGTTCCTCTTCCTAGCGCCTCTGAGTCGTCCTCTGTCTCTCTCTCTCTCTCTACGAGAGCGATGAGTGAATACCGTGCGATGGCAGCGCGTTAAAAGTTGACATTATTATTCCATTACTTTTGAGAACACAGAGATTATGTAATAGAAGCGATGTCGCATTTTCATGAGCAAACCGAAAAAAACATTAGCATACACAATCCAATTATCTAGGTCTGACTTGTGAATTAATTTGTTTCCTTGCATTCATCCAAGAAATAGTAGAACATATCCCCAGTGTAGGATTAAAGTATGTTCATCCATATCCATGATTATATAAATGAATCCAGACTCACACCCACCCGATGTTAGTATTCTGTGTGTGTGTGATGCCATGCACAATATGGGTAAGCTGTGCATTGCGTCATGTCGTTGACCACGTGGGTCTACGTGGTTGTGTTGCGTGGTCATATTGCCCACGCGTGTGTGCTGTGTGCTGTGGGGAGCGGTTAGCGCGCTGCGCTACGAACCTGGCGACCCGAGTTCGATTCCCGCTCACGGCCAAAATCAATGACGATTATCTGAACCGGTCCTGGGCCTCCCCTAGGTCGTCTCAGCCTCAAATGAGTACCTGGTGCGGTGTGTAAACATCGCCACTGGGGAGACAAAGGCGGCCGGGCGTGGCGCTGGCCACCCATCCCCTCGTGCGCCTTCATAGGTGCTCACTAACAGCACTTGCCCCAAAAGTCTGTTACAGGCTATACGGGGGATCTTTATATATGTGTATGTGTGTGTGGGATATCCCTGTGTGCACAATGGATGCACGCTGCGTGTGTGTGCGCGTGAATGGTGGTGGTGGAGGTGGATGCTGCTGCCGATGGGAGTCACCACACCCATGCCATGCCTCAGTAGCAGCAGCAGCACAGGCGTGCATGCTAATCGACGGCGCGCACGGGCGGACGCAAGCAAAAAACAAAGATCCCCCATGTAGCCCCGAACGGAGCGCTGGGGCAAGTGCTCGTTCGCCCCTACCAACGCTGATCGTTATCACATTCCGAACTAGGTTTACATTTAAGTCTGAGTCGACCTAGGCGTGTCCAAGGATCGGTTCGGATATTCGTCATCCAACACACACAATCAACTCAATGCACAACATATATCTTAATGCATGCTGCGCACCAATAGCCACATCCATGAAGATTGCCTATGTATTTGTATATACACACAAGCCATACATCCCATATAAACACTGCAGCCTCACATAGAGAGTGGACGTTGTTGTGCATTCCATTACTCTCTATAACATAATCACACTCGTGAATACTGCTGCACTAAACACAAGCAGCATGGCAATATAATTATTCTCACACCAGGCATGCACACCTACGTGCACTATATGACAGGATGACATAAATAGAATACCACATCACGTGTCCTGTGCAAGCTATGTAGAGTATTACGCGAACCACCCTGCATGCAATGCATCTGCTGGTATAAACCAGCATGGATTTGATAGTCAACAGCATGAGTGGTGCAGCCTATTCACACGACAGAGTCGGAATGTGGTCCGGAGTTTTGGATGAATCCAAAATAAATACAAAAAATTCAGACCAAGATGACCACATTCATGATCCCGGCCGATTCCGAAAATATGACGTCACGGGCAGCGCCGCCACAGCCTGTGACGACACTTCGTATGTAACAAAAAATATAGCCGTCATAAATACGTTATGCGAGGGCGGGTAGTATGTATCGAATAGAGTACACGTGAAATATATCAACAGAGTACACATGACAGAGACTGTAGCCAGTGGAGGATGCTGAATGTTCGCTGTGAAACGTAAACAATGTTGTCTGAGTGGTCACGTTGGTAAATCTCGAGCACGTTATGGCGAGGTACCACACATTTGTCGAAGGGGACTGGGTATCAGCAAGTTGAGTACCTAATAGCGAGCTACCACACTGTCACGTGCTGTGGGGGCGTCCATAAATGACGTCACGCGATTTTGGACGATTTTTTACCCCCCCCCCCCTCGTCACACGGCGTCACAAAAAGTCAGACCCCCCCATAAATATGACGTCACAAAGCTTCCCCCCCCCCAAACCATATTTCCATTTTGAAAATAAAACATGCTTCAAATCGCTTTAAACTATTGGCATTGTAGTGCGTATTTAATGTGGCGCTGCACTCTGATGTTGTAGGAGAAAACATTTATTAAAAATTATATTTAATTTAGTCGAACGTGTTGTCTTTATTTATTTAAAGTTGCGCATTTTGATGTGACGTCACATTTCTCTCCCCCCCCCCCCCCTCGTCACAACATCGTCACAAATGTCTGACCCCCTCCCCCCCCGCCAGGTGCGTGACGTCATTTATGGACGGCCCCTGTACATTAACAATGTAATAATAATAACTCGCCGTGAAGAACCTTCAAAGAGCCCCAAAACTTTGGCAACATCTGGCAAACTTCCATCCAATTGGCATGTGACACCTTGGAAGGACTAGAACCCGGAGAGAACTCGCCCATGCGAGTTCTCTCGAAGGAAATTCAACATAGAGTATATACCGCACACGTGTGCGCGTGTGTGTTTGGGTATGAACGCCTCGTAAGTTAAACTCTACGAGCATAAAACAACGGACAGCCATTCAGCATACATCATGTGCAGTGAATAACACCCACACAGCATGCAAACTGCAATGTCCATCGATATACCAGCACAAGCTGTACCCACTTGTACGCACACACTCTCATTGCAAACAGCGTAGCTTGCGCATGAAATACACACGCTAAAATATGCTCACCTAATATAAATGCGATACTTTAGCGTATATTAAAAAAAAAACTTTTTTTAAATACACGAGAGATGTCATTAATATGTTGTACACGGATATCCACTGTTGGATGAAGGCCTCCCTCACGCTGTCCAAATCGTGGAGGATATTCGAGCAGACATGACAACGCTGGTCAGTGTGGTTTAATGGAGCCGGTGATCATGAGCGTGGTGGTAGGTAGGGGGGGCATAGAAGTGCAACACAACAGTGGGGTTTTGCTGCAATGCCCTCTGCTGCCCACTGCACGGTCCCGCAACGGCAGTAACCTATAGCACCTGTAGACATGGCGTGGGCTGGTCTCACATATACTCGCTCGACTGCTTTTAGAGGATTGGGCTGCTCCGATAAACGTCCTCACGACGTCTAAAAGCCGCTGGGTTGCGCTATCATGTGTGAGTGCCAGGTGGCTTCTGAAAAAAAATCTGCGTAGTTCATTGGTTAAAAAAATACAAATTGTAGTTTAACACGTAGAAGGCTTTCGCGACCAATAACATCCATAGCAGAGGTTTTTTTGGGAGGTTAGATCGCGTAAATGTATAAATGTGTCGTTAAACCCGCCACCACCCGACCCAGCCAACTAGTAAGAGTTGTCACGTAAACAGAACGTGCCAATTATTTCAGTTTCAGTTTATTTATTTGGTATAGCACTGTGAGCCATTCGGCTCTTGAATCGGGTGCAACCACAACAAACAAAAAACAAAAACACGAACAAGAAAAACATCTTAAAGTGACTATGTGACTGTGCAAACAGAAAATCCATGAAAAAAACAGCTAAATATTCCTGAAAAAGCACCGTACACCAACGCTGTGTGCAAAAATCCCAGTGGGATGCAAGTCAAACAACAACTACAAGAAAAATTAGATTAAGGCCATCAGTCTAACTCCGTACTACAACAAAACAAACATGTCCAAACCAAAAAACTTTTCGAAATCACCAAAAAATAAAGCCATAATTGCAATGTAACAGTGATCATAGGGATTGTGACCGAATTTTTTACAATAAACTACATAAATAACATGTAACACCAAATCCTAGAGCCATAGCTGGCTGCATGAGTTACTCCACAACAACAGAAGCATCAGTCGGAGTATCAATTTTTTCAATGCACCTTTAAGATCAGCACGCTAAATCAAAATACAGATAATACTTTGCAGCGTCATCCGGAGCGAAACATTTTATTTTATTTTACGCCAATGAATAGCAGTGGCAGCTAGGGATGTACAACTCCTCTAGAGCAGTTTTGAGAGAAGATCTCATTGGTAGCGATTCAAGTTGCAGTTTATTGTCAATAGCATTCCAGACCCTGGGGGCATCAATAGCAAAGGCCCTTCCTCCAGTTTTTGTACGGCAATAAGGAATGTGAAGCTGGTAAATGAGCGAAGACCTGAGGTCAAATTTGTTCTTTGAAACAGAGAGGAGATCCAGCAGGTAGTCACTAGTACAGCACACCGGTGGATAGAAATTGTCGTGAGTATTAGTTTGATTTGCTTCCGAGGTCTAATGAGATGGGGTGCATTCTGGGTTGTTTGGTTTTGTGAACAGACTCCACAGTGATACACGGCAGCAGGACGCCTCTTCTTAGCTGTGGCCGCGGCAGCTGCAGGGACGCGAAAACTCATTTATCCACGACGCTTCTTCCCACGCGTCTCTGTTCAACGGCATCCTATAATTATCTGCGATGGGTTTATTTTTTTTTGCGGATAAGAGGAGTCAAATCGCGGATGCGAGGATTCGCGATACTGGTCCTCCGTCTCCCATATCACCCAACGTGCAGCCAGTGCCGGATTATCCCGAGTAGCAAAATGAGCTACATATGCTACGGGCCCCGCATTTGCTTAATCCTGCACTGTGTGCTACAGCACGCAACGTGCACAGCAGCCAGTGTGGAGTGCATGGCGAGCGGGAGATGTGCGCTTCAACTTTACTGCACTCAGATTTTAAAAGTGGTCATATTTATCAGGGTCCTCTGGTGTAATAGAGTGCCAGTCGCCAACTGCTCTTCACTCAATCTCTCTGGTCTGTGTGCTCTGAAGAGGGGTCATTGCCCGAAACGTCGCTTATTACATGTTTCTATTCCCTTCTAAATCGGTTTTATTGTAGAATGTGTTTTTTTTATGCAGTGCAAGTGTAGAATGTAAAACAATATTTTTATTATTTTATTGTTTCCCTTCTACGTGACTTTACCGAAAGAACCAATAATATGGATCCCTGCAGTCACTAAAGCTTTAAATAAATAAAAAATGTATAATGTAGTTACTGTATCGACCAAAAATTAGCAATGGAATTTTTTTTCATCTCTAATCAATTACTCCATAGCTGTCAACCCATACGGTTTACCCCGTATTCTTGTACAGGGAAATTGAGTATTCGGGTCCATACGGTGTACAGCCGTTTCAATACGGGCAAACACAAATGTAGTCTATGTGTGTGTGTGTTTCTCTCTTGTGATGGGACTGTGTAGGATGAACGTTGAGATTTATAAGGGGCACGGGGTGACCAATAAGGTCTGAATTGGTCTGGAGTAAGGTGGGGCACTGAAAAGGTGTTGCAAGGTGTGTGGTGTATATTAGTGTATAGTGTAGTGTATAGGATGAACGTTGAGATTGATAAGGGGCACGGGGTGACCAATAAGGTCTGGATTGGTCTGGAGTAAGGTGGGGCACCGATAAGGGCTTGGCAGCTATGCTACTCGGACCCCCTTAATACATTTATCTGGTGCCCCCCCCCCCCCCCCCCACTTAATTCTGACTCCCGAAGGCGGGAAACCCCCTGCTCCGCCCTACAAGCCACGCCCATTTCATCGTGGCGATGACGTCACCGAGCCGAGCCCATCAACCTCCCGTCCAGCGGCACGGGTGGAAACAGACGCCAGTCGGATTATTCCCCAGCTTATCGATGAGGCGAGCCGTAAAACCATGAAATATCCGTGCAGTCCGGTATGGTGAACGGGTGACTATGAATAATGCATGTACACGGCGTACAGGAGGTAATGTATACCGTTGTATACATATATATTATTCAGGGTGCAGTATATGGTAACATGGCAACAATATTAAAGGTAACTAGGCTCCGTGCATACGATCTACAAAAAAATGTTAACAGAATTACAGGTAGCATCATGAACAGAATAGCATCCGATAAAATACGCTATACCTGTGTGCATTTTTTTAAAATATATAAAAACAAAGCGCATGAAATCACAAATTGCTCAATTAATACAAAACGATCGTACGTATAATGACATAAATGTGACTCACTCCATTTGATGAACACGGCACTGCCTCGATAGCCGATTGCCTCGTAGGCTGTAGAATCTTCGTGTGTGTGTGTGAACGCTTGTGTGTGTGGATGCCTGTGTGTGTGGATGCCTGTGTGTGTGCACGCCTGTGCGTGTGTGGATGCCTGTGTGAAATATATCACTTACACAGTAAAACGTATAGATGTGTGTGTGTGTAGATGCGCGCGCGTGTGTGTGTAGGGTTTGATGTACGTGTGTGCACGTAGACGCAGAGATACGGGCTGTGTATGATGCAGCGCGCACACACGCAGGGATGGAGAGAGGGAGGTGATGAAGAGGGAGGGAGGGATGGAGAGAGAGGAGGAGGGATGGGCCGAGAGAGAGAGAGGAGTGGGGTGGGGGGTGTTGGCTGGGATAGCGAATGGATGCGGTGAGGATGTGTCAGGATTACAGGGCTGCTCAGCTTACTATGCGCCGACACAAGCCGTATGCTGCTGCTGCTGCTCATCTGCTGGAAGCAAGAATCGCCTCCTCGTCCGAGCCACGCCTGTCCCTCCCTCCTTCCCCTGTCTCTCCTACCCTGCACCCCACCACCACCACCAACCCCACCATGTGCATCAGCGGGGCCTGCTGTCTCTCTCTCTCTTTGCCGGGCAATATTCACCACACGCGCACTCACTCACACACGCACGTCCTAAGGCACCCGCATCCAAGTCAGCCTCAGACACGCGGCTATAACAAGGCCTTGCCTTCCATTCAAGTACCAGGACACGCACACTGGCATCCTAATTTATTGCCTGCCATTGAAAAACTAAGACACACACATATATGATTTCCCTTGCCTTCTAAGCAGATATATACACACACATACCTTAATGTCTTGCCACTAACACACACAGTGCCTTGTCACTGACACACACACAGTGCCTTGCCACTGACACACACACAGTGCATTGTTACTGACACACAATGCCTTGTCACTGACACACACACACACAGTGCCTTGTCACTGACACACACAGTGCCTTGTCACTGACACACACAGTGCCTTGTCACTGACACACACAGTGCCTTGCCACTGACACACCACACACAGTGCCTTGTCACTGACACACCACACACAGTGCCTTGTCACTGACACACACAGTGCCTTGTCACTGACACACACACACACAGTGCCTTGCTACTGACACACACACAGTGCCTTGTCACTGACACACACACAGTGCCTTGCCACTGACACACACACACAGTGCCTTGCCACTGACACACACACACAGTGCCTTGTCACTGACACACACACACAGTGCCTTGCCACTGAACCAACAACCACTGTTCGCCGAGTGGCAATGACGTCACCACGGCGCCTGTGCCAGGCTAGGTGCACATTTGAGGCCACGTGCAGTGTCGAAGGCTCGTTGGCAGGAGATCACGGGACAGACCCAGCAGGTGTCGTGGGTTGACTGATTACTTGGCTGATGCACCACCTGTGCCCCCTACTGTGCCAACTCGCTGTGTTTTATCCACCCGGCGCTCCTCTCGTTGTTGTGAGCGTCGCTCCTCTGCCCTCCGTTGTTGTTGGAGGGCGACTGCCTCCAACTGCCCAGCAGCGTCCTTCACGAACCTCCTCCACAGAGGCCGATCTTGACACCGCTGGTACCAGTCATCGGCAAGTCCACTCAGCTCCACATCCTCCTGTACCACATCACTCCATCTCTTCTCTATCCCATGTCGTGGTCGTTTAATCATCTCTGTCCGGCCAAGCAAAAGCTGCTTGGGTATGCAGTGACTAGACATGAGGGCTGCATGACAAAGACAAAGATCCCCTGTATAGCCTTAACAGACTGTTGGGGCAAGTGCTGTTAGCGAGCAGCACCTATGAAGGCCGGAACGGCACACGAGGGGGTGGGTGGCCAGCAACCACGTCCGACCGCCTTTGTCTCCCCAGTGGCGATGTTTATACACCGCACCAAGTACTCATTTGAGGCTGCGTCGACCTAGGGGAGGCCCAGGACCGGTTCAGATAATCGTTACTGATTTTGGCCGTGAGCGGGAATCGAACTCGGGTCGCCGGGTTCGTAGCGCAGCGTAGCTCCAACCACTACACTGCCGCTCCCCACATGACATGCACACAGTACACACACACAGTACACACACACAGTACACACACACATATTAACACGTTGCCTCCCATCCAGCCACTGACACGCACGCACACAACTCTTAACGTCTCCAATTCAACTTTTATAACACACGCACATTCGAATGCATTAATATCCTATCTATTCATGAACACACACATCAAAATAATGTCTTGCCTCCCAACTAGCCACTGACATACACACACATACAAACATCACCTCGCCGTATTTCGCATCCATCCTAATGCCCTGCATGCCAATCACTGACACACACGCACTATGCATGTGAACAGGACATGATGTCAGATTGAATGGCTCCCATTCAGAGTGAACCAGGATACAAAGCACTCGCACGCCGCCACAATTCCCACTGCTCACACGCAAGCAGGTGCGGTGGGCGCTCATTTCCGCTTGTGGTTTGGAGCTGGTGGTGGAACTTCCACGGTCGCTTGGCCTGGACCAGGCACGGAGAGATGCGCGCTTGGAATCTGCATTGAGGGAGACTGTGAAGAGGAGCCCGTGGGCGAGAGAAGCACGCACGCCGGCTCATGGCATCATCCAGAGCGTCGAAGTGACAGTGGTGCTTGGGGGCAGGACGCGTCACGGTGTAGGAGGGGTCGGTGGCCGAGGGGTCACGGAATGCAAAACGGAGTGGCAGCCAAGGGACGGAGCGTAGGAGACGGAGCGGTGAGATCGACTCACGGTGCCGCCGGCTCCGGGCCGGATTCTCGCGAACGCACAAATCGCGAGATACGTAGGTTGGGTTTGGGGGGAGATTTCATCCAGCGGTGGATTGACCACGGGATGACCAGGACCGTGGGCTCAAACCTGCCGTGCCAGCTGTCGGGGCTCATCAAGAGCGTTACTGAAACACGCAAAAACAAATGCACATCACGGGCCAAGCTTTCACGAAATCTAACGGGCTCATTGTGCGTAAAGCCAGTGCCGGATTATCCTCGTTGCAAAAGTAGCTACATATGTAGTAGCTACTATATTATTGGTTCTTTCGGTAAAGTCACGTAGATAGAAAATAAAATAAAAAAATAACAGACAATAAAAATAATAAGTAATAAAAATAAGAGATTATTTTATATTCTATCTACGTGAATTTACCGAAAGAACCAAGAATATGAATTCCTGCAAGTTTTAAGTCAAAAGCTACGGGCCCCGCACTTTCAAGGGCCCCGTGCTAAATGCTTTCAAGCTATCGATTCATGGTTCAGTGATTCTGCACTTGCTCTATTACTATAGTACTATACCGCCTTCAACTTTCATGAACGACTGGGTGTTTAAAGTTAGCGATTTGTCGTGTTATCTGGCCGTATAGCAAATTAAAAAATACAATTACCTTACAACGCAAGCTAAAAATTTACGTGGTCAAATATTTAAGTGATTTTTTTATATATATTATTTAGGGCCCCTTTATAACATATGCTACAGGCCCCGCACTAGCTTAATCCGGCACTGCATTGAGCACACGCGTGTCCTGACGGGCGAGAGAAGGCCACATTGTGACCACTTCTTCAGCCGCGCCGCATTGCATAACGCCAACGGAACGTGAAACTCCGGCGGCAGGTGGTGAGGAGTCGCAACTGGGCCACTTGGCAACGTCATTCCACTGGCGTGGAAGTGCTTCGTGTTTTGGATGTTTTGTGGCCGGCTGTCTTTTCGCCGATGGCTACAGCCAGCAATGAAAACAACCACGAGGCTGCTAATTGGTCAGGAAGGACCCAAATTGGCATTACGTTTTGTCTTTTAACTTTTTAAATATGTTTTTAGAGATACCGCGCACACCAAGGGCCTGAATAAAGCAAAGCTTTTGTGAGTTTGAAATGCATTTCACTGTGCGGATGTGTCTTTGTGTGTGTCTTTGTGTGGGGAGCGGTGAGATGACGGTTTGCGCGCTGCGCTACAAACCCGGTCATCTGAGTTGGAGTCCCGCCCAGCGCCAACATCAGTGATGGATAACAGAACCGGTCCGAGACCACCCCTAGGTTGACTAAGCTTTAAATAAGTACCTGGTGCCGTATGCACTAGGGAGACAAAGGCGGACGGGAGTCGTGCTGGCTATCCACTTACCTCGTGTACCGTGCCGGCCTTCACAGGTGCTTGCTAGCAGCACTTGCCCCAACAGTCTGTTAAGGCCACACGGGGGATTTTTGTGTCAGAGACAGATCTAAAAAGTACATCCAGTGTTTTTTTTTAATCTGGTAAATATCAATGGATCCACCACTGGTTTGTGTGTGGTTAGATCGGTGGTGCAGTGGTTAGCGCACTAACACAGTGAACCCGTAAACCTGAGTTCGATTCCTGCTCACGGATAACATCAGTGGCGAATGGGGCATTATAAACTTACGTTCACTCGTCCCTGACATGGCTGCGGTGTCTAAACATCGTCACTGGGGAGACGATGGCGGCTGGAAGCTACCGACTGTTTGCTAACCTGGCCTTCATAGGCGTTTGCGAACAGCAATTGCCCCTGCAGTCTGCATGGTTACACACAGCGTCGTTTTGTTACGGAGCTGAGAGATGCCGCGGTTATGGCACCCGGCGTACAATTTGAAGATTGAGTTTAAATCCCGATCGTGTAGGTGTGGTGGGTTTTGACTTAAAACTTTCGTGACTACAGGGATTCATATTCTATGGCTCTGTCGGTAAAGTCACGTAGATAGAAAATAAAAAAAACTATATAAATAAATAATATATATATCAAATCTCGCGACGTTTCGATCGCAACAGAGGCGGTCGTCATCAGGCGATCGAAACGTGATTTTTTTTGCTTTTTAAAATATATTTTTATTTTTATTTTCATTATTTTTATTATTTTTCTTTTATTTTCTATCTACGTGACTTTACCGAAAGAACCACAGAATATGTAATGGCTTCATTGTATTCGTTAGATAGATAATGCCGTTAGCGAGTTTAAAAGGGAGATCCGTGATCCGTGAGCAACAGCAGGTAACAAAAAGACGAAAAAAAAACTACAAATATTGC
Source organism: Petromyzon marinus (assembly GCF_048934315.1). Lineage (NCBI taxonomy): Eukaryota > Metazoa > Chordata > Hyperoartia > Petromyzontiformes > Petromyzontidae > Petromyzon > Petromyzon marinus. The sequence goes on along the minus strand of NC_133710.1, from coordinate 1,949,245 downwards.
AGAGAACGAACACGGGAACCTGGATTAATATTGCACGTCCATAACAACGAGGCAATTCAACGGTGGTACACAAAACGCACGCGAGCCGCAAACAGCGCAAGTCCAACACGACAACGTTGGGCCAGGGGGTGCACGTGAATCTCCGTGTTGTCGTCTAGCAGTGGCATCAACACGCGCGGATCGACACAGACCGCCGTGGAACTACGCGAGAGGAAGAGGCGTCATTAGAAGTTAGGTTCACGTGAATATAAATGTGTCGTTAAACCCGCCACCACCCGACACAGCCAATTAGCAAGGTTTTTGCACGTTGACAAAACACGCGAATTCGTTACTAGTTCAGCACAACATTTACAATTCTAATGCTCGAATTGTACTCGAATCTATTGTGGATAATATTGGTCGCGAACGACTACGTGTGTTAAACAAGCGCTGTGCTTTGGTCTAATAGGGAAGTAAAGAGGGGGGAGTGAAGGGAGGGACCCCATCTATAGATGAGCGGGCTCAAGGCTGCTTCGCTTCCAGGACCTGACGATATTCGGCACATCTCCTAGGCGATTTGGTCAAAGGCCTCAACGGCCATTGCTCAATCTTTAAGAAAAGCCTCGCACCGAAAGCAGATTGCCGTGCGTCAAACTGAAAGGCATGAAATGAGTCGAGCGTGTTTTCTGCTGAAACGATCTGTGCCCAGGAGCTATTAAGCGAGGGCTTGGGAGGGTGGGGGATGATGGTGTTGGGAGCGATTTGGATGGATTATGGCCGGCACTTAATTCCTCACTCGATGTTTTACCGAAAGCTGCCAGGCTGCCTTGGAATAGGGCTAACCAACGCAGGGCACTACCATCAGAGTGCATAGTATTGCCTATCCATAATAATCCTATATCGTACTGATATATTTTTGCACTTCTGCGGCCGTCTGGAACACTCTTCCTTCCGATATTAGGAAGCCACTGGAGCTATGCACTTTTAAATCTCAATCGAAAACTAATTTATTCAGAACCAATTTCTTGTGCGTTTAGTTGTGTTGACCTTCCCCCCGCACCACCGATCGGCACTGATGGTCACGTACGGTGCGAAAGAAATTCCAACGTACACACGCACATTCACGTAAAACGTCATGTCTCTCTCTCTCTCACTGTGCCGCTCATCGATGTGAAATTGCCCGTGCACAGAAAGTGGGCTCAGCGGGAGGCCACCGCAGTCTGTTGGGAGTTTCAGCAGCAAAGCCACCGCTGGTTTACGTAACACCACTCAGGAAGGCAATGATCACGGCTCATGCCTTGCAACTCAATTACCACTCGGTGCTCTGGCACAACGACCATTGTAAATCAAAATCACGAGTCGAGGCAGTGTCAATTTGGATCCGGGGGGCAGTGGTAATTGTGACTGGTGAGCCGATGATGGAAATTCCACGTTCACATGGCAAATGAGGATTAATTTCCACGATGGATGCTTTCCATCTTTCGTGACTTTCAGCGTCTCCATAGACTCACATAGAGACCCATAGACTCACATAGAGACCCATAGACTCAGAAAGACCCATAGACTCACAGACACCAATAGCTCAGAGATATAAGTTAACTCGATATACGATTATTCGTTGTTACGTTCATCATAAAATAACACTGTTTTACGTTAATGCCTAGTTTGTTTCGTGATTATTATTTTTTTGAATTACTGTAAATATTCTTTGTGTGCAAAAAAAGTCAAACGTACCGACAGTAAATGCACTTTCTGTTATGTGTCGGTGCATTTTTTAAGTGTTCCAGCTGTTCCGCTGGCTGCCGCATTTCCTATCATCACCAATCGTTATTTATAATCCAGTCACCTCCCAGTCACCTCCCAGTCACCTCCCAGTCACCCCGCCACTCCTCACCACCTCACCCACTGCCCCTCCCTCACCCTCCCAGTCACCTCCCAGTCTCTCCTCACCACCTCACCCACTGCCCCTCCCTCACCCTCCCAGTCACCTCCCAGTCACCTCACAGTCATCCCTCCACTCCTCACCACCTCACCCACTGCCCCACCCTCCCAGTCACCCCGCCACTCCTCACCACCTCACCACAGCATCACTTCAATATTTTACCCGCATGAACATATCTTAGTTGTTTGAGAAGTGTTATTTTGACAGATGCATTCTGTGATATCATGGGACCTTATGGGAGCAGACGTTTCGATATACAGCAGGAACTTTCACTTTACGTTCGCTTTTTCAAGCACGCAAGCCAAACGTATATTGAGGTACGCCCCTAGACTCAAATAGGGTCCCGACGGCTCACACAGAGACCCAGCGACTCGCTCATACGGCTCGCATTGTCTCACAAACTGAGACAGTTCCTTCCTCTTTCCCTCTTCCCATCTTCCCCTTGCAGAACCATCGTAATTTTCCCAACAGAAAGGACTAGTAATAATACTCATGATATATATTTTATTTGGAAAAAAAAACCCTGAATATCCATAAGTACGCTCACTAATTCTCAAGACTCGTTTTCAAGAGGGTCCTGCCATGCATTGCTTGACCGATTCCTCTCCGTCTTTTTCTTTCACGGCTTTGAGGAATCTGAAGAACTTGGAGGAAGGAATCCCAACAACATCCATCCAAACTCCGCTACTTTCTCGACTACCTGTTTACTGGTACCTATGAAAACTATTTACTATTTTTTTTTATTTTACCAGGCAAAGCCCACCGATATATTAACTTATTTTTCAGAAGCGACCTGGCCACAAATGATAGCTCAACGAAGTGGCTCATCATCATCACGTGGAAATTCAAAGCAGCCAAATTATCTAAACGCGTGACGTTGATTCTAAATGTGGAGGGGGAAACCGGCGCACCTGGAGAAAAATCCACACGACCACGGGGATAGAGACATGCAAACTCCAAATATACAGCATGTGTCAGGGCCGGGATCAAACTCACGACCTCCTATATACCTGGCAAGGAAGTCAACATCTACCACGACCTCCTGTATACCTGCCGAGGTGGTCAACAGCTACCACGACCTCCTGTATACCTGCCGAGGTGGTCAACAGCTACCACGACCTCCTGTATACCTAGCGAAGTAGTCAACATCTACCACGACCTCCTGTATACCTGGCGAGGTAGTCAACATCTACCACCACCTCCTGTATACCTGGCGAGGTAGTTAACATCTCCTAGCCACCACAGTGACAGGTTTCTATCGGATCTCATTGCCCTGCAGGCTCCATTCCTTGCATGGTCCACCAACCCCATCAATCAAGCCACTGGAACGGAGGGCATCAATTCCACCGCTGTTTAAGATGCCTGATATCAGAATCAGAATATTTATTCATACTGGATGAACCCGATGAGCTAAAGAACTCTTTTTCACAGATATCCACTAGGGGCACGTGGTAAGAACGTCACAACAACAAACAGTCCAACAACACGATAGGAGTGAAAAGTATAAGAAAGCTAAACAGATCACCTCAACAAATACAACTAAACCCATCCCCATCCTACCAGGCAAATCCCACCGATATATGAACTTTTTTTTTTCAGAAGCTACCGGCCACCACAAATGACAGCTCAACAAAGTGGCCCATCATTCGGACATTCGTAGCACCAAATCATCTGAATAATCCCGATGCATCTTATAATGCCACGTGACTCTAGGGTATCCTTGAAGCCGTCCGAACTCCCTGAACAACCGCACCCAATGTGACGACGCTGCAGCAGCTGTAAGCTCCAAACTAGGGCCGTGTCTCCCCCTCTCTCTCTCTGTGTGTGTGCGAGAGAGAGAGAGGGCGTCACACAGCGCTACGTGCTCAGAAAGCAAAATCCTCCCCCCCCCCACACCTCGGCCAATAGATTCCGATACGAGTCAAAGTCAGCGAAGATGTCTCCGTGCCTAAATGGACATCTTCGTCGACAAGCACAGAGCGGTGTTGCACATCCCACGTCTCTGTAGGACGCCCGCACGTAATTCTCTACATCATCGTCGTTAGTCAGCCATGGTCAATCCACTGCTGGATGAAGGCCTCCCCCCCCGGCCCCCACGAGGCATCATCACCTCTCACGATTCTGCGATGTAATAAATCCGACGAGCTCCTGCACAACCCGCTCGTTTCCTCGCTCCGTCTGCAATGGTGCTTCATTCTGGATTTTTTTTAATGGAACCTTAGAAGGATGATGGGATGAGTTTAACCTTAAGATTGTCAGCTCACGTCAAAAAATAATAATTTGCGAACAGTTTAACATTATTATTTGGTTGTGTGTGGAAAATCCCGAGCCAAGATAATCATCCAGACGGTCTGCACGGCACACTCGCAAGCCTGCACCACGCTCGGCTGAGACGGGTAGGCAATCTGCAAGTGGAGCTCCAGCCAGCGCTCTGTATATTTTACGGCGCTAAATGTTTGAGCAAATACCAATTTTATGGAATAATCGTTCGGGACGCCGCCCTCCACGCCACGTGGGGCCTCGTGGGCGCGTTGCAGGCGCCACACGGACACAGCAAACGCCTTGAAAGATAATAAGTTGAGGGGTTTTTTTACCCTTTATGGAAGTAAAACAGCAGGTGTGTTAAGGTGTTCAGCAAACAAATAGATTATCCTTTTGCAGGAAATCAAGTCTGCGTTAACCACACACAGTACTTGCGGTGAACATGCAAAAAAAGCATGCTCTGATAAATCATCTATGATGCATCGTCTTTGAAAATGATTGGCCTACGCCAGATACATCAGCCTTCTCTAGGGCTCAGTCTCAACAGTGTCAGACGAGAGAACACCCCAAGGCAGACAGTACAAGGACAATGCACAATCAGAGCATTCACAGCTCGTGGTGAGCAGCTGTATCACGGGAACTTTATTTTTGCCGGTATCAAAGTATGAAAAATAATTAGTTTTACCCTTTCTGGCAAGAAAACAGGAGGCGTTCAGGAGGGGTGTGGGGAGGGGTTGAGGTGGGGGGGAGGGGTTGGAAGGGGTTGGGGGGGAGGGGTTAGGGGGGGTGCCCACGTTCGACTCACCTGTAGTAGTCACCTGTAGTAGTCACCTGTAGTAGTCACCTGTAGTAGTCACCTGTAGTAGTCACCTGCAGTAGTCACCTGCAGTAGTCCCCTGTAGTAGTCACCTGGAGTAGTCACCTGTAGTAGTCACCTGCAGTAGTCACCTGCAATAGTCACCTGTAGTAGTCACCTGTAGTAGTCACCTACAGTAGTCACCTGTAGTAGTCACCTACAGTAGTCACCTGCAGTAGTCACATGTAGTAGCCACCTGCAGTAGTCACCTGTAGTAGTCGCCTGTAGTAGTCACCTACAGTAGTCACCTGTAGTAGTCACCTGTAGTAGTCACCTGTAGTAGTCACCTGCAGTAGTCACCTGCAATAGTCACCTGTAGTAGCCACCTGCAGTAGTCACCTGCAGTAGTCACCTGTAGTAGTCACCTGTAGTAGTCACCTGCAGTAGTCACCTGCAATAGTCACCTGTAGTAGTCACCTACAGTAGTCACCTGCAGTAGTCACCTGTAGTAGTCGCCTGTAGTAGTCACCTACAGTAGTCACCTGCAATAGTCACCTGTAGTAGTCACCTACAGTAGCCACCTGCAGTAGTCACCTGTAGTAGTCGCCTGTAGTAGTCACCTACAGTAGTCACCTGTAGTAGTCACCTGCAGTAGTCACCTGTAGTAGCCACCTGCAGTAGTCACCTGCAGTAGTCACCTGTAGTAGTCACCTGTAGTAGTCACCTGTAATAGTCACCTGTAGTAGTCACCTACAGTAGTCACCTGTAGTAGTCACCTGTAATAGTCACCTGTAGTAGTCACCTGCAGTAGTCACCTGTAGTAGCCACCTGCAGTAGTCACCTGTAGTAGTCGCCTGTAGTAGTCACCTGCAGTAGTCACCTGCAATAGTCACCTGTAGTAGTCACCTACAGTAGTCACCTGCAGTAGTCACCTGTAGTAGTCGCCTGTAGTAGTCACCTACAGTAGTCACCTGCAATAGTCACCTGTAGTAGTCACCTACAGTAGCCACCTGCAGTAGTCACCTGTAGTAGTCGCCTGTAGTAGTCACCTACAGTAGTCACCTGTAGTAGTCACCTGCAGTAGTCACCTGTAGTAGCCACCTGCAGTAGTCACCTGCAGTAGTCACCTGTAGTAGTCACCTGTAGTAGTCACCTGTAATAGTCACCTGTAGTAGTCACCTACAGTAGTCACCTGTAGTAGTCACCTGTAATAGTCACCTGTAGTAGTCACCTGCAGTAGTCACCTGTAGTAGCCACCTGCAGTAGTCACCTGTAGTAGTCGCCTGTAGTAGTCACCTGCAGTAGTCATCTGTAGTAGTCACCTGTAATAGTCACCTGTAGTAGTCACCTGTAGTAGTCACCTGTAGTAGTCACCTGCAGTAGTCACCTGTAGTAGTCACCTGTAGTAGTCACCTGCAGTAGTCACCTGTAGTAGTCACCTGCAGTAGTCACCTGTAGTAGTCACCTGCAGTAGTCACCTGCAGTAGTCACCTGCAGTAGTCACCTGTAGTAGTCACCTGTAGTAGTCACCTGCAGTAGTCACCTGTAGTAGTCACCTGTAGTAGTCACCTGCAGTAGTCACCTGTAGTAGTCACCTGCAGTAGTCACCTGTAGTAGTCACCTGTAGTAGTCACCTGCAGTAGTCACCTGCAGTAGTCACCTGTAGTAGTCACCTGCAGTAGTCACCTGTAGTAGTCACCTGTAGTAGTCACCTGTAGTAGTCACCTGCAGTAGTCACCTGTAGTAGTCACCTGTTCGGCCTGCCGCGTTGCGATGAGGCATTGAGGGCAGTGCGCCAGGCGTTGTCGGAGACAACCAGACGGTGCAGAGCGATGGGCGTTTGACGGAATTCGATGGTTGAGTGATGGATATTTTAATTGATCGATGATGATTCATATGACGAAGGTGGTAAAAGATATTAGAATTGTGTTATAATATCTTTGTCATATTATAATGTTATAATATTAAAAACCTTTCTAATTGACAGTGTCGGATGGTGGCGGCTTTAACGACGCATTTCTATTTGCGATATTTCACCCAAAATCAAACCTCTTATGGATATTATAGTTGATTAATCGTGATTTTAAGTTTTCGTGACTGCAGGGATCCATACTCTTTGGTTCTTTCGGCAAAGTCACGTAGGTATCCAATTAAATAAATTAAATCACGACGTTTCGATTGCAACACAAGCAATCATCATCCCTGGCTCTCAGCCTCCCACTTCCAGCCCCGCCCACTTTCTTCCGTCCAGCTTCACGTCCCTCTCCAAGCGTCCACGCAACGCCCCCCCCCCTCTCTCCCCCCACCCCCCTCTCCCCCCCCCCCCCTCTCTCCCCCCACCCCCCTCTCTCTCCCCCCCTCTCTCTCCCCCCACCCCCCTCTCTCTCCCCCCCTCTCTCTCCCCCCACCCCCCTCTCTCTCCCCCCCTCTCTCTCCCCCCACCTCCCTCTCTCTCCCCCCACCCCCCTCTCTCTCCCCCCACCCCCTCTCTCTCCCCCCACCTCCCTCTCTCTCCCCCCACCCCCCCCCCTCTCTCCCCCCACCCCCCCTCACTCCCCCTGCCCCCCCTCTCTCTCCCCCCACCCCCTCTCTCTCCCCCCACCTCCCTCTCTCTCCCCCCACCCCCCTCTCTCTCCCCCCACCCCCTCTCTCTCCCCCACCCCCCTCTCTCTCCCCACCTAAACCCCCCCCTCTCTCTCCCCCCACCCCCCTCTCTCCCCCTAAACCCCCTTTCTCCCCCTACCCCCCTCTCTCTCCCCCCCCCTCTCCCCCCACCCCCCCTCTCTCTCCCCCTGCCCCCCCTCTCTCTCCCCCCACCCCCCTCTTTCTCCCCCCACCCCCTCTCTCTCTCCACCCCCCCTCTCTCCCCCCACCCCTCTCTCTCCCCCTAACCCCCCTCTCTCTCCCCCCCTCTCCCCCCACCCCTCCCCCTCTCTCTCCCCCCACCCCCCCTCTCTCTCACCACCCCCCCTCTCTCTCCCCCACCCCCCCTCTCTACCCCTTACCCCTCCCCCCTCTCTCTCCCCCCACCCCCCCTCTCTCTCCCCCCTTGCCCCTCCCCCCTCTGACCTATATAACCTCTTACTACGGCATCTCTCTCCCACTTCTTGCTGTGGTTTTCCCACCTGATGACGATTGCTTGTGCTGCAATCGAAACGTCGTGATTTAATTTATTTTATTTTATACCTACGTGAATTTACCGAAAGAACCAAAGAGTATTGATTAATCGTGGTTTATGTAATATATTGGACTCCTTTATGATCGTACGTTTACGTGTATGTACACACACATCAATAACTGATTGATAGAATTAAAATGCAGATGGGAATGTACATTAAGTTGATAGATGATGATTACGATAATGACGATGTTTTAATAATTAAGTTGGTGTGTTAGACGAAACATTACACTATTGATAATGTATTTAAAGCTGCTGATGATGACTTCAATGCTATCGCCACAATCGTTGATACATATGGCAACATTATATAGATGCTGTGAAGGAGGAGGACCAATGTTTAACTAACAGATATTAATTATGAGGAATATGATTGTGTTGGAAATTATGGATGACTAATAGAAAGATGATAATGTGCAATAACTCGCGTTGATGATTTCGGTATATATGTAATTGAAAAATGATCGTGATAATGATGACGATTGTGGTGTTTGTAATGAAGGATTTTCCCGGGGCTCAGGGCACCCGAAGTCGACAGCGAAGCACCATACAGTGAGGGAAAAAAGTATTTGATCCCCTGCTGATTTTGTACGTTTGCCCACTGACAAAGAAATTATCAGTCTATAATTTTAATGGTAGGTATATTTGAACAGTGAGAGACAGAATAACAACAACATAAATCCAGAAAAATGCATGTCAAAAATGTTATAAATTGATTTGCATTTTAATTAGGGAAATAAGTATTTGACCCCCTCTCAATCAGAAAGATTTCTGGCTCCCAGGTGTCTTTTATACAGGTAACGAGCTGAGATTAGGAACACACTCTTAAAGGGAGTGCTCCTAATCTCAGCTTGTTACCTGTATAAAAGGCACCTGTCCACAGAAGCAATCAATCAATCAGATTCCAAACTCTCCACCATGGCCAAGACCAAAGAGCTCTCCAAGGATGTCAGGGACAAGATTGTAGACCTACACAAGGCTGGAATGGGCTACAAGACCATTGCCAAGCAGCTTGGTGAGAAGGTGACAGCAGTTGGTGTGATTATTCGCAAATGGAAAAAACACAAAAGAACTGTCAATCTCCCTCGGCCTGGGGCTCCATGCAAGATCTCACCTCGTGGAGTTGCAATGATCATGAGGACGGTGAGGAATCAGCCCAGAACTACACGGGAGGATCTTGTCAATGATCTCAAGGCAGCTGGGACCATAGTCACCAAGAAAGCAATTGGTAACACACTACACCGTGAAGGACTGAAATCCTACAGTGCCCGCAAGGTCCCCCTGCTCAAGAAAGCATATATACATGCCCGTCTGAAGTTTGCCAATGAACATCTGAATGATTCAGAGGACAACTGGGTGGAAGTGTTGTGGTCAGATGAGACCAAAATTGAGCTCTTCGGCATGAACTCAACTCGCCGTGTTTGGAGGAGGAGGAATCCTGCCTATGACCCCAAGAACACCATCCCCACCGTCAAACATGGAGGTGGAAACATTATGCTTGGGGGTGTTTTTCTGCTAAGGGGACAAGACAACTTCACCGCATCAAAGGGACGATGGACGGGGGCATGTACCGTAAAATCTTGGGTGAGAACCTCCTTCCCTCAGCCAGGGCATTGAAAATGGGTCGTGGATGGGTATTCCAGCATGACAATGACCCAAAACACACGGCTAAGGCAACAAAGGAGTGGCACATTAAGGTCCTGGAGTGGCCTAGCCAGTCTCCAGACCTTAATCCCATAGAAAATCTGTGGAGGGAGCTGAAGGTTCGAGTTGCCAAACGTCAGCCTCGAAACCTTAATGGCTTGAAGAAGATCTGCAAAGAGGAGTGGGACAAAATCCCTCCTGAGATATGTGCAAACCTGGTGGCCAACTACAAGAAACGTCTGACCTCTGTGATTGCCAACAAGGGTTTTGCCTCCAAGTACTAAGTCATGTTTTGCAGAGGGGTCAAATACTTATTTCCCTCATGAAAATGATAAAGCAATTTATAACATTTTTGACATGCATTTTTCTGGATTTATGTTGTTGTTATTCTGTCTCTCACTGTTCAAATAAACCTACCATTAAAATTATAGACTGATCATTTCTTTGTCAGTGGGCAAACGTACAAAATCAGCAGGGGATCAAATACTTTTTTCCCTCACTGTACACAATGCCCCCCAATCGTCGACGCTATCGAGCAATGCAGTCCGCACATCGTTAACCATCTCGAGAAATGCTCCATACAGTCCGCACAACATAAACAATACCGATCAGTGCACTCCACAGTACTTACAAAAACACACAATCCCGATAATGCACCGTATACACTAAGCAAAGAATCGGCGATCCCGAAAATGCACAAACAAAACCCCGATATGGTAGTAGTATAGGAGTAGTAATGCTGCAGCGTTGGCAGAAAGTAATTTCCGCTTGTTGCGGTCACGATGAGATGATACGGGCGACGCGAACAACGCAAAATGCGTTGGCAGTCATCTCCAGCGACAGCCCTGAGCCGTTGCTGATAATTCCACGTTCCCGTGACAGGACCTGGTGTTGTCCGTGAGACCACCGATGCTGTGGTCATCCGGTGCGCGTCTGAGATGGGGGGGGGGGGCAGCGGCCGCGGGGAGTTTTGACGTTCGCACGCTGCCGTGAGCGGTGGTGCAGTGGTTAGGGCACTGCGCTCTGAGCCCGGCGATCCGAGTTCGATTCCCGGCCGCGGCCGACTAACGTCTCGTGGCGAGTGACAGCTGCGGTGGTCACGTGGCCTCTCCCCTGCACCAATTGGCACAAAGCAGCGTGGTCAGGAATCGTCAAACAGCCCCCGTGGCCAACGTGGCACGCCGAGGCCTTCATCCAGCAGTGGATTTTCACAGGGGTGCACATTACACAACATACGCCTGTAAGCTCCAAATACATTCACACACGGAGGCTTTCAGTTTACGGTATTAACCCTAAAAGGTTGGTGATGTTGATGATGATGGTGTTGGATGATGATGTTGGCTTATGATTGATGATGTTGGATGATGATGGATGATGTTGGGTGAAATTGGATGATGATTGATAATGTTGGATGATGATTGATGTTGATAGATGATGATGATGATATTGATGATGTTTGAATGATGATGGATGATGATTATGATGGCTCACGACGAATCCGAGTCGATCCCCCATGGAGCTCGCAACCCTCCCGACCGTGACTCGATCGCTCTGCCACGGTTCGTCCGGGGCCGGGTGATGAAACCCCGAGGATGACCAAATGCGAGGCGAGGGGCTTCCTGCCGCATTTAGCCACAGGAATCCGTTCCCCTGCTGCTGCCACATCTGGAGCTCATTGAGCCCGTGGAATGTCAGGAATTCGGCCGTCAGCAGATTGGCAAAGTGCTTGGGCTCGTTTCAGGCACGCACCCCCACGGTATACCCCCGGGATATTCATACGAGGTGTTCAGCGGCGGCTTCTGGCGAGCTTCACGAGCTTTGTTCAATTCACACAACAAGATTCGACCGGCTGGTGGGCACCTCGCTTGGACCACTTGACCCCGCAGTCGGAATGTCACTCGTTGGAGACCCGGTCGGGGGTGAGAACCCTCTCTGTGCCGCTCAGAGGGCCCAGAGTTCTCCCGATTGAGGCCTCCGTCGCGAATAAATCCATAACAGAGGTTATTTTTGGGTGAGATCGCGTAAATATATCAATGTTGCGTCGTTAAACCCGCCACCACCCAACATAGCCAATTAGTAAGGCTTGTCACGTAAACAGAACGTGCGAATTCGTTACTAGTGTAGTGCAAGAACGGCGGCTGGTGGCCAGCAGCGGCAACTGTGGTGGAGAAACATTACGCACGCCGGTGAGCATACACACGGCTGTGTCGGCAGGGCGGAGCAACTGGGGCAAGGGTCATGGGGGGCCCTCTCTGGAAGCCCCTGGAACCTGCTCGCGGGTTCGAGAAGGGAGGCGCGGCCAGGGCGGAGCCAGGTCGCGCTGGTAGCATAAATGGCTGCTGATGTAGATGCAGAGCAACAGCTACAATTTCACATTCAGGGTGGTCAAGTTCAGACAACCGCGTCACTAGCAGTAGCTGAGTAGTGTATCGTCGCTGTGATGACGTCTCCTTCGTATTTGTGGATCGGAGCATTGCGTCTTTGTACGTTGTGTGGTTTGGATTAACACAGTTTCACACTAATGGAGAGTTTTTTTTTTAAAAAAATGCATCTGTGCATCAGGTATCATCCGCATCTACTGCCATGGTTTGTGCAGCGGATGCGGTTTAGGGTAGCTTCAGTGCAAGGTGAAAACCAGAGATCGTCTGCGTTGGGTCCTTCACAAGGCGTTTGTGAGTTCTTTGCAACTCCATTCAGCGCTCCGAGCTTCATCGGGGTTGAACTCACATCTTCTTTGTTTTTTTCGGTAAAGTCACATAGACTTTACCGAAAGAACCAAAGAAGATGAATCCTTGCAGTCACGAAAGCTTTTAATCGAAATTGAACTCACATCGTCGATAATATTGCTAGAATTCAGAATGCTAGAATAGTTTTTGTTGTAAGCATGCACAACTTTTGTAACACGTCGTTGCCACTGGTGTCTACTGGCAGATTCACCCTTTGGCCGTCTTTCGTATGATGGGGGAAGCCCACAATGGGACGTGGAGTTTGGAGATTCGCTCCACTAGTGGCTTCGAACGAAGCCAGGCGCATGCATGAAGTGCCTCTTGCAACGGATGCCAGTGGGGAGGTTGACGAGACGCGTGCCTTGCTAACGAAGAGCTCCGTAACACAATGAAGTAACCCGCTGACTTGTATGAATTCTGCTTGTTCTTCTGGGTGGAATTTCCTTCGCACCGTACGTCGCCAACCGTGGTTAATCGGAGGTGCGGGTGGCGGGGAGGACGACTAACTAAACACGCACAAAAGCACTTCAAAATAAATTAGTTTTCAATCAATGTGCCCGTTATAGCCAGCGCAGAGTTGTACATTTAGATTACATTTGCGAGTTTCGTTTCGGCTAATCGACTGCACTGAAAACAAACAGAGCACAAGCGGCGCTGGATAAAAACACTGCAACGAATGACGACGGACGGAATGTCGAAAATGAAACTGAAAAAAGAATCGACGCTGTCTCAAATCAATCCTCGAACTCATTCGTGGCCCCTTCGATTGTGACGATTCATAATCACCATCATCATCACCATCATCACCATCATCATCAAATCTCCACGAGGGAAATCGCCAAACACGCAAGAAAAAAGCGCTTGTCACAAATGAACCACAATACCTTGCTGATCTCGTCACGTACTGTATATACTACACTATACACTACACTGCAATGCACTACGATATATACTACACAATACACTACACTTGTATACACTACTATGCACTACACAGTATACTACACTATCCACTACACTTTTATACACTAAACTATCATGCACTACACTACACTTTTATACACTAGTATACACTACAAACTATAATAAACTATACACTACTATACACGACACCACTATACGAGATTGAAAACTAATGTCTTTAGAACTGCTTTTTGTTTTTAGTTTGTTGTCCTTCCCCCGCACCTCCGATGAGCGCGGTTGTCTACGTGTGGTGCAAAAAAAGTTCACCGTACAGACATCATCTGGTGAGACCGCTGTGTTGGCAGTGAGGCACAAACACAAATAACTAACAGAGAGCACGGCACGTTCGTCAATGACACTGTGGCCTTAAAATAATATATATAAAATAATATATATATAAAATTTTGACATTTTCAGCAACGGCCCTTTCTCAGAGCACATTATTTATATAAAATGTACAACTTCTTAAAGAAGAATTGTGAATAATAATATTGATTCATTTCAAGGCCGTAGCCATGGAGTCAACATTGGGGGAGACCAAATCTTCCAGGGTGTCTGGGGGTCCCAACCCAGAAAAAAATATCTAAATTTGAAAACTAATTTTCTGCCTAAAATATAAAACACATTCACTAACAAATGGGATGGACTTTTTATTTATCTTTACAATAATGTCTAAGAGTGTATTGTATTACATTGCTCTGTTTTTACTTTTTTTTTACCATTTCTTGATTCATTGTATATAATGGCAGAGATTAGGGATTAATAAAGTACAACCATAACCACAATCATATAAACAGAAATCTATGCATTGTTACATGACGATAAGTCCAGATATTGTGGCCAAGGTTTAGCAAATGTTGTTTTTATTTACATAGCATAGCAATTATTTTTTTCTAGCAATATATTGGGGGGGGGGGGCATTTTGAGCATATTTGAATATGGGGGGGGGGGTGTCGTCCCCCCCCCCCATATATATAATTACGGCCTTGATTCATTTATTTCCAATAAAGTAGGGCCACTGCATTAAAGTTACCGATTAAATAATAGTTTTATTTTAAGGCCACGGTGTTATTAAAGATAATCATAATCTCGACTTATAAGGTGCACGCTATTCGTTTCTAATCGCGACAACAACTCAGAGGGGTGAGGAATCACAGCAGGGGGGACGCGGCGAGCCAGCACCAACAATTGCCCCGTCTCTGCGGTCCTCTGTGTATGGAGGTGTTATCGGCCAATTCATGAGTGTGTTGTGTACGTTTTGGGAGGAAACCGGTGAACTCGGAGAATACCCACGCATGCGAGAGGGCAACACTCTATCCCATACAACACTCTATCCTACACAACACTCTATCCTATACAACACTCTATCCCATACAACACTCTAATATCCCATACAACACTCCTCTATCCCATACAACACTATCCTACACAACACTCTATCCCATACAACACTTTACTATCCCATTCAACACTCTATCCCATACAACACTCCTCTATCCCATACAATACTCTATCCTACACAACACTCTATCCTATACAACACTCTATCCCATACAACACTCTACTATCCCATACAACACTCTATCCCATACAACACTATTCTATCCCATACAATACTCTATCCCATACAACACTCTACTATCCCATTCAACACTCTATCCATACAACACTCTTCTATCCCATACAACACTCTATCCCATACAATACTCTATCCCATACAACATTCTACTATCCCATACAACACTCTATCCCATACAACACCCTTCTATCCCATACAACACTATCCCAGACAGACCGAACAGGTGAGGTCCAGTTTTTGCTCTCCCACTTTCTCTTGGAGAGCCAGGATATAGCCACCTCATTGCCACCCACGGGAAGGGAGTTTCACATCTGTGGGCGATCCACCAACAGGCAGCCACGTGCGTGGCCACAGCCACCACGAGGTTTGTGTTTGTTTGTAGAGAGCTTAAACTTCACTTAAACTGTCTAAGAGTCCATAAAGACCGAAATCTCTCCTTCACGGGAGACCTGGCAAAAGATAAATGACGTATACAGAATGTATATTTATTGAAAAGTAATAAGTAAAAACAACAACGAAATAGAATCGCAAATAATCACACCAATACCAAACGAACAACTTTGTGTTTGCGTCAGGCGCACGTAAATTAGCTACACAAATCTTGGCACGAAAATTAATAATAATTATAACAATTCACACTTGTAAAACACTTGTTCATCCGGAGGTCCCAAAGTTGCGGACAGAGCTAAAACCCCCCGAAATAAAGCGTGTCAATTAAAAAACAGTAAAAACCTTTACAGCAGCACGCGGGCTCGCGTTCAGAACGCCGTAACAAATAAATAACAAAAATAAAAATACCCCAAGGGTCAAACATGTAATTAATTATCTAAGGAAGAGAAAGGGCTCTGGAAGAGCAGACGCCTCTTGACGTGGGATATGAATCGGCCGAGAGACACCGAGGGCAACGAATGTGAGCAGCGGGAATTCTTTCCGGATCATCATCATAACACCACTGGTCATTTGCAACACGCACAATGTCCACCTGCACCGAGGCAGCGACTCCGAGGCGCGGAGCCCAGCTCAGAAATACGTTCAGTAAAAGTGAAATAATAAAAAAAAAATATGCTGCGTTTGAGAAGGCACCTAAGAACAGTAATTTTGCTGGCGCAGCCACCTGATGACGGAGGCTTTGTGTTGCCTTCGAAACGTCGTGATTTAATTGAGTTGTTTTCATTTTTGTTTCATTTAATTTATTTTTATGTACTTATTTATTTCTACCTGCGTGACTTTACCGAGAGAACCAAAGAGTATGGATCCTTGCAGTCACGAAAACTTCAAATCTGGAATGAAGGCGCTTAAAGGCGGGTAAGAAGTCGAGCGCTGCGAATGTGGATTGGGTGGTGTGATGGTGTTGTGGGGGGCTGGTGTTCCAGGTGGAGTGGGGGGGCCGCGACAAACGGCGCGTGGCGATCGCGGTCATCACGTTGGGTTCTTCGCCCTCCTGTGCCAACAACGCAGCAGCAGCAGCAGAGCCGCGGGTCTCGCCTCGTGTCGTGTCAAATAGCCGGGCGACCGGCTGAACGGGCACCCATCATGCGCGCGCGTGAACAAATCGACGTGTCAAGAAGAAGAGGAAGAGGAAAATACAATAAAATACAACACACACACTCGACGCGAACCCCCCGACCATGGATGACGATTCGAAACGCTGAGATAAGCGCGACGCCGAGCGCGTGTGATGAGTGATGAGTGATGAATCATACATTTTTATTTCGAATTGTGAATGTCGTGGATTCAACTCTCATTGATGTCAAACCGTGCGGTTTACCGGTGTTCTTGCGCGAGTCGCCAACTGTTGTTCACTCATTATCCCTTGTCTATGTGCTCTGAAGAAGAGTCATTGCCTGAAACGTCGCCTGTTATATATTTGTATAAGAGAGAATGAGTGAACAACCCACACGGCTTACCCCGTATTCTCGTACAGGGAAATAGAGTTTTCTCCCTTGTGATGGGACTTTGTAGGATGAACGTTGAGATTTATAAGGGCACGGGGTGACCAATTAGGTCTGAATTGATCTGTAATAAGGTAGGGCACTGATCATTGACAGGTATGAACTCTCCAACACACCCGGTGTGCTGAAGTAGTAACTAATTGGCACTTTATTATTTACGTGACAAACCTTACTGATTGGCTGTGTCGGGTAGTAGCGGGTTAACGACACATTTATGTTTATGCGATTTAACCCAACAAACCCCCCTACCCCACCCACTCTCTCTTGTGATGTTGGCTCAGACACCCGCATTGCAAAATATGCAGTTCGAGAGAGAGACTTTTTGACTTTTTAAACAACTTTTATTGCCGCCAGCAGCAAAAGCGCTGGAGGCGATTTCGATATGAAATACACAAAGTCACCAGCAAACACAAATGAAAATAAACGTTACAAATCCACGCGCTGTGGCGCTAAAAAGCACCGCGCACAACACGAAAGAAAAGTCACGTGGTGGTGGTCATCGCGCACGCCACGTTGACGAGCGAGCGCTTCAGAAGGTGAACACGTGGGGGGTGCCGTCCACGCTGGTACAGAGAGGGGCTTGTCCGGCTCCCCAGCGTTCGAAGAAGACGTGCACATCACCGACACGTGTGTGTGGTACATGGCGTGCTCCAGCCGGAGCCGCGCCTTAAGCAGGCCTCTGAACACTGGAAGCACAGAGCAGCCGTCAGTGTCACCTTTATTATTTTATTTCCATTCTACGTGACTTTACCGAAAGAACCAAGAAGAAAATAATCTTCCAGCATCTTTTTTCTCGTTCTGTACACCGCCATCTTCGCCTGAGCACAGGCGAAGTTGGCGAGGTCATGGCGCTTGTTAGCCAGGTAAGGCACCTCATATACGAAGCTGCTGTTGTAGAAGGGTACCCCTAGTTTCCTGAAGATGTCCCCCAAAAGGTGGAACATTGGTTTGAGCCGCTGGCAGCGTAAGTACTGGTGGGGCAGATCCTCCCCGGCACCGCAGGAAATGCACAAATCTGTTACCCCCGACGAGATTCGGCTGAGCCACACGGCCGATGGCAACGTGCAGTGTGCCAACCTCCACTGGAGGTCACCGCAGCGTTTGGCTACGGGAGACTTTGTACATTTGTTTCCACTGAGGGGCGGCCGCAATGAGGGGGAGAGAAATGGTCTCTCCATTTTGTGTTGTCCGGCAGGTCGGCCAGGTCCCGGGAATGCAGCGCCTTGACACAGCCACGTGTAGAGCGCCGTGTTTGGGGCACTCTTCAGGGGCACGTTCCTGCAGCCTCGGAGCTTCAGTAGCTTGCCGGAGTCGCTGTGGCCGGGGGGCTGCGCGCAGGAGAAGCACAACTCCGGGAGAGAGCTCAGCAGGGGGCCGCCTCTGTTATTCTCCGTCAAGGAGCTTAAACCATCATCACCAACTCGGGCCATCCTCGCAGAAGCAGCAGCAGCGTCTTCTGGCTGAGCCATCGAACAAAGACGCTGGTCATCGCATCGCGCGCTTTCAGATGCACTTCTGCGGCCGTCTGGAACGCTCTTCCTTGCGATATTAGGAAGCCACTGGAGCTATGCACTCTGTGCGAGTCTATGGGCCTCTGGTGTGAGTCTATTGGCCTCTGTGTGAGTCTATGGGCCTCTGGTGTGAGTCTATCGGCCTCTGGTGTGAGTCTATTGGTCTCTGTGTGAGTATATGGGCCTCTGTGTGAGTCTATAGGCCTCTGTGTGAGTCTATGGGCCTCTGTGTGAGTCTATGGGCTTCTGTGTGAGTCTATGGCCTCTGTGTGAGTCTTTGGGTCTCTGTGTGAGTCTATGGGCCTCTGTGTGAGTCTATCGGTCTCTGTGTGAGTCTATGGGCCTCTGTGTGAGTCTATGGGCCTCTGTGTGAATTAATGGGTCTCTGTGTGAGTCTATGGCCCTCTGTGTGAGTCTATTGGTCTCTGTGTGAGTCTGTGGGTCTCTGTGTGAGTCTATGGGCCTCTGTGTGAGTCTATGGGCCTCTGGTGTGAGTCTATGGGCCTCTGTGTGAGTCTATGGGTCTCTGTGTGAGTCTATGGGCCTCTGGTGTGAGTCTATTGGTCTCTGTGTGAGTATATGGGCCTCTGTGTGAGTCTATGGGCCTCTGTGTGAGTCTATGGGCTTCTGTGTGAGTCTATGGCCTCTGCGTGAGTCTATGGGTCTCTGCGTGAGTCTATGGGCCTCTGTGTGAGTCTATCGGTCTCTGTGTGAGTCTATGGGCCTCTGTATGAGTTAATGGGTCTCTGTGTGAGTCTATGGGCCTCTGTGTGAGTATATGGGTCTCTGTGTGAGTCTATGGGCCTCTGGTGTGAGTCTATGGGCCTCTGTGTGAGTCTATGGGCCTCTGGTGTGAGTCTATGGGCCTCTGTGTGAGTCTATTGGCCTCTGTGTGAGTATATGAGTCTCTGTGTGAGTCTATGGGTCTCTGTGTGAGTCTATGGGCCTCTGTGTGAGTCTATGGGTCTCTGTGTGAGTCTATGGGTCTCTGTGTGAGTCTATGGGCCTCTGTGTGAGTCTATTGGCCTCTGTGTGAGTCTATGGGCCTCTGTGTGAGTCTATGAGTCTCTGTGTGAGTCTAAGGGCCTCTGGTGTGAGTCTATTGGCCTCTGTGTGAGTCTATGGGTATCTGTGCGAGTATATGGGTCTCTGTGTGAGTCTATGGGTCTCTGGTGTGAGTCTATGGCCCTCTGGTGTGAGTCTATGGGTCTCCTCTACCCTTTCCTAACCCCTAAGTCCCCTCTGTCATAGTTGACGACACCTCGCTGATCTCGTCAAGGAGCATGAACCATCATCACGCGACCTCTCCCGCTCATCCTCGCAGCAGCAGCGGCTTTGGCTGGCCGTCGAACTGCATCATGCGGCGCTTTCAGGTGCGCTTCAGCGGCCGTCTGGAACGCTCTTCCTTCCGACATCCGGAAGCCACTGCTTTTTGTGTTTAGGTTATTGTCCTTCCCCCGCACCTCCAACTAGCACGGTTGGCTATACGTACGGTGCGAAAGAAGTTCAACACACATGCATTCGGCTTTGTTGTTCTCCACGCAGCAGGCAACACTGGGTGATAACTGCAGCCGCCACAAGATACACGCGACACGCTTACGGATGGGAGAAGGGATCCGAACTCGCGAGTACCTACTAAATAAAATAAAACTCAACGGACCCCCCTTGCATGCGTGACGTCATGTGTTCGCGTTCGCCGGTTACCCTTGGCAACCGCATTGTTGACGATCCATGAGTTTAGACAGGCCTCTCATATAGCTCTCGGTTACCACGTGGGTTCAAACGTCATCGTAGTTATTATTTTATATTGGCAAATGACCACACCTACACCCCCCCCCCCCCCCTGGGACATTGCCACTGGATTAGGGCATAATTCACGAGGTCTGTAAGTGCAAGCGGTGTTTGCGAACTCCTATTAAAGCTGGAACACCACGCGATGGGGCAGTGTGGCCAGCTCAGACATGGGCAAAGTACGGCCCGTTGGGCTTTTTAATCCGGCCCGCCAAACTTGTCCAACTATTATTATTAAATTAAATTTTACCTTTCTCCTGTAATGCCCACATTTCCCCATTAGATGGTGCACTTTGACCGGGAGTTACGACATTATTTTGTATTGTTCATGTTCGTGCAATTTGTTAAATTTCCTTGCAAATAAATGCTTTGCTACCTGTTAAAGGCCAAATCCCTTCATGTAATGATTTTTACATGTCATTTATATTAGTTCACACAAACACTCCATCCATCTGTTCCTGGCCCGGCCCCTCTGTCAGATTTTAGAACCCATTGTGGCCCGCGAGTGAAAACATTTTCCCACCCCTGCGCCAGCTCCACGGGATGCACTCAGCTGCCTTTGTCTTTCCAGCGCTCATGTTGTGGACCACACGCTGCACAAATAACTCATTGATGGCCGAGTTGACCTAGTGGAGACACAGGCTGCATTCAGATTACATCGTCCGCTGGTGATGTCCGTCGTGATCATGCGCATCAGGGACGAGGGATTGAACCCAGGTCGTCAGGATTGGAGGTTGTCCACTCACAAAGAAAAACCTCAAATTGTCTCCATAACTCAATAAAGCTTCGTGGTGGCGCTTGTTATTCGTTGTTATCGGGTAGTTGTGGAAAAAAAACTCCACATTCCCATGGCAGGGTCCTACATCACAAAAATGTAACTTCCCACAATTTATTGACCCCCCCCCCCAAAAAAAACCCCAAAGAGACGGCGGCGTTGAGTCGACCCCTGACCGGGATTCGAATTCGCAACCCTTTGACCGAGTTAAGAGTTCGACGCGTGCGATTTTAACATCGAGACGCCGCGTCGGAAAGGCGGGGGGTGCTGAAGGGTGAGGACGCGAGGAGTCCGTCGCGGTCCTCACGGGAGGGGCTGCTGCTGCTGCTGTACGCGGGGACACCGCCGAGCTGCGGTTCGCGCGCGAGCAGGCCGGATTCCACGCCGAGCTCGCCGCTGAACCTCAAAACACACATACTGGGGCGACCTTGAAGCGCGACTTCTTTGCTACCGGGATGCCGGAAGACGTCCAAAATGTAATTTGGGGTGTGCGAGTGAATGGGCGCCTGGCGGTTCAGTCAGCGCCCCGTCACCGCCTGGGGGACGGGGCGGTTGCAGGGTGGCATGGGACCCCGACGTCCGTGTTGTGTCCATGGATGTGTGCGGATTCGGTTCGATCGCCGGTGTTGGTTGTGCATCCAACGCGTCGTGATCCGTGTTTTATTTTTCCCCCACCGGGCGGAATCCCTTCATCCGCACTGCCCAAGGGCCGGGTGGCTGATGTGTCCGACGAGCTGGGGCGTGTGTCTGCGGACGTTGTGCTTCAGGGCTTTTCGGCTTTTCCGCCCACAGGATCCCAGCACCGGGTACCCTGGGAGTCGCCGATTGCGCCGACCGGACGTGGATTGGGGAGAGTGGAACAGCCGTCACCCACTCCTGCTTCTTTGTACAGAGCCCCATTAGACCCGTCGATATTCTTCACCCACAATGACATTAAGTCTGACACTTTCTCAAATTGCGTCCTCATAATATCTAATGGGAATCACTTTCAGATCGAATTAACATCCTAACACATGAACATTACTTCTCCTCAGTAACAATATTCGCCAAAAATATATATTTCTATTAGTGTAATATTATAAATCAATCAACATTTCATCGGTTTATATGAGCATATAGCACGCATTTGTAGCGGACACTCCTCTCACCAACCCTCTGAGGCAGGCAAGGGTTCCAATCCTATTATTCCACACAGTTCCCTCTTTCATCCACAGCTCCCTCTTCATCCACAGCTATCCTGCTCATCCACAGCCCCCCCCCCCCCTTCATCCACAGCTCTCCAGTTCATCCATAGTTCCCTCAATCCACAACTCTCTCCTCCTCTTTGGGTCTTGTTCATCCCCAGCTCTCCCCCATTCATCCACAGCTCTCTCTCCCGTCACTCCTCTGACATCACCTCTTATCAGCACGGTCCCCTCTCCCATTCCATCCCCTTCCCCTCATCCATTTCATCGGTGGCGAGATGTTAACTACCTCACCTGCTATATAGGTCGAGGGTTTGATCCCGACTCTGACACCTCTCTGTGAAGTTTGCGTGTTCTCCCCGTGGTTGCGGGGATGTTTCTCCGAGTCCTCTGGCTTTTCCCTCCACATTTATAAACAAGTGTCTAGAGTTGATTTGAAGCTTTCGTGACTGCAGGAATCCATACTCTCTGGTTCTTTCAGTAAAGTCACGTAGGTAGAAAATTAAATAAATCACAACACAGGCGGAAAAAAATATATCCAGCAGTGGAACTGCTGGATGTTATATTTAATATTTTATACCCACGTGACTTTACCGAAAGAACCAAAGAGTGAGTGTTTAGAGTATTTGGTTGCTCTACATATATACACAGAAGCCATTTCGTTGAGCTATCATTTAAGTCCAGGTCGCTTCTGAAAACGAAGCGAATAGCTCCATGAGCCTTACCTGGTAAAATAAAATGTTTATTGGTGATTTGCTTAACTTTACCTTGTCTTTACACTCCAATTGTGACCCGCCCCTACTGGACATCTGTGAAAGAGAGCTTCATAGCTCATTGGAATCTTACAGTATAAATAAATTCAGATTCTAATATCAACATGATCATTACAATAACTTGGGTTACACATCCCATTTCGCCACATTGTGGAAAATGTGGAAAATTGTCTTTGCTGGTTCAGAACACATCGCTAAAGATAAACCAACTGTTCTGTTGTTGTTCCTGAGCATGAATATGTTTTAGATGAAGGGATGTTTGTGCCTTTACCAAGGGGTGAATTGCTCTTCGATTTAAGGGTTTTAGAGGGCATCGCCGATCGCCAAGTCATTGCCGGCGTCTCCCTTGTTGGGATTTATGCTTCGTGGCAAAAGGCTCGTGCACCGAGCCACTTAAACGCGACGCTGAGTATTTATTGTTCATGGCAGCAAACCAAAGCACCCGGATTAAAAGCCACACAAGGGAAACATGTCAAACTCGGCACTGCAAGGTCAGAAATCTACGTTGCGTAGCATCTACTCCTGGCATCTTCTCATTGTACTTCATGTGTCTGAGATATATAGCGACACGTCACTCATCCCTGTGCGGTCCACCTACCCTGCCACGTCACTGGATTACAGATATACATCATCACCACCACAGTGAAAGTGAATTTAAGGTCAACGAAGTGGTCATCAGTAGCCCTGAGCCAGGTGTGGAAATTCCACATTCCTATGGTAAAGGGTCCATCTCTTCCATAACCAACCGGTGTCGACTTGCTAGCCAACGATATTCATGTTACCACTGATTCTTCACAAGTGGGAAGATGCCTCGGTGGTGTAATGGTTGCACAATGGACTTGAAATGCAGACATCGCCAGGTTTTATTTTTATTCAATCTCCCGTGGGACACTGGACAAACGGCGAATTCTCTCCCAGCGTTTGTGAACGCCATCGTCACCTGACCGATGCCAAGGATGGCCCAGGGGTCTGCGACCCCCTCGGAGCATGCGACAACCCGCAGCCCGTGGACGGCACTGAGGCTGCGAGGAGATCTCCCGGGGGGCAGGGGGCATCGGTCAACTCGAGAGGGATCTGGCAGAAGGCAGCGGCGACAACGGCAGTGCCACGCAGGGCCAGCTGCCACTGGAGGTGCCCTTCGAAAGTTTAAGCAAGAATTATCGAAACGTGCTCGTAGCTGCTGAGGCATATACAGCAATTGCCCTCTAAATGCAAGGAGTTATGAATATCATCATGATTATTTTTCGATTTAAAGCTTTCGTGACTGCAAGGATTCATCTTCTTTGGTTCTTTCGGTAAGGTCACGTAGAATGAGAATAAAATAACACAATAAAATTCTCACGACGTTTCGGCCACAACGCAAGCGGCCGTCTTCAGACAGAGCTCTGTCATCCCGAAAGGTCTGTACCTTTCACCTGAAGACGGCCGCTTACGTTGTGGCCGAAACGTCGTGAGAATTGTATTGTGTTATTTTATTCTCATTCTACGTGACCTTACCGAAAGAACCAAAGAAGATCATGATTATTGTTTTGTCTATGAGTGACCGCTGTAACCGTGACCTTAAATTTCTACAACATATCACAAAGCAGTGGGCGTGGGACAATAATGTCAACACATTATCTTTAATAGTATTAAGGCATAAATTTTACAAAGTGCAAGAGAAATTTTAATATTAAAACTATACCCAAGTATGTAACAAACATTACATATATCCCTTAACCGCCCCACGATTCTCGATAGGAATACGTATGAAACCAACACGAAACATTACGTAGACTTTACAGTGTATAGGAATTTACTGTTCTGTCGATACAAATGTATATTCATAGTAATAACTTAAGCTTTGTGATGTCTGCATATTGGAGAAGTGCAAAACACACTAATTGTACTACATTTCAAAAAAAAGGTTTAGTTGATTAAAAATTATAAATACCTTTTAATGAAATACGCGTAACCGACCATCTGTAAAATGTACAGTTAAAACGGGGAGAACCATTTAAGATATATAAACTCTTAACTGGAAATAGATCGCTAAACTTAAACCATAGTACTAAGAAAATTACGGGAAAAAAACAATACGAGAGATTGTAGATATATATAAAAAAAGCTCTAATTATTAATGCGTTAAGAAATATCTCTCACAACGTGGCAAGGATATTATTTTTACTTTTCAGAAAAGCTCATTTATAATCCTTTAACCATTTCCTTTACAACAATGTTTACGCGTCAAAGAACGGTAACGAACTGCGCCACCTTACTCACGAAGGAGCTAATAATTACAGGGGTAAAATAAAGTATTAATGTATACTTTTGCTACCATATACAAAAGTGTAATAAATATGTCGTTATTACAATGTAACTGCATAGAGTTATCAGTGGTACGTCTCAAAAACTTTAACCGGCGTGACAGCGATACAGAGCAGGCAGCTGATGTGGTGGCGGCAGGCCTGCAGCGTTTTACCCAGCATGCCCCACTGGCGGATTTTCACCTCGGTGTGAGAGATACAGTATCGTCAACCATTCATAGTCTTATTGTGATTCACATTACACAGTCTTATTCCATCGGCGCGTCTCCCCGGACATTGCGCTACCCCCCGCCGCAATGGCATCGAATGGAAGATTCAACTGCTGATCGCTGTGTATTTGACATTGTTCATTAACCGCGTGACACCGTGGGGGGTTAGAGTGACCGCGTCGCCAATTAGGAGGATGCAGATTCAAATCCTGGTCTGGAGGGTCAAATCAATATCTCGGTGATAAAAAAAAACGAGCACCGCTTTGTGGCACGTCGCCAGTGGTAATTCTATGGAGAGAATGGCCTCCGCCATAGGAATGTAGAATTTCCACCACTGGCTCAGAAACACCAATGGAGTTGAGCGGCAACCCACGTGCGCATTTGAAGAGATAATTTTGTTGTTGCAACAATGAATAAAATTACAAATAGTGGAATGGCATGGGATCCGTTTGATTGCCAAAGTTGGACAAGCTTTCTTAAATTCAAATCCTCACTCCTCTCCGCGGTCAGCATTCCTAAGTTTACAAATGTACTTCCACATGCAATTATTGCAATATCATATGTACGTTAATTTGATTTCAAAAGATTGCCAATCTTGGAAGATGGAACCAAAGATCAACACCAACATCGGGTCTTACATGCAGCTGGCATTACTGTTTTCCCACAATGTCATACCCACACACGCACACGTCACTCGTTTATCGCATTATTGAGCCGAGCGGAATGCGCTGTTAGCGAGCAGAATGTTCCTGGCACAACACGTGAGCAAAGGTGGTTTAGCAAGTACCGTGCCCGAGTGGTTTTATCTCCTGCAACGCTAATGCGTTCTCATTTGAGACCGAGTTGACCTCGGCGGTGCTCAGCATAAGGTCAGATATTACTTGCAACTGATGTCTTGCAGCGGTCAGGAAATGAGCTGCAATGCGACGATAATAAAATTTTCAAAGAAGTGGGCACAGCAGTCCAAGCACTGTGATGCGATCCTAGCAACTTGGGTTGGATTCCTGACCGTGAATAACAGCATCGGCAAGTGTTACCAAGACCAGTCCAAAGCCTCCGTGAGGTTGACTCGTGCTCAAGTGAGAACCGGATTCGGGGAGTGAACATCAGCACCAGTGGGACAGAGATGGCCAAGTGTGGTTCTGGCCATGCCACTCCTCCGTCTGCCACTCCTGCCTTAACAGGTGCTCGCTAACAGCACTCTAATCATCGTCTATGGGAGTCGATAAAGGTCTTTGGTCACCCATAAAAACAAATTCGTACGTCTTGTTATCCATTTCACCGATGTAACAAGCCCAGGCCAGATTCTGTTTTTTGAAATGCGAAATTAACACATCGCTAACTGCGTAGTCATCAGTCGCATGCCATCAGCGAACAGCTGAACAAAACATTGAGGTGGCACGAAAGGGAATTGAAGGTACAAACAACGTAGAACGGATTGGTCCATTGAGAATGGCCCAGTGAAAGATATTCCATCCTGCAGCCTGCAGCTGTTCCGTAGACGAATAATCCCATAGCACGTGTTGTATAGTGGGATTTCTGTATTTCCAAAGTCTTAGTTCGTGGGCTCAAGCAGAAATTGGTACCACATAAGGCAGCACAACTTTAGAAGTACCAATGTTTGTTATATGGCTAATAAGAGTGAATTATTCGATAACCTCCTTCAACATGAAATGTTTATCACATAATTCACTATTTTTGGCCACATTAAGAGATTAGAACCCACTATAGTGATGCCACTTCAAGCGGTACCAACGAATGAGATATCGGATCTGGGGGCTCACGGACTATATCTTGGGAAAATGCGTTTTAGTGATTGGGAACTACCCAGACCGCTGAAAGAAGGATGCAATACGTCCCACAGCGGCTCGTGTTTGTGAACGTGCGGTCAGGAACCGAGTTAAAACTGCACTCTAAAAACCCAACCATGTCGCCCTTCCAGTGCAGCAGAACCAAGTCGACAAAACGCGACATCCACACGGAGTGAAACCTGAGCTCGTGTCTAACACATTGAGGGGGGGGGGGTCAAAATACTTGCACCGTGTGAACAGGTTAAGAGAGAAGAATTCTAACGCGCGAACTGACAAAATTAATCCGGTGGATGAAAATGCAACAGAGCTATGGCGTCGAGCCCCCCCCCCCCCCCCCTTGATCCTTATTCACCAACAAAATAGCCGGCAGTAGTAGCAAGAGAAAAAAAAATTCAGGGCTGCACTTTTACAGATAGATAATAATTTAAAATGAAAATATTACGCCACACATTTACATGCACGTATTGAAAAGCTTCCATTAAATGCAGTTTTTTTTACAAAAAACTTAAATGTGAAATGGTTAAACGGAAAAAGAAATCTTCCGAGGTTTGTGAATGCTTACACAAATCTCAACGGGATCCTCACATCTTCGACAGGAAATTCTACTTCACAACGATGGCAAATTTACACACCACACTGGAACAACAATAAAAATTATAAATTGTTACTGTCAGAAAACCCTTCAACTTCCAAATGCCCTTTGCCTTTATAAAAACCCATTTAGAAGTTTAGGTTTGTTAAAATGATCTTTTTTGCTTTTTAGAGATAATCCCTGTCATAGGAATGTGGAATATACACCAACAGCTGAGGGCCACCAGCTGAAATAAAGGATTCACCATCATTTGAATAACGAATCGCTTTAACATGTCCTAAAATTTAAGCGTATAATTTGATCCTCAGTGAGATTTTCCTGTAAATCGTTGGAGTATTGTTTTCATACGCCGGTAATGTCATCGCTTTGTAAATGGGGTGGGTGCAGACCGTGCACAGATCACTGTCGGGCTCACAACCTGCCTGGGAATGAGGTGGGCCAGAAGGCAACAGCAGAGCAAGAGGGTTGGTGAACCATTTCATTTTTTTTGCGAATAATCTTCTAATTTTATGTGGCATTTATCTGCGTACCCATGTCTCTTCCCACTTGCTAAACACATTCTGTTAGGAATATGGCGAAAAAATGAGTCTACAACGTTTCGTTCAATTAATTCCACATTGCGTTTTTAACGAGCGGATGTTTGTTTGCAGTAAGCGCCATGGCTTAAGACACAACGACCCATTTAATAGAAGCTTTCCACTAAAACGCAACGTGCAAAGGGTCAAAATGTCATGCCACCGAACGAGCGAACAGGTCGGAGCACCATCATGCACGACCACACCACCCGCCACAAGCTTCGCTCCTACATATTCAGTTGCCTCGGCATCGCACACCCCAATACATACACCAGAGTTGGGGCCCACGTTGGGCCAATGTGGCTGGAACTGTTGACCCAACATTCCACGTTGACTGGGCCATAAGTCCGAAAGCTCCGGTCGGAATTACCGGGAATCGCCGGCCACATTTGAGCCGAGGCGAGGGCTGCTCTCTGCGCGGCTACCGAATTGAGAGACAACTCAGACCCGTGGGTGGGACCCCCCCTGGCGATCGCAAAGAGCGGCAGTCTGGCCACCACAAAACCCCAACGCAGCGTTCAAAAGTCAGCATCGACAGGTATTCCGCAAACACAACAAAACAGGGGACGAGGGAAAAAGGACCGTGGCCTGACATCGGAGGGGTGGTGCTATTCCGAAGTTACTTTCGTGACACTGCATTGGCAGTGGTACCAAAAAGCACAAATAACACAACCCATGTTCGTGAACAACACCGTGGCCTCAAAAGAAACCGGTGCCTACGATAGGTGGCCTGTTGGACGCCGGCCCTTCCTGCACTACGCGGAAGGGGCTACTGCCCAAAACATCACCAATTATATACTCCTGCTTTTAAGGCAGTGTTATTCACAGACGTAATTGAGTTTTTGCTATTATCAAGGGCGAATGGACAGATAAACGTACATTAATGTAATGCCAAACTGCATTTCAAGAGATTAACTGTACTCTACTGTATAATTTTTTTTTAAATGTACTTGTGAAAATCGCAGTGTTTTAACAGAGACGTTGAGAAATCCACAGACATCTGCAGAAAAAGAAGAGAAATCCCATCGTATGGTAATCTGGGCTAGACGGCATGACAGAGAGCTGGATCCCATTGCCGGCCACTCATCTCCACACACGCGAAGAGGGACCGCCTGCGACGGTTCCTGCGGCTGTGCTTGTCCCGCTGAAGAGGCCCGCCGACACGCGTGGAGTGATACCTCCGAACTCCGTGCCCAAATAACACGCGGCGCGGCCGGAACCGCATCAGAGATCCACCTTGTCTGATTACCAAAGGGGCGACGCGTGTGAAGTGAACGACCGGTTTAAAGGAGCGCAAAAAAAAACCGTTCTTCCAGGTGGAATTAAAATGTTGGGACGCTCAAGGAATGAGGATCACAGTCCGGCTTGCACTTCAAAAAACATGCACAAAAATATGAGGACATCATCAAGGACAAGCCACTGCAATCTTTGTCAGGCCACAAGAATTCTCCATCGCCCCGCTCCCACGCCGCCGCCCCGCTCCTACTTAAACATCACCGCAAACACTCAAGAAACACAAGGACACAAGGGGACGCTACGGCGCATGTCAAAGGTGAGAGGTCGCCAAGCGCGACCTCTCGCTCACAGTTCACTCGCGGGACCCTCGTATGGAACCGGAGGGGCCTGCTCGGTTGGAGGTGAAATCCGTGCGTGGGGGTGGGAGGAGGAGGGGGGCGACCGCGTTGTCGTCAAACGCTGGCGACCGTGCGAGATAAGGCGGGGCGCGTGGGGGCACAGCGACCCTAAGGTCACCGTCAGCCGTTGTTGGACATCGCGGCTCGTGCGGGAGCTCGCGCGCGGTGAAAGAAAACAGGTTGGTTTTTTTCGACATGCAAGGAAAACGAGGAATAGGTGCAAACGTGGTCCCCAAAGTTTAAGACAGAGGATAGATTAAAATGTTACGTGGTGGCTAAGCTACAATAAGGTTAAATTAAAGCAGCGGTTTTCATGTTAAGATTTTTTTTTTGGTATAAAAAATTATAATTACAATTTTGGTCGGTTGTTTCAAAACTACTTTTTTCGTCTGTTGTGATAGAAATTTGGCTTAAAAAAAAATTGTCACGTGCGTACATTTCAAATGCTATGTTTAAAACTGCCTTTCACATAAACACAACTTTCTCTTTTAACGTTATATAATATATATAATGTATGGCTGACTCTATAGAATGAGGTCAAGGCCAAACCAAACCTGACATCAAGGCCCGAGCAAGTTTTTAAAAAAAACATTCACACAATGCCACGAAAAAAGTTGGCATCAAGGATCTGTACAACAGTAACCGAAACATTTAAAAAAAAACGATTCTACAAAAAATTAAAATAAACGACAAGGGCATGGCACTACAAGGAAAATAAATATCGTGCAGAAGAATTACATACCACGGTGTGGGAATTTTGGTAAAAAATTGTCTCATCGCTGTTATACAAACCAACAATAAATCCCATTTGATTTTGGGAATTCGGCACAAGCACAATGAGACACGTGCCCCTCCCCCCCCACCCGCCCAATTCATCCGTCGGCATGAGGGGGGGCATCTTCCGTTTGGCAGAAGAACCGTGATGCCGTGCCCGTTTTGCACGCGCTCCCCCCCCCCTCCCCTGCCCCCCCCCCCCCCCCCCCCCCCACCTGTAGATTTTCGACGTGAATATGAAAGTGGCGGTGTGGTACGCTCTCTGTTTGGGAGGGGGTGGTGGCGCCTGCCCATGCCTACAATCTCATTACATCCGAGACGAATGCTCGGAGGGGGAAGATGGCCCGGAGGCCGCACAGACGGCACTTTGACCGCCCACTGCGACCCGGGCTCAACCCGGCACGGGTGCTCGGCCCACGCGCCGAGCCAGCGTTCGTTTAAGATTTGCGCTCGCACGAGTACGGGCCGACAGATCTCGCACCGGCTAGAAAAAGCTGAACGTCGGGACGAGAAACACACGTACATAAGTAAACACACGCAAAACCAGGGGTGAGTTTCGTTGGTGAAACTGTAGGATTTCGGATTTTAAGGGACGATTTTGGCCCTTTTTTGAGATTTACGAATCAGTTCCATAATGTAAGGATGTCAACGTGCCGTCGCACCAGCCGGCGTCGCCTGATCCCACGTGATGCGACATTTGGTGGGAGTGTCATAATACACGTCATGGTATTTCCTGTCACACGCTCTTTAGCTTGTCGATCAAAAACTTGTCTTTTCAGAATTTTCATAGAGGCGCAATTCACGAATTTCTCAGTTTAACCCCAAAAAATTGGCAACACACATCTCTAATGTACACATACGTGCAATAAACACACACACGCACACGTATATACGACCTCCTATTTAGCTTGACAAACCACAGCGGCAAGCGCTGTGGTGAGCATCTAAGTAAGGGTGGCACGGCTCACGAGGGTGACGTGTGATCAACGCCAGGCCCGGCCACCTTTGTCGCCTGCTAATGTTCATCAACCACACGGGGTGCTCAAGGTAGAGTCGACCGAGGGAGCGGGACCAGAACCGGTTCAGATACCAATTGCCATCAGTG
This sequence comes from Petromyzon marinus, assembly GCF_048934315.1. Taxonomy (NCBI): domain Eukaryota; kingdom Metazoa; phylum Chordata; class Hyperoartia; order Petromyzontiformes; family Petromyzontidae; genus Petromyzon; species Petromyzon marinus. Next base: position 1,917,184 of record NC_133710.1, on the reverse strand, counting down.
TCAGTCATGACCGGGGGTTGAACCCAGGTTGCCAAGATCATAGCGCAACGCGTTAGCCGCCGAGACACACGCACACATCCACAGACGCGTATGTATTTTGAACTTCTGTCGCACCGTATGTATCCAACCATGCTTATCGGAGGTGCGTAACGCATACGCATACACTCGCCTATATCGATACATACGCACACAAACAACACAGAAGCTTCCCGAGTCTGTTCCAGCGGCCGGGCTAAGAAGACAAAGTTAGTGATGCCGTTCCTTAACGCGCAAGTTTTGGGGACTCTTCAGATCTGACGTTCGCAATCGAGCACAACACCCCCCCCTCCCCCCTCCTACAGCAGATGGTGGGTTCTGTTTGGCTTGGCCGACGCTCATTAAAACCATCGTAGGAAAACAACGACGACGACGACGACGATGACGACGACAACAACAACAACAACAACGGGCTTCAGTTTGACGACGGAGATGAGTCGAGGGCATACTGCATTCACACGTCTGGATTGGCAGAGGGAGTTGTGTATCATAAGGCACTTTGGTTCTTTAAAAGTCGAAACCAAATGTAGTCAGAACAAGGGTGCGGCGGTGGGGGGTGTGGGAGGGAACCTCAAAATACAACTTCCTTCTACAATACTGGAGGTCACGATTGTACGAGCGGCACCTCCATGGGGTGTGGGGGGGGGGGCAGGGGATGGAGGGAGGGGGGGAGGGGGGCGGTGCCGCCTCCATCGACGCCGCCGCTTCGCTTCCCCCTCCGACCTCCCACGGCGGAGGAGCCCCTCGACGGGCCAAAACGACGCGGACCCCTCGGCAGGAGCCGAGGCGTCGATGGGGGACCGAGCTCCCGGGGGGGGGGGGGAGGGGGGGGGGCCCCGACGGTGCCGCCTACCGGCCCGGAGCACCGACGACACTGGCCGTCCCGACGCCGCCGTTTACAAAATCCGCGGTGCGGCGTTTGTAAAAGATTTTTCCGCGGGTGGGCGGGAAAACACGGACTGGATTTCTCTTTTTACCCTTTACAGAATGTATATACTGAATTTATATACAAACATATATAAATACACACATAAATACTTATATATGTACACACGCGCGCGCGGACATGTTTGCATTTACATCTAAATACAACATAAATATACGTACACAGAGTAAATACTAATATACACGTATACTGCACGTATGTACGCACACTGAGGTCACCGCGAAGCGACGGCGCCGACGCCGCCAGGGACACGACACGGCGAGTCTTACGATGGTCGCCAACCCAAACGCCCCCCCCCCAATCCTCTCCCACCGCCACCTCGACGCCACGCGATACGGCTCGGGATATCTGGCTAGTGGGGGTGGGGGGGGCGGTGGTGGTGGGGGCTCAGAAGCGTCCGGGTTTAGCCGTTGAGGCCGTCGGGAAAGGTCTCGTCGATGAACAACGCCGACGGGCTGCTGGGGTACGGCACGATGACCGACTCGCGTGCCAGCAGCAGCGCCTGGTCCTGGTTGGCCAGCACCTTCATCACCTTGCTCAGGCAGTTCTCCGGGATTTTGATTCCTGGGGGGGGGGGGGAATGGGTAAAACGGACGGCCGTGGCAGAAGGGGAGGTGGGGATGGGGAGGCAATGATGATGATGATGGAGAGAGGAGGGGGGGGGGGTCACGTGTGGCAAACTTAAAAAAAGTTGACATTGTTATTATTCTTTTAAACCCTACATTACATTCCAACATCCATCTGCTTGGCCACTGTAAACACCAAGAAGTGAAAGTCATGAAGGGGCTGGGTTAGTACACTTTATTTATGTTATACCATTTAGGAAGGCTGACTCGCAAAGAGTCTTCATCGGGAATAATGCTCGGGATGCGTTGGTGAATGCGCCGACCGCGTAACGGTGCGCTTCTCCCATCACAAAGTGAGCCCTCTACACCCCTTTGCTTGGTTTTTCCCTTTTTGGTATTTGCAGAACTGCGGTTGGGGCTTTAAGAGTCTCAGTTGTGAGCCGTCATGAGTTCAACTCCCAGCTCAGAGACCAAGCAACCCGCTGTCCCACGGGGTTGATAACAAAGACGATTACATTGCGGGAAGTCAAAAGCAGTTTTTCCTGCAGCAAGACTTCCACCCGAGCAACATGAATATTAATACCGCTGGCCGGCACGTCACCGGTTGATGTACGTATGTTCAAGTCATTTCGTGAAATACGTCGCAAACCGTGCTAATCAGAGGTGCGGAAGAAGGCCAACAAACTCAACGCAAAAAGAACCCCCCGATGATGTCCTGCGGTACTCCAAAAAAAACACAAGCCGCCCCCGAGCGGGGGATGCTCAGAACCTCACACGACCGCAAACACCCCCGGGGGTGGCAAGAGGACCCCAGCTCGATCTCCGGGGACGTCCGCGCAAAACCATGCACCACACGAACGACCCTTTTCCCCCCCTTCCCCCCCCCCCCGCGAGCCGCCGGCGGTGGCGGTGCCTCTCACTCACCCACTTGCCGCCGCTTATCCTTGGTCTGCAGCCGCACGATCTGCATGCTGGTGGAGTTGGTGACCTGCTGGATGGCGTCCTCCACCCCGCGCCACACGCTCAGCAGCGTGCCGCAGAGCACGTGGTGCAGGCACAGCCGGCCGCCGTGCGAGCAAGAGCCGAGCGCCGCCACGTTCCGGCAGCGGCCGCTCCTGCGTCGGGGGCGAAAACAAAAACGAGCGGAGCGGCGCCATGTTACGCCGAGCTCGTCGCACGCCTCCAGATTCGCACGGTTGGCTGCATGCACGGTGCCAAAGAAGTTCAACGTACGAACGAACGTTCGTATTTTTTGTTCTCAACGCAGCAGGGAACACTGGGTGATAACTGCAGCCGCCACAAGATACACGCGACACGCTTACGGATGGGAGAAGGGATTCGTTGTGATGGAGCCCTGCCCCATGGTTAACTTTGCACCCTGGACAATACCCCACACTGCAATGCCCACCGCAGGTTTACAGCCAATGATCAATCACGGTGTTTCTTCATATTTTACAGGGAAAACGAGCGGCGTGCGGTTACAAATCGTGCTAATCGCACAACTCCAGATTAGCACAGTTGGCTCGGCGCGAAAGAAGTTTAACGTGCGTGGACTCCACCTGTTCCGTCTGGAAGGGATAGAGTGTTTCTCCCTCGCACACGTTTGTGATTTTCTCTAGGTATTCCGGTTTCCTCCCACATGCAAACGCTCGTCAATTGGTCGATAAACACCTAAATACACAGAGGACCGCAGGGCTTGGGGCAATTGCTGGCAGCGCCGGCTCCTCACCGCGTGGCTGCTGCTGCCTTCCCGCTCACCTGTGGTCCCGCCACCTAGCGCCTCCGAGTCGTTCTCTCTCTCTCTCTACCAGAGCGAGCGGACGCTGTGCGGTGCCCCTTCACAAGTTGAAATTATTATTATTATGATAATCTTAGAGTTCTCTGGCCACCACTCCCCTCCCATCGCGAGATGTAAGAGGAATTAACTAGCAGAGGTACGCGATCGAGGTTACCCACACTTTGCCCCACCACGATCATGAGAAACCTCCTCCCACCGTCCCCCTCTTTCGACTGACCAGAAGGCGTGGCTGCAACTGTCGAACGACCAGTCGTACTGGTACTTCCAGACATCCTCCGCCTCCTCTTCCGTGACCTGAAGGGGGAGATTGGAAATGCGCCAAGTGAGGAGAAATGCTTCCCCTGTGCCGTTTTCACCGTGGCCAAAAATCACTCAGGCATGAGTAATGTAATAACGCATTAGCAGCACCGCACATTCAATCGTTTGCATTTTTCCAACCATGGTTGCGAGCGCATTATCTGTGTCCGCCTGTCCATCTGTCGCGGGGAATACCCCCACAATAACTCGGGGAAAGCCGATTCACTACGAACACAATTATAATGTATTTTACATTGCTATTAGAAACTTAGCCCGATAGAAAAACGGCCAAATTTATCAGTTTCCCAAAACTGGGCATCAAAAAACTACCGCTGCGAGAATTTGCCTGGCAGGCCAGGGCGATGACGTCACACGTCAAGGGCCATGTGGCCGCAGAGCTTAGGAATGTAACATTATCACTAACAGTGCTTCAGAATACACGCATATGCATGATATTCCTTCCTTGTTTTGTTAACAAAGCTGGAAAATTAACATCGCGTGTGCGAGTAACATTGCTCCCACGTGGTCTGCGCCCTCCTTAAAAAAAAAAATAAGAACGCGCAGAGCGTAACATCGGACGTCGTGCCTAACATCGCGCGGCATGATCTGAAAACTAAAAATATATATTTTTTTTACCAGGTAAGGCCCACTGAGCTATGTAGCTCTTTTTCAGAAGCAACTTGGCCACAAATGATAGCTCAATGAAGTGGCTTATCACGTGGGACTTTCTAGAAACCAAACACTCTAAATGCACGTTGATTATAAACGTGGAGGAAAAAAAACCAGATGACCCGGTGGAAAAATCCTCGCGACCGCGGGGATAGAGACACGCAAATTCCACATGCACAGCAGGCGTCAGGAGTCGGGATCGAACTCACGACCTCCTGCATACAAGGCTGCGGGAGATAACATCTCCCAGCAACCGGAGAGATGCACACCGGCGAGAACGCCCACAGAAGCCCGCTGGACGCGCCGCTACCTTGTCGTATTTCCTGCTGAGGTCACGGAGCTCCTCCTGGTGACGCTGCTTTCCTGTGTTTGGTCGGTAGATGACGAACAGCTTCTTCTCCTTGTCAAACTCCTCGGCGAGTATCGCCATCTGCCGGCCCGAGCGCATCTGTGGATCCCCAACGAGAGTGGGGAGGGCGTCACAACAAAACCCTTTAACCTCCCACCCCCCCCCACCCCCCGTCGACGATGGGAGGAGGGTGGCCGCCGACAAGAGTCGTGGAAGGGTGGGAGCGTCTCACGGTCAGAATATTTATTTAATCTGGAGAAATACGATGAGCTTTAACGATTTTTTTTTTTCACAGGGCGGGTCAGAACGTTGCAACAACAAACGGTAATAAAACCACGATAGGAGTGCAAAGTAGAGGAAAGGTAAACAAAATCACTTAAACAAAAATGCAAAAAAATAGTTTACCAGGTAAAGTCCACTGAGCTGTTAGCTGATTTTTCAGAGGCGACCTGGCCACAAGCGATAGCTCAACAAAAGTGGTTTATCATGTGGAAATATAAATCGGCAAAACAACCAAAATCATCTAAATGCACGTTTATAGAGGGGACACGTGGGGAGAGCGCCGAGCGAAAGCTGCAGGCAGGGACGAGGGGAGGCAGCGGACAGCCCAAGGCATCGGTGACGCAAGACGGACCGTGTGTGAAGTACTGATGTTACGTACATACGTACATTTAACTTCTTTCGCACCGTACGTAGCCAACCGTGCTAATCGGGGGTGTGGAATGAAATGCATCTCGATTGTGTTTTGCTAAATCGCAACAGGTGGTGAGCGATGGTTTTGGTGCTCAACTGGCAGCTGGAAAGGCCATGAGGTCATTTGTTTTTATTGGAGAATAATTCCACAAACAACGAAACTGAAGGGGCGAAATGACTATGGGCATTTCGGCTTAACAGCCAACGCACACACATCGTACCGCAATGCCTAAAATTAGATCACACTGCCAATTTTTCTGCCATTAGACACGTGACGCGTTTGTAGAAATTAATCTTAATATTTTACGAAATCTAATTACGTCACTTTGAAAACGCCATCTATAGAGCGGTTACACGCAGTGCCGGATTAGGCTAGTACAGGCCCTGCAGCATATGTTATAAAGGAGACCTAAATAACAAAAAATATAAATGAAAACACAAATTGTCCACTTGCATAGTAAAGTAATTGTATTCTTTCATTTGCTATACAGCCAGATAATACGACAAATCGCTAACCTTAAACACCCAGTCGTTCATAAAGGTTTGAAGGCAGTCTAGTAATAGTTAGTGCAGAATCACTAAACCGGAATTGATTGCTTAAAAGCATTTAGCGCGGGGCCCTTGAAAGTGCGGGGCCCGTAGTATATGTGGCTACTTTTGCTCCTTGGATAATCCGGCACTGGCTACACGTTACAATGCTCCCAAAAAGGTTACGTGATCGGTGAACGAAGACTCAAACTCGTCTGAAGATGTCTGGTTTCCCATCACTGGATGGCGATGGAATATACTTTGAAAGAATCCTCGATTTGTTTCATGCGCAGACACCGGGCGGTGCGCGCCCGTGGCCCCTTCGTGCCAAATTCGTTGCACGTTTCAGAGCCCTCACAGCCGGTGTCTCCACTCCGTTCAATGATTCTCCACGCGGACAATAGGAAGAAAGAAAAAAGCGGGCAGGCACTCGTCACCAATGGTAGCCCATAGACAAACGGTGGAAATCCCGCATACTCATGGCAAGGGCTAGTTACACCACCAGAGTGACTGCTGTTGACTTCGCACGTATGTTGTTTCATGGAGAAATTAAGGGCTGAGTGGATCCTTGAGGTGCAGTGAAAGGCTGACTGGACCCTTCATTCAGGAGGAGTGAAGGGCTGAGTGGACCCTTCATTCAGGAGGAGTGAAGGGCTGAGTGGACCCTTCATTCAGGAGTAATGAAGGGCTGAGTGGACACTTCATTCAGGTGGAGTGAAGGGCTGAGTGGACCCTTCATTCAGGAGGAATGAAGGACTGAGTGGACCCTTCATTTAGGATGAATGAAAGGCTGACTGGACCCTTCATTCAGGTGGAGTGAAGGGCTGAGATGACTAGCGCGTGAGACAAATCGAGGGGTCCCTCAAAGTATTCCATCGCCATCCGGTGGTGGAAAACCAAACCTGAGTGGACCCTTCACTGAGCAGGGCCGAGTCAAACTGAGTGGGGTATGGGGGGACATGGGGGGGGGGGGGGGGGTTTCTTGATTGCAGGTGATGCGTTCGAACCACAGCGACCACGTGGCTGCTAACACATCTAACATTAATTCTTCATCAGGCCTCACGATGTCAAGTGCCGTCTCCAGGTCTCACCATACAAACGTATACGTTTGTAATTTACAAATGTATACATTTGGTTATTTGTGCTTGTGCACCACAGCCAACAGCAGCAGTGTCATCATTATCAAACAATTAAAATATGTTTATGGTCAAATTCCATGGTAACATAATTACAGCCCGGTAAAAAGAATCTGACCATTGTATAAATTAGCACAAGCTACACTTACTTGGGCCTTTCAATAGTTCATAATCACTACTGGTGCAAAGCCCAGGAGTCCATTCATCGGCGTGTCTGTTAACCCTTTCCCGTTTCGAGATGTCTGCAAGTTGCAGGGTGGGTGCCCCGTTCACCGCTTAATCTTGTAACGTGCAGGCGGTTCAGCAATCATTTTGTTTAGAGAGGCGTAGCGTCGCTGTCGCTACTCACCGCAGAGAACCGTAGCGACACGACTGCCACTCTACGTCAGCTGGCGCCAAACTGCGCCACACGCCCCTCCCGCGTGGCCTTGCAGGAGCCTCGGTACGGATAAAGTTATTTTATTTCAGTTTTTCTTCCGTCATAAGAAGAAAAAGTGATGCCGTACACATATGTGTACGAAGCGGTTCAGACTCCACCCCTGGATTTACCAGTTTCATGACGTAGAATCCGTCGTTCAGTCCCGTCATCTTTTTTCTCCTTTCCAACGCGTGGTCCCAGCTAATTCCTCGGTCGACCTTCACCTGCACGCGGCGAGGGGGGGGGGGAAATGCAAGCAGCAGGTGAGACTCGATCGCAATGCCGCGCAAATGCTCTCCGCCTAGCGGCCGTCTAACGCATGGCGCAAATCATTCCTATGCCACGCGCGGCGCTGGGTCTACCAGTCTAGCGTAAGGTGAAAGGGAAATGCGTAGCCATTCAACGCCGGCAGAAAGGCCCCCGCTGGAGGGAGCTCTAGAGGGGTACAGAGAGCACCCTCTGGAGGGGATTTTGGTCTACCCTTCCGCACTGGTTAGACGTCTTGGAAAAAGTGGGCATACCCACATTTGACCCCACCACACGTGACCCGCCAACCGACAACGGGCTGCGGTGCGCCGATGCATACCGCCGGACGGGCAGAGGCGCGGGGATTTAACAGAGTTGCACCGTTGTTTCAAACATCGCCTCGACGCATCAAACGGGCGCCCTCAGGATTGCAAGCCCCCGCGTGCTGCACCACCGCTGCGGCAGCGTCCCATCCACAGCGCTGCCCACAAATTCGACGCGAGGACTCGTCGACAGAACACAATGGAGATTCGTTTCACCAACGGCGATCTTTATCCTGCCTCTTGCGTCTCGCCGTCGCCCTGCCGCCCCTTTTACTGGCACGGCCGCGACTCGTGCGCGCTCTCGGAGAGTTTCTCGCATCGTCTGCCGAGCCACGCGAGTCAAATCGCCCTTTTGATTCTCGCGCTGCGTTTCCTTTGGCGCCCCCATGAGGCTGCGCAATGGCGCTTTGGGGGTCTTCTCATCCCTAACGCCGCACGCAGCCCAACTCTGGAATTAAAATCGGCCTCCTCTCTCTGCACGCACGGTGATAACCTGCGTTCTTTTAAGTGTGAAATCAGTCGCTCATCACTCTCAGAAGGGCATGAGCGACGGAGATTAGGTTCACCACGGTCTCGACCTTGGCAACTTCAGTAAAAAACATTTGCCGATAAAATTCCTCTTCTCAAGTGAACCAATTTAGCTGTGAAGGTGAAAGTATTTATAGAAACATTATATAACACCGAGCGGAGGTGGCGATTCTTGTCGACAATGGACGGAATCGTGACGGTCGTCATGATGAATGACGAAACGTGACGACTAGAGTAGTACTTACATCGGCAAATGTGATGACGATGGTGGTACAGATGATGACCGAATATGATGACACTGATAATGACACTGACAATGGTGACCGCGTTGATGCTGCTGCTGCGGCAATGCCTTCCCCGTCTCTCTACGTACGCCGCGACCCACGCCGTGACCCCCACGTGACCTTACCGTGTAGAGCACCACCTGCCCACTGCCCATGGACGAGGGGATCTTGAACGTGTGCTTCTTCTCCTCGTTGATCTCCTCCACGCCAGGCGCGAGGTCTGCGTGGCGCAAAGGGTGGACAGGAACCACACTGCAAATTCCTTACACGCCAATCTTTTCTTCTTGAGATTTCTTCCACCTTTGATCAGCCCACTCGTCTTTCCACTCTCCCCGACCTCGGCATCTCTGGCACTCCCCTCTCGCACTTCCTCAGTCTCCTTCAACCGCTCCGTATCCCCTCTCTCCCCCCTCTCAGTGTCGATGTTCTGCAGGGGTCAGATCTGGGTCCCTTACTATTCTCTCTCTCGATATTTCGTCTCTTGAATATATTTTCGCCTCTTTCTGCTTTCCTCATCATTCCTTTGCCGACGACACACAAATCTTATTCTCCTTTCCGTCTTACTCCTCACCTGTCCTCTCGCATCTCCTCCTCCTGTCTGGCTGCCATCCAATCCTGGATTGTGCTTCTCTCAATCCATCCAAAACATCATTTTCTTTCCGGCCTCTCCGTCTCCTCCTCCTGTTGCCATCAACTCCTTCCTTTCTCTCTCCCTCACTCCTGCTTCCTCTGCCCTCAATCTTGGTGTCCCCTTTGACTCTTCCCTCACTTACGCCCCAACCCACATCTCCAAACTCCTGATTCATGCTCCGATCTTTACCCGGCCTGGACTACTGCAATTCTCTTCTTCTCGGTCTCCCCGCCTCTGCTCTCACTCCCCACCAACAAACTCAAATGCTTCCGCGAGGGTAATTTTCAATCTCCCATTTAACTCTCAAACTTCGCTTCTCCTCCGTCATGTCCAATGGCTTCCCATTCGTCTTAAAATCTCTCCATGGCCGTGCCCTACCTCACCTCGCCTCTCTCATTCCTTCCACGTCCCCCTTCACCTCGTCCTCTTCGTTCCCACTCTTCTCTCTCCCTGCCTCTCCTCCCTGTGCCCAATCCCATTTCCGTTCCTTCTCCATCCTCGAATCCCTCCACTGGAATCAACCTCCCCTGTGCATTAAGGCAGTACCACTCCTAAACCTCCTTCTGTTCCTCTCTTAAAGTTCACCTCTTCTCCGTTGCCCATTCTCTTCCTCTTCTTTCCCCTCACCCCTCCACTCCTTCCCATCCCTCCCCTTTCGTGATCCCCTAATTACCCCTCTATTGCTGCCATCACTCATTCCTCAATCTTCGCACGCCCCTGCCATCTAAATCATTCTCATGTCGCCGTTTCTTTTTCAAACTACTTCAAGCGCTCTATAAATATGATATTAAATTAGACATTGTATTTGGGGGGGGGTTTAGGTGTGAGGGGGGAAAAAACGTAGAACCCATGGGAAAGCCATGCAGAACTGGGGGAGAACGTACACACCATGCATTCAGAGAGGCACCCAGAGGAGACACACGCATCACTTGTGCGGCGCGGTTCAGAGTTGCCGGTCCACAATCAGCCAATCGAACTGCTTCCAAGCCAGAATATTTATCCCAGTTGTGAGCATTCGTTTGCCAGTAAGGGGGGGGGGGGATCGGCGATTTGTGCTGTGTAAAATTCCCAACTGAGCAATTTGCGGTGTGACAGTCAAATTTAAAATCCGACGCGGGCCACACGATGGCCCGCACTTCCAAATAACGTCAGGGGATCTCTAACGTCCCCTTTCAAGCGGACGGTGGAGCGTACAATTATTACGGTTCATACAACACGCCGCAGTAATTGTCATATGAAACGTGCGCTTAGAGTAACTGGCTGCTATAAATTTCCACGTGTTAAGCCACTCCGTCGCCAGGTCGCTTTTGAAAAAGAGCTGTGGCTCAGTGGGCGTGACCCGGTAAAGTAAAGAATAGTAAGAAATCTAAATTGGGTGCTCTGACCACAGCCCAGGGTTGGATGTATGTAGAACTTCTTCCGTACTGACATCTCGCCAGGGTTGCGAGATGTTGTCAACTACCTTGCCTGGTATGGAGGAGGTTGTGGGTTTGATCCCGACCGTGACGCCTATTGTATATTTGGACTTTGCGTGTTCTCTCCCCAGGACTTCTGGTTGTGCCCTCAACATTTAGAACCAATGTGCATCTAGAGTATTTTCCTGCTGCTATAAATGTCCACGTGATAAGCCACTTGGTTGAGCTATCATTTGTGGGCCCCAGTGGGCCTTATCTGGTAACATAAAAATACCGTAGTTGAGTTTAACAACACAACACGTGACGGTGGGGGCCTTACCCAAAATCCCCATGTCGTACTTGCCCTCCTTCTTGGCCGCGTCGATAGTGACTTCAAACGTGTCGATGAAGTACTGGAAGATGGCGTTCTGCTTCGTCACCTCCATGCCCAGAATCCGGTTGAGGAACTTGGCGAGGCCCAGCTCTGCTTTGTTTCACAGTGGCCGTGGGCGAGTACAACAAAACAATAATACACGCACGTTTCAACGCGCCGTGCGATCGTCACCGCATCTTCAAATCTGTCAAGAAGGGGGGGGGGGGGGGGAGTACTAGTTGAAGAAGAGCTACAAAGGAAAGTAGGAGCAGACCCAAAAGTACCTTGATTCGGTCCCAACTGCACGCCATTGTGCGAGTACTGGTTCATGCCTGCATGAGAGAGGGGCGAAGGCACTGCATCAGCATTGCCACTCGGAGGAAACTGCAGTCGGGGACGACGACGGAGGAGTGAAAACTCGGTTTCGCGACAGTCGCCGTTTCCGCCGGTAAAAAGTCAAAGCCTCTCGCTCGAGATGAATGAAGGAAATATTCAGCATCATCAGCGCCATCATCGTCATCATCATCCCTGCCGCCACCATCATCGCCATAGGCAACGAGAAATGCGGAGTCTTTATTTAATGACTTTAGGGTGATTATGGGGCCAAAATAAATGACTCAATGATATCCCACTGCACTTTACCCCCAAGCACTCAGCTGGGAATTTGGCTGAAATGGGCACATTGCGGAGAGTCTCTCTACCGAGTCACCCAGAGGGGACAGTGTCTCTACTGAGTCACCCAGAGGGGACAGTGACCCTACTGAGTCACCAAGAGGGGACAGTGACTCTACTGAGACACCCAGAGGGGACAGTGACTCTACTGAGTCACCAAGAGGGGACAGTGACCCTACCGAGTCACCCAGAGGGTACAGTGTCTCTACTGAGTCACCCAGAGGGGACAGTGACCCTACTGAGTCACCAAGAGGGGACAGTGACTCTACTGAGACACCCAGAGGGGACAGTGACTCTACTGAGTCACCAAGAGGGGACAGTGACCCTACCGAGTCACCCAGAGGGTACAGTGTCTCTACTGAGTCACCCAGAGGGGACAGTGACCCTACTGAGTCACCAAGAGGGGACAGTGACTCTACTGAGACACCCAGAGGGGACAGTGACTCTACTGAGTCACCAAGAGGGGACAGTGACCCTACCGAGTCACCCAGAGGGTACAGTGTCTCTACTGAGTCACCCAGAGGGGACAGTGACCCTACTGAGTCACCAAGAGGGGACAGTGACTCTACTGAGACACCCAGAGGGGACAGTGACTCTACTGAGTCACCAAGAGGGGACAGTGACCCTACCGAGTCACCCAGAGGGTACAGTGTCTCTACTGAGTCACCCAGAGGGGACAGTGACCCTACTGAGTCACCAAGAGGGGACAGTGACTCTACTGAGACACCCAGAGGGGACAGTGACTCTACTGAGTCACCAAGAGGGGACAGTGACCCTACCGAGTCACCCAGAGGGGACAGTGTCTCTACTGAGTCACCCAGAGGGGACAGTGACTCTACTGAGTCACCCACAGGGGACAGTGTCTCTAATGAGTCACCCAGAGGGGACAATGACCCTACTGAGTCACCCAGAGGGGACAGTGACTCTACTGAGTCACCCACAGGGGACAGTGACTCTACTGAGTCACCCACAGGGGACAGTGTCTCGAATGAGTCACCCAGAGGGGACAGTGTCTCTACTGACTCACCCAGAGGGGACAGTGACTCTACTGAGTCACCCAGAGGGGACAGTGTCTCTACTAACTCACCCAGAGGGGACAGTGACTCTACTGACACCCACAGGGGACAGTGTCTCTACTGACTCACCCAGAGGGGACAGTGTCATTACTGAGTCACCCAGAGGGGAGTGTCTCTACTGAGTTACCCAGAGGGGATAGCGACCCTACTGAGTCACCCAGAGGGGACAGTGGCCCTACTGAGTCACCCAGAGAGGACAGTGTCTCTACTGAGTCACCCAGAGGACAGTGACTCTAGTGAGACACCCAGAGGGGACAGTGACCCTAATGAGTCACCCAGAGGGGACAGTGTCTCTACTGAGTCACCCAGAGGACAGTGACTCTATTGAGTCACCCAGAGGGGACAGTGATTCTACTGAGTCACCCAGAGGGGACAGTGTCTCTACTGAGTCACCCAGAGGACAGTGACTCTACTGAGTCACCCAGAGGGGACAGTGACTCTACTGAGTCACCCAGAGGGGACAGTGACTCTACCGAGTCACCCAGAGGGGACAGTGACTCTACTGAGTCACCCAGAGGGGACAGTGACTCTACTGAGTCACCCAGAGGGGACAGAGACTCTACTGAGTCACCCAGAGGGGACAGTAACCCTACTGAGTCACCCAGAGGGGACAGTGACCCTACTGAGTCACCCAGAGGGGACAGTGACCCTACTGAGTCACCCAGAGGGGACAGTGACTCTACTGAGTCACCCAGAGGGGACAGTGACTCTACTGAGTCACCCAGAGGGGACAGTGACCCTACTGAGTCACCCAGAGGGGACAGTGACTCTACTGAGTCACCCAGAGGGGACAGTGACCCTACTGAGTCACCCAGAGGGGACAGTGACTCTACTGAGTCACCCAGAGGGGACAGTGACCCTACTGAGTCACCCAGAGGGGACAGTGACCCTACTGAGTCACCCAGAGGGGACAGTGACTCTACTGAGTCACCCACAGGGGATAGTGACCCTACTGAGTCACCCAGAGGGGACAGTGACCCTACTGAGTCACCCAGAGGGGACAGTGACTCTACTGAGTCACCCACAGGGGACAGTGACTCTACTGAGTCACCCAGAGGGGACAGTGACTCTACTGAGTCACCCAGAGGGGACAGTGACTCTACTGAGTCACCCAGAGGGGACAGTGACCCTACTGAGTCACCCAGAGGGGACAGTGACCCTACTGAGTCACCCAGAGGGGACAGTGACCCTACTGAGTCACCCAGAGGGGACAGTGACCCTACTGAGTCACCCAGAGGGGACAGTAACCCTACTGAGACACCCACAGGGGACAGTGACTCTACTGAGTCACCCAGAGGGGACAATGTCTCTACTGACTCACCCAGAGGGGGACAGTGACTCTACTGACTCACCCAGAAGGGACAGTGTCTCTACCGAGACATCCAGGAGACATCGTCTCCAATGAGCGCAGGGGGGAAGTGCCCCGTGTAAAACCCACAGGAGTTGATGTAGTGAATCAAGAGTGAGTGAGCCAAAAGGAAAGACTGACTACCATGAGGAGAGAAGAAGCTCATACTGTGTAATCAACACCGAATCGGAGGCGAAGTACAGGCGGAAGTGATGATCAGGGCATGCTCACGAACCGTACCTTTCTCAATGGAGTAGTTTCCTTTGTAATCCTTCGTAATCAGCCCCACTCCCACCAGACCTTGCCTCATATCTGTAACAGCAGCGCATTGCAGTCATCCTCCAAATAGCCACTGTTCATCCGGCCGGTGGCCAGTACCTTCTTTGGGAAATTGTGATGACAATCAGAATCGGAGCCTTCATTCGGACGAGAGAAATCCAATACCGTGAGACCATTTACAATTTCACTGCAGTGCAGCAAAAAAACAAATGTTGTACTGCACTTGTACATCCCTCATCTCTGCACCCTCCTTCCCCTCCACTGCCTTTCTCCAACCCGCACCGACCAGCGTGGCGAAGGACGGCCAAAATAACTCCCCCCATGGCCCCCACACGGCACGGGGAGGGCCCTCGCGCAGCAGCGGCCTGGCAAACAAAAGCCGATCGCCACATGAAGACGGCACGACGCGTGCGGCAGCACGGGAACTCTCCCCGGGGGGGAGGCACCGCAAGGAAGAGCCCCTCTGGAGGCCGGAGCACCAACGACGGGAGGAGGGGGTGAAAGGTGGCAGCCGTCGAGACGGACCTTCGAAGAAGTCACCCTCGTAGCTAGCCGGCGGTGGGACCATGTAGTGGAAGTCGATCTGGTTGATGAGCGATTTGAGGACCTTCTCCATGGCCTCCCTGCCGTACTGCACACGCGCACGTCACGGGGAAACAAAGCGGCCAGCCGATCGGATCGACGGGTCTTCACATCGGAGTCGACCGAGCGCCCCCATTCAAAACACGAGAACGCTCACACCTTTACTGTAAGTCAATCTCATATCCCCATTCAAAAAGACAAGGATGCTACACCTTTGCTCTTGGCTCTCACCTGATAAAGCTAGTTG
Organism: Petromyzon marinus; assembly: GCF_048934315.1. Taxonomy (NCBI): domain Eukaryota; kingdom Metazoa; phylum Chordata; class Hyperoartia; order Petromyzontiformes; family Petromyzontidae; genus Petromyzon; species Petromyzon marinus. The sequence continues at coordinate 1,901,765 of NC_133710.1, read as the reverse complement.
TAATTACTGGTGAAACGTCGTACTCAGATTGTAAATGTTGTGGATTTGCTCTCCAACACACCGGTGTGCTGTACTCGTAACGAATTGGCACGTTCTGTTTACGTGACAAACCTTACTAGTTGGCTGTGTCGGGTGGTGGCGGGGTTTAACGACACATTTATATATTTACGCGATCTAACGCAAAAAAACTATATTATAAATGATAGTGGTCGCGAAAGCCTGTTTACGTGTTAAACTGACATTTGCCTTATTTCCATCTCATTTCCCTCTCTTTCTTTCTGCATGGTGCCAAGATATTGTCAAGAGAATCGATGATGATGATGATGATAATAATACTTGCAAGGCTTCTCGATGCGCATGGTCCCCCCTGTGTGTGTGTGTGCGGCATCATCTTCAGACGCGGACGCCATCGGATGCTTTACGAAAGCAATCTCCATTGGACAGTCGAGATGAATGCCTCGAATAAGGAGGAGGGTCTATTGCATTTTATTTGAAGACAGCTTGGCACGGGCGACACGAGGGTTTGGGATTCGATGGCACGACACTTCTGCGTCGGATGAGACAAGGGTCCCACATCAGATGAGAACATCGTTCTGTATAGGGTCAATGAAGGTTTCTGCATCGGATGAGGATAAGCGATCAGTGTATTGGACACAATTCGGGTTCTATGTGGAATGTGAAGTGGGTTGTGTATTGGACCGTAAGATGGATTGTACTTTAGGGATAATACATTAAGACGTGACGGAGGTTTTGAGGAGTGTTTTGACCACACTTCACCACGCGGCTCAGTGCGGGCCCGGTGGAGGTCGTGGAGCACAGACGCTGGAGCACGGCAGCCTATAGCACCTGTTTATCCATGCTGCTCACCTATCTTAAGCATTACACAGCAGGCTCGACCCCCACCGAGCAACAGAGGTGTGACAAACCACTGGGCTCGTCCTGGGTTCTTCTTTCCATTCTTATTAGCGCTGGAGCCATGCTCATCATAGAGGTGCCAATTTGACATTATTACATTAAAAAAGCACCTGTTTGAGATTGTTAATTAAATAGTTGCCTCAGTAAAATTACTAACAAATACATTTTCATTCGGGCTGTTAAACATGTCACTGGCACCTCAAAAATACACACTTCACCTTACCACCCACAAACTTACCAGGTCCGTAATTTCTAAAGAATTTGTCATTTAAATCTGTTTGCGGTTTAATTTTTTGTATTTAAAAAAGTGCACGCGTGTAAGAGCGCGTTTAAAACCCGGGAAAGCTCTCCGCTCACCTTGTTGTCGAAGTTGAATCGGCTCATGTCTCGCGACTCCGTCGCTCGCCGATCTCCGTGCGTCAGCGCTCCCTGCGTGCGTCAACACACAACGATGAGACAAACCCCGCGTGGATAGACACACGGCCCGGCTTCACCGCTATTCGCTAGCTCCTATTAAGGCCGGCAAGGCCAGAGCGGCGGTGATGCGATTGGCGCCACTCACGTTCAGCCATATAAACAAAAATAATGTGAACTTGTAAGGGCGCCACTACCACACAGCATTCGCTCACTCTCGTAGAGAGAGAGAAAACCACTCGGAGGGACGAGGATCACAGACGGGGTAGGAGGGCAGCCACGCGGGGTGAGCCGCCACCAAGTTCCACAACCAAGCTCTGCGGTCCTCTGTACATGAAGGCGTTATCGGCCAATCAATGCGTGGAGAGCGGAGCGTCCGGAGAAGGCCCACGTGGACGAATGGGCAAACGCTCTTTCCAATACAGATGGAGTCCACATGTCGCTGCGCTGCCTTCACCTGGCGAGCCAGGGCACGGCAACTCCACGACGCCCACATGAAGGGAGTTGTTGGTGGATCAACGTCTGTGCGTTGATCCACCAACAAGTTGCTCTGGCACCTTGAGATGTTACCGCATTGGAGGCTCCGTAGAAATAGTAACACCACGATTCAAGCCCTCCCGCTGTACGCACTGTGGTACCTCGCCATGATGTGCTCCAGATTTAGCAACTTTAATGTGAAGCTCCAATTTGTTTACGTTCCACGGCAAACGTTCAGGCGCCAGATGTCCCGAGGCGCCCAAGTGTCAGCGTCCCTGACTGGCTATAGTCTCCTTCGTGTGTATTCGCTATTCTAATTTTTTTTTCCCCCACATACCATATTTAATTAAAATTATTTCTTACGGAGGAAAATGTGCTTCGATTTCAGTACTTTCGATTTACGTTAGTTACAGGTGACTGACGACCTGCTCTTAACGCAGGATCCCTCTGGGTCCTGGTTCCATGCGTGACTCAATGGGTTCTCTGCTGCTCCTGCTGCTGCTGCTGCAGTGAAGGTAGACGACTAACCTCAGCGTTGGACAGGGCGATTGTGGAAAAAAGCAGAGCGTTGCGCGTCACACTCACCAGGCTTTCCAGTCGCTTGGCCACGATCGAGGCAAACCTCCTCTCTCCGGCGAGCTCCGAGATGAGGAAGAGATACTCAGGAGCCGACACCTGGTTGGAGCGGTGCGTGCGACCTGCACGCGCGACACAATCGACAGGTGTCTATTAATTATGTTTTTAATATACAAAAGAAAAATGTTTACCAGGTAAGGCCCACTGAGCTATTTAGCCCACTGAGCTATAAAGCAGAAGTGACCTGGCCACAAATGATAGCTCAACGAAGTGGCTTATCACGTGAAATTTATAGCAGTCAAATACTCTGAACGCACGTTGATTCTAAATGTGGAGGGAAAAACCGGAGGATCCGGAGAAAAATGCACGGCGACCACCGGGGGAACATGCAAACTCCAAATATACAAGTAATTAAGGGTCGGGATCGAACCCACGACCTCCTGCGCACCAAGTGAGGTAGTTAACATCTCACCACTGCGACGCCCGGTCAACAACAAGGCTAGCGGGAAGCGCGGTGTCAGTGAGCGTCGTTCTCCGTGAAGTTCCTCCGGGTATGGCGGCTCCAGTTGGCACTCAAAAAGTAAAAAAACGTTGTCTCAATTCATCCGAGGGAGCTCACCTCCACTGTTGGTCTCAAAATCAACTGCAAAAGTTCCACTGGACGACGCTGTGCGCAAGCATCGACGCAGGAAGAACATTCTCTCCGCTCAGCGGTAATCGTTCAATCGCAGAGGAACAATGGGCCGGAATCGACCCCGGACCTGGGATTCGAACGCATGTATTTTTGATGGTGGGTTCAAAGTGCCACCCGGCCAGATTCGTACAATTGCTGCACCGCTTCGCTACGCCGGGCGGTGGAGGGTCTTGACGACACAACTGCAGGCGGATCATTCCGTAACACCAAAAAAAAATCGACAACGAAACTCGAAAAACCAAACAAAGTTAAAATGAACATCATCCTCGTACCGAACTGCTGAATGGCACGGTCGGCGCTCCACGGGAGTTCGAGCGTCATGTGAACGCGCCGCCTCTTGTTCTCGGCTCGCCGGTCGGCCTGCAGGGAGATGCCCGAGCTAGCCGCCTCCGAAATGATGGCGACGTGCTGCACACGCACGCATGCACACAAAGACAAAGATCCACCGTGGAGCCTTAACAGACTGCTGGGGCAAGTGCTGTTAGAGTAGCAACTGATAAAGGCCGACACACGGCACACCAGTGGGATGGGTGGCCAAACACCATGACCGCCCCGGCCCCGCTTTTGCCTCCCGCAGTGGCAACATTTACACACCGCACCAGGTACTCATTTAAGGCTGAGTTGACCTAGGGGAGGCCCAGGACCGGTTCAGATAAACGTCACTGCTGTTGGTGGCCGTGGGCGGAAATTGAACTCCGGTTGCCGGGTTTGCTCACCATTTCAATCAATTCACAACATTCAAGCCAGTCGTTTTTTCTATTCATTCGTCTGCCCGTTCACTCATTCATGCATTCATCTGCTCATTCGTTCACTCATCCATTCATTCATTCTTAGTCAGTGACGAGACCACAGACAACCCCTCCTCCTCCCCCCCCCCCCCCACTCGACGGTCACGCACCTTCTCGCCGGTCATGAACCGCTGCTTCTCCTTGATGTTGACGATGTCGATGTGGACGCCGGGCTCCGCACGTGACTCGTACGCGACCTTGCCGTCCGCCTTCTGCACGATGCGCCCCTTCCTCCCGGTCATCTGGCAGAGCGGACGCACGCACGGGGGGTGGTCAGAGGCGGCCGGACAGCTTGCGGAACACGCTCAATGAAACGAGCGACATGTGCCAAGCCTGGGGAGTGACAGTTGGGTTGCCGGTCACTTGGGATTAGGCCACGGTGGGTAGGAGATATTAACTACTTCTCCTGGTATGCAGGAGGTCGTGGGTTTGATCCCGACCCTGATGCCTGCTGTATATTTGGAGTTTGCGTGTTCTCTCTCTCCCTGTGGTCGCGTGGATTTTTCTACGCGTCCTCCGAGTTTATTCCCTCCACATTTAGAATCAACAACACGTGTTCAGAGTATGTCACTGCTATAAAGGTCGACACGATAAGCTATCATTAGTTGCCAGGTCGCTTCTGAAAGAGAGCTATTAGCTCAGTGGGCCTTCTCTGGTAAAATGTAAAAGTTAAGTTTTATAGTTTCATCAATTGCGAGACAAATATTTTACTACATTACTCGCGTGTACGTCATTTATTGAGGAAAGAGTCTCAATATTGTTTCTCAAAGAGGGTTCAGCACGAGGATGTTTGACCAAATTCCACCAATGTGTTTTGCACGCGTGAGGGTACCTGGGGAAGCATCTGCGCTTGGGCTTGGCCACCATGGCACAAATGCCACGGTAAATCCTTTGAGCGCCGTTTTTTTTACCCAAGTTGATGGGCGAGTCTTTTAATCGGTTTTGCCAGCTTTCTCTCGGGTAAGTCGCCAACAGCAACGTAACTCAATACCAAGGTCGGTTCAACTTCACGAGAGCTATCGTGCCCAAGCCGTATACAGACGGACGGGGCCGCCGCATCACCGCTTTCAACCTCAGAATTCGATCAATCGGTCAGAATTTGATCCAATGCATCGGCGCTTAAAAGGAGGGTTAACGACGAATTTGCTTAAACGGAGGGTTAACGACGAGTACTTTCGGCATAAAACCACCACGTGGCCCGGATCCAAATCACGAACACGGATCTCCGCGACGGCCAACAAGGCCCTATATACACGCATCCTCCGTCGGAAAGCGTCGATAACGGGTGTGTGCATGTGTGTGCGTGCGGAGCAACAATAACCTCGGCCACTATGGAAGGCCCTCCCAGCTTCTCGATGAGCTCGTCGAGAGTGTTCAGGGGAAGATCCTTGGTCAGCTCCTCCACCTTCCTCAGCAGATCCTGCTTCATCTCAAACAGCATTCCTAACAGGGCAGCGGCAGCAGCAGCAGCAGCAGCGGTAGTTCAATGTTAATGTTCAGTTTAATTGAGGGATTACTGCTGCGTGTCTGGTGTGGGTTCTCTGGGACTGTGTTGTTGCTGTTGCTGTTTTTGCTGCCTTGTCTACTTTGGATTGGACTTATATAATTAATGTATTAATTCATCATAATAATTTACATTTCGAAGGTGCATTACATCGGAAAGAATCCAATGCGATGCCGTGTATGGAAAGCAGGAAATAAGACAGAGCCAGCGGTAAACGATCAAAACTTCTGGGAAAGGGCCATTTTATTAGAGGTGAGTTTTCAGGGAGGATTTATTCATTTTTATTCGCGACTTCCTCACCATTTTTGCTGTTTTGCACTCCTATCGTTTTTTTGTTGCTATCGTTTGCTGTTGTAACTCGCTGACCCCGTGCCCATACTGGACCGTCTGTGAAAAAAGAGCTTCAATGCTCATCGCGATTGCTCCTGCAGTCTAAACAAAGACTGACTGGGGACGGGCAGCAGCGGCAGCACCAGCACGCGGGCAGCACTAGGGAGGGCGGCACGACTCGCGTGCTTGCAACCCGCTGCATGGCCCTCTCTCGCGGGGGGGCCCGAGGCATGGGGGGCGAGGATACAAAACGGCCGGGGAAAGCCTGGGCCAAAAACCCGTCGTCCTAGTAGCAGCAGCGGCGGCTTTTGGCCGGCCGTCGAACAAAGAAGGTGGCCACCGCATCACGGGGCGCTTTCAGATGCGCTGTTTCTGCGGCCGTTCGGAACACTCTTCCTTCCGATATCTGGAAGCCATTGGAGCTATGCACTTTTAAAAAAAATCTAGATTGAAAAGTATTTCTTTAGAACTGCTCATATGAGTTTAGTTTGTGGTCCTTCCCCCGCACCTCCGAGAAGCGCGGTTGGCAATACGTATGGTGGGAAAGAAGTTCACCGTACATACGGATTGTTTTTTCAACGCAGCAGGGAATACTGCGTGATAACTGCAGCTACCACAAGATACACGTGACACATTTACGGATGGGAGAAGGGATTCGTTGTGATCTACCCCTTCTCCACACTGCAATGCCCACCGTAGTTTTTCAGCCAATGATCAATCACGATGTTTCTTCATATTTGACGGCATAATTCACAAGGCCTGTAAGGTGGCAAGCAGTGTTTGCGAACTTCTATTAAGGCTGGAACACCACTCGATGGGGGCAGTGTGGCCTGCACCATGGGGATGGCCCTCAGCTGCCTTTGTCTCTCCAGCTGTAGCCCGGTTGGTTACGTACGGTGCGAAAGTAAAAAAAAACACGCATGATTTCTTCAGAACTACGTTATGTGTTTAGTTTGCTGTCCTTCCCCCCGCACCTCCCATTAGCACGGTTGGCTACGTACGGCGCGAAACAAGTTCAACACGCAGTACGTACATATGCACAAGCGAACGCCAGCAAAATGCGACCGTGGCGCCGGTGCCCCGTCTCACCCGTGTAGTCAATGGGGACGGCAGCCGCGGACGTCATGGCTCGCGCGGGGTCTTCCGGCGTGATGATGATGACGTCGTCGTCGTCGTCGTCCTCCTCCTCCTCCACCTTGATGGTCCGCCCCCCGTTCTCCTGCTGCGCGGACGCCGTACGGAACGCGTTCATCATGGCCGCCGCCGCGGACGTCGCCGAGCCGAACGGCGGCATCGCCAGCGGGGGCGGCGGCGCCGCGCCCAGCGGCAGCGGAGACGCGGTGGCGCCGCCGTCGTCGCTCTCGCCCTCGCTGCGGAACTCCAGGCCGCTGTCGTCGCTGTCCCGGGCCTGCGGGCAGCCCAGCAGGGCCGCCATGGCCGGCGTGACGGTGGTGGCCGAGGCGCCCTCCTTCAGCCGCGCCAGCTTCCCCTTCCTGCCGCACCGCTCTGATTGGTGCAGCCGGGAGTGGGGGGGGGCGGGGAGGGACAAGGCAAAAACAAACCAGCCGTTTGTGTTGCGCCCCGGCATGCGACGTGCGCGCGTCTCGGAGAGGAGATCTTTTTTAGCCCCGTGAAGTCGGCTGACTTCGATTTTTCCAATTGGGTAAATTTTCACATCGCTTTTCAAATGTGGACCGTCACGCAATCTCGAACGTCCACCGCGAAGCGGACGGAACATATTTCACAATTAATACGCCCGCAGTATTAACCGGGGCGGGCCGAGGGCTTCAACAGTAAACCCCTACAACAAACGGCAATGGCGCCACCGCTCAGCTGTGTCACCACCCCCGTCGTCTGGGACGGTGGGTCTATTGTGTTGATGAATCGTACTAGAGCGTGCCTTCGATCCCTTGGCCCCCCCTTTAAAAACGGCTGTCGCCCCGACTTCCTCCTGAAGGCAAGGACCCCCCCCACCCCTGCCACGCAAGCCGGTGCCCAGCGCGACGACGACGACGAAGATGTCGACGACGCCACCCTTCTAGCGGCAAAGACAAAGATCCCCCGTGTAGCCTTAACAGACTGTTGGGGAAAGTGCTGTTAGCGAGCACCTATGAAGGCCAGAACGGTACACGAGGGGGTGGGTGGCCAGCACCACGCCCGACCGCCTTTGTTTCCCCCATGACGATGTTAACAATCCGCACCAAGTACTCATTTGATGCTGAGTCGACCTAGGGGAGGCCCAGGACCGGTTCAGATTATCGTCACCGGTGTTGGCCGTGAGCGGGAATCGAACCCAGATCGCCAGGTTCGTAGCGCAGCGCGCTAACCGCTACACCACCGCTCCCCACTTCTAGCGGCACACACAAACACACAGACGTGGGAGCAGAACAGAGGCGAGAGAGGGGCTTGCTCTTTTCTTTTTTTAACTACTCACAACTATGTTCACGTTGTCCGATTAGTCTGGTCATCGATAACCCTGTTGAGTCATCGATGACTTAAAGATGGGATATCTCGGCTCTACAGAGTCAAGCAGGCAGGCCTGGCGATGTGGTTGATCGGCCAAGGGGCTTTAAGGAGGTGACGTCGTCATCGCGTTTCTGCCTCTGGCCGGCACGGTCTTCACTGTGCGGTGTCTTGGGGTCACTCCTCACCATTGAGCCGTCTTCGTTTCATGTCTGCCTTGCTGCACGCATCTGCACACTCCTGTCCTAAGAAAATAAGCAGTAAGAATTCCTCCCCTTTCCAAAGCCGCATCCTCGACATGTGTTCACATTTAAATGCTTTAGAAAAATCGAAACCGCATCGGATGCCTTCACAGGAGCAGCCACGGAGCGGCGTAATGGCCAGCTCCCCACCACAGAACTTGCGAATCAGAAGTCACCGGTTTGATTCCTTCTTCCGGCTCGGCAGTGAAACGACGGTGCAAGGTTCTAAAAGCTCCCCCCTTCCCAAGGCCCCTGCCGCCTTGTTCCACCGGGCAGTATAAATCACTACGGCACAGATAGGGACGTGTGCGGTGGTGGGGGCGCAGCAACGTGGGGGCAAGGTGGGGGGGAAAAGCGTGGGTAGGGCCCACCTCTTCCAACACGTCTGGTCAACGTGGAAGAGGAGATCAAAGACCGTCTAGAATTCGTTCACGTTAAGGCCCCCCCCTTCCACGAGCAGCGGCGTGAGCAAAGCAATCGGCGGGGTCTGTGGCCTTTTACCTTTTGAAAGCCTTCACGAAGGGCCCGGTCCCAAACGGTGGTCCATGGGCTTTGCCATGTGCTTCCTGTGCAGCAGGGAAACCTCAAAACAAACCTCCTCCCCCGTGTATGTAGTTCGTTTGTAGGTTCCCTCAGCTTCACCGAACATAAGACTCACCTCCGTTTTGTTTTCTAGAATGATACCGCATTATATTTTAAGTGGACATCTATTTATATGGATAAAGTATGAGATATGGTTCAAATACAGTGGGGTAAAATATAAAATATATTATTAAACAAACTATCGTATGACCTTGTCAAGCAAGTGTTCATCCCTTAATGGTCCCTAAAATAGGTGCGACTTTGAAAGAAAATTATTCTATTCTCACTGCAAAAACTGCCACGTAACATAAACTGGTACCAATTTGGTTAAAAAAAAAATCTGTCCTATATAATCATTTCTGTAAGAGGAATGTGGAATTTCCACAACTGGTTCAGGGCTTCTGACAAAGATGCGTGTCTTTTCCACCCATATTGGCTGCGATGTCGTTATAGCAACCTGATTTACACGTGGTTTAAAATTCCGGTCACGGTTTGCCTTGGCCCATCATCATCATTTTGCCAAGGTGGATAAAATGAGAACTGCTTTTCAGAGTCAACAGTGGTAGCCTTACAGTCAAGACTGATCCCTAACTGAAGCAATGGGCAATTTCCACCACTGGCTCAGGAAACACCACTTGGTCCACTCAGCCAGAAATAAATACCTCTTCCGGCAAGTCAACAAAAGCACCGGTGGTGGTGCTGGCACCGACCATGCACCACCACCTCTCGCGTGTGACGCTGGCCCTGACGGCACTGATCCAGCTGTCAAATCAACGGCGTTGGCAAATGTCTCGGTGGCCCTGCGGTGCGTGGTGGGTGCGACGGTGGGTGTCACACTGCGCCAGGGGTCTTACTTATTATCCTCTTGGGTGCGGCTCGTACTCTGGCTTTTCCGCTCGGGAAATTCTTCTTGATCAGAGCCTTGAGGACTCCACTGCAGCGAAAGGAAGCAAAAGCACACGGTGCCGTTCAGAAGAGACCGAGGTGTCTCGCGCGTGGTCGCTGGTGACCAGGCCGAGATCGTTCATTATTTTCATTTGAGACTCCCTCCCCCCACATTCAACCCCCCTCTGGTGCCCCCTGTAGGCCTGGAATTCCCTCCTGCTGGTTATCTATGTAAACTGTACAGCGCGCGCACACACACCGCCTTCAAAAATCCAATATTAAATCAACTTCAAGATCGTATTCAGCATCTTCAAGATCCGGCATAGACTCGTAAACATGCCTGACACTTCCCAGTCATCTGACTTCTACTCTTTTTAAACACACTGTGCTAGAAAAACCAAGTCTATCTGTGAAAACCCTCAATAAACCTTGGGACAACGGCAGGAATAATTTAATTTGATTACAATAATACTTAAATTTCGATTTAAAGCTTTCGTGACTGCAATGATTCATCTTCTTTGGTTCTTTCGGTAAAGTCACGTAGAATGAGAATAAAGTAATAAATTGATAAAATAAAATAACACAATAACAATAATACTTATTTTAATATTTTTTCAATTGAATTCTTACGTTCTTTCTGCACCTACACAGATATCAGACATCCCTATAGACAATCGAAGAAGGCAAATGGGATTGGGCATGACACGTGGGCAGGACGTGACGATATCCATCGGACGAGGCTGCTGGTGGTGGAATTTTTTAGGTCATTAGGAATTTTCGTCATTGCTGTGGCTACGCTGCTGCACACAGCTGCCTCTAGTCATCCAGCACTGTGGTTATTCATTGTTATCATTAGGAACTGCTTTTTGTGTTTAGTTTGTTGTCTTTCCCCCGCACCTCCAATTAGCATGGTTGTCTACGTAGGGTGCGAAGGAAGTTCAAACATATTGATGGTAGCATCACTGGACCGTGAGAGACGGTGAATAGATAGGGGGCGCATTCGACCAGCAATGGATAGACAATGGCTGACGCTGATGGTGCGTGTCGGATATTAAATCATTTTACAGACGTTGTGGACTTTTTGAGCACGATCTATAATTCGGTACGAATTGGCTGCCGTTGTCGGCACGGGCATTGGAGTGGTCTCTACGAGTCTGACGACTGTGTGGAAGAGAAGACCTGAAGAGCACACGGTGGGAGGGCTGTCACAACAGATGTCGGAGGATGCTGCATGTCTACTGTGCAGCAGCTGCTGTGAGATCTGGCGGAGGGGGAGAGGGTGTGGAATCTACGGCTTCGGTCGTAACGAAGCCTCGATCTTGTCGACACGTTAAACCGACGGTGTAGGTTGCGAGTTCGTACCCAGCTGCCGAAACGAACTTGTCGATCGTCCCGTTTCCGAGCTCCAACTCCTCCCGGGTGCGTGCCTCACCGGTCGACTGCAGTCCGATCACCACGCACTGTCGTCGCGCACACGCAGCACGCGACAACGTCATCATCGGGAAGCGCCATCAAGGGACAACTGTGCCAGGCAAGGTACGCTTTGGGGCTCGCAGGTGGAGTGGGGAATGCTCGCAAGCACGAGGTCAATGGGTTAACTGGCTGAGATGACTGGCAGATCAATAGGACCTGCTCCAAAATATACCAATGTGCTGTGTTTGTGTTGCGGTTAGCGCACTGTACGAGTGCGATTACCGTGCGTGTGGTGCTATGCGCATGGCATGTGGGCGTGCGAGCGTGTGGGGAGCGGTGGTGTAGCAGTCAGCGAGCTGGCGCTACGAAGCCGGCGACTGGAGTTCGATTCCCGCTCACGGCCAACACCAGTGACGATTATCTGAACCGGTCCTGGGACTCCCCTAGGTCGACTCAGCCTCAAATGAGTACCTGGTGCGATGTGTTCACGTCGCGACGAGGGAGACAAAGGCGGTCGAGCGTGGCGTTGGCCAACCCACCCCCTCTCGCGTGCCGTGCCGGCCTTCGTAGGTGCTCACTAACAGCACTTGCCCCAAAAGTCTGTTCAGGCTATACAGGAGATCGTTGTCTTTCTTCACGTGAAAGTTGTTCGCCCGGTTATCTCTATATATATAAAAGGGAAATTTGTGAATATGTGTGTATGTTTAAAATGTTTAGCGTACTTGCCGAAATGCAACAAACTTGAAATTTGCCATGTGGGTACTTTCAAGACTGTACACCATGCACACATTATAAAAATACACTTTTGTATTGGGGGGGGGGGGTGTGCGCAATAATGGGTATATTTTGCACGGCAAGTGAGCGGTGACGTCACATCTGTGATGTCACCCGCATGCGGCAGCGTCACGCAGTGTGCCCGCTGACGTCACGCATCCCCCCACCCCAACCCTCCGCGTAGGCCGTGTATTAATCCAAGACAAGAATCCAAGTCTCGGGCGAAGCCGGGTCGTAAAGCTAGTGTACAATATAAATTCTCAACACAACAATCCCCCGCCGGGTGTACACAGCGTTGTTGGGCCGAGCGCTTAACCACGTGGCTCACCTTGCCCTGCTTGAGCGCCTCATGCGCCAGGGTGACCGCTTGCTGAACTTTGCCCGCGATGCACATGTACTTGAAGAACCGCTGGTGCGACGACCAGAACTGACCCCACAGCGACTTGCGCGACACGTCCGGGCAGACGCTGGCCGCGCGGTCAAACTTGTCCATCATCTCCAGCCACTGCAAGGCAAAGACAAACAACTTAAACACGTAGGCCTTCGCGACCAATATTATTAACAATGAAGGTTTTTTGGATTAGATCATGTAAATACAAATAAAAACTTTATTATGAAAGACAAAAGAACCTCCACCGTATTTGCCTTTACAGACCGTTGGGGCAAGTGGTGTGAGTGAGTGCCTATGAAGGCCGGCACCGCACACAAGGGGTTGCTGGGTTTCCAGCACAACGCTCAGCCACCTTTGTCTTTCTAGTGCTGATGTTTACACACCACACCGGGCACTCATTTGAGGTTGAGTCGACCGTACTCGGCTTCCCGCGCCTCAATCGACGGAATCTGTGCGAGACGGACCCGCCAGGGAGCATTGCTGTCGTGCGCTCTCTCGCTCACCAGCTTGACCGCGCGGTCGTACACGTTTCGGAACTGCTCCGGCAGCGGAATCTCCACCACGCGGAAGGTGACGCCGTGGAAGCTGAGCTGACGGGCGATGTACATCCCGCTCAGCTTCATGTCCATCGCCACGATCTCCATCCCGCCGACGCCCCTGACACGGCCCAACACGAAAGGTCATCAACACTGGCGCGCGCACGCACGCACGCAGAGATGCTCAGCCTAATGAGGCGCTGCTATCGAGCAAACTGTGCAGGCGGTGCAGCTGCAACGGGGCCCACGGGCCAGAAGGGACAGGGGGGAGGGGGGGGTGCGGAAAGAGGAACAGGGAGCCCCCCCCGAATCCATGAATTACACAGGGCCCATGCCAACAACGCTACGCTACTGGGGCCAAGTGTTGTTAGCGAGCACGTATTATTCAGGCCAGTACAGCACCCATGAGGAGGCCGTGGGTGTGGTCACCAACACTCCTGACAGCTCACCGGTGCTGATGTTCACACACACCATGGGAGGTACTCATTTAAGGCTCAGTCAACCTACAGGTGGGCTGTACATTGCTCATTTACTCAGGAACACCTTTTGACTTTTAAAACAGCTCTCTTAATATTCAAAATTACAAAAACTAGCAGACCGAATGCCAGATTGTATTGTGTGGCTGAGTGACATAGACAGCTTTCATTCCCTACCTCCTCTCAATCGACTGCAGGAACTCGTCGAAGGTGTTGAAGGGAGTGTCCTTCCCCCAGATTCCGAGACGGCTCATGTACGCCATGTTCTTCGGCTCGGATGCACCTAGTGGAAGAGACAGACGCACACACACTTAATATCACACTCGCACCTTCCCCCGCCTGCGTTCCATTCCACTTCCGCTGCTCTAACGGGGGGCGGGGGGGGGGGTGAGCGGGTGATGTTCTGCATTGTATTCTGCCTCCCCCCCCACCCCGTATCCTAAATAATCCGGCTGTGCGGTGATGTCCACAGGTTCCGGAAACGTAACTCCACTGACTGGTCGAGTTAATTAGACTGGGAAATGTAATTTTTTTTAAAAGCCAGCCAGCCTGCATGTATCACTATCCTCTCTGCAGTCTGGGCACCGGCTACAGCATAGCCGAGGCACAGCTCTCCTCTCTCTCAAGCCTGCCCATCGCTGCACGTGGTGCTGTGTCCTGGCTAAGACTGCCCAGTCTTCTTCTTCAGGTGCTAGATGGAGACGACACTCTTGGATAATTGTTTTTGTTTAAGGTGCCAATTATTCAAGTTTGCTTCTGGAGTCTTACGATCTTTTTTTTCCCCAAAGGCTCTATCAGTGTGCTCCATCGGCCGGGCTTGGGTTGGCAGCGCAATATCATCCGCGTACGTGAACTTGCGGGGGGATGTTGCTGGAATAGCGACATCCTCCTCCCACAGCTTCACCAAGGTGGACAGTGAACAATCGGTAACTCGGCATTTCTGAGTGGGGTGGGTCTACAAGGTTGAGGATGTGGCTACTTGGAAGGGGGTGTGACCACATGGCAGGGGGTGTGACTACAGGGCGGGGGGTGTGGCTACAGGGCGGGGGGTGTGACTACAGGGCGGGGGGTGTGACTACAGGGCGGGGGGTGTGGCTACAGGGCGGGGGGATGTGGATACACGGCGGGGGGTGTGGCTACAGGGCGGGGAGTGGTGGCTAAAGGACTTGGGGTGTGGCTGCAGGGCATGGGGTGGGGCCACACGACAGGGAGGTCCAGCCACAGAAAAAGGGTGGGGCTATGGGATAAGGGGATGGTCTATGGGGCAGTGGGAGGGGCTAAAAGTCAAAGGGAGGGTCTACATGGTACAGGGAGGAGCTCCAGGACAGCAGGGCAGAGCTAAACACCATCAATAATGCTGCCGAGAGATGCGAATTCTGAGTCAATGCTTGCAGATGAAACCTTAACTTTTCAATAAAGCAACTGATAATTATACATGGGAGACTTCTGTTTCCTTGCTGAAACAATATAACATTTCAGTCTATTAACCAGCAGTGTTTGTTCGAACAAGGTATTGACATCCGAATCTCATTAGCAGGGTGTGGTCCACTGACTTAATGCCACTGGTTTTAGAGGCAAAAGCCATCCTCAAACACCATGGGGCCCAAACGCGGTGTCTGGGAGGGCACAAAAACAGCAGCAGGCTGCAAGGCGCTGTGTTGACCAATGTGAATTTTATGAAGAGGACTTCGCCGAAATAATTCCACTGGACGTTTCGGCCGCCATAGTGCAGCAAGCGAGACACGCACGGTTTCACTCTCGTTGGGAACTCATCGATACGCTCCGGCCGCGGTCTACTCGTGACAGCGGTGCGCAGCTGGATGCGTCTCCCAGACGTGAATATGGCCCAGCGGCCGAACGAGCGGAGACAAAGAGGACGAGGAAGGCAGATCTTTCCTCGTCCGCGGAGTGGCCGTGAACACGACGACTCGGGGGAAGGAATGGGGAATGAGAGAGGACCAGGAAGGCAGACTCCACATCGGCGGGGAAACGCCCCGAAGAATAAGAATTTGGGAAAAGTTCAGCAAAGAACACCATCCTCTCGCCCTTCCTTAAACATATTCTGTCCCCGATCGTTGCCTCAAGGGGAGAAGGCCAGTGAGCCGAGTTACCCATTCTGAGGGGACCTGGCCCCGGGTTTTTCGCTCGCAAGCGACTTGTGCGTTTCTCTTCCCGACGTGAGCGTTCTGCATTGGGCTCTAGGAATAATAACATATTTTTAAAAAGTAGTAAGTGCGGTAGCGGCGCCGCGGTCACCTGTGGCGCTGGCGTAGACGACGCGGGCGTGCGGCAGCTTGTTCTGCAGGTCCAGCACGGCCTTGCCCGTCTTGGTGGGCTTGGCGGCTCCCAC
This sequence comes from Petromyzon marinus, assembly GCF_048934315.1. NCBI lineage: Eukaryota > Metazoa > Chordata > Hyperoartia > Petromyzontiformes > Petromyzontidae > Petromyzon > Petromyzon marinus. The sequence goes on along the minus strand of NC_133710.1, from coordinate 1,885,955 downwards.
GGGGCACAGGTTCTTCGCCTTGTGACACTCGTCGAACACCACCTGTGGGCCCGCTCGGTCAAGGAATCCAGGGGGGCGCACGGCGAGAAACGGGGCGGCCGCGCACGGCTGTGGGGGGGGCTGGGGACCGAGCGCCGATGAACCGCGACCGCCTCCCGTGCCACGGGGAGATTTAACCCCGAACGAAAGCAACGGAGAAACCAGCGACCTCGCGTCGCTGGGCGCAGGAGCATACGCTCTTTTTCAGAAGTGACCTGGCCACAAATGATAGCCCAACGAAGCGGCTTATCACGTGAAAATTTAGAGCAGCTAAATACTATAAAAGGTGCGTCGGTAAACGCTGGTAACACCACGCGACGACTGAATTAGCTTCACAGTGTCGAGTCGCGGAGGGGTTTTTGTTTTCGACACAAATTTGGCCAGATCGTCACACGGCCCAAACCCAAAAACAAAACCAAATAAATGAATTCCACCAAACACCGCCCCGTTCCGGACACGTGGAAGTAGACGTCCGGGGGGAGGAGGGGTTGCACCGCGGCGTGGGGGGGGGGGGTCTCTTGCGGCGTGCGCTCGCAAGTCGCGCGACGGGGCCTCGGCGGCAAAGAGGATACGACTCCGTCAAACTCGGGCCCGCACCAGTCAAGCACCTGCTTGATGCGCGTGCGCATGGTGCCCGTGGCGAAGCTCTCGCCGATGAGCGCCGAGTACGTGGCGAAGAGGACGCCCTCCCGCATCCGCCGATCCGTGCTGCCGTACTTTATCTGTGTGGTGCAGAGGAGGAGGCGTCAACGGTCGTGAAAAAATAAAACGTACTGGCGCGGCGTGAAGACGCTCATTCAGCCGCCGAGCTCACGGATTTGGAATCATCCGACCTCCTATGACACAAGGTCTGCAGCGTCACATTGATACGGACACTTAAAACTGGCAGTTTCACTTGGGTATTTGAAAGCTTGGGGTTTTTGTTGTTATTGTTTAAATCGTATTTAGCCCTTTGTAAATCCACCGCTGAATGAAAGACTCTCAATACCGTGACGGTCATCAAGATGGTTTAACCATACTTTGCCACAGTGCTCAGTTAAGTTTGATGAAGCACCAGGAAACACCAATGCAGAAGGATACATGTACCAAATGACAATGTCTTTTCACTACACTGCCAACCACAGCTGCCCCTCAGCATTAATCCTGCCGAGCTTCTGGGATACAAATCGGGCAAATTCGGGGTGAACTGGTCACAGGCCTTCATATTCTTCGTTCTTTCGGTAAAGTCAAGTAGAAGGGAAACAATAAAATAATAAAAATATAAAACAATAAAATTCTCACGACGTTTCGATTGCAACACAAGCAATCACCATCAGGTGGTTTTCACACCTGACGATGATTGCTTGTGTTGCAGACGAAACGTCGTGAGAATTTTATTGTTTTATATTTTTATTATTTTATTGTTTCCCTTCTACGTGACTTTACCGAAAGAACCAAGAATATGGTCACAGGCCCTCCAATGAGCTATACAGCTCGTTTTCATCAGATGTCCAGTAGGGGCGGGTCAGAATCTTGCAGTACAAAAACACGATAGGAGTGCAAAACATAGGAAAGGTAAAAAAATGACAAAAAAATACTATTTTTATTTCAGAAGCGACCTGGCGACAAATGACAGCTCAACGAAGTGGCTTATCGCGTGGAAATTTATAGTGGCCAAATAATGTAAATAATCTAAGTTCAACAACAAGCATTAGAAAAACAACAATTGAAGTGCAAAGTATAGGAAAGGTAAGCAAATGACCACAACAAAAATTACGATTACTCGTCACTGTGCCACACTTCTGCACAGGTGTTTTGCGGTTATCCCGCATAGCTCTCCTAAGTATTATCGGGCCTTTCAGCGCCACAGTGCATGTCCGAAGTTTCACTCTGGGCATTTCTTCGGTCTGTCGCGGCAACTTAATTGGGCTTTCCCCGAAGAATCTCCCGAGGCGTGGCTCGAAACGTCGGACGACACGCGCGGAACGACGCGAACCGCGTGCGGGCGGGGGGGGGTTATTGAGTCCGCGGTGGTCACGACGCACCTTGTTGAGGCTGTGCACGGGGATGCTGCGAGCTCCGATGTCGTTCAGATCTCTCTCGGCGTCGTACTTGAGGTCGTTGGAGACACTGAACCTGCACGCACAACGCAGGGGCAGATTCCGTAACTCCCTCCCCCTCTGGTGCAACCGAAGGCGATGACTTGGAGAGCATTTGGAGGCGTATGGCTAACGAGTGCGTTGATCTGGAGTGGGTCCGCGCGTGTGTTGGTGTGTATGAATGTGTTGTTGGGAGCGGTGGTGCAGTGGTTAGCGCCCCAACAGTCTGGTAATGCTATACGGGGGATCTTCGTCTTGTTTACTAGTGTGTTAGCATGTAGTCACAAGTTTGCGAGTGTGTGCGAGCACACGAGCTCGTGAATGTGCGAGGCTGTGCACACACACGCACGCGCATGTGCGCGCGTGTGTGTGTGTGTGTGTGCGCACCCCAGGTGCACTTTGAAGCCTCAAAGTGCACCTGGCCTGGCACAGCAGCTTTGGTAACGTCACCACCACTTAGTGGCGAACGGCAGCTGTAGTTGTTGCACGCACCAGAGCGCTTTCTTCCGCCCGCAGCAGTAGTTTTCCAGGATGATTCCAGCGACGGTGCGGCCTTTACCAACTCCGGCTCCGTCTCCGATCAGGAAGCCCGCACGCTGCCCATTGGGAAGGATGCTCTCATGCCGCTGAAAACAACGCACAGACAGGGACACGCGGACGGACACGTCACCCGCGTGACATCGCAGGGGCGAAGCAGAGACAGACAGAGACGTGGCGGAGGAGACGGGGGCTCAGAGTCAGCACAGAAGCCTGTTAGGGTTGACCTGACAGTGGGTGGAGGGGGAGGTAGAGGGGGGGATGGAGAGGAGGTGGCGGGGCGGTGAAGAGGAGGCGGAGGGGAGGTGGAGGAGGCGGAGGAGGGGAGGTGGAGGAGGCGGAGGAGGGGAGGCGGAGAGGGAGGCGGAGGAGGGGTGGAGGGGAGGCGGAGAGGTGGAGGGGAGGTAGAGTGGCACCTGGCAGGAGTAGGTGATGGCCTCGAGCTGCAGGGCGGAGAGCTTGCCGCTGGAGATGGCGTAGTCGGGCATGTGCAGGTGGTAGGTGATGTCGGGGAGCGGCACGCTGGACAGCGTGCTCGTCTCCACCACGCGGTCCGGATGGTTGCGCCCGATGGACACTGGAGAGAGAGGCGAGAGATGTCCACTCATGAGCCTCGACGTCTCCGTGTCATGACACAGCGAGTCGACGTCTCCGTGTGTCTCTCCCTCTCTCAGGGGGGTTCATAATGCGCTACCTGAACACCAAGTTCACGTTTGGATCGCACTCTCCGGCCACAGAAGCAGCACAGATATTCTAGGTTCGAGGCCTACGACTGGGTGTTTCCCTATCTCACGGTGCTCAATTGTGAAGTTGGAAATCCCTGAGATTTTGAATTTACTTTCATCGACCCGTGACTAAACTGGGTCCATAATAAAAAAAAATGGGTGAGATCGCGAGAATGTGTCGTTACTCGCCACCGCCCGACACAGCCAATTAGGAAAGTTTGTCACTTTAAAAACGTGTCAATTAGTTACTCGTTCAGCACACTGGTGTATTGGAGAGTACACATTTACGATTTGAGTATGACGTTTCGAAAGCCTACGTGTTCAACTAAGGTGGATCCCCACAAGTATATCGACCTAAAGGTCTGAGCCTGGTCATCGATAACTGCACACACAAAAAAATAGTCTAATCAGGCTATATCACAGCTCTGAGGATCAAAACTGCCAGCTTTCTTGCCACGTGACATACTATTTAGGCCCGTGTTGACAAGTCCAACCTGCGTTCTGGTTTCCATCGGCCACTGTTTGATCTCTGAACCCAGCCCAGCGTGTGCTTGGCAGGCATCAGTGCATGCGTGCGCGCGTTCATGCGTGCGTGGGTTATCTCCGGCTACTCGGGTTTCATCCCACACCTTTAAACACTCATCGTAAATTGGCTGAAAACATCCAAGATAAAAACCCAATGCAGGACCTTGATGAAAAAAGAATGCTTGGACTCGGGGTGGGTTTTCCAGGATAAATAACCGATTATATTATCCTTATTATGTACTTGATACCTGCCGTGTTGTATCGCAACCTATGCAACAATGACTAAGTAAGATCTGTACTGTGTAACATCTGTACCGTCACAGGATGTCTATGAAATAGAGCGTAGCAGCTCATTGGGCCCTGTCTGCTGAAGTAAATAAAACCTTGACTTAAGGCTTTCGTGACTGCAGGAATTCGTATTCTTTGGGTCTTTCGGTAAAGTCACGTAGAAATCCCGGCCACAAAAAATACACGCGACCACGGGGGAGAGAGAGAGACACAAACTCCACATATACAGCAGGCGTCAAGGGTCGGGATCGAACTGGCGACCTCCTGCATACCAGGCGAGGTAGTCAACATCTCGTCACTCCTAACGGAAGTTACTCCCGTCTTACGACAGTTCCAATCGTACGACCCGATTATAACTGGGAAACAAAAGCACGAAAAAAAAACCACACAAATCCCGCAGTAAACCGCAAACAGCGCCGCTCGCGGCGATTCCTTCCGTACGTTTGGCCGGCGTGTAATCGGCGTACGTCGCCGCGTGGCCCAGATCCTCCCCGTCAGCGTCATCCTCCTCCACCTCTTCCTCCTTTTCCACCACCTAACAACAACAAAAAATGTACATATACGCGTTTCAAAACACACACGCAAACGCGACAGCGTTCGCCCTTTGCTCGGTTTCTCGCAAATCCCGATTGGCGCGCGACTGGCTCCCCTCCGTCGGACCGCAGGGTTTCCACCGCTGGCGCCACAAGCAGGGGAGCGCTGACCGATTGTACGACATGCACGTACGTTGAACTTCTTTCGCGCTGTACCTAGCCAACCGTGGCAAGCGGAGGCGCGGGAGATAACCGACTGCTCGTTGTGTCCGGCGAGACACGGCTTCGTATTGCCATTTCACTTTCGCCGCCGCAGTTATTTTTTTCTTGTATTAATGTGAAGCACGTGTCGGTGCAAGTTCTCCGAAAACCCTCTCGGCAATTCAAATAAACAATTCAAGGAATTCAACCCAAAAAGGAATTGAAGCTGTGAAGGATTTCACCCCACTGGTCCGCGTTCGCGTCGCTGCAGGCCCGCTGGGAGAACCGCCGCCGGTGCCCCTGCGGGTGTGGCTACGTCCACCGTTAGCGAAACACACACACACACGTCTTCGGGGCTTCCATCGGCCGCAATTCTATTATCATAACCGCCTGGCATTTGATAGAGCACAGAACTGGAAATAGCTGGAGTAATGCTCGTTCAGATTTAAAATAAACAGCAGTTGTAGTCCCGTTATTTTTTAAATGAGATGGTGTCAGGTGTACGCGGAGGCTCGTAATGGCCAGTTCAGATGATATTCCTGAAACACGACGTCTACAGCGAGGGAAAAAAGTATTTGATCCCCTGCTGATTTTGTACGTTTGCCCACTGACAAAGAAATGATCAGTTTATAATTTTAATGGTAGGTTAATTTGAACAGTGAGACACAGAATAACAACAAAAAAATCCAGAAAAACGCATGTCAAAAATGTGATAAATTGATTTGCATTTTAATTAGGGAAATAAGTATTTGACCCCTCTGCAAAACATGACTTAGTACTTGGTGGCAAAACCCTTGTTGGCAATCACAGAGGTCAGGCGTGTCTTGTAGTTGGCCACAAGGTTTGCACACATCTCAGGAGGGATGTTGTCCCACTCCTCTTTGCAGATCTTCTCCAAGTCATTAAGGTTTCGAGGTTGACGTTTGGCAACTCGAACCTTCAGCTCCCTCCACATATTTTCTATGGGATTAAGGTCTGGAGACTGGCTAGGCCACTCCAGGGCCTTAATATGCTTCTTCTTGAGCCACTCCTTTGTTGCCTTGGCCGTGTGTTTTGGGTCATTGTCATGCTGGAATACCCATCCACGATCCATTTTCAAAGCCCTGGCTGAGGGAAGGAGGTTCTCACCCAAAATCGGACGGTACATGGCCCCGTCCATCGTCCCTTTGATGCGGTGAAGTTGTCCTGTCCCCTTAGCAGAAAAACACCCCCAAAGGATAATGTTTACCCCTCCATGTTTGACGGTGGGGATGGTGTTCTTGGGGTCATAGGCAGCATTCCTCCTCCTCCAAACACGGCAAGTTGAGTTGATGCCAAAGAGCTCCATTTTGGTCTCATCTGACCACAACACTTTCACCTAGTTGTCCTCTGAATCATTCAGATGTTCATTGGCAAACTTCAGACGGGCATGTATATGTGCTTTCTTGAGCAGGGGAACCTTGCGGGCGCTGCAGAATTTCAGTCCTTCACGGCGTAGTGTGTTACCAATTGTTTTCTTGGTGACTATGGTCCCAGCTGCCTTGAGATCATTGACAAGATCCTCCCGTGTAGTTCTGGGCTGATTCCTCACCGTTCTCATGATCATTGCAACTCCACGAGGTGAGATCTTGCATGGAGCCCCAGGCCGAGGGAGATTGACAGTTCTTTTGTGTTTTTTCCATTTGCGAATAATCGCACCAACTGCTGTCACCTTCTCACCAAGCTGCTTGGCAATGGTCTTGTAGCCCATTCCAGCCTTGTGTAGGTCTACAATCTTGTCCCTGACATCCTTGGAGAGCTCTTTGGTCTTGGCCATGGTGGAGAGTTTGGAATCTGATTGATTGATTGCTTCTGTGGACAGGTGCCTTTTATACAGGTAACAAGATGAGATTAGGAGCACTCCCTTTAAGAGTGCGCTCCCCATCTCAGCTCGTTACCTGTATAAAAGACACCTGGGAGCCAGAAATCTTTCTGATTGAGAGGGGGTCAAATACTTATTTCCCTTATTAAAATGCAAATCAATTTATAACATTTTTGACATGCGTTTTTCTGGATTTTTTTGTTGTTATTCTGTCTCTCACTGTTCAAATAAAACTACCATTAAAATTATAGACTGATCATTTCTTTGTCAGTGGGCAAACGTACAAAATCAGCAGGGGATCAAATACTTTTTTCCCTCACTGTACGAGTGCAGTGAGGAGAACTTAGGTGTTTCCTTAAAATATTACGTTACCCATATTGTTAAGACAACAATTCTTTTTTTTCCCTCTTCAAAAAGTTAAATTGCCTCCCTGCTCAACTGATCAAAGGAGGGGGGAGAGGGGGGAGAGGGGTAAGAGCTCATCACCTCCACCACGAACGTCAACGGTTTCCGCGTGTAAGGAAAGAGATTTAACTTTTCTCAGCGGCTACGAAGCGGGAGGGGGGGAGCTGAGGGGGCACGAAGTTCACCGAGACGGCGTTTCAGGCGTCCGGACGCCCACCCCCGCCCCCCCCCCCCCAGGCTCATCAAAGGGCCCCCCGCTGCTGTCCAACGTGAGGGAGACGGCCGTCTTTTCGATCGCTCCGTGCACATTATCCGCGGGGGGCGAGCAAAGCCGGGAGCGGTGTTTGAAACGGGGTACGCGAGGCAGCGGCCCGTGAGCCCGCACGAGGTATCTCACTCGTCGGTACCACACCCGAGGTGGCGCAGCTTCAGCGGTCACAAACCACAACAACGTTTAGATGCGGTCAACAACGATGAATTACGCAATAACCCAGGCGATTGTGTTTTTTTAAAGATTCTCGGAGGTCTTGCCCCTGCTTCCCCCTCTCATCTCACTTGACTCTCCGGGCTCGTTACCTCCCGGGGCTCGTTAACTCTCCGGGCTCGTTAACGCTCCGCTCCAGAAAACAGAGGCCTCCTTCCCAAAGAGGCCAGAGTCAACCCGGCGTTACCTTCTCAACATCTGCTACTAATTGCCTGGAATTTTGCTTCCATTTGCAGTTGAGCCTCTGCCCCAGTTCACGTCAAGACTTAAGACTCATTTGTGTTCATGCAGCAAATTATTTTTGCTCCGGAGGGTCTGGAGTTCACGGCAGTATTTAGACGCTACGCAGATATAAATTGCAAGATCCACAAACGTGAATCGGTACGAATAAGAGTTTTGGGATCTTAGGTGGCGAAGATTTCTGCTCTGGCACACCCGAGTCCCAGAGCCGGCAACGCAACGCGGAACGCGGCGTCCGCGGGGTGCCGGTTCCGAGTAAACGTGACGAACGCCGGCTTCTCAGAAATCCCGGCCACAAACACCGGCAGGATCGGGGCCAAGAACAAAGCTGGACAGTTCACGAACGGCAGAACCACGCCCTCCACGCCACGACCGCCCCCGCCCTCCGCCGCTCGCACCACGCACGCCGCACACTCCCCACCGCCAACGTGGGCCGGAAGCACAACACGGGCGGCACACACTGCCGGCTCTGATTCACATGACATCCCCAGACCATCCCCCGCCCAACCACAGCTCCAGGCACCCCGTTATAACGACACGACAGGGAGGGAGGGGGGGGGAGTACACACTGTACGAGTGCGATTACCGTGCGTGTGGTGCTATGTGCACGGCATGTGGGCGTGCGAGCGTGTGGGGAGCGGTGGTGTAGCGGTCCGCGAGCTGGCGCTACGAACCCAGCGCCCCGAGTTCGAGTCCCGCTTACGGTTAACGCCAGTGACGATTATCTGAACCGGTCCTGGGCCTCTCCTAGGTCGACTCAACCTCAAATGAGTACCTGGTGCGGTGTGTAAATATCACCATTGGGGAGACAAAGGCGGTCAGGCGTGGTACTGGCCACCCACACCCTCGTGTACCGTGCTAGCCTTTTCATAGTTGCTCGCTAACAGCACTTGCCCCAACAGCCTGTTAAGACTTTATGGGGGATCTTCGTCTTTGTGGTCGTGTACAGTGGTTAGCTCACTGCGCTATGAGTGGGGATGTTGTTGTGACCTTCAGTGTGGTGAGTGGGTGGGTGAGTGGGCGAGTGTTGTTGTGACCTGCAGTTTGGTTGTTGAACACTGTGGATGGAGAAAAACAAGTGTTTGATAGATCTCAGCACGTGTGGAGGAATCAATGAGTGAAGTTCTCTGGAACAAATACTATAGTAGTAGTAGCGATAGAAGAGTGATAAGGAGGTGATTGACCGTCGGTGAGCTAGTGGTTGGAGTGAGTCAGTGCTGCAGGGGCGGAGCCAGGGGGGGTGACAGGGGTCACATTCTGCGTGTAAGTGTACGACACTCGGTCTGGCGGACTCCGTGCAACTGCATTGTCAGAGTGTGTCGCCAACCGATGGTGTCTAGTTCAACAGCCTGACTCTCTAATCATTCTTGAAATTAAAACTTGTTGAATGTCACCCCGGCCTGAAATCCTGGCTCCGCCCCTGCAGTGCTGGAAATTCAGTCACCTCTCCACTGCTGCTTCACACTGAAGGCTAATCCAGTGATGCAGTCGGCTAGACTCTGGATGCTCCACCACAGATGTGACAGCAGCAGGATTACAACTTGGGCTGAACTTATGCTCTGTTTAAGCAGCCGTAACAACTGTTCGGAGTTAAATACGAAGGCTTTGCCACGGAACACAAATCCAAGCTTCCTCAATGCCTCCTTTGCCAGTTTAGTAACTGACAGGTCAGATGAGATTGTTGTGCCAAGCAAATGAATGGTTTTACTGTGGATAAGAATTACATTGTTCCTGTGGAAATGCCAGTCTGATGTGATATTATCCTTGACTATTTTCTTTGTTGCTGCATGCTTTCTGTCAGCTGGCCGGAACACCGCCTCTGTCAGCCAGGGGTCCTTTGGGAAAGTCAAAACCGCGGTACCCAATGCAGCCATTGCAGCTGCATGAGCCACAGTCCTAAAACCCATTTCCCCTCGGCATCAGGAGGGGGGGGAGACGATGCCAACCCCAGTCGCAAGTGACAATGACATTTTCTCTTGCAACCTTCACCAGCGAGCCAAGAACAGGCAATTATGGGTTTGAATAGTGTCCACGATGGATGCTTGCCACCACAGTATGAGTATGGCAGGCAAAAATTACAGATAATATGCCAATGGTCGATGGGCAGATCAACCCCATTGAAGGTGCTTGTGTCAAGGACATGGGCCCACATTCGCTGTTCTGTTACTGTAGTCCAGCAGGCAAGTTCTTGCTTGGACCCGGCGTGCAACCGTGATGTTGTGTGGATGAGCCGATGCCGGAACAGTGTGTTGGCGATTACAAGCCTATGGGTTGCGCAGAAGTCTAGCAGCCTTCTACCATTGTTATTGATGTAAACTTTCAACCACATTTGCAACTGTGACTTGTAATTGCGATTGGCAACTCTGAATATAAGGGTCTAATCTACCCTTTCTTTGTATGTTTGACTATTGCTGTTATTTGTTGTTTTTTGGTCCAGTGCATGTACAAGTGTTTCATTTACCTAGCAATGTAACTTCCTCAAATGTTTCGCCATTGCCAACCCAGGCTTGGGGGCACCACGGTGGGGAGATGTTAGCTACCTCGCCTGGTATACAGGAGGTCGTGGGTTCAATCCCGACCCTTGACGCCTGCATATTTGGAGTTTGTACGTTCTCCCCATGGTGAAGTGGATTTTTCTCCGGTTCCTCCAGTTTTTCCCTCCACATTTTGAAACATGTGTTTGGGATATTTTTGCCTGCTATAAATGTCCACGCGAGAATCCACTTCGTTGAGCTATCATTTGTGGCCAGGTCGCTTCTGAAAAATAGCTATAATAGCTCAGTGAGACCTTACCTGGTAAGCTCTAGTTTATTTTAGTTTAACATCTGTGAATGAGAGCTTCCACAACCTTATTGAGTTCCTTCCGGCTTCAATCATGTTTGTGTCCATGTCTATCTGACGAGGCGGAGCACATTCTAGGCCACTGGACCAGGGGCACAGATGCCGTGATAAAACACCCACAGTGTAACGGGGGCATTGTCCCAAAGAGGATGTTACCGTCATTGTTCACAACCTCGGGGTGACTGTGGCAGGAAGGGGGGTTATTTTGCTGATGAACAGAGCGAGCGAGTTATGACGTACCGAGCGAGCGAGTTATGACGTACCAGTCAGTGAGCTATGACGTACCAGTGAGCAAGCTATGACGAACAGAGCGAGCGAGTTATGACGTACCAGTGGTAAAGGCTGGGGGAACATATCTTGAGAAGCCTGAAATGACGCTTGGAGCTGACTTGAACCATATCCTTGGTACGCAGAGCTGTTAGCGAAAGCCTGCTAGAAAAAATGACATCACAAAACACGGTTACATTGCACATGATAAATCCGGTTCTTTATTTCATTAGACAGTTAGCATTATAGCCCAAAGGGATGAGTGCTGTTGGTGAGCACCTATTGAGGACAGCACGGTACACGATGGGGTAGGTGACCATACAAGGCCGGCTTTATGTGGTCAGCACCAAACCCCCTTTGTCTTCAGATGTTGCACAAGGTGCTCATTTCGGGTTGAGTTAACCCAAAGGAATCCCAGGTCATGTTTGGATATCACTTGCCACGAATGCTGTACATGACAAAGAAACAAGTCGAGGCTCACGGGATCTCAGAGCAGTGCACTAATCACACTCCCAGTCATACACGACCACGTAGTCACACACACAAGCACAAACATTCCCTGTACAGACTGTTGGGGCCGAGTGCTGTGAGCGAGCACTTACGAAGACCGGCACGGCGCATGAGGGGGTGGGTGGCCAGCACCACCACTGGCAGGATTCAAACTCGGGTCACCGGGTTCGTAGCGCAATGGGCTAACCCGATACGCTACCGTTTCACACACAGGGCCAAGACCCACCTGGTCTGAGATGAGCTCGTTTGTTTGACGAACCGACACGGAGTCCAGAGAGGGCGGAGGCTGCGACATGAAAAGCGCAGGGTCCAGGGCTCCATGAGACAGCTGTGGGCACACAGCGGAGTCTCATCACCCTCCTCATTGTCCACCCACAGGTTCACCACGCACCGTCTATCCCGCACCTCCGATTAGCACGGTTGGCTATGCACGGTGCGAAAGAAGTTCAACGAAAAACATACGTACAGCAGCAGCAACCACGCGGTTGCACGTTACATCGGAATTGAGGGTTTTACAGGGGCTGCAAACGGCTAGCATTGAGCGCATTGTTAACCTCAGGACGCATTGCGAACCTCAGGGCGCATTGATACTAATACACTAATACACAACGTGAAATTTATGCCTTAATAACACAAAATACACTGACACACAAAGCAAAACGAATGCCTTAATAACACAAAATACACTGACACACAAAGCAAAACGAATGCCTTACTCACACAATGCACAATCGTGCACGCTATGAGTCAAATGCTTTACTCGCACCACATTGTCAGATGTATATTCCCATTGAGTTGTTTGCGGGTAAAAAAAATTTATTCGTCTAATTTTGTAGCATGAAGCGGGTGGACACAATGGCACTCCTTTGCAAATGACTTCGTGTGACTTCTAATGTCCACTGCTATACCATTGGGTGGACAGGGGCTGGGCGGATTTAATAAATGTGCCCATTGTTTTAACTGCCGCGCCATCAGACGTCGCTGTGGTGTAATGGTTCGCAGACTGGACCCGCTAATTCTGATATTTATACCACCACAACAACAACAGTCACGAAGTGGCGGTGACGTCACCACGGAGCCTGTGCCAGGCCGGTTGCACTTTGAGGCCACGTGACGTGTCGAAGGCTCGCTGCTGACAGAGGAGGTCACGGGACAGACCCAGGTGCCATGGGTTGACCGACTGAGATGACTGGCCGATCCACCAGCTGTGCCACCTATTGCGACAACTCGCTGCATTTTCGCTGCCCGGCGCTCCGATCGTTGTTGCTTAGAGTCACTCCTCTGCCCTCTGTTGTTATTGGAGGGTGACTGCTTCGAACTGTCCAGTAGCATCCCTCACGAGCCTGCTCCATGTATATGCATGTTTATCCATGCATGGATATATACACAAACATCAAAGACTGTTAGTTAAAATCCCTACTGGGATTTATCCCTCTGCAGATTGATAAAATGAGTACAAATCTGTGAGAAGTCAACGGTGGCCATCCTATGGCCGGACTGCCCCCGCCATAGGAACGTGGAATGTCCACCGCGAGTCACACCAGAACGCTAGTTTTGATAACGAGACACTTTGACTTGCGCCAAAGCACTCGGGAGAAGCTACAACGAACCGGTACAATCAACTTGAGAAAATGTAATCCCTGCCCTGGGCCTATGCCAGGGAGCCAGGGGACCACCAAACCCATGGTGAATCGAGGACAGAGGAGGGGGTCAATGGCGACCCAACCTTGAGGCCGCCAGTGTTGGTATGTTATTGATATTCCCCACAACAAACACATTGAATGTTTTTTTTTATTACGATTATCATTCAAAATGTTGAAACTTGTTTACAAGCAATAATATTGAAATGCCAGCCAGGCCCCCACCACCACCACCCGTCCCGGGCAGTTTTCTCGACCCACCGGTGCGCTCCACGTGACGCAAGGGGGCAGTGCTACTGAGAACCCCGCTTAATCATTGGGGAGGGCGGGCGGGCGAGATGCGGACTCAAACCCAGACCCCAAATTAAATCACGACGTTTCGGAGGCAACACAAGCTTCCTTCATCAGGTGTAAATAGCACAGCAAAATTACTGTAGAGAGCTATTTGTGATGAGAGATTAATTATATAGGGTAAGAGGAGGGGGGAGGAGCCAGGGAGGACGGACACAGGGTGGGGGGGGGGGCAGGATGGTAAAGCTGCTCCGACTATTGCTCCTGTACCACGGAATGGGGGGGAGGGGACGCGGAGCGGGGGAGAGTGGCGGCTAAAGTTTAACATGGTTAATAACATGCTCAATTTGAATCCATCTTCTCGGTTTAAGTTATGTATATATTTATTGTTTACCTACGTGACTTTACCGAAAGAACCAAAGAGTATGGATCCTTGCAGTCAGGAAAACTTCAAATCTAGAATCTCTTGTCGACCTCTTTGCTGACCTCTCAGCCCTGTGTGTTGAGCCCTAACCTGCACGTGCATTGCTGCCACATGCCGACTCGAGTCGCACTCGTCTTAAGAGACTCTTTGTCTCAATTTAGTTTTCACCTGGTCAAATAAGAGACAATTAGTGGTAAATATTGAATAGGTTTATTCGCCCACGAGACGGAGAAAACGACCCGTGAAGACAATAGGACCTGGAGACAATGTTCCACGTGGCCTTATTAGCAAGGGGGTCTTTGCAAAGCAATCAATTGTTATCAAGAGCACGGTTAACATCCTGTCAACAGAGGCTAGAGAACGTTGGCATCTCTCGCACAACAAAACCCTCACCTACCCACCAGCGCAAATTCACAGTTAAGCGATTCATTTTTTTTCGGGACATACTTCACACTTAAACGTGATGCGTTTCACAGTTACGCACTCAAGAGAAAAAAAAACAAAGAGAAAAACAAAATCCATGGTAACAAAAATTCTAAGTAGAAATAAATATTTTTCTGACGGCGTCGTCACCGCCGTGTAATGGCAGTGCCCAGCGTGGCAGACTGGACACTGCCATCGTCGTAGATGACATCGTCACCACCACAACCACCACCACGTCATGGCAGTGCCCAGCGTGGCCGGCTGGACGCAAGCTGCCATCGTCGTAGATGGCATCGTCACCACCACAACCACCACCACAACCACCACCACTGTGTCATGGCAGTGCCCAGCGTGGCCGACTGGACACTGCCATCATCGTGATTCTGCCCCCTTTGCTTGCGTCACAAGTGCAGCTGCAAGCAGCCCAGGGAAGCGTTTAAGAAGCCCTGAAATTACTCCTTATTTAGTAATATTGTAAGTAGTAATCTTTTTAATCTTAAGCATTATTACTTGTTATTAAACTCCTTATCAAGTAATTTTTGTAATGTTAATATTATTCTTAAGCATTGCATTTTATACATGTTTTTAAAAATCCAGGGATACAATGATGGAATGATCACTGACATTTCTTCGGCGACGCACCCCCCGCTCGTGACATACAGGTCAATTAGAAAATAGGCTTCATGCAGCGCGATTCGTCTCAACGTGCTGTTTTTTTAGGAGCGCGTGAGGGACGCCTGCAATGTCTCTCGCGTCTGCATTTCCTCGTGCCTCCGAGTCGTTCCCTCTCTTGGAGAGTGAGCGAGTACGGTGCGGGAGCACTGCAACTTGAGATTATTATTATTCATCAATCCCACACCTCCGAGTAGCACGGTTGGTGGCTACATAGGGTGTGCGGAAAGACGTTCAACATACATGGCCCAGCGTGACGTGGCCCAGCGTAACGTGACCCAGCGGCAGCGTGTCCGCCAATTGTCGCGCAGGTTCACGGTTCGATTCCGTTAGACTGCCCCGATTATTACTGCGCGTGTATTGACCGTGACACTGAGCGCCGGTCTGCCTCACAGCTGATGTAAAAAATCTCCACGACGCTGGTCGCAAGAGCAGGCCCACTGCGTGCGCTGGCGTCAGACCACATTTGAAAGGGGGAAAAAATATATATATATAAAAAATCGCCCACAAATTGCGCACTTGGGATTGTTCGCAGCATACATACATATGTACAGTTGCAGCAGCACTTAAGCGGTTGCTGTTGTTCAGCAAGTGGTGGGAACGGGAATCGCACTGCGAGCCTCATGCAGTAGCAACTTGACCATCAGGTCTCGAAGCGAAGCGAGATTTCCCGGACGAAAGCAGATGGTGGCGTCATGGCCCCAATGATTCCCATTTCTAAAAAACACGCACCTGCAAACCCTAAGATTACCAAATATATGAATTAATCAGCAATCCCTTACTTATTTCCTTCCTGTTGATTTTCCATGCTGCAAAGCGCCCATGACAGAGTTAGAAAAGCTCCCTCTCTTAAAACGTCATTTATTTAAAAAAAACAGTACACAAAAAATAACCACGGCACTTTTTGATAAATTCAACTAATTATTTGGTCATCTCTGTACTGGCAGCGGTGCACAAAGCACAATAAACGAAAAACTCACATGCGTCAATTGTGTGTACGCTGAACGTCTTTCGCACCATACGTAGCCAACCGAGCTAACCGCAGGTACAGGAAATAACACCGTGGCCTTAGAAGGCAAACTATAAAGCAGGCGACGTTTCGGGGAATGACCCTTGACATATTTCGGCACCGTTAATCCTGTTTGCAGGAACTTCTGGGCCCGTGGGTTTCGCCACAAACAATTCGTGCTCTGGTTAGTTTGCACATCCCCTCCCCCACGACTCCGAGGGTGCTTGGGCTGTGGCCAGATCCTCCTAAAAGAGCTGCCGAGCTCAACGTGGCCTCAATACGGCCAGAGTAACGTTCGAGCGTGAAGTTGCATGAAGAACAGGCCCTGTTGCCACGCGTCGAAGATACTTTGACTCATCCAGTCAATCAATCGTTTGTTAGGAATCCGCAAACGGTGTGACGCAAATGGTGTGACGCGGAAACAATAGTCAACACAGAGTAATGTAGCCCCCCCCATCACCCTCCCCCCTCTTCACCCATCCCTCCCTTCAACCCCCAAGGATACGGACCAACGAGTCCGGGGAGATGATTCAACCGTGAAAATACGCAACCTTTGCCTCCAAGCAAACCGAAAGTAGAGTAACGGAGCGCAAGAGCTCAATCAGCGGCACGTCCCGGGGAGGATCCTTAAAGTCACCGTCGCCCCGCCCCCCCTTTATAGCCCCCCTTGACAGCCCGAGAGCACGCACACGACGTGACGATCCTCGTGTGACGCGGAACACACTTGGGCGTGTTTGATGGGCAAACAGGCGTGGGGTGAACGCTACAGAGCAAGTCACGCGCCGGGCCCCTCGTCTCCTCAGGAATGCGCCGCGGTGCCGAGAGATGTTCGCTACCTCGCCTGGTATACAGGGGGTCGTCGTCGTGGGTTCGATCGCGACCCCTGACGCCTATTGTATATTTCGAGTTTGCGTGTTTTCTCTCTGGCCTGGAAAACAAATTCACCGCAGTTGCGAGATGTTGTCTCCTTCGCCTGGTATGCAGGAGGTCTTTGGGTTGGATCCCTGGCCCTGAATATTCTGAGTTTGCATGTTCTCCCCGTGGTCGCATGGATTATTCTCCGCGTCCTCCGGTTTTTCCCTACACATTTAGAAACACGCGTTTAGAGTATTTGGCTGCTATAAATGTCCCACGTGGAAAGCCACTTCGTTGGGCTACCATGTGGCCAGGTCGCTTCTGAAAAAGAGCTAAATAGCTCAGTGGGCCTTACCTGTAAAAATGTAAATAGTTTCCGTTTTTCATTTTAGTTTATATCGCGCTGATGTGCATGAATGTCGCGTATTGATAAAATAACATCGGCACCTTTGTGCGGTGAGATACAATGTGAGTTCGATCAGCCGATTGGCCAGAATGGCAGCGGTCATGACGTATTTTACCGCAGGTGTCCCCGAATGTTGCACACCTGGCAAACACATTATGAGTCACCCCAGGGCATATGCTTGGCTGTCTCAGACCAATCCCTAACATTGGCAGCGAGTGACATCCCAGAACCGGTCGTGGGTACCCCTCGCCCACCAACCTTCAACCACCCACACAGACCATTTTGGTGAAGCATGCTTAAAAAAATCCCTACGACCGACAGCCTGGGGGAGAGCGTCTTCGTCCATCAGTGCGACGGCTGTAAATTATAACGATCAATACGCTTACACCAAGGGTGCGGACTTATACGAGTAGCACGGCCCATGCCAGTCATGCCAGTCAAATTGAATTTAAAGTCCCGCAAAGTTTTTGGAAATCCCCCTTTCCGTGTGACATCACCGGCCCCAAATACACAGTTCACCTCCCACGCAACAGGCACCCGCATTTTTAAACAAATAAATAATTTGCTACCGCCGCGTCCGGACTGCCGGCTCCCCCCCCAAGTCAAGAGCTCGTGACCGGCCAAGCGTGATGATTTGTATTCAAAGGTGAACCAGAGGGGGGGGGGTAACAACAAATGGGGAGGCGGGGGGTGGAGGAATGACACCTATCTAATCGATCATCTCTCCTCAACCACGGCAGAGAGAAAGACGGAGGGGGGGGGAGAGAACGTGCAAAGCCGCACACAGGACCCGGACCAGGCACTCATCCTCCTGCCCTGCCGCAAAGGGGCAGTCTGTGGGAAGAATTGACAGCGCCGTTATACGATAAAGATCGGACCGTGACAAAAATCACCGATCACGCAGAGAGTGGTACCCAAATCACAAAGAGCGGGCGTTTCATGACACTAACCAATGGGATTACTCGATCCATGGATTGCTTGCCAAAATGCAGTGGTTAACCGGAATCTTAAAAACGCTTAAACCTCGATTCTGTGACTGTGTGCATAGAAACCAATGGGTATTCTGATCTCCGTTTCTACGAGACCAAACACGGGCAAAGACAAGCCCAGTACGGGCAACGCCACGCCTATTTTCTTCCAATGATGGCTGATCTTGGGCTTGAGAGTTGATTTGATCGCACGTCCGATTTTACCGTATTACAGCATCGCATCACTCTGAACTCGACGGTGTTGTAACATGTGAACAATCACAGCCCGTTTTGTCAATCCACTGCTAGATGAGGGACTGGCCACGCCGTGTGGGCTCCGGGGGGGTGGGGAGAGTTATTTTGGCCGTACTTCACCACACTGGTCAGCGCGGGTTGGTGAATGCGGGCCCGCTCGTCGACACGGGAGCACGGAAATGCAGTACAACGATAGATTACTGCTGCGCCACCATCTGCTACTCACAACGTAGTCCTGCAGCTGCCTACAACACCTGTATTGCACGCATGGTGGTCGCACATCCAAACAATAACGCGATCTAACCCAAAAAAAAACCTATATTATGGATGATATTGGTCGCGAAA
Source organism: Petromyzon marinus (assembly GCF_048934315.1). Classification (NCBI taxonomy): domain Eukaryota; kingdom Metazoa; phylum Chordata; class Hyperoartia; order Petromyzontiformes; family Petromyzontidae; genus Petromyzon; species Petromyzon marinus. The sequence goes on along the minus strand of NC_133710.1, from coordinate 1,867,154 downwards.
GCCTACGTGTTAAAATATCCAGACTCAACGCTGCTTAGCTGGAGAGATCTGACAAGAACGGGCGCATTCCGGTAATTTGTTCAAAGGCCCGTGAAAACAATGTAAACACGCCTACCGTGTTAAATCTTCCATCTGATTGCCAGCCAACGAACACAAACACTTGCGCAGGGCGTATTTTCCTCCAAGGTTCACTGACCAGTGGTGGAATAGGGGCCTTATTGGAACGTCTCCAGAAGTAGCCGACGTGACATATCCTCAGGTGTAGTTCACTGCCACGAGGCGGATTCACTGCTTATACTGTGGGAGTGCCAAACAGGGCTTAACGTAATGTCGTCGCAATGCCAGGAGCACGAGTGGAAAATAATTTCAATGAGGGGAAGACAAAGCCACGCGCGGAAAATTTAATAAGATATTAATTCGGGTGGTTGCGGACTACTGAATCAACCCATCATCCCTTGCAGGACCGATATAATTATTACCCCTTTATAAATAAGGCTTTCTACTTTTGTAAGAACTTGTTTCCTTTAGTCCATGCCACCACCCACTATGCAATTTATAACGCGCGCATATTTCACGAATTGGACATAATATCCGATCAAGAACTCGAAAGCGCAGAGACAGTGATCAAATTCCTTCGAATCCTAGCCTGAACAACCTCAACAGGTGAGAGCTTGAACCAGGTGAGAGCCTGAAATCAGGTGAGAGCGTGAACGGGTGAGAGACTGATGTTGCGTTGCCTATGGAGGAAAACTATTTTCTCCCACCCCAACTTCTCCATCATTCCCTTGAGGCATCCATCTTCTTCGCCTCAGGTAAGAATTCTTACTGGTAGGAACCTCCTGGTTACACCACCAGCCCACAGGGGATTATTGTGTCCGTCGTGCATCCAAAAATGGGAGGGGTGGGGCTGGGTGGGGAGGGAGGGGCTGGGTGGGGAGGGGAGGGTGGGGAGAGGCTTGGTGGGGAGGGTGGGGAGGGGTTGGGTGGGGAGGGAGGGGCTGGGTGGGGAGGGGCTGGGTGGGGAGGGTGGGGAGGGGCTGGGTGGGGAGGGGTTGGGTGGGGCTGGGTGGGGAGGGTGGGGAGGGGCTGGGTGGGGAGGAGCTGGGTGGGGAGGGTGGGGAGGGGCTGGGTGGGGAGGGTGGGGAGGGGCTGGGTGGGGAGGGGCTGGGTGGGGAGGGGCTGGTCACCCCGTGGTGTCCTTATAAAACTCAACGTTTCACCTACTCACGCCGGCTTGTGCCCGCCCTCACAGTCGGGCATATTGTGCAGAATACACCACGTGGTGCCGCCGTTGACCCTGGCCATTGACCGAGCAACCCAACGTTCCTACTAGCTCCCTCCGCAGGAATGTGTTATTTTACACTATTTATGCACCTTTTTCTGCTCAATGTATTCATTATTTATCCATGTCTCTATTAATATGAATGCTTCAATACGTTCTTGTAACGTTTATTTATTCAAATTGCATATTTAAATATTATAAACTATGTTTTGGGGGTGAAAAAGGTCAACTTCCGATCGTATTTCCTATATTCGACGAATGATAATTTAAATTAACGATGGTTTTCGTGGAACCAATTAACATCGTTAACTGAGGGACCGCCGGATACGAAAAGGACATTGACCCACGCGCCGCGACACCACGGCGAGAACGGCTCCGGTTCTCCCTTTTTTGCTCCATCAAAACAAAGCCAATGCTTCCGTGTAAACAAGAGGCTCCACACGTGCCCCCAGCACTGGCTGTCGCACGGCGGTGGCCTCTGCTGCCCTATTTGCCCCAACACAAACGAGGTGCCCTTGTAAAGCCACCCAACACATTGTAAATGCGTTGGGTGGGTTCACCCACCGACGCACCCGTGGCACCCAACTAGTAACGAATGTTTTGTTTTACGCGACAAACATTACTAATTGGCTGCGTCAGGTGGTGGTGGTGGGTTTTACGACGCGATAATATTTACGCGATCTAACTCAAGAAAAAAAAAACCTCTATTGTGGAAAACAAGGTCCCCTTGTGACCAAAATCAAGAGCCACGTAGGAAGGCAACGGGGATAACAAGAAATATACACACCGAGAAATAAACAGCCGCTTGTGAACGTGAGAGCAAGGCTCCAAAGGATTTTCGCCGTTTTTGTAATTTCCACGAATGCAAACTTAGAAGCTGCATGACGCACTGGTGTTTTTTTACAAGCTCTTTAAACTAACAAGAATATACGCACGTCATAAATCAGATTTACGTTGTGAAGAAAGGAAACACTTTGGTAAGACTGCCGAATGAACACACTGGCGAAGCTAGGCTTTGTGGAGTGTTAAAGAGTTTGCTATTCTCGGCGTAAGATATAGCCCGGCATGGCAATGTGGAATCTTCACCACCAGCGGCACCGCCCCATTTCTCATTGGAACGAGGAAACCACTGACCAAGATGTCACATGACCAAGAGGTCACGACGACCCATGCCAACGATGCCGCCGTCACTTCCTTCCGCCAGATCCAGCAGCTGTTCCACAGTCGACACGCGTCCGGCAAGGTCGGCGCTTACAGGGCCCTCTGACTTATCACCCCCGTTGTCTATGACGACTGTGGCATTGCAGCAATGGCTGCAAACAGTCGATAATCCAATCGCTTTAAATTCAGCTACAATTTCAACAAACTTACACCATTCTCTTTATTTGGCACGATTATATTAGTGTTTGGGGTGAAGCAGTGGCGCGGTGGTGAGCACACCGGGCGAAAAATTTTGGCAGCGGCTAACATCAGTGGCGAGTGATATCTGGGCCACTCCTGGGATATCCCACCTTAACCACCAAGGACACACTGACCAGCGTGATGATGTTCAAACAGCCCCCGTGAATGACGTGGCACAGGGAGGCCTTCATCCAGCAGTGGATTTCCAAAGGGCTATGTGTTTAATGATACATTAGTGTTAGGACGCACCAGAAAGTATACAGATTGGGACTCTTACAAGTCGTCGTTACGTCGTCCTGCTTATGAGAGCGAGAGGGCTGGGCCTCATCTCTGTTAGCGGGCACTGAGGAAAGAGTAAAAATTCCACATTCCAGTGGCAGAAGCCAGGTCTCTTCATGACCACGGATGAATGCGCGCAAATTGGTACCGATTTGACTGATGGGGTTTGAACTCGTGACCCTTGTGATTGTGAGGCAAATGCACAAACCGGCCGGGCAGGCCGACACAACCAGTTTCACACTCAGACCACAGTGTGAGTCACACAGCTTCAGATGGCATTCAAGTCCAGGCTCAAGAGCTCCCTCCCTCCCCTCTGCCCAAGACCGTCTCTCTCTGCTTCCTTCTCTCCACAAAACAAACACTGCCCTCTGTTCATGTACAGCGTCTGGAGATGCGGTCACATGTAGACCATTTAGATGGCGCTCTATAAATACACATTGCGCTGCTGTTTGTCTCAATTCTCGACAGAGTCGTTTTTTCAAGTCAACATGTACGTATGTTGAACTTATTTCACATCGTCCGTAGTCAACCGTGCTAATCGGAGGCGAGGGGGAAGGACAACTAAAAACAACACGACTTATTATAACCGTATAACCGTTTAACCGTTTAAACGGTCCAGCCAAGCGGTGGGGGTGCCGCCTTACAGCTAAACGAGCACCGCTTTGTGCGAGCTCTGAAGCGGTTGCCGTACGCGGAGAGACTGACCCTGTCCACGAGAACGTGGACCTTCACCGGTTGACTCGAGGACGCTAGTGGAGGCGAGCACTCGCCGGCTGCTCGTGACGATTGCACCGACTGTGTTCAATGCATGGTGGCATGCGGCTCTAGAAGGGGAGCCCGTCGGACCGTTTGCTAATAAACACGCGACGAGGGCACGGTGACTTGGCTGAGCCGGAGTGCATTAGTCCGGCGGCCGCCCTGGTTAATAATGCGGGGTGCATTAACCCTTTGACATTCCGGTTCGTGTACGTCATCTGTTTTTCTATATCGATACGTCTTCAGGTCGGAAGACGTACCCGAGGCTCCCACAAGGCCATGCGGGGGTGGGCGTGTGGGACAGTTTGGCGTCGGCTAGCGTAGTGCGGTCGTGTCGGTACAGTTCTTTGCGGTGAGTAATGTCTTTAAAAACAACAGCGCTACACCTATCTCCATAAAATTGTATCTTCTGAGATTCAGCAGGGGAAAGAGTTACCCAGAAATACGTGCCGTCTACGTCCGATGATATAAAAAAATGAGATGGCCGATGTGTACTGGTGACTCGGTCTAAAAAATGTAATATGGTAAACCAACAACACAGATGACCCCTTACTGGTAGACTACCTACCTGTGAAACGCAGCACCTTAGCCTTTCCATTATAAGAAGGGCATGAACACCAAACATAGGAAACGATCCATTGACGATGATTGACCACCACCATCGCTGTTCCTGGTCAAAACATCGTCTGTGAGCAAACGAGCAAATTCCGGTTCTCCCGGTGTGCATGGCCGCCCCCCCCTCCCCTACCGCAGTTTACCTGTCCAAACGTTCCTTCTTGCAGGAATTCCTGGAGCCCATCCAAGTCGATGTCTTCCAAATCGTCGAGGCCTAGCGGGTCCGCATTCGCCGTCGACTGCATGTGGCAGCCGCCCATGGAGTTCTGTCCCAGGTAGCTCGACTGGGCCGCCGCCATGTCACCGACGCAGCCAAAACCCAGCTGGCCCATCACGTCAAACCCCGAGCTGGAGCTGTACGCGTTCCCGTTTGTCGAAATCGCTGGCGCTCCAGAGCTGCCCGCGATCGCAGGCGAGAGTCCCGACTCGGCTCCGTGCCCTTGGTACGACAGGTTTAGAGGGCCGCCGTTGCTGCTGCTGCCGCCGCCGCTACCGCCCATGCCACCGAAGTACGAGCCGTAGGTGAAGTAGGGTGCGCCCTGGCAGTACGCCGGCGGCAGGTACGACGCGCCTGCGTTCGGCTGGGAATGGCGCGACGACATGTCCGCAGGCGACGAGTAATCCAAGGCGCGCGGCCGCTCGCCCGTGGCGGAAATGAGCTGCACGTCGGGCGAGCCGCGGTCGGACAGTTCCGAGGACTGCGCGGACAGGTCGCCGTTGACGTACTCGAAGGTCGCCGTCGACGAGCGGAACATCTGCTCGGAGTAGATGAGCGACCGGGCGGGGCGCTCCTGCGGCACGGCGTCCTCGGCGGGGCGCTCGCGGGCGAGGCCACGGGGGCTCTCGTCGCCGAGCGAGCCGGGCGATCCGGAGCCGCTGGGAGCGAGCGGGTGGTGGATGACGGAGCAGTAGGCGGGTGACAGTTGCGGGAAGGAGGGGGCGCTGAAGGGATTGTCGAAGGGAGTCGGCGCGCCGGAGTGTGGCTGCTGGTCCTGCGCGCGTGGCAGCACAAGGAGAAACGGGAAGAGAGGAGGCGGAGGATGTTTACGGGGGGTGGCGGCGTCAACTCCGCCGCCCCGGGCCACACCGAGTGGGGGGGGGGGGATGAGAGTGAGAGTCAGGCGGGTGACTCTGCGCAAGAGCACTCGGGTGACGGTGGGAAGGTGGGAAGGTTACGAGTTATAATCCACCGGCACCTCCGATTAACACGGTTGGCTACGTACGGTGCGAAAGAAGTTCCAAGATACATACATGGTGGTGAACATGCCGACAAGAGACCAGACCTTGCACAGGACCAACAACGTTGATTTCCCACAACGACATATTCATTTTATTGACCCAAGTAGGATGATTAGCTGCGTTGATCTTTGATTCGCAATATTTTGGATGTGACCACCTGCATCCTATCTGACAAAATGTTCGTAACTGGTTGCATCATATAAGTTAAGTGATTTTAGTTTTTGTCCCCCCGCCACTAAAATAACAAACAAATAGAAGGTTTAACTTGTACAATGTTTAGACAGGGGCTACGCAAAGGTCCAAGGACCATGATTGATGATGACAATGAAGTATCGAGTTGACCGTGACCAGAACAATTGAACTCGGGAGGCTTCTAAAACTGGGACCCTGCAGCCAAATCGACTTGCATACAATCCACGGTACGTCAACGATACTCACCATCAGCAGAAAGAGATAACACAAAGACACACAGAGAGAGACACGTACATAGGCACGCAGAGAAACAACGCCTCTGTGTCGAGGCAATTAACGCATGGCCATGGGTTAATTCTTTCTGTGATCTCTCTCTCTGCTTATGTGTCTGTCTATGTGTCTCCGGTTCTGTGTTTTGTCTCTCTCTTAAAAATCTAGCAATCTTTGGAAGAACGTAATCAACCAGGTAGGGTGTTGACTGTTATGTTTGGTTGTGTTGCATTGCATTATATTTCTAAGTTTACTAGGTTTGTTTTCTCTTTCATTTGTACCTGATGATGATTGCTTGTGTTGCAATCGAAACTTCGTATGCTATCATTCAATTCTTATTTTCTCTTTCTACGTGACTTTACCGAAAGAACCAAAGAGTAATCCCTGCAGTCAAGAAAGCGCCAAATCTAGTTTTCACCATAAGATGTCGGCGAATTCGTACAATTTCTAAATTAGGATTCTATAACTGAATACCCGCGCCCAAATGTGCGAATAGTGCACACGACAAACAATCGCAAACAATGTTTATTTCTCATCGCATAGTGAAGTGAACTTTGCACAACTCTTGTGAACCTCGTTGTTAAAAGGTGCTGCTCTCCGAGAGTCCGAGCGTTTATCGAGATAAAATCCAGTGTTGCCTTCCGGACACGGCAAGGCAACCAAATCGGGTGAATTGTGAGCCTCGCATAGAGCCACAGACGAATTTCAATCAAATGGTCACCCCCACTTATACAGGAGGTAGTGGGTTCGATTCTGACCCTGACGCCCGTATATTAGGAGTTTGCATGTTCTCCCTGTGGTCACGTGCATTTCTATCCGGGTCCTCTGGTTTTTTTCCTTCCACAATTAGACACATGCATTTAGAATATTTGGCTGCTATAAATTTCCACGTGATGAAGTCATTTTGCAAGGCTACCATTTGTGGCCAGGTCACTTCTGAAAATTAGCTATATAGCTCAGTGGGTCTTACCTGGTTAAAATAAAAAATAGTTCAGTAAAGATTTTGATTTAAAGCTTTCGTGACTGCAGGGATTCATATTCTTGGTCCTTTCGGTAAAGTCACGTAGAAGGGAAACAATAAAATAATAAATAAAAAATACAAATATAAAATTGTTTTATATTTTTATTATTTTGTTTCCCTTCTACGTGACTTTACCGAAAGAACCAAGAACATAGTTTAGTATAGAGTTTAGTTTACTTGGGTGCGGGGGGTTACAATGGTTTAATTAGTCATGAACATTTTACACCTCTTCCTGCTCTGTCAGCTGGCGATGCCACACTCTCGGCAATGCTCTCAGGGGGGGGGAAACCGAGAATGCGGAGCGGATTACGGAGCGGAGCGCGAGTCAACAGGGCAGACCGAAATGCGGAGCAGATTCCAGAGTGGAGCACGGAGCAGAGCACGAGTCAACAGGGTGGAGTGAAATGCGGAGCGGATTCCAGAGTGGAGCACGGAGCGGAGCGCGAGCCAACAGGGCGGAGGAATACAGCGTGCCCATCTGGTTTCACAATGACTCCCACAGTCGCGTGCACTTCTCATCTCTACATCTGCACCTGCTGATCACAACTTCACTCCTCCTCCTTCCTCGTACCGCCGCTTGGTCCACACAGAATGCAAAAGTCTAAATTAAAAACGGCCTTAAATGAACTAGGTTGTAATTTTTTTTAAAGTATTTTATCGTGGCAAAGGGTTGCAGTTCGGTGTTAAAGTGAATGCACGGTGGCGCAGTACACCATGGTATGAACCCGACATCATGGGTTCGATTTCCAGCCACGGCCGGGCATGGTGCTGGCCACCCACCCCCGCGCATGCGTGCCGGCCATCATAGGCACTGCTCGCTAACAGCACTTGCTCCGGCAGTCTTCGCCCACTGTATACTTTTTATTTTAAAGGCCGCAGTGTTATTGACAAACGTGTTCAGTTACTGTTTGTTAACTGTGCTTGTGCACCACTGCCAAAACAGCAGCAGCATCACCAGATAATTTGCCTTAAGCATTTTCAAACAGGGACCCGAAACACGTCGCTACATCGCGAACACTGCCTTACAACGAGAGAAGCCGCACAGGGATTGTGTTAGGCCGAATGCCGCAGGGGCCACGTGGTGGCCGACCTGCGAGCAGTGCACCAAGATCCATCGTTGTGCTGTACTTCTACGCTGCATTATCTATGTCCCTCGCCTTCACGTACCCGCCCACCCACTCGGACACTGCCCAGCATGGAAAAACACGGTTCAAATAACCCCACGACCTGCACAATGGCACTGAAGCGAAAGGCGCTCCCGCATTGCCAGCACGGCCGTCGACGGCTGCGTCGCGCCTACCTCAATGTCGTCGGCGTCGTACACCACTCCTCCGTTCTGGGCACCACCGCCGGCATTGTCGTCGCACTGCAGCTCCATCTCCTCCACGGCGGCGATGGAGGTGGTGGCGGCAGCGTCGCGCCGTTCCTCCTGGCCGCCGTCGACCGGCGAGGGGAGAGCGGCCGCCATCGCGCGACTGGACGCGGCGGCAGCGGCGCCTTCATGCGGCAGGCCGTCGCGCGAGGTGGAGCGCTCCGATTGGACGGAGGAGTCGAGGGGGGCGGCCGTGAACGACAGGTCCAGGGGAGGGTCCGGGCTCGGGAGGGCGACCGATTCAGTGCAGCTGCCGTGCATCGCTTTCTGCGGCAGCAATCTGCAGGGTTAAAACAACGACGGCGACGAGAAGACGTTAAAGTAGCATGGAGATCTCACGTGGGGAAATATGCCGGGGCAGGTGAATTCTACATGAACATGAAAAGGTGAATGCACTGAATAACAGTGGTGCTGCCACACCTCGCCATCACCTCCCTTCCTTCTTCCGGATCCCTCGATTGATGGGAGAGCCAACAATCAAATGCTAAAATTTGCTCTTAAGAAAATCGAAAAAGCCTCGTCACCACCTCCATCTGGCTTTGGGTGATCTTACCTGTGCTCTGCAGTTAACACGTCCTTCAAGAACCAATTGTTAAAAGTCAATCCCTCGCCGCTATGGACTACTGTGACGGTTTCATCAGCTAACCGTGTGGCATTAGGTCTTCCAGTTTCGCTGCTGCTGCTGAATCAGCAATCTACCCTCCTCCAAACTTCACACACACACCAAGCCAATTCACAGCTTTCTCCTCCCGATTGCATTTACAACACCGCACACACTAAGTTCCACGTGTTTATGTTACGGTTCAATAACTAAATACGTTTATAACTGTATAGCTCGGTACTCAAATGGGTGGCAACAGTCGCAGGTTACCCGACAAAACTAAAAGGTATAGCCAGTTTGGATCTCTTTACAGAACGATAAAAAGATTTTTGTTAGACAATGGCCAACGGTTTTAGGGTATCCTCAATCTCCACCTCGAGGATCCCTTTCAAATGACCTCTGGGATTTCTGCCCCACACAGCGGTGGGCACCACTTGAGCCAAAGTCACTGCAGAATGCAAATTGAATGGCTCGTCTTGTGAACTCGGCGGAACCTTAGGAATTAGCTACAGAATCCTAAGAATCCCGAGATGGAAATGGCAAAAAAAAAAATACCGCGTGCTGTGCATTCACCAAATAAACGTTCTGGTAAAATCAAAACAATTTTGGCAGCCGTGTGAGGAGTTGCACAGAAGTAGCCGCGCGATGATACTACATACAATGCGCTGCCAGAGAAATGCATAATCCGCAGCGAGCCAGAGCATCGTAATTTTGCTCCGTGCGCACACGCACGCACGCACGCACGCTCGCGCGCACACACAAAAGCCAAGGTCATTCGAGGACAGCCCCCGCAAGGAATATTTTCTCGCGTATTTTTTTTTTCCTTTTGAAAACACAGCACAGCCAGAGTGAACGATTTGACATTAATGTGCACAATGACACAGCCAACAGCTAAAGCCCCCGCGCCTTATCACTACGGTGCACCTTTCTCGGCGATGGGATTTATTCTTCCATTTCTTCATTCCGGGGGTCTGCTCTCGCGCCTCGATGATTCGCGCGCATGTTAAAAGCGACCATGGCGTAGGAAACCACGATCTCTATCTGTGGTTTTACAGGGGCGTACGGGTCCTGGCGTCCCACGTCGTAACGTTCCTTTTTGTTTTGTTTTAAATAAAACAACACGCACACACCTTCTGTCCACCAGGGCCAGCCACGTTCTCTGGACTAGGTTTAAAAGTTGAGGTTTTTGAGGCGTACCCTTTATCACCACACACGAGTGCTGACGCGGTGCTCATTTTATCGTCCTCTTGTGCAACGGTGGGTTCATATTCTTGGCTCTTTCGGTAAAGTCACGTAGAAGGGAAACAATAAATGTCATTGTGCACAAATTTTCTTGCTGTGGTTTTCACACCTGATGACGATTGCTTGTGCTGCAGTCGAAACGTCGTGAGAATTTTATTGTTTTATATTTTTATTATTTTATTGTTTCCCTTCTACGTGGTGACTTTACCGAAAGAACCAAGAATATGAATCCCTGCAGTCACGAAAGCTTCAAATCAAAATTTAACGGTGGGTTTAGTTAAAGCCCTGGCCAGGATCTGAACCCGCAACCTTCTGCCAGTGCACTGCACTCATAACGCCATCCATCTGTCATCGTTTCAGAACTAGCCAATTCAATTTATTTTATTTAACCAGAGTGACTGCTGATTGAGATTCATATAAGAGGTCGACATGGAAATCATGGTTATGTGCAGACGGAAATTTATTTCTTAATAGTAAGATGCAGATGAATGTCTAACTTGGTAGAATTGAGCTAAAGCACTGACATGTGAGGGTTATGACAGGTGACAAAACAATGAGAAAATCGTTTTCGGACAACAAAAATCTGGGTCATTTTTTAAGGCGTGAAAATGACAACCGATTTCCACGTTTTCTAAAATTGTGTTCCTTCTCTCGTGATCATGGGACCCTGGAATCAGGAGAGAGAAGAGTGTCTCCCGTCACTCGTTTGAGCATGGAAACATGAACTTTCGGATTACTGAAAACACATTTCGGCACTGCAGTAAGAATCATATTTCATAATGAGGAACAACCCCAAGACAAAGATCCCCCGTATAGTCTATTGGCACAAGTGCTGTTATAGCAAGCACCTATGAAGATCAACACGGCACACGAGGTGGTTTATTGCCAGCACCACGCCCAGCCACACTTGTCTCCCAAGTGATGTTCACACAATGCACCACGGACTCATTTGAGGCCAAGTCAACCTGGGAAAAGCCCAGGACCTGGTTCAGATATTCATCACTGGCGTTGGTCATAAGTGGGAATCGAACTCGAGTCACCGAGTTCGTAGTGCAGTGCGCTAACCATCGCACCACCGCTCCCCGAAGAATGAGGAACGCGCGCACACACACACACAATATATATCTTCATTGCGTGAATTGTTTTTCGAGTCACAGCTGGCCTTTATTCAAGCAGGAGGAGGCCAATGCTCGCTCGCACCAAGTCTTTTGTAAGAAAATCGCGGTTCGCCTTTGTTATTAACAAAAAAATGTTTTTGCCAAGAACCGTATAAAAGAGATTCCACATGCGCCAACCGTTCGGCATCCACCCCCCCCCCCTTGTTTTTAAACCCAGTACTCGCTCTGCCAACATCCAAAACGGAGGGCAGAGGGGGGGGAGATACCCCCCCCCCCCGTGACGAATTAAAGGTCTCGGTACTTTTATCTAAATTAAAATCTGGAAGAAAAACTTTAAATGAGCTTTCGTTTTGAGGGATAGCGCGTTGGTGTTTAATTATTCCTCCCCATCCCCCCGCCCCATGCTCTTTCCGCGAGCAATGGCCATGACAACGGACAGGGTCTTGTATCTGAGAATTTCCCCGTACACACCGTGACCTTTGACCACCCCGGCGGAGTCACGTGACTCGCTGCCATCGCCACTCCTTGGCAACCCCCTTCCCCCATAGTGGCTACAGATGTCTTACTTCCTGCTCTTGCCGAGGCGCAGCAACCCCCCCCCCACAGCCACAAACCTCCTCCCACGCACAAGAGGAACGGGCGAAACGTCTTTAGCTGGGGTGTGGCAGCGAACTCCTGCGAGTTTTGCACTCGCATTCCGAACGAAACTTGAGCGGTGGCGAGGTTAGCGGAGGCGCGTTTCACGAGCATGGGCCGATAAATAAACACCTCTCCACAATCAGAATCAGAATGTTTATTTTTAGCTGTCGACGTTGCCAAGCTTCGAAACTACACTGCCAATCATCGGATCCTTCCGCGGGATCCCAACCCAACCCGGCATCGGGTGCAAGGTTGTTTCGCCACGGCCGAGCGGGCCAGAGCACGAAAGCCGCTTGCTGCAGAGGTTCGCGGTTCGAGCCCAGCGACCGCCCTGGTCAATCCCGCGCGAACGTCTGTGAATGTATTAAACCGTCAAGGCGCACCGTTCCGCCCTGTGGTGAACATTGAAGATCCCGTAACATTACTCGAGGAGCAGAATTGACGAGAGTGCGCGAACGCTTACGGCGTTTACGAAAATATGTTCTCAATCCGACTTCAAAACAGCAACAAAGACAGCCTCCCCCCCACCCCCCCCGTACAGATCGTGGCAGCTCATTCATTCCACAGGCAAGGTGCTCTGCAGGGCAGTGCTCTCTGCCACCTGCGTGTTCTCTCTGCCCCACTGGGGAGACTGAGCAAGGCTGCGTTCCTTTGATCTAAGAGGTCAACTGGGGACAGCTGATGCAGCACAGCCCGGACCTCTCCTCCATCCTTCACCAAATAACATTGCGGCCCCCCGTCACAGACCACTGTACAGTGTCGACACTCCGCAAATACAAACTGTAACTGCACCGACTCATAAGATGATCAAATAACTCCTGCTGCTCATACGTTTCTACGATGATTGTTGATGATTGACGACGATCAATCGCAATGATGATGATTTGGGGTTGCCAGTGCTCACAGTAAAGTTGTCGAATTCAAACCGTCTCCATGCTTAAAAAGGAAACAGGCCGGAGCTCTAACTCATCCATATTTTTATGGCCTCGAATGTATTTAAATTGGCAGCAATAACGATGCCGAATGTAACGCCATCAGCGGCGCGGACGAGCACGTGACGCACGACGGTGTCGTGACGGACGTGCGTCACGTCATCTCAACGTAATCGCACTGGCCGAGAAGTCTTACCCCAACGAGCACTATTTTAAAAAAAAATTGTTCATGATCAGGATTTTGGAGAACCAATTTGCCTGGAATTTCCCTAGGGTAAGTCTCCACTAGCAACACAATTTTACACAGTACATACATTCCTTTTACATGGGACCATGTGTAGGATTGTTATCGTGAGCGCCACCTCCTCCGCCCCTACAGACAGACGCAGACAGCCGGACAGAGGTCATGAATTAACCGCTCTCAACCCTGTCTGGAAAACATAAAAAATGGGGATTTCTGCTACCAACACTGAGGTGCATGCCATTACCTTATCTTCAGTATCTTGTGCCCAACATCAGAGCCACACTCGTCCAGATGCTTTTTAAATATCGACCTGTGGTCGCACGTAATCTTTATGAAAAGGTATCCTGGTGGTTTAAGCTGCTCACGATGGCAATATCATAGGCAATGGTACAGAAACAGTGTGGTCCCGGCTTTGCATCTGGGTTTTAGCCGCACGTAGATAAAACTGAACAAAAAATTTAAATATTGTTATGTTACCAGGTAAGGCCGACTGAACTATATAGCTCTTGTTCAGAAGTGATCTGGCCACAAATGATAGCTCTACAAAATGACTTCATCACGTGGAAAATTAAAGCAGCCAAATATTTGAAACGCATGTGTCTAAATGTGGAGGGAAATACCGGAAGACCCGGGGAAAAATCGACACGACCACAGGGAGAACACGCAAACTCCACACATACTGGCGTGAGGGTCGTGATTGGGATCAAACCCACGCACTCCTGCATACCATGCGAGGGAGTTAACATCTCCAAGCCACCGCGGTGCCCAATAAAGCGGCTTCTAAAGTGTAATGAGATCACAGTCTGGTTACCGAAGACCGCGCAATATCCTCATCACGTCGCCATAAAAAAATGTTCTTGAAATACCTCCGACGTGGGAGGTCGAAACGTCGCGGTGGAGCAAGGAGCGGCGCTCTCGCCACGGCTGTGCAGAGCGGGCAGCTTTTAAGAGCATTTCTCAAACAACGAGCCGTGAAAACCGACATCAATATACGTAACAATGCATTAGTCTGACCCAGTCTGGCGCTGTATCGTAAGTATTGAGCATATACGATGATTGGCACGCAGAAAACCAAACTTTACAGAGCATAAAGGAGGACCTGTCACGTGTCAGTTCAGATAGGCTTATTTAAATAACACTGACTGAAATGCCATATATTATTATCAGGCCTCCTTCCAAAATATATGATTTCATTTAACAATAACAATCATACGAGTATAATTTACTCATCCCATCGGCCATTCGTCCTTCTGAGGGTGAAACTTTGCCGCAGCACCGGTTTTAACCGCAAGCAAACTGTGGACCATTTAGACATTCGATATCTCATTAACATTAGATTCAGACTTGCCAAAAAACTAATGCTGACGAACCGTCTGATGGGTCCAAACATGATGAAAAACTACCGTATTCAGATCTGCGGTCACGCATTTCAGGGCCGTTACTTAACGCAACGCCACAGAATTGTAACAAAATTGGGATATGTTTTATGACCAAAAAAGTACTTTAAATATGACATCAAATCTAATCTCATTCATAAGGCGCTAAGGCAACACTTTAAGCAGACAGGACTTCAAACAATTGCCGCTAATACTATAGCACACAAATAAACAAATAAATTTTACAACTCACAACCGTGTGCAATGCATGTACAAAAAAGCTATCGGCCTTATCCAGACCACCAACTCTGAAGAGCTGCACGTGTGTAGTTATTCTGTCATTTCGAGTACGGACAGGCAACGATGAAACAAAGGAGCGACTAAGCATCAGATTCGTCCTCATTTAGGACTCATCAGTACAGTACAGTCGTCAATGTTAGCTGCTGGCATATACCTCTGGGAGCCGCGTATGTGGATAGGGCTCTAACCTTAACGCAATGGGGACCCCCCACCCCATTAGCACTTGCCTCAAGGCAACGATCATTCAAATCTGTGTACGACGAGAAAACGCAGCATGAGGCCGAGGACTTTTACACATGCAATGCACGTCTCCATGTGCCATAAAATCTATACGTGTTTTCACGCCAGCAACATGCGATGTGGTTTCTCGTCATTTACAGATCTTATTTTAACACAATATGAATTAAGTCGTTTTTGATCAATGACTACAGTCGGGTGTAACGGTTGGCAGCGCACACTGGACAATGAAAATCCAGAGGTCGCCGGTTCAATTCCATCTGCGGCCGTCTGGAACGCTCTTTCTTCGGATATTAAGAAGCCACCAGAGCTATGCACCTTTAAATGTAGATTGAAAACGAATTTATTTAAGAGTTGCTTTTTGTGTTTAGTTTGTTGTCCTCCTCCGACACCTCGATCAGCACGGTCGGCTACGTACGGTGCTAAACAACTTCACCATGCACACGTACATCTCCCGGCGTGGCAACCGAAACAACGGTGCAAGGTTCTGAAATCCTCCATCACACCGCCTCTGTCCACCCAACAGACTAAATGGATCAAAGTCGGCGAGTCAACCGGCAGGTCGCATGCAGTGGGGAAAATTGTGGGTGCTTCTTCTCCTCCTCCTCCAAGATGTCGAGCTCTTCTGCAGGAAGTTCTTGACCCTTTCGTCAGTGGCGAAACGAGCCAAGTAACTGCAGGTCTGCACTTTCATCTATTTAAGCTTTAAATGAGATTTATCTAATCACTATTTTTATCTTCTTTGGTTCTTTCGGTAAAGTCACGTAGAATGAGAATAAAATAATACATTGCTATTTTATTGTTATGTTATTTTATCGATTTATTATTTTATTCTCATTCTACGTGACTTTACCTAAAGAACCAAATAAGATGAATCCTTGCAGTCACGAAAGCTTTAAATCACTATTTATATATTATTGGGTCTTTCGGTAAAGTTCAAAGAACCTATCTGCGTGACTTTACCGAAAGACCCAAGAATATTAATTCCTGCAGTCACGAAAGTTTTAAGTCAAGATCACTATTTATATATAGTAAAACCAACTGAACATCCTCGATCGCAGATTTTATCTTAAATGAGTGATGAAGCTCCCTTTCCCCGAGTGCCGATCTCTCAGCATCAGCAGTTGCAACACTGTTGCATGAACAAATCGAACGGCACGAAGCGTGGCTACGACCACTTCATCTAATAAGTCTGTCCAGCGTGCAAGAGAAGGCCACGTACCTTCTTAGAGGGGGCTCCCTAGATAAATCTCTCTACAGCGGAGGACCATCCCGCGCGCTGCGGTGTGAGCAAGTAATTGCAGGGCTGCACTTTTATCTGTTACCGCAGACAGACGCGACCGGGGCTGCAGAGCCAGAGGGGCTGTTTAACCGCAGTGTGCGCGCAGCTGTGCACTGTAAGAGTACCGTACTCTCAGGATACAGAACGCACAAAAACCCAACGCCGCATCGCTTTCATTTCGCTCGCATCGCTCGCGTCGCACACCCGAAATAACAGTACACGCTCTTACGCACCACTGCCAACGCACTGTCACCAACATTACTTGTTCAAAATGTTGTACTACAGCGCAGGACTAAGACGCAATAATTAATAACAACGTACAGCCCTTTGTCAATCCACTGCTGGACGAAAGGTCCAACCTAGGCCGCGTTGATCGTGGAGGTTTTGTTGGGCCGAGACTCCGCCACCGCTCGCCGTCAGTGCGGCTCGATGAAGTGAGCAGGGCGCGAGGAGGGCAGCCACCGCTTCCCACCATCACTCGCCGCGCACGCCAACCGTGGCCGTCAATTGAACTCGGGGTCGCCGGGTTCGGCGCACGTCGAGTTGGACCAACTTCATTCGACGCTTCACCCCAATGCCGCAGCAATGTAAGAGTACGTACGCACGCCGACTTCTTTCGCGACGTACGTAGCCAACCGTGCTCATCGGAGGACGTACAGTAATAGAAAAGCCTGCCCACCCCCCCTCCCCTCATTAACATTACAGAACAAAAATACTTTTTCTTAAAAGCCTTTACACACATCTACCACCAACCTCAATGACCGCATTCAAGCTTTTAACAGTACCCCCCCCTCTCTCTCTCTCTCTCGCCCTCCCTCCGGAAGAGACGGAGCTGTCACTCACTTTCAGAGTCGTCACAAATCGGCAGTTTGGGAAGGGATAGAAAGAGACAAAAAAACGTCAGGGGGGAGTGTTAGAAATGAGTGGGGTGTCTGTAAACGGATCGCGCCGAGCACGCAGGAATAGAACACCGAGACCCCGAAAGTCGCTTTTTCCTTCACGAGGTTTCTCGCTGCATTTGTGCAACGTTCGGCCAATTCCCGTCCGGCAGTATTTTGTGAACACGGGATGAGAGCAGAATATGTACGTACGCGGAATTTCTGTCGCACCGTACGTATCCAACCGTACTAAATCGGAGGTGTAGAATAATACCCAGAGGATGGGGGGGGGGGAAGAAAAAAAAACGACAACTGAGAGAGAGGGTGACACTCGACAACGACACAGACACACAAAGCCAAACCCCCACTTGAAGAACGCCATGCAGTCCGCTGCCACACGTTAAACAAAACTCCACCTTACCTACAAGTGTGTACGTATGTTGGAACTTCTTTCGCACAGTGCGTAGCCAACGGTGATAATCAGCGGTGCGGGGCGGGAGGGCCAACAGACTAAACGCAAACGGCAGCTCTAAAGAAATGAGCTTTCAATCCAGATCTCGTCCATTAACATGCCTTGTATTTCATCAACGCTAAAAGACGCAGCAGACCTACTAACAACCCACATGGTCAGAGCCGAGTCAATTCGTGAAGTTTTCAACGAGGAGAGCGGTTCAGAGACTCGCGAGCGCGCTTACCTGCATGAGGAAGTAGCCGCGGACAGCAATGAGTTTGCGGGGCCAAATTAAACTCCCCGCTCCCCCCCCCCCCTCCACCACCACCACCACCCCGCATCGCAGAGTCCAACGACGACGATCGACGTCAGCGCAAAAGTGGAAATGAAAGCAAACTTGTCACGGCAAGAGCAAAACCTGCACATGCAAATAAGCGTGGCAGGGCAGGAGACACAACTCTCTCGGCGGGGGCAAAAGGGGAGCGTGCGTCACCACCACCACCATGCGAATTTAGGCCGGAATCCGCGATGAAACAAGACGTTCCGACGGATCTTGCTCTACGATAGATTTAGACCAGATAGGTTTGTATTCATGTCAGCAGGTGCCATTATGTGCGTTTATTCGGGATTGTGGGGGAGCGGCAGTGAAGTGGCAAGCGGACTGCGCCGCAAACCCGGCGAACCGAGTTCGATTCCCGCTCACTGGGAACATTTGAACAGCTCAACCTCCCCTTGGCTTACTTGGCTTTAAATAAGTACCTAGGGCGGTCTTTACCATCAGCACTGGGGAGCCCATGGCAGCTTGGAACATGGTGTTGGCCACCCACCTCCTCGTGTGCCGTGTTGGCCTTCATAGGTGCTCGCAAACAGCACTTGCGCCAATAGACTGTTAAGGCTATATATAGGGGGGTATCTTTGTCTTTGCCTATGTACATATACGGAAGTGGTGAGCGATATCATAACTGGTTCTGGAGCCTCCTCTAGGCCAACTTAGCCCTAAATGAGTAACCTGGTCCAGTGGGTAAACATCAGCACGGGGGAGACAAAGGCGGCCGGGCATTGTGTTAACAAACCCACACCGTCGTGTAAATGTGCTAACCTAAATTGGTACTCGTGAACAGCACTTGCCCAAGCAGTCTGTGTAGGCTACACAGGGGTCTTTGTTTTTGCATGTGTGCACACTTGTGTGTTGGCATGTGAAGAATGTTCGCATATGTGTGGATGTTTATCGTCTGCGCGGCTTGTGTTTCGAGGTGCTAAGTGTGTGTTTGTGTTGTGTGTACGTCTGTGTGTGTACACTGTGTTGGGAGGCCTTCATTCAGCAGGGGATATACAACCAGGCAATTAAATAATCATGGAAGTGTGTATGGTGGTGTTTGTGTCCGTGCATGTGTAGACATATAAATGCGTGCACGCTGGTTTTGCGCGAGTGCGAGCGTGCGTGCACTGCGTTACGAACCCGGCGACCCGAGTTCGATTCCCGTTCGCGACCAATAAAAGTGGCAATTATTTTAACCGCCCCTGGGCCCCCCCCTAGGTCGACTCGGACTTAAATAATGAGTACCCGATACAGTGGGTAAACATCAGCACTGGGGAGACAAAGGCGGCCGGGCTTGGTGCTGGCCAGCCACCCCCTTTCCAAAGCCGTGCCACCCTTCATGAGGTGCTCACAGAGAGCCCTTGCCCCAACACGATGTTTCAAGGCTCCATTGGGGAGCTGTCTGTGTCAGAATGTGTGGCGTGACTGGGTGCGGTGGTGGCCACACCACGCCCTCACCTGTGGTTAGTTGAGCTCACGAGGCTCAACACATTTCATCACAATCGTTGTAACTTTCAGACCACGTGCCCCTACTGGACTTTGTGTGAAAAATAGCTTCAAAGCTCCATGGATTCCCCCTGCAGTCTAAATAAAGACACTTTGATTCTGTTATCTAAGCACTGCATTCGTCAATTTGTAATTTCAGTATTCATATGCGTTCGTGTGTACATTTGTCAGTCGACCCGTGGCACCTGGGTCTGCCCCGTGACCTCCTGCCAGCGGGCGTTCGACACTTCACGTGGCCTCAAGGTGCACAAAACCTGGCACAAGCGTCGTGGTGACGTCACCGCCACTTAGTGGCGAACGGCGGTTGTTGTTGTTTGATTACGTTTGCAAAGATTAAGAGTTTGTAGCCTGTCGTGAACTCTGCCCACTCTCCATCTGCTTGTGCATCGAACTCCACAGAAAAAAAATTACTTGATGCACCGTTGACGTAGGCTGTGTTATTATTCGTGTTTAACGTGAGATTGGGAGTACAGTACCGTCGAGTTTCAGCATCACCTTGTGCGCGATTGGTGAAAAACAAATTGGTGTCCGAGCGATAATTTACTTGGAACAAAATATGAAAATTACGTTTTTCAGATGTTTATTTGTAAGCATAGACTCAATGATAATTGTGCCAAAATTCATGTTTGTAGCCATTCTCGAACAAAGTCAGATTTACGTCGGTCACTCAGTCAAGATCATCTGTGTGTACTCTATGGAATGCGTTACTGTGTCTATATAACGCGCATGACTACGCGTACATACGTGGATGCGTGTGGCTGCATTTCATTTACGCATATTGAGATGTGTGTGTGTGTACGTGACTCCGCACGTATGTTCGCGTTCTTGTGCACGATCTACGTTTGGACGTATTAGCATGCATTCACCTTCACCGTCGCCACGTTGCTCTATCCACTGCTGGATGAGGGCCTTCGCATCTGATGGTTGGTCCCGTCATGCCACAATCCATCACTCTAAGTTCACGGTGGGCATGCTCCTGGCGACGACCCCTCCAAAGGCTGCCAACGTTACCGGTCCCGCCCATCGGTTACCATTCCTTCTAGCGACACAGTCCTTCTCAACGTTCAAAATAACATGTACAATCTGTCATGCTTTCCCTCTCGTCCTGTCCACCATGCGCACCTCTGATCCACGTCACGGCGGGTAATGCGAACGAACTGAAAATTCTCCACGAGGCGCAGTGATTTGTTGCTTTTCGTTATCAATTCGACTGTTTCCAATGGACAACGTGGTCAATTTGGAGGCCGACTAACCATGACACCAAGCTGGGTCTCAGAAGCCGGCTTCAGCGGCAAGTGCCATGAGACCTTGCCGTGAACCTCCGCTAGGTCTACTCGGCCTTGAGTGAGTACCTGGTGAGCATCGGCACCAGGGGAGACAATGGCAGTTGGGCACGGTGCTGCCGACACCACATCATGTGCAGTGCCGGTCCTTCACAGGTGTTACTCGCAAACAGCACTTCCCCCATATAGCCTCAAAGGACTTGGGGCAGCTTTGTCTTTATTACACCTGGCGGCAGATTTTGTGTCTAAACCCTGGAAAGCAGTGACCGGGCCTTACTCACACGCCCTAAACACCACCGCTCCTCCCACCATCCGTAATCGTGGAAAGAATTTACACGGCCATTGCGTTACAGTTTTGCGGTCGCACTGCGTAGCTCTTCCAAGTGTTCGGGGCCGTGCCGTTTATGATTCGGCATTACATGCAACGTTTCGCTCCACACACTGGGACCTTATTTAGCGAAGTGAATGTCACACCTGGAGGAGGAGGAGGCGGGTGTGCAGCTCCCAGCAGGTGGAACGAAACGTCGGACATCGTGGCGAACAACGCGCGGTAACGGCAGCTCCGAAAAAGCACGTGGTGAGCCCGAATGCCGGTTGTTCAAGCCTCCCGTAAATCACGCGTGACTTCTTTGTGACCACCCCACTCTCAATCCCTCTCCTCTCATCCATAGGTCTCTCTCTCTCTAAATCAGCTCAAGCCTTCTGTAAATCACGTGTGACTTCTGTGTGACCACCCCACTCTCAATCCCTCTCCTCCATAGGTCTCTCTCTCTCTAAATCAGCTCAAGCCTCCTGTAAATCACGTGACCACCCCACTCTCAATCCCTCCCCTCTCATCCATAGGTCTCTCTCTCTAAATCAGCTCAAGCCTTCTGTAAATCACGTGTGACTTCTGCATGGCCACCCCTACTTCCCCCCCCCACCCTTCTCTCCGCCCACTGTGAAAACAAACGCCGCTCCTCCATCCAGCAGCTTCGGGGCCTTTTTTTCGCTCCTCTTCCTCCCGATTCTCATCCCTCCTGACACTTTGTTCCCATATCTCTCTTCTTTTTCCTTCTCTATCCCCTTATTTCCGATCCTTTATTCTCATCCCTCTCTCTTCCCATACCCTTCCCCCCCTCCCCCTCCGCACCTCCGATGAGCACGGTTGGCTCCGTACGGAGCGGAAGTTCAACGTATAACATACGTACACAGCACGTGACCACATTCGTCCGCATAAATTAGAATGTGCAGAGGGACACCAAATGTACATAAGGATATCCTATGGTACATTCATGAAAACTACGGACTTACTTAAGTAACTCTTAATAGGGGTTAGCGTTCGTATAATGCCCACGATTCGTTCTAACGCCGTCAAACTCGTCGGAACGGCGCGTGATTGATCCAAGGGCAGCGCGATTTATTTTAACCCGCGTAGCAATTTATTGAATAGGCGGCAGGGTTGGCTCAAAGAGAAAATGTGCTAAATAATTCTAATGAAAGGCACATTTTTAACATTAAGTGAACCGTTTGTGAATGACCGAGCATGCGGTTTGAATGAACTCCCCAGTTTGCCAATGGAATTTCTGCTCATATATTTTTTGATGGAAAGGGAAAAAAAATATACAATTGGGATAGCCCTCCATGGCTGTGTCCGGTGGCAGATGCGCAGGGGGCAGGGGTGGACGATTTATGGGGCCAACTGCCCCCCACCTTGAGTCCCCGGAAATTTGTATTTTATTTATATTTACCAGGGAAATTACATTGAGTGTTTGGTTAATTATTTTTTATTATTATTCATGTAGGGCCCTATTTGAGAGGCTTGACATTTCGGGACTGCCACCCTCGCCCCTTGGGGACCTTCTCGAGCCTCCTCTCGGTACGTCGTTCAACGGGGGAGGAGGCCTTCATCCAGCAGTGGATTGATCACGGCCGATGATGGTGAAGATGATGATGATACAACTGTAAACTAAATTTCGATTTAAAGCTTTCGTGACTGCAAGGATTCATCTTCTTTGGTTCTTTCGGTAAAGTCACGTAGAATGAGAATAAAACAGTCTCATCCCTTCACCTGATGAAGGCCGCTTGTGTTGTGGCCGAAACGTCGTGAGAATTTTATTGTGTTATTTCATTTTATCAATTTATTATTTTTTTCTCATTCTACGTGACTTTACCGAAAGAACCAAAGAAAACTGTAAACTATTTTTATTTTACCAGGTTAAGGCCCACCGAGCTATATATTTATTTTTTAGAAGCGACCTGGCTGTCACAAATGACAGCTCAATGAAGTGGCTTCTCACGTGGACATTCATAGCGGCCAAATACTCTAAATGCACGTTGATTCTAAATGTAGAGGGACAACCCGGAGAAAAATGCACACGACCATGGGGAGAGACACGCAAACTCTAAATATACAGGCGTCAGGGTCGGGATCGAACCTACGAACTCCTGTATACTCGGAGAAATAGTTAACATCTCGAAACCACGGTGCCCCACTATAGAAAGACACGAGAAGACGTTGTGGCGGCTGCGTTTTTCCGGCGTTACCTGTTGATGGCGAATGGCGGCAGCATGCCTGGTGAAAGGCCCTGCGAGTCTTGGCAGACGGGGTATGCGGCTGCTTCCTCAGTCTGCTGTATCCACACGATCTGTGACAGCACAGGCGGCAGCGGCAGCAGCAAGAAGGCACGAACCGTGGTCAACTCAGATCACACTTGGTACAAAAGTAGCTGTGCGCGTGGGGGGGGCGGGAGCGGTAGTGCAACAGTTGCCACGCCACGAATCCGGCGATCCAATTTCGATTTCCGCTCACGGCCAACACGAATGAAAGTTATCTGAACCGGTCCTGGGCCTCCCCCTAGATCGACTCAGCCTGAAATTAGTACTTAGTGCGATGTGTAAATACAGCCACTGGGGAGACAAAGGCGACCGGACGTGGTGCTGGCAACCCACCCCGCCGGCCTTCATAGGTGCTCGCTAACAGCACTTGCCCCTAGAGTTTGTTGAAAGCTAAACGGGGGATCTTTGTATTTGTGGGCGAGCACAACACCGTCTGTGCGAATAGAAACTTTGGGCAAGTCAAACAAAGCTCCCATGCCCCCCTGATCATCCAGAAAAATGGGCAGTGCTCATCTCCACTGGCAACCATGGGTCAGCAGAGGACACGACATTCCCGCGATGGTGGGAGCCAGCCTGCTCATAAGGCTTTTCATCAATAAACTCCCCAAAAAATACATTTAATGACCACGGAGGGACGATGGGGCCCGAGTTGAGCTATGCTCGTAAAGAAAAAAAATGTTGTCTTAAAAGATGAATTGAGTGATGGGGGCAGCGCTTGCATCCGTTCACAGCCCTGAGCCAGGGAAGGAAACTCCACATTCCCAAGGCAAGAGGAGGGCAGTTCTATATATTGAGAACCACCACTGTTGACATCCCACAAGCAGTATAGGTTTTTATTAATGATGGCGTGGGCCGCACACCAAACAAGAACTGAACTCGCCGAGCTCTGCTGCGTTGGCTTCCGGTTGCCAAATTAATACATTGTCAGGTCGCACTCATTACACGTGCAAAGTGCTTGCCGCAAATGAACCATAATAATACCTCGCCTATCTCGTCAAGGAGCATAAAACCATCATCGCGCAAACTCCGGTCAACCTCGCAGCAGCAGCGGCTTTTGGCTAATTATCGAATCGCGCGCTTTCAGATGCGCTTCTGCAGCCATCTGGAACGCTCTTTCTTCTGAAACCACTGCTGGAGCAAGGCACTTTTAAATCTATTTGAAAACTCATTTATTGGGAATTGCTTTTTCGTGTTTAGTTCGTTCGCCTTCCCATGCACCTCCGATTAGCATAGTAGGCAATGTAGGGTGCGAAAAAAGTTAAACATATACACTACATACATAATGGTTTTGTTACTGGTTTTTAACCTTTGTTGTAGAGCTTTGTTTTAGAGATAAAGCACTAAAAATGAAAAATAAGATAGGGTGAATTATGGTCACACGAACGCAAAGAGACAGGACACAAGTCACAAGGTGGTTGGTCGAGCCGAACGGTGGCTCGGAGATGTTAGCTACGTCGCTCAGTATGCAGGAGGTCATGGGTTCAATCCCGCCCCGGACGCTTGCTGTACATTTGGAGTTTGCATGTCTCTATCTCCCCGTGGTCGGTTGGGTTTTTCCTCCGGGTCCTCCGGTTTTTCCCTTCCACATTTAGAAACGTGCGTTTGGAACATTTGGCTGATATTTTCGATTGAAAACTTTAGAACTGCTTTTTTGTGTTCAGTTTGTTGTCCTTCCATGCACCCCCGATTGGCACGGTTGGCTACGTAAAGTGCACAAGCAGTTCAACATACAATGCAGGACCCTCCTGAAAAACTGTGCCAAGACTCAATGAAGCTGTATTGTGTACAATCGATGGACTACGACGCTCGGTCGTCTCGGTTGAACAAATCGTATTGAGATCGCATTTTAAGAAATCGCCCTTCGCTAGCAGAGAGAAAAATGACATAGGATTATTATTCGCCAGTGTATATTATATTTATATGCACACCAAAAATGTTCTAAACATTCAAACATGTGAATAAATGAAAGTAAATATTCAATTGAAAAAAAAACATTAATTCTTGTGAGCTGCACAAATGGTTATCAGGCCTTTTTTTTACAGTTTTTTTCTGTAATTTCTAAATTTTACTTCCCACGAGGTTTTAACTCAAATCATCTGTAACGCTCAAAGTTTACATTCACTCTCGGGAATGATTCAGAAGCTCGGGAAACCACAGACCGAGTGGAAAGGGCCGCCAGAACTGGCAGTAACAATACCCATGCTCTGCGGTCCTATATTTGAATGATTGGCAAACGAATATTTTGGATGTTTAGCCATCGTGGCGTCCATGTCACATGATGGCACGAAGGAAGAGGCATGCGAAACTGTCACGGTGCTCAACGGAGCAACGAGTGTGTCCTGTGATGGGCATCACAGGACCACACCAAAGTCACTTCACGAGCATCTTATCCACACGCAGCACATTCGGAGCAATTGCTGCGCGTGGACTTTCACCTCGTGAGCCTTTATCGGGGAGGCCTTCCTTCCAGTTTCTCACAGTAGGGGTGAGATGTTGCTTAGTGTAATCACAATTAACCCTTTTCCCATTCCAATGACGTACAAATCTGTTCATCGTCGGAACAAAATCAGAAGTAAAAGGCCACGCGGGAGGGCGTCTGGCGAAGTGTGGTCGTGTCGCTACAGTTCTCAGTGGTGAGCACGTCTTTAAAAACAACGGCGCGATGCCTATCTGAATCAAATTAACGCTGAACCACTTGCTCGTTCCGAGATTCAGCGGTGAACGGGACATCCGCCGTGTAACTTGCAGACATCTCAGAACGGGAAAGGTTTATGTAATTAGCAGGTTATCTTTGAGAATTGGGATGTTTTGGCCAACACTAGTTACACTTTTTTTTGCGATGGGAGGAGGAACGCATGGAGAAAGGGGGGAGCTTAAAAAACGAAATGCAGAAAAGGGGCTGGAAAGCCAGATATTGAACCCAGACCCTTCTTGCTGCGAGCCACGAGCGTTACCCAACCATGCCACCCTGCCACCCAAAGTTTTGGCAATGCTCAGGGTTTTGGCGATTTTCAGCTGGAGAAAGTTAGAACCGGTTCAAGATGATAAGAGTGCGTGATGCAAGGCTGTGGAGGAGACGAACCAGGGAGGTGTGGTTCGTCGATTCAACGATTACAAAAGGTGGGAAGAGCACCTGTCGCACAGGAGTCACACGTGCTAAATCCTCACGGCTGAAATTATCCAAATTAAATGACAAACCCAGGTTTTAAGACGATGAGGATACGTTGTGCACTCATTCATTGGTGACCAGGTGGAGACCATCCAACTCCCTACACTGGACAATCTGGTTTAAATCGCAGGTGGCCGAAACCCAGGTTTGAACCCAGGGTGTCTCAACGTTCCGGGTCAGCGCTCCCAGCGGAATTTTCACCCGAGCCTCTCCCCACGACCGGCTCTCAACCATACGGATGGTTGAGCGCTATCTCCCCCCCCCCCCTCGGGCAGAGGAGTTTTCCGCAGCATCTCTGGCTCCTTCACAAAATGTAAACATCCTCAATATGGAATTGGCTAAACATTCCGACGAAGTCGGAGCACTGCGACGAGCTGTAATCGCCGCACACTTGCGGAGAAAACGCACTCACAAAACAATCCGCAATTCATGCGGCAACTAAACGCAACTGCAACTCGAGATGCTGCAGAGAAACGGCGAGGAATCCGATGAGCTATGAAGCTCTTTTTCACAGACGTCCCAGCATGGGCGGGTCAGCGATAGTTTTGCTCTCGTAAATTATTATTATAAATTACATGAGCGCAAAACAGGCACAGTCATGGGCAGAGTAACAGAGGAAGTCGGATTAATTTGAACAGAGGCAGGGAGTGAACGGCATGGGTGGCTCGGGGAGAAGGGAGATGCGGTGCGGGGGAACAGCGGAGGAGATAGAGCGACCTCCCACTGAATGAAGCCTCACCAGAAAGTGTGTATTTCATCATCCACAGATGGATGATGGGTGACAAATGGACCATCGTATGAGATTTGGGCTCGCAACATTGAGATCCTGAGTTTAATGCTCTACCACATAAGGACTTTGTTTGAAAAATTTGAATCAAAGCTCTTTTGAGTATTTCCCAACTAATTACCTACGAGTATTTCCCGCACCTCCGATTTGCACGGTTTGGCTGCAAAAGAAGTTCGACAAACATACATACAATAAAAAAATAATTAATGTATAGCCCTTTGTCAACCCACTGCTGGATAAAGGCTTCCACACACCACGTTGGATTTGGGAGTTGTTTGACCATACTTCACCACAGCGGTCAGCGCCGGTTCGAGATGTGTTGGGGGGCTCCTAGGCCTGGTTCAGAAATCAGCCGTCGCCGATGTCAGCCGCGGCCGGGAATCAAACTCAGGATCACGGAACACACCACGTTAACTGGTGCCACTGTGCCAAACGTTTGCACGGTGGCTTCACGTGTCCTTTTGCAGCTGCTGTTTTCAGGATCAATTTTGATATCGGCCAAGGTACAAAGGTCTCATTGTTGGAGGAGTCGTGTTTAGAAATTGGCTTAGTTTAGATTAAGAAAAAAACACAAATGCAGGCTTCCTCCTTTTGTTAACAAGCACAATAAATCATGTTCATCCAAGATATTATTTTCACGATCATTGTGTGCGCTCGATGCAGGCTGTGTCACCCAGTGGTCAGCTCTCGCCTACTCAGCTTAGAGGATGTCGGCTCCGATCCAGCTGTCATGGGCCAACAAACTAAACATTTTATTTGCACCTCAGAATATGCCAATTTTTGTTAAACAAATGAACCACAATACCTTGCTGTTCTTGTCAAGGAGCATAAAAACCATCATGCAAACTCTGGTCGTCCTCTCAGCGGCTTTTGGCTAACCATCGAACAAAGATGGTCAATGCATCGCACACTTGCAGATGCGCTTCTGCGGCCGTCTGGAACGCTCTCCCTTGCGATATTAGAAAGCCATTGGAGCTATGCCCTTTTTAATCATCCAGATTGAAAACTGGTTTCTTTAGAGCTGTTTTTTATTTGTTGTCCTTCCCCCACACGTCTGATTAGCACGGTTGGCTACGTAAGAAATTAAACATAAATAAATACAAATATATGTAGGGTGGTGGACACGATTGTGGTTGTGGGCAAGGCTATCAAGGCCCGCCACATACGCCCCAGTGAACTCGCCACACACCGAGGACTTCACCCGTGAACATGCTCACTGTCCCCCGAACTAAAGATTGTCTTTGCATAGCGCAGTCTCTCTCTGTGGCTGCTCCAATCATTTGGAATCGCATCCCACGACACATATGCAACAGCAACATTAATCCACCACCATTGTTAAGAGACAGGTCAAGGCCCATCTGTTTGTTTCGTTGGGCGTATGATGAACCCCGGAGTCTGGCCCTGTGCCTCCGAGTCGCCACTGGAAATCGTCTTCCATTTCGCGAAAATTAGCAGACTATAAATTGTTTCACTATCATTATGAAGGCGATGGAGCAGAGCTGCAGCAAAAGCCATAGTTATGGCTAAGGCTGGTCAACAGCTACAGTTAAAAGGCTTCAAGGCTAGGTCTATACTAAATGCTTTAGCTAGCATTAATGCTACAGTTTGGGATAGTGTGATAGTTAACACTTGGGCTCTACGGTTGGTTGAGGTTATGGCTACAGTTGAAGCCATGGCTATAGTTGACTTAAGGGTTTCGTTAAGAATCGGGCTGTGGTAATGTTATGGCTATGGTTAAGACTCGGGCTATAGGTAAGGGCTATGGTAAGGCTCGTGCTATTGTTAAAAATATGGTTACGGTTAGAGACAAGGCTATGATTAAAGCTATGGTTAAGACAATGACTAGGGCTGTGATTAAGACCCATTCCCGGACAATTGCTCTGGTTAAATCAATCTTTGAGAGGAGGGTTAACTACTCGGCAGCTAGATCCCATGTGATTTGTCAGGGGTCCAAAGTACATCGCCGTAAAACTCTGAAACCGCTTGGAACTATGTCGGAGTCCGTCCCTTCGCCGCCTTATCAGGGCCCTTTTATTTTGGACAGTTTCGTTTCAGTTCTTCGTTCGCGAAACTGTCCACGAAACGGTCCATTTAAAGAAAGCCCGACAACACAATCAAAATCC
Organism: Petromyzon marinus; assembly: GCF_048934315.1. Classification (NCBI taxonomy): domain Eukaryota; kingdom Metazoa; phylum Chordata; class Hyperoartia; order Petromyzontiformes; family Petromyzontidae; genus Petromyzon; species Petromyzon marinus. The sequence continues at coordinate 1,837,642 of NC_133710.1, read as the reverse complement.
CATTCAGCCAAAACAAAACAACCGCCACGCGTCACCGCCGCCATTGAACTACCGGCGGACCCTTTGAGAAACAGGTTGTGCCGGTGTACGCGATTCGGTTCATGTTTGTTCCCCTCCTGCCTCGCCTGCTCAACGTGGTTTTCTCCTTAAGGAGGAGGTGTGTGTACCCGCGACAACGCCTGTGGGGCTCCCTCCAACACAACGCCAGCAGTGAGCATCGCTCGCGCTGCATTCCATCAGTCCACCGCTTTACATTTCACACAAATGACTAAAGAGTACCACGACGGAAATTTAAAAAAACCCGACGTTTTTAGTTTGTTTATTAAATGTTTATACGGCACCACTCGGCCAGTGGCGGCGGAAATTCCACATTCCAACGGCAGGTGCCGGTCCCACCATAAGACGATCGTTTGTTGTCGACTTCCCACAAAGCAGACTTCAAGTTATCCACGCCTGAAGCAGAACTGGTCGAGGTTAAAGCCAACCGGGAATTCAACTCGGAATCCTACCCTTGCGAGTCGAGCGCTCAAATTACAGTAGCACCGAACTGTGTCACGAATATTTTCTATAAAATTCTAAAATTCATTCGTATTAATCACAACTGAGCCTTAGGCTGGAGCAGTGGTAGGGTGGTCACAGCGCACTGCACTTTTTTAACTAAACTAAACTTTTTTTACTTTACCAGCTAAGGCCCCACTGAGCTGTGAAGCTCCTTTTCAGAAGCAACCTGGGCCACAAATGATAGCTCAACAAAGCGGCTTATCATGTGAAAATTTACTACAGCCTCTCAACCCATGTCTCTAAACGTGGAGGGTAAATACCGGGGGACCATGGGGAGAACATGCAAACTCTAAATATACAGGCATCAGGGTCTGGGATCAAACCCAAGACCTCCTGCATACCAGGCGACGCAGACAACATCTCGCCACTGAGGTGGTGGCACCACCTCCCCTGCCCCATGACATCTGAATTTGTTTTCCAGTCGTGACTAACATCAGCAAAGATGCGATATCTGAACAGGTCCTAGAGCACTCCCTTCGTTAACCAGCACTGACCAACGTGCTGAAGTATGGTCCAACAACTCCCATGACCAGCATGGCATGGGAGTTGTTGGACCAGTGAACTGATAAACGGCTGTAACATTATAATCCTTATTATTTTCATGAATCTATGCAAGGTGATATATTTCCTTGTTAACTTTCCTTAAGACTGCAATGTATTACACCTGTTAAATCCTGTACGTGATTGAACATTACGGATGTTTTGTGTGAATTTCAAGTTGCTCAATCTGGACAGCTGCCCATGCGAGAAACGTCTACACACATCAGAGGAACAGCCTTTTCGTTCACGCTAAACCGGCAAGGAAGGAAAAAAAAAGCTTATCGGCACCAAAAAAAAACGTTTAAAACTAAATATTCAAACGCGTTCACATCTCTTGGATTAAACCGAACGGGTAGTGACGAACGGGGCAGACCGACAAGCCCGAAAGACGGGCAGAGACACAGACGAGAAGACACGATAATAATGAATAATTTAGGAGGGAGCGATAATTGCTGGGGGATAATCCCAAGCGTGTAATTTGTGGGGCGATTTTTCTTCAAATGTTGACGATGACGCCAGCGCAAGCAGCGGCCGACCCTTGCGAACGACGCCAGGGGGATTTTTTTACATTCGCCGTGAGGCAGACCGGCGCATAGGGTTACGGTCTATACGCGCGCAGTAATAATCAGGGTGGCCTAATGGATTTGAACCGAGAACCTGCGCAACAAGTGGCGGATGCGCTACCGCTGGACCACGTATGTTGTATGTCTGTCGCACTCGTACATTAATAATAAAGTGACTGATAAATAAAAATAATAATAATCTCAAGTTGCAATGCTCCCGCATCGTATTCGCTCACTCTCCAAGAGAAGGAACGACTCAAAGGCACGAAAAAAAACACTTACGAGCGGTTCAGCAGCTAGGCGGTGAGCCGGCACCAAATTCCCCTCCAAACTCTGCAATCCCGTATATATTAAGGCGTTATCGGCCAATTAATGAGCGTTTAACAAGTAGGAGGGAAACTGGAGTACCTGGAGAAAATCCACGCGTGCCAGGGGGTAACACGCTATATCCCAGTGCTCTTCATTGTAAGGCCCGCGGGCCACTGGCGGCCCCTGGTGGCTTTTAGTGCGGCCCCTGACGTGCGGCCACCAACAATACACAAAAGTGAAAACACCCCCCCATCATCGTGCTGTCAACCCCCAATGGTTTCAAATGGTGTTGCGGTCCTCACACTGATCATGTATCATTGGCGAAAGTGGCACCCCTCTGAAAGTTGGTGAAGAACACTGCTCTATCCCATACGGATGGAACAGGCCAAGTCCATAATTTTGCTGAATCACCTTCTACTATACTCACAAGCCAGGGTATGGCACCTCGATGCCCACAGTAAGGGAGTTTCACAACAATTGTGTGAGCCACCAACTCCCCACTGCCTCCACAGTGCTGGGTTATAAGCCACGTGCGCAGGGAGGGAGGAAGGGGACGGGCCGGGGACCCACCTGGGAGGGTGGCGCAGCCCAGGGGCCAGGGAGGTGAGGGAAGACGCTGTGTGGGTGTGCGTCCGCGGAGTGGTAGCTCTCCCCGGGCATGGCCTGAGCGTGCGCGGAAGCAGTGGTGGCACCTGGGTTCTCCATACACGAGGCTCAGCGCGCCGGCATGACGCCACGAACCAGCGGCCTGGAGCGGGCGGGCGCACGCACGAGCGGGCAGGCGGTGGATAGGACCTGGTCGACACCAAAGACAAAAAATCCGCCGTAAAGACTTTAACAGCCCAATTCATTATTTTATTTGGGGTCAGATCGCGTAAGTTAAATGCTTCGTAAAACCCTTCTCCACCCGACACGACCGATGAATAAAGGCGGCAACACAACCGGCACGCTGTTGCAGAGCAGTCCACACACACTGAAATGGGTACATGTCTATGACTCTTACAACCAGCATCATCAACCAGTTGCCAGAATTTTTAAAATGTCCTCCAGTCTTGGGCCTTAAAAATGTGGCTGTGAGGTCATCAATGTGCACCCACAAGGCACGAGAAAGTGGCAGGAGGTGGCCACCTGTGTCTCCCCAGTGGTGATGTTTACATGCAACACACCAGGTACTCATTTTAAGGATGAGTCCACCTTGGGGAGAGGCCCAGGACCTGTACGGATATCCGTCGCTCGTGTTGGACGCAAGCGGGAATCGAACTCTGGTCGCCGGGTTCGTAGCGCAGTGGCTCGTTTGCGATTCCTCGCGCCTCTGAGCCACTCTCTCTCTCTACTGGAGTGAGCGCATACGGTGCGGCGCGTTAACAAGTAGAATTTATTATTAGATTATCATGTAATGTTTCATTATTTGCCTTGTGAAACACCTGTATGAAACGCAGCCACAGACACACATCAAGGCTGTATCTGACCGAACCATCATATTAAGCAACTTTACATGTAAAACAAAATCATAATTACGTAACTTGCCAATACGGAGGGGCACGAGTTGCTGTTTAATATTCATATCTATATATACTCGTACTCATTAGGGTGCTACTCACGATGCATATGGAAAAGTGAAGTTTCAGTTTCCTTTGACCACACTCTCCCTCCTCTCATACTTTTGGTTTAGCAGTCAACAGCTTAACGTGTGTCGTTCCAATCTATTCATATTTACAGGTTGCTCAATATCCCCACTCTCCTCCTCTGCCTCTACAACGACTCTGTGTATCGACCGCAAGGCATTTCTCAACTCCACTGAGCAACCAACAGATAGAACGATTGTCTTTAAACTAGCAGTGGCTTCAGTTTACCTCCTCACCCACCTCACTCACCTACCCACTCACCTACTCACCCAGGATCCCATCTCCTCTGTTTATCTGCGTCTATGCCTCTACACTGTGACTGTGTGTTGACTGCAAGGCATTTCTCAACTCTGTTGAGCAAGCAGTGAACGTCGAGTGAATGTCTTTATTCTCACAGTGGCTTCAGTTGAACAGGCACGTGTGACTAACACCAGGAGGCGTGACCTTGAAAATCGCAAAACTTAATTTTGAGTCGGACCTTACTAATCAAGACGGAGACCAATTACAATTTACACAGGTTTGCAAGGTAATCTTGTTGAACAAGTAACAAAGATTAATCATTTTAAGTGGGGCTTTTATCATCTACAGCGGGTGAAAGTAAGACCTTGACGTGTTGCCGATGGGCTTTCAAGTAAAAAAATGCACCTTATTCATCATCGTCCGCCAAGATTGAGCTACTGCTAGATGAATGCTATTTTACCAAGGCCCACTGAGCTATATGGCTCTTTTTCAGAAGCCACGCAAATGGCAACTGAATCAAGTGGCTTATCACGTGGAAATATATCGCAGCCAAATACTCTTAAATTCACGTTCCTAAACGTGAAGCGCAAAAACCAGGGGACCCAGAAAAAAAAACCGCACGGCCACAGCGAGAGAGAACACGCAAACTCTAAACGCACGGGCATCAGGTTCGGGATCGATCCCGGGCGAGGTCGTTAATATCTCGCTCCCAGCGGCGCCCAACCCACGAACAGAACTCGCACAATCCGACTGAAGAGTCGAATCGACCAACCGACGTGAACAACCTCGTTGTAGAACGACTGAAACAAAAATGTCTACAACAGGCTCGCGATGCAAACGCCAAGCCACGCAACAGTGGCTTTCGGGGACCGACGTTCAAACTACGAACGCAAGATGAGACCCTAAGATTGATGTGCAGAGATATTTTTGTTGAATATACATTAAAAACACGGCTAAGCGAAGCCGATAAGGCAGCACACTGTAAATGGGTGAAGGCCCAGCGGGGCCGCGTATTTACATTAGCTGCGTGCCCACCTCTTGCGCACACTTCCTGTAAAGAGCCCGCCCCCCCCCCCTTCCCCCCTTCTGCGGCTATCATCTTCCAAGCTACGTTTATTTGTTTGGCCCGGGGACAAAGTTCCCCCAACGCCGCGTCTCTCATTTAAAGTGTAAGTGACTTCCTGCTCAAAAACACAAGCGGCAGAGAGCGGGCGGGCCGACGCCCATCCCTACGACGTACAATGAGGCCCCCTTGAATCGGCCGTGGAAATCCTACAGGGTCGGTCGCCCTCCCACAAAGCGGGGGGCCTCGTTTAATCGATCCAAGAAGAACGGAGATACAGTCAGCCGAGTTGAGCCCCAGACCTGGATTTGGAAGCTGATGGCCTCATTGTGAGCCAAGCGTCCTGCCACAGCGCGCTATATACAGAGCCATGTCGTCGTCCCCCTCGCTTCGTTCCAGATATGATGGCTGCACTGGTGGAGAGGCAGCCGGACGGCTCGGGGATCAGAGCGTTGAGTCCGCACCTCTGAGATCCTGGGTTCAAACCCAGGCGGCCGTTTGGCGAATAAACCGCGTTCTCAAATTAAGCGAGTTGATGGTATCAGCCCAGTCAGTTGCCGATGACTGCACAAATAAACTTGTCACGATAAATTTGGTTCTGAACTTACTTTGGCCAGTTGCCAGCTCAGCGCTCTGACCTCTGTGCCACCCGGCCACCCCTCGTTCAGTGTTCGGTGCCCCCCCCCATGCAACGAACATTACAACTCCCAGTGGCAGTGAGCTGAACAGTGCTGTCCACCTATCGTGTGGACTAGAGGTCAATGTGAAGATATTTCAGAGGTGGCTTTGTGCTATAATGCTTCTGTGGGCCGTTCAAGGTGATGCTGTAACTGCGCTACAAGAGATCCAAATGGATGCTTCATCTCAGCATCATATATTTTAGCCGGGTGTAACATCCTACGTCTGTTACCTGTCACTATCAAGTCGGGGTTGGCGCACCACGCAAAGATCATCGCATGCCATGAGACTCCCAACCCGCGCTGTACTGCGAGTTGGACCAGATATGGCAGGACAGCAAGTGGGCTTCTTCACTGTCAAGACAACGCAGTCCTTGAATTTTTATTTGTATCACCGATTTTTTTCAACGCTCCCTCGTAATGTACGCGTGCATTTTTCTCCAGATACCCAGGATTCCTCCCACATCCCCACAGTAGCTGACTGTGGGAGTCAAGGAAGGACGTTCCCACAATGCAAACGACAGCTGCACGATGGAGATTACAAAGTCGGTGGATGGAATTTGAGCAAATGTCTCTCTTTGTATGGCGGACACGAGCTACGGTACAGCGGGCTCAAGCGAGAGAAGGATGCGCAATGCCTGGGCATGGCGCCTTTTAATCAGGCCGCGTGTTCGACATCATTACATTAAGAGGTTAATGAGCCAAACCTGAGAAGGTTACACGCCCTAAGTTAGGGAAACCATGCCAATACCATCAATTATAGCTTACCCGGGGCATATTAAATTACCCGGTCCCTTTCGCGCATTTGAGGAAAGTAACACGGAGACGAAAATGCCAAGCGCTGTACTTACTGAGATCATAGTTATACTGCACTCATGTGATTGACTGGTGCAGCAGTTGATGCCCGTGGCTCACAATTGGGAGCGTTTGCGGGGGGACAAGTCCCTTCCGGGGCTCTCGCCTCCGGACATCATTCATTCCCCTCCGTGCTTGATGACGCAAGTTCACATTCGTACGGAGCTTCAAGTTTTCAGTAGTCGTGCATGATACCCCCCCCCCGCCCCGCGCCGGAACAATGTGGGATTTCTGCCACTTGCTCATGGGTGTTTAACAGAAGATGGGTCGCCGTCCCACGCGCTCTTTTCAACTTCACATAGACAACAGTGCTCTGAGATTCTTGAGACCAAAGAAAAAAGATACCCCTGTATAGCCTTAACAGACTGTTGGGGCACGTGCTGTTATAGCGAGCACCTATGAAGGCCGGCATGGCACACCAAGGGGTGGGGGGGATCAGCACCACGCCTGGCCGCCTTTGTCTCCCGAGTGCCGATGTTCACACACTGCACAAGGTACTCATTTGCGGCCGAGTCGATGTAGGGGAGGCTCAGAACCGCTTCAGACGATCGTCACCGATGTTGGCCAGGAGCAGGAATAGAACCCGGGTCGCCGGGTGCTTAGTGCTAACTACTACGGCTCCCCACACGTCTTTAACATGAACGTACCCGCACACAACTTAAACCGGCTCCGAGTGAACAACGAAACCCTAATAATCTTAAGGTGCATCTTATTGCTGGATTTTCACGATCGTCAGAAGCAGACTCCGAGCCACGCGGGGCCATCCCAAGGAGGGGCTGTGGGGGGCCTCGGGTCTCAGGCCAACGTTTTGGGCGACACGCCGCAGCTCCGTGCGGTTTAGCCCCTTCCACTCTGAACTATAAACTATATATTTTTTATTTTGCCAAAAAGGTAAGACCCACTGAGCTATGCAGCTCTTTTTCAAAAGCAGCCTGGCCACAAATGATAGCTCAACGAAGTGGCTTATCATGTGGAAATGTATAGCAGCCAGATACTCGACACACGTGATGTTGATTCGAAATGTGGAGGGAAAAACGGAGGACCTGGAGACAAATCCACACGACCACATGGAGAACACGCAGACTCCAAATATACAGCAGCCATCGTCCGGGTCGGGATCGAACCCACGACCTCCTGTATACCAGGCGAGGTAGTTAACATCTCCTAACCACCGTGGCGTCCACTCATTCTCCACCAGTCCCCTACACCACTCACCTATCCTTGTGGCTGGTGACGCTCATATTTTGTTTTCAAATTCACAACGTTTAACCCATGCTCGATTCAAGATTACGCTCTACCAAGCAACAACATATCACTTATTCTTTCAAGTAAAATAATGCGTCTCTCCCTTTGTCAAGCAAGCCAAGCGGCCTAAATATGGTTCAGAGTTGAATGCCAACGCTGAGATGTGCTCGCTACAAGAGCGCTCCAGGAGAGAGTTTGTGTAGTTTTGCGGTTCCTTCTACGTTGAAGGGTGGCAGCACACTTTTTTTTACTGTAATCATCCGTAGTTTGGGTCGCATGGCCACATTCGCACGACCGTGGCTCGTGTCTTTAATTCTCCATTCATAAAGGAGATGTTGGCGCATCGGCCTTGTTGACGCTCCGATGCAGATGACGGTTACACCGGCGTCTTCAAGTGAATGTCAAACCCAGGATGGCGCTATGAAATTGGGCAACAAGGCCTATGGTTGTGGCGATGGCTTGGTGCAAAACAGGGCTGGCGTGGGAAACCGGACCGAGCCCACTTTCAAGTGGTTGTGGGAACGTGGCAGAATTCCAGTGTGAAGAGTCAGGCATTATCGGTAAACTAGAGGAATCCTTCAGGTACCTTTGTTCAAGCGTTAGGCGCAAACAATGAACCGTGGAACACTCGTACTAGCGGTACGAAAGAGAGTGTGGTTATCTAATCCTCGAGTATTCACAAAGAAGCTGAAGAATTCAACAGGTGCCTTGCAACCGTTCCCTTCACAATGTACCAACGCATGCAGCGGCACGGCGGCTACACGCAGGGCGATCTTGTGCTCTTAGCAGATGCAGCGCGTGCACTTTCAAGGGGTCTATAGCGAGGTAAACAGAAACTGAAAGGATAAACTACAAAAGTACCGCAGACTTCTAAGACAATGGAGACATAATTACCAAATGCAAACAATCCAAAAACTCGCACAAACAAACGTCAACAACAACGGTAGGGGTCCAGTCGAAAATGAGACAACGGAGTGAAGTGGGTTGCGGTTAAAGCCACTCTTGGTACAATGCAACCTTCACATTGTCTCATTTAAGTGCTGCTGTGAAGAAACGCTCGGTTCAAGGGTCAAAAGTGCCAAGGCTCACTTACGCCCAAATTACCACCAAGAACACCGTGACACCACCACAACATGACAACTGGTCCGACCGGGGGTCACAGTGTAGTTTTAGAGGGTTCGGCATGCAATCGGAAGGTTGCGAGTTCAAATCCCGGTCTGAGCTTGAACTCGGCAATATCACTGCTCTGAGGTTGATGCAACAATTATGTAACAGAACATGCCAATTCGTTACTAGTTCAGCACACCGGTGTGTTGGAGAGTAATTTCACGACATTTACAATTCCAGAACGACGTTTCGCCAGTAAACGCAACATCAGGCGACAACCTTACTAATTGGCTGTGTCGGGTGGTGGCGTGTTTAACGACACAACATTTATATTCACACGATCTAACCCAAAAGCCTCTATTATGGGCTAAAGACCTGCGGAAAGGTGACGAATATGCCAAAGGCTCAATCGCTTAAAGCGCGAAGACCCCGTTTGGCTTTCGGTTTGACTTGTCTCACCATTTCCTCACCGGGTATTCCTACACGCGGGAGGAAACTAAAATGTCACAGCCACGCACGCGAGAAGAGGGAACGCCACTGTGCAAAATCAGCGGCGCTAGAACACGCGATTTCCATCCTACATATATTAAAATCGTTTAGTCATGCTATGTAAAAACTGTCGGGATGATAGGCAAATGCAATAGCTGCCTATGAAAATCAATAACAAGTAATCCCGTTAAGAGAAAGGCCCCTGCCATGATAATGTGGAATTTCCACTGCCAGCTCATTCGTGGCCGTCGATTGAGATGATCGCCACTCAGCTGCCCGTGGGAGCAGGAAGACACTTCGACTGTTGAATTTTATTACAGCTGCGTGGCCCCCCTCTGAAAATACAAAGACTCCCTTTCACAGAAGTGTCAATACACTAAGCCTCGTGGAAACATTACACAACTGTGCATTCCCCTAAGCGTCGTCTTGAGCACGGAGCAAAGAGCATCTGGGTTTTGGCATAGGCAAAACAATCTCCCACCCCAAACCAAGTCGCAGGGTCTAGGTCCCACCTTGCCCCAGTCACTGGGTCCCCCTATCACGCTTTTTTTTAATTTGGCATGAAAATGTAAAAGCACAGTTGTCATCGATTATCCTGTCTGCGATTATCCGGCTGCTTCCAACATCATCCGGCGGTCCCAGGCCGATCCGGCAAAAACCGACAAAACCGCTCCAAGGGCTGTAACCAGTCCGGCCATCGGCAGCATGTGCGTGAAAAAAAAAAGTAGCTATGCTTGATTTCAGTGATAAATATTACATAGGGTAAATGATACGCTACATACAACTTAAACAATGAAAATACTGCAAGCATAAAAAAATGCAATGACTAATAACTACGGTAATAAATACAGAAAATCTATTCAGTGCGATCCGGCGAAAAGTTGCCTTGTGTAATTCGGCATTCGAAAGTTCACCCGTCTAAAGGCTGCATCAGTCCGGCGATCGTCAAACACATCATGTTGTTGTTGAAACAAGAGCGGAGTAGCACTCGTGCCTACGTACATCACCCCATGATACAGTCTTCGAGATTGGAGTGATAAGTACGGTACAGTAAAGTCACTTTTTAACACGTAGGCTTTTGGGACCAATATCGTCCAGAATTCAGGTTTTTTGGGGTTAGATCGCGTAACTTTTTACAGTTGGATTTATTTTTGTCTATTTATATCGTTATTTATGCCAATTTAATAAAGTAAACTAATAAAAAACAAACGTCTACACAACACCTAAAAACCTGATGTTATGCAAGAATAAATCATGATTAGTAGTGATTATCGGGCGTTTTAAAAAAATCCGGCGCCCCCTTTCCCCCAAGCCACCGGATAATTGATGATCTTCTGTATGTATCTGTACGAAAACAAAACAGTTCTACTGGCGTACGATTTTACCTACAATTCTCGACAGCACCACATCATTAGTTTGTGAACATTGGATTTTGCGTTGAACCGACCTCCCGTTGTTTAAATGGAGCGTGCTGTTGAAGTTGAGTTTACTTTATTCTCCCAGGCGAGAACTCAGGAGACAGGTTGAGTCGCGTGTGCAAGAGTGGCCTGAGCCACCAAATAAATAAATAAAACAAAGCAGGGCGCCGAAACAAATTGAAATCACAACCCTCCGTCACGTGAGAAACGGAAATGACTGCGCAAACAAATTCAATTAATGTTACAATTATAAAGTCCCTGTGTTGCGCAAGTTGGCCTGAGCAGATGAGTTTGCGACCGAGCAGAGAGCACAAACAGGGGTGGGAGGTGACGATTGAACCAAAACAAAAACAGAAAAAGCGATGTACGACGTCAAATGCAATTTGCCAGCGAAGTTATGATCACAGAGGATCGAGAGATTGGCGTAAACTTTGTGATGCGAACGTTGCGAGGAACCCAAGGAGGGGGGGGGGACGGGGGCACACGTTTAGCGTCGGAGCCGCACGCATTTGGGGGCATTCAACTCCGAGCAACATTTAGGATTCGGTGGAAACATCCAAAATTCAAACTACAGAACTCCTCTTGACCGCGGCGATATGGTGGACCGATTTTGCGCACCATATTATTATCTGCGGGGCTAACCACGATGTGACTCTCATCTGCCGGGATAAGAATGTGCAGATAACTCCATAAGGTAATGGCATGAATTTGACACGCAACTCCTCTTACGAGCAACATAAGTGCGGATAACAGGAGTTATTATATACGTCCATTACCGGCACATAACCTCACGCACAAAAGGATGAATTGCCGGAGTGACTCCTATGATCTGTGAAGACATTTCGGAACAATCGGATTTGTTTTTTTTTATCGCGCATCAGGGGTCGTCGTACCACGCGAGTTGCTAAGGCGCGGTGCTTCAAAGACACGCGGGCTGCCTCTGTCTCTGTGTGAGAAACAGAGATTGAGATAGAGACACGCGAAGCAAATGCACACCGAGGGGCACCCAAAGGTGTGTTGGGGGCGTCACGGCACACTGGGCTCTCAATCTGTGTACTGTACGTAGCGTTAGTGGCCAGCGATGTGTCCTCGCTTGCCCACTTGCAGTGCGTTTCCCTATCGAACCGTTTTTCTGCGTGCCTGTGTCCCTGAGTGTTTCCGCGCCGCAATGAGTGTCTCCACGTTTCTGCATGTGCATCCATCTCTCACTGCCTCTCCGCGTTTGTCCGCGCCTCCGCGTTTGTCTGCGTCATCCGTGCACTTGCTTGGATCACTTTATTTTTTTTAAACTGGGCATTAGGAATACTTTGCTGCACGAACCCCTCTTATCCGCGGGCGATGTATTATGAAGTCGCTTGGCTATGCATTGTGGGTAAAAATCGCTAATAACTGCGGGTAATCGAAACAAACAAGACCGTGGATAATTTGTGGAGTTTTCATAGACCCTACAGCCGCGGCAGACAATGGGAGTTGTGGGTAATAGGGCTGCTGATAAGAGGAGTTCTCCTGCGAGGACACGCTTGGGATTCTTAGGATTCAGAATAAATTTGCAAGACTCGGGGGGGAAAAAAACGAAGGAGACCTTCCCCACAATTCTTAAGAGTGGCAAGGCTGGCTTTGCTCGTCAAACAGCTGTTGAATCAGTGTATGTGTACCGGGAATACAGACGCAAGGCAATAAAAATGTTAAAAACGCAATTACAAACATATGGCGACGACCGTCATACTGTGAAACGCGAGTGTACGGCATACGTATCAAATTATATTGCAGAAGCCATAGCTCACACTACCGAGAAAATCAATTAGACTTAACGTGCATCCCACGGCTGCTGCTCGGGCATCGCTCTTGGCGACAGGAAGTGTACCGTCACGTTGTTCTTTCTCGCAACTTCGCCGTGATGCAGGACAGTCATTTATTTACCAGCACAGCCTTGCTATTTTTAAACGATCAAAATGGATCGCTGTACACTTAACCCGCCGACCGCGCTTTGCCTTTTAAGAGCTGCAATTGCCTTCGGAAAGCGCCCGCATCGTGATGAAAAAAAACTGCACACGCCATCGCACGAACAGAGACCGACAGGAAGACAATAGCATTTGACGGCAAGAAGCCAGGTAGGGGAACAAATGTGACGTTTGCCGTGCGATGACACAACCGGTGGATACGACATTCGGTTAATCGGTGGCAGTGACTGAAGGTCACCGTCTTCTGATGGGATTTCCACGTCGCGGGGTACAAAGTAACTGGGATTGTACCTCGGCAAGAAGAAGAAGATTATCTCACAATATCGGAAGAGTGAAATGTAATTGCATCGGCTTCAGCTGTGTGTTGTTGTTATTATTATCACTGTTGCGCAACTGAACAAGGCCAGGGAGTTTTTAAGGTCCCAGGGAAGACTTCAGGATTTCTCAGGACAGCAGCTGCTCCAAACGAAAGGATGTCCTGGGAAAACCGGGGGCCAGGAGAGGCTGCTGATGAGAGTGAGTGAAGTTGAAACCGGTCTACAGTTTCATGGTTCGGTAAATGCTCCTAGGAGAAATGAATAATTTGAATGAGAGTCCTGAGCCCGATTGATTAGTTGTCATGGTTACCTTTTTGCAAATCCATATTTTGATACGCTACATATATATTCACAAAAAACGGTCATGCAGCGCAACATATTTTATTATGCTCATGAGAGGCACCGAATGATGCGTATGAGAAATGACTGGCCACAATTTATGCAAAGTGTATGAAAGTAACCCTAATTTTACAAAATAAATAAGCGAACAATGTCTCCATATATCAGGCTCTCCACTTAAAGCGATGCAAATTAAATCTCACAACAAAACCAATCAAGCATGCAGGCTTCTGGGAGTGCATAATTTCAGAAGCATTGATTCAACTCGCGCAAACTCTGAACTGGTTTTAACAAACGGTGACGTCGGCCGTCGGGCTTTAATCAATTCACCAGCATCGGCGAACTGCCCAACTTACAGGCAAAGGGGCCCTACCTCCCCCCCCCTTACGATACGGAGTCCCCAGTTCAACGGAACATTCAAACGGTGATGCACAACTCAAAATAAGCACGACCGTCGCTGCGGAAAGGTAAAAATAACGAGCGTTATATTTGGCATAATGGAGACAACAGAAAGGAGAGTGAGAAAACAAAAACATGCCAAATACAAATTACATTGTTAGATCATGATACGAGAGAAAACCGATTATAAAATCAAATCGTGACCCCGAATCAGGAAACCGTTATCGAATCGTGGTGGGGTGTGAATCATTACATGCAAAATAAAAAAAATATACAAAGATCCCCCGTAGAGCCTTAACATACTGTTGGGGCAAGTGCTGTTAGCGAGCACCTATGAAGGCCGGCACGACACACGAGGGGGTTAGTGGCCAACACCACCCCCGGCCGCCTTTGTCTCCCTAGCAGCGATGTTTACACATGGCACCAGGTATTCATTTAAGGCTGAGTCGACCGAGGGTAGGCCCGGGACCTGTTCAAGTAATCGTCAATGGTGTTGGCCATGAGCAGGAATCGAACCTGAGTCGCTTGGTTCGTAGCGCAGCGCGCTAACCGCTATACTACTGCTCCCACATGCCTAATAAACGCACACACACACGCGCATCACATGACCTATGAGTGCTCACTCGTGGTGACTTTAGCGAGCTGAGCTGTGTATACTACACAAATGCGGATTCTCCAGAGATATGCGATGATTTTTTGTCCCTGCATATTAAACAAAATGTTGAGGGGCTGCTTCTTATCATCCGGTAGGGATGTGTACGTGTGTGTGTGCAACCGTATTCGTGTAACTTAACCCATTCCCATTCCATTACACGTACGTCTTTTGTTTTTTCTTCCTATTCCATTCCGACAAACGTGCGTACGTAACGGAAGCTACAACAAGGCCATGCGGGGAGGGCGTGTGGCACAGTTTGGAGCTAGCTATGGTAGAGCACGGTCGTGTTGCTGTGGTTCTCTGCGGTGAGTAACAATGTCTTTAAAAACAACGGCCGCTATGCCTCTCTGAATAAAATTGACGCTGAACCGCCTGCGCGTTCCGAGATTCAGCGGTCAGCGGGGCACCCACCCTGCAACTTGCAGACATCTCAGAACAGGAGAGGGTTTAATGGACCCGGGGCAGGCACACATTGAGGAGGGTCTTCCTCTCGGACGGGTCTCATCGACTTATTTATTTATCAATAAAAGCCACACAGAGTTCAAGGACTCCCATTTCAGGAGGGTGCTGCAGTGGATTTTAAGTTAAGATGTCTTCAGTCAACCTGCGAGCGCTTATACGTGGAAGGAAACCGGAGCACCCAGAGAAACCCTACACTGCGCGCCAGAGGACAAAACTATATCCCCGTGTAGAAGGCACAGATGATATTAATACGCACTTAGCTGTAGTGCCTTCTCCTGACATGCCAGGGTATGGCTCCTGGACGCCGATGGAAAGTGAGTTTCGTAACATAACTGCATTGAATACTAATTTCTCTAGAACTGCTTCTTTGTGTTTATGTTGTTGTCCTTCCCCCATATCTTTGATTAGCGCGGTTGGCTACGTACGGTGCTAAAGACTTTCAACGTAGACGCACACAAACACGCGATCTACCAACCCTCGCTGCCTCCACAGTTGCCGGACTACAGGCCTGCGTGGCCACCACCAACCCAGCTCCCGTAATCTAGAGAATACGGTATTTGTGACCACTGTAGGGGAGGTGGGGGGGGGGCGGCATTTAATTTACTAGCGCTCTCACGAGGGGCTTATTTCATTATTATTCAGAAAACCTCCGCCGCCGGGGCGCATGCGCTCAGCGGGTGTCGGCCTTCATGTGACGCGCCAACAGCGCTCGCAAAGACCAGCGCGCACGAGCTGCTTCCCGGCCTCCAACGCTCACCTAGCTGGGATTTGCGCTCGCGGATTATTGCCGCCGCCTCCTCCTCCCTGCAGGCGGTGCTCCCATGCAACTGCTTTAACATTCCGTTCACGTTTTCCGGCGCCCGCACCGACGCCGGCTCCTTCTCTCGCGCGCGTTCATTTTTTAGCGCCGCCAAAGGCGAACTGAAAAACGGCTTCGGGCGAAACGAGCGGAGAGCACCGAGCCAAGCCGGCATCGTCGCTGATGGTGCTCAAAAATAAAAAAGGGCCTCGTTAAATTGAATAACGACCACAACACAATTGCATCCCGAAGGTCCGCTTGTCGCTTGGCACGAACGTTATTTCATTTTGACGATTAAAACAAGCCGCCTCTCCCTTGCGATGCGGCGGGCGCTAATGACGATTGAGGTGGGTCTGCGTTTCGTTTTGTGCAAATATGTGAAACGTTACGTTGAAACAAACGCAGCCGCCCTTGCGTTGGTTCGGAGCGCGCGCGACCAATGACAAAAGAAAGATTTCGGGCGAGCAAATGCACCCCCTGTCTTCCTCGTCCATAATTGGGTTTCCGTTCACGTTCATTTGTAACAGCGTGTGAGCAAGAGCACGCGAGGGAGTGCGATGTGTGCACCGGTGAGTTTTAATCACAATTGAGGACGAGCGCCCTCGTACCAAATGTGGCTTCGAGCGTTTTTCGATTAAACGCAAAACAAACTCGGCAACGCTTCGGCCCCTTGCGGATTTAAGGCCTTTCACATTTTCGGATTGGAATAAAACCTATTACGCAAGTACAAGTGTGTCTTGTGCTCAAACGAATGCTGGGCGGTGATCATCCCTCAACAACAAGAACCTTGAGCCATTCTGATGGCAGGGGCCAGTCTAATCATAAGACAATTTGCTCTTAGTTAAATTTAATATTGATTAATTTATCCAATTTAACCAAACGAAAACCCATTATTGTCTTATCTCTACTACAATGATGGTATTTAGGGACAAGGGGAGAGAGTATACTCTTTGGTTTTATTCGGTAAAGTCACGACGTTTCGAAGGCAACACAAGCTGGTGTTGCCTCCGAAACGTCGTGATTTAATTGTTTTCTTTTATTTTGTTTTATTTTATCTACGTGACTTAACCGAATAAAACCAAAGAGTATGAACCCTTGCAGTCACGAAAGCTTCAAATCTAGAATTAAGGGGAGAGAGTGTTAAGACACAAGCACAGTGTTGTACCTAACAGTGTTTAGTCAGACAGACCAATGGCTTACTCCAATGACTGTCGTTAAAATGTCTTTGATATCCATCACAGCAAAACATGAGCATCGGCAATTCCCTGCAAAAATGGCCGGCAAGCCTGTAATTGGGAATCATGAGCCTCACGGAGTCACGAAGCCACATGAACATTTGGATTAAAATATTACGTTGTAGAATTTATTACATCGAATAGGCGGACACGTGAAAAGTTCGGTGGGATACGTGTATATCTACCATAAAAAGATAATTACACGGCTACGCACAAATAGGTCATCAACAAACTGCTTTGAACATGGGAGAAAGCTTGACTCGAGTTTATAAGCTGGTGAATGTACGCACGATTTGGAAAGCATCACCACGTGCGAAAAAGGTCGGATTTGTGAACGTCTAATAGAGATGAATGACGGTTACACCGTGTGTGTGTGTGTACGCGAAAATACTGCACTGGGTGTGGGAGGTCGATTGATCAGGGCGGATATGCGATGGTCGAATATGCAGACGCTGTGCTGCAATAAGCGTGCGCTCAACAACAAATCGGGCTTTCATAACTATTTGGGGAGTCATTTATCAAACAGATCGAATACAACAACAAAACGGGAATTATTTCGACGCTCAACATTTTTTTTTTGCCAAGGACGTCTGAAAAAGCGGATGACAAGTCTGTATATGTTTGCAGGCGGTGTTTTTTTTTGGTGGCGCAATACCACGTGAGATGGGGACGCCGACGCCGCCGCCGCCGCGTATCCACACGCGTACTCGAACGAGCGTGCTCACGTAGCGCCTTCTCGCAGGGCCTTTAACAACACTCTCGTCCCACGGTTTCACCATACATCACTTCCAAAGAATTTCTCCTGCGAGAACACCGAGCGGCCGGATTTATGTCACAAGCGGCAAAGGTCAAAGTGTGTCAACAAACTTAGCCGAGCACGTGTGCTGGTGCTCACCATCACCACCAGCAATAGTAGCCCCTTGAGCCAGCAATGGAAATTCCACATTCCTATGCCAGGGCTGGCTTCGGTGCAACACAACCACTGTTCGTTAGCTTGTCACAAATCAGTGCCGATTTGCATCAGGAGGAACGATGATGGCTGAAGTTGATCTCTAACTGGGATAAGAATGCAAATAATTTGCTCTGATCACAGCATAGCTGGGCCGTATAGATTATATTCAGCACACACAGTACATGTTTGGGGGCTGCGATAACAGTCGAGTGGTCTGCAAACTCGCCCCCGAACCAGTTTTCACGGGGGAAAACAGTTTGATTCCCGCAAAGCCACTTCATAATTTCTACAGGGATTCACCAATGCATGCCATCTCCCACATTAGCAAGATCTTAAAGATTCCTACGACATCATTCCAACGAAGGAAATGTCTCACGTACCCATGCCGAATGTGAACATTGCTGCAGGTCAACCAATATATACTGTACATGGATCTATAAACGGCAATGATCAAGACCGTCCCCCTACCGCACGGGACCCGCGAACACGTTCAGCGCCAAACAAAACACGCAGCCAACGGTGCCAACACAAGCCGGTCTCTATCCGCAGCTGGATCAAAGCCTCGAGGAGCTGCAATCGCGACCTCTCGCAGAGCCCGGTGCCAACAGCTGCGATGCGTCTCGCTCCTCCCGGGTGCTCTCACGTCGTGCGACTCCCACACAGCCCACTGCCTCGCACGTCTCTCGACCATCACCTTGGGCGCATTACCTCGACAAGCTTCCCAGCCCTAACCGGTTCTAAACTAAACTTTTTTTTATTTTACCTGGTAGGGTCCAAATGAAAGCTCACCGAAGTGGCTTGTCATGCGGACATTTATTGCAGTCACATAGTCCAAACGCATGTTTCTAAACGCAGAGGGAAAAATCCACACGACCACTTGGAGAACACGCAAACTCCAAAAATACAGGCATCAGGGTTTGGGATCGAACCCACGCGCTCCTGTACACCAGGCGAGGCAGTAAACATCTCGCTATCGGTTCTTTTCCACTGGCCCAGCTGCATGCACTCCAGCGCTTTCGAGGCAGGGTCGGTGGACCACGCAGAGATCACAGCGAGCTGCGAGACTGCCAGCCCCGCTTGGGCTGCCCAGTGGCCAGTCAGTGGCAGCACACCGCCAAGTGTTCACAACCCAACTGCACCACGCAAAGTGTTCTTCTCTGTAGGTGGGGCCGCCAACGCCAAACACGTTTGGTGCTGTTAATGGCGAAGGTTGCGAATTGATTTTGTTTGTGCTCATTGCACTACGGACAATGCGGTCGCTTTATTTTTTTCTGAGTGGTGTCTCCTCGCACGTATAGATGTTCTTCAGGTACCCCGATTCTAATTTTGACCCTGGTGTTCACAGGTATAAAAAAAACTCAGAGAAGACCAAATGTACAATGCAAGACTTTTAAATAGACTTCCGAGACCAAGCTAAAGTTTAGTGTATTCTTTAAAATATTAGTCCTAAAACGGATATGACATGAAACGGATCGTACTCAGAAACGAGATGAATAATTTATACTTCGCCTTTCTTAGGATTCATGGAATTCTAATTAAATTAATATGGTAGCAATTCCTCATTCGACAGGGAAATGTGTTCCTGAAAAGCGACACATTCAGCGAGGAATTGCTGCCCGTGCATTAGCAGGCATAAACAAATTGAATAAATCCTAATTAGAACATTGTTTGCTCTATAAAATCAATCAACAGCCCAATGGCAGGACAAACAAACTGAGATTTAAAGTAGGCTGCCACGTAATGTATCATTCCGACCGTATACCACACCGCTCAGCCCCGCAGCTCACGAAAGTAGTTCATCGTCGACCGCTCAGAAACTGTGTTATAACAGGATCGTACCACATCATAACTGGATAGTGCCATGTTATATCGGGGTCATGCTGCGTTTTAACGGGCTCGTGCAGCGTAAAAACTGGATCACGCCGTGCTAGAACGGATCATGCCGCGTTATAACGGCGAGCCTGCCACGTTGTGCGAAAAGTGTTCCGATAGAAGAACGGCGTCGCAGCGAGAAATGCGCGGTGTTCACACGGCGCGTCTTGCCGTGTAAGCTGCACCTGATTGAGTCCGTCCAAGCACAATAACAACTCGCATTCATCAATAATAATAACAGCAAAATAAAACATGTAGAATCGGTGACGTTTGGGGCAGTAGCCCTTCTACAGAGCACGACAATTATAATTCACTTGTGTGCTTTGATTAAGGGCCACTGCTGGAAATGTTGCAAAATAAAATACATTTTAAGACCAGTGTTATTGACAAACGTGTTGTGTGTTTTTGTTCATTGTGCTTGTTCGCCACTATCAATACAGCTTCGCTAAATCATTTATCAAATGACAGTTTACAATCAGGAACTGTAAAACTCAAAACACAAACCACCGTAACCGACTTGTCAGTGATAGCAAGTTGTTTACGAGAAATGATTCCGCTTTGGAAAACAATGTTGCATAACATTTTGATTCAAACCAGTTCAGTCGTTTACTTCCATGTAGACAGAACACCCCTGTAAGGCTTTCCTGGCTCAATAAAGGCAACCATTATCATGTATTCATACAACACCTGCCAAGCACCAATAAAGATGAAAATCCTTCTTTCCGACCTTTGATCAGCACCAGCACAGCATCTCCGATTTTTTTTTATTAGCTTCGAAAACGCATGTCCAGTCAAAAAATTAGAGTTAGTCTGTTCTCAAATCAGCAATCCGACCGCACTAAACTCTGCTTTTGACTCTAAAAAGCCGTGAAGGACTGTTGAGACTCCCTACAATGGCGCTACCACCACATCATATCAAGTGTTCAAGTTGATTCTGCATAACCAGCTGAGAACTCATGAGACCAGGATGAGACCAAGAAACAAAGAGACCAGGATGAGTCTCATTTTGCAAGCGTGACCTCCTGGGTCACCAACAGGACTCTGGATCATAACGAGTAAAATAAATATCTAGGAGGGACCTTTTTTTGCGAGTTTCCAAAATGATGAGAAATAAGAATAGGTTTTACCCTTTCTGGCCAAAAAACAGGAGGTGTTTAGATGTTCAAACACCAAATAAATACCTTTTGCAAGGCATAAAGTCTACATTAACCACACATACTTGTAGCAAAACATGCAAACATACATGGTCTGATAATAAATGCATTCTCTTTGAAACTAATTGGCCTACAACAGAGACAGCCTTCTTTATTGGCCTTGTGTCACTTGTGTTCGACCAGAGAACAACACCAAAAGACGAACAGTAAACTAAGACAATGAAATTATCAGAACACTTACAGCTCGTGTCGTTTGAAAGCAAATAGAAATCAGAATAAAAACAACCGCATCAAGGTGAAATATCAACCCAAGAGGGACGACGGTGATGATGACGAAGAAAAGCTAACACCTCCGAAAATGGGATTTGCAATCACAACCGTCTGATTGCAAGCTGAGCTCTCGGGCACCACCCCGACCGCAAGCTAAAACGTCGTGACGCCGATATACCCTTGGAGAAATAATCCCAGCTCAGAACGCGCAGAATTTGAATGTCCTGTGCTGAACGTGAAATAAAAAAAACACACACAAACCGACGATGCGCATTAGTGCGAGGAAAATAAAATAACGTGAATACGATTCTCAGGTCAATGCAACACTCGACAACAAGCTTTGACGACTATCCCAGCTGCAGTATCACGTTTATTGAACTTTTCAAGTCAGGATGGACGGGAGTACTTCAGGTCTTGTTTATTGCAAGGCCTTGTGTTGTCATAAGGTCACATTCCATGAGAGATATGATACGTAAGGCACACCAAAAGTGGAAAATCTCAAACGGCAAATCTTTAACTTAAAACGTGAACCTCCATTTTCACGTGAATGTGAAAGAATGCCGACAATCAGTTCTAGATCTGGATACGTTCATCGGTTGTTCTACGATTTGGTTTTAAGTTCAAATCCCAGTTGGGGGTTGACTCAGCCCATCATCCATCTGAAATTGCTAAACGGTGAAGGTGCAAGTGAAGGTGTAGGTTGAAGCCCTGAAAAAGTTCAATCACGCCACTAATGGCAGAAGATCCTCCACTAGAGCGAGCGCTAGAGAGCCCCTCTAGAGGGTATTTTGCCAGCTCTGCCACAAAGGCCCAACATCCCTTTGCATATCCGCAACATCAAATGCAATCTGACTTTTAAGAAACGTCTCAAGGCCTCCTGTCTGTTTGTGCCACTGCTTTCGAGCAACCCTGAGCTTGGCTCTGCACATCTGAGTTGTCGACTTGTCTGAAAAATCTGGCGCATTATAAAATATCATTATTATTTTATCTTGAAAGAGGTGAGATTACCCATACTTCACAGCACCACACGTGACCTAACGATCGACTGCGGTGTACTCATTTGTACAGCTGGTATCAAACTGATTAATGCAGCAGTCCAGTGGATTGCAGTCAAGCGGCTTCACCGTCTGTTACACCATAGCAGCCAACAGGGTTGATTAAAAAAAAAATTGAGTACCAATTGACGGAAACATCAACAGTGGGTGTCCTACGGAGAGACTGATCTCCACCATGAGAATGTGGAATTCATGCCACCAACTCAGGGCCAGGAATGGAGATGAACATCGCCACATTGCTTGTTTGACCAAGGAGACACTTTGACTCTTTGAAAGTAGAGTAAACCACTGTGTTTGTAGTTCTATGTTTCCTTTGATTATGCTTACGATTTATTGAAAAAGAATTATTTGCTGTTCCAGCTGTATTTTCTTTTGCGGCATTTCCCAAATCTATCTCAGAGAAATGTATTACAAATTGCTACTTGCAACATCAAAACTCATGCACGTGTTTGTGGTAATACTTAGGATTAGTGTCTCCCAAAAGACTCAACTATCTGTAAACTTTAAAATGCTCAAGTCAGCGATGAGAAAGGAAAAGACAGCATGCCATGGAGCACAATCCCTCCATAAACACAGCACATTGTGTCCCCTGTTATTTATAGCTCCCACAACTGAGGATATTTCTTAAGAAGCCCGTACCTGTAAAACATTCATAAAAGCCCTCGCTCGGTCTTTACTACAAAAAAAATAACCCGCACCCAAGTTTTTTTGTTTTCCTCTCACCGTATGCGAGACATGCAAGAGGGCTGGGTGCTACTGTGCATATCGCCTTTTGGCGATGGTTGCTAATTCGGCCGAATCATCTGCTTGGGGACAGTAATGCGCCACGGTGGCGAGATGTTAACGACCTCGCCTAGTTTCCAGGTGGTCGTGGGTTCGATCCAGACCCCAGAGCTTGTATATTTGGAGTTTGCACATTCTACCCATGGTCATGTGGTTTTTCCCTCCACATTTAGAAACGTGTGTTTAGAGTATTTGGCTGCTGCAAAACATTTCCACGTGATAAGCCACTTCTTTCAGCTATCATGTGTGACTTCTGAAAAAGAGATAATAGCTGAGTGAGCCTTACCTGGTAAAATAACGTTTCTTTCATCGTTTTCTTTATGCTTTTGCTACTCAAACTAAAGAAGACACCGAAAAACAGCCTCTGTAAATATTCCCACCAGATAGATGTACACACAAAAGGAAGCGACCTTTCACGAAGTCAAAGTGGGAATACTGACTTCAGGACACTTTGACCAAAAAGACAGGATAAAGTGTTTCCCCTGCTCACTGAGAGAGCGTTCATCTCTGTTGACGACCCCAGCCAGCAGAGGAAATTCCACATTCCTGTGACAAGCGACAATCTATCCTAAAGGCAGCCACTGCAATAGTATGTAATTGGTAAATTAACAATCCATCTTTTTAAATCAAAACCGTACAGCACTGTAATCATTATCGTTTCCAAATGTATTATAATTATCTGCACTAGCGTATTTATGTCATTGTACTAATATTAAAATCCACATTGCATTTTACGTACAGTGATAGTTATGAAATGCATGCACACATTCTATTAATCAGTTTACACAATAGATTTTAAACTGTGGTGCATTGAAATATCTTTGTGGGACATCGTCATTTAAGCTAAAAGGTTTTCACTCAACTTACTTTCTTTACAGACTTGTTCACAACTATAAATGTTTACATATCTCTTGATATTATATATTGGCAACATCTCACATATTAAGTAATCGGTTTACCTGATTAACCGGCTGATTGGTGAAAAAAACTCCAATAATAATAATATCTATGGGACCTTTTTGACAGTTTCAAAAGGTAGAACAGAAAGAAAGTTTCATCATTGAACTAATAATGTAAAGAAAGGAACTGGCCAGCACAGCCCCTTGTGAAAAATAACCTTGAGACTCTACAAATGCTCTCCCGTGTAAACAAAATGTGCTTAGTACTGTACCCAATGAAACAGCTGTTGAATTGGCTGGGTGACAGTGGTTAGCGCACCCAACTCAATTATAAAGTTCCAATGCCTGGTTCGGTCGTCACCTCAAACCCATCATTCCTAGCCAAGATCGATACCAAAAAAGATTAGGAGCAATTTTTGGAAACTCGACAGTGGTTGACTAGAATAGAGAATGGTTGGTCTCACGGGAATGTGGAATATGCACCACCTGTTCTGGACCCAGATGGAGTCCCACTTTGCCCCATGCAGATCCAACACACAAATCAACACGTTAACCACACAAAAAACTGTCAAACGGAGAGAAGAAGCAGTCAACCCACAAGCGCGCCTTTAGCTAAAGCAAGTATTCATCAAACAACCACCTACCTCCTGCATGTGTGTGTCTATGTTGAACTTCTTTCGCACCGTACGTAGCCAACCGTGCTAATCGGAGGTACGGGGGAAGGACAACAAAACTAAACACAAATATATCTATTCTCAAGAAATTAGTTTTCAATGTCGACTATGTAAAAGTGCCTCGGCTTCCAGCGGTTTCCTAATATCGGAAGGAAGAGCGTTCCAGACGGCCGCAGAAGCGCATTCAAAAGCGCCGCGCGATGAGGTGACCGTCACACTCCTGAGAGTGGCATCGCACTTGTCTGTCAAGACTATCTCCACCGTCACTCGGTGTGCAGACGTTAACATCGCTTTACCTCCTCTCCTCCCGGTACACTTTGACGCTCGGCATGGCATGTTTGGCAAAACAAAAACCGTGCGTGCCTGTGCATGGTGTTAACACACTCGTATGTGTGTGTGTATGTTGAACTTCTTTCGCACCGTACGGAGAAAACCCGTGCTAATCGAAGACGCACTTGCTGCATGTTCAAAGCATTGCGGGTCGTGTTGGTGCATCACAAATCCCCGAATGTGCTGTGCGAGCTGCCCAAATTGTACGGTTATAATAAGGCGATCAAAACAAGGTGGTTCAGAAAGCAAGTCGTCAACCAAACTCTTCCCATGTGTTGTCTTCTCCCTCTGCAACACGAATCGCGTGGGGCTGTTGGAGTCACTCCACCACACTGATTAACGAACATAGTTGTTCGTTTACAAACTTATCTACGCAAAGTGCCTCCCTAATCGCAAAAAAAACAATGGGGTAGGTAACTCATCTACATTGACAGCCACGAGCCAGTGGTGCAAATTCCACATTCCTATGGTGGGGGTCAGTCTATGTTCAGTATTAGATTATGTAAATTATGTAACGTTTTTATCCGACTACTCAGATTGTAAATGTTGTGTGGATTTCCTCTCCAACACACAACCGGTGTGCTGCACTAGTAAACGAATTGGCATGTTCTGTTTACGTGACTAAATCCCTTACCGCTTTGGCTGTGTCGTATGGTGGCGAGTTTAACGACACACAATTTACGCGATCTAACCAAAAGAAACCCTCTATTGTGAATCACACAAGCCGCGTAGGCGTTCAAACGACACCGCCTAATGACAACGAGAGAATAAACACTCCGATTATTACGCATCGTTTAAAAGACAGAAGACCATTTTTTTATCGTCTCAATCACTTCCTGGCGAACCACCTCCGCCCAAACCCCGACCTCGCCTAGATTCCTGCCCAGCGAGGGTGCACCCAACCCCGGGTCGGTTACTAGGCCGCGGCGGTGGGTGTGGGACGGGCGACATTGCAGCACGGAGAATAAAAACTTAGTCGTGTTCGTAAGGGACCAAAGCACAGATTGTAGTTTAAGTTCACAGTTTATTTGCGCGACATCACTACTCTATAAGCAGCTGCGTGAAACTACTAAGCGCTCTTTGTTTTAAGGAACGCGTATCCTATTGTGCGAGCGAGTGTGCTCCTTGTAGTCTTAGAAGCGAGGCGTCGGTATAGATGCCTCCTCACTCGCCCACTACAATGTCTAAATCTTCCGACGTTACAGCGCACCGAGGAGAATTCTCACGTCGTAAAATCAGTTCACCGACTAAGCGACGATTATAACATTAATATATACAGTGTAATCTATGAACAGTACAATACATACGAGCCCGTCCTTCCTGACTGAGCGTTGAGGTTAAAAACAAGCTGATGCGCCCTTCAATGTCTAGCTTGCGCGGCATAGCGTGCACCCACGAGACCCCTTCTCAAAGGGGTCTCGTTTTGGCCTACTCTTCCACGTTTTGGCCTACTCTTCCACGTTTTGGCCTACTCTTCCACCCTCACCAAACGTCTCGAGAGACAGAGGGTGGGAGTGAACCACACTCTACCTCGCCACACGCGACATTGCCCACCGATTGCGGCTAGACAGCTGCACTATTGTTTCACGTGCCCTCGAGATCGAACGAACGACTTAAGTCATAAACAGGGTGTTAGGGAAAGGAATCGGAGTATTGTACCTTAATTATACTTAATTGCGCTATCACATGGGCCACAACAAAGATGTGAGGGCAAAGCAATTGAGTTTATGATTACAGAAATTATCAGCGATTTCATCAATTGTAGTATCATTAAATGCATAATTCACTGTGCTGTATTGCGTGTTTAAAATCAGTACGGCAAATACTTATTCGAAATACTGTACCAATAACCATGTCCGCACAATCACTAAATCGTGTTAAAAAGGTATAAACTCAACACACGGTCCAATTGTAATTATTTCACACAGTTAAATTGACATAACACGCTCACCCATTTTTGCTTTTACAAATCAAACAGCGTCAACGCGAAAATAATACAATATTAAAATTACAAAGTTCCCTTTAAATGCCTCCTGGTCGCGCCACTAACCCAACCTCGCCTAGATTCCTGCCCAAAGAAGGTGCACCCTCCCTGGGTGGCTCACAAGGCCGCAAAGGGTTGAAAGGGAAACGGTGGGAAACAATACGTTTCAAGTATTACTCGGTGTACACGTGTGTTCAGGCAACAAAGTACTTTTATACATCACACACGCGGTACACAACACAGCATAATGCACGATATAGCACACACGTACACTGCAGTGCACAGCCTAAGATTACTGATATCACACAGAGTATTATACAGCGAGTAGAATACGGGATATATCACAACATGCAGTGCACACACGCGTACTCGTGTCGACGAATCAGTAGAGTACTGTGTACCACGTGCAATGCAGCTGAGTGGAGTATCATATATAATACACAGCTCCGTAATGAATATACCACACATGCTTACAGCACTAGAGTACACAACCGTAATGAATATACCACACATGCTTACAGCACTAGAGTACACAACCATAATGAATATACCACACATACTTACAGTATTAGAGTACACAGCCGAAATGAATATACCACACATACAGTACTAGAGTACACAGCCGTAATGAATATACCACACATACAGTACTAGAGTACACAGCCGTAATGGATATACCACATATGCTTACAGTAGTAGAGTACACAGCCGAGAAGATTCATATATACTGTGTACCACACAGCCCAGGAGATAACTGCGAGCACCGCACACCAAGTCCATAGTAGAGTACATAGGCCAGTACTGTATACATCACACGTGAAGTACGGTCCCCAACAGAGTTTCTGCACCCCGCACACCTGCAGTACACACTCGTGCACAAATGTAAAGTACGCAGCCCAGGAGCAGTGCCGTAGTTGAGACATGCAGCAGAGAGCCCAGTACAGTACTGTCTGCACCACACGCGCAGTACACACACGCGCGCGCACAGCCGTACACTCGAGTACACAGCCCAGCGGAGTACACACGCGCGACGCATACATAATCCGCAGGGGCCAGAGCGCATAGGGAGCCTCTTGCGAGAGCCATGGGGCCCGGAGAGGAAACAACAGCCGAGGCGGACAGCCCCGAACGCACGACGCCTAGTCGTGCGAGTTTCCCCTCCCCTCTCTCCCCTCGCAACGCTCACTCACCGCTGCTGTCGCCGACGACGGCGATGATGATGACGACGATGATGATGGTGATGATGGCGATGATGATGGTGGTCGAAGCGATGGAGAGTGGCTTCCCCTAGCCGACGACAATGTCGTTGTTGTCGCCACCGCCTCCCAGCGCCTCGGGTCTCGGGTTCCTCCCTCCCGTCTCTGCCTCCCGTATAACCACGAGTCCCCGCCCGCCCGCCCCAATCCTCTCGGCTCGCTCCCTCCCCGTCCCAGCCCCCCGACTTTCTCGCTCGGCCTCCTCCTTCCGCTCCGAGCGCCCTGCGCGCCACGGGTTTCCTGGTGGGGTGGGGGAGGGCGAGGTCGGGAGGAGGGGAAAGTGGGCGGTGACGATTTCTGGGCGGGGGCTACAAGGTCGTGGGGCGGGGCCACGATGTGAAGGGGGGGGCCCACGAGGTTGTGGGGCGGGGCCACGAGGTGAAGGGGGGGGCACGAGGTTGTGGGGCGGGGCCACGAGGTGCAGGGGGGCGTGGCCACCCACGTGGGGGTCCACGTGCGCGCGTGGGATTTAATTATTATTGCCGTCATTCATAATACTGTAATAACAAACCTCAACACAACTAAAACTATTAATATTTTTTGGTTCTTTCGGTAAAGTCAGGTAGATTTAAAAAAATAAAAGACAAAAAACCACGACGTTTCGATCGCAACACATCAGGGAATTGTTTTTCTATCTACGTGACTTTACCGAAAGAACCAAAGAATATGAATTCCTGCAGTCACGAAAGCTTTAAGTCAAAATAAAACTATTTTTTTATTTTACCAGGTTAGGCCCACTGAGCTATATATAGCTATTTTTCAGAAGCGACCTGGCTATTACGAATGATAGCTCAACAAAGTGGCTTATCGAGTAGACATTTGTCGCAGCCAATTAATTATTACTCTTAAACACGCAATGTTGATTATAAATATGGAGGGGAAACACCGGAGGACCCGGAGAGAAATCCACTCGAACACGGGGAGAGAGAGGTCGGGGTGGAACCCATGGCCTCCTGTAAACATGGCAAGGAAGATAACATCGAGCCACCGTGGTGGGCCCAAATTCGTCAAGCGCAAACACAATTCATCAAGAGCACCGTGGCCTTGAACGAAAAATAGTATAAGAAATGTTCATTAAGGGTTTGAGCCAGCTGGCCAGGCTTAGCCAAAAACCTATCCCACTTTTCACCCGAGCAACAGACGAAAGTGTTCCTAACCTAACATTTAAACTTAACAGTAACATTAAAACTTCCAATAACAGCAATGGTCCTTCGTATGCTATTAATTGGGCGTTATAAAGGGTCATGGCCCGAAACGTCGCCTTATACGCAGGGGCGGAGCCAGGGGGGTGACAGGGGTGACATTCTGCGTATAAGTGTACGGCACTCGGTCTAGCGGACTCCGTGCAACTGCATTGTCATAGTGTGTCGCCAACCGATGGCGTCTAGTTCAACAGCCTGACTCTCTAATCATTCTTGAAATAAAAATTTGTTGAATGTCACCCCGGCCTGAAATCCTGGCTCTGCCCGTGCTTATACGTTTACTTGTAAGACCGCAGTGTTAATTGGCAAATGCGTTGCGGTGTTTTCCCTTGTATTTAATTGTGCTTTGTGCACCGCTGCCAACGCAGCAGCAGCGTTACCAGACAATTTGAATAACAATGCAGTGCGGCTCGGTGTAGTGCTTCACGAGCCTCTGCCGCCGAGTAAATGTGAGTTGGAGCCCAGACAAGGAGGTGACGTGATTGTTGCTGAACGCGTGCGCGGCGTTTGCCGGCGGGTTCATAGTTCCATTTATTTGGTATAGCCCTGTGAGCCATTCGGCTCTTGAATCGGGTGCAACCGCAACAAACAAAAACATGAACACGAAAACATCTTAAAGTGACTGTGTGACCGTGCAAACAGAAAATCCAGGAAAAAAAAACATCAAAATATTCCTGAAATAGCACCGTACACCAACGCTGTGTGCAAAAATCCCAGTGGGATGCAAGTCAAACAACAACAACCACAAGACAACTAAGATTAAGGCCATCAGTCTAACTCCGTACTACAATAAACAAAAACATGGCCAAACCAAAACACTTTTCGAAATCACCAAAATAAAGCCATAAATGCAATGTAACAGTGATCATAGGGACTGTGACCGATTTTTTTACAATAAACTACATAAATAACATGTAACACCAAACCCTAGAGCCATAGCTGGCTGCATGAGTCACTCCACAACAACAGGAGCATCAGTTGGAGTATCACATTTTTCAATGCACCTTTAAGATCAGCACACTAAATCAAAATACAGTTAATACTTTCCAGCGGTCATCCGGAGCGAAACATTTTATTTTATTTTAGGCCACTGAATAGCAGTGGCAGCTAGGAGTGTACAACTCCTCTAGAGCAGTTTTGAGTGAAGATCTCATAGGTAGTGATTCAAGTTGCAGTTTATTGGCAATAGCATTCCAGAACCTGGGGGCATCAATAGCAAAGGCCCTTCCTCCGTTTTTTGTACGGCAATAGGAAATGTGAAGCTGGTAAATGAGCGAAGATCTGAGTCAAATTTGTTCTTTGAAACAGAGAGGAGATCCTGCAGGTAGCCTGCGGATTTGTTTTTGTGAAAGAGATGCACGCTCGAAGTTACTCAAACTAAACTAAGCCTGTGCTGGCTTGCGGTTAACGAACGAATTAATGATAAGGTCGCACTCGTTACACACACAAAGTGCTTGCCATGAATGTACAGCTGGTCTCGTCAAGTAGCATAAATCATCATCAAGCGAAATCGGCGTTTGGCGGACCATCGAACAAAGACGGTCACCGCATCGCGCTTTCTGCGGCCGTCTGGAACGCTCTTCCTTCCGATATTAGAAAGCCACTGAAGCTTATGCACTTTTGAATCATCTAGATTGACAAACTCATTTTTTTAGAACTGCACCTCCGATCAGCGCGGTTGGCTATGCACGGTGCGAGAGAAGTTCAACGTACGTACGATGTCACAGACGAGCGGGAAGGCGGCAGCAGCAGCAGTAGCCAAGCGTTGAATCGACACCAATTTCTGCCCCCCACGTACCGCCCAATCTCTGTGATCTTCCGTCTACAAAGGCGTAGTCGGTCAATTGATGCGTCGCGAGAGCAGGAATGTTTTTTGCGCCCGGAAGGAAAAAAGAACGCACGAGTTAGAGGACAGCACTCGATCCCGTGCACATGAAACGGTGTCCGTATTCACGCTGCGCCACCTTCACCTGGCATAGCCAGGGCACGGCTCCTCCTCGACGTCCACGGGAAGGGAGTGTCACAGCATCTGCTGTGTGTGACCCGCCAACCCTCGCCGCTGACTTCACAGTGCCGGGTTGTGTGGAGATAAGCCACTTTATAATAGAGGGTTTTTTTTGTTAGATCGCTTAAATACGCGTAAATACGCGATCTAACCCAAAAAAAATGATTATAGATTACGTGTTAAAATAAGCCACTTTGTTGAGCTATCATTCGTGGCCAGTTCGCTTCTGAAAAAGAGCTACATTGCTCAGTGGGCCTTACCTGGTAGAAAAAAAAACTTAGAAAGTTAATTGTTTCATTTAGCTGCCCGGCTCTGATCACTCCACTGATGGAAACAGTTCAAGTTGGTTTTATGTAACCAGCTGAGAGGAAAGCAGAATCGAGTCTCATTTTCATGAGTGACGAAAATGACAAAAGCAAAGCGATCAAGTCCACTGCTGGATGAAGGCCTCCCCACGCCGCGTCGGATCACGGGAATTAGTGTGCGGGTGGAGGTTCGGAGGCGAGTTGCGGACCGATTCAGGCGTCCCTCGCACACCGATGCGATGCGTGACCGGGAGTTCAACTCAGGGGGCCGAGTTCGCGGTGCGATGCGCTGTGATCTCCTTGCTGCTGTTCTCGCCGTGAATCCGCCCCATCCACCCATCGCTACCAAAGACAAAGATCCCCCACCCCGGAGAGCCTTAACAGACTGCTTGGGCAAATGCTGTTAGCCAGGAGTCGAGCCAGTGCCGGACTATCCTAGTAGCAAAAGCAGCTACATATTTAGTACTACATATGTAGAAGTACATATGAAGTATGTAGCTACTACATATGTAGTATGTAGCTACTACATATGTAGTAGTTACGGGCCCCGCACTTTCAAGGGACCCGCACTAAATGCTTTCAAGCTATCAATTCCCGTTCAGTGATTCTGCACTTGCTCTATGACTATAGTACTATACCGCCTTCAACTTTTTCGAACGAGTGGGTGTTTACGGTTAGCGGTTTGTCGTATTATCTGGCTGTATAGCAAATAAAAAATAAACAATTTATTTACTATGCAAGGTAAAAAAAATATGTTTTAATATTTAAGTGTGTTTTTTTTTAGGGTCCCTTTATAACATATGCTACAGGCCGGCACTAGCTTAATCCGGCACTGAGTTTAGCACCAAATGAAGGCCTGCACAGTGGCACGCGAGGGGGTGGGTGGCCAGCACCATGCCCGGCCGCCTTTGCCTCCTCCTGCTGCACACGCACTCCGACCCCTTCTACAGTCTATACCACTACCCCGATACACGCAGAGCCGTCCCTTGGCGTACGGCGAATCGAGGCGACCGCTCCGGGCCCCACGCATCCCCCCCTCCCCACCTATGGACGGCCTTGCGGCCACGCATGTCACGTCTCGCGGATTGCCATCCCTGAAAGTCGTGGGATTTTACAATGTCGGTTGTCTCAGGGTTGCGTTTCCCTCTGTGATGACGTTCACATACCGTGTCAACCCATACGGTGTATCCCCTATTCTTGTACAGGGAAAATGAGTTTTCAGGTCCATACGGCATGCAGCCGTTTCAATACGGGAAAACACAAAACATATTTTGTCTATTTGTTTGTATTTCCCCCTTGTGATAGGACTTTGTAGGGTGAACGTTGAGATTTATAAGGGCCACGGGGTGACCGATAAGGTGTGAATTGGTCTGTAATAAGGTAGGGCACTGATAAGGGATTAATAGGTATGCGTTTAATTGAATTGTCAAATCGCAGGATCGTGAAAGATTTTGGTGGATTGGGGGAGCCCTTCATCTCGCTAGTGATTTGACCGTGGCTGACGACGATGATGACACGTACATAGGTGAGACTCAAACTGCGTTGAGATGGCACCCGCCATGACTCGGGATCAAACCTGGTATGGCATCGTACCCTAGTGCTTTAACCAGTGCGCCCACCGCTCCCCGCAGTACAGGGCCAATCGCCCACACACACGCAAAATCGGAATAAAATCGCCCCTTATCACTTTTCACGGTTATTTTCCGACCGTCCTGGCCACGGGGCGCTTCCCTCTATGCAAATAGGTGAGCAGCTTCGCCATGCATGGGGTGTGTTGTGCCTGCGTCACCGTGGGGAGGCGTTAACCTATTGAACTCCCTCCACGCCTACGTGATCTTGAGAGACGGCAACGATGTTGCAATAAAGCCGAGCCTGCATCGAGCAGCCCCTGCGCCAATACACATTTCTGTGCCACACTGAAACCCAGACCACATAAATCCTGGTCCTCACATAACTCAAATCCTCACTAAACCCCATTCCTCACTAAGGCCTGGTCCTCACTAAACCCCAGTCCTCACTAAGGCCTGGTCATCACTAAACCCCATACCTTACTAAACTCCAGTCCTCATTAAACCCCAGTCCTCACTAAACTCCAGTCCTCACTAACGCCTGGTCCTCACTAAACCCAATTCCTCACTAAAATCCAGTCCTCACTAAACCCCAATCTTCACTAAGACCTGGTCCTCACTAAGGCCTGGACCTCACTAAACCATAGTCCTCACTCAACCCCAGTCCTCACTAAGGCCTGGACCTCACTGAACCATAGTCCTCACTCAACCCCAGTCATCATTAAGGCCTGGTCCTCACTAAACCCCAGTCCTCACTAAGGCCTGGTCCCCACTAAACCCTGGTCCTCACTCAATCCCAGTCCTCATTAAGGCCTGGTCCTCACTAAACCCCAGTCCTCACTATGGCCTGGTCTTCACTCAATCTCAGTCCTCAATAAGGCCTGGTCCTCACTAAGGTCTGGTCCCCACTAAACCCTGGTCCTCACTAAACCCCAGTCCTCACTAAGGCCTGGTCCTCACTAAACCCCAGTCCTCACTAAGGCCTGGTCTTCACTCAATCTCAGTCCTCACTAAGGCCTGGTTCCCACTAAACCCCAGTCCTCACTAAGGCCTGGTCCTCACTAAACTCAAACCTCACTAAGGCCTGGTCCTCACTCAACCTCAGACCTCACTAAGGCCTGGTCCCCACTAAACCCCAGACCTCACTAAGGCCTGGTCCCCACTAAACCCCAGTCCTCACTAAGGCCTGGTCCTCACTCAACCCCAGACCTCACCTAAGGCCTGGTCCTCACTAAACTCAAACCTAATTAAGGCCTGATCCTCACTCAACCCTAGACCTCACTAAGGCCTGGTCCCCACTAAACCCCAGTCCTCACTAAGGCCTGGTCATCACTAAACCCCATTCCTTACTAAACTCCAGTCCTCATTAAACCCCAGTCCTCACTAAACTCCAGTCCTCACTAAAACCCAGTCCTCACTAAACCCCAATCTTCACTAAGACCTGGTCCTCACTAAGGCCTGGACCTCACTAAACCATAGTCCTCACTCAACCCCAGTCCTCACTAAGGCCTGGACCTCACTGAACCATAGTCCTCACTCAACCCCAGTCGTCATTAAGGCCTGGACCTCACTGAACCATAGTCCTCACTCAACCCCAGTCGTCATTAAGGCCTGGTCCTCACTAAACCCCAGTCCTCACTAAGGCCTGGTCCCCACTAAACCCTGGTCCTCCTCACTCAATCCCAGTCCTCATTAAGGCCTTGTCCTCACTAAACCCCAGTCCTCACTAAGGCCTGGTCTTCACTCAATCTCAGTCCTCAATAAGGCCTGGTCCTCACTAAGGTCTGGTCCTCACTAAACTCTAGTCTTCACTAAACCCCAGTCCTCACTAAGGCCTTGTCCTCACTAAACCCCAGTCCTCACTAAGGCCTGGTCTTCACTCAATCTCAGTCCTCACTAAGGCCTGGTCCCCACTAAACCTCAGTCCTCACTAAGGCCTGGTCCTCACTAAACTCAAACCTAAGGCCTGGTCCTCACTCAACCCCATACCTCACTAAGGCCTGGTCCCCACTAAACCCCAGTCCTCACTAAGGCCTGGTCCTCACTCAACCCCAGACCTCACTAAGGCCTGGTCCTCACTAAACTCAAACCTAATTAAGGCCTGGTCCTCACTCAACCCCAGACCTCACTAAGGCCTGGTCCCCACTAAACCTCAGACCTCACTAAGGCCTGGTCCCCACTAAACCCCAGTCCTCACTAAGGCCTGGTCCTCACTCAATCCCAGACCTCACTAAACCCCAGTCCTCACTCAACTCAAACCTCACTAAGGCCTGGTCCTCACTCAACCCCAGACCTCACTAAGGCCTGGTCATCACTCAACCCCAGACCTCACTAAGACCTGGTCCTCACTCAACCCCAGACCTCAATAAGGCCTGGTCCTCACTCAACCCCAGACCTCACTAAGGCCTGGTCCTCACTCAATCCCAGACCCCACTAAGGCCTGGTCCTCACTCAATCCCAGACCTCGCTAAGGCCTGGTCCTCACTCAATCCCAGACCTCACTAAGGCCTGGTCCTCACTCAATCCCAGACCTCACTAAGGCCTGGTCCTCACTAAACCCCAGTCCTCACTAAGGCCTGGTCCTCACTAAACCCCAGTCCTCACTAAGGCCTGGTCCTCACTCAACCCCAGACCTCACTAAGGCCTGGTCCTCACTAAGGCCTGGTCCTCACTCAACCCCAGACCTCACTAAGGCCTGGTCCTCAACTAAGGCCTGGTCCTCACTCAACCCCAGACCTCACTAAGGCCTGGTCCTCACTCAATCCCAGACCTCACTAAGGTCTGGTCCTCACTCAACCCCAGACCTCACTAAGGCCTGGTCCTCACTAAGGCCTGGTCCTCACTCAACCCCAGACCTCACTAAGGCCTGGTCCTCACTCAATCCCAGACCTCACTAAGGCCTGGTCCTCACTCAACCCCAGACCTCACTAAGGCCTGGTCCTCACTCAATCCCAGACCTCACTAAGGCCTGGTCCTCACTCAATCCCAGACCTCGCTAAGGCCTGGTCCTCACTCAATCCCAGACCTCACTAAGGCCTGGTCCTCACTCAATCCCAGACCTCACTAAGGCCTGGTCCTCACTAAACCCCAGTCCTCACTAAGGCCTGGTCCTCACTAAACCCCAGTCCTCACTAAGGCCTGGTCCTCACTCAACCCCAGACCTCACTAAGGCCTGGTCCTCACTAAGGCCTGGTCCTCACTCAACCCCAGACCTCACTAAGGCCTGGTCCTCAACTAAGGCCTGGTCCTCACTCAACCCCAGACCTCACTAAGGCCTGGTCCTCACTCAATCCCAGACCTCACTAAGGTCTGGTCCTCACTCAACCCCAGACCTCACTAAGGCCTGGTCCTCACTAAGGCCTGGTCCTCACTCAACCCCAGACCTCACTAAGGCCTGGTCCTCACTCAATCACAGACCTCACTAAGGCCTGGTCCTCACTCAATCCCAGACCTCACTAAGGCCTGGTCCTCACTCAACCCCAGTCCTCACTAAGTCCTGGTCCTCAATCAACCCCAGTCCTCACTAAGGCCTGGTCCTCACTCAACCCCAGACCTCACTAAGGCCTGGTCCTCACTAAGGCCTGGTCCTCACTCAACCCCAGACCTCACTAAGGCCTGGTCCTCACTAAGGCCTGGTCCTCACTAAACCCCAGACCTCACTAAGGCCTGGTCCCCACTAAACCCCAGTCCTCACTAAGGCCTGGTCCTCACTAAACTCAAACCTCACTAAGGCCTGGTTCTCACTCAATCCCAGACCTCACTAAGGCCTGGTCCTCACTCAATCCCAGACCTCACTAAGGCCTGGTCCTCACTAAACCCCAGACCTCACTAAGGCCTGGTCCTCACTCAACCCCAGACCTCACTAAACCCCAGACCTCACTAAGGCCTGGTCCTCACTAAGGCCTGGTCCTCACTGTGCAGTTGGCCACACATTATCTCCCAGCGGCTTCACTCTCCCCTCATTCTGCTGGGCATCATTCGACGTTGCTGTGCATCAAAGCGACGTGAACTAAAACGAAAAACTAAAATTTTATTGTACTAGCTAAGGCCCACTGAGCTTTATAGTTATTTTTCAGAAGCGGCCTGGTCACAAATGATAGCTCAACGAAGTGGCTTATATAAATACAGTATGTATGTCAGCCGAATACTCTAAAAACATGTTGATTCTAAATGTGGAGGGGAAAACCGAAGGACCCAGGAAAAAGCAAATTCGGGTATGGATTGAACACACAAACTCCAAATATACAACACCAGGTTTCAGGGTTGCGATCGAACCCACGACCTCCTGTATACCAGGGGAGAGAGTTAACATCTCCTAGCCACCGCGGTGCCCTCACCAGGCAAATACGGAACAGACGCGAGGCACGCCACGTCAAAGTGCCTCGACACTCACACGAGTGAGGGTAGCGACGGACGCTCGCTTCACGAATCGGGACGCATCGTTCGATCGAGAACTTTAAGTGATTCACTCCAGCGCTGTCCTCCAGACAGTCTCGTCCCTTCACCTGATGAAGGCCGCTTGTGTTGTGGCCGAAACGTCTTGATTTTTGTTATTTTATTTTTTTACCTACGTGACTTTACCCAATAGAACCAAAGAGTATGGAACTTTAAGTGAGCGAGAGAGTCAATGTTGCTAATTCCACATTGCTATGACGGCGCGGAGAGTCTATCTGTACATAGCCACCTGTGCGACGAGAGGCTGAGAGGTTTTTTTTTTAAAATGAGTCGTTTAACATGCGTAGGCTTTGACAATTCTGGCAAATCTCCTGATGGCGCTGGTTGTTGTCATCACCACCACAACGTCACGGGGCTCGAATTGTAAATGTGTTGTGGGGTAACTCTCCCACACACCGCTATGCTGAAGCAGTAACTAATTGGCGCGGTTTGTTTAGGTGACAAACCCTTACTAATTGTCTGTCGAGCGACGTGGTGGTATGTTAACGACACATTTATATTTACGCGATCCAACACAATTTAGTTTTTTTTTGTTATGGAGATATATTTGAATATATTTTGAATATTTTTTTTTGTAATTTTCATGTACACGGTGCAATAATGTGTGGGTTGCGTACTGCATGTAGTCACGATATTTACACATTAAGCAGCTACGCATGGTAGCTGTGTCTCATTCAATAGTGATTTTCTCGCGGTCATTAGGACGCCTCCACATGGATTTAGATATTTTTTTTCAATCCTCTCAGCGAGGCTAAAAAATTCTCGCAAAACTGGAATTTATAAATAAATATGATCCGTGTTTCATGGTACAGTGAATACGCGTATAACCAGTTTTGCAACAGGATCATTTTCCGGAAAGGCGACTGATTTATCGTGTGGAGTGACTGAGCGCCCGATCATTGCAGCGCGTCTCTAATTTTAGCGGGCCAAGACTGACGACAACAAAAACCCAAATGTATTTACTTGGAGAAGCCCAATAATTGGCATCAGATACAGTAACAAATTTGTCAATTTCATGTGCGCCATCGCCAGGTATTGAACCTTTGCGTAACGGGGATTGGGGGTCGGTCTGCAACACCCGCGTGGGCGTTTTGTGGGCATGCGGTGAAGGCGCCCGCACACACGAACACACACACTAACACACACACTAACACACACACAGAGACACACACACACGAACACACACACACTAACACACACACATACACACACACACGAACACACACACTAACACACACACACACACGAACACACACACACGAACACACACACACACACTAACACACACACACACAGAGACACACACACACGAACACACACACACGAACACACACGAACACACACACCCACACGAACACACACACGCACACGCACACACGAACACACACACACGAACACACACACCCACACGAACACACACGAACACGCACACACACACACGAACGCACACACACACACGAACACACACACACACGAACACACACACTAACACACACACACAGACACACAGAGACACACACACACGAACACGCACACACACAAACGAACACGAACACACACACACACACACGAACACACACACACTAACACACACATACACACACACATACACACACACACGCACACACGAACACGCACACTAACACACACACACACGCACACACACACGAACACACACACACGAACACACACACACGAACACACACACGAACACGCACACACGCACACACACACACGAACACACACACACGCACACACACGAACACACACACGAACACGCACACGAACACGCACACACGCACGCACACACACGAACACACACACGAACACGCACACACGAACACGCACACACGAACACGCACACACACAACAGCCATTCGTCACTAAGTGGCGGTGACGTCACCACGACGCTTGTGCCAGGCCATGTGCACCTTGAGGCCACGTGAAGTGTCGAACGCCCGCTGGCACCTGGGTCTGCCCCGTGACCACGCACACACGAACACACACGCACACACGGACACAGGCACGCACACACGCGCACAAACACGCACACACAAACACGCACACACACACGCACACGAACACACGCACACACGAACACACACGAACACACGCACACACACAAACACACGCACACACACACACACGAACACACACACACACGACCACACACACACACGCTACCCGGGCAATTGTTTGTCTAAACCCCAGCGTTTCCGCGCAGTCATGTGAGTTACGAGAAAAAGCCGGGAGAGCATTCTAAAAGCAGAAACGGCGAAACAATTTGTTGGCGTTTGACGAAAGTCCGCAAGCGGCGGCGGCGGCTGTTGCTGCTGCGGTGCGCGTTCGCGTCCATGCGCACCGCACGTGGGCCAAACGCGCTCGTTCCGAGGTGCGAGGGAAGGACAACAGACCTCACGACGACAGGGAGACGTTCTCGAGAAAATGGTTTTTCAATGTAGACGAACAGGCGCACAGCTCCCGTGTGGCGTCCGAATATGCGTAGGGAGAGGCGTTCCAGGCGGCCGCAGAGAGCGCATCTGAAAGCGCTCGGCGATGCGGTGACCGCGCGCCTTTGTTCGATGGCCAGAAGCCGCTGCTGCGAAGATGATCGGAGTTCGCGTGATGGTTTGTGCTCATTGACGAGATCAGTATAAGTATTGTAGAGTGAACAGAGGGGGTGGCGGGGGCAGGGGCAAGAGTGGCTCGCGATGTCACTCGACTCTTAAACACGACGATCGTTGAGCGTCCGTTTGTGGCGAGTCCAAGCAGAACACAATCATTGAGCGGGCAGAGAGCTCTCCCCAACATGTGTCTCTCTCTCCCCAACGTTTAAAAACAAAGCAAGGTGCAAGCATTGTTTTACACATCCCATCAGCCGCGCGCAGCCTCCTGCGAACGCGTCTTTTTCAAACAAGCAGTGGGTTTAATAATGGGGGTTTTCCCCTTTTTTCTGGCAACAAAACTGAAACCTTTTTACAAGGAATCGTGTCTGCATTAACCACAATACCTGCAGTCAAAATGCAAACAAAAAACATACTATGATAATATATGTGGCATTGTTCTTGAAACTGATTGGTCCACACCAAGGGACGGTTTTCTGTTGAGCCTCGACCCAATTGGTGCTCGACCAGAGGACGCCAAAAGGCGTCACACAGCTCAAAGACAATGCCACTATCAAAGCAATGAGGGCTCGGGGTGAGCATCTACAAATGAGGTCTAATGAAGCAGTGGGTTTAATCATAATCATTTTTATGGGACAACTCGCATTGTCCGTGGGACATCTATAACCCTCTTTGGTTCTTTCGGTAAAGTCACGGAGTTAGAAAGAAAATAAAACAAATCACCACGTTTCGATCGCAACAAATTTCTAACTACGTGACTTTGCCGAAAGAACCAAAGCGAATGGATTCATGCAGTCACGAAAGCTTCAAAGCAAAAAGCGGCGTTTGACTGGGGGGGGGGGGGATTCCAGGGGATCGCTCCGTCCTTTACAATTAGGAATCGCGGATGCATGTAATTAATTGATTTTTACTCTTAATTGTGAACTACTTCTGGTGTCCAGTCTGGGGGAGCATTGCCTCTCTCTCCCCGCTCCCCAACCTCCACCCATCGCTGTACCCCTCCCACCCCCGTCGCTCGTGCGTTTTTTTTCTTTTACTGGGCTCTTACAAAATCAACAAAGTAAATAATGAGACAACTCTGGACTGGCGTTGACACTCATTGCCAGGCCTGCTTAAACCAATGCTGGTGAAACGAAAATGTGCGTGCGTGTTTTTTGTTCAACCTAATTAATCTATTAATAGTGCGAAATGTAAGGGTCCATTAGTTCGAGTCCTGGTCCGGGATCGAACTCATCCAATAATTCCTCTGCGGTTCATAAAATAGCTGACAACTTAGCGGGACGTCAACATGTGATCCACGCCAGATACACTTGCCACCTTCTGCCCCCACCCCCACCAACTCCGCCACAGGAATGTCGAACTCTCATCACTGCCTGAGGACTGCCGATGGAGATCAGCACTGCAGCCCTGTGGCATTTAAGGATGACAAAGACAAAGATCCCCCGTATAGCCTTAACAGACTGTAGGGGCAAGTGCTGTTAGCGAGCACCTATGAAGGCCAGAACGGTACACGAGAGGGTGGGTGGCCAGCACCACGCCCGGCCGCCTTTGTCTCCCCAGTGGCGATGTTAACATACCGCACCAGGTACTAATTTGAGGCTGAGTCGACCTAGGGGAGGCCCGGGGCCGGTTCAGATAATCGTCACTGTTGTTGGCCGTGAGCGGGAATCGAATGCGAGTCGCCTGGTTCATAGCGCAGCGTAGCGCTAACCACTACACTATCGCTCCCCACTACACACACAGACAGTATGTGTTTGACTTGAAGTGAATGGTAAACACAAAGCGGAGTGAGTAGCCATGCGATCTGTCTTTTGTCTATGGGGCCGTCCATAAATGACGTCACGCACCTAGGGGGAGGGGGGGGTCAGACATTTGTGACGATGTGTGACGAGGGGGGGGGTTGAGAAATGTGACGTCACATCAAAACGCGCAACTTTAAATAAATATAAACAACACGTTCTGCTTAATTAAATAGACTTTTTAATAAATGTTTTCTCTTACAACATCAGAGTGCAGCGCCACATTAAATACGCACTACAATGACAATAGTTTAAAGCGATTTGAAGCATGTTTTTTAAATATTTTTGGGGGGGTGGACAGAGCTTTGTGACGTCATGTTTGAGGGGGGGTCTGACTTTTTGTGACGCCGTGTGACGATGGGGGGGGGGGTCAAAAATCGTCCCCCCCCCCTCCATCTCCCCCTACATGTACACGATGCGGTTAGCTACGTACGGTGCGAAAGAAGTTCAACATACGTGTACGAGGAAGGGCTGTAATGCCCTTCGCTTTCCCCGCTCCTTACCCGTGGTAGATATTTTCCACCGGAGAAAAACCAAGCGACCACGAAGAAAGAGAGAGAGAGAGACACGCAAACTTCAATTATACAACTCCTGTATACCAGGCGAAGTAGTCTCCTCGACACCGCAGCGCCAATTTACAGGGTAGGTAAAACTAAATAAAATATAATCATGTATTTGTATACATCCCAACAGCCGAACACGTACATTGTCTGCTTATTTATTTTATTTGTCCACAAAGAGGGCTAATTATGAGTATATACGGTGTTGTTTATTGTGTTACTGATGTGGTGCGTTCAATGGTTCAAGTACCGGCAGTGTACACAAGAGGGCAGAATCACGCCTCTGGTTAAAATCAAGTGCAGCCCCTTTGAAACGAGCGTGAATAATACACAACAAGTAACGTGAATTATACACAACAAGTAACGTGAATAATACACAGCAAGTAACGTGAATTATACACAACAAGTAACGTGAATAATACACAACAAGTAACGTGAATAATACACAACAAGTAACGTGAATTATACACAACAAGTAACGTG
The DNA here is from genome assembly GCF_048934315.1 of Petromyzon marinus. NCBI lineage: Eukaryota > Metazoa > Chordata > Hyperoartia > Petromyzontiformes > Petromyzontidae > Petromyzon > Petromyzon marinus. Next base: position 1,794,553 of record NC_133710.1, on the reverse strand, counting down.
AATAATACACAACAAGTAACGTGAATAATACACAACAAGTAACGTGAATAATACACAACAAGTAACGTGAATTATACACAACAAGTAACGTGAATAATACACAACAAGTAACGTGAATAATACACAACAACTAACGTGAATAATACACAACTAAGGTGAATAATACACAACAAGTAACGTGAATAATACACAACTAAGGTGAATAATACACAACAACTAACGTGAATAATACACAACAAGTAACGTGAATAATACACAACAAGTAACGTGAACAATACACAACAACTAACGTGAATAATACACAACAAGTAACGTGAATAATACACAACAAGTAACGTGAATAATACACAACAAGTAACGTGAATTATACACAACAAGTAACGTGAATAATACACAACAAGTAACGTGAATAATACACAACAAGTAACGTGAATAATACACAACAAGTAACGTGAATAATACACAACAACTAACTTGAATAATACACATCAACTAACGTGAATAATACACAACTAACGTGAATAATACACAAGTAACGTGAATTATACACAACAAGTAACGTGAATAATACACAACAAGTAACGTGAATAATACACAACAAGTAACGTGAATAATACACAACAAGTAACGTGAATAATACACAACAAGTAACGTGAATAATACACAATAAGTAACGTGAATAATACACAACAACTAACGTGAATAATACACAACTAACGTGAATAATACACAACAAGTAACGTGAATTATACACAACAACTAACGTGAATAATACACAACAAGTAACGTGAATAATACACAACAAGTAACGTGAATAATACACAACAAGTAACGTGAATAATACACAACAAGTAACGTGAATAATACACAACAAGTAACGTGAATAATACACAACAAGTAACGTGAATAATACACAACAATTAACGTGAATAATACACAACAACTAACGTGAATAATACACAACAAGTAACGTGAATAATACACAACAAGTAACGTGAATAATACACAACAACTAACGTGAATAATACACAACAAGTAACGTGAATAATACACAACAAGTAACGTGAATAATACACAACAAGTAACGTGAATAATACACAACAACTAACGTGAATAATACACAACAAACGTGAATAATACACAACAAGTAACGTGAATAATACACAACAGCTAACGTGAATAATACACAACAACTAACGTGAATAATACACAACAACTAACGTGAATAATACACAACTAAGGTGAATAATACACAACAAGTAACGTGAATAATACACAACAAGTAACGTGAATAATACACAACAAGTAACGTGAATAATACACAATAAGTAACTTGAATGATACACAACTAACGTGAATAATACACAACAAGTAACGTGAATAATACACAACAACTAACGTGAATAATACACAACAAGTAACGTGAATAATATACAACAAGTAACGTGAATAATACACAACAAACTAACGTGAATAATACACAACAAGTAACGTGAATAATACACAACAACTAACGTTAATTATACACAACAAGTAACGTGAATAATACACAACAAGTAACGTGAATAATACACAACAAGTAACGTGAATAATACACAACAAGTAACGTGAATAATACACAACAAACTAACGTGAATAATACACAACAAGTAAAGTGAATAATACACAACAAGTAACGTGAATAATACACAACAAGTAACGTGAATTATACACAACAAGTAACGTGAATAATACACAACAAGTAACGTGAATAATACACAACAACTAACGTGAATAATACACAACTAAGGTGAATAATACACAACAAGTAACGTGAATAATACACAACAACTAACGTTAATTATACACAACAACTAACGTGAATAATACACAACAAGTAACGTGAATAATACACAACAAGTAACGTGAACAATACACAACAACTAACGTGAACAATACACAACAACTAACGTGAATAATACACAACAAGTAACGTGAATAATACACAACAAGTAACGTGAATTATACACAACAAGTAACGTGAATAATACACAACAAGTAACGTGAATAATACACAACAAGTAACGTGAATAATACACAACAAGTAACGTGAATAATACACAACAACTAACTTGAATAATACACATCAACTAACGTGAATAATACACAACTAACGTGAATAATACACAAGTAACGTGAATTATACACAACAAGTAACGTGAATAATACACAACAAGTAACGTGAATAATACACAACAAGTAACGTGAATAATACACAACAAGTAACGTGAATAATACACAATAAGTAACGTGAATAATACACAACAACTAACGTGAATAATACACAACTAACGTGAATAATACACAACAAGTAACGTGAATTATACACAACAACTAACGTGAATAATACACAACAAGTAACGTGAATAATACACAACAAGTAACGTGAATAATACACAACAACTAACGTTAATTATACACAACAAATAACGTGAATAATACACAACAAGTAACGTGAATAATACACAACAAGTAACGTGAATAATACACAACAAGTAACGTGAATAATACACAACAACTAACGTGAATAATACACAACAAGTAACGTGAATAATACACAACAAGTAACGTGAATAATACACAACAACTAACGTGAATAATACACAACAAGTAACGTGAATAATACACAACAAGTAACGTGAATAATACACAACAAGTAACGTGAATAATACACAACAACTAACGTGAATAATACACAACAAACGTGAATAATACACAACAAGTAACGTGAATAATACACAACAGCTAACGTGAATAATACACAACAACTAACGTGAATAATACACAACAACTAACGTGAATAATACACAACTAAGGTGAATAATACACAACAAGTAACGTGAATAATACACAACAACTAACGTGAATAATACACAACAAGTAACGTGAATAATACACAACAAGTAACGTGAATAATACACAACAAGTAACGTGAATAATACACAACAAGTTACGTGAATTATACACAACTAACGTGAATAATACACAACAAGTAACGTGAATAATACACAACAAGTAACGTGAATAATACACAACAACTAACGTGAATAATACACAACAACTGACGTGAATAATTCACAACAAGTAACGTGAATAATACACAACAAGTAACGTGAATAATACACAACAACTAACGTGAATAATACACAACAACTAACGTGAATAATACCCAACAACTAACGTGAATAATACACAACAAGTAACGTGAATAATACACAACTAACGTGAATAATACACAACAAGTAACGTGAATAATACACAACTAACGTGAATAATACACAACAAGTAACGTGAATAATACACAAAACTAACGTGAATAATACACAACAACTAACGTGAATAATACACAACAAGTAACGTGAATAATACACAACAACTAACGTGAATAATACACAACTAAGGTGAATAATACACAACAAGTAACGTGAATAATACACAACTAAGGTGAATAATACACAACAACTAACGTGAATAATACACAACAAGTAACGTGAATAATACACAACAAGTAACGTGAACAATACACAACAACTAACGTGAATAATACACAACAAGTAACGTGAATAATACACAACAAGTAACGTGAATAATACACAACAAGTAACGTGAATTATACACAACAAGTAACGTGAATAATACACAACAAGTAACGTGAATAATACACAACAAGTAACGTGAATAATACACAACAAGTAACGTGAATAATACACAACAACTAACTTGAATAATACACATCAACTAACGTGAATAATACACAACTAACGTGAATAATACACAAGTAACGTGAATTATACACAACAAGTAACGTGAATAATACACAACAAGTAACGTGAATAATACACAACAAGTAACGTGAATAATACACAACAAGTAACGTGAATAATACACAATAAGTAACGTGAATAATACACAACAACTAACGTGAATAATACACAACTAACGTGAATAATACACAACAAGTAACGTGAATTATACACAACAACTAACGTGAATAATACACAACAAGTAACGTGAATAATACACAACAAGTAACGTGAATAATACACAACAACTAACGTTAATTATACACAACAAATAACGTGAATAATACACAACAAGTAACGTGAATAATACACAACAAGTAACGTGAATAATACACAACAAGTAACGTGAATAATACACAACAACTAACGTGAATAATACACAACAAGTAACGTGAATAATACACAACAAGTAACGTGAATAATACACAACAACTAACGTGAATAATACACAACAAGTAACGTGAATAATACACAACAAGTAACGTGAATAATACACAACAAGTAACGTGAATAATACACAACAACTAACGTGAATAATACACAACAAACGTGAATAATACACAACAAGTAACGTGAATAATACACAACAGCTAACGTGAATAATACACAACAACTAACGTGAATAATACACAACAACTAACGTGAATAATACACAACTAAGGTGAATAATACACAACAAGTAACGTGAATAATACACAACAACTAACGTGAATAATACACAACAAGTAACGTGAATAATACACAACAAGTAACGTGAATAATACACAACAAGTAACGTGAATAATACACAACAAGTTACGTGAATTATACACAACTAACGTGAATAATACACAACAAGTAACGTGAATAATACACAACAAGTAACGTGAATAATACACAACAACTAACGTGAATAATACACAACAACTGACGTGAATAATTCACAACAAGTAACGTGAATAATACACAACAAGTAACGTGAATAATACACAACAACTAACGTGAATAATACACAACAACTAACGTGAATAATACCCAACAACTAACGTGAATAATACACAACAAGTAACGTGAATAATACACAACTAACGTGAATAATACACAACAAGTAACGTGAATAATACACAACTAACGTGAATAATACACAACAAGTAACGTGAATAATACACAAAACTAACGTGAATAATACACAACAACTAACGTGAATAATACACAACAAGTAACGTGAATAATACACAACAAGTAACGTGAATAATACACAACAAGTTACGTGAATTATACACAACAACTAACGTGAATAATACACAACAAGTAACGTGAATAATACACAACAAGTAACGTGAATAATACACAACAAGTAACGTGAATAATACACAACAAGTAACGTGAATAATACACAACAACTAACGTGAATAATACACAACAACTGACGTGAATAATACACAACAAGTAACGTGAATAATACCGGCTCCAGTTTAACAGCAGAGGTCTCACTCCGAATCAGTCGAGCGGCAATATATTTTCATCGGTTGCGTGACACTGTGTGGAAGCTACCTGGTCTGTCGCTCCGCACTAAGCTTCAGGTCTTCTCGGCCACGGTCATTCCCTCCCTTCTCTACGCTTGCGAAACGTGGACCTCCTTAATGGAACATCTTCGCCGGTTAGAAACATTTAGGCTAGGGTTTAACCAGGATGGATTGTGTGAGGAGCTCACAAATCCTTGAAAGATCTGGGCAAGGTCCCATTGGTGAACTCCTCCGGCAGGCAAGGCTGCGTTGGCTGGGTCATGTAGCCCGCATGCCCAGCCACCGCATGCCTAAACAGCTTTCGTTCGGCCGGATCGAGAGGGCTAAACGAGCGCGGCACGGGCTAGAGAAGAGATGGAGTGATGTGGTACAGGAGGACGTGGAGCTGAGTGGACTTGCCGATGACTGGTACCAGCGGTGTCATGATCGGCATCTGTGGAGGAGGCGGCTCGTGAAGGACGCTACTGGGCAGTTGGAGGCAGTCGCCCTCCAACAACAACGAAGCGCAGAGGAGCGACGCTCACAACAACGAGCGGAGCGCCGGGTGGCTAAAGCACAGCAGGTTGGCACAGTAGGGGGCACAGGTGGTGCATCAGCCAGTCATCTTAGTCGACCCGTGGCACCTGGGTCTGCCCCGTGACCTCCTGCCGGCGGGCGTTCGACACTTCACGTGGCCTCAAGGTGCACATGGCCTGGCACAAGCGTCGTGGTGACGTCACCGCCACTTAGTGGCGAATGGCGGTTGTTGTTGTTGTGCCCTGTGTGTGTTCGCCGGTTAGAAACATTTAGGCTGGCCTGCCTACGATCCATCCTGGGTTTAACCAGACTGGATTGTGTGAGGAGCTCACAAATCCTTGAAAGATCTGGGCACGGTCCCATCGGTGAGCTCCTCCGGCAGGCAAGGCTGCGATGGCTGGGTCATGTAGCCCGCATGCCCAGCCACCGCATGCCGAAACAGCTTTTGTTTGGCCGGATTGAGGGGGCTAAGCGGGCGCGGCACGGGCTAGAGAAGAGATGGAGTGATGTGGTACAGGAGGACGTGGAGCTGAGTGGACTTGCCGATGACTGGTACCAGCGGTGTCAAGATCGGCCTCTGTGGAGGAGGCTCGTGAAGGATGCTACTGGGCAGTTGGAGGCAGTCGCCCTCCAACAACAACGGAGGGCGGAGGAGCCACGCTCACAACAGCGAGCGGAGCGCCGGGTGGCTAAAGCACAGCAGGTTGGCACAGTAGGGGGCACAGGTGGTGCATCAGCCAGTCATCTCAGTCAGTCGACCCGTGGCACCTGGGTCTGCCCCGTGACCTCCTGCCAGCGGGCGTTCGACACTTCACGTGGCCTCAGGGTGCACATAGCCTGGCACAAGCGTCGTGGTGACGTCACCGCCACTTAGTGGCGAATGGCGGTTGTTGTTGTTGTTGTTGTGCCCGGTAGGAGGCTGCTAGATTTTTGTGCAGCCCATGGGCTTGTAATTACCAACACGCTGTTCCGGCATCGGCGCATCCACACAACATCATGGATGGATGCTGGGTCCAAGCAAGAACATCTGTTGGACTACATGGTGACGGACCAGCGGATGTGAGCCCATGTCCTTGACACCAGGACCTACCGTGGAGCTGATCTGCCCTCTGACCATCGACTTGTCATCTGTAAGATGCGCCTGCCATTCTTCTGCTCCGGTGGTGGGTGTACACCCAGGACCCCATTCCAACCAAAAGTGGCCTGGTCTCAGTTATCTGATGAAAGTTGCAAGTGAGAATTTCATCATCGCCTGCGGCAGGGGTTGGCATCGTCCCACACTCCTCCTGATGTCGAGGGTAAATGGGCAAGGTTTAGGACTGTGACTCATGCAGCTGCAATGGCTGCTTTGGGTACGCGGTCCAGACCTCCCCAGAGACCCTGGCTGACTGAGGAGGTGTTCAGGATGGTTGAGAAAAAGCGACAGGCCCACTGTCATCGGCTACAGAATCCCACGTCAGAGAATGAGGAGGCTTACCGCAGCCTTCGCTCGGAGGTTCGGAGAGCCGTGAGGCGCTGCAAGGATGGGTGGTGGTCGCGGGTTGCTGAGGAGATGGAGTCTGCCTCAGTGGCCCACGATCACAAATCTCTATTTAACTCCATCAAAAAAGTAACCTGCAGCGCCACACCTATTACCATCATTAGGGGAAAAAACGGTGATCCAATCTCCGACCCCCAGGAACAGGTTTGCAGATTTGCTGAGCATTTCTGTGAGGTCCTGGGGGAGGGAAAATCCCTCAGCCAGGAAAACATCGTGGCACAAAGTGAGGATGACCCTGCTGAGGCAGCGGTGCCTCAAATATTGGAAGAAGTCACCCCCTGTGAGTGTCTGGCTGAAGTGCCATCTGTTGAGGAAGTACTGAAGGCGATCCGGAGTCTGAGACCAGAAAAGGCAGCGGGCAGAGATGATCTCCCAAGCGAAATGCTGAGGGAGGGTGGCGTTTGTGCACAGACTGCCCTATATGATATCATAACAACAGTCTGGACCACTAGACGGGTTCCGCAGGATTGGAAGGATGCCCTGGTGGTCCCCCTCTTTAAGAAGGGGGACCGCACAGATTGTAACAACTACAGGGGCATCTCACTCCTCAGTGTGCCGGGAAAGGTCCTGGCAAGGATTATTCAACATCGCCTTGCCAGGCACGCTGAGGAGAGGCTTGCGGAGCCCCAATGCGGTTTCAGGAAAGGGCGGTCCTGCACAGATGCCATATTTTCTGTCCGTCTGCTACAGCAGAGGTGTAGGGAATTCCAACAAGACCTACATCTCTGCTTTATTGACCTGGTCAAGGCTTATGATACCATCAGTAGGCCTGGGCTCTGGGTCGTTCTTCGTGCTTGTGGAGTACCTGACCCTCTGCTCACGATCATTAAGGACCTTCATGATGGTGAGCGGGCCCGGGTAAAACTACGTGGCCGGGAGTCAGAGCCATTCCCTGTACACCTTGGGGTGCGACAGGGATGTCCTCTGGCTCCCACATTATTTAACATCTATTTTGACCACGTAGTTCGTGAAGCCTTCAATAGCTGTACCGGGGGAATCTCCATATGGTACAGATATAATGGGAGGCTAATCGATGCCCGGGTGCGGTCAAGGGATGGCTCCCTATTGCTCAACCACGTTATGTATGCTGATGATTTGGTAATAGCTGCTCAGTCAGAGGAGGAGTTGGAGACGCTGCTGCTGAGATTGGAGCGTGCCACTAAGAGGTGGGGCTTTACCATCAGCCCCACCAAAACTAAGCACCTGCCTGGGTATTTTGTACCATCGAACACTCCACCCCCACAACTCCCAATCGGTGATGGGGCAGTTGTGGAGAGAGTGGAGAGTTTCCCATACCTGGGCAGTGTGCTTATGACTGGCTCCAGTTTAACAGCAGAGGTCTCACTCCGAATCAGTCGAGCGGCAATATCTTTTCATCGGTTGCGTAACGCTGTGTGGAAGCTACCTGGTCTGTCGCTCCGCACTAAGCTTCAGGTCTTCTTGGCCACGGTCATTCCCTCCCTTCTCTACGCTTGCGAAACGTGGACCCCCCTAATGGAACATCTTCGCCGGTTAGAAACATTTAGACTGGCCTGCCTACGATCCATCCTGGGTTTAACCAGACTGGATTGTGTGAGGAGCTCACAAATCCTTGAAAGATCTGGGCACGGTCCCATCGGTGAGCTCCTCCGCCAGGCAAGGCTGCGATGGCTGGGTCATGTAGCCCGCATGCCCAGCCACCGCATGCCGAAACAGCTTTTGTTTGGCCGGATCGAGGGGGCTAAGCAGGCGCGGCACGGGCTAGAGAAGAGATGGAGTGATGTGGTACAGGAGGACGTGGAGCTGAGTGGACTTGCCGATGACTGGTACCAGCGGTGTCAAGATCGGCCTCTGTGGAGGAGGCTCGTGAAGGACGCTACTGGGCAGTTGGAGGCAGTCGCCCTCCAACAACAACGGAGGGCGGAGGAGCGACGCTCAGAACAACGAGCGGAGCGCCGGGTGGCTAAAGCACAGCAGGATGGCACAGTAGGGGGCACAGGTGGTGCATCAGCCAGTCATCTAAGTCAGTCGACCCGTGGCACCTGGGTCTGCCCCGTGACCTCCTGCCAGCGGGTGTTCGACACTTCACGTGGCCTCAGGGTGCACATAGCCTGGCACAAGCGTCGTGGTGACGTCACCGCCAATTAGTGGCGAATGGCGGTTGTTGTTGTGTTCTCTGTGTGTACGTGTTCTGTGTGTGTGTGTCTGTGTACGTGTTCTGTGTGTGTGTGTCTGTGTGTGTGTACGTGTTCTGTGTGTGTGTGTCTGTGTGTGTGTACGTGTTCTGTGTCTGTGTGTGTGCCCTGTGTGTGTACGTGTTCTGTGTGTGTCTGTGTGTGTGTGTGCCCTGTGTGTGTGTGTTCTGTGTGTGTGTGTCTGTGTGTGTCTGTGTGTGTGTACTTGTTCTGTGTGCAATTGTGGGGACTCGTTGCGCCCATTTCGACAAGCAAGCCAGCATCCGGACTCAAGATAAGTGAAAACAAAACAGTTTTTTTCATGTTACTTTATTTTATGTTGTATTTACTCTACAATATTTATTACAGTATTACATGCACGTGTACAATATTTCTTCCCATCCATGAGTTTGACAACTCTTCCCATTTTTGTTGAACCGTATCACATTTTATAACACTGGCCGTGCACCATTTAAGTACGGTGCATTATTGTGTTCCGACTTACGAACCGTTCGACTTACGAACGGGTCTCAGGAACGGAACCCGTTCGTAAGTCGATAACTGCCCGTGGTGACATCGTACCCAAAAACTAACACATTGTACGTACGTACTCTAATCGATTGTGGATACGAGGTATTATGATTCAACGTGTGGGAATCGATCCGTGCGGAGTTGCACGCCGTCCCTTTAAAAGGGGGGTGGCGGGGGTGAGAGGGGGGATGAGAGAGGGGGCGAGAGGGGGGAGGGGGGGACGAGAGGGAGGGGGGGACGAGAGGGAGGGGGGGACGAGAGGGGGGGGGGACGAGAGGGGGGGGGGGACGAGAGGGGGGGGGGGACGAGAGGGGGGGGGGGACGAGAGGGGGGGGACGAGAGGGGGGGGACGAGAGGGGGGGACGAGAGTGGGGGGAGGGGACGAAAGGAGGGAGGGGGGGACGAGAGGGGGGGGAGGGGACGAGAGGAGGGAGGGGGGGACGAGAGGGGGTGACGGGAGGGGGGGACGAGAGGGGGGAGGGGAAACGAGAGGGGGGACGGGAGGGGGGGACTGGAGGGGGAGGGGGGGAACTGGGGGGGGAGGGAGGGGACTGGGGGGTACTGGGGGGGGGAGGGTACTGGGGGGGGAGGGTACTGGGGGGGGAGGGTACTGGGGGGGGAGGGTACTGGGGGGGGAGGGTACTGGGGGGGGAGGGTACTGGGGGGGGAGGGTACTGGGGGGGGAGGGTACTGGGGGGGGGACTGCCATGCCGCGCATGCGCAGTGCACGCCGCTTAACAATTGTTTACGCGGAAACTTAACGCGAGGAGTGTGCGCGGCCGTGGTGGTGGTGGTGGCGGCCTCGCGGATTTTCCGCGCAGATCCCACATCGGGTTTTTTTGTTGAAGCGATAAAAAAACCATTAACAGAAACCCACACGGACAACAACAACAACATCCACACGGGACGCACCGTCGCAACACGTTACAAGGCGACGAAAATTACAAGCAGCTAGCGTTCGGACCCAACAAAAATAACGACACACATATATATTTTTATATAATAAACCTCTGATTCTCGCCTCCGTCCGCCGCTCCACCACTTGCCATGGGCTGCTGCGCCAGCAAAGAGGTGAGTTGGCGCACAGTCGCCCACCCCTCTTCCACACACACGCGTCTCTCTCTCTCTGCCCACGGCCGTCTTTGTCTCTCCCTCGGAATGAGACGCCTGTGCTGCTGCTGCTGCTGCTTCTTGTTGTTGTTGAGGAGGAGAAGGAGGAAGCGAACGCGCTGGGACTTGCCAGGCGCCAAGGCCTCCATTGCCCAACGCTTCACGAACTGTACAGGGCACTGTACGCTCTCGCGGGGTTTCTTGGTCGATCCGCTGCTGGATGGAGAGCGCTCCCGGCCGCTCTTCAGCTGTCCCCGCGGTTATCATTTGTAGCCCTTGTGCCTTTCTTAGCCCGCGCACGCCGCGGCGAGGAGGCCGCGACTGTGCCGTGCCGGTGCGACATCAGTGGCCGCCGTGGCGGCGGCTTGAGCGGCAGCGGCATAGAAAGTGCAGTACAACAATAACCATCGCGGCTTTTTTAACGCCACCGCGCGCGATTCGTCTTGAAAGCCTTCCCCCCCCCCCCCACCCCGAACGCGTCTCGCAGCGGGCCCGGGATATCTCCCCTCGCTCGAACGTTTTGGCGACGTCGTCAGTCGGCGGTGGAAATTCCACGTTCTTGTGCCGAGTGCGCGTCGATAAAAATAGGCCCCACCGCTTTTGTTGGCTTTACAAACAAATTGGTACTCACGGGGTTTGGTTGGCTTTATAACAAATTGGTACTCACGGTGTTTGGTTGGCTTTATAACAAATTGGTACTCACGGGGTGTTTGGTTGGCTTTACAAACAAATTGGTACTCACGGTGTGTTTGGTTGGCTTTGCAACAAGTTGGTACTCACGGGGTGTTGGTTGGCTTTACAACAAATTGGTACTCACGGGTGTTGGTTGGCTTTACAAACAAATTGGTACTCTCACGGTGTGTTTGGTTGGCTTTACAACAAATTGGTACTCATGGGTGTTTGGTTGGCTTTACAACAGATTGGTACTCACGGGGTGTTTGGCTTTACAACAGATTGGGACTCATGGGTGTTTGGCTGGCTTTACAAACAAATTGGTACTCATGGGTGTTTGGTTGGCTTTACAACAGATTGGTACTCACGGGGTGTTGGTTGGCTTTACAACAGATTGGTACTCATGGGTGTTTGGTTGGCTTTACAACAGATTGGTACTCACGGGGTGTTGGTTGGCTTTACAACAAATTGGTACTCATGGGTGTTTGGTTGGCTTTACAACAGATTGGTACTCATGGGTGTTTGGTTGGCTTTACAACAAATTGGTACTCATGGGTGTTTGGTTGGCTTTACAACAGATTGGTACTCACGGGGTGTTTGGCTTTACAACAGATTGGGACTCATTGGTGTTTGGCTGGCTTTACAAACAAATTGGTACTCATGGGTGTTTGGTTGGCTTTACAACAAATTGGTACTCACGGGGTGTTGGTTGGCTTTACAACAAATTGGTACTCATGGGTGTTTGGTTGGCTTTACAACAGATTGGTACTCACGGGGTGTTTGGCTTTACAACAGATTGGGACTCATGGGTGTTTGGCTGGCTTTACAAACAAATTGGTACTCATGGGTGTTTGGTTGGCTTTACAACAAATTGGTACTCACGGGGTGTTGGTTGGCTTTACAACAAATTGGTACTCATGGGTGTTTGGTTGGCTTTACAAACAAATTGGTACTCACGGATCGCTTCGCCAATCCCAACGAGCTGCCGATGAAGCCGAGGAGTTTGAACTTGGAGGCCTTGCAATCGATACGAGAACCGTATATATATACAAAAAAACCACTGTGTTCAACGGTAGTGCACAACGTATAATGTAGCCGCTTTTTACTTTTGGTTTGTAGTCCTTACCCCGGGCACCTCCATACAGCAGCTATTGGCTTCGGGACGGTGCGAAAGAAGTTAAACATAAAGCACATTTTGGCATCCACTGGTCTAACACCGTTTGGAACGAGGCTCAAAAGAAAGCTGTTTCTGGTGTGGACCAATCAGTTTCAAAGGACAATGCATATGTTTTCAGAGTACCTTTTTTTTTGTTTGCATTCTGACCACAAGTATTGTGGTGAATGCAGACATGATTCCTTGTTAAAAGGTTTCAGTTTGGTATTTTAACATCTCCAACACTTGTTTTGTTGCCAGAAAAAAGGGGGAAACCTATTGTCATTAACATGGTTTTGTTTTTGCCCATTATCAAATCCCGATCTCATCAGATCTGGCGTTCGATGTCAGATCTTCGAAGCTAAGCAAAGTTGAGCCCGGACAGTTGCTTGGATAGGTGATCACCATACACGAACAGGTGACGGATAGTTTAACACGTATTAGGCTTTCACGACCAATATCATCCATAATAGTTATTTTGGGTTAGATCGTGGAAATGAATATAAATGTGTCTTTAAATCCACCACCACCCGGACTAATTACTCGCGTAATCGTCGTGCTCAGATTGTAAATGTTACGTATTTGCTCCAACACAGCGGTGTAAGCGCTGTAACTAGTAACGAATAGGCATGTTCTGTTTACGTGACAACCCTTACAAATAAGCCGTGGCGGTAACGGGTTTTACAACCCATTTATATTTACGCGATCAAACCCCCCCCCCAAAAAAACTCACGGAGGTTGTGGATAGGCAGCCGGGCTTACGTGGTTGGGTTACCAGAGATCTGTGCAGAAACCCCCATTGTTCCTCGCAACTCCTATGCCTCCACGTCGCCAGTGTTCTAAATTGCAAGGCCCTACGGGCCACTGGCGGCCCTCTTGGTGGCCTTTAGTGCGGCCCCTGACGTGCCCCCCCCCCCCGTGACTAAACAACGAGTGAACACAGCCCTCCACCATCATCATTATCATCGTGCTGCCGCTGTCAAACCCAACAATGGTTTCAAATGGTGTGGCGGCCATCCTCGCACCGATGATGATCTTATCGGCGAAAGTGGGGCCCGTTCTCCAGATCTGCAAATGAGTAAAGAACACTGCCCCACGTCAGTAATGCCCCCCCCCCCCCGCTGCCTGCACAAACCCCGGCACTGACCGGCACGGCGAAATATGGTCAAATAGCCCCACGACCCCGCGCGGCGTGCGGAGATTGTCATCTAGCAGTGGATGTACGGAGTGGACGTAGGTGTACGTGTGTCGATGCATACAATCCGATACGGCGCACTGCACGCGAGACAGCTCGCTTGTGTGTTTTACGTAACGTACTTTACACAAGCGACTGGAATCTGTACTGTCGGGTTTTCTAAACGTGGCAAAATGTGAACACGATAACGGTAGTTTGTGGTTTATACTTTTTATTTGTGTGCGCGAATGACCAACTCCTGATGGTGTATATAAAGATGGCTCGAGGAGGCTGGCACGCAGACACCACACACAGCACTTAATTGTTTAGAACACAGAGGGGCTCAAGTTGGGGTTCTAAAAGACCTGACTGATTATGGGGTAGAGAGAGAGGAAAAACACACGCAATGCTTGCTTCTCTAACTCGAAAACATATCAGGTATTTAAAAAAAGAAATCGCTGAATCAATTGGGGCCTTACGGGACCACCCGGAATTTTCCAGCAGAATTTATTTTCGATCGAATAAACCCTTCGACCGGTTTCGACTTTACAAGTTCCATAGCAAAGGAGGGTGTCACTCGTTAAAGTTTATTCAATTGCTTACTGTAGGGCCACACCGCACCTGAACCAGTTGCATAATCGCCCAGCACGTTAAGGACACCGGTTATTGGCTTCAGAATGTAAATACTTTGAGAAACTTTCCACGTGAGAAGTGGCTCTTCAATGATGAATACTCTGAGCCACAAGAATATTAGGTTGGTGTCTCGTTGAATGCGTGCAAACCGTGGTTCCCCATCTGCATCGTGTTTAGGAGTCAGGTAATGTAAAACGAGACTCGCAGGCATTTCGCATTATCAAGCGTAACTCCCTTCACATACACACGGTGCTGTGGTGACTGTTACGCAAGGTTGCAGCTGGAATATCTGGTTTCGCCCCCCCCCGCCCCCCATCATGTACTTGCCATGTGGGGAAGTCATACCTGGCCCTCATACCAACACTCGCTACCCAGATGAACACGTTTACCTGAAAAAATGTGACGGCAGACCGGCATTGTTTTCACGTACTTTTCACATACTGTTGGTTATAATTCTTACATTTCCCTTTACTAGCAACACAGGTTCACAATGCTCATTTTAGTTTGGTCAGGGGAGGGATGTTAAAATGTACGGTACCGGTTTAATGTTCAACACACAGCATTGTCTTAATACATTGGCGTGTCCTTGAAATCCTGGGATAATTCAGGTCGGGCTGGCCCCTCGACATGTATGCTTAGCGAAGACCCAGTGTAGCCTATTTTCCGTTTGAAATGTTACATCTATTGCTTGTCATAGTCTGGAGAAAAAAAAACAATTTAAAAGAAAAGGTATAGATCAACCCAACCTCCAGAAATCACGAGCTAATTATGGAATGTACAACGCAATGCTAAATTGTCTACTACAGGCGTCTCCAACCCCTGGGCCACGGACCGGTACCGGTCCGTGGCCTGTTAGGAACTGGGCTGCGCAGCAGGAGGTGAGAGCGGTGAGTCCGCGCGTGGCCCACCCATTATTTTATTTCCCACTTCCGTCCGTGCCTCTTTCCCGCACTGCGTACTTGTATCAGTCACAGTGTTGGTAGGCCCACAAGCTACCCCTAGTAGCCACAATGAGTAAGCCCACAAGCTACCCCTAGTAGCCACAATGAGTAAGCCCACAAGCTACCCCTAGTAGCCACAATGAGTAAGCCCACAAGCTAACCCCTAGTAGCCACAATGAGTAAAAAACAAACTTCTTTGAACAACGGGAAAGACCCAATGATTAACCCCCCCATTGTCTTCCACAAAACCGGTCCCTGGTGCCAATAAGGTTGAGGACCGCTGGTCTACTGTACAAAAACAACAATGTTTAGTTTTAGTTGGCGCTATCGTTCATGGACATTGCATCCGACAATCGCCGAGGAACCACACAAGCTGGAAGGCAGCCGGGCGGTGAGCCGGTACCAACAATTTCCCAAGCTCTGCAGTCCTCTATATAATAATATGTTTTCAGCCAATTGACAGTTTTTATATGTGGTAAGCACCCGGAGAAAACCCACGCCTGCTAGGCACCGATGACATTAGTCCACGCTTTGCTCTACCGGATTCTCCTGGCAAGCCATAGGAAGGGAGTTGTGCAACGTTTTTGAGATCCACAAACGTAGTACAGTCCTAAACTGGGACTTCCTGGCCCGCGACGTTTCCACGTTGCGTAGAGACCCAGTCAACATTGCTTTGCACGCTCAATTTTTTGAACTTCGGGTGTGCAATTTTTCAATTTTCTCCAATGCTTCCAACGTTTAGGTGTCCCAGAAAAGTGCTGTTATATTTGGGACACGATATATCTGCCCGCGTTATTTTGAGAACACGCCTTGTCCATGTTTCCATTTTGTCATCGAAGCTCAGGGGGTGGTGTGGCATAGTTTGCTTTGACTAAGATGGCTTGGAATTCGTTCAACTAAGTGCTACAGTTTAAAATATATGGCCAACCATTTGTAAATGCCATTGTTGTTTGAGGATATAAAATCTGCGTCACTTCGTGGGAAATCTACAGTGGTCATCTCGTGGAAAGACTTGGTCTTGTCGTGAGAATGTGGAAGTTCTACCAACTGGTTTTGTGGCCACCAAATAAGATTAGTGCGACCTCAATTTACCCAGCTGAAACCAACTGACTGCAGTGTATTACCGTGGACCAAAGAGTGATTTGTGCCTCAGCGTGATTGGTTCGGCCTTGGGGACAAGGCAATTAATCAGAGTCCATTGTAGAGAACTCCCATGCATTAAGTGGCCGTATTTGCTGGTGTATTAGCATCAATCCCGTGCTATTTTGAGCGTGGATCTCAATACTGAGCCCTAACCCCGCTTCTTGTGTGTGTGTGTGTGTTTAAAGGTTCTCGCACTCTGGTGATGTAGGTTAAATTCCTGACCATGCAAAACATCTGTTGCAATTGGATCTCTAAACCTGCCCTGAGCCTCCCCCAGGTTGGATGCAAAGGTGGCCTCGGCATGGGGCTGGCTTTGCACACGCGACTTGTCCTTGGTACACGCTTGTGTTCACTTCAAGCCAGAAACCTGTCACGGCTTGCTTGGACACGTACCCGTATTAACGTTCACTGTGCTATCCAAAAGTGAATTGTGTACACCCGAAAAGTTCGAACCCATTTTTTATAGCATGCTAACCCGCTGTATCCGTTCACCGTTCTGCTCGGTGATATTTGTGCACGTGATTTTTGAGGTGTGGTTTATACAGTGCAAGCAACAATAGAAATGCCTTTTTGAGCAGTAGTTTGAACGATGCCCCATTAAGTTATGCGGAAGCACCCATAACAGCCCCTTTGCTTGCCAGCCCAGGCGATAGCGCCTGATGCATGTTTAAACAAGTCATTTGGGGAATAATGTGAAATGGATGGAACGTGTTAAGGTTAGAGCCTCATAGAGCCCAATGATGCACTCTCAAATGGCACAGACAATTGATCATTCTACGGCTGCATGAATTGACTGTGTTCAGACATGCGAGAAAACACGGCGCGGGATTGAAAATCTGTTTGCCATTGGTAAGGTTTGGTATTGGCATCGCACAATGTTGCAATTCCTGCTTGAGAAAATAACTTGGGAGTTAAATCTCGGCTGGAGTGGAATCGCGTGAAGAACCGGTCGCAATTACTAGCATGTCATTGGGTTTCACTTTAAGCGTGACATTTGAAAAAAATATATGGATATAGCATGCGTCTATTCTAGATTTAAAGCTTTCGTGACTGCAAGGATCCATACTCTTTGGTTCTATTCGTGACTTTACCGAATAGAACCAAAGAGTATAGCATGCGTCTGTCTGTCATTTGAGTGCACCACTTTTATTTGACCAGTTCTTTAACTTGTTTCTCACTGACACATTTTTTAAACCTTTTGGGCACCTGGGCGGTAAAGCTAAAATTCTTAGTTGGGTTACTAAAATTAAAACTACTTTTGGAAATGCGCATGTGGTAGATGGGGGCTACAGGCTCTTTCAGCTGCTTTTGATGTGTAACAGGTGTTGCTTTTTAAAAAAAGTTATAGATGTAGGTTTTGTAAGTATCAATGTATTTCTTGCTATACACCTGAGGAATGTGGAATTTCTAAACTAAACTAACATTTTTTTTAATGAGATAAAGCTCGCTGAGCTGGATTGCTCTTTTTCAGAAGCGACCGGGCTATCACAAATGATTGCTCAACGACGTGGCTTATCACGTTGACATTGTTAGCAGCCAAATACTCTAAACGCATGCTTCTAAATGTGGAGGGAAAAACCGGAGGACCCGGAGAAAAATCCACGAGACCACGGGGAGAGTGAGAGAGAGAGAGACACGCAAACTCCAAATATACAGGCGTCAGGGTCGGGATCAAACCCACGACCTCCTGCATACCAGGCAAGGGAGTTAACATCTCCTAGCCACCAAGGCACCTCCATCTACACCACTGGCCTGTGACTATCAGTGGTGATGAGTACCGCCCAATACTCAAGCGTGCATGGACGGAGTTGAACGTTGATTTCATGGTTTCATACTCGTCAGCAGTTCTCCTGCTGTGGAGGAGCTCCTACGTCAGCAGTTCTCCTGGTGTTTGTTTCACCTGATGACGTTTACTTGTGTTGCGATCAAAACGTCGTGATCTATTAATGTTTCTACCTACGTGACTTTACCGAAAGAACCAAAGAGTATGGATTCCTGCAGTCACGAAAGCTTAAAATCAAGATTCATGGTTTCATTTGTGACCTTTGCAGGGGGAAGGTTCGCGGACTGTAAGGCAATGGACCCCTCTCGAAAACCGAGGCTGCACTGACATCCCATGGCTGGTCATCTTCTTCCTCTTCCTGGCTGGGATGGTGAGTGCCTTTTGATGGATCGTACGGACTGCACTCTGTGATATTGTTCTCACTGTTAAGCCTCATTTCTCTGATACTTATGCTTTGTGTTCCGCGTCGTCTGACGTGAGCGTTAAGCTTTATTAATGAGATTTTTCAAGAAAATACTTTGGGTGACTTTAAGGGAGGTTCCACCGGAGTGAGTGGAGTGAGGTGTAAAATAACTTTATAATTTTTGCCACTATGATCCATCTCCAGCAACAGAGATTCTAACATTAGTGATGAGTAATGCCTGAAACAGTCCTGTACCGTACTTCTTCACCAACCAGCATTTACCGGCATAGGGAAGTATGCATACCTGTCACCCCATACAGTTTAACCCCGTATTCTTGTACAGGGAAATTGAGTTTTCAGGTCCATACGGCGTATAGACGTTTCAATACGGGCAAAAACAAAACATGTTTTTCTATTTGTTTGTGTTTCTCTCTTATGATAGGACTTGTAGGATGAATGTTGAGATTTATAACGGGCACGGGGTAACCAGCAAGGTCCGAATTGGTCTGTAATGAGGTAGGCGCAGATAAGGGGTTGACAGGTTTGGGTATGGCCCAACAACTGCGATGACTGCCTTGGCTTGGAAAGGCCTACATGCTGCAGTGGATTGACAGAGCTGTACATCATTATTTATAAACCTTTATACTTGTGTCGTATAACCTGTACACAGCCCAGGTGTGTGTCTGCATATGCACACACACACACAAAATAAAAGGGTGTTTGTTGATTGGGTTACATGATCCTTCTACTTAAATCTAAGCGCTGCTCCATTATTGGCTGTAATCAAGTACCCAATTTGGCAGTAACTAGCAAGGCGATAAATTAGCTTCACAAACAAAAACCTTTGGCCTTTTAGGTCGAGGTGCGTGTGTGGTGCATGTTTCACGGTTTTAATGGAGGGTAACTTAGTTCAGCGTTGTGATTGGTAAGAGGAGGTTTTGATGAGTTCGGCACGCGTGCGTGGTGGGAGGACCATATGTTACGGACGCAGGTATTGGCGGTCGTACTCGGGGGGGTCAGAGACCAGTGCAAAAGGCAATAAGCTAAAGAGTGGGAAATTTGTAAGAGCTAACCTTGCATGTTGGATGTCAACTGTGCAACAACTCCATAACAGGTTTTTTTTGTGTTCGATCGCATAAATATAAATGTCATTAAACCCGCCACCACCCGACACAGCCAATTAGTAATGCTTGTCACGTAAATAATACGTGCCAATTAGTTACTAGTTCAGCACACCGGCGTGTTGGAGAGTAAACCCACAACATTTACAATTCGAGTACAATGATTTTTCGCCGGTAATTACAAAAACAACCAGCCTCATCAGGCGACAGTTCATAGCACACGCACAGACGTCCCGTCGGTAAACATAAGGTAGGTAACGGTGCAGCCCTGCAATTTCTCGCTCACACCATGCTAAGCCTACGTGTTAAACTGTACAACTGTTCTTTAATTCGCAGATTTAAAAAGAAAATTAAACGAGCAAGGCAGCACAAAACAACAATCTGTCTGGGAGGTTCTGTGATTGACGGCACAATCAGACGGTCGCTAGTTCAATTCACGTTCGATGGGTTGACTCGGCACATCATCTTTCCAGGATCGATAAAATGAGTAACACTTGGTGGTAACTCGACAGTGGTTTGTCCTGCAGAGACAGGCTCTCCCGGGGGGTGCCTTAGGAATATAGAGTTGCCACCACTGCCTCAGGGCTGTTTATGGAAATGAGCACCGTGCATCAATCGTTTGAGAATGAAGATGCTTTTAATTGTCCTTGGCAAAAAAATCCTAAACAACCAAGAGGTTGCTTACATGCATACCAAGTCTAAACCCCCCCCCCCCCTCCCACATTTTTAAGTGACCACATGCGCAAATGCCACTTCTGTGGGTGTGGTTTGTTTTCCTTTGACCAGCGAGCATATGCAACATGTAGTCTGTTCATTCATAAAAAAACACACACACACACAAGCAGGGGCATTATTCTGATGGAGCAGGCCGTGCGCCGCTGGGTTGCAACTCCATTAGGAAGTGGCGTTGAAGAGCGATGCGTATGCCAGTGGGCCCTATTAATCACGCCCCCGCTGCCGGTGAGCTCGCGCGCGAGCCGATCGCTCTCCGCTGGCCGCCGCCCAGATTTTTTTCTCAAGGCGTCGCCGGTCAGCCCGTGGGCGATACCAGCGGGGGAGGGGGGCAAGACAAGGGTGGGGCAAGGTGGGGCGTGGACATCGCCTTCGCACGATACGAGGTAGATGCCAGGTCTCGTTGCCGCCGCAACCCCGGGCCTGCGTCTGATGGTGCAGCGCAGACTTGAAACTCAGGAAACGGAACGGTGCAGCTGACGTGTGGGCCCTCAAAATCCGTGCGTCATGCTCGTGAGGGAGTGGTCGCTCCCAGTGCTCGACAGGCGTCGGTGGTTCAGCGTTCATTACGGTTGGCAGCCGGGGAGGGAAGGTGGCGTTGGAAAGTCCACGTTCACGTGGTGGGAGCAGGACACTCCGTTTGGGATGACAGCTGTTGGCTTGACAACAAACTCTTTATATTGTATTGACTCTGGACAGGTGGTGATTGATCGAGTCAGACCGTGACCGGAATTTTAACTTGAGACCTTCCGATTGTGATTTTGGCACTGGAACACGGCAGTTTAACTGCTGACGAGTCACTCAAAATTTACCAAAGGCTAGATAGTCTTAAAGGTATTTTGTTCAAAAGAAGTGGGTATAAATTGTGATCTTTCCATATTCATCCAACGTTTATGTATTAAAAAATATATATAATAAGCACTGCTTCAGCATAGGTCACTTGAATTTCAATGCACAGATGTCTATAAATGAAATTTATCTCTGTTCGTGTCAACTTTTTACAACCGGGTTCAAATTTATTGCATTTGGTTTTTAAAGAAATTTACACTCGCAATTCCAGGACGGCTTTTCCCTTTTTAAAAGTGCTTCACCTTCCGGTGCTCTGCAGGCGCACTGCTTGGCTTTGAGCTGGGAATACGTTTACTGTTGAGGCAATAATTAGTGGAGCGATTGAACTCCTGAATCGAAATCTTTTTTTTAAATAGGACTTGAAAAGCAGCCCGCTCTGTACTTGCGTTACATGAATGCGACTCGCATTGATTGAAGTGTGAACCCTGGCGATCGTGATGATACGCCTTGAGTTGTCTTTTTTTTTAGTTTAACCTTTCCTAATGCCTCTCCCAAACCCTTTGGTCAATCCGCGTGATGTTCTCGTCGGCTTAATTTGTTGTTATCGCTGTGTCAGGCTGCTTATTTTCCCGCGATTATCATCAATTTTTTGGCGTAGTAAATTGTTCCAAATGTGTTCATGCCATCGATGCGTTTGTAATATCCAGTCTGTCACTGCCATTACCGTTGATGTCACCATGTTGCTGCTCATTTGTTACATTATCGATACTACTGATACCGCCGCACTTATGTTGATGTACGGTTTATCGTGGAGTGATGTGGATTTTGCAGTCCTTGGTGCGATGATTAGACACAATTGGCAGGTAACGAGTTAAAAGTCCTGGCCAAGCAGTGTCTTTGCCCCAATCGTCACGAGCTTGTCATGTAAAGTCAATGATTAAATTATATTATGTTATATTATATTATATGTAAAGCCCCAGTTGTTGGCAAATGCAGACACTGGCGACTGCCATTGAAATGTGGAATTTCCACCATTGGCTCTGGGAGCCTGCGAGAGATATGAGCCACCAAACTTGTGCCCATTTCAAACGGTGGAGAGGGGGGGGGGGCGATGGGGGCTTTAAAAGTTTGGCTTTTGAACGTAACAGAGTTCATTTGTAAAGTATGGTGTGTCTTGCAGTAATGTCGACGATAATAGCTTCTGCTCAGCGCTTTGTGTTACATTATAACATTTTTTTGCAGCTGTGCAGCAGTACGTGAAATGGAATTGCCATTGATAATTGCAAAGGTCACGTGTTAAGTTGATTTGGCGAGTGCTGTTGGTATTGCCTGTCATGCGATTAAGTCTTTTCGGCACCTATGTGCGCAGATAGTGAATGCCACAGCTGCCTTTGATGCGCGTCTTCGATATTCAACTTGACGCCTGCTGTATATTTTGGTGTCTAAATGTTCTCTCTCTTCCCGTGGTCGTGTGGATTTTTCTCCGGGTTCTCTAGTTTTTCCTTCGCTCCAGATTTTTGGCCGTGATACATTTCCACGTGATAAGCCACTTCTTTGAGCTATCATTTTGTGGCCAGGTTGCTTATGAAAAGAGCTCTAGCTCAGTGGGCCTTACCTGGTAAAGTAAAAGGTTTTTTTTAGCTGGACGCGTGATTTAAATGGAAGGTGTGCTTTTGGTAGTTATGTTGTTTAAATAATTTTGTGAAAGTACCTTAACAACAAATAGCTGGGGTGTTTGTTGTTGAGTCCCAGTGTTTGGATCAACTCGTCTATTGGTTCTTTCAGGGCTGCTAATATTTGTAGACTTTAACACGTAGGCTTTCGCGATCAGTTTTATGATTCGTAATTGATATTTTTTTGTAATTTTATTGATTGTGTCGTAAATGTTTTGGCTTGGCTCTCCAATACACTGGTGTGCTGTACTAGTGACGATTTGGCACGTTCTGTTTACATGACAACCCTTACTAGTTGGCTGTGTCGGGTGGTGGCGGGTGTTAACAACACATTTATATACTTACACGATCTAACCCAAAAAACCTCCTTTGGATACATTGGTACGTGACAAGTTTATTAATTGGTGGTGTCAAGTGGAGGAGAGTTTGACACGTGTTACTACTTATGCGATCTAACCCAGCTATGAATCATAATGTGTGTGCAACTTTGTAAGTCAACAGTGGCCATTCTACACGGTGAACCACTCCAGCCATAATAATTTGGAATTTAAATCACTGGGTTGTGACGTAGAGATGAAATTGTTTTAGATTTTATCAAAATACTAGCAACCCTTGACTTAAAGCTTTTGACTGCAGGAATTCATACTCTCTGGGTCTTTCGGTAAAGTCACGTAGATAGGTTCAAAGAAAATAACAAAAAAACTCCGACGTTTCGATCGCAACACAAGCGTTCGGCCGCTTGTGTTGCGATCGAAACGTAATCTTTCGTCATTTTTTGTTATTTTCTTTGAACCTATCTACGTGACTTTACCGAAAGAGCCAAAGAATACTAGCAAACCCGCATGTTCTTCTGAACGTGATCGTCCATCCCTCCCAGCTAGCCACCCAGCCATCAAAACGTATATCTCCATATATATGAGGCAAAGTTGTGAATATGTGTGTCTGTTCAAAATGTTTAGCGTACTTCCCGACATGCAACAAACTGCAAATTTGCCATGTGGGTACTTTTCAGACAGTACACCATGCACAAATTATAAAAATACACTTTCGGTTTTTTTTGGGGGGGGGGAGCTCAATAATGCATATTTTATTTGCACTGCAAGTGAGCTATGACGTCAAATCTGTCACGTGACTCGCGCATGTGGAAGTGTAACGCATTGTAGTGTAGCGGTTAGCGCTACGCCGCGCTACGAACACGGCGACCCGAGTTCGATTCCCGCTCACGGCCACCACCGGTGACGATTATTTTAACCGCTCCTGGGCCTCCCCTAGATCGACTCAGCCTCAAACGAGTAACTGCGCTGTTGTGTGAACGTCGCCACTGGGGAGACAAAGGCGGCGGGCGTGGTGAATCCAAGTCCCGGGCGAAGCCGGGTAGTAAAGCTAGTTCTTATTCTCTAGACTGTATTTTGCAATGTATCTCAATTTCTCACTTTGTCCTCTGTTTCTCTATTTATTCATCTATTCTCTATTCATCTATTCCTTTGTCCCCTCCCTCACTCTCTATTCCTCTTCTCCCTCCACTGTATCTCACCCACTAACCTCCCCCTATCTGTCTCTTTCACCACTCGCCCTCGCTCTTCCTTATTCCCACCTCTGCCTTTCCCATCACAATCTCTCTCTCTTGCCTCTTCCTAGTCCCCTCTCTCTCCCACTGCTTTGTCACTTTCCCTCGCTCTCCTCTTTCCGTTTTGCTCTCTTTCCTCTGTTTTGTGCGCTGTCATTCTCTCCTCGCCCCTCTCCATCCCTTCCTCCCGTGCGGTTGATGTCATCACACGTACGTGCGCGGTAACATCACCACCGCTCACTCGCATATGAAAGTGCAGCACCCAACCAGACTGGAATCCACCCAGGTCATCCAGTGAGAAAACGTTATATTCTCTCGCGGAGAATGACTTCACGTGGATAATCCCTTGATGGAACATTTCCATGATAGAGGTTTTTTTGGTGAGATCGTATAAATATGGAAATGTGTCGTTAAAACCCGCCACCACCCGACACAGCCAACTAGTCAGGGTTGTCACGTAAACACAACGTGCCAATTTGTCACTGGTACAGCCTCGAAATAAGGAGCGAAACAGGTGGACTTCTCCACAAATCTGGCTGTCCGCCTGATGAAGCTGGTTGTGATTACTGGCGAAACGTCGTACTCAGATTGTGAATGCTGTGGCTTGGCTCTCCAACACACCGGTGTGATGTACTAGAGACGAATTGGCACGTTCTTTTTCCATGACAATCCTTACTAGTTGGCTGTGTCGGGTGGTGGCAGGTTTAACGACACATTTATATAGTTACGCAATTTAACACAAAAACCTCTACAGCGGTACCCCGGAGATCAAACTTAATTTGTTCCAGAAGGCCATTCGAACACCGATTTGTTCGAACACCAAATTAATTTTCCCCATAAGAATGAATGTAAATGACATTAATTGGTTCCACACACAAGAAATCTCTCATTGTAAAGCATTTTTACACGAAGTTTACAGTAATTACATGCATAAAATCATACAAAAAAAAACAAGAAACAATAAATAAATGGAATAAATGAATAAATGAAATGAATGGACATTGAACTTCACTTTACCTGTAGTAAGGAGAGTTGATGGCCTGAGTGGAAGGTGGTGAGGAGGGGGTGGTGGTGTTATTGTTTGGAAGGGGAGTCTCCTTTGTCTGGGCAAGCATCATGCACGCTGGCCATACACGTCTCAGCCGTGTACAGGTTCTTTCAAGTCGCGATTGCCCCGTTCAAGTCGCGATTGCCCCGTTCGACCTCCGAATTTCGCTCGGTTTCCGGGGCAAAAAATGTTCGGCAATATCGTTCGAAAACCGATTTGTTCGAGTTCCGGTGCGTTCGCTCTCCGAGGTTCTCCTGTATTATGGATGAGATTGGTTGCGAATGCCTACGAGTTAAACTGGAACATTTTCGTTTACAAGGGGTGTCCGTGTTGTCAAGTGACTCGTACATTGAAAAATTACGGTGACACTTGGAACGGACATTTTAAAATCTGCTACTTGTACATTACACATTTATACAATTTCAAATACGTTTGTTCAGCATCAGGAAGGGGAACAAGACAGCCAAAGGCATCGTGCGTGAACTTAACACCGCGATTAAACGCATAAATAAATGGTGCACACCGCCGGTTCATATAGAATTCTCTCTTCATAAAAAATCGCAATGTGATAGTGTGTTTTAATTAATTATTTAAAGTAAGTTGAGGCTGGTAGCGCATTCCAGGGTGTCCGAGAAATTGCTCCATATTGAAGCGGCTCTTTAACTGAATGAGAAGTGCGCCTGTTGGAGCCTTTTACTCTCGGGAAACTAAAATTGTTATGATTTTGAAAAGGAAAGAGTGCTCACTTGAACAAGACGAGACACTCCGACGGTCTTAAGTTCCGATTGATATACAGTTTGGTTACTCGGAATAGGATACTCTTTCATATTTCCCTCATGAAAATTTGGATTTGAAGTGAAATGTCCTTTTTGTTGCACGTGCGAATGTGGCCACCGTTATGGAACTCTCAGCTGTCATTAATAAATTTAAGGTGTGCGATAAACCAGCGCAACGTCAGGCTTTCACCTTGGACCTGCATAACTTGGCAAAACGCACGCAAGTGGAGTGGTGCTCGAGGGAGCTTTATAATACCCAAATTTCTGGTCCGAATTTATAATTTTTGTAACTTGTTAAATGGAACAGAAACTTTAATTGTACGTGTTTAATGTTCACGAAAGAATATCATACTCTTGGCACCTGCCTCACTTTTCCCGTTCATTTCGTTTGATTGAAATCGGTTTCTGCACAGAAATTCTCGGCCCACCCCATTACACTTTGAAGAGAGTGTACATTCGGCGCAGTACAATTTTGATTTGTAAAAGCATCCAAATGCAACCATGTCTCTCAAGCACGCTTACAAAATCAGCACCGTACTGTTCTGTCTGAGTGCGTCTCAAGCCTGGCCTACGAGAGGCTTTACTCTCGGGCGAGGGAATGGCAAAGTGCTGAGAGGAAAGAAAATAACACAATTAGCGTGATTGGATACGGTACGGTTCGAAGGAAGTTCAGCGTGTATGCGTACGTGCGCATGAGGATGATGCTTTGGGAGAAAAATGCAGTTGTGGGCAGTGGAAACTTGGAACGTCCTAGAAGCCTCGGGCTTGAAACGTGTCGAGGGAAAATGTGAACAATAGGGATGGCAGCAGTGGGGGAGAGGTAGGTTCACAGCTTCGGCGCTTGGCTATGTTCAGGAGATCCCAATTTTACAACCGCCCCCTCGCCCAAGCACACGCTCACCATCTTTCGAGGTGTTGTAAACGACGAACAGATTTCCCGTGGGGGGTACCAACTATCTTGTGCCGAAAGTGCCAAGCTCGCCAACTAACCCTTCGTGCGTTGGGAGGTAAGGCAGCTGCGAGGTATACTTTTGGAAAATGCTGCGGCTCATGTATACATAATTGGCGACGTGCCTTCCTCATTGCGGTTTCGGTACTCCCTTTTACGTTGGATTATAGCGGCCGCTCGGCCATCACACTGCGTCGCTTGTTATTGTCGCTACGCTTGCTTGTTACTCCCCAGGAAAGTCTCACCGAGCCCTCACTCTTTCTCAGGAGGGCCCTGCCATGTTACCGCAGGAGAGGGGTGGCAACGTTGCGACGAGTAATTCTCAATTGAGTCATTTGCAGCTGATTTATTTTTTTATCAGCGTTGGGATATTTGCCAATATTTGCCAATATCATTGGTCGGTCGCATTGTTCCGGTTTTCTCGAGCAATTGGAGGAAACCGCATTGCAGAATGAGGGGGGAGAGAATGGACAAACACCACTCAGAAAGGCGCCCCGAGCCTGGAACTGAACCCTTGCCCTGCGCGCCGCGAGGTTCGCTTTGCGGCGCCACGCAGCCCCGCCACACAGCCCCGCCACACAAGCGGCTTCAAAGCGTGTTTACGAGCAGCGGAGCGATTACGAGCACCCTTATTTTTTGCTGCTCCACAAACAAAGCAGCCCACCTGTTCCCAGCATCGGTGAGGAAGGAGGGCTTTGGCCGTAGCCCAGGTTGGTTGAAGCCAATTAAAATTTGTTTCGTGACTGGAGGGAGTTCTTGTCGTAATTAGTTGAGCGGCAAAGGCGCCACGCACATCCATCCGTCCGTGCGGCAGGCAGCCCGTGTGATGCGAGCCAGCTGTTACGTGTGCACAACTTTGCTCAATTATTTAACGGGAATTATTTAAATATTAGAATGCGCGCGAGATTTTTTTACGCCTCCACTCCGTGGCCAGTTGTTAATTATCAAATGTGGATGTTTTATTTATCTCGCCAACCTTGGAGCTCACTCTCGCGGCGAGCAATCTGTTAGAAATATTCCCAATTGTTGACCGTTTCGTGTAATATTTAGAATCGAAAATGTTGGCACCGTACATTGGGCGGCTGCGGCCAGTGTGTACGTTACTTACGGTTGAACTGGCCTTGGATTCCGTATCGGGATGGTACAATCAGTAGTATTTTGTGAGGAGTCAGCAGTGGCGGTAGATAACTGCCTGGTTCTTGCACTATGAATGTGGAATTTCCATCATGAGCTCAGGTCGGACACCCAATCCTGATTGGAGCAGGGGGCTTGCTCTCAGTCTTCCTCCAGCTGTCTCGCGTCAAAATCGATGATGGCTGAAGAGCAAATTGCATCTCGGTGGCGGATTGTCCCGCAATTTAAAAACAGGACACGCACCGGGAAGAACTTGCAACGTTTCGTACGATCCGAGCGCATGAGCATACGAGCAACTCCCTAATTAACATTTCAGTTTTCCCCAAAACTAACCTGATTAAAGATCTTCATCCTTTAGAAACCGACTGAACGATTCTAAGGGATCCCCTTTCAATTATGACTCAAACGTTGAGGTCTGGGAAGCGGTGCCTCTTATGCAAGGATTTTTTGGAGGACAATCTCCTCCTGTGTGTGTGTGTGTGTAACGTGTTTCAGGTGTTGGAGTTGGCCACCCAGAGGGTGACGACCTGAAGCCAATTGGTGGGTTTATTGGGCAAGCAACCCTTATAAGCTGGGTGCCCACTGCGGCAGTTGCTGGATGTGGCAAAGGTGAAAGAAACAATGACGCGGTGGAATTGATCTGCATCGGCTGCGATCCCCCCATGATCGTCAACTTGAGTGACTATGCGGGAGCAAAATATAGAAAAAAATGAAAATTTAAAACAAGCTGTTGTTAGTGAGTCATCAAATCAAGCTGTTATACTCCACGTACGACGCAAACTCATGGGTGTGTATCCTGTTAGGTCGTTAAACAAACAGCTATTTGCCTTATTATTTATAATGCAGCACTCTTAGTATAATCTCGTTCATGTTAATTAGCAAGACAGGGCACTTGCTCCCACTTGTCACTGTAATTATGGGTGAATTTTTAATTATTTTTTTTTAAAGTGGCCCACGCTAAAGGAACACATGTTTTTTTTATTAGCCTCTCTTGCGAATTGTGTCACAGGGTCTTTTAACATCCTCTTGGCAACATTTCCCTGCGTAATTTAATGGGTGGCTGTGGGAAGGTGACCTGTGAACTTCTATGCAGCCTGGCTTTTTGGTGAGCGTGCTTACTGCTGTGGGAAAAAGTGTTGTGTTATGAATCACAGCGTACTCTGGGGCGTAGCGTGTTGGCGTCTGTCTTCGTGTTACGTCCGGGTGTTTAAATCACGTCCTTTGTTGCAGTGTTTCTGCGCTGTGGAAGTTTGCGTTTGACATTCATGTCGTATTTTGCTCTTCCCTTTGATAACAAAGTTCAGAATCGGAGTCTTTATTGAGACTGCAGGAGGAATCCGATGAGCTGTGAAGCTCTTTGTCACGGATGCACAATATGGGCGGGTCGGCAAGTTAAAACAGCAGACAATACCAAAAAGCCTTAGGCGTGCAAAATAGAGGCAATGGTAAGAAGGTCTCGAAATATAAACAAATGTACTACTTATATTCTTAGCTCTTTCGGTAAAGTCACGTTGAAGGGAAACAATAAAATAATAAAATATATATAACAATAAAAATTATCACGACGTTTCGACCATAACACAAACGGTCGTCATCAGGTGTGTCGGTTTGCATAAATTTATTTCTTTTTAGACAGTGTATTTATTTATAAAAAAAACGTCAGCGCCACGCGCAGCGATTTGGCAGTTTATTTAGAAGGACTAGTCCATCTATGTTCTGAAAAGAGGAGGGAGACGAAAAATTAATGTATGCTGTCTGAAAGCCACTGTAAGCGTGAACAATCAATTAAGACCTGAAATGGTTAATCAAATCTTTCCAATGATTGCTAAGCCAGAATCCATCTTCTCGGTTGAAATTGTCTCTGTGCTTGTATATGTGGATAGCCTCATGAACGAATCTCTCATGGTAGCCAGATGGCTTACAAAGAACCTCTGTCTTGGAAAAGTCAATGTCATGTGAGCCTACTGAATTATAACAATGATCTGCCACGGCCGAGGTGTTGGTCCTACCGTGTTTAAGGTCTGCTTTGTGTTCACGAATGCGGTCCGAGACATGGCGTTTGGTTTCTCCAATGTAACTACTACCACAGAGGCAACTTATCTTCTTTGGTTCTTTCGGTAAAGTCACGTAGAATGAGAATAAAATAATAAATTGATAAAATAAAATAACACAATAATATTCTCACGACGTTTCGGCCACAACACAAGCGGCCTTCATCAGGTGAAGGGGACGAGACTGTCTGGAGGACAGCGCTGGAGTGAGAAAGCCACGCTGAGATCACGACCTTTAAGCTGTGTGAGAAGAAACAAAGCGCCTTGACAAAGGAATTAGCATATAATTTAGCATTGAAGAGGCAACTTAGTTTGTAGACACCAGGGTACTGTATGTCCGGAATCATATCTTTTACAGACGGAACCAGATCACGGATTTTATGTAATGCGTTGAAACGGACCTGGATCTTGTGTTTATTCAAGATTTTGGAGATCTTTTTTGTGATCCCCGCAATGTAGGGTAAAGTGATGGTTTTGAAAGGCTCCTCAAGAGGGTCCTTCTTCATGGTTTGAGTAATAGCTTTGCGGATTGTATAGTCGGAGTAACCATTAGCCTTAAGAGCTTGGTGTACGTGCTTGAGTTCACTGCCTATGTGTTCCTGGTCGGATATGCATTGGGCTCTATGATACAGAGTCTTGATGAGAGAGTTCTTCTGTGATGGATGGTGGTGGGAATCCGGTTTCAGATAAGCATCCGTATGGGTAGCTTTCCTGTAGACAGAGTGGCTCATTGAACCATCAGGTCTCTTTTTAATTAGGACATCCAAAAAAGGTAGCTTGCCATCTTTTTCGACTTCCATGGTAAATCTGATGGCTGGGTGTATGGAATTGATGTGGTCGAAGAATTGGTCTAGAGCAGGCCGGCCATGTGGTCCGATTCATCAAGATTGGGCAAGGCAGCAAAAACAATTATACCCTGAAACTCAACCCCCTGTCCTTATCATTGGAGATGAGTGACATACTTACTTGGGAGTCACCTGAAAAATGATTAGCCGATGGGTTTGGACAGTGTGTAATATTCGTCGAAGAATATCGGCCCCCCGAAGCTCGCGTTGCATGCATAAAATCAAGCGCGCAACAATCGACGTCTTTCAGCTCGTGCGATGCGATGCAACGAGTTCACACGACTCCTGCAGCCACTCGAGGCCGCAAACATTCACCGCGCCGTGTAAAGTAAAAGAAACAAGGTTCTTGGAATTCGATTGCGGCAATTCGTTGAGTCTCCGGGCAGATGAATCATTACTCCGCTACTGAATGGGTCTGTCCAGTGAATTGGGACTCCGAATGTCGTACAATAGTACCCCTCTTTAACAACCACCCCTTTTAGTGACTAATCATTTAACGACGGGCCTCCATAGAGCCCAATGTGTAGTGTATAGTAGTGTATAGTGTAGTGTATAGTCAGAGGATTTCTCCACAAATCTGCCTGTCGCCTGATGAAGCTAGTTGTAATCACTGGCGAAACGTCGTACGCAGATTGTAAATGTTTGTGGCTTTGCTCTCCAACACACCGGTGTGCTGTACTAGTGACGAATTGGCACGTTCTGTTGATGTCACAAACCTTACTAATTGGCTGTGTCGGGTGGTGGCGGGTTTAGCAACACATTTATATATTTATATGATCTAACCCAAAAAACCTGTATTATAGTCTAGTGTATAGGAGTATAGTGTATAGTACCCCTCTTAACGACCATCCCCTGTTTAATGACTAATCGCTTAACAACGGGCCTCCGTAGAGCCCAATGTGTTCGCTTACCAATCATTACCCTGTTAACGATGGGCTGTAGATTAAATATTAATTAATGCATTGATTCTTTTAATATTATGTGTTTATACTGTTGTTAGTATCTTTATGTATTAATATCCATTGTTTAAATATTAGAAAGTACTTTTTTGGGTGAAAAATGGTAACTTTCGATGCTATCGGAACTAATTATAAGCCTTTGACAGCTATTTCCTATACTCGCTTAACGACCAAATCACTTAATGACCGGTTTTGTGTAACTAATTACCGTCGTTAAGACGGGTTCTACTGTACAACTACTTCAGTAGGCCATTGACACCCACAGCAAGGTAGTGGAACCCTGCATAACCATATATTTACCAAAAGCAGATGAGTCGCAATCAGTAAACTAAACTAAACTTTTTTTTTTATTTTACCAGGTAAGGCCCCCACTGAGCTTATATAGCTCATTGTCAGAAGCGACCTGGCCACAAATGAAATCTCAACGAAGTGGCTTATCATGTAGAAACTTATTGCAGCCAAAAACTCTGAACACGTGAAATTGATTCTAATTGTGGAGGGAAAAAAACGGAGGATCCGGAGAAAAATCCACGTGACCACGGGGAGAACACACAATCTCCGAATATACAGACGTAAGGGTCGGGATCAAACTCATGTCTCCTGCAAACCAGGCGAGGTAGTCAGCATCTCGCCATCATGACACCCAGTAGACCTTTGGCACCCATAAACACTTGGGAGATGAGTAGCAACTCCTCCATGGCCTAGCAGTCGCCCACCGGCCACACCGTTACATCAGCTCCAATATAATTTAATAACATTAATAACGTTTATTATGTATATAGTACTTCTCGCGGCCAATCCTTATATCTGTAAACCAAACGGAACCATAAGTATCATAGAGTGCCGTTCATACAAATTGCATTTCACAGTCTTAAACTTGAACATAATTTATACCTATGTAGTGACATAGAAACGGTCACGTAGCAGCATAGCGCTGGCTGCTGGCAGGGAAGGGGATCTGCAGCTTGCAGCAGCTCTGACTGACAGCAGACCACGTGATAGACCAGAGAGGGATGTAGGGGAAAGGTTACGGAAGGGGCACATCGAGAACCCGTTAGTGGGTTCCAGAAGGGGCAGGGGGCGGAGCCAGGCCACGCTGACAGCATAAGAGGGGCTCCGGGAGGGGACCTCGGGGCTGTCGTTTGGAGTGGGATCCCCGTCGTCGTCGCTGTTGAAGATCGTCGCCGTCGTCGCAGTCGTCTTCACGTGATATTGCGCTGCTGGACGGAAGTTGGCTGTCTCGGTTCGGCACCACCGTCAGTGTCAGACGGCGTGTGTTGTGAATTGGCTAGCAACTAACGTAGAGTTGTGTATTAACGAGAGAGAGAAGAGTGTGTACCAGCATAAGGTGTGTATTATGCAAAGGGTGCTCGATTTAATAAAATAACTGCCTCCAAGAACTTGCTTCTCCAAGTCAGTCAATACACCTATATTAGTGGCTTTTGGCATATAGATCCTTGCAAAATGGTTTTATTTTTGTATTATCCGCGATTTTAAATTATCTGCAGCCATCCTCTCCGTCATTAGCGCGGATAATCTACTGTATATGCAAATAAGGAAAGTCTTGGCCTAGATATGGCAAGCTAGGGACCTTTTTCATGAAGTGGAGGCCAAAGTTCAGTGGATCTACAACTTAATCTTGACCTTCCATGTCGACCATCAACAGGTCAAGACACCTTGACATTAGGCTGCCAGATGGTATCTCATGAAGATACCCAAAGCTACTTGGGAGTTGAACCTGACAGGTGAATCACCTACCGCCCTCACCTGGAAACTCTCAAAGTGAAAGGGTCAGTCCTAGTGTCGTGCCGTAGATGGGCCGCACTTACCGCCAGTGGTAGACGGGGCCCATCTGCAAGGGTACCTCATACCACCAGGGGAGGGGCTGCAGTACCAGCCCAAGAGGGGAGGGGCTATTGGGGGCTCAGGACCCCAGACAGCTAAGCCCCTCGGCGCCCCAACGGGGGGGGGGGGGGGGGGGACCGCGGGGGTTATCTGATCCCACGCAGCCCCACCCCTCGATGGGCAAGGGGCATCAAAGGAGACCTCCCCAGCCGATTGGGACCAGTCGCAGCCGAAGAAACAAGACCAGCAGCCAGCTTAGGACCCTGGAACCCCTCGCCCCGCTGTCCTTGTAAGGGCCGGGACGCTGTGCGGGCCTGTGGTGGGACTCTGGGACTCCCGGCCCCACGCCCTTGTAAGGGCGAGGTCCGAGGGAGTCAGAGTCTAGACCCGCACCTTGGCTGGGTCGGGTCAGGGTAGCCTCCCCTAGGGTAATTATAGCGGAGGACCCGAGAGCGTAGCCAGTGTCACGGCACGCTAGAAGTGGGCTGTGTCCCTAGGCTGTAGCAGTGTATCAGGAGGACTGTTGGAGTGCTGTGTTGTAATAAAGAAGTTGCCTATACAAAGTGTCTCCGGAACCCATTACACGAGTATCCCTAATCCGTTACTGGCACAGGCATGTGTGCTTCGGACATCAGCACACACCTTGTCTATGCCCCAGCTGGCCACTGCGTCACCACTTGCTGTCAGTCACCACCCGCGTTTGCTGGAAAATCAACTGAACACCTCTGTGCGTGTTATCGGTGGCTCCCTAATGGCTACAGAGGTCCCAAATGTACCCATCTTGTCTGGTATATCCCTCCGCCACAGCTGAAGCGTGATACAATCACCCTGAAATACGCCTTGCGTGCCCTGGCAGATGAGAATGCCGTCTTGCATCAGATTCTTGGACCCATGGGCGTTTTGGCAGCCTGATGCACCGTTTTGGTTCGTGTCCCATCACCTCTACACGTGACTGCAGAGCTGCACAGCAAGCAGCCGCAATCCGCATCACTGAGGACTGTCCCTTACGACAGGTAGGAGGTGGAATGAGAAGACCGATTGGTTCTGGGTAAATTGGTGGTGATCATTTGGAGGAGACTTGGATATCAACCTTTGATAAGCAAATGCAGGACGAAGAACTCCCCAACAATATTGTGAAAAAAAAAGGCATTTTGACAATTAACATTCAACCTAAAATAGTCTAAGCAGACTAAATCCAGCGTTAGATGCTTATTATTTATTTAAACCGACCTTTTTAGACTACCTTCCAACCTTTTTAGACTACCTTCCAACCTTTAACCCCAAACGGTGGAGAAGGTGGACAGAATGTGAAGGTGGAGGGGCTGTACCCACGGAGACCTCTTGGCTCATGAATG
Source organism: Petromyzon marinus (assembly GCF_048934315.1). Lineage (NCBI taxonomy): Eukaryota > Metazoa > Chordata > Hyperoartia > Petromyzontiformes > Petromyzontidae > Petromyzon > Petromyzon marinus. The sequence continues at coordinate 1,758,610 of NC_133710.1, read as the reverse complement.
GTGGCGACACGGACTCCATGTCCGCAGCTCCTGGGCCAGAATTAGGCTGTTCCTGGCCCACTGAGACCAGTTGCTAATGGTTCTGAAAACGTAATCATCCCACTTTGAGGGATGGTGATAATGATGGGATGATTCAACCGCTAACCCTGGATCTAGAATCACGACTTTGCTTATTAACGAGTCCAGCACTCTATGTAGCGATATCCATCCAGAGCTTCTAATTAACTTTCGAACAAAATTAGGTTTAAATTTTGATTTAAAGCTTTCGTGACGGCAGTAATTCATATTCTTAGTTCTTTCGGTAAAGTCACGTTGAAGGGAAACAACAAAATAATAAAATATATATAAAACAATAAAAATTCTCACGACGTTTCGACCATAACACAAACGGTCGTCTTCAGGTGTGTTGGTTTGCATAAATTTATTTTAAAATGGCGCATTTATTTAGTTATTTAAAAAATGCTATCGCCACGCGCAGCGATTTGGCAGTTTATTTAGGACTAGTCCATCTATATTCTGAAAAGAGGAGGGGGGAGACGATTTTTTTTATATATATAATGTATGCTGTCTGAAAGCCACTGTAAGCGTGAACAATCAATTAAGACCTGAAATGGTTTATCAAATCTTTCCAATGATTGCTAAGATAGAATCCGAGAAGATGGATTCTGTCTTAGCAATCATTGGAAAGATTTGATAAACCATTTCAGGTCTTAATTGATTGTTCACGCTTACAGTGGCTTTCAGACAGCATACATTATAAAAAAAAATTCGTCTCCCCCCTCCTCTTTTCAGAATATAGATGGACTAGTCCTAAATAAACTGCCAAATCGCTGCGCATGGCGCTAACGTTTTTTTTATAAATAAATAAATGCACCGTTTAAAAATAAATTTATGCAAACCAACACACCTGAAGACGACCGTTTGTGTTATGGTCGAAACGTCGTGAGAATTTTTATTGTTTTATATATATTTTATTATTTTGTTGTTTCCCTTCAACGTGACTTTACCGAAAGAACTAAGAATAAAAATTAGGTTTGCGAATTGAAAATGTTCACGTGTGCGCAAAGCTGCTACCAGCATTATCTATCGCAACAATTTGTGGAGGCAATTGAATATTAATTTTTTTAAGTGAAAGCCATTAATTAGGGGAAATTGAAGACCCCTAGATCTTTGATGGACTTGTGCATGTGGAGACAACACGGCACCACATTATCAGATTCCAGCAGAGGCTGTCAGAACCTCTGCGTGGGCCAGACAAACAAAACAGACCTGTCATTAACCGCACACTTCACAGGCATCCAAATCAACGTTGATGGAGTCTTGGTGAGAGAGAGAGACCAATGGGACATCGTGTCTTCAGAGCCACCCAGGATCTGTTCAAGGGCATCCGCCGATTGAGTTGAACCTCCGAATCAGAGTATTTATCCTGCAGAAATCCGATGAGCTGTGAAGCTCTTTTTCACATATGTCCAATAGGGATGGGTCAGACAGTTATAACAACAAACAATTCATTAAAAAAACGATAACGGTGATAGGTATAGGAAAGGTTAACAAATCACACAAAACTGCCCTTCCCCCCCCCCAGGTTACGGATGTTTGTTGAACTTTCACACCGTACGTTGCCATATGGTTATTTTTCAAAAGCGACCTGGCCGCAAATGATATCTCGACGAAGTGGCTCATCACGTGGAAATTCACAGCACCCAAATACTCTAAGCGCGTGATGTTGATTCCAAATGCGGGGGATGGGGGGGGGGTGAACTCGGAGGACCCGGAGAACCTGGAAGGCCTAGCTGCGCCGTAACTCCCCGACTACTCGCCTGGGTGCACCGAGATAACACGTGTTATGTAAATATATAAAACGTGTGTAATATATATGACTCCTTTGGTCCGCACATCTTCAGAAACCCGCAACTTCCTGACAATTGCAGCAACATTTTTATATCCAAACGGCAGTTGAACACATCGGTGATGCTGTATAAGGAGAAGCAGGAGGGACAATGAATTATTATCAAAGTGAGAAAGTTAGCCAGGAAGTGAGGGCGTTTTCTTTTGTGACATTGATAAAAGGCTTCACGAAGTAGGAATTTAAGTCTTTTTTTTTAAACTACAGTGCAGCAGACACAGGGATAGCATTCAGGCCGAGCGAATCTGACTGTCGTAGGCACAGGAAAAAAAATAAACATCTACGTATGGACTATCAGAGGAGTGATTTCTTCATGTTTTGGTGGGCAGGGAGAAGGGGTTCTTGACCCTCGACGCAGCAGAGGAGAGGGAGCGACCGCCCGTTTCAGCAGAGTTTGACTGGATATGTGAACGGTGTTTTTTCCGCTGAGGCAGAGAACAAATTGTGAGGCGGTGTGCGAGAAGAGAATGGGTCGGTTGGAGTGAGCCCGGCGGAAGATCCTAACGGCATCACCGTTTGGGGCAGCTCCTTAACCACATAGGACAGATTTCGATTTAAAGCTTTCGTAACCACATAGGACAAGTGAGACTCCAGTTGCTGGTGTTGAAGAGAAAAAGCCAACTTCTGTGTCAAGAGTGCCAATCATAGCACCACCAGTTTGCATTTTCTCTTCATGAATGTTTTTACCGTAACTATCAATCATGGCTCGCAACAGGGAAGGCCCGTCAGGGTGCTGGATAAATGCCATTTTTAAATCCCGCATCTGTCGAATTTAAAAGTTCAGCGTTTTAATGTGCTGCGCATTGCTTAGCCGGCTTTAAATTATAAATTAAATATCACATTGCTAGACAGTGTTGGAGAGACTCACGTTGCAAGTAATACATTATCAATAAATAACCCAAAACTTCATCATATGACTCCCAAAATGCACAATACGAAATTGCGTTACTTCTATCGATCAGATACTGATGGATTAAAGTTCAAGCGTAACCTTCCTATCCATGATTGAGGTTTTTTTGGTTCGATCGCGTGAATATGAATGTGTCGTTAAACCTGCCACCACCCGACACAGCCAATTAGTAAAGTTTGTCACGTTAACAGAACATGCCAATTCGTTACTAGTACAGCACACTGGTGTGTTGGAAAGCAAATCCACAACTTTTACAATCTGAGTGCGACGTTTTGCCAGTTATCACAACTAGCATCAGCAGGCGGACAGACAGATTTGTGGAGAAATCCTCCTGTTTCGTTCCTTATTTAGAGGGATAGATGTGATGACGTCACTTGTGAGCCCTTAACGTATGAAGATGGGGGGGGGATTAATGATGCATATGAATTACAATGGGTATCTATTGCCGGTTTAGGTTATTTATATGGTAATCAACGTACATTATGCATGCACATTGCTCTTGTACCTCCTGTTGTTTGTGTGCACTAAAATAGCAGTACCTGTTCTTGTCTGCGTAATCCCCATTGACATATGGTAGGTAACCTGTATAGGCATGCATTTAAACAATGTATTATGCAGTCACACCATCACCCCACACAGAAATCCTCTCATCCAGACGCTCATAAATCAGACTAAGAAAGCGTTGGATGGTGATGGTCTGTGAAGTGACATTAAACATGTTAAAGCAACACTGCAATTGAACGGTTACAATTATGCACAAATCAACAGGGCAAACCCAAATCAAATAACACGATAGTTGAAACTGACAAAGTACTTAAAACCATTAAAATTCCGTACATAGCAGAAGTAACATAAACTTGCCAGATTTGTGGAGAAATCCTCCTGTTTCGATCCATAAATAGAGGGATAGATGTAATGACGGCACTGGTGAGCCCTTGACTTGCGAAGGCTGTTGCGTCACTGGGAGTGGACAGCGCCGTGCAGAGTGGTTGGCCTCATGGCCCTTTGAGATGCAATGCAGGTCTCAAAATGCACAATGGGAACATCGTGAAAACAAAATCGCTCTTATTTACGGAGATGTTCGAGATGCTCACGTACTTTCCACGTGAATATATTGTTTGAGTTTCAGAAGACCCAACTCTGGCATACTTTCTGCAATTAGTAAATGGCCATGCTGTGCCTTTGTGAGAAGTTGTTTTTGCTTCGCCGAGATGAATTTCGCTGGCAAGCTGCTTTGCAAGCTGCACAGGGAGTCAAATAAGTCGCGTGCGTCGACTCCTGTGCATAAGAATGAATCTGTTTCAATTCGTGTGCTTATGGTAATGAGCTAACATGACTCCCGCAGCCCGTGGCCACTGCAACCACCACCGTGTTACAAAGAAATACATTTTTGAATTTCAAACGCTTCCGTGAATCTGTATATTCATCAAGTCATCGAGGGGATGGATGGATTGTCTTACCCAGGGGATCGAGTTGAGCTTTCGATTTTCTTGGGACTGAGGTTCAGAAAATATTTCAACAGTGGGGAAGTGGGAGAGGGGAGGATGGAGTGCATGGTTTTGAGGGGGCCCCAAAAAATATTCCAGGAGAAATGAAGCCCTGTGGTTATACCCCCTTGTGAGAATGCAGCTTTCACACTTTCAAGTGAGCCATTCCCCGACAGCAGAACCATTGTTTACTTTCGCCAGAACACAGTAGGTACCGATCAATAATCCTGGAGGGATGGCAGGCCGAGCAGAGCCTCTATTGAGATTTAATAACCTGCCAATTACGAGCCGAGCGCTTTGAAATCGATAGCGGATTCATTAATAAGAGGCGCGCCCAAGCTTTTTATTTGAGCTTTATTTACAATTCAATTCAATGTCAACTTGTGTGACACCTAAATCCCACTGCAACTCAAGACACTTTCATGAAACTTGGCTTGAAACCATAGTGCAGTCGGAGTAAAATCAACAGTTGTAATCTGGAAAAAAAGTCAAAAGTTTCTCTCCCTATTCAAATGAGCTCGGCGTGCGCCCCACATCCCGGAGGGCATGACCTCGTGGTGTAAATTCCACATTTTCATTGTGGTGGCAGTCGGCCACTGCACACGTGAAGCTGTTGACTTCCAACACCGCAGTACCCATTAATAAAAAGCCGAAGGTGAACTTGTGTTTACCTCCGGCCAGGATATCGAACCGATTATTATGACCCCAGTTGCTGAGACCATGCAGCTTGATCGAGTATTGACGTAAAAATAGTTGACGACGCCGATGATTGTGATGACGACAATGATTGTGATGATGACGATGATTGTGATGACGACAATGCTTATGACGATGATTATGATGGTGGTGGTTGGGGATTGTTAACGACCCTCCCTCTGCCCTCTGTCAGCTGTTTGGTCGTGTCTCGCCGTTGTGTCCCCCCCTTCCTCCGTAGATTTTCGTCGCGGCGTTTTCCATCTACACGGGCGCGGCTTCGCGCCTCATCTACGGCTACGACAGCTACGGCAATCTGTGCGGAACCAAAAACACCCCGATCCAGAACTTCCCCATGTCCGGCCAGGACATGCGGGAAAAACCGTAAGTGAATGTTGTTGTAAAAAATAATGCATAATATAAAAATCACACAGAGAAATGGTTCATTTTTAGTGGTTTAAAAAATATATATTACTTAATTTTTTGTAGCTGATGACATTTTTTACAAACACTCCGTCTCTGTGGGGCATCTTTAAATCATTCAACTGCAGGCTATTATAAATAACTCCCTGAAAGCAAAATGGAATGAATGTGCATTTGCACGTCGTGTACAGGAATACTAATGCTTCGCGTACAGATGCACATCCTGAATTATTTTTAAAGTGTGCTAGATCATTAAAGGTTAGGAACATATTGTATTGCAGCGCGTGAACTTTCATTTTCAGATTTAATCGGGCACACAAACCCTGAATGCTATATTCAACCGTGGCGCTAATTTTTACATTTACGGAAGAGTTTTGTTGATTAAAAAAATGAGAAAGTCTCAGCTGGAGTTTTTATGTGTGTGTACTAGCGTAGTCAACTCATGGCACCTGGGTCTGTCCTGTGACCTGTCAGCGGGCGTTGAGCACTTCACGTGGCCTTAAAGTGCAAATAGCCTGCCACAAGCGCCGTGGTGACGTCAACGCCACTTATTGGCGAATGGCGGTTGTTGTTTAATGCGGTGTAGCGGTTAGCATGCTCTATTACGAACCTTACGACTTGAGATCGATTCCTGCTCACAGCCAACACCAGCAACAATTATCTGAACCGGTCCTGGGCCTCCCCTAGGTCGACTCAGTCTCAAATGAGTCCCTGGTGCGATGTGTAAACATCGCCACTCGGAGACAAAGGCGGCCGGGCGTGGTGTTGGCCACCCACCCCTTCGTGTGCCGTGCCGGCCTTTATAGGTGCTCGCTAACAGCACTTGCTCCCACAGTCTGTTAAGGCTACACGGGGGATCTTTTTTGGTGAGTGTTATATCGTCTTCTGCAGAGTGTGGCCTGTGAAATAAAAGATGTTTGGATTGTCTGACTTTACAAGTGAGAAGTCGTCCCGGGACAATGTGGGGCCCCAAAATTGCGCTGTAGCAGAGCATATTAAAATGCTCATTAAGTATACAAAATTTGGCAGGCTTACAGGTAACAAAATATAAACAAAAAATCTTAAATACGTTAGTGCTTTGTTGGAGTTGAAACAAACTTTTCCATCGGTTTGTTATCTGTCCATACGTGATGAAGGTAACACCGGGGGGAAGAGCGAATTAATCTCAACAGGATGTTATTAGTTAGAGGTTGACATGACCCAAAAAACCAGTTGGGTACTTTTTCTCTTTAATATCAAAGCAACATCATTTCACGGCAATTCGACAGGTGAGATTAATTTCAATATAATCGCTCATTTCACCTCCAAAAAAATCTCAGCTCCTCATTCCAAGATGAATTGCCACCACCAATGTGGTGTTTTTTTACCACTACTCCCATTCCACGCACTGGTGGACTCCCTGTAGACTCACGTGGAGCAGGTCCCACAATGCACCGCACGGTGTAGGAGTCGCTCTCCCACCTTACGAGTGGATTTATTATCGATTGTTGCGTTTGGGCACGTCATGATCTGGCCAAATTTGTGTCAAAAGACCCTCCCACCACCCGACAGCTAAACAGAGGAAATTGTCACGTGTACAATAAAGGACACCACGGTGTATATGAGATGTTAACTACCTCGCCTGTTATACAGGAGGTCGTGGGTTCAATCCCGATCCTGATGCCTGTATATTTTTTTAAGTTTGAATGTTCTCCCAGTCGTCTCGTGGATTTCTTAAGGGTCTTCCTGTTTTTCCCTCCATATTTTGAATCAACGTGCGTTTAGAGTATTTGGCTGCTATAAATTTCACCATCATGAGCCACTTCGTTTAACTATAATTTGTGATAGCCATATCACTTCTGAAAAAGCTATATAGCTCAGTGGGCATTACCTGGTAAAATAAAAACAGGGTAATAGTTTTTAATAGTTTTAGATTTTGATGTACCGATGGTTCAGCTCGCCAATTAAATTGAAGAATGATTGTCATAACCAAATGTATTAAATAGATATGATGCTTCGCTTGAAACTGCATCAAGCATATTCAGGAAAATGCAGGGAGCTCGAATTAAATAAGGAAGTCAGAATAACTTTCACCTGACCCAACTTCTTAAATATATGTCACGACATCATAGCAACCACTAAATAGATTTAAACTAGATATTAGCCACTACTAAATAATTAATTGCAATTTATTAACATTTATCTGGGCCAGTGACGATTTTTTTTTACAATTTGTTCTAACCTTATATGAATGATTCATTATAACTACTCGTGAATCCATTAGCCTGTTACAGTTGTGGGGACTCTAAAGTGAGACGGAGTTGGCGTGGCTGTGGGTGAGCGTCGTGGTTGTGGGCGAGTGTCGTGGCTGTGAGATCAGCGTCGAGGCTGTGAGGTCAGCGTCGTGGTTGTAAGAGTCGTGGCTGTGAGGTCGGCGTCGTGGTTGTGAGTAAGTGTCGTGGTTGTGGGTCAGCGTCGAGGCTGTGAGGTCAGCGTCGAGGCTGTGACACATCCTCGGTATCCCGACTACAAATAAATGTATTTTGTGCGGTGCATCTGCCTTGACCTGGTGAAACAAAGGGCCCCGAGGTGAGCGTTTGGCCGGCGTGCATTGCAGGTTCGTATTCTTCCTGGATGCGTGCAACCTGGACCCAGTGAAGCTCAAGTTCCGCTCCATGTCGCTGTGCGTATCCCAGTGCCCCGAGCGGCAGCTCTCCACCATGCAGGACGTGCGACACTTTGCCGACAACAACAGTGAGTCCCTCGCGCCATTGGCTGCATCGATCGCCTTGTCACATGGTTCCTCCTTTCCGGCAGTCCGGGACTGGCCGGAGGGCAGCAGTCCGTAGGGAAAATTCCTGGGTGGGGGCCCCGGTCCATTCCGAGGGCCAGTGGGCGAGTCTGTGTAGTGAAATATCAAATGTGATTAGAGTAAAAGAATATATATCTTTTTCTTTTATCACCTCGAGTGCGTTACGCTTCATTGTTCATTTACGCCCCTCCATTTGTGTTTTTGTGACCCGGCCCAAATGGGCCAATAGGATCGCACGGCAAAATCGCGCTCGTACGTCGCATCACAAATCTAACTAAATATACAGTGTGTCGCACAACCCATTTAAAAAAAAAAGATTTCCAATAGCCCAAATTTTGTGCCGGGGTGTTTACAAATGCCTGGGCCGATTTTTAGTCCCAGTCCGTCACTGCTTTCCGGTACGTGCGGCAGCGGTGGTGGCGTTGCACGTGGCCTGTAATGCAGCACCGTGGAGGCAGCGAGGATTGTTGGTTCGCTAACATGTTGCGAAGGCCTCCTTGCGGTGGGTGTCGAGGTGCCATACCCTGGCTTGCCAGGAGAAGGCAAAGTGGGGGACTAATATAATCTGTTCCATATTTGTGGGGTCGTGTTGCCCCTTTTGCACACTTGCGTTTTTCTCCGGATGAAAACATCTTAATATATAGAGGACTGCAGAGCTCGGGAAATTGTTGGCGCCGGCTTATCACCCGGCTGTCTTCCAAGCCTGTCTCTGGTTCTTCCAATGAGCCGTTCCGGAGCAGCCCCGAGCCAGCCCTGTGCCGCTTTTCCACTGCAGAATCCGAGCCGTGCCGCTGACGTGACGCGCGACGAACGTGTGGCATCGGCGTCACACGTCAAGGTTTCCTGCTTGGAACCCGAGCCAGAGTCAGGTTTCCATGCGAGGCCAGAGTTTAACGGATTGGTTCTGGCTCGGCTCTGCAAAGGAGCCAGTGGAAAACCGCACGTACCGTGAGTGTCCTGCACTCGCCTGGCTCGGGTGTGCCAGTGGAAAAAATGGTTCCATGATTGCTGGTTGTATTGTCTAGCCTGGACTGGCTATTTGTTAATTAAAGGTTTCTGCTAATGTAGCCACCGCTGCCGATAACAGTCTGTTATTTTCGTGGTGTTCGGGCTCAAATTTGCGGTGGTGAGGTCATGGGTTCAATCACCACCCTGACGCCTGTTGTATATTTGGAGTTTGCGTGTTCCCGCCGAGTCTTCCGTTTTTTCCCTCCGCATTTAGAATCGACACGCGTTTCCAGTATTTGGCTGCTATAAATTTCCACGTGATGAGCCTCTTCGTTGAGCTATCATTTGTGATGTGCCAGGTCGCGTCTGAAAAATAGCTGTATAGCTCGGTGGGCCTTACCTGGAAAAAATAAAAAAATAGTAAAAAATGAAATAGTTTCAACTTGCTTAAATTTTAAGATGTGAGCTCGGTGACAGGAGGGCAATGGCGTAAGAGGCCATCGAAGGTCTTGGCAGCACCAGTCTGAGTTCTCGATCTAGGTATGGTCTGCAGGCAATCGGAGGTTCGCCTCGGGTTTCTGGGATTTTTTTTTTCACGGGTGGAGAATGGCCGGTTTAAATCCTGAGCTGATTTTGATTTAAGAGCTTCGTAGATGAAGACCGCCCAGTGAAGGTCTCTACGTAACTGAAGCGAGCTGGGATTAGCTTCGTAGAGTAAAGCTCACGGTGATGAGTTCTCAAGGGGCCATCTAAGGTGATCCTTGGAGCTGAATGATGAAGAGGATTTTAGTTGAAATTCTGGCTGGGAGTTGACTGAGCCTATCAACCCTCTCCGGTGGGAACGGCGGGGTCAATAACTCAAGTACCACATTGTGAGAAGACTCGGCCCCTGCCAAAGTAATGTGGAATTTCTACCACTGGCTCAGGGCTGTAAACATGAGATGAGCAATGCTTAGATTGAAAACTAATTTCTTTAGAACTGATTATTGTGTTTGGTTTCTTGTCCCCCCCGCACCTCCGATGACCACGGTTGGCTTACGTACGGTGCGGAAGAAGTTCAATGTACACACACACACGTACACACAGTGTCGATGCGAGGAAGCAGAGGGAGGAGTGGCTCTTGAGCAACTTCTAAATTTGAACAGAGATTGGCTGCTACACATTAAAAATAACACATCGAGAGAGTGGGGTGGAGTCCCAGAAAACGTAATGTATTTTCAACATACAGTACATGCATTCACTTTGAGAATGAAATCACTTTGACTTTAGACTTTTGAATGGTTTTAAAAGTAGGTGCAAAGATGACAATTTCCCTCCGTTCACACGCACGCACGCACGCCGTGACCCATTATGGGCACGACACACGCAGTGCGACATTACGGCGCGGCAGAAAGGGGCTCATGGGGCTGTCATGACATTTTGTTGAACAAGAATCATTAATAATGGCACTTCACTGAACGGACGGAGAGATCTCAGAAATTAACCTCGCGCCTAAATGCGTGTGATATAACTGTTTGGGATTATATACATGTGTTTTGTCAGTCCGTGTTTAGAGTTTGACAAAAAGTGGTATATCCATTATTTTTTTTTTGGCTTGCACCAAGTCATCCCTCTGTCGTATGCATGTTTGTTCAACTCCTTTTGCACTGTACGTAGCCAACCGTGCTAATTGCAGGACCACAAACTAAACACAATAAAAGCAGTTCTCGAGAAATTAGTTTTAAAATTGCATCGCTTCAGTGGCTTCTTAATATCCAGACGGGCTGCAGACGCGCGCATGAAAGCGCGCGATGCGGTGACCGTCTTTGTTAGCCAAAAGCCGCCGCTACGAGGATAAACCGGAGTTCTAGTGATGGTTTATGCTTCTTGACGAGACCAGCAAGGTATTGTTACTTGCCATAGGTCAAAGCAACTCGAAGGCAAACGCAGTGTGGAAGTGTCTGATTACTCAATGCAGTCGGTGGACCGAGACGGCCTTTTTTGTATTTGACGGGGAAAGTTTTAAGACGGTATTCGGGGGTTGTGCGTGTCTCGCTTTCTGTTTGCGAGCGACTGTCTTCCGAAGGCCATGAGCCACAAGGGCAATTTTTAGGGGCAATGGTTGCCGGCAACCAAAAGGCACGATAACCACGAGGGACTGTTGCAAGTTGGCGGCAACGAGCCAACTGGTCGTTCAGTCATTGCGTTGTTGCCAGTCACTCGGCAAATAATTTGCTTCCCTAAGAAGAAATCTGTAGAGTCGTAAACGTGTGGCAATGATTACTGGTCACTGCCGGCCCTAAAATTGGCCCAAATGGATAAAACTATAAACTGTAAACTATTGTTTATTTTACCAGGTAAAGCCCACTGAGCTGTATAGTTATTTTTTAGAAGCAACCTGGCCACAAATGATAGCTGAACGACGTGGCTTATCACGTGTGGAAATTTATAGCATCCAAATGAATATGGAGGGAAAAACCGGTGGAACCGGAGAAAAATCCACGCAACCACGGCGAAATAGACACGCAAACTCCAAATATACAGGCGTCAGGGTCGGGATCGAATCCGCGACCTCCTGTATACCATGCGAGGTAGTTAACATCTCATCCATCCTGGTGCCCCAAAATCACGGCCCTTGCTATGAAGCCTCCACGCTCCCACTTGCAGTCCCATTGTAAAACATTGCAGCGTAGTATCCATCCACAGTGCTACACATATCTCAAGAATAGCAAACACATTGTTGAACAAATGTTTTGTAAAAACATCAGAATCAGAATCTTTATTGATCCCGGAGAAATTCGATTAGCTATAAAGCCCTTTTTTATTTTTACAGTTTCAGTTTTCATTTTTATGTATTAGGTATAGCCCTGTGAGCCATGCGGCTCTTGACTCGGGTGCAACCGCAACAAACAAAAACATGAACAAAGAACATCTTAAAGTGACTACGTGCAACAGAAAAATCCAGGAAAAAACATCAAAGTCTTCCAGAAAAAAAGCACCGTACATCAACGCTGTGTGCAAAAATCCCAGTGGGATGCAAGTCAAAAATAACAACCGTAAGACAACACAGATGTCCAGTCGGGGCTGGTCAGAAAGTTACAGCAACAAACAAAGCACAAACACCATTGGAGTGCAAATCATAGGAAAGGAAAGCAAGTCACTACGAATACATGCATAAAATAGATAAAGTGTGAAAGTTTGTAGATGTAGACATTTCAACGGCGTGTGTGTCCACTGCAGACCCGCGGACTCGCTGTGCTTGCACCAGCACCGCATGCATTGGGCATGAGTTGGACGGATACTCTCGTGAGTAGTGCAGTATCTTTAGTGGTCTAGCACAGGGGTCGGCGACCTCCGACTCTGGCGTTGCGTGCGGCTCTCTTTTAGGACTCCATTGCTTCTCTCCCCCCCCCCCCCCCACTGGCTCAGCCAGTGAACATGGCAGTCCAGTTAACCATGGAATTCCAGTTCACCATGGAAGTCCAGTTTACCATAGAATTCCAGTTTACCATGGAATCCCAGTTCACCATGGAATCCCAGTTCACCATGGCAGTCCAGTTCACCATAGGAGTCCAGTTTACCATGGAATTGCAGTTCACCATGGAATTCCAGTTCACCATGGCAGTCCACGTCACCATGGAAGTCCAGTTCACCATGGCAGTCCAGTTCACCATGGAAGTCCAATTTACCATGGGCAGGGTGGTCGGCAACCTCCGTCTCTTGGAGTCGCGTGCGTCTCTTGAAAGACAGCCTCGTGACGTTATTTATTATGGACCACGCCGTCTCGTAATCACCGGAGTGCATTGCGGCTCTTGAAATATCAAGGGGTTTCTTTGTTTGTTATCGTATTCGAAAAAAAATGTCTCGTTGTTTTCGTTGCTGATCCCCGATCTAGCATCGGCTCATGTTACATTGCATTAAACGAAAAAAGTCGTTTTCTTTATTGAGTTAACATTTGTGGATGTGCTCTTGCCCTCCTCCACTGCTAGCCCTCCCTTCGCCGGCATCTTTGTCGGATGGAAAGAATCGTCGTTTGTCTTGAGTCGCGCTATTTTTATCGTGCACAGAGGCCCACGGCCCGTGCCCACGGGCGGTCTGGCTCTCGAAGCCGTGTTATTCTGCATCCATCAGTAGCCGCGAGATTAGTGGTGGGGGGGGTCCCTTTTTGAAGCTGGGGACTGATCAAAAGCTTTGTTGTTTTTCCTGCCTCAGCGTTGGGACATGATTTGGCTGATTTAGCCCAATCGCGACTGTCTCTCATCGGCAGAGGGGAAAGACATGACCGCCCGATTGTGATCCTGGCGGTATTCATTTAATCACCGCTCAAGCATCAGTCGGCTATGAGTTCTGTTTGACCCCCAGGGTCTTGTTAGAGGCCTCACAGGCAGGTTTCCTGGCTCCCAACTGCAGGACCCCCTTGACTGTTTAAGAATAAAAATGAAATTCAAATCAAAAGCACATAATTATTCCGTTAATGCCCCAAGTGATGCACGGCATTGCGAGTGGATGTTATCTTGATTGTTTACAAAAATGGAAGCGAAAGCGGCGTTGGCACGTGATGCAACGGAGTCGTAACGCGAGCGTTAAGAACACCCTTCAGCTGGCCAATTCTGTGCTTAAGGTGGCGTGTGTGTTGAAAGTGTTTTTTTTCTCGCGTGTGATTTATTATTCGCAGGTTCTAGCCTCTGCGATTACTCGGTGAAGCCTGCCGATTACAAAGACATCCTCGCGGGGAGCACTTGTCCCAAGCTGCCGGTGCCAGCCAGGTATTGAGTCCACCATGATGCAATCACCACGCCTGTTCATCGTGCTTCACAGCCGTGCCGAATGGCAATTAAAACTGAATCTCTTTTTATTTTACCAGGTAAGGCCCATTGAGCTTTTCAGACTTTTTTCACAAGCAACCTGGCCACAAATGATAGCTCAACGAAGTGGCTCATGTGGAAATTTATAGCAGCCAAATACTCTAAGCGCATGTTTCTAAATGTGGAGGGGAAAAACCGGAGGACCCGGAGAAAAATCCACACGACTGCGGGGAGAGAGAGACGCACAGCAAACTCCAAATATACGGCAGGCGTCGGGGTCGGGATTGAACCCGCGACCTCCTGTATACCAGGCGACGGAGTTAACATCTCATTATAGATTTACGAAGAAAAGAAGGTCAGGGCGTGTGTGGGTGCGGCTCTTCACTATGTCATATATTCCACTGAGCCCGTGATTAAAATTGCACGTTCCCATAACTGGGGCCAGTCTGCACGTAGGACACCCCCACTGTTGACCTCCTACGAGGTTGTCAACCTTCGTATTGACCTCAGTGATGATGGGGCTCAATTTAAACATGACGGTAGAATGCATGGGCATGTAGACATTTTTGTCTACACTTTTAAGTGGTAGTTCTATTTGTGCTGCTGTAGATATTTCAGATCACTTTGGTTGCGGTGGCTTCACTCCCATTCGGAGAGGTTGACAGGTCATATGCTGGTTTGGGGTTTGGGGTTCCTTCCGCGGTTGTTAGATGTCAGCAGCAGATGTGCTTTGGAAAGACTGGCTCTCTCCCCCCCCCCACAATACGTGTTTGAAATTTTCAACGCTGGCTCAGGGCTGCCAACAGTGATGAGCCCTGCTCTCTTGCTTCATTGATTTAAGATTATTGTACAGCTGGAGCATTTAGCTTATTTAAGTTGCTTAATCGATTACATGATCACAATTGATTGCTTTCATTGTGATCGATTATTACTCGAGCCCTTGAACAAAAAATGGCAGGCACCCCCGACATACTTGCCTTGCGAAGGCATGAAACCCACCTTGTACAAGCCACGCCAAGTGTGACGTGGCCCTGCCAATTACCGCCCATCCAGCGGCACACTTGGGAACAGGTAAGACTTGATTTTGTTTCTTTTTTGGTCTGATCGGATTCGTTGAGCACTCGAACCGAAGATTGGTACAATTAAGCCCATGCTATAATCAAATAACCCAGCTGTAACTTGATGACTAACATACATATAAATTGTACTTTTATTTTAGACAATTGTAATGTTTTGATTTAAAGCTTTCGTGACTGCAGGGATTCATATTCTTGGTTCTTTCGGTAAAGTCGTGACTTTACCGAACCAAGAATATAATTGTAATGTTCATGTTGACGTAATTTTCGGAAAGTACTTCCAATATTTGAATACACAACGTTTGTTCGCAGCGGAACATTACGTCTTAAAATTTTCTGCTTCTCAATAATGTTGACATTTGACACGTTGAAACACTATGTGTTGATTTGTTTCATTCAATATTTGGGAGGTGACTTTTGCAATTTTAAACAAGTTTTGATAACTGGTTAGCTGATATTTTAGAAGTAACATAATTCCACATTCGATATGTGATCCTTTCTTTGTTGTTTCAATTTAATGTGCCAAGATTTAACAGCAAGATACCACAACTGTAGACTTCATCGCTTGATCTACATGCATTGGCTGCCCATAAATCACTCTAATATCAGTGGTTCTTAGCCTGGGGTGCATGCACCCCCTGGGGATGCGAGAAAGTAAATAATCAAAATCACAAATTAAGCACAGGCACATAAGTACAACTACTTTGTTTCGTCAAACCTATGTATTTATTAACATTACACATTTAATGATTGAGAACCAAAAGGTGAACAACCACTGTGCTATAACCTTGCATGATCACAAGCTGCCAGCGAGATGATTAAATTGTTTTGCTAATTTCTATTCCATTAAAGTAATCGTGGAACGCAGTACTTAATAAATGCAATCTGATAAAAAAAAAATTAAGAACTCGGATTAACGATAGCCCACCTTTGGGTAATCTCATTACAATTGCGTGACGTTGCTAGCCCGCTTACTCCGCAGTTCTGCTTTGATTCCACGCGGTGCATTCATTAGGCGCGGTATTGCGAGCGGCGTTTGTTTGTTCGTTTGTTCGACTTAGCGCTGACACTGACGGCGGGGTAATCTCCCGCTCGCCGTGTCGCGCCCTTTTTGCCGGGCGGCCCTAATCCCGTCGTCGCTTTTTGGAAGCGCCGCGCCGTGCCGCTCGTTTTTTTTTCGCCCTCTCCGTTTGCAGTCGCTCAGAAAAATGCGATTAAAGGGCTCATGCCAATATTCTGCCACATTCCCAAATTTCCTTTAGGCTGTTTTTGCCTCGGCCTGCTTAGCAGCACGGGGAGATAAGCGGCCAGCGTAAAAGGTCACAACGGCATCCAATTTGCATTTAATGGTTCTGTAAAAAAAACATGATTCATTGCGTGTCGTCGGTGATGGTTGGCAACGTTGCGACGGCTGCCGAGGGTTAAACTTTGGCCGGCGTTTATCGGGGAAATTTTGATTACCTTCATTTTTTGACAGGCGTGTGTTGTCATCTCACAATATGCGGGCTGCAGAATGCTTTGTAGAAACGCTGTCAGTGGCCTTAAATACCCCCGCGTCCATCGTAAATTGTGTTACGGTGGGGTTGTATGTTTCGTGCGTCACTTACATGTCGTGCATGCGCTCCTGCATTGCTAATTTTATTTTCAGTGCATTGGCATCAGTGCGTCATCAGGGCCATAATATCGTGCCAGTGCTATCGTTGCCTCGGCTGTCATATCTGGCGCTGGGTGTCGCGCGCCTGTAATTCAGCACTTTGTAGGCGAGCATTGGTGAATACGCCGTAGAACTGTCAAACCCTCAAACCCCCACTGGGCTGCAGGGTGGCTGGAGGCAGTCGATTTTTTAATCCGTCTTTTGCGGAAGTTTTGGGTGTTTATCCCTCACGTCGTGTATCGTTCTCTTGGTACCCCAGTTTGCGTCCACGTGCAAGACGCTCGTTAAATGGAATTTGCCGCATGTAATTCGAGACCGTTCTGAAAAAAGGTCTTTAAATTCAGAGAGGCTTTCCTGAATTAAGGGCATTATTATTATAAATCCCACACGGCATTCAGCGATGGCTGCTGCCAGCTCACAAATTATACCAGTCAATATGATTTGTTGCGTAGTCATTTGAACATCATTCATACCTCTGGGATGGGGGATCGTTGTGATGTATAAATTCTTGGCAGAGATGGTTTTACTTCTGCGACCGTGTTGACGCTTTTTCAATGCAACCAGCCTTCTTCTGGATTGAAGTCTCGCCACGTCACACCAATACACACTCCAATCTCTCCGCTGGCTCCCAGTCTCCAGTCCCACTAGATCGCCGACAAAATTGTCCTCGCCCTCTTCAAGATCGCCCATGGACTGTCCCCCCTCATTACTTCTCCCCGCTCATCTCTACATTTAGAAACATGCATTTAGATTATTGTTACCGCTATATAAGTTTCCACGTGATGGGCCGCTTTGTTGAGCTATCGTTTGTGGCCAGGTCGCTTCTAAAAAAAAATAATCTAAAAGCTCAGTGGGCTTTACCTGGTAAGATAAAAAATTGTTTAGTGTTATTTGTATATTTTTTATAGTTATTTGTTTACCTTTCCTATACTTTGCACTCACATCACGTTTATGTATGTTTGTTGTTGTAACGTTCTGTTATTGTCCCTCCCCCGCACCTCCAACTGGCGCAGTTGGCTACGCACGGTGCAAAATAACTGCAGCATGCACACGTACTTGCGTCGTTGTTGTCACCCGTCCCGTGCGTGGTTGCCCTCGGCAGCAAGCCGGTGCTGCACCGCTGCGTGCCCACGAACATCACGTGCTTCATCAAGTTCGCCGAGACGGTGGCCGGCGTCATCAACAGCAATGACATCTTCCACAAGGTGATCAGCGGCATCATGAACAGCAAGGACGTCATCATCGGCCTCTGCTTCCTCGCGCTCGGTACGAATCGGCGAGGAGACAACAAGAAAGGTGTCCCCCGTGTGGTCTCAACAGACTTTTGGGGCAAGTGCTTGTGAACCGAGCGCCTGTGAAGGCCGACACGGCAACAACGTTCATCGCACGCACAGTGCCCAACGCCCCATTCGAGAGCGAGGACTCTGGACAACTTCCAGGTTTTAACAATTTCACGAATAAAATAATGACGTAATGAAGTTCAATCTTTCCTGATGATTAAATAAATATTCCAACGAACTAAAAAATATTCCCTGATTTATTGCACTCTGGGATAAGTGTAACGTTATGTTAATGTTCTGAATTGCTCGTAGAGCAGTAGTAATTGTGGCACAATCTCGCAGCACTTGAACTTTATACAGGAAGCTACGCGAAACGCTCGTGAATGAAATGGGCCAAACGTCTCAATGCAGGACCCTCCTCCTGCATTGGACTCTGTGACGTTCTTTCTATCGACGCCACAGTTTGCCCACACACAATCCAGACGGAACACTGCATTAATTTCCCCCAAATTTATCTGTTGGAGCTCGAAAACGCGTGTCTTTTCAAGGGCAGCCACTTGCAAGAAGCCAATTAAAAAAGTTTTCACAACTGACTCCCGGGGAGAAATGACTTCTCACTAATAACTCGAAAAGAGCTGGCGTCTTAAGTGAATCCTGACTTAAAGCATTCGTGACTGCAGGAGATCATATTCTTTGGGTCTTTTGGTAAAGTCCTTCGTAGATAGGTTCAAAGAAAATAACAATTTATCTTCAACAATTTATTTCCTTTTAACCTATCTACGTGACTTTACCGAAAAACCCAAAGAATAAGTCTAAAGTGAGTTATCTTGCCAAAAGGAATTGTGCTTGCAATGCGTTTAAGTTTGTGTTGTTTACTATATATTATAGACTGTTAATATTATCAAGTGATATATTCAGCAAGATATTGACATGTCATTTACGGAGCGTATATCGCACTAGAGCATTCTTGAAGTTAAAAAAGGTTTGTACGTTGAACTTCTATCGTGGATAACTTGGACAGCTTAATGCATTGAAGAGCATAGATTGTATATGCTCTGCATGGTAATGATTAATTAATTAATTGTTCATCCATGACAGCCTCTGAGTGTCAAGACTCTTTTGCAGGAAGGTCCTACATTAAGATGTTCAGCCAATTCCTCTGTGAGGAGCGTATTGCCCGTGAGTTCAAATGTTCTTAATTAAGTCAATTGCCAAAAACGCCAGGCAAAGCTAATTATGACGCTGGTTAAGGTGTTTTTCAATCCTCTAGATGCACGGAAGTCGATATTGGCTGTTTAACGTGATGCCGATTTTAACCCTTTGTCCTTCCGAGACATCTGCAAGTTGCAGGGTGGGGTTCCCTGTTCATCGCGGAGTCCCCGAACGCGCAAGCGGTTCGGCATTAATTTTATTTCAAGAGCGGCCGTAACGCCGCTGTTTTTAATATTTTGTTACTCACCGCTGAAAACCGTAGCGGCACCACAGCCGCACTGTACTGTAGCTGGCACCAAACTGCGGCAAGCCCTCCCGCGTGGCCTTTTCCGTAACGGAATCGGAAGAAAAATCGACGACGTTACGCGTGTACGTCGTGCCGGAATGGTGGAGAGGGCGTCGTCATTTTTTACTCTGTTGTCTCTGCGTGGCAGTGCTGTCCATCATAATGATGCTGGTTATACGGTACATCTCCACGGTGCTCGTGTGGATCCTCACCATCCTGCTCATCCTGGGCTCGCTCGGTACGTACGGCACAGAGAGAGAGAAGTTTCGCACCACCTCCCTTTCCCCCCACCCCCCCCCTCGGTCCGTTATCTAATGCTGCCAATGTTGGTCCAGCTAGCTGGTGGTTTGGAGAGAATGCTCAAGTCAACTCGGAAGGGCATAACTTCCAATACCAGTCGACGTATATACTATACTATGCTTTTTTTATTTTACCAGGTAAGATCCACTGAGCTATGTATATCGCTCTTTTTCAGAAGCCACCTGGCCATCACAAATGATAGCTCACCAGAGTGGCTTATCGCGTGCAAATGTCATAGCAGTCAGTTGCTGTAAACGCGTGTTTTTAAACTAGGAGGGAAAAATCCCACGCGTTCACGGGAAGAGGGACACCGCAAACTCCAAATATACATGCGTCACGGTTAGGGTCGAACACACGGCCTCCTGTATACCGGGGGAGGTCGTTCACAACTCGCCAACGTGGCCACGCCCCATATGCTCAGCCTGTTGTCGCTGTGGGGTCAATAAAACGGCGACCGTTGTGTGTGAAGTCGACAGTGTTTCACCCTTGGGAGAGGGTGGCCCCCTCTCAGAGCAACGTGGAATTTCCATCCAGAGCTGAAGGCCCACGAGCGGACGTTGCCCTGCTCAATTGCCTGTTTGATCCAGAATTCGACTTGACTTTTGGAGTAATTGTTCAGTACATTTTCCTGAACAAGTGTTACTGAACAGGGGTTTGGTGCCCATGAAGGCCAAACTATTTTCTGCTTGCTGAGTGAGTTAATCAGGATGAGGTTTGTAATAGGATTCCAATGCCTTGTCTAATGCCCATTGCTAAGGTGTTCTGAATCCTCAATGCTGAGTTGATAAAACTAGGCTCAATGCTAGATATAGAGGCTCTTTCCCGAACGTATATTCTCATAAATATCCAAAGGTGTGTGAGAGTACACGATGTTTTTTGGCACTTATCAACTGAAAGCAGCTTACCGAGAGGAATTTAAAACGAGTACGAAAATCGTACGAGCGTCTGTTCACACCAAACAGGACCCTAGATTGTTGCACAGGCTCCAATGCAGCGTTCCCTCGGTTAACGATATTTATTGGTTCCACGAAAACCATCGTTAATTTTTATCTATCGCTAATCGAATACGGGAAATGCATGTTAAAGACTTAATTTTTTCCAAGACGATCGGACGTTGACCTTTTTCACCCTATAAACATAGTTTCTAATATTAAGACATGCAATTATAATAAATACACGTTATAAGAACATTAAAGCATTAATATTAATAAAAAACACATGGATAAATAATGAATAAATGGAACCTTAAAATCTGCATGCATAGAGCATAAAATACAAGTTCTTACTCTAGGCTAAGAAGATTTTTGGCTGAAATGGCGTCGCTGATTGGCCAAGGTCTGCAAGTCCACTTGGGGGAGCTGCGATTGGCCGAAATTGACGGGCCCGTGTGATACTGTAAACTTATCGTGAAGAGAGACAGTGGGACCGGGGACCCCCTTTGGGAGGAAGATCGTTTATCGAAATATCGTTGATCGATGGGCATCGTAAATCAACGGACCACTGTATTGTGTTGTTTTTATTATATCTATGTTCATGAGCATACTCTTTCAGGAGCACATGGATCCGATTTTATGTTTGTAGGCTTTAATGTGGCCACTGACGATGGGAAACATCCACGAGGGTGTTGGGGCAAGTGAACGTGTTGGCGGTACAACACCGCTGGTGTGCGGTATATAAAAAATAAAAAGCGCTTTTTGTGCAGTAATTTTTTTTTATTTTCCCCGCAATTCGCAGCTCCGGTCAGAAAATCTTGCGGGGGTGGTGGTGGTGCGTCACAAAATCAGTTCTTGTGATATCGAAACAGTCGGAAGACGAACGGTTTATGAGCAGCTCAACACACGAAGAAGTTTTTGCAGCCTGTCACCGTATAGCAGCCTCCAGCCATGATGACGATTGGATGGCTCCGTGCTCAAAAGGCAGATTAGACTCCTCTTGCCCTCGACTTGGTCGGGCGGTTCCTCGATTCGTTCCCGGAGTCATTTATTTTGGCGGATGGTGGCATCAAAAGATTACCACTCGCGGCGTCGCACATTCGAATGGGGAAAGCAGCTGCCGAATCTGAAGTGCAACTTCTGATGGAGAGTCTGCAGCTCAATCGAGGGCAACGGCAACATCGTCAGACTATTTTACGAGGACCGATGCGTTACGCTGCACCGGCGTACCCCAAATACGTCCAAATACTCGGGTAATTGGACACATCGAATATGAGCGCTGCCCCGGGGTATGAGCTGTTACCGCTGTACCCATAGCAGCAGCCGCCCCCATGCAGTGATTGTCGGAGCACTACCGTATCCATTGAACCCTGCCACATAAATAAAGCAATATATAAACCTCTTCGCTATTTTCCAGGACAGATCGGGAGAGCACTTTTGGGTAGGAGTCACAGCGCTAGAGGGCTGACTTGCACTCCTTTTTACCGACTTTATAAACTTTTTGCCAAAGTCAAAGAAAGCTCGTGAGTGAATACCGGCGCGCGTCACCGTTTGTTCGAGCTGGTATTTAAATCTCTCCACGGCCTTACCCCACCGCACTTTGCTTCCCTCGTCTCAACAACACCGTTCCCCCCTTCTCCTCCTTGTGCGCGATCCACCGTTTCTGCTCCTTTCCCCGTCTCTGTCCCCCTTGCACTTGAACAAACTTCCCCTGCACGTGAAGCGGCGAGCACCCTCCCTGTCCGCTTTCCGCTTCTCCCTCAAGACCCCAGCCACTTCATCCCTGGCCCCATCCTTCCCTCCACCACCTAGGCAGCCACCGTAATTCCCGTACACACTAAACCTCCCTCCCCCATACCCCGTCACCGTATATCACCTTCAGTTCCCCTCGTTGTACCGCTCGTAACCCCTTTTAAAGCGCCTTGGATAACAGCGCTATATAAATACAAGATGTGCACACGCACGCGTAACACCGCCGCCGTTCGTCTGAGGATTCAACGCGAGAAAAGTCTGTCTCGGGGAGCCTTGCTCTCCGGCGCGCGCAAAGAACGACGAATTTGTCCGCGTTTACTCGCCCGCCTTGATCTCGGCCGTGCGAGTTCGCGCTTCGCCGGCCCTGCCACGCGAAGTGGTTTGCCTTGTCCCCTACCAGTCCGTGCCGACAGACTCGGGAATTCATTACCTCTCCCCCCCCCCCCCCCCCCTTTGCCTTTCCATCCCATCGCAGTGCGCACTTTTTGTCGTCGTCGTTAAATCTGATGTCAGCCACTTGCCCCAGCCACTCTGGTGTTCCCCCCCCCACCCCCTGCAGATGTGGATTAGATTCACAGTAGGCTCTTCTGTGAGCAAACGTGTTGTTCAAACGAGTAAGTGCAGTCGCACGCACTCGCCAGCCTTCGCTCTCGAGTACTTATCGTGTTACGCAAGGTGTGCGATTATAAAAAAGACTTGATAATTACACTAACACGATTTTTGTTTCTGGGTAGTAAGTGTTATTTCGTAATTGCTTATGCCTAAAAAGTATCGAAAATGGCTATTGTTCCCCTCAAGCTTTGCTTTTGTGACCAGGACAGTGATATTTTCAAATGACCTTTTTTCCAGAACATTCCAGATAGATTCAGTGCTGAGTAAATTTGGAGTAACTTCTAGAACATTTCTAACGCCTGCAAGTTTCACCAGTATCTTCTTTTTCTTGTCGTTTACCGTCCGCGTTACCTTCAGCGGTGTTTTGATCGTGTCGGTGAGCGGTAGCGTCTCCCCTGCCCCCTCCCTCCTCTTATTTTAAGGCACAGTTTTATGTTAATATTCTTGGTTCTTTCTGTAAAGTCAACGTAGAAAGGAAATATTAAAAATAAAAACAATACAATTCTCACGACGTTTCGATTGCAACACAAGCAATCATCATCAGGTGTGAAAGCCACAGCAAGAAAATAAAAAAGTGGCGTTTTTTTCTTACCGTTAGCACCACGGACAGCAACTGGCGGTTGGTCATGCGGACGAGTCCATTTATGCTCGGAACATGACTTTACCGAAAGACCCAAAGAATATGAATCCCTGCAGTCACGAAAGCTTTAAATCGCAGTTTAATGTTCCCTTACTTTCGTAGCAGTTTGAAGATCACTCTTGAATCAAATGGCCATTCTCCTCCGTTCAGACTTTCTGTACAGATGTATGTATGATAACACCCTCGCCTGCTTTTTTCAATGTTGACTTAGTAGATCATTAATTTCCTCTTACGTCCAATTATTTTAACTCTTCATTTGCTGCTGGGTTTTTTTTTTTCAATTTGAAAAGCCACGAACCGTAATACGGGAGGAAGGGGGCAGCCGGGGTGGGGGGGGGGGTACAGAGTGCGTGGAACGGAGTCCAAACTCGGTGCCTCCTGGGTTCTGGGAAGGAGAGGAGCCTGGGACACGCTTGCCCCCACTCGCGATGTAGGGGACTTTACATAAAGCTTTTGTGACTGCAGGAATTGATATTCTTTGGGTCTTTCGGTAAAGCCACGTAGATAGAATTTTTTTTTTTTTTTTAAATATCACGACGTTTCGATTTCTATCTACGTGGCTTTACCGAAAGACCCAAATAATAGTAGGGGACTGCGAGCATTGAGAATGTCGGCGGGTCTTTACAATTGGTGGTGGTCCAAATTCGGTTTCGTCTAAGAGTTGACAGCTCTCCCCCCCCGTGTCTCGTGGTGCTCTGGACATTTCTTCGCAGTATTCCTTCTACCGATCCCTGACCTCAGTGGCATCCAGTCTGGGCCTCTATATATATGGACGACATCCGATCTGGAATTCTATTTTCCGATTAACTGGGTGTGCCGAAGAGCCAAGAGAAAGACTGTTCAAACGTGGACCGTATTCCGCACAGTGAAAAAGGCCAAATGTTGTGGTAATTGTCACGGGAGTGCATGAAAAATTAACTACTACTGTAGAAAGCGAAACCTTCAAAGGGGAGTAGATTTAAGTGCCTGTGGTGGGAAATTAACATCCAAGCAAGCTGCACCAAAAACATAACCTTGCTGATCTCGTCAAGGAGCATTAACCACTCACGCAAACTGTGGGCATCCAACCAAGATGGTCACTTCATCGCACGCTTTCAGATGCGCTTCTACGGCTGTGTGGAACGCTCTTCCTGCCGACAGTAGGAATCCACTGGAGCTGTGCACTTTAAAATCATCATCTTGATTGTAAACTCATTTGTTTAAAACTCGTTGTGTTTAGTTTGTTGTCCTTCCCGTGCACCTCCGATTAGCATGGTTGACTACGTACGGTGCGAAAGAAGTTCAACACACATATGAGCACGAGCCATGGCAAGGGTTAACTTGACACAGATAAATATCTGGAGGAACAAAGCATTAACAAATTAAAACTGTCTTGCCACTTGTTTTGTACGGACGGATAATCGTTGGCAATGAAGAAAAGAGATGAGGCAAGAATAGAATGATGTGTATATGTGATGCTACAGATTCATACTTCAAAGTCCCCGGACAGCAGGGAGTACAAACGAGTCGGTACATGAAAGGATTTTCAAATAGGAGAGGACACTGCTGTACATAATTGAAAACGGGAGTCACTTTTGGTGTCTCGTGAGAAGTTGCTCTTGAGAACATAATCATTTGATGTCTGCGGTGGGAAGAGGCACTGAAGAAGGCTGTGAAAACAAGGTTGGAAGACGGCATGAGAGGGAAGATTGAAATGCAGGAAGAGCAGAACAAGCCAAATTAAAACGAAACGATTTTTTATTTTACCAGACAGGTACTGCCAAGCTATGTAGCTGTTTTTCAGATGCGACCTGGCCACAAATGACAACTCAACGAAGTGGCTTATAGCGTGGAAATTTATCGCAGCCAAATACTCTAAAAAGCACCTTTCTAAATGTGGAGGGAAAAACCGGAGGGCCCGGGGAAAAATGCACGCGACCACGGGGAGAGCGTGCAAACTCCAAATTATTTTGGCGTTAAGGTTGGGATCGAACCCATGTCCTCCTGCATAGCAGGCGAGGTAGTAAACATCTCCTAGCCACCGTCATGCCCCTGAGACCTGAGAGACCAGTGCGTTGCCCATCATGGATGCTGCAAATGCCACCAGGTAATTGGCTCAATAACTGGAAACGGCATGAAAAGTTCATCTTTTTAAGGCGGTGTTAACTAATGTTTCGAGTATTTTGGAGACTCGAGCGCCATGGCAAATAAAGGCAATGATCATAATTGTGCGGGTTCACATCGACGCACATTATCTCACGGATATGAATGACAGTGGCCCCCGGAGTGCTGCAAGCGTGCAGCGAGATGATGGCGTTCCAGGTGGGGCGTAGGGGGAGGGGCGCTGCCAGCACGGAGCACAAACGCCTGGCAGTGACGGTCGCGGTCCCGTGGCGAGCGGACAGGAGACGAGGCCGCTCGTTGTGCCGCGGAGACGGTCTGCCGGGAGCCGCGGCGCAGCGTGACGTGCAACGAAGGAAGATTATGCAGGGGACAACCAAAAGTAGATCTGATAATAAGCGTCATTAATTTTAGCACGCCCGAGTTTAAAATGACTCCCGTCCCCCGTTTTTATTTACGTCCGTTACATTGCGGTTCGTTTCATCGGCTTCGCGTGACGCGGTGAATGTTCTGCTCGGAAGCCTCGTCACCGATTGTCCCCTGTCATGAAAATATTTTTATCTTCACTAGTTCAAAATATATATGCTTAGCTCTTTCGGTAAAGTCACGTTGAAGGGAAACAATAAAATAATATTTTTGATTGTTTTATATATATTTTATTGTTTCCCTTCAACGTGACTTTACCGAAAGAGCTAAGAATATGAATTGCTGCAATCACGAAAAGCTTTAAATCAAAATAGTTCAAAATATGTTAAGGTTTAAAGTGGTGGTTTCAGCCACCAGTGTTAGAAAATCTACATTCCTATGGCAAGGGGCGAGTCTGTTCCGTACGTTGTGCAGTAGAACCACGCGGAGACGATGAATAGTATAAGGGCTGTTGCCGTTTATTAAATCACTGTCACACTCGTCATCCTAGCTCGCACCATTGTAGGTGCACTCTCTCTCGGTCCTTGACCCCGGACACTGAATACTATTTGGGTCCTTCCCTCGGCTACCCTTTTGGGCTCTCCCACTCGTCTGCCCGGAGCGGGGGTTCAGCCAACACCGCGACGAGGAGGGAGAGAGACCCCTTGCAGCCGATCCTTACCCTGGCTCCCCACGACGACCGCACCTTCGTCACGGGGGTCCCCCTTAAGAACCCCTTGAGCGGCTCCTCCCCCCCCCCCCCCCTTTGTTCCCGAAGGTGCCTCTTACACCACCCGTGACATTACATCATCCTTGACTGTCAACCCGCTCGCACCTCCTTCTGTCCGCCTCCTCATTGGTTACTCGCAATACTCCTCGACACGTAGAACAACAACCGTTGACATCCCACAAAGCGCTGATGCTTTAGCTACCCCCGCAAGGATAATGGGTTGAGTCCAACCACTGCCGGAGGCGGATCTCGAAACTTCCCAAGGGTGCTGGTCGCTAAATGTCAACGTTTCTTTAAACGGGGACCTCCGTGAAGTAACATCGATAAGAAACAAAATGTGCTTCCGCTGGCGATTATAAATTAAATACCAACTTTACTGGGACTTGAAGGAAGGCGGCGGGGTGGACGATCACTCCTGTATTTCCTCGACATATCGAACAGTGGTGATGGACCACAAGCAAAAGCCGAGGCCGCCGTTGTCAGCGTTGCTCAAGAGGGAAAGGTGGCAAATCTGTAGGGTGATGTGTCACCCCTTATCCCTTGGCTGGCGGGTAGCCTTTGAGAAACAGCGTCGCTCCATCATTAAAGTCTCACTCGATGGGCAACCGCCTTACTCAAGTCATCGAGCTACAAGTCCAACCATCGTGGGAAAGAAACTCAACCGAGAAAATTGTTATTTTACCAGGTAAGGCCCACTGAGCGATGTTATTATAGCTCGCTTTCAGAATCGACCAGGCCGCAAATGATAGCTCTACCAAGTGACTTATCGTCACGTGGAAATGTATAGTCGCAGTCTCAATGCCCATAGACGCGTGATGTTGATTCTAAATGTGGAGGGGAAAAACCGGAGGACCCGGAGAAATATGCACGCGACCAGGGAGAGAGAGAGACACGCAAACTCCCAATATACAGCAGCAGCTGTCGGGGTCGAGATCGAAACCACGACCTCCTGCACACCAGCCGGGATAGTTAACATCGAAGAATTGTGAATCATCCGCGTATATTTGTGTGACGTGGCTGAATGAAATGGCACGACGTGTCGGTTATGCAACCGTGTTAGCTGGCGTATGTTTACGTCTCTGTAGCCTGTGTAATTGGCAACTTCAGCCCACTTGGCGTCCCTATTTAAAACCGGGCACGCGCTTCTTCTGGGTACGTTGCCAGTCCTGTCATGCTAAAGATATTTTAACATTTGAGTTTTGTGAAGCTACAGCTGCTGACTAATTGGATAGTTGGCTAAAACTTAATGAGAGTACATAGTGATTGGGTGGCATGTTTTTAGAGATTTGTAATTACGATCATTTCGTTTAGATCTTTAGGACGACAGTGGTAGCTATTAATGAGCGCACACCCATTGAGAACCAGGCCAGCACTGCTTATATCTGAAGTAGTGTACTTGTATCAGAAGTTGCCATTTGCCACTGACCCTGACCATGTCCTGGTATAAGCACGTATTGCTTATACGAGGACTGCTGATATGGTGTGCTTATATCCAGCTTCTACTGATGTGTCATTGTTGTAATAGTAATTTCGTTTTATTGATCGTCAATCATGCAATTGCATCCCACAACGCTGCACATCAATTATCCAGTTCCGTACACAGATAATACAAAAACAGGAGAATTGGTGGTCACTGAGCCAAACGGTTGTACGCATCCAACAGAGGCTGTGCTTAGGATGCATTGCTAAAGTTTTTAAAGATAAAGCTCTTGCATTGACGGTAAGGTGCCCCGTAAATGAAGACTTCCTCGCATGATGGAGACTTCCGCGCTCTCGTATGGAGGCCTTCTCCTGGCTCGACCTTTTGAAGTGCCATCACGTAAAACCGCAGTGTGCGCTCGTCAAAGAGGAACTGATGAAGCATCCTCTACCCGGGAGCTCTTAAGAATTACAGCACTTCCTTGTTATTCACGTACTCGCTGTCCGTTATTTTTGGCTATCCGCGAATCGCAATCTGGAACTCTGCACGACTGCATCGAGAGAGAGCGTGAGAGAACGCGATGAGAGATGATAATTTTAATGTATTTAAGATCTTATTTATGTATTTAAGGTAATTAATTAAAAAGGACCAATATTCTCTGCAAACTGTGCGATTCGCGAGCATCTCCAGAAGGCATTCCTCCCGAATAACGAGGGAATCCTGCGTGGAACTAGGCTGAGCCGTTTGCGGGTAGATGGAGAGTGATTTGACGAGTGATTTGAAGAGTTATTTGTATGCATTGTTATCATTGTGTAACCCGATTATTGACCACAAACGTGTAAACGTTCAAATCATCGCAGCGTTGAATCCATCGCAGGCTTCGGATTGCTGTGAAAAAGCATTTACGATCATTGAATAATATCACCAACGCAGAAGGTGTTGGTGATATTATTCAATGGAGCGAACCCAATTAATTGACAGCATAACATTTGCAGTCAAACAATTTGTTTTCACAACAGTTGAATTTTCACAGCATGTCCACACTGGTATTGTGTAATTGTTCAAATGAGCCCGGTTGCCTCTCAATTCACCGCTTCCGTTTTTGTGTTTGTGTGTGTGTGTGAGCGGCAGTGTAATGGTTAGTGTGCTGTGCTACGAACCCAGCGAACCCGCTCATGGCGAACATCGTTGACGATTATCAGAACCGGTCCAGGGCCCCCCCTAGGTCGACACAGCCTAAGATGAGTACCTGGTGCAGTGTGTAAACATCGCCACTGGGGAGACAAAGGCGGCCGGGCGTGGTGCTGGCCACCCACCCCTTTGTGTGCCGTGCCGGCCTTCATAGCCCTCGCTAACAGCACTTGCCCCCTACAGTCTGTTAAGGCTATACGGGGGATCTTTGTCTTTGGGGCCAGACCTTGAGCGCAACCATAATGGGCTTGGCAAAAGGACAACCCCCCTCCACCGCCTGACCCGTTTTTCAAAAGCGGCTTAAAGTAATAAGGTTACGTGCATAAGTTCGGATTAATCTGGCTGATAAAGAACCCCCCTGTCTGTCCCCCCCTCTCTCTCTCCCCCCTTTCACTCTATGGAGACAATTCTGCAGGTTCAGTCGTCAATCCACTTTTCCCCGCCCTCCCCCCCCCAAAAAAAAATTGCTCGGTCACGGCACTTGAAATGTCATGTTACCAATTAGGGGTCGATGCCGTTTGGGTTCGTCGCGTTTTACGCTTGCGGCATCGGGGACCTGCCCGGTCCCTTTGTTTGTCGGGCCATTGAGGATGACTGGAGGCCCGAGACGCCTGCCCGTGACCCCGCGTCATCGTTAGCAATGGGGGATCCGCGAGTTGGTCACCCATTGAAACACAGTAGACTCGATTGTCCGGGTGGTGTTTTATCCGATTTGCGGGTTAACCCGCGCACCTGAGATTTTGACATTAAGTAATGATATTCTTGGTTCTTTCGGTAAAGTCACGTAGAAGGGAAACAATAAAATAATAAAAATATAAAACAATAACATTCTCACGACGTTTCGACTGCAACACAAGCAATCATCACCAGGTGTGAAAACCACAGCAAGAAAATTTTTAAAAAGTGGCGTTTTTTTAACGTTAGCACCACGGAGAGCGATTTAGCAGTTATTCAGATGGACGAGTCCATCTATGTTCGGAAAAGAGGAGAGGGGAGACGAAAATAATGGATGCGGTCTGAAAGCCACCCTAAGCGTGAACAATCAATTAAGACCCGAAATGGTTTATCAAATCTTTCCAATGATTGCGAAGCCAGAATCCATCTTCCTGGTTGAAATTGTCTGTGTTTGTATATGTGGATAGCCTCATGAACTAATCTCTCATGGTAGCCAGATGGCTTGCAAAAAACCTCTGTCTTGGAGAAGTCAATGTCATGTGAGCCTACTGAATTATAACATTGATCTGCCACGGCCGAGATGTTGGTCCTACCGTGTTTTAGGTCTGCTTTGTGTTCACGAATGCGGTCTGAGACATGTCGTTTGGTTTCTCCAATGTAGCTACTACCACAGAGGCAACTTAGTTTGTAGACGTCAGGGTACTGTATGTCCGGAATCGCATCTTTTACAGACGGAACCAGATCACGGATTTTATGTAATGTGTTGAATCGGACCTGGATCTTGTGTTTATTTTTTTTTTTAAACGCCACTTTTTTCAAATTTTCTTGCTGTGGTTTTCACACCTGATGATGATTGCTTGTGTTGCAGTTGAAACGTCGTGAGAATTTTGTTTTATATTTTTATTATTTTATTGTTACCCTTCTACGTGACTTTACCGAAAGAACCAAGAATATGAATCCCTGCAATCACGAAAGCTTTAAATCAAAATTAATTAATGACTCGTGGATTTTCCCTTGCGCCTAAATGAATAATCTAAAAGCAGTTGTACATTGTTGTACTTGGAAATGTTTATCACAAGTCGCGTGCTTCAACCGAACAAATATCTTTCTCCGGTTAATCCGAAATCCACGTGATCACCTCCATAGTACAGTAGTTGCATATATTTACAACAGCGTGCAGAGTTTGATTGATGTTGATTGGCATGGCTCTGCTGCTGTCCACTCAGCGGGCTGAGTTTTTTGCACGGGAGCAGGGAAGTGTGAACACTGAGCATGCGCATCGTCGATCGGTCGACCGATACTTTTTGGCATAGAGATCCGCGGAAAATTTTTATTTTTTGGTCATCCGCGATTTTGAATTATCCGCGGCTGTCATTAGTGCGGATATTCGAGAGTCCCGTTTTAGACACATGTCAGTCCCGTATAGCCTGTTCTCATCGTTGCTATGCTCGAATCTAAAAATGATCTGCCCGAGCTGACCTGGTTGCGCCGAAGGAATACATTTTTCGTGACGTCGATTTTGTTATTGTTGTTTGTGTTTTCTGTATGTGCGATATTTTCGATCCCTCCGCGGGTTACCGCTTTTTTTTTTGTCCCGATTCACATTTTGCTTCGTTTGGCGCATTTTTTTTGTTTGGCTTCTGTCGTTTTGGGTGAACCCAGGTTATGCGTGCAACATGAGAGACAAATCTGGCTGTCGCCTGATGATGCCAGTTGTAATTACTGGCGAAACGCCGTACTCAGATTGTAAATGTTGTGGATTTGCTCTCCAACACACCGGTGTGCTGTACTCGTAACGAATTGGCACGTTCTGTTTACGTGACAAACCTTACTAGTTGGCTGTGTCGGGTGGTGGTGGGTTTTACGCGATCTAACCCAAAAAAACCTGTATTATGGATGAGACTCTGCCCCGTTTTCCCCTCCCTGAGTGCTCACCTGCTTGAGCAAATGAAATGTTGAGCCGTGCAAGTTGTATTCAAGTGGGAAGACAGATGATAGTGATAATAAATTACGAAGTTTAACAGCCGCGGGGGTGCAAAGGTCGACAATAAAACTATTATGCACGGCAATTATAGAAGCAAGTAATCCGAGTGGGTCGACAGGGGTCAGTGGTTTCGCTGTATCCTGATTGGTTGGTGCTGTTGGCAGTGTTACACTTCCACCGCCATTTGTTTAACCAAGGAGACTCGCCGCATTCACAAAGGGTAATAAGTTAATCTTTTTTTTTAACTATCGTGACTAAACCAGGGACGTAAAACCACGTTTAAAACTTCCATCCCTCCAGACTGTTGCACATTCTCACCAATCTCAAGGAGGTAGCTTTTTGTTGTGTTTTCAGTCACTTGTTTTAATATGAATCATGGTCAGTCCACTGCTGGATGAAGGCCACCGCCAACTCTCACGGTCCTGCTATGTGATAATCCACCCGAACTGATTTCATCACTCCATCTCCACGGCACATAGCCTCTCGTGCGTGGTGTATAGGACCGCACGGGGAAAACAAAACAACGGCAGTGCTTAGACTGTGGTGGGAGCATTGGGAAATGGAGCCCCAGTGGGGCACCAAGGCCGGAGAGCCGTGCTCCAAGCGGGACGAAACCGTGACCCGCAGTTGCCACGTTGCGACGGGTGCCTGTGGCGCGCCGCGGCCGTGCCGGCGGCGCTCATTCACGGGGACCGTGCCTGGCATTGTGTTCCCAGCGGGGACGGGCGTGCTGTGGTGGATGTACGCCGAGTACCGCGCGTCCGGCAACACCACGCTCCCGCTGCCGCAGCTGCCCATCGTCAAGAGCAACGAGCAGGGCCTCCTCATCTACGCCATCATCGCCACCGTCTTCACGGTAAGCTGTCGGTACGCGCGGCAGAGCTGTCGGCCTCCTTGACCTCCTTCCGTTTCCGCTGACAAAGCGCTCTGCGACGCCTTCGTTTTACAGCGAAGGCCAAGTCCGGGGGGGGGGGTGGTGGTGCGCACAGCCAAATTCCATTGATGCCCCCACCGCACCTCGTCGCCGCTTACATCGACGGGTGACATCGGGCCTCCCGAGGGTCCGTCGCCGCCGTCTCATCGTTACACAGACGTCCCATCCCATTCGTCAAAGACCACTGCTACAATCCAAATCACTGTTACATCCCATTCATCAGAAACCACTGTTCCAATCCAAATCGCCACTATCTCTGAGATGTACCAATCATGCCTCCCCCCCCCCCCCTTCTCAATGACGGGCTGTGCTCTCCAACCATCTAATCTGGGGGTGATCACCGGGCGTTTGTTTGCAAGGTACCCAGGCTCCGGAATTCCCAGCTCCTTGGAGGTCAGGAACTCACATTCACTCTCCATCGCATGTCCTTGTGCTTACCCCCTCGCACTTCAGATGAGCACCTCCGATGAGCGCGGTTCGCTACGTACGGTGCGAAAGAAGTTCAACGTGCGTACAGGACATGCCGCTCAAAGCAACTTCCTCCTCTTGATTGCAGTTTTTCACAGTTACAGCTTGGAGCGGGATCTCCAACTGGGTCTCCCACCACTCCGCACGTGCACTGACATTGAAAAAAACCCTGCAACCGAACTCTCTCTCCCTCCCGGGCCGTATAGGTGATCCTGCTGCTGATCATGCTGGTGCTGAGGTCCCGCGTCAAGCTGACCATCGCGCTCTTCCACACAGCCGGCAAGGTCTTCATCCACATGCCTCTACTCATGCTGCAGCCCCTGTGGACCTTCATAGCACTGCTCATCTTCTGGGTCTACTGGATAGCCGTGCTGCTGCTCCTGGGAACTGCAGGTGCCTCCCTCCCTCCCTCTCTCCCTCCCTCCCTTCCTCCCTTCCACTCTTCCTCCCTCCCCAGCACGCCCTTTGCACTTCCGCCCTCCTCGAGGCCGTGTGCCGGGGTCTCAAAACCACTTTGCTTTCAGGCATTTTGTCTTTGGAAATAAATGCGAGTTCACGAAAAAAAATCCCTGCTTTGGGACCCAGCCCATCGTCGCTGTGGGGTTTGATGCATTGAGTGCGCCACTGCGGAGAAGTCCAGAGGCGGTCATCCTCCGGACGGGTTGCCCCCGTGACAATGTTAGGTTTTAACGCTAGGTTCAGGGCGGCCGATAGAAATAAGTCGTCCCCATTGCTCGTTTGACACACAGCCCCAGTCGTGTCATCCGCTGTATTTTCAGCAGATGACAGTGCCCCGGTGGGGGGGGGGGGTTACTTGACTCAACAATTGGAACGTCGCAAAATTCTAAAACACCACTTTGGGTGAATGACTTCACCAATCGTTCCTCTGAAGTCAATAAAATTTGCATCAAAATTGCTGTGTCGACCTTCGGCAAATGCA
This sequence comes from Petromyzon marinus, assembly GCF_048934315.1. Lineage (NCBI taxonomy): Eukaryota > Metazoa > Chordata > Hyperoartia > Petromyzontiformes > Petromyzontidae > Petromyzon > Petromyzon marinus. The sequence continues at coordinate 1,724,077 of NC_133710.1, read as the reverse complement.
GTTTCCACCCGCCAACTCAAAGTTTACAGGGAACTTGCATATTAAACATTTACAGTTTGGGTAATAAAACATTAGTTTGTATTTTGCGTCATCTCCGCAATAATTGCAACAATGGGGTAGCGACCATATCCCAACGGAACGTGTACCCACGGACCCACCGGAGGTGAGCGTGGTCATAAAAAGTAATCTTTTACGGAGGATTTTATTTTACAGCGTGATTCAAAATTTCAGGTGGTATTTTTGTTCTCTTCTCTGCACGTACAATTATCGCACCCATGCCGGCAACTCCGGCAATGTACAAAGCGCACAATTATTTTCGACCTCCGTCAGTCACCTCTGCTTCTCACAAGTAACGACGCACGCGTATGCTTCGCGGGTCTGGTTGTTCGGTGCGTGCGTGCGCGCCGGTGATTATCGTCAAGTCCTTAACACTTCTCACAAGACGGGGTGGTCAGGCCCCCAAAGAGCGACAAGGCATGCGATGAGCTGCAAATTTGTGGTTGATTGGCGTCCACCATCGACGGTCGCGCCACAGAAAAAAATACCGCGTTGAAAGTTTCTCTGTGCCCAACGAGCGCGCGAGAGTGTCCGCTCATCTCCGCTTGGCGCCTGTTGAGTCGCGCGTTGATATTCTACCCTCCCAAGACGCGACAGCTGCCTGTTGACTTGCTACAAGCCTATTTGGATGTACTTTAAATGACCGCAGTGGGCCGATAGTCCCGAGTCATATTTCCGAATGTGTGTCGAGTGTCCTCCAGCCAATCGCAATTTCCCACCCAGCCCCGATTTTTTTTTTTTACGATTCCACCTTTTGCGTAAAACCTGAACCGTAATATTTTTTTTAAGTGAGCGTTTTCAACCGTCACAGTCTGCTGTGGGGGAATGTGCTCTTTTCACAGTCGGATGTTGGGAAACTCGAATCCAGGTCACAGGTCAATTCGTCGCACGGCTATGGGTATACCACATTTGTAGGATGTCAATAAGTCGCACGTATATTGGACTTCTTTTGCACCGTTACGTAGCCAACCTCGCTAATCGGAGGAAGGACAACAAATTTAACACAAAAAAATAAATGAGTTTTCAATCTGGAATTAAAAGTGCACCGCTCCAGTGGCTTCCCCATGAAGTTGATGGTCCCATGGATCTACACTGCCCCGCCAAGGGAATGTGACATTTCCACCACCGGCTCAGGGCCACCAAATGGAGATGAACACCTCCTCGTTCTTCTACGAGCAGGGAGATGCTTTGACTCGTTGTGGTAGTTTTAGTAATAATAAGAAAAACATGATTTGGAACTAGACACCTAGACTGGTCTTATACGTCGCCGTGTAATTGTTCGGGGTTCCACTTTGCAGGCAACTTGCGAGGCGGGGGATCCTGGCGTCGATGAGTGCTGTTCCCGCGTTGATTGTTGGGCATTTGCCCTCGAATGCCCTCTTGTGTTGTTGCCTCTCCCCCCTTCACACTGGTTCTGTTGAATTTCAGAGGTTCCTGCGGCACCTGGCCCGGCAGGTATGTTGAAAACCTTTGAGAGGGTGGTCAAAACTGGGGGGGGGGGGGGCACATTTTTCACGTCGTCGGTGGAGCTCACCAAGCGTCACGCGCTGGCTCGCCCTTGCCCGCAAAGTCCGTTTGCGCGCTGGCGCGCCCGTTGTATTGTCTGTGGGTGTCGTGCGCCTTCGCGATTAGCACGTCGCTTTCGTCTGCCGCCGAGGAGTCTGTTGATCCTCGCGTGCGCAGCCGAGCCGGCTTTCCCAACCCCTGCGTTGGGTGGCGATGTGCACGCGTAACGGTCGCTCGGAAGTTGGGCGCACAACCTTGGCATCGCCACGGCCGGGACTGGAGGAATTGCGATGGACGGAACAGGGTGTTGTTACACCAGTGGGTGTTTGCGAACTTGAGCGAAACTGACAAACTAACAAACTATATATTTTTTTTATTTTACCAGGTAATGCCCCGGGAGCTATGCAGTACTCCCTCGTTATTCACGAACTTGCTCTGTCCGTAATTTTGGCTCTCCTTGAATGGCATCTGGAACCTCTACGCGAACTACTGGTCATCGAGAGAGAGAGAGAGGAAGAAATAAATTGATGAGAGAGATTGTGATGAGAAAGTGGTGAGAGGTGAAATGATGAGAGTTAGTGTTATGATAATTTTTATGTATTTAGTATATTTTTTTCAAGTACTTATTTTAGGTTACTCGTGACAAAAAATATAGGGGTTTTTTTTTGTCCAATATAATCCGTGAAATTTACGAGCATCTCCGGCGGACCCCGGAGAAAATTTCCACGCAACCATGGAGGGAGAGGGAGAGAAACACGCAAGCTCCATTTTATATACAGGCGTCAGGGTCGGGTATCGAAGCGACAACCTCCTGTATACCAGGCGAGGCAGTTAACATCTCCTCGCCACCGTGGCGAACCTGACACGTTGGTCCTCGATTAGCATCGGGTGGACGATGTTTTTTTTTATCGAGTCTTCGGGCTCTCAGTCCACTAGGGTGTGCGCCCAGCTTGAGGAAGCGATGATGGAGAACTCGGCACCTGCCAGGCCAGGAACAGTGCCCAACTCTCGACGCTAACGTGCGCCCAACGTGCGCCCGGCGCTGCCTCGTGCGTCGCTGCCAGCCGCCACGCTCTTAATGCCACAAGCGAGCTAAACGCTACGTTGTGAGATACGTACCGTGTCATTGGACGTCTATTTGGTCTAGTGAGGTTTTGATTGGTCAAATGATGGTTGGCTGTAGTTCTGGAGAGATGGGCTGTTGCTAGGCTGATGGGGGTTGGAGTTGCCGTCCCCCCCGTTATCTGAAAGGCACGATCACGGCAGTTTTAATTGAGTTGACGTTGCCCCTGCCGCCGTCTGTTTAAATTGAACGTGTTGATGTGCGATGTACAGTTCATTGAGCCTTTCATCAAGCCTGCGGGCTTGATGAAAGGCTTTCAGAACACGACACGCACCCTGAAGCTGGCATTGAGACGGGTAGCGTTGGCGACGTTGGAATCCCGTGGTTGTGACTTTAAATGTACTGTGACTCGCTCACTAACAGCTGCGTGTAAGTTGTCTTGTAACTGTTGCTCCCAGTTTAAAAATGCTCCTTCCAGATGGGGCGGGCATGTGTTGGTGTAATGGTGAATCACATGATCGTTGACTGAATCTTTCCGCCAAAAAAGAGCGCCACTACCTTCTGACCATTTTTATGCAATTCGTGTATTCATGCGGTGTCCTTCCTTGCCATGAAACAACTCATTGGTTGAAACTAGCAGAGATGTTCACGTTGTGTTTCCTGCACACATGAGCATGAACTTCTATATCAATGCACGAATCGAAGCCACAGCTCTTTCAACCACACAAAGCTGGAGCAGCAGGTCGGCTCTGGGCCAACGGGCGGAAGATTCACCTCTTGTCTGACGAGAAGAAAGGAAACGAAAGACGGAGGTCGTCGTCCTCCCGAGTCGCCCTCGCGGAATGCTTGCCTCGTAACAGCTCGCGTCACTGTCTGCCAATAACCAGTCGATAACCGCTTCCGCTCGGCTTTTAATGAGCAGCGGCGAGGCCGGGTGGTCTCGCCGCTCCGGTGGCTTCGCTTTCGCCTGCGGGAAACACGTGGGGCCTAATTTGGTACAACCTCTCGCGGTCCAGGCTTCCCAGGCACTCGGAGCAGTTGCCGGTCAAATTGTTAGGCAGGTTGTGCCCCGTGTGGTTTTTTGACGAAAAGGTTAACAAATGCGCCTTCTCCCAAAGCGTTCGCTCTCCAGCGAGCGATTTTTGTTTGGTTTTTAAGGTCTCGGGGACAGCGTGTGCACGCCCGCCGCCTTCGCTTACTGGCGACAAGGCGATTTCGATGACCCCCGACGAAGTGAAACGGAGTAGCCGTCCCTTTTTGCTGGCCGTGTGCCCAGATTGCACAGAGTCGCTTTCAATGTGGCGGTGCGTGCGCTTGCTGAGACGTTCGTTGCAAGATTATTCGCACGGGCTGGAAACAACGCACCTGGTGTGTGTTGCAATCGTCGCGTACGTTCGCCGTCTCTGGAATTGCGGAAATAAATTGGTCGCGCCTGGTGTTGACGGCGATATTACTCGTCAAGTGGAGATGTAAGAGGTTCCTGTCTCTCAGCCAGATCGTTGGAAATTAAAATCCCAGAAATTACTCAAACTAAACTATTTTTTATTTTACCAAGTAAGGCCCATTGAGCCATAATAGCTCAACGAAGTGGCTTTTCACGTGGCAATTTCTAGCAGCCTAACGCTCTTAAACGCACGTTGATTCTAAATGTGGAGGGGAAAACCGGAGAAAAGTCGACACCACGGGGAGAACATGCCAACTCCAAATATACAACAGGCGTCAGGGCCGGGGTCGAACCCACGACCTCCTGTATACCAGGCGAGTTCGTCAACGTCTCGCCAACGTGGCACCATTGAAAGCTCAGCACCTCTCGTCCTGATCAACTGAGCACCCCTTCGTGAGCAATCACCGATGTCTGTTGCATAGAACGACCGGTGCCCATCACGGGGGCACTTGGCGTTGCCACCACTGGCTCTCAGAGCCGCTTCGCCCATGTTGCTCGTTTGAGCAGAGGCGGGGACACATTGACCCGAGAGGGGTGGCTGTACGCAATGGACCTCCTCATAGCACAGAGTACGGACAGCGCTTAATGTGTTTCGAGCTACGAGTCTGTGGCAACAGCAGTTACGTCTTCTCCGCCTGTGTTTTTCCACCGCCGCCGCTGCGGCCTCTCGGGTTTATTTAAAGTTGTAAAGTTTATTTGAAGTTGTAAAGTTTACAAGCGGTAGCTGCACGCTCGTCTGAAGCAACCGAGGGGAAGCCAACGATGGTTGTACCAAAATCAGAGCGACCCCTTTCATGGTGTCAAGGGGGCTTGTGACTTTGTAAGGAGCCAGTGTTTTAGATGATAAAACCAGCCCTTCCGAATACAATGCGCACTGCCATTGTATGTATGTATGCGTGTGGGTGGGTGTGTGTGTGTGGCAACGGAATGTCGCATAGCACGCATGCCCCTCTGCGTACATTTCAGTGTCGGGGCTTTGGTTTAGAGCGCAATGCAAGTGCATTGAAACGTGCACTGGTCCTGAATATGAAGTGTTTTTGAAAAAGCTTATGTACTGAACCGAAAAGTACCTACTTCGTTTAGCAAAGTACTTCCAGCTAAGCATTTTTTTTAAACGAAGCCACGAATTATTAACAGCAGCACGACTGTACGTCAAGGTCATGTGACAGTGTCTCAATGCACACCCGAACCTGTGGTTGGTTACTCAACTCTGGAGGCCCCCTCCCCCCTCCGAGCCATTTGTGTATTTTCCTACATTCCTTTGGCAGCCTCCACAGGAGCAACCACGTGTGGTGACTTCTCACAATACGGTACCTATTTTGTCGAGCCCAGAGCAATGATGATGATGATGGGTTGAGTCCAACCACTGATCAACATTTGGACCTGCAAAGCTCGTTTTGAGACGTCTAAAAGATTTCCTGCCAGTGCCCCCTGGTGGTAACATTAGCTACTATAGCTGGTCACGAGTTCTTCCTAAGAGGCAATGTTGGCTCCTATAGCCAATCACACATCTCTCTATTTATCTCCTTTTTTATTTTACCAGGTAAGGCCCACTGAGCTATACAGCTCTTATTTCAGAAGCGACCTGGCCACAAATGCCTCGTGGCTGTCTATAGAAGCTAAGAAAAAATCATTACTTTTGATTTGGTACTCTGGATTTATAATGCTTGAACTTTTTTTGCCTGTTGATTTGCTTGGTTCAGTGAGTGCGTGCCAAGAGTATTTTCTCATTTCTTTCACAAAATTCTGCACCTAGATACGGAATTGATCATTTTTCCTACAACCTTTGAGGCAACGAGGTGCCACACACCGTAACGTATCAGATAACGCTCAGTCGTTGAAAGTGTGACGAAGGAAATTGCTTCGCTAAATAACGAGCACAGACTGTACTTTAATATTAAGCCATGCGTCTTTCCCTGATCTTCACTAATGTGATGCCCTAATCCGAATAAGGTCATCATTTTTCCCTGCATGTATAATTAAGTGTCCTGTGGCACTCAGTGGTTAAAAAGTACATGACAAGCAATCATAAAGTTGAGTTTAAATCCTGGTTAGGTGTTGACTCGAACCAACCATTGTCCCATCGTTGTCGTTAAATATTTGTTACCGTTTTTTTGGGAAGTCAACAAGTGGCCATTCTGTGGAGATAGTAGTGACCTCTACTAACGAGGTGACCTCTACTGACGAGGCACATTAATTTTTAAGCGGGCGGCAATTGTCACAGCGCTTGGCGAAAGTGCTCGTTCAACACAACCATCGCTGCTTGACCCAACAGCCAACGCTTGAGAGTAAAAAAAAAACAATTTATCTCAATTAGAAAAAGTGCCGGCGTTGCCAGCTGCGGGTTCGTCCAAGCGACTCGAGCCGCTGTGCAAATCAACGCGCGAATCAAGCTAATTTTAAAACATTTCACGAAATGCGGAGAAGCGAGCGCTCGGTCAGATTAAACACGTTGGCCTGGCTCGGTGGTGGAGGGGAGCGCAAAGTGTTGCGAAGCGAGCCAGCCACCTCAGCCTGTCGACACACAGCTGGCTTGGTCTCGAGACGTCCTGCCAGTGAGCCTTGGCCACTCTGCGCGGCCTCGGGGCGGTGCACCCAGCCTGGCACAAGTGGCCTCCTGGTGGAAGGCGTTGGCCGCGGTTGTTCGTGTCCGCGCGGTGACGGGGACACGCGCAGAGTGGGTAGCGGAACGGGCCGTGTGCTGCGCCGCTCTCCCAGCAACCGGAGTTCAGTTCCCAGCGACCGTGGATCAGTCGCGTATGGTATCCGAACCTATCCACGGACCTCCCCTCTGTTAGCTAAGGCCTTGAATGGTCCGCCTTGGCGGGACACTGCCAAAACCGCCAAGCGGACCTTAATGCACGTTCCCTAACAGCACCTGTTTCAGCAGTCTCTAGCGGTGCGTTTGGAGGGACATTTCTGTTTGTGTGTGTGTGTTTCTTGTATGTATCATACAGTGGGGGAGTGGCGATGCAGTGTTTAGCACATTGCGCCATGAACCCGGCGATTGAGTTCCCGCTCACGGCCACCAGCACCAGTGAGGATGATCTGAACCGTTCCTGGGCCTCGCCCTAGGTCGACTCGGCCTCAAATGAGTACCTGGCGGGGGTGCATTATCATCGCCACTGGGGAGACAAAGGTGGCCGGGGGGGGGGGGTGGTGCTGGCCACCCCACCTACCCGTGTACCACGCCAGCCTTCATCGGTGCTACTTACTAACAGCGCTTGCCCCAACCGTCTGTTAACGCTACATGGGTGTGGGGGGCGTTTGTTTTGTACACGCCACGAGTTTGTTGTGATGACCCACGGTGGGTTTGGTGGCTCCTCTGCTGCTGCTGCTGCTGCTCGTGGGAACAGGTGACCCGTCCACCACGGACCAGGGCTTTGTGGAGTACCAGCTCGTGGGTCCCGTGCGCTACATGTGGTGGTACCACCTGGTCGGACTCATCTGGGTCAGCGAGTTCATCCTCGCGTGCCAGCAGTTGGCCATCGCCGGCAGCGTCGTCACCTACTACTTCACGAGGCAAGGGCTCGCGATCGCTTCCCGGCAATTTGCTCGTTCGGCCGGTGGCTAAGAGATGTTAACTCCCTCGCCTGGTATGAAGGAGGTCGTGGGTGCGATCCCGACCCTGACGCCCGCTGTATGTTTGGAGTTTGCGTGTCTAAGACTATTTTTAATTTTACCAGGTAAGGCCCACTGAGCTTTGTTAGCGTCTCTTTCAGAAGCGACCTGGCTATCACAAATGATAGCTCAACAAATTGTATTATCATCACGTGGAAACCTATAGCAGTCAAGATAATCCGAATGATCCCGAATCAAAATGCTCTCCACGAGCACCGGCTCAGAAAAGTTTCAAAACACTTGCCCTTTGTTAAAAAAAAAATCACCTGGAATACGCTGGATCTAAATCGCAATTCACAAATCAAGCAGCAAAGTTATGAGCCTGGATGGTGCTGGGGATAGGCAGCCACCAGGGATAAAACACAAATCGTTGAGTGACATTGCATTGGCAGTGGCGCAGAAAGCACGTTACTCAACACCGCTGCCTTAAAAGTAATAATAGAATAATAGTTTCTGGCAACAGGCCCTACGTCATGCATCAAACAGGCGCTATCGCAGTGTTCTTCACTAATTTGCACAAGGGGGGGGGGGGCCCAACTTTCGCCGTTAAGACATCATCAGTGTGAGGAGGGCCGCCACGCGTTTGAAACCATTGTTGGATCTGACAGAAGCACAATGGTAACGGGGGGGGGGGGGGGGGGGGGAGTGTTTTCACTTTTGTGTATTGTCACACGTCAGGGGCGCCGCGGTGGCTAGGAGATGTTAACTATCTCGCCTGGTATACAGGCGGTCGTGGGTTCGATCCCAACCCTGATGTCTGCTGCTGTATATTTAGAGTTTGCGTGTCCTCTCTGTGGTCGCGTGTATTTTTTTCTCCGGGTCCTCCGGTTTCCCCCTCCACATTTAGAAACATGAGTTTAGAGTTTCTAGATTTGAAGCTTTCGTGACTGCAAGGATCCATACTCTTTGGTTCTATTCGGTAAAGTCACGTAGGTGACTTTACCGAATAGAACCAAAGAGTATGAGATTAGAGTATTTGGCTGCTACCCATTTCCACTCCCTATCGTGTTTTTGTATTGTCTGTTGTAAATGTCTGACCCGCCCCTACTGGACATTTCTGAGAAATAACTTTACAGCTCATAGGATTCCTCCAGTACGAATAAACATACCGATTCCGAGTATAACACGACGCTGGGTAGGCCAAATTCATCTCGGGACGTGCGATAATCGGCGCTTCTATTTGCAATTTTAATTGAACCCCCGGATATGCCGTTGTTCCGCACGCGCCGTGCCGGGCACGCACAGGAACAAGAGCCAGCTGCCGATGACGCCCATCCTGTCGTCCATAAAGCGGCTGCTGCTCTACCACCTGGGCACGGTCGCCAAGGGCTCCTTCATCATCACCCTCGTCAAAATCCCACGCCTCGTCCTCATGTACATTCACCAGAAGCTCAAGGGCACGGTACGCCGCGTCTCCGCGTTCCCAGCACTCTGCCTGTGTTGAATGGCCTCCCTATGCATTCCCAGAAGGCTGTGTGGCTGATAGGATGTTTGGTAAGGTTTTTTTTACGTGAATAAAACGTGAATTGTGAATGCTGTGAGTTTACTCTCCAATACGCCGGCGTGCTGAGGTAGTCACTCACTTGCACGTTTTGTTTACGTGACCGACCTTACTAATTGGCTGTGTCGGGTCACGGCGGGTTTAACGACACATTTATATTTGTGAGATCTAACACCAAAAAAACCTCTATTTATGGCTGATGGGATGTGTACATTTTATATTATTGTTCACGTGGGGGGGGGGGGGGGAGAGATGTGTGAAGGAGGCATTTGGTCTGCCTATTTTGTGCTAACGTTTTAATCGTGTTCCCTCTCACCGTAAGGCGGGTTTTTTTATGCCGTAATGTTCTTTGGGAGTGAATGGTACACACGGTTTTGAATGCACGTTCATCATTGTCGTCGTCACCGTGACCATACATTGGCCACGAACCCTGCAGTCATGCACACTTGCATGGTGTAGCAACTCAGCAGTAATTATTCCGTCGATCATCGATTATCCTAGTGGCTTCTGGGAGGAATGGGGGCGCCGGATTTTCAAAAATGCCGGATAATCTCACTAATCATTGTTTAAAATATCTTATTTTTTAACATTCTTGTATAACATGTTTTTAGGTGTTGTGCATATGTTTTTAGTGTTTCACATGTGTGTTTTACTACATGGCATTAATAAACATACAAATAGACAAAATGAATATCTTCCATAATAGAGGGTTTTGGGTTAGATCGGGTAAATATAACTGCGTGGTTAAATGTCCTTCTGTAAAAGGTTACCGTATTTACCGTACCGTACTTACTCCACCAATCTCGGAGACTCTGCATGGCGTGATGTACGTCCTACACTATTGTTTAAACAACAGCATTTGTTTGACCATTGCCAGACTGGTTACAGCCTTTGGAGCGGCTTTTTCGGTTTCCCTGAATCAGACTGGGACCGCTGGATTATGTTGGAAGCCGGATAATCGAAGATCCACTGTAGTAATGACGACGACGACGCTGTAATATTAACGAGTGGCAGTTATGAGATGAAAGTTGCCACTGCTGTGTTTACGCCTGCAGGAAAATGCGTGCACCAACTTCATGCTGAAGTGTTGCATCTGCTGCCTTTGGTGTTTGGAAAAGTGTCTCAAGTACCTGAACCAGGTAAGGGCTTTGTTTTTATTTATTTCTGACTTCCTGCCTCTTGTCCTGATGATGTTTCGCACGCAAACTCCCCATAAAATGACAAAAATTTGGTTGTGGGAATTTTGACGTAAACTTAACAGTGAGCTGAAACGATAATATAATCGACACCTTGTTCAACACTTAACCGTGTAACGATTCAACTTGTTTGGGCGTTGGGTGGTGGAGGGTCTCAACACGAATTTGACCAGATGATTACGTGGCCTAACCCAAATATAAATTCTAAATCGTAAATATTAATAATAAAAGATAACATGGTATGTTTGCACAATAATATTCCACCAGTAAGTTTAGGGGAATGAGAGGATAATTTATCTTTGTAGGATATCACAGAATAATCCTGAGCGTTGTTGTGGGGAATGAAAGTGTGATGACAACTTTGGACGCACTTGCCTCGAGATGGTTTCTTCATTTAAGGAGCCACGTGCTCACGCTCGAACAGGCGGAGACCCCCACCACAACAGTCTCGAGTCTACTGCACATCTCCCTTATATACGGTCCGAGGCCACGCCCCCATTCCCGAACCTTCTCGCTGGTTCTAGACCGCTCGCTCTACCAGCAGACTCCACCATCCTCTTACGTCACCTGGCCACGCTGCTATTCTCGATCATTCCCGCAGCCACCAGTCCACTCGTACTGCAAGATGACTCTCCTGTCATATCCCGTGGCCACTAGTCCACTCGTACTGCAGGCTGACTCCCCTGTCATTACCTCCCGTGGTCACTAGTCCACTCGTACTGCAGGCTGACTCCCCTGTCATTACCTCCCGTGGCCACTAGTCCGCTCATACCATAGGTTGACTCTACTGTCATTACATAAGTAACAAAATTGATCAGCAGGCAAGACGTCTCCTTCATAAATCCGTTTCCACATAAACTACCAGTGTTTTTTTACTCATTCCACCCACCCCAAGGCATGCATGTATCTATATTGAACTTCTTTCGCACCATACGTAGCCAACCGCGCCTATTGGAGGTGCAGCATTCGGGGAGCGCATTGTTTCAGCAACTGCCAGATTTACCAGATGTTATGGGCAAGCACCATCTCTCTCTCTATATCCTCAACCCATAGCTTAAATATAGCATCTTTGTTACATCTGGCAGCCCACCGGCATTGATTCGAGCGAGCCTGACTGCTGATGATGCTACTACACTGTGTCAAAACCGGGCCAGAGTTCTCCCGTCTTGTCGGCTTGCTTCAAACGACCAACGCCAAGGTGGTCTCTGCTCCAGCAGAGCCAAGTGGTATAGAGGAGGAGGTGGTGGTGGGGGAAGGGGGGTCGGGGGCTATGCGACACCGCACAAAACCCGTGCAACCGGCCCCACGTGGTAACGGCGTCGGCCGTGCCCTCAACGACCCCCCCCCCGGCCTCCGCAGAGGCAGCGCGCGACTGCCAGTAGCGACGGTGCAGGGTCCTGCGGAGAGACGGCGTCGTGCCGTGTTGGTGCCGCGATTGCGAGAAGGTCGCGGAGTTCGGGTCCCGCCCGACGGTTGGATTTTAGCCGGCCGTGGTCACTGCAGGGTTGATTAAACGAGTACCGACCGCATCGTGGGAAAGTCGACGGCGGTCGTCCCCTGCAATGACCGGTCCCCACCACAGGAATGTGGAATTTCCCCCACTGGCTCGGAGATGGTGGCGAGTTCCCGCCCAGTGCTCGTTGTAGCCCGGACATCGCTTGACTTGCCGAGCGCGACGAGCGAATGGCCTTTTAGATAGACTTGAATCTTACAAATCCTCTCGGTAGCTTGGGAAACAATTGGATTTTAAAAAATATTCTCATTCCGTAGCGCCGTTGAAGTTGCCCAATCGGTGGAGTTATTCGCGGCTAAGTGCGACTGCAGTAGACCGAATCGTCGGCTATACGGGGGAAGCCTTGGCCCAATGGTGGATATTGTACGCTCGATTACGCGAGTTCTTCATTAAATGGTGTTGTATGTATGTACGATTAACTTATTTTGCAACGTACTCGATGTGCGGGGGGGACAGGGGAAGGACACCAAACTAAACATAATTAGCAGTTCTTAAGAAATTCGTTTTAAATCTATGCGATTGAAAAGTGCACAGCTCCAGTGGCTTCCTAATATCGGAGGAAAGAGCGTTCCAGACGGCCGCAGAAGCGTATCTGAGAGCGCGCACCCGTTCAGTGGTTCGCCGAAAGCCGCCGCCGCCTCTGCTGCGAGGATGACCGGGGTTTGCGTGACGGGTTCTGCCCCTTGTCGCTGCTGATGAAACTCGCTCTGGCTCCGTGCGTCTCCGTGTGCTGCAGAACGCGTACACGGCCACGGCCATCAACGGCACCAGCTTCTGCTCGTCGGCACGTGACGCGCTCACCATCCTGGTCTCCAACGCGCTGCGCGTGGCCGCCATCAACTGCGTCGGCGACTTCATGCTCTTCATGGCCAAGGTGAGAGGGAATGACACCCCAGTGTGGGGTGCGGCACCGTCACGTGTGACACTCCAGTGTGGGGTGTGGCACTGTCACGTGTGATACTCCAGTGTGGGCTGTGGCACCGTCACGTGTGACACCCCAGTGTGGGGTGTGGCACCGTCACGTGTGACACTCAAGTATGGGGTGTGGCACTGTCACGTGTGACACCCCAGTGTGGGTGTGGCACTGTCACGTGTGACACCCCAGTGTGGGGTGTGGCACTGTCACGTGACACTCAAGTGTGGGTGTGGCACTGTCACATGTGACACTCCAGTGTGGGGTGTGGCACTGTCACGTGTGACACCCCAGTGTGGGGTGTGGCACTGTCACGTGTGACACCCCAGTGTGGGGTGTGGCACTGTCACGTGACACTCAAGTGTGGGTGTGGCACTGTCACGTGTGACACTCCAGTGTGGGGTGTGGCACTGTCACGTGTGACACCCCAGTGTGGGGTGTGGCACTGTCACGTGTGACACCCCAGTGTGGGGTGTGGCACTGTCACGTGACACTCAAGTGTGGGTGTGGCACTGTCACGTGTGACACTCCAGTGTGGGGTGTGGCACTGTCACGTGTGACACTCGAGTATGGGGTGTGGCACTGTCACGTGTGACACTCAAGTGTGGGGTGTGGCACTGTCACGTGACACTCAAGTGTGGGTGTGGCACTGTCACGTGTGACACCCCAGTGTGGGGTGTGGCACTGTCACGTGACACTCAAGTGTGGGTGTGGCACTGTCACGTGTGACACCCCAGTGTGGGGTGTGGCACTGTCACGTGTGACACTCAAGTATGGGTGTGGCACTGTCACGTGTGACACCCCAGTGTGGGGTGTGGCACTGTCACGTGTGACACCCCAGTGTGGGCTGCGGCACTGTCACGTGTGACACTGAATCGTGACACTGATCGATGAGCTGGGATGCTGAAATCATGAGCATGTGACACTGTGAAGTGTGACACCAACACTGTATTGTCACACTGAATCATGAGCTGCGACATGACACACTGTGGGCTCATGATGTGCACCCCATGACATTCCTATAGCTGGGGAGGTCTCCAAAGGATCGCCACTGTGGATTCTCCCGTGGGATTCATCCAGTCTGAATAAAGATTCCGATTCCGCTTCTGCAACGTTGCCCGCGTTGTCTTTCATTCTCAACAAAACTTTTAATTTGACCACGTAAGGCCCAGCGAGCTATATAGATCTTTTTCAGAAGCGACCTGGCTATCACAAATGATAACTCAACGAAGTGGCCTATCACGTGGACATTCATCGCAGCCAAATGCTCTTAAACGCCTGATGTTGATTCTAAACGCTGGAGGGAAATACCGGAGGACCCGGAGAAAAACTCGCACGACCACGGGGAGAGAGACACGCAACCTCCAAATACACGACAGCCGTCAGGGTCGGGATCGAACCCCACGACTCCCTGCATACCAGGCGAGGGGAGTAAACATCTCGCCGCCGTGGTGCCCGCACAGATCCTGGTGGTGTGCTTCACCGGCTTCGCGGGCGCCTTCATCCTCAACTACCAGCGCGACTACCACATGTGGGTGGTGCCCCTGCTGCTCGTGTGCCTCTTCGCCTACCTGGTGGCGCACTGCTTCCTGTCGGTGTTCGAGATCGTCGTGGACGTCCTCTTCCTGTGCTTCGCCGTCGACACGGAGCACAACGACGGCACGCCGGGCAGGGAGTACTACATGGACAAGTCGCTCATGGTGAGCGGTCGTAGCGGATACAGGGAGGGTGGCTACAGGCACATGGATAGATAACCGGCTCATAACACTGTGTCGAGAGCTTTGACCAGTGTGGGGAAGTATGGTCAAGCAAAGCCTCTTGAGCAGCAGCATGGGGAGGAGACTTTCAACACCGGGTTGACGATGGCGCTGTTGATAACTATGGCCCTGGTATACGGTGTAGATCGTTGGTGCGAATGACAACCGTGACTTGTACGGCGCATTTCCGCACGCTTTAGTTGTCGCCTACGTTGGGGTACCGAACAGCGTCACGCTGGGCCGAACATAACGCCGGTCGTTCGGTCGGCGAGCAAACGGTGACCCCTCGCCCACGCGTGCACCGACCTCGCCCTCCTCTCCCCGCAGGAGTACGTGAAGAACAGCGAGGAGGCGCTCTCCAACCTGGAGCGCAAGCGCAAGGAGGGTCGCGCCTCGGGAGACGCGGGCCGCGAGCTCAAGCCCATGGTAGGTGGGCCGCGCCAGGCGCCGGCCCGCGACTGGCCCTTCCAGCTGGGTTACGTGTGCCTGTGGGCGCTGCTGGACTGCGCCGGCTCGCCCGGGCGCGCGGGGCCCGCCGCCCTGTGCCTCCCTGAGCACCTGCTTCTCTCTCTCTCTCTTTACGCCGCGCCGCTGACGCTGGCCTGGCGCCTGCAGCGCCGCCGGCCCCGGGCGGTGCGTCCGGCCGCCGCCACTTGACCACGACGACGGCGGCGGCGGCGGCGGCGGCGGCGGCCGCGGGGGTGCCGCGGCGGCGGCGGCGCGATTTACGCGGCACGGAGATGGGCGGCGAGGGTGGTGGGTGAGGGGGGGGGGTGCACGGCACGGAGCCTCGAAGGTACCCGACGCCGCCGAGGGAGGGGCCCAATATTGGGATGGCGACGCGAAAATGGGCGGGCGGCATCCGTTTGTAGTGGTCTTCCCCGTGGGGGCCCTCCTGTCCAGCCGGTGCATGAGGGAGCCTTTCCAGGGAAAAAAAAAAATAGCGAGGTCGTTGAGTTCCAGTCAGGTGGTGATGGGAGAGAAGCTGTGGCCTGGCGCCAAAATCGTTGTAGCACCTCCCTTGCTGAATGGGCGCCACGGTAGCGAGATGTTAACTACCTCGCCTGGTATGCAGGAAGGCGTGGGTTCGATCCCGACCCCCGACCCCTGACGCCTGCTGTATATTTGGAGTTCTCGTATTCTCGCCGTGGTCGTGTGGAATTTTCTAGGTCCCCAGATTTCTCCCTCCGCATTTAGAATCAACATTCATTTAAGAGTATTTGGCTGCTATAAATTTCCACGTGATGAGCCACTTATTATTTGTGATGACTTGGTATCCAAGTCGTTTCTGACAAAGAGCTACATAGCTCAGTGGGCCTTACCTGGTAAAATAAAACATAGTTTAATTTATAGTTTAGAATGTTAGCCATGGGTTTTTTTGTTACCGTTCAAATGGCAGGAATTACCCATTGAGTTCTATAATCAATTTACGCATTTTCCCATAGTCCATGGAGTTTCACAATGAGTCATTGTATTCAATTGTACATCGATTTGCAACAACTACCCGCCAGTTCCAGAAACTACCCACCCTATAAAACATCTATCACATTCCGACGTTGTGCTGCTGTGTATCAGGTTACAACTACCACCATTACCGACCTCGCATCTAATATCAACCCCTATCTCAAACCGGTGCCTCTGTGAAGCCCAGTTCCCGTGTTGGAACGCACTGCTTTATCATTTTTTTGTGGCAAAAATGTGCCAGTGGTCTCCGTTGCCATCTGTTGGAGCAAGTCCAACTAGGCCACATGTTCCAGCCGTGTTGTCAGCGCGTGCACGTTAAGTTGTGGGGTGTTGGCAGTCCCCTTCACCGCTGAATCTCGGACCGTGCCAGCGGTTCGGCGTACATTATATTCGGAGAGGCATAGCGGCCCGCCGTTTTTCAAAGATATTGTTACTCACCGCAGAGAACCGTAGCGGCACGCCTGCACTCGGTGATAGCTGGCGCCAAACCGTGCCACATGCCATCCCGCATGGCCTTGTGAGAGCCCTCGGTACCAATTAAGTTATTTAATATTTTGCTCTGATTTCTGTTCCGAGAACGTACACGTACGTCATCGGAGCGGAATCGGATTGGGAAAGGGTTTATGCGCGCCAATGTGCGTTGACCAGAATCGGAGACAGGCCACTTCCTGTGCAGCCACTATCTTGATGGGTAATCCCCGGAGCTCGAGGACTCTATTGGTGACATCTAGCCGGATCGGCTCCCCATATCGGTATCCCCCCCCCATCTCCCACCCTTTCCTCGTCTGTGCTTTGCTGCCAACGCTTTGCCCGCTATGCTTGTGTTTGTCTGAAAGCTGCTGCATCCTGTCTCAGAATCCTCGGAGAAACCACGCCTGCCTGTCCCCTCCCACCACGCTCTCTCTCGGGCTTGGACGTGATGTTGTCTCCATAATGTATTTTTTATGGTTAGATCGTGTAAATGTGTCGTTAAACCAGCCACCACCCGACATTGCCAATTAGTAAGGTTGGTCACGTAAACATAAAGTGCCAATTCGTCACTAGTACAGCACACCGTTGTGTTGGAGAGCCAAGCCACAACATTTACAATCTGAGTACGACGTTTCGCCAGTAATTACAACTAGCATCATCAGGCGACAGCAAGATTTGTGGAGAAATCCTCCTGTTTCGTTCCTTAGAGGTGTAGATGTGGTGACGTCACTTGTGAGCCCTTCACGTGCGTCTCGTCTCGTCAGTCATGGACTTTTTATTCAACCGAGTGAAGGCCGGTTACGATGAGCCCAGGGGGGTCCCGTTTGTCAAGGCAGACCTTGGGTAAGTACAGGGAAATGTGCAGAAGCAAGGAAGAGAAGAATGATAGTTGGGTGTAAGCACAGGGAAAATGTTAACCGGGAATGAAAATTATCCTGAAAAAAAGTATAATTAATTTCCCACAAAGCCAACAGTTAATTTTTTTCTGTTAAAACCTGCAAAGCGTGTATAAAAATAAAAAATAAACTTTAGCGGGATGTATAAATGTTCCGTCCTTTTTAAAACGAGCTTCAGGGTCGCCCCCTCGTATCTGTCTGCAGTCCTAAGACAGCGGTGGAAGTTCCACAGTCCTACGCCCGAAGCCAGCCCCTTGGCAGCATCGCCACCTTTGGTTGGTATCGCACAAAGTGGCACCACCGACTTCCTTCGACCCCCCGGAGAGGCCACGGCTCCGGGCTGTAGACAGGGGAGACGAGCGCACGGTGCCCCCCCCGCCGCTCAATAGAGCAGGACGCCACTTGGGGGCTCTGCAACCTTCTCACAGCCTCCGTACACCCCCAACACTTGTCGTGTGTGTGTGTCCGTGTGTCCGTGTGTCTGTGGATGTGTGGGCGTGTCCGTGTGTCGTGCGTGCGTATGTCCGTGCATGCGCGTATGTCCATGTGTGCGCGTGTCCGTCGGCGCGTGCGTTTGCAGGCGGCGAGCAACGCGTGACGCGCACCGCGGGGAGAAGCCAACGTCTTCCACGCTCCGCCTCCCGAAACCTCGCCACCCCCTCCCCACCCCCTCCTCCTCCGCAGCAGCAGCAGCAGCAGCAGCGGCCTTCAGGACCCACCGACAGCCCCTAAATCAACTACCGTCTCCAGCCACGGAGGGCAGCCACACGGACGACGTTTTGGTCGATGCCGGGTGCTGCTTTGGTTACCGCCAATAGTTGGCCTTTGGTTTTTAAACGAAACTACAACGACGACGACGACAACAACAACAAAACACGTGCGCGCGAGAGGATTCGAATGACGCCAGTTCACGTTCTTCCGCTCCACGCCGGGTTGCCGTGCGGTTGGCGCTTTTAAAAATCAAATCGACGCCAGGAGGAGCAGCTCGGACGCGCGCATGGACTTGATCCAAGACGAAGCAGCGGCAGAGACTTCCCGGTGGTTGGTTCCGAATCTGCAGCATTCATCAGTTCGTGTGTAATAAGAACGTTAGAGAGTTTTTGTTGTGGAACGACCAAAAAAAAAAACCCCAACGTCTTTTTCAGCCACCTTCCAGCAACACGATGTAGTGATTCCTAGTCGTAGCGCCAAGAGGAGCGGGGGTCGTGGGGGTCGTGGGTGCTTCTTGTGGGGCGTGCGTGTGCACGCTCGGTAGGCCCACGGGACGCTTTGGCCCGTTTTTGGGAGGAAAGCGAACAAAAGATGGAGGAGAGAGAAAAACAAACAACGCGGTGGAGCCGTTTGTGAGCGCGGGTTTTCACGAACGGGCTCCAGTTTTAGTCGAACACCTTAGGATTTATAGCCTCTGAATAATTGTGGCGTGCATCTTTGAAAATGCTGCCTCCAACTTGGTGCAAGCCAACACATGAAATGTGCCTAGCGTGCAGGGGTGTGGGTTTTGTTTTGTTTTTTGCAAGTAAGGGGGGAGGTGAGGCGGGGATTTTGCGGGACCGTCTTCAGCGACACGTGCGACTCACGGCTGTCGATGATCACGCTGAAGCCGCCTTCTCTGGCCGGTGACAGGCGGCACACGCTTTGTTTTTTTGAACAAAGAAGCCGCGTAAAAACACGTTTCGCTTGATGCAATTTTTACTCCCTGCTGCGAGTCGACAGGGGTTGACGGCTCGCGCGCCGGTCGGGCGGACGGCGAGGGGTGTGTAGTGTACACAGAAGCACGGGGTGGCTGGCGAGCAGCGGTCTGGGGCAGGAGCAGCACCCCACGCAGCCCGGGGGCCTTGCATCTTCACACCGTCGTCGGCCTGAGAACCCTACGCAGACTGATTAGAATGAGCAGGTAGACTAATATAACACTAACTTTGTTTTTGTACTTTTACTTACTCTCACACTCGGTCATATAGGCGCGTGAATGTGTGTAATGGGGGGGGGGGGGGGGGTGTGCGCTTCCCGGTTATCACACCGACGGTAGGGTCGACGCACGATGCTCGAGACCAATTTGCCTTGAGCAAAGCAACTTCGGGTAGATTCCGTGAGCGCCGCACATCAGCTGGGAGGTGTTCTCTGGCGCGGGGGGAACCGCCTGTCGCTCGGCGTGGGTCTCGAGAGAGAGAGTCACTGGCTCGAGCCCGACGTCCGCGTGTTGAGCAGCAACCCTTGTTGAAGCAAGTCGTAATAAATACTTTCGGTGTGACGTTCAAACGGCGTTGGTGGGATCCAGTTGGCTCCGCGCGCGAATCGTGTTTACCGGGGGCAGCGGCGGGCAGCGCCTTACTCGCAGTCTGCGGTAAGGCCTTGAGATCACAGCGCTCGGCCAGCAGTTGACACAAGCCTATCTTTCCTTCCGTGTCAATAAAAAAAAATGAGCTCCGCTTTTTACGACGGCCGACAGCAGTTGTCGTAAAGAGCGACACGGGGTCGCCCCCGCGGGGGTCATTTGCGGCGTTGACACACCGCTGGCCTACGACTGCCGGCGGAGATGAGCGGACGGCTGAACAACCCCGAGCGAGGGCGCGGTTGCCCGCTCGCCCGTGCGTGGACACACGCTGGCGGCCGTCCTCCGGCTGCAGTCGTACGAGCGAACTGAATTTTATTCGCATCGGAAGTACACGTTCCGATTTGAAGCCGCGTCCTATTTGCGAGATAACGTTCCGACTTCAGTTTACGATGTGGGGCGGGTTGGGGGGGGGGGTGGAACCCGTGGCGGTGAGACCGTTGTGTGGTAATCGAGAAACGCTGTGCTCCGTGCTGCCCGTTGCCTGGGTAGGGAGCACGCTGGCGTGGGTATTCCGTCTCTCCTGGCTGCACAGACTAACGCCCCCTACCGATTTATCATTCTGAAAAGCACCAACGTGAAATTCAAACTCCGAGATGTGCCACACGCGCACGCCGCATCTTCGACCGGCGGCGGTCAGAGGCGCACCCCCAGGTGTTCCATTGTCATTATAAAGTCGTGACGCAGTTAAGTAGTAAATCAAACCTGAAGGCATCAGTATTCGCCAAATTAAAGAATGCTCAAATCCAGCAATTGACAGAATGACTCCTGTGCTAAACCTTCACGCTGGAGGCGTGCGTACGATGCCACCTACCCAGCCATCCGCCCGCCCCTTCCTCCCAGCTTGCGAGTTTTTTTGGCTTGAAAAGTTTGATGAGCCCTGCACTAACGAGTAAATAAAATAAAGCCTTTTTGGTTTAAGATATTTTTGTTTGATATTAGCTAGATCTGCGATTAACGCAGTGCCTTAACCCGTAGTTAGTGTTGACGTAATGGCGTTAAACTGCAGACGCAGCTCGATTATAGATTGACCGGTGAGAAAGAGCCTGGCCGTGTCGAGACGTTGCCTGGAGTGCGTGAGGGTTGCCCCCCCCCCTACCCCAGCTCGTCGAATGGGGGAGGGACATGGGCCTCGCTCGGAACACTTCCGTCGGAGTCACAGATGCGTGTGCCCGCTTCTCTTCGCTTAACCAACCCGCCTCTGTCGTCCCCTCGCTCGCCGCAACGGGTCTTCCCCCCCCCCACCGGCTCGCCGCTTCCAATTTCTACCGAGAGCGAGCACTGGGGAGAGCCCACCGATTCAAGAATGGATTCTGGAGAGCCAGGTCAAGCAGGTGAACGCGCGCGGTCATGCCGCGAGGAGTTGCGCCGGTCGGGGATCGCTCGGCGTCGGCGCTCTGCCAGGGTTCGATGATAAATGTTGGTCGTTGCGGGGGGGGGGGGGGGGGGTGAGTGTGGTCGACGTTGCTGTGAGAAGGACGCGTCGGCTCCATCCTCTCGGAGCGTACGGGGTCCGTGTCCACCCCCCCCCCCCCCCGCCTGCGCGCTCATCGACTCTCGAAGCGACGGTCCGCGCCGTTTGAAGTGTGCGTCAAAAAAATCGTGACCTCCATCCGTTGGCATCCTCCGTCGTCTCTTGCAGTCCACGAACTCGGAGCCACCCGAAGTTTGCGAAAGTTAGCCTCGTCCGCCCCGCGGCGTTGAGACGGAAGCTTCGCCTCGACCTGGATAACCTCGCGATTGAAGCCTTGGTCGCATTGAGTCGGGCGCGGGGGTGGGGGCAGTTGGCAATATTCTGGCTGGAGCCAACCTCAAAGTCGGTCTCCTGGAACCCAGCTGGAGGCGGCGAGAGCCGTCTCGGAGAGTGGCGGCCTCTCGCGTTTCCACATTCCAGGGCTACAAGTGTAGCGTGGCATGGAGCCACACTGTACACGGGGCAAGTTTCTGACGACAAAAAAAAGACCTCCATCGGCCATCGGTAGAAATGACCCTGGGACAGTAAGCGGTGGGTTTGGCGTGCGCAGGTGTGTCGGTGAGAGAGGTGTGTCGGTGAGAGGTGTGTCGGTGAGAGAGGGGTGTCGGTGAGAGAGGGGTGTCGGTGAGAGAGGTGTGTCGGTGAGAGAGGTGTGTCGGTGAGAGAGGGGTCTCGGTGAGAGAGGTGTGTCGGTGAGAGAGGGGTCTCGGTGAGAGAGGTGTGTCGGTGAGAGAGGTGTGTCGGTGAGAGAGGTGTGTCGGTGAGAGAGGGGTCTCGGTGAGAGAGGTGTGTCGGTGAGAGAGGGGTCTCGGTGAGAGAGGTGTGTCGGTGAGAGAGGTGTGTCGGTGAGAGAGGGGTCTCGGTGAGAGAGGTGTGTCGGTGAGAGAGGGGTCTCGGTGAGAGAGGTGTGTCGGTGAGAGAGGGGTCTCGGTGAGAGAGGTGTGTCGGTGAGAGAGGGGTCTCGGTGAGAGAGGTGTGTCGGTGAGAGAGGTGTGTCGGTGAGAGAGGGGTCCTCGCAGACGTTGGCGGGTGCCCCCCACGCCCACGTCGTGCCGGAAAAGAGCGCCCGTGTGGATTTTTTTCCCTTCCTCTCCAGTCGCACAGCCCGTCAAGTCCCCCCCACGGTCTGTGGTGTCTGTCTCCCCGCTCACGTGGCGGATTGGGGGGACGGCGGGATGGCAGCGTTCCCAGTCGACGTCGTTCGTGGAGAGAGGCGCCCCCCGCCGCCCAGTCACTCGTTCCCTCGAAATTGGGAGCAGCCGAAATTGATGACCCCGCTGTTGACAACAACGCTTGAAAAGTGGTATTTGTTTTAATCGAGTGCCACTTGACACCAGCAGTGCCACCACAGCCGAATGTAATGCCCATTTTAAACAAACTAGGATTATTACGGTTCAGTGCTAAAGCCCGCAGTTTGGCTTTCCTTCACGTTCCCCCACGAAACACCGGTTAAGCCCTCTTCGCTCTTGACAGATTACGGTAAATCGTGGTGTGTGCTGGGTTCTTGTTTCAGAAACAATCGCGTAGTGCTCCTTTTTTCACTTGACAACGTGAGCTTATACGCATCCTCCATTGCACTATTAGAAGCGGGTGTTTTCGCTCGTAGGGGATGACATTTTAAATATCGGAGCCTTCATTGGGATTTAATCATCGCGGCTGATATGATGATGATGAACATCGACAGTTCTTGGTGGAAAATCTTAAATCCGCTCGTCATCCGCACCCCAGCGCCTGGCCGAAGTGTCGCTTCTCGCCGGTAAGAGGTCAGCGAGCCAGGCTCAAGTGACGACGCCGAGTGGTGACCGCTACCGTTCACATCCCCGCGCCGTGGTCAACTCGGCCTACTGCTCGTGTCTCCAGGGTACGCGGTCGGGGTGTGGGGGGGCCGACACCTCCAGGTTTGGGACCTGCCAGCGGCCGGCTCTTGTGTGGTGGTGGTGGGGGGCAGGTTGGGGTGGGGGCAGGGTGGGGGCAGGGTGGGGGGCGCGCGTCTCCGGTCGTTGGACGCAGCCGGCTCGCCAGATTGTGAATGGGGGGGGGGAGGATACTTTTGACCGCTTAAATTTTCCACCGCTTCTCTTCGCCACATCCGACGCTGCCTTTTGCAACCACGGCGAGACGCAGCCCCCGAGCTGTTGTGCGGGGAGGTTAATCGAGGAACGCTTTGAAGACGTCTTTACAACTTGGCAGTCTTTACTTGGACCGCAGGAGGAATCCGATGAGCTGTAAAGCTCTTTATATTTGCGCAGACGTCCCGTCGGGGCCACAGGGCAAGACACGTGACAACAACAAAGAGTGACACAAACATCGACGGCAGCACCATCGGCAGAGCAAGCAAGGGCTTTTTTTTTATAAATAAATTTTCAGCACGTTGAAGGACAACATCCGAGGTGAAAGTGAAATTCTTGGACGCTCGATGCACCACCGATCGTTTGTCGACATTGCTTGGGACGCAGTGAAAGAAAATGAACGCTTTATTTGGCATTTGTTGTCGAGCCATTTGAAGTTGCGAGGTCTCATCGTGTTTTAACAGATGGGTCCTACATGATGCACGATGCGTAAACAAAATTTGGGTCAATTGGCGCTTCCGCACATTCCCCTTGTGGCCCTGTTTAATTGTGTTGTCAGAGGTGCATATTGGACGTTTTGTGTACACACCCCACGAGTGGGCATGGCGCCAGAACTTTGTGCACGGGGCGATGAGCGAGTCCCAACAAACCCGCGTACTTGATGCTTTATAATTTTCTCAAAAAAATAAACGAAATAAAAGCAAAGAAAAAAATTGAATTTACTCAAGGCGGTAAAATAAAAAAATATAAGTGGTACTTACTTTCTAACGTTGGCTTTGTGGAATAACCAAAGTTTTAGTTTTTACCAGGATCTTTGCTTGAATTGTGTGTGTGGGGTAGGGCGGTGTGGGAATGATTTGTAAGATGTACAATACTTGTGTGGTGAGGTTTCTAGTTTTTTTTAGCGGGGGTCTGTTTCATCAGTTTTGTCACGGCGGAGTCGGGGGGAGCTTTCCGTACCCCGCAACCCGTCCCAAGGCCCCCCCCCCCCCCCCCCCGTGTTGCACTTTGGCCAGTCCGGGTGCCCCCTCTTGCAAAACAGCCAACCCCTTGTTTCTTCAGCCACTCCGTTGCCGGGCTGAGCATCTGTGACCATTGCTCGACCTCTCGTATTCTTAGGGATGGGGTGGGGGGTTACCTTTTACCACCATCGCGATTAACAAGATAAAGCTTTATGGCTGATAAAGACACGGTAGGGCTAACGCTTCGGAGGATAACTTCAGGGCAGAGAGAACAAAGGCAGAGATTGTGAGCAGAGAATTGTGTGACTTCTTACCGATGCAGACAATGATTTACAATTTTGTTTCGTGAACTGCAGAGCCATTCCACTGCTGGATGAGATCCTTCCCCACATCGTGCAAGGCCATGAGGACAATTTGACGATACATGGGTGCCGCGGTGGCTATGAGATGTTAACTCCCTCGCTTGGTATGCAGGAGGTCGTGGGTTTGATCCCGACCCTGACGCCTGTATATTTGGCCGCGTATTTTTTTTCTCCGGTTTTTCCCTCCACGTTTATAACCAACATGCGTTTTAGATCATTTGCCTGCTTTCAATTTCCACATGATTAGCCACTTTGTTGAGCTATCATTTGTGATAACTTGGTCGCTTCTGAAAAACAACTATATAGCTCAGTGGGCCTTACCTGGTAAAGTACAAATAATAGTTTGGTTTGGTGGAAGAGTGCAAAGCAACAGTGGGGTGTTTCTGCAATGCCCTCTGCTGCTCCCACTGTCTACTGCGCCTGTCCTATACGCATGGTGTCACTCATGCACACACGAGCCAGGCCCCCAACAGCTGCTTGGCTTCTGAGATGTGGTGGTGGGATCAGGTGCATCCCAGATCTTTTGGTCAAAGACGACGATTTACAATAATATGGGAATTTTAAAAAATAGTAATGTCCACAAGAAAAAAACAAACCCTTGGATTATATTCGCTATAAACACTCATTTGTAATATAAATGTGTTTATAACCTTTACATAAACTTTGTTATGAGCTAATATTTTGCTACATAGATTAACATTGTCCTTTGCTCACTTGTTGCGAAGAGACAATTACTTGCGCGTAAAGGTTTTGGTATTTAACATCCGCTAACGACACACTATATATATTCTTGGTTCTTTCGGTAAAGTCACGTAGAAGGGAAACAAAATAATAAAAATATAAAACAATATAATTATCACGACGTTTCGACTGCAACACAAGCAATCATCATCAGGTGTGAAACCCACAACAAGAATATTTGAAAAAAGTGGCCGTTATTTTTTTACGTTAGCACCACGGAGAGCGATTTGACAGTTTGTTCGGATGGACGAGTCCATCTATGTTCAGAAAATAGGAGGGGGGAGACGAAAAACAATGGATGCGGTCTGAAAGCCACCTTAAGCGTGACTTTCCCGAAAGAACCAAGAATATGAATCCCTGCAGTCACGAAAGCTTTAAATCAACGACACACTAGTTAACATGAATTGTTGTTCAAAGTTCAGAACTCTCTCGGCACCACTTTGTAGCGTGGAGTGATGGGGTGGGAGGCTGGTAAGGCCCCGACTGTGCTGAGCCAGGGCGCACTGGCAGCTGTGGGAACTAGCGGAAGGAGGCGCTGTCGTGGTGTGGCGATATCGGTGACATCCGCAGTGCCCTCCTGACATCGACCACGTAACGATCCGTCACAATCTTCTGCCCCCCCCCCCCTCTTCTGCTCTGAACAACGGCAAGCACGTGATCTTGTTCATGTTCTGTGTTTCTCATTGCGACGGCCCCGAGTTGCTCCGTCCCTGCACTACCGTGTTGGATTTGCGTGTGCCGTGCGGTGCGCTTTCTCGGCTCGCGCAGGATGGGAGATGGGACGATTGCTCGTTTTGCCAGTTGTGCTGGAGTTGGGCGGAAACATCTCGCCGTTGCTGAAAAAAAGCCTCGTCAAGACCGCCGTGGTAGAGAGAGTCTCCGTTCATCACAGCCTGCCCGACCCGCACTGCTGGGGCCCCCGGTACAAAGAGGGCTTTTGGTCAAACCAGTTGAGTTGGCCTCGTGGCTCCACCGATAGGAAATGTCGCCCCCGCAAAGAAGTCATTGGTCGGGTCTCCACGGCCCAGCCATGTTGAGACTTCCATTAAGCCAAGCAGGGTTATCCTATAATTTTCAATTTAACTCGAGTTTGATTGGGCTGACTAGAAGAAATTTAGACTATTGTTCAGGCAGACGGCACCTCACACTTTCGTGGGTAATTAAACATCGCTTCAGACCTAAACGGAAATGTACAGCGCCGTGATGAACATTTCAATGTTGTTTTTACGATGTGGCGATTTGATAAAAAAATATTGTAAGACATTGCATCCTTTATTTGACCAGATAATAGCATTGCCTCTTGCAAGGGGGCGACTTGGGGTTCGTCGTAAATTCTGCCCCAATCTTTGGGAAATCGCAATTGAAAGAAGTCCGCATTCTTTTGGTCAACTCCGTGCGGTTTTTTAAAAGTTTTTTTTATTGCATCTGCCGAGCGTTTTCATAAAAAAAGGATTCCATCGCTAAATTAAAACCTAAGTGGTGAAGATCAAAATGTGATAAGCCACAGGTCTGCGTAATTACCACGTACTTACAAGTTGTGTTTCACATGTAGTTTACACGTTAACAGATTGACAACAACACTAACAAGACGCCCTACGTTTTGGTCTTAAGCTGTCCCCATTCATTATTTCCCAAACCCGCCGTTGCGCGCTCACTCGCGTTAATTTTCGTGGAGCGGTCTGTAGGGGGCTAAACATTGTCGCTCAACTTTGCCAAAGTGCGGCCAGATCTCTTAACAAACCCCCCGTTGCGTGCAGCCTCCGCACATTTGTTGACGACTCCGAGTCGGGTGTTGTGCAACACGTGGGAAGGAACGATGAGGCGGGCATGGGGCATGGGGGAGGGCCTCCCCACGCTGAGCCATCTGCCGCCTTTCATGTCTCGCTGCAACAAAGCCATCGCCTTTGTTGATTGTCTCTCTCGCCCACTCAGCGTTGGCAGTTCACCCAACAAAGCACTACCCTATTTGTTGGCAGGTGACGTGCCCGCGTGTGTGTGTAGATATATACAATCGCCGTTGTTTATTGGGATTCATTTCACGAAACTATAAAGAGCTTTATCTCATTCTCTTTTACTATGTTTAGCATGAGTTTGCTATTAGTTTTAATATTTTAAACTCGGTAACCTTATTTTATTTGTAATCTATTAGTCGAATATTTAGTTTATATATTTCTGTTAAGAGATACACACAAAACTAACAATTGTTATGAGCAATGGAGGTTGGCAAACTTAGATGTATTTTTCGTGAGGTCATATCTGAAAAGAGGGGAAATACAAATCGACTCAACCACTCAGGATGTTTGACCATAATTGGCTTCAATTTGTTTTAGGTTCCAGGTCAATAATGCAACCGGTAGAACAAAAAAAAATTCTCAGCAGCAACCAAAACATTGACACTACACAACCATCACATTCGTCAAATACCCCCCTACAGAATTATTGTCCTCGTTACAGTCTTGCAGTGTGTGTGTGTGTCGGACACCTCCTGCCAGCGAGCCTTCGACGCATCACGTGGCAGCCTCAAAGTGCACCTGGCCTGGCACAGGCGCCGTGGGGACGTCACCCTAAGTGAGTGGCGGCTGTGTTGGCATTGGCGGAGAGAGATTGAAGCCCACCTGAATTGTTCAGAAATTAGGCGTCTGGGTTTTGCCCCCCCCCGGCTCCTGTAAGCTCTCTCTCGTCCTGTACTTCGCAAACCCCCCCTTACCCCCTAAGAAGACGCTGCAAACGGGAATGTAAAAACAACTTCTGCGTATTTCTATTTGCTCCGCTGGCGACAAAATCTTGCCAATCGACCGGTATTTGCGATTGTTCGACCCCCCTCACGCCCTCCTGATGCTGCGTCGTTGCGAGGATATATTTTGTTTGGGGTCGAAATCAACTTCTTACGTCCTTTGTATTTGACTTTGCACGTATTTTGTAATAAAAACAAATCTTGTTTTTTTTTAAATCACTAATCGGGAGACGTCATTGACTTTACAAGGAGCTGGGCATTCGCGACCTTTGCTCTGCAGTCCAGCGGTCGTGAATCTTGCGAGTGAAAATATAGTCGAGATGTTGCCTCTGCGTCAGTGTCATCCGCACGTGTGTGGGTGTACCTGTGTGTGTGTATACCTGTGTGGGGAGCGGTAGTGTAGTGGTCGGCGCTACGCTGCGCTACGGACCCAGCGACCCGAGTTCGATTCCCGCTCACGGCCAACGCCAGTGACGATTATCTGAACCGGTCCTGGGCCTCCCCTCGGTCGACTCAGCCTCAAATGAGTACCTGGTGTGGTGTGTAAACATCGTCACGGGGGAGACGAAGGCGGTCGGGCGTGGTGCTGGCCACCCACCCCCTCTTGTGCCGTTCCGGCCTTCAATGGTGCTGCTCGCTAACAGCACTTGACCCTACAGTGTTAAGGCTATACGGGGGATCTTTGTCTTTGTACCTGTGTGTGTAACACGTGAACGTGTGTGTACGTGTGTGTGTAACGATGTGTGGAAGCTACCTAATTTGTCGCTCCAGACGAAGCTTCAGGTCTTCTCGGCCAGTCATGCCCTCCCTTCTCTAAGCTTGTGAAACGTGGACCCCCCTAATGGAACATCTTCGCCGGTTAGAAACATTGAGGCTGGCCTGCCTACGATCCATCCTGGGTTTAACCAGCAGGCTGGATTGTGTGCGGAGCTCACAAATCCTTGAAAGATCTGGACAAAGTCCCATCGGTAAGCTCCTCCAGTAGGCAAGGCTGCGTTGGCTGGGTCATGCCACCGCTTGCCTAAACAGCTTTTGTTTGGCCGCATAGAGGGGGCTAAACTGGCGCGGTGCGGGCTAGAGAAGAGATGGAGTGATGTGGTACAGGAGGACGTGGAGCTGAGTGGACTTGCCGATGACCGGTATCAGCGGTGTCAAGATCGGCCTCTGTGGAGGAGGCTCGTGAAGGACGCTACTGGGCAGTTGTAGGCAGTCGCCCTCCAGCAACGGAGGGCAGAGGAGCGACGCTCACAACAACGAGCGGAGCGCCGGGTGGCCAAAGCACAGCAGGTTGGCACAGTAGGGGGCACAGGTGGTGCATCAGCCAGTCATCTCAGTCGACCCGTGGCACCTGGGTCTGCCCCGTGACCTGCCAGCGGGCGTTCGACACTTCACGTGGCCTCAAGGTGCACATAGCCTGGCACAAGCGTCGTGGTGACGTCACCGCCACTTAGTGGCGAATTGCAGTTGTTGTGCCCTGTGTGTGGCTGTGTGTGAGGAGGCACACGCAACACAACAACCTCTTGCACGGCAGCGAGGAGGAGGCGTGGCGTCGGGAGTTGTGTCGATGGCCCAACACTTGCTGGTGAGACAAGGCCATGGAGAAGGCCGTCTCTGGTGTAGGCCAATCGGTCTCAAAGACAATTACATTTATAATTATTATTATCAAGAGCGTGTTTGTTTGCATGTTTTGCCACAAGTACGTGTGGTTAATGCAGTCGTGATGCCTTGCAAGAGACGTCTATGACAGCCTTGTTGAGGTGACCCAAACTCTAGTTTAGTAATAATAATTATTATTTAGATTTGCAAAGCGCCCTGAAACAATGGATCTCAGAGCACCGCGCGTGTAACGGAGGAAGGAATAAGCGAGGAGTAACTGGGGAGAGAGAGGAGGCTAACCGTGTTAAACAGGCGGTGGAGTCTACAGCCGGGACTCATGACTCAATCTCAAGTCTCTTTCTCAAGTCTCAATCTTAAGAAGTCTCCATCTCAACCCTCCATCTCAAGAAGTCTCCATCTCAATTTACATATCAAGCCTCCATCTCAAGCCTCCATGTTTTAAGTCTCCAACTGAAACATTCCTCTTTAAGAAGGTTTTCACCCTAATGTTATTTTCAGCCTCTTTCCCTCCCTTTACCATCATCATTAAGCATTTAAATTGATGTTTTATGCTTCCTGATAAAAAAAATTAAAGCATATTGTGTGCAGCGCTCTGCGATCCGTGGATGAAGATCGCTGTATACATCTATAATGTATTTTAACTAAGTTTGTTTTCTAAAACTTACTATTTCTCTCTCTAAATTGTGCCAGTTTTCATATTCTTAGCTCTTTCGGTAAAGTCACGTTGAAGGGAAACAATAATAAACAATATATAAAATATATATTATTTTATTGTTTCCCTTCAACGTGACTTTACCGAAAGAGCTAAGAATATGAATTACTGCAGTCACGAAAGCTTTAAATCAAAATTTGTGCCAGTTTTGTTTGTCTATGGGTCAATTTTCTCTCCTCCGGCCGCTCTCATTGACATGCTAATTTCTATATTCTGGTTCTTTCGGTAAAGTCACGTATGTAGAAAAAAATCACGAATAAAATGTAAATAAATCACGACGTTTCGAACGCAACACAAGCGCTCATCATCAGGTGGAAATGGAGCAAAACGCATAGCGAGGGAACACACCGAGGGGCATCACACAGAGAACGGCAAACTGCACGGAGGCAAACAGCAATAAGATGGGATACGCGAACTCAACAAACCTTAGAAACCTCATGCGATGCAAACCAGTCGGCCAACAACACTGACACGATACTGGTTGACCACGTATTTCAAAAGACTGCGAAATTTTGTGTTCATCTTCTGGGCTGAACATACCAACGTCAACAGAGGACAAGGACTCGTGAACAGACACGAGGTACAGGGTAGCAGTCTAGCAGAGATACATACACAGAGAAGACACACGGGGAAAGGTGTTATGGGCAGCACAGAGGGACAACCAGGGCAACACCACACCAAGAGACACACACACTACTGCTGCGTCTGTTGCTGCTGCTGGTACGACTACTCCTGCTGCTACTGCTGCTGCCCCTGCTGCTGCTTTTGCTACTGCTGATGCTGCCAGTAGTCCAGCACAGCAGCAGCCTCTGTGACATCAGTGCCCAAAAAAGGATCGGCACGCGAGGCATTTCCCTGTCTTGGTGGAGGGGGGAGGGAGGCGATGCGAGGGGAGGACGTGGGGGGAGTGGAGGTGGGGGGATGAGAAGGAGGGGGGTCGAGTAAGAGAGGAAAGTTTGTAAGTGAAACTCGATTGCATGCCGTGCCATTTGCACAAATCCAGTTACACCAACAACACCAACAAAAACCCCTTAACATTAAAACTAAGAGGGAAAACAAAAAACCCCTTACACGGACGGATACGCAAGAGACAATGAATAAATTGATTTCTAGACGAGCCCTCAAAACGTCGACTGACGGAGCGTTCCGAACGGACCCGGGGCGAGACGTTGGACAAGCGAGGCGCCTGGCTCCTGAACAATTTCGATCATCGCCCACTGGACGCAGCCTCTGGTTGTCCTCGCCACACTCTCGGGGTGCCCCGATTTGGTGGATCGAAGTTGCCGGACAGGGGCGGTGTCAGTAGAAATCCCGAGATATAATGGAGCTTACGATAATGGAGCTTACTAACCATCTCAGTGCCCTGAAGGCCGAGACAAAACCTTTAAATTCGATCCTATATTTTACTGGAAGCCAATGCAGGGAAACGAAGACGAGGCGTAATGCGCTCACATTTCCTCACTCCACAGAGAAAGGTCGTCGAGGGAGTGAAGGGTGCTGCAGCCGTCACCCTCTCGTCATCCATGCCACAGATGCCCTCCCCTCCCTCTCCTTCCATCCCCTCTCAATCACCTCCCTCCCCATTCCCTCCCCTCTCATCACCTCCCACCTCCTCCTTCCCCCATTCCTTCCCCTCTCTATCAATAAACCCGAGTTCACTCCGGTCGGCACGCGCTCACGGATGGAATGTCTGGGTTTCACTTGGCCGGCTGCATGCAGCAAGCTACGATTTGTGCTGTCTGTCCGTTTGTGACAGTCCCCTTTGATTCTCAATTTGTATTGTTTTTACGTTAATAAATACACCGGTTTGATGAAACAAAGTAAGCTGTACTCACGTGCCCTTGCATAATTTGTGTTTTCGATTATTTACCTTTTAAAAAAAAGAATCTGCCCGTGTCTCGCACCCCCACAAAGGGTTAAGAACCACTGCTTTAGGTTGAGAGCTAATATTTGCGATTTGTGTTTTAAAGAGCTGACATTTGTCACCGAGTCCCCTAGATCGACTCCGACTTAAATAGGTTACCTTGTGCGGTGTATAAAGATCAGCATTAGGCCCGAATGTGCTGCTGGTCACACTACCCCCACAAGTCGTGCTGCCCTTAATAGGCGCTCGCTAACAGTGAACGCCTATTCAGGAAGTGTGTAGTACTTGCTGTGCGTGCGTGGTTACGTGTGCACGTATGTGTACTGTGTACGGGAGTGTGTGCTTTTTTTATTCCACCTTTACTTAACCCGGTTAAATACAACCCTTGAGGTCAGCAAAAATAAATCACAACGCACACACACACACACAAAATACAACACTTTAAAAACAATTACAATGGTCAATGACATTGTCTTCTATCGGAGCTTTGAATTCAGAGAGTGATAGCCTCTTCTCGAGTTTATTTTTTTATAATTAATTCCAGGACCAAGCAGAATGACAGTAAAGTTATTCCTTCCCCAATTTAGAGCTTTGCCCTACGAATTGTGAAGGTGTTGTGTTCGACGTGTATGAGGTCTTGTGTTCGACGTGTATGAGGTGTTGTGTTCGACGTGTACGAGGTCTTGTGTTCGACGTGTATGAGTGAGTCAACCTCGGGGAGGCCCGTGAGCGGGGAATCAAACCCGGGTCGCCTGGTTTGCAGCGCTCACCGCTGCACAAACAGCTCCCCAAATTATAAAAACCAATGGCTCACACAGACACACACACAGACGCACACACACACACGCACAGACACACACCCACAACGTCACACGGTGCGCACGCGCTGGTCGGTCTCGTGGAATGTGAACAACGCGCACGATGTTTCTCCCATTCTTCCCGAGCACCGCCCTCGCACCCAAAGACAAAGATCCCCCATGTAAACCTAACAGACTGTCGCTGCAAGTGCTGTTCGCGATGCGGGCACACGAAGGGGTGGGTGGCCAGCACCACGCCCGGGCCGCCTTTGTCTCCCTAGCGGGAGACTCTCACTCTCTCACACTCCCAACGTTGGCGCGGTGAGCGCGTGCTGGTCGGACTCGTGGAACGCGACGACAATGTGCGCGATCTTTCTCCATTGTTCGCGAGCGTGGCCCCGAACACCCAAACCCTCCACGCGCAATCGAAGCCCCCCTCCCTCACTCCTCGGTCAACAAAGGCGCCTGCGATGAAGAGCGCTGCTGGTGTCGTCTCACGTGCGAGGCGATTTATGGCACCATCACTATACCACCCCCCCTCCAAAACCAGAGCGGTTCGTTTTGATGTTTTTTTGTGTTTAAACTTTGATGCCGAAGTATTTGACCGATGCGTTTGAGCGCGATTTGTTTGTAGAAAGACGAGTTGTTTTATTATTGTATTATTTACACCACGAATGCCTCCGCTTAGTCTGAAGCCTGAGAAGGGAACCTGGCGTTTTGGGGATGTTCGCTCATTTCCTTGACGGCTTTGTGTTTTGTTTCACTTTAAGTCGACTAAAAAAAAGTCAGCTTCTCTTTGGCTCAGAGGCAACGTGAATGATGCTCATATTGAGTTTTTAAGTCGGCCCGATGTTCATATCTGTGAGCGCGTTCATGGTGGCGACTTCTCCACATTCCTTTGCCAGGGTTCCACAGCTGTCACCATCACACGGCTCACCCCGTATTCCCGTACAGGGAAATTGAATTTTCAGGTCCATACGTCGTAGTCGTTTCAATTCGGGCAAACACAAATGTAGTGTTTGTGTTTCTCCCTTGTGATGGACTTTGTAGGATGAACGTTAGGATTTTATAATGGCACGTGGTGACCAATAAGGTCTGAATTGGTCTGTAATAAGGTAGGGCACTGATAAGGGGTTGGCAGCTATGGGGTTGAGTCCGTCCACAGGCTGGCCACTGTCGACTTGAACAAGAACGTCGGAAACCCTCGCTTCATCGGCCCGAAATAGATTATGGGCTGGGTCAACGCCTGATTTTGAGACTGCTGTTGTTGTATTGTATGGCATTTAATTTATGCCCGTTGATGAAACATCTATAGAGACGCGACAATTTAAAAGTGCGCGTCGAGGGGCATGCCAGACGATGCGTGCTTCAATTTACCCCGAGAGGCAGAACGAGGAACACGTGGACGAGAGAGCACAGAGGCAGGTTCATGACAACTTCCGATATTGTGAAGCCACTGAAGCCGTGCACTTTTAAGTCATCAGATTTAAAACTCATTTATTGAGAACCGCTTTTTGTGCTTAGTTTGCTGTCCTTTCCCTCGCACCTCCGATTAGCACAGTGAGCTATGTACAGTGCGAAAGAAGTTCAACGTACATCTATGCTACACTATACACTCTACTTTTATACACTACTATACACTACACACTATAATACACTATACACTACACTTCTATACACTAAACTACTATACACTACATTACGCTTTTATACACTACTATACACGACACCACTATACGAGATTGAAAACTAATTTATTGATAACTGCTTTTTTGTGTTTAGTTTGTTGTTTTTCCCACCGCACCTCCGATTATCCCGCTTGTCTACGTGTGGTGTGAAAGAAGTTCAACATACAGGACATGCATCATCCCAAAAAGTGGGCTTGGGCAGGAAGCTTCGCGGCTAGAGGAGGAGGATGATGATGATGGACGATGGTCGAGATTAAGAGCGGAGCTGCAGCCAAAGAATAGAAACCGCGTCCCAGAGGATGTCGCACCGAGGAGATGGAGCGACTAAATCAGGTTTAGCTCCGCGTGGATTGTTGCACCGTAGGATCATGGGAGGTGGCGGCGGCGGCCTTCATCCAGCAGTGGATTGATCTAAGCTGATGATGATCACGTTTAACAATATCGCGGCGATGGCGATAATGATGATGGCGAAAAATGCCCATTTATCAGGGAGGCTCCTATAATGTATTGGGTTGCCCATTTAGCCTCTATCGATGTTCATCCCTCGTGGGGAACGGTGACCCCCCCCCCCCACCATCTGTGTTGGATCTCAGCGAGAGCCACGCATCAATTATGAATGACAAAGAACCCGCCTGACTCGAGTGAGCTTCGGTCGACAAGGCCACTGTGCGCACGAAGCGCTCTTTGTGACGTGGCACCCCAACGAGGCGCTCTTTGTGACGTGGCACCCTCACGAGGCGCTCTTTGTGACGTGGCACCCTCACGAGGCGCTCTTTGTGACGTGGCACCCTCACGAGGCGCTCTTTGTGACGTGGCACCCTCACGAGGCGCTCTTTGTGACGTGGCACCCCAACAAGGCGCACGAACGTTTACTCACAGTCGTCGTGCTGCAGCAGCAGCAATAGCAGTAGCAGCTGTAGCAATAGTAGCAGCATTAGTATAGCAATAGCAGCAGTAGCAATAGCACTAGCAGCAGTAGCAGCAACGGTAGCAATAGCAGCAGCTGTAGCATCAGCAGTAGCAACAGCAGCAATAGCAGCAGTAGTAGCAGTAGCAGCTGTAGCACCAGCAGTAGCAGCTGTAGCAGCAATAGCAGCAGTTGCAGCTGTAGCAGCAGTAGCAACAATAACAGCATCAGCAACAATAACAGCAGCAGTAGCAGATGCAGCAGCAACAATAGCAGCTGTAGCAGCAGCTGTAGCGGCTGTAGCAGCAGCTGTAGCACCAGCAGTAGCAGCTGTAGCAGCAATAGCAGAAGTTGCAGCTGTAGCAGCAGCAGTAGCAACAATAACAGCATCAGCAGCAGTAGCAGCAACAATAACAGCATCAGCAGCAGTAGCAGCAGCTGTAGCAGCAGTAGCAGCTGTGGTAGCAGCAGCTGTGGCAGCAGTAGTAGCAGGTGTAGCGGCAAGCACTCGGGCTATGACTTTGGCACGAAGGGCCACCGTGAGAGTTGATATCGTGGAGAAACAGACGAACTATTTATTTTATTTTACCAGGTAAGCAGAGACGTGTCTTTGCCTCATCACCACCGCCACGCGACACAGTCAATTTAGTAAGGGTCAGTGTCAGATAAACCTTACTACTACAGCACAGTGTCACGTAAACCTTACTACTACAGCAGTGTCACGTGAACCTTACTGCTGTAGCACAGTGTCACGTGAACCTTACTATTGTAGCACAGTGTCACGTGAACCTTACTACTATAGCACAGTGTCACGTGAACCTTACTACTACAGCACAGTGTCACGTGAGCCTTACTACTACAGCACAGTGTCACGTGAACCTTACTACTGTAGCACAGTGTCACGTGAACCTTACTACTACAGCACAGTGTCACGTGAACCTTACTACCACAGCACAGTGTCACGTGAACCTTACTACTGTAGCACAGTGTCACGTGAACCTTACTACCACAGCACAGTGTCACGTGAACCTTACTGCTACAGCACAGTGTCACGTGAACCTTACTACCACAGCACAGTGTCACGTAAACCTTACTACTACAGCACAGTGTCACGTGAACCTTACTACCACAGCACAGTGTCACGTGAACCTTACTAGTGTAGCACAGTGTCACGTGAACCTTACTACCACAGCACAGTGTCACGTAAACCTTACTACTACAGCACAGTGTCACGTAAACCTTACTACCACAGCACAGTGTCACGTGAACCTTACTACCACAGCACAGTGTCACGTGAACCTTACTAGTGTAGCACAGTGTCACGTGAACCTTACTACCACAGCACAGTGTCACGTAAACCTTACTACTACAGCACAGTGTCACGTGAACATTACTACCACAGCACAGTGTCACGTGAACCTTACTAGTGTAGCACAGTGTCACGTAAACCTTACTACTACAGCACAGTGTCACGTGAACCTTACTACCACAGCACAGTGTCACGTAAACCTTACTACTACAGCACAGTGTGACGTGAACCTTACTAGTGTAGCACAGTGTCACGTGAACCTTACTACCACAGCACAGTGTCACGTAAACCTTACTACTACAGCACAGTGTCACGTGAACCTTACTACCACAGCAGTGTCACGTAAACCTTACTACTACAGCACAGTGTCACGTGATCCTTACTACCACAGCATAGTGTCACGTAAACCTTACTACTACAGCACAGTGTCACGTGAACCTTACTACCACAGCAGTGTCACGTAAACCTTACTACTACAGCACAGTGTCACGTGAACCTTACTACCACAGCACAGTGTCACGTAAACCTTACTACTACAGCACAGTGTCACGTGAACATTACTACCACAGCACAGTGTCACGTGAACCTTACTAGTGTAGCACAGTGTCACGTAAACCTTACTACTACAGCACAGTGTCACGTGAACCTTACTACCACAGCACAGTGTCACGTAAACCTTACTACTACAGCACAGTGTGACGTGAACCTTACTAGTGTAGCACAGTGTCACGTAAACCTTACTAGTGTAGCACAGTGTCACGTAAACCTTACTAGTGTAGCACAGTGTCACGTGAACCTTACTACCACAGCACAGTGTCACGTAAACCTTACTAGTGTAGCACAGTGTCACGTAAACCTTACTATATCTCTCTCTATTAATTATTTCTAAACAATCGTGCGCACACGCGTGGGGCACATAAAGACCACACGTGGACAAAAACAAAGACCCCCCGTATAGCCTTAACAGACTGGGGGCAAGTGCTGTTCGCGAGCACCTATGAAGGCTGGCACGGTACACGGGGTGGGTGGCCAGCACCACGCCCAGTGGCGAAGTTTACACACTGCACCAGGTACTCACTTGAGGCTCAGTCGACTTAGGGGAGGCCCAGGACCGGTTCAGATAATCGTGAGTGGGAATCGAACTGCCGCCGGGGTCGTAGCGCTAACCGCTACACGACCGCTCCCCACCACACGTGGACACACACACACGTGGACACACACACACACGTGGACACACACACGTGGACACACGTGTATTATTACGGTGCACTCGCAGTCGCAACAGACACGTGCTGTCCCACTGTCTCGTTCGTGTATACAGCCCAAAAACATCTCTACTACCCGCACGTAGAAAGAAAACAAATATATATTTGTCTTCAAATGTCGAGTGGCAACAAATAAACTGCGGAAACACACGGTTGTGGGGAGGGGTGAGAAGTCGTATCCGCAAGGTTTTTATTTTGTTTCCCCAAACCCTTTGTGAATTATTTTTAAACAAAAACGGAGAGCCACATGGGGACTGGGGACTTCGGGGCCATGAGACCCACCGAGGTGAGGGCTCGGATACAACTCGGCCTTACTCAGGAAGGGGAGCTCAGGAATATGTT
The DNA here is from genome assembly GCF_048934315.1 of Petromyzon marinus. Taxonomy (NCBI): domain Eukaryota; kingdom Metazoa; phylum Chordata; class Hyperoartia; order Petromyzontiformes; family Petromyzontidae; genus Petromyzon; species Petromyzon marinus. The sequence continues at coordinate 1,685,503 of NC_133710.1, read as the reverse complement.
TACTACTGCAGGGGTGATACCCCCAACACCCCCGTTTACATCTCCCCCTTTAACACGCATACCCCGCTTAGCGCGGGGGGATGCGTGCCTGGAAACGAGAGCGCAGGGCGAATCAGCGCTACACGGGGTCATTATAGCATAGGCCCCATGGAGATGCGTTCCCGACATCGTAATTTATCACCTACGACCAACGCCTTCAGGGTCCATTGAGTTATTGGAACAATACGGGGATGATAAACATGATTTATAAATCCGCTGTACGGGTTAGCGCTAAACGGGTGCGTGCGTGTACGTCGTTTCGCAAACACATCGTCACTTTATTATGAACACCACTACTCACTGACGATAAGCGTCGTCTCAGCCCCACACTCGCCTCGCTGACGGCATAGTCCGTCCGTCCATTCTCTTAGCCTTCGCCTCCATCACCACCGCCACCACCACCGCCTACCCCACCTGTAAATCGCTTCGATGGACGTCGTTTCGATATTCGTCGTCGCACTTTACCAGGAAAGGCATCCAAGACGTGCTGTAGTGCGGCAGGAAAGTGGTGGCCCAAAAGTCAGCGCACACACACGGTTATTATATTTTGACAAATCACATATTGTGAGGCTATTTCATTTTATTTTATGTTCAAACTGACTGCCATCACCATTAATGCCTCCATTAATTATCTTTTCAAGTTAATTTTGGACTTATCTTTTTATAGATATCAGCTGCCTTCTTAAGCGCACATTAAAAAAAATAACTTTAATTGAACTCATTCATTTTCTTTGCATTATTAAAATATCATCTTCAAAAGGAAGAAGAAAAAATGATGTTACAATGGATACAACATTAACCGAGAGAATACGCTATTAAAGCGTTAGAATGCCGGTGTTCAAAAAAATTAAAGGACCCTCTGTCCTGACTTTTGGGCCACCTGGCATGGCGCATAGCAGCACGTGCGTTTCCGTCCAGACAGCACAAAGATTAATTCACTCCGCCATTCAGCAGCAGCATCATGTCGAATAGATGTCACAACTACAAAGTCACACAAACTCTGAACTGTTAAGCCTTGCGCGACTTTGTCGTACGGTTGCGGTGTGGTGTTGACATCATCGAGTGCGATGACGTTCTAGATTTGAAGCTTTCGTGACTGCAAGGATTCATACTCTTTGGTTTGATTCGGTAAAGTCACGTAGATAAAATAAAACAAAATAAAACAATTAAATCACGACGTTTCGGAGGCAACACAAGCTTCCGTCTTCAGGTGGAAAAGTCAACGCAGAATATCTGTGTCGACACAAAAGTCAACGCAGAATATCTGTGTCGACAAAGATATTCTGTGTTGACTTTTCCACCTGAAGACGGAAGCTTGTGTTGCCTCCGAAACGTCGTGATTTAATTGTTTTATTTTATCTACGTGACTTTACCGAATAAAACCATAGAGTATGCGATGACGTTATCCGATTTCTTTCGTTCAGATTGCTCCCAGGGCCGCCACGGTGGCTCTGAGATGTTGACTACCTCGCTTGGTGTGCAGGAGGTAGTGGGTTCGATCCCGACCCTGACGTCCGCTGTATATTTAGAGTTTGCGGTGTCTCTCTCCCAGTGATCGCGTGGATTTTTCTCCGGGTCCTCCGGTTTTTCCCTTCACATTTTGAATCGACATCACGCGTTTAGAGTAATTTGGCTGCTATAAATTCCCAGATGATGATGATAAGCCACTTCGCTGAGCTATCATTTGTGGCCAGGTCGCTTCTGAAAAAGCACTTCACAGCTCAGTGGGGCCTTACCTGGTACAATAAAAAATATTTTTTAAATATATGATAGTGATGATGAGCGTGCTTTTGGTGTGATTGTATACATCCTGACGATGATGACAGTGGAGATGATGAGGGTGACGGTGGGTTATGATGTAAACTGTTTAATAGTGGTCGGATGGTGATGACACATGCCGTGATGATCATGGCGATGTATGTGACGGTGATGCACGTGATGGTGATGTTAAGCATTGATGATGGTGATGTGTTTGTGATGGTGATGTACGTGATGTGCGTGATGGTGATGTATGTGATGGTGATGTTAAGCATTGATGATAGTGATGTGTACGTGATGCTGATGTATGTGATGACGATGATGTTGATGTGATGGTGATGTGTATGTGATGGTGATGTACGTGATGGTGATGTATGTGATGGTGATGATGTATGTGATGGTGATGACGATGATTTTGATGTATGTGATGATGATGATGATGGATATCACGTGATGGTGATGTCTCACACCCCCCCCCCCCCCCCAGGTAGGGGCGGGTTCCCCGTGCGGGGCGCTCGCCCTGCCCTTATAAGGGAACGCGCGCGCGCGCCCCGCCACGATATCCGGCCTCCGCGTCGATTCGATTCGGAATCCACGGTAGCACTCCTAAATCGACACCGGCGACTCCTCTCGCCACCCCTGTTCGGAATCGAACCCTCCCCGTGTTCACTGAGTCACTCGTTGCAGTTTGCTCGCCCCCCGCTGGATTTCTGCATCGCGCGACTGCGAGTGGGGAGGGGGGGATTGCAATGTATTAGGGGGGGGGGGGGCTTCGTCCAGCAGTGGATTGATCATGGCTACTAACTTTTGCCCAATCCCTCCGCGCGTGCCACTAACATTAGGTAAAGGCGCAGGCCTGAAATTGCTCACTCGCGCCACTGCGGTGGCTGGGAGATGTTAACTCCCTCGCCTGCTCTACAGGAGGGCGGTGGGTGATTGATATTATTTTGGTTCGATAAAATACCCCAAATGATTTGTCCACTTTGTTGAACTGTCATTTGTGGCCAGGTCGCTTCTGCAAAACAAGTTGATACCTCAGTGGGCTTGGCCTGGTAGGATGGGAATGTTTAGTTTTACTTTGTGTGGATTTGGGTGATGTGTTACCTTTCTTGTACTTTGCACTACTGGCGTGTATCTGTACTGTTAGTTGTTGTAACGTTCTTACCCAACCTACTGGACGTCTGTGAAAACAATCTTCAAGGCTGATCGGATTCCTCCGGCAGTATAAATACATATTTGTATTGATTCTGATTCTGACCCAGACGCCGGTAATTTGGAGCTTGCGTCTCTCTCTCTCTCTCCCCGTGGTCGCATGGAATTTTCGCGGAGTCCTCCGGTTTTCCCCTCCACATTTAGAATCAACATCACGCGTTTTGGAATATTTGTCTGCTGCTATAAATGTCCACACGACAAGCCGCTTGGTGGAGACATTATTTGTGACCAGGGTCACTTCTGAAAAAGGGCCTTAGGGGGCGTCCATAAATTACGTCACGCGATTTTGGACGATTTTTGACACCCCCCCATCGTCACACGACGTCACAAAAAGTCAGACCCCCCCTCAAATATGACGTCACAAAGCTCTGCCCCCCCCTCCCCCCCAAAATAAAACATGCTTCAAATCGCTTGAAACTATTGCCATTGTAGTGCGTATTTAATGTGGCGCTGCACTCTGATGCTGTAGGAGAAAACATTGATTAAAACGTCTCTTTAATTAAGTAGAACGTGTTGTCTATGTTTATTTAAAGTTGCGCATTTTTATGTGACGTCAAATTTCTCAAACCCCCCCTCGTCACACATCGTCACAAACGTCTGACCCCCCCCCCAGGTGCGTGACGTCATTTATGGACGGTCCCTTATCTGGAATACAAAAAAAGTTTAGTTTAAATAGTTTAAGAGATCAGGTTAGGAGTCCTCATTTGCAACAGAAATCCTGGCACATCAAAACGGCAACAGCAAAGCTATTAAAGTACAGCACAGCGGTGAAGTTGAAGGCGTAAATTCTAACTTGAGAGCTTTGGCCACGTGGTCCCTATAGAAGCGATGGTCAACACTGTTGACGTTGGCTGTCAGAGGAGGGAAACCAGCCAAATCAGCTGTATATACCGGGTGGACTGTTATATACCGGGTGGATTGTTAGATACCGGGTGGATTGTTATATACTGGGTGGATTGTTATATACTGGGTGGATTGTTATATACCGGGTGGATTGTTAGATACTGGGTGGATTCTTATATACCGGGTGGATTGTTAGATACCGGGTGGATTGTTAGATACCGGGTGGATTGTTATATACCGGTTGGATTGTTATATATCGGGTGGATTGTTATATACCGGGTGGATTGTTAGATACCGGGTGGATTGTTAGATACCGGGTTGATTGTTAGATACCGGGTGGATTGTTAGATACTGGGTGGATTGTTATATACTGGGTGGATTGTTAGATTCCGGGTGGATTGTTAGATACTGGGTGGATTCTTATATACCGGGTGGATTGTTAGATACCGGGTGGATTGTTATATACCGGGTGGATTGTTATATACCGGGTGGATTGTTAGATACCGGGTGGATTGTTATATACCGGTTGGATTGTTATATACCGGGTGGATTGTTATATACCGGGTGGATTGTTATATACCGGGTGGATTGTTAGATACCGGGTGGATTGTTAGATACTGGGTGGATTGTTAGATACCGGGTGGATTGTTAGATACTGGGTGGATTGTTATATACCGGGTGGGTTGTTATATACCGGGTGGATTGTTAGATACTGGGTGGATTGTTAGATACTGGGTTGATTGTTAGATATTGGGTGGATTGTTAGATACCGGGTGGATTGTTATATACTGGGTGGGTTGTTATATACCGGGTGGATTGTTAGATACTGGGTGGATTGTTAGATACTGGGTGGATTGTTAGATACCGGGTGGATTGTTAGATACCGGGTGGATTGTTAGATACCGGGTGGATTGTTAGATATTGGGTGGATTGTTAGATACCGGGTGGATTGTTAGATACTGGGTGGATTGTTAGATACTGGGTGGATTTTTAGATACCGGGTGGATTGTTAGATACTGGGTGGATTGTTAGATACTGGGTGGATTGTTAGATACCGGGTGGATTGTTAGATATTGGGTAGATTGTTAGATACTGGGTGGATTGTTAGATATTGGGTGGATTGTTAGATATTGGGTGGATTGTTATATACCGGGTGGATTGTTAGATACCGGGTGGATTGTTAGATACTGGGTGGATTGTTAGATATTGGGTGGATTGTTAGATACTGGGTGGTTTGTTATAAACTGGGTGGTTTGTTAGCAATTGGGTGGATTGTTAGATTCCGGGTGGATTGTTAGATACTCGGTGGATTGTTAGATACTGGGTGGATTATTAGATACTGGGTAGATTGTTCGATATTGGGTGGATTGTTAGATACTGGGTGAATTGTTAGATACCGGGTGGATTGTTAGATACTGGGTGGATTGTTAGATATTGGGTGGATTGTTAGATACTGGGTGGATTGTTAGATACCGGGTGGATTGTTAGATACTGGGTGGATTGTTAGATATTGGGTGGATTGTTAGATACTGGGTGGATTGTTAGATACCGGGTGGATTGTTAGATACCGGGTGGATTGTTAGATACCGGGTGGATTGTTAGATATTGGGTGGATTGTTAGATACCAGGTGGATTGCTAGATACCGGGTGGATTGTTAGATACCGGGTGGATTGTTAGATGTTAAGATGTTCAAACACCAACTAGACCTCAGTCACAACCCACCAAGTCTACTCAACTGCACAGACAGGAGCGTGTTGTTATACGCATTAGATAATGATGCTGAAGCTTCTGCGAATACTACTGCTGCTGATGCTCACGCAGATGTGATGCCTTGCAGTTGGGCGTCTATTTGGTGTCTGGACATCTTAAACACGTAACAAGGGTACACGAGCACAATTTTTATTTCAATATCTTGATACTGGCGAAAGGATCCCATCGCTAAACCCAAGAATGGTGGCATTGAATGACAAAGGTGAATAGGTGTGCTGTTGTTAATATTCTTATAGGTGCGTAGTAACGTGCCTTTACTTCTAGTCTAGCGACACAGCGTTGGTATACGGTGTTTTTTCTAGAAGACTTTGCTGTTTTTTCCTGGATTTTTCTGTTGCGTGTAGTCACTTTAACGTTTCTTGTTCATGTTTTTGTTTGTTGCGGTTGCACCCGAATCAAGAGCCGCGTGGCTCACAGGGTTATACCTAATAAATGAAACTGAAACACAAAATAAACCATCGGGGCGAATCAAAGGCAAAACATCAAACAAACAACACGAGTTTTGATGGGAAGCCCTGTAATCGAATTGCACGACTCGGGTTTCGATTTGCACGGAATCGGATCGATCCACACCCTTAACTGAAAGCTTCTCTGGTTGCGTGGATTGGAAGCCGCGAACCTCAGAGGCGTGAGAGCAGTCACAGCAAGCACAGCAGCAGCATCATCAGCAGCAGTATCAGAAGCTTCAGCAGCAGCATCATCAGCTCATTCACGTACAACCACAAGGATCTACACGCGGGGCCATTCCGTTCCGGATCAACTTTTTCAAGTCTGCAAAGGGGAACAGAATTGACTTTTCTCGCTCTCTCATCTCTCAACTTTTGTCGTCGTTGTTGAAGCTTCACAATGGCTGCGAATTTCAACAAAGGGCCGGCGTACGGTCTCTCGGCGGAGGTGAAGAACCGGGTGAGTTCTTCAGCAGCGGCGTTCATAGATTCTCCGCATTAGAGTTCGATACGCGTGGCGTGTTAAGTTTGAATCGTGATGGTAACTTGGGTCGCCGGAGTGGTGCGCATCTTACTTTCCGCGGCGTCTTATAGTCCGGTATTCTAAAGTAGTGCGTGTGAAGGATTATTACAAAGATGTGATTGTGGTCAAGTGTAAGGTGAAACGTGGAGAGGTTAGGAGATAGTGCCGCGTAAAATGCTGCTCGTGATTTTGTGTGTTTTTTTTTGTTATCATTGTAAGTTTGGCGAAGTTATACACATGTATATAACTGGTTGGTTCGGGATGATTATGCCAATTGTATTTTAGTCGTTTGCGACGTTTGTATCCGTGAGTGCATGCGTGTGTGTGTGTAGTGATTGTAGTCACAGGGGAGCGGTGGTGCAGTGGTTAGCGCTACGCAACGAACCCTGCAGACACTCGCGAGTTCGATTCCCGCTCACGGCCAACACTAGCGACGATTATCTGAACCGGTCCTGGGACTCCCCTAGGTTGACTCGGCCTTAAACGAGTACCCTGCGCGGTGTGTAGACATCGCCACTCTGGGGGAGACAAAGGCGGCCGGGCGTGGTGATGGCCACCCCATCCCTTAGCATATCTGTCAACCCCATATGAGTGCCCTACCTTATTACTGACCAATTCACACCTTATTGATCACCCCGTGCCCCTATAAATCTCAACGTTTATCCTACAAAGTCCCATCACAAGGGATAAACACAAACAAATATACAGAAATGTTGTTTTTGCCCTTATTGAAACGGCTGCATGCCGTCTTTACCTGAATACTCAATCCCCCCTGTACAACAATACGGAGGTGAAACCCATGTGGGGTTGACAAGCTGTATACTCGCTAACAGCACTTGCCCCAGCAGTCTGTTGAGGCTACTCGGGAGATCTTTGTCTTTGTGTGCGCGGTGCATTCCAGACGGCCCCGTTTTCATCTTCCCACCCTGCTGCTTTCTAACCAGAATGGGTTTACTGGCAGTGGGCTGTCCATTGGGGATTGATTCACCTTCATTCATTGAGCCAATGGTGGAAATTCCACGTTCCCATGGCCAATGTTGACTCGCTATGAGGTTGGTCAATGTTGACAGTGGCAGTGTGTTGTGTCGCACCCATGGGTGATGATGTTATGGGCCCGAGTTGACCTCCGAACGTGAAGTCTACCAAGACCGTCTCACTCGACCTCAACCCACCCACGACCAACTGTTAGAAACTCCACATTATTGTGGCCGGGGCCAGGTACAAGCGTGAAGGCACAGAGTGGTGGTGCATGCTTTAGCGACCCTGAGGATTGGCGATCGTTGACGATGATTGGTGGTGGCTAGATGTTGACTACCTCGCCTGGTACGCAGGAGGTCGTGGATTAGATCCCCTGACGCCTGCTGCTGCTGTATTATTTGGAGTTTGCGTGTCTCTCTCTCTCTCATCATCATCACGGTGGCTAGGAGATGTTGACTACCTCGCCTGGTACGCAGGAGGTCGTGGGTTCAATCCCCTGACCCATGACGCCTGCTGCTGTGTATTTGGAGTTTGCGTGTCTCTCTCTCATCATCATCACGGTAGCTAGGAGATGTTGACTAGCTCGCCTGGTACACAGGAGGTCGTGGGTTCAATCCCCTGACCCATGACCCCTGCTGCCGTATATTTGGAGTTTGCGTGTCTCTCTCTCATCATCATCACGGTGGCTAGGAGATGTTGACTACCTCGCCTGGTACACAGGAGGTCGTGGGTTATATCCCCTGATCCTGTCGCCTGCTGCTGCTGTATATTTGGAGTTTGCGTGTCTCTCTCCGTGTCCTCCGTTTTTTCCCCTCCACATTTAATAATCAACACCACCACCACCACTACGCGTTTAAGAGTAATTTGGTCGCTATAAATGTCCACGTGACGCTCTAAGCCACTTCGTTGGCCAATCATTTATGGCCGGGTCGCCTCTGAAAGATAACTCTGTAGGCTCGGTGTGCCTTTTGCCCGGTCAAACAAAGCGTCGTTTTTGTTGAGTTTCGGTGAGGGGAAAAAGTAAAGAGGGGACTTGGGGGAGGACACTCGTCGAGCGAGGGTTGCGGCGGCTGATGGACCAAGACTGGCAGCTGAAGGTGGAGCACAACTCCTGACGATGATCTCTCCCCCCCCTCCAAAAACCTCGGGAGATGGAGCAGGGAAATAATAATAATATAAACCCTGGCGTGGATCTAAAAGGTTGAACCCTGAAGCTTTTGTTGAGCCCTGCAGCCCAGACGAACGGAGTTTTTATTGCTGCGGGAATGCACACACGGAGTCATTCCTTTCTAGATTTGAAGCTTTCGTGACTGCAAGGATCCATATGCTCTTTTTTTTGTTGTTGTTTTATTTGTTTTACCTACGTGACTTTACCGAATAGAACCAAAGAGTACAGAGTCATTCCTGTGCTGTTACATCGGCACTGAGAACTGTTATTATTGCACTTCCAAGTTTCGTTATTATGCTCGGAATGCCCCGAATGTCCTTTTTATTTTCATTTAAACCGGACCTCCCTTTTGACGTCTACCGGTAACACACACAGAGCGACGCATCTTGCATCGGAAAACGCGATTTGTTTATAGTTGAGTGTCGGCGAACATCGCACGAAGCCCCCCGTGGCTATCAAACAGTGCCAGGCCGCCCGACATCGTCTCCTGGCCACGGCTAACGTCAGTGGTACTGTGAGCCCTGTCACACTCCTCCTCATCCTCCTACCTTCCTTCCTTCACCGGCCCGCACTGACCAGCGTGGTGAAGTATGGTCAACGTCCACCGTGACCGGACAGTGTTGTTGCCGCCGCGAAGGGTTCCTTCATCCAGCAGCGGATTTGTGAACGCGCTTTAACAAACAACAACATTGCGCCGTTTAAGAGTCGACGTGCACCTATCGGTGACGCTGTTGGTAAGGTCGGCTCTCATTAGATTGGCTATGGTTGAACAGAGGGAATATGATAACGGGGCGACGACGATGATGAACTTCTTCTTCTGCGTCGTCGTCTGTGCGCGCTGCTGCGTGCGTCCATCTTAGACGGCGGGAAGTCGCGACGCGTTTCCCGCCTTTTCGTGAGGGGAACGTTCGACGACGAACGTCGACACGACGTCGCCTCGCGTCGCTCTGGTTAACGCGCGCGTTGACAACACGAGAACAACCTCCCTCCCCCACCCACCACCCTTTTTGACGTGCAAACCGAAATTTAATTGGCAAGTCGCAGGCTAAACACCCCCTCGCTCGCAACAAAAATACGGGATGATCCATTTATAGATGCCCCCTTGCGTTCTGACGTCTTGGAGTGGTGTGGCTACCCCCTTTCGCCTCGGCGAGCGATGGAATTTCATCGTGAAGGCAGTGGCGCCCGTTGCCTTGCGGAGGAAGAGTGTTGGGACGCTCGATATGTGCATTGACGTTGAGGTTTTGTTAACAAACAAAAAAAAGCTTTCTCTAATGTTTACCGATTATTCTAATGGGGTATCTATAAATGGATCGCCACATGGCAACGTCGTGGCAACGTCGTTGTTGGAATGCGGTTTGAGATTCGTCGAACGCAACGTTCCACGTTCACTGGGCCTTGGCACCGTAACGGCGGCTTAACGTTTATAACCACACCGAGGCAATATGCGTGCGTGCCTCGGGCACGACAACGACCAACAAACAACAACAACAAACATAACGCCACTTTGTCACGACGACTGCTGTCCAAGTAGGGACAGTGTTTGTTGTTGTCGTCGTGTCACCAGATGTTAGCAGTGGCTGCTACATTGTACCCTGTTGCCACGCCTTGGCACTGCGCACAGCGTGCTGCGCTTCAGGGCTGCCGCGTCGCTCGGCAACAGGACGCGGTTGCATCACGCCGCTTTCAACATTCGTCGCAGCACCAAACCCCCTAATTTGTTTACGCTTTACGCCACCCCCCCCCCCCGGTAAACACGTCAACAAGCGTGGGTCCCCGACGTTGTTGACGCGTGGTTGGAAGCGGTGGAGCAACGTTGGCCCAACGTTCGACGTTGTACCGGGAAGGTCGGCTGTGTGTGTCGCACTGTCAGGGGGGTGGGGTTGCAGGCTAGTAGGGGGCCCCAAATCCGTTCGTAAATCTGAATATTTGTTCGTACTGGAGGAATCCGATGAGCTTTAAAGCTCATAATAAAGGTGTTTTGGGTTAGATCGCGTTATTTATAAATGTGTCGTAACCCTCCACCAACCCGACACCGGCCAATCAGCAAAAAAAAAGTGTCACGTTGACAAAAGACAAATAATTCAACGTGACACTTTTTTTGCTGATTGGCCTGGTCGGGTGGTGGAGGGTTACGACACATTTATAAATAACGCGATCTAACCCAAAACACCTTTTATTATGAATAATATTGGTCGCGAAAGCCTACGTGTTAAGCTTTAAAGCTCTCTTTTTTTCCCTCCACACATGTCCAGTAGGGGTGGGGTCAGAACGTTGTAACAACAAACTCGAGAGGAGCGCAAAGTGTATTGGAAGTTAATCAAATTAATTTTTGTTTGATATTACCGGTTAAATCACACCGAGCTCTTATCTTCTTTTGTCAGAGGCGATCTGGCCCACAAACGAAAGCTCATCGTGGTGGCTTGTCGCGTGGGTATTTACTGCAGCCAAAATAATCTGAATGATTTTGAACGCATCCCGTAAGCCGTGCGCCCTGTATCAATCCTGCCACGGGGACATGAGGGGTGGCATTTTTAACGTGCCGTGGTGTTATTCACACATTGAACAGCGCCGCGCTGTAATTATTCACGAGCCATTGTGTGCGCGTGCTTGTCCATTGGCAAAAACACATGCTGGCTGTCGCTCGTAGCAAAAGACGGATGGTTAAATATTCATAAACATTCCGAACTGCAAACAAAGCATATCGGGCCACAACAGCGCTTCTCCCCGACAGAAAATGGTGCCGGTGTTATACCCACAAAGGCGTCGGTCGCACATTTATCCCCCTGTCACGTAAACAATTTCAAACCCTCCGCGATTCAGTTTTTTTTGGTTGGGTCGCGTAAATCGAGATGCGATCTAACCCAAAAAACCTAGATATTGGTCGCAGAAGCCTACGTGTTTAAAATCCAAACCCTTGCCAATCGGCCGCGTCGAGTTGTGGCGGGTTTAACGACCACACGCTTAAATTTAATGCAAAACTTTATCATGGGCAATATTTGTTGCGAGAACCCATGCGTTAAACGAACATTTAGCCCTGTGGACTTGGGGTGAGGAACCTATCTCACCTGGAGCGGGGAGATCCGACTACTTGATTACCGATAATCCGGTCGATTGGACATCTCTGGTCAGTTATCCCGAGCTAATGTTGGAAATTCCTTGTGTTTATGACGGGGCCCAGGTTGTTCTGACGAAGCGACATCACCGTTGGCTTCCCCACCGAGACGCCGCAGCCCCTCGGCAGGTGGTGAAGCCTCTGGGATTAAGTTGACCCCGGTCAGGATTTGAACTTGTAACTCATACCAGTTACAATTTTCTCTGTTGCGGGTCATAATCGGGCATTGTCGTGCACGCCAACCCCCAAAGGGTTCAATTGGTGAGACTCCCCAACTGCAAGCCTTTTGTGTGTTTAGTTTGTTATCTTCCCCACCCCTCTGATCAGCGCGGTTGGCTACGTACGGTGTGAAAGAAGTTCAGCGTACGTACAGTACACGCGTTGGGAAACGCCCAAGAAACGGAGAGAGAAACCCCAAGGAACCGAGAGGCAATCCCCACAAGGAACTGAGGCACCGAAACGTTTAACTCTCACGTGGGCAAGGAAGGGAAAGTCTTGCTTCTGGTCAAAATTGGGGAGGTGGGTCACTGAATGCGTTTGCGTGGCAGCAGTGGGTTAATGTCCAACAATGAGTAACCACCCCCCCTCCCCTCGTGAGCAATAACCTTGGGAACGTTGTTTTTAGTTCCTACCCTCACCACCCCCCCCCCCCGCTTATTTATCAAGGAGCAAGGTTGCGAGTAAAGACGACGCATTTGAGTCTGGCCCCCTTGCATACGAGCTGAACCATTGGCGGCGGCTGCTGGTGAGACGCTGCGATTAAATAGTGCCGAGTGTGCGATGAACAACGAGACGACAACAACGACGACAACCATCGCACGCGAGCCCGTTGCACGGCCACAAAAAGCGCCCAAGATTGTTTGGAACCCCGCGAGTCTCTTTAAGGGTGGTAAATCCTTGAGCCCCCTTGATGTGCGTGCGCACTCATCGGTCAATCAGAATATGTATTCGTGCTGGAGGAATCCGATGAGCTACAAGCCTCTTGCGTCACACACGTCCACCGCTGTTGCGAAGGTCTTCCCAAGCCGCCGCTACCGTCTCTGCCACAGGGCCCTGTGATGCGCTGATCCACCTCGCGCCTGCGCACCGAGCTAGTTCCACCGTCCGAGCTAGGGAGACGCTTGCTTTCGACGGCTTCTTTGGTTCTTTCGGTAAAGTCACGTAGAATGAGAATGAAATAATAAAGTGATAAAATAAAAATAACACAATGAAATTCTCACGACGTTTCGGCCACAAACACAAGCGGCCCTCCTCAGGTGAAAGGAACAGACCCGTCGGGACGACGAAACGTCGTGAGAATTTTATTGTGTTATTTTATTTTTATTAATTTATTATTTTCTTCTCATTTTACGTGACTTTACCGAAAGAACCAAAGAAGATGAATCCTTGCAGTCACGAAAGCTTTAAATCGAAATTTCTTTCGACGTGTCTACTACATTTTTTTTTAACATATACGCTTCGCTGATGCTACTCCCTCACTGCGTTTTCATTTCTCCTCCCGTCGCCCCAGATCTCCCTTGCGACAGATGCATTCTGGTCTCCCTTGGAACACTTTATTTTCTTAGTGTACCCTCGGCTCGTAACTGCCTCCCTACCACTACTACTGCAGCACACGGCCCTTTATTCAATCCACTGCTGGACGAAGGGTATTCCCATGGTGGTAGTTTGACCAAACTTAACTAGCACCGGGCTGATGAAGTGGGCGAGGAATCCAAGACGGCTTCAGATGTCACACGGCCGGCAATCGTTACTCGGAATGCCGGGTTCATAGCACAGTGCGCTCACCACTGTACCGCGACTCCACCCACATTACTACTCTTGCTGCAGCTGCTGTGGTTTAATGGTTAGCAGAGGGTCAATTCTGTCCACTCGAAAATATAAATGGTTACACCATAGTTGGTTCCTCAGCAGGGTCGCGTGTGGTGGGACGGTTAGCGCTATGCTTCGCTACAAACCCGGCGGCCCCGAGTTCGATTCCCGCTGGCAGCCAAGACCAGTGACGATTATCTGAACCGGTCCTGGTCATTCATCAGGTAGACCCGGCCTCAAATGAGTACCTAGTATGTAAATACATCGCCACTGGGGAGTCAAATGCGGCCGGGCGTGGTGTTGGCCACCCACCCCCTAGTGTGCCGTGCCAGCCTTCATAGGTGCTGCTCGCTAACAGCATTTGCCCCAACAAGCCTATTGTGGCTTTACCGGGGAGTTGTCTTCATGTGAGTATGCCTAATTCGTCTGGCCAGCACGGAGGAGTCCGCCAAATACCCACTCGAAGGGCTCCCCAGGTCTATAATCTATGGGAGGCCCTTCTGCCAGCAGTGGCTTTGAGCAAGCAATTGCAGGGCTGCCACCATTACCTCTTTTTTTTTTTACTCTTCTCGGTAGGGCCCTCGGCGTGCTCAAATGGTCCGGTCGTGGCTGTGCCGGCCGAACAGCACGCACGAAGAACGCCGAAATAGCGATGACGTGACGCTGGACTTGGACTGCGCTGCCGTGTTTTTTTCCTCCGTAAGATGAGGCACGGCGCGTGTCAACACGTCGCAGGGCCCTAATCATCCGTGAAACATAATAATAATTATTATTTGACTTTCTGTTTGTCTGTTTGCCAGCCCTTGGAGTCTTGGCGTCACTTTTAGGGGTGAAAACAGCAAACGCACGGCGGATTGCGTTAGAGCAGCCGCAGCTGCAGCTCCATAAAGCACCTCTTGTGTTTGTAAGGGAACACATAAAGTGTTCCTGAATGCTCTTGTGTGTGTAGTGTGCGCACAGTCCACGTGTGTCTAGCTTCGCTTGCACGTCTCGCAATCGTAACATCGCGAGTTTTAAGTCCTGGTTGGCGATTGACACGGCCTATCATCCCTCCTGAGGCCGTTTTTTTTTTTTAAATGAGTATTGCATTGTGGGGAAGTCAGCAACGGGAGACCTCTGCATTCATAGTCTGATCCCCTCAATGGCAATGTGGAATTTCCACTCTGGGGCCATGATCCGCTAATGGAAGTAAGTGCCGCCACAATGCTCATTTGACCAAGGAGATAAACCATTTTAGTTCTCTTCCACCGCTTGATGTTATATGTTTGGTAGGGGACCTCCAATATACCTCGCTATCCCGATCGCCTTCACGAAATATCTACGAATATATTTCGCATAACAATCAGAGGCTTTTGACTTTCAGTTGTGACGTACGTTGAATTCGCACCCCGCTAAGGCGTAACATAGATTTAACTAAATTGGTTAAAAAAAAAACAAAAATTGAGCTCCAGCGAACAAGCGGGCACAGCCCGTCGTGCCGATGTGTGGCGCATCGTCGTTTTCAGTTGGGCCAATTGCTTGCGTGTCTGTAGCAGTGGCTGCTTGCAGATGTTGTGATGGCCACTCCTAATTCGAGGAATTGTATAAATTGGTGACCATCACGTGTATGAGCCACGGTGGCGAGATGTTAACTACCTCGCTTGGTTTGCAGGAGGTGCGTGGGTTCGATCCCGACCCTGGCACCTTTATATATTTGAACTTTGCATGTTCTCCCCGTAGTCGCGTGGATTTTTCTCCATTTTCTTCCGGTTTTTCCCTCCACATTTAGAATCAACATTCGTTGAGATTATTTGGCTGCTATAAATTTCCACGCGATGCTAAGCCACTTTTGTTGAGCTATTATTTTTGGTATCCAAGTCGTTTCTGACAAAGAGCTACATAGCTCAGTGGGCCTTTCCTGGTAAAATATAAAATGGTTTAGTTTTAGTACGAATGTACGTTGAACTTTTTTCGCACCGTACGTAGACGACCGTGCTCACCGGAGGTGCAGGGCCAATCGTGACGTGACCAACTGTGACGGTTATTGTCGCTTTTGCCGTCGCTTGTGACGGTGGACTTGAAAGCGTAGTCCCAACGTTGGAGCATCTGAAGCCCGCTCTGGAACTGTAATTAGCTTAACAAAACAAAGGAAATGACCTTTGCAACAAGTTGTATTGAAGACCTGTGGGTCGATGCAAGTTGCCTTAGTCGCAGTAGATTGTGTTAAACTAATTAGTTGGCGGTGTCGCTGCTGATGCTGCGTTGGCAGTTTACACAAGCACATACATCAGCAAAAACTGAACGCATTTGTTCATAACACTGGCTTTAAAATAATATATAATCGGTGGCGTTTTGGGCAATGAGCCTTGTTCATCACGAGACCATGTTTAGGATTCTCAAGTTTTGGTTCAAATGCCAAGGGCTCCCAAAAGCCAGAGCAAAGTAAATGTATCGAAGATCAGCAAGAGCAGCGGGAGAAATGTCCCAAGCCATGCGGTACTGCTGCCTCGTTGAGAACATTGCATTTCAGTGTTATGATTATTAGTACACATCAGGCTGTGGCCTGGTTCCAATTATACTTTAACGCTTACATCACACACTCAGCGACACGGCCATCACTTATCGAATTCGTATCGGGTTTCTCAACACCAGCGGTAAACGTCCGAGCCTGATCCGGGCTGCCCCCTAGGTTTACTCGGCATGAACACGGTTACGTAAACTTGGGACAGTTGGCGAAGACGGAGCCGCGCGTCGTTTGGATCGCTGCGCCGACGCACACGCGCATGTCGGGTGAAGGGGCTTTTTGCCACAGGGGTCGCTGTACGCGGTTCGGTGCAAGACTCGGCAAGCCCGGACGAACGACGCGTGAAGCGGCGAGGGCTGCTGGCTGGCCGCTTGCCCAGGCCTGGTGGAGTGAGCGGAGTCGGCACTTTGGGGCGGCTGGCATTTTTGCGAAGGCAAACCCGCTCCCTGTGTGGGTTCCTTGAGTGATTTAACCCCTGAACACTGCTCATCTGGTACCATCCAGGGGTTGGGAAATGCTAAACAATTATTTTATCTTGTTGATTTTTTTAAATCTGCCGTGGTAGCCTTTTCTGACAAGGTCATTTAAAGATGGGTACCGTTGTTTGTTTGGTAGAAGAGGAATATCAACAAAAGTGTTGCATTAAAAGGAACAAAATATATAATAGGTGACAATTCAGGCAATGGCCCTTCTTAGCACATAAAAAAACACCTACACTTGGAATCTGTACTTTACACCATGTAATTGCCTGAAACGTCACTTATTATATATTTTATCCCTTTTTAAGGCCAAGAGGTTATTGTTAAATACGCAGGGTTGTTTGTGTTCATGGTGCAAGTGCACCACTTGCCAATACAGCAGCTTCGCCGCGTAATTTGTTCGATCGAGAATATTGCTTTGGGGGAAAAAAATAATAATGCGATTTATGAAACATCCACGGAATATGACAATCGAGGAAATGTGTCTATAAAACGGATGGCATATACACGCCAAGCTTTTTGGCCCGTGGTGGACACAGCCCTTGGTGAACACTGCCAGTGGTGGATTACTGCCCGCAGTGAATACTGGCAACATTCGCCACCCCACTGGCAATTACAGTCACCGAGTTTGGGACCTGTGCTCGTGAACCTCCTGATCTCCTGCCATCTTATCAGGTTCACTCGAGCGAACTCTGCATAGATATTGGGGCTACTCTTGTTTTTGTCTTCATCTCCAGGGAGATGCTGCTTCCTGCGATTGTGTTTTTTTACCTACCGCCATCACCACCCACCATCATCATCGTCAAGCAGATTCTGTCCACTGTTGGTTGAAGGCTGCATCTTTGCCTTCTCCTTGTCCTGCGATGCCGCAATCCGGCTCGCTCGTGCGGATGATAATTTCTTTGCTCCATCTCCAGGGTGAGTGGGGGGGGGGTGATCATTGTCAGGCGTTGTTTTCCTCTTAGGCTGCCATTCCATCGCCAGTCTTGTCCGTCAGTCGCTATAACCCTGCTCGCTTACGTGTCCTGCCCAAGCCCCTTTTAACTTTCCTAACTAAAACTAAATTATTTTGAGTTTGACCAGGTAAGGCACACTGAGCCTATATAGCTCTTTTTTAAGACGTGAACTGGCCACAAATGATATTTCAATGGAGTGGCTTATGATGTGGAGATTTATAGCAGCTATATACTCCTAACGCATGATGTTGATTCGAAATGTTAATGGGAAAACCGGAGGACCCGCAGACAAAACCACGGGGAGAACATGCACACTCCAAATATACAAAAGGCGTTAGGGTCGGGAATCGGACCGACGACCTCCTGCATACTCGGCAAGGGAGTTAACATCTTGCCCCGGGCGGTCAATATGTCTCGAGTTTGCATTCTCTGATCCATGTGTTTCAACGTACAAAGTATGTTGGATTTTTTTTGATACAGACGGTGCATCGTACGGATTCCAGTTCCATAAATTCTGCCGCGGCTACAAGAATGGCAGCTGTAAATGTTATTGTACTGAGCAGATGGTAATAAAATAATATACACCTTACTTGGACCTGTCTGAAAATGAAATGTTTAGAACTAGTGGGAGGAAAAAAAATAAAAGATTTATAATAGGCTGAACAATCATCACCACACAGTGCTCCCTTTGTACAGTGGAACACGAGCGCATGAATAATACTGGGGTGCAATTATTTATATTCTTTCTCATTTAATATCACAAAGAAACTGCGGCAACCCATACAGCCACGGCTTCGGGCATGGAACGCCACTACATGTTGGTGAAGCCAAACCACCGCCAACGCCACTGTATCAGGGCTCTTTGGGATCCACTCAACACGGAATGGACTCTGAGCCAAACTTCCGACAGCGCTTTTCTCACGAGGGCTTTGACGATGATGAATATCGTGGATTCACACTCGCACCCCCACCCATTACCCGAGGCGGCGATGGGGGAATGCCGCGGGCGGGGGGGAGGAACGCCGGGGGAAGGGAAACATCGAGGGGGGGGGGAGCGCTGAGGGGGTGGAACGCCGCGGGGGGGGGAGGGGGAACGCCGAGGGGGGAACCTCGATGGTGGGGGGGGAACACCGTGAGTTAATCCGGAGCCACGGGCTGGTAGGTGGACTGTGACTAGACCTGGGCTCTACGATTGCTTTCGTGATAGATTATGCTCCCGATTTATCTCATTCGACTACTCGGCTAAATTTGGATAGCACGAAAATGACCGTGGTTGTAAAAAACTATTATTATATCTCGCTTCTTGTTCCCACGTTCATTGCTGGATGGGTGGTGTGGTGCCGCTGGACGGGAGGTGACGGACATCTGCACCAGGCTTGTAGGGGTTGGGGTTTCCAGCCTTCACGAGACAGGGCGTCAGTGTCGTCGCCATTTTTTAAAGGGGGCTCGGGTAAATTGACCACAACCACAAACAAAAGAGCAGTTGATTATAATTCCAAGTCGTTTAATAAATGTACTCAATTGAGTAACCCCTTTTGAGCTCGAGATGAGGGCCAGCGATGATGATAGCATCGCGTGACAAGAAGGATTCCATCTTCGTGGTGAACTCTCGCTCGCAGCGCGCACCGCCTTGTGCCAGAGAATGACCCCACAGGATGACCCCACAGATATTACTGTACTTGTGAAGGCCAGCTATAATAGGTCAGTTTTTTTTGTGTCATCAACCTGGAAAATCCTCGCAGTCTTGATATAAACATTTTCTCTCCTAGGACTTTTTTTCAGGTCAAATTAATATTTTTTAGGAAATGTCCACGATAACATTTAGTTTTAGTTTATTATACATAGCGCTGTTGTCGTCTCGTCATCGTCAAGGAAAATTATATTACACAATCGCTGAGGAAACCACAGACGAAAGCCGGAAGGCAGCAACCAGGTGGGGAGCCGGCACTGCCAATAATCGCCACCGGGCCCCTGCGGCCCTCTAGGCATTGAAGATATTTCAAGCCAACCGATGAGTTGATTCTTTTACATTGGGCAGAAGACCGGAGCACCCGGGAAAAAATCAAATCCCTACGCGCGTGAAAGGGGGCAACGCTCTATCCCATACAGAAGGGACGGACGATATCAGTCCACGCTCTGCCGTTTAAGTGACGAACCAGATTTGATTGTTGCAGTGGTTTCATTTGATGCAGTCATTGATGACTGCGCTCGGAGATGAGCTGAACAACCCCTGGTTTAATCACGGGTGGTGGCTAACTTGCACCTGAACTCTGGATGACCTCAGGGCAGGCTCTGTACTAGGACGTTGTAAACTGAAAACTATTTAAATAAGCAATTTTTTGTTATTTTACCAGGTAAGGCCCACTGAGCTTCTTCAGAAGCGACCTGGCTATCACAAATGGTAGCTCGACAAAGTGGCTCATCACGTGGAAATGTATAGCAGCCAAATACTCTAAACGCGCGATGTTGATTCTAAATGTGGAGGGAAATGCCGGAGGTCCTGAGGAAAAATCCACACGACCACGGGGAGAGACACGCAAACTCCAAAGATGCAATGGGCGTCAGTGTCGGCATCGAACCCACGACCTCCCGCGTACCGGGCGCGGTAGTTAACATCTCGCCACCACGGCACCTTACAGTTGCACAGCGCTGAATCGCCACCGTGCTGCGTTGACACTCGTCCTCCCCGCCAGCTATTGTGGCCGAATCTGCGTACACAATGGGAAGCGGGAGGACATTACCATATTCTGTCGTGTTCAGTTCCGGACAAGCCGCGCGAGTGAGTGAGCGTTTGTGTGTGTGTGTCGTACATCTGATCTTGTGCTCTCCCGAACAATGGCGACATACGCCGGAGCGTTGGGAGGGGTTGCGTCGTTACCCCAACGTGATTTTTCTATAAAGGCAGTCACCGGGCAGTCGCCGGGCAGCACCGTTGCCCGAGCTGTGTTGTCACCGATAACGCGCGTCGGCATGGCAACTTGTTTTCACTGTGATGCGTGTTCCTTCCTATTCAAGCTGGAGGATCGTGTTTCTGCTGTGTGTGCGTGTGCGTGAAAGCGACGATCCAACTCGCGGGGACCAGGGCGCACGCTTTTATGACACCGTGTCATCGATCGGTGCAGCTCGCCAACCGACGCGGATTGATCCGTTCCCGTTTTCTTAACGAGCTGCGTCGCAAACGTCCCTCGTCGTGACCGCTTGGGGCTGTCCAGACCTAAGGGGTCAGATTGCCACCGCTTTTAATTTACTCCCATTGGGATTAAACAAACAATTATCTCCGTCCACCTGCTGGTGAGATCTTCAGAATCATTGGATTCCTCGAATACATATTTATGACACTCGTCCTATTTGCGTATACTGGAGGAATCCGATGAGCCGTAAAGCTCTTTTTTTTTCACAGGTGTCCAGTCTGGGCGGGTAAGAACATTACAGCAGCAAACAGTACAAACACACGATAGGAGATACAAACACGTGATAGGAGATACAAACACGTGATAGGAGCCACCTGACAAGTGTCTTGAGGCTCAGGTGAGACTTTCCCATACAAACGAGCATGATAATATTATTGCACCTGTGATAGGAATGTGGAATTTCCACCGCTGGTTTACGGTCAGCGGTAGAAATTAGCACCGTACCGTGTTCCTTTTGAGCAGGAAACACCACTGGAGTGATGTGTTTTTGCATTTCCTGTCGTCCACCAAATAATGGACACGCACAGTGCTTCATGCAAACAACTCCCGTGTATCTCATCTAGTGGAAGCCCATTGACAGTCGCTGTCAAATAATAGTATCGGAAAACTTTAATTTTTTTTTTTACTCAGTTCCAAACATTTCATTTTCAGACAGGTCCAAGTTGCAATTCGTGCGCACTGGACAATTCTGTTCCTGTACGTTGCTTGAAACCCAAAAAGAAAAAAAAATTCTTAATGTCGCTTTCGCGACGAAGGCTCCACACGTGTCCCTTCTCAAAGACATCGGCGATCGTGCCCGTCCATTTAGCTCTGGCCGTGACAATTGCTCAAGAATGTTGCGCGATGATACTCCTCGCAGTTGGGTCCAATCGTTCTATTGGCTGTGTCCCGCGCCCCCGTGGCTTATACCGATAATCTTCACCAGTCATAACGCAGTCGCACTCTGCCTCGTGTGTTTTTCTCACTGCACGTAGATACGCGAGCGCCTGTGGAATACATCACGATCTTGATTTTTTTTCCTGGAGGAATTTCGATGACTCCACGAAGCTCTTTTTCACACACGTCCTGTTGAGGCAGGGTCCAGAACGTTACGGCAACAAACAATGCAAAAAAAACACGATGGCAGTGCAAAGTGGGGGATGGGAAAGGTAAGCACATCGCTAAGAAAATATACGCAAAATAGATAAAGTATATAAGTTCAAATTGCTTAAGTACACCAATTCCCAAGCCTGGGAAAGGCAGCAAAAACAGCCCCAGACCACACCAAGACAGCACATGGTCCCTTAATGAAGTTGCACGTTAACATTGCACCATCGATACTACACGGGTAAGGATGAAAGTTACGAATCACATTTGCAAATGCAGTTGTATCCAGCACTAATCTTCTACTTCAGGATTTATTTTTTTCCAAAGAAAGCTTTCCAATGTTAAGGGGAGGGAAACGAGGTTTTTCAAAAAGGTTGGTGCTGCAAACGGCAAAGGCTTTGGGCACGAGAAAAGCACACTACTAAAAAAAACCGATACAAATAATCTCACGGGTGAGCATAAAAAAAATGGGGTTGACGTCGACATTAACGTTAAAAAATCCAGGCCATCGCTAAGGAAAATAATAAACGTGCCGTGTGTGTGGGATTAGGCGTTCGTCTGGGATCGCAGCAGCCCGACATCACAAAGGGCCTCGAGAAGCAGCGGCAGGAGGACAAGGGGAAGGTGGGGGAGGGGGGTACAGAAACATCTGCCAAGCCAAATAGTCGACTGGAGCGAGCGAGCGGGGGGCCCTGCTATTACTATTGTACACGCGGCCGCGGCTGACCAGCGCAAAAAACAAACAAACCCATGCCCCCTTGTGCTGCGAGGGATTTCGTTTAATCGGACCTCCTTAGCGCACCCGTGTTGTTGCAGTATTAATGCAGTTTAATGGGGGGGGGGGGGGGCTGAGGGGGGGGGGTTATATTTTTCCTCAAATTAATTATCTCCACGCTGGGGGATGCTGCGGCGACAGCGGTGTAACGGTTTGCGCAGCGCACGACCGGGCCTTGCCAATCCAAAGGTCGCCTCCGCGAGATTTGCTCGGTCGGCGAAGACTCGTTATAAACAATCGTCGTTTGTTCTCCCCCCCCCCCCATCGACTCGCTCGCAGTGTCAAAAGCTGAGCTACGCTTCAGCCCCAAAATGTTCCGCTCGTTTTTTTGTTACGTGAGAAACACAAAATCTCATTTGGAAACGTGAAGGACCGCAGTGCTTTGCAGGTGCCTGTCTTTGGCGTCCTCAATTATTTAGTGCCCCCCCCACCCCCTCACCCACCCATTGCACTGCCACCACGAGGCCCCTCTCCCCCACACTACGAATCACGTGGGATGCATGGAACGTATTCGACCCCTCGTTTTGCAAACAAATTGGTCCAAATTAAAATTGCTCGTAGAGAGAACGCTCGTTAAACGAGAGACGGCTCGTCTTTGCGAAAACTTCAGTTAGGAGGGTAGAGTGTCGTACCGTCAACAGCGCACGGCGCCGCGAACCTGACCACCTGAATTAAATTCCCAGCCGTGGTTAACATCGGTGGCAAAGTGACACCTCAACCGGTCGGGGGTTTCCCCCTTCACTTATCAACCTCCTGACCAGCGTGGTCAGGAGGTTGATAAAAACGATGGCACGGCGCGGGGGAGGGCGTTTGCCCAGCAGCGGATCGTTGAGGGCAAACCGCTCGACTGTAACAAAGTAATCGATCGAAACTTCACGTGCACAACAACGCTCAAGTCACGCAACAGCGCTGCGATTAAAAATAAAATCCCACATTCCTATGGCAGAGACGAGTACGTTCTCGGAACGGTGGCTCGTCGCCGGGCTCGGGGCGCCAGTGTGTGTCGCCCACTGCGTCTTCGCCACTCCCTCTTGCGAGCCAATTCCCGCCGCCGATTCCCCTCCACTTCCCGGCGGAGTTGAACCCCGGCGAGAGGCGGACAATCGGGCCCTTTGTCAGGAGGCCTCGCTTCCCGATGCACGTCACGTTTGGGACTACGTAAGCCCCCCTCCCCCTCCACTCGGCCCCCCGTTGAGGGTACGAACCAGGCTGGCGGGGGGGGGGGAGGGGGCGGCGAGAGTTTTCATGGGCGAAGTGTAGGGATGCGACGGAGATGTCGGCGGGCAGCCTCATTTTGAGACTTGTGGGCCCGTTTTAGTTTGGTACCCAGCGGCCGGTTCCCCTCGCGTGGTACGTAATCGCCGGTTCGCCCCGTGTGAACGCCTGCGCGTGTTCCCAGCGTGGAATGGGCGCACCACGCACCTGCAAGCACAGGTGATGTGGGGATGGGGTAGGGGGGCGAACATCGCGGATCCTGTCATCCGCAAATTTGACTCCGCTTGTCCGCTAAATAAAATGCGGATGATGAGATTGCCGGGCAATGGTGTGACGGAGAGGAGGGTTCTCTTGTAGCTGGAATCTCGGAGGGCGATTTCTCCGCCGGATCGCCGGTTCACTGGAGTGCGTGGTGCGTGACGCATACTGGATGCGGTGTGCCGGATGCGGGAATTTATCTTGCGGGTCGCCAACCCACACGGACCCGCCTGCTATGAAACCCTGTGGGCATGCGGAGGAGGCTGATGAATTTCAAATGAAATTGCGGGTTAGCGTTAGAGGAGGGGTAGCGATGGGTGGGACGTGCGGTGGGTGGAGGTGGTGCAGGTCACCGACGCTGATCTCGGAGCAGCACCCAGAGGAAGGTGACGGGGGGGGGGTGACGAAGCCAGATGGTGGAATGTTGTCGAGGCGGTCAGGCGTTCGCTTGGAGACAGCTGTCGGATCGAGTGGAAGGAAGGAAAGTAGTTTAGTGTGTCGTGGTATCGATGTCATCGGACATTTTACGCTGAATGAGGAGAACGACCTCGCGGCATCTCGGTCGTGCGAGGTTGATTTTTTTTTATTTCGGGAAGGTTCTGGCATGTGACGTGCAGCCACGTCTTGTCCCCAATAATGTTTTAAGTGTGTGAGGAGGAACCGGTGTGAAATCAGTTCACCGCACGTGCACACTACGCCTGGCCAATCGGTGCAAGAATACAATCTCGTAGATCTGCCATGGAAATGTGGAATTTCCACGAATGGCTATGCCCGCAACAGAGTCCGGTGCCGGGAAGACTCTTTGAATTTTTGGCATTGACGAGTGCAAATGTGTCGCATCAAATCTGCTGCTAGTTTTAAGTTGCTCCAAAGGATGGCGCGGTACGCCTTGCCCAGGGGGTGCGACGCAATAAGGCGCGACATAAGGGTCAGCGAAACAAATAGATGGACATCTCTGGATAATTATCCTGCCTCTATAAATAACCTCCCCACTCTCATCCGAAATGTGTACGAGATTTAATTGCCGTCACTTGCCAGTTTTGTTTTTGCAGTTGTTGATTTATTTATCGTTTCTTCTCAAAGTGCGTTCAGTTAAAGGGGCACAAATTAGATTGTGTTTTTGGGGCGGGTGGGTGGCTGGGTTGAGAAAGAGCACTTTGTTTTGTGGCTTGTGGTGGTGGTGGCGGCAGTGGGGGTTGGGGGTGGTGGGGGTTGTGGTGGGGGGGCCGACGAGCTGTGAAAACAGCGTGGGTGTGTGCAGCGCGGGCGAGCCGAGCCCTGCACGCATGCCGCGTCACCGCTACCACCTCACCCCTACGACCCCTACGACCCCTACGACCCCTACCACCCTAGCGGTCTTTGACTGTCGGGCGACGGCCGAACTTCCCGTGGTGCGCCGTCGGTGCGAGGATTTTCTGTGTCGCGTCATTCTCCTCGTCGTCTGTCCCCATCCACGCCAGCTCTGTTTCTCTCCCCCGTGGTCGAGTGGATTTTTCTCCGGCCGCCTCCGGGTTTTTCCCCCACCACGTTTAGGATCGTCAACGCGCGTTTTTAAAGAGCATTTGGCTACTGCTGTAAATGTCCACACGATGACGGTGTAAGCCACTTCGTTGAGCTACCGTTTGTGACCGCCAGGTCGTTTCTGACAAAGAGCTACGCAGCTCCGTGGGGCCTCACCTGGTGTAAAAAAATAAAACCTAAAGCTCTGCGCGCGACTGAATAATTCCGCCGTGGTTCTCCGTCGTTAGCCACGACCACTGGGGACCGCCTTGTTCAGTCTCAACCCTTTCGGTTATTTTTCCTCCTGCATCTTTAGCATTCACTATTATTTTTATAGTGATATCATCAAGCCACCTGCCTTTTCTGCCTCCCCTCCCCCCTCACCCTTGGCACTATTTCCACTTTTTGTGTTGCTTTGCCAAGTTTTGCAGCACGGTACCCTGTCCGGCCTCAATCTCGTGGCGTGTTGTAATAGTTTATAAATAGTGTATAATTGTATCTAAACGTGTCTCCGTGCGAAAACGAGCATGGGGTGGTGCTTATGTATGCATGTATGCATGTTGAACTTCTTTTGCACCGTGCGTAGCCAACCGGTTCTCTGTGGTGGAAACTCCACATTCGTGTGGCTGGGTCTATTCTGTCGCAAGAATGGACAATGGGCGACATTGCGACCGACCTGGTTGTAGTACAAAGGCCCAAACCAAATATTTCTCCTGTCAATGGCACTCGATGGGGGGGGGGGGGGGGGACTGGAATTGTACCAACATCTTTAAAACGCAAGTGAATTATGCAAGAGCATTATTAATAAGTGTGCTACCACTGAATCTACTTTTATTAGCCACGTACAGAAACGGGTATCGCTACATGCGCCACCTCTGCATTACCGAGTTCTACTCTGGCGCATGGACTAGTGGTGTTCATTTTAACGATACATAAATAGTTTGCTAATGATGACCCACAGGGGATAACTGGGCCAAGCCCCACTTCCTTTCAGAGTTTTTTTTATTTAAAAGTTTTTTCTTTTATGCCTTTTGCGATGGCTTCCTCAACGTTTGGGTACGGCCATGAGATTTATTTTTAAGCCGAGAGTTTCGTCTGTGTCGGCCTTTGTCCCCCCAAATGGAGAGCGGCGGTTAGGTGTGGAGGCAGTGAGTTTCGGGCTGTGGTGTGGGCCCAACAATTGGTAGCAGTAGTTGCCTGGGTCCCCACGAATATGTACATCCGTGGAGGAACAGAGGCAAAGCCGTTGAGTTGAATGTCTTCTATGGATAACCTTTCACAGGTGTTGACCAAAGTGTCCCCTCGGGTTAGAGCCGTCTAATGACTTAATGCCCGAGTGAGTCATGAGTCCCACCCAATCAGTCCCAAGTGGTACTGATTGGAAGGCATCGTGCAAATCGGCTCATCTTTGAAGGCTTGTGTATCTGTAGCTTTAGAGAGGAGTTTGTTTGGTACTAAAACGAATATACCTTTTTATTTTACGTTTTCGATTTCAAATGCCGGTGGTTGGGGTCACCTCGGCCCAGCATCCTTCTTCCCATGCCACCGGGAGGGAAGTCAACAGTAGCCTGCTCTGTTTTGTCACTGGGCCTCGTCACGGGAATGTGGAATTTTCTCCACTGGTTCAGGACCTCCGAATGGAGATTGGCACCTCCCCTGATTGCTCGTTTGCTCTGGGAAAACAATTCGATTTGTATCCAGATAATTCGCATTGAATGTCCCAACTGTACGAAAACGTAGCTGTTTGCCGAATGCGTGTAATTTGGTTAGTTTTGAAATGTATTATTATTGTAATTACATTAAAATCCGCTACACTCGGCCGATATTGACAAGCAGTCGTCCATTCGATGTGGTTATAGATTGAGCGTGGCGGCTGTGTGGAAGCGTTTTCGCTTCCCTTTACGCCCAACGAGCAAAGCTCGTCACGAACATTTCACTGCGGCAATTCATTTCTAAAAACTGCGCGGTAAAAATAAATATGAAAAGAAACCCGCGGTGCGTTGCGTCACTCTGAAGCGAAATTCCTTGCGTTGGTGCGAAATTAGTTTTTTTTTTTTAAACACTTTTAAACACATTTTTTCATTTTATGAGAGGAGGCCCACTGAGCTGTATAGATCTTTTTCAGAAGCGACCTGGCCACAAATGATAGCACAACGAAATGGCTTAGTACGTAAAAAAATTATAGCAGCCAAATACTCTTAAATGAATGTTGATTCTAAATGCGGAGGGAGAAACCGGAGGATCTATAAAAAAAAATCCACACGACCACGGGGAGAGAACGCGCAAACTCCAAATATACAGCAGGCGTCAGGGTCCGTATCGAACCCACAACCTCCTGTATACCAGGCAAGGTAGTTAACATATTCTCGCCACCGTGGCGCCATTTTAAACCTCTATAATATAGGTTTTTTTGGGTTAGATCACGGAAATATACAAGTGTCGTTAAACCCGCCACCCCCCCGACACAGCCAATTAGTAAGCTTTGTCACGTAAGCAGAACTTGCCATTTCGTTACCAATGCAGCACACCGGTGTGTTGGAGAGCAAATCCACAACATTTACAATCCGAGTACCACGTTTCTCCAGTAATTACAACTGGCATCATCAAGCGGACTGCCAGATTTGTGGATATTTACGCGATGTAACCCATTATGGATGATATTGGTCGCGAAAGCCTACATTTTAAACATTTCGCCAACGACTACGTTGACTTGGTCGCACGCACTGTTTTTCCCGCTTGATCTCTTCACATCGAATTCTTATTGACTGGGGCGGCTTGAGACACTGTCATATTTGTCATATTCGGAGGGGGCACGGGTGGTGGAGGGGGGGGGTTGATGGCAAAACTGATTTTTGTTGATGAACAATTTGCACGTGCTACTTGACCGTGCAGTCAGTCCCTTCCTCTGACTCACAACCAGACAGTTCAAAATAAAAATCCCCATCGGGGGTGGGGGGGGCGGGCGGGGGGATTGACTCGGCCAATCCTTTCGGGGATCAAAACCAAATGGATTCCGCTTTTGAGAAGGAAGTCCACAGCGGCAGTCAGCGGTGGACGTTCGCTGTCGAGAGTGCAGGTGGCGCAGGGGCACGGAGACCCGACGGGCCAGAGGGGCCACGAAGAGTTGGGGGGGGGGGCGGAGGGGGGCGCCCCCATTTCATACCCCGCACCGGAGCCCAGAGAAGCAACGCCATGCCCACGTGGCTCTCCTGGGGGAGAGGCTTTACACACTCGTGCGTTTTGTTGTGGAGCATTCTGCACGAGAGCGTTCGCTGCTATACTGCAGGACTCTTTTCGTTGTTCCCACGTATAAATAATACAGTTTATCAGCGAGTCCAGCGGCCTATTGAATTTGCAGGGTCTCCTATTTTATATCCAGCAGCAAACTCTCGACTGGTTTCGACCTTCTTGGGTCTCGTCGGCAGTGTCCGGCTCGGCCGGCTAATGCCGCGCCTGGTGCGCTTTGCCATGCTGCTGCGGCGGCGGTGGCTCGGCAGGCACGCCGCGCCGTCCGTAGGTCCCCCGTTGGTCGTGTGCGGTCACCTCGCTCGTGTACAACTAGCCGGGCGTGCCGATGGGTGCCTGTGAACCGTGCCCGGCTGACGCCTGTTCCTCGTTTTACAAGATTATTGTCCTCTCTGAGGCAGCTCGCCCTGGGAAATATGTACGTCTTCCCTGGACATTGCAATTCTATCTACATTATATTTTTATCTCCTTTTATTTTACCAGGTAAGGACCCACTGAGCTGTAAAGCTCTCTTTTTTTAGAAGCAACCTGGCCACATGATAGCTCATCGAAGTGGCTTATCACGTGGAAATGTATAGCGGCCGAATACTCTGAATGGAGGACGCGGAGGAAAATCCACGCGACCACGGGGAGAGAGACACGCAAACTCCAAATATACAGCAGCAGGCGTCCGGGTCGGGATTGAACCCACGACCTCCTGCATACCAGGCGAGGGAGTTAACATCTCGCCAGCACGGCACCAGACTACACCGAAGGGAGTCGTATCTTCTTGCCCCCCATGACATATCCTGCTTTATTTTATACCTCAACGGTGACGAACCTACTTTTAAGGCAGGAGATTGGAGTTGGGGATGGTGGCTCGCAAACATTGTCTTGTGAGCGAGACTTCTTCCTCCTCCTGGCCTGTGTGAAGAGATCATCATAAACGGTGTCGGTGCAGCCAGGAGGCTTTTTTGTTTGTTTTGCTCCGCCCCCCCCCCCCCCCCTTGTGAGAGTCTTCTATGGGCACACCAATTTTATTTGAAACCCGAAAATGCTCAATCAGGAATGAGACATCTCAAGCAGGATCACTGAATTATTGCAATTTTGAAACGTGAAATAGGTCAAAGTCAGTGGTGAGCTGCTTAAATGAGCATGGAGAGAGTGAGCATCACCCATTTACAGCCCAGAGCCAGCAATGGATATTCCACATTCCTATGCCGCGGGCGAGTCCATCCACAACACAACCGCTGTTGACTTCTCCGCAAAGCGGTACTTATTTTATCGACCCCGTAGGGGATGATCAGCCGAGTAAATCTCCAACCCAGGTTTTGAACTTGTGACCTCCAATATCAATCAAGGACAACATGAATATGAATGCAGTGTTATACATGTGCCTATGATGCCACGACCCTGAAATGTAGGCTAATGTGAGCCTCTGGTACCAGTGATTGATTAGAACATTCCATTACGCCCGGTGCTGTGGGAGTGGTGGACTGGGAAAGCAGTTGGGTGGATGGAGGCAGGGATACGGGGGGTGGGGAGGGGGTGGCATGGTGGCGAAGGGGTCAGTTTAATGGTGGGAGGCACGAAAAGAAAGTTGGTGGTTGAAGAGGGGGAAAAAAAACACTTTTGGAATGGTTCCATTGCGAAACGGCCTCGCCTCTCTGCTCCCCGCTTCGAATAAAGTGCTAATTGTACACGAACTTGTCGGAATGCCGCTCCGAAAAACAGCCGTCCCTTATGTCGGAAAAGGCTTTTGTGAATTAGATTGAGCTCATGTCCGACCGTATACCCCGAGCCGCACGCTCGCAACACGCACGTCCCCCCCGGTACTGTACCGTATAAGAAAACTTCCATTGTCCGCCACCAATTCCCCCCCCCCCCCCCCCCCGCTGTTGTGGGAGGGGGCCAGCGTGAGAGGGGGGGGTGCATGCAAGTGGGAGTCTGGGGAATTTGGGGTGGGAGGAGGAGAGGGGAGGGAGAAGAGGTTGGTATCAGAAGTGGCCTGTCCGGAACAGGTCAGAGGTCACGCACTCCTACTGCCCGGGCGTCGGGCCTGCAAGATTGGAAATCCGAAACTTGTTTTTTTTCTAAAGCTCAATCTGCCCAACAATCATTGTTACCGTGCTGCGCTCTTATAAAAATAAACAAAACGCGTAATTACGGAACTACTGTACTGTCCTCCTGCTGAACGCCACAGGGAAGTGGTGTTTGTATGAGCTAATCGGGCCACGTATTTGAGATGTGGTGAGCGCAGCGATGCTTCAGGTTTTGTCAAAAACGAAATAACTGGTTTTCCCTTCTGTGTCTGTTTTAAAAGTAAAGTCACTTTTTGGTCTGTTGATCCATTGGCCTTCCGAATTTACAGTACATAGCGAATCGGCATTTGCTTAAACGCGTAAACTCCGGGTTACCCAGCGTGCTTTACTGCAGCGAGCTCGGCACTTGTTGCCTGATTCTTAATTCAGACAATCGCAAAACGAACCTCGCAACGTTGGACCCCTCCGTCACTCGATACCTCCGTCGAAATCAACGCAAGCCTCCGGCAAATCACTCTCTCAATCCCTCCTGCCCTCTCCTCACCCCCCCCTGTGAAAGCAGACGCCGCTTATCCGTGCAGCAGCGTCGAGGCCCTTATGGTAGCCTCTCCCTCCCCATCCTCATTTTTCCTGACTCTCTGCTCCCGTTTCTCCGTTGCTTCTCCATCCTTGTCTTATTTCCCAATCTTTCTCTTCATTCTTTTCTTTCCCATTCCTTTTTCCACACATGGCCTTGACTCTACTCCCCTTCCTTGTTAACATCTCGCCACGGTGGTGAGATGTTGACCACCACCTTGCCTGGTATGCAGGAGGGTTGTGGGTTCGGTCCCGACCCCGACGCTTGTATTTTTGGAGTTTACATGTTCTCCCCGTGGCCGCGTGAATTTTTGTCTGGAGTATTTGGCTGCTATAAATGTGCACATGATGATATGCCACTTCATTGAGCTATCTTTTGTGATGTGCCAGGTTGTTTCTGAAAAAGAGACACATAGCTCAGTGGGCCTTACCTGGTAAAATAAAAAAAAATAGTTGATAGTAGTTAGATTACCGTCTTAAAACTTTTGAAGGAATCTTTCTGGACAATTTAGCAAATATTAAATATAGGAGACTGATAGAAGATCCTTAATACACACCTGCAGTAATGTTACGAGACAATCACGGAGTCTTACCCATAGTGAACTGATGCAGGATCACTAACACCTGCGCATCGGGGAGGTTTTTATACAATCACCTTTTAGTGCAGTGGTTCTTAACCTTATTGGAAGTACTGAACCCTGCAAGCTTCATGAATGCATTCACCGAAACCTTCGTAATTGTGAAAATGAAATTATTTCTTTAAAACATAGGTATATATTTTATTAGTGTACAAAATTAACTATGCATCAGTTGCACACAAAATCACTGTGTTCAAAGAACAAAACCAACAAAACATGAATTTCACTCAAAAACATAACTCGGTGAATATTTACTACAAATCAATGTGACTTTTGCTGTTGCCTTTCAGATACAAGTTCAGAAATGCGCGGCTTCACCTTGGCAAAGTGCCACTCTCATATCATTTTCGGAACAAAGTCTGTTCCTTTTCTTAGTTTTTTTTACGTCTAGGCAAGGTTTTTGTTGCCAACGCATGCCTGTGCAGAACACAGTGCGTAACAATGATGTGTGGTGCATCGGATTTTACCAGCGCTACAAAACCAGCGCTTCGTCCCAGCATGGCTGGAGCTCCGTCCGAACAAACTGCAGAAACCATATTCCACGAAAGATCGTTGTCTCTGGAGAAGTGATCCACGAGTTTCTTCACATCGACTGCCCTTGGTTGTTGTAAGAGGCTTACAAAATAAAAAAATCTTCCTTTATCACGTCGTCTTTCATATAGCGCACGAATACAACAAGCTGGCTTAGATTGGAAACGTCGGTGGTCTGGTGGAGTTGGAGGCTGAATTTTGCTGGGCTGGAAATCAGATCTGCAACTACTTGAGCCAAAATCTCATCGCTCATGTCGTCTATTCTGCTGCTGCTGATAGTGTAATTTGAAAGAGGAATTTGGGATAACCTATCTTCAGCAGCGTTTCCCAGCATGTTATTCGCCATCTTCAACGCAGCTGGTTTTACGAGTGTTTCACCAATGGTGCGTGGTTTGCCCTGCTTTGCGATCAGGTACGCAACTTCGTACGATGCTGTGAGGATCGGTTTGTCGATGGGTACAAAGCCGAGAAAAAGGCAGAGTAGCCTTTTCATCGAATCTGGCTCTCTTCACCTTGAATTCAGCGAGCGTTGTGTTCTTGTATTTCCCATCTCCATGCAGCTTTAGGAAGTGTTTCTTTAGTTTTGCCGGTGCTAGACTAGAATTGCTCAACTTGGCATTGCAAATCATGCATTGAGGACGCTGACTCCCATCACGTTCCTTTATACACGTGAATCCATATTGTATTCGTCCAACCGCTTTCTTTTTTTGCTCGACATCGTTAGTATGAAGGGATTGAAAGATTAAAAGAAAACTACAAATGACGTACAATCACAACAGCCACAAGTCGACTACCGAGCGCACCAAGTTCCTGATCACGCAATGTGGCGCGATCAGCTGCAGCCAATGACGGCCAAGTGGAGCGTGACGTCACGAATAATACAAGTGGGCTGAATTTATTTCGCGTATCACATTTTTACTAAGCAACTAAAATATTTGGAATCTAACACGGCGAATAAAAATTGTGTGTTGCCAGTTTTTTGACGGCCGACAAAAACGGGCCCGACATTGCCGGTGCGAACCGGGCTGCTATACTGTGTGTGTGTCTTGACCCCTGCCGAACCCCGGAGAGTGACCCAACGCACCCCTGGGGTTCGATCGAACCCAGCTTAAGAACCACTGTTTTAGTGAGTGGTTGATTTACATACCCATCGCATATCTATAACTGGGTGCCAGTTTTATTTTTTCGCACTTGGCGCTCGCAAGGGATAAGTCAATAAAGTTTCCGGGACTTTTGTTTGCAGTTCGTGTAGAAGCACCGAGCTCCCGCAGAATGTAACGCACCGATCATGCGAACAAACACTTCCTTTATATATATAAAAAATGTTTTGAAATAAATTTAAATAATTATAATTTGGACAAAGGAGGGGGGCGGGGTGGGTTTATGAACTACGTAATGCTTTGCACGAAGTCGGGGTGGATGGTGCAATGGGCAAACTGGCACTCACTGTAGCAATTTCTAATTTCGACGACTGGGCCGCCATCGGTGGAAATCGACGTGACGTTGTGCGCTCGTTCGAGCAGACGGATGCTGTCGTGCTGAAGCCCTGTCTTTAAACAAATAATAATTATATACTTTGCTTTGCAGAGAGTCTGGACGAGAATGAACGTCTCCGTTTGATAAGAGGGGAGGGTGGGTGGGGGGGTGTCACAGCGTTTGTATGAATGACGCGGCTTGGGAAAACCGCTCGTGAAAGCCGTGGGGGGGGGGCACTATCCAGTTTTGGTGAAATGTGCACCACATGGCAAGGCCACTGTCCTCAGGGGGTGAACATTGACCGT
Source organism: Petromyzon marinus (assembly GCF_048934315.1). NCBI lineage: Eukaryota > Metazoa > Chordata > Hyperoartia > Petromyzontiformes > Petromyzontidae > Petromyzon > Petromyzon marinus. The sequence goes on along the minus strand of NC_133710.1, from coordinate 1,651,085 downwards.
CGTTGTGCAGACAGAGCGCTTGGGCCCAGTCAAAGTCACAAAGGTGCAGCCCTGCAATTGCTTCGCCTATCCCACCGCAGTAGAGGGCCCCTGGTAGAGAGTGTATTTTGGCCTAATCTTCCTCCACGCCCTCCCATACGTCTTCAAAAGCAGTGGCGATACCGGTACTTTACCCCACCGCACGCCACCTGTGCAGATCGCTGGGGTCGTGACGGGTGGCTTTTTTCCCCATTCCTGTTGCTCCGTGTCCCCTCTGTACCGATCCTGTTCTGCTGTAATGCGCACTGATATTGGCGCATAAAATAAAAAGATTGATTTAATTTCCCCATTTTTGCTGTTGGGTGGACAAAGTTTAGGAGGTGGGGGTGGGGACGTGGGGCATATTGAAGAAACTTTCACCGTTGTTTTTTTAACTGTCGTGCCGGTAGCGTGAATACAATTTTGGCCACCTCTGGATTGCAAGTCCTGTGTGAAAAACCACTTCACCCGAGGGATCGTCTGGGCCCAGCCACCGGGGTGCGGAATTTTCAACCGCTGGCTCGAAAACAGCCACGGCTATCGTCGGCTGAGGTCCGCGTTGACTTTTTAATAACGTCAGGCTTTAAAAACAACCAAAAAGTCGCCGTTTTAAGTTTCCTAGTTGCTCATCGTAAAGCCCTCCTTGTAACATATCTCTGATCTTTTGCACGACAAAATACTGCAACCGTGCTGTGGTTATTGAAGGGTGCGTGCGCGATCTTTGTTCGGGGAGTTGGAGAGAGAGCGAGGGAGGGAGGGAGAGGGGCACGGGCGATGAGGGCGGTGATAATCCTCGGGGTCTCTTTGAGTGTCGGCGAAAAGGTTCCATGACGCTGGGACAAGTGGAGCCTCTTTGTTCGCCGTGGTTATGGCAAGAGAAGTGCCACGGCAACGATGTTAACTACCTCGCCTGGTATACAGGAAGTCGTGGGCACGATCCTGACGCCTGCTGCTGTATATTTGGAGTTTGTGTGTGTGCCTCTCTCTACGTTGTCGCGTGGATTTTTCTCCTGGTCCTCCGGTTTTTCTTTCCACATTTCGAATCGACGTCACGCGTTTAAAAAAAAGAGTATTTGGCTGCTACAAATGTCCACACGTTGAGCCGTGTTGTTGAGCTATCATTTGTGATAGCCATGTCGCTCCTGAAAGAGATCTATGTAGCTCAGTGGGCTTTACCTTGTGAAATAAGTTGTTTAGTTTAGATGTTAATCGTGATGTCAACTCTCCCCACATCCTCCTCACCCAAGAGGGCCAACATTGCCCTGCTGGTAAACAAAAACTCCTTCCAGACAGCCGCTGGATCTGGCTGCGTTAGTTTGTGTTTAGAAGACGCTATTTGCAGGCAACCACAGGGCAGCCGAGATGGCATAATGAAACCATTCGTTCCGTCGATGATTTGAGTCAAGCAAATGAACATATTTTAAAATGAATATTTTGCATGGAAAATCTCCAGTGGTATAAATTTATTCTGTTGGCGATATAAAATGATGCCAACTTTACCGTATGTGAATAGGGGAAACATGATTCTTGTGCAATGTGATGCATGTATCATGAATGAAAGTAGATATTTTAATCAATTAATAGTGACACTCCCCTGTTTAATCTATTTCTGTATGCGAGCATGTCTACGAACAGTCCTCCTGCCCAACCCACCGCTCGACGCGCAAATAGAGGAGATTATTTGATCGCACTTAACCACGCCGGTGAGTGTAGATTGGTGATGATGGAGGGGCATGGACGTGGGAACGTAGAAGTAGAGTACAACAATGGATTTTGCTGCGCTCCGCCATGCGGCCCACCGCGTAGCCTCTGCAGACTCACGATCTCGCTTGGCCCACCCACCCAAGTGCTATCCAGGCTCGAATCCCCGCTTGGCTTCCGCGACCTCATGAGATCCGACGGATTCCGGGCGAGAATTTGAGCGGCGGCTGCTGCTGCGTTGGTCTCTTACCCCGACGGGCTCTCTCCTCGTTTGTTTGACGACGTCGCCCTCAAATGGAAATAAAAACAATTCGCAGCTGCCACTTCAACTGCGATCGCTGCCGTTATGTTTTCGCGCCGCGTCTTTCGCGTCGCGTTTTACTCGAAGCGCTGCCGCGTTACGTCGATGAGGTTACCCATCGGTGCAGGGTTTTTTGGAAGGTCGTCTCCATCATGCAGATGTGGGAGGGTTGTTGTTTTCTTTTTTTCCCCCCTCTACTGTACGCGCGTTTCCCCTCCCACGTACAACATTTTTTTTGTTACTCGATTTCATTGAACTTTGTCAAACATCCCGAGCCCCGACTCCGACGTCAAGATAAAGTGAGCGACAGCGTGCTGCGGCCGGCCGATTTAAGTGTACGAGCCCCCCCTCCCCCCCGGCGCGTTGGTTGTACAATCCCGCTTCCTGCCACCGCGGCCGGTCGCTCGACTCGCCGACAATTGTGGAGGGCCGCGAGCTCAAGAGCGCTGCTTTGCCTTTATCGGTGCCACCGTTCGCCGGAGTCGTCGCCTTTAATGTATATTTTTTTTTACGTTTTGCCGTAATTGCGCAGAGCCACGGAACGCGTGCCGAACGCTTTTTTTTTCGTTTGCGCTTTCGCTCGCCCAATCCTCCCCCTTCACGCGCGCGTACGGCCCCGTTAGGGCATCCGTGTGCGGTGGATTGCGAACCGTGAATGTTGTTTGACCATACTTCATCGCTCTGTTCAGCAGGGCTCGGTGACGGTGGGGAGGAGTCCGGAACAGTCGTTGAGATTTTCCGCTGTAGTGTGCACCAGGCACAACGCCTGTTCCACCTGTCTGCCCGCAGGCAGGTGGAACAGTCCACTCTCTCCAGGCACCGTACAGTCTCGTGCCCTTCTTGGCTGCCGAGATTTGTCCGCGCGATCCTGGTCGTTGGGGCGACGTTCCCTTTCTGGCGTCGGCGAAAACGAGCGGCAAAGCAACTTCCACGCGGAGTCGATCGACAAACTGGGCTCGTCGTTTTTTGGAGAGACTTGTCTCCCCCAGACAGAGGAATGTGGAATCTTCACAGCTGCGGTGGTTTTAGGAACGGCGCGCGCCGTGTTCGTCAGAGGATGGGGACACGCCTTGGCCGTGAGCGCAGGGAGCTGCGCTCGTTAGCTAACGAGCGCAGCTCACATGTAGCTGCTGCTGCTGCTGCCGCCGCCGTCTAAGGCACATGCCCGCACGTGCGTGCGAGCGGTAGTGTAGCGGTTAGCGCTACCCTGCGCTACGAACCCGGTGTCCAGAGTTCGATTCCCGCTCACGGTCAACACCAGTGACGATTATTTGAATCGTTCCTGGGCCTCCCGTAGGTCGACTGAGCCTCAAATAAATACCCGGTGCGGTGCGTAAACATCTCCAATGGGGAGACAAAGGCGGTCGGGCGTGGTTGCTGGCCACCCACCTCCTCGTGTGCTGTTCCGGCCTTCATAGGTGCTGCTCGCTAACAGCTTTCCCCAACAGCCTGTTCACGTTATACAGGCGATCTCTGTTTTTGTGCTATACGTGGGACCTTTCGTTCCCGAAGGGACATTGTGTTAGGTCAGCCAGGTGCACACGAAATCACGTGACTGCGTTTTTTCCCCCCTCCCTCTGGAAAATTTAATAAGTAACGTAAAATTTCCCAGCGCGCCTACACATTATGTCCGTAATGACCCACACCTCAAATGGCCGGTGGCAAACTTCGCTTGCGGGTGAGCTGGCTCCCAAGTTGCGATAATTGAAACAAACGGTTGGCTTGCTGCGTTTTCACAAAAAAATATATTCGGCAAATTAAGCTTCTCGTTATAATCATCATTAGTCGTGTTCAATTCACTGCTGGATGAAGGTCTCCCCAAGCCCACCACCACCATGTATGAATGTGAACTTCTTTTGCACCGTACGTAGCCAACCGCGGCCATCGGAGGTGTGGGAGCAACGACAACAAACTCAACACAACACGCAGTTCTAAAGAAATACGTTTTCAATCCAGGCGATGTGAACGCGCACAGCTCCAGTGGCTTCCGAATATCGGAAAGGAAGAGCGTTGCAGACGGCCGCAGAAGCGCATCCGAAAGCGCGCGATGCGGCGATCATCGTCGGCGTCGGCCAGGGGTCAGTCCACCGCCGGATGAAGGCCCCTCCACAAGCTGCCGCCACCTGTCGCAATCCTGCGATGCAGTAATCCGGTTCTCACGCCGTCTCCTGTGCAGGTCCTCGTGGATTGGTTCCCTTCACTTGGCTGCCACTCGCTTTCTCTTCTTGGCCATCCGCCATTGTCCCGTCTACTGTAATGGCGCGTCCAGCCCGGGCCACGCTGACTGTTCCTCACGGTTTAATCGAGGTCATTAACTTGCCTGTGGCCTCCAATCAACGAGACTCTCCCTCTCTCTCTGTGTCTCTCGTTATCACTCCACGCTTGCATCTCTCCTCACTTCTTTGGTTGCACAGTTTTTCAGCCATCTTTGCTGCATTTTATTTGATAGTTAAAGTTTCAGTTTGCATAATAAATAAATGTTCGATTTAGCACAGCTGCAAAAAAATAAAATGGTTTCCTCGCGCGCTTGATGTTGATGTTTGTAACTGTTAGCATGGAGATGGGAAGTGATGTCATCGAGCACTGTAATTTTTTATCAGAGCTTCCTCCGGTGACCCACTTTTTCAGTAACCATTAATCAGTTTTTCCGGAATGTGCGGCTAATGCAATTTCGAGAACACTTTTAAACGTCATGTGCAGTGCAAAACCACTCGTACAGTCCGCAATTGGCCTCCTGCCCATCGGTGCCTTAACTGCATCTTTGGACACGTGGTCTGGAAACTTTTGCATGAGGTAGCCATGTACTGCACTAACATCTCATCGTGTCTTGATGATTAATAAAACACCGGCCTTCCATAAATAAAAAAAATAAACTATTTTTACTCCCCCAGGAAAGGCCCACTGAGCTATGTAGCTCTTTTTCAGAAGTGACCTGGCCATCACAAATGATATCTCAATGAGAGGTGGCTTATCGCGTGGAAGTTTATAGCAGCCACATACTCTAAAAACGCGTGATGTCCATTCTGAACGTGGAGGGGAAAACAACGGAGGACCTGGAGAAAAATCCCCACGACAGCAGGGAGAGGGAAACACGCAAACTCCAAATATACAGCAGGGGTTGGGATCGAACCCACGGCCTCCTCTCCGTATACCAGGCGAGGGAGATAACATCTCTCCGCTGCAACACCAAAATCTGTCTGTTTACTCCTTCCCTTCTGAAGCACCTACGGTGCACCCACGGTGCTTCAGAATGTCTCGTGTTGCCTATTGTGTTGAGTTTCCCCCCCCGCTCCCGGTTGTGTTTTCCAAATGCGCTGCAGGCATGGGGCCACGAATGTCTCGCGCACAGTGGTGCCTGACGCCGTGTTAGAGAACCAACCCACGTGTTGGAGAACAGCCCGCAGAAAGCAGACGTCACAGAACTACTTCCGAGACCCCCTCGGGGGGGGGGGGGGGGTTCTGCTCCTCCACCGCTTGCGGCCGTGCCGCACGGCAGCCATTGCACGCCAGCGGGATTCTCAACCGCCGGAACGTTGGCAAATTAATTGACGTACAGATTTACGTGCGGTGGGAGGGTTTTTTTTTTTGTCGCAGTCATCGGTGACCGGGCTGAGGCCATCCATCCCGCTGTGCTTGAGAATGCCGTTTTAATCGCGGGTGGCTGCCCAGTGGAACGGCGGTCGTATCGCCGGCCGCTCCGATGCTGACCTCGCACGAGCGTGCACCCATCCCACGGCGGTGACCCCCCCCCCACTACTGTCTCCCAGCCTTTGTCTAGCGCACAAAAGATCCTCGCTCGCTCGCCGCACAGTGCGGCTTTCAGTGGCGCGCCTCTCTTTTGAGGCTCCGTGCCGCTCGGCCAAAGTTTCGGCTGCACGGAAAGGGGGGCGGGTCGCGGGGGGGGGGACGGACGTTCGGATTCGCGGGCCGCGCGGTGTTTGCGGCCAACTCGGCGGCAGGCGGCGGCCTCGTTGGAGGGCTTCCACGTTGGGCGACGCGCTTGATTGTCTGCTCGCCTAATGAATGGCTTCGGGGTGCTCTCGAGAAAGAAAACAAAACACTTCAGCTGTTAAATGCGAAGATTAAAATTGTAATGGCCGTCGTTTTGGAGAAGGGAAATAGCGAAATGGATAAGCGGATCATACGCCCCCCTTCGCATAACAAACAACAACAAACCAAAGTGTATCTTCACACGACCCGTCAGCCGCACAGCCTTCTGGGAGTGCATAATTCAGGTGGCTTCATTCCCATGCAACATAACGTGAACCGGCATCTGTGGTCAGCTGTTTACCCAGCGCAGACCGATTTCTGAAGTCTCGCCACTGTCACAATCAATCTTTGCACCTACAGTCCCGTTGTCAATCCACTGCTGGATGAGTGCCCTCACCACAGCATGTGCGAGTTGAAGGTGGGCAGCATCAACGTGAGCACAGAAGCCACTGCCCTGTGGTGCTCAGCACATAGCTGCGCGTGGTATCTTACACAGTCACCCGTCCAACAAGCACGTGCTGTACTATCCAGACCCAAACCTGCTTGGCTTCCAACATCAGATGAGATCGGGCACAGATCTTGAGCACATTCCGGGTTATTTTGGTCATAAGTGTTGTCACGAGCCCTGAATTATGATAGCAGCATTCATTAGGCCAGAGTTGCGGCCTGTGAGAGCAGGAACACACGTGCGTGTGTGTATATACACACACGCACGCGTGCGTGCGCGTTTGGCGTCATTAATGCAATTGCATCACAATCACCGAGCAACCGCAGACAAAGCCGGTGGAAGGCAGCCAGGTAGCGAGCCATCCCAACAATTGCCCAAGCTCTGCAGTCCTCTAAGTAACGCTGCCCGGCGAATGATCGGGGGCGGGCCGCGGCGTTCCTGTGCGGTCTGCGATTTGAGGGTTGGTTGTGACCGCAGGCCGCGGCTGTGGCCTGTTCCCAAAGCGTCCACCGGACGGTCCCCCCGAGCAAGACGCAGCGGAACGTCAACAACGGCAGTGGCCGAGGGTGGGGCGGCTGGGGGGGGGGTTATACCTGGGGAGAATTCCGAACTCAAAGCGCCAACCGAGGCCAATGTCGAGCAACAGTCGGTGAGACTCGCCACCACTTGGCCCATCATTTTGCCGGTCGAGCCCCCTTGGCCGGATTGTCTGCACGAGCGTGTTTTTTGATGCTGCTGTAATGTCTGGAGCGGGGCTCAGCGACCCGCGGCTCCGAAGCTGCGCGAGACTCTTCGAGGACTGTTTGCTTACGGTGTAACGTACGTACTCTGTATTCGCATGCATTGCATTATATTCCTGAATTTAAAAAAAATGCTAATAATGCCTCGTTATTTCGGTTGCCGATCCCAGGTCTCGGAGGCTCACCTCCTGCAGCCAGTTTTCGCGTTCTCTGACGAGTCTTCACGTGGGTTTTTGTTTAAATCCACCGCAGTTTTTAAGCCGTGCCAGCTTTCATCTCCTCTCTCGGTCCTTGTGTGTTTTTTTTGTTTATTTTTTTAACCAAAATTGGGAATTAAATCTCCTTCGCAGTTGGGTTTGTGACGATTTTTTTTAAGCGCACAACGCACGCGGCAAATCGTGCGTGCGCGGCATTCGATTGTTGACGATCGAGGAAACCGTGCGAGGCGGACGATGAGATGAAACGATCGATTCTTGAGTGGAATCGTGACCCTGAATCGTGGAAAATGCGGTCTATGAAGTCGCCGAACCGGGTACAACTTGTGACCGAGTCGGAATCTTTATAATTGACTGCGGGAGGAGGAGGAATATGATGAGCTATGAGAGAGATCGGGAAAAGCTAAGCAAGTCGCTTAAAAAAACTATACGCACGTAATCAAAGCGCGGCAGTACAAATTGTACAAGTACGTACATCCTGCAGGTTAGTCAACGCCAAATGCAAGCTTGGACAAGGCAGCAAAACGATGATGACTATGACGACGACGACGATCCAAGCCCCACAGCGACACGCTGGCAACCGTTCCAGTGCATTCGGTGTAGACTGTGCAGACACATTCACCGTTGATGGTCTCGCGCAAGGCGAGCTCTGCATCTGGTGGGCGGCCGGAAAACTACTTGTGGAGGTTTCCACGTTTTAATTACGGACGGAACCAAAAGTCCGCATTTGACGCGGCAAGCATCGTTTTTTTTATATATATCAGGAGTGCATGGAGCCCGTGACTCTCCCCGGACACTGTAATGATGTCTCCATTCATGGATTAAAATTGAGTCTTGTGCTAACTGCATGCGTGCATGTGTTCGTGCGTTGCATTGCACGTCTCAAAATCGTTTGAAGTACCGTGCGTCTGGATCGTGTTTGGCATTCACGCGCTGCTATAACCCCACAAAAGACGATTTTCATCCTCGCAGCGGCTTGTGGCGCTTTCACATGCGCTTCTGCGGCCGTCTGGAACGCTCTTCCTTCTGATATTAGGAAGCCATTGGGAGCTATGCACTTTTAAATCATCATCTAGATTGACAAACTAATTTCTTTAGAACTGCTTTGTGTGTGTTTGGTTTGTTGTTCCTCCCCCGCACCTCCAGTTAGCACGGTTGGCTACGTACGGTGCGAAAGAAGTTCAACACACGTACAATTTGCTCATGTTCCGAGGCAGTGGCCCTTCTGTGAGCTCTTGATTATTCATAGGTAACAGTGGCCGACAGCCGCTGCAAGCTAATTTGTCGTTCACTTGAGAGAAAATATTTCTACCGACGTTAATGACCGCCACCCATTGCCCGTTTTGAGCGTGCACGTGTCACGTGTCATGTGTCACGTGTCACGTGCGTGGTTACATGCGTGTGCGTGTGTGGTTTCGTGCGTGCAAGGCTCGTGAACTCTGACACGTGCGTGGAATCCCGTATGCCAACAGAGGCCCCGCACACACTAGGCTCCTTATCCAAACGAGTCCCTTATCGCAAAGTGGCTACCTACAGTCCATAGGCCACGCAGGGTTCATTGTTGTGCGCGCGTGTGTGTGTGTGTCCGTAGGTAGATGTGTGTGTCTATGCGAGCAGGTGGGCGTGTGTGTGCGTGCGGGGGCGGAGTGGTTAGCGCGCTGCGTTACGAACCCGGAGACCCGAATGCGCTTCCTGCTCACGGCCAATATCAGTGGTGAATATCTGTACTGGTCTCGGGCCTCCCCCCTAGGTCAACTCGGCCTTAAATGTGAACACGTCAATAAAGAAAGCCAGGCGTGTTGTTTTCTACTTTTACCCCTTGCGTGCCGTACCGGCCTTCATAGGTGTCCAGTCTGCGTGTCTCTACGCGGTGTCTTTGCCTCTGCTTTCTATGAGCGTGAATATGTTGTGGGAAGGTGGTGACGCAATGGCTAGCGTTCATTTCCCGGCCACGGCTTTCGTCGGCGGCGGGGGATGATGTCATCTCAGCTAGTCCTGGGCCTCTCCGAGGTCGGCTCGGCCCTCAGTGAGCACCTGACGTGCGGTGTGTGAACATCAGCACTGCGGAGACAAAGGCCTCGGCGAGGTTACGGCCGCACCACCGTCTCTCGTGCGTTTGTGACCCTAAATAGGCGCTCGCAAACAGCGCTTTGACCTAAGGGTCTTTGGGGCTGAACAGGGGGATCATTCTTTTGTGTTCGAGGAGGTGGCGAGCGCTATGGTCCGTGCCAAGCAGAGTTTCATCAAATGAACACGGAAAATGTTCTGGTGCCTGCGTTGGGGTTTCTTAATTCCTCATGCCAGGTGTGCACAAAGGATGCAATTACTCGCCGCTTGGGGTTTAGGGTGTTCACAATGCTCCCGAGTGGCCGCACCTGACCAATGGAATTCAAAGCAGGGAAAACAAACTACACCGGGCAGGAAACGACGACAAAATCTGTACAGGATTAATTTTATTCATCTCAGACATTGTTGGCAGTGCAGGTGTGTGTGAGTGTGAGACAGGTTCTCGCTCGCAGCACTTGCCCCGAGCTGGCTCTTACGGCTATCGGGGTCATCTTTGTCTCTGTGTACGTGTGCGCATATCCACATGTCAGGTTTTTTTTCTTTTACCTGCACAACTTTGCATCAGTGTGTGCCCCTGTGCTTGTGTGTGTGCGTGTGTTGATGTCTAAGTGTGGGGGGCGGTAGTGTAGCGGTTTCCGCGCCGCGCTACGAACCCGGCGGCCCAAGTTCGATTCCAGCTCACGGCCAACACCTTTGACGATTACGTAAACCGGTCCTGGGTCTGCTGTAGGTCGACTCGGCCTCAAATGAGGCCCTTGTGGGGTGTGTAAACATCGCCACTGGGGAGACAAAGGCGGCCGGACGTGGTTCTGGCCACCGACCCCCTCGTGTGCCGTGCTGGCCTCCATAGGTGCTGCTCGCTAACAGCACTTGGGAATCTGTGTTGTTACCGTTGTATGCCGAACTTCTTTCGCACCGTACGTAGCCAACCGCGTTAATCGGGAGGTATGTGGGGGAAGGACAACAAACCAAACAAGAAGCAGCTCTAAAGAAATGACGTCCTAAGCGTGCGTGCGTATGTCTGTGTGCGCGTTTTGCGAGTCAGATCGCCCAGAAGTACGACTTGCAGAAGGAGCAGGAGTTGCGCGCGTGGATGGAGGAGATCACCGGCCTCTCCATCGGCTCCAACTTCCAGATGGGCCTCAAGGACGGCGTCATCCTGGGCGAGTGAGTGGCCCCGCACGGCACGGCTGCCCCTGCCACCCCGCGCTCCTTCCGGGGGACCCCCCCCCCCCCCCCGCTAATTCTGGTTCCGGTGGCCCTCGAGGTGGAGCTGATGATTGGCTGATGTTGAGGACCTGCAGGGTAATGATGAAACAAAAACGAAACTTTTTTTTTTGACCAGGTAAAGCCCACCTAGTGTATAGCTCTTTTTCAGAAGTGACTTCGCCACAAATGATAGCTCAGCAAAGTGGCTTATCATCGTGTGGAAATTTAAAGCGGCGGTAGAACACTCGAAACGCGTGATGTTAATTATAAATGAGGAGGGAAAAACTGCATGTCCCGGAGGAAAAATCCACGTGGAGTGCTCGAGACACCGAAAACTCCAAATAGCTGTTCGGTTTCTGTTGCTCGTCGACCTCCAATCATTCTGGCCGCACGTTAATTATTCTGGCACACTCGAGCCACGACCCAATCAAGGATCCGGTTTGATTCCTGGTCAAGGCTGCAAATAAAGCGATAAAACTGCACGAACGTGTCATTACACTCGGCTGAATGTTTCCAGGTCTCCTGGGGGATGCGGTGGCTGGCGGCGCGAGGATTTGTGTGCTCGGCTCACGTTTGCCGTGTCCGCGCGAGGCTTTAGCGCGCCCCCGCGGCTTTGTTTAACTTTGGGGCTTATCGAGGTCTGACGGTTGTCGTCGTCGTCCGTCGCTGGAATTGTTTTCTGTGTCGTAGGCTCATCAACAAACTGCGCCCGGGCTCCGTGAGGAAAATCAACCGGTCCAAGCTGAATTGGCACAAGGTAATGGCACATTTGTCCTTTTTCTGTTGTGCGTGCGTGTCTTGTGTGCACAGTATGGGAAGCGGTAGTGTCGTGGTTAGCGCACTGCGCTACGAACCTGGAAACCCCGAGTTTGATTCCCGCCCGAGACCAATAACAGTGGCGAATATTTGAACACGTCCTGGGCCTCCTCTAGGTCGACTCGAGTACCTGGTGCGATGTGTAAACGTCAGCACTGGGGAGACAAAGGCGGTCAGGCGTGGTGCTGGCCACCCACGCCCTCGTGTGCCATTCCGGGCTTCGTCGGTGCTGCTCGCTAACAGCACTTGCCCCAACAGTCAGTGCAGGCGATACGGGGGGGGGGGGGGGGATCTTGTCTTCGTGTGCACTACGATCCCTGTCACCTGACCCTAACGTGGGTCTCCTGATAGGTCAGCTCAGCTTGAAAGGACGGGAACTTTGTGTGGTGTGCAAACGTCAACACTAGAGAGATAAAGGTGGCCGGGCATGGCGCTGGTGACACCCAACCTCCTTGGTATGCCGTACCAGTCTCATACGAGCAGCACTTGGTCAAAGAGTACATGCTGATATGCGGTGCCTTTGTGTCGGTACCTCCTGGATTTTGTTTGGTGTCTCCATGTTTGGTAATTGGTACCTGAACCTATGCTGTACCAGACCTGGGGTCACTTGGCAAATAGAATTGCGAAATTGACGCGGTTATCTGGCTTGACCACCTGAACGTTTCTTCTACATCAGCGGCCGTACGGAAGAAGAAGGCTGCAATTTGTAGTGAATTTGCGGTCACGGTGTGTAATGGTAAATGCGATTTCAGTCCACATCGCTTTTGTTATCGATCCCATAACTGGTCTTTTAGAATCGACACGCGTTTAGAGTATTTGGCTGCGATAAATGTCCGCGTGATAAGCCACTTCGTTGAGCTGTCCTTTGTGGCCTGGTCGCTGTTTAAAGAGAGCTGTGCATAGTTCGGTGAGCCCTTACCTGGTAAAATAAAAAAAATATCGTTTTAGTGTTGGTCTCCACGTTCGCGGAGTAGTTTGCTGGACGTGCTCAACAGGGCAACTCGGGAGACGGTTTGGCACCTGGCCTCACCGTTTGCCGGCCGCGCCATCGCTGTGCCGACCTTGACGGGCGCGCACGAGCGACGCGTGTCGCCACGGTGACTCCGATGGGGTGGGGTCTCCCTCTCTCCTGCGTCCCTCCGTTCTTGCCACGCAGCTGGAGAACCTCACCAACTTCATCAAGGCGATCCAGGAGTACGGACTCAAGGCCCACGACATCTTCGAAGCCAACGACCTCTTTGAGAACGGAAACATGACGCAGGTGCAGACGACCCTGCTCGCACTCGCCAGCATGGTAAGCTCACTGCCGCCCTTCGTCATAGCCCTTCGTCATAGCCCTTCGTCATAGCACTCCGTCATAGCACTTCGTCATAGCACTTCATCATAGCACGTCGTCATAGCACTCCGTCATAGCCCTTCGTCATAGCACTCCGTCATAGCACTCCGTCATAGCACTTCGTCATAGCCCTTCGTCATAGCACTCCGTCATAGCACTTCGTCATAGCACGTCGTCATAGCCCTTCGTCATAGCACTCCGTCATAGCACTCCGTCATAGCACTCCGTCATAGCCCTTCGTCATAGCACTCCGTCATAGCACTCCGTCATAGCACTTCGTCATAGCCCTTCGTCATAGCACTCCGTCATAGCACTTCGTCATAGCACGTCGTCATAGCAAGTCGTCATAGCACTCCGTCATAGCACTCCGTCATAGCACTTCGTCATAGCACTCCGTCATAGCACTCCGTCATAGCACTTCGTCATAGCACGTCGTCATAGCACGTCGTCATAGCACTCCGTCATAGCCCTTCGTCATAGCACTCCGTCATAGCACTCCGTCATAGCACTCCGTCATAGCACGTCGTCATAGCACGTCGTCATAGCACGTCGTCATAGCCCTTCGTCATAGCCCTTCGTCATAGCACGTCGTCATAGCACTTCGTCATAGCACTCCGTCATAGCCCTTTGTCATAGCCCTTTGTCATAGCCCTTCGTCATAGCACTCCGTCATAGCCCTTCGTCATAGCCCTTCGTCATAGCACTTCGTCATCGCCCTTCGTCATAGCCCTTCATCATAGCACTTCGTCATAGCACTTCGTCATAGCCCTTCGTCATAGCACTTCGTCATCGCCCTTCGTCATCGCCCTTCGTCATAGCACTTCGTCATAGCACTTCGTCATCGCCCTTCGTCATAGCACATGGTTTATGTGCTACTAAGGGGCCGTTGTCTGAAACCTTGCCGATTTAACACACGTACTGTACAGTACAGTATATATATTATTTTCTTTAACGTCAGAGTTGTCGGATGAACGCAAAAGTTGCTCTCTTTATTTCTATGCCGAGTCGTGCGGCGCCACCTCGTGGGCAATGCAAAGAAATGTCTTTCTTTTTCTTTGGTTCTTTCGGTAAAGTCACGTAGAATGAGAATAAAATAATAAAATAAAATGAGACAATAAAATTCTCACAACGTTTTGGCCACAACACAAGTAGCCTTCATCAGGTGAAAGAACAGAACTGTCGTCCCAACAGTTCTGTGACGGGCGGAAGTGGGAACGCTGGTTCCTGGACCGAATCGATCATAAATCTGCGGCTCGTCTACAATCGAATTGTGGGTGCCGTGACGAGGCTCAACGGTGTCGCGATTCCAATCCGGCAGCCCTCCCTGGCTATTCTTGTGCCGTGCGTGATGACCGGAGGATAAATACACGTCGCGTCTGCTTTCACGTGCGTAATGTAGGTAGGATGTGTGTACGTAAGGATGTGGGTGTACGTAAGGATGTATTTGCGTCGCGTCTGCTTTCACGGCGGACGTTGGAGGAGTCTCCGCGAAGTCATCGAGAGGAGCTGGCCATTTTGTAAATCCGGCGTCCCAGTTCAAACATGAAAAGCCATGACATTTGCATTCCACTGAGCGATCATCGCCCCCCCCCCCCCCTACTTATCATCTGTGTTTTACATGTATCAGAAAACTATAGTACCACCCTCACCCCCCAGGTATATGAGATGGTTGCATAACCCGCTTGCTGTACTGTTGTCTACTGGCCACGTTATAGCTGGCGCTGTGCCCCGTTGCTCCATCCCAGGGTTGTTTCCCCTCCACCCCGTCCCCCAACACGCACGTCTACCCTCGTGCATGGTTTATTTGATTTTATTAAAGCGTCTGCGGATGCGATGGAATACAATTTTGATGTTCAAATTGTGAATTAAACGGCGTTTAATTTGACCAAAACATTGATTGAGGAACCCCAGTTAGGCGGTGCTTGCTATCGGCCGGCTCTGCCTGCGGTAGTGACTCAGTAAAATATAGTACCACACCCAGTAAAATGTAGTACCACACCCAGTAAACCGTCTCGCTCTGGCTGCGGCGACTAGTCACGCGCCACCGCTTCATGGCCTACTCCAGTTTACCTGTGACCCAGAAAATATCGAGGGAGAAATGAGTCGCTACCCGGTTCGTGTTTAATGGCAGGGGAGTTCATTTAATTTTAGGAAACAGAAAAAATTATCCACAAATCTGGCTGTCGCCTGATGAAGCTAGTTGTAATTACTGGCGAAACGTCGTACTCCGATTGTAAATGTTGCGGATTTGCTCTCCAACACACCGGTGTGCTGTACTGGTAGCGAATTGGCACGTTCTGTTTACGTGACAAACCTTACTAATTAGCTGTGTCGGGTGGTGGCGGGTTTAACGACACATTTATATTTATACTCTCTAGTTCTTTCGGTAAAGTCATGTCGAAAAAAAAATAAAAGACTTTACCGAAAGAACCAGAGAGTATGGGTTCCTGCAGTCATGAAGGCTTCAAATCAAGACATATATATTCATGCGATCGAACCCAAAAACCTCTTAGGGATAATATTGGTCTTGAAAGCCTGCTACGTGTTTAATGGCGGGGAGTGTTTGCCCTCTGCTGGTAAACAGTGACACTAAATTTTGATTTAAAGCTTTCGTGACTGCAGTGGTTCTTTTGGTAAAGTCGCACTAGGCAAAGGGGGGCACTACTACATTAGCGCGGTTGGCTACGAACGGCGCGAAAGAAGTTCAACATACGTAGTACTATGCATCTGTTAATTGGCGAACTTGGAAACAAGTGGACTGGATTTAAAGCCACAGGACTGAGCGTTTGGCTGTGACCCCCAACGTTCCCACGACGGTTAGAGCAGAGGCACGGACGCCTGCACCGGGGGCTGTGCGAGGAACCGGACCGGGCACCGCCGGCTCGATCCACCAGTGGCTCGTCCCTGACGCTCGCGTGCACGCACGCGCTCCCTCCCGTGGTCCCGTGTGTCAGGCGAAGACCAAGGGCGTGCAGACCAACGCGGACGTCGGCATCAAGTACGCCGACCAGCAGCAGCGCAACTTCGACACGGAGAAGATGAAGGCCGGCCAGTGCGTCATCGGCCTGCAGGTGATTCGGGCTGCGCTGTCACGTGTGGGCCTGTGCTCGCCCGCCCCCGCCCGCTCCGAAACTCGCTCCCCCCCCCCCCACCCCCTTGTCTCTTTTCTCCCCACGTGTACCAGTGTCACCTCGGTGCAGCATTGACGTTGTTCACGGAAGTAGTGACAAAATAATTAGTCAGTGGAGTGTTTGTTTTTTGTTTAGTCTTCGACGACGAGGACTGTGATTGGACAAGGTTTATTGCGCGTGGCGATGACTGCGACGACTTGCCGGCACAGAGCAAAGCGTGACTACCGACTGTGACGAGACGCAGTGAACGAGTCTTGAGTGCACACGCAAGCCCGTGTCATTTAGTAACTTTGTTAGAGACTGCAGTGCAGTGAGAAAATAGCAAAAATGGTAATTGGCTATATTTACATATATATAAAAAAAGATTTACCGAGTTCACTGATTGGCTGACCTTATAATATAGGGGTGGGGGAATTACGTGCCACTTAGACAAGCGTGTAATAACCAAGAGTGGGGACCCTGCTTCGGTCGACCAGGGCGCTAGAGAATGACCGCGTGAACTTCACGAGCGAAGACTCCACGGGGCCTGGCTGTCGTGGCCAAGGGGCACGACTGAAACAAACAAAATGCCGACTGCGCTCTCACGCCCTACCCGCTCTTGTCGAGGACTGGGACGAAGGTCGCCTACTACGTACTGCCTACTACGTACTGCCTACTACGTACTACGTACTGCCTACTACGTACTGCCTACTGCCTACTACGTACTGCCTACTACGTACTGCCTATTACGTACTACGTACTGCCTACTACGTACTGCCTACTGCCTACTACGTACTGCCTACTACGTACTGCCTACTACGTACTACGTACTGCCTACTACGTACTGCCTACTGCCTACTACGTACTGCCTACTACGTACTGCCTACTACGTACTACGTACTGCCTACTACGTACTGCCTACTGCCTACTATGTACTGCCTACTACGTACTGCCTACTACGTACTACCTACTACGTACTACCTACTACGTACTCCACGTTCTCGTGGTAACGACGCCTTTTAATTCTCCCCAATGTGTACTTGCGGCAGTATTTTCAACTCGTGCCTTTCGCTTGGCTCGTCGAGCCCTCCGGCCGCATTGCCACCCAGCCAGATTTCTAATTATACCGCCGGCTAGATTTCCCAGTAGGACCCGGCAGTGATATCACCGGTTATACGGGGGCGTGACGGTGCCGAGATGTCGATCCAAATCCTGTTGACACCTGTGTGTTTGGAGTTTGCATGTTCTGTCCGCGGTCGCTTGGATTTTTTTCCGGTTTTTCCCTCCACATATCAAATCGACGTGCGTTTAGAGTATGTAGCGTGCTATACATTTACCACGTGATAAGCCACTTCATTGAGCCATCATTTGTGAAAGCCAGGTGGCTTCTGAAAACGAGCCACATAGCTCAGTGGGGCCTTACCTGGTAAAATAAAAATAGTTAAAATATCCGATTTAGAGCCAGCGGATTGGCGTTGCGGTGACGATGCTGAACTCGTACCAGCTGGAGGTCCGTCAGTCCGTCACCCCTTTTGGAGCCAACAGAATGAGACTTTGTTGTGCTTTTTGCACTGCCGGGGGATCATCAACGGAGGTGAACTCCTGGCCACTTTGCTCGTTTGATCTCGGAGACTATTCGAGCGAGGAGAAACGTCCCCGGGCTCTGTGCCAAGCTGCCTTTTCGTTGTATGTTGTCGCGCGCAGATGGGGACCAACAAATGCGCAAGCCAGGCGGGCATGACCGCCTACGGGACGCGTCGGCACCTGTACGACCCCAAGACGCTGACCGACAAGCCCATGGATCACTCCTCCATCAGCCTGCAGATGGGCACCAACAAGCACGCCAGCCAGGCACGTCCGAGGGGCAAGGCGCTCGCACCCACCCGGGCTCGTCCTCGCCAGCCTGTAGAACCCGTCCAGAAAATAAACGCAAACCGCCGCTCGTCCGCTCCACCGCTTGCCTGCTCAACCCCCCCCTAATCAACGCACTGGGAAAATCGCTCACCCGGCCGATCACCCTCTTAGACAACCATCCCCCTTCTCCGCCAACCTTCCCACCCAGCCGCATTTAAAGCGCTCGCCTCCTAAACGTTGCACTTCCGCTCCCCACAACCGCAATAGACGCGCACGCACGCCGCTCACACTCTCAATTCCTCCGCCGCTTATTTTCCCCCACCCCCCTCCCCCCCCCTCTCAGGCTGGGATGACCGCCCCGGGCACGCGGCGCCACATCTACGACCACAAGCTGGGCATGGAGCACTGCGACGAGGGCTCCATCCCGCTGCAGATGGGCACGGCGCAGCCCGGAGCCAAGGGCATCGTGTACGGCCTGGGCCGCCAGGTCTACGACCCCAAGTACTGCCCCAGCGGCTCGGAGCCCGTGAACGCGCGGGGCTACGGCGAGGACGGCGGCGGCGGCGACGAGGATGACGACGAGGAGGAGGAGCTCGGCGGCGGGGTCAGGGGTCGCGGGGCGGAGCGCAGCAACGGGCGGGACGCGGCGAACGGCGCCGGCTACGCGGAGGAGCGCGGCTACGGGGGCGCGTACCGCGGCTACGAGCGTGGAGCGGACGACGACGAGGAGGACGACGAGGAGGAGGAGGAGGCCGTGTACCGGCAGCGCGTGCAGTGACGCGGGGGCAAAGTCCCCGCATCGTCTCCTAACTAACGTTTTGTTTTTGGTCTTCCTCCTCTTCTCGTCACCCCTTACTCTGTCGTCGTTTTTTTGTTTAATTTTTAACGAAGTGTAAGCTGTTCGTTTCCTCCTCCTGCGCGCCTGAATTCCCATTCGAAGTGTTCCTTGATTGTCAGTTTCCCCAATTTCTTGTTATTCCTTTAACTCGCCCTGCAAAACCGGCACCCCGTATCTACGAGCAGCCCCTGCTGCTCACAAAGGGAATATTGTGTCGCTGGGGAGGTGGGGAGGTGGGGAGGCGGAAGACCACTGCTAAGTGCGTGCGGCGTCAAAGTTAAGGGATTTGAACTCGCACAAAAAAAGTCTTTGAGCCAGGCCATCAAACCCCAGACTACCATCCATCCAACTAAAACATCTTAGATTTGTACGGTTTTCAATCAAATTAGTTGATTTTCCAATGATCTTGCTTAACTTTTATTTGTACCTACTCACTCAACCCCTCACTCTCTCTCTGTCTGTCTCAACAGCATTCCAGCCGAGAAGCTTCCTTCGTAATTGTCTTTTGCATGTTACTTCTACCCAATGTGTTAACATCGATGTAGCGCTCTGCTTCAGTGAGCAGCATCGACAATTTATAGACAAACTTGTGCACTGTTTGAGTAACGCTTCATTTGTACGGGGGACCTTTTAGATTAATCAGAAATGGAGTGTTCAAATGGTTGAAACATATATGAAAAATAAGGAAAATCTCTCCGGAGACTCGGCTCTTTATTTTAAAGACGCTCCGCCTATAATGATGGACCAATTCCTTATTTGCAAACCAGAGTGACCAGAGAAAGCCCGCACACATAGATAGGAACACTCAAAACCCGATACTTCCTCTTGTCTGCAGGGAGTGCTGTGTGTGATTTCTAAAGGTTTTGATAGGTGACACATAGGCTGGTAAAAGCCTTGCGCTGCAGACCCTGGTGTTTATCACTGCAAATCCATGTAAGGGTTAAATACGTTCTATTAAATCATTTTACATTACAATACTTTCTCTACCTGTCGCACAAAGGACCAATGTCTTGAATTTTAGAGAAGTGCACAGCAACTTTTGACCAATTGTGCTCCGAGTTGTTGTTGGTCACGCGTGAGGTTCACCGCCTTCATCGCGAGAGCCGACACGCAGCTTCACTTCCCGTACGAGTGCTTTGTCATTTATCGCAAAGCATTGTGGGATTGTGGCACCCTTGGCCTGTGATTGGCTGCTTTCCCTCGCCGGGACAGCTCAGTGTTGTTAGGTTTACGATCAGTGCGTAGACCACCCAGCGCGATGGGAACGTGTTTTAAAATTATAAGGGAACAAAACATACAATTGTAACGCGACTAATACTGTTCCGCATCGCGTTTATTAATTACTAGCTTGCATAACCATTCCCTGTGATCTTTTGTCTTTTTTTGGAACTCCTTTATGTTGATGATCCTAACTATATTCCGCAAACAACATAGGGAGCACTTGTGTGTGTGTGTGCGTACATGCAATCAGACACTGTATATAATAACACACTGATAATGTTTTCCTTGCTTACCAAGCTGATTAGTTTCCAGTCAAGTCATGTCATATTTAATATTCAGCAGTTTTTGTTTTGTTTTCCCCGCCCCCAAGAAAATGTTACAAATTCGCCATCGTCACGTTGCGTACGTTGAACTTCTTCCGCGCCGTACGCAGCCGGCCGCGCTAATCGGAAGGTGCGGGGAAATCGAGAAGCCACAAACGCAGTTACACGGCTCGCGATGTGATCGCCGTGCGTGTATGTGCGCGGACGCCGATACGTTACAATGCCAGCCGTCTCGCGTGCCGCTCCTGGCCAGGTCTTTTTTTTTTCATCTGTGCCAATCGCTATCTTTAGCCGGAACCTCCCCTAGGTCAGTTGGGCCTAAATCGGTCGCCTGGTGCGGTGTGCGCTGTCAACACGCCGTCGCGTGGGAGGGGGGGGGCGAAGGGGGGGCGGCCGTACCTACCCAGTGCCGGCCCCACCAGCAGCTTGACCCCGTGCGGAAAATTATATAACTTTTATTTTTAAGTACAGCACCGTATATACGTATGTTTCTGATTGCATGCGCACGTGCACACCGGCTTATGACCTATACGTGTTATTCTTTTTTTAAATGTTTAAAGTTGTGTACATTATTACGTAAAAGTGTGGGGGGGGGGGGTGGGGGGGGAGGGACCCGCCCGCGATCGCCACCCGCGATCGCCACCCTGTAAAGCAGTCGGAACGGCCCTGGGCGGTGAGAGGGGGGACCATGTACGTTCACGACCAGCCCGCTGAAACGACTCTTTTTGACCGCCTAATAGTTGGCCCTGTCATGAATGCACGCGTGCGAGCGGGCGTAAGTAAACAAACTTAACACGCAAGAAAACTGAAAACTAAAAAATTGGTTACCCTTCAACAAACGACAAAGTCCCCGTCAAAACAATGGCGATCAAACTGGAATTGGGCATTTTTCCAAGTGTTCGGTCACTGAAACAACTTTGTACCTAGGTAAGACGTTTGCCTAGCAAGTTGAATTTTTTTTGTTGTTGACAGATATGTAATGACTAATTGAATTGTATTTTTTTTCTGTTTTAAATGAGATGTTAACCCCAGACAGAGTTTAACATTTTAGGTCATTTTTTTACAAAGTGTTCCTGTTGTATTACAATTAAGAAAAACTCGACTTTGTTTTGCGTTTAAATATATTTGAACTGTCGTCTTACGATCATGTTCCATTCTATTAGGCAGTTGTACTCTGCTCCTACTGTAGATTAGACCAAGTCTTTTAACTTCAAAACTAGAGTAATGAATTGTAAACAAAAGTGTTCTTCAATACTTCCCTTGTATCATTTAAAGAGAAATGTTTCCCCAAAACCACTGAATAAAGATTAGATACCAGTTTAATTACTCGTCAAGTTGATGCACACACCTTCAAAATAAAGTTTTCTATTTAATTCTCCCCCCCCCCCCCCCCACTTCATGTTGGTATTTTTGGGTAATTTTCATCATTTGCTGCGTAGAAACAAGGATCACCCATTCTCTTCAGCGGAAACCAAGCGAGGTTAGAGGCTGGATCTCAGTAATCGTGGAATGTTGGGGCAACGTTGGTCCAACGATTCCAACCACGTGCCAATGTCGGCCCGACGTTGGCATGTTCACTGGGGGACAGTCTTTGATTGGTTGGTTGGTCGACCACCGTACATGAAACGTGCGTGTCAGTTTAGGCCGTCACGGCTGAGGACATTGCAGCAAAATCCACGGTTGTACCGTACTGCGCTCTATCGTCTATACCCCCGCCCGCCTTCGGCAACTCGCACTAACCAGCCCTGGTGAACTACGGAGTGGGGAGGCCCTCATCCAGCAGTGGATTGGCAAAAAGACATGTGCATTTAATTTGGCAGGGGGCAGAGGTAGAATGTGAAATCCATGTTGAAAGGAAACAAACCATTGTGAACACTTGGGGTGGTTAGGAGATGTTAACTACCTCGCCTGGTATACAGAAAGACCCATGTTCGATCCCGCCCCTAACGTCTGCTGTGTATTTGGAGTGTTCATGTCTCATCATCATCATCACGGTGGCCAGGGGATGTTAACTACCTCGCCTGGTACACAGGAGGTCGTGGGTTCGATCCCGACCCTGACGCCTTGCTGTACATTTAGAGTTTGCGTGTCTCTCTCCTCGTGGTCGCGTGGATTTTTCCCGGGTCCTCCGGTTTTCCCCTCCACATTTAGAATCAACATGACGCGTTTGGACTATTTGGCTGATATAAATGTCCACGCGATAAGCCGCTTCGTTGAGCTATCATTTGTGATTGCCAGGTCGCTTCGGAAAAAAAAAGCTGTATAAGCTCAGTGGGCCCTTACCTGGTAACATTTTTTAATATAGTTTTACGATGGAGAAACAAGCGAATGTTTTTTTTTGGCAGCAGCCCTTAAAGCAGCAAGAGTACTTTCCTTAGTGGAACGCGAAGCAATTGCGACCGGAAACTTGAGCTGAGGCTTAAGACCTGTTTCCCCCCTTCCCGAAGAATTCCTGACAATTGCGGCAATTTAATTAAAATGCACAGAGAGAAGCCTGTCCCCTTCAAGCCCCACGGCCATCTAGCATCTTGTGAAACGTCCACGGACGACCTTGGTCAGGGGCTAGGCTGGGATGGAGCGTCTCGGCTGATGTGCCGCGGACTTCCGCGCCCTTTCCTCTCTCGTCTCTCTTGCTGCTCCACTCCGTGGTAGAGTCGCCGAGTTCCAAGCCTGCTCCGAGAGCTCGCACGCTACACCGTTTGACGCGCAAGCCAAGTGCGCACCATCATCGGAACGCTGAAATCGCGACACCAAATCCTCCCCCTCCAGACCCCGCCGGCTGCTTGTTCCGGGGAACATTCTGCCACCAAATGTCTAACCGAGGTATCGCGCGAACTGCAAAAGGGGGTTTTCCACGCTTCGCTTGCCAGCGACAACCACCACCCAGGCATCAACCGATGCCCCCACGCCACTGCTGTCACCACCCTAGAACCTCACGCGGATCCGGTAAGAGCGCAGGCGAACAGAGTGGAACAATAGTTCGGAACGAACTTCCACCCCACCTCGCTCGAGGCCCAAAACGTTGCGCCCCTGCCAGCCACCCCCTGGGCTTCCTGTGAGGCACCGGTTGGTGGAGACCATCAACCGCATCGGAGCGATGGGCAACGTCTCCGTCGTGAATGGGGAAGTTAAAGGCACGGGGGTGGTGGGGGGGGTGGCGGGCACAGTGGTGCGACTGTGGCCACGCGACTCGGGCAACGGATGATCGCGGTTTAAAAAAGATGATAATCCCACCGTGGTCTGCGCTCGCCTCGACGGCGGAGGAGGAAGCGCAGAGCGACACGAACTCTCTCCTGGAGCGCATCCTCGGCGTTGTCACCCAGCTGCTGACGACTGCGACCGGGCGCAAGACGAGAATGTGCGCGTACAGCGGTTTCGCCGAGCCATTTCGCTGGACGAGGACCTTTTTTTTATGCCGCACTGCTCGTGGGGCTAAGTCGACCATACTTCACCATGCTGGCCGGAGAACGCGCGGAGCATAGACGTGTGTGAGCACGGTACAACAATGGCTTCGCTGCATTTAAGCCTGTGCTGCCCACGACGTGTCCCCCCCCGCAGCAACCTGTAACACCTGTCGCGCGTGGTGGTCGTTCACGCACTAACCAGGCTCACAACTGCTTGGCTTCTGAGAATCTGAAAGAGATTCCACGCATTCTGGGGGATTTGGCCGTCGTGAGTCAACGGCTGTCGGAACGCATTCACTCCCGGCATGCGCTCGGATGACCGGACACCCAGTGACCCGTGGCACTCGAGCGAGTCCATGGTCTTGCGCGACTCGCCACCAAACCCTGCGTTAAGTGACAGCTGGCTACAACCATCTGAAACTACGTTGACGCATACCTGGCCGCCCCTTATCGTTGCCCTAGCTTACTACAGACCGACTTTGTTGGTCACCCCGTGCCCTTATGAATCTCAACGTTCATCCTACAGAGTCCCATCACAGGGGAGAAACACAAATAGACGGATTGTTGCTGTTGCCCTATTGAAACTGCCGTACGCTGTATGGTACTGAAAACTCAATTTCCCCGTACAAGAATAGGGAGTGAACCGTGTGGGTTGACAGCTGTGGGTTACGGGTTGCGGGCGGTTAATTGATCGGTTAATTGGTCAGGGCGGGTACGCGACGTTGCGCCGCACGGCTCTCCAATTCCAGCGGGGGCGCTGCAGACAACCCGGCGTGGGAGTGCGAATTGGCACTGGCGATGTCTCGGTGGGTGCGTGGTTGGGTTGGCGGTGGCAAGGGTGTGACGGGAGCGGAGTGAGTGGAGCAACGCAGCGTGGGTGGGGGGCGGGGAGTCGTTCAAAATCAGAATAAAAATCAGAATATTTGTTCATTCTGGAGGACTCCGATGAGCTATAAAGCTATCTTTTCACAGACCTCCAGTAGGGGCAGGTCAGAACGTTACAACAAACACGATCGGAGTGCAAAGTATAGGAAGGGTAAACAACTCACTTAAAAAACATTATCCAAATAAAACTAACCTTTTTAATCTTGCCAGGTAAAGCCTACTGAGTCATTAGCTTCGTTTTTTAGAAGCGCCCTGGCCTCAAATGCACACGGAGGCAAGTCAAGGGCACAAACACACCCAGCCAGCTGGCACGGTTCCACCTTTCCAACACCTGCCTAGAGTTCCACACCTTGCCAACGCCTGCCCAGAGTTCCACACCTTGCCAACGCCTGCCCAGAGTTCCACACCTTTCCTACACCTGCCCAGAGTTCCAGACCTTGCCAACACCTGCCCAGAGTTCCACACCTTGCCAACACCTGCCCATAGTTCCACACAACTCGATAGACAACTCTGACTCAACGTGGCTCGCACCACGCCCGCTCTGTCATTTTCACTCTTCCCCGCCACCCACCCACCCACCCCGCACCACCCAAGTTTCGCAATGCGAGTCCGCACGCGTTTATCTGCAGAGTTCTGGAATGTCCGAGACGTCGGGTGGGGATTGAGAATGCAGCTTGTTGTTGACGGCGATGATGCGACACGGCCAAATGCAACACATCACGCCAGAATGCGCCCAATATCCCGTCAGATCTCGGGAAATGAAGTACGTTTAGCCCGGGTGGTGCTCTGATGGGGTGACCACCAACAACGCGACAGGTTGCCACAGGGGCTGTTGCGGATCTACATTTAATCGGTCGTCCCAATGCGTGCTAAAGACGCCTTGCTGGAGATGGACGCCCGTGCAAACGAGACGTCCCATCTCAAAAACGGGGTTGTCCAGGCAACATTTTACGCCACTACTGGTGGCGATAAAAGGGGTCGCCGGCTACAAAGGTCCTCTCTGGAGGCACCCTTCCTCCCAGAGGGGTATTTGGCCTACTCTTCCCCGCTGACCGCACAGGCGGCAGCCACACTTTACACACGGGGCACACAGCGCGAACCCCGTGCCCATCGTCCGTGTGTCGGACTCGTGCGTGGGGACGCGGTTAGGATGGAGAGTCGGGGGGGGGGGTCACGCAAAGGTCAAGGGTCTACGTTCAGCGTAATAATTAAAGAGGGGCGCTGGCGAGGAAGTCACGAGAAAGAGACACGAAAAAATAAGAGGGGGTGGGGGGGAGACAAAGGCGGGGGTGCCGTGGGAGCGTGGTGAAACAATCCTTATGTATCAAGGAATTAAGAGGCTCTATGATAAAGGGATGTGGCACCACAACGGGGAGCTGCAGGGATGAGACTCCAGGCTCGTGGTTGCTGGATGTGAACGTTAACGGCACCACTCCGTGGACAGCCCCGCGGGCTCTTGGCAGCTCGTGGGTGTGAGGTGGCGTGGGATCAGCGGGCAGCCACGGGGCTGTCACTTGGGGCAGCTGACGGGAGCCACGAGGCTCTCAGTTGGAGCAGTTGATGGGCAGCCACGAGGCTCTCAGTTGGGGCAGTTGATGGAGTTTAAGGGCAGATCGAAAGGGGTGAAATTGCAGTTGGAGTGGAGTGAAGCCTGTGGAGAGGAGATGGAGTGGCGGGGTTGTGAAGAGCTCGAGATGAAGTTGTAGAATACATCGGAAGTACAATATGAAAGTGAAAGTAAACACGTCACCGATTTTTTTTATTTAAAGCTTTCGTGACTGCAGGGATTCATATTCTTGGTTCTTTCGGTAAAGTCACGTAGAAGGGAAACAATCAAATAATAAAAATATTGTTTTATAAAATAGTAAAAATATTGTTTAATATTTTTACTATTTTATTGTTTCCCTTCTACGTGACTTTACCGAAAGAACCAAGAATACGTCACCGATTGTTCCAATTGTGGAGCAGTACGTTTTTATTAGATTGTGTGAAACCATTTGGCTTCCAGAATGCACGATGGGCGGTGCCTTCCCTAACTGTTGAAATCGTCACATTTAGGGCGTCGTTTTACAGAAGCTAGGGCTGGCCTGCCAAAAGCAGCGTTCGTGCCCTACAAACTGTTCGCGTTGGTGCTGTTGGAACGACAACGTTCACTCGCGTGGCCTTCCTTTCACGTTTGTATTGCTCGGTGGACCGAGACAGGAGGAGATTTACAATAAAACTGCCACGCCCGGAGATCGTGGAGGCCATCACCTGGCCTCTGGGTTGTCAGGCCAGTGCCGTTAACCTTTGCACCACGGCGACACATGTACGGGAATGAGAGCAATGCTATATTTCAAGTGGAATGTGTTGACCAATTGTTGCCCAAAGTTTGATTTAGGGCTACGGAAATTATGATGTCAATGTATGTACTGTACTATGTTAAACTTCTTCTTTGGTTCTTTCGGTAAAGTCACGTAGAATGAGAATAAAATAATAAATTGATAAAATAAAATAACACAATCATATTCTCACGACGTTTCGGCCACAACACAGAACCAAAGAAGATGAATCCTTGCAGTCACGAAAGCTTTAAATCGATGTTAAACTTCTTTCGCACCGTACGTAGCCAACCGTGTTAATCGTAGGTATGAATCAATGCCATAACACAAGCGAATTCCACGTGCTATTAATAAGGGCCCTTGCCCGAAACATCGCACATTTGTTCCCATGGGGCGGCATTGTTGCTACTATTCTGGTTTCAACCGTGTGTCTAAATAAATATTCTGATTCTGTATATCCAGGTGACACCTCGGGTGACCTGGGTCACCAATACGACAAACGCAAAACAAGGCAACTGTAAATCAAAACAAAAGCAAATGAATAATTAAATCCGTAAATTACCAGAAAACTCCCACAATAAACGTGTTGATAAAATTATAACAATTGTTTGTAAACTTGCAGCACCCCGGTCCAGACCAGTGAAACGTTTTGGTAGCTTTTCCACCGAACGGAGGACCATTGCTTAATAATAAGAAGTATTTCGCCACATGAACATGAAATACCCCATCAGCATGTCCCATATTGCACTACGAGTGCCAGGAACATAGCATTCTTACTCAGCCGGGAGTGACGGGTGGAGGGGGGCGTGACCAACCCACCAGCGGCGCGTGACTAAAGAGAAACGAGGCGTTGCCACAGGCGGCGGGGGGCGGGGCCGCGCTTTGGGGGAGGGAGGCGTGGCCACGGATAGGCTCCGGGCGGGGCTTGCTCTCTTGGTGGGACGTGGCTAAATCGACAAACGGGCGTGGTTAAGGTGAGAAGTAGGCGTGGTTTGACGGGAGTGGGGCGGCGCTTACAGTGCGATGGGCGTGTCCGATCAGCTGGGAGGAGGGGTGGGCGGCGGTGACGTCAGGGCAGAACGTGCTGGCGGGGCGTAGAAGCTTCTAGAATTGACGTCATGGGGAGAGCCAGCGTGTCACACACACACACGTGTGTGTGTATTATATACACGTGTGTGTGTGGGCTGTCTCAAACACACAGGGGTCGTATATATACACGTACCGGCGTGGGGACGCGGGCCAGCAGGGCTTTGTGTGGCAGTGTGAAGTGTAACCCACGCACCCCCCTGTGCAACTACGCGCCTCACTGTCTCAGGGCAGGCCCGGTTGGGGAGGTTATTGGGACAGTGCAAGGGGGGTCCTTGTCTATGGGACAACGGGGCATGACGCGCGTCTAAGAGTAGTGCGCTAATTTTATACGTTCGCTAAATTACGAGTGCGTTTATGTAGTTTATTTTTTTTATAACGCTTGGTGCTGGTATGATTTTGTGTATTTGGACTGTATTGATTTTGGCGGGTTTTATTTATCCGTACAACGACTGAGAGAGAAGGTTCGTTAATCCGTTATCTAATAAGAGAGAGTGCGAGGCGAGTGTTCGTGCCCACCCTCCCACACGCGTGACATCTCGCGGGGTACTTGAGCAACAAGACGCCGGGTCAGCGGTGTTCGTGCAGACCCAACTCGACAGCCTCCCAGCTTCGCCGGCTGTGTTGTACACACTTGTAACGGCGACAACCCCACACCGCACGTACAGCCAGACACAAACAGCACCCACCTTACACACACACACTTCCGCGAGCGCAAACGGAAGACCCTCGGCGTAGCGTTGCACGCACAAGTGTAACAATTGTGTTGCGCTCCACTTAGTTCTGAGCAACTCGACGACCGACACGCTTCTTGATAGACTTAACGGGGAACTTTTTTTTAAAAACAAAAAAAATCTGAACCGTAGCACAAGTGGCCAGCGACGCACCCGGCGAGCCGAAACCTAGCAACCTTCTTCACAAACATCGGAGTGCGACTCGTAACACAACAACACAAATCATCTTTAGGTGGGGGTGGGAAGCAGCACTAGCTCGCCGTGTTAGTTAGCGAGCGCCTCCTCTTATCGAAGCGATGGGCAAGGACTACTACAGGATCCTGGGCATCGCTCGCGACGCCAGCGACGACGACATCAAGAAGGCGTACAGGAAGATGGCTCTCAAGTGGCACCCGGACAAGAACAAGGCCCCTCACGCCGAGGAGAGGTTCAAGGAGGTGGCCGAAGCGTACGAGGTGCTCAGCGATCCCAACAAGAGGGACGTCTTCGACAGATACGGCGAGGAAGGTGAGGGAGGGGGTTGTCTACGTGCGGTGCGAAAGAAGTGCGGCATGCCGGGGGTGTGGTCCAGATGTCTGGTGACCCACCTCTCCCGTTTAATCGTCTTAAAACGTTTTTTTTTAAGTAAGGAGTTATTTAAAACTGAAATTAACATGCAAAGGGAACAAACATGTTAGGAGTACGATTAAATTGGGGATCACAAGACATCTGGACCAGCCTGTACAGTGTGTAACATCATCGGTGTCACCTGCAGCAGCGTTGTGATCATCATCAGCACCACCATCAGTGTCGTGAATCTGAGCAGCAGTGTAAATCATTTAAACATCAATGTCGCTCGAACTTGATCAGTCGTAGAGGTATAATAGTGGCATCATGGTCGGCACAAGCAGCAGCAGCAGCAGTGTCATGTGCAGTTATCAGGGCAATCATCATCAACAGCAGCAGCATAATCATGGATCCGTACCATCATTAGATGGATCGTCGTGATCTGTAGCTTCATGGCCATTTTCACGAGTAGCAGCATAATAATAATCACCACAATCATTGCCATCATCGTGATCAGTAGGAATGTCATTTCGCATCCATGGACAGTAAGCACCATTACCGACAGAGTTGTGTTGACCAGCATCATGGGTACCAATTTGACCACCACCATCTCTATCATCAACAACATGATCAGTAGGAGCAGCTCCACGGGAACCATCCTCATGACCACCACCATCTCTATCATCAGCATCAGCATAATCATCATGATCAGTAGGAGCAGCATCACGGGAACCATCATGACCACCATCATCTCTATCATCAGCATCATCATCAACATCATGGTCAATAGGAGCAGTATCACGGGAACCATCCTCATGACCACCACCATCTCTATCAGCATCATCATGACCACCACCATCTCTACCATCATCATGATCAGTAGGAGCAGCATTAC
Source organism: Petromyzon marinus (assembly GCF_048934315.1). Classification (NCBI taxonomy): domain Eukaryota; kingdom Metazoa; phylum Chordata; class Hyperoartia; order Petromyzontiformes; family Petromyzontidae; genus Petromyzon; species Petromyzon marinus. The sequence continues at coordinate 1,621,027 of NC_133710.1, read as the reverse complement.
GGGAACCATCCTCATGACCACCACCATCTCTACCATCATCATGATCAGTAGGAGCAGCATTACGGGAACCATCCTCATGACCACCACCATCTCTACCATCATCATGACCACCATCATCTCTACCATCATCATCAACATCATGATCAGTAGGAGCAGCATCACGGGAACCATCCTCATGACCACCATCATCTCTGTCATCAGCATCAACATCATGATCAGTAGGAGCAGTATCACGGGAACCATCCTCATGACCACCACCATCTCTATCATCATCATCAACATCATGATCAGTAGGAGCAGTATCACGGGAACCATCCTCATGACCACCACCATCTCTATCATCATCATCAACATCATGATCAGTAGGAGCAGTATCACGGGAACCATCCTCATGACCACCACCATCTCTATCAGCATCATCAACATCATGATCAGTAGGAGCAGCATCACGGGAATCATCCTCATGACCACCATCATCTCTACCATCAGCATCAACATCATGATCAGTAGGAGCAGTATCACGGGAACCATCATGACCACCATCATCTCTATCATCATCAACATGATCAGTAGGAGCAGCATCACGGGAACCATCATGACCACCACCATCTCTACCATCAGCATCATCATCAACATCATGATTAGTAGGAGCAGTATCACGGGAACCATCCTCATGACCACCACCATCTCTATCATCATCAGCAGCATCATCATGATCAGTAGGAGCAGCATCACGGGAACCATCCTCATGACTACCACCATCTCTATCATCATCAGCATCATCATGATCAGTAGGAGCAGTATCACGGGAACCATCGTGACCACCACCATCTCTACCATCAGCATCATCATCATCATGATCAGTAGGAGCAGTATCACGGGAACCATCCTCATGACCACCACCATCTCTACCATCATCATCATCTTAATAAGTCTTCAAAACGTGTACATGCATAGACGTAGACATACCCAGAGGTAGTCACTGCACCCACAGACATCATTATCATCATCTCCATGCTCCAGCTCTAAGTGAAGTCTTGGCTGCACAAGGATTGCAATCAGGAGGTTGTGCCAACCTTCAAGATGTCATCTCCTTGCAGAGTGACCACTCGCTGCCATGACGGTGAACGGTGATTAACTTTAGTTTCCAACGAGCGATATAAACCAGTGCTGGACTGGTGTGGTCGCGAACTAGCAAACATCAACTCGAGCTGGCAATAATTCTAGCTATCATCATCTAGAGTTACTGATAACTAGAGATGATGAATGAGAGATGACGCGGACGTTCTGAACTAAAGTTGTTACTGTCTGGAGATCCATGTCACGAGCTTTCACTGACGAGCTATAATAGCTCGCTTGAGGTAATGAACTTGGCAAGTCACTCGCTATCTTTTACGAACGAACGTGATCGTAGAGTTATCACTAACTAAAGAGCACGAACCACAGATGTCTTCAGCTTATAATCAGCTGAAGTTAACTCGAGATGGCAATAACTTGTCATTAAATAGTTAATAACTAAGAAGGAATCGTGAACTAGTTGTCAGCAGAGGTATTGCTAGAGGTCACTCGCCATATCCATCACCAACTAGGAATTAGCTCTACATTACGCAGTAGAAATATCACGAGCTGTGGACTATACTTCATCTTTAACTGTTAGTGAACGAGACGAGGTGCCACTAACTCGAGCTATCAGCTACCAGCGAGTGTTAAAGAAGTGTAGTGTGTTGAAGAGAGGGTGGTGTATTGTAGAAGAATGTCGAAGGCTCGCTGACAGAAGGTTTCGGGACAGACCCAGGTGCCACGGGTTGGCTGACTGAGATGACCGGCAGATGCACACCACCATCAGTACCCCCCCACTGTGCCAACTTGCTGCGTTTTATTCGCCCGGCGCTCCGCTCGTTGTTGTGAGCGTCGCTCCTCTGCCCTCCGTTGTTGCTGGAGGGCGACTACCTCCAACTGCCCAGTAGCATCCTTCACGAGCCTCCTCCACAGAGGCCGATCTTGACACTGCCAGTACCGATCTTCGGCAGGTCCACTCAGCTCCACATCCTCCCATATCGCATCAGCTCCATCTCTTCCCCACCCCGTGTCGTGCCCGTTTCGCCCGCCTCTACGCAGCCGAACAGAAGCTGCTTGGGGCATGTGGCAGAACCGTCTAGGATCCCACGCGCGCACATAGCCGATGCGGTCTATCGTTTTAAACGCACACGCCTGCCACACGTACAGGAATCCCAGGGCTGCTCTGGCATCGGGGATATTTGAATGCGTAGCACTGACACGCATCCTAAACACGCGCCCACAAACGTGGTCATGTACGCTGGGGGGACGTTGTTGTTGCAAGCCAACTCGCGCGTACATCTTAGCCACTCTATCTATGGTCTACGAGCCACTAAAAAGCTTGTGAATTATTAAAATAAGCCTGACATAATTGTGCTGCCCTTTTTTTAAGAAGAGTTAACCACCTGTGTTACAATACGTGCGTGGCTTTGACGCATGAAACATGACATGGGTGGAGTGGTGGCACAGTGGTTAGCGCACTTCGCCATATAGCGACCGCAGCTGTTATCAGTGGCGAGTGATATCTGAACTGGACGTGGGCCCACACCCCTTCATCAACATTTGCTGACCAGCGTGGGGAAGTATGGTCAAACAACCTTCTTGACTGACCCAGCCCATATCCATGAGCACATTGTCAAAGGCCTGTAAATTCCTTGTTTTAATTGTTTATCATTATTAACGTATTGTCCAAACATTCCAAGTAAGGCCCTCTTACAAAAAAGCTTTGAGACACATTGATTAGGGCATGCCTGGCTAAGTCATCAGCATCATCAGCCATGATTAATCCACTGCTGGATGAAGGCATTTTGAGGCCCCGTGCCAGCCTGGCTAAATATCATAAAGCACATTAATAATGATAACATTTCGAATGCTTATTTGTACAGATGTCACTGAAACCCTCACAAATCCCACAAATTGCTTGGTGACAGCTGAATTACAATCGCCATTCACTTGGCACATTTTCCCACATTTACTTTGGGGACGGACCGCGGGTTTTACCAAAAGCGAGCCTTAAAATATGGCACGAGATTGAGAAAGTTGCGCGTCCGTATCGCCGCACCCTCAACAAGAGCAGAACCTAAAATGCATATGTGGCCCCGTGGCATTTGGTTCGGGCTAAAAATACAAACCACCAAGAGGTCACTTGTTCAGGGTTAAACTTAGCTCTCCCAGAACGTTTAGCCCCCCCCCATCAGAGACAACCCCGCCGTTATACAAGGACATGGCGTGCCCTGGCCAGTGCGATCGCAGTTTACACGTCGTTTCAAAGGAGTGATTTTTTGCTGTTGTGTATGATCGTTGAAGTAAAACCAGTTTTTTTGTTTGAATAGCAAAGTTCCGAAAATGTGACTCTGCGCTCGTATCGGCGAGAAGCAATGCTCATCATGCTGTTGCTAGCCCTAAGCAAATAGTGGAAATTCCACATTCCTATGGAGAGGATCAGTCATCTCCATGGGGATCACCTCTTGTTGACTGCTCGTGTTGTTTAACCCCAGCACTATGACTCGCGACTGGAGATCTGAACTCACGACTTTGCAAAATGTGAGCCGAGCGCTTTAACCAGGGCGCCCATCGTACCCAGCCAGATGTGAACACCGCCTGCCCGCCCGCCCGCCCGGCGTAGCGTGTGGCTTAGTCGGAGGATCACTGCGGGAAAACAGCGGGTGACGTCAACTCCTGATGTCGCGATGGAAATTTCTAGAAATCTGTGCTGCTGCTCCCGCTGCAGTGGCGTCGTTAGTCTGTGTGTGCGAGCGAGTGGGGAGCGGTAGGTAGGTGTAGCGGTTAGCGCCACGCTGCGCTGTGAATCCAGCGGCCCGAGTTTGATTCCCGCTCACGGCCACCAACACTGGTGACGATTATCTGAATCGGTCCTGGGCCTCTCCTCGGTCGACTTAGCCTTAAATGAGTACCTGGTGTTATTTGTATTAAACGTTGGCACATGGAGAGACAAAGACGGCCGGGCGTGGTGCTGGCCGTTCATCCCCTCGTGTGCCATGTTGGCCTTAGGTGCTCGCTAACAGCACTTGCCACAACAGTCCGTTAAAGGCTATGCGGGAGGATCTTTGTCTTTGTTTGTGAGTGAGTGAGCCACGCACGGACACGCGTAAGGGCTGTTCCTTTTAATAGCACATAAGCCATCTGAGCCGATGAGCACATTCCCTCCAGTTTAGTTTCATTTAGTGTTTCATTCCCTATAGTAGTCTGGTGGTAGTGCGTGGTAGTGCTGGGTGGTGTAGTGGTAGTGGTGTAGTGGTAGTGCTGGGTGGTTTAGTGGTAGTGCTGGGTGGTTTAGTGGTAGTGCTGGGTGGTTTAGTGGTAGTGCTGGGTGGTTTAGTGGTAGTAGTGCTGGGTGGTGTAGTGGTAGTGCTGGGTGGTTTAGTGGTAGTAGTGCTGGTTAGTTTAGTAGTAGTGCTGGTTAGTTTAGTAGTAGTGCTGGTTAGTTTAGTAGTAGTGCTGGTTAGTTTAGTGGTAGTAGTGCTGGGTGGTTTAGTGGTAGTAGTGCTGGGTGGTGTAGTGGTAGTGCTGGGTGGTGTAGTGGTAGTAGTGCTGGGTGGTTTAGTGGTAGTGCTGTGTGGTGTAGTGGTAGTGCTGGGTGGTGTAGTGGTAGTGCTAGGTGGTTTAGTGGTAGTAGTGCTGGTTAGTTTAGTAGTAGTGCTAGGTGGTTTAGTGGTAGTAGTGCTGGGTGGTTTAGTGGTAGTAGTACTGGGTGGTTTAGTGGTAGTGCTGGTTAGTTTAGTAGTAGTGCTTGTTAGTTTAGTGGTAGTAGTGCTGGGTGGTGTAGTGGTAGTAGTACTGGGTGGTTTAGTGGTAGTAGTGCTGGGTGGTGTAGTGGTAGTGCTGGTTAGTTTAGTGGTAGTACTGGTTGGTCTCGTGGTAGTAGTGCCTGGTGGTTTAGCGGTAGTGCTGTGTGGTCTAGTTGTACTGCTGTGTGGACTAGCTGAATTACTGGTAGGTGGAGATAGCAGCATTATGTTGCCCTCTACTGCAGAACATGTTCCTTACTGGGGCCCTGAATAGAACTCTCAGATACGTCTAGCGGGCCTCCACATTGACACACACATTGTCGTGTTATTCGAAAGGAACCCACGTTTGCCGCACCAGTGCGATGTCTTGTTGCCTGCTTCTCAAATACACGGGTCGGCCACCGACACAATGGGAAGAGGCATTGTTTTCGAATTCGGTAAAAAAAAAACCCTCAAAATTTCAAGAGCGTGTTAAGACGAGAGACTGTGGTCCTTAATAATGACGTCACAAAGCGGTCCTAAATGAGCCGCGTGCGGCTCCGGAGCCGCACGTTGCCGACCCCTGCACGACTAACAACATCGACTGGAGTGAAAGCATGCGCACGACGAGCAGGAGCAACCTTTCACAATCGCAAAAGGGAACTGTGACCGTGTGTGTCGACCTGAGCATAAACGGCCGCTCGCAGCGACAGACGTGACTGAGCATGCTAAAATTAGAAAGTTTTGCCCGTTCAAATGTTCCCCTCCAGTGCCCAATTAGTGAGGCTAAGATCCTTGCAGTGATAAATTCCGTTTAGCCGGCCGTTTTCAAGGTGGTTGGCCCTTTGTTTCAAAGCTCCCCGTTGGGATGAGCGACACTTTCTCAACCTGACGAGGTGTTGGTCTGAGCGGCAAATTTGGCCACCACGTGCAGTCAGTTCTTCGGAGCTGGTGGTCTGGATAAGGCCAATAACTTTTTGGGCACGCATTGCGCACCACCTTTGTGTGTCGTTGAAGCCCTCGTGTGGCCGGCGGGGCCGTATGAAATGAAGTTGTGGGACTCGTCTGGCCCAATGGACCACAAGGACCCTCCCTCTCTGGCCTGCACGTAATGAGGAATATGCAGCCAGATTGCCTGTACGCTTCCCTGTGCGCGCACACGCACACGCAAGGTCTAACTGGACTCTTCAAGAGCTGGCCGTCGTGTGCCAACAAATGTTGCTACTGTGTTTGCGGTGCGAGCGAAGCACACGACGTCTTTGTTAACGAGCACTGCTCAGCGTTGACACCAATTATGTAATAAACACAAGACTCAATACGGCAGTGACATTTGTTGACGGGTTAATTTCATCTCTTGAATTAAACGTAAACATGCTGAGTGGTCCACACCATAGACATGTGGAATTCTTCACCACTGGTTCACTGTCGCCCAATTGTGATTTGAGCAGATAAACTTTTGACTTTTTGTTCATTCCGACAGGTCTATTGGATGACTGAAACACAGGAAATCACTTCTACTATAGTTAACAAACGTTTCTGGTCCTGCTTTGTAAATTAAGTTTTGCCTATATGGCCGTATACATCTTTTTTCAACAAAATAAAAATGAGAGGCAGACGAACATGAGCATAAAACTGTTCGTACAAAATTTGTAAATGTGTAATGATGCTACCGGGTCTGTCATTACGTCTATTTAAAAGTGCAGCGTCTATGTTCAGCGCAGTTATAAGTGGTCCTGTCATGCGACCACACCAGCCAGTGATCTCATTCCATTTAAAAATAATGGAAGCCATGCATGACTAAACCAGGTTCTCTCAATTGTGGCAAGTTGATAGTCTCAGTATGGTCACCAATGATGCCGTCAACAACAAAAATCGCAAAATATTTGACTTTTACGTCTCGCCACGGTGGCTATGAGATGTTAACTACCTCGCGTGGTATACAGGAGGTCGTGGGTTCGATCCCGACCCTGACGACTGTTTATTTGGAGTTTGCGTGTCTCTCTCTCCCCGCGGTCGTGTGGCTTTTTATCCGGGTCCTCCACCCTTTTCCCTCCACATTTAGCAACACGCGTTTAGAGTATTTGTCTGCTATTAATTTCCGCGTAATCGCCCACATCGTTCAGCTCAGTGGGCCTTACCTGTTACAATAAAAACATTTGTTTAGTTTATAGTTTAACTAACCCACCTCCGAGGGTGAAATTAAATATAATTGGATGGCTGACAATTTCGCAAACCGCTCCTTTGCTGGCATTACAGGAGTACTGTTTCGTGCCGGGTAATAGAGGCAGGCATATTGAGGCGACTCCAGAAGTAGTTGTGAGGTGTCAATTTCCATGGGCGATTTCTGACACAACGCAATACTCTGCTGACTCTGAGAGTTCCGCAAGGATGTTTTCGGATCTCCAATACCAACGGAAATCGGTACTAAATACAGCAGTGATTAAATCCGTGTATACATAACTGAAAGCGTGCACAACACATGCCAATTCGTAATCATTTTTGTCGAACAACAACAATAACATAGTAACTATATCATCCTGCAGTAAATAGAATTTATCTAATCAGTAAAGTCCCACTGAGTCTCCAGACTTGTTTTCAGGATGAATACGAGTCAGTTCCTTAAGGTCAGTTCCTTATATGAGCGCGGGTTGAATTAACGCGTGAAGACAGCACAATGGCTGCAGGGGATACCACTCAAACGTAAAGCTTACTTGCTATACTGCTCTACAATATGAAAAAGGTGCAGTCCTGTAATTTTATGCTCATGGCAGTGCTGACAGAATGGACTCACGAGAGAGAGAGAGCTCTTCAGAGCCCCTCCAGAGGGTCGGTATCCGACTGCTTCACACTGGCTAGCAGATGGCTTGAAAGAGGGTGGCATAACCACACTTAACCTCACCACAACGTGACCACCTGCCAATAGACTGTTGCAAACCCATTTACATTGCATGCGTATTGAACTTCTTTCGCACCGTACGTGGCCGACCGTGTTGATCGGAGGTGCGCGAAATATTGCTGGGCGGACAGGGGCGGGGTGGAATTTGAGAAATTTGTCAAACCGGTGACCTCTGGATTGCAAGTCCAGTTGGCTGCTGGCCATTACACCACAGCCAAAAATAATGCAACCCATATAAATGTAGGTTTTGCTATAAGTATTAGTAATGTTTTGCATGTTTACGATCTAGGTGGGTCGGTATCAGGCTCGGAGCTGGGCGGCCAGTGTACTAACTGACGAGCGGTACAGCAGGGCAGCACCTCCATAATATTCAAATATCAGCAAAAGTCTTTTATTGTTTTATATTTTATGAAACATTTTTTATTATTTTATTGTTTCCCTTCTACGTGACTTTACCGAAAGAACCAAGAATATGAATCCCTGCAGTCACGAAAGCTTTAAATCAAAATTTAGTCTCTTCGACATTACGAGTCTGTTCCTCAAACTGTAACGTGACCTAGTGGCGAGATGTTAACTACCTCGCCTGGTATACAGGAGGTCGTGGGTTCGATCCAAACCCTGATGCCTGTATATTTTGAGTTTCCATGTTCTCCCGGTGGTCGTGTGGATTTTTCTTCAGGTCCTCAGGTTTTTCTCTTTACTTTTATAATTAACACGACGCGTTTAGAGTATTTGGCTGCGATGAATTTCCTTGTGATAAGCCACTTCGTTGAGCTATCATTTGTGGCCAGGTCACTTCTGAAAAAGAGCTATACAGCTCAGTGAGCCTGACCTGGTAACATTTAAAATAGTATAGTACAGTTTTAGTAAGGAAATACGATCAACGCAAGCTGCGTGTCCCAAGTCGCCGGATGAGCCACCGCCACGGTTGTTTTGTAGGCAGCAGCAAACACGAGCAGTGATCTCATGGCTGGCGTTGCGCAACCACTCGTCATGGGGCCTCTGAGCGGGGCGACTTTAGTCACGGCTCTTCGCAGGCCGGAACGAACGTTCTAGAGAGCGGGCGGCAGAGGCGCGACCGCACGCGTGGAAAAAACAGAAGCCAACACGTCCTCGCGCGCAGTTGAAACATCGGGGCAGGCGCTTAATCTTCCATCGGTGGCCCACGTCCAGAGATGGGGTTAAAGAGACCACCGCAAGTGATTGTGCTTCTTATAATAGGGTTTTTCCCCTTTTTTCTGGCAACAAGACTGAAACCTTTTTACAAGGATTCATGTCTGCATTAATCACAATACCTGCAGTCAAAATGCAAACAAAAAACATACTATGATAATATATGCATTGTCCTTGAAATTGATTGGTCCACACCAAGGGACGGCTTTCTTTTGAGCCTCGGGCCCAATTGGTGCTCGACCAGATGACGCCAAAAGGCGTACAGCTCAAAGACAATGCACTATCAAAGTAATGAGGGCTCGGGGTGAGCATCTACATCATTATACCTCCTTTGCCAGTACCAAAATATAATAATAGGGTTTTTCCCCTTTTGATGTAGATGCTCACCCCGAGCCCTCATTACTTTGATAGTGCATTCTTAAATCCTCCCTGCCCCTCCACTTCTCTCCACCCGCACCTCCGATGGGCACGGTTGGCCATGTACGGTATGCGAAAAGAAGTGCAATAGAAACGTACATACATCCACTCGGCGGTATAAATGTGTAGATGGCGTGCGGTGGGGTAAGGTCTGGACACTGCAACCTCTCGCGAAACGTGTGGCCCGCAAGCGTGGAAGGGGGGGTGGTAAAGTATCATCTCGAAGGGGCTGTCTAGAACTCCCTCTAGTGGAGGCCCAGCAGTGGCATTAGCGAGCGGTTGCAGAGACTGCGCCTTTATCATTTCACAAGTAAAACTTGCTCACTAATCTGCCGTGTGTGTAAATCCTGGCTGTGGGTCTCTTCAGCATGCGATCCCTCCAGCCACTGATAGAAGTATTATGGAGAGACTGGCTCCCGTCATGGGAATGTGGAATTGCCTCCACTGGCTCTGTACCGCGAAGAACGACGGCAACCATTCTGTACATGTTTTAAACGGGGCGGCACCTTTTCATGAATTAAAGGTAAAAGTGCGGCCCAGAAATTACTTGCTCATGCTGGAGGAAGGTCCTCCACTATAGGGAGTTCTAGAGAGCCACTCGTGGGTATTTGGCCTACTCTTCCATCACCGACCAGACTCCTTGGAAGAGGTGGGGGTACCCACACTCGAGCCCACCACACGCGGCCTGCCCGAACGACTTATTTGCGGCCTACCCACGTATATTGCTGGGTGGCGACTTAAGAAATTGTCCCGTCGTTTCAACAGCCGCGCGCGGAGAACGAACCAGCGACCGCCGGATTGCGAACCCTAACCGCCCACAGGGCAGCGCCGCTGAACATCGTAATACCGCGCCGTGTACATCGTACGGCGCGCAAATGCCGCTACGTCTCGGGGATAGGCGTTGACGAACACGCGCGCGTCTCCGCTTCTGCCTCGCTCCCCTCTAGGCCTCAAGGGAGGAGGTGCGGGCAACGCGAGGCACCCCGGCAACGGCCCCACCATGAACGAGAATGGCGGCAGCTTCACGTACTCCTTCCACGGCGACCCGCACGCCACCTTCCGCGCCTTCTTCGGCGGCGCCGACCCCTTCGAGATGTTCTTCGGCTCGGGTCGCGGCGGCGGCGGACCCGGCGGCCTGGGCGGCCTGGGCATGAACGGCGGCGGCGGCGGCGAGGCGATGGAGATCGACTCGGACGACCCGTTCGCCGCGTTCGGCCTGGGCGGCGGCGGCGGCGGCGGCGGCGGCGGTCCCTCGCACCACAGGCGGCGCACGCAGGACCCCCCCGTGGTGCACGAACTGCAGGTGTCGCTGGAGGACATCTACCGCGGCTGCACCAAGCGCATGCGCATCTCGCGGCGCAGGCTCAACCCCGACGGGCGGTCGACGCGCACCGAGGAGAAGATCCTGACGCTGGAGATCAAGAAGGGCTGGAAGGAGGGCACCAAGATCACGTTCCCGCGCGAGGGCGACGAGGGCGGGCGCAACATCCCGGCCGACGTCGTCTTCGTGGTGAAGGACAAGGCGCACCCGCTGTTCCGGCGAGACGGCTCCGACATCGTCTACACGGCGAGCGTCTCGCTCCGAGAGGTGGGCCGCGCGCTTTTGTCGGAAAGTTGCCGTTGCGTTTCGCCGAGGTGGCCGTTGGGGGTTTTGTTTGGAGCCGCGCTGCGCTACAAACCCGGCCACCCGAGTTCGATTACCGCTCACGGCCGACACCAATGACGATGATCTAAACCGGTCCTGGTGTAAACATCGCTATCCGGGAGACAAAGGCGGCCTTCATAAGTGCTCGCTAGCAGCACTTGCCCCAACAGTCTTTTAAGGCTATAATAGGTGGTCGCCAACACCCCTCGCCCTAACGTTCTGTGTGAAGCAGTGTTCTTGATTGCTGGCCACTGGCGGCCCCTGGTGGCCTTTAGTGCGGCCCCTGGCAATGCACAAAGAGTAACAACACCCCTCTCCCCCCCCCATCATCGTCATCATTGTGCTGCTGTCAAACCCCAATGGTTTTAAACGCGCGGCGGCCCTCACACACCGATGACGTCTTATCGGCGAAAGTGGCCGCCCTCTGAAAACGAGTGAATAACTCGGCTGCAAGGAAGGCTGTCGGGGAGGGAATCGTCATCTTAATCTCCGTGCGTGTGGTGCGCGTCGATGGGCAGGCGCTGTGCGGCTGCTCGGTGAAGGTGCCCACGCTGGACGGGCGCAAGCTGTCGCTCTCCATGACGGAGGTGGTGCGCCCGGGCCTGACGCGGCGCGTGGCGGGCGAGGGGCTGCCCTTCCCGCGCGCTCCCTCGCGCCGCGGCGACCTCGTCGTCGACTTCTCCGTGCGCTTTCCCGACAGGATCCCGCCGGCCTCGCGCGACGTCCTGCGCCAGCACCTCCCCGCCTGCTGAGAACCCTCGCGACGACTGCCTCCAGAGATCGGGGTGCGGCCCCAGGGTAGAATAAAAAATAAAATATCTTCAAATTTGATCAATTTACTCCCATTGGCTAGACTTGCAGAAGGGTACTGGAACGGTTGAGGGGAGATGGTGACGTAAGGCACTTTTGAGTTGCTTGAGATAGTCAAGCGTCCTGTAAATGCAAATCCTTATCCCGAACAAAGGCGCAGGCATGTGCACACATGGACACGCACGCATAGATCGCCGGTGTAAACAGTGTGCGTGTGCATGCGCGTGTGCATGCGCGTGTGCATGCACGTGTGCATGCACGTGTTCACCAACGCATTGGGGAAAGTTGGGCTGACTTCTTGTGTCACGCTGCCTATGACGTTGAAGATGAGATGATATTGAAAAGGTTGTATTTTTTTTTACTCGGGCGATTCTCTGAGACCCTTAAGTGAACAACAGTGATTCTAGGCCATTGGATTAGACCCAAAGTTACTTGGAACTGGTATAATTTATTAAATAAAAAAAATCGGTATATATTTTTTTCATATTTTGTAATTATAGTATGGCCTCGAGGCCATTAACAAACTTGTCAAATTGCTTACGTTAAAGAAACCACCATAGGGTAAATATGACCTTACAAAAATTTGATGACTTTTATAAAGTAATTTCAAGTCTGAGCCATTGTCTCTCCAAAAGCAAAGGTGTGTGGCTGTAGCCCAACAGGACATGGCTAATGGTAGCATTACTCGTGCAGTTATGAGTTAACTCGTAGCCAGCTGTAGATGTTCAGAATGATTGCGTGTGTGAAATTACAACTAAGTGTCACGGGTTCACCCACAGAGGACGCATAACGAAAACGCAACGCGTCCGTCAATAACGCTGTGGCCTTTAAAAGGGGTAGGAGTGTATAATCGGTGACATTCCCGCTAAATGGTTCTTGTTCACAGCATCTCTCTCCGCTGCGTTCTTGACGAATGTGCGCGAGTGTTTTTTTGTGGTGCCCTTGCACCAGCTCTGAACGCAGCGCGAGCAACGCCTGCGGTGTGATGCTTCCAGTGGCTCTCACTTTAGCGGTCCATGCCCGGCTGATGAGGCTCAATGAAGCCGATACCAGTCCAGGGTTTTGACTCCCATTTGAAGCCCACACGTTTCTGACTAGATATTGGTCTGGGGAACACCTCAGTGGCCCGTCAACTCCACTTAATTTACGATGACGTTTTTTTGTGTCGGATCGTGTTAGTGTGAACGTGTCGTACGCCCAATTCCACCCGACACAGCCAATCAGTAGAGGTTGGCACGTGAACAGGATGTGCCAATTATAGTTACTACTAGGGCGCCTCGGTGAAGAGATGTTAACTGCCTCGCCAGGTATACAGGAGGTCTCGGGTTCGATCCCGACCCTGACGCCTGCTGTATATTTGGAGTTTGCGTGTCTCTCTCCCTGTGGTTGCGTGGATTTTTCTCTGGCCCCTCTGGTTTTTTCCTCCACATTTAGAAATAACATCAGGCGTTTAGAATATTTGACTGCTATACATTTCCACATAATGACCCACTGCATTGAGCTATCATTTGTGGCCAGGTCGCTTCTAAAAAAGAGCTACATAGCTCTGTGGGCCTTATCCTGGTACAATAAAAAGTTTAGTTTTAATTCAGCACACTGGTGTGTTGGAGAGCAAACCCACAGCATTTACAATTTGAGTTTACGACGTTTCGCCGGTGATCACGACCAGCATTCCGAGAAACGATGGTTGGTGTACGACACATTTACATAGTCTAAGCGATAAATAAGATCGAAAGCAAAAGCCTTCCGTGATGAATCCACTTGATTCGATATCGGCAGTGAAAAAAAACCTGTTCTTCAACTATGTCTTCGGAGGAAATGTCTGGATACCAAGTACTACTACGACCAAGGCATTGGCTCTTGAGTGATACCCAGTGGGAGTGATATTTATATATGCAATATCCACAGGTGATATTGTATTGGTACTACCTGTACTGCCCAGCAATAATGTATCACACAAGGCAACTGCTGGGAAGCAAGTGATTGTGAGCACTTAGGGTTCTTGTTCTGCTCCACAGCTTTCAGTGGGGGGGGGGGGTAGGGAAGGGGAGGTTGAATCGCAGAATGTTAGGGCTGCGGCTTCAGCTTGAGTGAAGCTGCTATGTACATAGCCACATATAGAGGACATGTAGGTGGGTGTTTATATAGCAGCTTGCGTGAAGCTGCTATGTTACATATCCACCTACAGAGGGCATGTAGCTGGGTGTATACATAGCAGCTTGAGTGAAGCTGCTATGTATACAGCCACCTACAGAGGGGGCATGTAGGCGTCTCTCCCTTTGTGTCCTGCGTGCCTAAAGTTCATAATCGAGTGTGATAAGGTTTGACCTGTTTTTTTTAAGACCCCTGTAAGTCTGCGTGTGTGTTAGGCGTAAATGGGGGTTAGCGTGCTGTTTGCTGATCCACGTGTTTTAAATCCTGGAAATGTGCACAAGTGGAATGGGTGTTGAACTCGTCCCGGCGAGGTGTGTGTGATCATCGGCGCGGGGAAGACAAAGGCGGCCCTGGGTGCGTTCAGCCCTGTGCCGCACCGTTCCCTCGTGCACCGTGCCAGCCTTCACATGCTCCCGCGGTAGTCCCTACGGATAAACAGGGGTCTTTGTACATAAAGCGTAACTTTTCCTGTTTTAATTTTGATGTTGGAAGAGCCGTTGGTTCAGGTTGCCAGTGAGTGTTGTACATGTGAGTTAGTCCCGAGCACACTTGCCCTGTTAAAGAGACTCCACGCTGGCCAAACCGCTGCAAGGCAGTAAGTGACCTAAAGATGATGACCAAATGAATGAAAACGACACACGAGTTGTTTTTGGGATTATTATCATAATTGTTTTTGGCCCTCATTGAGCAAAACCAATCGGCAGAAGCAAAAAAAGATATAATATTCATAGAAACGTGATGTGGTCTCTCAATCGGGTTGTACCGCGTGTTGTTTAGCGAAGGTGTCTCGGCGTTTCGCTCTCGAATGAATTTCAGCTCGCAGAAGTAGCTCCCCGTCAGCAAGAGCAGCGAAACGTGTCGGAGGCATTGCGCCGCTGAACGGCACGCGGCACGATCCCGAAATCACCTTGGTGACAGAGCTGTGTGGCAAAAACCGTGAAAAGGTTTCGACGCACTTGTAAGAAACCGGTTCAGAAAAACGTGGCACACAGCTGGGCCTGTAGCAATGGGGGGTCGTGAGAGTTTTGTATGACCGATCGCATACCTGTCAACCCCTTATCGTTGCCTACCTTATTCCAGACCAATTCAGACCTTATTGGTCACACCCGTGCCCTTATAAATCTCAGCGTTCATCCTACAAAGTCCCATCACAACGGAGAAACACAAACAAATAGACTATATTTTTTTGCCCATATTGAAACGGCTGTACGCCGTCTGAACCTGAACTCAATTCCCTTTACAAGAATACGGGGTAAACCGTATGGGTTGACAGGTATGCGATTGTAAGGATGACCGGTGGCGTGGGTAGTGGTGGAGTACACGTTAATTGCTATTTATTGTGCACAGTTATGAGAAGGAGGAAATGTATTTATTAACTTTGGTGGTCACTTAAGTTAGCATTGTCGGATACTACTAACTAATTGTATAGAAGTTATGAATTCAAAAGCAGAGATTGAGACATGAAGGTGTTTTTAATTTGATTTGTGCCAAAATATGCCAAGCACACGTCTTGTTTTCGTTGTCGATGTCAATTTGTATTTTCATGTTTTTTTATGCACTTTAATGCACATGTTTTGGATGTTTATGGAAGCCTGGCAAAAGTACTGTACACTACCCGAAGCACTACAGTGTTAATATTCATGATGCGTCTGCTATCTGATGACTCGAGTGAAAATGAATTGTGTAACAGACAAAATAATTTTTCATAAACAATATTTCGGAGCGGTAATTCAGTAAATAAACTATATATAAAAAGGTGTACGATGTATTTTGGATTTTGCTAATTGTTGACCAGGGCATCCATTTCATTTATTTTTTACCCTGTTTTATGAAGTATTTGATTTGTCGAGTGCACGAAAAGCAGAGACTGGTTTCATTCTAAAATGAGTGCAGTGCTGAGACCTAACGCGGTGTGAAATCTTACTCGGCACACTTGTTGGTTTGATCCTTTCCCGTCATCCTGAGACGCCTGCAAGTTGCAGGGCAGGTGTCCCCATTCACCGCCGAATCTCACAACGCGTAAGCGGCTCAGCGTTTTATTTTGTTTAGAGAGTCGTAGCGCCGTCATTTTTAAAGACATTGTTACCGCGGAGAACTGTAGCGACACGACCGCACTCTACGATAGCTGGCGCCAAACTCGGCCACGCCCTCCCGCGTGGCCTTGTTGGGAGCCTCGGTACCGACCAAGTAAAAATAACTTTGCTTCTGAGAGAGAAGCTCCCACCATACGTAGCAAAACGTCGGACATCGCCCTGAATGTAACAACGTAGCACAGGCTCAAAACACATTGCAGAAATAAACGGCACAAGCGTGAAAACGTTTGCCGTAGTTCTACATATACGTACGTCATCGGAACGGAATCGGGAGAAAAGTTGATGACGAACAACGTACGTCATAGGAACGGGAAAGGGTTAAACGTACTTATCGTGTGTGGTCGCAATGTAAGATTATGCATGTACAGCTCTTCTGCTATTTGAGTTCCAAGTTGTATTTGTTTAACCAGGTGAGAACTGGGTCACCAAAGTTGATGAGCAATAAAATAACGTACGGCAATGAAGCAAAGAGATAATCGGGAGGAAAAGACCTAAGAGCAGGGTCACAGGAGGAGTCTTATGATTCTGCACTAACTTAATATGGAAGAGAATGCATTTGCCGACGTGAAAGGTGGCTCGTAAAAGTAACTTCTTAAACCGTTCATTTGTACAGTTAATGTACGGAAGAAGCATTCGGCAGTTCGAGGGTGGTTATTGCACTAACAAGTAAACAGACTGGTAGATTTCAAGCGCAGTTGCAGTCGTAGAGCGTTGAAATACCTCCACGTTGTAGCGTCACAGGAGTCTGACGCGTGTGGCGGTGTCGTGGACGAAATGCGATATTTGAAAATGACACATCAACTAAATTTGATATCGGTTCATTAATCTCCTCCGCAGCACCGCAAACTCCACTGCGGAATGCAACATATCTCATTTGACTCGACTGGTTAAATACAAGTACGCCAATAGGGGCGGGCGCTTTCCATTGTGTGCGGAAGAAGGCTCGGTTGGCTCTAAACCGGTGCACGTAGGCCTCGTGATGCAATGGCTTGTGACGTCACAGAGGGGAGTTCTATGACGTGTCAAAGGGTGGCAGCACGAGCTTACTCGTCGGCAACTGCACAATTTAAAACGCTGCGCTTTTTTTTTGAACGTGCATTCAACGTCCCAATGTGCGCGTGTTTTAAAAATCAGCCGGTGGTTTTGAACATTCGCAAGCAGACAAAAGAAAACAAAAATATATAGTGTCGATTTGGAAAATTCCTCGGTAAATCGTGATTAAAAGCGAAGCTTTCCCCGTCGAATGCTTCCCACGCAAGTGTGTTAGGAACGAATGTGGTTCAGGCGTTTGTACTCGCGCACTAACTATTTTTAAAAAAAAGTTTATGGAAATAAGATGGATGCAAGCCGGTGGAGATGGTAAATCGTTAATTTTAATGTTACTTGTTTACCAGTTTCCCCATGTCTCGCCGGGTCACGATGATTTGCACCCATCTGTTGATTGCGTTGGTGCGGTTGGGGAATTGAGTGTGAGAAGTCTCCACATTCAGCATTGTCATGCGTGGTTGTACACAGCTCTCCCCGATGCGTTTTTCTAGGGAGTTGCGCTCCGGGTTTCTCCGGCACGGTGTCCCCAACGTTTCGCGACTGCATATGCTGGGAGCGTTTTTGGGAAGTTTCTCCCAGATGCTAGCCAGCGCGTGGAGCGAAACGTCGGACGTCGTCCCGCATGAAAGCAACGCAGCACAGGCCCGAAACCCATTGCAGAAATAAACCGCAGAGGCGTGAAAACGTTTGCTGTATTTACACATGTAGTAGTGTTACTTTGTAAATAGAATCACAATTCAATGCCATGCTGCTGTCGCAAAGAAGTTCCTTTTAAATCGAAGGTTAACACACATTAAAAGATAAATAAAGGTTTTTTTTGGGTTAGGTCGCGCAGGTATAAATGTTGTGTCGTAACCCTCCACCACCCGACACAGCCAGTAAGGGATTTGTCACGTAAATAAAACGCGCCAATGAGTGACTACTTCAGCCCACCGGTGTGTTGGAGGGAGTAAACCCACAACATTTACCATTTGACTTCCGTGACGTTTCGCTGTCGATTGCATCCAGCAGCGTCATCGGGCGATTCGCCACAAAACGTGAAGCCATCCCCACCTGCTTCCGGTGTGAAATAGCAGGACGCCGCCGCACACTGTGACCCTAACAGCCGCGTCAAGAACACGGGTGTCACGAAGCGCGCTGGGCGCGCCGCATCGGTGTACGACCAACGCCGTTTATTCGTCCGTGTATGTCGCACGCAATTGGGGTTAACAAGACCCCTGGCAGCCACGGGAGGCCGCTGCATTCACCGCAGTGTCGATTGAACTGTGAACCTGCATCGGGACAGTCAATTGAATGAAGAAGCGGTGACGGGGGTGGTGAATTATTACCATCCCGATTGAACATACAGGGTGATCCATTTACAGATCGCCTCTGCCCACGCGCGTCTGCGGTCGGTCGCTCTCCGCATTTCCCTTCGCTCCTGTCACCTGGCGCGAGAGGTCACGCGTTGAACTCTCCACGACCGACAGCCGCCGCCTCTCCACACTCGGGATCAGAACGGGGGCCTGTAGCATATTATGTTGTTATAAAGGGGCCCTAGATCAAACAACAACGCGTAAATATTAAAACAGTATATTTTTTTTACTTGCATAGTCAAGTAATTGCATTTTTTTTTTCATTTTCTCTATACGGCCAGATAATATGACAAATCGCTAACCTTAAACACCCGGTCGTTCATAAAAGTTGAAGGCGGTATAGTACTATAGTAATAGAGCATGTGCAGTATCACTGAACCGGAATTGATAGCTTGAAAGCATTTAGCGCGGGGCCATTGAAAGTGCGGGGCCCGTAGCTACTTTCAAGGGCCCCACGCCGAATGCTTTCAAGCTATCGATTCCTACTACTACACTGTAGCTACTTTTGCAACGAGGATAATCCGGCACTGCCCCCACCGCGGTGGCTGCAGTACTCGGTGCGCCCCGACTTGGGCCCGCTTTCAAGTCGCGCTGACCTTGGCCCCGCGCCTCAAGGTCACGGCAATCTATGCCCCGTCACGTGTCGTGTGCGCTACAAATGGCATCACTGTCGATCCCACGTGCGTCCTCTTGTTACGGTCACTTTATTCCTCGGCGCCCTGCCACCTAATAAATCACTGCGCTTTCCTTTACGCCTTTTAAATGCGGAAGAGCGCCTCGAGTGAGCCGAAGGCAGCTTGTCATCTACGTCGAACTCAGCCGTGCTGAACGGAGCATGCCGGGAAGAACGAAAATGTCAAAGCCTTTACACGCCAATCTTAATACGGTAGTTGCTATTGAATATTTTCTAACACTCGCACAATTCAGTCAGCTGTTGAGAAGGAGGAGGCTCAGACATCGGTGGGGGGTATCTCTAATTGGATCACCCGGTGTTCCGTGTGGTCGGCTGTCCGGGCTCTGTGTTGCGTTATTCATCAGCTGAGCACTTTACAGCGGCACTTAACGTCACTTGAATGACATGTGGTAACTTAAAACATTTACATGCTGTGGGGGGTGATTGTGTTCGCGAATCTCACATCTGAAAAATAAATCGAGCCTAAGATATGACATTTCGGGCGATTCAAAGAAGCGAAACGGTTTCGGGGACATGACGTCACTTACGTGCTTCGCCCGAATAAAATGACGTCGCGTGACGTCACTACTGCGATCACGAAGACACTTTACATCGGTGAACGAATGGACGAGATGTGTAGATCTTAAACATATCTGACACTCATCCCTACGACATTGTCACGTTTGTGCACGTCTGCCTATAATGGCAAGCGACGGCTGTGACTTCCATCCAATCAAGCGACCTTGCTCTGATAAGACACGCAGCACTGATCACATCTCATGCTGGCAATCCGCCGATCAATTATGAAAACTCCACATTACTCTGGTTGGGACACGTGTGCTCACAGGACAACCGTTGATGACTTCCCATTAAGCGGCAGGAGCTTCACCAATGTGGTTCTCATTTTACCACCCCTTTAGACATTGACGACATTGATGATGATGTTGGGCTTGAAATGCAATTTATACGAAGCTGCCAAACCCTATGGGTTGCTGTAAAGGTAGGCGTTACTGGCATCTGAGTTTTTAGGGTTTTGTGTGCGAGTCGGTGATTGCATATTTAATCCAGTGCTGATTTGCAGAGAGCTGTTTGCTTTACAGTGTGATTGTAGATGATTGGTTTAGTCAAATAACCACAGGGAATTGGTTTAGACAAATAACCACAGGGAATTGTACATATTAACTGCTGTCCTGTACAGATCTTTTTTTTTCAATATGGTGTAAAATAAACGTTTTAAAAGATGAGAGGTTGTTTTTGTCAATTTAATATACACAACTAGCGTCTGCTAAAAAGCATACTGCAAGCATGCCATGCATCTACTGACAAGTATAGCAATCCTGTCCTACATCATTAAACCACAATCGTAACATGTGATTACATAAACGGTATAAACGGTTTATCTGCTGTTTAACTTATCCACAATTTGGAACGTGGGGATCATTTGACCCAACAGTATAACAATTGGTAGCTTATGTAATTTACATCACTGAATCAGGGCCAGCAACAAATGAGTGCCAACTAATTGCCAATTTCAATGCGACAACACTCTTGAGTTTATCCAAAGTGATGGTGCCTCGGCCGCCCACGTGGAGTGACGTTAGCCGCTAATTATTATGAATGGGGGGGGTCCATTTGGAGGACGTCACCTTATAATTATTAATGAGGGGGCCTGTTCTATGTGGAGTGGCGTCACCTGCTCATGATTATTAATGAGGGGGGAGGGTGCTCCATGTGGAGTGACGTCACCTGCTCATGATTAATGGTGGGGGTGTCCATTTGGGCGTCACCTGCTCATGATTATTAATGAGCTTTAAATCGAAATGAGGGGGCTGTTCGATGTGGAGTGACTCACTTGCGCATGATTATTAGTGAGCGGGGGGGGAGTACTCCATATTGAGTGACGTCACCCGCTCATGAATATTAATGAGGGGGGCTGGTCTATGTGGAGTGACGTCACGAGCGTTAAGGACAGACTTTCCTGTGTGATTATAGTAGGTACAGTATAAACAACAGCTGGCTAGAGCACTCAGTTCTGAACCCCGCTGTTCGTGCAACAGCTCCGTATATATAAAATAGATATTTATAAACAAATTTTCGTATTGGTTCTTTCAGTAAAGTCAGCGTCTTTTAAGCGTCTTTTAAGCTTAAAAGACGCTGCGAATCTTAGCAGCGTTCATTGAAGCGCTGTCGTTCCGACAGTTCTGTTCCTTCACCTGAAGAAGGCTACTTGTGATGTGGCCGAAACGTCGTGAGAATTTTATTTTATTACGTTTTATTTTTATTACTTTGTTTCCATTCTACGTGGTGACTTTACCGAAAGAACCAAGAAGATGAATCCCTGCAGTCACGAAAGCTTTAAATCGAAACAAATTTTTGTTGCTGTTAATGAGAACAATTTCCGCGGCTGAACGTTGGGGCTGAACAAAGAAACCGAACAGCACGACGAAGTAATCCACCGGTGCCGCAATTATTACCCGGACGCATCCTGGTCGATGTGCAAGGGGGAGGAGGTTGTGGGCTAAGAAAACGACCGCTCCACCACATTCCAATGTCCCCGTCATCAGAACAATCATCATCATCATCATCGGCCCTCTGTCACTTTTTCCCGAAACCGAGAAGCGGGAAAAAAAAAACCCACTCATGAACTCCAAAAAATACCATGGTTTTTGTACAAACTATTGTGGGTGTCTCTTAGTCGAATCTAAAAAAATGTTTTTTGGGGATGGAGGAGGTGGGAGATATCCAGACCCCCCCCCCCACGGCACCCAGGGTGGTGGACGATTCAACCCGGGTCCCGGTCGCCACTCAGCCTGGCACCTCGCGGGCCTCCCCTGGGCCAGGAACGCGTTACGACGCTCAGCCGCCTTCATCTCGCTCGTCTTCACCACTACGTCTCCCGCTTTTGCTGCTGATGTTGTGCAGCATCTTGGGATTGAAGAAGAGAAGAAAAAAACAACGCATTTGTACGCATACTTTAAGAAGGGATAGTGTATATGTAGTGGTTGTGGTGAGTATGTATGTAGTGCCTATGTGTCCTCCACTCAACCTCTGACCCCACAGCTGCAGGAGGGGGGCAGCTCCCGAGGTGAGAGGGCCCAGGAGATGCCACGCCATACGTGCACACGTGGTGCGAAGTTTAGGGTAAAGTTGTGTCAACGAGATGCATGGCTACATATTAAAATTGTTTAATGTTTAAATCTTGACTTAAAGCTTTCGTGACTGCAAGAATTCATACTCTTTGGGTCTTTCGGAAAAGTCAAGTAGATAGAAAATTAATAAAATAAAAAAGTCACGACGTTTCGATCGCAACACAAGCAATCGTCTTCAAGTGAAAAAATACAGCAGGCAGGACTGCAGTCCGCCTACTGTAGTTTGCTTGTGTTGCGATCGAAACGTCGTGATTTTATTATTATTTTTCTATCTACGTGACTTTACCGAAAGACCCAAAGAGTTAAATGTTTCCTTTTCTCGAAGTAAACTAACAAGTTAATATGTCTCCATTGCTCAAACAAATGCTGTCGCCCTAAGCCAGCCGTGGAAAGTTGCCAAAGTGACCAGTGTGTCATTAGGACATAAGCAGGAAAGTGGTGACTATTTTATTGACCCAGCAGAGGAGCAGGGGTGACCCATCCTTACAGCCGAACTAGGGGGTCACCTCGGGTGCCAAGTGACGTGGGGGTGAAAACATTCGAGGGAAAAAAAATAAAAAAATATGTCATTTCAATTCCCGTGCACGTACAGAGGGGATATGAATTCTAATTAAATGTTGATTGAAAGCTTTCGTGACTGCAGGGATTTATATTCTTTGTTCTTTCGGTAAAGTCACGTAGAAGGGAAACAATAAAATAATAAAAAATATAAACCAATAAAATTCTCACGACGTTTCGACTGTAACACAAGCAATCATTCAAATTTTCTTGTTGTGGTTTTCACACCTGATGTCCGCTTACAAAAACATTAAACGGAAAACAGTAGGGGTGGTGGAAATGTTTCTCAGTTGACCAAAAAACCTCGGCATTAATTTCTGCTCTCGGGGTTTGGGAGTTGATTGCGAGGTTTGCCGCCCCCCCCCCCCCCCCCCAAGGCGCCAGCTGAAGGCAGCAGCAGCAGCAGCTCGTCTCGAGCTGCCCCTGCAGAGGAGCCATGAGCGGAGTTGACCTCGACCCCGCGATTTGGAGATCGTGATGACCCTTAGTCACGTGAGCAGTGTTGTCTGACTGCAAGCACCACGTGGTCGGGCGGTGTCTCTCAGTTGAGAGGCTCTCTCCCGTGTTTAGATCGCGAGGAGGCGATCTGTAGATGTGGTTTCGTTTTCATTGTACGACTTGAATCTGTTAATTCTCCATCGATGCCCTGAAATTTAAGAGAGTGATAGAAAAAGGACCGCATACACATATATAGACATCCAAGCAGAACGAGTTAGCACAGAGACACATGAAATAGCGTAATCAACCAGACCATGCGTTAATTGTGTTTTGACCGACCGTCTGTGTTGCTTTATATGGTTTCCAAATTTTGCTAAACCCCGTTTGATTTAGTGTGCTCCTCCGTCTATATATCTGCGGTTATGTGTTTCCTCTCTCTCTTCAATTTAGCTCTTCTGTACCTGATGATGATTGCTTGTGTTGCAATCGGAACGTCGTACGCTATTATGTCATTTTATTATTTCTACGTGACTTTACCGAAAAAAACAAAGAGTAATTCCTGCAGTCACGAAAGCGCCAAATCAAGTTTACTCGACGAATGTTATAACCACAGGCGGGACGATTAGTCGATTATGTTAATTCATCCAAATAATGATCGCAGCTCCCCGAAGGAGGGAAACCCCCTACAAGCCACGCCTAGCATGACGCGGTCGCCGACGCCAATAACATCGCCATGCCCCGCACATCACCTCCCGTCCAGCGGCACACGCAGGAGCAGAGGTAGAATTTTGTGGGAGGAGGGAGGGGGGAGATTCATAATAAAGGTTTTTAGGTTAGATTGCGTTATTTATAAATGTGTCGCAACCCTCCACCACCCGACACGGCCAATCAATAAAAAAGTGTCACATTCACAAAAGACAAATAGTTCACTACTTTATCCCACCGGTGTGTTGAAGAGTGGATCCACAACATTTACAATTTTGAGTACGGCGTTTCGCTGGTAATTACATCCAGCATAATCGGGCGATTTGCCGGATTATTGAAGCCGTCCACCTGCTTCCGGTCTTAAATAGAGCAGCAGGATGACGTCATCGTTGTTGATCTCCATCAGGTGTTGAGATCAGAGGCGGAGGTGGGGGGTGTATGCAATTAAGTAGTAGCTGAGTTATCAGCCACTTAGCATGTGACTCACACCTGTAAGGATTTGCAATGTGTTGTGAATTACTTCATAATACGCTTCCAGGCTGCGCTGAATCAAGAGCTATCGAAGCGATTGAAATTATTTGAATTCTTCTCAATTTCAATTGATTCTCTAACTAATCTTGGCCAGTAATAATTAGTTCTGCATAACACTTCAACGGCATCAAAATCAATTGAATGTCCTTGTTGGCAAGCATGCTCTGCCACTGTTGACAGTTGTGTTTGAGATAATTTAATGTTCCTTTGGTGTTCTTTTAGTCTTACGCTGATGTTTCGTCCCGTCTGTCCAATATAACACTTACCACATAAGCAATTGATCCGATATACACCTTCTGTTGATAACTTCGGTAATTCATCTTTAGCACAAGACACTAGTTTTAGAATGTTGTGTACCGTACCAAATCTCACTTTAATGTTTTGCTTTTGCAAAACACGGGCTAATTTGTTATGAGTAATGCTGGTCGCGAAAGCCGACGCGTTAAAGAGAGTTCGGGTGTGGGAGGAGGAAGGAGGGAGGGGAGGAAAGAGGGTGGGAGGGGAGGAGGGAGGGTGGGAGGGGAGGAGGGAGGGGAGGAGGGAGGGTGGGGGTGGAGGGGGGGAGTGGAGGAGGAGGGAGGGAAGAGAGGGAGGAGGTGGGGAGGGAGTCGAGGGAGGGTGGAGGGAGTGGAGGGGGGAGGAGGGAGTGGAGGGGGGAGGAGGGAGGGAGGGGGGAGGGAGGGGGGAGGGAGGAAGAGAGGGAGGAGAGAGGGAGGGGGTGGAGGGGAGGAGGAGGGAGGGGGGAGGGAAGAGAGGGAGGAGGTGGGGAGGGAGTGGAGGGAGGGTGGAGGGAGGAGAGAGGGAGGAGAGAGGAGAGAGGGAGGGAGGAGGAAGAGAGGGAGGGAGGAGGAAGAGAGGGAGAGAGGGGGTGACCACAACGCAGGAGGCTGATTGGAGGAACTCCTTCTCGCGTCGCGTCTACGGCGACCTCACCGCAGGTGCCGCCCCGCGCCGTCTCCGCTCCTCCACTGAGACCCCGGGCCGGGCGGGTTTCGCGCTCTCGCCGCTCATCAGCAGCCCGCAGGCCGCCCGCTGCGGGCACTCGCCACGCGCGGCAAGCGGTCGCACCTGTCCAGCAGCCTGCACGGTAACCGCGATAGGTAATTTGTGTCCATTTACACTTGTTGCTTTGTTATTATTGTTTTTTATTAATTCCGTGTAGAACGAAACTCGCACGCTGGATTTTTTGACGTTTTTTGTGTTTTGTTACATAAGCTGATGACTAAATTATATATAACTAGCTTAACTACCCGGCTTCGCCCGGGACTTGGATTCACCACGCCCGGCCGCCTTTGTCTCCCCAGTGGCGATGTTCACACCACACCAGTTACGTGTTTGAGGCTGAGTCGATCTAGGGGAGGCCCAGGACCGGTAAAAATAATCGTCACCGGTGGTGGCCGTGAGCGGGAATCGAACTCGGGTCGCCGGGTTCGTAGCACAGCGTAGCGCTAACCACTACACTACAATGTGTTACGCTTCCACACACACACAGACACACACACAGACAGACACACAGACACACACACAGCACGCTAACCACTACACTACAATGTGTTACGCTTCCACGTGTGTGGGTCACGTGACAGATTTGACGTCACAGCTCACTCGCCGTGCAGAAAATAAAAGCATTATTGAGCTCCCCCCCCAAAACAAAAAAACAGCGTATTTTTATAATGTGTGCATGGTGTACAGTCGGGAAAGTACTCACATGGCACATTTCAAGTTTGTTGCATATTGGGAAGTACGCTTAACATTTTTGAACAGACACACATTCACAACTTTGCCTTTAATATATATGGAGATAATTGCGTGCATTGCGCAATGCACTGTACTGAAGGGTGAACTGGGAGCGACTCACCGCGGCTTCCTGCAAATGTGAAATACCATCGCTTTGGGTCGCTGGAGTGACTTGTGGTGGCTGGAATGGCTGGGATGGCTGGAGTGGCTGGGGTGGCTGGAGTGGCTGGGGTGGCTGGGGTGGCTGGAGTGGCTAGGGTGGCTAAAGTGGCTAGGGTGGCTAAAGAGGCTAGGGTGGCTGGAGTGGCTGGGGTGGCTAGGGTGGCTGGGGTGGCTAGGGTGGCTGGGGTGGCTAGGGTGGCTGGGGTGGCTAGGGTGGCTAGGGTGGCTGGAGTGGCTAGGGTGGCTAGGGTGGCTGCGGTGGCTAAAGTGGCCGGAGTGGCTAGGGTGGCTGGGGTGGCTAGGGTGGCTAGGGTGGCTGGAGTGGCTGCAGTGGCTAGGGTGGCTAAAGTGGCCAGGGTGGCTGGAGTGGCTAGGGTAGCTGGAGTGGCTGGGGTGGCTGGAGTGGCTGGGGTGGCTAGGGTGGCTGGGATGGCTAGGGTGGCTGCGGTGGCTAAAGTGGCCAGGGTGGCTAGGGTGGCTGGAGTGTCTGGGGTGGCTAGGGTGGCTAAAGTGGCTAGGGTGGCTAGGGTGGCTGCGGTGGCTAGGGTGGCTGGGGTGGCAGGGGTGGCTGCGGTGGCTAAAGTGGCCAGGGTGGCTGGAGTGGCTAGGGTGGCTGGAGTGGCTGGGGTGGCTAGGGTGGCTGCGGTGGCTAAAGTGGCCAGGGTGGCTGGAGTGGCTAGGGTGGCTGGAGTGGCTGGGGTGGCTAGGGTGGCTAGGGTGGCTAAAGTGGCTAGGGTGGCTAGGGTGGCTGCGGTGGCTAGGGTGGCTGGGGTGGCTAGGGTGGCTGCGGTGGCTAAAGTGGCTAGGGTGGCTACGGTGGCTGGGGTTGCTGGGGTGGCTAGAGTGGCTAGGGTGGCTGGGGTGGCTGGGGTGGCTAGGGTGGCTAGGGTGGCTGCGGTGGCTAGGGTGGCTGGAGTGGCTGGGGTGGCTGGGGTGGCTAGGGTGGCTGGAGTGGCTGGGGTGGCTAGGGTGACTGGAGTGGCTAGGGTGGCTAGGGTGACTGGAGTGGCTAGGGTGGCTAGGGTGGCTGGAGTGGCTAGGGTGGCTGGAGTGACTGGAGTGGCTGGAGTGGCTGGGGTGGCTGCGGTGGCTAGGGTGGGTCGGCCACTATTGTGTCGGGAGTGATGTATTGGGTGCACAGTTTATGCAGTCAGTTCAGTTCCATTTATTTGGTGTAGCCCTGTGAGCCATTCGGCTCTTGAATCAGGTGCAACCGCAACAAACAAAAAACAAAAACATGAACAAGAAAACATCTTAAAGTGACTATGTGACAGTCACCCATGATGAACATACAATATATTCAAGTGTAGCACGTTTATGGGTTTCCTTCGGTGACTGAGAAAGATGCATGAAAAAAAGTCACATTCTAATTTGGCTCGACACTTGACAAAATTCCAGCTCCTCAGAATTTAAAATATCGGTTTGACTGTCACTCGACGTTACTCTCCATGGCGGGGCGGGTGAGAACGTGGCGCCCTCTACCCTGTGGAACCGGCGATCACCTGAAGGCATCTCAGAGGTAGCTCCAAGACATCTACTTCTGTGGGCGGCTCTCCAACAACAACAGCTGCACGAGATCCGAATGGATTCTTCATCTCATAACCTTAATCGATAGAACAAAATAGGGTCACTTTTTAACACATAGGCTCACTTTTTGTCGCAGGTCATGCGGGAAAGTTTGCCACCACCGCCACCGTTTCTGGTTGTGGAGACGAGTGCCTTCAAGTGACTTCAAGAGTCCTTTGTTCTGTGACGTCATCTTTCGTTCTGTGACGTCATCTTTCGTTCTGTGACATCTTTCCAGAGCCATTCTCCGGCCTCTCCGTTTCCTATGCAGAAGGGCCATTTCCCGAAACGTTGCCAATGTATAATATATTTATATTTTATTTTTAGGCCGTAGCGTTGTTGACGAGTGTGTTGAATTCTCAGACGCAGCAAAGTTTGGAATTTAATAATCGTTGATCTCACGAAACAACGCCTATTGTGCTCACATAATAATTGTGTTATAATTATAAACATATTGCACGTCTGAAATCTGAATAAAAAAAAAAACCCTTTAAAGAGTTCATCATAAACTCATTGCTCCCATTGAGCGGGCCTGTCACCGGCACGACGTGCCGTGTTTTGTTTTGTGACGCTGTGATCACGCTATTATTTAGCGCTTGACAATGATTATTACGTGCAATTTGTAATAGCATTGCAATGAAGGGAGAGTGTAAAATGCATCGCCGTCCCATCTATCTTCCCCTTGCGCTTGCATTGTCAACTGGCAGGACGCGGGCGTTCTCCGCCCTGTTAATAACAAACCCACGGAGTCGGGGTCCCTGGATCAACACTGAGCAAAGGTTGAAGTTCACCGCCGTGGCTTACAACCTGGGGCAGCCGGACCCAGCAACCGGGGGCAGCCGGGTCCAACTTTAGCGGAGGCCAAAAAGCGGTGGGTTAAAACATCGCGCGTTGAATTGCCGCGTACGCATGTATTATACTCGGGGTTGTTCGGGGGCGCCTGGGTTAGGGTTAGGGTTGCGGCGCCCCTCACAATCATTTACGGCCTTCGGCTTTCGGCCAGGAAAGTCTCGAAAAAATTGCACACGAACGACGCATTCACGCAAGCACCCGATGCTCCGTTTTGAAGTTTTAAAATGAAACATCTTTGAATTGTATTATGTTTTGTATTAGATAATTTTATTTCTTCATTTAAAGCTTATATTTTACATCTGGAAGACTTCATTGAAAACGACATTTCGTGTGAATTTTCTCTCGTCGTTAAGTTGATGGCCTTGCCGGGGGTTCGGTTCGATGCGGACTTTCACCCGTTTGGGATTGCGGGATCGAGATAAGGCGACATAGAGCTGGCCGTGCGAGAAGACCGCCGTCTGCAGATCGATTCCAACGTAATCGAACGTCTGTGCCTCCGCCTCCGTCGTTCATGCAGGGGGTGCGTAGGTTTGCAGCGCCCCCTGCATGAAAACGACAGAAAGTGCAGCACAGATAAAGTTGTGCGCTTATATAAGAGTGTATTATACATCGGAGTAAATGGCTTTAAGCGACTGCCGGAAAAAAAAAACAGTCGGAACATTTGTGGTGGCCGTTGCTTGTCTTGCAAGTTTCTTCAGTAAATGCCAAACTGGATATTTGCGCGAGGGTGGGGTCACCCTGGGCCACTGTTGAAAGTGCTTGAGCCAGCGCACGTGCGTGTGTTTGACACCGTCGCGATTTCTTGTGATCATACCGAGTCATCGCCGTCATCGCCGTCGTCAGCTGTGATCTACCCGCTGCTGAATGAGACGTCTCCGGGTCGTCGCCATCCCTCCGCGGTCTCGCAAAGCAACGGCAAAAGCTCCGTTTTGCGCGCGTGAGCTGAGTGTCATCGCTCCGTCTCGGACATCGGCTGCCACTCCATCATCATCTTCAATCATCGCTCTCGACCGATGGCCATCAGCCCATCTCCTAGCGTCGTGTCCCCTAGCCCACCCACTCCTCTTCACACTCCGCCCCGGTGTCTCCCCTGTCGCTCTCTCAACTCCTGCGTTCTTCCCCCCGCCTCTTGGCGTGTACACAGTGTTGCCTCGTTATTCGCCAGGGAGACGTTCCGGAGATGCTCTTGAATTTATCCACACATTTAAGCGGATAATGATATTGGCCTACAAAAAACCTCTCTCTTTAACGTATTACCGTCTGAGAAGTTCTCTCTATCTCTCTATTTATCTCATGAAACTTTATGTCATCGCTTTATCTCATTCCTTTTTCTTTCATCACTTCATCTGATCACTTTCTCGCATCACATTCCCCCTCATTACTTTATCTCATCATTTTCTTTCTCCCCCCCCACCTGCTGTCTCTATCGATGACCAGTAGTCGTGTAGAGGTTACAGATGCGATTCTCGGATAGCCAAAACCGCGGATGGCAAGTTCGTGAGTAGCCGGGGGGACACGGCGTTTCCAAGCGTGGCCGCCCGTCTTTGTGCCTTTTGCTCCCTGCCGTGAGACTCCTCACATTTGATCTTTCAGCGGCTTGCGTTTCTGATCCGCGTCGTAGCGTCCCGGAAGTCCGCCACCACTCCGGTGTCTGCGTTGGTTTGCTCTGCTGCTCTCCCGTTATCAAACGGATTCTTTGTTCGGCTCGCGGAGTCACGCTCGGGGTCCCCCTCGCTCTACGCCGCTGTTTCGCTCTGAGCGATTCCGCGCTGTATATGCGGCTTTACCTATTTACACTTAAACAAATCCCCCAGCCTCGCGGTTTGAATTCGCTCTACGCGCAGCTATGCGGTCCGACGTGGGACAAAGCTTTGTGTGTACTGTGTGTGTGCTGTGTGTGTGCTGTGTGTGTACTGTGTGTGTACTGTGTACTGTGTGTGTGCTGTGTGTGTGCTGTGTGTGTGCTGTGTGTACTGTGTGTGTGCTGTGTGTATGCTGTGTGTGTACTGTGTGTGTGCTGTGTGTATGCTGTGTGTGTGCTGTGTGTGTGCTGTATGTATGCTGTGTGTGTACTGTATGTATGCTGTGTGTGTACTGTGTGTGTACTATGTGTGCTGTGTATGTGCTGTGTGTGTGCTGTGTGTGTACTGTGTGTGCTGTGTGTGTGCTGTATGTATGCTGTGTGTGTACTGTATGTATGCTGTGTGTGTACTGTGTGTGTACTATGTGTACTGTATGTATGCTGTGTGTGTACTGTGTGTGTACTATGTGTACTGTGTGTGTGCTGTGTGTATGCTGTGTGTGTGCTGTGTGTGTACCTGTATGTATGCTGTGTGTGTACTGTATGTATGCTGTGTGTGTACTGTATGTATGCTGTGTGTGTACTGTGTGTGTACTGTGTGTGCTGTGTGTGTGCTGTGTGTGTACTATGTGTGCTGTATGTATGCTGTGTGTGTACTGTGTGTGTACTATGTGTACTGTGTGTGTGCTGTGTGCACTGTGTGTGTGCTGTGTGTGTGCTGTATGTATGCTGTGTGTGTGCTGTGTGTGTGCTGTGTGTACTGTGTGTGCTGTGTGTACTGTGTGTGTACTATGTGTACTGTGTGTGTGCTGTGTGTACTGTGTGTGCTGTGTGCACTGTGTGTGTGCTGTGTGTGTACTGTGTGTGTGCTGTATGTATGCTGTGTGTGTGCTGTATGTATGCTGTGTGTGTACTGTATGTATGCTGTGTGTGTACTGTGTGTGTACTATGTGTACTGTGTGTGTACTGTATGTATGCTGTGTGTGTACTATGTGTACTGTGTGTGTGCTGTGTGCACTGTGTGTGTGCTGTGTGTGTGCTGTATGTATGCTGTGTGTGTGCTGTATGTATGCTGTGTGTGTACTGTGTGTGTGCTGTGTGTACTGTGTGTGCTGTGTGTACTGTGTGTGTACTATGTGTACTGTGTGTGTGCTGTGTGTACTGTGTGTGCTGTGTGCACTGTGTGTGTGCTGTGTGTGTACTGTGTGTGTGCTGTATGTATGCTGTGTGTGTGCTGTATGTATGCTGTGTGTGTACTGTATGTATGCTGTGTGTGTACTGTGTGTGTACTATGTGTACTGTGTGTGTACTGTATGTATGCTGTGTGTGTACTATGTGTACTGTGTGTGTGCTGTGTGCACTGTGTGTGTACTATGTGTACTGTGTGTGTGCTGTGTGCACTGTGTGTGTACTGTGTGTGCACTGTGTGTGTACTATGTGTACTGTGTGTGTGCTGTGTGTACTGTGTGTGTGCTGTGTGCACTGTGTGTGTACTGTGTGTACTGTGTGTGTACTATGTGTACTGTGTGTGTGTGCTGTGTGTGTACTGTGTGTGTACTGTGTATGTACTGTGTGTGTACTGTGTGTGTGCTGTGTGCACTGTGTGTGTACTATGTGTACTGTGTGTGTGCTGTGTGCACTGTGTGTGTACTGTGTGTGCACTGTGTGTGTACTATGTGTACTGTGTGTGTGCTGTGTGCACTGTGTGTGTGCTGTGTGCACTGTGTGTGTACTGTGTGTACTGTGTGTGTACTATGTGTACTGTGTGTGTGTGCTGTGTGTGTACTGTGTGTGTACTGTGTATGTACTGTGTGTGTACTGTGTGTGTGCTGTGTGCACTGTGTGTGTACTATGTGTACTGTGTGTGTGCTGTGTGCACTGTGTGTGTACTGTGTGTGCACTGTGTGTGTACTATGTGTACTGTGTGTGTGCTGTGTGCACTGCACGCGCTACTCGGCAGGCAGCTGCCTCGTCGTGCGGTTCACTTTGTGCGCCCTTTTCTTAGAACGCACCTCCTACTGTCCCGTGACCTCCTGCACCTAGCTTGGCACAGCAGCGCTACCACGGCGCCCGGCTCCGCCCCGTGATCTCCTGCCGGCAGCGAGGGCCTTCCGCACGAGGCGCACCCAGCCCGGCGCGAGCGCCGTCCGACCGTCCGTCCGTCCGTTGCCGCCCCAGAGGCCGCGCTCGGGATGGCTCCGGTGCTGCTGGCGCTGCTGGTGGTGCTGCTGTCCGTGGCGCTGCTGGGGGCCGTCCGCGCCACGCGGGCCGTGCTCGCGTACCGCCTCAACGCGCGACGCCTCGCCTGCTTCCCCGAGCCGCCACGCCACAGCTGGCTGCTGGGACACTTCGGCATCGTGCGGCCTCGCCCGTGCACACGCACGCACGCACGCACACACGCGCACACACACACAAGCACGCGCACACACACGCGCACACACACGCACGCACACACACACACGCATGCAAACGCACGCGCACGCACGTACACACGCGCGCACACACGGACGCACGCACACACATGCAAACGCACGCACGCACGCACACACA
The DNA here is from genome assembly GCF_048934315.1 of Petromyzon marinus. Taxonomy (NCBI): domain Eukaryota; kingdom Metazoa; phylum Chordata; class Hyperoartia; order Petromyzontiformes; family Petromyzontidae; genus Petromyzon; species Petromyzon marinus. The sequence continues at coordinate 1,587,931 of NC_133710.1, read as the reverse complement.
CACACACAAAGTCCCCCCGTGTAGCCTTAACAGACTGTAGGGGCAAGTTCTGTTAGCGAGTTGCAATCTATGAAGGCCGAAACGACGCACGAGAGGGTGAGTGGCCAGCACCACGCCCGGCCGCCTTTGTCTTCCCAGTGGAGATGTTGACACACCGCACCAGGTGTGAAAACCACAGCTGTGGTTTCGTCATCAGGTGTGAAAACCACAGATGTGGTTTTCACACCTGATGATGATTGCTTGTGTCGCAGTCGAAACGTCGTGATAATTTAATTGTTTTATATTTTTATTATTTTATTGTTTCCCTTCTACGTGGTGACTTTACCGGAAGAACCAAGAATAAAGATTCTCGAATCAAGCCCACGGACCGTGCACACTCGGAGAGCGCTCACGGAGTCCGTGCGTGTCCCCTCGCCCAGATCCGGAACACGGAGGAGGGCCTGCGGACCGTGTGCGAGATCGTGCGTCGCTTCAAGGTGTCCAACCTCACGTGGTTTGGGCCCTTTCCCTTTATCCGCCTCTACCACCCCGACTACGTCAAGTCTGTGCTCATGGCCTCAGGTGAGGGGGGGGGGGGTCTTTGAACGTCGACGGATCGCCGCATTGCGCTCTTCGGCGCGGTGTCGCAGTGATGCGTTGTCGCGTTGACGCGTTGTCGCGGTGACGCGTTGACGCGTTGACGCGTTGTCGCGGTGACGCGTTGACGCGTTGTCGTGGTGACGCGTTGACGCGTTGTCGTGGTGACGCGTTGACGCGTTGTCGTGGTGACGCGTTGACGCGTTGTCGTGGTGACGCGTTGACGCGTTGTCGTGGTGACGCGTTGACGCGTTGTCGTGGTGACGCGTTGACGCGTTGTCGTGGTGACGCGTTGACGCGTTGACGCGTTGTCGCAGGTAAAACCTATTCCTGTTTTTTTCATACTTTGATACGAGCAGAAAAATGTCCAATTTTGAAGACAATACCACGCTGATCTCCTCTACACCATTGCCAGGTATCTCATCTTCCCAGTGCTGGTGTTTTACGCACCACATTTAAAAAAAAAGTTTGAGTCGACCAAAGGGGGGGGGGGGCAGTATCAAAATTCGTCCTGGCCCTCCCTTGAGTTGACTTGGCCTTAAATGAGCACTGGGAGACAAGTCGCCTGCGTGTACGATGTTCAACGTGCATCTTCTCGCCGTTTCTCTGCGTGTGCTCTCTCTGTGTGCACTCTCTGTGTGCTCTCTCTGTGTGCTCCCTCTGTGTGCTCCCTCTGTGTGCTCTCTCTGTGTGCTCTCTCTGTATGCTCCCTCTGTGTGCTCCCTCTGTGTGCTCTCTCTGTGTGCTCTCTCTGTGTGCTCTCTCTGTGTGCTCTCTCTGTGTGCTCTCTCTGCGTGCTCTCTCTGCGTGCTCTCTCTGCGTGCTCTCTATGCGTGCTCTCTCTGTGTGCTCTCTCTGTGTGCTCTCTCTGCGTGCTCTCTCTGCGTGCTCTCTCTGCGTGCTCTCTCTGTGTGCTCCCTCTGTGTGCTCCCTCTGTGTGCTCTCTCTGTGTGCTCTCTCTGTATGCCCTGCCTGTGTGCTCCCTCTGCGTGCTCTCTCTGTGTGCTCTCTCTGTGTGCTCTCTCTGTGTGCTCTCTCTGTGTGCTCTCTCTGCGTGCTCTCTCTGCGTGCTCTCTCTGCGTGCTCTCTCTGTGTGCTCTCTCTGCGTGCTCTCTCTGCGTGCTCTCTCTGCGTGCTCTCTCTGCGTGCTCTCTCTGCGTGCTCCCTCTGTGTGCTCCCTCTGTGTGCTCTCTCTGTGTGCTCTCTCTGTGTGCCCTGCCTGTGTGCTCCCTCTGCGTGCTCTCTCTGCGTGCTCTCTCTGCGTGCTCTCTCTGTGTGCTCTCTCTGTGTGCTCTCTCTGTGTGCTCTCTCTGTGTGCTCTCTCTGTGTGCTCTCTGTGTGTGCTCTCTCTGTGTGCTCTCTCTGTGTGCTCTCTCTGTGTGCTCTCTCTGTGTGCTCTCTCTGTGTGCTCTCTATGTGCTCTCTGTGTGCTCTCTCTGCGTGCTCTCTGTGTGCTCTCTCTGTGTGCTCTCTCTGTGTGCTCCGTCTGTGTGCTCTCTGTGTGTGCTCTCTCTGTGTGCTCTCTCTGTGTGCTCTCTCTGTGTGCTCCGTCTGTGTGCTCTCTCTGTGTGCTCCGTCTGTGCGTTCTCTCTGTGCGCTCTCTCTGTGCGCTCTCTGTGTGCTCTCTCTGTGTGCTCTCTCTGTGTGCTCCGTCTGTGTGCTCTCTGTGTGTGCTCTCTGTGTGTGCTCTCTGTGTGTGCTCTCTCTGTGTGCTCTCTCTGTGTGCTCTCTCTGTGTGCTCTGCCCCGTCTTCCCCCACCGCCGCCGCCTCTTCACCGTGAGCAGCGAGCGTCGCCGAGAAGGACGACTTTTTCTACCGGCTGCTGAGACCGTGGCTCGGTGAGTTCGCTACCCCCCCCCCCCCCGCTCTGGACTCTCGCGGTTCAACCCCCGTCCCAGCGCCCCCCACCGTGACAACTCGCCACCGCCCACGGGGGCCGCACGACCTCAACGCAGCCCCCTCGCCAAACCGAGCAGGCCGCACGCCGTCCGTCCGCCGTTATCATCGCGGCGTTGTCACCGCTGAACCCTGATAACACGAAGCCGCACGCACGAAGGAATGTGTCCGATGAGGCAGTTTTGGCAAATGGGGTTCCGCTTAAAAGTTGACACGTAGGCCGCCAGGTCTGCGGTGGTTGAACTGCGACCCCCGGTCTAAATGAAGCCCCTCCGTGTGTGCGGTTGGTGCGGTCGACGTGAAACCGCTTGGGGAGGCTGGGACCGCATCACCCTTCCTCGGTGCCCCCCCCCGGACGGTTAGCAGTCTCCGTGGTCATACGGGCAATCTCTCTTGAGTGGCTGCGTGCGCGCACGTGTGTTTGTGTACGCGTCTCATTGTGTGCGCGTGTAGGTGCTCGCTTAACAGCACTTGCCCCAACAGTCTGTTCAGGCTACACGGGGGATCTTTGTCTTTGTGGCCATTGTTTGTACAGTGTATCTATGGGACATTTTTGGGCAGTATCAAAAGTATGAAAAAATAAGAATGGGCTTCACCCTTTGGGGCAATAAAAAGTGGAGGTGGTAAGATGTTCAAACACCAAATAGATTCCTATTGCAAGGCATCAAATCTGCATTAACCACACACAATACTGGTGAACATGCAAACAAACACGTGACTCTTATAATGCACGCATTGTCTTTGAAACTGATTGGCCTACACCAGAGACAGCCTTCTTTAGGGCCTAGTCTCACCACCGGTGTGAGACCAGAGAAGGCCATTAGGCGAACAGCACAAGCGCAACGCAAGTATCAAAGTAACTTCGTTGAACTTCTTTCGCACCGTACGTAGCCAACCACGCTAATCGGAGGTACAGTGCTCAAGTTGTCGCCTCACTTTGACACATTTTGCAACGTCTGCCATTGCTTGTGCAATGCTGTCGCTTGCTTCCTCGTGTGATCAGCGATATCCGCTCTCGGATATTTGAAGGAGTGGATTTGACTTGGCTTTGTATGCATTTACGTTGACCTTCTTTCGCACAGTACGTGACCAACCACGCTAATCGTTGGTGCGGGGGAAGGACAACACCAAACACAAAAAGCAGTTCTAAAAATCTTTGTTTAAATCTACAGGGTGGTAGAACTGTTTTAAATAAACCTTACTTTAAAAAATGTGAAGGTTTTTATAATTAAATGGGGGGGGGGGGGGTCACAGGACATCTGTACCACCCCTGTAGATTTAAAAAGTGCATAGCTCCAGCGGCTTACGAATATCGGAAGGAAGAGCGTTCCAGACGGCTGCAGGATCTTTGTCTCGTGTATGTTTTTATATATGCTGGCAGGTGGTGCAGTGGTGAGTGCACTGCGTTCCAAACCCGTTAACATGAGTTTGATTCTCGAATATGGCAAAAAATTAAGTGACAAATAGCATCAGAATTTGTCCCGGGCCTCCCTTAGGTTGACTCAGCCTTAAATGAGTACTTTCTGTCGTGTGTAAGACACCAGCACTGGGCAGACGAATACCTGGATGTGGTGTGGTCACATCACCGCTCGCTAACAGCACACGTGACACCCGAGCTGTTTCTGAGCATTCCCTAGGTCGACTCGGCCTTAAACGACTCTCGCCGTGCGCAAACATGGGCACCGAGGAGGCAGAGGTCTGCCACGCTCGGTGTCTGGTCAGACGTCGCGGTCTCGCGTACCTCGCTCGCTCACGGTGTACTCGCACTTGCCCCGATCCGTCTGTGCGGCTACGCGGGGGAACTTTGCCTCCGCCACCCCCGCGTGTACGTGCACAGGGGATGGGCTGCTGCTGAGCCGCGGTCAGCGCTGGTCACGCCAACGCCACCTCCTCACGCCGGCGTTCCACTTCAGCATCCTGCAGCCCTACGTCTCCGTGTTCGACCGGAGCATCTCCGCCATGCACGTGAGGGAGGGAGGAGAGGGAGGATGGGGATGGAGGAGCGAGGGGCGGAGGTGCGGAGGGGGAGAGGGAGGGACGGGGTAGGGAGGAAGGAGAGGGAGGAGAGGAAGGGCGATGTGCAGTGGAGGACGCCCTCTCCCCGTGTCCGCTGAGTGCAGGACGAGGTCGAGGTCGCGACCTCTAAGCGAACGGTCGATGTCCCGGCGGTGCAGGAAGAGCGGTGCTCCTCCTCATCTCTCCCAAGTGGAGTGGAGGCACTGGCTCCGTCTCGATGTCGCTCACACCGAGCCGAGGACAATGTCCCAACTCGGTTCCAGATGGAGCGGATGGGCTCTTGTCAGTGTCGCGTTGAGTGGAGGGCCCGATTCAGACCGGCCGCTAGACTAGAGACCGCGTGACTGCTGTGGTTTGGTCCCCGGCGGAGTGGACGGGACTCGTACAATCCGAGCGTCCGGTTCGGTCGAGGACGTTGCCGTGCCGTGTCTGGACGGCAGGCCGGCTGGACGGAGATGCTGCGGAGTGGCAAGAGTTCGGTGAACGTGTTCGAGTCGGTGAGCCTCATGACGCTCGACAGCCTCCTCAAGTGCACCTTCGGCCAGGACAACATCTGCCAGCAGTGAGCCCCTCCCTTCCTCTCCTTCTTCCTCCCCCTCTCCCCACCTTCCCCCCTCCCTCACTCCCCCCCTCCCTCTAGTTACACAACACAGAGACCGTTACAAAATTCACAGGAAACCAAAGAGTTTCTCGCATTCAAACGGTGTGCTCCTTTAAAGACATGGGCTGTGTGACACAATGGTGATGCTGCGCCTCGCAGCGAGAAACCCCTCGGTTCGATTCCCCGCTTTGACGCCAGAATTTGGGCTCGCGTGAAGTGAGCAAGTCCAGTCGTGAAACGGACAAACCGCAACGGTGGAATGGAAATGAGCAGAGCGTGGGTGACGGAAGCGACGCGGCGAACTCCTTGAACGAGCAAACCGTCGCTAATACAGCGCGCGGTTTACAGCTCGCGCGATGACGGTGCAGCAGCAGCAGCAGCAACGCACTGTGGCTCGGAGCATGCTTTATCTCGCTGGAGATGCAAGCAAGATACGGCTAAACACCCTATCTTATCACAAAGGGGCCGCGCGCGGTATCGTGCCGTAAAAACTATTTTCTCTCGCCACGCGTTAACCTCTCCCCTGGTTACCGACTTGTCCTCGAGTGTTCGGCCTTCGACCTCCATGCACGGTGCCCGAGCCCCTCGTCCGTTCACAAGAGAAACGGTGCCCACTTGAGCTCGACGGGTTGGTTTTCGCAGCCGGTGCGGTGTTACGATTCGCGATGGATATTTGGACGAGGCCTCGTGGCGATCTGGCCGGTCGGCGGGATAGCTTGTGGACACGAGGGCCTCCTGCCTGGGCAACTGAAGGTCGCTCAGGCGCGGACACAGTGGTCAGGTTTAGCCGGCAAGGTCAAGTCGCGCGATCTCCACGTGGGCGGTGGGTGGGGGGCCGTGGGTAGTGGGTGGGTGGTGGGGGGGCGGTGGGTGGGTGGGACCGGTCCGCGTGTTCTGGCGTCTGAGCGCCGCTCCGCCCCTGTGCAGGGAGTCGAGCCGCTACATCAGCGCCGTCTACGAGCTGAGCAAGCTCGTGATCAAGCGCGAGTTCAATTTCCTGCACTACCCCGACGTGATCTACTGGCTGTCGGCCAACGGGCGCCGCGCACGTCACCTCTGCACCCTGGTGCACGACTACTCCCTCGGCGCCGTGCGCAGACGCCGCACTGCGCTCAGCCAGGGCGGCCGGCCGGGGAAGTTCCCGGACTTCATCGACATCGTCCTGCTGGCCAGGGTGGGCGGGTGGCACCGCGCGGAGCAATGTTTGAGTCCCCCGCGAGCCGGCTTTGGTGGCGGTTGTCGTGGTGGCAGTGGTGGCGGCGGTGGCGGTGGTTGCGGCGGTGGTGGCGGTGGTGGTGGTAGCGTTGGCAGCAGTGGTGGTGGTGACTGTGCTCTATGCTTCTCTCTGTGAGTCTCTGTGTCTCTGTGAGTCTCTGTGTCTATGTGTGACTCTGGGTCCCTCGACATCACCAATGCAATGCATCTCACAGTCAATGTAGTTGAATGGCTGAAGAACCCAGACGTTGATTTATAACATTTGCTGTCAATCAAAAAGTTCAGCGGCTTCTCTCCGCAATGTCCCATGCGATTTTAAAAGAAGAATGACTACGTTGGTGATGATGGTGATGATGGTGATGGTTTTCTTTCAGGATGAAGATGGGAAGGGGATGACGGATGATGACATTCAGGCTGAAGTTGACACATTCATGTTCGAGGGTGAGCACAGGACGACACCACAGCCTTAAAAACTAAACTAACTAAACTTTTCATTTCTAGATTTAAAGCTTTCGTGACTGCAAGGATCCATACTCTTTGGTTCTATTGGGTAAAGTCACGTAGGTAAAAAATAAAATAACAAAAATCACGACGTTTCGGCCACAACACAAGCACCTGATGAAGGCCGCTTGTGTTGTGGCCGAAACATCGTAATTTTTGTTATTTATTTTTTTTACCTATGGGTAAGGCACGCTGGGCTGTGTAGCTCTTTTTCAGAAGTCACCTGGCTACCAGCTCAACGAATTGTCTTATCATCACGTGGACATTTATAGCAGCAGACAAATACTCTAAACGCGTGATGTTGATTCTAAATGTGGAGGGAAAAACCGGAGAACCCGGAGAAAAAACCCACGTGACCACGGGGAGAGAAAGAGACACACAAACTCCAAATTTACAACAGGCATCAGGGTCGGGATTGAACCCACGACCTCCTGGATACCCAGGCGAGGCAGTTAACATCTCGCCATGCGGCACCCCCGTGTGTCCGTGTGACCGGCTCCCATCACCGCAGCGTCCACCAACGCAGTCGTAATGCCCGGCTCTTTCCTGTAACCTCAGTGTGAAACAAAGGCGGCCGGGCATTTGTGGTGTTGGCAACGCCACCGCCTGTTGTGTGCTGTGCCAGGCTTGACAGGTGCTCACAAACAGAAGTCACCTCAACCTTCTGTGTGTTCATGTGTGCACACGTGTGTTCATGTGTGCACACGTGTGTTCATGTGTGCACACGTGTGTTCATGTGTGCACACGTGTGTTCATGTGTGCACACGTGTGTTCATGTGTGCACACGTGTGTTCATGTGTGCATTTAGTGGTAGTGTCGCGGGGGAGACAAACATCGCCACTGGGGAGACAAAGGCGGCCGGGCGTGGTGCTGGCCACCCACCCCCTCGTGCGCCGTGCCGGCCTCAATAGGTGCTCGCTAACAGCACTTGCCCCAACAGTCTGTTACAGGCTACACGGGGGAGCTTTGTCTTAGTACCGTTATTGTCGTGGGCACCGTGTTCACGTCTAGGGCACGACACGACGGCGAGCGGCATCAGCTGGGCGCTGTACAACCTGGCACGCCATCCCGAGTACCAGCAGCGCTGTCGCCAGGAGGTGACGCAGCTCCTGCAGGCCAAGAACGGAGGAGGCCTCGAGTGGTCGGTACCCCCACCACTCCCCCCACCACTCCCCCCACCACTCCACCCACCACTCCACCCACCCCCCCACCACTTCTCCCACCCCCCCACCACTCCCCCCACCCCCCCACCACTCCCCCCACCACTCCCCCCACCCCCCCACCACTCCCCCCACCCCCCCACCACTCCCCCCACCACTCCCCCCACCCCTCACCACTCCCCCCACCCCCTCACCACTCCCCCCACCCCCTCACCACTCCCCCCACCCCCTCACCACTCCCCCCACCTCTCACCACTCCCCCCATCACTCCCCCCACCACTCCCATGCTGGTGCTAACAACGATGATTCTGATCTTATTGTCTGTTGGTGTTGATGTTGCTGTTTTATCTGCTGCTGCTGCTATGATGGTCATCACATGAATGATGATGGATTATTCTCCTGATGTTGCTTCTGATTTGGGCGATTCTCTGCATACACTATTTAAACATTTTTTTTGTTTGACCAGATTAGGCCCACTGAGCGACGTAGCTCGTTTTCAGAAGCGACCTGCCTATCACAAGTGACAGCTCAACGAAGTGGCTTATCACGTGGAACATTTATAGCAGCCAAATACTCTTAAACGCACGTGTCTAATGTGGAGGGAAAAATACGGAGGTCCCGGAGGGAACAAAAACAATCCACGGGATCGAACCCAAGACCTCCTGTGCACTAGGCGAGGAAGACAACATCTCCCAGCCACCGTGGTTAACTGCTGTGCCAGGCTCAGTACGGCAGGTCATGGAACAAAGCGTTGTTGTTGCGGGTTAACTGCTGTGCCAGGCTGGGTGCAGGAGGTAATGGCACAGAGGGGCTATGAGTTGACCGAGATAACTGGCAGATGCACCATCTGGGGAGAGAGAACAACGCACACTCCACAAACTCAACACACTCCGCACACTCCGCACACACCACACACACTCCACACACACCACACACTCCACACCACACACTCCACACACCACACACACCACACACACACACACCACACACCACACACACCACACACTCCACACACCACACACTCCACACACTCCACACACACTCCACACACACTCCACACACACCGCACACTCCACACACTCCACACACTCCACACACACCACACACTCCACACACACCGCACACACCGCACACTCCACACACTCCACACACACCGCACACTCCGCACACTCCGCACACTCCACACCACACACTCCACAAACTCAACACACTCCGCACACTCCGCACACACCACACACACTCCACACACACCACACACTCCACACCACACACTCCACACACCACACACACCACACACCACACACACCACACACACACACACCACACACCACACACACCGCACACTCCGCACACTCCGCACACTCCACACCACACACTCCACACACTCCACACACTCCACACACACCGCACACACCACACACACTCCACACACACTGCACACTCCACACACTCCACACACACCACACACTCCACACACACCGCACACACCGCACACACCGCACACACTCCACACACACCGCACACTCCACACACACCACACACACCGCACACACTCCACACACACCGCACACTCCGCACACTCCACACACACCGCACACTTCGCACACTCCACACACTCCACACACACCACACACTCCACACACACCACACACACCACACACTCCACACACTCCACACACACCGCACACTCCACACACTCCACACCCACCGCACACTCCACACACACCACACACTCCGCACACTCCGCACACTCCACACACTCAAAAACTTAACGCCCCCCCCCCCCCTCCCGTGTGACAGGGACGACCTCTCCCAGCTGCCCTACCTCACCATGTGCCTCAAGGAGAGCCTGCGGCTGCACCCGCCCGTGACGGCGGTGGCACGAGCCTGCACCCAGGACGTGACGCTCACGGACGGACGCGTCATCCCCAAAGGTGACCGCTTTTGGTAGCCGGTGGCGGCGTCATTCTCCCCGCGTCTCCGATTTGGTTACGTACGGTGCAAAAGAAGTTCAACATACTGTACGTACAGCCTGCCGTAGGAGTGAAAACGCCGCGCGAAATGCAAACAGCCTTTCTCTAGTAGCCACACTAACGAACTCACTATTTTTATTTTACCTGGTTAAGGCCCACTGAACTGCTATGTCGCCGTTTTCTCAGAAGCGACCTGGCCATCACAAATGATAGCTCACCGAAGTGGCTCTTCACGTGCAAATGTATCGCAGTAGCCACATACTCTAAACGCGTGATGTTGATTCTAAACATGGAGGGGAAAAAACCAGGGGACCCGGAGAAAAATCCACGGGGAGAGAGACACGCAAACTCCAAATATACAGCAGGCGTCAGGGTCGGAATCGGACCCACGACCTCCGGCAGACCAGGTGAGGTAGTTAACATCTCATAGCCACCGTGATGTCGTGGCGCTATTGTGACCGTCAGCAAATTTTATTCAAAATGTTTCTTCTCTCGGAGTCTCGTGCAAAAGAATCCGAATAATTGCACCGGTTTGGAACGCCCGCAGGGCACTGTGTACTCTCGCCCCGTCTTAGAGAACGGTCGTGGATGACGATGTCACAGAGATGCTTCAGTGTAAGTTCGGTATGTTTATCGAGTCTCATGTTGATTTTGTTTAACCAGCTTGGGAACTCGAAAAGGCCAGGATAAGTCTTCATTTGCAAGAGTGACCTGGGGTAGTAGTCTGCCAGTAGGAGGCAGTGATTGCTGTTCTGTGTGTTCTGTGTGTGATCTCAGTGATGTCAGTGATCTCAGTGACATCAGTGATCACAGTGATCTCAGTGATCCTAGTTGGGTAATGACAAATGACCTCTTATCCCCCCCTCACCCCCCACTCTGCTGTAGAGATATTTCTTATCACATGCCAGTCAAACTCAACGTTTTTATTGCCGGATTTATTTAGCGATTTATTTGTATATATTTACGACAAAGCTGTTTGCGCATTCACCGGTGACCCGAAACCCGGTCACCTCCCTGAGAACCCGGTTTGTTCACAGTCGGCTGCCAGGACTCGAACCCAGGCTGGCAGGCAGGCAGGCAGAGATGATGTATCCACAGCATAGCAAGTAGTAGATCTCAAGTGAGATGGAGATGCAAGGACAGATCTTGATGGACACGTGAAAGCCCTCATCTGTGTGAGGAAAGGCGTGATGGTGAGATGTGGTGGCATCAACAGCGTTGGCCCTGATGACTTCTGAGTTGACGACGATGCACGGCTGTAATCCGGTGAGTTGTGGATGTTCGGGTTGGTGGATCGTGCAGGGATGAGAGCAGACCTGTGACGTTGCGTTGCGCTGTGCCGTTCCAGGCAACACGGTGATCATCTCGGTGTTCGGCACCCACCACAACCCCCTGGTGTGGCCGGACCCAGAGGTAGGGGACTTGGCTGTGATGCCGCAGCCGCCACTCGCGGACTAAGCAGCGATGCCTCTGTAGCTCCAGCGGTACCACCGCATCTGTACGCGTGTACGTTGAACTTCTTTCGCACCGTACCCTAGCTAACCGCGCTCATCCGAGGTGCGGGGGGATGGGCGACACGCTTTCTGCCGCCATCTCGGCTGCCTTGACACCTTCCATCACGAGATCCAATCACAGCCCTCTGCTCGAAAGACACGCCCACGTCAGCCATGTTGTTTGTGACACTGCAGCGCCTCCACGTGGCTTTGGGTGACGCTGTTTGTGACGCTGCGGTATGACAGCCAATGAAAACGCGATGCCGCGAGACGGCTCTACACCACGCACAATTGTCGGCATTGTGGACTTTGATTATGCCCTTTGGTACGCACCGCACGTCGTCATTAGGTGCACGCGCCAACGTTTTGTCAATCCCCTGCTGGATGACGGCCTCCTAACACCACACTGACCACGGGGCTTATTTTGACCACTCGTCACCATGCCGGTCAGTACGGGTTGGTAACGTCCGGGAACACAGACAACGGAGGGTAGTGCAGTACAACAATGAATTTTTCTGCAATGACTCTCTGCTGAAACACATTGCTCCACAGTCGTCTACAACACCTGTTTTATAAAACTGAAAAAAACTAAACTATTTTTTATTTTACCAGGTAATGCCCCCCTGAACTATATCACTCTTTTTCATAAGCGACCTGGCTATCACAAATTATAGCCCAATGAAGTGGCCTATCGCGTGAGAAATGTACCGCAGCCAAATAGTCTAAACGCGTGATGCTGATTCTAAATGCGGAGGGAAAAACCGGAGGACCCGGAGAAAAATTCACACGACCACGGGGAAAGAAACGTGCAAATATACGACAAGCGTCAGGGTTCGAGATTGAACCCACAACCTCCTGTATACCAGGCGAGGTAGTGAACATCTCCTAGCCACCGTGGCACCCCGTCTAAACGCGAATCCTCGCTCAACCCCGTGTGGCGTCTCCGATCCCGATAGGTTTGGGCACATTCTGGGTGCCTCGTGGGCCTCGTGATTGTGGAGAAGCGAGCGATGGGCAGGATGTTAACTACCTCGCCTGGTATACAGGTAGTGGGTTTGATCTCCACCCTAATGCCTGCTGCTGTGTATTTGGAGTTTGCGTGTTTCTCCCTCCGTGGTCGCGATCATTTGTGGCCAGCTCGCTTCTGAAAAAGAGCTACACAGCCCAGTGGGACATTACCTGGTAACATAAAATAACAAAAATTGTTTAGTTTAATAGTTTTCTGCGCCGCGTCCCATTCCAGGTGTACGACCCTGAGCGGTTCAGCGCCGACAAGGTGGACAAGATCTCCCCTCACGCCTTCATCCCCTTCTCCGCTGGACCTCGGTAAACATCGCTCCCATCACGAGCGAGGTTGGCTTGGCGGATCGCTGGCGACGTTTCACCAGTAATTACAACTAGCATCATCAGGCGGACGGCCAGATTTGTGATGATTCTCGTTGTAATTACAACGAGAATCATCCACCTGATGAAGCTAGTTGGAATTGCTGGCGAAACGTCGTGCTCAGATTGTAAATGTTGTGGATTTGCTCTCCAACACACCGGTGTGCTGTACTAGTAACTAATTGGCACGTTCTGTTTACGTCACAAACATTACTAGTTGGCTGTGTCGGGTGGTGGCAGGTTTAAGGAAATATTTATATTAATGCGATCGAACAAAAAAAAACTCTTATGGATGATATTGGTTGTGAAAGCCTAATACGTGTTAAACTAAATTATTTCTATTACAGGAACATTAGTTTAATCAGGGTAGTTTACCTAACTAAATTTTTAAAGTTACATATTATAAGTAAAACATGAATTAACGTCCGAAACAACGTCGTCATTATTTCCGGATCAAGCTGCGTTGGTGGCCCGGGTTCGATTCCCGCTCCACGGCGGGGACAGTCTGTTAGTGGGGCCTGGCGGGGGATCTTGGATCTTCGTGTCTTTGAACAGGAACTGTATCGGGCAGCGGTTCGCGATGGCCGAGATGAAGGTGGCGCTGGCGCTCACGCTGGCGCGCTTCCGCATCGCCGTGGACGCGACGCGCGCCGTGCGCCGCCTGCCCGAGCTGGTGATGCGCGCCGAGGGGGGGCTCTGGCTCACCGTGGAGCCGATCGGCGACCCTCCCTCGACCCCCCGGCACTGAGGGGCCGCGGGCAGATCCCCCTGCGGCCGCCGCCCTCGTGAGCCATCCTGGCTCACTCCACCAACCTTGGGTGTCGGTCAAGACACTGCCCCATGGGGGGGGGGGGGTGGGGGAGATTGTAGTGTGGGAGACAGGCGATCCTGAAATGCTAATTATTTTAAAATTTCAGTCTACATTAACAAATAAATGACATATTTTCATAACACAATAAAGCACCAATTTTCGAGGTCTCGATGGGAGGACAATATCCCCCCACCACCACCCCTCCCCTTGGATCCTCCACCACCGCCCGCCGGTTTTTCCCTCCACATTCAGAATCAACATCACGCATTTAGAGTATTTGGCTGCTCTATGTTTCCACGCGACGGTGATAAGCTGCTTCGTTGCGTTACCGTTTGTGACAATAGCCAGGTGGCTTCTGAAAAAGAGTGGCACAGCTCAGTAGAGCCTTAGCTGGTCAAATAAAAATAGTTTACAGTTTTTTGGAGTTCATTATCCTCCCTCGTGTCACGTTCTGCCACCATGCTATCGGGGCTCATGACGATGGCGGCACTGGAGATGCGGCACGCTCTGTGGCTCCTGGCGAGGTACTCCGTGGTGCGAGGCTCCTCCAGGAGGTGCCGTGCTCTGCTTTTCACCACAGTCCCGCGTGTCTCGGTGTCACTGGATTATCGTCGTCATCCTGACATTGGTCATCCTCATGGCGGCATCACGGTCATCGCAATAGCGCCGTCGTCCATCGTGGTGGTCGGTGGTGGTTGTGTAGTCAGTGGTGGTTATTGTGGTGTCGGTGGTGATTGTGACCGGTTGGATGCGCTGTTGTTGTTGATGATGGTGTGGGGATACATGGGCGAACCACACACACATTTTAATGATGAATTATATTTTTTTACTTGGTGGGGGGAGTTTAGCCCCCCATTAACCCCCCTAAATCTACAACTGTAAACGCATAATACACATGCAGCACAAACACAATACAAAACACATATACAAACAACACTGTACTTATTCTTAGTTTTTTCGGTAAAGTCACGTTGAAGAGAAACAACAAAATAATAAAAAATATATATAAAACAATAAAAAATTCTCACGACCTTTCGACCATAACTCAAACGGTCATCTTCGACCTGAGGATGACCGTTTGAGTTATGGTCGAAAGGTCGTGAGAATTTTTTATTGTTTTTTATATATTTTATTATTTTGTTGTTTCTCTTCAACGTGACTTTACCGAAAAAACTAAGAATATGAATTACTGCAGTCACGAAAGCTTTAAATCAAAATTTAACACTGTACTTATTATTCAAACAGCAAAGATTCTCTCAATGCCACTTCCTGTTATCCGTTGATACTCCTCGGCATTGAGGTTATTTCCAAGAGATATTTTGCGGATAAGAAGAGCAACCCAGAAGTGGCAGTCTTATTCTTGCCGCACGGCTGCTGGCGTAGTTGCAAAGGCAACAACTACAATGTCACATTCAGGGTTGTCAAGCCCAGACGACCGCGTCAGGAACAGCGGGAGCGTAACATCGCTGTGATGATGTCTCCTTCGAAAATTTTGCGGATCGGGGCATGGTGTCATTATACGTCGTACAGTCTGATCTGCACGAACACACTCGTGCACTGCTGCCGGAGAGTTTTTCATCCGCATCTACTGCCGTGGTTTGTGCAGTGGATGCTGTTTAGGGTGGACCACGAGCTTCGTGGAAGTGGCAGTAATTTCCTCCTATGTATCTGTTGTTTGCAGTAAAGGGACGTTGCCGTGGTGTAACGGTGAGCAAAGTGGAACTTGCAATCTGGGGGGACCGTCAGTCCCAGGAACTAAAATGATCTGCAGGCCTCATTGACGTCAAACCCCGCAGCACCATTTGGCAAAATCACTCGGTGACCGTGCGTCCAGAACGCAGCTGCAGCATGGGTCAGCCCAAAATAAATACATTCGTGAAAGATGACTGCAAGATGACTGCAGGTAATTTAAATCGCGGCGGTGAGCCACGCTTTAGATCGTGAGAAGACCTGAGACATTGTTGCATACATGTCAACCCATTATCAGTGCCCTACCTTCTGCAATAGACCAATTCAGACCTTATTGGTCACCCCGTGCCCCTTATAAATATCAACGTCCATCCTACAAAGCCCCATCACCACAAGGGAGAAACACAAATAGTGTTCATATTCTTGGTTCTTTCGGAAGTCACGTTAAAGGGAAACAATAAAATGTTTCCCTTCAACGTGACTTTACCGAAAGAACCAAGAATATGAATCACTGCAGTCACGAAAGCTTTAAATCAAAACAAAGTGTTATTAAGCAAAAACTGTTATGTATTAATTTTGATTATTGGTGTCACTGATGATACTCATCATGCTTACTGTCTGTGCTCTTGCATGCTGATGCTTGCTTGATATGTGGATGCACACAATCAGGTTGATTGTTGTTCCCCGTATTGAAACGGCTGTACGCCGCATGGATGTGAAAACTCCGTTTCCCTGTACAAGAATACGGGGTAAACCGTATGTTGTCGCAGCTGGTGAGGCCCCACTGAGCGAAGCTGTCCTGTCACAAAGCACGGACCAGAGGCCAAGACCAGAGGTCAAGACCTTCGGAACGCGGCGACAGTTACAGGGCCCTTCTGGGAGGGGATGTGTGACCCAACCGGATTATCCAATTGTTGACCATGTTCATGAAATGTAATAAAATCGAATGTGTTACGGTAATGTATACCGATGGCGTGACCAGCTTTTTCTGTCTTACAAGGAACATTCACGGAGTGCGACGCCATAATTTATGTGAAATGTCACGTGGGCCCTCAAATACTCTTAAACAAAACGTTGATTATAAACGTGGAGGGGAAAAACCGGAGGACCCGGAGAAAAATCTACGCGGCCACGGAAAGAACGTGGCCGTTATGGTCGGGACCGTGCCCAAACCTCCTGTATACCAGGCGAGGGAGTTAACATCTCACCACCGTGGTTTTGTTTGCAGAAGACGCCCATTCTGCAACAATATTGTGACTTGGGCCTGTGATCGATGAATGTACTGATGTTGAAATTATTTCGCACCATACGTAGCCAACCGTGCCAATCGAAGGTGCTGGGGGGGGGGGGGTTGGGAAGGCCAACGAACTAAACGCAAAAAGCAGTTCTAAAGAAATAAAAGCAGTTGTAAAGAAATGTATCTCGCTTTGGACGATGCATATTTTAAATTCTTGAACGGACGACGCCAAGAAACTGTGTGTGAGGCACTGGGAGCTTCAATGCAGAATCTTAATCGCGTGTAGAGGGTTTGACGGTAAATGAGTAGCGACGTAAATGGTGTCACTAGGGTGTTCGCGCAAGCTACTGTTACAGGAGTGCAACGGTGCGTCTGGAGCCTCTCGAGCACCAGAATAAGGACGGCATGTCAGCCAGTCCTAGGGGGCACAGTCCTGGTGATGGCCTGAGAGACAGGGCAAGGGGGTACGTGGTGGCCTGAGTGGGGTACGTGATGCTGGGTCGGGATCCTTCGGGAAAGGTCAGGAAGGGGGCGTGGCTGGAAGGGGGCGTGGCCGGAAGCGGAGCGAGGCCACGCCCAGGAGCATCAGGGGGCAGTCCTGAGCGTGTTGTGGGCTCGTCTGTGGAATCAAGCCTGGGCCCCGCGTCTCGTCGTCTTCGTCTCGAGTTAACTCGCTACTCGCACAGTGAGCCACATCACCGACAATAGAACCCGAGTTACGTTCAGTTTTACCTGCTAGGGAAGTTATTAGATGAAGGTGTTGCCTCCCAGTCCAGAGTGTGTGCCTCCGTGTAGAACACTCCCAACTGGGGTCAGCAGTGGTAAATAGGAAATAGGCTAGGTTAGCGATGTTAACTAGACGAAAAATACTTACGAAGACGTCTTCGATGGAGGAGGACGGCGAGGGGGGGGGTGGGACTCTCCAGACGGGCCCCGGGGCTTTGCAGCCACTGCATGGTGGCTTACAGCGGGTGGGAAGCTGCGTCCGCACGCAGCCGCCACCGGGGTGAGAGCGCAGCGCTGCTCAACGAGCTCCGAGCTGGAGGAGCCGGCCGAAACGAGTCGGTGGTGTGCCGGGGCCGCTGTTGCCGTGCGCGCGGGGAAACCCAAGAAACGCGGCCGGGCGGGACGGGGTTCCCGCCAAAATCCGAGTTTCCCGCCAAAATGGGCGCCTGCTGAGGGGGGAGCTTCACTCGTCCGCGGAGCGCTCCTGTCATCGGCGCTGAGCGTGGCCTCAAGTCGCAAGACGATTCCGCGCTGAATACAGCAAGACGCTCCGTGACGACGCCGTCGTCGTCTTCAACTCTGTCGTGTTCCGCTCCTCTGGGTCCACAGGCGAGTCGTGACACATCCCACACGCGGCCCTTGTAAACACGTCAGCCATCGTATTATTGGTTCTTTCGGTAAAGTCACCACGTAGAAGGGAAACAATTAAATAATAAAATATAAAACAATAACATTCTCACGACGTTTCGACTGCAACACAAGCAATCATCATCAGGTGTGAAAACCACAGCAAGATAATTTGAAAAAAGTGGCGGGTTTCTTTTAACGTTAGCACCACGGAGAGCGATTTGGCAGTTATTCAGATGGACGAGTCCATCTATGTTCGAAAAAGAGGAGGGGGGAGACGAAAATAATGGATGCGGTCTGAAAGCCACCGTAAGCGTGAACAATCAATTAAGACCCGAAATGGTTTATCAAATCCTTCCAATGATTGCTAAGCCAGAATCCATTTACTCGGTTGAAATTGTCTGTGTTTGTATATGTGGATAGCCTCATGAACGAATCTGTCATTGTAGCCAGATGGCTTGCAGAGAACCTGTCTTGAAGAAGTCAATGTCATGTGAGCCTACTGAATTATAACAATGATCTGCCACGGCCGAGGTGTTGGTCCTACCGTGTTCTAGGTCTGCTTTGTGTTCACGAATGCGGTCCGAGACATGTCGTTTGGTTCCTCCAATGTAACTACTACCACAGAGGCAACTTAGTTTGTAGACGCCAGGGTACTGGAGAATTTAGTTTTATATTTGTATTATTTTATTGTTTCCCTTCTACGTGACTTTACCGAATGAACCAAGAATATGAATCCCTACAGTCACGAAAACTTTAAATCAAAATGTAAATAGAATCGTTATAGCAAGACTAATTTGTATTAATTTTCATTATTAACTATTTGATTATTTAAATTTACTGAGGTCACCTTTTATCAATTCCATGAAGGAGCATTTTGCTTCTCCATGGGAGAATGGAGAGGCATACATTTTGTAAAAAAAAATGTGATTGTTATTAAACTTTTTGATTCTAATTATTCTACCAGGGCATTTCATTCTGTGGAATGAATGTGATTGTTATAATTGTACTCTCTATTGGCTTCGTTCTACTACAGTTTCAACTATTAGTTATAATTACTTTTAATATTGTATAATTATTAGATAATTTCAGTATAATATTCTAAACATCTGCAGTTTTAGTTAGACGTTTAATATTTTCAAGTGACTTTTATGCTAAATTTCAGCATTCCAACGCCTCCTTTTTAATACGTGTTTTCTCCTACAACATCAGAGTGCAGTGCCACTACAATGACGATAGTTTAAAGCGATTTGAAGCAAGTTTTTTTTCCCAAAATGGAAACATCGTTTGGGGGGGGGCAGAGCTTTGTGACGTCATATTTGAGGGGGTCAAAAAGCGGCCAAAATCACGTGACGTCATTTATGGACGGCCCCTCATTGTATATGGTGCATTATCAGAATTGTGTGTTTTTTTAAGTCGATGGTTGAGGACTGTATGGTTCACTGATCGGTATTGTTTATTTTGTGTGGACTGTATGGAGCATTGCTCGAGATGGTTAACGATGTGCGGACTGCATATACTGCATAGCTCAATCGTCGACTATTGGGGGGGGGGGCATTGTGTATGGTGCTTTGCTGTCGAGTTCGGGTGCCCTGAGCCCCGGGAAAATCCCGTGTTTGATGTTGAGGAGGATTTTGGAACGACAGGTTCGGTGTGGTTCGAACTTACTGCTTGTGTCCTGTCTGTTATTGGACCGATTTATTGGGGGGTTCCAAACGACAGGTCGGGTGTTGTTTCGAACTCACTGGTTGTATCCTGCCCGTTGTTGCACAGAAAACAAAGCTTTTTTCTTGTGCGAGAATGTTCCTTGTGTTCATAATGGATCGAGGGTGCGTTGGGCTGTTAATTGCCGCCGAATAGCGTTGCCCTCTCCGCTCGATTGTGTGCAGCCAGGGGCTGAGTTGCGAGTGATTGCTGTCCTCTCAGCTCGATTGTGTACAGCCGCACGCTGCAATGTGAGCCTGGTGAGAGACGGGTTATGTGCTCGTAGGGTGTGACATGTTGCGGGTGTTGGGGGGTGTACATTGTCTGGGGGTTGTGTTGGTCATGTATTCACGGGGAAAAAATGTTGGGTGCTCCTCCGTTGATGTACATATTGTCTGGACGACGGTTGCTGCTTGCTTTGTTGTTGTTGGGTTTTTGGAGGGTATAGTGATCAGCCGGGACGGCTATTTTAGAAAGGGGGGGGGGATGTAAATGGTGTCACTAGGGTGTTCGCGCCAGCTACTGTTCCAGGAGTGCAACGGTGCGTCTGGAGCCATGCGAGCACCAGAATAAGTACGGCATGTCAGCCAGTCCTAGGGAAGTTATTAGATAAAGGTGTTGCCTCCCAGTCCAGAGTGTGTGCATCCGTGTTGAACACTGCACAAATAGGTCGAGCCAATCCATCAGCCCTGGATCCTGTCGGCCTTCGGTGGTGAGCTACACTTGCTCCTCGGTTGGGTCTGGCACTAAGTGGGCATCTTGTGGGGCTGGTGGAATCTACTTCCACATTGTCTACATTGTGACTCTTGCACAGAGCGACAGAGGACAATGTACAGCTCTAGCGTCACTCAAACCACTGCTAGATGGTCATGGGGGGGGGGGGGTTGGGCCATACCTCACCACCCTGGTTAGTGTGGTTTGGTGAAGGGTGTGGGGTGCTCGGGACTGGTTCAACATTCAATTGGCCACGGGTGCTCACTGTGGCCAGGAATTCGAACGGGAATCACCACCGGATTTCACGGTTGCAATGTGCAACTGTTGCGCCCACCACTCCATCCCACACAGAACACAAATAGCGCGAGTAAAAACAATTGCCGGAACAAGAATATGTTGTGAAGAAAACATTTCAGGGAATGAAACGATGACATCACGTGGCACGATGTTGCCGACACGGCCGTGTCTGTGGGCACTTTGACCAAACGGCAATGTGGCACGTGGCACGCGAGTAGCCACAGAGGCAGCAAGCAGCCAGCGTAAATGTACGTGAATGTTGATGCTGTTACAACCAATGACAAATTTCATGCGTGGCTGATGCTTGGGCTTGGTGGTAACTTGTCAGCGTGCCCAGCTTCGCTTGCCCCAGCTTCACAGTGAAGTATCTCGTGGGTTAACCTTGAACATTAAATTCATTGTATTCAATCGCTCTTGGAGAGAAAACGTTGTCAAACTCCCACCCAAGCTCTGCGGTCCTCTATATATGTCAAGATGTTACCAGCCAATTAGTCATGGGACCCCCCTCGCCAGTATCAAAATATAAGAATAGGTTTTACCCTTTCAAGCAATAAAACAGGTGTACTAGCAGAGCATGTTTTTTATGCATGTTCACCACAAGTATGTGGTTAATGCAGACATGATTCCTTGCAAAAGGTTTCAGTGTGGTGTTTTTAAGATCTTTAACACAACTGTTTTATTGCCTGAAAGGGTAAAACCTATTCTTATACTGAGTGTTGATATGTTCGATTAAAATTGGAGCACCTGAAAAATACCCATTCACACGTGGGGGGAAAAACACTATCCCACGCAGATGGAACAGGTGGAGTTTAGTCCACACTTGCTGTACTGCCTTTTCCTGGCAAGCCAAGGTGTGGCACCTCAATGCCCAAGGGAACATTTGTGCAATCCACCAACCCTCGCCCTTGCATTGCAGGCCACGTGCGTAGAGCCACCACCGCCCGCCTGAAAATAGGTACGTGTACCTGATGACGTACAAAACCGTTGTATTTTTTTTGTATTCCAAAATCTGTCAATAATTGCAGTGGAAAATATTTTAAAGACCCTGGAGGGACGATGGACCTTGTCAAGTTTTGACCAGGGAGTTTCCCTCAATCTTCAGACAGAGTTTTGGTTCTCAAACCAACACCATCGGCACGTTGGACTTCTTTCGCACGGGACACAGCCAACCGTGCTAATCGGAGGTGCTTGAGGAAGCGATCGGAAGTGCGGGGAGGAATAAGTGGGGTAAGAATAAAGCAAATGCAGGCAAACAGAAGTGTACACACACATTCAACTCTTTATTGTTCACATTTGCAGCTCTGCCCACGGCTATTGTATATATGTCTTGGAATGCAAGGTAAAATTAAAATAGTACGCAAAACTGGGTAAATACTTCTCACCACAACGATTGATGACCACCAGGGCAGTGCCATGGAGGGGACGGTCAGCTGGTTGGAGGCAGCCGAGAGGGGAGGGAATGGATGAACGCACGGCTTTCAAGGCGAAACCCCAAGCGACAATGCGACGTGTGTCTTTGCGACAATCCCAGTCTTTGAGGCGGTGGCATCAACCGCACGACCGTGGATGCAACTCCTCGGCCCGCTCGCTCGATGACCAGGTACGCCGGGAGGAGGCATTCGCGTCGTCGGTTGCAATGTAGGTTGTGCACCGAGTGGCTCGATTTATAAAAGCTGTAAAAGCGATCGATATATCCTCGGCACCCGGTGAAACAAGTGATGCTGGAAGGCAGCGAGCCAGAAGAACGATGTCCTCGTTTTATTCAAGCAAACTCTCTTCTGGACTGGTTTTGCATTTTAAAGTTTGCCCACTTTCTAAACGAGTACATTTTGCAAGTGAGATAAAATTGGATTGCCCGAGAAAGACCCGAGGTTAATACCGGAATTATGCACACGCGCCGAGGACCCACATGCACGTGTTTCCATCTCCTGGCCACCTCGCAGCCCAGCAGACAGCACCCAACTGCCCCACCCCGAGTGTCTGACTACGCGCGTCCACCACGCCTACCGCCGATGCGACGTCGTACACGGCGGCAACAACCTGAAGCCTTGAAGCAGAGAAGATGCACTTGCGAGAGATGGGGGGGCATCCCCCGCCGCCAGTGGAAACATGGTAAATGAAAAGAAAATCGTCATCTGCGGAGCAACAAATGAACTCGAACGCACCCATGCAAGGATAAAGAGCTGATGTGTGGTCCAGATAATAAATAGGGAAATAAATATTTGCCCCAGAAAGCCTTCACAGGGAATATCTGACAGCAGTGGAGCTACCACAGATGTGGTTGTGGGCAATCCCAGACGTAGAGACGGATGAGCATTCCGGAACCATCCGTCATCCATGCTCACCGACCGCCAACCCCGGCTCCGCTTATATCCCTTGCCTCGGGATCCATGAGCAAGATTGAGGGAACTACGACAGCAGCACAAGATGTCCGAAGAGTCAAAGAAGTTGACAATTGTGCAGCCGAGGCCTTAGGATTTTGGTGCCAGCGAGGGGGAAAGGGGCGTACTTTGTGCCAAAAGCTGCGTTGCAACGATTGGGAGCTGGCAAGCCAAGTGTCCTCGCCTTCCCCTCCCATGGCCAATTGCGCCAGCACTCTTTGACAAACGCACGCTGCCATGGCAACCGGTGTTTTCCAAAGGAGGTTGGTAAATGTGGCTCGTGGGGAAGGGGAGGGCGCAAGGGGGTAAAGGGTTTTAAAATTCACTGCGCCAATGGGAATGTCTTGCTAGGAGAGTAAGCGTCCGCTTTGGTTTGGGAAATTCTCGGCGTTACGAGGAGAGAATTGAAAAGCGGCCGGGGGGGGGGCGGGCCCAAGAGGTTCACATGACCTTCAATAAAAACAGAGCTAGGCAAGGATTCACATTTTAAACAAATGCAATGCTACAATCGGCAGGACACTACTTGCACACAAAAATTTAGGTTGTAAAAAGAGCAGTAGACGGAAGTAGAAAATAAACTCAATACCATAAAAGCCATTGCTAATGCAGCCTGGTAGGAAATTAGTTTACTCTCAAAACTATTTTTTACTTTACCAGGTAAGGCCGACTCAGCAATATAGCTCGTCTTCAGAAGCGATCTGGCCACAATTGATAGCTCAATGAAGTGGCTTATCAAGTGGAAATTTATAGCAGCCAAATACTCTAAACGCATGTTTCTAAGTATGGGGGGGAAAACCGAAGGACCCAGAGAAAAATCCACGCAACCACAGGGAGAACATGCAAACTCCTAATATACAGGCTTCGTCAGCATCGGGACACGAACTCGCCTTCCTGTATACCAGGCGAGGGAGATAACATCTCGCCACCGTGGAGAGGAAGGCTGTCTCCTAGAACAGTCTGCGGGTGTCTAATATGAACTCAGTGACATCCTGGCTCGAAGACCGCTCTGTGAAACAACTTAAAACGAAGGCACAGCCGCTTTCTAAAGTTACTATGCGAGCGGCTTGTATAAGCAGCAGCCAGCATCACAAATAGAGAACTAAAATCACACGTTTAGCCTAGCAAAATAGCGAGGCTAAATGCCACGAGGTGGTATGGACAGCTCCCCGCAGAGCCAGCCACCGTCGTCTTCCCAGCGTCGATGTTAACATGCACCGAGTACTCCCGGGTCAGGCCAGGTACTCACCGGGAAGACCCAGGTTAGGGTTAACTACCAACTGCCAATGGGGTTGTGCATCAGGCCTGGTATCGAAATCCCTGGTCATTGGTATTGTACAGCATTGCGCAAAACCACTCCAACCACCACTCCTCACAATCTGAGGACACACACGCGCACATACACGAAACCTGGGATTGAACAAAAGAACACGCGATTATTTAAGCAACGTCAATGGGCAACACAAACACAATTCCGCCCCCCCCCACCTCTCTCCAGGGTGAACTGGAACGTACCGTGTGTGCGCCTTTTTCTTCCTCCCACCCCAAAAGGCTGATAAAGCGGAACACTTAAAGAGCAGGGCCTGGTACTTGCCAAGTCAAACCTTCAGACACCATCGACAGACCCCACAAGTTACGAAGTGCAATGCGCTGAGCGAACACACAGACGTTCTTGCACTTTTAGCGTCAAGTTGCTTCAGACAGAATAACCTAATGATCGTAAAAATAACGTGACAAATATAATTAAATGTGCAATCGGTAACAACAAAATATCTAAGACAAAGCAACAGAACAGTTCTCTTTAATAAATAACTAGCCTTATTTTTCCTTCTGTTTATCACATATTAAGGGTACGTTATAAAATTAAGCATTAGTTTATCATTATATTGTTGGGTCATATATGATGATGCGGTCACAGGGGTAATTTTAATCGGAAATTAAAATATAACTGGTACAATCAACTTGTATAGAACCACATCATCTCTACCAAGCAGACACATTCCACACAGGCGTGCTTAAATACTAAAGTCTCATCTGGACTGGGCCTGATTGCTACAGCTCTCCCCAATTTCACACACTCGGTGGGCCCTAAGTACAGTATTGAAGGGGAAAAAAATATTACTTTCAAAAGTTTAAATTTTGGCAGCAAGATCTAACACAGCTGGTGTACGCATCACAATCACTGCATTTCTGCACCTCCGATGGGCACGATTCGCTACATAACGGTGTGAAAGAAGTTCAACATCCATGCATACGTTTCAAATTAGTTACTTTGCTCCACCAATTGAAATTTGTTTGAATAAAACCACCAATGACCATATCGCCCAAAATGCGCGCAATCTCGTTAGATCTCAGAAGCTATGCAGGGTTGAGCTTGAACAGTGCATGGATGGGTGACCACCGTGCACGGAACAGCTGCTGCAAGGCTGTCGGGGACAATTCAGCAAAATTCATCATTGCGATCTGCTCACGTTTTCAACGTCGATGTTCCCCATTTTGGGCAGAGACTTAGAGGGGGACAGAAACCCTCCACTTTTTGTTTGCTCAATGCCATCCACACGGGGATTGAGCAGGGAGGCGTTCTGCGGCGTGCGGGCTGGCGTGGCGCCTCCTGCTCCGGCGTTGCCGGGAAACGAGATCTACCCGGAAGGGTGACATTTGGATGAAGTTTTGCCATCGCACGACCCAACCTCGCGTTCCCCCTTCGTGAAGCCGTCCAGTCATCTGAACCAGCCGCGTGATGCGGAAGGGGGTTAAGAACACAACGCGGGACGTCTGTGGTCCCCAATGCTTTCTTTTTTAGCCGGCCTGTTCCCTCCTTAAGCTTTAGTGCTCATTGCACACAAAGTGCTTTTGCCACAAATGCATCGCAATACTTTGCTGATCTCGTCAAGGAGCATGAACAATCGAGCAAACTCCGGCCAATCCTCGCCGCGGCTTTGCGCTCACGATCAAACAAAGACGGCCACTACATCGTGCGCTTTCAGATGCGCGTCTGGAACTCTTCCTTCTGTTGTTAGGATTACTCCAGTCTAAATCAGGATTCTGATTAGGAAGAAGCTGGAGCTTTGCGCTTTTAAATTTAGATTGGAAACTCGTTTCTTTTTTGTGTTTAGTTTGTTGTCCTTCCTCCACACCTCCGACTCGCACGTTTGGCTACGTACGGTGAAAAAGAAGTTCAACGTGCATACGTACATAGAATTCAACATATCCCACCTCACCTGTTTACCAACCCGTCCTAATATAAAAAAATAAACGCAGATCACTCGGCAATCCTTGATTTCTTCATGTCAAACGCTCCAGAAAAGTTTGTAAAAGTTGATGTCCTG
Organism: Petromyzon marinus; assembly: GCF_048934315.1. Lineage (NCBI taxonomy): Eukaryota > Metazoa > Chordata > Hyperoartia > Petromyzontiformes > Petromyzontidae > Petromyzon > Petromyzon marinus. The sequence goes on along the minus strand of NC_133710.1, from coordinate 1,561,604 downwards.
GGAAATCATCTGTGCGACCACTCAATGATACGTAGCATTCAACACAGGACACCGCTTACATCTCCACACAAGAGGACATTTAAATGCTCTTTGAAATAATTGGACCATCAGGCCTTCATCCACGACATCGCCAATTGTGACCGACCTTACGTCCGGACACCGCTCGGTCATTCTTCTGAAAGACCTTCCTCTCTGTGGTTGACAAACACACGCTCCTTGAGCAAGTCGAGAGCCAGGGGGTACAGAAAACTCCCCTGGCTCAAGCCACAAACTGCCCAGCTCATCCACTCCAGAAACACAGCTTGGAAACTCGCCAAGCCAACGGGTTGTTTGGACTCAAACTGGACCAAGTGTTAAGAGTCCTAAGCCTTCGCGGTACTCGATACCCTGGACTTGGTCGTCGTCGTGCCATCCTATCCCACGATGTGTCTAAAGAGTATGACGCTGTGGATCAGCGCTGTCATGTTGGAAAGGCATAGATGCATACGTTTCTCAAATTCGGCAATCAACTGTATTTGCAACTACTTAAACGATTGATTTCAAATTGTCTCTGTTAATAACACATCATCGGACAGGTTCCCCATTACTAAGACTGTGCTTGGCCCTATCCTGTTTTAAACGGGATTATCTGTGTAACCTTATACCCGCACTGACCGGTGTGGTGAAGTACGGTCAAATTACCAACATGGTGGTGGGAGGCCCTCATCCATCAGCGGACCAACTTGCCAATTGGGCTGTACTTGTACATTCATATTAAGAGTTTGTAAAATCAATTGTATGTGCGGAAAAAAATATACCTCTGTGGAAAAATAAGTATCCTGGTCAAGACGAGCGAAAATAATTGCGTTTTTAAATAAATACATTTAGAATGCAGCAAATGTTAAATAAAAATGTGTTACTGGTTTAAATTGAGATGGCTGGGTGGCTCAAGGGGCTCGAACACTGAGCCAGACGGGCTGGGATCACAGGGTCCAATGTCGGACGCTACATTTGTTTCGTCAGTTAATTTGCATATTCTGTTGAGGCTTTTTGCGACCAACATCAAGATTCACAATTGATTTCTGGGTCGGATGGTGCGAGTAAAATGTGCGTCGTCCACCTGACACAGCCAATTGATAAAGTTGTCACGCCAACAAAACGTATTAATTTATTACTGCTTCGGCAATCCACAACATTTAACAATTGCACTGAAGCACTAGTAAAATGGCATGTTTGTTCATGTGACACCATTGTTAATTGTCTGTGCTCAGCTGAAGGATGTGCCCCAAAAATCAACCATAAATCACTGCATAACTCAGCTCTAGGTATATAAAAAAATTTCAGCGTCAATTTACATGCAGTGCTCTTTGTGGGACACGTGAAATGCAGCACCACTCAGTGCGGGTAGCAGAGGCCTCTCGTAGCGAATTTAGAAGCGGGTGTTTGCGAGGTCGTCTCATCTCTTGAGAGGATGCAAATACAATTGATATAGAACTCGGAAGGGAAACAAAAAGTATGGTTTAAAAGAAACAGGACATTTTCTCCTACTTCTAATTGGAAACTCAGTGATGTACTTGTTCACTCAATTGCCAAAATCCTACAGGATGTTTTGTTACGATTATATACTATTTTTTTTTACAGAAAAACAATATTATTTTTACACGTGGATAATTAATGTGTTTCAAATGAAATCACCCGATGCACAGATGACCAGACTAAAGTGAGCGTGCCTGTGAAATTTTAACCGAGCCCATGTCAATGTGCGTTCATTCGCGCATGCATGAGGAGGACGTATCAGCTGGCGTGGCCGTCAGGGGAGGCTACGGGGCTGCAGGTAAATAAACGGATCAGTGGTCGCACTTCACAGTTCCTATGTACACCAGCGGAACCATTCCAGCATGAGGGCAACTCCCCGCTAAGAAAAGGCTCCTTTGTAAACTCAACGCATGTACAACCGCACCACCACAAAAATAGAAATGAAACTGTCTTGCAGGGAAAAAAAATCACAAAACACTTGCGCACGGCTATTCGAACACCACGCCAAACAATGGCTTTGAAAATTGTAAAAAAAAACTAAGTGTCTCCCGGCTCAAACCGAGCAATGGGGCAGCACTGGTGGCACTGAACCAGTGGTGGAAATTCTACATTCACATGGTGGAGATAAGGAATTTGTGGGCTCAAATCCCAGTCAGGGGTTGCCCATCAACTGCATGGGGTCATTAAAATGAGTACCACGGCTGAAGTACACACTACTTCAAAAACTACTCTACTACCAATCTTTAAATCACCTTATAAATAAGTGACACTCTCCACCCTCATTGGTGCGTACATTTATCTAACTGTACAACAATTTTACGTGTGTTAGTCACGCAGATGACATCATTTCAAAATTACCTGGCTTCGCCAACAATGATTACCATCACTTTGCAGGAAGTTAACAGTGGTCATCGTTTCAAATTAATGGCCCAACGCCATGGACAAGCCGGAAGTTCCACAACAGACTCGGGACCTCTCATGGGGGCGGTCACCCCATGCTCATTTGAGCAGGACCACACACCGCAAATGCTTCGGGAGCTCTCAATTGCCACGACGTTCGCAGTCCGGATCGCTAACCGCTTGCCTCGTGTGGTATTTTTTTTCTTTCAAGAAGTCAGTTTGAGTTCTGCTCCAGCAGCTGCCCCCCCCACCCCACCTTCTTAGCCTCAAGCGTTGGACAGCGCCAACTTCAAACTAAATAAATGGGAGGGTGGCTCTCGTACGTACATGTGGCAACAAAAACCAGGGGCGTGCCATACTACAACAAAAATCCGCCACCTATAAACCCTCAGTACTGTGCAGCTTATGCATTTTAGAGGCACCAAATGATGTTTCTATATAGATTAAATTACGAGTAATTACGGCAGGAGATTCCAATTAAAAATATCGAACTTAAGGGGTGGTGGCTATGTAATAAAGACAGCGGTAAGATTTAAGTTAGAATGAAGGACACATTCACCACGGACTCCTGCATGCAGTGTGCAATGTGCGTATGATCGCTTTGCATCGAGGGAGTTTAACTTAGAAAAGTGGCGATACAGAGCAAGGAAGATGCATGCAATGCCACGTGATATTTGCTTGACAATAACACGTCGTGCAGTGATACCCACAGTGATATTTTTTGTTTACAGTTGTGGGTTACAAGGTTTTAGAATTGGTGTCATGCTTAGCCAGGCGATTGCAAAGTTCCAACGATCGGTGTTAAAGTGGCCATCCGGGCACTATCACTGTGACAATCGAGATGCTGACTACATTTGATACATTATATATTGCCTCGGTGTGATATTCACTCTACGGAGTGAAGGTTCTCCAAAATCCGGAGAAATGTTGGGATTGTGGTCTGGGGTATGGAGACAGCAGATTTATTTACTTTAATTTATTTCATCTGCGATTTTTTTATTTTTCCATGCATTTTTTTCTCCTAATTTATCTATTCAATTTTTTTATCTTGCAAAGTAGTGGGGTTTTACTTTTGTATTTTTTGTATGGAGCTGGATATAATTGATGTGCAATGTTACGGAATGCAATTGCATGAATGACGCTCTATAAAATGAAATTATTGTTAAACCATTTCAAACTTTTCACTTCAATCCTCTTTGCACACTGATGATCAACAAATCAAAAATATTTTCTCAGTTTGCCAATGGTAACAGACATGGCAGGCATTAGTTTTGAGAACAAGATATTTGGGTAAGTAGTCGTGCTGATTAACACAATGAAGTCTAATCTTCATTGTATTAAGCGTGTAATACAGTAATTGCACCAATGTTAGGGCAGACCATAGTCAAACATGAATTAAATAGTGTCGATAAATTAACTTTCAATATCTTGTTCCCAATTCATTGTGCCACACCCCTACGAAAATTTTACATAATCTGGTGACTACAGAACTCTGAGAAGTTCACAGCACTGATCACAAGAATTGCAAACGTAACCTCGTCATTAATTTCAGCCGATTTTGTATGTATATTTACAAAACAGCTCACAAAGCCCAACCGTAGCTAATTCGGCTAGGAAAAATACTGTTTCAACAGCCAGCAAAAGGCCCTTTAAACGCAAACTTAACGGCAGCAGCAGCGACAAAAAAACACTTCACGGGTAACGGCATGAATCTAAACGCAATATTCACTACAGCACCCTCCTACATGAAGGAATAAAATACATTACGACTCAAAAATGCAAATCGAAACTAAACAAACAACGACAATAAACTAAACAGCGTTTGAACGAATGTAAAATAATACACTTTGCAGGCTACTGATCAACGCATGTTGTGTATTGTGAAAGGATCGCAATGATAATCGGCCCTGGTAAGCCTTACGGAAACTGACAGCCTGGGTAACACTGCAACCAAGGGGTGAATCCTTCCAATTGCACAACGTTTTTTTTCCAGTTAAAAGTTTAAGACAGCAAAGGCAGCCCCACGCACGCACGCGCACACCGCACATCGCAGAGCAGCACGCAGCTCAAACTGGACACATCACAAGGGAGGCTGTGACTGGGAGGCTGTGACTGGAAGACTGCGTTACTCGAAATTTAGAAATAAAAGTACCCCCGCCCCTCTCTAGGCCGTATCCTAAACGAGGCGAATGACTTCGCCGAAGCAGTTCGTCATGGTTATCGGCGGCAGTGTGACCTGGGCAGGCGGGCGAGCGAGCGGGTGGGCAGGCGTGCGTGCCGAGAAGGTGGGCGGGCAGGCCAAGGTGGCCGTGGCGACCGAGGTCCGAGAGGAGCCACCCTCCTCACGGGGACCTCAGCGTCTGCTTCACCTCGTCCATGACGAAGGAAAGCAGCGAGGAGTCGCTGCTCTTGCCGTCCATAGATATCGTCCGCTCATCCTGCCATTGACGGACGTCACGGGAAGAGGTACAAAGGGAGACACGAAGAGGATGCGGCGATACTGGCGAGACGACGGTAGCACGCGGAACATCCCGAGCAGGGCAGTTTCGATCAAAGTTGAGTGAGATTGCTCAGCGAGCGGCTGTACGGTGACCTTACCAGCAGCTTGAGCAGCAGACAGACGGGGTGCTCTTGGATGGAGCGGCTGTAGAGGGAGGCGCACGAGCCAATGTGCTCCACCACTGCGTGGAGACACGTGTTTGTGGGATACGGTGGGAACAAGCAGCGATCATCAACAGGTCCGGGCAGCAAAGGGAGGGTATGCATTTTTAGCGTGTGTGTATACATGCGTCGGCACGTGTACATGAATGTGAGTGTACGTATGCGTGTGTTTGTGTCCAGCACATATCCTGGCACAAGCACCGTGGTGACATAACCACCACTTAGTGGCGAATGGCGGTTGTTGATGATGTGTCCAGCGTTAAAGGAGTACGTGGTGCGGTGTGCACACACAAGCACTGGGGAGACTAAGATGGCCAGGAGTGGTAGTGGCCACCCACCCCCTTGTGTGAAGTGCCGTCCTTCATAGGTGCTACCCGCTGACAACACTTGTTATAATGTCGCACTCGTTACACAAAAAGCGCTTGCCACAAATTAACCACAATACCTTGCTGATCTTGTCAAGGAGCAGAAACCACCATCACTCAAACTCCGGTCATCCTCGCAGCGGCTTTTGGCTAACCATCAAACAAAGATGGTCACGCATCGCGCGCTTTCAGATGCGCTTCTGCGGCGGTCTGGGACAATATTCCTCCCGATATGAGGAAGCCACTTGAGCTATGCATTTTTAAATCCTCAACATTGGAAACTCATTTCTTTAGAACTGTTTTTTTATGTTCAGTTTGTTGTCCTTCCCCAGCACCTCCGATTAGCTACGTACGTTCAACACACATACATCAGCCTGTTAAGGCTACACGCGGGCGATCTTTGTTGTTGTGCATGCGTACCAGAGAAGTGGTGGTGGAAGCAGATCTTGGCGAGCAGCACGGGGAAGGGCAGCTCCACATCGCTCACCTTCACAGAGCTTGCAGCCAGCTCTCCCTCGCCTATCAGCTCCGCAAACATGTCACTGGGACCACACACACACACACAGATATAAGTGAAATTGACTTCTTCTTTCGTATGACTGCTGATGAGGATGCAGAGCAACAACTACAACTTCACTTTCAGGTGGTCAAGCCAGACAACCGCGTCAGCAGCAGTAGCGGAGTGTATCATCGCTGTGATGATGTCTCCTTCGTATTTGTGGATCGGGGCATTGCGTCGTTATAAACGTTGTACTGTCTTGGTCTGGATGACCACAGCCGCACACACTGGAGAGTTTTTCATTTTATATTTGTGCATCAGGCATCCGCACCTACTGTTATGGTTTGTGCAGCGGATGCAATCTAAGGTGGGCTAACTTATGGATGTGTAGGCCAAAGCAACCGCACAGCTTAATAAGCAAACTGGTCAGCACTTCGGCTATATCGTAGCGAGATGCATGGAGATGCAGGTCTGGTGGGTGAACTCCAGCTTGGCTCGAGTGAGCACAGCAACACGTGTGCTTTCATCCTCGTGCATCCCTCCTCTGCCTCGTATGGCTCTTCCATCGCTTCTGTACAGACCTCTCCCATATCTCCCTGCTAATAACAATATCATTAGCATTGACGATTTACACATTTATCTTGATTGGTGATCGACTTGCTTTGCATGACAAGGCAGCTGCCACAATGAAGCTATTGCAATGAGAAGTAGGAACGTACCCCTCAGACCCGAATCTCACCTGAAACAGGGACTGGCGAGTAAGTAGGAGGTACACGTGAACTGCAGCGTAAAGTCCAACTTCTCATGAGACAAGATCTCATTCGACTGTGGGAGTAAAATACAACACGAGTGGATTACGCAAAAGCTCATTACGGACATGTCACTTTGTGGGCACAAGTTGGCCTATGTAAAAGCTGGAATAGCATATATGTTCACGGCTTATCTGTGCGGCATAGAGTGCTATCACCTTCTATGCCTGCACGCTTTTAGTCCAGGTACTCACTTAAATATATTCCACAAGGAGTTGACGGATCATCACAATGTATTACCCTCCTGAAAGTGATTCTTGGCACCCAGTAGAGGCATTTTTGGGTATAAATTAAAGCCTGACCTTCAGATGAAAGGATAACAGAAGTGCATCATTGCACTTGGCAATGGTGGCCTTTCAAACCTTTTTAATAAAAAAAAATATCTTCATCAGCTAAAGTGTTGAATGATACAAGTGTGATTGTGTTACCGTTATTTAAAATGAACATGCCTGGGTTACAGCTCATGTATACATCAGTATCACGAATCATTCCTGCCATTATCATAACCATCATTCCTTCAGGGTGGATAAAATACGGTTTAGCTGGTGTTATTACTCACTGCTAGTGATAGAAAATTGTCTCAATAAATAAGTCTGATCCCTGCCATGGTATTATTGGGGTGCCACGGTGGCGAGATGTCAACTACCTCGGATGTTATAGAGGTCGTGGGTTCGATCCCGACTCTAGACGCCTGAATATATTTGGAGTTTGCATGTTCTTTCCGTGATTGGATATTAACCCTCCACATTTAGAATCAACATGCGTTTTAAAAGTATTTGGCCGCTATAATTGTCCACACAATAAGCCTCTTGGTTGAGCTATCATTTGTGACCATGTCGCTTCTGAAAATGAGCTATGTAAGCTCAGTGGGCCTTACCGGATAAACATGAAAAAAATTGTTGAAATAGTTTTCCTTGAACCACATTAAAGTTTCCCACACTGACCGCGGCCCAGCAATGGAGCCGCACTCACCATGACCATGTACGTGAGCGTCCCCTTGAGCTTCTGCGGATTGACGATGCTCTCGACGGTGAAGGCGAAGTGGGTCTCGTTGGACACGCCTGCGCGGACCGACACGGTAATGCGACGTGAGCCAAAACCCGCTGCTCTCGCCGGCAGCTGCACGCGCACCGGGCACGCCACGAATCGTTCGTTCAATCGGCGATAATAATCGATTCTTCCCGCTCTGTAACGCGTGTACCGAATCACGCGTGTAGGAATCTATTATTTTTCATGTGGAACATTTACGGTTGGCTACGTGCACGCACCTTCGATCAGCACGGTTGGCTACATACGGTGCGAAAGAAATTCAACATATACACGCACATACATGGAACCTTTATGCGCATGATATCGACAAGCTAATGGAATGAACAACACAAAACATAAGAGATAATAGGAACATCGCAGTTTAATTAAAACAATTTTTTTAAATTGAATCATGACCCCAAAACATGACAACAAATCAAATATGCAACACTGTGCTGCCACTGTCTGCAGTGGCTAGCAAATTTGAACTATCTCGCCTGGTATGCAGGAGGTCATGGGTTCGATCCCAAGCCCGACGAGGCCTCTATTTGGCGTGTGCATGTCTCTCCCCGTGGTATTGTGAATTTTTCTCCGGGTCCTCTGGTTTTTCCCTCTACATTTAGAAACGTGCGTTTAGAGTATTTGGCTGCTACAGTGAGGGAAAAAAGTATTTGATCCCCTGCTGATTTTGTACGTTTGCCCACTGACAAACAAAGAAATGATCAGTCTATAATTTTAATGGTAGGTTCATTTGAACAGTGAGAGACAGAATAACGACAAAAAATACAGAAAAACGCATGTCAAAAATGTTATAAATTGATTTGCATTTTAATGAGGGAAATAAGTATTTGACCCCTTCTCAATCAGAAAGATTTCTGGCTCCCAGGTGTCTTTTATACAGGTAACGAGCTGAGATTAGGAGCACTCTTAAAGGGAGTGCTCCTAATCTCGGCTTGTTACCTGTATAAAAGACACCTGTCCACAGAAGCAATCAATCAATCAGATTCCAAACTCTCCACCATGGCCAAGACCAAAGAGCTCTCCAAGGATGTCAGGGACAAGATTGTAGACCTACACAAGGCTGGAATGGGCTACAAGACCATTGCCAAGCAATTCTAGATTTGAAGCTTTCGTGACTGCAAGGATCCATACTCTTTGGTTCTATTCGGTAAAGTCACGTAGGTAAAAAATAAAACGACAAAAAACACGACGTTTCGGCCACAACACAAGCGGCCTTCATCAGGTGAAGGGACCAGCCTGTCTCGAAGACTGCGCTGGAGTGAAAACAGGTCGACCCCCTCCCTACCGTTGATCATGCTAAGTCCGCCTATTAAAATGCAAATTTTCAAGTATTGGTATCCCCAAACTTTCGCAGTTTAAAATCCCATTTTCACACCACCAGCATGTGGACGCTGCCGTGTCACCTCGCCAGCCTGCACAGGTCGACACCCTCCCTACCTTTCATCATGCTAAGTCCGCCTATTAAAATGCAAATTTTTCAAATATTGGTACCCCAAACTTTCGCAGCTTAAAATCCCCTTTTCACACCACCAGCATGTGGATGCTGCCGTGCCACCTCGCCAGCCTGCACAGGTCGACCCCCTCCATACCTTTCATCATGCTAAGTCCGCCTATTAAAATGCAAATTTTTAATGCTAATTCCTTTGTCAAGGCACCTTAATCCCTCTTACACTGCTTAAAGGCTGTGGTCTGAGCTTGGCACTGTTTCACTCCAGCGCGGTCTTCGAGACAGTCTAGTCCCTTCACCTGATGAAGGCCGATTGTGTTGTGGCCGAAACGTCGTGTTTTTTGTTGTTTTATTTTTTACCTACGTGACTTTACCGAATAGAACCAAAGAGTACATTGCCAAGCTGCTTGGTGAGAAGGTGACAACAGTTGGTGCGATTATTCGCAAATGGAAGAAACACAAAAGAACTGGCAATCTCCCTCGACCTGGGGCTCCATGCAAGATCTCACCTCGTGGAGTTGCAATGATCATGAGAACGGTGAGGAATCAGCCCAGAACTACACGGGAGGATCTTGTCAATGATCTCAAGGCAGCTTGGACCATAGTCACCAAGAAAACAATTGGTAACACACTACGCTGTGAAGGACTGAAATACTGCAGCGCCCGCAAGGTCCCCCTGCTCAAGAAAGCACATATACATGCCCGTCTGAAGTTTGCCAATGAACATCTGAATGATTCAGAGGACAACTGGGTGAAAGTGTTGTGGTCAGATGAGACCAAAATGGAGCTCTTTGGCATCAACTCAACTCGCCGTGTTTGGAGGAGGAGGAATGCTGCCTATTACCAAGAACACCATCCCCACCGTCAAACATGGAGGTGGAAACATTATGCTTTGGGGATGTTTTTCTGCTAAGGGGACAGGACAACTTCATCGCATCAAAGGGACGATGGACGGGGCCATGTACCGTCAAATCTTGAGTGAGAACCTCCTTCCCTCAGCCAGGGCATTGAAAATGGGTCGTGAATGGGTATTCCAGCATGACAATGACCCAAAACACATGGCCAAGGCAACAAAGGAGTGGCTCAAGAAGAAGCACATTAAGGTCCTGGAGTGGCCTAGCCAGTCTCCAGACCTTAATCCCATAGAAAATCTGTGGAGGAAGCTGAAGGTTCGAGTTGCAAAACGTCAGCCTTGAAACCTTAATGACTTGGAGAAGATCTGCAAAGAGGAGTGGGACAAAATCCCTCCTGAGATGTGTGCAAACCTGGTGGCCAACTACAAGAAACGTCCGACCTCTGATTGCCAACAAGGGTTTTGCCACCAAGTACTAAGTCATGTTTTGCAGAGGGGTCAAATACTTATTTCCCTCATTAAAATGCAAATCAATTTATAACATTTTTGACATGCGTTTTTCTGTATTTTTTTGTTATTCTGTCTCTCACTGTTCAAATAAACCTACCATTAAAATTATAGACTGATCATTTCTTTGTCAGTGGGCAAACGTACAAAATCAGCAAGGGATCAAATACTTTTTTTCCCTCACTGTATGTGATGCGTTATTTTGTACAGCCTCATTCGTTGGAAGCTGCATCGCACAGCGCGGTGGAATTTGTAACGAGCACATTTTTCGAACGGAGGCGTGGGAAATCGCAGGCAGGATTGGAAGGCAGCCAGAACCGGTTACAACAAGTGCCCAAGCATCGTAACTGATTAGTTTGCGGATAATGTTCGACATTTGGCAGATTTCAACCACGGTATTGCCACACAATGGCCTACTCTCACGAAAGACGTCCACGGGATATTTAACATCCATTGTGAAGCGGAGATTATGGTTAAAATACCCGCAGGAATAACCAGGGAGGCCACCGGATTTGACCCCTGAACCTCTGCAACGAGCTAAGCCAGGAGTCGGCAACCAAAGTAACAAGTAGAGACATTTTTTTCGAATTCGGTAACAAAACTCAATATTTAAGAGCCACAGCGCACGTGAATACGAGCCGGTGGTCCCTTAATAAATAACGTCAAGAAGCAGTCCTTAAAGAGCCGCATAAGACTCCGGACCTGCAGGTTGCCGACCCCTTGCGCTATGCCAGGCCAACGCTTCGGGTGACATGGCCGCATTCCTGCCGAGCGGCAATCCGTAGTACCAGGAGGCAGCTGGAAGGGCACGGCAATGCCGTCGTGGCTGGAGGCGCTTGCCGGACGGACCAGCCGCATGTTGATGGAGTCCAGGACGTTGAACTCCATGGCCTTGAGTTGTGCGCTGCAGCGGTTCTCGAGCAGCATGGGCACCAGCACTTGCCCGCTCTCCGTCGGGTTCCCGCGAATGTCGTACGTCTGCAAATGCAGGGGAGCAGAATGTGGAAAGGTGAGGTGAAAAACGCGACGTCGTGCGGTGTAACTGGACAGAGCTAGCTCAAGAGGGCTCGGGATACTGGGATGCATTATGTAAATGCACCAAGATGTAAATGCTGAACGAGCTTTGGATGTTACTTAAATTATATTACTGGTGTGGGTATGGAACACCAGGATGCATAAATGACACTGCATGTTGCTTAAATAATTTACTTCATGGGGATGCATGCAGAGGACAAAGAAATGCAAACGCTTTGTGTGACACATTTCTTAAACAAGCTAAGTGCTGGCACACACACAACCCAAGGATCTGTCTCGCAATTAAACAGTGCAGAATCTTTCCCTACCCAAGCCCAAAAAATACTTTCAAGTGCCTCTGGCAGCAAGTGCTTACAATTACAAACACCGTGATGCTAGACGAAAAATATTCTCCTATAGTAATTGATGTGTGGCTAAGATACTTGCAGTGACTTTTTCTCCGGGTCCTCTGGTTTTTCCCTCCACATTGAGAAACGTGTGTTTAGAGTATTTGGCTGCTATAAATTTCCACGTGATAAGCCACTTTTTGTTGAGCTATCATTTGTGGCCAAGTCACTGCTGAAAAAGAGCTACATAGCTCAGTGGGCCTTACCTGGTAAAATTAAAAGTTAATAGTTTTAAATAGTTTAACATGTAGGCTTTCGCGACCAATATTAGTCATAATAAAGGTTTTTGGGTAAGATGGCATTATTTATAAATATTGAGTTAAATGATGACGTCACCCTGCTGCTCTATTTAAGACCGGGAGCAAGTGAGGGCTTTACCATTCTGGCGAATTGCCCGATGATGCTGGATGTAATTACCAGCTAAACGTCGTACTCAAACTGTAAATGTTGTGGATTCACTCTTCAACACACCGGTGGGCTAAAGTAGTGAACTATGTCTTTTGTCAACGTGACACTTTTTTGCTGATTGGCCGTGTCGGGTGGTGGAGGGTTATGACACATTTATAAATAACGCAATCTAACCCAATAACCTTTATCATGAGTTTTAAATAGTTTTATAGTTTAATTGACTTAAAGCTTTCGTGACTGCAGGAATTCATATTCTTTGGGTCTTTCGGTAAAGACCCAAAGAATATCGTTTTATAGTTTAACACCATATATGTATTGATAAGTCTCAAGACTCTTTCAGAAGGACCATAAATAGGAGGAAGTTAAGCCAGTTCCATTGTATACGAGTGTATTGCGTATATGGCACGGCCGACTCTAAGAACCCATCTGGCTGCACTGCACAGTGGGAGTGTCCTATATATGCGTTGTAACCGACATAATCCTAGCTGCAGAAACACCAGACGTACAGGAGTGCACCGCCACACAACAGTTTTGCGCTTTGATAAAGCTGTCATCACTTACGATTTTGAGATGCTCATTTTCTGCGAGCAGCTTATAGTTGGACATGACCTAGAAAATACCGGACAGCAGTCGGGCACATTACTTTACATATGTATACCGGTAACAACGTCGACATTTACAACAACAATATAAAGCTTTGCAGGGTTTTGGGATGTTTTTCAGAAATATTTGGTTCCGGTGTTGAAAGGAACTGGTATCTCAAGGATATTTACCCAAGAAATGTTTCAAAGCAAATATTGGGTAGCAATGATTCACGAATTTATAATTTGGTCAATCGGGCTGCTTTGCCCATGCTCTAAAGAATTACCTCACATGTTGACGCATATTGATTTCTGTTTAATGTCAGAATTCACTGGAAATGTTAAAGTTGTATTTATTTATTATTGTACAGCACTGCTAATGCATTTATAAACCTATTTTCAAGGCAGTCACAGCAAAATAAACTATAAGCTTATACAGTATTTTATACGTTAAAATAGAGGCTGTGTATTCATACATTTAAACCGCTGATTAGTGCCCTACCTTATTACAGACAAATTCAAACCTTATGTTACCCCGTGCCCTTATAAATCTCAACGTTCATCTTACAAAGTCCCATCACAAAGGAGATACACAAAAACAAATAAACAAATAAATCGCACGTATTGAAACAGTTGCTTCCTAATAACAAAAGCCACTGCCCTAATCGTGATATTAATTCATGCATTAGCATCAAACTCACCCCGCTACACCACCAAATGCAGCGTGAATGTTGTGTGCAACTGCCTCCACGAGGCATGATGCAACGGCAGATCGCAAGCGGAGTGCAGGGTCACGCGTTGCTGGGCTAAATATAATACAATTGGTGGGATTTACAGAAGTGAATTATCAAGTGTTTACAAAGTGTATGTACATGTGCAGTGTCGACATACCGTGTACATCAATACACTTCAGGTGTCAATATACTGTGCTTTAGTATTGTTTTAATGTTGTACTGTAGCCAGTTTTGGTAACAACTGAACCATATTGACCGAGAGCTGACCGCGTGACTACGTGTTATGCCACACGCTGCGTGCTCCTGCACGCAACCGTCTGGTGCAGCCGTCACACCAGCCGGCACAGTGACCGCGATGCCACGCATCACACACGGCCACTGCTGCCCCGTAGTTGCACAGCATGTGCAAGACCTTTACCGGCAGTGCGAGGCTCTCGGCTGCACCATTTTCCTTGGGTCCTTCGTCACCAGAGCCACCCTTGGTCTTCCCTTTCTTCTTCTTCTTGTCCTTCTTCCTGTCTGCCACCACCTCCTCATCCTTGTCCTTCTTGTGTTTCTTGTCCTTCTTGTGTTTCGAGCTTTTCTGTAGGGACACAGTGCACCCTGAATGAGCTTTCCGGCCAATTTATCTTTGCGCGATTTATTTTTAGACTGCGTCCTCAATGGATCCCGTCAGGTGGCCCTTAAGTTGGAGTCACAATCGGGAAATTTCACATCCTGGTAGCGGGATGAAAAAAACCTTTTCTTCCTTTAAGAGTCATTAAAACCAGTACAGTAATACGTTGATTTACGTCTTCCCCCTTTTATCTAGTTTCGCAAATAAGTCGTCGCTCTATTGTAATGAACAACGCGACTGATGATTTCCGTTGCCTCAACCCACACACTCGCATTGCCGACAGCATCGTCCGTCCTTTCTCGTCATCAGGCACCTCTCAGCCTTCGCTACCAACTACCCCCCCCCCCCCTTGTAAATCGCTCCGATTGACGTCGTTTCGATCTTCGTAGTTGCACCTTTTCGGGAACACACCCCCCCACCCGATGTAAACTGGGGCATTACTGTACCATTATTGAGAGGTCAATGGAGAGACTGGCAATGTTATTGTCGTTAGAATTAGAGGTGAGTGTGGGTTGGTTGACCACAATTCGCCACGCTGGTCAGTACGGGGTTGACAATGGCAGGGAGAATGTGGGGAGCACAGAAGTTCAGTACAGCAACACACTGAGTTGTACTTCCCTCTGCTGTCGACGATGTAGCCCTGAAAGCAATCTCTGCATGGTGGTCACCCATCCAGAGACTACGGTGGCTTAACTCTGCTAAATGATGAGACTGGTCATGCGGGCTTCATGGTGGAACAGTGGTAACACTTTGTGCCTCACAGTAAAAAGGTGCCCAGGTTTGATTTTCGACATGGGAGCTTTTCCGTATGTTCTACCCATTTTCTGCATGGGTTGCCTCTGTGTTCTCTGGTTTTCTCCCACAGCTAAGCAAAAACCCATGGAATGTAACTGCTTTTGGTGTTTGTCCTTCCCCCACACCTCCAATTATCACGGTTGGCTACGTACTGTGCGAAAGAAGTTCAACAAACATACGTAAAGATCTATACGTTTTTATATAGTGTACCTTATCAGGCTTGACTGTGTCCACCTCCTCTGCGCTCTGTTCGTCCGGACCAGCTGGTGACAACGCGCTTCCGATCGGTTCGTACTGTTGAAAGACACGGCGCCAGGTGGCCACTCGGTGAGAAGAGCGACACACGCCGGTGAGCGGGTTGCCGAGAGAGCGCCAAATTAAGGCTGACAAAATGACGGCTGTTTTAACGAAAAGTGGGGGGGGTGGGGGCGGTGTCCCCACAGACCTTGGATTTGGAGGGAGGTGGCGCGTCAGAAACCGACAGCCAGAAGTCTAGGTCATCGACCTGCAGAAGCAGAGCATAGGAGGGTGGGAGGAGGTTGTGAAAGCGAGCGAATGGAAGGGCAGTGAGATGGGGGGACAGGCCCCGTGAGCACAGTTGGGAGAGCAGCAGCATCACCAATAGACAGGGCCGTATTATTGAACAGGCACAGTGGGCACTGCGACTAGGGCCTACGAAAA
This sequence comes from Petromyzon marinus, assembly GCF_048934315.1. Lineage (NCBI taxonomy): Eukaryota > Metazoa > Chordata > Hyperoartia > Petromyzontiformes > Petromyzontidae > Petromyzon > Petromyzon marinus. The sequence continues at coordinate 1,545,762 of NC_133710.1, read as the reverse complement.
CAATTTTGACCATGTTTTTTTTGTTGTTGAATATTACCAATGAAAATTTACAGCATCCCTTTTAAAGCTGCGTCATCCGATATGACGACAATCATAGTAAAAAAATTGTTGAAAACATTTTCGCTTGTATTTTTAGGCTTACCTTGTTTGTGTTTTTAAATAATTTCAAATCAAATCTGCAGCACCCTCCCATAGAATGAGGGCACAGACTAAATAACGAACGTATCAGTAACGACATCTGTCCAGCGGCTGGATGAAGTAGGCATGAAACAAGCGAGCGACAGAGACGGGAGTCACAAGGGGCAGCAGTACCAACTAGAAATATATCACGGAAGGCCTATGAAACAGAAGTGCCTAGGGCCTACAAGGACCTTAACTGGGCCCTGCCAGTAGGTTGTACGATGCTCTCAAGCCGATGTTTAAAGATACAACCCAAAAAACCAAGCGGCTTCATCTTCGAAATCAAGCACTTTCAGGAGCTGAAAATGTAATTTAAAAAGCCAGAGATGTGTAGGCTTGAAACAAATAATATATGTATGCAAAAGGGGAGATTTAACAGAAAATCCTAACAGAAATCGAAGCATTCAGCATGGTCATGATGGCATCAATCGTCCTGCGCATATTCTGCACGCAGCTTTGTGATAGGCACCAGCTCAAAACAGCAGAGACTAGAGATTCCTGTTACGATTCCTTTAAGAGCTGGGCGATCAATTATTTAAGTGATAAAATCCTCTGCCGGTTATTAGTTCGGTTACACGACTTGACATCGGCATTATTAGTGAGCTGGAGATCACAATGATATATGCAAAAAAAGAGCAAAAATGGTGGTGTAATCTGCACCTGCGAAGCATGCCAGGATCCATGTTTTGTTGTTGAAGACATTTTTGTCTAGTACTATCAGCTTTTATTTTACATACCTGGGCTGTGCTAATGAGGTGAAGCGTGCTGTCATGAGTTTCATACAACACACAACATCGCATAGGTAGCACACAGCATCTTTGCATATGCAAAAACCATCAGCATTTCCTGAAGTGCATTCTGGTCCTGTCATCTTAGGTTAACCATCAGAATAACATTTGAGCAAATGTGACCGACAGGTGACACTGATGCAGTGTTAAGACAACTGTGGACCAGCTCCATTCTTTTGCGGACTTATCAGTCACAAATGCTCAGTGCGGTAGGATGTCCCTCAAAGTCCATATTCTTGATGCTCATCTTGATAAGTTCAGGGAGAACATGGGAGCGTACTCGGAGGAGCAAGGCAAACGCTTCCACTAGGATATACTGGACTTTGAACGCCGCTACCAAGGACAGTATAACGAGAACATGATAAGAGACTACATTTGGGGGCTGATTTGTGAAAGTGATTACAGTATAATCGGAAATCTCGAAAAACTCCTAAATCTTTTGTAGTCATTTTTGTATTACCTTAGTATAGATACAAATGAATTTTGATTCATGTTTTTTTCTAACTTTATGTGAACGAAAAGACACATTCCACCATTTTCTCACTGAAAATCGGTAAATTTTAAAATACCACTGTACTGGTCACAAAAGCAAAGTTTCTGGGGAATAAGCCATTTTCGATACTTTTTAGGCATAAGCAATTACGAAATAACACAATACCCAGGAACACAACAATTGTGTTACGTAGTGGTATTATTTTAAGTGATGATAATGATCACAGTGCAGGGGGTTAGTGGGGAGAGCACCACTGCAATGAGCACCAGAGATCCGAGTTCAATTCACAGCCATGGATAAATTCAGTAACAAATGATATCCGAACTGGTGCCTGGGCATTGTCCTTCACCAAACCTGCACTGACCAGTGTAGTCAAATACGGTTAAACAAACCTGTCTTTTACTCGCATGGCGTGGTCATAAAACCCCCATGACCGACGCGACGCGGGCAGACCTTCATCCACGAGTGGACTGAAAAACGACCGTGAATTATCATTCATTCACATCATCGTTTATTACGACGATGATCACGGTGAGGATAACGATGTTCTCACGCTGGGCTCGCTGGGCTGTTGAGACTGGGGTGAGGCTGCCCCTGGCGTCTCCTCACCGGCCATCACCACCACGGCCGCACCGCCCACAGCACCCTCCTCGCATCGCTTCTCTTTCTGAAAGAGTGACAGACCCACAACGCATAACTCTCATACCACACCTGATGCAAAGATCCCCAGTAAAGCCTTGACAGATAGTTGGGGTAAGTACTGTTAGCGAGCACCAATGCAGGCCGGCACTGGTACATGAAGGGGTGGGTGGCCAGCACCACGCCCCACCGCCTTTGTCTCTCCTGTGGGGATATTTACGCACCGCACCAGGTACTCATGAGGCCGAGTCGACCTCAGAGAGGCTCAGGACAAGTTTAGATAATCGTCACTGAGTATTGGCCGTGAACGGCAATCGAACTTGGGTCGCCAGGTTCGTAGCGCAGCGTGCTACCCACTACACTACCGCTCCCCATACCGTAAGCAGGCAACGCAGTGACCATCTTTTAGCCACTTCGCAGCCCAGTGGGTTTAGGAGTTTCATGCTTTACGCGACCCACCAACCCCTTTGCCACCAGTGCTGTATTTCCCGGTGTGCTGCTACATCAATAATACTAATCATGATGTGTCGGTACCTTATCTTTCTTGGCTTTCTTCTTGTTCTTCTCCTTCTCCCTCCCCTTCTCTTTACGGGGTTTGCGAGTGGGTTTAGTGGGGGGCGTTCCCTGCTCATTCCTCTCTTGCTCCGCTCCTCCGGGAGGCGAGGAGGCTCCCTTCAGGCCGGGCGAGGGCTGTGGGGTTCGTGGGGTCACCGGTTTCTCTACCTGCAGGGGCCTTGATTCGCGCACATACACCACGTGGACAAACGCCCCTTACTTCAGACAGACGTACAGGCTCTCGGGGCCAGTGCTTTTGACAACCTGCCTGTTCTTAGGATGTAACCATGGCACATTATCGCACATCGGATTGCCATATATCCGCCATGATCGAGTAACCGCCCAGACCCAGTTCAATATTTGTACACGGTGAATAATTTTCTGAACACATTCACAAATCCGAACTTTCACATACAGAATATTTCAGATACAGGGTCATGACCCCAATCCATTAAGCTGTGGAGGGGGTGAATGATTAAATGCCTACTAAGGTTGGGTGGTAATATAGCCAGCACCATTCCTGGTCTCTACTCTCTGTTAATGTGCCATAGTTAGTATTCATTTAGGCTGAGTTTACCTTCCAGATGCTCATGCCAAGTACATGTGTAATGATAGGGTGCCACCTGTCGGCCCGAAGAGGTAATCGCGGTTTTGGGTACATTACGTAATGTTTAATTATCAGGAGGGCGTATCTGGGGTAAAGGTGAAAGGCGGAGTCGGTCAAAGCTCCAGGAACCTGCTCAAGGGTTCTAGAAGGGGGCATGGCCGGAGGCGGGGCTTGGCCATGCTGGAGCGTATATAAGGGGGACCGAACCAGAGGTTCGATGCCGTTCCGGGTTCTGAGTCCTGGCGGAGTCGCTGCTCTCCGTCATCTCTCTACGTCGTCCGACCACGTGGCCGATCTCTTGCAAGGCTCTCGCCGTCAATGCGCTAGTCGTGCAGCTGCGTAGTTGGACCATGGGGTTGTGTGTTAGGGTCGGCTATGTGTAGCTGCGTTACATAAATGTATCGCCCAGTGTGCTCTTAATAAATAAGAAGCCTTCTACACGACATGTACCAAATGCGACTGTCTGAAATTCAAACCGGGTCATCCGGACCGTGGCGTGCTGTGCAGAGTGCTCCCATGTCACTTCCACACACAGCAGCTGTCAACTGCTACTAAGTGGCGGCCATATCACCGTGCCGCTTGTGCCAGGCTCAATGGCAGGTCATGGGACAGACCCAGTTACAATCAATTACATTACTAGAATTAGATACAAAGATTTCCCCCCCCCCCTCCCACCATATGGCCTTTAGAACATAGGGAAAAGAGCTGTATGTGGACAATTTACTAAGGTCGACATGATACAGAATAAAAGTTGGTATGACCACCAAGAAGCCTGACTGCCTTTGTCTCTCTCGTGCTGCTGTTTACACACTTCACCAGGTACTCATTTATGACCCAGGGTATGTTCACAGATGCTGCTAATGTTATCAATGTCTGGAAATGGAAATAAGGCCATCAAGTTCACACTGCAGTGTGCAAATAGCGACATTTGCAGCACTACCACTCCCAGGAACATGTGTAGGTTTTGAGGCTGTTGGGGCAAGTGCTGTTCGTGAGCACCGATGAAAGCCGGCATGGCACACGAGGGGGTAGGTGGCCAGCACCACGCCCGGCTGCCTTTGTCCCCCCAGTGGCGATGTTTACACACCACACCAAGTACTCACTTGAGGCTGAGTCGACCTAGGAAAGGCCCATAACAGGTTCAAATAATCATCACTGGTGTTGACCGTAAGCGGGATGGAACTCGGGTCGCTGGATTCGTAACGAATTGCACTAACCGCTACACAACCGCTCTCCACCAGGAACACACACACACGTGCGTATGTACAAGCACAGCTGCACACTTGCGTCTATACAGTGGTACCTCGGAGATCGAACTTAATTTGTTCCAAAACCGTGTTCAAACACCGAATCAATTTTCCCCATAAGAATGAATGGAAATAGCATTAATTGGTTCCCCACCCAAGGATGCTCCTATTATGGGCCATTTTTACACAAAGTTTACAATATTAAAATAAAGTACAGTACATAAAAGCATACAAAAAACACAGTTAAAATGAATAGAATAAATTCACATTTTACTTTACTTTACCTGTAGTAAGGAGAATGGACGGCTTGAGTGGAAAGTGGTGAGGAGGGGAGGAGGAGGTGTCAGTGTTGCTTGGAAGGGGAGTCCCCCTCCATAAACACGTTGGGTAACTGCCCTTCTGGGGTTCTTTCTTTTCTGTGCCTTTTTTCGAGCACTAACTGTGATTCACTTGAGGGCCTTTTTACTAAAAACTGATCAAGAGAGGATTGTTTCTGCCTCAGTTTTAAGATGTTTCTGAAATGACTCAATGCCTGCTCCGCTGGCTACTGCCTTATCTGGATGACATTTTTATACAAAATTGTGTAACTCAGCCCATTTTGCCACCTTTGAAAAAGGGCTTTCGCGTAGAGTTTTTTAAAGTTGGAAATTACCTGTTGATCCATGGGCTGGATGAGAGGAGTCGTATTGGGGGGCAGGAACTTTACAGTGATAAAGGACGAGAGCTACGCATAAACTGGGTCATCCGCCTTTGTCTCGGTCGACTTGGCTACGCATCTCGGCCCAAACAGGTTCTTTCCAGTTGTTCGACCTCTGAATTTTTGTTCGATGTCCGGGGCAAAAAATGGTCAAATTTTGTTCGATCTCCGAGGTACCACTGTATTTATGATACAGCACAGTTTTAACCAATGGGGTTCCTGAGACAAATGACACAGTTGGAGTTTCAATGACCCAATACAAGCAAGAACCGCCAGCTCATCTCCACAACACTCACTTGTCCAGGTCAATGTCCAGGGCTCTGTAGGGGTCGTTGGGGTCATATTTCTTGTCATCATCATCACTCGGCAGTGCGTCCTGATGCAAACGGCACAACACCAACAACAAACACGTTGCAACACATATCACGGCACATCGCATATTCTAACACAGCAAGGTCAACTTTCTTTGAGTGTTTTTTCAAACCCCCTCATCGGTGTCATGTCATAAGAAGAATCCTTCCAGGACTCTCGCACAGCAGTGCCTGCGGTAGAGAATATTCGTCTCGACACGACAGACAGCACAATCGCGATACAACCGAGGAAAACAAGACGCAGCAAAATAAACCTCAACAGTTTTCCATTCGTTACCGACCCTGACCCCCCCCCCCCTTTATCCTTCGCATGTGCCAGGTGCAACATCCCCTTTTTGGACTACGACTGTCTGCACTGCCTTCCTGCCAGGTTCTACTCAGAACATACAACCGTCGCAGGTATGCTCTATCCTTTTTGAAAATTTAAATAGCAAAAATAGACGTTCATTGAAGGGGTTTTATGCAACTTGCCAATGGCACGAAACCCACGACAAGATTTCCTAAAGCACGCAAGTGAAAGAAGCACACGTGTGAGAGGGCGGCACGCGAGCGAGAGGGCGGCACTCCGAGATGCAATCACTGCGCATTCAACAGACAGACCAAATGCCAAGGTCTAACCCCCCCATCACAGCGATATAATGTAATAGTAAATAAGTACATTTGGTATTTGTGCCTTTTCTTATATCACAACGCTATCATTTTTGAAATATGGATCGTGACACTGGCGGCACAGGCCTCCTGTTTTTCTATAGAACTGCTTTTTGTGTTTGTTTGTTTGTCCTCCAATTAGCGCCGGTTTGCTACATATCGTGCGAAAGACGTTCAATGTGCATACGTACATAGAATTCAACCTATCCCAGCTCAACTGTTAACAGACCCGTCCTAATCTAAAAAAGAAACCCAGATCACTCGTCAATCCTTGACTTCCTCACGTCAAATGCTGCAGAAAAGTTTGTAAAAGTTGACAGCCTGGGAAATCATCTGTGCGACCACTCAATGATACGTAGCATTGAACATAGGACACTGCTTACATCTCCACACAAGATTACATTGAAACGCTCTTTGAAATAATTTGATCATGAGGCCTTCATCCACGACACCATCCCCCTTTTGAAGCAGCCTGCGCGTATACAGGGTGCTTCAAAAAAATGTTGACACTTCCGAGAATTTGCAAAAATCTTACAAGAAATGTGGCTCTGGGCTCTGGAGACCACCTCGAGAAGATTCCACGTGTAGACTAAGATTGCGAACAAGTGGAGACTGACTTTGTGAAGCTATTCACATTACATTTGTTATAATGTTAGTGTATTATCCGTTTTTTTCCATTAAAAACGATAGTCCCATATAAGTGTTTAAAATGTTTTTAAGCATCTTGTATATTCCAGTCAACGCACACGACCGTGACAACCAGGGGGCACAGCCTGCCGGGCTAGGACCTCGAACCTCTGGCACAAGCAGCGAACGCGCTGCCGCTGGTGCCACGCGACCTCCGCGTGCCGCGGCTCTTGCACCTCGGGCATCTCCTCCGTGACAATGTCGACCGTGTGCGCCGGCGCGATATCCTCCTCGCTCTCCGTGTGCGCCGACCCCTTCCTCCGCCGTCGGCTGCGCTTGCCCTGCTCCCCTCCTCCTCCGCCGCCGCTGCCAGCCTCCTCCTTCATCTTCTTCTTTTTTTTCTTCTCGCGCTCTTCGCGCTGCTTCTTTCGGCGCTCCTCCTCCATGCGCAGGTACTGGTCTGAGAGCGGGATACCTGCGCGCACGCGCGCGCTGATTGTTACTCGATATCCCCGCGCGTGGAGGCGACGGGCTGTGGCCTCTGGCCGTGATTTTAATTTCCCAGTACGAGTCGGACGCCCTAACCCTGTGGCCTATTTTGTACATCTCGAGCTCCAACTATCGATCATTGAAATTATTGATTAATCTATATATTTCCTGTGATTAAATACATATTTCCATACCTTTTTGTATCGAATTTGTATGATAAAAAAAATGTCGACACACCAGGTCTTGCGAAACGGAGCTCGTATCACACTGGGTGTGATGGGATTCACCAACAATGATTCAAGCAAGCCTAACCCTGCAGATGAGACACTGTATGTCGAATCTGATCCAGAGTTTGCATGTATTGATTGTATTGATTTGAACCAACGCTGCTGAAATTACGATCACTCTCAGATGGCCTTATGGTTAACAGGAAGTGTAAAAAACATTAACTTTTTTAGGTGGAGGGACTGATATGTTAAGGTGAGATCTTGGCTACTTATTAATTTTGTTTTCATGTGAGAGGTATCCAAGAGTACTCAAGGAAAAGCTACACACACGCAAAAGTCCATACAAATAGGCCCACAGTCCTGCTGACAAAGGTTTTCACCAATTGATCGCGTTAAAGCCCTGCAGGCTTTTAAGTCTGGCATACTGCAAGTGATACACACGAATGCTGCATCGACAGACAACACAGAAACATACCTGGCACCTTGAGTGGCACAGTGAGATCTATCTGCACCACTGGGATGTGGTCTACACCAGGCAATGGTTCCTGCTGTAGACAAACAAACCATTCAGCCTCAGAGGCGAAGTGTTATTCACGACCAAGTATTATTATTAGCGAGCACCTATTAAAGACCGGTATTGAACACATGTGCATGGGTGGGAGAGATTGAAAGCCTTGACGAGGCATCGAGGCACTCACTTTGGCCACGATGATATCGCGATCTTGGTAGAGGCGTCACCAAACCCACGTAAGTCTTTACATATTACATACAATATATTTATTTAAAGGTGAGTCGACATCAGAGAGGCCCATGCTGATTATCACATTATGCTTCTATAACATAAATAAATTGTCATGCAGTAAAGCATTACCATATCATGACACCCAGTATCTCAATGCATTGAAGTTTTTTTTTTGATCATTGCTATTTTCATTTCAACGTTTTCATTGCAAAATTTACAAAGAAATGTTTGTTTTTTTTCATTTTCCATTTCAGTGAAGAGTCATTCAAATCAGAGTAACGGTTTTTTACTTTTCAAGCTGGCTTCTGAAGCATAGCATGGACAAAACAATGCTCTTGATTAAATGGCAACCCTTTTAATAATCGTAATTGGCAATACCTTTCTTCGAGACGGGGAGCTCTTGATGTAGTAGGGATTGTTTTCCTGATCCTTTCTTCTCTGCTCTCTCATCTACAGACACAAAAGCACCATGAATCCCAGCACTTATTCTGCCAAGCGATTTTTCTTATCTTTTTATGAATGTTTACTTTAAAAGGCAAACGCGATTGCTTTTAAGTCGCCTCTTTATTTACTCGATTTTTATTTTATTTTAAAGAGTAAGAGAATGTTGTCACCGTGTTGAGAAACATAATACATCGTTCTAAATTATTTAAAGGTAGGATAGGGATGAGCAACTTGTAAGTTTGTAATAGAATGTCGCAGTAAAGCGGAGTGTATGCAATCGAGAAGAGGAGGATGCAGCGGTTGGGGCCTGCCGCGGGGATGGATGGAATAAGCGAGGTTCCCGAGGCGGGCAAAGGAGTGGCACCCCGAGGTCGGTGAGGCCAGGAGGAAGCCCCAAAGGGCAGAAGTAGTCCATGAGCCCAAATCAGATATTGCAACGCGAGGTGGCATCAGTGGCATTGGCCGTAAGTAACAACCCGTTGATCTTGACGTGTTTAACGTGCCATTACGTCGATGTGAGGCTGTTTGTTTGTATTGCCTTGGTAAAGCTGTGCCAGGCCCCTGAAGCTATATCCTCCCCTTGACCACGCCGAGTACCTTGGCAACCTCCTCAGGCTTGAGGTCGGCCTGCCGGGGCTTGCAGGGATCTGCGTCCTCCTTGACGAACATGGAGGTGGTGCCGCCCTGTTCCTCGTCAGATGAGCTCTCCAGCTCGGGCTCATTGATCCAGGCCTCCAGGTCCAACCTGAACGGTCACAAAAACCACCCCACCGCCCACCCATCCGTCACGAACTGAGATCCCTTCCGTGGCTTAGAAACGTGCAAGTTTTTGGCTGCTATAATTGTACATGCGATAAGCCACTTCGTCGAGCTATCATTTGTTGAGCCAGGTCGCTTCTGAAGAAGAGCTTTATAGCTCAGTGGGCCTTACCTGGTAAAATAAAAAGTTTAGTTTAGTTAAACTCAGCGATACGTGTTATCTGAACCGGTGCCGAGCCTCCCCTAGGTCAACTTAGCCTTACATGAGTATCCGGTGCTGTACGTAAACATCAGCATCGAGGAGACAAAGGCGGCCCCCAGCTTCACACTGGTCCATACCACCCGTCGCGTGTTGTGTCCGACTAAGTAGTAGGTGCTCTCAAATATCACCTGCCCTCATCAATCTGTTACGGACACACGTGTGCGTGCACCATGTGTACGCGGTGCCCCAGAAGTGCCCTCACCCGTCTGGGATGGGGACCTTCCTCTGAGCCTTGGGCGCAACGGGGTTGAGCTCCCCGCTGAAGAGGGCACCGAACTCCTCCGTCACATCGACGTCCCTGCCCTGCAGTTTCTGCACGTAGCGCACGAGCTGCAGCGCACACGACGCCTGCGGGGGGGCACGGTGACGGTGGTGGGACGTGACGGTGGTAGGGACGTGACGGTGACAGGGACGTGACGGTGACAGGGATGTGACGGTGACAGGGACGTGACAGTGACGGTGGTACGGACGTGACGGTGGTAGGGACGTGACAGTGACGGTGGTAGGGACGTGACGGTGGTAGGGACGTGACGGTGACAGGGACGTGACAGTGACAGGGACGTGACGGTGACAGGGACGTGACGGTGGTAGGGACGTGACAGTGACGGTGGTACGGACGTGACGGTGGTAGGGACGTGACGGTGACGGCGGTAGGGACGTGACGGTGACAGTGGTAGGGACGTGACGGTGGTAGGGATGAAAGTGACATGGGAAGAAGGTAACTGAGAAGTGGCCAGTCACTCTTCACGTAGCAGGAACGAATGCTGTCTAATGTTGGGTAAGGGTGGCCCTAGGGAATTGACCCTGGAAGTAGTTTTACCGAGAGTTTTCCCTTGCACATTAGTGAACGAGTTCACAAATGACGATTCTTCGCCTCATGGGATGTGACAGATATAGCAGAGCTGGGATGTTAAAGTAAATAGATACAATGTCTCTCTTTGCTGCTCAGTTAATTTAACCAGTTCTTAACCTTGGTACAGACATCATAAGTTTCAAAATTCCTGGAATATATACTCGAAATAAAGCATCATAAATCTCACCAATTTCCAAGCGTTCAAAGAAAATAATTCATCAGAACCATTTAAAAAAACATCAAATGAACTTTGGGCAGCACTCATCTTCATTGGTGGTAATTGAATTAGCCAATGATGGAAAACGCAAATTCCTGCAGCAGGGGCTAATCGTACTGAGAAAAACACCGTTGACTTCCCAAAGAGCGGTGCTCATTTAGATTTCCAATAAGAAGTGACGATGGTGCAACTGAAGCCACCGACAAAATTTGCTACTGGCAACCATCTGTAGCAGTACTCTGCTACAGTGCCAAAAAGCCAGATATAATAGCAAGTCATTTATCTATATATACAAACAACCTTGGGTCTCACAACTCTTCTGCAGTAGAACCCCATAACGGGATATTTGATAAATTCGTTGAGAACGAGTGCCACTTTGTGGAATGCTGTGTGCACAGTTGCTTTATAGAGACAATGACCCACTATTTCAATGCAGAATTTCCACCAATGCCATAGTAACACCAATATGGAGGAGTGCTGGTCCCATTCTTGGTTGTGCAGTGAGACTCCGACTCTTACCTGTTAATACTAATTTCTTTAGAACTTGGAAAACTCATTTCCTTAGAACTGCTGTTTGTGTTGAGTTTATTGTCCTTCCTCCACACCTCCGATTAGCATGCTTGGCTACATAAGGTGCAAAAGAAGTGCAATATACATACAATACCGGACGTAATTACTTCGCACGATATTGACCCAACCATGCTAATCGGTGGTGGGGGAAACGGTGTCCGCTTCATCTTCTTCGGCGCTTAGCGTGTAACCAAACCCTTACCCCCCATCCGCAGATCCGTGCTCACCCGTTCCTGCACCTCCAGGTCACCGCTCTGCACGAACTGCGGCAGCCGCTCAAGCAGAAGCGCCGTCACCTCTTCGATGACGCCACCCGCGGTGCCGCCCTCTTCCGTGTCTCCGTCGTCGCCGACGGCAACCTCGGCGGCGCCGCCAGCCGTCCCCCCTGCTCCTCCTCCACCAGAGGCGGAGGCCGAGCCGGCGCTGGTCAGCATGCTGGCGTAAAGCTTCATGCTGTTGTGCACGTACATGGCCTGGATGTGGCCGGGCAGGCTGCACACGCGGGGACGCAGCATGGCCTCCAGGGTGACGCGCGGTTCCTCCAGGTGCCTGCAAAACGTGGCGTCACAGGCAAACACAACACACAGTACATACAATAATACAATAATAACAATTACAAAAGATTCCCCACCTCGTACGTATAGCCTTGTAGTACGTTCTGATCGAGAACACATATTAAGACCGTCAGGATGGGCAAGCGGAAGATGTGGCAAGAAATTACGCTCTTGCATTTGTCTTCCCAGTGCTGAGGATGACAAATCGCACCAGGTGCTCATTTAACGCTGATAAACCCAGGGGAAGGCCAGGACAGGTTCAGCTACCATATGCCACTTGTTTACAATGCACAACACACACACACCTACATTGCACATTCTTACAGATGCACAAAATGCACACCGAACACACAAACAGGAATGGGTGTAATCTCAACAAAGACAAGACAAAGATCCCCCATTATAGCCTGAACAGATTGTTGGGACAAGCGCTGTTAGTGAGTACCTTTGAAGGCCGTCAGGGCACACGAGGGGGTGGGTGGGCCAGCACCACGCCCTACCGCCTTTGTCTCCCTAGTGCTAATGATTACACACCGCACCAGGTACTCATTTGAGGCTGAATCGACCTCGGGGAGGCCCAGGATCGGTTCAGATAACCGTCACTGGCGTTGGCCGTAAGCGGGAATCGAACCCGGATCGCCAGGTTCATAGCACAGCGCGCTAACCGCTACACTACCGCTCCCCACTAATCACAACCAACACGCATGCACAATATATATTCACTCATAAACCCGCATCAACCTGGGACAGACTGCCAATTAAACCGGCAAGTGGTAGAGGTAAAAATGGTCTATTCTTGAACATACCGACACAATGCTGGTACAGTAGAAGCTGGAAATAAGCATGCTTAGAGCTATTAACTTTCTATTTTACCAGGTAAGGCTCACTTAACTATATAGCTGTTTTTTTAGAAGCAACCTGGCCACAACTGATAGCTCAACGAAGTGGCTTATCATATGGAACTTATAGCAGCCAAATACTCCTAAGAAAATGCTTCTCAATGTGGAGGAAAAAACCTGAGGACCCGGATAAAAATCCACGTGACCACGGCAAGAACAAGCAAACTCCAAATATACAACAGGCGTCAAGGGTCGGGATCGAACCCACGACCTCCTGCATACCAGGCGAGGCAGATAACATATCGCCACTGCGGCATCTCTTGGACCTGCTCCGAGGGGGTGCTTATATTCAGCTTCTATGATAACTGCGATCACAGGCACGCAGGGGGCGGGGGGGAACGAGAAAAACCTCATCACCCCTGCGACGCATACGTAAATGGTGCGTCGCACGTACTGGCAGAACTCTCCGCAGATCCATGCGGCTGCGTACAGGACCTCGCAGATGCCGTTGCGCTGCCCGTTGCTGGCGGGCACGTGCACGTTGTCGAGCAGCAGCGCCATCTGGCGCACGCCGAAGGCGCGGATGGCGCGCACGCGGATCGCCACGTCCAGCACCTGCTCGGCGATGAGGTGGCCGTGGCGGGTGCCCTCCAGGCGAGTCAGCTCCACCAGGATGCTCACGTACCTTGGGGGCGCGGGGGGGCCGCGGGTGATAACGGCGGCGGTCATACGACCGGAGGGGGGCCGAAAGATTGCCAGCGAGGTTCAGGTGAGCAATGGAGGGTGGGGGGTCGTTATTGTGTCCGTTGCTGGTGCCATTCCACACTGCCGTGGTGGGGACAGTGATTTTTTTATAACATCGTCCCTGTTGAATTACTATATTTGGCTGGCTGGCACCATTGGCATAGCACTGAACTCACACGTTTAAGTTTAAACCTCTATCTCGTGGTTAGTCAACAACCGTCATCCTATGGATAGATTAGCTCCTGCGATGGAAATATGGAATCATCACCACTGGCTCGGGAGCGACTGACAAAGGATGATTAACCGCCTTATTACAAGGAGCTATATGCGAAAACACATCGGCCAAAATCTGATTTGTTTGAAAAATAAGAAGAGGTTTTTACCCTTTCTAGCAATAAAACAGGTGTTAAAATGTTCAAACACCAATCAATTCTGTATTAACCACACGCACTTGTGGTGAACATGCAAACAAATATGCTCCGATAATTATATACTTATATACGCATTGTCTTCTAAATAAATTCGGCTACACCAGAGACAGCCTTACTTTCTTGCAAAAAGGTATCCTTCAAAGGTATCTATTTACAAAAGGTAACTATCTGGTGTTTGAACATCTTAACACCTGTTTCATTTCCAGAAAGGGTAAAATATATTCTTATTTTTCATACTTTGATGCTGGCAAAAAGGTCCCATGATATCAGGTTTGTTCATAACCGGATGACCAAGCAAGACAGGCAAAGTGAGGATCTATGGAGAGCGCTGTCCTCACTGACCACTCAAAGTTGGTGACGTGCTGGTAGTTGGACTGACTGCAGATGTCGATGATCTTGGTGAGCAGCTCGTCGCGGTAGGTCGTGCCCTCCGCCTTATCCATGTGCACCATCAGCCTCTTCACGATCTCCATCAGGTTCTTCTTGGACACCTGCACGCGAGGTGTGTAAAAAAATATATATCGGGGAGACTCGCCGCAGGCGGTCTCTACCGGGTAGCAAACATCATCATCGTTATTGACAGCATCGTCGTCGTTTATTTTGAACTGCGCTTTCCCCGCACGACGCCTGTCTCGTGGTGCCAACACAAAGCAGACAAGTCCCTTCTTGTTCACATTTGAGTTTATCGTGCACATTATGAAAAATAGTACCCCTTGAATTTATCAGTTGTCATGACGACTGTGCTAGGTTTAGGTTTAATTTGGGGCCGCGTGGGAGTGATTGAAGGCCTCACACACCGGTGGGTGGAGACCCTGCCCAGCGTTATCGGGCTTATAAAAATTACGCCTTTTGGCGTTCTCTGGTCTAACACTGGTGAGACAAGGCCATAAAGAAGGCTGTCTCTGGTGTCGCCCTATCGGTTTCAAAGGCAATGCGTGCACTACTATCAGAGCATGTCTGTTTGAATGTTCGCCACAAGTACTGTGTGTGGTTAATGCAGTCACTCTATGCCTAGCAAAAGGTTTCTATTTGGTGTTTGAACATCTTTACACCTCCTGTTTTATTGCCAGAAAGGGTAAAACCTATTCATATTTTCGTCAAGATATTAACCACCTGCACTCTCTACCATGCCAAGCCACTGTGTTGTAGCCACCTGACGCTCTGCTTAAGGTTGCGAGTGTCAAACCTCCACCTCCTGCAATAAGCGAAGGATGACTGCTGCCAGCCACCTGGTAGTCTTTCACAAGCCTCTTCCACACTAGAGGCTGATGCTAATACTACTGGTGGCAACTGCAGACAAGTCCACTCAGCTATGGCACCTGCTGTAACCACATCTATCCACCTCTTCTCAAGTCCCCATTTAATCCCTTCTGCTCAGCTATTTGAGCAAACCCCGTACTATGTATATTGTGGATTTACTCTCAAACACACGGGTGGGCTGAAGTAGTAACCAATTGGCGCGTTGTTTACATGACAAACCTTACTGGCTGTTTCGGGTGGTGGAGGGTTACGACACATTTATACTTGCGCAATACAACCCAATAACTTTTGTGATGAATAATATTGGTCGTGAAAGCCTACGTGTTAAACGAATGTTGAACTTTTTTTGCACCGTACGTAGCCAACCGAAGCTGGGAATGCGACAGACACACGGACGAAGACGAGCAGATGCATGGATGGTGTTGTGGGTCGGGAGGCGCACCATGCCATAGAGCAGGTCGAGGGATCGCAACCGGATCGACTCATCCTTATCATCGAGGCACTGCAGAATGAGGTCCTTGTGGGACTGCACGGACTTGGGGTGAGTGCGCAGGATCTTGGACATAGCTAGCAGCCCCAGGTACTTCACTGGAAGGAACGCGAACATGGCACACGGAGTCAAGTGACAACGTGGGGTTAGATGGAAACTCAGCACCCAGAGTTACACGGATAAACGGCAGAGTTACAAAGCAACACAACACACAGTATAAAAATGTAATAGAGGAACAGTGTTGCATTGACAATACATAGTACACTGGGTTACATGGCAATCGCAAACAAGATTACGTGGCAATATAGCCCACAGAGTTGCACGTGATAACACAACACGTACGGTTATACAGCAACACAGATAGCAGCACTGCATTCAAACAGAGGAGTGCTTTAAAACAACGCTCAGTTCTACAGAACTGAAAACAAGTGTTGTAAATTACCGGATGTTACATTGAACAGCTAAAAATGAGAAGATGCAATTTTAGAGAGCTGAACAAAATATGATACAGAAACAAAACTACACAGGTCACACCCCTACTGATGAGCCTCAAGAGAAGTCGTCTTTATTTTGTTTGGCCTATGAAGAACAATTATTAGAAACTCCGTTTTTAGTCACCGAGCCAAACAATTACTTTGTTTGAGTTGGTAAAATCAGAAGTCCAAAACTCACACATGTTTTATCTTGCTTAAATATATACTATTTAGATTATTCCGTTTCAAAAAACCACAAAAACTCGTTGGTAAATATATTAAATACACTTTCCTAAATAAAGGACAGGACTTACCGACTTTATTAAATTAACAATTGTATTACAATGGCCACAAAGACAAACCTAAGCACCCACCTACAACATAAAGGCGATAGCTTTACAGAGCAGTGCTGCAATTCTGTATGAGAAGCCCAAGAATGTGCATGCTGCTCCACCACACAAACCACAGAAGGGGACAATCCCTTGGGCGGGAGGCACTCACGGTTCTGATCCGAGTCTTCGATGAGAATGCGCAACTTCTGTACGCAGAGCTGTGGGGTTCACGCGCGTGCAGGAATCACACGAGTAAGGAGGAGGCCGTACGTGGGGCACGTGTACGGTACGCGAGGGTCAGTCAAAACGCCATCGAGGCATTGTGAATCCACAACAGTGGACCAAACAAACAGATCCTCAAGATGCGTGCACTGATACAAACATGCTCAGTCTGGATTGAGGGAGAGAGCATAGACATGGGTGTATAGAAATACAGAACAATGGATTTTTCTGCACTGTCTCTGTCACGCACTACGTAGCACCACAGCATACTAACAACCTGTTGTCCGAGCACGTTCCGGGCTCAAAGACTGCATAGCTTCCAAGGTCTGATGAGATCAGGTGCATTTCTTATAATGTGGTCATGGGCGACTGTAGACTACATGACACCAATACCTGTATGCTTGCACTGTGGTCAGGCATCCCAGACGACAGCGAGATGAGAACTGTCAATGTAAGGGAGGAGCCAGTGTCAGATAAAAAACACATTGTCAATGAAAAAGGTGGCTGGTACAGCAGGCTGGTTCTTACATAGCATATGTAACAATTTAGGATCACTGTTTCACTCAAATATTGTATCTTTTTGGTTTTGGTAATACGACTCATTTGTACCATCTGCTTTGATTGTACTGTCTCGTTCATTCAGTTAGGCTGAAGGGATATCATTGTATAAATTACATATAAATTATCATTAATCACCATAATCATAGTATTATACTTGCAAGATTCAAGTGATGTACTGTGAGCATACTAACATTAATTGATGAATAATTACTTGAATATGAAACTAAAGTACTCAGTCAAGCTCTAAGCTAAAATTAAATATTTTCTCAAATATGAGAGTATCATCCGGATTATCCATCTACAAAGGCCGGATTAATTAACACGCTGAGAGATGTGAGACGCAGAAAATAAATAAATAACTTGCATATGACAAATAATTATTTACAACAAAAAACATAATGTAACTCGTATTGGCCAAACATCCCAATCCTAAAAAAATGTCATGCAAATTATTCAATTTGGGTTACATGTGGCAACATTTGCCTGTCTTGTGCAAACTTGCCAGAACCTTCCTGACAAATTGTTTCCGTAATAGCTCTAAGAGAGATACGATAGCAAAAAAGAACAGATACAGTGAGGGAAAAACGTATTTGATCCCCTGCTGACTTTGTACGTTTGCCCATGGACAAAGAAATGATCAGTCTATAATTTTAATGGTAGGTTTATTTGAACAGTCAGAGACAGAATAACAACAAAAAAATCCAGAAAAACGCATGTCAAAAATGTTATAAATTGATTTGCATTTTAATGAGGGAAATAAGTATTTGACCCCCTCTCAATCAGAAAGATTTCTGGCTCCCAGGTGTCTTTTATACGGGTAACGAGCTGAGATTAGGAGCACTCTTCAAGGGAGTGCTCCTAATCTCAGCTTGTTACCTGTATAAAAGACACCTGTCCACAGAAGCAATCAGTCAATCAGATTCCAAACTCTCCACCATGGCCAAGACCAAAGAGCTCTCCAAGGATGTCAGGGACAAGATTGTAGACCTACACAAGGCTGGAATGGGCTACAAGACCATTGCCAAGCAGCTTGGTGAGAAGGTGACAACAGTTAGTGCGATTATTCGCAAATGGAAGAAACACAAAAGAACTGTCAATCTCCCTCGGCCTGGGGCTCCATGCAAGATCTCACCACATGGAGTTGCAATGATCATGATAACGGTGAGGAATCAGCCCAGAACTGCACGGGAGGATCTTGTCAATGATCTCAAGGCAGCTGGGACCATAGTCACCAAGAAAACAATTGGTAACACTTTCGATTTAAAGCTTTCGTGACTGCAAGGATTCATCTTCTTTGGTTCTTTCGGTAAAGTCACGTAGAATGAGAATAAATTAATAAATTGATAAAATAAAATAACACAATAATATTCTCACGACGTTTCGGCCACAACACAAGCGGCCTTCATCAGGTGAAGGGACGAGACTGTCTGGAGGACAGCGCTGGAGTGAAAAAGCCACGCTCAGATTGCGACCTTTAAGCTGTGTGAGAAGAAACAAAGTGCCTTGACAAAGGAATTAGCATAGAATTTAGCATTGAAATGGCTGAGTGATTAGCTTGTGACTGGTCACAGAAATGGCTATGTTAAAGTTAAAGCATACACATATGCAGAGGCACCCCTTGACAAAGGAATTAGCATAGAATTTAGCATTGAAATAGCTGAGTGATTAGCTTGTAACTGGTCACAGAAATAGCTATGTTTAAGTCAGAGCATATACATTCACAGAGGCACCTAGTACAAATCAAACAGGAGAATTTAGCATTGAAATAACTAGGCGAATTTAGCATTGAAATAACTGAGTGATTAGTTTGTGACTGGTCACACAAATGGCTATGTTGAAGTCAAGGCCTACACATCTGAGCTATTCACTACAATATATAATGAATACCATATGGTGAACCAATAAAAAACAAAAAATATAAATTACCTCAATGTTATCAATAAACTCTATATATTCTCCAATCAGCTAAGCTACCAACAATAAGTCGTTATATATCACAATGCTATATGGCAAAAAAAAATGGGTGGATTCTTACCCTCAACTTTAGCAACACGGATAGCTACGGGCCCCGTTCAGACGGACGAGTTCATCCATGGTCGGAACAGAGGAGGGGGAGAGAGACAGCTGCGAGGCGCTGTTATACTCCATGTTGTAAACCATACCATTCTACTCACCTGGTATCGACAATCAAAGGCATTTCCCTGTCCCCAGACGACCTGCTTGTCAGTTTTTATGTGGTGTCCTTGTTCACCAAAGTCCCGGTACCCGACACCATCGCTATCATTGAAGACCTGGTTCATCAAGGACTGCATACTGATGTACCCCCCCTGGTGAGACATTGCTTAACCAACACATACTTCACCTGGAATGGAACTTTCTACAAACAAACTGAGGGCACCCCAATGGGCTCCCCCCTATCTCCGGTTGTAGCCAACGTATTCAATGCAACATTTGAAACTGACGCCATCCAGACTGCCACTCTACGCCCGACCTTATGGAAGAGGTACGTGGATGACACCTTTGTCATCTGGCCACATGGCCAGCCTGCTCTAGACCAATTCCGTGACCACATCAATTCCATACACCCAGCCGTCAGATTTACCATGGAGGTCGAAAAAGATGGCAAACTACCCTTTTTGGATGTCTTAATTAAAAGGAGACATGATGGTTCATTGAGCCACTGTCTACAGGATAGCTACCCATACAGATGCTTACTTGAAATCGGATTCCCACCACCATCCATCCCAGAAGAACTCCCTCATCAAGACTCTATACCATAGAGCCCAATGCATTTCCGACCAGGAACACATTACCAGTCAACTCGAGCACGTACACCAGGCTCTCAGGGCTACTCCGACTACACAATCCGCAAAGCCATCACTCCAGTCATGAAGAAGGATCCTCTTGTGGGGCCACTCAAAACCATCACCTTACCCTACATTGCAGGGGTCACTAAAAAGATCTCCAAAATCCTGAATAAACACAAGATCCAGGTCCGATTCAACACAGTACATAAAACCCGTGATCTAGTTCCATCTGTAAAAGATGCTGTTCCAGACATACAGTACCCGGGCATTTACAAACTAAAGTGCCTCTGTGGTAGTAGCTACATTGTAGAAACCAAACGACATATCTCGGACCGCATCCGCGAACATAAAGCAGACTTGAAACACGGTAGAACGAACTCCTCTGCCGTGGCAGATCACTGTTATAATTCAGTGGGCTCACATGCCATTGACTTCTCCAAGACGGAGGTTCTTTGCAAACCAACCGGCTACCATGAGAGATTCGTTCATGAGGCCATCACATATACAAGCACAGAGACAATTTCAACTGAGAAGATGGATTCTGGCTTAGTAACCATGGAAAGATGTTTTAAACCATTTCCGTTCTTAATTAATTGTATTTTACGATGGCCTTCAGACCGCAGCTCTTTTGCTGGCATTGACTCTTAATACCTCTCACACCACGGTTAATGGTATGGTTTACAACATGGAGTATAACAGCGCCTCGCAGCTGTCTCTCTCCCCCTCCTTTGTTCCGACCATGGATGAACTCGTCCGTCTGAACGGGGCCCGTAGCTATCCGTGTTGCTAAAGTTGAGGATAAGAATAATTTATATTTTAGTTTTTTATTGGTTCACTATGTAGTATTCATTATATATTGTAGTGTATACCCAGTTACTGTGAATAGCTCAGATGTGTAGGCCTTGACTTCAACATAGCCATTTCTGTGACCAGTCACAAGCTAATCACTCAGTTATTTCAATGTTAAATTCGCCTAGTTATTTCAATGCTAAATTCTCCTGTTTGATTTGTACTAGGTGCCTCTGTGAATGTATATGCTGACTTTAACATAGCTATTTCTGTGACCAGTTACAAGCTAATCACTCAGCTATTTCAATGCTAAATTCTATGCCAATTCCTTTGTCAAGGGGTGCCTCTGCGGATGTGTATGCTTTAACTTAGCTATTTCAATGCTAAATTCTATGCTAATTCCCTTGTCAAGGGGTGCCTCTGCAGATGTGTATACTTTAACATAGCCATTTCTGTGACCAGTCACAAGCTAATCACTCAGCCATTTCAATGCTAAATTCTATGCTAATTCCTTTGTCAAGGCGCTTTGTTTCTTCTCACACAGCTTAAAGGTCGCGATCTGAGCGTGGCTTTTTCACTCCAGCGCTGTCCTCCAGATAGTCTCGTCCCTTCACCTGATGAAGGCCGCTTGTGTTGTGGCCGAGAATATTATTGTGTTATTTTATTTTATCAATTTATTAATTTATTCTCATTCTACGTGACTTTACCGAAAGAACCAAAGAAGATGAATTGGTAACACACTACGCCGTGAAGGACTGAAATCCTGCAGCGCCCGCAAGGTCCCCCTGCTCAAGAAAGCACATATACATGCCCGTCTGAAGTTTGCCAATGAACATCTGAATGATTCAGAGGACAACTGGGTGAAAGTGTTGTGGTCAGATGAGACCAAAATGGAGCTCTTTGGCATCAACTCAACTCGCCGTGTTTGGAGGAGGAGGAATGCTGCCTATTACCAAGAACACCATCCCCACCGTCAAACATGGAGGTGGAAACATTATGCTTTGGGGATGTTTTTCTGCTAAGGGGACAGGACAACTTCATCGCATCAAAGGGACAATGGACGGGGCCATGTACCGTCAAATCTTGAGTGAGAACCTCTTTCCCTCAGCCAGGGCATTGAAAATGGGTCATGGATGGGTATTCCAGCATGACAATGACCCAAAACACATGGCCAAGGCAACAAAGGAGTGGCTCAAGAAGAAGCACATTAAGGTCCTGGAGCGGCCTAGCCAGTCTCCAGACCTTAATCCCTGAAGGTTCGAGTTGCCAAACGTCAGCCTCGAAACCTTAATGACTTGGAGAAGATCTGCAAAGAGGAGTGGGAC
This sequence comes from Petromyzon marinus, assembly GCF_048934315.1. Lineage (NCBI taxonomy): Eukaryota > Metazoa > Chordata > Hyperoartia > Petromyzontiformes > Petromyzontidae > Petromyzon > Petromyzon marinus. The sequence continues at coordinate 1,523,520 of NC_133710.1, read as the reverse complement.
AAAATCCCTCCTGAGATGTGTGCAAACCTGGTGGCCAACTACAAGAAACGTCAGACCTCTGATTGCCAACAAGGGTTTTGCCACCAAGTACTAAGTCATGTTTTGCAGAAGGGTCAAATACTTATTTCCCTCATTAAAATGCAAATCAATTTATAACATTTTTGACATGCGTTTTTCCGTATTTTTTTGTTGTTATTCTGTCTCTCACTGTTCAAATAAACCTACCATTAAAATTATAGACTGATCATTTCTTTGTTTGTCAGTGGGCAAACGTACAAAATCAGCAGGGGATCAAATACTCTTTTCCCTCACTGTATATTCCAACGAAAGCTGTCAGCGAGTTGGATTATTTAGGAAAAAATTAGATATAGGAGAGATTATTTATAAGAGATGTAGAATAGAGTTACAGGATAAATGTATTTGGAAGAGCACAGCAGGAGATTGCAGACATTTTGCGAGGAGATATGAGACCGGAAATGAGAAAAACAAACGATAGACTTATTTAACACAGTGCTATCAGAGATGACAATGATGTACTTAGAAGAGTGCTCGAAAAGATGAGAAAGATTAAACAACAAATGAGAAGAGATGTACAGTAAAGCGATAAAGCATGTGGCCTCCCTTAAAGCTGCGGGTCAGCTGTTTTAACAATACGTTTAAATGGTACCATGGGACAGATAAAGATGGGCCCCATAGGCCCAATGTCCCATGGGCTGCAGCTAGGACAGCCCTGGCTATCGCGGTGTGAGGCTCTGCTCATTCCCTTCCAGAAATAAGTTTCTTCCCTTTGTGATGTAACTTTATCAGAACAAATGTGATATAAATCAAGCCTGAAGGTCATTGGCATCTAGACTGACCGCTATAAAGCGACGCAAGCATATTTCTTACCAGCAATGACAGTGTTGACGCACTCGTAGAGCAGGGACATTGCGGATGTGCTGCATGTCCACACAAAGAAAAAAAAAACCCGTTTTTAGCCTTACGTATTTTCAGCGGACAACTATTGATTGTTTCATCTCCGTGCTACCTACGCGCCTCAGTCTTCAGCCTGCGTACGCATCTCACGTGTTATCGCGGACTGTGCTTTACCCTACATTACATATTTATTGTGATGCGATTTTTCCCATCTATGCGGTGTTCTTCAGGAACAGAACTACTACGCTACAGGAGAACAGACTTGTACAGTCTGTGCCATTAACAGTATGCCTGGTCAATGGTGCATTTACCCAAATGTCTTATTACTCCCCCCCGTGAATGTAGCCTTTAATCCGTAACTTCCACCTTTGCTTTCAAACTAACATCCCTCCTTTTCCCAATAACCTCAATATGCCCGTCTTCATTTGCCTGCAGGGCCTGGAGAGACGACGGCACCTAAAAGACGCTTTGCGAATTTAAACTGCAGCATGTTTGCCACGAACCTGTGGATGAGGTTCGTCAACGGCTCGATGAGTTTCTTGCCCAGACGGGGTTCGAGCGGGGTGAGCGCTCCAAACTACCGCGGGGAGCACGCGCACACACACACACACGTCACAACATTCTCTTTTCATCTAGACACATACCCAAGGCTCTATCTCGGCAGCCGTACGGGGCACGTTGTTTGAAGCGGTGTTCAGAAGGAAAGCTTCAAAGTCTTGGCTAGGCGTGATGAGTGCGCGCTGTTCCTACTGTGATGCCATTGTATTGATGTTGAATAAATATGTATGATAGTGGCATCTGCATTTTGTTTTGTTAAAACTTTCTATTTTTGTATGATGATAATAATGATGGATGATAAAAAAAATACGTGATTGATAATTATATAATGCTTACAATCATGATGCTTATAATAAGGTTAACTGAATGATTACACATTTATGATGGTGATGAGTATGAAAAATGCATGATAAAAGATTGATGATGATGATGATAAGATGCCAAAGGAAAGGTCAAAGGTTTCACATCCACGGGCCCCTCAAGTCTCCTCACCAGCTTGATGATCTTGATGAGGACCCAGTTGTTGGTGGAGGACGTCATGAGCTTGAAGAAGAGTGGTGCCAGCGACAAGTAGTTCTTTGGGTTTCTCCGTGCCAGCTCGCAGATCACATTTACAGCTGCCGATTGCACGCCTGCAAAGGCAAAGATCCCCCCGTATCGCCTTAACACTGTTGGGGAAAGTGCTTTTAGCAAGCTTTCCACTTCAGGGAAAGATGCAACCCAATAAACAAACGGGCCTTATTCTGTTTAACACGTAGGCTTTCGTGACCAATATTATTCATAATAAAGGTTTTTGGGTTAGATCGCGTTATTTAGAAATGTGTCATAACCCTCCACCACCTGACACAGCCAGTAAGAGTCATCATGTAAACAACGCGCCAATTAGTTACTACCTCAGCCCACCGGTGTGTTGGAGAGTAAATCCACAACATTTACAATTCGTAAATGCAATTTACAATTTGTAAATGTTGTGTAAATACTTAGGAGGCAGTTCTGTGATGTTATACTCGGGGCTGTTCTCTGTAACCGATGAAAGCTTTAAAAAAATGACTTCGCTTTCTGATAATGCCAATAGCACAAACATTTAAATTAAATATAGGAAAAAGATCATGGTTTGATCAGTGCCACTGTCTCACTGCTTAAGTAACAACTAGGCAGCACTGATCTCTACTGGTAGCTGACATTACTATGTTAGGGGCCATACCTGGGTCTGGATCCTCTAGTTTCTCCTTGAGGCGTGGGAATGCAGGGCGCAGTGACTCTGGGTACTTGAGGAACACCTTGTACATGATGAGCACAGCCTTTTTGCGTACGTATGGGCGTGTTGAGGACATCTGGCGTGCACGCATACACACATACATTCACAAGCACACATTAGGGTCCACACATTCACAGACACAAGCATGACAATGTAGTCCACACATACAGTCAACAGACTGTTGGGGCAAGTGCTGTTAGCGAGCACCTATGAATGCCGGCACGACACACGAGGGGGTGGGTGGCCAGCACCACGCCCGGCCGCCTTTGTCTCCCCAGTGGCAAAGTTTACACACCACACCAGGTACTCATTTGAGGTTGAGTCGACCTAGGGGAGGCCCAGGACCAGTTCAGATAATCATCACTGGTGTTGGCCGTGAGCGGGAATCGAACTCTGGTTCATAGTGCGGCACGCTAACCGCTACATTACCGCTCCCCCCACTCACAGACATGCTAATTCACACACACCCATAAATAACTTAAAGCCCATGTGTTCTGTTTTGTAATTTCTGTAAATTAAATTTTTGTTCACATGATGATAACATGTTTTACGGTGAGTGCATATAACAGTGACTTAGTAATAAACTCATTTGCCACCGGGTTAAAACCACAATACAGTTGAACAGTTGAATGAACAAGCCTCCTTCAAATTCAAGAGCGCTGCACATCTCCATCGGTGAATGTAAGTCAACAGTGGCAAGCTCACATTTCGTTGGTGCGGAAACCAGTCTCTCAAAGTGGTAATCAATTTATTGAGCCTAAACAAAATGTTGGCCGAGTCAATCCTTGGCTGAAACTTAACGGACATTTTTCCGATTGTTTTGTGTCCAAGAAAAAGCCTCAGTGAGCCTCAAGAGGTAGTTTCCAGGATGGTCCTGCATAGGGGTGTTCGGTTAATTTCGACGAAAAGAGAGTTGGGGTAGGCAAGTTTAACATGTACAAGTGAGCCAAGATGGCTTCGTGAACCGGCTTTCTCTACTTTTGCGTACACACTGATCCCTTGAGTTAAAGTTTATTTTTGCTTAACCAGGTGATTACTCAAGACGAGGATAGCCTCATTTGCCAGCAGTGTAGGTCACAAAAATTTAAAGTTCTGGATTAAGGGTGTGAACAAATGCCGCTAGTTTCGTGCTATAACCATAAGAGCCACCCGGTAGTCATTATCAGCAAAGATCAATACACTGTTGGATTAGGGCACCCCTCCACCCCCACCCCAAGCTGTTGCAATCTTATCTTATAAAGATTTACACATCTCTCGCGATCCTGCGTCACCTCGCAGTACGGGTGACAATCATGACTTTAAAAAACTTGACGCAAGCTAAGACCAGCACCCAAACGCTGATACTTACCAAGGTCATGAGGTCATTCGCGAGGTCACGGGCCAGGTCGGGCGTGATGAAGCAGGACACACCAGTGAGTGCCACGCCCGCGTCGTACTGATTCTGGCTGTTCAGGTCCTGCCGATGAATCAACGAGTCCAATAAAAAAATCACCGTCGCAGTCGCTACAAAGCTGCACGGTGGAGTGTTAAGAGTACAAAATAAGAGCCAGGATGTGTGTGGCATTGTGTCTATCGTGCCTTTATCCAACATGAGATAAATACATTAACTCAAGATCGTTATAGTCATCGCTAGAAAGATACATTTACTCAGGAGCACTGGTCATCGCTTGCATACTCTAGTACAGCACTGCAGTGAAGTAACAATCGTGCTCACGACCATGATTTTAAATATTTGCACTAACCAAGGCTTCACACTAACAGCCCGAGACACACGGAATAGTTAATCACGTACAAGGTACTTTTATATTGGGTAATATCTCCTCCTTGAACACACCAAGCTCCAAGGGGTCCAACGTTTTGATCTTCACATGAGATCAGCTTCTACCTTGGAAATTGCCCCAAGTGACTTCACAATTAAACAAGTTTGCCGTTGGCGGTTAGTGCCTCAAGCGTGATTATCGTTTCAACCGTGGTAAGTGTTGCGTGTGTGTGTAAATGTAGCGAGTGTGGCGAGCGTCCCAAGCACAGCAGCTTCATAGCGAGCATTCCTCACCTTGCGGATCATGTTGGTGGTGAGCATGAGCACGTCTGTGCCCTCATGGAATGACTGAGATGCAGCCAAATATCCCACCCTCTATGGAGATGAGCACAGAGAACACCGGACAGGGAAGCACATGCTTTTGAGATATGCTGCAAAAAATGTCAATGTTTATTGGTACCATTTTATGATTGAGAGATGCAAAATACAAAGACAACAATTTCAACTTGTAAAGCGCACAGTAGTCACTCTTGAAAAGAGGGAACGACTCGGGGAAAACGACTGTTGAATAGGGAGAATTACTCAAGAGGCACGAGGAACCACGGACAAATGGGAAGGCTACCACGCGGTCAGCTGGCGACTCGTTTCTATACTTGGTGCAAAAAGTGAGACTGGTCAAGTAAGTTCACACCAAGGCAACTTTGGGGTGAAGAAACTCACTGCCGACACCCAGAAGACTTGCCGGTCACTTTCATATCCCTGGGTTTACTCCCTTCATCCGCCTGACTTTTTGAACATCCACACCCCCTTCTTCTGCCACCCCCATCAGTCATATCCTTCTCAGATGTGCACAGAGGAAACTTAACCTTTTAAGAAAGCCATGTTGCTGGAACGGCCGACAAAAATCCATCCATTGTACAGCCAGGCAGTTCCAACAGTCAATACAAAATTAAATTACGACGGAAGACGACAATGCCCTGGCGCAGGTGGCAGTCTTACAAATGAGCACATTCTGAGCAAAAAAATTACAAAGTCACCACTGCATGAAGAGATTTAGAGCCAGAACCCCTCCTGGCCATATATCTGCTAAATAGCCTCTAGGTGTTGCTCCCACTCCACCAGACCCAATCAGCCCAAACTGAAACAGCCTGCGGCCCAGTTGCAGAGGCCCTTGCGCTGTAGACGGAGGACTGGGAGACACCCCAGGCCTTTGCTCATGTTACAATTCCCCAGGCCATCTGTATTAAACACTGAAACTGCTCAAACCTCTGGTGGTTTATCATGGCTACGGTCATGGTGTTGGGGCACCACCGTGGCAAGATGTTATCTCCCTTACCTGGTATGCAGAAGGTCGTGGGTTCAATGCCAACCCTGACGCCTGTATCTTTGGAGTGGTCGTTTGGATTTTTCTCCGTGTACTCCAGTTTTTCCCTCCACATTTATAATCAGCATGCATTTAGAGTATTTGGCTGCAATAAATGTGCACGTGATAAGCCACTATAATTTGTGGCCAGGTCGCTTCTGAAAAAGAACTACATAGCTCAGTGGGGCCTTACCTGCCAAAAAAAAATGTCTAAACAGTTTATATGGATCGACACCCACTATCAGCGTCAGCTGCAGCCTGTGCTATTCAACTGCCCCTGAATAGGAACCCCCTCCAGGTGAGTCCCCCAACCCCACTTGTTGGCAGCTGTCTCATAACTAGGTCTGGAAGGGGACTGCCCAAGTGGTGTACCCTGGAGCGATGTCCAATATCTAGTTTAACACGTAGGCTTTCGTGACCAATATCAGCCATAACAAGTTTTTTGGCTTAGATCGCGTAAATATATAAAAGTGTCATTAAAACCCGCCACCACCCGACACAGCCAACTAGTAAGGGTTGTCACGTAAACAGAACGTGGCCAATTCGTCGCTAGTACAGCACACCGGTGTGTTGGAGAGCCAAGCCACAACAATTACAATTTGAGTACTCAGATTGTAAATGTTGTGGCTTGGCTCTCCTCTATCCACCAATTGAGATTTTATTACGGACTGGTGAAACAAAGGCGTAGAAAATGAGGGTGCCACTGGGCCAGCAGACGCCACCTACGTGGATGCGCGTGTACAGCTCAACCGCAAAGGTCATCAAACCCAGTGGAGCCAGAACCTCCCACGCCTGCACTGGGCCTGCTTCGGCAGGCCCGCCAGCTTCACTGCAGACTGTCAGGCAATTGCACGCGCCCAGGAGCGTCGTATGAGTGGCCCCGGGGCGAAATTGCACAGCATGCTGCGCCGCTCGTCTTCCCCGACACTATATATGGAAAAGGGGTACTAGCCACCTCCCACACTGCTCGTAGAAATATCAGCACAACACGGTGGCGGAGGGCATACACTTTATTGTCCTTACCATCGCCAATGTTCCCTGCAGCATGCTGCTGCCCAGACTCTTATCGCTAAGGTGGACACGAGCCCTGTGTGCCACGAGGGGTCTCTGGGTGTCCACTAGGGCTGGCCATGAAGTCCGTGGATACACGCGGGGGGGGGGGGGGGGGGGACACCTACGGGGTTGCCGATAAGGCAGCCTTCCAGCTGGGCCTCAACCAGTACCTGTATGGGGTGCAGCCGCCAGACACCGCTTCGGCTAAGCACAGGCCATCAGTGGGGCCTGCTGGACCCTCCAAACATAGAACATCAGAATATGTATTTAGACTGGAGGAATCTGATGAGCTATCAAGCTCTTTTTGACAAATGTCCAGTATGGGCGGGTGAGAAAGTTACATGCGATAGTCCGTGGCCAAACACTGGGAATAGTCCATATATTTATTTGGTTAAACCAGGTAAGGACCACTGAGCTATACAGCTCTTATTCAGAAGCGACCTGGCCACAAATGATAGCTCAACGAAGTGGCTTACCATGTGGAAATTTATAGCAGACAAATATTGTAAACGCATGTGTGTAAATGTGGAGGGAAAAACAGGAGGACCTGGAGAAAAATCCACGCGACCACAGGGAGAGACATACAAACTCCAAAGATACAGGCGTCAGGGTTGGGATCGAACTCACGACTTCCTGCATACCAGGCGAGATAGTTTACATCTCGCCGCCGTGGCACCCATTACGTATGCTAAGCGCAGGGCTCTGCCGCAAGGACAGGCCCTTCCCACAATCAAGAGCAGCAAAATAAAAAGGGATATATCAAGAAGAAGAAAAAGTCTCTGCATGGCCAGTGATCAGAAGACAACAGTCAGAGGCACATTAAGTTCTCTGTTATCGGTGTGGATGGAGGTGGAGCGGTCCTCCAGAGGAGTGCTTCTCAAACGCTCTCATTCCACGGCACGCTTTCTCACGTGCTCGCCGATCGCGGCACACCAAACCAAAATATCACTGTGGACTCTTCGAACAGCAGTGGATTAATCAGCTGCTGTGTGTCAGTCAGGGCGCCGTGTGTCTGTGTGTTTAATTAGTAAGTGCATGTTAGGATGGCTGTCTTAAATTATTCCATGGTTTTATTTGAATTTCTGTGTCGATCTCCTGTGTACATGTCAATGCCTATTTGTCTACTTAATGTATTAATGTTGAAGTCTGTGTATGTATTTGTTAATTAATTTGATTGTATGTTAATGGTTTAATTTAGCTGTCTAAATTAAACCATTAATTTAGATGTGTAGGTTTTGACTTTAACATAGCCATTCCTGTGACCAGTCACAAGCTAATCCCTCAGCTATTTGATATGTAAACCCCTTTGTCAAGGTGCCTCACTTCTCACAACCAGCTTAAAAGTCGCTACGAATCTTAACATTGTTCATTGAAGCTCTGTCGTCCCGACAGGTCTGTACCTTTCACCTGAAGACGGCCGCTTGCGTTGTGGCCGAAACGTCGTGAGAATTTTATTGCTATTTTATTATTTTATTCTCATTCTACGTGACTTTACCGAAAGAACCAAAGAAGATGAATCCTTGCAGTCACGAAAGCTTTAAATCGAAATGTCTGTAAACGGTTTCATTTCAATGTCTAGGTATCTATTTAATAGTTTTTTTATAGATATCGGCTAATTATTTTACTTCATTGTCTGGGTCAATTAAAACATACTGCAGCACATCTGGGACTTGACAGTGGCACACTGGCGTGCACAGAAATACGCAAGCGTTTCTGCATTTTCCTCTTTTTACCCACCGTCCATTGGAACCAGATGAAAACCAAAATCTGGAATGGCCCAACGAGCCGTCCGGAATGGAGTTGTATTAGAGTCGGTGCTTGCGAGTCATTTGCCACAATGCTGGGGAAATGCATTGGTCCCCTGTGTAGCACCACACCAGAGCTGATCAAAGACAAATGCTTCCCCTTGTACTGCTGCTTTCATTGCCATTACGACGGCGGCTTATTTATAACAGCAAATGCCGGAGAGCATGCACACTGCACCATTCATTCATTCATTCTGCCACGTCACACACTGCAAATATTAAATTGACATTTACCAGCTCGATTGATGAGAATTTTTATTCCAAAATAAAATGTTCACTATACATAACCATTAGTCACTATGTCATATGCTGCCTACTCTGGCTATTTATCATGAGTGGAGCAGTGGCAGGCTGGACAGCAAAGCCACTCTATAACCTCTCCGGCTATATCCATGAGTCATGCACATCATGAGCTGCCAATTGCACTTTGTAGGTGTAGCTGGTGTGGACCTATCCTAGGCAAACTCAGCCCCAAAAACAGCTCACATCTAAAATTGTCTACAGAGACTACTAGCAAGTAAAAGACAGCAAAGTAAACACAGCACTGGTGACTTGGCTGGCAGTGGAGCTTAGAAACTATTATGAATGTACCCAGTCACACTATTTGAATCTCAGGAATTGTGAATGAAGAATAATAATCCTGAGGGTGCTTTAGTCTGGCTCTGTGAACTGAAATAAATACACAAAGCATAAATAAGGTAATTTATGACGATGTTATGTTCATAAACTAACGTTAACATGAAGTATCATTACCAAATGTAGAGCCACTATTGCCCCATTTTTCTCAGATAAGGAGCAATCAACCCCCAAAAAGTATATCCAATTCAATAATGTTCACTATCCAATAAAATCTCGATAAGCCTCAAGCCTCTTTTTCAGGAAGCTTCTGGGTTGAGATGTTTATCAAATTTATTTTCAAGAAGTGCTTTTCATGCGGTGAAAACCCTATTAACTCAGTGAAACCCACAATTAAGAGGGCTAACACTCATTGATTGAAAACAGACAAGGTCACGAATTCACTTCCTCTCCCACAATCTATTGGCCAACTTGACAGCCAGCAGGGTTTGGGAGATTCACACATGTATGTGGATCCACCAACCCTTTCATCCAGAGAGCTGGATAACAGGTGTGGCTCCACAATGACAACTTGTTAGCTGTGCAAACAGTCAACTCAGGATATGTCCAAGGTAATGGGCGGAGGGATGGGCCAGATAATATAATAACACCACGAAACACATATACAGGCTACAGAAACACATTTATTTTTAACACACAGAATGGGTCCGAAGACAATGTGACATCCGTTTTTATTGCTTCTTAAATGGTTTACTGGCCAACAGAATTTCCAGTCACGCGGGAACCGAGATACTGGCTCTCTCGGAGAGAATCAGCCAAAGAGTAAACCGGCGTGCAAGCAAAAAGGCACAAATGAGCACGGTTAATCCACAACCCGGATAATCCACCCATTAAAATCAAACATTAACGATACAAGGCATAAGGTTTCCGACTGGTTACGTCACCGGGAGACAGGCGGGCAAGTACCTTGTGCGTGAATTTTCCTGAACTCATGACTTCGATGATGTTGAAAGCGCCCCAGCTCACATCATATCCCAGCATCTGGAGCTGCATGACGAATGCGGAGAGTTGGGGAAAGTCCACAAGTTAGTGCCTGCGTTGTCTGTGTGTAGTGTTTCATTTACAAAATTGGGCCCTGTGGTGTCAAGCATGTTCACTTGTGACCAGTGTATTACATTTAAATTAATTTATTGACAGAGATCCTCCTTGTTTTCATGAATATCCAGTGCAAGATATGTTATTATGCGTTTATGAAAATGCAGACACAAAATTACTGTAAAATTAAAATGCTATTTCGCAATGGCATTAAAATGTCAGTTATAATATTAAATTGCAATAATTAAAATATACATTAATTGAAGAGCTTGCAGAGATGCCTACATTTAAGAAGCATTTTCATTCCCTCATTAAAATGGACGTGTGGCACGATGACTAGTGTGAAACTCAAAATCAAAAGGCTGCCTCTTTCAAACAAGTTGGGAGTTGACCAATCCTAATCTCCCTCCAGGAAAAAAGAAAATTAGTACCACTTTGGGAAGCCAACGGTGGCCATTCTAGAGTGGACTGTCACAGAAATGTGTAATTTCCTCCAGTGGCTTAGGCCTGCCAAAATAGATAAGCGCCAGCCCATTGCCCGTTTCAGGGGGGGGGGGGGAGACAGTTTGACTGACGTTAAATAAACCAGGCCACGACACCAAAGAACAACAATCTCCAGCGAATGCGGTGCATTTTCCTCTTTGGCACATGCACGCTACGTACGTAGGCAAGCTTTGCCACCGCGTTCCCCTTCACATTGATGTTGTCCTGCTTCAATTCGTGCTTAATCTCCTCGATGCACTGAGCGACGAACTTTGCCTGCAAACACACGCACACGTAAACACACAAAAGCACCCCCCCCCCTTTCAGCACTGCAGACTGTGGGAGCAGGTGCCCGTTCAAAGTCCACAAATGCCCCCCCTTCCTCCCCACTCAAATAGGTGATGAGAGGTGCTCTACTCCAAATGATGGTCCTCAGCAAGTGTTTGCGATGATGCAAATCTAATGTAGGGGACAGTATCTTCACATGACAACCACTGCTGCTTTCCCACAAAGCTGTTCTCGTGAACCCCCAGGATTTGCACCTCTGACTTGTGCGAGTAAAACGTCAAATACATTGTGTCCGTTATGATTCGCACTTATTATTATTTTTTAACGTGGGGAAGATGATGGCCTGCATTGAGCCTCAATGGGGTACTGAACTCACAATGATCTGAATGTGCTTGGGAAGCTATGCCAGAGAATTACTCAGTGAAAAAAAAAAATCGCTGTTGATGAAATTTGCTCTGGCAAAGTATAACGGGGATGTTGATGTGGTCAGGAACTCGCATGGCCGGCTGCCTTCATTTCGAGTCGTGATGATCACACAGCACACTAGACTGAGGTGCACTTTGTGGGAGGTCCAGCATGAGGTTCAGATTTAAATTACTACTGATGGATTTTGAAGACACACATACAAACAGCTAGGGTCTTGGGATACATTGTACTTACCCATAACATTTATATTGGGATGTTAATTGAACTGTAGTTCAGGTGGATGGACAGTTACATGAATGCTTCCTTCTAGCTTTCTCAGATGAGAGATTGTGGAAATGCATCTTGATGATGTGTTTATGTAAGACTGCCAACGAATGCAGCAAATAATTTATGTGGCTGGGATCAGGTAAAATATTAACGTCCAATAAGGAAACACATTGTATGTGTGAATCCAGATATTTATTGATGATATAAAGCCCACAATTAAGTTGAAGTGTGCATGATAAAACGTGCTACGTTGCATACAAAATTCAATTGCTTTAATTGGATTAGCAAGTGTATATAGTAAACTGTATACATACATACATAATAGTTTTTTTTGGGTTAGATCGCATAAATATAAATGTGTCGTTAAACCCGCCACCACCCGACACAGCCAGCTAGTAAGGTTTGTCACGTAAACAGAACTTGCTAATTCATTAATAGTACAGCACACCGGTGTGTTGGAGAGCAAATCCACAACATTTACAGAGTACGACGTTTCGTCAGTAATTACAACTAACATCATCAGGCGGACAGCCAGATTTGGAGAAATCCTCCGGATTCGTTCCGTGATATTGGTCACGAAAGCCTACGTGTTCAACTGTATAGTACACCTAATAAAATATGAAAGTTCTGAGCCATTGCCTTGTGAGTTATCATTAACTCAAAAATATATTGGGTCACTACTTGGCTTTCATTTGTAGAAAAGATTAACAGTTGTGCGATTACGTAAAAAAAACGTGTTTCTCAAGAACAAATTGCTATACGTAGTTTAAGAATGAAAAAGAAACGTTTTTTATTACAATCATCGAGCAGCTGTACTCTATGGCCGCAACGGAGTGGCGAAGTTGAATCCCTAAATCGTGTGCTCGTGAGTATGAAAGAGGCTCGCTTGGCTGGAGGGAATGACAGCCGAGTCAATCACACGTTTGGGTGGTGGGGGTGAAGACGACACGTGGAATTCACACACAAGGGTCGGCCTCTCTCCATCAAATGCAGCATGTCAGTCCCAGAAGTTACACATCTGTGGGCAATAGCTGATAAAAAATCCAAAAAATATATATAAAATTCAGCCACTGGTTCAGAAAGAGCTAAAGCAGCTGAATAAGAGACTACACGTTTGCATGGTGCACAAATGTTCTACTACATCTTACCACATGCATCTCCTACAGCCCTTTGCCAATCTACTGCTGGATGAGGGCCTGCTCACGCCATTTTGTGTGACGAAAGCGATTTGACCGTCCAGAACTTCCATCAGGCTGGTCCGGCTCCGGGTGGCGATAAGTGTAACACAATCTGGGGTTGTACTTCCCATACAATACGGTACTTATATTCTACCATGTATTTACCACCCACACGCCTTAACCAACACAGATCGTATATACGGTATACACAAAGCATCATCATATCTGCATGCTGTAATACGTACTGCACATTGTTAAAACCAGGGCCTAATTAAAACCAGAGGTGTCCCGGGGGGCCTCGGGAAAATATTCAATGCCAATTAATATCTGCTTAAAACATATCAAATTATGTTTAACCCATGTAAGACTCAATTGAGTCTCAATGCAATATAGGGTGGGCCTAATGTGACCAATTCCTTTGTTAATATAAACGCTGTACGCACAAAGACACCCACACGATATGGGAGTTGATAGCAATCCGTAGTGACAGATCAGAAACCCGACTCTGCATTATACAGTGAGGGCAAAAAGTATTTGATCCCCTGCTGATTTTGTACGTTTGCCCACTGACCCAGAAATGATCAGTCTATAATTTTAATGATAAGTTTATTTGAACAGTGAGACAGAATAACAACAAAATCCAGAAAAATGCATGTCAAAAATGTTATAAATTGATTTGTATTTTAATGAGGGGAAATAAGTATTTGACTCCCTCTCAATAAGAAAGATTTCTGGCTCCCAGGTGTATTTTATACAGGTAAAGAGCTGAGATTAGGAGCACACTCTTAAAGGGAGTGCTCCTGATCTCAACTTGTTACCTGTATAAAAGAGACATGTCCACAGAAGCAATCAATCAGATTCCAAACTCTCCACCATGGGCAAGACCAAAGAGCTCTCCAAGGATGTGAGGGACAAGATTGTAGACCTACACAAGGCTGGAATGGGCTACAAGACCATTGCCAAGCAGCTGGTGAAAAGGTGACAACAGTCGGTGCGATTATTTGCAAATGGAAGAAACACAAAATAACTGTCAATCTCCCTCGGCCTGGGGCTCCATGCAAGATCTCACCTCGTGGAGTTGCAATGATCACGAGAACGGTGAGGAATCAGCCCAGAACTACACGGGAGGATATTGTCAATGATCTCAAGGCAGCTGGGACCATAGTCACCAAGAAAACAATTGGTAACACTACGCCGTGAAGGACTGAAATCCTGCAGCGCCCGCAAGGTCCCCCTGCTCAAGAAAGCACGTATCCATGCCCGTCTGAAGTTTGCCAATGAACATCTGAATGATTCAGAGGACAACTGGGTGAAAGTGTTGTGGTCAGATGAGACCAAAATGGAGCTCTTTGGCATCAACTAAACTCGCCATGTTTGGAGGAGGAGGAATGCTGCCTATGACCCCAAGAACACCATCCCCACCGTCAAACATGGAGGTAGAAACATTATGCTTTGGGGGTGTTTTTCTGCTAAGGGGACAGGACAACTTCACCGCATCAAAGGGACGATGGACGGGGCCATGTACTGTCAAATCTTGGGTGAGAACCTCCTTCCCTCAGCCAGGGCATTGAAAATGGGTCGTGGATGGGTACTTCAGCATGACAATGACCCAAAACACACGGCCAAGGCAACAAAGGAGTGGCTCAAGAAGAAGCACATTAAGGTCCTGGAGTAGCCTAGCCAGTCTCCAGACCTTAATCCCATAGAAAATCTGTGGAGGGAGCTGAAGGTTCGAGTTGACAAACGTCAGCCTCGAAACCTTAATGACTTGGAGAAGATCTGCAAAGAGGAGTGGGACAAAATCCCTCCTGAGATGTGTGCAAACCTGGTGGCTAACTACAAGAAACGTCTGACCTCTGTGATTGCCAACAAGGGTTTTGCCACCAAGTACTAAGTCATGTTTTGCAGAGGGGTCAAATACTTATTTCCCTCATTAAAATGCAAATCAATTTACACCATTTTTTAAATGCGTTTTTCAGGATTCTGTTGTTGTTATTCTATCTCTCACTGTTCAAATAAACCTACCATTAAAATTATAGACTGATCATTTATTTGTCAGTGGGCAAACGTACAAAATCAGCAGGGGATCAAATACTTTTTTCCCTCACTGTACCACATGTAGTATACACTGTTCACTGTGGTTATAAAACACGAGCATCAAATCTATGGTACACTGGATGCATCAGCTCATTCCAAAATGCAACTAACAAATATATAGAATATACATCGTAGAATGTGTAGCCAAATTGTAAAATGCACAACTGTGAATTGCTATCATCCAAATTACACTTATATAATATATACTGCCTGTACGTATTCCTTAGATCACCACTCCCCGTATATGCGGTATTAAGATTCTGTGTGGCATTTAGGAGGCAGATTTGGCAAACTGCCTCTATAACTAAATGTGATAATAGACAATATATAGTAGTATGGTTTAGTACATTGTGGGCGTGTGTACAGTACGTATCTTATTGCACCTAAACGCTCATTACATTGCATATTCTAAAAACGCGACTGTGCGTGTAGTGTATCCGCAGCTGTATCACAATGAGATTAATTAGAAACCAAATGACACTGCATTATCGGCAACGGTACAAAGCGAGTGGCGACTTCAATGACAGCTCCATTAATAAGCAGATACTCGGCGGGACAACAAAAAACACGAAATCGAACCCCACGAACGACAGCCCGTACCAGTACACACAGGCGAAGGGGCAACCACACAACAACAACAAAAACAATCACTTTGTTGACTGTTAACACTGCACATGGCGTTAGCACAAGCACACGACCACGTCCTCGCGGAGTCCCGCTAGGCCGTCGCGACAGCCTCCGACATTTCCTGAAACCGCCAACCGTGCGAGGTGGCGTCTCGCCGGGGTGGGGTGGTGGTGGTGGGGAGGGTGTCAAGGGCCCAGCGCCTCACCTCCTCCTCCTTGTGATTGCGAATGCCGCGCACTAAATCCTGCAGGTTCTTGTCGAACATGCGATCCAGGCTCCCCTTGACGATCTTGAGCGCCATGGCTGCTGGCGGTTCCGTCGACCCCACCGAGGGAGAGTCGCGGGGTCGCGATGAGTCCGCGCTGGCGGGGAACGTTCGCGACGCCTCGCGACGCCTCGCACCACCACCAGAAGCAGCTGCAGCAGGCGCCGGCTCACGCTGCTTGCTACGCGGGGCCCGCTATGTCAGGGCGGAATAAAATGGCGTCGCGCGTGACGTCACGACCCCCCCCTCCCACGACCCCCCCCTCCCACGACCCCCCCCTCCCACGACCCCCCCCTCCCACGACCCCCCCCTCCCACGACCCCCCCCTCCCACGACCCCCCCCTCCCACGACCCCCCCCTCCCACACCTCCTCCTCCTCCCACCCCCCACTACAACCAGCCATCCCCATCACCACCATCCCTCCCCCCCAAACAAAGACAAAGATCCCCCGTGTAGCCTGTAACAGACTGTAGGGGCAAGTGCTGTTAGCGAGCACCTATGAAGGCCGGAACGGCACACGAGGGGGTGGGTGGCCAGCAACCACGCCCGGCCGCCTTTGTCTCCCCAGTGGCGATGTTAACACACCGCACCAGGTACTCATTTAAGGCTGAGTCGACCTAGGGGAGGCCCAGGACCGGTTCAGATAATCGTCACCGGTGCTGTTATCCGTGAGCGGGAATGGAACTCGGGTGGCCGGGTTCGTAGCGCAGCGTAGCGCTAACCACTACAGCACCGCCACCCCCCACCAGAGTTGCCTGAAACTACCACGTCCGCCGGGGATCGTGAAGCTGACAATCAGAGACGAAACGTTAAAATCTGCAACAAACAAAACAAGTAAGGACATCGAATGGGAATTGCACCCGGGCATTTACTCTGCAACGGAGTGATACGTTCCGGTTATTACGCGTGGTGGCAGCAGCGATATGGTTCAGGAGCCACATTGGTCAGATGTATAAAACATGCGTTTAATATAATAATACAACACAAATATTGGGTTAAATCGCGTAAATATAAATGTGTCTTCTTTGGTTCTTTCGGTAAAGTCACGTAGAATGAGAATAAAATAATAAAATAAGACAATAAAATTCTCACGACGTTTCGGCCACAACACAAGTGGCCTTCTTCAGGTGAAAGAACAGAACTGTCGGGACGACTTTTAATAAATGTTTTCTCCTACGACATCAGAGTGCAGCGCCACGTTAAATACGCACTACAATGACAATAGTTTAAAGCGATTTTAAGCATGTTTTATTTTCAACATGAAAATATGGTTGGGGTGGGGGGGGCAGAGCTTTGTGACGTCATATTTGCGGGGGGGGGGGGTCTGACTTTTTGTGACGCCGTGTGACGAGGCGCGGGGGGGGGGTCAAAAATCGTCCAAAATCGCGTGACGTCATTTATGGACGGCCCCCTATTAAATTATTGGTGGGGGTTACTCGGAGTTCATCAACTTACGGTGGAATGCTTTTGTGTTCAGTTGATTGTCCCTCCCTGAGGACCTCTCGATCTGTGTGTGTGTCTCTCTTCTACGGCGTCTCCATGCTGGGCACAAACGTTGCCCCAACGAACCACTCTCCCTGTTTGAAACGACTCAAGAATTACGAAAATAAAATGCCGACACCGCAATTTTGTGACAGGTCGCTCACGTAGCCACCTCCGCCGCAGCCATCGTCATAATCATCAACCGTGATCTATCCACTGCTCGATGAGGGCCCCCTCCTCCTTAAGCCGTCGCCACCTCCACGAAGGGAATGTTAGGACAATCGTTGCCGGCAGTCGGCATCGGCAATAGTTGAAAGGTATTGCCATGTGGTTGTGGTGAAACTCTCATTGCTCCTCACACATCGGAACAATTCGGATTCAAGCTGCCACCCTGTGGGTCAATCGGTGCAGCCTGAGTGGACCAAAGAGGCTCCGAATTGCTGTTACGTTAATGCGCGAACGTTGAACTTCTTTCGCACCGTACGTAGCCAACCGCGCTAATCGAAGGTGCGGCGGGGAAGGACAACCAACTAAAGACAAGGCAACTATATTGTATCGACTTAGTGACGAATCAAATTACCAACTGACTTGTCACCTAGCTAGCGACTAATACTGGACCTACCCACATCCCACGTAAACAATAGTTGTTTTGTTAATTTGCTGTCCATGATTAATTGTGGGAAGGGCCTGTTCTTACGGCAGAGCCCTGCGCTTAGCATACACACTGTGTGCCACGGTTGCGAGTTGTTAATTACCTCGCCTGGTATGCAGGAGGTCGTGAGTTCGATCCCAACCCTGACACCTGCTGCTGCTGCTGTATATTTGGAGTTTGCTGTCTTTCTCTCCCCGTGGTCGCTTACACCTTTCACCGGATCCTCCGGCTTTTCCCTCCACATTTATAAACGTGCGTTTAGAGTATTTGGCCTGCGATACATTTCTACGTGATAAGCCACTTCGGTGAGCTATCATTTGTGGCCAGGTCGCTTCTGAAAAAGAGCTACGTAGCTCAATGGGCTTTACCTGTTAAAATAAAAAAGAGTTTAGTTTATGATAATGATGCACGGCTTTGCTCACTTTGAAAGCCCTTACAAGCAGTTGCATTTGGAGGCTTGCCCCCTCTTTTCTCTCTGCCTGATGAAGACCGCTTGTGTTGCGATCGAAACGTCGTGCTTTTTTTGCTTTTATTTTTCATTTATGTTTTAAATTTTATTTTCTTATTTTCTACCTACGTGACTTTACCGATAGAACCAGGAAGATGATGGCTTAATGCCATCCCCAATGCCGGTGCAAGTTTTCTCCCAAATCGTTCAGCCAAACTCATCAGTGGCTCTTGGTGTAGAAATAACCAAACTTGCACTTCACTCAGCTGGCAGCTAGCGCCCTGTAGGTTTTGAAATAAACGGTGAATGTTGTGCTGGGTATATGCCTGTTCAAATCGTACGCTGTTGTTATTTCTTTTCAGTTGTGTCCCTACCACAATAGTTTCTCTGTTCACCGAACTTCATTGTACACGATCTTCATTTTGAGTCACAATTGAATTTTGGGTCAGATCGTCGCGTAAGTAAGAGTGTGTGTGTCGTGAACCCTCCTCCACCCGACACAGACAGTTAATAAAGTTGTCACGTGAACAAATGTGCCAATTTCAGCACCGCCGGTGTGTTGGGAGAGCGAACCACACGCAATGAACAATGTGGTACACGACGTTTCCCTGGTCTTCTTTGGTTCTTTCGGTAAAGTCACGTAGAATGAGAATAAAATAATCACTTAATAAAATAAAATAACAATTAAATTCTCACGACGTTTCGGCCACAACACAAGTGGCCTTCTTCACTTGTGTTGTGGCCGAAACGTCGTGAAAATTTAATTGTGTTATTTTATGTTATTAAGTGATTATTTTATTCTCATTCTACGTGACTTTACCGAAAGAACCAAAGAAGATGCATCCTTGCAGTCACGAAAGCTTTAAATCGAAAGTTTCCCTGGTCGTTACAGCCAGCATCGCCAGGCCGTTGCCAGAAATCTGCCAACACTGGCTGTGTTGGGTGGTGGAGGGTGCATGACACACATTTTGCTGATGTGATATGACTCAAAAATCATCAATGCATCGTAATATTTGTCGCGAAGACCTGCGTGTTAAATTGTCTTTAATTTTTATTTTGTTTTATCTTTAGTCCCCCTTTGCAGCCTTCTTAGTTAAAGTGCTTCAATCGCTCTTTGGTTATAATAGGGGTTTTCCTCCTTTTTTCTGGCAACAAAACTGAAACCCTTTTTTACAAGGATTCATGTCTGCATTAACCACAATACCTGCAGTCAAAATGCAAACAAAAAACAATATGATAATATATGCATTGTCCTTGAAACTGATTGGTCCACACCAGTTTCAAGGACAATGCATATATTATCATAGTATGTTTTTTGTTTGCATTTTGACTGCAGGTATTGTGGTTAATGCAGCAACATGAATCCTTGTAAAAAAGGTTTCAGTTTTGTTGCCAGAAAAAAGGGGAAAACCCCTATTATTACATTTGGGTACTGGCAAAGGAGGGCTAATGATGTAGACACTCTTTGGTTATTTCGGTAAAGTCACGTAGAAAGAGAAAATAATAAATTAAATAATAGCATACGACGTTTCAATTGCAACACAAGCAATCATCATCAGGTACAAATGAAAGAGAAAAATAACCTAGTAAACTTAGAAATATAATGCAATACAACACAGAGAGTCGGCTAACATAACAGTCAACACCTTACCTGGTTGATTACGTTCTTCCAAAGATTGCTAAATAATAGCATACGAAACGTCGTATGCTATTATTTAATGTCTTATTTTCTCTTTCTACGTGACTTTACCGAAAGAACCAAAGAGTATGATAATTGTTTTTTTACCCTTTTATCTGGCAACAAAACTGACACCTTTTTTACAAGGAGTCATGTTTACATTGACCACAATACCTGCGGTCGAACGCAAACAAAAAAACAACAACTCTGATAATGTATGTGGCACTGTCCTTGAAATTGATTGGTCCACACCCGAGACAGCAGGTATTGTGGTCAATGTAAACATGACTCCTTGTAAAAAAGGTGTCAGTTTTGTTGCCAGATCAAAGGGTAAAAAAAACAATTATCATATTTTGTTACTGGCAAATGAGGTTTCCAATGGTGTAAATGCTTACCCCGAGCTCTCATACTCTGATTGTGCATTGTCTTGAGTTGTGCGCCTTTTGGCGTCTTCTGGTCCAACACCATGTGAGACGAGGCTCTAAAGAAAGCTGTCTCGGGTGTGGACCAATCAATTTCAAGGACAGTGCCACATACATTATCAGAGTTGTTTTTTGTTTGCGTTCCGACCGCAGGTATTGTGGTCAATGTAAACATGACTCTTTGTAAAAAAAGGTGTCAGTTTTGTTGCCAGATAAAAGGGTAAAAAAACTATTATCATATTTTGTTACTGGCAAATGAGGTTTCCAATGGTGAACCAAAGAGTAATTCCTGCAGCCACGAAAGCGCCAAATCTAGTTTGCTTCAATCATTTCCGTCGTTCATTACCATCAACTTTTGTAACGTTTGCAGACAATGTGAGGTGGTTAATACTTCACCATTTATCTTTACCCCCTTATTTATAGAAATATTACTGTGAATGGTCTTTTTGAGAACCTATCTCCTTTGCCGACTCCTCTTACGAGTTGTTTTTTCATTACTGTTCATGTTGGCAACTCTGCGCAGTTGTTCCTGGTTTGTGCTGAACATTTCCAATACACAGAACTTTAGTTTTCATTAAGGCATTTGATTATGATAGCTAGATAACTGCAGCAACGGACTGTAATATTGAATATTGATTGAAAAAAACATTAATGGGGGTTGGATAGGTCACTGAAAGGGATAACGGTCAACGGTGAAGACGAAAGGTGGAATGGCAGCCTAAGGAAAACATTGTCAAAGAGAAGTGATAAGGGGCGGCTCATGCACACACACAAGATGGATTGTGGCATTGCAGGACCAGGAGATATGGTGATGACGTGGGAAGGCCTTCATCCAGCAGCGGCGAGAACACGGCTGATGAGTGAGATGTCTCACCTAGAGAAGGAATTTGGCTGCTCTAAATGTCCACGTAACGATAATCCACTTATTCTTGGTTCTTTTTTATTTTATTGTTTCCCTTCTACGTGACTTTACCGAAAGAACGAGAACATGAATCCCTGCAGTCACGAAAGCTTTAAATCAAAAGATGATCCACTTGGTTGGGCTACCATTTGTGATAGCCAGGTCGCTTTATAAAATACAGCTCTTTAGCTCAATGGGCCTTACCTGGTAAAATAATATTTTAATAGATGGAAATTAATATGACCCATCTCTATACCTATCTACATAACCACCCAGCCAGCTACCACTTGCTCACATACAAATCCACACAGATTTCAACCTGTCAATCATCCTACCTGTCTACACATATCCATTTGCTACATGAGCACATACCTACCTTCACCTACCTGCATACATACAGTTAACATATACCCAATTACATATATACATATCCTGTTATCAACCTTCCTTACCTACCCAAATAGTGAGCTTCCTATCCACCGTGGTATGTAATTATAATTACCAATATATCCACCGAGCCGCTTACCATTTTCACCAAGTTACAAGGAATTTGTTGTCTAGTCCATGCTGTGTGAAAACATCTGCCTGCTCCTTCCCCTCACACTACACTTTAGACTTCCCTCCCCATCGTCTATTCCTCCAAGTTCTTGCCTCTCGATGCAAGAACTATTTTAACACTCATCTACTGGAACCCTTAATAATTGATGGCCGCTTGATGTCTTCGGGCAATTTGTCCCTGTGCTTAGCCAGCGCGATATTAAAATTGATAAGAGATCTGAAAAAAAAGTTTATACGTCAAGTTATACAATTTGCATGATGTAGCTTCCTAATTTACGAGAGCTCAAAAATTAATGCCTGTCCTGTTTAAACGTCCCCAATTAGTTTTTTTTTATATAGTGGCAGAGGTTGTGTTGTATCGACGTGGATTTTGAGAGATATTTTTATCGTTTTCTAATGTAATGAGGTTCGTGATGGAAACCCACGCCTGTGATTTGACACGGGCTGTGCGTCCTGCCCGTGATGCATTATTGAATAAAGGCGCAGTCGTTAACGTAATGCAATAACGGAGGGCTGCTTGTAACGTGCTCGCCCGCTCCAGGTGAATCTGTGTGCGCGTGACTTGCCAACCCAGAAATAATGGAGGGAACTAAAAACAACGGACGGCCAAAGATGCTCAGAAGCGCACACAGGTGTGTGTGTGTATGTGTGTTTGTTTGTGCGTGTTCGTTATATTTATTTATAAGGATTTCGAAATATGGTAATAGCCCGGTTAACGTCGGGGATGCGTTCCTGAAAGGTGTGACGACGTCTATCAAAGTGTAGCCGGTATAGGCTTAATGTAATGAATCACACGTAATATTAATTATCAATGGAGTTAACGATTACCATGGATTGAACCCATAGACTCACGTGACTGCATAGTAGACCACGTGTACCGGTGGATTAATCAATTTAGGATTACTGGACATCTATTCACATTCGGATGGACGCTGTACAGGGATCGAGCAGTGATGCAGTGATGAACAGTTATGATATTGAGATGGGGGAAAATAGTTTCCCATCACACCAACATATAATAACAGTGACTAAATGTTTGACTGGTTTAGTCGACACGACTAAGAGAACAACTACATTAAGACCACAGGTAAGAAGAAAAGTTAATAATTTAGTGTTTCTAGAACCAACGGGATCTCATCACGACACACAAACTCCACCTCCAGAGTGCAAGATTCGAGATGCAAGTAACCAAATCTGACAGTTTATGTCTCACCCCCAAAACGGTTCAATGATAACAAGATGGATATCATCACTAACAAACAAAAAACCCTCAACACATTCGTCAATAACACTGTGGCCTTAAATCAAACAATACATAATTATAATGGCCCTTCTTCATAGCAGCATCACCAAATAATGTCTTAATCGCGAAAGAAAATATCTACATTCACCAATATGCGTGAGGTCTAATTCCACGAACTATTTTTCAGGAACAATAGGCCATCGGTTATTTTTGCAGTTAATAATACAACCCTGGATATGCTGGATTGTTTTTGTTGCTTTTCCATAATGTGTGTGTATTATCAGATGGCCCTCAGTGGACTTCACCACATTAAAAAACACCATGGGCAAGTGAGTCGTGGACAAGGGGGTAGGAAACTTGGCAGGACCTACTCAACAAGGGGAACGAATTCAGACGCTTAAAGAAATAGCGTGGCGTGTGTACAATAAATAGAATGGTGATGATTAAGCTTTAACGATTTTATTTTACCGGGTAATACCCACTGAAATATCTATTCTTTTTCAGAGGCGACATGGCCACACCACGATAGCTCATGAAAGCGTCTGATATCATGATTCATGATCAACATCGCATGCGGGAATTAATAGTTGCCAAATAATCCTAACGAATGTTTCTAAATGTGGAAGGAAAACCCTGGAGAAATCCACGGAGAAAAATCCGCGCTACTACCACGGGCAGAGAGGGAGAACACGCAGACTCCAGATACATAAAACATGCATCGTCAGGGTCCGGGATCGAACCCACGCCCTCCTGCATAGCAGGCGAGGGAGATAACATCTTCTGTCCATAATATAGGTTATTTTTTGTTAGATCGCGTAAATATATAAATGTTGTGTCGTTAAACCCGCCACCATCCGACACAGCCAATTAGTGAGGTTTGTCACGTGAACAAAACGTGCCAATTAGTTTCTTGTTCAGTACACTGACAACCAGAATTGTCGTCTGATGATGCCAGTTGTAATTAATGGCGAAACGTCGTACTCGAATTGTAAATATGATAGGCGTACTCTCCAATACACCGGTGTGCTGAGGTAGTAATCAAGTGGCACGTTCTGTTTACGTGACAAACCTTCCTAATTGGCTGTGTCGGGTGGTGGTGGGTTGAACGACACATTTATATTTACGCGATCTAACCCCCCCCCCCCAAAAAAAAAATTCCCAACAACTCCATTATGGAAAAGTTTGGTCGCGAAAGCCCCTACCGCTGCTGCTGCGTGTTTCACAAAAACAACTGGGCAACTCAAATGTTCACGCAGTGCCCCTCCTTGCGCTTCGTGCAGAGAGAGACCCCCCCATCGCCCCAACACACGTGGCACGGCTGTGGCTGTCCAAAAACACCGCCGCACCCTTTCCCAGAAGGGGGTGCGACCGTGGAAACTCGGGGGCGGTGTCGGGAGAGAGGGGGCATCGATCCACGCGGTCCGTCCGTGTCAAGGCGAATGGCAACCTCCCGGCAGATGCCCCCACGACCTTCTGGCGCGACTGTGACCTGACCCTGCACGCTCATTCTTTGGACACGAGGTGGATGGACTGCTAGCAGCCAGAGGTCCTAAAGCAAATCCGTTCATGTCATGAATACGAACTAAGGTGCGACCCTTAACCCAGAAAATTCACGTCTTAAAAGCGTCAGGTGTTTCGTAGGAAAAGCCCCAAAGAACACGACACTAAGGTCAGATACGCACATAAATGCAGAGACAAAGACAACCCATGTAGCTTTACAGACCTAAAGGGGTAAGTGCCGCTAGCGAGCACCTCTTCAGAGGTCATCATAGCACTTCATGGGTTGGTGCCCAGTGTTACTAGGCAGCAGTAAGACTGTGCACGTGTTACTAGGCAGCAGTAAGACTGTGTACGTGTTACTAGGCAGCAGTAACACTGTGCACGTGTTACTAGGCAGCAGTAACACTGTGGACAGTGTGTGGACAGTGTTACTAGGCAGCAGTAACTAGGCAGCAGTAAGACTGTGTACGGTGTTGCTAGGCAGCAGTAAGACTGTGTACGGTGTTGCTAGGCAGCAGTAAGACTGTGTACGTTACTAGGCAGCAGTAACACTGTGCACAGTGTTGCTAGGCAGCAGTAACTAGGCAGCAGTAAGACTGTGTACAGTGTAACTAGGCAACAGTAACACTGTGTACAGTGTAACTAGGCAACAGTAAGACTGTGCACAGTGTTACTAGGCAGCAGTAACGCTGTGTA
Source organism: Petromyzon marinus (assembly GCF_048934315.1). NCBI lineage: Eukaryota > Metazoa > Chordata > Hyperoartia > Petromyzontiformes > Petromyzontidae > Petromyzon > Petromyzon marinus. The sequence goes on along the minus strand of NC_133710.1, from coordinate 1,497,927 downwards.
CGTTACTAGGCAGCAGTAAGACTATGCACAGTGTTACTAGGCAGCAGTAAGACTGTGCACGTGTTACTAGGCAGCAGTAAGACTGTGTACGTTACTAGGCAGCAGTAAGACTGTGCACAGTGTTACTAGGCAGCAGTAACACTGTGCCCAGTGTTACTAGGCAGCAGTAACACTGTGCCCAGTGTTACTAGGCAGCAGTAACACTGTGCCCAGTGTTACTAGGCAGCAGTAACTAGGCAGCAGTAAGACTGTGTACAGTGTTGCTAGGCAGCAGTAACACTGTGCACAGTGTTACTAGGCAGCAGTAACTAGGCAGCAGTAACACTGTGTACGTTACTAGGCAGCAGTAACACTGTGTACGTTACTAGGCAGCAGTAACACTGTGCACGGTGTTGCTAGGCAACAGTAACTAGGCAGCAGTAACACTGTGTACGTTACTAGGCAGCAGTAAGACTATGCACGTGTGCTCGAGCTTGATACGGATTTTATCGCGAGTGGGCCAATATCGGCAAGGGGTGTGTGGTGGATTTGTGGGACAGGGTATCTCGACGAGCAGGGTTCGGGCATTGGGACTAATGTCACATACAGTAAACAACATTTGATATCGGAACGTCCATTGCATTATTTCTCCTGGTCCCTACGTTGCTTGCACCCTTCCTCGTGTGATGCACGTACGTTGAACTTCTTTCGCACCGTACGTAGCCAACCTTGCTAATCGGAAGTGCGGGGAAGGACAACAAACTAAAGACACACAATGATGTTCTGCTGTGAGAGTATTCACGCAATTGTTTGATGGGAATGCCTCTCCTCTCGTTCTGTCTGTGTGTGTGTGTCGTGTCCTTTCCTTCCGTTTAGCTCAGCCCACGATATCACTCAAGAACACTGCAGTAGATTCTCCTCCTAGTTGCATCCTATTTGTTCAAACTGCTCACTTAACTTAATTCGCTTCCCGCCCCCCCCCCCCCCCGGCTTATTGTTGTACCGATCACTTTCCGAGTCAAAACGCATTTATATTCAGTCTCGAGTTTTCTCGTTCCGTGTCAAAAATAAATATAACTTTGCCTATCTCTAATTATGCTTGTTCATTGTCCTGCGTAGTACCTCCCGTTTTCCGTAAAATAAATGTTTACGTAACTTATTTTTACATTACTTATTTTACTACTTATTTTATTTTTTACAGGAATTATTTTATTACTTATTTTCATATTACTTATAAACTGCGTTTTTATATTATTTTCATATTACATTTTTATATTACTAATGTTGTCTGTCCGTGAGATGCTTAACATTCCTCTCCTTTAAAACCACAGTCTACTGTTGCATCTCGTTCCCTTTGTCGAGTCTTTGTCATTGTACAGCTTTCACGTCTCTCCGGGAGAACATAACCACGTGTAGCACTGCGGGATTCTCATTTTCGTAATCAATAATTCCTTTTTTTTCGATATACTTTAGATCCCATTATCCAGAAATATATCTTCCCTGTGCTCTTCTTCTGTGACGAACATTCTGCGTGCTCCTATCGTGCTACCGAACAACTGCAATACTCCGCGTACGGAATGTTGGTGTCACTGCTTTGTATTTAACATTCAGGAATGGTTATCTCCATTGATATGATCATGCATTCTAACATCATTTTATCCAGCATGTTTTGCAAATCACTTTAGATGGATATACTTGTAGCCAGGGTAGCAAGATGTGAATTACTTCGCCTGGTATACAGGAGGTCGTGGGTTCGATCCCGACCCTGACGTCCGCTGCTGTATATTTGGAGTTTGCGTGTCTCTCTCTCTCTTGCTCTCTCACCACGTGGTCTCTCTCTCCACGTGGTTGCGTGGAGTTTTCTCCGGGTTCTCCGGTTTTCCCCTCTACATTTAAAATCAACATTACGTGTTTAGAGTATTTGGCTGCTATACATTTCTAACGTGATGATGATGAGCCACTTTGTCGAGATAAAATTTGCGATGGCCAGGCCGCTTCTGAAAACGAGATACATAGATCGGTGGGCCTTACCCGGTAAAATAAACTAAAACAATAAAACAGTTTAATAGTTGAGTAAAAACGTTCAACAACAAAAAAATATCATTATCAGCAGCAGCATCAAGTGGTGAACGGCGTTCACCCCATAAACACACAACGCAGTCGCCATAGAAAGAAGTCCTCCACCGCAAACCACAAACCCCAAGCTGGGCTTGAGTCGGTCGAATCCTCGGCACCAACCCGCCCTGGTGTGTGCGTTGTTGTTGGGGAATTTCTGTCGCCAGTACTCATCTCGCTCATTCTCCCCAAACCCACATTCCCTCGCCCTCCTCCCCCCACAACGGACCTCTCTCTTAACCTACTGCAGCTTCCCGACGTGGTCATATTTAGAGTTCTGCTGCATCTTGGCTACTGGTGTACATTTCCATGCGATGATGACGCCACATGCGTTGAGCTGCCATTTGTGATGGCCAGCTCGCCTCTGAAAAAGAGCCACGCCAGCTCAGTGGGCCTTACATGGTAAAATGAAATCAATAAAAAGTTAGTTTAGTTTAATAGAGGGTAGTAATAGGGACAGTGATGGGGGTAGTGGCAGTGATAGGTATAGTGATAGGGGTAGGGGTAGTGATTGTAAATGTTGTGGTTTTGCTCTCCAACACACCGGTGTGGTGCTGTACCAGTAACGAGTTGGCACGTTCTGTTTACGTGACAAACCTTACTAGTTGGCTGTCGGGTGGTGGCGGGTTTAACGACACATGTATATTACGTGGCAATCTAACCCAAAATTAAGGATGATATTGGTCGTGAAAGCCTACTACGTGTTAAACAGAAGAATACAACTGTTTAAGTCTTCCTCGGACAACAATGATGAATAATGATTAATAATGATTCAAACTCCCAACGTTTGCCAGGTGCGCGGTAATACGCCACTCAAGACGATGCTGTTGCGTGTAGTTTGTCCCCTCTTCTGGGAATAACTGCATTGTGAATTCATTCTCCCCCACCCCCCTTATGGAGGAGGCGACCCCCTAATAAAATGTTCAAGCCGCAGCGTTTCGGCGAGGTTCCCCTGCGAGGGAGGAATGCTGCGCGCTGCTGGAGTTAGTAAAGTTGAGAGTTTCCCACATTCCACGAGACCGAGCACGTACCAGCCTACAACCTCCCACGTGCCCGGGCATCCACGTGGTGCACCGACACTGAACGCCCGACTCTCGTAAGCAGGGCCTGCGCTGTGTCACTTGGGAGGCGGGGTTGGTGGCTCGTGCAGAGATCAATGTTGTGCTGCGACACTCCCATTCTGGTGGGCTGCAAAGCGGCCCGTCACATGGGCAGTACAGCAAGTCGATTTGTGACATCTTTAACATACAATAGAACTCTACCTACAATAGAACTCTACGAGACAATAGAACTCTACGAGACAATAGAACTCTACGAGACAATAGAACTCTACGACACAATAGAACTCTACGACACAATAGAACTCTACGACACAATAGAACTCTACGACACAATAGAACTCTACCTATGTAGTGGTTGATTTCACTCGGACAACGTTTGTCTTTCTTCCAACACCACTTTATTTACAGTTCTCCACAAGCCCTCAATGCTTCACGGTTCCCCTGCTTGCCACGGCTCGCTCGCCGCCTTTGTCTCTCCAATCTCTGCTTCTCCGTCAACTCCACTATCCCTGCTTCTCCGTTATCTCCACTATCCCTGCTTCTCCGTTATCTCCACTATCACTGCGTCTCCGTTATCTCCACTATCCCTGCTTCTCCGTTATCTCCACTATCACCACTTGTCCGTTATCTCCACTATCCCTGCTTCTCCGTTATCTCCACTATCACCGCTTTTCCGTTATCTCCACTATCACCGCTTCTCCGTTATCTCCACTATCACCGCTTCTCCGTTATCTCCACTATCACCGCTTCTCCGTTATCTCCACTATCCCTGCGTCTCCGTTATCTCCACTATCACCGCTTCTCCGTTATCTCCACTATCACCGCTTTTCCGTTATCTCCACTATCACCGCTTCTCCGTTATCTCCACTATCACCGCTTCTCCGTTATCTCCGCTATCACTGCGTCTCCGTTATCTCCACTATCCCTGCTTCTCCGCTATCTCCGCTATCCCTGCTTCTCCGTTATCTCCACTATCACCGCTTTTCCGTTATCTCCACTATCACCGCTTCTCCGTTATCTCCACTATCCCTGCTTCTCCGTTATCTCCACTATCACCGCTTCTCCGTTATCTCCACTATCACCGCTTCTCCGTTATCTCCACTATCCCTGCTTCTCCGTTATCTCCACTATCACCGCTTCTCCGTTATCTCCACTATCACCGCTTCTCCGTTATCTTCACTATCCCTGCTTCTCCGTTATCTCCACTATCCCTGCTTCTCCGTTATCTCCACTATCACCGCTTCTCCGTTATCTCCACTATCCCTGCTTCTCCGTTATCTCCACTATCACCGCTTCTCCGTTATCTTCACTATCACCGCTTCTCCGTTATCTCCACTATCACTGCGTCTCCGTTATCTCCACTATCCCTGCTTCTCCGTTATCTCCACTATCACCGCTTCTCCGTTATCTCCGCTATCACTGCGTCTCCGTTATCTCCACTATCCCTGCTTCTCCGCTATCTCCGCTATCCCTGCTTCTCCGTTATCTCCACTATCACCGCTTTTCCGTTATCTCCACTATCACCGCTTCTCCGTTATCTCCACTATCCCTGCTTCTCCGTTATCTCCACTATCACCGCTTCTCCGTTATCTCCACTATCACCGCTTCTCCGTTATCTCCACTATCACTGCTTCTCCGTTATCTCCACTATCCCTGCTTCTCCGTTATCTCCACTATCACCGCTTCTCCGTTATCTCCACTATCACTCTGCTCTCTCCACTGCTGGCTGCTTCATCTCTGCTCTCCACTCTCCGCTATCACTGTGCCCTCTCCACTGCTGACTGTCTCTACTTCAGCTCCACTTTCCTCTCTCTACTGCTGGCTGTCTTCACTTCAGCTCCACTCCACGTCTTGCCTCGTCTAGTCCCCGAATCCAACTCCCCTCTATCCTCGCGTCTCCCCAATTTATCCCCGCTCTCATTATTCCCCAATTAAGTAGCCCGCGTCCCACCGAGGCTCCGCGTCCTCGTGCACCTGTTCCTTGCCCAGACATTAAGACGCCACTTCAGCAACAACACCAGCCAATCACAGCCGTCTCTGGCTCCCTAGCTTGATTGGCCTAATCGTTACCTCATCGTCCCAATCATCGCACCTGGCTGTCCCAATATGACCCGTACTGTCCTGCCCCCGGGCGATCTCGTCATTTACCCCCATGCGCGTATTTATTCCACTACACCTACAATAGAACTCTACCTACAATAGAACTCTACCTACAATATAACTCTACCTACAATAGAACTCTACCTACAATAGAACTCTACCTAAAATAGAACTCTACGTGCAATAGAACTCTACATGCAATAGAACTCTACCTACAATATAACTCTACAACACAATATAACTCTACGTGCAATAGAACTCTACCTACAATAGAACTCTACCTACAATAGAACTCTACCTACAATAGAACTCTACCTACAATAGAACTCTACCTACAATATAACTCTACGATACAATAGAACTCTACCTACAATAGAACTCTACCTACAATAGAACTCTACCTACAATAGAACTCTACCTACAATAGAACTCTACCTACAATAGAACTCTACGACACAATCAAATTCCTCGGTGATGTCGGGAATGGACAGAATCAGAATATGTGTTCATACTGGAGGGATCCGATGAGCTATAAAGCTCTTTTTCACAGATGTACAGTTGGAGCGAGTCAAAAAGTTACAACAACAGTACAACGACACGATAGGAGTGCAAAGTATAGGAAAGGTAAACAAATCACTTCATAATAAGTATACAAATAACACTAAACTATTATTTTGCTCACCAGGTAAAGCCCACTGAGCTGTTAGCTTATTTTTCAGAAGTGACCTGGCCACAAGCTCAACGAAGTCGGCGTATCATCATCATCATCATCATGTGGAAATGTATAGTAGCAAAATACTCTAAACATGTGATGTTGATTCTAAATGTGGAGAGAAAACCCGGAGGATCCGGAGAAAAATCCACGCGGCCACGGGGAGAGAGACACGCAAACTCCAAATATACAGCAGCAGGCGTCAGGGTCGGGATCGAACCCACGACCTCCTGCACACCAGGTGAGGTAGTCAACATCTCACCACCGCAGGACCCCAACATACTTACATGCTCAGGGCCACTCGGGAAGGGCATTACATGATGGTCTACCAGCGACGCTCACATCCCACACAATATACAGTATATGCATTTATTTGTTTAATTCGCGGATAATTGGATGCTCTTTCCAATCGATTAGATTTATCGACAAATAATCACAGACAATATGAGGTATGACCTGTCAAGAAATGACCCTGCGGGTAATGGGATGCATTTGTAGTGCGACTCCACTTATTTGTAGAATATTGTGGATAGTAGGAAGTCATTCCTCAGAGTATAATGGGGGAACACCGTGGATAATTAACTATAGATGACAAAGAGAAGAGGGGCATGAATAGCAAGAGTTTTGGGACCCTACAACGCCGATGGATAACAGGAGTTACGGGTGCGAGGGGCTGGTAACCCCTCCACCTTCAATTCAATTACCACAAAAATACATGAAACAGATTAAACTAAGCCTGTGCCGGAGGCCCCAGGGAAGCAGGTGTCTATGATGTCTCCTGGCCAAACCTCTTTTAGCAGAGCCAGGAGACTGAGACCCCCTTTCCCTTTGGGGTTCCTCCAGAACCAGCAGAAACCACTGTTGGTGGCCACATGGAACGGTCGCTGCGGAGGAGAGGCTGCCACACTTCTGTCCGCAGCTGGACCAGTACCGCCTGGATCTCTTTGGAATGCGGGATGTCCGCTGGGCATGTTCTGACTCCAGTCACTATGAGGGGTGAAGGGTTCTCCAGTCAGGGCAGGAAACTGTCTCTTTCTTATTCTTGGGTCTTTCGGTAAAGTCAAGTAGATAGGTTAAAATAAAATAACAAAAAACTACGACGTTTCGATCGCAACACAGGCGGTCGTCTTCTTTCTTCTGAAGAAATGAATGCGGCGTGGGAGCATGTCGGTGAGGTGTGGGAAGTTGTGTGAGTCCCAGGTTGGAGGCGAGGAATGGCAGTGGTGACTTACCGAAGATGAACGTCAGTAGAGGGATGCAGGTAAATCTGATGAGTCCGATGCCTCCTGTCCAGGGTGCTGGCTCAGGTGGCCTCTTGGGATAGAGGCATCCTGTAGAACCACTACAGTGCTCGTGCAGGAACCTGCTGGCCAGTTGGAGACACATTCCTCTTACCAACGCAGACGGAGGTTTGCCCTTTCTAAATGTTGCGCACGCAATTTTTTTTTATTCCTCTCAATAATTTTCACCAATCGAGAGAAACTGGTAAACGCAGTGGTATAAACAAACACGTAAGATGGGACAATGGCCACAATAGAATAGAAAGGCACATAAAGCATACAAAACATAATTTTTGCGCAAAAAGTCGCACGCATACAAACAGCAACCTGTATACTTAAATCAGTCGACGTGTCATTATTCTGGGATCAATAGGATTAGTACCAGTGAACAGTGGTCATCTATGGAGATAATGACCTGGGCTATGAGAGTGTGGAATTTTCACCACGCTTCATGGCTACCCATGGGGATGGCACTGCCTTATTACTCATTTGAGCTGGGAAGGCTTTTCACTTTCCTGATTGTGACATCAAATTCCAATGGGCGTTGGACAATTGTCACATCCTCTGCTGGTCCCGAGCCAGTGATGGAAATTAAATTTTCATGGCAGGGCCAGGCGTATCCTCGAGTAGCACTGATAGCATATGTATACGTCTCCAAATAAAAAAAATATCAGTGAGTCACATTGGCATGAGGGCACTACTTTGGTATGTTTGACCAAAGCCCTCTTGCAGTATTCGATGCATGTTGTGAATGGTGTGGGATGACTGAGTGGGGCTATTGCCAAGTATGGCCAATGTCAGTGGGGAGTGATATCTGAACCAGTCCTGGGCCCATCCCTTCACCAACCCATGGTGGCGAGATGTTAACTACCTCGCCTGCTATACAGGAGGTCGTGGATTCGATCCCGATCCCGACCCTGACGCCTGTATATTTTGGAGTTTGCGTGTTCTCGCCGTGGTTTGCATGGATTTTTCTCCGGGTCCTCCAGTTTTCCCTCCACATTTAGAAACGTGCGTTTAGAGTATCTGCAGCGTTTAGAGTATTTGGCATCTATACATTTCCACGCGATAACCCACTTCGTTGAGCAATAATATGCGGCCAGGTCGCCTCTGAAAAAGAGCCATATAGATCAGTGGACCTTACCTGGTAAAATAAAACAGTTTAGAATATAGATCAGTCTACCCCGCACTGAACAGCGTGGTTAAGTATGGCCGGACCGACACGATGTGAGATGTCTTCATCCAGCAGTGGAATTAATAAAGGGGCTGAACATTTGTACTTATGTAACACACGTGGGAGGAACTGGATTGCCCAGAGGAAAGGTACATACAATGTCTGCAAGAGGGTGAGACTCAAACTCCACTCAGGTACACTGCCACGAGCCTACTTGCTGTGTCCCGCCTCCCACAGCTAGCCACCTCATTACCCCGTGAACGTGTGCCTCGTGAGCATCATCTCTGTGTGATCCACCGACCCTGCCTCCACCATCATTGGATCACAGGCATGCGTGCATGTGCGCCGTGGCTGCTGTCACAAGTGAAATACGCATTGCCTACTCAAGCCAAGTCTTGGGACATGTCCGGCTCCGTTGGCAGCTTCAAGATTGTATAGAAGGGGGGCAGAATTAATCAGGAGGAATCCGATGAGCTATAAAGCTCTTTTTTCCACAGATGTCCAGTAGGGGGCGGGTCAGAACGTTACAACAACAAACAGAACAAAAACATGATAGGAGTGCAAAGTATAGCAAAGCTAAACAAATCACTCAATAAAAAACACATCTACAAATAAAACTAAAGGTTTTTTTTATCTTAACAGGTAAAATCCCATTGAGCAGTTCGCTTATGTTTCAGAAGCGACCTTGGCTACAACTGATCGCTCAACAAAACGTCTTTTATCATTTGGAAATTTACAGCAGCAAAATAATCGCAATAATCTAAACGCACGTTTCTTTATTGTGAGGGGCCCGGTACTGATTTATATTGAGGGGGTGGGGGCTTTTTTGTAGATTAAATTTATTTCCTTTATTGCTTTACCACCACCCATGTCTAATGCCAACCACTCTTCGTTGTTACTGAGCTTGGTGATTTCAGTTCTGAGTTCGATGTTCTGTGATGTATACGATCTGTAAAGCTTCAAGATAAGTGGAAGTCAAAACGATGGTAATGTCCAGGGGCGGAGCCAGGGGGGTGACAGGGTAGAAAATTGTCACCCCCGAAAAAATATAAAAAAAAATCTGAAACATTCTGCGTATAAGTGTACGACACTCGGTCTGGCGGACTCCGTGCAACTGCACTGTCAAAGTGTTTCGCCAAACCGATGGCGTCTAGTTCAACAGCCTAACTCTCTAATCATTCTAGATTTGAAGCTTTCGTGACTGCAAGGATTCATACTCTTTGGTTCTATTCGGTAAAGTCACGTAGGTAAAACAAATTAAAATAAATTGAAATAAAATGAAAGAAACAATTAAAACACGACGTTTCGGAGGCAAAGCAAGCTTCCGTCTTCAGGTGGGACCAGTCACAGCAAAATCGCTCTAATCATTCTTGAAATTAACATTTGTTGAATGTCACCCCGGGCTGAACATCCTGGCTCCGCCCGTGGTAATGTCGGCACCCAGTTGGCAGTAGCACGCACACACGGTCATGCTCCGGCTTTAGTTGGCAGGGTTTACCAGAGTCCTCTAGCACTGTGGTTCTTCACCTTTACTGCATTCTAACCTTGCACCCCTTAGCATGTTAATACACACATAGGTTTTGATGAAACAAAGTAAGTTGTACTTCACGTGCCCCGTACTTAATTTGTCTTTTCGATTATTTACCTTCAAAAAAATAACCTGGCCACGTCTCGCACCCCCAGAGGGTGCTTGCACCCCAGGCTGAGAAGGAGACCTCACTGTGCTACAGCATTGCACGTGGCCAATTATACAGCACTGTGTATGTTGATCTGTACAGCATTGCACGTGGCCAATTATACAGCACTGTGTATGTTGATCTGTTGTGTGTCGTTGTCAGGATCTTCACGATCCCAAACTGTAGCCGCTAACGCAAGGCCTGTGTGTTGTTGTTGTTGTTGTCAACCCACACTCCTGGACGAGGGCGCCACCCCCACGCGGTGACTTGTCTGACCATACTTCACCACGTTGGTGAACGTGCGTTGCTGAAGGCAGGGAAGCGGATGGCGCTCCACAACAACGCAGCCACGCGGCTCACAGCCGAATGAGCCGGAACGTGCCCACCCATCTCGCCGTTCGTTCCCCTCGACATCGGAATCGAAGGCGGGCGTCGAGTCAGGGATAATAAGCGCTTGGGTGCTGTTACGCACGTGTGTTGTTGAACTTCTTTCGCACTGTACGTAGCCAACCGCGCTCATTGGAGGTGCGGCGTGGAAGGGGAAAGGACAAACTAAACACAACCAAGTCAGCTCTAAAGAATCGAGCTTGTCAATCTAGATGACGATTTTAAAAGTTGCAGCACAGCTCCAGTGGCTTCCCAACATCGGCAAGGGAGGAGCGTTCCAGACGGCCGCAGAAGCGCATCGGAAAGCGCCGCGCGATGCATTTGCTTGGGGCCGCCACCGTCGGGTCCTGAGCCCGTGACGGAAACTCCACATTCACGTGCCGAGGGCGAGTCGAGTCACGACAGAGCAACGCTCGCCCAGAAGCTCACCGGGCAAAGCGCGAAACTCTCACGGCAGCTCCCCGCCGCCCCCTGTGCCCGTAGCGACACCCACCCACCCACTCACCCACCCACTCACTCACCCACCCACCCACTCCTCCTCCTCCTCCCGTGCCCCGCGCCCTTCTCAGGAGGGGGGAGGGCAGCCGACGCTCATTTCCAGCCACCGGAGCCAGGGGTTTGTCACTCGCCAGAGTTTCCCCTCCGAGCTGGCCGCCAGCATGCGGGACGTGGTGGTGCTGATCGCGCTCGGTGAGTCCTGCCGTGTACGAGTGTCTGACGGCCGTGGGGCGCTTCGCCGGGCTGGATGGGGCAAGCGATGTTAGCGGGGAGCACCGATGCACGGCGCACCAAGTGGGTGGGTGTTGCCAGCACCCGCGCTCAGCCGCCTTTGTCTCCCCAGTGGCGACGTTTACACAGATCATCGTCGCCGGTGTTCATTTGAGGCCGAGTCGACCTAGGGGGAGGCCCAGGACCGGTTCAGATAATCGTCACCGGTGTTGGCCGTGAGCGGGAATCGAACCCGTGTCGCCGGGCGCGCTAACCGCTGCACCACCGCTCCCCGCAAGTGTCTCCCAACGCGCGCGTTCACTGCGGCTTCTCAGGGTTCAGGGCTCACCACTTCGCTGTCTGACGTTTCCCCTGAGCTTGACGGGCTGTCACTGCTGCAATGGGTTTAGCCTGGCCCTTGTACTGCGTATATTGCAGGGTGCTTCAAAAAAACGTTCACACTTCTTTACATTTGTTATCATGTTACAGTGTATTATTATACGTGCTTTTTTCCATTAAAAACGAAAGTCCCATTTAAGTGTTAACATCTTTTTGAAGCATTCTGAGACGCAGTTTCTGAGTGGCGCTGTCAGCCGCTTTAGAGCTCCCCACGCGACCCTTGTAAAGAAAAAAAAGGGCGAGTGAGCACATTTGTAAGATGTTGTTTAGCGGACTCACTTGGCCCCTGCCACGTGAACGTGGAATGTCGACCCAAGTGGTTGAGGACCCACCGACAGAGATGAGTGCCAGAAAACGCGTTCGGCGGCAGGACACCTCTCGCTTGTAGAAGTTGCGTAAAATAAAATTTATTTATGTATTTATTTTTTTAAAACCCCCACACAACGCTAAACCCTGCCGCCACATTTGACGAGGAGACTTCGTGAGACTGCCGCGTGTCGTATTCTCCACAGCATGCGGCACGCGTGCCCTCCGATTTCCGATTCACGTGTTCAGGGTGCAATGGTGTCTACTCCATGAGCATTTGGGCTGTGTTCCGTTCACTCGCATTGTCTCTCGACGTTAAATGAGCAAAATTGTCTCAATTTTGAAATAGGCGTTGGAGTGACGTTTATCACTGCCTTTGACTACTGCTAGCCTGAGGGTTCTGGTGGAAATTCCACATTCCCATGGCTGGGGGCGGGGGAGGGCAGTCTGTCCACAGAACCAAGTGAAGGTGTTACTGTACGTCTCGTCAATGACAGTTTAATAATATACTTCTAAATATAATCTCCTTGTAAGAACAGACCATTTACATATTTCGTTTTACCAATTCACGTGTTGATGTTCACTCTAAATTGTAATGTTACGTTATTTTTACGCACGATATTTTAAGATAAAGCATCTCGTGCCGTTCTTTGTTCCCATTCACCGGGGGTTGGAAGACAGTCGGAAGAGCCCTATCGCTGAGAGAGAGAGAGAGCCCTGTAGCTGAGAGAGAAAGATTCCTGTCGCTGAGAGAGAGAGAGAGGAGGGCCCTATCGCTACTGTCAATCAGACGAAACGCGTCTCGTCAACACTGAGGAGCGGGATTGTTGCGCAGTCGTAGCAGATGGCGCAACTCCGCTTCAACCCACCACAAGGGATCCACCTCGATCCCCAGTACACAACGACGCCTACGGGTCAGACAGCCAAATCAAAAGCTGCGCGCCTTATCCACGCACGTTGTCCCGTAACCCGCATCTCCCTGGGGGTCAGGGTTGGTGGGTCAACGGCGCGCGCGCTTTGTGGAACTCCCGACCCGTAGGGGGTGCATCGTGGAGTTGCCATACCCCCCCCCCCCCCCTACGGGGCTGGCCAGGAGAAGGCTGCAAGTGGACTGGTAATTAATGATTAGTCGCCACCTGTTTACCTGTTTACATCTGCGCGGGGGATATTGTGTTGCTCCCTCACGCGCCTGGAGCGCTCCGGTATTCTCCCAGTGATATGAACACTCGTTGTTTATTGGTTGCAAACATCCTAACACACAACTCAATGTGGGATCCGACTGAACACGAGTCTTACAGCTGAGTGTGAGTCGCCTGAATAAATAAAGTTAGATTATTATTGTAAGCAAGCACCGTTAAGATGTTCACTGTTCTTTTCGGCGTCGTGTTTACGGGGGGGTCTTGTTCGGCACGACGTTCGACGTTTCGCGCCACGCACTGTGAGCTTCTTGTACGTACTTGGACATCCAGTTACTGTGTGCAATTCCGATAAGAATAGAAAGAGATTATAAAGAAATAGCTCAGGACAACGTTCAGTGTTCATTCACACGTGCCATGTCCAGTTCCTGAAAAAGCTGCCCCAGCACGTGGAGCGAAACGTCGGACAAAATCGTGCCCGCGCAGCACGCGGCACGACCCGAAAACACATCGGAGAGCCGCGGTGTTTTCACTTCTTGTTGTTTGTTGTTGTTGTTGTTTGTTGTTGTTGTTGTTTGTTGTTGTTTGTATTTACTTGCTAAAAGTCCGAGGCTCGACCGCACCCTTATCACCAAAACCTCAAGCAGAGCGAAAACCCCGAGGAGGTTTTTTTTACGAACCTCATGGGCGCGCCCCCCACTCGCCCCCCGCTCGCCCCCCCCCCCCAGGCCGCTCACGCAGTGTCGTCCTCAAGGTGCCGGACGTTCCACTCGTCACGGCCGCGCGCGCGACCGTCGTGAGCCGAGTGGAACCGGTGGGGAGGGACAGACCCAGACTAGGTTCACATTCACATTGCCCGCTCGGCGTTGGTCATGGGCCCAGGAGTTGAAGAATGCGGGAGGGGGGGGGGGGGTGAACCACCGGGCCAGACTACACAACGTCCGCGCATGCGACGAAGACAAAGATCCCCCGTGTAGCATTGGAAGGCCGACACAGCACAACAGCAGGCATTTTGTCTTCCCAAGTGCAAATGTTTACACATTCCACCAGATCCTAACTTAAGTCTGAATCGCCCTAGGGGAGGCTCAGGACCGGTTCACATAATCATCACTAATATTAGCCTTGAGCGGGAATCGAACTCGGGTTAGCGGGGTTCACAGCGCATCGAGCTAACCGCTACTACACTACCCTCTCCCCACTCACACACACACACGTGGACACACACACGCGGGTGTGATTATTCCAGGCCCGTGGGAATGGGAACGTGCCACCGCAGCGTGATGGTTGATGATTGTGCCCACAGTGAATTATCGCAGTGGTCTAGACGGGGCTGCTGTGAGGGCGATGGTGGGCGGCTAAGGGGTGCGGGGGGGGGGGTCTAACCAAGACTCGGAGACTCTGGAGACAATTAATTTGTTAAGCCAGCAGCAACCCCCACTCAAGGTTTCACTCCGTCTTTAAAATTCTAAATTTGTTTCGATTATAAAGATGTGTACTTTTAATTGATTACAATATTTTACAGAAATTGGCTGCTGTGAATTTCCACATCGTAAGCCACTTTGTTGAGCTGTAATTAATTTGTGGCCAGGTCGCTTCTGAAAAATAAAACTAAAAAAACAAACTATTTTTTATTTTACCAGGTAAGGCCCACTGAGCTCTGTAGCTCTTTGTTAGAAGCGACCCACTGGACATCACAAATGTTGATAGCTCAACAAAATAGCTCATCACAAATGATAGCTCAACAAAATAGCTCATCACAAATGATAGCTCAACAAAATAGCTCATCACAAATGATAGCTCAACAAAATAGCTCATCACAAATGATAGCTCAACAAAATAGCTCATCACAAATGATAGCTCAACAAAATAGCCCATCACAAATGATAGCTCAACAAAATAGCTCATCACGAACGACAGCTCAACAAAATAGCTCATCATGTGGAAAATTGTAGCAGCCAAATACTCTCAAGGTATGTTTCTGAATGTGGAGGGGAAAAGCGGGATAATCCGGAGAAAAATCCACCACGGGGAAAGAGACACGCAAACTCTGAATACACAGCAGCAGGCGTCAGGGTCGGGATCGAACCCACGACCTCCTGTGTACCAGGCAAAGTAGTTAAAAATAGCTATATAGCTCATCGGATTCCTGCAGTATAACTAAATATTCTGATTCAGATTCATACATCAAGGACCGCGGAGCTAGGTGAAGAATCTTGATCCGGCTCACCGGCTGGCTGTGGCCTGACAGCTCATCTGAGGTTCCTCCTCCTTGTGCCTCTGAGTCGTCCTCTCTCTTTCAACGTGAGTGAATACCGCGCGGTGCGTTACAAGCTGACATTATTATTATTATATTCAGCGCTGTCTTGTTTCTCCCGCAAGGAGATATTCACGCATGGCGGTTCGATCATTTATCTCAGTATCCCTACCATGTTAGCGAGATGTTAACTACCTCGCCTGGTATGCAGGAGGTCGTGGGTTCGATCCCGGCCCTGACGCCTGCTTTATATTTGGAGTTTGCGTGTTTTCTCTCCCCACGGTCGCTTTGATTTTTCTCCGGGTCCTCCGGTTTTTACCTACACATTTAGAAACATGCATTTATAGGATTTGGCTGCTGTACATTTCCACGTGATAAGCCGCTTCGTTGAGCTATCATTTGTGTCCAGGTCGCTTCTGAAAAAGAGTTACATAGCTCAGTGGGCCTTACCTGGTAAAATAAAAAATAGTTTGGTTTTGTTAACATACACAAATTATCTAGCTATATGGGGTTTATTGTAAGTCAGGAATATTGATATTCAAATCTTTCTACAAATTATACTCCAGCCTTGCCATCGCCGTTACTGGAATTAAATTCGCATTCAAAATTCTCAGAGTGCATTGGGCCGTCTTGCGTCAGAAATTGGACCCCATGAAAGCGATGTCCTGAAAACGCCTTTTGACATCACCGGAGGGTGTTTGAAACCGCCTTGTGGCCACACGCGGAGGGCCATCGTCGGCCTCGCGACGTCGCGTCCCGTCGCGTGGCATCACGGACATTTTACTCTGCAGAGATTGGCACACGCTTGAGCGACGGGCCGAATTGTCACGCCGTCCTACCTTTGATCATTATTTTTGTGGTCACCGGTGAGCGTGCCGAGAGCATCGAGTTCACAATTACAGCACCCGGCTGATTCACAGGTGACCGCTGCCCCGCTAGACA
Organism: Petromyzon marinus; assembly: GCF_048934315.1. Classification (NCBI taxonomy): domain Eukaryota; kingdom Metazoa; phylum Chordata; class Hyperoartia; order Petromyzontiformes; family Petromyzontidae; genus Petromyzon; species Petromyzon marinus. The sequence goes on along the minus strand of NC_133710.1, from coordinate 1,481,698 downwards.
CGACTCAAACGATGATTGCCAAAAAAGCAAGCACGAACGAAAGAGTGGCAGCGCCCCCTTTACATTCGCGCAGCTGTGGGTCCAGCGGTGACGCCTTCATCTTTAAAAGGTCAACAGGCGCCCAAACGAGGTTGGCACGTGGCCAGGGTGGACGGCTGAAGTGCCCCGATAAAGCCGCACGTGCGGCCCAGCGTGTCCGCACAGAGAGCGTGACCAGTCGTTTGCGTAGACACAGAGTGTGTTGTTTGTTTGTTTGGCTGGCTGGCTGGGTGCCACTGTGGTGGCTAGGAGATGTTGACTACCTCGCCTGGTATACAGGAGGATCGTGGGTTCGATCCCGGCCCTGACGCCTGCCGTACATTTAGAGTTTGCGTGTCTCTCTTTCCGTGGTCGTGTGGATTTTTCTCCGGGTCCTCCGGTTTTCCCCTCAACATTTAGAATCGACGTCACCACCACGCGTTCCGAGTGTTTGACCGCTCTACATTGCCACGTGACAAGCCGTTCCGAGTGTTTGACCGCTCTACATTGCCACGTGACAAGCCGTTCCGAGTATTTGACCGCTCTACATTGCCACGTGACAAGCCGCTTCGAGTGTTTGACCGCTCTACATTGCCACGTGACAAGCCGTTCCGAGTGTTTGACTGCTCTACATTGCCACGTGACAAGCCGTTCCCAGTGTTTGACCGCTCTACATTGCCACGTGACAAGCCGCTTGGAGTGTTTGACCGCTCTACATTGCCACGTGACAAGCCGCTTCGAGTGTTTGACTGCTCTACATTGCCACGTGACAAGCCGTTCCGAGTGTTTGACCGCTCTACATTGCCACGTGACAAGCCGTTCCGAGTGTTTGACCGCTCTACATTGCCACGTGACAAGCCGCTTCGAGTGTTTGACCGCTCTACATTGCCACGTGACAAGCCGTTCCGAGTGTTTGACCGCTCTACATTGCCACGTGACAAGCCGTTCCGAGTGTTTGACCGCTCTACATTGCCACGTGACAAGCCGTTCTGAGTGTTTGACCGCTCTACATTGCCACGTGACAAGCCGCTTCGAGTGTTTGACCGCTCTACATTGCCACGTGACAAGCCGTTCCGAGTGTTTGACCGCTCTACATTGCCACGTGACAAGCCGTTCCGAGTGTTTGACCGTTCTACATTGCCACGTGACAAGCCGTTCCGAGTGTTTGACCGCTCTACATTGCCACGTGACAAGCCGTTCCGAGTGTTTGACCGCTCTACATTGCCACGTGACAAGCCGCTTGGAGTGTTTGACCGCTCTACATTGCCACGTGACAAGCCGTTTCGAGTGTTTGACCGCTCTACATTGCCACGTGACAAGCCGTTTCGAGTGTTTGACCGCTCTACATTGCCACGTGACAAGCCTCTTGGAGTGTTTGACCGCTCTACATTGCCACGTGACAAGCCGTTTCGAGTGTTTGACTGCTCTACATTGCCACGTGACAAGCCGTTCCCAGTGTTTGACCGCTCTACATTGCCACGTGACAAGCCGTTCCGAGTGTATGACCGCTCTACATTGCCACGTGACAAGCCGCTTCGAGTGTTTGACCGCTCTACATTGCCACGTGACAAGTCGCTTCGAGTGTTTGACCGCTCTACATTGCCACGTGACAAGCCGTTCCGAGTGTTTGACCGCTCTACATTGCCACGTGACAAGCCGTTTCGTCAAGCTGTCATTTGTGGCCCAGGTCGCTTCTGAAGAAGAGACGACCCGGGGGGAGAGAGACACGCAAACTCCAAATATACAGCAGCAGCAGGCGTCAGGGTCCAGATCGAACCCACGACATCCTGTATACCAGGAGAGGTAGTTAACATCTCATAGCCACCACGATGATTATGAGAGAGAGACACGCAAACTACAAATATACAGCAGCAGCAGGCATCAGGGTCGAGCTCGAACCCCCACGACCTCGTTGTATAAACGCGAGGTAATTAACATCTCCCCATAATAGCTTCTAAAAGTCAAAGAGTCTCCCGCTCGTTCGCCATCGTTGTCAACACGTGGCCTGGAATCTTCTCCACGTGGTCTCCAGAGCCCGGAGGAGGCAGCACATGTCACGTGGTGCTGTTGTTGCAAATCCTCACAAGTGTGAACATTTTTTTCTGAAGCACCGCTGTATACGAAGATGTCATCGGCTAATGAATTCGTGAGTTTTATACTTCTGGGAGGAGACCGGAGTAAACGCAATCGTGCGAGGGGGGGAAACGGTCTCCGCCATGCAGACGGTACGACGATAAAACATTGGAATCCACGATTTGAGCCACCACCACCCGCCGACTCATTCATTCATTCGCCTTCTCAGCGGCAGCGACGACGAGGAGGAGGACGAGGAGGCGCTGGGAAGCCACATTCCTACCCTGGGCGCCTCTTTGTCAAGGCTGTGGCCGCTGCAGTTGTCAGGGCGGCAAAGCCATCGGTGGGGGGTGGTGGAGGGGGGCGGTGGTTGGGGGTGGGGTGATTAAAGGGGGGCAGGGGGGGTGGAGGGGGGGCTACCTCAGATTTGGTTGCTGCGGCAACGCGGCCGACGCGACTGGGAGGGCACCACGCGCCAGCGCGCGCCCTCGGCGTGGGAGCCGGAGACTCCACGCGGTCCGCTTGCCGGAGGGCAGCAGTGCGCATTGGTGGGCCATGGTGGGCCATGGTGGGCCATGGTGGGCTATGGTGCTCATTGGTGGGCCATGGTGGGCCATGGTGGGCTATGGTGGGCCATGGTGGGCCATGGTGGGCTATGATGGGCCATGGTGGGCCATGGTGGGCTATGATGGGCCATGGTGGGCCATGGTGGGCCATGGTGGGCCATGGTGGGCTATGGTGGGCCATGGTGGGCCATGGTGGGCTATGATGGGCCATGGTGGGCCATGGTGGGCTATGGTGGGCCATGGTGGGCCATGGTGGGCCATGGTGGGCTATGGTGCTCATTGGTGGGCCATGGTGGGCCATGGTGGGCTATGGTGGGCCATGGTGGGCTATGATGGGCCATGGTGGGCCATGGTGGGCTATGGTGGGCTACGATGGGCCATGGTGGGCTATGATGGGCCATGGTGGGCCATGGTGGGCTATGATGGGCTATGGTGGGCTATTGTGGGCTATGATGGGCTATGGTGGGCTATGGTGTGCCGATGAGTCCTGCTTGGGGCGAAACCGGTCCAACAGTGGTGTATCGCTGCTGCTGCTGTCAGTGCGCTTGCCACATTTTGCCCGAATGAATTGCGGTGGTGACCCTAGACAAGACGGGCCACAGTGCACCTCTTCACGCAATGCATGACGGGGCTGGTGGTGGTTGTTAGTGTGGTGCACATGGCAGGAGAGTCATCGTTGGTGGTGTGCTCCTTACGTCTCTGTGCGTCTCCTTAGAAACCTGCGGCGACGACGCACAGACAGCGCCGCCGGTTTAACACGCAGAAGGGGGCTGTCGCGACCACCATCATCCACAACAACACAGCTGCTTTGGGTCAGGTCGCGTACATCCAATGCTGTGGATTTGCTCTCCAACACAGCCGCTGTGCTGGTAACGAATGGGCACGTTCTGTTCACGTGACTAAACCCTTCACTGACCGGCTGCGTCGGGTGGTGGCAGGTTTAACGACACACTCTCGAACGCCACAGAGGCAGGCTACAGTCACCAGGCTACAGTCACCAAGTTACAGTCACGTGGCTACAGTCACGTGGCTACAGTCACCAGGCTACAGTCACCAGGCTACAGTCACCAGGCTACAGTCACGTGGCTACAGTCACGTGGCTACAGTCACCAGGCTACAGTCACGTGGCTACAGTCACGTGGCTACAGTCACCAGGCTACAGTCACGTGGCTACAGTCACGTGGCTACAGTCACCAGGCTACAGTCACCAGGTTACAGTCACGTGGCTACAGTCACCAGGCTACAGTCACGTGGCTACAGTCACAAGGCTACAGTCACCAGGCTATAGTCACGTGGCTACAGTCACCAGGCTACAGTCACCAGGCTACAGTCACGTGGCTACAGTCACCAGGCTACAGTCATGTGGCTACAGTCACCAGGCTACAGTCACGTCGCTACAATCACCAGGCTACAGTCACGTGGCTACAGTCACCAGGCTACAGTCACGTGAGTACAGTCACAAGGCTACAGTCACAAGGCTACAGTCACCAGGCTACAGTCACGTGGCTATAGTCACAAGGCTACAGTCACCAGGCTACAGTCACCACGCTACAGTCACGTGGCTACAGTCACCAGGCTACAGTCACGTGGCTACAGCCACCAGGCTACAGTCACGTGGCTACAGTCACAAGGCTACAGTCACGTGGCTACAGTCACCAGGCTACAGTCACGTGGCTACAGTCACCAGGCTACAGTCACGTGGCTACAGTCACAAGGCTACAGTCACGTGGCTACAGTCACCAGGCTACAGTCACGTGGCTACAGTCACCAGGCTACAGTCACGTGGCTACAGTCACAAGGCTACAGTCACAAGGCTACAGTCACCAGGCTACAGTCACGTGGCTACAGTCACAAGGCTACAGTCACCAGGCTACAGTCACCACGCTACAGTCACGTGGCTACAGTCACCAGGCTACAGTCACGTGGCTACAGTCACCATGCTACAGTCACGTGGCTACAGTCACAAGGCTACAGTCACGTGGCTACAGTCACCAGGCTACAGTCACGTGGCTACAGTCACAAGGCTACAGTCACCAGGCTACAGTCACCACGCTACAGTCACGTGGCTACAGTCACCAGGCTACAGTCACGTGGCTACAGTCACCAGGCTACAGTCACGTGGCTACAGTCACAAGGCGTGCCAGGCTGCGGCTGGGTGTTGTTGTTGTTGCTGTTGCGGTCTTTTCGCCGGGTTGGCTACGTACGGTGCGAAGGAAGTTCAACACACGTACTCACATCAGCACATCAGCAGAGGGTGGTGCAGCAGCAGCAGCAATATCCACCGGTGCACCGCGCGTCATCCTCGACTGACCGGAACGGGTGACGGTCAACAGCCCCCCACGACCTGCGGGTCGTGGGGGGCCCCCGCCTGCTGCTGTACATTTGGAGTCTGCGTCTCTCTCCCCGTGGCCGCGTGGATTTCTCTCCGGGTCCTGCGGTTTTCCCCTCCACGTTAAGCATCAACGCCACTCCGCGTTTCGAGTATTTGGCCGCTGTAAATGTCCACGTGATGATAATGATCTCACTTCGCTGAGCTGACATTTGCGATCGCCAGGTCGCTACTGAGAAAGAGCCACATAGCTCAGTGGGCCTTTGCCTTGCGAGATAAAACATCGTCTAGTCTTGATTAGACATCGTTTAGTTTATTAGAGTTTAGTTTAGCACGGTGGCTGGGGGAAGGAAATCACGACCGCAAGATCAACAATAAAACAAACAATCTTGATTTGAAGCTTTCGTGACTATAGGAATCCATACTCTCTGGTTCTTTCGGTAAAGTCACTTAGTAGGTAGACATAAAATCAAACGAATCACGACGTTTCGGACGCAACACAAGTGACCGTCATCAGGCGGAAAATGGTGATGACGGACCCTTGTGTTGCGTCCGAAACGTCGTGATTTATTTTATTGTATTTCTACCTACGTGGCGTTACCGAAATAACCAAAGGTTAAATTATGAAACGATCGCTTTACCTTGTAGGTATGAGCCTGGGCCGTGTGGCCTGGCCTGTCCAACACCAGTCGGAAGTTTAACACGTCGGCTTTCGTGGTCAATATCATCCATAATACAGCTTTCTGGGGAAAGGGGGGGAGGGGGTTAATCACATTATTAGGTTAGATCGCGATCTAACCCCCCCCCCCCCCCCCCCACAAAAAAATCTCTATTATGGACGAGTCTGAAGCTAGTAAGTGCAGAGAATGTAAAGCTAGTATATTTCTCACGAGAAAGAAGCCTCTCTCGCTCTGTCTTGCGAGGCAATGGATGTACCCTTGCCAATGTAATTGGACCTCCACAGCCTGGCCATCAAAATCTCTCCTCCTGTTGCAGAGGGCAGCGGTGTTATCGGAGGGCCGCCTACTGTGCGGTTGTTATCTTGCCGTGATCTGGGACTGTTGTTTTTGATGCCGTGCCAAATCTCGATAAATCGGACTTATATGAAATATTTTTTTTATTTGCATTGTCTCACTTCCTTGCCCATTATTCTCCCTCTCTCGTGCTCCGTGTGTTTGTTTGATGTACTGTCTGCTGCTGTGACTTGCTGACACACACCCAACACTGTGCGTGTGTGGACAAGAGCTTCATAGCTCATCGGATTCCTCCTGCTGCTGCAGTCTAAATTAACAAAGACTCCGATTCCGATTCTGTTTGGCCTGGTGCGGCGAGGCTGATCGCCAACAATGAGCGCCTGGTGTAGGCGGACGTCTCTGGCACGTTAGAAGCCAACCTCAAGGGCTTTTCCTACAGGCTTCTCGTTGGTGCATAGCTCTCAAGTCGAGTTCGACTCCTGTCTGTGGTGCGCACTTCATTTCAATTACAACACTGAGACCACAAACAAGACGTGATGCAAGCGCAGCACCCAGTGCATCACGGCTATTATCATACTGTTATCATGATATGATCATGCTATTATCATACTATTGTCATGCTAGTATCATGCTATTACCATACTGTTATCATGCTATATTCATGCTATTAGCATACTATTGCCATGCTAGTATCATGCTATTGTCATACTATTATCATAATAGTATCATACTATTATCATGTTATTATCATACTATTATACTATTATCATACTATTACCATGCTATTATCATGCTATTATCATGTGCTCAGTGGTAGACCCACGACATTGGGCTGACGTATTGGAGGATGTTTGGAGGGTCCACCACACCCCAACCTCTACCACACCACAACCTACACCACAACTTACACCACACCACAACCTCTACCACACCACAACCTACACCACACCACAACCTACACCACACCCCAACCTCTACCACACCACAACCTACACCACAACCTACACCACACCACAACCTGCAACACAACCTACACCACAACCTACACCACACCACAACCTGCACACAAACCTACACCACAACCTACACCACACCACAACCTGCACCACAACCTACACCACAACCTACACCACAACCTACACCACACCCCAACCTCTACCACACCACAACCTACACCACAACCTACACCACACCACAACCTACACCACAACCTCTACCACACCACAACCTACACCACAACCTACACCACACCACAACCTACACCACACCACAACCTCTACCACACCACAACCCTACACCACACCACAACCTACACCACACCACAACCCTACACCACACCACAACCTCTACCACACCACAACCCTACACCACACCACAACCCTACACCACACCACAACCTCTACCACACCACAACCCTACACCACACCACAACCTACACCACACCACAACCTCTACCACACCACAACCTACACCACACAACAACCTACACGACACCACAACCTACACCACACCACAACCTCTATCACACCACAACCCTACACCACACCACAACCTACACCACACCACAACCCTACACCACACCATAACCTCTACCACACCACAACCCTACACCACACCACAACCTACACCACACCACAACCTCTACCACACCACAACCTACACCACACCACAACCTACACCACACCACAACCTCTACCACACCACAACCCTACACCACACCACAACCTACACCACACCACAATCCTACACCATACCACAACCTCTACCACACCACAACCCTACACCACACCACAACCTACACCACACCACAACCCTACACCACACCACAACCTCTACCACACTACAACCTACACCACAACCTACACCACACCACAACCTACACCACACCACAACCTACACCACACCACAACCTACACCACAACCTACACCACACCACAACCTACACCACACCACAACCTACACCACACCACAACCTACACCACACCACAACCTACACTACACCACAACCTACACCACACCACAACCTACACCACAACCTACACCACACCACAACCTACACCACACCACAACCTACACCACACCACAACTTACACCACAACCTACACCACACCACAACCTACCCCTATTCGTGTGCATATTAACTAGTTTTCATTTGTTATTCCGAATGAAAAGTCGCTCATCAGAAGACGTCTTACGTATTACATTGACTTCCCATCATGCCCCACGCTGTGAAGTGCAGTCTCCAGCCCTTAATCCCTCTCCCGCCTCTCGGTTGATGTGCTAACGAATAAGGGCCATTTCCCGAAACGTCGCAGTGTTGTTGACGAGTGTGTCGAGTTGTTGTTATTGTTTATTGTGCTTGTGCCACCGCCCATGTCAACAGCAGCGGCGGCACCAAATAACCATTGCGCCACTGTGCCAGCATCACGTTGACACTTCGTCAATTCAAAGACACGTGCCATTGTAATGTCACCAAATCGATGTTTTGCCCCCCCCCCCCACTCCACCCCTCCTTCCGCATCTCCCCTCTCTCTCTAACCCCACAAAGTGTTGGTGTCGTGGTGCTCCGCCGCTCAAGACTACAATTACGACGACGACGACGATGAGACGACGCAGGAGCCTGACGTGTGCAGCAGCTGCCACGTGAACGCCACGTGCATGGCCAAGGACGACGTCCTCAAGTGCGTCTGCAACAAGGGGCTCTCCGGGAACGGGAAGAGCACCTGCAGAGGTGACGCGAAAGCTCGGCGCTCGGACAGCGGCTGTCGTGTTTGTGATTCCACTTCGTCTGTCTGACTGATCGTGGGGGAGCTGTCTGACTGATCGTGGGGGAGCTGTCTGACTGATCGTTGGGGAGCTGTCTGACTGATCGTGGGGGAGCTGTCTGACTGATCGTGGGGGAGCTGTCTGACTGATCGTGGGGGAGCTGTCTGACTGATCGTGGGGGAGCTGTCTGACTGATCGTGGGGGAGCTGTCTTACTGATCGTGGGGGAGCTGTCTGACTGATCGTGGGGGAGCTGTCTGACTGATCGTGGGGGAGCTGTCTGACTGATCGTGGGGGAGCTGTCTGACTGATCGTGGGGGAGCTGTCTGACTGATCGTGGGGGAGCTGTCTGACTGATTGTGGGGGAGCTGTCTGACTGATCGTGGGGGAGCTGTCTGACTGATTGTGGGGGAGCTGTCTTACTGATCGTGGGGGAGCTGTCTGACTAATTGTGGGGGAGCTGTCTGACTGATTGTGGGGGAGCTGTCTGACTGATCGTGGGGGAGCTGTCTGACTGATCGTGGGGGAGCTGTCTGACTGATTGTGGGGGAGCTGTTTGACTGATCGTGGGGGAGCTGTCTGACTGATCGTGGGGGAGCTGTCTGACTGATCGTGGGGGAAGCTGTCTGACTGATTTTGGGGGAGCTGTTTGACTGATTGTGGGGGAGCTGTCTGACTGATTGTGGGAGAGCTGTCTGACTGATCGTGGGGGAGCTGTCTGACTGATTGTGGGGGAGCTGTCTGATTGTGGGAGAGCTGTCTCACTGATTGTGGGGGAGCTGTCTGACTGATCGTGGGGGAGCTGTCTGACTGATCGTGGGGGAGCTGTCTGACTGATTGTGGGGGAGCTGTCTGACTGATCGTGGGGGAACTGTTTGACTGAATGTGGGGGAGCTGTCTGTTTGATTATGGGGCAGCTGTTTGACTGAATGTGGGGGAGCTGTCTGACTGATCGTGGGGGAAGCTGTCTGACTGATTTTGGGGGAGCTGTTTGACTGATTGTGGGGGAGCTGTCTGACTGATTGTGGGAGAGCTGTCTGACTGATCGTGGGGGAGCTGTCTGACTGATTGTGGGGGAGCTGTCTAACTGATTGTGGGAGAGCTGTCTCACTGATTGTGGGGGAGCTGTCTGACTGATTGTGGGGGAGCTGTCTGACTGATTGTGGGGGAGCTGTCTGACTGATTGTGGGGGAGCTGTCTGACTGATCGTGGGGGAGCTGTCTGACTGATTGTGGGGGAGCTGTCTGACTGATTGTGGGGGAGCTGTCTGACTGATTGTGGGGGAGCTGTCTGACTGATCGTGGGGGAGCTGTCTGACTGATTGTGGGGGAGCTGTCTGACTGATCGTGGGGGAGCTGTCTGACTGATTGTGGGGGAGCTGTCTGACTGATTGTGGGGGAGCTGTCTGACTGATTGTGGGGGAGCTGTCTGTCTGACTGCGTGGCAAGCTACTGCCCTCCGTCTATTCCACAAGGCCTGTACCACGTGTTATACGGGCAGGCGGTCGGTACCCATCCAAGCACTATCCGGGCTCAGCCTTCGCTTAGCTTTTGAGATTTGATGAGACGGGATGCATCCCACGTGATTCAGGCAGAGGCTTCCAATGGGTAACAAATTCTAAACGGTGATCCTCCCGTGTCACTGGTTTTGGCACGCCGACTCCATCCTGTTGGCTTCTGACACATTTTTGTTAGTATTTCACCAGGTAATGCCCCCACTGAGCTATATATAGCTCTTTTTCAGAAGCGACCTGGCTATCACAAATGATAGATCAACGAAGTGGCTTATCGTCATGTGGAAATTTACAGTGGCCAAATGCTCCGAACGCGTGACGTTGATTCTAAATGTGGAGGGAAAAACTGGAAGGCTCGGGGTGAAATCCTTGCGACCACGGGGAGAACACGCACGCTCCAAATACACAGCAGGAGAAGTCAGGGTCGGGATCGAACTCACGATCTCCTGCGTACCAGTCGAGGGAGTTGACATCTCGCCACCGCGGCGCCCCCATCCGATACGATCGGGGCACAATCTGGACGCTTTGGTCATTTGGTCACCGCCCCCCCCCCACTCCACCCCCCGGCCCATCCTTGACCCTGTCCGTGCGTGAACCCCCCCCTCCCACCACGACCCCGCACAGACAACGACGAGTGCCGGCTTGACGTGGAGATGCTGTGCGGCCCGGGCACCAGCTGCTTCAACACCTTCGGCAGCTTCTACTGCCGCTGCGCCGTGGGCTACCTCTCGTCCAGCGGCAAGCGCGACTTCGAGCCCAACGACGGAACGACGTGCGCAGGCGAGGCTCGTGCCCTACCACCGTCGTCATCCGCGCCGCCGCCAGTTCGAGCCAGGCGGCCACCATGGATAATCTCTTCCTCCCTTAGTTTTAGTTCCCTTCCCACAATCCACGTTCCACGCCACCACCGCACAGCCGAGCGGTCGCGCGTTCAGCGTGCGTTGCAGTGTTGCAGCGGTTCGCGGTTCGACACCAGCGACCACCCTGGTTTTTCTCTTGTTTTCCTTCCTTTGGTTTTAGTTCCCTTCCCAGAGCCGTTGGTGGAACAATCCACTTTGGCGGAGAGTCAATTTCTCCTACGGGTCTCTCACTGTCGTCAGGATCGGGAGTGAACCCACGACCTCCTGTATACCAGGCGAGGTAGTTCACATCTCCTAACCACCGTGCCCCATCCACCCCGCCCGCACTATGGCGCTGATCCAATGCTGTGTGCCCCGCAGATGTGGACGAGTGCGCTGGGGGTATCGCGGCGTGCGGAGCCGGAGCCTCGTGCGAGAACCGACCGGGGGCCTTTGCGTGCCGCTGCCTGGACGGGTACGTGGCCACCAACGGCACGGAGCCCTTTCAGCCCAGGCGGGACGGAACGTTCTGCGTCAGCGTAGCTACGTTGCAGCCTCCAACCACAAGGCCTCCATCAACAAGACCTCCAACCACAAGGCCTCCATCAACAAGGCCTCCAACCACAAGGCCTCCATCAACAAGGCCTCCAACCACAAGGCCTCCATCAACAAGACCTCCAACCACAAGGCCTCCATCAACAAGGCCTCCAACCACAAGGCCTCCATCAACAAGGCCTCCAACCACAAGGCCTCCATCAACAAGGCCTCCAACCACAAGGCCTCCATCAACAAGGCCTCCAACCACAAGGCCTCCATCAACAAGGCCTCCAACCACAAGGCCTCCATCAACAAGGCCTCCAACTACAAGGCCTCCATCAACAAGGCCTCCAACCACAAGGCCTCCATCAACAAGGCCTCCAACCACAAGGCCTCCATCAACAAGGCCTCCAACCACAAGGCCTCCATCAACAAGGCCTCCAACAACCAGACCATCAATCTTCACGTCACGACCAGCCACACAAGCGACCACCAAGCCTTCCTTGAGTCCGACAGACAAGGGGGCGGCGATGGTGGACGCGTCACTCACAGGTGCCCTTAGGCCGTTGTTAACTCATCCCCGAACCCACACGCTGCTTGCTGCATTTGGTACAATCACTCAAATGGCATCGCATGCGGCAGAGCCCCATGTGAAACACAGTAGCGGCGGCGATAGACCTGCGCCGTCAGAACGGTGCGAATACCAAATGTATTAAAGTATCATTGTTATGACAAAGTTGCCGTAAGGTGCTCCAGCAAATATGTTTTTTTGGCTGGTCATCAAAGATGGTCACCGCATCGCGTGGCGCTTTCAGATGCGCTTCTGCAGCCGTCTGAAACGATCTTCCTTCCGATATTAGGAAGCCACTGGAGCTATGCACTTTTAAATCATCGTCTACGTATATTGAAAACGAATTTCTTTAGAACTGCTTTTTGTGTCCAGTTTGTTGTCCTTCATCGACACCTCCGATAAGCACAGTTGGCTACGTACAGCGCGAAAGAAGTTCAGCATACATCCATTATATTTGCGTTGCACCTTGTGTTTAAGAACATTTTGATCAAGGCTGATGATGATGAAATCAGTATCCTTTCAAATGACCAGAATTCACTATAAAAGGAACACGCACAATGTGTGCGTGCCCCTTTGAGCGGTGGCGCAATGGTTAGCGCTATGAACCCGGTGTCCTGAGCTCGATTCCCACTCACGGCACTCACGGCCAACATCAGTGACGCATATCTGAACTGGCTCTGGGCCTCCCCTAGGTCGACTCAGGCTTAAATGAGTACAGTACCTGGTACGGTATGTAAACATCAACACTTGGGAGACAAAGGCGGCCGGGCGTGGTGCTGGCCCCCTCGTGTGTCGCCGTGCCGGCCTTCACAGGTGCTGCTCGGTAACGGCACTTGCCCCAACAGCCTGTTAAACACTACACGGGGGATCTTTGTCTTGCGTGTGTGCCTCTATACCGCCCCTCCGCCGCGTAGACCTGGACTGCAACGCGCCCCCCGAGCTGAACGGGACGCGCGTGAAGCAAGTGGGCAAGGGACCTGGTGCCACCGCTCACTACAAATGCGTCGATGAACCGGAGGCGCAGGTCGGCCAGTGGAGCCTCGTGTGCAGTACAAACGGGACCTGGCAAGGACAGCAGTTCTTGTGCACAGGTACACGCAGGGAAAACACGTCATGTGCACAGGTACACCCAGGGAATTCACGTCTCACTCATTACCTCGCTACTGATCTCGTCAAGGAGCATGAACCATCACGTGAGCTCGCAGCAGCAGTGGCTTTTGGGTAACCATCGAACAAAGATGGTGGTCACCGCATCATCGCGCGTCGCTTTCAGATGCGCTTCTGCGGCCGTCTGGGATGCTCTTCCTTCTGATAATAGGAAGCCACTGGAGCTGTGCTCTTTTAAATCATCTAGATTGAAAACTAATTTCTTTAGAACTACTTTTGTCTTTAGTTTGTTGTCCTCCCTCCGCACCTCCGATTAGCACGGTTGGCTACGTACGCTGCGGAAGAAGTTCAACGTACTTACGTACAGACTCCCCATGACCCAAGTAACCCTTCTAGGTTGGCTTGGAGTAGGCAAACTCCCCGGAGCGGTGATCCATCCTGTCGCAACATCTCGCGTGCATAGCTAGGAGTGGCAGCGGTGTGGCATACCCATACATACCTATATAGGTATGTATACATATATAAGTATACATACTTATATAGGTATGTATACTTATATAGGTATACATACTTATATAGGTATACATACTTATATAGGTATGTATACATATATAGGTATGTATACTTATATAGGTATACATACTTATATAGGTATGTATACTTATATAGGTATACATACTTATATAGGTATACATACTTATATAGGTATGTATACATATATAGGTATGTATACTTATATAGGTATACATACTTATATAGGGATACATACTTATATAGGTACGTATACTTATATAGGTATACATGCTTATATATGTACATATGTATGTACGTATACGTGGGAGCAACAATAGCCACCATCCACCGATGAGTGGCGCCGACGTCATCACAGCACCTGTGCCAGGCTAGGTGCACTTTGAGGCCACGTGAAGTGTCGAAGGCTCGCCGCTGACAGGAGGTCACGGGCCAGACCCGGGTGCCGTGGGTTGACCTGTGCTGCCGACTGTGCCAGCACAGCAGGGATTGGAACGACAAAGACGATGATCCCACACACACTCGGAGGTGCCTGTATCTAGGCTGATGGGGCTCTTGGGTACTGGAGGGGGTGGCATGGCCGCCACCATCACTCGGACCCCTTTGTCTCTTCACTGCCACGCCAGTTGCTCATTTGAGGCCGAGTTGACCTAGGAGAGGGCCAAAACCAGTTTAGAAACCACTCGCCGCTGATTTTAGCCACGACTGGGAATCGAACTCGGCGCCGCCAGCTTGATAGCACAGTGCACTGACCGCTGCACCACTGCTCCCCAGGCGGACAGACAGACGCACAATCCGTATTGACATTGGAAAAGTAAAGTTGGGTGGGGGGGGGGGGGCACGTGGTGCAGAGCGGTCCCAGGGTTGGTGCCACCGGCGCGGCCCTGGCACAGCTGTCGACCCACACGGCTCACCCCGTATTCTTAAACAGGGAAATTGAGTTTTAAGGTCCACGCAGCGTACAACCTCGTGATGGGACTTTGTATGATGAACGTTGAGATCTATAAGGGGCACGGCGTGACCGACAAGGTCTGAATTGGTCTGTAGTAAGGTAGGGCACTGATAAGGGGTTGGCAGCTGTGACCTTGCGAAGGGGTGGAGGAGCGGTGGCACAGGCGGTGAGCGCACGCCGTGCGATGAACGACGTCTGAAAGTCCCTCACACCGGCGGTGAGCGAAGTCTCGACCCCTTCTTTTTGACCAGTCACGTGACCGACGCGACGGCATCGTGGCCAGCAAGCCTCGTCCCCCCAGCGGTGGATTGACAGCAGAGCGCTGTGAATCAACATTTTTTTTTGGAACCATCGCAGATGCTGCCATCGGGGGGGTGGGATGTGGGTGGGGGAATGGAAGCCGGCTTGGCCTCACGTGTCGGGGTTTGGGGGGACGCTCTCCCCACAGGCGCGCGGAAGTCGCCGAGCGGTGCCAAAGTCGCCGGCGTCTTGGTGCTCGTCGGTGCTGCTGCTGCGTCGGCCGTAGCCGGGCTCGTCGTGTTCATCAAGAAAAGGTGAGGGATCACACCCCCCACCCCCCACCCCCACCCCCCCGCGCGTGCGAGGGAGCCTGTGCTGAAGCCTAAACTATATTGACTGCACACTCTGGGAATTTGGAATGCGAATTGAAATCCCGTCACGGCGATGGAAAGACTGGAATATAATCAGTGGGAAATTTTTTAATATGAACGTTCCTGACTTCCAATCAAACTGATCATTTGTGGATTTTAACTAAACTAAAGTTTTTTTTTTTATTGTAGCAAGGAAGGCACCACTGAGCTGCATTGCTCTTTATTTTCAGAGGCGACCTGGCCCACAAATGATAGCTCAACAAAGTGGCTTATCATCATCGCGTGGAAATTTATAGCAGCCAAATACTCTAAATGCGTGACGTTGATTCTAAATGTTGAGGGAAAAACCGGGGAAAATTCCACGTGACCACGGGGAGAACACGCAAACTCCAAATAAACAGCAGGCGTCACGGTCGGGATCGAACCCGCAACCTCGTGTATACCAGGCGAGGTAGTTAACATCTCACCACCTGTGGCGCCCTGTATCGTGAGGGCGGTGACGGTGGCTGAGAGGGCCGAGAGGGCCTGGTGGGAGCGCGTTCGCCACCTGTTGCAGGCGTTCGCGGTTTGAATCGTGCAGGCCGCCATTGGTTAATACCGCGGCCGTGTCCGGCGTGAACCCTGACTGCGCTACGCGCCGTGCGTCAAAAGACCCCCTGATGGCATTCTAAACGAGTAGGCCCCAACCGCGCTCCGCTGTCGCGGTTCAGGTTTTTGTCAAAATTTGAAAAATGACGCCAAAAGTTCCTTGGATGCGATGACACGGAGCAGCGGCGCCGCCCCCCTACTGGGAAACTACCGCACACCGCGTGTCTGTGAAACGCAGCGCCTCCGTGACAGCCTTGCGCGACACGAATGGCAATAAACTCCAACTCTCCTGAATTTATATTAGTTAGGAGGCTGTGCGCACACGTGCGTATATGTGTGATGCCGTACGTCTGTGCGCGTGTGCATAATGGGGAGCGGTGGCGCAGCAGTCAGTGCACCGTGCTACGAACTCGGAGACTCGAGTTCGATTCCCGATCACAGCCAAGATCGGTGACGATTATCTAAACCGGTCCTGGGCCTCCCCGAGGTCGACTCAGCTTGAAATGAGTACCTGGTGCGGTGCCCAAACATCAAAAATGGGGAGACAAAGGCGGCCGGGCGTGGTGCTGGCCACCCACCCCCTCGCGTGCCGTGCCGGCCTCCTCAGGTGCTCGCTAACGGCACTTGCCCCTACAGTCTGTTACAGGCTACACGGGGGATCTTTGCCTCTGGTGCCAGAGTTTCTCTGGCAGTGCAGATTCGTTTGTGACGGGCTGTGGAGTGCTGATTAGTGCCCTGCACTATGAATCCGACCTCCAGAGTCATGGCTAACATCAGTGGCGAGCCCTGAGCTGTACGAAGATCGGTGCTAGGAAGACAAAGGTGTCCAGGTGTGATTTCGGCCAAGTCTTTCACACCCGTGTCAATGGGAGCTCGCTAACAGCACTTGGCCCTGCGGCGTAGGAGGGTTAAAGGGATATCCCGTGACGTTCTATTTGCGCGAGTTGCACCAGTGCCGATGTGCCGCTGTGTATAACTTGCGTACAATGTGTTGTGCTCAACAGTTATGCGCGCAAGTGTGCACGCGTGCATGCTGCATGTGACATCCCGTGGCATGTGTAAGACAAACACCGGAACGCTTCACGGGACACACGGACGCGTCTTGGCTCTCCTCACAGAGGGCCTTCGCGGCGCCTCAGTCCGGCTCTTTGAGCACCGGGCATGCCCAGCGAATCCGTACCGCATGAACGGAGGCTAACGACGTCCATCACGGACAGCCCACGCCGAGTGCTCTCGCAGCACAGAGCTTGCGCAGAAGCAGCAGCAGCAGCAGCTCGGACGCTAACGCGGGTTAATAAACCCCAGCCTGTCTGTATGTAGCAACTAACCCGGCTTCAACTCGGACCTTCGAAGAGGGTCCAACTAACCTCGACTAACTTGGCGAACGACGACTGACTTTGGGGGCTGCCGCGATAATGCGACGCTGGGATGTATCGTACGTACGTACGCACCGTACGTGCGTTGAACTTCTTTCGCAACGTACGTAGCCGACCACGCTAATCGGAGGTGCCGTGCCGTCGCCGCTATCCTGCCGTCCGTTCGGCAATGAATCCTCGTGCCGTGATCGGCGCTGCGCGCCCTTTTTTTCGCCGGCCAATTTTCCCGACACGTCGTCGATTGTTTTGGGCTCGGCTTTTGCCGCCAGTTATCCTTCACCGCTCGACGCGCGAGCCAAACCAACGTCCCGGCGACGTCGCTGTCCCGACGCTGAGTTTTGACGCAGGCTTCGCACCGTCGCTCAATTCGTGCTCGTCGATTTGGTCGTGGGAAATGTCTTCTTCGATTTCACCGGTGAGCCGAAAACGTCAACCGATCATCGGCGGCGTTGCGAAACGCTCGCACGCCTGAGGCGCATCACCCTTGTTTTAGTTTTGCCCACGCGAGAACTCGGGAGACGAGGGCGAGCCTCACGACGGGGAGGGGGGGGGGTCAATCGTTTGGTTGTGTTGGCCGGCGGATGCCCTCGATGGCACGTGTCTTGGGCTGGAGCGTTGCGTGGCCAAACCCAAAATATAAATCAGGAATCGTCATTAAATACTTTTAACCGTAATTTTAAAAAGCATGACAATTACATTTACGGCGCGGTGGTTGCATGACGCTTTCTGACGGCAGGCGCGTTACGAAGCTGCAATTATTAAAATACTCATGGCGGGGTTATTTGGGGGTAAACTCCAGTCGGAGAACTCTCAACCGTAAATCAGTGGACATAAAACAAGACGATAAGTGATATTCCCTGACGGAGTTAAGGGAAACAGACACAGCGACGACTCTCACGTCCCGAAATGTCTCGTCCGCCGCCTGCCCGATCTTGACAAAAACGACATCGTGGCAACCCCCAACTCTCAGCCCGACCACAACAACCCAGCCGAACTTCCGCCGACACTGACCCAATGCCATCGCCAAACTAAACCGACCGAGCTAAACTCATCGAATAACCCGGACTAAACCCGCCCCCCGCCAACTAAAACCGGACACGAGCGATCCTGCTCACCGCTCCGCACCAAATGTGTGTGCGCGCGTGCGTGCCCGTGCGTGCCCGTGCGTGCGTGCCCGTGCGTGCCCGTGCGTGCGTGCCCGTGCGTGCCCGTGCGTGCGTGCCCGTGCGTGCCAGGAGATGTCCTGAAGGCAACAGGTACGACGTAGAGTCGTCGCGAAAGCTCGCTTTCCCCAGCGGCACCGCCGCCGTCGCCGCCTCGCCGAGCCGGGTCTGGAAAGCGCCGTCGTTGCATGGGTAGGGCACCCCGCAGCACCCCGCAACCCCCCAGCCATAACCCCCCCCCCCCCCGGCGTCGCACGCAGCAAGCCCCCTTGGCGCCCTCCGCTCTGACCCCTGACCTGGGCCATCGAGACCTTGGACGCCGCGCTAAGTGGCGCGGGCAGCGGGCACGACCTGGACACGCGTCGGGGTGCCACGTGCGGCGTGCCCGCGGAAACCGACATCGTCGCGCCGAGCGGGGACGCTCGCCGATGCTTGGCAGTGGCTGCTCGTGGGAATTTTGTCCTCGTGTATAATTAATGTCCAGCGTTATGGGACGCTAATCGCGTGAATGAGACTACACGTTGTGTTTTTTAAAAGTATTATTATGCTGCTGCTGCTGCTGCTGCGTTGGCAGTGGTACACGAATGACAAAAACAACGGGGCAAAAATCGTCAACACCGCCGTGGCCTCGAAGGGAAAGACAAACAATAAGGGGCATGACAGGAAGCAGGCCTTCCTCATGGCACGTAAAGCAGCCTCGTTCAACTCGCACGCGCGATGCAGAAGGGTCATTTCTTTCCTTTTAAGGCCACGCAGCCATTTATTGACGGGTGTGTTGCGTTTTTTTACATATATAGAAGTTCGTTTAGGGTCATTATATATTTGACGAGAGACACAATAGCCAGTGTTCATATCGCGACGGTTTATCGATTTCTCGATAAGTATTTGAATCTGGCCGGATGGAAGATTACGATGTGGAAAAAAACAATTATGAGTCAACACGGCCCGACTTCCCTCTGCGACCACTACATTGGGTGGCACTTTGTGGGCAGGTTGATTCGTGGGTTGTCCCACGAATCAACCTGCCCCTGCCACGGGAATGTGGAGTATCCACCCTTGGCTCCGGGCTCAGCAATGGAGATGAGCCCGTATGAGCAGAAAGACTCCCCGACGCCTCTTATCTGGGGATGTGAGACGCGACAAAGCCACCGAACAAAGACGGTCACCTACAAAGCGGCGCTTTCAGATGCGCTTCTGCGGCCGTCTGGAACACTCTTCCTTCCGATATTAGGAATCCACTGGGGCTGTGCACTTTCAAATCATCGTCTAGATTGACAAACTCATTTCTTTAGAGCTGCTTTACGTGCTTCGTTTGTTGTCCTTTCCCCGCACCTCCGATTAGCGCGGTTGGCTACGTACGTTGCGAAATAAGTTCAACGTGCATGCGTACACAATGGCCAGCGAGCTTGCACGTGCCCGCACCGTTGTGTCTTGAATGTCCACTTCACAGCAGCCGGCTTACTTTGGTAATCACACCACCGTCGTCATCTTCAGCCATGACCTCTCCACTGCTGGATGAAGGCCTTCTCAAGCTGCCGCTAATCGCCTCTCGCGGCGTCGTGATGCAGAGCGCGCGTCGCCTACACACAATCCGATGTCATCGCTCCGTCTCCACCACGGAGGCCTCCGTGCTGCTTCTTCGCGCACATTTTTAGCTTTCGTTTCACGCCGGTGGCGTGTTTCGTTCGCGACAGAGTTCACCGTGCGCGCGCGATCGGCGCACTCGTCACGGACTGGACTCACAGGAGTCCAATAATTCTACGGTGTTGGCGTGGGAAATAAATCCGGGGCTCGGCACGCTAAAAATACCCCATCGTTTTACCATCTCACTCGTGCACCCCTGGGGAATCTGCATGTTGCAGCACTGCGTGCCAGTGTTCACGCCGGCATTTGTAACAATCAAGAAAAACGTTACGGACAACTGGATTAACAAACAATAACAACAAAAAACAATTGTCCCGATTGTAGCTAAGGTCACGTGGGTTGACGTGGCAAAAAAAAACCAACCCACCGACGATGCATCTAAGTGGAGCTCTGGGCAGGTTAAAGACGCTGCGATGAGACGTGCAGCCTCATGCTCCGTAAACGGGGCAGTGCTCACAAAAAAAAAACGAGGGCACCTGGAATAAGCCATCACAGAATTATTCTAATGAAGTGCAATCTAAATGTATAGAGCGCCTTCACTCAAGGCGCTTGACACGGTTCACAAAAACGGTGACACGGAGTGGAGTGGTGCCTTTGGCAGGGGGCGAGCCACGACGGATCGTGGAATGAGTGGCAGCAGCGATAGAGGGGCGCTTAGGGGGTCACGAAAGGGCTCCGGGAGAAGGATGGAGAGGGGTGGAGGGGCGAGGGGAGGGAAGAGAATGGACGATAGAGAAGAGGTGAGGCTTCAAGAGAGGAACGGAGGGAGGTTAAGGAGAGGGACTGTTGGGGCGAGTGCTGTTTGTGAGTAGCACCAACTGAGGTGGGTGGGTGGCCAGCACCACGCCCGGCCACCATCTGTCTCCCTAGTGGCGATGTTTGACACACGAGGTACTCATCTGATGCTGAGGGCACCACGGTTGCGAGATGTTAACCACCTGGCCTAGTATGCAGGAGGTCGTGGGTTCGATCCCGACCTAGACACCGGCATATTTGGAGTTTGCGTGTTCTCCGCCGTGGTCAGCGTGGATTTTTCTCCGGGTCCTCCGATTTTTCAACGTCACTACGCGTTTAGAATATTCGGCCGCAATGAATTCCCGCACGATGATGATAGGCCAACCTCGTTGAGCCATCATTTTGTGACAGCCAGGCCGCTATAGGAGCTACGTAGCCCAGCGGGGCCCTTACCTGGCGAGTGTGGTAACGCCTCGCCACCGTGACCGGGGGGATGATGGACCGGTGTGACGCCGCTGCCTGCGCGTGTCTGTTCTGTGGTGCCACGCGATCTCGCAGGAAACTGAAGAAGCAAGTGCAGTCCACGGAGCTGTGACGGCTCGAGGCCTCTGCGTTCCCAAGGATCGCGTTGGTGATCTCTTCCCGACAGCTGCATCCCCCCCGCCCCCCCACTCCAGCCCCCCCCCCCCCTGAAAAAAAATTCCTTTTCAGATTTTACTTCTGCCGCATCAAGCAAAAAAAGAGACCCACGCAAAAGTGAGCCCCCGCTAACTACGGCACACTGGAAAGGGATCCATCGCCCAGAAGCAACGCTTTGCCAAGATGTTTATATTATTAAAATGTTTACGTGTGGAGTACAGCGCGCGTTGTGGTGGGGTAAAGTGTGGGTACTTACCTCTTCCGCGACGTCCGGCCTGGCGTGCGTGGAGGAGTCACACAAAATGCCCGCTCCAGATTAGCCGGCTAACGCGGAGGGCCTTTCCGCCAGCAGCGAATCGTCGCAGTTCCTTGTGGTCTCATCCCATAGATAAAACAACAATTTACTGATATTGGTCAAACTATCGCAATGCTGAACAATACTGCTGCACGTAGGAGGCTTTCGCGACTAATATTTTCCATAATTAGAGGTTTTTTTTGGGGGGTTAGATCGCGTAAATATAAAATATACAACTCTGGCTGTCGCCTGATGATGCTGGTTGTTGTTGTTGTTGTAATTACCGGCGAAACGTCACGGTACTCGAAGCGTAAATGTCGTAGCGGGTTTACTCTCCAACACACCGCTGTGCTGGAGTAGCCACCGTTTGGGCACGTTGTGTTTACGTGGCAAACCTCATCAATTGGCTGTGTCCGGGTGGTAGTGGCGTTTATACTTCGGCGTTATAACCCCACGCAAAAAAGACAAACCTCTATGACGGAGATCGGGGAGGCATTCGACCGAGAAACCCGCACGCAGCGGGGGATGCATTCGATACACGGAGGCGACTCGTCAATTATTTTTGCGCACGGTGACACAACAAATCTAACCGCGCCACGGGCGAGAATGTTTCATCGCTCGCACATGCATGCTCGTTGCACGGGAAAAGTTGTACGTCTTGTTTGTTACGGGAGCGAACGCAAATGTGCAAACGGGACGGGACAGGCGGAGAGGCAACGCGAAACGAGACGTGGGATCGGGACGCCAGATCGTTTCACAAATCGTCAAAAAACGTCTCCGGGTGAGCGTGGATGAGTGATTGTAACGCGGCTGTCTTGGCCGCCTTACCCAGCCAGTGAAAGTGATGCGGGGGTTTCTAATGTCGTGGTTTGCCACTCTGTGCCACGACCCCCGTGGCCTGCGCCCGCTATTTCTGTCCCTGCACGTCAACGGGGCAAGTGCCCTCCGAGCCATTCCCGCCGCTCTCCCCCTTAACGTGAGCTCAGCCGTGTGTGTGTATATAGGTGACTGTGCAGGTGCCATCGTGTAACTAACCCCCGTAATTCTTGCACCGGGAAATTTAGTTTTCAGGTCCACACGGCGTACAGCCGTTTCAATGCGGGCACAAACAATTGTTTATTTGTTTGTGTTTCTCCCTTGTGATGGGACTTTGTCAGATGAACGTTCAGATGTATAAGGACACGGGGTGACCAATAGGGTCTGAATTGATCAGCGATAAGGTGGGGCACTGATGAGGGGTTGACAGGCATGAACTAAGTAACGTCGGCACTGGGGGGGGGGGGGGATACGAGCCACTGCCGCGCCCCGCGTGTTGCTGGCACGTCGTGCCCGGTGGTATTCGGTGCTCACCAAACCCGCCGTGAGCTCCCCTCCCGAAGGACGTCGCCAAACAGCGCAGCAGATTCTCCTTCCTCCAGACATCGCCCAGTCGCACGCAAGCCCGTCCTGCCACGAGCACGGTTGCCGACGTAGGGCGCGAAAGAAGTTCAACAACCCAAAGCTGTTCTTCATTACACGCCTGTCAACCCCTTATCAGTGCCCTACCTTATTACAGACCAATTCACACCTTATCGGTCACCCCGTGCCCCTTATAAATCTCAGCGTTCACCCTACAAAGTCCCATCACCACGAGGGAGAAACACAAATAGACCAACATTTTTTTTTTAAATTGCCCGAAATTGAAACGTGTGTGCGCCGTATGGACGTACAAACTGAATTTACCTGCACAAAAATACGGGGTAAATCATAAAGCTTGACAGGTTATTCCAACATCGCCACCACCATCATCATCTTTATCCATGATCAATCCACTGCTGGATGATGGCGTCCCCAAGCTTTTGCCAACTCCCTCGGTCTCGCGGTTTTAAGTGAGGCGTGGTGGGGTGTGTGTGTGTGCTGTGTGTAGTGAGACGTGGTAGGGTGTGTGTGTGTGTGCTCTGTGTGTAGTGAGGCGTGGTAGGGTGTGCGTGTGTGGTGTGTGTGTGTAGTGATGCGTGGTAGGGTGTGTGTGTGTTATGTGTGTAGTGAGGCGTGGTAGGGTGTGTGTGTGTGTGTGCTGTACGTAGTGAGGCGTGGTAGGGTGTGTGTGTGTGCTGTGTGTAGTGAGGCGTGGTAGGGTGTGTGTGTGTGCTGTGTGTAGTGAGGCGTGGTGGGGTGTGTGTGCTGTGTGTAGTGAGGCGTGGTAGGGTGTGCGTGTGTGGTGTGTGTGTGTAGTGAGGCGTGGTAGGGTGTGTGTGTGTGCTGTACGTAGTGAGGCGCGGTAGGGTGTGTGTGTGTGTGCTGTACGTAGTGAGGCGTGGTAGGGTGTGTGTGTGTGTGCTGTACGTAGTGAGGCGTGGTAGGGTGTGTGTGCTGTGTGTAGTGAGGCGTGGTAGGGTGTGTGTGTGTGCTGTGTGTTGTGAGGCGTGGTAGGGTGTGTGTGTGTGCTGTGTGTTGTGAGGCGTGGTAGGGTGTGTGTGTGTGTGCTGTACGTAGTGAGGCGTGGTAGGGTGTGTGTGCTGTGTGTAGTGAGGCGTGGTAGGGTGTGTGTGTGTGCTGTGTGTTGTGAGGCGTGGTAGGGTGTGTGTGTGTGCTGTGTGTAGTGAGGCGTGGTGGGGTGTGTGTGAGAGAAGGCTGTCCCTGGTGTAGGCCAAATCAGCGTCAAAGACAATGCATATGCATTATTATCAGAGCATGTTGTGTTTGCATGTTTTGCCACAAGTATATGTGGTTAATGCAGACTTGTTGCCTTGGTAGGTGTCTACTTGGTGTATTAATATCCTGTTTTATTGCCAGAAAGGGGAAACACTTTATTTTTTCATGTTTTGATACTGGGGGGGGGGGGGGGGGGCGAGGTGTCCCACGGATATGTGAGTTGATTATTTAGTTTTTTTCGTCATTGTAAAAGAGTGACCCCCATTGTCCAAATGATCCTCGGACACGTTGCGAAGGGTGTCAATCGTGAGCAGTGTACGAGCCTGCAACGCGTAACAGTGTTTGCCGCTTGGCATTCCACATGTCAAAATTGTGTGCTTTTTGCTCGTGTTATTTTTGTACCTAAAGAGATGTTGTTCGCTTTTTTTTCTTTTAAACTACGTTTTTATTGCTGTTATTGTGAAATGTCTGCACGGGTATTCGGTATTCTTGTCCGATTGGATAACGCTTCACGGTACTAGACCGTGAATCCCATTGGCTTGCTTGTGTGTGTTGCTGTTTTGCCCACTGCTAACCTAATGTCAGGTGAGTTTGGTGTTTTGAGTCACTTCGCTCACTTCTAATGTCAGCTGACGCGACCCTCAAAATGTTTCCCTCTTCAGTTGGGGCAGCACTCCGGGTCAGTTCGTGGCCCCGAGCCAGTGAAATTCCACATTCTCGTGGCCAGTTGCTGGTTTGATCATCAGCCGTGGTCAATCCACTGCTGGATGAAATGCCTCCCCAAACCACCACCACCTCTCGCGATTCTGAGATGTTTCAATGCGTCCTGCACTGGCACACGGGTTTAGCTCTTCGCTCCGTCTCCGCGATGGATGAACACTCTGGGTCACGTGCCAACGCAATACGCCTGTCAAAGGAAGTATTATTAATGATTGTACGTTCTTTGTACGTTTCTAAAGCAAAACAATAAAAAAGTGCTAATATAAGAATGTTCAAGTTTGTTTTTAAAGATATCAAACTTCGTAATGTTGCGTGTTAGTGGCGCTTATTTCCCATTGGCGCTTATCCCACTTGTGAAAATGACAACATTCGTATGGCGAGGAACCCAACGTTAGGTTTACTTAACGACGGCAGCATCATTTGGGATGACGATATTGTTGGCGACTGATGATTGTGATGATCATGAACGATGATATACACCCTGGCTGGGATCTACACTCATTCCTCATTGTAAAGCCGGTGCTCTATTTGCTGAATTAGACCTGCCATTAACAAACCACACTCCACAAAGGATGACCACACTTAACTTCCTTGAGTGTCACACATTGCATCCACCAAGAGGCAGTGGGATAGTTGACCCCAAACCTTAAAGTTCCCGATTGAATACAGACCGATGGTTTGCAAAAAAGTGATGCTATGGTTTAACTTTGATGACAAGAAATATACGAACATCCCCTGTTAATCATTTGAAACTGTGACCGAGTTAAATTTTGATTAAAAGCTTTCCTGACTGCAGGGATTCATATTCTTGGTTCTTTCGGTAAAGTCACGTAGAAGGGAAACAATAAAATAATAAAAATATAAAACAATAAAATTCTCACGACGTTTCGACTGCAACACAAGCAATCATCATCAGGTGTGAAAAGACCGCATCCATTTTTTTCGTCTCCCCCCTCCTCTTTTCCGAACATAGATGGACTCGTCCATCTGAATAACTGCCAAATCGCTCTCCGTGGTGCTAACGTTAAAAAAAACCCGCCACTTTTTTCAAATTTTCTTGCTGTGGGTTTCACACTTGATGATGATTGCTTGTGTTGCAGTCGAAACGTCGTGAGAATTGTATTGTTTTCTATTTTTATTAATTTATTGTTTCCCTTCTACGTGGTGACTTTACCGAAATAACCAAGAATATGCGACTGAGTTATGCTCTATAACAGTAGTATACTTAAAACGTGCATTGCCGTAGCCAATACAACGATCAATATTTGTTTTTGGGTTGGTGGCACGCGGTAGGTAAGATATTATTTCCACGTGGTCATCGTATCGATCAAAACCAATAAAGCTCCTCCTCAGCGGTGGCTTCAGAGATTGTCTCGTGACCTCCACCCCCCCCCCCCCCCCGAGTTCAACATCAACGTGGGACGACGGTTCGCTCAAACCGGCTTGGATCTTCGTCAGGCAGCAAACTTTATCCCCGAGTTCATTACCCGATGAAGCTCAGAGCAGCCGTAGTAAAAACATCGCCGTACTTCGAGGTTGAACTCCAGTCGTGGCAAGCCTCAAAGACACCGCCGATGAGCAGACTTGATCAGCCAGAATTGAATCGGTACGTTGGCCATGTATCACCATATCGGTGTAAACTTGATAATATTTTGGGGTTGGTGACGGTTACTCACAATAATTTTCGGCACGTAAAACTCCGTCACCTTCCCCCCAAAAAACAAATAGCATCGATCACCAGTAGTTACAAGCTAAACCAAGAAAAACCTAACGACAGGGGTAGTTTTGTTTTGTATTTATTATCTCACGACATATTAATAATACGGGTAAACTAGTAGCAAACACGCACACACATTCACGATTCTCAAAAAAACCTCCTGAACAGGATAGCTAAGCCATAGTTTCATGGAGCTGCTCTAACGAATGTGCACTTAACCATGCTCGTGTGCTTTCCTTTACACACAAAAAATGCGCCGAAGAAAAACACACAAAATACTGGAATTGGGATTGCTCGAATTTCAACGCGATGCGAAGTACATTCCCGATTTACTAGGACTCACGTTCGCCCTATCCTGGCTCCACACGAAATGGTACACGGTACACGCGGGAATTCTAATACAGTAGTTACAAAATGACCCGATGAGGTTTCAGTTTTAAGTTAGCACATCGTTTACAAATCCCGCGACTGAAGGATGGAATAACTACTCAATGTAAAGCCGACAGTCGACGGTTCGTAAAACAGGGCAAGGATTCTGTATTAAAATTCAGCGGAGGTGCCTTATTATTCTTATTATCCGGTAGGCAATTCAAATAACCGCTGCATTATAAATTTTACTTTCTATGCCCAACTGCCGTCACGTATCAGCGGACTTGGCAAGCGCAGCGCACGTGATGCGATGCTTTCGTCTTAACGATGCAATTTCAATAGTTTCGCCGAGTTTCCAATTCCAAGTAGGAGAAATGATTCCACGTTTGTGAATCAATTTTAAAAAAAATATTCCTCGTTCGGTGTTATATAAGTTAATTACTTGGAAGGAAAAAAAACCCCCTAGATTTTTCTTGGTCTTGAGTAGGATACAATTTTCACACAGGTATGAAAAAAATGTCTATCCATATCAACCTTGCATTTCTTCTTACTCAAATTAACCACTTATATTTAGCGAGAATGCAAATTGGAAACCTAGCGCTCGTCACTTTGCAAGCGAGAATGAGCAGTACAATCCAACAGCCAAGCAATGAGGCTTGGCATAGACAAGTCACGTTCTGACCAGCAGCAAGTTTAAGAAAACGATTTACCACTGTTTACAAGCTTAAGATTCCTCGAGCGACAGATAATTTTCAAGTGGGCACTTACAGCCCAGCACCAGAGTATATTTAGCAAATGCAGATGGTTGAATATGCAGATTTACCAAAATGCAGATGGTTTCATATGCAGATCTACCCAACATAGCTGGCACACGAGGGTGCCAGTCACGTATTAAGTCACGGAAGCGTTTGTGATGAGCCCAAACATGGATCGATTCATGCGATACTCAAGAACGCAAGGCGTCAATTTGGCAACGGATGCAGCGGCAGGACCCTGCCGAAAATAACTATTGTGATGCAGAGGAGCTTTCTCGGGCGAAGGTATAATGTTTCTATCACATGAGCACGCGGCCGAGCGCCAAGGCAACCTGCACAGGCGTCGATCATCCAATCGCAGCGCGCTGGCCCGTCCGATAGATCCGCCACGTCACAAACGTCGAAGGCCTGGGGAGGGGCGGGGGGGGGGGCGCCGGGTCAATCCGTCTGTGGAGTGTGGTGACCACCCCACCCCCGCTCCCCGCCAACTCGGACAGGAACCGCCTGAGGACAATGCGGTTCCTGTGCGTCGAGAAAACCGGAAAGGGGGAAAACGCGTCGCAGGAAGCGGGGCTCGCTCCCCGCTCAGGCTCGGTTGGGTGTCGAGGCGGCTTCGTGTCGAAGCGGTAGGGAGCGAGGGAGCGAGTGGCACCGTGCGGATCGCCGCATCGCGGCACAACGAGCTACGGGGGCGCTCCGGGGTTGGCACGCAGTGTGCGGACGGTAGGAAGGTGCCGGTCGGAATGTCCCAGCGCTGCGTTCCCGAGCCCGGTCCCGTACGGGGTTAAGAATCGTAAAGCGGTGGTACTGTTTTTTAAGTGTTGAAGAAATGTGAAGACGTATGCAATTAAACAAAAAAAACCTCTTTTGCATCGTTAAGACAAATGCTCAAAATGTCGTGCGTTCACAGCGAGCTGCGCATGTCACAAAAATGCGATCTTAGCAAAACACTCGCAAAAATTAAATAAACTCTCGTATGTAACCAAACCAAACCTGCAGCCACCATTATTAATATAATTAACATATCACACTTGGGCTATAAAATTGCAATTAAGGTAAGATGCAAATATTAGTATTTTAAACAAAGGCACAACCAAAAATTAGATAAATGGTTGGGGGGGGGGGGGGGAAAGAGGTAGAAGATGAACTTGGAATGATCTGCCTGCGGGGCAGGTGGACAGCACACGCCGTCGAGGTCCAAGACAACAATCCTACACCCTACCAACGCATGCTCGCCCCTCATTGAGTCCCACCCGGCACACATCCACAACCCAAAGGGGTCTGTCCAACTGCAACGGCCGTTGTTGGCATCAATCGCCACCACTCGGCGGTCCCAAGAGCCGATGGATGGGTGCGACGCTGCGTAACTGATAAAAAAGTTTTCCCAACAGGCACCATTGTGGTATGACGTGTTACTACTCAATACCGTGAGGCACCATCTGGTACCGTGTGGTTCCCATTCAATACTATCAGGCGTCATATAGTTCTTGCAGGATAAGATACCAACCAATACGATGTACACACCATGTGGTAACTACCAGGGGATGTAACAATTCATCGAGGGGTTAGTTCTTATGCTCAGGATGCATGCATCAAAACGTGCGTGACAATTCATTGAATCAGGGACGAGGAGAATCGTTACATTCCCTGTGGTTCCATCCAAGTGCTGCAGTACGTGATACCGTCTAATACTATCAGGCACCATCCGGTACTACGTGGTACAGTGGCACCAATTATTCAATACAGTTCCAATAACCACAATCTAACACCCAGCGGAATAATCTAACACAAACACTGCTTGATATTATGCAGTTCCATCCAATACTATTCAATCATGATCCGGTACTATGTGATAAATCCAATTCAGTATTATTAGGTATCACTCAGTACAATGTGGTACCAGTCAACTGGTACTATATGTACCATCTAAGACAGAGAACCACCATCTAGTACTATGTGATACCATATAATACTATTGGGCAATGCAGAGTACTGTGTGATACAATACAATACAATCAGGCATCACCAGGAATTATGGCCCATGTTTCCACAACCAGCTGTATCAGGGCCAAACGCAGTGCCGGATTATCCTAGTAGCAAAAGTAGCTACATATGTAGTAGCAACACATGTAGTAGTAGCTTGAAAGCATTTAGCACGGGGCCCTTGAAAGTGCAGGGCCTGTAGCTACTACTACACATGTAGCAGTAGTAGCTACACATGTGTAGTAGCTACTGCTAGTAGTAGCTACTACACTACACGTGTAGTAGCTACTACTACATGTGTAGCTACTACTACTACATGTGTAGCTACTACTACTACATGTGTAGTAGTAGTAGCTACGGGTCCCGCACTTTCAAGGGCCCCGCGCTAAATGCTTTCAAGCTATCAATTTCGGTTCAGTGATCCTGCACTTGCTCTATTACTATAAACATTTAAATATTTGTGTTTTTTATTTATTTAGGACCCCTTTACAGCATATGCCACAGGCCCCACACTAGATTAGTCCGGCACTGGCCAAATGGTACTGGTACAGGTCCAGAACAGAGCCGAGGCAAGTCGGCTACTACAACAATCCACGAGCGCTGTTCCACTCCTCCTTTCACTCTCCACCCTCCCACCCCATCCTGCTACACCCCCACGGCACAGAATCCAAGCCCAGGAAGGCATGGACCTTCACTGTGTATGATTGTAGGTGATTATGGGGAGTGCAGGAACGTGACATTGCGGATTTGAGCACATCGCCGAGGAATGTAATGATCCGCGTGTCAAAGTTGATTCCTACAATTGTGGTGCGTGCTTGAAATTGTGCATGAAAGCATCTATTATTATTATTATTATTCATTCACGTACATGTTGTATGTAATTGGTTTCGTGGAAAATCCTGCACGTCCGTGCATACCGCGCGCATCCATTAAAACACCAGATGCACTGCACGGACACGTCTAACGAACCAAACTGTGACCTCGAATCTCAATGTTTCATCGATTCTGTAGGAGGTGAAACGTTACATCCCTACTCGCGCTGCAGTGCTGAACCCCCTTGGCATCGCGACTGTTTACAGGGTACAAAGAGGGGGCGTGGCACACAGCAGCAGCAGTATTATTATTTCAACAAGAGGGTGGGCTTGCCCTCTAACTGTTGTCCAGCTCTGGTACGGTACACGACTCAACGTGCCGTGGGAAACAAGGGCTAAGTGGAATCGCACAGGGGGGGGGGGGCTACATTTGGCACAAAGTTGGTCCCCCAGGTTACCGTGGAGAAAGGACGCGAGCGTAAGGGATCGTGCCGACGATCACAAATCTATCGCAACACCTTCACGGCCGTCGCCTTCGGATGAGCGATTGATCAAACAACGCGAGCCTTTAAATTAACGTTTGCACGCCGTTTCATGGGGCCGGAGGGAGACGCTCAGCCGGCATCCCACATTCAACACAAATACGTGAAATGTCTATTTTTTTTTCTATTGGGGTCTCTCGACACAGGCAAAACGACCACCCATAACACGGTCCACGAGTCACTGGGGATGAAAAACTGTAAGCAATCATCGACAGTATAAGGATGCTCTACCCCGTCCGTGCTGCGCCTTGTTTTGATCACAGCGAGGAGGGCCTTTTCACTTCCAAGCGTTGAAAAACCATCGCAAGAGCCGTCAAGGGCAGGGTTGTAGAAAGCCTACGGAAGGCAGACTGGTAAGACGTAAACTGGTTATGCACACTATATATCATCTCGATTTACACCGATCTAAATCTGAATGTTGCAGATTCATTGCTACATTTATACGCTACTGCTCTGGGCAACATCCCAGATGGAATGTAAGTGCGTGTGTGTGTATATATTTGCGTGAATATATATACGTGTATAAAATATGCGTGAAAACAAGTGTGTTTAGTATGACAGGCTTTTGATTATTTAACCAAGTTAAGCTAGCTGGG
Organism: Petromyzon marinus; assembly: GCF_048934315.1. Taxonomy (NCBI): domain Eukaryota; kingdom Metazoa; phylum Chordata; class Hyperoartia; order Petromyzontiformes; family Petromyzontidae; genus Petromyzon; species Petromyzon marinus. The sequence goes on along the minus strand of NC_133710.1, from coordinate 1,449,744 downwards.
AATTGGAGGGAGATTTCCACAATAAATTACTTGCTTAGAAATTGTCCTTAATTTAACCACAACTAAGACACCACTGGCGTAGACGAGACCCTCTTTTTCAAGTGAACTATTAAAGAGAAATATACGGAGACGTTATTGTCAATTTAATCGGGGATAATTTTCAAACACTTGGCTTGACGGTGGTATGGTCAGAATGCTCAATTCACAATGGGAAGGGGATGCGGTTTGAAGGTCCGGCGGGGTGGAAAAATGTCGCCTATCATTCCCCTTTGGCGTCGATCAAAACGAGTACCACTCTGAAGGAAGTCAACAGTGGTCATGGCGGGAAATGACAGTGGGTCAGGGGTCACTGGCGCACGATAGCTTAGCATTGTGCTAGACGACGTTGCGGGGTTCCTCACGGACAGGGGCTCATTCTAACTGCCTGTAGAAGTTACAAGATGGCTCGTTGGCCAAGTGCTGTTACCACCACTTGGCTACCGAGCCACCCAATGAAGCCGATAATCAGGCACAACGCTAAAAATCAGCACCCTCCCAAGGCCACGATAGAACTTGGGATATCGAAGCTGTTATTTAATTTGAAAGAATGCATTCGGTTAGAGATCTGCGCTGGAGAGTGACACACTTGTTTTCAGGCAAACACACGACGGGCAGGCGTGCACTTCTCGGCAAGGGGGGGGGGGGGGGGGGGTCGGGGGCACAAAACAAGAAAACGTGACATCGCCGCCGCGTGCGAGCGAGCACTTGGAGAAATTATTCCCGCACGTCGCTCCGCCCGTACCCCACAGAGACCCCCAACCCCCCCACCAGTTCGGCCGTCAATTACCACCAGGAAACATCATTGCCACTCGGGTACACGTCGCTGTCAAAACTCGGCCCGAATTATAAAAAAAAAAGGAAAAACGACTGCGAGCACGGATGTTGGATTTCGCACTCGGAAGCTCGGTTCGTGTTTTCTTTTGAGACGAGGGAGGGGAAAGACCGATAACGGAGTCCTGAGCAGAGGACTCAGGTTAGGGGGGGGAGTGGGGGGAGATGGGGGAGGGGGGCATCCGCTGGGTTACAGCAGCGAGCAGGAGCGGGGATCGCGGAACGGATTCGTGCCCCCGGGGACGCCGATGAGCAGCGCGTCCTTGCAGGCGTGCTCCAGGCAGAACTGCTGCAGCTCCGCGGACGCCTGCGACACCTGCAGCAGGCGCAACATGGGGGGGGAGGGGGTTACAGGCAGCACGTGTTGGCGCTGAAACGCAAGGAGGCAGCACGCGAACGGGGTGTGTGACACACAGACAACAGACGGGGTGTGTGACACACAGACAACAGACGGGGTGTGTGACACACAGACAACAGACGGGGTGTGTGACACACAGACAAGAGGGTGTGTGACACACAGACAAGAGGGTGTGTGACACACAGACAACAGACGGGGTGTGTGACACACAGACAACAGACGGGGTGTGTGACACACAGACAACAGACGGGGTGTGTGACACACAGACAACAGACGGGTGTGTGACACACAGACAAGAGACGGGGTGTGTGACACACAGACAACAGACGGGGTGTGTGACACACAGACTACAGACGGGTGTGTGACACACAGACAAGAGACGGGGTGTGTGACACAGACAACAGACGGGTGTGTGACACACAGACAACAGACTGGGTGTGTGACACACAGACAACAGACGGGGTGTGTGACACAAAGACAACAGACGGGGTGTGTGACACACAGACAACAGACGGGGTGTGTGACACACAGACCATAGTGGGGGTGTATTGTGACTGAACAGTACGTGGCATATAAATAGAACGCTCCTAATAAGAACTAAGGTGTATGACACAGAGAAACAGAACACACGGAACGTCAACGGAATAAATATATACAGATAATTAAAGCAAAGCTAACAAGAACGGGGCACGTTACATGCAGGCACAACAGAGGAACAAGCACGCACGGCGAATGCAGCACGTGATTGTGCAGCTATGCGAGAGAGGAACCTCACAGCACACGCACACGTGCATAGGATATGCTCGGCACAAGGCGGCAGGACGTACAGCACAAGTACACACGCGGCACACGTACATCACAAGCACCACGCACAAGGCAGCATGCACGCAACACAAGCAGCCGTGTGCACACAGCACGTGTGCCCAAGCAGGGTACACGCAGCACGCACACCGAAATTGATGCGTGCATCCAATATTACGACGAGTCCGCTCTTCTGATTATTGTATTCCAATACTAAATAGCTTTTTGTCTGGGTTCAAAAGAAAAAGACTGATGATTATCAAAGATATATTAAACTCAACGTATTTGTCAATAAGACTCCTTTACACAGAAACATTTAGGCAGCGTTATTGACGAATGTGGTTTGAGTGTTTTGTTATTTGTGCACCACTGCGAACGCAGCAGCATTCCCAAATAATATCTATTTGGGAATTCTTAGTGGCTGAACGATAGGCATCAATATATAATGATGCATATACATTCTAAAGCACTCAACATATTTGTAAGATGATTGTATTCCTTCTTCCCCTTACCAATGCCACCGAGAGACTGTAGTTAGATCACTCACCTCACAAGAAATACATAACCATGAGCGTCATTGTGCAGAATATAAATAACCAAATTGATAAGACAATATGCCCTCTCGTATACGGTCTCCACACGTACAAAGGTAGTATTTACACAAACCCATTGACCCACGGACCTGCCAAGAGTGAAAAGCAAACTCTCAACAGGTTCCAACACGCTGAGTGTTATCATCAGTCACCGCATGTTAAATAACCAAGCACTACTCCCGGGTTACCAGCTGTCATTGGCAAAGGTTCAGAATGTAATCTACGGGGACCTGTTGAGGATCGTGTTTTATTGAGTCACGCTTTGAAGGTTTTCATACATAACAGTTGCCATGTTTCTTCAACTCAGCAAGGTTGTTAAGAGCTTGGTGGGAAATAAGAATAATTAAAAAATACTTTTTTTAAAAACACGCTTTAATGAAATGTACCGTACTGGTAATGGCAAAACTCCACGACTCCAGGAAGTGGCCCCTAAGCTTGCCATAAAGGGGCCCATGGTGATTTACAGCCAACGTCAGTTGAGCGTGGACAATAGACCCAAGCCGAAACATAACTTATAAAAAAAGATGGTTACAATTTTATTTTTAATGATATAATATAGTTATTGTCATCAGTATGACATAAGTATACCAAATTTGCAGTCGATACCGCATTGGGAAGTGGGTTTTAAATTGAGTTACAAGATTTGAAGACACGACAACAACAACAACAGACGGAGTGAATGAAATATAAAAGCGTGTAGTAGTAATAAATAAACGAGACGATGCGAGGTAAATTCCCAAGTGGAGCAGTGGCTGGCGAGCGAGCGGGTTGTGGTTGTTAGAAGTGAGGCACGACACGGAGTTTGCGGTCGACAGAGCCATCAACATGGTGGGAAGAATGAATGCGTTAAGTTCACGGCAACGGTATACCCATAGCGGTAGTAGCACGAGAAGAGTGGCGTAACCATGAGGAACGTGAATTTGTTTCATGTGCCGGCTTCTCGTCCAAACAACTCGTGGCGAGGGCAATTTAAGGGGTAAAACACCGCGAGATGTTGACGGGGAACTCCGAAAATCCGCGACGAGTGGCGGATGAACGAGAGGCTGACGGCGATGCGAAGATCAAGGGGCCGTGATAGAGAGAGGGCAGGGAGACTGGCATCCTTATAATCGAGGGGGTACAGAGAGGGGGGTGTAAGGGGGTAGAGAGAGAGAGGGGGTGTAAGGGGGTCGAGAGAGAGGGGGAGTGGAAGGGGGTCGAGAGAGGGGGGGTGTAAGGGGGTCGAGAGAGGGGGGTGTAAGGGGGTAGAGGGGGTGTAAGGGGGTAGAGAGAGGGGGTGTAAGGGGGTAGAGAGAGAGAGGGGGTGTAAGGGGGTAGAGAGGGGGTAGAGAGAGGGGTGTAAGGAAGTAGAGAGAGAGGGGGTGTAAGGAAGTAGAGAGAGGGGGTGTAAGGGGGTAGAGAGAGGGGGTGTAAGGGGGTAGAGGGGGGTGTAAGGGGGTAGAGAGAGGGGTGTAAGGGGGTTGAGAGAGAGAAGGGGTGTAAGGGGGTAGAGAGAGGGGGTGTAAGGGGGTAGAGGGGGTGTAAGGGTGTAGAGAGAGGGGGTATAAGGGGGTAGAGAGAGGGGGTAGAGAGAGGGGGTGTAAGGGGGTTGAGAGAGAGAGGGGTGTAAGGGGGTAGAGAGAGGGGGTGTAAGGGGGTAGAGAGAGAGGGTGTAAGGGGGTAGAGAGAGGGGGTGTAAGGGGGTAGAGAGAGGGGGTGTACGGGGGTAGAGAGGGGGGTGTAAGGGGGTAGAGAGAGGGGGTGTAAGGGTGTGTAAGGGGGTAGAGAGAGGGGGTGTAAGGGGGTAGAGAGAGCTGGTGTAAGGGGGTAGAGAGGGGGGTGTAAGGGGGTAGAGAGAGGGGGTGTAAGGGGGTAGAGAGAGGGGGTGTAAGGGGGTGTAAGGGGGTAGAGAGAGAGGGGGGGTGGAAGGGGGTCGAGAGAGGGGGGGTGTAAGGGGGTCGAGAGAGGGGGGTGTAAAGGGGTAGAGGGGGTGTAAGGGGGTAGAGAGAGGGGGTGTAAGGGGGTAGAGAGAGAGAGGGGGTGTAAGGGGGTAGAGAGGGGGTAGAGAGAGGGGTGTAAGGAAGTAGAGAGAGAGGGGGTGTAAGGAAGTAGAGAGAGGGGGTGTAAGGGGGTAGAGAGAGGGGGTGTAAGGGGGTAGAGGGGGGTGTAAGGGGGTAGAGAGAGGGGTGTAAGGGGGTTGAGAGAGAGAAGGGGTGTAAGGGGGTAGAGAGAGGGGGTGTAAGGGGGTAGAGGGGGTGTAAGGGTGTAGAGAGAGGGGGTGTAAGGGGGTAGAGAGAGGGGGTAGAGAGAGGGGGTGTAAGGGGGTTGAGAGAGAGAGGGGTGTAAGGGGGTAGAGAGAGGGGGTGTAAGGGGGTAGAGAGAGAGGGTGTAAGGGGGTAGAGAGAGAGGGTGTAAGGGGGTAGAGAGAGGGGGTGTAAGGGGGTGTAAGGGGGTAGAGAGAGGGGGTGTACGGGGGTAGAGAGAGGGGTGTAAGGGGGTAGAGAGAGGGGGTGTAAGGGGGTGTAAGGGGGTAGAGAGAGGGGGTGTAAGGGGGTAGAGAGAGCTGGTGTAAGGGGGTAGAGAGGGGGGTGTAAGGGGGTAGAGAGAGGGGGTGTAAGGGGGTAGAGAGAGGGGGTGTAAGGGGGTGTAAGGGGGTAGAGAGAGAGGGGGGGTGGAAGGGGGTCGAGAGAGGGGGGGTGTAAGGGGGTCGAGAGAGGGGGGTGTAAGGGGGTAGAGGGGGTGTAAGGGGGTAGAGAGAGGGGGTGTAAGGGGGTAGAGAGAGAGAGGGGGTGTAAGGGGGTAGAGAGGGGGTAGAGAGAGGGGTGTAAGGAAGTAGAGAGAGAGGGGGTGTAAGGAAGTAGAGAGAGGGGGTGTAAGGGGGTAGAGAGAGGGGGTGTAAGGGGGTAGAGGGGGGTGTAAGGGGGTAGAGAGAGGGGTGTAAGGGGGTTGAGAGAGAGAGAAGGGGTGTAAGGGGGTAGAGAGAGGGGGTGTAAGGGGGTAGAGGGGGTGTAAGGGTGTAGAGAGAGGGGGTGTAAGGGGGTAGAGAGAGGGGGTAGAGAGAGGGGGTGTAAGGGGGTTGAGAGAGAGAGGGGTGTAAGGGGGTAGAGAGAGGGGGTGTAAGGGGGTAGAGAGAGAGGGTGTAAGGGGGTAGAGAGAGGGGGTGTATGGGGGTGTAAGGGGGTAGAGAGAGGGGGTGTACGGGGGTAGAGAGGGGGGTGTAAGGGGGTAGAGAGAGGGGGTGTAAGGGGGTGTAAGGGGGTAGAGAGAGGGGGTGTAAGGGGGTAGAGAGAGCTGGTGTAAGGGGGTAGAGAGAGCTGGTGTAAGGGGGTAGAGAGGGGGGTGTAAGGGGGTAGAGAGAGGGGGTGTAAGGGGGTAGAGAGAGGGGGTGTAAGGGGGTGTAAGGGGGTAGAGAGAGGGGGTGTAAGGGGGTAGAGAGAGGGGGTGTAAGGGGGTAGAGAGGGGGGTGTAAGGGGGTAGAGAGAAAGGGTGTAAGGGGGTGTAAGGGGGTAGAGAGAGGGGTGTAAGGGGGTAGAGAGGGGGGTGTAAGGAGGTGTAAGGGGGTGTAAGGGGGTAGAGAGAGGGGTGTAAGGGGGTAGAGAGAGGGGTGTAAGGGGGTAGAGAGGGTAGAGAGGGGGGTGTAAGGGGGTGTAAGGGGGTAAAGAGAGAGAGAGGGGGGGGTGTAAGGGGGTAGAGAGAGGGGGGTGTAAGGGGGTAGAGAGGGGGTGTAAGGCGGTGTAAGGGGGTAGAGAGGGGGGTGTAAGGGGGTGTAAGGGGGTAGAGAGAGGGGGTGTAAGGGGGTAGAGAGAGGGGGTGTAAGGGGGTAGAGAGAGAGGGGGGTGGTGTAAGGGGGTAGAGAGAGGGGGTGTAAGGGGGTAGAGAGAGAGGGGGGTGGTGTAAGGGGGTAGAGAGAGGGGGTGTAAGGGGGTAGAGAGAGAGGGGGGTGTAAGGGGGTAGAGAGAGAGGGGGGTGGTGTAAGGGGGTAGAGAGAGGGGGTGTAAGGGGGTAGAGAGAGAGGGGGGTGGTGTAAGGGGGTAGAGAGAGGGGGTGTAAGGGGGTAGAGAGAGAGGGGGGTGTAAGGGGGTAGAGAGAGAGGGGTGTAAGGGGGTGTAAGGGGGTAGAGAGGGGGGTGTAAGGGGACCTTTATTCTCTCGAGGTTCGCCTCCACACGGAGCTGCTCGACGAGACGTCGCATGCTGGAGATGTTCATCATGCTGCTCGACATGACGGCGAGAGAGAGAGAGAGCTGCTCGCGGTGGGAGGTGTCGGCGGAGTGGAGCGAAGTTTCTTTGTTAATTTTTAACGCGGGGATGTGGCGACGAGAACCCCGCAGGCGGAAGGAGCTGGAGGAGGCCGCGGTCTCTGTCGCCTCTCGCGATCACCAATGGCGGGAGGGGGCGGGAGGGGGCGGGGCGGGGGGTCCGCGTCATCGCTCCGCGCACAGCCCGCGCTAGGCCCCCAGCCCCATGGAGAGGGGGGGGGGGTGTCCTGCGCGCTCGCCTGATTTCATTGTTATACTAATTTTTATTAGTTTAACACGTAGGCTTTCGCGACCATCCAGCATCATCAAGCGAATTGCTTGATGATGCTGGATGTATTTACCAGCGAAACGTCGTACTCAAACTGTAAATATGGATTAACTCTTCAACACACCGGTGGGCTGAAGTAGTGAATTATTTGTCTTTTGTCAACGTGACACTTTTTTGCTGATTGGCCGTGTCGGGTGGTGGAGGGTTACGACACATTTATAAATAAACGCGATCTAACCCAAAAACCTTTATTATGACTAATTTTTATTGTTACACTCAGGGGCGGAGCCAGGATTTTGACTTTGGGGGGGCTGACTTCAATATTCTGAGATATCCAGTGTTCATGTTTTCCAATGGGCGCCACAAATGTATAAAACAAATTTTATTGGATTTGAACGCGGAGTTTATTAATAGGTCGGAGCCGCTGATGTGGCTAATAAGTTCGATAAGTTCGAAAGGCTGCCGCTCAAGCAGCCTGCAGGGCAGCACACAAGGTGGCAGCCTGCAGGGCAGCACGAGGTGGCAGCCTGCAGGGCAGCACACAAGGTGGCAGCCTGCAGGGCAGCACACAAGGTGGCAGCCTGCAGGGCAGCACGAGGTGACAGCCTGCAGGGCAGCACGAGGTGGCAGCCTGCAGGGCAGCACAAGGTGGCAGCACAAGGTGGCAGCCTGCAGGGCAGCACGAGGTGGCAGCCTGCAGCATTTTGCAGGAGCCGGATATCCGGTTATCCCGATGACCGACTTTCCCAAAATTTCAGGGGGGGCTGAGCCCCTCCCAGCCCCCCCTGTGGCTCCGCCCCTGGTTACACTAATTTATATTTAATTGTCACAAAATAATAATTTAATGGTTACAATAATCATTTAATTATTACAATCATTATTTCAATTGTCACAAAAATAATAATTAAATTGTTACAATAATTTAATTATTCCAAAAATTATTATTTGTCACAAAATTATTATTTCATTGCTACAATAATTTCATTACAACAATTATTATTTCATTGTTACAATAATTACTATTTATCACAAAAATAAGAATTTAATTGTTACAATAATTATTTCATTACAATAATTCCATTATCCCACAATTATTTAATTATTATAAGAATTATTTTATTTTTCATATTCTTAGCTCTTTCGGTAAAGTCACGTTGAAGGGAAACAATAAAATATATATAAAACAATAAAAAATTCTCACGACGTTTCGACCATAACACAAACGGTCGTCATCAGGTGTGTCGGTTCGCATTAATTTATTTATTTTAAAACGGTGTATTTATTTCTAAAAAACGTCAGCGCCACGCGCAGCGATTTGGCAGTTTATTTAGAAGGACTAGTCCATCTATGTTCTGAAAAGAGGAGGGGGGAGACGAAAATAATGGATGCGGTCTGAAAGCCACCGTAAGCGTGAACAATCAATTAAGACCCTAAATGGTTTATCAAATCCTTCCAATGATTGCTAAGCCAGAATCCATCTTCTCGGTTGAAATTGTCTCTGTGTTTGTATATGTGGATAGCCTCATGAACGAATCTCTCATGTGTGAGAATTTTTATTGTTTTACATATATTGTATTATTTAATTGTTTCCCTTCAACGTGACTTTACCGAAAGAGCTAAGAATATGAATTACTGCAGTCACGAAAGCTTTAAATCAAAATTATTTCATTATTACAATAAGAATAATTTAATAGTTACAATAATGATTATTTCATTCTTACAATGATTATTTAATGTTACAAAAATAATAATGTAATTGTTACGAAAATTTACATTTTATTTTTACAATATTTGTTTAATTGTTCCAAAAATAATTATTTCATTATTACAATATTTTATTCTTATGGTAATTATTTCATTGTTACAACAGTTATTATTTATCGAGGAAAAGCATACTCAGTTGTAGGTTCTTTCGGTAAAGTAAAATAAAATAAAAATTCTACCCACGTGACTTTACCGAAAGAACCAAAGATTGTGAATTCCTGCAGTCACGAAAGCTTCAAATAAACTTTTAATAATCTTTTTTTTTGCCAGCATCAAGAAAACGGGAGAGCATTTTTATTTGCATGTTTTTTTGGTATTACCACAGACGTGTGTGGCTTATTGAAGGCTCCACGCCTTTTGTAAAATGTACCCATGTGGTGTTTCGAACGTCTTATCGACAGGTTCCACGACGATGTTTATAAATAAAGTTTTATATAAGTCGCGCGTCGCGAACGCGCTGGACTCCGACATCGCGCTTGTAAATACGGCGGCCATATTGGTAAGGGAAGCCTCCCGTTGAGATTAATGCGCGAGCGGTGGAATGCCGCAGCGCGAGCGGTGGAATGCCGCAGCGCGCGCCGATGACGCCGCCGCCATTGCGGAGAGTAAAAGTAGTTTCCCACTGCCAAGTGTAAAAGTAGTCCCCATCTACCAAGAGTAAAAGTAGTCCCCATCTACCAAGAGTAAAAGTAGTCCCCATCTACCAAGAGTAAAAGTAGTCCCCATCTACCAAGCGTAAAAATAGTCCCCATCCAAGAGTAAAAGTAGTCCCCATCCACCAAGAGTAAAAGTAGTCCCCATCCACCAAGAGTGAAAGTAGTCCCCATCCACCAAGAGTAAAAGTAGTCCCCATCCACCAAGAGTAAAAGTAGTCCCCATCCACCAAGAGTAAAAGTAGTCGCCATCTACCAAGAGTAAAAGTAGTCCCCACCTACCAAGAGTAAAATTCCCATACGAAGATGGCGGGCTTGAGCTCAGTGGCCCCACTGCAGCAGCTGCCACATGGGGTGGCGGTGTGAAGGGGACACCTCGAGCGACGTTACACTTTTTGCCCGCTGTTAATTCATTCAAACATGCGCTTCCAGGCTTTCTCGCGCGTTCAGGTTCGTTTTCTCGTGCATTTGTTGTTTTTTTTTCCTTATAATGTGTATGCGATAAATGAACGCTAAGTTTGTCTTGACGTGGGTGAAGATTAAAATGTTTAAAACGCCGGGTGAATGGGCGCGGTACAGTGCGAGAGATTCTTGCGCTTCACTCCGCGGCTCTCATTGAGCCGCACTAAGATCACGACACTGGGATGGGGACCTGGCTGGGATGGGGACCTGGCTGGGATGGGGACCTCGCTGGGATGGGGACCTGGCTGGGATGGGGACCTCGCTGGGATGAGGACCTCGCTGGGATGGGGACCTGGCTGGGATGGGGACCTGGCTGGGATGGGGACCTCGCTGGGATGGGGACCTCGTTGGGATTGAGACCCTTGCTGGGATGGGGAATTTGCTGGGATGAGGACCTCGCTGGGATTGAGACCCTCGCTGGGATGGGGACTTCGCTGGGATGGGGACCTCGCTGGGATGGAGACCTCGCTGGGATGGGGAACTCGCTGGGATGGGGACCTCGCAGAGATGGGGACCTCGCTGGGATTGAGGCCTCGCTGGGATTGAGACCCTTGCTGGGATGGGGACCTGTCTGGGATGGGGACCTCGCTGGGATGGGGACCTGGCTGGGATGGGGACCTCGCTGGGATTGAGACCCTCGCTGGGATGGGGACCTCGCTGGGATGGGGACCTGGCTGGGATGGGGACCTCGCTGGGATGGGGACCTGGCTGGGATGGGGACCTCGCTGGGATGGGGACCTCGCTGGGATGGGGACCTGGCTGGGATAGAGACCCTCGCTGGGATGGAGGTTCACATTCTTGGTTCTTTCGGTAAAGTCACGTAGAAGGGAAACAAAAATATATATAAAACAATAAAAGTCTCACGACGTTTCGACTGCAACAAAAGCAATCATCATCAGGTGTGAAAACCACAGCAAGACAATTTGAAAAAAGGCGGGGGGGGTTGTTATGCAACTGCCCATGGAGAGCCCTCACATGGTGACAGTAACAGCTGGGGGGCTCTCGTGTGTGAGATGTTTACAGTCTCATCTCCCACGGTCACTACCTCCACCACACACAGATTTTAAACTGTCGGAATAAACTCTCACCCAAATCATCAAACGTGTGTGCTGGGCATCCACCAACATTTAATCCAGGTACTGCCGACTGTGTAACAGCAGCGGAATCTGGCAGAAGGAAAGGAAGGAATGGCAAGATGAGTCTGCGTTGGCTACGATGAAGTCTTGGTTTTTTAAACGGGTTTGTTTTTTTCCCCGCACAGAGTCTGGTGCGTGCTGTGGGAGGACTGCTCCCGCTACGTCGCGACCTGCGGCTCTGGGCACGGCACTGCAGTCCACTCGTGCCCATCGTCATCGAGCAGACTGTGAGACCCACAGCGCCTGCGTCGCACATTCACCCATTCGTGAGCAATCCGTCGGTGAACAGGTGGCAAAGTGAGCCAGAATGTGCCCCATCTCATCAGAGGCCAGGCACTAAGCAAGTTGAGCCCGTGGACAGTGCTTGGATGAACGATCGCCGCGCATAAAATCGGCCATAGGCGGCCGTAGCAGCGTTAGTTTGTGGACGGCAAGGGTCAATACAGCAACATCGATTGTAAGTAGTTTGTCCTTCCCACGCACCTCCGATTATTACGGTTGGCTCCTTACAGCGCGAAAGAAGTTCAACATGCACACATACCATGCTCCCCGACTTCGACCATGTAATATTTTCGCGTGTTGACCCAGGAAAGCCTCGCCGAGCATCAATACTTTTTAAGGAGGGTGCTGACAATTTCTCGCACTTGTGGGCGACTTTGCTGTGTAATTCCATCGAGTAATTTGAAGGTAACATTTTCAGCATTGGCATGTTCGGCCAATACGAGTCACCGGAGAACCTGCAGGATAGCCGTACAAAGCGAATGGAGAAGATGCATAGAGAGTTCGCACAGTCGGCAATGAAACCCAGGGCCTTCTTGCTTGTGAGCCCAAGTCTTGCCAGTGTACCACCCCGCCAACCAGCACGAAGTATGGTCCTCGTCCAACAGTGAATCGTTCAAAAGGGGTGTACTTGTACGAGCATGTTTCAGCCGTGACAGTGGAATTGCATGCCTGGCTGGGCGACGCTCTGGTCGGAGAGATTGACTCTGTCCGACCATTGGCCTTCCAGGGTTGATTAAACACGTACATACCATTTTGGAGAAAATAAACCCCTGCCATGGAAATGTGGAATTTCCACCACAGGATCAGTGCTACCAATAGAGATGAGCACTGCCCCATTGCGTGGTGAGAGACTGTTGGCACACGTGAGTTGCACTTGTTCGGAGCAAACTTCACGACTTTGCTTTTGACAGCACGACGAAGGGCAGGGGTAGGGGAGGCATCTTGTCGAAGTGTTGGGTGAGAGAGTCCTGTTGAAGTGACTCCAGAGCAGTTCAGTGGTGTGGGCTACTGTGGCCATTCTCATAAAAGGGAATTCGAGAACCATTTTAAAATTGGATACATTGAGGTGTGTATGTATTGAACTTCTTTCGCACCGTACGTAGCCAATCGTCCCTATCGGAGGTGCGGGGGAAGGACAATAAACTAAACACAAAAATCAGTTCTAAAGAAATGAGTTTTCAATATAGATCATTTAAAAGTACATAGCTCCAGTGGCTTCCTATTATCGGAAGGAAAAGAAAGCATTGCAGATGGCCGCAGAAGCGCATCTGAAAGCGCCGCGCGATGCGGTGACCAACGTCTTTGTTCGACGGTCAGCCAAAAGCCGCTGCTGCGGGGATGACCGGCGGAGTTGGCGTGATGGTGGTTCATGCTCCTTGACGAGATCGGCGAGGTGTTGTGGTTTATTTGTAGCCAGCACTTTGTGTGTGATGAGTGCGACCTGATCCCGTTTGGCAACCAGAAGGCAGTGCAGCTCTGCGAGCACTGGACGGACGTGGCGTTGGGTGGCTCAGCGGCCCGAGTACTAAGTTGGCACTGCTGAGGTCCTGGATTGATATCCGGGCAAACACTTGTGAATTAAAGTAGATTCCCAAGTTTAGTGGGTTGATTGTCTCAGCCTGGGCACTCATGACTGGACACACACAAAAAAACCATCACGGTAAAATTGGCTCTGGAATTAATTTCGCGAAATACCAGCTCTGAAGACTCCATCTCATGCCGTGACGTCGGTAGCACAATCAACAGAACATTTTGGGAAAAAGACAACAAGAAATTGGAATGCGAATTGAGTTGAGACTTACAATGGGTACATTATTTATATACATCATATTCCACTGTTGGATGGACATTGCCCCTTGCTGGACCAAATGGGGATGGCACCGTCATCTGCTGTACTAAGCATGTTGTGATTTGTTTTTTCGCCTCGAAGGGACGTGGGGAGAGGGCTTACGACATCTACTCGCGCTTGCTGAGGGAGAGAATCATCTGCGTGATGGGCCCGGTGAGCGATCGCCTTCACTAAGGGACAATGATAATTTTACAAACAGGACGTCCAGCATCACCTTTTTTGCGGTTTGAGTTCACGTGTTTTGTTAAGAGAATTTTACTCAGAATCAGAATCTTTATTTGGACTCGCGGAATCCGATGCGCTATCAAGCTCTTATTTACAGATGTCTAGTATTTTCATGGTGGCGAGATGTTAACGCCCTCCCCTGGAATGAAGGAGGTCGTGGTTTCAATCCCAACGCTAACGCCTGCTGTATATTTGGAGTTCGCGTGTCTCTCTCTCCCCGTGGTTGCGTAGATTTTTCTTCTGGTCCTACGGGTTTTTCCCTCCACATTTAGAATCAACATCACCACGCGTTTAGAGTATTTGGCTGGTATGAATTTCCATGTGATAAGTCACTTTGTTGAGCTATTATTTGTGGCCAGGTCGCTTCTGAGAAATGAGCTATACAGCTTAGTGGTCCTTACAGTTTGGTTTTAATAGTTACGAGTTCAAATCTCGGCTGGGCGTATCAACCGGACCATTATCCCTCCGCGGTTGATAAAATAATTATCGCTTTGTAGACAGTCACTAAGTCACTACTGGTTGTCTGATCGAGGAACGCACTCCCGGAATGAGTCGTTCAACCATGGTCTTGAGCACCACTGAGAGAAATAACCACCGCCACATCGCTCATTAGGACAGAGACAAATAGACTTTCATTGAAAAATAATCATTTGTTATTATCGCGCAAGGCTGACTTGAAGCTGCTATGTTTCACAGGCGACTATAGTCTGCTAGCAGGGGCCAATGTTGCGTCGTGGTTTTTACCCAATTAAGTAATTTGCTCGTAATTATAATTTGGATCGTGACGCCTGCAAGCACAACCTAATCTCGCTTTTAAAATGACGTCACGAGATCGTTAACGTCCGCTGAGAAACAGATGGCGTGTTTTGGTTAATTCACGTGCAGTTAGTCAATTGGCAGGGTGCGCACGTGGGTACTCCTATATCACCTTTACACCTTCACTATTAACCAGGGCAGCCGCTAGGTTCAAACCGCGAACTTCGGCAAATGAGCGGCAAGCGCCCGCCCTTGCGCTGGGCTTTGGCGAGAGACCTCATCGATGTACGCTGCCGGCCTGGCAGTACGGCTTTCTCCGCGCGGTACGCTGACGGCGCGATGGTGGTGGGGGTTGACTGCGCGGCCCCAGATTGACGACACGGTGGCGAGCCTCGTGGTGGCACAGCTCCTCTTCCTGCAGTCGGAGAGCAACAAGAAGCCCATCCACATGTACATCAACAGCCCAGGTGCGCGCGGGACAAACGCACGGGCGCGTGGATGGTGACCGCGATCGCTCTTTCATTTAATTGGGTATTTTTTGTAACAAACAAGAGCCCAGTACAAGGCACAGACCGCAACGAGGCGGCGGAGAGGAGGGGGGTATCAAACTCTGTGTATCGAGAGGCGACAATGAGGGATAAAGGCAGAACGGCAGGGGGAGCCTGCACGCGCCAAGCGGACCTTCTCAGAAGTCCGGCGGGGTGGGTGACCGTGAACCCTTCAAGCCGCGCTGTAGATCCATTTCCTTTCTGGGGACCCAAATTGGGACGTTCAAATAACTTTTTCGGGACCGCACACATTGCAGAAGCACACCTTACCGTTGTTCAGCAGCGACGCAAGAAATATAACACACTTGTCGACCGGGCATAAGGAGGAGGCCCTTGCGGTGACAGAAGTGGCTGAGTGCACGCGAAAAATTGAAACGGCATTGCCAGGTCAGAAGTTTTCGGCAATCTGGCACGCGCTGAGTGAAGCTCGGATGCATCTTCTTTGGTTCTTTCGGTGAAATCACGTAGAGTGAGAATAAAATAATAAATTGATAAAATAAAATAACGCAATAATATTCTCATAATATAATCTATATTCTCATAATAATCTAATATTCTCATAATATAATCCTTGCAGTCACGAAAGATTTAAATCGAAAAGAAGCTCGGATGCTTGGAGTGATGAATAAATTTTGTTTGAGGGCCGTGTCAAAGTGGTCGGTCATGTTTGGCTGTGGGCCGTATGAAAGGAAAATGACAGACCCTTTGGAAAGAAAGTCTGAGGCCGAATACAGCCCACAACGTCTCATAGGTTCCACACTACTTAAATAAATATTCTAAATAGCCCTTGTAGAGATATGCTTTGGCTATGTGTCCTGGGCTGCCCTACACAACGTTTAATAACAGTAAAAATTCATGAGGTTCTTGTTGGACAGCCCAGGACAAACAATGTCTTGTACATACTTTGATGCCATTCCGACTTGTTATCAAGGTTACAGCAAGACTCACAGTCTTCTCCTGTAACTAGAAAAATCTGCGTGATGGGTTCAGTGAGCGACTGCTGACACACATCACTTGGCTCAAAGAACTGCAACTAAATATCTCAAATTACTTTTGAGATTATTATTTACGTTCAGCCACACACGAGGAGGACAGAAACCTGCCGGTCCAGCTCTGAAACTCCCACCAGGCCGCTTTATGAAACCAGCACCACAGTGCTGGCTCTCGTGGCGGACAATTTAATTCGCTTAACGTAATACACGCAACGATTCGCCCTTCTCGCAAATTTCGCGAATTGTCAGGAATTTGGGGCCACGGTAAAAATAATATCGATCTTTTTTTTTCTCTATTGTAGTGAATTTATCCCGTCTTAAGTGGCTGCGTATGTTTATCTTGACAATTTCATGCGTGTATTTTCATGTCAAAATCCATTTTAAGCGATGGATCAATGCGTTGTGACGCGCGTACTTAATATGGCTGGCTGGCTGGCACCGGTGAAATGCTACGGCAGTGATTCTGCCTCGATAACACGAGAGGGCGCCATCGTCGTGGCAATTGCAACGTTAAACTTTTACTAAAACTAAACTTTCTCATATTACTAGGTAAGGCCCCACTGAGCTATGTAGCCCTTTTTCAGAAACTACCTGGCCACAAATGATAGCTCAACGAAGTGGCTTATTGTATAGCAGCCAAATACTTTAAACGCGTGATGTTGATTGTAAATGTGGAGGGAAATACTGGAGGACCCGGAGAAAAATTCACCCGACCAAATATACAGCAGCAGGCGTCATGGTTGGGATTGAACCCACGACCTCCTGCATACCAGGCGAGGGAGATAACATCTCGCCATCACGGCGACCATGTTATTGTGACTGCATTATTTTTTTTATCCATTGACATTGCTTTATAATCATACCAGACAGCCCGTCACAAACGACGGAGCATATCTGCAATAGCTCTTGTGTTTTGGGTTGCCTTTCACATACACACATTGACTGGCTAGCAAGGTGAGAGAGCCCATTGAGACAAATCACTTTTGCAAAGAGGCTTAAGGTTGGCTGACACAGCAGTCTGTCGCGGCTGCATGCAGCGTTTTGCTTTGCATTTTCATTTGCTGGCCCAATGCGACTCGGATCGATGGTCACATGACATATGTCAGTGCGATGGCGAGCGTGTGTGTGTATCAGTGCTACAGGCTGGCACACACCCGTTTTGTGCCGTTATACATTCATTAAACGTTTATCGACAATAATTTAACGGGCAGTGTTTGCAGATACGCGTTTGAGAAATGCTTTCAAGAAGGCACTTACAAGTAATGGTAAAGATTCCCCTGTAGTCCTTCAGACTGTTTGCACCTAAAGAGACCGGCACGGCATACGATGGTATGGTGTGGCCAGAACCATGCCCGTCTGCCTTCGTCTGCTCGGAATTGGCATTTACACATCGCACCTGGAACTAATTTAAGGATGAGTTGACCTAAGTGAGGCCCTCTCCACCAGTTCAGATAATCACCGGCGATGTTAGTCACGGCCACTCCCTCGGGCGGTCGACGCACGCGCGTCATGAGACTCGCAGACAACATGGGCGTCTTGTCCTGTGCCGCGCAGGGGGAATGGTGACGGCCGGCCTGGCAATCTACGACACCATGCAATACATCCTCAACCCCATCAGCACGTGGTGCGTGGGCCAGGCGGCCAGCATGGGCTCCCTGCTGCTGGCGGCCGGGACGCACGGCATGCGCCACTCGCTTCCCAACTCACGCCTCATGATCCACCAGCCCTCCGGGGGCGCGTACGTACGTCGCCGCAGTACGCCACACGACACGGAACCGACGGGGCACTGCGCGCTACACGTGCAATGCCTTGACTTGTGACGCATGAAGCCTCGGCGCGTGCTACGCGTGACATGTCACGACTCGTGACGCGTCGTGCTGCAAGACACTCGTAGCACGCTGAGGCGAGACGCACGAGTTTTGGTCGATACACCCGCAGCATCAGCCAGGGTGGCAGCTGGCCTTGAGCCACAAACCTCTGCAACGAGCAGCAGATGCGCTCCTGCTCGGCCAGGCGAAATGTTCTACTCTGCTCTGATCGTTGATGGAGGCGTGTGCCGCGTCTGTTCTCACCAGGGCCAAGCCACCGATATCGCGATCCAGGCGGAAGAAATCCAGAAGCTCAAGCGGCAGATCAACGGCATTTACGCCAAGCACACGCGGCAGCCGATCGGCGTGCTCGGTGAGAGAGGCCGATCGCATCGCCTCACGTTATCGGATTGACCTCGCGCGAGATTCAGAGGTCACCGAGAGACCCACCTCGCCATTGCTTCCTTCGGCCAGATTTCCAAAACTGTTTTCGATCAGCGTTTGAACCTCCTAAGACTGCTGAGAGCTTCTCATCGTCGCCATTTCGGCCGGACGTCTCCCTTTCGGTGCACGGTCAACACTTCCTTCAGTCACCTCTTAACAAGATCGTCGCCTCCATGAAGCCTTCCCTTGGTTGCACAGTTGACACCTGCCCTTCCAAGTTTTCTCAGAAGGGGGCGATGATTGCTTTGTATATTCCACTTTCATTATTTGCAGTTTAATTTGTTTCATATTTAGACAATGACACCACAGCAGACCGGTATCCCACAGTTGCGGATGACGTCGCAGGATCTTTAACGTTCCACTGTGCGAGTAACGCTCACGGGACGTATCAAATTTCCCGTTCACGCAGCCGCAGTGTTAAATCGGGGCGTTCGCTGAATTCTGCAGCAATTGGCGAATGCGCCAAAGCTGAGCAATGTCATGGCCCCCTTTGCCTTTGTTTGGTGTTGTTTCTGACTGAATGGCATCGCGTGGTCGCAGAGCAAGTGATGGAGCGCGACCGCTACATGAGCCCCATCGAGGCGCAGGAGTTTGGTCTGATCGACAAGGTGCTGGTGCACCCTCCCCCCGACGGCGAGGACGAACCCCAGCTCATCAGCAAGGAGGGCGCGGACGACAAACCCGAGCCCTGAGCCACGGCCCCAGTGCGGTGTGGCACGACCCCGCTTGAGGGGCGGCGTCGTGCGACACTGCGTCACACTGCATCAGCACTGCGCTGAAGTGTGTCACAATGCCGCGCTGAAGTGCGTCACAACTCCGCACTATTCGGTTCATTAATATTCAACCCAACTTAGCATACAATACTTTTCTTACAAATGTAAGCACTAAGTCACACAGCATACAAGACTGCGATTCAAAGCTGAAGTTATTGGTTGCAATTATTGTGCAGTATTGTTGCTTCCCAACCCCCCGCACTTACCAGCGTGGTGAAGTATGGTCACACAACCTCCGTGGCCGACACGCGTCAGGAGGCCTACACCCAGCAGTGGAGTGAAAAGAGGCCGTGAATTCTGAATTGTGGTAACGCGCAGCATTGTTCGCGAGAGCTGCCACCACTGGACCTGCACCGCAATCCAGAGGTCACCGGTTCGATTCCATCTTCCGGCGTGGCAGTTAAAACAATGAGCAAGCTTTGTTTAAACCCCCCCCCCCACTACCCCTGTCCAATCAGCTAATAAACAGTTACGCCACAGTTAAGGCAATCAGCAGGCCGCCTGTGTTGGGATAACTCAACTTACATTGCCAGGTAAGGCCCGACTGATCTATATATACATCGCTCTTTTTCAAAAGCGACCTGGCTGTCACATTATAGCTCAACGAAGTGGTTCATCACGTGGAAGTTTATTGCAGCCAAATACTCTTCAACGCGTGGCGGTCCCAAATGTGGAGGGGAAAACCGAAGGACCCGGAGGAAAAAAATCCACGCGACCGCGGACAGAGACGTGCCAGCTCCAAATATACCGCACCAGGCATCATGGTCGGGATCGAGCCCAGGACCTCCTGTACGCCAGGTGAGGTAGTTAACATCTCGCCACCGCGGCTCCCCTTAATGTCGTGTGTGGGTACTCCCGCCTCGCCTCGTTGGGTCAACATGGAAGGCTCTTCCGGCAGCAGCGGCGCGAGCAAAGCAGTTGCAGCGCTGCGCCTCTACCGTGTTGGACAAGAAGGTCCACGTGTTGCGTTGTTTCACCGTTGCGCTGCAAGGTTGCATGAATAAAGGTTGCGGTTTGCGTCCGTAACGTGCAGCTTTTGTTCAAAATCATTTATATTTTTCATGTCGAATATGTAATCACTGGCCCAATGGTTGGATGGGGTCACGGGAGATTAACCAGGTCAGCATGACAAGGAATTGGTATTAAATAAAAAGGTTAATTGCAAATATTAATGATTAGTAATAAAATTGGATTGATCTAGCTTTACAAAGTTATTACACTTTTATTGATAATGTAGGGTTTTAAAAAAAAAAATCTACAATGCCGTTTGTATGATTGGTTTTCGACGAACAGGCCACAATTCTCTGCCGAGATCTCCTGCCTGGTTTCGAGTGTCCTGTTGGGTCTAGAGGCCATCCAGGCAAGGGGGGGCACTGTACTGTACAACTCTCGTGATAAAAACGAGTTACAGATTTGCAGTTTTACGCGGAACGCCGCCCCTTGCAGAATGTGCAGAATTAGTTGCGCCATTTCACTTCAGCTTTGCACGACACTGATTGCACAACAGTACATTACAACTTCACACTGATGAGAAGCACCTGGGATCATTGCATCGCTAAAGGCAGGGGTGCTGGAACACGATTGTGGCTTGCGACTTCACATGGCCCACAATCACATGAGACCCGCTACTTATAAACGACATGTAAATTATGTTTTTTGGTAATTGCAGGGATCTTAGCCACACTTATAGGGTAATGTTTTCTGCCATCGTTAGTGTACGCGATAAATTGATTATTTTTAAAGTAATTGAATAAAGCCAAGGTGTCCGTGTATGCACCTCTGATTATCAATGATTACGTTCGGTGCGAAAGAAGTTCAACATTTAGTATAGTGCAAGTGTGGTTCTCAAAGTATTTAATACTATAATTCTGTTATTCTATTCGGTCCTCGGTAGGGAAAATGTTCCCCACCCTTGATGTAAGCTTTTTTGTCGGAAGGTTGCAAGTTCACATCTTGGTTGGAGGTTGACTCAGCCCATCTTTGCTCCACAGCCAACAACAATATAACAACACAATCTTTGTGATGTGTATATAATACGGGAAGTGTGTGTCTGTGTGTACAGGAGCTCAATGGTTCACTGGTGCAGGCCAGAATGTGGGCTTGAACTGATTGCGCTATTTTAATAATGGTTCATAATGGAGTTGTAATAAATAATTGCGTGGAAGCAGTGTGGAACTCAACGTCTTCGGTGGTAATGTAGTGTATGGTTTAGAAAGAGGGATCAATTGTCACGCACCGCGATATTGTAAAATGGTAAAGCGGATTCACGTGGCTATGTCGTCATCAAACTTGGCTCACAAAAACTTTACGTAAGTTTATAACTCTATCATTGAAATCGGCAAAGTCTAGGAGTTCTCGCACACACAATTATTAGGTGCATATTGTGCAGATACATAAACATGCTAATCGGTCGATATGTATACAAATCATGAAATGTGAAAAATGTAGCAAATGGAACTCAGAACTTTTGGTAAGCCTGCTGACAATCACTTCTTCAAGCAATAAAACATGACAACAATCCAGGACAATTCATTTGTAATTATACTGCAGGATACAGCCATGTTGTACGTACAGCAAAACAATACAACACTGCATAATCCAGTGAGATAACGCGTTTAAGTTAGTTTCTCTCCAAATTTAACATGCAGGCTTTTGCGGGCAATAGTACGGTTATAATACACGTTTTGGTCAGATCGTAAACCCTCCAATTCATAAAAAGTTGGTGTTTATAACTCTTACAGGTGAGCACTAATTGGTTGTGTTGGGTGGAGGAGGGTTGACGACACGGACGTGATGTGACCCAAAAACCGAATCTGAATGCTTTACCAAATTGTCCAACTGAAGCGCCTTTATCAGTTCAAACGAGGTCCATGTTCATGGACAGCGGGGATCGACTCATCCTGGTCATGGGATCGACTCATCCTGGTCACGGAACAGCCATGGAATGGAGTTTCGCTGTGAGGATTCTCGTGATTCCGAACGAACAGGGGGAGGGGTCGCCACCCCCTTGTCACCGTTCCCAACGCTGGACATACCCACGAGCACATTCGCAAACACGAGTGCGGCCACGATGGAAATATAGTGCCTTTTATTTGCACAAATTGTAGAAACAGAGAGTTTAACTCAAACAATGTTCCCAAATACAACGCAAAAAAAATGCGACGTACAGCAGGAAAAAAAAACACGTAAGGAATACAAGGTGAAAATATAATTGAGAATAAAAACGGTAATAGAGCAAAACATTGAATACAACATTCAGAAAATGTTTAAATCAACCAGTGTGTGATTGCTCGTGTCATAAGTGGAAATTACAATTAATATTTTTTGTTTGCAGTGCCACGTAATGTTTAAATTTAGTTAAAAAAAAATTGGCTCAATATCGGCGAACTGACTTCTGCCCAAATTAAATAACCTCAAATGAATGTGCAATTACTCGGTTGTGTTTGAGTTTAAAATAGCCTTAGTGGCACCGAACAACGGTACTGACTTGCGATAGAATAAGGTGACATTTCAGGCAATGTTTTTCAATATTTCAAAGACGTGTATATACGAATAATAGCGGCAAAATAAAATATTTGAACAAATAAGCTGGGCAGGAAAAATCCATTACCTTAAACTTTTAATTCTTTTAAAAAAATGTTTTTTTTATGTTAATTATACACGTAATGGACTGCAGCATTAAACATATTAGCGCAAAAAATATAATTAAAAACATTAGCGCACACATTAATAGTACTTTCTATGTATTTTATTCGTTGTAAATTTTGAGCCTGACAACGCAGGCACACTAAAATGTGCTGAAAGCGCGCGCTGCCGCGTGTCCACGACGCGTCTGTGACGCGTCTGTGACGCGACTGTGACGCGTCTGTGACGCGTCTGTGACGCGTGGGATGAGAAACACCAAAGTGGCTTCATATTAGATATGACGGTCCACTCATAAAAACAACATTGACAAAAAATAGCATTTTAAGTGCTTAACATCGGGGGCGCGGAATCTGCATTTGCAGTGCATTAAGAGACACAAACTTGCACGCAACATTCCATACACATGACGAATACTATCAAAAGTTTAAAATAAACACGGCTCATTGTTTTGACAATTTGACATCTGCCGCTGAAATTAATTTCTATTAAAAAAAAAGGTTATTTCCAGTGATGTATCCAGTTGCTTGATTCAATTGAGCTTCAATGGACCAATGATTTAGGTTTTAATACGGCTCGTGATCATATCCTTAACAAAACACCCACTTAACAAGAATGATTGACTTTAGTTTTCTCAAATGGATACCGATGCTACATCTACAAATGTGTTTATTAGAGCAACGCACATGATACTTTTGACTGTCTTCAAAAGTTCTCAAAAGATTAATCCTTGCAGTCACGAAAGCTTTAAATCGAAAAAGTTCTCAAATGTAAAGCCAATGCATGCATTTTTGTTTTATCAAACATGGTGATACAAACATTTTTTTTTACACAGTTGTAAAAAGCTAATGTTCAGATATGAAATCCGTAAGTGTCTTAAGTGCAATGCTCTTGTTTCCTAATGTTTCTTGCATTGAGACTTAGCCGGGCAATTGAAAAAATGATGTAGCCTGACAAGACAAAGCAATGACTGATCTTGAAACTTTGTATTCTACATGGTCACCGTCAATGTCCCGAGTATTTGATCTCCGAAAGCACACATTCGGTGTGCTCAGTGCACATCATTTAATCTTCCGTAGAAAAGTGCTTTCCTGCGAGTGACTTTTGTAACTGTGAAAGAACGTCGAAGCCACTCGCTGCTGGGTCCAGGAAGTGTTGTGGGGTTCTCCAGACTCCTCATCGTTGTGTCTGTAGTTTCCTCTATGATGCAGCTTTCTCCATTACAGTTAACACACAAGATGTGTACAAAAAATGAGATATGTTGCTATGAAGCTTGTGTGATCCTGAACTAAACATTCGGTGTTGTAACTACCGTCATCCATGCTACCAAGAACTGACAATGCAGCATGTTAAATGGGTGACTGCCTCTGTAGAAACTTTGGCACCGCTGACAACACAGCGCCAAAGCAACTGGGTCCGCCAGGATCAAATGGTGCATAAAAGAGGTAAAAGTGTAGCCCTGCAATAGCTAGCTCGCCAGTTCTGGTGGAAGGGTCTCCACTTGACGGAGCTCGAATAGAACCACCCATTGAGAGGGTGTTTTGGCCTACTCTTCCATGCCGGACAGATGTCTTGGTGCATAGTTCTTATTTTTATTATCATGTGACCCAACAGGCAAGTGCTACATTTTTTTTATTCTAAAAGAAACACCATCAAACACGAAGTGCAAACATAAGTAAGATATTTTGTCTGTTGCAGTGGTGAAATACAAAATGAAATGGGTATTTGATGATCAAATTGTAATGCCATGAAAATGCACGCTTAGGTTCTTGAGGCTAAACCAACATTGGGGAATTTTATTTTTTTATCGTTTTGCATTTTAATCACCAATTATATCCCAATTTTTTCACGCTATCGACGTCATGTCACGAGCCAAAAATACATCCTGCAACCCGCATGGCCAGCACAGATACCTGGCATGTCAGAGAACATCTGTGGGAGCTGACACTGGCACTCCTGTGCTTCTGGAGTCACCTTCAGTAGTCTCCAATCATGTTGAGAATATTTTATTTAAAGTGGCCCATAGCCAGTTGTGGAAGATATTGAGAATAAAAAGAATACGAATAGCTAAAATAAAACATCAATTAAATGCCAATTTTTTTTCTGACGCCCTTATTCTAATTATAAAATGTTTACTGGACACAGCACCGGAACAACCCTCAGTGGTACCACGCAGACATTTCAAATTGCAAAAGTTTGGTGCCCTGGTTACCAGGATTATGTTTTGTTGCGTAAATATACACTCATGTGTGTTATGGCGTGGATGGAAGAGGCGGGAGGGACAAATATCCCTCCGCCGTTATTAATAAAGTAATAATTGGGGCCTGCACAATCAGGCCGTTAAAAAGGAGCCACATCGCTCGATATGCCAGCCCTTTGAAAGGAAACTAAAAGAACGCTTTACCATTTGTTAAGGTGTGCAAAGTGCAGCACATGCCATGAGAGACCCGGCATTAAAATGGGCCAATACAGTTAGCTTACAAATTACACGCGTCATGCGAATTAGGAAGATACCGAACCTCAATGGCAAACACCGATTGCCATCATCATCATCAATCGCTTTTTGTTTTCACGATGGTAAAACTTGTATGCAAAAAAAAGAAAAAAATCAGTTTGAAAACAATTGATAGTTTTCCATTTTGTTTGAATACGTCACTAAAACAACACACATTGTCCATGTTCAGAGCTGCGACCTAACACTGACCCTCAGCGTCTGGGGTGCATGCTGTATGAAGGGGAGGGTACATTTCTCAAAAGTGGCTTAAATGCAAAACGGCACGATTCTCACGTTGCTTCGCAAAGCGAGGATACACTCATCGTTTAGATCGTCACAGATCACCCCCACCCTTTGAAAGCGTTCTCTTGCGGCGCCACCACGCCTCCCAGTGCCTGGAGAGGCCCGAGAGAGACGCCTGGGTCGTAAAAAACATTTCCTAAAACCGGGCAGTGCTTGCAAGCTGTATTGTTTTTGTACACATTTAAACAAGCTTATGAAAATAACATTGTGACCTGCAAATATGGAAGGGAGGTATATGTCGCATTCGAGGAGACAATGGTGTACACTGTTTTATTCACTTCTAATTTCTCACACGAAGTGTTGACTGAACACTGCTTGCCACAACGATTAGCAACATGACTTGCCCATTGTCTGTTAACCCCATTGCGAAAATACCAACTTTAAACATTACACGTGATGAAAACATTAAGCGTATATGACCGTTGGATTAACTTGATATTCCAAATATAGATTTGTGTAAACATGGCCTTTGTGTCAATGAGGACATTTTCATTGTCCCACAACTATTTTTCAGTAGGCCCCTGCTTGTAATGTTTGGCCAATTCCCTGCCTGCAGAAGAGAACCTGAACCCAGGGGGAGGTCAACCCACAACGTGAGACGGATAGGTTAGCTACCTACTTGCTGCACTGCCCCATGAGAAGCACGTTGTAGCCCTACAGATGGGTGTCTTGCACACGTGAATGGCTCAGTCGTTACGTGGCTCCCCCTAGCCCTGTCCTCACGGTTGGAAGATTGCATCCGGCATACAAACCACATCCAGTAGGAAAAACACGCAGAGGACAGTGCCACTCACGCCTCTCCACCGCTCCAGTGTGGAACATTCAAACAAAACAAAAAACAACAACATAAATCCACCGCTATAGCGTCATCAACAGCTGCCCACCTTCCAGTGTCATTGCAAAACATTGTGGTTAAAACAAAGCATTCGAGTTGTACACACGAGTTGACAGTTGTTTAACAAACGCGTGTCAAGGGCTGTGTAAATGAAATACTCAGGCACTGCATGATTTATAAATCTTTGATCTTGTCCTTTGGTGAATACAGCTGTCGGTTGGATTTTTTTCCTTTTTTTTGTTTCGTATTTAGTTTTTTTTTCTTCTTTTATTTAAGACACTTGCAAAGATATTGTTCACAGCGCACTTGCGGATAATATAGTATTGCTTTGACCGTGCACATAACACGTGCCAGGGGGGGGTTAGGGGTCAGGCGCGAGAGTCAACACAAGCAGGACACACGCTCCACTCAACAGGACTCCGCGGCTGAGACAAATTTACAAGGCAAAACCCAGTTTAGCTTGCTCATGCGAAGCACGCACGTCACCAGCATTCAATAATCTGACAGCGCCCATTTGTGGCGTACCGAGGGATATTCTCACAAAGGCAGGTCTGGTGGCATCTGCCTCGAAGGCAGCGGTTCTCTGGTGGACCACGCAGATCTATGAGAGCCCTCAATCCAGCAGGGTCGGAGACGGCAGTACGGCAAGTGGATTCAGGAACACTTCAGCGTGCGTGTCTTCTCCAGGCACTGTCCTCCACGTTAAACAACACTCCACTAAAACGAAATCGGCCGAACATTCCAATGCATATGCATGTCTCTTCTGAAAAAAGCATATCGAGACTCGGTGAGGATTACCTGCATAAATTATGCCACAGGATTACAAGCCTCGACACGCTTTTTTTTTTTAAACAGCGTCCTGTTTTAAAAAAAAGTTGGCCAATTCGTTTTTTGAGTATGGTTTGTGCATGGGTGGAAACTGCAGTGTTCAGAGAAGTTCATACGGAGCGTGAAGAACACACAACTCTGCTATAGAGACGGTCTGTCAGACACCCACTTGCAGTACTGTTTCACACAGACATCACTGCTCTCCTTCAGTCGGACATCTCTTACAATTCCACGTTTCTCTGATCCACAGACCCTGCCTCAAAAGTTGCTGGACAATAATCATGCATCACGCAGCAATAGCACTTACCATTCAATTATATAATGTAAAAGTAAAATTGTTGTATTAATTGCATTTCGGAAATGCATAAAGTTAAATGCTTACTTCTGTCAAACCAGATTTAACATCCTGACTTGAGATACATCTTAAAACATATAAACGTGAGACGTTTTATTTGAAAATTAAAGTTGCCAAAACATACTTATGCCAAACTGTACTTTTATCTCTAAATTTGGACGAATTATTTTTTTTCTTTCATAAGTTGGTGCTATGAAAGGTTCATGAATACTAAGCAATAAACCTGGGTTTTACATTTTGAAGATACGGTAATTGTATAAACGTCCATGTTAGAGTTTATTTGGGATTAGATCGGGTAAATATATAAAAGTGTCGTTAAAACCCACCATCAAGCGACACAGCCAACTAGTAAGGGTTGTCACGTGAACTTTTTACGACACATTTACGCAATCTAACCCCCCAAAAAACCCTCGATTATGGATGATATTGGTCGCGATAGCCTACTACTTGTTAAACTGTATAAACTGTTGAAGCTTCTGCGCGTTGCGTTACGATTGTTTCACATCACAGCTTTTTGAAAACGCTGCCAAAACGCACAAATGAACGGACAGTCAAAACTACTTTGAGAAGAAGATATTAAAATAAAATAAAAAAACAATCACACTGACCTTATGTTATGAACACATATAAGCACCATGTTAAAGTACTCATCATACAATACAGTAAAGCGCACTGATGTTACTGGTAAGCATTTTGGGAAGGAAAAGCAAACTATATACGTTTGCAAAAGTTCAATATCCCGTTCTCAAAACTTCTTTGGACTGCCCGTCCCTGCGACAAGGAATTTGCGAGCGGTTTGAACGTGCGCCCTGGTTGAGCGTGAACCCAGGGGGGGGGGGGGGGGGGGTAAGCGGTATGGAGGTGCGATAGCCCCCCCACAAACCACTGGCGCTATTGGGTTGCATCACTGGGGAAGGGGGGGGGGCATCATGCGTGAGCGAGCGTGGATCGCGCGAGACTTACACCGCGAGCTTTCTTATTTTTAACAAAGCAACAGCGCTGTAAACCTCAAACCGTACATTAGCGAGGGATCCATTATACCCGTATAGTTTTTGCATATTAGATTAGCTCGCTGACCGTGGCACAAAGAGTACTGACGCAAGGCGACAATTGGACGAGCCGCGGTTAAGAATCGCCGACTTGTTTTGCTTGTTCCTGTTAAACGTCAATACAATTTGCGTTACTTCCCAGCGTTAAGTATTAAGGCGCCAAAAAACAATTTCTGTCGCAAAAAAAAACCGACCGTTTGCAATGTAAAATAAAGAAAGAGTTCTTCTTCACGAGCCGATGTGAGACCGTCACTGCATAATGATGATGTCGCGATGGTTTGCCAAAGAGATGCACACACGCACAGTCCACAATTCACAGTGGTGTCTCTCTCCTCTTTTTACTTTGCTCTTGTCAAATCGCATATAAGCATTAAGCTAAGGCCACAAAAGATAAGCTACATTTACTGACAAAGGTCTTTTCAACTGAATATATTAGACCTGAATATACAGTTTAAGGAGGCTCAATATAAAGCTGCCTTGGTGCATGTCAGATTTGAACATTAAGCATAACAACAGTAATAAAGGTGAAGCAAACATGCTAAATTTGACTTTTTTTAAATTTCAAAAAAATATTTTTTTACAAGACAAAGTTGCTCTTTTTAAAAAGCAAAATAACAAAACAAAAAAATCCACACCGCTTGGCGATGCAGAGCTTTGAAGAACTGAATGAGTTGTGAACGAATTCATGAATTTATTAACGGGCTACGGAAGAATGATGACTCATTGTTCTCAGACGTGTTTTTCAAGGTCACGCCGCGTGCTGTTTCGGCATTTGATGTCAGACGTTTCGCTCCGCGTGCTAGCAGCTTCTTCAGGGACTGAATCGGCGAACGTCGTGCCCACTGACGCGTGCGGACCAACCCAAAAACACATCGGAGAGCTATACAGCACAACCGCGAAAATCTTACTCATTATTGCTGTTGGCTTGAAGGCACATTTTACATCTGTCAGTAAAGGCTCATTGGGATTAGCAGGCGTTTTGGCCAAACGTTGTACGAGCAAAAAAAAATGCTATAATAAGTCCTTTATCTACCCAGGAAAGGCTCACCGAGTCTCAAGACTCCCCTTCACGAGGATTAAGAAATGTTTGTCCAATTTCTTTCATTGCCAGTTTTGCGAATGGGAGAGACTAACGTGCCCAGGAAATAATACACCGTAGTCGGAGTCGAGGGAACGATCATTAACATTCATGCTGATAGGGCCAATTTGCACAGACTTCAGGGGTCTATTCACGTTGAAACTGGCCACTCATTTCACTTTGGAGTTAACAAAGCATCTCTGTCTGCTGTAAAGCAGGTGTTAAAGATCCTGTGATTTCTCATATTCATGCAGTCATTGCGCGGTATATAATTATTGTTATCCTCGTCCAAATTACTGTTAAAATTAAACCTAATAGAGCTATCGCAAATGAAAAACTATTAGGTAACGAAGCCAATTAAAATTATGTTTTACGCTCACAATACATTCGTTGAATCGTGCATGTGAGGATCAATTGTTTGCGATTAATGTATGCCACTCGTTTTTATAGAACTATAGAATCTACAGGCACCACAATGGCGAGCAAAGGAAAAACCACCCCATTTGTGAATGGAATCGTGACCCCAAATCTTGACAAGTCATCAAACTGAAGTGTGGAATGGGCAGAATTGTTACATCCATAATAATCACGAGATTTCCTCCACAGATTTCCCATTGCAGGTCCCAATGGACACAATGCATCTCTCAAAGAGCTTCCAGCTGGTTAGATAAAGGACGAACGATTTGCATTGAACCGAATTTTTGTTACATCACTGCCAGGTTGCCAGGCAAAACGTGAGTAAATCACAGAAGGAGAGTTTTAAAAAAGTAAAAGGGAAGCCTGACCACAGAACACTGCCACAAACAACAACCGCCAAAGTCAATCAGGTTTTGAACTCTCGGACACACTTTGACGATGACAACTCCGTACCACAGCGCAAGGCCTCTTTGTTCAGAGCAGATGGGCAGCTCCACGGAGGTGGCACAGGGGTTGAACCGGGTTCACGTCGGGGTCAGGGTCAGTGCGTGCAATGTAACTGCACGGTGATTCCATGTGCAACCCGACGTAGACTGGAAGTGGATGCAAACTCTATAACGATCGGACTTTCGCTCTTGAGAGATGTGGAGATTGGAATAGGTCACCCACTCGTTATTGTGGGTGACGATCTTCATCCCAATGTGTTCCATAATTAATGGTTAGCATTATCAAATAGAGTTACACATGATTATGTTAAAAACATTAGGATTTCATTTGCAGTTATAATAAAGGGTGAAAGGGTATCCGTATTCTAATGCACACTGGGCAGTACTCATCTCTGTTCATATCAATGAACTCGAGGTGGAAATTCCACATTCCGATGTTGAGGACCAGTCTATCCATAATACAACCACTGTTAACAAGCGACAAATTCGTGTTCGTTCCCATCAACCCCCGTAGGGATGATGGGCTTCAGTTGACCCACTCCTGGCATGTTAACTCGCATCCTTCCAGTTGTGACTTGAGCCCTTGGGCACAGTGCCAGCCAAGAGCTTCAGCTGCTCAATCAATCCCGGGTATAGAGTAAGGTGAAAGCTATATGTCTACGTAAGAGGTTTCTTTTGGACATGGGAGCAAGGCATCGGTACTCTCACGCTCGGTCTCATTTTCGATTCACGCTTGAGCCGTACGTGTGTTACTTTTACTAAATTCTCCAAAGCGAATTCAACCGATTGATAGCGGCACCTAATACCCATGTTCCACTGGCACATCCGAGCTGAGCCACCACAGGGCCGTCACGGTATGTGTGGTTTTTCCAAACTTTGCGGTCGCCTGGCCATCACGAGGCATCTGAATCTGGCTTGGGACCAAGCGGGGCCAGGAGACGGGGCTAACATTGCGTTCATTGCGCGTGACGTCAGCGGCACGGCTCGACTTCTGCAGTGGAAAAACGTGGGGCCTCATGAGCGGCGCCGAGATGGTTCAACATGGCCAGGGGTCAGCAACCAAAGTAACAAGAGGAGCCATTCTTTTCGAATTTCAAGAGCCGCACTAGCGTCCATAAAGGAGCACGGCTTCACAGCTGCAAGTCGCCGACCCCTGAGCATGGCCGGTTGGACAATGGGGTACGAAATGGGCCAGTTTCAAGATGGGATCAGTTTACGTCGGGTTGTCAACGGTCCGTAATCTCCAGCAACCTCAAAGAACGCACTTTTGAATCTGCGAATCCCTGCGAAATCAGCACACGTGAACCCCGATTTTAAGAGCCCGGTTGACGCGTCCACACGTGTGCATACTACGGTTGTAAATGTGCGCACGCAGTCACGCGCTGCGTGATTACAGTATTAGGGGGCAGGGAAAGCCATTTGAGATCGGGATGTGGGAAGAGCTTCACGGAAAGTGATGTTTGCCTCAGTCTCAAGTACAGGTGTCTCCCACCTCAAACAAGCAACGGGGTCAGGGGTGCTTATCTCTATTTGGTGGCCTTCTGTTAATGGTGAAAATTCCACCTTCCCATGGAGAGGACCAGTATATCCACAGAATGGCCATGTGTATAGGCCTCTGCACGCCGTGCGGGTCGTGGAGGTTGTTGAACCGTACTTCACCACACTGTGGCTTGGTGAACATTGAGAGCACAGTGAGTGGAGCATGGTACATTAAAAACAGTGCATTTTGATGCACTGCTCTCTGCTGTCAACATACAACCGCAATGCAATATGGTACGAATTGTATTGACCCCAAAAGGCCAATGGGCCGAAACGAAACCTCACCGAATATTTAAATTCTCAACCTTCTCATTTTAAGGCAAGTGCTCTGACCCAGCCGGATGTTGTCTTCACTTTGGATGTCTCACATTTGCATATTGTTCATGTAAGTATGGAAGAGTAGGCCAAATACCCTCTAGCGGGACTCTGTCGATTTCCCACAAGTGGACATCCTTCCTGTGAGCAGTGGCACAATAAAGCAATTTGCAGGGTTGCATCTTTACACCGCCGATTAGCACGGCTTGGTCACGTACGGTGCGAAAGAAGTTCAACACACGTGCACACATTAACCCATACTCAGTCGTTGAAGCTTTTCAACATCCCGTTCTCAAAACTTTTCGAACATCCGCCCTCCCCGTGTGTCACACACACAAACGCACCTGTACAGAGACACCGAAATAAGTGGTACGTTCCTGCACTGCAGGTGCTCAGTGTTTTTAAGAGTGGACCGGACCATTTTCTGCAAATGTAGGGGGGGGGGGGGGGGCGCCGGGTGGTATTTTTACGTAGATAAAAGCACTTGGAAGCAGCCAACAAAACATAGCCAGAGTCCCATTCGCCCCACTGGCACCACGAATGTCTCTCTCTCTCTTACCATCACGCCAACACTGGGAGCGTGTCGCCCCGTGAACGACAAAACACTGACTTAATTAAGCTGCGAGTCACACCAGAACCTGCGACAATCCACTACTCCCATCCATAGCTGCAATGTTTCCCCATCCATAACATATGCATTAGAAATTAGTGCATTTAGGTTCAATCATATGCAGGGCAACAGAATTAAACCGTGAAAAAGTTGTAATTTTTACCCATTACACTTTTTTTTAATTTCCACAACATGTAAACATACCTGTTGCTAAATATAGTTAAAAAAAAGTTATACTGTATATATATTTTTTGTTTAAAACTTTCAGATCATACTTAATAAGTGCTATTGTTATACTGCTTGTAGTGTATTTTTGTGCACAATTATGTACTGCTCTGTGAAAATTACACGCACACTACGTACTGTATATACATACGCGTTCTATAGCATGGTGTTAAAATGGTCTGAGCGCATAGTGTTTTACATTAGAGGGAAGAATTCACGATTTTATATTTCTGTTTGAAAATCAATTCACCGATATTTAGCTCCATGTCCATGACATTTGTTTTATATCATAAATAAACCTCCGTTTTAGAGTCCAGGGGCTTTTGGACTGTTGAACACTTTTGGCGCTAAAAAAATTACTTTTTTCGCGCTACTTACAAATATATAGTTTCATTTTTAACCTGCTACTTTTTTGCCACCTATGAACAGGCCACATTTCAATGTATACCATTCGTTTGTTGTTATGTTATTACGAGTTATTTTTATGAACCTTTTTTTATGAATGATAATAATAACCATAATAAGACACTAAACCTCATTGCACTTGTCTCCAAAAATAATTTCTATGATACTGTTGCCATCATAATTACGAGAAGATCGCGAAAGTGCTGTTGCGTCGGAGGCAACAATTTCGTGTATAATTTTTAGCGGAGCCAAGATCAGAAACACGGATCACATTATCAACGAGCGAGACAGCCAATCAGCAGCAGCAGCAGCAGCGGCGAAGAGCCAGCCAATCGGCACGTGAGAGCCCCCAAACAAGAGGGCAGAAAAAACTGGAACCGAGCTAGCTGGAACCAACCAACCATAAACGAAAAACAATGGACCAATCGCGTAATAAAAGCACGCGGCGGTCGACCAATCAAGTACGAGTAAATGTGTCCATCCAATCAGCAACTGGTCATTACATAGACCGTTTATAGATCCTTTGAATATTAGAAGTATATTCTGGCAACAGACTCGACTTGCGGCTGCATATTTTGCAATCGGGCTGATGCACAAATCGCAAACGAAGATTGAAAATTTTGAAATATTTGAATTCCAGAGTGCTCGAGTCTCAAAGGCTAATTTTGTGGAGCTGTCCCGTTATTCGGACATTGAAGCAAAGTATTTTTGTTTGTGTGTAAGAAGAGGCCAGAGTGCCGAGAGAGAAAAGCCTCGCAAATGAGACGAACACTTACACTCTGCAGAGACAGCCTGATGCGAACACGCCTGCGTACTGCCTACGACAGGATATTGCCCAGAAATGGGGTGTATCTCGTGTATATAACCACGACTCTCGCTATAATCGGAGAATCAAGACTCCCATGCTTGCGCGATCCATCAACCTGACCCAATTCACTGAATTGCATGCGTGAAGAGTCTGTATATTCTCAGAGTAATTCTGACATAGTACAGTATTACATTTTTGTAACGCTCTGCATCTAGTTAGAGTAAATAATTTTGTCGGCTAACGTGATTTTTTGCGAAAATTTTGTTAAAACTCTACCTTTAACATCTGCTACCTGTACGCTACGTTGACAACTCATGCTAATAAAAGGCTCTCATGCTCGTTCGTACAAGTGTGTGAGTGCTGCGAGATATTAAAAAGACTCAAGAGAATAATGATATAATAATTGGACAATTCTGACAATTGTTGAGCTTTTACCATTTTCTAGGTGCATGCAAGTGTGGACACTTGTTAAGTGCAATGGAAAGCACAAGGTGTTTCGTGCATCTGTATATGTGTGTGCGCGTGTGCGTGAACGTGTGTGCGGGCGTGCGAATGCGAACAAAAAAAATAACACAATTTGATCTAATTTCTGGTCATTGAAAATAAAATCGATTTAAAAAAAATATTTCCCACCTTAAATCCTAAGGTAATTCTACAAACTCGCACTTATAGTAAAAAAAAAATTCAACAAACCAGACCTCTCTGTCACTACCACCACCTTTGTCTCTCCTTCATCCTCTCGTCGAATCGGCCAGCTCTGCAGAACGATGCCCCCCCCCACCCCGGCTGCCCGTGGAGACCTTGAGAGACCGTTCTTTCACTCACTTGGTGGGGGGGGGGGGCGAGGGAGGAGGTGGTCAGCAAATTCTCTCGCCAACCACTGGCTGCCACTCACAACCCATTGTGGGCACACTCTCTCAGGACAATCTTGACGATCTGTACGACACTCAAACCTCCGTTACAGAGCTTGGTCGATCTCAGTTCTTATTTGATGGTCAGTTCTCCATTCCAACGCTCCGACTGGAAGAACGTTACATTTAAAATAACAAGAATAGATTTTTCAAATGACAAAAAAAAAACTACGCCCAGCTTACATTGACCGCTTTTGCGAGTCAAACGCAAAGTCTGGGGTGAGTGGCGACTTGCAGTTGCGTGACTTCGTAACAGGAAAATGATGAAGGCTTCAACCTAAATACCAGGACTGCTGCAGCGGGAGAGGGAGGAAGAGATAAACATTGACAAAACATTACTCCAAACATTTACACGTGTCGCAATTTATTATTAGCCATTCAAGCCTTTAGCCAAGAAAGCCTGAGATAGAGTGAAGGCAAGTGCACCGCATATTTTTCATTGCTGGTTATGAGCTAGAGATGTTCTCCTATAGTGGAGAGCCGTTTCCATGGGACAACCATACAACAACACTGGACTTACAATCCCAAGATTCCATTTGCCGGCACAGTCATTGAAACAATGAATCACGTCCCTTAAATCCCCTCCGTGCCTCTGTCCGCCCAGAGGTATAAAGGGCATGCATTTGTCTGTCCACGCAGCAATATAATTGGTTATCTATTTATATTCAGTGGTATATCCGCACCTCCGATTAGTACGATTGGTTACGTATGGTGCGCGAAAGAAGTATAAAACAGAAGTTCAACGTGCATACACAGTCTATAAGGCCGGTCGCGTGTGGTGGGACAAAGTGTGGGTACTCCCACTTTCTTCCAAGACGTCTGACCATGGAGTACTAGACCAAATATCCTCGAGAGGGGCTCGAGAGCTTGTTCCAGTGGAAGCCTTTCCGCCGGAAGTGGCATGCGCCTTTACCCGCTTGGGACGTTTGGCCACCTCCGTTCAGAAATGTCGTGATGCTTGCGCGAGTAAAGTGTATTGCACGGAGAAGCCCCACAAATGTGGGAGGACAATATTCACGCTCTGCTCCGTGAGGCTACCTCGGGAAAATAATGACAAATGTATTTCAATATTTAGCCAACAAGGCCGGAAAAAAACGATTGTGACACATTCTGGGGTTTCGAATTCACTTTTTATTTAAAATAGTATAGGTTCATATTCTTGGTTCTTTCGGTAAAGTCATGAAGAAGGGAAACAATAAAATAATAAAAATATAAAACAATAAAATTCTCACGACGTTTCGACTGCAACACAAGCAATCATCATCAGGTGTGAAAACCACAGCAAGAAAATTTGAAAAAAGTGGCGTTTTTTTAATGTTAGCACCACGGAGAGCGATTTGGCAGTTATTCAGATGGACGAGTCCATCTATGTTCAGAAAAGAGGAGGGGGGAGACGAAAATAATGGATGCGGTCTGAAAGCCACCGTAAGCGTGAACAATCAATTAAGACCCGAAATGGTTTATCAAATCCTTCCAATGATTGCTAAGCCAGAATCCATCTTCTCGGTTGAAATTGTCTCTGTGTTTGTATATGTATATGTGGATATTTTATTGTTTCCCTTCTACGTGACTTTACGGAAAGAACCAAGAATATGAATCCGTACAGTCACGAAAGCTTTAAATCAAAATAGTATAGGTTATTAAAAAAAACTCATCCTACTTACTCACATAGTATACAAATGTATATACATTGAGTGTAAACATCCATTTTATTTAAAGCGGAATTATTTTGCCAACTATTTAATGCAACACCAGTGCCCTAAAATAATATGGATGGACATAATTGATATGCTGTGAAGGATCATTGCCCGAAACGTCACCTATGATATATAAATATTTAACTTTAAGGGCAGAGTATTTTTATTGACGAATGTGTTGGGTTTTGCTGTTGCAATTTGTGTACCGCTGCCAATCCAGCAGCAGCATCACCAGATACTGCGTTACCCAATTTTTATTATTCGCAACTCTAAGCCAATTATGGTGCCATGTGGCATGAAATAGACAAAAAAAACGTGTTCCACTCAATTTAACTTGTTTCAGGCGTGACACCACAAATATAAATGCGACACGACAGCCACCAGAGGGCATCGCGGTTCTTATAATTCCTCAAGCAAACATCAGAGATGCAAATAAAGTGGGTCAATTATTGCTTTTTGCCTAGTGGCCAACTCAAGGGAAACCGCCCCCCCCTATGCCATCCACATCCACAACCACACTCGCAGCCTTCTAAAAAAAAAGACGAGGATCAAGTTTAGGGTTTATTTTGGCCACAGGTAAATCCCACCGGGCAATAAATGCTAATTTTCGTTGGTGGAGGCCCTGGTAACCTGGTTACACCTCATAAAAGCGGACTGCAGCAAACAAACAACCATGATAAATTCAAAAACGTAACTGTAAGTGGTGAAGTTTCCCATGACATGGCCGTGCATCAACATGACACGACTAGCAGAAAAATAACAAGGCTAAGAGAAGAACTGATTTCTCTAGATTGAAAAGTGATTTCTTCTCGATTGAAAACTCACTTCTTAAAGAAGTGAGTTTTTGTGTTCAGTTTGTTGTCTTCCCACCACACCTCCGATTAGCACGGTTGGCTACGTACGGTGCTAAAGAAGTTCAACATACATACAACGCATCATATAATTTTTGTCTTTCACTTAGAGGGTTTTTTCGTGTTAGATCGCGTAAATATAAATGTGTCGTTAAACCCGCCACCACCCGACACAGCCAATTAGTAAGGTTTGTCAAGTAAACAAAACGTGCCAATTCGTTACTAGTTCAGCAAACGTTTAAACAATTCGCGTGGTGAATACAACCAGCTTCATCAGGCGATTGGCCAGTTCATCTTACCAACTGGCTCTGCCGGGTGGTGGCAGGTTTGACGATACATTTATTTTTACGCAATCTAACCCCCCGAAAAAGGCCTTTACTATGATTAACATTGGTCGCGAAAGCCGACTACTTGTGCGTTAAACTGATTCGTTTTCGCTTCAATTAAAATCAAGTCTCCCAAAATATCGCTCGGTCAGCGACTACTCTTGCCTGCGGTCTTGTGTGGCTCCACCCTCTGCAGCATTACCCCACCCTCACTCCCCCCACCCTCACTCTCCCCCCACCCTCACTCTCCCCCCACCCTCACTCTCCCCCCACCCTCACTCTCCCCCCACCCTCACTCTCCCCCCCACCCTCACTCTCCCCCCCACCCTCACTCTCCCCCCACCCTCACTCTCCCCCCACCCCCACTCCCCCCACCCTCACTCTCCCCCCACCCCCACTCCCCCCACCCTCACTCTCCCCCCACCCCCACTCCCCCCACCCTCACTCTCCCCCCACCCTCACTCTCCCCACCCTCCCTCTCCCCCCACCCTCACTCTCCCCCCACCCTCACTCTCCCCCCACCCCCACTCCCCCCATCCTCACTCTCCCCCCACCCCCACCCTCCCCCCACCCTCACTCCCTTACCCTCACTCTCCCCCCACCCTCACTCTCCCCCCACCCTCACTCTCCCCCCACCTTCACTCTCCCCCCACCCTCGCTCTCCCCGCACCCTCGCTCTCCCCCCACCCTCGCTCCCCCCCCACCGTCACTCTCCCCCCACCCTCACTCCCCCACCCCCACCCTCCCCCCACCCTCACTCTCCCCCCACCCTCCCCCTACCCTCACTCTCCCCCCACCCTCCCCCACCACCCTCACTCTCCCCCACTACCCTCACTCCCTCACCCTCACTCTCCCCCCACCCCCACCACCCTCACTCTCCCCCACTACCCTCACTCCCTCACCCTCACTCCCCCACCACCCTCACTCTCCCCACCCTCCCTCTCCCCCCACCCTCCCTCTCCCCCCACCCTCACTCTCCCCCCACCCCCACTCCCCCCATCCTCACTCTCCCCCCACCCCCACCCTCCCCCCACCCTCACTCTCCCCCCACCCTCCCCCTACCCTCACTCTCCCCCCACCCCCACCCTCCCCCCATCCTCACTCTCCCCCCACCCTCACTCTCCCCCCACCCCCACCCTCCCCCCACCCTCACTCTCCCCCCACCCTCACTCTCCCCCCACCCTCCCCCTACCCTCACTCTCCCCCCACCCTCCCCCCATCCTCACTCCCCCCACCCTCACTCTCCCCCCACCCTCACTCTCCCCCCACCCTCACTCTCCCCCCACCCTCACTCTCCCCCCACCCTCACTCTCCCCCCACCCTCACTCTCCCCCCACCCTCACTCTCCCCCCACCCCCACCCTCCCCCCACCCTCACTCTCCCCCCACCCTCCCCCTACCCTCACTCTCCCCCCACCCTCCCCCACCACCCTCACTCTCCCCCACTCCCCTCACTCTCCCCCCACCCCCACCACCCCCACTCTCCCCCACCACCCTCACTCCCTTACCCTCACTCTCCCACCACCCTCACTCTCCCCCCACCCTCCCCCTACCCTCACTCTCCCCCCACCCCCACCCTCCCCCACCACCCTCACTCTCCCCCACTCCCCTCACTCTCCCCCCACCCCCACCACCCCCACCCTCCCCCCACCCTCACTCTCCCCCCACCCTCCCCTTACCCTCACTCTCCCACTACCCTCACTCCCCCACCACCCTCACTCCCACCACCCCCACCACCCTCACTCTCCCCCACCACCCTCACTCTCCCCCATTCCCTCACCCTCACTCCCCCACCACCCTCACTCTCCCCCCACCCCCACCACCCCCACTCTCCCCCACCACCCTCACTCTCCCCCCACCCCCACCACCCTCACTCTCCCCCCACCCCCACCACCCCCACTCTCCCCCACCACCCCCACTCTCCCCCACCACCCCCACTCTCCCCCACCACCCCCACTCTCCCCCACCACCCCCACTCTCCCCCACCACCCTCACTCCCCCACTACCCTCACTCTCCCCCACCACCCCCACCCCCCTCACTCTCCCCCACCACCCTCACTCTCCCCCCACCCCCACCACCCTCACTCTCCCCCCACCCCCACCACTCTCCCCCTCCCCCACCACCAACCG
Source organism: Petromyzon marinus (assembly GCF_048934315.1). NCBI lineage: Eukaryota > Metazoa > Chordata > Hyperoartia > Petromyzontiformes > Petromyzontidae > Petromyzon > Petromyzon marinus. The sequence continues at coordinate 1,409,662 of NC_133710.1, read as the reverse complement.
TCGCTCTCTCCGTCCACGGAGGGGCGATTGCTCCGGTCTGGGCTGTGCCAGGCCCCACCCACCCACCCCCACGCAAGTTCAAGTTCAAGGGGTGATGACATCACGTCTGGTTGCCCATGGCAACGAGACGGCAGGGACGTGACTGCCGCTGCCGCTGCTGCCACTGCAGCCGCGAGCCCCCCCACTCAACCAGTAGAAAGTCAACGTTAAGTTTGCGAAAGTTTGTACTTCATGAGGGGAAGATTGGATGATGTTAAAAAATCTATACAACTGAATTGGTTTTTAAAAATTGCGTTTAAAGATAAATGGTGTTTAGAGTTTTGTTCTCCTTTCCCGCAACTCCGATAGGCTACGTACGGTGCGAAAGAAGTTCACCATACATAAGTTATTGCGCCTGTTTAAATACATACACGAGCAACAAAATAGGCTGTAGATATAAGTTTAGTCTGTGAAATGTTGTTTTGCGGTTATTACATTCTTTCGTTTCGAATACATTCTACCTCAACGAGTGTACTGTAACTTACTTGGAAGGGGGTAGGAAAAAATAACGCATACATTATCAACGACATGGGTACGGCACAATGAAAGAGAAGACACGCATTACAGCAAATTAGAATGTTGCAGACGAAAAAAAGGGGGGGGGGGTAGCTAAACAGTCGCATCAAACTAACTAAATAATGAATGTATAGAGGGCTCAGGCAGAGAGGAGAAAGCCCTCAGTGACAGCGGGTGATGCATGGCCGAGAGGCGCGCACACTCCCACCCTTGTGCTGTGTTATTGATGGTGGTGGGCGCATACCAACTCGAGCCAACGGCGTGGGGGGTGTTGGGTAGGGGGGGAGTGAATCTTCCCCTCATTGGTTGCCCCCCCCCCCCAATGGTTGCCCCCACCCCCCCCCCGTGTGCGTGGATCATCCGAATCGCAGCCACCACGAAACCCGCCCATCAATGTTTTTTTGTTTAAAACTTGACACCACGTTTCCACGTAAACCTAAAAAAACCCTGAGCTACTTAAGACGAGGATTTAACCCCGGCCGTAAATGTTTCGTACATTACGGAGAACGTTGCTAATACTGTACAATTATAGTACCACCGCTCGAGTAATTCCCCCCCCCCCCCAAGTCGACAATGGTACGGTCTGAAAGTTGTTTGATTTTTTTTCTTCCAAGGGGCAGTCCACAAGCCGCGCCTGTTGGGATCCACTGCAGACAGCAGCCGTGGATAGCAACACAACGACTTTGCTGTTGCTGATGCTTCTTGTTGTGTTAAATACAATAAGAGGCAGTAAATATACACACGGACAGGTTTGGTTTCATCTCCGAAGGGAAATGACATTTCATCCACTGATCAACGAGACCATTCTTCCAGATAATTCCTTCCACGCAAGCGGCTCCATCGAATGCTTCTATGAAGAAGGGCCCTTGCACGAAACGTCGCCAGTTATAAATATTTGTTGTTGTTGTTGAGACGTGGGTAAAATTTGCCCCTCGTTTGTATTTGCACGTCGATGATTGCCACCAGCCATTGTGGCATTGTAAGCCAGCCAACTTGCAGTGTAAAGTGAAGAGGTGAAAGTGTCTCCCTGCCCAAACCGACAGCTCACGTGGTACTCGCATCTGCTAGGTGTTTGGAAACTCCACATTCCCATGGCCGTTAACGTTCCACAAAGCAATATTCATTTTAACATTTGAACTCGAAAACGTCAGATTTTAGAGTTACGCCTATTAATCCTCATGGCTGTATGTTCAAGGTGATTATCCCTAATGCCCCTGTGTTTTAGTGCGTACAAGCGCAGATGAAGTACGGTTAACCACAAGCTTATTTCCCTCCCTTTCTGTGCATTCAACAATCGAGTGTCAACACGAGCTGCTAAGCGGCAAGCCTGAAGCATAAACAACATCCTTAAAATTCAGCTGAAATTCCAAAGGCTCAAAATGCCCAAAAGTCGGTCAGCCTGGATGGCTGCCTTTATTTGATCATCCGATCGTTATTTAGTTACATCAACAATAAGTGCAGCACAAAGACAAAGCTTCCCCCGTATAGCATTAACAGACTGTTGGGGCAAGTGCTGTTAGCGAGCACCTATGAAGGCCGACACGGAACACGAAGGGATGTGGCCAGCACCACGCCCCGCCGCCTTTGTCTCCCTATAGTTGCGATGTTTACACACCGCACCAGGTACTCAATTGAGGCTAAGTCGACCTAGGGGAGGCCCAGGACCGGTTCAGATAATCGGCACCGGTGTTGGCCGTGAGCGGGAATCGAACTCGGATCGCCAGGCTCCTAGTTAGCGGCGTGCTAACCACTGCACTACGTGCAGCACACAACAACAACAACCGCCATTTGCCACTAAGTGGCGGTGACGTCACCACGACGCTTGTGCCAGGCCATGTGCACTTTTGAGGCCACGTGAAGTGTCGAACGCCCGCTGGCAGGAGGTCACGGGGCAGACCCAAGTGCCACGGGTCGACTGACTAAGATGACTGAGACGGCTGGCTGATGCACCACCTGTGCCCCCTACTGTGCCAACCTGCTGTGCTTTAGCCACCCGGCGCTCCGCTCGTTGTTGTGAGCGTCGCTCCTCCGCCCTCCGTTGTTGTTGGAGGCCGACTGCCTCCAATTGCCCAGTAGCGTCCTTCACGAGCCTCCTCCACAGAGGCCGATCTTGACACCGCTGGTACCAATCATCGGCAAGTCCACTCAGCCCCACGTCCTCCTGTACCACATTACTCCATCTCTTCTCTAGCCCGTGCCGCGCCCGTTTAGCCCCCTCGATCCGGCCGAACAAAAGCTGTTTCGGCATGCGGTGGCTGGGCATGCGGGCTACATGACCCAGCCAACGCAGCCTTGCCTGCCGGAGGAGCTCACCGATGGGACCTTGCCCAGATCTTTCAAGGATTAGTGAGCTCCTCACACAATCCAGCCTGGTTAAACCCAGGATGGATCGTAGGCAGGCTAGCCTAAATGTTTCTAACAAGCGAAGATGTTCCATTAAAGGGGTCTACGTTTCGCAAGCGTAGAGAAGGGAGGGAATGACCGTGGCCGAGAAGACCTGAAGCTTAGTGCGGAGCGACAGACCAGGTAGCTTCCACACAGCGTTACGCAACCGATGAAAAGATATTGCCGCTCGACTGATTCGGAGTGAGACCTCTGCTGTTAAACTGGAGCCGGTCATAAGCACACTGCCCAGGTATGGGAAACTCTCCACTCTCTCCACAACTGTCCCATCACCGATTAGGAGTTGTGGGGGTGGAGTGTCCAATGGTACAAAATACCCAGGCAGGTGCTTAGTTTTGGTGGGGCTGATGGTAAGGCCCCATATCTCTTAGTGGCACGCTCCAGTCTCAGCAGCAGCGTCTCCAACTCCTCCTCTGAATGAGCAGCTATTAACAAATCAACGGCATACATAACATGGTTGAGCAATAGGGAGCCATCCCTTGACCGCACCCGGGCATCGATCAGCACACATACACGCACATACACACACACATACATACACACACACATACACTCATGCATATACACATACATATACACATACACACACACATGTGTAATGTAGGACTCGAGACACGACACACGCAAATATCTATTTAGCCTGGATAGACAGTTGAGATGAGTCCTGTTCGTGAGCAACGATTAAAACCAGCCTAGTGATGGGGTCACAACCAGTTACTCGTCAATCAAGCTGGCGGTCATGGCTACACATACCACATATGTCGGGCTTAGTAAACCTTGGGGAAACCCAGAAAAGGTTCAGATAACAGATGTCAGTGTAATGCATGCATCATGGCCAGGTATAAAATCATGGATAGCAATATCTTAAGAGAGTAATAAGCCACAGACACAGCTGCTAATACAGCAAGTTTAGAAGGGTTATTTCTGTATGGATGCAAACTTAACACTTATTAAATAAACTAAATTTTCCCGCAACGTTATCCCAATTGTGCTGTCGGTGTCGGTGCCATGTCACGAGTCAAAGTTACCACGCGCAACTCTTGCAGAGCAGTGGAAACTTTAAACCTAACAAAAACACAGCCATTACATAACTGTGACCTTACAGCCTTCGTGAGAAATTCAAGTCACCCTTATCTTTATCGACTTACATAAGACTCCCAACTGACTTTCAGACATATATAGCAGAAGATATATCAGGTGGTTATGCACTCGCTTACAAACACATATCTGCAAGCACGACCAAAGGTAAATATCCCCCATATAGCCTTAACAGACTGTTGGGGCAAGTGCCTTTAGCAAGCACCAATGAAGGACGGCACTGCACACGAGGGGGTGGGTGGCCAGTACCATGCATGACCACCTTCGCCTCCATAATAGCGATGTTTACACATTGCACCACCAAGTAGTCATTTGAGGTTGAGTCGACCTAACAGAGGCCCAGGACCCTTCCAGAAAATCGTCACTGGAGTTGGCCGTTAGCAGGACTCTAACTCGTGTTGCTAGGCTCGTAGCGCAGTGCACTAATCGCTGCCACACTACTGCTTGAAAACAAAGACGGACCCTCCCCGTATAGCCTTAGACTGTTGAGGCAAGTGGTGTTAGCGAGCACCTATGAAGGCCGACACGGCATACGAGGGGGGTGGGTGGCCAGCACCACGCCCGGCCGCCTATGGCTCCCTTAATGGCGATGTTTACACATCGCACCAGGTGCTCATTTGAGGCCGCGTCGACCTAGGGGAGGCCCAGGACCGGTTCCGATATTCGTCACCGATGTTGGCCATGAGCAGAAATCGAACTCGGGTCGCCAGGTTCGTAGCGCTGTGCTAACCGCTACACCGCCGCTCGAAAATACAAGACACACAGACACATGGACGCACGTGCAAGCACAGACGCATTGTCGCCTGATATGTACCTGCGTTTGCGGCTGCAGATTGATGTACGTTGGTTCACGGCCTGTCCCCAGGTTGACGAAGGAGCGACTTGAAGGAGGACTGCCCGGGTCCCTGGAACCTGCAGCGTGAACACATCATCGTCGTTCGTAACATCTCCGCCATCACGCACACTCTGGTCATCCTCGCAGCAACATTTGGCTAACCATCGAACAAAGAGGGTCACTGCATCGTGCGCTTTCAGACGCGCTTCTGCGGCCGTCTGGAACGCTTTTCCGATATTAAGAAGCCACTGCAGCTATGTGCCCTTTTAGGTCTAAGTTGAAAACTCGTTTCTTCAGAACAGCTTTTTGTGTTTAGCTGTCCTCGCACGTTCGATTAGCATGGCTGGCTACGTACGGTGCAAAAGAAATTAAACATTTATTAAACGCAATCACCACGAACATTGGTAGCATCAGTATTAAAAAAATATCACGGTCGCTTTCATTAAAGAGTATCGCAATCTTTAAAAACACGAGCAATATGACTATCATTAGTATTATCATCCTTATCAGAATTTTCATCCTTAAAAACATGAACATAACCACCACCGGTATCACCCTGAACAATTAAAAAAGCTAAAAAAAAAGCTAAATAACTCAAGACAACACTGAGCAGTGGTTATCTGCATTGGTGGTTTTAAGCCAGAGGCTGAAATTCCACATTCATATATGGCCGGGGGTGTGGGGGGGGGCGGTTGAGTGGTGGTGCAGTGGTTCACGTGCTTCACTATGTACCCATGCCACCTGAGTTAAATTCCAGACTATGGCTAAAGTCCGTGGATAGGTCATATCAGAGTTGGTTATAGGCTCCCTCTCTTTACCAACCACCTCTGACCAGGATGGTAAAGTATGGTAGAACCGCCCTGATGTGGGGAGCTCTTCATCTAGCAGTGGATTCAAAAAGAGCTATACATTATTTATTATAACCCAGGACAAAACACTGCTGACTTATCACTAAGTGGCACCGATTTTGAATTGACTATCGATCGTCCAGTCTATACAGAAGATGGGACCGAGCGTGCCACAGGCAGGACTTGAACACGTACCCTTCCCTAAGGCACGCCAAGCGATCTATCGACAGCAAAACCCAGCCAGGCAACATATTCGTTTTCAATAATTAACCAAAATAATGACCATCAATAAAAAATAGCATCATCAACTTCACCCTCGTGATTCATATTCACCATCAGTAAGAATACGGAATTGCTTGGCATGATGGGAGTCACGCCACTTGAATGGGTAACACTTAGGGCTGATACAACCCCATTATTTGGCTGAACCATTTGTTTGTCTGAAAAAAGCCACAGCCCAATATCTTTTTTTTAGGCGGCGTTTTCCATTTATATTTTTTCCCCATTACTTTTTAAGGAGCGCTTTGCATGCGGGAGCACACGACGGTAACCCAGAATACACCGACTCGCACATGACGCAGTAACGCTAAGCTCTACACTGACTGGTCACGAACCGACTTAGCGATCTGACATCTCCAGGTCACCTCACGGCCCAGTAGGTCCCGAATGTCTCCATGACGAATTTGCACGATCCGCCAACTCCACCTCCCAAGTGTTGACTTACAGGAATGTGCCGCCATGCCCAGAAATAAAAAATTGCTACCTGCATTCCTTGAGCAAAGAGGAAAACGCGACCCAAGAATATTAATCTATTATCTTGCAAATACATACCTAGGCTGTGTACCCCCCTCCCCCATCCTGTTACGTACATAAGCTTTATGAACGAGACGTAGATTTTCCCAGCCAATATTATTTGGATTCTATTCCGACTTCCTGGATCTTGTCCTGAAGATGCTCGATGCAGTTGCATGCGAAACATATCAAATGGCTAAATTCGGTTATGAGAATTGTTCTTCTAATTTAACCAAACTGAAACAATAATGAATAGTACGTCAAATACACACACGTGAGACAATTTAATTTGTTTGGCTGCATCAGGAAGTGGATGGTCTTGTGACATACATTTTGGCAGATCATTACATGGCCGAAGCAAAAAAAAATCTATTTTTTTTACATGTGGAGAGACATATATGAGGGAGACATATTGTCTGCTTATCTACTATTTTAGGGTAGTTTTAATTACCAGCTAAACAATATATATTTTCAAATATCATTTCATTTGCCTAAAAGTAGGTGCTTCACCAATGGCAGATTATTATTTTGCTCATCCATCCCATGTGTTCTGTGACTGACATCAGGGTGGCTCCAACGAAGCGATGTCACCTCGAACAGCCACGTGACTGGAGGGTGTGTGTCTGATAACGTGCTACTTGTGACTGCCTGCCTGCGATTGGCCAACAAAAAAGCGTTGAACGTGGCGGTCGGAGCAGGTCGGACCTAAGAAGACTGCCGCTCCCCCCCCCCCCGCTTTTGAAACGCGATGGGGAAAAAAACTCGAATGTTTTAGGTGGACGCCGTGTGTGCTTCTGTGTGGCCGCAGCAGCAGCTGTTACGAATATTCTCTAAGCCCTGTATGGAACTATTTTCACAAGATGAGTACTGTTTAGCATAACTCGATTCGTGAGGAAAAAAAATAATTGGAAAAAAAAACAGCGTAAAAATATATAGATATCATAAAAGCAATGGTTTGCATGATAGCAGCAAACAGGAGGCTGATGATTGGCAATACACAATGGTATCCCTTCGGGTGAGAGATTGAACCATAACTCATGAGGGAGATAAAATCTTATTAAAAAATAAAAACTAAGTGGTGGAATTTTTACAGATTTCTTTCGCAAAACAAAAATGCATATTGCCCAGGAAATGAGACTGCCTCGCGGAGAAGGAGTTTCCAGATCTCACGCTGGCATCTTCTGTTCAAACATCCAATTCAACATTTTAGAAACATGCATATAGATCATTGAGATTATTTTGCTGCGATAAATTTCCAACGCGATAAGCCACTTCGTTGAGCGAACATTTGTGGCCAGGTCGCTTCTGAAAAATAAGCTAATAGCCAAGTGGGTTTTACCTGGTAACATAAAAATAGTTTAGTTTTAGTTGTAACCTTTCCTATAATCCTGCCCTCCTATCGTGCTTTTGCACTATTTGTTGTTGTTACGCTCTGACCCACCCCTACTGGACATCTGTGAAAAAGAGCTTCATAGCTCATTGGATTTATCCTGCAATCTCAATAACAGATTCTGATTATGAAATCCCTGCCTGCCGATTTCCCCAGCGCTCACCCGAGGGAGATGTTGGCGACCCGAGGCCGGTCTCTCCGTGCCCCTGATGCGTCGACCGAGCCGGGCTTTGTGCTGCCCCATCTTCTCCCTCACCGCCACCGCCGCCGCCGCCGCCTCCTCCTCCTCCTCCGCCGACTCCGGGGGGCCCAGAGATATTGAGGGGCACAGGCCGGGGCATGGCTCCCGCGGGTGGGGGCATTGGTGGCAGCAGGGCAGAGTGGGGGGGCAGGTAGCCGTGGTGACCGGCCCCTCCCCCCGTGGGGCTGTGCCCATGGGGAGAGCCCGGGGAAACGCGGCCTAGCCCTTGCAGCTCCAGACCTCCGCTCGCCTGAAAGATAAACAGAAGCCATTTTGCAGTTCTGCTCAGTCCGGTTTTGTGTGCACATCTATATGCAAATTAGGTCGGTCGCCATTATGTAACCAAGTGAAAGCCCACTGAGATTTATTACTCCTTTTAAAAGAGAGACATGGGAAAGCATTATAGAGTGGAGGGGCAGTTACGAACACCAATTTGGCTGTCGGCAACGTTAAAAGTTGTACGAATGTGGGGAATGTCCGTAAGTGTGCAGACAACAGGCAGGGTGGTATGTAGATCGGCAAACAGGCAGGTAGGTATGTAGTTAAGCAGGTATGAAGGCAGGTAATCAGACAGGTAGGCCAGCACACAGGTAGGTATGTATGTGGACAGGTTGAGCGTTTGTCCCTTAAGCCAAACGAGGGTGCATCTCAACACGCGCGCTCCCCCCAGCCGGCGGCTACGTACGGCGCCGTAGGGGCCTTGCCCCATGAGCTGCCCGCTCGCCTCCGCACAGATCATCTGCCCGAAGTCCTTGAGGATGTCGTGCGTGGGGTGCGGGGCGTGGGAGCTGCCGCCGCCGCCGCCGTGTGGGGAGTAGCGGATAGCCGGGTGCGAGAAGTAGGGCGGCCCCGGCGGTACAGGTGGGAGGGCGCTCATCTGCTGCATGGGAGCCGGCGGCGCCAGGTGGAGGGGCTGGGAGTGCTGCCTGCCAGCTGTCGGGAGGGGGGGAGGGAAGCACGGACGAGAGGACGCGTGCTTGCGTAAGAGACTGGGTGTGTGTGTGTGTGCGGAAGATACTGGCGTATGTGTAAGAGACGGCGCGTGTGTAAGAGACGACGTGTGTGTGTGTGTGCGGGGCGTGTGTGTGTCAGAGACGGCCAGTGTGTGCAAGGGAGACGATGTGTGTGTGTGTGTGTCAAAGGCAGCGTGTGTGAGTGTGTAAGAGACAGCATGTGCGTGTAAGAGACGGTGTGTGTGTGCGGGGCGTGTGTGTGTAAGAGACAGCATGTGCGTGTGTGTAAGAGACGGTGTGTGTGCAAGGCGGAGAAGCGGCGCTCATGACGACGAGAGGACCACAGGGCGGGTAAGACAAAGCGAGCCGGTGCGGTGGTGAATGCGGGTGGTACGCCCGCCAGCAGTCACCGTGGTTTGCGTGTCCGGAATAAACGCCTCCTTCGAGACTCAAATAACGCACCTCCTCGCTTTCACAATCTTCCTCGAAGACACGGGCGGTATAACCATCAACGGCATCATAACATCGACAGGCCGATGCCCACGTGTCCTTCGTGAATGTAAAGGCAGGCTACAGTGCGATTGTGGCTATACAAACCCAAAGAGACACAGAGATATGTAGAGATGCAGAGAGGCATTAAAGACAGGCCACATTCGTGGGATTGTGGCCATGCAACCAAAAGCACGGGCCCTATAGTAAGCCACTGTAATCCGTGCTCCTTTAACGGAAGCAAGCTCTCTCCTGAAGGCCTCTCGTGATCAGCAGACTTCGAGACATTGGCATTTAGCCCCTGAATAAATTTGCCTATACACAAGGACAGAATCCGACATGCAGGAGGAAACCAGAGAACCGAAAGATAAAAGCCACAGATAAATAAGGACTGCAATAAAATGATTTGACAGGTCAGCAAGCTCGTGCGCTGCAACGTCACCCACTCGCCGCCTCGTATTCCTGTGGGTAACAGTCTCATGCTGCACGTGATCATCTCACTCGTGATATTTTGGGAATTGATGATCGGCTATGAATTGCTTATTTCAAATTTTTTTAAAAAACTTATTTATCAAAGACAGCCACCATGAGTCATATTACTCTTTTTCAGGAGGGCCCTGCATTGGGTTTTTATTTTAAAATACATTTTTAATTTCTTTTACCAGGTAAAGCACACTGAGCTACTGTGCAGCCCTTTTTAAGAAGCGACCTTGCCACAAACGATAGCTCAAGTTGCTTATCACGTGGAAATGCATAGCAGCCAAATACTCTGAACGCACATTTCTTAGTGCTTATACAAGTCCCAGAAATCTGGAGCACCCAGCAACACTCTTAACCCATACAGATGGAAACAGATGGCCAGGGTATGGCACCTCGACACCCACAAGAAGGGAGTCTCATAACATTTCTGTGATCCAGGCCATGTGCATAGCCACCACTGCCTGGCCAATACCTGAATCATTGCCTCTTATTTTATTGATGAATGCGTTGAGTTGTTTTGTTATTTGTGCTCGTGCATCACTGCCAATGTAACAGCGGCGGCGGCAGCACTACCAAATATTTTCCAGACTAAATTGATGCCTTGTGGTGACGTGGTCATGGACACATCGGTGCTTGGGACACGCCGGGACTTCAGGAGACAGAGCAACAGACTGAACCGAGGCTCACCGCGAGGTGCGGTGATGACGGGCCTGTGATGCTGGGTGAAGAGCGATGGCTGCTGAGGCGAGGTGGGGCTGAACGTGCATTTCTCTGCTTTCTTCATGGTTGGGGAGCCCATTTCTGCAGTCACACACGTGTCACGATTATCACCACGTACAAAGATCTCCGCCCTCCCTAGAGCCTTAACAGACTGTTGAGGCAAGTGCTGGTAGCAACACCTGCAAAGGCCGACACGGCACGGGTGGGTGGCCAACACCATGCCCAGCCGTCTTTGTCTCCCCAGTGCTGATGTTTACACACCACACCAGGTACTCATTTGAGTAGTTTCAATATTCAGCATTGATGTTGGCCGTGAGCGGGAATCGAACCCGGGTCGCCGGGTTCGTAGCGCAGTACCCTAACCACTACACTACTGCCCCCCCCTACACATGCGTGTGGACACATACAGTGAGGGAAAAAAGTATTTGATCCCCCGCTGATTTTGTACGTTTGCCCACTGACAAAGAAATGATCAGTCTATAATTTTAATAGTAGGTTTATTTGAACAGTGAGAGAGAATAACAACAAAAAAATCCAGAAAAACGCATGTCAAAAATGTTGTAAATTGATTTGCATTTTAATGAGGGAAATAAGTAATTGACCCCCTCTCAATCAGAAAGATTTCTGGCTTCCAGGTGTCTTTTAAACAGGTAACGAGCTGAGATTAGGAGCACACTCTTAAAGGAAGTGCTCCGAATCTCAGCTTGTTACCTATATAAAAGGCACCTGTCCACAGAAGCAATCAATCAGATTCCAAACTCTCCACCATGGCCAAGACCAAAGAGCTCTCCAAGGATGTCAGGGACAAGATTGTAGACCTACACAAGGCTGGAATGGGCTACAAGACCATTGCCAAGCAGCTTGGTGAGAAGGTGACAACAGTTGGTGCGATTATTCGCAAATGGAAGGAACACAAAAGAACTGTCAATCTCCCTCAGCCTGGGGCTCCATGCAAGATCTCACCTCGTAGAGTTGCAATGATCATGAGAACTGTGAAGAATCAGCCCAGAACTACACGGGAGGCTCTTGTCAATGATCTCAAGGCAGCTGTGACCATAGTCACCAAGAAAACAATTGGTAACACACTACGCCATGAAGGACTGAAATCCTGCAGCGCCCGCAAGGTCCCCCTGCTCAAGAAAGCGCATATACATGCCCGTCTGAAGTTTTCCAATGAACATCTGAATGATTCAGAGGACTACTGGGTGAAAGAGTTGTGGTCAGATGAGACCAAAATGGAGCTCTTTGGCATCAACTCAACTCGCCGTGTTTGGAGGAGGAGGAATGCTGCCTATGACCCCAAGAACGCCATCCCCACGGCCAAACATGGAGGTGGAAATATTATGCTTTGGGGGTGTTTTTCTGCTAAGGGGACAGGACAACTTCACCGCATCAAAGGGACGATGGACGGGGCCATGTACCGTCAAATCTTGGGTGAGAACCTCCTTCCCTCAGCCAGGGCATTGAAAATGGGTCGTGGATGGGTATTCCAGCATGACAATGACCCAAAGCACACGGCCAAGGCAACAAAGGAGTGGCTCAAGAAGAAGCACATTAAGGTCCTGGAGTGGCCTAGCCAGTCTCCAGACCTTAATCCCATCAAAAATCTGTGGAGGGAGCTGAAGGTTCGAGTTGCCAAACGTCAGCCTCGAAACCTTAATGACTTTGAGAAGATCTGCAAAGAGGAGTGGGACAAAATCCCTCCTGAGGTGTGTGCAAACCTGGTGGCCAACTACAAGAAACGTCTGACCTCTGTGATTGCCAACAAGGGTTTTGCCACCAAGTACTAAGTCATGTTTTGCAGAGGGGTCAAATACTTATTTCCCTCATTAAAATGCAAATCAATTAATAACATTTTTGACATGCGTTCTTTTGGATATTTTTGCTGTTATTCTGTCTCTCACTGTTCAAATAAACCTACCATTAAAATTATAGACTGATCATTTCTTTGTCAGTGGGCAAACGTACAAAATTAGCAGGGGCTCAAATACTTTTTTCCCTCACTGTACACACATGAACAAAGCTCGAATTTTGTTGGGGCAGAATGATGTTGGCCGATTGCTAGCATGGTGCTGTGAAGGGTGGCCAGAACCACACCTGGCCACCTTTTGTTACCGAGTGGTGATGTTTCGCACACTGCAACAGGTACTCGTTTAAGGCTGAGTCAACATCAAGGAGGTCCAGGACCAGTTCTGATATTCATCGCTCATATTAAGCCGTGGCCAGGATTTGAACTCGTGGTGCCAGGTTGCCAGGTGTGGTGCAGTGCGCTAACCGCAGTGCCACTACTTTCGTCCACATAGAGACAATAAACAAATATCCCCCGTGTAGCCTTTAACAGACTGTTGGGGCAAGTGCTTTTAGCGAGCACCTATGTTAAGGCCAGCACGACACACGAGGGGGTGTACAGAAAACAGCTGTTTTTGTTCAAACCTATTTAGCAAACATTAATGTGATGTTCCAGGAGGCTCAGCGAGTTGTCATCAGCTGTAATTTAGAGCCACAATGTGACACCTTGTAATTAGACTCCCATCGAGTAAAGGGATAAGTGCAGAAACAACACTGACAGCAGCAGGAGGATCACTTCCCCATGGGTCAAATAAAAAAACAATAACAGCTGTCTCTCTCTTTCTCTGTGTGCAAGTGCCTGAGTAGTGCAATGGTTAAGAGTCTGCGCCTTGGAAAAGGGAAGGTTGTGAATTCGAACGCCAGCCAGGGGGTCAACGCCACCCTCTATTCCCTCTGGGGTGAATAAACCGAGCAACACTTTGTGAGAAGCCTACAAGGGGTCATCCTATGGGCAGACTCGCCCCCGCCACAGGAACGCGGAATTCCCGTCACCAGTTCAAGGCTGTAAATGGAAGATGAACACTGCCCAATAATTTTTGGATGGACTCTAACACTGACGATGCCGACGTTTTATCAGAATCAGAATATTTATTTAGACTGCAGGAGGAATCCGATGCGCTATAAAGCTCTTTTTCACAGATGTCCAGTAGGGGCATGGGGTAAGAACGTTACAACAACAGTTACAAAACACGACAGTAGTGCAGAGTACAAGCAAGGTAAACAATTCACCCAAACACAAACAAACACAAGACTAAACCATCCCCATCCTACCAGGCAAAGCCCACTGAGGTATTAAATTATTTTTCAGAAGCAACGTGGCCACCACAAATGAGAGCTCAACAAATGACTGCTTAACCACGGACATCAGAGCTGCCCTCCCTTTTCCAAAAAAACAACGGGATATCAAAATGGATTTCACCTGCTTCTGCAGAGGACATGAAAGCGATTACTTGTGCAGCAATTGCTGTGATTCTTTAAACCAAAACCACGCAATGGAGAAGGGCCGGGCAGATGCCGGCGTAGGGCAGAAGGAGTTGAGGGAGAACCGACGGTGCGGTGGGAAGCATGCGGTGGAATGAGACACGAGAAGAGTGGATGTGACTCGGCAAAAGGCAGACAATGGAAGCGCGTGGAGGAATAAGATAAGCACGTGATATAAAACAAGATTAAATAAGACATATGTAAGATGAATCTGATCAAATAAAATCAATATGATGGAATAAGACGAAACATAAGATGAATATGACAATGTTAAATAAGATAAGCACGTGGAGGAACAAGATACGAGCGGCCGACCCCACACAATAACTGGGAGTTTTTGCTCGGAATTTAAAAACACGCTCACAAAGAGCGGGACGACACTGTGGGATGCGTGCCCATGCGTCCACCACAATGCACGTAGAGTCCTCTCAGCCCTCTCGAGACCACCAACTGACAATGCGGCCTTCTCATCCGGCAGAAGTGGATCGAGCCGCTCGTTTCCCAGCTCGCCCTCGCATCGCAAGACCACCATAACCCCAGGATCCTCTAGACATCCCGCGATCTCAGGCCCCAGGATCCCGCTCCCGATACGAACCCTCGCTGTGCCACGTTCCCGAGTGGGCACTCCCTGTGGATGAGCGCTCTTGGCTGTAGAACTCCTCCCCGGGGCTCTCCATCTCCTCCATCGGTGAGCCTTTGTGTTGCATCACGCTGCATACAAAGACAAGACCCGTCCGTGTAGCCTTAACAGACTGTTGGGGCAAGTGCCGTTAGCGAGCAGCACCTGTGAAGGCCGGCACGGCACACGAGGGGTGGGGGGAGTGGCCAGCACCACGAACGGCCGCCTTTGTCTCCTTCGTGGCAACGTTTAAACACTGCACCAGGTACTCATTTGAGGCTGAGTCGACCTAGGGGAGGCCCAGGACCCGTTCAGATAATCATCACCGGCGTTGGCCGTGAGCGGCAATCGAACTCGGGTCGCCAGGTTCTTAGCGCTGACCGCTATAGCACCGCTCCCCTCCACACACTGCAACACACCTCCACACACACCCTCACAGATAAAGTCATGGCTCCCTCGTGTAGTCTTTAACGGACTATGAGGGGCAAGTGCCGTTAGCAAGCAGCTACGGAGGCCGGCACGGGACACAATTGGGTAGTGTGGCCAGCACCATGCCCGGCCGACTTTGTCCATCCGGTGATGGCATTTAGACACTGCGCCAGGTATTCATTCAAGGCTGAGTCGACCTAGGGGAAGCGCAGGACCGGTTCAGATATTCGTCACCGATGTTGGCTGTGGGTGTAAACCAAACTCGGGTGTGCGAGTTTGTGGCGCATTGTGATAACCACTACACAGCCACTCCCCACAATGCGTGCACACACACGAACACATGCCAAATTGTGGTGTGTGTAGGTGTGTAGGTATGTATAGGTGTGTGTTGGTATGTGTAGGTGGTCTAGATATGTGTAGGTATGTGTCGGTATGTATAGGTGTGTGGTGTGGGGTTAAGAAGGTACCTGCTGGGACCCAGGTGCGTTGGCCGGACCTGTGCCATGGAGGCCAGGAAGGATGGGGCCTCCATGCCTGTGGGCAGACTGAACCCAGTCACTCCGACTGACGCGATGGGAGCTAAGAGGAGAGAATGGGGAGAGACGCATGGAAGCAGGCAGACATGCGCAACGACAGACGTGGATAGAACGAGAGAAACATACACAGAGAAAGAGACACAGGGCACAAATGTAAAACAGAGACGAGACAGGCACAAAGAAAAGAACACAACAAGAGGCAGACAGAGGCAAAGAGACAAAATCAGGGACACCGCAACCACACACACACAGACTTAATGAAGATGCAGGAAGACGTATAAACACGTGCACACGTCGAGAGAGAGGGAGATCCCTCGTTCGTCTCCGTCGACGCTAGGGGCAAGCGCCGACAGCAAGCAGCTGTCACGGTCGGCATGGCCGCGCACGGTGGGAGTGTGCGGCTCGTGGCTACGTCTGGCGAGCGTTGCCTCCTCGCTGTTGGTGGTGTTCGCACACCGCACCGGGTACTCGTAAAGGGCCACGTTGTCGACACAAGGCCCGGAACAATCTCGGACAGCATGTGACAACCGCTGATATTTTTACGCGACTGGGAGTTGAACTCGCGATGATGGGATCATAATGCAGTGAATGAACCACTGTGCAACGGCTCTCACGATACAAAGACAAAGATCCCCCCGTGTAGCCTTAACAGACTGTTGAGGCAAGTGCTGTTAGCGAGAAGCACCTACGAAGGCCGGCACGGCACACGAGGGGGTGGGTGGCCAGCACCACGCCCGGCCGCGATGTTTACACGCCGCACCAGGTGCTCATTTGAGGCCGAGTCGACCTAGGGAAAATCCAGGACCGGTTCAGACAATCATAACTGGTGTTGGCCGTGAGCGGGAATCGATCTCGTGGCCGCCGGGTCCGTAGCGCCGGCGCGCTCGCCGCCACGCCGACGCCCTCACAAATGTGCACGCTCGTGAACACGCGCACGCACGTACGCACGTACGCACGCGCAGAGGCGCACGGGCACCGTGGCACCAACGTGCGCGAACGTGCGCGCACACGGACACGCGCGAAAGACAAAACGTCGCCCGCCTCTCGCTAGACTGCTGTGGGGGGGTCAGTCCCGCGGGCGAGCGAGCGAGCATCTCTCGTCTCCCCGACGCCTCTTTGGAGGCCAAGCCGACCTAGGGTAGGACGAGGATCGCTTTTGACGTGGCTCCGCCACCCGACGTCGGCAGCCGTGGCCGGGAACTCGGGGTCGCGGCGTTCGCCCGCCGTCGCCCGGGCGCGCTACCCGCTCCCCGTGATGTATGCGCGCGCACGCACGCGCGCTATAATTAAAGGCTTACACCCCGTACACTTTGCACAGTCGGCCGTGGAGACCCCATGACTACGCGCCATTGTCGCACACCCCCCTTTGTCTTTGCCGTTATTAATTTTTAACGCAGCGGCGGGGGCAGGAGGGCGGGCGGGCGGGCGGGCGGGCGGGCGGGGGTCGCCGGCGGCGGCGGCAAGGGGGGGCTGCTGCACACGGACGGCTCGGCCACCACCGACACACTCACTCTTGGAGACTTGAACGAGCTCCATGACGTCAAAGACCCCAGATGTCGTGAAGAGATCGCTGAGGCCCAGGTGCCCTGAAAATCCGACACAGCTGGCGTTAGATCTCGGCCAAGAAATTAAAAAAATCCCTGCCTCCCTACCCCCCCCCATTTCTCAACTTCTTTTTTTACGACACGTCGATTAAAGGAATGCGGCGTTACACGCGGAGAGAGGCCCCCCGTGTCCATCCACTGCTGGATGAAGGCCTCCCCACATCCGTGCGAGTCACGGGGGGGGGGTGGTTATTTGACCGTACTTCACCACGCTGGTCAGAGCGGGCTGGTGAAGACGGGAAGCGTAAGATAGGCGTTGCAGCATCATACAGTTCAGCCATTGATTTTTCTGCCCGGCTCAATGCTGACAATGCAGCTCCGAGGGAGCAGCAGCCTCTAACACATTTTTAAGCATTTATAGCAATATCCAGGCTGAAACCTGCTTAGCTTATGCGATTTCATGACAGTCTGCGCACTGTAGGCGGTTTGGTGATTTGGATATGGGAAGACTCAGCCCAGGACACGGCCTAAGTGTAGACTGTACCTGCGAAATAGGTAAAGGCGCAGCCCTGAAATTGCTCGCTCACACCACTGCTGGCAGGAAGGGCCCCCCCGCTGGAAGGAGCTCTAGACAGCCCTCCCAAAGGATAATTCAACCCACTCTTTCACGCTGGACACATGTCGTGGAAAAGCAGGGAGCTACCCACACTTTCCTCCACCACACGCGACAGGCTGACCGGCAAAACTGTAGTGTGCCCAATTATATTTTGTTGGGTTGGGGAGGGGGCTGAGGGGGTAATTAAAACATTATTCTATTGCCTGCCCTGCCAAGAGATGGCATTGAACCGGCAACCTTTGAAATATTAGCTACAGTTTATTTTTACATCTTTACATTACACCTTCCCCTTAAAAGGCAATTTATTAAATTGTACGTTTGTGATGAACGGATTACATCCCTAACCGGTTGTCCAAATGCTAAACCACACAGCTGAGCTGAGCTGTGTGTTTTGCTCTGTGCTTATTAAGCTCTCAAAGATGGGCTTGCCCACAGTGAGTGTGAAACCAAGGTCATTGTCTCAATACAATGAGTTTCTTTGTGCTATTGTTGATGGCTGGGGTCCGAAACCATTATTCTCCATGCAAATGTAATACCCTCTTCAACTCGAGGATTGACTAAGGCGGGCCGGGCGGCATTGCCACCTGTTTTCCCAGGATCGTTATAAGAGGTTGCTGCTGTCCTGGGAATATTTTCCGTCCTTTCGTGGATCTTATCATTTGCGTCGTTCACAATCATAATAATAGTAATAACAATAAATGCATCACGCGCCACTCAAAACGACGCAGTCACATCGGGCGCTCCGCTCTCGTGTGATAATTCTTCTCCTTCTCACGATATGCCCCATTTCTGTGTGTAGATCACAGGTGGCAACGCTTGCTGGCACCCAGGAATTCAACTGCGTTGGTTTTCAGAGCTGCGGCATAAACATTAACTGCCTGAGCCACTTCATATATATTTTTCTATTTAGTGACTTGCTTATCTTTCGTATACTTTGCACTCCTATTGTTTTTTTTGTACTGTTTGTTGTTGTGAATTTCTGACCAGCACCTACTGGACATCTGTGAAAAAGAGCTTTATAGCTCATCGGATTCTTACAGTCTAAATAAAGATTCTGATCCTGACTTCCAGAATTCGTTTCGTCAATGATTTATCAAAGCCTCTTTAAAAAAACAAAAAATTCCTATATTGGGCCATTCCAGATAATGATAGAAAGCTGAAGGCTTCCCCATCCCATGTCCATCATGACGGTGGTTGGACCAGACCTCACCACGCTGGTCAGTGCAGGTTGGTGGAGGTGGGGAGAAGTTGCGGGAGCATGATGGTTCAGATATAATAATAATTTATAAAGCGCACTCCTCCTTCCTAGGATCCCAATTACTCGCCACTGATGTGAGCCGTGAGATTAAGAACTGAACTCAGGTTGCCTGGCTCACAGTGCAGTGCGTCAACCACCGCCCCACAAAACACCCCCCTCAACTCCTGATATCACGAGCGATTCCAAGCACATCGTGTTTTTATGCAATGTACGCATGCTCATGTTTGCAAACGTTTGTGAAACCATTTGCGAACAAGTTGCTGTCCAAAACAGGCTTGCCACCATGACTTATTCACTCGGTTATGAAACGAAAAGGTTTAAGCGACTGTAAGTATTTTACAGCGATGCATCAGCGTTGCTGTAATATACTGTGTATCTGCGTCAGATACACTGGGCCAAGACCGCCAAGCTCCTGGGTTTTGAAAGTGGGCTTCGGACGCCCGTAATTAAACTGGGTTCTCAACTGTGGCGAGTTTAATGATCTCAGCCTGGTCACCAATGACGGCACAAAACACATACGAGAAAGCGTGAAATTTAATCCTCGGTGAATTTGGGCCGACAGCTTTTGATGGCCTTAGAATAAGGTGGCAGTCGCACAGCAAGGAGTCACTGTCTGGTATCTGGGTGAGAGAGAGAGATCCACGGAGGAGACACCATAAATGTTTAGATGGGAGTCGTGACCATTATTATTCCCCCGTGAAAATGTTTCCCCCGTTGCCGGCTAAAGGAGGGCCAGGCGCATCTGGCATGTGGTGGTATCGTCATGGCACACAACTGCGATAAATGCGAAGGTAAAGATGCAGTCCCACACGCTTTTTTTGCGACATGCCCCTGCTGACGGAAGAACTTCCACGAGAGCGAGCGAGCTCAGGAGAGTATTTTGGTCTACTACTCCACGCCAGCCGGACGTCTTCAAGGAGGCGGGAGCACCCACACTTTGCCCCACCGTACGCGGCCCGCCGCTGGACTAACTATGGTGTGCAGGTCTATACCGCTGCTGGGCGGACCTCGGGATTGCGAGTCCAGCGTTCTCGCGTTTACGCCGCCGCAGCAGCATCCCACGTACGTACACGTGCGGCGAACGTCTTTCGCACCGTACTAAGCGGAGGTGCGGGGGGCGAGGGCAACTAACAAGGGTTTGTTACGCTTATTCAAACGGGCAAACGAATTTACCGTTTTCCATGGGGCCCTTCATGTCGCCCTCCCTCCTTCCGGGACTCGCTCCGAGATGCCGCGACTCCGCTAGACGGACACAAATCAGACACACATGGAGTCACGCACACGCACAAAGAGACAAAAGCCTTCCCCCCCCGTATCGCCTTCAACAGACTGTTGGGGCAAGTGCTGTTAGCAATTAGCACCTATGAAGGGCGGGCACTGTGGGACGCGAAGGGGTGGGATCGACGGCATCACGCCCGGCCGCCTGTCTCCACAGTGCTGAAGTTCACGCACACTACCAGGCGCTCATTTAAGGCTGAGTCGACCTAGGGGAGGCCCAAGACCAGTTCAGATAGAGCCCGCCACTGGGAATTGAATTCAGGTTGCCGGTCTGATCGCGCAATACACTAATTACCACGCCAAGTATAGCCCTTAATGCTGTGAAAGGCTCCTTCAATGGAAGAATAGCAAAAGTACACAAACTCTCTCCTTAAAGCCCTGTCGTGGCTGGCAGACCTGAACATTGGCATTTAGGTTCGAAACATATTGCTGTTGGGGCCAGCGCTGTCAGCGAGCACCTATGAAGTCCAGCAAGGCACATGAGGGGACGGGTGGCCAACAGCAGGCCCGGCGGCCTTTGTCATGATAATATTTACAGGCCACAGCAGATACTGTCGTTATTCAATTCTTAGTCGACCTAGAAGAGGCCCAGAACCGGTCAAAAAAATTCACCACTGTTATTGGTCAAGAGCAGAAATCGAACCTCAGGTGGCCGGTTTCAGAGCGAAGTATGCTAACTCTCACCTGAAGACGATTGCCTGTGTTGCGATCGAAACATCGTGATCTATTATTTTTCTATCTACGTGACTTTACCAACAGACCCAAAGAGTAAGCTAACTCTACCCTACCGCAACCCACAAACACATGCACGCACAATTAAATAACTGAAAAAAACTGGGTGAAAAAATGAAACATTCGTACATTGAGCACAACCAAGAGGCATTTCATGAAAACAGACAAAGGGATACAGGAGCGTGGGCTTAGCGTGTCTGCGTGTGCGTGGGTGCGTGTCTGCGTGTGCGTGGGTGCGTGTCTGCATGTGCGTGGGTGCGTGTCTGCGTGTGCGTGGGTGCGTGTCTGCGTGTGCGTGAGTGCGTGTCTGTGTGTGCGTGGGTGCGTGTCTGTGTGTGCATGGGTGCGTGTCTGCGTGTGCGTGGGTGCGTGTCTGCGTGTGCGTGGGTGCGTGTCTGCGTGTGCATGGGTGCGTGTCTGTGTGTGCGTGGGTGCGTGTCTGTGTGTGCGTGCGCACGAGTGGTGGCGCAGCGGTTAGCGCGCTGCACAACGAACCCAGCGACACGAGTTCGATTCCCACTCACGGCCAACACCAGTGATGATTATCTGAACCGGTCCTGGGCCTCTCCTAGGTCGACTCAGCCTCAAATGAGTACCTGGTGCGGTGTGTAAACATCGCCACTGGGGAGACAAAGGCGGCCGGGCGTGGTGCTGGCCGGGCGTGGTGCTGGCTGCCCACCCCCTCGCGTGTGCCGTGCCGGCCTTCATAGGTGCTCGCTAACAGCACTTGCCCCAACAATCGGTTAAGGCTACATGGGAAGCTTTGTCTTTGTGTACACAAAAGCATCAGTACAAAGGATAGCTCCTTTAATCCATGCCCTATTACCCGCGACTCCTATTCTCCGTGGTCTGAAAAACTCCTCTTATCTTCCGCTCTATTTTTCCCCATTATCCGCGATTGTCCACAATTTTACCCACAACGCATCGCGAATCGGCTTGCTAATACGTCTACGAGACCGTACGTCGTTACTCCCATCATCCGCGATGCATCGACGGACGAGAGTCGCCACATGGCAAGCTAATCCTATTACCCTTAGGGGCTCATCCGTCATGTATTAAGCCCGCGGATAAGCGAAGTAAAATCGCGGATAATAGGATCCATGACATTGGTCTCCCCTCCCGCCCCACATTTCAGTGCGCGCAGACGGCTGTGGTGGCACACTCCACGGGAGGCAACGCGCTCACTCACGATCATGGCAATCGGATATTTGTAACAAATAATTTGGTGACTGCTGCTGCGTTGGCAGTGGTGCGCGAGCACAAATACTAAACAACAAAAAATACGTTCGTCAGAAATATACAGCCCTAAAATAAAATATATAATAGTCAACGTTGCAGGCAATACCCGTTCCTCATCTCACTTACAGTGAGGGAAAAAAAGTATTTGATCCCCTGCTGATTTTGCACGTTTGCCCACTGACAAAGAAATGATCAGTCTATAATTTTAATGGTAGGTTTGTTTGAACAGTGAGAGACAGAATAACAACAAAAAAATCCAGAAAAACGCATGTCAAAAATGTTATAAATTGATTTGCATTATAATGAGGGAAATAAGTATTTGACCCCTCTGCAAAACATGACTTAGTACTTGGTGGCAAAACTCTTGTTGGCAATCACAGAGGTCAGACGTTTCTTGTAGTTGGCCACCAGGTTTGCACACATCTCAGGAGGGATTTTGTCCCACTCCTCTTTGCAGATCTTCTCCAAGTCATTAAGGTTTCGAGGCTGACGTTTGGCAACTCGAACCTTCAGCTCCCTCCACAGATCTTCTATGGGATTAAGGTCTGGAGACTGGCTAGGCCACTCCAGGACCTTAATGTGCTTCTTCTTGAGCCACTCCTTTGTTGCCTTGGCCGTGAGTTTTGGGTCATTGTCATGCTGGAATACCCATCCACGACCCATTTTCAATGTCCTGGCTGAGGGAAGGAGGTTCTCACCCAAGATTTGACGGTACATGGTCCCATCCATCGTCCCTTTGATGCGGTGAAGTTGTCCTGTCCCCTTAGCAGAAAAACATCCCCAAAGCATAATGTTTCCACCTCCATGTTTGACGGTGGGGATGGTGTTCTTGGGGTCATAGGCAGCATTCCTCCTCCTCCAAACACGGCGAGCTGAGTTGATGCCGAAGAGCTCCATTTTGGTCTCATCTGACCACAACACTTTCACCCAGTTGTCCTCTGAATCATTCAGATGTTCATTGGCAAACTTCAGACGGGCATGTATATGTGTTTTCTTGAGCAGGGGGACCTTGCGGGTGCTGCAGGATTTCAGTCCTTCACGGCGTAGTGTGTTACCAATTGTTTTCTTGGTGACTATGGTCCCAGCTGCCTTGAGATCATTGACAAGATCCTCCCGTGTAGTTCTGGGCTGATTCCTCACCGTTCTCATGATCATTGCAACTCCACGAGGTGAGATCTTGAATGGAGCCTCAGGCCGAGGGAGATTGACAGTTCTTTTGTGTTTCTTCCATTTGCGAATAATCGCACCAACTGTTGTCACCTTAAATTTTGATTTAAAGCTTTCGTGACTGCAGTAATTCATATTCTTAGTTTTTTCGGTAAAGTCACGTTGAAGAGAAACAACAAAATAACAAAATATATATAAAACAATAAAAAAAAAAAAAATTCTCACGACGTTTCGACCATAACTCAAACGGTCATCATCAGGTGTGTCGGTTTGCATAAATTTATTTTGAAAACGGCATATTTATTTATATATATATTTTGTTATTTTGTTGTTTCTCTTCAACGTGACTTTACCGAAAAAACTAAGAATATGTTGTCACCTTCTCACCAAGCTGCTTGGCAATGGTCTTGTAGCCCATTCCAGCCTTGTGTAGGTCTACAATCTTGTCCCTGACATCCTTGGAGAACTCTTTGGTCTTGGCCATGGTGGAGAGTTTGGAATCTGATTGATTGCTTCTGTGGACAGGTGTCTTTTATACAGGTAACAAGCTGAGATTAGGAGCACTCCCTTTAAGAGTGTGCTCCTAACCTCAGCTCGTTACCTGTATAAAAGACACCTAGGAGCCAGAAATCTTTCTGATTGAGAGGGGGTCAAATACTTATTTCCCTCATTAAAATGCAAATCAATTTATAACATTTTTGACATGCGTTTTTCTGGATTTTGTTGCTTTTATTCTGTCTCTCACTGTTCAAATAAACCTACCATTAAAATTATAGACTGATCATTTCTTTGTCAGTGGGCAAACGTACAAAATCAGCAGGGGATCAAATACTTTTTTCCCTCACTGTAACTGTGCTATAATTAAGGGCCATATATCTCCTTTTAAGGCCACAGTATTAATGGCGAATGTATTGAGGGTTTGTATCTGCATGTGAGCCTGCCTGTGAGTAAAACCAATCACACTCTGCTGTCACTTTTGGAGGCCCATATTTGAAACTGTGATTTTTATTTTCCAGCAGTAAGGATGACAGTAGTTAAGCAAACTGTCAGATGTCCCCCTCCCAGTGTCTCTCACCTCCCCGCCGCCCTCACCTCCCCATGTCCCTCACCTCCCTCACCTCCCCGTGTCTCTCACCTCCCTCACCACCCCGTTTCGCTCACCTCCCTCACCTCCCAGTGTCTCTCACCTCCCCGCCTCCCTCACCTCCCTCACCTCCCCGTGTCCCCTACTCCTCAACCACCCCCATAATCGTGTCGACATCACCCATATATTCCAATTACACTACCCAGAAATTACATTCCAGGTTTATGAATTATCTCTCTATCTAGATCAGCTCAATGATGCCTGTAAATCTCGTGGCTTCTGTGTGTGGCCACCCCCACTTGGAGTCCCTCCTCCTCCCCTCTCCCCCGCCGCCCCCTGTGAAAACAGACGCCGCTTCGTGCGGCGTCGAGGCCCTGATGTAGCCTCCTCACCCCCAGCCTCCTCACCCCCAGCCTCCTCACCCTCAGCCTCCTCACCCCCAGCCTCCTCACCCCCAGCCTCCTCACCCCCAGCCTCCTCACCCCCAGCCTCCTCACCCCCAGCCTCCTCACCCCCAGCCTCCTCACCCCCAGCCTCCTCACCCCCAGCCTCCTCACCCCCAGCCTCCTCACCCCCAGCCTCCTCACCCCCAGCCTCATCTCTCACGACCCCCCTCGGTTCCGTTCTTCCGTTACCTTTCCATCATTTTCCTCTCGTTTCTCTATTCGAGAAACGTTGCACGTACAGTATCCCCTCCCCTCCTCCCACATCCCCTGGGGCATTGATCGAACTTACCCATATGTTCTCGACTAAGCTGCATAAATATACAGACACGTAGCTGGGCTCACTTCACGCTAATGTTCTGAATTAGATCTTTAGAGCTGAACAAGGTTAGAAATAAGCATGAAGCCAAAACGTTACGTTACGATGCTTTTGCGCACCCGTGGGTGCTTAAGTGGACCGAGGGCCATCAACGAACTGCACTTTTAAAAAGCCTGGCTCTGACGCAGCCATTAAGAACCCCCCCTTTGGAAGATGACCCAGCCGCCGCTGGGTGATCGAAGTGACGCGAATAGCCAACGATGGCTTCCTCGAGACTGACTCAGCCGGGGACCGGGCGCTCCGAGCAAAAGGTGCACGACGTCGCGAGAGGTTTTCCCCGCGTGGCGGTGAGGGTGTGCCGCCGACTCCTCGGCTTCTCGCCCGCCAAGGGGAGTCGGGGCTCGCTCGCGGCACTTGACCCTGCCACTGACCCCAGGCTAAAAGGGGGCTGATCGTTATCTTATTTCCTTTGTGCGCCTAACCCTGAACATCATCGCTGTTCTTACGGGACGAGCGAACTGCTCGCGGATAACGCGCCTCGAATCTGCCCTCCAAACATTTTGGGACTGCTACACCCTTGCCACCCACCGCACCGACGTACAGAACAAAGGCAAACACACGCCAACAACAACACCAATAACAACATACGCCATTCGCCACTGAGTGGCGGTGACGTCACCACGCCACTTGTGCCATGTGGGGTATACTTTAAGACCGCGTGAAGTGTCAATGGCTCGATGGCAGGAGGTCACGGGACAGGGCCACGTGTTATGGGTTAACTGAGACAACTGGCAGATGTATATGACCTGCGCTCCCCGTTATGCCTACGTGCCACCCGGCGGCTCCACTCATTAATCCGAGCGTTGCTCCTCCGTCCACCTTTGTTGCTGGAGGGCGATTGCCTCTAACTCCCAAGTAGCGTCCATCACGAGCCTTCTCCACAGAGGCCAATCGTGACAATGCTCGTGAAAGTCGTCAGTAAGTTCGCACATCTCCAGGCTCAGCACATCTCATTATCAATCTGTGTCATGCCCATATATAACCCTCTATCTGGCCAAACAGGAGCTGTTTGGGCATGCCGTTGGTCTGTATTCGAGCTACATGTCCGATCCTCACCAGCCATAGGAACTCGCCGATTGGACTGCGTCCAGAACTTTCATGAATATGTGTGAGCCCCTCACACAATCCAGCCAGGTTAAAGCCAAGATGGATCATAGGCAGGGCCAGCCTGAATGGCAAGTATTCGTGTAACGGGGGGGGCGGGGGGAGGAGGGGTGGTCAAGGTTTTGCAACCACAGACAAAGTGAGGGCATGAATGACTGTGGACGAGAAGACCTTGAGTTTCATGTGAAGCAACAACGGACACAGCAGACAGCTTCCACAACGGCGTTATGTGGCCAATGGAAAGATACCGCTCACTGACTAATTTGAAATTAGACCTCTGCTGCCGAAGTGGAGTTACCAATGAGCAAATTGCCAAGGTATGGGAAATCCTCCACAGAATCAGAATATTTATTGATGCTGGAGAAATATGATGAGCTATAAAACTATTTTTTTCATAGATGTCCGGTAGGGGCGGGTCAGAACGTTACAAGAACAGTCCAAAAACACGATAGGAGTGTAAAGTATAGGAAAGGCAAACAAATCACTTTTCAAAAAGTACAAATAAAAACTAAACCATTTTTTATCTTAGCAGGTAAATCCCACGGAGCTTTTAGCTTCTTTTACAGAAGCGACCTGCCCACAAACAAAGCGGCCCATCACGTGGAAACTTATAGCAGCAAAATAATCGAAATAATCTAAAAGCACGTTGATGCATACTCCACATGTGCATCCCTTTTGTAAATCCACCACTGGATTATGGTCTCCGCACGCCGTGCGGATCGCGGGGGTTATTTGACCATATTTCACCACGCTGGTCAGTACGGGTTTGTGAAGGTGGAAAGCGCATATTCGGGAGCATAGAAGCATAGTACAACAATGGACTTTGCTGCCAATGCCCTCTACCGCTCACCGCGTGGCCGGTCAGCAGCCTGATTGTGCATGTCGGTCACCCCAGCACTGTCCAGGCTCAAATCTACTTATCCTCTGAGATCCGACAACCTCAGGTGCATTCTGGGCGATTTGGGGTGGAGTATCTGATGACAAACGGCTCCCCGAGGCAGGCGCTTCGTTTTGGTGCGGGTCTCCAACAAAATTGCAAAGCGAGCTTCCGAATGCCGGCAGCCGGACCTCGTCCGCACCTGGGGGCTAAAGTGACCTGGCAACCCACTTGTCGCGGGGTCGCAATCATCGACAGGCCGCGGTGGCCCACCTTTCACGAGTGGTCCCCTGGCCGGACCCGGAGACTCTGGTGTCAAGGCCGCCCCTCCACGCCGCTCGTGAAGCGGGCTTTATCGCCTGGCGGATCGCCTGACGTGGCTGGTCGCTGTTGTTGTAATCGCCGGCGAAACGTCACAGTACTCGAATGGCAAACGTTGCGGTGGGTTTACTCTCCAACACACAACCGGTGTGCTGAAGCGGTAACGCATTTGCACGTTCTGTTTGCACGTTCTGTTTACGCGACAAAACTTACGAATTGGCCGTGTCGGGTGGTGGTGGGTTAACGACACATTTACGCGATCTAGCCCAGAAAAAAACTTCCATGGATAATATTAGTTGCGAAAGCCCACTACTTGTTACATCAGCTAGCCCCTGGCTCGGCAAGCAGACAACGATGATGATGATGGTAATGCCTGCCACGTATTGAATCACCACGCTGACTGACAACTAGGCGTGACTATTGGCAAGAGGTACCGGGCCTATTATGTAATAACACGCAGACACGCAAGCAGATTAACCCACACCGAAACAATCACACACACGCATAAAGACACACGTAGGTACACAACAAAGACAAAGATCCCCCGCATAGCCTTAACATACTGTAGGAGCAAGTGCTGTTAGCGAGCATCTATGAAAGCTGGCATCGGCACACGAGGGGGTGGGGGGCCAGCACCACTCCCGGCCGCCTTTGTCTCCCCAGTGGCGATGTTTACACACCGCACCAGGTCCTCAGTCGACCTAGAGGTGGCCGATGACCGGTTCAGATAAACGTCACTGGTGTTAACCATCTTTTTACATACATACATCAGCACTGGGGAGACAAAGGCGACCGGGCGTGGTGTGAGCCACCCACCCCCTCGTGTGCCATGCCAGGCTTCACAGGTGCTCGCGAGCAGCACCTGCCCCAATACTCTGTGAAAGGCTATCGGGAGGCATCATTGTCTTTGTGTATGTATATGCACGTGTGTGTGTATTTGTGTATTTGTGGTGAGTCCCCAATTCTTGAATCAAACGTCTAAAATTCGAAATTGGGGGCACTACATTTTGGATCAGCGTGAGGAATAAATTCATTGTGTGTTCAGCTCAGTGATGGCAGTCCTTGACACTGGCACAGAAGCTGGCCATGAAAATAACCCGCTATGAATGAGTCGGTCAATTCTGTTGGGACATACTCATACAGGGCCACTACAGTGGCGAGATGTTAACTCCCTCGCCTGGTATGCAGGCGGTTGTGCGTTCGATCCAGACCCTGATGCCTGTATATTTGAGGTTTGCATGTTTTCCCCGTGTTTGTGTAGATTTTTCTCTGGGCCCTGCTGTTTTTGCCTCCACATGAAGAATCAACATCACGCGTTGAGAGTATTTGGCTGCTATACATCTCCACGTAATTAGCCACTCCGTGGAGCTATCATTTGTGGCCGGGTCGCACCTGAAAAAAAAGAGTTATATGTCTCAGTGGGCCTTACCTGGTAAAATAAAAATACTTTATTGTATAGTTTAGTTCACACGGCATGAACACCAACAAACCCAGACATCTATCTTATGGAAACCCCAGGTGAATAGAGCACTGATCGCCAGGATAAAAGTCCCCATTGACTATTCTTTATTTCAGATGGAAAGAGAGAAGATAATGACATATATGGAGATGCAAACATATCAAGAAGATTGGAAACCAGACACTGAAGTACAGCAGCCTCCATTGTAGCCGGGGGCCATGAGACTCGCACAGAAGAATTTCCAGTCTCGTGTGGACGTGCCGCCCAGGTACAAGTGGGACATAATGAACTCCAGGAGTCATTTCATTGAACCACGGATGTTCTCGGAAGAGCTTTGTCCTTGAATGTGAGATGCTAGTCGACGGTAGTAACACTGCTCTATTCAATAACTTTAAACTGAACAATTTGGCCTCTGTATATATATTTATTTTCTGTCACTTTAAGCGTGGCTTAAACCCCCTCTGCACCTGCTCCTCGTGGGTGCAGAGATGAAGTGAGGCACTATGGGTAGGGCGATACATAATTTCTTCCGATTATCCGTGGTTATTCGTTGTTTTACCCACAATGCACAGCGAAACGGATTTCTAATACTCACGATTTTTCCGCGGACAAGAGAAAGTTACGTAACAAATTCATCCTCTTATCCGCGGGGGTTGCCACGGTGGCGAGATGTTAACTACCTCGCCTGGCATACAGGAGGTCGCGGATTCGATCCCAACCCTGACGCCTGTTCTATATTTGGAGTTTTGGTGTCTCTCTCCCCGTGATCACGTGGATTTTTCTCCGGATCCCCCGGTTTATCTCTCCACATGAAGAATCGACATCACGCGTTTAGAGTATTTGGCTGCTATACATTTCCACGTAATTAGCCGCTTCGTTAAGCACAATTTGTGATAGCCAGGTCGCTTCTGAAAAAGAGCCACATAGCTCAGTGGGCCTTACCTGGTACAATAAAAAAAATTGTTGAGCTTTTTAGTTTACACCACGAATACGAAAAATAAAATCACGGATAACTCTGCGTATCACCGCAGGTAAGAGGAGTTTTCCTTTGTAACTCGTTATACGGCAGTAATATCCGCTTTTCATATAAAGTAGAAATATTTAACGCGATCCAACTGCCTCGCCGTACACACACAGGAACAAACATGTAGAAAAAAACCCAGCGTGCAAAACACGACAAATAAACCACAATAAATGAAACACAATGTTTTGTGTATGCATACACACACACAGAAAGAGTCAAGTGTACTGTATAGAGCAGTGATGTTATGAGCTCCTTCAGGTTTTACAACATTAAAATATCTGCACAAAGCAGGGCAACATGTTTAATTACTGGATAAAATTCTATAGGGGCAAATAAATAACTCTGACAAATGGAATGTACTGGCTCAATGCCAGATACAAACACACGCGCCAACGCAAGAATCCACATACATGCATGCTCACACACACACACATGCAGAGAATACATCGAGTGTTAGTGTGAGCTCTGCTATGCAATCTGACAAAGATCCCCCGTACAGCCTTAGCAGACTGCAGGGGCAAGTGCAGTCAGCGAGCACCTACGAAGGCCGGCACGGCAAACGAGGGGGTTGGGTGGCCAGCACCACGCCCGGCCGCCTTTGTCTCCCCGGCGGCGACGTTTACACACCGCACCAGGTACTCATTTGAGACCGAGTCGACCTAGGGGAGGCCCAGGACCGGTTCGGACATCCCTCACCGATGTTGGCCGCGGGCAGAAATCTGAACCACAAGCGCAAAAGCGCACCGTGGCCAGCGTTGTTGATCGTCTCGCACCGTGACGGCACGCATTTTTAAACGATGTTTACAAGGAGCGTGTAACCAGCTCCACTTGCTGGGTCCTTCTTCTTCTTCTTCTTGCATTCTCCCCCCCCCCCCCGGTAAAGACGGAACACGTTGGGGGGCCACCAACGTTGGGGGGCCACCAAAGTTGGGGTGGTGGGGGGGCACCAACGTTGGCCCAATGTCGGCCCAACGTTGGAAATTTACTGGGACACGATCTTCCGTGTCGCCTTAATAAATCCCGTTTCTTTGCTATTGTCACAGGACATTAACGAGCACCCATCAAGGCTGACGCGGCTCGCGGAGCCACGACTCGACTGTACACACCGGTGATAATCTTCTTCACTGACCAGGGAAAGTCTGGCTTGGGAATCTCAAGAACCCAAATAAAGGTTGTTTTTGGGTTAGGTCGCATAAATATAAATGCGTCGTTACCTGGCACCACCAACACAGCCCATTAGCAAGGTTTGTCACGTAAACAGAACATGCACATTTTTGACGTGACAAACCTTACAAATTGCCTATGTCGGGGGGTGGCGGGTTTAATGACACGTTTATATTTATGCTATCTAACCCAAACAAAACATTTATTATCGATAATATTGGTCACGTAAGCCGACTACTACGACTACAACTACGACGCGCTAAACCGAATCTCAAGATGTGTTCAGGAGGGTCCTTCATTGGCATGTTTGGCCACCCAGTAAAATCTGCCAACGTTGCGCCAACGTTGGCACGTGGACCAACACCGGCCCAACTAGGAGCGGAGCCACAGGGGGGGCTGGGGGGGGGGCTCAGCCCCCCCTGAAATTTTGGGAAAGTTGGTAATCGGGATAACCGGATATCCGGCTGCTGCAAAATGCTGCAGGCTGCCACCTTGTGCTGCCCTGCAGGCTGCCACCTTGTGCTGCCCTGCAGGCTATCACCTTGTGCTGCCCTGCAGGCTGCCACCTTGTGCTGCCCTGCAGGCTGCCACCTTGTGCTGCCCTGCAGGCTGCCACCTTGTGCTGCCCTGCAGGCTACCACCTTGTGCTGCCCTGCAGGCTACCACCTCGTGCTGCCCTGCAGGCTGCCACCTCGTGCTGCCCTGCAGGTTGCCACCTTATGCTATCCTGCAGGTTGCCACCTCGTGCTGCCCTGCTGGCTGCCACCTCGTGTGCTGCCCTGCAGGCTGCCACCTTGTGCTGCCCTGCAGGCTGCCACCTCATGCTGCCACCTTGTGCTGCCCTGCAGGCTGCTACCTTGTGCTGCCCTGCTGGCTGCCACCTCGTGTGCTGCCCTGCAGGCTGCCACCTTGTGCTGCCCTGCAGGCTGCCACCTTGTGCTGCCCTGCAGGCTGCTTGAGCGGCAGCCTTTCGAACTTATCAAACTTATTAGCCACATCAGCGGCTCCGACCTATTAATAAACTCCGCGTTCAAATCCAATAAAATGTGTTTTATACATTTGTGGCGCTCATTGGAAAACATGAACACTGGATATCTCAGAACATTGAAGTGAGCCCCCCCAAAGTCAAAATCCTGGCTCCGCCCCTGGGCCCAACATCCTTTGTTGACTGGGCAATGCCACTCACGGCTTCATGTGCGAGAGAACTGGAAACCAGGAATGCGACTCGCAAGAGTGCCGCACGGGTAGATTCAATAATCCGTTGTTGTACAGTACTGCCATCTCACAAGCCAAGCCTCCAACACCCCATAGAAATTCACGGGTGGGTTGTTGTTGTTAAGCTTGAGTCCACTCCAGCATCAGACAGATAGGTACCAGTGTCGTGGTTAAATAACAAGAGCGAGTTGTTCGGAGTGTAGTGGAGGGAGGTAAACACCACGCGCATAACTCACTACGACAAAGGTCCCCCGTGTAGCCTTCACAGACCGTGGGGGGTAAGTGCTGTTCTGCCAGTCATCTCAGTCAGCCAGCCCACGGCACCTGCTGGGTCTGTCCCGTGACTTTCTCCTGTCAGCGGGCCTTCGACACTTCACGTGGTCTCAAAGTGTACCTGGGCCTGGCACGGGCACCGTGGTGACGTCAGCACCACTTAGTGGCGAATGGCGGCTGCCGTTGTTGTTGTTGCTGTTGTTCGTACCTACGAGGGCCGCAATGGCACACGATGGGGTGGGTGGCCAGCACCACGCCCCGCCGCCTTCGTCTCCCCAGTGCTGATATTTACACGCCGCACCAGGTTCTCATTTGAGGCTGAGCCGACCTAACGGAGGCCCGGAGAACCGGCACAGAAATCCGTCACTGTCATTGGGAACTGATCTGGGGTCGCCGGGTTCGTAGCGCAGTGCGCCGAGGCTCATACAAGACAAACAACACGACCCCCACTCCACCAGATAAACACGTGAAATCCGGCTTCTGTGCTGCATTACATGCCATGCCCAAAATAAACAAATACTCTGCTGCAATGCACAACAAATTTAATATAATTTGGTCTCTCTTGTTCTATAAAAACGCACAAATACCGCATGGGCACCCACACATCATTTCCCGCACTTCCAATTCGCACGCTTGGCTACGTACGGCGCGAAAGAAGTTCAACACAACGGTTGGCGCGCATTGGTTGACGCACTGCACTATAAACCACAGTTCAATTCCTGGACAGAGCCATCCACAGCAGTGGCCGGCGTTGTGCGAATCAGCCGCAAGCGTCCCCCCCCCCTCACTAACCCACAACGTGCAGAGTCAATGGACTTCCGTCGTCGACAGGGGAGGCCACCTTTAATACAACGGCGGATTGATCCGGGCCCATAATCTACGACGCGTTGCAATATTCATGAATGTACAAACACGCTCAAGACGTTCTTCAATTAACACCGTGGCCTTAAAAGGAAAAATATATATAAAACGGGTGACGCTTCAGGCAACAGCCTTTGCTGTGCTATGAAAGGAACATGACCCGAAACGTCGCCTACATTTTTTGTCGCAGTTAAGGCCACAGCGTTAGTGACAAGTTTTTTTTCTCGTTTGCCACCACCGTCAACGCGGGTCTCATCTAAACATGTGATGCACTGCCGCAGTGCGGGAGAGCACTCCTCTTGTCCGCGGTGATACGGGAGATCAATATCACGGATCCCATCATCCGAGATTTTACTCTTTATCTGAGAAGGAAAACATATGGATGACTTGCAGATAATAATAATCATTGTTGCATTTGCTACGGGACTCCTCCCATCCGCGGGAAAAATCGCGACCGTACGGAAGCCGCTTCACTGTGCATTCTAGTCGGAGGAAATAGGGCGGTGGATAATTAATCAGAGCCTTCACAGATCCTATAATAGGAGTCCCGGGAAACCGGCTCGCGGATAAAAGGAGTTCTGTATACGGCAGTGCGTGTGTGTACGTTGAACTTCTTTCGCACCGTGCGCAGCCAGCCTTGCCGATCGGAGGTGCGGTCGACACAGCTGGAACACAAGAGGACGGAGTGAAAAGCGAAGTGGCTTTAGTGTGAACCCTCGCACGAGCACCGAGATGGGGAGCACTGCAGGGCGAGTGGATTCTATTCCAGGAGAACGCCACTCATCCGCGGTCGTGTTACCCCGCGGGGCTCCGATTATCCTCAGGAACCGAAAATGTCCACTCTCCCATTCTTGCTCGCATTGTCATTCGTGATTTTTACCCCTTGTCCACTGCGTAAACAGCGACCTATTATCGCTGCAGTGTTTCACGGGTCAATAGAGTCAATCGGGAAATTCATAATATCCGCAGTATTTTTTTTCCTCGTCAATGAGTGGGAGCCACATTGTGTACAACCCTCGCGGATAACAGGATCCGCGAATCCGCGATCGAGTGTGGACAACAGGATGAATGACGTGGAGATGATGTCCGAGTGAATTTGGGGTGGGTAAACAACCCGTGGGGGACAAGTGCGGATAATAGGATTACTTTTTCACGGATAACAGTAATGTCCGCGGATTGATTCGTTGGGGGCGGGCGGGTGGGGGGGGTTTACCGGTAATAGGGACAGTGGGGAATGTGGATGGCGAATGCGAAGAATTTCGCTGCATGGAATATCCTTCACGGGCCACCTTGGCTGCTACGGCGATCAAAATCATTCCCACGGCGCAACAGCGGTGGTACGGTGGTCAGCAGGCACTCGGCTACGACCTCAACGGCCTGAATTTGATTCACGACGACAACAACGGCCGCTCAAGCGGAGTGGCGATGACCCACGCGGGTGAAGTATGGTCAAATAACCGGACGACCGAGAAGACGTGGGGACGCCTTTGTCTACTGGTGAATTAAGAATGGCTCGAATTTATTTTATTTTAGACTGATGCTTGAATTGTTGTTCGCTGGCATCAAAGCCAGCACGGCAGATGAAATGATGATGGTGGTGGTGGTGGTGCCAGCATAATGCACACAGCCACCTTTGTCCTTCCATTTTTGCTGTTTTTTTACACTTTACTGCTTATTTTAAGCCGAGATAGCTTCGGTGATGCGTGTGCTTGGCAAATAGACTCATGATGATGTGCAGTTAAGAACTGAATTCCTCTTAGCTGCGTTGATATGGTTGGCATGGTGGATACCCGTGGGTAAACGTGATAATATTAGGTGGGCATGGTTGATACCCATGGGTGAATGTGATAATAGGATATGGGCCTTTGTGCATACCCAGGTGTCAATGTGAAAATAGGAGGCGGCATTGGGACTACCCAGGTGTCAATGTGAAAATAGGAGTCATTTTCCACCACTTCAGCCTTCCAGAAGACCACATCTGGGTGACTCATAGCCTCGCAATAAAAATCTGATACGAGGAATTTGCCACTCAACTCCCCCTGTCCGCGATTGTCTTCAGATAAGTGGAATAGGTCAGACGCTTAGGGTATTGTGGAGTGGCGCTTTCGAATGCGCATCTCCGAACGTCTGGAACCCTCTTCCTTCCGACATTAGGAAGCCACTGGAGCTATGCGCTTTTAAATCATCATCTAGATTTAAAACTCATGTCTTTAAAACTGCTCTTTGTGTTGAGTTTTTTGCCCTTCCCCGCACCAATGATTAGCACGATTGGCTACGGACTGTGCGAAAGAAGTTCAACTTACACACATACAACACACGCTCCGTTTCTAAAACATTTAGCCGACTAAAAGTGCTAATTACTCTATGCCCACACACAAAGGCCACTCTCTCCCTTTCCCCGTGGTATAAATTTCAACGAAACACTTTCCTTTAATCGATTTACTAAGGACCAAGGTGATTCACCGGAATGCACAATGAGGCCACTTTACCACCTACACCCCAAAACTTCCGCAAGATGCCCCCGCTCCCTATCGCTATCCATCCCAAGCCGGATGTAAGCGATCTAACACGCGGAGAACTTACAAAGTCTAAGCGCGTGGACGTGCCGTTTTAAATTCGACCAAGGGCAGCAACGAGGGGAAACGCAC
Organism: Petromyzon marinus; assembly: GCF_048934315.1. NCBI lineage: Eukaryota > Metazoa > Chordata > Hyperoartia > Petromyzontiformes > Petromyzontidae > Petromyzon > Petromyzon marinus. The sequence continues at coordinate 1,373,258 of NC_133710.1, read as the reverse complement.
GCAAATCAAAACAAAAGAAAGACAAAAATCCCCCGTGTAGCCTTAACAGCCTGCTGGGGCAAGTGCTGTTAGCGAATAGCACGGTGGCGAGTGGCCAGCACCACGCCCGGCCGCCTTTGTCTCCATAGTGTGAGATGTTTTCACACCGCACCAGGTACACATTTGAGGCCGAGTCAACGTAGGGGAGGCCCAGATCCGGTTCAAATAATCTTCACGGGTGTTGGCCGTGAGCGGAAATTGAACCCGGGTCGCCGGGTTCGTAGCGCAGTGTAGCGCTAACCACTACACCACCGCTCCCCACACACAGACACACACACACGTACGTACGTACACACGCAACGTAAGGGTGAGGAGCAGCCCCGTACGTCCCGTCTGTAACCGCCGCAAGAGGAAATGTGCGCTCCTGCTCCTGCGGCCGCAGCCGCCGCAGCCGCCGCTGCTGTCCCACCGCATTGAAGTGAACAGAAGCCAATCTCCCCGGTGCTAAGGTGGCTCAAAGCGCCAGAGCACCGTGGAGTATGACGGATGGAAGACGCTGGTTTGTCCCAACCCCCCCCGCTCCGCTTTGGCCCAATCTTATTATTTATTTTTTTGCCTTCGAGGAAGAAGAAAAACAACAACAACCGGTGATGTAAACGCAAGTGTTCCGTCCGTCGCTTTTTGTTTGTTTTCCTGGAGAGTCCGCGCGGTGTTTACAACGACAACGGCTCGCCTCTTTCACTCTCCGCCGGCGTTGTTGGCGCACGGTCGCACGGTCGGTGGCATCACTTTTTTGTTGCTGTAAGGTCCACGCCGGGACCTGGCGAAGGTCCGAGCGAACGCCCCGATGGATTTGTACGTCTCACCCCCCCCCCCCAGCGCCGCCGCCACGTTGCTTGGTGGCAACGTCGAGGCAGAACCAGAAGGTGATGAAGGAAAACAAAAATTCCTCTTCCCGAATTCGTCTCGGGACGCCCCATGTTGTAATTGCACCGAAGATGGTGATGAAGGCTACACACCACTGTTACACGCTTTAAGGTGCAGTAGCTAACCTTAAGTCCATACACCGTATAGCATAGGCTACGGTACTTCTTGGAAGTCGAAGCTAAATTATTAGAGGCCAATAACTCTGCCTTAAAATAAAAATACGGGGGAGGGGGGGGTCATTTCTCAATCGGTCGCATCGTTTAGAAATTTGACTTTTAAGACGGCATTCTTGACAAATGTGTCGAGTGTGTGTGAATGTTTTCTTGTGCAACAATACACAGCAGCAGCAGCTGTAGTAGCAGCAGCAGCATCAGTAGCAGCAGCAGCAGTAGCAGCGGCAGTAGCAGCAGCAGTAACAGCAGCAGCAAAATTAGCAGCACCACCCACTGGCCTTGTTGGACAATCTTGAATCGGCTTTCAATTCAAGACTCTGACATCATGTACAGCACAGGCTGTACATCCGCTGTACCCTACCACCGTGCATTAGTTGTGTTCGTGTCCAGTATTGGCGACACTGCGGTGCGGTGTCTGTGTAGAGCCGATGAGCACAATCCACAAGTACTGCAGATTGTCCGTCCGGTATGATGCGTTGCCTCCTGGTCTCGACGGGTTCGATGGCTTATCTGCTGTGGCTGTGGCACGCGAACAAACAGCCAATAAATGGTCCACGGGAAAGTCCATTTATCCGGAATAACCTCTTGTTTTGGTTCTAATCTTCCGTATTTCCCGCCCCCCCCCCAAAGGAACGAAATGCATCGTAGACTGACCGCGTATCGTCGGCAAACATTCCCCCCCCCCCGGTGCACACTCGAACTGGCATGGTGTAACTGTCATGGTGACACTGTAACAGGATGGTCCAGATGTCTTGTGACACCCCCCCTCCCCCCACCATTTAATTCTCTAAAAGTTAATATTTTCAAAGTAAGCTTCATTTAAAACAGAAATGAACATGCAAGGAGAGGGAGGGGGGGAACATGTGAAGGGTCTTTAAAGCTTTCCGTGACTGCAGGGATTCATCTTCTTGGTTCTTTCGGTAAAATCACCACCACGTAGAAGGGAAATAATAAAAATAAAACATAATAAAATCAAAATGAATTCTCGTGTTTTGCTTTATTTATTTTATTATTTCCCTCCTACGTGACTTTACCGAAAGAACCAAGAAGGCTATCATCCACAATTAGTATTTTCGCATCTCATACAAGTGGAGGATTAAAAAGAACACAGACACACATGGATGACCCGTGGGGACCACACGAACGGCAGAGTTCATCCCTCCACATCACCGCGGGTTAAGATTCCCGCCGTGCGGCAATAAGCCAACACGAGAGCGTGTTACGCCAATCACGTGAGAGCGGAGAACTCCTCGTATGCGTTACCCCTGTTATCCGCCGGTACAAGCGAGCCGTACGTCTGGTCCGCGAATGCACCCGTTACCCGTGGCGCTTTTCTTCCCGTCATCCAGAAACATCCCTCGGCAGTTCCCCCCCCCCCCCCGCCACCCGTAGACGCGCGGTGGAGTAAAATTTGTGGAAAACCCCGCAGATGACAGATAACAGAATCCCATACCAAAGCGGATAATAGGATTCCTCCTGTAGCACACTGCCGACTTGTTACACCTACTTATGTCAATACACTTTGCTCGTCTGTGCTCGTTGACGAGGGCAGGCAGCAGAGACTCGGGGGACCATAGAAATACGACACAACAACAGATTTTAATGCGCTGGTTGACCCTGTGGTGGAAGTTGCCCCCCACCGCATCCCGCCAGTGGTGACATTCGGCCGCGAACACAAGCGGCACATTCGAGTGTCGCGCACAGATGGGGCCCTCGGTTGAATCCAACGAGGCTGTTATGTTAATCCCACTGATGTAAAATATGTGGAATTCTTTTAAGCAAAGGCTTCTAAAACTCTCTTGGTTAGAGAAAGCTCCGCTCGGGTTACCGCTCTCTCTCTCTGAATTTCAAATGCTTGGCTTCTGTCCAAGGTGAAGCCAGAGGAGGAACTATTATAATAAAATAGCCACCAATTTACAGTGCCCAGTATTTACAAGGCATTACAGCTGCAAACGTTAAAAGTCCGTGACAAAACCCCCCCCCCCACACAATGCCACTTTCTCACGAGAAATGTCTTCAAAGTGTATTCTAGGAAAGCAGTCCAACGGTGCTGTGAAGGTTATGGGACTTTGATCCCATTCAGCCTCTTCCGGATTAAAAAAAAAGAGTCAAATCCCTCAACGCATTCATCAACAACGCCGCGTGGCCTTTAAAAGAGGGGACAAGAAATGTCGACGGGCGTCGTTTCGGGGAAATGACCCTTCTGCAGAGCACATTTTCATCCAAACAAGTCGTGGGGCTAAATCAAAATGACCGTGCATAAACAAATCTACGTGACTTTACCGAAAGAACCAAAGAAGACACATCCTAGGAGTTGGTTGAAAACAAAAACAGGTACTCCACTTTTTATTGGGTTTCACCTTGACCGGGGATTATTCAGGGATGCAACCGTGGTGGTTGTGCCAATGGTTGTGCCTAACTGGATTTGCACTCCAAGAGGGGGGTCGTTGGTGAAGTCCTTGGAGGTCATAGATGTGTATCGCCTGAGTAGGGTACAACAATGGATGTCTGCTGCATTGCAGCCTCCATCCACAAGGTTCCACCACCCCCCTCCCCGGCTTCCCCCAGCGAGTGAGGGGACAGACAGGAGGAGTGATCGGTGGGAAGCCGTCTCTCTCGCGACAGCGTGAGAGACACACGCACAGCCAATTGCGTGAGACTCGATCGAGGGCTCTCGCTCTCCTCTCGCATCTGGCGAAAGAATGCAAATTAAACCAAAAAAAAACGCACGGCAACACATTTCATGCACACAAAAGGCAAAGATCCACCCGAAAGAGTTGGGAGAGACATGTTGGGGCAAGTGCTGTTAGCGGGCACCTATGAAGGCCGGCGGTGTGGCACATGAGGGGTGGGACCAGCACCACGCCCGGCCGCCTTTGTCTCCCCAGTGGCGATTTTTACACACCGCACCAGGTACTCTTTTGAGGCCGAGTCGACCTAGGGGAGGAGGGCCCAGGACCGGTTCAGAAAATCGTCACCGATGTTGGCCGTGAGCGGGAATTGAACTCGGGTCGGAGCGTTCATAGCGCAGCGAAGCGCTAACCGCTACACTACCGCTGCCCACACACACACAGACACACACATACAAAGACACATACACACACAGACGCATACACACACAGACACTGAAGAAGGGGAGAGAAAAAAACCCCAAGCGTAAATACAATCCCATACATGATGACACACACACTGACACACAGACATACAAAGACACATACACACAGACATACAAAGACACACACAGACACACAGACATATAAAGACACATACACACAGACACATACAGACACACACAGACATTGAAGAAGGGGAGAGAAAAAAAACCCAAGCGTAAATACAATCCCATACATAATGACACACACACACTGACACACACACCCACTGACACACAGACACACTGACACACGAGCCCGCCCTACAGCAGCAGACTCACACAATGTATCACTGGCGCAAGACAGCCCCCCTCGACACCTGTGTATTGCCGGGCCTGCTTGCTGGCGGTGGGGGGGGAGGCACAGAGGGGTGGGTTTCGGGTTATGGGAAGCACAAAGTTGTTGGTGGTGGGAGAGTTGGTGGTGGGGGGAGTAGTGGGGGAGTAGTGGGGGGAGTGGTGGTGGTGGAGGGAGTAGTGGGGGGAGTAGTGGAGGTGGGAGTAGTGGGGGAGTGGTGGTGGTGGGAGTAGTGTTGGGGGAAGTAGTGGGGTAGTGGTGGGAGTAGTGGGGGAGTGGTGGTGGTGGGAGTAGTGGGGGAGTGGTGGTGGTGGGGGAGTCGTGGGGGGAGTGGTGGTGGTGGGGGGGTAGTGGGGGAGTGGTGCTGTTGGTGGGAGTAGTGGTGGGGGGAGTAGTGGGGGAGTGGTGGGGGCTGTGTACAGTAGTGGGGCCACAGAGAGGAAAGCAGACGGAGGCAGGAGGGGAGGGCCGAGGCACCGAGACACTTCACAATGGCCTTCCTTGTTCACCCCCCCGCTCTACACTTGACACACACACATACACACACACATACACACACAAGCGCGCCCACGGACGTGCAAGAACGAACACACACACAGATGTAGACCAGCACACGGCCACCGCACATGCACCCATAGCCAGCTTGCACGTGTGTGCACGCACGCGTGTGCACGTGCGTAGCCTTTGCAGCCTGTGGCGGCAAGTGCTGTTAGCGAGCGGCGCCTGTGAAGGCCCGTAAGGCACACGACGAGGGGGTGGGTGGCCGACACCACGCCCGGCCGCCTTTGTCTCCCCTAGTGGCGATGTTTTTACACACGGCACCTGGTACCCATTGTGAGGCTGAGTCGACCTAGGGGAGGCCCAGGACCGGTTCAGATAATCGTCACCGGGTGTTGGCCGCGAGCGGGAATCGTACCCGGATCGCCGGGTTCGTAGCGCCACCGCTCCCCTAATACACGTGTGTGTGTGCACGTGTGTGCCCGCGTGTGTGTGCACGCGTGTGTGCACGCGTGTGTGCATGTGTGTGCCCACGTGTGTGTGCACGTGTGTGTGCATGTGTGTGTGCATGTGTGTGTGTGCCCACGTGTGTGCCCGCGTGTGTGTGCCCGCGTGTGCCGCTGAGCGCATCGCAAACTTTACACCAAAGTGCCGTGGTGAGAGACTCATGAAGTCTGATACAGCAATGTAACTGACTGGGTGCCGTGCGTCTTAACTGACTTGAGTGGGCTGCAGAGTCATCTTTATCGGTCACTTGAGCCACTTTACTGTGAGTTGACGAAGCAGTGCACCGCCAATGAACCTACCACTCACCGCACCGCCAATGAACCTACCACCCACTGCACCACCAATGAACCTACCACTCACTGCACTGCCAATGAATCTACCACCCACTGCACCACCAATGAATCTACCACTCACTGCACCGCCAATGAATCTACCACCCACTGCACCACCAATGAATCTACCACTCACTGCACCGCCAATGAATCTACCACTCACTGCACCGCCAATGAATCTACCACCCACTGCACCACCAATGAACCTACCACTCACTGCACCGCCAATGAATCTACCACTCACTGCACCGCCAATGAACCTACCACCCACTGCACCACCAATGAACCTACCACTCACTGCACCGCCAATGAATCTACCACTCACTGCACCACCAATGAATCTACCACCCACTGCACCACCAATGAATCTACCACTCACTGCACCGCCAATGAACCTACCACTCACCGCACCGCCAATGAACCTACCACCCACTGCACCACCAATGAATCTACCACCCACTGCACCACCAATGAATCTACCACCCACTGCACTGCCAATGAATCTACCACCCACTGCACCACCAATGAATCTACCACCCACTGCACCACCAATGAATCTACCACCCACTGCACTGCCAATGAATCTACCACTCACCGCACCGCCAATGAACCTACCACTCACCGCACCGCCAATGAACCTACCACTCACCGCACCGCCAATGAATCTACCACCCACTGCACCACCAATGAACCTACCACTCACCGCCAATGAATCTACCACCCACTGCACCGCCAATTAATCTACCACTCACTGCCCCACCAATGAATCTACCACTCACCGCACCGCCAATGAACCTACCACCCACTGCACCACCAATGAATCTACCACTCACTGCACCGCCAATGAATCTACCACCCACTGCACCACCAATGAATCTACCACTCACTGCACCGCCAATGAATCTACCACTCACTGCACCGCCAATGAATCTACCACCCACTGCACCACCAATGAACCTACCACTCACTGCACCGCCAATGAATCTACCACTCACTGCACCGCCAATGAACCTACCACCCACTGCACCACCAATGAACCTACCACTCACTGCACCGCCAATGAATCTACCACTCACTGCACCACCAATGAATCTACCACCCACTGCACCACCAATGAATCTACCACTCACTGCACCGCCAATGAACCTACCACTCACCGCACCGCCAATGAACCTACCACCCACTGCACCACCAATGAATCTACCACCCACTGCACCACCAATGAATCTACCACCCACTGCACTGCCAATGAATCTACCACCCACTGCACCACCAATGAATCTACCACCCACTGCACCACCAATGAATCTACCACCCACTGCACTGCCAATGAATCTACCACTCACCGCACCGCCAATGAACCTACCACTCACCGCACCGCCAATGAACCTACCACTCACCACACCGCCAATGAATCTACCACCCACTGCACCACCAATGAACCTACCACTCACCGCCAATGAATCTACCACCCACTGCACCGCCAATTAATCTACCACTCACTGCACCTCCAATGAATCTACCACTCACCGCACCACCAATGAATCTACCACCCACTGCACCACCAATGAATCTACCACCCACTGCACCACCAATGAACCTACCACTCACTGCACCGCCAATGAATCTACCACTCACTGCACCACCAATGAATCTACCACCCACTGCACCACCAATGAATCTACCACTCACTGCACCGCCAATGAACCTACCACTCACCGCACCGCCAATGAACCTACCACTCACTGCACATTCCCATTGGAAAATCACCAAAATAGCGGCGCATCTGCCGTGAAGTGGACATTACACCCAGTTGGCCAACGTTGGGCCAACGTTGATGGGCCAACGTTGATGGGCCAATGTTGATGGGCCAACGTTGATGGGCCGACGTTATGGGCCAACGTTGATGGGCCGACGTTATGGGCCAACGGTGGGCCGACGTTGTGGGCCAACGTTGGGCCGACGTTGTGGGCCAACATTGGCAAGTTTACTGGGAAAGGGGACTCCTGTTGATGGCATCAGTTGAATGAAGAAGCAAACTGTGCGGCCCTATGACTGCCCATTGAAAATTTTACCACAAATGACAGTGGCTGTAAAATCTAAGCAAATGCCTGTGTGCATAGGCAGAACAGAGTATTTCATACGCCTACGGTTTAAACAAAAAGACTGCGTCTTATTTGCTAAAGTACAGTCCTGTAATGGCTATGAGCTGTCCTCTACTGGGTAAATGGCTCCTAGCCATAAACATGTCACTTGTAGAAATATATACGGTAGCATTCAGCTCACGTCCATCAACCCACAACGGAGGACTTCAGTATTGAGAGGACATCTTGGCATTCACGTACACAGACAGAAATTCCATTGCAGTACAGTGGCAATCACCGGCGTCGTCGTGGAGAATTTAAGTAACGAAATAAATAAAATATTACCCGCTTATTTAGTTGGTTACATCACATCGGAGAACAACTTTTAATCTACGACGTGAAGAGCAGCTTGCTGGTAAATAGCGAAAAACCATCGCCAACTTCCTACAGCTCGGCAGCCCGGCGGTCTGAGAATTCCACTTGGCCGGATTGCTCCCAACTTTTTTTCCTGCTTCAGTCACTTGATTTTAAAAAAATGGAATGCCCGTAGGCATAGCGAAGACTTCCGCGAGTCATTAACTCAATGTTGTGACCACCCCTTCCCAAGTCGCTGCATGCGGCACGACCTCTCACTGCCCAAACATTAAACGCAGGGATATTATTGCAGTGCACATCGATGATTGAATAATTTGAACAAGTATGCGCGCGCTTAGTTAGACATACGTGACGGTAAATAATGTGATTAAGATCGAAGGATTCCCCCCCCCCCACCCGTGCTAAAATAGCCAGCGAACATGCCAACGTTGACTCGACGTTGGCATGTGGTTGAAGCCTGTTGGACCAACTTTGTCCCAACGTTCCACGTTTACTGGGTAAGCAGCGGGCAAGGCAGTCGTAGAACCTCTCCTATCCACGGTGATGTCGGGGCACACGATCATCACAGATCTTTTTATCCGCAAATTTTAGAGCCATGAGACAACACTGCGGATAACAGGATGAACATGCCGATTAACCTTGATCTGAGAAAATGAGCGGATAATCGGCAGTTTTGACGGAATTTCCTCGCAGAAATACGTCGTTCGAGACGTGGGAAACAGGATGAACTTGCACAAATCTCCAACACACCGGCGCACTGAAGCGGTTTATACCTTCGGCACGTTTGAGTCTCGTGATAACTTTCGTTAATTGGCCGCGTCGGGTGGAGGAGGGTTTCACGACACACGTTTTATTAACACGACCTAAACCAAAATAAGAGCAATTATGAACGAGGTTAAACTGCGATCGCCTTTGCCGGGCAGTTTTCCCGCCCGCCACTTTGCACGTCCACAATCCACACGCGGGCGCGTGCGCGCGCGCGTGCGCACGTGCGTTCCCGCTGACACGGAGTGCACGCGGCGTGTACAGCATGCACGCGTGGCCGAGTGTACAGTGGCCGTGCTGACTGCGCCCTCTCTATCTGATGAATGCGCCCTGCGCAGCTCTGAGCCCCGCCACCGCCGCTCCCTCCCGGGACTCCGTGCGGCGGAGGACTCTGCTGCTGCTGCTGCTGTAAAAAAAAAACCCAGCGCGTACTGTTACAGCACACAACGGCACCCGCGCTGGGGGATCATTTTCGTGTTGCCGCGTGTAAAAGGGGCCCCCACGTCGCTGTTTAAAACGTATCCCAGTGCCACGTCTGTACGACGGGAGCCGAGGTTGTCCGCATGGCCTTGTGGCAACACGGCGGGCAGGAAATCCCCGTGCGGCGTGAACGCAGCGGCCGCATTCTTGCACGGCCGTCACACAGGACCATTCACAACCCGCCTCGGTGCGCACCCCGAGAGAGCTGTGGAAGTCTCCCCCGCGCTCCCTCGCCCCAGTGACAAACGACGAGCGGTGTGGTGGTGGCTTATCTCAATCGACAGCCGTGAGCCAACTGTGGAAGGTCCACATTCTCACGAGTTTATTTCGTTTGTTACACACGGATGATCTCCGTTTTAGTCGCTCGCTCCGGCTATTTGACGAGGCAGATCGGCGGTGCGCGATTACAGAAACAACAGCGAAGACAAACACACCAACACTGCAGAGAACGGGGGTCCCCCCCCCCCCGAAGGAATATTGCATAACAAACAAACGAGGTCAGAATCAGAATCTGTATTTATACTGCCGGAGGAATCCGATAAGCTATGAAGCTCTTTTTCACAGATGTCCAGTAGGGGCATGGGGTAAGAACGTTACAACAACAAACAGTTACAAAAACACAATAGGAGTGCAAAGTACAGGAAAGGTAAAGACATCACCCAAATACACACAAAGTAAAACTAAACCATCCCCATCCTACCAGGCCAAGCCCACTGAGGTATCAACTTGCTTTTCAGAAGCGACCTGGCCACAAATGACAGCTCAACAAAGTGGCACCATCAGTTTTTTTTTTATGGGTCGTAAACTAAACACACGTGAATAAAAAATAAACTGCAAATATAATGAGAGAGCAAGAGGTGTGAAAAGTTAGGTACATTTGCGAGTAAGAGCTCTGTGCCTTGATTGAAAAGGGAAATAACGAGGGGGAAAGAAGGGAGGGGAACCAAGTTCTGGATCAGTGACAACGGGATTCCAGAAACGTTTTTTTTTTACCAAAGATTTAGCTAATTGAATTTTCAGCCATCATATCACAGGCTAACCCCTTCGCAATCGAGGATGATTGTCTACCATAGGGAAGTTCGATTATCTGTGGGTCCGAAGGTGGCCGAGGAGACCGATCTGGGATTGACGGATTCTGCGGCAGCCTGGGCGCACGCGTCCAGACAGAGTGGTGGGTGGAACTGGACGAGTTCAGTCGGGCCTAGTAGGCGAGTCGGTCTCTCCGCAGGACCACACCGCTGACCTTCCACAAAGCGGTACTCATTTTGCGGACCCCTGATGGACGATGAGCTGAGTTAAACTCCCACCCATCTGCGATTGAAACTCAAGTGTGGCACAGCAATTAAAAAGATCTTCCAACCGTGACATCTGATCAGAAAGTCATTACCAATATCGCGAAACTCTACATATCGATGTGACACTTTCATCAGTTACTCCTTATTGAATATCGGGCGTGTGACGATTCGAACCCCGAGCGATTGCATGACCTGTAAAGATTCAGTCAGGATAATATCCAATGCTACAATGTACCACCTCGTTTGCATAGATTTATTTTTTTCCTCACGTAGGAACAGTTATATTTGTTCCCTTCGTCGAATTATAACCTTCCGATACAATTTGCATTTAATTACCATAAATTCTAAGAACTGCACCACGATCAATTCTTAAGTGCGCGATTCGATGATGCACGTATCGCGAGCACAACAATCTATGTTTATTTTTTATTCAACAAGAGCCCGATTAAAAGGCACGACCCGTAAATAAGGGACGCGGTGGGGGGAGGTACAGAAATTCCACGAATCAGAGTCCGAAGTCAGTACCCCTGGCGCTCTGGGAAGGAGAGGAGGATTGATTGTGGCTCACTGCTCCCCTCGAGCAGCAGGGACTGCGAGCAGCGGGAGCGTCGGTCTTGACATGGGGAAGGGAAGGCGAGGGAAGAGGAATAAACGTAAAGGGGAAAGAGGGGCGGTGGCGGGCGGGCGGGCGGGCGGGCGGATAAAAATCTATTTTAACGTATCGATCAATGCTTCGTTACACGCTTATCTTATGTTATTCTCGAGCGAGCTAATTGGGGACCACTATCTTACTTTGGATGCCCTCTCGGGAGTGGCTCCTTTCCTTTGGCTGTCACTCCCTCATTAGTCTCAACCGCCAGCCGCCAGCCGCTTCTGGTAATGCGGCGTTGCCCCTCCGCTCAAGGGCACTCGCTCTTGTTCACGGTCGATATGACGTCTCTTGTAACTTACGATACTTACGCTCCATAAATCCCTGCGTTTCTCTTCCTTTCTTCCCAGCGCAAGTGGGACGTACACCGTGAAGATGGGAGCGAGATTTACTCAGCTCGCGTGTGAACAACGAGCGAGACAGATTGTTGCATCGCACACTTTGGTGGCTTTCTTTGGGAGGCCGTCAACCATTAGTGGATCGATCATGGCTGATGACGATGATCTACATTTCTATCTCCAACTACTATTGTACTTTATTCACACAATCTCACTGGCCTCTCTTCGACAACGAAGTGGCTTATCAGGTGGACATTTATAGCAGCCAAATACTCTATACGCATGATGTTGATTCTAAATATGGAAGCAAAAACCAGAGGACCTGGAGAAAAACTCCACGACGTCCTGTATACCGGGCGAGGTAGTTAACATCTCACCACCGTGGCAGAAAAAGTGTGTTTAAGACATTTACTAAAAACACACACACAGTGTAAAGTTTGTGTCGTAATTGCCTCAACATGCTCCCAACCGCAACTGCAGTCGCACGCTGCGCCGCATAACCCAGAGGAAAAAGCTCTCCGGTGACTTTAATATGCGAAAAATTCACCTGCAAGCGATGGAACGTGCACCGGTGGGAACATCAAACGCTCGCAAAAAAACCCAAACTTGATAGCGGTGCGTGGTAACCAAACGCAGGTGACGCTTTGGGACCCCAAGCATGTGCAACAACAACAATAATAATAATAATCATGGTACGGGCAAGGGAGAAATATCACCGCGGCGCTGCCCCGCCTATTTGCGAGGGCTCGGCTTAACAGATTATCTCGCGTGGTTGTTGTCCACGTCGAGGTCCGAGAGCCAGGGGACAGCTTCGGGGAGGTAGTAGAATGGACGTCTGCGACGCCTCCGCTGAAATTGCGAGGTTGGCAACGGTTCACAGCGTGGTCTACGGCTCTGCTCGGGCTGGGTTAATGGATGAGCGAATCGAAACGCGCGCTAATGTCCCAACGCAAACGTGTTAATGACAAACGAGCAGCCGCACTGGACGTCTCCGTCGTAAAGAATGCAGCGCAGATGGTCCGGCAAAGGTTGCAGCCCTGCAATTGTGAAAAAGAGCTCACGGGATTTCCCCCAGCATGCATAAATATTGTGATTGTGAGGTGCCACTGCAGGCACAAGGGCCTCCACGAGAGGGGGTGCGAGAGAACGCCTCTAGAAGGAAGTTCCCCCACGCTTCCGTGCTGGCCAGACCGTCCTGGAAGAGATGCGAGTGCCCACACTCGACCCCGCCACACGTTGGACCTGCCGATGCGCCAACTGCGGTGTCGTCATTCGCGCCGCTGGCTGGACAAGAGGCGGCTGTGGGTGCTCTAAGAAACTTGCCCCCTTTGTTTCAACTGCCGCCACTGGAAGCTCAGCATGCGACTAAAGTACTCCATTCGCAGCATTGTATAACAATACAAATAGTGATGCCGTATCGAAATACAATTATAACAAAGCATAGCTTTACCCAAAGCAAACGCTCGCAAGGAATCTACTTGGAAGAAAACATTGCCGCCACAACCGGACCATGCACCGGCCCGAGCCAACCAAAGGAAAAACGACATCCACACAGCGCCAAATTGGGCCACTCAATAGCATTCAAACGCGACCCTGGATACAAATGCTGTGACAGCGAAGTATTCCAACTCCGGTGTGTTAAAAGACACCTCATATCCCCAGTGACGGTGTAGGACAAACATAGCGGATTCGATTATCCACTATGTTACCAGCAAATTTACTCCAATAATCCGCGGGAAAGAATGAAAAACTAATCACAGAGGGCTGCGGATAAAAAGATGAATTTGCCACGTTGACTCTAACCAGTGAAGCATTTGCGGATAATAGGAAGCCATTCCTGCAAAGCAGGATGGGAAAAACATGGATAAATCACAGCTAACAGGAAGAAACAGGGTGTGGATAATAGGAGTTGTTTTTATGGACCGACAGCTACCTGTGGATAATAGGAGTCACAGGTAATCAATGACGGAGCCAGGATTTTCAGGTAGGGGGGGCAACCCCTCCTGTAATGAAAAATGAAAGAGGAGTTGTTAGTAAGTAAGGACTTGCCCCTTGCTTTTTATTTGACGCGTGTGCGGCGATGGCGGAGTCATCGATCGAGGGTCGAATTCGAACCGCGTTGTGTGATCGGCATCGCGCTCGCTGAAGGTGTTGATGCCTTCAGGGAAGTCGTGGCCTGTATACGCAACTGCGCACAATTCGGTGAGTCACTTATAACTGCTCCGAGTCCATAATTACTTATTACCAATTATGGACTCAGACTATCGTCCTATCATCTCATAGAGTCCCTGGCACGTAATAATATGCTACAGTGGCAGTGGGCGGTCGCAAAATGCCGATTTTATACTAATAAAACCCAATGATCCGATCGATATTAGGGATTTCGATCAGATCATTGGGGGGGGGCACATGCCCCCCCCCCCCACTGGCTCTGCCAGTGCAGGTAATAGGGTCGCGAATAATGCGAGTTCTTCTGCACGGTAAATTTGAAGCCACTTGTTGGGGAACACACGGCCAGAAGGGGCGGTGGGAATGTCTTCGACGCAACATTGGCACACGCAGCGCTTTGCGAAGGCACCGTCCAACAGCACCACACACAGGTGGCCACAACGGACGGTCAGCCGGTCAGCTGGTCAGCATTGGCATCGGGGTCGTCCCGGCACTTGTTAGGTCGGAGAATTGTTCGGGAGCTTCCGCTTGTGACCCTGAAATTCAAAAACGTCCGTCGGCAACGTCCCTCGCATCGCAGCTCCACGATGCCCTTTTGTTTCCAGAGAGCGGAAAAAGTTGCAGAGGCGTATTCGACGAGGAGGAAAATTCACGCACGCGCGTGGAATCCGAAACACTTCCGAACGTGTGTCCTCGGATGTGATTATACTAATGGCAATAACCGTGGCACAAGGAGACAACATCGCACGGCGCATGATGTCATGGGGCATTAGGCGATAAAAATCGCCTTGGCCGTAAAGGCTTTTTAATTAATTATCGCTGGGTTTTTATCGCCAGGTTTTGAGCAACCCCTATATCGATTTGCCCGTTGTTACATATACTGTAGGTCCCCAATAGCAAGAAAACTCTAGAATTATATTCCATCGTCCCCCCCCCACCCCGGCTACAGACAAATGGACAGATGCATTAACGCTTTCAACTCTCGTCGGAAATAGTTTAAAAATGGAATCACCTTTTTGGTTAAACGGTTAGTGGCCTTTAATTTCTGCAAAGCCACTTCAGAAGTGCAGTTCGTTGTGAGCAGTAAATTATGAAATATTGCGGTACAGTGCATTGCTATGTGAAATATTTAGGTTGAAAGGTCTCATGGCGAGAATCTGTAATGCCGTGCTTTCCATGGAAAGTCTTTTGCGAAATCGTACAATAACAATCGTCTTTTAAGCCACACACACACAAAAAAAAAACGCAGGTGCAAAATTAAACACCGCGGTACAAATGTAATAAAACTTAAAAAAAAACACAGCCCCCGAACGTCAAGACGGCCAACTAGCCAGACATACTTTGTTAAAGCGCCTTGAACGCATATACAGTGGCGCAGAAAGCAAGGGTTTTTATTTTCGCTAAAACAAACACTTCCGCGATTCCGCGAAAACGTAAAATCGAGCTAAATGGATGTTGTGGGCCCTCCAGAGGTCTCCGGCAGATGCCGTCTACTGTAATGGCAAAGCTATGGGTCCACTTAACCCTTGAGGAGCACCGATGTTTGGGATTTTAAATCCAGTAATCACTCGGCTTCGGTTTCAATTAAGTTCTCATTTTTTGTTTTTCTTTTTTCCGCCCACTCTTGGCCGATTTTCAAAGGACGACATTGTGTGCGCAATGTCGGAACGATCGATAGAATGCCGCCAACATCTAAACATGTTTGCGCCAGATTTTGAAATTAGTTTTATATCAATGGAGACCCACGGCCGCCGTGTTTATTTAAGATGACTGGCTTTTGTTCAGTGATGTGCAAACGCTACCGGCCACAGGTCAACGTGCAGCACTTGCGTTTGCATCATCATCGGTAACATTCGACATTCGTAATAATTCAAAGGCCGCGCATGAATATCGTAATTTGCTTTTTCTGCTTAGCCTGTTATTCTTCCCCTCCGAGTGGCACGGTTGGCTACGTACGGTACAAAATAAATTCAACGTCACATCCATACAAAAAAAACTTATAACCAAACACGCTTTGTCTGGATTTGGATATTACGCTAACAATAAATACATTTCACGGACATAAATGACCGTGGCTTTGAGACGCGGGAGCCGAGCAGGGGGTGAGTGTCACCGGGCGAGGGAGGTTGCGGGTCCCTTGTGGTGTCTCTCACAAGTCGGGGGTGGACTCAACACTGCAGTGGTGACGATGGCCGTGTTACAGACAACGGGGGGAGCGGGAGGCAACCACGGAGCGACAAACGACGCCTTACTGGGGGATGAGTTTTGCCTTTTAAACTTTTCGGATTGAAGCTTTGTCAAGGACAACGGTGGCGGTTCACCTCTTAGTCGGATTGCTGCCGCACGTCCTCCAATCGCCTACGGATGTGAAGTGTCTCCGTGCTAACGGCGGCGACGTCACACGTGGACGTGACCTCTTTTTGGCGGGAAAAGCCACGGAAGTGGCGTCCCGTCGGTGACATCACTTCCTCTTCTCAGATCAATCAAAAGCAAATTCGGATCATCCCAAAATTTCACACCTAGGGCTGCATTTTTGGATTATCGCGAAAATCGCGAGCGCGTCCCTAACCTGAACTATCGAGCCACCACCGAGTGACACTGTCGCCATAGAACTTTCTCGCCGTCACGAGATGGGAGGCAACTTTACCCATCATCCCTCGGGGTTAGACGTAATGAATACCACAACGTAAGACGTTAACAGCGGGCCCCCTTTATGGGCAGCCTGACCCACATCATGGGAATATGGAACTCTCACCAGATAGTCGAGGACCAGCAGTCGAGATGGTTGCTCCTACGTGTCATCAACAAGACACTTTATCAATATTACAAACAATCTACTGTACTGTGCAGTGCCTCGAATATTGAAATCTGGAACTTGTTATTGCAACGAAAAAAAACTGCCATCTGGTGTGTATCATCTCGCAGGCAGAGGGCCTTGTATCTGAAATCTGGAATTTTGGGATTGGTTAGATAACATGCAGACATCTCGGGACAAAGCATCTGAAACCAAGCGTCTAACATTTTGTTATCTGAAGTGTAAATCTGGCATCCGAAAACCTGACATTTTCCAGGGAGGAATGGTTTAATTTAGCAGATGAAGAGTTAAGTTGTGGTAAGGGCCCATTTTATGTTTAATTTTATTAATTTTTTTCCAACTTGCAGAAAGAGCTTAGTGATTTTGGCGGATAGCCAAGTAATGCTTTCCAGGGACGGGGTAAAGCGTATGTGCGCGTGACGGTGTATAAACAACACGGATCCAGACACACGTGCACACACACACATGCACACTTAGACACACAATCATAAGTATGCACACACTAGCACTGATAAATACACAAAGACAAAGATTTCCAATATATCCTGAACAGACTGTTGGGGCAGGTGCTGTTATGATAGCCGGCACTGCGCACGAGGGGGTGGGTGGCCAGCACCACGCCGGGCCCCCTTTGTCTCCCCAGTGGCGATGTTTACACACCGCACCAGGTACTCATTTGATGCCGAGTCGACCTAGGGGAGACCCAGGACCGGTGTTGGCCGTGAGCGGCAATGGAACCCTGACGCCGGATTCGTAGCGCAGCGCGCGAGCCGCTACTCCACCGCTCCCCACGCCGATACATACACATGCAAGCAAATGCACGCAATCATACATGCACAGATAGCGTGTACGTGCTCAGAAATACACCGGCACATACATACACTGACACATACGTCCACACAAACATGCATGCATGTGCACAAAAATTAATGTCTAACTTTACTGCGAAGAATCGATGACCGACAAAAAAAATTATTGCATTCGGAGTTGTTGATAGACGGGCAAGAATATAACTGTTCATCCAAACAAAACAATCCGCTCCAAACTTATTGAGCTCTAAACCGTGTTCGGGATGCTGGACTTGCAATCCAGGGGGTCGCCGAGTTCGATTCCCTCCCCTGGCACGGCAGTGGAAAACAATGGGAGCCAGCTTCTTTGCTTCTTTCGGTAAAGTCACGTAGAATGAAATAATAAATTGATAAAATAAAATAACACAATAATATTCTCACGACGTTTCGGCCACAACACAAGCGGCCTTCATCAGGTGTTGTGGCCGAAACGTCGTGAGAATATTATTGTGTTATTTTATTTTATCAATTTATTATTTTATTCTCATTCTACGTGACTTTACCGAAAGAACCAAAGAAGATGAATCCTTGCAGTCACGAAAGCTTTAAATCGAAATGGGAGCCAGGTTCCTGAATCCTCCCACCACCACCTCTGTCCACTCGGCAGCAGCATCGACGAGTGACACCACAGTGCCGTTGAATGGCACGGCACGCCACCCGCGGTGGGGTCAAGCCGTGGGTACGCCCGCTCCTTTCCGCACACGTGGAAAGACCTTCCGCCATCAACGGTGCGAGCAATCGCATCGCCTCCCCGACCTTGCCAACCCGCCCTGACCAGCGTGGATGGGTACGGTCGGCCAAGTCTCGCACAGCACGCAAGGCACGGACGGAGAAGGACCTCATCCAGCAGCGGATCGACGAATCGAGCTGTACATGCGCGCGTGTTGATGTTCAAGAGTGTCTTGGAGATTAATGAACTCGTACGGCAATGTACACTGCGTTATTCAATTATAAAACCCCCATTTAGAATTTGGCAATGTGCATATTTACCTTGTACATTTGCACATTTAACCAAGCTGCTGTTGGTGCCAATGTTATTTCCCATACCCCTCGTGGCTGTGATTTTTCCGTGCGTTCTCCCAGCGGCCTCCCTTGGCAGGGGCAGAGCCTCGGTTGGAGGAGAGATGTGGGGGAGGGCTTCCCCACTCACGAGCACAAGTTCACATCCCTGCCGGGAGTGGGAACTCGACACATCCATTGTCCCCCCCCCCCCCCACACTGGAATAAAAAAATAACGGCGGCCGGTGAACCTGCACCACCCGTCAGGAACGTAACACTTGGTCGCCCCTCTTACAGATGGACTGGTACCCTGCCATGGGAACGTGGAATGTAATGCCGCTGCTCGGGAAACCGTATGCCAAGGTTATGGAGATCACACCTCGAACAAGTGCCGTGATGCATAATAACGAATCGCAGCCAGCTGTCCGTCTCCGCTGCTGGATGAACGCCTACCCACATCAAGTTGGCCACGGGGGCGCGCGGGGGGTTGTATGACCATACTTCACCGTGCCGGCTAGCACACGTCGGTGAAGTCGGTGGGGGGGGGAGGGGGGGCAGTTCAGGTATCGCTACTGGCCACCGATGTTAGCCGTGAACGCCAATCGGACTAAGATCCCCGGGTTGAGAGCGCAGTGCATTAACCACTGCACCGCCACTCTCCGCCCGCCCGCCCGCCCGCCCGCCACCGCCTCCTACCCACCGATGTAAATAAAAACTCTGGGACAGCGAACCATTAAGGCGCTCCGAAGCCACTTAGCCACCTGCGTCATTTTCCAATTTTTTTTTATTTTCTCCCGGAGGAGGACAACGCGAGGAGCTAAAATAATCGGCCTGAATGAGGCTCGCCGCACGGCGTTCCTCCGCACCTCGACAGGACCCGCGACAACAAAGGCCTTGCTGCCTCTTTCACGGTCGTTTCAACATCATGCTGCGAAGCTTGAGGCTATCAAGTCACCCACCTCGTCTCCTACAAATTGTAATTCGCTGCTTTCCCCTCCCCACCTCCACATCCTGCCTCCCGAAGGCAGGAAACCCCCTTCAAGGCGAGGCCAGAGCCACATCGGGGATGACAATGCCGAGACACATCAACAAAAGGCTGCTCCTCACCTCCCGTCCAGGGGCACACGAGCGGTCAGGAATAATACAAAAAAAATCTATAATTTGAATAAATAATTAACAAACTCGATTTGGTGCTTTCGTGACTGCAGGAATTAATCTTTGTTTTTTTCGGTAAAGTCACGTAGAAATAAGAAAAAATAAGAAAAATGTAATTTTATTTTTTCTTATTTCTACGTGACTTTACCGAAAAAAACAAAGATTAAATAATTAACAATTAATCCGTAACCCCCATCGCCCACCCAAACAAAGACAAAGATCCCTCGTGTAGCCTAAACAGACTGTAGGGGCAAGTGCTGTCAGCGAGCAGCACCTATGAAGGCCGGCACTGTGGCGCACGAGGGGGGTAGGGGGTGGTGGCCAGCACCACGCCCGGCCGCCTTTGGCTCCTGAGTATTTACACACCGCACCAGGTACTCATTTAAGGCCGAGTCGACCTAGGAGAGGTCCAGCACCGGTTCCGATAATCGTCACCGGTGTTGGTGGTGGCCGTGAAGAGGAATTCGAATCCTGTCTTGCTGGGTTCGTAGCGCAGCGCGCTAACCGCTGCACCACCGCTCCCCCCCCTACACTAAACACAGAAGGGGAAACCCTCGAAACGTTGAAGAAAAACCATGCACACGCATGGCGCTCTGTAACAACGCTGCCCAAATGCGCAGTTTTGTCCTTCGCCGGGAATTTAATTGGTGACAGCGACACGTCACGCTTCAAGCCGGCACCACGCAGGTGAATAAGTAAGGTTTGCCACGTAAACAGAACATGGCAATTAGTTTACGTGACAAACCTTACTAATTGGCTGTGCCGGGTGGTGGTGGGTTTAAAGACACATTTATATATTTTTGCGATCTAACCCAATACACCTGTACTGTGGATGATAAAAGCTAACATTTTAATAACACTTAAAATAAGTCGCCAAATAAAAAATACTGCACGCCATACTTGCCAGACACCGGTGATCGCCATGTGCACTTCTGCTATCGCTTGCACTTCATGGCATCCTTCCAGACATCTTGACTTTGACTGCAGTAAGAATGTTGAAAAAGGGGTGGAATCCTGCACGCTGCAGGAGCACCAGCAGTGAGCAACACAAAGAACCCGGACCAAAACGGAGTCCGGCTTGCGCTGCATGGAGAGCATGGGGGAACCAGGAGAGTGTCTACAGTTGCGAACCGCGTGGAGCGGCGTCAAATGCACGCTCGGTCATAACGACAGTCCGCGTGCGTTGACGATTTTTTTTTCCCCTCCCCAAAATAAAAATACAATTTGGAGATTTTTTAACATTCCGTAAAAAAAACGAATCTAGCGTAACCTACGTCGAAGTTACGTTCCAGTTCCCCGTACAACGAGGGATGACCGTTTAATCAACTGAAAAAAATGCGCAAAAAAGCACGCGCAGAGGGATGCACGCTTGGGACCATGCCGAGGGACGGGATGCGGAACGCGTGGATTGCAGAATCCACACGCAGGTTAACGACACTCACAGGAATTCAAACGGTCGAGCAGAGCGAGCGTCACGAGAAGGGATGATTCCCGGCGGGTCAAGAATAGCGACGGCAGCCTAAGAATGGACCGCGTTCGAGACCACATCCACCCAACGGATGGGAGCATTGAAATCAGCTCGCATGCACACGCTAGGCGGATTGTTGAATTACAGAACCGTAGAGGATGGCGGCTAGGGGTGGGCCTCCATCCAGCGGTGGATTGATCCCCGGCCGCCCGGTGATGATTTGCGTTTTGCCGCAGAGCTGCTGCACACCACTGCAGGAAAACGGCAGAAGTGTAGCGGCGCATCAGATCATCGATCGATATCGACTGCTGAGGCCCGTGCCCCACGTGGATCACCGGATCGGCTTCGGTAAGCGTTAACGCGCGACTCTCCAAGCGAATTTGCGTGCGGACGTAACGAAAAAAAAACTCGGAGCGGACAACAAAAAAAAATCGCCAAGTTAAAAAAAAACCACAAGGAGAGGGTAAATGAGGCGGAACAAAAAATCATCATCAATCCTTGGATTGGAATCGCCGGCCAAAACCGTGACAATCCGTCGAATCGCCGGCGGGGGAGTACACCCGTCAACGCGGCTAGAAGACGGCACGCAGCGTTTCGCTTTGACCGCGATTGCAGTTCAGCGTCGGCCGGCGTCGAGCCCCGGGTAGCCTGTCCCCCCCATTCTCCCTGCACGCCCAGTCGCCCCAGCCCAAAACATCGTCTCGCTCGCAACGGGCAAACGCGCGCACGTGCGCGCTCGGAATCACGCCGAGACGCAGACGGAGCCAAAGCCGATGAGCCCCGTGGTGTGGATGTGGGGGCACCCCACGCAATGTGCTTCCCAGAGGCCGACTTTGCAGCAGTGGGCATTGGTGACTGGACTGCGCTGATGAGCCCCAATAAGGACGAAACCGGTCCGCTGGTGACGCTCACCGGATCGCTGCTGCCTGTCGGCTCGGTCACATTTGCTCAAAAAAATGTTGACGGTGACCTTAGCCAAGAGGACCGCGATGCACTCCTTATGGAACTGACGATGATCTTTTTGCATAATGCATGAAGACCGAGTGCTTTTTTTTTACGCGCATCTACGTGCCGTTTGACACACGGGACAGAGCAGCAGGTGCACCAAGGGGAACAAACGCAAGTGAGAGACGTCGTGGTGACTGGCAAAGAAAGTTCGCGTGCCTGGGCAGGACGCGTCGTGTCTCGCGAGGACGAAGGGACGGCGGTCAAAGGAGAACAACGAGCCCAAGCGGACCATCAGTCGGGTGGGCCATACCCCGAGTGGACCATCTCCCGAGTGGACCATCTCCCGAGTGGACCATCTCCCGAGTGGACCATCTCCCGAGTGGACCACCTCCCGAGTGGACCATCTCCCGAGTGGACCATCCCCCGAGTGGACCATCTCCCGAGTGGACCATCTCCCGAGTGGACCATCTCCCGAGTGGACCATTCTCCGAGTGGACCATCCCCCGAGTGGACCATCTCCCGATTGGACCATTCTCCGAGTGGACCATTCTCCGAGTGGACAATCTCCCGAGTGGACCATTTTCCGAGTGGACCATCTCCCGAGTGGACCATCCCCCGAGTGGACCATCCCGCGAGTGGACCATCCCCCGAGTGGACCATCCCCCGAGTGGACCATCCCCCGAGTGGACCATCTCCCGAGTGGACCATCCCCCGAGTGGACCATCCCCCGAGTGGACCATCCCCCGAGTGGACCATCTCCCGAGTGGACCATCTCCCGAGTGGACCATCGCCCGAAAGGGCCATCACCGCGACGACGGAACGATTGAGATGGGTTCAAGCACTCGAGTGAGACTGATCGTTGGGACCACGAGATATGAACGGCGTGGGAATGCCTTCATACAGCGGTGGATGCTAACGATTTAACGGTGACAGACTGGCCACCTGAGCAAGACAAATACGGTGGACTATCAGCTGAAATCGGTTACAATTGTTTACTCCGTCCACACCTTTGCCACGTGAAACCGGACGCCTGCCATCGTAGAATTTTGCATTGCAAAGCACCGACCTTGGAAACGCAGCGAACAGCGGTTGTGCTCGCCATAAGTAAACGAAGCGAAGCTTCGGACCCCCCCCCCCCCCCAAGCAGCTCAAGGGGCCCCACAGATTAAAGGGGCGAGAACCAAAAATCTGCTCGAATTCAGAACCTAATAATACACATAAAAAACAAGCCACTATGTGCCAATTAACGTGAATATCGTCACTACCTTGTCCGCATCTCTCTATAATATCACCCCGCACCTCCGATTAGCACATTTGGCTACGTACGATGCGAAAGACGTTCTAACATACGGTATGTACATTCTTATTTTGCCAGAATTGTCTGGCATATTCGCCCGATGATGCTGGATCTAATTACCATTGAAACGTCACCGTACTCAGATTGTAAATGTTGTGGATTTATTCTCCAACACACCGGTGGGCTGTACTAGTAACCAATTGGCACGTTTTGTTGACGTGACAAACCTTACTAATTGGCAGTGTCGGGTGGTGGTGGGTTAACGACACATTTATACTCGCCCATACAAACCTTTATTACGATGGATATTGGTCGCGAAAGCATACTACGACTACTACTATGCATCAAACCGTACATCTCTCTCATTCCACCACACCCGTCGCACCTGCGGCTCCTCATCTCCTCTCATCCCACTGCATCTCGATCTCTTTCTCCTTCATCTCTTTTGTAATCTCACGAGGAGTTTATTAATTGAAGGAGCTGGCCGGCCCACCGGTACCCCCCCAACTGGCCTCCCCCCAACACAATTCCTGCTTGGGGCCTTCCACCCCACCACATCACCTTCGGCTGTCAAAGCCATGTGACCTCATTCCAAGAAATCATGGAGCCTGTTGTGTGCGTGCACGCGCGAGAGCGACCGTCAGGAGTCACGGAATGGAGCGTGGATTTATCTTTTGCGCATTACCGCGTACGACGCCAAACAGAACAACAGGCGGGCAAATCCACGACGTTTACAATCCGAGTACGACGCTTCGCCAGTAACAATGTCGTACTCAAGATTGTAAACGTTGTGGATTTGCTCTCCAACACGCGGTGGGCTGTACTCATAACGAATCGGCACGTTCTGTTGACGTGACAAACCTTACTATTGGCCGTGTTGGGTGGTGGTGGGCTTAATGACACATTTATATATTTACGTGATCTAACCAAAAAAGAGTCTATATTATGGATGATATTGGTCTCAAAAGCCTACATGTTAACAGAACAGGAATTTAAACGCTGCTGAAAGTGATATAATTACCGTGGAAATGCTGCAACCAAGCGTTTACACATCACTCTCAGTCAAACATTCCACCATCACCCACACAGGCCTGAGTGATTAACCGCAGCGCACACGCACGCACGCACACGCGCAAAATAAAATATATTTAAAAAAACTGGGATGAATTATTGTTCCTTGCATGTCTTTTTTTTACGTCACCAACCTCGCGCACGCAAGCGTCGTGCGCTCACGTGAAACCGCACTGGAACGAGTTGGCATTGTCAGACACGAGGATGCGCGTGTGTGTGTGTGGGGAGTGGCGGTGCAACGGTTAGCACGCTGCGCTACGAACCCGATAAAGCAGAGTTCGATTCCTGCTCACGGACAACACCGGTGACAATTGTTTGGATCGGTCTTGGGTGTGCCCCGAGATCGACTCAGCCTCAAATGAGTACCTCGTGCGGTGTGTAGTAAACATCGCCACTGGGGAGACAAAGGCGGCCGGGGGTGGTGCTGGCCACCCCACCCCGTCGTGTGCCACAGCGCCGGCCTTCGTAGGTGCTGCTCGCTGACGACACTTGCCCCCAACAGTCTGTGAACTGTGAAGGCTACCGGGAAGATCTTTGTCTTTGTTCGATGGACTAGGCCGGGCACATGTGAGCGTCAGTCTGCTCCGAGCAAGTGCAGGGTGCCCTAATCCCATCCATGCAGCAGCCCCTTAACGTCAACGCGGCGGCATAATCACCGTAATCTCCGTCGGTGCCAGCGTGCGCTCAATTGCTTGTTTTAAATTCACTACAATTAGGGGGTCGGGGTTTTTTGGGAGGTTTTTGTTGTTGTTGTTCTTGTTGTTGTTGTTATTGGGGCCGTTTGAAGGGTTTGAGAGAAATAAAAAAAAATTCCTATAATTATTTCGCTGTTTATTTATTTACCTCCCGATACCTCCAACCCGAATTGCTCGAAAACTTGCGAGAGAGAGGAACGTTCCGGTAAGACAAAGATTCAATATGCGGGAATTCCGTTGAACGAGGGGGTGGGGCGAGTTTGATCGTTAATTGGCTGAAGAGCTACGGGGTGCAAATTGGCATATGGCTCACGAACACACAGCACAGTAGGTAAGCGTGTTCAACAAATTATTCGGTGATCTTGCTGCTGCTGCGTTGGCAGCGGCGCACAAGCAACAAAGCAACTCAAGACGTTCATCAGTAACGCTGCAGCCTTCAAAAGGAATAAATAAAATACAACAGACGACGTTTCGTGAATTAGCCCTTTTTCATGGCACACGTGTGTGCAAACGTTTGGAGTCAGGTGTGCTCGATGGAGATTCCCGCGGGACGGCATCCGTGCTGGACGTGGGAAGCTCCGCTCAGATATTAGGAAGCCACCGGAGCCGTGCACTTTTAACTCGAGATTGAAAACTCATTTTTGTTTAGAACCGCTTTTTGTGTTCAGTTTGTCGTCCTTCCCCCGCACCTCCGTTCAGCGCATTGGCTACGTGCGGCGCAAAAGAAGCTCAACGTACGTGCATACTAAGTGTGGATCCTATTATTCGCGTTTTTTGCACAATAATAAAACACGTCATCGTATGGACAGCATCGGGCGCCACCGCTCCCAACGCGTTCTCCCCTCCGCCACATTCCCTGCCGCTGCCGCGCAAATCGACGAGCGGCGAGCTCCAAGATCCGTTCCGACGGCCTCCTCCCGATCCGCAGATTATGAAGTGATGATGATGATGATCACGGCGGCGACACACTCCCGCCACTGCCGACGCGGGTGACCGGCTCGACCATCTCCACGTGAAATTGTCGTTGCTCTGCGCCTACGTCAGCGGCCGTACCAAAGAAGAAGTCTCCCACCACGTGCTCTTAGCGCTTGCCCTGGTCGCCAGACTCGTGGGGACCACTCAAACAGCCGTCTCGTTAACTGCCCCCCCCCTTCCACCTCTTCCATCACCGAACGCGTCTTACCAGGCACAGCCCTCCCCTCTGCCTCACCGTACCTCCAAACGCTCATCCGCCAAAACATTCTCCTCCGGACTTCTGCGTTGCTTATCCTCTTTCGTCACGACAATTCCGATCGTCCGTCTCGGACAGCTGCTGCTCAAATACCACGCCGGGCCGTTTGGCAATTTGGCACGGACCAAAAATGTCTCCTTTCATTGGCGTGGACAGCCGCGAACAAACGTGGATGGGAGAACACTTCGCTGACACTTCTGGGGAGTCGACTCCGCTTCTCCCCGAGTTGCAATGAAACGCTTAAAATGCACATAACAGGAAGACTTTTCCGCTAGGCCCCCTCTTATCCGCACATTGTAGGAGAGTGCACAGCGGGGACGGGGTCACGCGCAGAGGGGGAAGCCGTTCGAGCGCGACGTGGGAGACCGCATCGCGGCTGGCAAAACTACGGCGACGCTCGACTGCGGCGTGGCGATAGACGTGGGGTGGACGCGCGGCTTCGAAGAGGGACGCGTGGAGTTGTGCCCGGCGAGTGGGGGTTACGGCCTTGGAACAACGGTGAACCGCGCAGGGTTTAACTTATGAAGGTTCGCTAATTGCTTTCTACGTCGGGTCTCTCACTCCGCCATCACCGCCTCTAATCTCGGTAGAGCGGCAAGCTCGCCGACTTGTGGGTCCAAGTCGCCAGCCAGGGTGAACGAAGTCCTCGCATCATCACCACCACCACCACAGACTCTGTCGTCAACGCACCGAACGCGGTTTACAGTACTCGTTTCAGGTCGAGTCATTGCAGCACAGGCCCCGGGTCGGCTTCGGATGCCCTTCTGGTTGGCGTTGCTCGTGGGCCCGAGACCAGGGATCGAACCCGTGCAGTCAGAGTTGCAGTGCAACTTTGTTGAGGCTGCAACACGACACGGTCGGCTCCCCCGTGTCGAAGACGCGCGAACACACAGGCTCACGCTCGCGTGTCTCTGGGGCCCTGACCGTCTGCCGCCTGCTAATCGCATCCAAAATCCCTGCTAAATGTTTCACGGTCAAGTTTGAAAAGGGTCCCTGCGTGTTTCAAATTGCTTTAGACTTCGCGTGCACTTTACGTGCATTCTCACCGAGGGCTGTAATTGCTGTAATTAAGCGACATAATTACTAAAACCCGTCACGTAATCATTTCTGGGTTTTTTTTTCTGGGATTACGCAGCGGAGTTAAGGTACAATGATTGATTGTTTACAACGGCAAAACAGGACGCTTGGTCGTCTTATGTTGAAGACGTGCACGCACACACACACACAGGGATCAAAGAATCCCACCGTTGATAGCCGGCGTACGCTGCTGCTGCTGCTGCAAGTGCCGTCCGCTGGCGAGCATCCACTGATGTTTAAACAGCAGACAGATGGGGCCAGCACCATGCACGCACAACTGCCTGCTTTCATCTCATTGTGGGCGACGGTGACCACCCCACACCATGTACTCGTACCAGGCTAAGTTCACCCCTACGCCAAGCTCAGATAACCAATTGCCACTCGTGCTGTGCACGAGAAGGGATCAAAGTGAGTGCAAGTTGCGAGCGTCTTGCCAGCACAATGCGCTAATCAACCACACAAAGTAGACAAAGAGCCTCCGTGTAGTGACACAGATGGCTTTGGTGAAGTTGATGTTGGTTAGCTCCTATATTGAGGCCGGTAAGGCGCATGAGGTTGTAGTGTGGTGAGCACCATGCCTGGCCGCCTTTGTTTCCCCAGTGCTAATGATTTAGCACCACACAAGGTATTGAGTCAGCCTAGAGAAGGCCTAAGACAAAATTCAATTATCCTTGCCACCGATGTTGATCCATGCGAGAACCGTAACACCGCCTCTCTCTACAAACCACAACACGTATATGCATACACACAGCAACAACAATAGCCGCCATTCGCCACTACATAGTCTCAAAGTGGCACACGCTATCACGTGAAGTGTGGAAGGCTCACTGGTGGGAGGTCACAGGATAGTCCCAGGTGTTACGGGTTAACTGGCCGAGATCACTAGCAGATGCAGCACCTGTGCCCCCCACTGTTCCACAAACGTCACGCACACACATTTGCCGTGTAGACATTTCTGGCTGTTGTGGCAAGTGCTGTTAGCGAGCGCCTGTGAAGGCCGGGACTACACCAGGTCAACCTAGGGGAGGCCCAGAATCTGTTCAAATGAACACTCCTGAAGTAAGCAGTGATCAGGACTCAAGCAATGAGGGAACGCCTGGTTTGTAGCGCAGTGAGATGAGCACTACTCCACTGCTAAACTCAACATGGGTCCACTCACTTGCACACAAAGACCTATCATACAGCCTTAACAGGCTGTTTTGGGCAAGTGCTGTTAGCGAGCACCTATGAAGGCCACCGCTGTACACGAGGGGGTGGGTGGCACCATGCCCGGCCGCCTTTGTCTCCCCAGTGGCGATGTTCACACAATACACCAGATACTCATTTGAGGCTGAGTCGACCTAGGTTCGTAGGGCAGCACGTTAACCGCGACACGACCGCTCCTCCAAACACACACACACACGCAGACAGCGTGCAATCGCACACACGCACACGCACGCACACACACGCACGCACACACACGCACGCACGCACGCGCCTCTCACCCTGCTCGCGCATGTAGAATGCCAGGAAGAGGTCGAGCTCCTTGACCGAGACGCCGATGTGGTGCGGCTGCACGCACAGCCCCGAGTGCTCGCACATCGGCGAGCGCACGAGCCGCTCGCCGTCCGTGCTCTCGAGCGGCACGCCGCGGAACAGGATCACCATGACGAGGTCGAGGCGCCACACCTTGTCGGCCTGGCGCAGGCAGTCGATGCGCCGGATCTTGCCCTTCTGGTCGGGGTTCGAGAGCACGCAGCAGGGCGGCTTCTTGCCGGTCACGGTGAGCACAAAGTCCTCGCGGCACTCGGGACGGATGTCCTTGCGCAGCTTGGCGAGCAGGCGGGAGGCCCACTTTTGCTTGACGTCGCCCTTCTCGGCGAGGAGCTCCTCCTTGGCGGCGCGTTCCTCCTCGCGCGACATGCGCTTCTCGTGCTTCTTGAAGTACTTGCGCTTGCGCGCCTGCAGGTTGAACCAGATGTAGGAGAAGGCGCGCACGTGCGGCAGCAGCGCCTCGATGAACGGGTGGAACTCGTCCTGCGGTGGCGCGGGAGAGGGGAGGAGAAGGGGGGGGGGGACAGGGATGGCGAGGTTAGGGTGATCGTCACGAGGGTCGGGGATGCGGCCGCGGTGGTGTAGTGCCGAGCACGCCGGACGACTTCGCGGCGATCGCCGGTTCGATCTGCCGGCGGCGGCTGTAAAGGTTTCTTGAATCGCCACGCATCGGTCATCCGAGCAGCATAAGCGGGCGACGCTGCAGTTAAGTCGATCGACACAGGTCCTGTGTAGTGGGGTAGAACAATGTGGGGAGTCGTAATTCTTCCGAGACACATGGCCAGTGTGGAAGGGTAGGCCAAATACCTTCCAGAGCAGCTCTCTAGAACTCTCTATATTGGAGGCCCTTCTGCCAACACACGAGCATGCGCCTGTAAACTGTATACTCTTTACCTTATAGCAGCCTATCACAACCCCAGACGGGTACTGCAAGATCCGTGATGGGTACTGCAAGATCCGACCATGTCCGTCCGGTGCTCGCCGAGCTGCATTTGCTTCCAGTTGCTGAACGAATAGATAAGGTCGCGCTAATTACACACAAAGTGCTTGCCACAAATGAAGCACCACAACACCTCGCTGATCTCATCAAGGAGCATAAAAATCATCATCATCATCACGCGAACTCCGGGCATCCTCGCAGCAGACATCGAACAAAGACGGTGGTCACCGCATCGCGAGCTGTCAGATGCGCTTGCTGCGGCCGTCTGGAACGCTCTTCCATCCGATATTAGGAAGCCACTGGGGCTGCGTGCTTTTAAAATCTAAATTCAAAACGAATTTCTTTAGAACTGCTTTTTGTGTTGAGTTTTTTTTTCCTTCCCCCGCATCTCCAATTAGCACGGTTGGCTACGTATGATGCGAAAGAAGTTCGACATACACACCTTTTTATGATTCGCATTTTCTGATCCACGTCACGGCCGGGAGCATGCACCGTTTGCAAATGTGGACGGATCGCAAAATAAATTTTGTCGATCTCAGGACCGAATTACAATAATCACTCGCGTGAGCGTACAATAGTGGGCGTGTAGAGCGCCGAGTTGCGATTGCATTCAGGCAGAGGGAGCAGTACTTTAATGCCCATCCTTTCCTCTAGACACACTACGTGCTGGGGGGGGGGGCATGTGACTTAAACTATGAAAGATTGTATTTTACCAGGCAGGTAAGGCCCACTGGGCTACACAATAGCTCCGTTTTGAGAAGCGACCCGGCATCAAATGATATTTCAACAAAGTGGCTTAGCATGTGAAAGTTTAACACGTAGGCTTTCGCGACCAATATTATTCATAATAAAGGTTTTTGGGTTAGATCGCGTTTATTTATAGCATGTGAAAATTTATAGCAGCCAAAATACCCTAAACGCGTCATGTTAATTATAAATGTGGAGGGAGAAAACAGGAGGACCCGGGGGAAAATCCGCGGGGCAGATATAACATCTCGTCACCGTGGTGACTTGCAGGTCAGAGTCACGTGGTGCGCTAGGTTGTCACGTGACCCGCAGATCAGTGTCGGGTGGTGCGCTAGGTTGTCACGTGACCCGCAGGTCAGTGTCGGGTGGTGCGCTAGGTTGTCACGTGACCCGCAGATCAGTGTTACGTGGTGCGCTAGGTTGTCACGTGACCCGTAGATCAGTGCCGCGTGGTGCCGCTAGGTTGTCACGTGACCCGCAGATCAGCGCCGCGTGGTGCGTTGGAAGGCGACAATGTGAGCGCAAATGATCGTGGATATTTGAATTCTAATCTACAGCCGTCGGTAATTCCAGAGCAACGCAAATGACGTGTCTAGCTGGTACGGCAAGGCCTCGACATCCTGGTGGGCTTCTGTTCTTGGAAGTCTGCGCGGAAGGAGGTACTGTGTGTTTATGTGGGAATAAGGGGGTTTGGTTCCCGTGTGTACGACTCAACATACGGGGAGAAAATGAAAATGTTTCCTCACGTTAGTCCTGTTATGTACACATAAATAACATCCACATGGTTATTTAAATTGTACAACAACACACATATATACTAAAACACAAATGATACAACAGAGCAGATCAACAGATTATACCGTAAATTAGGAAGTTTGATTTACCTTGGAGGAGGATGATGATGACGATGACGCTACTTTGGCGGTCATCGGAGCACTTGCCCGCGCCACACTTTCCCTACTTACCTTCTCGCGTTTATTTATAAATCTTTATACCTCTGTCTGTCGACTCGTAATTTTGGTCCAGCAGCGGACGCACGACCCGCCACGAGCAAGTCTATCCAACAAACTCTTCCTTTTGATCTGAAACTCATCGCTGCCCTCTTTTGACGCTTATAAACCCCACGACCAGAATTAATAATGAGTAAAAACCCA
Source organism: Petromyzon marinus (assembly GCF_048934315.1). Lineage (NCBI taxonomy): Eukaryota > Metazoa > Chordata > Hyperoartia > Petromyzontiformes > Petromyzontidae > Petromyzon > Petromyzon marinus. The sequence continues at coordinate 1,341,260 of NC_133710.1, read as the reverse complement.
CCGCACACGAGGCACAAAAAAAGCACAAAAAGGCGGTGGCACTTGAACAATAAAACCTTCTCTTTGGTTCTAATAGAACCAAAGAGTATGGATCCGAGCAGTCACGAAAGCTTTAAATCTAGAATAAAACCTTCATTGTGGATCGCACACCGTGGCCCACAATCCACTGCTGTGCTGTGCAAGTACAGTGGCCCTCCACCCCGATGCGCTGCTGCTACATCGTTTACAAATACACAATCGCCAAGTGAATTCAAATTTCGCGATAGATAAATCCACGAATGAAGAGGTTTTAAGGAAAAGCATGAATCTACGTTTGTTATAGATAGAATGGTAATTATAAGCAAAATTTGATCATGGTAATGTAAAGTATGTAAAACGGTACAAAAGTCACAACGTGGTCCGTGGTCCTTTGTTATTGAGTGGCACAGGAGGATGTTGTATCCGTGGGCCTAGTCATGACTCGTCAAAAACTTGTTAGGTGCACATATACATTCGCTAACTTTTCATTGTACATAGAATATAACGTTGTTTCACAATAACTGTGTGGATGGCCATCGGGGCATAGTTAATCTCGCATTGCAGGGCCTGAGTCGGGCCTAGTTGGTCTTAGCGTGGGGCCTAGCTGGACATGCATGTGCTCGGGCCTAGTCGGTCCCACGCGTTGGGGAGCCTTAGCGTGGGGCCTAGCTGGGCATGCATGTGCTCGGGCCTAGTCGGTCCCACGCATGGGGGAGCCTTAGCGTGGGGCCTAGCTGGACATGCATGTGCTCGGGCCTAGTCGGTCCCACGCATGGGGGAGCCTTAGCGTGGGGCCTAGTTGGTCGCGCACGTGGCGGAGCCTAAGTTGGGCCTAGTGATGCACTGCATCTGAATAAAATCAACGCGTCCCTGAGGCTCTTTCATCATTTTTTTGCATTCGATTTATTTATTTATTCGGCTCGAGTTTGTTTTCAAGAATACTGCTGTGACATTTCAATGGACAGCTTGTTGACCAGATTTCACGACGGTATGCCTTAATTGTGCGTTACGCACGCAGTGCTTTGCGGCAGGACATGAAAAACAATACTTTTCTAGAAGAAACGGAATCTCCTTGCATGAATAAAGTAGCTTTCCTCGTATAAACAAAAACATGCTTGGGCACTAGCAGGTTAAATCCGAGTTCATTTTTAGTCACGCAGCTTTGTGGTGGTTCTGCAGAACCCGTTGAGATCCACCAACATGGATCGCGTCGCTTGGTGGACTGACGGCCCACTGTTCTAAACAGGTCCCTGCAGGGTGGGCTGGTAGGACAAGTCTCTGCGCTGTCTATTGCTGATTTTACACCCAACAGCACGAGATTTCACTTCGTTAAAGTATTGAAAGGGGACGGACGGACACATTAATCTATTGCAGGCTGGTACACTCAGTTTACAACTTCGTTCCTACCAGTAACAGATCCGATAGCACCGCGGTGCTCTTCACGATGACGTTCGGCTTCCCAAAGAGGCGGTGATGTGGCCCAGCGGTCGCGTGTTTTTTGTCGCTTGCTGCAGAGGCTCACGGTTTGAATCCGGCGGTGGCCGCCCCGAATAAATCCTGCCGGTATGTTTCACCGTTAAAAAGGCTACGTTACGGCGTGAAAGAAGTTCAACGTGCACAATTTAAAAAAAATATATGCGCAGCCTGATATACAGTGGACGTTCCAAGGTCCCGTTAAGTCATTCTGCAATAGTAGACCATCACTGGCCACATTTGTCCAATTTGGAAGATGTAAATGTCCTGCAAATGACTCGACTGGAAGACGGACAGTGATATCAGTGGCCCCTGACCATGGAAACTTGGCAGGTCCCTGCTGAAAAGTCATCGTCAGTCTCGGTGACACTTAAGTGGGATAAACAAGCATTGTTGTAACAATAATTAGGTCTATATAATGTACCATGTTTTTGCTGTAATTTAAATGTCTCGCCAAAGTGCATCACGATTGATTTCAGTTAGTCAAATAGTTCTACGTAAAACTGTACTTTCGTTTTTCTCATCTTCACCAAAACCTCGTCAATCCAATGAACTGCACATTTGAAAAAAAAAAATCTGAGATTCCAAAATACTTTTCCATTCACGTTTCCACCTTTTATTGTCAAAGACTTTACTTCAAAATTCTTTATTAATGTTCCTGATTTATGACTCACACGGTGGAGGAAAGAGACATGTTAATGTCGAATGAAGCCAAAGGACCCTTTCCAAATGAGCTACAGTATTGGCATTCCACATCGGTAAAGATGTTTAGGGACACAGCTGGATGTTTCCTCGAGTCCGAGCCAATTTTGCAAACGGATTGAAACCTGCGTTGTTGCACGCAGCCAACTCTGTGTTTGGTAAGCGTGTATTTGTGATGGACTTAGACTCATCGGAGTGCAGCGATAACAAACGTTCAGGCTTGCCGAGATATTAAATATCGGCCTAGAACGCACCGCATCGTCGATGCTGATGACTGGACCCCCATCATTGGAGTATCACAGCACAAGAGGAGGATGTTACACCCCTACAGGTAGCTACTACCCAGCAGACCGCAATGATGCTGATGACTGGACCCCCATCATTGGAGTATCACAGCACAGCACAAGAGGAGGATGTTACACCCCTACAGGTAGCTACTACCCAGCAGACCATAATGATGCTGATGACTGGACCCCCATCATTGGAGTATCACAGCACAGCAGAAGAGGAGGAGGATGTTACACCCCTACAGGTAGCTACTACCCAGCAGACCGCAATGATGCTGATGACTGGACCCCCATCATTGGAGTATCACAGCACAGCACAAGAGGAGGAGGATGTTACACCCCTACACGTAGCTACTACCCAGCAGACCATAATGATGCTGATGACTGGACCCCCATCATTGGAGTATCACAGCACAAGAGGAGGAGGATGTTACACCCCTACATGTAGCTACTACCCAGCAGACCGCAATGATGCTGATGACTGGACCCCCATCATTGGAGTATCACAGCACAAGAGGAGGATGTTACACCCCTACACGTAGCTACTACCCAGCAGACCGCAATGATGCTGATGGCGCCATTTTGTAGACATTTTTTTTGTTTTTGCAAAACTGATCGTAATAAAAAAATTGCCAATTCCATGCAGTTCGGTGCCCGGGGCAATCGTGGGAATGTTACGGACGGTTCCGTGCAACTCTCGCCCATCGATCAAAAGTTTGGACAAAAAAAAGTTACTTTCATCATTTCCTCGCATTGTGGCAGGCTACGGCGGTGTACAGCGTCTTAAGGCTCCCGTCGCAACGCCGTTTTCGTAAGAGTGGCCTTTGTTTGGTTGCGCGACCTTCAGGCATTTCCATAAACACGTAACAACTTGCATTTCATAACGCCTCTACGCCCTGGAGCACACGCAGATGCGACACAGATATGCAACACGCACGCACGCGCACAAAGCACTGCACAAAACCATGCGAGCTTACAGTATGCGTAATGAATACTGTGTAATGTGTACGCTAATGGCCGGGATATACTGTACTCTAGCTCGGCTCACAAAGTTCACAGTCACGAGATTGTGAATTCATATTCCGGCCAGGGTTGATTCACCTGATCATCACCATCATCATCATCGTCGTGATCCCCAATCCCCCCCCTCCCTCCCCAGAAGGGATTTAGCAAGCGCCGATGCACAGCGAGTTGATGGGCAGTCCGACGCCTGATGTCGTCCTATGAATATACGGGTTTCGCCATAGGAACGTGTAATTTCCGAACTTTTGTCTCAGAACCACCACGTGGGACACGACCCGAGACTCGTCGCGAGCTTACAACCGCGTCGTTCAGACGTTACCTTTTTTTTACTCTACTGCAGTATTACTTTTAACATTCGACGCCAGTTCACAGTGCGGCCGCTTTTCTGCAAGGGTTTGTTAAGCGGGGTCTTGAACGGAACTTTACCAGCACACAGTCGGGGTTTGATCTGGTGCCGTCCAGAGGTTTCAAACACACCGATTTTTTTTTCTGTTCCCCAAAAACTCACGGGCGACCGTCAGTTCCTGCAATTTATACCAGGAAACATAATTTAATTCTTATCGCGGGCCCCATGGTATGCAAAAGTTGCTGTCTAAAACTCCTATTCACCCTACCTCTCTCTCTCTGTGCTGTGAAGAGCCATTGCCCTAATTATTGCCTGGTCTATGCTTATTCTTTTTATGGCCGCAGTGTCATTGATAAATGTGCAGAGTGCTTTTTTGTTACTTGTGCCTTTTGCACAACTGCCAAGGCAGTTAGCAGCGAATAAATATGCTTCAGCTCTGCAATACATTCTCAGCCAGTATTTTGAATTTTGGGGGGGAAAAAAATACAGCATTTTTTTGTTCCAACTCTCCCCTGCTTGTATTTGTCGGTCAAACCATATTTTCGTCAACGCTTACATTTTCACATATTACAGCATATACCCCCCCCCCACCCCCCCACAATGCACTATTGGCACAATGCCACACCGCCAAACTATTTTCAACAAAACCATGTCCAGGAACTCCTACGGAAAGCAGAGCCCACGTTGCACATTACATAATGGCTCGGTGACGTGCCATCGCAAATCCCTGAGCTGCCACCCTCCCGAACGACGATGTGCGGCTACACGCGGGATTTCGCGACGTACCACGAGACCCCGCGGGAAGATATTTCGATCCGCGCCCGTCTGCCGTTGTTTTTGTTGTTGTTGACAAAATGTATTCTGGCTGAGCTGGACATTAACGAAAGCGTTAATCATCGATGGCCAGACAGGAATTTCAAATACAGGAGAACCCAAATCCGCGGCGCTATTACCTACAACTATTGTCCGTGACAGCCGTATGGTCTGCGAAAACTCCTATTATCCACGTGCATATGTCTTGCTATCATCCGCAGTTGTCCGCAATTGTATCCACAATGCACAGCAAAAAGCGGTTTCCTAATACTCACAATTATCCGCAATTGTATCCACAATGCACAGCAAAGCGGTTTCCTAATACTCACAATTTTTCCGTGGATAACAAATTCATCCCATTATCCGGGGAATTATCCACATATTTTTATCCCACGGTTAGGAGTAAAATTGCAGATAGCCCTGTGGATAATAAGATCCACGGTATTCGTCCCACATATCGTAAAGACCAGGGGTTCTTCTGTACAACAAACTGATGAAAGGTAAACACAAACTTATTGGACAAAGTCAAGGAATGAAGACTGCTGTCAATTCGAACACGCTACAAGAATGAGCTCGGACGGGATCCCGTACCTGGCGATGCTGCACTTGGGAAGAGGATAAAATAGGAATATGGGAAGGATAAAAAAAATCTGGTGGGACATGCAGGGGTAAAATATCTTTGAAGATAAAGCATTGAGATTGAACAAAGCGGTGATACTGGCTTCAACAAAAAAGAACCACAGCGAAAATTCATTCAGCCCAATCGTAGCTAATGAGCCGTCAGAAGCGGCAGATGATGACTGATGGCCAAGCTGGGACTTATCAAAGTAACATGTTTTAGAACTCACGTCCAGTCAAAAGTGCATCCCTATGCAGCACCTCCCGATCAGCTAAGGTTGGCGACGTACGGCGCGAAAGAAGTTCAACGTACATACGTGCAATGAGTGCTGGGAGATGCTTTTCTCCTTTGATTACCCAAAGGAACAGTGGTGGAGACTCCACATCCCTTTGCCAGGACATAAGTCTCTCCACGTGACAACCGCTATTGATGTCCTTGCACAGAACGGTGCAGCCTCACCAGATGGTGATCATTTTACAGACTCCACAGGGATAACGGCGGTGGTGGTTATGATGATGATCGTGGCGGAAAGTTGAACCCGTCGCACCATCTCATGATTTAGAGGCCTGCTGCTCCACCAATCTGAGCTCTACAGCCCAGGATAGACAAATACACACCGCTGCACAACGCCCATCGCTAGTTTATGTGAATTCTGTAGAGTACTGTACACGAAAGCACAACACACACGCTACGCAACAGGAGGGTCACTCTTTATCAGCTCAGCAGACTGGAACGTAGTGCAACACTGCAGTAATATTATAATGCTCTTATTTACACCAAGAAAGCCTCACTAAGTCGCCAAGACTTTTTCAGAAGAGTCCTAAATTTGGATATTTGGTATATTGAATGAACGAGCGTTTGGTTTTGCTTCGGAGGAAACTGGAGAACCCGGAGGAAATGGTGGCGTACGAGTGAGGTGCGCTTGACGTGCCGCACGGATAGATTCAGGAATCCGTTGATGTTTTTGCTCTTTTGCTGGCCGCATAACAGCTCGAACCGAGGGCCACCTGGTTGGTGTTCCTGTGCGGTCTCGCATTCCAAGCGAGTTAAGCAGGCTCAAAATTATGCTTAGCTTCAGATGCGCTTGGGGCGATTCGGTTTTACAGTAAGTCACGGTAGTCGTGTGGTATCGTTTAAAATACAAGGACCGAACCGATAACCAAATTATTTGGTTCATGCTGCGGTGGCAGTGGTGAGTTTAACACGTAGGAGGCTTTTGCGACCAATATTAATCCATAATAGTTTTTTTAGGTTAGAATCGCGTCACTATAAATGTGTCGTTAAACCCGCCACCACCCGACACAGCCAATTAGTGAGGGTTGTCACGTACACAGAACGTGGCCAATTCGTTACTAGTACAGCACACCTGGCTGTGTCGGGTGGTGGAGGGTTTAACGACGACACATTTACAGTGACGCAATCTAACCCCCAAAAAAACTTGTGGTAGTGGTGCACAAGCACAATTAATAAATAACCCCAGCACATTAATCAATAACACTGTGGCATTTTCATAAAAGCAATTGAGAGGTGCAGTTTCATGTAGCGGTCCTTTTTCATAGCACAGCGATCGCCGCACACAATGATTGAATACATGAGTAAATCTTGACTTGAAGCTTTCGTGACTGCAGGAATTCATATTCTTTGGGTCTTTTCGGTAAAGACACGTGGACAGGAAAAAATTACAAGAAAATATCGACGTTTCGATCGCAACACAAGCGGTCGTCTTCATGAAAAAGCCTTTTTGTTATTTTTTCTGTCGACGTGGCTTTACCGAAAAGACCCAAAGAATATGAATTTATGAGTGTCTGTGATTACAATGGTCCTTATTCCTAGCGTATGGCCATTGTGTCGCCTTCTTCACGTGCTATGAAGAAGGGCAATTGCCCGAAACGTTGCCTTTCACCTACATTTTCTTTTGTTCCCCTTTAAGGTCACAGCGTTATTGATGAAAGCGTCGAGTTATTTTCTTTTGCTGATGATCAGTTACTACTTCAGCCCAGCGGTGTGTTGGAGAGTAAATCCACAACATGTACAATTTGATTACAACGTTTCGCTGCTAATTACATCCAGCATCATCGGGCGATTTGCCAGAACACACCGGTGGGCTGAAGTAGTAACTAATTGGCGTTTTGTTTACGTGACAAATCCCTTACTAATTGGCTGTGTCGGGTGGTGGAGGATTACGACACATTTATACTTAAGCGATCAAACCCAAAAAACCTTTACTATGAATATTGGTGGCGAAAGCCTACGTGTTCAACTGACCCATCTTACGTCTAGCACGTGAGCTGTAGCGTCGACTCGCAACGCACCGCACACACGACTCGCTCGCTCCCGAAAAGGAGAGAGAGAGAGACCGGACTCAGAGACGCGTGGAATCATAGGCAAACGGAAAAGATTAATTTTTCCACTCATCTCAAGAGCCTCGGCACCACACTCGACCAGAATGTGTTGTTTAATCACCGCGTGCACAACATAGTCAGGACCTGCAATTTTCATGTCAGGGCTCAGCAACACATTCGACCACGAGTGAGTCGAGACATAAACAACACCGTGGCGTGTAGCACTATATCGACAATGCTCGATTATTGCAACTCGCTACTCTACGGGATGTCTGGAAAAAACATTTCCAAAGCTGCAGCGTGCACAAAATTCTTTGGCACGCACCGTGACGGTTCCTGCGAGATCCGAATGTGTCCGTCCAGTGCTCGCTCAGCTGCATTGGATTTCGGTTTCCGAACGAATACATTGTGGGGTTGCACTCATTACACGCAAAGTGCTTTCCACAAATGAACCACAATAACTTGCTGATCTCGTCAAAGAAGGAGCATAAACACCATGCGATCTCCGGTCATCCTCGCAGTGTCTTTTAGCTAACCATGAAACAAGACGGTCACCGCATCGCGTGGCGCTTTCAGATGCGCTTCTGCGGCCGTCTGGAACGCTCTTCCTTTCGACATTAAGAAGTCACTGGAGCTATGCACTTTTAAATGATCTAGATTGATAACTCATTTCTTTAGAACTGCTTTTTGTGTTTAGTTTGTTGTCCTTCCCCCGCACCTCCAATTAGCACGGTTGGCTACGTACGGTGCGAAAGAAGTTCAACACACATGCATTGGCAGGCAGGCTGCGAGCCGGTACCGAATTCTCCCCCCAAGCTCTGCGATCCTCTACATAAGAAGACATCGGCCAACTGATGAGTGCTTTGCGTGTGGTAGGAAACCGGAGCACCCGGAGAAACGCCACGCGGGCAAGGGGACACCACTCTACCCCACACAGACGACACAGGTGGAGTCCACATCTTGCTGGACCGGCGACTCCCGGCAAGCCGCAGGGGGTAGGTGACACCTCAATGCCAGCGGCAAGGGACATTCACAACGTTCGTGTGATCCACCAACCCTGGCCCCCACACATCTATTACAGGCATGCCCCAACAGGGGATACACATTCCCGTGATATTCCTCCTCTCTTAGAGTTACATATCCGTTGCTGGGCATGTGCTTGTCACCCTAACCCATATTCCAGCCACAATGGACCCTGCTCAAGCACACGTATGTCACGACCAGTAAACGTAACATCTCCCATTTCCACTCGTTCCCCAATCCGCGTGATGAGTGTAATTCTGAGCGAGCTTCCCTTCATCCCAGCAGACGAGCAACGTTGACCCAACGTTTCTCGTCTGCTGGGATCGTTCTCTGTGCACTTCTAGGCTTTTTTTGTTCCATTTTTTTTATTCATCAAGTGTCCATATATTTTATGAGACCACGGTCATAGATGGTGGCATGCACTAAATTACAACGTTTTCTTTGTGCAGCGTGCTGTTTTTCAATAAGCTATGACTATACTATGAGAGAAGATAATACAGCAGCAGGGACACTCGCTAAATTGGGTTCGATTCCCATTCAGGGTGAGCGAAACTTTTGAGATACTGCATGCGCTAGACACTCCTCGAAGGTAAAATGGTCGCATAGTACATTTTTATGCTGGTGGGGTAAAGAGTGGGTAACCTTCGAACCTTACAATCTGTTCCACAGAAATTATGCCCTGTCAGTATTTAATACCCAACCACATTGGACTACTCACCCACGGCAAACATAGCTGATCACACAGCCAAATTGAACGTGGCATGAACTGCAAAGTAGTAAACAGCATGAGCATAACGCCACGGACATAAAGCGGTCTTTAACAAACAAAAAACATCATCTGCGGCACATATCTGGCCCGCATTTCCCCACGCAGCTTGCAAGTACGGATTTTTACAATTCCAGTTTAGATTTATACGACATCAGCAACGTGCAAAAAAGTAAAAACTTAACGCATTTGTCAATAACAGTGCGCGGCGTAAAAAACTAAAAAACTTTACAACTGGCGACATGACGGGCAATGTCCCCTCTGCAAAGCGCGTGGTGAAAAAGAGGCATTCGTGAATGTCTTGGCTATGAAGAAGAGCCATTGCCTGAAACGTTGGCTGTCACCTAAGTGTTGTTCTACTTTTGGTTCTTTCGGTAAAGTCACGTAGAAGGGAAATAATAAAGTAAAAAAGTAAACAGTTTTATTTTTTTATTTTTATTATTTTATTATAATTTCCCTTCTACGTGACTTTACCGAAAGAACCAAGAAGATGAATCCCTTCAGTCACGAAAGCTTTAAATCGAAATTTAATTGTTGTTGTTAACTGTGCTTATGCACCACCGCAAGCATAGCAGCAGCAGCAGCGCCGGACAATACGTACAATAGTAGTGTTGTCGTACGACAACTGGTAATCCAGTAACCGTTCTCAGAATCGATTACCGGTTCAAAGATAGAGTTCATGAGCCGGAAATCATCTCCGTCGGGAATGCACCGATTTGCACGCGCAACCGTACAAACGATACGGCGGCCCCTCCGATTAGCGCACGGTTAGCTACGTACGGTGCGAAAGAAGTTCCACGTACAGCACACAATCGTGATGATAATTCTGCACCTCCGATTAGCGCGGTTAGCCGCGTACGGTGCTAAAGAAGTTCAACGTACGCACGTACACGTCGTCACCGCGTGGTACACTTGTCCCCGTGTCTCAGTTTCACGGTGAAAGGCTCAGCCCTGCAATCGTTCGCTTGCTCGCATCACTGCTGGCGGAAGAGCCTCCACTCGTGGGAATTATAATAGGGGGTCTTTGGTCTACTCTTCCACGCTGCCTGGACGTCTCGGTGGAAGGTGGCGTGTACGTATAGATGCATGTCAAACTCCTTTCGTACGTAACCAACCAGAAGCTTCCTCCTTCACTCTGCTGTTCGGATATGGAACTGCCTCCCTGAACACATTGTCGGCGAGATCACCGATTCTCGTCTTCAGGCCTTCAAGTGCCGAGCCCGCACGAGGAGCGTCTCTTAGCCTCACCACACGCCTTGTAGGAACTGAGTCTTTAACTCTAGTGGACCAATGGCTATGCCGATCAGATGTACTGACGTCTGATATGGCCGTTGTTCACAATTGCACCCAAATAAAACGAAAACCCGTGCTAATCGGGAGGTGCGGGATGCCCGCCGCACTTAACTCCTCCGCACACGACCTGCCGATCGACTGACCGCCGTGCACCCAATTACACAGCTGGGTGGGCGGGAGGCCGTGTGGGAGCTTTAAAAGAAAACAACCTTGCACCATCGTCTCGGCCGTCGTTCCCGGGGGAGATGGGATCGAACCGGCGACCCTTGGGTTGCAGCAGGGCCAGTACGCCAATCGTTAACCCCACTGCAGAGGCTCCCTTCACTTGTCGGTTTCAAATGTTCGCTTGCTGCGTTTATCGCCCTGGACGTGTGTAACGTGTGCGGGAATCCGGTAACCGGGTTTTTCCATCGGTTACCGGCGATGCAAAAAAAACCCCGATTTGAGCAACCCCAATTTGCGGAGCGCGTAAACCGCCGCCGCCGCTGTGTCGATCCACTTAAGTGTCGTCACGAAGACCGTGCAAGCGAAGTCAGTGCACAGCAGAGACACCTTGGACCGCCAATGCGTAGCCAATCCGGCACAGCCGACACACGCAGACGAGCCTAACGTAGAACACACATCACACAGACAGACACATAGCGTGAACATAGCCAGCGCGTATCACGTGTCCAAAACAGCACACGGTTTGGCCACAAACACAGCTGACGGTGTGTATCGAGCAATGAACCTCGTGTACAGCCGGCCACACACAGGACAGCTAACGGCGTGCAACACATAGCCAGCGCGTAGCATATGGGTAACGCGCATCGCACACAGCACGACACAAAGTAACGTGCAGTAAATAGTCTACAGCATATAGTCAAGCCATCGAGCATTGCCAATACATATCACTTGCATAGCATATATTACACAATAAGTACCTTGTTTGCACATTCTACTTCATAGCACATAAGTAGCACACTAGCAGTAAAAGGGTACTATGCTAACCAATGCACTTTATGTAAAGGAATTACATGTACACAGCCAATGCATATAACATAGCTTATAACACACAGCACGTGCCATGCCTATGCAGCGTACAATGCACACAGCCTGTGCGGAAACCTTAACTCGACATAACAAACACAACACACACGGCAAGCGCGGGTAGTCCGTGATGCTTCGCAGGCAAGTAGCGCACACCACACATTACATAAACATAGATACATCTACATAAATCTATAATCAATCACGATCAATCCACTGCTGGACGAGGACGCTCGAGGCCGTTGTCATCTCTCGCAATCCTGCGATGTTAACAAATCCAACCGGCGCACGCCACCTGATTTCGTCGCTCCATCTCCCCGACGGACGTTATTTCTCTGTCTCCTCTACGCCGTACCCTGCCACTCACTCCATCGCTACTTTTGCCCACCGGTCGGGGTCTCATCGAGCGACGTGTCCTGCCCAAGCCCCCTCGCTCGCTCACTTATTCTTCACAGTCAATACGGTGTTACGCAGCGTTGCACCCGAGTAACGTTCTCAAACCCACGCGTTCCTCTTCATCTCAGCGAAATTCTCAAGCGTGCATCTCTACACGCAGTACTTGTACGGCACTTGTCTATGCGTACGTTTGTTCGGCTGCTGTTCCATCTTCCTTGTTATCCATCTCAGTATTTCTGAACAGTTGTCCCATAGTTGGTGGACCGCATTGATTTAAACTCGTTATTCTTTAGACACAAAGCTGCGTTGCTTTTCAAGATCAAGTTCAGGTATTCCATCAGGAACTCTGTCTGCCTCTTTACCCAGTAAACACATGCCGATATTGGGCCACATCGCTGGTTGGAACCATTGGAACAACGTTGGCCCAACGTTCCATGTTCAAGAGGTATTCTATCACATTGATCCCAGTCTGCATTTAATAACACTCACACAGAAACCCATCAACTCAAAGAGACCCATCAACTCACACAGAGATCCGTACACTCGTACATAAACACATCAACTCACACAGAGGCCCATACACTCGTACATAAACCCATCAAATCACACAGAGACCCATACACTCGTACATAAACCCATCAACTCACACAGAGACCCGTACACTCGTACATGAACCCATACACTCAGAGGCCCATACACTCACACAGAGACTCATATACACTGGGACGGACACCCATATGCATATAAATTGTTGTGTTTTCAATTTCTCCCTCCGACAGATAATGACACTTCAATTGTTTAGCAACTGTTGGAAATGTCCTTTATTTTTTTAATAAAGTTTTTGTGGTGGTATAGGGTTCATATAAACATCGCTATAGATACGTACAGTGTATCTGTAGACTCTAAGATTACATGCAGGAAGCAAGAGCGTGCAGATTAAAAGGGGAAGTCGGTGAAGCCACGTGGCACGCTTTTGCCAAACTTATTCGCACAGCGGCATTAAGAAAACATTTTCCCCAAAACTGGATGGGCGAAATAAATGCACGGCAACGTGCGAATGCAGAAGACCTCCAATCACCCCAGATTTGACTTGTGACAATCCCTACGGTGTACCGGTGATGAACCAGCTGGAAACGGTTCGACAGCTACTCCTGTAACCTCATAAAAAGTCGGGCTCGGGATAAATCATGGGGGGGGGGGGGGGACAAAAGCCAAAGAGGTCACATACAGCAAGTTGGCGAAGCAAGCGTAGTTTGCCTGTCGGCGGGACGCTCTGCAACAGCGGAGAGAGCGATGTGTTCATGATGAAAATGTACGCGATCTAACCCATGGATGATATTGGTCGCGAAAGCCTACGTGTTCAACAGAGTGGTGTGTGTGTGTGTACCTGAGCAAGCGAATTGAAGGCTGTCCGGCAGCGATAATAGAAAATAAATGGGTGGACTCGGGCAGGTTGGGCCTCTTGATTTGAAGCTTTCATGACTGCAGGAATCCATACTCATTGGTTCTTTCGGTAAAGTCACGTAGGTAATTTTATTTTATACCTACGTGACTTTACCGGAAGAAACAAAGAGCATAGGTTGGGACTCGGCAAACATGCAAACGTTTCATATTCTTGGTTCTTTCGGTAAAGTCACGTAGAAGGGAAACAAAATTATAAAAATATAAAACAATAAAATTCTCACTATCTGCATATGAATCCCTGCAGTCACGAAAGCTTTAAATTAAAAAAAATGCAAATTTTTGCCCAGCGTTGGCATGCGGTTTGCTAAAACCGTTGTATCGACGTTCGCCTAATGTTCTCACGTGGTAGGAACGTTGGACCAACGTTGGCACGACGTTCAATGTTTACCGGGGAGTGCTTTGGAAAAGTTCAACTTGATTGTGAAAAGTAGCAAACTAATGTTCACAAAGAAGAAGTTGTATTTTGAGCCCATTCCGCTACTACTACCTGCTATGGAATGTTTCAGAAACATGGGACATCTACAAAAATATAACAATAAAACTGAACAGTTTTTCTATTTGCCAGGTAAGGCCGCACTGAGCTGTATAGCTCTTTTTCAGAAGTGACCTGGCCCCAAATGATAGCTCAACGAAGTGGCTTATCATAGCAGCCAGACACTCTAAACGCGTGATGTTGATTCTAAATCTGGAGGGAAAAACCGGAGGACACGTAGCAAAATCCAAGCGATCAGGGGGAGAAAGACACGCAAACTCCAAATATACAGCAGCAGGCGTCAGGGTCGGGCTTGAAGCCATGACCTCCTGTATACTTGGTGATGTAGTTAACATCTAAAATAAATAAAAAGTGCACAAAGAAGCATGGGGATAGGTTGATGGTTGGAGATACATTGAGAGATAGGCAGACGGAGCACGTGTATTGGAAGAACATACGCAAGTTTGCCGCATATTTCAAATGGTTAAGAAAGATGCAGGCTTGGAGGAGGAGGGAACCACCCAGGGGGAGATGGAGCAATGAAATCGGCTCGTGTTGCAGGTAGAAGGTGGATTATTATTACATCGCAGGATAGTGAAAGGTGGCAGTGGCTTCGGGAGGCCTTGATCCAGCAGTGGATGGACCATGGCTGACGATGACGATGATACTTGTAAAGGTATCGTTGTAGGCAACTGCTATGAATGCATAGCATGCTGAACTGTATGTGGACATTCTGTGGATATATTCTGCTCCTCTTTCATAATCTGTATAGCCAGCATGTTGAACTTCACAGCACGCAGCAGCGTAACAACTTTACAACACATAGCAGCACACAGTTAACACTACACATAGCAGCACACAGTTAATACTACACATAGCAGCACACAGTTAACACTACACATAGCAGCACACAGTTAACACTACACATAGCAGCACACAGTTAACACTACACATAGCAGCACACACAGTTAATACTACACATAGCAGCACACACAGTTAATACTACACATAGCAGCACACACAGTTAACACTACACATAGCAGCACACAGTTAACACTACACATAGCAGCACACAGTTAACACTACACATAGCAGCACACAGTTAACACTACACATAGCAGCACACAGTTAACACTACACATAGCAGCACACAGTTAACACTACACATAGCAGCACACAGTTAACACTACACATAGCAGCACACAGTTAACACTACACATAGCAGCACACAGTTAACACTACACATAGCAGCACACAGTTAACACTACACATAGCAGCACACAGTTAACACTACACATAGCAGCACACAGTTAACACTACACATAGCAGCACACAGTTAACACTACACATAGCAGCACACACAGTTAATACTACACATAGCAGCACACACAGTTAATACTACACATAGCAGCACACACAGTTAATACTACACATAGCAGCACACACAGTTAATACTACACATAGCAGCACACAGTTAACACTACACATAGCAGCACACAGTTAACACTACACATAGCAGCAGCACACAGTTAATACTACACATAGCAGCACACACACAGTTAATACTACACATAGCAGCACACACAGTTAATACTAGACATAGCAGCGCACAATTAATACTACACATAGCACAATTAATACTACACATAGCACAATTAATACTACACATAGCAGCACACAATTTACACTACACATAGCAGAACACAGTTAACACTACACATAGCAGCACACAGTTAACGCTATACATAGCAAGCACACAGTTAACTTGACACATAGCAGCACAAAGTTAATACTACAAATAGCAGCACACACAGTTTACACTACACATAGCACACAGTTAACACTACACACAGCAGCACACACAGTTAATGCTACACATAGCAGCACACAGTTAATACTACACATAGCAGCACATAGTTTACACTACACATAGCAGCACACAGTTAATACTACACATAGCAGCACACAGTTTACACTACACATAGCAGCACACAGTTAATACTACACATAGCAGCACATAGTTAACACTACACATAGCAGCACGCACAGTTAACACTACACATAGCAGCACACACAGTTAACACTGCACATAGCAGCACACAGTTAATACTACACATAGCAGCACACAGTTAACACTACACTTAGCAGCACACACAATTAACACTACACATAGCACACACAATTAATATTACACATAGCAGCACACACAGTTAATACTACACATAGCAGCACAAACAGTTAATACTATACATAGCAGCATACACAATTAACACTACACATAGCAGCACACACAGTTAATACTACACATAGCAGCACACACACAGTTAACACTACACATAGCAGCACACACAGTTAATACTACACATAGCAGCACACAGTTTACACTACACATAGCAGCACACAAACAGTTAACACTACACATAGCAGCGCACACACAGTTAACACTACACATAGCAGCACACAGTTAACGCTACACATAGCACACAGTTTACACTACACATAGCAGCACACACAGTTAATACTACACATAGCAGCACACAGTTAACACTACACACAGCAGCACACACAGTTTACACTGCACATAGCAGCACACAGTTAATACTACACATAGTAGCACACACACAGTTAACACTACACTTAGCAGCACACACACAGTTAACACTACACTTAGCAGCACACACAGTTAATACTACACATAGCAGCACACAGTTACTACTACACATAGCACACAGTTTACACTACACATAACAGCACAGTTTACACTACACACAGCAGCACACACAGTTAATGCTACACATAGCAGCACACAGTTACTACTACACATAGCACACAGTTTACACTACACATAGCAGCACACACAGTTAATACTACACATAGCAGCACACACAGTTAATACTACACATAGCAGCACACACAGTTAAAACTACACATAGCAGCAAACACAGTTAATACTACACATAGCAGCACACAGTTAACACTACACATAGCAGCACACAGTTATCACTACACATATCAGCACACACAGTTAACACTACACATAGCAGCACACACAGTTAACACTACACATAGCAGCACACACAGTTTACACTACACACAGCAGCACACACAGTTAACACTACACATAGCAGCACACAGTTAACACTATACATAGCAGCACACAGTTAACGCTGCACATAGCAGCACACACAGTTAACGCTACACATAGCAGCACACATTTAACACTACACATAGCACACACAGTTAACACTACACATAGCAGCACACAGTTAACACTACACATAGCAGCACACACAGTTTACACTACACATAGCAGCACACACAGTTAACACTACACATAGCAGCACACAGTTAACACTATACATAGCAGCACACACAGTTAACGCTACACATAGCAACACAGTTAACACTACACATAGCAGCACACAGTTAACACTATACATAGCAGCACACACAGTTTACACTACACATAGCAGCACACACAGTTAACACTACACATAGCAGCACACAGTTAACACTATACATAGCAGCACACACAGTTAACGCTACACATAGCAGCACACACAGTTAACGCTACACATAGCAACACAGTTTACACTACACATAGCAGCACACACAGTTAATACTACACATAGCAGCACACACAGTTAACACTACACATAGCAGCACACAGTTAACACTACACAGCAGCACACACACAGTTTACACTACACATAGCAGCACACATACAGCTTACACTGCACATCGCAGCACACAGTTAATACCACACATAGCCTCACACAGTTTACACTACACACAGCAGCACACACAGTTTACACTGCACATAGCAGCACACAGTTAATACTACACATAGCAGAACACACACAGTTAACACTACACTTAGCAGCACACATAGTTAATACTACACATAGCAGCACACACAGTTAATACTACACATAGCAGCATACACAGTTAATACTACACATAGCAGCACAAACAGGTAATACTATACATAGCAGCACACACAGTTAAAAATACACATAGCAGCACACACAGTTAATACTACACATAGCAGCACACAGTTAACACTACACATAGCAGCACACACAGTTTACACTACACATAGCAGCACACACAGTTAACACTACACATAGCAGCACACACAGTTAACACTACACATAGCAGCACACACAGTTTACACTACACACAGCAGCACACACAGTTAACACTACACATAGCAGCACACAGTTAACACTATACATAGCAGCACACAGTTAACGCTGCACATAGCAGCACACACAGTTAACGCTACACATAGCAGCACACAGTTAACACTACACATAGCACACACAGTTAACACTACACATAGCAGCACACAGTTAACACTACACATAGCAGCACACACAGTTTACACTACACATAGCAGCACACACAGTTAACACTATACATAGCAGCACACACAGTTAACGCCACACATAGCAGCACACACAGTTAACGCTACACATAGCAACATAGTTTACACTACACATAGCAGCACACACAGTTAATACTACACATAGTAGCACACAGTTAACACTACATATAGTAGCACACAGTTAACACTACACATAGCAGCACGCAGTTAACACTACACAGCAGCACACACACAGTTTACACTACACATAGCAGCACACATACAGCTTACACTGCACATCGCAGCACACAGTTAATACCACACATAGCAGCACACACAGTTAACGCTACACATAGCAACACAGTTTACACTACACATAGCAGCACACACAGTTAATACTACACATAGTAGCACACAGTTAACACTACATATAGTAGCACACAGTTAACACTACACATAGCAGCACGCAGTTAACACTACACAGCAGCACACACACAGTTTACACTACACACAGCAGCACATACAGTTTACACTACACATAGCAGCACACAGTTAACACTACACATAGCAGCACACACAGTTAACGCTACACATAGCAACACAGTTTACACTACACATAGCAGCACACACAGTGAACACTACACATAGCAGCACACACAGTTAATAATACACATAGCACACACAGAGTTAACACTACACTTAGCAGCACACACACAGTTAACACTACACATAGCAGCACACACAGTTAATAATACACATAGCACACACACAGTTAACACCACACTTAGCAGCACACACAGAGTTAACACTACGCATAGCAACACAGTTTACACTACACACAGCACACACAATTAACACTACACATAGCAGCACACAGTTAACACTACACATAGCAGCACACAGTTAACACTACACATAGCAGCACACAGTTAACACTGCACATAGCAGCACACAGTTAACACTACACTTAGCAGCACACACAGTTAACACTACACTTAGCAGCACACACAGTTAACACTACACATAGCAGCACACACACAGTTAATACTACACATAGCAGCACAAACAGTTAATACTATACATAGCAGCACACACAGTTAAAACTACACATAGCAGCACACACAGTTAATACTACACATAGCAGCACACAGTTAACACTACACATAGCAGCACACACAGTTTACACTACACACAGCAGCACACACGGTTAACACTACACATAGCAGCACACAGTTAACACTATACATAGCAGCACACAGTTAACGCTACACATAGCAGCACACACACAGTTAACACTACACATAGCAGCACACACAGTTAATAATACACATAGCACACACACAGTTAACACTACACATAGCAGCGCACACACAGTTAACACTACACATAGCAGCACACAGTTAACACTACACATAGCAGCACACACTTAACACTACACATAGCAGCACACACAGTTAACACTACACATAGCAGCACACACAGTTAACACTACACATAGCAAGCACACAGTTAACACTACACATAGCAGCACACAGTTAATACTACACATAGCACACAGTTTACACTACACATAGCAGCACATAGTTAACACTACACATAGCAGCACACAGTTAACACTACACATGGCAACACAGTTTACACTACACATAGCAGCACACAGTTAACACTACACATAGTAGCGTACATAGCCTACAGTGTAACATTTCGCTAGTGCTCAGAGCTGGCTATATCGTGCACATAGCATGACTAAATAGCCTGCAAATATGAACAAATAGCTGACAATATATCTCAAACATGTTTTTAACATAGCACATATTCAGCACACATATCATGGTATGCTATAAAGTGTATACAATGGTATTGTACATAGCCAGAGGGTAAAACGTGCAATATGTATTGTACATAGCCAGAGGGTAAAAAGTACAATATGTATTGCAGAGGCAGGCTGTCAAGGCCAGCAAGGCCTTCTCTGCTGGTCTAGAAGCAAAAATTATAGTTTTATAATTTAATATATTTACATTAATGCTATATGCATTTTACAAAGTTCGTTCCCATCAGTCTATTAAGGTCATTTCATTGCTACGCTCTACCTCCGTTGCGCTGCTTACAGTGCAGCTCATATAATTTAGAGCTTTTATACAATCAGATTTTCCACCTGTGCTGTCTCTGCCTCTCCGGGTGAAAAATCGACCCTGAGGCCTTCAGAATGTCGAGTGAATCCCCTCTGCTGTTGAAGCAAATGGGGACGATGTTGTTGATGGTAATCTTCTTTAACCAATCAGATGTCGAGTTTGCCATGGTGGGCGTGTCCTTTGACACGCTGGAGCCTTCTAGCTGGCCTAGCCGCCTACATTAGCCTTGTTCGTGTGGCGTGCTAACCGAAGTAAAACTAGCTAGCACGTAATGTAGCATAATCTTAAGATTCATTTAAACTTTCTTTCGTGACGTTTATAATTTTAGATGTAGTGCTTTAGATTTTCTGATTATGTTATACGGAATTTTTGCTTGCTTGGTGATCGTATGAGTAAATGTGACCGGTTGTTGTGGATTCTAGATTTGAAGCTTTCGTGACTGCAAGGATCCATACTCTTTGGTTCTATTCGATAAAGTCACGTAGGTAAAAAATAAAACAACAAAAATCGCGACGTTTCGGCCACAACGCAAGTGGCCTTCATCAGGTGAAGGGACCGGACTGTCCAGAGGACAGACCTGAAGAAGGCCACTTGTGTTGTGGCCAAAACGTCGTGATTTTTGTTGTTTTATTTTTTACCTACGTGACTTTACCGAATAGAACCAAAGAGTAGGGTTGTTGTGGGTTTGTTCTTGTTTCTTTGGCAATGACATTGATGTGGGCTATGCGATGTCTATTTGTGATGCAGCATCCTGTCAAACTGCGTAATAGTGGTACATCCTTCATGGTTTCAGTCACCAATGTATTCATGTCTCTGCAATGAGTGTATTGTAACTCTCATAGGTGTTGAGCCTCGTGTTAAATCACTTCATTCCACTCGATAAAGGTTAATGTCACTGTGAATATGGGGATGGCTACGTCGAATGACAATAGCCTCTAGCCCTAATGTCGTGGTGAGGTTATTCGTAGTCGGTTTAATTGCGGGAGGATATCACTGTAGGCCTCGGTGTAAAACAACACGGCCCGCCACCCATGTATTGCGAAGACAAAGTCTACTAACATAGACCATACAAAACACACAGCCAGTATACACTGTAGCTATAACAACACACAGCCAGCACACTACATGGCTATATGCACATAGCCAGGATACCGAACATAGCAGCACAGAGTACATTAATAACACGTGGCTGGTGTACATGGTGTAACATATAGCTAACAGCATTATACTGGCTCGTGGACACAGCTGATCAATGTGTACTACAGCTGATCAATGTGTACTACAGCTGATCAATGTGTACTACAGCTGATCAATGTGTACTACAGCTGATCAATGTGTACTACAGCTGATCAATGTGTGCTACAGCTGATCAATGTGTACTACAGCTGATCAGTGTGTACTACAGCTGATCAATGTGTACTACAGCTGATCAATGAGCCTGCTCACATAGTGGACACAATACAACACGTCATGTAGTTAACATAGCCAGCACCCAACATAGCATACAGGGTAAACGGGTAATACTACTACTACTACTTAGCCAGTGAACAGAGCTGTTCAATATAACATAGGTAATAAAAGGTAACCTGAAAACATAGGTAACACATAATATTGTCAGTGTGCTCATCTAGCCAACAGCACATAGCCAACAGTAAATTTGCAGTACTAAATAATACATAGCTAGAGAATACAGCTCAACATGTCCTGTAACACTGTATAGTTAACACAAAGCTTGAATGACGTAAACATAGCTAACATATAGCACACAGAACATAGTGCGTGTATTGTATAAAACAGTTCACGGATCTCAACATAGAGCAGCATAGCCAGCTAAACAGCACGCACCTTCATAATAGCGGATCATATAACATTACTATTTTAGATGTAACACACAGCCATTCTACACGCACTATAATCACACACAGCACAAGGCCAATAGGCAGACAGTACAGTAGTGTTATATATAGCCAATGTACAGATAGTAGTGCTATACATAGCACGCAGCCAGTGTACATACAGCATGAACACACGGGGTAGCTATCAGACACACAGCACATTACACGCAATACATAGCCAGTGTACATACAGCATTAACACACGGGGTAGCTATCAGACACACAGCACATTATACACAATACATAGCCAGTGTACAGACAGCATTAACACACGGGGTAGCTATCAGACACACAGCACATTACACACAATACATAGCCAGTGTACATACAGCATTAACACATGGGGTAGCTATCAGACACACAGCACATTATACACAATACATAGCCAGTGTACAGACAGCATTAACACACGGGGTAGCTATCAGACACACAGCACATTACACACAATACATAGCCAGTGTACATACAGCATTAACACACGGGGTAGCTATCAGACACACAGCACATTACACACAATACATAGCCAGTGTACATACAGCATTAACACACGGGGTAGCTATCAGACACACAGCACATTACACACAATACATAGCCAGTGTACAGACAGCATTAACACACGGGGTAGCTATCAGACACACAGCACATTACACACAATACATAGCCAGTGTACATACAGCATTAACACATGGGGTAGCTATCAGACACACAGCACATTATACACAATACATAGCCAGTGTACAGACAGCATTAACACACGGGGTAGCTATCAGACACACAGCACATTACACACAATACATAGCCAGTGTACATACAGCATTAACACATGGGGTAGCTATCAGACACACAGCACATTACACACAATACATAGCCAGTGTACATACAGCATTAACACACGGGGTAGCTATCAGACACACAGCACATTACACACAATACATAGCCAGTGTACATACAGCATGAACACATGGGGTAGCTATCAGACACACAGCACATTACACACAATACATAGCCAGTGTACATACAGCATTAACACATGGGGTAGCTATCAGACACACAGCACATTACACACAATACATAGCCAGTGTACATACAGTATTAACACATGGGGTAGCTATCAGACACACAGTACATTGCACACAATACATAGCCAGTGTACATACAGCATTAACACACGGGGTAGCTATCAGACACAGCACATTACACACAATACATAGCCAGTGTACATAGAGCATTAACACATGGGGTAGCTATCAGACACACAGCACATTACATACAATACAACTTAGCCAGTGTACATACAGCATGAACACATGGGGTAGCTATCAGACACACAGCACATTACACACAATACATAGCCAGTGTACATACAGCATGAACACATGGGGTAGCTATCAGCCACAGTACATTACATAGTACATAGCCAGTGTATAGCCATAGTATTAACAGGGCATAGCTATCACACACACAGCACATACATCATATACAGCCAGTTGTACACATGATTAACGCATGAAATTGACATCAGATACACAGCACAGAATACGTAAACATATCCAGTCTAGACACACCGCTATACATAGCACACCGCCTGCAGCCACATCATGAACACATGGCATAGCTGACACACACACGTGGCATAGCCGACACAAGCACGTACCATATCCGACACAAGCACGTACCATAGCCGTGTAGTTAGTCCTGGCGAACAGCTTGCGCCCTTGACTTCATTTAGTCTCCTGTGACAACTGGCAAGTTGCGTGCAACTTTATCAACCTGCGTCGTATGCTAGTGCTATGACGCGCGTTGTGTTTGCTGTGACACGTGTGCGTTACTACACGTGCTGTGCGCGCGCGCTTAAGACACGTGTGTCATGTATGTAGTAGCTCAAGACGTGTCAGTGTGTGTGTGTGTGTTAGCTACGACTACACGTGTGTGTCATGTATGTAGTTGCCCACGACGTGTCAGTGTGTGTGTTAGCTACGACTACACGCGTGTGTCATGTATGTAGTAGCCCACGACCTGTCAGTATGTGTGTGTGTTAGCTACGACTACACGCGTGTGTCATGTATGTAGTCTAGAGCATCGTGGTAGAGTCCTGCACCGACTCGGCGACTAACATGGAGGTGCCCAGGGTGTACACAAGTCAGCGTGCAGGTCGAGGAGCTAACGACAAAGTTACAGTGCTGCAGCAGCAACAACAGCAGCCCATCACGGTGAGAGCGTGAGCAGCAGTCGCAGGCTGTGCTTCAGGCACTTGGCGCTCGCCCTCACACAGACCTGCCGAATGCTTTCCAAGCTGAGCCCGACGCCACGCCCCCTCCCTCCCTCCCTCCCCTCGCTCTCTCCCCTCTCTCCCTATCCCCTCTCTCTCTCCACACGCTCTCCCCTCTATCCCCTCTCTCTCCACACGCTATCCCCTCTCTCTCCACACGCTCTCCCCTCTCTCTATCCCCCACGCTCTCTCCACACGCTCTCTCTATCCCCTCTCCCTATCCCCTCTCTCCCCGCTCTCTCTCTCCCCGCGTGTGTCTCTGTGTGTCCGTGTCCGCTGTTCGCTAACAGCTCTTGCCCCAACAGTCTGCGCAGCCTATGCGGGCTCTCTTTGTCTTTGTTGCGGTGGAGCGGTGGCGCTGTTGTTATCGCACTGCGGCGCTGCGAACCCCGGGCAGCCCGAGTTCGACTCCCGCTCACGGTCAACGTCAACGCCGCGGATATCTGAACCGGTCCTGGGCCCTCCCCCTAGGTCGACTCGGCCTCAAATGAGTACCTGGTGCGATGTGTAAACATCGCCACTAGGGAGACAAAGGCGGCCGGGCGTGGTGCTGGCAACCCACCCCATCGTGTGTCGTGCCCGGCCTCAATAGGCGCTGCTCGCTAACAGCACTTGCCCCTACAGTCTGTTACAGGCTACACGGGGGAACTTTGTCTTTGTGTCTGCGTGTACTCCCCCGCCCTGCGTCTCTTTCCCGCTGTGTGTGTACAGTACCTTGTGTACAGTACCTTGTGTGTGTGTGTCTCACACCCTGTGTGTGTGTGTCACACCCTGTCTGTGTGTGTGTCTCACACCCTGTCTGTGTGTGTGTCTCACACCCTGTGTGTGTGTCTCGCACCCTGTGTGTGTGTGTCTCACACCCTGTGTGTGTGTGTCTCACACCCTGTGTGTGTGTGTGTCTCACACCCTGTGTGTGTGTGTCTCACACCCTGTGTGTGTGTGTCTCACACCCTGTGTGTGTGTGTGTGTCACACCCTGTGTGTGTGTCTCACACCCTGTGTGTGTGTGTCTCGCACCCTGTGTGTGTGTCTTGCACCCTGTGTGTGTGTCTCACACCCTGTGTGTGTGTGTCTCACACCCTGTGTGTGTGTGTGTCTCACACCCTGTGTGTGTGTGTCTCACACCCTGTGTGTGTGTGTCTCACACCCTGTGTGTGTGTGTGTCTCACACCCTGTGTGTGTGTGTCTCACACCCTGTGTGTGTGTGTGTCTCACACCCTGTGTGTGTGCGTCTCACACCCTGTGTGTGTGCATCTCACACCCTGTGTGTGTGTGTCTCACACCCTGTGTGTGTGTCTCACACCCTGTGTGTGTGTCTCACACCCTGGGTGTTTGTCTCTCACACCCTGTGTGTGTCTCTCACACCCTGTGTGTGTCTCTCCCACCCTGTGTGTCTCCCACCCTGTGTTTCTCACACCCTGTGTCTCTCACACTGTGTGTGTCTCTCACACCCTGTGTCTCTCATACCCTGTGTCTCACACACTGTGTGTCTCTCACACCCTGTGTCTCTCCCACCCTGTGTCTCACACACTGTGTCTCACACACTGTGTGTCTCTCACACCCTGTGTCTCTCACACCCTGTGTCTCTCCCACCCTGTGTCTCACACACTGTGTCTCTCACACTGTGTGTGTCTCACATCCTGTGTGTCTCTCACACCCTGTGTGTCTCCCACCCTGTGTCTCTCACACCCTGTGTCTCTCATAGCCTGTCTCACACACCCTGTGTCTCTCACACCCTGTGTCTCACACACTGTGTGTGTCTCTCATACCCTGTGTCTCTCATACCCTGTGTCTCACACACTGTGTGTCTCACACCCTGTGTCTCTCATACCCTGTGTCTCTCACACACTGTGTGTGTGTCTCACACACACACAGTGTCTCACACACACACAGTGTGTGTCTCACACACACACATGTCTCCGTGTGTTTCACCCAGTGGGGAGTGGTGCTGTAGTGGTTAGCGCTACGCTGCACTACGAACCTGGCGACCCGAGTTCGATTCCCGCTCACGGCCAACAGCAGTGACGATTATCTGAACCGGTCCGGGGCCTCCCCTAGGTCAACTCAGCCTCAAATGAGTACCTGGTGCGGTGTGTAGACATCGCCACTGGGGAGACAAAGGCGGCCGGGCGTGGTGCTGGCCATCCACCCCCACGTGTGACGTTCAGTTTTTTTTTGTTTTTTCAGTTTATTTATTTTGTTATAGCCCTGTGAGCCATTCGGCTCTTGAATTGGGTGCAACCACAACAAACAAAAAAACAAAAACATGAACAAGAAAAACATCTTAAAGTGACTATGTGGCTGTGCAAACAGAAAATCCAGGAAAAAAAATATCAAAATATTCCTGAAAAAGCACCGTACACCAACGCTGTGTGCAAACATCCCAAACAACAACCACAAGACAAATTAGATTAAGGCCATCAGTCTAACTCCGTACTACAACAACAACCAACATGGCCAAACCAAAAAACTTTTCGAAATCACCAAAATAAAGCCATAAATGTAATGTAACAGTGATCAGAGGGACTGTGACCGTATAACACACAGACTGCGTATAACGCACAGACTGTATAACGCACAGACTGTGACACACAAGACTGTGTATAACACACAGACTATGTATAACACATACTGTGTATAACATAGACTGTGTATAACACACAGACTGTGTGTATAACACACAGACTGTGTGTATAACACACAGTCTGTGTGTTATAACACACAGTCTGTGTGTGTATAACACACACAGACTGTGTGTATAACACAGACTGTGACATACAGACTGTGTATAACACAATGTATAACACACTGTGTATAACACACAGACTGTGTATAACATAGACTTTGTATAACATAGACTGTGTATAACACACAGACTGTGTATAACACAGACTGTGTATAACACAATACTGTGTATAACACAGACTGTGTATAACACAGAGACTGTGTGTATAAGACACAGACTGTGTGTATACCACAGACTGTGTATAACACACAGTCTGTGTTATACCTGGTGTGTTATACAGACTATAACAGACTGTATAACACAGACTGTGTGTTATACACACAGTCTGTGTGTATAACACACAGACTGTGTGTTATACAAGTCTGTGTGTATAACACATACTGTGTATAACACACAGACTGTGTAACACAGACTGTGTGTATAAGACACAGACTGTGTATACCACAGACTGTGTATAACACACAGTCTGTGTTATACCTGGTGTGTTATACAGACTATAACAGACTGTATAACACAGACTGTGTGTTATACACACAGTCTGTGTGTATAACACACAGACTGTGTGTTATATACACAGTCTGTGTGGTATAACACACAGTGTATAACATAGACTGTGTATCACATAGACTGTATAACACAGACTGTGACACACAGACTGTATAACACAGACTGTGTATAACATAGACTGTGTGTAACACACAGACTGTGTGTATAACACAGACTGCGTATAACACAGAGACTGTATAACACACAGACTGCGTATAACACACATACTGTGTATAACACTCAGATTGTGTATAACACACAGACTGTGTATAACACACAGACTGCGTATAACACACAGACTGTGTATAACACTCAGACTGTGTATAACACACAGACTGTGTATAACACAGACTGCGTATAACACAGAGACTGTATAACACACAGACTGCGTACAACACACAGACTGTGTATAACACTCAGACTGTGTGTAACACACAGACTGTGTGTATAACACAGACTGTGTATAACACAGACTGTATAACACACAGACTGTGTATAACACACAGACTGTGCGTATAAGACACAGACTGTGTATAACACAGACTGTATAACACAGACTGTGTATAACACAATGTATAACACAGACTGTGTATAACACACAGACTGTGTATAACATACAGACTGTATTATACACAGACTGTGTATAACACAGACTGTGTATAACACATACTGTGTATAACACAATACTGTGTATAACACACAGACTGTGTGTATAACATACAGACTGTGTATAACACACAGACTGTGTGTATAACCTACAGACTGTATAACACACACGCAATGAATAGGCTTCCGATTCAATAGCCTAGACACGCACATAGCTTGCACACTGCAGTGAGAACATAAATTACTATTATTGATTACCCACTCCCCCACCCCCCACACCCTCCCTCATCCCCCCACACCCTCCCTCATCCCCCCACACCCCCCACACCCTCCCTCATCCCCCCACACCCCCCACACCCTCCCCCACTCCCCGCACACCCTCCCCCACCCCTCACTCCCACCCCCACTCCCTCCCCCATCCCCCCCACCTCCCCCATCCCCCCGCACCCCGCCCCCTCCCCCCAAAAGCCGCAGAGATTGACAACTCAACAATTGCATCCTGAATGAGATGAAAGCAACAACTCAACTTAGCACGACTCTATCCAGGAAACGTTGCCGGGTTGTTGTTTAGTAAATAAGCTCCGTCGTATTTTCCCGATTTTAGGACGCACTTAATTCCCCTTCTTCAGCACTTTAATTAAATGTAAGCAAGTGTTGGTTGGGGGAGGAGAGGGAGTCTGAAATGTTTGTGTAATTCACACAAACATTATGAGACTTCTTATAATCTGGAGTCCACGGTTGTGTGTAACAATCGTGACGCCACGGGTAGCATTCAACTTCTGGATTGAAGGCCTCTCGCCACCCTTCCCGAGGGTTGGTCTCGGTGGGGGTGGTAACAGCATTGACCATACTTCACCACACTGGCACAGTGCATTGTCGTGAGAACAATAGCGGAATGTGCCCGCGTCTGCTGCTGAGCAGCACCAGTGCCGGATTAAGCTAGTGCGGGGCCTGTAGCAGCATGCGATGTTATGAAGGGGCCATAGATAAAATACAAACATAAATATTAAAACACACATTTTTACTTGCATAGTAAAGCTATTGTATTTTGTTTTTGCTATACAGCCAGATAATAAGACAAATCGGAAACCTTAAAAACGCAGTCGTCCATAAAAGTTGAAGGCGGTATAGTACTATAGTAATAGAGCAAGTGCAGAATCACTGAACCGGATTGATAGCTTGAAAGCATTTAGCGCGGGGCCCTTGAAAGTGCGGAGCCCGTAAGCAGTAGCTACATTTGTAGTTACCACATAGTAGCTACTACATATGATGCACATATGATGCAGCTACTGTTGTTGCTACCAGGATAATCCGGCACCGAGTCGCACGGCCGTGACAAACCCGCCCATCGTGCACGGTGGTAGCCCATCCAAGGACTCGCCAGACTCAACGCGTGCTTAGCTTGTGAGACGTGACGGGCATCAGTCGCCTTCAGGGTGATGTGGCCATTGGGCATCCAGGTAAGGCCCACTGAGCTACGTGTGACCCGGCCACAAATGATAGGTCAGCGAAGTTGCTTATCACGTGGACAATTGATAGTAGCCGAACACTCTAAACGCGTGATGATGATTCTGAATGTGGAGGGAAAAACCCCTAAGGACCCGGAGAAAAATCCACGCGGCTACGGAAAAAGAGAAAGAGACACCGCAAACTCCAAATACACAGCAGCAGGGGGGTCAGGGTCAGGGTCGAACGATCTCCTGTATACCAGGCAAGGTAGTTGACATCTCACCACCGCAGCTCCCAGTAAGGTCCTGGTTGGGACGCATCGGCAATTTTATTCTGCCAAACATCCAGAATCCTAGGGGGGGGGGGGGGCACGAGAGAGCCCGGAGAAAACAAACAATAGCGACCTACTTGCTGTACTGCATCATACAGATACTGCGTGGCCTGCACCGGTGATGCACCAATGTGTGTGTGTGTGTGTCGTGTTCAAACATACACGCAGTGCAAAAAAGTCAATCGCCATTGCTGGAAGACATGTCCAGCGGTGTGCAGTATTACCCGGATTATGTTAACTTACCAAAATCAGAACCGAACCGGCCACATTTATCAAACAAAAGCATTGCCACCCCCTCCACCACCTCCTCCACCTCTCCCCCCCCAAAAAAAATAATTTGTGAGGTCTGGGAACGAGAAAACAAACCCAGTGCTGTATTTGCAACGGCGCAGTATTTGCTACAACAACAAAACATCCATAATATAGTTTTTTTCGTGTTAGATCGCGTAAATATATAAATGTGTCATTAAACCCACCACCACCCGACGCAGCCAATCGGTGAGGTTTGTCGCGTCAGCTGAACGTGGCAATTCGATACCAGTGGAAACCCATGGATTTCCTCTCCAACACACCGCTGTGGGTTTAACGACACATTTATATTTACGCGATATAACCACCCCAAAAAACTATATTATTGATTATATTGATCGCTAAAGCCTACTACGGGTTAAAATACAAAAAAACAACCCCAATGGGAAATTTTGATTTAAAGCTTTCGTGACTGCAGTGATTCATATTATTGGTTCTTTCGGTAAAGTCACGTTGAAGGGAAACAATAAAATAATAAAATATATATTTTAAATATATTTTTTATATATATGTTTTATATATTTTATTGTTTCCCTTCAACGTGACTTTACCGAAAGAACCAATAATATGAACCCCAATGGGGTTTTTTTTTTTAGCGCTGACAGCTTTCCCGTCGCCCGCCCGGTCCTGCGAGATTTAAATACTCCCACGAATAAAACCGCGTGTTGCAAAGCGTTACATAACCCACGGGTTCTGGGCATGTGTTTGTCTTTCTCCAAAATGTAATTCGTACGAAGCGCCTCGCTTAGCGTAAGTGGACGTTGCCGTAAGCTACCGGCGCTGCGATGTCGTGCGCAGTATCGATTGCTGCACCGAATTTGTACGGCGTTGTGCATCATGATGTGGGAAAGGGACATGAATGATTGTGCAGGGTGAGAGCCATGTTATAGATAGACCCATTAAAGTAATGATCACAAACTACGGATGAAGCACTTCATTGCAAAGCCACCAAATCTGAATGCACTCGTTTGAAATGTGTTGAACCAAAAAAAAATCTACGTCCACTTCGTCCGGCATAGCTTTGAACAATCCTGCAGACAGTCACTGGCTGAGTCTAAAGCTCTCAAATGGGTCGCTAAGAGATTGACGGGGGGGGTCGCCTGTTAATGGATCACCCTGTACCCATATGCGGTCAATTACATTAATCGGAATTCCACTGTTACGGAAAATACACAAGAAACACAACATGACTATCACACACGTTAACTATTGCTATTTTTATGTTACCAGGTGAGGCCTGCCGAGCTATGTAGCTCGTTTTCAGAAGCGAGCTGGCCACAAATGATAGCTCAACGAAGTGGCTTCTCACGTGGAAACTTATAGCAGCCAAAATACTCTAAAGGCACGGCTCTAAATGTGGAGGGAAAACCCGGAGGACCCGGAGAAAAATCTACACAACCAGGGGAAGAGAGAGACACGTAAACTCCAAATATACAGCAGCAGCAGCAGGCTTCAGGGTCGGGATCTAACCCACGACCTCCTGTGTACCGGCGAGGTAGTCAACATCTCCTAGCCACCGTGATGATGACGATCAGAGAGAGAGACACACACTCCAGATATACAGCAGCAGCAGCAGGCTTCAGGGTCGGGATCTAACCCACGACCTCCTGTGTACCAGGCGAGGTAGTCAACATCTAGCCACCGTGATTATGACGATCAGAGAGAGAGACACAAACTCCAAATATACAGCAGCAGGCTTCAGGGTCGGGATCTAACCCACGACGACCTCCTGTGTACAAGGCGAGGTCGTTAACATCTCCTAGCCACCGTGGCAGCGTCCTCGCCTGTTGATGTTCTCAAAGAACGCGGCCGGCCGGGTTGGTGCGATCCACACGCAATAAAAACCCAACCCTCACCAACCAAATTCCATCGCCTTGTAGGAACGAATAAACGCGTCTTGCTCTGATCTCGTAATTTCCGTGACCGTGCAAGCCGCCGCCGCCACCACCGCCACCGCGCGCGTGCCGCTCGCCGTGAACTTGAAGCTCGCGGCCTCCGCCTCGTGGTCGGTGTCAGGATAACTCGAAGTCGTCATCAATCGGCATCTTTCGTGGGGAACATAAGTAAAGGAATAACTGTCGATCGAATTCACTTATAAGTAGAACAATTAGTAAGTAAACAGAAGCATCGCTGAGTCTGTACAACAGAAAAGCCGTTTCCACTGCCAAAGGAGAAATTGTACAATGTTAGACAGAGCCAGTCGAGGTCGAAACGCTGATTGGCTGAGGACACAACTCAGCCCCGCTTTACAAGCGCTCCGATTGGCCGAAATTGGCGCCACCACGTGCACAGCATAAACACGTGACCGTTAGTCACAATGTTAACCATAGCGGAGGGGGGGGGGTCCTATAGGAAGCGAAACGTTCACCGACAAACCGTGAACGGATGTCACTGTTAACCGAGGGACTACCCAATAAGTACAGAAATACCCCGATATACGTCTCCCCCTTTAACACCGTTTCACAAGCACGCCCTTACTCTATTATTATGATCACTGCTACTAGCTTCAACCCCACGCTCACGTCGCTGACGGCATCGTCGTCCGTCCTCGTTATCCGTCGCCTCTCAGCCTAAGCCTCCACCACCACCACCACCGCCTACCCCACCTGTAAATCGCTTCGATGAACGTCGTTTCGATATTCGTCGTCGCACATTTCAGCAACGCATCTCCAACGTGAGAGCGGGGGTTTGCTGCACATTAACATATTCGTCTCTCCGCACGTCAAGTATTTATCACGAAAAAAAGATTAGGTTTTTATCCTTTCTGGCAATAAAACAGGTGTTAAGATGTTCAAACACCAAATGGAAACATTTTGCAAGGAATCAATTTCGCATTAACCATGCAAACAAACATGCTTTCCCACCTGATGACTTACGCTTGTGTTGCACCCGAAACGTCGTGATTTATTTGATTAATACCTACCTGATGGGAACGAACTTTGTAAAATACATACAGCATTAATGAATATATATTAAATTATAAAAATATAATTTTCTGATTCTGACAATCTCTAGGCCAGCAGAGAAGGCTTTGCTGGCCCTGACGGCCCTCCTCTGCTCCAAGCTCACTTTATTTCACGACCAGTAAACAAAACGACTCCGATTTCCATGTTCCCCGATCTGCGCGTTCCTCCTCTCTCTCTGTGTGAATCCCACGATGATTCCCTTCATCCCAATGAACAAGCGATGCTTGTTGGGTGAACGTTGCCATGTTTACCGGGACCAAACTTCCAATCTATAAATGGATAGAGCGTTGCTTGTGATTATTCAGTAATATTCTTGTACGAACATTGAATATCACTTTTTGTTTTCCATTTCTATTCACACACTTCGAATAATAACAGGACGGAACACGTTGGATTATCAAATGTATGATATGTTTTGATCAAACACCCTTAAAAACCTCCCAATAAAAGCGTGATGAGGCCTAGGTTTAAAATGTAAAAAAAATATATACAATAATCCCTCCACAGTTAGTGGGTGCCCAAATTGGAAAATATTTCTTTCAGATGTGTCTAGTTGCACATACACAAATTGGACTACAGAGTATTTGTGCCTGTAGTAGTTTAGCTCCTTCCCAGTAAACATTGAACGTTCGGCTAACGTCCCGACAATGCTTCCAACCACATGCCAACGTTCGTCCAACGCTGCATATTTATAGGGTTTGTGTTGTGTTCTTTGTGGGAATACATTTCAACATAACACATTTTCCGGGGGAATTTGCAGTGTTATGTAATATTTGTATTGTGTTTGGCATCGATGACCTTTGGTTGCAGAGGCTCTGCATTTGGCTCAAGCAGCTCTCTTTTCGCTATATTTCTCTCAACGGTCCGACAGCTGTATTTGTTCACATGAGGACCATCGAAACGTCGTGGGTTTTTACCTTTTTATTTTCTATCGACGTGACTTTTACCGAAAGAATCAAAGAATATTAGACAATTTGTTTCTCAGGGTTGTGTTAAAAAAACACAAAAGTACAAATGTTTGCCCCTAAATTATGTAGTGTATCGTAGTGTATAGTGTAGTGGTGTAGTATATAGTGTAGTAGCGTATAGTGTAGTGTATAGTAATGTTGTGCTGGAGTCTGTGGCCAGGGAGAGGTGGACCGCCACAACTCAACACGTCGCTGTAGTGTATCGTAGTGTATAGTGTAGTGTATAGTGTAGTGGTGTAGTATATAGTGTAGTAGTGTATAGTGTATTGGTGTAGTATATAGTGTAGTGGTGTAGTGTATAGTGTAGTGGTATAGTGTATAGTGTAGTAGTGTATTTAGTGTAGTGGTGTAGTGTGTGGTGTAGTGTATAGTGTAGTGGTGTAGTATATAGTGTAGTGTATAGTGTAGTGGTGTAGTGTATAGTGTAGTGTATAGTGTAGTGTATAGTGTAGTAGTGTAGTGTATGGTGTAGTGTATAGTGTAGTGGTATAGTGTAGTATATAGTGTAGTGTATGGTGTAGTGTATAGTGTAGTGTATAGTATAGTGTAAAGTTTAGTGGTATAGTGTAGTGTGTAGTGTATAGTAGTGTAGTGTATAGTAGTGTAGTGTATAATGTAGTGTATAATGTCGTGTATAGTGTAGTGTATAGTGTAGTGTATAATGTCGTGTATAATGTCGTGTATAGTGTAGTGTATAGTGTAGTGTATAGTGTAGTGTAGTGGTGTAGTGTATAGTGTAGAGTATAGTGTAGTGGTGTGTAGTGTAGTGTATAGTGTAGTATATAGTGTATAGTGTAGTAGATAGTGTAGTGGTGTAGTGTATAGTGTAGTGTATAGTGTAATAGTGAGAAGTGGACCGGCACAACTCAACACGCCGCTGCCCCGCGACCCTCACCAGGACGAGCGGATTGAGAAACAAAGAAAGTATTGGGAAATCAAAAAATAATATTTGTATTGACATAGGTACTGTTGATCACATCTAGATTATCATAAGACAATGATATATTCGACTTTGTTGTAATAACAAAGCATGCTATTCCTAGTTTATCACTGACCATATGCAGATTTAACACTGACCAAAGTCGGTTTAACACCAACCAGACCTGGCTTCCATCTCAGCTATCACCATAATCTCAGCTATCACCAAAATCTCAGCTATCACCATAATCTCAGCTAACACCATAATCTCAGCTATCACCATAATCTCAGCTATCACCATAATTGCAGCTATCACCATAATCTCAGATATAACCATAATCTCAGCTATCACCATAATCTCAGCTATCACCATAATCTCAGCTATCACCAAAATCTCAGCTATCACCATAATCTCAGCTATAACCGAAAGCTCACCCTGACTACATAGCAGGGACGTGTGTTTTAATTGGCACATATTTTGTAAATGCCGTACAGTATATATAAATGACCATGTGCGGTCCTTGTGTTACACATATAATGCACTGCCAGTGTAGACATGCGGCTATTTAAATGTGTGCATGTAC
This sequence comes from Petromyzon marinus, assembly GCF_048934315.1. Taxonomy (NCBI): domain Eukaryota; kingdom Metazoa; phylum Chordata; class Hyperoartia; order Petromyzontiformes; family Petromyzontidae; genus Petromyzon; species Petromyzon marinus. The sequence goes on along the minus strand of NC_133710.1, from coordinate 1,305,107 downwards.
ATCGTGTTCATACAGGTGTGACATTTGTAACGTGACTGCATGCAATAACAGAATTCAAAATAACAGTGAAAGCTCTATGGTTGCACCGAGCGTTGTTCGCTATGATATCTGACGATTTGTTCCACACACCGGGAGTTTATTCAGGAAATGAATCCAGTTTTAATCCATGTACGGGGAGCTTCTGCAAGAACTGAATTCTGTTCTTGAAGAAGCTCCTAGCAAGTGGAATGAAGCATCGAATATCCCGCCGAAGAACACGCGGCACAACCGGGAAGCATTGGAGAGCTGTACAGCAAAATGGTGAAAACCTACGCAGTCAAATATTAATCCATAATAGAGGGTCTTTTGGGGGGGGGGGTTAGATCACGTAAATATATAAATGTGTCGTTATACCCGCCACCACCCGACACAGCCAACTCGTAAGGGTTGTCACGTAATCAGAACGCGCCAACTCGTCGCTAGTACAGCACTACACCGGTGTGTTGGAGAGCCAAGCCACGACATTTACAATCGAATACTGGCTTCAGTTACTTGTATCGTTACACAGCAGAACTCCACGAACCCTCGCTCCAATAATCCACGAAAGCCCTGCAACTCGCACATCGTTGGCGCTTCGCAGCCGCTCCCGCAATCCGCAGCACGCCGCGGCAGATTAAGAACATTGTGTCGAGCACAGACCCACGATCCGTGGACGTGGCCAGCCCGAATGTGGAGCTGCAGGCGCCGAGATGCAGGGGAATCGCGGAGGTCAAGTTTACGACGGTCAATCTTTTTGTTGGTTTGCGTAAGCAGACTCGCTTGTGCTGACGTGATTTGTTCAGCCGATACATTTGTTCTACTTTTTGATCTCAAGTCTAAATCATCCTTTAACATCGACATATACGGCAGATTTGCGCCGCTTGGTGGTTACAAAAACAAGCGCGACCTTGCAATCGGCGAATTTACCGTGGATTGCTGTGGCCGCTGGCCACGCGCCGCGATTCTCCTGCAAAATCCGCGATTATTTTTTTTTCCCGCAGATCAATGGAACCACGCGGCTCTTTCCTCCCATCGTCCGGGGGGGGGGAGGGTGTACCGCGTCAGCGCAATCGATCCAAAGCTTCCGCGCAAGCGCTCGACATCAACGGGGATTGGAACGGAGTTGCGCTGTTTGTCATTTTCTTTCCACAACCGACTCGTCACAGGGAGGGGCTCGGCGCTGGCGACGCCACGGTGCTTCTGAGTTTCAAGATGTTCATGGCGCAGAGGGCCTCGTTCGCACTTGGCCTGAGGTGCGCAGCGGCCGTCCAGCACTTGGTCATGGTGCGCGCAAAGTCGTTCAGAATCTGCGCGCGCACACACGCGCGCCAACAATGGAAACAATATTAAGGGCACTCACTGATTTGGCATTGCAGTTCCACGACTTATGTCAAGTGAGGCATTCGGATGACAATTCCTGTGACGGATTAAATTCGATCCTTGCGATAATTAAACAAAATACAATGCGCACTGCTGTACCTGAAAGTACCGGAGGCCACATCGTCAGATTCATCATCTGAATAAGCCATGACCTATTCACTGCTGGGTGAAGGCCTCAACATGGCCTCACGATGCGACCATCCATCTCCAGCTGCTGCACCAACATCAGGTCCATTCCCAGCCGCTGTCCCTCCATCCATTCCATCGCCTTCCTCGCTGAACGCCGTCGGATTGCGTCTTAAAGCACCCGAGAAAGGGCGCTATTTAAATGCGAAATAGAATAGATTTAACACGTAGGAGGCTTTCGCGACCAATATTCTTCATAAGAACGGTTTTTGGGTTCGATCGCGTAAGTATAAATGAGTCGTAGCCCCCCACCACCTGACACAGCCAATCAGTAAGGGATTTGTCACGTAAACAACACGCAAATTAGTTACTACTTCAGCCCACCGGTGTGTTGGAGAGTGGATCCACAACATTTACAATTTGAGTATTGTGACATTTCGCTGGTAATTACATCCAGCATCATCAGGCGATTTGCCAAAACACACCGTCAATTTTTTTATTTTTCACATATGAAACTTTACATTAAAAATATATTATAATTACTTATACAAACATTATCATAAGTATTAAATCTAGCACACCGACGATCACAGTTACTTAATTTAAATCCGAAAACATTAAATAATAAACAAAATTCGGCCCAAAATCCAATATCCTAATTTTTTTAAAATGCAAAACTCATTCCTAATTCCAAAAACGATAGATATACATTCCTACTAATGTACATTTGTTCTACCCCACCTATCCCCATGGGAATGAACATTTGTTCCAACCATTATGAAAACCTTTCGCATTCGGGTTATGGTTCGGGTTGGCTATGGTTAGTTGCCGGCCAGGTAAGGACAAAGCTAAAATTACATTGGTTCGGCCAAAGTGGTGAAGATCAAACTGGTGGGAGGAAAAAGTTAAACGGAGACCGAAAGTCGACTCATCAATTGTTTCGTAAACAAGTAAGAAGCCCGGGTCAGTTATTCTGACTTATTCTGGATTTCCCTGAAGATGCTTTGACGCAGTTTCAAGTGCAACGCAGCGTGTGTCTCTGCCACATTTCGGTTGTGACATTCGTTGTCCACCTTTGAGCTGAAACGATAACAAAACGCTTGTGCATGGCAGCAAGTTATTTTGTTTCGGCTGTTGTTGGGCAGTGGATCGTCTGACGACAATAATTTGGCCAGATCGTTGGATGGCTTAACCTTGAAATCGATTATGAATCAAAATATTGTCTGCGAAAATCTACACGATAAGTTATAAAGGTAGTCGTAAAGTGAAGGCTTTAGTTGGAAATGCAAAATAAACATCACTTTGTAATGAAAGTAACAGGGTACAAATATTGGGAAAGAGAACAAATACAGTAATACCTTGGGTTGCGTGCACAATTCGTTCCGGAAACGTGTTTGTAATCCAAAGCACTCGCATATCAAAGCACTCGTGTATCGGTTGTGTGATCACGTGACGCTCGGCAGACAAAGCGTTTACACGTGCACTGCTCGTGTTGCAAGACCCTCGCTCGTTTATCAAATTAATATTTATTTTAAAAAAATGTGCCCGTCTTGCAAAACACTCGCAGGCCGAGTTACTCGCAATCCCAAGGTTTTACCGCGTTCGCTATTGGCGGGGCAGGGACTACTCGTGAGGAGTAACGTGTCCTCTGCCGGCACCAGCTCCCGTCGCAGTGGCTGTGCGCCGATGCGGAGTCTGCGTCTCACCGGGTGTGACGGCCAGTGGGGACTCAAGGTGGGCCGCAGTCCCTTCACGTGCACCACTTCCGCCATCTCCTCCAGCGTGGGCTTCTCCGGGACGAGGTCGCCGTACGGCATCTGGTACCCGCCTGCGGGGCGGCCTGCGCCCGCCGCGCAGTCAACGCGACGGCAAAAACCTCCGCTCCCGTTTCATCGAGTGAGGCCACAGAGTCGGGTGTACGCCAAACGTCGCGTCGGTGACCCCCCACCACCCGACAAGATTGTCGCGTTTTTGCCGAGGTATCATTCATACCGTGCCAAAGTACGGTATCGGTCATGTTCTGACCATTTAAGCGCCACACTTGCGATTAAAGAAGTTAAACCAAAAACGAAACATGTTTTTTTAATTTTACCAGATGAGGCCCCACTGAGCTGTGTAACTCTTTTTTTTCAGAAGCGACCTGGCCACAAATGATAGCCCAACGAAGCGGCTCGTCACGTGGAAGCGTATAGCAGCCACATACTCTAAACGCGTGATGTTGATTCTGAATGTCGAGGGAAAAACCCGGAGGACCCGGAGCAGAAGGCACGAGGCCGCTGGGAGAGAGCGACACTGCGGACTCCAAATATACAGCAGCAGCAGGCGTCACGGCTGAGATCGAACCCACGACCTGCTGCACACCGGGCGAGGTAGTTAACATCTCGTAGCCACCGTGCCACCCTTTCATGACGTAATTTAACATCAGAGTGTGCGACGGCGTTTGAGCTAAGACGACTTTGAGCCTCATCAGGTTGTGAACTCAGAAGTCGAGTAGACTCCCCTGTGGTATGGAACTACCACGTGGCCCAACCCTAAAAATACATATGGGTCATTGTATTGGCTACGGAAACCGATGTTTCAAGTTCGAAAATGCGATGATTTTATTTTAACTGAACTCGCCTCTTATTTCTCGCCCATTCTTGTCCCCTCCCCTCGCCCCTCCACTCCTTCCCATCCCTCCCCCACCCCTTCGTCATTCTTAAGCACCCCTCCACCGCTGTTACTCATTCCTATCCTTGTAGCACGCCCCTGCCATCTAAATCACTCTATTCTGTCACTGTAAGCTATGCCGAGCGCCTTACGTTGAAAGCACTCTATAAATATAAACTAGATTAGATGTATGTACGTAGAACTTCTTTCGCACCGTACGTAACCGACCGTGCTAATCGTGCTGTATTAGTGGAGACTGATATCTGACGACAGATGCCATGCCAGACAGCAAATGTGTCCACTTCATACAAAGCGTATTCACATTCAACGATATTCACGTAGTCATTCTACGTGAATTTACCGAAAGAACCAAAGAAGATATTCACGTAGTCGTAAACGTATACCGTATGTGAATATTCACCTGGTCATTTTCGTATACCCTCCTCCACCCGACGCATCGGGATGTTTGCCCAAGTCCACGTGTGTGGGAGAATTAAACTTGGGGGTTAGGTAACCTGGAGAAACCCCCACGCGGTCGAGGGAGGTTTGCGTTGACAATTCTGCAGACGTGGCGTGTACCGCCACCTGCCGTGCAGGAGGTGGCGGTAGAGTTCATTTATTTGGTGATTTGAACATTTAACACCAAAAGAATACTCCTTGGGTCTGTCGGTAAAGTCACGTGGATAGGTTCAAATTAATAAAAATAAAATAATGTGGCGATGTTCCGACGGAAGTGGTGTGGAGTGCAAACAAAATTAACAACACCGACAAAGCTCAACGCATTTGTCAATAGCACTGTTTAAAAGAAAATAGTTGACGTTTCTGGCAATGGCCCTTCTTTATAGGACATATACAGGAAGTACTTTATACATTATTACAGCATGAAAGCATGTATACATGTTGACTCAGAGCTTTCGTGACTGCAGGAATTCATATTCTTTGGGTCTTTCGGTAAAGTCACGTAGATAGGTTAAAATTAATACAAATAAAAAAAATAAAACTAATAAAATAAACTAAAAACTACGCCGTTTCAATCATTATTATTTTAACGTAATTATTTTATTATTAATTTTAACCTATCCACGTGATTTTACCAAAAGACCCAAAGAACATGTACACGTACTCATGCACTTGCACTCACTCTGCAGATAGCCGTGCTTGCATACGGACTGGAACATTACTCAGAAGAATATCATGTGCACGCCAACGTGTACTGCAGGCCGTGTGCTCTGCGGGGCCTGCCATGCATGTTCGTGTATGTTGAACTTCTTTCGCACCGCACATAGCCAACCGTGCAAATCGGACGGTGCGACACTTTTTTTACACATGTTTACACACGTGCACCGCACGACAGCTGGCGCTGTGTGTCGGGAGTAGTGGGACATCCCTCTGGCCCGCAATGTCACGAATAACGACAATTTTAAGTTTTAAAGTTCGCAAAATCAATCCACCCGTGTGAAAATGCTTTTACAGTTCTTCTTTGATCGTATTTATAAAGCGTCTGTATCCAAGGCGCTTCACAAAGGTTACGAGCGGTGCAATGAGGGGAGCTAAAGGTGATGCGGTGAATAGGGATGTGGTATGGGGGGGGAGGGAGGTTTAGGGTGTATGGGAATTACAGTGGCTGCCTAGGGGTGGAGCGATGGATGGGGTCAGGGAGAAGAGGCTGGGGTCTTGAGGGAGGAGTGGAAAGTGGACAAGGGAGGGTGCTCGCTGCTTCACGTGGAGGGGATCTTTGTGTGTGCGTGCGTGCGTGTGCTTCTTTGCCTGCAGGCAATGCGCGCGTGTTTTGACAAACCCGGTAAGTCGATGCATATCGCGATCTCCCACAGCACCAGACCCAGGCTGTAGATGTCCCCGCGGATGTACGCCGCGATGGGCCCACCGTGCTTCAGCGCGCCGCTCAGGAGCTCGGGAGGCGCGTACCTACGAGTTCCCGACAGCTCGCTCTTTGCCGGGATGAACGCCCTCTGTTCAGAACTTCGAACGCAGTTTCACACGGATGGATTGATGTCAGAACACGCAAACGAACAACAGCAACAATTCTAGAATACGATGAGAGCAGCTTGTTAAGACAGTGACGGGGCATGCTGCTACATGTAGACTACAACCCAGCACTGCACCACGGTGGCTATGAGATGTTGACTGCCTCGCCTGGTACACAGGAGGTCGTCGGTTTGATCCCGACACTGACGCATGCTGCTGTATATTTGGAGTTTGCAGTGTCTCCCCGTGATCGCGTGGATTTTTCTTCGGGTCCTCCCTCCACATTTATAAACATTAGTTTAGAGTGTTTGTCTGCTATACATTTCCACGTGACGATGAACCACTTCGTTGAGCTATGATTTGCGACCAGGTCGCTTCTAAAAAAAGATCTGCATAGCTCGGTGGACCTTAACCTGGTGAAATAAAACACATTTTAGTTCATTGCAAAGGCAGTGGATCACCACACAAATGTAGTTGAAAGAGAGCTTCATAGCTCATCGGGTTTCTCCGGGATAAATAAATATTCTGATTCTGAAATCCCTTCCTGTGTGAGCCATCTCCCCTGGCTTGCCAGAGGGCAGCGCTGCTGCACAGCGGCACGTGGACTCCATCTGTCCGCACGTTTTGATTTTTAAACATTCACTTAATTGTCTGCACATGTCTTGATCTATGCACGTGCTTTAATGTGCAGCGTCGCGAGATGCAGTTTGCGCGAATGATGCTACAGCAGCAGCAGCAGCATACACAAACGCCTGTGACTACTAGTCTAAATGTTGCACGTCAATCAGGCAATGTATGTATGTCAAGTTGAGCTTCTTTCGCACCGTACGTGACCAACCGCGCTAATCGGAGGTGCGTGGGGTAAGGACGACAAAACTAAACGCAACAACGGCAAGCAGCAGCTCTAAATAAATCTGGTTTTCAATCGAGATTCAAAGGTGCATCGCTCCAGCTGCTTCCTGTCAACATCACATTGGTGATAGAAGCGAGAGACACGGGGAGGAGAGAGAGGAGGAGGAGGGGGCTGGGGAGAGGCGAGAGAAGTAGGTGGACGCTTAACGTTCAAATGACCTCTCGTGATACGCAGAGAGCCCAAAGTCCGCCACGCAACACTCTCCGTTGCTTTTCACCAACACGTTTTTGCTCTTCAGGTCCCGGTGAGCGACGAAAGGTTTGGGTATGTGTCCCGCGATGCTCGTGTGTAGGTGTCTCAGGCCGCTCGCCAGCGAGTGGGAGAGCACCAATGCCTGCACGCAGGAATAACACAAAATAAAATTAAAAGACGAGACACGTTAACACTTCTTCACCTCGTCTCGAAGAGGGAGAATGACTCGGACGAAGGCAGACAAACACCCCCTCTCCTGTCCACCTCCAAGCTCTGCGGTCCTCTGTATATTAAGTTCTTATCGGCCAAGTAATGATTTCGATTTAAAGCCTTCGTGACTGCAAGGATTCATCTTCTTTGGTTCTTTCGATGAAGGCCGCTTGTGTTGTGGCCGAAACGTCGTGAGAATATTAATGTGTTATTTTATTTTATCAATTTATTATTTTATTCTCTTTCTACGTGACTTTACCGAAAGAACCAAAGAAGACAAGTAATGATTGCTTATATATGTGTGCATGGGAGGAAACCGGAGCGACCAGAGAAATTCGTCGCGTGCAAGGGGGGGGGGGCATCACTGCTCTGCCGTGCAAATGGAGCAGATGGAATCCAAATATTTGTTGGGCCGACTCATTTTGTTTTCCTGGCAAGCCAGGGAATGTGGCACCCTCAATGAACCAGAGGTGGGGGGGGGGGGGGTCTCACAGACTTGATGATCCACCACTGCCCACCACAGTGCTCGATTTCACTCACGCGCCACCACCGGCCAGGCTGGGCCCTGCCATCCTCTTCACTCTTTGCCATTTGCGACTCATAACTTTGTGGATTCGAACTCTTGGGCGTGGCGTTTGTAAACGCCGGGCGTGCGACCGCGCCGTGCACACCGTGAGACTAACCGGGGGCACCTTTAGAGGTGAAAGCCCTCGGGCTGTGGCCGCGTGCACAGCGAAGCCGTCGCGGTGGCTTTTGGGACGCCGAGCGGCGACGGAGATCTACGGCGGATCGCGTTGGACGCGCTCGCTCGCTCGCTCGCCCTTGGGTGCTTCCAGGCGACTCTATGTTGGGCTGAATTTAAATTGCTTCCCATTGGTGGGGGTGGGGGGGATCATGCGGAGACCTACCGGATGTTGTTATTTGTTACGCGTTTAAAATATAAAACTACATGTTTTCGTACGATTTTAATGGATATTAAAAGCACATCTATTCATAATAAAGGTTTTTTGGGTTAAATCGCGTAAGTATAAATGTGTCGTAACCACCCACCACCCGACACAGCCAATTAGTAAGGGATTTGTCACGTAAACAAAACGCCAATTAGTTACTACTTCAGCCCACCGGTGTGTTGGAGAGTAAATGTTTGCATTGTTGTAGCTCAAACACAACTTTGACTTTATAAATCAACGCATAACTTGCCAGCCTAATGCATTACACGGCACCGACAAGATTTGATGTCACCATCATTATCATCCGCCATGGTCAATCCACTGCTGGATAAATGTCTCCTAAAGCCACGGCCATCTCTCGCGATTCTGCGACGCTAAGCTCATCTATTTCATTTTTTATTTTACAACTTAAGGCCCACCGAGCTCCACAGCTCTTCTGTCAGAAGCGACCTGGCGACCACAAAGTGACACCTCAACGAGGTGGATGATCATCACGTGGACAATTGATAGCAGCCAAATACTCGAAACGCGCAGTAGAGGTGTCGATTCTCAATGTGGGGCGAAAACACCGGAGGACACGGAGAAAAATCCACACGACCATGGGGAGAGAGACACACAAACTCCAAATATAGAGTCTGTTCTCCTATGACGCTGCGTCTATTCATCACGCGAATTGTCAATAACGCGACGAATGTGTTTGGGAACATTTTTTATAACGCGGATGTAACGCGATGGAGTGAACGGAACTACGCCGCACGAGTTGGAATCAGCGGTTGTACAGCTGCCTCGGTGGAGCGTCATCGCACGAGGCAGTGGGATGATGCTGGATGCTTCTAGATGCTGCCCACGTGCCTCAGTCTTTGTTCAGCCTGCGTACGCATCTCACCGTGTTGTCGCGGACAGTGCTCTACCCTATATGATACATTGTTTATTATTACGCCATTTTTCCATAACGCGGCGCTCTCCAGGAAGCCAACCGCCGCGTTATAGGAGAACGGACTGTACAGGCGTCAGGATCAGGATGGAACCCACGACCTCCTGCATACCAGACGAGGTCGTCAACATCTCAATAATGTGCCCAGCACCTGCACGCGAGGAGCTGATTTAAACCGCTCCATCGCCCCCACCGTTAGATGCGCTCCCGGACGCGTTCCACTCCTTGGCTACTGGACGTCTGGACACGTGCGAAAAAGAGCTTCATAGCTCATCGGATTCCTTCAGTCTGAACAAAGATTCAGATTTTTGGCTGCCACTCCACTTTTATTCTTGAGCAGCTGCCAAGAATCCTTCGACCCATCCCTGCCCAGTCGCTCTGACACTCCCTAGCAGTTTGAATTGTGTCTTTGGCCTGTACAGGTGTGCAGTGTAATTCCTAGCGTGGACATCTCGACACTTCGTTCTATGTGCATTTTTCAATTTTCATCTCTCTCCGTATTGTCGGTGAAGACCGATGCAAAGTGCAACCACGTTTTGTGTCTCGATAATTGCGTCGATGTGATGCACATCTCCTTACCTGGGGAAGTTGTACGCTCTGAGCGAGCAGAAAGTCGTACAAGGAGCCGGCTGGGTGTAGCTCCGTGATGATGTAGTGGGCTGTGAAGTCAGGCCACCCGTACGTGTCTGAACCCAGGCACGCTGGCGGTAGGTGGGGGGGTCGCGCAAATGCATATGCACAGGACGGCACACACCATGCACACGTGGGTGGTGAGTGGGCAGTGGGAGAGACGAAGGGAAACAGTCTTAAGGGAATTCGTTCGCATGATCCCAGGCAATATATATGTTCGCTTGTCGGCATGACCTGAGGTGGTGCCAATTTAGGGGTTTCCAATTTCTTAACGTCGCCAAATCAACAGGGGGAATTTTCGCGATAGCCATTTGGAGCTAGCGGGGTTATAAATACATTCGTATATCTAACACTTTTCCTTTGTACGCTAGAGGAAACTTTCCCCGACTCAAATAAATTAAGTACAACTAGTTTGTTTCATCAGAAAATATACACAATAATAGACACAAGAAACGCACACAAATATAAATACAACAAGATACACAGAAATACACGTATCTACAGACAACAATACACGCAACAATAGACAACAATAGACAACAATAGACACACCAATAGACACACCAATAGACACAACAATAGAAGCAACAATAGACACACCAATAGACACACCAATACACGCAACAATACACGCAACAATAGACAACAATAGACACAACAATAGACACAACAATAAACAACAATAGACACAATAGACACACCAATAGACACAACAATAGACACAACAATGGACAGGTCATCCTTCTTGCCGTGCTGTCATGAGCTGTCATCCATTATCGGGTTGGGAGTCTCACTGCGCATGGACGATCTGATTGTAATCCACCAACCCCAAAGTACAGACGTGCACCACGACGTCAGGGAATCCTGTGCAAGGGCTGAGTTAGTCGATTGAGTAAAATAATTGACGTAAAATTGCGATCCACTGCTCAAGTGTGGCGAGTTGATGATGTAAGAATTTCAACTTGTAATGCAAGCCGACGACGACAAATCCTCGTTTCAAAGCTCTGCAATCCTCTAAAGAAGTGTTCCTTCTTAGCCTGGGGTGCGAGATGCCCTTTCTGTGGGTGCGGGGCATGGCCAGATTTATTTTAGGTCAATCGTCGAAACACAAATTAAGCACGGGCACGTGAGCGCAACCTATGTTGTTCCATCAAACCCTCTGTATTTATTAACGTGATACAATGTTGTACGATCTAAAACCAAAGGGCTGCAGTCAAAGTTAAGAACCACCTGTTGAGGCGTTATCGGCCCGCGAATGTTTTACATGTGCCAGGAAACTGGAGCACCCAGAGGAAGCTCACGTGTGCGAGGGGGCAACACTCGATCCCACACAGATGGCGCTTTGGCTGCAGGCGAGCCAGGGTGCGGCTCCTCGAGGCGCGAGGGAAGGGAGGTTCACAACACTCACGTGGTTCACCAAGCCCTGTCACAGTGCTGGATTACAGGCGTGCAGAGGCACCGTCCGACCTCCGCTCTGATGGTCTCAGCACGCCAAAAAAAATATCACACTCTAAAAATGGTCGCGCGCTTCATTTGGCACTTAGTGGAGAATTAACATATCTAGAGCCTAGACCAATTTAGATTTTTTTTTTTAAATTAAGTTGGCGAAATTACTTTAAATTGTAATCGGCCAAATCTGTCGTGTTCAATGACTCGGAAAGCTTCTATACGTGCCACGCTCTGCGTGAAAGCGGCTGATGAAGATGCCACCTCCCGTCCAGCAGCACACACGTGGCAACAGAGGTGAGACCACTCCCACAGCACCCCCCCCCCCACCCAAACATTTGAGCGCTTTCCGATGAGTCGAACAGGCAACTGAAATAGCAGGGAGCACGAGCCTCGTCAGAAAGCAGTAGCAGCACCACCACCACGTTGTTCGTGGGTCACTCCAAAGACAAAGATCCCCAGTGTAGCCTGTAACAGACTGTAGGGGCAAGTGCTGTTAGCGAACAGCACCTATGAAGGCTGGCATGGCACACGAGGGGGTGGGTGGCCAGCACCACGCCCAGCCACCTTTGTCTCCCCAGTGGCGATGTTTACACACCGCACCAGGTACTCATTTGAGGCTGAGTCGACCTAGGGGAGGCCCAGGACCGGTTCAGATAATCGTCACTGGTGTTGGCTGTGAGCAGGAATCGAACCCGGGTCGCCAGGTTCGTAGCGCAGCGTAGCGCTAACCGCTAACCACTACACTACCTCTACACTACCTCTACACTAGCACTACACTAGCACTACAATACCCTACCACTACACTACCTCTACACTAGCACTACACTACCACTACACTACCCTACCACTACCCTACCACTACACTACCTCTACACTAGCACTACACTACCACTACACTACCACTACACTACCACTACAATACCCTACCACTACACTACCTCTACACTAGCACTGCACTACCACTACGCTACCCTACCACTACACTACCTCTGCACTACCTCTACACTACCTCTACACTAGCACTACACTACCACTACAATACCCTACCACTACACTACCTCTACACTAGCACTACACTACCACTACAATACCCTACCACTACACTACCTCTACACTAGCACTGCACTACACTACCACTACAGCTGCGCCACCGCTCCGGGTCACACCGTGCCCCCCTTCCACACGCTCCCGCACCCAGCACGTTGGGATGACTCTGCAGGTGCGTCTTGTACATGGCGAGCTCCCACCGGAAGCTCGCTTCGTCTTTGCTCAAGATCATCTTAGCGGCCACCGCCTGGTCCCTCCACATCGCCCGCGACACTTGGCCAAATCCGCCCATCGCCAGCCTGGTGCCCAGCTGCATTTCGTTCAGCAACGACTTCTGCGCCGTGCGGGAGACAGGAGGGGCAACGTTGCACACCGAGACGAACTAAGCTCGTGCGGGGTCTGTAGCATTAAAACAAATACTCATACGCACATGTTTTACTTGTGTAGTCGAGTGATTGTATGTTTTCATTTGCTATACAGCCACATAATGTGACAAATCGCTAACCTTAAACACCCAGTCGTTCATAAAAGTTGAAGGCGGTATAGTACTATAGTAATAGAGCAAGTGCAGAATCAATGAACGGGAATTGAAAGCTTGAAAGCATTTAGCGCGGGGCCCTTGAAAGTGCGGGGCCCGTAGCTGCTACTACACGTGTAGTAGCTGCTACTACACGTGTAGTAGCTGCCACTACACGTGTAGTAGCAGCTACTACTACACGTGTAGTAGCTACATTTTTGCTACTACGATAATCCGGCACTGTTTAACAGACTGTCGGGGTTAAGTGCTGTTAGCGAGAAGCACTTATGAAGGCCGGCACGGCACACGAGGGGGTGGGTGGCCAACACCACGCCCGGCCGCCTTTGTCTCCCCAGTGGCGATGCTTACTTCACACCGCACCAGGTACTCACTTGTTTACGCCTCTTACCTGCGGCGGGGTAAAACAAACCGCGGTTGACCCCACGGATAAGAGGATGAATTGGCCACGCGACTCCTCTTATCCGCAGAACAGTCGCGAGCAATTGGTAAGCTGCTTCGCTACGCGTCACCGGCGGAAATCGCGGATAACCGTGGACAATATATAAAAGTAAAAAGGCTCGCGGACGATGATAATTGTTAGAGGGACGAGAAAAGTTTGACTGCGATATCTCTCACCCTCTCGGCGTGCTTTTCCTTCGCGACAGGGAATTGCTGTTCGATGCGACCGAGCTCCTTGAACGGATGAAGCGGGGACAACAAAAGACAAGAACATCGAGACGCCAACAAAATTTCATCGGGAATTTTTTTTTTGTTTGACATCTCGCGACATTCGCTGGCGACGTCGGCCGGAGACGGCGGCGGTGCGCTTCCATCCGACGTCGTCGTTTTGTGTGGCACGATCGCTAAACAAATAACGACTGTTGTTGCTGCTGTTGTTGCTGATTTCAAGCACGTAATAGGCTTTCGCGACCAATATCCGTGATATGTTTTTGTAGGTTTTTTTGTGTGTGTGTTAGATCGCATTAATATAAATGTGTCGTTAAATCCGCCACCACCGTACAGTTAGAAAGGTTTGCTAGATTTGGTTGTCCGCCTGACGAAGCTAGTTGTAATTACTGGCGAAACGTCGTACTCAAATTGTAAATGTTGTGGATTTGCTCTCCAACACACCGGTGTGCTGAACTTGTAACGAATTGGCCATGTTCTGTTTACGCGACAAACTTTACTAGTTGGTTGTGTCGGGTGGTGGCGGGTTTTCATGACACATTTATATATTTACGCGATCTAACCCAAAAAAAAAACCTCGATTGTGAATGACATTGGTCGCGAAAGCCTTCCCCCCCTCCTCCTCCTCCTGCTACTTTGCGTTAAAGTGGTGAAATGCGTTTCTGAGCACCATGCGTCGTCCACACCACTGGACGTCGTTGCAGCTTAGTCTGGACCATTTCAGTCTGAAAAAAAACACAAATGATAAAGAAAACAAAGCGTAAAGACGCGTTGGGCTAAGCAGTATTCAAATACGGCTATTGCATTGATAATATAATAATAGGAAGGGGTAATTAACTATGATTGGGTAGGTGATACACTCACGCTAGGAGGAACCACAGACGAACAGGAAGGCAGCAGCAGCAGCCACACGGTAAACTGGCACCAACTGTTGCCAAAGCTCTGCAGTCCTCTGTATGTTAAGATGTTTTCAGCCATTTAATAAAGTGTTTACATACAAATACAACTGCCAGCAGTAGCAGAACACGCGTGCCACAAGTACACAATTGGTTTTGATAATGTTGAAGTTCTGTGCAAAACTGGCTACTACTGGCCAAGACTAATTAGAGAATCTATCGAAATTGAAAAAAATAAGAAAAATTGTGACCGTTCGGATAGCTACCGCCTTAGTGCTGCGTGGAAGCGAATCATCAAACAATACATTGTTTAAATGCATGCCTACAAAGGGCAGCTGACTTCAATGGGGATTACTGTTGGTATGGCAGGAAGGACGAGTTCTAAGGGCTCGCATAACGCGCGTGCATAATGTACGTTGACTCAAGAGCACAGAAGCTTGGTCACCACATCTACGCTTCTATATAAGGAACGAAACAAATCTGGCTGTCGCCTGATGAAGCTAGTTGTAATTACTGGCGAAACGTCGTACTCAGATTGTAAATGTTGTGGCTTGGCTCTCCAACACACCGGTGTTGCTGTACTAGTGACGAATTGGCCACGTTCTGTTTACGTGACAACCCTTACTAGTTGGCTGTGTCGGCTGGTGGCACGCCAGCAGATGCCCACGATGATGATGACCCGTACCTGCAGGACAGCGCAGCGAGCCCCATGGTGAACAGGATGATGGTGATCAAGAGGTATTTCATCGTTGATCCGTGCTCGCTGTCTGCAAAACAAGCGCGCGTCGATGGATATCACCAGTACACTCACCACTAGTACACTCACCACTAGTACACTCACCACTAGTACACTCACCACTAGTACACTCACCACTACTACACTCACCACTAGTACACTCACCACTAGTACACTCACCACTACACTCACTACTACACTCACCACTACTACACTCACCACTAGTACACTCACCACTAGTACACTCACCACTAGTACACTCACCACTAGTACACTCACTACGACACTCACCACTAGTACACTCATCACTACTACACTCACCACTAGTACACTCATAACTACACTCACCACTACTACACTTACCACTAGTACACTCACCACTACTACACTCACCACTACACTCACCACTAGTACACTCATCACTACACTCACCACTAGTACACTCACCACTACACTCACCACTACTACACTCACCACTAGTACACTCACCACTATACTCACCACTACCACACTCACCACAAGTACACTCATCACTACACTCACCACTACCACACCACAAGTACACTCACCACTACCACACTCACCACTAGTACACTCACCACTACTACACTCACCCCTAGTACACTCACCACTAGTACACTCACCACTACACCACTAGTACACTCACCACTAGTACACTCACCACTACACTCACCACTACTACACTCACCACTAGTACACTCACCACTACACTTACCACTACTACACTCACCACTAGTACACTCACCACTAGTACACTCACCACTACTACACTCACCACTAGTACACTCACCACTACACTCACCACTAGTACACTCACCACCACACTCACCACTACTACACTCACCACTACTACACTCACCACCACACTCACCACTACTATACTCACCACCACATACCCGTCAACCTGTTATCAGTTTACCCTACATTACTAAAGACCAATTAAGACACTGTTGGTCACCCCATGCCCCGTATACATCTCAACGTTCATCCTATACACTAATATACACTACACTAATATACACTACACTATACACTACACTAATATACACTACACATACACTACACTATACACTACACTACTATTCACTACATTATACACTAATATACACTACACTATACACTACACTACTACATACCTGTCAACTCCTTATCAGTGCCATACTTTATTACAGACCAATTCAGACCTTAAACATGGAATCTTTCATGTCAGTATCAAAGTATAAGAATAGGTGTCACCCTTCTTGGCAATGTATTACCAGAGCATGTATTGTTTGCATGTTCACCACAAGCACTTGATTTCTTGCAAAAGGTTTCTGTTTAGTGTTTGAACATCTTAGCACTTATTCTTTGGGTCTTTCGGTAAAGTCACGTAGATAGGTTCAAAGAAAATAACAAAATAAACATACGACGTTCTTTAGCAACCTCATGCTTTATTGCCAGGAAGGGTGAAACGTATTCTTATACAAGTCACAAATTATTGGTCACCCCGTGCCCTTCTAAAGCTTCACGTTCGTCCTACAAAGTACCATCACAAGGAGAGAAACACAAACAAATAGACTTGTGTTGTACCGGCACGTGTTGTACCCGTATGAAACAGCTTTACGCTGTATGGACCTAAAAACTCTATTTCCCTGCACAAGGTTACGGTGTAAACCGTTGACAGCTGTGCAGCAGGCAGCGGTGAAGCCCTCGCCATTGATCGCCTGCTGGGGATGCAGGCCGCGGTGCAACGGTTAACACGCTGGACCCAATCACAATCAGAATATTTATTCATGATGCAGGAATCTGATGAGCTATGGAGCCCTTCTTCACAGATGCCCGGTAGAGTAATCCACAGGTTGCCTTCAGTCTGCTGGCGCAGCAGTTGAAACACTGGGGCAAGTTGGTCATATCCACCCTCCACTGCCTCTGTGTACCACCCAGCAGCACGTATTTGGTACACCACAAGAGGCAAGTTTATTGGCGGGTGGAAATGTGCGACGGTGGGGGTAAGCTGCGGGCACTCCCGCCTC
The DNA here is from genome assembly GCF_048934315.1 of Petromyzon marinus. NCBI lineage: Eukaryota > Metazoa > Chordata > Hyperoartia > Petromyzontiformes > Petromyzontidae > Petromyzon > Petromyzon marinus. The sequence goes on along the minus strand of NC_133710.1, from coordinate 1,287,754 downwards.
TCTCAAGATGTTCGGGCAGCGTGGAAGAGTAGACCAAAATACATTTGTAGAGCGGGCTCTCTCAGAGGGGTCTGGTGGTAATTCCCTTCTGCCAGCATGGGCGTGAGCAAGCAATCTCAGGGCTGCGCCTTTGCCTTTACTGCTCCGCACATTCGTGTGCGTGGCCAGATTCTTAGACGAGGATTTATTGCAAGAATGAAAACTAATTTCTTTAGAACTGAATTTTGATTTAAAGCTTTCGTGACTGCAGCAATTCACATTCTTAGCTCTTTCGGTGAAGTCACGTTGAAGGGAAACAATAAAATAATAAAATTTATAAATATAATTTTTGATGTTTTATATATTTTATTATTTTATTGTTTCCCTTCAACGTGACTTTACCGAAAGAGCTAAGAATATGAATATTCTTTAGAACTGATTTGTGTTTTTAGTTTGTCCTTCCCCCGCACACTCCGATTGGCGCGGTTGGCTACGGACGGTGAGCAAAAGGAGTTTTAACGGAGGGGACAGTGCACTGTGAAGATTCAACGTTGGAGGTTGCAAAAACTCACCTGGGTTCAGCCATTTATTGCAATAATCTTTAGCAGAGCAGCAGAAGAACGATTTAGTCTGACAGAACAAAAAACGTAAAAATATTCACTGTCAATCTTGAAAAACATAAAAATATTCCCTGTCAGAAAAACTACAAAATATTCACTGTCAATCAGAAAAAACTAAAAAATATTCACTGTCAATCAGAAAAAAAAATATTCACTGTCAATCAGAAAAACTAAAAAATATTCACTGTCAATAAGAAAAAACACAAAAATATTCACTGTCAATCAGAAAAACTAAAAAATATTCACTGTCAATCAGAAAAACTAAAAAAATATTCACTGTCAATAAGAAAAAGCACAAAAATATTCACTGTCAATCAGAAAAAAACACAAAAATATTCACTGTCAATCAGAAAAACTAAAAAATATTCACTGTCAATCAGAAAAAACACAAAAATATTCACTGTCAATCAGAAAAACTAAAAAGTTAACTGTCAATCAGAAAAACTAAAAAGTTGACTTGTCAATCAGACACATTTCGACACCGCCCCTTACTGACAGGGCTAATGCCCATTTCGGAATCCGAATATGTATTGATGCTGCAGCAGGAGGAATCCGATGAGCTATGAAGCTCTTTGTCCACGGATGCCCAGTAGGGGCACGGAGCCAGGACGCCACTTGGCATGCTGTGTTCACCCCACGTGGCGCCGAGTTGCAGCTGCCAACGGGGGTGCCCCTAGGCTTGACAGCAGCCAGGGCGGTTGAGATGGGATGCAAAGCTTCTTCGAATAGCTGAGGAGGAACCTAACTAAGCACCTTATATAGGCAACTCGTTATCCTCTTTGATTATAATCAGTAATCGCCGCAGATAAGCGATAGTTTCCACAGAGCCCCGAGCCAAATGCTCTCTACCTCCACACACACGAGCAATAACATTGTTTGCCTGCTGTGAATCACGCGTGAAAGAAATATCGTTGCTACAAATTCTACTTTTACGTTTGTCCTGGCGTGCGGTGTCTCGCTCAAGTTCATGGCCTGTCAATGTCGTCCTATTGTGAGGCACGTGACCTGCACATTGGCAAATAAATTGCACGAATTTCCCTTTGCGTGGCCTCAGACGTCGTCTTCCTGGAATAAGGATGGCACGCACGCACGAAAAGAAGTTCAACGCTGCGTGTGTACACGCACTAAAGAACGTGCGTGTACACACTACGCTGCGTGTGTACACGCACTAAAGAACGTACGTGTACACACACTAAAGAACGTACGTGTACACACGACGCTGCGTGTGTACACTAAAGAACGTACGTGTACACACGACGCTGCGTGTGTACACGCACTAAAGAACGTACGTGTACACACACTAAAGAACGTATGTGTACACACTACGCTGCGTGTGTACACGCACTAAAGAACGTACGTGTACACACTACGCTGCGTGTACACACTACGCTGCGAGTGTACACGCAGCGTTGTGCCGAACTTCATCCGCACCACGCGCACGTAGCCGGCGGTGCGGATCGGAGGTCGCTTGGGGGGAAGGAGAACGGCACTGAAACACTAAAAGCAGTCACGCTACAAAAGCCGCACCTCCTCCTGCAGAAGGTCCGTTACCCAAAACGTCGCCTATTACACCGTATATATGCAATCTGCTCTTAAGGCCACGCGCGCGGTGCTGTCGTCGAGTCGTGCGTAGAAGTCATTTGAGCCGTTCTTACCGAACAGCGAATTTCCATGTCCATTGTGCATCCGTACTCTGTGTCCAACGTGCCACCGGTCCTTATCTCGGACGCGTAGCAGCTGTTGTTGGTGCTGCAATCGCGATGGGAACAAAGTGAGTGGGTGGGTGGGTGGGGAGGAGTGACGGCCAAAGGTTAAAGGCGCAGCCCTGCAACTGCTCACGAACGCCACTGCGGGTCCAAGGGCCCCGCCTCCAGTCGACGCAGCTCTTGGACAATCACGAGGGTCCTGCCAAGTTTATTTCGCGTTGTGTTGCTATCCCAGTTGAGTGCATTTGCAATGTCATCTTTCAGCATTGGTATGTTTGGCCAATACCAATGACATGGTATGTCTATATTTCTGCATGTTAATGTAAGCTATGCAATTAAATCGTAGAACCCCAGAGGAAACCCACACGTAACAGGGGGGAGAACCTACAATGTTCACACGGAAATGCGCCCCTAGTTGGGATTCGAACCGGGGATTTTCTTGCTGTGAGACGCCAGTGGGGACCACCGCGCCTCCCTCTCGCCCTGACGCGTCGAGCCAAAAACGCAGCGAGCGAAGCCGTCCGTTCTGATTCCACTCAGCAGCAGCAGCAGCACCCGTCGTGTTTTTATTGAGCCAAATATAAAACTAGAGTTTCTCTCTCGTAACCAGCGGTGCAGCGGCGCTCCAGTGGGTCCAGTCGACACATTCTCAAGTTCACCGTCCGCCAATTCACAAAAATGCGCGCGTGCAAATTTCCACGCGCTCGAGAGGAGCCCCCGGGCCCGAGCGCACCGACACGTGTTGTATCGGCACGTGTAGTACCGGCACGTATTGTACCGGCACGTGTTGTACCGGCACGTATAGTACCGGCACGTGTTGTACCGGCACGTGTTGTACCGGCACGTGTAGTACCGACACGTGTTGTACCGGCACGTGTTGTACCGACACGTGTTGTGCACGTGTTGTTCCGGCACGTGATGTACCGGCACGTGTTGTACCGGCACGTGTTGTACCGGCACGTGTAGTACCGGCACGTGTTACGCCGGCACGTGATGTACCGGCACGTGTTGTACCGGCACGTGTAGTACCGGCACGTGTTGTACCGGCACGTGTTGTACCGACACGTGTAGTACCGGCACGTGCTGTACCGACACGTGTTGTACCGACACGTGTTGTACCGGCACGTGTTGTACCGGCACGTGATGTACCGACACGTGTTGTACCGACACGTGATGTACCGGCACGTGTTGTACCGGCACGTGTAGTACCGGCACGTGTTGTACCGACACGTGTTGTACCGACACGTGTAGTACCGGCACATGTTGTACCGGCACGTGTTGTACCGGCACGTGTAGAACCGGCACGTGCTGTACCGGCACGTGTTGTACCGGCACGTGATGTACCGACACGTGATGTACCGGCACGTGTTGTTGACGCAGCCGCCGACATTGCAGTTGCACGTCCGTTCGATTTGTCTGAGTCCGCCGACGAGGGACAAAGTCAGCTGGATGACGACGAGGCTGAAACATCTCCCGACGGACTGGTGGAGATAAAGGCAGAGGACACGGGGGGGGTAGTGGGTGGGTAGTGGGTGGGGGTGTGGGGGGGGTAGTGGGTGGGGGGTTGTGGGTGGGTCGTGGGTGGGGGTGTGGGGGGGGGTAGTGGGGGGGGGTAGTGGGTGGGTAGTGGGTGGGGATGTGGGGGTAGTGGGGGGGTAGTGAGTGGGTGGGGGGTAGTAGGTGGGTCGTGGGTGGGGGGTTGTGAGTGGGGGCGGGGGTAGTGGGTGGGTAGTGGGTTGGGGGGGGGTAGTGGATGTTTAGTGGGTGGGTGGGTAGTGGGCGGGGGTAGTGGGTGGTCGTGGGTGGGTCGTGGGTGGGGGGTAGTGGGTGGGTAGTGGGTGGGTGGGGGGGTAGTGGATGGGTAGTGGGTGGGTCGTGGGTGGGGGGAAGTAGTGGGTGGGGAGAGAGAGGACGCTCCTGTTGGTGATGTTCGAGATGCTGGTGAGCTGTGGTCAACAAGTTGAAATCAAACCGGTGGCCACATCGGCGATTCACTTGTCCTCTGTCGGTCCGCTCGTCTCGGGAGGCCGCCGTCAAACTGCCGGGCATCTCTGAACGGGAGCCTCATCGCTCACCGCATTCCTGCTGCGTAAATATTCCGACTGGGACATCAGAGCCAATGTGACCGACTGGTGTCACAGGCAGCGGCGATGCAGAGACGGACAACTGCAGTCCGGCCAGGTTTGCTCAAACAAATATCGATGGGTGACGCAAGACGAGGGGAGGAGAGGAGCCGCTGACTGCGACTTCGCTGTACGATGCACAGAGGCCGTGAGGTTTTTTTCTATTCGAAACGTTTTGTGGGGTTTTCCCAGCCTGCACTTTTAGTTTCTGTTACGACGATGGAGTTGTTTTGATTTATCTCTCTCTCTCTCTCTCACACACCTTTTACAGATTATATTGAAACCTGTTGGTGTAGCTGCGTGGTGGAGGGCACGAGGGATGAGGTTTTGCAGCCGTCAATTTGGAATAATACGTCGTGGAGAGCTTGGGCATGAATCCACGTGCGTGCTGAGCGTGGAGGATGGCGACATTAGAGGTTCCATGATTCTCCGTTCTTATGCAAAGGGACTTTGTGGCCACCCCGTACGCATGCATGAAGTGTTGACTTCTTTCGCACCGTACGTGGCCCAACCGTGCTAACCGGAGGTGTACAGGGGCGGCGTGGGGGCCATGCCCGGAAATTAGGCCTTGGGACAAACAGAAGGGACCCAGTGACACGCAGAGAAAATCCTAAGAGGACATTGACTTGGACGTTAAATTGTCGGGCGTCAAGGGAGGTGAGCGGGCCGGGCCAGGGCAGCGTGACGAGAGGCGAGGGTTGTCGAGAGCAACGCCGGAGTGGCAGCACAACGCGCGAGAAGGAATCGCCCCGAGTGAGCGTCCACGGTGGAGATGGAGCGATGGGCTCGGCTGATACGCAGGGAGCTAGACCAGGGGTCGACAACCTGCGCCTCTTTGACGACCGCTTCTCCGCGACGTTGTTGATTAAGGACCGCCACCGTCTCACATTGCTGCTCTTGAAATATTGATTTTCATTTTCGTACCGAATTCGCAAAACAATGACTTGTGAGACGCGGGCGATGCCTTGGGGAGGTTCTCCAGCCTGCAGTGGATAGATCATGGCCGATGACGATGATGACCACACCAACACGCGATCAGAAGGAGACACAGGCGGTCAGCTCAGACACAAAGACAGAGGCGGTCAGCTCAGACACAAAGACAGAGGCGGTCAGCTCGTGAGAAACTCACCGCGGGAGCGCGAGCGGCGGCGATCTTCGCCCCGTGAATGACGCCACGAGGAGAGGGCATCGCCACGATGCTCCTCCAAGTGTCAAATGCGGTGTCGCCTTGCTCGCGTCACGTGCGCGTGTGTTGAACTTCTATCGCACCGTACGAGGGCCAACTCGCGGCGAAACAGAGGCGCTCGGGGGGTGTGGGAAGGGGGTGGGAAGACGATGACTGCGACGCTGAAGAAGCTGAACCGTGCGGCCGTGTAGCTGGGTACGAAGTGGCCTGGAATTGCTGCTGCTGCAGGTGGTGGTGGTGTGGGCGTTGAGACAGATAAGGTTGCAAGTGAAGGGGAGGCAGTGTTGTGCATTCTTGACCGGGCAACACGGGGTCCGGGCAACATTTTTGTTCGGAGTAAGTTGGAGGAGTAACACTCTTTGTTTTTTTTCGGTAAGTCACGTAGGTAAATTTAAAATAAATTAAAATGAAAGAAAACAGTTAAGTCACGACGTTTCGGAGGCAACACAAGCTTCCGTCTTCAGGTGGAACAGTCACAGCAAGATCACTGCATCAAGGCCGCTTGGTGGAAGCTTGTGTTGCCTCCGAAACGTCGTGATTTAATTGTTTTATTTTATTTTACCTGCATGGCTTTACCGAAAAAAACAAAGAGTATGAATCCTTGCAGTCACGAACGCTTCAAATCTAGAATTGGAGGAGTAAGTTGAAAGCTACACCGGGTTGCTTCGACCTATACGCATAGACACTACTACTATTATTATTATAGAGATCAGTGTCCACGTATTTCATCATTCGTAGCCCTATGTCAATCCGCTGATGGATGGAGGGATCCCATTTATTATAATTATAACAAGGCCAGCGCACCGAGCCTGGCACTGCCCCCAAAGTTGCATCAACAACAATAACGATATTCTTATTCTTGGTTCTTTCGGTAAAGTCACGTTGAAGGGAAACAATAAAATAATAAAATATATATGAAACAATAAAATTCTCACGACGTTTCGACTGCAACGCAGTCATCATCAGGTGTGAAAACCAACGGCAAGAACATTTGAAAGAAGTGGCGGTTTGTATTTATTTATTTTTAAACGTTAGCACCACGGAGAGCGATTTGACAGTTTGTTTAGAAGGACGAGTCCATCTATGTTCAGAAAAGAGGAGGGGGGAGACGAAATTTTTTATAATGTATGCTGTCTAAAAGCCACCGTAAGCGTGAACAATCAATTAAGACCCGAAATGGTTTATCAAATCCTGCCAATGATTGCTAAGCCAGAATCCATTTTCTCGGTTGAAATTGTCTCTGCGTTTGTATATGTGGATAGCCTCATGAATGAATTTCTCATGGTAGCCAGATGGCTTACAAAGAACCTCTGTCTTGGAGAAGTCAATGTCATGTGAGCCTACTGAATTATAACAGTGATAATGCCACGGCCGAGGTGTTGGTCCTACCGTGTTTAAGGTCTGCTTTGTGTTCACAAATGCGGTCCGAGACATGTCGTTTGGTTTCTTGGCCGTGGCAGATCATTGTTATAATTCAGTAGGGTCACATGACATTGACTTCTCCAAGACAGAGGTTCTTTGCAAGCCATCTGGCTACAATGAGAGATTCGTTCATGAGGCTATCCACATATACAAACACAGAGACAATTTCAACCGAGAAGATGGATTCTGGCTTAGCAATCATTGGAAGGGTTTGATAAACCATTTCGGGTCTTAATTGATTGTTCACGCTTACGGTGGCTTTCAGACAGGATACATTATTTTCGTCTCCCCCCTCCTCTTTTCCGAACATAGATGGACTCGTCCATCTAAACAAACTGTCAAATCGCTCTCCGCGGTGCTGACGTTTAAAAATAAATAAATATAAACCGCCACTTCTTTCCAATGTTATTGCCGTTGGTTTTCACACCTGATGATGACTGCTTGTGTTACAGTCGAAACGTCGTGAGAATTTAATTGTTTTATATATTTTATTATTTTATTGTTTCCCTTCAACGTGACTTTACCGAAAGAACCAAGAATATGAATCACTGCAGTCACGAAAGCTTTTAAATCAAAACAATAACGATGTCATGTATTTATCTCAAATCATTTTCAGGACGGTTCTGCATGGAGGTTATTTGGCCAAATCCCACGACCGATGTTTTGCTTCAAATCCTCTCAGACAATGGGGGGGGGGGGGGGGGGGGCAGTAGAGCGATAGTCGTGTGGGAAGCCACCGTGACGATGATTCACACCGCTCGGGGGAGTGAACTTAGGGCGAGTTGGGGGGTGCAGAGCCCAGCCTAGCCCACCGCCTCGTGCGGCCTTGTGCGTGAGACAAACGTCACGACGCCTCGGAGCGGTGGCGCAGCGGTTAGCGCCACGCTGCGCTACGAACCTGGCGGACACCCGAGATCGATTCCCGCTCACGGCCAACACCGGTGACGGTTATCTGAACCGATCCAGGGCCTCCCCTAGGTCGACTCAGCCTCAAATGAGTACCTGGTTGCGGTGTCTAAACATCGCCACTGGGGAGACAAAGGCGGCCGGGCGTGGTGCTGGCCACCCACCCCCTCGTGTGCCGTGCCGGCCTGCATAGGTGCTCGCTAACAGCTTTTGACCCTACTGCCCATTAAGGCTATACGGGGGATCTTTGTTTTTGTTTGGTATGCGCATGAGACACATTCGGCGTTGGTGAGGACCCACTACGTGAAACAAGAACTCAACTCGTGTGTGTCCGGGTCCTACGGTTTATCCCTCCACATGTAGAATCAACATCACGCGTTTAGAGTATTTGGCTGCTAAGCCACTTTGTTGAGCAGTCACTTGTGATGTCCAGATCGCTCCTGAAAAATAAGTGGGCCTCACCTGGTCAAATGAAGAAGAAAAGAAAAATAGTTCAATCGTTCACTGATTGCGTGAGATACGAAACAATGGATTTTGTCGTTTGCCGCAATTTTACTCCAATTGTGTTCTCGGTGGGTGTCATGAGATAACCCCTCCCACCCCCCCCCCCCCCCCGAGGACTCTTGTCGAGAGCGGCTCATAATCACTCCCTGTTACAGAACGGTTCGTGGCAGCAAATGTCCGAGACGGCTCCTCAAGAGGCCTCTTGTCCACACCCGGTGGCGTCCCCACGCACCGTGAATACAGCGCATCGCCTGCTTCGTGTGTGCACCTTGAACTTGTTTCGCAACCGCACGTAGCCAAACGTGCGCCTCATTGAAAACCCACATTCTCAATTCTCAAGAGTTAAAACTTGGGGAAAGTAAGCGCAACATTTGTAATATTACATGGGGTTATATGGTATCATTGGTTGGCATAATAGAGGTTTTTTGGGGGTTAGATCGTGTAACTATATAAATGTGTCGTTCAACCCGCCACCACCCGACACAGCCAGCTAGTAAGGGTTGTCACGTCAACAGAACATCCCAATTCGTCACTAGTACAGCACGTGTGTAGTGTAGTGTACAGTGTAGTATATAGTGTATATTAGTACAGCACTAGTGTATAGTGTAGCATACTAGTACAGCAACACCGGTGTGTTGGAGAGCCAAGCCACAACATTTACAATCTGAGTACGACGTTTCGCCAGTAATTACAACTAGCTTCATCAGGCGCCAGCCAGATTTGTGGAGAAGTCCTCCTGTTGCGTTCCTTAAATAGAGGCGTAGATGTGATGACGTCACTTGTGAGCCCTTCACGTGCTAAGGGGGGGGGGGGTGGGGGGGTTAATGCTTAAAAATTACAAAGGGTAACCATTACAGGTTGGCTTGTTCATATGGTAATCAACGTACGGTATGCACATTGTTCTTGTGGCTCCTGCCGTTCGCGTGCAGTAAAGTAGCAGCACGTCTTATTGTTTGGTTTGCCAGGCTCAGACGAACAACTCGCTGAGCTTGAGAGGCCACAGACAGCCGTGTTCGGATTTTAGCCCAGAGGCTCTCAGCGCAGGCAGGCCCTGGATGTGATCTCCGAGCCAGCGAGACAACTTCATCGAGCAAACTTCTTCAGCGAGCGGTGCACAAAACACAATTCGCTAAATAACAACACAACTCCAAGCCATTCATCAACAACACCGGTGACTTACAAGAAACGCTGGCAGGTGCATTCTTGTTTTAACCCCCCCCACCCACCCCTTAATCCTACTAAAGTTAAATTCGCTGAAAGTCTGTTTTGGTAAAAATGTGTTTTCGCGTTGCTACAATTCCCCATTTGGTGCCTCGGTTCACTCCCCCTCTTCAGCACGAGACCAACACACAGCGCTGACTGTCACCTCAACCCAACACGCTGACTGTCACCTCAACTCAACACGCTGTCTGTCACCTCAACCCAACACGCTGTCTGTCACCTCAACTCAACACACTGACTGTCACCTCAACACACTGACTGTCACCTCAACCCAACACACTGACTGTCACCTCAACCCAACACGCTGTCTGTCACCTCAACCCAACACACTGTCTGTCACCTCAACCCAACACGCTGTCTGTCACCTCAACCCAACACGCTGTCACCTCAACCCAACACGCTGTCTGTCACCTCAACCCAACACACTGTCTGTCACCTCAACCCAACACGCTATCACCTCAACCCAACACACTGTCACCTCAACACGCTGACTGTCACCTCAACCCAACACGCTGTCTGTCACCTCAACCCAACACACTGTCACCTCAACCCAACACACTGTCTGTCACCTCAACCCAACACACTGTCACCTCAACCCAACACGCTGCCTGTCACCTCAACCCAACACGGTGACTGTCACCTCAACCCAACACGCTGTCACCTCAACCCAACACGCTGTCACCTCAACCCAACACACTGACTGTCACCTCAACCCAACACGCTGTCTGTCACCTCAACCCAACACGCTGACTGTCACCTCAACCCAACACGCTGTCTGTCACCTCAACCCAACACGCTGTCACCTCAACCCAACACGCTGACTGTCACCTCAACCCAACACACTGTCTGTCACCTCAACCCAACACACTGTCTGTCACCTCAACCCAACACGCTGTCTGTCACCTCAACCCAACACGCTGTCACCTCAACCCAACACGCTGACTGTCACCTCAACCCAACACGCTGTCTGTCACCTCAACCCAACACACTGTCACCTCAACCCAACACGCTGTCACCTCAACCCAACACGCTGACTGTCACCTCAACCCAACACGCTGTCTGTCACCTCAACCCAACACGCTGTCACCTCAACCCAACACGCTGTCTGTCACCTCAACCCAACACACTGTCACCTCAACCCAACACGCTGTCTGTCACCTCAACCCAACACGCTGTCACCTCAACCCAACACACTGACTGTCACCTCAACCCAACACGCTGTCACCTCAACCCAACACGCTGACTGTCACCTCAACCCAACACGCTGTCACCTCAACCCAACACGCTGTCTGTCACCTCAACCCAACACGCTGTCACCTCAACCTAACACACTGACTGTCACCTCAACACGCTGTCTGTCACCTCAACCCAACACGCTGTCTGTCACCTCAACCCAACACGCTATCACCTCAACCCAACACACTGTCACCTCAACACGCTGACTGTCACCTCAACCCAACACGTTGTCTGTCACCTCAACCCAACACGCTGTCTGTCACCTCAACCCAACACGCTGACTGTCACCTCAACCCAACACACTGACTGTCACCTCAACCCAACACGTTGTCTGTCACCTCAACCCAACACGTTGTCTGTCACCTCAACCCAACACGCTGTCACCTCAACCCAACACGCTGTCTGTCACCTCAACCCAACACACTGACTGTCACCTCAACCCAACACGTTGTCTGTCACCTCAACCCAACACGCTGTCACCTCAACCCAACACGCTGTCTGTCACCTCAACCCAACACGCTGTCACCTCAACCCAACACACTGACTGTCACCTCAACACGCTGTCTGTCACCTCAACCCAACACGCTGTCTGTCACCTCAACCCAACACGCTATCACCTCAACCCAACACACTGTCACCTCAACACGCTGTCTGTCACCTCAACCCAACACGTTGTCTGTCACCTCAACCCAACACGCTGTCTGTCACCTCAACCCAACACGCTGACTGACACCTCAACACGCTGTCACCTCAACCCAACACGCTGACTGTCACCTCAACCCAACACGCTGACTGTCACCTCAACCCAACACGCTGACTGTCACCTCAACACGCTGACTGTCACCTCAACCCAACACGCTGACTGTCACCTCAACCCAACACGCTGTCTGTCACCTCAACACGCTGACTGTCACCTCAACCCAACACGCTGACTGTCACCTCAACCCAACACGCTGACTGTCACCTCAACCCAACACGCTGACTGTCACCTCAACCCAACACGCTGACTGTCACCTCAACCCAACACGCTGACTGTCACCTCAACCCAACACGCTGACTGTCACCTCAACCCAACACGCTGACTGTCACCTCAACACGCTGACTGTCACCTCAACCCAACACGCTGACTGTCACCTCAACCCAACACGCTGACTGTCACCTCAACCCAACACGCTGACTGTCACCTCAACCCAACACGCTGACTGTCACCTCAACCCAACACGCTGACTGTCACCTCAACCCAACACGCTGACTGTCACCTCAACCCAACACGCTGACTGTCACCTCAACCCAACACGCTGACTGTCACCTCTTGTTCTCACTGCGTTACACCTCGTGTCTTCGTTCTGTCTCGCGCGTGTTTCGTCTTAGATGAAGACTTCGTTAGTTGTGCAACGTTCCTGAAGGACTCTGCACTAATTCACTGCGTCGTTCCTGAATGACTCTGCACTCATTCACTGCGTCGTTCCTGAAGGACCCTGCACTCATTCACTGCGTCGTTCCTGAAGGACTCTGCACTAATTCACTGCGTCGTTCCTGAAGGACTCTGCACTCATTCACTGCGTCGTTCCTGAAGGACCCTGCACTAATTCACTGCGTCGTTCCTGAAGGACCCTGCACTCATTCACTGCGTCGTTCCTGAAGGACCTTGCACTTTCACTGCGTCCCTGAAGGACCTTGCACTCATTCACTGCGTCGTTCCTGAAGGACTCTGCACTCATTCACTGCGTCGTTCCTGAAGGACCCTGCACTCATTCACTGCGTCGTTCCTGAAGGACCTTGCACTCATTCACTGCCACGTTCCTGAAGGACTCTGCACTCATTCACTGCCACGTTCCTGAAGGACTCTGCACTCATTCACTGCGACGTTCCTGAAGGACTCTGCACTCATTCACTGCGTCGTTCCTGAAGGACTCTGCACTCATTCACTGCGTCGTTCCTGAATGACTCTGCACTCATTCACTGCGTCGTTCCTGAAGGACTCTGCACTCATTCACTGCGATGTCGAAGTTTTTGTCTTGAGCTTTCGTTGTTGCTGTGCCGATGCACAACGGGACCACTCCGTGTGTAACAAATGGAATCGACTGAGACTCGAAGGCATTATTATTGACGAATGTGTTCAGCTTCACCTTCAGTATGAATCCACAGCAACTTTGCTTAGGGGTTCATACTTGGTTTACACGATTATCCATTTACTAACACAGTACACACATAATCCAGACACATACGTCACATTATCAATGTATTTATTTCAACAGTAAAATGTTTATTACATGCATCTTCCAGTAACCAACACTTAAAAGGCATTTTTGTTTACACTGCCTTACATCAGGAGACAAGACAGCAGGCGACCGTTCTGGGGAGTGACCTTCTTAAGAGCAAAGACAACAAAGAGAGATTGACGATTTGACCACCCTGACGATCCTTTAACTTGAAACCACCGGAGAGAAGCAACGGAAGGTTGGTGTATGAACACACGTGAACACACATGAACACACGTGAACACACGTGAACATACACATGAACACGTACACACACATGAACACAGACATGAACACACGCGTGAACACACGCGAACACGTACACACGCGAACACACGTGAACACACACGTGAACACACGAACACGTACACACACGCGAACACACGTGAACACACGCGAACGCACGTGAACCCACATGAACACACACGGGAACACACGTGAACATACACATGAACACGTACACACACATGAACACGTACACACACACATGGACACAGACGTGAACACACGCGTGAACACACGCGAACACACGCAAACACGTACACACACGCGAACACACACGTGAACACACACGTGAACACACGTGAACACGCGCGAACACACGTGAACACACATGAACACACGTGAACACACGTGAACACACACACGTGAACACACATGTGAACACACGTGAACACACGTTTCCATTGGGCAGATGTTGAGCGGTGAACACAGCCTTCAAGATGAAGTTGCCAAACGCCACCTGTTTTGGCCCAGATGGGAGTCTTCGTGTGCTTTCACAAAGTTCGGTCGTGGGTGGTCTGAAGCTCTTGACATTGTTGTTTTAATAAATCAGGATTTCCTCCCCACATTATCATTATGTTTTTGCCCGTAGGCTTTCACAACCAAAATTATGATTCACTGCTGGTTTCTTTAGGGTAAGATCTCGTTGCGTTGTATAATGTCGATCTTTCACGAATAACCCCCTCCACCACCCGACAGAGCCAATCCGAATGAAGCCGATCTGGCGGGCGCAACTTGGCAATGTATTTGGTTCGTCAGCAACACCGGGGGAATGTTGAAATGGCAAGCAAATTGTTTTTGTTTGTTAACAATTTGTATCCGACGTTGTAGTGGAGATTACAACCAGCATCATCAGGCGAATGACAACATCTCAGCAAGCAGTTTCAAATGTTCTGGCTTCATATTCGACTGGTGACATGGCCGAGGCCAGAAAACGCAATGCTGCTGCTGCTGCGTGGAGTGGGCGTGGCTGTGTGAAAGTGGGTGGGGGCCTGTGTGAAAGTGGGCGTGGTTGTGTGAAAGTGGGTGGGGGCCTGTGTGAAAGTGGGCGTGGTCGTGTGAAAGTGGGTGGGGGCCTGTGTGAAAGTGGGCGTGGTTGTGTGAAAGTGGGTGGGGGCCTGTGTGAAAGTGGGCGTGGTCGTGTGAAAGTGGGTGGGGGCCTGTGTGAAAGTGGGCGTGGTTGTGTGAAAGTGGGTGGGGACTCATATTCTTAGTTTTTTCGGTAAAGTCACGTTGAAGAGAAACAACAAAATAACAAAATATATATTTTGTTATTTAACAAATATATATTTTGTTATTTTGTTGTTTCTCTTCAACGTGGGCGTGGTTGTGTGAAAGTTGGTGGGGGGCTGTGTGAAAGTGGGCGTGGTTGTGTGAAAGTGGGTGGGGGCCTGTGTGAAAGTGGGCGTGGTTGTGTGAAAGTGGGCGGGTCTTATGGAAGGAGAGGCTAGCTGCACAGTTCCCTTAAATTGTTTCCTTGGTTGAGCCTCCAAGAAATTTGGTAGCTTAACTTAACGAGAATTAAGAGCTAAGTAGAAATAAAAATCAAAGCTGCGTCTCCCAAATTACGATGGAAATCGGTGCCTTCAGGGAAAGCCGAAGTAATCGGCTAAGCAAGCGAAAAAATAATAAAAATAGCAGAGGTCGCCACTCATTGCTGTTGTTTGAGCAAACGGAAGGTCAAGTGGAGGTGGGCAGGAGACGGAATAACGAATTACGGAGCGGAGACCGAGAGAAGCGGAGCGAGAGTCAGCGACGACGTCGCAGGGTTCGGAGGTCGCTACTGGCCATGATCGACTGGCGAAAGGAGGGGACGGAAGAAAAATGCGGGAGGCTTTTTTGCCCAGCAGGGTAACGTTCAAGACCGACGACGACGACAACAACAACAACAACCACAAGCTGAAGGAGTCACCGTGACGGGAGCCCCGTCCGCTCTCAGCACTCCGCCGACGCTTCGCGCTGCTCGGCCAGCTTGTATTCGAGGTGGAGCAGCTGGCGCAGGAATCCGTCGTTGGGTCCGATGGCGCGGCAGGAGCGCACCTGGCGCAGCGCCGACTGCACGTCGCGGCCTCGGCGGAGCATGAGGAAGGCGACCACGAGGCTGGGAGAGCGGCTGTAGCCCTCGCGGCAGTGAACGAGCACGCGCCCTGCGGTGAACAAGCACGTGCCTTGCGGTGAACAAGCGAGCGCCCTGTGGTGAACAAGCGAGTGCCCTGTGGTGAACAAGTGAGTGCCCTGCGGTGAACAAGCGAGCGCCTTGTGGTGAACAAGCACGTGCCTTGCGGTGAACAAGCGAGCGCCCTGTGGTGAACAAGCGAGTGCCCTGTGGTGAACAAGTGAGTGCCCTGCGGTGAACAAGCGAGCGCCTTGTGGTGAACAAGCACGTGCCTTGCGGTGAACAAGCGAGCGCCCTGCGGTGAACAAGCGAGCGCCCTGCGGTGAACAAGCACGTGCCTTGTGGTGAACAAGCACGTGCCTTGTGGTGAACAAGCACGTGCCTTGTGGTGAACAAGCACGTGCCTTGCGGTGAACAAGCACGTGCCTTGTGGTGAACAAGCACGTGCCTTGTGGTGAACAAGCACGTGCCTTGTGGTGAACAAGCACGTGCCTTGCGGTGAACGAGCACGCGCCCTGCACCGCTGCGCAGCAGAGAGGCGTCTCGGATTTGCCGTCCGTGCGCTACGGCTCAACGGAAGCCCTTCGATTGCGCCCAGCGGGCGTTCACGCGGTGCCGCACATTGACATTCGTCGTGATGATCCCTCGCCAGAGCAATGTGGAATTACCACCACTTTGCTCAGGGGCTTTGCAAACTGGCGACGGGCATCGCGTGATTGTCCCGTTTGAGCAGGAAATAATTTATGACTTTGCGTCCGTTAAAGTCTATGCTCATCCATCTGCCATGGAGATGTGGAATGTCCGCCTCTGGCTCTTAGCTCTCAACAGGCGATGAGCGCCGCGTCAAAGTCCCATTGAGCAGGAAATCGCTTTGACTCTGCCTCGACATCGTTGCGTGCGTTAAGATAGATTCTTATGGACCCGGTGGCACGCCACATTGTAGACCTGGCGAAAGCCGAGTTTGATTCCCGGCAGAGCGAAGACGGAGCGGCGGGAGTGATATCTGAACCCGTTCTGGGCACAGCACCCTCAACGGGACACCCACTGACCAGCATGGTGAAGTATGGTCAAACAGACCCATCGTGGGGTTCGGCTTCCATCCGAGCAGTGGACTGACAAAGCGGGGCCGCACTTTGTCACGGCTCAACGTGACCCCTCCAGCCGCTGGAGGCGCTACATTCATCATCCTCAGAGCACAGCTTGAAGGCAGCGAGCAGAGTCGATTCCCGAGTTCACCACCTGATGAAAAGTCTCAAGCCACCGGTGGCTTGAGACTTGAGACTTGATCGAACAGAATTCCATCAATTTGTTGGCACGTACAAATGATAAAAATGAGGGTTTCGTCCCCAATTTGTTTTGTAAACGCAGGCTTTCACAATCAATATTACGATTCACAATCTAGAATATTATGATTCACTATTAATGTATTGCGGGTACGATGTTGTTGCGTATGACGTCAATCTTTAACTTTGAATTGTTGGCGTGAAATAAATCATCACCGCGGTCACTCACTGCAACCTTTAAAAAGGAAACCGATGCCCTCGGTTTTTACGACTTCGGACCCCATCACCGCTACGGGAGATCCAATTGCACCGTCGCTGTCGAAGCCCCCGCCCTGTGCTGTGCTCATCAGCCGTTCTCTCTCGCTGGCCCCCGACACAGTCAACGTGCACGGTCGATCGAGACCCGGCATGGTGCCGATTCATCGGGGGGTGCAAGCGACGCGGACACACGGAGAGCGCCGCGCCACCACGCACCCGGTCGGCAGAGTTCGATTCCCGCTCGCGGTCAACATCGGTGACGAACGTCTGAACCGGTTCTGGGCCTCCCCTAGGTCGACTCGGCCTTAAACGAAAGACCCGGCGCGGTGTGCAAGCGTCGCCACTGGAGAGACAGAGGCGACCGAGCGCGGTGCTGGCCACCTCCACCCGGCCGCTCGGGTTTCATGCCGGTAGCCTTCAGAGGTTGCTGCTCGCTAACAGCACTTGCCCCAACAGCCTGCGTGAGGCTACAACGGGGGGTGGGGGACCTTTATCTTTGGACCGGTGACACGGAGCTGCGGGTACCTTTGGGGTGCGAGAGCGCCTTCTCGATGAACTCGGCCCCTTCCTCGAAGAACTTGCCCAGGTCGTACGAGTCGAGGTCACAGGCGGGGATGCCGTGGTAGACGATGCCGCTCCCCTCGTAGAACGCGGGGCCCGTCTCCACGTGCATCAGCGTCGTGCCGTGGGCTGCATTGAGGACGTGCGTCACGCCCAGCCGGTGGAGATTCCGGATGCTCCTCGCGATCTCACTGGGCACCACGCACACACAAAGATGCCCGGTCCCAGCAGGGCCCACCGTGTGGTCTCTAAACGCAGTGGGTCCTTCTGGTGGGCGCTGGTGGCCTTTCGTGCGGCCCCTGATGTGCGCCCCCCCCCCCCCCCCCAACAGTGATCGGAGGCGGCGGGGAGGAAAATAATACTCGGTAAAATGTTGAAGAAAACTAAAAACCCGCACCCGTTTGCGTATTCCGTGCAAAGCAGATTGACACCTGGGGCTCCACACTTCGATATTTTAAGTTATAAACGTTCAGGAAACCCGATGACCAGTGTGACACGTGTTTCACATGGATGTACAATGACGCCGATGCTAACAAAGCAAAGAGAGAACGCGTGACAAGCGGTGATTATCGTGCCATTCTTCATCGTCTCGCCCCCCTGTTTTTATAAATATCGCTCCGCCGATGCATCACCGTTGACGATTGAGAGCTGGCGTCGCGTGTTTTTAAGTGACGGGGAGTGTCACTGCAGCTCCGGCATCTGCTGCATTCTATATATCAGCGCAGCGGCTACATGTCCTCAAGTCTCCGCGCTATCTTTAGATCTACAACTTGACTGGATTGGATAAACACGCTGCGCTTTCAGACCGCACGCATCCACAGCAAAGTTCTAAAGGGTATCTCCCTCTTTCTCTCTCTGCTCAAATAAGACATTGAGGCAGCATTTCAGGCAATGGCTTTTCAATGATGTGTAGCACGTAAGAAGAACCATTGCCCAAAATATCATCGATTATATATTTTTTTATTTTAAAGGCCACAATTTTATTGCCGAATGTGTTGAGTTTATTTGTTATTTGTGCACCACTGCCAACTGTAAACTATTTTTTATTGTACCAGGTAAGGTCCCCACTGAGCTATGTAGCTCTTTTTCAGAAGCCACCTGGTCATCACAAATGATAGCTCAACGAATTGGCGCATCATTTCGATATTTATAGCAGCCAAATACTCTAAACGCGTGACGTTGATTCTAAATGTGGAAGGAAAACCCGGAGGACCCGGAGAAAAATCCACGCGACCACGGGGAGAGACACACACAGACTCCAAATATAGAGCAGGCGTCAGGGTCGAGAACCACGACCTCCTGTGTACCAGGCGAGGTAGTCAACATCTCCTAAGCCACCACGGTGCCTTCAGCAGCAGCATCACCAAATAATTTGTTGAGCGCTCAATCCCAGCAGTGGAAATTTAATATTGCTAGGGTTGTGCCACACCGCCCATTCATTTATCACCACTGGCTTCAGACAAAGTGGCACTGGCTGTTTCGGGTGGTGGCGGGTTTAACGACACATGCATATATTTACGCAATCTAACCCAAGCAAAATCTGTATTATAAAAGTGGCATTTATAAGTCTCAACTCCAGAGGGATGCAGGCCGAGCCAACTCCCGAATGGGATTTGAACGCCAAACCTGACGATTGTAAGTCAACAAATCTCTCACCACCTGGCTGGATCAACTTAAAAGACCAATACAGTTTTGCCAATCCACTGCTCGATGAAGGCCTGCCCCAAGCCGCGTCAGTCATGGGAGCTGTTTTTACCATACTTCGCCACGCTGCTCAGCGCCAAGTGGCTATGCATTAATCGCCGAATATTTTCTGTGTCGCCTGTAGGCAGGAGTAAGAACGCGACTTCACGAGAGGTACGCCAGAAGACATGAAGCATCGATGCTGAGCGATATCTGTCTTGGGTTAATGAAAAAATACTCGCACTGAAATGTCCTCGTTGCTTAAAATACATCACTGTGGTCGGAACAAACACTTTCGGTAAACGACTTTAGTTTGAATTTCTTTCGCCCCGTAGTTTCAACAACATACATTAGAAGGATTACATTGCTTATAAGCGTTATACCCCGCAGGACGAATGGTGAAAAACGATAGTTCTAAAAGAGTTAATCCACAATTATATTTAATTAGACCGACGAAATTGTGCTTGATGGGGCCGATTCTGTTCATTTGCTGCTCCCTATGTGTAAAATGATATCTTCCGTAGCACTTACATCACACTCTTTCCCTTCTCACGATCTTGCTCACAATCTGCTCCAATTCAGTTTGAGTCTTATGGAGCAGCGGTGGTGGTGCAGCAGCGGTTTACCACACTGCTCTCTGATCCAGGCCACCTAAGTTCAATTCCCGGCAACGGCTAATGTTAAGTGGCGAATGATACATCAATCGGCTCTGGACACCTCCCCACCTTCACCAACCGGTATTTAGCAGTGTGGTGAAGTGTGTAGTGTTGGACTTCTTTTGCACCGTACGTAGCCAAGCGTGCAAATCGGAGGCGCGAGGGGGAAGGACAACAAACTACAGACACGGAGCAGTTCTAAAGAAATTAGTTTTCATTCTAGATGACATAAAAGTGCACAGCTCCAGTGGCCTCCTAATATGAGAAGGAAGAGCTTTCCAGACGGCCGCAGCAGCGCATCTGAAAGCGCCGCGCGATGATGATGCGGTGACCGCCGCCTTTGTTCGATGGCGAGCAGCCAAAAGCTTCTGCTGCTGCTGCGAGGATGGCCGGAGTTGGCTTGATGGTGATGTACGCCCCTTGACGAGATCAGCGAGGTATTGTGGTTCATCTGCGGCAAGCACTTTGTGTGTAATGAGTGCGACCTTGGAGGTGAAGTATGGTCAAACAATTCCCCTGCCCCCCGCCCTAAAATGGTACGGCATGGGAAGGCCTTCATTCAACAATGGAGTGGCAGGAAACGAAATAATAACAATCATCATATAGGCCATATGTAAAACAACAACAACAGTAAATGCTTACCCCGAGCTCTCAATACTCTTGACAGTGCGCTGTTTTTGAGTTGTACGCCTTTTGGCGTCATCTGGTCCAACACCAATGGAGACCAGGCTCTAAGAAAAGCCGTCTCGGGTGTGGACCAATCAATTTCAAGGACAGTGCCAATATCATTATCAGAGTTGTCTCTTTTGTTTGCATTTTGACTGCTTGTGTTGTGGTTATTGCAAACATGATCCCTTGTATAAAGGTGTCAGTTTTGGTGCCAGATAAAAGGGTAAAAACCTATTACTACAACAATAACTTTGTTATGGATATAGGCCTTCTTGCCGTGACAATCGTCTTGAAATTTTATTTAATTTCTCCACTGTCATTTCTCACCATCTCTTTTTATTCTAAATTGAATCTTCACACTTTGCCATCATCTCCACTGCTTTCCCTTAATAATGTCACGTCCCTGTAAATAAAAACAACAACAACCCAGACCAGACAGCTCGTCACGAGGATGCTGTCCGCCTGCCACGAAGTCGCTGTTGCCTTTTTGGAGATTATATCGACATCAAAACCGCAACGCGTCATTGACAATTCCACCGCTGGATGAATGCCCTCCCCCACACTGCTGCGTCGTTCATGGGTGGGGGTGGCTGTTTCACCATACTTCACCACACTGCTTAGCGCGGGGCCGGCGAGACTCAGGACTTGTTCAGAGATCACGCGCCGCTGGTATTTGCCGTGGCTGGGACTCGAACCTTGGCGGCCTGACAGCGCCACTGAGAGCATGGTCCCCTCGCGCGTCCTGGCATGTCGTAAATAAATAAACAATGCGCATACTCGCACAGAGTTATTTTAGCGCTGGTTTTTTTTCTTCTACGAGTTGAGGTCTTGGACAAGACCTCGAACTAATTTGACGCCGACGTGTTAAACAGAACGTGGCCAATTCGCCACTAGTACAGCAGCACACCGGTGTGTTGGGAGAGCCAAGCCACAACATTTACAATCTGAGTACGACGTTTCGCCAGTAATTACAACTAGCTTCATCAGGCGACAGCCAGATTTGTGGAGAAGTCCACCTGTTGCGCTCCTTATTTCGAGGCGTAGTAGATGTGGTGACCACGCTTCAGTGCTCTTGCGCCGCGTGTGCGGGGGTTGGGTCAATATGAGCAACATCTGGTTACCATTGTTTACCGTGAGCCTCCTCCCCGCTCGACGGACGGAGATCATTCACTGGGCGCTCTTTAACCGTGCGCCGCGGTGAAACTCGGCACGCTGCCACGCGATGGAGGGCGCTGCATGCAACGTACGCGTCTCCCACGAGGATGCCGGGGAAGACCTCGTCGCAGTGGTCGCAGGGCAAGTTGTAGAGGCCGTGCTCGTCCACGAGCAGCTCGTTGAGCACATTCACCATGAAGTCGGACATCCTCCTCCCGAGTGCTGTAGACAGCTGCTCCAGCTCTCTCTCTCTCTCTGTGCTGCTACTGATGCTAGTGCTGATGCGATTGCAATTGCTGGTGTTGTGCTGCTGCTACAACTACTACTGCTACAACTGCTGCTGCTGCTGCAATTGCTACTGCTGCTACTACAACTGCTGCTGCTGCTACAACTGCTGCTACAACTGTTGCTACTACTGCTGCTGCTACAATTGCTACAACTGCTACTACTACAACTGCTGCTGGTGCTACTACTGCTGATGCTGCTGCTACTGCTACAACTGCTGCTGCTACAACTGCTGCTGCTACTACAACTGCTGCTACAACTGCTACTACAACTGCTGCTGCTACTACAACTGCTGCTACAACTGCTACTACAACTGCTGCTACAACTGCTGCTGCTACTACAACTGCTGCTACAACTGCTACTACAACTGCTGCTACAACTGCTGCTGCTACTACAACTGCTGCTGCTACTACAACTGCTGCTGCTACAACTACTGCTGGTGCTACTACAACTGCTGCTGCTACAACTGCTGCTGCTGCTACTACAACTGCTGCTACTACCACTGCTGCTGCTACAAGTAGCCGGTGCTGCTGCTGCTGCTGCCGCTCTGAGACCTTGGCCCACGAGAACCGCTCACGGGGCCCTCGGTTCCCCACACCCCACCGCGACCCTCGCCTGTGGCACACTGCACTCACCACTGGCGAAGTTCAGCATTGGCCGGCAGCCAGTGGGCTCGGTTCTTCAGGTTACCCCGCAAACCACCACCGCACCCCCTCCACCCACGAATATTTTCCAGCAGTGGCAGCCCCCCCCAGCCCCAGCCAGCCCCACGTGTCCGCTCCTTGCCCCGCTCACGCCTCACACGAAGCCAGCGGCGCATTTCAGAAGCAACGAGCCCCGCCGACGACAAATCATTACGGGCACATCGTAAAATGTAAAACAAACAAACAACACGTGTTGTTGTTTCTACTTCACATAGCATGGCTACAGTCAGTGTCACACGCATTCATCACTTTTACTGTAAGGCTTTGACAAAAACACATAAAGTGAAGACAGAAATAGCTGCTCGTGAAAATACGATCCACGAGGGGGGGGGGCACGTGATGATGGTGGTGGTGATGGTGATGATGGTGGTGATGGTGGTGATGATTGTGGTGATGGTGGTGGTGATGATGGTGGTGGTGGTGATGGTGGTGGTGGTGATGGTGGTGGTGATGGTGGTGATGATGGTGGTGGTGATGGTGGTGGTGATGGTGGTGATGATGGTGGTGATGGTGGAGGTGATGGTGGTGGGGAGCGATGGTGTAGCGGTTAGTGCTACGCTGCGCTCTGAACTTGGTGACCCGAGTTCGATTCCCGCTCACCAGTGGCGATTATCTGAACCGGTCCCGGGCCTCCCCTAGGTCGACTCAGCCTCAAATGAGTACCTGGTGCGATGTGTTAACATCGCCACTAGGGAGACAAAGGCGGTCGAGCGTGGTGCTGGCCACCCACCCCCTCGTGTACCGTTCCGGCCTTCATAGGTGCTCGCTAACAGCACTTGCCCCTACAGTCTGTTAAGGCTATACGGGGGATCTTTGATTGGTGATGGTGGTGATGATGATGGTGGTGATGATGGGGATGATGGTGGTGATGATGGGGATGATGGTGGTGATGATGGTGGTAGTGATGATGGTGATGATGGTGATGATGGTGGTGGTAGTGATGGTACCTCCCTGGGATACCACCAGCCTCGTCCTGGTGTTAGGGGAGGGGGGGGGCGTCAGGCTGCTCTCCCGCCAGCGTTTACCGTAGAGAGTCTGTGGGCTACTCAGCAGGAGCGCGGTGGCGTGGGCACCTGTACTGGTGCCTAGTGGGGGGCTCAGGCAGTGTTCTCCACACCGCCTGAGCCCACAGCTCGCGCTGCTGTCCACAGAGGGCTTCTTTCCATCTTCGTTCCCGGTGAAATGCGCTCATCATGCCTCCCGGCGTGCTTTCTCCGATAATTATGGACATCGGCACGGCTTCATTTTCTTCCTCCTCGAACCTCTTCGTTTGTTGCGACGTCTTTCCAAGAAATCTGTTGGGATACCTTTTCAGGCCCCACGTTGTGCTCAGATGTCGCGAACATTTCTTGATTGATTGGCTGGGTCTCTGCTCCAGAGCAACGCGATGTGGATAGCACCACGGCTTTGTACCAGTCTGGCCGTTGTGAACAAGTTCACGTCATTCATTGCAATGCACGTAAAGAGAATGCAAAAGTCTCGCTGTGCTGGGCAGACGAATGTCTCTGGACTCGGCGAGAGCTAAGCGACCAGTGTTGCATTCCCGTTAATTAATTCCCAATAGCGCTACGTACGGTGCGAAAGAAGTTTAACAAACATGCTCACTGTTATGTTCACTGGTCTGGCAGCTGTCTTAAGACATTGCCTCCAATCTGTCCCACACTAAAAATAAATGTACTATGTGCACAGACGGCTGGATTTTGCAACGACTATAAGAATAGTCATTGACAAACCATTGCCAATCCACTGCTGCCGGATGAAAGTCTCTGCATGCCATGCCAGTCACCGGGGTTGTTTACCCATAGTTCACCACTCTGGTGACGGTGGGTCAAGTGAATGGGGGGGGAGCTTGAGCTGGTTAGCCATGGCCGGGAATTGAACTCGGGTCTGCTGAATTCACTAATCCACCGCCCGAATCACGATTTTATATTTTGCTTCAAAATCCATTCAGTTTCGAAAAAAACCCCGACACGATTGGATTTCAACACAGTGCAATAAAAGTCTGATGGCTCCAAGTATACTTAAAACAAGTGAAAGTATTGTTTTTATATTTACAATGTCACGTTGACCCTCTGCTGATAATATGGAAGCATGGACTGGTTTCAATCTCGTGGAGGCTAATCGGCAAACCACACTCGGTTTATCCACAGCTGGGAATTGAACTCAGTGTGCTGGATTCACTGTAGCACTGCCGCACCGCCAACCTTAACTTAATAATTATCATCAAAATCCATCATTTCGCAAATAAAATCACGATATAATTGGATTTAAACAGTTGCAATACAATATCATGTCTCCGAGTATATTTAAAAAGTAAGTGTTTTGTTATAATTACAAAATAAACAACGTCATGTTTAAATTTTGATTTAAAGCTTTCGTGACTGCAGTAATTAATATTCTTAGCTCTTTCGGTAAAGTCACGTTGAAGGGAAACAATAAAAATAATAAAATATATAGAACAAGAAAAATTCTCACGAAACGTCGTGAGAATTTTTCTCACGAAACGTCGTGAGAATTTTTATTGTTATATATATTTTATTATTTTTTATTGTTTCCCTTCAACGTGACTTTACTAAAACGTCATGTTTACCCACCGACACTATTGAGGTTGACATGTCACCCAGAAACACAATCCGCAGTGTGGAAGTAGCGACTCGTTTCGACTTTATTCAGGCTCACCGGACATCCGCACTCGACTCCGCACCGCTATTAATGCGGGAGCCTTCTGCAAATGTCAACACCAACTCCGAATCACGGGGCTCCTGATGTCCAATTAAAACAACAAAAATATATAAAAAAAAGTTAACGAAGATGATGCTGTTCCAGCGCGGGCTATCTACTAAACACGTCAAATAAAAACTGCACGAGCAGGAACATCGGTACCACAGCCGGAGACGAGACGGGGCCGGGGAGTTCCGCTGGCGGGCGACACCACGGGAGCGCGCGTTTCGTCTCGGGCCACATCGCGACTAAAAACATTTCGCGAAGACGAGGCGAGTAAGAATCTCTTTAATGAGAGTTTTATTCAATCGATCTTCATCGCTTCCCCCAAATAAACCGTGAAGGCTGCGCCTCAGCGCAGATATTTTTTCCCACCCCCCCTCTCTAAAAGCCACTCAGAACCCCTCTCTTTTCGAACGCCTGTCTCGATTTCATCGTCTCGATTCTGGTACCAACTTTCAATCGCTGCCCCACGTGACATTCCGCAGCGTTTCCCAGTCGAGTTCCTCTGACAGATCTCTTAATTGTTCAGAAAACTTTTTTTTAATAAAGAATTAAAGCTTTCGTGACTGCATATACTCGTTTTTTTCTGGTAAAGTCACGTATGTAGAAATACCATAAAATTATGTTAAAATCAATCACGACGATTCGATCGCTGACTTGTACCTCGTATTTGTTCACTCTGTCTATGATGGTATGTTCAATCCAGAGGTTGAACACGAAATTTAGCACTCTTCTGAAAGTCGTGGTCCGCCAGGTGTCTGTGTTGTTGGCCTGACTGGTTGTGCATCACGTAATTTTTTCTTAGGTTTGTTGAATTCTCGTCTCTCATCTTCTTGGTGTATTTACCTCCGTGATGTTTTTATTTCACACCTGATGAAGGTCGCTTGTGTTGCGGTCGAAACGTCGTGATTGATTTATTTTAAAACTTTTTTTGTAGCCTACCTTTGTTTCGCCATGTTTATGCTGAGCCCGACGTTTTTGTTACAAATTATTTCTAACATTTCCCCTCAGCTCATTGCCATTCTACAAGACTTGTCATTAGAATATTTGCGAGATGGTGAATGTCACTCTCCCCCCACACTAATATTTAAGCCTGTGTTTTATTTCTTTGATCAATTTGTTGGGAAATAGCTTCAACTGTTGCTGTGGAGAACGTTGGCAATAAACAGGGTGCTTCAAAAAAATGTTCACACTTCCGAGGCTTTGCAACAACACCACGTGACACGTGCTGCTTCCTCCAGGCCCTGCAGACCACGTGGAGAAGATTCCAGGCCACGTGACAACGATGGCGAACGAGCGGGAGACTCTTTGACTTTTAGAAGCTATTAACATTACATTTGTTATCATGTTACAGTGCAGTATTATCCGTTCTTTTTCCATTGACGATAGTCCCATGGAAGTGTTAACTTTTTTTAAAGCACCCTGTATATATTGTGGGGCTCTGCGCAACGTCAACTTTGACTGTTCCACGGCTTGTAAATTATTTATTATTCCAAATGCGTTTCATTGTTAGACCTTGGTTCGTGATAGCTTGGATGACTGCATCAATGTCCACCGAGTCACCATTACAATAGTCGACAAAGCGTCAATGGCAATTGAAATTCACGAAGTCTCTTGCAAAATCTGATGAACAGTTCGTGTGCGGCTGACGGGGGGAGAAACATTTCCTACACCGTGCTTGCCACTGCGGTCGGTCGGCGTCTCAGTAACGTGTGTTAGTCCGTTCACAGTGACCTTCAGGAACAGTTTATATATGTTATTTGTGCAACAAGGGACTCGTGCGTCTGTAGTTCAAGTAATTGTTCTATCCCTTTTTGCATATAACAATAAAAAGAGGCAAAACCATTCCACAATGGGGCAGTATTTAATTTACGTGTAAACATTTTGTGGACATGTCCCAGCACTTGGCCCCACCTCTTTGGAGTTTAAAGAGTTCCACCATCTGCCCCACGAGCTCTCTACCTTTTAAATTCCTGCAAAGGGCACGGCGTTTACTTCTGTGAGCACGACGTCTGGAGGCGCTCCCCCCGCGCTCCCCTTTCGTCTCGACGATTTGACTCTTGAGCATTAAAGTCGGGCACAAACGGGGAATCGCTCTGGGATGGAAGCCCAACAGAATTTCAAACAAACGGTGTGGAAAAGAAAATGGGATCCACAAACTCGTATTCGAGGATAACATTCCTGGACGAGGTTTCCCAGATGCTCAACAGAAATCTAACTTTATATTTTTCGAGCCATTTTTAGAATTAGGATCAATATTTCCCCCCCCCCCCCATGCAAAAAAAAACCAACCAGCCTCACCAGCACAGGGATATTTTTAGCGGAGGTGGACGCTCAACTATGTGTCAACATCTCAACGAAGCATCGATAACCCGTGCGATCGCGTAGACACATGATCACGGTTAATTTTATAACAAATCATCCATCATTCAACTCATCCGCAAATATCTCTGTCATGTGTACGTCACAGCATAAACCGTAATTCAACTGCAACCAACGAGTGGAATAATTTACCGACCAGGAGTGAGAAAGAAGAACTTCTGAATGGATGTTTAAAAAAATCAAGTTCACAGTCCGTTTGCAGTCCACTGCATGGCGGTTGCATCACGCACAGTTGAGAGTGGGTTGAAGGGGGGGCAGATGTGGGGGGGGGGGGGGGTGGGGGGAGAGGTCACTAGCCACTGATGTTAGCCGTAACCCGGAATCAAACTGGGGTCGCCACCATGTTCATATCCGAGTGCGCTAACCATTGCTCCACTGCTCCTTCACACGTGCAAATCCATCAATACATATCGACCCGTGGTGAATCGCGTCTCTTGTATGTATGTTGAACTTCTTTCGCACCATACATGGCCAACCGCGCTAATCCAATATGACACACGAGATGCTACCCCGCTGATCCCATTATCCGTGCAATTTTTTTTACTCCTCTCGTCCCATAAAAACGCGAAAAGGAATAATTTGACGTCACTTCTCGCTCACTACTCTTTATCAGTGCCAAGACACGGACAACAGGACGAATCGTAACTCGACGAATGATGTCCTTGGATTAGCACGGTTGGCTACGTGCGGTGCGTAACAAGTTCAACACGCAAACGTACATGTCACGGTTATTCCAGGAAAACGACTTCTGGGCCATTTGGGCCGAGTCAAGTCCCCGGACAGGGCACGCCACGCCACAGCAAACATAAAACAAAAACTTTATAGAAACATTACTCCACGTGTAATTCAGCGGCCGTCTGGAACGCGCTTCCTAATCGACATTGGTGTAATTACCCCAAAATGACACCAAGCATTGGCTTGGTGTCATGTTTCGGTAATGGGATGCAGCCTAACGGTTATTTGAAGATAAACGGTCTCCGATTGGTAGAACGAGGCCTCCACAGTGATTGGTCGGGAGGCAGACTTTTAAAGGGTATTGGAGGAATAAGGCTTGAATGAGATCGATCGGGAAAACAGAGAGGAGATCCGTTAGAGGGGGAAGGACAGGGATTGCCTAAGGGACAAACAAGGACGAAAAGGCTCTGGGGAAGGGGGGCACGAGGACTGTAAAAGGGGAGAGAGCACGAGGAGTGGCGACGTTCAGGGTGAGTTACGAGCTGGAGACACGCACGAAGCCTCGGGTCCCGTAGTGAGGCCGTGTCCCAATAAAGTGGCTCTTATTACATCGTCGTCAGAGTGGTTACATAGGAAGCCACTGGAGCTATGCACTTTTAAATCCAGCTTGAAAACTCGCTTCTTTTTGTGTTGAGTTTGTCGTCTTTCCCGCCGCACCTCCGATTAGCACGGTTTGGCTACGTACGGTGCGAAAGTGCAATGTACATACGTACAAGCGTGTGTGTGTGCACGCGCGCGCGTGTGCTATGTAGCGGTTAGCGCGCTGTGGTACGAACCTGGCGACCCGGGTCCGATTCCCGCCTACGGCAAACACCAGTGACGATTATCTTAACCGGTCCAGGGCCTCCCCTAGGTCGACTCAGCCTCAAATGTGTACCTGGTGCGATGTGTCAACATCGCCACTAGGGAGACAAAGGCGGCCGGGCGTGGTGCTGCCCACCCACCCCCTCGTGTGCCGTGCCGGCCTTCATAGGCGCTGCTCGCTAACAGCGCTTGCCCCTACAGTCTGTTACAGGCTACACGGGGGATCTTTGTCTTTGAAACCCCAGGCGGGAGTCAACTCGGCCTACCGTCACCCCCACGAGTCAAAACAATGGAGTTCCACTGCGCCGGTGAGGACCAGCCACACTCCGGGAGACTTTGCCCACGGCTTTGCGACGTCACCGAGCGCAGGGCAGCCGGTGGCACCATCGGGGCTCCCCGTCGCAACGCTCCTCCCCGGCTTCCCGTCTGCAGTCAAGCGCTTGCTGGCGTCCTTGAGGAGGTCTTGCGCCGGCGATAGACTTGCTCCGGTCTCCCGTCCTTCATGGCAGCAAACCTCGCCAACGTGAAGAGGTAATCGCTCAGCCTGCGGGGGTCATCGTGCGACGAACGGTGAGCGCGGTGCACAGCCTCTCCACGCCACGCGAGTTACCGAGCCATACTTCACCACGCTGGTCCGTGCCGGCGGGCTGCCGAAGGCGGGGAGAATTGGTGGTCGTCCATACGAGATAAAAGATTCCCCCGTGTAGCCTTAGCAAGCGCTGTTAGCGAGTAGCACCTGTGAAGGCCGGCACGGCACACGAGGGGGTGGGCGAGTGGCCAGCATCACGCCCGACCGCCTTTGTCTCCCGAGCGGCCGTGTTGATACATCGCAGCTCAGATAACCAACTCGTATCGCCGGGTTTGTGGCACGCTGCGTTAACCCATTACACCACTGCTCCCCACAAATAACAACAACAGACGCCGCTCGCCACTAAGTGGGAGTGATGTCACCACGGTGCCTGTGCCAGGCCAGGTGCACGTTGAGGCCAGGTGAAGTGTCGAAGGCTCGCCGACAGGAGCTCACGGGATGGACCCCGGTGCCGTGGGTTGACAAAGCACTTATCCAGGCTCAACGCTGCTTAGCTACAGAGATCTTAGATGGGGTGCACCTCGGGTGATTTGGACACAGGCGATGAACATTGCAGTCATCGGGCAAAAGCGTGCACGCTACTTACGCACGTTAAGAGGCATTCGGGAAGGTTGACTGGAAAGCAGGCAGACAGACAGACGTGTAGTTGGGCAGCTGTCTAGGACGATGAGTAAGTAGCTCTAAGGAAATGGGTGGGAAGCAGAATGTACACTTGAAAAATAATTGTCGATCCATCAAGACCTCCAAAATTCAACCGACGACTGGAAACAGCTATGACTTGACAAGACGGAACAGACGAAGGAGATGATTGGGGATCACGAAGGAGATGATTGGGGATCACGAAGGAGATGATTGGGGATCACGAAGGAGATGATTGGGGATCACGAAGGAGATGACTGGCGATCACGAAGGAGATGACTGGGGATCTAATATAGAAAAAAATTCGTGTCCAGAATCGGGAAACAAACTCGTCACGTGGTTTATTACCAGAGTTGTTGTAAATACCGTGCCGATGATATGAGTGTAGAACACAGGGCGATGGTTTGACCCATAAACACAGCTCGTGAATGGGACTGAGATGGTACAATCCATGTTGTGTGACCCGTCCTGAAGGAGGCGATAACAGTTTTAGACGAGACACAGACCGGTGCGGAGGAGAGACGGCGAGGAATTTGCTCAAAGAAGAATCCCTTTTTGATGTTTGCGCCTATTGGAGAGGCCCGCGTTATGCAGAGCATAAGCCAAGGAGCGGCTGAAGAGGAAGGCGGGGGACGAGGTTGACGAGTCTGCTGAGAGCATCATCGTCCGGGATGTCTGGTCGCGCGAGAGGACTTCACAGAGTGCTTCCCCCTGCTGACGGGGAGAGGGCAGCCTCCAGACTTCCAGCTCCTTTTCGCGATGCCCAGAGAACCATTCCACCCCTGCCAATAACACAGCTGTCGTAGGCAGCCACGTCCGGGCTGCAGAGACGGTGTGCCACAAGAGAGTTGACGCTTCGAGGAGGTTGTGTCACTGTCCCCCCCCCCCCCGCCCCCCCCCCCCGTCTGAGCTCTTAGCACAGTGCAGTGTGTGAAAGCGGAGTGTTGGTGTGCCGTCTAGGATAGGTAGGAAGGGATTGTGCTCAAGTGTTGTCACGTGGTGTTCTTCATTCCCGTTCTTCACGCTTGCTTTCTTTTAAATATCTTACTCAGATTGTATATTTTGTGGATTTGCTCTCCAACACACCGGGTGTAGTGCTGTTCTAGTAACGAAATGGCACGTTCTGTTTACGTGACGAACCTTACTAATTGTTTGTGTCGGGTGGTGGCGAGTTTAATGACACATTTATATTTACGCGATCTAACCCAAAAAACCACCTGCGTCATGGAGCTAAAAGACCCTTGGCCTTGAACACACCTTCCTGGACGTTCCGCCCTGCTGACGCCCTCATTTTATTCAAATCGCACCTTAAGACTCGGTTATCTTCACAAGCGTTTCACATTCCTCGTGTTTTGGGTGTTGTAGTTTATTGGCGTGAGCCTGCATGTGTTTGGCCAGATAGAGGGTGCCAAACGGGCACGACACGGGCTGGAGAAGAGACGGACTGATGCGGTGCGGATGTGGAGCTGAATGGACTTTCCAAAGACTGGTACCAGCGGTGTCAGAATTGACCTCTGTGGAGGAGGAGGTTCGTTAAGGACGCTACTAGTCAGTTGGAGGCATTCGCCCTCCTTGGAGGGCAGAGGAGCGATGCTCACAACAACTAGCGGAGCGCCGGGCGGCTAAAATGCAGGAACTTGGCATCGTAGGGGGCACAGCTGGTGCATCTACCAGTCATATCATGGCACCTGGGTCTGCCCGTGACCTGTCAGCGAGCCTTCGACACTTCACGTGGCCTCAAATAGCTTCAAAGTTCACCTGGCCTGGCACAGGCGCCGTGTTGACGTCACCGCTGCCCCGGGTGTCGTAGTTGTTGCGTGCGTTTTTTTGCACGGCCCCTTGTGGTCTCTCCAGGTGAAAGGCGCTTTAGAAGTGTAAATAATCACCGGCCCATCACACGCCCCGAGACGCCAACGATTCCAACCCCGTGTGCCACGTGGCGACCGAATGTGCGCGCGCTTCACCTGTTCAGATATTTTCCAACACTGGCGTCGGCCTCGCCTGCGCGTACCAGCACGACAACCCTGCAGCGCAGACGCACAAAGACAAAGATCCCCCCGTACGGAATTTAACAATGTTGGGGCGAGTGTCGTTAGCGAGCACCTATGTGGGTTAACATGGCACACGATGGGGTGGGTGGCCAGGACCCACGCCTTTGTCTCCACAGTGCTGATGTTTTTTACACGCCGTACGAGGTACTCGGTTTCAGGCTGAGTCGACCTAGCAGAGGCCCAAGACTGGTTCAGATATTCATCACCGATGATTGCCGGCGAGTGGGAATCGAACTCGGGATGCCGGGTTCGTAGCCTATAGTGTGTTAACCACTGCACCACGATTCCACACACAAATATTAAATTAGTACGATTACACAATCTGACCCCGGTTACACAATCAGAATATGAAAACACCCTTACATCACTAAGATTATACAATCAGAACTGTGGAACAATAAATGGATGTATGAAAACATACAGTTATGTCATGTCAGTACTGCTGTAGGAAGATGAACCAGTTTGTGATTAGCACAATGCTTTTTACGTTAATATTGCAAAATATATGCAGAGGTCAACGCTGTAACTAGTAAAGTATTAACATGCACAGCCATTTTTGTTTGGTCAATCCACTGCAAGCTGCGGGCTTCCCCACACCACGCAGGTCGTGGGGTTTATTTGACCATACTTCACCAATCCTGGTCAGTGCGGGTTAGGTGAAGGTTGCGGTGGTGTAGCGGTTATCGCACTAGGCTACGAACCCGGCGACCCGGGTTTGAGTCCCGCTCACGGTCGACACCGGTGACGGTTCTCTGAACCGGTCTTGGGCCTTCCTGAGGTCAATCGGGCCTCAAATCAATATCTGGTGTGGTGCGTAAACATCGCCACTGGGGAGACAAAATCAATACCTGGCGGTGTGGTGCATAAACATCGCCACTCGGGAGACAAATCAATACCTGGCGGTGTGGTGCATAAACATCGCCACTCGGGAGACAAATCAATACCTGGTGGTGTGGTGCATAAACATCGCCACTCGGGAGACAAATCAATACCTGGCGGTGTGGTGCATAAACATCGCCACTCGGGAGACAAATCAATACCTGGCGGTGTGGCGGTGTGGTGCATAAACATCGCCACTCAGGAGACAAATCAATACCTGGCGGTGTGGTGCATAAACATCGCCACTCGGGAGACAAAATCAATACCTTGCGGTGTGGCGGTGTGGTCCATAAACATCGCCACTCGGGAGACAAATCAATACCTGGCGGTGTGGTGCATAAACATCGCCACTCGGGAGACAAATCAATACCTGGCGGTGTGGTGGTGCATAAACATCGCCACTCGGGAGACAAAGGCGGCCGGGCGTGGTGTAGGCCATCCACCCCCTTGTGTGCCGTGCCGGCCTTCTTAAGTGCTACTCGCTAACAACACTTGCCCCTATCGTCTAAGGCTACACGGAGGGTCTTTGGTGAAACCAGCAAAACATGAACGTGTGGGAGCATAGAAAATAAAACGTTACAAGACAAAAACACACGTTGTGTGAACTTAAAAATCAACGTGACATACGACTTGCTGTAAATGGGCTCACAAGTGACGTCGTCACATCTATCCCTCTATATAAGGAATGAAACAGGAGCATTTCTCCACAAATCTGGCTGTCGCCTGATAAAGCTAGTTGTATTTGCTGGCAAAACGTCTTACTCCGATTGTAAATGTTGTGGCTTGGCTCTCCAACACACCGGTGTGCTGTACTAGAGACGAATTGGGATGTTCTGTTGACGTGACAGCCCTGACTAATCGGCTGTGTCGGGCGGTGGTGGGCTTAACGACACATTTATAATTCACGATCTAACCCAAAATAAAACCTATCATGTCTGTAAATGTTTTAAAGTATAAACGCCGGAGTATTGCTCAGCAGGGGCGGTTCAATGTGGCCCGATGCAATGTCGGCGATCCCTTGCTGCGGCCCTATCAGCCGCCGACGCCCCCACTCCGGCCACCGCTGGCGCCGCCCCGGTGTCCGCGTGTCCTTACCGGCGCTCCGCCCGGCGACACGTGCTCCGCGCCACGTGCAGAGCCGCGGCGCAGCGACCCCCGGACTGCAACACAAATAAGACCGAGCGGCGTTTCCCGTCGTTACGCGGGCAGAGCGAGGCCGCACGCACCCATTTCACGCGCCGAGTATTTCGGTGGTACGAACGCCGGACTACTCGCACCCCCACCAATCAGTTCGGATTGCCAGCCGCTCCTGGTTTTCCCAGGATCGTCCTCCTCTTGTTGAGCAGGTAGCTGCTGTCCTGGGAAGACCACTGTTATTCCAGAGACCTTTCAAAAATCCCAGTATTTTGTAAGTTGCGTAGTAGCAATATGAACAACGCAATGCTCAAGAGAATGCACGCACATTAAGTTATCTCCTCTTCGGGCATTGCGCGATATTCTTCCTATGTTTCCAATGATAAGTCCTGGTTTATTTTTGTATACCTCAGGAGCTGACACAATCCAGGGTCGCGATAGGATTCTGGAACAGATTATTATTAATATTTTTGTTTATATTAAGGTCTCGATTGTCGTAATATTTTTTTCTTGTCTCGTTTGTACAAAATTTAACTTTACAGAATTTGCAAAAATGACCAGCTGGATTATTCTCACGTGCAGGATCCGATGCATGTTATTGTAATTCTCAAGTACACGTTGTCGACTTAATTTGCAGGCTCGTGGTTTGTATATAAAACGAGCAACTTCATTGCCCATGGCTACACACCACAGGGAGGGGAGTAGAGTCGATGATATATTATAAGCGAAAAGATAAATGAATGGGAAATGATGGAAAAGGAATTAAAATATGAAGCCAAGGGTCAGGAAAGATGAGGCTAGGGAGGAAGAGGCTGGATAAGAGGCTGGATATTAGGCTCGACGCTGCATGAAGCGGAGTCTGTTTTCACAGTGGGTGGGGAGAGGGGAGGGGTTCAGAGTGGGGGTGGCCACACAGAAGTCACGTGACTTACTGGAAGCTTGAGCTATATTTAGGTAGATATGCATTTAGAAACTACATGTTTTCATATAATTTTTTTACATTTTAGGTCCTTGCATTTGCAGGCATGCGTTTTTTTCACGTTGCTCCATCTCTAATTGAAGGTCCCCATCTCCAACTTCGCAGTATCCTGTGGTACAATGGTATGCAGACTATGATCTTAATGGGGCATTAATGACCACTTTACCGTAGCAAAACGGAATGTTGAATGGCCCATGCGATATTAAGAATAAACGCGAACTGATCTTTTAAATTTCAACTGGTGAGACAGTTTTAGATTTTAATTGTGATAGTCAACGCGCAATTGGCTGAGCACTAAAATGCACCAGGAAAAAACGCTCGCTCGTGAACTCATATTTAACAATCCAATAAACTACTGCGTTGGGCACGAGAGAGGCTAACCGGGCGTTTGCTGTGCCGATAAGATTAAAGGGAAGAGATAGGGTGGCTTGGCTTGTGTGACCTAAGTTCAGGTGTAGCTACAAACAGTATCCAGTGACTCTTTGGTGAGTGTCAGGTGAGTGGTGACTGGTGAGTGTTGAGCATCAGGTGAGAATCTTGAGTCTGGTGAATGGTGTGTGTCTGGTGGTGGGTGAATGTCTGGTGAGCATCAGGTGAGCGGTGAGCATCTGGAGAATGTGTCAGGGCGGGTGCCGAGTGATGACGGATGTCTAGTGAGGGTCAGATAAGTCGTGAGCGTATCAAGTGAGTGGTGAACATGAATGGTCAACGTCTAATTGTTAGGCGAGTTAGATTTTGATTTAAAGCTTTCGTGACTGCAGGGATTAATATTCTTGGTTCTTTCGGTAAAGTCACGTAGAAGGGAAACAATAAAATAATAAAAATATAAAACAATAAAATTCTCACGACGTTTCGACTGCAACACAAGCAATCATCATCAGGTGTGAAAACCACAGCAAGAACATTTGATTATTATTTTATTGTTTCCCTTCTACGTGACTTTACCGAAAGAACCAAGAATATGTTAGGCGAGTGTCTGGCGAGGCTCAAGTGAGTGTCTGCCGATTGCCAGGTGAGCGATGAGGTGAGTGTGTCACTGAGTGATGAGCATCAGGTGAGTGATGAGTGTCTAGCGGATGGTCGGTGTCCAGTGAGTGTATGTGCAGCAGGGTGTAGCTGCTCTTGCCGGTAATATGAAGTTGGTCAGCGGAGGTAGCTGGGACGTGTAGCCGTCGATCCACCCCTCCAGTTCGGCCACAACGGATTCGTCGAACTTAGTGCGCTCTGCGACACACCGCGTGGGAAACACCCGGAACTGCGTTCACTCTCGCGGACATGCCACCGTTGCTCCTCACGTGTGGGCGCCTTCTTGCTTGGTCAAAATGTTGTTGGGCTTCGTAACGGTGGCCACGGAGATTATCACCACTCATAATAGGGTTTTGTTTTTACCTTTTTATCTGGCAACAAAACTGATACCTTTTTTTTTAGCACCACTACCCATTTGAGCAGGAAAGCGCTCCAATTTCACTCGAATGTTACATTAAGAGGCAAAAGTCTGTCAGTCGCTGCACCGCAATGCTTGGTACAGTTTTTAAGTCATCTGGCAAAAGGGGACATCGAGGAATCTTGGATTTCTATTCCGCTGTGGCAAGGCCGTCGTGTTTAGCTCCGAACAGTTATTGCTGCTGCTAAACGGAGCATAGATTCAGCCCAGTGCTCCACCACAGATGGACTGCTGTCACATCTGTGGTGGAGCACCCAGATTATAGCCCACTGCATCGACGGACAGCGTTCAGAGTGAAGCAGCAGTCGGGGTGGCTGATGATCCAGCACTGACTCACTACAGCCACTAGCTCACCGGCAGTCAATCACTTCCTTACTATGGTATCTGTTCCAGAGAACTTCACTCATTGATTCCTCCACACATGCTGTGTGTGTGTGTTGAACTTCTTTCGCACCATACGTAGCCACCCACGCTAATCGGAGGTGCGGGGGGGACCCCGAAGGACAACAAACTAAACACAAAAAGCAGTTCTAAAGAAATTCGTTTTCAATCTAGACTATTTAAAAGTGCCTTGCTCCCAGTGGGCTTCCTAACATGGGAAGGAAGAGCGTTCCAGGCGGCCGCGGATAAGCGCATCTGAAAGCGTCGCGCGATGCGACGGCCACCGTCTTCGTTCGAAAGCGTTTTGAACCGTGGGGGTTGAGGCGACGCGAATCATCGGCTAGCGGCGGTGTGAATGATCGAGCGACGACGTGTTGTATCGCTGTGCGAGCCACTCGGGGGTCCGCGTGGACGCCTCACGCACGGAGGTGTGCGTCGCGAGCCGAGGAGCGCGGAGTGGCGACGTTGGAGCCAACGTCCTGCAGCACGCACTGGATCTGACACGAACACAACAAGCGAAGGCCACAACGATCGGTTCAACTTTTCGATATCGGACACAACAAAACGCTGCTTTGCAGTATAGACGCCAAGATTTGTTTTTCTCTGGAGATTGTTTATTAAATAATTTTTTAATGTTTGTTATTCCAATGCTGGATAAAAGCCTTGTCACACATATTCATGCTAGTCAAGGGGGTCGTTTGACTATATATATTGACTATATTTTGACTATATATTGACTAAATTTTTACTATATATTGACTATAATTTGACTATATATTGACTATATTTTGACTATATATTGACTATATTTTGACTATATATTGACTATATTTTACTATATTTTGACTATATTTTACCATGCCAGTCAGTGACGGTGTTGTCGAAGCAGTGAGGGAGGAAAGCGAGGGGGAGGGGTGGAATAACCAGGACAGATTGAGCCACCACTTGCCACGATCTTTAACCACTGTCAGGAATCAAACTCGGGTCATCGGGATCACAATGCGCTATCCAGAGCCATCGCTACACACTTTGGATGGTTAGCGATATGAATCTGGCCACCTGAGATTAATTCCCAGGCATGGCGTAGCTCTCCGATGTGTTTCCGCCTTGTGCCGCTTGTTTGTCCGGCACAACGTCTGACGTTTCACTCCAATTCAGTTCCTAAAAAAGCTCCCAGCACGTGGAGCGAAAACGTCGGACATCGTGCCCAACAACACGAATTGCAACCGAAAAGGACATCAGAGAGAGCTAAGCAGCACGACTAAGAAGGTCTCCGCATCGGCAATACTGGCGGTGATTCTTTTTCCATGGTGCTCATTTGAAATTGACGGGTATATTCACGGACACACAAAATGCACACAAAACAAATGTGTGCCCACCTGCAACAGCTGCTCGCAAAAGCTGTGCTGTCCTTCCTGACAAAGCTCACAGGCGAAGCTGAAAGGACACATTCATAGTAAGCATTAGCGGCAGCAGATCCCATCGGTGCTTTGGGTATTCTGGTCAGGTGACACTGTGGTTAGAGCACCAGTAGGGGGAGGCCTACTTACCGCGTCATTCCTCCAATGGTGGTAAAAACGAGTCGCGCTTTTGTGCAAGGTCAACGGTGGTTATTGTACACAAAGCCTCACGCTCGTCATGAGCACTGCGTGTATTTTTTTTCCCAAATTGTATATCCCAATTGTGTTTTCGGCGTGATATCACGAGAGGAATATCCCATCCGGATCTCTTGCACCGCAGCAGTGCAGCCCTTCGTGTTAGAGCGGCCCACGGAAGAGAATATCACAGAGCTACCCCTTGAGATCACTTCAAGTTGGAATGGCAGCACTTCCCCACCTGCTCTGCAGTATGGGAGTAATGTTCCCTGTGAGAGTGATGTTTATGGCCATCAAACTGATATTTTAATTCTTAAGAGTTATAATTTAGCCAAGCGTGCAAAATCAAATTAAACGTGATGTTTTTTTAAGGACCCAATTGTAATCACGGTCCTAGCGCTCTGACTCCTGAGCCACCCGGCCACCTCGGTAAAGTTCAACTTGCACCCCTGGCTTTGGGCGGCAGAAGTAAATGAGTGGTCACCCAACGCTCGTTTGAGTAGTGAGAAAGACGTATAGTTTAACACGTAGTAGGCTTTCAGGATCAATATTATCCGTAAAAGGTTTTTGGGTTAGTTGGCGTAAATATATAAATGTGTCGTAAAAACCCGCCACCACCCGACAGCCAACTATGAAGGTAAATGAAACATGGCGTGTTTTGTTTACGTTAATATGTACACAATCTAACCCAAAAACCTCTGTTATAGACTTATTTTTGTTATAGGAATCATCCGTGAAAAAAAATACCGTTTAACTCCTCTTTAAAAAGTTGCCTGTGTGAATGCGTAATGGCTCCGTGAAACAAGGGTATTTTGTTATCACTCCACAAACCTCTCACATTTGCTTGTGCGTACAATGAGAGAGTTACATAGCCACGCACTTTCAGCGCAAAATTGTAAGAACAAGTAAGCGCTGTGATATCAGTTGTACGGTGAACCAGTGAGAGCATGACATTGATGTCGCTTGTGCACTCAAGAAGATATTCAGGTGTGCGGCGGTATAAGCTTTCAAAAGCCACTATGTGGGGTCCTCTTTTGAACAAATGTTTGTACTATTAAAAGACTGACCCCTGCCACTGAGTGCATAAAAGCTCAGTGAAACGCGAGTATTTTGACATTACAAACCTCACACATCTGTTTCATCATACAATGAGAGACAGTGAAAGCATACAAGCAGGTGTCCCACTAAAAGGTGGAACGTCTACTACCTACTAGACAGTGGAACGTCTACTACTCACTAGAAGGTGGAACGTCTACTACTCACTAGAACGTGGAACGTCTACTACCTACTAGAAGGTGGAACGTCTACTACTCACTAGAAGGTGGAACGTCTACTACTCACTAGAAGGTGGAACGTCTACTACTCACTAGAAGGTGGAACGTCTACTACTCACTAGAAGGTGGAACGTCTACTACTCACTAGAAGGTGGAACGTCTACTACCCACTAGAAGGTGGAACGTCTACTACTCACTAGAAGGTGGAACGTCTACTACCTACTAGAAGGTGGAACGTATACTACCTACTAGAAGGTGGAACGTCTACTACTCACTAGAAGGTGGAACGTCTACTACTCACTAGAAGGTGGAACGTCTACTACTCACTAGAAGGTGGAACGTCTACTACTCACTAGAAGGTGGAACATCTACTACCTACTAGAAGGTGGAACGTCTACTACTCACTAGAAGGTGGAACGTCTACTACTCACTAGAAGGTGGAACGTCTACTACTCACTAGAAGGTGGAACGTCTACTACTCACTAGAAGGTGGAACGTCTACTACTCACTAGAAGGTGGAACGTCTACTACTCACTAGAAGGTGGAACGTCTACTACTCACTAGAAGGTGGAACGTCTACTACTCACTAGAAGGTGGAACGTCTACTACCTACTAGAAGGT
This sequence comes from Petromyzon marinus, assembly GCF_048934315.1. Taxonomy (NCBI): domain Eukaryota; kingdom Metazoa; phylum Chordata; class Hyperoartia; order Petromyzontiformes; family Petromyzontidae; genus Petromyzon; species Petromyzon marinus. The sequence goes on along the minus strand of NC_133710.1, from coordinate 1,246,707 downwards.
GGAACGTCTACTACTCACTAGAAGGTGGAACGTCTACTACTCACTAGAAGGTGGAATGTCTACTACCTACTAGAAGGTGGAACATCTACTACTCACTAGAAGGTGGAACGTCTACTACTCACTAGAAGGTGGAACGTCTACTACTCACTAGAAGGTGGAACGTCTACTACCTACTAGAAGGTGGAACGTCTACTACCTACTAGAAGGTGGAACGTCTACTACCTACTAAAAGGTGGAACGTCTACTACCTACTAGAAGGTGGAACGTCTACTACCTACTAGAAGGTGGAACGTCTACTACCTACTAGAAGGTGGAACGTCTACTACTCACTAGAAGGTGGAACGTCTACTACCTACTAGAAGGTGGAACGTCTACTACTCACTAGAAGGTGGAACGTCTACTACCTACTAGAAGGTGGAACGTCTACTACTCACTAAAGGTGGAACGTCTACTCATCACTAGAAGGTGGAATGTCTACTACTCACTAGAAGGTGGAACGTCTACTACCCACTAGAAGGTGGAACGTCTACTACTCACCAGAAGGTGGAACGTCTACTACTCACTAGAAGGTGGAACGTCTACTACTCACTAGAAGGTGGAACGTCTACTACCTACTAGAAGGTGGAACGTCTACTACTCACTAAAGGTGGAACGTCTACTCATCACTAGAAGGTGGAACGTCTACTACTCACTAGAAGGTGGAACGTCTACTACTCACTAGAAGGTGGAACGTATACTACTCACTAGAAGGTGGAACGTCTACTACCTACTAGAAGGTGGAACGTCTACTACCTACTAGAAGGTGGAACGTCTACTACTCACCAGAAGGTGGAACGTCTACTACTCACTAGAAGGTGGAACGTCTACTACTCACTAGAAGGTGGAATGTCTACTACTCACTAGAAGGTGGAACGTCTACTACCCCCTAGAAGGTGGAACGTCTACTACCTACTAGAAGGTGGAACGTCTACTACTCACTAGAAGGTGGAACGTCTACTACCTACTAGAAGGTGGAACGTCTACTACTCACTAGAAGGTGGAACGTCTACTACCTACTAGAAGGTGGAACGTCTATTACTCACTAGAAGGTGGAACGTCTACTACTCACTAGAAGGTGGAACGTCTACTACCTACTAGAAGGTGGAACGTCTACTACTCACTAGAAGGTGGAATGTCTACTACTCACTAGAAGGTGGAACGTCTACTACCCACTAGAAGGTGGAATGTCTACTACCTACTAGAAGGTGGAACGTCTACTACCTACTAGAAGGTGGAACGTCTACTACTCACTAGAAGGTGCAACGTCTACTACCTACTAGAAGGTGGAACGTCTACTACTCACTAGGAAGGTGGAACGTCTACTACTCACTAGAAGGTGGAACGTCTACTACCTACTAGAAGGTGGAACGTCTACTACCTACTAGAAGGTGGAACGTCTACTACCTACTAGAAGGTGGAACGTCTACTACTCACTAAAGGTGGAACGTCTACTCATCACTAGAAGGTGGAACGTCTACTACTCACTAGAAGGTGGAACGTCTACTACTAACTAGAAGGTGGAACGTCTACTACCCACTAGAAGGTGGAACGTCTACTACTCACTAGAAGGTGGAACGTCTACTACCCACTAGAAGGTGGAACGTCTACTACCCACTAGAAGGTGGAACGTCTACTACTCACTAGAAGGTGGAACGTCTACTACCTACCAGAAGGTGGAACGTCTACTACTCACTAGAAGGTGGAACGTCTACTACCTACTAGAAGGTGGAACGTCTACTACCTACCAGAAGGTGGAACGTCTACTACTCACTAGAAGGTGGAACGTCTACTACCCACTAGAAGGTGGAACGTCTACTACTCACCAGAAGGTGGAACGTCTACTACTCACTAGAAGGTGGAACGTCTACTACTCACTAGAAGGTGGAACGTCTACTACTCACTAGAAGGTGGAACGTCTACTACTCACTAGAAGGTGGAACGTCTACTACTCACTAGAAGGTGGAACGTCTACTGCCCAAGTCTAACTATCGTTGACTTTGGGCCACCAACAGAGACGGGCGCTGCCCAATCATCCCTTAAGCGAGGAGACACTTAACTTTAAACGATCACTTACCCGAGAGCAGATGAAAGTTCATCAACGGTTCCCAGTGCCTCAAACACAGCATCGTCTTTAGTCCGTCGCTCCCCCGTGAATGTGCTGGACATGCCTAGATGTGTGTGCGAGAGAAACAGCGTCGATTAAGGCAACAAGCAATTCAAAACAGACGTGAATACAATTTTTATAAGGTGCTCTCCTTTGTAATGACGAGACAAACGCAGAAGAGTGCACAGAGGCGCGGAAGAGAAACGCACGCCTGGAATTACACCGAGCGACAGAAAGACGGGCGCACTTGGAGCAGGGAAACTATGATTGTTGGAGACACGACGTGGAGTGTTTAAACAAAACAAAAAAAGTGGGTTTGGGCAGGACACGTCGGTGGAAGGGAGGGCGGCCAACAGACGAGACTGGCTATAGAATGGCAGCCAAAGGGGGCGAAAGCGCCCAAGAGGACAATCGCCGTAGGGATTGAGTGATGAGGTCAGCTCAAGTGTAGAGAAATTATGGATCATCACGGCAATGTGAGATGGCGATGGTGTGGAGAGGCCATAGCAGGCACATAACAATTCATCAATACGATTCTTATGCCCACGATACAACCAACGTATCACGCGCGTAAGACTCAAATATTTACAATTCATGCAAAAATATGCAAATGGTATTTAGACTAATGCAGCCAACTGTATAAGACAGGCAAAAGTAGCCAAAGAAAATGTATCATTTTTTTTATCAAAGATGCGTGCACATTGTGACAATTCGTTATATTCGTGGAGGGGTGAATGGTTCATTAAATGCTTAAGCAACTGACCAAAGTTGATGATGCTCATTATGACTCATCTATATAACACTTTGCACAAACATCTAAACAGTTTTACGTCGCATATAATAATCTTCCTGCCGTCGTCTTAGCCACTTACAATGCGGTACAATGTGTTGAAAGTGTAGTAACGTGCAGTCAGGTGTGGTCGAAAACACACGGAATTTCATATCAACCAATCGCAGGCACAGATGGATGGGCAAACAAATCAATGACCGGTTTATACTCTTGTAGTGTCATATATTGAGCCACTATGGCGTGCAGCGCCGGATAATTAAATAAGAGGTATCGGGAGACGTAGCAGCCGTAGGCTGGCGAGATATTTGATGTGCCAGAGTAGGGTATGTGAGGCATAGGGGTGACAGAGGGGACACATGGGGCACGGAACCTTCTGGAGGATTCCAGAAGGGGGCGTGGCCGGCGGCGGAGCTAGGCCGCGCTGGAGGATAAAAGGAGGGTCCCGAGGCAGTATTGGGGCTGTCTTCTTGAATGGAACCTGCCGCGCTACGTCTTCTCCTGGGTCTTCGTGCTCGGCATAGTGGGGGTCAGGCAGTGTGCCGACTGACCTGACCCGTTTATATAGTTATCCCGTTGTGGTTATTGTAGAATGAAATGTGTTGCCTCCTGAGTTAGTGTGTCTCTCAGTGAACCCATTACATATTGATACATCTTTTACAGATACGTAAAGGTGGAAGGTAAATCAGGTTAATTATTCGAGTAATTTTCTCGTCTATATTAACGCAAACCTCACCTGCATCCCCAGTTTTCGTATAGATCCTCGGAAGATTACTTCTGTCCGGCGCGTTCGTTCCAGCTGCTTTACTGCAAACCAGGAAGAGCACACATCACAAGCTTTCATAAGCCATCGGTCAAGTGCATGATCCAAAAAACCCCACTACTTTTGACACTATTAAGATACTAATTTATAATAGTTGGCTGAGGTTGTGAGGCTTGCATTTGGCTGGGCAATGTGCTCCACCCCAGACCTGCTCACCCACCATCCCGGATCATTGCAACTTGTGGACTTTTAGAATGTTTTTGGCCACTTTTCACGTCTGGAGTTTGCAGGGCCACCCAGCAAGAATAAAGGTCGCGGATACGCTTGGATAACCTTCGAGGCACTAGATGCCGGCAACGGCCACCAGCAACTTATTTAGACCGTAAACATTTTTGCTGTCCGAATATTGGCCAAACCTCAACATTATTGCTCGTTCACACTTAAGAGAGTGAGGTCACGTTCACTACCCAAGGTTGTGTGCTCTGTTGACAAATCATCATAATTTCAAGAAGCTCCGCTTTCATTTGCTCGACACACACCTTCGTCAGTCTTTCAACCGGTCATCTCAAGTGTGTGAAGAGTTGCTCATGGCAAACAAGTCGACAACCGACAGTAAAATTGTCCTACGTCTATCGCAGTCGTAACAGGCCGCGAGGCTGTTCTAGGGGCCAATTTGAGCAAAACATCACCCATTATTCTCTTTTTAAGGCCACGGTGTTATTGACGAACACGTAAAGGTGTTTGTGTGCGTTATTTGTGCTTGTGCACCGCTGGCAACGCAGCGACGGAAGCATCAGCATCATCAGATAATTCGTTCGGAGCAAATGATGGGGGGCCAGTGTCATGTGGCAGGAGGAGGGCAGCAGGAGTCACCTGCAGAGGCAGCGAAGGGCAGGCGATGTTGAGCCCTTCACAAGCAGGGTACGGGCTCGCAACCAGCGGCTCGCCGCCTGTGAGCAAATTCACGCACGACGGCCACACGACAGGGTCAGGAAACACGGGGCCGTTGTCAAAGAACGTAGAACGACCCGCAAGGCGTTGTGTGGCCATCATCCTGCGGTGGATTTAACAAAATGGCTCTGCACGTGTAGAATATGGAATGACAAGTCGGCCGTGTCGACGAATCCACCAACAACAATAATCAGCTACTTTTGTTGTGGTTGATGATTAGTGGGGCCCCTTTAAAAAATATCAGCCAACGCTATGCGCCATGACTTGCCTCCTGAAGGTGGGACCCCCCCCCCCAATAACACGCCCAGCGAAACGTGACGTCACTAGGCCACACCCATCACCTCCGGTCCAGCGGCACATATGGGAATAAGGGGTGACTACCGTTACCAAACTATTATCTGTATTTAGTACATATACTGCAAGTATTATAGACTGTAGTGTATATACACCAGGTCTATACTACAGTATTATAGACTGTAGTTTATATAGACTGTAGTGTATATAGACTGTAGTGTATATAGACTGTATGTATTATAGACTCTAGTCCAGTGGTTCTTAACCTGGGTTCGATCGAACCCCAGGGGTTCGGTGAGTCGATCTCAGGGGTTCGGCAGAGCCCCCGCCACGGAGGTCCGGACACACTTGAATTATTGTGTAAATTTGTGATGACACACACGGCCCGCTTGGCCATCACTGGCTGCAGATGATCATGCTACACTGCTTGGCCAATCAGCGCTGCGGGGAATTTAGTGCGTACTCAGTAGTCAACGTGTGACTGTTGTTGTCGTACGTCGTGTGATTTCTTTAATATTTTATCCATACTAACTATGTCGGGCAAAAGAAGAAAGTGGTCGGACGAATATGTACAACATGGATTCTCATGTATCACGGAACGTGAAGGGAGTGAGCGTCCTATCTGCATGATTTGCAACGCCAAGTTGAGCAACTCTAGTCTTGCACCGGCAAAACTAAAGGAACACTTCTTGAAGCTGCATGGAGACGGGGAATACAAGAACACAACACTTGCTGAATTCAGGGTGAAGAGAGCCAGATTCGATGAAAGGGCCACTCTGCCTGCTCTTGGGTTTGTACCTGTTAACAAACCGATCCTGACAGCATCGTACGAAGTTGCTTACCTGATCGCAAAGCAGGGCAAGCCACACACCATTGGTGAAACACTTGTGAAACCAGCTGCATTAAAGATGGCGAATCTGATACTCGGAACAGCGGCCGAAGGTAAATTATCCCAAATTCCCCTTTCAAATGACACCGTCAGTGACAGAATAGAAGACATGAGTAAAGACATCTTCTTCTTTGGTTCTTTCGGTAAAGTCACGTAGAATGAGAATAAAATAATAAATTGATAAAATAAAATAACACAATAATATTCTCACGACGTTTCGGCCACAACACAAGCGGCCTTCATCAGGTGAAGGGGGCGAGACTGTCTGGTAGGACAGCGCTGGAGTGAGAGAGCCACGTTCAGATCACGGCTTTTAAGCTGTGTGAGAGGAACAAAGAGCCTTGACAAAGGAATTAGCATAAAATTTAGCATTGAAATGGCTGAATGATTAGCTTGTGACTGGTCACAGAAATAGCTATGTTAAAAGTTAAAGCATACACATCCGCAGAGGCACCCATTGTTAAAAGGAATTAGCATAGAATTTAGCATTGAAATAGTTAAGTTAAGGCATACACATCCGCAGAGGCACCCCTTGACAATGGAATTAGCATAGAATTTAGCATTGAAATAGCTGAGTGATTCGCTTGTAACTGCTACAGAAATAGCTACGTTGAAGTCAGAGCATACACATTCACCGAGGCACTTAGTACAAATCAAACAGGAGAATTTAGCATTGAAATAACTAGGCGAATTTAGCATTGAAATAACTGAGTGATTTGCTAGTGACTGGTCACAGAAATGACTACACATCTGAGCTATTCACAGTACTATATAGTGAACCAATAAAAACTAAAATATAAATTACCTTCATGTTATCAATAAACTCTATATTCTCCAATCAGCTAAGCTACCAACAATAAGTCGTTATATATCACAATGCTATATTCTACGTGACTTTACCGAAAGAACCAAATAAGATTAATCATTGCAGTCACGAAAGCTTTAAATCGAAATTTAAAGACATCTTGGCTCAAGTAGTCGCGGATCTGATTTCAAGCCCGGCAAAATTCAGCCTTCAACTCGACGAAACCACAGACGTTTCTGATCTAAGCCAGCTTGCTGTTTTTGTACGCTATGTGAAAGACGACATGATAAAAGAAGAGTTTTTATTTTGTAAGCCTCTTACAACAACAACGAAGGCAGCCGATGTGAAGAAGCTTGTGGATGACTTCTTCAGAGACAACAATCTTTCATGGGATATGGTTTCTGCAGTTTGTACGGACGGAGCTCCAGTCATGCTGGGAAGAAAGTCTGGTTTTGGTGCGCTAGTAAAGGCCGATGCACCACACATCATTGTGACGCATTGTATTCTGCACAGGCATGCGTTGGCAACAAAAACCTTACCTCCAAAAATGGCAGAAGTATTAAAAACTGTGGTGGAATGTGTGAACTATGTGCGAAAAAGTGCTCTGAGGCACCGCATCTTCAGTGAGCTGTGTAAAGAAATGGGCTCTGAATTTGAGGTATTTCTGCTCCATTCTAATATTCGGTGGTTATCCCGGGGACAGGTGCTGAATCGTGTTTTTGCCATGCGTGTGGAATTAGCCCTTTTTTTGCAAGAGCACCAACACTGCCATGCAGATTGCTTCAAAAATCCTGAGTTCATTCTCATTTTAGCGTACATGGCTGATATATTCGCAGCTCTCAATCATCTCAATGAGCAGATGCAGGGTGGTGGAGTCAATATCATGGAAGCGGAAGAACACCTGAAGGCTTTTCAAAAAAAGCTACCGTTATGGAAACGACGAACAGAGAACAATAACTTCGCAAACTTCCCGCTTCTGGACGACTGTGCAAGTAAGATCGAAGATGTGTCTGGAATCGGAGATATTTCTGTATCCACGGAACTGAAGCAAACAATTGCCACGCACTTAGATGAGCTTGCAAAGTCTCTCGACGGATATTTCCCTACAAGAGAGTCATATCCAGCATGGGTGAGACAGCCGTTCACGTTTGCTGTTGAAACAGCAGATGTCAATGATGAATTCCTCGACGAAATCATTGAAATTCAGCAGAGCCAGGTTCAACAGCAACTCTTCAGAACAACGCTCTCAACGTTTTGGTGTCGACAAATGAACAAGTATCCAGTTATTGCAAAGAAAGCCCTGGATTTTTTTATACCATTTGTTACAACATATCTTTGTGAGCAATCCTTTTCGAGGGTGCTGGACATAAAAACGAAGAAAAGGAACAGACTTTGCTGTGAAAATGACATGAGAGTGGCACTTGCCAAGGTGAAGCCACGCATATCTGAACTGATCTCTCAAAGGCAACAGCAGAAGTCACATTGATTTCCAGGTATGTAATTTGTTGTGAGTTTATGCATTGTGTTGGTTTTATTCTTTGAACAAGGTAATGTTCATGCACGGCTCATTTTGTGTACCAGTAAAAAACATATCTATGTCTTGAATTTGAAAAAAATCACATTTTATTTTTCACTAAAGAGGGGTTCGGTGAATGCGCATATGAAACTGGTGGGGTTCGGTACCTCCAACAAGGTTAAGAACCACTGCTCTAGTCAGTGTATATAGACTGTAGGTATTATAAACTGTAGTGTATATAAACTGTAGTGTATATAGACTGTAGTGTATATAGACTGTATGTATTATAAACTGTAGTGTATATAGACTGTAGTGTATATAGACTGTATGTATTATAAACTGTAGTGTATATAGACTGTAGTGTATATAGACTGTATGTATTATAAACTGTAGTGTATATAGACTGTAGTGTATATAGACTGTATGTATTATAAACTGTAGTGTATATAGACTCTCCCCAGTTTACCATTCGCACGAAGGCGTGAGGCCTCATCGCGGTGGCGGCGGGCGGGAGGAGGCCGATGTGGGTGGTGGTTGTTGGTTGGTGGTGGTTGGCTGTGGTTGTTGGTGGTGGTTGTTGTTGTTGGTGGTTGTTGTTGTTGGTGGTGGTGTCGACTCAACCCCCTGCGCGCCGCTCTCTCGCCGCGCGAGTCGCGAGCTGACGACGGCGAAGGGGGCGGAAGTGACGACGGCGAAGGGGGCGGAAGTGACGACGGCGAAGGGGGCGGAAGTGACGACGGCGATGGAGGAGGTCGGTGGTGGTGGTGCCGGTGGTGTTGGTGGTTGTGGTGGTGGTGGCGATAGAGGAGGGTGGTGTTGGTGGTGGTGGTTGTGGTGGTGGCGATAGAGGAGGGTGGTGTTGGTGGTGGTGGTTGTGGTGGTGGCGATAGAGGAGGGTGGTGTTGGTGGTGGTGGTTGTGGTGGTGGCGATAGAGGAGGGTGGTGTTGGTTGTGGTGGTGTTGGTTGTGGTGGTGGCGGTGCCATTCCTCCAAACGACCACGAGATGTCGCGATTCCCCTTCTACCGAGACGCGACTCCCCCCCCACGTTGATAATTAATTAGCGATGTAACACAATTCTTGTTCCTGGGTACGAAGTGTTATTTCTTAATTGCTTATGCCTAAAAAGTATAGAAAATGGATATTATTCCCCACAAACTTTGCTTTTGTGACCAGGTCTTTAAGCGAACGAAAGATACAATGCACACCACGTTTTCTCATTGAAAATAGGTACATTTAAAAATATCGCTGTCCTCGCACCAAAAGCCAAGTTAGTGGGGAATAATAAACATTGCCTGTACTTTAAAGGCATAAGCAGTACGGAAATAACACTTACTGCAAAGGAACAATGTATTTGTGACACACTGATTATTGATACTCATGGCGGTACCCCGGGATTCTAAATAATACAGAATGGGCAATGCAATCTGTTATTCCTGGGACAACTATTTCTATCGAGGGGTTTACTTCACTGCGGAATCCATCAATCCGACATCGGTGCCACACTCCGCGATGTCGACACGCCAAACAGAATCAAACAAATCCGTTGTCGAGAAATTCAACTTTGAATCGTGCATCGTGTACAGCTCGTGTCGAGATGAGTCGGCGGCCCCATTGGCCACCATCAACAGACTAACAGTGACTGCATCACGGACATAGTGCAAGAGCCGCGGTGCTATGGTAGTACCACGCGCTGCTATGGTACCACGGGGTGCTATGGTAGTACCACGCGGTGCTATGGTAGTACCACGCGGTGCTATGGTAGTACCACGCGGTGCTATGGTAGTACCACGGGGTGCTATGGTAGTACCACGCGGTGCTATGGTAGTACCACGGGGTGCTATGGTAGTACCACGCGGTGCTATGGTACCACGCGGTGCTATGGTACCACGGGGTGCTATGGTAGTACCACGCGGTGCTATGGTAGTACCACGGGGTGCTATGGTAGTACCACGCGGTGCTATGGTAGTACCACGCGGTGCTATGGTACCACGCGGTGCTATGGTACCACGGGGTGCTATGGTACCACGGGGTGCTATGGTAGTACCACGCGGTGCTATGGTAGTACCACGCGGTGCTATGGTAGTACCACGGGGTGCTATGGTAGTACCACGCGGTGCTATGGTAGTACCACGCGGTGCTATGGTAGTACCACGGGGTGCTATGGTAGTACCACGCGGTGCTATGGTACCACGCGGTGCTATGGTACCACGGGGTGCTATGGTAGTACCACGCGGTGCTATGGTAGTACCACGCGGTGCTATGGTAGTACCACGCGGTGCTATGGTAGTACCACGCGGTGCTATGGTAGTACCACGCGGTGCTATGGTAGTACCACGCGGTGCTATGGTAGTACCACGCGGTGCTATGGTAGTACCACGCGGTGCTATGGTAGTACCACGCGGTGCTATGGTAGTACCACGCGGTGCTATGGTAGTACCACGCGGTGCTATGGTAGTACCACGCGGTGCTATGGTAGTACCACGCGGTGCTATGGTAGTACCACGCGGTGCTATGGTAGTACCACGCGGTGCTATGGTAGTACCACGCGGTGCTATGGTACCACGGGGTGCTATGGTACCACGGGGTGCTATGGTACCACGCGGTGCTATGGTACCACGCGGTGCTATGGTACCACGCGGTGCTATGGTACCACGCGGTGCTATGGTACCACGCGGTGCTATGGTACCACGCGGTGCTATGGTACCACGCGGTGCTATGGTACCACGCGGTGCTATGGTACCACGCGGTGCTATGGTACCACGCGGTGCTATGGTACCACGCGGTGCTATGGTACCACGCGGTGCTATGGTACCACGCGGTGCTATGGTACCACGCGGTGCTATGGTACCACGCGGTGCTATGGTACCACGCGGTGCTATGGTACCACGGGGTACCGCCATAAGGTTCCATTATCAACAGGAGGTTGGTTGGGGACTTCGCGTTCTATAATAATTATTACAATATTAATTATATATTAATAATATTAATTATAATAATTATTATAATATTAATTATAACAATTATTATATTAATTAACAATAGTTAAAATAATAATTGTTAATTAATAATTACAATCATAATTATAAGAACAATAATTATTATAATAAGTATCATAATTATGCGTAAACCAATTCCGCATAATGATAATAATAATGATTATAATAATAAGCGCGCAGGAGCGCCGCGCGGGAACGTTCTCCCCTTCGATGTAAAACTCAGCACCGCAAAGGCTTCCTTCGAAACAACTCAAAATAACGCCCCCCCCCTGCCCAGCGTGGTGAAGCATGGCCTCTGGTACAGCCTCAACCGTCCAGTGGATTACACAACGGACGACGGAGATGGGCACGTGTGCCCGTATTGAACAAAAATAAGAATAGCTTTTACCTTTTCTGGCATTTGTGTTAAGATGTTCAAACACCAAAAACAAATCTTTTGCAAGGCATCACGTTACTACATTAACCACACACAGTGCTTGTGGTGAACATGCAAATAAAACGTGCTCTGACGATACATGCATTGTCTTTGTAAATTAATTGGTCTATAGCAGAGACATCTTTCTTTATGGCCCAGTCTCACCAGTGTCAAACCAGAGAACAACGCCACAAGGCGAACAGGACAAGGACAATGCCACTATCAGGGCATTAATAGCTCTGGGTGAGCAGCTACACATCCACCCGGAGTGCATTGTCAAGATCCCCTGGTAGACTGGAGTAGATGGTATGTGGCCAATAAATACTGAATCCGATTTGTTTTAAATGATCAGAATCGTGATTTAGACCGGAGGAATCCGATGAGCTATGAAGCTCTTGTTCACAGATGTATACTCGACGTGGTGTGCCGGATGCGGAATTGTTTTCCGTATCGCCGAAACGGTTTAAATAAAAAAAAAAGCCCGGGTGGTTCGAATCTAACATTTGATGAGAGCTGTCAAATTGTGAGAGATGGAACATTATTTTGAGACCTATCAAATAGTGAGATTTGAGAGGGCTAATGCGTTAAGGGTTGAAAGCAACGTGGCATGAGACTGGTCAGTGGCGGCATGAGAGCGTGACATTTGAATGTCCTGCTTACACAGAAGCAGCAGTTCCCATTGCAACCATCACCGCCGTGCTGTCACGCCACCACCAGTCAGTCATTATCACGCATTACACCCATCGCTGGGTTATTACATGTCTGCAGATGCACCACCCATCCCCTGAATGTAGGGGTTGTCAACCTGCGGATATTTAAGAAGTGCCTCGTGACGTTATGTATTAAGGACCACCGTTTCGTATTCACCATCTTAGTTGTCTTGTGGTTGTTGTTGTTGTTTGACTTGCATCCCACTGGGATTTTTGCACACAGCGTTGGTGTACGGTGCTATTTTAGGAATATTTTGATGGTTTTTTTCCTGGATTTTCTGTTTGCACAGTCACATAGTCACTTTAAGATGTTTTCTTGTTCATATTTTTGTTTGTTGCGGTTGCACCCGATTCAAGAGCCGAATGGCTCACAGGGCTATACCAAATAAATGAACTATGGAACTATGGGACATGCATTGTGGCTTTTCAAATCTTGAGTTTTTTTATACCGAATTCGAAAAAAATGGCCCTTCTTGTTATGCATCTTGAGCCAGGGCACTGCCCACAATTCCTTGCTGATCTCGTCAAGGAATATAAATCACCATCACGCGAACTCTCCCGGTCATCCTCACAGCAGCGGCGGTCACCGCATCGTGCGCCTTCAGGTGCGCTTCGGTGGCCGTCTGGAACGCTCTTCCTTCCGACATAAGGAACCCACTGGAGTTATGCACCTTTAAGTCTAGATTGAAAACTGATTTATTTAGAACTGCTTTTTGTGTTTAGTTTTCCTTCCGCTTAGCACGGTCGGCTGAAGAAGTTCAGCATATTTCGCGTACATTTCTGAAAAATCTCACGCCGCGTGCAATCGCCACCTAGCGGTTGGTGATGGGCAACACTTCTCACCCACGAGAGAAGTCCTGCTCCACAGACGAACATTTATCCTGACCCCAACCTGAAAATATGCTAACATCACACATTTTGTAACATTATAGGCACATTGTCAATTTACACCACCCCAGGTGGTACCGACATGTGGAATATCTGGTCAGGAGCTCATTGACTATTTTTAAATAAAATAAACATACAGCGGATGTCAAGAAACAATCATAAATAATTTTTCATCTTTTGCTGGATAGAGGGCACCCCAAACTCGTACTCGGTGGCAGTCATGTTCTTGTATACAAATATGAGTAAAGACAAAGATACCCTGTACAGTCTTAACAAACTGTTGGGGCAAGTGCTGTTAACGAGCACATAAGAAGGCCGGCACGGCACACGAGGCGCTGGGTGGCCAACACCACGCACGGCCGCCTTTGTCTCCACAATGTTGATGTTTACACACTGCACCAAATACTAATTTGAGGCTGAATCGACCTAGAGGAGGAGGCCATGGACCAGTCAATTATCGGTCATCAATGTTGGCTGTGAGCAAGGAATCGAACCCGGGTCGCCGGGTTCACATCGCAGCGCGCTAACCACTGCACTACCGCTCCCAAATCTGGAGACACACACGCGGGCGTTATTCTTCGCTTTAAACGCGCCCTGTGGGCTTTTGACGATCAGATCTAAGCAATGTTGAGATATAACATTTAGAGAAAAAAACACCCAACATAATTCTGGGACTGTGCAATCTACAGCCCGCGGGCGAAATTCGACCCGCCAACTAATTTAATCCAACCAGCGGTGTCACGCAAGCCTACCATTAACATTGGCCCGCAGCGCATTTGAAATGAAGTTAATTACGTTAATTATACTTCACATGTCTGTTTGAAATAATTAAGTTTGCCTTCTTGGTTAGCATGCCAGAGTCTCGTCGTGAAATTCTGTGGCGTATGTAATGTAAACATTTTACCCGTTCATCTCCTCTGCTTGCTCTTCCATCTTCCCCCTATATCTAACTTAGAACTTTGCTCTGAATACATTTCTTTTGAATAATCGTAGCTGTTTCCAGAATACATCTCCGATCTCACGCATCTCTGTTTTAATACATCTATGCCAAATATTTATTCTGCAAGAGCTCTCGTGTCGCTCGATTAAACACGTAACCTTAATCTTTCTCTCATCTATCGTCTGCGTACAAAGTCGATCTCTTTCTCTTGTCTTCTGCATACATCTCCCGTCTCATATATCTGCTGAACACATTCCCTATGTCATGTCTACTCTGAATGCATGCCTCCTATCTATATGTTAGTTACGTGGTTTATGGCAGTGGTCGGCGCTACTCAGGATTGCTCGTCAACTGACGAAAGGCTGCAGCAGAGTTTCCAAAACGCCAGAATTCACGCTCATCAAATCACTCCCCATCCAAATATAAATTCACTCCTTCCACGAGAGCTATAGGGTGTGCCAGTCGATTGTGTAGATGTACGTACTTGATTTAATTACCTTGTTTGGTTGATTTGTGAAATTTATTTTGGTCGATGTTTAGCTTCGTATGCAGTGCACGATTATACATTTTTTATGTTTGAATTTTCAAATACTGTATATGTGTTTGATTTTGAACCATTATATCTGGGGTAAAATAATAAAAAAACCCATATACCCTTCATAGTCGAACAATATAAAATCAAACATAGCAACGAATATCGTGCCATAGTCCTACCCACGGCCTCACTCTCTCCCGCTCTCTCGCACTCACCCTCTCCACAGAGCTCACCCTGCCTCTCTCTCTCTCACTCCTCACCCTGTCTCTCTCTCTCACACTCACCCTCTCCACACAGCTCACCCTGTCTCTCTCTCTCACTCCTCACCCCCTGTCTCACTCCTCACCCTGTCTCTCTCTCGCACTCACCCTCTCTCTCACGCTCACCCTGTCTCTCTCCTCACCCTCTCTCTCACGCTCACCCTGTCTCTCTCTCGCTCACCCTGCCTCTCTCTCACGCTCACCCTCTCTCTCATGCTCACCCTACCTCTCTCTCTCTCACCCTGCCTCTCTCTCTCTCACTCCTCACCGTCTCTCTCTCTCACTCCTCACCCTGTCTCTCTCTCTCTCTCTCACGCTCACCCTGCCTCTCTCTCCTCACCCTGCCTCTCTCTCTCGCACTCACCCTGTCTCTCTCTCTCTCGCACTCACCCTGCCTCTCTCTCTCTCACCCTGCCTCTCTCTCTCACCCTGCCTCTCTCTCTCACCCTGCCTCTCTCTCTCTCACCCTGCCTCTCTCTCTCACCCTGCCTCTCTCTCTCACCCTGCCTCTCTCTCTCACGCTCACCCTGCCTCTCTCTCTCACTCACCCTGTCTCTCTCTCTCTCACCCTGCCTCTCTCTCTCACCCTGCCTCTCTCTCTCACCCTGCCTCTCTCTCTCTCACCCTGCCTCTCTCTCTCTCACCCTGCCTCTCTCTCTCACCCTGCCTCTCTCTCACTCCTCACCCTGCCTCTCTCTCTCTCTCACCCTGCCTCTCTCTCTCACCCTGCCTCTCTCTCTGTCTCACCCTGCCTCTCTCTCTCACCCTGCCTCTCTCTCTGTCTCACCCTGCCTCTCTCTCTCTCACCCTGCCTCTCTCTCACCCTGCCTCTCTCTCTCTCACCCTGCCTCTCTCACTCCTCACCCTGCCTCTCTCTCTCTCACTCACCCTGCCTCTCTCTCTCACGCTCACCCTGTCTCTCTCTCGCACCCTGCCTCTCTCTCACTCTCACTCACCCTGCCTCTCTCTCTCGCACTCACCCTGCCTCTCTCTCGCACCCTGCCTCTCTCTCTCTCACCCTGCCTCTCCCTCGCACCCTGCCTCTCTCTCACGCTCACCCTGCCTCTCTCACTCCTCACCCTGCCTCTCTCCCTCTCACCCTGCCTCTCTCTCTCACCCTGCCTCTCTCTCTCTCACCCTGCCTCTCTCTCACGCTCACCCTGCCTCTCTCACTCCTCACCCTGCCTCTCTCTCTCTCACCCTGCCTCTCTCACTCCTCACCCTGCCTCTCTCCCTCTCACCCTGCCTCTCTCTCGCACCCTGCCTCTCTCTCTCTCACCCTGCCTCTCTCTCACGCTCACCCTGCCTCTCTCTCACGCACTCTCACTTTATTCTCTTTCTCACTTTACTCTCTCGCACGTGCGCTCACGAGCACGCACGAATCCCCCCCCCCCCCCCGCGAGGGTGATGATTTACCGTGCTATAGAAAATTACCAAAACACAAACTCCCTCCTCGCGGCCCACCCAGAGTTTGACGGCGATGGAGATTAGACGAGGGAGGAAGATCGCCGTGTGACAGCGACGTTTTAGATACCTCGTTCTACCTCGCGATGGTGATTCTTTCAGCGGAGTGAAATCCAACGGGTCGTGAAATCCCGTGGGGTGGTTTTTTTTAAAAGTGTGATGAAATTAACCAGGGACATTCGTTGCATGGAAATGTGAAGCGTTGCAGACCGAGGGTGCACTCAACATTTCATATAAAATAATCAAATGTAAATTTCGATTTAAAGCTGTCGTGACTGCAATGATTCATCTTCTTTGGTTCTTTCGGTAAAGTCACGTAGAATGACAATAAAATAATAAATTGATAAAATAAAATAACACAATAATATTCTCACGACGTTTCGGCCACAACACAAGCGGCACAAAAAATGTATTTAGAAAAAACCATACATTTATGGAAATGTAATGTTTACATTCCATATCGCACATTTAAGCCTTTGTGATGCTTGTAATTACTTCATTTCACAAAAAAAACCCTCACAAATCTTCAGGAAAGCAAATCCAATTAAGATGAAAAAAAATGAACCCAAATATATATATCCTGACCTAAATTTTGAAATCAACAAAAAGGTGGAAAATGTAAAACCACAAAAAATGAAACCAGATATATATCTTAACCTAAATTTTGAAATCAACAAAAAGGTGGAAAATGTAAAATCACTACGAAATTGGGTGGCTTTTAACGGGAGCAAAGCGGTCGAACGGTCACGTTGTTCACACGAAGAGGGCGGAACTCTGACAACGTTGTTTGCCACGCGCCGAATACGCCAATGTCCCCGTCGCGGACAGACGGCAGGGCCGGTGAATAGACGTTCCGTCGACGAGGGCAGCAGGTGGCGCAGAGATCGCATTTCTCCTGCCACAGGTAAATCGCACGCGTCTTTGTTGATTTTAGCGGGCGAATAGTGCTTTGTAAACTGAGAAAAATGCTGTGATTTTGTTACAAAAAGGTTTCTACTTTTCGCAAACACAAGAGGTGGATGTTTCAGAGTGAAGGCTGTTTCATCACGGTGACATGTATATATTGTTTGCTGCTGGTATATATATACATACACACCGCATTCACTCGCCCCAGTGCAGTGAATGCATCGACCCGCTGTTTCAGCGCGCTGTTCGATATCCCTGCCGCTGAGCTAAAACAAATTAATAACAACATACAGATCCAATATCAGTTTGAAGTTCTTTTTTTTTTACTTTTCACTTGTAGGTATAAATAATACTAATACGGAAAATAATGCAGACAAAAGCCCCAAGTCTGAACGCGATTCACATTTACATCCTCATGGTACGTACTAAATGTTGTCAAAATGTAATCAATGCATTGTCTAATGTGATGACGGCCGACGCAGAGCGAGCTATATGTAATCATGTTGTGCTGCTTGCAATTGAATTCGTTTACACGGCCGAATTCCCCCGTGCCGTTAACGGTGACAGCTCATCTGCACGACGTGGTCGCAAATCTCTCTCTTCGTTGCTTTCCCGCTCGACTCCGCCGCGCTTTGAGAAACGTGAACCGGCTAAACATGTCCGTGACGTTCAATCTTGACATGAACATGTCCGTACGGGTGGCAATGCGTTGGACGTGATTCACCGCCGCTCGTACGATGAGCCGTCTGGGTTGTGCGCGCAACGATGATGCCCGCTATCACAGACGCGGGAGATGGCGATGTTCCGCACGGTGCCCGACGTTTCGCTCCACGTGCCGCTGGGAGTTTCTTCGGGAGCTGAATTCAGCACGTGGAGACAAACGTCGGACAAAACTCCATCGGAGAGCTGTACGGCACAACCGTGAAAATCATCATCATCATCATAACCAAGGGCCGATGTGCACAACCGATGTTTTCCACCACTCATCATCTTCAGCGGATCTCATTCCTCGTCCATTCCAGCCGCTCACACTTTCCCACCGTCAACTCATTCCCTTAGAGAGGTTGTTTTTGGGTTAGATCGCCACGTAAATATATGTGTCGTTAAACCCGCCACCACCCGACACAGCCAACTAGCAAGGGTTGTCACGTAAACAGAACGTGGCCAATTCGTCACTAGTACAGCATTACACCGGTTGTGTGTTAGAGAGCCAAGCCACAACATTTACAATCGCGAAAGCCTCCGTGTTAAACTGATTCCCTTCCCTATCTCTTCCGCTCCTGCCCCTTCCACGTTTCCTCGCAGGAAACCCTTCGTGCGTTCTCCGGCGGAGCATCTGACAATGTTCACGATAACAAACAAACAGAACAAAATGTGGGTTAGGTTGCGTGAATGTAATCGTGTCGTGCACCCATTTCCATTCGACAACGCCAATTAGTACGGCTTGTCACGTGAACTGAACGTGCCAATTTTGACACGAATGGCTGTGTCGGGTGGTGGTGGGTTTGACTTTTAAATTTACGCGACCAAACCCAACAACAACAAAAAAAACTTCTCACGAATAATGTTAAATTTTGATTTAAAGCTTTCGTGACTGCAGTGATTCATATTCTTAGTTCTTTCGGTCAAGTCACGTAGAAGGGAAACAATAAAATAATAAAAATATAAAACAATAACATTCTCACGACGTTTCGACTGCAACACAAGCAATCATCATCAGGTGTGAAAACAACAGCAAGAAAAATGTTCTTGCTGTGATCGAAACGTCGTGAGAATTTTATTGTTATATATATTTTTTATTTTATTGTTTCCCTTCTACGTGACTTTACCGAAAGAACCAAGAATACGAATAATGTTGGTTGCGAAAGCATACGCATTAAATCTAACGATGTATCCGCATATGCTCATCATTATAGACCCCTGAATAATCCCTGCCGGGGTCCTTTCTCTCTTCGTAGCTTTCGCTTTGTCGCTGTGTTCCACCCGCACGTTCTCTCCAGTCTACTGCAACGCAATCGTCTCCGGTGCATTCCCTCTCGTTCAACGTCACGCCTCCTGGGTCGCCGCTCGTGTCCCACTTACATGCCCTAGGCAGCAACAATTCACCACAATCGGAATTTGTGGGAAAATTTTTATTATGAAAATAACGGAGAATGTGTTATTTACGAACGATATAATTTGCCAATAAGAACCCAGATGCTGTTGTTGTTTAATGGTTGGCACACCGTACTTACAATCCAGCGGTCAACCGTTCGAATCGATCTCCCGGAATGGCAGATGGGACATTGACTAAAGTCTCTTTCCTATCCACCCAGCAGCAGTAAACATGGGAACACCACAGCGGGCCGGACGGGCAGGTCACGTGTGGTGGGGTCAAGTATGGGCACTCCCACCTCTCCCGAAACGTCTGGGCAAGACGTTTCGGGAGAGGCACCCTCTCGACGGGCCCTCTAGACCTCCCGCCTAGTGGGAGGCCCTTTTTGCCAGCAGTGGCGTGAGCAAGACGCGTCAGGGCTGCAACTCCACCTTCATCGCAAACTCCGCTCATCCTCGCGGTCGCGGCGGCTTTTGGCTGGCCGTCGAACACAGACGGTCACCGCACCGCGCGCTTTTGGATGCGCTTCTGTGGCCGTCTGGAACGTTCTTCCTTCCGATATTATGAAGCCATTGGAGCTATGCACTTTTAAATCTAGTTTGAAAGTCTCATTTCATTCGAACTGCTTTTTGTGTTTTTGTTCGTTGTCCTTCGCCCGCACCTCCGGTTATTATCGCGGTCGGCCACGTACGGCGCAAAAGAAATTCAACGTACACGCATGCAAGTAAAAAGGCAAATTATATCCTCGCGGGCCTTGCGCGATGCCAATGTTCGCTGCACGTGTAGGCAGCGTCCCCAGAGAAGCTTGACATCTTCGCTCGTAAACGAACATCGGAAAGGCGTCCACCCCGCACGAGTGTGGTACGCGGGATGACAGCGGTGTGGTCTGGGCACGTTGCAGCGTGGGGAAGTGGGACGCTTGCGTGGTCCACATCCTGGTTGAGGGCTCGATTCATTTCATACGTAAAATGAGTACCGCTTTGTAGAGAAGTCAACCTATTGGTTGGCCTATGGATAGACCCGAGCCTGCAACAGGAATGTGGAATTTCCACCACTGGCTCAGGGCTGTAAACGGCAGACGAGCAATGCTCAGCTGAGCAGGACACCACTGACATGAGTCATGCACTGTTCAGCGATACTCCTGTATTTAAAGGGTTCGAGTAAATTATATTATACACTACTGTACCTTGAAAGTGATGAACATTTGATCGTCAATTGCATTGATTGCTTTTGTTAGAACCGGAATAAGGAAATATTCGTGATAAATACGGGAGACACCGCATTATTTTTCATATTTTTGTGTGACTGGGGTCTAATCTCATTATTAAAGAAACCCCGTCAACGTCCTAATGTGATTTTCACTAAGGGTAGCGTTTAAATGTTACGTAACAATTCTTAAATATATTTTGTGCCGCATGGCCTGACGTGACATTTTTAATTACCGTCGTAAACATCTCAGCAAAATAAGCAACTTTTATTTCCGGAGAGCGAGGTTGAGCTGTTTATTTTTACTAAAGAACATTCACTGGAACACTGTCGACAACAATGTGATTGATTGCAGGCTAACATCACCTTGGGTTACACGTCGCGGATTGCTTGTGCGAGGACTGTAGGCATCGCTTACGTGAGTTTATTTTACCGTAAAATCACCGCATCCTTAGGATCAATTTTCGCAAATGAACAACAGCATTGCTACCGCGGTTTAAACTCTTTACACACTGTGGCGACACAATTCCAGAGTCGGTAGCGATGGCAAAGTCCCCTGAATGTCAATGCTTCCTCCCACTGCCACGCGCACGCATGGCATCTTGAGATGCAGGCACATTTAGACGCTATTGAAATCTGAATTGTAATTGGTGTGATTACACATAATAGGGCCTTCGTAAAATATTCCTCCAGTGGCCTTTATACATTTTACTTTGGTATTGTAATGGTGAAAGTGGCGTGATTATCAGCACAAAGGGGATGGAAATGTAGACTGAATCTGACAGCGTCGTTACGTTGGGACATTGAGCATTTTATCCTTTTAGCGAATGAACAGCCTGGCAATTTTAGTAGCTCGTTTTTAAACATTATACATAGAGAACGGTGAGTGCATGGACAGACCAAGAGATCGTACTTAACAAATATATATTTTTTCAATTGCGGTAAAGATCTGAATCCTCACATCACGAAGCAGCATTATTTGGAGGTGATACGACTGAGATACTGAGTTCTAATTCCCGGTTTCAATCGCACATGGTTACTGAGAAGCTGGCTCTCAATTGTGGTGAATCCGTGGTGTGAGCCTGGTCACAGATGCACAACAAGGAATCATGTTAAATTTTGGTTTCTCACGGTTTGGTGAAATTCCAACTCAGAGAATTGATATATTGGTTTAACTCTCGTGCCACAAACACTAACCTCAGGACAGAGAGTGTGTGGGAAAGTGTGTCTCGTGTTGTGTACAGGACAGAGTGTGTGTGGGAAAGTGTGTCTCGTATAGTGTACAGGACAGAGAGTGTGTGGGAAAGTGTGTCCCGTATTGTGTACAGGACAGAGTGTGGGTGGGAAAGTGTGTCCCGTATTGTGTACAGGACAGAGAGTGTGTGGGAAAGTGTGTCTCGTATTGTGTACAGGACAACGGGGCCACTTGAATGGTATATGAGATGCATCTGTTTTTGTGTGTGTGCGAGTGAAACCATTGACTTATTCCGTAAATAAGCCACCATTTGTAAAACCGTCAGCATGAGTCCCACCCCCCCATATATATTCCGCATCATTCAGATGATTTTTTTAAAATTCTAAACTGTGAAGTTGCCTAATTTTCGCAACTGCCCAGGGACGAGAGGAAATGAGTGGAGGATGGTACGGCGGTAATGCGAACAACATGTCCAGAACACACCTCGTGTGTCACACGTCTCACTCTTTCAGCTTCATAAAACTCTGCTGCTGCTGCCACCACCACCACCTTCAATATGTCTACCGACCCGTATTCGTATGTACGTACGTACGTTGAGCTTCTTTCACACCGTGCGTAGCCAACCCTGCTAAGCGGAGGTGCGGGGGAAGGACAACAAATTCACCAAAAAAAGCATTTATAAAGAAATGAGATTTCAATCTCGAAGATGTAAAAGTGCATAGCTCCCAGTGGCTTTGTAAGGCAGAGCGTTCCAGACGGCCGCAGAAGCGCATCTGACAGCGCGCGAACGCGGTGACCATCTTTGTTCGACGGTTCGCCAAAAGCCGCCGCTGTGAGGATGACCGGAGTTCGCCTGATGGTTCATGCTCCCTGAGATCGACAGGGTCATTGTGCACTGCGTGAAACACGTTCAAGTCCCGGCTGAAGACTGGCCTCTGTCTCTCTCTCTATAATCCCCTTAATCTTGTCTCTTTAGTCTTTCTCGCCACCGTTTACTTTACACTTATTTTCCTAAACCACTTGCATGGCGCTCTGAGGTGTATTTTTTAAGGGTCCCTTGCAAATGGATAAGTACAGGTGAATATGTTATTGTTGCTTTTCGAATCGACTGATACATTTCCACGAAGCAAGTTTGCCTCTAGGCAAGAAAAAACATCCCGCATGGGAATACAGGGAAATGGTCACTTTACCCAGAAAAAGTGTCATGACAAAGGATGCTTACTCCACTTGCGAGTGACTTAAATGTGAGACACATGGACACATGGACTTAATGTCTGCGGAAAGAGGACAAAAAATAAATAATTACGTTTTTAAAAAGGGCACATGGGAACACAGGGAACATGCTGCGTGTGAATTATGAGCATGTATTCCTCTGTTTCTGCTCAGAAAGTCAGAGTTTCCACCACAGTTTTGGACATAATTGCCATTCATGCCGTGACAATGGACCCTTTGTGTGCCGTGGTGGACATGAGGGCGCTGTTACTACTTGTGCGTGACAAATTTTGCGTGCAAATGAATGAATTGCTCAGATTTTTTTGTTTTGCTCCAACGTTAGAACAGTGCCAAATGTGAACTTCTGGAACATTGCTCTTATGCCCCCCGATTTAACATGGATGTTAGCGTTCGTACGGAATCTTACTGTTCTGGGTGTGCGCAGGCTAAACAGCGTACTTTGCAGTATGCCGTTTAAATAAGAGCGCCACAAATGTTTAGCCCTTCAACATTTATAGCCCTTCGTCGATCAACCGCTGGGCCTCCCCACACCGTGTCTTTTCGGTTGTCGGGCGGGGGGCAGGGGGTTGGTGACCATACTTCACCACGCCGGTCAGCGCAGGTTGGTGAAGTGGTGGAATCCAGAACCGGTGGTAGATATCGCTCGCCGCTGATGTTTAGCCATCGGTGGGGAATCGAACTCGGCTCGCCAGATACATCGCTCATCGCAGTTCACAAACCACTGTGCTACATCTCCACACACCCCCCCCCCCGCCTCATTCAAAAGTGTAACGCACACAAACAAATGTCCCGCGCCTCGTTCTTCTCAACAAACGTACGCACACGTGTGCCTTCGTCTCCAGTTGTCAATGTTTCCCAAGACGGGGCCGTGGCACGTTTTGAACAACCTCGAGTACGACTGCTGGCCGCTGTCACAGCCGAACGAGTTCAACATGATCGACTGCGGAGGTGAGCGCGTAACGTGGGGGGCGGTGGGGGCGGGGGGGGAATCAGCGAACGGCCAAGGCGAAGTTTCTCGTCGCTGCTGACGCCGTTGATGCCGCAGTTGCCTCTCGACGTCGCTTCCTTACCGCTGCATCCTTGCAGCCGTGCAAATCTGACACCAGACCTCCGCGCGGTCTGCACCTACACTCCACCTGGCTTCCAGCGCCTTCCCCTTGGCCACCGACTTGCATGGGTGCCACTCTCAGTCGCTTCTCCCTCTCTTGCATCCGGCACGAATGCTCCACAAATGACATTAAGAATGTACTCGAAATCGACAACACTTTCCCATGACGTTTCCATTAAAATGCTTCGAACTTGCTCATCCAATTCTGCCGTAAAATGTCCCAACATGCCACGCACGGATCTTTATTCAAAGGCTAGGAGATTATTTTCGGTAGCAGAGATAGGTGGTGGTTGAGGTGGTCATTGTGGCTCACGGTTGTGTAACGCGCTGAACCGGCATTGCTGAGAAGCTGGGTTGGAATCCACGTTCCATCCACCCGCGATTAAAGTGAGTTCTCAAACGGATTGAATTAATGGTCTCTGTCCAGTCATCAGTGAATGCACACACTTTCACCCCCCCTAATATTAAAAAATACTTTTGTCACTTTAATTTGTGACCAGTTCGATCGCACAGTGTGTGGGGAAAACTGATATTACGGACAGTAGGTACAAAAAGTAAAAAATAAGAAGGAAAATTCGATTAAGGCAAGTTAGATTTTCTTGGAAAATATAATGAGAAAACAAGAGACTGCATTTCAACAGTTTTTGGCTCTGAAAATTATCGGTACAACAAGAATCATGGGAAGACAGCGAATAAAGTGCGTGAAGCAATTTGAACAATTGCATTCAACTGAGAGGAACAGAGTAACGTCACGGGCAGGGCTAAGTCGATTGCCACAATCGCCAACGAATTTGAGAATGGACGTTGAGCGGGTGAGGAAGTGCAACCCCTATTTGGTGAGGATGCAAAGGCCGCTTGAGTTTCTTTCCTCTTCGTCTCAAAGGTTCTGCGGAAAAAAAAAATCTCGCCCAGATGTTCCCGGGCAAACGGGGTGCGATGTTCTGAATGGATGCAGTGTCTCGTGGCAAGGGCAGTGGTGCCGTGCAGGTGGCACATCACTTCCCGCGATCCATAATCGAGGTTTTTTTTGGGATTAGATCGTGGAAATATGTGTCGTTAAAACCCGCCACCACCCGAACACAGGAGGACTTCTCCACAAATCTGGCTGTCGCCTGATGAAGCTAGTTGTAATTACTGGCGAAACGTCGTACTCGATTGTAAATCTTGTGGCTTGGCTCTCCAACACACAGGTGTTGCTGTACTAGTGACGAATTGGCACGTTCTGTTTACGTAACAAACCTTACTAGTTGGCTGTGTCGGGTGGTGGTGGGGTTTGACGACACATTTATTTATTTACACGATCTAACCCCCCCAAAAAAAACTCTATTATGGATGATATTGGCTGCGATGTTATATTTTAAGATCACATCAAAATTAACGTAATCTTTGGCTCATCATAAATGGTGTATCTAGCTCGGCCGGATCAGCTGAAACAAAAATCAGGAACACAGCAAATAGCCTTCAACAGAGGCGCTGTAAATTAATCAGTCCACAGACTCCTCGACTTATGAACACTCTACTTACGAACTTTCAGAGATACGAACAAACGTGTTCGTATGTCCAGTTGCTTGTTCGGATCGAGAGTCGTAATTCAACCGCCACACAATAGATGGCGGTGGTGGCATCTACATCTGCAGAACGTGAAGAACAGTGGCATCTACACCTATGGGAGATTATGCAATCTTGAAAGCCATTCTCCGTATTTAGTGTACATGGCGCACGTGTTTGGAATGGACAGAAGTGAAGTTGGACTTACGAACAAATCGACTTACGAACAGATTTCTGGAACCTAACTCGTTCGTAAGTAGAGGAGTCCCTGTACTGTACTGTATTTTTTCCTCTCGCGTCATAATTATCTGAACGTGTTATGTTTTCCGTTTATGTTATAAAACATTTTTTTGTTGCAATTCGCCAGCTCTGGAAATTCGACAAACATTGTCACGATTCTGGATTTACGAATCTTTGTCTTGTTTAACCACTCTGGGGGAACGTAGCAGCCACTTCCATTACAACTCAAACGTCATCGATTATTGCACACGCAATTTGAATGCACGTGTAGTGACTAAACTCGGAGGCAGTAAGACTTGGAGGCACTTCTTTATTTAACGAGCACCATCAGTATAATACACAACACCACGTGGGTACACACTGTCACTGTTGCTAGCCTATACACAACACCACGTGGGTACACACTATTACTCTTGCTAGCCTATAACACCACGTGGGTACACACTGTCACTGTTGCTAGCCTATAACACCACGTGGGTACACACTATTACTGTTGCTAGCCTATACACAACACTACGTGGGTACACACTGTCACTGTTGCTCGCCTATACAAAACTCTAACCGTCTAACACTGACGGCGCTGAACCGAGACAGCCAACTACCGTCTAGCAGCGCAATGTCGAGTGAAGACGATGGCGACGATCTTGAGCATCACGACGGGGATCCCACTCCAGCAACAGCCTCGAGGTCCCTCACTGGGGCCCCTCTAAGACCCCTAGCGTGGCCTCGCTCCGCCCCGGCCACGCCCCCTCTCTGGAACCCACTAGGGGGTTCCCGAGGCTTCTAGATGCCCCCCCCCCCCTCTGTGACCCTTCCCCTAGATGTCCCCCTCTAGTGTCTATCATGGCCTGCTGACTTCAGTACTGACGTACACCACAGTTCCCTTTTTCGCCAGCAGCCAACACTATGCCACTACACGTGTATTGTGAACTTCAGAATGTATACATTGATCAGTCAATTAGAGCTTCGTTACACCAGTTTAACACCTAGGCTTCCGCGACCAATATCCATAATAGAGGTTTTTTTGAGTTAGATTGTGTAACTATATAAATGTGTTGCTAAACCCACCACCACCCGACACAGCCAACTAGTAAGGGTTGTCATGTAAACAGAACGTGGCCAATTCTTCACTAGTACAGCACACCGGTGTGTTGGAGAGCCAAGCCACAACGTTTACAATCTGAGTACGACGTTTCGCCAATAATTATAACTAGCTTCATCAGGCGACAGCCAGAATGATTTGGCTTTTTCTGTTTACGTGACAAACCTTACTAATTGGCTCTGTCGGGTGGTGGCGGGTTTAACGACACAATTATATATTTCTGTGATCTAACCCAACAAAAAACCTGTATTATGGACTTCGTTACACCATTGGTTATTAGAGAAACTCATTTTATATTTGGCTCAATAAAACACGCTCAGTGCGCTGCTGTAGAGGGTTACCAGGAGCGGAATCAGAAAGAAAGGCTTTGCTCGCTGTGTTTTTGCTCAGTGTGTAAGGGCGGGAGGCCTCGGTTCGATTCCCAACTTGGGTTCATTTCTGTGTGTAGTTTGTACGTTCTCTCACTGTTCTGAATGGGTTTCCTCTGGGTACTGCAGTTGCCTCCCATACTGTAGCTAAACACACACACAATGCAACTGGTGTCGTATTGGCCAAAACATCGCAATGCTGACAAATTACCCACAAATTACTCAATTGTGGGTTACATAGCAACATCATCACCTCCCCCGACTACTTGGCAGTGCCCTCCCGAAAACGAGTCTTGAGACTCAGGCTTCTCTTGGTAAACGAGCATAATAATACAATGCATACATTGCATGTATGTTGAACTTCTTTCCCACTGTACGTAGCCGAACCGCGCGAGTCGGAGGTGCGGGGGAAGGACAGCAAACTAAACACAAAAAACAAACATTTAAATCCAGACGATATGAAAGTGCGCAGCTCCAGTGGCTTCATAATATCGGAAGGAAGAGCGTTCCAGACGGCCGGAAAAGCGCGTCTGACAGCGCCCGTCTTTGTTCGACGGTTCGCCAAAAGCCGCCGTTGTGAGGATGACCGGAGTTCGCCTGATGGTTCATGCTCCCTGAGATCGGCAGGATCATTGTGCACTGCGTGAAACACGTTCAAGTCCCGGCTGAAGACTGGCCCCTGTCTGTCTGTCTCTCTCTCTATTGTCCCCTCGACATTGCCTCTTTAGTTTTTTCTCTCCGACGATTACTTCACTTTTGTTTTCCTATAACCACTTGCATTTCAGGCTTGGAAATGGCTTGGTTTAAAAGGCCACCGGGCACGGTCGTGAGTGGAAACGTCTTCGAAGTCGTCTACGAGGTGGATGCCCCGGACAGCTTTTACGAATGGGGTGTAAGCAACAAAATATTCCCCAACAGGTAATTGTAGTCTGCAGGCACGTGCTGTGTGTGGAACTTCTTTCGTGCCGCATGTAGCCAACCGTGCTAATCGGAGGCGCGGAGTCGCTCTCGTCGTACGTACGCGCATCGTTTATTTTACGCAAGCGTTGTATCGGGCGATACGAGGATGGCAACCCACGGATGGATCCCGAGAGATTCAAGTGTGGATCTCGGGACAAATTCGTAACAAACGCGAACACCACCGGCAAGACAACAGCTGTCATTACGGCTGGCGGGCCGGCAAATACAAAAAAAATATCAGCGACGAAGAATTCATACAAACGGTAGAACTTCTCTTCTTTGGTTCTGTCGGTAAAGTCACCACGTAGAATGAGAATAAAATTATAAATTGATAAAATAAAATAACACAATAAAATTCTCACGACGTTTCGGCCACAACACAAGCGGCCTTCATCAGGTGAAGGGACGAGACTGTCTTCGCCTGATGAATGCCGCTTTGTGTTGTGGCCGAAACGTCGTGAGAATTTTATCGTGTTATTTTATTTTATCAATTTATTATTTTAATTCTCATTCTACGCGACTTTACCGAAAGAACCAAAGAAGATGATGAATCCTTGCAGTCACGAAAGCTTTTAGTACGACTTCTACCAAGGTTCTGGCGCTGGTTAGGGATTGGCGCCTGTCCGGTGCCAGATTGTCGCTCCGCAGCCTTGCGGTGAGTCGCAGAGGCCGGCAAGGTCCACCAAAGCGGATCGCAGTGCACCGTGCATTGGCCAACTTCATACTTTTTTTTTCTAAAAATGTTTAGTCAAAGGGGCCGATCGATATCGCCTTATTCACCCCCCCCCGCTCATCCTCCTCCAAACCTGCGCTTTTACAGAATGAGGGGAATTGCTCGGAATACCACAAAAGATAATTTGGGCAAATTTATGAGCGCGTTTGTTGTTGTTGTTGTGACGGTTTATCCTCTGTGGAATGCGTGGAGCTGCGCGGAGTGGTGAGAGGGGAATCGGAGTGGTGAGAGGGGAGTGGTGAGTGGTGAGAGGGGAGTGGTGAGTGGTGAGAGGGGAGTGGTGAGAGGGGAGTGGTGAGAGGGGAGTGGTGAGAGGAGAGTTTTGAGAGGGGGGAGGAGAGTGGTGAGAGGGGAGTGGTGAGAGGGGAGTGGTGAGAGGGGAGAGGGGAGTGGTGAGAGGGGAGTGGTGAGAGGGGAGAGGTGAGAGGGGAGTGGTGAGAGGGGAGTGGTGAGTGGTGAGAGGGGAGTGGTGAGTGGTGAGAGTGGTGAGAGGGGAGTGGTGAGAGGGGAGTGGTGAGAGGGGAGAGGTGAGAGGGGAGTGGTGAGAGGGGAGTGGTGAGAGGGGAGTGGTGAGAGGGGAGAGGGGAGTGGTGAGAGGAGAGTGGTGAGAGGGGAGTGGTGAGTTGTGAGAGGGGAGAGGAGAGTGGTGAGAGGGGAGTGGTGAGAGGGGAGTGGTGAGAGGGGAGTGGTGAGAGGGGAGTGGTGAGAGGAGAGTGGTGAGAGGGGAGTGGTGAGAGGGGAGTGGTGAGAGGAGAGTGGTGAGTGGTGAGAGGGGAGTGGTGAGAGGGGAGTGGTGAGAGGGGAGAGGTGAGAGGGGAGTGGTGAGAGGGGAGAGGGGAGTGGAGAGTGGTGAGAGGGGAGTGGTGAGAGGGGAGTGGAGAGTGGTGAGAGGAGAGTGGTGAGTGGTGAGAGGGGAGTGGTGAGAGGAGAGTGGTGAGAGGGGAGTGGTGAGTGGTGAGAGGGGAGTGGAGAGTGGTGAGAGGAGAGTGGTGAGAGGGGAGTGGTGAGTGGTGAGAGGGGAGTGGTGAGTGGTGAGAGGGGAGTGGTGAGTGGTGAGAGGAGAGTGGTGAGTGGTGAGAGGGGAGTGGTGAGAGGGGAGTGGTGAGAGGGGAGTGGTGAGAGGGGAGTGGTGAGAGGGGAGTGGTGAGAGGGGAGAGGAGAGAGGGGAGTGGTGAGAGGAGAGTGGTGAGAGGGGAGTGGTGAGAGTGGTGAGAGGAGAGTGGTGAGAGGGGAGTGGTGAAAGGGGAGTGGTGAGAGTGGTGAGAGTGGAGAGAGGGGAGTGGTGAGAGGGGAGGGGTGAGAGTGGTGAGAGTGGCGAGAGGGGAGTGGTGAGAGGGGAGTGGTGAGAGGGGAGTGGTGAGAGGGGAGTGGTGAGAGGGGAGTGGTGAGTGGTGAGAGGGGAGTGGTGAGAGGGGAGTGGTGAGAGGGGAATCGCTCTGATGCGTGTCCATGGTGGCACGCCACTCGCCCCACTGGCAGAGTGAGCCGACCTATCAGGCTCAAAGACAAAGATCCCCCGTGTAGCCTTAACACACGTGTTGTGGGCAAGTGCTGTTCGCGAGTAGCACCAACGCTACGCCCGGCCGCCTTTGTCTTCCTAGGACTGACGTTTGCACACACCGCACCGGGTCCTAATTTCAAGGCTGAATCGACATCGGGCAGGGAGACCAAAGTCATCAGTTGCGATATCCGCTCGTGTTGAACTGGGGGTCGCTTTGGCTTGTGCGCTAAACCACTACGCTACCGCTCCCCCAAGACACGCGCGTGTGATGGCGTGCGTGCGAGAGTCACTCCATCCTCCACCAAGGCGTGAGAATTGGACTGCTCAGGGCAGAGATGTGATGTGGCAAGTTAGGAATCGTGACAAGCTGGGCGCTTGAGTGTAAGAGATACTTTTGTGTGGATAATTACATTTTGCCACAGAAAGTTTGAAGCCAATGCAAGATGAAACCGCACCTAGGCAGGGTATAGGGGTGTCGACGCTCTAGTGGCCTTGACACTGTGATATTTCGATGTAATAACCACGATGATAGCATGGCCCCTCATTCAAAACATCATCATGTCGTCATTCCCGTTGCTCGTTCAAGTTCTCTGAAATGATTCATTTCTTGACTATGAAATAACAATGAAAGTAAAAACAAAACCCATTAAATGAGTCAGTTTAACAAGCAGTAGGCTTCCACGACCAATATCATCCATAATAAAAGTGTTTTTGGTTAGATCGAGTGAATGTATAAATGTGTCGTTAAAACCCGCCACCACCCAACACATTTACATATTTACGCGATCTAACCCAAAAAAACCCCTCTACGATGGTGGATATTGGTCGCGGAAGCCCACGTGTTAAATAGAATACAGTTTACAGTCTACAATCTCGACTTGGTGAAATCTTTTCCGCGGTATGTCATGTTTTTTTTAGCTACTGTACCACCCGACAGAGCCAATGATGTTGTCACGTGGGCGTGTACGCCAATTGATTTGGTTTTATCAGTAAAACCGAGGGAATGTTGAAAGGCAAGCGAAATGTTTACAATTTTATACCAGACGTTATTGCCAGAGACTACATCCAGCATAATCAAGTGTTCTCATAAGCTCGGCTGGTTGTCATCGGCATACAATTATTCGCGGTTACCATCGATCCTATTCAACAATAACTAACTCAACATTTCCACGAATGTAATTCCGTCGAACTGATTTATATGTTCTCAAAAAAAAAAGCAGACGATAAAAAGTAAGAATAGGTTTTACCCTTTCTGTTAAGATGTTCAAACACCAAATAAAAACTTTTACACCTGTTTTATTGCCAGGAAAGGTGAAGCCTATTCTTATTTTTTCATACCTTGATACTTCAGTTTTCAGTTTCATTGATTAGGTATAGCCCTGTGAGCCATGCGGCTCTTGACTCGGGTGCAACCGCAACAAACAAAAACATGAACAAAGAACATCTTAAAGTGACTACGTGCAACAGAAAAATCCAGGAAAAAACATCAAAGTCTTCCAGAAAAAACACCGTATATGAATGCTGTGTGCAAAAATCCCAGTGGGATGCAAGTCAAACAATAACAACCATAAGCCATTTTGATTTAAAGCTTTCGTGACTGCAGGGATTCATATTCTTGGTTCTTTCGGTAAAGTCACGTAGAAGGGAAACAATAAAATAATTGTTTTACATTTTTATTATTTTATTGTTTCCCTTCTACGTGACTTTACCGAAAGAATCAAGAACCATAAGACAATTTAGATTAAAGTTATCAGTCTAACTCTGTACTACAACAAACAAATATGGCTGAACCAAAATAAAGCTATAAAAACAATGTAACGGTGATCATAGGAACTGTGATTTAAATTTAACAATAAACGATATACATAACATGTACTACCAAACTTTGCAGCCATAGCTGACTGCATGAGTCACTCCATAACAGCAGGAGTATCAGTAGGAGTATCAAACATTTTTAATGCACCTTTAAAGATCAGCACACTATAATCAAAACCCAAGATCATACTTTGCAGCGGTCATCCGGAGCGATAATTTCATTTCAGGCCACTGGCAAATAGGTCCCAAAAATCAGACGCTAAGTCCACATATCTCTGCTGCTGAAATGATACACTCCCAGAAGACAAATGCGGCTGACGGGTTGTGGAAGAAATACTTAAAAATGTTACGTGTGAGAGATGACTGTGTGAATGCGCTGCATTGCCTGCTTATTTACTATTGTTATTATTATTTAAATTCTCTCCACCACAGGCTAATCATTATTTTGCTGTATGTTCTCAAGGACGGTCAGTCAAGCGAAACATTTTTGCGAGGAGCAGGAATGCCCTGCACCATGGAAGGATGCAACGGAAATCAACTGCTGCATCCACCATGCCAACATCCACTCTTGCCCCCTCTCGTTCATGGTACGGACGCCTCAAGCGAATTTACTCTTTGAGTCATCCACGTTGTCCGTTATCTCTCGGACAAACTGAAGAGTCGTGCGAAATGCATTTGTTCAATGTACAGGGTGTCCGAAAACGAATATGCCAATAAATAAAGCTGATTAGTTTGATTGCTGTTCGAGATACTGACATAATTTTGATATGAATATATATGCATTCGACATATACGTTTTAGTTTATTAGGAATATTGATGAGTACTTTATTTCTGATTCAGAAGAGACCCCATTTTCCGATATAATGACAAGTCCGCCCGTTTACCCGACTGAACACCATTAGATTTTTTTTAAATCTCTGGGTTTTTAAAAAAAGTTAAGTCTACACTAGCAAACCAAGGGAGCTTGAAGAAACTTAAACATGGTATTGTTGATGCTGCTGTGTCATCCATTCCTACAACTGTGTTGGAAAATGTTTTCTCCGAGTTTGATCGCCGAATCAGATTGATTATAGTGAACGATGCACGGCATGCAGAAGTCTATTAATAATTCGACAATATCGAATTAATGCCATAACAAATTAAATAAACTAAAACTTTAAAATCTATTACATGTTTTCTTGTAAAATTTACTTTAGTGTCTCGAATAACAACATAACCATTCGACGTTATTTTTGGTATATTCATTTTCAGATACCCTGTATATTTCTGTATGCAATAAAATCCTTCACGTTTGTTCAACTGAGACTATAATTTTCCAGGTGCATGGTGGAATCTGTGGGCCATGGATCCCAGATGACGGACAAATATTTACCCACACACTCTCAGAAGCGGGCACAATGAAGAGGCACAACTGGTCTGCTATGGTACGATTAATGATGTATTTGTCTCTTACCCAATAGCTTACATTAGGTCAGCATTCTTGTCTTTCATATGTTGAGCTTTGAACCAGGTTGGCCAGGATTGGGAAAGGATATAGCCCACTTTTAACCCCGGTAACCAGACAGCGCATACTTATTTAATTATTGACTCATCACCGCAACAACAAATATTTACATATATTTTAGAACGAACAATTCAATAATTTAGAAAACAATTAAGAAGACGAATTGAAATAAAAATTTTCAAGGCTAAAAATCTTATCGATGATTCTATTTGAAAAACTGGTCATCAGAAAAAAAAATATTGAAAAGAATGCAATTCTCATTAGGCGTAAACAAGTGCCGTCTCCAACTCTTACGATCCACTCTGTTTCTCTCGTGGCCTATGTCCCATTGGCCGAAACGTCACCTATTACATGTTGCCTTATAAGGCCACACGGTGTCATCGATGAACGAGTAGTTAGAGTTCATTTTTGTTGTTAAATTGTACTTGTACTCACTGCCAACAGCGGCTGCAGAAACAACAACAGCAGCAGCAAGCAACTTGACTTATTTATCACTGGTTCTCGTGGCACTGCCGACAGGTCACGTTGGTGCACGAGGGAGTGACGGACCTGATTGCACACGTCCGCGTGGGTCACATGCAAGCGGCGCTTGTGGCAACGACCACCGTGCTCCCGGCCACAGGTGAGTGCGGAGCTGCACGAGCCTTGTTCGCACGGATGAGAAACCGGGGAATGGAATATTTTGCGGTTTGCAATGTGGCTGATGGAATATTACATGGTTTGCAATGTGGCTGATGGAATATTGCACGGTTTGCATCATGATTGATGGAATATTACACGGTTTGCAATGTGGCTAATGGAATAATACACGGTTTACATCATGATTGACGGAATATCACATGGTTTTCAATGTGGCTGATGGAATAATACACGGTCTGCAATGTGGCTGATGGAATATTGCACGGTTTGCATCATGATTGATGGAATATTACGTGGTTTTCAATGTGGCTAATAGAATATTACGGGTTTCCACTGTGCTTTCGCGTTGTGCCGCGCATTGTCTGGCGTGATGTCCAACGTTTCGCTCCACGTGCCGGAAACATCGATGCGCACCAAAATTCAAAGCATAAATTACAGTCTACCACAGTAACATTATTAATAATGATAATAGTAATGATTTACAGCCTGACGTAACAATTCCACTTTGCACATGCACACGAGACTATGATTTCATCGCTAAATCCCCACGATACATGACCTCTCGAATTGCACAATCATCAACCTTCTTTCTGCCTTTACGATCCCATCGGTTGCCATGGCGTCTTCAATCGCTTTTGTGTCACGGTGTTCTCCAATGTATTTTCTTGTTCCCTTTTAATCCGTTCACGGAGTTCTGTGCATTCGATCTCTGGTTTAGCATCTCCAACTCTTCCGCAAAATGTATTTTTGTGGTTTCAGACAATGTATTCAAAATTAGGTTTGAAAGGTTAGAAATCAAACATGATTTATATCTTGTAAGTAAAAAAAAACATTACAAGTTAATTTATACCCCGCTGTCAACCCACTACTGGATTAAGGACTTTTCATACCCTGTTGGTCATAGGTGTTGTTTGACCATTCTTCACCACACTGCTCAGTGTCGGTTGATATAATGGGAGAGGCTGTGGTGCTCAGCCGCGGTCTGTATATCACTCACCGCTGACATTATCCGTGGCCAGGAATTGAACTTGCTTGGGTTACAAGGTTCGTTTCTCAAAGCAATAACCGCTGGGCCACTGCGCCCTCTTAACATGTTTGTGTCTCCCAAACCGAACACTCCAGTGCTATGAATATCAAAACAACCAAAAAATCACACCGTCAATAGATTCTTGTTTTGGTCCATTCGTGGTTCCTGTGAGATTGAAGGATTTTGTTGAAGGTTTACAAACTGGAGTGTCTGATAGATTGAGCAACTGACAGATGATAATTGCAGCCACATACCTCATAGGATAGAATCATAGAACTAGGTGATTGTGATCACAATGAGCAGCACATTGATATTTTACTTCACTTTTACGATCTAGAGAATTATAATTAGATCAACATTTCCCACTGTGAAAAATGTAGCCATGGTCAAGAGACAGTCCAGAATGACAAGATTTTATTTTCATGGGTTTTGGAAATCATTAAGTACAACAAAGAGTTTTTTTTAATTGTACAATGTTTTATTTGGGTCGCACCGCATGTTGATAATGTAAGGGTTTGGCTGAGAAAATGATAGGTACAAGAAGCCAGGGAAGGCAGCGAATTAAGTTACTTAAGCAACGTGAACAATTGGATGTAACTGGGAGGAGTACCTGATGCAAAGTTCTTGAGTAATACGATGGGCAGAGTTCAGTGGAAGGAAATACACAGCTTCTGACGTCTTTGAGAAAGGATACGGCTCACATCGAGCACGTGCTGCCCCCGGCATGTGTGGTGAAACGTCGGACATCGTGCCGAACAACACGCACGTTTGACTGCGTACGGTGCGAAAGAAGTTCAACATACGTACGACCAGAAAGTGGGCTAGAGAAGTGTACAGCAGCACGATCGCGAAATCATCCACAGTGCATTTTTTGTCGTCTGTTTTTATTAAGAGTGCACGTGTTTATTTTTGTGTTTGTGGGAAATCGACTTGCGCCATTGCCAGATTATTGAAGTGAATCATGCAGAGAGCATGCGGTGCATTTTTAACGTAGCAGTGTTTTTGGATGATAATAACCACATGGTTCATTTAATTTTCACAAACAACATTTCCACTTCAAACTAAAATAAATATGGTAAGCATACTTAACGATTGGATGTTAAATTTCGTTGTACTTTGCCTCTATTCAACTGGAATATATTCTTAAGCGTTTTGAAAATACGTTGTTGCCATTTGAATGCTTGTAAAATTTGTGGAAAGATAAAGTAATTCAGGAGTCCAGACGTGAACATAGCAAGTAAGTGTTGTATATCCTGTTCAATAGGGCAGTGGTTATGGACCTTTCTTGGCGACTGTAACCCCCCTTGTTGAATTTAGTTTCAACCGAGTAGCCCCTCGACTGACCCAACATGGTTCTGAGAAATGTATGAACAATGAACATCAATATTTGAACAAATTGTCAATTTTGTGAGGTGTATCCTAACCAGATAGTAACTTGCAAGCGAATACAAAAACAAAATCAACGGACTGCCTGCATGCGTGACGTCATGTGTTCGCGTTCGCTGGTTCCTCTTGGCAACCGCATTGTTGACGATCCATGAGTTTAGACAGGTCTCTCATATTGTTCTAGGTTGTCATAGGGATTCACATTTTATCGTAGTTATTTTGTAGTGGCAGATTCACACGCGATTATTTACCAAGGACTCTCACGTATGATATAATTTCACACATTCATAAATCAGCTCACCTACCCTCTGGGACGCTGCCACGTACCCCCGGGGATCCGCGTACCCCCGGGGGTACGCGTACCCCCCGGGGGTCCGCGTACCCCCCGGGGATCCGCGTACCCCTGGTTGAACGAACCACTGCAATCGGGCAACAAAGGTTGCACTGGGTAGGACTCGTGTGAAACTGGGGGTAGGGACAGTTACCGAGAGACAGATATTGGAGTGGTCTCTTCAAGTCCAGCGACCAACTACTATTTTGGGAAGCCGCGGTGGCTAGGAGATGTTAACTACCTCGCCTGGTATACAGGAGGCCGTGGGTTCGATCTCGACCCTCGAGTTTGCATCTGTCTCCCCCGTGGTCATCATTTAGAATCAACGTGCGTTTCGAGTATTTGGCTGCTTCTGAAAAAGAGTCGGAGAGCTAAGTGGGCCTTACCTGGTAAAATAAAAACGTGTCGTGTAGTGTATTATTTTATTTACCAGGTAAAGCCCCTGAGCTCTTAGTTTTTTATCAGAGGCCACCTGGCCACACACGATAACTCATCGAAGTGGCTTATATCATCATCACACGTGGGAATGTATAGTTGCAGCCAAAAAAAAATCTAAACTCTGTCTCTAAATGCGGAGGGCAAAACCAGAGGTGCAGAAGAAGAATCCCACCAACGGGGAGAAAGTGAACACGCAAACTCGAAATATACAACTGGCATCAGGGTCTGGATCAAACCCATAACCTCCTGCGAACTAGGCGAGGGATATAACATCTCCTTGCCACCCGCGGTGCCCCTGAAGGGGAAGGCTGCAGTCCAAGACGGTGGGATTCTGGTCAGCGCGTGTCTACATTCAGTGCTGGATTTTCCTAGTAGCAAAAGTAGCTGCATATCCTACGAGCCTCGCACTTTCAAGGGCACCGTGTTATACGCTTTCAAGCTATCAATTCCGGTTTAGTGATTCTGCACTTGTTCTAATATTATACCGCCTTCAACTTTTATGAACGACTGGGTGTTTAAGGTTAGCGATTTGTCGTATTATTTGGCTGTATAGCAAATTTAAAAATACAATTACTTTACTATGCAAGTAAAAAATTTACGTGTTTTCATTTGTTTATATCTAGGGCCCCTTTATAACAACATATGCTACTACAGGCCCCGCACTAGCTGAATCCGGCACTGTCTACATTGCAGCAGCTATGGGCTCCAGTGGAGGCTGGAGGGCGTTGCCAGTGGAGGAGGTGCGGCGATGGAGGTGTAGTGACGGAGGCTTTGGCCGCGATGACTTCTTGACCTTGAGCCTGACGATCGCTTCGGTCCGTGTTCCCCACTGCGCATTAGTTTGTGGAGACGCAACCTGCGATGCCGTCGAAAGCTGCTCCACCTGCCCCGCCGACTGTGGGGACTGTCCAATGGCCACCTCCATTAAGGTCGCCATCGGGCTGCCGATCTCCCTCGTGGTGTTCACCTTTATCGTGACGATCACGGTAAGGGGGGTTGGGGGAACACGCTGCAAGATTGCGCGTCAACACAAGTTACCAACATATTTCTTCTTCTTCTTATGAACTCTGGTTCCACGGCCTTCTAGTCTCTTGGCTGTTGTCCAGCAGAGCTGCATAAAACGAACCTGCGGGCACGGGTGGCCCTTGGTACTTCACATCTGCACACCTGTCAACAACCGCTTATCAGTGCCCCCTACCTTATTACAGACCAATTCAGACCTTGTTGGTCACCCCGTGCCCGTATACATCTCAACACCGGTGTGCCGTACTTGTAATTGGCACGTTCTGTTTACGTGACAAACCTTACTAATCGGCTTTGTCGGGTGGTGGCGGAGTTAACGACACATTTACATTTACGCGATCTAAACCAAAAAAAGCTATATTATGGACAAACGCATATCGTGGGACGCGTTATGCAAACCATGTGTGCGTGCGCATGACTTTACCCTCTTAATTGCACGTGTATATGTGGAGTGGTGTAACGCGCAGCAGGGTTTGCAAACAGCAGTTGCATTCATGTACGGGGTTGCAAACAGTGAGGCGAGCTCAGGACGAGCAGGTGCAGGCGGGTGGCCTGGGTGACAGCAGACAGAGGCAGTGATTGGCTGGCTGCAAATACAAACGCGGGGTAGGCGCCAGGGAGGCGAGAGATGGAGGTGATAAGGGGGAGAGAACACGTGCAAGAGACGCCGGAAGGACGCTGGCTTAATGAGGGCCATCTGAGGGCACTTAATGCGGCGGGGGATATAAGGGGAACGCGTGAGGCAGTGGGTTTGGGTTGGTTGGAGATGAAGCAGTGGAGAGATTCAAGAGAAGTCCGGGACGTCGCCCTCCACGCCTTCGTCCTCCCCAGCGGTGCTGGCTGAACCCCCCTGCTGGGGCGAGGTTGGAGGTGCGTGTGTAGACAGGCTAGCAGTGGAGAGGCCAGCGGAATATTGAGTCTGAGTGCGATAGGCTCGCGGGGTGAGAAGCTAGCGGAGTATACAGAGAGCGAGAGAGTGTCCGTGACAGGCTAGGAGAGCGGGCAGTAAGGGGATCGCGGAGCGAGAGAGAGAGCACGCTCGAGGTAGCAGGCGAGCAGGGGCAGAGGATGAGTTGGCGACAGGAGGTGTTGAACAAGAGGAGCATCCGTGTGGGATGCTGCGAATAAAGTGACGCAGGAGAAAAAGACGAAGTTGTCCGCGTGAATTAACACCACACTACACACGCACTGCATTGTGAATCATTCACCACAGAACAAATAACGTGTTGTATACCCGATACCTCGTCGGTAGAATTAAACAATGTGGAAGTCAGAGAGACAGGTTGATAACGGAGTTGCGTGAGCCAAGGGATTGATACGAGTGAACCAGTTATAATTATTATAAGCCCCCCGTGGTACATGAAGTGTAGGTCTCCAACTCGCCCATGCTTCTTCTCTGGCCTCTCTCTACGCGCTGTCAATGCAACTGAAGAAGAGCCATTGTCCGAAACGTCGCCCGTTATCAACGTCTTTCTTATTAAGGCAGCGGTGCTGTTGACGGATGTGTTAAGTGTGTGTTTTTGTTAGGCCGTGGGACGGAGTGATTGTGCCTGGTGTGTGTGTGTGCGCGCGTGAGAGAGTACTGTTTGAAAAGAGGAAATGTTAAATAAAGATCACTTTCGAATATAAACACAAACCAGGGAATGGGCAACACGAGCGGTGATTTAAGTGCAAAATGCTCCTGATCATGAGTATGGAATGAAGAAAACAAAGTTGAAGATTTACATTGTCAACATGTGCTGAGCAAGATGATAATTGATGCTGCTGCATTCACAGCGGCACGCAAACATATTCGTCAAAAAACAGTGACCTTAATTAAAAAAAACCTGCCTTATTTATTTCGTCTTCTATTTAAGATATTGTTGTTGACGAGTGTGTTGAGATTTTTTTTTGCAGTAAGATATCATCATTGTAGTCATTAATTACATTTTCGCAAGTTGACATGTTTTGAGTCAAGTTTAATGAGTATTCTGTTGTTGTTTTGTGGAGTGTGAAAGATTTGTTTTTGATTCTGCTCCACTGACCAGATTTAACGTTCGCCAGCTTTTTGAGTTATCTGTTGGATTAGTATTTTTTATATATAATATATAATACATAATATATTATATAGTATATATTATATATTGTTCCCTACGTTTGGCAGTTCAGAGTTAAACATTTCCAGACATTTATCCCACGAACTCTTCCGCATCTACGAACTAATCCGCCCGGACTAAATATTTTTTGTAAATTAGTTTTATGTTTGAAAAACAACAGCTCATTAATTTATCATTTCAGCATCTGTTAGCTGTCAGATTGCACACTTAAGCGTGAAGTTTTGTTCCATCGTTAAGCAAATTATTCGAAAGATGGTAAAAGGTATTTGAATAATTTAGTTCATTTGATATCGATGCCATTCTATTGCAAAGGTGCTCCACATTTCACAACACCAGTATAGCCGACCAGTAAAGGTGGGGATTTCACTGCATGGTTTTAACAAACTGAGTAATTTGCATGCACTTTTTATTCCTTGCTCATTTTTAAGAGAATAAAACAATATTAGTGATATGAAAGTGAGAAAATCAAGAGACAGACAGAGAGACATATTTTCCATAATTTAGGCTTTTTGGGTTAGATCATGTAAATATAAATGCGTTGTTAAACTCGCCACCACTCGACACAGCTAATTAGTAAGGTTTGTCACGTAAACAGAACATCCCAATTCATTACTCGTACAGCACACCGATGTGTTGGAGAACAAATCCACAACATTTACAATCTGAGCGAAAGCTTACGTCCATAATAAAGGTTTTTGGGTTAGATCGCGTTTATTTACAAATGTGTCGTAACCCTCCACCACCCGACACGGCCAATCAGCAAAAAAAAGTGTCACGTTGACAAAAGACAAATAATTCACTACTTCAGCCCACCGGTGTGTTGAAGAGTTAATCCACATTTACAGTTTGAGTACGACGTTTCGCTGGTAAATACATCCAGCATCATCAAGCAATTCGCCAGAATGGTAAAGCCCTCGCTTGCTCCCGGTTTTTATATAGAGCAGCAGGGTGACGTCATCACTTAACTCATATCAGGTGCATTGATTAGAGGCGGAGGGGGGGTATTGTAATTATATAATCGATTAGTAATCAGTCATTGGTTATGATTAGTATGCACCTGATATGAGTTAAGTGATGACGTCACCCTGCTGCTCTATATAAAAACCGGGAGCAAGCGAGGGCTTTACCATTCTGGCGAATTGCTTGATGATGCTGGATGTATTTACCAGCGAAACGTCGTACTCAAACTGTAAATGTGGATTAACTCTTCAACACACCGGTGGGCTGAAGTAGTGCATTATTTGTCTTTTGTCAACGTGACACTTTTTTTTGCTGATTGGCCGTGTCGGGTGGTGGAGGGTTACGACACATTTATAAATAAACGCGATCTAACCCAAAAACCTTTATTATGAATAATATTAGTCGCGAAAGCCTACGTGTTAAACTGAAAGCTTACGTGTTAAACAGACAGCTATCTGAGAGAATTGTAGACAATACGTTAACACGATACGTGAACACGATGCATGAGATAACATCTGGATAAATACGAGGTGATCGTGAGAGAACTGTCGATGGGTGATACAGGTGACACTGAGATTAGGGCCCTGCACATTTAGAGGTGCACTGTTAGTGATCGCA
This sequence comes from Petromyzon marinus, assembly GCF_048934315.1. Classification (NCBI taxonomy): domain Eukaryota; kingdom Metazoa; phylum Chordata; class Hyperoartia; order Petromyzontiformes; family Petromyzontidae; genus Petromyzon; species Petromyzon marinus. Next base: position 1,204,316 of record NC_133710.1, on the reverse strand, counting down.
TATACAGACATGCGACATTACGGCACCATGTGACATTACATCTGTACACGTGGTATAGATAATGTGAATTGTATATGTGAAGAACCCTGTATGATGTCATGACATCGCTACGCCTCATCAGAATCAGAATGTGTATCTATGCTGCAGGGGGAATCCGATGAGCTATAAAGCGCTTTTTCACAGATGTCCAGTAGGGGCATGGGGTCAGAACGTTACAACAAACGGTTCAAGAAACAACATAGGAGTGCAAAGTATAGGAAAGGTAAACACATTACTGGAAAAAAAATACAAATAAAAACCAAACTACGTTTTTTTATCTTAGCAGGTAAATCCCACTGAGAAAATCGACCTGGCCACAAGTGATGGGTCAACAAAGTGGATTGTCACGTGGAAACTTATAGCAGCCAAATAATCTAAATAACGCACGACAATGTGTGGTGTGTCAAGGAGCGTGCCTGTGATGAAGCTTAACACGTGTGGCAGCTTGAGAGTTTAATCGGGTTATAATTTGACATGGTTCAATATACACGTCGGTGCACGCCAAAAGCACGAGACATCCCACACATAAATATGCACGATAATCTAATTCATTTGAAATACAAACAAATTCGCACATATGTTGCTGGGTACTGTGAAGTTAAGTAAAGTTATGCAAAAAAGAGCCCGACACATTAATCAGTAACACCGTGGCCTTAAAAGGATACATATACAGCAGGCGACGTTTCAAGGAGTTAAATAGTGAAAGTAGCACGTACATTGGTTTTCTAAAATGGTTTAAAGTGCTCTGAAGAAGGGATATTGCCCAAAACGTTACGTATTATAGATTTTTTTTCCTTTTAAGGTCACAGTGTTATCGATTAATGTGTCGGCGATGTGTGGAGGGGGGGGAGGTGATTTGTGAATTGTGCTTGTGCACCACTGCCGAGGCAGCGGCAGCAGCAGCATCACCAGATCACGTGGTTTTATCTTTGTTTTTTGACATTTGCAGTGGTTTCAGTACCAGAAGCAGAAAATGTTTTGGGATGAGAGCTGGGTGGTCTGCCTGAAAGACCTCAAAATGGGTGAGTGCTCTCAGCTGTGTGAGCAACACGTTTTCTGTGCAGGTTATTTCATAACCAAACGTGCATCGGATGTGTCGTGTGTATGGTACGTTGGACTTCTTTCGCGCTGTACATCGCCAGCTGTGCTAATCGGAGGTGCGGGGGGAGGGACAACAAACTAAACACGAGAAGGATGCAGCACCGTTCCTGCTCTCCGATGTCACGTGTTCAGGTTGTACCTCGTCGACTGGTTCAGCACGATATCTGACGTTTCGATCCACATGCCCTGGAGCTGAAGGCACTGAATTGGTGGCTCGCTTCTTCGGGGGAATTGTATCACTATTTATTAGCTGAACAAACATACCGGCACGTGGAGTGGAACGTCGGACATCGTGCCAAACAACACGCGGTACGACCAGAAAACACTTTGGAGTGATATACAGCAAAGACAACCCCCCCCCCTAAAGCCTAAACAGACTATTGGGGAAAGTGCTGTTCGCGAGCACCCAGGAATGACAACACGGCACACGAGGGGGTGGGTGAGCACCACGCCCGACCACCTTTGTCTCGCCCAGTGTTGATGTTTACACAGCGCACCCAGGAATGACAACACGGCACACAGTGTGTAAACATCAACACGCCCAGTGTTGATGTTTACACAGCGCACCAGGAAGTAACGTAAGGCTGAGTCAACCAGCACCAATTCAGATATTCGTCACCAATGTTGGCTGTGAGCACCAAGGCTGTAGCCATGGAGTCAACATTGGGGGGGACCAAATCTTCCAGGGGGCCTGGGCCACCCCCCCCCCCCTAGAAAATAAATCTAAATTTGAAAACTAATTTCCTGCCTAAAATATTACAAAATTCACTAAAACATGGGATGGACTTTTATTTATTTTTTACAATAATGTCTAATCGTGTATTGTATTACATTGCTCTGATTTTTCTTTTTTACCATTTCTTGTTACAATGTATGTAATGGCAGAGATTAGGGATTAATAAAGTACAACCATGACCACAATCATATAAACAGAAATCTATGCATTGATTAATATGAAGATAAGTCCAGATATTGTGGCCAAGTTTTAGCAAATTGTTGTTTTTATTTACATAGCATAGCAATTTTTTTAAAAAATATTGTTTATAGCAATATATTGGGGGGGGGGGGACATTTTGAGCATATTTAAATATGCGAGATGTGTCCCCCCCAATATATATTATAGTTACGGCCTTGGTGAGCAGGAATCTAACTCCCTTCTCTGGGTGCTTAGTTCAGTATGTTAACCTCTGCGCAACTGCTCCGCTATACAGCACCATCACTACGCAGGAATATTCTAGTGCTGCAGTAAACTGTCCAGCTGGACCCTAAAGCTCCTCTGATCAGTCCACATATCACTCACTTCCTTTGTCAGACATGGCCAGGAGTCATTCTCGGATGACTGGGTTCATCGTGCAGTGTGCTAACCACTGGGTTCATCGTGCAGTGTGCTAACCACTGGGTTCATCGTGCAGCGTGCTAACCACTGGGTTCATCGTGCAGTGTGCTAACCACTGGGTGCATCGTGCAGTGTGCTAACCACTGGGTTCATCGTGCAGTGTGCTAACCACTGGGTGCATCGTGCAGTGTGCTAACCACTGGGTTCATCGTGCAGTGTGCTAACCACTGGGTTCATCGTGCAGTGTGCTAACCACTGGGTTCATCGTGCAGTGTGCTAACCACTGGGTTCATCGTGCAGCGTGCTAACCACTGGGTTCATCGTGCAGTGTGCTAACCACTGGGTGCATCGTGCAGTGTGCTAACCACTGGGTTCATCGTGCAGTGTGCTAACCACTGGGTGCATCGTGCAGTGTGCTAACCACTGGGTTCATCGTGCAGTGTGCTAACCACTGGGTTCATCGTGCAGTGTGCTAACCACTGGGTGCATCGTGCAGTGTGCTAACCACTGGGTTCATCGTGCAGTGTGCTAACCACTGGGTTCATCGTGCAGTGTGCTAACCACTGGGTTCATCGTGCAGTGTGCTAACCACTGGGTTCATCGTGCAGTGTGCTAACCACTGGGTTCATCGTGCAGTGTGCTAACCACTGGGTTCATCGTGCAGTGTGCTAACCACTGGGTTCATCGTGCAGTGTGCTAACCACTGGGTGCATCGTGCAGTGTGCTAACCACTGAGCCACTGAACCACCTCTCTCTCTCTCAGTGATGAGCCTCTTCTTTCAAATATTTGCATAACGTGTGATATATAACATGTGTTATATGACTTTTCAACCATTACTTATTGATGTTTATTGCTCCAATATTTTTTTGGTATCATTCTTGGAACCTTTTAATGTATTTGTATCTATCTTATATAACCATAACATTCAAATTTAGTATTTTGACGCGTGCCACCTGCAAGCGGAGCAGATAATACTGAGAACTTGGCGTGCGGTGGCCGCAGCATTAAGATTTCCCTTGCGACTTTTGTCAATACACCGATGCTGTGTCAGCCAAGAGGGTTGTTTAACCATATTTCACCATGCTGGTGAATTGGGATGGTGGAGGAGGGCCGGCCGAGGGGCATTTAGGACCAGTTCAGACATCATTCGCTACTGATATGGGCAAATGGCTGGGAATCGATCGAGCCAGGGACACGGGGTTCATCGTGCGGCGTGCTAACCGCTCACTGCCGTTGCTGCCACTGAACTAACCGCTGGGAAACGTGGGTTGAAACGCAAGGCTGCGAGAACAGAAACGATCAGAAACTTAGCTCGGGGATTATAATTCCACAAAGTTCTGAGTCCCGTTACAACATCTGATGTTCGCCTCAAGGAAATACTGGAAGCTCAGAGTGTTTGGAGAGGATTGATCCTTTGCCAAAATGGAGACAACTTTGATTGTGGTGGCGAAGTGGCGAGATCGCTGAAGAAGAAATCTGCGCACAATTATTGAGACTGCGCTACGGGCCGTGGCTGAACCTCTCCTGCCTCGGTGTTGCAATCGACCGTGGTCCTCTTTGTAGTAACACGGGACACATTGTGCCACACTGGCACTATAAATTGTTTGCAGCAGGCTTCGAGTCGAGACATTTTACGCATGTTTGCGTCGGGGTTTTTTTAAAAAAAATGGGAAAACATGTGTTAAACACCATTCAGTAGCGTGGCCCAGTCTTACAAGTTTCTCGTTCCATTTGTTTTGGACCGCTGCTGCATTGGGCTTGGCCTAGGGCAATCCCACGAGTGTACAAGGTACGCCTTAACAATATTTTACTGTTGCTTTATTATTGTACCATATGTTCCTAAGTACTGTCCTTCAGTACATGTGGTAAACCCTAAACACTTCACACGTGTGTTTTTTTTTGCACAACAATAACAACTGTCGTTCACCACTAAGTGGTGCTGACGTCACCAGGACGCTTGTGCCAGGCTAGGTGAACTTTGAGGCCACGGGAAGTGTCGAGGGCTCGCTGGCAGGAGGTCACGGAACAGACCCGGGTGCTATAGGTGAACCGGCTGACATGACATGCAGATGCACCACCTCCACTCCTTACAGTGACAACTCGCTGCATCTTATCCGCCCAGCGCACCGCTCGTCTTTTCTGGAGGGCGACTGCCTTCAACTGCCCGGTAGCATCGTTCACGAGCCTCCTCCACAGAGGCCAATCATGACAGTGCTGGCACCAATCATTGGCAAGTCCAATCAGCTCCACATTCTCCAGTGCCATATCGGTCCATCTCTTCTCCTGCCCGTGATGCGCCCATTATTTAGCCCCCTCTATTCGGCAATGCGGTGGCTGGGGCATGCGATCTACATGACCCAGCCAACGCAGCCTCTCCTGCCAGATGAGCTCACCGATGGGACTGTGTCTCCCGATGTTTGGCACACACCACCGGATGCATCATGAGGACAAAATCGGGCAAGATGGATGTGGCGTGCCAAAATAATTTCCGGCACAGATTTCTGGATTGTCCATGGCTAAGGTGAGTCGTTGGGTTGTACGAGTTGGGTGTGCAGGCGGTACAACTGCGGGCCGGAGTTGCTGGGGCACTAGGCGGTAACAAGGAGGCGAGGGGATAAGCAGACATGGGTCACAGGTTCATTCCTAACCGTGCCGTGCCAAGCGGACTTGCCAGCCCCGCCGGTGCAAGTGGCAGGCTGCTGACGTGTAAAGCCTCTGACCGTGCAATGGTATTCAAGGCTGATGATGCTGCGTTGTGCGGTTGTTGAGCGGGAGGCGTTTGTGGACACCGCTTTTTGTTGTGGAAGCGTTGTTCTGACGCGTGCGTGGTGTGTTGTGTGTTGACCCCCACGAGTAGCTCCGTCGTAATACAAGTAGACATTTTGAAGCCCCCTGCATTAATCGTAAATAAACTTCTTATTGCGTTGTTGGTTGTCGTTATGAAGAATTAATTGGGCTGGGGTTACATAGGAGAAGATTAGTACACTTTCTAGTATTACATTTTTGCTTGATTATCCCTCTATCTTTTTGTACATTTGGCTTAAAAAACACACACAATGCCGTTGTGAGAATTTTATTGTTATTTTATTTTATTATTTTATAATTTTATTCTCATTCTACGTGACTTTACCGAAAGAACCAAAGAAGACAATGCCGTTGTTTACAAGGGCCCAGCAACGAGGCTAACTTTATTGTTTCAGAAATGTTGGCAGGCTTTCTCCACGCACGCCAACCAAAACAACAGCAGCGGCTTACATTTTGAATGCCCCCGTAACGTAACAAACGCATCGCATTGCAGGCAGACAGCACGTGGGGTATGGGGGGGGTCCCTCAAGAGCGACCGAGCGAGGGAAGGAGAGACAAGGAAGCAACTAAAGGGGGGGGGGGTCTCTGAAGGTGCGTGGGTTGAAGAGGGAAGTTTAAAGGAGAGACTTGAAAGCAGAGAGAGAGAGAGGGGCCAGGTGGAGTTGTCTAGGGAGAGAGATCCATCGGGAGGGTGTGGGCGTAGTGGCTAAAGGGGCGGATAACCATGGAAGAAAGCCGGCCACTGCATCGCGCGCTTTGTATGTACGTGTGTGTTGAACTTCTTTCGCACCGTACGTAGACAACCGTGCTAATCGGAGGCGTGGGGGAAGGACAACAAACTAAACAACAAAAAAACATCGAACAAATGCGCTTCTGCGGCCGCCTGGAATGCTCTTCCCTCCAATTTTAGCAAGCCACTGGGGCTATGCACTTTCAAATGTAGATTTAAAACCCATTTCTCTAGAACGGCTTTTTGTGTTTAGTTTGTTTTCCTTCCCCCGCACCTCCGATGAGCACAGTTTGGTTAAGTTCTGCGCGAAATAAGTTCAACATACGCGGGGGGTGGAGGTATATACCGCGCGGTGCAGCATTACGTTAATTTCGGTGTGTGTGTGTTTTGTTTTAATGTTTTACAGGTCAGCTTCAAGGATTCGGAAATAGCTTGGTCAGCTTGCAGGAATCTCCGTGCGAGATTAATTCCAGTCGCATGAGTGGCCTGAGCGATTCCTCGGCGACAGCCAACCACGCACCCTGCAAGCAGCACTTCACCAGCACTGTCATCATGCACGTAACGCGGCGGCTGTTCGCAATTGCCGGGTTCACCCACACGTGAAAGCTCCTCCACGTGGCTTATCGTCAGCATCGTTACATGTGGGGGGGGGATTTCTGGTGGTAGCCAAATAATCTCAAGGCAGGTTTCTTCAGAACCCTTGTTGTTTGGAGAGAATCCTTCTTAATGCTCAAGGAGAGTAATCACTTTATCGAGTAGCCGAAAGCCTGTGGATTTACATTGTAACCCTTGGTGAGTACTCCGATGTAAGACCGACATTGAAGGTGCATAGCTCAGTACCCAAGCAAGTTCACGACAGTAGTCAAGGAGTAGTAATGTGTATGCATGTTGGCCTTCTTTAGCACCGTACCTAGCCAATCACGATAATCGTCATCACCCTGCCGTACGAAGGCATTCCCGTGCTTTTCGATCATTGGCATTACTTGACCCCTTACTTGATCATACTTCACCACACTGGTCAGTGCGTGTTGGTGAAGAGATTGGCCGGGAGAGGGGGTGGAGGGGAGGGGCTGGTTCAGATATCACCCATGCCCGATATCATGGGAATCAAACCGAGGTTGAACTCGGGTTGAACTCTGGTTCGTAGTGCAGTGCCCTAACCACTGCACCATCAGTTCACCGCACATAACAGCATTGCGTGCATTTTTTTGCCTACCACCGCTTAAATAATAAACAATCCACGGCTATGAATCTGACACCAGCTGATCCCCCAAGTATCCAATTACATGGTGATGCTGCTGCTGTGTTGGCAGTGGTGCACAAGCGCATATAACAACAAAAGCTGACCGCATGCGTCATCAACGCCATGGCCTTGAAAGGACAAATTCTAGAATAGGTGACGTTTCAGGCGATAGCCCTTCTTAATCGCGGATTTCCCTCCAGAGTGTGACAAATAGCCGTACGGGGGCTCTCCGGCTCTGCTCAAGATGACGGCGTCACAAAGGACCCTTTGAGGACCGAGAGCCGTGAGCGCGCACGTGGAGGCAGGAGGGGAATGTATTCGTGACCGCCCAGCGATTGCATGGCGCCCGGTCAATAATAGCCCAACGTTCAACAAATCCCGAGTGTGGCTGACGGAAACATCAAACACAGGCGCCTCCGCGAAAGCTCGTCTCTCCACTTTACGCGCTGCGTGGAATAAATATTTTCCCCGTAGCTTCCCGTAACCCGCACGCCGTGTCGCATGCAGCGCGTGTGATGTGATTTGCTTCGGTCGAATATCGTGGGCCCTTTGGAAGTGTTCGACGTGGCACACTAAACAGGGGTCCGGCAAAAGCATTGGCGACGCTAGTGGAGACGCTAGTGGAGACGCTAGTGGAGACGCAACAGAGGCAGAGCAGAGCACGACTGATAACAAACATACATTGGACTTGATAGAGCGGATGTGGCACCAGAATGGATAGGTATGACAGGGATAACATCAGCAACACATGCGATATGATGATGGTGATGATGACCGCCACCAGTGGAGGACTGCTGCTGCCGCCACCAGAAGTTTATGCACCCAGCGGCCTCCATAAAGGGGATTGACGGCAAGAGAGAAAGAGCACGGGCCAAATGCAGAGCTCTCAAATCTCACACTTTCGGCATAAGTCGTGGTCACTTGAGGCCTTTCTCACGGTTTCACAGGCACATTTCACCCGCTGACTGGACCAATAGGATGTGGAGGTGGGGGGGGGATGGAGTCCTTGAATGTTAAGCAGGGCAGTTAGGTTTGGGAATAGCCAAATGCTTGAGGTTTCCTGAGCTATGTGAAGGGGGCCGATGGGAAATCTCACCCGTTTCGCTGGTTGTGATCACCAGCGAAACGTCACAGTACTCGAATTGTAAATGTTGTGGGTTTCCTCTCCAATGTAACGGTCTGCTGAAGTGGTAACTAATTGGCACATTTAGTTTACATTACAAACCTTACTAATTGGCTTTGTCGGGCGGTGGCGGATTTAATGACCCATTTATATTTACGCCATCTAACCCCCCAAAAAACCCCCCTTTATTACGGATAACATTGGTCGCGAAAGCCTACCACGTGTTAAAGTCACCTGCAAATTGTAATGTCAGCAGAGGGTGCTGGGTAGAAGGTTTCATGTCGGTCCGCGTGTCAGCAAGATGCATGTTTGCGCGCGAGTGTCCATCGGGGCTATGCGGTGGAGCCAGTGACGCTAAGCAGTGCACTCCACCTCAGAGCTTTTTGTAATTGCAGTTGGGACAATCAGGTGGTTAAACTCGTCGGGTGGCGATACTGCGATACAGATGATCGTGGACCTTTGTTTTTCCTGGCTTGGTTTGGAAGTCGGGATTGTGGTCTAGGATGTGTAGACCTCAGGGACTAATTTCTTTGTTGTGATCACTTTTTGTTGTTGTTTGTGCTTTTTGTTTTGGTGCCATTTCTTAATTTGTTTGTTGATTTTAGATTTTGCTTGGTAGTAGTTGGGGGTTTTCATTTGATCGGTGTGTGTGACTTCTTTCGCACCGTACATAGCCAACCGCGTATACAGGAATTGGTCCTCATATATATAAATAATGTGCAGCGTTGTGGCATGCTGTTGGCATGAATGACACTAAATAAAATGTAAGTATTACATGATTGTATTACGAAGTTTAGTCCACGATAATAGTATTGTCCATTCTGTAAAGTCGTGTCGTGTCTACTGTCTCTTCCAGTGCTGCGTCCTGGCTAAGCTCAGACACGCCTCTGCAGTCAAGAGTCAAAGTTATTTATTTTTGCTCAAATAAGCATTGGAGATGATGCTCATCTCTTGTTTATTGCAACGTTGAGCCAGTGGTGGAAGTTCCAAATTCCTATGGCGAGTTTTGTTGACCATAGTAAAGGAACTGTGGGCTGAACTTGGCTATCGGATACCTTGTAGAATGTGGCTTTCATGAATAATGATGAAGAGGAATTTTATTCAGTGGGAAGTGATGCGGCCATCCACGCTCTCCCATTATTAATAAAAAAAAGATATATTACATAAAAAAAACATGGAAACCATTGACAATGACACTGCACACAGAGAGGGCAGCAAATTCAAATCACAGGAGGACTGGGAACTCGTTTGTTCTGCCAAACGGATTAATTAGTCGAATGTGCGTAGCGTTCGTTTAATGTCGCGAAGCCAATTTAGGTTCGCGAACTGGCATGGTGCTTGTCTCTTTTTCTCTCTTCCTTGCGGTGTTTGCTTTTTTTTTCCGATTGCAGAAATGGACGGACGGTGGCTTTAAAGAAAATTGAAAAGAAAGCTTTTAACTTGACCAAGGTGATCAGAAGAGAAGTGAAACAAGTGAGGTAAGGCAAATAAAAGGACAGAAATCCCCGCCGTGTAGCCTGAACAGACTTTAGGGGCAAGTGCTGTGAGCGAGCACCTATGAAGGATGGCACGGGCACACGAGAAGGTGGCGATATTCACACACCAGGTAACTAATTTGAGGCTGAATCGACCCACACACACTCACATACACGTGTCATTAAACAGAGTACATATCTTGCTTGCTCTGCAGCAAGGGACCGGCTTATCCCAGAATTGGATTGATACTCTGTGTGTGGTTGATGGTAGAGAAACCTTTCCTAAACCTGGCTTTCTCATGTAGTTTGGTTGGCCTGTATTTTTTGTATTACTCCGTTCCCAGTAATGTTCGTGCATGTGTATGTATCGTATACGGCGAATGGGTCTGCCATTCAATGATGTGTTCAAGGCGTTGCTTCTTATATATTTTGACTTTTGAGGCCAGAGTGTTATTGACGAACGTGTTGAGTGCGTTTTGTAATTTTTCAGGTCACTTTTGTTTTAAAGAGCAGAATTACTCGGGCATCATTCCACGGCCGGGGTATTTCGTCTCTGTGTAAATATTTAGTAAAACGGTCCAATATATTTGTTCATAAGAACTGGTGAGAGGCAGTGTGTATTTGTTCAAGTGTGGCAGCTGGAACTTGCTCAGCTGTATCTGAAAGTGGTTTAATTCCTGGTGATATGATTCTAGTGTGTGTGTGAGTGCATGCGACTTTAAATGAGAGTAATAGAGAACATAACTTTGCAAGAAATAGAGAAATGACAATTAAAATAGGGATATTAACAGCAGATAATGTTTGAACAGCGGAATATAGAAAGCCTGCAAAGATAAATACAGGGCTCAAGATGAAAACGAATGAGCAAAACTATAGCCTTACACAAGTGTGTTAAACACATCCAGATATACGTGCTGAGAACAGTTACTGTAGGCAGACTGGAGACTAGTGGACCAAATAAGATAATTTGTTTCAGAGGATTCGTCTCAAATATGATAGGAGCATGAAACCTACTGATGGCCACCATTTTTGGTGGTGGAGATCTTTGATTTTGGAGGCCATATTTGTTTTTTAGGTGGCTAACGTATATTTATTTATGGGTAAGTGACCCGAGCAGGTAACACGTGCCAAGTTTTGTGCTCGTATCCCCCATTTTAAAGATTATTCATGTCATCTGCTTCACTGATCAAACGGATTGGAGAGGCAAATGAGAGCAGGTTGGGGTGCTTTTTTGGCAAACTTAACGAGCAAAAGCTACATGAGATGGATTCTCGGAACGTACTAAATATAATTGTTCATGCGGGGCGGGGGGGGGGGTTCCCTAATGCGTACCTGATGCGGAGGGACGACCAACCTGCAAAACGCGGGCGTGCTGTCGCTATTGCCGGCCGCGTGCTCCCACAGGGAGCTCGAGTACGCGAACCTGTGCAAGTTCATCGGTGGGACTGTGGAGGTGCCCAACGTGGCCATTCTCACCGAGTACTGTCCCAAGGGAAGCCTTCAGGACGTGCTCCTCAACGACGACATCCCGCTCAACTGGGGATTCAGGTGCGGGTTTGCGTTGTTCAGCTCCAACAACGATACGTTTTACTCGCAGCGTGCCGTCGGGGCACGCTGCTCGCTCGCTCTCGTAGATTCAGTGTGTACAGTACGTATGTTGAACTTCCTTCGCACCGTGCTTCGCCAACCGTGCTAATCGGAGGTGTGAAATTATTCACCGACAAGTGGGAAGGCAGCCACGCGTTAAGCCGGCACCGATACTTTCCCAAGCTCTGTGGTCCTCTACATATTAAGGTGTTATCAGCAAATGAATGTGTGTTTATTCATGTGGGAGGAAACCGGAGTACCCGGAGAAACCCCATCCGTGCGAGGGGGAAACACACTATCCCATACAAACGTGAGAGATGGAGTCCACGTTCCCGCTGTGCCGCCTTCTCGCGAGCCGGGATGTGGCACCTCGACGCCCACGGAAAGGGAGTTTTGCAACATTTGCCCAATCCGCCAAACTTCGCTGCCTCCACAATGGTGGCTTACAGGCGCGCGCCGTCACCGCCTTCCACAGTGTATAGACGAGACGGTGCGATGGCCCAGTGAATATTGAACGTTGGGCCAACGCTGGTCCGACGGTTCCAACCACGTGCCAACGTTGCCCCGACGTTGGCACGTTCACCCGTGGCGCAGTGTCGCGCGATACGATTCACGAATCCGTTACTATTTTTAAAATCATTGCGGTGCATGCTTTAAATGTCTTCACTCGTGCTACCTGAAGAGTGGGTGTGACGGAGACACCGCCTGCGCGCCACGTGTCCCCCCGTTGAGCCTCCCAGAGACGTGCTTGCTTTAGTGAGGTTTGGTCAGAACGTAACGGAACTTCTTTCTCATCATGGCTGTACAGGCAAAATGTTTATAATGTGCGTTGTCCTTCCCCGGCGCCTCCGATGAGTGCGGTTGACCGTACCGTGCGAAATAACTTCAACGTACGCACGTAAAACATCACAGCAGCATCCGATTAACGGCACCGTCCATTTGTGTTGACGTGCGCGCCCCGTCTTCGAATAGGTTTTCATTTGCAACAGACATCGCGCGTGGTATGGCCTTCCTTCATAGCCACCGGCTCTTCCATGGGAGGCTTAAGTCAACTAACTGCGTTATCGATGACAGATGGGTGTGCAAAATAGCAGGTGAGAAAAAATGCCACCGACGCACATGCACGTCACGCAGTGCACCACTCAACACTTCCTACGTAGCACCGTCAATAGTAATGAAAGATAATAAAGTACACGTATGAAGCGCTGTTGTACAAGGTGCTCAAGCGCTGTCCGTCGCCAAAATACAAAAGCGATTGCACGCATTGCTGTCCAAGAGGCATGGGAGCTAATGCATGCGCACAAAGCGAAATCGCATGAGACAGCTACCTGCCTCGTAGCACACACAGTACGCACACAGTACACGCACACAGTACACACAGTACACACACAGCACACAGTACACACACACACACACAGTACGCACACAGTACACGCACCGCACACACACAGCGCACACAGTACACACACAGTACATACAGTATACACACACACAGCACACACACGCACCGCACACACAGTACGCACACAGTACACACACACACACAGTACACACACAGTACACGCACAGCGCACACAGTACACACACAGTACACACACAGTACATACAGTACACACACACAGCACACACACGCACCGCACACACAGTACGCACACAGTACACACACAGTACACACACACAGTACACGCACCGCACACACACAGCGCACACAGTACACACACAGTATACACACAGTACACACACCGCACACACACACACAGTACGCACACAGTACACACACACAGTACACACACCGCACACACAGCGCACACGCAGTACACATGCAATGTTGTTCCCACGTCCGACCGAATATCCGCCTGTAGAGTGAACTCAAACCACACCTCCCATTGGCATGGTTGGCTACGTACGGTGTGAAAGAAGTTCAACATACATACATACTGACCAGCTTGGTGAAACATGGTCAAATAATCCCCACCGGCCACATGGATAGCATGGGGAGGCCCTCAGCCAATGTGTTCCGACTTTATTTGCATTTGGAGGGACGACCGATAAAATTGTAAAGGTGGATAATGGTGGATGTGCGAGACCTTGAAGGTTGTCACCTCTGAGCTACAAATAAAGCCAGGACATGCGCTCTGCAGAAGAAGAATGACATGCAAATATCATTATTGTTTGACAACTGACGAAAACCACGAACGTTAACGTCCCAACAAGACTCGCTGATGTCCCGGGATGGGCAGGCGTCCTCAACAAGAGGAACATTTTGTGAAAACCTGGAGAGGTGACAACCCTAGCGAGGACCGGACTCCCGTGTCGGCGAGGTGCTGCTCACCTTCGTGATTGTTTCCCGGCATGCCGTGTTTTGTATTCTCATTTGCAACGTGGGCATTGTGCGCACAGACTACGGGCTCGAGGAATACAGGAAGGACGACTTGGCGGAATACGCCACCACGCACAAGCCAAAGTCCTGGGTTTACTTGCCGCCTGAACGTATCGTCAGCAAAAACACAGAGCCAGCTCCGACGACAGATGTGTACAGGTAAGTTTGTCGAGAATAATAGTTTTTGTTTATTAGTGCACGTGTTTGCCCAGGGATGCCCCCACTGAGTCTGCGCTCCTGTTCAGGAGTGTCTTGCCAAGTGTTTTTTCGCAGTAGGGGGCGATGCTGCTGCTGCAGCGGCGTGTAATTCCAATCAAGCAATTTGCATTGTAATATCTCAGTATTGGGATGTTACATTGTACGGGGTTTTTTAAATCGATGAGAGGAATTCAGAGAACTTGAAGGAAACCCATGCAGACCAGGTGCAGGGCATACAAACTCCACACGGAGAGACGTCCCAGTCGAGAGTCGAACCCATGAACTTCTTGCTGTGAGACGCAAGTGTTACCACTGTGCCACGCTGCCATCCGTTGTTCAGAATTATTGGAGACCTTTGTTTAGAAAGCGATCTCAACCATCACTTATTCGATTTAGTCCTCTGTCCATGGCAAGACTTTGGCCTAAACTCCATCCATCCTGTCAGGGCCTGAGCCTCCTTCATTTTGCTGTCCGGCACTCTCCCGTACTCTCCTGCCATTCCTTACGATGCGTCAAGCGACATCTTTCCTCTTCTGCCTCTTGGACTCTTTCCCCATTTTCCCTCCTGCCGGGATCTTTCTTTGTCCAGCTCTCACCACTGAGAATGTGCCCAGTTTACACATTTAGCCCTTTCCTGGATCGCTCAGCCCATGACACACAGGCTGTGATTCTCACCTTTTGCTCTTCGGGCGACATTCGCGTATTTTGGCATCTCGTTGACAAAGGTTGTCTCAGCCAGAGAAAAAGCAGATTTTGAATTTTTTCCACGCAAAAAAGACAAAGCCATGAATAAAAACCCCATGTCATAAAACATGCATATTTTATTTTTAGAATTATAATGCAAACTGATAAGTGCACATTTGTCAAATGTTTATGCATTAGGCTGGGGTAGAGCAGCTTCGCAGTGATTAGCGCACTCTGGTACGAACCTGGTGACCCGAGTTTCATTCCTAGTAATGGCTAACATCGGTGGCGAGTAATATCTGAACAGGTCCAACTAGACCTAGGATCAGTTCGATAAACTGTCTTGATTCTGGGAGGCATTTCGATTGAGGAATTATTGAGGATCATTGTAGCGCCTCCAGTGGCTGCAGATGTCATGTGAACCAAAATTGAGCTGTTCGCCTTTTGGCATCCTCTGGTCTAACACCATTTGAGACGAGGCTCAAAAGAAAGCTGTCTCTGGTGTGGACCAATCAGTTTCAAAGACAATGCATATACTGTCAGAGTATTTTTTTTGTTTGCATTCTGACGACAAGTTGTGTGGTTAATGCAGACATGATTCCTTGTTAAAAGGTTTCAGTTTGGTGTTTTAACATCTCAACACCTGTTTTGTTGCCAGAAAAAAGGGGAAAACCTATACTTATATAAATGGACTCAAGCCTCCCGTAAGTCACGTGACTTCTGTTTGGCCACCCCCAAAAGACTCCCTCCCCTCTCCCCACCGCCCCATGTGGAAACGGACGCCGCTCCTCCGCGCAGCAGCGTCGCGGCCCACACCGTAGCCTCTTCATCCTCATCTCTCCTGACCCTCTTGCTCCCGTTTCCCCATTCCTTTTCCATTCCTCTTCGTCCTCTTTCCCCATTCGTGATCTTCTCGCTTCCCTTTCCCGCTGCTTTTTTTCTTCTCCCGTGCACCGCGACCTTGACTCCACTCCCCTCGCCGTGGCGTAGCCACCGGTGCGACAGTTCCTCGTACCAGGTTTGTGAAAGAGAAACTAATGAATTGTCTCTTGCAGGACCCGATGCACTTATCACGAGTCGATTTTTATTGGAACACACGATGAACCCACGGACTACATTTGTAGACACAACTTTGAAGGATAAGAGTTATAGTGTCAATAATTAAGACATAGGTTGTACACATTCACCTATACAATAAAATCTGGATAGAAGCACACCCCTTGTTAAGCAAAGCCGTCTGTGCTTCGATTCAAAGCACTGCAGTGCAGATGTATCAGAAAGTTGCTTGTTGCATTTTCCCCAACAGTGCCATGTAAGCACGTGTTGCTTATATCAGAACTGTGCTTATACAACGTGCGATTATTATATCCATATTTCACTGGACTGTGTGATACGTTTTGTGCTTTGGTTGTTCTGTTTGCAGCTACGGCGTCATTCTAGTTGAAATCGCGACAAGGCAAACTCCCACGCCGGTGAGTTCTTCATTAATGCACAGACGTTTTAGGTCCGAATATAAACGCGAATCTCACTGAATTTGTTAAAACTGAACGAGTCAGCTGGGGACGATGGCGCCCAGTTATTGGATTTCCAATTCACGTTTTTCATTCACACGAGTGCCGTTTATTTGATTAAAAGTTACTTGTAATATTGTTAGGGCAGATACAATTGTGCTGGCCCTCGCAATTACAGAATTCTATTCGCAAACGGGATGAAAGTGTATCAACTACGTATATGCATTTTGGACGCAGTGAATATCAATTTGAAATGAAGCCACGTCTGATGGATTCTGTCCAATCACACACGTACCGTCATACAACGATGTGCAAACGCAGCCGTTTCAAGAGAAACTATTCCACACGGGAAGACATTAAGATACTCTCGATTAATACAATGCTATTCGAACAAACTCCGTTATTTATCCTTCTTTTCGTATTGGAAGCCCACTGACAGTTGGCCGCACTCACACATCAGAGTTAATAAGGCTACAGGGGACAGCCCTAAACGCCTTGCCCTGATAACACTCCCTCGCTGAAGGACCTTCACAAGAGGGAGCTCTATGCAGTCCTTTGAGGCTGGTATTTTGGCTTGAACTTCCACCCTACTCTCACGTGACGTGGGAGTGCCCACACTTTTCCCCACCACGCACGACCTAGCAATCACCCGTGGGGTACCCACTTATACAGCGGGGTGGACAGAGGCAGTGGCGGCGGTGGGAGGGGGGATTTGAGAAACCCGCGCCGTTGTTTCGACTGCCTTGTCGGGAAATCGATAACCGACGGTCCTCTGGATTGCAAAATCCAGCGCGCTAAAAACCGTTACACCCACGGCATTCGGAGAGTGCCAAGGGAAATAAAGCGACAATGCCATTTGAATTATCCACATTTTTGTTTGTTGCAGACTGAAATTGACATTGCGACAGATGCCCTGTCGTGGCAGCCATCCATCCCTGAACTGACCACAACCAAATCGGAGAACGATTGTCCGAGCCCAGCCCAGTACATTGAGGTATCTCTCTTGCTCTCTCTCTCTCTCGTTTAACATGTTTGGCTATGTTGGCTTTTGTTGACGCGCAGTGGCATATCAGGCGAGCGTGCAGGCGGTGCAACTGCACCAGGGTCCACGGGCTGGGGGAGGGACCCAGCCATTGGGCGACGCGGTGGGTGGGGGGGGTGCCGTTAAATGCCTCTCCGAGGCCCCATGTCAACCGTGCTGCGTGATAAGTAACAAAATAGATAGGCAGACGTCTCCTTTATATATCTCCATTTCTCTCTATATTCTTCCACTTATATTCGCCCCACGACGACGCTGAAACAGAGGGTCCTTGCTCATAGCATCTGGCAATTCACCACCATTGATTCACTTTGTCGATGCGACACTGAATGCTGAAAGCGGGTCATGAGTTTTGCTTGTATTTGAATCGTTGCTGCTGACATTATGCACTCCCATTGAGCCACTGGGCCAATGGGTTGTGTACGTGGAGAGACAGATATTTGAAGGAGATGTACGGTCTGCTTATCTATTTTGTTACTTATATTCTCCACAATGAGGTTAATGATTATTTTTCGTGATAATTAAGAAGTGGCTTGAAATTGTAGTGGCTGTAAGTCAAGACGTGCCTCTTAGCCTATGCCTAAGACTGACTTACACCTGACCATTCCATTGCCTCCCTTCCCTCTCTGTGCAGCTTCCCCTCTGGCCTTTGAAAACAATCTCTTTGCCGCGCGATTGCATTTGAACGCACTGGAGGTTCACCGCTGGTGCGCGGTATTGAAAAAACGAAGCAAATTTTTCGCAATTATTAATTATTTTCCCGCAAATCCAGAGGTCCGCCGATTATCGATTTCCCGACACGGCAGTGAAGAAACGGTTTCTCAAATGCCCCCCCCCTTCCCCCCCCCCCGCCACTGCCTTTGTCCACCCAGCAGTGTAAGTGGGTACCAGACAGCTGATTGCTGGGTCGTGCGTGGTGGGGGTAAAGTGTGGGTACTCCCTCGTCCTCCAAGACGTCTTGAGTAGCGTGGAAGGTTACGCCAACATACCAGCCGATAGGGACTGCGTAGAGCTTCCCTCTTGTGAAGGCCCTTCAGCCAGTGGGTGCCATGAGGCCAGGCATTGTAGGGCAATTCGCGGGTCAGAGTTAGATTTTAGGCTTGCGTAATGAGGACCGGTGTGTTCTGCGGCACCGGTGTACCGCCAATACGTCCATTTATTTATAAATCCGTGCGTTGTACGATTGGGTCTGCTTATTATTACAGTAGAGTTCTGACAAAAGTAATTTTGCGGAATGCACTTCAATCCGATATGTGCCCCAACTGAGGCCGCACCAGGGCTGTGCTGGAGCCAGCTCCAGCACAGGCGCCACGTTGCTTTTCCATTGCAGGACCCGAAGCGGCGCTTCTGACGTCACACGCAGCGAACAAGTGGAGACGAACGTCGGCGACGGTGGTGACGCTGTGCACTCGCGGTGCCCGGACTGACGTCGCACACAAATCACAATGATTATTGACCCGCCCCTGGCCCTGCTTGGCCCGAGCCAGATTCAGGAATCTTTTGACGCCAGCTTTTCAAAGCCACGGTGAATGGGCCGTTGTGTGTGTTGGCACGGGCCAAATGTGTCAGTGGAAAAGGGGTGATGCTGACGCGGGTGTAATTGATGAAGACTTTCTTTTTAAATGTTCCTCTGTAGTTTGCAGATTAATGAATGGGTCATATTTACCTTGAATGTTTTGTTTTGTGTCTTTTTCTCTCCAAACAAGCTGATACAAAAGTGCTGGAATCACAACCCTTTGCTCCGACCAACTTTTGAACAAATCAAAAAGTTCCTGCATAAAATGAATCCAAACAAATTCAGCCCAGTTGACATGATGATGAGCCTGGTAAGCAATCATTCTCTTTCCACCGCTCGACTGCACTTTACGCCCTCATTATACCAGGTTAGCCACATTCATAAATTGTTCAGAACACAGGGGAGCCCAAAAGTCAGAACACATTGAGCCATTATATTTATTTGAATAATTAACACATAGTTATATCATTGATTTTAACAAATGTTAAAACTGGCTTTCATTAACATTAATGTCCGCATTAAGTTTGAAATTCAGTACTAATCAATAAAAAAACAATGTTTCGGTCGTGGAGTTGTTGTGAGCAGTCATTGGTGACTGTGCTGAGATTGCCAGCGGTCCATCCCCCTTGAGAAGCCGGATTCATTCACCACGAGCGGCTGACACTCGGATTCAAACCCAGGATTTCAGTGGCGCTGATCGGTGCCTCTTGACTCCTGAGCAAACCGGGCACCTCGCTAACAATGCAGCAGAGAGACAAATGCATCACGGCCCTTACTCCAACATTCAGTGACCAAGGGTAAAGCTAATCCTTACGACTGTGCTTTGTCGATTCCACTCTTGGAATGAATTCGAATGCAATCCACAGACTAAGACTTGACAAAAATTTCACAAGCTGTGGTGGGATAGACTAAGATCGTGACTAATTTAACAAATAATTGCCGACTAAATCAACACCGTTGTGTACCCAGTGTGCATCACACCGTGTCGCTCTTTGATGGCATCTGCTGGAATTTTGCCGCAGCCTCTTGACCTGGGGCAACATCGCATGGTAGAGGGGTCAGGGACCTGAGGGACTGCGTTGCTCAGCCAGGCACTGAGTTCTCGCCTTTTGGGCAGTGTCCGTGTTGGTGGCAAACCCCTCTGTATCAGACATGGGCAGTAGGATTCATAATTAGTTTATCGTGGGTTAGATCATCGCAAGAGTGAATAATGTGAATCATTTAACGATGTACGTATGTTGAACTTCTTTCGCGCATACGTAGCCAACCGTGCTAATCGGAGATGCGGGGGAAGGACAGAAAACAAAAACTATAATCCTCCAACACCTGACAGAGCCAATCAAATCAAGTTGTCACGTAGGCAAATATGCCAGTTGATCTGTTTTTGTTCAGCCAGCTGCCACAATGTTGAAATGCGATAAAAACGTTGACAATTTTGTTTCGCTGTGGCCTTTGAATCCGCCTCGCATGCCTCACTGGTGCGCAAACCCCGAAGAAATACGGTACAGCAACAAGCGGACTTTAAAGAATTCTCTTCGCTCACGAAGCCCAGAATCTTTGTAGAGGTCAAGCGCCCACGCGATTTGTGGGAGCCAGCATTCCTGTGCATCTTGGGTGCCACGGTGGCGAGATGTTCACTACCTCGCCTGGCATACAGGAGGTCGTGGGTTCGATCCCGACCCTGAAGCCTGCTGTATGTTTGGAGTTTGCGCGTGGATTTTTCCCTGGGTCCTCCGGTTTATCCCTCCACATTTAAAAAAAAAACATCACGCGTTTAAAGTATTTGGCTGCTATACATTTCCACATAACGGCAAACCACTTCGTTGAGCCATCAGTTGTGGCCAGGTCGCGTCTGGAAAAAGAGCTATATAGCTCAGTGGGCCTTACTTACGAAAATAAATCAGCCCATAGTTAATAACGTAATTATCTCGGCCAAGCCTTGAAGCAGCACAGAGCATCTGATGTCTAGGACCACCGCTGTGCCTTGTTCCGGCCCTTGTTCGAACGCGCAGCAAGGTCTGGGGTACCGAACACCGCGGCGGCAGTGAATGCATTCACGCTTTAATCGCTCACCCCCCTCCACCCCCCTTTGCTTCATTCCAGATGGAAAAGTACAGCAAGCACTTGGAGTCGGTCGTCACTGAACGAACGCAAGACCTCGTGTTGGAAAAACAGAAGACGGATCGGCTGCTATACAGTAGGCCACCCGTACGGACGCGATCGCGCACAGCCCCTGTGTCAATCCACTGCTGGATGAGGACCTCCCCCACGCTGTGCGGGTCATGGGGGTTATTTGGTTATACTTCACCACCTTGGTCAATGCGGGTTGGCAAAGGGGCTCAATGCAGGGTGCGGACCAGTGCACAAGTAGAATGGGAGATTGGTAAAAAGGAGATAATGATAAAACAAAATAATTTAATAATAATTGAGAACATTTAGTATTTTCGCCATTTTTATCGCGCTAGACTCATCACGAAGGCACTGTCTCGCGGACGTAACCTACTGTAGTTTCACACCAGGGGGCGATGTCGCGATGTGTAATCCCGATTGAGCCATTTGCGGGCCATTCTTCAAATTTGGCCTAATGACGCAATGGGCCTACCCTTTCTCGATTGACGTCGCGGCATTTTTAACAACCAACTCTGAAGCACACGGCACGGGATGTTATTGTTTGTTTACGGTTAAGACATTACACACTGCAGTGATAACCGGGGCGGCCTGCCGGATTCCGACCTTGAAACCGCAGCAACAAAGCAGCGCGTCACCGTCCTAGTGACATATCCGGTGCTTGCTTTTAATGATATTTTTTTATCTTTGCCGGGGTCGGCAACCCGCGGCTCCAGAGTCCTGCGCGGCTCTTTAAGGACTGCGTCTTCGCGACGCCACTTATCAAGGACCGCCGTCTCGTTTTCACCACGCTGTGCGTTGCGGCTCTTGAAATAGTGAGGTTTTTGACCGAATTCGAGAAGAAATGGCTCTTGGTGTTAATTTGGTTCCTGACCCTTTGCCTTCGGGTGATATGACACTGGGCATCGACCCCCCCGCCGCCCCCTTCTCACCACCTCCCCCCCCACCGCTCATATTTTCTTGTCCCAGGTATGTTACCGAAGCAGATTGCGGATGATCTGAGGCAAGGGCGGGTCACGAAGGCTCAGAGCTATGCAAGTGCCACTGTGTTTTTCAGGTACCAAACTACAACACACAAATTAGTTGGTGCTGCTGCTGCTGCTGCTGTCGTGTTGGCGGCAGTGCACAAGCACAACAACAACAGAACTCAACACATTCGTCAGTAACACTGTGGTTTTAACAGGAGAAATTTGTAATGATATGCTATGTTTTTCGGGAAATGGCCTTTCTTCGTTGCACATGAAGAAGTGCCCGTACAATGCACTGTTCAGAATTGCGGGAAAGCCTCGATGAGATTCAGGAGTCTTCTCAGATGGCTCCTCCTGCTTTGGGATGTTCGACCAATTCCTGTTCACATTTTGCAGAGGTGCCTAAGTGGCTCATGGGTCGGAGCGCTGACCTGGCACCGCCGAGATCCCTTGAGTTCTCAGCTGTACTGTTGACGGTTTCAGCCCGGTCACCAAAAACTGCATTAAAAAAGAAACACATCACGCGAAATTTTGGTTCCGCACTAAATGTGGCTGTGCTCCAGCCCAAAGAATAACAACATCGGTCTGACTGTCGTACGAGTGGGTGAGCAAGTGCTGCCCCCTCCTGTGTGTGTGGCAGAGGTCACGTGAACGTTTCTCAGAAGTAGCTCTCTGATATCCGCTTCCGCGGACCGCCTCTCTAACAATTAAGGCTCGGCACTGCTTCGCGTGAGATCCGAATGGAATCTCCGTCCTGTGAGGACGTGATGGCGATAGCGCAGTCAAGATGAAAAAATGGGGGAAAAAAAACCTATCAAATCAAATATATTTAAAAAGATAGACGTCGAAAATATGGACGCGCGACGTGTGTTAGGAAACTCATGTATCCGAAGAACTGCTACGCATATGAGGAGGATAATGCTCAAAGCTCTGCGCGGATATGTGAGGGAACCCACTTGCTGTGCTGCCATCTCCGAGACACCTTGCAGCCCAGCGTGGTTGGACATTCTACAACCGTGCACTTTCCACAAGCTCTTTTCTCTGTGGTGCTGGATTACAGTGGGAACCATTGAACGGACACCCAGCTTGACAAATTAGAATTCACATTAGTAATGTCCTCGCGCTTATCGGTATACAAATATAATTAACGGCAAAATGACGACTGATATTGTAGTTGAAAAGAATTCTGTAAAAATACGAAAAAAATATGTTAATCACGTTGGCAATAATTTATCACGCGATCAGCTTAACTGGAACAGTAGTGGAAGGGAAACAATAAAATAAAAAAAATATGAAACAATAAAATTCAAATTTTCTTGCTGTGGTTTTCACACCTGATGATGATTGCTTGTGTTGCAGCCGAAACGTTGTGATAATTTTATTGTTTTATATTTTTATTATTTTATTGTTTCCCTTCTACGTGGTGACTTTACCGAAAGAACCAGGAATATGGAACATTAGTAGAAGGGAAACAATTAAATAATACAAATATTAAACATATCGTGTTAATATCAAACCAAGTGCCGAGGAGGGGCATTCTGACTGAGCTTTTGTCACCGACATCCGCGAAAGTTTCTTAAAACCGCCGATTAATCACACTCCGTGGGCCCCTCCAGGGACCACCCAATTAATAATGCTGCCCTATAATGACATGCATGCTTGGGTTATTTCTGGAGGGGAGCGTAAATGACAGAAACGCAGCAATTCATCAGCATCCAACTCTAATTTGAATAGCGATATTTTAAAGGCATCAGCATTCTGTAGGAAACTGCGGCTACGAAAGGACACGGCTTGTGCCGTATTCCCCAGATGTGAGTGTACAATTGTGGAGAGCGGTGGCGCAGCGGTTAACGCACTGCGCTGCGAACCCGGCGACCCAGGTTTGATTCCCAATCGCGGCCAGCACCAGTGGTGATTATCTGAACCTGTCCTGGGCCTCTCCTAAGTCAGCCTCAAACGAGTACCTGGTGCTGTGTGTAAACATCGCCACTGGGGAGACAAAGACGGCCGGACGTGGTGCTGTCCACCCACCCCCCTCGTGTGCCCAACTGGCCTTCATAGGTGCTACTCGCTGACAGCACTTGCCCCAATAGTTTGTCAAGGCTACACGGGAGGTCTTTGTCTTTGTGTGTAACCATATTTGTATAACATCAGTGTTGGGGGTGCGTCTTGCTTTCCGGAGTGTCTTATAATCTGGAGAATCGGGTCAATTTCCAAGAATCAAATAATCCTGGCTTTGTAAAGAGTGGCACGGGGTGGTTGGCATGGTCCCCGGTGCGAAGGAGCGAGACGGAGAGGCCCCCTGTCCAAATTCCCGCTGGGCCCCGCTTGGCCCGTGGGCCTCGGTGTGGTTGCATTGCCTGCAACACTCTACATCCGCTTGATCTGCCAAGAAAACTCGCGGTGCTCCATCAACCGCTTCAGAGCAGCAACTGGTCGCTGCTGCGCCAGACCTCCACCTCCACAAGTCGAGAATTAAAGACAACCGACGGTGTGACTGCAGCCACCCGCACCAGACAGCGGAACCCGTATCGCAGACGACTGCATCCTTCGCCCGCTCTCTCTCCGGCGGACTGAGCAGTATTGGTCGCGGCTACTCCCGAAGCTATCGCGTGGCTCGTAGACTTAAACTTGGACGCGTGATTTGCACAGACTTGCCATACGCTAGAAAAAGACTATGTATGGATGTTGAACGTCTTTCGCGCTGCACGTAGCCAACCGTGCTCATCGGAGGTGAATAATGCGTGCATGGCTTGCTTGTGTAAGTGCACACAAACGCCTGCAACACAAGATGCACGCCTTGCCTTTTACAAGAGGATGTCCCAAGAATTACCAAAAGGCAAAGTCAAATTGCCACCCAAGTGACCAATGGGAATGGTGTTTGCCTCCTTTGATTCTACATTGATTTGTTGGGTGGCCAGTATCTCATAGCAACTACCACTGTCTTAGTCTTCTCACAGAGTCGTTTCCCTATTTGGCCATGAAAGTGTCATCGGCTGACTTGACCCCAGATTGTGGTTGGACCTCGGAACCTTTGTGGGCGCGTGTCTAAGCGTTCTGCCCATGGTGCCACCGCAGCTGGCTGAAAATGATGATGATGATATTTAAAGTTGAATGACTATGTGTGTACATTTGCATGAGTTGCGTATTCATGTCGAGAAGGCTTCGGTTAAAAACGTTCCTTATTTTACACCGACGCTCGACACGAACGTCTGGTCCTCCGTACAGCGACATCGTTGGCTTCACGCAGCTGTCCAGTTCGAGCACCCCCTACGAAGTGGTGGACTTCCTGAACAAGCTGTACACGTCCTTCGACGGGATCATCGACAACTACGATGTGTACAAAGTGGAGACCATAGGAGATGCCTGTGAGTCATCGCTTCTCTTCACCACCACCACCAGTCGGTCGGTGACATGGCTGCGGTGGCTAGGAGATGTTGACTACCTCGCCTGGTGTACGGGAGGTCGTGGGTTCAATCCTGACCCTAACGCCTGCTGCTGTATATTTAGAGTTTGCGGTGTCTCTCTCCCCGTGGCCGCGTGGATTTTTCTCCGGGTCCTCCGGTTTTCCCCTCCACATTTAGAATCAACGTAACGCGTTTAGAGGATTTGGCTGATTTAAAATGCCACGTGATGAGCCACTTCGTTGAGCTATCATTTGTGGCCAGGTCGCTTCTGAAAAAGAGCTGTATGGTTTAGTTTTAGAGAGCGTTTTGTCGTTCAAGGTACGTACAGACGGTAAATACTGCAGTCGTGTGCAACATTTTCTGTAAAACAAACGCCGTCTGTTTCAGGGTGGACGTTAAAGATCCCCTCACTCCATTCGATTAGCACGGCTGGCTACGTACGGTGCGAAGGAAGTTCAAAGTACGTACATGTGTACATTTCGAAACAGTAGGTCACTGTGTGCCCGGCATCATGGCCCATGAAAGATGTCACCGCAAATTACTCAAATTGGATAACACCGAGCAAAGTCGCCGCCCAGCCGTGCAACAAGCGCAGACTCTGCCTGCGAGGCACGGCAGCGCCGACCCTTCGCGCCCATCGCCCCGTGCCGTGCGAACGATTGTGCCACTGTGCTTTGTACGACAGGGTCTGGTATCTATCAGCTCAAACATTGAAATAATGTCGTCCTCATATTGTCTCTATGTTTGGTTAGGTGGTTATGTACGTGCGTGTGTTTTGTGTGCACGTGTTTTTTTTTTATTCCAGATATGGTCGTTTCTGGAGTGCCCACAGAAAACCACAATCAGCACGCCGTTGAAACTGCAAATATGGCTCTCGATCTGGTGAACGTGTGCCAGGCGTTTGTCATTCCACACAAACCCGAGATGCAGTTGAAGATCAGGGCAGGAATTCACACAGGTGACACACACACACACATTCCTCACTTGTGTGGGGGGGGAGGGGGAACAGGGAGCAACATTGCTCCGTGTTGGCAAACATCGCACCTCCTGGCTTTGACATTCCTCATCGAAGACACTGGTGGTGGAACCATCAATCGCCTCAGATCATCATCGACAGCAGGCTGATGCGCACATCTCCTGCACGTAACGGAACGCTCAAGACACGCGCCACAAAGCGTTTGTGCCGGAACTGTGGACCACTGCAGTCTGTTGCCCCAATCTCGTGGTGAGCAGACCTCGACATTGGCATTTAGCCCCTGAGCACATTGCCATCGCACGCAACAATAGAGTTGGCAAACGATGCCCAATTGCCGGCCGGTGCTGCGTAGACCTTGCGCCAGGTAGGGGTAATTGCCGCTGGGGAGAGATGCGGTGGAAGGCGCTTCAAGACGAGTTTTCATGGTTCTGCGTGTGTTTCCGCGTGGTGTCCGACGTTTCGCACTGCGTGCCGGGAGCTTCAATTCCTCGAGAGAGAGAGAGAAAAATGGTGCGACGCGCAAACGCATCGGAGAGTTACGCGGCCAGAAATCAACCTACGCAGTCACCCAACAAATATAAATCCCTATCCTGTGAAATGTCATGGTGTTTGTCCCCAATACGACTCGCTCTACCCCGCAATTACCCATTCTGGCCCTCCCCGTCTGTGGTGGGAGCAGAGTGAGTCTCTTGAAGGAGATGGAGAGACCTTGCAGGATTTGTTTCTCTTGAAAAAACCGCCGACCCCAAACCCACCACCTACTCCTTCCTGACAAACACAGACAACTCGGCATAGCAGAAACAGAGACAAAGTTTCCCCACGTAACCTTTCACAGGCTGTTGGGGCAAGCGCTGTCAGCGAGCGCCTATGGAGGCCGGCACGGCACATGGGGTGGTGGGTGGCCAGCACCACGCCCGGCCGCCTTTGTCTCTCTAGTGGCGATGTTTACACACAGCACCAGGTACTCATTTGAGGCTGAATCGACCTAGGGAAGGCCCGGGATCGGTTAAAATATTCACCCCTGTAATTATTGGTCACGAGCGGGAAAGTAAGTCGGGTCACTGGTGTCTTATTACAGTGCGCTAACCACTGCGCCACCACTCCCCACATACACGTGAACAAACCTAGGGCACACACATTGACTCATACAAAAGCAAACGCTCACAAGCAGATGTATAAAGATACAGACGCAGACACATTGAGAATACTCGTGTATCCGAGGCTGGGAAGTCCACTTGTGTTGTGCCTCGAAGCTTGCGAATCTACGTCACGGCCTCTCCTCCTGCTCATGAACCGATGTCGTCGATCCACCTCCGTTGCGGTCATCCCCTTGGGTGCGTTCCCTCCTTTGGCTGCCATTCCGTCACCGGTCTCTAACATCGGCCGTCATCCCGCCTAGCCGTGACGTGTGTCCTGCCCGCGTCCACTCTTTTATAGAATGATGTCTCCAATGTGTGTTTGTCCCTGCTCCACACGCCAGCCTCTGCCATGTTTCCTAGCCATCGGTCATAGCAGGCAACACGAACTCACTGAAAGCGTTATCCTCTGGGCACTTTGCACGCTCAATGTCAGCGAGTACAACCACTTGCGCCTGCTCTTGCGCCTATGTTGAGCATTTTGATCCTGGTGTGCCTTCAGTAATTATGATTGGCCAAGATATAGAGTACCCACGCAGTAAAGTTTTCCATTTGTGCCCCTCCAACGGTTTTGTTCAGTGGACTTGTTACGCGCGATGTGTTTCCCTCGTAGCTATATTTAGCCCAGAATTTGCATCCCTTTTTTTAAGTTCTTCAACAATTTCTCGTAGTTCATGTCCATTGCTTGCTGTTTTTACTTCATTGTCAGCAAGTTTGAAATGATGAATACTGCCTTCATTTACGGGATGCTATTAGCATCACTGACGCCACGTAAAATTAAAGTATTACGATGAATATTGTTTGCCTTAATTTCTCTATCCTAAATTTTGATTTAAAGCTTTCGTGACTGCAGTAATTCATATTCTTAGCTCTTTCGGTAAAGTCACGTTGGTTGAAGGGAAACATTAAAATAATAAAATATATATAAAACAATACAAATTCTCACGACGTTTCGACCATAACACAAACGGTCGTCATCAGGTGTGTCGGTTTGCATTAATTTATTTATTTTAAAACGGTTAATGCAAACCGACACACCTGATGACGACCGTTTGTGTTATGGTCGAAACGTCGTGATAATTTTTATAGTTTTATATATATTTTATTATTTTATTGTTTCCCTTCAACGTGACTTTACCGAAAAAGCTAAGAATATTCTCTATCCTAGTTGAGACAAACGGCCTTGGTACAGAGTCTCTCTCTCTGTGTGTGTGACTCCTTTGGCGCCCCCCACTTCACGTCCTCACCGCGTGCACTCGCGTCCCTGCAGGCCCAGTCGTCGCTGGCGTGGTGGGCACGAAGATGCCGCGCTACTGCTTATTTGGAGACACGGTAAACACCGCTTCGCGCATGGAGTCTACAAGCGAAGGTGTGTAATTGCACAACCTTGGATGCGCTAAAAAATAATAACTGTTACGCGGTAAGCATGCAATTCTGATTAACGTTGGACCAATTTTGGCCCAACGTTACACGTTTACTGGGCATTCATCCAGATGAACCTTGTGGAGCTCTTACGACTTTTTCAGGAGGGCCCTGCATTGGGGTGTTTGGCCAATACCGTGAATGAGTGTTCGGGAGAGAGCCAGGGTGTAGAGAGACACACCGGAGTACCTGGAGAAAACCGACGCATATGTGGTGGGTAACATTCAAAGCTCAGCACAAATAAATTCAATCCACAGACAGACTCGGGCTCAATCTCGTGAGTGGACCGAATCTGTACGCGCCATCTCCAGGTATTTTGCAGCCCTCACGGTCACCCGCCTACAACACCTGGCTTGAATTGGTGGGAACCCAATCGAGGCACGAAGCAGGCTCGACTCCCCTTAGCTGCTGAGATTTTTTTAAAAGGCCGTAGGTCATAGGTCGTATAATTCTAGGCGTGGAGTCATTCTGACTCGAGGTGCTATTCGACTGTTTAAATAAACATCCAGGCAGGTCATAGCTTAATATGCAGATGTTAATGCAGGAACCCACCAGAGCGTAGTACAATCACAGAGATGTGCTCTTGAGTGTGGAGGAGTATTCTCAAGTGCTCGTGGAAATGTTTTAGAGAGGACATCAAGTGGTGAGTGGCGGTGGAGCGTTCTGGGTGGCAGCCTGAGGCTGGGGTATGGGTGGGGGAGGTTCGCGAGAGGGGAGGGGGGAGGCTGAAGGGGGCATGGAGCTGTCAGTTTTGTGTCCAGTTTCCATGGGAACGTTATAGGGTGTGCATATTTTTTAAAAATATAGGCAACAATTTTTATTGTACCAGGTAAGGTCCACTGTGCTATCAATCTGTTTTTGAGAAGCGTTTTGAGAAGCGACCTGGCCTCACCAAAAGTGGCTTATTGTGTGGAAATTTTATAGCAGCCACAGACTCTAAACGCACATTTCTAAATATAGAGGGAAAAACTGGACGACCTGGAGAAAAATCCACATGACCACGGGGAGAACATGCAAACTCCATATATACAACAGGTGTCAGGGTCGGGATTGAACCCACAACCTCCTGTATACCAGGCGAGGGAGTTAACATCTCGCTACAGCGGTGCCCATATACATCAGTGAACCGTCGCTCAGTGAGAGGCTGATTTTTCTCTGCAGCTGATCCTACTGCCTGTGATTATCTGCACTTTTGAGACTCCCACTCCCTGTTAAAGTCCAAGCTCAAGACCTCCCCATTCTACCTATGACCGTCTCGCTCTCTCTTTGCAACCTGCCCACATCGACACTTCTATCATACTGTCATCCCAACTCCCTCTCAGGCCTGCAGAATTGTATCCGTCATTTCCCACAAGTAATAAAATAACCTCTTCAAATTCTACACTCGGGCATATGTCCCCAATCTTTGTGGCTTCTTGAGATGCAGCCGCACTTTAGATTATTTTCAAAATACACATCGTTTTGCATTCTAATGGTGGTTCTTGTGGGGCTTGTACGAACATTTTGAAGCATCTACAATATGCCTGCAATCTAGCACTTTGGAATCAAGGTGATGTGGCTCACACACCGATTTCAATGTGCACTGTGAGACTCGCTAACCTGCTGACTTATGATCTAGCCAGCAGAATGGTTGCAAATCCATTCTTGACCCATCTGTACCAACGTGATTATATTTATTGATTTCCTCCCAGTTATTCCGAGAGTTCTATCAACACAAAGTTACGAGACAAAGTGCCCATTCAGATCTCTCTCAGGGCAATACAACCCATCGTGTTAGAGAATGGCCCACAAAAGCAGATATCACGGAGCTACCCCTGATATACCTTCAAACGCCTTCAGGTCCGCCAAGTAGAGGCCAGAACTTTCCGCACCCGCTCTGCATACGAGAGTAATGTCCATCGCGTAGCAATCAAACCGATATTTATATTTTCAGAATTACGTGCAGAACCAAATTTAACATGACCGTGTATTTTTTTGCAGTCACTGGTGACCCTCGCCTGGCATGCAGGAGGTCGTGGGTTATCATTTGTGGCCAGGTCGCTTCTGAAAAAGAGCTACATAGCTCGGTGGGCCTTGCCCGTTACATATAAACACATTTTTAGTTCATAGTTGACACTTGATAACCTAGTTTAATCACAGGCAGTGGCAGCATGGATATGAACGCAGAATCTGAGCAGTTCCAGCTCCGTGCACTTACCTCAGTCTGCTGTGCAGACCTTTAGGTCTTCTGTCCTCACATGTGTGGGATTCACAGAAACTGAAGGTTCCTCTCACGTGCGGTGGTGGCTACGCACGCCTGTAATCCAGCGCTGTGGAGGCAGTGAGGGTTGGTGGACCACACAATTGTTGTGAAACTCCCTTCCCGTGGACGTCGAGATGCCATATGCTGGCTTTCCAGTAGAAGGCAATACAGCGAAATGCGGACCCATATCCTCTGCCCCTTCTGTGTTGGTTAGGGTATCCTGCGCATTTGTGTAGGGAGGGAGGGACAGATGGACAGATGGACAATTATGTCCTCAAGATGTGCGGGGATGCTATTCTAGGAAAAGGTTTTATCCAGCTGGCTGGCTGGCTGAAGGGACAGATGGACAATTATGTCCTCAAGATGTGCGGGCTGCTCGTGTTATATACAAATTAAATGGCCAAACTTTTTAAAGAAGAACCCACAGCAAAATGAGTATTTAACATCCCATAAACTAATTTGTTTTAAAAGTTAAATTACCGTGTTTCAGTGAAGTGAGAAACGCAAAGACCACTTTGCACAATGTTCCTTCGCGAAGCACATTCCATTTCTCAGTAAAATATAGATGGTGGCAAGGCCTGAAACTACATTCGTGTATATATTTTTCAATCTTCCAAACTCTTCAAATCTTGCCTCGTTCTTGATGGGCGAAATGCATTTGTGTTTTGCAAGATTTCAACGGGTTCCCTGATATGGTTCCAACGTGTCTGTTTGTGTGAAGCGATAGTTTGGTGGTTACCACGCTGCGCTACGAACCCAGCAGCCCGAGTTCGATTCCCACTCACGGCCAACACGACGATTATCTGAACCGGGCCTAGGTCTCCTCTAAGTCGACTCAGCCTGAAATGAGTATCTGGTGCGGCACATAAACATAACCACTGGGGAGACAAAGGCGGCCGGGCGTGGTGTTGGCCACCCACCCCCTCGTGTGCCGTGCTGGTCTTCATAGGTGCTCGCTAACAGTACTTGCCCCAACAGTCTGTTAAGGCTACATGGGGGATCTTTGTTTCTTGTGTGAAGCTCTGAAGATCCAATGCAGCCCAAGCACAAGCAGTATTTTGCAGCAAATCGGAAGCTATTTGCTGAGCTGTCGTGGAACCGTCACCGTCAAGGTAAGATTTGGCATTAGGGATCGGTTAAATGATCCATAATAGAGGTATTTTTGGGTTAGATCGCGTAAATATATAAATGTGTCGTGAAACCCGCCACCACCCGACACAGCCAACTAGTAATGGGTTGTCACGTAAACAGAACATGCCAATTCGTTACAAGTAGTGTGCTGGAGAGCCAAGCCACAACATTTACAATCTGAGTACGACGTTTTGCCAGTAATCACAACTAGCTTCATCAGGCGACAGCCAGATGAAGCCTGTTTTATTATTATATTTTGAGTTTGCGTGTTCTCTCTCTCCCCGTGGTTGCATGTATTTTCCTCTGGGCCCTCCAGTTTTGCCCTCCACATTTCGAAACGTGTTCAGATTATTTGGCTCCTTTACATTCCCACGTGTGATATAAGCCACTTGGATGAGCTATCATGTGTGCCCAGGTCGCCTGTGAAAAAGAGCTGATAGCTCAGCGGACTTTACCTGGTAAATAAAATGGTTTAGTTTAGGTGGGAAGGTAGGTGGGAATGATGGAACACAAAAAGTATTTCCACGTGAGTTCGTAAAGAATTAGCAAGCTCTTTTGTGAAGGAGCCATTCACAAATGGGCGAGATCCCCATGGGTGGGAGCAGCGGCGGCGGCGGCAGTGGTCACCGCCTTGCACTATGAACCTGGTTAGTCACGAGTTTGATTCCTGGGCCACGGCTAACATCAGCGGCGAGTGACGGTGTGATCCGGTCCAGGGCGAATACCTCTTCCCCAACCTTCACTTGCCATCGTGGTGCAAATATGTTCAAACAACCCTCGTGACTGATACGGACTGGGACAGCATCATCCAGCAGTAGATTGTTCATGGCTGACGGTGAAAATAATCTTGATTTGAAGCTTTCGTGACTGCAGGAATCCATACTCTTTGGTGCTTTCGGTAGAGTCACGTAGGCAGAAAAATAATGATATATTATTTTTTGTTTAATTTTTCTACCTACGTGACCTTACCGAAAGAACCAAAGAAGTGAAAATAATATTCATGGACTGATCTTCTTTGGTTCTTTCGGTAAAGTCACGTAGAATGAGAATAAATTAATAAAATAAAATAAATAGGAATAGGTTTTACCCTTTTAACTGGCACAAAAACTGACAACTTTATTCAAGGCATCATGTTTGCAATAACCACAACACAAGCAGTCAAAATGCAAACAAAAAAGACAACTCTGTTTGCATTTTGACTGCTTGTGTTGTGGTTATTGCAAACATGATGCCTTGAATAAAGGTGTCAGTTTTTGTGCCAGTTAAAAGGGTAAAACCTATTCCTATATCTTGTTTCTGGCAAAGGAGGTCTCATAATGAAAATAAAATAACACAATAAAATTCTCACGACGTTTCGGCCACAACACAAGTGGCCTTCTTCAGGTGAAAGGAACAGACCTGTCGGGACGACAGAGCTCAATAAGAATTTTATTGTGTTATTTTATTTTATTAATTTATTATTTTATTCTCATTTTACGTTACTTTACCGAAAGAACCAAAGAAGATGAATCCTTGCAGTCACGAAAGCTTTAAATCGAAATTCATGTTAATTTTAATGGTGTGTTTTTTTTGTTCAACTTGATTGTTAATTTGAGTTTGTGCCAAATTTGTATTTTTACATTGCAGGGGAAAGGAGAAATGATCACCTGGTGGCTGGAGGGGAGAGATACAAGTACGAAAAAATAAATAATACATTGGAGACACTGACCACGATTTCCAAGGTCTACCTGATTGTGCGATCATAGTAGACAAACAAAGGACTTTAATGAGTGTTATTAACATGCACCTAACGTCTGTTTTTCATTCGAAGTAAAATATACTTCTAAGTAAAAAAATAAACATCGTGTGCCTTTTGCACGATAAATTGTGATTCCTCGTGCCTCACTCCCCGGCTACAGCTGCTTCACACGCCAAGCGCCTCGGTCCTGCCCACAGAATCCTTATTTATACACTGGAGGAATCCGATGAGCTGTGAAGCTCTTTTTCACAGATGTACGTATGTATGTTGAACGTATTTTGCACCGTACGTAGCCAACCGTGCTAATCGGAGGTGCGGGGGAAGGACAACGAACTGAACACAGAAATCTATAATCGAGGTTTTTTTTTGGGTTCGATCGCGTAACTATGTGTCGTTAAACCCCACCACCACCCAACACAGCCAACTAGTAAGGGTTGTCACATAAACAGAACGCGCCAATTCGGCACTAGTACAGCACTACACCGGTGTGTTGGAGAGTCAAGCCACAACATTTACAATCTGGGTACGACGTTTCGCCAGTAATTACAACTAGCTTCATCAGGCGACAGCCAGATTTGTGGAGAAGTTCCCCTGTTTCGTTCTTTAAATAGAAGCGTAGATGTGGTCACCACTCTTCTGCGCTCTTGCATAGTGTGGGGGGGGGGATTACTGAGGCAACGTACATGATGCATGTGCATTATGCGAGCCCTTTGATCTTGTCCTTCTTGTCCATCGTATTAACATAGCCGTACCAACGGTAGTATGGTGGCCTGTATAGGCGTGCATTTAAACAATGTTTTATTTGATGATTCGCTTCCACGCAGCACTAAGTCGGTAGCTATCCGAACGGTTACAATTATTTTTTTATTTCTTTCAATTTGGTCACGACAGGCTACGTGTCAAACTACACACAGAAAGCACATGTCCAGCCGCGGCGTGCCAGAAAGTTTCCCAGGCCCCCATCTGTCCCCCCCCCCCTGCCGCCTCCCCCATTAATCCTCATGCCATTTATCCCCACCCCCCTCCCTCTATAAGAGTGCATAACTTAAAATAATAATTTGAATTGTTGTGGAGAATGTACATACCATAACAAAACAGGTAAGCGGACGGTGTCACCTTCATATATAAAAGTTTTTATTTTATTTTAACCCATCGGCCCCATTGCCTTCTGTGAGTGCATCATTTCAACGGCATTGATTCGGCGCTAGCAAGCTCTGGACCCGTCTTGACGTACGTCCATCTCATCAGCAGCAGGCGGCCTCACTTGATATCACCGCTGCTCGACTGCCAGACGTTGCTAGCGGTGCCTCCGGTGTTGTCTGCAGGTCGAGTACGGAACGTCGCGTATCCCCGCCCTGGCGATTTAAGCGCCCAATCCCTTTGCAGTATTTGTGCACGGTGTGAACTCTCACCTTCTATAGATGTCCACAAGCTGTGTAAGATGACCTTTTGCGCACGCACTGATGTATTCTTAATCTCACCTAGATCCACTCAAAAGTGCAGTAAAGCATTTCCCACGTCTGGAGCGGGTCCCCATTCTTCTTTTCGTCCGGTCTTCTTTCGAATGTCGAGGTGAAACGAGCGACATTACTCTGCGTGACTATCGAGGTTATTAAGCCATTCCATAGGCTGTGTGAAGGGTGAATGACACTTTTATTTTTAATAATACTTTCATTTTATATAGCGTCGTTCGTACCAAAAACATCCCACAACGCTGTACATGAATTATACAGGATGCTTCAAAAAAATGTTCACACTTCCGAGAATTTGCAACAACCACCAGGAGAAGATTCCATGCCACGTGTTGACAACGATGGCGAACGAGTGGGGCACTTTTACTTTTAGAAGCTATGAACATTACATTTGTTATGTTACAGCGTAGTATTATCCCTTTCCATTAAAAACGGCAGTTCCGTTTAAGTGTTAACATTTTTTTGAAGCGCCCTGTATATATGAGGCAGAACTCCCGCATACGCTGTTAGCAACGTGCGGCGCGAACACACAGACACACCGAGCAAATGAGAACCCCGACTACTACCAAGGAAAATAAAAAAAACATCAGAATAAGCAAATTAAGAAGTGGCACCGAAATAAAAAGCGCAAACAATAACAAAGTTTTGATTTAAAGCTTTCGTGACTGCAGGGATTCATATTCTTGGTTCTTTCGGTAAAGTCACCACGTAGAAGGGAAACAATAAAATAATAAAAATCTAAAACAAAATTCTCACGACGTTTCGACTGCAACACAAGCAATCATCATCAGGTGTGGTTTTCACACCTGATGATCATCAATTTATGACAACATAGCGGTGGGTGGTGGTGTTCTTGTAGACAAATCGGCGGTGGAGAGGGCACTGGGATCACGTGCTCCATGGTCTGTGACCACAAGATCTCCCGTGCCCTGATCTACACAGATTCAGGGCTGCCCACTGTTTTTGTTCGTCAGCTATCCGTGTGCAATGTCACTGTCACTTCGTACAAACGTTCACGTATCTGCCCTCTTCGCATATCCGCCTGTTCCACCCTCAGTCCCCAGGGAGTCGGGAGTGTAACGTTGTGTTGACGAGCACGATTCGTTGGGAAAAGAGAAGTCCATTTCATTCGGGTGCATGTTGACGTGTTCTGTTTTCCGTACGATGTCCCCCTGGCAACAACAACACAGGGCACAGTGTGCTGTCTGACTATCGTTTTCACAGCTGCAATTTTTACACAATTGCTGCTCACACAACTTGCATCTTCATTTTTCACGACAACCGCACAACTTGCCAATGTGGAAATATCTTTATTACTAGGCACGCAACAATTCCCCCTCCCCCGCCTCCCCCCACACCATTCGATGAATCGTCACGACTTTGGAACGTGATTCAATACGGCAAACTGAAGAGCATCGCTGCCCTTGGAGGGATTTTGTTGTCGCCAACCCCACCCCCATCTTCCACAACCCCCACCACAACCAATCCAGCCCAACCTCATGTGCCAGGGGCGGAAGGTTGGGGTTTAAACAGAAAGAGGTGGGGCCTAAAGAAGAAGGGGTGTGGACCTAAGGAATGAAGGGGCGGGGCCTAAGCAGCGAGGGGGCGGGGCCTAAAAAGGAAAGGTGCGGGGAGGGGGGGCTAATCACGACGGGTGGGGGCTTAACGAGTGAGGGGCTGAGCATGCATAGATCGACCACCCTCCTCCCTGCTGAGTTTAATGAACGCACAGAATGAAATGCATTGCAGATGCGGCCAACTCGTCGATTATTACCTATCGCCGTCGTCAAGTGCTCGGAATCTGCTGCGGCTGCCGCGGTCTACGCGAGCGAATCGCGTCGCTCGGACGCGAATCTTGCACGCAACATTCGACGCGTGTGACGTGAGCGTAAGAAGCAACATGAATGCTGACGTCACAGACAGCTCCCCCTTCCGCTTCCGCCCCCCCCCACCCCTCGCAAACGACGACGACGACAGCAGAGCTCTTCATGGACGATGTAGAAGATAAATAATGAGACGACTTGCCTGCACGGGTTCTCGCCAGTTCCCATCGTCGTCGTCGTCATTATCATCAACATGAGCCATGATCTAATGAAGGCCTCCGCGAGCTGTTGCCATCTCCCTCACGGTCACACGATGCAGCGATCCACAACTCGTCCCGTCGCTCCATATGTGCGGCAGTCTTTGGTTGCCACTTATCGACCCTTCCAGCCATCACGTGACCGGCCCAAGGCCCCTTCCCTTACTTTTTTAGACGGTCGACAAGATATCTCTCCAAGTTGACGCAAGTGTCCCTCTTCTTTTCGTCCGTCAGCGTCATTAAAAACTCTGCAGTAGCAGTGTGTGCGACTGTGGTCATCCAGACCAAGACAGTACAACGTTTATAGCGACGCAATGCCCCGATCCACAAATACGAAGGAGACATCATCACAGCGACGACACACTCCGCTACTGCTCCTGACGCGGTTGTCTGGCTTGACCACCTGAACGTGGAGTTGTAGTTGTACGAAACAAGAAGAATACGTGTTATTCCACTTTACAGCTTTTGTTCGACTTTCTTTGGAAAGTGTTTTGCTGGCTAATGGTCGATATTGGCAAATATGGTATTATCCATTGCCGTATGCTGCACCCAGCGGGCAATCGTTCATCGATTCGAACCATTAAAATTGATCCTTGCGCTCACGACACCCGCGTCGAATCTTGCGTTCAACGACTGATCGCAGTATTTACGATTCACGCACATGGTGGGAAACCAAGGATCGGAATGCGTCTGCGAGGAGATGCACCGATGGATTCAGCTCTGGTGCAAGGTGGATTATGACTCTACATTGCGGTCCTGGGACAGGTGGTGGTGGCTTGCTGAGGCTTTAATCCAGCAGTGGAGTGACCATGGCTGGTGATGATATGCTAGCACAAGATAGGTCAAACGAGACGGAACGAGGTGATCAAAAGCAAACATAGAACAAAAGTGACGTATGTGTTGTGAATACGGGTCATTGCCCGAAACGTCACCTGTTATATACTTGTTTCACCAAGTAAAGCCCAACTGAGCTGTATAGCTCTTTTTCAGATGCGACCTGGCCACAAATGATAGCTCAATGAAGTGGGTCGTCATTACGTGGACAGTTATAGCAGCCAAATACTCTAAACGCGTGACGTTGATTCTAAATGTGGAGGGAAAACCCAGAGGACCCGGAGAAAAATCCACGCGACCACGGGGAGAGAGACACGCAAACCAACTCCAAGTACATATACAAGTGTCAGGGTTGGGATCGAACCCACGACCTCCTGCATACCAGGCGAGGGAGTTAACATCTCCTCGCCACCATGGTGTTTTTGACGAATGTGTTGAGTTTTTTTGTTTGTTATTTGTGCTTCTATACCACCGCCAACATCGTATCAACAAAACAATTGGCAGGTTTCTCAAATCGCCTGTCTATGTTTACCCAGCAGTAAAAATGGACACACCACAGTTAGTCCATCTGCAAGTCACTTGAGGTCTGATAAGGTCCGAGTACTCCAATCTCTTCCAAAATCATCTGGACAGCGGTGAAGTGTAGACCAAAGCCTTATTTATTTATTTATTAGAGGAGCACTTTGGAGCCCTCTAAAGTGGAAGTCCTGCCAGCAGCGGCATTAACAAGCAGTTGTAGGGCTGCACCTTTACACCTCATCATTCCCCCCACCGACAGTCCATTGTGAAAGTTGCTTGGAACGTTTCTGGCATCCAGAGTACTCCGTAGAGTTCACTTCGTCATTGAGAGTTGTGAATATCGGTGATGAAAAAAAGCGTAATTCAAACTAAGCCTGCCCTCGGAAATCATGCTAAGTGTAAATTGGCAGCACCCTATGATGGCAACCTTCTGTTCGAGGGACTGGGAAAAATGAGTCAATGAAAGGCAGATGTTGAATATGGTGCACGCTGTGACACTATTTGGAGATACACGTGTAGGATGGACAACAACAGGAACAATGAAAGTGTTGTTGTTGTTGCTCTGAAAAATGGAAGGAACCGGAAAGAGAGGAAGACCTCGCAGAGAATGACTTGACAACGAGATGAGAGATTGGTGCTACACTATTTGAGCATCTTGGCACAAGACAGAGGAAAGTGGAAACAGCGAATGACGAAACGAGCGGCAGACGCTTACGGACTCCCTCCCCCACGGATCGTGATGATTGTCACGTGACTCAGGCGTCAGAGCACCGAGCCTGAGTTTGAGTCTGGGTTTCGGTCACCCATGATTATAGTACTGTATTAACTACACTGCCCTAAAAGGAAAAAATAGATGACATTTCGTATAAAAGGGCCTTCTTTCATTGGACATGAAAGGCAGACATTGTTATTTGTGCTTGGGTACCACTGCCAACTCAGCATCACAAATTTTTTTAATGAATTGACTGTGGTCTCTAGTATATTGAGTTGATGGTCTTTGCAATTTGTTTAGCCAAATAAATACGACGGGGTTTTTTCTCTCTATTAATTTGTCTTTTGTTAAAGCTCCGCGACTTTAAAAAATAAATTGTTTGTTTTATTCCACTTTGTGTCTCCAGGGAAACCTCACCGAGTCTCGTGACGTTTTTCAGGAGTGTCCTGCCAGGTGTTGTTCTCCAGTAGAGTGCTATGACTGTCTCCTATATACCCTGAATTAGTTAATTATTCGATTTGACATTTCATCTTTAGACCACGCCGCCGACACACAACGGCTTACTCTTGCGAATGACTTCACGGTAAACTTGAACGTCCTCTGTAACAATCCATCTGGCAACCCGCAGTCATTACCCGCAGTCATAACCAGGCCGGCCACTGGATTCGAACCGTGAACCTTTGCAACAACAACGCTGCAAACAGCGCTCCCACGAGGCCACGTCTCCGCCGTACACGATGTTACGTTATAATGTAACACGAGTTACATTGTATGCGCGGGTTCTCCTACAAAATCGTTTGGCCAGCGTTGCAGCGTAGGTCTAATTATTTGTTTTTTTTATTAGAGGGGCTATTTTTTAGAGCTCCCTATAACGGAGGCCCTTCTGGCAGCGGTGGCATCAACAAGACATTGCAGGGGCTGCACCTTTATATTTCACCGTCACCCCATCCATCTGCGGTCCCTTGTGCAATTTTATTGGAACGTCTCTAGCATTCCAGAGTGCTGAGATATTCCGGTTACATCGTCTCTCTTTTTAAAGTTTTATTCCTCCACTGGTGAGGAAACCGGAGAAACCGGAGGAAACTCCATGCCGCCCAGCAGGGGAAGAACTTTTACAGACCCAGGACAGAAATGCGCCTTTGGTGGGAATCTAACCCAGACGCTGCTTGCCACTGAACCACCCTGACACCCAGAGTCAATCGAGATATTTACCGTGTGTTTGGTTAAAAATAAGCGTTGTGGTTTTTCCACTTACGTCAACGTAAAACCGCAATAAATGATTGTCATTCAATTGTAGGGTTTATATGATTTACTAGAGTTGTGCCAGAGATAATTACGATTTCTGTGTTATAAATACAGCACAGTACAACGTCGCAAATGTAACTCGCTCGGGACTGAGGTAGAGACAGACAGATGTCTGGAACGCTCTTCCTTATGGTATTCGGAAGCCACTGGGGGCTATGTACTTTAAATCTAGATAGAAAACTCATTCCCTTAGAACGGCTGTTTTTAGTATTTGGTGTTCTTCCACCTGCACATCCGATTAGCGTGGTTGGCTACGTACGGTGTAAAAGAAGTTCAACATACGTACAGATAGGTTACTGGACAAAAACAAAT
Source organism: Petromyzon marinus (assembly GCF_048934315.1). Classification (NCBI taxonomy): domain Eukaryota; kingdom Metazoa; phylum Chordata; class Hyperoartia; order Petromyzontiformes; family Petromyzontidae; genus Petromyzon; species Petromyzon marinus. Next base: position 1,163,167 of record NC_133710.1, on the reverse strand, counting down.
TGCAAACTTCTTTAAGCATGGGTAAATGATTGACTGTAGTTTAGAAGTGAAAGAATATACATGAGATTTAAAATACTAAACTTTGCTGTAATTTTACCAGGTAAGGCCCCATTGAGCTATTCAGCTCTTTTTCAGAAGCGAGCTGGCCACAAATGCCAACTCAAAGAAGTGGCTTATCACGTGGACATTTACAGCAGCCAAATACTCTAAACGCACGTTTATAAATATAGAGGGAAAAAACCGGAGGACCCGGAGAAAAATCCACGTGACCAGGGGGAGAGAGACACCACAAACTCCAAATATACAGCAGGCGTCAGGGTCGGGATCGAATCCACGACCTTCTGCATACCAGGCGAGGAAGTCAACATCTCACCACCGTGACGACCCTACAATACACCACCGCGTGTGCAAAGGTTGAATTTGTAAATGCCTTATCGAGAATGAGAGTTACACCGCACATGCAACAAATACTGCACCGGGTGTGGGCGGATAATTGGGTCGGGGCGGATAATTGGGACGTGTCGGTTATGGGGCATAGTTGCTGCCATTGCGGAGTTCTCTGTCGGAATCGGCGTTCTGGGTGCGTCAGCAAATTCCACGAACAAAACAATGACCCGTGCAAAAAAAAGCCAAATATTTGTTTAGCTACCGTTTAACGGATGTTATGCATGAAGCTGTCGCCACGATGTCCATCACCGTCTAAATCTCTCTCGACACTTCCTGCAAGATCCGAGCGTGGCCCGTCGGGTGCCAGCCGAGCTGCATTGGCTTCCGGAAGCCGTGCCAAGGTAGCACTCATCACACACACAAAATGCTGGCCGCACATGAACCACAACACCTTCTTGCTGATCTCGTCAAGGAAATTATAAACCACCATCACGCCAACTTCCAGCAGCGGAGGGTTTTGGCTGCTGGCCATCGAACAAAGGAGGCGGCCGCCGCCTCGCGCGGCGCTTCCAGACGCGCTTCTGCGGCCGTCTGGAACGCTCTTCCTTCCGATGTTATGAAGCCACTGGAGCTGTGCACTTTTACATCGTCTAGATTGAAAACTCATTCATGTAGAGCTGCTTTTCTGTGTTTAGTTTGTTGTCCTCCCCGCGCACCTCCGATTAGCACGGTCGGCTACGTACGGTGGTACGAAAGAAGTTGAACGTTCATACGTACAACATACATACAACATACATACAATGCATGCAACTACAATGTAGACACGAGGTTACAAACCAAACCGTGTTCCACACTTTCACAGTGGCAGTCTCCCCCCACACACTGGAGCCCAGGCTGCCTCTGTCTGGCACATTGCTCATGCAACAACAAAGGCCATCATCCCACACCTCCCTCTCCCGATAAAAATAAAAACACTCACCACGATTCTCAATAACACTGCTCCAAGAGGAACCAAATAGTGTACGATGTATATGTACTGTATGAACTAATATGTAGCCACTAGCAGTCAGTAAGCTCCTTGTCATCTTCTATCGCTACGACTTGCGCTATGGATTCTGTTCCCGAGAACTCCACTCACGCACGCTGAGGACTCGGTTTGCCAAACACGGGGCGCCTCGTCCGTACGTGTGTTGAACTTCTTACGCACCGTACGTAGCCAACCGTGCCAATCGGAGGCGCCGTGGAGTAATAACCATATATACCGTAATAATAACAACAACAACAATATATACCGTAGTAGTAATAATAATAGGTGACGTTTAGAGCAATGGTCCTTCTTTTTAGCAGAGAGAGGCCAGAGAGACTGAGTGAATTGTAGTCGCAGGCTGCACTAAATGCTGCTGCTCTTCTTCTTACGCAACAACAACAAGAAGAGCAGCAACAACGATTGGACTACACATGCCGTATATTCAACCATAGGGCCAGGATAAGTGAAAGCAATGGTTAGGCTCTCACGTAGGCATTCTGAAATGCAAAGTCCTGCCCCACACGTCTCTTCCTCCAGCACTCAGCGCCTTTGTTACCCTTTCATTTCGTGAGGCCCACCTGGACTGTCACCCCAAGCACCACCGCGTCCCTCGCCTGCGTGCACATCGCTCGGCACTCATCCTCCTCCTCCTTGTACACACTCTGCATCGTCTTAGCGGCCCCCATTGTTGACCCGACTACTCAGGGAGACTTCAGCCGGTGTTTGCGACGTCCCGCTTTGTTAATTAGGAATTTATTGTGTGGTGGTGACGGTGGTGGCTTTAGAATTGTTTGGAATTCAAAACTTGAGAGATCAGTCGTTGGATTAGCCTCTTGCATTTAGATGCGCCTGCCGGGAGTGCAAGCGTACGGGTTTAAGTCTGAGTACAAACATCTACATCCAATGTAAATGTTTGTACGTTAATGTACTGTTCGAACGCTGTTAAACTTAAAGCGCCATGCTCACAAGAGCTGTGTGGGTGTACTCGCAGTAACGTTCTAACTCCTCTGGCTGCTTCATAGGGGGTAGCTTGCCCACTCCATCATATTCTGAGGTCGTGCGATGGCCGGAGCGCAATGAACTTCCTATCCAGAGGTTCGCGCCGGGTTCGATTCCATCTCCCGGCGCAGTAGTTGAAAGAATGGGGGGGGGGGGAGGGAAGTTTCTCAAGTCTTAAATCTTCACCACCCCTTTGTCCACTCACAATCACCGCAGGTCGGTTAGTCGGCTGGCAGGTCGCGAGTGGTGGGATAAAACCGTGGGTTTCTTCCCACCGCTTCGAAGTCGTCTGAGCCAGCGTGAAAGAGTAGGCCACAAATACAATCGGCAGGTGGCTCTGTCAGAGGCCCTTCCCGCCAGCGGTGGTCCCAGCGAAGCGATGGCGGAGCCCTTCGCCGTTGACCTGCCGCGCACTCCTCAACGAAGGCGCTGGAAGGGGCCTTCGGCGAAGGCTGCGTGGCCCGCGACTGCTCTTGCGGGCCAGTCGAGGTGCGCATCTCAACGAGAGGCGACTCACAGTCCTGCTGCACCTCGCTGGTTGCCATCTCCTTGTCTGTCATTCATAACAACTTTGCATGGCTATTTAAAAAAAAATGATGTACGTGCGCTGAGTGCACTCTTTTCTCGCAGCCCAAGAAGATTAGATAATTTTCCAGGGACACTGTCACCCTCTAATAATAACAATAATTTATATCTCTATGCCAGTTCACTGCTGAAAGCCTCCCCGTGCCGTGTCGCTTATTCGGGTTTGCTCGCCCATACTTCACCTCGCTGGACATTTAGGCTTAGCGAAAGTAGGGTTAGGAAGGAGAGGACCTCCTCCGATTCAAAACTAAAAACCATGGAAACTATTTTTAGTTTACCAGGTTAAGGCCCACTGCGCTACATATATAGCTTTTTTTTTTACAAAGCGACCTGACCACAAACGACAGCTCAATGAAGTGGACGGAAAACCCGGAGGACTCGGGGGGAAAAATCCACGCGACCACGGGCAGAACAAATAGAGCAGGCGTCAGGTCGGGACCCACGACCTCCTGTGTACCAGGCGAGGTAGTTAACATCTTACCACGGCGGCGGATATCACCCCGTCGATATGATTAGTCCTGGTCAGGAATCAAATTCAAGCAGCCAGGTTACGCCAACTACTGCACCACTTAAAACACTGCTAATTAAAGGTATAATATTAAGTCAATGCTGATTCAAACTCCGTATTTCTCATACGTCGCGAATTATATTACTGTTACCAATCCTACAACCATCATAACCAACTTCACTATATTACTATTATAGGGTAGATCCTATGACATTCATCATTATCATAATAAACGTCACGATAATAATATATCTGTGTAAGGTGGTGGTCAAGTTACGATCCTGAAATTTCTCACGCCACTGCTGACCAAGGATCATCCGCTCGAGGGAGCTGTTCTCGTCTAAAGGCCCTCGAGATGATATTCGGCCTACTCTTCCACACCGGGCCAAACATCTTGCAAGGGGTGGGAGTTACCCACACTTTGCCCCACACCACGCAATCCTCCGATTTACGAACTTGTAAATCATATTATCATCATTACCACCACCACCCCCGCTACCATCACTACCAGCCTTTTGTGTTTAGAACTTTACATTACACTCAGACTGTCAATGTTATTGCAATAGATGACTGTGGCTACAGTACGCGTGTGTGTGGGAGCCGGTTGTATTTTTACGGAAAAATGTGCCCACAACCTCACGTGAAGGAAACTTTTTTTCAATATTTTTTTAACCTGTCGGGTAAAGTATCAGCAGCAGCACACACACAGCTTGTGTGCCATTTTGGGGATTCGCTATCACACCCCACCGTGCCCAACCCACCGCCAGCTGCATGACTCAGAACACACACACACACCCACTAACACACACACCCACTAACACACACACCCACTAACACACACACCCACTAACACACACACCCACTAACACACACACCCACTAACACACACACCCACTAACACACACACCCACTAACACACACACCCACTAACACACACACCCACTAACACACACACCCACTAACACACACACCCACTAACACACACACCCACTAACACACACACCCACTAACACACACACCCACTAACACACACATCCACTAACACACACACCCACTAACACACACACCCACTAACACACACACCCACTAACACACACACCCACTAACACACACACCCACTAACACACACACCCACTAACACACACACACCCACTAACACACACACCCACTAACACACACACCCACTAACACACACACCCACTAACACACACACCCACTAACACACACCCACTAACACACACACAGTGACACACAACAACCGCCATTCGCCACTAAGTGGCGGTGACGTCACCACGACGCTTGTGCCAGGCCACACACAGTGACACCCACACACAGTGACACACCCACACAGTGACACACACACACAGAGTGACACACACCCACGTGGAGTTCCCCTTGCGGTGCCACTTTCCACGATCCGTGTGGACCGTTGACGTCTAACGCGCCGACGGAGTGGAGGACTTTCTCTGGGTGCCCGCACAGAAATGTCGCGGATGTGGCTGTGGGAAATTCGACGATCGTGTTCAACGTTTTCTGCACTGGTTCAGATTTCAGTTATCAGTTTATTCATTTTGGTATAGCCCTGTGAGCCATTCGGCTCTTGAATCGGGTGCAACCACAACAAACAAAAAAACAAAAACACGAACAAGAAAACGAATCTTAAAGTGACTTTGTGTGACTGTGCAAACAGAAAATCCATGAAAAAAACACGGCAAAATATTCCTGAAAAAAGCACGCTACACCAACGCTGTGTGCAAAAAAAATCCCAGTGGGTTGCAAGTCAAACAACAACAACATATTCTTGGTTCTTTCGGTAAAGTCACGTAGAAGGGAATCAATAAAATAATAAAAATTAGAAAACAATATTGTTCCCCTTCTACGTGACTTTACAGAAAGAACTAAGAATATGAATCCCTGCAGTCACGAAAGCTTTAAATCCCCCTGTTCAACAACAACAACAACCACAAGACAACTTAGATTAAGGCCATCAGTCTAACTCCGTACTACAACCAAACAAACGTGTCCAAACCAAGACGGAAGGGTCGGTCATCGGCCTTGCGGGGGAAAATGTGTGCACGGTGGGAATTTCTACTATTCTTATATGGCGTTGGTACAGGCGTGAACAAGGTTTGTCAACCTCGATATTGTGTAGCTGAAGCAACTGCTGCACGTGGCAGGGGATACGCACAGCGTACCTTTGCAATGGGTTATCAGAATTACGGGCTGTACGTGTACATTGTTACTGTCGTCATCGTCAAGCTTGATCAGTCCACAGCTGGATGAAGGCCTCCTTCAGCCGTCGCCAACTCTCACTAGTTTGACGATGTTAAACAAAGATAAAGATCCCCCGTGTAGCCTGTAACAGACTGTTGGGGCGAGTGCTGTTGGCGAGTAGCATCTATGAAGACCGCCACGGCACACGAGGGGATGGGTGGCCAGGTACAGCTAATCGGATTCCTCCAGTATAAAGACATATTCTGATGATCAGATTAATAAACGGAACTCCATTCTGTTCTCCACATACAAAAGGACGCCGCCTTTTGTCCCATCGGCATCTTGACTTTATACTCCTATACGGCATTGCACTGTATGATGAAGAAGTATCTTGTCAAGATATATATTTTTGTAAACTCTGGATCGGTTTCGACATTCTTGCGCTCTTAGACAAAGTTATCGTGTCGTGACATCGGCCAGGATGGGATTGTCTTTCACCAGGATTTGTTTTCTTCTTCAGTAACTGTGGTACAGTTTGTCGTGTCCTCCCCCTGTTCTGCACGGGGGTTCTCCATGCTCAACATCAACCACCACCACGCCAACTCCGCTCATCATCACGGCGGTCACTGCATCATCATCGCGCGGCGCTTTCAGAAGCGCTTCTGCGGCCGTCTGGAACGCTCTTCCTTCCGATATTAGGAGGCCACTGGAGCCATGCACTTTTAAATGATCTACATTGAAAGCCTCATTCGTCAACTCATCATCTAGCTTGATAAACTCTTTTCTTTAGAACTTCGTGTTTGTCTGTAGTTTGTTGTTCTTCCCCTGCACCTCCTATTGGCGCGGTTGGCTACGTACGGTGCAAAATTAAGTGCAACATATATACAAATAATAAGCACACGCATATACAATATACATACATACAAAGATAAAGCTCTCCCGTATAGCCGTAATAAATTGTTGGGGAAAGTGCCGTTAGTGAGCAGCACCTATGAAAGCCGGCACGACACACGTCTCGCCAGTGGCGACGTTTACACATCGCACCAGGTACTCGTTTGACGCCGAGTCGACCTAGAGGAGGCCCAGAATCGATGCAGACGATCGTCACTGCATGGTGTTGGTGGCCGTGAGCGGGAATGGAACTCGGGTCGCCGGGTTCGTAGCGCTGACCGTGCTTAACACTGACTCGCAATGTAACTTTTATTGGCCAAAACATCCCCCAAAGTTCGAAAAGCACGCACCTGCAACATCACTCAATTGGGATGGCCCTACAGTACTCCGGAGGAAGCGACATTGCACACCCATTGCGACAGCTTAGAGCAGGGACTCTCTTGAAAAAAAAAACCCCAGAGTATTAAGACTGATTCGCGAGCCTTTCCTGGGTACACAAGCGTCGCGACAATACACAACAACAACAATAATTAACGTTTACCTTTTCCCCCCGAAGTGACTGCGTAGTCGTGTGTATTCGAAAACAGGCAGCGACAACAGCACACTGCCTAAATTTTGTTTTCTTTGTAACTGGGCCGCAAACAGCAGCAAGAAACGACACCAGGGACGTGTGTGCATTCCAGATTAGCCGGTGGAGGATGTGCGCGCAACCACTCCCCATCGTCTTGCGGAGAGGGTGGCTCCTCCGCGTGTCCCGCGATGATTGACGGCATGAGCGTGGCCCACCACTCGCGCGTCTATTCCGGCCAGCACGGAGCAGGCGAGGGTGGTGCTGGGTCCGGGGACGTGGCGATTGGCTCCGCACTCACTCACTCACACAGAGGCAGCAGCAGCAAAAGTTTCAAAGCGGGAGAAGTATGAAAAAAAAAGTGATTATTTCATTTCCTCTCCCATTGCCTGCCCTGCCCCCTACCCCCCGCCACAGATGTTGAACCTGCTCGCTTACAAGGGTGACTCGTTGTTCAGAGCGCCGTGGTCGCAAGGCCGTCAAGGCGTGGACGCTGGTGCTGATAGCGGGGGGAGGAGGAGGAGGGTAATTCCCATCGCCCCCCAGCGCACACCTTTCACGCAGCACCACCCCCACACCGCAGAGAAAGAGAATGGACGTGAGGACTTAGTGATTCAAGTCGTACAACAACAACAACAAACCCCGCATCGAGATCCTCCGTCTCTCTCTCTCTCTGAGTTGAACCGCCCACTCACTCACTTCACTCACCCACTTTCATCGCCATCCCCCCACCCTCCCCCACTGCTACACATTCCTCGTCGCGGTTTCTGAGCCGTAGTTTCTTTCGTCTGCCGTGTTCCTGCCACAGCCGCTGGGCCCGTGGCGTCAAACAAAAAAAACTCTGCTGCTGCTGCTGCTCTGGTCGGGGCGCGGGTGGATTGCAGGTGATGGTGGACAGCTGCAGCAGGAGGACGAGGTGGACAAGCTGGAGGAGTAACAACTTCTGCTGCTGCTGCTTTTGCTGTTGAGCGGTGGACGCGTGCGAGTGGCTCCACTCCCTGCCCCTGCATCTCCAGCCACAGCGTAAGCAGCGCAGGCGTCGTGGTGCTGGTGGTGGTGCTGGTGGTGGTGGTGCTGCTTCTGGTGGTGGTGGTGCTGGTGGTGGTGCTGCTGGTGGTGGTGGGCTGCCTTCTCGACCTGTGTGCGTGTGGGTGGGTGAACCTTCCTGTGCATGCACGATTGTGTACGTCTGCCTGGTTGTACGTGTTTGTGTACATGGTTGTGTGTGTGTGTGTGCTTAGATGTGTACGTGTGTGTGGTTGTCTCTGTGAGAGTGTGAATGATCGTGTGTGTACATGGTTGTGTTTGTGTCTTTGCGTGTGCTGGGTTTCACTGTGATGGCCAAGTCTTGCATTATGTCCGCTTGTGCTGGGTTTATTTCGCTTTTTGCTGGGTTCGTAAGCGTGCCTGTGCCGGAAAGTTGCATTGTCTGCATCGAATGATTTGTCTTAGCACACGGCCTTGTGCGCGTGTTGTGTTATTTAATAGCTGTGTTTGTATCGAGGTGTGATTGTGTTTGGGGTGTGTGTATAGAGCTTGTGTTGAGTTAATATGGAATGTTGTGTTTAGCTTGAGTTGAGTATTGTATCGGTATTGTATCGAGTTTTGTGCTTTGTTTGAGTTGGGGGGGATATTTTGTGCTGTTTTATACCGTAATTGTGAACTGTGTTGATTTGTATAGCGTTGTGTTTGTGTTGAGAGTTTTTCATTGTTTGTAGAAATAGTTGTGTTTGTACAGGGGGGTTTTGTGTTGGCATGTATTGGTGGAGTTGCTGTGCTGGGTTTGTTTAGATTACAGTATTCTGTTAGGTTTACATTGCGTTTGGTACTGTGTAGGGGTTGTACTATAGAGTGTTGTGATGGGTTAGTGTTGAGTGTAGTATTGTGTAGGGGTTGTACTATAGAGTGTTGTGATGGGTTCATCTTGAGTGTAGTATTGTGTAGGGTTTGTATAGAGTGTTGTGATGGGTTAGTGTTGAGTTTAGTATTCTGTAGGGTTTGTATAGAGTGTTGTGATGGGTTAGTGTTGAGTGTAGTATTGTGTAGGGTTTGTATAGAGTGTTGTGATGGGTTAGTGTTGAGTGTAGTATTGTGTAGGGGTTGTACTATAGAGTGTTGTGATGGGTTAGTGTTGAGTTTAGTATTGTGTAGGGGTTGTACTATAGAGTGTTGTGATGGGTGCATGTTGAGTGTAGTATTGTGTAGCGGTTGTACTATAGAGTGTTGTGATGGGTTAGTGTTGAGTTTAGTATTGTGTAGGGGTTGTACTATAGAGTGTTGTGATGGGTTAGTGTTGAGTGTAGTATTGTGTAGGGTTTGTATAGAGTGTTGTGATGGGTTCATCTTGAGTTTGGTATTGTGTAGGGGTTGTACTATAGAGTGTTGTGATGGGTTCATCTTGAGTTTGGTATTGTGTAGGGTTTGCATAGAGTGTTGTGATGGGTTCATGTTGAGTTTGGTATTGTGTAGGGGTTGTACTATAGAGTGTTGTGATGGGTTCATCTTGAGTTTAGTATTGTGTAGGGTTTGTATAGAGTGTTGTGATGGGTTCATCTTGAGTTTGGTATTGTGTAGGGTTTGTATAGAGTGTTGTGATGGGTTCATCTTGAGTTTAGTATTCTGTAGGGTTTGTATAGAGTGTTGTGATGGGTTAGTGTTGAGTGTAGTATTGTGTAGGGTTTGTATAGGGTGGGAAACAATAAAATAAAAAATATATAAAACAATAAAAACACTTTTAGTTTCCCTTCTACGTGACTTTACCGAAAGAACCAAGAATATGAATCCCTGCAGTCAGGAAAGCTTTAAATCAAGATTTGTATAGATTCTTGGGATGGGTGCATCTTGAGTTTGTGTTAACTTTATGGTCGAGCTGTGTGTTGGCTTTGTGTAACATTTGTGCCACGTATGTACGTCTCGCGTAGCATTGGGTTTGTGCCATGCGTTTGTCTCTATCCGGCTTGGCATTTGTCTCAAGCCGGGCCTGTGCTTTGCTGCTGCTCTGCACAGTAGCTGTGATTTTGTCGGGCTGCATCAGATTTTCTCGACCTTATTTGTTTCGTACGAAAATTTGCGCTGTTTTTGTGTATGACCAAGGTTGCGATTGAGTCCGCATTGCGACGGCTTTGATCGATGTGTGCTGGCGCTGTATAATGTTACACCAATCTTAGTGGGATTGTGTCTTGTTGTGTATTGCCAGCTTTGTGTGGAGTCATAAATTCGTCCACTTTGTGCCACAGATTGTAAATCTTTCACTAGCCCGGAGGCTTTTGCCTTCCCATGTCACCGCAAGTGTTGTGGTGGTTCATGTTGCTATAACGATATTATTTACCACAATATTGTCTTAAGTGGTAAAAAAAAAACGATTCCATACGTGCTTACTACGTACAGTGTCTTTTATTGTCCAGCCCTCGGTCGTAAAAGAGAGAGAGAGAGATAAGGAGCGTGCAAAGTTATTAAAAGTTAGGCTTCTTGCATTCAACATAATAACGTAGGCCAGGGCTGGGAAAAATGTTCCCTACCGGAGGGCGATTTTTCTGGCCACACATTAACGAACGACCTGAAGTGTTTTTGAATAAACGCAAAATAATAATAATAACGAGCGCTCACCTTTCACTGCTCTGATGCGATGCATGTCGTCTACTTTCCACTCAGTATCACACGCTGGCGATGTGGGGCTCGCGCTCCCAAAGTAGACGACGCGAGGATTAGACACTTGGCGGTGGATGGACACGGTTATCGCTTGTGTGGGACCGCTACGGGCCCATACGCGAAAACGAAGCTTTTTGGCCGTGTCGACAGCCGAAAGAAGCAGTAGGGTGGGTTCCTTCACCGCTAGATTTAGGCCACCGTCGCCCCATGCCGCATACAAAAAAATGGGGTGGATTTTCAATATGAGAATAATTTCGTGCTCGGAAGGAGGTGCTGCCTCGCGGTCACCCTCATAGCATTGCTTGCTGCAGGCAGGTTAAACCTGCATTAACCTGTCTGCTCATTGCTACTGTGACTTTTACATTCACGTGAACCAGCTGACCAGTCCAGCAAGAGCAACTTATTACAGACGTTACGCTTTGCGTGCAAATGTGTTTTTGTACAGCAGCGCCGACGCAAATATCAGAGAGGAACTCTAAAATGACATGTTTCACATGGGGCAAATAATAACGATAATTTAAATGTATCATGCGCATTCCATCCGAGGATCTCAATGCGCAATGCGTGAAAAGCAGGAAACAAAAAGAGAACCAGGGGCAACCGACCAAACTAAGGAGGGAAGGCCACTTTAAAGGGATGGGGTTCTCAAGCAGACTTTCATCTATCTACCGACTCTGATTGCCAGATTTCAAGTGGCAAGGCGTTCCATGACTTAGGTGCCACGCTAACAAATGTGCATAAGAATAACAGCAAGCAATGAATAAGGGTCACTGCACTCTTGGGCATATGGCCAATTCCTTTCACATGAACGTTTTGCGGAAACGTTAAGATGTTATCGGAGTTTTTATGGGTGAACGGTAAGAAGATTTTTATTGCAAAATTTCTGCACAGCTGGAATTCAAAGTTATCAAATTTCCCTGTTCTCTTTTTCAAAATCGAGCGATGTGTCACGGGCTGAGATATTTTTTTATATAGGTTCTGTGAAATTGATTTTCCAGATCTGGCAGCACCGGCGTGTAAGCTCCTCCCGGTCATCGCTGCTCACCGATACCGCTCACCCACAAAGCAACAGGGCGGCCAACAATTGGTTTACATCCGAATCTGTTGGGGCAGCAATGTGTGTCGCATCCTGCTCCATCCGTTCATCCATCGCCCATGGCCGGTCTAATGGCAAGGTCATCGTGACACTGTGTTGGCAATCCTTGTCACGATCTCCCTCCTCCTTGTGGTGTGCCATGCATTATTTTGTCTGGCTCTCAGTTTTAACAGAGCTGAAAGAGTTATGGGGCGCCTAAAGTTACTAAAGTCGTAATTTAGGACCAGGGGTGGGGGATATTTTCCTCACCGAGCCACACATAGACTTTCAAATATCTTTGCTGGGCCAGACATTAACTAAACACGTTATTGCTACCCAATGATAATGCCAAAAGTAACCAGGGCTCACCTTTACCACACTCATGGACTTCTCTGTCTGCTTTCCTCTCTCCCCTCAACTTCGCCACTCAGCCGATTGTGGTTCAAGCCCCTTTTAGTCTGTCCCCAACTCTAACGTGAAGACAGCTGAAAGATAAATCATGACATTGTAAGACGTAACGTGGCACTCGTTCCTAAATTGCAAGCCGCATGAATAATTACGTGTGCAATGTAAGTGTGGTAATGTCCAAGTAGCCTACGACTAAAATCACCCACAGTGCACCCAGTCTTTTGAGATTTTGTAAAGCCAAGCAGGTACGAGCCTCGGAAGTGCTTTGGATGGGGGCCCCTCACCGCCACGTGCACTAGAAAGGTGCCGTGGGCGTTGTGTGCAGCAGCTGGCAGTGCAGAAAACCCCACTGGTGCACTGCACTCCCAACACCTTCACCACAACCCCCACTGACCAGCGTGGTGAAGTATGGGCAAATATCGCTCTCGATCTGACCTGCAAGATGTGCGGAGGCCCTCGTCCAGCGGTGGAATGATTGAAGCGGACTGTACGTGTGCATACATGTACGATGCGAGAGTGCCTATGCATGTACATATGGGTACGTACATGTATAGGCAGTGTGCCAAGATGTAATCACCTCTATTCGCGACCCTGAGCCAGTGGTGGAAATTCCACATTCCCGTGGGGGTCATTACAAAGGACAATAAGTCACGAACACCAGTGCATATAATAACATTGTGCCATTGTATATGATGGTGATGCTCACAGAAGGAACGCTATCGAGATGTGATTGTATAACCACAGCTCTGTTAATGCATTGTCGACAGTGACCCGGTACTATAATACAGCGTGGGGTAGTGGGTGGCGTGCAGCGCTCCGAACCGGGTCAACCTGGGTTCGATCCCCAGACGCATCTTGACATCCGTGGCGAGTGACATGCGGACCGGTCGTGAGCCCCTTGCTGCCGCTGACCCACACTGACCAGCATGATGAATTATTCCAATTATTAGATGGCCCTTCGAGCGACACAGCATGGGGGGGGGGGGGGGGGGTGGAGGACGCCTTCGTCCATCATTGGATCGACACGAGAGCTGTAAATTATTATATAGTCAGCAAATTATATCACGTACAATGTTATTGTTGCTGTGTAAATCTGTGTATGGTGATGCTGCTGCTGCTGCGTTGGCAGTGGTGCTCGAGCACAAATAAAAAAAATAATAACTCCACAAGTTCGTCATAAAAACACCATGGACTTAACATGTAACAGGCGATGTTTCAGGCAACAGTCCTACTCCATAGCACGATATAGTCACCTCATAAGTCACGTTGTCACTTGACTACACGGCAAAAACAATCCTCAATTCGCCTTTTCTTTTTAAATCGGACCATTTCAAAACGTTTGGTTCGGGACGAAAGTGGAACGTTTCTCTTAACTTTAAATAATCTTCGCTTTGCAGGTGTGTGTGGGCTGTGAGAAAACAAAACGCGAGAACGAGATGGACGGCAGGTGCCACCACAACGAGACGATCACCTTCTTCTACAACAACAGCGGAAAGCCGCTGTACGACGAGTGGACCGTGAGCAGCACGGTGGTCATGGTGCTCGGCTTCGCCTTGTGCCTCTTCATCATGCTGGCCAACGTCCTCGTCATGTCCGCCGTGTACATCAACAAGAAATTCCACCACCCCATCTACTACCTCATGGCCAACCTGGCGGCGGCGGATTTCTTTGCGGGAGCGGCGTACGTCTACCTGATGTTCAACACGGGGCCCAACACTCGCAAGCTGTCGCTGCCGACCTGGATGCTGCGCCAGGGGCTCATAGACACGAGCCTCACGGCCTCCGTCGCCAACCTCCTGGCCATCGCCATCGAGCGGCACATCACGGTGTTCCGGATGCAGCTGCACACGCGGATGAGCGAGCGGCGCGTCGTGGTCGTCATCGCGATCATCTGGCTCGTGTCCATCATCACCGGCGCCATTCCCAGCATGGGCTGGAACTGCATCTGCAGCATCGGCACGTGCTCCACCATGGCGCCCCTGTACAGCTCCAGCTACGTCATCTTCTGGGCCGGCTCCAATCTCTCCACGTTTCTGATCATGGTGGGACTCTACGGCCACATCTTCGTGCACGTGTGGAGGAACACGATACCCGTGTCGCGGAATTCCTCCAAGTCCACCCAGAGGCGGGAGGCCACCATGAGCTTGCTCATAACGGTCACCATCATGCTGGGTGAGCGCTGTGGGTCTGTCTGGGCGGCGGGTGCTCACATTCGACAACACGATTCGCCTTCGAACGTGTGTGTGTGTGTGTACAGCCCCTTGTGTTGATCCGCTGCATGTGTAGGGAGTTATTTGTCAGTGTGTGTTGGTCTAGGTGGGGAACGTAGACGTGGGAGCATAGAAAGTGTAGTACAACAATGGGGATCGTTGCACTGGCCGCCATGTAGCCTCCGCGGCAAGCTACATCAATCTGACGTGCACGGCAAGTCGACTAACCAAGCACCATCTCTCGGCTCAACACTCTGCTCAGCTTCTGATGGGATTGGGTGAATATTCTCTGGGTGATTTTGGTTGTGGGCAACATTAATGGCTGATGTCACATGCTGAACAGCTACAGGGGAAACGGTGGCTCAGTGGTTAGCGTACTGGCGCTATGAACCCTGGCGACTGCTGTTCGATTTCGAACCACGGCTAACGTTGGTGGCGAGTCGTTATCAGCATCGGTGCTGCACCTCCCCAGTCGTTTCACCAAACTGCACTGACTCTGTTGGTGAAGTAAGCTTGGACAGCTACTGTGGCCAACAGCATGGGGCCGGCATTCATCCCACAAGACGATTAACAAAGGCCTGTGAATTATCATTTGTACGACGACTATTCTAGCACAGCGGTTGAAACAACGGGGCAAGTTTGTTTTTGTATCTCCCCACAAAACCTCCGCCTCTGTCCACCCGGCAGTACGTAGGGGTCTAGCCACGGTTTGTCGATCGGCAGGTCTGGGTGTGGCGAGGTAAAGTGTGGGTACTCGTCTGGTCAACAGGCGAGAAGAAGCCTCTCAAGGGCCTCTCCACAGTCACCCCTCTAGTGGGAGGCCCTCCTTGCAGCAGTCGGGGAGCAAGCCATTGCAAGGTTGCGCCTTTACCTACAGCGGGTTTCAGGGAACAACGGTGGTCTTGTGTTCCGTGCGTTGCTGCCAAAGTTGCTGACTCGTGTCTCGTGCCACCGTCTCTCAGGAGCCTTCATCGTGTGCTGGACGCCGGGCCTCGTGATTCTGCTGCTGGATTCGTTCTGCTCGGACTGCAATGTCCTGGCCTTTGAGAAGTACTTCTTGCTCATAGCGGAGCTCAACTCCGCCATGAACCCCATCATCTACTCGTTTCGGGACAAAGAGATGGTCGCCACTTTCAAGCGCATCCTGTGCTGCCGAAAGGCAAACGCCGTTGTCGCCAATGGCTCCGACAACTTCGACAAATCAACGTCCACGCCGAATCACAACCTGGTCACGCCGATCAGTCAAGTGACCACCACGAGTGAGATGAAGATCAATCAGTTGTCTAATATCTAATTGGGCTCACGAAGCAAGTTTTTTCTTGGAAGTCTGTTGTTTCAAATATATATTTTTTACACAAGTCATGTTTAACTTCGTAAGTGTTTCTTGAATGCAGTGCTTTACTGGAGGATGCATTGTATCTAGTTGGTTCTCTTTCTGTTAAAATGACGGCTCCACCCCCCCCCCGCACACACGAACTACAGTGTTGACTTGGCCACCCTCGTAAGCGTTCGTGTTAAAGTGGCTGTGTGTGTGTGTCCTTCAGGAACATTGTAAAAAAAAATTCTCGTATTTTGAAAGCTTCGCTCAATATTCCTATATTTATTTCACCTTATTTTGGGGGCCACTAAACACTCGTTCAGAATTTTGTATCGAGCACATTTTGCGTTTTTTTCTTTTGAGCAAGGGCATAGTCTGTGCGTGCTTGTACACCATCCACACATTGTTTTACTCGCGTGAAAATGCTGCCTTCGTTTTGAGAGAAAAGTCGGTGCCGCCGCTGTAAATGTAATTATTGTGACAGTTGCTTTTAGAAAGCTGGTGGTTTACTATATATTATATTTGTAATGTATAAACAAGATGCTGGACCAACAGGCAGGGTTGATTGGAAGCGACTGCTCGTTTTTTTTGTTTTTCCCTCACTTCACATTGGCAGTATTCACAAAGGCCCGGTGTATTTTGCTAAGCGTGAGCATTGTGTAACCTTCGCAAGGTATCTTGTGACGAAACGGCAATATTTAACTTTTTCGCACTGTACAAATGTTGGAGATGCGGGTTTCGTCGAGAAGAGAGTTGCAGCACCGTTATTTTCCCGTTGATTAATTAACGTTCACCTTTATTATTTAATGACGGCCACATTTCCAGAGTGCAGTGATTGTACCGAAATGTGGGCGCAGTCGCACCAGTCATATCGATGTATCCAAAGAGGACAGATTCTACTGGCTGCGAAGGAAGGAAGGCCACAGCGACGTTACAATGTTATCTACAGCAAGTCGTAGGCCGCACTGTGAATTGTTTGTGCTGTTGAGAGCTGGGCCGCTGCACGCTTTGGTATCGCAGCAATGTGAAAAGTGCACTGATTACGAGAACCCGTGATCGAAACTTTGCGGTTGGGAAATAGCGAAGGGAGGGAATGACGCTCCCACCGTTACATTGAGGGCAGTTCTCGCTGTGGTTGAAGTCTCAGCAAATATATTTTAATATTATTATCATCAGTCTGTGTCCCAGTTCATTAAGTTAAAGTGTTTCTGTGCGGTGTTGAAACTTCCCACTCTAAACGACTGAAACTGCAAGAAAAGTCTTCAAGAATGAGTTATTTTGCAGAGCGACGTTTCTCTTTGCGATAAGATATCATGAAACCTGGGTACAATGTTTGTGTGTGTGCACCCTTGTGTAGATAATGCATACTCGAATAAAAACCTAGTTGCATTTGGTACGCTTCGTACCAAACAGCGTTTATATATCAATACGTGTTTTTTTGGGGGTTAGATCACTTAAATATAAATGTGTCGTTAAACCCGCCACCACCCGACACAACCAACTAGTAAGGTTTGTCACGTACACAGAACGTGCCAATCCTTACGAGTACAGCACTAACCGGTGTCTTTGAGGGTAAATCCACAACATTTACAATTTGAGTACGACGTTCCACCAGTAATTGCAGCCAGCATCATCAGGCGACAGCCAGATTTGGCTCGCCAACACACCGGTGTCGCGATGAACTCGTCACGAATTGGCACCTTTCGTTCACCTGACGAACCTTCCTAATTGGCTGTGTCGGGTGGCTGCGGGTTCAAAAACACATTTATATACTTACGCGATCTAACCCCAAAGAAACCTCCTCTATTATGGATAAAATTGGTCGCGAAAGCCTCCTACTACTACCACGTGTTCAAGTGTTTATACATTTCGTATATTTTTATGTTAATTTTTTTTACGTCTGTTTCAGTCGTGCAAAACCGAACATTAAAACATAAACAACGGATATGAATACCGAGTTTGTGGATTCTGACAGTTTCCCGTGAATTGCACGCCTGGTCATGCACCTTTGTCAGTGTACAGATGTGCAGATAATTACCAAAATATTGACCGATGAAGTGTTACTAATATATATTGGTGAACCATAACTAAGAGTGGATGAAAGTAATACAATATGACGATTGACCATGACGAAACCCACCAATGATCAAATGATGCTGACTTCGATGAGATTAAGTCTGATTAAAGATAATAAGATCATTGAGTAACAGAGAGTGAAGTGCAGAGAAATACCAAACATAATTGGTAATATAGTGGAGCTATTTAAAATAGATTGATTCTGCTTTGCTGCCCTGATCATATTGAGGGGGGGGGGGGGGGTGCTGGGGAGTTACATCGCCTATTCCACAAACATTTAAGTAACCGAGAGAATGACTACAGAGAGAATCCACAGAGTGTAAGACTTGTGGACTAATAGAGTAAATCTTACAGAGCAATAGAGTAAGTCTTACAGAGTAAGTAATTACAGAGTTGCGGACTAATAGAGTAAGTCTTACAGAGTAAGTCTTACTCGGTAAGACTTTTGAGTGGACTCTTACAGAGCAAGACTTACTCTATTAGTTAGTCTATTAGTCCACAAGTCTCTTACAGAGTAAGACTTGTGGACTACTCTAATAGTCTATTAGAGTAAAAAAGTCTTACTCTGTAAGAGTCCACTCATAAGTCTTACCGAGTAAGACTTACCGAGTAAGACTTATAGTGGACTAATACTCCACTCATTATCTTGCACCACTACACTGACAGTGGTGCAAAAGCACAACACGGAACCCAACGTGTCCGTCAACACCACCGTGGCTTTTAAAAGTTAAATAACATAACAGGCTACGTTTCTGGCAATGGTATTCTTGATTTATGTGCCGTGAAATTATTTTTAATTTTTGTATATTTTTTTGGTATTTACCAGGTAAGGCCCCACTGAGCTGTGTAACTCTTTATTCAGAAGCGACCTGGCCACAAATGATAGCTCAACGAAGCGGCTTATCACGTGGAAATGTATAGCAGCCAAATACTCTAAACGCGTGATGTTGATTCTAAATGTGGAGGGAAAAACCGGAGGACCCGGAGAAAAAATCCACACGACCACAGGGAGAACATGCAAACTCCAAATATACAGCGGGCATTAGGGTCGTGATAGGGATCAAACCCACGACCTCCTGTGTAACCAGGCGAGGTAGTTAACATCTCGCCACCGCGGTCCATTGCCTGATATGTCACATGTTGTATAACATTCCACCGGTTGTTATTGACCGGACGAAGACTTGTGACCAAAATAAAATGAAGGTAAAAAAAGAAACACCGGACCGACAACGCCCTTCGTTATGAACACTGCACCGGTGTGTGCGCCTCCTGTTGTGCCCCTGCAGGCGAGGGACCCAACAGGCGTTTGCGTGTTTGCATTCCTGTGCAATCTCCCTTGAAGCTCGAGAGCTTGCGCACGGGAGCCATTCCAGGGGAGAAAGGGAGCAGCGACGAAGGTCGCTTTGATCGTCATGGAATTCGTCCATCCTGCCCTGAGACTCGAGCTCGGACGATTTGTTGTGTTCCCATCGCCGTGAGCGTCACGTTTCGGGGACCTGTTGTTGCTGTTGTTGCTGCTGTTGTTGCTATTGTTGTTGCTGTTGTTTGAGGGCACAGAAGCATCGTTGACGTGCGTTCAAAGAGGCCGGTCAACAATGCCAGTCCACGCACTCACCTGGAGCTCCTCCTGTGCCAACATCTCACCGACAGATCTGCACGTGGGGAATACAGAGGCGATGTGACCCAGCCAATGATGCCTCACCTGCCGGCAGAGCCCTGCGATGGGACTCTGTCCAGATCGTTCACGCATCTCTTAGGCTCACTGCCACATGCTACCGACATTCTTTTCGGTTGGAATCTCCTCGAATTATCAGTACACAGAAGTACAAAATAGTGTTCGGAGTTTTGGGGAGATTCTGCTGCTGCATTATTGTGTGAAGAAGGGGATGGTTTTGACTCCAGACCACACAGCTTTGCGGAGGCCTGTCCAGCATCTCAAAGGGGGGTCCTTAACGATTGTAAACGGATGACCTGTGACCCTGAAAACAAGAAGCATGACCCAAAGGCATGTTCTCTTGACGCAGTCTGTTCTATAAAGCGGTGGTTACGTTCCTGAAGAACACCACGTTATGGAAAATTCGCGTTATTATAGATAAAATGTAATACAGGGCACAGCACAGTTCACGATGACACGTGAGACGCGTACGCAGGCCGAACAAACACTGAGGTACGTGGGCAGCATATCGAAGTATCCAGCAGCATCCCGTCTCGTGTGATGATGCTACGCCAAAGAAGCCGTACAACCGCTTATTCCAACTCGCACGACGAAGTTCTGTTCACTTAATCGCGTGACATCCAATTCGCATCCGCGTTATAAAAAGAATGTGTCCCCTACTACATGTGTCGCGTTATATCCGATTCGCGTGTCACAACAACGCGGCATTAAAGGAGAACAGACCGACACTGTCATTGACCATGATCAGATCGGGGAAGCGGAAGTGAGTGGCCTGTTGAATGTCCTGCCATTCGCTGTAGGGTGCCCTAGTGGCGAGATGTTATCTGCCTCGCCTGGTATACAGGAGGTCATTGCTTCGATCCTGACCACGACCATATATTTGGAGCTTGCATGCAGTGCCGGATTATCCTAGTAGCACAAGTAGCTACATATGCTACGGGCCCCGCACTTTCAGGGGCCTTGCGCTAAATGCTTTCAAGCTATCAATTCTGGTTCAGTGATTCTGCACTTGCTCTATTACTATAGTACTATACTGCCTTCAACTTTTATGAACGACTGGGTGTTTAAGGTTAGTGATTTGTCGTATTATCTGTCTGTATAGCAAATGAAAAAATACAATCACTTGACTATGCAAGTTACAAATTTGTGTTGTAATATTTGTGTTTTTATATTTAGGGTCCACACTCACTTAATCCGGCACTGTTTGCACGTCTCTCTCACTCCCCGTGATTGTGTGGCATTTTTCTCCGGGTCTTCCGTTTTTTAAAACTACGCATTTAGAACGAACATCCACGCGTCCAGAGTATCTGCCCGCTATAATTATCCACAGCACGCCGACCCCACTCCGTCGACCTATCATGCGTGATGGCCAGGTCGCTTCTGAAAAAGAGCTACGTAGCTCAGTGCGCCTTACCTGGTAAGATAAAAAAGTAAAACACTGTAGTTTATAGTTTAGTTTATAGCAGACAGACTTACAGCAAGTTCCAAAGCGCGAATCCGCGCAACGGGGCGTTCCGCGCGTTTCTCCTCACTGCGCGTGCCAAGGCAGTTACTGAATTACTTCCCCTCCTGTGCCAGGACCTCCCTGGGCACTGGGATGACGGAGATTCACCCCTTCGCTTGAATGCTCCAACTCCCGCTGAACGCCCGACGCCCCCTCGCCTACCCCTCAAATCCACGGTGGCTACAGGATGTTGACTGATTTTCCTGGTATACAGGAGGCCCGTGGGTTCGATCCCGACTCCGATGCCTGGTGTATATTTGGAGTGTGCGTGTGTGTGTGTCTCTCTCTCTCCCCCAAGTGTTTCGCGTGGATTTTTCTCCGGGTCCTCCGGTTTTTCGGCCCCACATCAAGTCGAATCAACATCACGCGTTGAGAGTATTAGGCTGCTGTGCATGTCCACGTCGTGATGATAAAAAGCCACTTCGGTGAGCTATCATTTGTGGTAGCCAGGTGGCCTGTGAGAGAAAGAGCCACATAGCCAGCTGGTAAAATAAAAATAGTTTGTGAATGCTCCTTCCGCTCCTGCGGCGCTGTCCGACCCTCGGCTCTCTCTGCAAGAAGCACAGCAACGTGCCGCGTCGCGACAGAGCAGCCCACAGGCGATGTCATCCAGGGGTCGTTATCATTTACTCAGCAGTTTGAGCGACGGTTATATTAAACAAAAGCTTCTTTCGCACCGTACGCAGTAGTCAACCGTGCTAATGGGGGGCGGGGGGACAACACTAAGCAGTGAAAGATAAAGGCGCAGCCCTGCAATTTCTCGTTAATGCTACTGCTGGCTGAAGGGCTTCCGACAGGGCATCTGGCTCGTTCTGCTGTGCTGGCCGGAAGTCTTGAAATGGATCCGAGTGGCCAGACCGCAGCGCTGCAACCAGTGCTGGATTCAGCTCGTGCGGGGCCTGTAGCATAATGTTATAAAGGGGCCCTACATTTAAAAACACGCAAATATTACAACACACACATGTAGCTTGCACAGTAATCTTTTTTATTTTTTTCATTTGCTATACAGCCAGATAATACGACAAATCGCTAACCTTAAACACCCAGTCGTTCATAAAAGTTGTCTGAAATGTGACATTTAAATTCCAGCGTCATGTTTTGACGTACGAACGAAAAAAAAACCCGAGGCAGTGAGTGAAATTTGTGATTTTTTTTGTTCCCCCTCACCGCCCTCGGCACGTGGCTTGCATTCCGCCCGCGAGAAAAAAAAACAACCCAGTACGGCTCCTAATTGTTTCAATGTGGTGGCCCCACGGAACGCGTCTCATCCGAGACTCAACACTGAGGGCCCTTTTGTTGTGTCCGGGCTCGTGTGCATCGCGACACGCAAACGGTGGGGATCGCTTCGGCACGAGAGAACCACCGCTCGGTAAGCGGCGTGGAGAGGACATCTCGGAACGAAACGAATGACGACACTTCGACCCTTCGCCGTCATCTGATGATAAACAAAATACCACTTAAGACTATTTTCTTGACGCAATTACAAGGCCCTGCTCGGAAGCGCGTATAATCATTGTGATTAGCAAGCAGCATTGGGTCTCGGAGCAAGAAAACTGTGGACCGGTTTCGATATGTAGTGGCTCATCAGCAGTCAGGCTTGCTTCAATCAATGCTGCTGATCCGCACGGTGTTTTATGGCCTTTTTCTGTAAGACAAAGGGGATTCGAATGTTAACGCAAAACTATTTAATACTGCACATTACACAACCTAATTATTCGGTTGTGCCTGTGGAGAATGCTAACAACATGAATGACGCAACCTTCCCACATTCGTCACAGCAAAACGTACTGCCATACTTTTCTGTGACACAACCTCTCCGCTTGATAAAGAAAGGACATTGTCATTCCCACATCAGTCCGGTGTGATCGCAGGTGCCGTCACAAAGAAGCAAGCCACACCGTTGGGGTCACATTGCACGGCGCACGTGAACTCTGCCCTCGTCAGTGCGCCGCTGGATGAGGCCCTCCCCACGTGGTCATCGCGACCATACTTCACCACGCTGGCCAGAGGGGTCTGGTTGAAGGTCGAGGCGAGCATAGGAACGCACGTGGGGTGCACGCGCATGTCACAAGTCGCGCGTGCGCGTGCCACTGGCGCTGTGGTGAAAATATGAAGCTGCCTGCGTGTGCCATTTAGTACTTCGGTTTATTTTAATGAAAAATTTGTTTTGCCGCAACCAGGCTCTTAACCGACATTGAAAACTTTTTTTTTCCCAGAGCAGCGCGGTGGAATTCTGCGTGCCGTAACATGGTTCGTATTAACGTATGACGCTCAACACGTGTGCCACTTCTTTTCCGCCCCCGCATCGCCGTGAAAATATTGCTCGATTCTTCGGAGGCCGTTCTTTAACGAGATGCCGTTTGACGTCTTTTAATTCGGAACTTTGGACGGGCGGTGCGTGTTGGAATTAGCTAATGTTTACACATCGTTGTCCACTGCTTGCCTAAGCATATGGAATGGATTATAGGAGTTGGCTCAGTGTGAGGAATTCGAGAAAAGCAATCGAATTGTGTTTTCCATGAAGGCGCGGTACCAAAAGCCGCAAGCTGGAGTATTTTTTGGTATTTCCATGTGTGTGTGTATATCTTAAAAAAATATCAAAGACTTCTCACCATGAGATGCTTTGCAAGAAGCATTGCACTGTGAAAGGAACCAGTGTTTCTGGAAGGCTCTCTCTCTCTCTCCCTGGGTTCATTCAGTCAGGTAGAGTAAACAAAAGTCCTCCCGAGGGAGAAATATCCCTCCTCCAGCGCAATGCCTCTTCACCAGTTACACGCCGAGTCTGGGACAGAGCGGCACGGCTCTGTGGGCTCTGCCGCGGACCTCAAGGCGATATAATGCGGACGCGACCGTGCGCGCGCAGTGGCTGAAGATGTGGAGCGTCCTACCGTTGATGCTCGCGCTCACGCTGACCACCGCCGAGCTGACCGGCTGGGACAGCCTCCTGCGGCAAGCCAAGCTGCGGCGGCAGGCGGCGGAGCCCGCGACCGCCGCCTCGCCCGGCGATGCGCGCTCCGGGGACGAACGCGCGGATCGACTCGCCGAGAGGTTCGCCGCGAACGTCCGGCGGCTGCGGGACAGCGGGCGCAGCCTGGAGCTCGTCTTCCTGCTGGACGAGTCGTCCGGCGTGAGCGCCGCGGACTTCGCCGGCGAGCTTCGGCGCGTCCAGAAGCTGCTGTCGGATGTCCCCGCGGCGGCCTCCGCCGCCCGAGTGGCCGTGGTGACGTTCTCGTCCAGGACCGACGCCACGCCGCTCGTGGATCGCGTCTCGCCCCCGCGGTGCCAGCGGCACGAGTGCCCCCGGGCGCACGCCGAGGGCCCTGGCGTCGGCCTCAGCGGCGGCGGTGGCGGCACGCGCACCGAGGGTGCCCTCTTGCAGGCGGCGGTAAGGCAGGCGTCAAGCGCGTCAAGCGCAGACCTAACGCGAAACACGTGCGTCGCTTCGCGGTACGCCGGACGTGCTTCCCCGCTTTGTTGCGGTCTCTTGGAGGACTGGCGTGGTGTTGGCATGGATGGGCTCTTTTTTTTTCGGATTAACAGCAAACACAAAAGTAAAACAACATTTGGATTGCGACCCACCCCCCCCCACCCCCACTAATGTTATGTTTTGTATTCGACCCATTTCATAACCACTTATTGACGAGTGCCGCTTGGTGGCTGTGCTGTGGTGTGACTGGCCCCTTTTACTCATTTGGGAGTCGATTTGACTTTTGATCGCTACTTGGCATTCTTAATCTGTGCAAATGGAAGATGCAATTGTGTGCTGTGGGGTGACTGGCTCTGCCATAAGAGTATGGAATTTTGACCTCTGGTTCCAAACTGTAAATTGAAACATATTGATGACTCTCAACACCATATCGATAGCTCTAAATGAAAGCCCTCCGTCCAGATAAGTTGTAAGGCCTTTGATTAACTATGCTTTATTATTATCTCTGCTCATCTTGCTGAGCCAGGCAACAGTTGCCTCTTCAGCAGGGTGAAGAGAGGGCCTTAAGACCACCGTCTCGGAATCCGGGCCAGGTTGCACCAGTTGGCAGTGCGCCGCACGGTCTGTCGCTGACCGCATCCACAGGGCAGGCCGTGGTCCACGTCTTCCCCAGGTGTAGAGGAAGGTTGCCTGCAGATAGACTCTGGCCAGTAAGGGACCGGTTGAAACAAGGAAACATGAGGATTTTCCTTTTATTTTACCCGGTAAGGCCCACTGAGCTGTCTGGCGCTTTTTCATAAGAGACCTGGCCACAAATGATAGCTCAACGAATTGACTTATCATGTTGAAATGTATAGCAGCCAAATACTCTAAGCTCGTGTTTCTAAATGTGGAGAGAAAAACCGGTGGACCCGGGAAAAAATTCACGGGACCACGGGGGGAGAAAGACGTGCAAACTCAAAATATACAGGCATCAGGGTCGGGATCGAACCCACTACCTCCTGTATACCAGGCAAGGTAGTTAACATCTCATAGCCATCGTGAGCAGAACCCATGACAGAGGCTTGACAGATCAAAAGCTAGGAGAGCTGAACGGTGTGGGTCGGCGATCAGGAAGTGGTTCTGAACCCGTTAGGTGAGACCCTTCATCGCGCCAACATTGGCGTCACACCGACGGGTCCCAGCGTGGCCGGCACTTTCAGTCCACGCGCGATGATGACTCGTTGACAAGCGGGCCTCGAACAGGGCCAGGTGGAGCGGGAGACCCGCCGTATCCGCACGATCTCCTCCACCGTCGTGGCCACTGCCTCCTCGCTACGAATGCGAGGGAGGAGCGACGTTTCTCGGTACCACGGCAGCCGAGGCAGTGGTGTGAGTCGAAGCATCGCCCCTCTGACGGTGCACGTGGCTGCACGCGACGTTGAACGTCTTTGGCACCGCGTGCGTAGCCCGCGCTGTCTGCCGGCCGCGCCGCGGATCTCCGCCGCGGTTTTTCGCCCCGCAGGAAATCCTGCGGCACTCGGGCGAGGACTCGAAGGCGGCCGTCTTCTTGGTGAGCGACGGGCACTGGGGGGGCGGCGGAGACCCGCGGGGCGCGGCGGCGGCGCTGCGAGCAAGCGGGGCCGAGGTCTTCACCGTCGGCGTCACGAGCGGGAACGTCCGCGGGCTCGGCGAGATGGCCTCGGCACCTGCGAGCGAACACTGCTACCTCTTGGACGACTTCGAGGAGTTCGAGGCGCTGGCTTACAGAGCCCTGCACAACGGTGAGACGCCGCGTGGACAATGGAACGGATTTAGCTTGCTATTTGTTGTTGCTTAAAATTATTAATCTTAAACGAAGAGAACGTGCGCACGATAGAGTTGTGCGACGAACGGAACGCCTCCGAGAGGTCGACGACCGTGGTCGGAGGAGATGGAGCGGTGAAGCCACTTCGTCTGCAGGGTGCTCGATGGATCGCCGCGTCGCAGGATCGTGAGAGGGTGGTGCCGGGCTTTTGGAGGCCCGTCATCCAGCAGTGGATGGACTGTGCCTGATTATGATGATGGAATGTATGGTCTTCATGAATCTACGGTGTGCATTAAAAAAGACGATCACTGCATGGCGCGCTTTCAGGTGCGCTTCTGCGGCCGTCTGGAACGCTCTTCCTTCCGATATTAGGACGTCACTGGAGCTTTGCACTTTTAAATCCGGACTGAAAACTAATTTGTTTAGAACTGCTTTTTCTCTTTCGTTCCCCCGCACCTCCGATTAGCCCAGTTGGCTAGGTACGGTGCGTCAGTGAAACTCACTCGCACAGGGTACGAAGAAGATTCAACCGTACGAGTCTCATCTCTCTGAATCCTCGCGGGTCTGCCACGGTGTTGGCAAATGACACTGAGAGGTGTTCCCCATCTGCTCAGCCGTGATTCTTTAAACTGTTTCTGCTCTGTTGCCACGTGAAGATCACTCAAAGATTTTGGAGAAATAACAAACACAGGTACAGTGTATCTGTAATATTGGCTTCCTTTCAACTTTACACGGTCAAACGGCTGCCTAATCGCATTGCTGTACGAGTGGATGAGCGGATAATGGAGTGGTGGAACTGCGGTTTAGGGCACTGTCCGATAAATACGGCGACCTGAGTTCGATTCCCAGCCACGGCTAACATCAGTGGCGAGCGATATCTGAACAGGTCAGAGGCCTCCGTCAGACCACCTCCTGTACCAACCTGCACCGACCATTGTGAGGCATGGTCAAAAACCCCCATGCGATGAGGACTTTATCCATCACTGGATGAGACAAAAGGCAGTAAATACATTATTATTATTACGTCTTGTGAAAGTGTGGCAACAGTTGCAACACGCTCCACAGCTACGGGGGAAGCAGCGGCCCAGTGGGTCGGGCACTTGTGCCATGAGCCGGGCAAGCCGTGTTTGCTTTCGTCCCACGGCGAACATCTGTGGGCGAGTGACGTCTGAAGCCGGTGCTGGGCATCCGCCACTGCTTCATCAAACCCACACCGACCAGCGTGGTGAAGTATGGTCAAACAAGCCCCCACGCCAACATGCAACTACGGTCACCGCATGGCGCGGCGCTTTCAGATGCACTTCTGCGGCCGTCTGGAACGCTCTTCCTTCCGATATTAGGAAGCCACTGGAGCTGTGCACTTTTAAAGCAAGATTGAAAACTCATTTCTTTACAACTGCTTTTTGCGTGTCGTTTGTTGTTCTTCCCCCTGCACTTCCGGTTAGTGCGGTTTGACTACGTAAAGTGCGAAAGAAGCTCAACATACATACAGCATACATGCATGCAAAGATCCCCCGTGTAGCCTTAACAGACTGTTGGGGCAAGTGCCGTTAACGAGCACCAATGAAGGCCGGCAAGGCACACGAGGGGGTGGGTGGCCAGCACCACACGTGGCCGCCTTTGTATCCCCAGTGACGACGTTCACACATCGCACCAAGTACTCATTTGAGGTTCGACATACATCCATACAACATACATGTCCAACCGTGCTCGGGGAGGGCTTTCTGGGATGACCGGCGCTTTATGCCAGTGCAGCTCCCAGGATTTGGGACGCTTTGTCCTCGCTAATAAGACAGAGTCGTTAGAGCTATTTCAGTGCTGTCTTGAGAACTCACCTCTGTAAGCTGGAATCTACCACCGAGTTCTGGCAGTGTCGCCTGCAGGTTCTGTTCACTTGCCGGCTTTCCATCCACCTTACAACAGTAAATTATTATTATGATCAGTGTGCATTATCAATACATCGATGATCGGTGCGGATTGGTTAAACGAGCAAATAGTGGTGGTATCGGATCTCTGTTGACGCCTCTGATCCAACGGTGGAAATTCCGCATCCCAATGGCAGGGGCCAGTCTGTCCGTCGCACAGCCGCCATTGATTAGACTGGGTGGGCCCCGTGGCAGAGTTCCGGCCTTGCAATGGGAAAGTTGGAAATTCAAATTCCAAATTGGGGAGGTGGAGCGAGGAGGAGGAGGGGTATCACAGTGCATCTTTCCGTGGGTCAATGCAATGAGGACAACTTTGTGGGATGTCAGCGGCGGTTGTTCATGAAGCGTTGTTGTTGAGAACAAGATTTTGTTGGAGCTTTCTTGTTTATTTGTTTTCAAGGCAGATTTTTATTTTTCCTCTCCCAGGTTGCGTTTATATTTGGAGCGTTGCTGTGTTTTCAGTTAACGTGGCAAATATTTTACTTTTTGGGGATAGGTTCCGCTGCTTCTTTACCCACGCTTTTTCAGGAGTGTTTATCTGGGATATTGACTTTGGAGGGAGAGCTCAATACTTTGCCGTTATAGCAGCGTGAAAAACTATAATTCTATGTTTACAAAAATAAGTCTGCCGTGGTCGGTAAAAGTGACATTAGCAGCAAGGGATACAGAGACGAACAAGAATTTTAAACGGTAACCAAACCGAATTTGACGCGTCTTCACTGGTCGAATGCAATCGCGTTCATTACTCATGATATTAACAAGAACATCTTCCACCGGCCTGTTGCATACATTCTTTTGCAGAATCTTTATACAAACATTGGCTGTGAGTGGCTGGCGGCCCCTGCGTGAGTGACTGATGCTCATACTAAAGCACGTTCCCCCATGGACTCAAGAAAACTAAACATATTTTTTTCCCTCCTTCTTCTCGTTTTGGCGGGCAGTTGAGGTCATTGAGGTTTGAGGAGTAAGAAAAAGGGACTGCAGAGATCTCCCTGCCTGTTAATATTTTTTTCCATTTCGATTTAAAGCTTTCGTGACTGCAATGATTCATCTTCTTTGGTTCTTTTGGTAAAGTCACGTAGAATGAGAATAAAATAATAAATTGATAAAATAAAATAACACAATAATATTCTCACGACGTTTCGGCCACAACACAAGCGGCCTTCATCAGGTGAAGGGACGAGACTGTCTGGTAGGACAGAGCTGGAGTGAAAGAGCCACGTTCAGATCACGACCTTTAAGCTGTGTGTCGTCATCTGAACGTGGCTCTTTCACTCCAGCTCTGTCCTACCAGACAGTCTCGTCCCTTCACCTGATGAAGGCCGCTTGTGTTGTGGCCGAAACGTCGTGAGAATATTATTGTGTTATTTTATTTTATCAATTTATTATTTTATTCTCATTCTACGTGACTTTACCGAAAGAACCAAAAAAGATGAATTTTTTTTCAATGACGCGGACCTCGCGCACGGATCGGTAGCGCACGCCGGGGAAACGAAGCGCCCTGCTTGGGATCGCCGTCGAAGGACAGAAAGGGGAACTCGTAACATCGGAGAGACGACAAACGCAGGGTAGGGACGTCGTATCGACGCAAAAAAAAAGAAAGCGGCCTTTCGTCACGATACGCCGTCGCTGGCGGTGGCCGAGATGAACCACGGGGTGGCATCCAAATGAGGGGATGTCCACCGCAGGGATGGAGCGAAGAGACGAGGTTGCGTGCGGGCACATTTTGTTGCATTTTGATTGTTGGAGATTATATACAGAATCGCCAGATGTCCAATAGCGTTCTCCAGCGAGACTGACTCTGCTGTCACGGGGCCGCGAGGGATTGCGATGACAATCCAAGCACCTGGTGTTGCCGAACATTCCAATTCAGGATCCTCCTGATGGAGTATCCGCGATGCTTCCCCGGGTCAAGTTCGCACAACGCTTCGCTGGAGATTACGCCCTGCGCCAATCTCCAGCGAGAAGCCGTGCGCAAAATTGCCAAAAAATTTCGCTTGCATTTTAACATTCCTCCGGTGTTGCTGAAAACCCAAATCCATTGCCACATTTGCCCACGTGACAAATTGATTCGATCGGCTCTGCCGGGTGGTGGACGGTTATACTTGAATGCAATTTACATCACGCGTACACGATCTAACCCAACAGAAACGACTTATGAATCATTATGTCGGTTGTAATAGCCTCCTTTGAGAGAGAGAGAGGTAAACAATTGGATTGGGGAACACGTGCAGGTTAAAGACATCATTACAGCTGATCATCAATTATCCGGCTGCTTCCGACATTATCCGGCTGTGGTCCCGGGCCGATCCGGCGAACCCGGCAACACCGCTGCGGCCACCGGCAGCGCGTGCGTGACAAAAACAAAGTAGCCATGCTTGATTTCAGTGTCAAATATTAAATACGGTGCATTATACACTACATACTACTTCGACAATGAAAATACTGCACGTGTTTACATCACCCCGTGACGCAGAGTCTTGGAGATTGGAGTGGTTCGGTAAATACAGTGACTTTTTTCCAGTAGCTTGTTTCTTTGTGTCTATTTGTATGTTTATTTATGCCAATTTCAGGAAGTAAAATTATTAAAAACACTTTTAAAAAATCCAACACCTAACAACATGTCATACAAGAATGTGCAAAAATAAAATATTTTAAATTATGATTTAAGAGTGATTATATATATCCGGCGTTTTTGAATATCCGGTGTCCTCCCCAAAGCCACTGGATAATTAGTCGATGATCTTCTGATAATCGATGATCTTCTGATAATCGATAATCTTCTGGTAATCGATGATCTAATGTTAATAATACCGTTAAGAGGAGTAAGTGGGCTTCGGTAGGACACTGCTCCAAAGGGGATGATGGCCAATGGTCAAAGAAGGATTGGCGGGATGAATTCGGCTCATGTCCAGGTGCCGAGTGGATGGTTTCATTGTAGAACCGTGAGAGACGTTCACGACTTGGGGAGGCCTTCATCCAGTGTGTCGGGTGACTGCTGTGCCTTGCACGCGCGGCTCCCACATTGGAGAGCACACGGAGCGCTGCTGTCCGCACGTGCACGTGTGAGGCAGGAGGGAAGCTGCCGTCACCCGAAGGCCACGTGTGTGTGTTGTGTGTGTGTGTCGTGTGTGTGTGTTGTGTGTGTGTGTCGTGTGTGTGTGTGTTGTGTGTGTGTCATGTGTGTGTGTCGTGTGTGTGTGTTGTGTGTGTCGTGTGTGTTGTGTGTGTGTGTTGTGTGTGTGTGTCATGTGTGTGTGTCGTGTGTGTGTGTATCGTGTGTGTGTATCGTGTGTGTGTTGTGTGTGTCATGTGTGTGTGTTGTGTGTGTGTCATGTGTGTGTATCGTGTGTGTCGTGTATGTCGTGTGTGTGTTGTGTGTGTGTCGTGTGTGTGTTGTGTGTGTCATGTGTGTGTGTTGTCTGTGTGTGTATCGTGTGTGTGTCATGTGTGTGTTGTGTGTGTATCGTGTGTGTGTGTCGTGTGTGTGTGTGTGTTGTGTGTGTGTCGTGTGTGTGTGTCGTGTGTGTTGTGTGTGTGTGTCATGTGTGTGTGTTGTGTGTGTGTCATGTGTGTGTGTCGTGTGTGTGTATCGTGTGTGTCGTCTATGTCGTGTGTGTGTTGTGTGTGTGTCGTGTGTGTGTTGTGTGTGTGTGTCATGTGTGTGTGTTGTCTGTGTGTGTATCGTGTGTGTGTCATGTGTGTGTTGTGTGTGTGTATCGTGTGTGTGTCGTGTGTGTGTTGTGTGTGTGTTGTGTGTGTCGTGTGTGTGTGTCGTGTGTATGTGTGTTGTGTGTATGTCGTGTGTGTGTGTTGTGTGTGTGTATCGTGTGTGTGTCGTGAGTGTGTCGTGTGTGTGTGTCATGTGTGTGTTGTGTGTGTATGTCGTGTGTGTGTGTCATGTGTGTGTTGTGTGTGCCGTGTGTGTGTTGTGTGTCGTATGTGTCCTAAATTGTGTGTGTGTGTCGTGTGTGTCATAAATCATCTCAGTCAGTGAACCCATGGCACCACCTGGGTCTGTCCCGTGACCTCCTGCCAGCGGCTATGACCCGAGTTCGATTCCCGCTCACGGCCAACACCGGTGACGATTATCTGAACCGGGTCCTGGGCCTCCCCTAGGTCGACTCAGCCTCAAATGAGTACCTGGTGCGATGTGTAAAAACATCGCCACTAGGGAGACAAAGGCAGCCGGGCGTGGTGCTGGCCACCCACCCCCTCGTGTGCCGTGCCGGGTTTCACAGGCGCTACTCGCTAACAGCACTTGCCCCTACAGTCTGTTAAGGCTACACGGGGGATCTCTGTCTTTGTCGTTGGGACGCACACATTGTGGAGCGGTGGTTGTGCGAAAGGCCACGACGTGAAAGGCTTTTCACGGAGAGGAGTGCATTGGGTAGAACAAGCGTCGTTCTGTTTTGTCCAGACTCGTGTGTCTCCATGAATATATCTAAAAAAAGTTACTTGGTGGACAGCCTATGTCACATTTCACAGCAATTAAATCCAGTGTGTGGATGTTGTAATAATTTGACTGGTCCTGGAAGCATTTACATTTATTTCTTAGAACCACGTTGGGGGTCAGGCAAGTGGGGGGGGGGTATCTCGGATGAAACAAAATTCAACAAGGAGGGGGAGGGGGGTCACAGTAGTAGCCACACGTTCCTCTCCACATCTCTCAGTGTCATCCCCACAGCTGTCAACACACACGGGTTACCCCGTATTCTTGTGCATGGAAATTGAGGTGCCAGGCCCTAATGGCGTACAGCCGTCTCAATACGGCCAAACATTATTTTGTCTGTTTGTGTTTTTTTTCCCCTTGTGATGATGTGACTTAGTAGGATGAACGTTGAGATTTATAAGGAGCACGCAATGACCAATAAGGTCTGACTTTGTGTGTAATAGGGTAGGCACTGATAAGGGGTTGATAGGTTTGCATTCCCAGCGTGCGTCTGTCCGTGATTGCTAATGCCCCTTTGCAGTTTTTGTACCATTTTCCCCTCCATGAATGGCCTAGTTTTCGATCCTTTGCCATAGCAGGTGGTAGTACAACACTGGGTGAGTATGCGTATTGTTTGTGTCGAGTACTTCCCTCCTAGCAAACAGACCAAAGCATACCCTCCCTGATCCAGCTAGTCACCAACAAGATGTTTATTGTCAGACTGAGCTTGGCATTTTCCAGAACAGTCCATTGAGGTGGAGGTACCTTGTACATGAGGCAGAAACCCCCAATGTTATTATACTGCAGTCAGCAGCAGGGTTATAACTGACAAACACAAATGCTGCAAGACATTCATGACGGTGCAATAGCAGCATTTCATTCTGAGAAGCCCATTAGGTAGAATCTTGACTTAAAGCTTTCGTGACTGCAGGAAAATATAATATTTGAGTATTTCGGTAAAGTCACGTAGATAGGTTGTGATGGGACTTTGTACTCGGCTAATGGAGCTGGCTACTGGTGCCGTTATTCATATGCCACCTTAAAAACTGTTCATCGTTAAATATTTACAATTTAATTTTTCTCAGGCCCCACGGTGTACAGTGCGGTCTCCAACTCTGATTTTACACGTTTATCTCTCCGTCCTCGCAATGTATGCACTGCGAAGGGCCACTGCCCGAAACGTCACCTGTTATTGTCATCATCATCATCATATACGTTTCCTTTTAAGGCCGCACGGTGTTAATGACGAACGCGTTGATTTTGCTTGCTGTTTTTGTGCTTTGCGCTAGCGTGCCACTGTCAACGTAGCAGCAGCACCACCAAATAATCGGTGTCATTTTCCCGGTAACTTCCATCAGCTCGTGCAGGAGATTCACACAGGGTGACAGCAGAGGTACACGTTTTGCCAGGAATGTCTCCGCGTATTTAATTTGTTATTTTCTGTACCGTCATGAAAACATGCATCAATGTATGCATGCAGAACTCCTTTTTCCATTGTACAGAGCGAAACCGTGCTGCTGGGTGAAGTGCAAACTGGGTAATAAAACACGCGAGGCACGGGCCTTGCTCGTGCGCCATCCACAGACGACTGTTACTGCATTCCCAATGTGGGCTACTGTTAGAATAATTTCCGCTTATTGGAGACACCACGTGGGCTGAGATGTTAAATGCCACTGTCGTTGTTGCTCGACGCCAACCTCAGACGTGCAAAGTAGGAGAAGAAGAAGATTTGACTGTTGAGAAAAGTAAGTGGGCTTGGGAAGGGCAATACGCTACGAGGGATTTCTATGGCTGAGGGACAGGGCCGGTGATGGAATATGAGCCAAAGGTGAAAGCGGCACTCTCCATACAAAGTGCGTCGGCAACGCCATCGCGATAACAATCCCAATACTGGGTACGTGGGTGCGTGTAGTTTTATAGCTCTAGCTCAAATCGGCCGTCTAACCATACCCCCCTTTATTGGAGGAGAATTCCGTTCTCTGCGACCCTATGATCCGTTACTCGTGTTATCCGTGGAGACTGCAAGGTCCGCGAAAGCTTCAATTATTATCAGCGCCCCTTCCCATTTTCCGCAATTATTCACAAATGTTCCCATCCTCCTTAGTGGAACTGCTTCCTATTATCCACACCATCTGTTTTAACGGATAAGAAAATGCATATTTTTAGCCACGATTATCAATGTGTTTTTTTTTCTGCAGATAGGTGAACTAAATTAGCGGATAACAAACCCGGACAATACAATTAGCGACGTGCTTCCCCTACGCCATCGCGGATGAGTGGGGTTCCACTGTTCTTGAAGCTACCCGGAATAACGCCCCGTATTTTAAATTCCGCGAAAGTAGGCAACGTCTCTTACTACTCACAAAGACGTTGGTCACTGCATCGCGCGGCGCTTTCAGATGCGCTTCTGCGGCCGTCTGGAACGCTCTTCCTTCTAATATTAGGAAACCACTAGAGCTACGCCACTTTTGAATCATCATCTAGTTTTAAAACGAATTTCTTTAGCACTGCTTTTTGTGTTTAGTTTGTTCTCCTTCCCACGCGCCTACGGTTAGCATGGTCGGCTACGTCCGGTGCAAAAGAGATGCAACGTACCAACGAAGGAGGATGGATGTGTCTGACCAGACTCACTGTCCCCAGCACTCGCGCCAACCATCTGGAAACGATGTCACAGAGAGGATGCTGCCATCTTCTTGGTTCTTTCGGTGAAGTCACGTAGAATGCGAATAAAATAATAAAATAAGACAATAAAATTCTCACGACGTTTCGCCCACACAGCTTAATAGACGCGGCCCTTGCATGACAGCGTTCATTCAAGCGCTGTCTTCCGGACAGACCTGTCTCTTCACCTGAAGAAGGCCACTTGTGTTGTGGCCGAAACGTCGTGAGAATTTTTATTGTCTTATTTTATTATTTTATTCCCATTCTACGTGACTTTACCGAAAGAACCAAGAAGATGAATCCTTGCAGTCACGAAAGCTTTAAATCGAAAGGATGCTGCCAGTGTCAAAATCTCCCCGTCTCCGCTCGCCGGGACACGGCTGGCAGCCGTGATGGGCGCGGGCCGGCGGCGATGAAGGGGGGCGTCCCTTCTGGCAAGGGTCGCTCCGTGAAAACAATCCCGACGTAGCTTGAGCTGGCCTTACATTAAACATTCCGGTGATTTCGTGCGAGAAATGTGCACACCTATGCAAACAAACCCAAAGAACATTATGCTGTTGCACAAAGTCCCGTTTTTAAAAAAAAATATATATGGAAAACAGAGTTTGTTTGTGCTGCGGAGAGACCCATTGATGGAAATAACATCAATGCGATTAAAAAAAACGCTTAGCATTGTTTTTCTTTCCTCCCTTAACATTTATAAATCTTGATATACCTTACATGTTGTGTTTCACTTCTGTAATAAAAGTGTCAAAATATATAACCTCCCATTACTTTCATTTTTAAAGTCATCGTGTTTCTGTTCTTGACACTGTATAAATGTAAACTGTATAAGACGTAGGGTTTACAATCTTCTTTGCGTGTCATTACGCCTTTGCTCTGTACGTGTCACTTGTGTGTGTCACGTGACACCCTGAACACCCTCGCAAATGAGATTTTCCATCTTGGGGGATTGGGTGGGATTTCCCCAGTAACGTATTTTCATCACAAAAGAAAATAAATGGTCTGGTAAAAGATTTCTTTCTTCCAGAACCTGAAATATGATCGGTCGTAAAGCTCCGGTTCAGTGATTAAGACGGCTTGGACGCTGTGATCGACAACCAGGATGCATTTATTTACTTACTTGATGACGGAATTTATTCCACAGCCTTTGCAGATGTGGAGTGCCCACTACCAGGACCAATCTCGAACGGAGCAGTGGAGGCAACCGACTTCAGAAATGGCAGCTCCATCTCCTTTAGGTAACAATGTCCTCTTGAAGATCGTCCTGCTTACAAGGAGTGCTGGTGCCGAGATGTTAACTCCCTCGCCTGGTACGCAGGAGGTCGTGAGTTCAATCCTGACCGCGACACCTGCTGTGTATATTTGGAGTTTGCGTGTCTCTCTCTCTCTCCATGGTCACGTGGATTTCTCTCCGGGTCCTCCTCCGGTTTCCCCCTCCACATTTATAATCAGCGCGCGTTTTGAGTATTTGGCCGCTTTACATTTGCACGTAATAAGCCACTTCATTGAGGTATTAGTAGTGATAGCCAGGTCGCTTCTTGCAAAAAGTGCTGCATAGCTCAGTGGGCCTTTCCTGATTAAAAAAACAAACCAATTAATCACTTTAAATATGAAGCAACCGCTTCCGTCATGCGAGCCCATCTCCTGCGGTGCCCCGGATGAATATATGTTTTTATTTGCTACAGAATGACCACGGGGGGCTACTGCCACGGTGTAACGGTTGAGGGCAGCCCTGGAGGTCGCCGGTTGGATTCGAACCGGCGACCTCCAGTGGGTCAAGCAGCTTCTTTCAAGGCAAGTGGCAGAACCAGACGTCTACGCGGTGCGTTTTTGGCGCAGTCATCTGGCGACCAGCAGGACCGAGGCCACCAACTCGCTGCAACTTTTGACACCCGGTTTTGATCACACGGCGGGCTCAAATCCAGACTCTATCCCAGGCATCTCAGTGGCGCTGGCTGAGTGTCCTGACCTCTGAGCCACTCGGCCACCACCGTTATTTCAGTGATTAGACGGGGAGCGTGCATCAGGGACTTCACCTCCCTTCCCGCCACGAGCGTACAGTTTGTACGCTTGCGGTAAAACGCCGATAACGACGGGTGACCCTCTAAGCAGCAATCTACAGTTATTTCAGAATGTAATGTTTCGATGTGTAAATGATAAGAAGGTGGGGGTTAGGGTAACAAATGAGTTGGGGTAGACGAAGGTGAAAATCAATTTAAAATATAACCACTCTATCCGACTTATTATCATCACGGTAATCAGAACGGTGCTTTGTGCAAGTAATTGCTTCGAAGTCTCAGCATTCTACTGAATAACCGAACGCTGTAATTGTGCCGAGTGGCCACCAAATGGCTCATGTCCTCTCATGCTTGCCGTCGGAACTAACACATCTCACACATTTGAGATCGCAGTAATGAAGTCTTGCGTACGGAGAGAAAAGCCTCGCTCAGCCGTGACGCTCTCCTCCTTCGGGGGAGAGTCGTATTTGCGACGTTGGGACACTCGCTCGCTGCGTATGGTATCAGGGCGAGGGGTCATTGGCGTGAAATCCACGCGATCGCGACTTGACAATGGTCGCTCGAAGCATCGCGTTAGGCGGATGGAGCGGTGGCGCTGCGGTTAGCGCACTGCGCTATGAACCCAGTGGCCTCTGGTCGACTGCAAGGCCACGTGGCCAGGTGTTGGCGACCTGCGGCTCTTGAAACACAGAAATCCCTCGCCAATCGTGGGGGTTAGGTTCCTAGGAAGGCCGTGGTAGGAAAATCCGCGGTTGTTAAAGTACAGGAGGCCTCTGGGAAAATACAGATAAGATTCGGCATAGCTCAACTAAGTTTCATGTTTCTTCACTAAACACGAATAAAATAGAGTACAATCTTAATTTGAAGCTCTCTCTCCCACTTAAGCAATTTTCTCTTGCTGTGGGTTTCCCACCTGATGATGATTGCTTGTGTTGCAATCGAAACGTCGTGATTTGTTTGATTTTATTTCAAACTACGTGACTTTACCGAAAGAACCAAAGGAAAGAGTACATTACACAATAACGCGATAAAACATAAATCAACATTCAATTAACTTTTTATTGAGGGTAGAAGTCCATGATTATGGCGACGATGACGACGATGAGAAGATGGGTGAAGGGGTGGCTAGAAGGAGGAAGGCGCTCAGCCCTCCCTCCCCCTCTTCCTCCCGCGTCATCAACGACAGATGAGTGGGCAGGTGAGGAGGCAGACGAGGAGGCACCACGAGCCCTGATTACGACATCACAGCACGCAGCAGCACTCTCAGCACGCACGGGCCGATCCCGCACGTCCCCTTTACTCTGCAAGCCCCTCACTTTTCTCGCTCCCTCTGCGACGGACAGACGACTTAGCGGACGCAGCGCCACGGGGTGCGCGGACGAGAACCGCTGCCCCCGCGAAATTTGTAAATGCGGACCCGTGCCTACCCGTGGATACTCAACATTCCCAGGCCACATTTGGTTCAATCGGGATCCGGATACTGAAGCGCGCGGTCGGCTAGGAATTGCTGCATCGAGTTATGGATATTTTAAAGCTGTTCATTCAATGCTGGATTTTTGTTGTGGCGTGATGGAGGTGAATATTCTTTGCAATTTTCAAGACTACATTTAAAAAAGACAACTTGTTTTTTTTTGTGCGATCGATTGTTGGTATGCTGTCTTTTTTTTATTCACGCAAATGTTTATTCCACGTTCGCGATTCATAAAAGGGCTGGCTGAGGCGTAACGGTGATTGCACCGAACTGGCGATCCAGAGGATCCAGAGGATCGCCAGTTGCAGTCAATCTCCCGGCGTGGCAGCTAAAATAAACAGCGCAAGTTCCCAAAATTGCCACCGCACCTCACCACACGCCGTTCCCGCCCAGCGGCGTTCGTGGCTTCACTCTGGCTATTGGCAGGTCTTTGTGCGGTGTTATGTAGATGTCGTTTATTGTTAAATTTCAATCAGTTCCTATGATCACTGTTACATTGCTTTCATAGCTTTATTTTGGTGATTGCGAAAACGTTTTGGTTTATCCATATTTGTTTGTTGTAGTACACAGAGTTAGACTGATAACTTTTATCTAAATTGTCTTATGGTTATTATTGTTTGACTTGCATCCCACTGGGATTTTTGCACACGGCGTTGATACGCGGTGCTTTTTCTGGAAGACTTTGCTGTTTCTTCCTGGATTTTTCTGTTGCGCGTCGTCACTTTAAGATGTTTCTTGTTCATGTTTTTGTTTGTTGCGGTTGCACCCGATTCAAGAGCCGAATGGCTCACAGGGCTATACCTAATACATGAACTGAACTGAAAGTGTGGGTAAAGTGTCTATGGCCAGCAGAGAAGAGTAGGCCAAAATACCCTCCAGTGGAGGGGGGGGGCCTTAGAGCCTCCTATAGTGGAAGCCCTTCCCCTGCAGCGGCGTGAGCGACAAGTAATTGCAGTCCTGCACCTTACCCATCGCTTTTTAAGTTGTGTATTTTCTTTTCCCTTCCCACGTGTAGGTGTCACGAGGGCTACACGCTCATCGGTGGCCCGACTGTGACGTGCCTCTCCCACGGCGAGTGGAGCCAGAAGCTTCCGTCATGCGAGCCCATCTCCTGCGGCGCCCCGGATGAAATCACCAACGGGGTCATCACGGAAAATGGGATAACGTATCTGTCCACGGCAACATACGTGTGCACGACGGGCTACAGGCAAGCGTGTGACGCGACCTCAAAGTGATTTCCCGCTGCGCCAAATGATCGTGGAGGCGGTGCTTATCTCCCGTTTTACAGCCGGGCGGCGGGGGCTACCCTGCTGCATGCACCCTGGCAGCGGCGAGGGTTCGTGGTTCTTCAGCACAGGTGTCGTCGTGAAACTCCGTTCCCGTAGGTGTCGATGAGGTGCCATGCCCTGGCTTTCCAGGAGAAGGCGGTACAGAAGAGTGCGGGCTAATAGCTTCTGCATGGGATAGAGTGTTGCCCCTTCTCACGGATCGCTTTTCTTGGTGTGCTCAGGTTTTCTCCCGCGTGTATAAACACTCATTATATATGTGGAGGAATGCAGAGCTTGGGCAATTGTTGGTACCAGCTAACCCGCTGGCTGCCTTCCAGCTTGTTTGTGGTTCTTCAGCGAATGTGAGATGCAATTTACATGAACGACGCTGTGTTATTATTTACAGCGCTAATGCCAGTGATGGAAATTCACCTTTCCTACGGTGGGGGTTGAATCTCTCCATAAGACAACCAGTGTTGACATTTTTTCTTACTTATTTGATCAATCCCGGAGGTACGACGGGCTGAATTAACCCACAGGATTTGAACTCCTAACCTACTGGCTGCGAGCTGCTTCACTCACTTGACCTATGACCTAGGGTTGCCACCGTTGAGGTATACAAACGAGGACATATCCCTAGGAAGGAGAAGAAGACTATCTCACGATACCAGAAGAGGAGAGAACGACACGTAAATGGAACATGTAGGCTTTCACGACCATTATCATGATTATTAATTAGTTCCTTTTGGGTTAGAACGTGTCGCGTATAATGTAAAAACACTTTTTTTTCTATAAATGTTGCTCTGGGTGTAATCTCCAGCGAAGCATCGTGAAAACTTTGCCCAGATAAGGTTTACGGATAATGCAGACTTTTTTTTTCGGAGCGTCTTGAATTGTAATGTTTGGAAAATCGATTGTTGCTCCAATTTCTCATCGATCCCGTGATGCCAGAGTCCACCTCGTCAGAGAGAGCCGTTGACACCTGATGATTCTGGATGTGATATCCAACAAAGCGGCGTACACAACTGTCAAAGTGTTGATCGCTTTTTGACTTTCTGGTTTCTAAAAGGCCTATTTGCCCACGTTGACAACTTTATTTTGATTGCCTCTGTCGGGTGGTGGAAGGTTATAGTTACACAAATGTACATGATACTAGCCCACAAGAAATGAGTTAAGATTTCTGGAACTTTCTCAAAGACCACTCCCCTATCTCCGGGTTGTTTGAGATAGTCTCACAGACTGCCCTGACCTCTGACCTCTAACCTGGTTACACGCTCAGCACGATCAAACTCTACTAATGCCCCTCTCCGCCATGTGCAGCGCATGGGAGCCGCAAACCACTACAGATGCATCGTCTTGAGTGGTGTTGGTGTCATTATCATTATTACGCAATTGACAAAACCCGGAATTTTTTATGTCTTTGGAAGATTTACAGATTTCCCAGGACAGCCACACTCATTTAAAAAAAAGACGATGATATTGAGAAAACCAGGACACATGGCAACCCTACCTGTGACCAAATCACCCGGAATTCAACCGATCTCATCAGATCCTGGCAGCTAAGCAGGTTTGAGCTTGGATAGAGCCTGGATTGTTGACCACCATGCGTAGCAGGTTGTTGTAGGCTGCGAGGCTACGTGGTGGGAAGCAAAGTAGAACAAAAATAAGTCGTTGTTCCCTCCGATGCTCCCACGTATATATGCTCCTCGCCTTCACCAACCCGGCGCCGACCAGCGAGGTGAAGTATGGTCAAATAACCCGCACAACACGCAACCTTCAGGGTAGGCCCTCATCCGGCAGCGCACCGACCGGAAGGGCGCCGCGAGCCCCTAACCGAGGGCAACGTCTCCGTGCCGTGTTTGTCGCCCGAGGAAGGGCCGTTGCCCGACAAACGTGAGCCGACCGTGGGGGGCGGGGGTGGTGTGGGGCCATCCGCGTGTGCAGACTGCGCGGGCCCCACGTGCGGACGTGTCAGGCGTCGGGCCAGTGGAGTGGCGAGTCCCCCGAGTGCGAGGTGATCTCGTGCGGGGAGCCGCCCCGACTCAGCCACGCCATCGTCAAGGGGGAGAGCTTCACGTTCGGCAACGACGCGACCTACGTCTGCAGCGACGGGTGAGCGGCTGCTTGACACGTTAGGGGTCGGCTTTCGCGGGCGATATTATTCGTGATGAAGGATTTTTTTTGTTTTGGGTTGGATCACGTAAAACAGGAATGTGTCATTAATCCTGCCACCACCACCGCCACCCGACACAGCCTATTAGTAAGGTTTGTCACACAAACGCAACGTGCCAATTAGGTGCTACTTCAGCGCACCGGTCTGTTAGAGAGTAAACCCACAACACATTTCTGGCTAATCGCCTGATGAAGCTGGTTGTGGTAATCACCAGCGAAACCCCACGGTACTCGAATTGTAAATGTTGCGGCCGCGGAAGGAATGAGACATCGGAGCCTCTCAAATTGGGACCGCAGTTTAAAGCCTCGACGCGTCGCGCAGCGCCGTTGACGTCGCTGCGCTCAAACCACGTGAACATTCGTTTGCAGATACAACCTCGTGGGAACTGCCAAGATGGCGTGCCTGGGCTCTGGCATGTGGACGCTCAGCAATGCGCGCTGCACCCCGCTGTCGTGCGGCGCGCCACCCCGCATCGAGAAAGCCGTAGTCAAGGGGGACAGCTACCTGTTTGCGAGCACTCTGCTTTACGTGTGCGCCGATGGCTACAAATTGGAGGGGCACAAGGAGATCGTCTGCAACGTGCACGGGAAGTGGGCTCCGACCGTCGGAGAGGACTTTCCGCAGTGCGTCTCTCAGTACTGCGGCAGGCCACCCGCGGTCCTGTTCAGCACCATGGACAGCCCGGACGCGGACAACTTCACCGTGGGATTTACGGTCAGCTACAAGTGCCAGGACGGTTACCAGCTGAACGGGGACGGTAAGGTCACCTGCCAAAGCGGGGGTCGTTGGCTCTCTCCGATACATTCAATCCGATGCGTTCCCGTGGACTGCGGAGAGCCGGCCACGATTGACAGAGGCTACGTCAGCGGCAACAACTACAGCTTCGGGGCGGTGATTGCTTACAGCTGTGAGCGGGGCTATTACA
Organism: Petromyzon marinus; assembly: GCF_048934315.1. NCBI lineage: Eukaryota > Metazoa > Chordata > Hyperoartia > Petromyzontiformes > Petromyzontidae > Petromyzon > Petromyzon marinus. The sequence goes on along the minus strand of NC_133710.1, from coordinate 1,119,985 downwards.
TCAAGGGGGAGAAAAAGCGGACGTGCCAGTCGACCGGAGAGTGGAGCGGCAAGCTACCCAGCTGCCAGCCCGTGTCCTGCGGAGAGATCCCTCAGATTGACAATGGGCGAGCGGAGGCGAGTCTTTCCTCTTGCACGTCGCGAGAAGTCTGCGGCCGTCGGTTGATGCTCCGTGTGTTCGCAGGAGGAGGTCAACGTCTGTTGGCCTATGGCAGCGTGCTTCAGCTTTGTTTTCCAGGCGGCCGTGTAACAAAGCGAGTGTCTGCTGGTGGGGCCACGTGACGTCATACGTGACGACAACACAGTGTCAGGGCGTGCAGACGTTATGACGTCACACGGCATTAACATTGGTAACAATTGACCGCTAATTTGTATTTGTTTGTCTGTGGGCATTCAACCCCTTTCGCTTGTTAACTTTCCTCCCTCGTCCCCTCAGGCCCCCAACGGGACGGTGTTCGAGAGCGTGGTGCGCTACCTCTGCGACAAGGGCTACCGCCTGCATGGCAGCAGCACGCGGAGCTGCCAGGCCAACCGCCAGTGGTCCGCCGAGTCGCCCCCCTCGTGCGTCGAAATGCAGTGCAAGTCGCCGCCCGTGCTGGAGAACGGCGTCGTCAGCTCGAGCAAGATCGCTGACGCCAAGGTCAAGCGGCATGCCACCCACAGGGGTCGCGCCGCCAAAGACGACGCCGCCGCCGCCGCTGCGGCCAAGGGTCACGTGATGAGTCCGGGTTTCCGGTTGGAATTCAAGTGCAAGGAGGGCTACCAGCTCTCTGGGGACTCTGTGTGGACCTGCGGCGCCGACGGACTGTGGAACACCGGCGTGGTGCCCGCGTGCAGTCCGGTGCGCTGCCCGGCGCCTCCTCCGCAGAGAAACTTGATTTCAACCGGAAACTCGTTCAGCTTCAACAGCCTCCTGTTCATGAGCTGCGTCGAAGGGTACAAGCTGGTCGGGTCCGCAATCCTGCAGTGCACGGCCTCGAGAACGTGGAGCAACGCTTTCCCCAAATGCATTCCCATCAACTGCACCGCCCCGCCGGAGCTCCCGTTCGGGTCGGTGTCCGGCCTCGACTACTCGCTGGGGAAGAGCATCAACTTTTCCTGCTTGCAGGGATTTCACTTGAAAGGGAAATCCTCGCTCGATTGCCTCCCGAGCGGACGATGGAGCTCCGACGTTCCCGAGTGCGTGTCGGTGGAGTGCCCCCACCCGGAGACGATCGCCAACGGAATCGTGGACAACCAGGGGCTGACGTACCTCAGCCGAGCCTTCTACACGTGCAAGCCGGGCTACAGGTTGTCCGGCGCACCCACCATGCAGTGCGGGGAAGAGGGCCGCTGGATAGGCACGGTGCCAACGTGCGAACCCGTCACGTGCCTCCCTCCGAAGGCCATCCCCAACGGCAGACTGACCGCGACGGGCACGAGCGTGGGCGACAGGGTGACGTTCGCCTGCGAACGCGGCTACAGGCTGGAGGGGGAGAGCAGCGTCGGCTGCGTCCACACGGGCCGGTGGAGCGCGCCATTCCCCTCCTGCGTCCACATCACGTGCGGCCCCCCGCAGCCCCTGGAGAACGGATTCGTGGAAGGGAACGAATACACGTTCGGTAGCCTCATCATTTACAGTTGCTTTCCCGGCTTCCAGCTGCTGGGCAACGGGCTCCAAACGTGCGAGGAGGCCGGCTGGGGTGACAGGGCCCCCGCGTGCGTCCAGATGGATTGCGGTCCGCCGCCGCACATCGACTTCGGGGAATACGTGAAGATTCACGCGGATGAGAAACAGATCCACGGCGGCGATGTTGGGGACGCGGTGGCCCCTAGAGACGAGGAACACGCAGGGGCGCTGATTTCCCTTTATTTCGATTTGCCCCCGGCAAACGAGAAGGGGGGAAAGCCGACACCGACCGCACCCCCTGCGGAGCACAAGACCGGCAAGAACCACGGCTACCAAAGCGATGGCATGGCCTCGTTTGAACGCCGCGATCCACGGTCACCCTTAAACCGCGGAGACAAAAGGGAAATACGGATGCTTTTGGATTTCCTGAAGTCCATCGCGGCGAAAAAAAGACAACGGCGATCCCACCTCGGCCCGATGTCAGAATATCTGTACGGAACGCTTATTCGGTACCACTGTTTGACCGGGTTCGATATGGAGGGGCCGTCCGTGCTGATATGCCAAGAAGACGGCACGTGGAATGGCACCGCTCCCAAGTGCCACGCGATCCAATGCGAGGCGCCGCGGCCGCCGGAAAACGGCGCCGTGGAATTCCACAGCCGCGGGTTCGAGAGCGTGGCGAGCTACCGTTGCGACGTGGGATACACGATGGTGGGGCGGCCCTCGAGGTCGTGCACGACGAGCCGCACGTGGGACGCCGCGCCGCCCGTCTGCGTGCCTGTCACCTGCGGGGCCCCGGAAGTCATCGCTCACGGCGGTGCCGTGCCTGGCGACGTCGCCACGCACGGCGGCGCGGTCCGGTACGGCGGCACAATCCGGTACGCGTGCGCTCCCGGCTACTCGCTCGTCGGCCGACAGGAGCTCGCCTGCCAAGCCAACGGGACATGGTCGGCCGAGAAGCCGAAGTGTTTGCCGCAGGAATGCAGGCCTCCCGCGGCGCCGTCGAACGGCCGGATCGTCGGCAGGGATCACACGTTCCAGAGCGAGGTCCGCTACGTGTGCAACGCGGGGTACACGTTGATTGGGAAGACCGTGCGCACGTGTCTGTTCGACGGCAGGTGGAGTAACAAACCTCCCGTGTGCAAACCCGTGTCATGCGAAGCGCCCCGACCGATTGCAAACGGGAGAATCGAAGGCTCCGAATATACGTTCGGGAAAGCCGTGCACTACCGCTGCCTGGATGGTTTTTCCCTGCGAGGCGTCTCGAGCAGGCTGTGCGAGTCGAGCGGCTCGTGGAGCAACAGCAGCCCGTCGTGCGAGGGGGTGACGTGCGGGCCGCCGCCGGACGTCGCCCAGGGCTACCTCGTCGGCTCCAACTTCGACTACGGCGACGCCGTCGAGTACGTCTGCTTCTCGGGCTACGAGCTGCGGGGCGACCGACGCCGGCGGTGCCTCTCCAACGGCTCGTGGAGCGCCGACAGCCCGCGGTGCGAGCCCCTCCTCTGCGGCCCACCGCCCGAGCCGGAGAACGGCGAGGCGGAGGCCTCCGACCGCACGTACGGCAGCGTCGTCGCGTTCCGCTGCCGCGGCGGCTTCGAGATGACGGGGCCGGGGCGCGCCGTGTGCGAGGCGGACGGCAGCTGGAGCTCCGAGGCGCCGACCACGTGCCGCCGGAGGTCCTGCGGGAGCCCGCCGGAGCTCGCGCGAGCCGCGCTCCGAGGAGGCGGCGGCGGCGGGCAGCGCCGCACCGGGGAGAGCGTCGCGTACGAGTGCCGGCCGGGCTTTGCGCTCGTCGGAGACGCGACGCTGGCGTGCAACGACGCGGGCCGCTGGGGCGAGTTGCGCGCTCGCTGCGTCCCCCTGACCTGCGGCCCGCCGCCCTCGTCGCCCAGAGCTGAGATCGTCGCGGCCTCTGACGAGTACGACGGGAAGGCGTACTACAGGTGAGGGCGCGCGCTTGCCTGCCTCCGGTACCTCGGTTCCCAGGCCCCCATCTGCGTCAGCCTGCGCTGACCGGCATGGTGAAGTATGGTCAAATAAAGAAATGCCAGAGATAACGTGGCATGGGGTATCCTTAATCCCGCAGTGGATTGATAAAGCATTGTAAGTTATAATTGCGCTGCATTGTCAACCCCATGACCTGAGTTCAATTCCCGTCCATGGCTAACCCTCAGCGGCGAGTGACATCTGAACCGAGGCCTTTCTCAACCACCAACCAGTAGTCCGATGGTTTGGGCGATGGCCCTCATCTTAAGGAGGGCCATTGCTCAAGATTGTAGCTTGTTATACAGTAAATGTTTACTATTATAAGGCAGTGTTAATAATTTAGGTGGTTAATTAATTTATATTATCCAGTATCCCCGAAATGTAAGTCGTAATTTCAATTCATAAACGCATTTTATTTTTTGTTGCATAATTGTGTTCTCGAATTGTATCACTTGGGTTTAACACGTAGGAGGCTTTCGCGAACAATATCATCCATAATACAGGGTTTTTTTTAGATCGCGTAAATATATAAATGTGTCGTTAAACCCGCCACCACCCGACACAGCCAACTAGTAAGGTTTCATACGTAAACAGAACGTGCCAATTCGTCACTAGTACAGCACACCGGTGTGTTGGAGAGCCAAGCCACAACATTTACAATCTGAGTACGACGTTTCTCCAGTAATTACAACTAGCTTCCCTTGCCTTGTTACATGGAACATCGTCACATAGCCGACCATCAGGTATCCTCGACGACCAATTACCCGCCCCGTCCCAGTTGCAATTTTTCTGCACGGTGTAACATTTACTCTCTGTGGACGTTCACGTCTCACACGCAGTCATGCGTTCACAATCTCATTGATTGATTGATTCAGCCCAAGGCCGCTTTACGGGAACGACTCCGCGGTTACCAGGTAATGCCCGCTGTGCTGTACAGCTCTTGTTCATAAGCGACCTGGCTATCACAAAATGATAGCTCAATGAAGTGGCTGATCGTGTGGAAATTTACAGCAGCCAAATACTCTAAACGCGTGTTCCTAAATGTGGAGGGAGAAACCGTCTGCGCTTTATTTTGGTCCAGTAACATACTTTTTGCTCGGCGTAACTGCACATTGTCTGAAGACGTTCACATATCCGACATTTTCACTCGTCCGCCTACCCCCTCAATATCTCAGCGAGTCGCATCAGCGACGCTGTGCCACGACACGCTCTTAGACATCGAGTTACGGAATGGATTTGCCCTAAAACGTGACGGCCACCTCCGATTACCGCGGTTGGCCACGTACGGCGCGAAAGAAGTTCAGCATGCAGTCTGTTCTCCGAGAACGTCGTGTGTTTTTTGGAACGCGAATTGGATATAACGCGGTGAATGTATTAGGGAACGCATTTTTTATAACGCGGATGCGAATTGGATACAACACGATCGAGTGAACGGAACTACGTCGCGCGAGTTGGAATAAGCGGTTGTATGACTGCCTCGGCGTAACATGGTCGCACGGGACGGGATGCTGCTGGATGCTTCTAGATGCTTCTAGATGCTACCCACACGCCTCAGTCTTCGTTCGGACTGCGCACGCGTCTCACGCGTTATCGCGGACTGTGCCGTCCCCTTTATTACTTTGATAACGCGGCGCTCTTCGGCAACGTTAGCTACCGCCGCGGTATAAGAGAACGGACCGCACGTAGCGCACGCTCACCCGCAACTTGGTGACGAACGCCGTGTCAGATGTGCCAAAGGCTTTCGTCTGGCGGAGGACGTGGACTGGCGGACGTGCCTGAGCAACGGCTCGTGGAGCGCCAACCCCATCACCTGCGCCCCGCGCTCGTGCGGACCGCCCCCCCGACCCCCCCACGCGCTCGTCCGAGGCGAAGCGTTCACCGTGAACAGCTCGGTGCGCGTCGGCTGCCGCGAGGGCTACCGCCTCGCCGCCGGAGACGGGGTCTCCACGTGCCGGGTGAGACGTCGCAGGGCCGGGTTTGCAAGGCGTGCCGGCGGCGATTTACGCCGACACGCCACGGGATTGCGCTCCGACGCGCACTGTGCCAGCCGCCCGCTTTGTGTGCTCAGCAGTAGAAAGAGCTGCACCACATAATTAGACCTCCTTTGCCAGTACCAAAATGTAATAATAGGGTTTTCCCCCCCTTTTTTTTCTTTTTCAGGCAACAAAACTGAACACTTTTTACGAGGATTCATGTCTGCGTTATATTATCATAGTATGTTTTTTGTTTGCATTTTGACTGCAGGTATTGTGGTTAATGCAGACATGAATCCTCGTGAAAAGGTTTCAGTTTTGTTGCCAGAAAAGAAAAGGGGAAAAACCCTATTATAGCTGCACCACAGTTAGTCGGTCAGCAGGTCACGTGTTTGTGGGGTAATGTGTGCGTACACTCAGGGGCTGTCTCTCTTGAGCTCCCTCTAACGGAGACCCTTCCGCCAGCAGGGGCGAGAGCGAGCAACTGCAGGGCTGCGCCTTTAGTGAGTTGGCAGATATGAACGTTGTCTCTGTTGGTCTGGATTCTGTGCCCAAGTTTAGGGAAATATTTTGATCAATTTCACATTTTTTTCAATAGAATAAGTCCCCCAATAGCAACAGAATCAGATGTTTCAGTTTAGTTCGTACATGATCATCTTTCAGGGCGGAAGGCCGTACAAAGTTCATACACAAGCGCTCAAATGCAGTATCCAAACTCAAAATAATGTAGGGCAGTGCTGATTTAAATTTGACAAACCCTCAACCAAGTGGGACAAATTCCTCATTCAGACTCGGGCTTTATTATTTCAGCTGGGGAGGCCCCATTGAGCGAAGCGGCTTTGTTACACGGACGACCACAGCCCAATATCATCGGCAGGGACGGCAGCTACAGGACATTGCAGTCACATAGAGTTACATAGAGAGCCATAGAGTTACACAGAAACGCATAGAGTTACATAGAGAGCCATAGAGTTACACAGAAACGCATAGAGTTACATAGAGAGCCATAGAGTTACACAGAAACGCATAGAGTTACATAGAGATGCACAGAGTTACATAGAGACTCAGAGACCACAGCCCAAGGCCATTGGCAGTGTCAGCAGTTCAGAATAATATTTATTTATCCTGGAGGAATCCGATGAGCTATAAAGCTCTTTTTCAGAGATGTCCAGTAGATGTAGGTAAGAACGTTACAACAACAACCAATACAATAACACGATAGTAGTGCAAAGTACAAAAACATAAAAAATCACCCAAACACAAACAGATACAACACGAAACCATCCCCATCCAAATTAACCAGAGCAAAAGTAACAACAAACGTGTGACGCGAAACCCACGCTAGAACTTACAAGCAAACAGGACAGACAACAAATATAGTGTTTAGCGACAAATAAAACGGCCATCAAAAATCCTGTCACAGACGTTCGTGCAAATAAACCGTCCGTACATCCTCAGACATCACGGAGTGCTGAACTAGTAACGAATTTGCACGTTTTTTATACGTGACTAGCTTTACTAGCTTTACTACCCGGCTTCGCCCGGCCGCCTTTGTCTCCCCAGTGGCGATGTATACACACCACACCAGTTAATTGTTTGAGGCTGAGTCGACCTAGGGGAGGCCCAGGACCGGTTCAAATAATCTTCACCGGTGGTGGCTGTGAGCGGGAATCGAACTCGGGTTGCCGGGTTCATACCGCGGCGCGCTAACTGCTACACTACCGCTCCCCACACACACAGACACACACACAGACAGGGCGCTAACCACTACACTACAATGCGTTACGCTTCCACATGCGCGGGTCACGTGACAGATTTGACGTCACAGCTCACTTGCCGTGCAAAAAATAAATGCATTATTGAGCTCCCCCCCCAAAACTAAAGTGTATTTTGATAATTTGTGCATGGTGTACAGTTTGGAAAGTATCCACATGGCAAATTTCCAGTTTGTTGCATGTCGGGAAGTACGCTAAACATTTTGAACAGACACATTCACAAATTTGCCTTTTATATATATGGAGACAAACCTTACTGATTGGCTGTGTCGGGTGGTGGCGGGTTTAACGACACATTTATATTTACGTGATCTAACAACAACAAAAAAACTATCTTATGGATAATAGTGGAATATTAAGAGATTTATTTTAGTTAATTTGTTACACTCGATGACATTCTAAACTGAGTCTGCCACGCACGAGGAGGCCGTGGGACCAGCCACGAGTTCTCGATGGAGGAACGGTCACCAGGCACTTGGGAGGGCCGTCTCGGCTTTCTTGAAAAATCCGTCACGGGTGGTGGAATCTCCACTTAAAATACTGAGCTAATTTTTGATGAAAGAACTTCGTAGGTGAAGATCCAACAGCGGGCGCCCATCTACCCGCAGAAGAAGATGTACTGGGGTAATATGTTGATGCTTCTGAGAATAAGATAAGTCTTCGGGGTGCATTGGTGTGAGTGATGAGTAATTACAGAAGAACAGAGGATGCCATCACCTCCATTGCCATCACTTAAACCATTATCTCCCTGTCACTTATTTCACGTGATAATAATTTTTCGTAAGTAATTTTTTTTTACCGTCATAAAAAACACAAAACGTTTATAAGGAAGCCGGGCGGGCGTATTGCACCCTCCAACAATGAGGGAACGAACAAAGGCTCGCTGCGTTACCACGGTGGGGGTAAGAATTGGTGGGGGGGGGGGGGTAACGATTGGTGGGGGGGTAACGATCGGTGGGTAGGGTAACGATTGGGAGCAGTGAATATAAGAGGGGGGGGGGGGGAGAGAAGATGGAAGAAAGGGGAGGGGGGGAATAATGTAACCAAACAGAACCCAAAAATACATGATAATATTCAGTGTCAATTTCAATCTGTAAAGCACCGCATTCGATGCTCGCTCGCTCGCGAAGAGAGAGAGACCCGAGGAGGAGCCACAGACAGCAGTAGCCAGGCGGCCAGCCGGCGACAAATCTCCCCCTAAGCTCTGCGGTTCTCTATACGCTAAGGTGTTATCAACCAGTTGATGAGTGATTTTACATGTGGGAGGAAACCTAAAGCGCCCGGAGAAAATCAACGCGTGCGAGGAAGCAACGCTCTATCCCATACACCTTCGATTAGCACGGTCGGCTACGTACGGTGCGAAAGACGTTCAACATGCACGGACGCGGAAGAGAGGGATGGAGATTAGTCCACGCTTTCTGTACTGCCTTCTCCTGGCGAGACAGAGTACTACACCTCCCTCCCTGACGCCCACGGGAAGGGAGTTTTGCAACGTTCATGCGGTGATCCATCAACCCTCGCTCCTGCCTCCACAGTGTATGCACCTATGTTGAACTTCTTCTGCACAGTACGTAGCTAACCGCGATAATCAGTGCTGGGTTTACAGGCGTGCACCGGCATCGCCCATCGTCGATACGATCACATCGGAGTGCCTTCAAGAGCCAGCCAAGATTGTCCTCTGTCATTGGCCTACAAAATGTAAAGAGTTAAACATCCAGTGTCAACACATTGGCACATTGGACTCATGGCGTGGTGATTATAATGTTGCAATGCATTGTCTGTGTGGCGTTAGATGTAAAAAAAAAGTCTGACATGACGATTTAATAACAGTTTATGACTTGAGAATAGAGCCTTACTGTGCACTGCTTGAAACTCAATTCTGTTACTTCAAAGTATTTATATCTGCAGCCAAAATATATATCATTGGTAATTTACAACACTGTTGGTGATTGAGAGTTTATCACGCAAAAAAAAAACACACGCAAATGGAACACACTTCAACCTAGCCCCTCATGTTCTAGTTTGCTGTAGTGCATCCATTTTAAGGACTATATGGTAATGTATTGCTGGTAGGAACCTCCTGGTTATTACACCAGCCCACAGGGGATTATTGTGTCCGTCCGTCCGTCGTGCATCCAAAAATGGGAGAGGTGGGGCTGGGTGGAGAGGGTGGGGAGGGAGGGCTTGGTGGGGAGGGAGGGGCTGGGTGGGGAGGGGGTGGTCACCCCGTGGTGCCCTTATAAAACTCAACGTTGGTTGTGTATTAAGTACTGTATGGTAGTGTAATAAGTACTGTGTGGTAGTGTATTAAGTACTGTATGGTAGTGTATTAACTACTGTATGGTAGTGTATTAAGTACTGTATGGTAGTGTAATAAGTACTGTGTGGTAGTGTATTAAGTACTGTATGGTAGTGTATTAACTACTGTATGGTAGTGTATTAAGTACTGTATTATAGTGTATTAAGTACTGTATGGTAGTGTATTAAGTACCGTATGGTAGTGTATTAAGTACTGTATTGTAGTGTATTAAGTACTGTATGGTAGTGTATTAAGTACTCTATGGTAGTGTATTAAGTACTGTATTGTATTAAGTACTGTATGGTAGTGTATTAAGTACTGTATTGTAGTGTATTAAGTACTGTATTGTAGTGTATTAAGTACTGTATTGTAGTGTATTAAGTACTGTATGGTAGTGTATTAAGTACTCTATGGTAGTGTATTAAGTACTGTATTGTAGTGTATTAAGTACTGTATGGTAGTGTATTAAGTACTGTATTGTAGTGTATTAAGTACTGTATGGTAGTGTATTAAGTACTGTATTGTAGTGTATTAAGTACTGTATGGTAGTGTATTAAGTACTGTATGGTAGTGTATTAAGTACTGTATTGTAGTGTATTAAGTACTGTATTGTAGTGTATTAAGTACTGTATTGTGGTGTATTAAGTACTGTATGGTAGTGTATTAAGTACCGTATGGTAGTGTATTAAGTACTGTATTGTAGTGCATTAAGTACCGTATGGTAGTGTATTAAGTACTGTATTGTAGTGTATTAAGTACTGTATGGTAGTGTATTAAGTACTGTATGGTAGTGTATTAAGTACTGTATTGTAGTGTATTAAGTACTGTATTGTAGTGTATTAAGTACTGTATGGTAGTGTATTAAGTACCGTATGGTAGTGTATTAAGTACTGTATTGTAGTGTATTAAGTACTGTATTGTAGTGTATTAAGTACTGTATTGTAGTGTATTAAGTACTGTATTGTAGTGTATTAAGTACTGTATTGTAGTGTATTAAATTGTAGTGTATTAAGTACTGTATTGTAGTGTATTAAGGCAGCTCCACTTGGAGTCGTACTTTGCCTACCCTTCCACGCCGGCTAGACGTCTCGGAAGAGATGGGGTTACCCACACTTTACCCCACCACACGATGATTTGCCGATTGTCTGACTGCGGTGCTTCCCCATTTGTACTGCTGCCTGGGCAGAGGTATTGTGGAGAGGGGGGGGGGTTATGTCACTTTAATTCGCGTGCTTTCAGATGCGCTTACCCGCGGCCGTCTGGAACGCTCTTCCTTCCCATGTTAGGAAGCCACTGGAGCTACGCACATTTAAATCTAGATCGAAAACTCTTTTTTTCAAGAACTGATTTTTGTGTTTCGTTTCTTGTCCTTTCCCATCACCTCCGATGATCACGGTGGGCTACGCACGGTGCGAAAGAAGTTCAACATACACACACACACAACTTACACCGTTGTTTCATATCCCGCGCCTGGAGACGGAATGGCGAGTGCCACGTGCTAACCATTACACACCGCTGGGGCAAAACAACACCACCCCCACCCCCCCCCACCTCTAGGGCGTGTGTTGACGAGCGTTTAATTTCTTGACGTCTGTTGCTTTTGTCGCAGGATGATGGAGTTTGGTCTCCGCCTCTGTCAGGAATTTCCTGCGAACCTGCGAGCTGCGGCAGACCAAACGTCCCCGCTCACGGCTCGGTGGACGGGCCCGGGCTGACGTTTGGCAGTGTGGTTACCTTCTCGTGCCGCCAAGGATACGCGTTAGAGGTGAAAGCGAAACGAGAATTGTGATAAGGGGCCGGCCATATATGACGTCACGCACCTAGAGGGGGGGGAGGGGGAGGGTCAGACATTTGTGACGATGTGTGACGCGAGGTGAGGGAGTGGGAGACATGTGACGTCACATCAAAATACGCAACTTTAAATAAATATAGAATTGTTATAACAACACTCCTACAACATCAGAGTGCAGCGCCACATTAAATACGCACTACGATGACAATCGTTTAAAGCGATTTGAAGCACGTTTTATTTTCAAAATGGCAACTTGGTTTTGGGGAGGGGGGGGGGCAGAGCTTTGTGACGTCATATTTGAGGGGGGGTCTGACTTTTTGTGACGCCGTGTGACGAGGGGGGCGGGGTCAAAAATCGTCCAAAATCGCGTGACGTCATTTATGGACGGCCCCTAATCAGTAGTCGCCGCCGTGTGGCTCCTTAATTCTCACGACATTCGTCGTTAAATTCACCAAAACCGCTGTGGCAGTGTTGCGACGCATGTTCAGAAGCAGCTGACGCCATCGCTTCAACTGCCACTGAGCTTATACGGCTCTGTGGGCCTTACCTGGTAAAATAAAAATCTATTTAAGAAAAAAAAATGATCAACACAACAGGAGAAATTATGCTACGATGCTACTGCACCGCTAAGCGCAAACACAATCAACGACAACAACAAAAACTCCACGCATTCGTCAATAACTGTGACCTTCGATAAGAATTCTAGATTTGAAGCTTTCGTGACTGCAAGGATCCATACTCTTTGGTTCTATTCGGTAAAGTCACGTAGGTAAAAAATAAAGCAACAAAAATCACGACGTTTCGGCCACAACACAACTGACCTTCTTAAGGTGAAAGGGATAAACCTGTTGGGACGACAGAGCTTCAGTAAACGCTGTTAAGATTCGTAGCGCCCTTTTAAGCTGGTTGAGCGAAAGTCAGGCACCCAAGCAGTAGAATTTAGCATTGAAAAAGGTCGATAATATATTTTTTTGTTTTTAAATAGGTGACATTTCAGGGCAATGTCCGTTCTTCCTAGCACACCGAAAGAGATGGCAAGGAGGTGGCGTGGATGGCCAGGCTTGAGACTCCACTCTATACCACGGGAGCCTGAGGAGATTTACATTAAAAAAAATGTCTCCCGATGAACAGTTTTTAATTTTCCTTTGCATATTAACGCGACATTTTGCCGTCTGAGTTGCAGCAGTTGAAGCGATGGTGCGTGTTCCTTAAGCCCCTCTCTCAATCTCCTTTCACACGGCAGTATGCCACAGTTGATCGGTGAATTGCGTGCGGTGGGCTAAAGTGTGGGTACTCACACCTCTTCCAAGATATCTGCCCAGCGTGGAAGGAGTTGGTCAAAGTGCGCTGTGGGGAGCTGTCCCTAGTGGAGACGCTTCCGCCTGCAGAGTCGTCAGCAAGCAATTGCAGGGCTGTGCCTCTACCGTTACGCTGCATTGGGTTAGTGGGAGTTGGCGCTTTGGTTAAGGAGATTGATCAAAATTCAGGAACACGTGGGTTCACACCCAGTCTGGGGTCGACTTCAGGTTTTTGACGATGAGTACCACTGTATGGGAAGTCCACCGTAGTTCGGATGGGAAGATTGACCCCCGGCATAGAAATGTGGAATTTCCATCACCGGATCAGGGCCTCCGTTGGAGATGTCACCCCACTGCCCAATCAAGCAGGGAGACGCGGTCTCTGGGTCTCTGTCTGAACCTCTGTCTCTACTTAAGTTGCTGGGTCTCTGTGGACCAATCAGTTTCAAGACAATTCATCATATCTTGATTTCAAGCTTTCGTGACTGCAGGAATCCATTCTCTTTGGTTCTTTCGGTCCCACTGCTGGTTCAGCAGTTGAACTGCTGGATTATTTTTCCGCCTGAGGACGACCGCTTGTGTTGCGATCGAAACGTCGTGATTTATTTTATTTTTCTACCTACTTGGTGACTTTACCGAAAGAACAAAAGAGAATACATCATATATCACCGAAGCATGTTTTTGTTTGCATGTTCACCACAAGTATGTGTGGTTAATGCACTCCATCATTCCTCGTAAAAGGTTTCTGTTTGGTGCTTTAACATCTCAATACCTCCTGTTTTATCGCCAGACAGGGTTTTAACATCCATTCTTGTACGAATCCGACTTGCGGCAGGGCCCATCTCAGCTATCCTGCCTGAGCAACGGCTCCTGGAGCGCGGCGAGCCCCGCGTGCGTGGCCGCGTCCTGTCCACCGCCCTCCGCGCCTCCCCACGGCTTCGTCGCGGTGGTCTCCTATTCTCTGGGAGGCGTCGTCCGCTACGAGTGCGACGCCGGCTACGTCCTGCACGGCGCCCGCAATCGAAGTTGCTTGCCCAGCAGGGAGTGGAGTGGCTCACCGCCCGCCTGCGTTGGTGAGTCGCCGTTGGCTCGTCGCGGGACAGGCGGGCGCTTGTTTTGCGCTCGTTGTTTTATTTCTCGAGGATGTTGTTCTCACTTTCGTCTCCTGAGGTTGGTTTGCGTTGCGTGTTAGGCGCGTCGGACCGCGTTAATTGGTCGTGGCGAGCGGTCGTGCGGCCGTGAGCGCTGCGCTACGGAGCCGGCGACCCGAGTTGGATTCCCGCTCACGGCCACCAACACCGGTGACTAAAATCTGAACGAGTCTTGGGCCTCCCCTAGGTCGACCCAGTCTCAAATGAGTACCTGGTGCGGTGTGTAAACATCATCACTGGGGAGACAAAGGCAGCCGGGTGTGGCGCTGGCCACCCACGCCATCGTGTGCCGTACCGGCCTTCATAGGTGCTCGCTAACAGCACTTGCCCCAACAGTGTTAAGGCCACACGGGGGTCATTCTTGTATAATAACTATTTGACTCAATGAGCATTACCAGCAGAAAGACAATCTGAGTCAGATTGTGAAGACTGCAAGTGGCGTGGACACGTTACGAGAATGAGGCCGGACTTGGCAATGCTGAGCCAAAGCAAGGGAAGACAGAGAACGGGTGGTGGGGGAGTTATAGACTCAGGGGTGGAAGATCTTGAAGATCAAGGATTGAGACTGAGGGTAGCAGTGATGCTGGCGAAGGAACGAGAACCGTGATGGAATTTAATTCAGCCCCATCGTCGCTCAACAGCTGAACGGAAGGGACAGATTATGGTGAAACCTATGTAAACAAAATTAGCAATTGTATTTATACATATTTTTATATTTTCTTAATTTACATTCCAACTATAAACATACAGTCCGGTTACACAGGTCATAACGCCTCCTTATTTACAGAGCTCATATTTGTGAGTTTACTGGGTTCGCTGATATTTTCCTAAAATGAACGCAAAGGTAGAGGGGGGCAGGAGGAGTGGTGGACATGTGGGAGGTATAGGAGCCGCGCCATGCCACGTGTTGAACTGGGAGGCCGATGTCACACAGTCAACAAGGCCTGCATCCTGGTGACACTGGGCCCAAGGAACTCAGATGTTGAGGGTGGTTTAAATGGGTCATGCAGGAATGGGTCCCATACTCTTTATAAGCCTGACTCCTATCCTTTAAGCGTGCATGTATCTCAGATGGTCTGAAAAACATGCTCAGACCATCTGATGCGCTTCTGCGGTCGTCGGGAACGCTCTTCCTTCCGATATTAGGAAGCCACTGGAGCTGCGCTCAGTTAAGTCGTAATTGGAAACACATTTTTTAGTAACTGCTTTTTGTGTTCAGTTTGTTGTCCTTGCCCTGCACCTCCGACTCCGAATGATCACGGTTGGATACGTTGCATCGCGAAATAAGTTCAACATATATACACGGCCGAGTGCAGCGGTTGCAATTTAAAAGACAGCGTAGGTATCCCGGTGAACATGTTTGTGCCTCTTTCGTGCCATTGCGTTGTGCAGAACAGTCCTGTGAACCCCCTCGGCCGATAACCAACGGCAGATTGGTCCGGGCCGGGCGCGGCGATGCTGGCGCGCCCGCGGCAGATGCTCGATCCAGCTTCGCGGCCGGCAGCGCGGTTGAGTTTGCGTGTGACGAGGGATATCGGCTGGAGGGGTCCAAGCGGAGCTCTTGCACCGGGACCGGTGAATGGAGCGTCGCTCAACCGGCGTGCGTCAGTAAGTGTCCCACATGTTAGTTTAGCCCGCACGCGCGTGCACGCATCCACATTGCGGTGGTCCCTCGGTTTACGGTGCTGTCGATTAACGATAATTCGATTAACGATAATTCGATTAACGATCCGCCTCCCATAGGGGTCCCCCTATTGTTTCTCTTAACGATACATTTTCGGTTAACGATATCGTTACGATATCACGCGGCCGCCAATTTCGGCCAATCGAAGCGCTCCCAAGTGGACTTGGCAGACCTCAGCCAATCAGCGACGCCCTTTAAGCCAACCATGTTCTTAGCCTAAGGTAAGAATTTGTATTATATTCTGTATATTTATCTATCCATCTTTAAATGAACGCTTTAATATGTTCTTATGAAGTTTATTTATAAAAATTGCGTGTTTAAATATTGTAAACTATGTTTTTAGAGTGAAAAAGGTCAACTTTCGATCATCTTGGAGCAAATTTAGCATGTAAAATGCATTTCCCGTATTCAATTAACGATAACTTAAATCAACGATGGTTTTCGTGGAACAAATTAATATTGTTACCCGAGGGACCATTGAATGAGGTCGTTTCTTTTGCGTCCACGTGTGAATGTGTTTTGAGTTTCGTTCGCTACTGCTGGCAAGAGAACACCAAAGCGGGGGGGCGGGGGGGGGGGGCGGGGTGCTTTGAAAGCTACTGGTGCAAAAAAATAACGCCGGAGAAAATTGAGGAAATCGGTTTCAGAAAGCATTCCAGATTAGAAAAGACGAGGGGTAGAGGTTTGGGCAAGAGTGAGCTGGGTAGGTAGACTCACTGAAGACGTGGATATGGAGCAGGAAGGGTTAAACGTGAACAGCGCGAGATAATTAGTGCGGAACGGAGAGCGGTGGGAGGCCTTCATGCGGCCCCATCATCGCGGAAGCTGATGCAAGGGAAAGGCAGAAGAGCCGAGTAACGTATGAAGCACATTTTGTTTATGCGTGAAGCAACCGTAAACATTTAATTCAAGAAATACGTACAATCATAAACCCAGAATGAGTTTGCAATCGTGCAATCGGAAGATTGCAAGTTCAGATCCCCATTCAGGGGTCAGCTCAGTCCATCATAAATATTTTCCTTTAAAATAGGCACCACTGTGTGAAAATGGTGGTTATCCCGCCCCTTGCCATAGGAACGTGGATCGTCAACACCGGACTAAAGCTGCGAATGGAGATTGGTGATGCTCCATGCTCAATTAGTAGCAATTGTTGAAGTGCAGCGCTTTGTTAATCCACTGCTGGATTGAATGTCGCCCTCCTCAGTGTCGGTGTCATGGGCGTTGTTTGCCCCCATACTTCAGCACTGAACTATAATTGTTTTTATTTTACCAGGCAAGGCCCCACTGAGCTACTACGTAGCTCTTTTTCAGAAGCGACCTGGCTATCGCAAATGATAGCTCAACAAAGCGGCTCATCGCTTGGACGTTTATCGCAGCCAAAGTGCTCTAAATGTTTGCCCCCATACATGTTTGCCCCCATACTTCAGCACTGAACTATAATTGTTTTTATTTTACCAGGCAAGGCCCCACTGAGCTACTACATAGCTCTTTTTCAGAAGCGACCTGGCTATCGCAAATGATAGCTCAACAAAGCGGCTCATCGCTTGGACGTTTATCGCAGCCAAAGTGCTCTAAATGCAAGTTTCTATATGTGGAGGGAAAAACCGGAGGACCCGGAGAAAAATCCACGCCGCCACGGGGAGAGAGAGATAGAGAGAGAGACGCAAACTCCAAATATACAGGCATCGTCAGGATCTGGATCAAGCCCACAACATCCTGTACACCAGGCGAGGTAGTTAACATCTTGCCACCACGGCTCCCAAACCTGCTTTATTTATTAAGCCTGCTTCAATTATCACCACTGCTGCTAACCGTGGCTGGGAATCAAACACAGGTGTGTGAGTTCATAGCGCAGTTAGCTACCCACTGTGCCACCACTCCCCGTATTGTGACACCATGTCTTCGTATTGCTGCATATGTTATTGTAGGAGTCTACTGTGGAACCCCGGTGCCAGTGATGAATGCCATAATGCGTGGCATGTACTATCAATACGGAGACATGATTACCTACTCGTGCTACAGCGGCTACATGCTGGACGGGCCAAGCCGCAGCTTCTGCCTGCAAAATTCAACCTGGAGCCTGCAGCCTTCTTGCAAAGGTATGTCTCCAGCCGTTTTATCAAACCCATGAGGATTCCTCTCCAGCTATAGTTTCTGGTGGGCCATATGATACAACTGGTGTGGGTACTTTGCCTTCCTTCCACACGTATAAACATTCCATGAAGAGTTGTCTAAGCAGCCGCAGAGCATGGTCAATTGTTGGTAGTGCCAGTCCTGGCTGGCTTCCCGATTGTTTGTGGTTTCCCGTACCTCTAAATCATTGACTTTGTGTTTTTTTGTTGGGCGGCAACACTCTCTCCCATACAGAGTCACGTTCTGAATGGCTTAGCGCAGTCGTGGCAGCTTCGAGTCTACGAAGACGACGTGAAGACCGCGTGCGAGCGTTTGAACTAAATGATTCAAATGAATAGCCACGCGATGCGGCAACCGCATCGCGTGGCGCTTTCAGATGCGCTTCTGCTGCCGTCTGGAACGTTCTTCCTTCCGATATTAGGAAGCTACTGGAGCTATGCACTTTTAAATAATCTAGATTGAAACCTCATTTCTTTAGAACTGCTTTTTGTGTTTAGTTTGTTGTCCTTCCCCCGCACCTCCAATTAACGCGGTTGGCTACGTACGGTGCGAAAGAAGTTCAACACACACGTACATTCCATCCCGTTCATTTGATGGCGGTGTTCGATGTGCAGCTGTTTGCAGGTTCCCCTGCCAGAATGGAGGATTGTGCCTGAGGCCCAATTCGTGTTTCTGTGCTGAGGGCTGGATGGGGCTACTGTGTGAGGAGCGTAAGTACCGATGCGATAATGCACCACATACGAGGGACCGTTTTTGTATGTGGGCTCGAGCGACCAATGTCGCATAAGTAGTTTCAATTCGGTACGTATTTTTTTTAACCCTCTCCCGTTCTGAGACATCTGCAAGTTGCAGGGTGGGGTCCCGTTCACCGCCGAATCTCGGAACGCGCAGGCGGTTCAGACAAATGTTTTTTTTTATTATTTAAAGAGCCATAGTGCCGTTGGGTATAAAGACATTGTACTCACCGCAGAGAACTCGAGCGACACGACCGCACTCTAAGATAGCTGGCGCCAAACTGTGCCACACACCCTCCCGCATGGCCTTGTGGGAGCCTCGGTACCGGTAAAGTTATTTTATTTTATTTTTTCTTCTGGTTAGAAATAAAAAACCGATGTTTGTTCCGATGGTGTATGTGTACGTACGTCATCGGAACGGACAAGGACGAAGCAACAACCCTCAACCAGGGCTCATCAAATCAAACAAAAATAAATATCTTCTGGGTTTTAAATTTTGATTTAAAGCTTTCGTGACTGCAGTAATTCATATTCTTAGTTTTTTCGGTAAAGTCACGTTGAAGAGAAACAACAAAATAACAAAATATATATAAAACAATAAAAAAATTCTCACTACGTTTCGACCATAACTCAAACGGTCATCTTCAGGTGTGTTGGTTTGCATAAATTTATGCGCCGTTTAAAAATAAATTTATGCAAACCAACACACCTGAAGATGACCGTTTGAGTTATGGTCGAAACGTAGTGAGAATTTTTTTTATTGTTTTATATATATTTTATTATTTTGTTGTTTCTCTTCAACGTGACTTTACCGAAAAAACTAGGAATATGAATATCTTCTGGGTTCTTTCGGTAAAGTCACGTAGAATGGGAATAAAATAATAAAAATAATAACAGAATAAAATTCTCACGACGTTTCGGCCACAACACAAGTAGCCTTCCTCAGGTGAAGAAACAGGACTGTGCGGAAGACAGCGCTTGATTGAACACTGCCAAGCATGGACAGCGTCTTTTAAGCTGTGTGGGAGAAACAGAGCGCCTTGACAAAGGAGTTAATATAAATTAGCATGTCACTGGGGGATTAGCATGATGTAGGTGTGAGGGATTAGCAGCAGTCTACATATCAACAGTAAATTAGCATGTAACTGGGGGGTTAGCATGATGTAGGTGTGAGGGATTAGCAGCAGTCTACATATCAACAGTAAATTAGCATGTAACTGGGGGGTTAGCATGATGTAGGTGTGAGGGATTAGCAGCAGTCTACATATCAACAGTAAATTAGCATGTAACTGGGGGGTTAGCATGATGTAGGTGTGAGGGATTAGCAGCAGTCTACATATCAACAGTAAATTAGCATGTAACTGGGGGACTAGCATGATGTTGGTGTGAGGGATTACCAGCAGTCTACATATCAACAGTAAATTAGCATGTAACTGGGGGGGTTAGCATGATGTTGGTGTGAGGGATTAGCAGCAGTCTACATATCAACAGTAAATTAGCATGTAACTGGGGGATTAGCATGATGTTGGTGTGAGGGATTAGCAGCAGTCTACATATCAACAGTAAATTAGCATGTAACTGGGGGATTAGCATGATGTTAGTATGAGGGACGAGCTTGTATTCAGACGGACGAGTCCATCTATGTTCGAACGGAGGAGGGGGGGGGGAAGAGGAGGAAACAGCCACGGTGCGCTGCTCTGTCCTGTGTTGCGTTATAACTATGCTATAAACTGGACTACTATACAATATTATACCTTCCAATCTAAACTACATTGTATAATATCGTATACATAGACAAACTAAGTTGCCTCTGTGGTAGCAGCTACATTGGAGAAACCAAACGACAAATCTCGGACTGCATCCGTGAACATAAAGCAGACTTGAAACACGGTAGGACGAACACCTCAGCCATGGCAGATCACTGTTATAATTCAGTGGGCTCACATTACATTGACTTCTCCAAGACGGAGGTTCTTTGTAAGCCATCTGGCTACCATGAGAGATTCGTTCATGAGGCTATCCACATATACAAACACAGAGACAATTTCAACCGAGAAGATGGATTATGACTTAGTAACCATTGGAAAGACGTTATAAACCATTTCGGTTCTTGATTGTTTGTATTTTACGGTGACTTTCAGACCGCAGTCCATTCGCTGGCACTGCCTATTAGTACCCATCACACGACGGTCAATAGTATAGTTTATAGCATTTGTATAATAACTAATAGTATAACAGTGTAATGTTTAACATAATTCATAAGGCAATATACAGTACCGTAATTGTATAGTGAATATATAGCAGTGTGGTATACAGTAGGGTTAATAGAATAATACATAGTGTAATACTACAAGTCTAATATTTTATAGTCTAAAGTATAGGGTAGTGTATTGTATAATTCAAGGGTGGGGTTTGTCTATGTATACGATATTATACAATGTAGTTTAGATTGGAAGGTATAATATTGTAATGTATAGTAGTCCAGTTTATAACACAGTACAGAGCAGCACACCGTGGCTGTTTCCTCCTCTTCCCCCCCCCCCCTCCTCCGTTTGAACATAGATGGACTCGTCCGTCTGAATACAAGCTCGTCCCTCATACTAACATCATGCTAACCCCCCAGTTACATGCTAATTTACTGTTGATATGTAACCTTCTGCTAATCCCTCACACCAACATCATGCTAACCCCCCAGTTACATGCTAATTTACTGTTGATATGTAACCTTCTGCTAATCCCTCACACCAACATCATGCTAACCCCCCCAGTTACATGCTAATTTACTGTTGATATGTAGACTGCTGCTAATCCCTCACACCAACATTATGCTAGTCCCCCAGTTACATGCTAATTTACTGTTGATATGTAGACTGCTGCTAATCCCTCACACCAACATTATGCTAGTCCCCCAGTTACATGCTAATTTACTGTTGATATGTAGACTGCTGCTAATCCCTCACACCAACATCATGCTAATCCCCCAGTTACATGCTAATTTAAATGTAAACTCCTTTGTCAAGGCGCTCTGTTCCTCCCACACAGCTTAAAAGACGCTGTCCATGCTTGGCAGGGTTCACTTAAGCGCTGTCTTCCGGACAGTGCTGTTTCTTCACCTGAGGAAGGCTACTTGTGTTGTGGCCGAAATGTCGTGAGAATTTTATTCTGTTATTATTTTTATTCTTTTATTCCCATTCTACGTGACTTTACCGAAAGAACCAAGAAGATCAATCCCTGCAGTCACGAAAGCTTTAAATCGAAAAATAAATATGCTTGCTTTCCTGCATTCTGTTTTTTTGAAAACCACATCAAATGGCATATTTGATTGGCTATATCGGCCTAGTTATAGTAAAACAAACTATATTATACGACGTGATTTAACCCAAAATAAATTAGTTATTAATCATATGTACGAGAAAGTAACACAAACACTCCATTTAATGTGAGAATGACTCATACAGCAAAATAATAATTCGCAACCATTTGTTAATCCACTGCTGCATGAAGCCCTCCCCATGTTGTGTTAGTCATGGGGGGGTACTAAAATCACAGATGGGGGTGAGCCAGAACTACTTCAGACACGGTGATATCACTCACCGCTGACGTTAGCTATGGCTGGGATTAAAACTCGAGTCTCCATGTTCACAGGGCAGTGCGCTAACCGCTATGCTGCTACTGCTCACATTATAAGCACTGTAAATCTTTAAATTAGACCGAGCTAATCAACCGCTCCATTGACAGTGCATCTTGAAAGGCAGCAGCAGGCTTCACTGCCCATGTCCAAACCAGGACAAATGTGGGCACGTGTGAAATCTTGTGTGAAACACGCATTACAGCGCTAATTATTCCACAGCCACACATCTTTTTTTAAAGGTGTTTCTCAAATTCAAAGGAATTAATTGACATTGATGCCTATTGTGCTGCATGTCAGGTTACACACAAGTATTAGTTGTGATGGGTCTGTTGAGTTGTAATTGAGTGGCGCTTGTGCAGCAATACCCCTGTTTATGTCTTCCCCTTTTACGTCTTTTCACAAACACGTCCTTACGCTGTTATTATTATTACTGTTAACACCGTTACTAGCTCATGATTTGCGTCGCCTCAACCCCACAATCACGTCGCTGTCGGCATCGTCGTCCGTCTGTTCTCGTTATCCGTCGGCTCTCAGCCTACGCCTCCACCACCGCCTACCCCACCTGCAAATCGCTTCGATGAACGTCGTTTCGATATCCGTCGTCGCACCTTTCAGGAACGCATCCCCGACGTAAGACCGGGGTATGACCGTAGCATAGTTTAAACGTTTAGTACTGAAATTGTATTTAAGAATGCAATGATAATGGTTCCTCCATGCAGCACTTAATAAAAGCATTCGCTCCCTTGAAGTTGTTTTCATTTCTCTCTCTCTCTCTCGTCTCAATTGCTTCTCTGTTTTACTGACTATCTCTTGCCTGTCTCCCACTTCATGATAGCTTTACATCCTGTGACATGCGGGCCGTGTTGGAACCTACGGGCGCCATCCCATGCTCCGTAATGTGTCCTGTCTCTCCCCTCGTGATGCTAGCTATCTGCATCCTACCGTGCCTGAACGGTGGTCGGTGCAAGGCACCCTACCAGTGCGAGTGTCCGGACGGCTGGCAGGGCTCGCGCTGCCACCTCGGTGAGTGCCAGCAGCAGCGGCGGCGGCAGCGTTGTTGTTGTTGTTGCCCGTTTGCTCGCGCGGTTGTATCATCGCGTCGTAACGTATCGGCACGCTTGCACCGCTTCGCACTGCGCGGGCACCCCACGGTGTTTCGCGGAGCGCGACTGCCAATTGCATTGCGCAACCCGGAGGCAATTGTTTTAGCGGGCCTGACTCGTTTGATGAGATTCACGCAAGTTGAAGCCCGTCCAGCGTTTGGATGCTTAACCAAATTCTGCTGGGAAACGTGGAAGACCCACAGGCTGATGGACTGAAATTATTATGTTGTCCCACTGATGGTAATATGCACGATTTCCAAAACAAGCCACATCAACAGCTTCAGAACGGAAAATCGTCGCTGGCGCCGACACCTCCTCCTCCTCCTCCACAAGTGGAGAATTAAAGACAACCCAAGGCGTGACTGCGGCCACCCACACCAGACAATGGAAACGTCATTACGTTCTCTCTCGTAACTTGATCTCATCGCTTTCTTTCCCTTTGTCTCTCTGTCGATGCGGTAGTCGTGCAGAGTTCCAGATGCAATTCGCGGATAGCCAAAATCGCGGGCAGCAAGTTCGTGAATAACAAGGGAACACTGTACTAAGTTTTGATGAAGATTGATGCTGGATGTAATCTCCAGCGAACCGTCAAATAAAATGTATCCAGGGAAGCTTTACGGCATATTTGCCCGTGACGTGACAACGTGTTACGATTAGCTCTGTCGAATGGTGGAGGGTTAACGTAAAAAAAAATCACCATACACTACATGATCTAACCCCAAAATAAACCATTTATAGATCATATTGTGCATGATGCTCAAAGTTACGGTCCGCGTGTCATCATGGCCGATGATGCAGGAATCATATTCAATCTCTATGATTCTACTTACCTTGGTTGACTTCTGCAGGCATCATACTTTTCTTCTCCTATGGATGATTGCAATGGTAAAACAAATGATGTCCATTTGATTGGGATTATACCTTTAGTACATTTGGGTTATTGCAAATTGGGTTATTAGTTTGGGCTCTACTCCTACACAACCAACCCGAATAGACGATTCGGTTAAAATCAGTACCGCTGTCAAAGCCTTAAACATAAATGAAATGGGATTTTAACCGAGATTCTGCCAAAGAAGAATAGGAGTTTCCATTGCAATTATATTGTGAATCCAGTTCAGATAAGCTTTGGCTATGTGTAGTAGCTTAGCTTAACATCGCCATTTCTATCAATTTTGGTCATTCTGGATGATTCTGAGTGGCCATAATTGCCATTTAAATATATGTATGTATGTTGAACTTCCTTCGAAATTGCCAATGCCTGGTGCATGGAATTGCCCTTATTCCATCCATGCACAGAGAAGCTAAGTGTATAGCCAAGGCGTACGTACGCACACAGCTGCCACGTCTAAACGCTAGGCTATAGCCAGTGTTAAGTATACCAACAGTTGCCCTGTAAATACGCTAGGCTATAGCCATGGATACATATACTTAACTGCCGAGTGTAAATGCTAGACTATACCCAAGGCTATATGTACACGAATCTGCCCTATTTGTAAGCTACACACACGCATAGCCGCTCTGCGTATACGATCCCATTAGTATTTGATTGTAAGAATGGACTCACGGATTCCAGGAATTTGCCCATCTTTAAATGTTATGATAAGCGACACGCTTCAATCCGTTATCTCTGTTTTTATTCAGGGCTAAAAGAAGTGTCGGGGATGAATTATCCCTGCTCGCTTCAATGTCATGTGCATAAGAGCATTATCGGTCGGAGTTAGTATTTTTTTCAAATGTATATTATTCACGGTGCATTAAAAAACCCCTAAATCTAGTATGTGCTGTAGCGGTGGATTGTGCTTTATTACAAGAAGAAATAAACACACACACACACGCGTCCCTTACACCACTAGAAATAGCGTAAAATATTACATCGTTCAATCAGCCTACGGACTTTCTGGACCAATGTTTTCCAGCGTCATTTGCTTAAGCTGGAAAACTGTGGCCCAATTTTGAGAAAGTTGAAAGTGATCCAAATTTTTTTGTTTTCCTTCTTAAACAAATAAATAACTGCTGGAAAAACATCGGTGTAGTGTTTAGCTAATTGTTCCTATGGCAAGTTGCAATGAATTGTTAAAATCCCTTTCCTTTACGTTTTGGACATCGTGGCAATGTTCCAACGCATTCCATACGTACTGTACCGCATGTGCACTGACTCGCTCCAATTTTTTCAACAGCTGTGTGTCGAAAGCCGTGTCTGCACGGTGGCAAGTGTGTCGGCCCCAATCGGTGCCAGTGTCTGCCAACCTGGAGTGGGCAAGATTGTTCTCGGTCAGTATTTTTTGTTCAAAAAAAATCCACACTAACGCTCCGCAGCCTGTCCAGTCAATGACTAAGGTGTCCAATATTGTAAATGTGAGAACCGAAGCCATCATGGTAAGTCCTCTCTTTACCGATTTTACCACTGACTTAACGATATCAATTTAGCATGCGTTCCTGGGGATAATTCATTGGTCAAAATTTGCATAAAAATATGAAATAAGTACCAAAAAAGATAACAAAAGATACCCAAAAAGAAGAAGAAGTTATATGAAAAGTCTAAATAGTTAATATAAGTTGAAACATAGTCCTCGCCAGAGTTGGTGGCGAATATTGCATTGAGTGATCTGGTATGGGGTGAAGGGGAGCTGAGGGAGTGCCGCGTTAGGGAGATGTTAACTACCTCGCCAGGTATACAGAGGGGTCGTGGGTTAAATCCCGGCCCTGACGCCCGTTTAGAATCAAGTGTTTCCAGTATTTGGTTGCTATACATTTCCACATAGTGATTGAGCTGTCATTTGTGATGGCCAGGTCGCTTCTAAAAAATAGCTATACAAAGTAGCTCAGTGGGCCTTACCTGGTCAAATAAAATTAGTTTGGGGAGTAGAGGATGGCGAATGTTGTAAACACTGACGAGAGTTGAGCGCCCGCTAGGAGGCGCTGTGCCACTGTGTGTCCTGCGGTTCTTTTCATGTTTTCAAAACAACGTTGTCGTGATTCAGTGCATTAAATCGAACTGCGTTGCCTATAATTCGTTGGTGACGTTAGAGGGAATCAACGTAGATAGGAGCAACGTAAATAGAGGATTTATCATTAGGCCATCTCTTTTATTTTTTATTTGATTAAACCGCAGAAATGTTAAAGTGGTGATGCGCCAGAAACTCGTCCTTCAACGGGCAGGAAATTCACCGAGGTATTAAAGTAATTGATCAATCAGAGCATGAATCCATTGACTTATACCAAATAATCATGAGATTAATATATTATTTTTTAATCATGAGATATTATAATCATGAGATTAATGTAATATATTATTTTAGTATCTGGTGCATCGTGTCCTGCTTCAACAGCATTTGCCCCGAGTCTGTGAAAGGCTATATGGGGGGTCGTATTTTGTATAATCGTACTCCATAAATGATTTGTGATATTTGCTGTTATAGTTTTACTATGTTATATATTTTTTATTTAAAGCTTTCGTGATTTGATATTTGTTAAATGCGATTGGGTGCTGCGTGATTTTATTGTTTTTCAGACGGAAGAAGGCGGGCTATTACAAATTTTAAGAAGAAATTTGTCTACGGAAGAATCCGCAGTTTTCACAAGAGATCTGAATGTATACTATGGCTTTCCATAGATTGTTGCTTAATACTATAATATAACAGTACTACTATTGAACATCAATGTTTTCGGTCATAGTAGTGAATGCAGCCATATGATTCTTGCAAAAAAGGATAGGGAGTTAAGGTGACATTGCCCTTCTTATGCTGTAACTTTTTTCATACAACACATATTACGATTCTATCCAAAAGCGGCTGTTTGACTCAATTTGCACGGCGAATTATTTTTAGTCAAAAGGTCGTTGTGACTGCTCAGATCCTAATTGAAATGCGCCACTGCAGGAGGGAGCGTTTTTTTCTCCCTTCATATTTACAACTCCGCGTTAGGAGTGGCGCTTTGCCGTAATGACAAAGTTGTCTGCGTGTGTTGTCGGATTTTGCCAACAATTAATAGATTGCGGTAGCTCGAGGCTCTGCTGATAGGACGATACCCACGCGGAAACACCTCGATCACACCAAGGCGGTGTGATGGAGGTGATCATTTGCACGTCTTTCTTTGCCCCCCAAAGGATGACATTGCGACGTCAAGCGTAACACAATCACCGGGTATTCCATTCACTTTATTTTTTTTAATCTAAAGTAGACTAAGCGTTAGTTTACTCTGTGTCGAGAAGGATTTTGAAATTATATGAGATGAATAATAGTGATGATAAAAATCCAATAACATTTTTTAGTAAAATCTGCCACACTCAAGAGCAGGACTCACATGATGTGGTATAAGTGTTATCCACAACAGTGGTTTTTGGGTTAGATCGTGATCGTGATCTAACCCAAAAACCTCTTATGGATTATATTGGTTGCTAAAGCTTACATGTTAAACTGATATAAATGCTCACGGTACGACAGAATTTTTATTTTTGCGATATGATGACAATTGTGATTTCAGATTCAAATAATCTTGCAATTAGCAATCTATTACATTATGTGCTGTGCTGCACATCCAGTGAGAATACATAGTGAACATTTTTTCAACCACAGTTCACTCAACAGAATGCTTACAGGAAATAAAGCTGACAATGCACATGCCGGCAGTTACGTAATAAATAAGTAAGTAAAAAAATTCTTGAACTACAAAAATAATGACTTGATATCACAACCATGCCGTCAATTGCTCCAGAAAACGTTTTGAATCTGGGCCGGCGCCCATGATGAAACCATTGTTTGCCGAGCTGCACTGGCTGGCGGTTGCCGAACGAATAACATTGTAAGGTCGCACTCATTAGCACACAAAGTGCTTGCCGCTAATGAACAACAACACCTTGCTGATCTCCTCGAGAAGTCTAGACCATCACGTGAACTTTTGGCTAACCATTGAACAAAGACGGTCACTGCATCGCGCGCTTTTAGACGCGCTTCTGCGGTCGCCTGGAACGCTCTTCCGTCCAATACTAGAGAGCCACTGGGAGCTGCGCACTTTTAAATCTTGATTGGACACTAATCTCTTTAAAACGCCTTTCTGTGTTTAGTTTGTTGTCCTTCCCCCGCACCTCCGATTAGCACGGTTGGCTACGTATAGTGTGAAAGAGGTTCAAAATACGTAGGTTTTCATGAGGAATGATGGTCTGGGCCCAGACACCCAAGGCTGCATAGAAAAACCACAGCGTTATAATTTTCACCTAATTTGGTTACAATTCCTGCTGTGAGAAGAAAAATGAAACTCAACATCAGCGGCAAGGCGTCTGGGAAAGTGCCACCTCGTGTGTGCACTACAAAGGTCAATTGAAGGGAATCTAAATTCCACCTGCCCAATGTCTCAAACACCGCGTCCCTGCCGTGTGTCAGTCGGGAATAGACGCTTCGGCTTGTGATGATGCCCGATGGCACAATGGAAATAAACTTGTGTTAATGAGAAAAAAAAGACGCGTCCAATAGTAGCAACATTATATTAAAACTTGTTTTGCATTTATGTATACAATTATGCTCATGGTTAAATGTGAATTATCCTTCATTGCAGTGACAGAATATCCGTAACCAGTTGTAATTTTGTGCTGGTTGGTTGGCGTTTCAGGCCTTTGGACCTGTGCTTAGCAACCATTATTAACGAAACTAAACATACAACTATTTGCATCCAATCAAAAAACGTTCCCGTTTCAACTGCCGTGCCAGGAGACTGAACCGGTGACCTCTGGATTGCAAGTCCATTGTGCTAACCATTACACCATTGTAGCAGCTTTTCCGAATTCTTGTCCACTCCATATTGGTCTCTTTTTTTGAAAGCATTTAACATTACATGGATCGTATTACCGAACCCCTGATTACAATTGCCATTTCATCTACTTGATAGCGTATTAATTTTGATAGCGTATATTTGCTGAAAACCTCTCAGTCTTCAGGGCCAATAACGTTATAATACATATGAATAGCTTCTCTGGCCACTGCATCTAAAATAATCGTTTGTCATTACAGCCAATTCATGTATATTAATTGGCTGTAATGCAGGCCCCTTTTCACACATTGTCAGACACGCTTATGCCTATGCCGGAATCGGAGCTTTTTGTTTGTTTTTTGGATCGCAACGCGTGTTGTTGGGCACGATATCCGACGTTTTGCTCCAAGGGCTGTTCACGAAACAAATCAGTTCCTGAAGATGCTCCCAGCTCACGAATCGAAACGTCGGACAACCGGACAACATTGCAAATGTATACAGCACAACCACAAAAACCTACCCAGTGAGAGCCACAGCATTCATATAACAATAATTATTGTTGTTTGTGGTTGTTCATTATACATAGGCCTGCGATGTGCAGTGTCGTTGTGGTATATTTGAGCCCATTGGTTGTGTAATATCAAAGGCTGCACAATAATATTCATACTGTATTGCATCAAGCAGCGTTTAAATGTGTACTGTATTATATTAACTTAGCTTGAACGGTGTTTAAACTTACATATGTTGACATCGGTTTTTTGTTCATACAATCAACAAGTACTGTATACTTTCTTCCACGGCAGATTATTACTGCACGTTGTACGATTAAATAACGTTTAAAATCAGTATTTTTCGGGGTTCTATTTAAGTGTGGATTCTATTGATGAGATAACTTGAATTGTGGAATGTCTAATGAGCGAGGTTGTATTTGCCAATCACATATTACCACGTACACTTTTGCGAGCAATATCGACACAGGTTTTTTGGGGTTAGATCGTCTAAATATAATTGTGTCGTTCAACCCGCCACCATCCGATATAGCCAATTCGTAAGGTTTGTCACGAATTTTGGCTGTCGGTCTGACGAGCTTGGTTGTAATTACCGGCGAAACGTCGTACTCAAATTGTAAATGTTGTGGGTTTACTCTGTAAAACACCGGTGTGCTGAACTAGTACCTAATTTTGGCATGTTTTGTTTACGTGAAAAACCTCACTAATTGGTTGCGTCGGATAGTGGCGGGTTTAACGACACATTTATATTTACGGGATCTAACTAAAAAAAAAGCCGATATCGAGACATTGCATCCACTGAAACCTTTCATTATTATTATTTTATACCCATATATATGAATCTACTCCTGAATGAAGCCCTCTCTACATCATCCTAGCCATGGTTGTTTTATCATGGCTCACCATGCTGGTCAGTGTGGACTGGGAAAGGCGAGTGGGCCAGGACTGGTTCAAATGTCACTCACGACTGATGCCAGTCGTGTCTGGGGGTCGAACTCAGGCCACGGGGCTCATTGCTTGCAGCATGAGTCGCTCACTGCACCACTGCTCCACCCCAATGCAAGTGTTTGACCCGGGAAGTCAACCGCTTTAGTTACGATAGCTGGTGGTTTCTGAAGTTCCCCGTAAAGTCAGGTTAGGGTAAAGGGAAATTGCCATGCTTGGCCTTTTAGTTTGTATCATAGACGTTCAAAGGTAGCTAAAAGGTGTGATGTGTAAAGGTGCTTCATCAATTCTATGAATTAGAAATAAAGTATGCAAACTGGATAACCATGGGTCTCAAACAACACAGAAACGTGTAACAATAAACATTCAGCCTTTGTGCATCACCATCATTGCGACCCTTGTAGGTTAACCGACAAAATAAATGTGCTCAAATGTAGTGACAATGTTCTGTTAGTCATCATTAATAATAGTGACAGTTATAGGACATACCGTATATAACGCCTCAAAGTGTCATATGCGTTGACATACAAGTACAGGGACTCCTCGACTTACGAACGAGTTAGGATACAGAGATCTGTTCGTAAGTCGATTTGTAAGTCCATCTTTCATCCTGTCGACTCCGATTCTCACGGTTGGCTACTACGTACGGTGCGAAAGAAGTTTAGAATTTCAATACATACACGTTGGAATACTAGCAGACGGCTTTACTTATTATATTAACCACGTCTCTATTAGGGGCCGTCCATAAATGACGTCACGCACCTGGGGGGGGGGGGGGTCAGACATTTGTGACGATGTGTGACGAGGGGGGGGGGTGAGAAATGTGACGTCACATCAAAATGTGCAACTTTAAATAAATATAGAATTGTTCTAACAACACTAATTGTTATAACAACACTCCTACAACATCAGAGTGCAGCGCCACATTAAATACGCACTACAATGACAACGGTTTAAAGCGATTTGAAGCAAGTTGTTTTATTATCAAAATGAAAATATGGTTTGGGGGGGGGGTGGCAGAGCTTTGTGACGTCATATTTGAAGGGGGTCTGACTTTTTGTGACGTCCAAAATCGCGTGACGTCATTTATGGGCGGCCCCTTATTCACTTAATTTTCTGATGGCCATTCCTGTCTCAGCTTATAATTTATATATACTGTATATGGGCAAGATGTTGACTACCTCGCCTGGTACACAGGAGGTCGTGGGTTAGATCCCGACCCTGATGCCTGCTGCTGCTGCTGTATATCTGGAGTGTGTGTCTCTCATCAACATCACGGTAGGAGATGTTAACTACCTCGCCTGGTACACAGGAGGTCGTGGGTTAGATCCCGACCCTGACGGTGCTTGATGCATGCTGCTGCTGCTGTATATCTGGAGTGTGTATGTCTCTCTCTCTCATCATCATCACGGTGGCTAGGAGATGTTGACTACCTCGCCTGGTACACAGGAGCTCGTGGGTGCGATCCAGACCCTGATGCCTGCTGCTGCTGTATATTTGGAGTGTGTGTCTCTCTCTCTCTCATCATCATCACGGTGGCTAGGAGATGTTGACTACCTCGCCAGGTACACAGGAGGTCGTGGGTTAGATCCCGACCCTGATGCCTGCTGCTGTATATTTGGAGTGTGTGTGCTTCTCTCTCTCATCATCATCACGTTCAGAGTCAACATCGCGCCTTGCTGAGCTGATTGACTGCCGTGCATTGTCAATCCACGACATGCTGGCAAGCCGCTGCGTTCAACGAATCGCCTGGTTACAACCGTGGATTAGTTAGGGAGTAAGTTGAGAGAGTGTGGTGGGTGGTGGTGGTGGGGGGGAAAGCCTCTGCTGTGGCAACACGGTGGTGGTGGGTGGTGGTGGTGAGAGGGGAAAGCCTCTGCTGTGGCAACACGGTGTGGTAGTGGATGGTGGTGGTGAGAGGGGAAAGCCTCTGCTGTGGCAACACGGTGTGGTGTTGGTGAGAGGGGGAAAGCCTCTGCTGTGGCAACACGGTGTGGTGGTGAGAGGGGAATGCCTCTGCTGTGGCAACAAGGTGTGGTGGTGGGTGATGGTGGTGAGAGGGGAAAACCTCTGCTGTGGCAACACGGTGGTGGTGATGAGAGGGGAAAACCTCTGCTGTGGCAACACGCGCGGGGCTCGAGGCCTCGTTCCGGGGCCCCCCGCGGGGTGGGGGGGGCCGCCTCCGACATCTCCAGCGCGCCGCGGCCGCCGCCGCCACAGCTCATGGAGGTCGTGAACAAGCTGGGGGGCCAGGGAGATTGTCTTCTTCTTGTTGTTATTGTTGTTATTATTGTTGTTATCGTTGTGGCGCGCTAACTCTTGCGACGTTTTAAATGGTTAGGACGCAAAACAAAATTAATAAAAACTTCGCCTCAGAGCGATGCTTGCCGACAGCGAACCCGCACATTGCCGCGCCAGCAGCAGGAGTAGCAGCAGGAGGAGTAACAGCAGCAGTAGTAGGAGTAGCAGCAGGAGTAGCAGCAGCAGGAGTAGTAGGAGTAGCAGCAGGAGTAGCAGCAGCAGGAGTAGTAGGAGTAGCAGCAGCAGCAGGAGGAGTAACAGGAGTAGGAGTAGTAGGAGTAGCAGCAGCAGGGGTAGCAGGAGTAGGAGTAGCAGCAGGAGGAGGAGGAGGCGTTTTGTGTTTTTCTAGCCGCTAAAAGGGCTCCTGCTAGCGCGCTCGAAGGTTTCGTTTGAAATAATTCAGTACGAAACCACTTTAATATCGTCCCGTAGCCTACACGAGTCAGCGGCCTTTTCGATCTCCAGGCGCGGCAGCTGAATGACGGAGAATGTGTATTTTAAAGAGGCCAGACGCTCGTGTTCGTGAACGAAGGTTGGTTGTAAATGCATTGTAGCTGTTGGCTGCTCGTTGGCAGACGGACTGCGTATGGCCCTCCAAGTCCGCGATACAGGCGGTAAATGTCGAGGTCGGTCTTCGTTCTTGTTCGGGTTCTTCAGTGATCCGATGACCGAGCCAGCCATGGGTGAGGGCCACGTGGGCGGCAGTGTTGTGTTAGATGGCTCGATCAATCATGAGGCGTCGTTATCTCTGGGGCCGCTAAGAATATCCGATGTACATCGGTCGGTACGTGGGTCATCATCGTGTGGGCCAAGTTGTGGGCAGTGCAGCAAATGCAATTGTTGTACTGCACTATGGTCCGACATCTATACCCCCCCAACCCCGGGTACTGACCGGCGTGGTGAAGTAAGATAAACATGACCCCTACGACCCGGACGGCATGGGGAAGCCCTAATGTAACAGATGGACACAGGTGGCTGTACATGGGTCTTCGTGACTATGATGGCCCATTATTCGTAAGTCATGCCCAGACTGCCAAGGGAATCCCACAAAGTTATATGGGTTAGATAAACAGGGGGACCCATATATCAGCATATATCATCAGTGTATTGCTACAGACCTTTGTAAATCCACTGCAGTACTTTATTTTCAAGTGGTGTGCTTGTGTAGTTCTCAGTTTTCGGGGATGAAGTATGTGAACAGTCCAACAGTGGATCGCCAAAGGGCCGATGCATCTTAGTTTTGCTTGCCAGGAATAACCTGATCACAACAAAAAACCTCCCAAAGATGTTATTACCTCATCCATAACTCCTGATAATACAACATTGATCATTCTTTGGGTCTTTCGGTAAAAAGTCTTTGACCCTATCTACGTGACTTTACCGAAAGACCCAAAGAATATGAATTCCTGCAGTCACGAAAGCTTCAAATCAAAATTTAAGATTGTTGCTGCCAGGTTTCCAATGAGAAATCTCCGTGGCTTGTTTGAGACGTAAATAAAACAAGTGCACTCTCTCTTAAAAACACTATAAAGTCAAAACCTCTTGCACCGCAGGCCTGTTAACAATAAACATGTGTTGTCTCCCTTACAGTGGGCATTAAAGGTCGTGTGACATGCCAAAAAGAGGAGGCCATATGTGCCTGCGTCATGGTCCAAAATTGCCCAATTTGATTCATTGCTCTCAATTTGGAAAACCCTCGGCATCACTGTCCCCTCGTGGCAGAGACATTTGTAGGCTGGTGCTGTGCACACCTGCTGGACGTACATCTTGCCTGTCGGCCACTGGGGGTACACTTTGCTAGTCTGCAGCAGGCCAATGCAATGTTTGCGATGGTATGAAACGTAAGGAACGTATTGCATTTAAGTAAGTGCCCTATATATGCAAATACTTATAAACTTAACTGCATATTTTCTCTGGGTGTACTATGAAAACGTGCATGCATTGATGTGGAAGTGTACTGTAGTTTTTTATTCATATATGTTCCAATGGGTTCATGCGATCTCTCCAACCACAATTACTTCAACGTTAACATCAGTATGAAATTAATTGATTCTGGAATCGAACCGTGGCACGGAATCTACAATTCATAGAATCAATCAGGGGGTTAATTGTTATTCCACTTTATGCTGTTAATATTTGAATCAACTGTTAGGTTATGCATTCACCTCGAGACGGGCATTGGATTAACACCCAGAGATAAGCAACTAAGGGAAAGTCCGAAAATCCAGACGGTGGTGGTGATGAGACCGAGTCGACCAATTGAGGACCTGATTCAAACAATATGTATTAGAAGTATTGTTGAAGTTGCAGTGGATAGAATGTGTGTGAGGTTGGCGAGGGCAGGTTATTGAAACAGGCGTTGCATTGAGGTTGGGGACCATATGAAAGACCTAAAACCTGACGGTAGTAGCCATAGTTGAGTTGCAACAGCTGAGGAATCGGTCGGTAGCGATGGTGAGGTGTAGCGTCGGTTACATTGGCTGTGATAGCTTCTTGGCCTTGGTTTCGACTTTTTGTTACTTTCCTCCAGCAGAATTGCAAAACATCCTGTTCATGCTCTTTGTGTCTGGGCATTGACGTGGCTTAGCGGCAGAGAATTTGCCGCTGGTTGCAACGGTTGGCGGTTTGAATTAAGCGGCAACCCTGATTATTACTGTGGGTGTAACAACCGTAATCATTTGTGCCGTCAGTTTCACAGTGGGCGTTAAAGATCCCAAATGTTAAAAATGCAAAAATTACCCACGAATCACTCAATTGTAATTATACAAAGCAATCATTACCTCCCACTGGCAGACTAATGCCCCAGGTCACTCGTGCAAATCAGTCTATTGAGTTGTCACCTGGTTTAACAATAGTAAACTTGACTACATGCTGAAAGCAAAACACGTTTGTCTCTTTCAGAACGCGCAAACTGTGAACCCTCAAAGCGCTTCATGTTCGATCGGTGGCATCGATGATGGAAAAGATGGAGAAGGGAGACAACGTGGAGGATTTGCAGGGGGACAGCAGCTGCTGTCCCAAGCAGCCTAGGAGCGTGTCAGGAGAACAAGGCCTAACCCAACTCGCCGAGGGGTCCTTCAAACACCTCCGCATGGCATCCCAGACGGTCTTGGAAGAATTAATGAAGCGCGGACGGTCCAAGTGCCCAAAGTGCCAAGCATCACGAATGTTTTACTGCTACACTTGTTTCTCACTTTTGGAGGGGATTTCAGAAGAACGCGTGCCAAGAGTGAAGGTTTGTTTACTTTAAAGTGTATTGCATTGTATGATAATATTACATTCTGCGATATCTTATTAGAGTAAAATGTTGATTCCACATAAGCTGTATCCTGTTACTTATAATTCAATTAAATTCAGTCAGGTGAATTGGTGATCCAGCGCTCACTGCTTCACTCCAGTTGCTGGTTGTCACAATCCTCCTTCTCTCCTACTGCTATCGCCATCATTATTGTTTGTGTGAACATCACTCATTGATTTCTCCACCCATGTTGGGGACTCGGTCTACCAAACTGTATCATCTCATCCATCCTGCGTTCAATCAACACAAGTTCTGCTGGTCATCATCTTCTTCCTCGCATAGCTCGACTTTGGAATCCCCTCGTCGTCTCTCATCGACAGGTTCCTATACCCTTGCTCAACTCAAGAAATGGACATTGCCTTTTACCTGCTATACTCTCAATAGTGTGCTGTTTTGTTACCGGCTCATTGGCATATTGGGGCAATGGATCTGTGCTGGCCAACTGAACAACAGACAATCTTGTCAGTTGCAATTCCACAAAGACAAGTCGGTTAAGCCTGCAGATGCCATGCTTAAAAAAAAAAGTTGCTCCATTGTGCATGTTTAACAAGGTGTAATAATTGATGTACACACTACCAACCAGTGACGTGCGGTGAGGTCAATGGCTGGGGAGGCACTGGCAAGTGTCAAAACCAGATTTACACACTGAGGGGGGCGTAGCCTCACGGAGGGGCTGTGGCCTCACTGAGGGGGGCGTGTTAGACACGTCCCCCTCAGTGAGGCAGATGTGATAGCTGCCTCCCCTGGTGCTTTTTCATTGCAGTTTCATGACGAGACCAGCGAGCCTAAATATCTTTATACACATACGTGAAATAAGTTACCTGGAGTATGGAAGGCGAGGACATGAAATGAAGGGGTCTACAAACATTACATTGGTGACATACTGAGAGATAGTAACAGGCACGCGCTTATTGCCCGCACTCCATCCAGTTACTGAGGGGTTGCGCAATCGGAGGGAAGGCTGAGCTCGTCGCTGCCTCACCTCTCGTCTCTTCCTCTATTTGCAGCGGAGCTCCGCAAATTTGGCGATTTTGACTAAAAATTATTGGAATCGTACAGAAATGACATAACACAGATCAGTGGAAAAATCTTAATATTTGATTTGATTCTTTTTTACTTTTCGTAATGGCTATTTTCATTGGAGTATGACAGGTGAGGCTCTGCCTCCCCTGACCGCACGTCCCTGCTACCAACGTTGAGTGCAAATGCACGGCGTATTGTTGTAATAACCCATTGTTAATAACCCATTGTTTCCCTGCACTCCGACAGTTGCCCTTAAAGGTTGACATCATTAAGCATTCCTGCGAGACGGACGGAAAAAGTACAGCCGTGCATGCCTGCATCTTGGCTCCAGACGATGTCACCATGTACACCTACCCCTGCTTCCCGGAGTATGATAAAAATGAAAAGGTGAGCGCTCAGTAAATGTGAATGTATGTTTGTGGTGGGAGGTGGCTGTTTGGCTCAGAGATCAAGAG
Source organism: Petromyzon marinus (assembly GCF_048934315.1). NCBI lineage: Eukaryota > Metazoa > Chordata > Hyperoartia > Petromyzontiformes > Petromyzontidae > Petromyzon > Petromyzon marinus. The sequence goes on along the minus strand of NC_133710.1, from coordinate 1,082,545 downwards.
TACTGAGCTGGCACCGATTAGGCCCTGGGTTCCAATCCAGGCACTCGCCTGTGATTAAAGCCAGGTCCTCGAAGTCGTTGGTCTCAGTCCGTTCACCAGTGACTGCCACTGTTGTCTGCTGCCCAAGTCGCCTTTGAAAAAGAGCCGAATAGCTCGGTGGGCTCTACTTGGGAAATCAACTTATGACTTTGGACCGAACTCACAAGTAATCGCATTAAATTTGGTTCTGCAATTTGCTAAAAAAAATCTCGGCTCTCTCATTGTCATGCAACAGACATTACGAGAGATCAGAATTAATATTTACTCGCTTACGCAGAGCGGGTAGAAAAGTGTCGCCTACTGCTGTGTGGACCGGAGGTAGCTGTGACTGTTTCCTCCGTGGGCTGTTATCTAACACAAAGGGTTGTACTGCTGCCCTACGAGAGATCAGAATTAATATTTTGCCTCGTGACCCTGACACCGATATCAAAATAAATGGGGATAATATTGGGTGGGGGGGGGGGGGCAGGGAAATGACAAACGGATCGAATTGCACTCTAAATCTGCGTTTATATTTGACTTGATGTTTCGTCGATTGTGACATCTCGCCATCGCCCATCACAGCTCGCATCAGTTGTGAATGTAGCATTCTTCCCAAGCCGAGAATGGTTAATAATCATCACCAGCAGGAGGCACTCGCTGCTGTCAGCTCCGGTGTAGGTGCAAATTAAAAGGAAAATGCAACCCAAACCCCCCGCCCAGCTTTTGTCAGTGCTTGCCTAATCTGTGTTCCGAGATGTACACCATGAGGTTGAAGGTTTCATTTAAAAACACGATTCACAGGAGTGTTCCAGTGATCCCAATGGTGCTCTATTAAAAATAACAGGCGTGACAACACACTGACATCCTGTGTTGATTTTGTTAACAAAAGTTAATGATGAACAAAGTATTCGTGACGCGTGACGACTACCCACCACAGACCAAAGCGCGACTAACGGGTGCTGAAGACGCCGGCGGAAATAATGTTAGTCGCGTTATTCGAGACTGCAGTGTACCAAATAAAAGCACTCTTATTGGCTATGTATGCACGCATTAAAAGGTCAACGGTGTTCACTGATTGGCCAACTGGCCGACGTGATAATATTAGGGCAGGGTTGGGGGGTGGAATTTTTTACCCCTCGCACACCATTACGTAGATTATATTTAGATTATTTGGCTGCTATAAATTTCCACATAAGCGACTTTGTTGAGCTATCTTTGTGGCCAGCTCGATTCTGAAAATGAAGCTAATAGCTCAGTGGGCTTTACCTGGTAAAGTAAAAATATGTTTTTATTTGCATATTGTTTTAGTATTTTGCTTTCCTTTGCTATACTTTGCACTCCTATCATGTTTTTGTATTTTTTCTTGTAACGTTCTGACCTGCCCCCACTGGACATTTGTGAAGAAGATCATTATAGCTCATTGTATTCTTCCAGTACAAATACATATATTTTTTATGATGATTATAAGTCAATTAAACTGAAAAAATGGCTAAGTGAAGTCCCCAGACAAAGACATGACTAAAATGACAAAGGTTGTTGTCAACTACACTAACATAGAAAACAACCCGATTGACATCACTCCAGCACATTTGATAGAGATTTAAAATGCCTTACTCTCACTCGATAAGCTTCTCATTCATATTCTTGGTTCTTTCGGTAAAGCCACGTAGAAGGGAAACAATAAAATAATAAAAATATAAAACAATACAATTATCACAACGTTTCGACTGCAACACAAGCAATCATCATCAGGTGTGAAAACCAAAGCAAGAAAATTTGAAAAAAGTGACAGTTTTTTTTATTATATGATTTTTTATTATTTTATTGTTTCCCTTCTACGTGACTTCACTGAAAGAACCAAGAATGTGAATCCCTGCAGTCACGGAAGCTTTAAATCAAAATTTAAGCTTCCCATTTATTTCAAACAGCTGAGGACATATTGCTTACATTGTCATAAGGTAATTTTGCATCAAGATAGGGCCCATATCTTAAAGAGAGGGACTTTGGCCTATGACATTGGGCTGTTCATCAGCATTCTTTTAAGAAAGCCGGACTGTTGATGAGACACTGTGTGTCAAAACTAGGCCAGAGTGTGGCTTGTATTTGAACCAATGCTGCTGAAGCTTTGCATTCTCAGAAGGCCGTGGGAGCGTTGTGTAAAACGTCGTTTTATTTTTACGTGGATAGATACATTTTACGTAGGAGACATTTATTATCGCTGATCTATTTTGTTACAAGAACTATTTGTGGTTTTGTATGTTGCGTTTTGTTTTTTTGGTATCTCGGTGATGAAAGGCGAGCCTCCACGCTAGATTGTAGTGCTTGTCACAATACCGCGATGTGCCATGGCTCCGTGGCCGTCTGAAACGCTCTTCCTTCCGATATTAAGAAGCTATTGGAGCTATTCGCGTTTAAATCATCTTGATTGAAAATTCATTTTTTAAAATTGTTATTTTGTGCCCCGTTTGTTTTCATTCCCCTGCACCTCCAATTAGCACGGTTGGCTACGTACAGTGCGAAAGAAGTTAAAGATACATACATGCTTATCAGCACGACATCGAGTATCGCTAAAGAAATACGAAGACTGAGGTGGCCATGTTGCGGAGGGGACTAATAACACGTTTGTGCACTAAGCCAGCACCGTTGTGTTATTCTGTTCCAATCCGGGCAGCCACTCATGGATTACTGCAGGTTCTTAAGCGTAACACGTTGATGGCCTCAGTTCAGTCAATAATTAATGTACACAAAGCCATCCTTTTTTTTTCAAGGTAAATCTCAGCTCCGAGGACATACTTTCTAGGGCGTACTAAGTGCTTTTGCATGGCAGATATGCAGTGCATAACAACGCAGATTCCATGGCATTGGAAAACCACGATTACATTCCTATAAAAAAATGTGGAAAACGCCCAATTGATTGAAGAGATCTTAATAACAATGGGAGCACGAAGGCAGCGGACGAAATGTTGACAATTGGGAAATCACAAATAGTATCTCTTTGGAGAGCAAGATGGAATCATACCGCATGGTTGGGACAGAATCTTGAAACAAGCGGAGGAAATGTATATGCATGTCTCGCAGAAAAAAACATCTAACTCAGGAAACGAATACTCTTTTTGGAGAAAGAGGAGGAAATTCCAGATGTCACGCTAATAGCAGTTGCTGCTCTTCAGCATATGAAAACAGGGAAAGCTCCCAGATGGAATAACTGGACATATTAAAGAAGCGCGACCAGGTGTTGTAACACAATTAGCGGCCCTATTTAACAACTGTTTGCACTAAAATGAAAACACTTCAATCGTGGATTAATGCCTCAATCTTCCGTGGCAAAAAGGGAGTATTCAAAATAGAGTACTCTATCTATGGAGGACGATGCATTGTGTGGAAACCATATTACAAGAGTCTCGAAAAATATCCTCCGCATTTACAACAGTCCGGAAAGTAAGATGCACCCCAAGTGCTACGCCCGGTGTCAGTATAGCTTTAACAGATCTGTTTCACACACATGCACACTTACCGGATTGCAAGGTGAACCCACAACTTTTTGTTGCATTAAAATACAGGGTAGGCGGGGGGGTGACAATTTAATTAATTTTCCAGAGAATACGGTATTCACCACAAGGAATAAGTGTGAGGAAGGGGGTGAGGGGGTGAGGGTTACTGAGATCAGTGATCTTGATTTGGGGGGGCAGGGGGGGCACCCTACCAAAAAGGTTGAGCTCTAGTGGCCTCGGCAAATGACATCACCCTATTGGCACTGTGTGTAAATGTCGCCAATTAAAATTGTTCTATTTTTGTAGTCTATATTTTAATTGTTGCCTAATTTGTATTGTACTGAGGTTTTTTTGTTACAAGCGCCAATTTATTCGGGCGGGGGGGCGGCTTGTGTCTTTTATTGCGGTCGCAGGTTTTGCTTGTGTTTCCCGGACCCGATTCCGTCACACTCGACGATTTGGAAAAAGAGATGACAGAGGATGACAAAAAAGATCGAGGGGAGAAGCCCAGAAATTACGTCACTCCTCGCGTCGATTCACAATCTAGTGATCCTTCACCGCAGGCGGTAAAGAAAATGAAGCTCGCTGGCGATAAAGGAGAGCACTGCACCCCGGTGCCCAGCTTACCTCCGAAGGCGCCGGCGGGTTCTGAGAAGAGGTACCCAGAAGGTCCCTTCCACCGGGTGGTGTTCATTGACAGCACTTGGAACCAGACGAACAAAATGAGCATGGACGAGAGATTGAAAGGTGAGTTGTACATGCGTGTGCTCACTCATCAGAAGTTCTGCTCGCTCAGAAACGAGATTGTACTGGTGCTGATACCTGTTCGTAGCCCCGAGACGCTTGACAGCGATTCCACAGGTACAATCGCAAGGGTCGGTCTATCTACGACACCTGTGCGTGATGACTCGTGCCTGTGATGCCGCACTTGGGAAGCAAGGGTGAGTGGTTCACATAGATTTGTGAAACTCCCAAAACTTGACGTGGCCAGGTAATGTACACGAGCATATGTATGGCCTTGTTATAAATCCACTGTTGGATGAGTGCCTCCCCACACCACATGGGCTGTGGGGGCAATTGGAGGTGACCATGATTTCACCGTGCGGTCAGTGAAGGCGGGAAGTGTAGACATGGGAGCATGTTTGCAGTCCAACAATGGATTTGGCTGCACGGTCTAATGCAGACAAAGTGGCTGTTCAGCAGTCTGTTTATTCACAGTGATTACCCATCTACAAACTTTCCAGGCTGAATCCTGGTTAGCTTCTGAGATCTGACAAGATCGGTTGCATTCGAGATAATGGCAGAACATTAAATCAGCTGTGAACTCCTCTTTGCAATCCTGAGGGTGTTATCCCCTTACATTCATAGGTTTTCTCCAGGTCCTTCCGTTTCTTCCCACGTAAATAAACACTCGTTAATGGAACCGGCGAAATATTGCAATGCGTGACCAATTTTCTAAATAATTTTGAGACTCGGTGAAGATCTTCTGGTTAAGAATATGAAATTATTATTCTCCTTTTCTCAAGCAGTAAATTAATTCTAGATTTGAAGCTTTCGTGACTGCAAGGATTCATACTCTTTGGTTTTTTCGGTAAAGTCACGTAGGTAAAATAAAATAAATGAAAACAGCTAAATTAAATCACGACGTTTCGGAGGCAACACACGCTTCCGTCTTCAGGTGGAAACCGTCACAGCAAAATAGCTGTATCAAGTGAAGAGAGCTCTAAGATACCCGAGATTATATACAGGTGAAGGGGGAGGGGAGCCAGGAAGGGCCGTGGGGGGGGGCTAAGTTAAGCCGCCTTTTGTTATGCTGATACCGAGGACGGGTGACCGATGAGCTGGAGCGGTGAAATCAGTTTTTGTGCAGATGCTAGATTAAATATTACATCACAGGACGGTGAGAGGTGGCGACAGAAAGCCTTCATCCAGCAGTGGATTGACCATGGCTGGGTGATGACCATGACGATGAAGACTTATTGCTATCGTTGTCTCTCTTCGCACAGCCCTGCAGTGTGTAAAACTCCAGGCGTGGGAATCGCAGTTCTGGCGGCACCAGAAGGGAACCCCGCGCACCTTCCTCTCCACCGTCGAGGCCATTTACTACTTTTTTGTCGAATACCATGGCCTGCTGCAGGAGGGGCCCTACTCCGGGCAGTACGACAACCTGCTCTTCTTCTTCACATTCATGCACGGCCTCGTGAACAACGCCAAGGCGCACAAGCATGCCTTGCTGCAGGCCTAGGTACTCGACCGCTGCAATAGCGGTTTGCAGTAGAGTTTGGGCTGTATCATCATCACGATCCACGGGGAAGATTGTCCACTGCACGCGTCGTCACTTGTTTCAACTTTCCTCTGCCTTGTGTCAATAAAAGCACAAAGATCCCCTGACGTCATTCGGAAGAGGAGGCCACTGCGTGACAGCGACGGGGTACAAATTTACAACTTTTTTTTAAATTACACTGCAAAGTACACAGGTGTGATTACACATAGCGGACTAATGCCCACGCACATGCCGGGTGAGGAGTGACCCTGTGCCTGCAGAGGCAGCCGCCACTTGGGATGCCCTTTCAAAAAGTTGGAAATGTGATTGTAAGCACTCGGAGAAGGCCTGGCATATATAGGGCGCTCTCTCAAAAATAAATAATTCTCCCCAATGTCAATTTGTAAGAACAGAATTGTGGTTCAGGTGTCGACTGCCATAACTGGGATCTGCTACGGACCTCAGCGTTGCTAGGTCAGTGTGTAAATAATTTTTTTACAATCGAAAGACTTAAATGTGTTGTTTTTTAAAATTTCAGATATTAAACTGGCACCTACCCGAATGTTTACTTTTTCTAAATGTATCAATACAAAAGCCGCATTCTCTTTGTCATCGGTCCCAGTCTCGATGGTGACACGCCTGGGTTCGCGACCCACGTTTAAGAAATTCTGTTTGGGACAATCTGCGACAAAGCCTCCTGCGTTTCTCCCCAACCTCCCAGTTCCTTTCCTCGACATTACAATGTTGGTTGTGTTATAGAGCATTTTTTGTCAAATTGTGACCTCTTTATGCAGAAAATAAATAAATGTTCTGTTAATAGCTTTGTGCTTTCCTTGACTAACGTTTTGTTTTACTTGTCCACACTGGCTAGACGTCTTGCATATGTCATCACGCAAATTTGAGATGGTGATTTCTGTGTAAACATTTTGTGAATAGTCCTGCTAATTTAGTTCCAACGACTGTTCCCCTGCTGCTTTGATAATATCCAGTCGTACCATCTGGCCCATGAGCTTTCCCTTCATGCTCTTGAGGGCAGTGTTTACTTCTTCAGCCTTGACATCTGGAATGTCCTCGTCTTCATCTGAAAAACTGTTGATTTTCTGGAATGTACCGAGTTTTTTTCTTCTCTAAAGATATTTATAACATTTCTATGCTAATTTGAAGATTCTGTACGGTGTGTCATTTTCCCCATCTTTCTTGCTAAGGGCTACCATTTGTAAATTTCCAATCGTCTACCAAGCTCCTCCTGCTTTTATGATCCCATTTTGTCTTCAATCATTGCTATGAAATCCTCAATCATTTGATGGTCTCCCATTTCTCTTCTCATTCTTGTCTCATTTTCCTAATTGTTTTACAGACTTTATGTTTATTCCACTGCGTTTTTTTTGCATCTCTGTCTCTTTACATATCTCTTTATCAACATGTCCTTTGTGGTTTCAGATTTGTTCAGTTTGCTTTTTAACCTTTACCATTGCTCGCTCTGAGTAACTCATCAACATTCAAATGCCTGGAGGAGCCAGATGATGAAATGGATATCACCACTTTAAATAATGCAGTAACTAGCATCGTAATTGATTGTGCATTGAAAGTGGGAGGAAAGGTCATGGATCTTGGCCATGAATAATAATAATTTCAGCTTGGAGTGTATCACACAGTGTTAATTCAAGTGAAGAGGACAACGCAGGCTTGTGTTGGAACTGCAGACAAGCGGGAAAGGAAGCAACTAGGTGGTGAGGCAGCGCCAACTATTGCCCAAGCTCTGTGATCCTCTATATTAAGGTGTTATTATCGAGCAATCAATAAGTGTTTACAGCTGGGAGGAAACCGGAGCACCTGGAGAGAATCCACACGTGCAAGGGGGCAACACTCGATCCCCTTCTGAACTCCACGTGTTTGCTGTACTGCCTTCAGACGCCCACAAGAAGGGAGTTTCACAACATCCGTGTGTGATCTGCCAACCCTCACCTCCACAGTGCTGGATTGCAGTCCACTTGCATAGCCACCACTGCCCGGCTTAAACATTTATGAAATTTACGAACTGATCATTGTGCCATTGTGGCGCAACTGGAGTGCTTAGTGCAAGGCTTCTGTGTTCCAATCACAAGCTACGTGACAGTATGAGAAAGTGATACACTTCAACACGTGTAGGATTCTTGAACCATTGGATCCATAATAATTACCCGATTTTAACGAATGTTTTTTGTACCGGCTCGCACTGGTACACCACAATGCAATTCTAGTCCTTTAGAATGTGATATGCTCCAATTCGGCCACTTATTCCAGACGTCTATAATTGTACTGTGCTTCGCACCTTTTTCCCAAAGATCCTCTCGTGTCTCCACTGTCCGTCCCTGGCTCCGAGGGGGGAGCGCGTCGCAATGGGTGTTGCTCGCTCGTTCCGGCTCCCACAGGCAGCCCCCGGAGCTGTCAATCTCTTTTTTTTACACAGGACTCCTCGCATGCTGATCGTGTTGAAAGCTAGCATGTCGTGAGCTTATCTCCACCTTCAATCACATTCGGAAGAAAATGTGGGCTTAAAGATTCAACGCCCGGTAGCGGAGAGCGATTTCCAGTCGCAAAAAAATGTCTGTTTCACGCCATCTGTAATAGCGTGGAAAATGTGCACTCATGTACCGTCTTCGCTTGCATAGCCGGTGTGAGCTCACCTGTGATTAATGACGTATAATTGTGGACTCTGCAGCATATGGGAACTCGAGAAATCATTTTCCAAAGGTGCGGAGAGACAGGTGCGTTTCTTTAAGATCAGGCAATGGTGATCAGAGATTTGGTCGGATTTCGTGCCGAGGAATTCAGCTGCGTCGTTGCGACGTGGAGGGTGAGTCTCTGATCGCTATTGCAGGTACAGCAATTTGCCCTTCTGAAGGGAACATCTTTGAAATTAAAGTTTTGTCGTTTCACAAACCATCCCCCGCTGGTGTTCAGTCTTTGTCGAGTCGCCCACCACTTTTCCGGAGGACAGAACACAACGCAGAATCTCTAACCATCGCCTCCGAACTTTAGTATTGTAATTGTTGTCTATTGAGCCGACCCGACGTCCTCCCTCCCACAAGAGGATGTCCACCGTGGAGACTGAGCAAATGAAATCAGCTTGCAGCTGCTGTGTGGATTATTGCATCGTGGGTCCGTGAGAGATGGCGATGGCTTGTGGAGGCCTTCATCCAGCAGTGGATTTATCATGCCCGATGATGACGACGATGTATTCAGGAGAGCTTTCTGTAAATTAAACCTTGGAAAATTAAGAATGAAATGTTTGGTGGTTGAGTGCATCTTGCAATGTCTTGCAGAGTAAATCAAGCAAGCCGTGGCAAGTTGTGCCGCGTGGTGCAAGAGCATTAACCAGAAGCCTGAAATCGGCCACAACTCACTACGGTTGAAGCAAGTCTTCCGTGGGGAAATCCTCGAGTTCTCTGGGGAAATTTTCAGAGGCAAACACCTGTTATTATACACGTGAATGAATGGTCGTATTCCCAGCAGTCAACTCAGCACATCTTAAATGATGCCGGAGTGCTAGACTATGGAGGGTAACTGACGTCACCTTCTAACACGTTTATCCCATGCCATTTGCAATGACAGGCTTGGAAGGAAACTGTTATAATTCTTTCAGATTAATATGTAGCGGCGTACGGTGATCTGTTAACACATTTATATTCGTAGCGCTTATGGAGAGGCAAATATGCGGACGGACCATCAAAAGTAACATTATTTTTATCGTACGTGAAACCTCATTCCAAAATTGTATTATTTTCTTGTTATAGTGCATTTTTGGAAAGTTAAATCATATGGTTTGATTGAACATAATAATGAAATAACGAAACCCATAAATATACATACACATATACAGCCCTTTGTCAATCGGGTTGAAGGCCTCTCCATGCCACGTTGGTCGTGGGGGTTTGACCATACTTCACCACGCTGGTCGCTGGAGGTTGGTCAAGGGGGTTGGTTCAGAAGCTTTGAAGATATCGCGAGGCACCGGGCAGCTGCGAGGGGACTCAGAGCCAGTGCGCTCGCGACGACAGCCACCGTGCCACGGCTCCAGCAGTCGCACGTCATTTTTAGTTGGTTTTCTAAATCTTCCATAATAGAGGGTTTTTTTGGGGGGTTAGATCGCGGAAATATATAAATGTGTCATTAGACCCGCCACCAACCCTTACTCGTTAGCTGTGTCGGGTGGTGGCGGGTTTAACGACACATTTATATATGTACGCGATCTAACAAAAAAAACCCCTCTATTATGGATGATATTGGTCGCGAAAGCCTACGTGTTAAACTTTCTAAATCTTCATTACAATTTAATTTCAGTGGGTAACCACAGATTTAAATTGTGTTTTCCAGCTACTGTCAATTTGTGTTTTAACGACAGGTAACCATATTTATGGGAAAATAAAAACCCCTCATCTGTATTAGTTATTATATATTTACACAGTGCTTGGCTCTCGCATCTCTTGTGGACAATAGGAAGATACAATTTGCAGCAAATTGGAATTGTGGATAATATAAGTTCATTGTATTTCTACACATGTATCATAATCATCATCAGGCATGCATCATCCACCGCTTGATGAAAGCATACTCGAGCTGTCTCCATCTCCCTGTGTCACATGATGTAGCAATCCACCCAGACACCGGAGGTACGAGAGCTGCTCTTCGTAGTTCTCTCAGACGCGTTCCATTCCTTGGCTGCCACTCCGTCAAGACTCCATAGGCAATGATCTCTTGCTAGCTGACGCATCCTGGCCCAAGCCACACTCACTTTTCCGAGCACATGAATTGCATACACGTATTCATGAATAAGCACACGGAATGGTGGTATTAAAGAATAGTGTACTAATCGTGGTAAGGGCCAAATAGTTCCAGCAACGGGCTCTATTATTTTGAATTAATCTCTTGAAAGATGATGTATTGCTGCTAATCCAGGGTGTAATGACGACCACATCATGACGCACGCACACACACACGCACTCACACACACCTCACGGTGTTAGTTCAGAGAGCTGTTTGACAGTCATCGATGAGCAGTGCGTTCCGTTTTGGGTGTTTGTGCCAGCGTAGCACCTAATGAAGATGAAAATGTGAAATGACAGCAAGAGAAGCACAGACGTGTGTGATATAACACCCAGGGGGATGCGGGGGAAAGAAGTAAAAAAAAATTGATGACAGAAATGTGTGCGTTTGATCAGGATTGGCAGAACCAGAGTTAAAGGGACCAGGTCCTACAGCGAACCTGGTTTGCACGCAACCGTTTGTTGGATGGAAAGTAAATTGAGACGTTTACTTTCTCCGATTTGAATAAGCTCTCGCAGTAATATTTTATTTATCGGTCCGGTTGAAATATTCATGGCCTTATCTTTTATCCCGTGCACGTAGCGGCGAGCCATGTTTCATGCGGTATTGAGGTTGGGCTTTCAGGCTGGACAGGAAGTTTGGGGTAACAACTTCACCACACCCCGAGCGGAAAAAAAAGATATGCAACGCGACTTCAAAGAGGTAACGCGTGTCCTTTTCCACACGATTGATCAATATTACATGCAACGTTTTCCGTGACAATCGACACAGGATAGTTTATTTTGTTCTCCAAAACCACGGCGAAATTGTTCGCGTTAGATGATACAATTCAATTACGGCGGAGAGTTGAAATGCCGCACGTGGAGGCGCGTGCAGCGGTCATTAATGCGTGGCAAGCAAGGCGATGGAGTTTTTGAATGTTAGATTTTTTTAAATCAAGTGTACTTCACTTGTCTAAGTGAGGATATACACATTATGATGTCACCGTCAGACTGTTACCTGATTATGTAAGCTGGTCATGGAGGAAATGCAATCTTCTGCACGGCTGTGATCTATGTATGAGATGACATTCCTGATTCTTTATTGGGTAATTATCAGACAAAAATCAAAGGGTCTCCCTGGGGCATCCCTAGATAATGGCTATGAAAACCCAGTCCCATGCTGAGGCGCTGGGTTATAGTGAGAGCTTCTGATTTTTAGTTTTAACCAATTACCCCGATAAGACACCCCAGATACAAAAACATTGCAAAACGGTGTTTATCCAATAAACATTGGAATTGGTTCTTGTATTCATGTTGACCGTAGCGGAAAGTGAATGTTTATTTATCACCATCATCAGCAGATATGTTTCGGCGACGGGTGACGCAGTGGTAACACTTTTGTCACCTCGCACCAAGAAGCCTGAGTTCAATTCCCAACACGGGTGTCTTTGTGGAGTTTGTAGGTTCTACACCTGTGATGCACAGGGTTACTCCAGCTCCTCCAGGTTCCTCCAATAGCTACAATTAAAAATAAAATGTGTTTTTGCATTATGCGATAACACTCCCAGCTCAGGAAAATACTTCCCATGGTTTTGGCTTCGAGAGGTTTTACTGTGCTGAAGAGAACCACGGATTGTGGACACGATTACAAACATCGCCACATGCAAGATCCCCACGAACGAAAACTGCACGTTCATGCGTACACTTTCCATTGTTCAATATCAGCCGGGTTTATTTTTAATCTTGCTTGAAATATAGTGGAGCGCCTTATCCACATAGCTAATTCCCTTGAATCTTTCTTAATCCACGTAACCTGAATGTTCCACAAACCCCCGTGTTCTCCATGCCCCTGTTGTTGTTGTTGTTATTATTGTCCACAATGTGTTCCTGTCGTGCATTGTAGGACGGCTTCCTACTACCCACATTTGTTTGCAGGTAAGTGGAGTCGCATGACAAATAATCATATTATCCGAGGGTATTCCGCACGTTTTGTGGTGGATAATTGGAGTCAATTTGCAGAAAATGGGATTTGTGAAGTTCACATCACTGCAAAAGCAACAAATATCCCAGATTATCAGACATATACAAAGCTGTCAACCCATACGGTTTACCAGTGTTCTTGTGCAGGGAAATTGAGTTTTCAAGTCCATATGGGGTACAGCCATTTCAATAGGGGCAACATTTCGTGTTATATTTGTTTGTGTTTCTCCTTGTGATGTAGGATGAACGTTGAGATTTATAATGGTACGGGGTGACCAATAAGGTCTGACTTGGTCTGCAATGAGATGGACAATGATAAGGGGTTTACAGGTATGCATATGAACCTTATGGTGGTACTAAGTGACATATGAACCTTATGGTGGTACTAAGTGACATATGAACCTCATGGTGGTACTAAGTGACATATGAACCTTATGGCGGTACTAAGTGACATATGAACCTCATGGTGGTACTAAGTGACATATGAACCTTATGGCGGTACTAAGTGACATATGAACCTCATGGTGGTACTAAGTGACATATGAACCTTATGGTGGTACTAAGTGACATATGAACCTGATGGTGATGGTGGTACTAAGTGACATATGAACCTTATGGTGGCACTAAGTGACATATGAACCTCATGGTGGTACTAAGTGACATATGAACCTCATGGTGGTACTAAGTGACATATGAACCTCATGGTGGTACTAAGTGACATATGAACCTGATGGTGGTACTAAGTGACATATGAACCTTATGGTGGTACTAAGTGACATGAACCTTATGGTGGTACTAAGTGACATATGAACCTCATGGTGGTACTAAGTGACATATGAACCTCATGGTGGTACTAAGTGACATATTAACCTGATGGTGGTACTAAGTGACATATGAACCTGATGGTGGTACTAAGTGACATATGAACCTTATGGTGGTACTAAGTGACATATGAACCTGATGGTGGTACTAAGTGACATATGAACCTGATGGTGATGGTGGTACTAAGTGACATATGAACCTTATGGTGGCACTAAGTGACATATGAACCTCATGGTGGTACTGAGTGACATATGAACCTTATGGTGGTACTAAGTGACATGAACCTTATGGTGGTACTAAGTGACATATGAACCTCATGGTGGTACTAAGTGACATATGAACCTCATGGTGGTACTAAGTGACATATGAACCTTATGGTGGTACTAAGTGACATAAGAACCTGATGGTGGTACTAAGTGACATATTAACCTGATGGTGGTACTAAGTGACATATGAACCTGATGGTGGTACTAAGTGACATATGAACCTTATGGTGGTACTAAGTGACATATGAACCTGATGGTGGTACTAAGTGACATATGAACCTGATGGTGGTACTAAGTGACATATGAACCTCATGGTGGTACTAAGTAACATATGAACCTGATGGTGGTACTAAGTGACATATGAACCTCATGGTGGTACTAAGTGACATATGAACCTTATGGTGGTACTAAGTGACATATGAACCTCATGGTGGTACTAAGTGACATATGAACCTTATGGTGGTACTAAGTGACATATGAACCTGATGGTGGTACTAAGTGACATATGAACCTCATGGTAGTACTAAGTAACATATGAACCTGATGGTGGTACTAAGTGACATATGAACCTCATGGTGGTACTAAGTGACATATGAACCTCATGGTGGTACTAAGTGACATATGAACCTTATGGTGGTACTAAGTGACATGAACCTCATGGTGGTACTAAGTGACATGAACCTCATGGTGGTACTAAGTGACATATGAACCTTATGGTGGTACTAAGTGACATATGAACCTCATGGTGGTACTAAGTGACATGAACCTCATGGTGGTACTAAGTGACATATGAACCTTATGGTGGTACTAAGTGACATATGCACCTTATGGTGGTACTAAGTGACATATGAACCTTATGGAGGTACTAAGTGACATATGAACCTTATGGTGGTACTGAGTGACATATGAACCTCATGGTGGTACTAAGTGACATATGAACCTCATGGTGGTACTAAGTGACATGAACCTCATGGTGGTACTAAGTGACATATGAACCTTATGGTGGTACTAAGTGACATGAACCTCATGGTGGTACTAAGTGACATGAACCTCATGGTGGTACTAAGTGACATGAACCTCATGGTGGTACTAAGTGACATGAACCTCATGGTGGTACTAAGTAACATATGAACCTGATGGTGGTACTAAGTGACATATGAACCTCATGGTGGTACTAAGTGACATATGAACCTCATGGTGGTACTAAGTGACATGAACCTCATGGTGGTACTAAGTGACATATGAACCTTATGGTGGTACTAAGTGACATGAACCTTATGGTGGTACTAAGTGACATGAACCTCATGGTGGTACTAAGTGACATGAACCTCATGGTGGTACTAAGTGACATATGAACCTCATGGTGGTACTAAGTGACATGAACCTCATGGTGGTACTAAGTGACATATGAACCTTATGGTGGTACTAAGTGACATATGCACCTTATCGTGATACCCCAGGGTGCCATAGCACCTCGGCTCTCACACAATGTCCGTGATGCAGTCATGTTTAGCCTGTTGATGGTCGGCGATGCGGCCATCGACTCATCACGACGAGCTGGACACTGCGATGCACCACCACTGCGGTGCGTACCGCGAGCATTCAGGGTTTCGGCGCAATCATCGTCCTCGCTGCGTTTCGACTTCGCCGAGTGTTGCACCGATGTCGGACTGATGGGTTTCCCCAGTAGCGGAGTGAAGTACACCCCTGGGAAAAATTGTGTCCCAGAAATAAAATATTTAATTGCCTCGGCCAGTTTGTATTATTTGGTACCCCGGGGTATTGCCATAAGGATCATTTACATTTTTTAAAATATAAAATTGCTCAAAATGAGCACTGAAAAACGACACTAAGCACTCGGATGTGACAAGGCGAAGTTACGGATGAGATGCCCCGAGCTCCCTGAGACAATGGGTCACCTCTTCTGTGAATGTATTCAAATATTTGCAATAGGATGCACCTTAATGCAGCAAAACGCTACAATAATATACAAATAAAAAGTTTAAAGTGTCTATGCAGCAGGTGCAACCACATCTCCAGACGCTGTGCAGGACATATAAAGCGTTAAAAGTTGGATAAAATAAGGTACTCGCAACAACAACAACCTCCTTCGCCATATGCACATGAAAAACAAAATCGCTGTCTTTGTTTGAACATAACACCTATACAAACACAACACTTATATAAATATAATACCTACATGAAACGCTATATAAACATAAAACCTACACAATGCAGGTGGAAAGGAGCTGATAATTGTTGGTAGTAGCGGGGTACACGACGCCACTGGACATTTGTGGAAAAAAGAGCTTTATAACTCATCGGATTCCCTCGGTATTACATGAAGATTCTGATTTTGATTCTAACAAAAACCATGCTGGGTGAGAACCATGGCCGCCGAGGCAATTGCCGCTTGGTTTTCATGCGTCAATAGGTGGCGCTACATCACTGGAGCACGATACATTAATATATACACAAAAAATATCCTGTTTACACTACTGTCTGTCATGTACTGTACGCTCTGATCGCATCGACACGATAATGTTCAACACCAAAAAACGAATTGCGTTTAATGTGTTCACATAGATTGCACGCGTGTGTGTTGTGTGCGTGAGCGTATGCATTGGATATGTATAGGCACTCAAAAGCTACCGGCTACGTGACCATTCATATGTCTATTTAGAAACATGGTCATCAGAAAACATTTTAAAAATGTAAATCTCAATGTTCCACTCTGTCTCGCTGGCCTCTCTCCACGTGCTATGAAGAAGGGCCATTTCCCGAAACGTCGCCACACACATTTAAGGCCACGCAGTGTTATTGACGAATGCGTTGAGTTGTTTGGCCGATTGAATAATAATACTAATTAGTACCCCACGGTAATTACCTTTCCCATGTCTTCGTAATGAGATATGTACACATCTGCGAGTCAGAGGTTGATGTAATCTCCCCACATTATTTTACAAATAATAAAATCTGGAGTGCTCACGAGCGGCATGGAGTTGCAATATTAATGTCCCTATTTCGGAAAACAGAGCACTATAATGCACCAGAAATTCTCAATTTGTGACATTTACCATTAGAGTATTTATGCTGTATTGGTAATGTTCAGTACTTTTAATTAAGCCATCTAGGGAAATATTAATTTTAATTGCTGATGGGCAGTTAACACTGTGGGCGACAACTGGACGAATTCATCCAATGGCTGTCCTCGTGTTTGCCATCGAATGACCGGAGGCATTTGAAGATTTCAGTGAAGCGAATGGAAGATCATTTTCAGTGGACTTAACATTGTTAGAACTTATATTGAATAATAGATGTTACTACGATATAGCGGCCGTCCATAAATGACGTCACGCACCTAGGGGGGGGGGGGGTCAGACATTTGTGACGATGTGTGACGAGGGGGGGGGTGGTGAGAAATGTGACGTCACATCAAAATGCGCAACTTTAAATAAATATAGGCAATATGTTCTACTTAATTAAATAGACTTTTTAATAAATGTTTTCTCCTACAACATCAGAGTGCAGCGCCACATTAAATCCGCACTACAATGACAATAGTTTAAAGCGATTTGAAACATGTTTTACATATTTTTTCGGGGGGGCAGAGCTTTGTGACGTCATATTTGAGGGGAGGTCTGACTTTTTGTGACGTCGTGTGACGGAGGGGGGGGGGGTCAAAATCGTTAAAAATCGCGTGACGTCATTTATGGACGGCGCCATACCGTAATATTAACACAATGACAGTAATAGTACGGGTAACATAGGCAACATAACAGAAATCATATAAGATGTATAATATTGTTTAGGCTGAGTTGGGTACACAGTGCCTCGTCGAATATCACTACAGTATATCTACATGAACTGAGCTTGGCTAACTCTCGAACGTAATTTTATTTTTTAATTTAACAACAATAATTCATATTTTAGGAAGTGGTTGTGGGCGGGAGTTTGCCGGCGTCGATTCAGCCTCAAATGAGTACCTGGTGCAGTGGCTAAAAATAATCGCCACCGGGGAGACAAAGGCGGCCGGGCGTGGTGCTGGCCACCCACTCCCTCGTGTGCCTTGCCGGCCTTCATAGGTGCTCGCTAACAGCACTTGCCCCAACAGTCTGTTCAGAGTATACGGGGGATATTTGTCTTTGTTGTTCAATTGTTGTGTTGGCTAAGTCATCATGTAGCCCGCATGCCCAAACAGCTTTTGTTCCACCGGATCGAGGGGGCTAAACGGGCGCGGTACGGGCTAGAGAGGAGATGGAGTGATGTGGTACGAGAGGAGACGGAGCCGAGTGGACTTGCTGATAGCTGGTAGCAGCAGTGTCAAGATCGGCCTCTGTGGAGGAGGCTCGTGAAGGACGCTGCTGGTGCTGCTGGGCAGTTGGAGGCAATCGCCCTCCAGCAACAGCGGAGGGCAGAGGAGCGACGCTCACAACAACGAGCGGAGCGCCGGGTGGATAAAGCGCAGCAAGTTGGCACAGTAGGGGGCACAGGTGGTGCATCAGCCAGTCATCTCAGTCAACCCATGGTACCTGGATCACCTGCCAGCGGGCATTCGACACTTCACGTGGCCTTAAAGTGCACCTAGCCTGGCACACAAAGCTCCGTGGTGACGCCACCGCCACTTTGTTTCGAATGGTGGTGGTTGTTGTTGTTGTTCTCATGCCAGTCGTGTATCATCACCAACTCGCACAGACCAGCACTTTGAATTACGGGTTACATTTTCTCCCAATGACAGTGCAGTCCGAACGGTGGGCCCTCGGTCACCTGAAATTCTGGTTCCACCAAACAGCGGATTGTGGGGGTGTGTTCATAATTGCTGCGTACAAGCGGGGCGCCTCGATGTAACCATTGCTAACATACACCACGTGGGGCCCGCCCTATCTGCAGCATTCGTTTTGTAGAACTTTCGACAGGATTGAGAGGTTATGAGACCACCTTTGCCAGTAACAAGATATAGGAATAGGTTTTACCCTTTTAACTGGCACAAAAACTGACACCTTTATTCAAGGCATCATGTTTGCAATAACCACAACACAAGCAGTCAAATTGCAAACAAAAGAGACAACTCTGATAATAATATGCACTGTCCTTGAATTTGATTGGTCCACACCCGAGACGGCTTTTCTTAGAGCCAGGACAGTGCATATTATTATTATCAGAGTTGTCTCTTTTGTTTGCATTTTGACTGCTTGTGCTGTGGTTATTGCAAACATGATGCCTTGAATAAAGGTGTCAGTTTTGTGTCAGTAAAAAGGGTAAAACCTATTCCTATAGGATTGAGAGGTATTTAGGCTTGGCGACGCGACGTGAAATCGTTTGAGGGTGGTATGGCCACAGTGGTGAGATGTTAACTACCTCGCCTGGTTTGCTGGAGGTCGTGGGTTCGATCCCGACCCTGACGCATGTATTTTTGGGGTTTGGACGATCTCCCCGTGGTCGCGTGGATTTTTTCTCCATGTCCTCCGGGTTTTCCCCTTCGCATTTAGAATGAACATCACGCGTTCATACACGTCCACATGATAAGCCACTTCGTTGAGTTATCATTTGTGGCCAGGTTGCCTCTGAAAAAGAGCTACATAGCTCAGTGGATCTCACCTGGTGAAATAAAAACAGTTTAGTTTCACTATGGAGGGGATTCTCGATCTCTCCCCGACATACAAACCATTTAAGGACTCGATAAAGCATCGGATAGAGTTTACTAGCACATTTTAAGGCATCGTCCACCGATTAGGGCCAATTCAAATATATGCTACAGCAACAAGCCATGGAGTAACACCAATGTATGGCAAAATGAACCGAGAAAGTGGTGTGTGAAACACATTGCAGCATCGCAACGGTGGACGTCAGCGGCAGAGGTGAGACGTGAAGAGGTGAGAAGATGATTGTTATATTTGTCGCAGGAGGGTGGCGCGAGAGATGAAATAATGCCTTTTTAGAATTCGCTTCCAGCAGGGACACGGCGGTAATAAACAGCTTAACAAATAATCATGTGAAGGAGCCCAAATTAGAAATAAAATTGACTTTATTTTCACAGAAAGCCCCCCAGGTTGTCAGAGATGTCTGTGTCCTCGGCAAGTTCGACAGTGGAGGCGGTCGTGGCTGGCGCGATGCTAGAGAAGCCAAAGCAAAGAGTGTCTTTAACATCACAAAGCCTGGTTCAGGAGGTCCCGGGAATTCAGACCGGTTCTTAACAACAGATTCAAACCCCCTCCAGCAATAAACTTATTACGTGGATGTCATCGCCGTGAAAGAGGTGACGAACATTGTCACGGACAGCCCATTGACAGCAGGGGGGGTGTGATTAGAAATACGAAACATTATCTGAAATGACAACATGCATGTTGAACAAATCCACTACTGGATGAAGGTCACCCAAATACGTTGCCATCTCTCGTACGTGTTGAACTTCTTTCGCACCGTACGTAGCCGACCGTGCTAATCGGAGGTGCGGGGGAAAGACAACACATTGAACGCAACAACAAACAGTTTTAACGAAACGCGTTTTCAATTTTAGATTTTGATTTTATTTAATACGTGATGTGACGATTCTAGGTGGATTTCACCTGCGCACACGACACGATCTCATGCCTCCATCTCCACGGTAAACGTGCTCTCGGCCACGTTCCCTGCCTCGTCTTGGCTGCCATTAGTCTCAGCCACCAGCCCATCATCTCTTCAAGTTATGAATTCCGACCAAGCCCACTTTACTTTCCCTCGCAGCCAATGTGCCCTGTTTAAA
The DNA here is from genome assembly GCF_048934315.1 of Petromyzon marinus. Taxonomy (NCBI): domain Eukaryota; kingdom Metazoa; phylum Chordata; class Hyperoartia; order Petromyzontiformes; family Petromyzontidae; genus Petromyzon; species Petromyzon marinus. The sequence goes on along the minus strand of NC_133710.1, from coordinate 1,062,173 downwards.
AACGAAAAACAAATTTCGCTCTTCGCCGATGTTCACGGAGAGCCTGAATGTATTTTCGAGAAAATTGGATTTTGCGGAAACAAATGCGTGCATATAAATGGCGAAAATATTAAGCGCGTGTACCTCGCAATGACGCCCAATGGGATTGCATGACAGGGAATGCTCCAAGAATGCCATCAAGAGGGCTGCAAAGTTTATGTTCGAGATAAACAATGAGCCAAACAAAGGTAGTGTACAAAACGTTCGCTCCGATTGGAGACGTCTGTCGGAAGGACACAACTGAAAAGCTCAGAAGGATATATATGTTTGTATGTTTGTGTGTGTCTGTCTTTGTACCCAGGGGAAGGTATTTAAGGCAGACCTGGGATCAAAGTGATGAAATAGAGGCGAGCAAGAGCAGGTTGCTGTGCTTTGTGGGAGGATGAACTTGATAACGAAAATGAACACTCCAATGCGCCAAAGGATCATGCTTTGAATGAAGGTAAAACGAAAACGGATTATGGGTAAATGCTCTCTTCTATATATCGATGCTATAAATAAAAAAAAGTTCAAATATCCAAAATTAGAATAAGGCATGAGATACAGGCCTGTGTTGACGCGGATCACAGGTGATGGCACGAGACGATCATGGAAACACCAAAGTATGCGGTGATACTGCTACAGGAACAAATATCCACACCGCTCAAATGCTGCTGAACAATGTACACAAGCCTGAGATATGGGGAATGAACACCGGAGCAGGGCAACGGTAAAAAAGTTGGCTTTCTCAAATGCTGCGGGATATAAATTATTGGTTTGGAAAGCCGACACAATTTGACACAAAATAAACATTCTATCTGGAGACACAATTGGGCATCTTTATTTTATTTACGTCACTTTAAAAAAAAGTCATCCAAGTTTTATACAGACATCGCACACGACATAGCATGTACAAAAAAGACTCGAATCGTCTTTAGATTCAGTGGGTTAATACGGTGTTTGTGGCTGTGGTTGTGGCTGTGGTTGGAGGTGGATGTGCAGTGGGGGAGGGGTGTGCATCTGTGGGCACTTTACGTAAAGAATGCGTGCAGGGAGCCGCCAAGGCAGCACGCTTTGAAAGCCCTGCTAAGTCGCTTGCATTTAATGCAACAAGTAAGTTAGAACAATTGTTCTTTCGCACTCTTATGAGTCCAGTCCATCACGAATGCGCATTGATCACACGTTGAAGTGGGCTCTCTGAAACAACAACAACAACGCTGTTTGGAGTCTGTTGCGAAGCTGGCTCAGACGCAGGGATGGATCCCGAACGTGAGCCGGTGGCGTGTTCCAGGTCTTGGGGCCGGAGACCCCGAAACTGCGAGCTGCCAGTCATTTAAGTGGTGACCTGAAACTTACAAAATGAATAAATAAAGCACCCACAACCGCTATTAGTGTTGAGTTTTGAACATGGAATAAAAACCGAACCATAACAAAAAAACATTTTCATTAACCGCTCATTGGAGAAGGTTACTGTTACATTTTAATTGTATTTAACACTCTGTGGCAACAACAAAAAAGCGATCGGGCTTTTTGTGCGTATTACAAAAATAAACAATGCCCCCATGTACGTAGAATTGAATACGAGATTCGGTGCTGCATTAAGAATGCATCCCCCCCCCATAAAATCGTTTTCTTCCTCTGCCGCCAATACTGCAACGACGAAGATGATGACGAAGATGATGATGATGAAGATAATGCGGACTTGCTAAGCATGCACAGAGCGGTACGACCCTCGCTTCGACCGCGGCCACAGCTTCCAACACGACGACAAAGGGGACATCCACTTTGCGCGTACGCATGGAGGGGGAAGGGGGGGGTTAACACAAACGCGTTCGCGTGCGTATGGGGGGGGGGGTCTACTGACTATGCACGCATAGGAAACGGGGGGGGGGGTGAAGCCTCGATAATAATTTGTCTACATTTGCCTTCAAATTAGTTAGATAGTTCAGCGGTGGACTATCTGTTTGCTTTAACACGTTAATATTATTAATCCTTGGGGTTGGGGGGGGTCAAGCGAATGTACGCAGGTGGGGGTAAAAAGTCCGCGTGCGTACAGGGAGGGCGGGAGGGGTCACGTTTTGACAGATTTGTGCGTACGAACTAGATGGATGACCCCTTAGTCGGCGCTACTTGGGGAATGATTCTGCTAAATGGGTGAGCTTCGGGTTCTTCGTGGGGGATGGTGGACGTGGGGGTTGGAAGGGGGGGGGGGCTGGCAGGTCAGGTTCCACTGCCGGCCTCCCGAAGCAATGTGCCCGGGGGTGGAGCGAGCAGACGGATCGGTTTACCGTGTTGACTTGGCGAAGAAAGGCACCCCGCGAAATGAAGGGAAGCTTTGCCCGTGGAGCAGGGAGATGGATGGGGCCGTGGAGCTCTCTCTGTGTGTGTGTGTGCGTTGCACGAATTCGACTGCGTTGGGCAACGGCGAAATCTGCGAGCGACTTGGCCGTCAAAGCGCGTTCACGTCGCGAGCTGCCATCGTCCGTGTAGCAATGGACGGGAATATTTTAATCGTGCGCCTTGAACAATGGGCCCGCGACCCGCTTTGCTTCCTTTAAAATTGCCGTAATTGTGGTTGCGGCGTTGGCATGAAGAGGTCGCTTTCGGCGCTAAAAGGTGCGAGTCTCGGTGATGACATGCGAGCCCATGACATTTCGCGCATGTTTATGTCAAAAGGAAACGAACAATGCCTTGATTTTGTTTGACTGCAACTTATTGTTCATACATGTTATTTTAAAAAAAAAACAATATATACATACAGTATTCTGCACCGATCTGAACAGGGTTACAGGAGCGTAGCCTCAGCTTTCCTTACTGAAAACGTGTTTTCGGCTTTGATTGACAAATCAAAACAAAGCGCACGAACGCCCTGGTAGCTGCCTGCGTAGGTGAAGGCGCAGCCCTGCAACTGCTCGCTCACCGCCACTGCTGGCTGAAGGACTTCGCGATAGGGAGTTCTACAGGACTCCCTCGAGATCAGAGGGTCTTCACCGTTACTGGAGCTTTGCACCCCCTTGGTTCTGAATCGTAAACAAAAGGTTATCATGTTAATAATACGAAGGGTTCGATTACTGACGTGCCTGTGCTTAATTTGTGTTTTCGGCGACTTGCCTTCGAAAAAGATTCTGGCATCTCTCGCACCGCCAGAAAGGGCATCTCGCAGCTCCAAGGGCTGCGTGCACCCCGGGTTAAGAAGAAGCACTGCTCTAGAGGATGATTAGCCACTGTTCTAGAGGGTGATTAGCCACTGTTCTAGAGGGTGATTAGCCACTGCTCTAGAGGGTGATTAGCCACTGTTCTAGAGGATGATTAGCCACTGCTCTAGAGGGTGATTAGCCACTGTTCTATGGGATGATTAGCCACTGTTCTAGAGGGTGATTAGCCACTGCTCTAGAGGGTGATTAGCCACTGTTCTAGGGGGTGATTAGCCACTGTTCTAGAGGATGATTAACCACTGTTCAAGAGGATGATTAGCCACTGTTCTAGAGGATGATTAGCCACTGCTCTAGAGGGTGATTAGCCACTGTTCTAGGGGGTGATTAGCCACTGTTCTAGAGGGTGATTAGCCACTGCTCTAGAGGGTGATTAGCCACTGTTCTAGAGGATGATTAGCCACTGCTCTAGAGGGTGATTAGCCACTGTTCTAGAGGATGATTAGCCACTGCTCTAGAGGGTGATTAGCCACTGTTCTAGGGGGTGATTAGCCACTGTTCTAAAGGATGATTAGCCACTGCTCTAGAGGGTGATTAGCCACTGTTCTAGGGGATGATTAGCCATTGTTCTAGAGGATGATTAGCCACTGTTCTAGAGGATGATTAGCCACTGTTCTAGAGGATGATTAGCCACTGCTCTAGACGGTGATTAGCCACTGTTCTAGAGGGTGATTAGCCACTGTTCTAGAGGATGATTAGCCACTGCTCTAGAGGGTGATTAGCCACTGTTCTAGGGGATGATTAGCCACTGTTCTAGAGGATGATTAGCCACTGTTCTAGAGGATGATTAGCCACTGTTCTAGAGGATGATTAGCCACTGCTCTAGACGGTGATTAGCCACTGTTCTAGAGGGTGATTAGCCACTGTTCTAGAGGATGATTAGCCACTGCTCTAGAGGGTGATTAGCCACTGTTCTAGAGGATGATTAGCCACTGTTCTAGATGATGATTAGCCACTGTTCTAGATGTGATTAGCCACTGCTCTAGAGGGTGATTAGCCACTGTTCTAGAGGGTGATTAGCCACTGTTCTAGATGGTGATTAGCCACTGTTCTAGAGGATGATTAGCCACTGTTCTAGAGGGTGATTAGCCACTGCTCTAGAGGGTGATTAGCCACTGTTCTAGAGGATGATTAGCCACTGTTCTAGAGGATGATTAGCCACTGTTCTAGACGGTGATTAGCCACTGTTCTAGAGGGTGATTAGCCACTGCTCTAGAAGATGATTAGCCACTGTTCTAGAGGATGATTAGCCACTGTTCTAGAGGATGATTAGCTACTGTTCTAGAGGGTGATTAGCCACTGTTCTAGATGGTGATTAGCCACTGCTCTAGACGGTGATTAGCCACTGTTCTAGAGGGTGATTAGCCACTGTTCTAGACGGTGATTAGCCACTGCTCTAGACGGTGATTAACCACTGCTCTAGAGGATGATTAGTCACTGCTCTAGAGGGTGACTAGCCACTGCTCTATAGGGTGATTAGCGACTGTTCTAGAGGATGATGAGCCACTGTTCTAGAGGGTGATTAGCCACTGCTCTAGAGGGTGATTAGCCACTGTTCTAGATGATGATTAGCCACTGTTCTAGATGGTGATTAGCCACTGTTCTATAGGGTGATTAGCCACTGCTCTAGAAGATGATTAGCCACTGTTCTAGAGGATGATTATCCACTGTTCTAGAGGATGATTAGCCACTGTTCTAGAGGGTGATTAGCCACTGTTCTAGAGGATGATTAGCCACTGTTCTAGAGGATGATTAGCCACTGTTCTAGATGGTGATTAGCCACTGTTCTAGAGGGTGATTAGCCACTGTTCTAGAGGATGATTAGCCACTGCTCTAGAGGGTGATTAGCCACTGTTCTAGAGGATAATTAGCCACTGTTCTAGATGGTGATTAGCCACTGTTCTAGAGGGTGATTAGCCACTGCTCTAAAAGATGATTAGCCACTGTTCTAGAGGATGATTAGCCACTGTTCTAGAGGATGATTAGCCACTGTTCTAGATGGTGATTAGCCACTGTTCTAGAGGGTGATTAGCCACTGCTCTAGAAGATGATTAGCCACTGTTCTAGCGGATGATTAGCCACTGTTCTAGAGGGTGATTAGCCACTGTTCTAGAGGATGATTAGCCACTGTTCTAGAGGATGATTAGCCACTGTTCTAGATGGTGATTAGCCACTGTTCTAGAGGGTGATTAGCCACTGCTCTAGAGGGTGATTAGCCACTTTTCTAGATGGTGATTAGCCACTGTTCTAGATGGTTATTAGCCACTGCTCTAGAGGGTGATTAGCCACTGTTCTAGAGGGTGATTAGCCACTGTTCTAGAGGGTGATTAGCCACTGTTCTGGACGGTGATTAGCCACTGTTCTAGAGGATTATTAGCCACTGCAAGCCATTGCTCTAGCGGGTGATTAGTCACTGCTCTAGAGGGTGATTAGCCACTGTTCTAGAGGGTGATTAGCCACTGTTCTAGAGGGTGATTAGCCACTGTTCCCACGCTGGCTAAACGTCTCGGAATAGTCTTGAGTACCCACACTTTACCCCACGACGCGCGACCGAACGATGATGGGCTAAACAAACTGCGGTGGTGCCCCTTTGCACTGCAGCCGGGTGGACAAAGGAAACTCGTCCCTCCGTCTCAACTGCCGCGCCCGGAGATCGACTCTAACCGGGGGCGACCTCTGGATTGTAAGTCCAGCTTGATAACCATTAAAACCAATGTGTCAGCATGCCCCCCCCCCCCCCCCCCACCGGCCTGACGCAAATTGTAGGCACTACACGTAGTTGGAGAAAACAGCGATGAGTTATGGCGCGTGCCTAGATGCTGGTTTGTAGTTTTGCTTTCCTGCCATTGTCGGATATTTCGTTGCGATTATAACGGGGCGTTCCACGGCTTGCCGACGGCACAATTCGCGTACGATTGGTGATAGATTCAAACGTATTTTAAAGTGTTGCTTGCTAATGAGGCGGTGATGAAAATGTGGGATAATAAGCGATGCTGTTCACCATCAACATATTTTAGAGTGCACAATTTGCAACGCTCGTATCGATGCAAAACACATTTGTAACTGCACAGTATCTGCTTTGCAGCAGTTATGTGCTTTTAAAAAAATACGCATTAAGTATGCTCTGCCTGGAATTATGACAGCATGCATAGTAAATCATCGCCGTTGTTAGGTAAGAATTATTCTATTACAATATTGAAATCACTGTTGCCGCAGGTGTTTACCAGTCACAATATTGGATGTTCACAGTCTCATGCCCAAGACCAAATCCCATGAACGTGCGAGATGCGTGAAGCTTCGCGTGGTCGAGCCCAGAGGGGGTAAGGGGGGGGGGGTGTCTCCTAATCCTCCCCCACCTCCCAAATTCAGAATCAGAATATTACTTTATACTCGAGAAATCGGACGAGCTATAAAGCTCTTTGCCACGTACGTCCAGTCAGAACGTTACAACAACAAACAAGACGACATGAGTGCTAAGCAGAGGAAATCCCCCCCCCCCCCCCCACCACTTTGAGATCCCAAACATTGATATTTCATTGATATTTACCACATAAATGACGCTGAATGTTGGTTTCTTATTAATGTAGGGCCCGTATTTTTCAAGCCTGGTATTTTGGGAACCCCCCCCCCCCTTTTCCCTTGGGAAGTTTCTCGATCCACCTCGGAGCGAGACAAGTTGGGATGGCACTTGGATGAGAGACGCGAGCGGGGAACGCCAGGTGTTATAGGCTTGGGGGCCGTGAGGTGCTCGGAGATGGCAGCACAGCAGTGGATGTGAAGGGATGTTTCTGTGTGAAGCTCTGCCCCGTTACGCTCCTCGCACGCACGGAGATTCTCTCTCCGAGTATTTTTGTGATCTTCCCACCGAAACAAACCACGGAATTCACGGCAATTAACCAAACATCTCAATACAGACCCCTCCAGAAATCAGACTCAGCGAGGCTCTCCTGGGTAAATAAAGGGCTTTGTAATTATTATAAATCTTGCATGTGTTTTTTTTTACGATTGCTACATAATCTCCATCACAATGGGGGTTTAAAAAAAAATCTCCAACGAGGTCCCTGAGATCTTCGGATCGTCTACTTCTCAGGACTCCGTGGCCAACTTCTCTGTTCCTGGACTGATTGGAATGTTGTCACTGTGCAGTTCCCAGACTACGGCACCACGCTTTGCCTTTGGTGATGCGACAACCAGAGTCGTTAGAGATGCTGAAGTGCCTCTTTAAAGTTAACCTCTTTTTGAATTGGCCTTCACCCCAGAGTTGTAGCCGCTTGCCCTGCACGTTCTGTTTAAAACCCTGTTTTCTATACACGGCAAATTGGGAATCTACGGATGAAATGCGCCTTACAAATATCAATTATTGTTATCTATCACGTGATTCTGAATGATTTGTGCGAGTCTCCTGACTTGATCGCAATCGTAGCCAGACACGCGACGATATCCCCAACCGAGCCCCATTTCCTGACCCCTCGCCGCCCACGTTAGCCGCGGGCCACGGCGAACGAGGCCACGGGCACTGCCGACGCGCTCGTCTCCCGCACGACGGGAAGATGAAAGAGGGGCCCACCTGCGAAAGGTTGGAAGGGAAGGCGCGCCGGAGCGCACGGTCACCTGCTGGCCGCATACCGCGAACATTGAGGCGGCAGCTCGCACCCACCGCTGTCTGCTGAAAGGCGAAAGAGCCCAGACGTTCAATTAAAATCTCTGTTGCTGCTCCAAAGCATCGGTGACTTATCTCTGCAACGCGCCGTACGGATGAAGTATGGGTTGCTATGTGAGTCTGCGGGTCTGTGTGTGAGGTTGTGGGTTTATACAGAATGTGAATATGGGTCTGTGTGGTAGTCGATGTGTGAGTCTGTGGGTCTGTGTGTTAGTCGATGTGTGAGTCTATGGGTCTGTGTGTGTTAGTCGATGTGTGAGTCTGTGGGTCTCTGTGTGTTAGTCGATGTGTGAGTCTGTGGGTCTCTGTGTGTTAGTCGATGTGTGAGTCTGTGGGTCTCTGTGTGTTAGTCGATGTGTGAGTCTATGGGTCTGTGTGTGTTAGTCGATGTGTGAGTCTGTGGGTCTCTGTGTGTTAGTCGATGTGTGAGTCTATGGGTCTCTGTGTGTTAGTCGATGTCTGAGTCTATGGGTCTGTGTGTGTTAGTCGATGTGTGAGTCTATGGGTCACTGTGTGTGTTAGTCGATGTGTGAGTCTATGGGTCTCTGTGTGTTAGTCGATGTGTGAGTCTGTGTGTGTTAGTCGATGTGTGAGTCTATTGGTCTCTGTGTGTTAGTCGATGTGTGAGTCTATGGGTCTCTGTGTGTTAGTCGATGTGTGAGTCTATGGGTCTCTGTGTGTTAGTAGATGAGCGAGTCTATGGGTCTCTGTGTGTTAGTCGATGTGTGAGTCTATGGGTCTCTGTGTGTTAGTAGATGAGTGAGTCTATAGGTCTCTGTGTTAGTCGATGTGTGAGTCTATATGTCTCTGTGTGTTAGTCGATGTGCGCGTCTGTGGGTCTCTGTGTGTTAGTCGATGTGTGAGTCTATGGGTCTCTGTGTGTGTTAGTCGATGTGTGAGTCTATGGGTCTGTGTGTGTTAGTCGATGTGTGAGTCTGTGGGTCTCTGTGTGTTAGTCGATGTGTGAGTCTATGGGTCTGTGTGTGTTAGTCGATGTGTGAGTCTATTTGTCTGTGTGTGTTAGTCGATGTGTGAGTCTGTGGGTCTCTGTGTGTTAGTCGATGTGTGAGTCTGTGTGTCTGTGTGTGTTAGTCGATGTGTGAGTCTGTGTGTCTGTGTGTGTTAGTCGATGTGTGAGTCTATGTGTCTGTGTGTGTTAGTCGATGTGTGAGTCTATGGGTCTCTGTGTGTTAGTCGATGTGTGGGTCTATGGGTCTCTGTGTGTTATTCGATGTGTGAGTCTATGGGTCTGTGTGGGTTAGTCGATGTGTGAGTCTATGGGTCTCTGTGTGTTAGTCGATGTGTGGGTCTGTGTATGTTAGTCGATGTGTGAGTCTATGGGTCTCTGTGTGTTAGTCGATGTGTGAGTCTATGGGTCTCTGTGTGTTAGTCGATGTGTGAGTCTATGGGTCTCTGTGTGTTAGTCGATGTGCGAGTCTATGGGTCTCTGTGTGTTAGTCGATGTGTGCGTCTATGTGTCTGTGTGTGTTAGTCGATGTGTGAGTCTATGTCTCTGTGTGTTAGTCGATGTGTGAGTCTATGGGTCTCTGTGTGTTAGTCGATGTGTGAGTCTATGGGTCTCTGTGTTAGTCGATGTGTGAGTCTATGGGTATCTGTGTGTTAGTCGATGTGTGAGTCTGTGGGTCTCTGTGTGTTAGTCGATGTGTGAGTTTATGGGTCTCTGTGTGTTAGTCGATGTGTGAGTCTATGGGTCTGTGTGTGTTAGTCGATGTGTGAGTCTATGGGTCTGTGTGTGTTAGTCGATGTGTGAGTCTGTGGGTCTCTGTGTGTTAGTCGATGTGTGAGTCTATGGGTCTCTGTGTGTTAGTCGATGTGTGAGTCTATGGGTCTGTGTGTGTTAGTCGATGTGTGACTCTGTGTGTCTGTGTGTGTTAGTCGATGTGTGAGTCTGTGGGTCTCTGTGTGTTAGTCGATGTGTGAGTCTATGGGTCTCTGTGTGTTAGTAGATGAGTGAGTCTATGGGTCTCTGTGTGTTAGTCGATGTGTGAGTCTATGGGTCTGTGTGTTAGTCGATGTATGAGTCTATGTCTCTCTGTGTGTTAGTCGATGTGTGAGTCTATGGGTCTGTGTGTGTTAGTCGATGTGTGAGTCTATGGGTCTGTGTGTGTTAGTCGATGTGTGAGTCTATGGGTCTCTGTGTGATTCAACGCCGGAGACTAACGCTGCCGGGCGTGGTTCTGGTCACCCACCCCCTCGTGTGCCATTTCGACCTTCACAGGTGCTCGCTAACAACACTTGCCCCAACAGTCTGTGAACGCTATATAGAGGATCATTGCATTTGTGTGTGAGTCGATGAGTTTGTGGATGCCAGTTCAACAAATGGCGAAGGAATCTAAACATCAATGTGTCGTGTTCCTTCCTGTTCCAAAAATCAGTTGCTTATCTTTGCAAAGCGCCACACGAAATAAGAAACATAATTTATATCCTGAAGGCGTTCTGCTCAGCCCTAAAACAGACAAGTCATTTTCCCCCCCACTTAGCAGCTTGTGCCATACAAAGAGAGGCTGCGCCTGAGTTTCTAACTTGAATGACCACGTACATGTCATTGTCTTGTTGCTGTAAAGAGTGTGCTCATTACGAGGCAGCTACAATCTCGCGTTTAGCCATTGAATTTCAGCCACAGTGTATATTCTGACCTTATAAAATTATTTTTAAAAACAACAACTTAAAATCCAGTGTATGGATGAAATTATTTCCAGTCTGGTCACACACGTTAAGATCATTTGAAGCGTAGTAATTATTATCACTTTTCTCAACACTTCGTTGATCGACTGTTGGATGAAAGCCTTCCCCACACCGTTTCTATCGTGGGAGTCGTTTAACAATATTTAACTAAGATTTTCAATGTCGGTTGTTGACTGGGGGTCGGTTAAGATATCAACTCGCCGCTGATATAAGAATTGGATTTAACCCTTTCTGGCAATAAAAGAGGAGTTGTGTTAAGATGTTAAAACACCAAACAGAAACCTCTTGCAAGGAATAATGTACTGCATTAACCACAGACGCCAGTGGTGAATATGCAAACAAAAACATGTACATGCTCCGGTAATATATGATGCATTGTCTTCAAAACTGATTCCACACCAGAGCCAGCCTCTCTTTAGAGCCTAGTCTCACACAGTGTTAGACCAGAGGACGCAAAAAGGCGACCAGCACAAAGACAATGCCACTATCAGGACACTAATAGCTCGGGGTGAGCAGCTCCATCATGGCACCTTTCTTGCCAGGATCAACATATAAGAATTGGTTTTAGCCTTTCTGGCATTGGTTTCACCACAAGTAAGTGTGGTTAATGCAGACATGATTGCTTGCAAAAGGTTGCTGTTTGGTGTTTTAACATCTGAACAACTCCTGTTCCATCGCTACTGATGTTAGCCGTGGCCGAGAATGCAACCCATGCTGCCAGGTGTATAGTACAGAGCGCTTACCACGATGCCAGTTCTCCGCTGACATTTATCGTGTTCTAAAGCGCTGAAATCCCAGAAAAGGGCCACTTATAAATTAAAAGTTGGAGATTCTAATCTCAATTGCGAATATTCTAGATACCGAGCACGATATCCTCATCAACTAAATTCCACTGGCGCCGGAGTGTTTTGTGATGTTTCATTTTTAGTTTTACTCGCCATTTTTAAATTGGTTAAGCATCGGCCATAACATTTTTTCTTGGCAATGTGGTTGCCGTTTCGCGTCGCATTGCAATGCATTTTATGGAGAGAAAACAAATAGCGTTGTGTACACTGTTTTGGAAATATCCAAAACGGAATCAAAACACACAAAAGGCAGACAGTGAATACAAATAATGACCTGAGGGCATGGGCTTTAATATTCAGCAGAATACCTGAGCACGAGGGAGCATGGACCCCTGCCAATACAAGCAGGTCCAACTTACTTTTTTGTTGTTGTAAAATAATACATCAATCGGCATTGATGTTCATGCATGCATTTTGCCCAAGGGTGGAGCAATGGTGCAGCGGTTAGCACCTTGCACTATTGAACCTCTCGCCCGAGTTTGATTCCCGGGTCACGGCTAAACATCAGTGGCGAGTACAGTTGCCACCTGTCCTGGTTTTCCCAGAACCGTCCACTTTTTTGAGGTTTGCTGTCCTGCGAAATCCATTGTTTTCCGATGACAATGAAAGTCATTGTTTATTTACAATTCGCGTAATATTACACCACTCAAGACAATAAATGTACGCGCAATTCCGCTGTTCTGGTAGTGTGAGATATTCCTGACCATTATATGTTCCAAGTGCTCGTGCCTCTCGGATGGAAAGCCCTGTTACGAGTGACTGGCCCTGATCTCCCCCGCCGCACCCCGCGATCCCCTCGCCAACGTGCGTCGAGCACCGCGCTAAGTTTGGTCGGACACCAACCCCGTGACCGACGAGGCGTGGGAAGGCCTCGACGCAGCAGTGGATTGGCAATGGGGGGCTGCGGTCTGAGACGCAATGTCTCCGACGCGTCGCAATGTGTGTTTGGCTTTTTGTGAATCGTCTGAAGAAAATGTACCAGGAGAACACAAGGATTAGGAGGAGAATACGCAGCGTTGCTTTGCAATGTGCCATTTGGTTGTTAAGTACATTTTGCACGGATGAATAAGTGACATTTTCTCGTGTGCATTTGTGCTTCTTTGCTGATAAAAGCGGCGCTTGCAGCCAACAGTAATGTTCCACATGGCATAAGCCGCGAGGTAAATTTGGTTATAAGGCCCTCTCCACATCCCAAGTGGCTACCTGAACGAACGTGAATTCTTGCAAAGTTTTGCACTCCCACGTGGTTGCCTAAGGTCAACAATGTAATGACTAATCATAAATAACCGTTAGTTATCTCAGAAAACCTCACGTAAGTCTCAACGCTTTTTTTATGGAATTGGTAGGTTTGATCAATTGCTTGTTGAGTGTGTTGCATGCAGGAGGAAACCCAAAACATCCAGGGGAAAACCTCACACAGATGAGCGGATACACTGAAAACAAATGTGTTATATACAGTTTTGTAATTGGGGCGACTAAAAAGAGGCATTCTCAGAATGTTAAGATCAATATGTCAACAATGGCTAATGTGGCTGATGCTCTGTCAAATTACCGCAGCTGCAGCTCAGTAATAATTCCAATTTGTAATGTGCCGCACAGTATTCACTCACTCTCGAAAAGAGAGGACGACTCAGTCACGCGGTGAGCCGGCGCCAACAATTGCCCAAGCTCTGTAGTCCTCTGTATATCGAGGTGTTATCGGCCAATTAATGAGTGTCTGCATGTGGGAGGATACCGGAGCACCTGATTAGATATGCGACCGCCAACATTTGCCCCAGCAGTATCCCACCATATGCTGTTCGGTCTATCCCTTGGACCTGTGGTGTCTCCGGAATCGGCCCCCCGTCCCGGACACGCACAACCCAACACGAAGCCCTGCTGGACTCGTTCAAATGTTGGTGGCTTAATCAACGTCTTCCTGGCACAATGTTGGTGGAATAAACATTTCTGCACAGTAGAATGCTCTGCAAGATGGAAGCAGTCAATCTGCCACGGTGGTTCTCTGGAAGCACTCTCGCCTGGCTTTTGGGGATTCTTTATTTCATTGCGAAGTTTGTGACTGTTTAGCATTTCTCTTTTTCATCACTCTGCTGGAAAACGTTACGGAACATTTTACTTGCAAGGGATGCACTGAATCTGTAGAATTGTGGCTTTAAATTGTTTGTCCTCATGATTTTCTGACTAGAGTACATTATTTTTCCACTTTATTATCGAGTGTTTACGCTACTTTATACCCATGCAAGTGGCGTCAGTCATTTTGGAAGTCCCGTATTATGAACAATAATTAGTTTTTTTAACTAAAGTATTTATAAGTTGTTAGCTTGGGATACACGGCACATTCTGTGTTATGATAACGTTCAGTTTTGAACAACAACAACGATGTGGTTCATAGAACAAAGAGTATTACTGCCGGACAATGTTGCACTCATAACTGGGACTGTGAGCCTTGTGACTACCGTAGTCTCAGAGTAATCAGAGGCACTTTCCCTCCCCCCTCCCCTGGATGTTTCAGCAATAATTAGGAGCGCCACTTATGATGTGGTGTGTGTGTGGGTGATTAGATTTGGATAACCTTGTTAACACCGGGCATAAGTTTGGGGTGAATCTTACTAGCATCTCATGAGAACTTGGCATCACTGCGCTGTCGATTAGCACGGTTGGCTACGTACGGTGCGAAAGAAGTCCAGCCTACGTACGTACGTACGTATTTCTCTTGCTTATTATTAATTCCCGATCGAGCGTGTGAGCATTCGGCACTGTCGTTCCCCATCCCCTGCGTAAAGTGACAGCTTCGCAAACCGCGATGACGTCTCCTTCCAGACAATTGCAGGGGCATAATTGTCACCCGCGCGTGCCAATGGCGTCATGCGTTGAGCCACCGTGAGCATCGCTATCCCCAGTGCCGGATTCTCCTAGTAGCAAAGGTAGCTGCATATGTAGAAGTAGCTACTGCATATGTAGCTACTACACGGCTACTACATATGTAGCAACTACATATGTAGCAGCTGCGGGCCCCGCACTTTCAAGGGCCCCCCGTTAAATGCTTTCAAGCTGTCAATTCCGGTTCAGTGATTCTGCACTTGCTCTCTTACTATAGTACTATACCGCCTTCAACTTTTATGAACGACTGGGTGTTTAAGGTTAGCGATTTGTCGTGGTATCTGGCTGTATAGCAAATAAAAAAATGCAATTATTTTACTGTGCAAGTAAAAAAATGTGTGTTGTAGTATTTGTGTGTGTTTTTGTTTGTTATTTAGGGCCCCTTTATAACCTATGCTACATGCGCCGCACGAGCTTGATGCGGCGCTGGGTATCCCGTGCGTGCGTGTAGATTAGATGACGTTAAACGGAGGTCGAGAACACCAGTGCGGATACAGGGTGAATGATCCAGTGACTTAGCAAGGAGTATGGCTGGCAAGGGCCAATTTGTTTAGGCCCAATTGAAGCCCCGGGAAAGATATGTGGGAGGGAAACGTGTTTGCATTTTTATTGCACGTTATATTTCTTGGTTCGGATTAATAATGCAAACCCTTATCCTTCAATCAACAAATCAATACTTATTTATTTATATAGCGCACTACCCATCGATAAAGTTGTCTCTCTGAGCGCTCTCCACACAATACGATTGCCATGAACGCCCAACACTTTACAGGATATGAAATACAAGACATTTCGTTTAAAGTAACAAAGCCATTTGCCCTAGGCAATGCAATTTAAAATTAACATTTATTTCGGATGACAAGGCACATTTTTTTCACACATTTCAAAGAACAGTTGTGGGTGCGTCTTATAATCTGGGAGGTGTGTGTGTTTGTGACCAGCTCTGTCTAACTTTATTGACATTCGGACAACATTTTGTTATGTATTCCTTTCCAGAGCATCTTGTCATCCGGAGAATACGGTCAGAGCTAACTATAATTACAGCTAACTTTTATTTTATTGTCTTATGCAATCGAAATCTCTCTTAAGTTTAATGAATGTGGCGTGTCGAACAAAAATGTACGGACAGAGTTGCCCTCAAGTCATCGTCATTCACGCCTTACGTTTGTACCGCATTACTCTCCATGTCCGTTCTCATATAATCATCATGAGCCATGGTCCACCAACTTCTGGACGAAGGCCTCCCCATGCCAACGTGATCCCTCGTTGCCCTGCGATGCCACGATGAGACTCCTGCACGTGAGCTGATTTCTTCAATCCACCTCTCCAGTGATCATCCTCTCGGGCTGCGATTACATGGACACCACAGGAGCGAGATATTCACTACCTCGCCTGGTATACAAAAGGTTGTGGGTTCGATCCCGACCCTGACGCCTGCTATATATTGGGAGTTTGCGTGTTCTCCCTGTGGTCGTGTGGATTTTTCTCCGGGTCCTCAGGTGTTTCCCTCCACATTGAGAATCAACATCACCGCGCGTTTGGAGTATTCAGCTGCTATAAATATCCACGTGAGAAGCCACTTCGTTGAGTTATCATTTGTGGCCGGGTCGCTTCTAAAAAATAGCTACATAGCTCTGTGGGGCCTTACCTGGTAAAATAAACAATCGTTTAGTTTTATAGTTTTAAGTTTGCCATCGCCAGTCTTGTGCATTGGCTATCGTGCATCTCTCCACGCGTCTTTGCAAGACATTCAATCTTTGTTCAATGTCTCTCTCAATATTCCCGTTTCTGATCCTGAAAATGAACATTTTCAACCGTTGCATATGTGCAATGACGACATGTGGATCAGTCACGTGCTGCAAGATAGGGCAACTAAAATATATACAGGCTTTGCCGTGCTCTTGGAGGGTTCAGTCTGTGTGATTGTGTGCATCTGTAGTGTCAATGAGTTTCTAGGAGGCACTTTCTTCATGAATAACTTTCACGGTCTCGTCCACTCACTCTCCCCAGTAGCTCAGCCTGTACACGACACCGGCCGTCTAACACTGACGGCGCTGACTGAGATAGCCAACTGCTCTCCATCGTAGCGCAACGTCTAGCGTAGACGTTGAGCGACGACGAGACGAGTCCACTCCCAGAACCGGCAGCCGCGAGCCCCGCGCTCTCGGCTCCTTTTATGCTCCCGGCGCGGCCTGGCCCCGCCCTGACCGCACCTCCCTTCTCGAACCCCCTAGCAGCAGGTTCCAGGGGCCTCCAGACGGGGTCCTCCGTGACCCTTGCCCCAGTTCCTCCGCTCTGCCCACACGCCGTGCTCACGCCCTCACCGGCGTGGGTGCTGTCTGTCCACCACAGCTGCCGCTGCTGTCCACCAGCCGATGCTATTACACTACACATCTGCAGCTCACCTATGTCTACCCAAAATGTGCCCTGTGCGACTTGAATTGAGGCATGTGCAGCTATGCCGCCGGGCGTGTGGGACAACGCTGTGTTTGTTGGGTTCACCCCTCGCGACTTGGGCAGGCAGCCGCAGCTTGGCGCCATTTCCTTGGGACGCATCTTCCGTACCAAGCGAGGGAAAGGTGTCCGGTATATTTGAGTAAAAACCAATGTATGTTTTTCAATAAGATAATGCGAGTGTTGCCGTGTTCCCTCAACGTGTGCAATATCGCAAGAACGTCACGTGCTTGGCAGGGCATTTGAGTTTACCTCGGGGAAATGTAGTTTTCCACCCCATAATGATTGCAAAGTATCTGTGCTCTATTCTTGTTTCATAATATCATGCGCTATATAATTTGTCTAATATGTATCATAATAACATAACCATGCCTTTCTGTACTTTTAATCCCACATATTGTCAGTTATAAGGAAGTTATATCCTTACAAAAAAAATATTTAATAGTGGAATATCTTCGACGAGGTCGTAGGCTATTTCACGGTTGTGCTGTACCACGTGCCGTATGGCACCGGCAGGCAGGCAGGCGAGGTTTGGTAAGAACCGAACTCACTTCGTCAAAATACCACAGGAAGACTCCCGACACTGAAACATTGTCGCGATTACCTGGTGACCGTTGCTCCGAGTCGAAAACAAGAACGGATGAACCCAGGCATGGTGCTAACGTTACTTTGTTGCCTGTTTTGTTTGGTGATATTGTCCCCATACTGTGGGCAGGGCAGCGAGCTCAAGGTGCCTCGGGACGGTGCCCAAGTTTGAGCGCGTTATCGTTCCGGGTTGGTCGCACGTTCGTAACTTGCATCTCCCCTCCGTGATGTCCCTTTTCTGCGCTCTTGAAGGAATGCCAAAAAAAAACCTACAAAAAAATTATCCAAGGAAGAAACATTTTAATTTGCGTGCATTGCCCTTCTGTGACATATGGTTGAAGTAAATTACCTTTAATGAAAGTGTGCAAATAAACACGGAGTAATTCCGTGTTTGAACGTTGAGTGACGGACAGAGGAGCACGTGGATCAGGGGGAAAAATGCAAATCAGAGACACCAGATTGACTCCGCGCCTGGGCAAGACAAATTGATGGCGGACTGCAGTCGAGACGAACGGCGAAGTGGCAGTCAAAGGAGGCTGTCCACCGCAGAGACGGAGCGCTGAAATCAGCTGGCGTGTCGACGCTGAGATGGATTGCCGCTGCCTTCATCCAACGGTGGATTGATCGTGGCCGATGATTATGATGATGATGACAGAGAGAACGTGCAGCGTGCTAATTACTTTACAGTTAGAAGCCAAGTATGTGATGAGTTTTGAAAGATGAAATGCCAATGCATCTTTCCAACGTGTGACAGGAAGTAAATGTTCAGGAATTTATGTATGTCCTGACCTCAGATAAGCAGTCTGCCGAGCCAGACACAGCCATCACTGGGGAGGGAAAGCTGACACAATTTCTCCTTGGTCTAGCTCAATGAGAAATGTGCAAGGGATTTGTTTCCACCTTACGGACACAGTGGTCATGAAAGGGAAAGTTATCCAGTTTAGTGTGAAAATTGGCTGGAGGTAAAAATGGTTCTTTAATTAGCTTCACAAGCGTTGGAATGAAAAAAATAATAATTTTATTAAGCAATTAATGAAAGTAGAAAAATAATCTAGTTTCATTTCCTGAGGCAGATTGAGATGGAATGGACGAAGCTGGCTTTGCCCAGATTCCAGCAGGCAGCTGTTTGTCTGATCCGCATGAAGCAATTGGCAACGGATAAGACAACTGGCACCCATGCAATCTAGAATAGATTTACTTAACCAAAGGTTTAAAATATTATTTTGGGGGATGCAAGGAGTAATTGATCGCCCGTTGTTAGAGACAACTTGATAGGTCTTCAATGCAGCCTTAGAGGCCCAAAGCCCAATTATTAACTGCAAGCCTTTTTTGTCATCTGTTTCCTGGCATTACAATCGTGCAGTGTGGTGAAAATTAAACCGGTTGTTTAATCTGGAATGTCCACAGGTACTGCTTGTAGACGGAAAGCGTCGGGGATGACAAATACGAGACGGCGGTGCAGCGGCCACAGCTTCGGAGTAATTACTCGTCCCAAGTAGCATTAATATTGAATCGAAATCGTAATTTTTAACAAGCGCGTCCAGTTATTAATTCATAGCCAAGCATTTACTGCTCACTCTTTTGAAACGCTGAAACAGGTTTAATTGGGCTTATGTGGTTACGAGTTATTTTAACCTCACAAAAATACGGGGGGGGGGGGGGGGCGGTGGTGGTGGGGGGTCAATTTCGTCGCTTGTCCGTTGTATGCTCAATCGTGGCGGGCCACGTTGAAAATCCGAAAGTGGAGCGTGCCGCAAATCGCGCTCCGGTTCGTGACAAAAAATAATACACGAAGCAAGAAAAAAAGGACCAGCAGGTATTTGTAGGGAAATGGGAAGGAACAAAACAGTGCCGACTTTAGCACTAAACCATAATAATCCTTTGGTTGCCTGAGGCTCTGAATACGGCTGAACATTCAAATTGAACATTAGCATTACAGCTGGATGGCGCTGTGGTTAGGATGCTTGACTCAACAATCAAGAGATCGCGGGGTTCACATTCCAGTCGGAGGATCGACTCAGCCTTTCATCTCTCCAGGGTTTGACAAATTGAGTAGCACTTAGCGGGAATTCAGCAATGGTGGCTCTGTGGGTAGACCGATTCTCGCCTTGAAAAATGTGGATTTTCCACAACAGGCTGTGGCCATGAATGGATATGCGTGCCCTGCTCCAGGGGGACACTTTCTTGAATCATTCGCCCACCGGTTCTCAACCCATGGGAACAGGGGGACACGATAGACTTTAGGGCGGGGGGTCTATAGGCTTCGGCATGGATACCGTGCAGGAGAAATGTTGAATGTGCTCGGGGAATGTCAGCACCACGGCATCGCGGTGTTCGTATGTATGTTGAACTTCTTTCCCACCGTGCGTAGCCAATCGTGCTAATCGTATGTGCGGGGCAGGGACAACTGAGCAATATTGGAAATAAAGTTGATTCGGACTGGCTCATTACGTTCGCAAGTTTCGAATGAGCAATCGTTCTTGTGCTGCGATCGAAACATCGTGATTTTTTTATTTTAAATTTTATTTTTCTATCTACGTGACTTCACGGAAAGACCCAAAGAGCATTTATTCCTGCAGTCACGAAAGCTTTAAGTCAAGATTAAATATGTATTTACTTGATGTTTATTATCACCAATTTTTATTTTCACGTATTCAATAGTTTCTTTACGTATCTATTGAAGGTAATTAGTTTAAAAGATTCGTTTTCGTGGGCCAATATCATTGGCACTTCACGAGCATCTCCGGAACGTATCCCTCGCGAATGACGAGGGACAACGTGACACGTGCATGTTGACGTCACAAACAAAGTGTTGCGTAACACACCGTGTTTGACATTACCAACTTAGTTGCTTCTGTTTGTCAACAAAGTTGCACATCACTGAGCCGCTGTATTCCATCACGGACCCGTGTATTTAATTATTCATAAAGTGTTGGCTTTGAAGGCCCGAACCCCAACCCTCCCCTCTCGCCTGGACAACTGGCCCTTGGAGCCTGGCAGGGGATTGAGACAAGAAAAGGCACCTGCTTGGTCTATGTATATATATAAAAATCCTGACATTTAAGACGAGCTGTGATATTTACTTAATCGCCCCACTGCACCTGATCTCGTCAGATCACAGAAATGAAGCGGCGTTGAGCCTGGATAGTGCTCGGATGGGTGACCGCCATGGTGACGGCAGGTGTAGTCGGTGTTGTAGGTGTTGTAGGTGTTGTAGGTGTTGTAGGTGTAGTCGGTGTTGTAGGTGTAGTCAGTGTTGTAGGTGTTGTAGGTGTAGTCGGTGTAGTCAGTGTAGTTGGTGTTGTAGGTGTTGTAGGTGTAGTCGGTGTAGTCGGTGTAGTAGGTGTAGTCGGTGTTGTAGGTGTTGTAGGTGTAGTCGGTGTTGTAGGTGTTGTAGGTGTAGTCGGTGTTGTAGGTGTAGTCTGTGTTGTAGGTGTAGTCGGTGTCATCAGTGTAGTCGGTGTAGTCAGTGTAGTCGGTGTTGTAGGTGTTGTAGGTGTAGTCGGTGTTGTAGGTGTAGTCAGTGTTGTAGGTGTTGTAGGTGTAGTCGGTGTTGTAGGTGTAGTCAGTGTTGTAGGTGTTGTAGGTGTAGTCGGTGTTGTAGGTGTAGTCAGTGTTGTAGGTGTTGTAGGTGTAGTCGGTGTTGTAGGTGTAGTCGGTGTTGTAGGTGTAGTCAGTGTTGTAGGTGTAGTCGGTGTTGTAGGTGTAGTCGGTGTAGTCAGTGTAGTCGGTGTTGTAGGTGTAGTAGGTGTAGTCGGTGTTGTAGGTGTAGTCAGTGTTGTAGGTGTTGTAGGTGTAGTCGGTGTTGTAGGTGTAGTCAGTGTTGTAGGTGTTGTAGGTGTAGTCGGTGTTGTAGGTGTAGTCAGTGTTGTAGGTGTTGTAGGTGTAGTCGGTGTTGTAGGTGTAGTCGGTGTTGTAGGTGTAGTCAGTGTTGTAGGTGTAGTCGGTGTTGTAGGTGTAGTCGGTGTAGTCAGTGTAGTCGGTGTTGTAGGTGTAGTAGGTGTAGTCGGTGTTGTAGGTATAGTCGGTGTAGTCAGTGTAGTCGGTGTTGTAGGTGTTGTAGGTGTAGTCGGTGTAGTAGGTGTAGTCGGTGTTGTAGGTGTAGTCAGTGTTGTAGGTGTAGTCAGTGTTGTAGGTGTTGTAGGTGTTGTAGGTGTAGTCGGTGTTGTAGGTGTAGTCGGTGTTGTAGGTATAGTCGGTGTAGTCAGTGTAGTCGGTGTGGTAGGTGTTGTAGGTGTAGTCGGTGTAGTAGGTGTAGTCGGTGTTGTAGGTGTAGTCAGTGTTGTAGGTGTTGTAGGTGTAGTCGGTGTTGTAGGTGTAGTCAGTGTTGTAGGTGTTGTAGGTGTAGTCGGTGTTGTAGGTGTTGTAGGTGTAGTCGGTGTTGTAGGTGTAGTCGGTGTTGTAGGTGTTGTAGGTGTTGTAGGTGTAGTCGGTGTTGTAGGTGTAGTCGGTGTTGTAGGTATAGTCGGTGTAGTCAGTGTAGTCGGTGTTGTAGGTGTTGTAGGTGTAGTCGGTGTTGTAGGTGTAGTCAGTGTTGTAGGTGTAGTCGGTGTTGTAGGTGTTGTAGGTGTTGTAGGTGTAGTCGGTGTAGTCAGTGTAGTTGGTGTTGTAGGTGTTGTAGGTGTTGTAGGTGTAGTTGGTGTTGTAGGTGTAGTCGGTGTTGTAGGTGTTGTAGGTGTTGTAGGTGTAGTCGGTGTTGTAGGTGTTGTAGGTGTTGTAGGTGTAGTCGGTGTAGTCGGTGTTGTAGGTGTAGTCGGTGTTGTAGGTGTTGTAGGTGTAGTCGGTGTTGTAGGTGTAGTCAGTGTTGTAGGTGTTGTAGGTGTAGTCGGTGTTGTAGGTGTTGTAGGTGTAGTCGGTGTTGTAGGTGTAGTCGGTGTTGTAGGTGTTGTAGGTGTTGTAGGTGTAGTCGGTGTTGTAGGTGTAGTCGGTGTTGTAGGTATAGTCGGTGTAGTCAGTGTAGTCGGTGTTGTAGGTGTTGTAGGTGTAGTCGGTGTTGTAGGTGTAGTCAGTGTTGTAGGTGTAGTCGGTGTTGTAGGTGTTGTAGGTGTTGTAGGTGTAGTCGGTGTAGTCAGTGTAGTTGGTGTTGTAGGTGTTGTAGGTGTTGTAGGTGTAGTTGGTGTTGTAGGTGTAGTCGGTGTTGTAGGTGTTGTAGGTGTTGTAGGTGTAGTCGGTGTTGTAGGTGTTGTAGGTGTTGTAGGTGTAGTCGGTGTAGTCGGTGTTGTAGGTGTAGTCGGTGTTGTAGGTGTAGTCGGTGTTGTAGGTGTTGTAGGTGTAGTCAGTGTTGTAGGTGTTGTAGGTGTAGTCGGTGTAGTAGGTGTAGTCAGTGTTGTAGGTGTTGTAGGTGTAGTCAGTGTTGTAGGTGTTGTAGGTGTAGTCGGTGTTGTAGGTGTAGTCGGTGTAGTCAGTGTAGTCGGTGTTGTAGGTGTAGTAGGTGTAGTCGGTGTTGTAGGTGTAGTCAGTGTTGTAGGTGTAGTCGGTGTTGTAGGTGTAGTCGGTGTAGTCAGTGTAGTCGGTGTTGTAGGTGTAGTAGGTGTAGTCGGTGTTGTAGGTATAGTCGGTGTAGTCAGTGTAGTCGGTGTTGTAGGTGTTGTAGGTGTAGTCGGTGTAGTAGGTGTAGTCGGTGTTGTAGGTGTAGTCAGTGTTGTAGGTGTAGTCGGTGTTGTAGGTGTAGTCAGTGTTGTAGGTGTAGTCAGTGTTGTAGGTGTTGTAGGTGTTGTAGGTATAGTCGGTGTAGTCAGTGTAGTCGGTGTTGTAGGTGTTGTAGGTGTAGTAGGTGTAGTCAGTGTTGTCAGTGTAGTTGGTGTTGTAGGTGTTGTAGGTGTAGTCGGTGTTGTAGGTGTTGTAGGTGTTGTAGGTGTAGTCAGTGTAGTCAGTGTAGTTGGTGTTGTAGGTGTTGTAGGTGTAGTCGGTGTTGTAGGTGTTGTAGGTGTTGTAGGTGTAGTCAGTGTAGTCAGTGTAGTTGGTGTTGTAGGTGTTGTAGGTGTAGTCGGTGTAGTCGGTGTAGTAGGTGTAGTCGGTGTTTTAGGTGTTGTAGGTGTAGTAGGTGTTGTAGGTGTTGTAGGTGTAGTCGGTGTTGTAGGTGTAGTCGGTGTAGTCAGTGTAGTTGGTGTTGTAGGTGTAGTCAGTGTTGTAGGTGTAGTCGGTGTTGTAGGTGTAGTCGGTGTTGTAGGTATAGTCGGTGTAGTCAGTGTAGTCGGTGTTGTAGGTGTTGTAGGTGTAGTCGGTGTTGTAGGTGTAGTCAGTGTTGTAGGTGTAGTCGGTGTAGTAGGTGTTGTAGGTGTAGTCGGTGTTGTAGGTGTAGTCGGTGTTGTAGGTATAGTCGGTGTAGTCAGTGTAGTCGGTGTTGTAGGTGTTGTAGGTGTAGTCGGTGTTGTAGGTGTAGTCGGTGTTGTAGGTGTAGTCAGTGTTGTAGGTGTAGTCGGTGTAGTAGGTGTTGTAGGTGTAGTCGGTGTTGTAGGTGTTGTAGGTGTAGTCGGTGTTGTAGGTGAAGTCGGTGTTGTAGGTGTAGTCAGTGTTGTAGGTGTAGTCGGTGTTGTAGGTGTTGTAGGTGTAGTCGGTGTTGTAGGTGTAGTCGGTGTAGTCGGTGTTGTAGGTGTAGTCGGTGTCGTCAGTGTAGTCGGTGTTGTAGGTGTAGTCGGTGTTGTAGGTGTTGTAGGTGTAGTCGGTGTAGTCAGTGTAGTCAGTGTAGTTGGTGTTGTAGGTGTTGTAGGTGTAGTCGGTGTAGTCGGTGTAGTAGGTGTAGTCGGTGTTTTAGGTGTTGTAGGTGTAGTAGGTGTTGTAGGTGTTGTAGGTGTAGTCGGTGTTGTAGGTGTAGTCGGTGTAGTCAGTGTAGTTGGTGTTGTAGGTGTAGTCAGTGTTGTAGGTGTAGTCGGTGTTGTAGGTGTAGTCGGTGTTGTAGGTATAGTCGGTGTAGTCAGTGTAGTCGGTGTTGTAGGTGTTGTAGGTGTAGTCGGTGTTGTAGGTGTAGTCAGTGTTGTAGGTGTAGTCGGTGTAGTAGGTGTTGTAGGTGTAGTCGGTGTTGTAGGTGTAGTCGGTGTTGTAGGTATAGTCGGTGTAGTCAGTGTAGTCGGTGTTGTAGGTGTTGTAGGTGTAGTCGGTGTTGTAGGTGTAGTCGGTGTTGTAGGTGTAGTCAGTGTTGTAGGTGTAGTCGGTGTAGTAGGTGTTGTAGGTGTAGTCGGTGTTGTAGGTGTTGTAGGTGTAGTCGGTGTTGTAGGTGAAGTCGGTGTTGTAGGTGTAGTCAGTGTTGTAGGTGTAGTCGGTGTTGTAGGTGTTGTAGGTGTAGTCGGTGTTGTAGGTGTAGTCGGTGTAGTCGGTGTTGTAGGTGTAGTCGGTGTCGTCAGTGTAGTCGGTGTTGTAGGTGTAGTCGGTGTTGTAGGTCTAGTCGGTGTTGTAGGTGTAGTCGGTGTTGTAGGTGTTGTAGGTGTTGTAGGTGTAGTTGGTGTTGTAGGTGTTGTAGGTGTAGTCGGTGTAGTCGGTGTTGTAGGTGTTTAGGTGTAGTCGGTGTTGTAGGTGTTGTAGGTGTAGTCGGTGTAGTCGGTGTTGTAGGTCTTTAGGTGTAGTCGGTGTTGTAGGTGTTGCAGGTGTAGTCTGTGTTGTAGGTGTTGTAGGTGTTGTAGGTGTAGTCGGTGTTGTAGGTGTTGTAGGTGTAGTCAGTGTTGTAGGTGTAGTCGGTGTTGTAGGTGTAGTTGGTGTTGTAGGTGTAGTCGGTGTAGTCGGTGTTGTAGGTGTAGTAGGTGTTGTAGGTGTAGTAGGTGTTGTAGGTGTAGTCGGTGTAGTCGGTGTTGTAGGTGTAGTCGGTGTTGTAGGTGTAGTCGGTGTTGTAGGTGTTTAGGTGTAGTCGGTGTTGTAGGTGTAGTCGGTGTAGTCGGTGTAGTCGGTGTTGTAGGTGTAGTCGGTGTTGTAGGTGTTGTAGGTGTTCTAGGTGTAGTCGGTGTTGTAGGTGTTGTAGGTGTTGCAGGTGTTGTAGGTGTTGTAGGTGTAGTCGGTGTTGTAGGTGTAGTCGGTATTGTAGGTGTTGTAGGTGTTGCACGTGTTGTAGGTGTTGTAGGTGTAGTAGGTGTTGTAGGTGTAGTCGGTGTTGTAGGTGTAGTCGGTGTTGTAGGTGTAGTCGGTGTTGTAGGTGTAGTAGGTGTAGTCGGTGTTGTAGGTGTTGTAGGTGTAGTCGGTGTTGTAGGTGTAGTCGGTGTTGTAGGTGTAGTAGGTGTAGTCGGTGTTGTAGGTGTAGTCGGTGTTGTAGGTGTTGTAGGTGTAGTCGGTGTTGTAGGTGTAGTCGGTGTAGTCGGTGTTGTAGGTGTAGTCGGTGTCGTCAGTGTAGTCGGTGTTGTAGGTGTAGTCGGTGTTGTCGGTGTAGTCGGTGTTGTAGGTGTTGTAGGTGTAGTCGGTGTTGTAGGTGTAGTCGGTGTCGTCAGTGTAGTCGGTGTTGTAGGTGTAGTCAGTGTTGTAGGTGTAGTCGGTGTAGTCGGTGTTGTAGGTGTTGTAGGTGTAGTCGGTGTTGTAGGTGTAGTCGGTGTTGTAGGTGTAGTCAGTGTTGTAGGTGTAGTCGGTGTTGTAGGTGTTGTAGGTGTAGTCGGTGTTGTAGGTGTAGTCGGTGTAGTCGGTGTTGTAGGTGTAGTCGGTGTCGTCAGTGTAGTCGGTGTTGTAGGTGTAGTCGGTGTTGTAGGTCTAGTCGGTGTTGTAGGTGTAGTCGGTGTTGTAGGTGTTGTAGGTGTAGTTCGTGTTGTAGGTGTTGTAGGTGTTGTAGGTGTAGTCGGTGTAGTCGGTGTTGTAGGTCTTTAGGTGTAGTCGGTGTTGTAGGTGTTGCAGGTGTAGTCTGTGTTGTAGGTGTTGTAGGTGTAGTCGGTGTTGTAGGTGTTGTAGGTGTAGTCGGTGTTGTAGGTGTAGTCGGTGTTGTAGGTGTAGTCGGTGTAGTCGGTGTTGTAGGTGTAGTAGGTGTAGTAGGTGTTGTAGATGTAGTCGGTGTAGTCGGTGTTGTAGGTGTAGTCGGTGTTGTAGGTGTAGTCGGTGTTGTAGGTGTTTAGGTGTAGTCGGTGTTGTAGGTGTTGCAAGTGTAGTCTGTGTTGTAGGTGTTGTAGGTGTAGTCGGTGTTGTAGGTGTAGTCGGTGTAGTCGGTGTAGTCGGTGTTGTAGGTGTTGTAGGTGTTCTAGGTGTAGTCGGTGTTGTAGGTGTTGTAGGTGTTGCAGGTGTTGTAGGTGTTGTAGGTGTTGTAGGTGTAGTCGGTGTAGTCGGTGTTGTAGGTGTTGTAGGTGTTGCAGGTGTTGTAGGTGTTGTAGGTGTAGTCGGTGTTGTAGGTGTAGTCGGTATTGTAGGTGTTGTAGGTGTTGTAGGTGTTGCACGTGTTGTAGGTGTTGTAGGTGTAGTCGGTGTTGTAGGTGTAGTCGGTGTTGCAGGTGTAGTCGGTGTTGTAGGTGTAGTCGGTGTTGTAGGTGTAGTCGGTGTTGTAGGTGTTGTAGGTGTAGTCGGTGTTGTAGGTGTTGTAGGTGTAGTCGGTGTTGTAGGTGTAGTCGGTGTAGTCGGTGTTGTAGGTGTAGTCGGTGTAGTCGGTGTTCTAGGTGTTGTAGGTGTAGTCGGTGTTGTAGGTGTTGTCGGTGTAGTCGGTGTTGTAGGTGTTGTAGGTGTTGTAGGTGTAGTCGGTGTTGTAGGTGTTGTAGGTGTTGGAGGTGTAGTCGGTGTTGTATGTGTAGTCGGTGTTGTAGGTGTTGTAGGTGTAGTCGGTGTTGTAGGTGTAGTCGGTGTTGTATGTGTAGTCGGTGTTGTAGGTGTTGTAGGTGTAGTTGGTGTTGTAGGTGTAGTCGGTGTTGTAGGTGTAGTCGGTGTTGGAGGTGTAGTCGGTGTTGTAGGTGCAGTCAGTGTTGTAGGTGTTGTAGGTGTAGTCGGTGTTGTAGGTGTTGTAGGTGTAGTCGGTGTTGTAGGTGTAGTCGGTGTTGTAGGTGTAGTAGGTGTTGTAGGTGTAGTTGGTGTTATAGGTGTAGTCGGTGTTGTAGGTGTTGTAGGTGTAGTCAGTGTTGTAGGTGTAGTCGGTGTAGTCGGCAGTCGAGGGTAGAGCAGCAGCAATCCAGAGTGTTGTTCAGCACTCACTCACACCTCCACCAACTCGCAATGGCAAACGTGAAGTATGGTCAAATATGAATATGTTCAGATGGTTTCGACCAAATAAATGCGCGTTAACATGTGCCAGATAGAACAACACTCCATCCCATACAGGTGGAGCAACACTCCATCCCATACAGGTGGGAGCAACACTCCATCCAATACAGGTGGGAGCAACACTCCATCCCATACAGGTGGAGCAACACTCCATCCCATACAGGTGGGAGCAACACTCCATCCAATACAGGTGGGAGCAACACTCCATCCCATACAGGTGGGAGCAACACTCCATCCCATAGAGCTGGAGCAACACTCCATCCCATACAGGTGGAGCAACACTCCTACCCATACAGGTGGAAGCAACACTCCATCCCATACAGGTGGGAGCAACACTCCATCCAATACAGGTGGGAGCAACACTCCATCCCATACAGGTGGGAGCAACACTCCATCCCATACAGGTGGAACCAACACTCCATCCTATACAGATGGAGCAACACTCCATCCCATACAGGTGGGAGCAACACTCCATCCCATACAGATGGAGCAACACTCCATCCCATACAGGTGGGAGCAACACTCCATCCCATACAGGTGGAAGCAACACTCCATCCCATACAGGTGGGAGCAACACTCCATCCCATACAGGTGGGAGCAACACTCCATCCCATACAGGTGGAGCAACACTCCATCCCATACAGGTGGGAGCAACACTCCATCCCATCGAGACGAAAGAGGCGGAGTCCACATTTGCTGTACTGACTGCTCCGAGCGAGTCAGGAATTGACTCACCCCGGTGCCTCCTCACTGCTGTCGACAGTCAACACCAATTGTGTCTGTGCTCGCTTCCACGTTGCTCCCTTTGCTGTCTCTCCCATTCTTTCTTCGCGTGCTTTGGAGATGTTTCATTTCTTATTTCAAATTCTTGATCAGAGTCTGTTTGTATCCGTCCGTACATCGTGGCAGGTAATGAGCACCGATGAGACGCGCAGTTCTTCTCCAGGCACTGTTGGCATTTTGCTTTTCATGATCACATTTCCAAAAGCACTCCACTCTGTTGTCGCTTGCCTCTTCATTTCATCGCTTTGATCATGTCCTCACATTTGATGTTCATATTCTGCTGCTCTTTTCCGATTGTGTCCGTTCAATTGACACATTCGGTTGTTTAGCGAACTTGCTGTTACCTGCCGTTTGTGTTTTGCTCGCGTATCTTCTGCAGCACCGTGGCTCTCTTTCTCACCCACTATTTTATCATCGCACGTTACAATTAACGACGGTGTGGTCAGCGAATCTTAGAGGGGTCACGTCTCAAATGTATGTTTCTCGTTTTTTCTCAAAATTACATTTTCTCCCGACAAACAATTGTCTCGCGTGTTCAACAAACTTCATCGAAATGCTTTCAAACTATAGCCAATTGCACTGTAACACTCAACCACACAACCATAGCCCCATTAACACTACGACCCGAACTCCAACGAGGCACGGTGCGTGAACGCGTGTCGGACTTCCTTCGCACCGGGCTCACCCCGTGTGTGTTGTGTTTCTCCCTTGTGATGGGACTTTGTAGGATGAACGCTGAGATTTATAAGGGCACGGGGTGACCTATAAGGTGTGAATTGGTCTGTAATAAGTGAGGACAACTGATAGGGGGTTGACAGCTATGGGACAAGGAACTAAGACACGCAAAAAGCACTTTCTCACGAAAAGCACGAGCACGAACCCCTAACAAACTAAGCCGAGGAGAACGATATCCCTGCAGAACCTCCTCACCCACTCGAGCCACGCGGATACAATCCCGACTCCGTAATGTTAACAAACCGGCCCAACAGCCGCCAGCGAGGACCCCAGACATCGCCCGCACGCTGCGATCACAGCTCCCGGGTTCACTCCTCACCGCTGCCGGTGTCTCGCGCCGCCGCTCGGCCAGGGGTTAATGAACGCACACAGTGTGGGGAGTCGCTTTGCCCTCCTTCTCAAAGCTCTGGCGGATGCGTCGCCTTCCATTTTGTGAGTAAACATTCCGACTGCCGGGGGGAGAGCCAGCAGCTGAAGGCTGCAGCCCCGATAGCGTCCCGCGTAGTGCTCCCTCCATCCATTACCACCACCCACCCCCCGCTCTCTCTCTCTCTCCGCATCCTCCTCCTACTCCATGCGCCCCTCTCTCCCCTTCTCATCCCAGCAGCGGCGCTGCCGCAGCGCAGACTCAACAAGATCAATAGCCCGGGCTGCGCCAAAAACGCGGAGCCGGAGCCGCCGCGGCTGGAGCGGACGGTCCAAACAATAGGATCGGCGCGATCACCGTCAGTCACTCCGGCGACAGACTCGCCCCGTGTAAACGGCCTTTGAATATCGCGGTTCAGAAGCCGCGCCGTCGAAGAGGGCTTCGTGGAACGCGATTCCCGCCGCTCGGGACGGGGGAGTTTCGCGGAGCGAATCCGCGCCGCGGTCATCCGCCGCGGGCTTTTGCGCCGCCCCCGCTTGCAATCATTCTCAAGAAATGCGAGCAATTTGGCTGTCATTCGCGAAGAGCGGTGCTTGCGCGCGTTCGCCGAACCACCATCGGGGCTCCCGGTCGGCACGTTCCCAGGGCAGGCCGCCGCTGTCGCGGCTTCTCGCAGCCGAGCGGGGGCCGCGGACAGCCGCTGAGAGAACGGCGACCGCCACAGCAGCGGCCCCATCGTGAAGCGCCGCGGCGCTGCCTGCTGCCCGCAGCCGCTGGGATTGCGGACCGCCGAGCTGACCCGTGCCACGCCGCGGCCGAACAGCCGAGGAGGAGGAGGAGGGGACACAAACACGAGAGGAGCCACGGGGGTCCCCCCCCCCCCCATCATCATCACACCCCCTCCCCCTGCTTCTTTCTCTAAAGATCGGCCAGTCTAGAAATAAGCTGTGTACCCACCAAACCTACCTACCCGTCTACCCCCCCGGCGTCATTATATCCTTGCGTGCACCAGCCCATCATCCTCTCGCCGTGAGAGTGCCGCTCGTGGAAGAAAGACGTTCCATCTGCGCAGGAGCGTCCCACATTCTCGACAGCAGCGCCTGCCAGGTAAGCGCCATTCACATCTCCAGCAAACATCGCCCCTTTTGTCTGTGACCTCCTCCTGCTGCTCATCATCCTGCTGCTACTCCTGACTTGGATGCCCGCGGGGTTCCACGTCGTTTGTGTGTGTGTGTGTCCCGGGGAAGAATCGACGATAATCCTGGGACTCGAAGCCGTATGTATACCCCCAGTGTGCTACAGAATTCCCATTCTCGCGTGCCTGGTTCCAGCGAGCAGGACACGGCACCAAGTTTGAGCCGTAAATGCGTTTTCTGATGTAATATACATTTTAAAATCCTCAATCGCTTCTTTTTTTTTTGCGGAGAGAGAAATGATCATTCTATGCGGCGCCCCAGCGCGGTTACGTGGAGATTGCTCGATGTAGGCGGGGGGGGAGGGGGTGTTTGTTTAACGTGAATGTTTGTAATGTAAGTGTATTTACAAGTTAATAATTACACAACTGTGTTGCGGTAAAATTCGTCCCCTCTCTCGTGCACGCGTAGCGTTTTCTTTCACAATTTTCGGTGAAATCGGGAGGCGTATCAAGCTGTTGGCACGTTCGTTTACGATAATTGTCATTTTTTTAAATGACAAATATTTTTTGTGTTTAATTCCTATTTTGTTACTTTCGCGAATATACGAAGATAACAGCGTGAGACGAATTTGGCATTTTAATGAATTCGGCATTTTAGACGTCGGATGGCGACGGCATTTTGAGGGGGAAGCCACCATCTAGCAGTGGAGTGACCACAACTCATTATTTCTAACGAATATTTTAATCGTGTTTAAAAAAAAAATATTCATCTTGACTCCAAACATGTTTGGGTATCTCAAAAACCCCGTTTACTGAAAAGACGAACCACACGTCCCAGTCCGCTGGTTCGCATGATCGGCTTTTTAAACCCCATTCATAATCGTTGACATTTGACGCCCTCCTAATCGCTACTTAAAATCCTATTCGAGGCATTTCAATATCTCAATGATATTTGTAGTATATTGAGAATTGCACGTACATACATATATAGTTACATATACATATTTAACATTCTAGTGGATCGACGCAACCTGTTTTCAGGAATTCTTACACCGCAAAATTAGAATTTTTATTTTATTTCCTCGGGAGAACATTTTTGTTAGGCAAATATCTGTAACGCCAACCGCACACAATTGTGTACACACATGGCCTGCACGCAAGTGTGGGCGGGTGTCTGTGCGTCTGTGCGTGTGTGAAATATCCCGACTACAAACTACAATTCTCACGCGAAGACGGAGAAAGCAAACCCCGTTGTGTTCGGGGGATGCCGTGTGTACGTATCCGCCGAGCGCGGTCCTGACATGGCGCGTGGGGCTCTGGGGATGTTGTAGTCACGTCTCTGCGCACTCCTCTGCCCGCTGCCAGCCGCTCTGGTTATTACAAGTGAGTTAGCGCCGTCCCCGACATTTACATATCAAAGGAATGTTTCGGACAAAGCCAGCCTCTGTCTGCCACGCCAGTCACATCCACGGAACCTTTTCCGCCGACTGTGCCGAGGGATGGGGGGGGCAGCTGCTGGAGGGGGGGGGGGCGATGCTGGAGGGGGGGGGGGCGATGATGGAGAGGGGGGGGGGCGATGATGGAGAGGGGGGGGCGATGATGGAGGGGGGGGCGATGATGGAGAGGGGGGGGGCGATGCTGGATGTTGCTCGTTTTGTTCTGCGTGAGCGAGCCGATTGGCTTTTGTTTATCAGCGCAGTCATACAATTTTTACCGGAATAATCCTTACTTTTTTTCTGTGCGGGGAGAAAACCCCTTTATTTGCCCTCCCTGCCTTTGGCTTTCCTTGTAAAAAGGAAGAAGAAAAACAGCCACACAGAGAGAGAGAGAGTGTGCGTGCCAGCCGTCACTCTGGTTGTTGAAGTGAATAAAGCCGAAGGAATATGAGCGGCCGACTGAATCTGACGGCGCTGGAGACAGACTACTTATGAGATTGCGGCCACTGAATGGCAGGCGTAAAAAAAACCGGCACGGTTGGCTTGGAGAAATCATTAAACCGGAGGCCGTGACCCAAAACTGCAGGTGTTTGCCTCCTTGAGTGGGAGGTTTGACAAAAAAACTGTTTTGCGTAACCATTATTGGATAAATGTCACCCCACGTAGCGGTGGTATACAAAGGGGGATGCGAATCAAGCGATGGGTTTAGCAAATCGGCAAGCCACTATAGCGAACGGTTAACCACTCTAACAATCAGTCAGCCACTCTAACGAACGGTTAGCTACCATAACGAACGATTAGCCACTCTAACAATCAGTCAGCCACTCTAACAATCAGCCAGCCACTCTAACAATCAGTTAGCCTTTCTAGATTTGAACTCCTCTGCCCGCTGTCAGCCGTTAGCCACCATAACGAACGGTTAGCCACTCTAACAATCAGTCAGCCACTATAACGAAGAGCCAGTGACTGTAACGAACTGCCATCCACTGTAACGGTGGCGACCAGGCGATTGCTATCAGCACTACGTGTTTGGGACAATGGACAACAGCTCTGTGTCACTTTCACGCCGTGGCAGCTGTTTGTCAGCAGAACCCGCGGTGCGATGCGCACAAGTGGCTCTCTCTCTCGGAGGGAGAGCCGCAGAGCGAGTGTCGCACCTCGCAACAGCCTTGGTGTGAACCTCAATTAAAGCGTTAAAGAGGCACATGTCCAGCACACGGCCTGAAGCTCTTAAAGAGAAAGCCAGATGTATGGTTGGAATGATGCGGGATCCTTCCTCGGTGTTGGGGGGGGGCGAGGTGGCGATGGAGGTAATTTCAAGAGAATACGCAGTCCGGCTGTTTTGCTCACACTTGGACATACTTAGTATATTCCCAGTAATTCACACAACCCGTTCGTTGAATGTGCGTCCATTCGATCCTTCATCGTATGGACAGGTTGACGGGGCTGTCGCTGCCGTGGCCACGGGGTGGGATTATCACGTCGCGACATTGTGAGAGCTAGCGTGGACGGGCCTTCATCATCCAGCAGTGGATTCATTCTGGCCGTTGATCACGAAATTGTTGGGGTCAAAACAACTTTTTAGTGGATATCCGAGACGGAAAGAAGGAAAGATGAAATATAGAACAAGCAAAACTGCGAATGAGAACAAGGGTTGTAGGCATGGCGAGCGCAGAACAACACGGCGTGTGCTCCATTATTCAGCCACATTCACCCGTTCATCACCGTTTGGGTAATTCAATGTTGTTTTCCTTACGCATTTAACAACGCTAAGTAATAGTTTAGTATTCATTATGCGCAAGCGAGCTATACATAGTCATCGTGCGAGCGACGCATTACGGTGGGTTACAATGATTTAATTCGCAAGCAGAGCACACACACGCACACACACACAACAACCGCCATTCGCCACTAAGTGGCGGTGACGTTACCACGACGCTTGTGCCAGGCCATGTGCACCTTGAGGCCACGTGAAGTGTCGAACGCCCGCTGGCAGGAGGTCACGGGGCAGACCCAAGTGCCACGGGTCGACTGACTGAGATGACTGAGATTACTGGCTGATGCACCACCTGTGCCCCCTACTGTGCCAATCTGCTATGGTTTAGCCACCCGGCTCTCCGCTCGTTGTTGTGAGCGTCGCTCCTCCGCCCTCCGTTGTTGTTGGAGGGCGACTGCCTCCAACTGCCCAGTAGCGTCCTTCACGAGCCTCCTCCACAGAGGCCGATCTTGACACCGCTGGTACCAGTCATCGGCAAGTCCACTCAGCTCCACGTCCTCCTGTACCACATTACTCCATCTCTTCTCTAGCCCGTGCCGCGCCCGTTTAGCCCCCTCGATCCGGCCGAACAAAAGCTGTTTCGGCACGCACACACGCGCACACACACACACACGAACACACACACGCACACACGCGCGCACACACACACGCGCGCACACACACGCGCACACACACACGCGCACACACACACGCGAACACACACACGCGCACACACACGCGCGCACACACGCACACGCGCACACACGCACACACACGCGCACACACGCACACACACATGCGCACACACACGCACGCACACACACGCACGCGCACACACACACGCGAACACACACACGCGCACACACACACGCGCGAACACACACACACACGCGAACACACACGCACACACGCGCGAGCCGCGTCCGAATTTGAATGCGAGGGGCCCCGCTCCACGCCGTCGTTTCGCGCCAACACCCCGCGAACGATCGTTCGCGGCGGATTAACAAACAAAAAAAAACGAACCCCGTCTCGCAGTGGCAGACATTTTGTGGGAAAGGGCTTCCTGAAAAACGTCGCGGGCCACGGTACGAAAAAAAAAATCTCTGGCAGAAGAAGAGAATCCTCGCGACTTTTTTTTACTTGCACCTGAGCTCTTCCCCCCCGCCGCCGTGGCCGATGCCACACCCAGAGAGAGAGAGAGGAGGGGATGTGCAGTCGAGGAGAGCTCGTCTCGGTACTCATGCCAAGTGCGGGTGTGTTGAAGGGGGGTGGCGGTGGCTGTGCAGTTCAGTTGGTAGCCAATTATTTTAAGCGCCTGGCATCTTGCCCACTGGAAGAATGAGGCATCTGACCCCCCTCCTCCCCTCCCCAATACAAGATGGATGTTGTGGCCTTACTTCCATTTCGGCAGTCACATGTTTAAAAATATATCGGAAATTTATATCTGGTTCGGAAAGGAAAAAAAAACCAAAGCACCTCCAATCGTTTCGTGATTTATCCGGGCGATGGTTTTTTTTTCAAACTCTGCCAGAGCCTTGAGGTGATGTTTTGTAAAATGCCAAAACACTGCACATTTCAATTATGGGAAATAATGAACCCCCCCACTTGCAGCTTAAAATATAGCCTTGAAACATTCAGAGTACACAATAGCGATTTCCAATACGTTTTTAATGATTGGTTTTTATAAGGGACTCAGGGAGTCTCATAAGCCCATTAAAAAATGACTTCCCTTCTGTGATTAAGGCTCGCCACACTGTTCGCTGCAGTGTGTGTGGCACAGGCATGCATGCCCGAGGCTTGCGTTTGCTAACATGTGCGCGTGTGTGAGAGTGTGTGTGTGCGTTCGTGTGTGTGTGCGTGTGTGTGAGCGTGTGTGCGTGTGTGTGTGTGAGCGTGTGTGTGTGTGAGCGTGTGTGTGAGCGCGTGTGTGAGTGTGTGCGTGTGTGTGAATGTGTGTGTGCGTGCGTGTGTGAGCGGTAGTGTAGTAGGGCGCTGCGCTACGAACCTGGCGATTCCCGCTCACGGCCAACACCGCTGACGATTATCTGAACCGGTCCTGGGCCTCCCCTAGGTCGACTCAGCCTCACAAGAGTACCTGGTGCGGTGTGTAGTAAACATCACCACTGGGGAGACAAAGGCAGCCGGGCGTGGTGCTGGCCACCCACCTCGTGTGCCTTTCTGGCCTTCATAGGTTGCAACTCGCTAACAGCACTTGCCCCTACAGTCTGGGAAGGCTGCACGGGGGATCTTTGCCTTGTGCTGTACTACGCGCACGTGTGCTCGTGTGCACAGCGCGGGGGCTTTAAGGACCGCAGCTTGGTGGCCTCGAATTTTTTACGGGCACCCGCCAAAGACAAAGAACCCCCGGGTAGACATAACAGACTGTTGGGGCAAGTGCGGTTCGCGAGTAGGGGAGGCCCAGGAGCGGTTCGGGTCGCCAGGTTCGTAGTGCAGTGCGCTAACCCCTACACTACCGCTCCCACCCCCCGTATACACACACGCAGTCGTTACGCATCGCGATTGGTATATCATTTTTTTTTGCGTTCAACAGGGCCCCTATTGTCGAGCTGGAGTGCTTCTCACGATCATGTCCGGCAGCCGCAGCAGCCGCAGCAGCCGCAATTGTTTAAGAAGCCCGACTTATGTCGAGCCCCAGAAAGGCAGAACCATTCGCTTTTTAAAATAAATACGTGGATATACAAAACGGACTTCTGATTATAGACGCGATTACCAAAATTATATCCTGATCTTTACAGTTAATGGTTGAAATGCCGTAGTGCAGCACTGTGCTAAATCCTATCGGTGGTTAAAGTCATCGCATCGCTACACGTGTGTGTGTGTGCAAGATATTAAAATAGTTCTGTTCGTTTTAACTTCGATGTAACTTTACAATTCATACGTCACCTTAAAAAAAAACCAAGGTGAATAACACTGGAGTGTTTGGCATCATCAGGCATGGGTGGTGGCAACAGTAAAGCGAAGGAATTGATCAACTCTGCAGAGGGCCCCAAAACCAAAGCAAACTTCGAGCGCGCGCATCAGACGCAATCACCGTTGTCCGCGTGTATATCTAAAATAAAAACAGACACGCGAACTCCCCTTCCGTGACTGCGATCGCTGCTCATCGTCCGAGACCATCGTGAACGGACTGAACCAGAGCCCTTCGTCGACTTGCAATCGACAAGCGCCGTCGAACGGCTCCCGAGAAACCGGACGTCGATTCGTAACGCTCCTCGTAGCTTTTTGGATTCCAAAGAACAAAAACAACAAAATCAGTCGCTTATCTCTGCCACGGCGCGCCGTACGAATTGAGAAGAATTGATGTCCTCCGGCAGGCTTCGGTGTGCTCGAGCCCAAAACGAGGAGAGCAGTGCGTCGGGGCAGGCAGGAGGGAGCGGCGGCATGGCATGCACGTGTGAATCGCTCCCCCGGCTCGGGCAAAACTGTTATTGTCTCTGCGCAGGGAACAATCGCTCTGAACCACGCGCGTCTTAATTGGCACTTAGCAGCAGCATCGCAGTGGTAAGGCACGGCAGTGCTTTAGATCTTTGTGTGCAAATAATATCCGCCGATTCCACGGCATTAGCATGCAACCGGCTGCCCCGAGGAAATTTTGGTGCGATTGCGTCCGATTTAATAAACAATTGCGCAATAGACACGCTTCGTGTGGAATATTTAAACAAAACCTACTACATCTTTGCGTTTTTGGTGACGCTGGCTTTTTGCCATTATGATCGTACGTGTGTTGGGGGGTGAGGGAGCGGTGGCGCAGCGGTCAGCGCACTGCGATACGATCTTGTCGTCCCGAGTTTGATTCCTGGTGTCATGGCCAAGGTCATCGGCGAGCGGAGTCCGGCCCTGGGTCTCACCCTGCCTCACCGACCCGTACCGACCAGCGTGGTGAAGTATGGTCAAGCAACCCGCCCGTGACTGACACGATGTGTGGAGGCTTTCATCCATCAGTGTTCTGACAACGGGACGTGCCACATTAATATTTTTTAATGTAACAAAAAAATGTATTGCACAAAGATACTGCATCCGCATGCGAATTCAGTCGACAGTGAAAACCATGAACTGAGACTGTTTTGGCACCGGACTGTTGTGACACTCGAGGTGATATGACCATCGGCCGGAACGTGTGTGCCACTTGGCCCAGGAGCATTCATCCGCCACACGCATCTCGCAGTGGGCCTGATGACGATCCGTTCGCGCACGGCTCTCTTGCTGGATTTCGCAGCTTTTACGTGACAAAAATTGCAGACGGGAGCCGCGCTTCCGCAAATGAAACGGTGATGGCAGGCGGCACTCGGGGCGTCTCATCTGTCGCCGCGCACTTATAAACTTAAATTGCAGTTTGCAACTTTTCCACCTATTGTTCCAAACACAACTGGTGTGAGTTTGGTTTGAAGAGGAAAATAAATCCTCGTGCGGTTATACCAGCGGATACCGCCTAGAGCACTTGGTCTAGATGCCTACCGTCCACACAGCAACCGTTTCATTAAAATCGCATTGGGGGTAATCTTGCGCCTGCGTGATGGTTTTTTTGTATTGCCGCTGTTTAGGTTATTTGTTGGGATTAAATGAAATTTGAGTTAATCGTGCTGTATATATTATATATATGTCCGTGATGCTTTTTTAGTTTTAAATTAATTAACTCGCTGAATGAACATCTTGTAAAAAAATCGACATTAAATTTGTGTCATTAAATTTATGTAAAATTGAGAAAGAGGTTGCAAATAATTTATAAAATTTTTTTATTTTGAATTTACATTTGAAATATTCACCAATGACGTATATACACTGTGATCATCCATCGCTTTGTAAATCACTGCACGTTATAATTGAAGTATATTAAATATAGAACTTGCCAAATGAAAATGTGCTGTTCTTAATATACACGCAAAATACATTGTACGATTTTCTAAATGTTAAAATAAAAAAAAACGTGACAGTTTTATGAAATAATATTTAATTTGATAAAGTTGCGATGAAAGTTAGGACAAATTGGGTTATTATAGTGTTTTTTATTTTATTATACCAGTAGTTATTTACCGCACTTCGGATTAGCACGATTGGCTACGTACGGTGCGTAGGAAGTTCAACGTACAGTCGTACAAACACACATGGAGCTGGGCTGGGGGTCAACTGCCCCTCCCAACTCTTGGACAGGGGGAGCAAACCATCACCCCCCCCCCTCCCCCAACGTCTCAATGGGGCTGTCTCGGCTACTCGACGGGGGAGGGAGGGCTCCCGTGGTTAAATGTCCCCACCCACCCCCCGCCGCAAACATCAAATGCCACAGAAGGCGGTGTGTGGCATTTACTCAGCCACAACGACGTGCCTCTCAAAAACACCTCCTTGATGATGGAGAGCAACTGGAGCGGGCCGCACGGCGGCGAGAAGGAAGTCCTCGCACGCCGCCCTCCTCCCCTCGCCGCTTCTTACGGGGACCGTTGGGCCGGGCGCTGACCACGCGTGGCAGAGACGGCGACTGCCGTGAACTCGCGGTGCTGCTTCCCTTTGGACGGTCATTTCCTGCTTTTAAAGCAGCAGCGGCGGCGGTGGTGGTGGTGGTGGCGGTGGTGGCGGTGGTGGTGGTGGTGGTGGCGGTGGTGGCGGTGGCAGTGGTGGTGGTAGTGGTGGTGGGAGTTTTCTCTCGAGAAGGTGTGGGACAGTTCGTCTCTGCGGAACCGTGCGGATTCTTGAGTGGCTTTTTTCGTGAGTGAGCGAGGTCGCCACGGTGGTTGGGATGTTAACTACCTCGCCTGGTATACGGGAGGTCGTGGGTTCGATCTCCACCCTGACACCTGCTGCTGTATATTTGGAGTCTGCACGTTCTCCTCGTGGCCGTGTGGATTCTTCTCCGGCTCCTCCAGTTTTCCCCCTCCACATGTAGAATCGACATCACGCGTTTATACATTTCCACGCGATAAGCCACTTTCCGTTGAGCAGTCATTTGTGATAGCCAGGTTCGCTTCTGTACAAGGGCCATGAAAGCTCGGGGTTGGTGTGGCCTTATCTGGTGAAATAAAAATAGATACAAAACTCGAGTGAGCAAGCGAGTGGACTGCTGGCCCGTGTGGGAAGCCCCCTTCTGAGAGGAGGGACCGCGCCTCGCTGTTCAATGCGGCAACGCGCTCCGAGCGCCTCGCGGTGGGGTGGCTGGAGATGAAAGCGGGGCGGTGTTTAATAAGTGCGAGATGCTGATGCGGGGAAAGAGGGGGGGGAGGGGGCTTCGCTCGCGAATGCCCAGCCACCTCGAGGAGAGACCGAAACGCGCGATCCCCCCTCCACTCGTCTCCTTTGACGAGACCGAAAATCCTCCGCGTCCCCGTTTGCAATTCGCTGAGGCACTTGCGACGCGCTGAGCATCGTGCGCGCTGGCGAACGGCCGCTTGCAATATTCATTTGTATACCGCGTTTAGAGTCGTTTCCGTTTTAATAAAATGCCCAGTAAGATGGATCCATAGTTGCTGCAAGTATGACTTGGGTGTGTGGTGGGGGGTGGTGGGGGAGGAAATTGCTTTACAAGTGCGACTGTTGTGATATTGCAGTGGCGTGTGGTTCTTTTTTTTTTGGACGTACAGTCTTAACCCCTTCGTAATTTTCATAATAAAGGCTTTTGGGTTAGATCGCTTAAGTTTAAATGCGTCGCAAGCCTCCAGTACGGGATTTGTCACGTAAACAAAACGCCAATTAGTTACTACTTCAGCCCACCGATGTGTTGGAAGAGTGAATCCGCGACATTTAGATTTTGAGTACCGCTGGTAATTAAATCAACCAGCCTCTTCGGGCAATCTGCCAGAAGAGTGAAGCCATCCGCCTGCTTCCGGTCTTAAATAGTGCAGGACGACGTCATCGTCGTTGTTGAACCCCATCAGGTGTAGAGGTCAGCAGCGTGGGTCGTGGGGGAGTGGTGGGGGTATTGTAATTGTGTGATAAATTAGTAACCCCCCTTCCTTCTATCACTCGGCATTGCGCTTCGGTCGCTCGGAATGAAAACATCAACGTGGTCGTGGCTCGAACCCAGTCGTCATTGCCCTTGGCAGCACGCGGCCGTCTGCCCTCTAAAACTCGCCACTAAATCCCTCGGGGGAGGCTTAGACCCTGGGCGGCACGACGCCACTGAGCGGCTCCGTCTTGCCACACTCACCGTGCTCCACGAGGCGTTTACTCGCAAACTTTGCCACTTTGGGGCCGTCCATAAATGACGTCACGCGATTTTGGACGATTTTTTTTACCCCCCCCCCCCCCTTCGTCACACGGCGTCACAAAAAGTCAGACCCCCCCTCAAATATGACGTCACAAAGCTCTGCCTCCCCCCCCCCCCCCAAATAAAAAAGCTTCAAATCGCTTGAAACTATTGCCATTGTAGTGCGTGTTTAATGTGGCGCTGCACTCTGATGTTGTTGGAGAAAACATTTATTAAAAAGTCTATTTAATGAAGTAGAACGTGTTGTCTATATTTATTTAAAGTTGTGAATTTCGATGTGACGTCACATTTCTCACCCCCTCCCTCGTCACAAATCGTCACAAATGTCTGACCCCCCCCCCCCCCCAGGTGCGTGACGTAATTTATGGACGGCCCCTTTATACAAACGCAAAAAAAACACATCGCTGTTATTTCACCTCACTGCTTAAATTAAAATCAAGCATTGGTGCTTATTCATTGTTGTGGCCATTTGTCGAACGATTTGTGTTGGGTTTTTGTTGTTGTTGTTGTCGGTAACGCGTTGTTTCGTGCGGGTAACAAACAACAAAGCCGTCTGTCGGTCAATAGCACAGCCCGGAAGTGGGATTACAAAAATAGAAACATAACAGGTGACGAGTTTGTTTGTTTTGGACGATGGCTTTGCTCCCGTGCCAAAGCGTCGCGTGTGAAACAGCAACGCATTCGCGGTGCGTGGAATGTCGCACGACGAACCGCGCCTGCTGCCTCTGCGTAGCAGCGCTGTTGAATGATTCAAACCGGTTATCTTCTGAATACGATTAATCAGAAGTCAGTGGCTGTGCGCGATACCCCCCCCCCCCCCCATTTTTTTGTAGCAGAGTTTGTGAGAAATATAAACAAACCCTGCGTTTTTAAGTCTCTGCATTCCAATTGTCAATCATTGGGCCCCTATTACATGGAAGTTGAGCTGTTAGTCTCCGATTTCTCAGCATCTGTCTAAAACTGTCACCACAAAATTAAACATCAATTTAATTCACAAGCCCATCTTGCATTAAAAGTGGAAGTGGTACCATCCAGCTACGTGGGCGCGCCCTGACGATGGGGAGTTGAGTAAAATCCTTTCCCGAAACTGCTCGATGAGCAATACCCCGGGTTCGCCTCGGGGATGCGTTCCTGAATGGGGCGACGACGAATATCGAAACGACGTGAATGGAAGCGATTTACAGGTGGAGTAGGCGGTGGCGGTGGTGGTGGAGGCGTAGGCTGAGAGGCTACGGATAACGAGGACGGACAGAAGACGATGCCGTCAGCGACGTGATTGTGGGGTTGAGGCGACGCAAATCATGAGCTAGTAGCGGTGTTAATAATAATAATAGAGTAACGACTTGTTTGTTTAAAAAGAGGTGGACATTCCAACACTCTAACCCACCACACACGGCCTGCCGCTCCTCCACTTGCTGTTCTAATTTTTGATAACTGCTGTGGACATAGGCGTGGGGGGGGGTTAACAAATGTGCTCCGTTGTTTTAGCTGCCTTCATTTGGAAACAACAATATAATTTTATATTTGTGAAATACAAGCTTTAGACAATCTTAACTATGTTGCAACTTCGCTTTTACAGGCAGTGAACCCGTTTTTCGCCCACCTCCCCCTTCTCCTCCTCGACGAGATAGATTTGTTTAGTTTAAGTTTTGGCAATCGTCGCACTGGTGGCAAGAGACGCCAGAAAATGTTGCGTGGCACTTTTCAGGAAATGATTGACAAGTTGCGGTCTCTCCCCCAGGGGTAACAAAATCGGCGATTGTGCTGGGAAATTACTCCGAGCCACAAAGTGTTGGGTGAACACGCGTTCCGTAGGAGGCGCCTTGTGAACACGATCGCTCTCCCTTTCCATAGACGCGAGAAAAGAGAAGGGCTCAAAAATTGTCTCCGCGTAACACCAAAGTAATGTAGGGATG
Organism: Petromyzon marinus; assembly: GCF_048934315.1. NCBI lineage: Eukaryota > Metazoa > Chordata > Hyperoartia > Petromyzontiformes > Petromyzontidae > Petromyzon > Petromyzon marinus. The sequence continues at coordinate 1,019,329 of NC_133710.1, read as the reverse complement.
GACAACAACAACAACAATAATATTATTATTATTTTAAATTGCATGCCGTGAAAGAAGACGACACGTGAGTCCCAGAGTTAACTGCATCTCACCGTGCTACTGCGCTCGGGGCTACAACGATGCGTTGCGCGCTATTCCTAAAACTCGATCTTACGCAGCAGCGTGCTATTCACACAAGGCCTCGCACAGCCCGTTACGTACACAATAGCCCAGCCCGCAAAACCATAACGGATAAAAAAAAAATTGTATAAACGGCACGGAATATACAAAGACTGCTGTGCAAGTGGAAGCAGATGTTTTTTTTAAGACGGAACCTTTAATGCTCAACCGATTGAAGAGCGCGTAATGTTCTGAGGAGAGAACGCTTTTGTTGAATATCTGTGAAAAGGCATGCCGCTTATTCTCGTACAAATAACACTGTTATGAATGAAAGAGAGAGAAAATAAGGACTGTGAATTGCCAAGCTCATTGTAACGGACTGAATTGATTCTGTAAATAACTGGCCCAAGTTTCCTTGGCCCACGGGGTAATATTTCGTCAAGCGGCGAGCTTTAACTGGTTGCTGGGGGACGCCCGACAGAGAGAGTCCTGGGGCGATTTCATGGTCGCAGAGGGCCCTGCCACGGGAAAGCCTCCGTGCGGGGAAATTTATTGGACGCGCTGCGAAGATGCAAAACTGGCACCGTTTCCATAATGCTCCAGGGGAAGTCCCATGGACTTCCATCGAGCAGTAAAATTCGTTTAGAAAGTTTAAATCCCGCTCAGTGCGTTCTCGCAGATCGTTAACCACAACAACAACAAAAGAACACTCCCTGCACATAGGTTTACTCTGGTTGTGTAAAAAAAACAATCTCTCAAGTATGTGCCGGGTGTGCGAAGAGAGAGAGAGCCAACTGGGGGCTGAGCGCATGTCTGGGAATTGCTTTTTATGATTTCCTGCGGAGGAGGTGGAGGATCGCAAGTGTCCGTCCCGTAGCGTCTAGATTCCTCACCCCGTTAACTCGGCGCTTGATTGAGGCCGTCGTTCAACGAGGTCTTGCCGGCAGCCACACGGCGGAGCGATTTGTGTTGGCCGTGCCCCCGTCCTCGCTGACCTATTGCTACAGCGAGCTGTGTTAATCTGCAAAAAGGCTAAATCCATACTCATTAATGATTGCTGTTGTTTAAATTTCAATTAATGGGAAAGTATGAATGAGATTTATTGATGGAGGGGGTTTTTTTTGTGTCTGCCAAATGCACGTGGAAGTCGCTGGCACTGTAATACAATAATTTGCGTATTGCATGGCAGAATCTGGATATGAGCACATCCCTTCGGAGAACAAGACCAGCTGCGCTTATATCCGACGAAGAGTAGTGTGCTTATATCCCTAAGTTGCCCATTTGTCCCCCCCCCCCCCCCATTTGACAGCGATTTTTTTAAAGAATTGCATCTAAACGTATTGTTGCAATTATTTTATTAGAAGGTAAATTAAAAAAAAAACAAGATTTTTTTTCTTTCTAGAAACTGTAATTTTGTAATGTTTGGTCATCTTATTTTCAAGGCCCAATGAACCCATTCTACTCTGTCCCAAAGTAAACATCTGCGTGACTTACTGAAATCTGTGTCTCAATGTGTGTTTTATAAACTGAATTCCAGCCGAACTGCACAACAAAACGAACACTGCATCAGCATTGTGAAACTTTTGTTTAAACGGTGAGTTTTGTGATGCCTTAGTCCGTTTTCTCACCGTGTGTTTGCGGTGGCGTCGTGGCTCTCTGTACAACTTTGGTTTTTATTCTGCTGGCGGTAGCAGTGTCTCCTATTTGAGTCCTCCGATTAGCATGGTTGGCTACGTACCGTGCGAAAGAAGTCCAGCATACGTACTTCCGATTATTCATCCGTGCTCTATCCACTGCCGGATAAACGCCTCCTCAAATCGCCGCAAGCTCCCGCGGTCGCGTATGGCAACAGCGTTTCGCCTGTCTCCTGCACCGCGATCCGATCCCATTCCTCCATCTCCTCAATGGACGGCCCTCCCAGGCATTATTCTGTCTTCAGTTGCCGCTCCACGCTCATATTGCCCTTCTCGCGACGCGTTGTGCCCAAGCCCCAAGTCGCAGTGATGCCCCCTGTACTCTGACCATGGCGTTCTTCTCCCTGTCGCTCATTCTCAGCCCCATGCGTGCACGTCTCTGCGCTTTTGTGCGCCCCATTTCAGCTTTTTGTTCCATTTTCTCTGTGAGTATCTGTGCTGTTTTTCCCCCCGATTCACACGTCAATAGCAGCAGGTAATATACACCTATTGAACAGTTTCATTTTCATCCTGTTATGCCTTAAATAACTCTCTTATAGGTATATGTTCTCCGATGAGTTGTTTTTCCTGTTGCGTCCCTCAAACAAATATTCTAATTTTTTTATAATTGCATTCTAAATGTGAATTTCTCCAATTATTCCGGTGAGCTTTGTGGACATGATGCATTGGTGCCATAGGAAGCTGATGGCTCTCACGTCTCAAGTGAGCTACGTCACGGTTTTTTTTACTGGAAGAATGAGCTGCACATCAATCCACGATGAAAGTATTTAATTTCGATGTAGATACGTAGTAAATAGGCCTGATACATTTCTTCAGACTTAAATGCATCGAAGAGAAATTTGATGACGGAATGCTTGCCACCGCTCGATATGACAAAACGACTTGCACGGCAGCGGACAGCGCCCTAGAAGTGGATGATAAGAAACGAAACAACAAACAAGTTCTGTGAAAGCACAAAGTACATGATGAGGAATGGAGGGAGTATCTAATAGGTGAAGGATGCAGGACAAGGAAGAGTGCACAGAACTCCCTCAAGTCGTGAGGAAAAAGAATGATACGTAAATGAAAATAATTTCACGAGTCAAATATGATTGACGGTGTCATCGCAGGGAATGGGAGCATGAAAGCAGAGAAAGGAGATACATTGGCAATTTACAAATGAGAGCTGTTGGAGAGAAAGAGGCATCTACAGCGCGCAATACGAGACAAGAGGGCGGCAGGATTGTCGCGAGGAATTTTACGCAGATCCAACAATCTCCACGTCCTGCGAGTGAAACCGTTTTTTTTTGTTATAAAGCGGAGGAAGTAACAGAGGGTCACATTTGAAGGCGCTCCTGGAGCAGATGGCAATGAATGTGGACGTCACCACAGACATTGGGGGGAGCTTTGGAACCTTGTACTACTACAGTATGCTGTGGTGACACGGTTATATCTCTCTCTCTGGGTACGGAATCTAGCAGTGCAGTCAGTCGACTCGTGTGGCCGCTTAATGCACGTTTTCGATATGTGGCAATGACAAATTAATATTGTGAGCCATAAATCCAAAATTCTTAATCCGGGTGCCCTGAGTCATGTGGTGGCAGACTGTTTCTGATAATGATCATTAGTTGTAATAATGACAATAATAATTATAGTTGTAGCCACCACGATGTTACATCGTTGGAGTACTCCTGAATAAAGTCTAAATATTTAGAATAATACTGCGGTTCAATTTTCAGCTACTGTATACATAAACAAAACACACAATGCTGAATGAAAGTAAATACGTGGATGAAGGCCTCCACTTGCCGATGTCGGCCGTGGGAATTGTTTGACTCCACAGGAGAGTACTTCCCAAAGATGGTTATTGCTGATCCGGCAAAGCGAGAGTTCCCCTCGGCCAAGTTCACATTCGATTTGCCACTGATGTTAGCCGTAGCCAGGGATTGAACTGACGCTGTTCATAGTGCACGGCGTTGACGGACCACATGCCGCCACAGTTGCCCTTCCAGTAAATTACAATAAATGTCCAAGCGTAGTAACTATACACATGGACTACATAGACACACTGATGCATGAAGATTTGCTGGGGTCTTTTTTTTTACATTGTTCAAGAGTTTTTTGTTTTTAATAGCCATTACGTTGTCGCATTTAACTATTGTATTCCTTAAAATAAACATACTTAAAGACGTTCCTACGTAGCGTGTATCTACTCCGTTAGACGTGTCATGTCAAACGTGTTCAAGTCGCGATCGAGGTGGCCAACCTCAGCGGTCCGAACTTTGAGCTGGAACCGCGAAGACCTTGGGATATATTCCAGGCAGATGGCCTCCATGTGTACCCTGTTCTCAAGTGCAGTGAGTTGATGGCCTCATCCCAGTCACCAATGAATTGCACAAAAAAAACCCATCGCATTAAATTTGGTTCGGCGCGTAATTTGGCTTTTGCCAGCTCGGAGAATTGCTTTTATATGCAGAGTAGGTTGCAAATGTGCCAACCTCTACTCTGTGAACCACAAGGCCCTTGAAGCGATTTCAGAGCTAGCTCTGTGATACCCGTTTCCGTGGGCTGTTTTATGTGTATATGTATCTTGAAATTATTTTGCACTGTACGTAGTCAACTGTGCTAATCAGAACTGTGGGAAAAAACTAAAAAAAAACCCCTATGTGTCCTGACTTTTGGGGCACCCTGTCCATACAGGAGTTAATCATTTGAATGCCTTTGGAGAACAATCTTCCGTAATGACAAACTCAAATTATTCAAACGGCCCATGCTATTGTACGAGGCACATGACACATTTCTCTCGCGTGAAGAGAGTTGCACTGCCCTTCGAAGTTTCCTGATGGATATGACCCCGGAAGCGCAAACAGGGTGATCTTTTGGGAAGGATAACAAAAATGTAGGGGGGCGGAAAATAACGTGAAAGCCATTTAATATTTTGCCTTCCCCGATTGCACAAGCGATACTGCTGCTGCTCGTGTTGTGGACAAGGCAAGGCGCGATCGCCCTGTGCGATCAAACTCGAGTAAGTTTCAGTTTCATCTATTTGGTAGAGCCCTGTGAGCCATTCGGCTCTTGAATCGGGTGCAACCGCAACAAACAAAAAACAAAAACACGAACAAGAAAAACATCTTAAAGTGATAATGTGACCGTGCAAACAGAAAATCCAGGAAAAAGACATCAATTCCTCCTGAAATAGTCAATGCTGGAGAAAATGTAAAATTGGCGTTTATTGTTCGTCACACCTGGTGTCAGCCAAAACGCCTCGATGAAATCTGTTTAAAATCGATAGACTTTGTTTCGCGAAATGGGTGGTTAAACTTAAACTATTAAGATTCGACTGAAATCATCAGTGTCTCTTAATGCAGCTGTAATTGTGACGACCGCATATAATTATTTGTTAATAAGGTAACTAAGGTGAAGGTACTGCCCTGGCATTTCTCGCTCAAGCCACTGCTGGAGAAAGAGCCTCAGCGAGGGGCTATTAGGACGATACCTTCCCACCCCGGCCCGACGTCATGGAAGATGTGTGGGAGTACCCACACTTTACCCCACCCATCGACTACAACAGCGGCTTACCCGTTTGTACAGCTGCAGTGCGACCGCTGTGCCCAGAGGTCAAATGGAGCTGGCGACCTCGGGATTGCGAATCCAGGCCGCTTAACCACTGGGCGAAACAGAGGTGATGTGAAACGACTTTAGCTGTAGCTCTGCCACATCCACTTCCACTGGCTCTGTTCTCTGATGCACCAAGGGTTGGACTGCAGGGTTCTGAGAGCGCTTCCAGGGGGCACGACGCCAACGGCACGATCTGGATACATGTTGGGATGTGTGACAAAATGTACGGAATAAAAAAAAAGAGTAAAACGCCCCCCCCCTTGCCCCCGCCTCAACCCCCAAAATTGTTCCCATTGTCAATAAAATGATGCAAATCTTCACGCACATATTAAACCCGTTTGTAATAACCCCCCCACCAAACCTTTGCTGTAAATAGCGGAGGGGGGGGGGGCACGGGGGAGCGCGGGGGAGGGGGGGGGGGAAGCGTGCCGTGCAATGCGGTAGACTCCGGTATTCAGCCACGGCATCGCGCCGTTCAGCCTGCACACACCTTTGCCACCGCAGGTACCTCCTGCGGTGAAAGTGCTCTCTTTCAAATCACCGTGCTCTGGGCGTTTCGGCGGGGCGAGTGATGAGCGTGCTTGCCGCGGTGACAGCTTTCACCGAGGGGCCGACCGCGGCAGATTCCCGCGGGCGGCGCTCCGCTAATTTTTTTTTGCGAGAGAAAATTGCCCAGAGGGCTCGCGCGCGTACGGCGCGGGGCGCTGCGGGCGGCGAGTCGATGAAAGTTTACCCCCGTGACGTCGCTTTCAAGAGCACAACGATGCACAACGCTGTCATAATGTGGCCAAAGTGACGAATGTGGAAAAATTGTTCCGGAACGCTACTGCAGTTGTAAATTGCAACAACAAAAAAAAACCCTAAACAAATGAAACTCATTGTTCCCCCTTTTGAAAAAGCCTGGCTGCTGATGAGACTCGGGCAATTCAAACGGGGGTCTGGAGTTTGCTGGCTTGAAGCAAATGCCGCTGGAACAGAATGGTCCAGCAAGGTCATCATATTGTTATTTTTTATTTGGCGTCACAGACTCCTGTATTCTTATTCACGATTGTGTTGCTCTGCTGGCGAATGCGATCCTGCTCAAAAGAGATGTTGAACGCCGCTCGGCTCTCACCTGTATTAATGTAGTATCGTCATCATCGATGTCACCATCGTTAGCCACGATCGATCTACTGCTGGATGAAGGACTCCCCAAGCCGTCGCCACCCCTCGCCGTCCTGCGGTGTGCCGACTCCACCTGGCACCTAGGCACGGGCTGATTTTACCGCCGCATATCTCCGTGAGCATCCTCACGAAATAGATGGATTGCCTTCGAAACATTCTGGAGGATAAGCGAACGGTACGTGCTCTCCCGGGAATGCGTGCAGCGTGTAAAAAAACGCAATGCTTCTTGTCCCCACGTGACTACTCAAGAAAGTGGAATTCCGATGATAAACAGGGGGAACGAGCAAATCTCGGGAGTGAATAATCAGTCGTGCGTATTCCCTGCAGTCGCTGTCTGTCAATCCCGCGGCAGCCGTGACCCCTACGCCGAGCAGCGAACGCGGCCTCTTCCTGTTACCACGACTGGGCCCCACAACATTACGAGGGAGCTGCACCCCAAAGCACGCACTTTCAAGTATTTGCTGGCACGTTTTCGAACAGCCGTTAGTCCTTTGACCTCACGGGAGGGAGGGGCCGAGGGGGCCGGGGAGTGGGGGGCGGGGCCGCGGCAGTTGCCTTGGCAGCGTGCGGCCACTCCGGGAAGCGTGGACGCCCCGTGACGCTCTCTGAATTGTCGCTTTGCCCGGCTCTCGTTCCGTGTGGCTAGGAGATGTTGACTGCCTCGCCTGGTATACAGGGGGTCGTGGGGGTTCGATCCCGACCCTGCGCCTGCGGTATATTTGGAGTTTGCGTGTCTCTCTCCCTCTACCAGTGGTCGTGTGGATTTTATCCGCATCCTCCAGTTTTCCCCTCCACATTATAATCAAAGTGCATTTCAGAGTATTTGGCTGCAATAAATTCCCACGTGATTATGATAAGCCACTTCGTTGAGCTATCATTTGTGATAGCCAGGTCGTTTCTGAAATAGAGCCAGGTCGTTTCTGAAATAGAGCTATAAAGATCAGTGGGCCTTACCTGGCAAAATATATATTTTTAATAAATAGTTTAGTTTAACTGGTATGCCTCCGGAGGTGGCGAGAAACTTGTAGTCTTATTGATCTATTTGCGTGGATTACGATGGCGACTAAGTTGACAGACGCCACACTTTTCAAACGGCCATTGTGTCAAAGATAATTGGAACCGCTAGAGTGGCGGTGCCACTACGGATGTTGCCTCCCGAATGAAGTTTCTGCTCTGGGTTCGTGGACTATTTGCGTTGATCGAAACGTTGGTGTCCACGTGCCGTTATAATAATGATGATGAGGAGGAGTCGGTGACTTGGTATTCGCGCCACTCATATATACTGCGGGCTGTCGGTCACGAAGGAGCTACGCTTCACAGATGAGTCTGCTGTGCAATGTAGGAAGCGATTTTTCTCCGTGGTTCTTGTCAAAGAAAGTAATTTACGAGCAATTTTTACCAATTGCAATTTTTTTTTTACATAGACACCAGCACGAGCTGCCCTCCTCCCTTTCGGACAGCGCCTCGTGATCTTCGACGCCCAACTTTTGAAGCGAACGGCACGCGCTCGGTTCGGTCGACAAACTCGCGGCATCGACCGGGGCGGCCGGCCTCGTTCGCCCCGAAGCGCGAACGCTGCACGATGGGGCGGCAGACAAATGTGCCGCTCGGTCAACCTCCAGCAGCCCGTCGTTCGCGCCGGTTTCATTCTGGGCGTGCGGTATCGCCGAGGGGTTCTGTCGCCCCTCCGGGCCCTCCGTTGTTACTTTGCCAGAGGGCTACAACGGTTACTGCCGCGGCCTTGCCGCGAGTCTCGAGCTGGGTGAGGTGGGGAGGTCCTGCCTTGGTTTGGGGGAATCGGTGGGTGGTGGGGAGGGTGGGTGGAAATGTCATCTGGTTTTTTTGTTGCTCAGGGAAGTAAACTTGTACGTGTCTCTGGGCGTCTGTCACTTCGTTGTTTTGCTGGCTGCTGATGTATTTTGGAAGGAGGCCTGACACACGCACACACACAGGCACTGGTTCCTGGCCAGCTGTAAAGATTGCCACCTGTCCCCATCCTGCAAGCCCAAGTGCAGCGCGGGGCCCATTATGCGATGGCTGCTAAGTGGCGGTTTCCCTGCGGTTTCTACGGCCATTGTGCCTCCTGTGTAACGTGCTCTAGGAATTATTCTTGGGAGCAGAATGAAGAACGGCTCAAAGATCTTGTCCGTTTAGTTGTGGCCAAGTTCTTCGGGTGATTACCGTCCCCTCGCGCTGCACACTTCTCAATGTTTTCTCCGAGCTGCACTCCCTTGCGAGTTTGTTTCTCCATGGTGTCCGACGTTTCGCTGCACCTGCTGGGGGCTCCTGTGAAACGTCGGACTTCATGCCGAACAGCACCCGGTACAAGCCGAAGACACATTGGGAACTTAAGTTCACGTACTCGGTTTTTGTGGAATGAATATTCTATGATTGGATGTTGGAGATGGTGAGACCATGCCAGGAAAATTTGGATGTATTCCATTCAAAACTGTTTATTAATGCTTAGCGTGACGAGTACATAGTTGGATTCCCATCAATAATGTTTATTCTATTATTACATTTTGTGAATGAAAGTTTATTTTTTGATGGTATTAAAAAAAAACAAATTGTCATTATCTACAGCGCGATAAGTAGAGCAATGCCAGAGTGTTTAGCACACTGCACTTTTAACCCAACGCCCTGAGTTTGATTCCCACAGCGATAGTGGTGAGTGTCATCTGAACAGATCCTGGATGTCCGACCCCCCACCCTCCCTGACCCCCCCCCACCCTCCCCGACCCCCCCCCACCCTCCCCAACCCCCCCCACCCTCCCTGACCCCCCACCCTCCCCGACCCCCCCCCACCCTCCCCGACGTTGCTCATCGTGAATACAATCCACGTGAATGTTTTCACGACCGAGTTGATGATTCACAGTTAGTTTCTTTCTCAGAGCTACATTGTGTGGGCATAACGTCAATGAGAGCTACGCACCCCTGGCCCAACACCCAGCACAGACAACAACAACACATCAAGCTGCCACCTGGAAAAAAATGTACCAGTAGATTTTGTTTTGCAGCAAAAGAAGAATTCACAAGTGTATGCACGGGACGAATAATGTCGGAGATTTGATTGTCCATACAACCTCTCAAGATGCTCCGCAGAAGTGCGGGGGGTGGGGGGGGGGAGTGACCATTTTGTAAAGGATTTAAATGGAGAGATGGGGAGAGGATTGGGTGCGGATGTGCTACAAAGTCAGCGAGAGGCCTCCTGTGCAGATAATGTGTAGACCGTCGCTTCTCAACTCCAGTCCATGCCCTCCCCCCACCACGGTACAGCTTTCTGTGATTACCAACTATCAGGTGCACGTAGTGTGTGCAGCGGGCTTCATTTGGATACGAGTCGAAACTATTGTCGAGTTAAGAGAAGGCAGATGTCGCGGAGTGTTGTGAGTAATGGAGACGACAACCGCTCTGGTGTGGAAGGGTGTTCGGCGGGGTGGGAGGGGGGACGCATTGAGAAGCAGGGGATTGTGTTTTTCATTCTTCCACAAGGACCTGAACGGGCCAGTCGGCAAAATACAGAAACCAGTGGGGAGGAAATTCCAGACTGTGGGGGCAGAGGAGGAGAAGGAGTTGGTACCCGCTGGGCGGAAGTCCACCCCTGGCGGTGTTGACGGAAGGACTCGGTTACAGGAGAGGCCTCGATATACAGATTAGCCCTTATCTAAACATTTTCACCAAACCCCCGTTGAGTTTTACTTTTCTTCTAGACAGTATCAATAGGAAAGGGAGCTCTATAGATTTCAAGAGAGTCTGAATTTGCAGATTTAATCATCAAAGGGTGTTTGTGAAACTCAGAATTCCAACCTTTGGTCGTGAATTCTCAAACATTACCAGGAAATTATATTAATCGCCTACCGTTCCTGTGCATGAATAAAAACCACATCAAATATCTTTTTTTTTACGGCGTGAGGTAGAAATCATCAGGATGCATGTAGTTTTTAATTCATGGTCGGTAAAAAAACATGCTTATTAGACCATCGGCGTTTGACATTGCGAGAGAATAATTAAAAAGCGACATGATAATGTGAAACAATAGGGGAAGATACGTGATAAATCAATAACTACTGTTTCAGGATTATTTTTCCATAGGGTCGCTTACTTTGGAGTTTGTCAGGCAATGCACATAATGAAGGTGCGTTTAAACTTCTTCCAAATCAAAATGCAGGTGGACTGGAATATCACAGATCAAGGGGATACCGTGGCATAACGGTTAGAACACTAGATATTCCATCTCCCGGCGCGGCGGATAAAACAACGGCGCACGTTTCTTAAGTCGCCCGCACGGCCTCTGTCCACGGAGCGGTGTCGATGAGTTTCTCGACGTCAACCGGCAGGCCACGTATGGGTACTCTCGCCTCCTCCCAAGAGGTCCTGCCAGCGCCGATTAATTGGCCAAAGTCACTACTTTAAGAGGGTTCTCGAGAGTTCCAGCTCGTGAGGGCTTAATCCGTCGGCAGTGGCATGAGAAAGCAACTGCAGGCAATGCATCTTCAGCTTATCGCAGATCAACCCAACGACTATGTGAGGCATTTGTCGATAAATGTGTCGAAGGCAGCGGAAAGTATAAGCGCCAGGTGACGCAAGATGATGATTTGAAATCATTAAGCGGGGCAATGCTCTCGAGAGCTAAAGGCTTAGTTTGCTTTTACAAAGAGACAAAGGTGACTAATACTGCAGCAGAATGCAAAGATAAAACTAACATGTGCAATAGTAACGATGAATAAATTAATGGGATTAAGTGGTCGTAGCCCACCCTGCTATGAACCCGGCGACTTAAATTCAAATTCCAGCCACGGATGGCATTGATTGGCGGTGATATTTGAACCGGTCCTGGGCTTCCCCTTCATCAACTCATGCCGACCAGTGAGGCGAAGTATGGTCAAAAAACCCCTCGGTGTGTGGCAGGCCTTCATCCAGCAGTGGATTGACAAAGGGCCGTGATGTCAAATAAGTGAACCGTCGTGGCGGCATTCGGGATGCACGGAGGAGCAGCGGAACATGGATGAACACATAAATTCACAGACAGCAACTCCACAAATATTGACAGAGTCATAAAAGGAAACGGAAACAACGAATAAAAGAGAAGAGCGCTGTGATCATTGCATGTCGCAAATGATTACCCTTTTAGAGGCAAAGACGGACCGTAACGCAACGGCCGTGCGGGTCGTTCAGTGCAGGGCAAATTAATATAAACTTAAGCGGCTGCATTAGCGGCGGAGTTCGAGCACTCGCCGGCCCATCAACCGGGCCCCACGCCGTCGACCGTGGCTCTGGGACGCTGCCCGCGCGCGGTCCAGCGGCGGCCGTTGCCTCCGCCGCTGCGTCGCTCTCCGATGCCGGGTGTTTTTTTTTCTTTCGGGTCGCGCCGCGTGTCGTCCGACGTTTCGTACCACCTGCCCGGCGGGAGCAGCTTTAAGCGCAAGCTCCCCGCCAGCGTTGCGGAGAGAAGCGTCGGAGCATTGTCAGACGGCGGCGGAAGAAGGAGGGCCCGTCGCTGCCGTCCCCGTATCGTTCATTTGAATGTTGTGCACTGCGTGTTGCCAGACCGTCACCTGGATTGTTTGAACTTTAAGAACAACCTTCTTGCACGGAACCTTCGACCGCCTTTCCCCCTTTAAATGCTTCGCATTCGTCAACAGTCGCTTTTGCGACCGAGTGGCAATGCACGTATCACTTTCCAAAACACGTCATATGGCTACTGCTATTATTAATGGTTGCATTGTACAAGTCCAATCCAGCACTGTGCTTGGCCTATTTCGGCGTTATTCATTCTTACTTTCTTGCATTTTGCATGTTCCATATATTTGCACATTCGTGTGAATGAATGTGTCTTTACATGCACTTTAATACTACTACTATATAAACGATATCTTGAGTGCATTAATAAAGTAACTGACGTGCAGTATACAGTGAGGGAAAAAAAAGTCTTTGATCCCCTGCTGATTTTGTACGTTTGCCCATTGACAAAGAAATGATCAGTCTATAATTTTAATGGTAGGTTTATTTGAACAGTGAGAGACAGAATAACAACAACAAAATCCAGAAAAACGCATGTCAAAAATGTTATAAATTGATTTGCATTATAATGAGGGAAATAAGTATTTGACCCCTCTGCAAAACATGACTTAGTACTTGGTGGCAAAAACCTTGTTGGCAATCACCGAGGTCAGACGTTTCTTGTAGTTGGCCACGAGGTTTGCACACATCTCAGGAGGGATTTTGTCCCACTCCTCTTTGCAGATTTTCTCCAAGTCATTAAGGTTTCGAGGCTGACGTTTGGCAACTCGAACCTTCAGCTCCCTCCACAGATTTTCTATGGGATTAAGGTCTGGAGACTGGCTAGGCTACTCCAGGACCTTAATGTGCTTCTTCTTGAGCCACTCCTTTGTTGCCTTGGCCGTGTGTTTTGGGTCATTGTCATGCTAGAATACCCATCCACGACCCATTTTCAATGCCCTGGCTGAGGGAAGGAGGTTCTCACCCAAGATTTGACGGTACATGGCCCCGTCCATCGTCCCTTTGATGCGGTGAAGTTGTCCTGTCCCCTTAGCAGAAAAACACCCCCAAAACATAATGTTTCCACCTCCATGTTTGACGGTAGGGATGGTGTTCTTGCAGTCATAGGCAGCATTCCTCCTCCTCCAAACACGGCGAGTAGAGTTGATGCCAAAGAGCTCAATTTTGGTCTCATCTGACCACAACACTTTCACCCAGTTGTCCTCTGAATCATTCAGATGTTCATTGGCAAACTTCAGATGGGCATGTATATGTGCTTTCTTGAGCAGGGGGACCTTGCGGGTGATGCAGGATTGCAGTCCTTCACGGCGTAGTGTGTTACCAGTGTGTTACCAATTGTTTTCTTGGTGACTATGGTCCCAGCTGCCTTGAGATCATTGGCAAGATCATCTCGTGTAGTTCTGGGTTGATTCCTCACCGTTTTCATGATCATTGCAACTCCACGAGGTGAGATCTTGCATGGAGCCCCAGACCGAGGGAGATTGACAGTTCTTTTGTGTTTCTTCCATTTGCGAGTAATGGCACCAACTGTTGTCACCTTCTCACCAAGCTGCTTGGCAATGGTCTTGTAGCCCATTCCAGCCTTGTGTAGGTCTACAATCTTGTCCCTGACATCCTTGGAGAGCTCTTTGGTCTTGGCCATGGTGGAGAGTTTGGAATCGGATTGATTGATTGCTTCTGTGGACAGGTGCCTTTTATACAGGTAACAAGCTGAGATTAGGAGCACTCCCTTTAAGAGTGTGCTCCTAATCTCAGCTCGTTACCTGTATAAAGGACATCTGGGAGCCAGAAATCTTTCTGATTGAGAGGGGGTCAAATACTTATTTCCCTCATTAAAATGCAAATCAATTTATAACATTTTTGACATGCGTTTTTCTCGATTTTGTTGTTATTCTGTCTCTCACTGTTCAAATAAAGCTACCATTAAAATTATAGACTGATCATTTCTTTGTCAGTGGGCAAACGTACAAAATCAGCAGGGGATCAAATACTTTTTTCCCTCACTGTAAATGATGCAAGGAATTGTCACTGACATAACATACTGAGCGCATCATTTGCATTCTTTGTCATTCCTGTGATGAAAAGACTTTGCGTCCTATATTTGTCAGGGCAGGCGATTGTGGATTTTTTTGGCCACGGATGTTTTTGCAGGAGCCCCTATCCCCATCTCTTTGTGAATCTAACGCGGAGAACGAGGAAGACAATCGCACTCCGTCGAGATTGTGCGAGAGAAATTGCACCGAATTTCAGTACCGAGTATTCTGTTCGTGATTTCCGATTACACTTCTGTTGAAGATAATTTAACTGTTTGCCCGGTCTTCTTAACATCCGCCGTATTTCAATACGAGCGGCTTTCGAGTTATGAACAAGGAGGGAAAATGCATTCATCGTTTTGGCACTTTTCCTCGCTGGAAGCGCAAGGTCACTTGTTTTCGCACACCCTGTACATTTTTTATAACTGGCATTTTAAGTGTCAGATGAGCACAAAATGTAATTAGCATTTGAAACGATTGCGATGTTGTTTGCGTGTGTTAACAGCGCGACATGCCCTGCACACATCGTTCCTTTTGAAGCCTTCCATCGCGGCCTTATCTGCAAACTGCGATATTGACAAGGAGGGCCGGGCAAAGTGTCCTCCAGGCTGACGCTTAACCTTCTTGTGTGGCACACGCACGGAGAATTCCCTGGGCATTTGGGCAGAGAATTGGAAGGGGTTTGGTGGTAACAGGCACTTTATATCTGATATATATCTGATATATATTCTTCGGGAGCAGCGCTCTTGCAGAATAATGCGTGGCCAAAACATTTTTGCTCAAACCATCGCGCCCCCTCACCACCCACCAAACCCTCGATGAACCCATTTCCTGAAATATTGCATCCAAATGGAAGCACTGCGAAGCGCGTAGAATTATTACGCTCGCCGCCGTTTCTCGACCAAAATTATACCTCGTCTGAAATATCGACTCGAGGCAAGTGGCAATTACGTAACTGCAGCTTATTTCCTTGAGGTGAAAGTCGCAGCTCACCCCGCAACTGCTCGCTCGCTCCACTGTTGGCAGAAGGACCTCCTTTGAACGGAGCCCTTCGACAGCCGACCTGGTGAGGGTACTTGGCCTCTTTTAACCGCGAAGGGCAGAAATCTTGGACCGGGCGGCAGTACCCACGCTTTGCCCCACCGCGTACGACTAAGCGACGGTGGTACCCATCGACACCACTGGGTGGACGGAGGCAGGGGGAGGCAATTTTTAGGAAACCTGGAACCGCCGTCGGGAGATGGAACCGGCGAACTTTCAGATTGCAAATCCAATGCGCCGTTACCCCACCGTAGCATCCCAACTTCAACGCCTTCAAAATAACAGGGTTAAGTTTCGCCATGACGCCGGCCGGTGATTTATATTGCGTAATGAATAAATAGATATTTCACCTGAGCCTCACTGGTTTCCCATAATCCACCAAGGCAGCACACATATTGTGTTATGTATTATATAACTAGGACCCATGTTGTAAAGGCAAGGTCTTGTGCCTATTCAGTGATATCGCCAGTTCACCAGCCTTCATTCAAGCAAGTCTGACTGCTGATGAGACACTGCAGGTCGAAAATGGTCCAGTTTTGCTTGTGTTGAATCGTTGCTTTTGAAATGGAGCGCTCCCAGAAGGCTGTGCAGCTATGGGTTTTGTATGTGAAGAGACTGATATATCAGGGAGACATTATTAACTTACTTTGTTCTTCTCCACATCGTCCACACTAATTCATTACTTTGAGTTACATTTTTCCTGATCATTTCAAAGGACATTTTTCCAGCGGAATGCCACGGGATTTTCCGCCGTACCCTTGCCGTCGTCTCTCGGTCCGATTCTCTGGCGTGCGGTGTACTCTCGACTGTCCTGATTTTTTCCCTGGCGCTCCATATGCATGCAAATTATGCTGGGCGGAGCTGCCAGAGTATGAATTAATTAGCCATTAATGAATGTTCTAATCCATCTGATCAAGTCCATGTGGAATTGTAGCTGCGTGACTCTCCACTCTCTCTGCCTTGTCCCCATTCGCAGCGGAGCGTTTCTAAGTCAACTTGAAACTCTGACTGAAAGGTGCTCATGACGTCCTTGCCCGGGAAAGGTCAATCGGGACAAAACCCACAATCTTCCATCGTCGTGTAACTCCCTTGGTCGTGAGGCCGGGCGCGAGCGCTCGCTACGTTTTGGGTTGCTGTGCAGTCCCAGACTAAAATCGACACCATTAACGCAATTACGCCAACGAGAATTGCGCGTCTTTGTGGCCCATTCAAGGTGTGAATGGGAGTGAAGGATCTGCGGCTGATTTAATTCATCTCGCCTGGGATTCGGGTTACATCCCCTTTGTCGTGGGGAATGTTTTGGAGCAGTAGGCGTGATTGTGAGGCAAGGAGGAGGAGGACGTTGGTCTCTGTTGGTCCGAGCTCCATTCGGACACGGGAGGTTTCCACGCAAGAGCAGATGCATTAGTGCGCCGCCTATGGCTCCAGTCGCCGTCCAGGCAAAGGGTCAGCGACTGTCACACAAATTTTAGCTCCTGATCATGGGGAGTAGCCCCGCGATGGCTTGTGGGATCCAGGCTGTAGGTAAATGAATGGCCTGACTACAGACGTGCGTGTGTGTGGTGATGGGGGCGTGGGGAGCGGTGGTGTAGCGGTTAGCGCTACGCTGGGTTACGAGCCCGGCGACCCGAGTGCAATTCCCGCTCACGGCCAACACCGGTGACGATTCTTTTAATCGGTCCTGGGCCTCCCCTAGGTCAACTCGGCCTCAAATTAGTACCTGGTGCGGTGTGTAAACATCGACACTAGAGAGACAAAGTCGGCCGGGCGTGGTGCTGGCCACCCACCCCCTCGTGTGCCGTGCCGGCCTTCATAGGTGCTGCTCGCTAACAGCACTTGCCCCTACAGTCTGTTAAAGGCTATACGGGGGATTTTTAATCCTTGTCCTTTGGAGGCGTGTGGAGCTGGTGATGTAGCGGTTGGCCCATTGCACTACAAACTCGATGCCCTGAGTTCGATTCCCAGCCACGGTTAGCAACTGTGGCAATTATCCGAAGCAACCGGTCCTGGGCCTCTCCACTAGATCGATGTGGTCTTACATGGGTACCTGGTTCGGTGTGCAAACATCAACAGTGGGGAGACAAAGGCGGCCGGGCGTTGTGTAGGTCACGCCATGCTTTCTCGTGTGCCGTGCCGGTCTTCACAGATGCTTGTTGACAACACTTGACCCAACAGCTTCTGTAGGCTACACAGGGGATCTTTGTCTTTGTGGGATTAGGAGATTGAGGATGTATGTGAGAAGGAGGTCACCACTTATATATTTTTAGACAAACTGAGCCACGTTGATATTCTTAGTTATTTCGGTAAAGTCACGTAGAAGGGAAACAATAAAATAATAAAAATATAAAACAGTAACATTCTCACGACGTTTCGACTGCAACACAAGCAATCATCATCAGGTGTGAAAAGCACAGCAAGAAAATTTGAGAAAAGTGGCGGTTTTTCAAATTTTCTTGTTGTGGTTTTCACACCTGATGATGATTGCTTGTGTTGCAGTCGAAACGTCGTGAGAATTTTATTGTTTTATACTTGTATTATTTTATTGTTTCCCTTCTACGTGACTTTACCGAAAGAACTAAGAATATGAATCCCTGCAGTCACGAAAGCTTTAAATCCAAATTTGAGCCACGTTGATTTTAGCAAACAGAGAAGGAATGGTAACGTAACATGGAGGCAAAGAAGACACCAAAATAAATACTGCATTCTAATAACGATTTTAAATAATCGTTAATGACATTTACAAAGCTTCAATACATATGTTAGGTTTGTGGTTAAAGACCTCAAATGTTACTCTCTGACAATGTGCCGCTGTTCTGAATAATATACATAGGAAAATTTCTGTTTAACATTTTAACAGTGTTGGAACCAGTACTGGGTACATACATATACAGGGTGCGTGACGTCAGTTGTTAAGTAATTTTAATTTGTCTCTGCCGATGTGACTCTCGCAATACAACTTTGCCTGGCTGCTGTTTTAAGTTTGCCTTTTGTGAGGACCTCTTGGGCTATAAATTGTGATTCTAACTAAAATTTTGGCTGGAAAAGGGGACAGGAAGTCTGTTACGCAGGCCAAGAAGGGGAGTCTGGAGCCAGAAAAACACACACGCAGATGAGAGCCGGTGTGGTGGAAGTGAAACGGGGCACGTGTGAGAGAGCTTCTCAAGGCTCCCGGTGACAGCCGACCCCCCCGCGCACTGATGGGGCCTCCGGCTTGGAAGAAGAAGAAGAAGATTGTCCAGAAGGCTGCCGGCAAATTGCGGTAGAGAGAGAGAAATTAAAGATGCGATTTCTTCTTTCCGTGCCCAGCCACCAAGGTCAAAGTCCTCCTCGTGGTTTTATGATTTGTGTTCCTTGGTGAGCGCTGTTGGTCGGATTGTCTGTCGAAAGCGTCTCCCAGGGTCGCGACTGCGGCCCCCGGGATGACTTTGTGGGCCCCTAGTCTGGCCCCCGAGATGTCAGTGAAATTAATGCATATCATTAACGAGAACACTGCCAACTTTGCTTCTCCTTGACTCCTCTTAACCACAACTCCTGATTATTCACAGCCCTATCCTTCCAATGATCTATTCCCCCCCTCCCCCCCACCCGCTTGGCATAAGTACTGTAACTTGGCAGATAATAGAATCTGACATATTGGTCCGCCACATCACTGCGGATACGGAGGAGCCCGACTGTAAAGTGGATAATAATGGAGGGTAGAGGTGTACCAATTCACTCACTCCACATGTTACAGCGTTTTTGCCATCGTCCATACATAATCTATCATAACTTAAACAAAATAATAATGCATAGCCCATTGTCAATCCACTGCTGGATGAATACCTCCCGATGCCATGCCATAGGGGTTGTGTTGCCATTCTTTAGCGCACTGTTCAGTCTGGGTTAGTGAAGGGGGGGGGGGGGAATACATTAACCTCCCGACGTCACTTACTGCCACTTCCTACTCCCTTGTGGGTGCAGAATCTGAATATTTATTGACACTGGAGGAATCCGGTGAGCTTCATTGACGACATCACACCGTGTATTCAAGGACCAAAACTGGAGGGCATGTTCACAATTCTGGCAACTGCCTGATGGTGTTGGCTGTGGTGACCAGCGAAACGTCGTACCTAATTTATTAAATGTTGTAGATTACTCTCCATCATACCGGTGTGCTAAAGCCGGAATAAATAGGCACGTTATATTTTCGCGTGACAACTCTCTTTGTATGGCTGTGTCGGGTGGACGAGGGTGCACAACACAACGTTGGCATTTTTACTCCACGCGGTTATCTGACCCAAAGCTCAATTATGAATTGCCGTGTGCGGAGCATAATTTGCGAATCGCTGGTGGAATGAAGCTTCAATGAACATGTTAATGAAAAAGAATCAATTATCACACGCAACATTCAATGCATGTGTCAGGAGAGTAAGAATCAATTGCAAGAAGAACATTTACGAATTGTCACATCGCTTTTGGAAGACGATCTCCAGCAGTAGATAGAGACTGGCTGCCGATGTGCAAGCCACTATTCTGGGCGAGATAGCTGTGTTATTTAAGCCCGGCGATGTGTCCATTCTATAAAAAAAATACACACCCTGCTGCCATGTTCTATCCGTCGCTGAGTGAAGGCCTCCCCAACGTCGTCGCGACTCCCTGTGGCCCCGCGATGCCACAATCCGTCTCACTTGTGCCCATGATCGAATCTCATTGCTCCATCTCCGCGGTAGTCATTCTCTCGGGTGCAATTCCACCCCTGGCTGCCGCTCATCACCGGACTCGTCCATCGTCCGTCATCGCCGCCGCCCTCCCCCTCGCCCCCCCCAGCGATGAGTCCTGGCCAGTGTCTGTGATGTCTCTAAATTGCGTTCGTTCTCCGATCCATCCAGCGTTGTGCTTCCTCTGCGTCTCGGTGGGAATCTCAGCGTGCCGTCTCCCGTGCGTCTCTCTCTCTCGTGGTGCTCTTCTGCTTCTTCGCTCTCACGCGTGCGTTTGGGGTCTCGAGCCGCGCGTTGTTCGGAACGGCGATCGACGTTCGCTCCAACTTCTCTGTCAGTGTCCACGTTTTGCCAATTCGTATGTGTACACAAAAAACAAAGAACGACGATCCCCTAACAGACTTGGAGCAAGCGCTGTGAGCGAGCACCAATGAAGGCTACCGGCACGGCACACGAGGGGGTGGGTGGGCAGCACCACGCCCGGTCGCCTTTGCCTCCCCAGTGGCGATGCTTACACACCGCACCAGGTTCTCATTTGAAGCTGAGTCGACCTAGGGGAGGCCCAGGACCGGTTAAGATAATCGTGTCTGGTGTTAGCCGTGAGCGGGAATCGAACCCGGGTCGCCGGGTACACACACGGACTGCAGCATGTCAGTGGATTTTGAATCGGCGTGCATTGACGTTGCGTTATTCCTTTTGTTCACATTGAACGTGAGCGGCCTACGATGGTGAATTGAGCCCTGCTTGGTTCTCGGGACGTGTTCCACGTTTTTCAGATTAATCCACACGCAAACAAAAAATCGAAAATTGCTCCAAGAATCGGGAAACTTCGGATGATGCCAAAAAAGTTTCTCAGCGATGTCACTTTGATTGCGTCACTTCTGTTTTGTCTCTGTCACTTCGTGCCATCGGGTTAGATAACTCTGACTACGTGCGAGGCTGCTTTAGTTTAAATGATAAAAGGTCAAAAATTGGTCGTGTACAAATTACGGTTTGACTCTAAATGCAGCTTCTTGTTAAAAGTAAAGAAAACAATCATCAGCGATGAACATTTCAACTTAGCAAATTTCTTAAACCGAGTCCGTAAACAATTTCAATTTCAAAGTATCAACATTGAATGCATTCAAATAAAAACATCCGAAAGCACGAAATTCAATCGCGAAATCGGCCCTAAAAATCCAAGAACCCAAATCCGTCAAAAGTGAAACCCGGACCACTCCGTCTCAGTCTCCGCTTGGTTCCGCGAGACTTCGAGCTCGGCTCGCGGCTGCCACCTCCGCACGACTTTGCCCCCTGCCCCTTGTGGTCAGCGCGGCGCTCTTCGTGGCAAGCGAGCTAAGAGCCGAAGGATTGGTGGGGGGGGTAGAGACGCTGCCGAGGCTTCAATCTCATTGCGCTTTGAAAGTGTTGAGCCGACCACGCAAGCTCCCCGCTTGCAGTCGCACGCGCCGACTTAAGGAATGGCACTTTTTCCTTAACTGCGCGCAGATTCGCACCAAGCGAGCATCTGTGTAATTAAATCCCAGGTCCGCGCGAACCTGGTTCTCTGATTAAATTCCAGCCGTTCCTACAGCGGCATTACACTAATTGAAGTGTAAGTGTAGAGCGTCGCTGCGTTTCTCTCCGTTAATGCGGTGCCCGTGTTTGTGTGCGTGCCCAACGCGAGCGACGCGGATTGTTGCGCGTTAAACGAACGAGTTAAAGACGAGGAGGGGGGGGAGGGGAGCGATTTGCTGGGTGGGTGTGGGGGTCTGCAGTGGCTGCGGTGGGTGGGGAGTGTAACGTTGCAGGTTCGAGAAGGAACGGTGATGCCCGAGAGGTGACGAAAGGAGGGTTGAGAGTGGAATAAGAGAAATGCGGGCCGCAATGGAGACGCCGTGATGTGACCCAGTCGCTCCGAGATCCCAGCGCCCGAGACGGCCCCCCGCGGTTTGAGCGTCTGGGTTTGAATCCGGGCAGCAGTGGTGCGATTTAAACCGGATTCTCCATCCCCAGTGCAGCGGCGACTTGATGGTCTCGCGGCTGCACTTGAGAAACCAGTTTCTGGGCACCAATGCCTGTACTGTACAACCCCCACCATCACTTTACATTTTATTCAGCACTTAATTGAGCTAAATGCAATCTCTAAGATACAAAGTAGAATATTGACTGTCATGCGACGAACATCCGTCTCATAGCGGAGTGTGTGTGGAAGTGTGCCCCCCTCTACTGTGTCAAAGGATAAAACATCGTCTGCTTGGAGGTTTTGTTCATATTTTAGTTCCGTGAGAGATCCTCCTCTGCTGCTCTTCTCTGATACGGGGGGCTGCGCACTAATCTGTCTTTGTTTTTCATCCAAATGGATTCTTTATCCGGTGAAAATGGCGCCAAGAGCACAATTAGAATCAATTGGCAATAAATAAATAACAAAACGCACACAGTACACACTCAGTACACACACAGTACACATACAGTACACACGTAAAGATCTCCCGTGTAGCCTTAACAGACTGTTGGGGCACGTGCTGTCAGCGAGTAGTAGCACCTATGAATGCTGACATTTACACACCACACCAGCGATTCGTTTTGTTACGGCCGACCAAGTCGGAGTCCCAGGACCGGGTCAGATATTGTCACCGATGTTGACCGTGAGCGGGGATTGAACTCTGCTGACCCCACTACCGCCACCGCTTCCTACAACATACACAGACACCTCTACCGTACGTACACAGACACCTCTACCGTACGTACACAGACACCTCTACCGTACGTACACAAACATAGACGATGCCTCCTTCCTCTTTACACATTTGGAATTTGATGGTTTGCTGCACTCGCGTAAACGCAGTTTCCCTTGAGAAAGGACAAACATAAATAAACTTGTGTTCCCGGCTGGTTATAAATAAAAGGCATTAATAATTGAATTATATACTTCAGCTTGGACAGGTGCCTCTCTACATTTTTCAGCTTGGCAATGCCCCCCCCACCCCCGCACCCCCTCAAAAAGACTGCCCACTTGAGAAGGGTTCTCAGACAATGTGTTGTTCAGTCACGCGGTAAGAAGTCCTCAAGCACTAAGTACAATCCCGTGCGTGTAAGTGTAGAGTGCGGTGCGATAATGGGAGAGAGGGAGAGTTTATCAGCCGGGCGTGACTGATGTTGTGCTGAGCCAATACCAGCAGGTGCTCGCTAACAGCACATGCCTCTACAGTCCGTGAAGGCTATACGGGGGATCTTTGTCCGTGTCTTTTGTGTGCGCCGTTCTGGTGCCGTCGGATACGCACGCGCGTCAGATCCGTTGCTGCGCGTGCGTCTCGTTGCACGTCTGGGTGACCTGTCTGGCAGCGGTGTTCTTGGAAATGACTCCATCACCATCGTGAGTACGCTTGGCATTCACGCCGTCGTATTAACCAGGGCGATCTGCCGGATTGGAACCGTGAACCTCACCCATGGCTGACGTGAGTAGCGAGCGGTCTCTGAAACGGGTCTGGGCCCCAGATTCACCAATATGCACCGACCGGCATGGTGAAGTATGGTCAAACAACCCCAGTTGACGTGGGGAGGCAGGCCTTCTTCAAGCCGGTAGATTGTCAAAGGGCTGTAAATGATTACTAAATATAACATTACAATGCTCCTTGTACGCCAGTCTCCCGCCACCACGAGGCAACCTCACGATACGTGTGCCATATGCCTCGCTATTTTTACAAATGCTTGTTGATGCACAGTAGGATCGGTGTAAAAAATATCACTTGAACAATTCGAACAAATGCAAAGCAACTATCGAATACGCATCGCTTTCTCCACATTATAAGGACAGATTCTTTCCCCCAGTATTTCAATTATAGTGTTGAGGATGCATCATCTTGTAATCGGGTATGTGCGTGTGTGTATGTGTGCGTAACCAGATTTTGGTTACAAGTTTGGGGCGTGTCTTACTTTCCAGTGCACCTTCCTATGCGATCGATCAATCAAACTTTATTTACTTAAAGGTGCCGTTCACGAACCAATGCGCCTGCAACATCATGAATATTCTCCGCTAAAACTTTTAAAGCGTGCAATTTAAAATAATCATTAGGTTAATCTACAACCTTACACTTCGTAACACTGGTTTAACGTTCATCGGTAAAAGGCCGGGCTGAACAGGTTGACGTATGCGTTCATTTTTGTTGAAAGTTTTGGACGATCAGGCCAGTCCCGCATGCGACGAGCTCGGGATTTCCGCAGGGTATTAGGGACCTTGCGATGGCCCCCTCGATGCTTGCAGTCACACCCTGGGGATGTGCATCAACCCCCTCCTCCTCCCTCATTGTCTGTGAGTGATCGAAGCGGTTGGTCGGGAGAATTCGGTCATTTGCATGTAGAGGAGTCACATTGAGGATTATGGACCCCCCCCCCTACTTACGATCAGCGTGAACAGAGTGATTTTTAGTTACAATGCACACAGTATTGCATTCCTCTGTGTGCAGTAACTTAAGCACCCATCGATCTTCACCTCCAGAATGCTGCGTCACTGTTTTAAGAGCAAACACAAATGTGGGGAGGGAGAGACAGTGTTGTCAATGGGTCTGTCTAAGAGAGAGAGATTTTTCAAAAGCGTCAGCACACTGCTCCGATCATGCATTTTGTAGCTTACTTCTGAAAAGAGCAGCAGTACGAGGCATTTCGACTGTACGCAGTGGCCCTTCCATGCAGAGCCATCCCAGAGCGCTTTACAATCAAAACAGCGGCAGCAATAAAAAAAACCCCCATCGGCCGTTCAACCCAGCTCAAGGATAATCTTAATGTAAGCAAATACGTTTTTTTTACATTTGATTTGAACGATTTTACTGTAGCCACTGCATTCCTAATGTGACTTGGGACAGGGTTCCAGGAACCTGGAACGCAACAGCGCAAGGCCCTCGGCCCTCCTGACTCTGTAAACGTGTTTTTAATATTGAACAAAAGCCCATTACAGAGCACGAGCCATAGGGGAAAGGGGTGGAGGTGTTCCGTGAGCCCAGAGGCCAGGTGATCACGGGGCAAGGGGAGGGAAGAGCGATTGGGTTCACTTCCGCCCCCCGACTCACGTAGGGGTAACAATTGGGAACCGTGGTATGGGGCCATCCGTTGAGTAGGTCCGCAAAAATCTGTCAAGACTTGACCCCTGGCCCTGTCCCTGTACGCACGCGGACTGTTTACCCCCCACCTGCGTACGTACGCCTGACGCACCCCCCCCCCCCCCAATCCTCTATAGAACGGCCGATATTTAATCGTCGTCGAGCTATCATTCGTGGCCAGGTCGCTTCTGAGAAGTGGCAATAAAAATTGTTTAATTTTTATTGTCGAGATATAGCCCGGCGGGCGAGCCTTCGCCGCTTGCTGCAGAGGTTCACGGTGCGAACCTGCCACGGTTTATGACAGCGGCGTGAATTAACGACGACAACTGCGCGTCGTCTGCTTCACGGTGGACGTCTAAGACCTCCTGACGAAATGCGCACGAGCAGGGCCATCGCGTGCCCCGCCGTCACCACGGTCCAGATTTGCCGAATTAAAAAAAAAATGTACAGCGCAAATTACTCGGACCGGGATTACGCGCAGCGGTCATCGCCCGCATAATCGCAGAGGCCAATGCCCAGCTTGCAGGCCACGCGCTGAGTCACCTTGTGCTCACAGGGACAGCTGCCACTGGGGGGAGATGGCCTTTCAAATGTGTTTAAGAAGAGGTGTGATTTTAAAGCGCTCTCAGACGTGCACAGGGCACTATATACCAAAACAAATAATCTCATAAAGATAATATTTAATCACGGAAGGGTGTATGGAAAAGATACGTCGATCACCGCTAAGTTAGGGGCGAATAGCAGAAACGGGATGTCTGCGTGCGCTAATAAAAGCAGGCTGTGTGGGCGGGCGGGCGGGCGCGCGTCCTCTTTGGCTTCCACACTTCGTGCCCCCTCGCCGAAGCTGCACGGCGAGACGGCGCGGCAGCGTTCTTGCGGGAGTTCAAGAGGCTACGGTGGAAACAAAAAAAAAACTGCCTTCGAACTTGGAATAATTTCACGAGGACTGGAGAGAGACCAAACACGCGACATTTACGGGGGTGCGAAGAGAGTGAAGAATGCACGGCGGTTTGCGGTGGCATCTCGCGATGATAAACGTCCGAGGCATCCTACAAGCCTCCCTCTACCCTGGTCGTTGTGGAAAAGTACAGACATCTGGCAAGGCTAATGCTGATAATACAGTAATCTTTTATTTGGTTTATGCACCGAGCCTTAACGTCACATTTTGTAGCTACAATTTACGAACATATGGGAGGGAGACATTATTTGGTGATTGCTGCTGTGGATGCTGCTGCGTTGGCAGTGGTGCCACAAACAACAACAACAACAACGACTCGTAAATATTTTTTACGTGCCATGAGGAAGAGTCACTGCCCGAAACGTCACTTATATGTTTAAAACAAGTGATGCCACAGTGACGAGATATTAACTCCCTTGCCTGGTATACAGGAAGTCGTGGGTTCGATCCTGTCCCAGACGCTTGCTGTATATTTGGAGTTTGCATGCCTCTCTCCCCGTGGTCGCGTCGATTTTTCTCCAGGTCTTCCGGTTTTCCCCTCCACATGTAAAACCAACAAGCGTTTAGAGTGTTTGACTGCTATAAATGTCCACGTGATAAGCCGCTTCGTTGAGCTATCATTTGTGGCCAGGTTTCTTCTGAAAAAGAGCTACATAGCTCAGTGGGCCTTACCTGGTAAAATAAAAAAATAGTTTAGTTTTTGTTTTTTTAAATCTTGAGTCAGTGTTATTGACGAATGTGGTCATTTACTTTTTATAGATGGGTGGAGTGGCGGGGGGGGGTTCAGTGGTTAGCGCACTGCACTATGAACTTTGCCAGTCGGGGCTGCCAGCTTCAGTGAGAAGTGAGATCTGAACCAGGTTGTGTGCTGCCCTTTCACCATCGCGCGCCGTCTGGCGTGGTGAAGTGTGGTCACAGGGCCACCGTGACAGACACGGCATGGGGGAGGCCTTCATCCAGCGTTGGATTGACAAAAGGGCAGCAGATCATTCTTGTGATATACAAATACATTTTCGCCCTCGGATATATTTTAAACTAAATAAAATAATGAATGAACCTTTACTAATAATGTGTCCGAACTTCAGTTTAAATGTGTAACGAAGTATTATTGGGATACGTTCCACATTTTTAAATAACACAGTTTTCAAAATACTAAACTGAAGGGTGTTTGAATTAAACAAGAGTCTGTTTATCAACACTGCCAAAACATATCCACGTTTTAGTTTCTATACCCGAGAATTACATGTACGGTTCTTCAGTACCACTGTTTACAATTCATTTGTCCAGCTTGTGAGCAATCCATTTAATTTAATTGCTCGGGATGGCTGTAAGACATTACCATTGCACTTGAGAAAGTATGAAACAAGCAGAAATAAATGTGCTTTGATGCAATGCCTCGGTCTGCTTTCATTTCACGCTCCAAAATATTTATCATCAGTCACGGTCGGTCCACTGCTGGATGAAGGTTTCTCCCAAGCCGTCTCCATGTCTCGCAGACCTGCGATGTAAATAATCCACGCAGCATCGGCCTATGAGCTCCTTTCATGGCTCCATCTAAATCTAAATATTAGAATTACAGCTGGGATCATAGAATTGTAATCGGTCACTCTACCAATGATCAGTCCGGGCCTGGCTTGTGGAGGTTTCCCGTCTTCGGGAGGCAGGATGTTGGGAGGCCCCGCCATTCCCAAAGAGGCCCGAGTAATCAACCACTCACAAAAATGTCGTCGATGATCATTTTCGGCCTAATCCACTGAATCGGCAAAACCAACGCAGCCATAGCCACAACGGAGTAATTGACCGCACGGCCATCTTTGCAAGATTACACATTCTGTCAGCCCCCCCTCCTCTCTCTCTCTCTCTATATTTCACACCCGCACGCCTACCGATGAGGGCATCGACCTCGTACCCGCGCCCTCCACGAGACGTGCCCAGAGGGTGCCGCGTCTCCGGGCCGCGACGGTGCGCCGTTCTGCCCCGCGGTGAGCGTGATCACGGGGCGCCGGATCCCCGGGCTCGCCATCGCCTGTCAGGGTGAAACAAGGGCCGGGGGTCGCTGACCCCCCACGATGGTTAATATGGCCGACAGGGGTTTGAAGGCAGCGTGATTGCCACGGCGGTAATGAGGGCAGCGACGGCGGCGGTGATGACGACGGCGGTGAAGGCAATTTGCTTAATGCATCTTTAGTTGTTTATGCTAACGGAAAAACGTAGCAACAGCAGCGAATTTAAGGATTGCCTCGGGCGAAATCCCCTGAAAGATTAGCGTTGGGTGTCGGGTGAACTGGAGACCCGCTCACCAGCGACGACTGTCGGATTTTACTTTTTAATTTTTGTGAGTGTACAGAGTGGAACTCCTCCTCCCCACAAATCATGTTGTCAGCAGTGGCCAGGGGAAGCGATTATTTACGTTATCCAGACACGCGAGAATTGTGCGGATAAGTTTGATGATGGATAATGAACTTCATTGCGAACACGATATTATGCCCGTGGTGACATTTTCGCACGGTGGTGGGGAGCTTCGACGCCTTCACGATTCGCTCTCTCTCTCTCTCTCTAGCGATTTCTTTGGGCACGCCGCACAAATGTAAAAGCGAATGGAGGAGGCATCTCCACTGTAAAATTTAAAAATAATATCGGAGGCGGGGCGGGTGGTTCAGAGGTCCGAGAGCCGTGCCCCAGCACAAGCTGAGATTCTGCGTTCGAATCCACGTTTCGTTTCGATTCGTGTTTAAAATACTGCGGTTGAAACGAGCGTAAATTCTGAGCCATGCTGCCCTGGCTGGGGTATCTTGTGCACTTGATCTCACCCACGCGTCTCGGTGGGTCACACAAATGTGTCCTGTTGCCACCCAGATATTATTGCTGGGCCCTTTAGGCAAAAGGTCTGATGGAAGAGCCATTCCTGATTGGTTATCTTGAATGTTCTGCTCTAGCTGGAATAGTGTTATACCCTGATCCCTATTTGTTTCGGGTTAGGCCATGTGGTAGTTTTATACTAAATATATGGTCATTAACCCTCCACCGCCCGACAAGATTGTCATGTTTACAGATATAGTATGTAATGTTTCGATATATATAATTCTGACCAATAAAGCTCCTCACCATCAGCCTATGATTATTGGTCACAATTGAATCAATATATTGGAATATAATAAACATTATCTTTGTAAAGATGAGAATGTTGTCGGGTGATGGAGTGTTAATGGTACACATTTTTGGCATAAATATATCACGTGCTCTAACCCAAAAACAAATGTGGATTACTGTATCGGCTATAAATACCTATATTTGAAAAATGATACCCTAGAAAATAAAGACAGTCTCATACAGATCATCATTCTCATCACGCAAGTGATGTCTCTGGGTAGTCTTGTTTCCTCCCACTTGCATAAACACTCATTCACAAAGTTGGCTAAACATCCCAATGTAGGACTACAGAGAGTTTGGCCAATTGTTGGTGTCGGTTGTGGCTGCCCTTCCCGCTGGACTGTGGTTTGCCGTGCCCCCCGTGCAAAAAAAACTGCTTGCGTTACAAATTCTACAGCGTTTCTGAGATGCGATTTGCATTAAAAAGTAAACAGTATCATAATTAATATCATCATCATCATCGCGACGTGTAAAAAATAAAACGCTACGCACTATTCTTCGTCAATCAAAACACACGCGCGCAACTCTAAACAATGATCTGTCACTCATATATTTAGAAACACTGTAGAATATTCAATAGAAATAATAACTCAGAGCCCTTTGCTGATCCATTGGGCGGTTTGATTGACCATACTTCACCGCGTTGGTCAGTGCGGGCTCGTGAAGGGGCTGCCCAGGACCGATTAAGATACCAGTCGCCACTGATGCTAGATGTGGCCGGGAATCGAACTTGGGTCGCCAAATTAATAGCGCAGCACGCTAACCACTATGCGACCACCCTACGAAGGAGTATATACCGTCACACATCTGTAATGTCCTCTTCACAGTACCAACATATTGTAACTGCCTCCGATGATGGCACATTGACAAATTGAAAAGTGTCGTACACTTTTAATTGAATTCTGCCGCTCGAAATATTTGGGACAGGGCTTAGCAGTGGGGACGAAGTGGAGCGACAGTGGGCGTTACTCTTCATTGGCGCAGCATTGAAAAATGATGTGCTCTCTGGGGGGCGGCGGGGTGGGAAAAAAATGTGTTCCTTGGTTTTTTTTAGTTGCTGACAGAAGGGGTTCTGTGTGCAGAATCCTGCCCATTGTGAACACACGGCTCCCGTGGGACGTATAAACCTCGCGACCGGCGCGCTCGTTCGTAAACAAAATGTTTAGCAATGCGGCTGCTGGGTCCTGTGCATGGGCAACCTCCTTAAGTGGGCCTCTAAAAGTGGGGGGGAGTAGAGCGAGAGCAGAGGTCAGCGGCGAGTCAAGGTTCAACGAGAGAAACTCTAATGATCCAAAGAAATAATTGAAGGGTCTCAAACAACAACAAAAAACCCAGGCTCAAAAACAAGATCCGTATATAGCCACCCGTTTGGTTGGTGTTTTTTTCTTTCAGTTTCAGAGAAACCTTTGCTCCTTGTGTTGTTAGAGGATACGATCATTCCATCGGTGCTCACTCTGCCACTACCGAGGGACACAACGACCCGTTTCATCTCAATGGCATCTTAGCAACATTGCTCCGATGGGCGCACGTGATGGTCAAGTGTACGTTATTTGAAATGTTCGCAAATCATCCCACAAGGTCTCGTGTTAGGGGACAGGGATTCTGCTGCCATGGCTTAAGGGTTAGCAACAGTGGAGGTGGTCGCCGCTTCGATCTGCTGTATTGGCATCTGAAGCGATGAGCAAGTCTCAAAAGTCCCCTTGTCCTCTGTCGACCCAGTGGGACAAATGGGCAAACCTCGGTGAGTCGACCAGCAGGTCACGTGCGCTGGGATAACACGTGGGGTAACACGTGGGTTGAACACGTGGGTTGAACAAGTGGGTGAACACGTGGGTGATGGCACCTCTTCGAAAGTGTCTGGCCAGCATAGAGGTGGAGGCCGAAAAGCTGTCTTGAGGGGGGCTGTTTTGCTGTATGGGGGATCCTCTGAGTTGCATTGTTGCATTTGCCATACTGTCAAAGTTTGGAATGCAAGAATTAATCTCCAACTCGTGAAAGCATACATCACACAAGCCACACCCTACAGATCTTCGCCTTTCACAGAAGATGAACTGACGTGCATAATGTATCCGATTTGCATAACAATTCTTGGAATGCAACGTCAGGCGGAGAGAGGAGGAACCGCTCGAGTGGAATGTGAGACTGAGGAGCGGCCGCGCAGGATTGCCCTTTAGAATCACCGTGGTGCCTGTGAATGCCGAGTGGCACAAAACATCTCTTAACAGATTGGCGAGCAAAAGTGGCTTTCAAGGAAAAACGGTAAACAATGGAATTTCTCAAACAAGCGTTGGGGACTGCGCCCATCTCCCATTGGCTGCCCTGTGCCGGTAACAAAGCAACGCTACAATCGCTGCACGTTTCAAGATTATTCACAGACATTGAAGCAGTTCTGTTTGAAATCCAAGACGGAGTTGTTTGATGGCACTTGCAACGAGCGGTCATTGCGCACCCGTGCTCACCGCGGTCAAAAGAATTCCGCGTTTATAAATGCATACGTGTCTTGGAATGAGGAAGGCTACAAGAACTTTGGGGGGGGGGGGGGTTTGAGAGACTTTGGGGAGCAAAATTCTAAATTCAGCGGTGTGCGGAACGGAGAAAAAAGTGAAGTGCTTAGACTTGGAATGTGGTGAGTGAGTGAGTGTGTTGTTGTGACCTTCAATGTGGTGAGTGGGTGAGTGTGTTGTTGTGACCTTCAATGTGGTGAGTGGGTGGGGGAGTGAGTGAGTGGGTGAGTGTGTTGTTGTGACCTGCAGTGTGGCCAGTGAGTGAGTGGGTGAGGAGGTTGTTGTTGTGATCTGTCTGCAGTGTGGTGGTTGAACCCAGTTGTGGATGAGACAAAACAGGCAGTCTGGTAGAACCGAGTCTTCAACACGGGAGGGGAGGGATCAAGGAGTGAGCTTCGTGGGAATGGTAACCGTGGCAGTAGCAAAAGAAGAGTGATAAGGGGGTGACTGACCGCTGGTGGACATTCTTATTTTGCCAGTGTGCCAGTCTCCCACCAGGACGACTCCGCTCTTGACTTTGCACACAGAGCGATGTTCATTATATCCGCTCAGGAGGGATGCCGCATGAAGCTCCTACCGGGATTTGAAGCGTAACTTTATAATTATGAGTCAAGTTCGTACTCTGGCCACATTTTTACCTGGTGAAAGGTAAAGGTGCAGCCCGACAATCACTTTGCTCACGGCACTGCTGGCAGAAAGGTTCACACTAGATGGAGCTTTAGAGGGCCCCTGCAGAGGGTATCTCGTCCTACTCTTTCACGCTGGCTGGGGAGGATTTGAGGAACTTGCCTCGTGGTTTCAGCTGCCGCGCCGGGAGATAAAATCAATCCGGAAACCTCTTGATCGGAAGTTCGTTGCCCTCTGGCCATCGCACAACGTCGGCATCCGATAGAGTCAGTAAGCTACCCTCGTGAAGCAGCCAAAGGCCGTTAGAGGCCCCTGTAGAGGGTAGTTGGTCTACTCTTCCACGCTCGCTATGCAAGACATCTCTCCCCCCCCCCTCCAACAAGTTAATTGAGCATTTTTACAATTTTCTTTGCAAATTTTGGTGGACCAAACGAATGTGAGATAAGGTAAAATGCCATTTCCAAATTGGGTCGTAGCCACCCCTTACTTAATGTTCACACGAGCCCAAGTGCGTGCCGTGAAATGGTTGTCGATGTGTTTTTTTTTATCTGCCTGCGTCTCACTTCCCTTCTCCAAGATTTGCTGTTGGTGAATTACCGGGGGGACGAAGAACAAATAAAATCCGACGCGATAAATAGTGGAATGCGATCATTAATCATTGCTGCGGTTTTCATCACAACAGACTTTGAAAACTCTTCGGTGGAATTGCTGACTTGCCGTGAAGCACCTAATTTAAATCCTCACATTTGTTACGCCGCTAATACTGACTCAGCGGCGAGAAACGCTGATCACGAATGCAAACGTGTGATATTTAAGAAATCGATTAAAGTTACAGTTTATATGTGAAAGAGAGAAAAAAAAACCGATTATAACGTTGCCTGCTGTAAAATGTCAGAAATTATTGCAAGGTAAAACCTGCGATAGTTCTCACTGTTGTGTGTTTTTTTAATTAACCTTTTAAACTGCAATTTAAAGAATATAAATGTAATGAATGTATATATGTATTTTTATTCATACATTACAACCGTGCAAAGTTTTACAAGAATTTTGAAATTCAATGTTACATTTTCACTTGAGTAATTTTCTTGCGACTACCACTCAAGGTAATGGTGCCAGCCCTGCACTTGCTTGCCCCATGCCTCTGCCGGCCTGATTCGGACCTCCACCCAGAGCTCGATCTTAGAGGCCCTTTCTCTCTCTGGTCGTGTTGGCCTACCCTTACACGATAGCCAGGCGTCTTGAAAGAGGTGGGAGTAACCCTCTACCTGAACCCCACCACACGCCTGCCGCTCGACTCACTGCGTGGTAGCCGCTTCTACCGCTGCTGCTGGGTACACAGAGGCAGTGGAGGAGGGGGTGGGGGGGGGTTAAGAAACTAAGACACTAAACTATTTTTTATTTTATCAGGTAAGGCCCACTATGTGGGTCTTTTTCAGAAGCGACCTGGCCATCACAAATGAGAGTTCAACGAATTTGCTCGTCATGTGGAAATGTATGGCACCAAAATATCCTAAATGCATGATGTTGATTATAAACGTGGAGGGAAAAATCAGAGGACCTGGAGATAAATCCACGCGATCACGGGGAGAACACGCAAACTTTAAATATACAGCAGGTGTCAGGGTCGAGATCGAATCCACGACCTCCTGTATATCAGGCGAGGTAGTAAACATCTCGCCACCACGGCGCCCCTTTTGCCACCGCGGCTGCTGGAAGGTGGGGACCAAACTGGTAACCTCTGGATTGCAAGTCTATCTCGCGTGCTAACTCTCAATCTACCGTATCCCCTTGATCTGTGAAATTCCACTCTACCAGTCTTTTTTATTTGGAAGTAGTTGAACGCATTTTCAGATGGAATCAAACCGGGGAGGTCTGGATTGCAAGTCCAGTGTGCTAAACATCACACCGTGGGAGCGTTACGGGTGCTGTCTATAACGTATATAAAAGGTTCTTCCTACACTGTTAGTAATGATTATTTTGTTGGATTTATTACCGTGGACCCTATGTGATGATTTAACACATTTGCTCCAAGTGTGTTTATGTGGCCAGCACCTCCCACAGCTTCTCGAAGGCTCCCCAGAGGATGGCTATTGCTTAGAAGGAATACCTCTTCATGACACTGCCAACGAGGTACAGAAGCACGACTGATAGAAACTGATGAACGTGAAGTCCTAAGTTCAATGAATGCCCATCATTTAAACTGCAGTGCTGTCTTGTTCAGGTTATGTGACGCGTCTATTTAAAAAAAGATCAGGAAGAAAAATCACGCATACGCCTGACTTCCATCTTGTATTATTTCTGTGAACATGCACATGCTAAAGGCACCTGTGTTGACTGTTCAGGAAAGTAATACGTGTGGCTTGGGCTGGATGCATCTTGGCAAAGAGAGATGATGGACGCTGATCAATGATATCAAGTCAAGGAATGGAACGCGTCTGAGAGAGAGGACATCCACCGAGGAGATTCAGCGATGAAATCATCACGTGCGCAGGTGGTGAGAGGCGTATTGTTATATCGCAGGCTCACGAGGGGTGGTGGCGGCTTAGGAGGCCTTCATCTAGCAGCGGATTGGCCATGACCGATGACGATTCTGGAAATGTACAGAAGGGTCTCCTTAATTGTAAAAGTATCGCGAATACATTTTTTTTGTGTTCGTCCGTGTACACGACGGTACAGAGACACTCAAAACGAATATCACTTAAGTAATGTAATTCGGCAGCATTAATACTCATCTTTCACGTCAGCACAGGGTTATAACATTTGTTGCAGAGCATTTAAATTTGCCGTTAAATGCATGAAGCTCAGCATGTGGCAGCGTAGCAGAGATCGTTATGCAAACCCTTTACATTTGGAAGCACAGAACGTACTGCTTGTGTACTGTTCCCGCACAAGGTTGGCACAGTTTCTGATAATGCCGACATCTAATCAGCGCCGAGGAGAACTGCGTTGGAGCTTCTATGTAACAACCCTTCGGCCTCTCAGGCGAGAGAGACATTTCTTTTACAATTATCCTTTTGCTCCAGTCGGTGAGCGGTGAAGTACAGATTATTGACAGCACTTTGGCCTCTCGGTAAATATTTGTCAATAATCATGTTGATGTTCGTGAACAGTAGATACCGGACACATTTTGGAATGTGGAACATGCTGCATTCCATGCTAATTTGTAATAAAACATTCCCCCTTTGGGTTTTTTTTGGTCAGACTCTTGCCACCGTGGTGTGACGACGAGCACACTGGACTTGCAATACAGAGGTCACCAGCTCAACCTCCTGGCATGGCAGTGGTATAATGGGCAAGTCTCTAAAATCCCCCGCCCCCCTGGCCACCCAGCAGTACAAATGGGTTGATCATAATCAGTCGATCGCCGCCTCTTTCAAGACATATGGCAAATGTGGAAGAGGAGGCCAAAATAACCTCTCGCGTAGGCCCTTCCGCCAGCATTGGCGCAACGAAGCAATCGCAGCGGCTTTTGGCTGGCAACCGAACAAAGACGGTGGTCACCGCATCGCGCGCTTTCAGGTGCTCTTCTGCGGCCGTCTGGAACACTCTTCCTTACGATATTAGGAAGCCACTCGAGCCTATGCCTTATTGAATAATCTAGACTGAAATCTCGTTTCTTTTGAACTGTGCTTGTTTAAGGTTTTCTGACCTTCCCCCACACCTCCGATTAGCGCGCTTGACTACGTACGGCGTGAAAGAAGTTCAACGTACGTACATACGTTGCCTTTTGTCAGACCCATGAAGAATGCGTTCAGTACGCCTCGCGGTGGTTAGCGCACCGTGCTCAGAACACGACCGCCTGAGTTCGAGTGCCAACCGTGGTGCTGTGTGCACCACCTCCTCTAGGCCGCATTGAGCGGCTTCATGAAGTGTGCTCGGACATCCCTCCCATACACGTGGCATGGGAAGGCTTTCGTTCAGCAGTGGATTGACGATGGGCAGCGAGTTATCTTTGTATCACTATTGCAACAGTGAGGTTGGCAATGATACAAACAATCAAGTGTGAAAGATTGATCGTGGTTGAATAAAAGCCAGCCCTTTGAGTAGATATGCAGAGTATATTGAAACACAAAGTGCATCGTTGCTACGATAAAAATACATTTGCCTCTTTTTGTGATTTGGGTAAGAATTAAAATTTAACTTTTGTTGAAGTGGCATTATCTCTGACACGAAGTAGAGTGCGTTCTCTGAATTAGCGTAGCTATAATGGAATTACCTTGAAAGTTATTTTATTAAACCACCGTCGAAGTAAAAAAATACTTAAACTAATTGTCGGGTGATGTCGCCACCGCTGCTGCGTTGGTGGTGGTACAAAGATAACAAAATCTGTACGCATTCGTCCGTCACGCTGTGGCGTTAAAAGGATGAGTATATAATAGGTGACGTTTCAGGCAATGGCCCTCCTTGATAGCACACCAAGAGATAACACGAGCCATGGCACACAAACAAAGTGCAGTGAACACCATTCAGTCTCCAACTCCGATCCACTCAATCCGTTCTCGTCTCTTTTGTTTATGTGATCTGGAAAAGGGCCATTGCCCGAGACGTTGCCCGTTGCGTATGCTTCCATTTCAAGGCCGAAGAGTTGGTGACAGACGTGTTTGGGTTTTTCATTTAAGTGAAAATAACCGCACGGTGCTGAAATCCCAGCTGGGCTTTCAAGTTTGATAGCTGCTCTCGGCACACGCATCAACAGCTGTGAAATGTGTCACATGATGCATCATCGTACAATAGCGTGGGCCATTTGAATAATTTGAGTTTGTCATTATTGAAGGTTATTCATGTTCTTTCTCCAAAGGCATTCAAGTGATTAACTCTTGTATATACAGGCTGCCCCAAAAAGTCAGGACACATTCGGGGTTTTTATAGTATTTATCTTAATTAGAGTTTTTTTACCACACCTCTGGTGAGCACGGTTGGTTGTGTACAGTGGGAAAAACAACAACAACAACAACATATGGGTACATACATACATCTTGACTTAATAGTGTATATAGATATAATTTTTTTGCATAAGGTTATTTTATTTATTTTAACAAAGATTCAAACTGACTTCCATCAACATTAATGCATGCATGAATTATCTTTTTAAATTAATGTAGGACTTGTTTTAAGATTACAGATTGTGTCACCTTTGAACATTCATCCATTATGTTTCGTTATCTTAATTCATTCAGGGAATCTTGGTTGAGTTTTGTAAAATGATGATTGGAGGTGACCCTACAGGAAGAATAAAAATAGTTATTATTAATAATGATAATAGCTTAAATGTACAATTAAAATGTTTTAATGCCATTGTTTAAATCAATGAAATAACCCCACGTGCCCTGACTTTTGGGCCACCCTGTATAATATAATCTGCCATTTGTGGCAGATTTCTCCGAAATGTAAATCAGCAGCAAGGTCACCGTAGAAAGCTGCCACATCACTGCCCTGGTGTGATTCCAGGTTGTAACCACGTGCTGCTGCAACGCGCTTTGTTCAGCACGATTCCTGACGTTCCTCCCCATGTGCTGATAGTTGCTTGAGATTTAGGGATCGTTCAGATTTTTTGTCAAACGACGCGGCGTCAAAACTACAAGCGCAACAACCAGAAAACACGCCGGACAGCTGTTACAGTACAACCGCAAAAAAAAAAACATCGCAGCAGCATTTGGTTCCCGAAGAAACTCTCAGCGCGAGGGATGAAACGTCGGACATCATTCCCAACAACACGCAGTACAAGCCTGAAAGCAGATTGGAGAGCGACACGCTTATACGGCAGAGCCGCGAAAAGCCCATGCAGCAGTAAAGTACATATGAAGGGAGGGGCCCGAACAGGGTGAACTTAATTGTAATGTATGAAACATTGGTTGCTTCATTTTGTAGCCGATTTAAAAAAAAAATCTACTTGCAAGTTTGTGCAGGAGTGCCTGTTAATGAGAAATGTGAGCATCTTACACCGGCGGTGTCTTAAAACGTCAATGCGGGTTTAGAAATGGCAACGAAAAAACTGTGCCAATAATTTTGCCGGCCGCCTAAATCCTTTGAGCGCGATCAAAGTGCAGAGCACAAAATAGCCGGGGTGAAGGTTTAAGACGCAGCGCGACGCGACTGCTAATTTTAAAATATAAACGCGCAGGGAATAAAAGGTAACGTTACAGCTCTGCAGTTGCATGCTCCTGCCCCCGTTATCGACAGGTTCCTACAACTCGTTGCTTTTGGGTCCAGTGTTGGAACAGCACTGGGGCAGTACTGGGGCCAGCTGAGCACGGTTTCCCAGTGGTTGTGGGAACGTTGCTCAAATCTATAAGTTACCAGAAAACCCCATCGTAACAGATTAATAGCGCATGCTGGAAACCCATGATTTTCAAACAACACACAGAAACGTTGAAAAAGCACCCAGCCTGCGTGTATGTGCAAAAAACATTAGCATTTCCTGAAGGAGTGCATTGTGGTCCTCCTGTCTAAAGTCCCCATCAATTTTTTTTTCTC
Source organism: Petromyzon marinus (assembly GCF_048934315.1). Lineage (NCBI taxonomy): Eukaryota > Metazoa > Chordata > Hyperoartia > Petromyzontiformes > Petromyzontidae > Petromyzon > Petromyzon marinus. The sequence goes on along the minus strand of NC_133710.1, from coordinate 980,696 downwards.
CAAATGTGATGCAGCGGTAAACAGATTGTGAACTGGTTTTGTCATCATTAGGTGCCACGGTGGCGAGATGTTAATTACCTCGCCTGGTATACAGGAGGTCGTGGGTTTGATTCCGACCCTGACACCTGCTGTATATTTGGAGTCTGCATGTTCTCTCTCTCCCCGTGGTCATGTGTATTTTTCTCTAGGTCCTCCAGTTTTTCCCTCCACATTTAGAAACGTGCATTTAGAGTATTTTGCTACTTTAAATTTCCACATGATAAGCCACTTTGTTGAGCTATCATTTGTGGCCAGGTCGCTTCTGTAAAAGAGCTCAGTGCGCCTTACCTGGTAAAATAAAAAAATAAACAGTTTTAGTTAAAATTTTTGGATAGCTTATATTTCACGATTTAGCTGTTCACATTTTGCTCGGGTGAATTGTTATGGTGACCCAAGACGGGAACCACAGTGCACTTCTTCAGGAAATGCCGATGTTTTTTTTTGCACAATGCGCAAAGGCTGTGCGCTGGTTTCCACGTCTGAGTGTGTCGTTGAAAACGTCAGTTTATATATGTGTGTGGTTTATATATATAGATGTGTGTGTGGTACTTTCTTGTGGGTGGCCCTATACATGTGTCGCAGCAGCAGCAGCCTTACTGGCGTTGTGAACCAAACAAGAGAAAGAGCCCACAGAACTTCTACTTTGGAGGCCGGGTGCATTATTCAGAGCCAGTGATCCATGGTGCTGTGTGGCTTTTTTATGTCTTCTCACCGCCCACATGGACTGATGTATGTTGATTGCAAAAACAATGAAAGAGCAAATGGAGGCTTGCTTACGTAACGGTTAACCATTGAGACATTTCTAAATGAAATTGAAATCAAATGTAAAATTCGTACCATTTAACTAAATATAATGGACAAAACATGCAAACAAGTTGTCGTATTAATTTTTCCCCCCAAAAGTATCGCAATAAGCGCCTTAAAAATGATTGCAAATTAAAAAATGTGTACATTGTATTTCAAGAAGTACTTTCAAATAAATGTAATATACTGCAATTTCCTTCATATGCGAGACAAATTAATGAGCCATATACCCATCCAAATGTAATATTTACCAGCACAAAATGTACTGTAATGGAGAAGTAATGGTTAGATATTTGCTAGTCCACTGCCAGATGAAGGCTTCTCTTATGCTGTGTCAGTCGTGAGGGTTGTTTGACCATATTTCACCACATTGGGCAGAATTAATATGCTGCATTTCATAATTATTTGGTTCTTTCGGTAAAGTCACGTAGATAGAAAAATAATAAGAATGAAGTGCATAAAAAAACAAAAAAAACACTAATGTAGACTGTAGCCTGGTTCTTTATTTCATAACAATTTGAATTCTGGGATTTTTTTCAATAGATTTTTCGACCCAGACACATCTAAAACTGGCAGTTATCGGAAATATCACAATTAAATTTTCCTCATAAAACTAACGAAGATTACTCTATATCTGTAACGATGTTATTATCATCCTGAAAATTTAACAAACAAAATGTTGAGATATGGAATTGGTGTACAAGCACATGGGACACAAACTCAACACCTTTGTCATTAATATCACTGGTCTAAACAGGATTTTATTTTTGAAATCATAAGCTCTTTCAGGAAATGCCACAAATGATATCTTTTCCCCTCTTTATGGCACCGTTATTGCCGAATGTGTCTCGTTTTTCGCCGCTATAACCTTCATCGGTTCACTTAAAATGTCACGTCTCCTCACTCTCCGACTCAAAGACTTCGGCTACTTCAAGTGAACCCGTGCCACGGGGGCACGATTATTCTGGCGTCTGACCGTTCAAAGCCGCCTCCTTCCTTCCCGAGATGCCATGGGCCCAGGGAGCTCTCTCAAACGGAGCAGGGAAATTTAGGTTAGCAAGGAGTTCCGGGCCTAGCTGATGGGGGATAAGGAAGCAAGCGAGTAAACCCAGCCAACACAATTACAGTGGTGAAAAAATGTGATTAAAAAAAAAACATTAATTAACCTGCATGCTGTACCGATCCAAATACGAAGCAATTTGTAAAAATGCATATATCAACTCATATGAACACCATTTTAATATTAAATTAATATCAAATGGCTGCTAATCCAGGGCACTTTGCAGCACAATTTATTGTCGTACTTCGGTGCTCCGACATCGATGGCTTTCTGCCTGCACCAACCCACGCTGACGGCGTGGTGAAGTATGGTCAAGTAAATCTCACGACCCGCACAGCATGCGGAGGCCCTCATTCAGCGGTGGGATTTGATTATAGGCCCGTGCATGCAAAGCAGAGCCTTACTAGCAAGCAACTACACATGCAAGAAGCTCTATGATTGGATGAAATGAGGTCATGTAACAACATCCCTCCCTGTATGTAACTTCCCTTACTGTCTCTATGTCCAGAGAATTAAAATACACTACTCCTACACTTAGTTTGGTCTGCATTTCAATACATATGCACTGTACATGATTTGAGCAGCAGAATATGTAAGCTGGTATTTAAAATGCTTCGTGAGACATGAAATCAGTAAATTATTTTACTTACTTAAGACCCAACAATTATTCCTAACGCCCAGGGAGGTGTAGGTACCTTTTCCAGCGTGCGGTGTGAAATGACATCAGGCACAGTTGGATTTGGGAGGATTTTATTAAATATAGGGGCCGCATTTCACCGAGGTGGAGAAAGGGAACATGACCAAGATAAACACAGGCATAACTTATGGTTTCTACGGCCAAGTTATTGACCACGTGTGGAGAGGACCAATAGTAAATCGTCGCTTAGCTTGGACTGAATCCAGCCAAGAACGGGTAGAGTTTGTGGCACCAGCCCAGATTGGGCAGCACTATTATTCCATCTCAGAACACACTTGTACTTTCTAAAGTGTTCACAGTTGTTGCGGGGAGAAGTACTACTCCTTGACTCAGAACATCTCAGAGAATCTTTGACAGAAGGCAATACATTGAGAGGTCACAAGGCGCAGATAAAGAGATATGACGACACCAAAAATATCGAAATACTGTATGTAGACTTTGCGATCGATGATTTTGATAAATGGCACGGTAATGTGCTTCTTTAATCTCCGAAATGTGAGATATGTTAAAACTGACGTTATGCTTTGTTAAATGGAACAAGATTTCCAGATAACACAATAATTGGATTTATGGGTGATCAGCATGCAGTGATAAAGTATTTGAAGCTATTGATTTATTAGAAATGTATGACTTGTAATGACATTAGGATGGTTTAATACTGTAGCTCCAAAGAGTAAATTTAAACTTATTTTTGTAGACAAAAAAATATGTTTTGAAAGCAGGAATTCAGAAGTGCTCTTCCACAAACTGTGCAACCTCAGACAATATGTTAAAATCATCCTAATAACACTTATGGCGTGTCAATGTGGTAACAATTATGTGCACCCTAGTTTAAGAAAGTACGGCTTTTTTAACGGGATAAGTCAGTAGTCTGACACATACACAAAACTAAATGCATCATGTACTGTATAAAAACGTAAATTCGTCTGACACGGTGATATTGTATGAGTATTTATTCTTTTTAAAGAAAGGTGGACATGTGACAAACGGTACTAATTGGTTAACATACGATGCCCCCGAAAAAAAAAACACACATTTTATGATCATGCTAGTAATTAGCCACATCTTTAAAGAGCTTAGATGTTTAAAGGCCCATTAGCTGGATATAACTTGCGGAGTTTACTCTTGTCATGCTGCGCATGTCCTGTCAAAATGTTGACGGAGCAGAACTGTACATTGGCATTTATTTATATTGAGCTTGTCTGAGCAAAGCGCAGCAACAACCAAAACAATCTCTGACCCACGAATCCATAGCAGTCGGAATATTTCTTCTGAAGGCTACAGCAAATTTCCGAGCGGCTTCGGTTGTAATGGAATATTGTTCATCGTGAGAGGATGTCGCTGTATCCTCAAGGTGCGTGACAGTGCCAAATGTTCCTCCCGAGTAATGGCGCACTGTCGCGCCGGGCCTCACTTGGTTTGAAATCCACAATCCCTGCTGTTGTTGTGCAGCTCCGGCTGCTTGGAGTGTCACGCTCTGCATCTGTTGACGCCTTCCCCGTAAAAGGAAGGAAAAAAAATGCTCTAGCCCCCCTTGCAAGGCACGCGTGGCTCTGACATTTTTTGAATAAATAATGAGCGGCCGTGCGGATGAGGTCACAACCGGCAGCCGATCCCCCCGCGTGCCTTTCTCTCGCATCCCACTCTCAGACTGACGGCCAATGGCCTCCGTGTCTCTCCGCATGAACTGGCAGCTCCTGTTGTGTGGCACGACGCTTTGCAGACTTGACCTTCATTCGACGAAGCCGATTCAAATTAGACATTCATTATGGGACGAGCCAAACTCCCATGGTGGCACAGCATGCAAATGAAGAGGCGTGGGAGGCTGTTGGTAAATCGGAGCTGACAGATGTGCCGCTCTCTGCAGATTAATGTCTGTTTGGTATTCAATGAGTCGCAACCGAGCACATCAAACACTTTGTGTGCACAGTGTAAGCGCACAGCAGCGGAATATACATTAGAATCGTCCACATTTGCGATTGTTTACAAATATCGCTAATACGTTTTGACCATGCTTCATTTCAAGATATCCTCCTGAAGGATGCGTGCATGTATTATTGGCATCGGTGAATTTCATTCCGTTACGTATAATTCCGCCCGTCACATGGACACTTATATTGTTTGTAGTATCACGACGTGCGGCAAAAGTTTGTCGATAATGTTACATGCCATCGCTTAAAAGACCTTTTTTTTAAAAAGTAATTGGTATGCATATGTTCAAGATAAGCTGTAACATTAACTGCAGCTGGTCACACTCCAAATTCATATTCAGCGCATTCATAGAGACAACTTGGCGAAAAGGTCACACTTTTTAGTGCAGCATTCGTGTTGAAGGTTTCACGATGAGGGGGTAGACATCAGTGGCAAGTTACGTCTCAACTGGCCCAGGGCTTTCCCCTCCGTACCAACACACGCTGGTGAAGTATTCTCATGCATTCCGGACGCACCGACACCGTGCTATATAAGGCTTTAATCCAGCAGTGGATTGACAATTGTTTTAAAAACTAATTGGACATTGTTGAACGAATAGTGTACCAATGTACTCCGTGACAACATGGAAGGTTGTTGGTTTACGAGAGAGCACTGCAAACGAGAACAAACAAGGAATTGGAAATTAAACTCTTCTTTTTTAATCCCGATATTTTTAAACCACTTCCCCGGAATTGTCACCCACTGGTCTTCATGAATATTGTATATGATTGGGATTTAAACATAAAATTATACTGCCATTAAGGCGAATGCATGGTATCCAGATTAGCTATTGTAATAATTTCATTGACTTCTGAGCAATGTATTTCATAGCCTTGCCAAGTGTCGTCTCTGTTTTCCATCGCGCCTTGATTAGGGTAACATTTGGGGCTACTCACACGAACGATCTGTGCAGGAATTAGCTTGTACAAAAAAAAGCGAAATATGGTGATTGGGGGGAAAAAATAATTGCATTTAAATGGGGCTTAATTTCTCATGAAATATTTTCCGGAGGCTACCGCCACCCCCCTCCTCCCACCACATCCTATTCAGCAACCCACACCAACACCGACCAACGTGGCGACGTATGGTAAAGTAATCGGAGCTCAGCACCGGACAGTTCCGGCTGGAATTAATCTCTGAATATGCAGTCAATAAAAAAAATAATCGGATTTTGCAGGACTCCTTTCAACTACCTCCGTCGTTGCCAATGGCACACCTCCATGTCTGGGGGTGTACGCTTACCTATGGTAGCAACTCCCCCAAATTCTCTCCATAACCAAACTCTCCTCTGCTGACTCTCAGGCAGTGTTTCAGAGCTCCTCTCCCCCCGACCGATGTCCACCTTCCCACACCCATCCACAGTCCTGGTCACCACGCACAGACAACAACACAGTGTGTGTAGAATACGCTGAATCATCATTGCCTGCCGCCTAAACAAAGTCTACAAACAAAACGGTGAGAAAATATACCGATGGCATTATCCCAATGTTGACATCAAAGCTCATTCAAGCATTAATAAAAGGACATTAGAGAGAATGAAATTTGTATAAAAATAAAAAACCCACGGGAAACAATACAAATGTATCCATAAAAAATGAAACGAAAAAAAATACTGTTGAGCCTAAAGATGGGCTATTCTATTATAAAAGTAATCCATCATTCTGCCATCCAGCATCATCCAGCATCATCAACATCTTCCTGCATTATCAGCACATCAGGCAGGTCACACTGGGGTTGGCTTGTAGGGGTTTCCTGCCTTCGGGAGGCAGGAAGTGGGGCTGGCAGCCATGTTTAAAGGGGCCTGAGCAATTGGCCACAAACAAGTGGTCGATTACAATGTATTGATTAATCTACTTCATTGACGGATCATCTCAAGTCTTGTTGAATCCAATTGCCACCCCCGAATCGTGAAAATTCATCGTCACCGATGGGAAGAGGGTCCACACACTTGCCCAGGTTTCCACCGCTCGCAGATAAAAAAAATAAAAACCAAGGTAACCGGCATTTGCCAAACATCCCATTGTTCAAATATAACCGACAAATTGATCGTTTGGGATTACACATAACAACGTTGCCCCCTCCCCCTACTATGAAACAACTTCGTAGGACCCTCCTGAACGAGAGTCAGGAGACTCAGCGACACTTTTCTGGGTAAACTAGCAGAATTATACAAAAATAAATCTCCCTAGTTGGTAAAACAGGCTATAACACCAACGTTCTTATGGGAAACGATTAATGGAATGCGTCTCTAAAACGGTGATAAGATTAAATCTTGACTTGAAGCTTTCGTGACTGCAGGAATTCATATTCTTTGGGTCTTTCGGTAAAGTCACGTAGATAGAAAAATTAATACAAATATCATTATTATTTTTTCTATCTACGTGGCTTTACCAAAAGACCCAAAGAAGGTGATACAATTATCATTTCCCATCAATTACCTTGTAGCACTCCCATCACATTTTTTGTGTGGATACACACCAGAGGCATGAGCAGCCAATGTTTGGTGCAGCCCTAGCTGTTTCATGGAATGCATGAGGCTTTGCTACGTACGTACGTTAAAAAAAAACAAAACTGGGATTATGAATTGAATTATTTACACAGATATGTGAAGTAACTGAAAGACCGTCAACGCTATTATCCAGGGAAATGGAATGGGGTATCATCATCATCATCACACGTGGGAATTGATAGTAGCAACCAAATAATCTAAACTCATGTTTTTTTTAAATGTAGAGGGTAAAACTGGAGGAACCCAGAGAAAAATCCGTGTGACCACCACGGGGAGAGAGAACACGTGACTCCACGTGTTCTCTCGGGTTGGGATCGAACCCACGGCCTCCTGTGCACCAGGCAAGGGAGATGACATCTCGCAGGCGTGTTTGCGGTCATGTGGATGCTGAGTCAATGACCCTCTGGTTAAGCTGCAACCCGAATAATCCACCCACGGATAATTAGGGGTTTACTTGTCTAGAACCGAGGACATGCAGTGCCACCTTATGAGGTGGCACTGTAAGATGAACTACAAAACAAACTCAGAATAAACATCACTCCGCTAATAAGACTGTGTGTGTGAATTCCGTCCAGAGTTTGTTTGTCTTGACGTAATGCCGCTGAAATGTATGTGCTCCCAGAAGGCCGTGCTGCTGATGGGTCATGCAAGATAAACTTGTAGTATTTACGTAGAGGTGGATATGTGAATGAGATGTATTAGTCTGGTTTATTTATTTTGTTCCACAACTTCCAGTACTTGTTTGAGAAGATATTCTTTCAGCAAAATTTGATTATGACAAGGTCACATTAGGACGTGCCCGAAAGAAGCTCCCAGCACGTGGAGCGTGAAACGTCGTACATCGTGCCGAACAACACGCGCGGTACAACCAGAAGACACATCGGGGAGCCGAAGAGCAAAACCGCGAAAACCCGCGCAGTCGGCGTAGCGCGTGGGGACACGGCGATGCGGAGAGAAATGCGAACGCCGGTTAGGAACCAGAAACCAACATGGCGGGGATTGACATTGATGCGGGCCTATCACTGCAGGATGATGGGGATAAGTACGCATTACAGGGATGACCCTGAGCATCCATCTCTACAAGGTCTTTGTGTGTCCCAACTCATCTGGAAGCTAAACGATTTAATGATCTGCACACTGCCCCACATCAACCAATCGATACCGCCCCATGGCCCGGGTGTAATGAATGCGTGGCAGCCCCCGCTGTAATGTTATTCTATGGTACGGATTTCATAATTAGAGGCAAGAAACAGAAACCCGATTTGGAGGTAATTGTTTCCATACAGTTTGCACTCATGTGTGTAATGGACTACACGTACGTACCATATATAAATTACGCTGTCGCTACATTTGTGTGGGCGTGTGTAGACTCGAATTCTGCATGTCATCAAAGTCCATTTTTTGTTGTCTTAGAATTCATTGCATTATAAGAAAATTCATTACCATTCTCTTGGGCCAAACCATTTAGTTTTCTCTCTACATTCCAGTATGTGGCTTGCTTTGGCAAATGTCGAAAGAGAGCAACACAATTTTGGAAAGCCGTCTTTAAAAAAAAACTTTTAACGAAGTTTTTTAATTGAAAGCCCAGACTCTGCTCATAATAACCCGTCGAGTGGACACTGTTGAGGTTTCACCCCCCACCCGTTACTTGTGAAGAAAGAGCAAACGCGTCAATTGCACGCGTGCTTTCTCTGGGCACTGGTGACTGCAAACACAATCACAGCACAATTAAATGTGCCAGACATCGTTGTGCCAAATCTTCGCGCTACGTTGTGACACTCGATGCACACACCCCTCGGTGCACCCGCATAACTGAGAAATGACCAAGCAACGTTACCTAACAAGAAAATCTCTTCTTTTTTTTGCCGGTTTGGACCACCGTCTCGTGATAATAAGCGGACTGCATTTTGCAAAAAAAATAAGTATATTTTATTTTCGTTTCACTCACTTCAGAAGAAGAGAAGTTATAGCATATACAACGTTTTACAGCCCTTTGTGGCAACGTCACTGCCTTCATGAAGGCCTCCGCTTATCGGTAGAGTTGTTGGGATTGGTGTTACCATACTTCACCGCTTTCGGTTGGCTAAGGGGGTCTTAGGTTTCGTGGTCGAGTGGCCTCCATAAGTTTTTATTTTCCATGATAAATTCAGTCCTGCTGACGACCGAGTTTAGTCATGGCCAGCAATCGAACTCTTAAGTTGTGGGGTTCATAATACGCTTCATTAGCAACTGCTCCACCGTTCCGCCCCATGAAGATGTATTTGCAAAGTCCTGCATGCAAAAACAATTATCAATACCATGGGTGGCTGCAAGAGACATCAATTACTTCGTTTTAGTAACAGACTGCACATGCCAGTTGCTTGGCATCTGTGCTTAAGAGTTTTAATTTACGCATAAGAATAATGTGAACATTTCCAGTCACACATTTTTGTGAGGATTTCACTTTTTGCTGCGTAGGCGTTCATGGTTCTGCGGTGTGGCTTGGCGATTTGTTTTTTGGTTTGTAACGTGTGTTCGCTGTGATGTCTGACGTCGGTTGGCCTACGTCAAAATAGCCGAGCTAATTAGCATCACGAACCGGCGGCAGCGGAGGCAGCGGGCTGCACTGTCATCAGAGGAGGAAGCGAGTCTATCGTATGAGTTCTCGAGTAACCTTCCAGAATGTTGAGCGAAACGTGAAACACTTCAGAGACACATTTACTGGCTATTGAGAATGCAGTCCGTCCTCCTGTAATGTGGCGGTAGATGTGCTCCTGAAGAACGCCGCGTTATGGAAAAATCGCGTTATAATAAATAATATATGGTAAAGCACAGTCCACGATAACACGTGACGTGTGTACGCAGGCCGAACATAGACTGAGGCGTGTGGGGTAGCATCTAGAATCATCCAGCAGCATCCCGGCTTGTGCGATGCTACGCCAAGGCAGCCGTACAACCGCTTATTCCAACTCGTGCGATGCAGTTCTGTTCACTCAATTGCGTGATATCCAATTCGCGTTATGAATTCGTTATAAGAGATCAGACTGTAATACATGATCGTAGGTTGATGTTTTTCATGATATGATCTTGTTTAGCTTCTAAAACCTATGCATAATTCAGCTGTGCCCTTCACTCGTTTTTGTGGTGGATTCCTTCAGTTGTTGGGGGGGGGGGGGGAAATAAAAATGACCACAAACTGGTCCCAACCTGGCACCCACCAATGTCGGTGTGCCATGACGGTAGGCCGTGCCGTGCCCATGTGGCTCCTTCTGCCCAGCCAAACAGCAGATGTAGAGGCACATCGAACGGGGAGTACCACATATTAGACACCCTCAGAGTCAACATTTGAAAAGCAATCCTAATAATACGTATGGAATGTCACTGTCAGGGTGACTTTCTAGCTTCTGGAATGAATCAACGTGGTAACACTTATGATTACCCACATCATTAAAGTGTCTGAGAAAAACACATCCTGAATCGTGAGGTTTCCCTCATTCTATTGTTACCACATTTCCACCGCCACTTGGCAACCGAGCTAGACGGCCAAGGAACGATCCACTGTGCATTCCAGGATCAGTAGCGAGGCTTGGCTCTATGTCCCCACTCTTCATGAGCCAGTTGGCTCAGTGGGATTGGCCCCTGCAATTTCTCCTCCTTACCCACCACAACCTAAGGAGTAATGGTCGGGAAGTAGTGATCACTGGGAAAAAAAAGTTTGTTTTTAAATAAGAATTACTGCAGGCCTGGTTTAAGTCAGGCTATCCTGAACGAAAATCCGTAATTTTGGTAATTTTCCTCCCGGTTATTGTTTAAAAAAAAAAACGGCCCTGATATTTAACTTAGTGAGGGATGGCACTGACTCCACAAGCCCGTTTCCACGATGAGCCCCACGATGTTACAACTCGCTATCTGATCGGTGCAGGATGAAAGTGTATGCATCCGTTATAAGAGCACTGCTGCAACCCACTAATGGCACTTCTCCAGTCGAACATCCGAGCCACACCAGCGCGGGGCACATACAGTCATGGGTGCTTTTGTAACTGGATATTTGCCGGGAACCAAAGCGTGAAGCTGTGGTCACACAATGGATCTGAATTTAGCTCGGGGGACAAGCAGAGCCAGCGGTGGAGTGAATAATTTTCCGATTGGTAATTAATTCGTTATATTGATATCACGAAAGTGATTAACAAGACGTCAGCAGCACAGCTTTGGTTTTGCAGTGTGAAAACGGCCTGCTACCTCCTAAGCCAGGTGGGGCTGGCTCGGTTGTGCAGTATAGTGGAAAATAGGTATCAGTGTTGGGTCAGCCCAGTCGTGCTGTACTGTCATTAGACGACAAGGCAAGTGTAAGCGCTAAGCCAGTGCACATTTTATTGATGATAAAAATCCTGAATTTAAATTCCAACCACAAAGATATATTCTGGGTGACAACCCAGATGTAAAAAAATAAATAAATCCATGAGCTCCCCGTGTAATCCAACTTAAAAGACCCAGCAATGAGAATAGGTGCAGATTCTTTTGTGTGGGGGTCCCAATGGTATAACTGCCGAGAAGACCCGACGGTTTATGTGGAAAAACATCGCAGGCGTCTTCCATAAAGCCTCACGAAAAACACACAAACATTGCTTGAATGCCAAATATCTCTTTTAAAAATAACAGTACCTAGCCTTCATTTAGTAGGGAGTGCATCAATTTTCCATCCATATATCTTGGGGCAGGCCAAGTGCTTTATGGGCAGTGAATATTCCCAACTGCTTCGGTGGCAACATTAAAGGTTTCGTCAGAATTTTGCGTATCTGGCACGCGCTATTGAATGCCTGACCTCGTGTCTGCAGCTTCTAACCTCCTCCACAAGCCTCCCAACGTCATTAGCCGACCCTACCGGCAACCTACAACGCATCCACAGCAGGGCATCGTCGCCGTGTCTTGTCCGAACCAGTTGTGCCTCGGCCTCCCTGGGCCGTTTGGTTGCCCTTACGCGCAGGGCTCTGACAGGGCCTTGACAGGAGCCGTCCCCTCGGGGCTCCCGTGCCGTGACAGGGCCCCGCTGCCATTTGTTAATAGCTCGTGACCTCGGAGCGCCACTTCCTGACCTCTCCCTGGCTCTCCTCTGCAGCGTGCCCGAGACACGATGCCCCCTGCTTTGGTAGCCCGACCAAAACAATCCAGGCCTTGCCACCGTCTGCCCAGGACCCCCGCGACCTGGCAAACAGGCCTACTGCGAGCACGGTCTGGCAGCGTTGGGTGGTTGTCATGGCACTGCGAGTGGTGCCCCTGTTGTATCGGTTTCATTCACGTTAGGTTATTTGCATTTCTCCGTTGCTTGGAAAATGTCCATTAAAATGACTCCCTACCTTCACGGGCTATAATTAGCGGTGGCAATCAGCAATGTTAATCCGGCAACACCGACACTGTATTACAGTTGAGGTGAACATGAGAGCGGAGGTGGAGGGGAGATCAGATTAACGCGCAGCTTTTGTGAGCACCTGTGAGATACTGTGTAACTCACATCCACTGTCTGCGCTGAATGTTTACACGGCCAAATTATCTCTCGCTCTTTCGAACGCACACACAGACAAAATAAAATCTGTTCCGTATGTGGATAAAAATTATAACAAAAATCCTCTCAAAGTCACCATTCAAGGGCAGCCTATACAGAATTGCCCCTCCATTTTGTTTTCGGTTTTAGTTTTTTTGACGCATTAACAATCTGCCTTATTGACGCGCACCGTTTGAAGTCTCAACACGTTGAGTGATTAAGGTACGGGCTTCAACTAGAGCGTGGGAAATCACAGTGCGCTTTATATTTATGATCAAGACTAAGATGCATAATTTTTAATGGCCTCAAGGTATGACAGCGAGGTGCTGCGCACGTTCCAAACATCGTGGCGCCATTGTTTTTGTGCACCCCATTGAATAAATGCAAATGGCCTGGGGTCCCCCCTCCTCCCCCCCCCCGTTCAGAACAAAGACTTAAATGATAGGGACCCAGAGGAGCAAGTATTCTGGGTTTGAATATGACTGTGATCGCGCTGAAAGACTTAATGAATTCTGACATTATGCATGAAGGCCACAAGCAAATGTAGCATACTCAGTAGGCCTCTTACTGAAAGGTATTGATGTTTTGCATGCATGTTGAAAAATTAGTGTCAAATTGGATCATGCCTCTGCTAAAACAGTCCCATCATGTTCCAATTCCACAGCGCGGCACAATGCAAGTTGGCGCACATGAGCACAGTCCCACGGCAACGGTATTTATGTATGCACAGCGGTATTTTGTGCATCGTTTCATTACAGTTGTGGGTCACTTAGTTGAGGGACCTTGTTAAAGTTGTATGAACGTCTGTGCACAAGCGACCTTTCACCTCCATTGTTATTGAGGTAGAAGATTTTAGAAATGTTCACATGCAGGAAAAGTAGAGATTTTCTTGTCAAGTCTTGTACCAGGGCAGGGGCAAGCTAATTTAAAATTTAGCACCAAGGTATAGTTCCGGTTAAAGAAGGTCAGGCTTGTCGAGGCTATGCCGGTTTCTTTTTTAATGTGCAGTTCTTTCTTTGCCTCTTTAGCACCATTGGGATCTTTGCTGGAGTCATGAAATGGCTTTACCATCTCTCGAAATCCGTATATATAGTCGATGTATTCCTTCCATTTACCCTCCCAATGAATCCGTGGCTTAGACACGTCGTACTGAGGCCCCCCGTGGTTGAGATGAAAAAAATAATATCCCACGCACGATGATGATGCCTCCATATGGGCGTTTGGGTCAGGTGCACGGGATGTCATGGGGATCTGGTCACCCAACGTGGTTAAAAGACACCCACGGCATTTTGAAGCAAAGTCACCGCACCTATGAGTTCCCGTTTTTTTCTGCTTCCAATAAGGCGATGTAACCGCCGATTATGCTGACGGTGGAATCTTAAAATACCCAGCAGCATGGCAACAGTATCCTCAGCGCTGAGTCGGTAGCCCAGCACAGTAGTTGCGTCGATTTAATGGCAATATAGTACAGCAGAACTCAAAAGTGGTGTTGGGTGGTGGTGGGGGGAAGTCTTCTGAAGGACACCCCCAACTCCCAAAGCGAAAGCAGCACCCCTGGTGTTTGGTGGTAGAAGCTTGGCAGGACCCGCCGAGAGATTGTGAGGAGCAATCGTACTCCACACACAAAACAAAAAAAACAAAGATCCCCCATATAGCCTTAACAGACTCTCGGGGCAAGTGCTGTTAGCGAGCACCAGAAAGGCCGGCACGGCACACGAGGGGGTGGGTGGCCAGCACCACGCCCGGCCGCCTTTGTCTCCCCAGCGGCCATGTTTACACATCGCACCGGGTACTCATTTGAGGCTGAGTCGACCTAGGGGAGGCCCAGGGCCAGTTAAGATAATCGTCACTGGTGTTCGCCGTGAGCGGGAATCGAACTCGGGTAGCCGGTTTCATAGCGCAGCGTAGCGCTAACCGCTACACTACTGTTCCCCACACACACAGACACACACACAATTTTTTTGCCGTGTGACTTTGTAAGTACGAACGCTCGCGGAATTTGGTTAAAAACCGTAATGTTCGTGCAACTTGGAACAACTTTACAGGCTTCTATTCAAAGCGATAGTCTGTTTTCGTCATCCAGTTGTTTAACTTATAACTACGGTATGTGGATTTATGTGGAATGTAAATACGATGACGATGATAATGATGTCTCAAGATGTAGCGCAAGGAGGGACCTACATCTGTGTGCAGCTGCCTGGGAATATCTGTAGGGAATTGCCACGGTGCATGATCAAAGCTACTTTAGAGTTAAAGTGAATGTTAAAGGCCCAGTGACCCAGCAAACATGGAACGTTGGGCCAACATTGGCTCAACGGTTCCAACCACATGCCAACATTGGGCCCACCGTTGCGTATGTACCGGGGAGATCGAGAAACACACTTATAACTATAATGTAACGAGATCTTCAATTACCAAGATTTCACCGTGAAGACAGATGACTGCGTGGAAGAGTAGGCCAAAACATTTGACGAAGAAGAATCCATATTCTTGGTTCTTTCGGTAAAGTCACGTAGAAGGGAAACAATAAAATAATAAAACATATAAAACAATAAAATTCCCTTCTACGTGACTTTACCGAAAGAACCAAGAATATGAATCCCTGCAGTCACGAAAGCTTTAAATCAAAAAGAAGAAGAATCCGTTCGGAATTCAAGAAAGGAAAGAGCAGTGCATCACCACCCCCGTGTTAGAAGATGGTGCATGGGAGCAGATATGATGACACTACGTCTGAAATTGCTGCAAATGACTTTCTTATCCACCCCAAGGGCTGTGCTGTTCTATTACCTGACCTCTCGCTCTGGGGAAGTTTTATTTGTCTCTGTCACTCGCGCCGGTATGTGCTGTTTTGAACACAAAAAAAATCACTGAAAATAATTATTATAACGTTGTACTCATAAGGCAACTTTCACAAAAGGAAGTGAGAAAGATATTCTTAGCTCTTTCGGTAAAGTCACGTTGAAGGGAAACAATAAAGTAATAAAATATATATAAAACAATAAAAATTAATGCAAACCGACACACCTGATGACGACCGTTTGTGTTATGGTCGAAACGTCGTGAGAATTTTTATTGTTTTATATATATTTTATTATTTTGTTTCCCTTCAACGTGACTTTACCGAAAGAGCTAAGAATATGAATTACTGCAGTCACGAAAGCTTTAAATCAAAATTTAAGTGAGAAAGATGTTGAAGAAAGATCCGGTTTTGATTTAAAGCTTTCGTGACTGCAGGGATTCATATTCTTGGTTCTTTCGGTAAAGTCACGTAGAAGGGAAACAATAAAACAATAAAAAAATATAAATTGTTTTATTGTTTCCCTTCTACGTGACTTTACCGAAAGAACCAAGAATATAAAGATCCGCTTGGCAAAATGAGGGCCAAGGAGGAACAAACCTCATTAGGGAAAAACTTTTTTTAGAAGATAGTTTTATTGGGCCATCGCTCGAAATGTCGGCTATTATAAAACTTTCTCTAAGGCCACCGTGTTATAGACGGTGCTGTTTAGTTTATTTTCATTATTGCAATATTTTACCCACGGCGGTTCAGTGGTTACCCCTTTGAACCCTGTCACATGAGTTCAATTCCCAGGCCACGGCTGACAGTAGTGACAAGAGAGATATATGAACATGGGGGCCTCCTTTTCACCAACCCCCATGCCATGACTGACACGTGTAGAAGGCAACATCCAGCAGCGGATTGACAAAGGTCAGCAAGTTATTAGTCATACGGAATTATGAATTGCAATATCCAAATGTGAACAGGTTAACCCATGGCTACTGGGTGTTGATACGTTTCATCGCATTTGTTAACTGGAGGTATGGGCACTTATATGCTCAAACTATTCTCAAGGTTCGCGCATCTGCCCAGTAAACATGTAACGTTGGGCCAATGTTGATCCAACGGCTCCAACCACTTGCCAATGTTGGCCCAACGTTGGCATGTTTACTGAGTGCCCGTCCGTTTGTCAGGAGACCAACCTTACGAATGGCATTAGCTGGCGATGCTGCCCCTGCATTGGCACACGAGCACAAACAAGAACAAGCAACTCGACAGATGTGTCAATAACACCGCGCGTGTCCTCAAAATGAAATAAATGAATTATAATCGGCGACGTTTCGGGCAACGGCCCTCCTTTACTTATCGATTTGTGCCGTGAAAAAGAGCCTTTTGCCCAAAACGTCGCCCACTATATATTCGTATATATTTTTTTAAGGCCACGGTGTTATTGACTAATACGTTGGGGCTATTCTTTTTTGTTACACGTACGGTATGTCACACATCTACCATGCAGGAGCGCGAAACGGCAAGCACTGGAAAAGACGGATTAGGGCTACATGTGGGGTAACAATGTCAAAAGTCTTGCGGCCCGTTGAAATACAGCAAACAGCTGCACAGTAGGCTTTACGATATCCTAACACATACCCAGACAGACTTTCTCATAGCACGTGTTATATGAAGCGTGCTGGACCGTCCCCACTGAAAGGTTCTTTGTGCTCGGCGCCCACTCGCGCCTTTGAATGAAAAAAAAAGTACGGCGCTTGTAATAAATAATAATTGTATTGACTACGTGGGGAACTGGACGGGGAATGGAAAAATCACGGCGCAAAAATAAGAAGAGACTCCACGCAGGGTCAGACTTATATCTGACTGCATTATGCGAGGACATTGTATATTGTCACTGGCTGAGAATTTCTGAAGAAAAAAAAACCGCACGAGGAGGGGAAGCTGAGAGAATGATTTATAGGAAGCAGCTGTTTGGTGGCCGAGTATTATACACCCACCGTGAATCGCCGAATAAAGCCACGCGAATGCGGATAAAATGGTCTCTCCGCGCAGTGCAAATGTGCGCAGTCGTTTGCCGCTTGATTTACTTACTGTGCGCTCTGCTCCTCCGTCCGATAAGGGAAATGGGTTTTTTTTTTGGTACAAATCAGAACAAATATCGAGATTGACCTTGCATAGCTGCGTCAGGGGCCGGACAAGGTCACGTGGATTCCTGCCGTTGAAGGTGCGGCATTGTTGGCTCTGCGCAGCACTCGAACGCAGCCAGCGTGGTTGCGGCTAATATTTTTTTTTATTGTTGAAGCCGAATCCAAAAATGAAAAAAGTTAAAACTTCAAACCGAAACGAATGCGTCCGAGAACATTTCTGCGAAGTAATAAAAACGAAACTCACTTTTCCCCCTCCCTCCGATATATCATTCGTAAAATAACAATGCTGCGTCGGCCGAAACACATTTCGTATTAATGAATTCGCATCAAATCGACGGCAACAAAAAAACACCCCCGCCTGGCATATAGGAAGTGCACGAGCAGGGGTCCTATTGTGAGATGTAACCATTTTGGAATTCCATCTGCTAAGAACTGAGCCTTTGTGCATTGAGCGTGGAGGACATGGGGGGGGGGGGGAGAGTGAAGTGGAGGCTGCGACTGGGAGTTTGCTTGGGTTTTGTGTGACCTCTGCTCCGCCAAGCTGCCTATCCCCACCAGCTCACTGAAGTGGCAGAGGGAGGGGGGGCGGATTTGTAATTTTCTAACGCCTCTTGATTCAACAGCACTCCTCAGCACTCCAACTCCACATGCGGATTCCGCATTTTGGAATCTCTTTTTAGCTTTATGCGGCTTACAAATGCCACTTCCTAGAGTTTGAAGGCTTTTGGATGGATGCGGGCTGTTTCAATGCCGAGGTGGTGCTGGTGGCGGTACGAGAGAATTTCTCTTCATCGCTGCGACGTGGGAGATGGATGTATCGCGTTTCTTATTGTCCTCGAAATTACTCCGCTTATTTGCGGGGGAAAGTTTGCAGGTAATTGCAGATAATGAGGATTCTGCAAATAGCTTTTGCAGACCCTAGAGCTAACGCGGATAATAGTAAACTGGGAGTTGCGCGTAACAGGGTCACGGATAAGAGTGGTTCTGTAAATTGAAGGCTTGGCTACAACTTAGTGCAAGGCGTAGTAGAACTAGGGTATGTCAATGCATACATTAATTGATTAATATTGCTTCTTAATGCTCCATGATACATACGTGAATTTGCATGTGTAGGATCAGGTCAGACTCATCCTGGCCTCTTTGAGTTCTCACACGGTTAAACAATATTATATTCGTGCGTACGTTATACGCTACTGCATGTTGAACTGCTTTCGCACAGTCGTACGTACCCAACCGTGCTAATCGAAGGTGAGAGGGGGGAGGTGCAACACTGAACATTACAAAAAAAAGTTGGCAATATGTTCAGGCGCTCAATGCCAATGTTGTTAAACAATAAAATACGGAAGCTTTCTCGCAGTGGGCCCACCTGTAAGGTGTTTTCGCGTCACCGGACACGCAACCAATACCGCCACGGAGGCGAAATGGACTGCGTGAATTTCAGTCCAGATGTGATCGGTTAAAACAAAATGAAAACGTGAAACTGGATGATGAAAAAAATCAGCACATGCAACATTTTATGCCAATAAAATTATGTTTTGGCTTAATGGGGTGAAGAAAACGATAAGAATTTTTGTTTAGTTTAATGGTAAATTATCCTCGACTCTCGAATCAGAATCCTGAATTGTGAGGAGGGGAGGGGGTGCAAATCTCTTAGACCCCCCCCCTCCCCACCATATCGCCAAGATTACGTAAAGTTACATTTGTATGTTATAATAATGTACTGTATTGATCGAATGCACAATACTGTAATGGCAACACTAAATCGAATTCGTAACTGCAGACTTTCTCTAAACAGTAAAAAAACACCTGTTTTACGAGCACATTTGAAAAGTAAAAGCAGTCATTTTTACGAGCATATTATATTTTATATATTTATGGTACTGTAATGTATTTTAAGGGAGAGCGATGGCGCAATGGTTAGCGCGCTGCCGCTATGAATCTGGTGAGCTGAGTGTGACTCGCTGGTCACGGCTTTATCGTCAGCAGCGGGAGAGGGGCGCCACCGTGGCGAGATATTAACTCCTTGGCCTGGTACGCAGGAGGTCGTGGGTTCGACCCCGAGCCTGACGCCTGCTGCTGTATATTTGGAGTTTGTGTGTCTCTCTCCCCGTGGTTGCATGGATTTCCCTCTGGGTCCTCCGGTTTTTCCCGTCACATATCATCATGCGTTTGGAGTATTTGGCTGCGTGATGATAAGCCACTTCGTTGAACTATCATTTGCGAAAGCCAGGTCGCTTCTGAGAAAGAGCTACATATAGCTCAGTCGGGGCTTACCTGGTAAATAAAAAAAATAGTTTAGTTTTAGAGTGATATCAAACTGTTTTCTGGGCGCATTTCCTTCACCAAACCTGCTCTGAGCAATGTGGTGTCGTAAAGTCAAACAACTCCCCGGCAATCTGGAGGCCCTCACCCAGTAAGTGGATTAGTAAGGGCAAAGGCCCAGCCTTGCTGTTACTACCTCACGCTAACGCTGGCAAAGGGCCCCCAACAAGAGAGAGAGAGAGGTCTTAGAGAGTCCCTCTTGAGGATACTTTGGCCTCCTCTTCCACGCTGTGGTAGCAGTACCTACACTTTACCCCCCGCCCACACACTCGGCCAAGCCGATCGACCAACTGTGGATTCATTGGGCTGTAGATTATTGTTATTTAATGTCTTTAAGGCTTGTTTCGTTATATTCAGGTCGGTGCACCTGAAAGCATTAAAGTGATCACGTGTCTGGTTCTTTTGTTAGATACCCTGAGTGACACTTGGGTGTTGGCCCCAGCAGATGTGCTATTTGCGTGAGATGATTGTGACTGGCAAGGGTCATGACCTTTATGGGGTGTTTAGTTTCCTCCCCCAGGTTGCCAACTGCCCGTATAAATTTACGTTTGTCCGTAAAACAATTGTAAATTACAAAAAACACGTGTCCATAACAATAATATAAAATCAGTTATTTATACATTTTCAAAATGTATTTGCCACTGCAATCTCCGTGAATGAGAAAGGCGTTGATGTCAATCATGGGTGAGCCGCATTTTGCCTCTGTTCTTCAGTGTAAGGTAAAGGTGCATCCCTGCAATTGCTTGCTCATGCCACTGCTGTTGGAAGGGTCTCCAGTAGAGGGAGCTCTAGTGAGCCTCTCTGGAGGGTCGTATTGCTCTACTCTTCCACGATTGCCAGACGTCTTGGAGGAGTTGGGAGTTAAAACTAAACTATTTAAATGTTTTGATTTAAAGCTTTCGTGACTGCAGTAATTCATATTCTTAGTTTTTTCGGTAAAGTCACGTTGAAGAGAAACAACAAAATAATAAAATATATATAAAACAATAAAAATTCTCACGACGTTTCGACCATAACTCAAACGACCGTTTGGTCGAAACGTCGTGAGAATTTTTTTTATTGTTTTATATATATTTTATTATTTTGTTGTTTCTCTTCAACGTGACTTTACCGAAAAAACTAAGAATATTTAAATGTTACCAACTTGTAACGATGTTCTTGGAAGTGACTCGATCATCATCGCGAGGAGATTTGGTATTCACGCCGTCGTTTTAACCACGGCTGCCGCATTTGAACCATAAACCTCTCCAACGAGTGGAGATCGCTCTACCGCTAGGCCATGTCACCGCCTTGCGCTACAATCGTTACGTGGGATGTATGCTTCTACAAAAAAATAGATCTCAAAACGTATCGGCCAGGAATCTCGTAACAATATGGAAAAGACTCCATTAGTGGATTGGATTACTGGCTTGTTGTTCATTCCCTGCCCTTGCTGTCAACTGGACAGTATCTTGAAATGCTATTCTATTTAGATGCTTTGTGAAACTGTACAATACAAATCCTGCCGTAGATTCCATATTGAAATTACATTTGCTTTTGTGACAAGGACAGTGATATTTTGAAATTTACCGATTTTCAATGAGAAAACGGGCGAATTTGTGTCTTTTTTTATCAGAGATTTGTTCACGAGGCAATTCAGATCTACAAACACAGACACAATTTAAACCGAGAAGATGGTTTCAAATTAAGCAACCATTGGAAAGATGTTCTAAATCGAACCAAACATTAAACTTATTTTCAATGGTACAGTATATTTTTCAAGTAGTGGTACCCCAAACTTTCGCAGCTCTTAAAAATTCCCTTTTCACACCATCAATAGGTAAACTCCCCCCCCCCCCCGCGCCAACCGGCATGTTCACCCGCACATACACCACCTCTATGCTAAGTCGGCCAATCAAATGCTAATTTTTATGCTAATTCATTTGTCAAGGCACCTTGTTTCCTCGCACACAGCTTAAAGGTCGCGGTCTGAGCGTGGCTGTGTTTCACTCCAGCGCTGTCCTCGAGACAGCCTGACCCCTTCACCTGATGAAGGCCGCTTGTGTTGTGGCCGAAACGTCGTGATTTTTGTTGTTTTATTTTTTACCTACGTGACTTTACCGAATAGAACCAAAGAGTAACAACATATGAATCAAAATTAACATGTATTTATACTAAAGTAATACAAAATGACTACAAAAGATTTAGAAGTGAGTAGTTTTTCGAGATTTACGATTATACTGTAATTCACTTTCACGAATCAGCCCCCAAAGGTAGTCTCCCATCATGTTCTCGTTATACTGTCCTTGGTAGCGGCGTTCAAAGTGCAGTATATCCTGGTGGAAGCGCTCGCCTTGCTCCTCAGAGTACGCTCCCATGTTCTCCTTGAATTTATCAAGATGAGCATCAAGGATATCGACTTTGAGGGACATCCTACAGCACATTGTGCCGTAGTTCTTCACCAGAGTCTCAACCAGCTCCACATAGTTGTCGACCTTGTGATTGCCCAGGAAGCCACGAGCCACTGCGACAAAGCTGTCCCAAGCCGCTTTCTCCTTACTAGTGAGTTTCTTTGATAATTCATTGCACTCCAGGATCTTCTTTATCTGTGGTCCGACGAAGACACCGGCTTTGACCTTTGCCTCAGATAGCTTCGGGAAGAAGTCTTGAAGTTACTTGAAGGCTGCCGACTCCTTATCTACAGCTCTGATGAATTGCTTCATAAGGCCCAATTTGATGTGCAGTGGTGCCATCAGCACCTTCCGGGGGTCCACCAGTGGCTCCCACTTGACGTTGTTCCTCCCCACAGAGAACTCGGTCCGCTGTGGCCAGTCCCTCCTGTGGTAGTGCGCCTTGGTGTCTAAATCTTTTGTTGTCATTATTGTATTACATTCGTATAAATACATGTTAATTTTGATTCATATGTTTTTTTTCTGACTTTATGTGAACGAAAAGACACAAATTCGCCCGTTTTCTCATTGAAAATAGGTAAATTTCAAATGATCACTGTCCTGGTCACAAAAGCAAAGTTTGTGGGTAATGACAGCCATTTTCTTTACTTTTGAGGCATAAGCAATTATGAAATAACACTTACTACACAGGAACATAAAACACTTGTTACACAGTGTACTCGGAGGTGCGGGGAAAGGACAACAAACTGGACACAAAAAACAGTTCTCAAGAAATGTTTAAAAATTTAGATTTAAAAGTGCACACCCCCGTAGGCTTCCTAATATCGTAAGGAAGAGCGTTCCAGACGGCCGCAGAAGCGCATCTGAAAGCGCCGCGCGATGCGTGTGGAGTTAAACCCACAAACACGTGAGAGAGCTCGAACCCTCCAGCGAACCGAGCATGTTGCACGCACCTTAAATATATCGCAATCTCTGTATACAATGGTTTACGTGCGTGGAATGTTAATGTGCCACGTAAATCCCTGAAATTTAGCGAAAAAACTCGCAATTGTGTATGTATGTTGAACCTCTTTTGCGCCATACGTAGCCAACCGTACTAATATTTGCTCGTGTCCCCAACAAACTCCCCCCCCCTCCGCTATAAGCGCATTCATCTTATACATTTTGTTATAGCTACAAGCCTCGTGTAATTTTATTTGTTCGTGCTCATCTTCGGTATTGACAAAAAATAAAACCTGGGCAGTCATCATTCGAGTCCCGCATCCCCTCCCCCCCACCCATGAGAACGCGTGAACAGTGCAAACAAATAATTCTATTGAGAAATTCCCTCCAAGTGGATCGCGTTACATCGCTCATATCGCCCCCCCCAACCTCCACCCCCTCCTCGCGAGAATGCTGTGTGTAAGCGCGTGTGTATTTGTTGACATCCTAGCATCATGCACTTGATGAAACGTAGTTAAATGCTGCCGGGGAAATTGCCGCGGGTGGTGGCATGCCCTTTCCGGGCCTGACAGCTGGGTTATGAGCTGACCTTTCTTACAGCCACTGCTCGTTATGGAAGGGCAAGCGGCGGTGGGCTGACTGGTACCCTCGCCCACAGGCCTTGCGGTAATCTCTCTCTCTCTCTCGCTGGCTCGCTCGCTCGCTTCCCACCAGTCCGTCTCCCATCCCGCTCTTGCCTATCACTCTTCCTTCCTGTCTGTCTGTTTGCACGCTCGACTTTGTGCCAGTTTGTCAAGTTTCCCACCTAGAAGTTTTGCGAGTCTCGCCTCCTCTGTCTTTTCATTCCGCGGCTGCTCATTTGTCTGGGTCTGTCTTGGTATGTTCGTCGACGTCTTTTGGGATTCGTGGGCGCATTTAAAAAAAAATTGTACAGGCAGCTGTTTATGTGTTTGTCACTTCTCCTCCCCCGCCCCCCCATGCATTATTTATGTTCAACTTAGTTTTTGTGTATTGTTATATTGTAGCTTATCAATGTACACATGTTTTTTTTTTATCAGCTTGTCTGCGTTTGTGTGCACGTCACGGGCGAGCGGTGGCGCAGTGGTTGGCACGCTGCACATCGAACAACCCGACAACCCGAGTCCTATTCGATTCCCGTTCGTGGCTAATGTCAGTGATGAATATCTGAACTCGTCCCGGGGCTCCCCGAGGTCGAATCAGCCTGGCTGGCCGTGATACCGGCCACACCGCCCTCTCGTGCGCCGTGGCGACTTCCATTGGCGCTCGATTAACAGCGCTCGCCCCCAACAATCTGGAAAAGCCTCTACGGGGGATCGTTGTCTTGGTTGTCTGCGTGTTATTTTGAGCACATCCAGTGCTGATATGACTCGAGAATTGCGTTCGTGAATATGTCAACATATCTTGCCCTGACAGACACTTGCCGGCTTCTGCGCATCAAATATATATTGTCGAGGACAAATGCATTTTAACGTAACACCTAAGTTAAAATGCATTTTCTCTGTCAATTTTAAGCCACATAATGATCTGGTCAAATCTGTGTTGTTAGGAGTCCTCCACCACTCGACACAGTCAAAAACTGAAGTTGTCACGCGTGCAAGCGTGCAACGACCCGCCAATGATAGTTTGGGCTTATTCACCTGTGAAGTGAAGAACAATTGTCACGACAAAATGAGCCAATAGATTTGACGTTCCGCTGGAAAAAGATGCCAGGCATTTCAGGACAAGCACTACTGGACAGATGGGACGTAACATCAGCGTAAGACTAAAAGAACACCAAAGAAACATTACACTATCTCAAACACAACTGTCGGCAGTGACAGAACATGCTTGCCAACAAGGACACTCAATTGATTTTGATAACGTAAAACTAATTATTACTGGCCAAGACTAATTAGCGAATCCATTGAAATTGAGAGCAATACAAATAATTTTAACCCCTCTGACAGCTACAGGCTTAGTGCAGCCTGGAAGCATTTATTAAGCAATACATAATACATATTACAATTCCTTATAGAAGAATCACGTACTAATGAACTGATCTCTACACCTGATTGGGTTCAACGATGACGTCATCCTGCTGCTCTATTTAAGACCGGAAGCAGGTGGATGGCTTCACAATTCTGGAAAATCGCCCGATGATGCTGGATGTAATTTCCAGCGGAACGTCACAGTACTCAAATTTTAAATGTTGTGGATTCACTCTTCAAACACGCCGGTGGGCTGAAGAAGTCACTAATTGGCGTTTTGTTTACGCGACAAATCCCTTACTGATTTGCCATGTTGGGTGGTGGAGGGTTTCGACACATTTATATTTACGCGATCTAACCCAAAAGCCTTTATTATGAATAATATTAGTCGCGAAAGCCTACGTGTTAAAACGTTTTAAATTAATGAATGTGTTTCAGAATCCATGCGTATGCATGATTTTTCTTCCCTTTTTTAAACTTATGGGTTTGGCTAAAGTCAATTAAATCTGGCCAACGATTCCGTCCCCACGTCACTCTCATTATGTTGGTTTGCAGTGTCTTATATATATACATTTGTATATATTTATTTAATATAAAAAAATGTTGGCAGAGACCTCAATGGAATGTGATTAAAAACACATTTTGATTGTGACAGATGACGGAACGGATGTTCAAGTTTATTTACAGATGGCATCGTACACCTGACTAATTCCTGAATTACAAACAAAAATAATTCGCCACCTTCATCTCTAACACTGCCTCGTTACAGAAAAAATATACAAGTAGCCCACCATTGCCCGAGACGGAATCCTGCCGTATATTTGTACGTGTTTAGGCAGCGTTAATGATGAACGTGGTGAGTTTCTTGTATATATCCTTATGCAGCACTGCCATTACAGTCCCGGAACAATTCATCGGTGATTTATATTTATTTAAAAGAACAAAAATAATTGATGAGCCGTCGTCACTTTTTACTGGATGAAGGCCTCGCTCCACGCCGTGTTGGTTTTTGGGAGGGGGTGGGAGGTCGTTATTTGACCATACTTCATCATGTTGGTTTGTGTGGCTTTGTGAAAGTCATGGGTGGGCCAGGATTGGTGAAGATATCACTTGCCACCCATGCAAGGTGACTGCTCAGTGGTAGAGCGACTCGCATTCGGAAGGATGCCAGTTCTAATCCTGGTCAGGTGTTGACTGGACCCCACCATACCACCGGGTGGTTGTCATGTGGATAGACTAGCCCCTGCCACAGAAATGTGGAATTTCCACCACTGGTTCAGGGCTGTAAACTATATGAGCACACCTCAATGTGCGCGTGAGCAGGACGTTGCTTTAAGTTTGACCGATGTTTTTTTCCCTCCTTTTGAAATTCCCACTGTATTTTCGGTTGTTTCATGACAATAAAAAACGCTAATATATAACAAAAAACATGACTGTTAGCCGTGCCTGTTGCTGGATTCAAAGTGCAGAGTGCTAACCACTCGCCATCACTCCAGCCGCCGATCACTTTGGACAATGCAGTCCACAGAGCAATCACGAGAGGAAGTCCAGTTGAGCTTGCGCGCACGTCTGACACGAGGTGTTCATGCTCGCCGCCAATACCCAGAGCCAACCTGTCAGGGATGAGCCTGAAATAGCTCGGCACCCCTCGTCGATTTCTTCAAGTGACAGTGACCAAATGGATGAACTATAATGAACAGGGAGACGAGGGGGGTTATTCAAATATGCTTTTGGTAATTGCATTTTCTGTTCTCCACCCCGATAAAAAAAAAAAATCGTTCCTGCACGGAACGATTCGCAAGTGCGAGCGTAATCCCAGTTAATGTAATGTTTAACGAACGGCTTTTCCGCAGATGTCATCTGTTTTTGAGTGGCAGGCAGATAAGTCTCGGGAAAGATGCATCCATATGTGCTGTCACTCTCGCGTAAACCCGAGAAAGGTAGAGGCAATGAGAGCGTTTAGTGGTAAATGTCACGACCTGTGCAAAACTGTATTTTCAGACTGCCAGTACACATCTATATAGGACATGAGCGTTTGTTTAACATTCTGGCCAGTACTTACGGCAGATAGCATGCCACTGGTTTGGTGGGGGTGTCTCCCTCGCGAAGCCTTTATGCACCACTGTGCAGTTATCACAGCAGTTTTATTACAGCTTGACAGAGAGCGGCGCGGTGATCTACGATGGAGACCTCTCTGGCTCACGTGAACACGCGGCCGTGTATTTAGAGCCTCTTGACTCTGCGGCCACCGCTTCTTTGCGAGCGGAAGCCGGAGTGGCCGCGCACGATCTTCATCACGACGAAGCCGTCGTGACGAATGCACTCGCAATGTTCACCTTCCTCTCTCGGCGGTCCACCGTCCGGTGACGAAGGTTCCTCTGCACCACCACCACCACACGTGCTGCCGCCCTCTCTGGTGCGGGATGTGCGGGTTGGTGACCGGGTAGAGGGGACGGAAGGGCTGCTTCGGATATATCGTCGCGTGTTACAAAAAATGCGGTAACTTGGAGGCTGTTGTCAATCCGCCGCTGGATAAAGGCGTTCTCGGAGCGCGTCGCTTTTGTGTGTTCTTTGACACTGCGCGCACTTCACCACGGCCCGTGCGGGCTTGTGAAGAGGGGGGGGGGGACCCAGCACTGATTCAGATATTGCTCGCCACTCATGTTCGCCATTGCCAGGGCATCAAACTCAGACCGCCTGTGGATCCATCACCACGGCGCGCGGAGCACCGTGCCGCATCTCCCCCCACGATCGCTCTCGATCCCACCAACCCCCCCCCCCCAAGCGATACCACAGTCCTACGCTACATACATTGAAATGGATCTTTCGTTCGTGTGACATGTCTGAACGTCTCTTCCCTCGTAATCCCGGCGAGGAAAAAGAAACCGCATGAAGTTCCTCGCGGGCGGTCCGTGTGAACAGTCCTTGTGCTCGTTGTGTTCGAGGCGCCGGCACGGAGCCCTCGGCTCCCACGTCCCGCGTTCAAATCCCTGCAGCGCTCTTCTCAGTGCGAGGCGGTCGATGTTCCGGGACACGCGCCGATACGGCCGCAGATCCCCACACCAAGTAAAGACACTTTGTGTGTGTGTGTGTGCGGGGGGGGGGGTTGGGGGGGGGTCTCCTTTGTCGGTTCGTGTCATGGCGCGCAAAAAAACACACACCGCACGCCGCTTGCATGGATGTGTGCATCTCTCTGTGCTCTCGCTTCTTCAGCCCCCCTCCCGCCCCCATGCACCTCTCTCTTTCTCCCCTCTCAGCCCGCTTTGGGATTTGTTTTCAAATATTGTTAATCTGCTTGTTGTTGTGGCGGGCGCGCGCACAAAAAGCGCGCGTCTATGCCACGTTTCTTTTTTTTATGTCACACCTTTGTGCGGACTAATAAAGTGGATTTTGTGAATGCTGTAGAATGTAGATGAAGAAAAAAAAATAGGTCGCCTATTAAATCACTGTGACCGCTAAGTCGCGGTGATTGCGAGGTATTTGGTTTGATCATTCAAATCCATTTCTCGGATAAGAAAAACAAAGTGGCTCCGTAATTGCTCTTTCTTTAATTTGTAGCTTTATACATTTAATAATAATAATAGGAGTAGTAATGCGTTTGCTAAGTGCTGGCACTCTGCTGAGTTTCTGTTGTGTTTTGCAACCGTGTTGCGAGTGAAGCAATTTATGATTGCCACTTTTGCAACTCCTGCAAATCTGTTTAGGGGGCTCGATCCACAGCTGCCCCACCCCCCACCCTCCAAGAGGGAGGGGCAAGGGGGTGGGGTTTGAGCCCCTACAACTAAAAGTATAGTATATCAAATTAATGCACATGCAAACATTTCATGCATTAGCTCGGCTCCCCCGGGCACTGGAATGGAGTTCTAACGTCTCTGTTCGAAGTTGTGTCGGTGACCACTCTAATGTCAACCAGATTTCACGTTAGTTTTAAAATATAATGTTTTTTGTATCGATTATTTCTACGTACTGTACTAGAAATATATCAAATAAAACATTTCGAGGGGGAAAATCCGCCCATCACATTGCAGAAGTTGGTGGACTTCGTGGCATCGTGAGACACGGAATCCATTCGGAAATCTTGAAGGACCCCACGACCACATGTGTCCGAGAATGTCTGCAATAGAACTCGTGATCTTTCAAGTGTCCTTCTCGTCTTTACACACGGCGGGGGGGGGGGGGGCACTTGCCTTCACACTCTTGATATGAGATGGATATCATGGATATCAGAGTGGTGTTTGTGGCGTGAAATGAAATGCGTCCAAATTATTTGAAAAACCTTATTTTTAAAATATGACGGAGTAATAATGCAGCCAGTTATTTTATGTGGTCAAATGATTCTCAGATGTATTTTCGGGGTTGTACCCGTGGGTTGTTCATCACGATGTGCGACGTTCTGCTGCACGTGCTGGGAGCTATTGTACGCAGCACAACCGCAAAGTACATATACAGAAGTAATGTGGCCATACACTCATTCGAAGACCCAAATAAACACGTGGGAGTTTTGGTCATTTAAGAGATGTCCACACTTTTGAGGCACCCAGGTCATTGTTTCCATTGTCTACCCGTGTGTGCATGGGTCATACGAAGACAATCTGATATTCGCTACCATTGTACTCATGCCATTTAGTATAAATCTGGAGAGAACAAGTTCATTAACCTCCAGCAGTCATGTTCATTAGCCAGTCGGATTTTCTCTGGTACGTGCCCATTCTCGGCCTCCCTAATCCGCCAATCTGATGGCCTTGCCACTTGCTTGCCCTTTTCACAATAAGCCTCTTTTGCTTGCTTGTCTTTAGCCACCATGCACTGCGATGCAACAGAAGCAGCTGTTGTGTTAGGGGGGTGTTTCTAAAACTGTTTAGGCCCTCACCCCACGTGAAAATGCATTCAACCTCTCTCTCGAAATACCACTCATACTAAATGATTCATATAACCGGAACATATTTTCTTAAATGCAGCTATAATTTATTTAGGTGGGAGTCATTTAGACCTCAGTGTTAGGGTATTTTAATCAGGGTCGTTTACCTAACTTCATTTTTTTATGAAATGTTATAAGTTAAATTTGAATTAATGTTCTAAACAAAATCTCTATAAACGTCATTATTCCGGGATCAATCTGCGTTTGCATCACAGCTCTGCGGACCACGTGGAGGACCGTCAAGGACCACTACCGGTGGTGCCGGGGACCGCAGTCTGAGAACTTCTGTGCTAGACAATAAACCAATAACAGCCTTAACATCGCAGCGACAAAACTTTTTGACCACGCCACAAATCTACATTAAAAATTTCAGTACACAGTTACATTTTATGTAAGCAATAAAACATATTTATATCCACTCTTATATTAGACCGCTCTTGTGTTATTCACGGGTGGTGCGGTGGTTAGTGCACTCTCCCTGTGCAGGCAGAAACCTGAGTTAGATTTCCGGCCATGACGAACATTGATGGAAAGTTAAATCGAAACCGGTCCTGGGGCCCCTCTTAACTTCAACTCTCACCGACCAGTTTGGGGAAGTACGGTCAAACGAACCCCCATGACTGACACAGCGTGCGGTGAGGCAGCGGTGCAGTGATTAGCACATTGTCCTCTGTGCCCAACCATCCGAGTTAGATTCCCCTCCACGGCTAACTATCAGTGGCGAGTGTTCACCGACATGGCAAGGGGGAGGTAGATCTTCCTGTAACAGTGGATTGATTACACTGTATTCTTGGTTCTTTTGGTAAAGTCACGTTGAAGGGAAACAATAAAATATATATAAAACAATAAAATTATCACGACGTTTCGACTGCAACACACCTGATGATGACTGCTTGTGTTGCAGTCGAAACGTCGTGAGAATTGTATTGTTTTATCTATATTTTATTATTTTATTGTTTCCCTTCAACGTGACTTTACCGAATGAACCAAGAATATGAATCACTGCAGTCACGAAAGCTTTAAATCAAAATTTGATTACACTATGTAACGCAATTTTTCTTCCTGCATGCTGAGTGTTATTTTTTAATTGCTTATGTCTAAAAAGTATAGAAAATGGCTATTATTCCCCACAAACTTTGCTTTTGTGACCAGGACTATACGTGAAGGAAAGACACAAATGCAAACCACGTTTTCTCATTAAAAATAGGTAAATTTCAAAATATCACTGTCCTGGGCACAAAAGCAAAGTTTGTGGGGAATAATAGCCATTGTCTGTACTTTGAGGCATAACCAATTGTGAAATAACACTTACTACCCAGGAACACATTTTTTTTGTTACACAGTGTTATGAGTTGTAAAGTATTATTGTCAATCAATAGAACAGATGCAATTATTGTTTATTCAATACAACAGTCTTTAAAATGGCAGTGTACTAACTTTTTGCCCACACCACATATACCGTATATTAAAATCCTGCGCTCATAATAAAAAATAACCTTTCAATCCACTGCTGATGCGAGATTGGTGAAAATGGATCTAGAACTGGTTTAGCTATCACTCACCTCTCATGTTAGCGGTGGCCTGGAATCAAACTGGGGTCACCAATGTGCCACCACTCGATCCTAAAGCACAGTACAGTATGTTGCTGAGTGTTACGTAAGCTATAATATGATTTATATCAGCGATTACATTATTCATAGCCATGGTGTATGCTTCATGTCGTCGCAGCATGACCGTATATAGCACAAGAGAAGGTTAATATATGTCAGTAAATGATGACGAAACAACACTCAAATTATTTAAAATAACATCGTGGAATTATATAACATGCTGAATGTGGCTTTTTGTTTTTGTTGCGAGTTTCTCTCCAAAGACTCGAGCTACTTCAAGCGAGTCTGTGGCAAGGCTTGTTTATCAAAAGAAGAGTCTCTGCTGTGACTACGATGGCATTGGTTTGGAAAAAAATATTAAATCCATTGCAATATAGTACGGTAACCTGTTTAAGGTCGTAATAAAAAATGACTTTAATAAAAAATAGTGCCGCTAATTGAACCTTCATCAGCAACACTCTTGGCAACATTATCACTCATTCATATTGCATCACGTATCATCTTGCGATAGTCAAAACACCTCATTAATGCTTGCATCATCGGTACTATGCAATCCGCCTCCATAACCCCCCACCATCTGCTGGAATAATGTCGATTAGACAAATCCTTCTCATGCTTTTGTTCCTCTCTTTGTGCAACGCAAACAAGCACGTGGCCGTGAGGTTGTTTTCTTAATGCGATAGTGAAAATCATAATCACAATTTATAACCTGCGCATATTTCACAGATCGAACGCATTTTCTCGAACGAGAACTTGGAAGCGCAGAGCCAGAGCTCAGTCCCTTGAATTCCGATTTGAACGGGCGAGGGCCTGGACGGGCGAGGGCATGAACTCGTGGGGGCATGAGCTGGTGAGGACCTTGAGCTGCTGGTTCAAGGTGGATGGTGATGCATGGATGCTACTGCCAGTGTACAGCGGTGGTGGAGAGTTTCAGACTGCTGCTGCTGCTGAAAGTGCAGCTACGGAGAAATGCGGCTCAGTCAGGACAGTCCTGGTTCTGAGTACGGTGGGTAGATTATTGGCCGTACTCTGAATAAGAAGAGAACTCCGTTCGGCTAGAGCTCTCTTGCAATCGAGTGCAGCTATTGGTATGCAGCGTGCATGCCAATTGCGTTAAGTAGCACACGAGTTGATCAGTAAGTGCCAAATAAGATGACGTGAGATATTTGAAATTTAACCGAGTGGCTTTCACAGGACTGTTTTTTTTCCACCTCTTAAAATCTGACACTTTTTTTCTGTCCACTTTGCCTTGACGACATGCCATGGCTTGCCCTAACCTGGCTTGACCTGCTTTCTTTTTTGCATTTGTGAGACCTTGCCGTTTTTATTTAGCCCTCTCCATGTTTACGTGGACAGCGAGAGGGCTTTTGGTGACTGATGCTCGTCAGAATCAGCATCGTCATTCAGACTGCAGGAGGAGGAATCCGATGAGCTATGAAGCTCTTTTTCACAGATGTCCAGTTTGGGCGGGTCAGCAAGTTACAACAACAAACAATACAAACACGATAGGAGTGGAAAATAGTGAACATGGTAAGCAAGTCACTACATATAAATGAGTAATACGTAAAACGTATCAAGGCGTAAGAAACGGCAAAAACGGTCTCAGACCACGCCAAGACAACGCACAGCAGAAGCCCCTCAATTAAACAGCACGGTAACATTTGACTATCGCTACGACACAGGTAATGATCAAAGCTACGAATGACGTGTGTGAACGTGACATTACTGGCGCGTCCCCGTGGCGGCATTGATTAAACATTCACGTTGCGGCTCGGTTGGCACGGGCCCTGGTCTCAGGAATGATTTGCCTGTGCGACGCAGTTTATTTTGCGCCAATTTCTGTTTGCATCGTCACTGTGACTTCACTCGTTTTTATTTTGTCGTTTTTGGTGACCCAGGTCACTTGCAAACGAGAGTCACCTGGGTTCTCCCCCCGAGTTATTATGATTATCTGGACAAACAAACACAACTTAAATTAATTGGGGTCTTCCCCCGCTGGCTAATCTCGCATTCTCCCCCTCTCTGGCCGTTAGCCCGGGGTGCAGTCGCACCGCCTGCAAACTGAATTCCTCGCCCACAGCAGCAAACACAGCGGGCTGCCCTCTCGGCCGTCCTGCGCATGGCATGGCTTGGAGGGGTGAGAGAAGTTCAGAAAGAGAATCGCGCACGACAAGCGCGATGCTTTTACATAGGGCCCAAGTCTCAGGAGTCCCGCAACTTTGAAAGCCATTTTGTTGAGGAGAGTGGAAGCCATTATGGAAGTGGTTGGGGGAGGGATGCTGTAATTGCCTCATTGCTGCTCCCTAAGCTGTTTCCTGCTAGGGTCCAGAAATGTTGAACACGTGTGCACTCAAAAGAGTCTCCTTGTTGCTTTTCAGGGCCTGAGCACACAGATCAATATGTCGATTCCTTCCAATGCCGTCCTCTCTTTGAGTCAACACTGGCCGCTCGCCAGGGACGACGGCAGCGCCGCGTGTGTGCGTGTGTGCTTCCCCGAGACCCCGCTCTGTATTCAGGGGTTGGAACACGCGTGTGTGCGGCTTGGCCAGCAACACGCGTGTGTGCTTCCCCGAGACCCCGCTCTGTATTCAGGGGTAGGAGCACGCGTGTGTGCGGCTTGGCCAGCAACACACGTGTGTGCGGCATGGCCAGCAACACGCGTGTGTGTGCGGGCGCGCGCTACGACGTTTGGCTCTCACTCTTAAGAGATCCGCGGGCTTTCTTGCCTTTAATTGCGCGCGATATGTTATTTTACAGCAATTAAACGGATGGGGGGGGGGAAATTGCAATTTACCACCCCCTATCATTGCGTGCGGCTGTTTGCCCTCACCGCACAGCAATTCCTTTGCTCCCTCGGAGGTGACACATTCAGGGTTTGCTTTCCTTAAAAATGTTTTGCATCGCCACGGCTGAGTGTTGGTGGTGGTGGTTGTTGTTGTTGAAGCAACGAGTGGAGGATGGGCCAGGCTTTACAGTTTCCCATAAATAAAGGGATTGGACTTGGAAACCGTGTCACATTAATTTCTTCCAATAATATATGGGATACTTTAGGGTTTTGCATTATTCAGCCACCCATCTTGCACGTTGAAAGGTTGTAAATTACCCCAACTGTATCATTTTTATCATCGCGGACGTGATGTATTAAGTATTCAAATGTGTGACTTATTGTCAAATAACGTAAATTTAAGGTGAGCAGAATATTATTACACCAGTATTTAAAATTCAGTTTTGTGTGTGTGTGTATATCTTTGTCGAACGCGTGCTAATCCCTAAGACACGGGCCCGATGCATATGTAGGATGGCGCTTGCTATTACTGTACGCAGGGCTGTCTGTACGCCAACTTACATTTGAATTATTTCAACGCGCTATTTTTTTCTTTTCTTTTTAAAATGGCAGTGCAAGAGCATTATGCATAATTGAATCTGCTAAAGCTTGGCCCAATATTGTGATCTGCTAATGAGATGTGGAAGCCTGCAGATTGGAAAGGGAAGTTTTTGTATGAATGCAAGCGAGAGTGGTTCGGCAGTGCATCCTCAAGATCCTGTTTATTTTAGCTCAGTATGTTTCGTAGTGTTAAATATACACACACACACGTGTCCTACAAAAAATGCAGGGACCTACACGGTGCAAATCCCCCCATTGTGTTATATTTAGATGGTTTCCAGGTTACCATACACTGCTAAATCGCTAAGAGACCATAAAAATACTCTTGTTTAATTAACCCTTTAGCTGCCATTAAATCTACTCGTATAATATACACACACGTACAAGTACTTTGTAGTAAATAATATTCTGGCCACTTGCCGGTATCGGTGTGGTCATGCCTGTGACTTGTTTGTAAGGATGCTCGTGGTAATACAATCCCAGCCACCCACATTTGAATCCTGGTCATACATACCATTGCCGGCTGGTATCTAAACCTGGCTTGGGCCTCCCCTAGGTCAACTCGGCCTAAAATTAGTAGCAAGTGCAGTGTGCCTATATCAGTACCGAAAGGTTGCCAGTTTTGTACGGCTGACAACGCAACACCACTCCACTGTGTGGCATGCTGGCTGCCTTAATAGGTGCTCACAAACTTGTGAAAGTATAGGCACCCCCCCTCCTTTGTTATGGACATGGTGTAAGGGAGGCCCTCCTCCACCGTTGGAGTGACAAAGGGCCCTTACATTAGACAAACAGCACTTTCCGTCTCTAAGGTTAAAACATTTACAGCATATTTGTTTGCTGAACATTTGTCTTCCCCTATCCGATGTTTAAACAGAAATAAATACATTATGTTAAGGTGACCTTCCATAATAATACGTGTATTTTGCAAATACCTTTGAAGGTTTTTTATAGTTAAGAAATGTGAAAATGTACCATACAACTGCAATAAAATGGGAAATGTTAATTTGCTAAATTTAATATACGTATTAAATCAATGCGTGTAGTGTGTGGTACACAGCACGTACATAGCATATTTCCAATGTAATTAAGGTGCTATTTACATCAGCACAATATTGTATTTAATTCCGATAATCCGACATGTTCATTGACAGCCTCTCTTGCTGCTGCTGCTGTTGTTGTTCCAGGCTCAGATATGACGATCGCATCAAATGGAGCGTCACCTTCGTTGTAGCGAGAAAGGCCTTGAAAGGATTCCAGAAGATTTGAGCATACGACTTGAATTGAGCCACGTGGAGGCTTCACATGGCATAACCATGCCCGAGCGGTGTGTGACATCACAGTCATAATACACTTGGAATACCTGGATGACATCTCACTGACGTTTGCTTGGTGGTGACCACACAGTAGAGAAGGGTCCTGCCCAGCTGTGGTGAGCTCGCTCGCTCACTCACTCGATAGCTGCTCATCCGGCCGGGTTAGGCCTCGGCTTGAGTGAGTGCCCGGCGGCTCATTTGCTTCCCAGCGAAGACGGGCGACATTGCGAAATGACGTCTAGGGAAACGCACCGCCGCTTGTGATCGCTCACGTTTCGTATCTTCCCATCGCAGGCAATAACCAAAACACAATCGACGACAACAACAAAACTCGGCAGAGACGCCCAAATGTCTCCGTCAAAATCCACCAAGTAGCGCGAGACGACGCTATAGACTGATTTCCGTTTGACGTTTGGGGGGGATCGTGCCGGAAGCCCGTCCGGCGATTGATGCGGCTTCGCTCAACATTTGGAGGCCCCGACGTTGGGGCGAAGAGCGTGGAGGTCCACATGGCCAGGAGGTCGCGTGCCGGATGCCTCTGGACGGTTGAGAAGCCCTCGACCGCCATGCTGTGGACCTGCTTCCTCCTCCTGTCTACCTGCAGCAGCATCATGCCAGCAGCAGGTAAAGCCACCTAACGGATACCATTTTCGCGGGAGTCTTGGAAGGACCCTGTCTTGCACAACTGCTAATGAGGCTCACTAATTGGATATTTGAAAAGGTGTTTGATTAAAGAGCACCTTTAATGAACGTGAAATTAATTTAAATGAAAATTAAGTTGTCACACTTTCAAAGGTTCGGGCCTATGTATAGGCTCCCATTAGTTTGGTATAAATCACACAGACTATTAAAGTGCAATCCATAATAACAAAAGTCATAATATCAAAACCTGCCGTCTTGTTTTTGTCCCCCAATGTCTACCGGTCCTTTGGGGATGCCCGTGTAAGGGCCTGTAATTGCCAAGTGTTAAATAAAAAAAAAACTCATTAAGACAATTAAAAATAGTTGTCTCATATTTGCAATACTCATTATAAAACACAACAAATTCTTGTATTTGCTTAATTATGGGGAATTAAGCTTACACAAATGGTCATTAAAATGGTACTCTTCTTTGGTGAGGATTGGAGATATCTGATTTGGATCTTCTTACAAACTACGGTTTGATCTTTATATTCTTGGTTCTTTTGGTAAAGTCACGTAGAAGGAAAAACAATACAACAATAAAAATATAAAAAAATATGTTTTTATTATTTTATTATTTTATTGTTTTCCCTTCGACGTGACTTTACCGAAAGAACCAAGAATATGAATCCCTGCAGTCACGAAAGCTTCAAATCAAAAATTTACGGTTTGATCATCAAATAATTCCACCATAATATTGTTTTAAAAAAGTTTTTCCCCAAAAATTACTTCAATCAACTTTACCATACCAATATGACATGATATGCAAAAATATATATTGCGCGCCTAACTCAGATAACGTTTCCAATCATTTTAAACCTGGCCATGCTGTAGAAGATTAACTAGCTATCAAATGGACCATAAAAATATTCCTATTAATAGGATCTGTTCAAGCACACACACACACACGCAAGTTACCACAATGTCTAAAAGGTTTAAACCGGGTTGTTTCTGTGTTGTTGTTGGGCGCGATGGCGATGAGGCTAGCCCGGTGCTCTTCACTAATATTTACAGGGGGGCCACTTTCGCCAATAAGTCATCGCAGTGTGAGGGCCGCCACACATTTGAAACCATTGTTGCGTTTGACAGCAGCACGACGATGATGGTAAGGGGTATTTTCACTCTCTGTGTATTGTCGGGGTGGGGGGGGGTGCCAGTGGCCCGCGGGCCTTGCAATGAAGAACAGTGGGCTATATAATCGAGGGAGGATGCGAGCTGCCTCAATTCAGAAGCGAAACGTCGGACATCGCTTTGTTCGACGCGCAACGGTACAACCCGAAAAAAAAAACGCCGAAGAGCCGTAGAGCGGCACAACCGAACGAACATCCAACTGTTGTATTTGTGTGTCTGAACATGAGAACAGTGGGTGTGTGTCTGAAAGTGAGAACAGTGTGGCCGTGACTATTGTGGAGAAGAGTAGCCCCAAGTATTGTCATGTGATGCTGAATCTTAGGGGCCAGTGGCTGTACGGGCCAGCCCAGATGAGCATTTAAGTCACAACAATTGCGAGCCCGCGTCGTCCTGGAGAGCAGCATTTATGGCCGCGTGAGAATTTGACGCGTGGAATTGTGTAGCCATTGTGTGCAAATGTGGGCTGCTTCAATGTATGTGTGTGCGCGCACGCGCGGGTGTGTGCCATTTTTGTTGTCAGTTGGAAACGTATTCACCCAGCCACTGCGTTCTGTGGGCGCTGCTACAGCGCCGTGCTCGCACGCTGCACTTGCAAAGCGGAGGTCGCCGGCTAGATCTCCGGGCAACGGAAAATTGACACAATGGGGGCAAGTTTCTTGCCTTACCCTCCACTGCCCCGCGCACGGCTCTGTCAACCCAGCGGTGTAATTGGGCACACCGCAGTCAATCGATCAGTCAGGTCCACGCGTGGTGGGGTTACAAATCTGCGTCCGGCGTGGAAGAGCCAAATACCCTCGAGAGGGGGATCCCTTGAGCTTTCTGGAGTGGAGGCCCTTCCACGAGCAGTGGTGTGAGCTGGCAAATGCAGAGCCGCAACTTTACCCTGACTACCGTTGCGCATGGTGTGTACGGAAGCGCGAGGTGCGTGTGTTGGCTCCTGTCCACTCTGCGTTTGATGAGTCTCGTGAGACATGCAACACAGTGCCATTGGAAAATATTTTTTCCCCCCTCGATCTTTAACTATTTTTGGACTCTCTCTTCCTCGAACACGTAAAAAGTATCCCGCTAATGATGTCACTATGCGCATTGTAAATCTTCGGCGAATGCCACTGGTTGGGTCTTCTTGCTCTGACAGCAACCGAGGATTGTGGCCCAAAACTGCCAGGTCTGTTCGCCGGAATGTTATGTCGGGCCATCATTTTTGCGGACGGTGCGAACGCACAACGCATCGCTTCACTTCTCAGCCCAGGAAAAGAATTGTATGTTGTCGGAAAGTGCAGTTTACCCGCAAAATGAATGAATATAAAAACACTAATCAGTCCTTCAGCTGCTAAAGAATGCATTCTCAAGTAGTGAATCATGTCCTTCAATCCCTCGTGGTTTGGAAGCCCCCCAATCAAAGCCACTGGTTCCTGTGGCCACAGTGCAGGGCGAGATCACGTGTCCACACCTCTTGTCCATGTGGTGTTAGTGAGGCATCCTACTGCTATTCCCTGCCAGGCTTACCCCAATCACTACCCCTATCGCTACCCCAATCACTACCCCTATCACTATCCCTATCACTATCCAAACCCACTCCCACCTATTCTCCCGTCACCATAACTACACCACCACTTTGAATAATAACCCCACGCATTATTTCATGATTGTTGTAATGCTCCCTTGAATACAGCGCTTTATAAATCTATTACAAAACAAGATTGAGTGTTTCACAGCTGAAATGAAGAATACTTTAGTACGTCTGTTTAATTTTCTTTCTCAGCGTACGTAGTCAACTGTGCTCATTGGAGGTGCGGATATTTCACAGTACTGTAGAAGGGCAATAAATACATATAGATGCATTGTCTTGAGTGCTGCATTATGGGTTATTATTATTATTACACAAGTGACAAAAGACTGGGATATTTGCTTGTCCCGGAATAACTGACAAGAGTTCCCAAGACAGCACTCTCTCCTAAACAAGGGGAGGAGAATCCTGGGAAAAAAGCAGAACATGTGGCAACTGGAATAGCGACTGGCGAGAGTCTGGCCATGTCTAGCCCGGTGTGAACGCTCGTGCGTGTACACGGTGAGTGCCGTGTCTAGCCCGGAGTGAACACTTGTGCGTGCACATGGTGAGTGCCACACGCGGAGGGACAGAGTCCACGGATCGTTGACTCCTGAGTTTAATAGCGGCCGTATTGCAGTGCGATGTTTTACTTGACTGAAGCTGCAGCTCCGATATTTATCAAGCATGTGGGTGAGGACCGAGGCAAAGAGGTATCACTTCACCCCCTGGCAACTCCCGCACGGGGGAGCGGGGGGGGGGTAGGCGAGCCATATGGTTCAGTGGGGGGCTCATCTTATCCTCATAGATATTGGGGCACTATTTGTAGATCCCAGTATCCGTGTTTGTCTGTTAAAATAAGAAAATAACTTCCGGGTAAACTCCCCTTATCTGCGAAATGGGCCACGGAGAGTGAGAAATGTCTATCCCTTTCAGCCGACTGATAGCCGTGAATAATGGGGTGAAATTGCCTCGCAACCCTCCTCTTATCCACAAACACTCGGGGGATAACAGGAGATGGTGGTGGCACCTCGCATTAGCCATGGATAAGTGTGCGTATCCTATGGAGTAATAATAATATAATGTACAGTTGTTTGTCAATCCACTGCTGGATGAAGGTTTCCCTGTGTCATTTTGTTCACGGGGGTTGTTTGACCATACTTCACCACGCTGGTCAGTGTGGAATGGGGCGGGGGAGGCAGGATCGGTTGAAATTTCGCTTGCCACTGATGTTAGCCGTAGCCGGGAATCCGACTTGTAGCGCAGCATGCTTACCACTGCTCCACCCCGAGTGTGCATCGCAAGAGGTTGTCAGCCACACTGCTCCACGCATATCTGGGAATTATCGTTGGATAATAGGAGGAATTTGTCTGCGGAT
The DNA here is from genome assembly GCF_048934315.1 of Petromyzon marinus. NCBI lineage: Eukaryota > Metazoa > Chordata > Hyperoartia > Petromyzontiformes > Petromyzontidae > Petromyzon > Petromyzon marinus. The sequence continues at coordinate 939,556 of NC_133710.1, read as the reverse complement.
AATAGGCGCTTCAACAAACGACATTCCGGCTGAGTTTAATATGAGTTGTGGACAGCAGAAGGGTGGACAAGATACATTTCCTTTGGCTACTCGACACAGGGCACAGCAGTTAACATCTTGGCCAAGTTTCTTACATCCCCCCCTCCCCCCACCAGCAACCCATGTCCACCCAGCAGTCTAAATGGGTGGGCCGGAGTTTTATAGTCGAGCGGCAGGTCGTGCAGGTCCTGTCAGGGTGTGCGTCCTCCCACCTCTCTTCCAATGCCTGGTCAGCATTGGAAGAGTAGGCCAAACACACTCGGGCGGTTCTCAGAAGCTCCCTGTGGCAGAGCAGGGCTGCCGGCGTTACACGGCTCGACTTTAGTTTTTGCTTTACTCAACTTGGCTCCGGAAGCTGTTTGACCCCCCACGAAACTCTCCACTCTGCTCTTGTCCTCTTGTACTGTTTTTAATTTCTCAGGCTGCATTGGCGAATTCGCATTGAGTTTCCCTGACTGAGCCTTCACAGGGGGGACCAGGAGGTCGCTCTCAGAGCAAGCGATGACAGAGCCGATCAATCTGTCCCGCACGCTCAGAGGTCATCTGTGGTTTCTGTCACGGGCGCTGCGGAGTTGAAATCGTAATATATCGAGCTTTTCCCGTTTCCCACTTGTGTGTGTAATGGTTTGATTTATAAAGCGTAATGAGCATAATGCAAAAAAAATCAAATTCTGCGGTAACTTTGCTCTCAGCCAAGCAATTACAGCACAGTGTTGGTAATAGGTGGTAATGATTATTCTACCTGTAACGGGCAGTGTAGCCCGGTGAATTTAATTTTAATCTGCATAAGTTTAAATGAATCTGTATTTTATTAAGGGCAGTAATGTCGATACAGCATATAAGTGACATTTAAATACAAATTTTGAGAAACCTTACAAAATTGGCACTTAACTGCTTTTGTAATAGTGAACAGCAATAATGAATGACTTATACTGCAAACATAGTTGTAATATTTAAATCCGTTGACAAGAATAAAAATGTTAAAATCTCTTATTAATTGCGTGCAGTTGATACACAGGGAGGAGCGGGTGCTGTGGTGGTTCGTGTCACGTGATGTGATGCCTGAGTTGAATCCCCATCTGTGGCTAACGTCATTGGCGACTAACAACTCAGCTGGCGTCGAGCACCCTGGCCACGAAGGTGGTGAAGTCTGGTGAAACAAAATAGTCATTGGAATGATTCAAATGAATGTAATAATATTGCATATGTTGTATGTTGCACTTCTTACGCACGGTACGTAGCCAACCGTGATAATCGGAGGTGCAAGGGAAGGACAACGAACTTGACAGATAAAGCAACTATAAAGAGATGAGTTTCCAGTCTCGATTTAAAAGTGCATAGCGGCAGTGGCTTCCTACTATCGGAAGGAAGAGCGTTCCAGACGGCCACAGAAGTGCACCTGAAGGCGCGCGATGCGGTGACCGTCTTTGTGCGATGGCTCGTCAAAATCCGCCGCTGCGAGGATGACCAGAGTAAGCGTGATGATAGCTCATGCTCCTTGACGAGATCAGCGAAGTATTGTGGCTCAATTGTGGCAAGCGCTTTGTGCGTAATGAGTGCCGCCTTCTAATCGATTCTTTCGGCAACCGGTAGCCAATGCAGCTCAGCGAGCTCTGGATGGACAGGGTCAGATATTGCAGTACCCGTTTCGACATGTGCCGTTCCTTACCACCATAAAATACTACTTCAACTTATATTCTTGGTTCTTTCGGTAAAGTCACGTAGAAAGGAAACAATAAAATAATAAAACATATAAAACAATAAAATTCTCACGACGTTTCGACTGCAACACAAGCAATCATCGTCAGGTGTGAAAACCACAGCAAGAACATTTGAAAAAAAGTGGCGGCTTTTATTCAAATGTTCTTGCTGTGGTTTTCACACCTGACGATGATTGCTTGTGTTGCAGTCGAAACGTCGTGAGAATTGTATTGTTTTATATTTTTATTATTTTATTGTTTCCCTTCTACGTGGTGGTGACTTTACCGAAAGAACCAAGAATATGAATCCCTGCAGTCACGAAAGCTTTAAATCAAAACTACTTGAACATCAGCCCTTATGGGCCTTCCCCACTTACATTGGACCAGCAGCGCTTGTCAAAATGCTGAAACTGGAGCAGTGCTGCCCTTCCGAGTGGCGAACGGTCATGTTGAACTAAATAATGATTTCTGTAAACAAGAAGGTATAGAGGTTGTAAGATTTAGTGAGGTTGCCAACTCAAACCGATCAAGTTACCATGGCGACGTGGAGTAATCTGCGAGAGACTTTACGCGTGTGAGCTCATGGGCTTTTTGTCTTACGAAAATGCTCTTTTGCGAGTGATCCGCAGTCGTTTGCAGTGCATATGACTACAAATCTTTAATCCCCACCACCTCTGTTCACCCGGCATGAATGAAAGAGCGGTTAACAGCGGTCGAATTTAATCTCAAGCTGAATGAACTAAAACTGCATTGACGCATTGACATATATATACGCACCGGGATGCGTATGCAAAGATGGTGTTTCAGCAAGGCACGGATTTATTTGTTGTGCATCTGGCAACTGAAGGCAGCGCCACCACCACCATCACCGCCGCGGTGGTGGTGGTGGTGGTGGCGCGATTCTTCGCGACGCAGGACATGCGATCCGGAGGTCGCCGGTTCGATTCGATTCCCCCCGCGCGCGGCAGTTGAAACGACGGGCGGAGGCAGGTTTTTAAAGTCCCCAACCGCCGCTGCTACCGCCCCTCTGTCCAGCCAGCGGCAGCAGTGGAGATGGGTAACGGCACAGTGAAGTAGTTGGGCAGGTTGCGTGCGGTGGGGTGAAGTGTGGACACCGCACCAAGCTCGTCCAAAAAGCCCGTCCGGTGTGGAGGAGTAGGCAAACAATACCTTGGAGTTGCAGCCCCTTCCGCCCAAGGTTGCTTGAGCAAGCCATTGCAGGGCTGCACCTTTGCCTTTTTGCAATTCACACTGTTTAGGAAGGAGGGGTCGATTGGGAGTCTCGGTGACTTGCAGGATCGAAGAATGAGAGGTGGTGACAACAGTGCGAGGCATGGAGGAGGAGCATGGGTGACGTAGAGGTTGGCAGGAGGAGGACACGGAGTGAACTGCAGGAGCAAGGAAGGAAAGGGGGGATCCAAGTCATCTGCGTCGGTTCTCGCCGTTGTGCTGCTCCCAAGTTCTGTGATTGGTTTCCGGGGGGTTGCACCGCTCGTTGTTCAGCACGATGTCCGACGTTTCGCGCCGCGTTGCCGGATGACGTGCGTGAAACTGAAGCACGCGGTACGCCCTGAAGACGCGTCTTGAGGGAGATCTCATTGGGGCAATGTGGAGGGAGACGGAGGGACGCGGGTGGCAGAGACAGAAAGGATCCGTGGGAGCGTCGATTCGCATGCAGCCCCCCCGTTTCTCACGCTGGGGCTCCAAACAGCCACGCGGGAGCTCTGTGCCAGGCAGCTCAGTGGTGGAGCGAGCGACTCGTCCGCAAACCGTTTGCGAATTCAAATTCCTGGTTGGCGTTAGACTCGACCCATCATCCCTCCACTGTTGATAAAACGCGTACCCACTTTGTGGGTGAGTCAAATAGCGGGCGGTTTTCCGATGGTGAGATTCACTCCCCCACCCCTCCCTCGTCATAGGAATGTGGAGTTTCCACCACATGCTCAGGGCTATAAGCAGGAGATGAGTACCAACGAATGCCTCAATGCTCATTCAAGCAGGAGAGAGCTGTGACGTTAATTTTACTGTAATGTAGTGGTTTGTGTTTCCCGCGTGTTGTTCGGCACGATGTCCGACGTTTCGCTCCACGTTGCCGGGAGAGCTTCTCCAGGAACTGAATTCTTCCTGTGCCCTCCTCGGGTCAAAACCAGCTCCTGAAGGAGATCACAGCGCGTGAACAAAAAAGAACAACGGATATCTTTCCGAACATCACACTGTGCAACCCGGAAGCATATCAGAGATCAATTTAAAAACAAACAAGCATATTACATCTGGCAATGCTGCCTCTACCTCAGCAGTGGTGCACAAGCACATAGAACGAAAACAACGCCAGCACAGTCGTCAATAACAAAACCTCGTGGCCTTAAATGGAAAACAAGATATACAATAGGCGACATATCGAGCCATGGCCCTTCTTCATAGCACATGACAATCAAATGTAAACGGTCGTCTTGTGTCAATTAAAGAGATAGACCGGTATCGTTTTTTTTATAGTCACGCTAAATCTAGACAGCAGAGCTGACCTCGTAGCAACAGCATTCAATCTGCCACTGCCATAGACAAATACATTTCGGCTGCCACTAGCATGGACCCAGTGCATTTTGTTTGTCCAGCACAGCAGCAGGGATGCGTGTTTTGTCCTCTTTTATTTCGGGAAAATTGTTTTTTTTATCTGCTGCTTGCGAGACCGAGAGGCCGCTTTTCATCCACAGCCGCTGTAGGTGAGTGTTTCATTTTGTGTGAGCACGCAGAGGCATGTTTCATCTGCCCTTATTGTTTGTAAATATGTTTTGTCTGCTATTTGTTTAGGGTCGGACGCAATTCATTTGCTACGGCTGGTGGCAGTGGCTGTGGTCAACACGTGGCCGTGATGCAGCCAGCCGCTTGAAAGGCCGCGTGTATTCCTCCCAGCGCCAATGTGGACAATCATTTTCTCACGATTGGTTATTTTTTTGTTGTTTTAATAATGGACGGATGTTTTATTGTTGTGTTATTAAAGTGGAGTTCCTGCTCTCTCTCTATATATATCACCTGCGGTACTTTTGGAGAAAAAAAATCTCGCACAGTACACGGCGACTTTATTTGAGTATTGACTCTATAACAAAATAACCGCTTATTTTTTTAAAATTTTGATTTAAAGCTTTCGTGACTGCAGGGATTCATATTCTTGGTTCTTTCGGTAAAGTCACGTAGAAGGGAAACAATAAAATAATAAAAATATAAAACAATAAAATTCTCACTGTTCTATATTTTTATTATTTTATTGTTTCCCTTCTACGTGACTTTACGGAAAGAACCAAGAATACTTATTTTTTAATTCGGAAAAGTGTTGTGAACACCACATGTTGTGTTAATGGCTTTGCCACTTCATGGCTGTTGGTTTTCTTTACACGGCTATATTAGGTTTTTTTCCAGTATGAATTTTAAGCATTAAATTACTCCTCCGCCTAACGTGAACTGCAACCTCGAAGTGAATTTTAAATTATCACGCCGAGCTTTGACTGTCAATAGGATTACAGGACTCGTCGTGGTCTCTCGCACTCACACGATCTCAAGCTTGTCAATTATTCTACTCTTTAAAGCTGATTTTTTTTGTCCACCACAGGCAGTGGAAATTCCACTTTGTTATGGCAGGGGTCAGTCAGCCACGAGTAAAGTCAACTCCTGTAGACTTCCCACAAAGCAGTTCAAATCCTGGTCCGCTGCAACCCTCACCGGGATTTTAATTTTCGATTGTGAGCCACCTACTCGAACCAATGCAGATCTTAGAACTGGCCATGGTACAAATGGTTGAATCTAAATTTTCACTTTCCATGATGACAATGTAGAGTCGGTACATTCTCAATCTACTGCTTGATGAGCTACTGCAATACCTTACTATCCGGAACCTTCAATCCGATGGCCAGCCCAAAGCCACTGTGAGGATAACCGGAGTTCGTGCTGTGCTCCTTGACGACATCAGTGACGTATTGTGGCTCATTTGTGGCAAGCACTTTGTGTGTGATCAAGTGTGCAATGTGATGCAAGAGTCCTTTTGGCTCCTGCACACAAACCGATTTCTGCACTCCATCTCCATGATTTCACATCCTCTCAGGCATGGTTCCCACCTTTAGCTGCCACTCCATTGTTAGTCTCCACCGCCGTGCCTTACAGAGTTGTGTCCTGCCCAAGGCCACTTTCCTTTCTTAAGTCAGCAAGATGCCTTTATTCATCATCGGGGCGGAGCGGTGCTGCCAGTGGTCCACGCGCTGCACTCTGAACCCGGCGGCCCGAGTTTGTTTCCCCGACCGTGGCCAACATCGGTGGCAAGCGTGACGTCCGATCCAGTCGTGCGTCGCACCACGCTGTCGACCAGCTCGCATCGACGAGCGTGGTGAAGCGTGGTCAAACAGCCCTCCCCACCACCGCCAACGGCGTCGGGAAGGCTCCATCCAGCAGTGGGCTGATGAGGATGCTGCCATCGTCATCAAAAGGTGCAGAAAGCAACCGTGCCAGACGTGGCAGCTGCTGCTGCTGTTAATACCGCAGGAGAGATTTGTATGCAGATGCACACGCACGAGCGCGCTCGCTCCCTCGCTCGGTCGCTCGCTGGCACGTACAACCCGCGCACGCAGCGGTGTGCGTTGCAAGTCGCACGACACGGAGAGAGATGCAGGCGGGCGGCGGGCTGCCGGCGCTGCAGGGGCGTCCCCGGTGCCGCGCGGTCTGCAAGCGCCAGCGTCGCGTCGTCGTAGCCACAAGCTTGGCCGCCGTGTGTGTATGTGTGTGTATGTGTGTGTATGTGTGTGTATGTGTGTGTATGTGTGGCTCCAGTTTAACAGCAGAGGTCTCACTCCGAATCAGTCGAGCGGCAATATCTTTTCATCGGTTGCGTAACGCTGTGTGGAAGCTACCTGGTCTGTCACTCCGCACTAAGCTTCAGGTCTTCTCGGCCACGGTCATTCCCTCCCTTGTCTACGCTTGCGAAACGTGGACCCCCTTAATGGAGCAACTTCGCCGGTTGGAAACATTTAGGCTGGCCTGCCTACGATCCATCCTGGGTTTAACCAGGCTGGATTGTGTGAGGAGCTCACAAATCCTTGAAAGATCTGGGCAGAGTCCCATCGGTGAGCTCCTCCTGTAGGCAAGGCTGCGTTGGCTGGGTCATGTAGCCCGCATGCCCAGCCACCGCATGCCGAAACAGCTTTTGTTCGGCCGGATTGAGGGGGCTAAACGGGCGCGGCACGGGCGAGAGAAGAGATGGAGTGATGTAGTACAGGAGGACGTGTAGCTGAGTGGACTTGCCGATGACTGGTACCAGCAGTGTCAAGATCGGCCTCTGTGGAGGAGGCTCGTGAAGGACGCTATTGGGCAGTTGGAGGCAGTCGCCCTCCAACAACAACGGAGGGCAGAGGAGCGACGCTCACAACAACGAACGGAGCGCCGGGTGGCTAAAGCACAGCAGGTTGGCACAGTAGGGGGCACAGGTGGTGCACCAGCCAGTCATCTCAGTCAGTTGACCCGTGGCACCTGGGTCTTCCCCGTGACCTCCTGCTCGCGGGCGTTCGACACTTCACGTGGCCTCAAGGTGCACATGGCCTGGCACAAGCGTCGTGGTGACGTCACCGCCACTTAGTGGCGAATGGCGGTTGTTGTTGTTATGTGTGTCGGTTGTGGAGAGAGTGGAGAGTTTCCCATACCTGGGCAGTGTGCTCATGACCGGCTCCAGTTTGACAGCAGAGGTCTCACTCCGAATCAGTCGAGCGGCAATATCTTTTCATCGGTTGCGTAACGCTGTGTGGAAGCGACCTGGTCTGTCGCTCCGCACGAAGCTTCAGGTCTTCTCGGCCACGGTCATTCCCTCTCTTCTCTGCGCCTGCGAAACGTGGACCCCCCTCATGGTACATCTTCACCGGTTAGAAATATTTAGGCTGGCCTGCCTACGATCCATTCTGGGTTTAACCAGGCTGGATTGTGTGAGGAGCTCACAATCCTTGAAAGATCTGGACAAAGTCCCATCGGTGAGCTCCTCCGGCAGGCAAGGCTGCGTTGGCTGGGTCATGTAGCCCGCATGCCCAGCCACCGCATGCCGAAACAGCTTTTGTACGGCCGGATCGAGGGGGCTAAATGGACGCGGCACGGGCTAGAGAAGAGATGGAGTGATGTGGTACAGGAGGACGTGGAGCTGAGTGGACTTGCCGATGACTGGTACCAACGGTGTCAAGATCGGCCTCTGTGGAGGAGGCTCGTGAAGGACGCTATTGGGCAGTTGGAGGTAGTCGCCCTCCAACAACAACGGAGGACGGAGGAGCGACGCTCACAACAATGAGTGGAGCGCCGGGTGGCTAAAGCACAACAAGTTGGCACAGTAGGGGGCACAGGTGGTGCATCAGCCAGTCATCTCAGTCAGTCGACCCGTGGCACCTGGGTCTGCCCCGTGAAATCCTGCCAGTGGGCGTTCGACACTTCATGTGGCCTCAACGTGCACATAGCCTGGCACAAGCGTCGTGATGATGTCACCGCCACTTAGTGGCTGTTGTTGTTGTTGTTGTGTCACTCTGGGGACGTTGGTGGGTGTTTCTTCCCGCTGGTTATTGATTACATTACAGATACGATAGATCCCCCCCGCCCAACCCTAACTTGTCACGGATAAGTGGAGCTCTACCACACTATAATTATGTTAAATCTAAGCAATGGATGGCTACCGACTCATTTCTGAGCCCGCTGTTTGTGCTCCGCTCACCATTTAACGGTTCCGTCAGGAGAACGTTCATCGTTTGTCACCATGAGGAACTGAGAGAAAAAAAATACACTAACTAAAAAAAAACACCAGGATGTTGTACAAAATGTTGTTGGTGTCTCTTAGACATATCTAAATGCCTTGGGGTGTCTGGACAACCCACAGCACCCGGATTAACCCTGCCCCATGCGCGCGTGCACACACACACACGTGGTGTGCAGCGGTGTCTGTGTGGGCGTGAGCGGCGCTCGCAATCACGAACACCTAGGCAGTCGTAATTCGTTGAATTCACCGAGGGTGTTGAATCGCTTGAACGCTCGCTTGCCTATACGGCACAAGCGCAAGGTGCTATTGCGCCGGTTTGATAGGGGGGTGTCAGTGCCGTGCACCGATTGTGCACGCGCGTGTGCTCGTGTTTGTACAAAGGTGTGTTGAAGGCAGCTGGCCCCTTTTTGGCTGCGTTTATTTTTTTTCCTCTCCGAGGGAGGAGTGTTGTTTTTACTTAACCTTCTTCCCAGGATAGGTCTCACACGGCCAGCAAACGACGGCTAAATTTGGAGCTTGCAGCACGGAGGGCTCTCATTTTACTTAAGGCCTAAAACAGGGGCATCTCTTTCTCTATATATACACACACATATATATTTCCAGTACAGTAAGATCCGCCAGCATCTATCCACTGCTGGATGACAGCCTCACCCATGGCCCGGCACGTGAGCTGATCTCTTGCCCACACATTCTTTCTGGTGTAGGCTTCCATCGCCCATCTCATCCGTCGGTCATCGTCCCCCGTTCGTAGTTGGACTCAAACACATAAAATGTTTACGTTGGGGAAGCGGACCAGAAGGTGATTTACTCTCGAATTTCATCTTTTTTAAAAAATGCACGACTGTAGCGCCCGGCGAGGTTTTACACGGTATCAAATTGATCAACTCTACATTAAATACATTTAATTAAACCACGTCAAACAGCAAAACCAAAGTGGCTTATGCATAAGACAACAACGCTGACATTCACACAAAAAAGCGATATATTAGTTTGTTTGTATACAAGCCTCCCCCAGCCCCCATGCCACGACTGTATCTGGTCTTGACAAATCTGCAGGAATTTACGTCGGAGTGCAATCCGTACTTTCCTTGCTTTATTTATATTTATTTATGAGTGGCTTGCTTAACTTGTCTCTCTCTCACTCTTCCATCCTTTATTTAATGTTTCGTTGTAACTTGCCGAGCCGTACCAACTGGACATCTGTGAAAAAGAGCTTCATAGCTCATCAGATTCCTCTAGGACAAATAAAGATTTTGATTCTGTTCACCACCCCCCATCCCTGCCCCCTCATTGGAACGGTGCCTGTGGAGCCCTCCTGATTCTGCACAACCGATTTATGCCGTTATGTGCCAACTCGAAGCAACGTTAATAATATAATCACAATGATAATGAACTCCCTTTACCTCTCCACGGTTGGACTTGGTGGATGCTGCCATGGGGTAATGGCGAGCGACTCGCAGTCCCTGGAGGTTGCCGGTACAGTCCCCGCGGCGCGTCAGTTGAGACCATTTCATGAATCCCCCCCACCTCCCCCTCCTGTCCCACCGGCTGTGTAAATGGCTACGCCGCAGTTAGTCGATCGGCTGCTCGTTTATGGCTGGGTTCGGTGTGGGTCCTCCCACCTCTTTCCGTGATCTCTGTCCAGCGTGGATGAGAGGAGGCCAACGCTCCCTCGAGAGGAGCTCTCTCAAGCACCCTCCGGTGAGTATTTTGGCAGTGGCACGAACAAGCCAATTTGTAGGGCGACACATTTACCTTTTCAGGACATGGCAAGCCGATGCTAAATTGGAGTGGTCTCAGCCAGGGTACTCAAAATCGAGGGTGAGGTGGGGGGGGGGGTTGGCACTAGCAGGGCCCACATGCTACTGTGGGTGTCGCTGCCAGTGGCAGGCCATCCGGAGGCTTCATCGATGAGCGCGGGAGCCGTGGACTCCTCCGCCAGAGTCTGGCCTGTCCTCCCACGCAGACTGCGTGCGTTCGATCGCCTCTTATTTTTTAGGGACGGCTGTCCCTAGAGACATCATCATTGCCTCCTGCTCCACAAAACATTCGCAGGGTATCTCGTACGCATGGAGCAACGTTAAGCTGTGCACTCGAGCGTGTTGGGAGTTTGCTCCTGCACCTCCTCGCTGCTGTCTTCTGTGTCCGCGTCAGCCTTGCTACGTGCAGAACTCTTTAAATTAGCTTCATTTTTTTCCCTCCCAGCTTCATCCCTTATTGCGCGGTCAGCGTGGCATTACGAGAAGTGAAGTCCATTTGGATTTCTCACAAACCAGTGCAGACAAGGGCCCACGGAAGCAGACACTACAACTACCTCTGAGATACTGTCAAGCGACCTCTCCCTCCACAGTAGGGGCTAGAATTTTCCCAGCGGCCCTGTCACAGAGAGGCATGTTTGTTGTACGATAGTAAAACCTCTAATTAATTATCAGAGCTCGAATTTATTTCTAACGCTGTGGAATTCCCTCTCAGATACCTCTCAGATACCTCGGGGGTTGTCATTACCTAGGCAAGTATGGGTTGGAGAGGCGGTCACACTGAATGGCTGGTAGAAAATATTGTCAAGCACGAAACATGCAAGTTTGGTTAAGAATAACACATTTATGCTGCCTGTGTGTCCAGGAGAAGTTAGCTCAATACTTATTTGTTTGAGGAGGATCCTGCATTGGTATCTCTTGGTCAATTCCTTTTTATTAAGCAGTTTAGGCTTCAAATGTATTTTGCTTAACCAAGATACGTCTCATTCGCAAGGGTGACCTGGGGCATTAGTCTGCCAGAGGTGGGTGATAATTGCTGTCCCTGTGTATCATCCCAATTGAATAATTTGCGGGTGATTTTCAAATTTGCCACTCGTGCAAATGTCATGCACTGTGAAGCAGACCACACAGTATATATAGTTAATACTCACATCTGGCACTAAGATCTGTGCCCTATAACATCTGCACCATAACAGGACGTCCATGAGATAGGGCCTTACAGCGCATTGAGCCCTCCTTGCTGAAATAAATACGTCTAACACCGCACCGTAGTCATCACATCGGGGCGACCGCTGGGCTTGAACTGTGAACCTCGGCAACGAGCGGAGGAGGCGCGAGGTCGCGTCCCCACCACCCCCCATGCGCTGTGCGTAAGAAGAAACCGGGGTACCCGGAGACAAACCCCAGCAGACATAAGAGCAGATGTCACTCAGCGGTCCGCACGAGTGCTCAAACCGCTGTCTGTACTGCCGTCTCCTGGCCACCTTACAGCCCCAGCAAGGTTTGAGCGTTTCAAAATCTGCTCTCTGCACGATTCCCCAACCCTTACGTCTGTTGTGCCGGATCGCTGGCCTGCCCAGCTACACGGCTTGCCTGCAAAGTACCCCGGTCCACGATGATATCGAGGACGGCAGGCGGCGGTTCGTACGGCGCTGGTGACAAATCCGTCCAATTCCTTGAATCTTCCCGTGTGCAGTTCGCATCGCCAGGTTGCAGTTTTCGCCGTGACGTTCACGCGGGATGATGGACGTTGCGAGCCTTTGTTTTGGTGCATCGGTTCTGGGGCGCTGGGCAGCGTGCCTGCTGAGGGGCTGTCGCCATGCATGACAAATGGAGTTGTACACATTTACTTGTTGTCTGCAGCTGGCAGCTTGATATCGTTAATAATATTGGCAACCTTACCTGCAGAGTAAAATTGGTTTAATTTGAAATTTTAAAACCTCATTATGAAATTTCAGGGTTTATTGATTAAACTGGCAGTTTATTTGTATGCAGTTTTGGGCTTGATTACCTTATATTGTCCGCATTAGGGCATGTAATGTATGAATTGATCTGACTGTGGACTAAAAGGATATTTAGTATTGGCGTTGAGCGATCCTGACAGAGGCAATAAAAGAGTCACATGCAGTGGCCTCAGGGCTGGGAGGAGGGAAGCAGAAAATGAAATGAGGGTTTGGGGGGGGGAGCCATAATGTCTCAATAAATGCATATTAACCGTCACATTTTGAAATGTGAAGGTAAAAAAACAGCGAGTAAAGTTATAAAAACCGCTCAACCTTCTAGGTCGGTGAAATGCCTACGCAGAAACGTTTCCTTATGCTCGCTTGCGCGGCACAATCTGCCGGGGAAGGGAGGGAAAAAAGCAACGACGATTTGACGCCGCTTAGACTGGTACGATGAAAACGACGCTTAAGGCTCGACATGTTTTGGCAACGGGGTATGTGCTGCATGGCCCCGCAGATCCAAAAGTCGCACGCCGAAAGCGCGGCCCTTCGCCCACGTGCTGCGAAACGACACGCGGCTTCAACTGAGATGACACATGGCTTCAGCTGAGAGGGGACCACGGTGGATCGGGCAAAGCCGATGGACTCCCAACAGTGTGCCGACAGGCACTTCTGGAGAATCTTTTATGGATGCACTAAAAGCAATGTACGGCCATATCGAGAAAGTAAACACGACTGTAAATGACCATTGTCAAGTAAAGAAGTGTCGCGTTGAGCCTGCGGAAATGTCTTAATTCCTTCACGGTAGGACCCAATGGGCCCCCCACGCTCCCGGCTATCTCAATATAGTTGCAAGCACCTCTCTCCATTATTTTTTGCGCACTCTGAGCTTTTATGAAGTTTTTTTGGTCAATGTTCTAGGCAGGCTCAACTCTGCTTAGCTGCTGAGGTTTGATGGGCTCGGACACATTAAACCCTCCTTTAGATAATACGCACAGCTCACATTTGAATAATGGACTTACAGTATTCCACGAAGGTGTGTTGTTACCAACCAACCAAATATAACAACGCACCAAATATAGCGGCTCAACGTCTCGGGGGGCGTCCTCTTGACCAGGAAACAAAGCCAAGAAAAGACTCCCCTCATATTCCGTGATCACCGGTTCTCCCTCCTCCTTCGAGCCACGGATCCCCAAGGTTTTTATGTTTTCCATTCAGGCTCCTAAAAATAAGCAAAACGAGGGCCCATGACAATCGCCAACGGTAGGTTTCCTGGTCTCAGTGGACCCCCGATTTAAATGTGAGCATTGCAAGCGCAGTGTGCGTTTTAAGGGCGATGTTGGAAAGAAACGGGGAACTTGGGTAGAAGTGAGGCATCGATAGGCCCGCGGTCAGTCGGTGCCAAGGGATTGTAAGGCGAAGGCGGCGTCAAATGCAGTGGGTGTTGCGCCTCCGTCTTTCGTAAGCTGTATCGGCTGTATTATTGCAGCTGGTTTGCCAATTCACTGCTGGACGACGGCCGCCTCGTCCTCACGCCGTATGGTTCATGGCAGTCTTTTGACCACCCTTTACGTGGGCCGAAAGGCCCGTGTTGGTGATGAGTGGTTGCTGTATATGCTTTAACAATATATACGTACCTGAGTTGATATGGCATATTTAGGGGGGAGGAGGGGGGGGGCATACCATGTTCTCATTGCGTTCACAGAAGTGAGGTATGAGGCGGAGAGAGACTAATGAAGTTTCACACTCCAATTGCACAGAAAGCTCTCTCAGATTTCATATCAATTGAGCGGTTTTGCACAACACAAGAGGGTGCTCTTTCGTGCTGTAAAAACACAATGGGTTCACGATTCTTCTGTTCTCTCGTATGGCAACATTCCGGACCTGAATGCCGATGTCTGCCGGTGTACCTACATACGTAGCGATATGCCTCTAATTCTCCACCCTCACATCTCGCAAACTACCTGTGTTTCCATGCCCCTCAATCGATGCGTTGATTTTAGCGGTTATATCTGCACGTCAGTTCTTCCTCTTGTCCGTGAGAAAAAAGCAGATGAGAGGAGTCGCCCAGAAGTGGCATAAAATGGTTTCCATTCTCCACGATGATCTGCACATGAGGTCACGCAGGGGAGCGGTCTCAAGAATTACTCCCAAAAAATCTAACAGAGGAATAACCGTGAAGCGGCACCACATTTATCCCACGGCCTGCGTTGTTGGCGTGGATAAAAAAATGAGCGCAGTCCAATAATTTGCGTGGAGATTAGCAGATAACAGTTTCTACCTCAAGAAAACCCATCGCAGCAGCGCGGATAAAAGTACTATAATTTTCATGTATTATCTCGTCGGAGCTACGCGAGTCCAACGTAAGCGACGCAACACGTTCACAGCATGCCGCGGCTATGCCACGAGCATAGAATTGCCAAGGGCACATACAAACAACGGTCTTTCACGCACTCATTCGCAACCAACCTGAGGAGCACCAGCTATGAGAACCCTTTTTAATTGCGGGTGCAGTAAGACAAACTACTATTTGGTGATGCTCTGGAAGCGGTGCACACGTGCAGAAAAACACACCTTGGATGCATTCGTCAAGAACACTGTGGCCTTAAAAGGAAAATATATAATAGGTAACGTTTCAGACAATGGCCCTTCTTCGTGATTTTTCGTGCTTTGAAGTAGGGCCATTTCCTAAAACGTCACAATGACGTGATTTTCCCTTTAAGGCCACAGTGTTTTTTACAAATGTGTTGATCAAAGTGGTGCTAACTCAGTGTTTTAGCGTTTTCCCAACCCTGCCCCTGGGAATAAGATGCCGACCATGGGGTAAAAGGCCTTTTGTGTCTTGGTGCTAACAGAAGTGATGTCGTCAGCCATAGACAGGTTGAGGTGTAGATTGAAGGCTTCCTCAAGAGGTCCCTGGTGCTGGTGTCTTCAGTTCAACAAACCAGAGGTGAGCGCCAAGACAGAGAGGATCTTCATCCCACATCGGCCTCTTACCTTACCCTACTGTAACTGCGCATCACAATTGCATCCATAGCTTCATATACCGTGTGCAATACCTTCTTATAAAAAAACTCCAACAGGCTGCATGAATGCATATATGTCACAGGTTAAAGAAAAAAAACGCAAATTAATTTGTCATCGGTATATTTGATTTTTAACAGCAAGATGTGCGCAGCTCTTTGTGTCTATAGAATACTGTCGGGGAAATAGATCTTAGCAAATACAAATTTACGTTCGAAATACCAACTTTGTTCACAGCGATGCCCCCCTCTCTCCATGCTACCAGTGTTGTCCGCTCTCCGATGTTGAAATCCTGCGTTGGGTGTCTAATGCCTAGCTTCCACGACCACCCCAAAACTATACCAGCAATCGGGCTGGCCTCAATGGTCAAATGTCAAAGTGATTTCCCCGCTTGAATGAGTTATTGAGGCGATGCTCATCTCTCGCTTACAGCCCTGAGGCAATGGTGGAAATTGTACATTCCTATGGTAGGGACAAGTCTAACATAGAACCGCTGTTGATTTATCTGCAAAGTGATACGGAGGGATGATGGGCTCATTACCCCCCCTCCTCCCCGCCTTTAACCACAATTCCATGAATCATTGTTTTCGGGCCGGAGTGTCAAGTTGGGGCCAGCACGAAACCTAGGGGAACCAGGGCTTGAGTCCAGGCCCCACAAACCTCGTGGCCTCGTTCCGTTCACATTCCTTCCCACGACCCCTCGATGTCCATTCTCTCACCTCCTCTCTCCCTATTCCCATTGCAGTCCAAGAGAGATCTTTAGAAAATAAACAAAACTCTAGGTTGGTCGGGTAGCTCAGGTCAGAGTGCTGAGCACTGGCATCAGCTCTCAGCATTCGCTTGGACCAATGTAGATTTTTAATTAGCTAGAATCTAAATGGAATGACAAACTTCGTCTAAAAACAGTTTCTTTAAAGGAAAAATGTCTGACCACAATAACACTGACCTCGCTTAGAGATCAAGTCTTTCTCAGTGAAAGTTAGCCCTCCTAGGGTCTGCCACTGGACCATGTGGTGGTGGTGGAGGGGCAGGAAAAGGTCGTGTGGGTTGGGCGAGTGAAGTCTGGAAGCATGAGGAGGAGTCCGATTGACTGGTACGCGAGCGAGGCAATGGGAACTGTGGACATATTACTCGGTCCATCCAAGTTCTGGTTCAGCTCTGGTCCCGCTGTCGTAGGTGCGGTTGCCATGGCCCCTGCTGCAAGGGATGAAGTAGGTGTCCCCCCCCCCCCTAGAATTTCTCCTCTCTTCAGTAGCCTGCCGCCTGGGCTCACCTGGTCCGTGGTGGGCCCTGATGCAGTCGCACCGCCTGCACACTGGACAGCTACGCCATTGTTTGGCCCAAATACAACCGTTTTTTTCATATAAACGTGGGATCCTATGGTGTTAGACATTGTTTGCTATATATTTACAACATTACAAAAGTAAAAAAAAAACTCAATACTGACTACCGTTAAGCTTTAGTCGACAAAAGACACGCATCATTATCTTCGGCCGTGCTTATTCCGCTGTTGGATGATGGCTTCCCCAAGCCACCACCATCTCTCGTGGTCTTGCAATGTAATAGTCCACATGGCACCTGCACATGAGCTGATGTTATCCCTCCACCTCTGCGGAGTACGTCCACTCAGACACTCTGTATATGTACACCGTGTGTTTATTGTTCATTTTTTTAAAAGGGGCGACAGTGGCAGGTTGGTGGCACAGTGGTTGCACTCGTGTGCCTCGAAGCAAGAAGAGCCTGCGTTCGATTCCCCACCCGGGCTGTTTTCTGCGTGGAGTTTGTACGTTCTCTCACCCTGTTCCACATGGGTTTCCTCCGGGTTCTCCCGGCTTTTTTTGTCCCACAGCTAAAGAAAAAAAAGCATACAATGTAACTGCTATTGACCAAAAGTTCCAATACTGAAACATTACCTGTGCATTATCCAATTGGAATCGACATGCAAACGTTGCCACCTACTGCGGAAACTTTGGCAGGGTCCTCCGGAAAAAGACTCTTGACTCAGTGAGGCGTTCCCAGATAAAATAAGCGTGATAATAATCATCATGAGAGTGATGTGGCTGAGAAAAAATAGCGACTGATACTGGGAGGGTAAGGTAAGTTTGAGGGCGGAATGCCTCTCTCCGGAAACAGGTTATTTTCTTCATGAACACATCTCGCTACGTGGCATGGCATTACCTGTAATCATATTTTTTCCCCATCCCGAGGTGGTCTTCCATTGTTGGATGTTGCATTGCAGCGGTAGAGAGTGTGCTTCTCCAAACAGAACAGTTATTGACGGCAAGATCTGCTTCATTTGCGAATCGCCGGTCGGACAAATGCTCCGTTATTGTTGCCAGGAGCTGATACTGTGGTCCGCACTATCGATCCCACGTTATATTTCAGCTGCGCAGTTCTAGAGTTACCTGGTTGCAGAGCCTAGCTCCGAACAGATGGACCCCATTACCTTATTTGCGCGATAAGGGAGGAGCAGGTTATATTGCTACGACAGCAGTTACGCACGCAAATGATCATTTCACTCACTGTTTGGATGTGGTTTTTATGTGAGCCTGGGATGAGAAATCAAAGGAGACAAACATCGTCGGAAAATCAAAGCGGATAACCGCAGCAGGAACTGGCATCATAAACACGCCTTAATTATCGCCTGCGTCAAAGTGCGCAGCTTTCGAGTGCCTTGCACCCGCCGCCTGTAGGAGCAACGTGCGTGCGAGCGTCAGGATCCCCGGAGTTAATAGCCCGAGCCGGCCCGGTATCAACGCGGCGCCTGTCTGTGCGGGGAACGCATTAAAACACGCTGGGGTCCAGGCAAAGAGGCTCTGCTGCGCGTGAAGCCATGCAAGCGGTCTCTAATTCACACAATGTGAACATGATTAATGGACAATAGTTTATTAAGCTAATGTTAGGCAGGGCCATGTGCTCCTAGGTTGTAGCTCCTTTTTTGCTTTGTGTGCTTTGGGTTAGGTGTCTGATTTCCCTGGCCAGTTGTCACCCGAGTCCCCAAAATAATTGGTACTAAATGACCCTCGACCTAATAGATGACAATATTCGAGTAATTAGGTCAAACTTGTTACGACGAGTTAGCTAGCTATTTTACAATGGCTTAAATGTGTTAGTGGGGTTGATGCAGTGGCGCAGTGGTCAGTACACTGCACCATGAAGCAGGCTACGAGTTCGATTCCCAGCCACGGCTACTAATGTCAGTGGTGAATAATATAATGATGTCTTGCTTCCAATCCCCCCCTCCCCACAACTTTGGCAAGACACATTCACCAATGTCCAAACAACCAATATGGTGACGCTTGTCCAAACAACCCCCATGACTGGCATTGAATGGGGAGACCTTCCAGCAATGGCGTACGGCGCGATATTTAAAACATTTTACTGGACAGATATTTTTTATTTAAAGTGCAAAATTGCGTGAAATAACAAACAAACATTATTTACAAAGCACTGTTCTTATTTACAATGATTAAAATCAGCAAGCGGGGAAAAAAAGTTTTAAAATTGGTGGCCTACTGCTTGTGTCGATCGGTGTGCCAAGAATGCAGTGCAATGCGAAATATTTAGTCAACTATCTTATAGAAACACGGACGGCGTTTTTTTGCAAATTGTAGCTTCCAAATGGGATGATTTTTTTTACTCCGCCTGTTTACTCAGGAAGCTTCGCTGAGTCTCGTGACTATTCTGTCGGCAGGGTACTGCTAAGTTTTTTCCAGTCGAGGGCAATTATTCCCTCGCAATATTCTTATTGAGTAATTTTCAGGTCGAATGTTTCAAATCTGGCAAAGTTAGATAATGACGCCGACACACAATGGCCTCCTCTTGCGAATGCCACGAGATGTTTAATATCCACACCGAAGTGGATGGCGAAAATTGATACATTTTCGGTGAATACACACCGCAGTAATAACCAGGGGGAGGCAGCTAGATCCGCACCACGACTCTCTGCAACAAGCGGGGAAAGATCTACCGCTGGGACATGTGATAGATAACTATTATTATTATACTGCTCTACAAAAGCCTGTGGTTACTCGTAAAGGAAACCGACCATGAAGTTGTTCGATGCAGTATTCAATGCCACAATCAAACGGCAAAGCGACCATTTTTGTTGGATGAAGGCTTCCCCAAGCCACAGCGGAGCCAACATTGCCCCGTCCGTTCGTGCTAAGGCGCGCGAACGGAAGTCTCGTTGTCCACGGACACAAGGGGTGGGCACAGGTGCCCAGTGCTCTGCCGCTTCATCGGCGTTGACTTCCGGGAGACACATCGTGACCGACTCCCGTCGCTCGAGGGCCATTTCGGACCTCGCTCTTGAACCCCAGTTTAATTTTGTGGTCGTAATTTCCCCCACTTGTTTTGCCAAAAGTGAACTGGCCATGACATTGTTGAGTCACCTCCATCGCAGAGAGGCATCGGTGACCTGCACGCTTCGTGTACGTGGTAAGATCTTGCTGTTCAAGCAAACATTTAATTTGTAATTAATTTGTATTTACGCTTGTTTACCCAGGAAAGCCTCACTGAGTCTCAAGACTTAGGAGGGTTCTGCAAAGTTTTTTCGTGGTAAGGGGCGACACTGCTGCTGTTGTGTCATCCAAATTGAGTGATTTTCAGGTACATTTTCAGCAGTGGGATATTTGGCCAATGTCGGTTACATTGCTTGTGTGTGTTTCAGCTATGGGAATTAACCTGGAAATCTGGAAAAAATCCATGGAGAATTGAGGGGTAGGATGTGATGGGGAGGGGAACATACAAACTTCACACAGAGTCGGGAATTGAACCCAGGTTCTTCTGACTGTGATACACGAGTTTTACCACTGTGCCAGCCTGCCACCAAGTTTATTTATTAATTCACATGAATGCACGTACACATGAACCCTTTCCCATTCCGAGACGTCAGCAAGTTGCAGCGTGGCTTCCGTTCACCTGCTGAATTTCGGAACGCGCAGACGGCTCAGCGACAATTTTATTTATAGAGGCATAGTGGTTGTTGTTTTTAAAGACATTGTACTCACCGCAGAGAACTTTAGCGACACGACCACACTCTACGACAGCTCGCGCAAACTGTGCCACATGCCCTCCCGCGTGACCTTCTACTTCCGATTCTGTTCCGATGACGAACGTGCACGTATGTCATCGGAATGGGAAAGGGTTAATATAGTTTCAGACAAATATATATGTTCTGAGAGCAGTAACAGAGAGAGCCATTGATACTTCCCATTTATGCAATGTCAGTGCCCCATAACAAGTTACGATTGAAAAGAATCTCTACCTCCAGTTTGTTGGCTGGCTGCTGGCTGGGCTCCTCTCCACCCCAAGTCTGCTGTGATTGGCTGCGGGCCCTTGCCACGGAAACTAGCTGGGTAGCTGGCTAGACGGGATTTTTTGTTACAAATAAGAAATTAATTGATTGCAAACGGTGGAAGAAGTTTGGAAGATATCACGATAATAGCGACACTGAAGAGGTGGGATGAATGAATAGGCTAGACTGGCCACGGTTCATTTAAAATTGCTCTTACTTGAAAAATTGTGCTCCTATTAATGCAATTCTTTCGCCAGAACATTTTTGAATTCCCAGAGAATATTAAAATAAACCGCTCACAATGCCTTTATCTTGGCATTTTATTATTACATACAAACGCAGATTACTTGCAGTGCTCTGCGTGCAAGAGGATTATGAGAAGGGTGACAATGACAGCTGCCTCTTGTTTTCCATTGCTGAGCAACGGGTTCTCGACTGCTGGTAATAATAATAATAACAACAACATGTACAGCTCCTTGTCCGTAAGTTTCGCGACCAATATTATCCATAATAAAGGTTTTCTTTGGGTTAGATCATGTAAATATGAATGTGTCGTTAAACCTGCCACCATCAGCCAATTAGTAAGGTTTGCCACGAAAAATAAAAAGTGCCAATTAGTTACTACTTCAGCACACCCAATGTGTGAGAGAGTAAACCACAACATTTACAATTCGAGTACGTCGTTTCACTGGTCATTACAACCAACTTCGTCCGGCGATTAGCTGGCTATTTGTTGGGTGGTGGCGGGTTTAATTTATATTTATGCAATCTCACCCTAAAAAACCCTTTATTGAGGTTGCTTTGTCGGTATACTTGTGGATGAATGCCTCCCCACATCACGCCAGTCATTGGAGGTTGCTTAACCATACTTCATGACGCTGGTCGGTGCCGGTTGGCGGGAAGCGCCGGTGGCACGGCGATTACCACACTCCGCTGTGATCCCGGTCACCTACGTTCGATTCGCAGCGATGGCTAACATCAGTGGCGAGCGATACGAGAACTTAGTCTTGTTCTTCCTCAAATCACGATGCTTTCATTGAAAGTGTCCCAGTGCTCTATTGAGTATGCGGCAGTGCGTTTCGTGAATATAAGTGATGCCATTTCTCTCCACGGCTGCAATTGTTTTTTCCTTTGGTCAACCATTGTAGACGTTCTACCTACAAGTACATATCCGGTAATTCTCATCATACCACTCCCAGGAGGACGGGGGGGGGGGTCTGATCATCCCTGGACACCTAAAACACACGGTGCACACACATGCATGCACACACGCATTGAGTCTTATTTCACACAGTCCTTAGGCTGTGCGTCCTGGGCTGTCTTACATGAGTTTGAAGCTTTGTTAGTGTCAAAACAAAAATTCTTCAGAGTTACTTTCATGAGTGTGGTCTAATGACAGCACTGCAGTGACGTTGCAGTCCAAAGCGTGGAAGTTTCACCGCTTTGATATCAGTCGGCTGCTGTGGCTCTCTGGTGACATCGTAGAATTTAAAGTTCTTCTTTTGTCTTTAATGAAGATTCCAGTGAATCCCAGGCAGTGTGGGGCAGTCTAGGTGTGTGTGTGTGTACGAGACAAGAGATGCCTTACGTTTGAGTTGTCTCTTATCTTAGCTAAGCAAGGGGATGTGGACATAGAGGTCATCGGTTCCATTCATTCTTCCAGGGCGGGCAGCGGAATGAGAGTGGTGCAAAGCTTCTTAAATAGTTGAGAGCCTCCATCCACCCAGCGTGACAAACGGGCACACAGCGGTTCGGGCTACGCCACATTAGCAGGTTGCGTCGAGTGGGCGTAAGAATGCGAGTCCTGCCACCTCTTCCAAGACATCTGGCCAGCATTGGAAAAGTAGACCAAGTGCCCCCCAATAGAGGGGCCCTTCTGCTAGCAGTGGCGTGAAGCGAGCAGTTTGCAGGACTGCGCCATTACCTGTACAATACTGTAGCAACACAAGCAAATTGTCAGAAGCCTTCCTGCTTTACACGACGATCCTGCTCGTCCTTGGACAGATAATGATTTAATTACTCCGGCTTACTTCATCCAGCCTCTGAATCCAATGTTCATGTGAACGTGATAACCTTTAGAGTGCACATTAGTATTCTCGAGGTGGCTGCTAGTAGCTCGGAGAGGACAGAGCCAAGCCCCTGGCACCGCTGAGGGCCTGGGTTTAAATCCAGGCAGCTGCGTGCGATTTTACCGGTTTCTCAAGTATGTAAGTTAAGATTGACGTACATTTTTTTCCAGGAATATTCTCTTAGTTTAGCCATACACATGTTCACTAGAGCAGACAGGAAAGTATTCAAGTTCTCAAATTAAATTTGGACTGTAGCGGGGGGAGAAATGGTCTGTACGCCATCGCTTTAGCCATTCTTATGTAGCTTCCTTCCATGTAACCATCATCATCTTTGTGATGCAATCTTTGCTTTTCGAACGTCACGTGTATCATCGGATCCAATTCAGGAATCGGTGTTAACGTTAAAAAAAACAACAGCTCTGACAATCGCGGAAGGCCTCGCCGCACGATGACGATTCCCAGAATACAGGCCGGCCGACACCATTGAGTGTCGTGCAGCTTTTCATAAAAAAAATTTTTTGCAGTGTGCAGTTTCTTCTGGGCATTCATCATGGCTGGCAGCGATTCTGTTAAACTCCATTAAAGAGCGCGCGTGAAGTGTCCCGTTAAAGCTGCTTCGACACATTCTGTTGCTGGCACGTCTTGGCCCTGGGACGATGACAGAAGGTCTGATCCCGATTAATCCCATCTGAATCCTGACGGCAGCCTTGTTGTGCCCCGCTTACTACGGGGGCGGTGGGCGACGCGCCACCGGTCCATGGGCTGCTACGACACGCTAATATTCGTCTACGACACGCTAATATTTGTCACAAATCTCCCCGCAAAGTAAGGGGCGGGGGGGGTGAATGAACATCTTCCCCCCCCCCCCCTTCCACCACATCCAACAGGACCCTTTGGCCTTTTTGGGCACTTATTAAAATTGTTCTGCAAAATGTCCGCGAGTTACCGGCTCGACGCGGGAACCGCTGTTTACGCCATGTCCCTCTGGAGCCTGCTGCTCCACTGGAATGCAAAGCAATGAGCTTTAGAGCGAGCAATTTGCTTTGTTAGCCTGCGCCAGTGTCAGAGCCCGCACGAAACCCACATCATTAGAGCGGTTGAATTTATGTTTTTTGCTAAACTTAGATCCTAAATGCGCCTAAAGTAGAAATATGAGCCTTGCTGTACATCTTAATTGACATTTTCAGACACCCGACGGGGCTCAAAACAAAACGCGACGGAGCAGCGCAGCGGCGCGCGGCGAGTCTCTTGGCTGCAGATTGCACGGCGTAGTGGCCGTCTCTCCCAGCTCTACGACGGCAAACGCAGTCGGGGTTCGCAAATATCGAGAGAAAAAGCAGTTGTATAACCATCAGAGTCTATCACTTTGGCGAAGGAGTTCTTAATGTCTACCGAAGTGAGACACGTACGTGCGGATAGGATGCGTCTGTCCGTGGTGGTCTGTAATCAAAGTCTTAACCACTTCTTTGGCTCCGACTTATTTTTTGCTAACTCACTTTGACAACTTGCATTCTTCGAGTAAGTGGCCGACGTTGCAGTGGTCATTTCCCACTGCCAATAGCGACGATGCCGTCATGACTTAGTCAATGATAATCAAATAAGAGCAATGGGACTGTGCCAGGAGCCTTAGCAGTATTCGATGGCAGTCAATTAACATAGTAAGCCTGTTATGATTGTCCTCTATTTACCAGGATATGTCTCACCTGCTCAGCAAGGTCCTTCTTAGCATGTTTATCAATTTCCTATCTGGCATAGTTTTCTCACATGTCAAATAATGGAATGTGAACTTCACATAACCATCAGAGTGAAGAGAAAACGAATTTAAAGTTTAATTTGCATGTTGATTTGGGCGTCGCAGTAGCGAGCCTGGCCTGTAGGGGTGCGTGGGTTCGATCCCGACCCCGACGTCTGCTGGATATTTGGAGTTTGCTTGTCTCTCTCCCTGTGGTCGCGTGGATTTGTCTCCGGGTCCTCCGGTTTTTCCCTCCGCATTTAGAATCAACATCACGCGTTTGAGTATTTGGCTATTATAAATTTACACGCGAGAAGTCACTTCGTTTAGCTATCACTGCTGATAGCCAGGTCGCCGCTGAAGAAAAGCAAAATAGCTCAATGTGCCTTACCTGGTAAAATAAAACTTTTTTTAGTTTTAGTACTATTATGTACGAGGCATTTCTGCGTTAAAAAGTGGCGAGTGATGTCTGAACTGGTTCTTGCTCCCCGTGCTACTCCCCCCACCACTCTGCACTGACCAGCCTGGTGAAGCATGGTCGAACAAGCGCCACGATCAGGGGTCGGCAACCTGCGGCGGCTGCTGTGGAGCCACGCGCGGCTTCTTTAAGGACCGCTTCTTATCTATTCACGACCGCCACCGTCTCGTATTCACCACGCAGTGCGTTGCGGCTCTTAAAATATTGAGGGTCCCCCCTCCCCCCCCCCCGAATTCGAAAAAAATGTCTCTTGTTGTTATTTAGATTTCTGACCCGAGCCCATGACCGACACGGCATGGGGAGGCCTTCATCCAGCAGTGGATAAAAAGGGAAATAAAAGTGCGTATAATTCATCATATAATTACCATATAACGTACAGTCTCTAATCCATAGTCACTTTCGGGATACTCTCGGCCAATCTGTTATCCGCATCTATACATGTAATCTATTCCTGTTATAAGTGCGGATATTCGTACACAAATGTGGATAACAGGATGAATTGTGTCCCTACTTCAAATACACTGTTACCCGTGGAAAGCCGCGAGGATAATTCATTATGTAACACGACTTTTGTTCCTGGGTAGTAAGTGTTATTTGTTATTGCTTATGCCTAAAAAGTATAGAAAATGGATATTGTTCCATACAAACTTTGCTTTTGTGACCAGGACTTTATGTGAACGAAACACACAAATGCACACGTTGTATCATTGAAAATAGGTAAATTTCAAAATATCACTGTCCTGGTCACAAAAGCAAAGTTTGTGGGGAATAATAGCCATTGTCTGTACTTTTGAGGCATAAGCAATTAGGAAATAACACTTACTACCCAGGAACGAGTTTTTTTTACACAGTGCATAACCACATGAATTTTGCACTTGTAAAAGACCACTTCTGGGTAACTCCTCCACAGATAAGTATTGATAATCTAAAAGATTGATGCATGGATGATAGCATTTGTTTGATAGATCTATTCAGGAACATGGATAACAGAGTGAATGGTTAATGCTGAGAGCAGTTTCACTTCTAATGCTGAATTTGATCATCATGCCCCACATTCTTAAATTACACATGGCTGAAGCTGCTAAGACCTGTACAGTGTCTCAACCGTATTATTTATTTTAGTGAAAAGACGATGGTGCTTTCATTTGAAAAGTTGCTTGCGTTCAGAAGTCTGTGACCAGAAATATTAAGAAATTCAGAATGAATTCCAGATGTTAAATCGTCCGCTCTATATACACATTTGGTGGAGGAGTGGCGCAGTGGTTCGTCCTCTTCACTACAAATCCAGGTGACCACAGTTGGATTCCCTGCCAATGGTTGACATCAGTGGCGATACCTAAAGCGGTCCTGGGTCACACTTCTTCAACCCGAACCCACCAGTGTGATTGCCAGCAGTGGTGAAGTATGGACAAACAACCCATGCCTTAGACAGTGGCGAATTGACAAATGTCTGTATACTATTCTTGTTATATGCTATGTACATATTCTATATGCTTTGTACAAATGTTGCACACGGTATCTTTTCATCTCATAATTCTATTGATAAATGTTTTCTGTTTTAATCTCGTATGTCAGCTGGTTTAAGTAAAGGACATTGTTACACAGTCGATCGCACAATCTTTAAGATTTTCTTTAAGAATTTCCAGATTTTCTTTTCAGCCAACCTAAAGAAAGTTGCCGCGAACAGGTCCGGAAACTGAAACTGCAGCGTGGCGTTTTAAGCAATGAAAGGATTGATTTGCCTCGCTCGACACCAGACTTTTATTTTTGTTTCGGGATCTGTGCACAGGTTTTTATTTATTTTAAGTGTAAAGACCTTTCTCAAGTGCTCCCTTTTTTTTTTGTTCTTCTGAAGTCGCGTTGGCACAGCGACGAGACGCACGGTACATTTTGCAAACGGAGGCATAATGGGACATGTTTGGGATCAGGTATTCTACAGTGGCATTGTGTTTTTTTGCTGCGTGCACCTCTGCATGATAATGCGTGCAGCATGTGTGCTATGTCAGGCTGAAAACATCCCAGCGCGGCGAGCTATTTTATTAGAGCAGCATATGACACGCGAGAAATCTATTCAGACATAAAAATGGTAATTCGCGGAGGGACAAAGCGTCGGGCGGGTTTGTGGCCCTGTTATGCTAATGCCTTCCTGCTTTCCCGTCAAAGCCTCATTGGTGCGTTTAATCTCCGCCTGGGCATTTCATGGGCCGGGCGGCAGGTCGGAGGGTCGGGGTTGGTGGCCCTTCACCTTTCCAGCTCTGCAACGGCGCTTCTGGGAACAATAACCCCGCCGCTTTCCCCTGTCCCTCATTTACATTTTAATCCAAAGAAAAACAACTGAAATGGAGATTCGGGGGGAGGGGGTGGCGGGGGACGACGCCTGTAAACGCGCCAGATTACCCCACTCAGATATACTTCATCGCCTTTATAGATTCAGTCGAGGGTTCCCCCACATTGCGGCAATGAAGGGTTTGTGCATACGGCCGGACAGATCAGGAATGTGAATGCAGAGCCGTGGTGTGGGGAGGCCAGTTGGAGCAGAACGGATGGCTGGGACAGGCCGGGCAGCTGCAGGAGTCTGTGATGGCAAGCTCCAGTAGCCCTTAATTGCCATCCAAATGATGTTTGATGTCCCTATTAGGGCAGGCTATGCACTGACCAGAGTACTGAGAACTCTACTTGCAGAGCGGCCGTTAAGGACATACATACAGACGAGCACGCACTAAAAAAAAAGCCGCTCTTTATTAGGGAGGCTGCATCCCGGCAAAAAAAAGTCTATTAAGAGTGCACAGTTGCCCCATTGAGGAGGAGTGGGAATTAGCATTCTGCGGTGGTAAAAAGGCAACACAATGCAAACAGTAATTTGGGCAGTGATTGGTGCGCAGATAAAGAAGAAGGCGCCCTCCCCGGATCAGCCCAGGTACAGTTCCCAGCTTCCCCCTTGCTCGCAGATTGCTCTCCGCTCCGCAGGGAGCAGCTGGCAAGACAAATGTGCAGGTTACGTGACGAGTGGGACAATGCGTCAGTGCGCTTGCTGGGTCATGTTCAGATTTCCTGAAGAATGAGCAACACGGATAAAACTGATACGAGCGCATTGTGCGCGGTGCGGGATTTGTCTGCGCGTGCGCGTATCCGCGGATCTGCCGTTCCGCGCGTTCGTCACAAAGTCCGATCGCCTGCCTCGCTCAAATTGAGCGATTGCGCGAATCCTGGTTCCACCGGCGTTCCTTGAGCCCATTGGTGGAAATTCGACATTACCATGGTGGACGACAGTCTGCTCTATTGTAAGACCACAGTGTATATGCCCTGCATTATAGCGAGAAACTTAATGTAACACTTGAATACAATATACTTATACGTAGCAATTGATGAAATATTTTTTTCAATGGATTGTTGTGTTAATAACGATTAACATTTGATTTTTTACCAGTTAAGGCCCACTGAGCTATGTAGCTCTTTGTCAGAAGTGACCTGGCCACAAATTATAGCTCAACGAAGTGGCTTATCATCACTTGGAAATGTATAGCAGCCAAATACTCTCAACGCATGCTTCTAAATGTGGAGGGGAAAACCGGAGGATCCAGATAAAAATCCACTCGACCACGGGGAGAGAGAGAGGACATGCAGACTCCAAATATACAGGCGTCGCAGTTGAGATTGAACCCACGACCTCCTGTATACCGGGCAAGGTAATTAACATCTAACCACCATGATATTCGACCTAGAGTGGTTGGTGACTCGATCTATAGCGATTAATCCCAGTTGTCATTTTATTGTCACAATTCGGGGGAGAAATTTTATTTGAGAATCCATTCTTTTGTTTGGTCATATTGTGATGGTAGTGGCCTCTAGTGATGACAGGAGTCACAGGGGCCCATTATTTGCAATTTTGATGACTGTGTGATAAATCTACATCATTGCATCCATCAACATTACTTACTGCAGCATTGCATGACCAATAATGGTAAACGCAAATAATATTCTGCCCTTGCTTGTCACAAAGAGACACGTGGACCTTCAACGTATCAAATAGCGCGACGTTTCACGCACACCGTTTATCAACAACATTGACTTTCGTGCCATTCCTCAGGATGACACATTTAGACAGGGAAATGTTCTAATAATGTTTACATGAAAGCATGCGGCGTTTTAGTTCAGACCGAAGTAGAGGATTCAAATATTCATCATTCCACCCGAGCAACAGGAACGAGCTAGAGGACATTGTGATTTCAGTGGGAACGAGTTGTAAAATCAAGTGGAAGGATTTATTTGACGTTTGGCATGTTTCTAAACCTCATATGGTGGAGAAATGGTGAACATTGCTTGTATATTTATTCCGTGGCCGTGTTTGAGTTATCAGGTGTCAGATGTAGTGATTTTGTGTTGACCCTTCTACTCGTGCGTAATATGGGTGATTGGGCCCCTCTCTGATAGTGCCGGGGGACGTGTCACACTGATAATGTCATCCGCGGGACACATCGTCTGCACTGTCAGGTCATGCAGAGTTTGGTCGCTACTTCAGGGAAGGCTGGAGTCCAAATGCTTGTTTGGATTTTGGGTGTCCATCTTCCAAGTCAATGTTTGTTTTTTAACCCAGTGAGAGCTCAGGAGACCAGGATGACGAGTCTCGTTTGCAAGAAATGCACCTGGGGCACTGTCTGCCAGTAGGGGGGCCGTGGTTGCTACGCACAACCTCGGTGAGTACATTTGGACCCTGACGCCGGCGCATCGTGGCCTGCTCTTGCCAATGACGTCTAGGGGGTCGTGAACGTCCACTGCGAACAGATGTACGTTGAACTACTTCCGCACCGTGCCTAGTCGACTGCGCCGGTTGAAAGTGGCCGAAGCAGATTGCATGCAGTATTTTCAACGTTCTGACACACCGCGTTGTTAACCAGGACGGTCGCTGGAATCGAGCCGTGAACCTCTACAGCAAACGACGTCATTCGAAGCTAGTGTGTCCGCGTGTGCTGCAAAATCACTCAATTGGAATTGTACAACATGTGTGATTACTGGAAGACTGGTGCCCAAATTGCAGGCCAGGTGCTGAGTCACCTTGTGCTCACATGGACACATGCCACTGGGGGTGCCCTTGCACATGTGTTGAGATGAGATGCGATGGTAGTTGGATTATTGCTTGTCAAGGGCTCTGAGACTCTCTCGGCATAGAGGGCTCCATTTAAAAAAAACACAAATAATAATCTGCATCGTTGTGTTGTACTCACAGTCCTGATTGCGTTTGGGTTGACTGACAGTGTCCACTGCTTCCTTGGAGAATGTCGGGGGAGTTTTGCACAATGTATAAACCATTCGTGAAGCTGACACAAGGCAGTCCTGCAGTTTTGTATTTAGCTCACGAGGTAATCATTTAAATGTAAACAACGCCAAAACCATGTCGGAGCTTGCTAACTTTTTGCCTTCTATTTTAAAAGACGCGATTTAAAAAAAAACCTCTTCTACTTCGTGGCCCGATGCAGCCGTACACGCGGTGCGATGCCAATCGCACTTTAATTAAAAAATATAAATACCACCCCCTAGTCCCCCGTGAGGGGCACGTCTTGCTTTGTGCGCGGCGTCTTGAGATGCCGTTGCACTTAGACGCGCGATAAATCCCACCCCATCGTGTGAGAGATAGCGGAGCAGCTGTGTTTAGCTGCCCCGTAAAGAGATGCATCTCTCATCTGTGTGGCATTGTCCATATGGCAGCCACGCAAATGTGTTTCAGGAGAGGCGCACAGCCATCGCGTCGCATCTGACTCGGTGGCGTCTACGTGCTTGAACTTCTGGTAGAGGTGCAGCCCTTGCAGTTGCTTGCTCTTGCCCCCACTTGTGGCGAGGGGCCTCCACTATAGGGAGCTGTCGGAGCTACACGAGTCTTACAAATATCCTCTGGAGGGCATTCTTCTACCCCGCCCAGATGTTACCTAATTGAGAGACGCACAGCAATCGTCACTTTGCGGGACCCTCGTGAAAAGTGATCTTGAGACTTGGTGAGGCTTTTCTCAGTCGACAAGCGCAATACATAATTAATGTCTCACTTTGCACTCGCCACACACTGCCTACTTGCCGATCGACTCGCTGCAATGAAACCCATTTAGATTGCTGGGTGGACAGAGTCGATGGGGGTGGCGGCGGGGGATATAAGATACTTGGAACCTTCGCTTCAACTTCCAGCGCCGGGAGATGGAATCGAACCGGCGACCGCACAAACGGCAAGTTCAGCGCGCCAGCCGTCACAATAGCCGTGTCAGCGGCATCGTCGGCACCATGCCGCTTTAACTTCGTGCCATCAAAGCTGGTGCTTGATGGAGCCCAACCATTCGACAGTCGATAACCACAATTACAGTCGCGTTGCGTCCGCGCGGGCTTCACACAAGGCGGGGACGGTGAAGGGCGCTCCTCGTTGCCGGCGACGACGCTTGTCTGGAATCATTCTCCCCCCCCCCCCCCCCCCGGAACTTGCCATCGCACCGTTTCAAAAGGTCAGAAGCAATTGCCACTTGTGCTGCTTTCTGATCGAATGCGAGTGCTCAGGCACCCATCCGATGCGACTTAGTTGAAGTGGAGATGGGTGTGTAAATTATTTCTTTGACACCCCCTCTCCCCTCCCCAGTTGCAATATTGCACGCATTGATATGTTTGTTCAAAAGGGCGGCTCTGCATGTTTAATAGCCCATGGGCCGAGGGGGTTGGCCAGGCAACAAGGGGCGGTGGACTGCTTACAGTGTCCACCACGGGCAGTGTCCACCCTGGGCAGTGTCCACCACGAGCAGTGTCTACCACGAGCAGTGTCCACCACGGGCAGTGTTCACCACGGGCAGTGTCCACCACGGGCAGTATCCACCCTGGGCAGTGCCCACCATGGGCAGTGTCCACCATGAGCAGTGTCCACCACGGACGGTGTCCACCACGAGCAGTGTCCACCACGAGCAGTGTCTACCACGGGCAGTGTCCACCACGGGCAGTGTCCACCACGGGCAGTGTCCACCCTGGGCAATGTCTACCCTGGGCAGTGTCCACCACGGGCAATGTCCACCACGGGCAGTGCCCACCCTGGGCAATGTCCACCACGGGCAGTGTCCACCCTGGGCATTGTCCACCCTGGGCAATGTCCACCCTGGGCAATGTCCACCATGGGCAGTGTCCACCACGGGCAGTGTCTACCACGGGCAGTGTCCACCACGGGCAGTGTCCACCCTGGGCAATGTCCACCATGAGCAGTGTCCACCACGAGCAGTGTCCACCATGGGCATTGTCCACCCTGGGCAGTGTCCACCCTGGGCAGTGTCCACCCTGGGCAGTATGCGGTATCAGCAGGAGAAAGCCGAGTATATTTTTAACACGGTCTCTCTCATAGAGACGCTTAATATTTATTTGTCACGTCGCTTCTGAATCGTGTTTTTTCGTCCGCCACGACATTCTCTGTCAAACGTACTGCTGTAGCTCTGTAAATGACTTCTTTCTCTTAAACAACAAAGGCTACCACGGTGACCTTGCTATCATACATATCTGTGAACCTGAGATAAAATTCTCCAAGAATATTATTGTTAGCACACACCACCATGGATGGTACCCAAATGGCATTTTTGGGCTCGCTTCTTCGTGGGGACCTACATTATGCACGTACTGGAAAATGCACAGAGTTGGTTTGGTGGCCGGCCACGCACGTAAGATTTAGCCGACTGGAGGCTTTCTTTGATGTCGTTATTCCCCTCGCATCAAAAATGTGCGCACCTAGCAGTTTAAAACAACCTGTGCATGGAACGTTTTATAAATTTTTGCTGGCACCGTGTATTTTTCCCCACCCTCCCCTCATCGCCCACGCCTCAATGAAACATTAATTGGCACGTAGTTGTCCAAAGGAAGCGGACGCAGTTGCGACGCGAAATTGAACACGAGCAGGACGCTCCGCTTGGAAATCCAATGAATGCACACCGTTGTTGTCAGATCATTCCTGCAATGTGTGAAACATCTTTCAAGAAAATAAAAAAAGAATCCCCGTATTCCGCTGTTGAGTGTAAAGAATGCGGGTTAACCTTGATTTACCCTTGCACTATCTTTACGCATGAAGGTTTTTGTTGTTGTTGTTGTTGATTAAACCCGATGCATTTGCTGCTATTTCTTCCTTTACTTGTTTTGCTTAAAAACACAACGGCTCAAAGATTGAGAGAGGAAAATGAAAGCGCATCTATTGGAATGTTTTACTGGAAATTAAATGCACCGGTGACTTTGCAATTCTTCGCTTGCTCTTAATATTCGAAACAAGCAATGCCGTTTTTTACAATGCATAATAAATCCTTAAATAATGCATTATACATTAATTACACTTTAAGAAGTGACATTCATATGTCGGTGATTTAGAAACATGTCAATGTAAGTACCAATAAGGCCTGAAACACCCAACACTCTCAAGCTGGATGGCAGTGACATTTATTTTGAATCTGTGACTGAGCAATTTTGCTGACATTTATTAGGTCCGTGTCTTATTTTCTTTGTACCTGTTCATGTAACATACCTTTCATGTGACTAGCGCGGTTAGCTACGTACGGTACGAAAGAAGTTCACCGCACGTACCCACCACGTACGTGTGGACATTATTTAGCGAGCTTGCACAAATGAGCACGAAACATTTACGTGATGACAAAAATGTAATGTTGTTGTGCACCTATGGCGGGATCTGTCATGCGATTGGTCGACATTCCCCTTTCGTGCCCGTGCAGCCGAACTTGTCCGAATGCACCGCCACCGCTCTGCACCGCCGCTGGGGGTCTTCGTGACGTCGGTGGTGGTTGGCGTTGTCTGCCTCGCTCACCCCGCGTGGCAACTTCTTCTCGATGCCATTGGAGCCCCCCCCCCTCCCACCCACTGTCCCACGTTACGAAAAGACTAATGGGGTAATGGGCGCATCTCGGGCAGGAGTGAACCACGCCGCTGTGCGTAATTGTCCTCCACAACACAGACGTGCGGTTTCACCGCCCTGCTTCCATACAAATAAGCGACTAGCCGCTAGATCTTCATGCTTCGTCATCATCGCCACCGTCAACTTATTTTTATTGTTCAACGTGGGTGGGGGTGTGTCGAAAATTACGGATATGGTTGATTTTATAAAGATTGTTTGTTTTGGTTGATTCATTTCCTCTCAACAAATGTGTTTTGACTGAGTTGTCAGGATGGCTCTACGTTAGAGCCCGGGGATGTTCTCCGCTTGACTGCCTCCTTCTATTCATCTCGCCTCACTCCCCTTCTTCCTCTCCTCCATCTTTAATCCATGAGCTGCCGACTCTCAGAGTGTTTCTTCAGCCAGACTGCACACGTCTCTACAGGCCTGTTGGCACGCACATGCGGGATAGATAAATAAATATAGACCGAGCCGCACGCTAACATTCATCGTATCTTAAATTCCCATTTCTAAATTCTAAAAATGCTGGCCTCGTTTTTTTATGGCGGCGATAAATGAAAATGAATATTAACGAGATTGTTTAAAGAAATATGTTAATGGGAAACTATTGTGCTGCTTTGTGATGTCGTTTATTTGTTATGGAGGTTAGAAAAATGACTGTAAAATTAAATTATTTTGTTGTAAATCTTGTTTTTTGTATTTTGCTGATGTTGCTCTGCTTGTTTATTACACTTATCAGCCTAAGTACCCTCATAGATGAAAGCACTTGCATCTTATCAAGGGCTTTATTACACACTCGCCATGACTGCCGTATATTAAATCTGCTGGGGTATCACTGTCTTGCAAAACACTAACTTGGTCATTTTATTTTAGAACACAGTTTTGGATATATATTGCGTTGGAGGCAGGGAGTGTTGGCACAGTGGTTCTCACACTGTACTGTGAACCTGGAGACATGAGTTTCATTCTCGGCCGTGGCTAACGTCAGTGGCAAGTGATCTGTGACTCGGTGCTCAGCACCCCCATTCCAAATTTACTTCGCCAAGCTGGGTAGTGTTGGCCATGCACGTGGCCTGTAATCCATCACTGTGGAGGCAGCAGCGAGAGTTGGTGAATCACACACAGATGTTGTGAAACTCGGTTCCCGTGGGAGTCGAGGAGCCACACCCTTGGCTCACCAGGATAAGGCAATACGGCAAGTCGACTTATCGGCATTTGTTTAAAGCTGTGCGGGGATCGAGCATTGCCCCTCGCATGCGAGGGTTTTCTGCGGGTGCGCTGGTTTCCTCCCACACGTGTAAAACACTCATTCATTGTCGAAAAACATCTTAAAATGAAAAGATGTAGGACCCTCATGAAAAAAAGTCCTACGATGCACAGTGAATAAATACGTTTAACAAAAACAAGTGAAGTAAACCGGCACTGACCAGCGAGGTGAAATACAATTTAAAAAACCCAGGACTGAAACGTATGGGGTGGCCTTCATCCAATACATGATGGATAAAATGATGAAAAATAGCAGTTAAATGCAGCCAGATTTCACAACTCTTGTAAAGAAGAAAAATCAGTAATGTAAAACAAAAATCTACGTTTTTGTCCATATATATTTCGTTTGAGAAAATGTGCAATACAATATAAACAGTTATTTCACGTCATTCTCAGCACTCTCATGCAGGATATTTTGGGAGCAAAATTATTACCTCAGCAGTAATAAATACCGTGGTGGCCGAAATGAGATTTTTTTTTACATTGGTCGGAGATGTTTTTTTTGGTATAGCTCCTAATATACCAATTAATATTCAGCGTCACCCTTTGAACATAACACCAAATGTCAGCACTGACCATAATTAACAGCTAGTTTTATACATTACTTTTTTTTAACAACGAAACCATTTACATGCCAAAGTATATCTTTAAATATATTCCCCGCAAACTGTGACCCTGTGCTTTACTTAGTTTATGGAAACCTAAGCTTTTTGAAAGTGGTGACCTTTTAATAATTCTACTGTCTAATGGGAAAATACATTCCAGAGATTAAAAAAAAAATTAGTGTAAATCCTTTTTTGCTGACATTACAAACCTAGGACACGTGCCGATGTTCATTAACAAATATATATGCTTAGGGATTGCTTTGACAAAGGATTATAGCGATGCAGAAATGCATCACGCAAGCGCTCACAGATAGCACAGCTTCCTGTTGCCTTGCAGAAGTAACCCCAAGAAGGACACAAGAAAACAATGTCCGGTGTTTCCTCAATAGGGCCTCACTTCCCACGGCGATGCGGTCGCGCTTTCTCAATTGTTCAAGGTAGATAGAGACGCGACTCACCTGTGCTGCTTCGGCCGATACAAGTTGAGTCTTAATTTCAAGATTTGGTTTTGGTTTTCCAAACACAGAGACATACCGGAAATACAAAAAAAAACCCCCATAACGTTTTGAATGGCACATTTGAGAACTGTTGATTGGGGTGGAGTGGTGGCGTCGTGGTTTGCACATTGAACGATGAATCCGGCAAGCGGGGTTTGATGACCGGCCACGGCTAACGGCAGTGGTGAATGATATCTGCACCGGGTCGTTGCCTCACACCGCTGCACTGACGAGTGTGGTGAAGTATCGTTGAAATCTCCGATAATTGCCGACGTTGGTGTGGGGAGGCCTTCATCCAGCAGCGGCTTGACAAAAGAGCCGTGGGTTATTACTTATTAGAACGCGGTGTTCTGTGCATAACCAATACGTTGCATAACTTATGCATTACGCTTACCGTAAATAAGAACAACGTCACTTAATTACGATGATAAACAAGGCGCCACAAAAAAATATAATTGTGTTGTGGTGAGGGTAAAAAAAAAAAATCCCGCACGCATATTGTTTAATTTAAATACACATTTCCAATTAGCTGCAACACGGGTAGACGCACAGAAGTTTGTGTTAATGAGTCGTGAAATACAAAAAAATGTTGTTGAGAAGGTACAGAGAAGGACGATTATTCAGTGATGAAGAATGGCGGAATGTGAAAGATGGTGCTGGGGTCAGGGGCTCGGAATCTGGAGAGTGGGGGGGGGCAGTGTCTGAATAACACAGGCCCTGTGATGGAGAGTGTGCACGCACCGTGTGGAGAGGCCTGCCCGGAATACAAATACCGATAAAGATGTCCCCCCTTTCTCTGGCCATGTGTGCGTTTCACGCGAGCGTAACAGAGAGAAAAAGACCCAACGTTTGTGTGGTTTGCGTTCGGTCGTCCCTCGTTGGTTCTTACGTCAACGCCGCCATCCACGGGACTCTTCTTCACAACTCTTGACATTGGCGATTCCCGGCACGGGGACCACGAACGTGCACAGAGAAGGCTGCGAGACGGTCCCCAAGGGACCCACCCTGCTACCTGACTTACCCTGCCCTCTACTCATGATCCCGCACTTTCATCTCTGCACGGCGGACGGGTGCAGCGCGGGGCTATAGCCACCTAAAACAACGTTGGTTTACAATTCAACGGGGGAAGAAGGAGAGCCACACAACTATATGTCCCTTCCTCTCTTTCTCTACTTTGCCTGTTCTTTACCTGCTTTGACTATCCATCTCATTAATTGGTTAAATTTCCTTTCTCGCTCCGATGGGCCCTAAACTTCCTCGATTGTTGCTTTGCGCTGCACGTATTTGTCATTGTAACATAAATATACACTACACGTGTGTGCGAGTCCATGATAATAGAAATAATTATGAAATAGTCATAAATCTTACGATCCAGAGGGGGTGGGGGGGGGGTCCCACTGTTCGTTCTCCCGGCGCTGTAGTTGAAACAACGGTGCGAGGTTTGTAATATCCCTCCTGCCCGCCCCTCTATCCACCCAGCAGTAGTGTAAATGCTTTTTTTAAAAAGATGTCTGGTTAGCGTGGAAGAGTAGGCCAAATACCCTCTAGAGGGGGCTCTCCAGAGCTTCTTCTAGTGGAGGCCCTTGCACCAGCAGTGGCATAAGTGCAGTAATACACAGCCTTTATCAATCCACTCCTGGATTAAGGCCTGCCCAACATGTTTGTCAGCGTGGGTTGGTGAAGGGGAGGTGGATGGCAGGACCAGTTGAGCTATCACTCGCCACTGATGTTAGCCGTGGCTGGGAATACAACTCAAGTCACTGGGTTCATCGTGCCGTGCGTTGAGCACTGTGGCACCGTTCCCACTATGTATATAGAAACTATACTGTTGTAAAATTCCTTGGACACATGATACTATGCTTCACGGCAATTACAGACAAGGAAACTCACAGTGAGAGACATTCATCCTCCTTATTATCTGTACAGTGATGTCACAGGTAGGCCGCATTCTTCAGAATACTTAAGCTGACAAATTTCCCTCTCCGCATTTTCAACAACTGCTCTCATCCCCAGCAGAGTCGGGGTAATGGTGATGATCTAGTGTCTGACTCCTGTCATTCAGTGGAGAAAAGAAAAACGCGTGGCAAAGAAGATCATTCTGTCATCCATGTATGTTATTTATATATATTATGAGCTGAAAAACTGTACACGTACCCTATGCATCAAAATGCAGCCATGCGTGCACGGGACAGATGCCGCTAGTGGTGTACACACCCTTACAGACGTCTCACGCAGTTCAACACATTGCATTGTCACAACGCCCCAACACTAATCGTAACTAACCATATTTCTTGAGAACATTTTGTAAAAGTGTGCACGTGCAAATGCTGACGTTGCAAGCTGCAACGTCCTCTGTATAGCCGTGGGGAGCCGTGGCGCAGCGGTGAGCGCGCTGAGCTGCGGAGCAGGCAAGGCGAGTTCACGACCAGCAGCAAGTGGCGAATATATAGGTGTGTAAACATCGCCACTGGGGAGACAAAGGCAGCAGAGTACGGTGCTGGCTACCCACCCCCTCGTGTGCCGTGCCGTCCTTTACAGGTGCTCACTAACAGCACTTGCCCCGGCAGTCTGTTGAGACTATAGGGGGAGGGAGTCTTGTGTCTTTTGGCTCAAACGTGCACATTGCAAAGAAGTGACGACGTTCTACATAAAAGGGGTAAACCTCACCTAAGCCAAAAAGCTTTATTATGAATAATGTTGGTCGCGAAAGCCTACGTGTTAAGCTGACGTTATAGTAATCGACATACAGAGGGGAGCGGTGG
Organism: Petromyzon marinus; assembly: GCF_048934315.1. Taxonomy (NCBI): domain Eukaryota; kingdom Metazoa; phylum Chordata; class Hyperoartia; order Petromyzontiformes; family Petromyzontidae; genus Petromyzon; species Petromyzon marinus. Next base: position 900,726 of record NC_133710.1, on the reverse strand, counting down.
TACAGCGGTTAGCGCACTGCGGAAATCAACCCTACGGACTCGCCATTTGATTCCTAGCCACAGCTATTTGTCAGTGGCGACTGATGTTTGAAACCGATCATTGTAACTCCCTCGCCTAGTATGCAGGAGGTCGTGGGTTCGATCCCGACCCTGTGCCGCTTGTGTAGCGTGTGTAAGCACTGAGGCGCACACGCTATATTTGTGGAGGCAACGCGGTTAATAAAACAACTCACTTATCACTGGGTTCTATTGTTAAGTGTGGCTAGACTGTCCTAGACTGTCACCGGGTCGGTAGCACACTTGCCACGGAGCCACGTTTCCCCGACTAAACCTACACGACGACAACGAGCGGCAGCGAAGAGCGGAGTCCTCTTCAGGGCATCCCCGACACGAGCCCCGAGTCCCCTGGGCGCTCCGCTCCTCTCTCTGTGTCCCGACCCGAGCTCCCCGCTCCCGGTCACGTGTCCTCTGATCCTCCAGCGGAGGCACCCGGTGCTCAGCGCCCGTCCAGCCCTGTGGCTGGTGCAACAGCGTCGATACCACGTTGTGTGTCTCTACACCTATTCTTTGGGTATTTGGGTCTTTCGGTAAAGTTACGTTGATAGAGAAAAAAATCATAAAAATGAAAATAAAGTGAATGAAAGATCTAAATTGCATTCGCTTTATTTTTTATTACTTTATTGTTATTGTTTCTATCAACGTCACTTTACGGAAAGACCCAAAGAATATGAATTCCTGCAGTCACGGAAAGCTTTAAGTCAAGATGTCTCTACACTTGTGTAGGAGGAGTTTGCTTATCTCTTTCTCCCCGTGGCCACATGGAGTTTTCTCCGGGTCCTCCGGTTTTCCCTCTCTATTAGAAACGTGGGTTTATTGTATTTGGCTGCTGTACATTTCCACATCATGAGCCACTTCGTTAAGATACAATTTGTGGCCAGGTCGCTTCTGAAAAAGAGCTATACAGCTCAGTAGGTCTTGCCTGGTAGAATACAAAATCTTTTTTTTTTGCATTGGATTGACCAAACGCCTGGAATTGTTACGACTGTTATTCATAGGAATTACTTGAATTTATGTGGCACATCTTTTTGACAGTTGAGTTTAAAGAAAATACCATCGGGTAATTTACGTAATAAAGTGGAAACGTTCAGTTGTCAGTACTTATCAATAGTTTAAATAGATGGTGGCCGTTCGGACGCTGCAACAGCACGCAGCTTGCATGCGTGATGCACATTCGACGTGAGCTGTGCATGCTCACCACGTCACGGGCGAATGATTGTCACGTGCAACGCGGTAAGTCGCCTCCCTTGCCTAATCAGCTTCTCTTATTGGTGATGTGGATGACAGGTAGTCAAAGGCCATTGGTGGCAAAACCGGATCGCCCCGTCAGATTGCCGGGGCTTGTGAACAAGGGAGTAAATTGAACGGTGAATCGCTTTAATGGACTCCTTATACCACTTCTGACCATTGCGTTACGACACAACGGGATGCCATTTCTCCAACCTGCACCGACCAGTGTGGTGAAGTATGCTCAAACAACCCCTCTATGACTAACTCGGCACCGGCAGGCGTACTTCATCCAGCAGTGGATTGATGAAGGCTGTAATTTGTGTCGTTCGTTATTATGACTATAAAGCAATTGTTTGCCCACGCCACTGCTAGCAGAAGGACCTCCACTCGAGGGAGCTCTGGAGAGTCATCATTCTAGAGTGTATTTGGCCTACTCTTCCACGCTGGACAGATGTCCTGAAAAAGATGGAATCATTGAAGCGTTACGCGTACCACGCACAACCCGGCCAATCGACTTTACTGTGGTATAGCCCAAGACGGAGATCATGTGACGAGTCGGATATTGTGGGTCGCCCATCGTGGAATGTTCACGTCCACGCAGCAGGAGGAACGCTTGCCCTGACAAGGAGACCGTTGTCTGCGTTCGCGTTCCAGTCCGACGCGGAACGCGGACGTGGCCGGAGTCATTCTGTTGTGCGCCCTTGTAGACGGACCGGTGCGTGGAGCGCTTTGACGCGCGCGGCAAGAGTGTGGCTGAGCACGCGCGCACGCACGCGCACACGTGTGTGTGTGTGTGCACGCACGCGCGCACACGTGTGTGCGTGCGTGTGCCGGGAGCACTTTGTAGATAAATAACGAGCAGATTTTCGCGCTTCCCTTCGTAAAAATGCAAATGGGGTTTTATTTTCGTTGTTTTGGTATTGATTGCTTGGCCACTAGCGCGTGATTTTTTTGTTAATGCCACGTACTGTTTAGCAGCGTTGCAGCTTCAAAATTTAATAGTCATGCAGGTTCGTGCTGTTAACGCAATTAGTGCTAATAATGCTTATTAGTATGTTTGTTAGTTATTATTTGCGATGCTGTCATACCATACTAACACGCATTTAAAGGCAATTATAACCTTGTGCTTGCCTTATGTTCGCATCTTTTTAAGTTGCATGGCAGAATTCACGACGGTTGAATTTCTCTTGTCCTGCAGTGACGTGAGAGACGAACATTGCCGATGCCATTGGCTGTGAAGTTATCTCAGGATTCATTCCATTTATTTGCATACATCGTGGATGATTTTGAATAACAGGACAAGATTCGACAAAATAAACTCTCACTTCTTTCGGGATATGATCGGGAGCCTCCACTTTGTGGGGCAGCAAAATGTCCGGATAATTGCAGGCCCTCCCATAGGTTCCACGTCTAATAGGAGTCACGGATAATAGGAGTTCTACTGTATACACCACTTGGAAAGTAAGCTTGCTATGACCGAAGGTTTAAATGGACACACTTCAATCGGTTTTCAAGAGGGGTTTGACAACTCGGAACCAAAACCCTGGCTACAAAGGTACAACATGCGAATGTGTTTTAACTACGTTGTGAATCATAAATATAAACATTGAAGGGGAGGAGGCACTTGCATTCAAATATGAGTGCTAACCATGTTGACAGTACAGACCTATGTAATAGTCTGACTTTTACACTCATTTATTCAACTATTCTGATTGTGTTGCCTTTAAACGTTTTCGCAGCACACATTTAATTTGGGTGCGTGATAAAATACATAAAGAAATGGATTGGGTGAGGATCCATCGCGCCATTTAATCTAAATTCGACAAAAAAAACACATGTATGTAAAACTTATTTCGCACCCTACATAGCCAACCGTGCTAATTGGAGACGAGGGGGAAGGACAACAAACTAAACACAAAAAGCATTTGTCAAGAAATTAGTTTTCAATCTAGATTTAAAATATGCATAGTTCCAGTGGATTTCTAATATCGTAAGGAACGTTTCAGACGGCCGCAGAAGCGCATCTGAAAGGGCGTGCATGCGGTGACCATCTTTGTTCGATGGTTAACCCAAATCCGCTGCAGCGAGGGTGATCACCGGAGGAGTTGGCGTGGTGATGGTTTATGCTTCTTGACGAGATCAGCGAGGTATTGTGGCTCATTTGTGGCAAGCGCTTTGTGTGTAACGAGTGCAACCTTATTAAAATGAGTGCGACCACATGCGTCCCGTCCCCCATCATCCTGTGGGCCTTCTGCACCATCGGATTAATGTCTGTCCAAGTGCAGTGGTTCACACACTGGACTTGCAATCCAGAGGTCGCCGGTTCGTTCTCCCAGTGTAGCAGTTGAAACAAGGGGAAAGAGTTTCTTAAATCCCCCCCCCACCACCGCCTACCACAAAAGAATCAGAATATTTATTTTATACTGGAGGAATCCGATGAGCTATGAAGCTCTTTTTTCACAGATGTCCAGTAGTTTTCACAGCTATCCAATTGGCCTCTGTCCACCCAGCAGCAGTATCAATGGGTCCACCGGTTAGTCGATCGGGAGGTCGCGTGCGGTGGTGAAGTGGGGGCACGCCTGCGTGGAAGAGTAGGCAAAAACACCGTACCCTCCTGAGTGGCTCTCGCAAATTTCCTCTAGCGGAAGGCGCCTTTCTGCCAGCAGTGCCGTGATGAAGCAATTTCAGGTTATAGACTGAAACCAGAGCCTCTTGTCCATATTACTACGGTAATGAGCCAATAACTTGTTTGTGTGTAACGCGCGTGACGTCACTCCACATGCCGCATCCCCCGTCATTAATATTCATAAGCGGGTGGATTTTTACACTCACGCAAAAGGTCGAGTGTAAATACATTTTTTTCTCGCAAATTTGCTTTAAGTTTGACGTTTCTTTATTTAAAGTGAATCTAATAAATAATTATACGCAGCAACAAAGTGGATTTAGTGTCTTTATATATTTTTTCAGCATTTGAGACAAAGGGTAAGTCTAATTTATGCTTCTACATTATGGTAAAATAGACATTTCTCGGTGATTTTCCAGATATTGTATCGAATTCAAATTTACTTCAACCCCAGCGACCGAAAGCAGAAGAGAATATAAAGTATCAGAGCAGTGCATTTGAACAAATTGAAGGTCAGCGATATACAGTGCTACAGTGACATGCAGTGAGGTGTTTTACGATGTAGTTTTGTGAAAGAATCACTGACATTAATGCAGTGCTACAGTGAACTGCAGTGAAGTGTTTCATGACATACTTCGTGCAAGATTCGCTGCCATTAAACTTACACCAGATATGATTTTCCTCTCTTAAATCTTTTTTTGTAAATATTACAGCTTCCGTCCTAGGACGGGCAAGCAGGCGAATCGTATATGTACAACAACAACAACCGCCATTCGCCACTAAGTGGCGGTGACGTCACCACGACGCGTGGTGGTGACGTCACCACGACGCGTGGCGGTGACGTCACCACGACGCGTGGTGGTGTATGTACACACACACACGATATCATGTAATGTCTCATGTCGGAAAATGACAGGAAAAGCCTAGTGCCACTGCGCATTGATTTTTATTCATTTTCCTCTTTAGCTAAAGTGCTTGCATGGACAAAACGCACTGAGTATAGATGTAACAGACTCATTTAGATATGCGGCTTTTTTTTAGTATATACTAATATACACTTTGGATTTTGTCAGCACGGGTGCTAGAAATTGGCTCTGAAATGAATCTTTGCATCAGTCCCACAACCACCTTGAACATTGTACTGCTGTGTCCTTGGCTATGTATTGACTATTGTAGTAATGTAGAAATGTACAAGGCAGGCTTTATAATATTTGACTTCACTAAGACCGTGTTATTAATATTCTACGGAGGCTTTCATAATAACCCGTAAGAAGTTCATTTTTAGTTTAGATCATCGCATAGTGTATCAATGCAATTATTTAACTAAAGCATTCAACCACCCAACAGAGCCAATCAAGTCATGTTGTCACGTGGGGAAATATGCCAGTTGGTTTGGTTTTTCAGCAAATAGGTATTGCTGAAAAGGGAGAAAAACATTTGACAATTTGTATATTTTATGAATATATGTGCATTTCAAAAAGGTAAATAAAGATGCAGCCCTGCAATTGCCTGCTTACGCCACTGCTGTAGGAAGAACCTTCGCGAGAGTGAGAGCAAGAGAGACACCCACTAAGAGGGTTTTTGGCCTACTCTTCCATGCTTGCAAGACGCCTTGAAAGAGGTGGGATTTCCCACACCACTGATTCAACTGGTGCACACGGAGAGTGAGCCGGTGACCTCTGGCTTGCAAGTCCAGTGAGCTCGCCACGACACCATCGCAGCAGTCCCATGTTTAAAATGTAGAAAATGTCGGATAAATTGTCAATAGTTATAAACAGTCTGTATATATACTGTAGTATAAATTACAAAGATCCCCCGTATAGCCTAAACGACTGTTGGGTCAAGTGCTGTTAGCGAGCACCTATGAAGACCGGCATGGCACACGACGGAGTGGGTGGCCAGCACCGCACCCGTTACTCACTGGAGGCTGAGTCGACCTAGGGGAGGCCCATGACCGGTTCAGATAATTGTCACTGGTGTTGGCCGTGAGTGGGAATTTAACTCGGGTCGCCGGGTTGGTCGCGCATCGCGCTAACCGCTACACTCCCGCTCCCCACAAAGAAATACACATACATATAGTGTACTGCATTGTTAAAATTATTCATGATTCCTTTAAATTCAATTGTTAGATTTAAAAAAAAATAAGTTACACTGCAACTAATTAGTGTGACCAAGACTTTGGAACTTATAAAGTTACTGGAGTGTAATTGAATTCAAAATCTGAATTCAATTTACCCACTCCAGACTTCTTCCAGATAATATAATTTAACAAACACGGAGCTTTTGTTTTCACTACAATGCATACAAAGACAAATATCCCTCATATAGCCTTATCAGACTGTTGGGACAAGTGCTATTCGCGAGCAACTATGAAGGTCGGCACGGCACACGAGGGGGTGGGTGGCCAACACCACACCTGGCCGTCTTTGTCTCCCAAGTGGTGATGCTTACACACCACACCAGGTACTCATTTGAGGCTGAGTCAACCTAGGGAAGGCCCATGAACGGTTCAGATAATCGTCACTGCTGTTGGTGGACGCGAGCGGGAATCGAACTCTGGTCGCTGGGTTCGTAGCGCAATGCGCTAACCACATGCATGTGCGTACATACGTGTACATGCGTGTACATGCATGTGTGTACATACATGTGTTGTGGGGAGCGATAGTGTAGCGGTTAGCGCGCTGCACTATGAACCTGGCGACCCGGGTTCAGTTCCCGCTCACGGCCAACACCAGTGACTATTATCTAAAACCGGTCCCGGGCCTCCCCTAGGTCGACTCAGCCTCAAATGAGTACCTGGTGCGGTGTGTAAACATCGCCACTAGGGAGACAAAGGCGGTCGGGCGTGGTGCTGGCCACCCACCCCCTCGTGTACCGTTTCGGCCTTCATAGGTGCTCGCTAACAGCACTTGCCCCTACAGTCTGTTAAGGCTATATGGGGGATCTTTGTCTTTGTATATACATGTACATGTGAACCCCCACTAAAATATCCACGGGTGGAGGCGGTGTGCAAAGGCTTAGCTCCGGCGAAGGCATTGAGTTTTTGTTTTTTTGTGGAAATGATGTCTGTTGAAATTAGAACTGTCTGCAGCGGAGTGTAACTCAGAGGAGGCTGAAGTAATTGCACTCAGGGGGAGGTCAAGGCAAGAACGAGGAACACACCACGTTCATCCTGCAGCAGTAACCCTGCTCTGTGAGAATGCTGCACTGCAGAGGAATGCTTCTGTTCATCACACGGCATGCGATGTCATAATCCACCTCGCACCTGCACACAGACTGATATCATTGCTCCATCTCCTCAATTGGCGTTCCTCGCAAGTGCTTTTTATTCCCGTGCCCGCCACTGCGTTAGTTTTCCCGACTATTGTCGCATCGTCTTTCCTAGCCATGCTACGTCCTGCCCAAGCCCCACTTTTACCTTCCCATTAAGTTTTAATGATGTAAGTTGAAATTCTTTCGCACTGTACGTCGCCAACCGGGCTAATCGGAAGTGCGGAAGAGAACTGAGCACCAAAAGCAGATGTCTTTGATTTGCCTGTGTCCTGTGATCCACGCGTTTCCCTCGCTGTATTTCGGTGTGGTGACAATCGTGCGTCTGTCTCTCTCCGTGCTTCTGCGCGCACTTTGCGGTTTGTGTTCTCGAGTTATCACGAACGACCACACGTGTTTCTGAAGAGTGTGTCTCAGCCGGTACTGCACACTGCTTTAATTTTATTTTAGTCACACTACGAAGTAAATTTTCATTATCGCCGTCAGATTACCACAAGCACTCCAACCTGCCTTTCATCTTCGCCTCGTAATTTTTGAATTTACACAAAAGTAAAATGGTGTAAATCCAACCGTCACATATATCCACTCTGACCCATGAGCTCCCACACGCAGGGCATTGTTCGTGTAAACTGCCTTTCTCCGTAGATGTGCACGTTTTTGACCTTTTCATATGTCGACCTAAACCTCAGATGCGACGTTCTACAGTACTCACGAGTGGAGTGTGAACTAGTTGCCGTGATACGGCAGTATGACGATATACGGTTGTCTGCTGACATCGTTTTGCTAAACGATGTTATATTGTGGTTATAGTTTTTTTGTTATTTTACGTTTCAACTTCCTGATCAACAATGCATCTGTATATGTAGAAACAAACACAATCACTAGAGTTGTGCATTGCAAAACATTGACGGCATCTCAGTAAACGTTCCATCAATGTTGGCATGTGGTTGAATCGTTGGATCAATGTGTGCCACGTTTACGGGTATGGTGGCCGTATGCTATCACCATTTTCGTAGTTTGTGTAATTGTCATAATTCATGTGACTGACAGCATTGCATTGTAAGTACAATACTATTATAATAAAACAATGCAATTATTAGATTTATTTCACATCGGGCCAATCGCTGAAATGGTGCTGGTAAAAGTAAAGCAAACGACAAGAACCACATTTTCGAAATACCATTACGGTACAGATTTATGGGAAACTGATATTTGGATAACTGTGATATCAGGAAAATGAATATCGTATCGTGAAAACGATATCCCAGGCAATCTGATATCGTGACCACAGAGAATGAGTGTTAGCGCAGCTGGGAGCAAGGGCTGTGTCATTCATTCAAGCCACAACATCTGGCTTCTGTCCCGTGACCTCCTGCCCGGAGCGATCCTTCCACACTACATGTCATAGCCTCCTGCATACCTGTCAACCCATACGGTTTACCCGTATTCTCGTGCAGGGAAATTGAGTAAAACATTTTTTGGTCTATTTGTGTTTCTCCCTTGTCATGGAACTTTGTAGGATGAACGTTGAGATGTATAAGGGCACGGGGTGACCAATACGGTTTGAATTGGTCTGTCATAAGGCACGGCACTGATGAAGGGTTGACAGGTATGTTCATGGTGCACTTAGCCTGGCACAATCTCTGTGGTGTCACCATAGCTACTTAGAATAACGGCTGTTGTTGCTATGCACATTGTAATACTCTATACACGCCTGGCTCCTTATCGACTCACGTAACCCCGTGACAAGTGAGCACTTGGCACGCTTCCACGCGGCCTCAAACGTGCACCTAGCCTGGCACAAGCACATCCGTGGCAACGTCGAATGACTGCTTCGGTCTGTTTGTTGTGGTTGATGATGGTGGTGGTGGTTGTTGTTGTTGTTGTGTGCCGTGCGAGAGGCGGCTCGTTGGCGGGCAGGCAGGCAGGGCGAAGCGGTCGGCTTGAGAGTGGCGGAGAAGCAGCAGCGGCTCATTGATCTGCGCCCACACGCGGGAAGCGGCCCCCTCAGCCTCCCCCTCAGCCTCCCCCTCAGCCTCCTCCTCAGCCTCCTCCTCAGCCTCCTCCTCCGCCTCCCCCTCAGCCTCCTCCTCAGCCTCCTCCTCAGCCTCCTCCTCAGCCTCCCCCTCAGCCTCCTCCTCAGCCTCCTCCTCAGCCTCCTCCTCCTCAGCCTCCCCCTCAGCCTCCTCCTCAGCCTCCCCCTCAGCCTCCTCCTCAGCCTCCTCCTCAGCCTCCTCTTCAGCCTCCTCCTCAGCCTCCTCCTCCGCCTCCTCCTCCGCCTCCCCCTCAACCTCCTTCTCAGCCTCCTCCTCAGCCTCCCCCTCAGCCTCCTCCTCAGCCTCCTCCTCCCCCTCCCCCTCAGCCTCCTCCTCAGCCTCCTCTTCAGCCTCCTCCTCCGCCTCCTCCTCCGCCTCCCCCTCAGCCTCCTCCTCAGCCTCCTCCTCAGCCTCCTCCTCAGCCTCCCCCTCAGCCTCCTCCTCAGCCTCCTCTTCAGCCTCCTCCTCAGCCTCCTCCTCCGCCTCCCCCTCAGCCTCCCCCTCAGCCTCCCCCTCAGCCTCCTCCTCAGCCTCCACCTCCCCCTCAGCCTCCTCCTCCACCTCCCCCTCAGCCTCCACCTCCCCCTCAGCCTCCTCCTCAGCCTCCTCCTCCGCCTCCTCCTCAGCCTCCCTCTCAGCCTCCCCCTCAGTCTCCTCCTCCCCCTCCTCCTCCCCCTCCTCCTCAGCCTCCTCCTCAGCCTCCTCCCCCTCAGCCTCCCCCTCCTCCTCCCCCTCCTCCTCAGCCTCCTCCTCCTCTCCCTCCCCCTCAGCCTCCCCCTCCCCCTCCTCCTCAGCCTCCTCCTCCTCCCCCTCAGCCTCCCCCTCATCCTCCCCCTCCTCCTCAGCCTCCTCCTCCTCTCCCTCCCCCTCAGCCTCCCCCTCCTTCTCCCCCTCCTCCTCAGCCTCCTCCTCAGCCTCTTCCTCCTCTCCCTCCCCCTCAGCCTCCCACTCCTCCTCCCCCTCCTCCTCAGCCTCCTCCTCAGCCTCCTCCTCCTCTCCCTCCCCCTCAGCCTCCCCCTCCTCCTCCCCCTCCTCCTCAGCCTCCTCCTCCCCCTCCTCCTCAGCCTCCTCCTCCTCTCCCTCCCCCTCAGCCTCCCCCTCCTCCTCCCCCTCCTCCTCAGCCTCCTCCTCCTCTCCCTCCCCCTCCTCCTCCCCCTCCTCCTCAGCCTCCTCCTCAGCATTCGCGCGGCGTGCCGCTCGTCTCGCGCGGCGGCGGCGTCGTCACAAAATGGAGGCGCCCCCCCCCCTCCCAGCCTCCCCCCCAGCCTCCCGCTCCTCCAGCGACTGCGGCAGCCGCTCGTCGCTGAGGGCTCCGGCATCGGCTGAGGGCTCCGGCATCGGCTGAGGGCTCCGGCATCGGCCAATGCCGGAGCCCTCAGCAATAAGCGACTGCGGCAGCCGCTCGTCGCTGAGGGCTCCGGCATCGGCCAGTGCCGGAGCCGATGCCGCCTCATGGCAGAGCGTGCACCGAAATCGCCGTGCCTGCTGCCGACATCGTTTTTTTCTTTCTGTGATGCGGTCCAGCGAAGGGATTATTTTTTTTTGCTGGAGCTGACGTCATGTTCGGAGGCTTTATCACACACGGATACCCATTTTGCTGTGGGGACCTTGAGACATATAAAGGGGGCGGCGGTGGGGGGCGAAATAACCTTCGATGCACCAGCCACCCTGGCACCCATCCACCATCCCACCCATCCAATCCACCCATCCACCATCCTACCAGCCCATCCACCAATCCACCATCCCACCCATCCCATCCACCCATCCAATCCACCCATCCCGCTCACCCACCTAATCACCATCCTAATCACCCATTCACCGTCCCATCCCAACCAACCATCCCACTCACCTGTCCTACCATCCCACCTCACCACTGCGGTGGGATGGTGGCTGCGTTGATGCACAGCGGCGCAGTACAGTGGGGGTTGTTTTCTGTTCTCTCTTTACCCCTGACATTTGATTGGCATGTTGTTTGGGATCCTTGTGCGAAAAATGATTCAAATGTCATCTTCCACTCTCCGGAGTCAACGTGCAAGTTGGGAGATGTTCGAGAAAGCTTACGAGGCATAAACGTTGCAATTTCGCGAAATCCTTAGTGCCATAATGATGACACGAATACCAAATGTACTTACACATTGGTGTGTATATATGGGTGGACAAGAATGAGCAAAATCATGGCTTTATTCTTCACATCAGTTCTACTCAACAGGGGCATTCATTTTAATTGGATTTTCATAACTTTCCTCATTATTATTTAAAAATCAATTTGTTGTTATTAATGTTTAACAACAATAATAACGTACTTAATAATGCATTTTTAGTGCTCTATGCGGTAAACTGAATATCCTTACGACTGTGCATAATACTTGTGATATTTTGCTGGTATAGCTATCGCAGAGGCATACTTTGGTGATTCTGCTTGTGCCGTGTGACATGTTCACTCAAACCAGGTCAGCACACAGCCTGCAAAGACAAAGCTCTCCCGTGTAGCCTCCACAGGCTGTCGGGGCAGGTGCAGTTTGCGAGCACCTGTGAAAGCCGGCACGGCACACGGGGGAGGGGGGGGGGGTATGGCCATTGCCACGCCACCTTTGTCTCCCCACTGCTGATGTTTCCACACTGTACCGTGAACTAATTTAAGGCTGAGTGGACCTTGGGGAATGCCCAGGGCTGCTGCTTCGTTGTAATCACCGATGATGATGATGTTAGCTACGGTCGCAAATTAAACGCGGGGCGCCAGATTAATAGCGCAGTGCTTCGTCAACCACTGCGCCACCACCGCCACCTCCTCAGTTCACGCACACATTCACTCACACGGCACTGCCCATCACACTACCAAGACCTATTGCTTATTTGGACTCACGGCCACAGCTCATGGCCACAGACACAACACACCTGGCCAGCACATTCACACTACCCCAACCTATAACCCTGAAGAGAAGCGAGTGGGTCCCTCGAGGAGTCCTATAGCTGCCTCCCGGTTATGAATGGATGGTGTGGGACTGTGGAGTGGATCTACGGCGGGGGTCCGTGTCGTCCATCACGCCGGCCCGGCCGTGGTGTCCAGTGGCGGTACACGAGGGACGTGTGTCGTGGTGTCCTGTGGTGGTACACGAGGGACGTGGTGTCCTGTGGTGGTACACGAGGGACGTGTGTCGTGGTGTCCTGTGGTGTCCAGTGGTGGTACACGAGAGACGTGTCCCGTGGTGGTACACGAGGGACGTGGTGTCCAGTGGTGGTACACGAGGGACGTGTGTCGTGGTGTCCTGTGGTGGTACACGAGGGAGATGTCCCGTGGTGTCCTGTGGTGGTACATGAGAGACGTGGTGTCCTGTGGTGGTACACGAGGGACGTGTCCCGTGGTGTCCTGTGGTGGTACACGAGGGACGTGTCCCGTGGTGTCCTGTGGTGGTACACGAGAGACGTGTCCCGTGGTGTCCAGTGGCGGTACACGAGGGACGTGTCCTGTGGTGTCCTGTGGTGGTACACGAGAGACGTGTCCCGTGGTGTCCTGTGGTGGTACACGAGAGACGTGTGTCGTGGTGTCCTGTGGTGGTACACGAGGGACGTGTGTCGTGGTGTCCTGTGGTGGTACACGAGGGACGTGATGTCCTGTGGTGGTACACGAGAGACGTGGTGTCCTGTGGTGGTACACGAGGGACGTGTGTCGTGGTGTCCTGTGGTGGTACACGAGGGACGTGATGTCCTGTGGTGGTACACGAGAGACGTGGTGTCCTGTGGTGGTACACGAGAGACGTGGTGTCCAGTGGCGGTACACGAGGGACGTGTGTTGTGGTGTCCTGTGGTGGTACACGAGGGACGTGTCCCGTGGTGTCCAGTGGTGGTACACGAGGGACGTGTCCCGTGGTGTCCTGTGGTGGTACACGAGAGACGTGTCCCGTGGTGTCCTGTGGTGGTACACGAGGGACGTGTGTCCTGTGGTGGTACACGAGGGACGTGTGTCGTGGTGTCCTGTGGTGGTACACGAGAGACGTGTCCCGTGGTGTCCTGTGGTGGTACACGAGGGACGTGTGTCGTGGTGTCCTGTGGTGGTACACGAGGGACGTGTGTCGTGGTGTCCTGTGGTGGTACACGAGGGACGTGGTGTCCTGTGGTGGTACACGAGGGACGTGTCCCGTGGTGTCCTGTGGTGGTACACGAGGGACGTGGTGTCCTGTGGTGGTACACGAGGGACGTGTCCCGTGGTGTCCTGTGGTGGTACACGAGGGACGTGGTGTCCTGTGGCGGTACATGAGAGACGTGGTGTCCTGTGGTGGTACACGAGTGACGTGTCCCGTGGTATCCTGTGGTGGTACACGAGGGACGTGTGTCGTGGTGTCCTGTGGTGGTACACGAGGGACGTGTGTCCTGTGGTGGTACACGAGGGACGTGTGTCGTGGTGTCCTGTGGTGGTACACGAGAGACGTGTGTCGTGGTGTCCTGTGGTGGTACACGAGAGACGTGTCCCGTGGTGTCCTGTGGTGGTACACGAGGGACGTGTGTCGTGGTGTCCTGTGGTGGTACACGAGGGACGTGGTGTCCTGTGGTGGTACACGAGGGACGTGTCCCGTGGTGTCCTGTGGTGGTACACGAGGGACGTGTGTCGTGGTGTCCTGTGGTGGTACACGGGGGACGTGTGTCGTGGTGTCCTGTGGTGGTACACGAGGGACGTGTGTCGTGGTGTCCTGTGGTGGTACACGAGGGACGTGGTGTCCTGTGGTGGTACACGAGGGACGTGTCCCGTGGTGTCCTGTGGTGGTACACGAGAGACGTGTCCCATGGTGTCCTGTGGTGGTACACGAGAGACGTGTCCCGTGGTGTCCTGTGGTGGTACATGAGGGACGTGTCCCGTGGTATCCTGTGGTGGTACACGAGGGACGTGTGTCGTGGTGTCCTGTGGTGGTACACGAGGGACGTGTGTCGTGGTGTCCTGTGGTGGTACACGAGGGACGTGGTGTCCTGTGGTGGTACACGAGGGACGTGATGTCCTGTGGTGGTACATGAGGGACGTGTCCCGTGGTGTCCTGTGGTGGTACACGAGAGACGTGGTGTCCTGTGGTGGTACACGAGGGACGTGTCCCGTGGTGTCCAGTACCGGTGGCCTAATGACGAAGATATATTCATAGGTGACGTTTCAGACAATGGCCCTTCTGATATGAATAAGGACTGTCCCTCGAAACGTTGCCCGTTATGTATTCTATTATTACAATTAAATATGCTTCCGGGAAGAAAGGCCAGTCCTCAGAACGTCGCTTATCATGCACGTTTTCCCATTCAAGCGACCATGCTCTACATTGACGAACGTATTGCGTTTTTTTATTTGCCTTGATGCATCACTGGCACCGCAGCATCACCGCGCGTTTGAGTAGAAATCGGATAACGTTGCGCCACGCAGCGACGACGGCACCGCTTGTGTGCTTGGGGCCCCACACACGCATTCTGTGTGCACCCTGAATGTTTCTGAGCCAAGGCACCGTCCACCCTCCTTACACCTCGACCGCCGCCCAAATCCCATCTAGAATTAGCTGCCCCCCGCTTTTAGTGCCCCCCCCCCCCAGACAATGTTTCGTGCGCAACGATCCGGTCGCACGGAGGCTCTCCGGCACGGAGTGAACATAGTACGTAGCTACAGCCGTCGTCCGCAGCGGGATTCCGTGCGAGCCACATCCTCGCCCCGTCCTCTCTCCTGGTCTCACGCTGCCACCGAGCAATCTGACATCACGTAGTACCCACGGAGAACGCCGCCCGCCTCAATAATAATAATATGTACTTTTCATTTTGTACCACTCGGACCGCCGCTCCGTTGAACACAACTTTATTAAAAAGAAGGATGCACGGTGAAAATCATTTATGTAGGAATGACAGGAACTGTAATGCTTAACTGTGAGTAGATTTGATTGAAATGTTGCAGTGCTGTATACGGTATATCAATCTGCAGCACACATATAAATACACCACTGTACTTTTATGGCCTTACCAATGTGCTTGAAATGCTTTTTAAATAATTATTTTTCAGTAAATTGTTCTTTAAAACACATCAATATTCTATGATGCCAGTATACTTTTATTTTATGCCCTATGAATTGTGTTTACACGTGTAATATATTTTTATTTTGATGATGTCAATATACTACGCTGTAATTCTTCACGCAGGAAACATGCATTCAATCTCAAGTTACTCTCACGAGCTCTCTGATGTGGCACAATTCCTGTTTCGAGTTGTGTTTTTTTCCTCGTGGAAGGACACCGCAATGAACGGAGAATGTCCACGCATTTTAAGCCACTTGCTGGTTGGTCAGAAACCCAAATGCTATCGTTTTACGCGCTTACAAAAGTGTTATTTGACAACTTTGGACCCCTCCTGTTAATGTTGGTTCTTATGTTTACAATGGAACCAAGCACAGAAACACATCCATGAACCGCGTAGGACCTACTACTCCCCAAAAGCTTCGGCATTCGTCACTTCCTGTCCCGAGCTGCCGCTGACACCCCGGGTCCTTGCCTGCCTCACTGCTCCCTTTGATTGGTTCAACAACTTCAGACATCTCTCATACATCTCCAAAACCCCACCTGATCCAAAAACACTCCACACTCACCCACGCCTGTAAACCTGGCTATGTCATCCTAACCCTCTGATCCCTCCACCACCCGCTCGCAATCCCTGACCCTGATCAACTCCAAGATCGCACTCACTATCTGCAAGATCCTCCATGGACTTGCTGCTTCCTACATTTTCCCTCTCATCTCACTCTACTGTCTTTCATGTGAGCTCTGCTCTAGCAGCTGCCTGCTGTTGAAGCCCTCAGTTGTGGGAGGTTCCTGCTTCTCCTCTGTCTCGCCCCATCATCTGGAACTGCGTCCCACTGGCCATCTGTGCTGTCACTCCATGCCTCGGTTCCAGTCCTGGCCTCAGACTTTCCTTTTCTCCTCCGTCTTTGAATAGCTTTTATAAAAAAAATAACAAACACGTCTTTCTTGATGTTTCCCATAAGGCGCACTCCTCTGTACGCTATCCTGAGATGCAGTTGTATCTCTGTGCGGATCTATGCTTTTCAGTTTGAACATGGTACGTTGTTCATTATTGTTATGCTGTTACACAGGGGCTAATGGGAGTGAATAAACAAGACAAATGAGGTGTAAAAGCGAAACAAGAATCGTTGCTTTCAATTGAGGTGGGGAGGGGGGGAGGGTATTTTTACCCCTAATTATTATATTTTAAATCCACACAGTTTAATTCCTGTGCAAAATATTGAATTAATTATCAATTATGTATTGGAATGCCCTGGGGTTCATCAGCTTCAATATTAAACGCCACTCTATAAAATAAACATCCTTATTTTTCACAATCGTATGGTTATTGCTGTGTTCGTGTGTTTTAAATAATACACTACTACTGTATGATATGTGATGTACATGAGAATTGTTATAACGCCTATAGTTGTTTTATATAACTCTCCCGTGTTGTTATTATTATGCCCAATATCGGACACAGTTTTACAATTGATGGAAATGGCCAAACGCCCAAATGCAGGACGCTCCTCGCAAAGGGGTCTTGACACTCGGTGAGACTTTCCTGGGTAAAATAATAATGATAATAACTTAATTAAACGTACTGCCATTTGTCAATCCGCTGCTGGATATTTGATTCGATTTTTTTTATTTTTCCCCATCCTTCACCACGCTCGGTCAGTGAAGGTGAGGGTAGATCATTTGCACTATCATCATTTAATGTAGACGATCATTAAAATACGAATGGGTAAGAGACTATGACTGTTATTGTTTTATAGCATACACCGATATTAAAATAACACCAAGTTACAAGGCTCCTGTTCAGACTGACCACATCCTTACTCACTCGGCCTCACACCCCCCCCCCACTTCCTGTATCGATCTCTGGCCCTGGTCTGTGCCCGCGTAGCCTTTTCTCTCCGTCTCATTCAGCGCCGGATAAAAGCCCATCAGTAAAATTGCACCTATTTGCTATACTGTATTTTTTCCAATTGCAAATTGGATTTCCGTGTTCTTTGGGGTTGCCATTACCGAACAGGGGGGGGGGGGGTACATATAAACACACGTGCACCGCAACCGTACAGTTAACATTACTCTCAAGCACACAAAACATCGCTTGCTTACAGGCAGCTAACAAATTACCATTCCAGCGATTCGGTGAATTGTCCTGCATTCCAGATCATGGATCGATTCAATAATCATTTATTTTCATTGGCCTCGATGATATTTTCCCGTCAGTATGGTGTGTCTCAATTTGTCTCATTCTGTCCCATTTGTTCTATAAGTGTAATGGCACAGTCCATTAGCATAGCATGTATGCATAATTTGCATGAGTCATAATTGATTCTTAAACGCAAGATGAGATGCACGTATTGTGATTTTGAAATCGATTTTCATCAATGCAATTGTTCCGTGGCTGATTGTTGCCATTCAGAGCATTTAAGGTCGTAATAGAGTGCAGGAGGTGGCTGAGTGGCTCAGAGGGCAGGGCGCTGAGCTGGCGTCGCTGAGGAGCCTGGGTTCACATCCAGGTAGCCACCTGGGTGGCTCAGAGGGCAAGGCGCTGAGCTGGCATCGCTGAGGACCTGGGTTCGCATCCAGGCAGCCACCTGAGACAAAAGTGGGTACTCAGGTCGAGCGAGTTGATGCTCTCAAAAAACTCCCCCGTTGCATTAAATATGGTCCTGCACTTAATTTGGCCAAATTTCAGGTCTGAGAGAAATAACAATTATCATAATATTAGTTGTAACATTAACTGGCATGCGAATGTTAACTCTCATTCAGAGCAGGAGGGAAAGTTTATCCTGTGTCTGCGAAATGTCACTTCAAGGGACCTCAGAGGTTGCCCTGTGGTATCCGCTTTTGTGGGTCATTCTCTTAACAAGATGGGATCCAAATTGACACCTGACACTGATTGCACAACGCGAATAATGCTGGTGAAGAATTAGAAGAAAAAGAAGATGCCAAAGAGCCAGAAGCTGTTATGTCCAAGTTACCACATTATATTTGGCCATCTTAATTCTTTATACAATAATGGTGGAACGGAACTGCCAGGAATTTGGTAGCCTCACTCTTTAGATCTGTGGGTCCATTTTGAAGTCCGTGCATCTCCGTGTGCATCTGCGGGTCTCTTTATACGTCAGTGGGTTTCTCTGTAAGTCTGCGGGTCTTTATGGGAAGTCTACGGGTCTCTGGGAAGTCTATGGGCAGTCTATGGGCCTATATGTAAAGTCTATGGGTCTCTATGAGAAGTCTATGGGTCTCTATGAGAAGTCTACGGGTCTCTATGGGAAGTCTATAGGTCTCTATGGGAAGTCTATGGATCTCTATGGGAAGTCTATGGGTCTCTATGGGAAGTCTATGGGTTTCTGAGACCTACATAACACAACATGCTGTATATATATATTTTTGAACGCGTGTTCTCTTGAGCCCATGTTGCCTCCGAGTGTGATCGTTAGCCGCGTGTTGTCATGAATGACGATACGGGCTATCTGTTGAAAATTGCGCGTACAAAAAGTTATGCAATTCACCGAACGAGGGCAAAAGTGCACAAAGGAATCCATGTTAGCCGCGGTATAATTTTGACATGAGCTACATACAGCCTTGCGATGGACATGACAAAAAAATCAGTTGTCCTTTCAGTGGCATTCGATACTGTGTCGCATTTGTGTGGATGCCTTGGCACGCAGATCTCACATTCCCTTTGAGTCAAAGCATTGAACAAAAAAGTTGTTTTTTACACATCTCATTCGAAGATAATTGCATTACAGTACGTTCAGCATGCAGCAAATCCAATCTCCTGCACAGTCGTTCATTTGTGTCGACTCTATGCCTCGGTGCTGGAAGTAGAAGCTAAAATATTTCTTCCGCCAAAGAGCCCAATTATTGTCCTCAACAAATGACTTAATAACATAATGACGTTCGTGTGCGCAGATTTAGTTTTTTAGATGCATTAATCAACGCTTATGCATTAATCTACACGGACATATCCGTTTGTAGATGTATTCATCTTTATTATTGGTTTTCCTTTATATTTTTAAGGATTTCATAAGCCTCAGAAATATTCAGACCTTCATCATTACTTGACAATCGAATGGAAAAGTTGACCCGTGGTTTGTCTTGTGTACATACTTGACCCTGCCTATAGTAATGTTGAACTCCCACCACAGAGAACAACAAATGTGAGAATCCAGCCAAAGCTATTTCAGCATATGGGAGAGTGACCGTGTTTAACTTATCAGCATTCAATGGTGGCTTTTGTAGCTTGCATACACCCTCCAACTTCTAGGATTGATCATGCTAAGGAAGGTCATTCCCTATGGAGATCACAGTGACATTTCACCAGGGCACGGTCCCAGAGGGACGACGCCACGGATCAGCTTCCAGCGACTGCCCGATAGGGCCCTCTTTCTAAGCGTGGCACGCACATGCGAATACATGCGCACACACACGCACGCATAAAGACAAAGATCCCCCATACAGCCATTAACATACCGTTGGGCAAAGTCGTGTTTCGCAAGCGCAGATTTTATGCCGGTACAGCACACGAGAGCGAATGGTTTAGCAGTACCGAGCCCGGCCGCCTTTGTTTCCCTAGAGCTGATGTTTGCGCACCAACGACGTATACTCACTTAAGGCTGGGTAGAGCTACACGTACATGGAAATACAAAACAAAGACAAAGATTCCATTTATAGCCTTAAGACTGCTGCAGCACGTGCTGTTAGCGAACACCTATGAATGCCTACACAGCACATGGAGGGGGTGGGTGGCCAACACTAAATCCAGCCGTCTTTGTCTTCAGTACCGATGTTTCCACACTACACCAGGTACTTATTTCAGGCAGACGACGGGTTCAAATATTCTCTGCTGGAATTGGTCTTGAGCAGAAATCAAACATTGGTCGCCGAGTTCGTCACGCAGCGCGCTAACCGCTGCACCGCCACTCTCCAGCATGCACACGTGCACATGTACACAAGGCAAATACAAAGATCCCCCGTGTGGCCTGTAACAGACTATTGGGGCAGGTGCTGTTATCGAGCACGGCACACGAGGGCGTGGGTGGCCAGCACCACACCCGGCTGCCTTTGTTTCCTCAGTGGCGATGTTTACACATCGCACCTGGTACTCATTTGAGGCTGAGTGGATCTAGGGGAGGCCCAGGACCTGTTCAGATAATCGTCACCGGTGTTGGCCGAGCCCGGGTTACCAGGCTCTGGGCGCAATGCGCTAACCGCTGCACTACTGCTCCCCACAAGACACACACAGACACGCGCATGCGATGTTTTGAATGTATCGCTCTGGATAGCAAGTTAACAGTGTACTCGGTCAGCTAGCGTCCTTTGAAATATTTGGCGAGGGGATGGGGAGGTGAAACACATTTTATTACTGGCAGAGCTGCAGCTTTGCTAACACTGCCGCAGAGATAAGTGACGTACAAGGCACACAGAGACACAATAGCTCACGGTGCGCCTTCTACTGACACCTCCATCAGGGCAACACGGCCAACCGCGCACGTGCTGAGACGTCGTCACGTTCAGTTCAGGTTGTTTTGGTATAGCCCTGTGAGCCATCCGGCTCTTGAATCGGGTGCAACCACAACAAACAAAAAAACAAAAACATGAACAAGAAAAATATCTTAAAGTGACTATGTGAGTGTGCAAACAGAAAATCCATGGAAAAAAAACAGGAAAAATATTCCTGAAAAAAGCACCGTACACCAACGCTGTGTGCAAAAAATCCCAGTGGGATGCAAGTCAAACAACAACAACAACCACAAAAACTTAGATTAAGGCCATCAGTCTAACTCTGTAATACAACAAAAAAACATGTCCAAACCAAAAAACGTTTTCCAAATCACCAAAAATAAAGCCATAATTGCAACGTAACAGTGATCACAAGGACTGTGACCGAATTTTTACAATAAACTACATAAATAACATGTAACACCAAATCCTAGAGCCATAGCTGGCTGCATGAGTTACTCCACAACAACCGAAGCATCAGTTGGAGTATCACATTTTTCAATGCACCTTTAAGATCAGCACGCTAAATCAAAACACAAGATAATACTTTGCAGCGTCATCCGGAGCGAAACATTTTATTTTATTTTATGCCAATGAATAGCAGTGGCAGCTAGGGGTGTACAACTCCTCTTATACTCCTCTTAAGGAGTTGTACACACGTAGAGCCAGGACGACAGGGAAGACGTGCCGGAGGCATCACGTGTGTCTGTGTGTACGCTTGCTGTATGTGTTTGTGTGTGTGTACACGTTGAACTTCTTTCTCACCGTACGTCGCCAACCGTGCTAATCGGAGGTGCGGGGGAAGGACGAGGAACGAAGCATAAAAAGCAGTTATTAAGAAATGAGTTTTCAATCTCGATTTAAAATTGCGTAGCTCCAGCGGCTTCCTAATATAGGAAGGAAGAGCGTTCCAGACGGCCGCAGAAGCGCATTCTGATGGCGAACCTAAAGCCGGTGCTGCTGCGAGGATGACCACCAGAAGAGTTGATGATGGTTTATGCTCCTTGACGAGATCGGCGAGGTATCGTGGTTCATTTGTGGCGAGCGCTTTGTTGTGTGTAACGAGTACGACCTTAAACGAGGCCACGTGCCGCGGGTCGTGCAGATGTCCTCCGTTACCGTCATGGGAGCGCGCGCGGAGGAGGAGAAGACGGATTTGAATCAGCCCACGGGCCCTCGCCAGTTTCCACAGTGACAATAAATACTGCCAGCCTGTGTGCACTTCGCCAGAATGAATATACACTCACTGTTCTTCACTTAAATTTGAATGCCGGCCATTTGTTCACTTTACCGCCGCGTGCATCTGTGCTCCGGTGCGTTGCTGGCGGAAGGCCTCCACGAGATGGTGCTCTAGAGAGGACGCCCTGTATTTTGGCCTACTCTTCCAAGCTCGCCTGACGCCTTGGAAGTGGTGGGAGTTAACCCACACTTCACCCCCACTACACGCGACTTCCCAATTGTACTCGCTGTGGTTGTTACCCACTGCTTAATATCAACCAGAGCAGTCTGGAATGCTGTGCCAGGAAATTACTTTGGCACCCAGCCACATCCATCGTTCTCGTTCCTTATTTTGTCCCTATGATGCTTCTTATTATAAGAATATAGGGCACAAGACAGTACTGTACAGTAATGTTATATTGTTTTGGATAGGTGTGCCTTGTACTAGTCGAGATGTTAACTACCTCGCCTGGAGGGCGTGGGTTCAATCCCAACCTTGATGCCTGTGTATTTGGAGTTTGCATGTCTCTCCCCATGATCGCGAGGATTGTTCTCTGTCTCCTCCAGTTTTTCCCTCCACATATACAAACACGCGTCTAGAGTATGTGCCCACGATCACTGGTATTTGCACAACATTTTTTTTTATGTTAAAATGTAACTTGCTGCAAAAAAAAGTCCATCAACGTTACAGGCCAGAACTGAAAACCAAGGAATTTTTAAAGTAGAGAGCATTGGGGAGACACATTTCTGCACCCTTGGCAATGTTTTAACATTAAAAGGGAAACCTTAACGATGCCACGTGTGTGCCTTACAATAAACCGACGCCTGTTTTGATGTTTACATTGTTTTTGTATGAGCTGCATGGTCCCGATACTCTACCCCAACCTAAACGCCATGCCACCGCAATGCCACGTGACACTGACTTTACATGTATGTTCTCTCACAGTTTTTACCGCCGACTATTAGAATGACGTCTGACTCAAGTGCTTTCACGTCTCTTTTCCCGCTTGCAGTTTTTCATGAAACATGCGTAAAACAATTGGATATCTCAGCAATATCCAACACGGGCAAACCAGTAGTAATGCACACCTCCGTTTTTTATTAATCACGTTGCCTTATCTTAGAGTCGGTATATGTGCAGGTTCTTAAGCAAACGAAGAGGGCCAGTTCAACACGTAGGCTTTCGTGACCAATATTTAACGTTTATTTATATATGTATATTTCGTGATTTGCGTACCTTTCCTATACTTTACACTCCCATCGTGTTTTTGTTTTGTTTGTTGTTTGAAAGTTCTGACCCGCCCCTACTGGACATTTGTGAAAAAGAGCTCCATAGCTCATCGGAATCCTCCAGTACAAATTAATATTCTGATATTATGATGCTTATTTGAGTTTTGGTTTCAGATTGCCGCGTGAGTAAACAAATGTGTGTCGTGTACCCTCCTCCACCCGACACAGCCAATTAATAAAGTTGTCATGTGATGATGGGACAAACGTGCCGATTTATGACTGCTTCTGCAGCACCACCAGTCCGTCGGAGAGAAATCCACAGCAACATGTCTGTCAACTGCCTGATGGTGCTGGTTCTAATTACCAGCAAAACATCGTACCAATTTGTAAAATACTAAACTAAACTATGAACAGTTTTTAATATGACCGAGTAAGGCCCACTTAGCTGTACAGCTCTTTTCAGAAGTGACCAAGCCACAAATTATAGCCAAATGAAGTGGCTTATGTGGATATTTCGAGCAGGCAAATACTCTAAATACATGTTTCTAAATCTGGAGGGGAAAACTGGAGGACCCAGAGAAAAATCCACGCAACAACGGGGAGAATATGCAAACTCCAAATGTACAGACGTCAGGGTTGGGATTGAACCCACGACCTCCTGTATACCAGGTGAGGGAGTTAACATCTTGTCATCGCTCCCCAACATTGCACTGGTGGCCACGTGTGTCAATGTCGTGCTCCATATTTGGCAACTGTTTAAAATTGGTTGCAAATTATTAAAATGGGTAAAGCCACATGGTAAAATCGACCTCTTGTGGCAGACTATACTCGTCTATGAAACATAGCGCCTCTGTGAAAGCCTTGCACTGCAAGAATGGCGCCAATACCAAAATGTACGAAATTTACTATTGTTATTATCGAGACATTGGCAGGCTTTTTCCAAAAAATTGGAGAAAAGCGACGTTCCTCATCACTCTTTATCTGTTTATACAGCACATTATACATTTTATTTCTGCTGCAATTGATGATGCGGTTACTTGTCTGAGCAGTCTGTCTCATTTCCACATGTGCTCCGATTTCATCGCTCGATCTCGTTGGTCCTTCACGCACGTTCCTGCTCTTGGCTGCTATTCCATCACGAGAATTTGCTCATTATCCTCCCTCCTAGTGAGCCCCGTGCAAACCCATGCATTGAAAAGTAAATAAAAAGCAATGCACTAGATGACAGTGATGTAATAGTTTTGCCTTTGTTCGCTAATCAAGCTGTTTATTTTATTCCATCTTGGAATTATTCCAAGACATGGATGATGATAATGATGAGGTCGCTAATGAGATAACAATGTACCGTATAGCGTCTCACAGTTACTCCGTAAGGCTCTCCGACGCGTTTTTTTCGCGTTGGGCCGCGCGTTGTTCGCTAAGATGTCAGATGGTTCGCTCAACGTGCTGGGAGCTTTTTTTGTAAAAAAAAAAATCGCTTTTTCAGGAACTGAGGCTCCCAGCACGAGGCGCGTAATGCGCCAGACATCGTGCCAACAAGACGCGCTACGACCCGAACAACACAACCAGAAACCTCGAGAGTACAGCCGCGAAGACATACGCTGTCAGAGTGATGCAATCGTTTAATCTATTTTTTCAGTAATGTAGCTGTTTATTGTCCTAGAAGCTCGATACAATCGTCAATAACGCTGCCTAAAAAAGTAAAATATATCAGGCGATGTCTTGGGCTACGCAGAAGGGCCATTGCCCGAAACGTCATTTTTGTTATTTGTGCACCACTGCCAATGGAGGATCACCAAGTAACGTGTAACTTCCTGCATTTTGGAGCTAGTCCAAGATAGAGATAATATAGTGATGATGATCGTGATGTTAATTAGATAGCATTGTGTTGTCGGAAGGGAGCGAGGCTAATGGGATTGGGGTAAGCTGTTTGTTGCTCCAGGAGGGGCAGCTGTAACTTTAGGTGGGTAGTGAACCATGAAATTTCCTCGGCAGAGTTTACCTGTGGTGAAGAATGAGAGGAGTTCTTTGTGTCGATAAGGGGAGGGTGGGAAGGTGATGCCGCAGGGCTGAGGAGAGAGAGTGGCTGGACCATGACATTTCCCGGGCACATCTGTGGTACCTCTGCGTATGCATATCATCTACTAAACTAAAACTAAACTATTTTTTATTTCACCAGGTAACGCCCACTGAGCTATATTGATCTTTTTCAGAAGCGACCTGGCCACAAACGGATTGCTCAACGAAGTGGCTCATCGAGTGGAAATTTATAGCAGCCAAATACTCTAAACGCGTCATGTTTATTCTCAATGGAGAGGGGGAAAAAAAATCTGAGGACCCGGAGAAAAATCCACACGACCACGGGGAGAGAGATACACGCACACTCCAAATATACAGCAGCAGCAGGCGTCAACCTCCTGCATACCAGGGGAGGAAGTGACCATCTTGCCTCTGTAGCACCCCGGCACAGAAGGGCAATGAGATCACGGATTTCTCCAGGATAAATAAAGAGCACTATTCTGGTTCGAACGTCAAAAAAACAAATCTGCACTGACGTGAAGATTGCCTGCTCCTGCCGTGGGTAATAGTTGTTCGTTAATTTCAAAACACACGTATCGATTAGGTGCTCACAATGAGCTGCAGTTCTGTATCGCAGTGAGCATATAAAAAAACGTGAGCAGAATCAGAGGTGTGGGGAAACAGGAAAATATAAAGGGGACTGTTTTTTTATTTTTTTTTCATGGGCACATTACTCGTGTTTGTTGTCTGGCTCAATTTGGTTAGCGGCCTCTCTCCCCTGGGCACCTATCCTTGCTTTATTTTTGTAAAAGGACACTCCAATTTCTTACAAGTGCTGCGTATATATAAAGTTGTACTTTGTGAGTGTGTATATATATGCCACATATACAAACAGAATAGGAAAAAAAAGAGAATTTGATTCTAATTCTGCTTAGAATTCCGTGACAGTTCTGATGATACCGGGTATTATATTCCTTAAGTGCTGCCAGGCCTACTTCATGCCTGCGTGGGCTGATGCATTGTGACTGCCGGGCAGCAACAGAACATGAAAGCTGGGTTCTGTTTCCCCGAGCACGGGTGCGTGACACGGCTGGGCGACCCCCGTTCGGCTGAGAAATGTCAAGTCGAGGGGGGGCGGGCGGGGGGATCCCACCGAGTGGCCGAGATCAGGTGGCCGCTTGAAGGTGGCTGGGTGACGGAGAGGGGAGCGTGGGGGGGGGGGAAGCCTTTTTGGGGAGTTGGAAATTTATCGGTAGCCATTAACATGTGGGCAGTTTCCCCACTGGGCCGGGACTCATAATTACACTGGAGCCCTGGCCGCAGGAAATGCACACACCGCAGTTTGCGTGGAATAAAAAGATTTATCGCGTAATTAGCGGCACGAACAGGAGGGCACCTAGCAGATGGGCACCAATCCCCTGTCTTGTCACAAATGGGTTCAAGGCAACGAGGGGTGGGGTGTCCAAACAAATGCACTCGCGCCGCGTCGTGGTGAGCCGACGACCGATGGCTTCGTTTGACACGTGCAGGCGCACCGTTGGCATTGGTGCCTTCAGGGGGACGCGCCCGTGGGAAGGGATGAGACCGTTGGCCTCTTGAAGACGATCAGGGACGACGAATGTAACGTTTTGCCCGAATTCATCAATAACGTTTATTTTTAAATGGATTTAAATGTTTGTAATAGCGCTCGTCATTAGGGAATCTCATTGGCTCACGACAATCAACAACGCGTTAACTCAACATGATGGGTTTTGCGCAACCAATACGGCGATTTTTTTTGTTATAAATCAAATCAATTATGAATCAACAATGCCTAATATCAACCATCAATATGCGTCAATGTTTGTGAATACTGTATAATAATAATTTACAGACCATGTTAAATCCACTGCTGGATGAAGGGCTCTGCAGACCGTGTCTATCATGGCAGTTGTTTGACCATACTTCACCACGCTGGTCAGTGCGTGTCAGTTTCAAGTGCACGTTGATCTTTTGTTTAACTAGGTGAGAACTCCAGGGGACGGGATGAGTTTCATTTGCAAGAGTGACTTGGGTGGCCGGGGCATAGGGCCAGTTCAGATGATGCTCGGCGCTCGCGTATCGCCGCAGCTCAGAATCAAACTCACCTCTCCCGCCTCAACGAGCGATCGCGCTAACCACAGGGGCCACCGCCCCCCGCCCTTTTCACACTCTGCTGTCCGTGAATCTGGCTGCGTGTCATCTCATTCTGGAGCCCTTTCCACATCGCGGCAAAGCCAAGTCGAGCATCGCCTGCGCGCGACGGCAGAGAAGCTGATGCATCCTGACGGCGCTCTCTTCCGTCTCCTTTCTCGTCAACGATTGCTGCTCTGCGTTGAAGGGGATGGGAGGAGGCTTCGAGAGCAAGGGGGCGGCAGTGGTGGCTGTACTGCACTCTGGGGGTTTATGGCGTGTAATGGCAAGAATCATTGCCATCTCAAACCGGCTGCTCATTGTCTGTATGAATCAATCTGGCCCTTCCATCTCGCGGTCACAATTATCAGCTTGGGCAACGCCAGTCGGAGCGGAGAAACCCTTCCGTGTCCCCATTATGGCCCGGCCATTTGTTGGCAAGAATAAGACTTTTGTTCTATTCTCTACGATTGTGTCGACCACTTACGGGAAGCAGCTGCGTGAATGCAGCGCGTCTATCGGGAATGTAGCTATCGCACTGCTATCGTAAAGTGCTGCTTACTCGATTCTGACAAACGGACGCAAAATGTCACGTCGCGAGGTGATAATTTACCGTTTCGTTTGCTGTTTATCTGCAGGCGCGCGGGATCTAATCATTAAAACATTTATTCGGTGGAAAAGGACAATGACGCGAGCGACGTTGAACCTCCCGCCCAAACGTCGCCGTCACCTTTTACCACGCGGATCAAAGCGAACAGGCGGCGTCCGTCTTTGCCGCGTCGCTCGCGACACCGACAGCAGCCTTGCACGGACGCCGCTGTTGGTTGGGATTTTTTTTGTTCATGTTGTTGTTGGGTGATGTGGTCTCGCCTAAAATTTCATGGTGATAAACCTTTCCAGGAATGTCCGTGTAGAGGCAGATGTATGTGTGCATAAATTGCCATGAGGGCTATTAAGTCAACAGTACAATTATTTTATAGTCTACATTTTATATATTAAACACAAAATGTTTCCAGGATCTAAATTAAAGAACGTAATGGCCCCACTCCATGACATTTCAGAAGCATTGTTGCATCCAAAACACTATTTAAGAGGAGGCAAGTTTGAATATTCTTAAAGGGCAGAACGGTGGTCACGGTTGTAAGAACCACTGCGCTGTGAATTCGGTGACCCGAGTTTGATTCCTGGCCATGGTGGACATCAGTGGTTAGTGATATCAGAACCGGTCCTAGGCTACCCCTCCAATCCCCATTTACCATTCCACGGTCAAACAGCCCCCATGAACGGCATGGTGGAGACAGGCCTTCACCCACCAGTGCCTTGACAAGAGGGTTGTCCGTTATGATTATTACTATCATTATTATCATTATTATTGTGAAATGGTGCAGAGTTAATTAATCTTTGTAATAATTGGTGCGTTAGTAGCGTCGTATGTCTGTGGCCAACGTATCAATTGAATAAAACGTGAGGCGAACGAGTTATGGGTATGTTTATGGTGCCTCGGATACCCAGCACAGATGTTGTTTATTGTTGTGTCTATGCGGCGTGGGAGAAAAAGGTAACTTAAGTAATTAATTGATCGCAATATTTATTGATTGTTTTATTGATTTCATCAGTCTCGTTAATCAGCCTTATTATCCTAATTACTCTAGCTATGTGTTCATATAGTTGGCAACCCGTTTTGAACGCGTGCTCACTGTCGCCATCAATATTCTGACGTCGCTCTTTCAATCCGTGAATTTTTTTGTAGTTTCCAAATACGGTCTTGCTCAAAATGTCGCTTGCAGGATCGCGAAACGCCTTAAAACAACGCTTGGGTATTGGATACGTAACACATGTTATGGTGGTGGCGCATGCCTGCAATCTAGCACTGTTTGAGGAGAGGGTTGGTGAATCGCACACACGTTTCGCTTAACTCCCTTTTCACGGGTGGCGAGGTGCCATAACCCTGGCTTGCCAGGAGAAGGCAGTACAGCAAACAATATAGACTCCACCTGCTTCGTCTGTGTGGGATGGAGCGTATCCTCATCGCAACAATGGGTTTTCTCCTGGTGCTCCAGCTTCTTACCATGTGTACACATTCATTGATTTGCCGATAATACCTCCATGTATAGAGGACGGCAGAGCTTTGGCAATTGTTGGCAATGGTTCATCGGGAAGGCTGCCTTCCTGCTTGCCTGTGATTCCTCGCGCCTCTGAGTCGTTATCTCTCTACGAAAGCGAGTGAATAATACTGCGCATTACAATAGTTTTAATCAATAATGTCATACAGGCCTTTGTCAATCCACTGTTGGATGAAGGCCTCCCTTCACCGTTGTCAGTCAAGAGGGTTGTGTGTCCATATTTTACCATGCTAGCCAATGCAGGTTAGTGTGAAGAGATCGCCAAGGTCAGGTCAGATGTCACTTACCAACTCTGGGGTCAGAGCGTAGTGCGCTAACCGCTGTACCACCGCTCCCCCTCTCGGCACTTTTATCGAACGGGAATCACAACGGGTACTTGAACTACATCACCAAAGTAAAGGCTCTTCAGGAAGTTCTGGATACCCAAACATCTCATGCAATTTAATATTTGATGCTCCCAAACGAATTGTCCAAATGTCTTAAAGCGATATCCTCCTCAGTAACGAAGTCTTGAGACTCCGTGAGGTCTTCCTGTGTAAACAACTCTATGTGTTCTAAAGACAAAGTGGGAAGCGGTGGTATAGTAGCGGTTAGCGCTACGCTGCGCTACGAACCCCGGTGACCCGGGTTCGATTGCCACTCACGGCCAACACTCGTGACGATTATTTGAATCGGTCCTGGGACCTCCCCTAGGTCGATTTGGCCTCAGATGAGTACTTGTTCTGATGTGTAAAATCATCGCTGATGGAGAGACAAAGGTGTTTGGGTATGGTGCTGGCCAACCACCTCCTCGTCTGCCGTGCCGGCCTTCATAGGTGCTATTCGCTTACAGCACTTTCCCCAACAGGCTGTTAGGGCTACATGGGGAATCTATGTATATTTTATTTGTCTATGCGATCCTGGGTAGACTTTCATTCCAATTCATAATGCTGTGCCAAGAACAGCGGAGATAACCTCCACCATGGCCGGTTCTGTAGTGTCAATAACATCCGTGCGTACCAAATTTGCGTAACGTCAACACTGACATGTTTAAATTATCTATCATGGGTAGAATTATATTAATTTAAACATATGAGATCCACAGCAAAGACCGAATAAAAATTTAATCCATTCCTGTAATCAAATCCTTTATCACCTAGAATACAGGTCATGGGTTTTTTCCCGACCCTAATGCCTGCTGTATATTTGGAGTTTGCGTGTCTCCGGGTCTTCCGGTTTTCCCTCGACATTTGGAATCAACGTTACGCGTTTAGAATTTCATTTGGCTGCTAAAAATGTCCACGTGATTGTAAGCCAGGTTGCTTCTGAAAAATATCTATGCAGCTCAGCAGGCCTTACCTGGCAACATAACAATAGTTGAGTTTTTGGTTTTTAGTTTACCTTGGGATATCACGATGCTTGTCGAGACTCATCCATGCGCAGTCGTATTTGTCAGTGAGCGAACGTGGCCCGCCAGCGTGAATTCGCACCACGTATTGGAGCGAGTGAGCGAGCGTGAGAGCGAGTCTGCAAACGCGATAAGAGATAGACGACACACGCCAAGTCTATAGCTGCACATAGCGGCCGGCGGACACAGCAGGCACGACTTACACAGCTGCCTCAATACACAGAACACGAGACGGCACTGCAGATCATTGCTGTTGCGGTGTGCCAGTCGGACACGATATCACTCTGCTCCGGATTCATCGCTGTGCGTTATTTGATTTGCATTGCTTCACGTCATTTTGGTGACCCGGGGTTCGCCGTTGCAAATGAGACTGCTCCCCTGGTCTCTTGCGTTCTCAGCACGTGGCAGAGCGACGACACGTGACGCGTGTTGGCAATCCAGCCGCGGCGCTCCCGACCCCTTGTCTCTTGTTGAGGGCCCTCCTATCGGACCCATTACCTGTCCGTACGCTCTTACCTGAACATAGTGGAATAATAATTGACACGTTTATTACACTTACACGTACAACGTTTAGTTCACACTTGCCAGTACTCGCTGAATAGCAACTAAATATTTTTGAGTTTACGTTTACATTTTAATACAACTTACATTTTTAAACAAAAGCGCGACTCCAGGGTTTAATCCGAGTCAAGCACCATCACCGTTTATGCGGAAGGCTGAAAGTATTTTTCAATGAGCTTGAATTATTAGATAAAAGTAAAAACGAACGTGACAAAGAAGACACAGAGCGGTGTGAATCATCTGAGCGAGCCAAGCGCGTGGGCTTGCCAAATTCCAAACAACAGAGAAGAACGCGAGCTCTATAATTCCACACAACAGAGAAGTATGTGAGCTTTATAACTGCTCGTGAATGCGCACAGAGCAGCGACGCTTGGGTAACCAGTTCCTCCTTACCTCGGCTGCACTGGATCGGGTTCAACGTAAAACAGTCACGTTGATTGATGATCCAGCACTCACCAATCTGACTCCAGCCGCTCGCTCATC
The DNA here is from genome assembly GCF_048934315.1 of Petromyzon marinus. Classification (NCBI taxonomy): domain Eukaryota; kingdom Metazoa; phylum Chordata; class Hyperoartia; order Petromyzontiformes; family Petromyzontidae; genus Petromyzon; species Petromyzon marinus. The sequence goes on along the minus strand of NC_133710.1, from coordinate 868,806 downwards.
GGCGGTCAGTCAGCCCTCGTCAACCTTTGATCGCTGCTGACGTCGGCGGCCGTTCTCTTGAATTTCACTCGGGGACTTTTCCAGCCACGTCGTGAGACCTCGGTCGACCCAGCCCGCGGTGGTTTTGTCTTCTCCACACTGTGTTCAACCACTACACTGCAGGTCACGACAACACACTCACCCAATCACCCAATAACCCACTCGTTCACTCACTCATTCACTCACTCACTCACCCACTCACTCACCCACCTACTCACTCACTCACCCACTCATTCACTCACCCACCTACTCACTCACCCACTCATTCATTCAATCGCTTGCTTTCTCACTCCTCTCACTGACCCACTCACCACACTGCAGCTCACAACTCTTCTCTTTCGGCTTCTCCCCCTCATACTGCTCCACTTTAAAATGCCCTCCCATTGACTCTTTTCACCAAGCCCTTACAATAATAACCGTGCTCAATTGAAACCAAAAAAAGCGTGTAAACTCTGACATTACTGCAACAACTGTGATAAAAAACAAACAAACCCCACGTGACCACCTCCATTACGCACATTGTCTGGCGTGTACCTCCCCATAGAGGTGCCGCCACTCGTATCCCGAAGGGTACACGTGCATATGTACGTACGTGCGTGCGTATGTACGTATGTTGAACTTCTTTCGCACCGTACATAGCCAACCATGCACCACTGGCTGCAAATGACCGCTGCTCTAGCCACATGGCAAAGGCACACTTTGGAGTCGTCCGTTGGAGATGACGAACCCACAAACTAGGACCACTACTTATGTATGTGGAACTTTTATCGCACCGTACGTAGCCAACCGTGCTAATCGAAGGTGCAGGGGAAGGACAACAAATTAAACACAAAAATAAATGAGTTTTCAATCTAGATTTAAAAGTGGATAGCTCCAGTGGCTTCCTGATATCGGAGGAACGTTCCAGATGGCCGCAGACGCGCATCTGAAAGCGCGATGCGGTGACCGTCTTAGTTCGATGGTCAGCGAAAAGCCGCTGTGAGGATGACCGGAGTTTACGTGATGATGTTTTGTGCTCCTTGACAAGATCAGCGAGGTATTGTTTGTTCATTCATCAGCGTTGCTTCTGTTTCATTGGAAATGAACGCCGAGATGATGTCGCTACGCGCAACTCGTGCAGCAGACGTGCCTCGTGCCACGTGCTGGCGGCGGTGGTTGAGACGGCTGTACGCTACCGAGCGCCGAGAGTGCGCCGGACTCCCTCGTAACGATCTCTCCGCACGCAAGCCACGTACTTTCCCTACTCGGGAGCTGTGTATTTGCTCGGGCGGCGAGGCAAACAGCTGAAAATCCGGCAATTTGCAGCGACGGTGATTTGAACCCAAGGCTGCTTTACAATTGCCTCACGAGTAGTGAGTGCATCTGTGAGATGGATTTCACAGCAGTGACAAGTGTTCGCTACCTCTCTTGGCTTTGCTAACACAACCCCTCCGGAATGTTTAGACAATTCTCTTTCGAGTCAATTGGCTCATGCGGGGAAACCGGTTCATCGTCAAAACCCCTGGCCTGTGACTGGGTAACGAAAAATATTAGTTGAGCAAAGCAGAATTGTGTTGTATCTCTTTTCGTCGTCTTTTCGATAAAGTATTATTTTCTTTATTCATATTTCCCGACGCACGGTACATTCCCACAATACACATTCCTGCCCGAACGAGTCCAGAGTTAATTAGAGAGTCCTTCTTTGGAATTTCACACGGTTTAGCTATTCTTTTATTTTATTAACACGGGGGGGGGGGGGGGGACGCGGTGGTTCACATGCTCCCGTTTAGTTCGTGAGTTTACGTTTATTGTTCAGTTTTAAATTTGGTTTGTATCGCAGAGAATGACTTCAGTGTCCTTTAAAGAATATTGCATCACGAACAATTGAGGTGTTTAATGGTCGTAAACGAACAGAAAGGCCACTATCCTGTATGAGCTAGCTCAAGACATTGTATTAAGTATTTGAACGACAGACCCTTCGAGGTGAGGTGTGTGTGTCCCTCAAGGACACGCGGCGTTACGAAATGTATTTTTAAAACTCTTTTAAAAACTGGTGGGCGTAGGTCCCACTTAACATCCGATATTTAACTGGCGTAAATGTGGAAAAATATTTTAATTTATCCGAAGCTGCTGCTGAGTTATGCACTTATCACACTCCCCCCCACCCACCCCCCTCAATTCCTTCGGTGGTAGACCCCTGAGGCTGTTTGGAAGTGGGGAAGATTTTGCTGACAGGGTGTCAGGGGACTGGCCCAGACGTTTTGGGTTAACAGGCTTGGAGGAATGATAATTGTACTTACAGCCCACCCCACACGTCACCCCCCTGCGTCCTCCATCTCAACGCTCCACGCGACCGTCGCTGCTTCATCGCCTCTTGTTGTGGCTGTAGGCCGGCTACTGACAGCTGCCCAGCAGCGGTCAATCACCCTGTCCCTTGTCCCACTGCAGCCCGGTTGATCCACCTCTGCTGTGTTTTTTGCTTTACTTGACCGCACCACGCTCGCTCTGCCGCCTCTACCCCAGCCACGCGAAGAGCAGCACCGGCTTGCGGGCACGTCGGCTCTGGACGTGTGGGTGCCACAAAGCCTGCGATGTTAACAACCTCGTCTGGTATATATGTGGTCGTGGGTTCGATCCCGACCCCGACGCCTGCTGTATATTTAGAGTTTGCATGTTCTCCCCTTGGTCACATGGATTTTTTTTTCTCCGAGCCCTCCGGTTTTTCCCTCCGCATTTAGAATCGACGTCACGCGTTTAGAGTATTCGGCTGCTGTAAATGTCCACACGATAAGCCACTTCGTTGAGCTATCACTTGTGGCCAGGTAACTTCTGAAAAAGAGCTACATAGCTCAGTGGGCCTTGCCTCGTAAAATTGAAAATAGTTTGAATATGGTGCATCAAGGAGTCACCGGCCCCAGCCGGGCTTCCACGTTAGACCGCCCATTAATAACGGGCACGCGGGGAACGCTTTTGAAGTTGTCTGGGAGGAAGTGGAGTAACCAGGGCTGGGGCCTGAGGTGAGTTGCCGAGGGAGAGGGTTCTGCACGTGACCTGAGCCCCCCCCCCCACCACTGCTCCTGTCCAAAAGTTTGGGTGACAGCTGCCAGCACCCCCCTTCCACCAAATATTGTGACTCAAACCAATCGTGAACGTGTGGCGCTCACTCCGACAGTTACGTGTTGGCCGTGACGCATAGTAGCTGCTGTGCGCGGTGTGCTCCATTTATAGATACCCCACCTAAATGAACGGGGATGCATTCGAGAGAAAAAATGCTGAAAAAATTTACTCTGCATGTCCCAACCCCCCACTCAACTCCATGGACTTGTTAAATAATTTAACACCCTCCTATGTGAGAAACGGGAGACCATCGCTTTCACAGTATTCACTCAAGTTGGGAGTAAAGTAAGAGCTGCAAATAAAATATATTAAGGGGATATATATATGGATCACACTGTATTTGAAGCTTTCTTAGTCATTATCGGCCATGGTGAATCCACTGCTGGATGAAGGCCTCTCAAATACTACCACCATTTCATTGCGATCCTGGAAAATCAGAATCTGAATATTTATTTATACTGGAGGAATCCAATGAGCTATGGAGCTATTTTTGAGATGTTCAGTAATGTTCACAGATGTCCTGTAATGTTCGCAGGTGTTCAGTAATGTTCACAGATGTCCAGTAATGTTCACAGATGCCCAGTAATGTTCACAGATGTCCAGTAATGTTCACAGATGTTCAGTAATGTTCACAGATGTCCAGTAATTTTCACAGATGTCCAGTAATTTTCATAGATGACCAGTAATGTTCCCAGATGTCCAGTAATGTTCACAGATATCCAGTAATGTTCACAGATGTTCAGTAATGTTAACATATGTCCAGTAATGTTCACAGATGTTCAGTAATATTCACAGATGTTCAGTAATGTTCACAGATGTTCAGTAATGTTCACAGATGTTCAGTAAGGTTCACAGATGTCCAGTAATGTTCACAGATGTCCAGTAATGTTCACAGATGTTCAGTAATGCACATCGCACCTGCGCATGAGCCGCTATTGTCGTCCCATCTCCTTGCTGGCGTACTCTGGGACACGCTACGTTAACTTTGCTCGCCACTCCACCGCTGTTTGTTGACCATCGGCCAGCGTCCTTGTGACCGACGTCATCTTACCCAAGCCCATGCGGTCGCTTTTCTCTCAACAGTTTTGATTTCGTCTTTAACCTGGCAGTGTGTTCTCTCACCCAGGTGGTGTTCCTCTTTGTATCCCTTCGTCCAAGCATGCGCATCAACCCTGCTTCTTTGCACCACCTTCCAGGGTTTTATTCAAATTCCATGTTGTTGTCGTTGTTGTTGACGACCATGTTGGTTTCTGAACCGTATGTCACAGCAGAGGTGGTAGGCACTGCTTGCAACCATTCTTTTTTCAGCACCTCGGTTAGAAGTCCTGTTTGTGGCAAAACACATTGTTTGGTGACGCTGCTGCTGCGTTGGCAGATGTGCAGGAGGACAATTATCAACAATAAAAAAACTTTCGCACACTCCTCGATAAAACTGCCTTGATGTTTTTATTTTGCAGGTGACGTTTTGGGCAATGGCCCTTCATCAGAGTTCACTTCGCCTGAAACGTCGCCTTTCATATTTATTACTTTGCTTTGAAGGCCACCATGGCATTGACGAGTGTGTTGCGTCTTTATTATTGCATAGAACAGGACTGTAATTCAGCCCAAACTACCAAACAAAAACTATAAACCATTTTTTATTTTACCGGGTAAGGCTGTCTGAGCCAAGTAGCTCTTTTTCAAAAGCAACCTGGCCACACATGATAGCTGAACTAAGTGGATTATGACATGGAAATGTATCAAAGCCAAATACTCTAAGCGCATGTTTCTAAATATGGAGGGAAACCCAGAGAACCCGGCAAAAAATCCACACGACCACGGGGAGAGAGACACGCAAACTCCAAATATACAACAGGAGTCAGGGTCGAGATCGAGCCCACGACCTCCTGTATACCAGGCGAGGTCGTCAACATCTCATAGCCACCGTGACGCCCCCAGACAACAGACAGGCAGACATAACTCGTCTCTCTCACAGTTGAGGCTGAGTGACCATCGCAGTGTCACTCTGCAGGGTTACCACAGCCCCCTGAAGGGCTGAAAATAGCGCTGAGGAATCCAGCCTCGGGATTCAAGTGCCGTTGTTTGTTTTCTCTTCGCAGAGTGATGGATTCTTCGTGATTTATTAAATTGCCCTCCGATGTTTGTTTATTGTGCTGCTGCCCGTAACTCTGCGTGAATAATCAGGGTTGCAGTGTATGTGTGTGTGTGTTCTTTGTGCGTACAATCGCCACTTTGTGTGAGCGTACATCTATCTCTGGATGTATACAAACACACTCTCACACAGCATTGTATACACAAACAAGTATCAGTATCACCACCTTAAGGGGAGACGAGGGCACTGCGCGCCTCTACACTGCTCTTTGTGCCAGGCACGCCGAGTTGTATTCCTCGTCATGACTCGCATCAGCGCAGAGTAAGATACCAACCAGTCCTGGGTGCCCGTGCAAACCCTGCGCTGACCAGCATGGTGAAGTATGATGAAGGCAAGTGCCACGACTCGCGCAATGAATGTGAGAAGCCAGTAAACATAGAATGTTTAGACCACGTAAGGCCAACATTGTGGCCACACGACTAAACGCATGCCAACATTGGCCCAGCATTGTACGTTAACTGGAACACTTTCATCTATTAATAATAATTGTTATAAATTTCAGTACATTCTTGGGTTGATTTTTGCCACGTAGTGATATTGTGAGCCAATAAGATTCCCTAATGAGGAACTCTGTTTTGAAACATTTAATTTCATTTGTAAATACATTTGTTTTTTGACGAGTTTGGGGACAACTTTTACATTAGTTGTCTTCCTCCTCCTCCTGCAAGCAGCTATAATTTGGTTAAAAAGGAAGCGGCAATTGCTGTCTGAAATCCCCTAACGAAACGGAGGCTGCCTTCATAGATTGCCTTTCCAGCCTGTTAAACATACCCCTTGCCTAATCGCAAACAGGCACATTGTGTTGTTAACACACGTGCTTTTTTAGAAAAGGGTTTGGGGGGGGGGGATGGCCAGTATGGCAAATGTATTCTTAAATCCATCTGTGAAGAGCTTCGTTAACTCCTCTAAAGGTGGCGGTTGGTTTTCTCCGGGCACTTTGGTCTCCCTTCCACATGCCGAGCATTCGTCGATGCAATTCGCCAAACATCCAAATGCAAGCAACGGACAAAGGAGCAGCCCTGCGATTGTTTGCTCGTGGCACTGTCGGTTAAAGGGCCTCCACCTGACGGAGCCTGGCCCCACTGGAGGGTACTTGGGCCTTCTCTTTGAAGCTGGCAAGAAAAAAACATTTTGGAAGAAGTGGAAGTGGCCCACCCTTTACACCACCACACGCGCAGCCCTGCCAGTCAACTAGCCGTGGTGTACTCACTTACACTCCTGGCTGGGCAGAGCCGGGGCTCGGGGTTAAACAACAAAAAAATGCCACGCTGGGAGATTGAACTGGCAAAATCATCAGTTTAGATTAAAAAAAATTTAAGTGAGTTGTCTCTATGCAATGTGTCCTTTTGAACAGTCCACTCTGCTTAGTGTACTTTTAACAAAAAGCTCCTTAATCTAATGCAGCAAAGCTGTGTGCAATGCGGTCAACAGCAGAATCCACAAGAAACCCATGCAAGAGTAATTAGATATATATTCCTCCCACACAATCTTAAATCGGCACGGCACAATTTCTTGCGAACGAATTTACCATTCGCAATGGTGAGATGGAGGTAACTGTAACACACAGGAGATGCCCTTCACCTACCAGTGGCTCGCCATATCCATCTCACTTGTTTGTGTGAAGCTTTCTATTTTTCAATGACATTTGCGGCGTTTGGGTGAACAGTGGCGAGTACTTTTGCTGTACGCGGCAGAATTCCTTTTGAAGAATTCCTCCGAAGCGAGCTCATCGTCCGCCAAGTGGCTGCGCAAGAGATGAATGGCTCGATTTACTTTGCTTTGAAGAATTAAATTCAAATTTCAACGGGTGAAAATGCCCCCCCCCCACCCCCACTACGTTCAATGACGATGTCGTAAATGCGCTGCTCTGCAATTGCTTGCTTCTGCCACTGCTGGCAGAAGGGACCTCCAATAGGGAGTCCATTTATAGGGTACTTGGCCTGCTCTTCCACGTTGACCAGACCTCTGTAGTACTTCTAAAACTCAAACAATGCGGTGCGCAGGGAAAGGTGCCGTCCTTAGCCCCCCCCCCCCCCACCCTTGCCCACCACCTAAATGATTGAATTTACAAGAATGTCAACTGAGTGTCATTTTACTACCGCTGAGAATCGTATTGTCAACAGCTGAAGACTGCACCAGTAACCGGGGAGCTTGCTTCGTTTCTAGCAATTTGGCTGTCCGAAAGCCCCCCCCCCCCGTGTCATTCCCCCTTCCCTGCCCCCCCTTTCCCCCACCTAAGCTCCCACCCCCCAAGGAGGCACTCGCCCCTACGCCAGCACAGTTGAAAGTCACATTCTGAGTGTGTGAGTATGAAGTTGCGGATAGAAACGTAACGCTGACGTCATTGCACTTTCTTTGATGCGCAGGTTGTGTCTGCGGTTAAACGTTACAGAGGCCTCTCTTTTGGACACGGATCAGTCTCGTTGAGAAATTCATGACATTGCCGCAATTGATGTGTGATGACAGCTGACATGCCTGATGAATTACCGCCTTTACCTTTTTAATCTGCCACGGTGGTGAAATGTTAACTACCTTGCCTGGTATACAGGAGATCGTGGGTTCAATCCCGACCCTGACGCATGCTGTATATTTTGAGTTTGCGTGTTCTTTCTGTGGTCGCATTAATTTTTCTCTGGGTCCTCTGGTTTTCCCCTCAACATTTAGAAAGACGCGTTTAGAGTATTTGGCTGCTCGAAATGTCCACTTGGCAAGCCACTTCGTTGAGCTATCATTTGTGATAGCCAGGTCGCTTCTGAAAAAGAGCTAGAGAGCTCAGTGGGCCTTACCTGGTAAAATAAATAAAATAGTTTAATCGTTTAGTTAATGTACTTGTACTGGTTGCACACTTGTTAAGTATTCAAGTGATTAATTGCTTTAAAAAAAGTTATTTTTTTGTGTCCCATTAAAGTTTTGACTTCATTATTACGATGACAATTTTTACTGTAATAACGGAATGGAGCGGCTGGCGCTGTGATCCATGCACTGTGCCAAACATGCCACCCGAGTTCAATTCCTGGCCACGAATAACATCGGTGGCAAGGAGTGAGATCTGAACCGGTCCGTGGCTTGCCTCCTCCATCGACCCATCGTGAGAAATAAACATTACCAACAATGTTGCCTCTCATATATTGTCCTTTTAAGGCCACAGTGTCATGATGAATGTGTTGAGTTTGGTTATTGTCAGTTGTGCTTGTGCACAACTAACAACGCAGTAGCAGCATTGCCCAATCATTAGTTTTAGATGTCACGTGAAGTATAGTGAAACAACAATTCCCGTGACTCATACTGCGTGGGGGATGCCTGCACGGAGCAAATAACGTTACATCACTATTACTTCAAAGTGACAATGTCATTGGGGGTTCATTTGAATGTAAGGCTAGATATATATTGTACTTTAGGAGTCCTGTATAAGTACGTGGTTATGCATTGAGACTTTGCTGTGCTATGTTTTGGGACATTTTGCTCAAATGCTTACCTGCAAATGGTGAGAGACAGTTTACACCTCTTTACATTGTCGGTAATAAACCATTGGCTTACATACCTACGATAGGCGGTTTGATTACCGGGCAGTTTGGTGGTTGTGCTTTAAACCCTCTCTTGGAAATCCGTTTCAGCGCAGTTATCCATGCCGACAGATAATGCAGCGATACAACATGGGGGGGTTGGGGGGGGGGGTGTCGTTACCTTGACTGAGATACAAAAAAAAGATCCAATCTGTTAGAGATCAGTAACGTTTGTTGCTTTAAAGTTTAATGGGGGGGGGGGGAGTTGTGTATCTTAGGTGCACCATTGTGCGGCGTGTAAGCGTACTCCCTCATTACCTGCTCGGGGTTTAAGTGAACAGCCTCATTACCTGCTGGGGACTGTCCCTGCGTGGAGACACACGAACCCGCCACCCCTGCCCAGCAACCCGAGAGCTTCATGCGCGTGTGTGATGCCAGCGACTCCCCCCCCTGCAAATCCACTGTTTATCTGTTTACACCCTCCACTGTTTATCTGTTTACACCCTCCACTGTTTATCTGTTTACCCCCTCCACTGTTTATCTGTTTACATCTTCCACTGTTTATCTGTTTACCCCCTCCACTGTTTATCTGTTTACACCCTCCACTGTTTATCTGTTTACACCCTCCACTGTTTATCTGTTTACACCCTCCACTGTTTATCTGTTTACACCCTCCACTGTTTATCTGTTTACACCCTCCACTGTTTATCTGTTTACACCCTCCACTGTTTATCTGTTTACATCTTCCACTGTTTATCTGTTTACACCCTCCACTGTTTATCTGTTTACACCCTCCACTGTTTATCTGTTTACACCCTCCACTGTTTATCTGTTTACACCCTCCACTGTTTATCTGTTTACACCCTCCACTGTTTATCTGTTTACACCCTCCACTGTTTATCTGTTTACATCTTCCACTGTTTATCTGTTTACACCCTCCACTGTTTATCTGTTTACACACTCCACTGTTTATCTGTTTACACACTCCACTGTTTATCTGTTTACACACTCCACTGTTTATCTGTTTACACCCTCCACTGTTTATCTGTTTACACCCTCCACTGTTTATCTGTTTACACCCTCCACTGTTTATCTGTTTACACCCTCCACTGTTTATCTGTTTACATCTTCCACTGTTTATCTGTTTACACCCTCCACTGTTTATCTGTTTACAACCTCCACTGTTTATCTGTTTACACCCTCCACTGTGTATCTGTTTACACCCTCCACTGTTTATCTGTTTACCCCCTCCACTGTTTATCTGTTTACACCCTCCACTGTTTATCTGTGTACACCCTCCACTGTTTATCTGTTTACACCCTCCACTGTTTATCTGTTTACACCCTCCACTGTTTATCTGTTTACACCCTCCACTGTTTATCTGTTTACACTCTCCACTGTTTATCTGTTTACACCCTCCACTGTTTATCTGTTTACACCCTCCACTGTTTATCTGTTTACACCCTCCACTGTTTATCTGTTTACATCTTCCACTGTTTATCTGTTTACACCCTCCACTGTTTATCTGTTTACACCCTCCACTGTTTATCTGTTTACACCCTCCACTGTTTATCTGTTTACACCCTCCACTGTTTATCTGTTTACACCCTCCACTGTTTATCTGTTTACATCTTCCACTGTTTATCTGTTTACACCCTCCACTGTTTATCTGTTTACACACTCCACTGTTTATCTGTTTACACCCTCCACTGTTTATCTGTTTACACCCTCCACTGTTTATCTGCTTACACCCTCCACTGTTTATCTGTTTACACCCTCCACTGTTTATCTGTTTACACCCTCCACTGTTTATCTGTTTACATCTTCCACTGTTTATCTGTTTACACCCTCCACTGTTTATCTGTTTACACCCTCCACTGTTTATCTGTTTACACCCTCCACTGTTTATCTGTTTACACCCTCCACTGTTTATCTGTTTACACCCTCCACTGTTTATCTGTTTACACCCTCCACTGTTTATCTGTTTACATCTTCCACTGTTTATCTGTTTACACCCTCCACTGTTTATCTGTTTACACACTCCACTGTTTATCTGTTTACACCCTCCACTGTTTATCTGTTTACACCCTCCACTGTTTATCTGTTTACACCCTCCACTGTTTATCTGTTTACACCCTCCACTGTTTATCTGTTTACACCCTCCACTGTTTATCTGTTTACATCTTCCACTGTTTATCTGTTTACACCCTCCACTGTTTATCTGTTTACACCCTCCACTGTTTATCTGTTTACACCCTCCACTGTTTATCTGTTTACACCCTCCACTGTTTATCTGTTTACACCCTCCACTGTTTATCTGTTTACATCTTCCACTGTTTATCTGTTTACACCCTCCACTGTTTATCTGTTTACACACTCCACTGTTTATCTGTTTACACACTCCACTGTTTATCTGTTTACACACTCCACTGTTTATCTGTTTACACCCTCCACTGTTTATCTGTTTACACCCTCCACTGTTTATCTGTTTACACCCTCCACTGTTTATCTGTTTACACCCTCCACTGTTTATCTGTTTACATCTTCCACTGTTTATCTGTTTACACCCTCCACTGTTTATCTGTTTACAACCTCCACTGTTTATCTGTTTACACCCTCCACTGTGTATCTGTTTACACCCTCCACTGTTTATCTGTTTACCCCCTCCACTGTTTATCTGTTTACACCCTCCACTGTTTATCTGTGTACACCCTCCACTGTTTATCTGTTTACACCCTCCACTGTTTATCTGTTTACACCCTCCACTGTTTATCTGTTTACACCCTCCACTGTTTATCTGTTTACACCCTCCACTGTTTATCTGTTTACACCCTCCACTGTTTATCTGTTTACACCCTCCACTGTTTATCTGTTTACACCCTCCACTGTTTATCTGTTTACACCCTCCACTGTTTATCTGTTTACACCCTCCACTGTTTATCTGTTTACACCCTCCACTGTTTATCTGTTTACACCCTCCACTGTTTATCTGTTTACATCTTCCACTGTTTATCTGTTTACACCCTCCACTGTTTATCTGTTTACACACTCCACTGTTTATCTGTTTACACCCTCCACTGTTTATCTGTTTACACCCTCCACTGTTTATCTGCTTACACCCTCCACTGTTTATCTGTTTACACCCTCCACTGTTTATCTGTTTACACCCTCCACTGTTTATCTGTTTACATCTTCCACTGTTTATCTGTTTACACCCTCCACTGTTTATCTGTTTACACCCTCCACTGTTTATCTGTTTACACCCTCCACTGTTTATCTGTTTACACCCTCCACTGTTTATCTGTTTACACCCTCCACTGTTTATCTGTTTACACCCTCCACTGTTTATCTGTTTACATCTTCCACTGTTTATCTGTTTACACCCTCCACTGTTTATCTGTTTACACACTCCACTGTTTATCTGTTTACACACTCCACTGTTTATCTGTTTACACCCTCCACTGTTTATCTGTTTACACCCTCCACTGTTTATCTGCTTACACCCTCCACTGTTTATCTGTTTACACCCTCCACTGTTTATCTGTTTACACCCTCCACTGTTTATCTGTTTACACCCTCCACTGTTTATCTGTTTACACCCTCCACTGTTTATCTGTTTACATCTTCCACTGCTTATCTGTTTACACCCTCCACTGTTTATCTGTTTACACCCTCCACTGTTTATCTGTTTACATCTTCCACTGCTTATCTGTTTACACCCTCCACTGTTTATCTGTTTACACCCTCCACTGTTTATCTGTTTACATCTTCCACTGCTTATCTGTTTACACCCTCCACTGTTTATCTGTTTACATCTTCCACTGTTTATCTGTTTACATCTTCCACTGTTTATCTGTTTACATCTTCCACTGTTTATCTGTTTACATCTTCCACTGCTTATCTGTTTACACCCTCCACTGTTTATCTGTTTACACCCTCCACTGTTTATCTGTTTACATCTTCCACTGCTTATCTGTTTACACCCTCCACTGTTTATCTGTTTACATCTTCCACTGTTTATCTGTTTACATCTTCCACTGTTTATCTGTTTACACCCTCCACTGTTTATCTGTTTACATCTTCCACTGCTTATCTGTTTACACCCTCCACTGCTTATCTGTTTACACCCTCCACTGTTTATCTGTTTACATCTTCCACTGTTTATCTGTTTACATCTTCCACTGCTTATCTGTTTACACCCTCCACTGCTTATCTGTTTACACCCTCCACTGTTTATCTGTTTACATCTTCCACTGTTTATCTGTTTACATCTTCCACTGCTTATCTGCTTACACCCTCCACTGTTTATCTGTTTACATCTTCCACTGCTTATCTGTTTACACCCTCCACTGTTTATCTGTTTACATCTTCCACTGCTTATCTGTTTACACCCTCCACTGCTTATCTGTTTACACCCTCCACTGTTTATCTGTTTACATCTTCCACTGTTTATCTGTTTACATCTTCCACTGCTTATCTGTTTACACCCTCCACTGCTTATCTGTTTACACCCTCCACTGTTTATCTGTTTACACCCTCCACTGTTTATCTGTTTACATCTTCCACTGTTTATCTGTTTACATCTTCCACTGTTTATCTGTTTACACCCTCCACTGTTTATCTGCTTACACCCTCCACTGTTTATCTGTTTACATCTTCCACTGTTTATCTGCTTACACCCTCCACTGTTTATCTGTTTACACCCTCCACTGTTTATCTGTTTACATCTTCCACTGTTTATCTGTTTACATCTTCCACTGCTTATCTGCTTACACCCTCCACTGTTTATCTGTTTACATCTTCCACTGCTTATCTGCTTACACCCTCCACTGTTTATCTGTTTACACCCTCCACTGTTTATCTGTTTACACCCTCCACTGTTTATCTGTTTACACCCTCCACTGTTTATCTGTTTACATCTTCCACTGCTTATCTGCTTACACCCTCCACTGTTTATCTGTTTACACCCTCCACTGCTTATCTGCTTACACCCTCCACTGTTTATCTGTTTACACCCTCCACTGTTTATCTGCTTACACCCTCCACTGTTTATCTGCTTACACCCTCCACTGTTTATCTGCTTACACCCTCCACTGTTTATCTGTTTACACCCTCCACTGTTTATCTGCTTACACCCTCCACTGTTTATCTGTTTACACCCTCCACTGTTTATCTGTTTACACCCTCCACTGTTTATCTGTTTACACCCTCCACTGTTTATCTGTTTACACCCTCCACTGTTTATCTGTTTACACCCTCCACTGTTTATCTGTTTACACCCTCCACTGTTTATCTGTTTACACCCTCCGCTGGCGACGCTGCCTCTGCTCCCGTGGGGCGAGCCACTTACACGACGGCCCTGCTGTCACCGCCGCCTCTCAGCTGCGTTGACGCATAAATGAGCGACACACGGTGGAAGCTCCTCAACCCGTCTGACCGGGACTCGGACGGAACGGCGTCCCCCACGTTACCCAGGCACCTCGGGGTGCCGTCGTTGGAGGCCGACGCATCGCGCTGTTCGAGGGCTCCTGGGGCCGCGTCTGTCGAGCGTCGCGCTCGAAATTCCACCACCCCCCCCCCCCTCCACGTCTCATTTACTGAATGAAACGTTACTCTGGTAACTATCTGTTATCCAATCCAATCCGACCTTCAGTCATTGTGCTCGGAGATGGAAACATCCCGTTACAACCACGGTGTCAACGTGGTCTTGTGTGTGCAGGTGCAAAAAGAAAAAGATGCCAGCCAGGAAACCAAATAGACCGTGAATCTGTGAATGCCCGCCTCAGGCGTTGTGTGTTCTGGGACATCTGACGCGATTTTTAAGCTTCGTTAATACCAGGAAAAAAAATGACTGAACGTAATGGTCGCATGGCCCACACGGGTGTGGCGAAAGAACCCTGTTCATGAGGCCGCTGCAGTCCCACCAAGGCACCTCTTCACGAGCGGCGTAGCGTGCCTTGCACGGGGCCCCCTCTTCATGTCCGGCCACCGGATCCCCTCCGGCCTGTGCCACCGGAATTCTCAACAGCTACGCCACTGCCCTGCACGCACGAAATTCAACATACACACATACCTTGCATCATGATGCACCTAAGCATGTTGAACTTCCTTTGCACCGTACGTAGCCGACCGTGCTAATTGGAGGCGCGGGGGTAAGGGCAACAAACTAATCACAAAAAGCAGTTCTGATGAGCGGCAATGCTGGGAGGCAGCCCCTCCCGTGTACGCGAGGACAGGCAGCGCACGCTGAGATGTGTTGAGCCGAAGGAATTCGACGCGCCGCCGCCGCCGCCACCACCGCCACTGCTGCTGCTGCTGCCGCCGTGCGGTGCCGGGCCCTGTGATGGCGCGGCACGTTTGAGGCGCTTCAGGCAAGCCCCGATTCCCGAAGTGAATTGCCGTTGTCGTCGGTGTTGGGTGGTTTTTTTTTCTTAACTCGCAGGGCTCGGATTGAAATTGCTGCATTGCTAAGGAATCGATATTGTTTTGGCAACAAAATAAAACAGCACTCGATTGTTTTTATTTTTGTTTTGGGCTGCTTCTTTTCAAAGTGAAAACCCCTCTCACTGTGAGCAGCTGGACAGGTCGCTTGGGGCCTCCCCCGGACTTCCCTCGCTATGAGGCAAAGTAGCTATAAATATGGTGGCAGTTGGTGCCAATGATTTTCCACGCAAGTGGGGGAACGAGCAGTGGAGCGACGGGATTGAAGCCCTTCCTGCGACGGAGTTAATCTGGGGCATTTGCTCTTTGTGCCGAGACGAGGGATCAAACTGCGGGGGGTGGGCCCTTCCATGGGCCGTATGAACATTCGAAGCCCTCTCCCCTGCGCAAGTGAAATGTGAGTGGGACATTCTCGTAGTTGGGTCTCTTTCTTGGGGATTTTCCGTTTTGAATGAATTCAATTTTATAATGTGCTATAAATATCGGTGAGATACGGTGATTTGAGTGTCCGGCTTTGCCGAGCACAAAGCTCGGATGACCCCGCTGTGCCAGACCGCCTGCTCAAGTTCCCTTGCCCCACTGCAGGTTATCAGTAAACCGAGAGAATATGATTATTTTTGGTGGCAGCACTCCAGATTATGGACTGAATGCATGATAGACAATCAATTACTGCGTAGAGTGCATTACGCAGTGTACTCTATCAGGTCGGGCTCTGGGAATGTATGTAATTTATTTATTGTAGCCTGGAGGTTAAAACTCAATTAAAAAGCTTGGCAATTCAAGGAATTGCGTGGTTGCTGGCTTAATCGTGGTCCAAGTCGTGAGACCTCCAGTGGAGGGGCCATTTTGCATGGGCTGAACAAAATGCATTATTAATTACGCTCTTGTGACGAGAGGGAATGGTATTTCAGAGTTTGAGCCAGGGTTTAAATAAATTGGCAACCTCTCTCTTGCATGACGCTTCCTACCTGGGGGAGAGCCGGGTGGGTAGTTGAGATTGTTGATTGAGGGCCATCTCAATGCATAAGCTGGATGCAATGAAAGGACCTTTATTCATTTGTCATAATGGTGTGGCAAATTTGCCCACCTGTAAATTGGTTCCCTTATAAGCGTTTTGGGATTTAACACTTTTGAACTAATTTCTCCGATGTAATAATATTTCCACGAGATTATTATTATTTCTACTATTACACGCGATGGGGTAAAAATAAACAAAGACGTAACGACACTTATTTGCGGAGGAGTAATGTGACGAAAGCAGGGATTAAATTGCATTTAACACAATCGGCATTCCGTCACCGCGCCGTTAAATCATAATCTGGAGAGCCTGGCCGAGCGCTCATTGTTCATTGAGTCGCTATTAAGCCGCGTGACCCGTGTGTGCGCGGCGGTAATGGCGTCTGTTTACCGTGAGACCCTCTCCGGTGACAAAGACGAAATGGACCCCCCCCCCCCCCATAAACGAATGTGACGTCGACGCAAGCGACGGGATTCGGAGTGCCGTGTAATCGCCGTAATGCGTCGGCCCGGCCTCCGTGGCCTCCTCCTCAGCCGCCGCCGCCGCTGTCTCGTCGTCCGCCGGAAGCTGACCGCTAGTCAAGAGCCGTCGTTGCCGGACGTTAAAGAGCCGCGTTGGAAATGAGGACAACGGGGTTTGCGTCCGGGGCTTGTGACCAGACTGTCCGCTGCTGTCGGCATTGCCAATTGGTAATTGGGGTGCCGTGGTGGCAAGATGTTAATTCCCTCGCCTGGTATGCAGGAGGTCGTGGGTTCGATCCCGACCCTGACGCTTGCTGTATATTTGGAGTTTGCTGTGCGTCTCTCTCCCCGTGGTCGCGTGGATTTTTCTCCGCGTCCTCCGGCTTTTCCCTCCACATTTAGAAACGTGCGTTTAAAGAATTTGGCTGCTATACATTTCCACGTGATAAGCCACTTCATTGAGCTATCATTTGTGGCCAGTTCACTTCTGAAAAAGAGCTATACAGCTCAGTGGGCCTTACCTGGTAAAATAAAATTAGTAAGTAATATAATTAATATTAACAATTATGAATTATGAAATATGAATTATTATTTCGTGGTGGTCCAGCACAGACCATTCAACAACATAATGAAGCAATGCCCGATCAACAAATACGAAGGAGACGTCACAACGCTGACCTCTGACGCCGTTGTCTGCCTTGACCACCTGAATGTGTAGTTGTCGCTCGGCATCTACGTCAGCAGTCGTACGAAACAAGAAGGTTGTTAGAAGTTGAAGGCACAAACAAAAAATGCCGGAGTAATTGCAAGCGTGTAGGCCTTCACAGTTGTGCTGCTGTGTAACTCTCCAGCGTGGTTCTCGGATTGTGCCGCGTGCTGCCCGAAGCGGGATCCGACGTTTCGCACCGCCTGCCGGGAGCTTCTTCAGCGACTGAAGAACAGCCTGAGTACTGAGTACACCTTTGTTGGTGGTGCTGCGTTGGCGGAAGTGCACAATCTAAAATATGCTCCCAGCGCATTCGTCATTATCACTGCGGCCTTAAAAGGGGAAAAAAAATATATGATAGGTGACGTTTAAGCAGTGGACATTAATTTATGTGCTCATGAAAAAGGACAATTGCTCGAAATGTCGCCTTTTATATCATCTCAGAAATAGTAGTTCAGTTAATCAGTAAAATCAAAGGTGTGTATATATACTGTTATGCATAGACTTATTTAAATATAGACATTTAATTTCAAGGGCAATATACTTAGGCCAATTACACTAACAGTGTTTGTTACGTGCGAAATTGTGGTCCTGTCGTCTGGGCGCTTGTTTTTTAGTCATTATCCATTCACACGGTGGCCTGCCATTATCGCCATGCAGCCAAGGGTGAATGGCATGGCCTGCGTGAATATTCATACCGGGGAGGAGGGAACGCAACATTTTAAATCGCTGCTCAATTGCTGCTCGGCCCCAAGCGTGCGATGACGGCGACGATGCGCCCGCAAGAACGCTGCATCGCATCCAACGTTGCCTGCACCGCCCGCGCGTGCATCACCGTTCAAGCCATGACGGACTCTGGGCGCTTCCCCAGCACGCGCTGCCTTTGCCTCTCGGCCCTCTATCCGTTGCCGAGTTGCCCGACGGGCTTCACCTGTGCCCGCGTGCACGCCACCGAGTACCCTGGGACCGGATGTCCTCGCCGCAGAACGCCGAATTGGCGCGGTGGCCTTCGCACGCAAGCATTTCTGAGCGGTCGTGGTCAACAAAAGGTAAAACGGGTAAAGGTGCGGCCCTGCAATGCCTTGCTCGCGCCCCTGCTGGCGAGCGAGCTCTGGCGAGCCCCTTGAGAGGATATTGGGCCTACTCTTCCACACGATGTCAGACGTATATGGGAAGCGGCGGGAGTGCCGGCTCTGTAATGCCACCACGCGCGACCTGCCGATCGACCGGCTGCGGTGAACCCATTTATACTACTGGGCTGGACAGAGGTCGGCGGGAGGGGATTCGAGGAACTTTCGCCAGAGGTCGAATGGAACGGATGACCTCTGGATTGCTCGTCCAGCGCGCTGTCCGTTACACTGCAGAGCCGAGACCAGCGATAGGCGCTCGCCCATCGTGCGCATCTCATGACCGTGTGCGCACCCGTGGGCCTCTCCTGCCGAAGACCCCTGACAGCACAGTGAGAAAGCCCATCGTCAGAAAAATGCAAGAGCAATAAATGCAAGAGCCATGTGGGGTCATTTAATTTGTCTCATGAAATATGCATGGTCGTACGGACAGCACTAAAGCCCGCGTTATGCTGCGCCACCAACCCGGGCACCGTATTAACCTCACTGCCAGCATTCCACGGTCAGCTGGGATAATTAGCAGTGAGAAATGGGAAAGGTTTATTGGTGGCAGAAGCCACTAAGTTTAATCCTCTTGCTGTGTCTATTAATTCTACACTGTTAATTATGTGTGTGACATCGCCTGCTTTCCATACATCAGCCTGTAATTCCACCAATTTGCAACGATGTGACACGCACCCCTAAAGCAAGTGGTCAGCCCGTTTCACAATTCCCACCCTTGGCCTGACTTTCTAATGCAGTGCAGTACTTCCAAAATCCAATCAGGGGCATGCTGGGTAATTAAGTTATTCCTGGCATACGATGCTCCTGGTGGTGTTGCCACACTTGCCATGGATTGTTGCTGCTCTGTAATCTGCTGGGTTTTTAATGTACGCATCGTTGTGCATGGTGATGATAATAACAATAATGATCCCAAGCCCCTTGCCAATCCACGGTTGAGTGAACGCCTTCCGCCTTAGCGTTTCGGTCGGTCACCGGGATTTGTTTGACCATACTTCACCACTCTGGTTGGTGTGCGTGCCAGCGACGGGGGTAGCCCGGAACTGGCTCGGATGTCACTCGCCGCTGAAGCGAGCTGTGAGCTTGGAATGAAACTCAGGCGACCCCGGCTGATAGCGCAGTGCACTACTAACCACTGCGCAAACGCTGCACTTCCCGTGCTATTATGTGCGCCGCCTTAAATGAAACTGATTTTGTTTAAATACATTTCCATTTGAATTGCTTTTCCTGCATCAAAACAGCTTCGTATGAATGAACCCCCCCCCACCCCCCGCCAGTAAAAATGAATGTGAGACGCATGTAATGAAATACAGTGTGGAGTTTATTTTTTTTTGCGCCAGTAAAGGTCATCTAGAAAGGGTGTCACGGGCTGGAGATGGAGTGGGGAATTGTGACGGTGGCCACAGTGGTGCTGCTAAATAATGTATGATGGGGCCAGTGGTGTGTGCATGGCTTGGGGCACATTGCGGAAGGTTAGGGATGCATGTCACATCACAGCGCACAATTCATAGCGCCGTGACTCATCAGCGCATCCACTTCATAAATACTGCACTTAACACTTTAATGCGTGTGCGCTGCATAATGCGATTGAATTTATGTTTTTGTATTCACCTCCCACAAAGGGACAGGCGCGTGCCGTTGCGTGTCGCGGCCGCGCTCTCTGCAAAGTTCCTTCGGTTGACATTCAAATTCGGTGTCGAATCAAAGGAACGGAACGAACGCCATAGACAATCCCCCCCCCGCTCGCCGTTTGCTGTCCGTGCCATTGTTGCGCGAGGAAAGCCTAAAACAACGCTATTCCATATTCTAACAAGAGGCGACATTTCATGACAATACTATTACTCCCAATCATTTACCTGATGCGCGTGAACCGCCGTGGTCACACATTGCGTGCAATGGGGGACGCATTCACCCAGCAGTGGATTGACGAGGGGCTGTATATTACGACAGTACTGTGTTTACCCTGGAGAGCCGTCACTGAACCTCAAGACTTGCACAGGAGGGTCCCACTTTGGTAGGTTTGGCCATATCAGTTTTACGGAGTGTTTAGTCTTCGGGAGGAAAGTGGAGTATCCGGAGAAAATCTGCGCATGAGAGGATAGCAGCGGAAGAGCCACGCGGACAGATTCACAATTCCATTTGCTGTTCTGGCATCTCGCGACCACTCCACTACCGAGAGTACTCCTGCAACCTGTGCCTCTAAAGCACGAGACATCCTGTGCCTGTCGCCATGCCTGGCTTTATCGCATGCAGTCGCTCGTTTAGCGTTCACTCATTGACCTTTGCATGAATTATAAATAGTTACTTTTGTTAGCCTTGTGGTACTGAGTCTATTAAACGTATGGCATAACTTTAAATGGATGCATTTTATTGGGGTATGTGATTTAACTGAGCTTTTACATGTTTGGAGGTGTAGGCTGTCATATCTACGATCCAACTGATAGTGCCGGCCAGAGATTACTGCTACGTTCATCTGCGTATTGCTGAACGCACTTTGAAGCAGCTGACACCATCATCAGTTGTCATGTTTTATCCTCTGCTGGCTGAAGCGCTCTCCTCGTGGACGTCACTCCCCATGGTCCCGCGATCCATCTCGCTCGTCCTCTCGGGCACGGTTACCCTCTCCTGGTCTCATCCGTTGGGGCAACAACAACCTTCCTGCCTTACGCTGCGCTCCACCAAAGCACGCTTGCCGTGTGTGCTGGATTCTGGGCAGAGACGAAGCAGTAATTTTAATGTCATTCCACTGGCTCAGTTTCAGCCTCGGAACGGATGTTGAAGTTTATTTACAGATGTCAGAGTACACCTGACTACATGCTAAATTACAAACGCAAATAACTCGCCACCTTCATCTCTACCATTGCCTCATTACACAAAAAGAATATACAGTAGCCTGGTCCTCGCCTGAGATGGAATCTGCTGTATATTTGTCCGTATTTAGGCCGTGTTATTGATGAAGGTGGTGAGTGTTCATTATTTATGTTCCCGCACCACTGCCATTGCAGTCACATTATATTTCATCGCTGAATTGATGTATACATAATAACAATAATGGTCCTGTAACTTACAACCATTTGTCAATCCGCTGCTGGATGAAGGCCTCCCCACGCTGTGCGATTCAGAGCGGTTCTTTGGCCACGCTGCACCGCATTGGCTCGATGCAGTTCTGATATCCGCCCCCTTCTTCGTTGGCCATGGCCGGGAATCAAACTCGGCTCACGGGGTTCATTGGTGCGGTGCGCTAACCACCGCACCACCACTCCATCTCGTTTTCTTTAAAAGTCTGTGCGCACGATGGTAACCTCCGGCATGGTGCCGTGGTGTAACGGTGCGCATTCTGGACATGTGTTTCAGAGGTCGTCGGTTTGATCTCTTGGCGTGGAAGTTAAACAATGGAGCAAATTTCTTAACGCCCCCCCTCCCCACCTCGCAGCACCCAGTGGTAAACAGTGAATGGCTACACCACGGTTAGTCGATCTGCGGGTGATGGGGTAAAGTGTGGTGTACTCCCACCTAATAATAATACACATCTAATGATCAGTTTTATACTGTATAGCTTCGTTCATGCAAATTGCATCTCGCAATTGCTGAGGCACCATAGACCAAGCTGGCAGCTGCCAGGCGGTGAACCGGAGCTACCAACAATTGTTCTGCGATTCTCTGTGTATTAAGATGTTTTCAGCTGACGGATGAGTGTTTAAACACGTGGGAGGAAACCAGAGTACCCAGAGAAAGTCCATGCATGTGATGGGGGCAACCCTCTGTCCGATGTAGGAGGGACAGGTGATCTCAGTTCACACTCTGCTGTACTCCCTTTTATTGTCAAGACGGGTTACGGACCCTCGAAGGCCTCGCAACATTTTGTAATTTGCGTGGTGATCCACCAACCATTTTTTCTCCATAGCACTGGATTACAGCAGCCACGTGCCATAGCCACCACCTCTTCCGAGATGTCTTGCCAGCATGGAAGAAGGGGCCTGACATACCCTCATAGAGGGGCTCTCTAAGGCTCCATATAATCGAGGCCCTCCTGCCAGCGGTGGCCTCAACAAGGGAATGCAGTGCTGCACCTTTGCCTTTTCTTTTAGACGAAAAAAATGGCTCCAAAAAAATGAGGAAATGGGGCCGGTGGCTGAGATGTGCGCC
Source organism: Petromyzon marinus (assembly GCF_048934315.1). NCBI lineage: Eukaryota > Metazoa > Chordata > Hyperoartia > Petromyzontiformes > Petromyzontidae > Petromyzon > Petromyzon marinus. Next base: position 846,117 of record NC_133710.1, on the reverse strand, counting down.
GTCGCTACGTCTCGGCGGGAGAGCGGGGGCGCAGCGCGACAACCAAGCCTGCTGTGTCCCTCGTATGTCATCATCCTCATGTGGGACGCACCAAAGGTGTGCATCAAAGTCGCTCCCTCTTCATTGGCAAAGTTTCATCAGGGCCACGGCGTCGTCGCCCGTCCTCCGCAATCCCCGCGCAGTCGCCGCACCCCTGCCACCGCACGGCGATGTGCATTTAGAACAACAACAATTACCGGGGCGATCCATTTAGAGAGGCCACACGAACATATGAGCGAGAATTTACAGAGACGAGAAAGTCGCATTCCAAAAGCCTTTTACGTGTGTCTCCCACCGAAGCTCAATGCACTCGAGCAATTGTTCGTCACTCTGCTTGATACGCTTTGTCCAGCACAGCCAGTGTGGTTCTGCCCGCGCAACATTCAATGATGCGTGGCAGCTGCAGTTGTTAATATCTCACTGGGGTGTCTACAACTGGCTCACCCTGTTACAGCACTGTCACGGTAGAACAGCCTCCCATCGCACCTCAAGTTCATGCTCCGCCATTCCACGCTCATCTGCAGGCTTGTGGTCTCCTTCACTGCCCTTGCATCTCATGAGATACTTCCCTTTACTATGTAGGAAGGATATTTTTTATTCATTCAATCGAAACAATGATCCACTTTGCGCCATCCTGCAATGAAATAAACGACTAATGATATATTTTAAACATTCGAACAGTTGGACCAAAATAAGTATCTGATCTGTTTGCTTCCACGTGGGAGGTGATGGGCGGGGTTTGGTACTGGAGGTGACAGGTGAAGCATTTTGACGTCAGAGGCATCATCAGGCCTGTCGCAGTGGGCGTGGCTTGTAGGGGGTTTCCCACCTTTGCTAGGCAGGATTTTGGGTTGGCCACCAATTTGAAAAAGGCCCAAGTAATTGATATCAGAAAAGCAGTTGATTGCACATTTCTATTAATTTAATCGATTAATCACCCCAGTCGGAGAAATCTCAGTTTGGAACTCGCGCAGCGACGAGCCTTGCATCGGAGAACAGTCTCCAGAAGATTACATCATAGAACTACTTGGGAAAACTATGATATTCTCCGCTAGGTAACGCACCCTTCTCGTGAGCCTGAGCCACCTCCTGTTCCTGCTCTCACTCGAACCAGTTGTAGCTATGAGTGCACATTTGTCGTCACAATGGATTTGAGCAAAGTCTGTCTCCATCACTTACCTTACATGCACACGCAATGAAGCGTAATTGCCGTAGAGAGACAGAGCTCTTGTGATCTGAAGCGGTCCTTTCAACTGGACCATTTATGGAATTATACTTTAACGATCTTTATAATGAACGTTATGAAGGGGAATAAATTCAACTCACATTTTGATTAGCAAAATGAGTTTGCCTGCCTTTTCGGTCGAATCTCCCATCAGGTGCGGAGGAGAGATAGAGTTAATGTTGAGACTCGCATCATCGTTCAATTAACTATATTGGCCACACCTGGCGTGGACATTGAGTAAAGCGTCGAATATCTCAATCCGCTAATAAAGACTAGTGCTTAATACGTCCCTTGGTTCTGAGCGGGCAGATAAATTACTCTGCACTCCTTTGCTCCTGCCTGCCACCGCCACCCACGTAACCTCTGTTACCAGGACAATTTAATCGAGAATCATTGACTCGTTGTTATATGGACTTCCGCAGTGACGAAATTGGTGTGCTGTCTGGCTGTAAATATGGACCATTAATTCTCAGCGTCTTTCCTTATAACCGATGGTAATGTCACAGCAATGTACGTGTTTGGATTTGTGGCCATGCTAGCCTCGCCTGTGCGCACACTGGAAGCCTCGCTAGGTGTTCGCAAACAGCAGTGGCCTCCAGTAGTCTCAGAAAGGCAATACAGCCATCATGAACAATTTTAACCGGTAGTGTACAGCGCGGTATTTCCTCGCTCTTGAAGCGAGAAGGAGCAACTGAGCGGCGTGAAGTAGCACAGGCGAGCAGGAAGTGTTAGCCAGGCGGTGAGCTGGCACCAATGATTGTGCAAGCTCTGCAGTCCGCTTTATAATAAGATGTTTTCATCTAATTAATAAGCGTGTACGTGATGGAGGGGACTCGAGCACCTGGAGAATAGCCACGTGCTGTACCGCCTTCTCATGGCGAGCCAGGGTGTGGCACCGCAATGCCTACGCGAAGGGAGTTTCACAACATTTGTGTGCGATCCACCAACCCTTGCTGCCTCTGCTGTGCTGGATTACAGGCCACGTGCAGCAGAGCCACCACTGCCCAGCAATGTGTGTGTGTGTGGATCAAACAGGCTACAGAGCCAATATTTATCATCGTATAAAGAATCCTTATTATCTGTAAGTATGTGCATATGCGTGTAAAGTGCATCTTGCCTGGCACAAACGTCATGTGACGCCGCTACCCCTCCGTGGTGAATGTAAGTACGTTGAACTTCTTTTGCACCACCGTACGTAGCCGACCGTGCTCATCAGAGGTGCGAAGAACTACAAATGGAACACAAAACGCTGTTCTGAAGAAATGCGTTTTCAAGTTATAATGGCGGCTGTTGTTATCGTTGTCATCGACGCAGCTCACGTCGCCCGCACGCTCACTCACATCGCCCGCGCGTTGCCGTTGCAGCATTTGGCCGCGTGGCCATGCCGCCGGGCCTGGTACGACGGGAGCTGTCGTGCGAGGGCTACCCCATCGACCTACGCTGCCCGGGCAGCGACGTCATCATGATTGAGAGCGCCAACTACGGCCGCACCGACGACCACATCTGCGACGCCGATCCCGCCAAGATGGAGAACGTGCACTGCTACCTGCCGGACACGTTCAAGATCATGACGCAGCGGTGAGTGAACGCGCGCGGCCCGCCTGTAACCGAGCGCGAGCTAAAACCAGGGGACTCCCGCCACCTTGTTTCCGCCAGGGAGGAGAGCCAGAGACGTATTTTCCCAAATTGGCCTAGGTCGATCAGAACCGTGCAATGTACCGAAATTAAGGTCAAGACAATACCAGTACCAGATCTCGACACAAATCAATTCCCGCCACACGGACGCAGATGCCATTTCCCAGACTGTCTGGGTCAAATCCCAAGCTAAACGCTCCTGTTGCGCATCGTCTCTTTATCAGTGCCGCCATTCGCAAGACACGTTTTAGCAATCCCCGCACGGGTCACGAAAGTGTGCAGAGGAGGCCTTTGAGGTGGGCCCTGAGGGTCTGCCTCCTGCCACCTACCTTAGTCTCTGCTCTACCCGCAATCCCTTGCTACAACCAAGGACGTACAGAAGAGTCCCGTGGATGGTGCCATCGACTCGTTAACAAGTTTATGCCGAGGTACAAAACCGAACGCTTAGCACAAAGGGAACATGGAAAACGTCATTGTCGTCATCGTCATCGTCGGGGTGTGTGGTGCTGGCTACGTCACACCCGTGTGTGCTATGCTGGCCTTAATAGGGACTTGCTAACAGCACTTTCTCTATACAGATTGTTACAAGATGTACAGGGGATCTTTATGTGTGCCACAGTGAGGAGTGCAGGTGGTGCATCTCTCCATGAGTTGCCTTTGTCAATTAAAACAACACCTGGGTCCGTCCTGCCAGTCAGTTCTTGGATACTTTCTATTTCTAAACTATATTTATTTTACAGGCCACTGAGCTATATAGCTCTTTTCCTGAAGTGACCTGGCTATCACAAATCATAGTTCTACCAAGTGGCTTACCAAGTGGAAATGTATAGGGCCAAATATTCTAAAAGCATATTTATAAATTTGGAGGTAAAAAGCGGAGGGCTTGGAAAAAATGCCATGCAACCACGGGGAGAGAGACACGCAAACACCAAATATACAGCGGTGTAGGTGTCAAGGTCGCAGTCGAACTCACGACTTCCTGTATACCAGGCGAGGTAGTTAACATGTCACAACCGTGGCTTCAAAATGCACCTAGCCTGGCGCAAGCGTCATGGTGACGTCCACCCCATTGGTACATATGTTCCACTGTTCACAATCAATCCACTGCTGGCTTCAAAGATAGGCCTCTATAATTAATTGGTTTTCCGATCGGAAGCAAGAGACAGAAATTACCTCACAGATAAAACATAATTTCTCCTAATTGACTGCATTCTTAATTCAAGATAAATAATAATAATGCTTATCAGCCATATGTGTATGGACTCATGTGTCAATTCACTCCTGGATGAAGGCCTCCTCGAGTTTGTTGACCAAACATCACCACACTGGTGAGAGGAGGTTGCTGAAGTGCGTGGGGGGGATATTGAGGTGGGGGGAGGGGTTAGGTGGGGGATATTGGAGGGGGGGGGGTGTTAGGTGGGGTGGGGGACATTGAGGTGGGGGGGTTAGGTGGGGTGGGGGATATTGAGGTGGGGGGTAGGAGGTGGGAAGGTATTGGAGGGGGGGGGACATTAGGGGAGTGGCGGGGGGGGACAGAACTGCATTAGCTGTTATTCACCATTGGCATTTGTCACAGCCAGAAATCAGAACTGGTGGTCACCGGGTTCATAACGCAGAGTGCTCGCCATTGCCCTGATCCATGCCTTTCATGGTCATACTGCATACTTCTTCTGTCCGTCAATACATTTTCAAAATCTATTTTTTTACTCGAATAAACAGCACATAAGCAGTCGATCAACTGTAAGCACGGTGTGTGTAGGTCTGTGGCATTGTCGTATGCTCGGTGGAATTCTGGACATTTTTGTCAGCCACCACACAAGTGGTAAACATGCTCACATCAGCCTGTGCACCCATGCATCTACCGTCCAGCGCTGTGCATAAAGAGTCCCAAGTGTTTAGTGAGTGTTCAGGCAGTGCTCAACTCCGTTGGCTGTACGTAATCAGTGGCAGATAGTTCATGTTCCCGTAATGAGAGTCAAGCATTCCCAAAGATGGACACTGCTGATTGTACAAATACAAAGATCCCCAGTGTGGCCTTTTACAGACGGCTGTGAGCGAATACCTACGTCGGCCGGCACAGCGCACAAGGGCTTGGTGTTGGCCAGAACCACGCTCGACCACCTTTGGCTCCTCAGCACCGATGCTTGTGTACCGCACCAGGTACCGGTGGCTGGGTCGGCCTGGTGCGGAGGCCTAGAACCGTTCCGGATAAGCGCCACGGATGTTGGCGGCGATCAGGAATCACACCGGATATCTGTAACAAAGAGCTTCATAGCTCATTGGATTCCCCCAGTCTAAATCACCTGGTTCATAGCGTAGCGCTAACGGACATACACACGTACAGAAACAAGATCAACAACAACCGCTATGTGCCACTAACTAGCAGTGCTGTCACGATGGCACGAGAGCACTTCGAGGCTACTTGTAGTGTCAAAGGCTGTCAGGCAGGAAATCACAGGACAAGCACAAAGTGTTATTGGCGAATTGACTGAGACGACTGGCAGATGCACCACCTGTGCCTCACCGCTGTGCCACGTTGCTGCGTTTTAGCCACCTGCTACTCTGCCGGTTGTTGTGAGCATCATTCCTGTTGCCTCCTATTGTTGCGGGATGATGGGTGGCTAACGCCAACTGCCCGGTAGCAACTTTAGCAAATCCACTTCGAACCAATGTCTCTTGCACTTCATTTGTCCAGTCAAACAGAAGCTGCTGCTTTGGCACGTGTTGACTGGGTATGTGAGCTACATGACCCAGACAAGGCATCCTCCATAATAGAGGTGCTTTGGGTTAGATCGCGTAAATATATAAATGTGTCGTTAAAACCCGCCACCACCTGACACAGCCAACTAGTAAGGGTTGTCACGTAAACAGAACGTGGCCAATTCTTCACTAGTACAGCACACGGTGTGTTGGAGAGCCAAGCCACAGCATTTACAATCTGAGTACGACGTTTCGCCAATAATTACAACCAGCTTCATCAGGCGACAGCCAGATTTGTGGAGAAGTTCCCCTGTTTCGTTCCTTATATAGAGGCGTAGATGTGGTGACCATTCTTCTGTGCTCTTGCGCAAAGTGGGGGGGGGGGGGGGTATTAATGAGTCAACGTACATTATGCATGTGCATTAAGGCATCCTCGCCTGCTGGATGAGCCCATTGATCTGGATAAGGCCCAGATCTGTGTCCTTCTCGCCCAAGTTCGCCTGGAATTTCCATGATGCCAGCTCCTTTCATTTTTTTACCTCATTAAGGCCAACGATACCATCAAGAGGCCAGGCTTGGAGTTGTCCTTCATGCTTTTGGGATCCCTGATCATGTTCATTAAGGACCATTATGATGGTGGGCTGTCCCAGCTAAAGCTACGTGGCCAAGAGTGAGACCCATTCTTTGTCTTCATTTTGAGGTGTAAGAGCGAAGGCCTTTGGGCTCCTCTCATATTTCACATCTTTGTTTGACCACTTTATTCAAGAAGCCTTTGAAGACTGCATAAGTGGAACACCATCTGGTAGAGATACAAAGGGAAGCCAATTGACGGCTGGGTTCCGGGAACTACTTCGGGGATGTCATTATTCTCGAATTGTTCCCAACACAACCGCAGAGCGAAAACGTCGAAACATCATCCTGAACAACGTGCGGCACAACACGCAGACACATCGGAGGGCTGTGCATCACAACCGCGGGAACCTGTGCAGCAGAATCCATGCTCTCCCAGATTTAACCGAGTGTTCCCATCCGAGACAGAGGCAGGCTTTTATGTGCGCAGCGTGACCGACATCCCAACCTGGTCAACGATCAGTGTTACAAAAAAATACCCCATCTTTGTAAGAAGTTGATTTTGTACCTAATTCGATCAAGCATAGCTATGAGGGCTTATTTGGCAGATAAGCACCGAATAAGCCACTGGCGAACGCAACTGAATCGGGAGAGCTCCGAGCACCTCGTGCGTGAGATAGAGCGCCGTAACGGTGCAGGCAAAGCACTATCATGTCACTCGTGCGACGTGAGTGATGTTCAGCAGTGGGAAAGTGGTGCGCTCGGCGCCGAGATGCCGGTCGCACAATTGGCGTGCAATCACTGAAAATGCAAAAGCAAGTACATATACAATTGTATTGAGTGCCTAGAAAACATATCTTTTTGGAAATATGATAATGGGAGCGCACCAAGCTGAGAAGAACGGCACCAAAGTAACACAATGCGGCTGTAGAATAACACAATGCAGCTGTAGAAGAGTTGTGCATTGTGCTCTGGACCCAGTGACCTGAGTTCTATTCCCAGCCATGGCTACCATCCATGGTGAGTGATATCTGATCCAGCGCCCTCCGACCCATCCTGCCAGCATGGTAAAGCGTGGTCAAACGTTCGTGGAGGAAGCCTGTATCCCGCCAGTGGAAAAACTAAATTATTATAATTACTTTGTATACATTTTGATTTAAAGCTTTCGTGACTGCAGGGATTCATATTTTTGGTTCTTTCGGAAAAGTCACGTAGAAGGGAAACAATAAAATAATAAAATATATTATTATCGTTTTATTGTTTTATATTTACCGAAAGAACCAAGAATAATAATTGTATTGTTTTACAATAATTTTATTGTTTTATATTTTTATTATTTTATCAAAACAACATTGTTTTATATTTATTTTACAATATTGTTTTATATTTATTTTATTGTATTGTTTCCCTTCTACGTGACTTTACCGAAAGAACCAAGAATATACGTTGTATACTAAAACTATTAAACTATTTTTTTTTATTGACCAGGCAAGGTCCACTGAGAAAAATATTTTTTTTCAGAAACGCAAGTGGCTTATCACGTGTAAATGTATAACGGCCAAATACGCTGAGCGCGTAAGGTATGCCTTAAAGCCTACGTTTTTACAAATCGCATTAACGTGTGCAGCTAAGAATAAAAAAGCGGCATGAAAAAAAACCTCAAAATGTAATGACACGATTTAATTATAATTGCGTGCAGTGACTAAAAATGCAGCGACATCTCTAGATGCCGCGCACAAAATCCGGGGGGGGGGATGTGGGGGTGGGGGCACGTTTCGAGAGAGGAGCGGCGAGTGAAAGGGCGGCTAACGGAGAGGGGGACGCTTCTTGTGTAGTGGATGAAGAGGTGCCGAGGGTAGCGAGAATGCGACGACGTACAATGGGAGAATGTGACGACGTACAATGGGGGAATGACGACGTACAATGGGGGAATGTGACGACGTACAATGGGGGAATGTGACGACGTACAATGGGAGAATGACGACGTACAATGGGAGAATGACGACGTACAATGGGGGAATGCGACGACGTACAATGGGGGAATGTGACGACGTACAATGGGGGAATGTGACGACGTACAATGGGGGAATGTGACGACGTACAATGGGGGAACGACGACGTACAATGGGAGAACGACGACGTACAATGGGAGAATGACGACGTACAATGGGGGAATGCGACGACGTACAATGGGGGAATGTGACGACGTACAATGGGGGAATGTGACGACGTACAATGGGAGAATGACGACGTACAATGGGGGAATGTGACGACGTACAATGGGAGAATGTGACGACGTACAATGGGAGAACGACGACGTACAATGGGGGAATGTGACGACGTACAATGGGGGAATGTGACGACGTACAATGGGAGAACGACGACGTACAATGGGGGAATGACGACGTACAATGGGGGAATGTGACGACGTACAATGGGAGAACGACGACGTACAATGGGGGAATGTGACGACGTACAATGGGGGAATGTGACGACGTACAATGGGAGAACGACGACGTACAATGGGAGAACGACGACGTACAATGGGGGAATGACGACGTACAATGGGAGAACGACGACGTACAATGGGAGAACGACGACGTACAATGGGAGAACGACGACGTACAATGGGAGAACGACGACGTACAATGGGAGAACGACGACGTACAATGGGAGAACGACGACGTACAATGGGGGAATGTGACGACGTACAATGGGAGAATGTGACGACGTACAATGGGGGAATGTGACGACGTACAATGGGAGAACGACGACGTACAATGGGAGAACGACGACGTACAATGGGGGAATGTGACGACGTACAATGGGAGAATGTGACGACATACAATGGGAGAACGACGACGTACAATGGGGGAACGTTCGCACGCCACGGCGGTCGGGCCAATAAGCGCAGAGCGAGAAGTCGGTGCTCTCGAGCAATTGAGCAAGGACTCTAACCAGGGGGATGAGGTCCGAAATACGGACGTACGGGATGAAAGAGAGATCTAGACCTCGAGCGTGGTGGGCGGAGGAGAAGTAGTGATGGGTCGGGGGTGGAGAGGGAAGAGGAGGCTAGAGGGAAACAAATTAGAAAAACTGCACCTTGACATGCGTGCGTGCTCTTGTGCGCTATACACACACAAAAACGATATCTAATTCTGTAAATGAATTGGCCCTCGTGCAGTGTATCGGGGGTCCCGCGCTTAACATTCGCGGCACGTCCACGCGCTCGTGAAGCGTGCGTTTTTTTTGTTTGCACGTAACCGTGTTGAGGGCATCTGTACAATCTTATTGCGGCACGCAAACATGCGCGGCTCGGACACGTGGGCATACACTCCATAAAATGAGATACGGTGGAGCATCTGTTCTCCATCTGCGGTCGGCTTTCAAAATTGCGCCTGATCAATGTAAGCGCGCCTAACGTGCGATCTATAGATGAGCTACCTTTGGTCGTGTGCCGTCGGCCTCTTATTTACGCTTTTGCGGGTCACGCCGCACCGCCCTCCGCGTTGCGCTCGCTCGCTCGTGCCCCGTTGTCGGCGCAGATTCACTCGCGCGCCAACGCTGCCGGCCACAGAGCTCGGGGGACACCGTGCCGACCGCGTGTCACTTGCGTGGATGCACACCGCACCGGGGTGCTGCTGCTGGTGGACAAGAGAATCGTGTTATTTGCTGCAGCCGAACGGCGTTTGGCCCTGCTCTGCGCGTCGAGTGCCGTTGCACGCGCAGTCGTGAATTGTGAGCTTGCTCGGGGAGTGTTAGTGCCACTGGCGAGCAAGCAGCACCGTGCTGCGAATCCGGCGAGATGGGTTCTACACCTGTCCACGGCCAAGTGCGCTATCTGACCCGGTCCCGGGTGGTCCCTTTGCCAATCTGCACTAACCAATGGCGAGCCCCCGATCTCTGTGACTGACATTGGCATCGGGAGGAATGAGCCCAGCAGTGGATTGAGAAAGAGCTGTAAATAATAATAATTATGTAAGAGTAATTATAATTTTTTTTGAGCTGAAGTTTTTCCAGGTGTGTTATTTTCTGGAGAATTAAAAAAACAATATCTATTTTCTCACTCAAGTGAAGTACTGCTCTTCCTCCTGTGTACAAACTTCCACATTCCTGTGACAGGAGTAAGTCCACCCACAGGTCCATCACTTCCGACTTACCTTATGATGGCACGGTACTTATTTTCAAACTGTGGCAGAGGGTGAAGCTCTTGAATCCTTATAATTACGAGTAACGTGTTCTATCCACTGCACCACCAACAAAAACAACTTCTCTCATTCATATTTATTCTATAATCAAAGTGCTTTGGCGATTTAACTGTCGACGTATTATGGCATTGCACAGTCAACCCCGGCTGGATTTTATCCCATAATGCCTGATGCTTTTTGCAGTGTTGCAGGCAGTGGCGTATATTGTTTTTTTGCCAGCCAGCTGAAGGGACCTCTTTTCCAGGAAAACCCTAATTAGACCCTTTGTGCAAAGTAATCCTTTACGTAAGCAAATAAGAACGATAAACAAGCGGCGGACAGTCCCCGTGCCTAAGAAGTTGCATACGAAACCGATATAACGATCCGGGCTGCTTCACATCTCGGCGTGCTTTATGACACGAGCCGTCCGCGGTTCGAACGGCGCGACGTCGATGCCCCCGCGCCGGCGGGGACACGGCGCCGGCGCCACTGTGGAGCTGCAGTTGAGGTTCTCGTCGCCATCGTCGTCACTCCCACGTTCGACTGCTCCCCCGCGTCGCGCACCCTGGCCCCGCTCCGGCCAGGGTGCGCGACGAACGCCCAGCCGCGGACGGTCGAGAGCGCGGGCTCTCGCTTGGGAAGTACAATCGACGCCGTGTCAGGAGGTAAAGGTGCGGCCCCTGCAATTGCTCGCTCGACACTAGACGGAGCTCAAGAGAGCCCCCCTCTGCAGGCTACTTTTGGCCTACTCTTCCACGCTGGTCAGACGTCTCGGAATCGGCGGGAGTACCCACACTTTGTCCCACCACACGCCGCGACCTGGAGGTCAACCGTGGTTCACCCGTTTATACTGCTGGATGGACAGAGGCGTTGGTGGGGCGGCTATTTGAGAGGCTGAACCGGCGACCTCTGTGGGCTGACCAAATAACAGAATCTAAATACTGTTGAAGAGCGGGATGTGTGTGAGGAAGCAGATGAGCAGAGGGCCCCTCGTGTTGCCTCTCGCTGGAGAAAACACTGCAGGATGCGTACGCCGGGAGCCATTGTTGGAGGGCGTCGGATCGAACTCGGAATGATGAAAAAAGAGGTGAACTCAAGTGCTTTTAGAAAACAAACTGAATTTTATCGTAAAAAGCAAAGCGACGCACCGATGTTCTTGAAGAAAAGCATTCTCCATCGGTGCATATTTCCCGTCGAAATGCATGCGGCTCAGAAACACGGTCACTGATAACTAAGAAGGGGAATGAACGCTGGGAAGTGCGCAGAGAAGCGTCGGGAGGGGGCACGCCCGGAGTGACGCCGAGAGACGGAGAGTGGAACGTGGGGAGCGGAGAGCAGACGCGCATGAGGCGCGTCGGGTGGACTCGGTAGGTGAGCCGTGGGCAGGACGCATCCTCAGAAGGGATTCAGGGCCCGTGGGTAACACCGCTGACGGAATGACAGGCGAATGGAGACCACGAGTCCGAGAGGGCGACCACCGCAGAGACGGAGTGACGATATCCGTCTCTCGCGTGCGGGAAAGAGAGATGGGCTCACGGCATTGGCGGACAACGAGATATGGACGACAGCCTGAGGGTCTTTATCCAGCAGTGGGTAGAACATGACCGATGATGTTGATGATGCTGGCGATGAACGATACGCTCTCGTGGCAGGCACACAATGCCTAGAATGATGGAGCCATGGCACGGCCGCGTTGTCTCGGGACGGCCACGCAAAGCGCGCTCCTCTGTGTTTGTTGCAGCGAAAGCGCCCCTGCTATCTGACTCGAGCAACGCAGCTGGCCACGGCGATTGAGAGGGAACAAATCGATACGCTTAAACGGTCGGCTACGTTGGCTGAACCCGTCGCCAAGGCAACTAATTGCCTCGACCACGTGAGTGAGAAATTGCTCGAGTGGGGGGGGGGTGGGGGGTGGTGCCGTGGGGTCAGCTCGCGGGACTCGCCATGCGGAGGTCGCCCCATCGATTTGAACTCCGCTGCAGCGGTGGAGGGAACGGTGGCGCAAGTTTCTGACATTCCCCCACCCCCCCGTCACCGCTGGCTCCCCACGCACTGTGCACCTAGCAACCGAGCAGCGCTCTGACGTCTTCACCACGGTTGGTCCACCGGCAGGTTGCCACGTGTGAGTACTCCCACCTCTAAACTATTTCTTTTATTTTACCAGGTAAGCTACACAGATGTTTTTTTTCTTTCAGAAACGGCTTGGCCACAAATGATCACTCGAAGAAGTGGCTTATCATGTGGAAATTTACGGCAGCCAGATACTCTAAAACGCGTGACGTTGATTCTCCTAAATGTGGAGGGAGAAACCGGATGGGGAGAGAGACACCGCAAACTCCAAATATACAGCAGCAGGCGTCAGGGTCAGGATGATCAAACCCACCACCTCCTGTCTACCAAGGCGAGGGAGTTAACATCTCGCCGCCGTGGCACTCACTAGGTGAGGCCTCTCCATCAGCACCGGGGCGTGAGCAAAACTTTGCAGGACTGCACCTTTACAATTACAACCTATAAATGTTTTTCAATTCACGTTCAAAGCCTCGGGGGGGTTGGAGTGGCAGGGTGGTTGTTTGTTTATGGCGGAAATAATCACGTGCCGAGCACGCCATTAAATACAAATCCCTGACTTCACACTAAAGGCTGAGGAGTGTTCTTGCGGTGATATACGCGCGCAAAGATTATACGTACAACACGCAAACAGCGGCTACGCCACCGTGCAAAAATTCACACTGCAGCCCACCCACATCTCTGTAATGCCCCTCGAGTGTTTTGCTGCTGCGCTGGCTTCCGTGATTCTACACACTTAAAATGCCCGCCACTAGTAATGGGCAATGAATCCAACTACTTACCAAGTCGAACTCACTAATTATTTGACCAGCAAATCAATCAGCTGACTTGCCAATGTACTCGTTGATTTAATCGTTTAAGGGGCCACAATGTTGCCGGCGTGAATAATGAGCAACAGTGCGGCCACCCAGGCAGGGCCGTGATGGTCGCAAGTTCCTTCACTTTGTCACCAAAGTTGTGTGGATAAGCTTCCCAGGACGGATGATTAATGCGCCCACAACTCCTCCTTTTTAACGACGTAAATGAAAGACATTATTTTGAGACAGAGTACAAAGAGCTCAAGTGAAGTGAACGAAAAGTAGAGTCGTTGCAAGCACGGAGTTTAGCCTTTCAGTTTGGTTTATTTGTTTGTGCACAGTACTTATACACCGCCTCGTTCCCGAGCGAACATGGTATTCCGCGTGCAATGACTTCCCTGCTGAGTAATGATCTCAAATGTCCCTTTGTTCTGGTGACTTAAAGCATACCACATGGGAGGCACGATGTAAATTATACACCACGATGACGATGATGATGATAGTTCACAAATTACGTGTAGCATACATACACTTTTCAACTTTTCCCTTGCCAAGAATGTATCCCTAAGGCCTAACATTGGTCTGATGGCTCAGGGGTTAGAAATCTGAGCCTGTCATCACTGAGATCCTGGATTTAAATTGGAGTTTTAGCCACCTGCGATTTAACGCGAGCTTTCAAGTGAAGGGAGTTTCAGCGCGGTGACAAACGACTGCACAAAAGAACAATCGGATTCACTGAATATGGCGAGATACTTATTGGTATATACACATGTACGTTGAACTTATTTCACGCCTTACATAGCCGACCGTGCTAATCGGAGGTGCAGGGGGAAGGACAACTTATTGGATCATGACGAACATTCCTCTGTCAACGGGGCACATGGGAAAGATGGTCCCCTATTATGTAGATAAACGAGGCCACCTGCAATGGATCTGAGAAATAGTTCTGTGATATCTGCTTCCACCGTGGTCATTTCGTGACCCACGGGGTGGTGTGCAGAAAGCAGCGCATCACCCCATGTGCCAGGAAATGGCCACTTTGGCTCATGACATGACAGACGTAATACAGATATAATGCAATTGGGCAAAAGGCAAATGAAAAAGTTCTGCCCTTTAGAATATTGGTGGACCAGGTGTCTCTATTTTATACGTGCAGTGGTTAATGCAATGAACCCGGTGAGTTCGATTCCTGGCCACAGCTATCATTGATCATCTGGACTTTTTATTTTCCTCCCAAACCACCCCCGTCCCCGCCTCCACTAACTTGCACTGACCAGCATGGTGAAGTATGGTCACACAACTCCCATAACCGACACGACACAGAGATAGAGGTCGTCGTCTCATAGTTGACTGACCAAGGGCTATACATGGTCTGTATTTTCTGACCCAAAACATCATCCCAGAGAGGGAGTGTCAAAACATTCGGATCGTAGGAGGGCAGCGGTTAATTTGCATCCTTCTCTGCCGCAAATATAGCACGTGGCCTTCTCACCCACGGCTGGGCAAAGTGATCCGAGCCCTGAGGCTCGTTTGCCTCGTCTCTCCAGTGCATCTCCACCGAAGAGACGAACTCTAATGACTCCGACAGCCCGCTCTGGCGGTCTGCCTCGGCACACCGCGTGGAATCCCGTGACGCTTTTGTCGTCATTGCCACGCGCGTCACGGCACGGTTATGCAACCGCGTAGCTTTCCGCGGTTGTCCAGCAGTTGTGCTGTACCCCCCCCCCCCCCGATGCGTTTTCTGGGTTTTTTCCGCATCTGTCGTCCATCGCGATGTCCGGACGTTCCTCTCCGCCTGCTGCTCGGAGCTTTCTGCTGGGAACTGAACCTCGGGAGCTGAATGGAGGAAGCTCCCGGTGCGTGCAGAGAAACGTCGGACATCGTGCCGAACATGGCATTTCAGTTTCCTGAAAAAGCTGTCAGAACGTGGAGCGAAACGTCGGACGGCGTGCCGAACGTCACGTGGGACGACTCGAACACCCAGCGGAGAGCAACGCCACCTCGCGCGTGACGTCACGTGATGCGCTGGCGGTGTGCTCTGCCCGGCTTACGTCCTACGAATAGCCATGCACGGCCATTTCATTAGTTGGTCTGCGGATGGCGCGCCTAACAATTGCAGCAGCTTTACATGAGGCATGCGTTTAATTGCGAAGATGTAAAGAAAAAAATACAAAGGCGTGCTCCCGCACGCACGCACGCTTCTGAGAATGCCGAATTACGTGGCTTGCAATTACAATGCACGCACCAGCGTATTCACGCCATCACCACACTTTCTGCCCTGCGGCGTGGTGTCGCGTCGTGCTGCATTGCCGCACAAGCATGATCGATGTGGGGGCGCTGAGCGGCGCTGCGCGAGTCGCCAATTCGCGCTTGGCCACTTTGCGCTCCTGCGTTGTGTTTCTGTATCATTGCCGGTATTCTCGTATGTGTACGTGTGCACGTCTATTTGCGCCGTGCTATGAGCCGGGTGGCCCGAATTATTTATCAGAATCAGAATTTTCATTGAGACTGGAGGAATTCGATGGGATATGAAGCTTTCTCTCACAGATAGCTAGTCGGATTTCATGACCACTGCTAACGTCAGTGGGCTTTACCTGGTAAAATACATTTTTTATATATTTTGAAAAAATCGATTTGCTTACCTTTCCTATACTTTGCACGCCTAACGTGTTTTTGTACTACTTGTTCTGTGTAACGTTCTGACCCCGTGCCCCTACTGGACATCTGTGAAAAAGAGCTTTAAAGCTCATCGGATTCCTCCTGCAGTATAAATAAAGATTCTGATCTTGGTTGTGGCGCGTGTCCCTGCGTTCCGTGCTCCTGGAACGGTCCCCTCGTTTTTTGCGCTCGGGTTTATACATCCATTTTTTAAAGGATTCCGGCGCGTGGCCGGCGATGTTTAGGAGGGCAAAGGGGGCTTTAGGCGTCGCAGCCATTTCTGTTAATCCACTGCAACGGAGGGGAAGGTGGGCACGTGAAGAGCTGCGTGCGTGTCTTCGGTCGAGAGCGACCTCACGCTCGGACAAGGGGGGGGCCCAGGGGGGCGCAGGGCCTGGAAGTCGTGGACGTTAGTGGGGGGGGGGGGGTGGTGTTTAAAATCGTTGTCTAAAGAATGGATTCGCGTGTCCTTTGAAAATCTGCCTCCTTTCCTTTAAGCGTGTACCCCAGATGACCCTTCCGTGGATGTTTCGACGAGTGTCGTGCGCCATCGAGTGTGGAAACAACAGGGAGCGCAGTCGTGGCAAAAGAAGGCGGTTGTCACCGTAATATTTGGTGGTAATGGGGGTGGGCAGCCTAATGCTGTGAGCCCCCTTAGGGCCCCCTTGGCTACTCGAAGCATGCCGACGCATGCCCCCCCCCACCACACGGATAGTTTTCCCTCCTCGCTTCAGGATCGTTCCTCCACGCGCCCGTGCCTCGCAGCGCTCCAGGACACCCCGGTGTAAAAGGGCACCGTATCAAAAAGAAATCATTATTATTATGCTGCTGCTGTGTGTTGTCAATATTAACGTTCATTTAGGCCTTTTGACGAAAGGTGGCAGCAAAATGAATCGGCAGGAAGTGGCTTAACGATAACCAGCCGTGTGGATGCAGTGCCTAGTGTACAAGATCGTGATAATTCAGTGGTGAGTTCACATCTTGGTTGGTCCTTCCCTCCTTCCTTCAGAACAATTCGTACCTTTCACATTTGCGGCATTCTCCTAACGCTAAGCGATACCGAAGGTGTCGCGCTTCACAGGTACGTATAGTCTGCCGGTAAGGGTCGATGTTGAAATGTGGTTTTACCAAATTAGGTGATTCGCGAGTACAATACTTTTCAAATTGGACTAATCTGGACGTGACGCCGGCACACGTGGCCTGTTTCTTGTTAAAAACGTCACGGGAGATGTCATGTCTGCGGTGTAAAGTATCGCGATGCCCTCTTTAGTGGGGGTCGAGTTTTTGCTCAAAAAAAGTAAACAAAATGAATGAACGAAGCAGGCGGCCTGCGATAGTTCGGTGAAGACGCCCGCGGTATTTGGCAGGGCGGCAGCTGCTCGCGAACTGCGAACCTCTGCAAGAAGCGGCAAAGGTGCCATCTCCTGCCGCGGCTCCCAAACAAACAAAATGTTCCTTGGTGTGGGCAGTCAGCGGTGTTCGTCCTGAGCACTATCTCACCCTTGTCAAAGGAATGTGGAATTTCCACCATTGACTGAGAGCTACAGTCGGACACACGTGCTCAATTGCTTGCTTGTAGGAGCAAGAAAAAAGCTTTTGGTTTTTGAACCTACAATTTTATAGTCTTATTTATTTATTTTGTGTTTTTAGTCAAAAAAGAGAGGGAAATTCAATAAGGCTCAATATATATAGACATCGAAACCACATGATTCTCTCTGCCTCATTTCCCCCAGCAGGTGTTACACAGTGACATGCACCTGCCGAGTTGCTGCATCTATTTACCCGATTGCCTCCGACAGTCAGGTAGACAATTGTGAGGCCATTGTGCACACCAGGCAATGTGAGATGGGGTGTTTGTCTGTCTGGGCGTTCGTGCGTGCGTGCGTGTGTGGAGCGGTAGTGTAGTGGTTAGCGCTACGCCGCGCTATGAACCCGGCGACCAGAGTTCGATTCCCGCTCACGGCCAACACCGGTGACGATTATCTGAACCGGTCCTGGGCCTCCCCTAGGTCGACTCAGTCTCAAACGAGTATCTGGTGCGGTGTGTAAACATCGCCGCTGAGGAGACAAAGGCGGCCGGGCGTGGTGCTGGCCACCCACCCCCTCGTGTGCCGTGCCGGCTTTCATAGGTGCTCGCCAACAACGCATGCCCCCAACCGTTTGTAAAAGCTACATGGGGGATCTTTGTCTTTGTGTGTGTGTGTCCGCGTGCAGGTGCAACAATCGGACGCAGTGCATCGTGGTGGCGGGCAGCGACGTGTTCCAGGATCCCTGCCCTGGCATCTACAAGTTCCTCGAGGTCCATTACGAATGCGTCCCCTACAGTAAGTGGTGCCACGTCCACTCCCGCTCCCTTCATTCATAATCCACTCCAGACAGCTCCCATGGAAATGCTACTCTGCACTAACCATCCATGCGGTTATATTATTATTATTGTTGTTGTTACAACGAAAATGCCACGTGTGATGATTTTTTTTTATTAACGGTATATGTTACCTAGCATGGAGAGTTTAGCATGTGACTGCCTCCCGTGTGTGTGCGCGCACGTACGAGCAGGCAAGCAAGCGTGTGCACGCGCGCGTGCGTGTGTGCGCGCGTGCGTGTGTGCGCGTGTGTGTGTGGGTGCACGCACCTGTGTGCGTGCGTGTGTGTGTGAGCGTGTGTGAGCGTGTGTGTGTGTGTGAGCGTGTGTGTGTGCGCGCGCATGCGTGCGTACGTGCGTGTGCACGCGTGGGCTCGCCGTGCCTCGAGAGCTGCATTATCTGAGTGGCGGTGCTGCTGGCTGCATTTCTATTTAAACGTCTGCATTTTGTCACACTATCAAAAGTTATGGCTCCCGCGCCGCCGCCGGGCTGTGCTGGATGGGGCTGCCGGTGGGGTTCACCGTTAGTTCCGCAACGCTCGACAGTTACGCCCCACAAGGGGTCTGCGAGGCCCCAGGCCGCTAGGAATGCCTCGTGATTTGTGGCCTCTCACGTGAGCCGTGTGGGCCGCTCTCTCGCAGGAGCGATTCGAGTCCACCGCAGGTGATCTCCCCCGCGCCGGGCGCCGCTGCCATCCTTAACGTGCTGTGCACGCTGTGGCGGCGGCGCGTTCCCCCCAGCTGCTTGCGACGGGGCGGGGAAAACATTCTGAGAGTCAACAGTTGGTTAGGACGGAAATTAAACTTGCTTGGAGGCGTGATTGTGTGCAATTAAACGGGAGAGAAAACAATTAGCTAATTTCATGCAAAGAATGCCGGTGATTGCAATTACAATGTTTGGGTCGCTTCATTTCTCAAATTTATAGATAGGGAAATTATGAATAGTGGATAATATAAAATGGTAATATCTTTGTTAATAGTAAAACAAATATTCTAGATCACACTGGATTAACTTCACGATATATTCCTTTCATGACACAAACGCCATGGACAATCCAGGTGCTGGCTCTGTCTCTCTCTCTCGGTGCCACGTAGATATTATTTTGTGTCCACGTGTGCAGAGCAAAGAGAATGGTAAGATGCCATGATGTGTCATCACCATCAATGTGTCCAGCAATTACCAAATTCGCTCCTGTGATTCGCACGGCTAATCTCTCCTCTTTTCTCCTTCCTCCTTAACATCTTCTCCCCCTGAAACCTGCCGCTAAAATGTAGGGCTGGAACAGAAAGGTAAAGGACGTTTACAAAATGCCATATAAATAAAAACAAAGCATCCTCCCCGTCACATACCCATCCCATACCCGTCCCTATACCCATCCCTATACCTGTCCCATTCTCATCCCATTCCCGACACCCCACTCCACCAGCCCATTTCCTCTCTGTGGGTCGATGATGGTGTGCCCCACCGCCCCCCCTGCGCCATGCAGACAGGCCCGATGTGCGTAGTGCAGTCGCAACTCATTTTGTGGGCTCCGTCCTGGTACACCGTGCCGTACTTTGACAGCGCCATTGCATGGTCGTAGCGCCCGCCCGCCTGTGCGCGTGCGCGTGCCTGCTTCGGTGCGTCTGTGCCTGTGCATGCGCTCGTGCCACGAACCCACCCCAGATGTCGTCTTTTGATCCCTGCATGAGCTTCCCCCGTACGAGCACGGGGGCCCATCCTGCGCCTCGCTCGCTGTCAATGTAAGCGCACAGACATGCCGCTCTCCATGCAGTTGATGGGGGGGGGGGGGTAGCGTTGTTGTGCGCGGGGACCAGGAGGAACCGCGGCCGGGGACAACGCCGCCGGGCGAAAGCCGCGTCGCGCTGTGCCCGACACAACGATGGCACAGCGCGTGTTCTTAAAAATGCAATACGGACATTTGTCAATCCGCTGTTGGATGGAGGGCCGCCCCACACGCTGTGTGGCCCGTACGGGTTGTGCTTGACCCTAATTCACGCACGCTGCTCTGTGTGGATCAGTGAAGGGGACGAGAGTGCGGGGAGGAGGGGGATCCAAGGACCGGATCAAGCATTGCTCACCGCCCGTATTAATCGTGGCCGGGAATTAAACTCGGGTCACAATGTGCATTATGCGTGGCGCTGCTAACCGCTGCGTCGACAGCTCTCCCCTCGTGATTATATAATGGGTCCAAATAATCTAAGATCATTTGAGGAGTGTTGATGCAGAGATTGATAGGATACAAAAGGAAACAAACGTGGCTCTTTAGTCGGTGTCTGCAGCGGTTTCTGCTGCAGACACCTCAACCTTGAATTTGTATCAGAAGCGCTCATGTCACACTTTGCCCCATGCATTCTTGTTATAAAGACGGCGAATGTTTTCTTTTTTGAGTGTGAAATGTTGTTTGTCCGATAAAATGTCTGTCAAAGTTCCCCCAATGAAATAATAACAACATGAAACCAAAGTACAAGTATGTCGACAATGCCGCAAAGGGAAACGTCGTCAAATATTAAAATCAGCGGATGTGCTCCTCTAGAGAGTCAAAAATGGAAGCCAGCGTGAGGGAGCCAATCAGACGGAGCGGAACTAAAAATGATGAAGGGACGTAGATGGGCACAATGCTACGGGATATACTCGGGCTTGTGCTGCGATGACACATGTGGGATTGTTGGGGGGGGACACAGGACATTTAGGGGGATCACCCCCCTGCGCTTTCCCATGAGTAAAACTTGTGGGGCTTTGAAACCATGCACACAACCACCGCTGTAGAACATTGAAGCATTGAGTTCTGCATCTCCTTTAATATGTACACAAGATTAAACAAATATTTTCAGATGTATTAAAACAGCCTTATTAATGTTAATGAAAAGTCATTTATAGATAAGATAAAGTTTTATTTCTTCGAGGTATATGTTAAACATATCCTTGTTAATGTTTAATAAATTCACTTTTAGATAAGGGTTAGGGTTATCATTCATCTCACATAATTGTTGTACAATAATAATGTTGAATAATTTGCACACCTTGGTTAATCCACTGCCTGGTGAAAGCCTCCTTGCTCTGTGCAGCGATGGAGGGTTGCTTCTACCAAACTTCACCATGCTGGTCATTGGGAGCTTGTGAAGGGGACGGAGAGCCATTGGAGGATGGGTGGGGGTGCAAGATCAATGCAGATACCACTCGCCACTGATGTTAGCCGTGGCAGGGATTGCAACTCGGGTCACCGGCTTCATCGCACACAGTGCGCTAACTATTGCACCACAACTCCACCATATGGCTTCTACTTGTCGTGAATATTTTATTTTATACCTACGTGACTTTACCGAAAGAACCAAAGAGTAGAGCATGAATAACATGTTAATGAGTACATTATTTTCAAGATGAGGGTTATGGTTGTTGGTAATATCACACAGAAGATTTCTCCGATATGCAAGATCCAACAGCTACTGTGGTTCACACATTCCCATTTTAATAATTTCATATTGAGCTTGCACCCATTCCAAGCTTCAGAAGAGGACAAATCAACCACCAGAGGCGGCTCCTCCTCCTGCGCCGCCACCGCAATGAAATAACGGAAATTCCTGACTGAAATCTGTTTCTGCTGCGTCAAATTCACAATACATCCCTTGGAAAGGAGTGTTGTTCTGAGAGCGGCAAGTCCAACCCTGCGGACTGCCAAACGCCTCTGCACCTTCACCACCCCAATATGTCTGGTAGAAATGTAACGATGATGCATCGATTAATGGATTAAAGTCAATCCTAGCAATTTGTGCATAGATTACAAGTGACCGCCGAAGGCGACACGCGGATGGCATTCCAACGTTGCGTTGAGGTTCGTGGAACAATCATAACTCTTCATATGGGAATTTATTTTTGTTTAGATGTAGAAACAATACAAACAATACGGTGAACAAGACGAACAAGAATCAATTCCCGATTTGACTCTGTGAGCCCCGAATCGTGACAGTATGGTACAAAGACAAAGATCCCCCGTATAGCCTGAACAGACTGTTGGGGCAAGTGCTGTTAGTGAATACCACCTATGAAGTATGGCACGACCTACAAGGGGATGGGTGATCAGCGCCACGTCCGGCTGCCTTCATCTCCCTCGTGGCGATGTTTACACACTGCACGAGGTGCACATTTTAGGCCGAATCGACCTAGGGGAGGCCCACAACCGTTTCAAATGACCGTCATTGGTATTGGCCATAAGCGGGAACTGAACCCGGATCGTCAGGTTCGTAGCGCAGCGCGCTCACCACTACCGCTCCTCACACACGCACGCACACTCCGTGCAAAACGCATACAGGACAGACCCGCACATTACAAACAAACACATGCATGCCTCATGTTCAGCGTGACTGAATCTGCAGTCTCAACTTGAGAAGCCTTCCCTCTCGAGCGATATCCTCCTTGGCGAAGGCCACACCCGGTACAGGTGGCTTACATACCCCCCGTGTGACATCTAACCGACAAATCTTTTTGTGTCATTCTAGGGCCCCGTGACTTAACACTGCACTGCGTGATTCATCTTCTCAAACCTCCCCACTGTGGCCTCAACTCGTCTATTCGGGCTTGAGTTGGAAGCTCCCTTTGAGGACATTCAATAGCTCATGTCGATGGGGTCACTTCTGACCACATGGCTATCAGCTACTGGCCCCTGCGGGATCAGGTTTTACTCCCTCTGAATTCCTTCTGTTTACGAATGATTTACTGCAAACAGCAAAATGTTACAATTGCTGTTTAGGTGGCAACGCAAGTCTCGGTAGCTCGATTCTGTTTTCAATCACATTCAACTCGTTCCCGACAAACCAATAGCTTGCAAACTTTCAGCAGCAGTAGCGAATTTCTCATCAATCCTCCCTCGGGAAGCTGACAAACGTCGCTTCGAATAAGCGGTGGAAAAAATCGGGTATTTTTCATTTTGTCCAGGAGAAACTTGGCGGCACTGCCACCACTCGCTCGACTCGTTAAGCTCACCGATCCCATCTCGTGCAACTTCCCTCGAAGGCGTCGGCCCCCGTGCGGTGCGTGATACCAGAGGACGTGACGGGAGGGCCAGGTCCTGTAGACAATACCGGCAAAATCAGGCTCTGGCCCGAGCAAGGCTATAGCGGCAAATCAGCGCCGCCGTCACCGGCGCTCCCGATCAGACGCTCGTTCAACGAGGCAAAATTGCTCGTAAGTGCAGCAATCAGGGTGCAGAGAGCGGGGGGGGCGGGGGGGGTCGCGGTAGTGCGCGCTCGTAGTGATTTAGTGAGAATGCGACACTTTGCAGAATCGGTGCCTTGAATGCGCGATGATGCCCCCACCCCCTCGCGCTGAGCGTGCGGCGAGCACCGCGCCGTTCACAGTAATTGCCAGGGCGTGCACGGCGCGTGTAGCGTGCACGGCGCGTGCCAGGCACGTGTAGAGCGCCCACTGTGTGACTTTAGCGCGGTGGGGGGCAGTGTGGGAGCTTGTGGGGGGGGGGGCACGGTTGGTTACGTACGATGCAAAAGAAGTTCAACGTACGTACAAAGCAACGGCTCTAATCAGATGAAAGTGATGCCAAGTTGTGGTAACACCGGTGATGGCATTGGCCATGATTTGAGTTCTTCTAATATAATATTGGCATTACCAGGATACTTAAACCCTGTAGGACTTGATATTGTACGTCGTCGCTTAACTGCACGAAGGTCAAATTACAGACGGCCTCAGAGAAGACAAAGAAGATTTGTGGTTCACAGCTCCGTGGAGCATCATGATAAAGCCAGGAATTCCATTCGAGAGCTCTAAATGACGGACAATGCCATCACCGGTGTTACCACAAGCTGTCATCGCTTTCGTCCCATTAGATCCTGAAAATAATTCTGAACGGGGAAGAACCGGATAAAGTTGTGACTCACAGCTCCGCTTGCAGGGTATTCACATGCCGAGCGGCAATCCTTGTAAGGGTTTAGCGGTGAGGGTTTGAGATTGTTGAGTGAATAAGGTCTGGAGTGCCCTTCCTTTTCCTTCTGATATTAGGAAGCCACTGGAGCTGTGCACTTTTAAGTCATCGAGATTGAAAACTAATTTCTTCTGCTGTTGTCCTTCCCCCGCGCCTCCGATTTGCACGGTTGGCTACGTACAGTGTGAAAGAAGTTCAACATACACACAGGTCTAAAATCTAAAACTGGTATCTTAATTTAATCTTCAGCCGAATGAAGAGTCGAATGTGGATGGGTGAACTGTATAATTAATCTCTGTCATGAAGACTGACGACAGAAGGAAACAAGGAGACGTTTGTCTGCAATTAGAGAGACATTTGTACTTGCGGGGTAAAGTTAGTGGACGCTTCAGCTGTTTGAACTTTATGTAAGTGGACATTGTTTTAAACCTCAGTTGTGAGTATTATTAAATGACATGCTATCTGGATAGAGTTAGCAGCCACTAAGAGAGCCATAATTAAGACTTCATGTGGAAATAAATACAATGTTTGAAGGATTTATGAAGATTACAAATGCTTCATATTACAACATTTAATAATTGATTTCGAGATCTTTAGTCTCACCGTAAAAAATTTGAAGATTTGAATTTGAAATATATTACTCCTGCAGATTTGTACGTGAAGTATAACATTAAATCCCTCGCATAAAAGTGAGAGTATGGGTAAACAACTGATGCTAAAAATAACTGAGAATATGTTACAGGATGTACGTTGAAAACCCGTATATTTTAAAATAATTCCAATTAAAAAACGAACTTGTTTCATTGTCTTCTCTAAGGTTCTGTGAAGTTCACTTTTCGCATGTAATTTACTGAGTACAATATCAAGGCCTGCAATGTGAAGCGTCACCGGTAATGCCAAGATTATATCACAAGAGATCAGATTCATGGCCAGCGGCATCGTTGGTGTCACCACAACTTGCAATCGCTTTTGTCAAATATATATCCTGAAGCTTTTGCAAAATCAACACCAAACCTCCCAGGGGTTGTTCTTTTACAGTCTTATTATTGCACCATCTCCGGCCTTAGGTCTCCTCTTCCCCGTGGTTGCAACCTTCTGGGTGGGTGTCACTCCGATGGCTGCATCAACAAGCCGCCCTCTCGTGCACTGCACACGTGGCCCTGCCCATCCTAGCCTTCTTTTCCTGCCGAACCGAACAGCGGAGATGAACAGACAACGCGTCTGCTTCATGTACAAAGTCTCTTTCTTTGTACGTAAAATAAATAAAACTATTTCTCACACAACCAATCGCCTTTCTGGAAGTGCGCAATTTCAGCAGCATTGATTCAGCACAAGCAAATTCTGAGCCTGGTTTCAACATTCAGTGTTCTCATGAGCAGTGGCAGGCTTTCTTGAATCAATGCTGGGTAAACTGCCAGGTGTCATAGGCAAGGGACCTCTATATAATATATGGGTCCATATTCGGCACGAAATTATATTGTGCATAACGCAATAGTTACCATCACCTTCCTCCTGCATATATATTTACGACACGTTCCTGCCACGTTATGTTCCAAACTTCCAGGTTGCTTATCATGTCTTGCCATACAATTCCTAGCATTCTGTACATACACCAGTATTCAAAAGCCAGACGTTTTTTTTATTAGTTCATCTCTCTGACAGGTACGGCGACACACATGTTACTCACGTCTCAAACACCCATGTTTAAAAAAAAAAACTCAAGCTGGCCTCTCTACTCTTCTAAAACGTTCTATGTGGCCATGCAGAAAAAAACAACCCATTGGGCTACTAAAACGTATCTCTTGACTCTCGCACGTGCCCCCCCCCCTCCGCCGTTATCTGGACCCCACGGCTTCAATTCAAATCCTCGGTGCCCACACTGCGTGGCGGTGGGTGGTGGGTGGTGATGCGGCCCAACAGGAGGAGCAGCGTCCCTCGCTTGTGCCACAGGTTCACAGTCCCACTCCAAGGCGGCCGCCACCCCGATTCACACTGCGGTGTGCACGCACCGTCGGAATAATTATAATAATAATAATGCGCACCGTATGTTTCGCAAGCGGTCCTTAAAGTTCCCCTGACGTAATTCGCAAGAATATTATTATTAAAATAATAATGAAAGTGTCCACTTGCCCATCTGCATAGGCAGCCCTGAGATCGTTGTGAAAGTTACACATTTCGATGGCAGGGCCCAGTCTCTTTCCCAATAGCAACCACTCCTGGCTTTGTACAAAGTGGTTACTCACTTTATCAACCCAGGGGAGGATGATGATGATGGGCCGAGTTGACCCTTGATGGGTTTCGAGTCCCCTTGCCACGAGGTACGTAAACAAACCAGTAGTAGTGATTAGTAGTCGTATGCCCTATGTGGAAAACCCACCGTGATACGGAACGTGAACCTGGCTTCAGAGGCCTCCTCTCCGACACATCGTGACGGTGTGTTGATGTTGATCGGCCGCATGAAGGGCTGTCAATCTCCGAAGCGTGCGCCTCTCAGTTATTCTTTTCCTCGGGGCGAATGCTTAAACAAAACGTGCAAATCTGGCAACAAAGGAGCGAGAGTGCACAGCCGCAGGGAGGGACGGAGGGTCGCTGATGATGGGGCTGGCTGCACGAAAATATGTTCGAGTGACGAACGCAGTTAACATTTTACATGGCATCTGTTATCTGAGAAATCAATTTCTAATAGCAACGATTTGTAAAAAAAAAAAAAAATTCATATCAGAACTTACGCCGTTCAATATCGCGAGCAGAATTGCCCAAAAATCAACAGCCGAGCTAATACATCTTTTTTGTCATTTGCATCACGAAATGCATTTATCAAATCCGTGCAAAACGCCGCTATCAAGCGGTTGAGATTAGCTGTCACTTTTTAAATTCCGCTTGTCTCGTCTGACATTATCACCCCATTTTAAATGTACAGAGACAACACAACATGGCAGGTGCAGATGTGATTCTAACGTTTAAAACTTCTATTACATCGTTCGGGAATTTTTTTTTTGTTCACCTTGAACGCATTTGCACTATCTATCTAAAGCCCCGTGACATCCACCTATACAACTCTAAGATTCGCCAATGAATTGCTGCGCCGTGCTGCTTGTCGAGTATCAGAATGCCCCGTTAGCCTGCGTGCGACCGTATCTCAAGCGTCTCAGAGTGCGGGTGATGTCACTGCAGCGTTGTTTGCATTGGCACACACTCCCGCTTGTGGGGCTCTATCGCCTGATTAATATCTTATGTTGAGAAGTTAACTGTATGCTCACTGAACTGGATGAAGCCTTCTGTTTAAATGTTGCGGTGGCCCAGAGTGGATATTATTATTATTTTTTAAACTTCAAATTGTTACCAGACGACTTCGGGTGGTGGCAGTGCGGCAACTCTTCCCTCCCCTGCTGGCCTGCACAGATGTGGCCAGAGCTTCAAGGGGGAGATGCCCCCTTCATTATTTACCTTAAGACAGATGTGGCCAGAGCTTTAAGGGGGAGATGCCCCCTTCATTATTTACCGCAGTGCAGCCTTCCAATAATAAACAAACGGAGCGAGACGCAGTCGGCCAGACACCACTCCTAAGCTGTTGAGCTAATCCAGACCAAACATTATTGAAAATGGGGACAAAAAGCAGCAATTGAAACCTTAAACTGTCACGGTGTGATGAAGGGCTCCGCCTCTAATTGCGTTCGTACAATAAACCATTTTATGGGGATTTGTCAAACTCAAACTACTCTTCTGTGCATTGTGTTTCTCCGCTGTTGTTAAAATGAGCCGGTACATGATCATTAAAATTACATTTCCAGCCCTTTGTCAATACGCCACTGGATATGGGCTTCTCCACATAGCGAGGTCATGGCGGTTGTTTGACCGTAATACTTCACCACGCCGGTCAACGTGGATTAGCTTCTCCGTGCCCACTGGTCACTTCGTTGATCTTAACAATTAGTCATAGGCCCTCTCTGCGCAGGAGACCAAACGTCAGCTGCTCCACTTCTGCACCAAATTTCGGTTCCCTGCGGCGGTTGCGACTAGCGCATTCACGATACGCTGGACGGGTGGACGTCTCTGCACCTTTCCTTTCCTCCGTGGTCCCTCATTGCTGGGACCGTGGTCAAAACAAGGAGGCGGACAGGGCGATCCTTTTCTAGATTTGAAGCTTTCGTGACTGCAAGGATCCATACTCTTTGGTTCTATTCGGTAAAGTCACGTAGGTAAGCTGTGTTCACTCCAGCGCTGTCCTCGAGACAGTCTGGTCCCTTCACCTGATGAAGGCCGCTTGTGTTGTGGCCGAAACGTCGTGATTTTTGTTGTTTTATTTTTTTTACCTACGTGACTTTACCGAATAGAACCAAAGAGTATAGGGCGATCCTTGCTGGTCATAGCCCCTCACTGGGCCAGACGGCAACGGTTCTCGGGCACCTCCGTGGACCGTCCCAGATCGGGGGAGATCTGCTCCGGCAGGGCGAGCTTCGGTGACCAGACGTCAGGCACCTCCGATTAGCGCGGCTGGCTGCGTATGGTGTGAAAGAAGTTAAACGTACATAAATATAAATACGGGCATGGATTTGTTCAACGGAGGGGGGTTGGGGGTCGGAGGGAAAGGCCACGACCGGTTCAGGTATCTCTCGTAACCGATGTTAGCTGTGATTCACGAATTGAACTCTGCTCGTAATGCGGTGCGCTAGCCACTACTGCGCCACTGATCTAGCCGTTCGCTACGTCACAATCATAATAGCACAACTGCCCTAATCTTTCTTGCATTATGCACAAGCGATCAGCCATCTCTGTTTTGTTGGTGCCTTCTCGTGGAATTACAAGAGACAATTGCCACTGGAGAAGGTTACTAGCTCAATGTAATGGAGCTTCACAAAAGAGCCATTAATGCATTGCCTTGTTTAACATTACTACATCAGCAGCAGTGTGTGTAAGGTGGGGTACATATAGGGGTGTGAGTCAATGTGTGTGAGTGTGTGTGGGAGCGGTAGCATAGCGGTCGGCGCAACTCTGCACTATGAACCTGGCGACCCGGGTTCGATTCCCGCTCACGGACAACACCAGTGCCGATTATCTGAACCGGTCCTGGGTCTGCCCTAGGTAGACTGAGCCTCAAATGTGTACCTGGTGTGGTGTGTAAAGATTGCGACTAGGGAGACAAAGGCGGCCGGGCGTGGTGTTGGCCACCCACCCCCTCGTGTGCCGTGCCGGCCTTCATAGGTGCTGCTCGCTAACAGCTCTTGCCCCAGCAGCAGTCTGTTACAGGCTACCTGGGGGTTACTTGTCTTGTGGGTAAGTGTAGAGGTGTGAGCGTGTGAGAGATGTGCATATCAGCGGGAATGTAAATTAACGATATTTTCACGCGCAGGACTCGCATGATTTCTGCGCGTTTCGCAGACATGCGTGATGTGTGCGGGCATAGTGAATGCACATAATGGAAGTGCGTGTGCTTGTGCACACCAATACAGGAGAGAGGTGGGAAGCGGTATTTCGTGCGATGGAATATGTTGGGCATTGACATGGTCAAGCGGCAGTGCGTTTTTGCCGCTTGTCGCAGAGGTTTATGGTCCGACTCCGGCGGCCGCCCTGGTTAATACCGCGGTGGGGCGTCAAACGTGACGATGCTGCGCGCCGTCTATCTGCCCGTGTCACGGTCCAAATTTTTGGAATGTAAAAAAATGACCCTGCAAATGACTCGATTTGGCATTGCACGTAGCAATCATAGCCGCCAACTGCAAAAGCTTGCCAAGGATCTTCCCCAAAAAAGAGTCACGAGACTCGATGGGGCTTTCCTGAGTTAGCAAAACATAATAGTAACGTGAAAAATATTTGTACGTATGAAAGTGGCAGTGCAGTCATTAGTGCCCTGTGCTACGAAGATGCCGATTTCTGGCCACGGATGACAGCACTGCTGTCTCTCGCAGCCAGGATTCGAACTCTAGTTGCCACGTCCGTAGCGCAGCTTCTTCCTGAAGCCCCCAGCACGCGGAGCGAAACGTCGGACATCGTGCCGAATAACACACGGTGCAAACCCGAAAAAAATCGGAGGGCTACACATTGTAAAATTTGTCATTTCGAGAATGGTTTTGTACAAATTTAGTCTCATGCAATTTAAATGGAGTAGTGTAATCTAATTCAGAGAATGCAATACTGTATTCAGATGGAAAAAGTAATATCTAGATTCCCCTCCCTTGTGTTTTGAGTGCCAGGAAGGTTCGTAGACATTGATGAAGGATAACTGTGAAGCCTCAAGGGTGCACACAGCTTACATCGTAATTTATGAGATTGTAAACTTTTATTCGAAAGTTATGTCAGTGTCATCTAAAATTACTGGCTCTAAGCCGGTGGAATACATTCCACATGCTCCTGGCAAGGGTTTGGATGACCATTGTTCGTAAGACGACCGTGGTTATCTACAACAATTAAGAATACAATTTACGAATATAATTGTTTTACTCTGAGGATTAGTGGCACAATGGTTGGCACAATTGGCCCTGAAGCTATCGACCTGCGCTTGATTCCCGATCACAGCCAGCGTCATTGGGTAAGGGACACCCCCCA
This sequence comes from Petromyzon marinus, assembly GCF_048934315.1. Taxonomy (NCBI): domain Eukaryota; kingdom Metazoa; phylum Chordata; class Hyperoartia; order Petromyzontiformes; family Petromyzontidae; genus Petromyzon; species Petromyzon marinus. The sequence continues at coordinate 815,401 of NC_133710.1, read as the reverse complement.
ACCCCACATTACCCCCACCCTCACCTTCACCAATCCTCACTGAGCAGCATGGTGAAATATGGTCAGACAACGCCAACGGCTGATACGGCGCGGTGAGGCCCTATAGTGGATTGACAGAGGGCCGCAAATTGTTACGTAAATTACTGATGCAAATCTTGAGCATAACCATGTCGACTTTCTTTTTGTGTGTGCACGGAAATTCTCTGCCCGATTTAAGTTTGTGGCCTTGTGGGCTCGTATTATAAACGCAAGCGTCATCATCGCGTCTCCTTTCTCAAATGTCTTGGCTCTCTGCTGAATAGGGCCCTTCGATTGCTTCGCTTGACCGAGGCTCCACTTGACAATCGCCATGCGAGTTATTCTACCACTTATAATGACATTCTCGATGTTTCGACTTGTGATATTAAAAGTAATGGTTGTGCGAATTTGTAAAAAATATATATTTTTAGAGTCTTATCTGTAATTGGTAAATTGTTAATGAGATTGGAATACTTTTGATGACATGCTTATAATAAAATGTCATATCTGATCAGATCGTTTTGCTGGTTATCTCCACAATAGGATCACTTCTGCTCGTGGGGTATCTAAAATTATAACAGCGACTCGTAAATAGAGCACTACATTTCAGGCATAAATTGTAATTGCTATTAGTGTACACATTATGTTTAAAAAAAGTAAATGTGCGCTTTTGGCTTGGCCTAATGCTGCCGGTAGCTGTTCAATGGTAACGTGCAGCCTATCATGTGCTTCCATTCGAGAACAGGTTCGAAGCATCATGCATACGCATGGAATTACGTCAAGCCCTCCAAGATGCGTTTGTCTTCGGAAGCATTTTAATTAAGAGTGTGGAAGCTACCGATGTAGCTGCCAGGGTAAAACACTTTGGGATGTTTGCAAATATATATTTAAACATGCATTGTGTTTTCAAGTTTTGGGCAATGCTTTAATCAATTTGCCCGGCTTTCTGTAGGGTAAGGCACTCAAGTAGCAGCAACACAATACTGTACTAGCATTGTAGTTTATATTGGATCGTTGTTCTGAGCGTTATCATGACGCCATGTGACAGAGAGTGGGATGAACAGACGGACAGATGGACAGAGCTACAAAAACAAACCGCCCCGCGTGGTGTTGGAGGTTCAGATGCAGAGCAAGCAATTCCATGCATGCTGAGAATACTTGGGGTTTGTATATTTGGCATTTATAATTGCGAGGTATTTTTGTTCCCATCAGAAAACTAAAAAAATCACCGTGGAGTGGTTTTCTACATCGATGTTGCATATTCATCGTCCTTGGTGCAGAAAATTAAGCATATTAAATGCTTGAGCAGCACTTAGGGGATTTTTACCCAATTTATCAAGAGTGGTTTTGCGAACAGTTTCCATTTACAGGATGTGTACAATAAAAAAAAGGATAGCATTCATCATCAACGCTGCCTCATGACAGAAAGTATATAATTGGCTGATGTTTTAGGCAAGGGTCCTGCTGCTTTTATAAAAGTGAATTCCACTGCATAGCGGTGTGTTTGAGAGACCCGTTATAATCCATGATGTTAACGGATATCTTTGCAGTCGCAAAACACATGTCGGCATGTATGCATCACATTACCAATCATAATTAACAACACTTTTAAGCCCTTTAGTTAACCCACTGGCTTCCCTACCGATATCATCATGTCAGCCATGGGGGTTGTTTAACCATACTTCACCACGCTGATCATTGTGGGGTGCTATCATTGCCTTGATTCCGAGTGCACTGCATTGTGAAGCAGGCATCCTAGGTTCGATTCCTGCCCATGGTTAACAGCATTGGTGAGTGATCTCTGAAATGGCCAGGTCCCCCCACCCTCTCTCCCCCCTCTACCCATCACCAACCAATACACTATAAGGGTTGCAAAAATGTTTCTACAAAGCAGTGGTAATGGTAAATTTAAATGCATGCTTAATAAAATATTTTTCAATACATTAACCTCTGACATCGATGCAATTATTCAGTTCCATGATTAATACATAAAGATGGGGTTTGAAAAATAATGTAATCCTAATACCCTAATAGCTATGACAATTATATTAACCAATTATCAGTTACAATTACCTTGTCACTGTCCCATCCTCTGCAACAGTCATAGATAGCGCGGGCGGGTTTGAAAATATTACAAACATGAAATTTAAATAAGTCAAAATGCAAAATTGCTCTAATTTATCATTACAGTCGCGTCGTAGTGCGCGCTGCGTTTTCATTATTTATTAGCGGGGAAATCTAGAACTCAAATGCGCTGCATGATAAATGAACTGCGTGACAAACGACTTTCAAGAGTGCACTTCCCGAGTTACTAATCGTCTTCTTGTGCGCGACTTCCAGGGTTTTGCAATGCCACTCACGAGGCGACGCGCAGCCACCGGAGCCAGGGGACAGCTGTACGAAGGGCACGGAAGCCCCACAGACGGGGCTCACTTAAATCATTTCACTTTGGGGGAAGCAACTGAACCACAGCGGAACAATTGTGACAATGCACGGGGCAGTGTTTAACGTTGTCATTTTCCCGCGAGAGCGAAGTTCAAAAGATGTCATCAGATGGGGAGAGACCGTCTCCTGGCAAGGGAATATGGAACGTCTAGGCCGTGTGTTTCAATGGAAATGACCGCAACCCCTTTTCTCACTTGGCTTGGATCACCGGATAAGTGGATGTTAATGGCTAGTGGGCTACCAACAGGGGCGGAGCCAGGATTTCAGACCGGGGTGACATTCAACAAATTTTAATTTCAAGAATGATTAGAGAGTCAGGCTGTTGAACTAGACGCCATCGGTTGGCGACACACTCTGACAATGCAGTTGCACGGAGTCTGCCAGACCGAGTGTCGTACACTTACACGCAGAATGTGACCCCTGTCACCCCCCCTGGCTCCGCCCCTGGCTACCAACCTAAATCAAAGCCTTCATTGCAATGAGAGGAAACCACAACTGTTACAGCATCCACAGTACACTGTTAACAAATTTTTTATAGCCCTTTGTAAATCCACTGCTGGATGAAGTCCTTCACCATGCCATGTCAATAACAAGGGCTTTTTTGTCATTATAAAAAAAAACTCAACACAATCATCAATAACGCATTGGTTTAAAAAAGAAAAACATATCCGACGTTTCAAGCAATGGCCCTTCTTCATTACGCCACCATATTTTGGGTTGATGGTGATGGCTACTGAGAACCATTTCAGATTTCACTCGCCACCGATATTAGCTGTGGCCCAGAATTGAGCCCATTGTTACCGGATTCACAGTGCAGTGCGTTTACCGCTGAACATTTTGAAATACGCCCCTACAGGGCTGAGGGTGCAGGTATGCCAAGCTGATCGCGTGGGTTGGTCACACGGGGTGATAACGCGGCCGGGTTCACTCGTGCTGATTGGCTGCAGAGTTTGCCATTCATAAATCTTCAAGAGCGCTCCGGGAGTACACGTACCTGGCCGTGCTGCCAATTCAATTCATCACGCATAGCCAGCCAGGACCGATACGCCAAACGTGTGACCTCTTGCGACAGCATTCGCACAAACTGTTCTCGCTGCCGTGCCCGTGTCTCGAGCGATTTATATCTGTGTATGTACGTTGAACTTATTTCGCACCGTACATGGCCTACCCTGGTAATCGGAAGTGCGATTTGTTTGATCCACGTATCACGGAGGGGGCGGCCACGGGGGCACCGCCGTTCCTTTGAGGATCGCGGTCCACTCCGAGGGTCGACCGCCAACTCAAGTACGCCGGCCGTGCTGCCAGGTCAATTTTTGAAAGTCAAACGCAGCGCAGAACTAAATTGTATTATTTTCCTGTGGTCGTTGGTCACTGGGCGGAGACCATCAACTCGCCGCGCTAGAGAAGTCGGTTAAACGACGGGCAGCTGCCTCGGATTTGAACCACGGATCTCAGTGGTGCCAGCTCAGCACCCTGACCTCTGAGCGTCCGTCCACAGCATCATGACGTTTCTCTGTGTCCATTCCTCCGCTCAATGTTAACAAATTAGCAATTCCCACTGGTCGTTTAGTCAATGTTAACAAAGTAGAAAGTCACACTGGTCACTTAGTCAATGTTAACAAAGTAGAAGTTCCCCTGAGGGTCACGGAATTGATGCCACCTGACTTCCCCCACCAACTACCCATGAGCCTCACTGTTTTCTCAACATCTCAGAGCGAGCTGCTAACTATGCTTTTACTTTTTAGGCTTGAGGATGCCTTTATCCGGCAAAGTTAAACGCTCTTGGCTGACGATGATAACGATGATGATGAAGCACATCGTTTGTTAAGAAGAATTTAACATTTCAATTTGGTCAATTTGAGACGTGTTCAAACAATCAGCACAATATAAAACATGCAATGGCTGTGGACATATACGTAACAAAATTCGGCACAGCAGCGTTATTGACGGAGTAACAATAACGATAATACGTGTGTCATGCCCAGAGTTAAGCACTTGGCTTTTGCCATTGGTACAATTTTAGAAATTGTGCGGAAAACACGAGACAAAGTGCTTACGTGCGTGCACGGAGCAAGCAAAGTAATGGAAAGAATAAACCATCTCGAGGTAGTTTCCACACACGGAACGCTACGAACTGGTGTTGGCAGCGGCGTGCTAACGCAAGCTGAAGATGCCTTTGACGATCGGATAAAAAAACGCTTCCATCCTTTGTTGTTAACACGGCCTTCTGACAGGAAGGTTTGCCACGCTGCAGCGAGTGAACAAGTTGTCGTATCAGCGTGTGAGCAAGCCATCGTGTCCAAAGCAAAGCGTGTCAAGACGGGGTCATTGTTCAGAACATCAGCCGATTCCACTATTCACACACACTGCTCGATCAAAAGCCAGTGTGAACGATGAAAGTGGCACTTTTTAACGCTGTTCAAAATTTAGGTTGTAAGCATTTATCCATTAGCTTTTTCCATACGTCTGTAAGGGTGGGTGAGTGAGGTCACAGTAATTATTGTTGAGATGCAATATGAATTAAACTTTGCCGTAAAGTTTATTTCTCTATTAGGGTCGCATCCTAATTGCAACTGGCCAAATCGATCAAATGGTTTCCTCAATAAAGTTGCAGACACAAACCAGTGCTGAAAGTACAATGAGCATACATACGCAAACTCCTTTTGCCCTGACAAGCTACCCATCAGATTCTGTGCCGCAAATAAATACCAACGAGGACAAGCACATGTTTTAAAGCATTACAGAATGTTCATGCTCATGCATGTTTTTCGTCTGTGTTAAGGATGGCGGTGGTGAGCATTTCTTATATGGGACTGCCACTGCGGTTTCTTAAATTCCATTTAAAGAGCGATGTTTGCTTTATTTAACTGTAAGCCACAATATTTTGCCTCTCACCGCTCATTATAATCGCGTTATCCTGCGCATTTTTCTTCACGGTGTTAACGCAAGTGGTGAAGTATTTTTTTAATCCTTAGGCGATAGAGCCGTGGCACAGTAGTTAGCCTCCTGTGTTATGAACTCAGCTACCTGAGTTCCCTTCACGGTCACAGCTAATATTTATCTAAAAGTGATATCTGAAACCAGTTCTGGGTGACCCCCCTCCTCCTCCTTCGCCAACACGCAGTGGCCCAGCAGAGTGGAGGAATGAGCGCTGGTGGCTATGCCCGTTGGCCTGTAGTCCGGCACTGTGGAGGCGAGGGTTAGTGGATCACACAAATGTTGTGAAAATCCCTTCCCGTGGGCGTCGACGTGGAGCCATACCCTGGCTTGCCTGGAGAAGGCGGTAGAGCACGTGTGGACTCCATCTGTTCCCCCCCCCCCCCCCGTATTGGATGGAGTGTTGCCCTCTCGCGTGCCGTGTGTTTTCGCCAGGTGCTGGGGTTTCGTCCCATTTTTAAACACTCATTAATTGGCTGACAACGCCTTAATCTGTGGAGGATCGCAGCGCTTGGGGGGAACTTCGCACCGGCTCAGTCACTGCGTGGCTGCCTTGCCGCTCTTCTGTGGTTCCTCGTGCTTTCGAGTCGCCCCCTCTCTCTTGGAGAGCGAGCGAATACGGTGCGACTCGTTACAAGTCGATATTATAATTGCCATCGTTAAGTATGGGCAAACAACTCCCCGTGACCATAATGGCATGGGGAGACATTTAATCATCGGTGGCTTGACAAAGGACTGTAAATAAATATTATTATTTTACATTATTTCATAGGTTGCAATATTCATGCAATGCTCACACCGGACGGAGATGTACTTATTTAAATATAAAACAAGCTATCGAATCCGTTATTAACCCAACCAAAAATATAATCTGCTCCGTGATACGGTTTATTTTTTTTATCAGCTTGTCTCATTATCATGTGCGTTATTTATTTTTGGTATTTTTCTAAAGTGTGCTAGAGTGCATTAGCATTGCCGCTCAATATTGAGGAACCAGGCACGCTTGAATAAATTACAGCATGGGCCAGGGCAGTGAGTGGGTAGTGATCGATGATCATGTGTTAAGTTACGTCTCATCACGGTTTGTACCGGTGACTTTGTGGACATAAGGTTGAGCATTAGAGAGGAGAGGCAGTCGTAATGCTTGAAAAAGTGGCACTTAAAAGATCACCGCAAGCTAATAACGAGTCCCGTACTAATTACAAATTTCCCGTACAAATACAACACCGCACATATACCTCGTGCCAATATCGTGACATTTAAACGCTTTAGTCGGCAGGATGAGCGAAGTGAGAGCACTTGTGCCTCACAACAAGAAGGGCCTGAGTTAGATTTCCATCTCCGCCAGCTTTCTGTGTGGAGTCTGCAGGTGCCCTCACTCCTCTGCATGGTTCCCTTTGGGTTCTGTGGTTTGCTTCCATGGCAAAATACACACACAGTTGTGTACCTGGTATTGACTTAGCATCCCAACAATGTACCTAACAATGGACTCAATTGGGATTACACAAGGCCACACCGCCCACTATTGCAGAATCTCGGCAGGATCCTCCTGAAAAACAGCTGAGACTCAGTTTTTCATTTACCAGGTAAGGCCCACTGAGTTACGTAGCTCTTTTTCAGAAGCGACCTTGCCACATATCATAGCTGAACGAAGTGCCTTACCATGTGGAAATGTATAGCAGCCAAATACTCTCAACACGTTTCTAAATGTGGAGGGAAAAACCTGAGGACCAGGAGAAAAATCCACGCGACCACGGAGAAAACACGCAAGCTCCAAATATACAGCAGGCGTCAGGATCGGGATCGAACCCACAGCCTCCTGTATGCCAGGCGAGGTAGTTAACATCTCCTATCCACCATGGCACTCTGTGATTCAGTGAGGCTTTCCTGAGGAACCAAGATAAATAATAATAATAATATAATAATGATTATTTACAGTAGCATAGTGATTAGTGCAATGCACTATAAACCTGGTGATCTGAGTTCCATTCCCAGCCATGGATCACGTCGGTGTTGAGCGATGTATGAATCGGTTTATGGGCACCCATTTCACCAACCCGTACTGACCAGTGTGGTAAAGTATGATTCCATAATCGCGATGACCAATGTGGTGTGGGAAGACATTCTTCCAGCAGTGGATCAACAAGGCGCTCCACATTTTTATTCTCTTCTTGAGTTAGTTATTGAAGTAACGCAATCATAAAGTTGGAAATTGTTCGCAAATATTGTCCAGTCCAGTGTTTGTATGTTGCTTGTGTACGGTAATCAATCAGGTGCACTCAATAGTAAGGTGTTCATGTACTTGAATTTAAAACAAGGCTTGTGTTATTTACTTTTAAATTTCCCCCCGCCCCCCACTCGAACCGCACGATCATCCATAAAGTGTGTGCTCGCCCGGTCACATGCGTTGTAGTAGAACAAGCAAAGCATCCGTCTACTCGGCTCGCGGCGAACCTTACCAAACCATCTCTGAGTCCATGGTGCCGCCCACTCGTCGCTTCGTTCATTTTAACAATCGCCAATTCTTGTTCGGAGCCGGGGCTTCATTTCACCTGGAGCTGTCCAGGGGCTGTGCTCCAGAAGATATGTTTCTCACCCTGACCTGCATGGTTAAGATTGATGTCAAGGGGTGGATTCGAGGGTTAGGGAGGGGGGGAGGGACAGGGTGCCAGGGTTAGGGGAGAGAGGAAGTTAGATAGGAGATGGGGGGGATGGGGGGGACAGGAAGGGGGAGGGAATCCAGGGGTTTTTTGTATCCCTGAAAAATATTCCAAATTAAGCCCTGGCTAAATTCTGTTCATGAATTTCCATGAAGCTCGTCTTCAATGTCGAGCAGGGAATCTATCGTCACTGTTCAATGCGTCACATTTTGCTTGTGGATTTTTGCCTGCTCCTTCCTTCTCCTCCCCTCCATTCTCCCCCCTTCCCCCTCTCCTCTCCCCCGCAGTCTTCCTGTGCCCCGGCTCGCTGAGAGCCGTCTCGCAGGCTCTGCACCTCTTTGAGGCCGAGCAGCAAGCGGGGGCCTGGTGCAAAGACCCGTTGCAGGCCACCGACCGGGTCTACTACATGCCCTGGTTGCCCTACCGCACCGACGGCCTCACCGAGTTCGCCTCGCTCGAGGACTTCATCGCCGGGCGCCCGTCCACCACCTACAAGCTGCCCCACCGTGTGGACGGCACGGGCTTTGTGGTGTACGACGGTGCGGTGTTCTTCAACAAGGAGCGCACGCGCAACGTCGTCAAGTTCGACCTGCGCACGCGCATCAAGAGCGGCGAGGCCATCATCCCCAACGCCAACTACCACGACACATCACCCTACCGCTGGGGCGGTAAGTCCGACATGGACCTGGCGGTGGACGAGAACGGCCTGTGGGTCATCTACGCGACGGAGCAGAACAACGGGCGCGTGGTGGTGAGCCAGCTCAACCCGTACACGCTGCGCATCGAGGGCTCCTGGGAGACGGCCTACGACAAGCGCTCGGCCTCCAACGCGTTCATGGCGTGCGGCGTCCTCTACGTGCTGCGCTCCGTCTACGAGGACGACGAGAACGAGGCGGCCGGCAACCGCATCGACTACATGTACAACACCAACCTGCACCGCGACGCTCACCTCGCCGTGCCGTTCCCCAACCCCTACCAGTTCATCGCCTCCGCGCAGTACAACCCCCGCGACAACCTCCTCTACGTGTGGAACAACTACCACGTGCTCCGCTACGCCCTCGACTTCGGCCCGCCAGACCCCACCGCGGGTAAGGACTGCCCCCTTTCCCTGTCGGTTCGAGCGGCCGGCGGCCCCCGCGACCCCCACGACCCCCACGACCCCCGCGACCCCCGCGACCCCCGCGACCCCCACGGCCCCCGCGACCCCCACGACTCCCACGACCCCCGCGACCCCTACGACCCCCACGGCCCCCGCGACCCCCACGACTCCCACGACCCCCGCGACCCCTACGACCCCCACGGCCCCCACGACCCCCGTGACTCCCACGACCCCCGCGACCCCTACGACCCCCACGACCCCCGCGCCCCTACCTCCTACCTCCTCTGCAACCGTGAATGAGGGGGTGGGGGGGAGCCACGATGCGGTCGGTGTCAAACAAACTTCGAACGTGCGACAAATGCGGAGCCGCATGGGTAACGGTGCGACCGGAGTTTGTCCGTCGTGCGTTCTGAACTGGCTCTCGCCGCATGCATAAATATTGTAGCAACATTTTTGTTGACTGCTAAAAATAAACACACACACGCACGCATGCACACCGCCACCACTGTGTACGAGACACAACTGAACTGGGCGGTAGCGCACACGTACTTTGAATCGCAAGTAGTAACATTGTATATACACCGGGCTGTATGGTGAACAAACACGTAGACCAACTCGTGTACAGTGGCGACGTTGTATGCTTAATACAATACCGAGTGTCGGACAAGGTTTTCAAGAGGTGAGTTTTCACACACGCACACAAAATATATCCCATTTAGCCGTGGCAGACCTGAGCTAGTGGTCGAAATTCCACATTCCTATGGTTAGGGCCAGTTTATCCACGGGACAGCCGCCGCCGTGGACAGCCTTAAAAGCGGTGCCGTTTTGTTGATCCAAAAGGGGTGGATGATGGTGAGGCAGGGCTGAGTCAACCCCTCACCAGGATTTTAACTCGGATTCTTGCAACTGCAGATCGGTACACGAGGGGGTGGGTGTTCAGCACCACGCCCGACCGCCTTTGTCTTCCCAGTGGGAATGTTTACACACCGCACCAGCTACCCATTTGAGGCTGAGTCGATCTAGGGAAGGTCCAGAACCGGTTCAGATAACCGTCACTGGTGTTAGCCGTGAGCGGGAATCGAACCCGGGTCGCCAGGTTCACAGCGCAGCGTGCCAACCGCTACACCACCACTCCCCACTATATACATACAACATACATACATATATACATGCAACATACATATATACATGCAACATACATATATACATGCAACATGCATATATACATACAACATACATATATACATGCAACATACATATATACATGCAACATACATATATACATACAACATACATATATACATGCAACATACATATATACATGCAACATCCATATATACATACAACATACATATATACATACAACATACATATATACATACAACATACATATACATGCAACATACATATATACATACAACATACATATATACATACAACATACATATATGCATACAACATACATATATACATACAACATACATACATATATACATGCAACATACATATATACATACAACATACATATATACATACAACATACATATATACATACAACAAACATATATACATGCGAAGCCAAAGATCCCCCATGCAGCCTACATACACTCCCTATGAACCGTGAGTTGAAGAGCAACCCTCACGCCTCGAAGCTAAGCAACGAATGGTACGATGCACCAATGGAGATTCTGATTCTAATGCGGGGATATCAGTACTGCACCATACAAAGTTTTACCACGTACAGTCGAGTAATACTTATGCTGCCTGTGTTTATCATCATTACACACTGAGAGCACCTTCCACGAACCATGAGCGGACATGAGTATGGCGATAAGACTTGCACTCAACACTATCTCGTGGCTGAGTACTAATTAGAAATGCACCTGCTTAACGTGCACTTGACGTCCGTGTATGGGCGGCGATTGACAGTGCTGTGTAATGCCGACATATGTTGAGTCGCTCAGACTCGCGTAAGTCCCATTGCTGTCGATAATTCGTGTCTCTGCTAATTCATATTATCATACATTTTGTGTGGAGTCTTTCGAAGGAAAATCCCAATGTGGAAAGCTTTGGATATTTTTCATTCAAATACGGTGTTTTGGGGTATAATTTTATTGGCGTGAGCCTTGTGTGTGTGTGTTTTGTATGGGAAGCGGTAGCGTAGTGGTTAGCGCACTCCACCACGAACCTAGCAACCTGGATTCGAATGCCGCTCACAGCCACCATCAGTAACGATTATTTGAACCGGTCCTGGGCCTCCCCTAGGTCGACTCAGCCTCAAATGAGTACCTGGTTGCGGTGTGTAAACATCGCCACTGGGGAGACAAAGACGGCCGGACGTGGTGCTGGCCACCCACCCCCTCGTGTGCCGTGCCGGCCTTCATAGGTGCTCGCTAACAGTACTTGCCTCAAAAGTCTATTCAGGCTATACGGCGAATCTTTGTTTTGTTTTGTACAGAGCCTTGTGATCTCCAGGTGAGGAGTGTAAATAATCATTATTATGAGTTCAAAGCATTGCCATTGTGGGCTCACGAAGACACCAATGCACGGATTCATGGTGTTTTTGACACAACGAGGGTAAGACCCCGTTGATATTTATTGTTGGTCATTTAGCTCGGAGAGGGCAGTATGTGTATAAGTATGTTGAACTTCTTTGCACCGGACGTAGCCACCCGTGCTAATCGGAGGTGCGGGGGAAGGACAACAAACTGAACACAAAAAGCAGTTCTAAAGAAATGCATTTTCAATGTCAATGTAAAAGTGCATAGCTCCAGTGGCTTCCTGATATGGGTAGGAAGATTGTTCCAGATGGCCGCAGAAGTGCATCTGAAAGCGCGTGATGCAGTTTTCGACAGTTAGCCAAAAGCAGCTGCGAGGATGACCGGCGGAGTTCGCGTGATGATGGTTCATGCTCCTTTCCGAGATCAGCTAGGTGTTGTGGTTCATTTGTGGCAAGCGCTTTGCGTGTAATGAGCGCGACCTCATAACGTTTTCGTTCGGCAACCGGAAGCCAACGCAGCTCAGCGAGCATTGGACGGACACGGTCGGATCTTGCAGTACGGACCGTGAATCAAGTGGGATTGGGGTATGTCAAGTAGGTTCGTGAAACCATCTCTGTAGTCCACTGATTCTTGTTCACTCATGGCCGTGTGCTTTGCACCGGTTCCCTTCGAAATGTGAAGCACCCGTTCCAACACCCGTTCCAACACTCGTTCCAACACCCGTTCCAACACCCGTTCCAACACCCGTTCCAACACTTGTTCCAACACCCGTTCCAACACCCGTTCCAACACCCGTTCTAACACTCGTTCCAACACTCATTCCAACACCCGTTACAACACCCGTTCCAACACTCGTTCCAACACTCGTTCCAACACCCGTTCCAACACCCGTTCCAACACTCGTTCCAACACCCGTTCTAACACTCGTTCCAACACTCATTCCAACACCCGTTCCAACACTCGTTCTAACACCCATTCCAACACTCATTCCAACACCCGTTCCAACACTTGTTCCAACACCCGTTCCAACACTCGTTCCAACACCCGTTCCAACACCCGTTCCAACACCCGTTCCAACACTTGTTCCAACATCCGTTCCAACACCCGTTCCAACACCCGTTCTAACACTCGTTCCAACACTCATTCCAACACCCGTTACAACACCCGTTCCAACACTCGTTCCAACACCCGTTCTAACACTCGTTCCAACACTCATTCCAACACCCGTTCCAATACTCGTTCTAACACCCGTTCCAACACCCGTTCCAACACTCGTTCCAACACCCGTTCCAACACTCGTTCCAACACCCGTTCCAACACCCGTTCCAACACTCGTTCTAACACCCGTTCCAACACCCGTTCCAACACTCGTTCCAACACTTGTTCCAACACCCGTTCCAACACTCGTTCCAACACTCGTTCCAACACCCGTTCCAACACTCGTTCCAACACCCGTTCCAACACCCGTTCCAACACTCGTTCCAACACCCGTTCCAACACCCGTTCCAACACTCGTTCTAACACCCGTTCCAACACCCGTTCCAACACTCGTTCCAACACCCGTTCCAACACCCGTTCCAACACTCGTTCTAACACCCGTTCCAACACTCGTTCCAACACCCGTTCCAACACCCGTTCTAACACCCGTTCCAACACTCATTCCAACACCCGTTCCAACACCCGTTCTAACACCCGTTCCAACACTCGTTCCAACACCCGTTCCAACATCCGTTCTAACACCCGTTCCAACACTCATTCCAACACCCGTTCCAACACCCGTTCCAACACCCGTTCCAACACTCGTTCCAACACCCGTTCCAACACCCGTTCCAACACTCGTTCCAACACCCGTTCCAACACCCGTTCCAACACCCGTTCTAACACTCGTTCCAACACTCATTCCAACACCCGTTACAACACCCGTTCCAACACTCGTTCCAACACTCGTTCTAACCGAGTGGAGCCAAACGTATCACAATGCTGAACCGCTGCTGAAAATTTGTTTTTAAGATTCGGTGAAACTTCTGTGGGCAATTAAATAAATAACGTTTAATAAATGTCTTGTAATTTGGTTGACTACACATCTCAACGTTAATGCATAACTGCCAAACACGCGAAACAAGCTGAAACTTAAATTAGATTTTTTTGTCACGGCAATAAAGCATGCCTTTTTTCTCCTGCCTTGATTAAACGCAAAAGTCTGCTCAGTGTTAATGCTGATTCTTGATTCTGGAGAACTCTTTTTTTAATTGGTTCCTATCTCACCATTCAATCTTGCGATGGTTTCTATTCAATTTTCTATTCGCCTTTATTATTTTACGTTGGACCAACGCTGCTCTGTTCATCACTGTTATTTATAGGACCTTTCTAGATTTCTGCCTTTATCATTGCGTAGGAAATTGCATTGGACAATTTTGTTCACAATGCATTCTCAATCTCTGACCGTCGCAGTCGATGGAGTTTTACGCGGAGAACGGTAAAACCTCGATATTCCGAGGCTTGACACAAAACCTCTCTTGTATTATCCCAAAGGTTATTACAATTTTTCATCGTAAATCTTTTTCTGCACGATGCCTCAACTTGTTGGTAATAAATTTTTTCTGCATATCTTTCACCTTTGCCCCCCCCACCCCATCCACAAATGAAATTTCATGTTGAACATCAAACCTCCGGTCAGGAAACCAGATGTAAGGATGCAGCTGCTTTGGAGTGCAATAGGATTCAATTCGGTTGTCGTTGATTTCAGGTCAGTGGGTGAGGTGCTCCTGTACGTATGTGTGTTAAACTTCTTTCATGCAGCACGTAGCCAACCGCGCTAATCGGGGGAAGGACAACAAACTAAACACAAAAAGCTGTTCTATAGCACATAGCCCCAGTGGCTTCCTAATATCGGAAGGAAGAGTGTTCCAGACGGCCACAGAAGCGCATCTGAATGCGCTCCTGTGAAGGTGTTTGCGGTCGTGCCTGCGCTAGTCGGGTCATGGTATCCGCGTGTATGACATGAAGTCCGGCGTATTGTTCGACATGCTGGAAGCTTCCTTGTCACGTGGCACGAAACGTCGGACATCGCTCCAAACAAAGTGCTGTACGACCCGAAAATCCCACCGGAGAGTGGAGTGTGGGTCATCTTGACCGGTCATACTTTTCTGACTGGATGCAATTAAATTGGAATTGGATCCCATTGAGATCAACGGATCTCAAGCGGCAGGCCGGATGAGATAATTTGGCATCAGAAAATTGCTAACAAATATATTTTATACAAAAGTTATTTATTTAGTTTTTTTGTAATCTTATTCAACATTGTTAGTTTGATTATGATGACGACAATGATATTTGGCTATAACGTTTAAATTGCACCGGCTGTGTATTGAATTTTTGACCTTTGCTTCCCTGAGCAGCTGCGCTTCTGGAATTAGGGAGCACACTAATCTTCATCGTATTTAAACAAAAAAATGAATACGAATCAAGAATGCTCAAGATTTATGAGAGTATGTGGCACCCTAGTTTTCTCCGATATAGGCCATATTTGTATCGTTTCTTTGAAAATACGCACATTCTTTACGTGTTATGATCGTTTTTTTTTGTTTGAGGATTACTCATCAAGCATTTATTCAAAATGATGTGTGCAAAGCTTCGGTATATGTTTTAATTAGACAGTGCAAATACCAGCAAATGGTTTCACGCTGTGGCTCGTATTAAAATAGGCAAAGCACAAATACGCCTATGTATGTATCTATTTATTTGCTCGTAACTTGTCTTAACTTTACAATACGAACCATGCAGTCATTAAGGCCAACAACATTCCTGTCGCATGCTACATACATACGTACATCATTCACGCATCGCACGTGTGATACATATCTGTCCAGATATGATTGTTTTTCTTTTATTGTAGCGATGCAGGTTTTCATATCTTTGTTTTTGTCAGCAGACACACATTGTAATTTGATAAAAAACTCGTGATAAGGCCCTCGTGATGGACAGATTAACGGGAGTGGTAATTGCCTTGTTAAGCAGGGGCCGATGTTATAATCAGCAAAAGATGAACAAGGCAGATGTCTGGAAAGCGGCCTTGTTCCTGGCAATTTTCTTTATGCATCGTAGCTAGGCAAGGTAGGAGGATAAAATATTCTGTGTGCGTGTGTGTGTATATATAGCACATACAAAACATGCAATTTACGATTGTGCCAAAACATTAGCTTAATGAAAAAAAAAATCCTCGGGAAAGAGAAGCTATAACAAAGAAATCCTTTTAGAGTTTAGATTCAAAAAGTCGGCGGAGGGGGATGCAAAATGTACTGCAGCCACCAGGGAGTGGTTCTGCGTCGGTAAGTACAGGGTACGCGGCTCGCGCAAGACTCCGGCGTTCGGTGATGAGGGCTGGGTCCTGCGTAAGCTCCTTGCAGGAAACAGATGCACGCAGCGCTCTCAGTTACTGCCCAGGAGGCAGAGGCTGTAGTGGTTAACATCACCGAAAAGCCGAGCGGCAAATTGGCACATTTTTTTTGTCTTCCTGGCAGCCGCGGCAGCTGTGTGCCGCCGCTTTGGTGGCGAGGCGAGCATCTGGAGTTTCCAATTGCCTGGCTGGTTTATTGGAAGCGTTCTCGCTGCAGGAAAGAGGACGGCACATTTAAATGGCACAGAAACTGTAACCGGAAAGTAATATGCATGGCCCGGAGCCTAGCCCTGCTGGTTGTTTCGGTGTGTAATTGGACGTATTGCTCTATTACGGCAGAATGCACATTCTACATTTCGTCTTTCAAGGGCACGATATTTCAGCCAAGTCACACGGCGAGCGCCGTCCAAAGCCTTTGCAATGAGAGCCGCGCTTTTGTTAGCTTGCGTGCGAAAGTGGCGTACATCAAACGAAACGTGTTCTTCGCTCGCTTGCTTTTGCTGCTCTTGTTTGTGACCTTGCATTTTCACGTTTTCGGGGGCTGGTGGCGTAGCACCGGGGCCCCCCGCGACGGCCCAACTCCCACAGTGTCGTGGGAGTTGCGGCCCAGACTGTAAATAAAAATTTGCTCGGGATAATTGCAATTCACATGTCGTAATTATAATGTATTACGCGTGTCCACATGGGTTTACTCCCCTTCCGTGCGCGCGAGAATGTTAGCGCAGCCCCGTTTTCCTCATTGCTCTAATTGCCGCAGCATTAGATTTGCTTTCTTGACGCATTTTTCTCAAACAGGTAGTTTATGTTACCCCCTCCTCCCTCCCCCGTGGCGTTTCACCGTCGGCGAGCGACGGAGCGACGTAATCGCTTCAAGGGGACGGGCGGCGCCGACCGCGTCCATTTTCATATTTTGGTCATCGTCCAAAGCGAACACGGCGTAAAGGATGCATTATATCGGTCAGCCTGTTTATATTTGAATTTTCATCACCGTCATTGTCGTCGTCGTCATCTTGTTCCATCCTTTAGCTTGTTAGCGACGACGGAGGCCGCGTGAATTTCTGTCGTTCACTTTTTCTAGCCACTGTCCGTTCGATGTTAACCTATTCTTCTCTAGATCTTTTACCCATACCGTGTATCCACCTGGGTTTCTGTCTTCCCCTGCTCCTGTTTCTCCATTAGAGAAAACAACACTTTAGTCAAAGCTTCTACACGTCTGCCACCACCCCCGCACACTTGTTAAAACGATGAACACTGCCCTGCTACACTTTATCTATTACATACCTGATCTGATTCGCTAACACCAATCAGTGATGCGCACATTTGAGATCATTCAAAATCAATGGACTATCTAGAAATGTGTCACCCTGCATAATCGTTCATTATGTGCCGTTGCGTAGAAGTCTGGGCAATAAATAAATTGGATTTAATGAGTTGATTTCCCTCTATTCCGTACATCTTCATTGGCCAATAAGCAGGTGGATGAAAACATTTTTAGTGAACGGAGGATGCAGAACATTTTATTAATTGTATCACCCATATTGCTGCACAACAGCATGATGACATTTTCGACAATATAATTTTTGTTCACTGACAGGCTTTCTCAGTAAGAGGAAGTGCTCTTACCAATAACGTCTGGTAAACCAGCAGTATTTGCTTAGCAAGGTCTGACTGCTTGATAAGACCTTGAAGGTCAAAACCAGTCCAAAGTTTGTTTGCTAAACAAATGGCACTGGTTTTCAAGTCGTGAAGGCCACTGGACTGATAGGGTGAAACATTTTATTTTCTCGTGGAGTTACAGAAATAAATTTTTATTTAGTTGTTTAATCAAAGACGCTGCCTGAATTCGAAACAGGATCCTAGCAGTGCGAGCAGGGCCTTAGTCGTGTACTCCTGGGCCACCCAGCTACCTTGGTAGCCTGACGGATAGGTTTTGTAAAACCTTCCATGAGCAGAACACTCTTACGTGTGGCTGCACAATCATGCCAAAGAGGCCCATGTCTAGAGCACTTGTCTGCCCTTGGTGCCTGTATGTTCACCGATGGCCCCTAAACACGCACCGCTGCCAGTGAGCGTTGGTCAACCCAGCCCTTTAAAGGACGCAGCCACTTTTAAAGTGCAACAACCGACCAGGAAGAAGGAGACTGGGGGTGGGGCGGGCGGTGTATTTTGCTGTGGCACTACAATAAACGTGATTCATTTATGAGTACCTGCACGAAAACAAACGCCGCCTGCATATGTTGGTAAAATATCTTGACAATGCCTCTCCCGTGTACCCAGCCGCGCCACCCTCCAGACTTTGTCCTGATTTCCTAGGCGATCCCGCGCGGCCCTCCGCAGTTGGCCGTGCTAATCATCGCGCTAAACGTACCCGTCCGCAGATGCCGCCGCCACAGCCGCAGCCAGTGCAGAGTCTCTCCGCTAAGACTCCGCGCCCGTCCTGTTTCTGCCGCCACTCTCGTTTGTTCTCTGGCCCCGGGGTGCGGTGTGGCGGGGGGGGCGTTGAAAATGACCTCGCTCTGCCAGCGTGCACCGCCATGCCCCCGTCACGTTTTCTCGTGCGACGAGACCTCCTGGGCTCGCCAAGCGTTTGCCCGACGCCTCCTATGGTTGCCACCTGTCCTGGCTTTCCCAGGACCATCTGTCCTGGGAAAGTGCTACACCTTCCCAGAGACATTGCAAGTCCCGCTTGTTCTTTGTTGTTTTGATTTGTGTGATACTGTAAATGCAACCGCTCGGGCGATGGGTGCTCGCTCCTCTTCAAAGGATGTCTGGACAGCGTGTAAGAGTAGGTCAGCATACCCCATGAAGGAGCTCTCTACAGCTTGCTGTGGTGGTAGTGAGTAGAGGTTCGTCTGCCAGCGGTAGGCTTGGGTTAACAATGGTGCGGCTGCACCTTCACCTCTTTTTTTACTCTGCTCGAAACAATGCGTTGATGCGTCTTTCTCCCCTCTTTCAGCATCGTGACATCCTCTCCTTCCCACGATGTTCTGGGATGGTGTTTTTTTATTTACCTCAGCAGGTGGAAACCCTAGAACCCTACTCTTTATTGTGAAATGTTTATTTTATATATATATCCCCGCGACCGCATTAAGCGTTTGGCCTGCAATCCCTGGCGTGCGAGGGCAATATTAAATTGGGCTTGTTTAGATTCGCGCAGTTTCTTTGTTTGTTGTTTTTCTCCCTGAAGCACCACCGTAATGTGCGGCCCGCAGCTCTGCGCGAGTGTCAACAAGTCCCATAAATGCCACCACCCTTGTCAACATCAAGTGCCGTCCAAAGGCGTAGCGCTGCCGCGACGGCGGTTTTGCGCGAGTTCAGAGCTGCCATTCCTAAGAGTAGTGGCCGGGGGGGTGCCTAAGAGTAGTGGCCGGGGGGGGTGGTGGTGGGTGGCGTTTTGAAAAGATGCTCACCAGTGAAGCGTCCTGAAGCTCGCAATAATAATGTTAATATTAATATGCTACCTCTTTTGTACGTATGTATGGTCGAACTTCTTTTGCGCCGTACGTAGCCAACCGTGCTAATCGGAGGTGCGGGGGGAAGGAGAACTGAACAAAAAGAGCAGTTGCGTCGTGCAACAGAGTTTGTGGTTCCCCGCAACTCTGTTGGGTGACATTGTTGAAAACGGGGAGGGGGGCATGCAAAAAGCATATGGAGGGGAGGGGTTTGTGTTGGTGAGCAACTTCGTCAACGTTAAACAAATGTAAAATGGTAATCGGGAAGAGTAACGATGTGATTGGATTTTGTCTGTGGTGCATTCATGATTCTGCTCTAGCTCTCAACCCGCTATGTGTACAAGAGGAGAGGCTCCGTTGTAACAGTGCAAAATAATGCACTTGAGATGTAGGCCCAGATTCACATCGTCAGTTTGACCCGTGGAAATATCGTTTTTTTATGTAAAACTATATATCTGGACAAAAGACACATTCACCGACGTATGGATTAGACCCTTCGTTTTCAACAGACGTGTATATATATTTTTTTCATTATGAGGAAGTGTCAACGACAAAGGTGGTGCATTTTTTTGTAGTAACCTTGAAAAATTTTACTTGGGGGAATTTTTTTTTTAAAGAAACCTTAAAAGTCAAAATGCCATTCAAAAGAGATCATTGCATAAACATATTTTCAATGATGAAATACATTTCCCCCCTTTTTATGTACCGGCGGCCCTTTGAAAAAATATATAAAGGTCTCATTACTTTTGTTATTGAAAACCGCTGTGTGTCAAGAATGTGAATTAGAGTAACTTCTCAAAGTCGTGATCGTGGAGTAGGTGTGCTCTTTGTACGTTCAATTCCACAGCTCAGGACTCAATGGTTGTCAGTTTACGATAATTATTGTGCAGTGCATACTCTCGCCATCGCTAATGCTGTGACTTCCCACTTCTGGGAAGAGACTTCCCCCATGTATCTCCCATTCATTCCTCCCTCTCCGTGGTAGGAGTCATGGCTGCTGCCGGCTCTTCAGCTCTCTCCCTCTGGCTGTTATCCCTTCTCCTGGTCTCTGCTCCGTAGTTCATATTATTATTTTTGCGCGCTTGTCATTTGTGTCCGCTGTAAATAACTTGCTTTCGGCTGCACGAGACAATAGGTAAGTTCGCCAGTCTTGGTAAGTTCACCAGTCTTCGAGGGGGGATCCTTCCGGTCCCTAGCGCAAGCCTAACCATCTTTCATTTAACCTTGCCGTGTAGTTTTAGCATTGCGTACAGAACTACTGAGCAGAGGGCACACCAAAAACAAAGCCCATCAAAAAGCCATCCATTTTGCCAGCCACGGCCAGACAAGCTGCTCATCATTGGCCGGCACACAGAGGCTTCCCTGCATGCTAATTTTACGCGCATTGTGTACAGAGCCACACATACACACAGAAACGCCGCTGATTAGTCCCCATGACCTTCGAAAATGGCATTGAGGGAATACAATGATGCTCATATCCCTCTGCAATATGAGAGGGCACAGATTATATTAAGTGGATGAGCGTAGCGGCGTTTGACACGGAACGAGTTTCAGTTTGTCATATCTGCAAGAACCGATGGTTCCTCGGTTTGTTAGGGTGACAAGGCCTGCGGTACGACTCGCTCAATCCGTGTACTCTTGGGTGGCCCGTTGAACTCGGCGGATGCGCAATCACGGTCAGCCTGATATTGTCCCGTGGCTCAGTTCCTCCAAGCCAAGCTCAAGTTCTGTTAGCGTGTCATTAAAACATTCCCAGTGAATGCAATTAACGCACTCCAACATCATCTGAAAGTTCAGGGGGGTGGGGGGGGGGGAACTTCATTTCTTATTGCGTTTATATTACTTTAAAAGACGTAAACACATATACGTCGACATGTCTATTAGCAATGTATAAATTCACGGCGTTTGCCGAATGGATAGATGCTGAGGAATTGAGAAGAAAATGTTAGTTTTGGATATTACGTGCTTTTGATAAAAAAAAAACTGGTGGTAATGAGATTAAACAGAATGATAAATTAAAGAACTTGAACATTGAACTAACGAAAATAGAAATAATTGAGAAACACGCGTTACTATCATGTGACCCATTCGGAAGAATTCCACCAAACAGCAATCTGGCAAAAAGCTATCGCAATGGTAGTGGAAGGCAACAGAGGCAGAGGAAAACTGGGGAAAAATATTGATGTGATGGAGCATCGGAGGAGGCACTAGAAGGGAGAGGGGTGACAGGGAAACATTAGCAGCTAATGGGAAATAACTATGATCATGATCATCATGATTGCAATCAGTGGTGGACTGCTGATGCTTCTGCAAGATATTCATGGACCCCAGCAAACTCTTTAAAGGGCTGATGAGTGGAATAAGTAGAATATTTTGGATGCGATTAAACAGATGCCCTTGAGCTAGTCATATAATTCTAATAACTCGATGACTGCTTCATGCTGATCATCTCCGTGATTGAAATTCCACATTCCTGTGATCAAGTCTCTCCATGAGACAGCAGAAGTCTGCTGTAGGCAGAACGGCGCTCATTTTGGAGAGACGATGGGTCGAGCTGACTCCTGGCGACTGACGTGGCGCTCCCGCACATATCCCAAATGCGAGTCGCGGTGCGGCTCAAGCCGATTGCTCGCGGGCGCGGCCGTCGTACGCGTCGGAGACTCACGCCACCGTTCTGTCGCGGAGTTGACAAGCCGGGCTCAGGTGGGGTGGTTCGAGTCACGCCGGACGGCCAGAAATGGCAAGCCACGAGCGTTTCGGCAAAGCAGAATTACGGGGGCCAAACGTAAACACAGATGCACGCACAGACGCGCGTGGAGTCGAACATTTTCGGACGATGTTCTGGACATTTTTATGCATCTTCGTTTGTCAGTATTCATTATTAGCAGGACATCATAAATTGAGAGAATTTTTGTTGTTGTTTAAGGCACACACATATATATAATTTAATAACGGCGCTTTTCAACAAAAGGACTTTGTGTGTGGATAATCATGATGGCTGCGAGCACTTACGAGTGGCATTTGATTGCACAATGACCACTGAGCACTTGGAGAGAGCAGCGCTCTGTGCCGTGTTATAATTGTGACAATTAAATCCGTTATTCGATTTGATGCAAAAAAAAAACACCGCCAACGGTTTGCGCGTAACGGCACGCGCGGCACGACGGCACAAAACGGCCGTGTGGTCGTGTTAACGTTGTAAATGAAATAAATGAAGCAATCATTTGGGAATTAATTTTAAACAGAGGTAAAGGTGCAGCCCTGCGACTTCTTGTTCGTGCCACCCGTTGGCGGAAGGGCCTCGTCTTCAAGAGGCAGAGGGCCTCGACATGACCCTTCCACGCTGGCCGGACGTGGGGGAGTAGAGCCACCCACGCATCGCAGCCCCGCCACTCATGGCCTGGCGGTCGACATAGATAAATAATTAAGAATGGGATTTCATTAAACGGGAGCAATTAATGCGATGTCACAATGTTCACTTCTGAGCGTGCGGTGTGCTCAATTGCCACATCTGCGAATTAAAACCACAGTATTCAGATAAAGCACTTACAAGGCAAAGAATAAGTTTGAATTCTATGGTGCCGAAATACAAGGACGACACGATGTGAGCTTATGGCCGCGTCTTAGTGGGGGTGGAGTGGCGGGAGAGTGGCGTGAGTTTGATTGCTGGCCTTCGCCAACATCAGCAGCGAGTGATATCCGAACTGAACCGGGGTACCCTTTCGCCAACTCACACTGACCAACGTGGTGAAGTACGGTCAAACGACCCCACCTCGTGGGCTTCTGATTGTGCTCAGGGGCTTCCGCAGAGCAGCGCAGCGTCCCGTGGCAGAGAACAGTCTGCAGAAGCAGATATCCTAGAACTTGAGTGCACTACCTATGAAATCGCTTCTTCAAGGACCTCTTATCCACACTGAGGCACCACTTTTCCCCTCTCACCCTCCTACGGAGTGATGTTCATCGCGTGCGTGGCAGCTTAAATGATATTGTTAATTCTCAGAATTTGATTTAAAATTGCAATACCGAATTTCAAATGTGTTTTTTCTAAGGCGGGAATCTTTTTGCAAGAGGTGATTGGGCTGAGACCATTAACTCACCGCACTTAAGAGCTCGGTGTAATCATTTGCTGCTGCTGCTCAATGCGCTCACCTCTGAGCCACCCGGCTACCTTGACTTTTCGACTTTATGCAGCAGGCACCTAAATACGATCGGGTAATGTAGAGTGAAACACGGCAACGAATAAAGGTCATGGAGAGGAGATGCGTCTTGACTTTGGAAGGTGACCCGAGTTTAGAGACGCAATGGTGTAGACAGTCCGGGGGACGAGGATTTCAAAGCAGTGGGAGCAGTAGAAGGGGGAGCAGGTGGGGAATGCGACCACCGGCCCAATCGACGGCGGAGATCTTAGAGAAGAAACCTGGCTGCTGGATCAAAGAATGCGAGAGGACGAGTTGAAAGAATGAGTTCAGAGAGGAAAGAAATGGCTGAAGCATTTGAATTAATGAAAACCACTCGAGGGTAATGTTGCAGTAAAATCTGCAGGTGGAACAGGAAGCCGGAGGGGGTGGGGGAGGTTCTGTAGAAGGAGTTGACGTGGGCCTTCCTTGTCACGGCTTCGACTCAGAAGCCCAATAGTGGCATTTTGGATCATTTGGAGCTCGGAGGCTGTGGGAGCTTTTGAAGGCTGAAACGGGGGAGAGGAGTAGTCAAGATTGGAGGTTAGGAAAGCTTGAATGAGGAGTTCGCTCAAGCCCCGAGGAACACATTTTCATCGTATGATTGATTTGACGTTTGTGAAAGGTACATATTTTATACTTGACCGTGTGAGCTTATTCACGTGTGAGAAAGGTAGAAATGGTGACATCACGGTCCCGTTAATTGGACCTCACGTCTCTGGTACCACCTCTGAAACAGACTTAATTTACCTTTGCGTAGCACATTTGCATTTACTAATTAAGCCTACTAAATGGCAATTAAAGGTTATCTCGGAAAACAACAATGCATGACCTGGAACTCTGATCCTACAGATAAAGCACATAACCCATTATTTATATTTTCATCCAATATTCATGTTCATTATGACCGGCAAATGCTAATTTAACAGGCGGGCGGGCGTGCGTGCGTGTTGTTTTAATGGGGAGCGGTGGTGTAGCGGTTAGCGCTACGCTGCGCTACGAGCCCGGTGACCCGGGTTCCATTCCCGCTCACGGCCAACACCGGTGGCGATTATCTGAACCGGTCCTGGGCCTCCCCTAGGTCGACTCAGCCTCAAATGAGTACCCGGTGCGGTGTGTAAACATAGACAAAGGCGGCCGGGCGTGGTGCTGGCCACTCACCCCCTCGTGTGCCGTGCCGGCCTCCATAGATGCTCACTGACAGCACTTGCCCCTACAATCTGCCAAGGCTCCACGGGGGATCTTTGTCTTTGTTTCACTTTGTATACGTGGAGAGCGGTGGCATAGTCGTCAGCGCACTGCACTACGAACACGGCAAACCCCAGTTCGCTTCTCGCTCACAGGCAATAACAGTGAGGATTTTACCTGAACCAGCGTCAATATGAGTATCCTGTGCAGCGGGTGGGTCAACATCAGCACTGGGGAGGCAGAGGTTTGCTCGGCGTGCAAGCTTTCATAGGTGCTGCTCGCTCACAGCACCCTGCCCCAACGGTCTGTTGAAGGCTATACGGGGGATCTTTGTCTTTGCACTGTATTTGTGAATGTGAATCTCAGTTTAAATCCGTATTTAGCGCGTTCAATTCTGCAGATTAAAAATATATATTGACGGCAATTACACAGTCTTTATCGAGAACGCAATCACGAGGCACGTGAGGAATACATTTCGGCAGCTGTGTATTGTAAATAAAATCTATTTTTATTTCATGACATCTTATAATTGTAAACTGTCGTAAGCATCTCATAAGAGATAATGTAAATAATGGCCGGGCGTTCTATGTATCTTATTTGACGACGCCATCTTGACGTGTTGTGACAAAATGAATGCATTTTCGCGAATCTTAATGAGGTGAAAATAAACATTGTGGCTGATTTAGGTGATTGCTAATATAACGATATGGAAATTAGCACTGAGCAGCACGAATAAAAAAAACACGTAAAAATGTCAAAAGATCTATTTGACCATTTAGTGTTCAAATTATTTTCTTATAAAGTCATTTTGGTTAATTTTAAATCCAATGTGCATTTAAATATAGACTTTAACATATCCAATTATTATTTTTTGGAACCACGTTTTATATATATTTCTGTGAACTTAAATATTTATATATAGAAAGATGTCACGTAATGAAATCACCATTTTCTTAATGTTAAGAAAATGTTTGTTCTGTCTGGAAGTGATTATATATGATGCGTGTGGTTAATAATCTATGTGATGAAGTTATATGTTGAGATATTTCCTTCATTCTTGAAAACGGCATAAAAATTGAAACAATAACATCAGTTCACATTAATAAGATGAATAAATAGTAAAATGTTGACTTGAACGATGTATCTTTACTTGAAAATATATTATATTGCAAATACTGATTGGGGTCGTCATTGCTGATTGGCAATCATGCAGGGCTCTCAATTCAAGGGAATCTCATTCAGTTTATCTAATAGGCAGTTGAAACATTGACAAGCCTCTTCATCTCTGCTCCACCAATACATTCGGTGATGATTTCTTACATCCAATTAAGAGCAACACATAGACATTTGTTTCTGAGTGAATTAGCCAGTCAATTGCTTTGTCTGAGAGTTGGCGAATTGCAGATATATCCACTCGCCCACTTACTCAACAACAACTGCCAGTTTGTTTAGATGGACGAGTCCATCTATGTTCAGAAAAGAGGAGGGGGGAGACGAAAAATTAATGTATGCTGTCTGAAAGCCACTGTAAGCGTGAACAATCAATTAAGACCTGAAATGGTTAATCAAATCTTTCCAATGATTGCTAAGCCAGAATCCATCTTCTCGGTTGAAATTGTCTCTGTGTTTGTATATGTGGATAGCCTCATGAACGAATCTCTCATGGTAGCCAGATGGCTTGCAAATCCGTGGCGCTAACGTTTAATAATAAATAAATAAATACAAACCGCCACTTCTTTCAAATGTTCTTGCCGTTGGTTTTCACACCTGATGATGACTGCTTGTGTTGCAGTCGAAACGTCGTGAGAATTTTATTGTTTTATATATTTTATTACTTTATTGTTTCCCTTCAACGTGACTTTACTGAAGGAACCAAGAATATGAACAACTGCCGTTCACCACTAAGTGGAGGTGACGTCACCACGCGGCATGTTCCAGCTACAGTGAGATAAAAAAAATATTTGATCCCCTGCTGATTTTGTACGCTTGCCCACTGACAAATAAATGATCAGTCTATAATTTTAATGGTAGATTTATTTGAACATTGAGAGACAGAATATCAATAATAAAGTCCAGAAAAACACGTCAAAAATATTATAAATTGATTTGCATTTTAATGAGGGAAATAAGTATTTGACCCCTCTGCAAAACATGACTTAGTACTTGGTGGCAAAACCCTTGTTGGCAATCACAGAGGTCAGACGTTTCTTGTAGTTGGCCACTAGGTTTGCACACATCTCAGGAGGGATTTTGTCCCACTCCTCTTTGCAGATCTTCTCCAAGTCATTAAGGTTTCGAGGCTGACGTTTGGCAACTCGAACCTTCAGCTCCCTCCACAGATTGTCTATGGGATTAAGGTCTGGAGACTGGCTAGGCCACTCCAGGACCTTAATGTGCTTCTTCTTGAGCCACTCCTTTGTTGCCTTGGCCGTGTGTTTTGGGTCATTGTCATGCTGGAATACCCATCCACGACCCATTTTCAATGCCCTGGCTGATGGAAGGAGGTTCTCACCCAAGATTTTACGGTACATGGCCCCGTCCATCGTCCCTTTGATGCGGTGAAGTTGTCCTGTCCCCTTAGCAGAAAAACACCCCCAAAGCATAATGTTTCCACCTCCATGTTTGACGGTGGGGATGGTGTTCTTGGGGTCATAGGCAGCATTCCTCCTCCAAACACGGCGAGTTGAGTTGATGCCAAAGAGCTCAATTTTGGTCTCATCTGACCACAACACTTTCACCCAGTTGTCCTTTGAATCATTCAGATGTTCATTGGCAAACTTCAGACGGGCATTTATATGTGCTTTCTTGAGCAGGGGGACCTTGCGGGCGCTGCAGGATTTCAGTCCTTTACGGCGTAGTGTGTTACCAATTGTTTTCTTGGTGACTATGGTCCCAGCTGCCTTGAGATCATTGATAAGATCCTCCCGTGTAGTTATGGGTTGATTCCTCACCGTTTTCATGATCATTGCAACTCCACGAGGTAAGATCTTGCATGGAGCCCCAGGCCGAGGGAGATTGGCAGTTCTTTTGTGTTTCTTCCATTTGCGAATAATCGCACCAACTGTTTTCACCTTCTCACCAAGCTGCTTGGCAATGGTCTTGTAGCCCATTCCAGCCTTGTGTAGGTATACAATCTTGTCCCTGACATCCTTGGAGAGCTCTTTGGTCTTGGCCATGGTGGAGAGTTTGGAATCTGATTGATTGATTGCTTCTGTGGACAGGTGTCTTTTATACAAGTAACAAGCTGAGATTAGGAGCACTCCCTTTAAGAGTGTGCTCCTAATCCCAGCTCATTACCTGTATAAAAGACACCTGGGAGCCAGAAATCTTTCTGATTGAGAGGGGGTCAAATACGTATTTCCCTCATTAAAATGCAAATCAATTTATAACATTTTTGACATGCGTTTTTCTGGATTTTTTTGTTGTTATTCTGTCTCTCACTGTTCAAATAAACCTACCATTAAAATTATAGACTGATCATTTCTTTGTCAGTGGGCAAACGTACAAAATCAGCAGGGGATCAAATACGTTTTTTCCCTCACTGTATGTGCAGCTCGAGGCCACGTGAAGTGTCGAAGGCTCTCCAGCAGGAGATCTTAGGACAGAGTCAGTTACCATGGGTTGACTGACTGAGATGATTGGCAGATGCACCACCTCTGCTAACTTTCTATATTTGATTCACCTGGCGCACCGCTCATTGTTGTAAGTATTGCTCCTCTGCATCTCGCAGTTGTTGAAGGGCGACTGCTTCCAACTGCCGAGTAGCATCCTTCACGAGCCTCCTTCTTAGATGTTGATTTTGACACCGCTGGTACCAGTAATTGGCAAATCCATCAGCTCCATTGCCTTCTGTGCCACATCACTTCATCTCTTCTCTAGCCCGTGCCATGCCAGTTTAGCCCGCTCTATCCAGCCAAACAGAAGCTGTTTGGGCATGTGATGGCTGGACATGTGGGCTGCATGACTCAGCCAACGCAGCCTCGCCCTCCAAAGGAGCTCACTGATGGGACTGTGTCCACATCTGTGAGCTCCTCACACAATCAATTTTGGTTAAATCTAATATGGATTGTAAGCAAGCCAGTCTGAGGGTTTCAAACCGGCACAGATGTTACTTTAGAGGGCTCCACGTTTAGCAGGCAGAGAGGAGGGAGGGCATAACTGTGGCCAAGTAGACTTAGAGCGTTGTATGGAGCAATATGCCAAGTAGGTTCAACAGAGCATTCCGCAGCTGATTCACTCACCCACCCAATCACGCACTGACCCAATCACGCACTGACTCATTCACTCGCCCACTCACGCACTCAGCAACTCATGTACCCACTCACCCGCCGAGTCACTCACGCACCAACTCGCTCACCCAATGAACACCCACCACTTTAAAAATGATATTTGGGACAGTGCAAAGTTCTCTGGTCCACGGTTTGGTGTCCGAAGTCGCAGTCACGCACAGGTGCACTGCCGCGAGTCGATGATGTGAATGCACAGGTGGTTAGGTAACATTTGGTTTCCCCCTTCTCTCCCGAATCATGTGACCAGCATGATAGCGTAGGTTATGTGGCCACCAGACTGCGATGAGGCTTGCACTTTTCGCAGAAAATGTTCTCCCCAAACGTAGTTCCTGAGAGTCCCTCCAGAGGGTCATTCGGCTTTTCTCCTCCACACTGGCCATACGGCTATGAAGAGGTGGCAAGTCCGCACACTTTACCCCAGATCACGCAATCCGCAGATCGACTGTGCTATGTCGCCATTTGTTTAAACTGCTGCGTGTGGCAGAGGGGTTTGGGGGAGGATTTAAGAACCGTATACCCTGGTTTCAACTGCCGCAACATGGGATGGTATCGAACCGGTAACCTCTGGCTTGCGGGGACAGTCGTGTGCAGACCATTAACACCGCGGCAGCATCCGCCCTTAGAATGAGGTAAATTTAAAACAATAGTGAGGGTTTGTGTGATTAGTGGCACAATCCTAAGCTCACATGGCTACGAGTTTGCAAGGTGACAGCAGCCGTGAATCCATCTGTGCAGACCTTGCACTATTTTAGTTTTCTTCATTAAAACTTTCACATTGCCCTGCGCCATTCACCGGGATACCTACCGCACAGTTTTCCAAATCCCACTGGGCCAATGTGTACAGTTTATCTTGGTACCGATTGGCCCACTAAACACATTTATAAAACACGCATTCGAGTGAACGAACGCTATCGGCATGCGATTACACCCCCGCACACCCGTTGTGAGCCTGGTATGCGGCCGCTGAGCAATAATTTCATTTTATATCGCGTCATTCACGCAAATTTGATCCCACAACGCTGTACACAAATTATATACGAGGGCCAAATTCTTTTCGTAACAATTACCAAGCAAATGGAAACTTTCAGAAAGTATCACAAAATGCTTGCGTGTGTGTGTCCGCGTGTGCATTCAATCGAGATCCCCTCAAAACGCGGCAACAATGGAGGCTTCCTCAACAGCCTCCATTTTTTCCGGCTTGCTGCTCAAAAGATGTTGGTCCACCCCAGTGTTTACTCGCCAAGAGCTGACGAACATCATCGGCTGCGGGCTCCGAGACAAAAAAAAACCACAATGATCTCGCAAACGATTCCTCCTGAAAGTGTGCTTTGCGAGAGGGCACTGTTGCATCGGCTGCCGGGATAAATGGCGAGCGCAGTCGCTCCCTGGAGGGGGTGGACCTGGCTGGCGCGGCTGACGGACGTCGATGGAAGCCCTCCTCGCTCTGCTTCGTAGGCATTTATTTTGAAGCGAGAGTGCAGACAGGCGAAGAAAGGCGCAACATGGCGAGAGAGAGATACCTTATTCCTCGTGAAGTTTTTCTAATGCTCTTCCGAGAAAAAAAATGAACAAAAACGTTTTCATATAGAGTAGTTTCTCTTAAAATGTGTGGGTTTTTGCGTGACTTTATTACAAAAGCTATAAGTGTCTTCATACCCAGCATACGAAATCACGCAGAATGCACTAGGTCCCATCAGAGATTGGAAGCTAAGTAGGATTTTCAGCTTGGATGGGTGACCAACAATGTATAAAAAGAGGTGTGCAGAAACACCACTGGTGTTTTATATTCTCCCGGCTCATCCCCACCTTGACGAACACCTACTGACCTCCACTAGAAGTAATTCTAGAGTGTTTCTCCAGCGGGTAATTGGCCTACTCTTTCATACTGCTTGGATAAGGTGGGGTTACCCACACTTTATTCCACCATATGCGATCTCCTGATTGCCTGGCTGTTTGTGTACCCAGTTGATACTCCTGGGTGGGCAGAGGCAGGTTGGCTTCAAGACACTGCCACACTGGGAGAGCGAATTTAACCTGTGACCTCTGGATTTAGAGTCCAGCCTGCTGACCATTGACACCACAGTGCATCCGTTTCAGCAGGACGTTTGCCTTCGAGTAGACCTCATAATCGTAGTTTACGTGCCTTCAACCAGTTCATAAATAGGCCGTGAATGCGAACAGTGTAAATACTTGTGTAGCGCAGTGTTTAGTTGGTGCTGGGGGGGGGGGGTTGCTCATGGGTGACCAGATGAAGCATTGTCCCGGAACCCCGGCGTGCCAGGAGGTGGGGGTGCATCTGCTGCCTGGGCTAGAGTCTGTGCCCGGTGGTGGCGGCTCTCTCTGTCCCGCGGCCCCTTCCGCCGTTAGCGCTTCCGCGATGCCCTCCCGGTGAGAGAAGAGCGAGGGGCCCCGCCGAACTCGACGCGCTGCGTGACGCTTTGTTCACGGCCTTGTTCACGGCCTTGTTCACGACCTTGTTCACGGCCTTGTTCACGCCTTGTTCACGACCTTGTCCACGGCCTTGTTCACGCCTTGTTCACGGCCTTGTTCACGCCTTGTTCTAGGCCTTGTCCACGGCCTTGTTCACGCCTTGTTCACGGCCTTGTCCACGGCAGGTGCCTTCTCCGGTTTGCACGTTCGTCGTTCGCAACGCGCAGGGGGAAGGGGGGGTGGGGGTGGGAAGGGGGGGTGGGGACGGGGGGTGGGAAGGGGGGGGTAGGAAGGAGGGGTGGGAGGGGGGTGGGAAGGGGGAGAAGGGGGGGTGGGAAGGGGGGGGGTGTTCCACAAGGATGGCCTCGGACGGGGGGGAACCGTCGTTTGGGCAGGCTGTGTTTTGACGACTGCTCGGCATACATTCCCCAAATAGATAGCGCGAGTAATGTCGTGCCAAGTTGATGTAATTGTCTTTGGGTAAGTGCAGAGATGGACCGAGAGAGAAAAAAACAATGGAAGGCCGCCAACTATTTTGCAGTGCCGAGAGTCAGGCTCATTGGTTCACGTAAATTCACTTAGTCCAAGCGAGAGCTCAGCCAGGGTGCATCCAAAGCGCACCGTGATACTTTTACACGCGTCATAATAATAATAACAACGTAGAATAATAATGAGCACGTAGATTCTTTTGCAGGATGATCCTGCCAAGTATTCGCAGTCGGGGAAGATGGGAGGGGCGGTGATGGTGTTACGTGTGATCCCTATTGAGTTATTGTCAGGTGAAGGTTTGGGAATTGCGATGGGAGGAAACCGGAGAACCCAGAGTGGACAAGTGTAGCACACGGGAGAGACACACAAACTCCGCATAGTCGGGCATCGAACCTAGGAAATTGTTGCTGCGAGGTCCATATATCACCACTGTGCTTAACCTGATTTTTACTTAAGGCATTAATGAGTGTGCATGGTGTGTTTCACTTAAGAGACTCAGAGAGCTTAGTCCAGATACAAGTTCACTCGTTTCACGAGCACGCACCCAACGATTGTTGAGCCTTATCTGGAATTAATCTCCCGGGCAAAAGGTGTGATGTCCGCATGTATTTGCATGACAACTCCTCTCATCGGTGAATTGTTCTTATCCACAGACAACAGCACTTAAAAAAACTGAACTATTTTTATTTTACCAGGTAAGGCCTACTGAGCTATATAGCTCCTTTTCTGAAGTGACCTGGCCACAAATGATAGTTCAATGAAGTGGCTTATCACGTGGAAATATATAGCAGCCAAATACTCTAAACGCGTGTTTCTAAATGTGGAGGGAATAACCGGAGGACCCGGACAAAAACCCACACGACCACGGGGAGAGAGACACACAAACTCCACATATACAGCAGCAGGCGTCAGGGTCGGGATCTAACCCACAACCTCCTGCATACCATGCGAAGTAGTTAACATCCCCTAGCCACTGTGGCATACGAGAGGAGTCGGACTGTAGGACAAAATGTAAATGTTAATCGCTCCATTGTACCAAAGGACTCAATGACCACCATTGCAATGTAGAACTCTGCAAATAATACATTGGCATTGAAAGCTTTTTTAGCTAAAATCATGATGGTATGTATGCTGCATGTATTTGGATATTCTTATTCCTTTTGCATATGGTGTCAATTTGCCAGTGGCCCAATTCCAAGTTTATTTTAACGCAGTTTTTTTATTGCACCTGCAGAAATCCATCAATAAGTGACAAATGCTAACTCTAATTTCACTCTTTAAAGTAACAGTTTTCTTTTTTAACCCAAAATCCGAAACGCATTAACATTTACAAAGGGAATCCTTGGGCTTATATAGATTTCTACCAATCTCGCTCGTAAAAAACATGTAACTTTAAAAAAATGGAAAGCTGATCATTGTACGAGACAGTCTAAGTGGGATTAAGTTACAATCACGGCAATTGTGGTTTTAACGTGTATTACCAAGAACACTGTGTTTGATTTATATGTTAAGCTCTGCTTCCCGCTGTGTTTCAAACCACCATGCTGGAATGCCCTGGGGGGGTGTAGAGGGGAGCTTGCAAATGAGGTGAGGGAGGGCTGTGTTTCCTACAGCAAGGATTTTGCATATTCTTTTAAACCCCACACCAAATGACAATCTCTCACTCAGGAGGAGGTTTTTCCAGGAAGGTTGCGAGACTCGCAGACGCACAGGGATGCGCACATGCACAAAGGCACACACACCACGCACTCTCACACTCAAAAAGATAACGGTTCCCCGTAGATTCTTAACAGACTGTAGAAGCAAGTGCTGTTAACGAGCAGCACCTATGAAGGCCGACACGGTACACGAAAGCGTGGGTGGCCAGCACCATACCCAGCCGCCTTTGTCTCCCCAGTGGCGATTTTTACACATTGCACCAAGCACTCATTTGAGGCTGAGTCGACCTAGGGTAGGTCCAGGACCGGGTCAGATAATCTGTCACTGGTGTTGAGCGTGAGCGAGCGTGCTAACCGTTGCGCCACCGCTCACCACACTCTCCCACTTGCACACACAGATGTGAATTGCAAAGGCAAAGGCGCAGCCCTTGCCTGCTCACGCCACTGCTGGTGGAAGAGCCTCAATTGGAGGAATCCCTGGAGAGTTTTCTCTGAACCCCAAAGGATGGCCATTCTGGCACACCCTTCCACGGTTGGCCACACGCCACAGAAGACTCGACAAATGCGATCTGCCGATCCACCGACTGCGCGGCGTTGCCCATTCTCACCGCCGGGCGGACAGGGACGGGAGCATTTCACGTAACGGGGCCCGTCGTTTCAAGTGCCGCGCCAGAATATCGAATGGGAAACAGGCGACGATCTGGAAATGCTTGTCCGGTGTCCTCCGCGACAGACGTGCGCGAATCGCCACGCGCGTGCGCTCACTCGCCTGCGTGCGAGCGTCGCACTCACAGATGTGCTCGCCGAGCTGCGTTGGCTTCCGGTTGCCGAGCAAAGACATTACGAGGTCGCGCTCATTACCCGCAAGGTGCTTAGCCACAAATGAACCACCACGGTACCTCGCTGATCCCATCAGGGAGCATGAACCATCATCACGCCAACTCCGGTGGTCATCCTCGCAGCGGCTTCTTTTGGCTAGTCATCGAACAAAGACGGCGGTCACCGCATCGCGGCGCTTTAAGTTGTGCAACCTGCGGCCATCCGGAATGCTCTTCCTTTCGATATTTGGAAGTTACTGGAGCTATGCAATTTTTAAATCTAGATTAAAAACTCGTGTCTTTAGAACGACTGTCTGTGTTTAGCTGTCCCTCCCCCGCACCTCTGATTAGCACGATTGGCTACATACAGCGTGAAGGAAGTTGAACACACCCACATGCAGATGGGTATTTTAGTCGTAATGCTGTATATTCCTGTCAATGGTGCCTCTGTGACAAGTCCCGGCGACATCACCCCAGTCCGCTGCCATACACTCAATGCGTCTTCATCGCGACATGCGCCGCTGGCTGGTGGGATGTGGTGAGGCGCCGCTGTATACAAGTCATGGGGTCTCGGCGTTCAATTGGAAGCCCTCTATAGAAAAAATAAAACCTGTCACTTTGGCACGGAGCGATGTTGCTTTGATCATAACTCTAATGAGTGCCACGTTGATGGAATTGACCAGACGTCTCAAGCGGTAGGACCTTCATGAAAGAGTGTCTTGGGACTTGTTGAGGCTTTCTATACTTAAAGTTCACAGTTTTCAACCAATCCCTGTTACTCCTTAATGTTGAAGTTACAGTTGAACTGTGCATGTCTTCGGGCTGTGTCACGTGCTGGGAGCTTCTTCAGGAAGTCGTCACATCTCAAACATCCCAGCACATGGACGCTGTGCAGGTCAACACACGGTACATCTGGGAGCTGTAAAGCAGCACAACCGTGAAAGCCTACGTTGTATATATGATTCAACTGCTATCAGGTGTTGAATTACTGAATCAGAATATTTGTTTATACTGGAGGAATCCGATGATCTATTAAGCTCTTTTCACAGATGCCCAGTAGGGGTGGATCAGAACGTTTCAATCACAAAACAGTGCTTAAACACAATAGTTGTGCAAAGTATAGGAAAGGTAAACAATTAACAACAACAAAATACAAATAAAACAACTATTTTTATTTTACCAGGTAAATGATAGCTCAACAAAGTGGCCAATCATGTGGGAATGTATAGCAGCCAAATATCAGGAGATTCAAACGATATTAGCAGGTTCTAATGGAATATTCTGCAGATGTTATCCATGGATTGGAATCAAAATCTGTCTGGTTTCATCATGCAGTGTGCCAACCGCTCTGCCGCCAATCTACCCTTTGCCATACTTCACCACACCGGTATGGGGACTCACAACCGGCGCCTCTCGACTGGGTTGGTTTGGGCAGAATGGAGGCGCGAAAGCACGGTCGTTCATTTCAAGTGGTTCGTGACATTGGTAATAATCATAAATATAATAATACATTTGCCTCCTCCTTGTACCAAGCGAAGATTCATTGATCCGAATGTAATTTCTGTGATATAAAATAACTAGAGCTCATGAAGCAGCTCATAAAACAAATAATCTGCTCTTGTCGCTAGGAAAATGATCAAATGTGTTGGAATGGGTTGTTAAAGAGAAAGTTCCGTGGTTCAAATGGAAATGTGTTCCAGTAATATCATAAAGAGGCTCTAAGCATTTATTTCACATTGTTGAAAAATGCTTTCTTTGATACGTTTGTGTAATAGCCAATGAATGTGATTCTGCAGCAAGGGCTGACAAAGGAACGCGCGGAATTTAATCCGTTCCTTCCACACGCGATTCTTGGAACGGTGTGCTTTAAATGCCGGATAGCTGCATAGAAAATTGCCCTCCTAAGTCCTCAGGATGGTGTCACTGTGTGCATTCTGACAAGTGCATTATGTGCTCTGTGTTGCAAAATAATGCTGTGACAATGCTCGCCGCTTATCGCCGTCCAACGGTACTAACGTGGTTCGTTTCTCGCGTGTACAGTCTGAGTTGACTCCACGTTTTGGTTCCACGTGGTTGCTTGTGTCTTAACGTGACGCAACAACAACAAAGGTGAATCGATATCCGAAATCATGGCAATGTAAAACGTGAAGGGATGAATCACTTTTGTCTTCCTCGTCATTTTAACAAGCAACTTAGATCATATATTTTTGTATGCTTTTAGAGCAATGTGTACACAACAAATTCACGAATATCTGGCATCACGGTGCCCGGTTTTGCACGTGCGCTTTGCAACTGGCGAGAGGGAGCGGCGTGAATGGCGCCAGTGCCTGCGCCGCCCAGGCCGAGCACGTTTCGCTGCTCGTAGCAGTTCGCGCTGTTCCCTGCGTGGTAACGTGTCAACGTGTCGGGACGGCGTGCTGACGGCAGCTGCGTTCCTCTCCGCAGTGCAAGGCGTCACCACGCTGGGTCACGGCAGCACCACGGTCCCCGTCGTGACTGCCGGGTGGCCTCGGGGGACGCCTACCATCCCGTCACTGACTGACCATCTGCCCCCAGAGGTATGTATACTACACGCGCATGTTGAACTTCTTTCGCGCCGTACGTAGCCAACTGTGCTAAACGGAGGTGCGGGGGAAGGACAGCAAACGAAACACGAAAAGTAGTTCCGAAGAAATTCTTTTTCAATCTAAATTTAAAAGTGTATAGTTCCAGTGGCTTCCAAATCTTGGAAGAAAGAGCGTCCCAGACGGCCGCAGAGGGGCATCTGAAAGCGCGCGATGCACTTGACCATCTTTTTTCGATGGTATAAAAGTTGCGAGCTGAACCGCATTGTGCATCGGCCACGTGGAATAATTTTCTGAACCCTCGTTCTGACTGTAACTTAACACCGTCCCTAATTTCAGGCATTACGGCACCGCGAGAGTCTTGAGTGAGTGAGTGGGTAAACAATTGTGTGGGTGGATTAATGGAAGAGAGAGTGAGTGAGTAAGTGAGCAAGGGCTTGCGAATGGGTGGGTGAATTGATGATTGGGTAGGCGAGTTCAATGAATGTGTTGGTGAGTGAGTGGGTGGGTGGCTGATGAGTGAGCACATGAAGGAACAAGGGTGAGTGGCTAAATGTGTGAGTGGGTGAGTGAGTGGGTGAGTGAGTGGGTGAGTGGGTGAGTGAGTGAGTGGGTAAGTGGGTGAGTGAGTGGGTGAGTGAGTGAGTGAGTGGGTGAGTGAGTGAGTGAGTGGGTGAGTGAGTGAGTGGGTGAGTGAGTGAGTGGGTGAGTGGGTGAGTGAGTGAGTGAGTGGGTGAGTGGGTGAGTGAGTGAGTGGGTGAGTGAGTGGGTGAGTGAGTGAGTGGGTGAGTGGGTGAGTGAGTGAGTGGGTGAGTGAGTGAGTGGGTGAGTGGGTGAGTGAGTGAGTGAGTGGGTGATAAATTTAGTGGACGATTAAACAAGTGGGCGAGTGGGGAATATAACGAGCGAGCAAGGATTTTGTGGGTAAACTAATGAGTGTGTGAGTAAGGGTTAGTGAATGCATGGGTGAATTGGCAAGTAGGTGAATTTAATTAATGTGTGAGCGAGCGAGTGTGTGAGAACGCAAGGGTGAGCGAGTGAATGGGTAACCGTGATTGGGTGCGTGGATAAATGAGTGAGTGACCATGTGACGAAGCAATGGTGAGCGGGTAAGGGAATGAGTGAGAGAGTGAGTGAGTGGGTGGGTGGGTGAGTTAGTGGGTGCATGGGTGGGTGAGTGGATGAGAGAGTGAGCAACCATGTGACGAAGCAACGCTGAGCTGGTAAGTGAATGAGTGAGTGAGAGGGTGGGTGAGTGGATGGGGGGGTGAGTGGATGGGTGGGCGGGTGAGTAGATGACAGTCTGTGCTCAGAGATATGCATTGTGAGTTGCACGCAGGAATAATAACACGCCTTCTAGCAGTAACTTCGCACTTACCTTGACATCCGGTCTCACAACAATATTAAAGTCACAGTGTGCAGCACTCACCTCTCTTGGTGGCACTGAGCCAATGTCAGAAATTCCACATTTGCATCATATGAGACTCTATATAGTCACTGGTGACCTCACAAAAAACGGTATTCATTTGATTAACTTTGATGTGATAATAGATGGATGCTGACACCTGACCGGGATTTCTAGTCATGCCCTTTCCACTTTAGCAGGAAAATCACTCTCACCTCAGCAGCGCCTGGTGTTAGTGTCACAATAGAGGTCCATTTCAATTTTCCCTTTTTTCCACTTTCTCTCTCATTAACGCATGCTGATAGAGCAAATAAGGAGTAGGTGTTTAGTCACGACTGGTCTAATTATGGAATGTGTGTACTGTATTTTAATCATTTACAGTGCTGGGAATACTTGGCTCGTTGAGCCCTTTGTAACAAAATTCTAAGTCTAGTGGTGGCCACGTAGCCCCCCAGAGCCCCGTGGGGGTCTCTCCTCTTCTCTGCCCGGTGCCTAATTATTACCCATGCCAACATTCTAACTTTAACCCCGTTTAATCATTTGTCATGGCCATTTCTGCAGAGCAATTGAAATGTATAATATCCTCTGATTAATGTGGATAGTTCAGCACATGGGTGAAGATTACGTAAATCGTTTAATTGCAACCTTGGTGCCACATGCCCCTGTTACACGGTGCTAAAGTCTATGCCCACCCACTGCTGGTATACGATAAGCGAGTCACAACCTTCTTAAATTATTTAAAATAAACTATTTTTATTTTACCAGGTAAGGCCCACAGAGCTATTTCGCTATTTTTCAGAAGCGACCTGGCCACAAATGACAGCTCAACAAAGTAGCTTATCATGTGGACATTTGTAGCAGCTGAATGCTCTAACGCATGTTTCTAAATGTGGAGGGAAAAACCAGAGAACCCGGAGAAAAATTAACGCGACCACGGGGAGAGAGACACGCAAACTCAAAATATACAGCAGGCGTCAGGGTTGGGATTGAACCCACGACCTCCTGTATACCTGGCGAGGTAGTTAACATATCGCCGGCCCGGTGCCCCCCTCTATCAAGACCACTGGTCTACGTGACCGCCCCACCCTCCCCCAGACTTTGTGCCCCTCCCCCCACCGCCCACAGGTTACTAAGGCCACAGCACGCAGAGAGATCGCACGTCCAGTCCTCTATTCGTGTTCGTAAAACATTTGTTAGATGTTGTGGATAAGTGTGCAGCAAGGCCGTAGCCATGAAGTCAACATTGGGGGGGACCAAATCTTCCAGGGGGTCTGGGGGTCGCCCCCCAGAAAAAAAACATCTTAATTTGAAAACTAATTTCCTGCAATTTCCTGCCTAAAATATACAAAAATTCACGAACACATAGGATGAACTTTTTATTTA
The DNA here is from genome assembly GCF_048934315.1 of Petromyzon marinus. Classification (NCBI taxonomy): domain Eukaryota; kingdom Metazoa; phylum Chordata; class Hyperoartia; order Petromyzontiformes; family Petromyzontidae; genus Petromyzon; species Petromyzon marinus. The sequence goes on along the minus strand of NC_133710.1, from coordinate 775,494 downwards.
TTTTTTACAATAATGTCTTACAGTGTATTGTATTACATTGCTCTGTTTTTTTCTTTTTTACCTTTTCTTGTTTCATTGTATATAATGGCAGAGATTAGGGATTAATAAAGTACAACCATAACCACAATCATATAAACAGAAATCTATTTTATAGCAATATATTGGGGGGGGACATTTTGAATATTGGGGGGGATGTCCCCCCCTCCCCCAATAATTACGGCCTTGATGTGCAGCAGTGTGTTCCCCATGCCCATTCAGAATTTCTCCTGCTTGGTATCCACACCGCAGCCTGTCCTCTTACCTCTCCCATCCTTGCCGAAAGGCTTGGAGGGGGTGCCCACGTCCACCCCACCGGATGTGAAATGCCGCATTAGGTGAATGGCCTTTTTTGTTTACAACCAGGTCAGAGCCCAGTGAGATCGAAGGTTCCTTTTGCAAGGGAGATCTGTGCCTCGACTGTAGCGTCGTAGCCTTCAAGATGGCCTGTACATTGTTGGGGGGAAAGAAAAAAAAACTCAACACATTTGTCAATTACACACTGAGCCTTGAAAGCAAATATTAATGTTTATAGATAAAATAGGCAACGTTTTGGCCAATGGCACTTCTTCACATGCTATTATACAAACATGTTTTTCTCTTATGTATTTTTACTTTGTGGGCAGTGGCCCATCTTCATAGCATGCGAAAAAGCAGCCAGTGCCCAAAGCATCTCCTATTCTGTGTATTTTTATTTAAAGGCCGCAGCGTTATTGATGAATGTGGTGGGTTTTTATGACTGTTAATTGTGCTGTGCACAAATGCCAACGCAGCAGCACCGACGCATTTGTAAATGGAGTTGTATTAAATCCAAATGACACTTTATTTAACGAGAATGCTCGACATTGGCAGAGTTGATGAAAGTCAACGCTCCGACTTGTTTGAACGTTGTCGAATGTTCTGAAAGCATTGGGAGACTTTTGTGAAGGTTAATGTGTATTATTTTTGTCGCTATTGGTATTTTTTGTAATTTTTTTGTTGATGGATGGTGTTTCATATGAACTGATTCTTAAATTAAGTTAATGTTTTAATATTTCGTTTTATTGATGTTAAACCCTACCTGTAATATTGTTATGAGCTCACATATGGCAACCCCACGTCTCCACTCACAACCAACTGCCCGTCCTGCGCACCGTAAATACCCTGCCAGGACATTGCACATTGAAATCTCTTCTCCAGGACTCCACCTTGCCCTATGCCCTCCCAATACCGCCCTTCCCTTGCCTCCCATTAGCCTCACCACCTCGTACGACCTTTCCTGTAGCCTAAAGCCCCCCAACACATTTTCGCCAGCCGCCCCCCCCGCCACTTCACCCCCCCCCCCCGCCTACCGATTGTTGGAGTATCCCTCAGTTCTAACCGTGAGAGTAATCTGTGCCCTCTCTGTCGCTCCTCGTCGCCCTAACCCACAGACGTCACTTAAACCGCACTTCCGATTATCCACGGTTGGTTACGTACGGTGCGAAAAAAAGTTCAACGTACATATACACAAACCAGGATGAGCATCCATAAATTTCCATCGAGTTTTTGTATTTTTTTTAAAATTTTTTCCATCACGGTTGTTGAGTACATTCCCAATGGCCAAAAACACCAAGCGGCCAGTAACACGTTGTGGTAGATAAGAGTATAAACACTTCTTTCGGCGAGATCGTAATAACGTGGGAACAGAGTCGATGGGAGGGAATTCCAAACACGGAGCAGCAACTTCACTCTCTTGTGGCTGTTTACAAAAAAACGAATGTATTTCAAATGTAAAACAACTATAGTACAGTGCATGCTTTTTTAGGATGTGCTCAAATTCTGCCACACATTTTTTCCAATTAGAAACCGGCGGCCATTTTTTTCTTCATAGCTGTAATGTTGCCCTTGACAACACCATCAAAATCCACATAACCCCATTCCAATCACAGCCGTCTAACCCAGGTGACCTCTTTCCAACTAATCACAGAACCACTTATCTCTATGTGGATTCCTTTCGGCCAATAGGGAGACCGCTTGTGATTATATAGACGGTACACGATGTAAATTGGCCAATGGTAAAACGGCCGTGAACTTTTGCATTTCAGTGTAATGTTAACACAACTTGGTCTCGTTCTTGTAAAAAAATGTGATTTCACATTTGAAAAAGACATCTGCTTACAAAAATACGATTGATAACACAGATGTATGGGGGGTTACAAATAAAAATCGAAACTTTAAAAACATATGAATTTGAAAAAATATGCACGCTACTGAAAATAAAAGATATTTGGCATTGAGATAATATATTCGCATTATAGAGCGGAAACATTTAATTCAATTCAGGAAACATATCAACATGAAGAAGGTTTGTATTTGTATATGTCTTTGTTATGTACGGTATATGTGGGCAGCGGTAGTGCAGGGGCAGTGGTAGTGCAGCATGCTGAGCTATGAACCCAGCGACATGAGTTCAATTCCCACTCAAAGCCAACACCAGTCACGATTATCTGAAGTGATCCTAGGCCTCCCCTAGGTAGACTCAGCTTCAAATGAGTACCTGGTGCGGTGTGTAAACATCGCGACTATGGATACAAAGGCGGTCGAGGGTGGTGCTGGCCACCCACCCACTCATGTGCCGTGCCGGCCTTCATAGGTACATGCTCACAGCAATTGTTCCAACAGTCTGTTAAGGCTATACAAGGTATCTCCGTCCCTCTCTCTATATATGTGCGTGTGTGTTTATGCATTTACACAGGCACTCCTTTATCACATTTATCTAAAAAAATGTCACCATGTGATTCGAAATGCCTTGCCTGTCAACTGCATCTAGGGCAAATAATCTCCTCATATTGAAAATAAACTTTTCTGTAAGTTTTATCATTGCAGCAAATCGTTGTGAAAGTACATGATCAGTGCCAGCAACTTAGGGTTTATATTTTTTACATTATTTCTACGGTGGCATAAAGCAGTAGCTTAACTATGCGGTGATTTTGCATTGCACTCATTTTGTGCGTTACAGAAACAGCCAGCAACAGTTGTGAACTCCTGACCTGAATTTGTAAGTTTATTATTAGCATAATCAGCACAAACTAATTCTTTTCTTACAAAATAAAACTCGGTGTTTTTTTAATGACTGACCGTGAAACTTTACTAAACCGTTATGCGCGTTCTCAGAGTATTATGGGTCATGAAATTTTAAATACTGGGCTAAACAGGCCCCATGATACATAATTTCAGATGTTTCTTTCCTATGGCACCAGGCCACCCAGAAACATTTGTTTAACTCGGCCACACATTGCAGATGGTATTCGGAGAAAGTCAAAATCGCACCTCAGCTTGCCTTGCTTAAACAAATTCTGCTGGGAAACACTGATTCATGATCCCCAATAGTTTGTGGCCGTTGATCCATCGTAGTTCCTGTGTTCAACCTGTTGTTTCTCTATTTGTCTCCACCCCTGTCAGTTGTTGATACGGGTCACCCTCAACAGATAGCGTTACTTACAATGGGTTCCCATCTGGTTAGCACACCGGACTTGCACTCCAGAGGTAACCGATTCTATCTCCTGCCGCGGCAGTTGAAGCAACGGTGCAAGCTTCTTAAACCACTCCGCCTCCATCCACTAGCATTATAATTGTGTTACGCCGCAGTTAGTCAATCGGCAGGTCACGTGTGTTGGGTACTCGCACCTCTTCAAAGGCATCTTTGCCCTCCAGAATGGCCTCTCTCGAGCTCCCTCGAGCAGAGACCCTTTCACCAGCAGTGGCAAGAGTAAGAGATTTTCAGTTCTGAACCTTCCCTTGTATTACCAAAGGACCTACAGATGATGATTTTTATTATTTTACCAGGTAAAGCCCACTGAGCTATTCGCCTCTTTTCAGAGGTGACCTGACCACACATGATAGCTCATCGAAGTGGCTATTAACATTATCACTTGTGGGAATTTATAGTAACAGCCAAATAATCTAAATGCACGTTTCTAAATGTGAAGGGCAAAACTGGAGGACCTGGTGAAAAATACACGCAACCACAGGGAGAGAGAGAATACGTAAACTCCAAATATACACGCATCGTCAGGGTCGGGATCGAACCCACGACCTCTTGCATAGCAGGCAAGGGGAATAACATCTCACCGCCAGTAATGAAACAGGCCGTTCCCTGTTATTTTTGTATTACAGCACGTACAAATACGTTTAGGAGATAATCATTGAATGAGAATTTATGGTGTGGTTGCACCAATGTATTTGCTCACTATAGTTGCGGGGTTGGGTTCTAACTAGAATAACTACCCAACTTGTGTCTCAGAGGGGCGTGTGTTTTACGTGTTACGTTTGTTTATAGCAAGGCGTTGAATACTTGTAAATTCGCCCCATTTTATTCATTGTGATATTTGTACGATATTTTGTGGCTGGAAGTTTTCTTTTTTCTTTTCGGTCATTGATTTGAACATTTAATTTATAACTTGGTACTTTATTTTTAAAAATATCCCAACGTTTTCTTTTTAATTGTGCAGATTTTTATTTTATGTAGTGCACACGTTCTCCGAATTGTATTCATTTCTATAATTGCATCTCAGGTCTCCTGCAACAGAGAATCTCAACTCAATGTGCACTCGTGTACAGTGTGTATGTAGTAGTATGCGTGTAGCCCTCTCTGTGAATCCACTGCTGGATGAGAGCTATTTGACCATACCTCACCACGCTGGTCAGCGCGGGTGGATGATGGCTAGGGAGCATAGCCATGGGGCTTAAAAGTACAGTACAAATATAGCACCGCCACCTATACCACCTGTTATGCATGGTAGTGGCCCATCCCAGCGCTATGCAGGCTCTAGCCTGCTATGCTTCCGAGATCTGACGAGATCGGATTCTCTCCTCGTGATGAGGTTGTCTCTTTTGTGCTCTTGTCCGGTTATAAATGAATGTAGTTTGTGTCTGTGCGTGTGTGCCTACCGGGGTGAGGGGTGTGGGCAGTGGTTAGCACGCTGCGCTACGAAACCGTCGACCCGAGTTCGATTCCCGCTCGCGACCAATGCTCGTGACGATTATCCGAACCGTTCCCGGGTCTCCCCTAGGTCGACTCAGCCTCAAATGAGTACATGGTGCGATTCTGGCCATCCGCCCTCTCGTATGCCGTGCCAGCCATCATGGGTGTGTGTGCTGTACATGTGTAAAATATTGCTGAGAGTTCAAGAGGGATAGCACGCATACATAATTGATATCGGCTGCACATATTTCAGATGGGTCCCCTCAGCACTATTCATCTCTATTCGACTTTGGTAGATTTGACGCCATTGTCCAAATCGCACATTTGCCCGCGTGTACAACTTTAACTGTTGAGCCACAGCACTTTTGTGCGCGGTGTTTGTCTGTACGTTCTGTCCGATTCGAAGGGAATGGTGCACCTTATTTATTTACGCTTGCTTGCGGCGTGCAGGGAGCGCGCCCATGGGAGCGAGACAGCAAGCAGGGCCCGGCCGACCCCCAGAGCACGGCAAGGCCTCCCAGCCTCCCCAAGCAGACGCAGAGGCCCAACCTGGTGCCGGTGTTCTGCGAGGGCGAGCAGAGCCGAGGCATCACCTGGCCCCGCACCGCCGAGGGGAAGACCGCCGAGCGGCCCTGTCCCACGGGCACCACCGGTATTTCATCGATCGGAGTTCGTTTTATGTTGTTTTACGATCCCTTTTTATCTAGTTTCCCAGCTGTTTTACAGAAAGGTTAGATCCGTGGGTGCGTGAGTGCAACGGCAGTCACGAAATCAGAGAGACAAAAAAGAAAGTGTCAATAAACATTGCCGAGAAGGAGCGAAGGATCCGAAAGGAGTCCATCCGCCGCAGAGATGGAGCAATGAAATCGGCTCGTGTGCAGGTGCTATGTGGATAGTTTACCAATCACGAGACCGTGACAGATTTTAAACTAGATGCGACCTGGCCACAAATGATAGCTCAACCAAGTAGCTTATCACCTGGAAATGTATAGGAGCTAAATACTCTGAATGCACAGTCTAAATGTAGAGAGAGAAACCACACAACCATGGTGAGAGAAACCTGCAAACTCCAAATATACAGGTGTCACAGTCGGGATCGAACCCACGACCTCTTGTATACCAGGTGAGGTAGTTAACATCTCCGAACCACCATGGCGTCCTGAAGTCCCAGCGCCAGCCCCATGCTTCCAGGGACAGTGCCAGTAACTGTGCAGAATTTTAAGTTATTTGTCTGGCTGCTGTTCCTTTTCTAGAGACGTATTCTGCCCCCAAGTACACTTTCTATTTTCTGCAGTCGCACAATCTACCACTCCGTCCAGCATCTGCGCATGAGCTGGTCTCATCGCTCAATCTTCGTCGGTGTCTTCTTCTTGAGCATGTTTTCCTCCTTTGACTGCCATTCCCTTATCAGTCTCAACCGTTGGTCATCATCCCCTACAGTGATTGCTCCTATCCCAAACCACTTACTCTTCCTCAAAGTAAACATCATGCCTCCAATCTGTTCTCCAATTCATGCGTTCCTCTTGTGTCTCTCAGCGTAATTCATTCCAAGTATGCATTTCCCCCTTGTTCTGTTGGTACAGTTATGTACATTTATAATATTCAGTGTCAGCATGATTATAATGCTCTTAATTTACCCTGAACAGCCTCATTAATTCTTAAGGATTTTTCCCAATAGGGTTCTGCTTTCACAAATTTGGGCCAATTCTATTAATGAACGTTAGCAATATGAGCGGAAACCAGAGCACCTGGAGAAGAAAAAAGCCATGCTTACGATGAGGTAACACACCAAGGTCCGTACAGATAGTTTAACAAAAATTATTGTTGTTCCGTCATCTCCTGGCCACCTTTGCAGCTCAAACCTGTAACACCCAATAAGTCATTTTTCAAAGTACAAACCAGGCACAGCACTGTTTAACATCTGAGATCTGATGAGATCCACCACATCTACGCCTCTATTTAAGGAACGAAACAGTAAAACTTCTCCACAAATCTGGCTGTCGCCTGATGAAGCTAGTTGTAATTACTGGCGAAACGTCGTACTCAGATTGTAAATGTTATGGCTTGGCTCTCCAACACACCGGTGTGCTGTACTAGTATACTACACTATACACTAGTGCTGTACTAGTGATGAATTGGCACGTTCTGTTTACGTGACAACCCTTACTAGTTGGCCGTGTCGGGTGGTGGCGGGTTGAACGACACATTTATATATTTACGCGATCTAACCCAAAAAACCTCTATTAAAGAAGAGTTATAATAATGCAAAACATTGCTCCAACACTCAACATGCCTCTATACATACATGTATATAAAGACTTTGCATTGTGAATTTAGACTCAGGGTGGTTTCCTGATCACACTAGAGAGTTGTGATGCTCATCTCAACTGAGCCAGTTCGGGAAAATTCCACATTGCCATGGTTGGAGAGGGTTACTCCACACAAGAATCGCCATTGAAGGAAATGGAATAAAAATTGGCTCGATTGTTTGTTGGCAAGTTGGGTCCCTGGCAAGAGTGGTGATAAAATACCCCTTGGCACTGAAAAGTATTCTCTAACCTTGTTATATTGTTGTTCGTGTGGATTTGGAAATCCTTACCGAAAGCTACTTTGCTTGTAACACTGCATAATAATAATGATGATGCACTCTTTGACATAAGCTGATCATTTACGTATATGAAATTGCACTTGGAGATAATGAAGCATATATTTGCCTCCATTATTGAAGGGACATTAGTAAAAGCTGTCTTTAATGGATGCTTGGCATAGAAGTTTTCTATTTGAGTAGACGCCACATGCATTACGACATCCATTTACAATCTGGGACATGTTCTGTATTCTACCGTTATCATAATCAGCAGCAGCCACCATTAATCTACTGCTAAATGAATGCCTTCCCAAGCTGCCTCCATCTCTAATGAGTTTGTAATAATCCATATAGCACCCTTCACACGTGCTCGTTTCATCGCTCCGTCTCCCCGGTGAACGGTGTCTCAGATGCGTTCCATTCCTTGGCTGCCACTCGGTCATTATCCCCGACCTTTGTGCCATCACCGCAACTGGCGATTGTCCTGCCCAAGCACACCGTTGCACCCAAAACACAGTGTAATACCCAACACATTCTAACAGTATATCCCCATAAAGAAAACACGGACTGATATGATGCTCATTCGCCACGTAGCTGAAACAATCCCTTCTTGTGTGTTTTTATTACGGTATAGTTTTGCACGTGTATTTGTTCTCTTGGCTTAAATTATACTTTTCTGGTATAAATTGTACCATTCTCTCGAACTGTAATATGTTTGGTAGTCAGTGTCCACTCGAGCAAAACTGTTCACGTGACATTTCAATATTACCCATTTGTCAATATCCTTCATCGTGGCCACAAACGCTGCATACAGTGTGAAAGAAGGTCAACACACAACAACAACAACCGCAGTTCGCCACTAAGTTGCGGTGACGTCACCACGACGCTTGTGCCAGGCCATGTGCACTTAGAGGCCACGTGAAGTGTCGAACACATGCACACAAAGCGCCGATTTGTGTAAACTACCATCTCCAACTTTAAGTGAGGCAATCTGGCTTTTAGATGTCTGACCAGTGTGGCGAAAGTATGCAAATTACTCTCTCGAGCTCGCTCCAGTGGAGGTCCTTCCCCCAGCAGTGACATTGCGTAAGACATTGCAGGGCTGCACTTTTTCCGTACAACAGCCCTTTCTTAAGCTTCCGTGAAGTTTTCGCTTGTTATCTTTTTTCAGTTATCTCAATCACTAGTGCATTAGCGTTTCAGTCTTTGCGTGCACTTTACTTTAAATAATGCAAATTGAGTCCCTGCAAATAGGTATCTAGTCTCTGTATTAAGTAACATTTACCTCACACCTGTGAGTAAATTACACCACAGAAAGAAACCGCTTCTTCTCTTATGCAGCTGTATGTCAATTTGCAGCCCTGATGATTGTCTGTATGAGGTACTGATTACCATTTTTTTAAAACTGATCAGCATCCAACCAATTATCTTAATAATTGTCTTGCCCTGCAATGAAAATTGTAAGCTGAGCTCGAAGTAAAACTGGGAAGAGTGTGAAGCGTTCAATCCTCCAACAGGTCCCGGCCTGCTGTTTCTTTTTGCGTGATTACTGAAGTTCACCGAAACTGCGCTGGGTTTGTAATCTCGCCAGGAAAACCGGTTTGGGCAGAAATGTTAGTGATCGATTTGCTCGGAGCCCTGCTTCGGAAGCACGACCAGAGTCAGAATCATGCCCCATTACAGCCGGGATGAGCCCAGGAACGGTCGTGATGTCTCGGGGTCATCTTGCCAAATATACACACGTGTGTGTCCCCCACGTCACTGACGTCGCTCAAACAGCATCTAATTCGACTTTATTTTTACTATATTTGGCTATTTGTTCTTATTTCATTACTTAGAATTTTTAATATTGGTTCATTGTCACGTGGCAAATCGTTCACAGCAGCATGTGGGAAAGTACGTCCCCTAACTGTGTCACGGTAAAAGGGCCACTGGAGGGAATATCTGCAGAAGTCCAGTAAATAATCTCCTCTAACACGTGGGATGCACTGCTCTGCCAGGTCTCCAAATCGATTATCACTCTCATGACACGGTGCCGATAGCGCAGTTATAACACATTCAGGAGTGGGTGAAAATAAGCACAAAAGAGAAATTGCTGAATATAACTCACACTCACATGCAACTTTATTTAAAGTGAAGTATTTTTGGATAACATGGTCTCTTAACCAGAACCTTCTAAATGCAGAGAGTAAGGAAACCAGATGAAGTGGAATTAGGCTTAGCCCATAGAGCCTCGTTTGTATATCAGGCGTGGGACCTGTGGGCTACTGCTCCTGGCCCATTCCTGAGCTGTTCCTGGGCTAGCTGAACCCAATTGGGAGTTGTTTTAAGATTGAGCGAAAAGTGTGTTATTATCTGTCTGAATGGAGACGAGTCGGCACAAGGGGCAAGCGCAAAGCATGTGGGGGTTTAAATAAAACAAAACTCTGGTCGCCACACTGTGACGAAGACAACTTTATTGCACAGGTAGCACAATTAGTCAAAGGGAAATTCCAGAGGAGATACTTGAAGGGATTCGCAGAAAGAAAAAGTGCAAGATCAGCAATGCACTACAACAAAGGCTTCGTTATCCCGGGTTACCGGTGTTTCTGCTGTTGTGATAAGTTGCTCTCGGGCACTTTTGCAAAGCCTTCGCTGGTGTCTCGATCTGTGTGCCGATTTATACAGGCACAGCACTCTACCACTGCCAAGCTATTAAGGGGCACTGGCTGGCTAAAGGACCCGACTTCAGCAACTGCACATCTCCATGGGTCTACCAGATTGCGCAAAAGGTAAATCTGCAGTTGAGCGGCGCAATCTTTCACACGGTAAGAATAATGGCATGCATGTTGGCGCCATTCGAAGTTGTGCTTGGCTCTGCAACACAGAGCAACCTCGACCAAACCCCGGGTTGAATTGCGGTGTTGCACAGGCAGCGCCAGGCCTGGATTACATGCTTGCCACATCGGAGTTACAAAAGACCAGGGGACATGTCGTGGGAGATGAATATCAACATGGCTGAATAACTGCGTAGATATGTTTAATACTGCAACTGGATTAATCTAAAATTCAAGGATGTTTTTTTTTAATCATAAGACCACACAGGCACCTATACGTGTCGAGATCTCTTACCACACTTCCTGGGCCTGGCCGGCCAGGCGAGAGGGGAGGGCAGGCGTCGGGCCTCGACTCTATCATGTATAGGCACGGGCCATCGCTGAGTCGTGTGCAAATGTGTTGCCAATCAGAAGCAACTACGTTGATTGGTTTTCAACATGGAATTTTGCACAACATTTTTGAAGGATGCAATAAAGTCGCATGTATGATGGTTGCACTTAATGTCGGCTTAAGACTCGATACCGTACAGCCTATGAGGCATGAACCAATTAAAGTTACAAGCCAAGGTCACGGTGCTTAATGTGAGTTATTTAAATCGTGTGACCGAAACGTTCGATACATTAGTGGCTATGCAAAGCTGGAGTTGTAGATATGAAATTGTTTCCCATTTATATAAATTATATTTATGTTTCAATGTAAAGATTTGAGGGTAAATGTAAAAGGGCCGTTACGAGAATAACCATTTACAAGAATAATCATGAAGGTGTATTGATAACACCAAAAAACACACAAGTCTTGTCTTGCCACATTAAATATAATACTACATCAGTCTATTGACCTTCCAGATTAAAAAAAAACATCTTCAGCAGTCTTTGGACTGATTTGTACTGGGTGAGTCTCAGCAGCAGCTCTGTTGAGCAATAATTATAATATGTATTCATATAGAAAGGACTCAGCGAGGTTTAAGATTCTATTTCTCAGGAGGATTACACAACATTGGAATGTTGGGTATTATATTGAGATGTTGGGAGGATATTGGAATACCCAATGCCCACACAGCAGATAGCAAAACAAAATGATACAACTGTGTCGCCTTTTTTCTGTACTGTCACCTACAGGTCACCTCAGAACATCTGTCTACTCTATTCTTGTGTACGGCAATATGTTCAGAAGCTAAAAGCCATTGTCAAAGTCTGCTAGCCACGAGAAGGCTTCAGGAGAGAGATTATATAGTGTTGCTATTCCTCTATTGAAGGAGTGCAGACTAGTTCTTTGCGATATGGTTTTTCGACTGATGACCATATCAGATTCAAAGCACAGCTAACAGAAATAATTACACATCTACAGTTACAAACATGTATGTATAGTGTTCATATTCTTAGCTCTTTCGGTAAAGTCACGTTGAAGGGAAACAATAAAATAATAAAATATATATCAGGTGATGACGACCGTTTGTGTTATGGTCGAAACGTCGTGAGAATTTTTATTGTTTTATATATATATTATTATTTTATTGTTTCCCTTCAACGTGACTTTACCGAAAGAACTAAGAATATGAATTACTGCAGTCACGAAAGCTTTAAATCAAAATTTAAATAAAAATTTACGTATAGTGTTCTTGCTATTAATGGGAGCTCTACCGTAGCACGGTTATTGGTTGTCTGTGTGCTTTAAGCCCGGACACAAGAAGGGAACCGCAACGTGTGTTTCTGCCTCAGATAAAGAGCGGCGAGAATGCCGCCAGTGTGGCAGGCGAGCTGGCCAAGGAGACCCGCGGCACCATCTACGCCGGAGACATCACCTCATCTATGAAGCTCATGGAGCAGCTGGTGGACATCCTGGATGCACAACTCCAGGAGTTGACACCCACGGAGAAGGAGCCCTCGCCCCGTAGCTTCGTCAAGGTAATGACGAACGGCTGCGGCATCATGGAAATGTGGAGCACCAACTTGGTCGCCAAATAATTGTTTTTTTCCTGTTGCGTTTCCACGTCCACGCAGACGTGAGCAGGCTGTGTGAACCGAACTTAGTGGGTTTGGCCCAGTCTCCCGTGACAGCCTTGTACCTCTTTTCCACCATACAACCAAGCCGTGCCGGAGCGGCACGGCACAGCTCAGGTGCTTTTTCCATTGCGGAACCCGAGCTGTGTTGCTGATGTCACTTGTAATGAACAAGTACATTTTATTAAGTGTGCTCAGGACAAACCATATTAATCCTGGCCCTGATCTGTCCCAGAATCAGATGTCAATATCTCGTGAGGCCAGAGATTTTCACCTTTTGGTTCTGGATTGGTTCGGCAAATAGCCAGTGGAAAACCATCTATACTTGCGAGTGCCCTGCGCTGGTGTGGCTCTAATGTGCCAGTGGAAAAGGGGTGTTCCTGGGCTGTCATGGCACTAGTTAGACGTATTATGGAATGTGCAGCTTCCCTTCAGAAGTGTGCACATTGATCAAAGCCGTGGTGTTGATCCTATGTTATTCCTGTGCCATCGAGAGAGATGCCTTGCTCACAGTCACGTGGTCGTAACATGATAATTTTGTCCACAGGTATTTTGTCTTAGTCGAGCGACAATCGAGACCAAAGATGCAAGCTCATGGGCGCTTTGGGTATGAGGAGGATTTTCATTGAGTAGGGGGGAAGAATTAACCCCTTTATTTATTACGTGATTATTTTTTATTATCCTGCGATGTGAAAAGGGTCAGCTTTACAATGCAGTTCCATAAAAAAAAAAACATCCAGGTGCAACAGCATCTCGGGGACACTGAAAGTGTTTAGTTACATAAAAATAGAAGCGTTTTGTCAAGACAATATTCGTCCTAAATAAATGTTGATTTTACAATGAACCTCGAGAGAAATATTACTTAGGAATTGTTCACTTAAAAGTGTGCATAAGTGCACATTGAAGGTAACATTTGGCGTAATGCCTGGAATATGCACTCCACGATCAGATAGTAGTGAAGTGTAAGTAATGATGCAGAGCTGGCTCTCGCAAACAACAACAACAACTGTTTTTTTTTAATTCCATGGGTATTCAAACAATTGTGTCTAAAGTGTTAGGATTCTGTTCAAAGTAATCATAAATAATTTCAGTTGTATATAACAAAAATCATGCTACTTACATCTATCAATGCTGTACAATAATGATATGCATAATCACATCAAGGTCTCCACCCTTTTCATAGCCGTTATTAAGTAAATGAAACTCTCAGAAAATTAAAATGAATAAACAAATCAATAAATTGTATAAAAGCGAAAGGTATAAATAAATAATTTGTCACAACAGAGGTATAGAAATTATGTATGTTGATAGGCATTGCCTCAGCAATATTAAATGCATTATAAAGAACGTGTAAAAAATTTCAATCTTCATTGCATTTCCATCCCATAGATGTATATATAAGACAAAGATCCCCCTATTATCTTAACAGACTGTTGGGGAAAGTGCTGTTCACTTGTACCTATGAATGCCAGCACGGCACACCAGGGGGTAGGTGGCCAGCAAATAACTCCCATGAACGACATGGAATGGGAAGGCTTTCATCCAGCCTTAGATTAACAAAGGGCTATAAATAAATCTCAACTATGCTTTCATTTATCCACGCAATAAAAACAAATTCCTTTATTTACGTACTTCAAAATTCTAATCCAAAAAAAATTACGATGAAACCCATCACAATGAAACGTGAGTGCTGGCTGGAAAACAAACAGATTTAACATCACACACAGAGGTGTGCATTGTGTGTACAAAGGTGCTCAGCCTTATGCACACCACGAGCTCAAAAAACTGTTCATGTGGCCATTTTTTTAATTTTAGACCACCAACTAGAAATAGGGAGCATGAGACTTTTTTTTACACGCAGCACACATCTTTGTCATTTTGTTCAATCGGCTCCCAGAAGCCACCATAAAAAAACTTTGCACAGTGCAACCCCTGTCCTCATCGGTATCATCACCATCAGCATATTCACGTAAATCAGGGGAAAATGTATGTGATCATAGATTTCAAGGCATTTTTTTTATATTCCCACGTCTGTCTCCAAAGAGCATCCCTTCTCCCTAAATATAAATCCCTTGTCAGGCCAGAAACTAATACCGCACCTGGACGCCCCAAAACTCAGTGCCCTATTTCAAACAGGGGGCTGCATCCAGGCATTGCAGTCTCGTCTTAAAACTTTAATATTTAAAATGTATCTTTAAATAATTCCTTGAAAATTAATTTTGATAAAACAATGAAAGTTTTAGTCCTGCTCATCTTTCATGAAAAAATAAATCCGTTTTCATTTTTGTATTTCCCATAGAGCTGTGCCTGGTGTCGATTGCGTGGGCAAAATTTTGAGATGCCCACATCACGGGATCTCATTCGTGCCACACGCTGCTCCAATCGCTGCACCTCTTCCTCCCTTTAAGAACCATCCCCTTGCCCTCCGGCCACCGACTTGTTATTAAAGTTCATATTTAATTTAAAAAGCATTGAAATAAAGTAAGAGTAGATTTACACTAGAATATTATAATTATTAAACATCCCCAAAAGTGTCTTACCAGACCAGGCTGATATTGCGTTTTAGCACCGTGGTCAAGGTAGGATAATTTGAGGCTTGGCTGGATGGATGGATTAAAATACATTTGAAAATTACGTGAATATTAACTTGGTTAATTTGAATTTTTGCTGAGCATCAATGTTTAATCCTGCCAGAATATTAAATTGTTAAATTTCATACATTCAATTCATACACACAACACACATTATAAATTGCACAGTAAACCATGATGTCGGACAGCTAAGTTTCAACGGTGAAATTACATGGTGCATGTGTCACAAACAATGCTTATCGAACAGTATCTTTTGCACGGAATTTGAGCGGGGGTACAGTTGTTAGCACACCGCGCTATGAACCCAACGACCCCGGTTCAATTCCAAGCCATGGCTAAACATCGGTGGCAAGTAGCATGAGAAAGTGTTTCCCTTCTACGCACCCGACCACACTGATCGGGGTGGCAAAGTTTGGTACGAACAAAAACTCCTCCTCTATCACTGACAAGGGCCTTCATCCATCGGTGGATTAAGAATGACTGGAACTTTTTTTTTATCTTTCAATCACAATAAAATATACAGGAAAATAGTCACTTTCGACAAACAATTCCATTTTGTAGAAAATCACAGGGGTAAGCAGCTTTCACGACTGGCAAATCGTGCGTCCATTCAAAACACATTCCGCTACCCAGCATGAATAGCCGGTATAATGGAGGCCGGGGGTGAAGGGAGATGGGATGGACTCTGAATACTACACCACCCTCCGTAACAAATGGTGACCGTTGCCCCTGGGAGATAACAATATTGACAAACTTGGACATCGCATTCATGTTGTTGTATCTCTCGTTCTTTTTTGGTGACGTAGCTGCCCCTCCCTTCCCCTTTCTGCCATCTTCTTCCCCACCTCTTATATTCACTGCTCCCAATCGTTACCCCCCCACCGATCGTTACCCCCACCAATCGTTACCCCCCCCACCAATCGTTACCCCCCCACCGATCGTTTCCCCCACCAATCGTTACCCCCACCATGGTAGGGCAGTGAGCCCGGACACCCTCGTTCATTCCCTCATTTTTTTAGGGTGCATTACGCCCGGCTTTCTTCTGAAATCTCTCTACTAAATTCTGGTTTCTTTAATGATATAAAAATTCACGAAAAAAATTGGCCGCGATGTCCAGGCTGCTCCACCGTTCCTCTCAAATGTCTTTCATTATATTTCATCTCCATCCCGCGGAGCGTCGCATTGTAGGATGATCTGACGTTCAGTACTTGGCTTCTTCATCTGTTTCTAAAATATTCAGGTTCGGTAAAAAGAGTTTTGGAAACGGGTGAAGAATTTTTATTTTTTATCCAACACTGCAGTAGAAGTCAACAGAAGTCGATCTGGATTTCTAGCCCAGTAGAGCGTGGAGTAGTGCCCATCTCCTCTTCACAGCCCTGAGCCAGTGGCGGAAATTCCACATTCCCGTGGCAGAGGTGAGTTTTTTCGTGAGACAACCACAGTTTACCTCCCCATGAATTCAACACGTAGGTTTTCACTACCAATATTATGGCTCGTAATTAACTGTAGGGAAAAAAACATTTTTGGTCAGATCGCGTAAGTAAAATGGGTGTCATAAGGCCCGAGACTTGACGAGATTTTTACAAATCTCGCAACTGCCGAAGATGCTGGTTGTAACGATCAGTGAAAGGTCCGTACCTAATTAAATAAGCGTGGATCGCTATCCAGCACACGGTTAGTGCTGCTGAAGCTGTGGCAAATTGTCACGTTTGTCCACGTGACAACTTTATTCATTGGCTGTGTCGTACGGAGGAGGTTTTACAAGGCACATTTTATTTCTGCGATGTCACCTAAAATATATAAATAATGAATCCCCCCACCAATTGGTAGTTATTTTATTAATCCCAGAGGAACGACGGACTTGAGGTGACGCCCCCCCCCCCGACTGTGGTTTGAACTCGCCCCCTTCTGTCTGCTAGCCCACACGCTCCCAGAAGCACCGTACCACTGGCCGGGTGAACCCTCCGGCACCATCCATCGTTTTAGTGTCGACAATGTGGCCGGGCAACTCGGCGTCGCTCCTCGATATCCACGGCCCTGTGTTTTGTGCGACGGCGAGTGGCTCGGTTCGGCTCAAAAGCGAGGCGGCGGTTGAAGCGAAATGAACGGCAGCGGGAGTTGTTTGTTTGTTTGTTTGCGGCGCCCCCGCCCGGCGCCAGTCGCAGGAGCTGTTGTCGAAGTGCGAGGGTTTACTTCTCCAGGGGCCGTTCTTGCTTCACAGCGTCGTGGGCTTCCCCGCTGTCGCTTGCCCGCGCCACGTGGAGTGCATCCAAATGATGCGTAATCCACCTCGCCTCGCTTCTCCGCCCGCCCTCACCCCGCCGTTGTTCCTCCGTGGACAAAAAACAAGGAGGGAGGGGGGGGGAGGGGGAAATGCAACGCGGATTTTTTTTGTTTTGGCGGTGTTTTTGGATAACAAGAAAATGCTTGCACGGGAGCCACCGGGTATACTTTGACTCGCGGAGGTAATGATTTTCAGCTGCAAGGAGGAGCACCTTTAAACGGTGATTGTGGTCTTCACGTGGATTTTTAGTGAGCCGCCTAGATTGTGGAGAGCTCTGTTTGTTGAAGTGAACAATGGACGTGCCAGCACGGAGGGGTAACAGACACACCTCATTGAAAATATTCCCAGGAGTGCACTTGAACACAGTAATTGACACCAAAATGCCTTACCCGTTCACTTGCAATAAGGCACGAGGTCAGACTTCATATTTCATTGCACACCTGGATGCTCATTGTGGTGTCCAAGGGTAAAAACGGTCACGAGGTGAAGTCCATGAGCATGCACGTCTCACCAGGGCCGTCGTGGTGCCGTGGTCCATGACGCGATTTGTCGTCGTACCTCTCGTCACTGTGACTCTAGTCATGGGACCCACAATGAATGATTACAGTGCACCGCAAGCAAACGTATTCTTTAAACATGGACAATGTTGTCTTGTTTCATCATAATCGTGAAGTCATCACCATTATCAATACCATTGCCATGAATCACGACCAACAATATTATCGCTAGTATGACAATCGTTACCAATCGTCTCTTATCGAGAATTATCGCTCATCAATGTTGTCGCGTTGTTTACCACCGGCTGTAGTCGTCACCGTAGCAAAGCGTCACTTATCACCATCATCACAATTACAATAGAGGAGAGCCGTTCCACCATCATGCGGTGCCAAGGGATGGCCAGGTCTGTCTGCGCGGTGCGCCGAAACCACGAACAGCAGCTTTGTTCCACAAACCCACCGAGGTGTCAAAAGTACAATGTCTCGAATACATATAACTTGGCGTGCAGCCTGGAATTGTTTAATGAGTTTCTCATTTCTTAATAATGGTACGCGCGTTATGATTGTTAATGTTCCACCCGCGTCGTTGTTTTGCCGATCATTATCATTTTTAATGTAATTTACATTACTTTGTGGAATCAGTTAACGTTATTCAATACAAAACCCGCTAAATCTGTTTACACTTTGTCGATTACCCAGAACAATGTATTGACATCTCACCTGGCTGGAAGGTGCACAATGCATTGACATCTCACCTGGCTAAGTAGGTGCACAATGCATTGACATCTCACCTGGCTAAGTAGGTGCACAATGCATTGACATCTCACCTGGCTGAGTAGGTGTGCAATGCATTGGCATCTCACCTGGCTGGAAGGTGCACAATGCATTGACATCTCACCTGGTTAGGTAGGTGCACAATGCATTGACTCTCACGTCCCCTCTGAGGACACTCCTCTGGTGATGTGGCCGAGTGTCCCCACGTGGAGAGTCAAGCCATGCCCGACTTTTGCTCCAACGCATCGGCCAGCTCCAGCTGCTGTCCCCGGCACTTGGCTGCTGCCTGTTGCCGCTGTTTTTTGCTGTGTTTCTGCTCACGGTCGTCCGTCATTATGTCCCGGGCACTAAGAGAGAAGAGTTAAGCTTGCGCATTAAATTACGCAGGCATTAAGATTGATTCCTGTTGTCTTAGCCTGTAATTAGCCCGGTGATTTGTGTATTGGGTTTGTTAAAGACTCGAGTAGGAAGCGATTCCCAGTGCCTCTTGCTGTGATTAATTAAGAGTATTCTGTGCCTGTATTTTGCTCCCTTGTTGCTGCCAGTTGCAGAAGCGAGGTTCGCTGTGCAGAGCGTACATCAAGGTACCTTCCCTCGACTCTCGCCGTGTTTGTGTCTTGTCTTTTATCTCTCCGTGGCGTCGTGACAATAAGCATGATGCAGCGAATGACTTTTTTACGAATGGCATTTGGCCGCTTCATAATCTCCCTGTGTTGAATGCTTGCATCGTGTGGGAAAATAATGGATTTGCACATCATAAACCGCCAGTGTCTCTTGGATGTTCTATAGCACCTATATGCCTGCATGCTCCACTGTCCCGAGCACTTCCCGCATTCTTCTTATGCTCCTCGCTCAGAAAAAAAGGAGTCGCTGGAAGCTTCCGCGTTCGCGTCTTGGAAGGTGTACGGGATTTCCGATGCATGCAGTGCGGAGCTTGCGCGCTTACCGACTGTCTCCCCGCGGCCTTCGTTCGTGTCGTTGCGCGCGAACGACTTTTCCGCAAATCGAAGAGACGGCTGCCACTTGGCGCTCTCCTTCGCCTTGAGTGCCGTGCGCATCCAAATTGAGTCTCTATGCACGAGCTTTTGCGCACAAAGCGAGCCGGGGAGTTTCGGCGTGCCCATAGCTGTGCGCGTGTAGCGGGGCGGCCGTCAGTAGTTTTTGTCCCCTCCCCAATGTCGTGTCAGCCGCTTGGCCCAAAGCGCAGGCGGGCATTTGTACGGCCGAGAAGTTATAACGTTGACCCAAAATGCTCCACCACGCTGGTGTCTGCCACCTCACTCCGCCATAGGCAATCTTGCCCTACCCCCCCCCTTCCTACCGCCCCCCCCCCCCCAATTTGGCAAATGAAATATCTGTTCACAGCAGGTCTGTTGAAATATTTATCGGCGCTAACTTGATAGAGAAAAAATGTAAATACATGTTTTAACAGGATGTAGCGTCCACCGATCCGTGGCGCTGACTGGCGTGGTGAAGTATGGTGAAACAACTGTGGTGATGGGCACAGCATGGGAGAGGCCTTTATCCAGCAGTGGATTGACAATTGGCCTGTCAAATATGATTATTTATGTATACATCGCTAGCATGCATTGCAACTGAAAAGATATCGTTTAACGTCTTAGTATTCGCACAAGTGGCATTTGAATGGACGGAATAATTAATCAATTCTTTACTTGTTTAAAATATTAATGCTCTATCGAGTCGCAGTGTTTTCTATAGTTATACAAATTAAGATTGCTCCCGATGGTGGGAGCTGGTTACGTCCAAGGACACCCGCTGTTGA
Organism: Petromyzon marinus; assembly: GCF_048934315.1. Taxonomy (NCBI): domain Eukaryota; kingdom Metazoa; phylum Chordata; class Hyperoartia; order Petromyzontiformes; family Petromyzontidae; genus Petromyzon; species Petromyzon marinus. The sequence continues at coordinate 755,180 of NC_133710.1, read as the reverse complement.
CTTCCCACAAAGCTGTACCTATTTTACCAACCCCCTAGGGGCATGGCAGGCAGAGTTGAAGCCAAGCAGGCGTTTAACTCTTGACCTTTTGTAAGTCAACTGCTTTTCCTGCAACACATAAAAAAAACACTTTATATTAATTATACTTTAAAATGTACCGTTTAATTAGTGCAACAGACTTCAAATTACCTGCAAGACTGAGGCCATAACCTCTTCTCCTTGGCAACTCTTCCAGATGTCTTTGTGTGTGTGCATGTACGTTCATATGCATGTACGTGTGGGCATAAATGCGTTGCCAAACAAACAGGTTATGTACATGCATGTTTGTGCAGCCTGCATGCTTGTGCATGTCATTATATGTGCAAGTGGATATGCCTCTTTTGTGTGTGTCTTTGTGTGCATCTGTGTCTGTGTTTGTGTATGCATGTGATTGTGTGTCCTGGGGGAGCGGTAGTGTAGCAGTTAGCGCACCTCGCTACGAACCTAGTGACACGAGTTCTATTCCATCTCATGACCCGTAACAGTGGCAGATATCTAAACCAGTCCTGGGCCTTCACTTCGTCAAAATTATTTTTAAATGAGGAAGTGGTGCGGTGTGTAAAAACATCACCACTGGGGAGACAAAGGCGGCTGAGCATGGTGTTGACCACTCACCCCCTCGTGCGCCGTGCCAGCCTTCGTAGCAGCTGCCCCACCGGTATTTTAAAGGCTATACGGGGGATCCTTGTGTTACGAGAAGCAATGAATGCATTGTTTCACACACTGCACTACCATCCTTATCCATGTAGGTTCAATTCCCGGTCATATATAATGTCTTCTTGGGGTTTCCCTTAGGTCAACACAGCCTTAATTGAGTGTACAGTGCCGAGTGCAAACATGTGCATCCCTGGGGAGACAAAGGTTGCTGAGCATGGGGCCAGCCACACCGCTCCTTCATGTGTCCTGCCAGCCTCAACCGGTGCTCTTTAACGGCACGGTATTCAGCTGAGTCTTAAAGCGGCGGTAAAGTGGGCCATGAACAGTGAAGCTGAGTGCAGGAGTTCAGGGTTCAAATCCAGCAGCCCATCCTGGTTGTTTCTGCGGGCATATTAACCTTAAAATACTCCAGACTGCCTCGTTCACGGTGGGCGTGAGAGATCCTGGAGTGTCCTGAACAAGAATAGGGCATTGCGTGTTGGTGTCATGGTCCAAATTTGATCAATTACTCAGATTGGATGTACTGTACATCGCAATCATCGTCCCCCCCCTGCTGCGAAAACGTTGCAGGACCTTTCTAAAACAGAATCATGAGATTCGGTGAGGCTTTCCCACCAAGAATCATAATAGCATAAAAGACACATTTGTATTTGTGTCTACTTTGATCGTCCCTAATAATTTATCGCTATCAACAGCAGTCAACGTGTTGATTGCATCTTGGGGTCTGTACACAAGTCACTTTAGCTAGTAACCATAATTAAAAAAGTAGTTGGGCCCATATTTCTGCTGTGACTGGCAGGTGTCTAACGAGTGAGTCTCATTGTGTGGGACGATTTGCAATACACTACTCAGCACCACTGCACAAAGGTCATCTGTTCGTTTCAGCCACTATTTCCTCTTTAAATAAATAACAGGGTTAAAGTATTTACCTAGTGATCAGCGGACTGCACGATGAAGCCGGCGATCTGAATTCGATTCCCGGCCATGCGCTGATATCGTTTTGAGCGATATTAGAACTGGTCGTAGGCCCCTTCGTTACTTCACAATCCCCCACGTGGTAAGGTCTTCATCTAGCCATGCATTGTTAATGGCTATGAATTATCACGCGTAATTTTATATATATGCTGCCAGTGTAGTACGTAGCACACTTTGTGTAACAATTGAGCACAAATCTAGACTTTTTTTTACTTCTTAATAAATAACAATATCTGCCTCAGTACTTAGTTTGTCTGGTTCAACTGTACCATGTGGACTTGGGCCAACCTTCCCTTGGACCCGTGGTGTATTTGTCATTTTGTAGTTTGACCAATTCCCGTTTTTCTCCTCCAGCCATATAATGTGAAGCCTTAAGTCTTATCCAGCTGTCAGTTAAATGTTTCACTGACACAAATTGGGTCACAGGTGCTGTGGCTGTTGCAAGTGACAAAGGAAAACTTGTAAATATATATTTTTAAAGTTTTCAAATTATAGTTTCGCAGAGGGGAATTATTTCGTATTCTTAGCTCTTTCGGTAAAGTCACGTTGAAGGGAAACAATAAAATAATAAAAAATATATAAAAATTATCACGACGTTTCGACCATAACACAAACGGTCGTCATCAGGTGTGTCGGTTTGCATTAATTTATTTATTTTTAAACGGTGTATTTATTTATAAAAAACGTCAGCGCCACGCGCAGCGATTTGGCAGTTTATTTAGAAGGACTAGTCCATCTATGTTCTGAAAAGAGGAGGGGGGAGACGAAAAATTAATGTATGCTGTCTGAAAGCCACTGTAAGCGTAAACAATCAATTAAGACCTGAAATGGTTAATCAAATCTTTCCTTACAGTGGCTTTCAGACAGCATACATTAATTTTTCGTCACCCCCCTCCTCTTTTCAGAACATAGATGGACTAGTCCTTCTAAATAAACTGCCAAATCACTGCGTGTGGCGCTGACGTTTTTTTTATAAATAAATAAATAAATACGTCGTTTATAAATAAATAAATGTATGCGAACCGACACGCCTGATGACAACCGTTTGTGTTATGGTCGAAACGTCGTGATAATTTTTATTGTTATATATATATTTTTTTATTATTTTATTGTTTCCCTTCAACGTGACTTTACTGAAAGAGCTAAGAATATGAATTTCTGCAGTCACGAAAGCTTGAAATCAAAATTATTTTGTAGTTAAACGTTTTTCCAAGATTTTATTGATCAAGAACAGATATTAACAGTATAATTGTGACTCATTCCCACGGCGCCTTCAACAATGTAATCTGCATGTTTCCCCGAGTTATATATTGATAGAGGACACCCTCACAAGAATTTGTTGTAAATTAATGTTTTCAACCTTGGCGACATTAAATTAAAATTTGACATCAATTGCCTCAAATTAAGTCAGATAAGTAACCAGGGTGTCGTTAATTACTAAGTTATAGGCTCTGATTCGAATGCTGGCCACTGTTTCTGTCGTGAAAATATGCCCATGCCCCCCAGCACCATCAGTGGGGGAGGCAGGACATCTCAAGGTGATTTGGTATTGGCCGGTGGATAGTCTTTGCTCACTTCTCCAGAAATTACAAAGCACTATTTTCTGAGATTCTGCAAAACAATATTGCTTGCGAATCTGCTATTGTACGTGGGAAATCGTTGGTTTGGTTTATTGTCATGGACCTGGACAAAAGTTTGAACCAGACATTGCAGCTGTAAACACATTCATTGAAGCCAGGCTTCTTCATGCCTCACTTGTCATGCTGCTCTGTTACCTTTGGCAAATTTGAATCTTGTTCCTTCTGCTTTGTACTGGGCAGTGAGTTCCAATTAAGATGTTTCTTCCAGCTGGTCTACAGTGGGCTGCCCAAACTCGTATACAATAATTCACATTTATACCACAGCAGATTTCCTTGAATAATGGGACTTGTTTTGTATTAAACTATTAATCTTTAATTAATGAGCACCATTTAAACGTGAAAGCTTTACATTTTAGCTCAGCCTTTCATGAAAACTTCAGCTAAATTATATTTACCAATCATCACGATTCAAACGGGTAGCTACACTTCCTGAAGCTGATTATCCCTTGATGCTTCAGCACCGTTAAACAATATTATTCCTTGCCGAGGCTGCATTTTAATCAAAGCCATGATCTGAATTATGGCCACACAAGCAATGGCCGCTAACTCCATCAAGCACATGTATCGTGTATCCAGGCGATTCATTTCTCACGGAATATTTTCCGTGTCGCCGGTAGACTTGAGCAGGCGCCACCCGACCAAGCTGTAGCCACGGCCACAGCGACAGGTCGTTCTGGATGTGCTGTTTCGGGCGCAGAAACATTCTCATGGTCACTGACCCCAACAGACCTGGCTGAAATTAAACCTTGCATGTAGACATAACTAGGAGGCAACGGATCGAGTACAATAATGCAAAAGAGAGATCCAGAGCCATGGGGGTTTTGCCATTGACCACGATCGAATAATCGCTCGATGGCCGTGCGTCAGTAACCGCGTGTCCCCGCGCTCTGTCGACAACGCCCCCGTCTCGGCCCAGGCCATCGTGGAGGCCGTGAACAATCTGCTGAAGCCGGACGCCCTGCAGTCCTGGCGCGACATGAATGACACGGAGCAGACGCACGCCGCCACCATGATGGTGGACACCATCGAGGAGGGCGCCTTCGTGCTGGCCGAGAACCTCATGGAGCAGGACAACGTCTCCATTGCGACCGACAACATCGGTGAGACGTTGCTTGCGCGCCGGCTCGCGCCGCGAGGTGCCGGGGAGTTCAGGTTGCTGTCGTTGATGTTGTTGTTGAAGTTGGAGGAGAGATGGGAGTTGCTCATGGTTGGGGCAGCGTCGACGGACCACCCTGATATCCGTAAATTCCCAGTGTGCATATCGCTGTGCGACCGCTCACCGTGTGTCCACTGCTGCTGACCATACCCTGTGTGGCTGTTTACGCATCTCACTCACCGCACTCACCTCACTCACCGCACTCACCTCACCCCAACATTCATCTACCGCCGCTGCTCACTGTCACGGTGTGCCGGTCCCCTTCCCCGCACGACTCTGCAGTGCTCTCCATCTTGGTGCTCAACACGGAGGGCTCTCTGCGGGACTACTCCTTCCCGGCGGGAGGCCAGGATGGTGACTCCATCGTTCTCTCCGCCAACACCATCAAGCAGAACAGCCGCAACGGTGCGTCCGGACCCCCCCACCGCCTCCTCCCCCCACCCCCGCCCCCCCCCACCCCCCACGGCAGCCGCCCAGGTGGGGGGTGGATGAATAAAAGGGGGGTGGGGGGGGTTACAAACTCACCTGCATAACATCGCTCACTAATCTCTCTGACATTTGGCGAAGCTAAATGACGTAGAATTATATTTGCTCATTTGAGTGTGGAGACATTTAGACTCGGTAGGATTTTTTTTGTTTACCTCCTTAGCGGTCGCTTTGCTTCCCTTTGTATTCGAGTTAAATGTCCATGAGGGTGTTCGTAATCGGAAATCTAGCGCATAATTGCTTAATTGCTTCGAGAATGAAAAACTGTGGGTTGTCTCTTGCATGCAATATTGCGGTCTCTCAAAATCACCACACTCATCGACTGCATTAAAAATATGACAAACATTCTTCTGTAATCATCAACATCATAGGGTTTCCATTGTAAACACACTTGCAGTATATAAACATTATGTATAAGCACTCCATTAATTGGCTGAACACATCTTAGTATATAGCGTACTTGCAGAGCTTGGGTTCCTCAACAGTTGTGAGAAATGCAATTTGCATGAATGAGGACGCTATATTAAAGTAAACATGATTAATATGATCAACCTCATTGTCGGAGCCGTTGCAATGTAAACTTCTAGAATCGTCGTCGTCATCATCGTCTTGTTTTACACGGCGTTTTTCATTGCATGTAAACTAAATTTGACTTCTGAAAAAAATAGTATTATTTTTATCTGAGCATCATGCAACACCTGTTCGGCGTTGATTCGCGGTTAAAACAAAGATTTATGTTGAATGACGGGAGCTTGGTTTTAACATTTGTTAAAGAGTGAAACGGCTGCAATGTAGAACGTGTTTTTTATTCCGACACGTAAACGTCGGACCATTATATTTTCATGAATATCGTCTGTCAACATTGCCTGCACAACATATTTTTGGGGAATGTGGGTGATGCATAGGTAATGCTCTCTCGGCTGCCCTTTGCAAGTCATTCCTGCTGTTATCCACTCGGCAATCACGGACTCCAAACACAATTTGTTCGTGGCATAAAAGGAAATTAATATTTTATTAAACCATTATGGTCATGTCCCCCCCCCCCCCTGATTTACACAGCATATGGCCGGCAGGTCGCGGGACCAACACTGTGCCCCCAGGTCTGCACACGTTGAGAAAAAATGTACCGATGTAGGCAGCTCGTGACGGTCAATCATTGGAACAAAGGGCGTTTGTGTGCTATGTGGACAGCTCCGTAAATATGTTGTTTCGTTCACATTGTGCGTCTTAGATTAAAAGAGGCACGCAACCCAGAAAACAATTAGGTGCCGTTGTATTACATCAAAACGAACATTGATTTGTGACAATGCAGGAATTTGAATCTGCTCAGTTGGCGACGCACCGCTCTGGCCATTACACCACAGTGAGTCGATTAGCAGGTCTTGCATGGTGGGGTAACATGGGGCTAACTGCTACCTCCTAGCAGATGCCTGGCCAGTGTGGCAGTGTAGGCGGAAACACCCTCCGTAGGGGCTTTCTCGAGCCGCCACTAGTGGGGAGACTCCTTCTGCCCGGAGTGTCATCAGCGGGTAATTGCATGGCCGCACCTTGTCCTCGTTTGTTTTTTAAACAACCACAAATTCACGTCACAAATGCCCAAAACCGACCAGAAGTCGGTTTTCACATTCCCCTCCTCGCGCTGAGCTAAGTGGACGACCATGGAGCAGCTGGCACGTTGCACCGCACGTCGTAACCTTGCCAGGGCCGCAGAGGTCCCACCTCGTGAATCGAGGCGATAGGAGACTTCTCCTGCGTAGGATTTTGCGGTTGTGCCGATTCGCTCGCCCGTTGTGGTTTTCGTGTTTGGCACCGCAAAATTCGTCGACGCAATAACCAAAGTTTTGCCCCAGAGCATCGAGAAAAACTGCAGACGTCACGCCATGCTGGAGCAAAACGTCGGGGCATCATGACGAGAAACGCGTGGTACAACGCGATAGCACATCAGAGGGAGCTGTGGGCTTCAAGTCTGAGGGCTACGGAACTAAGAGGGCATTGTAGGAGTACAAATGAAATGCGCACGGCCGTGACTTGAATTTCTTTTTTTTCTGATTAACAAAGCACCAAACTCGCATCTGGCAGATATAAATCCTAGATGTGTTCGTACAAAGTAAAAGATATTTATTTTTGGTTCGCATCTTCCTGGGATAAACACGTCGACGAAAGGAACAATGCAGCCGTGTTGTGTGCGCTTGTGATTGCATGACATCTCTGCTCTGTTTATTGCGCCTTACTTTCTCATCCCGTATCACAATATATTTTCCCAAACTGCCAATTACAGATGACACTGTCATTAATATTTTGTTTCGACTGAAACTCATCGCTGTCAGAAGCAGGAGCAGCAACAGGGGTTTTCCCCTATACTGGTAGCTTGAGGATCGTTATTTTTGCTGGCGGTGTCACGATACATCGTCAGAGCTGCCGGGTGACCCACCTGACCTTGCTCATGAGGCCTGCACTAAAACGCAGTGAAACGTGGACCACTCCGGTTGGCACGACGGGCCTTGTCCTGCCCACGCATTCTCGATGGTGGCGGCGGTGACATTGGTGGTGGGGCAACAGGTGCATTTGTGCCGACGCAAATTTTGGACGGCTCCTGCATCTTTAACGATCCGCCCCGCGAATGTCATGTTGCGGGAAAAGGAAATGCCGGGCGACACGAGGTTTGCGTGTGCTGGGTCTCTGCAGGCGTGACGAAGCTGGTGTTCACTCTGTACGACAAGCTGGCTCCCTTCCTGAGCACGGAGAACGCCACCGTGGGGAACGCACTGAACAACGCGACGGGCCAGAACCACTCGCTGGCGGTGAGCTCGCGCATCATCTCGGCCTCCATCAACAAGGAGCTGAACCGCGTGTTCCTCAGCGAGCCCGTGGTCTTCACGCTGCGCCACAACCAGGTGAGGAGGGGTGGGGGCGGGGGGGGCGCCTCCCCCGCAGAGCGGCGGCGTGGTCGGTGTTTGGCGCCGTTCTTTTCGCGGAAGGCTCTTCGCGAAGGCGCGACGTTTCGCAAACGCGGCGTGCGCTGTTTTCGCGGTTGGAGGGTGGGGGGTGATGTTGCCACGTGTTTTCCCAATCGAGCGATTTGTGCGTTTTTAAATACAGCTCACGTAGCGAGGTCTTTAACGTCCGCTGCGAAGCGGGGGGCGTGTACTTGCGCTTCACGCAATGAGTTGTGGGGCTGGAATGGTGAAATCCTGCGACAGGTGGCGAACGCGCATCCACATTCACTTTTACGTCTGCCCATCGACTCCGGTGCGCACGTGCGCAGGAGAGAATCACTATTGGTGGCCGTGAGCCAGCCAACAGTGGAAATTCCACATTCGATGATGGAGACCCAGACTCTCCATCGGACAACGAGAAATTGCGAGCAGAGTCAACCTTTTCAATGTGAGACGAGGGCTCTTATCACATGACAACCCATCCCTGAATGCGATTTATCCTACTCGTGATTATAAAGATGTAAAGCTGTCAAAATGTTTTATTTAATTGCAATTCAAATTATAAAACATTATGGGTTATTATGTACCGCCTGCCGTTGCACAAAACTTTCAATGCGATGAGGAATCGTGCGAAATAATTTTAAAAGATGTGCTCCCCCCCCACTCACCCACCCACCGCTCGCTTGCGTTGGCACCACCAATTGGTGACAGATGGATTTTTAATGAGAAGATTCTCACTGCTGATTTTCTTAATCACAACGAAGATCTTCACACATTTCAAGTTCCACAGCATTTATCGTTGAACCAGCAGGAACGTCATCGTGATAAAACCCAGGATCCTGGCAGAGCCGATTGCCGCTCTAAAAATAGCAAAAAGGGTGCTCTACTTTTATATTAGAACAGGCCCAACCAGGAGCATGCTGAAAGATAACACCGCCTTTAATTTGCTTTGAAGTGTGTTTTATATGCATGGCATCAAGTGGATATATAATTAGTGAGTTCAATTATCAACGTCCATTTTCATGTACGGTAATGTAACCAAAACCAAAATGCGTCCACTGATTTCCTCAGCTGTGTGTTGGTGAAGAGAATGGTGAAAGAATAACGTAACCCTTTCAGAAGGAGCGAGCAATGTGATTGTTGGGTCAGGTTGGTGAATAGGAAGCGTTTATGTAATGGACCTGTGCCTTTGGTTTGTCAGTGACATACAGATACGGTGTGGGAATACAGGATACGTTTCATGGATAGACAGGGGCATATGAAAAAGTCTGGTTTAAAAAATAAGTTTGCAAATGATCATGAACATCAAGACATAGACAATCTGCGCTTTGTGTACAACTCTAACCATATGCACAACCTCGCAGAGTTGTTGTTGTAATTCAGGGTCACGACGATTCAGTTCAAGAATCAACTATTTACAATGCTTCCCAACTCGGTAGAACTTGCGCCTCACAGCAAGAAGTACCTGGGTTCGATACCCGACTTGGCCGCCTTCAGAAATGGGATTTGTATATTGGCCACGTGTTCTGCATGGGTCTACTCTGGGCTCTGCGGATTCCTCTGATACATAACTAACAATAAACCCCCATAGAATCTCACTGGTATTGCCAAAAACATCCCAATGCTGAAAATGTACCCTCAAATAACACAATTATGATTACACAGCAGTAACTGCCCCCTGCTGTGAAACACTTGGCAGGACCTTCCTAAAAAAGTGTATTTGTAACCAATAAACAAGTATAATAATAATTAGGTTGAAAGCATGAATGCATCGGTTCTATCCATCTGACTGTATGTAAGATTGGGTGACAATGATCAAGGGTTTACCCATAACAACAAATACCCAATGCAGAAGTATGTTTGCTTTGCCTGCCAAGATTATGACGTCATTTCACGTGACGTCATCTTACCACGTCCCACATCGTGCGAGGTTATTGTCCCTAATTAAACACCGATGAGGACGGTCGCACAGGGTTAACAACGCAAGGATATGTGCGGTGCGTCTACGAATGCCCTCGGTCTCAGCCAAAGCCACCAGCTCAGTAGAACTGCATGTGTGGACACGTGGTCGTCGCTGGGGATCATCGAGCCTCAAGGGTTGAGACAGCGTGGCCACCCCCAACAGACGGCAGTGCAGCGATGGCAGCCACTGCGCGGAGACCTTTATTTCCTCCTCGTTGGGGCAGAACACAACGTTGGAACGCGTTACGGAAGCTATGCGTGTGCACGATTTGCCTTCCTTATTTGTACAACGTCTTGAGATGCGGCTTGCATGTAGACACTGCATATATTTATTTATATTGTGCTGCATTACTGCACCAGCGGTGTTTGTCGCGTTGTATCTGGCTGTAAAATGTGCTAACTCGTTAACGTAGCCCCCCACCCCCCCCCCCCCGTGTTTGCATGCGCGGATGGTGGCTATTGTCGCGGTAATCAAGTGAAGCGTTCTACGGCAACAGTGTAATTTAAGCTGGCATAGCGTAATTTGACAGCGTTATGAATACGGACATGTAGACTAACTGATTAAATTTCGGCATATCTCATTTTTTTTTTATGGGACTGAAAGTTTTGCTCGTAATAAATTGCGCTTGCGGCGACTATCGTACCTGTGACCTGTGGGTGATTTAGGAATGTGCGCCGCTTACGGCAACACATTACACGCCGACACATTTTCCTTTGCACGTTAAATTTGAGCGTTGAAGTCCGCGTCTATAATGAACGGGCTTTCTTAGCACATTTTTGTTTATGGAGTTCTACCCAGGACTGTTGAGAGTCTTCAAATTTTTCTCGCAAAACGTCCACACGATACGCAACACCCATGGTTAGTTTCAATTAGAACCTCTCGGAATTACAAATTCTCTTGAGGATTTGCAGTCATAGAGATGGATTGTAAAAACAGTGACAATTGCGTTGCATCCACATTTGTAAAACACACTCTGCGAGTTAAGGAAACACTGTGGAAAGCCTACTGGCCATTTTTGTAACACAATGAACACTCGTTTATGAAATTCATCACCGAGCCGTAATCATTTAGCTGAACAGCAGTGTTTAACATTTGAGAGTTTATTTTCCTTAAACGTATTTTTCATTTATTTCTTTCGCATTGGAGGACCACGAGAAACTAGGGAGGAGGCCTCCGTCCAGCAGTTGATTGATCAAGCGTGAAGGTAACGAATGCGGGAATGCTGTCGTGATTTTCAGTCCGATGGAAACTTCAACCCCAACTGTTCCTTCTGGAACTACTCGTCGCACACAATGCTGGGCCACTGGTCGAGCCACGGCTGCAAACTGCTGTCCACCAACGCCTCCCACACCACCTGCGCTTGCAACCACTTGACCAACTTCGCGGTGCTCATGGCGCGCCGTGACATCGAGGTACGTCCACCCATCATCCCCCACCTGGTAAAGCCACGGTGGCCAGATGTTAACTATACAGGACGTCGTGGGTCCGATCTCGACTCTGACACCTGCTGTATATTTGGAGTCTGCGTGTTCTCCCAGTGATCGCGTGGATTTTTCTCCGGGTCCCCTGGTTTTTCCCTCCACGTTTAGAATCAACATGTATTTAGACTATTTGGCTGCTGCCATAAATTTCCACATGATAAGCCACTTCGTTGACCTATCATTTGTGATATCCAGGTCGCTTCTGAAAAAGAGCTATATTACTCAGTCGGCCTTACCTGTTAAAATGAAAAAAAGATTTTAGTTTAATTGAAATTGAGCGCCAGCATCGTTGGTCCAAAGCGAGCGCTGTGGGCAAACGGCGACGTTCCCAATAAATGTTTTTATCGCCATCCTAACCACTGAGCCACCCTGGATTAGACCTGCCCTGAAAACAATGGTGCACACTGAACCAAATAACCAGAGCACCCTTGGCAGACGTGGTGGTCATTGCCTGTTCGAGTGGAAGTCGAACAGGCGGAGCACGATGAGAACCTCAGGAATTCAGTGGAGGCTTCCCCCCGCAAAGCTGTTCGCTCTGACTATGAGACCTGTACACATGAACGTATGAGTTGGTATAAAATGCCATACGTGACAGGAATTGTCATCGTTTGGAGAGATTAACCCATGCCAGGAAGATGCCATTGGCTCCTCCACCACCATGTGTGTGCCGTCCCACGAGACTCTTTGTGTCTATGCGTTAGTCTCAAAACCAGGAGTACCCCAGCATTTTGGAGAGATAGGTAGCTTGATCACGTACGCTAGTTTGTGAAACTTCTGAAGCCGCTCGGCTGATATAAGGTGGCCAGGTGATAGAAGTCTGTTGCGGAGCTGCGGGTACCTATCCCCGTGTAAGCGTGGTGGGTGAAGTTACATATTCTATTTAAAAAACGAAATGGCCAAACATCCCAATGCAGGACCTTCATGAAAAATTATAATTGAGACTCGGTGAGACCTTTTTCTGGATAAATAAATGATTGTTGTATTATTACACTTTGAATTGATTATTCCATGTCTATGTAGATATTAGTTAATTTCCAGTGAGTATATTTGTTTTGTTACCCAGGTAAGACCCAGTGAGTGTGAATATTGTTCTGTGGGAGGGTCCATCATTGGGACGTGTAGCCTGTTCGATGTCAATGAGTGTCAACGGGTGATTTGCTCAGCGTGGGAGGGGGCAAATCGAATGCCCTGACAAACTAAACCACGCACATTTGTATGTTGAATTTAGTTCGCACCTCCGATTAGCACGGTTGGCTACGTACGGTGTGAAAGAAGTTCAACATACACACAAACATGCAGTGTACATAGCCAACCGTGCTAATCAGAGGTGTACATGCCAGGGGGATAGCAGTCAAAGCCCCGCACAGCAAGAAGCGACCCACTTGCTGTACTCGCTTCACCCGGCCGTCTGACAGCGCAACCTGTGGGTTTGTGAGATTCATAAATATTGTGTGGCCCACCTTCCTTTGCCACCAAAATTAAACTAATCATTTGATGATGATGATGCTGCTGCTGCTGCTGCGATGTCAGCAGTGCAGAGGCACAGGTAACAAAACAAACTCATCACATTCATTAATAACACTGTGGCCTTAATAAAAGGACAAATATTTATCCATAATAAATGTTTTTGGATTATTATGAATGTGGTCTAACCCAAAAACCTTTATTATGAATAATTCTGGTCGCGAAAGCCTACGTGTTAAACTGACAAATATTTAATTGGCGATGTTTCGGGGCGTGGCCCTTATCCATTGCATGTTTTCCTCCCAAGCGGAGGCTGAGAGGCGAGTGAGTCATCAGTATTCCGGGTGGGTGAGACAGAGGATGTCTGGTTGTGTGCTCCCTACACTTCATTAACTGCTCTGTTGCTCTCTGGACTCTGCGTGCCAAATGAGCCCATTAAGTTGGCTTAAAAAGTTGAAAACCCCTACGGAGGATTTATTAAGTGTGATTTTATAATAAATAAGAAGGAAAAAAAAGGACTGGTTCAGCGTGCTACAGCTTAGTGAGGAGAGCACAAAACTTCCTCTGAAGATCGCGCGTCCAGAGGCACAATTGTGCGTTCACCTCAGCCCACCGTCGCTCACTCCGGAGATGATACGAAGGGCGAATACTTTGTGAAAAGCGAACACTGGTCGTGCGACGGAGAAGCTGGTCTCCCGACCATAGGTAACGCCAAACCAATGGCGGTGCATCGCACGCTTTCAGATGCGCTTGTGCGGCCGTCTGGAACGCTCTTCCTTCCGATATTGGGAAGCCACTGGAGTTATGCACTTTTCAATCTGGATTTTAAAACTCATTTGTTTAGAACAGCTTTTTTTGTTTAGTTTGTTGTCCTTCCCCCGCACCTCCGATGAGCACGGTTGGCTATGTATGGTGAGAAAGAAGTTCTACATATATACAAAGTAAAAAAAAACAGCTGAAAACATAATCTCCCTCCCTCCCCTCCCTCTGTCTGTCTTCACACAAAGAGCCTACGAATACCAGGGACCGTGAGCACCAAATTTATGCGTGTGTGTGTGTATACACACACATTGCATCAATGTGGGGAGCGGTAGTGTAGTGGTTAGCATGCTGTGCTACGACCCCGTAACCGGAGTTCGAATCCCGTTCAAGGACACCGCCAGTGACGATTATCTGAACCGGTCTCGGACCTCCCCTAGGTCGACTCAGCCTCAAATGAGTACATGGTGCGTTGTTTAAACATCAACAATGGGAGACAAAGGCAGCCCGGCGTGGTGCTGGCCACCCACCCCTTCGTGTGCCGTGCCAGCCTTCATAGGCGCTCGCTGACAGCACTCGCTCCAAGTCTGTCAAGGCTATAACGGGGGAATCTTTGTCTTTGTGTGCACACTCCCGCAAAGGCTTGCTACTCAAGCCTGAACTCTCAATTGTGGACTGCACAATTGCAGAGCACACATTACATAGCCAGTGCAGACTAGATAGAGGGATCTTTTTTTTAAATCAGAGCACGTGTAAGCTAAGGCTGAGCAAATGGGCTATTTAATTGAACACACAGCTACCAATGGACTCTACAAGTGGGTGGGGGACACAGAGGAGGTCGTCTTGGGGATAATAAAGCAAAGAGGCACCCACGTGGAGTCGAAATGGAGTCTGATATTGTTCCACCTGGAATAGCAGAGGAGTCGAGTATTGTCTCCACGAAACCTCTGCCCAGTTTCTCTTCTGTCCCCCGTCATTCCATTACAGCCCATCAATCTATTATAGTCTCTCCCGATATATTATGCACTTTTACAAGGATGTATACCATGCCGTAAAACGTATGTTTCTCCCGTCTCATTCAATTTCACCGTAGCATTTGTGAGCAAGGGAAGAAGATTTACGTGACAGTGTATTTAATATAAAGTTAAGCATAATGCTTCATGAATATTACTCTTCTCTCTTTCCGCTTGATGAATGAACAGTGCGATAACTACCGCAAACGAGTATATAAATGTGTTGCTTGATTATTACACCTTCCATCTTGCACAGTGTACACACGTGCCGTCACGGCTCTCTTGCGCATCCAACTGCAAGCCCTCGCGATACTCACCCAGGAGGGAGGATGCCTGATAGGTGATTCACAGCGTAAACATGATAAATGGATGGTTAAGACACATCTGTCTTTATGAGCCCTGAGATTGTGCCAGGAACTGTTGCATCAATACATCAATAAGCTGACATTCTGCACAGCCTAATGTAATAATTCTGGGCAGGGCCCTCAAGGTGACTGATGGGGTGGGATGTGATGGCATTTCTATTGCGCTCATTGAAAACCGACACCTGTTACTGGCGATACCGCTTTCCCTCTCCGCCCGACTCCCCCATCATTGTGCTTGGACATCGCCACTTCATCTCTTACGGATTGGCCTCGCCTAATTTATTTGTGTCATTTCGGTTTTCCCTAATTAGTACATTCGTCTTGGCTCTGTATCCTGGCGTTGTGCTCACAGTGGGGAGATGTTAATTACCTCACCTGGTATCCAGGAGGTCGTGGGTTCGATCCCGACCCTGACACCCGTATGTTTGGAGTTTGCATGTTCTCCCCATGGTCGCGTGGATTTTTGTGCGGGTGCTCCGGTTTTTCCGTCCATATTTAGAATCATCATGTATTTAGGCTATTTGGCTACTGCCATACATTTCGACACGATAATCCACTTCGCTGAGTTATCATTTGTGATAGACAGGTTGCTTCTGAAAAAGCGATACGTAGCTCTCAGTGGGCCATACCCGGTGAAATAAAAATGTTTTGTAAAAATAAAAATCGCACTCGAGTATCCGCGCGCACTGCGTGTCCTGACCTTTCCCTCGTGTTGAAACGTCTGCCTTTCGTAACGTCACGTACACGCTGTCGCACGTAGTCTCCCTGTGTTTCTTCAGCTGCACGCTTGCGATTTTTGACATTTTGAAACACAGAGCAAAGATGGCATTTCGCTGGGTGGTTACTATGCCGTCGCGAGAGTTTTGCAGGTTCAAATTCCCCTCCGGGTTCAAATTCAGGCCATCAGTCAACAATGGTGACCTTAAAGATAGATTGGCCCCCACCATACAAATGTGGAGTTTCCAACATCGCCACAGCACCACCGACAGAGATTAGCACTGCTTAATTGCTCGCTTGAGCAGCAAAATATTTTAATTTTGAGTTGAAATCCACAGCACTTTAGCCTTTTTATTAAAATTAATGAAGGCATTGAAATCACGATTCCCGTCTGTCTGTCATCACTCTAACGGCTGTAATCCTTAACCAATTTTGATGGAACATGAATCAAAATGTTTGGTAGGCTATGTAGAAGAACCATTTTGTTGGCCAGAAAAATCTGCCATCTTGGCATTGGTTATGCATTTCAATTTTTCCAAATTGGTCTTTGCCATAGAAATGTGGACAATTTCACCATCAGCTTATTACTGCCCGAGAATATTGGCACAGCCCAAAGCTCATTTAATCAGAAATACCCTTTGATATGTTTTTTGTTATGCGTCAGCTACAATTCATCATTATCAGCCATTATCTATCTACTGCTGGACAAAGACCTCTCCAAGCCATCGCCATCTCTCAATATTCTGTGATGGATCAGTGCACCGAGCACCCGCACTCGCACTGATTACATCACTCCATCTCCTCAGTATGAATCCTCTCGGACACATTCAATTCCTTGGCTGGCACTCGATCACTCTTCTTCACCATTGGCTGTCATCTCTTCCAGCCAAGATGTGTCCTGCTAAAGCCAGCCTACCCACCTCCATCGTTTGCATTGTGTCTTCAACCTGCTTATGTTCTCCAAGCCACGCGGTCCTCTGTCTGGCCTCTCGACCTAATAATTCCCAGCATGCATCTCTCCGTGCTTCGTTGCACACTTTTTTTTTATCTTTTCTTCGTTAATGAGCGTGTTGGTTTTTGAACCATGTGTGATGGCAGGTATTAGCGGGCGCATCGCTTAGTTACTTTTGTTCTTAAGTTCAGCTTCGTTGTGCAGTTACGCTTTACAAAGTGGTCGTGGGTACACAACTGCTGTGATGTAGCCGGTTTGCATAGGGCACTGCCTCTAGTGCTCCAAATGATCCTAAAATATATATATATTTTTTAATTTGACTTTTTTTGCTTCATCAGACCAAAAGATTATTTTAAAAAATCATTTTCATTTTTTTATTTCATTTGTACATTCAAGTCCTCAACTATAATTGAAAGTGAAATATCAAATAAAAGTAAGTTTTTATATATATTCAAAAGCACTTGAATAAATTATAACATTTTCTAAAGTTTAGATACCCAATTATTTTTATTTTGTCAGCAGTATTCAGTACTCGGATTTTCACCGATGCATGTTTAAGAATTAATAGAATAATAGCTAAAAGTAAAATTATTTTTGTATAGAATCTTCATATCCACCACCTTTTCTGAAACTGTACCTCCACAACTTCTAGCAGCTCGGGAATTGTTTTTCCTTACGGAATGTTTCTCATCCCTCTGGTCTGGTACCGATGAAACCGTGTCGTTGGTTTGTGCTGCCCGAACAGACTTATTTATAACGATGGTGCCCTTATATTCATATTCTTAGTTTTTTCGGTAAAGTCACGTTGAAGAGAAACAACAAAATAACAAAATATATATAAAACAATAAAAAATTCTCACGACGTTTCGACCATAACTCAAACGGTCATCATCAGGTGTGTCGGTTTGCATAAATTTATTTTTTATTGTTTTATATATATTTTGTTATTTTGTTGTTTCTCTTCAACGTGACTTTACCGAAAAAACTAAGAATATGAATTACTGCAGTCACGAAAGCTTTAAATCAAAATTTGATGGTGCCCTTCACGAGCTGGCCGGGTGACTCAGAGGCCAGATTGCGGACCCAGGGCCACCGAGTTCCTGTTTTCAAATCCAGATCACCACCGGTGATTAAACCGGCTTCTCACCTGCATCGAGTTGTGTTTCTGCTTCTGCCTCCACCACCAGCGTCGTGACCGATGGCCCGTGGGCTGCATTTCGCCAAATGACGACGTCTGTTTGCCCGCGTGCTGCTCTTTCCCCGCGCAGTACGGAGACAAGGCCCACGAGCTGCTGCTCCTGGTGATCACGTGGGTGGGGATCCTCGTGTCGCTGCTCTGCCTCGCCATGGCCATCTTCACGTTCTGCTTCTTCCGCGGCCTGCAGAGTGACCGCAACACCATCCACAAGAACCTGTGCATTAACCTCTTCCTGGCCGAGATGCTCTTCCTGCTTGGCATTGACAAAACGCAGTACACGGTACGAACGCACTCGGCCGATCCAACCGGAACCTCCCGATTTTTGTAGGGACAGTCCTGGTGGTTTCACAAAATCTGTCCACTCTAAGCATTTGTGAAGTTTTGGGAATGCGTCCCCCCTCACCCCCCCACCCTCACCAATTTAAAACGTTCTGGTTTCATGACGCGGGGCGAAGGGTACGGCTACCGGGGAAGTGGGCGGAGCTCTTTCAACAGTTCGCAGGGCTTTCGAAGCAGAGGGCAAGGCTCCTGGGGAAGCGGGCTGGGTTAGCGGGGAGCGGTGGCTTCGCGGTCGGCACACGCTGCGCTACGAACCCGGCGACGCGAGTTCGATTCCCGCTCACGGCCAACACCGGTGACGATTATCTGAATCGGTTCTGGGCCTCATATAGGTCGACTCAGCCTCAAATTATTACCTGGTGCGATGTGCAAACATTGCCGCTGGGGAGACAAAGGCGGTCTGCCATGTTGCTAGCCACCCACCCTGTTGTGTGCCGTTTCCGCCTTCATAAGTGCTACTCGCTAACAGCACTTGTCCCTACAGTGCGTTAAGGCTATGCGGGGGATCTTTGTCTTTGGGGTTGGCAAGGGAGTAGGTGGGGTTTTTGAGCAGTGCTCAGGGCCAACGTCGCTCCGTGTGGCTGCGTAGGAAATCTCACGGCTCGCCACGTGTTCTTGCTTGAGCCTCCCAGAAAATGTGGTCGCATTAACTTTTACCCAGTACGCGGCACATAGTCCCGGCGGGCACGTGACTCGGTAGTAGTTCACCGCGGGGCTTTGCGGGTCGTTCCTCCGGCAGATCGTGTGCTCGGTGTTCGCTGGGCTGCTGCACTTCTTCTTCCTGGCGGCATTCGCGTGGATGTGCCTGGAGGGAGTGCAGCTCTACCTCATGCTCGTCGAGGTGTTTGAGAGCGAGTACTCTCGCCGCAAATACTTCTACCTCTTCGGCTACGGCCTGCCCGCCGCCGTGGTGGGCATATCCACCGCCATCGACTACACAAGCTACGGCACCGCCAAAGTGTGAGTGTCGTGACCCTCCCATACTCTGAAGTGGCTCTCCGATGTGGAGCGAAACGTCGGACATCGTGCCAAGCGACACACTATAAAACTAACTATAAACTATTTTCATTTTACCAGGTTAGGCCCACTGAGCTATATAGTTATTTTTCAGCGGGGACCTGGCCACAAATGATAGCCCAACAAATTGGCTCATCATGTGGATATTTATCACAGCCAAATACTCTAAACAGGTGACGTTGAATATAAATGTGGAGGGAAAAACCGGAGGACCCGGAGAAAAATCCACGCGACCACAGGGAGAACATGCAAACTCCAAATAGGGAGCAGGCCTCAGGGACGGGATCGAACCCACGACCTCCTGTATAGCAGGCGAGGTAGTTAACATCTCGCTTCCTGGTAGAGTCGTGCCCGACGATTCTCTCCGCGTGCTGGGAGCTCCTTGCACTCAGTTCCTGAATATGCGGCACGACTCAAAGACTACGCGTCAGAGAACTGTACAGATACAACCGCAAATGCCTGCGCACAGTCATACAAATTTCAACAATTCTGCAGCCAGTACCCACCCTGTCACAGTGTTGCTGTGTTCTTGCAATAGCCACTGATATGCCTATCCAGTTTGTTGTTTGATTTCTGTCTGAAAAACAAAGTTGGCGTACACCGACGCTGGATGGTTCTCTTGACAATTCAGTCAGTTGGTTTGTATTGGCCCGTCGAGTCGTTTTGGATGCTCCCACTGATATCCCAGGGATAATTGATGTCCTAGCCTGGCGCTCTGAGTCTTGTGTGCACGACATTATTAATATTAATGCAAACTAGATATGTGGTGATCTCATTAATATATATGATGTTACGCAGCCAAGACTCAGGCACCGTCCAGTAGCCGGTGTCACCTGCGACGGCACCACCCCGTGCCGCACACTCGACTTGAACGCTGAAGTGAATGCACAGAGCACACTCATGGATTATTCATTGACACGCGACTGCATTAACATTTTTTTATTATCATCAATCCAATTTGTTTCCCGAATAGCACAAGAACAGAATTTTAAATTAATATTTTATATACCTATATTATGCAGAAGTAAAGGTGCAGTCCAGCAATTACCAATGCCATCTCTGGCATAAAGCCATTCACTAAAGGGAGCTCTAGATTACCACTCTAGAGGGTGTTTGGCCTACTCATCCACACTGGCCAGATATCTTGAAAGAGGTGGGAGTACCCACACTGTACACCAACAACAACAGCTGCCATTTCCTCCTAAGTGGCGGTCACCACGGCACTTGTGCCAGGCTAGGTGCACTTTGAGGCCACGTGAAGTGTCGACGGCCCGCAGGCAGGTCGTCTCGGAACGGACTCAGCAGGTGCTCTATTTTATTTCGGATTCATAAAGTGCCCTTTCCAGGTCGCTTTACAATGCACACGCTCCCTACCATACACCACCAAACACGACCTGCCAATCTACGGACTCCAGTCCACCCATCTAACTACTGCGGAAGAGTAGGCCAAATACCCTGTTCTCGAGAAACTTTTGGTAGCTCCCTGCATTGGAGGCCCTTCCTGCGGCAGTGCCAAGAGCAACTTATAGCAGGGCAACGCTTTTAAGTTGTCGTAATAAAATGTTTACTTGAATATGAGCTTACTTATCTCCCTTCGTTTTAGTGGAAACTCCGCAGTGGTACAAGAAATAAATAAAACTTTGCGTCAATGTTCACGCCCATATGAAATTTAAAAATGTTGTCTTTGATGTGGCAACATCGTTTCAAATAACACGACGCGCTTGTTAAGCACCCATAACATTACCCGGCAGTTAACTCCTCATTCATTGGGGTTCATCTCAACGGGACTCTGAAATGTTCACCCTTTATTCCTCCTTGTCAATATTTGAGCAGGCGTGCCACATAATTCGCCAGCCTGAAACTAAATCACAGCGCGTTTATTTGACGGTTTTATGAGAGAGAGCGCGCGACCTTTTTGGGAAGAGGTTTACGTGGCGGCGGTGGTGGCGGCAACAGCCCAAGAAAAAAAACGCTCATCGCGGCAGCTGCTTGCCAAGTTCAGAGTCGCCCTCGTAAAGAATCGTGTCGACAAAAAACGCAAAACAAATAAGCGAAGAGACATCAGCGTGGGGTTTATGGGAGGGCATCTGCCGGCAAAATTTAAATTATAATTTTTTTGCACGCATTTAAAAAGAGAGTCTCGTCACCTTTGTCATTAACGTCAAAATTTTAATTTCCAAAGGAAAATTTAATTTTACCTAAATGTTTTCTACTCTCAAAAATAGTCATTGCCCTTAAACATTAGACTGTGTTATATTTTTTGTAATTACTGGCGAAACTTTGTACTCAGATTGTAAATGTTGTGGCTTGGCTCTCCGACACACCGGTGTGCTGTACTCGTGACGAATTGGCATGTTCTGTTTACGTGACAACCCTTGCTAGTTGGCTGTGTCACGTGGTGGCGGGTTTAACGACACATTTAAATATTTACATGCTCTAACCCAAAAAAAACCTGTATTATGGATGATATTGGTCGCGAGAGCCTACGTGTTAAACTGTATTATATTTGTTGTTTATAAAGGTAGCATGAATAATGGCAGACGGTTGGTTCTTTTGATTCAAGCGTATGCAATACTGCCAATGCAGTCGCTTAATTTGAACATTTATGTTCAGTCTTCTTATATTTGTGTAGATTATTTTACAGGCATATAGTGTTTACACTGGTACGACCACCTTGGACTTGTCGGTTGTGCTGCCGTGTAGCTCTCTGGAGTATGTTTCGGTTGTGCTTCGTGTATTGTACGGCACGATGCCCGACGTTTCGGCCCAATGTGCTGGGATCATTTTCAATGGCCGAACTTCAATGCTGGTAAGCTTGTTTGGTGACTGCAGTTCAGTTCCTGAATACGCACGCAGAACGTGGAGTGAAATGCCAAACAGCACGCGGTAAACCTGAAAACGTATTGGAGAGCTCTGGGTATTCTCTAATTTTAAGTGCTTACAACAGTGGTCCAATAGTTCATAGGGAGTGCTGTTGCTAATAACATCGGGAAAATCGGCAACATTTGATTATCCTGACTAGCTATTTTTCACAAGTGACCTGGCCACAAATTATAGCTCAACAAAGTGGCTTATCATGTGGAAATTGATAGCAGCAAAGTAATCGAAATCATCTAAACGCATGTCTTTAAATGTTGAGGGGACAAAAAACTGCTGATGGGCAGGGTTACATTGACTCCTCTGTGGCTGTGCTCTTCAGGTGCTGGCTCAGGACAGACAACCATTTCATCTGGAGCTTCCTCGGGCCTGTCGCTCTGATCATCCTGGTGAGTAACGGCGATTATGCGGGAAGAATTTGTCGCTTTTACATAATCATTGTTCCCCTGCTTTTACTTCTCATTACAGATTATCGCTATCGTTTATCTAGCCAGATAATTTCCCCCCCCCCTCCTCCCTCTCCCCCAGCCAGCCCCCTCCGAGATCGTTTTTTCTTCTGAGGGAAACTTAGCGCAAGAAACGGTACACGCATCGCTACAGTTTTGTTTACAGCCTCTCTATTTACATGGGGGACTGATGCCTGTGCCTAATGACTCATTCCTGCCAACGATGCTCTCCCAGAGTCTTTTGCATCCTCTCCCGTGTCCACCGGATGCCTGACTCAATCGCCTACCATGTGACCGATCATCAGATCTCAGAATCTTTGAGCCTGGATAGTGTTTTACTATTCTATCTAGCTACTTTTATTTTACCAGGTAAGGCCCACTCAGCTAAATAGCTCTTGTTTAGAACCGACCTGACCACAAATGCTCACCACAAAT
This sequence comes from Petromyzon marinus, assembly GCF_048934315.1. Lineage (NCBI taxonomy): Eukaryota > Metazoa > Chordata > Hyperoartia > Petromyzontiformes > Petromyzontidae > Petromyzon > Petromyzon marinus. The sequence continues at coordinate 732,265 of NC_133710.1, read as the reverse complement.
CCGTACCTCCGCTTAGCACGGTTGGCTACAGCCGGTGAAAAATAATTTCAACATACATACAAATGATAGCTCAAAGAAGTGGCTTATCATGTGGACATTTATAGCAGACAAATACTCTAAACACATGTTTCTAAATGTGGAGGGAAAAACTGGAATAATCCACACAATCACGAGGAAAAAACGCAAACTCCAATTATACAGGCGTCGTCAGGGTCGGGATCGAACCCACGATCTCCTGCATACCGAGCGAGGGAGTTGACATCTCAATGTTCACTTGGCGCCCTTTGCATCGGTGATCACCGTGCATGGCAGGTTATTACCGGCGACGCAGCTGCGTGTTTCCTCATAGAGGGCAGGACAGCACAGGACAGTGCAGCAAAATCCATTGTTGTACTGTATTTATGCGGTTCCGCAACTATACTTTCCCCACCTTTGCCAACCAACAAGTGCACATATACTAGTGCACGTCTACCAGATAATAATTTGATTAAAAAAAATTACGTGGTGGTTGTAAAAGGGAATAAAACTGCTCACACCCACTTTTAGGTGGGTATGGTCGAACTGTAAAGTGCATTCGCAGTTTGAACCCAGTGGCCGACCTGGTTAATATTGCCAGTGTATTAACTCTAAATGCTTGCCGTCCATTTCACAGCGGACATTAGAGATCCCGTGTTGTTATTTTTAAAAAAAGTAATAATAACAACAGTAGGCCACGTGCGCTCGTGTCACGCCCCACATTTGCCAGATTTGAATTACCCACAAAATTACTCAAATTGGGTACAACCCGAAAGAGAAATGTCACCCTCCACCGGCAGTAAATACCCAACTGCGAAACGCCTTTGTGTCGCGGTAGCCTTGCGCTGTTCAAGTGACGCAAATCCCGAATGCCCTCCGTTGTTGCTCCCTCGTTAAATGGTTAGTAAGGTGCCGAGCGTGCCATCTGCCAAGCCAAACGACGGTGCGGCGCGTTCGTGGTAAACACTTCGGGTGCGTGCCAAGCCACAACGTCGACACGGTGTTCCGCAACGCCGCGTGAACACGAACCGCACCGCCAAAACCGCCGTCGCCCGCAAAGCTCTGCGGGCGCTGTCGACGAGGAGTCCCGGGGCTAATGGAAGAACAGCGTCCTGGGGATGGCCGATGTTCACGAGGTCACCGCCCGAGTTGCGTTATTAACACCGCCAAGAAGGCGAACGCCCCGTCGAGACGTCTCAACCCCCCCCCCCTCGCCCCCCCCCCCCCCCGCCGTCCCTCGGTAACGGGGAAACTTGGAATCTGCATCCGATAGGTGGTGACCTCGGCGTTCGCACGGCGATGATGCAAGCGTGTTTCGCTGCCTCCCCGGTGCATACCAGACGTTGCCTAATTAAACATGGTCAGCATTGCAACGTGGATTAATAAATACTTTGTGCAAATTTCGTGCAACATAAAAAATATTACGCGCTGTCTTGGCGGATTGTGAGTGAAGTAATTAAAGGGGGGGGGGGGGGGACAGTTTGCGGAGTGGTTAGCGGCGCTGCGCTCGCCCACGGCTAACAGCAGTGGCAAGTCTCTGTGCTCGACGTGAGGGGTGCCCATTTCTGTTGTCGATCCAGAAACCGGCGGTGAAATTCCACACTCCTGCAGCAGGGACTCGTCTGTCTGCAGGATGAGCACTGTTCGGCACTCTGGTGGTGCTGGCCATCCAGCATCACGCACTTGTCCCAAAAACTGACTGTTAAGGCTATACGGGGGGATCTTTGTCTTTATCTTTGTCTATATATATCATGTTCATTTTTCATTCCGCATGAATCTGCGTCCATAGCGTCGCTTGGCATCTCCGGGATTGTCGTACGAGGCGGCCCAAGTCCTAGGGATCCGAAGCGAATGAATGACAGTAAAATGGATGCTAGAGGACTGGGTGACATTACTCCGCGTCACGGCGATGGCTCGTGTGCGGGAGCGATGCTTGTGGAGGTGAGGCGCCCTGGCCGATGCCCCTCCGCCCTGTTCCCATAGTAGCATGCCCTCAGGTCCCACGGGACGGGACGTTTGCGGAATAATAAGCGGGTTTAAGAATGTATTTTACGTGGAACGGCCCCCTTGGCGGGTGCCCCCCCCCCCTCCCCTCCACGGTGTCGCGAATGTGCTTCGGATAACAACAAACGGTGGCCGCTGTGGAGATAGATAAAAAAGAACGCCAAAGGTGCTGGCCCTGTATTTTGTAGCTCACGCCACTACCGGCAGAAGGGCCTCCGCTCAGTTAAGAGAGCTCTGGGGGGAGCCCCTCTTTATAAAGGGTATCTTGGCCTACTCTTTCACACTAGCCAGGCCTCTCATCATGAGCGACGTGCCAATCAATCTACCCTGGTGGCAGTTGCAGATATTTATTTATTTACTTTACCAGGTAAGGCCCACTGAGCTATACAGCTCTTTTTTCACAAGTGACCTGGCTATCACAAATGGTAGCTCAACGAAACGGTTTATCACTTGGAAATGTATTGCCGCCAAATACGCTGCACGACGAACCCGGTGAGTTGAGTTCGATTCCCGCTCACGGCCACCAACAGCAGTGATGATTATCTGAACCGCTCCTGGGCCTCCCCTTGGTCGACTCAGCCTCAAATGAGTACCTGGTGCTGTGTAAACAATTCCACGGGGGAGACAGAGGCGGCCGGACGTGGTGTTGGCCACCCACCCCCTCATGTACCGTGCCGTCCTTCATAGGTGCTCGTTAACAGCATTTGCTCCAAAAAGTCTGTTAAGGCTACACGGGGGATCTTTGTTGCTTGATAACTGTATGGCTGGGAATACACAACATCAGTGGAAAGTGCTATGTGGTGCTTTCCTGGGCTTCACTTTAGTAGCCTCAGCCTCAAATGAGTGCGTCGTGCTGTATGCAAACATCAGCGCTGGGCAAGCGGGCATGGTTCTGGCCATGCCACCTCCTCGTGCCGCATGCCCCCCTTGCTAGGAGCTTGCTAACAGCACTTGCCCCTGAATTCTGTGAGGCTAAACCGAGGGATCTTTGTCTTTTCTTTTGTCTCTGCTCACTCTAGGTAAACCTTATCTTCCTCCTTATAACGCTGTACAAGATGCTCCGCCACTCGGCTCCACTGAAACCCGACACCAACCGCCTGGAGAACATCAAGTGAGTGTCCGTGCACCCTAGCCCAGACACGAGCACCCTCCGCTCCTCCAACTCTGTGGCTGACGCATTCGAAAATGTACGCAACAAATCACTCAAATGGGATCATGTGTAGCAGCGATCGTCACCCTCCCCCCCCCCCGCCACCCACTGGCAGACTCATACCCCAGGTCACCCTTGTAAATCAGACTCATCCTGGGTCTGTCGAGTTCTCACCCTGTGTTAAACAGAATCAACTTGAAACTTATTGCAAAGGCGCGACAACGCGTGCTCTGCTCCCGCCGACGTGCCTCCGTGTTGTGCCGCGCGTTGTTGGGCACGGCGCCTCGCTTGTAGCTCGCAGAGCGGAAAGCGTTCGGACATCGTGCAGAACAAAAAAAACCTCGATGCGGAAAGACGCGGCATGACAGCGACAACCCCCCTCGACCAGCAGCGCCCCCCCCCCCCCCACGTGCCCTCGCCAAGCCACTGCTTGTGCAAGGGCCTTGGGGGACCGTTTCCGTCCCGAGGGCCGAATGGGACTTTCTTGTTTTGTCAGGTCACACGTAAACATGCCACACACCACACACACAGACCTCGGCCACTTGTGTCACAGTAAGAGGCCCTTTCAAGCGCTACATAAGTGACTGACTGTGCGAATGTTAGAAGCACAGCATTGTTGCCAGATCGACAATATTTCCCTCTCTGGTACTCGATGAGTTGTGGCTAAGATGCCTGGAGTGATGGATAAATGTCACTTGCGGGACGATTCAACGTGTGGTAGGCATCGTGTGGCCGTGCATCATATGGATTTAAGTCAGGGGCCATATCCTGCCCACAAGCCATGGTGGCCCACCCCCTGGCTGAGTTTATCATACAGAGTATATATGTGGAATATCAATCAAATTGTGCCTTTTTCACATAATAGCACCGGTAATTGTGGACTTTATTTCACGAGTTGAGAATGCGTTGAGGCCGTAGTTTCCTTCGCCAGGGTGAGACGGGCTAACGAGTAAGAGGGACGCTCTGCAATTGCTGACGTGAAGTGCTGAGCTGGGACGGGTAAGCATAGAAATTCTCTTGCACGGTGAATTCGAAGTTATGCAACAAAAACAAAGACATCATACTGTTATGATAAATAAGGGCACGTTTACGGGATGCATGTAAGCATTGTGCATGTAAGATTTGGAAGTGGGTACAATTTATGCAAATGATACACGAAAAGTTATGTTTTAGCGAACGGAATGAAAAAACCTGTACAGATGACAAACACAAATAAACTGAGAAGCAATTTGAACGAGATGTTTGAAACGAGATTAAAAACAAAGGCTCAATTCCTGACTAAAACGAGGAGCCCAAATTGTGATGGTTTATTGAATCTCTCGAAGGGGGGTAAGGGGGGAGCGGTATGAATCTTGGCACTCATTATGTGTAACATCAGCAGCGAAACACATGGGGAGTGCGTATTCCTGAGGGCTGTTTACTACACATTCGTACAAACCTAACACGTCGGCATCAGACACGACGAGCGTGTTTAAAAATAGGTTTTTGATGAGAAGATGGAACACAGGGAAATTTGTTTATGAGCATTTGAAGTTGGGCCAATGCGTGTTCCGTGATTAGCGACGGTTAATTTTTTGTTACACGAGTTTCCACGTGTGAAAATTTTTTTGCGCATTTGTTAATGGCGGTTCTTAATATTGATGAGCAAATCCGCATCGCTGAAGCCGCACTTTATCCTATTCTTTGGGTCTTTCGGTAAAGTCACGTAGATAGGTTCAAATTAAATAACAAAAAACTACGACATTTCGATCGCAACACAAGCGGTCATCATCAGGAAAAGTGGGTTAGCCTCTAAAGGCAAACTGTTTATAAAGGTTTAAAATGGACGTAGCCCAAGTGTTAGAACAGAGTGGACGGGGCACAAGTGCCCTGGGGCAGCATAGGCGGAGGAGCTTATGTTAATGTCAGGGATTAAAAACGCTGGGCTGCCACATGTAGGGCGGAGAAGGTTATGTTAAGGTAAAAAAACTGGTGAGCAATGGACAGTGCTGAAATGGCAACATTACAGCCAGTTATGACTTAAACTGGTTGATAACGTCCTTCCAGTGATTGCTCAGTTTGTACCCATCTTCTTGGTTGAAATTGTGCCTATGTCTGTATATATGGATGGCTTCATGAACGAATCTTTGTTGATAGCCAGTGGGTTTGCAAAGTACCTTCGTCTTAGAGAAATCAATTTGGTGTGAGCCAACCGCATAAAAACAATGATCAGCCACAGCCGAGGTATTGGTCCTACCGTGTTTCAGATCTGCCTTGTGTTCACGAACACGGTCCGAGACATGTCGCTTAGTTTCCCCAATGTAACTACTGCCGCGAACACAGCTTAGTTTGTAGACGCCGGGGTATTTCATGTCAGGGATCACATCCTTCAGAGATGGGATCAGATCACGAATTTTATGTATTGTGTTAAATCGAACCTAGATCTTGTGTTTGCTCACGATTTTGGAAATCTTTTTGGTAACTCCTGCTATGTATGGCAAGGTCTTTTGGATCCTCAGATGGTTATTTCCCAATGGTTGGGGTGATAGCTTTACGGATTGTGTAGTATGAATATCCATTCATCTTGAGAGCTTGGTGTACGTGTTCCAGTTCACTGGCTAGGTGATGATCGTCGGAAATACATCGAGCTCTATGGTGTAGAGTTTTGATGAGGGAATTCTTCTGGGATGGATGGTGGTGGGAGTCAGGTATTAGATATGCATCCATATGGGTGGTTTTCCTGTAGACAGTGGCCCATTGAGCCATCTGGTCTCTTTTCGATTAAAAATCCAAGAATGGTAGCTTGCCATCCTTTTCCACCTCCATGGTGAATTTGATGGCTGGGTGTATGGAATTAATGTGGTTGAGGAATTGGTTCAGAGCTGGTCGGCCATGTGGCCAGATGACGAACGTGTCATCTACGTACCTCTTCCACAAGGATGGATGTAGAGTGGATGCCTGGATGGCGTCTGTCTCAAAATTTTCCATGAAAACATTGACTACAACCGGAGATAAGGGAGACCCCATTGGGGTACCTTCAACTTGTTTGTTGAATGTTGCATTCCAGGTGAAGTAAGTGTTGGTGAGGCAGTGTCTTATCAGGGTCGGTACATCAGCATTCAGTCCTTGTTGGACCAAATCTTCAACGATTGCAATGGTGTCAGGCACAGGAACTTTGGTAAACAAAGAGGCTACATCGAAACTAACGAGCAAATCACCTGGAGATAGTGAGATGTCCTTAATTAGCAATACCAAGTGAGCTGAGATAAGTACAGCAGAGGCGGTCTCACCAGTGAATGGGTGTAAGGTCTCAGACAGAAATCGGGCCAGTTTGTAGGTGGGTGAGTCAGTGGTGGAGACGATAGGACGAAAGGGTTGTACCTTCTTGTTCTTTTTAATCCCTGACATTAACATAAACTCCTCCACCCATGCTGCCCCAGGGCCCTTGTGCCCCGCCCACTCCATTCTGACACTTGGGCTACGCCCATTTTAAACCTTTATAAACAGTTTGCCTTTAGAGGCTAACCCCTCTTTCTTCTCCACTTGATGACGACCGCTTGTGTTGCGATCGAAACGCCGTAATTTTTTTTTATTTTATTTTTTACCTATCTATGTGACTTTACCGAAAGACCCAAAGAATATGAATTCCTGCAGTTACGAAAGCTTTGATTCAAGATGTATTTATCCTCTGCTGTCGAAGATGTAGTGCGTTTTAATCACACGTGCTGCAAAGTTAAAAAGGGCTTTTTGTTAAAGTTTGGTTTGTATCACCCTACTACATTACCAAACGCTTGCTAGCATTAGGCCAAATATGGCAATGGTATGAAATATATTTTCTACGCTTTCAAAAAAGACAAACTCGCTCACGCCTGCTCATGTTTTATTTCCTGCGTTAGAAGACCAGTCTCATTTTCTGCTTCTTGACATTCTGGAAAACTATAACTTATTCCAGAATCAATTGCAAGAATACACACTATAAAAACGTAGCCAAGGAATGGAAGGCATCGTGGAGGATTGTCCGCCGGGGAGATGGAGCAATGAAATCGGTTTGCGTGCAGCTGCTATGTGGATGAACACATCGCAGGACGGGAGGAGGGCGCGACGGATTGAGGGGCCCTTCATTCAGCGGGAGACCGACCGTGGCTGATGATGATTAGAAAATATATCTATACAGGTTTTGTATGTGTTGCGTGTCTTCTCCATGTGCCTGACTTATGTCGTTGAGTGCTCCGAGCCAAACGCAACTCGCAAACCTGCCTAGAGGCCCGTAAAATCAGTTCCACCAGAGAGAATATTGGCTACGATGGCTCGTGCCAAACGATACGGCTGTAAACTGTAAATCCTCCAGCGGATGAATCGGGAGATTATTGCAATGCCGTGTCCAGTTTATGCAGAAGACAACACTGCATTTTATGGGGAACCATTCCTGTTTCAACTAGATATTCGTGTTAATATTAACATGTATGCCAATAGCCTGGCTGTAAGGACTGCCAATGGCCCTTAATGTAGCCTACCCTTTGTCACGTCGATCAAAAGAACCTCGTCGGCGAAGCACCATCTTATGTACGTGACATATCCACCAGGCCACACAAATCACTTTAAAATACGTCAATGAGTGCCCAACACAAACATTAATGTTGTTTGTTTATGAATGTCGAGCGTACAACCGCTCTGTTTATAAGATTCCCCATAACCAAGTCCTATATGTGTGTGTGTGTAAGTGATTTGTGAGCAGGGTCACGACACACGGCTATAATACTCCATCAGGTAGTCGGGGCGACATTTCTCAAGCTGGTTATCAAACGGTGCAAACCGACCGCGTGTGTATTTACAGAGGCTGTCGGGCTCGCGTCGTGTTGCCTGGCAGCGTGCGCGTGTGTTGCATTTCATCTGATTTCACAGTGTTCTGTGTCAAGCATCTTATCATCGGCAAAAAATCTATCTACTGCTGGATGAACGCCTTCAATGTCTTTCCACCATCCCTTGCGGGCCCGCGCGACGCCGCGCGGTCCGTCTCGCTTCGTGCGCATTAGATGATCTCATCCGCTCCGTCTCGGTGGCGCTGGTCCCCTCGGGCATGTTCCGTTCCTTTGGCTGCCAATCTGTCACCAGTCTCGTCCGTTACCCCCCCCCCCCGCCGCGTCCCTTCTGGCGATGCGTTCTGCCCAAGCCCCACTTCCTTTTCTTAACAGGCCCTGCAACGCGTATAATTTGTTCTTCAGTCCACATCTTTGTCTTTCTGCCCCTCGCTGTTAATTCCCGGCATGCATCCCTCAACGCTTCTTCGTGTATTTTTCATTAGATTATCTCTCTGTCCGTACTTCATGGCAGGTGATATTCACCGATTAAAAGCCGCCTCATTTAGACACCGTGGTATGTTGTTTTATGGATTGTCAAGTTCAGCTTTCCAAAACCTCTTCTACCCACTGTCGCTCTCACCTCCTTTATTTACTCGTTGTGATCCTGATCCACCTTCAGTACGGAAGAAGGCCTTCCCATTCCGATGATGTGTATCTTATGATGATTATTATTATCAGTTACTGTACATATCTTATGGGGGTGCCTCGTGTCTCTTATTCCGTGACCATTAGAAACCGTTCTTGCGCCTGCCTTGACAGCACAGCCACCTGAGTAAGCAGCCGGTGCCCTCCTCCTGCCGCATTCTGCATTACCCACTTGGGCCAATGACTCCCCACCACTTAAAATGATCTTTGTCACTTAATTTGGCAAATTCAAGCTCTGAGAATTAACAAAGGAAATCTCACCAAATTTTAATCTGAGGATGGTTCTGCAACGGCATGTTTGGCCAATTCCATTGGCGAGCGTTTGGCTTGCGGTGGAGGGCACCTGTGGTGTGCCTGGAAAACACGAACATGTGTGAAGGTGATCACGCGCAAGGGCTCCGTCGCAGCGAGCCAGAAAATGGGACTGCCAGCTCCGATGTTCCATCTCAACCGCCCACCTTGCGGGCTCATTTGAAGCAATCCGGTGAAAAACCTTTGCCGTGGCCACCGTCAGTAAAATTGATCACGAATTTACGAGAGAACATTGAGCCCACGGCCACGCGCATAGCAGGGTGGGGGGTGGCGGGAGGGCGGGAGGGGGGCGCTACAGCGCACGCTACGCGCGACACCCACTTCCATCGTCGTCCATGGTCTATCCACTGATGAATGAGGCCTTCACCCCATCCCACGTGGCGGTCGCCTCCTTGCTCTGGGTGCCATTTCGTCACCAGCCTCGTCCATTGGCCACCCTCTCGGCTTCGCATCGTGTTCCGCCCAAACCCACGTACGGTAAATGTGACGTCTTTCATTTGTGTTTGTTCCACCGAGCCTTGTGCTCCTCCTACTCCTGGCTCTCGGTGTCCTTCCAAGAGTGCACCTCCCCTCCCCCCCCCTCGTGCTTCTTCACGCACCTTTCAGCTGTTGTTGCATTTCCTTCGTCACTTCGTCACTTCCCATGTTTCTTATCCACATCGCGACGGGTTACTTGCACCGATTGAAAACCTTTTCCCTCCAGGTACATTGAACGCAGTTTTCACCATCGGCGAGGCACGGAGCTAACTCCATGCCCGCGCTCAATTGTCATCTCTATACAACCCTAATTTGCGGAACGCAAACAAAGTTGCGTCCCGTAACGTGGTGTCAACAATGAGAAATGCTACCCTGAGATTCGCGAGCTCTTGCGACGTGAGTGTGCAGCCCAGTAAATGGCTAATTTGGTTATCCTCGTGGTTAGCTGTTCACAGCGTGGCCCATTTGTGCAGGGCTCACAGTTCAATTCCCACATTTGCTTGGGAATTCCTTTGGGGAATCACTGCTGCAAAGGGGGAGCGTTAAACGCGTTATGTTTTCTGTATGCATTCTAATGGTGGCGATGTGGCACTAACCATTGGAATACATCATTCGTTTTAAGCCGCGTACTGTACTCTTGTTTCCAGCTCGGAGTGTGATAAATGATTCTATTTGTGCAAGCAAAAAAAGAAAATTTTATCTTTTCTCGTTAACCACTCCCTTTATTTATTTATGTAAAAAGGTGGTGTCATTATTTGCCCTGGTCCTAAGTGGAATAAATTATATTTAAGGATGTATTTTTATATATATTTATCTCTGTCGATTTGTTTTTCCAATCTTTATTTTACCTGAATAAACTGTGCTTACTTAATTGAAAGCACAGTGGATGGGCCTTACCTTTCCAAACATGAGACTGATACGTGGTGAATTACTACCGTGCAGTGTTAGTGAAGTATCAGCAATGTGGGTGCCACCCTGGTTGGCCCGAACAGAGGCAACCAATGGGTGCCTAACGCCTCTGTGTGTTTATGTCCAATATCTAAACAGGTTTCATCCTTTATTCAAGAATATTAATAATATAAAGGATCATACCTCGATGAAGGAGCCATATGTGTTTGTTTTAGAAAGCGGAAGAGTCAGTCACAGGCAGAGGAGGGGGGGAAAGTCTTAAGTCTGGACTTGAACAGGAGCAGGAAGTTGACAGCAAGGATGGCTTGGGGAAGGGAGTTCCAGACCCACAGTGTAGCGGAGAAGAATGAGCATCCTCTGGAAAGCAGAGATCGACTGGGGGCTCTGACAGAGATCTTGGTTGCAGGAACAGAGAGCATGTGAAGAGGAGTAGAGTGAGATGAGAGTCAACAGCTTAGCAGGGGCGAGTCCATGAAGGATCTTGATGGTTGTGATTTCAACATTGAAATGTATCGGTGAACGTACTGGAGTATTGGGGTGACGTGGCCACATTTATGGTTGTGGGTGAGCAGTCCGGCATCGATATTTTGGATAATTTGGGCTCTGAAGATCAGGGATCGTGGGAAGGCCATAGAGGATAGAGGTTCGGTAGTCGAGTTGTGATCTCATCTAATTTCATATTTCTAGAGCGCCTTCAGTCAAGGTGCTTAACATTGTAACAACAACAAAAAACGTTGACAGAATAGAATGATGCCACAGAATAATGAACAATGGTCTCGTTGGCAGCTGGGGTAAGGATACGATGATGTTTGTGGTAGGTGTTGCGCAGATGGAGGTGTGAGGTCCTGCAGAGTGAAGCTACTGCTGCATATCTGTGAAAAATTGCTTCAGAGCTTTTCGGATTTCACCCGGATAAATAAAGATTCTGAATGAAGATTCTGAGATCTGTGGGAAGGGAACGAGAGCTCGGGATCGATGTTAACTCCGAGGGTCTCACGCTCCCCACCAGAGTAATTTCAGAGCTGAGTAGGACCCACACGTAAGTGGAGTCTATTTGTGTAAAAAACGGCGAGAGTAAAAAAAAAACACTCACGCCGTGCTGTCGCAGACTAATTTGGGTAATCCATTAAACATCTTTCCGAAGATCCGACCGTGCCGTCCAGTGCTCGCCGAGCTGCACTGGCCCTCCGGTTGCCAAACGAATACATTATGAGATCGCACTCATTACACGCAAAGTGCTTGCCACAAATGAACTACAATGCCTTGCTGATCTCGTCAAGGAGCATAAACCATCGCACTAACTCCGGTCATCCTCGAAGTGGATTTTGGCTGGCCATCGATGCGCTTCTCCGGCCATCTGGGACGCTCTCCTCTCCGATATTAGGAAGCCACTAGAGCTATACACTTTTAAATCTAATTGAAAACTAATTTCTTTATAACTGCTTTTTGTGTTTAGTTTGTTGTCCTTCCCCGCACCTCCGATTAGCACGGTTGGCTACGTACGCTGCGGTACCACGCACCGGTGAGACGCATGGCAAACGTCTCACTGGCACGCGGTACCTCGGACCGGTGTGACACGTGGCACGCGTCTTACTAGTGTGACACGTGGCACACGTCTCAACAGTGTGACGCGTGCCACGCACCGGTGTGGTGCATGGCACGCGTCTCACCGGTGCGCGGTACCTCGGACCGGTGTGACACGTGGCACGCGGGGCGCCCCGCAAAAAGGAGGGGAAAATGGAATAGGATTGCGGAAAACGGTTTTTGCGGAACGTGCGATTTCCATGGCGCCGCGTCTTCTGTGTTTGCCGCCGTCACGCATACATAACGCTCCCGGTCATTCGGATGTCTGGCATGTGACCTTCTGGCCCGGCTAACCTGAAGCTGTGTCTGTGTTACTCGCTGTGCCTCCAGTCACCCTGTCTGTGATGGATTCTATAACACGGATTTGCCAGGGTAAGCTTCTTCCCCCGTGTTACCGTGGTGCCCTGCCTGTCAGCCCCCAGCTTACCTCTCATTCCCGTTGAGAGGCGGGGGGCGTCTGCTCGAATGCACGGAACAGTTTGGTTGCGCGCAGAAATGTTGTTAATGGGACATTTTTTTATTTTTTTGTTTATTGGATATGATTATTAGGTGTGCTCTGGGGCCCACTTTAGGCGCTAATCACTGATTTATACTCCACGACCTTCGCCCTTGCTTAAAATATTTGTTTTATTTAATTTCACAGCTGCTGTTTTATTTGACATACAGCCCCGGTAGGTCCTATTTCACCGAATATTTGATTGAAGGATTTAATAGACACTCTCGTTCAATGTCTCCCACGAGTATTAGCACATAGATAACTTAAAAAAAACATACTTTTTGAAAATTAAACCTTGAAACTGAATAGTTGTGTATTTATTTACCTTAACATCCTGCCATCTTAAAAGACAAGAGATGTATAAATTCCTTTGTAATTTAATTAAATTCGATCCATTATTGTAATCAACAACAACAAAACCTTCGCCACAGAACTCATGAACAACGTTATTCAAATCATTAATATCCTACGCAAACATTTTGTGCCATGATCCTTTTGCTGTCACCAGACATATGAGGCTGCCACACGTATTACATTTGTTATAAGGTTCCCACTACCAGTAGAGTCCTCTATTTGCGTAATATTTTTTCAAAGCCTTGATGTCAAGGTGTGTGCCAATTATTCATTCGTGATTTCAGGTTGCAGCATGTTTGCTCTTGTAGCAATGCACGCCTTTCAAAGTACTCGTACGGAGACTCTTCACCGTGGCTTGTCAAAGGAAACTTGCCAATCCTGCGATCCACAATAAACGGACGTATTCAACTCGAGAGAAACTCAGTTCGCTTTCCCACGGCTGTCATGTCAGGATGCCCTTTGGAGGATGGCATGTCTATATAATGATAATGTCAACCAGGTAAAAAACCACTGCGATTTTAGGCAATGGGCAGACGTGCATTACACAAATGTTCGTCTCAGCAGTTTCTAGCAGTGAGTGCATCCGATTGCTACCTCGTGATTGTTGATTTGTTTTCCCTGCGCATTCGCAGGAGTGCACGTTTAGGAAACTTGAGGCGCGAAGACGCAAGGACATTAATTACAACGGGCACGTGTTTACAAGTTTACAAGCACGACGGCCCTTTGGTCTGACTTGTGCTTGTTTCTCACTTGCGTGATACTTCGCCTTTGCTCGGTGATTTGTCCTTGGATGCCAATCCAAGATCAATCGCTACATAGACAAATTGTTTAATTCCGTACAACCTTCAATTTAAAATGCTCGCCCACGGTTCGTGAAGGACTTAAAATTGACGGGCTTTTATTTTTTTTGTTTGAAATTAACGTTTATGATAAAGACCTTTTTTTTACTTCATCGCGCAAATTCCCGTGGAACATTACATTTAACGGCTCGCGTATTTTGTAGTGCTCAGCCGACGGGGAAAAAAACACGTAATAAATTATGTCAGAGTGAAGACTGTATGAAGCTAGACTGCGTGGTCGTACCACCGCTCTTGAGTGTGTAACATAAAGAAAACGAATTTAGTGTAACGACTGAAACTGATGTTGGGCTGTGTGCATGTCTATAATGTGTATTCTCTTCCCATCCGTTTTTGTTCCGCTTGTTCGAGCAGCTATCAGGAAAGCAAAGAGTTTGTCAAGTAAGGGAGTCCATTGTCGTCGTGGTTGTTGTGGGTGGTCAGTGTGCTTGTTGCATGCAGTGCCCAGTCCCCTCCCCATGCTTCGTGTCCACTGTGACTTGCTGCCACTCCGCTCTCCTCGGTGTGACGTTATTCCCCAAGAGCGGTTTTTAGCCAGATATACGTTACGCATTCACTTTGAAGTGCGAATGGGCCGTCCTCAATGTCTGCAGAGGCCATTACCGAATCTGCTGTGACCAAAAGCGACAATCTTTTTATTCAATTGACGGATGGAAATCCTCAAGCCCCCTTCTCTCTTTTCTTCTTCTTGCCATGAGGTGACATGACGAATGTGTTCTGGCTAAAAACGGTGCGTGTCTGCGTTGTCCCGGGTTGCCCGCCTCTACGGGTGGCGCAGGACATGGGGAGGGAAGGGGGAAATGTCAAAAACGGAAGCCCCATCCCTACGCACAGCTTTTGCGCTCACGTCCCCATTTGTCCATAGCCGCTGGCGATCCCTCTCTGATAGGATGGAGGGACCCCTGAGCTCGGGTTCTGAGCCACGAGTGACATTCACTTATCAACCGGTGTGAAAAATGAATGTAGCATCCGACGCCCAAATTATTACTGCATCTGATCGACTGACATCGTAGCCTTGGGGAAAAAAAGCCGCATGAGCAACGGTTGCGGGAGAGCCACACGCACACGCTCCGTGTGTTGTTCAACCGGCGTCCGCCGTGCGTGTGTCCTCTCATTGCCGTCGTGTCGTCTCGCCTCGGGTAAGTATGCCAGCGTCGTGATATGCCACCAGTAATGCCCAATACATTAATTTGTCGGTGAGCGGCCTCGGAGGCGTCATGTTGACGGAACTTCGTCAACTTTGCCCCGGTCGTGCCTTGGGGGTAGCTTTGACACAGGTGTGTTGTACAACATTGCATCTCACTTATGCACGCGTTGTGTATCAAACGCGGTCGGATCATTATTTGAAGCTGTTGTTGTTGTTTCATTTTAATGTTGATGGGCTCATCAAACAAAAACGTGCTTTCAATTATTTAGTCATCCTCACCACCACATTTGTCTGTACACACAAAACACAGATGTTTGAATCTTCATTCTTGACTTTGTGAGAGTCTTACTTTTTTTTAACACTCACTGCACGCTGTTGCTGCCTGTGACTAAAGCACCAAGAATGTGGCCAATCTGAGAAGCTAAGCAGGCTTGAGCCTGGAAAGTGCTTGGATGGGTAACTGTTATCGCATGAAGCAGGGGTCGCAGGCCTTCTGTGCAAAAAGCTCAGGAGCAGAGGGCATCGCAGCAGAACCGATTGTTGTGTTACATTTCTGTACATCTTCGACTGCACTCTCTGCCATCACTAATCCCACAACTGACCGGCGTCGTGAAGTATGTTCAGATAACCACCACGACTTACAAGGGGCGCGGGGAGGCCTTCATCCAGCAGTGGATTGCCAAAAGGTCTGGACATGTGCACAGAGTTGCTACTAAATGGCAGACGGTGGAGGAGGGTGATCTCACCCTGGTCAATGTGACTGGTCACGCTACATTTTGATAAACGAGTTCGCGATGCTGCTGCCGTGGCAGCATACCACTCCCCCTCGCCGCACCGGTCCACCCAGCAGTACCAATGAGTCCCACCTCACTTGGCGATCGGTAGGGTAAAGTGTGGCTACTCCCCCCTATTCCAAGTCAAACCAGTGTGGAAGAGTAGCCCAGACACAGTACCCTCTAGAGGTGCTATCTGAAGCTCCTTCTGCCGGCAGTGGCGTGTGCAAGCAATCGCAGGACTGTGCCTTTATCTTTACCGATTGTAATTGATGTTAAAATGAACGTTCCCCTCCAGCTTTGGATCGTCACAATTTGATTGACCGATTGCATGGTTAACATGGCTACGTTGTGTATCCTTTCCAAACGCCGTCGACCGACCGTATAGATTATGTGAATCGTGCGGGTTTGCTTTATTGTATAGACCTACAGTGTGTGTATCTTGGCATGCGGTGCGATTATTTTGTTTTCAGTGCAAAGGGAGAAAACTGTACATTTTGGCTTCCACGCTTTTCTTAGAAAGACGCTTCCACACCAACGCGCTGCGTGCGCTGTGCCACAAGCCGGACGTTCCGAGTTCTGTTGTTGAACCTCGTGACGTGATGCGCGCAACTCGGCACCAATTTGCAGCCACTAAATGCAGCCACCCTCCCCTAACGAGCATCCAGAAGGGCACTTTTTTTCCACGAAGAGAATCGATTAATAATGTGCGTGCGTGCGAGAGAGAGAGATGTGAAGTGCACAGTGTGCATTCAACAACAGCCATTACCAGGCACAGCTGGCGGCTGGATGTGAACACAGCTGATGGAATTAACGCATCGGGGGAAAAATAAAACTGGAGAAGGAAACATTTATGCAATTGATTATTAAACAAAGAAAGTATAGCGCTACACGGGGACAGTCAACGCCTGGTTCGCCAACACTGGCGGACAAGCGGAGGTTCATCGCTGCCGCGAAGATTCTCGCTCCTCCATTTTTGGCGATTTGCGCGGCCGACGGTCGAACGCATCTCGCTTCGGTGGAGCGGCGATGTGTTTCGCTTCATGAGGACGTATCCTCCACGCCGACATATTGGAAAGGATTTTAAGAGTTTATTTCTATTGAATGGCTTTTTTTTTCCCCGCGCAAAAGAGAAATGGGGGGAGTAGAAAGGCTTCTCGTGCCCCGCTCCTCTCGTACACGCGGAGCGAGGCGTGCGAGCGCGCCAGCTTGCAGTTCACGTTACAGTTAGCGCCGGCGGAATTTACTGCCATCAATTTTGGTTCGGCATGCAAATTGCCTCCTAATGAGACCCGCGGTGCAGGCAGAGCACTGCGGGGAATTCCACCGCAGCAGTCGCATTACTCGTCCCCGCGAAGAGACTCGAGCCTTGCAGTCCCCGTCAGCTCGCGGGCAGTTGTCACAAATCTCAGCGACTGTGACCACAGCGCTTCAATAATTAACAACAGCGCCCACCGTGAAATGTGTATTCTGTTGAGGTCTTTTTTCCCTTTGTGAAATTAAATTCCCCACCCCCCCCGGCTGTGCAGCAGAGTCGCTCACAGTGCCAGTCTGTGTTCAAAGCTGCATGCCACCCTAGGTCGACTTTGTGAACCACGAGTTCCAGTTGTTTGAAGGTAAAAGCCCCTGCTCACGCCAATGGTGGCCAAAGGGCCTCCAGGTGAGGGAGATCAAGAATGTCCCCCCCAGCAACAAGAAGAATGTCCTCCCAACAACAAGAATGTCCTCCCAACAACAAGAATGTCCTCCCAACAACAACAACAAGAATGTCCTCCCAAAAACAACAACAACAAGAGTGTCCTCCCAAAAACAACAACAAGAATGTCCTCCCAACAACAACAACAAGAATGTCCTCCCAAAAACAACAACAACAACAAGAATGTCCTCCCAAAAACAACAACAAGAATGTCCTCCCAACAACAATAACAAGAATGTCCTCCCAACAACAAGAATGTCCTCCCAACAACAAGAGTGTCCTCCCAACAACAAGAGTGTCCTCCCAACAACAACAACAAGAATGTCCTCCCAACAACAACAAGAGTGTCCTCCCAACAACAACAAGAGTGTCCTCCCAACAACAAGAGTGTCCTCCCAAAAACAACAACAATAATGTCCTCCCAAAAACAACAACAAGAATGTCCTCCCAACAACAACAAGAATGTCCTCCCAACAACAACAAGAGTGTCCTCCCAACAACAACAAGAGTGTCCTCCCAACAACAACAAGAATGTCCTCCCAACAACAACAACAAGAATGTCCTCCCAACAACAACAAGAATGTCCTCCCAACAACAACAAGAGTGTCCTCCCAACAACAAGAATGTCCTCCCAACAACAACAACAGAATGTCCTCCCAACAACAGAATGTCCTCCCAAAAACAACAACAAGAATGTCCTCCCAACAACAACAAGAATGTCCTCCCAACAACAACAGGTTACTTTCCTTACTTTTCCACGCTGGTCTGACATCTCTGAGGTGGGATGTACCCACAATTCAGTGCCAATGTGATTTAAGAAACTTGCCCGATATGTTTACTGCTGCTCCAGTAGGTTGAATCGAACTGGCAAACTCTGCATTGCTGGTCCAACAAAATCATGTTTTAGGCAAATATAACACCTCACAATGCTTGGGGGTTAAATTTTTATTTAAAGCTTTCGTGACTGCAGGGATTCATATTCTTGTTTCTTTCGGTAAGGTCACGTAGAAGGGAAACAATAAAATAATAAAAATATAAAACAATACAATTATCATGACGTTTCGACTGCAACACAAGCAATCATCATCAGGTGTGAAAACCACAACAAGAAATTTTCAAATTTCAAATTTTCAAATTTGAAATTTTCTTGTTGTGGTTTTCACACCTGATGATGATTGCTTGTGTTGCAGTCAAAACGTCATGAGAATTTAGTTTAATATTTTTATTATTTTATTATTTAGTTTCCCTTCTACGTGACTTTACAGAAAGAAACAAGAATAGAAAACTGCTTGGGAGTGTCCGTGAAGCCGTAACTATATTTCCGGTTGCGCAGGAATCAATAATGGTGAACATTTAAAGCCGTAAACGTTACTTTCTCCACACCGAAACATCACTTTTCCAAGTGAAGACAATTTCATCTTCCTGTGGACATCGCCTTGCCTACAAAATACCTACTGCTGAGATGGAATCGATTCACTGTCTACTTCGTTTAGCACGGTTGACCACGTACAGTGCGAAAGAAGTTCAACGTACATACGTACATTAAGGTCGAAGGCGGTCTTTGTTGTTGCTGCTTATGAAACAGGATAATTTCACTCACATAATCGTACACCTTTGTCTATAAGTTTATAAACGATGAAAATAGTCGTTGGGCCAAAATTAAATCGTTGGTGAACACTTTGGGTTAATTAATTAATAATACTCCAGAGTTTATAAACTCCACAATTATCGAGGCACACATTCCCGTGCTCGTCCGCCTAATTTGCTTTACTGACAACGCCACGACACCTCCGTCAAGTAACACCATGTCCCATCTCATCGGTGACGCTTTTTAGCACAATGCCTCTTCTTCATAGCGCATCGCTCTCTGCTCTGGATTTTCACAGGTTCAGTTGCACGTAAAAAAACTACCGGAAGAGAAACAAAATGAAAAAAATAAAAATGTGTTCATTAAATAGCACAGTGTGAGATAGGACTTTTATCGCTGTCTATGATTCATCATTATCGATGAGGATATGCATTTATCTGTTCCATTGAATCTGCGTTGATGTGACATTTTTGCTGGTGTCATCCAATTGTTTTTTTTAATGCACTGTAAATTTCTTTAAATACGAGTGAAAGTAAAATGTAAAAAAAAAACATTTATATTAAGTCCTTCGTGAGCCTTTTCAGTCAAAACGTTCTCAGTCGCTGCTCCCACGGCTAAGGAGGCTTTCCTTCCTGTTAAGTCAAAGCCCAAGGCCTCCTCCATGTTATGTGCCCATGTCTGCCTCACTAAAGCATACATCGTAAACATTAGTGGCGTTGTGGAGCTTATAAGGAACAAAATAGATAAGCAACTAAATATTTAACCTTCATATATCTGACTCTCCGCGTCAACAAAATACATAATCCACTGCCTTCTATCAAGTGCCTTCATCCACATTCCACCACAACGCCATCGCTTGTTTCCTCTCAAGGCCCTACAATTTCCACCCTTCTACCCATAGTTTAATTAAACCAATACAAAATATCATACGCCTCTTCAAACGCTCCATGCAGGCATGTCCATGTGTACAGCTCTCTGCGCTTTGTAAAACCAAGGTTGCAATCGCATTTTTTATTATATTCGTTTGGCTCCGATATATCTTGTCTCGTTGCCTGAAGGCGACTTGTTGAGTCTATTGTCCCGCGCACTCGTTTGGATATTCATGAGTCTCACCGGGCCCCTTACAAACATTTACATGCCGAGTAAGCAGCCACACGTTGTGCACTTAATGCCATCACCATAAAGAGGGCCTCAAAGCAAGCAGCAGACTGCTTAATGCTAATGCCAATACGCGGCCGTGCTTTGTTCACGTCAAATGGCAGAGTAAGGATGGTAAGGATGGGACAGCATGCGTGCATATGCGTTGGCGCAGATGGATAATGTAGCATTTCACATTCGCTTTGCAGATTGCAGGGTTCAGTGCCCAGTTGTCCAAATAGGGCAGACGTGTGCCCATCTATAATTTCAAGCGCATACCGTATTATTTGGATAAGACACTTTTCAAAGTAAGACGCACTGCAAACTTGTCCCCGGTGTCAATAAAGCTAAACAAATTTGGTCACACAGACACATACCAATTGGATTATAAGACGCAGCCCCAACTTTAGATGTGTAGTGTCAACGATTCAGAGACATACTCTTTGGTTCTATTCGGTAAAGTCACGTAGGTAAAAATAAAATAACAAAAAATCACGACGTTTCGGCCACAACACAAGCGGCCTTCATCAGGTGAAGGGACTGGACTGTCCAGAGGACAGCGTTGGAGTGAAGACAGCAAGCCCAGGTCGCGTCCTTTAAGCTGTGTGGGAGGAAACAAAAAAACGCCTTGACAAAGGAATTAGCATAAAAATATGTACTGGACCGGCACGGTCCAGTACATGTGGCCGAAACGTCCTGATTTTTTGTTATTTTATTTTTACCTACGTGACTTTACCGAATAGAACCAAAGAGTATGGATCCTTGCAGTCACGAAAGCTTCAAATCTAGCATTCAGAGACATAGTTTCTAGGAGGCACTTTCTTCATGAATAACTTTCACGGTCTCGTCCACTCACTCTCCCCAGTAGCTCAGCCCAGCCTGTACACGACACCGGCCGTCTAACACTGACGGCGCTGACTGAGATAGCCAACTGCTCTCCTTCGTAGCGCAACGTCTAGCGGAGACGTTGAGCGACGACGAGACGAGTCCACTCCCAGAACCGGCAGCCGCGAGCCCCCCGCTCTCGGCTCCTTTTATGCTCCCGGCGCGGCCTGGCCCCGCCCTGACCGCGCCTCCCTTCTCGAACCCCCTAGCAGCAGGTTCCAGGGGCCTCCAGACGGGGTCCTCCGTGACCCTTGCCCCAGTTCCTCCGCTCTGCCCACACGCCGTGCTCACGCCCTCACCGGCGTGGGTGCTGTCTGTCCACCACAGCTGCCGCTGCTGTCCACCAGCCGATGCTATTACACGACACACGTAAAACACAGGGGGGAAATGCGTCTTATAATCTAGAGATTACGGTGTAAGCGGAACTTATTTCTGTCTCCACATATAAATGAGTTTGTATTGAGTTTTGAAGATGGTTTTGCCTTTTGGTATTGTATGAACGTAGAGCATGGATAGAACATTAGAATCGTAGAGGCCGTGGCAGCAATTAGACGACGTTCGTGTTGCCCAACTGAAACAAAAGAACCCACTGTGGTTGTGTTCACCAGCGAAGCCGCCGCTGTTCAGCAGCAATGGATGCATTTAAACGAGATCCGCAGTCAGTGCATGCAGCGCGCCCTGTCTACACACGCAGTGATGCTCGCGTCGTCCGCGATTAGCAGCACTGATGTGAGCATGTTGTCGTGCTTGTGGAAAGTTCCCCACAGACCCAGAAGCACGTGTTGACAATTTGCTCCACTGTAGAGTAAGCACGGCGTGCTGCCACGGCTCTAACGGTCGGCGCACGCCACTTGCGGCCCGCGGGGCGCCGATTGAATCTCCCGGCGCGGCAGTGGAGACAACGGGCAATGTTCTGACCCCCCACACCCGCCTGTCCACCCAGCAGTAGGGACCAGTGATGCCACAGTTCATACGTCGGCAGGTCACGTGTGGTGAGGTAGAATGTGGGTACTCACCTCTTAAGAGGTGCACGTGGACGAGTAGAGCGACATGACCCTCTGAGAGAGGCTGTCTCTAGAGCCCCCTTGCGGAGTCTAGAGGGGCTCTCTGGAGGGGCTCTAGAGAGGGGCTCTATAGAGGGGCTCTCTGGAGGGGCTCTCTGGAGGGGTTCTCTAGAGGGGCTCTCTGGAGGGGCTCTCTAGAGGGGCTCTCTGGAGGGGCTCTAGAGAGGGGCTCTCTGGAGGGGCTCTCTGGAGGGGTTCTCTAGAGGGGCTCTCTGGAGGGGCTCTCTAGAGGGGCTCTCTGGAGGGGCTCTAGAGAGGGGCTCTCTGGAGGGGTTCTAGAGGGGCTCTCTAGAGGGGCTCTCTGGAGGGGCTCTAGAGAGGGGCTCTCTGGAGGGGCTCTCTGGAGGGGCTCTCTAGAGGGGCTCTCTGGAGGGGCTCTCTAGAGAGGAGCTCCATCTAGCGGAGGCCCAGTCCGCCAGCAGAGGTGAGAGCAGTATTTGCAAGGCTGCACCTTGACCTTTTGTCGTTTACAGTATACACGATACAATTTATATTCATGACGCACCGTTAATGCAACCACACCTCACATATAGAGTGCACGTGGACCATTTGACAATTTTAAGATTTTCTTTTTCAGTCAGCAAAGGGCGATGATGATGGATAACTATTCTACAAGACTGGAGAGGGTTATTGAGATGACACTTTTTGTGGACGTGCAAATGAAGACCGTTCACAAAGAGAGAAGAGACAGTCAAAGGCAGAGTAGAAGTCCAAATTACGACACTTCACAGAGGGGAAACAGTCAACCGTGGGCAGAGTCGAGGCAGCTGTCACATCTCCACTGTCGGTGGTGATGGAGACATTGACACGATTTCACCAACAAAGAAATGAGACGGGATGGACCGTTCACGGACACCGTGAATCGATCTCCGTGTGTAGATGTGATGCAGGCCTCCCAAGACTTCGCGAGGAATATCTTAACGTTGGCCAGCTGCTCTTTGATGTGCGTCTGAAATTGTTTTCGTGTCCGTGGCTTGCTCGTAGTTCGACAATGTTAAATACACTCGTCGTACGTTTATATCTGCACATACTCCTTGTTTGCTCATGGCAAAACTGTAGCCGGTTAGTGCTTGCGTGCGGTGCCTCGGAAGACATTTCTAAGGGCATTGTTGCAAAGCCGTGTACTCGCGTAAGGTAGTTGCAGTGTTTGCGTTTGACGTATGGTGTCTTCTTTATTGTTTTATAACGCTTTCCAACTGAGGTCGAAAGCATTCAATGCGTTAGCTCCATCCGCCCGCCTGTTTGTCCGCCTGCCTGTCTGTCCGAAACTTGGTGGCACGATAACTCTTGCAAGGAAGATGCAATGTGATTCGAAACTTTATACAAAAAGTTGTGTTGCTATTCGGGGCTTCCCGTAGAGAAAACCGGCCGCACTGATCAAAGGGTTGACCGTGCACACTCCCCAGCAGTGCCGCTCTCCGAGCCATCGCAGCCTACGGATATCCTCCATCCCACTTGAGAGTGATCGCTGTTATCGCTGACGAAATACTGCGGAGGCCACATGGAATCCATGCGTATGCATGATATGTCTTCCTCATTTTATTTTTAAGTTAAATGTAACGCGATCTGTGTGTGTGTGTGTGGTGCCGGAGATGTTGGACATTAGTGTGTGTTACCCGACCATAGCAGTTAGGGTTGCCATCTGTCATGGTTTTCCCAGTATCGTCCTCTTTTTGAGACAGCTGTCCTGGGACATGAAACAAACAAACAAAAATCATTTTTGAACGTGAATTGCTCAAATAATAATAATAATACGCCACTCAAGACGATGCATTTACGTGTGGTCCCCCCCACTTTGAGTATCGCGAGATATTATTCTTGGCATTTGTTAACTCAGAGGTGGCAACCCTTGCGGCCGTGCCGAGCATCTTGTCACACTGAGCTCGCGGTGTCGTTTGTTGTCCGGCAGGTCGTGGGTGCTTGGGGCCATCGCCCTCCTCTGCCTGCTGGGTCTCACCTGGGTGTTCGGTTTGCTCTTCATCGACAAGGCCACGCTCGTCATGGCCTACCTCTTCACCATCTTCAACTCCTTCCAGGGCATGTTCATCTTCATCTTCCACTGCATCCTGCAGAAGAAGGTAACGATAACAACAACAACAACAACAATGGTTATAAACTAAAACTAAACTATCGTAGAGGGCGTTCGTCGAGTGCCCACGGACGGCTGATTATGGCTGTGCCTCGCCCAACGCGTGAATGCGGAGAATGGGATTTGACTTTTTTCGCGTAATTCCTGTTATCCGTGAAAAAAAAAGACCTGCATAACAGCAATTTTTGTAGATGGATTTGGGGCTGCATATAAGAGGAACTCCGCAGTATTTTTTTTTCTTACTGATGGGTGAGAAAATGAATGTAAGATCAAACTTATAATTTGGTGCTTCTGCTGCTTTGGCAGCGGTGCAAAAGCACAACAATAACAACGATCAATTCAACTGGCTCGTCGAAAATAAACAATGCCGTGGCCTCATCAGGAACAAATATATAATCGGCCGACGTTTTGGGCAATGGCCCTTCTTAATCGCACGTGAAGCAGGTGCTTTGCCTGAAACGTCGCAGGACAGTATTGAGTTTAAAGGTAAGATTAGGTGCATGGGATGAGAGTTTTACATGAAAGGATAATTGACCATGGGACCCATAAAGGATGATTACTGAAGGAGTGCACCATTTGGCATTTAAAAATCCGGGGGTCAGTTACCCTCCTTCACTTCGATGTCCCCTGCCTTGAATGCCTTTAGTGTAGGGTGCTGCGGTGGCGAGGTGTCGACAACCTCGCCTGGTATGCAGGGGGTTGTGGTTTCAAACCCGACCCTGTTCTCCCCGTGGTCACGTGGGTGTTTCTCCAGGTCCTCCGGTTTTTCCCCCATCAACGTCACGCGTTTATACATTTCCACGTGAAAAGCTACTTCGTTAACCTATCATTTGTGGCCACCTAGCTTCTGAAAAAGAGCTATATAGCTTAGTGGGCCTTATCTTCTAAAATAAAAACATAGTTTAGTTTTAGTCCCCACATGTGCAAGAAGCACTGAGATGCTATAAAAGGGAAAACTTAACATTTCTAAATGATCACTGGCGTGGTACGATGTGTCCGTGCACATGTGCACGCACGCATACACATGACGAGAGTGAAGTGGCTGTTCATAGCGGTCTAATTACGTTGGTACATTATGTACGTGTATTTCTTCGCGTACTTTCAGATCACAAACAAACTTCGCATGGATTGTTTTTTGGCAGCGTTGCGGCAAAGACGGATAATTAAAAAAGAAACCGCACGCCACATCGGCCATGAACACTGGCTTAGGACAGAACAGTATATATCAAATAATTCTAACGCTTTACGAAAATGGTGAGAAACTCATCAGACGAGAACGTATCTCGTAGGCTCACATTTTTGGGTAATGTGCCCCTTCAGAGCAGAGAGAGCCCCGGAGTGCAGAACTGCGGTGAATGCAGCCAGTTTATTTGATTCGTGCGGAGCGTACAGAAACACTGCTGTTTCCCTGAACAATGATAACTTTGCATGACTGGGTTAAGACCGCCGTTCCCACAATGAAAGTGAAATATTGCTCGGCGCTCAAGAGAATGTGGGCAGAAGTGACTTTATTTGACGACGTGACCTATGGTTTTCCCAGACTCTCCGCTCTGTGCCACTGTGTGAAAGCTGGGGAGGGCTGTGCCTCATTAAACACAGATTTCACAAGCCACATTTGTCACGGAAGGAGGCTGACATTATCTGTAAAAGATTGTGCTTTCATTTCTCATTTACACACAGACCACAAACATACTGGCCATATAAAGAGCACGAGTATTAGATTGTAACCCGCTACAATTCTGCATGAAGAATATACACCGTGCGTATTTGCTCTATTGCACACACAATAATTTGTTGATTTTAAATCCATTGTTACGTTCACGATCGACCGATCGAATTGTGCGTGTGAGAATTGTTTGTTCCAATTCTATGCTGTCGTATATGTAAATGTGCGGGGAGCGGTGGCACAGCGGTTTATTGCACCTTTCTGTGAACCTGGAAAGCTCGGAACGAATGACGGCCACGGCTAACGTCAGTGGCGAGCGAGAGGGGGAGCTGGTCCTGGAGTCTCCCACTTCGGAAGTGATTTGACAAAAGAGCCGATTACTATTATTACTGCAATGTTATTAGAAAATGGGATGCAGTTGTTACATTTTAGCAAATGGAGTAAATGCAGTGTCATAAATTAGACAGGACAGACACGAAGCAATGGAAAGATATATTTTGAACGTGTGATTACAATATACCACAAAAAGAGCTTTATGGCTCATCCGATTCCTCCAGTTTAGATAAAAATTCAGATTCTGACATATATAATATACATATAAATATTTGAGCAGGTAAGGCCCACTGAGCTATACAGCTCTTTTTCAGAAATGGCCTGGCCACAAACCAAAGCTCAACGGAAGTGCCTTATCATGTGGAAATGTATAGCAGCCGAATACTCTAAAGGCCGTGATGTTGATTATAAATGTAGAGGAAGGTAAAAAAAGCAGACCCAGAGAAAAATCCATGCGATGATGGGGAGAGAGACGCGCACACTCCAAATATACAGCAGGCGTCAAGGTCAGGATCGAACCCACGACCTGCATACCAGGCGAGGGAGATAACATCCTGCCACCACGGCACCCAATATAATACGACAGATGGCGGCACATGAGGAGGCCTTTGTGCAGCAGTGGGTAGATCATGGCCGATGAGATGATGAAACGCGTTATATTTTTTCTCGGTTACATCAATACGGTACGTTCATTTGTGTTCAACGTGTTTGGCAGGAGTGGAGTAAGCATATTATGATGTAAACCTAATTATCCTTTGATCAAAATTGGCAGCAGAAAAGAGAAAATTATTCGGAATGCAAAGAACTTGCTCAATGTGTGGGTTTGTGTTTGTGTGTCTGTCTGCCTCTTACAAGCGCCCTCTTGTGAAACAGCCACGGGGAGCGGTACTGTAGTGGTTAGTGCACTGCCTTACGAACCCGGCGACCCGGGTTTGATTCCCATTCACGGTCAACACCAGTGACGATTCTCTGAAACGGTCCTGGGCCTGCCTTAGGTCGACTCAGCCTCAAATGAGTATTTTCTGCCTGTGTGTAAACATCACCACGAGCGAGACAAAGGCGGCCTTGCGTGGTGCTGACCACCCACCCCCATAGTGTGCCACAGTGTCGGCTTTCATAGGTGCTGCTCGCTAACAGCACTTGCCCCAACAGTCTGGTCAGGCTATACGGGGAATCTTTGTCTTTGGTTTTGTCTGTCTGCCTCTTACAAGCGCCCTTTTATGCTTCAGCAATGAACATCACCCTCGCTGCTTTACTGTACATACAGTGAGGTGGCAAGGGCAGAGTTGCAGCCCTACGATTATTTTCTCGAGCCACTGCATGATGGTGGTCTGTCGTGTGGATCAACGGGCAACTGCCATAGGAATGTGCAATTTCCACCGCCCTCTCAGAGCCACCAACAACGACTAGCACCCGTCCCTCCCCCACGCTTCATTTAATCACAGGGTCACTCTGACTGTAGCACCTGAACGTAAGGAGGTGCAAAGCTCTCATTAACAAATTGCAACGTGTTCAATAATTCCATGGCACCAGCCTCAGAGTTGGCAAGCCGTGGGCTAGGGGGGGTACTCGAAACGGAGTCTGCCATACCTGGGGTTGCCACCTGTCCTGGGTTTCCCAGGACCGTGCTCCCGTTGAGGAGGCAGTCGTCCTGGAATTATGCGCTAGGCTTCCTGAGACATCGCAACTTCTGTCGTTGGTCAGTTGCGCGATGGTAATTATAATAACGACGCAGCACTCAAGACAGTGCGCTCGCATGTCACTCTCCCCAGCTCCAGCATTGCGAACAGAGATTCTTCTCTCCATCATGGGTTCCGGTTTTTTTTAACGCATCTCAAAGGTGGCAACCCTAGCCGTGCTGCCTTGGCTCATTACACCGGTGGGGCCCTGTTCTCACGGATGGTGCACACCGAGGGTCACCAACTGCTGGCCCCCCAGAGCTGGTAATCTGGCTGGCATTGCAACAAGCTCGGTTTGCTGTGGGTTGGCCCTATGAGTTGTAAGTACATTTCACCAAGCCCATGTGGCCTTCTAACATAGGGCTAGGGATAGCGGGGGTGGGCATATTATTATTTTTCGCGGTGCAGTCTACACCCTGCATGGCCGGCTGGCTCAGCGGTATATTTCGTGGCTCGCGGTTCGAAGGTTGTGGGTTACGTCATCATCATTAGCCGTGATCAAATCACACTGCTGGATGAACGCCTCTCCACTCCGCTGCGATGTAACAGTCCGGCCAGGGTAGCTCCTCCATGTTTTTCTCGGGTTGTACCGCCGGGAGCGTGCGGACCGAAACGTCGGACACCCTGCTGAACAACGCGCACCGCGACTACAAAGACGTAGGCAGCAGCATCAACCCGTCTCCTGCATGCACACGAGCTGATTTCAGCACTCCCTCTCCACGGTGGACGTGTCATGGCAACGTCCCCTCGTCACTCCGGAGCTGATTTAATGATCACCGCTCTGTGAAAAGTCGACGGGAGTTGTCCTCTTCCTGTACTCGTCCTGCCAAAGGAATGTGGAATATCCACCACAGACTCAGAGCTGTAAATTCGAGATGAACATCTTCCTTCGCTTTTCACATTATGATGTATTTTACTGGTTTTGTCAGTTATCAGCACGGCTGTCACATATGCGCAGGGTGATTCTCGAGTCTTGCCAAAGCACGGTAACCACTCTGTACAAGCACGTGAATACGCACACGCGGAGATCGCATCCACGCCAGTGGAGCATGAATCTAGGCCGGCGTCTTTATAGATTGACTCCGCTGAGACTTTCAGCGCACCTGGCGTAGGGCAACAGCACTAGAAGGTGAAGACAAGGATTGGTCTTGGCCCATTGGACTTTGGTTCCGCCAAGCCTGGAGGTAGTTTCACTCTGCCGACGTTTCATAGGCTCTTGCTTGACGGCTTCATGTGCCAACAGTCTACGGAGGCTGTCAGAATCATGGGAGTACAAAATTCTCCCATTAATTACGTATTATGAGAATGAAAAGGAGATTGTAATTTAGATTTGATCAGGATGCCTTTTAAAATTCTCGTAGGTGACAAAAATTTCACTTGGGTATATTTGGCTTGTCTCTCTTATTTTTTTTCTGCATGGGCTCTCACCAACAATTAAAATTTACAGAGGCCTCACTTGATCGTAACCACAAGGGCGGCCGTCATAAACGCAGACATGTGTTTTGCCTGCTGCCGTGCTGAAGGTTTGAAGGACAAGATCCCTGTTTCCCGTAATTATATAACGTGTCATTCTGTGCCAGGGCTGCCATTGCCCTGCCAAATGAGGATGCACAGCTCCCCAACACAAAGGAAGTCCATCACTTACTCCCCATCTGTGGATGTGATGTTCCATCTCTGTCTTAAGTGTTGGGAATATGTTATTAACGGAACCATTGTAATTTCCTCCGAGATGGAGTAACCTTCAGGCTTGCGGCAATGGCCATTTTTGGAGCAACGGTTCTCATAAAAGTCACGACTTGAAGATAATTAGAGCCATCACAGAATAGTAACTGCACCCAGTTGTGCCTCTCTGAATGACTGCGCTGTTATGCCTGTGATAGCCGCCAACAGAGAGAAGAAAAAAAAATACCGCGTGACCTCAGAAAACTGGCCGCTGGTTTTGGACAAATGTACGATTATTGAGACGTTTTCTAAAAAGGTTTTCATATCCCCCACGTTGCATTGTAGCCGGTGGCCGTACCGTCGTTTTCCATCGAATGTAAACGGTGAGATTTTTGTTTTTCGCGTCGCACCATTTGTACTCCAATGTCAAAGCTTATTTTTTTTAACTGATGAGCAAAGTTTAAAAAGGATGTCCATGCATCACACGGAAGTGAGTGTTTACCCTGCGCAAGGAGAAGAGAGAAAAACGAAAACCAATCCCCCAGGAGTACACAGCCGTTGTTTCCCCAATGCTGTGCTGTGTATAGAGAGAGCCAGATTAATTAAGAGTACGGCCCGGGGCACAGCTGGATCGGGAGGCCTCTTGGGAAGCCGGATGCGTGACCGTGACCGAGATTCTGACACTAGCACGAGCCCTGGGGGCGGCTGGCACTCAGCTGTGATCTGCTTGTTTAATATCGCAGCACCGGGCGCAAGCTCACGCTGTTCGCATGGGGCATCCAGCCTTAACTCTTGCGGGGGCCGTGCCCACGAACTGAGCAGTTCGTTCTTTTGAGCACGTCGCTGCCCAAAAGGCCAAAGCCAGAGCCTTTCAAATGCCACCGTAATTATCGAAGCCGCTCTTCCCGATGGTTGATGTTTGGACGCGCTCCCGTTTAATCTGCTTCGGTGTTCTTTTCGGGTAGATATGACCTCGCGTATACGGAGTTTAGCACTCGTCTGTATCGCGATCTGATTTGGCCTAGGTTTAAAGCGACCCAAGTAACCAGTTGAGTGTGAAACGCGCGAAAGCGCGTGCTTCGCTTAAAAGAATTACGGATCATAAACATCGCGTGAAATTAAAACAATTGTGTTGGCCCGACGTGTTAACTCGTAAACCTGTCCCTGCGATCCATAACCGCACCTTGCTCACTGCCCTAGGCTCTTGCGCACCTACTGCCTTGCGAATGGCAGGGCTGACTAATGGGACCTCCTACTGCGTACGTTTCCGCACCTGCGCTCTTCGCTTTTGTTTTTTTCGGATTGTGCCGTGCATGCGCGTTTTTTTTCGACAATGTTTCGCTGCATGCGCCGGGAGCGTCTCCCGGAGAACTGAGAGCTCCCGTGGCGAACAACGCGCCTGCACAACCGACGAACAACACGCGCGGGCACAACCGGCAAACGCATCGGAGAGCTGTGGGGGGACGATGTCTTCACGTGTGGAGCCCCACCGGTCCGTGCCGTGGGCTCTAAACAACAGCTGGCCGTGCTGTGCCCACAGGTGCGCAAGGAGTACAGCAAGTGCCTCCGCCACTCGGACTGCTGCGGGGGATGGGGTGGAGACTCTTCCTACAACTCGAGCAAGAACACCAACTCCAGGAACAGCACACGCTACTCGCCAAACTCGCAGGTCCGTCCCCGGTGCGGTGTGTAAACAACGCCACGAGGGGGACAAAGGCGGTCGGGGGTGGTGCTGGCGCCTTGATAGGCGCTACTCGCTAACAGCACTTGCCCCAAGAATCTGTTTAGGCTATGCAAGGGGGATCTTTGTCTTTGTACGCGTGTGTACACACGTGTGCGAACGCTTCCTCGCAAGGCCACCCACGAGGTCACACGCGTGGTTATACCCCGTGCCCGTGGTGCGCCCAATCCATCCGGGTGGTGCTGTGGATGAGCACGTGACCCTCGATCGGAAGTGACTTGAGATTAAATTCTGGTCGAGGGTCGAATTGGCCAAGCGTCCCTGCACTTCCGCTTTGTGCGGAGGGCGCCATTGGGTGCTCTATCCGGAGAGACTTGTTCCGGCACTAGAAATGTGGAATTTAGCACGTACATTTTTGGATATACTCAAGATCCAAGGTCTTGCAGCTTAGGCAGCCAACTGCTCAACACGTGGCCTTAACCGAAGACCACACCGGCAAATGTGGACCTAGAAACACTGCTAAGGCACGGAGGCACGCTGTGTCTTACGCAACCCTGAAAATTGCATGTTGCGATTTGAGTCATGATGAAAGGATGTCTAACGCTCCATAGATTCGACATCAGCGATGTCAAATCATTACCATCTGCTCATCAGGCTCAACACATATTTATCTAACCTCAACTGTATACAAATAAAATGTCCACGGCTTTGGACACATCACCTTGAGACGTAGTCGCACGTAGACGCGACTGCCCGAGTCCAAATGTGTATTTTGTAAATAGTATTATGGGATTGGTTTAATGGTTCACATGTATAGAAGTGTCCTTCTGGCGAGACAAAACAGAGCGCGTGTGTCATTGAGCGGAGCGCGGAGTCGCGGGCCGAGGGCGACTGCTGACGCGCGGTGATGGTTGCGTGCGGTGTAGAGCCGCATTCGGAGGATGTGGAATGACACGGTACGCAAGCAGACCGAGTCCTCCTTCATCTCCGGGGACATCAACAGCAGCTCCACTCTGAACCGGGGTGAGGGCGGCACGCACGCACACGTACGCACACACTCGACCGTGTCTGTCCAGTGCTCGACGAATACGTGACAAGGTCGCACCCATCACACGCAAAGTTATTGCACACAGTTGAACCACTATACCTTGCTAATTTCATCACGCTAACTCTCGGGCATCCTCGCAGCGGCTTTTCGCGAGCCACTGAACAAAGACGGCCACCGCATTGTGGGCTTTCAGATGCTCTTCTGCGGCCGTCTGGAATGCTCTTCCTTCCGATATTAGGAAGCCACTAGAGCTATGCACCTTGAAATGTAGATTAAAAACTCGTTTTCTCAGAATTGCTTTTTGTGTTTAGTTTGTGGTCCTTCCCCTGTACCTCCGATTAGCGCGGTTGGCTACGTACGGTGCGAGAGAAGTTCAACATCCACACACAAGCACATTCGACCATACGCACACTCAGCTATACCTAGTGCAGCATGTCACCCACTGTACGACCTTGCATACAAAGATAAGTGACAAAGACGGCCCATATAGCCTTCAACAGACTGTTTGGGCAAGTGCTGTTTGCGAACATTTATTAAAACCGGCACAGCACACGAGGGGCTGGGTGGCCAGCATCACACCCGGGTGCCTTTATCTCCCAATGCTGATGCTTATACAGCACACCAGTTCCTCAATTAAGCCTGAGTCCACCTAGGGGAAGCCCACAACTCGGTCAGATATCACCATTGTTGGTTGTGAGCAGAAATAAAATTCGGGTCACCAGGTTTGTAGAGCATTGCACTTTACACTGCACTACCGCTCCCCATACACACACAAAAGACAAATACAAAGATCCCCCATATAGCCTTAATAGCACAGCGCGCTAACTGTGGCACTACCACTCCCACACACACACGCATGCGCGTACACACACATTTAGACCCTTCGACATACATGCATTTGTATGGGCAGTTTATCCACGCTTATATCCTACTGAGGTGAGTAAATCATGCAGCCAGGCAAGAAGGCACACATGCATGCATTTATTTCATCAACGGTAGCTTCACTCTCATCTGGGATTACTGAAGTGAAGCATGCAAGCACACATGCACACACTTACACAAATAAACGCCTGTATATTTGTAGTTTTCATGTCTCTCCCCGTGGTCGCCTGGATTTTTCTCCGGGCCCTCTGATTTTTCCCTCCACATTGAAAAAAAACATGCGTTTAGAGTTTTTGGCTCTATAAATGTACACATGATGAGCCACTTCACTGGGCTATCATTTGTGATAGCCAGGTCGCTACTGAAAAAGAGCTAAATAGCTCAGTGGGCCTTATCTGGTAAAATAAAAAGAGTGTAGTTTAGTTTAGCACAGGTGCACACAGGCAACACAAGCAGACACGTGAATACACGAAGTGGTGAAGGAGCAGCCCCCCTGAAACTTCTCGCCAATGCCACTGCTGCTAGAAGGGGCCTCCACTCTCCGGAGCTCTGGAGAGCCCCACTAAAGAGTCTTTTGGCCTACGCTGGCCTGACGTCTTGGAAGAGGTGGGCGTACCCACACTGCACCCCGCCGCACGCAGCCTGCCACTCGACTAACTGTGGTGAAACCCACAATTGCTTTGTTATGGGTCAGACAGAGCCAATCAAAGTAAGTCGTCACGTGGGCAAATATGCCAATTTCTTCAACAAATTGAAATGTCAAGGAAGCAATACATTTTTGTACAAAATTGAGCAGAAACCAATTAATGTAGAAAAGTCGAGAAACATTGGCTTTTGCGATTCAGCATTCCGCATTGCTGAAAACCCAAATCAATTAGAATGTTTTCTCACTTGACAATTTACTTTGATTGGCTGTGTCGGGTGGTGGAGGGTTTGGGTTTTATAAAACGCGTTATACCTACACGCTTGAACTCAAGAGCAACTGATTTTTTATTGTAATAATGTGGTGAACCCGTTTATGCTTCTGGGTGGACATAGGTGGGGGAATTACAAAAATCGTGGCACTCTTGTTGTCCCCCTTGTCGTCACCTGCCACGCCAGGTGGCTGAACTGACGACCCTCTGGCCTGCAAGTCCCCACTGCGCTAACCGTCACACCGCGGTGGCTCCCTACGCACGATGACGTGCGATCGCGAGATTTATTCGGCTTAAACCGCTTTTGGCTTAATGTTGGCCTTCGGCTACGAGGATTCGCCCGTACAAACATAACACGGCCGTCAGCTGCAGGGAAAGGGAAACGGGCGCGCGGTGTACTGCGCCGAAGCTCGGATGTACTGTACGGGCAACACAAACGTGGAAATGGGATGGGGGGAAGGATGAGAGTAATTAGGGCGTGCGGGGAGGGAGGGAGGATGGATCGCAACTGCAAGGGATCGTGGTCCGTTGTGTCAACGCGGAAAGGCATTCATCCAACAGCGAATCGGAAATGATTAATGATGGTGATGGGCGTAGAGGAGTAGCGTGGGAGCGTAATGTCCGCGCGGTTGCACACGCGGACATTTTTCCCAAGCCGACGATGCACATCTCCGCACCAAACACTGGAAGTGGTCAATTTAATGGATTCACTTCATGAACTATATTTTCACACGGACGAGGCAAGAGTGATTTCTTTTTTACGTGTTAATGTTTCACTTTTTCCCGTACAAGCGCCGTTGCGGGTAACTCGAACGTCAAAGCCGTCCCCAACCCGAGTGAGTGACGGAGCGATGCTTATCTTCATTGGGGGGCCATGAGCCAGCGATGGTAATTCTACATTCCTATGATGGGGGGCCAAGTCCTTTACATAGAACAAGCTCTAATTGGAATTGCCACGAAGATTGCAGCTTTATAACACTGTGGGTCTAGTGCTCGGACCACAGCATCACCAAGGCACTGAATAAACATGGAACGTTCGGCCAATATTGGGCCAACTTTTGACCAAGCTTCGGCCAACATTGGTCTAACGGTTCCTACCACATGCACATCTTTACTGGGCAGGTTCTGCACACCAAAAAAAGAGTGTATTCCTTCGTGTGTTCATCTATATTTAAGTACATGTAACGCCCATTTTTGTCGATAAGGCCCGCCCTCCCCACGTGAGGTTTGTGGGGGGGATTGGACCGTACTTCACCACGCTGGTCAGTGCGGGTTGAAGAAGGCGAGGAGCACGGATAGGGAATTCAATTTGCTGCTCTGGCCTCTACTGGCGACCGCGTAGGCCCTGTGAGCCCGTGGCAACCTGTTTGTGCAATGGTGGTCACCGATCCAGGCACTATCCAGGATCAAGCCTGCTTAGCTGATGAGAGCTTATGAGTGCAGGTGCATTCCAGGTGATTTGTATCACATGGTCACAACTGATATAGTTTCAATGACATGCCTATACAGTGCATCTGATGCAGAGATGATAGTTTATGAATGTCACCCTAAAAAATCATTGAAAGTTCTCAAATTGCTGCCATGATAGTCTGCAAGATTCCCACAACCATACGTTTACAGGTATTTCCAGCTGCATCCTTTGTCAATTGTCTCAGAAATACATCGGTCGCTCAGTGGATAAATTCAACTGGGCACGACGAAATTGCGGTGTCACTCCGCCCATGCCGTGAATCCACATACCGTGAAAAACAACGCGCATGAGCAGTGGGTAGGTGAATATTTCCACGGATTGCTTTACAAAGTCACCGTGCGTTTGGCACGAGGCCCACTTGCTGGAGAACTTCTTCGCGTTTACGTAAAACGCCGCTCGAATGCAAAATCAATCGCCACCGATTTTATGACGACAAAGCAAAGGGAAGTGCCACAAAACTACTGTTCGGCTCTGCTGCCACGTGAAAGATGTAAACTTTCATGAGAGAGTGGCGAAGCTGTGCTCAGAAATGTAATTGGACGTTTTTTGATGGCCTTACATAACCGCTGTCGCCATCTCCCTTGATTCGCGCTCCTTGTCCGTCTGTCTTTCATGTCGGCTGCCGCCACGCTCGTGAAGCCCCTCTGCTGTTTTCCCGCGCTCCTGATGAGCAGGTCACAGGGGCGCTGCGCACAGCCCGTAAATAATTTCCCATATAAACACCACACGTTTGCACCGGCTCACTGCCTGGCTGCCTCCAGCTTGTCTGTGGTTCCTCAGCGATTGTAAGATGCAATTTGCATAAACGATGCTGTATAGAACCAAACGTCACGATTAGTACACATTATATCCTGAAAATTGTGTTCATTCTCAAAATGCGACTTCTTCTCTTTGCAAGTCATTGGCGACCGAGCTGAGAATTTGCCAGAGTCGATGGTGGGCGGTCGAAGCCCCAGCATTCGAACCCCAGTCTCTCATCGGTGCCGGCTCAAGTGCCCTATGACCCCTGAGCCACCCAGCCACCTCCGGTCACAATGCTTCGATGAGATTTATCAACGGATTTGTGCTGTCTCACATCTCTCAGATAAAAGGAAGGCACAACCTGCATTTCAAAAAGATCTTATATTTCAGATTGAGAAATGAGATCCCTACGCTTGACAGCTCAGTTTAATCACGGGATGGTTCAAACCCAGGCTCGACCTCAAGATCTCACGTATGTATGGTGAACTTCTTTCACACTATACGTAGCCAACCGTGCTAATCGGAGGTGCTCTTACATGGTGCTAGTTCCCTGTGCTACGCAGCTATGTCCTCTTTCAAACGATATCTAATTCATACAAGCATTACACGAGCTCTGCCTTACAATACGATAAAAACGAGAGTTAAATACTACAACCAAGTCACCTTGGATACACTCATCAAATCTCGGAAGCTTAGCAGGGTTGAGTCTGAAGATTCGTACTTGAATTGGTGACTGCCAGGGCTTGTCAGGTGTTGTAGGTGTGGTCTATAAGGTGACCAGAAGAAGTGTCCACCTCCTCTCTGATAGGACTGTGACATACAAATGCAAGCCGAGATGTGATAGAATCATCATCGCCTTGCCCAGCTCCTCTTGACATTGCCAGCCATTGCCGCTTCTCGGTCAAATAAATACTCACCGCGCCCCCATGTTCTCTGGACGTGCGGTGCGTGAAGCTCACATGCAGCATGCGAATCGCAGTGTGTGAATCTCACGTGCGGCGCGTGAATCTCACGTGCGGCGTGTGAATCTCACGTGCGGTGTGTGAATCTCACGTGCGGCGTGTGAATCTCACAAGTGCACGCGAATCTCATGAGTGGCGTGCGAATCTCACGTGCGGCGTGTGAATCTCACGTGCGGCGTGTGAATCTCACGTGCGGCGTGTGAATCTCACGAGCGGCACGTGAATCTCACGAGTGGCGCGTGAATCTCACGTGCGGCGCGTGAATCTCACGAGCGGCACGCGAATCTCACGAGTGGCGTGCGAATCTCACGAGTGGCGCGTCAATCTCACGTGCGGCATGTGAGTCTCACGTGCGGCGCGTGAATCTCACGTGTGGTGTGTGAATCTCACGAGCGACGCGTGAATCTCACGAGTGGCGCGTGAATCTCACGAGTGCACGCGAATCTCACGAGCGGCGCGTGAATCTCACGAGCGGCGTGTGAATCTCACGTGCGGCGTGTAAATCTCACGAGTGCACGCGAATCTCACGAGCAGCGTGTGAATCTCACGTGCGGCGTGTGAATCTCACGTGCGGCGTGTAAATCTCACGAGTGCACGCGAATCTCACGAGCAGCGTGTGAATCTCACGTGCGGCGTGTGAATCTCACGTGCGGCGTGTGAATCTCACGTGCGGCCCACGAATCTCACGTGCGGCGTGTTCGCACGGACATTTGCTTTGTCGACGCAACTAACACCAATCGCTTTCTCTAATGAGCGCGACACATTTGGCGCATCCTCCAATGGCACACTTTGCGTAGCCTGTGTGGTTTTTGCCGCCGGGATGCGGGCCGCACGATCGCTCGTCGATATGATGATCGGACGTCTGCGACGAAACGTTTTCCCTTTGTTTGCTTCCTTTCCGCTCGGCCTTTGGTGTGTGGCTTAATTCACGATGGCCAATAATTTTCGGCCCCTCTTTCCCCCACCCCCCCCTGTTTTCTTCTATTTATTGTCTCCTTTGTTCTGTCCTCGTTTAAACCCAGCCGGGTTTCTGTTGGAGACAAAAAAAGAGACGTTTAGTCTCAAAGGGGCCTGGTCATAAAGGTCATCCTGTATAACTTCAAGGGGCTGGAAGGTTGCAGACTTAGCGTATATTGTCACAGGAAAACAACTTGGTGTTTCGGAATAATGTGATTCCTGGTTTACAGAAATGGCATTGTATGACGACAATAAGACAACCTGATGAATGTATTCTTTAATATAAGGTTTCAGTCGTGAAAGTCATTGGCTTTGGGAGTTCACCTTCATGATGATGATGAAAACAAACATGGTTATTCTATACCAGGTTAGTCTTATTAGGAATAATCAGCATAACAGCACTGCTAAATTATGGCCCTCTCTACACAATATGTTAACTCCAAAAAGAGGAGAAATCAGGACTGAATAAAGGCTTGCAAAACAGGGCAACGTTCTTCCCAAATGAGTGGGAATCCTCTTAAACTGTAGTAAAGTTTTGTATGCCTCCATCCTGGGAAATATGTTCCATTTTGGCATTGTTTGGATGTACTGTATCTGATGGCGCAAGCCTGTGGTCAGATCTGTCATCGGTGAGTCACGGCACGTGCACACTTGTCCCTCCAAACGACGCTCGTGCTAA
This sequence comes from Petromyzon marinus, assembly GCF_048934315.1. Classification (NCBI taxonomy): domain Eukaryota; kingdom Metazoa; phylum Chordata; class Hyperoartia; order Petromyzontiformes; family Petromyzontidae; genus Petromyzon; species Petromyzon marinus. The sequence continues at coordinate 693,570 of NC_133710.1, read as the reverse complement.
TCGAGTGCTAACCCAGCAAACGTGTGCAATCGTGTTCTCACGCGGTCATTGGTGGCCCGTAGGGTTACAACCAACGCATCCATCAAAACGCGTCCATCAAAATCTATTTTACCTTTGGCTTGATGATTAAAAAAAAATGTGGATACTATTCCTGGGGGTAAATATTTTGGTCAAAATTTGTAGAAAAAATATTTTATAATTACCGAAAAAGATAAAAAATACCCAAATGTACATAATATGATGTAAGTTAATACAGAGTACTCGGCAGATATGGTGGCAGAGATTGCGTTTCGAGAGGGTCGTAGAGTGTATAGTACGGCGATGTTGTCACAGTGCGTTGTCACGTTTTGTACGTCGCCCATACTACGGCGGTCTTCATCTTTTTCCAAACGTTATGGCGAATCAGCGCATTTTAAACCGAATTACGTTCCCTTATCCGTTGGCGACGTCATCGTGAAACGACAACGTAAATAGCAGCAACGCACATCTTTGAATAACTGCCAAATCGCTCTCCGTGGTACTAACGTTAAAAAAACGCTACTTTTTCAAATTTTCTTGCTGTGGTTTTCACACCTGATGATCATTGCTTGTGTTGCAGTCGAAACGTCGTGATAATTTTATTGTTTTATATTTTTATTATTTTATTGTTTCCCTTCTACGTGACTTTACCGAAAGAAACAAGAATATAGCAGCAACGCAATTGGAGGACTTATTTAAGATGTCACGGATAAAGATGTGTGTTGAATGAGAATTTATACATTTGTGTAATTTGAATGTAATTGGTTTACCTAACCCTTGCAGCCACTGACTCTCCAGGCAATTTGTTACCCGCCACAAGTCGCGACAATTCATTGTGTCACGGGGAGGGGAAATCATCGCCGGCCGAGCGACCAGACAGAAACCACCAACCCAGCAAACCTTGAGAGCTTTGCTGTAATAGCGGCTGGACACCTGGGATTCGAACCACCGCCGAGTATATCCGACGTGCACATGAGGCCACCCCCCCCTCCCCCCCGATCCTGCCAACCGCCTACAAAATTACTTTTTAAAAATCTGTATTGTAAACTGCATCAGAGATGAGCAGCGTAGCGTGAACTGGTTAGAGGTCACGCTTACACTCTTCGTATAATTGGACCACCGCAGTGGTCTGAAGTTGGACAGGTGCCACCAGGAATCATTTAAATTAGACTTTTAAAAGTGAAAGACAGTGCTCAGATTTCTGGTTTCGAATCCTAAAAGTTGCCTGTGATCAAACTGGGCCCTCAAGTGAGTTGTTGATCTCAGCCTCGGGCACTTGACTGCGTAGATAAACGTATCACCTTCGGTTTTCCACTTAAATTTGGTTAAATTCCAGCCCTGTGAATTAAAACATCGCGTTGACTTTTATGTGAAAAACATAACTCTCGTATGCAGAGCGAGTGGAAAAGTTATACCTTCTGTGTGGACTTAGAGGTCACTGGAACGGTTCTCAGAGGTAGCTCTGCGATATCTACTTCCCGGTGGGCCGCTCTCTTAACACCACCGGTGGCACTGCTCTGCGAGGGATCCAAATCGAGACTTGGTCTCGAGGCGCGACGCCGATAGCACGAATTGGAATAAAGCTGTGAAAAAATAATGACCAAATATGTCACGAGGTGAAAGCCATCGGCCTCGGAGGCCATCTGCCCACCTCGCTCTCTGCACTGCTGTCCTTGCCTTGCTGTGAGTGCACGCTTCTCTCCTCTGTGTCCTCTGTGTCCTCTGTTCTGCTGTCCCCGGGGCTTTCTCCACGGTGCTCTCTTCTGCCGCCGGCCTGCCGTACAGGCCTGGTGGGTAACCAGCTTCTCAGCAACTCCCTGCTGCGCCCGCATGGCTCTAACAACCTGTATAACACGCTGCTGGCCGACACGGTGGTGTGTAACGCGCCGGCCACCGGCCTCTACCGCAAGTCACCAGGTGGGAGGCCCAGCGGACTGCCCTCCACCCACCCACCGCGCACTGTTCCTTATACCCTTCTCCCACGGGAGGGGGCATCGTGGGTTTGACAGGGTGAAGGTACACGAGTGATAACACGAGGTGAACGCGGCTCTAACCGCCGCGCGAGTTTTTCGCAGTTGCGCCTTGCGTATGTACGTTTAACTTCTTTCGCATCGTACGTAGCGAACCGCGCTAATCGGAGGCTGCCCGATGTGCTTCCGCGTTGCACCGCGTGCTGCTCGGCACGGCGTCGGTTCGGTTGCCGACAAAGCTCCCAGCACGTGGGGCGAAATGGCGGACGTCTTGCCGGATGACGCATCGTACAAGCCGAGAGCGCGCCGGAGAGCTGAACAAAGGGTCTTTGTTCAGATTGGTGGCTCCACGGCGCCAAAGAGAGGAGCCTGCAAGGTCAATCTGGGATTTATAGCCTCGTGTGATAACGCGTGCAGGTGGATGAATTGATATGAATGTGAAGGCTACATGTGATAATGCTGCTGCTGCTGATGGTGATGACCCAGTGTCTCCAAGAGAACAGATCTCCTGAGACGCTGCATAGGCTGCATGTGCCTGTCTGGAGAAAGCGCTTACTAAGCTTCTGCCAGTGCATTCCATTCAGTTGTGAGTCTCCTGGGTCTCTATGCGAGTCTATGCGCCTCTTCGTGAGTCCATGGGTCTCTGTGTGAGTATATGGATCTTTATGCGATTCTATGATGAAGCCAACCACCAGAGCAGCCCACATTCTCACTGGAGCCCCACGGTGCACGCTTTACCACCCGAGACTGCCAAACCCGGGAGTGGAGCTTGTGTAGCCTCCTAAAGCTGGAGCCACGGTTCCGCCACTGCTCGTGAGGGGTCTGAACATCCGCAGCCACGGGGAAGATCCACGCAAGGACCCCCCGCTTCCTCTCGCCCGTGGTTAGCCTGTCGCCTGATCAAACCCAAACCACGCGTCGCATCACACCGAGCCGCGGACGTAACGCGCCGTGGCACTTTTCAAACGATTCAATTACGTTTATCAGATGGGTGAATCACAGATGAAGTAGGTTGCCCTATAGATGAGAAACCCAGTTATTCTTAGGTTAGCCTCAATTTCCCAGGCGAAGGAACGTGCTAATGCGGTGACCACGCATCCCTGACAGGGCCCCCTTGCAGCGGAGAGGGGGAGGTGTTGCCGCTTCTCCTTGGCAATGACTTTTTACGTCAATGCGTACTCGCAACGCGGCGTAATTTGTAATTGTAATTACCGTGTCATTTTCACAATGATTCTTTCGGTAATTGGGTGTCAATAAAGGTATCATTCATCATTAAAGAATGTATAATTAGGCATCGGTTTGAACTGCGTGGTTGAAATGTTGGCAGCATTTTTGTTGTGAGGTTTTCTTTTAGATAAAAGCTCCGGCGATATTCCAGCGCCACGCAGCGCAGGCATTCGAACGATCCATAGCTGGGTTGGGCGGTGGACAATGGGAGTTCGAATCACGATCCGACGTGCAACGCCAATGCCAAGGGGGTCGTGCGGAAGTTCAAAGAGACGAGACTCGCAAGATAAAGTCTTCGAACCACCACGCGTGCGTGTGTGTGTGTAGTTTTGTTATGGGGTACGGTGGTGCAGCGCTTAGCGCACTGCGCTACGGACCCGGAGACCCAAGTTCGATTCCCACTCACGGCCAACACCAGTGACGATTGTCTGAACCGGCACTGGGCCTCCCCTAGGTCGATTCAGCTTCAAATGAGTACCTGGTGCGGTGTGTAAACATCGCTACTAGGGAGATAAAAGCGGTCGGGCGTGGTGCTGGCCACCCACCCCCTCGTGTGCCGTGCCGGCCTTCATAGGTGCTACTCGCTTACAGCGCTTGCTCCTACAGTCTATTAAGGCTACACGGGGGATATTTGTCTTTGTAGTTGTTTTACTTTTTTAGGGGAGTGGTGGCGCAGTGGTGGTCCGGCTGCACTATAAATCCGGCGAGTTTGATTCCTGCTCTCGACCAATAACCGTGGCAAATGATTTTGACCGGACCTGGGCCCTCCCATAGGTCGACTAACACGAGTACCCGGCTGTGGTGTCTAGACATCAGCACTCGGGATACAAAGGCGACTGGACATAGTGTTGGCCGCTCACGGCACTTTCCCCGACAGTCTATTAAAAGCTATATGGGGGATCTTTGTCTTTGTCGCTTTAGTCACATAGCTCACACCGCTGCCTAATTGTGGTTCTTAAATAATGGATGATGCCTTCATGGACACCCTGTTGTATATCACGTGTTGTGTAAGGTTTTATAGGGAAGACATAAGTTGAGTGGCCAAAATAATGATTTTAATTTGTTCTAATAACAGCGATGTTGCAATCCAACAGACGATCAAAGTGTTGTCAAAATTAAACACGTTTCTTTTTTCTCGTGATCGCGCATTCATTGGCAACGTTGCACAAGCACAAATAACAAAATCCCAACACGCGTGTCAGTTAGCACAGGAAAAAAGTACATGCATAAAAGGCGAGGAAGTAGCGGCAATTCCTGAAACGTCACGTGACGCATGTGACGCATGTGTTCCTGTCCAGGGCGGTGTCATTGACGAATGTCAAAGTTCCGTTGAAGGAATTCGGTTCTTCTGGCCTCACCAGTCGTGGTCACCTGGAGGAGATCGGGAAGTGCCTTAGAGAGTCACACCCCGCGCCTTGTATCCAGAACGAAAATTGCAAAAGCGAATTCCTCCGGCGCTGCTCTAAAAGTGCAATTTGCAGCCCTGCCACTGTAGGTTTTAGAGAGAGGTCATGCAGAGCTGGATTTCACCATCAAGATTATATAACAAGAACGTTTCACCGCGCAAACCAGCAGCATGGAACAGCGATGCATTCAAAAACGCATTAGACTCTTCACCGACATCAAAAATGTAGTTGTTTAAAAAAAATATGTATATATAAGTCGGAGAGAGAAAGTGTTTCATGAACATGTCCTCCTGGACGTGCCGTACATGACGCGTGACAATATTATTGCGTTACTAAAGTAGAGGGTAGTTCTAAATCGCGCTGTTGAATGTGTTGGGTATTTGTGATTCATTTAAGTGTCCGCTTCATGCGCCTAAAACAGCTGTAATTAGACCGCAGTGCTCTGTGAAAGGTTTACGGTCTACATTTTAAAGGGAATGTGCTTTTATTTTTTTTATATACTTTTATTTAAACGAAAGACCTTTAGAATAAAATTAAGCCCGCTTTTTTTTTGTAGAGCATGCTAAAGTTACGCCCAAGTAAGTGCTCCTGATAAACGGATTAAACGTCGCAGTCACAGGAAAATGGAGATGCTGTTTGTATTTTCAGCGGAACGATTCAACGGTTGTCGAGCACTGCATGGATAATGAATGTATGAATTGTGTAATATTTTGTCCGAGTGCTTTATATGTAGCCGAGGGATTAATGCTGCTATTTTCTTGTGCGTGAGACTCTTGAATAATTACCATTAAATATTTACAAAATACATTACAAGTATGCTAATAATCCTATGCTGCTCTCTGTAAATATCCAGATTGTGTGCTTACATGCAGTATAATTGACCGCTTCGCCCATTCAAATAAAAATATCTTGCCCACCCCTCATTATTAATGCTGCCTTGCAATGGAATATATATATTTAACAGGCTAACGTTTTGAGTAATGATCCTTCTTCAGAGCATATATAGGGATTTGGATGGAGTGCCCTTGCCAATAATATCTGATAACCTAGCAGCATTTAATTAACGAAGCTGACTTTGCTGATGAGAACCCGAAGATCAAAACCAGTCCAGAGTTTGCTTGCTTAACAAATGCTGCTGGATAATATAAATAAATATTCTGATTCTGAATATTGCTTCTGGAAAGACAGAGGCCAGTGGACTAAAAACATATTCTCATTCATATATGGAGATACGGAACCAGAGTTCTGCTTACGTCTGCTTCTTCAGAGCAGGCATTTTTCCTAAATCCCATTCTGTCCATTCAAAACTGTTGATACGTCAACTAAACCCACCCCCCCCCCCCCCCATAGTTTTCACAAGGCACCATCGCTGTCAATAATTCGGCCGATCTCTCTGCCACAGCTTCTGCTCTGAGGAAGCAGGCCACTGCCCGAAACATCATCCTACCCAGGCCCGGTGGTTTTCCCGTTGTAAGGCGGCGTTCCTAATGCGGGCGTGCGGTGCTCGATTCCGTTTCACGATAATGCCGGTCCCGACACGGCCAGCGCAGTCCGTTCATTTTCGGACTCGCCCGCGTTCACCGCGGCGGCCGTAGCTGTTGATGTGGAGCGGAGTCTGATTAACGTCTCTCCGCTTGAAGGTGGGCAGCGGCGATGGGGGGTTCTCAATGCCGAGTTTAAAATCTCAGGGTTTGTGCAAAAGTCGCACATTTCGTGATACGGGCAGAGCAGCTGGTCAGCAGGATGGACTCGATGCACCCCGTGTAGGCTTGTTCGCTGTATTCCATTCTTGTCAGATTGTGCTGCCGTAACTTTTGGCTTTTTTCTTCCTTTGCCCCCCCTCTTCCCCCCACCCCAACCCCCTCACGCACTCGCTAGTGGCCAGCCGACAGTCAAGCATGGCTCTAGACGATAACTTTTCCCATCAAAAGTAAATCCTTTTTTAGATTCAACATTCGGGAAACTGAATGTGACGTGTCTTAAATTACCGGGTGGGGAGTTGACGTTTCTTGATTTTTAAAAAAACTTGGTTTTTTTTACTATGATGCGCAGTGGCATAACTAGTCCAAGTAAAATCACACACTCTGGGTCTTTCCAAGTTCCACGGTCCAGATCCGGCCAAGCAAGGTATTAAAATGATGTTCTCAAAGGGTAAAGTTGCAGCCCTGCAGTGGCTTCCTCACACCGCTGCTGGTGGAAGGGCTTCCTTCCATTCGTGGGAGCTCTGTAATCGAGGCCTATGCCTCCATACTAAATGTTATAATGTTCCACTACCGTCATCCGTGTTTGTCAGCCACACACGGGAACTTGAAAAAGCCCATTTTCTAAACTTGAGACTTCAGTTATGCCATTGATAGACGAATGTTCTCATAAAGTCAACTTATGGTAAATGTAGCGGACTACCGTTATAAATTTAACACAAATGCAATCCTGAAATTGATCATGATGTAAAACACATAGGCATGATTATGAACACAAGGAAGGCTGTACACAGTACAGTGCTGTTCCCCTCCCGAGTACAGTGTGTTGCTTGAGTTTGCCCTCTGTGTTTGCTTCGCTCGCCAATCCACAAGCGCTGGAAACACGTTGCGTCTCAAATGCATTGAGCCCCTGCCACTGATGCCCCATCCACAGGTTAATTTGGCATCTGATAAAGTCACCTTTTTCAAATTGTACTAAACTCTATACGAGTGTTATTCATTTAGATTATCTGAAGAAAATAACTCCTCATTGCGGTATTTGGAAGTATTTTATAAGACGTGTGACTTCATGAGAGTTTTAACAAGGTCGAGAGGTCATCACAGCCCATGCTGTTGATTCTCCCAGACCTCTTTGAATCCAATATTTGACTTTAGGGGATTAATGCATTTATGTGTCATACATTTTATGAGTTGCTGTTTGTATATCCACATCGTTGGTTATCGTTTATCATTGTCATTTTTATTATTTCGCTTTTTAGATTATACTTTGAAATAGCAACTTGCAGTTATCAATTTTTGAGAGCCCGACCTGCGAGGGTTAACTTTTGATTGCCCCGTCCTGTGTCCCCACCCTGCCCACCACCGTTGCTTGCAGAGCACTCAATGACCAATGCAAGAGACACAAGCACAATGGATACTCTACCGCTAAATGGTAACCACGGCAAGAGCTACCACCTGAGCAGCAGGGACTTCCTGGGAGACCAGCGGGGGGGCCCCGGGCTGTCAGAGCCCCCTTACGACAACAAAACCCGTCTCTCCGAACTCCACCCGACAAACGGGCCCGTCTTCCTCTCAGACTCCGAGGGCGTACTCGAGAGCCGATCGGCGCAGGGATTTAGGCCTCTCGACCCCGACAGCGACTCGCGCAACGGACCCGCGTACCTAGCCGGCGGCGAGCGCGACGCCACCGCCAAACACCAGCTGGTGTACGTGGGGCGGCAGGACAACCAGTGGGAGAACCGCAATCCCCGGCACCAGCTGGTTTACGTGGGCAAGAGGGACAGCCTGCAGGGCGACCTCAAAGCCCAACTGGTGTACGTGGGACGGCAGGATGGCTTAACCGACGACGCGATGCCGCAGCTCGACCGCAGCCGGGTCGGCGGCGGCGGCAGCGGCGGCAGCGGCAGCAGCAGCGAGGACGACGCCATCGTCGCCGACGTGCCGACGCTCGCGCCGGCCCAGGGTGCGGCGGTGCCGGGGCTCGTCCAGGAAGGCTCGGGCGCTCCGCTGCTGCCCACGCGCACCCACTCGCTGCAGCCGCCCCACCGCCGGGCCGCGCGGCCGCCCGGCGGCCCCGACGCGCCCGTCACCTTCTTCCCGCTGCTGTCTCCGAAGCAAGTGGCCGAGCTGCAGTCGCCCACCCGGGACTCGCTGTACACCAGCATGCCCGACCTGCGGGAGCCCGGTCGCCCGGACTCGAGCGGGGCCGGCGGCGCGGAGCAGGAGCTCTTCTGCCAGTCGGTGCCGCGCGCCTCCTCCAAGCCCCAGCTGCACGCCTACTACCAGCCGAGTCGCGGCGGGAGCGAGGGGCGGGACCTACCCCGCGGCGACGCCGGCCCCCCGCCGCCGCCGCCGCCCGAGCTGAGCCGGGACGGCGGGGACGGCCGCGCGGGGCGCGGGAATCGGGAGAGCCGGGACGAGGTGGACTGCTGCGAGGGCTTTGCTCCGCCGGACGAGAGCAAAAAGAGCGAGGCGACCGAGGGAGACATCCGAGAAGGCAGCAGCACCCAGCTGGTCACCAGCCTATAACGGCCGCAGCCCCGCTGGGCGCCGCTGCACCGTGCGCTCGGAACGACTCCGACCGGGAAGCCACCTGCTCACGCCATCTGTACAAATCCCCCCATCTCGCTGTAAATGTGGTGTCGTGGACGGAACGTTAAATAAGCCTTGCTTTTAAGTTAACTGCTTTCATCGGTTAAAATTAAGACTCATACTAGTTCATACATTATATCGTCGTGTTTTAAAGACCTCAGAAGCAATTCAAGTTGTATTCTATGTATATAACTATCATCCTATGGCCTAAGTATTCACAAATACAGGGTACATGCAGTAGCTGCCCTGAAAATTATTGCTTTAATTTAAACCAGATGGATCTGGAGGCCTACCCTACATTGTGCTATTGGCATAATATTCTCACTTTGCATGATGTCAAAACAGTTTTTGAGAAGCCCCTCTGTACCACGGTGGTGGAAATCAATATCGTGTGACCAACCATGCCGCTTGCATCTGCACTTTTTCTGACGCTTTTCTGCCACGTGTTTGCTCCCAGGGACCCAGGCTGCACATTTCTGCTGATTCTCATTCACACGAAGTTTGTGACGCCGGTCAATTTAAAGCAAAAGTGTGTGGGGGGCGGAGCAACACAGCCTCTACTGATAGAAACCAAAAACAAACGTACATACAACAACAACAACAACAACATATTACAACAACAACAACTTCCCCTGTTCGTGGCACCTTGAAATTTCAGCAAGAGCCATCTCGGACCACACCACAAAAGAACTTCCACAATCCTCCTCCCAACAAATCCGGAACAAACGGCGCCCGGGGGGGGGGGGGGGTAACGCGTACAGACGCGTGCTGGAGAGCATCCACGGGAGAACAACGTTCATTGGTCGTGGCATTGGATGAATCCGTACGTGGTTTGTCAGGCGACAAGTGCGCAAAGCGGACCGAGGACGCGTCCTGAACTGTGAGAGAACGACACCACGGAACTGGAATTTTGTATCGTGCGAGAGACTTCCAACGGCCACTTGAAGCGGTATGAGGACGTATCGGGGCCCTGCAGTAGAAGAGGCCACTGTGTGATGCAGGGAGTTCCTTGACAGTATTATCTGCAATATTCTGTGGTTAGCACAGCCCGCGTGCAGCTAAACCCCACGACGTTTGATCCAGTAGATCTGTAAAAAAAAAACACAAAATAAAGACGTGTGTACTATATAACGCTGCCTAAACACAAAAAAAGGGAAGGTACACTCGCCCACTAGCTGAATTATGCTTTCATTTCAAGGGGGTAATCATAGAGAAAGAAGTATAACGTGAACAAGTGCTGTGATCACTTTCTTCTGTTCTTGTAGATAGGTACAGTGGGCTTCACGTGGAAGCGCCATGGCACTCGGCTTACCCGGAGTGACATTTTTACGCAGCCTCGCGACGGAAGGCAACGCAGCCCCGGTGTGTTCGTGACGCATCAATGCACGCCATCCCATGTACACACATTCCTTTGCAAGCATGCTCTTCCCAGCCCTCTCTCCTCGCCAGTCTCCTCGTGTGTCCCTGTGTGTCGGTGTATCTCTGTCTCGTGTCCATGACAGAGCCCATCCCCCCTTCGCCATCCGTCCGTCCGTCCCCCCCCCCCCACCTCAGGATTCATTCGACCCGAGTAAGCCGTCACCAAAACACGCGATATGTGTGCCGCCGTTCTTGTCACTTGTATTGACGGCCAGTGAAGGTCTATAGACATATCCATTGCAAATCATGCAAATTAATCCTTAAGTTTTTGAGCCTGGCTGATGTGGCTTCGATCTTATTTCACTATTTTTTTTTATTATGTGACTACTGCAGACATCTACCCGTAAGCAAACGGAAGTGCGAGGAATCATTCTGTAGTGTAGAATTATAAATACAAAAAAACGAATTCCGTAGATATACACTTCTTACCGTAGATTATTTGGTTGAAATGTCGCCGATGGGTTTTGCCGGCCGGCCTTGCGAGGTGTGAGCGCTAAATGGGGGGGGGGGGGGGGGGAGGGGGGGGGGAGTCCGATACCACGAGTCCCGGAGTCGAACCGGGACGAGTTCCAGAGACAATGGGATGGGCCCTGGAGATGAACCAGGATGAGTTCCGTAGACAATGGGATGGCTACCGGAGTCGAGCAGGATCAGTTCCGTAGACAAAGGGATGGTTACCGGAGTCGAGCAGGATGAGTTCCGCAGACAAAGGGATGGATACCGGAGTCGAGCAGGATGAGTTCCGCAGACAAAGGGATGGTTACCGGAGTCGAGCAGGATGAGTTCCGCAGACAAAGGGATGGTTACCGGAGTCGAACGGGACGAGTGAGCGAGTGGATCATGCCCTACACCGCGCCGCGTGCTGCTTCCGTAAGCATAGAGTAGTTCTCGCGAGTCTCGTTTAAGAGTCGCATTTCTTTAAATTATTACTCATTGATTTGAAAGGTACTTTTATGAGTACTACGATTAATCTGTGGCTAATATTTGTTGTACATGTTTAACAGTAGTCTGTGGCTAATAAATGTTACAGCTTTATAAACTGTAAATGCGAGTCGCGTTGTTTTTGTTATTGACGGAAAGCGTAAACAGCGCAGCCCTCTGCATTTGAAGGAGTCGGTTCCCCACCCACCCAGACTTCGAGAAGTAAAAATCACTCGACACTGCAAACAACTCGTAACATGTGCCAGTGACGCGTCTTGGAGTTTTCCTTCTGGATAAAAAAAATACTGTTTACTAATTGTCGGTGCTGCGATAGACAGAATAACATCAAAGTCCATCGAGGAGTTGAACTTCTACGCGTGGAGACGTGGGCACCGGAGAAGAGGGCACCGGAGAAGAGGGAAGAGAGAGGTTTGAAAGGGCAGAGATGAGAATGCCGAGATGGATGTTGGAAATTATCCCACGAAGACGACGCTGAATGAAGATGTTTGGAGCCTTGGCAGGTTACTAATATTAATATTCTACTGGAACTCTATAAAAAGGAGCTTTTTAGTTAATCGGATGCCTCCAGCACGAATGTAAAACAAATCTAATGCCCAAGAAGCGAGGGAGCGGCGTAGACTCGAGATGGTTTGGGCACGTGTCGCGAAGAGACGGGGGGAATGCAATGGGCAGTGCTCATCGGTAGAGACCGAGGGTGAGATGGGAGAATGCAGTTGAGTGAGACGCGAGTTACAGTGGCTGTGTGACTTGGGTAAGAGTCAGCCGTTATATGTCGCGGAAGCACAGACGGAGAACGGTGATGTCGAGGAGCTGTTTTTTCAGCCTAGGAGAAGAAACGGCTGTGAAGTTTTCGCAGTGCGTTCCAGCAGCTGCTGCTGCTGCTGGAACGCACTGCTGCTCAAGCTGCTGCTTTGTCGCGGTCACGTGGGACCGGTTTCAACTTCTCCGATTCTCATCTCCAAGGCAGCTTCCCTGCCCGCATTAGGGGCTGCACTGCAACATGGAACATCGTGGCGCCGTTGATGGACGCAGCACGGCCGAGTTGTACAAACATCACAGCCGCAGGGGCAAAGCTGTCGGTGCGCAGGCGGTGCAACTGCGCCGGCGCCCGAGGGCCGGAGGGGACCGGAGTCGAGATGCAATGCGGCAGGGAAATCGGGCGGATGGGGGGGGGGGGCAGTAGGGAGCTCCACAACCAGGGGTGGGGGGCACCACAGTCAGTGTCCGGTCACTCCAAGAACACCAAACACCGCAGACGTGTGCGAGGTGTGTGGCGATGTGTGATGTGGACGAGGTGTGTGACGATGTGTGATGTGGACGAGGTGTGTGACGATGTGTGATGTGGACGAGGTGTGTGACGATGTGTGATGTGGACGAGGTGTGTGACGATGTGTGATGTGGACGAGGTGTGTGACGATGTGTAATGTGGACGAAGTGTGTGACGATGTGTGATGTGGACGAGGTGTGTGACGATGTGTGATGTGGACGAGGTGTGTGACGATGTGTGATGTGGACGAGGTGTGTGACGATGTGTGTGCATACCAGGGGCACCTTCGACAGATCTCAAAGACCATGAAGGGGGCATGGCCGCTGTTGCCTTTTGGTGTGTGGGGACCACCGAGGAAGCGGGGGAGGAGGAGGTGGAGGGGGACGGCGGTGCTGGCCACGAGGAGGAGAGAATCTTCAGCTGCGCCACTTCCAATGCCCCGAGCCTCCTGCTCGCGTCTCTCACGCGCGCGGCTCACGTGATTCTGCGACGGACTGAACGCGCAATGCTTCAGGTCGAGGTTAACGGGAAGAATTGCAAATTAGATTTTACCCACGGGGATAATCTAGTTTACTGATAACTGGATCACGGCTGGCTGGAGTTATACGCCAGTTTTAAGAACACATCGATTTCACGTTAAGGAGACCGACCGCCTGCATTTGAAAAGCTCCGGACGTGCGGCTGCAATTGGAATCTCTCAGCACGACTTCACACAAAGTGCGAAACTCCTCCTCGACGTCTGCTTCGTCTCTCTCATCGTTTTGAATCGATGAGAGACGGAGCGCGTCTTCTTCCGCAGAGCGTGATGCGTTCACAATGCGGTGCGTCATGGACGAGATGATTTTGATGCTGTTAGGAGACTCTCTAAAAAGCCATTGCGGGGACCAAACTAAACTTAGAACCCTTGCCAAAGAAACGCCGCTCTGATCCATCAACAAGGGCTCTCGTTTGGGTTACGTAAACAAACGGCCACATGACCCCTAATTTAGACGTCTAAATATAGTTGAACAAAGGAGGAATTGTGACTTAATGATCGTGACATTTCGCCGATTGCTCAGCTCAGTAAGAGCCCTTGCTTAGAGCATTGTATATGTTTGTTTAGTTCCGCTTAGCTAATGTCGGTCTCCTGGGTCAGCCATTGCAGCTGTTCTGTGCCCAAGAGTGAGCTGCCACTGGTACACCCCGACTCCCAAACATCCGTTTAGGTGTTAATTGAAACGAAGCTTACGGAGAAAATAATGTCTACGTTTTCTCAATTTAGCTCACCTCAACAGCCCATTAATTAGGCCCCCGCCATTCACTTGATAACCCTGCCTCCCCCGCCTTGTAAATGGAGTTCCCTTTGCGGTGTTGGGTGAAGACGACAGCGGCCATGCGCCACTGCCTTTGACTGAAAGCGCCTGGGCTCCCCCGTAAGGGCCCCCGAGCGCACGGGAACGAGCCAGGCGTGTGGGGTGGGCGGGCCTGCGCAAGGTCCAGCGCCTTGGAAGGTGACGGTTCGGTGGATCGCATATCGATGTGCGAAACACTCAACACATTCATCATGAGTACTGCCCGCAAGAGGAATATATATAATAGGTGACGTGGGGCAATGGCCCGTTCTTCATAGCAGACCTCTCTGCTTTGGCAGAAAGGATCTCCCTGCGCTATTAAAAGGGGACATTGCCCAAAATGTTGCCGATTATACAATTTTATTACTTTTTAGGGCAATGTTATCAGCGAATGTGTCGAGTTGTTGTTATTTGTGCTTGTGCACCACGACCAGTGTGAAACTCCCAAACCGACCGGACTGCCTGGTGATTAGGCGATGGTAGTGCCAGATGCGTGTGAGTTTGTGAATCTGTCTGGCGTGAAACTCGAGAGTTGTTGTACCGCTTGTGTGGCGTGGGGTTTTCTCCAGGCACGACGCAAAACGCGCCTTCAAAGGGAATTGGCGAAACATTTTAATGGTCGATCCTCCTCCAAAAACGACCCGGTGAGGTTTTCACCGCAAAGCATTTCACATCATTATTATCACGATGAAATACTGGAGTACTGTGTACACACATATAGATCCAGAAAACTGAGAAGGCCAATATGATGTATGTGCTTTGTTTTCTCTGGGAAAACGTGAAATTTAATTACAGTGATCACTTTCCTTGCCCATGGTGGATTGGCTGTATAGGGTCACGGGTAAAGTCATTTGCTGGATGAGAGAAGTTGCTTTGGATTATAATCGGAAGGGGAAACGGCTCCCGTACGGTTTTCGCGGTTGTGCCGCTATACGGCTCTCTCAAGTGTTGCCGGGATGTGCCTGTGCGATGTTCGGCACGATGTCCGACGTTTTGCTTCGCGTGCTGGCAGCATGAAAACCAAAGGGATTCGTGTGTCCACGTGTAAGCGAATGCTTATGCTTCCTCGCAGATGCAAAACCACTTCATTTGAAAGGAACTGCTCAGTAAATGCGCGCAAACGTTGGGCCAACTTTGTTGGGCGTGTAGTTTGGAATAGTTGGACCAACGTTGACTAAACATTGGCCCAGCGTTCCATGTTTACTCGGTGGCCAAACATCCCAACTCAGGGCCCTCCACCTGCAAGGGAGTCTTGGAGACTCTGTGAGGCGACCTTGAGGAAATAAAGCACGTAGATGTTATTTCATTGCAATTCGTTTCACATTGTGAGGCAATGATAATGGAGCAAAGTAAAGCCGATGTGTTATCGGAAAATTTAAATAATCGAATGCTGAACCGATTATATTGGGTCGATTACTCATAGTCGGACATCATGAAAATAGTTGTGGGAAAAAAAATATCTCGCCTCTGTTTGCTGTTTCCGTTTGTGCCTCTGGATGGAAGGTTACGGGCGGGGCTTTAGGGACCTAATCGGCATTAGGCGTGGCTTGTAGGGGGTTTCCTGCCTTCAAGAGGCAGAATATCAAGGGGTGGCTGCCATTTTTTAGGGTGCCTGGGTAATCGACCACCAAAAGTTGCCGATTCCAACTTTTTATTTGATTATTCGACATAATCGACTAATCGTCCCCATCTCGAGAGCATAGCAGCCCCTTCCATGACAAACCAGGAAGAGCACGTTCCCCTCCATCGGCACGGATAAGTGGGGCACCACGGTGGCATGATGTGAACTCCCTCACCTGGTATACAGGTGGTCGTGGGTTCGATCCTGACTGATGCCTGCTGTATATTTGGAGTCTGCATGTTCTCACCGTGGTCGTGTGGATTTTTCTCCGGGTCCTCCGGTTTTTCCCCTCCACATTTAGAAACGTGCGTTTCGAGTATTTGGCTGCTTTAAATTTCGGCGTGACAAGCCACTCCGTTGAGCTATCATTTGTGGCCAAGTCGCTGCTGAAAGAGAGCTATATAGCTCAATGGGCCTCACCTGGTAAAATGCAGAAAAAAAGTTTAGTTTATAAGCGATCTGTTTGTTTTCCTCGTCCTCTCCTGCAGAGACTTTCAGCGAAGATGAGATGAGAGGGCATCCAGTGCTGTTCTTCTCCCAAACTGTTATAAAAGCCATTGTGTAGCATGGGCACTTAGTTGCAGACGCGACGAAGTTGCTCAAAGGCGTCATCCAATCTTTGAAGGTAGCTGGAAGGACGGAGAGATCACCTGGCTCCTGGGAATAACAGGATTTTGAGGTCACGTGATCGATAGAAGGCAGGCTACTGCCATATGTGTTTAACAATGAAAAACAAACCTAAAAAAATCAATGTGTTGATCATCTGAAATGCTTGATTACATTTTCTTGAGTACACAATCAAGGGCACTTACGATTACAGTGTTTTACTCAGTCTCAAGACGCTGGCCATAGCACCCAAATGACTCTTGATTAAAAATTGTACAAAGCACTCGATCGGTGACTGATCATACTTGTTCATACTGTTAATATTAAATGTAAGTGAACACCTTCATTCATAGAGGGCCGCAGAGCTTGGGTTGGGGGGGGGGACTTTGGTGGCAGCTCACCGCCTGACTGCTGCCTTGTCCGCTCGCCTGTGACTCCTCGTGCTTTTGAGTCGCTCTCTCTCTCTCTGCGAGAGGGATCTGTGGTGGGGCATGGCGTTACAAGCTGAAATTATTATTGACGTCCAATAACGCCGATACTATTGCAGCGGTGCGTGCATTGCTTTGCTATGAACCTGGTGACCTACGTTTTATTCCGGGCCATGACTACCATCAGTGGCGAGCAGTATCCGAGCCAGCATTGGATGCCCCCTTCACTTACCCACAGCGACCAGAATGGTGAAGTATGGTCAAAGTAATAACCATGACACGGAATGGGGAGGCCTTCATCCTGTAGTGAATCAGCATCGTGATCTTTATCCTCGTGAAATCTGATGTCCAGTCGGGGGACAGGGCGTCAGAGCGTTACAACAACCAACGATGCAAAAACAAGATAAGCGTGCAAATTATAGGAAAGGTAAACAAGCCATTGAAAATAAATAAAATAGATAAAGTTTGTAAGTTCACATTGCATAGGGGCACCAATTCCCGAGTTTGGACAAGGCAGCAAAATAACAGCAAAGACAGTCCCAGACCACACCAAGACAACAACAAAGACAGTCCCAGACCACACCAAGACAACAATAAAGACTGTAAATGAGTATTATAACACAGTAGTTATTTTGATTTAAAGCTTTCGTGACTGCAGTAATTCATATTCTTAGTTTTTTCGGTAAAGTCACGTTGAAGAGAAACAACAAAATAACAAAATATATATAAAACAATAAAAAATTCTCACGACGTTTCGACCATAATAACACCTGATGATGACCGTTTGAGTTATGGTCGAAACGTCGTGAGAATTTTTTATTGTTTTATATATATTTTGTTATTTTGTTGTTTCTCTTCAACGTGACTTTACCGAAAAAACTAAGAATATACAGTAGTTATTGTTTAGAAATTTGACAAACCGTTCAAGAAAGTACTTAAGAGAAAAGTAGGTTCCAGGAAACCGTGGAGATATCGCGGAGAGTTGAGCCAGAGTGCTTAAATGTTATTTTCCTGCTCGCAGTATTTTTACGAGAGTCCTTGGGAAATTAGTAGAAAAAAACCATTGGCTTAACGGCCGACAAAATGGAAATATCTTAAAGTTTGTGGCGCGCTATCAACGGCGAGATGTCTCACGGTCAGGTGTGAGCCCGTTTCCTCGCCTAACACAAACCCGTAGGCACCACAACAGATGCCTTTTAATTGACCCAATATCCTCGGTACACAACGCATTCCTTTTATGAATTGATGCCTTGTTTGGGGAATAATTAGCACGGCAAACTGCATCCGTCTGTTTTTTTAAGTATGTTAACCCAAAGTATTTTTTAATTACATCAAATTATTGCCTTGTAAAAGCTCTGGGTGTGCTGCACTTTAGACGAGCGTTCATCCTCTCTGCTGGCTGATGCACAGGTTAATAATGATCTCTCTCTCACGACAGGGGGACGTTGTATCCGCGTGTCGTGTCCGGTCGTCCATTCGCTGGCATCGGGAGTTGCTGGATGTTACGACGTGCATAATACCTCTCCCCTGTCAAGCGCACGGCAGGGCAGTGGCGGATTACGGTGACGGACAGATCGCGCACTCTCCATTCGTGAAGGAAATGGCTGCGCCTGCCGTGTGGCGTTTGAACGCGGTTCAGTGTTAACCCGTTGCCTTCCCTGCGGGCTGGAAGCCGGGTCACTGCTGATAATTCCAGCGACGTTGATAGAGCCTCGCGATTGCCGGTGTGACCTTCCAGACAACAACAACAACAAAAACAACCACCACAACACAATCTAAAAGTGGCTTGAAATTAACTCTGTGGAAAATGCCGTCGAGAACTGAACTCCCTTGTGTTTCTCTTACGCAAGTTTACAGAGGAAAGCCTCACAACTCCTTTTCCAGGAGGATACTGCCAAGATCTCGCAAGTAGGGAGCGATGTCGCTGCTCTGTGTAATCCCAATTAAGAAATCTGCGAGTAAGTTCTCGCCATCGGGATGTTTTTCCAACGCCAGTTGGATTGCGTGGGTTTTTTGTGAGCTTTGGGCTGAAACTGGAGAACCCGGATGACATCCATGCAGAACAGGGGGTGGGGGCGACGTAGAAAGTCCACGCAGAATGGTACCCCAGTTGGACAAAAACGTGCAGCCCCCTGAGCAAAGTGAGACACGAAGGCCGTAAAGTTTGGGATACGCAGCCCGGATGGAACCTGAATGGCCTGGTAAGGCTCCTGTGGGAATCTCGACCAGGCCCCCTAATAGGCAGGCAGGCAGGCTTCACAATAGTCACAGGAACATGGCGACAAGGGGGAATGTCTGACTAAATAAAGAGAATCATTGTTATTGTTATTGAAAATGCGATGGGATGTGGTGAGGAACACACACATTAACGAGAACATTACACGACCAGGCAAAACTCACGTGGTACAGTTGGCACGAGACAGAAGCAGGGGAACCACTTGGCAAGAGCATCCTCCAGGATATGGAGAGATGAGGCCAAAGGCAGGCCGAGGAGGAGAAGGAAGGAAGAAAATGTTGTGGAGGAGGCGTTTGGACAGAGGAGACAGTGCTGTAGATTGAAAAGGGCATTGAGACGTTGTTTAGGAACTCCCAACATTGGTCTACCTCAGGGGTCACCAAACTATGGCCCGCGGGCCGCATCCAGCCCGCGACGTCAGTCCATTAGGCCCGCCGACGGTACTTGAATTTGGTTGATAAAACGTATGGAATACGAGACGTTGTGATACAATTTAAATATTATGTTTAGAATACTAGGAGATCTTCACGCGTGCAGAGACTTCCTTACTGCTATGTGCCTTAAATTTACTATTTTAAATTATTGTATCTAGATTTTCTTGTTTATTGTAATGTTTGCTTATTTCGCGCCATCCCAAGTACTTCCCCGGCTCGTGGTAGCTCCGCCTACGCTCTGACGCTACCATGGTTTCCATGGCAACGTCATGGCAACACGTTACCATGGTTTCCATGGCAACACACACAAACACGCATCTTTCCCGCCCCCAAGTATTGAACAGAATGATTATGCGGCCCGCGCTCGTCATTCTATCAGTTATCCGGCCCGCTGTGAAAAAAGTTTGGTGACCCCTGGTCTACCTGGTCACATCTTCTTTGGTTCTTTCGGTAAAGTCACGTAGAATGAGAATAAAATAATAAATTAATAATAAAAAAATAACAATAAAATTCTCACGACGTTTCGGCCACAACACAAGTCGCCTTCTTCAGGTGAAAGGAACAGACCCTCAACTTCAACACCACGGAGAGCTACGAGCCCCGTTCAGACGGACGAGTTCATCCATGGTCGGAACGGAGGAGGGGGAGAGAGACAGCTGCGAGGCGCTGTTATACTCCATGTTGTAAACCATACCATTAACCGTGGTGTGAGAGGTGTTAAGAGTCAATGCCAGCGAAAGAGCTGCGGTCTGAAGGTCATCGTAAAATACAATTAATTAAGAACTGAAATGGTTTAAAACATCTTTCCAATGGTTACTAAGCCAGAATCCATCTTCTCGGTTAAAATTGTCTCTGTGCTTGTATATGTGAATGGCCTCATGAACGAATCTCTCATGGTAGCCGGTTGGTTTGCAGAGAACCTCCGTCTTGGAGAAGTCAATGTCATGTGAGCCCACTGAATTATAACAGTGATCTGCCACGGCAGAGGAGTTCGTTCTACCGTGTTTCAAGTCTGCTTTATGTTCGCGGATGCGGTCCGAGATATGTCGTTTGGTTTCTCCAATGTGGTGCTGAAGTTGAGGGTCTGTTTTTTTCACCTGAAGAAGGCCACTTGTGTTGTGGCCGAAACGTCGTGAGAATTTTATTGTGTTTTTTTATTTTATTAATTTATTATTTTATTCTCATTCTACGTGACTTTCCCGAAAGAACCAAAGAAGATGAATCCTTGCAGTCACAAAAGCTTTAAATCGAAAGATACCTGGTCACAGTTGCCTATTGTACAAGGTTGACCTGGTCACAGTTGCTTATTGTACAAGGTTGACCTGGTCACAGTTGCCGATTGTACAAGGTTCACCTGGTCACAGTTGCCTATTGTACAAGGTTGACCTGGTCACAGTAGCCATAGACGTAATCTGGAAGATATAAGACAAGTAAATAAGGCATTTCCTAAACATGATAACAATTAGGATTGTAGGAATAAAAAATAAAAACACATACACATTCTTTGGGTCTTTCGGTAAAGCCACGTAGATAGAAAAAATAATCAAAATAATAACAAAATCACGTAATTTCGATCCCAACACAAGCAATCGTCTTCAGGTGAAAAAAGAGGGGGAAATCTGCCGAGGCAGTCTGTTTATGAAGGTTTAGAGATGGGCGGGGCAGCTAATGTTAATGTAGGGGTGGTACTACGGAGCTGTGGGGGGTGGCCATTGTATTGTGAGGGATTAGCATGTCAATGTAAGACAGCGCAGTGGCCACATGGAGGTGGAAAATAATGGCAGAGCGGCCATTTACTAACACAGCTCACGGTGGCTGTGTTAATGAATGCCACTCGGAGAGTCGAAAATAACTGCTAGGTAGGATAGGAACATCACAGCCAGTTATGACCTAAACTGGTTAATAACGTCCTTCCAATGATTGCTCAATTTGTACCCATCTTCTCGGTTGAAATTGTGTCTGTGTTTATATATCTGGATGGCTTCATGAACGACTCTTTGTTGATAGCCAGTGGGTTTGCAGAGTACCTTCGTCATGGCAAAATCAATTTCGTGTGTGCCCACAGCGTTAAAATAATGATCAGCCACGGCTGAGGTATTGTTCCTACCGTGTTTCAGATCTGCCTTATGTTCATGGACCCGGTCTGAGACATGTCGCTTAGTTTCTCAAATGTAACTGCTGCCGCAGACACAGCTTAGTTTGTAGACACTGGGGTATTGCATGTCGTGGATCGCATCCTTCACAGAAGGGATCAAATCACGAATTTAATGTACCTTATATTCTTGGTTCTTTCGTTAAAGTCACGTAGAAGGGAAACAATAAAATAATAAAAATATAAAACGATAAAATTCTCACGACGTTTCGACTGCAACACAAGCAATCATCATCAGGTGTGAAAACCACAGCAAGACATTTTGAAAAAAAGTTCTGTGGTTTTCACACCTGATGATGATTGCTTGTGTTGCAGTCGAAGCGTCGTGAGAATTTTATTGTTTTATATTTTTATTATTTTATTGTTTCCCTTCTACGTGGCTTTACCGAAAGAACCAAGAATATGAATCCCTGCAGTCACGAAAGCTTTAAATCAAAATGTAATGTACCTTGTTGAATTGTACCTGCAAATGATGGGCCGGCATGCCTATAGCCCATCATTGTGGATGCGAATATTCGTAGATCCCAGCAAAGTTGTGACACTCCCTTCCGTCGCTTTCATTGATTGGTCGAAAACATCTTACAATATAGAGGACCCCAGAGCTTGCCCAATTGTTGGTAGCGCTTGGGTGCTGCCTTCCCGTTCGTCTTTGGTTCCTCCTCACGCCTGTGAGTCGTCCTCCCTCTAAGAGGGTGAGCGACTCCTGTGCGGCCCAGCACAAGTTAGAATGATTATTATTGTAACAGACGTTCATGGATTAATATAACAATAGTGAGGTTCATGTCAGCGCATGTAATAAGCGGATGATCGTTATTATGACAATGAATCGGGTCGGTCCTTGCATGGATTTGGAAGAAGTACAAAAAATAACTTCCCAATTCCAGTTGTGAAATGGGACAATGGAATGCTGCGAAAATGGTAAAACAGCAAAAAATCGTGACTTGTTTTAAAAGTGCATTTCGTGTTCCCAAGCGAAAGAGGCGAAGCGACTGCGGCGGCATCAGCGTCATCTGTTCACAAGATAAACCTCAAATGCATTCATTTAACTTTTCGCGAACGTTTTCGTTAATGGTTTGCAATTGCCCCCCGTCTGTTAAAATTGGGTTTTTCCATCCGCAAATGGTGTAAATATATTAAGGTAAATCGTTAAATGCACTCCATTCCCAGACCTTTGGGGGCTGCGAAAGTGAAGAGCGCCTCGGCATAAAGCGCACGCTGCGATATTGGCAGATGCCCTGAAAGCAAAGGAGAGATGGCAGATCGAGCTTTGAGTGCTTGCATGGCTTCCCCGAATGCCCCGAGTTTTTGTTGCCGCTGCTGTTGCTATGTCATTATTACAGGAATCTGTGAAATTCCCCACTCAAGTCATCGGCCATTCCCCATCACCCCCCCCCCCCCCCCACACACACACACACGATTGTAACTAATTTATGCGGCACGTAGATTCTCATTTCCCGGGAGAGGAGTGTGGCATTAGCCACACCTCCCGCCGGCTGCCCAGCAGTTGGTTGATGTTCTCATTTAACGAGAGGCAAGAGACCCAGCGAGGGCTCGGCTATCAGCGCTCAGCACGCCGCACGTTTATATATTACCGCCACAGACCGACGAGCCTGGGCCTCATGAGCATAACCGCCCTGGCCCGGTAAATAACTAGCAATCACCATGTTCATTACTGAAATATAGCCTCTAAATGCATTACGTGGACAGGCGAGAGGCTTTTCGTGGGCTGCCTTTATGAGGATCATATTATTAGAATGTGCTGCGGCAAGGCGTTCGCGTTTTCTGCACTTTGGAAATGCAGCGTCGGAAACAAATCAGAAATGCATGTTCCAATCGTTGTGTCGTGGTTTTTTTGGGGGGGGCATGCTTAACAATTTGTAATTTTTGCGACATCAAATTTCGTGAATTTCTTTCTGAGCAATTCGCTATACGAATGCCACAAATTGCACGCTGTTTGAAACAAAGCCGGGCCTGCTTTTGGTAGCCGGAGACAAAACTTTCTCGGCGCAGAAATATACGAGGAGCTTTCCATCGACATCGGTAATAACCTGACCCCGCGCGGACGGACACGCAGAGCCGAATCAGGAGTCACACCCACAGGGGATTTATCTGCATTCGCACTCCGTGGTCCGGCACAATCGTGGTACATTGACATTTGTCACACTTAATTAGTGTTGTCAGTACCTAGTCACTCTAAAGCAACTGGTGTATATCTTCTATAAGATCTTCTGCTTTGTCTCTCCCTTTATCAACAAACAGGTCAAAGGTTACTGAGTGCCGCTGCTGAAGCAGGAGTTTGGGTGGTGCCCTTAGCCAGCGACGATGAACGTTCCCAGGCAGCGGCCAGGACCCCCTCCGGATGGCGATTCCTAATTGTCCCCAGAGATAAATTATGGCTCAAGCTGATACCCGGACTGGGATTTGAACTCGTGACCTTGTCTTCGGAAGTCAAGTGCTCTATCAACCTCCACCACTAGGTCAGATCAATTCAGAATCGTTCATCCACCATATTATTTCACTTTACGATATTGGCAGTGTTTGACGGGCCAATGAAATATAAACAATTTGAAATACATTGTTCAGTCGTGTTTTTTTTTCTTCGCTAAGAGTGTAGAGTACACACCGTGTCCAAGTGATCTCAAACAGAGGGTGCTGGCACCACAGTGGAAAATAATGTGCCGGCAAAGCAACACAAGCAGACACCCACATACAGCCAGGGAGAAGCAACTTTTAAAAGATGCACGTCTGCACACATCGGGCACATATATTGGAACACAAACAGTAAGAATTTGTGGGTGGTGGTCCTGGCTCATTGGGGGGGGGGGGGGGTCCTAAGCAAAGCGATTACTTTTGGGGAAGCCTTCTTTTCTCGATGAATAAAAATTGCTCGTGAGATGATGAAAGAGATGCATACAAGAGATGGAGCTTGAGTGAGGTGAGTGAAATGTTTGAGACGTGCACCGAATAGAGATGTGCAGTAGTGAGATGAGAGATACACACGAGACAGATGTATGGGAATAGGAGAGAGATGTAGGCAAGAGACGGGTGCAGTTGAGAGGAGAGATATGCTCACCAATAAGATCGGGATTTTTACAGAAGCTTTTTATGTTTCTTAGGATACCAATCGGGATTGGTATTTGGGGCACGCGAACTTTTCAAGAATCTGGAGGCACCTTGAGGCCCTTGGGGGTCCTAATTTTTTGCTGGGGGGCGTTGCGCTGGCTAGGAGATGTTAACTTCTTCGCCTGGTATACAGGAGGTCGTGGGTTCGATCCCTCCTCTTGCGTCTGTATATTTGGAGTTTGCACGTTCTCCCCATGATCGCGTAGATCTTTCTCCGGGTCCTCCGGGTTTTCCCTCCACATTTAGAATAATGTGTTTAGAGTATTTGCCTGCTATAAATGTTCACGTAATAAGCCACTTCGTTGAGCTATCGTTTGTGGCCAAGTCGCTTCCGAAAAAGAGCTCATTCAGTGGGCCTTACCTGCTAGAATTAAAAATAGAAATATGAACTAGTTTGGCTCTTGTCGAGCACTGCGGTGGCGAATAGCACATCCAGTAAGCGCGGCTGTAAAACATCCAATTAGGCACAGAGATATAAACATTGCGCTTGGCTAGTATAGCAAGCCCCCTTGGACCACAGCTGCGAAGCTTATGTAATTAGTTTACAATAGTGGTTGACATCGAAAGCGAGCACACATGGCAAGTAGACCGATGCGTCTTAATTTTGGAGGACAACGTCAAACGATGACGCCTTTGGGCTTGAATCTCTGCAATGTTCTCCCATCGATTTGAGACGAACAATGCGTTCGGTGTTTGCTGCACGCGACGGTGGCTACTGTCGGGAGAGATACCCCGGGTGGGTTTTAGAGGAAGCACTTCTCCCATGCAGGGTGATGTGGGAGACGGACATCGCAGATCTTATTCACCGCGACGTTATCCTCAAATTGACTCCCCGAATCCGCGGGGTGAATTAATCACGGAGGATCGCATTTGCCACACGCCTTGACTCATCCGCGAAAAAAAGATGTGTGAATAGGAAGCCCTTTTGCAAAGCAGGATGGGAAAATGCAAAGAATAGTGCTGCGGTTAATCAAGTTTCAAGTTTCATTTATTAGGTATAGCCCTGTGAGCCATGCGTATCTTAAGTCGGGTGCAACCGCAACAAACAAAATTTGAACACAGAACATCTTAAAGCGACACGGATAAGAGGAGTGCAACTCTAATTGCGGGATGTTATCGTTTGAATGCACGTTACGGATCTTGCTCCAAGTGACTTCAACCGTGATCATAAAACAACACGTGAAAATGTGCCCAACGGTATTGATTTCATATTTTTGCGTCAGGGTGGAAATGCCGTAAATTGAAACATTCTCAGATAAATTGCACTCTCTTTTACCCCCCATTGTAAGATTTATTTTTGTGCAAAATGTAATATTTAGTGTTTGTAATTATCGTGTACGTTACGGAAATGGTGAATGTTGGCAGCGCATATGTCAGCTCCTTAGCATCGAAGGTAGCTTTGCCGAGATTACAAACCTGAGTGAAAACCCCTTCCATCGTTAACCCTGTGCTCCCGACTGCAGCCACACGTAGCCCATGCCATGCTGTGCTTCTCTCCCGCCACCCGGTACAAATCTGTGAACCGCAAACACGATGCGCGGTTAACCCAAGTCACATCCCCGTTACACCCGGATTCATTTAACCTCCTCTTTTATTTCCTAAATCTTTTTTTTTACCAACAGCCACCCACTCAGCGCAGGGTATCTGTGCACGAGTGAGCATATTCTAGAGCAGGTTAAAGTATTTCCTGGGCTGGATGGGGAATGGGTAATTGACAGCTTAAAAGCCAGGGTCACCGTGTAGGGTCTGGTCTTGTGGCTGGGATTGCTCAGTAATGGCTTGAGCCAAGATTCCTGCCTGTGACTCCACGCTTGGGCTTGCATTACGTTGGGATTAATAATGCATGTCCTCTACCCTCGGCTCTAACCTGGGGAAGATCCTGGACTCGGTAGTCTCTGTGGACCATAAAACGTCCAGTCAGAATCACCCCCCCCCCCCCCCACATTTTTTTTAATGCAAACTGATTTAGAGGCCCAGTAAAGTAAGGTAACGGGTCACCAGATTTTTATGGGACAATTACGGAGGCCATTAACGTGAGCGATGGGCTGTGGTGACCTGTAACGCTGATAACGCATCTCGCTCGCCGCAACAGGGTCACGGGAAACACAGCAATCCCAGTTGAGTGAATGCGGAGTGATTATAAAGCGCCGGTGTGTAACAAAGCCCAACCCACTGGCACAAAGCAACTGTGCATCACGTGGCCGTTGTTTGCTCAGCAGGCGTGGAGAAGGGACCTTACACAGAGGTCCTTGCTTCTAGACTTCTGGCAGTTCGCCAGTATCGGTTTAAACAAGCCTGCCTGCTGATGAGACATTGAATGTCGAAACCGGTCCAAAATCTTGCTTTTTTCACTTACTACAGTCATTTCTCGGCAAGCATGCGTCGATGACGCACTTTGATGTTGAAACAATTCCAGAGGCTGCTTGTATTGAACCAATTCTGCTGAAGACAAAAAAATCGCTCCCAAAAGGCCGTGCTGTGTCCAATGGGATGTACTGTAAACATATAAACACTTTAATCTATGACATGGAAAGGCAGATATGAAAAGGGAGGTCACATTGTCTGATTATTTATCTTGCCGCGTTCATCCTCAGCGATGACGATGCATCATTGTGTTTCCACATCGAGCCGAGGTACAACTTCTGCACCGGGCTGGTGGCACGTGCTTGGCAGTGCAGGGGACGGAAGCCCCTGGCGCTCGCCATCTGTGGCAGGCGAACCTCCAAGCCCAGGTGGACAGAGTTGGCAGCTGAAAACCGTGGACGTTCTCACCCCTCTATTTAGCGCAGCGGCTTCCATTTCAGGCGCGCTGCCACCGCGGCTGCTGCTGCTGCGCAATCACGGGGACCTGAGGCTTGAGGATGAGGAGAGGGGGGAGTGTTGGCCGTGCGCGCGGCCCGGGTGGGTAGTTTGTGACGGGGCGCGCGACATTATAGCGACGGTTTAAATGATGATACGTTTGCTTAAAAAAGAAAGAGAGAAACGTGACATTTTTAAAAAGCAGTATTTTATTAAACATTGAAATGCACGGCACACTGCAAGGTCACACCGGAGAAAGTGGTCGTGAAATGTTATATCCCTCGCCTGGTACGCAAGAGGTCGTGGGCTCGATCCCGAGCCTGACACGATACCTGTTGTACATTTGAAGTTCGCTCGTTCTCTCTCCCAGTGGTGGTGGTCTCGTGAATATTTTTCTGGGTTCCTCAAGTTTTGCCTTGCAAGGTTATAAACATGCGTTGAGATTATTTACCTGCTACTATAAATTCCCACATGCGATGATGATTTAAGCCACTGTGATGAGCTATCATGTGTGGCCAGGTTAAAATAGCTCATTACTCATTGGGCTTCACCTGGTAAATAAACAAAAATACACAGAAACATATTCATGCAAATTGTGCAAGTGTAAATGTAAGATAAAAAGGTGATAGGGAGTATGTCAGTGGGTTGGTGTTTGGGTGATCAAGGGGAGCAGGCCCACTGTTGGAATTGTCTGCTATGAGTCGACAGTACGACGCAAGTGGAGCTTGTTGATAACAATTTCCTGAGGAGAATTGTGGAGATTTGCCACTCCTTCTGCAAGATGCTTGAATGCGTACGTCACAAATTATACTGCTGATGCTGTTGCTGCTCCTGCGTTGGCAGCGGGTGCACAATTAACAACAAGAACAACACAACTCAACGCTTTTGTCAAAAACACTGTGGCTTCTAAAAAAACATATAAAAGGCAACGTTTTGGGGTAATGGCCCATTCTTTATGCTATATATGTATATTATTTGGATATATTTAAAGTCATCGATCTTATCTTATTTTCATTTGCAGTATTTTTGTTTTATATCCCGTTAAAATCCGTGTGCATTGCATTCTTCAGCATTACTTGGTGGGAAATTGTTTACTGAATGTTTCCCCGGTGCCTCATTAAAAGTGTGGGAGCAGTGGCACTTCGGTTCGGGCACTGCACTGTGAGCCTGGTGACTGAGTCGTAGCGATGATCACACTGGTCCACCAACCCGCACTGTCGTGTTGGTATCTCATTTGTTGTTGTTGTAACCTTTTGACCCACCCCTTACTGGACATCTGTGAAGAAGAGCTTCACAGCTCATCGGATTCCTCCAGCCTAAATAAAGATTCTGATATCTAGCTTTAAAAAAAGTCCTCTAGCCTTGCAAGGCCTGGGGAGGCCCTCATCCAGCAGTGGAAATCCCTTCTCAAAGCCACCACCACCTCGCGAAATCTCGCGAAAAAACAAACCGCCCAGTACCTGCTCATTGTGTCGCTCCCTCTCCTGGTGGGGATCGTCTCGGACGCTTTCCAATCCTCGTCTGTTTTTAATCATCAGCCATCATCCCTACCTGGCGAGGTCTCCTGCTCAAGATCAGTGCACTTTTCTAAACGCGATTGAATTACGTCTTAATGGCATACGTTCTCGAATCCATTGTAATTCCGAGAATGATAATGATCTCCCTACTCTTGTCAGCACTTCTTTGTTCTGTTGATCGTGCTTTTGAATCGTGTCATAGCAATCATGGATTTTAAAAAAGGGGCTGAAAATTATTTTAATTTATGGAAAAGTCACGAGTGGCTTTTATTGGTTGCGAGGACTGATGATCACGCACAAACCTCACTTTCTTTTAATCTCTGGAGCAGACTCATCAGCATCGCCACTGCGTGTGTAACTTTTCTTGCTTCCGAGATCTGCAGAGGAGAAACGAGTAACTTAATCGTATGCATGCCTGCTATGATATCCGTCCCTCAAAAGTTACAAAATGATTATTTATAACGTGAGCAACGTGCAGCACACTACATTAAATTATAATTACATTTGTTTATGAAAAATTCTAGGGTTTACCAAATATTTGCTTTGGTTTCAAATTCAGTCGATTACCCGTTTTTTTGTGTGTATTCACCAGAGCCTTCGTTAGCGACGATCAATCCACTGCAGGATGGAGGCCTCCCAGAACCGTCGCGATCCCTCACTAAGTTTTGTTTGCACGGATGTACGTTGGACTTCTTTCGCGCCGTACGTAGCCAACCTTGCTAATTGGAGGCGCGGGGGAAGCGCAACACTCTTTTGTCTTCGGCCGAACGGTATTGAGGAAAACGACGTGAAGCGGAAATGTCCGTGGCACCGCGAGCCGCCGTGATGCGTTCGTTGACTGCGGCTCACGGCGGAGGCCGTGGCGGGCAAGGGGGAAGGAGCAGAGCCGGGGGTTGACGAACTGCGACCAGAAAAACACCACCACCCCCTCTCGCCCGCCGTGAGCACACGGCCAGGGAGAGGGCCAGGGCGAGGGAGATGGAGACCGAGGTAGACGGGGGGGGGAGGGGGGTCAGAGGGAAGACCAGGCACGGGACAGCGAGAAATAGGGGGGGGAGGGGGATGGGGTAGTGCAGAGAGATAGAAAGGTGGACAGAGGGAGTTTGAGACAGGCGTGAGGCAGAAAAGGTGAGAAAGAGACAGAGGCAGAGAACAACAGAGACGAAGCGAGTTTACAAAAACAGTGAAAGACGGAGCAATAGATGTCGAGAGACAGGGGAGAAGCGAGTCAGAGAGGGGCAGATAGAGAGGGGCAGAGAGAGAGAGGGGGGGGGGGGCAGAGAGAGAGGGGGCAGAGAGAGAGAGAGGGGCAGCGAGAGAGAGATGGGGACACAAAGGAACAAAGGCAGGAAGGCAAACAGAGAAAAACGGACTTGCATTTTATTGAAAGAACATTAATATTTGACTTTAAAATGTTTATTTATGTGATTTAGTCTGGATGTATTCACAACTTTTTTGATTAATCTAAAAAACAATCTGAATATCGGGCCTGCGTATGAAATTCTGGACTATCTGAAGAAAAGAAACCGTGTCTGAAAAAACGACGCAGGTGTCTGAACGACACTTTTGCTTAAATAATTAAAATATTTACATATTCACATTTTTAAATACGTTTCACTGTGAGAACTTTATGCTTATATAAAAATGCAGTTATTAATATTAAAATTTTAAGTATTAATATTATTAACTTAAGTGCATAAACAATACAATATTTAATCATTCAGATTCCCATGAAATTGGCCATTAATATATCTGATATCCAAAAAATGCCATTTAAAAACGCTATTCAAACCCTACTAATGATGTACTCGATATTCTGCCATATAGCAAAGAAATGTGGCAATCAGGGCACTCCTAAAAACATCTTAGAGAAAATTGAGACTCATCAACCGCGGAGAGACGGGTTCCACAAACACTCGAGGAGTCCTTTAAATGTGGCAGTACCTGGGCAGAGGAATCTTTAAAAAATATACATTTGTAATTCGCATTCATTACTTTTGCCCACAGGCTATCGGCTAATAGGGTACAACCTTGACATTTGAGGAAGACTCTAATTTACATTCAAACAAGAGGGAAATGTTCATTAGGTCACTTGTCCTGAATACATGATGGTAACCCTTTAATCTACAAAATTATAATCCGCTCTTTGGTATCTCGACTACTGCTGTACGTGCTTTAAACAATTGTGCATAATGATCACTCACATTTTTCCCAGTTATTTTTTTATATATTTATACTAAAATAGCCGTGCTGATAGTCATAGCCTCTAGTCCAGGGAACAATGGGACGTCGCTGACAGAATTAACTGTGCGAATGTAAGCTCACCAAACGACGCTTTCCATGCCGTGGGAAATTCTGGTGAATCTCAGATAAAGTGTCGCAAATGAAATCCCGATAGATATCCCACTCCTGCTACCATGAGATGAGATATTAGCCGAGGCATCATGGTTAGCAGCAGCAGCAGAGGTTCGCCGGTTCGACTCCGTCTCCCGGTGTGGCAGTGAAGACAGCGGTCAAAGTTTATTAAATCTCCCCGCCCCCACCTCCCCACCTCTTGCTCAGCAAGTTGAGTGAGGTGGGGTAAGGTGTGGGTAGACCCACCTCTTACACACGTCTGGCCAGCGTGGAAGAGCAGAGCAAATCTCATTTTGCTGGGGGCTTTCTGGAGCCCCTTCTAGTGAAAGCGCTTCCGCCAGCAGTGATCTCAGCTGGCAATCGCAGGGCTGCGCCTTTACCCTTTTACATTTTGGCTACGGTAAGCAGCATTGAGCAAGGCCACCAAGCAACCAAGCGTTTGCCCGGTAACACCACTTCTGGAGTTGGGCAATGACACACACATGATCTCACCTCAATCTAAATTCCAATCAGCCAACAAATGTTTAAGTTGGGCTGAGTGAGTGTGTGTGTGTGTGAGAGTGTGTGAGTGTGTGTGTGATGATACAACTACCGGGCAAATGCCGTGTTGCCCAGTGGTACAGCTCTACCCTGGTGATGTGAGGTCGCAAACCATGCCATGGTCCTGTCCTGAGAGAGGACAGCATGTGATGGAATCTGCTATTATGGGCCTTGAAACCACTGAGCCACCAGCCCAGAGTCTGGAAACCCGGTAAAAAAAGGTATTTACAAAGCATCCAAATTTTGTACAAAAAAAACGAGCAGCACATTCACATTAGAAAGACAAGAAGGTTTTTGTTGTTGTTTTTGTTTCGGTGAAGTTATAAAGCCTGTGTGACATCATTCTGGATCGTTTGGGGGGAGTCTTGGAGGTGAGAGATGTCGGGGAGACCACGTGGGAGAGATTGGCAGCAGCCAGCCAAGAGGTGGTGAAGGCAAAACGGATGAGTGTGACTCAGCAGGAGACCAACATGTAGGGGATGTTGCACAGTTTCAAGTTTAATTATTAGGTATAGCCCTGTGAGCCATGCGGATCTTAAGTCGGGTGCAACCGCAACAAACAAAATTTGAACACAGAACATCTTAAAGCGACAACGCGTAACAGAAACACCTTGGAATAAACCAGCAAATATTCCACACAGACGGGTTGAGGGAGGCCCAGGGCTGTTTTAGTTTTGGGGGGACCCGCGTTTAATATATATTCAGTTCCTTCCCCGGACTGTTTCACTACCACCCACACAACTCACGTCCAAGGCCAAAACACTCCACTCTTATTCACCTTGGTTATTTCAGTTCTAGTGTTCCGTTATTGCGTTTCCACCATTATAAAGCAGTACGTAAATTTATTTGGCATTTTTTCGAAAGCCCCTTGAAATCCGAGGCCCTGGGCTGTGGCCCCGAGAGCCTCTGCGTGTTAATCCGGGGCCTGCGTGGTGGAGTTCGGAACCCCTGTAGATCTTCAAAGGTCTCCTGTATACCTACAAATAGGCGCACGTTTCACTTAAACGTGCAAATCAGTCAAATGTCAAAATGTCTTCACGTAAAAAAATAGGGTGTAACCAATCATTGCGTAAATTCCATATTCCCATGGCAGGATCCAGTCTCCTGAAACGGCAACAGCGAAAATAATTACTTCTCACGATGTGGTACTCAAAAGTGGAATTGATTTTCACAAACCCAGTAGGGATGACGATGGTCCATGTTGATTGTCCTGAGGATAGCCTCTTCCAGCTGCTCATGTTGAGAGTCCCCAATCAGGTGGGAATAAAAAAAAGAATTTCAAATTGGAGCGTGTCGCATCGCTCGCTCTCTCGAAGGGAGACAACGACTCGGAGGCGGAGGAGCCACAGGTGAGCGTGAAGGCAGCCAGGCTGTGAGCCAGCGCCAACAATTGCCCAAGCTCTGTGGTCCTCCATGTTTTAGATGTTTTCAGCCAATGAATGAGTGCATGTGGGAGAAATGTCGGAGAAAACCAGAGCAGGTGGAGAAACCCCCATGCAAGGGGCAACACGCAATCCCTGTGCAGACACAACAGATGGAGATTAGTCCACACTTGCTGTGCTGCGGAGGTATGTAACCTCGATTTCAATAGGAAGGAAGCTTCACAACATGTGTGCGCTCCACCAAGCGTCACCTCCACGGTGCTGGATTCGAGGCGTGTGCCACCACCGCCTGGCCATGAAGAAGAATCGTGCGAGGTCGCTCTGTCAAAACGGCAGACCCGTCATTGTGGTGGCAGTGGTGGTCAGTGAGGGTGGTGTACTCGATAGACATTATAAATCCAGCAGCCCCATTAACTCGTAGACTATTCAGGTAGACTAAGAATGACTTTTTGCGGTAGTTTTATGCGTCACCTGTCCTAATGAGGTGAATTGACACTGGGAATTTGTCGGTAATGGGCATAACAGAGGAACCACGTGCTTGGCTTAAAAGTAAAATGTGAACACTTTCCGACAAACCCTCAAACTAGTCCCATGTATCGCACTTCTTGTGCGTGAGCAGGGATCCTGCCAGTACAGAGAATTAGTGGATGTCACCCGTGCCCGTTTGTTTTGTCAATCGAGCTCGGTGTGAGTGACCGTGTGACAAGTCATCACGTAGCTTCGCTCTACAGGCAGGCAACAGCCACGCAGGAGGACAGCCAACCGAGCCGGTAAGGCTTTGGCGACGCTTTCCCACAACACGGTTGTGTTTAAAAAGACAGCAGGGAAAGAAAAGAAGAAGAAAAAAATGCACCTTAAAATTAACGCGATGCAGCCTGTAATTGTCACCGTAAATGAAACCACAATGGTACTCGGGGTAAACGAGTGGCAACACGTGTCACCGCGTCGGTTAATGTATTGCTGACTAAAGCTCTTCGCTCCTGTCACGCGTGTAAGCAAAGAGGAGTTCCACTGTGACAGCCGCTCGTCTTGAATCCAGCGTCAGCGATCCCTGCAGCGGATACCGCTTCATCTCCGCTCGCTAACAGCACAACAGTGGCGGGCCTTTAAAAATACATTTGTCACGAATTATTCCCGCTAATGACAGCGCGAGAAAGCAATCAATCGCACGCTTGTCAGGCCCAGGGCGAGACTGGGCACAGATCTGAACGGCCCACGAGTTCGTGAGCCCCTTCACCTGCCGTGCCCCCCTCGCCCATCTCGCAAAAAACGGCTGCGCTTAAAAAAAGCCACCGGTCACCCTCACGGGGGCCCGGCGGGGTCCTCTCGCGCCCAACGGCCCCTCGCCGGCTGCGATGAGCGCCGGCGGCCGGCCACCGCCACGCGGTCGCATTTGGGTGTCACGGTCAGGAAAAACAAGCGCAAGCCTCGTCTCTTAAACGGATTGGCGAGCCGCGTTGGCTGAGGCGCGGGTAACGCGGTTATAGCCTGTGGCAGGGACGGGGCGGCTGTCAGGCGCTCCCGTACATCGCCGTGACCCGGTAATATCTTATTCAGCTTCATTGCGCGCAAAAACAGCCAATTAAATCCCCAGGAACAGACGCTGGCGCTGCCGGGGCTGAGGCCTCATGAAATATACATAATGCTGCAGAAGCACAAAGCCGAGGCGGCCGCGGTTGGCTCTCGGATGCGACGACGCCAAGGGCCGTGCTTCAGCCCTGATGTCTCCATCTCGCCGCAGAAATCCGCCGTGTGAAATGCGCAGGCGGCTGGCAAAAATTGGGCCACGGAGCAGCGGTTTTAACCGCACCGAATTAAGCTAAAGGGTTTATGTTTAATACCCGCATGAGTCAAGGCAACAGATTTTCGGGATTTTTTTTCTTCAAATTTTGATTTGTATATATGGAAAAAAATTGAGTTAAATCTGTCACCGGAATACGGCCATTTGTGTGCGAGACTCCACCGCAAGAAATGGAGGGAACCAAAACATGCCGCGTGTTGGACCATCATTAAATATATATGATTCAATCGAACAGAACCCAAATCATATGTCCAGAAATATAAATATTGCATAGTATGTACTATATATAATGCATGTAATCCAGTCATCTGCATATTTTTTTGGTTTTATTTTTTTTATTCTAAACTAAAAAAACGATGGTGTCAATCTCAGCCATGTCAGTTCTTGTCTAAGACGAGACAGTCACTCCGGTGGGGAGGAGGGGCGGGGGGGATGGGGGTGGGGGGTTACAATGCAAAGAAAAAATTGCCTCAATCCCTTTCATTGGGAGACCGTGACCCCCATCCTGGGCCCGTGCCCACCTCTACCAAAGGACATTGCTTGTTTACACTGCCATACCGTCTCCCATATTTGCGTCTTTCCCTGTGCCTGCTGCAAATAAACGGTAAAGGTGCAGCCCTGCAATGTCCTGCTTTACGCCACTGCCTGCTGAAAACCTTCCACCAGAGGGAGCTCGCCTCGAGAGGGAATTTTGGTCTTCTCTTCCACGCTGGCTCGATGCCTCGGAAGAGGTGGGAGCGCCCTCACCTCACCCCACCACGCGAGGCCCGCCTTAAGACGGCCTATAATCATGGGTGTGCACGCGCAGACGTCTAAGCAGCTTACCAATTGTGTGAACTGCTGCGCAGGGAGGTGGTATCGAACTGGCGAGTGATCACCGTCACACCACAGCAGCATCCTATTTATGCAATTATGCCATTTAAAATAGCCACGCTGGATCGTCACCGCAGTTGTAATTTTTTGTTGTAATAATATTGTCTTTTCGCTTTCTCAATTATATTACAGTGGCGCTATTGCTGTGGTGCAATGTGTCGAAAATATTGACATTCCGAGATCTCGCGTCGAGCGGTGCATCACCCCGTGTCAAAGGCTGGGCCCCCAAGAGATGACATCCCAGAACTATTTCTGAAGTCCCTTCAGTAGCTTCTTGTCTGCAATAGGTGGGTCACCCAGCTAATAGGGCTCACTCCATTGAAATCAAACAGTTTTCTTTTAAGCCCTCATAACTGAAATAAGCAAAAATTTGTGAAAGCCCCCAATTTATCACGATTGTTTTTTTTTGTGCAGTCATTGGCGATCCAGTCAAAACCATTAGGTCACAACAAACCGTCAGGTCACAACCTCACTTGCATTGGTTCTCGGCTCAAACCCACGTAGATTTCAAGATTATCCTCGTGTTTACGGCTTTAAATGGGCTAGCTCCACCCTACATCCAGAGATTAATTCAGCTAACACGCCAATGAGATCACTGAGATTTACCGATGGTGTCCTACTGAACGTAACCGCGCTCCAGGCTTCAAAACTGGAGCTACCACTGGACTTTTGTCTAGACCGCACCCAGCCTCTGGAGTTCCTCGGAGGTCAGGAACTTGCAGTGGATGGATAATTTAAAGTCCTGGCTGAAGACCCCACCATCTGAATAACAAAGCCCCTTTCTCGAGTTCCCTTTCTTAGTTTTTCTCTCCCCAATTACTTCCCATTTATCCCTTCCTCCTTTATACAGCGGTCACCGCATCTCGCGGCGCTTTCAGATGCGCTTCTGCGGCCATCTGGAACGCTCTTCCCATATTAGGAAGCCACTGGAGCTGTGCACTTTTACGTCTAGATTTTAAACTAATTTCTTTAGAACTGCGTTTTGTGTTTAGTGTTGTTGTCCTTCCCCCACACCTCCGATTAGCACGGTCGGCTACGTAAGGTGCGAAAGAAGTTCAACACAATTACTTACATATGCATGGTGCTCTAAGATCCGTTACGGGTGCCTTACAAGTCTAAACTATTAATTATGGGAACAAATATATAAATATATATAACCAGAACTCGGTTTGGTATCTCTACATGTCTATATGTGCATTAGCATATTAGCCCTGCAGACCAATATTATCCAGCTGCAAATGTTTAGGTGAGCAAACTTTCGGATCGGTTTCAACCTTCTGGGCCTCATCAGCAGAGCCGAGCTTCTGAAAAAAAGCTTCTGGGCTTGCCAGATGCTATTGATAAGAGCACTCCGTCTAACAGCAACATTTTGTCCAAACTCATTATGCATTGCCGTGTAGCATCTCGGTTTAATCACGGGTAGCTGTGCCCCACTTTAAACCCCAGGATGTCCGTGGTGCCGGCTCAGTGCTTGGACATTAAATTGGCCCGCGCCCCTCAGCCACCCAGCTACAACCAATAATTGCCTTCATCCTTAGGCCATGGACGTTTGCAAAGGTTTTGAGCCAGAACCTTCAAGAAATTGACACAATTGATATGCGCTACGTGCGCGTGTGTGTGTGTGTGCAAGTAGAGGTTTGTAGTAGATTTTAACAAAAGCCCTGCGCGCACTCTCCGTGCGTTTAGACACCTCGGGTTAATTTTAATGAACGCGCCAACGTGAGTGACAGCTTGAGACACGGCGTCGATCAGCCGGCACGGGAAGCAAGAGAACGCGAAACGTCTGGAGTGCTGTGCTCGCCAGGGAGAGGAAGGAAGGGGTGTGACCGACTGGTGTGATGTGGGAGGGAAAGGCGCCGGGTGCGTTGTTGTTTGGCGAAAGTAAATTAATTAAATTACGCAGACCCCCTAAACAAACGTCTGTTTTCTTGCGGGTGCGACGTCAAGTGTTTATTCCCAAGGGCTGTACTGCAAGCGCACTTGAAGTTTCATTGATGAAAACTTCATTCGTGAAGCGTCATTAATTAAACTTCAAAATCTCCGTATTCCGACGACAAACTATGCTCAAGAGCCCTCCATCGATGTCAGCACTGTGGTGTTGTTGACAGTGCATGTGCTTCACTTTTTATCAATCCACTGCAGGATGAGGGCCTCCACACGCCTCGAGCGTTGTGCTGGTGTAGATCAAACTTCACCACGCAGTCAATTGCGAGTCGGTGAAGGCAAGGAGCATAGACGTGTGAGCATAGAAAGTGCAGTACAACAATGGATTTTGCTGCACTGTCCTCTTCGGCCCTTCACAAAGCCCTGTAGTAGACCTCATATGACAAACTGGCATGAATACTGGTTGCCCATCCAAGCACTGTCCAGGCTCATATCTGCTTAGCTTCTAAGATATGATGAGATTGGGCCCATTCTGCAGGATTTCCCTTTGCCGGAGAATACAGCACCTAAACTGTGGTGATGGCACTGAAGTGCTCCTGGCTGTAACTTTACATGCTTTGTTTTACTCAAATCAAATCAAGTCAAATTGCATTTTTGCTTTCTGGCACAACTCTGCCACTCAACGTGCCATCAACGTGTTACTCACGAACATAAACATAGATAATGATTCATACTCTTTGGTTTTATTCGTTAAAGTCACGTAGATAAAATAAACAAAATAAAAGAAAACTATTGAATTGTTTATCTATGTTTATGTTCGTGAGTAACACGTTAATCGTTTTCTTTTATTTTGTTTTATTTTATCTACGTGACTTTACCGAATAAAACGAAGGAGTATGAATCCTTGCTCTTACGAAAGCTTCAAATCTAGAAAAGATAATGATATACAATTGTAGTGAAAGGGTGACACCTGTCGGCCTGAAGGGGTAATTGCGGTCATGGGGGTATTGCGTAATGCCGTATTATAAGGGGGGCGTGTCTGGGGTAAAGGTGAAAGGCGGAGTTAGTCCAGAGGCTCCGGGAACCTGCTCGAAGGTTCTGGAAGGAGGCGTGGCCAGAGGCGGGGCTGCGTCCCTGCTCGCCATCATCTCTTCGTCTCCGACCACGTGGCTGATCTTCTGCAAGACCCTCGCCGTCGCTGCGCCAGTCGGACAGCCAGCGCAGTGTATGCCGGAGATGGGCTGTATGTTAGGGTCGCCTATGTGTAGCTGCGTTACGTAATGTATCGCCCCGTGTGCTCTTAATAAACAAGAGGCCTTCTACTCGACATGTCTCGGAAGGCGACCACTACACAATGAGAAAACATGATATTCTATCTACTCACGGACGTAGCTTCAATGTCATGTTTAGGCACAAGGCCTAGAGCCCATGTATATATAAAGACAAAACAAGAGCTATTTGTATTGTCGGTGGTGTCTTTAATCCGAGGATGCTACGTGCTGTAAATGGTTTTCAACAAAGGAGTTGTGATCCAGCGGTCGCCGGTTCAATCTCCCGGTGCGGTAGTCAAAACAAAGACCTTTTTTTTTATCTGCACGCCTCTATCCACCCGGCAGCATAAACCACAATTAGTCGATCGGCAGGTCATGTGTGGTGGGGTAAGACATGGGAACTCCCACCTCCTACACGACATCTGGCCAGGGTGGAAGACCCTTCTGCCAGCAGTGAGGGCGAGCAAGGCATTGCAGGGCCGCGCCTTTAGCCTACCTTTTTATTTATACGATGCGAGTCAGTGGAAGCCATTGATAAATCTGATCAAGGCTTGTGACCGGAGGTGGCCGGGTGACCCGGGGGTCGCAGTCACTGGGCGGGCAGCGATGAGATAATGGGCTCCGATTTGGATCTTAGCCGCCGGTGATGAATTCAGGTTCTCACAGGTAGCGAATTGATGGTCACGCTGACAGAACAATATGCGATCGCCATTAAATTTGATTTGGACGGATTCCAACTCTGAGAATTAAAAACAAACAAACGTGGCATGATTTTCACGCGACAAACACCCTGCGCAGCGCACGCAATGGTGTTCAAAGTTCGAGGTTGTTTTGATTTGTTATATGAACGATCCCGTTCAGCCAGTTGCCCGCCTATTTCACAAGAGAGATCCGTGGTGCGTGGACACAGCAGCCACAGCAGAAACAACCCCGAGTGTGGACAAAGAGGACATGAAGTGGCATCATCTTCACGAATAGAAGTGTCTTCATCTCGAGAAAAGATAGCGACAGCTTATTTGGAATGTGGTTCGTGGGGAAAAAACAATCGTATTGAGAAAAAGCTAAATACATTTTAAAAAAAAATATAAAATCTTGTAAAAGATATTCATGACCAGCCAATAACAGCGTCAGAGTTTTTGTGAATGTGTGCATATGTGTATAGGTGCTCATCAGTATGTGGCACGTGTATACATAAACGTATTTGTGGAGCGAAAGTGTCATGGTTAACATAGTTATGATCCCCGAGACCTGAATTTGATTCCTTGTCATGCCCAACATTACACTCGTAGAAATTGGTATCTGAAGCTGCCCTAGATCGCCTGTTTGTTGAGCCACCTTTTAACTCTCTACTTGGTACGGCACGTCAACGTGGCCAATGGAGAGACAAAGGTGGCTGGGTATGGCACTGGGTCTGCTGGCCTCGCTACCCTCTCACTAACATCACTTGATGCCAGCCAAATGGCTCATCTTTGTCAGAATAATGGGTGTGTGCACGTACGTGTGCAGCCAGCCCTCAGAAGTCAATCCACTGCTGGATGAACGTTTCTCCCATGCCACGCCGGTCGTGGTGGTTGTTTGACCATACTTCACCGTGCTGGTCAATGTGGGATGGTGAAGTAGGGACGTGGTGGTGATGGTGGGGTTAAGGTCCAGTTCGGATGTCGCTCACCACCAGTGGCGGCAGGTAAATATATTGGTGGGATGGCAGAAGTAAACTTAAAAAAAACTATCAAAGATTTTTCCAGGTATGTAGCTCTTTTTCAGAAGCGACCTGGCCATAAATGATAGCTCAACGAAGTGGCAAATCATGTGGAAATTGATAACAGCCGAAAATTGAACAATCAATTGTCAGGACCTGCGTTGCATCTTTATATTTTACGGTTTTCTAATTACATAATACATCATTCTAAATTATCATTAGTATCGTTGTGGAGAATATAAATGATGCAATTAATACGCAATGTCTAATTCACATATCCGTGTCTCCACAAAAAAATGAAAAGCATTTCTGACACAACCCTTCAGCTGCACGTAAGCTCCCTGGGAGTTGTGCTGTTTCAGCAGCGTTAGTTCAAGACAAGCAACACTCTGGGCTGGTTTCGATTCACCGTGTCTCATCAGCAGTGCCGGGCTTGCTTCTGGCAGTGCATGTGCACTGCCGAGCTTACAGGCAGGACTGTCGCCTTACGTCATTCGACGCAAGATTGATATAATTACGTAACTCAAAATCTTGGGCGTCCTTGTGGAAAATGTGATGGGTTGTTGAAAACTAATTTCTTTCAGATGGGTTTCTGCAGCCGTCTGGAACGTTCTTCCTTCCGATATTAGGAAACCACTGGAGCTATGGACGTTTAATTAAAGAAGGAAAACTAATTTCTCTATATACCTGCTTTTTGTGTTTAGTTTTTGTTGTCCTTCCTCCGCACCTCCGATTAGCACAGTCGCGACAGAAGTTGAACGTACATATGTACACGATGGGTTGTGTTAAGACGTGTTTATATTTGTTTGTATGTGGAGAGATGGATATATGAGGTAAACACACATTGCCTGCTTGGCTTGCTTGGGACTGTGGACTAGGATTGTGTAGACGACCTCATGGACTTATTTCTCTGTTGTGAGAACGTTATTGTTGTTGTTGTTTGTGCATTTTGCTTTGGTTCCATTTCTTAATTTGTTTGTCAATGTGTAGATGTTGCTTAGTAGCAGGCTTTCATTTGCTTGGTCGTGGCTGCATGTGGGGATGTGGTCCTTATATATCATCAATGAACAGCGTTATGGGATGCTGTTAGCATGAATGACGCTGTATAAAATGAAAGTATGAGTATTTATTTTGTTACGTGATTAACTATAGAGCCTAATCAGTAATAACCGATGGAACACTGCGACAGACCTCAGTTTGCACTCAGAGGCAGCGTGAAAGGGCGAGCATGATGACTGTCGCGTCTCGAGACGTGATTGAGTCGCCTTGACCGCGGTCTTGCTTCACCGTCGGTGTTTTAATGATGCAGCTTGAAGCCAACTTCCAGAGCATGCACACAATTGCAGCCTCTGAGCAAAGACATTTCTGTAAATAATATTTTTAAAAAGCAACGGTATTGCGGGTCAGCTTCCTACAAATCACTCAGGTTTTGAATTCCTCAGATATCTCCATAAATCTTCATGGACCACGTAACAATGAGTGTTGTAATGACTTGGAATTTGAGTGCATGTAAACAGATGCTAATGAGGGAACATCAATGGATATAACAATCTGGAAAGCCACTCTATTAAGGGAGCCTCACTTTGTTAAGGAAATTCCCCCAGGCTCTAAGCTCACAATATATCCAAGGTTCTGCAGATATATTTATAAAAAATATATTCTGCTTATTTCGACATGAAACAAATGATATGGCGAGACTGCGTTGGCAGCGCTGCGCAAGTACAACCACGCGTTCGTCAAGCACGCCGTGACCTTCACATGAAAAGTTTGTG
Source organism: Petromyzon marinus (assembly GCF_048934315.1). Lineage (NCBI taxonomy): Eukaryota > Metazoa > Chordata > Hyperoartia > Petromyzontiformes > Petromyzontidae > Petromyzon > Petromyzon marinus. Next base: position 651,205 of record NC_133710.1, on the reverse strand, counting down.
TGTGACGTTTCGGGCAAGGGCCTTTTTAATTGCGCGTAAAATGGCCATTTTTCATAGCACGCATTATATTTACATGTCATTTCAAGCACGCATAAAAACACATCAGGCGTCATGTCATTGATTAATGTATATCCTTCAATTACATTCGTTCTTTTTAAAATAAATTGTACGTGGTTGAATGTTATTGTTGTGTGTGTGTGGGAAGCGGGCGTGGTGCTGGCCACCCACCCCCTCGTGTACTGTTCCAGCCTTCATAGGTGCTACTCGCTAACAGCACTTGCCCCTACAGTCTGTTAAGGCTACACGGGGGATCTTTGTATCTGTGTGTATGTGAAACTGCAATATGTGAAGTGATATTCACGCTGTACGCAACGCGGCATGATGATGCGAGCTTCGTAGCTGAGAAAGCACCCCGCAACACAAGAGCTGGGTGAGCGGAACGTCGGCGAGGGTGCGTGAGGCTTCATCGCCGTCACATTTAAAACGATTTCATTATCTTCTGTTTTGTTGTGCCAGTCATTTTCCGAAGACCTGATCGCCGATGGCGAGGCGTCCATTCCAGTTGCCAAGATGGGTTTTTGGCAGAGAAATAACCTGGGATCTTAACGAGTTCTGTTGTTTAAATATTTACCGGAGAGACTCCTCTGCAAGGTGGAGTTGTTAAACAACACAATCCCACACAGAGCTGGCGGCCTGGCCAGGAGCCCTCCACACCCCATCCCGTCCCTTCTCCACCGCGATGCTCGTCAAGGGGACGCACGGAGGGTGTGTGTGTGTGCGGAGTGTGTGTGTGTGTGCCGAGTGTGTGTGTGTGTGGAGTGAGTGTGTGTGTGTGTGGAGTGAGTGTGTGTGCCGAGTGTGTGTGTGTGCCGAGTGTGTGTGTGTGTGGAGTGAGTGTGTGTGTGTGTGGAGTGAGTGTGTGTGCCGAGTGTGTGTGTGTGGAGTGAGTGTGTGTGTGTGGAGTGAGTGTGTGTGTGTGCGGAGTGTGTGTGTGTGCCGAGTGTGTGTGTGTGCCGAGTGTGTGGTGTGTGTGTGTGTGGAGTGAGTGTGTGTGTGTGCGGAGTGTGTGTGTGTGTGCCGAGTGTGTGGTGTGTGTGTGTGTGGAGTGAGTGTGTGTGTGTGTGCGGAGTGTGTGTGTGTGCCGAGTGTGTGTGTGTGGAGTGAGTGTGTGTGTGTGCCGAGTGTGTGTGTGTGCCGAGTGTGTGTGTGTGTGTGCCGAGTGTGTGTGTGTGCCGAGTGTGTGTGTGTGTGCCGAGTGTGTGTGTGTGCCGTACAGTGTGCCGAGTGTGTGGTGTGTGTGTGTGTGCGGAGTGAGTGTGTGTGTGTGCCGAGTGGAGTATGTGTGTGTGCCGAGTGGAGTATGTGTGTGTGCCGTGCGGTGTGTGCCGAGTGTGTGGTGTGTGTGTGTGTGTGCGGAGTGTGTGTGCCGTGCGGTGTGTGCCGAGTGTGGTGTGTGTGTGTGCGGAGTGTGTGTGTGTGTGCCGAGCGGAGTGTGTGTGTGCCGTGCGGTGTGTGCCAAGTGTGTGTGTGTGCGGAGTGAGTGTGCGGAGTGAGTGTGTGTGTGTGTGCCGAGCGGAGTGTGTGTGTGTGCCGTGCGGTGTGTGCCAAGTGTGTGGTGTGTGTGTGTGTGCGTGCGGAGTGAGTGTGTGTGTGTGCCGAGCGGAGTGTATGTGTGTGTGCCGAGCGGAGTGTGTGTGCCATCCAGACTGCCACTCTACGCCCGACCTTGTAGAAGAGGTACGTGGATGACACTTTTGTCATCTGGCCACATGGCCGGCCTGCTCTAGACCAATTCCTCGACCACATCAATTCCATACACCCAGCCATCAGATTTACCATGGAAGTCGAAACAGATGGCAAGCTACCCTTTTTGGATGTACTAATTAAAAGGAGACCTGATGGTTCAATGAGCCACTCTATCTACAGAAAGCTACCCATACGGATGCTTACTTAAAACCGGATTCCCACCACCATCCATCCCAGAAGAACTCCCTCATCAAGACTCTATACCATAGAGCCCAATGCATTTCCGACCAGGAACACATTGCCAGTTAACTCAAGCACGTACACCAAGCTCTCAAGGCTAATGGTTACTCCGACTACACAATCCGCAAAGCCATCACCCCAGTCATGAAGAAGTATCCTCTTGAGGAGCCACTCAAAACCATCACCTTACCCTACATTGCGGGGGTCACCAAAAAGATCTCCAAAATCCTGAATAAACACTAGATCCAGGTCCGATTCAACACAGTACATAAAATCCGTGATCTGGTTCCGTCTGTAAAAGATGTGGTTCCAGACATACAGTACCCGGGCGTTTACAAACTAAGTTGCCTCTGTGATAGCAGCTACATTGGAGAAACCAAACGACATATCTCAGACCGCATCCGTGAACATAAAGCAGACTTGAAACACGGTAGGACTAACTCCTCAGCCGTGGCAGATCACTATTATAATTCAGTGGGCTCACATGACATTGACTTCTCCAATATGGAGGTTCTCTGCAAGCCATCCGGCTACCATAAGAGATTCATTCATGAGGCCATCCATATATACAAACACAGAGACAATTTCAACCGAGAAGATGGATTCTGGCTTAGTAACCATTGGAAAGATGTTATAAACCATTTCGGTTCTTAATTGATTGTATTTTACGGTGACCTTCAGACCGCAGTCCATTCGCTGGCACTGCCTCTTAATACCTTTCACACGTCGGTCAATGGTATGATTTATAGCATGTGGTATAATAGTATAACATTGTAATGTTTAACATAATTCATAAGGCAATATATAGTATCGTAATTGTATAGTGAATATACAGCAGTGTGGAATATAGTAGGGTTGATAGAATAAGACAGTGTACTTTATAGTCTAAAGTATAGGTTAGTGTATAGTAACGCATTGTATAATTCAAAGGTGGAATTTTGTCTATGGATATGATATTATACCATGTAGTTTAGATTGGAAGGTATAATATTGTACTGTAGAGTAGTCCAGTTTATAGCAGAGTTACAACGCAACACAGGACAGAGCAGCACACCTTGGCTGCTCTTTAACCTTCCTTTTCTGTCTGCCCAGCCGCCACCCTCCTCCGCTCCGGTGGTGGTGCTGGGTGACATGCTAATTCATATGTTCATTCCACCCACACAGCTTAAAAGACGCGACCCATGCTTAGCAATGTTCACTCAAGCGCTGTCTTCTGGACAGTCCTGTTCATTCACCTGAAGAAGGCTACTTGTGTTGTGGCCGAAACGTCGTGAGAATTTTATTTTATTATGTTTTATTTCTATTATTTTATTTCCATTCTACGTGACTTTACCTAAAGAACCAATAAGATGTTGCTGGGTGGTGCAGTGGTAGCAGGCCCTTCCTGTGCTCGCGTTCACTGGACTGGGCGTCAATTTCTCGGTATTCACATTGCAGCCAAACGCCCACCCATCGCAGGCTATGATGAATAAATAAGTTACAACCCCAATGTTATGAATTTTTAAATAATGAAAACAGCCACTTGGAGGGGAGTTCTGAAGGCAGAGCAGCCAGAGAACGCGGCGTAATGTGTTGGTTATTCTCCCCGCATACTAACAGCTCTTCATCATATTCTTGGTTCTTTCGGTAAAGTCACGTTGAAGGGAAACAATAAAATAATAAAATATATATAACAATATTTCATTATTATTTCATTGTTTCCCTTCAACGTGACTTTACCGAAAGAACCAAGAATATGAATCACTGCAGTCACGAAAGCTTTAAATCAAAAGCTCTTCATCAGTAGCACGGACATTTCAATTGGATAATAATTGTTCGACTGTTAACCGTTTGTGACGAATATCACTGTAAATAATAGGGGTTTATGCATTATGAGTCGAGCAGGTGATGTGGTGCAAATATTACCTGTGGAATTTTAAATGCCATTATAATAAAATTGTATATCTACCGATAACGGCTTTGGGGGAGTGATGGCGCAATGGTTAGCACACTGCGCTATTAGCCTGCCAATTTGAGACTTTATTCCTGGACACGGCTAACATCAGTGGTTAGTGATATCTGAATCAGACTTGGGCCCTCTGCTTCCTAACCATCTTCTCACTGGCCAGGGTGCTGGAATTAACTCCCCCACCTATACCACCCACCCCCATCCCAACCCACATGGCCTGAGGAGGCCTTCATCCAGCAGTGGATTGACAAAGAGCTGTGAGTTAATGTATATTATTAATAACATTCGTTGTCAGAAGGTGCATGACTCAAGCATCAGCGAAAGGGTCCAAAGTGTTGCTCAATTCACACTTTTAAAATAATAATTTATAATTAAGAAACTAATGTAATTTCAGAAGTTTTTCCAGACTATTGGCATTATGTGTGTATGTATGTTAAACTTCTTTCGCACCGCACGTAGCCAACCGTGCTTATCAGATGGAAGCACATGTGTTGAATTGTCACTTACAACAAACTCAACGTTTGTATAGTGATATTCTTGGAAATGTATAATTTCTTTGTAAATATATCCCATCATTGTCTCCTTGTTAAGTATTTTTAGTCAAGCTGACTACAGTCATAATACTGCCAAATGCAGTAATAACACTGGAGAAACTCAAGAATCAAAAGCCATTTTCACAAATCTCGTCCTTAGGGTTTCGGTGGTAACTGCAGAGCAGATGGTCACTGACTACAAGATAAGAGAGTTTGCCAATTTCATACCCATGTAGACGCCGAGGCAATGCAAGTATATGTGTGTGTGTGGGTGTGTCTATATAGCTCAAGCCAAACAGCAATGTTATTGCATTTACAAACTTAAACTAGCGTCGAGATGACACTTATCCCTTTTGCTGGCCCTAAAACCAGCAGTGAAAGCACCACATTGCCATGGTGAGGTCAGTCTACCCATAGGACACCCACTGTTGCCTCCTTAAGAGGTGGTGTTCATTACGCAGTGCTAATAACATATTGGTCAGTGTGGGTTGTTACAGAGTGGGGCACAGAAGTTGCCGCTTTACTCTTATAAGTTTGCACTCATTACACGCAAAGTGCTCGCCACAAATGAACCCCGTCAAGGAGCATTAACATCACACGATGTCCGGTCATCTTCACAGCAGCATTCGGTTAGTCGTCGGACAAAGACAGTCGCCACATCGCACGCTTTCAGATGGGTTTCTGCTGCTATCTGGAACGTTCTTCCGATAATCGGAAGCCACTGGAGCTTTGGATGTTTTAATCTAAAAGGAAAACTAATTTGTTTTATACTGCATTTTGTGTTTAATTTGTTGTCCTTCCCCCACACTTCCAATTAGCACAGTTAGTTGTAATATATAATTAATTAAATCGCGCCGTTTTTATTGCGACACAAGCAATCATCATCAGGTGTGATCAAGAAGAAAAAAAAATTTCTATAGTTTTCACACCTGATGCTGATTGCTTGTGTTGCAATCGAAACGTCGTGATTTAATTTTATTTTATATTTTATACCTACGTGACTTTACAGAAAGAACCAAAGGTTATGGATCCCTGCAGTTATGAAAACTTCAAATCTAAAATAGCACAGTTAGCTACGAAGTTCTACATACATACACACCGATGTGCTGAAGTAGTAGTTAATTGGCACGTTTTGTTGGCGTGAAAAACCATACCAATTGGCTGTGTCGGGTGGTGGTGGGTTAACGACACATTTACATTTATGAAACCCAAAAACCTTTATTGTGAGAAGTTTGGATATCGCTCACCGTCAATATTTGCCGTGTCCAGTAGATTCACGGTGCAGTCTGCTAACCACTGCGCCACCACCACCCCCCCCTCACCAGACTCTACATCGAAATCAAAAATAATACCGATGAGGGCATAATGCGTAGCAATGTCTCTGCCGGATGTCGTGAGGTCACGTGAGATGAGGCAGTACAGTGTTGGCCATGCTGGTGGGATTTGTTCCGTGGCAGACGCGATGTATGAATACGGACTCTTCACAGTGGTGGAAGTGATGGCAGTGACCCATGGTCGAACTCATGCTGTGGTCCCTGTGAAGGCTCTCAGCGGTGTCAACAAATATAATTTCCCATCTCTTTAGCGGAACTGTCCGGGGATCTCGCAACGCGATCAAAACGGGGCGATGATACATTGCTCTCTTGAGTACTTAATTTGCCTGTAAGTTAGATATCGAAAATATCAATGCAGCAGGGCTATAATGTCACACAGTTGGGATATATATACATTCTTATTATTAAATGCAGTTGCCATCAAAAATATTTCAATGTGCGTGGTGACAAGCCTGTCCGTGTCACATTTTACTGTGACAATACGAAACGGGGCGATATGAACCGGAGTGATATTAAGGGCTTCCTACTCCATATCCAGTGCGACAGAAATGTCAAAAAGCCATTTTACTTTTAAAGACAGCCCACTGAAAAAGTGGCAATTAAGTTCTCCTCAAAATATGACAGTTTGGCAGGTGTTCATAATCGCCTTTGCCACGCATTGCAGTTGAGGTCTGCAGCCCATACACAACTTCCTATTCATCTTCCTTTCACCTGGGGCATCCAATTTTTTGGGGCTTAGTTATTTTTTTCTTCCCCTCGCTTGGTTAAAGCGTAAAGTTGAAGCTTCCTTTTTTTAAGTAGCGCTAAAGTGTGCCACGCTTCGACTATTTGTGCATAAAAATAGAATTGGGCAAAACTGAGCAAATTACTTCTTGAAAAATGCGAAAGTTTTTTAAAACTGACAGTGGGCTGACAATTGATGCATTACTTATACGAGACTTAATAAAAAAAAATGCTTGAGAACTGAATGTGACAAAAATATAGACCGTCTCACGTTTCCCCAACACAGCATAGCAGTTGTGCTATTTGGTTCACATTACACGGTAAGCCTCAAAATAAGCCTCATGGTACATCCGTGCCCCTTGAATTTCACCTTTTGAAACTTTCTAACCACTCCCTTTAATTCTTCCCGAAACTGGAGCGGCGATTAAGGATAACATAAGAGTTGATTTATAATATTTCACGTAAAGTCTCAAATTATTAAACGCAATGGATTTTTTTTTAATGGGATAAGTGTCGTTTGCCTCCTTAAAATCTGGTGGGTTTATTTTTAAGGTATCCTGTTTAGCACAGGAATTATATTACAGAGACCTGCAGCACGCATTCACCATTCTCACATTAACTAAATTACTATAATATTTTTTTTTTTTACCACGTAAAGCCCACTCAGCCATAAAGCTCTTTTTCAGAGGTAATCTGGTCACAGATGATGTAGCTCAACGTGGCGGCTCATATCATCATCACACATGGGAATGGAGAGTTACAGCCCAATAATCTAAATGTGTGGTGTTTCTAAACAAGAGGACCTGGAAAAAAAATACACGCGACCACCATGGGGAGAGGTCTCGCGGACTCCAAATATACAACAGGCATCGTCAGGGTCTGGGATCGAACCCACGAACCCCTTGCGTACCAGGCGAGGGAGACAACATCTCCTAGCCACCGCGGCACAGAGTTCATTAGCGAGCTGTCTTGCCGTGTTGGAGAGAAGCAGCCACCACCGCCGCCACCACCACCACCGCCGCCACCACCACCACCACCACCGCCGCCGCCACCACCACCGGCACCGCCGCCACCACCGCCACCACTGCCGCCACCACCACCACCACCGCCACCACTACCGCCACCACCGCCACCACCGACACCGCCACCACCACCACCACTGCCACCACCGCCACCAACGCTGCCACCACCACCACCACCACCGCCATCACCGCCGCTGCTGCCCTCATTCCTACCGGCGACCAAGAGCCTCTCCGACGGTATATTCTGGATTTGAATAGAGATTTTATCGAATCAATTGTAGCTGTGTGGATGTGTGCCTGGTAGTACTGGCGGCTGATGAAAAATGCATAACCCAATTAAGTGTAAGCTTGTCACAACTCCCAGAGAGACAAGGGGCCCCAGATCAAAAGCTGAGTGGCGGCTCGCACAGCGGTAGGCTGCTTGTCAGAGGTTCGACAGCCATCTCATCCCTGCATAAACTGCTGCTCAGTATGCCCCGAACTAACAGACCTGCGGCATAATCTTAGGCTCGTCAAAGATGTTTGTTTTTTTTTAAACCCGAATGTTTGAAATCATATCCCTTGATTGAGGTGGTATATTTTTGTTCAATGAAACGGTTCCATGTTCGAGGATTTAAGAAAGAAAGGAAAAGCTGGCAAGGGAACAGAACACTTTTTTTATTCCCAAATATTTTTTGTGTGGTATATATATGTCAAATTGAAACTCACGAGACTGTGGTGACACAATGTACTCATGCCGTGTGCTTAGAGGGACGGAGCCAATGTTGAGAAACTGCAACCCATGGTTTGGGGGATCAACCTAAGCCATCATCACAGTTAGGGTCGATAAAATTGTAATGCCACTTTGTGGAAAATGTACATTGATTGTCCAGTGGAGAAGCTTGATCCCAGCCAAAGTAATGTGGATGTCTTCAACTCTTATTGAAGAGTTAAAGACATCCAGGGCCACTCATGGATATAATAACAAAGGAACGATTGTTCATAGTTTTACGCACACCACTCACATCCACAAATAGTTGACAGCGATGTATTTTATTTACGAGGTAATAGGGAAAGGCGCAGCCCAGCAATGTCTCGCTCACGCCACTGCCGGGGAAAGGACCTCCCCTATAGGGAGCCCCTTTCAACGTGGTATTTTTGGCCTACTCTTCCACGCTGTTTTTGCAAGAGTTGGGAGTACCCACACTTTACCCCACCACGAACTTTCGTGAACCCATTAACACTGCCACTAGGACACTGCCGCGCCGCGGGGAGAAAGAAGCGGCCACCTGTGGATTGCAAAGTTCGCTGCACCGCTGCACCGCTGCACCTCTGCACTGCTGCGTTGCTGTGCTGCTCCACCGCTGCTCAACCTCTGCTCCACCTCTGCACCGCTCCACCGCTGCACCGCTGCTCCACCGCTGCTCCACCGCTGCTCCACCGCTGCTCCACCCCTGCAGCGCTGCAGCGCTGCACCGCTGCACCTCTGCACTGCTGCGTTGCTGTGCTGCTCCACCGCTGCAGAGGTGCAGCGCTGCACCTCTGCAGAGCTGCACCGCTGCACCTCTACAGTGCTGCACCGCTGCACCTCTGCAGCGCTGCACCGCTGCACCTCTGCAGCGCTGCACCGCTGCACCTCTACAGTGCTGCACCGCTGCACCTCTGCAGGGCCGCACAGCTGCACCTCTGCAGCGCTGCGTTGCTGTGCTGCTCCACCGCTGCACCGCTCGGAGGCAATAATTAGGGATTAAGGAACTGCTTTACAGGGAAATGGGAGAGCATATCAGATGCTGACAATCGGCCGCTCCCATGCTGTGCCCGGGGGTACTTGGCCAAGATGTTTCGTCTTCTTCATGGATCGAGTGAACGGACTGTTCTGAACCAGCCCCCTAGCATCGGGGAGGGGGCAGGAGGGGGCCGAGACCCCCTCCCCCGTGCTGAAGGTTTTGCTCCCTTGCAAATTCTTAAAGTCGAGTAACAAAAATACATTCCACAACATGTAACGCCAGGCACGTCATATGGTTCATCATTTGGATGAGAATCTAACATTTGTTTGAGGTTGATCTTGACTGTGCCGGGCCCCCCTCTCCGTCACCTTAGTTTTTATACAGCCCCCCCCTTTAAGCAAGGCCAGGCGACTGTAGTGACCCCCCCCCTCCCCCATTTAAAACACTGCTAAACCAAAACAATAAACTATTTTTATTTTACCAGGTAAGGCCCACTGGAGCTATGTAGATATTTTTTCAGAAGCGACCTGGCCACGAATGACAGAACCACGAAGTGGCTTATCGCGTGTAAATGTACAGCAGCCAAATCCTCTAAACGCCTGGTGGTGTTGATCCTAAATGCGGAGGGGAAACCCGGAGCACCCGGAGAAAAATCCACGCGACCACGGGGAGAGAGAGTGACGCGCAAACTCCAAATGTACGGCAGCAGGAGTGATGGATCGAACCCAGGGCCTCCTGTAGACCAGGCGAGGGAGTCAACATCTCATAGCCACGTGGCCTAAGGCCACAACCCTCGGGGAGATCACGAAGCACGCGGGGGGATCACGAAGCGCGTGGCCTCGAAGACTCCGAACACAGCGAGTTGGCACGGTAGGGGGGTGGGGGGCACAGCTGCTGGTGCATCTGCCAGTAACCTCAATCAGTCAACAACCCATGGCACCTGGGTCTGTCCCGTGACCTGCCAGCGGGCGTTCGGCACTTCGCGTGGCCTTCGAGTACACGTAGCCTGGCACAAGCGGCGTGGTGATGTCCCCGCTACGTCATGACGAATGACGGTATTCTGACAGCGCGCGAGGGGGTGGGTGGCCAGCACCACGCCCGACCGCCTTTGTCTCTTAGTGGCAATGTTTACGCATCACACCAGGTACTCATTTGAGGCCAAGTCGACCTAGGGGAGGCCCATGATCGGTTCAGATAATCGTCACCGGTGTTGGCCGTGAGCGGGAATCGACTGCGGGTCGCCGGGTTCGTGGTGCAGTGCGCTAAGTGCTACCGCGCTCACTGCTACAGGCACACACACACAGTGTACACACACACAGTGTACACACGCAGTGTACACACACACAGTGTACACACACACAGTGTACACACGCAGTGTACACACACACACAGTGTACACACACACACAGTGTACACACACACAGTGTACACACAGTGTACACACACACAGTGTACACACGCAGTGTACACACACACAGTGTACACACATACACACAGTGTACACACGCAGTGTACACACAGTGTACACACGCAGTGTACACACACAGTGTACACACGCAGTGTACACACACACAGTGTACACACACACAGTGTACACACGCAGTGTACACACACGCACACACAGTGTACACACACGCAGTGTACACACACACAGGGTACACACACAGGGTACACACACACACAGGGTACACACACACACAGGGTACACACACATACACAGTGTACACACACACAGTGTACACACACAGTGTACACACACAGGGTACACACACATACACAGTGTACATACACACAATGTACACACACATACACAGGATACACACAGAGTGTACACACACACAGTGTACACACACAGGGTACACACACAGTGTACACACACACAGGGTACACACACACAGGGTACACACACAGTGTACACACACACAGTGTACACACACATACACAGGGTGCACACACAGGGTACACACACAGTGTACACACACAGGGTACACACACACAGTGTACACACACAGGGTACACACAGTGTACACACACACAGTGTACACACACAGTGTATACACACTCAGTGCGTCCCTGCAGCTGACTCGAATATTCCATCGCGGTGCGTGCACATTTTGAGCTAAAGGGCGACTTTAAAATAAAATCGAACTTTTCGGTGAGATGTTTTTTTTTGTTTGCCGTTTTTTGAGTTTTTGGAAATTAAGTCTGCGGCTCTGGGGCATGAATAACAATGCAATTTGGGGGGAATTGCCTGCATTTCCCTATGGAAGTGAATGAATGTTTGTTATAAAATACTTGATGTGAAACTGGCTGCGCTATTATTGGTGAAAGGGACATGCTACTACATCAAAATGTCCAAACAATGTACAGTTAACCCTCGAGTATCTGCGGCTAGAAGATCCGGACTGCGGATTTAAATAACACCGTCCTCGTTGAGCAGTGAACACACGGGATCTCGAGACGCGGTGATTTCACGATCAGCTGCTCCTCACTCGCCCAGGGACTGGCACTGGCTGCCCGCAGACTCGTCGTTGAGTACATCTGTTGCTATCGAAAATAATGAAAACCAGATATTGCGTTCTTTTACTTCGTCCCCAGAATTGGGTGGCATCCTCGCAGTACTGCCCATTGGACAGAGACGGCGGGCGTTGCTTCTGCGACCATGGGGAACACTTTTCCTTACGATGTCAGGAAAACTATTGGAGCTCTGCCCTTTTACATAATCTAGATTGACGAACTCATTTCTTTAGAACTGCTTTTTGTGTTTAGTTTGTTCTCCTTCCCCCCGCACCTTCGATTAGCATGGTTGGCTACGTGCGGTGGGAAAGAAGTTCCACGTACATCTGGTTGTGCGGTGTAATTTAAATATATTTTATATTACACGTTACCCATGGGAAAACCGAGATTCTTAGAAAGTAGCTTCGCTGTGCAATGTGGGTAATACTGGTAGGAACGAAGTTGTAAACTGAGTGTACCAGCCTGCAATAGATTAATGTGTCCGTCCGTCCCCTTTCAATACTTTAACGAAGTGAAATCTCGTGCTGTTGGGTGTAAAAAAATTCCAATGTTCCTACCAGCCCACCCTGCAAGGACCTGTTACTGGTAGGAACGAAGTTGTAAACTAAGTGTACCAGCCTGCAATAGATTAATGTGTCCGTCCGTCCCCTTTCAATACTTTAAGAAGTGAAATCTCGTGCTCTTGGGTGTAAAATCAGCAATAGACAGCGCAGAGACTTGTCCTACCAGCCCACCCTGCAGGGACCTGTTATTGCAGATAATCGCAAGACAGCACCACGGAGAAGATGAGTATTTACGGACCCTACAGCTGCTGCAGATAATAGGGGTGGCTGGTAATCGGGCCGTGGATAAGGGGAGTTCTGTAAGATTTACTGTATTTGCATTTGTCTAACATTTTTCACCCATAACTTAATTCAACCACTGAAAAGTCTGTGCTTTACATGAAGGTGAATAATTGTGTGAGGAGTCCATTGTGCAATGTGATTTGAATCCTTCCCTACAAATTATACGTTAATATTATGTCTATAAACTCTTACCGTCGAGTAACACAAGGGGATCAAAACAATCATGCATATGCATGAATTCTGTTCTCGGAAGTGTGTTTTTTATTCGTGATAATGGTAAGAGTAGCGTCATGGGGAGGCGATCATGCTCACAGCATGTGACATCATGGCCTTGGCAGAAAAGGCTTACTACCCATTATCGCTGGGTTCTTCATCGCTAAGTTTTTGGGTTACATTGTAATTAATTTGCATGGTTTTTAATATAGTCGGTCCGTAATAGCAACGTGCCTTGCAGCTGAAATGTGATTTGTATTCGGGCATTGCTATTCGTGGCGCAACGCCACTTTCATGAACGAGGAACTCGTTACCGACCCCACACAAGAAATACGAGGGTTCGACCCCTAGCCCAGGGAACAGTGGTCAGCCCTAAATATCTGCAGAACAGGGCAAATGAAGAACAGTCGACAATGTGACAGCTGTGGTCACGAAATGCCGGACCATGGATCACATGATCCAGCACTGCTCAGACCATGAGTCACATGAACGGCCTAATAACCTCCATATACACAAACACACACACATATAGCATTGCTCATTACAGCTTGCCAAATAAATAATATTGATGTCAGATCATCTTCACGACAGTTGTCGTGGTCCCACGTTACATACAGACAGGCGGACGGACACAGCTGATGCATTCACGCGCTCAACTTTAGTTTGAAAGTGTTGGCGAATAATAAATAAACAAGAAAGTGGTGGAAATGGGACCTAGCCATGGCAAGTGGCACCGTGCTGAAATATTTTGTTTTGTCGTAAACGCTGTTGCGTGTTTGTTTTTAGGAGCCCTTTCAACTACCCTTGACATTGTGTTTTCGCGACACTACAAAGGAAAACTTTCAAAGAGAACGTTGCGTACTAAATGACTAAATGGTGAAACTATAGTCCGCACACCCCCAGTAAAAGTGGACCACTCCATAGCTAATTACATACACAGTGTGTGTTCTCATCAGGACTGCTGGGGGCTTTTCAGGTGTAAGCGTGCATTTTTTAATATATATTTTGGGGGGATTTTTGGAAGCCTTCTCCACAACCACCACAGATATAAAACATTTTAAGCATTTCCCCTGGAGCCGATTTTTTCACGCATAAAAAAGGCTTTCCAACGATAAGACGGTATTTTCTATCCGTCTGCCAGCACACTGTCAAAGAGGTCCACATCCCTGCATCGTTGCCTGCCTCTGTGCGCTTGTCTGCTATGATTCTGTGTCTGTCCCTCCCGTGTCTCTCTCTCTCTGTGCCTACAATGCCACCTTGGGTTCAATTACCGCTCACGAACATAATATCAAAAGGCGAATATTTGAACCGGCGCATTGGGTAATTTTTTTTTTAATTCAAGGTCTTTTCAGACAATGATGAGTTGTGTTTATTATACAAGTTGTGTTTATTATACAAGTTGTGTTTATTCTACAAGTTGGAGGAAACCGGAGCACCCGGAGAAAACCCACACGCGCTCAGGGGCAACGCTCGATCCCCGTACAGATGGAAATGGATGGCGATTAGTCGACTTGCTGGACTGCCTTCGCCTAACGAGCCAGGTTATGGCACCTGGATTCCCACAGGAAGAACATTTCACGACATTCGTGTGATCCACCAAGCCTCGTCAAACAATCTTCACAATTGACAACATGTGGGCACGCTTTCAGCCATCATTGGAATGACAGAGGACTGTAAATTCAAATTATTAATATTATTAAACATAATTTGAGCCATACAGCTACCTAAAATCCAGCGAGTCTTTTCCATGTTTTATTATCTCTGTTACTCATTTCATTGTGTGTGTGTGGAGTCACCTCAACATGATATGAACATCTTGTGTGGTGAGTAAACACCAGACGAATAGGCATGGCGATGGCTCTGCACTATCCCCTCGCCTTAATAGCTGCTTACTAACAGCTTGTATCTGTCACATCACACTAAACTACATTGTGGTGTCCCTGTGTATCTATATATTGTTCTGTGGCTAAGTCTGCATTCTTATATCGGGATCGTGTCCCTGTGCATCTTCACCAGTCTCCTATTGTCAGTGCCTAAGCACTGACATCGTGATAGCCACGAGCGAGCAATCCACCGCTGGATGGAATCCTCCTGCAAGCCATCGCCAACCCTCGCGACGATCATATGATGCAACAACAACAACAATCCAGCCTGGACCTGCTCGTCAACTGAACTCATGTCACTTGGGTACACTTCTCAATTGACCAAAGCTGTGCGATGATTTCCCGTCACTTGCTTTCTCGTGTTTATTCCTGTTAGCACGCATCTCTGTGAACTCACCCACGTTGCCCTGGACATGCTGTGTCTGTGCGCCTGCACGTTGCCTATCCGAGTAATGACTGCTCCCTTATTATTCATGTGTCCCCTGGTTTGTGGCTTTATCTCTGGTTCTGTCAGCCCGAGTACACATTATGAATGTCTCGACGGCCGTGAGTGTGTGCGTAAACGTCAGCGCTGGGGAGACAAAGGGTTGTGGACGTGATGGTAGCCACATCGTCCACGTGAACACTGTGCAGGCCTTAATATGTGCTCGCAAACACAACTAGCGCCATCATTCTGTTAAAGGTCACAATGGGTGGGTTCTGTTGTCTGTAAATGTGTGCGTGTGTTTGTGTGCAGCGCTGCTGCGCTACGAAACCGGCGACCCGAGTTCGATTCCCGCTCACGGCCAACACCGGTGACGATTATCTGAACCGGTCATGGGCCTCCTCTAGGTCGACTCAGTCTCAAATGAGTACCTGGCGCGGTGTGTAAACATCGCTACTAGGGAGACAAAGGCAGCCGGGCGTGGTGCTGGCCACCCACTCCCTCGTGTGCCGTTCCGGCCTTCATAGGTGCTACTCACTAGCAGCACTTGCCCCAACAGTCTGTTAAGGCTACACGGGGGATCTTTGTCTTTTGGCGCGCGGTGTGTGGGTGTGACTGCGCGCGCGTGTTTTTTTCAGCTGGTGTGTGTCATGGTGATGTCATAGTGATGTGTATGACTGACATGTCACGTGGTGTGTATAACTGTCATGTCACGTGGTGTGTATAACTGTCATGTCACGTGATGTGTATAACTGTCATGTCACGTGATGTGTATAACTGTCATGTAACGTGATGTGTATAACTGTTGCCTCTGTGGTAGTAGTTACATTGGAGGAACCAAACGACATGTCTCGGGCCGCATTCGTGAACACAAAACAGACCTTAAACACGGTAGGACCAACACCTCGGCCGTGGCAGATCACTGTTATAATTCAGTAGGCTCACATGACATTGACTTCTCCAAGACAAAGGTTATTTGCAAGCCATCTGGCTACCATGAGAGATTCGTTCATGAGGCTATCCACATATACAAGCACAGAGACAATTTCAACCGAGAAGATGGATTCTGGTTTAGCAATCATTGGAAGGATATGATAAACCATTTCGGGTCTTAATTGATTGTTCACGCTTGCGGTGGCTTTCAGACCGCATCCATTATTTTCGTCTCCCCCCTCCTCTTTTTCGAACATAGATGGACTCGTCCATCTGAATAACTGCCAAATCGCTCTCCGTGGTGCTAACGTAAAAAAAAACCCGCCACTTTTTTCAAATTTTCTTGCTGTGGTTTTCACACCTGATGATGATTGCTTGTGTTGCAGTCGAAACGTCGTGAGAATTTTATTGTTTTATAATTTTTATTATTTTATTGTTTCCCTTCTACGTGACTTTACCGAAAGAACCAAGAATATGTGATGTGTATAATTGTCATGTCACGTGGTGTGTATAACTGTCATGTCACGTGGTGTGTATAACTGTCATGTCACGTGGTGTGTATAACTGTCATGTCACGTGGTGTGTATAAATGTCCGCTTGTCGCGCGCTGTCTTTGTTTTTTTCCCGCGAGCACCCAACGATTGGCACGAGTGGCGACAACACGAAGTGGCGGTGACGTCACAATAGTGCCCGTGCCAGGCTAGGTGCACTTTGAGACCACGTGAAGCGTCGAGGGCCCGTTGCCAGGAGGAGTTGCCACAGCACAGTCGCAGACTGGCAGACGCTGTGGTGGCCGTGCGCAGTGCCATCGGGGCGGAGGGCCGATACTCAAGGACTGATACTCAAGGGCCGATACTCGTGGGCTGATAATCAAGGGCTTGATACTCGTGGGCTGATAATCAAGGGCTGATACTCGTGGGCTGATACTCATGGGCTGAAACTCGTGGGCTGATACTGAAGGGCTGATACTCGTGGACTGATAATCAAGGGCTTGATACTCGTGGGCTGATACTCGTGGGCTGATACTCGTGGGCTGATACTCGTGGGCTGATACACGTGGGCTGATACTCGTGGGCTGATACTCATGGACTGATGTCCTCCTTGGAGTTGCAGTCGCCACAGTGGCCAACTGGGGCTCTGGACGGGGTTCGTCAGGCTGGCGATCCCTCCACTATAAACTATTTTTAGATTTTACCGCGTAAGGCCCCAATGAGCTATTTGGCTCACCAAATGGGAATAAATATGACAGCCAGATACTATAAGCGCGTGTTGCTAAATGTGGAGGGAAAACTCGGAGGACCGGAGAAAAATCCACGCGATATGGGGAGAACACGCAGACTCCAAATATAGAGCAGCAGGCGTCGAACCCATGTACCTCCTGCATACCAGGCGAGGTAGTTAACATCTCGATGCCGTAGCTCCCAATTCAGTTACCACGAAACCACAAAAAAAGATCATAAGCTGCACATACAAACACCTTTCTAAAACACGCATTATATTATCGACACTTGGATATATTTATGTAACATGCATTTATAATAACAACCGATGAGGTCACCCAAATCACAATGCTGATTTGTTATTTCAGAATTCGCGTTCGTGTTTCTGAGTACACTCCTCGCAAGCCGTTGAAATAACCTTAGCCGACCCAGGCCTCTATCGCTGATGCAAAACAAAGGGCTGCCTCTTGCAGAGATAGCTGTACATTGTAATGGCATCTCTCACACAACAAATCACCGCAATAATGGTGTGTGTATATGTGTGGGGGCCGTGTGTGGGGGCCGTGTGTGGGTGTGTGTGTGGGCCGTGTGTGGGCCGTGTGTGGGTGTGGGCCGTGTGTGGGTTTGTGTGGATGTGTGTGGGTGTGTGGGGGCCGTGTGTGGGTGTGTGTGGGTGTGTGTGTGGGGGCCGTGTGTGGGTGTGTGTGGATGTGTGTGTGTGTGTGGAGGGGGGGGGGGCGTGTGTGGGTGTGTGTGTGGAGGGGGGGGGGCGTGTGTGTGTGGAGGGGGGGGCAGAGCAGGAGTTGCGCAATGGTTAGAGCACCGCGCTAAGAATCTGCTGATGCTTAATTTCATCTGGAACAGTCCGGAATGCTTCTCCGGCAAAACATTTTGGTATTATTTTTGCAAATAATTACTCTTGGTTATGAATATATTAATAGGCTTATCGGAATAGGGGGGTGCAATAGTATATGTTTATTATAGATAAACATCCCTCGTACACATGTAGTCGTGCCTTATCCCGATCATCGCTCCTCTCAGAGAGCCCAGCAGCGTCGCGAGTGAGAGGTTCAGCCCTGTAGTGGCCGTGCCTCGGCTAGGTCAGCTCAGCCTCAAACGACTACCCGGTATGATGTTAGAACGTCTCCACTGCAGTTCCATCGCTTGAGGGAGGTACTGGGCTGGGCCCTGCATCAGAACATGTCCTTTGTCTTAGTATTGCCAGGTCCCTTACAATAAGCGGAATTTGGATTGGGGCTATTTCGGCACTTGTTTAATATGGAGGTCGCTTATTTGGGGGATATTTTTTGTTTTTTCTTGTTGCAATCGCTGACTTATGGATGAAGTTATAGTTTTTTTTTTAATCGTGTTTAGGAGTGGTTTCCGTGAAGAGGTTCCACACGGGACTGTGGCGAATTTAGACATAGGAGACACGGAGAGAGTGAGGATTTAATTTTTTTGTTATAATATATTATTATGATTTTAACATATATAGAATGTTTAACACGTAGTAGGCTTTCACGACCATTATAATCCATAATATAGGTTTTTTGGGGGGGTTGGATCGCGTAAATATAAATGTGTCGTAAATATAAATGTGTGTCGCCTGATGAAGCTAGTTGTAATTACTGGCGAAACGTCGTACTCAGATTGTAAATCTTGTGGCTTGGCTCTCCAACACACCGGTGTGCTGTACTCGTGACGAATTGGCATGTTCTGTTTACGTGATAAACCTTACTAGTTGGCTGTGTCGGGTGGTGGCGGGTTCAACGACACATTTATTTATTTATGTGGCGATCTAACAACAAAAAAACGATATTACGGATATATAATCCGTAACAATGTTGTATACAACAAAACTAGAACAACAAATAATATGTAATGGAGTTTCTATTAACACCCCACACTCCCTTCTCTCTGATATCGCATCTCCGATTAGCACGGTTGACTACGTACGGTGCGAAAGAAGTTCAACACACACATGGGTTGGTGGGCTTGGTTTGTCCTCATTGTGAAAGGCAGCTCCACTTCCCTTCTCGCGAGACTTGGCACCGCTGCTTTGCCCCCTCCTATTTCACTCGTGGCTTCGATCCCGGCACTGACGCCTGCTGTGTACTCGGAGTTTGGATGTTCTCCCTCTCTCTCCCTGTGGTGGTGGTGGTGTGCATTTTTCCTTACCTCCATATTTAGAAACATGCGTTTAGAATATTTGACTGCTGTACATTTGCACGTGATAAGCCACTTCGTTGAGCTATCACTTGTGGCCAGGTCGTTTCTGAAACAGAGCTACATAGGTCAGTGGGCCCTACCTGGTAAAAGAAAAATAGGAGTAGATAGTCGTCCTCTCCAAGTAGCATATCACTGTGACAGTGGGTGTCCCCCCCCCCCCCCAACTAAAACTAAAGCAGAGGAGCTGCATTTGGGCCTGCTGCACTGGGGAAACAAAGGCGGGTTGGTCGTGGTGCTGGTCACACAACCTCCTCGCGTCTGCCGTGGTGTCTGCCTTGGCAGGTGCCCGTTCACAGTGCTCACCACACACACACAGTGTTAACGGCTGCCATGGGGAGATCTCTTCTTACCTTTGTGTGTGTATGAAGTTGTGAACGTTCCCACCACACCACGTATGCACACATACTAGTGATAATAATTATAGTTTAAAGCCCATTGTCAATCAACTGCTAGATGAAGGCCTCCCAATACCTTTCGGTCGTGGGGGTTGTTTGGCCATACTTTATCCGAGTGGTCAGTGTGGGTTGGTGGTGAAGTTGGACCACCCACGATCGATTCCAATGTCGACTGCCGGTGATGTTCAGCCATGGCTGTGAATTGAAGTCAAGCTTCGAGGTTCACGGTGCGGTGCACGAGCTCAAAATGAGTATATTTATTTATACCGGAGCAATCCGATGAGCTATAAAGCTCTTTTCCACGGATGTCCAGGAGGTGCGGATCAGAACGTAACAACAACAAACAGCACGAAACACGGTCGGAGCGCAGAGTATAGGGAAGGTTAGCTCGTCACTACAAATACAAGTGAAACTAAACTATTTTATTTTACCAGTTAAAAACCGCTCAGCTATCAGCTTATATTTTAGAAGCGACCTGGCAAAAATATGATTGCTCAACGAACTGGCTTATCATGTGGAAATGTATATCAGCCAAAGAATCTAAATAATCTAAACTCCTCGCCACCACTCTCAAACCCCGCTGGTTTCGTACAGCCGTCTCAAACTCTTGACACATTTCAATTCCTGCGTTCCTCAGAGGGATCCAGGCGACAGTCGTTAATCTGTTGCTTTCCCATCCTGCCGTGCGAAAGACGGTGGATCTGGAGGGGAGATGCGGTGGCGATTTTGAACGATACGTGACTGAGCTCAAGAAATCATTCCACACCCCCACCCCGTGCTGTGTTCACACAATCACCTGTGATTGTGTGAACCTGTGATTGTGTGAACATTAAGGGGGGGGGGGGGGTCTGTATGTTTAAAGTGTTGAAATCAACATTTGCCACTGACATCTGGTTTGGAAGTCAAAAGCCAAAGCGCCTCCGTGCTCAAAGGACAAAGTGAGGTGTCACTTTCTCGATAGGCGGCCTTGAGCCCGTTGTGGAAATTCCACATTCCCATGGCTCCCCCCGGCATTTTTATGTAGGCACCCAGGGTTGGTGTAGGGGTGGCGCAGTATGTGTTAGCACACTGCTTTATGAGATCGGTGGCTCAAGTTCTATTCCCGGTCACGGCTATCTTTAGTGGCGAGTAATATCGGAGCGAGTTGCTGGGAAATCCGCCCTCTTCACCCACCTGCACTGCCTAACTCGGTGAGGTATGGCCTCACAAGCCCCGTGGCCGATGCAGCACGGATATACCTTCATCCAGCAGCGGATAGCCCACGGCTCACGGTGGTAACGATATTGACCCTGGCGACAGATGGCGATAGGTTATGTCGACCTCTGGCCGCGAATTGGTCTCACGGCCCTTCAAGTCTCGCACTAGCCACTGGCACCGCTATTAAGCTTCCTATTGCGCCGTTCCGTGGCGTGACAATAATTGGGAATTTTAAAGGAAGACGGTCTCGGCAGGTGCGCTGTGTTTCACACGTAATAACCCGAAGCCAAACGTTTTACTTTTTACCACCGCCGGTAATCAAACCACGGCGCTGCTCAGTATTTTACAAGACGAGCGTGGTCGAGGTGGCCGTGAGGCAGAGCACCGTGCACCGCGGTTAGTTAGACACTTCGTCTGGGATTTACATCCGTTACGAGGTTGCTCATAAGATAGCCGGAGGAGGCCAGGAGTTCTGAGCGTTCAGCAGTGGGATAGTTCATAAATATTTAGTTTTTTTTATATATATATATACAGTGGCTCCAACGGCACAGAGATTATCAGTGTGTTCAGTTTACTGCAATGGGACCATTAAACATTTTGTGATGTCAGTGGTGGCCTGGTGGACCAGAGGCCAGAGTGGTGAGATGGCACGCTGAAATCCTGGGTTTTGAGCCACGTGGCCACCTGGGATTAAACCGGATTCTCAAGTGTAACGAGCTGATGGCGTTTGCCCGGTCAGCGATGACATCGTGAAAGCCATCACGTTAAATTTGGTTTATCACTTAATTTTAATATACGTCAACCCTTGAGGTTTTAAAACATGTTGGAACGACTGTGGTGTGATGAATTTTACTCTCAGTGGCAGACCGGGCGGGGAAAAGGCTGCCCTCCACTGTGTGGACAAGAGGTCGCTTGAAGGGATCTCGGCAGTAGCTCTATGATATCCACCTCCATGGGCCGTTCTCTAACAAAGGTTTTGCACTGCTCTGCAAGAGATCGAAATGGATTATTCATCTCATTACATGGCGCCGGTAGCAGAATAAAGATGAAATGGGGGTATAAAGATATAATCTTATAAATATCTACGTGACTTTACCGAAAGAACCAAAGAGTATGAATTCCTGCAGTCACGAAAGCTTCAAATCAAGATTGGTTATAAATATCTTCGGGACATCATTCACAAACGTTGATCACCGTTTACCTAGTAATAGCTTAAATCGAATATTGACAATTAACCTATAACAGACAGTGATCTGGTCTGGTAGGGCTGTGGTCAGACCACTTTACTCGCAATTGGAAGGTAATGGGTTCAAATCCAGGATGGGAATCGGTTATATCGGCCTGTAATCACTCTGGGGTCGATACAATGAGGACCACTGTTCTGTCGGATGTCAACAGTGGTCATGGTATGGATAGATCTGGTCCTGCCATAGGAATGTGGAATTACCACCTATATCTCAGAGCCGTCATTGGCGGTTGCCATACATTATCGCCGGCGGATTAGCGCCAGACTTGACCAGAGGAAGGGGTGCTGGAGTAAGAATGTGTTCCGGCAGCTACCGTTGTAAAACCTCCCTCGTGAAGTAATCATCTTACTGGGCTCTTGCCCGGTTATATGAGGGGCATAAAACAGTTTTTAAAATATATAGTGGTCAGGGTAGAGAATACCTATTTGTACAACATTGAAACCTCACGGGATAATGTGAAACAGCAGTGGTCATAATTAGGCACGCTACAACAAAACATAGCGCTTGCTGACACTTCAAAGCCAACGAATTTTTTTTCAAATTCCCACTTAGGGAATTTTGTGAGCTTCTGGGGAGTGTTTTCTCTATCAATTTATAGGTGAGGCTTATTTTTCAACAACAAAAACCCCATCTGGCAGCCACGTTTTCAAAAGAGTTAGCACAGTATTGGTCTAACGTGCTGTGTGTGGCGCCGTGGTGTGATGGTTATTGATATTGAACTTCTTTCGCACCGTACCTAGCGAACGTTAGCCCACGAGGGCTTGCAATCCAGAGATCGTCACGTTGGTTCGACCTCCCAGAGCGGCAGTGGCAACAACGGGGCAAGTTTCTCAAATCCCCCTACCGCCTGACCCTGTCGGCGCGGCGAGCGTGAACCACAATTCGTCGATCGGCAGGTCACGTTTGGTGGCGTGAAACGTGAGAACCCCCACCTGGCCAGTGTGGAATAGTAGACCAAATACCCTCGAGTGGGGGCCCTTCTGCTAGCAATGGTGTGAGCCAAGAAATTGCAGGGCTGCACCTTTACCTGTTTTTTTGAATGCGCGTCAATGTAAGTCTTTGATACATCTGATCGAGGCTTCTGACTGGAGTTGGCTAGCTGGCTCAGAATTCAGAGACCCTGAGCCCAGCACCCATGAGAATCTGAGTTGGAATCTGGATTTATTCAAATCCCCTCCAGCTGTGTCCACCCACGCCACAGTTTGAGTCTTTACTCGGCTGGCCGCGTGTGTTGGAGTAAAGTTTCGGTACTCCCAGCTCTTCACATATTCCTGGCCATCATGGATGAATAACATGCAGCAGGCTTTCGCGACCAATATCATCCAGAATACAGTTTTTTTAGGGTTAGATCGCCATGTCAATATATAAATGTGTGGTTAAACCCGCCACTACCCGACACAGCCAACTAGTAAGGGTTGTCACGTAAACAGAACGTGGCCAATTCGTCACTAGTACAGCACACCGGTGTGTTGGAGAGCCAAGCCACAACATTTACAATCTGAGTACGACGTTTCGTCAGTAATTACAACTAGCTTCATCAGGCGACGGCCAGATTTGTGTAGAAGTTCCCCTGTTTCGTTCCTTAAATAGAGGCGTAGATGTGATGACATCACTTGTGTGCTCTTCATGCGCGAAGTGGGGGGGTGAAGATTAACGACACATATGAGAATAGGGTTTCCCCTTTTTTCTGGCAACAAAACAGGTGCAAAGATATTAAAACACCAAACTGAAACCTTTTACAAGGAATCATGTCTGCATTAACCACAGATACTTGTGGTGAGAATGCAAACAAAAAACATACTCTGATCATATATGCATTGTCTTTGAAACTGATTGGTCCACACCAGAGACAGCTTTCTTTCGAACCTAGTCTCACACGGTGTTAGACCAGAGGACGCGAAAAGGCGTCCACAGCCCAAAGACAACGCCACTATCAGAGTAATGAGAACTCGGGGTGAGCAGCTACATCATGGGACCTCCTTTGCCAGTACCACCTCTCAACACCGGTTTTGTTGCCAGAAAAAAGGGGAAAACCTTTTCTCATTGTTTTGGTACTGGCAAAGGAGGTCCCGTGATGACACATTTAAATATTTACACGATCTAACCCCCCAAAAAACCTGTTTAATGCATCATGGAGGAGTAGGCCAAATACCTTCGACAAGGGTCCTTTAGGGCCGACGCCAGTGGAGGACCTTCCGCCAGCAGTGGTGTGAGCACGCAGTTGCATGGCTGCACCTTGACCTATCACGCCGTTATGCATTTCAATTAAATGGGGCTTTTAAAAAAGACATTTGCGTCACGCACACAGTCCGCAAACAATGACCAATTAGGTCGCGAAGCCCAACACGTCAGCGCGCTGTTCTGCTTATCGCAATGGAGACGCGAGTCAGGCGCGCGTCTGATGCAATTGAACCGATCCGCAAGCTCGCCTCCTTCGTGTTTGCTCATCTGCCAGCCTCGGCCATCATTTCCGCGTCGCCCGGCGTGTGCCTAATGGGGCACCCGGCTTGTGCCGCGTCCCGGGGCCACCGCGGTCCCCCGGGGCCACCGCGGCGGCGTTGGCTCGCTCCTCGCTCGGCTTCCCTCATCCTCCTCGTCCTCCTCCTCCCGCGTTCTTCGGAGAACCAGAAAAAAAAACCCCGACCCAAGGCCCGGCTTGTGGCACCGCACACGGCGGAACACCCAGCCACGGCGAGCCGAATTGCACTCGACAGCGAGCTCAAGACGGGGGAGCACTTCACACGTCCCCTCCATGCGAATGTCGCGCAAGTAACGCAGCATTTAGCAGCAGCAGCAGCAACAACAATAGGGAACTAAATGAAGGCTTTAGCGAATGGCCTCGCCGCAGAAACTTTTTCGGGAAACACCATTGGAACCTCCTTTTCCAGTAGCAAAAAATGATAATTGCTTTTTTACCCTTTGATCTGCAACAAAACTGACACCTTTTTTTACAAGGAGTCATGTTTGCATTGACCACAATACCTGCAGTCGGAATGCAAACAAAAAACATAACTCTGATAATGTATGCACTGTGCTTGAAATTGATTGGTCCACACCCGAGACATCTTTCCTTAGAGCCTAGTCTCAGGTGGTGTTGGACCAGATGACGCCAACAGGCGCCTTTTGGCGTCATCTGGTCCAACAGAGTTATGTTTTTTTGTTTGCATTCCGTCCGCAGGTATTGTGCTCAATGCAAACATGACTCCTTGTAAATAAAAGGGTCAAAAACAATTATCATTTTTCGGGAAACGTTTGCAAAAAGGCGACTTTAGAGACTTGCCACTTGGCGGCTGACTGTCTGATTTAAAAAAAAACCCACGGTTGCTGAGCACAGCAACAAACAGCACTCTTAGGAGGCGTCATAGATGAGAGTATGAGAGTGAATGTGTCTTGAATTGAGCGAGGTTATTAAGAGGCAAGGGTGAGAGACAATGGGAGGGAATTCCAAAGTCGAGCCGTGCGAGGAAATACAAGAAAGAGAAGCATTGTGACCCGCGGTGTGGCGAGTGAGTGGGAGAGTGAGGGAGTGGATGAGTGAGTGGGTGAGTGAGTGGTGGGTGAGTGATGTGTGAGTGAGTGGATGAGTGAGTGGTGGGTGAGTGATGGGTGAGTGTGTGTTGTGACCTGCAGTGTGGTGAGTGGATGAGTGAGCGGGTGGGTGAGTGGATGAGTGAGTGTGTGGATGAGGGAGCGGGTGAGTGAGTGTGTGGATGAGTGAGTGGGTGAGTGAGTGTGTGGATGAGTGAGCGGGTGAGTCAGTGTGTGGATGAATGAGCGAGTGAGTGAGTGTGTGGATGAGTGAGCGGGTGAGTGAGTGTGTGGATGAGTGAGTGGGTGAGTGAGTGGGTGAGTGAGTGTGTGGGTGAGTGAGTGGGTGAGTGAGTGGTGGATGAGTGGGCGGGTGAGTGAGTGTGTGGATGAGGGAGTAGGTGAGTGAGTGTGTGGATGAGTGAGTGGGTGAGTGTGTGGATGAGTGAGCGGGTGAGTGAGTGGTGGGTGAGTGATGGGTGAGTGAGTCTGTGAATGAGGAAGCGGGTGAGTTGTGGGTGGATGAGTGAGCGGGTGAGTGAGTGTGTGGATGAGTGAGCGGGTGAGTGAGTGTGTGGATGAGGGAGTGGGTGAGTGAGTGGTGGGTGAGTGGATGAGTGAGTGGTGGATGAAGGAGTGGGTGAGTGAGTGGTGGGTGAGTGATGAGTGAGTGAGTCTGTGGATGAGGGAGTGGGTGAGTGGTGGGTGAGTGATGGGTGAGTGAGTGTGTGGATGAGTGAGTGGGTGAGTGAGTGGTGGGTGAGTGATGGGTGAGTGAGTCTGTGGATGAGGGAGTGGGTGAGTTGTGGGTGAGTGATGGGTGAGTGAGTTTGTGGATGAGGGAGTGGGTGAGTGAGTGGTGGGTGAGTGATGGGTGAGTGAGTGTGTGGATGAGTGAGTGGGTGAGTGAGTGGTGGATGCAGGAGTGGGTGAGTGAGTGGTGGGTGAGTGATGAGTGAGTGAGTCTGTGGATGAGGGAGTGGGTGAGTGGTGGGTGAGTGATGGGTGAGTGAGTGTATGGATGAGTGAGTGGGTGAGTGAGTGGTGGGTGAGTGATGGGTGAGTGAGTTTGTGGATGAGGGAGTGGGTGAGTGAGTGGTGGGTGAGTGATGGGTGAGTGAGTGTGTGGATGAGTGAGTGGGTGAGTGAGTGTGTGTTGTGACCTGCAGTGTGGTGAGTGAATGATTGAGTGGGTGAGTGAGTGGTGGGTGAGTGATGAATGAGTGATGGG
Source organism: Petromyzon marinus (assembly GCF_048934315.1). Taxonomy (NCBI): domain Eukaryota; kingdom Metazoa; phylum Chordata; class Hyperoartia; order Petromyzontiformes; family Petromyzontidae; genus Petromyzon; species Petromyzon marinus. The sequence goes on along the minus strand of NC_133710.1, from coordinate 624,091 downwards.
TGAGTGAGTGATGGGTGAGTGAGTGTGTGGGTGAGTGATGGGTGAGTGAGTCTGTGGATGAGGGAGTGGGTGAGTGAGTGTGTGGTTGAGTGATGGGTGAGTGAGTGTGTGTGGTAACCTGCAGTGCGGTGGGTGGATGAGTGAGTGTAGTCCTCAACATGGGTGATGAGAACAGTCACCGAGTGTGTTGGTGACACGCGGTGGTGGATCACATCGATTTGTGACGCTTCCAATCCCTGCTGGGCCGCGATGTGACAAATAGATGGCGGCGCAGCAAGTGGGTTCGTGAACCTATCCGTGCGGACGCTCTTGAATGTGATCCCTCCGGGTGTGTTGTTTATCTCTAGGTTGATCTCCAGGTTTATCTGCGAGTTTATCTCCAAGTTTATCTCTAAGTTTATCTCGATGGTGCGCCTTTCCTTCCCCGTGGGGGAAGGGGAGACAAAATCTCGCTCCTTAAAATGTAATTTGTCAAACGACGAATCCAACAACAACAACAAAAACCACGTGGATCCTCGGTGGTGATTCCCTGCACGAATGATGGACGTCATTAGTATGCGATTACGTGGAGCAAAGGTGGCGCGGATGGGAATATTGTGGACATTAGTTCCACCGCATATAACCACATCTGCGTCGACCCTGTGTGCACCACAGAACACATAGGTAGCACACTGTTAAGGCATAGCAACACACGTTAACGATTATCCTCCCTCCATCTGCATACTGCTCAAGGGCTGACAGCGAGAGTTTGCTGACGACAGCTCGTGTACGGTGGGATCGCGAGGACAGTGATCAGTGATAGGTCTCGCGTTGTCTCGCCCGTGCGGACGCGATCCCAACACTTTTGTTAACCCACCGCTGGATGAGAGCACCCCCCCACCCCCCCCCCCCCATGTCGTGCGGATTGTGGGGGGGGGGGGGAGGTTATCATACTTTACCACTCTGGTTAATGCAGCTTGGTTAAGGGTGGGAGCGTAGAAGTGCAGTACAACAACTGATCTTGCTGCACTGCCTCGCGCTGCCCACAGTGTCGGCCCGCAGCAGCCTGTAACCAAGTGGGTGTCCACGACGGTCATTGACCCCGGCACTATCCAGGCCCTGAGCCTGCTTAGCATCTGATATCTCATGAGATATGTGGTGAGTGCGGGGTGCTTTGGTCATGAGCTCCGCAATATGTTTACATTTTATGTATGTATCGATATATACTGATTTTAGGCTGAGTTAAACAAAAGTGTGGCCTGGGCTATGCTCAGATATCCATTCCCATCAGCGCGCACAGACAAGACGCGCCAGTTTGCTGAGCTCCGAGCACACAGAATAAGAGTATATGGCGATGTCAACACGTGCGGTGAGAGTGGAGGCACATCACTTAGCGCACTGCTAAGAACCCAGCGATCCGACTTGGACTCGAAACCCCGGCTAACATCAGTGGCGAGCGGTAACCCCGGGCGGTTCGACGTGGACTACCTGGCGGCGCGTACGCCACTCCTTGCAGAGGCCCATGGTTCGAATCCAGCGGCCGCCCCGGTTAATCCTGCGATTGTTTAGAACCGTGATGATGCCATGCGCCGTATGCCTCACATTGCCAGTCAATGTTCGCCTGACAAGAGTGGCCCGCTGTGTGCCAGTGTCACGGTCCACGTTTGCCAAACGTCAAAAATGACAGCGCAAAATGACGCGATGGGAATGGCTCACACACAGCAGTCATTGGCCCCCCGACTGCGAAAATCTGGCATGACCCTCCTGAAAACAAGTCATGAGACTCAGTGATGCTCTCCTGGGTCAACAAGCGGAATAATGATCTGTGATAATAAGAGTATAAAAAACAACCTGACCCCCACCCAGCACCCCCGTTCAACCAGCAAGGATCAGCGTGGTGAAGTATGGTCAAAATAACCACCCATGACCGAAACGCGTGGGTAGACCTAAAATAAGAAATACTTTATAAACAACAGCCGTCGTCACTGAATGAACGGCGGTTACGTCACCATAGCGCTTGTGCCAGACTCGGTGCATTTTCAAAGTTAATGAACACAGACGCGTGCACATGAATGCACACACGAGACACAGATCCGCCAATTCGCCCCCGACCCCCCGTGTAGCCTTTAACAGACTGCTGGGGCAAGAGCTGTTAGCGAGTAGCAGCACCTGTGAAGGCCGGCACGGCACACGAGGGGGTGAGTGGCCAGCACCACGGCCGACCGCCTTTGTCTCCCCAGTGGCGATGTTTACACATCGCACCAGGTACTCATTTGAGGCTGAGTCGACCTAGGCGAGGTCCAGGATCGGTTCAGATAATCGTCACTGGGTGTTGGCCGTGAGAGGGAATCCAACTCGGGTCGCCGGGTTCGTCGCTCAGCACGCTGACCACTGCTCTACCGCTCCCCACACAACACTAGCATGCATTACACAAACACAAATATAATTGAAAAACATGTGCTCGGGGTATATTATCTCTTAAGACCACGGAAGCAAAAAGGTTTCTACAAAATGGAATATCCAAGCGCTGGTACTGGAGGGAATATCACGAAGCTGTGCGGTGAGGGTTTGGCAAAACTCGAAGCGCTTTGTGTGGACACAGGCAAAACATCACTGCCAGTGGAAATATCCAGAGATAGCAAATATTGGGACACACGCGGAGATAACACTTCATATTTCGAGGGTGGGATTTAGCACGAAGCCTGCTCATGTTTTCCACGGCAACTTTTTTGTTATTATTATTGTGATGATGAGAACTGCTGTCTCGCTATCAAAAGCTCCCCTTTGTTATAATGCTATCGTGTATGATTAAAAAATTGTTTTTTTGATGTCGTATGTATGTAGGAATAAAGAGAGCGATTACGCTCGCCGAGAGACGCCCAGGCGCCGTTACTGTTTGTGCTTAGAAGGTGAACATTTTCGCGTAAAGCGGCGGTATGAAGGTAATGCGGTGTACGGTTTTCAATCTTCAGTGCCCAGACCTATCCCATAATTGCGCATGAGGTGGCTTCTTGCTGGCCACAAGTCCTCGCATCTGCTCGTTGTTGCGAGCCGTCACTCTTCTGCAGATGCTGGAAGCTAGAAGGGATGAAGATGCTGGAAGGTGGCTACAAAAAAAATACCCCATAGTGCCTCTAATAAAACGCAACACATTCTGCCTGAATTTAAAATGTTATATTTCGATTTAAAGCTTTCGTGACGGCAATGATTCATCTTCTTTGGTTCTTTCGGTAAAGTCACGTAGAATGAGAATAAAATAATAAATTGATAAAATAAAATAACATAATATTAGTATTATGTTATTTTTTGTTCTCATTCTACGTGACTTTACCGAAAGAACCAAAGAAGGGTTAAAATGTTATAAATATGATCGATGACATCAATGACGTTTCAGGCAATGGCCCTGTGTCAGCCATGAGGGTTTTTTTTTACTATACCTCCCCACGCTGGTCAATGCGAGTGTGGTGGCTCCAGTTGGGAAGGGGGTTGGGAGGTGCAAAACCAATCTGACAAAACCTCATCACGATGCCCCACGTCGACTCCTCGACAATGGGAGTCGAGCGCCGCTATTGGAGCTCACGAGACGTTAGACCCGGTGAGCGTTTGTTAGAATCGTGCGTTTGGAGTATCTGGCTGCTGTACATATCCACGCGATAAGCCACTTCGTTGAGCTATCATTTGTGATCGCTGGGTTGCTTCTGAAAAAAAACGAGCTACATAGTTCAGTGGGCCCTACCTGGTAAGATAAAAATATATAGTTTCGCTCGGGTTTAGACGTGCTGTGCGGAAAAAGTAATAAAGACGAAATTTCAAGACTCACCCGGCCTGGAACTCTCTTTATTGATGTACGAAGCATCAACGTGTAACTGCATCTCATTGCTCCACCAATAAACCTCTCTTAAAAATGCTCGCTTGCCCAACCGATAAGAAGAAACTGTGGGAGTGTGCAGGTGACGGGATTAGTGGGGAGTCGAAGGATATGTCCCATTCCTTCCTTCTTTGCAGCGAATAATTTATCCGCCACAAAGAGACGGATCGCCAATGCCTGTCATGATTTATCTGTTACAGATAAAAAAAAAATAGATAAAGGTGCAGCCCTGCAATTTCTCGCTCGTGCCATTGTTGCCAGAAGGGTCTCCACTGGCGAGAGCTCGCAAAACCCCTCTAGAGGGCATTTTGCCTACTCTTCCAAGCTGGTCAGACGTCTCGAAAGAAGTGTGAGTGCCCACGCTTTAACCCACCACACGCGGCCTACCGATCGCCTGCCTATGTGGCCTGCGTACCCATTTATACTCCTGGGAGGAGAAGCGCAGAGGAGGGATTTAAGTGTTTTTTTTACCACTGTTTCGACTGCCACGAGCGGGAGATGGAATCGAACTGGCGACCTCTGGATTGCAAGTGCAGCGTGCTGACCATTATGCCGTGGCAGCGATGCTTCTCTGTTACAAGGTGGTGGTAATTGCACGCCAGTGGCTGTCCCATGTCCATGAAAATGATAGCTCATACCCAACGATTGCATTGTGCACGGGAATCTGTGGTTTCTAATAAAATATTAAAACCAACACAGAGCATAACTGTACATAAGCACTTTTGTATGATTTCCTGCCAGGAGCAGAGGATAACTACAAAATCTGAAGTTGCCTATGTGTGCTTATTAGTACACGGCAGCACCACAGGTTGTTTGGATATTATATTTTGCTAGATTAAAGAAACACGACACAGGGCCATATTTGCTAGTCTAATAACTCGAGCTTTAGGGCAAACAAAAAAAAACGACCCTGCATTTGAGACTGACGTGATATCCGTCAAGAAGCTACCATTTACTTCTCACCAGACAGTGGTGAAACATTGAACAAAATCATAACAACAACAAGTCGTATGTTATTTTGCCCTAGATTGTTTTGTGCCTGTATTTGCATTGTGCTGTCAGTTTTGTGGTGATGCTGCTGCTGCGTTGTCAGCCGTGTGCAAGCGCATCAACAACAACTCAACGCGTTCGTCAATAACACTGAGGCCTTAAAAGGAAACATATATAATAGGCGACGTTTCGGCCAATGGACCTTCTCCATAGCAAATAAATATGTACACATATGTGCGATGAATAAGGACAATTGCCCAAAACGTCGCCTATTATATGTTACTTTTAAGGCCACAGTGTTGTTGACACGTGTGTTTTTGTAGCCACCTTCCAGCATCCAGAGGGGTCCAGAGGAGCGATAGCTCACAACAATGAGCAGAGCGTGTGGCGGATAAAACACGGTCCGGATGTCCTAGTGGGAGCACAGAGTGTGTGTTTGCCGGTCACGCCGGTCAGTTCACTCTGGACACCTTGGGACTATCGCGTGACTTACAGCCGGCGAGCCTTCACCACGACACGTGGCCTCAGCGTGCACGTGGCCTGGCCTGGGTGGCGTGGTGAGCTACGTGCGCGACTCGGCGTGTTGCGAGCGTGGTGAACCGTGGCGGTGCCTGTGATGGTTTGCACGCTGCACTTCGATCTCGGTGACCTAGGTTCAATTCCCGACCACTGGTAACATCGTGTACTGGTTTTCCCCTAGATTGACTCAGTATTAAAAACATAGTTCTCTGCCAGCCAACATTCGTACTGACGCTGCCTTGTGTGTCATGCCAGCCTTAGTGGGTGACCACGCAAATGCAATTTCCTTTCCAGTCTGCGAGGATCTTTGTTGTGAATGCGTGTGGCTTTGTTCAAACTTTAATTTGATGGTCATTGAACCATTCGTAGGATACCTGCTGCCGGAGTTACTCATACACAATATTGATCTTCCCAGACAGGCTTGCTACAGGGAGGACGCGAAGTTCCCATGGCACACGGAGACCACTGCGGACTTCGCCAGCACTCATTGCCAAGCAATATCACAAATGAGCGAAGCTGCGTCGGAGCAGTGGAACGTACATCCACGTGGGATTGTTCAGTATGAGAGCAGTTTTAATTTGAAGTTGTTTAGCTTTCTTTATTCGTTCCACAAACACCTTTGCGAGCAATCCTAAGCTACTGGATCTGTGTACACGGTAACCTTGAAGGTTAATCCTTCATCCGAAGCCCGTGCCAGTTTCCAAAAAGTAGTTTATTTTGTATAAATGATGCTATACACCCATTGTTCATGTAAAATAGTGATAATATATTGACAGACCTTTGTTAATCCTCTGCTGGATGAAAGCCTTCTCACTCTTATCAGGCGTCAGGGTTGTTTGAAGGGCACCGCGGTGGTGAGATGTTACCTCCCTCGCCTGGTATGCAAGAGGTCGTGGATTCGATCCCGACCTCGACGCCAGCTGTATATTGGCAGTTTGCATGTTCTCCCCGTAGTCTCGCGGATTTCTCTCCGGGTCTTCCGGTTCTCCCCTCCACATTTGGAATGAACATGCGTTTAGAGTATTCAGCTGCGATAAATGGCCACACGATACGCGACTTCGATGGGCTATCATTTGTGACCAGGTCGCTTCTGAAAAAGAGCGACATATAACTCAGTGGTCCTTACCTGGTAAAGTAGAATAAATCTCTTAGTTTACATTCTTGGTTCTCTCGGTAAAGTCACGTAGAAGGGAAACAATAAAATAATAAAAATATAAAACAATAAAATTCTCACGACGTTTCGACTGCAAAAATTTCAAATTTTCTTGTTGTGGCTTTCACACCTGATGATGATTGCTTGTGTTGCAGTCGAAACGTCGTGAGAATTTTATTGTTTTATATTTTTATTATTTTATTGTTTCCCTTCGACGTGACTTTACCGAAAGAACCAAGAATATGAATCCCTGCAGTCACGAAACCTTTAAATAAAAATTTATCTTAGTTTAGTTTATAGTTCGTCACGTTGGTCAGTGCACGTTCGTTCAAGGGGAAGGAGCCACAAGACCTGTTCAGGCATCACCCGCCACTGATGTTAGCCGTGTCTGTAAATTGCACGCGTGCCTTCGTGTGCATAGAGCGGTGCGCTAACTACTGCGCCACCACTCCACCCATTGTTAAAGCGTCGGGTTCAAAATACAAGTAGAGGATTCGATTATAAGGCAGCGGAGAATTTCAGCGACCATAAACATCACTGGCTGTGGCCCAAATCACTCGGAATTTGGCCACTGTCTACAGGTTAAGCGTGGATAGTGATTACAAATGTGTAAACAAATTATTTCGCGATGCTGCTGCTACTGCTGCTGCGTTACAAGTGGCACACAAGCACAATTAATAACAACAAAAACATCAACACATTCGTCGTATGTAAGTGCTACGAAGAAAGGACACGGAACATTGTAGATGTTTTTTTCTCCTTTCAAGGCCACGGTGTTATTGACGAACTCGTAGAGTTATTTTTTGGTGTAGGTGCTTCGACGGGTGAACGACCACCTGTGCAAGCCACGCTCGCAGTTGCCCGTGGGGCTGTGCTGTGTGGTGGCCAGCAATCAAGCAATTCTAGATTTAAAGCTTTCGTGACTGCTAGGATCCATACTCTTTGGTTCTATTGGATAAAGTCACGTAGGTGTTAATATTTTTTGTTATTTTATTTTCACCTACGTGACTTTACCCAATAGAACCAAAGAGTATAGCAATCAAGCAGTTCTAAAAACAATCATTGTTATACCATACTTCTATGTCTCCCACACATCTGTGATGCCCCACCTACACCAACCCTCACTGATCAACAGGGGTGACGGATGACCAACCCCCCCCCCCCCAACCTTCACGGCGTGGGGAAGACCTCATCCAGAAGTGAATTGACAAAAGGGCTCTTTCGCAGTCATCGTGATCATCGTCATCGCCGCTGCCATTTGCCGAGCATGGCACAGCACGCGTGTACATTTTAGTTATTTGGTAGTAGGGTTGGAGGCTCACGCAGAGATTTATAAACATCATTTAGTGGACAAATGAAGTGAGTGCTTTGACAGTTGGACAATAAACTAAATAAATACTGCGCGGTCGTTGTCATTAATACCGCCTTAAGAAAGATATATGCTCACATTTCTGGCAATGGCTGTTATTGAGAGAAGGAAGCGAGTGCAGTGGGATTTACTGATTCATAGTTTGGAGAGAGCCCTTTATAAGCGACTCAAGCGACGTCTGTTCACCCTGCTCAGACCCACCGTTCCGCTCGACTCCGTCATCTCCTCACCCTCCAAAAGAACCCTGCCCCTCCCCCCTCCCCGACACACCGCGGAGTGCCATCTCTGAACATAATGCAGACAGTAGTCCTCTCTGCCCTCGACTCTGAAGGACCCGCGCCTGGTAACTTATCTCACCTTGTTCCCTCGTTGTGCTTAATGCAGAGCGCAGTGACGATTCTGTTTCTTTCATTTGGCGACTGGGAAAAAAATGGCGACTGGCTAAGCTCGTTGTCCTTCCCCCACACCTCCGATTAGCGCGGTTGGCTACGTACGGTGCGAAAGAAGTTCATCAAACATCCGTTTGGATGTTTTATGTTGTCAGCCATTCCACGGCATTCTGGGTAGCAGAGTGGAACCGTTCCGAGGAACCTGACGGGGTGGGGGACAGCCCGGTGGCGAGATGTTAACTACCTCGCTTGGTATACAGGAGGTCGTGGGTTTGATCCTGAAGCGCACGTTTCTAAATGTGGAGGGGAAAACCCGGAGGACCTGGATAAAAATCCACGTGACCACGGGGAGGACATGCAGACTCCAAATATACAGGCATCAGAGTCGGGATCGAACCCACCATATTCGCATACCAGGCGAGGTAGTTAACATCTTGCCACCGTCGCGCCCATATCACACGCACACACATACACGCACGAACCGCCATCTACACAATACCCTTTTTAATTCACAGAAGTCCAATGTTCCCACAGAATATAGGAATTCCAGTGAGTCTGGGAGGCTCGCCAGACTATAATGTGTGCGTGTTGCATTTCACAAAGCGCACACCTCAGTGAAGAGACTGCTCTCCCCTCCCACAACCTTCCCGGGAGACACTCTCCAGTCCACTCTGTGTGCACCCCGAGGCAAGTATAAAATTAGGCGCAGGAGGAAATGAAAAATTAGAGTAAATGTTAGGTGTGAGCAGGGTGAAAAAGACATTGGAGCGAGCTATCCCCCTCGCTTGGAAACTGTTTCTGCATCAGCATGCAGAGGTGCTCAAAGTCGGAATGGCTTTACAGCGTAAGGCCAGAAAAAGTGTTCCACAGGCTCTCAGAATGCCACGGTTTAAAAACAAAACAACAAAAATTGTCAAAACATCAAAGCGGTCACCTCCCCTCCCACGCGTGCGATGCACAGGCGCCTACAGACTCGTGCACCCATTCACAGACGGGGGTGGTGGTCAGACGCAGGCGTGATTGTGGCAGGTCGGGAGGCACTGCCACCTGTCCTGGAGTTTTTCCCCAAGGAATGTCCCCTTCTTTGTGGCGGCTGCTGGCCTGGAAAATCCATAAGTCTTCTGGCTTTGTGATCAGTTGTGTAACAATAATAACAACAACACACCACCCAACGTATGCACGTGTAGTTCTCCCCTATTCCGCTATTGTGAGATATCCCTCCTCTTCTTACCGTCACGCGTCCAGGCTTATTGCACCCTCGGAGGTGGCGAGTCGCGCCGGGCTTGGTGATGCCACTGACGGCCACCGTCCGCCCTTTTCACAGCGCAAGGCGACGCATCTCGCATTCGGTGCTGCGCCCATGACGGCTTTGCTCCTCCTGTACTGTGAAGGGATGATGCCGTGGTTTGTAACAACGGCAAATCCAAGGCTAACGCCACTGGCGCGTGATGTCGGAATCGGCCTTTGGAGCCCCTCCCCAATTCACCAACCTGCACTGACCCCCGCCGTGAAGTATGGTCACGGCTGGCACGTGTGGCGATCATCGAGGCCTTCACCCAGCAGTGGACGGACTAAGACGACGGCTGTACGAGGGGGGCCCTGTGACCTGCTGCTGCTGTCTCGCGGTGCGGCAGAGTCCTTCCCAGGCGCCTCTCTCGCTACGCTGCCGAGCCACGACCCTCCAGGGACCCCCCTGTCGCAGCACAACGGAGCAGGGGGCCCTCCTGGGGCCTCTCCACAGTGGGCTCGCGCCACGGAGACTCTCCCGAGGCTGTTCGGCCACCACAACATTGCCGCGGGGGACCCCTCCCATCCCCGCACCTCCAGGCATCTTCCTCGCGGCTCTGTCCTTCGTGCAGTCTTCACGTCTACCTGGGTGCGGTGGCATGGGTTGTGGTGTTGGGACGTTGTTGGTGGTGGTTGGATGGATGGACTGTTGGCATGGTGGCAGTGGTTGGGTGCGGTGTTGGGAGGCGGTGGTGGAATGTACAGTGAGGGAAACACGTATTTGATCCCCTGCTGATTTTGTACGTTTGCCCACTGACAAAGAAATGATCAGTCTATAATTTTAATGGTAGGTTTATTTGAACAGTGAGAGACAGAATAACAACAACAAAAAATCCAGAAAAACGCATTTCAAAAATGTTATGAATTGATTTGCATTTTAATGAGGGAAATAAGTATTTGACCCCTCTGCAAAACATGACTTAGTACTTGGTGGCAAAACCCTTGTTGGCAATCACAGAGGTCAGACGTTTCTTGTAGTTGGCCACCAGGTTTACACACATCTCAGGAGGGATTTTGTCCCACTCCTCTTTGAAGATCTTCTCCAAGTTATTAAGGTTTCGAGGCTGACGTTTGGCAACTCGAACCTTCAGCTCCCTCTACAGATTTTCTATGGGATTAAGGTCTGGAGACTGGCTAGGCCACTCCAGGACCTTAATGTGCATCTTCTTGAGCCACTCCTTTGTTGCCTTGGCCGTGTGTTTTGGGTCATTGTCATGCTGGAATACCCATCCACGACCCATTTTCAATGTCCTGGCTGAGGGAAGGAGGTTCTCACCCAAGATTTGACGGTACATGGCCCCGTCCATCGTCCCTTTGATGCGGTGAAGTTGTCCTGTCCCCTTCGCAGAAAAACACTCCCAAAGCATAATGTTTCCATCTCCATGTTTGACGGTGGGGATGGTGTTCTTGGGGTCATAGGCAGCATTCCTCCTCCTCCAAACATGGCGAGTTGAGTTGGTGCCAAAGAGCTCCATTTTGGTCTCATCTGACCACAACACTTTCACCCAGTTGTCCTCTGAATCATTCAGATGTTCATTGGCAAACTTCAGACGGGCATGTATATGTGCTTTCTTGAGCAGGGGGACCTTGCAGGCGCTGCAGGATTTCAGTCCTTCACGGCATAGTGTGTTACCAATTGTTTTCTTGGTGACTATGGTCCCAGCTGCCTTGAGATCATTGACAAGATCCTCCCGTGTAGTTCTGGGCTGATTCCTCACCGTTCTCATTATCATTGCAACTCCACGAGGTGAGATCTTGCATGGAGCCTCAGGTCGAGGGAGATTGACAGTCCTGTTGTGTTTTTTCCATTTGCGAATAATCGCACCAACTGTTGTCACCTTCTCACCAAGCTACTTGGCAATGGTCTTGTAGCCCATCCCAGCCTTGTGTAGGTCTACAATCTTGTCCCTGACATCCTTGGAGAGCTCTTTGGTCTTGGCCATGGTGGAGAGTTTGGAATCTGATTGATTGATTGCTTCTGTGGAAAGGTGTCTTTTATACAGGTAACAAGCTGAGATTAGGAGCACTCCCTTTAAGAGTGTGTTCCTAATCTCAGCTCGTTACCTGTATAAAAGACACCTGGGAGCCAGAAATCTTTCTGATTGAGAGGGGGTCAAATACTTATTCCCCTCTTTAAAATGCAAATCAATTTATAACATTTTTGACATGCGTTTTTCTGGATTTTTTTGTTGTTATTCTGTCTCTCACTGTTCAAATAAACCTACTATTAAAATTATAGACTGATCATTTCTTTGTCAGTGGGCAAACGTACAAATTAAGCAGGGAATCAAATACTTTTCTCCCTCACTGTAGCGACGGTGGCAAAGGGTGACTGATGGTGATTGGGTGAGGTACTGGAATGATGCGAGGTGGTGGTTGGGGCGGTGTTGGGATTTGGTGGTGATAGTTTGTGAGGTATTGCAATGATGGCTTGGGCATGCCATAGTCTTTGTCCCGCCGTGTCGCCGGTTTCCCTGCGACTGCCGGGACACTCAGTGGCGTGCGCAGCCCGCCCTGCGCACGCACGCGTCGCTGTCTGCGCCACCGCAGTGGTCGTGTCCAGCTGCCGTGTCCATCCTCCACGTCCAGCTGCCGTGTCCATCCTCCACGTCTATCTGCCGTGTCCATCCTCCACGTCTATCTGCTGTGTCCATCCTTCACGTCTATCTGCTGTGTCCATCCTTCACGTCCAGCTGCCGTGTCCATCGTTCGTGTCCAGCTGCTGTGTCCATCCTCCACGTCTATCTGACTGTGTCCATCGTTCGTGTCCATCTGCTTTGTCCATTGCTCTATTTAAGTCGTTTACCACCCACTTCTTCCCCTCGAATTTTTATTTCGTGTGTGTATGTAGTGTAGCGGTTAGCGCTACGCTGCGCTATGAACCTGGCGACCCGAGTTCGATTCCCGCTCACGGCCAACACCAGTGGCGATTATCTGTACCGGTCCTGGGCCTCCCCTAAGTCGACTGAGCCTCAAATGAGTATATGTTGCGGTGTGTAATCATAGCCACTGGAGCGAGAAAAGCGGCAAGGCGTGGTGCTGGCCACCTACCCCCTCGTGTGCCGTACCGACCTGACAAGGTACTGCTCATATTCTTAGTTCTTTCGGTAAAGTCAAAATATATATTATATATTTTATTATTTTGTTGTTTCCCTTCAACGTGACTTTACCGAAAGAACTAAGAATATTAATTACTGCAGTCACGAAAGCTTTAAATCAAAATTTAAGGTACTGCTCGTTAAACAGCACTTGCCCCTAACAGTCTGTTAAGGCTATACGGGGTATCTTTGTCTTCTTGTGTATGTTGAACTTCTTTCGCAGTGTACGTAGCAAACCGTGCTAATCGCAGGACAACAAACAGAATACAAAGATCAGTTCTAAATAAAGGATTTCAAAGTACATAGCTTCCTAATATCGGAAGGAAGAGCGTTCCAGATGGCCGCAGAAGCGCGTCTGTGAGGTTGACCGGAGTTAGCGTGATGATGCTTTATGCTCCTTGACGAGATCAGCAAGGTATTGTGGTTCATTTGTGGCAAGCGTTTTGAAATGCCATGGCATTTAAGCTCCAAATAAATGCAAATCCTTATTCTTGAATTCTGTTGTATTTTGTTGGTGGCTTGGAGACTCTTATGGGGCTTCAATAATCAATTCATTTTTTTGCTTTGTAGTGAATTAATTTGCATCTCTGCAGGGGTCACTTGAACTCATTATGTACAATAAATATGAATCGAAAATACAACAATCGTTTTGAGTGTCACAACCTGGTTCACAAAACCCATACGCTGTACCTCCATCCATCCCTGGCACCCATGGCGTCCCAGCAGGTTTGGGATGGAGTGCATCACGAACATATTGTAATCAATGTTAATTGACAAATAGATGCATTGTTAATGTCTGTTATAGTTGTTGATAAAGTTGATTGATCATGGCAGAGGATGGTGATACAGGGATAAGCATTGAAAGTCAGAGATTATTTCAATTAAATGTTGTGCGCGTCTGTGTCTGTGGGGAGTGGTAGCAGGAGTGTAGCGCTTAGCGCTCTACTCTATGAACCCAGTGACCCGAGTTCGATTCCCGCTCATGACCAATAACATTGACGAATATTTGAACTGATCCTGGGACTCGCCTAAGCCGATTTCCCTGGGTCGACTCAGCCTTAAAGGGGTAGCTTGGTTGCAGTGTGTAAACATCAGCACTGGGGAGACAAAGGCGGTCAGGCTTGGTGCTGGCCACCCACCCCCTCGTGTGCCGTCCCGGCCTTCATAAATGCTACCCGCTAACAGCACTTGCCCCAACAGTATGTTAAGGCTATATGGGGAATCTTTGTCTTTGTGGGGAGTGGTGGCACAGTGGTTATCAAAATACTCCACGAACCCTGTAACTTGTGTTCGATTCCTGGCCGTGGCTAATAGCAAGTCACAATCAAACCAGTCCTGGGCCTCCCTCAGGCTAACCCAGCCTTAAACGACCAATAACAGAGACACTAGAAACACAAAGGCGGCCAGGGTATGACGATGGCCACACCAACCCTTAATGCGTCTTACCCACCTTAATAGGTACTCGCTAACAAGCACTTGCCCCAACAGTTCAAACAAGTGTATTTCCCCATTAAAACATATTTGATGGTTATGAAATATAAAATACATATATATTATTATGTGGCCCTCAAAGGGTTCCTGGCATTTGCCTACATGGAGCTCAGCTGCAAATTCACGAGTAATCTATGCATACAAACATCCGCTGGTGCACCTCGACTCGCAGTTCTACATATTGGCAAGGGAAACAAAGGCAGCTGTTCAAAGTTAAGTGGTCACGTGAATATTAAAATCCGTGTTGCTGTGTCAGCAGTTCGTTAGTTGACACACACAATATTGGGAAATTTCACTTCTTTATACCGGGTGAGATGTTGACACTTGACATAGTCTTCAGCATTCTGTAAATAAAACCATAATCAGTTTCCTTCAAAATATGAATACTGAATACAAATGCACGCAATTATAGAAGCAACTTAAGTGAAGGGTACAGTGTCCCTAATAGCTCAATGGGCTTGAGATTCATACAAGTGTGTGGCAATATAACTCAAATCTTTGTAACAAAACATAGCAAGGCTCATGATGCGAATGGCACTACGAACATTAATTGTAATCGCAACAGTCTATTGCCTTCATTTGCTTTCACGCAATCAAGTAATATGCACCTCGTCCATTATATCAGCTTTAAAGTAGTTACGTGACCCACCCACGAATAATTGATGCTCAGAGCAGAGAGCGCGAGGAGTATTTGAGGTGGAGCGCAGGACCGCGGCGGGGATACCGTGCAGGAGAAGTCTCGAATGTTGCGCGGGGTGGGGGGAGTGACACATCACGAAAAGGTCACACCACGTTGTCTAGAGACGTGGACACGTCATCTCTCCGTGTGGTCTCGATTGGGGGGGGGGGGGGGGGGGCTGCCGTAGCACAACGGTTGGGAAATCACTGCACGAGCCCCCCACCACTGACGTGTGGGGGGAGATGAGCGTCTTGGAGGCCCCTGCTTCATTTGTGACCCCGAATGTCCTTTGGGGACCACTGCTGAATTTGGAGAAGTGCCACCTGAAATTAAGCAGGACGCCACGGCAATTCATTTGCGGGGGTCACCTCGCAATTTGCGGGTGGCCACCTAATTTATGGAATTGCAACTTCATTACGGAGGTGGAAGACATCGCCCGGATACACCGTGACACCCGTGATCGTGATTCATTGCTCCTCTGGCGTCGTCGAAGATCCCGCGTCTTCTATAACCCGGCGTGCCCGGCGCATATTTCACACTGTATACGCAATGGATGCACTGTAATAATTTAGGGGAAACAGGAGCCCTACAGCAATCATTTCCAGTGCTGGTGGATGGAGGATTATCAGATAAAATGGTACCCGGTATTTTTCTTTTCATTGCAATTTTATTTCCCACATGTTGGTTGGGTTTTTTTTTTAAATTCCCTTCCCCCCTCGCAGCCAGTCCCCCACATAAGTTTGGTCGGCCTTCGGTCATTCAGTGGGTGTAAACGTAATGAGTTTGAGGGCATTCTGAATTGAAGGTGCAATAAGTAGGGAAGCGGCAGTAGAAAGAAAGGATGAGTAATGAAAGCATTCAGAAGCAATTAGGGGGCAAAGCTATTTCAAAGGAAGTAGCTGGGGCCAGACAGAGGTGCTATGAAGACGTGTGTGAGAGTCGAGGAGGAGAGGCTCCCTGAGCAGATTACAGATTCAAAGGCACGAGGCCAGGAGGGAGGGCAAATGAAGGATGGAGAGAGCGAGTGAAAGGGAGTGACATGTGAATTCACATCAGGCCTGTCAGCTAACTCAAAACAGATTGAGTTTGAGGAAACTCATATATATATTAACATACCCTGCTTGAAAAAAAACATCTATAGCTGCGTCTCCCTATACGCTGCTTGATGCTTTGACAGGTTTATGATGATTTTAAAGTAGTCAATGGAGGGGAGGGAGGACAAAAAAAAATGCAAGCCGTGGTCTTGGCGGCAGGCCTTCATTAGGAATGATGACTGTGGTGTATTTTTTTTCTGCCTGGCCAAGTGACATGTACATTGTTAACTAAGAGATGCTGAGCCAGCAGCAGTCATCGCAGCTCGCTCGTGCCCATAACGGTGACGGGAGCCTCGAAAGTTGTCTCGCCAGAACTGCATCATGGGGATGAGGGTACGGTACTCCGATATCACTGGGCACCTCAGGTTAAAGCAAACAAATCGCCGGCGATCGATTGTGTTATTAACAACTTGGCACAACCTGCATGGGAACAGAAGCAGCGTTCATCTATTTCTTCTGGACAAGTTACCACCAGATAAGAATATTAGCATGCAATGCCACGTGCTCATTATCCTAACCATCAAAGCCATCCCCGCCATGACCATGACCATTATCACCGTTAATTACAATCTCTCATCTCTTCCTTCTGCTGTTGATTTGCTAAGCATAGTCTACACCGCGACTTATCCAATCCCATCACCGCGATCAATGATACGATCGAGTTTTGCTTCCACAAAGAAAACACTATGTAACACAATTTTTTTTCCTGGGTAGTAAGTGTTATTTCGTAATGGCTTATGTTTAAAACGTATAGAAAATGGCTATTATTCCCCACAAACATTGCTTTGGTGACCAGAACAGTGATATTTTGAAAATTACTTATTTTCCAAAACATTCCAGAAAGATTCAGTGCTAAGTAAACTTGGAGTAACTTCTAGAACATTCTAGAACTTTCCAGTAATATAAATTGTAGTAGGGGCGTCCTCTTGTTTAACACCTTTTCAGACGAGGCTTCAAATAAAGCTGTCTCTGGTGTGGACCAATCAGTCTCAAGGACAATGCATATACTGTCAGAGTGTTTTTTGTTTGCATTCTGACCACAAGTATTGTGGTTAATGCAGACATGATTCCTTGTAAAAGGTGTTTTAACATCTTAACACCTATTTTGTTGCCAGAAAAAGGGGAAAACCTATTCTCAAATTTTGGTACTGGCAAAGAAGGTCCCATGATGTTGAAGCTTCTTTCGCCCAGTACGTAGCCAACCGCGCTGATCGCAGGTGTGGAGGAAGGACAACACAAATTAAACACAAAATAACTTTTCTAAAGAAATTAGTTTTTAATCGAGATTTATGAAGTGGCGTGGGGAGGGGGGGGGGATTTGACACATTTCAGTATAGTACAGTAGATGCCTCCTGCCAGGCCCTCCATTGGAAAGCGGTCCCCAGGACAACGGCCGTGAGCCTCCAGCGTCCCCACGGTTGATCAACGTTTGTGTTATATTTTTTATTATTTTGTATTTTTATTATTTTATTGCTTTATATTTTTATTATTTTATTGCTTTATATTGTTATTATTGTATTGTTTTATATTTTTATATTTTTATTGTTTTATATTTTTTTTATTTTAGTGTTTCCCTTCTACGTGACTTTACCGAAAGAACCAAGAATATGATCAACGTTTGTTCACCCATCGTGCTTATTTCTATTCAAAGAGGCGGAAAAAAAACCTCTCCTGGTGCTGCAAGAGATCGCCGTGGCCTCCGAAGCAGCAGACGCCAGCCGAACGGCGAACGTTTGCGCTCAACGAACGCACCTTTTGCGAACAGCGATCAGCTCTACCTCATCATCGTAATAATACATAATAAGCTCATTTCCCCCCATGATCTGCAGCTGGAGGCTTCTATGTCAGCGGGACCCATGATTACCTGAGACATAAAATGGGCCCTCGCGTTTCAAAAATGTCCCCACTTTTGTTGCTGTTGCTGAGGCAGAAGTTAAGACCGAATATATATTTTTAACCGACGGTTAATGGTGAAATGTTTTTTTTCTTTCACGGGTCCTTCCATTTAGAATGCAAACAATGGGTCATTTAGTTTAACACGTAGGCTTTCGCGACCAGTATCATCCATAAGAGGTTGTTTTGGGTTAGATCGCGTAAATATATAAATGTGTCGTTAAACCCGCCACCACCCAACACATCCAACTAGTAAGGATTGTCACGTAAACAGAACGTGCCAGTTCGTCACTAGGACAGCACACCGGTGTGTTGGAGAGCCAAGGCACAACATTCACGTGGGTCATTTACAATGGGAATGGCGGGACGGCCTAATTCTTGGCGGCACAAAGGCGGGACTTATCTGCTGGAGGATTCTCTGTGATTTATAATTGATCAAAGCCAGGCCTGAGAGGCAGTCATGGGACATCAAACCCCACCCCCCCCAAATAAAATGTAAATAAGCCGCGTTTGTTTATAAAGACATTTCGCACCCTAATGATATTGTATTGCTACAAATGTGCACGTTAACAAGTCTTGCAGTTACCAATTATTAACTTTAATATTGAATTCCCTCCCGATTTAGTTATTTAGCACAACATCCACGTTGGTGTTGTTATCGACTTAATCAAGTTAACATGAATGCAGACACTGTATTTTTTAATGCAAGCATGTGCAAGACTTGAACGCTCACGTCAAATGCACATTTAAGAAAAATATAATTTCCAACTGGCATTAACTATGAATGCCGCTTCGCTGTGATGCGTATGCCAGCGGAAATATCCTCGGGTGTGGGAGAGACAGGAAATCGGTACAAGCAGCGCATTTGTACAGCCTAGCGTCGGCTTCCTGCGAGATGTAAACTCAATCGGGAAAGTATTTCAGGCAAAGGTGCAGCCCTAAAATGTCTTGATGAAGATCCTGCTGGAGGAAGGGCCTGCACTAGAAGGACCTCTCGAGAGGTACCTGTGGTGTTAACTATTCATATTGCTGCTGGGTGGACACAAGTGTGAGGTTGAGGGGACGGGGTTTAAGAAATGTTCACCATTGCTGTGGAATCGAACTGGTGAAGCCTCTGGTTTGCAAGTCCAGCGTGATAAACTATTTCACAACAATAACATCCTTGGGAAAGTTTGCAGCTGTGGACAACGTGTACAGATTTTCTGGCACAGGCACGAGCCAAAAGCCCTCGGCTCAGTGATTTTAACGAAGCTATGTGTGTGTGTGCTGGAGGAGTGGTTTGAATGGCACACACTGAGACACGGCTAAAACATCAGCCACGCGTACTTGCACAGTTTCACGATTCCAAAAGCACCCTTTATGAAATATTCACCGCTCTGTGAATGCGCGAGGAACAGTCCAAGAGTCTAATTCATGTCTTGGCAAAACATATCGGTGGTGGGAAAAGTTTGCAACAACTACAACAACTACTACTACTACTTTAATGCCAAAATATGCTTCAGTTGATTCTTTTCTTATTTTGCTTGGCGATCCGTGAAGCCCAAGAGTCCGTCCACGGTGGAGATGGAGCCATGACATCATCTCGAGATGTAGGTGCTAGCTGGATTATTACATCACATGATCGTAAGAATTCGTGATGGCTTGAGTAGGTCTTCATTCAGTAGTAATGATGGTGTATTTTGCCGTGTCTGTCGATGGGCTAAGACACATAAGCGTTGTGTGTGTTAGCACCGCACTGTTCATGGGTTGCTAGTGCTCAGATGGTGATCCTTACGCCCGTGACTCAATGCATTCATCATGAGCTTTAGAATCGATATGAATGTAAGAATCGATGCATCGTCATGCGACTAGTGCCTATCAACACAATCTGCCCCGAATGAGTGGTTCGATCTTCTCACCATTGAATAAATGTGTACGGATTGCCACGTTTCCACTACGGAATGTAGCCACAAGCAGGAGGCACTGATTTCACAAGAGACTACAATGCCCCGAAATTTGAAATTGCAGTCAATTACAGCAACACGCACCTTAAACGCAGCCCCGAGTCCAACTTATCACGAGGTGCAATTTGAGATGGCACAAGGACGTCGCGTCCGCAACAGGCCCTGTGCAAGGCAGAGCCTACTCCCCTCCCTCCCCTCGTGCATCGTGTCCCCTGGGGTGGGGGCGGCCACGTCTCGTGTGCCAATTCAGCCACGGCGTCGCGTGCCTCGAAAACTTTTGGTTGCACGCGGCCCTCTCGGCAGACACGTCGTCTCGTCACGGTGGGAGCCTGGCGGTGGACAATGTGACCTCCACAGCAGGAGCATCGGACAAAGCAGAGCTTGGTATCCGGGATGGTGGCGGCTACTAGAGACTCAATCAATGTCCACTTTAATGGACAATGATTGGATTTTTTTTAAGAATCAAATAAACTTTATAAAAAAAATATATAAAAAATACACATTTGCAGCGAGTGCTTGTGTCTAAAATTCAATTATACCTATTTAAGTTATGTATGTTTTTTTATGTAAAGCAGGGCTTTAATTTGGCAAGTGTGCTGCAAAAATCACAACTGGCAGTTGTTGTGATTTTTGTTTACACGATTTGTAGACAGGCAACCATTGGTTGGCTTTAACTCCGGGACGCCTCTCCCAACCGCGGTTAGGATGCAAAAGATGTCAAAGAGAGTCCCTTTGAAGGTTACGATGGGATGAAATAGCACGAGAACAACGTGCGATGGAAATAAAGAGACAGTGAATGGTAAAGCATCCGAATGCCTCTCGGTGCTGGTAAAATAAGGCAGATGTTTAGCACAGGAATCAAAGTGAGAACCTTGGGGAAGGTTGGTCTAAATGTAGGTGAAAATGTCATGAACAGTAACTGCTAACAGTTGATGCGAATCGATAAACCTGCAATCTGCTGACGTGTCTTCCTGCGCCGTTACAATAATGCAAGCACGATGGAGTTACCGGCACAGCGGTCATGTCACTGGCCTGCTCAAATCATTCCCTATCGCCTGGTGGAACATCTAAGGGTGGCCCAGCACCGGCACACCGATTATTATTATTACTACACTCACAAAGGCATGGGGACAGATCGTCCTGCTTCCAGCTCCCGCCTGGACAGCGGGTGCATGGAGCCAATAAAGGTGCAGCCAGGCAATTTCTTGCTCACGCCACTGCTGGCGGAAGGGCCTCCGATAGAGGAATCACTGGAGAAGCGTCCCTCGCTGGAGGATATTTGGGGCTACTCTTCCACGCTCGCCCAAGACCCACACCTAACCACACCGTGACCCGCCACTCGACTGACTGTGGTGTTATCCGTTTATACGACTGGGCACACAGAGGAGGGGGGATTTCACAAACTTGCTGGGCCAAGAGATCGAACCGGTGACCCTGCGTTGAAGGTCCGGTGAGTTAATGCACAATGGCGGGACACCTCAAACTGTTTGCATACTTCAAAACCATTGAGGTTCTGATAACGGCACAATGTGAATAATTTTTGTTGTATGAGATCATTAATTTACTGAGATCAAGTTGATCTTATTCTAATGAGCTAGATTTACTTTGTTTATATAGAGTATTCGTAAACACCTCGATTGGTAATTACCTCTATTAGGTTTTTTTTCCTGAGTAAGAAGGCATGCGTTACATGTAATGTGTTCAGTCATTAATTACAGACAGAGTTGTGGCAAAGAAGCAAATTACAGCGGCATGTAATTAAATGTGCTTACATTATTGTACCTTATTAAAGATGTGTTGCATTAGTGTTTTGGTTAGGCTACATTTGAGTCGCAGCTACAACTCAGCGTATAAGCTTGTAATTGCCTTAATTATTCTAATTATTTTTTTAACGTGTTTTTTTTTCATTAAACACGTGTAAAACCCAACATGTTGTAATGTTCTGGCATTTTAGAATTTTAATAACAACATTAATGCAGATTAATTATCATCCTACCAAACATTTTCGTACACTTACAGTAACACTAATGCATTCATGTGTAGCTCATTCTATGATGATAAATTTGATTAATTTTGCTCGCGATTTAATCCATTTGTGGAGGACACGGAGGGAGTGGTGGCATAGTGGTTAGCGCACTGCACTGTAAACCTATCGACTCGAAGTTCAGGTCCCAACACCAGTGGCAAATCTTTCGGAACCAGTGTCCCGGGTCCTATCTATTCTCCAACCGGCACCGACCAGCCACGGTTCCAGTGAAAAAATAAAATTGCCCAAAGTTCGCGTTTGCACGTCTGAGGATCGTGCTGGCTACGACTACGTCTGGATTGTATGGGATGAGTGATGGCTTCCACACCACGGTCGCGTTCGCACTCGTAACGTGTCCTATGATTATGCTGAAGCAACAACCGCACTTTTGAGCATAACTGGCAGGACACAATCAGACGCCAAGACATCTCGAACGCGTTAGAATGACATTTTTGACTCGCTGCAGTTGAATCGCGTGTGCCCTTGCTTGTCAGACTCTGTAGCCCCACAAATTGCTCACTTAAGCCTCTCCACGCCGCATTGACGCCCCTCCATCTCACCTGCGCGCTCTGCGCAGCCGATCCCCCACCACCACCTTCCGCACGAAACGCAATAAGTCGACGCCAATGATGACACTCATTAAGACGGCTGCGCGCCTGGGCTACGTGGGAATGAGAGACATCTGGATATGTAGTCTGCACAGCGGAGCCGCTCGTATCATTGCAACTGTCAGACCTGGGCAGTGCGTCTCACCCAGGCACACGCCGAGGTGTGGGCCTGGGGGGGCGGCGGGGGGGGAGCAGCACAGCTTCGAGGCTTCCCCGACCGCTCGCCGGGATGATGGGCCGAGGGTTAGAGCCGGATCCCAGCGGGTCCCGCCCGGAAAGACCTGATTAAGCTGCAGTCTGTGCAGCCTTTTGCCTCTGAGCCCACGGGGTTGAGGAGAGTGCGTGATGGTGGAACCCTTAGTGAGAAGGAGGGAAGGCAATGGGGGGGGGGGGGGGGGGCTCCAATTTGTGGTCCAGGTTTATACGGCCCAGGATGACCCTTAATGGCAGCCGTGTACGGGGATACAGAGATACCAAACAGCCTGGTCTCAACCGCTGAGCGAAAATGTTTGTTGAGCCGCTGTTATTAAACTGATGCTCCAGTTAGGGTTGTGAAGGTTAAAACGAACGGTGATTTATAGATTCGCTTGAATTCAGAAAGAGGCTGACTTTTTTTCGCGGCAATTTCGAGTTGAAATCCTGGCCGGGTGTCAACTCTGTACTCCATCCCTCCAGGGTGGATAACATGTCAACTGCTTTGTGGGACATTAACAATGTTTTTGGGATAGTCAAAGCCTGCCACAGGGATGCGGAGTCTCCACCACTGGCCAAGGAGAGCTGTAATTATTACGTCCACTAAAGGTACTAAACCTTATAATCCATTCCTGTTTTCGTGGTCCGTCACTCGGACTCTTTACAATGGCAACCGTCTCACACACCCTTCTCCACGAAGGTGGGAAACCACCCCTACAAGCCACGCTCAGCATTGACGCAAATGATAATGCAGAAGACATCATCAAGCCCCGCCCGTCACCTCCCGTCCAGTGGCACGGGAGGTGCGGGTGGGGGGGAATGAGACATTCCCCCCCACCCGCACTGATAATTATCAGTAGAGTATTCAATCACTTAAATCAGTGTTCTTCACTAATTTTCAGAGGGGGGTCACTTTTGCCAATAAGAGTGTGAGGGCCGCCACACATTTTCAACTATTGTTGGTTTTGACAGCAGCGCGATGTTGCTGCTGATGATGATGATGGGGGGGGGGGGGGTCACTCTTTGTGTTTTGTCGGGGGCCGCACTAAAGGCCACCAGCGGCCGCCAGTGTCTCGCGGGCCTTGCCATGAAGAACAACGCGTCACAGAATCATCATCATCATGTTACAGCCCAGCTCGATGTGTCAGCAAGAGGTGAGCACTGGCCCACGCTCGTGTGAGTAGGAAACCACTGGAGAGGAGCTTGAGTACTCGCTGTATCAGCACCAATGAGCACACCAACGGGGTGCGTCCAACACAACGAGAACGAATCTGAATTGTGCCCTCGTTAAAATTGAGCAAAGCGATCGCTCTGCGTTTTTCTCTTACGTCACACGAAATGGCTATCAACGTACGGATACAGTCCCTCACCCTACCGCGTCCACCCTTTGTCACCCTCACGTTTGTCCCCCTCCCTTCCCCTTAGAACGACTCCGCGCTCTCGCCAGCAGTCCCGACGCAAATGGGGTGGCGATCCCATTTCTCTCCCCCGATGGATTTGCGTGCCTCACGTCCCGTGTCACCGCCCGCGCTCTGTACCGATGGGCTCTGGACCAGAATTAAAAGCAGAAATGTAAACAAAGCGTCAAAATGAAGTCCGAAGAAAAGTCCGTGCAGAGTGAGCCCGCGCATGGGGAGGGGTCAGGTAAGCCTTGTGGGACACCGCGTGCAAGAGTCCGTAAAATAGGATTCAAAAGAATTGCAGGTCAACTGAAGTAGAATTTGAATAATTTGCAGTGTGTGTTATTGTGATGCAGGCATCGTCATCAGCCGTGTTCTGTATCCGCTGCTGGATTAATGTATCATGCCAACACTTTCCTTTCCAGTTTAACACGTAGGTTTTCGCGACTAATATTATCCATAATCGAGATTGTTTTGGGGTGAGATCGCGCAAATATTATTTCAGTTCCGCGATGCCACAATCCATCTCGCTCCTGCACATTTAACTGATCTCATTGCTTTATCTCCCAAGAGGTCACCCTCTCGGTAATTTTGTATCTTCTGCCTGCCATTCCTTCACAAATCTCAATCCTCGGCCATCAGTCCCTTCGAGCTGTGTGGCCGACCCCAAGACACTTTGAGTTCCTCGACAGTAGATGCGATGTCTCCGTCCACGTTCTCTGATCCACGCTTTGCCTTTTTGCGTCTCCCGGTGTAATTCCCAGGATGTATCTCTCCCTGCTTCTTTGCACACTTTTCAGATTTTGTTCCATTTTTATTTTTTGCCACTGTCGGTGTTTCTCATCCATCCCGTGGCAGGCAACCGTCCCCTGACTTCAAACCCTGCTGGAGGCGCGTCGGTTTGTCGCTATTCAATCTAACATTTGGCTCTCCAACCAAAGCAATCCGTCATACTCTCGCTCGCCTCTTTTTATAATATGTTCATCTTGGTTCACCCTCAATAATTTCCCTAGGCAATATACGTTCTGTCTTTCACTGTTCTGTCCCTCCCTATCCAACAGCTATTTTGTTTATCGAACTTGTCCACGGCTTATGAACCGCTCATTAATTTTGAGCCCAAACTTGTAGCCTTCCTGGTAGTGGATTATGGGTAGTAAAATAATTATACGATAATAATAAAAAGGCAAGCATCTGTTTCACCACGAAAGAACTGAAAATATATAATTCGATCAGCTTAGTTGCCTTCTGGACCAATGCATGCGTGTATGTTGAACTTAATTCGTATCGTGCGTAGCCAACTGTGCTAATCGGAGGTGCGGGGAAAGGACCACAAACTAAACACAAAAAGAAGTTAAAAGAAATGAGTTTTCAATTTAGATTTAAACATGCATAGCTCCAGTGACTTTCTAATAGTCCCAACAGGTCCTGGGAAACTATTAAAATGAAACCATATAAACTATTTTTTTCATTTACTAGGTAAGGTCCACTGAGCTATATAGCTTTTCTTTCAAAAACGGCCTGCTCACAAATGAGAGCTCAACGAAGTGGCTTATCATGTGGAAATGTATCGCAGCCAATTACTCTAACGGTAAGTTTCTAAATGTGGAGGGGAAAACCGGAGGACCCGGAGAGAAACCCGCGCGACTATGGGGAGAACATGCAAACTCCAAATCTAGAGCAGGCGTCAGGGTCAGGATAAAATGCACCACCTCCTGTGTACCAGGCGAGATAGTTAACGTCTCGCCGCCGTGGCATCATTAAATAACTTCGCCCGGCGCTAGTTTGTTTCGCCGCACGCTGCTCGATGTCCCGCGGTTCGAATACCGCAGGTCCCCCCGGTTATTACTGCGGGGTGTACCGAACCAGACCAATACTCGTCGTCTGCTTCACAGCGGGGCTTAAAGATCACCCCGACGTCATACAAAGGATATCGCCCATTGTATGATGCAATTCGCTGGGCGCTGGGTGGATCGTTTTTACATCGCAGGGTCGTGAGATGTGGTGGTAGCGGCCTTCATCCAGCAGTGGATTGACCAAGGCCGACGACCGTGAAGCTCATATTCTGAAACAGGATAGAGTGGAAAGAGTTGGGAGGGACCAACGAGCGCAGGTCTAGAGGCGAGCGCACTGCTCGCTCGAGGCCGCGTTCACGCCTCGAGCCGCTCGGCGGCCCGACGCTTTGTTTGGTCCGATTGCCTCGGGGCTTGCCGTGCCCCAGGGCTTAGCGCAGCTTAAAGCGACGCGTGGTGCCACCGCGCGCCATTTGGAGGCCTTAATTCAAAATGATGAGGTCACCTCGAGTCACAAGTCGGGGTCAATCTCGAGATTCGTTCTTAAGAACCCTAAGAATCTGCAGAAACCTTCAAAGCTTAGGCGTACATCAAACGGGGCTTAGGGGACGAGAGGCCTTCGCTCTGCCTCCCGCTCTGCCCAAGCGACAGCCGCTCCTGGCTACGAGCGTCTACGGTGCGAGAGCTCCGCATGGTGTCTCACTTTGTTTTATATAAGTGCCGTTGACTTTGAGCCGTAGACATTTCTTCCGGATTCCATGACTCGACATTCTGCGGAAGACGGCAGCGATAGACTCGACGCTTTTCACTGCCTTTGTTGGATTTTGTTATTCGTCTGTAGTTGGGATTGGCTACAGATGAAAGGGCCTTTCGATCATCAAAAGAGAGTAACTTAGCGTTGCAGGGAACAGCCCTTGAGTGAGATGCCACAGAAGTTCGATGTCTCACTCACTGAGTTTCATTATTTTTTTCTCATCTTTTCATATTTTGGCTCGTATTATTTTGTAGTTTTTATCCCATTTTGTTTGTCTCTCGATCGAGCTATTGGCGTCACGTCCACGACACGAAGCATCCTTTCAGATCTCTCGCAGGACTGTGCAACCCTTAGTGTCACCATTCGGCCCAAGGAACGTGGACATCACAGAGCTATTGTCTCTGAGATCCCTTCACGTGATCTCTGGTCCACACGATATGGTGCAGGCAATTCCCACCCGTTATGCCGCCGAGAGTAACATTCGTCACATGATAGTCGTACTAATTTTTAAACCTCAGAGCTGACATTTAACCAAAATGACAGCAGAACCCAATTTAATGCGATGGGATGTGTTGTGCAGTCATTGGTGACCGGCCTGAGACCAACAACTCTGCACTAAAATACATCTTCGACTTTAGCCTCTGTAACAAACAATCCTGTATTTTCAATTGCATTTGATGCTGTTTTTACACTCTTAAAACTAGATATTGATTGAATTGCAGTTAATCATATATACTTTTTGTTATGGGCGTAGTGACATCAATTAATCATTGAAATTGTTCTACTCATAAACGTGATTATTCG
Organism: Petromyzon marinus; assembly: GCF_048934315.1. Taxonomy (NCBI): domain Eukaryota; kingdom Metazoa; phylum Chordata; class Hyperoartia; order Petromyzontiformes; family Petromyzontidae; genus Petromyzon; species Petromyzon marinus. The sequence continues at coordinate 596,765 of NC_133710.1, read as the reverse complement.
TATTGGTTGCGTATTAAACCGTTGGAACAGATGGTGTCGTGTTTGACACAATATGCTGTGAACGCAGTGCCCTGAGTTGAACTCCAGGCCAGGGCGAACATCAGTGGCGAGCGATACCAGAACTGGTGCCTGTGGCTCGCGCGCTCCACCAACCCGCACGGATCGAGTGCGATGAGCTGAGGTCAAACAAACCAATCACTCTCGACACATCGGCAGGTAGGCCGTCATCCAGCAGTGGATTGAGCTGAACGCCACTCCTGAACAACGTATATATTGTCGCTGCTGCCACTAGAGGCCACTACATTCACAATAATGTAAATATATATTTTAATCGAATCATGGCCCCGATTCGTGGCTGTTCATCCAATGGCGAGAATCGTAAGGGGTCTGATTTGTTAATGTGTTGCCTTCTTCATTTGTACGGTGGGGGAGTTGATGAGCGACGTTGATGCGCTCGTGACGGGGTTGGTTGGTGAGTGAGTGGACGACGTTTCCGGATCAGCCTGGTGAACATGTCCAGTGCGGGGGGAGGTCACGCGATCAGGATTGAGTCGTGGGGGGGGGGGGGTCACGCAAAGGTCAAGGGACCACGCCCAGATAAATAATTAGAGAAGGGCGCTGGCAAGGAAGGCACGGCGAAGGGGAAGAGGGGATTGGGGGTAAAAAAAAAAAGATCCAGATTGGTGGGAAAGAGGAGAGGGGGTTTATAAGGAGGCGGAGAGGAGAGAGCCGATATAAAGAGGAGAGGAGCAATACCGTTGATAGGGAGATATGAGACAAAAGCTCAGGGCACCGGTGAAGAAAAGACTGGACGTCTGGCTACACACGATGCGTACGTAGCCAGACGTGCTAATCGGAGGTGCGGGGGAAGGAGAACTAAAACACTAAAAGCAGTTCTGAAGAAATCCGTTTTTAATGTAGATTATATAAAAGTGCGTAGCTCCGGTGATTTCCTAATATGGGAAGGATGAGCGACCACAGAATCGCATCTGAAAGCGCCACGCGATGCGGTGACCATCTTTGTTCGTGTTGGTGTCGTTAGAACAAAAAAGTTCCCTTACCAGGACGACTCACGTGGTGCACCCCCTTTGGAATACAATATTGGAAATGCTGCTGGAGAATGATGGGAGCGGACAGCGGTGTTACACACTGCACCGTGGACTTTTATTAATTGTCCATTTGTAAAAGACATCGACGCATATGCTGATGTGTTCCTGTGATGTTCAGCGACTGTAATGAGACTGGAACATGCTGTAACATTTCTGAACTATAGGAACTTCCATATTCCGGGGTGGTAGGGGAGAACTCAAAGATTGAACTTCAGCTGTCAAAGGTGCTGGCGGTGAGAAGTCAGTCAACCTACGTGTTTATTGGTACCATGCGCTACTCAAAACAAGGTCAAAATGTCTCCCTGCTGAAATGAGATTCGGATAGCACTCACTTTCTTTCGCAGCCCTGGCCCAGTGGTGAAAATTCACGATGCTTTTGGTTGGAATCAGTATCTGAATGAGAACCACGGTTGAATTTACACAAATTTGGTACTCTGTTTATTTTTGGACTTTCGTGACTGCAGGAATTCGCATTCTTTGGTCATTTCGGTAAAGTCACGCAGATAGAAGAAAAATAATAAATAATAAAGTAAATAAATAACCCACTAATGTAGACTGTAGCCTGGTTCTTCATCGGAGTGAGTGTACTTCAGTCTATAATGTCTATATATATAATATATAATGTATAATAATATATAATAATGTATAATATATAATGTACATTATATAATATATAATGTATATTATATATTATATTATACTATATATAATATACATTATATATATTCTATTATACTATATAATGCACATTTTCGACTGCCAGTACACTTACCAAACTTAATAACCAGGCTACAGTCTACATTCGTGTTTTTATTCACTTTATTTTTATTATTTTTCTATCTACGTTACTTTACTGAAAGAACCAAAGAATACTCTATTTAACAATGCTGGAAGTATGGTGGACTGGCTGAACCTCAAACTAGGACTTAGCTGACATCCTTCCAACTGTGAGTCAAGGCCTCTGCCCACAGTGAAGAAAATGAGACTGATCATTAATTAATGGATTTTTTTTATGAATGAATATTGTTTTGCTACTTGGTTAACGTATGAGTTAATCAGATATGATTTCTGTAGGCCTCATTGATCTCTCCATGATGTCATGTTTTAATTGGTAACATGTTCCTGTGGGGCAGTGTGAGGCGGGGTTGATGGATCGCAGTGAGATCATTTCATGCCGAGGCACTCAACTTCTGGGGCTATAAAGGAGGTTGGGCGATGCCCAGTTACGGTGATAATGCGATTTGTCGTGCGACATAGCACGATAATTAACATGGTACATTTTTCACGTAAATATCGCGATATAATTTTAAAAAATGTTGTTTTAGTTTTTAAAATAGATATAGATTTTCTGACAAAATGTTTATGAAATAACAACATTTAAATTTCACAATTAATAATAATAATGAAAGTAAAAAATTCTGTTTGTGCTTTGTAAAACGATGTCCGGATAAATTTTCAGCATGGAGGTTATATCATCTCAGAGTGTTCCAACAGCATGTGCAATATAGGTGATGAGTTTTAACTATTTTTAACACTTTTATAAATATCATAAATAATGTTTATGAATACATAACGATTATAAATACTTTTGGCAGGCTGATGTTGAACGAACTTCGCATGAAAAACTTCTATAAGAACCACGCTGTCAAATACTCTGCAAAATGTGAAGTTAATGAATAACCTTCTTTTTATTTGGACCTTAATTAATATTTTGAATTTAAATAATTGTTATTTTCAAGAACTTCATATTTAACCCAACATTTTATGCGCAACGATAATCATCATATAACAGTATTTTACAAAACGGATATACGATTATCGCGGATCTTATATCGCAATAAATATATCGTAGCACCGCCATATCACTGCGACCATAATTCCTTTCCCGTGCTGTGAATAATGTTTTCTCTGCCATACATGACGTTGGTTAGAACAAAAAAATTACGCTCATTCCCTCCTGCGAATGGTTCCTTGCGAAGCACACACTTGTCAGTCAAACTATAAGGTGATCAATGAGCAGCACTGGCCTGTTGTGAGATGAGGCCACATGGGGCTTTTGCATTTTTTTGGGACAGGCCCAGATTCCCTTGGCATAATTGGTATTGCTCAAAAGGCGGCAACACCGCTTAGGAGAGACTGGCGTTGTTCAATTTCCCTGCCAATCTCAGCAACACTCCGCAGGCATTGGTCACAAATCTCAAATCTCGGCTGCTTTGGTTCAGTGGCTTTTTTATGGCAGTCAACCGAAGCTAAGCACTGTGGGTGGGTTTTTTTGGCAAAAGTTGAGTCGTGTGATTGGATCAAAGTTAAAAGTTGTGCCTGAATGTGAAGGTCTTACGTGATGTATTATATGACATTAACTCGTTAATTAAGGCATCTGTTTTTAACGAATTGATTAATGAATCTACAATTTAATTTCTAAATGTAAAGCTGTTTCGTGACAGTTAATTTCTCAATTATTAATTCATGTATTGATTTGCCAAAGAATGTATTAATCACCAAATTGATGTTAGGCAGAGTCGAGTATTTCATAAAATGTATTTGTTGCCACTTTCCTGCTCTCCTGCTCAGTGTAAAGGTCATCCGGCCGTCCATAGCGCATCAAGTGTACGCATAGCTGCAGTGATATCCACACGACCATGGCTATGAACTCGTATAATCATTGACGCACACTCTACTCTGCTCACCAAATAACAGGCCAAATAATTAATTCGTAATACTAATTAATAATAATGATTTTCAGCCCTGCTATCAATCGACTGCCGAATAAGGGTCTCCCCATGGCTTTTAATCATGGGGGTTGTTTGATCATACTTCACCATGCTGGTCAATGTGGATTGGTGAAGGGGGGCAGGTGGGCGGAGGGGGGCAGAACCAGTTCAGATATCAACATCTGATGAGATCGGGCGCAACAAGAGGGCAAATTGCCATAGTGCGGAGTTCCAAACGTTCCATGGAGATGTGCACCCGGCACGTCGCACGGCGGGGTAGCTCGCGAGCGTGCAGGCACTGCAACTGCACCAGGGCCCAAGGAGCCGCAGAGGGCCCCAGGCACCGAGGCGACAGCGAGGAGGGGAAATTGAATCGGGGGCTGGTGGGGCGGTGGCGGCGGCGGCATTTCATTCCTTGCACTGGGGCACATGCCAACCACGCTCGCCATGGTGTTGAGTTTGATGGAAATAATTCAACACGATAGCTGAGCTGCGAGCAGCTGTGCATGCACGTTTCATCATCATCGCCATCATGAGCAGCAGTTATGGCCTATCCACTGCTGAATGAAGACCTTGCCAATCCATCGTCGATGCAAAATTCCACCTATAGCTCCCGCGCACGAGCTGATTCCGTTGCTCCATCTCCGCAGCGGCGGTACATAACGCTCCCCCACTCGGGGACGTTACGAACGTGCTACCCATTATGCGAAATGCACATGAGTCAGCCGCCCTCTTGCAGATCACGTTATACCCTCGAGCTCAGATCACTCCTGTGTGGTGAGTCTTCCTGTTGAGGGCACCGTCGCAGAATGTGACGGAAGCCCCCCCACCTGCCGCCCCCAGATTCTCTCCTGAATTCCCTCTCCCGGCTCACAAGACGCCCGTCACGGGGATTAGAAAGTGGAGCTGTCTCGATATCCAGACCCGGAGGGCTGGGCTGTGTTTGTCCCCCCCCCCACCCCGCTGCCTGCCTTTATGAACTGCACCCCTTGCCAGAAATATTCCCACACGTGTATCATAATGCGCGGGCCAATATAACATTTTGAATTTTTTTCCATTCTGTGCCGAGGTTGACACAAGGATTATAGCCCCCCCCCCCCATCCATAACTCCCACCGCCCTCATCGCAGAGACGCGGTCCCCACGGCCCCCCACACCTCCTCCTCCTCGCCAGTCCTCCTACAGCGGTGAAGCGCTTTCTGCTAAGGTCACACGGACAATTTTGAGGTAAACGGATCGGGAGAATCAGAAATGAATTAAAAGCCCATTGGGCGTCTATGCGTGAGTGCGGACCTCAATCAGAATATTTATTTAGACAGCTGGAGGAATCCGATGAGCCATGAAGCTCTTTTTCAAAGATGACTCCAGTGTGAGCGGGTCAACCAGTGGCCACTGCTGCTTGGCTATCCAGGTGTAGGGACGCTTCTTGTCGTGTTTTGGTTATCGCATTAGACTTGAAAGCCAGACGTGGATTGTTACGTGGCAGGATCGTGACAAATGGCGGCGGTTTGGAGGAGGCCCTCATCCAGCAATCATGGCTGATGACGGTGGTACCTTCTCGTGCCCATCACTCACGAGGTACGGCATTCCACGTCAGGAATTCGTTTTTTTTTTTTTCTGGCTGTCAGAAATGGGCCGAGGACACGGCCTCTAAACTCAGGCTGATCCATTTATAGACACCCCACACATTTAGTTATATTTCTGATTGAATATCGAGAAAGCGATTGTCCCACATCTTACAGAAGAGAGTGTTACAAGATGTAATGAGGTGTGAGACGTGTACCTGTGTGTCCCTGCGTGTACCTGTGTGTACCTGTGTATACCTACACGTACCTGTGTACCTGTGTGTCCCTGCGTGTATGTGTGTGTACCTGCGTGTATCTGTGTGTACCTGTGTACCTGCGTGTATCTGTGTACCTGCGTGTACCTGCGTGTATCTGTGTGTACCTGTGTACCTGCGTGTATCTGCGTGTACCTGTGTTTACCTGCGTGTACCTGCGTGTATCTGTGTGTACCTGTGTACCTGCGTGTACCTGTGTGTATCTGTGTGTACCTGTGTACCTGCGTGTATCTGTGTGTACCTGCGTGTATCTGTGTGTACCTGTTTACCTGCGTGTACCTGCGTGTACCTGTGTGTACCTGCGTGTACATGTGTGTACCTGTGTGTACCTGTGTACCCGCGTGTATCTGTGTGTACCTGTGTACCTGTGTGTACCTGCGTGTACATGTGTGTACCTGTGTGTACCTGTGTGTACCTGTGTACCCGCGTGTATCTGTGTTTACCTGTGTACCTGCGTGTACCTGTGTGTACCTGCGTGTACATGTGTGTACCTGTGTGTACCTGCGTGTACCTGTGTGTACCTGTGTACCCGCGTGTATCTGTGTGTACCTGTGTGTCCCTGTGTACCTGTGTACCTGCGTGTATATGTGTGTACCTGCGTGTACCTGTGTCCCTGCGTGTATCTGTGTGTACCTGTGTGTACCTGCGTGTACCTGTGTGTACCTGCGTGTACCTGTGTACCTGTGTGTACCTGTCTATCTGTGTATCTGCGTGTACCTGTGTATTTGTGTGTACCTGCGTGTATCTGTGTGTACCTGTGTACCTGCGTGTATCTGCGTGTACCTGTGTTTACCTGCGTGTACCTGCGTGTATCTGTGTGTACCTGTGTACCTGCGTGTACCTGTGTGTATCTGTGTGTACCTGTGTACCTGCGTGTATCTGTGTGTACCTGCGTGTATCTGTGTGTACCTGTTTACCTGCGTGTACCTGCGTGTACCTGTGTGTACCTGCGTGTACCTGTGTGTACCTGTGTACCCGCGTGTATCTGTGTGTACCTGTGTACCTGTGTGTACCTGCGTGTACATGTGTGTACCTGTGTGTACCTGTGTGTACCTGTGTACCCGCGTGTATCTGTGTTTACCTGTGTACCTGCGTGTACCTGTGTGTACCTGCGTGTACATGTGTGTACCTGTGTGTACCTGCGTGTACCTGTGTGTACCTGTGTACCCGCGTGTATCTGTGTGTACCTGTGTGTCCCTGTGTACCTGTGTACCTGCGTGTATATGTGTGTACCTGCGTGTACCTATGTCCCTGCGTGTATCTGTGTGTACCTGTGTGTACCTGCGTGTACCTGTGTGTACCTGCGTGTACCTGTGTGTACCTGTGTGTACCTGCGTGTACCTGTGTGTACTTGTGTACCTGCGTGTACCTGTGTGTATCTGTGTGTACCTGCGTGTATCTGTGTGTACCTGTGTGTACCTGCGTGTACCTGTGTACCTGTGTGTACCTGTCTATCTGTGTATCTGCGTGTACCTGTGTGTATCTGTGTGTACCTGCGTGTATCTCTGTGTACCTGTGTGCCTGCGTGTATCTGCGTGTACCTGTGTGTACCTGTGTGTACCTGCGCGCCAAATGAATTGCGTCGCACGCAGCGGAACGTGCGTGCGACCTTCCGCCGCGCCAAGCCATTCCCTCTCGTGAGTCGGTGCCAACAGCATACATCAGGCGAGGAATTCAGAGGAATTGAACTCGGAGTCACTGGCGTTCACCCACGCAGACCAACGCCTCCATTTGCTCTGCATTCCGTTCCCGACTGTAAAGCCCGCTCGCTGAGCGTGCGAGCGTGTGTGTGTGCGAGGGTGTGTGTGTGTGTGCGAGGGTGTGTGTGCGAGGGTGTGTGTGTGTGTGTGTGCGAGGGTGTGTGTGTGTGTGTGCGAGGGTGTGTGTGCGAGGGTGTGTGTGTGTGTGTGCGAGGGTGTGTGTGTGCGAGGGTGTGTGTGTGTGAGCGTGTGTGTGTGCGTGTGTGTGTGTGTGCGAGCGTGTGTGTGTGTACGTGTGTGTGTGTGTGCGAGCGTGCGTGTGTGCGAGCGTGCGTGTGTGCGAGCGTGTGTGTGTGCGAGCGTGTGTGTGTGAGCGTGTGTGTGCGAGGGTGTGTGTGTGTGCGTGTGTGTGTGTGCGAGCGTGTGTGTGTGTGCGAGCGCCTATTCCTCATTCGTAAGAAGCAGGAGAGGCGTTTGAACGATGATGTCGCAACACCGTAGAGGGTGAGAATGAAATGAAACGACTCACTAGGCGACACGTTTGGCTGATGAGCACTGGGAGCCTCGCGATGCATCGGCTCCTAGACGTCACCATCGATTGCTCAACGCGTGATGCATGCCGAAGAATCGCCATCGCCCATGGAAGAATGCAACTCCGAGTAATGTTTGGCAGTGATTAAAATAATATCATCGAAATAAACCCATTAGGACACAAAAAAACAAAATCATTATCTGTGTATCATCCAGGTTTCACGCAATTGTTGCTCTGAGAATTCATGCATCATTGACATCATCATCATCAACCATGACCAATCCACTGCTGAATGAAGACCTTCCCAAACCGATGCTATGCTAGTCGTAGACAGACCCAACCTTACACATTACTTCACTTTGTTCCCCCTGAGACATTGGTAAATGTGATTAACTAATTTGCTGTCATTAAACGGGAACGATACCCAATGTGTGATGTCATCGCTCCATCTCCACACTGGTCATCCCTGAGTTCATGTTTCTCTCCTTTGGCTGCCACTCCATGGTTAGCCTCCACCATCGGACATCATCCCTTCGAGCGATGGTGTCGAGCCCAAGTCCATTGACGTTCATTGACAGTCCCTGTGATGTCTAATTTGCGTTTTCTCCCCGCTCCACGTGTTCCTCTCTCTGTCCCTGTCGGTGTAACTCCTCGCCCCGTGTACCCAGCTCTTTTTACATTTTCTCTGCCCAGTCTCCGTGTTCCCAATCTGTTTCATAGCAGGTAATTGCTGTTCTCATAAGACAGGAGAAATTCCACATTCCCATGGCAGTACTGTACTTGGGTTTAAGCGGAAGAGGTTGCTGGTGACCGAGACGAGTAACAGGAGTCGGGGCACTTCAAGGGAAGGAGCGTGGGAATCAGTTCACGTGCAGGTACCGGCTAGATTGTTATATCGCAAAACCCCGAGCGATGGCGGACAGTTTGGGGAGGCCGTGGATTGATCATGGCTGATGATGATGACGATTACTCATTGGTTTGTTCGGTAAAGTCACGTATGTAGGAATACCATAAAATTATATTAAAACAAATAATTTTATGGTATTCCTACATACGTGACTTTACCGAAAAAAACAATGAGTAATTTATGCAGTCACGAAAGCTTTAATTCTTTATTAATGATGACCATGCTTGCAGTGAAACTGTTGCGTCAAGTCGGACGTCACAGATAGAACCTCTGAGTAGCATGGTTGGCTACATATGACGCAAAATAAGTTCAACGTACATACATAACGATGATATTATTATTTTTACCTTACCACCGCAAAATATTGCTAGGAGTTTTATGCTTCTGAAAAAGAAAAATGGCTGGGTGAATAAAATATATATATTTTTAAGTACAAGTCATTAAGGAATAATAAAGCCTATAGCAGATGAATTATGGATGATGGCGCAGTCAGCGTTAGAAGTTTTGTCGACAGATTATATAAACGGTTTTAATTATTGATTCTTAATACAAGTACATCGCTTCCACCTTGAAACAAACACCACCTTAATTGTATGTATTATTAGTTTTATTATCTTTTTTTTATTTCCCCAGTCATTGTGGGCTCTGGTGAAGCCACAGTCGGGGATCTGTTCCCCGGAGTAACAGGCTTTCATACCCTGGGGGTCCTCTCGCCTCTGTTTCCATTGTCCTCTGAAATATTTGTTATGAGTCATTGTGTGTGTGTAAGAGAGAGAAGTGGTGATGGTGGTGGTGGTGCCGAAGGCTGATGGCACTGACCCACAGCTGCAGCCGGTTCATTAGGCCAACATACATTTGGGCTTGGGAATATTTGCAAGAGATTGCAGAAAGCCAACCAGCTGCAAATTAATTTGTCAGCACAGCTTATTATTGTGCACTGATTGCAAATATTGTTTTGTTTGTTTTTTATTGTACAAAAATGTGAAGTGCATTTTATAATTAGCAGGGGGGGGGGGGCAGTTAATAACTTGTGAACATAAATTAGATTGTTGATAATGCGTCATTTTTGTGTGCGCTCAGCATAGATAATGATGTCTCTGCATTGCGCTTTCGGGCTGTACCGCCTGCTGTTCGGCATGACGTCTGACGATTCATTCCACGTGCCTGGAAGCTTGTTCAGGAACTGACCTGAAGCTCCCAGCATGTGGAGCAAACAACAACAACGTGTCGAACAAACCCATAAACGCATTGGAGAGCTTTACCTCGCATCCGCACAAACCTGCGAAGCAAGCGCGGATGATTGTTCACTTCACACGCAACCAAACAAAACTCCTCTCGAACGCAGCAATTACCACCGGGAGGTGGGTGGCGGCACTGGTGGGCCTAGGAGGTGTCCCGATCCCAGCCTCAATATGAAGACACGGGAGGCAAAGGTGCAGCCCTGCAATTACGCCACTGCTGGTGGAAGGTGCCTCCACTCGCGATTAAATAAAAGTCTGTAGGGCCAATCTCGAGAGTGTTTGGCCCACTCTTCCACACTGGCCCGACGTCTTTGAAGAGGTAGGAGTACCCCACATGTTTTGAGCCACCACTCGCGACCTGCCCATAATTAGCTCATGAATGGTGGCGTGTCCATTTAAATCGCTGGGTGGAAAGAGCCAGAGGGCGAGGTGGCGGTGGGAGCAGTAGGGGGGGGGGCGATTTAATAAATGTTCCCATTAATTTTAACTGCCGCGCCGAGAAATCAAACCGACCAATGAAATAATGAATCCGCGACAGAATTAATGATAGATTACGTGAATGTTTAGGACAGCCAATGGTCGTAAATGGGTGGGCTAACGGCAACCAATTTCACCAATGGGCTTTTTCGAGCCACAAATCGCGTGACGGGAATCGCCTGATGGAGCGATGACGAGCGGTGATCGAGCGGTGATCGAGCGGTGATCGAGCTATGGTCGAGCATTGATGGAGCTTTGGAATCGTTTTGCAGCTGAAAATCGGTATCGTTTCTGACGATTCCCGTTACAGTTCCTTATTTTGGCAAGAAGAACACACCCTCAAAAAGTACCCAATTTGGGCAACGCCGTGCCCAATCCCTCCATATATCGGCCTTAAGATTAAAAATAACTTATCACTGATCCTGTCGCAGTATTGATTACGTGCTGTGACAGCGCATCGTGCCGATGAATTGCGGCCGCTAGCACTGAGGATGTGCGGCTCCGCCTCTCAGAGGCGCTGGAAGATCTCTGCAGGCGGATTCACGGGCCCGTTCCCGGCGTTTACCGTTGCGGGCTCTTTTTGTCAATGTTGACACGGAAAATAAAAAGCCCATGTTTACACAAAAATGTTACCGGAAAGTGCACACAGTCGTATATATGGAGCGGCTGTCAAAATAGCGGCTTGTTTGATATACTGCTAACCAGCCGCTTTTGAAAATCAATGACCGGCTTATAACGAGCAAAAACAATGAGCACACCGCCCGCTTGTCACTGTTTTGAGTTTAAACAAGGTGATGCTGCATACAGATGTGGAGGTATCATTAAATAAGGTTTTGCATAATAAGAATTTGGGTCAACAGTGTTCATTTCACTGCCGGATATATTTTAAACGGGCAGTTTTGAGTAAAGGAATGCAGCATTGTCTTTACGCTGTCAGAGCAGAAGGCAGAAATGTCGTGCAACCATTACTTAGGCTCCAATCTTGCCTGGGATGCTAAATAAGGAATTGGCTCAGTACCCTAAGCAGATAGAGGAGCACCCTGCAATGATTCGCTCACGCCACCGCCGTTGGCGGAAGGGCCTTCACGAGATGAGCTACACCCATTTCAAACCTTTAAAAACAGTCTGCCTCTGCAGCAGACCATGCTTTCCCACCTGATGACGGACGCTTGTGTTGCGCCCGAAACGTCGTGATTTATTTTATGTTATACCTACGTGACTTTACCGGAAGAACCAAAGAGTATGGATTCCTGCAGTCACGAAAGCTTCAAATCAAGAATGAAGAGATCTCGCGAGCTGGAGAAACCCCACCACGCATACGAGGGGAGTGACACTCGAAGCTCCTCCATACAGACACATTTAAGAATTAATCGCTGTACTGTCATTTTCTGTCCACCTCTCAGCACACGTCTATAACACTTGGTATTTTAAGGCAATCTCCCATGATAAGCAGCCTCAACCCTGGTATGTGTTGCTTCTGAGATCTGTCGAGATCTGGGCGGCATTCCGAGTGATTTGGTACACATTTAATTGAACACTTCCCATGTTAAACAGAGAGGTCCGTATATTAATCAGAGATCTTATCTCCGTAGGCGACTGCGAGGCACTTGTGAAATGCTTAAATTAAACAACTGCTGAGCTCTCTGCAGCCCAGAGAGAAACTATGTACACAAAACACGAGCGTCTGTTTTCAAACGCAATTATCCAATCAATATTTCGCAAACAATTCGAGCGACAAATTTATATTCACGTATTCTTTTTTTCTTTGAGAAGCATGCGTTTAATAACAATCTCTCCTCCACAGAATATCTTGGCTACATACCCGTATGTGTATACTATATATTACAATACAAAAAAAACTGGCTTCTGGGCCAAAACGAAGACACAGTGATGAAACCGTGTATTATCTCCCTTCTCATGGATGCAGTATATTTCTCATAAAAATTAATGCCCCGGTGCAGGGGAGCACAATGTGAATTTGAGGTCACCAAGGAAGCCACATTATGGCCCCATGTGTTCATGCAGGTGTGCGTGCGCGCGTGTGTGACGCCTCTCTGGGAGCATACCATTGTTTGCACGGTAGGGGTGTGGACTCCATACGAGAAGCACCCTCTGCAATATGCATGCGCGCGCGCGCGTGAGCAAGCAAAGCATCGCGACTGCTTGGACATGATAACATGCAAGCGTCTGTGACTGTTGGCCTGAGCGCGTTTGCAAAAGCTGGGTAATTGCCCCCAAGGTTGTTGGGCCAGAGCCCGCGATAACATTAGACAACATGACAAAACACAGTTGACTGCAGTCTGGAGCGGTCCCTTCATGCGGAATGCTGTTGGGGGTCCGTGTGGAGTGTGGGGTGGTGGTGGGGGGTAAAGTCAAAATGTGGGTGGGTGGTGGTGATGGTGTTGGGGGAGGAATGGGGTGGGGGTGTGTGGGCTGATATTTTAGTCCCTTGCGTGTGTGATGTATGCTTCACTCGGACGTGATGGGCCCATCGCTCGTGAAAGGCACCCACGGCAGACGAGGGGAAAGGATGGGGGCAGACTCGGCCTAGCGTATCCAATGGAGAGGAATATTCAGTGAGGGCCAAGGATATGGAATTAAAATGGCACCGAGCAATCAAATAAATAACCCGCACAAGTTAGTCGACGTTTTTTTTTAGCGCAGAGAGCCAAGGATAAACTGCGATGCCGGTCATGAAGGAGGAGGTGGTTTTGGGGTGGCCGGGTGTAGCTGTATTGCCTTCCAGCTCTTTACCTGCATTAAACAGAGCTCCCATTCAGCCTGTGTACATAGCAGATTTTTCATAATTTAGCCAGTAATGGAAACTCATCATTCACATGGCTGCCTGCACCAGATGCAAAAAAAAAAGATCTCCCCACTTGCTTCTTTTAAAAAAACATTTCAGTGGACTCGTATCACACATTTGTGTACCCGTGTCAAGAGCGGTGGTTATGCAGTAAATATGGTAGTAATAACTTAATCTTGTATATATAATGTATGTAACAATGCATTAGATTAACATATAATATTAAGCTCATGTGATGCAAGGAATTGCATGTAAGCATCAGTTTTTTACCATTTGCATAAGTTGCATATATGCTGTGTTTAGGGGAGTGGTGGAGCCATGGTTATCGCACTGCGAATCTAGCTACCCAAGTTCGATTCCCAGTGATGGCGAGGGTTAGTGTCGAGTGATGTCTAAACCAGTCCTGGACCCACCCAGCCTCAGTCTCCTGCATTCTCCATCGGGGTGAAGTATGATTACACAAACCCCATGACCGCCACTGCATGCGGAGATCTTCAACCAGCAGCGGACTGACAAAGAGCTGAAAATCAAAACGATTGTGCCGTATGTTGTATTTAAAGCGGGTTATTTAACTCCTGCAGCCTGTACAGGTCGCGCCACCCCTAGCGAACTTTCATTGCCTTACTAAGCCATTGGCTCCCAGCCTGGGAACGTGGAATTTCCTCCAGTGGCTCAGCGCCCCCGATGGAGCTGCGCGGTTCCCAATGCTTGTTTTAGAAGAGAATGCGTGGACCTGTTTGACTATATTTAATGACTAAATATTAATTTTACGCAGACTAATCCATCACATTTTTCCTAATGGTTCCAAACTGTTTGTAATAAAGATCGAAATTCAGTAATAACAAAAAAATATCGAAAATTGCAGTGGTGAGGTTTTGTTTGTTCATTCCTGCAGCACGCATAAATAGTGAACATGATATATACACATTTGCTACCGCAAAATGTAACATAACAGATGTGGTTATAAATCATACGACAAACAACAACAAAAAATGAAGTTCATTTTCTACATCCCGTGTTCGCAATGGACCCCAGCCTCCTGGATGTTTCCTCCCACACACACAAATCCGCCCCTGCCACGCACACACGCACATACACGCACCCACACACACACGCACATATACGCACCCACACACACACGCACATATACGCACCCACACACACACGCACATACACGCACCCACACACACACGCACATACACGCACCCACACACACACGCACATACACGCACCCACACACACACGCACATACACGCACCCACACACACACGCACATACACGCACCCACACACACACGCACATACACGCACCCACACACACACACGCACATACACGCACGCACCCACACACACACGCACACTCCCTACCGCCCTTCCCCGTGTGTACGGCGCCCGGTGTCAGTGAACACTTCCACGGGACTGCCATTAAACGCCGGTGTGAGCAGAGATGCTTCTTCACAACGCGTGCAGTCCCTGGCGGGGGGGGGGGCTCGTGACCGCCACGTGCGCACGCGGCGTTTCCCTCCGCGCGGCGCGCAGCAGCGGCGGATTGGCACCGGGCCCCTTCAATGGGTCTACATGACAGAGTTGTCGAGTCGTGGAGGCGTGGGGGTGGTCATCGTCTGGACTTGTCACACACCGCGCCCCGCCACCGCGCAGGATTCGCTCGCATTAGAAGAGAGAGGACGGCCCGTGGGCACCGTGGGTCACGTGGGTACCGTGGGTCACGTGGGTACCGTGGGTACCGTGGGAACCGTGGCCACCGTGAGTACCGTGGGAACCGTGGCCACCGTGGGTACCGTGGGAACCGTGGGTACCGTGGGTCACGTGGGTACCGTGGGTCACGTGGGTACCGTGAGAACCGTGGCCACCGTGGGTCACGTGGGTACCGTGGGCACCGTGGCCACCGTGGGTACCGTGGGTCACGTGGGAACCGTGGGTACTGTGGGAACCGTGGGTACTGTGGGTACCGTGGGTACCGTGGGCACCGTGGCCACCGTGGGTACCGTGGGGACCGTGGGTCACGTGGGAACCGTGGGTACTGTGGGAACCGTGGGTACCGTGGGTACCGTGGGCACCGTGGCCACCGTGGGTACCGTGGGAACCGTGGGTCACGTGAGAACCGTGGGTACTGTGGGAACCGTGGGTACCGTGGGCACCGTGGCCACCGTGGGAACCATGGCAACCGTGAGCGCCGTTAGCAAAGTGGTAAAGGGCAGCCACACGTGAGCCGCCACTAAATTCTGCTGCACTGCGCCCCCTCCAAGCTCTGCGGTCCTCTATATACATTAAGGAATTATCGGCCAAATCAGAATAATAAATATGTATTTATACTAAAAAGAAGGAATCCGAACAGCTATGAAGCTCTTGTTCACAGATTAACCTTAGGCGGGAGCCCGGGGTCCCATAAGCCCCCGGCTCTCGCATAAACATAATATTATAATGTAAACAAAATCTTTCCTCTATTTCACCAATGGTTTTAAAGGATGGTAGCAAGTGTTGTCTTGTTAAACTATGCCTTTAAAACTAAAAACGATTTACCTGCAGTACCTCTATTTAAATACACTATCGAAAAAATAATTTACACCCCTCTGTCAATCATCGTGTTTCTCAGTGTGGATTTGTGAACACACTTTGTAAACTAGTACGCGTTTTCAATGCGCTGTTCATATTGTATCAAGCGTTTATACCAATGTTACTCTACAGAGTAGTGGGTCGCCGCTCCTCATATCCGCATTGATACGAGCGGTATGTGGGGACTATGGCTTAACAGCAAAAAACAACATCTACACAGATGCATACGGAGAAGAGAAGTATTATCAAACAGGAGGAATTAACGGCGCAACGCATCTCATCTGGTAAATTATCTGCAGGTAATAGGATTGTCATCGATTGATCCTGGCTGCAGACATTGGTAGGTCACAAATAATAATGACGATAAGAGAGCAGCTTCGCTGTATTATGCATCCCGTGATGACAAATAAAGGACTTAAGTCGTGTAGGCAGTTTCAGCAGCTTTGGATAAGACTTATGATCCTGCCCATACCCGAGCATGGAGTGCATTCGCTTGTTCAGCTCTTGTGTGCATTAGTCCTCGCTGCTGCTGCACTTGGACACGACTTGACTTATCACGCCAGGCGGGTCGCGGCGTTTATTTGCGCGGTGGGACGGAGTCGCCAAAATAAATTCACTATTTACGATTTTGACTTCCGTTTATTCGGGACCCCGAGCTCCCGCCATAGGTTCAGATGTCCAGTAGGGGCGGGTCAAAACGTTACAACAACAAACAGTACAACAACACGATACGAGTGCCAAAACACGATAGGAGTGTTAACTAATTAAGTGTTAATTAATTGGTGTTTACCAGGTCATTAGTGTTTACCTGTGGGAGGCAACCAGAGCGCCTGGAGAAAGCCCGCGCATGCGAGGGAGCAACACTCGATTCCCTGCAGCTGGAGCACGTGGAGTTCACATTTGCGGTGCCGCCTTCGCCGTGCAGGCCAGGTTATCGCACCTCCTCGACACGCACGTGCAGAGAGTTTCACGGCATTTGCGTGATCCACCAATCTTCGACTGCACAGTGCTCGCTTACTGGAGTGCATAGCCACGTTAATTATTATCACAAAGATGTATAGTGCTTTGTCAAACCCCTGCTGAATGTCGTCTGCCTTGGGGGTTGCTTTGACCATACTTCACCAGGCTGCTTGGTGCGGGTTGATGGACGTGTAGCACCCAGGGACTGGTTCAGATACCACTCGTCACTCATATCAGCCGCATCCGGGAATCGAACTCATGCTTCCAGGTTAACCGCTGCCCCACCCCACCCCTATGGCCAAAATAAATAAATCCGCGCGTATTGGTGTCCATAAAGAGATCGTCCGTGATTAAATAATTATCAGAAGAGAATTCTCATTTTGTAGTAAATAGTCCAGATAAAGTGTCCAAAAAATACTTGAGTGACCTTATACAGCTCAAAATAACAACACAAACTCAACATGTTCGTCAATAACACTTCCTTAAAAAATAATAGGTATATAATCGGTGACGTTTTGGGTAATGGCCCTTCTTCACAGCACATAGAGGCCCTGGAAAGGGAGCTAAATAAATCCGAAATATAATAAAATAGTTCAGGCTGGAGAGGTAGAGACGCTCATAACATATTCATTCAAAACAGTCACAGCTGAGATGCCAGCCAGCACCTGAGACTCTCCAATCTCGATACGGTGTGCGTGTCGCCAAAGTCACGGTGGCCACGTGGAGGTTTATATGGATGAAGCTTGTGCGATAAAATCTTCGCAATAACACCAGGTGTGTGTGTGCGTGTGTGTGTTAATGATAGTGGAGAACGGTCGTGTGGCTGTTTAGCGCTACGCTGCGCTGTGAACCCGGCGACTCGAGTTCGATTCCCACTCCCCTGGGTCGACTCAGCCTTAAACGAGTCCCTAGTGCAGTGTGTAAACATTTGCACTTTTGAGACAAAGGCGGTCATTCGTGGTGCTGGCCACCCACCCTCTGTGTGTGTCGTATCGGCCTTGATAGGTGTTTGCTAACAGCACTTGCTCCAACAGTCTCTGAAAGGCTACACGGGGGATCATTGCCTTTGTATTTATCGATACGTCTCAAGGGACTGTCTAATTCTAATCCTTTAACAATGGGTTATCATCAACCCACCTGTATGGACACCCTGTATGTGGACAGTACATTACTATTGTAAACGAACATTACAATCAAGGCGTTTTCTCATTCTCAAATGAGCTTCGTGCGTGTGTTTGTGTCTAGCGGTGGTGAGAATCAGGCACACGGTGAAGTCTTTAAGACATTATAACAGCGCACGTGTGACTCACTGGGAACTGAGGTACAGTATAGGCAGATATAGGCAAATAGTCATCCATAACAAATACTGTCTGTAAAAAAGGTGGTATATGTGAACATCTCTAAAAATTGTGAGGATTCGTAAAAATTGACAGACACAACCATGGCGCTTTGAGTGTCAGATTTGTGCCAGAAAGGCGCCACGATTTGAAGCAAAAATAAAATTTACTCGACTCGACGAATACTGCACTGCAAGGCCGTAATTATAAATATATTGGGGGGGACACATCCCCCCCAATATATTAAAAAATGAAACAACAATTTGCTAAACCTTGGCCACAATATCTGGACTTGTCTTAATATAAATCAATGCATAGATTTCTGTTTATATGATTGTGGTTATGGTTGTACTTTATTAATCCCTAATCTCTGCCATTACATACAATGCAACAAGAAATGGTAAAATAGTAAAAACAGAGCAATGTAATACAATACACGATTAGACATTATTGTAAAAAAAAAAGTCCACCCCATGTGTTAGTGATTTTTTTATTTTTTTAGGCAGGAAATTCGTTTTAAAATTTATATATTTTTCTGGGTTGGGACCCCCAGACAACCTGGAAGATTTGGTCCCCCCAATGTTGACTTCATGGCTACGGCCTTGCTGCACTGGTTAATTTGTCTGGGTGGATATGTAATGGTCGGATATGCGATGTCATAATGTACATTCAGAAAAAGTCAATACAATCCCTGCTCAAACAAGCGCTTGGAAGCTCCCATCTTTGAATGGCTGAGACCAGTTTAACCACTTGTTGACCTGCCCCAAAAGTGGTTCTCAATTTATCAGCCCCAGGGCGATGGTTGGCCAAGTCAACCCCTAAATCAAGAGTTGATCTTGCAACCTTGCGCTATAGACTTCAAAGACAGTTGCTTGGAATTCCAAAATCTGAGATCCTGGGGCACTTGTGTCTCCGTGCTCTTGAACCCAATGTTTTTTTGTTTGCTTTGGAACATTCCACACATTTCTGCTGCTGGCCCCAGCACTCCAATCCCGGAGGCTTTATCCCCAACCCACACTGCGCCGAGATGCCTCCCCCCCCCCTGCCCACCGCTCCCCCCAGCGCTCTTTACCCTCTCTCCCAAGACGCCCCCCCCCCCATTCCAAAACCCCTCATCCGTGCTCCACTGCTGCGCTCTTTAGGGAATTTATCCGACCCAGCGGCGCAGTGGTCAGAATACGCCGGCTCGCAGTCGGACGGCAAGGCCGGAGTAATACAGCAGCTTGAGGGGCTTCAACCTCGGGGGCGGGGGGGGGGGACTCTGAATTTGAGGGAGCCCCCCAAACATATATTTACTATACTCTTTGGTTCTATTCGGTAAAGTCACGTAGGTAAAAATAAAATAACAAAAATCACGACGATATATTTACTACTTAAACACAAAATAATCGTTCAATTTGAGAAATTTAAATAGCAAAATAAATATTGCGTAGGTTTTTTTCATCCAATATTATGATGCAGAATTTATTTTTGAGATAACTTAAGCCACAATAATCTCACTAAATTTGAAAAGAGCACATCAACTAGGCAATGAGGTGAGAAAATAATAACTGGCGCGTTAAACGCTCATACACGCGACAATTTGTATTGTTCTACTGTGCGGGTGGTGAAGGGTCTTATGACACATATTTGGCAAGGTCATTACGTAGACTCTAACCCAAATATAATTTATGTGTCAACCTCCTTACCATATTTGTCTTTTCACGTAAAATGAGGGCATCTTATCATCAGCACATGCTGCTGATGGTTTGTGTAGAAATACATCTTGACTTAAAACTTTCGTGACTGCAGGAATTTATATTCCTTGTGTACAAATACTTTTAATTTTATTTGGGGAGTATAATAGTTTGTGTTTATATTATCCTTTTTATTAACGGTTAAAATGCAATAATTTAGCACTCTGAAAAATGCCCATCGATAATTTCGTAATAAACCCATAACATCACTGTGCTTAAATTTTGATTTAAAGCTTTCGTGACTGCAGGGATTCATATTCTTGGTTCTTTCGGTAAGGGCACATAGAAGGGATAAAAATATTTTTTTATTATTTTATTGTTTCCCTTCTACGTGACTTTACCGAAAGAAACAAGAATATCACTGTGCCTATTACTGCCAGTTATGTGCCGAAATTTAAAATAGTTTGGTTTGTTTAGCCTTTAATTTAGCTCTACAATCCGTAAATCACAATCTAAACCGAGAACTTATGTAATCAAGGTGAATAACAGTGGTGGAGTGTTTGGCATTGGGCAAGGCTGGTGGTGAAAGAGTCCAGCGAAGGAACTGAACGCACAAAGAGGTGGCCCACAAACACCGTCACAGCCCCGGGCCCCCATCAAACTTCATCTGGCCCTGTCGGAAGGTTGAAAGTTCAAACTCCATTTGAGTCGATAAATTGAATAACGCGTTGCGGGAAGTTGGCCGTGGTCGTCAGATAGAGTGACCCACCTCTACCATAGGAATGTGGAGTTTCCACCCGATGCTAATTTGAGGGGAAAACCACCGATTTTTTTTTTGGGACAGGGATCTCAAAACCAATCCCTCACGACCCACCATTGCACATTTTTGTTGTTGTAATGTAATCTTTCCCCAATCTTATTACAATTGTGCCATTTGCATCTTGTTGCGAGACAGAGTACAGTGCAACCCTTTGGGTTCGAGAGCGACCCTCTGAGATCCGTTCAAGTGAACGATAATCCATTTAGAGTCGTAAGGCGTAGCACTTTCCTACCCATTCTGCATATGAGAGCAACGTTTGTTACATGACAGTCAGCTCGATACAGAATTTGAATGTTCCCAGGTGGAATAAAGCCACATTTGGCTTTTTGTGTGCGTGCAGTTATTGGTGATTACAAATGTTGATCTCATCAAGGAGCACCCAGCATCACGTGACCGCCGATCATCCGGCGAACCACCGAACGAAGACGCTCACCGCATCGCGCGCTTTCACATGCGGTTCCGTGGGCGTCTGAAACACTCTTCCTTCCGATATTAGAAAGCCACTGGGAGCTATGCACTTTTAGATCATCTCGATTGAAAACGAATTTATTTAAAACTGCATTTTGCGTCTAGTTTGTTGTCCTTTTCCCACACCTCCGATGAGCACTGTCGGCCACGTACGGTGCGAAAGAAGTTCAACATATGGTGGAGAATCACAAGGAGGTTTCCTGGATTCAAACGCAGGATCTCAGTGGCTCCAGCTCGGCGCCAAGCTCTGATCAACCCGGCCAGATTTCTTCCAGCGAATGTTTTTTCTCCCACAGGGAAATCCTTTACTTGCTCGGTCAGATCATATATGTCTATCTTCTCCATCCATGACATATTACCTCAAACATAAAATGGTTATTTCAAATAGAAGCCCCTGACCTCCAGTTCTGCGACATGCAGAAATTCATTTCTCTTGCACATGTCGTTTTTTTCATATATCGATGTAAATTCGAGATTTAAAAACTGCATGTTATGCAATGGCAAAAAACGGCACGATTCTGCTGGTTATGTTAAGAGTGTCACACGGAGCACATTGCACGCTGCACGTGACTACTATCACTAGCAATAATAATTCGTTAAGGAAATTAAATATAGTTATACCCGGTTTACGTCGGGGATGCATTCCTGAAAGGTACGACAACGAATATCGAACCGACGTGAATCGAGGCGATTTACAGGTGGGGTAGGCGGTGGTGGTGGTGGTAGCGGAGGACGAGGCGACTGATAACGAGAAAGGGCGGGCGATGCTGTCAGTGACGTGAGTGTGGGTTGAGGCGACACAACTCATCAGGTAGGAGCGGTGTTAATAATAGTGATGGCGTGTCTGTGTAATTGTGTAAAAGGGAGAGACGTACATCGGGGTATTACTGTATTGTGCCTGCACAACCCTTGTATTTGAGGACTGTGTGGATCGTTCGTTAGAAGTCGTCCAAGTCAATAGCAGACCATAGTGTGAATGACATATTCCAACAGTCAAACTAAAGTAGCGTAACTTAAACACGTAGGCTTTCGTGATAAATATGACGATTCACTATTGATTTTTGGGTGAGATCGCATGAGTGCAATGTGTGTCGTAGATCCTCCTCCATCGCACACTGGCAATTAACTTTAAGTTGTCACATGATGTGCAAAAGGGGCAAATGTGATACTGCCGCAGCAGCACCACCGGTATGTTGGGAGAGCAATCCACACACATCTAATAGTTTAGTAAAATACTTCGCTGGTAGTTACAGTGCCGCGGTGGCTAGGAGATGTTAACTACCTCGCCTACTATGCAGGAGGTCATGGGTTCGATCCCGACCCTGACGCCTGCTGTATATTTGGAGTTTGCAAGTTCTCCCCGTGGTCTGGTGGATTTTTCTCCAGGTCCTCCGGTTTTTCCCCCACATTTAGAAACAAGAGTACTTGGCTGCTCTAAACTAACTCGTGATAAGACACTTTGTTGAGCTATCATTTAGAAACAAGAGTACTTGGCTGCACTAAACTTACTCGTGATAAGCCACTTTGTTGAGCTATCATTTAGAAACAAGAGTACTTGGCTGCTCTAAACTTACTCGTGATAAGCCACTTTTTTGAGCTATCATTTCAGGCCAGGCGGCTTCTGAGAAAGAGCTGCACAACTCAGTGGGGTTTTCCTGGTAAAAAAAAAAAACTGTTTTAGTTTTAGCATCATCAGGCAGTTGCCACATATCTCAGAGTGGCGGCAGGAACGTCCCAAGCCACGCTCCGCGTGCTCGCTCCTTCACCAACCTCCATTGACGCACAAATGAAGCTGTCGCACATTACATGAGCATGAAGATTGCTGAACACGAGAATCTGCACGGTGGGGGGTCGTGAGGACGAGCGCTTCGCAAGCCTTGCTCCAGGGGAGCATTCGCAGTTTGCATTTGTAACCAATTAACTCCAGAAGTCCGACCACAAAATAAGATTGCAGAACGTGTGCTTCTCGACGCGCGGCTGACGCGGACATTTGTTTCGCAAGAAAGGAAAACACGCTTATTGGCTTTGACATTCCTCCTCCACACGTGCACTATACCGGATGGGGCCAAGCTCCACAACGGATGTGAACATTTGCCTCAACGTTGACATATACACATTTACCTTTTAACATTTTGACTCTCCCAGCTACAATGCTGCATACAAACCAAATCAAGTTAGATGTCCGATCTCATCAGATCTCAGAAGCTAAGCAGGGTTGGTCCAAGTTTATATTTGGATGAGAGAATTCTCGGGTATAGCCCAGGCAGTATAGGCTTGGGAAGTGAGGTGGGCAGATGACATTAGAGCAACTGATTGAATCTAAATATGCCTGGAGCATTGCTTCCTTGTACTTCGTGGCGTATCTCCGCTTACTCCGGTTTCCTGCTACTTGGAAGCTGCCAAACACTCAATAGAATTGACCAAACATCTGATTGCTGGACCCTCCTGACAACGTGTTGAGACTCAGTGAGCCTTCTGAGGACATCACTGTTATTAGAGTGGCGGTGAGGGAGTGGCATGGGGGTTTGCTCACTGCAATAGAAACCCAAGCAAACCGAGTTCAATTCCTGGCCAGGGGTAACATCGACGACGGAAAGCGGCATCTGAACTGGCCTTGAGCCCCCCCTCCCCCACCCCACAAGGTGACCTGCCTGAAGAACAAGAACACGGTCATTACATCGATTTTGTGGAGTGGTGGCACAGTGGTTAGCACATCATCCGCAACTTCCCCCTGCTCATCCACAATCTTGCCCTTTTATCCGCAATGTCGCCCTTTTTTGTGTTTAGTTTGTTGTCCTTCCCCCGCACCTCCGATTAGCACGGTTGGCTACGTACGGTGCGAAATAAGTTAAACATACTCACATTGCGCTGTGAACCCGGTTGCCTAAGTTCGATTCCCCGTCACGACTGACATCAGTGGCGAGTGCCATTCGAACCTGTCAGTGGACCCCATCTCCCTCAACAATCCACATTGACCAACGGTGGTTTAAAATTAATCAAATAACCGCCAAGACTTGAAAGGATCTCACCCAGCAGTGGGATTGGCAAAGGGCTGCAGACAATATTCATGATTTTATTTTACAGTGTGGCCTTGAAATGACAGGGTAAGTCAGACCGTGAAATGCTTGTTTAGCCGGGCGGTGGTTGGCTGCGTACATCTGTCATCTATCATTGTGGAGGCGAGGGTTGGTAGATCACACAAACGTTGTGAAACTCTCCCTTGCCATGGCCTTTGTGGAGGAGACATAATTCTTAGCTTGCCAGAAGGCAGTACAAGAAACAAATGTGGACTCTACCTGTTCTGTCTGTATGGAATGAAGTGTTACCCGTTACACGCGTGGGTTTTCTTCAGGCGCTCTGGTTTCCTTCCACAGGTCAGCACTCATTAGCTGGCTAAAAACATCTTACAATAGAAAGGACCGCAGAGCTTGGGCATTTGTTGGCATCGGTTCATTGTGTGGCCGTCTTCACGCTTGTCAATGGTTCCTAGCACCTCTGAGTCGTTCTCTCTCTACGAGGCGTGCGCGAATACCGGGCGGCACGTTTCAAGTTGAAATAATAATTTTGCTTTATTATGTTACGAACATATATCAAACCATTGTAAACGAAAATTGAAAATCACAAAGCCAATTCTGGAAAACAAAAAACAATGCCACAATTTGTCCCTCCCGTCCTGCTTCAGGATCGCCATCATCCCTTTTTTAAACCTCAAAGCATTCCCCCAAACCACTCGCTATATGCAGGACACTATATGATGCTACACGTTGTTATATCATCATCATAATTATTATCCTTGTAAGCAAAGGGAAAGATCATGGAATCGAGGGATCACGCCAGAGGTGGGCAGCTGAACACCGGTGACGATTATCTGAACTCGTCCTGGGTCTCCCCTAGGTCAACTCAGCCTTTAACGAGTACCTGGTGCACTGGAGAGAAAAAGGTGGCCGGGCATGGTGCTGGCCACCCACCCCCTTGTGTGCCGTGCCGGCCTTCACAGGTGCTGCTCGCTAACAGCACTTTCCCCTACAGTCTGTTACAGACTACACGGGGGATCTTTGTCTTTGGCCGCAACAGTGACAAAAATATAGGGCCCCAGAAGTCTGCAGGGACTGCCGCAGCCGATTCGCACACACAGTCGTTAAAGAGACTAAAAATACAATTTACATCCCGCTCTCAGAATACCATTTGCCGTATTTAAGAATCTCCGTTAAGAAACCTAATAAAGTCTCACTTATGTTGTTAAACGCGTGCCTTAGCTGACGCGGGGTTCCCTGTAGGCCCGAATAGGCGGGAAAAACGCAGCGCTGTTATTGGGGAGATTAATATGAATGGCTCACATCGCTGTGGATCGCAGTGCCGTGTCCACGCGCGAAGTGCTGAAAGCGTGTTTATAAGTCACAAAACGATATTATCACGTGACTTATTAAACGTCGTTCGACACATTCCAGGCCGCGTGTTTAACTCGCACAACGTCATTTTATATTCTTCCGATTGTTACTTTCGAAATTCACTGAGCTCTCGGAACAGCTCCCGGAGCGTAATTAAAATCGAGCGATAAACGGAGAGGTCGAACACAAACTTGCGGCTGGAACGTTGAATCTCATTCTCCTACTTTGGCCCCTTCATTTATCACCGCGCAAAGTTCCATTCCAATTATCCACCCCACTCAGTAAACACAGCACCCAGACAGCCCATCTAGTACATTCTGAACACCTTCATTGCACTGCAACGCAAATACAGAGATCGCCCACGTAGACTTCAGAAGACTGTTGCAGCAAATGCCCTGAGCACCGATCAAGACCCGCGCGGCACAAGCGGGGCGGGGGGGGGCACCACCCACACCGCACCAGGCGCTCATTTTAGGTCCTCGGAGGGCTCCAGGATCGTTGCGGATATTTGTCGCCTATGTTGGCCGTGAGCGGGAATTCAACTAGGGTCTCTGGGTTCGTAGCGCAGCGTCGCGCTGACCGCCGAGCTGTCCATCGCTCCCCCGCGCTCCGCTGCAGTGCGGAAACAGAGGACCCCAAAGAGTTTTGTGGAGGGCTCCTACAACATCTGGTGGGTCAGAGGTCAGGATGCTGAGCTGGCACCACTGAGTTCCTGGGTTCGAATCCTGGCAGCTGTTTGTGATTAAGCCGGGTACTGAAGTGTAACGGGCTGATGGTCTCAGGCCTGTCACCAATGACTGCACAAAAAAAACCATTACATTGCATTTGGCTCTACGCTTAATTTGGCAAAATTTCAACTCTGAGAATTAAAAATATCGCTTTGGCTGTCATGCGATGCACGCCACGCTCCGTGGCAGGGCGTGTGAGGCAACGCTGTCCCCCCGCGTGTCAACCAGAGGTCACTTGAAGAGGTGGCTCTCGAGCAAGCAGGGTTGGCATTGATCTCCGAGAGATCCGAATGGAATCTTCGTCTCGTGACGTGACACTGAATGCACAATTTGGGATGAAATTGGGGGAACAGATGAAAACCTGTACGGTATTTTTTAAACCATCTGTCACACCAGCAGCAATGTTCAAATGAGGCCAGAGTTTGGCTATTTAAATGCTGCTGGAAAATATTGGTCCAGAAGGCACAAAGGCTGATCAAATCAAACGTAGTTTAAATGTATTGTTTACGTGGTGCAACAGTCCGTTTAGTGCTCTACATTTACAGCCCTTTTGTTAATGCCCTGCTGGACGAGGTCCTCCCTATGCCATGCCGGTCGTGGGAGTTCATTGGCCACTCAGTTCATAGGAAAACGGTCGCCTTCCCATTCACCAAAACCTCAATAACGTCCTTCGTCATCGCTTGAAGCAACGCAAAGCCCTTTTGGACCCATGTGCTTCATCTTCTACACTGCAAGTTCAACCCCCTATGATGCGTGGAGAGCTGAATGGGGTTCAAAACAACTCACAAACACCTTCTTGAAAGACCCAACGCAGAATATCCCTGGGTTTGATCTTCCACGAAGCTCATGGTCCACCCTAAGCCGCATCCGCATAAACCATGGCAGGTGCGAATACCTGATGCACAAATTAATATTTTTTAAAACTCTCTCGTGTGCGACTGTGGTCATCCAAACCAGACCGTACAACGTATGACAACGCAATGCCCAATCCACAGATACGAAGGAGACATCACCACAGCGATAGACTCCGCTGCTCCTGACGCAGTTATCTGGCTTGACCCCCTGGATGTGAAGTTGTGGTTGCTGCTCTGCATCTACGTCAGTAGCCGTACGAAAGAAGATTGGTCACACTTTACAACGCTGGTCAGTCAGTGCAGGCTAGTGAAGGTAAGGGAGCACGGACGTGGGAGGATAGAAGTGCAGTACAACAATGGATCTCGCTGCATTAGGGGCCGTCCATAAATGACGTCACGCGATTTTGGACGATTTTTGACCCCCCCCCCCTCGTCACACGGTGTCACAAAAAGTCAGACCCCCCCCACCTCAAATATGACCTCACAAATCTCTGCCCCCCAAAAAAATATATAAAACTTGCTTCAAATCGCTTTAAACTATTGTCATTGTAGTGCATATTTAATGTGGCGCTGCGCTCTGATGTTGTAGGAGAAAACATTTATTAAAAAGTCTATTTCATTAAGTAGAACGTGTTGTCTATATTTATTTAAAGTTGCGCATTTTGATGTGACGTCACATTTCTCACCCCCCCCCCCCTCGTCACGCATCGTCACAAATGTCTGACCCCCCCCCCCCTAGGTGCGTGACGTCATTTATGGACGGCTCCTTACCCTCGGCTGCCCACCACCGAGGCCCGCAAGCCCTTTGAGAACCCGTTAGCGCATGGTTGTCACCCATCCATCCATACGCTATCCAAGTTCAACCCTGCTTAGCGTCTGAGATGTTACGAGATCAGGCGGACTCCCGGGGAGATGTGGTCATGGGCAGAGTATGTGCGTTTATGTTATCATGTAGAGCAACCATAAACACATGAAAAGACCTAGGTTTACAATTTATGAGTAAAACTCTACTATCTACACAATATACAGAGACGTGAAATGAAAACTAATTGTTAATATCTTGGGAACAGTAGCCAATCAGTTTTCATTGTCATATTTTAATTCAGCACATCAAAATCCATAATAAACAGCACATTTAATCTCTGAAGCAGACTACGTCTAAAATATTGTAGACCAGTGTCATCAAGGCGGTGTTTCACGACCCACAGGCCACCGCAAACACAACAGTGCACATTCTGCATGCCCAGCCGTGGCTGATGATGAGCGAGAGAGAGGCCTTCACGGCAACCTTGCGATGCTAATCGGGAGTGTGGCGGAGGATGTGGGGGTGACGATGACCTGCGGAGCCTCATGACAAATGCCATAAATTCGAGGATTGTCTCCGAGGCACATCTTTACAACAACTAAAATATCCAATTGGCCTCTTTAAAAAACAAAGAGGGGTCCACCCCCACACACACAGAGACACGCACACACACACAGAGACACGCACACACACAGACACGCACACACACAAACACCCATACACACAGACACGCACACACACACAGATACACGCACACACACAGACACGCACACAGAGACACGCACGCACACACACAGACACGCACACACACAGACACGCACACACAGAGACACGCACACACACACGCACACACACACAGAGACACGCACACACACAGACACGCACACAGAGACACGCACGTACACACACACACGCACACACACAGAGACACACACACACAGAGACACGCACACACACAGACACGCACACAGAGACACGCACACACACAGACACGCACACAGAGACACGCACACACACAGACACGCACACACACAGAGACACGCACACACACAGACACGCACACACACACAGACACACGCACACACACACGCACACACAGAGACACGCACACACACAGACACGCACACACACAGACACGCACACACACACGCACACACACACAGAGACGCACACACACACGCACACACACACAGAGACACGCACACACAGAGACACGCAGACTCAACCCGAATTGCCCGCGGACTGACCCAGGCGCATTAACCTCGCCGCTAAATGATCGTCTTCTTCTCGCCTTCGCTACAAGAAACAAGTTACCGGCAGCGACGCTTGCCCTTTGGGATCGACTGCGCGTGCCTGTGGCCTTTTATCCTACATTTAGGCGGTTCGAACGGCAGGGCCTCTTATGGGAAGTTTCATTCATTTCCTCCCACAAAGCTTTGGGGGAGAGAGAGAGGGCCGGCGAAGGGGCGGTTGTGAGGAGCGCCGTCCATTCGTTAGGGGCCTCAGCACCGCCAGTGGCTCGAGACATCTCGCGCCGGGCTCTGTTGGGGCATGCCAGGGGTCGGCAACAGAAAACAAGAAGATACTTTTTTTAAAAAAAATTCTGTAAAACAACATAATATTGCACGAGCCGCAATGCACGTGACTACGAGACGGCGGTCCTTAATAAACAACGTCACGAGGCAGCCCTTAAAGAGCCGCACGCCCCTCCGGAACCGCAGGATGCCGACCCCAGGGTTCGGCTCGCGGTGACCCACCCCTGAGAGTGGAAATGCTCTCAGTGATGGCTGCAGGCGTAGTAAACAAACCAGTCATAAGTTGCTTGTCCCAAGAAGTTTAAGGGACTCCTGGACTCATTATAACACACAAGGGGCACATGAAATATCCACTCGGATTAAAATAAAAACCACGTAAAGTGTTAATTAACATTTGAAGTAAACCTCTCTCATCTCTATCCAACCCGGATATCTCTCCTCTCATTTACATTCATCACAATGTTTTTTTCGTGTAAACACTAATTGGCTGGTAACATCTTAATATGTAGAGAACTGCAGAGCAATTGTTGGCAGTGGCTTCCAACCTGACAGCCTTCCAGCTTGTCTGTGGTTCTTACTCAGCGATTGTGAGATGCATTTTGCATGAACGACCCGATATAAAATGTATAATTAGCCATTAGATCTCAATCCCCAGCACCACTCAATGCACCCCCACTCCTTCATGCGTGCTGGATGGGTCCCATATTCCCTGGATTGTAAGCAGTA
The DNA here is from genome assembly GCF_048934315.1 of Petromyzon marinus. Classification (NCBI taxonomy): domain Eukaryota; kingdom Metazoa; phylum Chordata; class Hyperoartia; order Petromyzontiformes; family Petromyzontidae; genus Petromyzon; species Petromyzon marinus. The sequence continues at coordinate 566,573 of NC_133710.1, read as the reverse complement.
CTTTTTTCGCAAAAGTTGGGGGAGGTGCGTGTTATAATCCGGAAGTTGTGCGTGCATGTATGTGTGTTGCGTGTGCGTTGTGTGCGCGGGGAGCGGTAGTGTATAGGTTAGCACGCCGCGCGACAAACCCGGCGAACCGAGTTCGATTCCCGCTCACGGCCAACACCAGTGATGATTATTTGAACCGGTGCCGGGCCTCACCTAGGTCGACTCAGCCTCGAGTGAGCACCTGGTGTGATGGGGTGCGTCTTACTTTCCGGAGCGCCTTAGGATCCAGAGAATGTGGTCGGAGCTGTTCACAGTGCAGGCAACGTGGTAGCTGTTCACAGTGCAGGCAACGTGGTAGCTGTTCACAGTGCAGGCAACGTGGTAGCTGTTCACAGTGCAGGCAACGTGGTAGCTGTTCACAGTGCAGGCAACGTGGTAGCTGTTCACAGTGCAGGCAACGTGGTAGCTGTTCACAGTGCAGGCAACGTGGTAGCTGTTCACAGTGCAGGCAACGTGGTAGCTGTTCACAGTGCAGGCAACGTGGTAGCTGTTCACAGTGCAGGCAACGTGGTAGCTGTTCACAGTGCAGGCAACGTGGTAGCTGTTCACAGTGCAGGCAACGTGGTAGCTGTTCACAGTGCAGGCAACGTGGTAGCTGTTTACAGTGCAGGCAACGTGGTAGCTGTTCACAGTGCAGGCAACGTGGTAGCTGTTCACAGTGCAGGCAACGTGGTAGCTGTTCACAGTGCAGGCAACGTGGTAGCTGTTCACAGTGCAGGCAACGTGGTAGCTGTTCACAGTGCAGGCAACGTGGTAGCTGTTCACAGTGCAGGCAACGTGGTAGCTGTTCACAGTGCAGGCAACGTGGTAGCTGTTCACAGTGCAGGCAACGTGGTAGCTGTTCACAGTGCAGGCAACGTGGTAGCTGCAACCCTTCAACTCCTGCTTTCCCACACACGTCCAGATGGTTAAAAAAAAATCCCACCAAGTTCACGCCCTTCTTTCCCATCTCTCTTAACAAGTCTCTGGAAAGCTGAAATACGACCAAGGATGACAATCATTAATCGTGTGAGCGCGAACAGCTTTTCCCAAAAAAAATCGTGACAAAACATTGCGTTTCCGGGAAGGACTCCCAGGATTGCAGGGTGGTGGTGGGGGGTGACGTGGAGATGCGATGTGGAGAAAGAAGGAATGGGCCTACTTTGTTGTGGGTGTATCAGCCGGGTGTCGCTGTCCACAGCGTGCAACTCACAATTCACAATTTTTACAAAAATAACGTACGCCGATTTGTCAATGCACTGCTGGATTCAGGCTTCGCCCATCTGTCAGTCACGCAGGGGCTGACACGGATCGTACTTCGACACGCCGGCCGGTGTGGGTTGCTGAAGTTCAAGGGGAGTCCATGGAGAAAGCTCAGAAAGCCGTCGTTGCTGATGTTAGCCGTGGCCGGGAATCGAACTCGGGTCGTGTGCCTGCATGGGGTTATAGTGCATTGCACTAACCACTGTACCCCCCACCAATGCATAACAAATTAAACATTTTAGTCAGAGATAATTTCAGCCCATCATCCTTCCAAGGACAATAAAACACTTACACCACTTTGGTGGGAATTCAAGAGACACCGGTTGGGCAGCCCATTGGGGCCCTAAGCCAAGAACGCGTGAGAAACTAGTGTGAACAAGCTCGTGTGAAAACCAGCTCAAGTTTAAAGTGAATGTTGTTTAACCAGGTGAGAACTCAAGAGACCAGGAGTCTCATTGGCCACGGTGACCTGGATCACCAACATTACGAAAGCAACACATAAAATTAAAGTACAGCTCTGAAGAAAATATGAATCAGAACAAAAACAACGTTGTAAAAAGAGAAATCTAAAATATATTGCGCGAACATAAATCAATGTTAAATAAATAAATGCCACGTAGCGTAAATCAGCCTGGGCAGACGATTTGTGGACTGACACCCTGGCTCACCAGGGCTCCAGCTGTTTCGTCTGTATGGGATATCGCGTTGCCCCCTCGCACGCATGGCTTTTATTTGGGTGGTCCGGTTTCCTCCCACACTCATTTAATTGTCTTACCTCAATAATTGTTGGTGCCGACTCACCACGTGGCTGCCTTCCCACCTGTCTCTGAGTCATTCTCTCTCCTTAAAAGCGAATGTATGCCGTACGTGTGACAAGTTTAAATTGATTATTAGTGTCGATCTTGAAGTCTTATTTTTTTTCAGTCAATGCAACGTATGCAGCGCCAATGACCACATCAGCCGTGGTGGCGAGATGTTAACGACCTCGCCGGGTACACAGGATGTCGTGGTTTTGACCCCAACTCTGACGCCTGTATATTTGGCGTTTGCATGTCTCTCCCCCCGTGGTCGCGTGGACCTTTCTCCAGATCCTACGATTTTCTCTCCACATTTAGCATCAACGTGCGTTGAGGATATTTGGCTGCTGTAAATTTCCATATGATAATCCACTTAATTGAGCTATCATTTGTGGCCAGGTCGCTTCTGAAAAAGAGCTATATAGCTCACTTTGCCTAACCTGGTAAAATAAAAAATAGTTAATATTGGAAGTTAAGCAGGATTTGAGCTTGGATAATGCTTGGATGGGTAACAGCCACCATGCGTAATAAGGAAGGTGTAATCGGAATCGCTGGGCAGTCGAGGGCAATGCCGCAAAATCCAATATCGTCATGCACTCCCACCACCGTCAGCAGCCATCGTGGCGAAATATGTCCAAATGTAAGGCATGGGGAGGCCGTCACCAGCAGCGGACTGGCGAAATGGGCTGTACATGCATACGGATGTCATTCAAGCGAGAACCCATTACGACAGAAATACCAGGGCAAGCTGGAAAACAAACAGATTTAACAAGAGCACACATGATGTGCATTGTGTGTACGAATGCGCTCAGCATTATCCAGACCACCGGCTCAAAATAACTTTATAGGTGGCCATTTTCGTCGTATAGAACCACCTACTCAGAGTGAAGACAACGTGGCCGTTCCGACAGACGGAAGCGCGATGGAGACACAACTTGTTGACCAGCTTCGTCCTCATTAGGACTCACCAGTGCAGTACAGTCATCGATGTTCACTGCTGCAATATTGCCTCAGGGGGCACCCCATACATAGAGAGGGCTTGTAACCTACACACCGCGTCTGCCTGTTAGGACTTGGCTAAAGGCAACGATAAATCAAATCTGTAAATGACGAGAAAAATGGCAGGCAGGAATTAAACAAAAGAGATTTAAGAGGAGCACAAGTAGCAGAAGTATTATTATTATTATTGGCACTTCTGCCACCGTCGCTTCAGGCTCTGCCCCCCGGCCTCCAACTCTTCTCATTACCAAGGTCCCCACGCTGCTGCCAAGTCCACGGAGCACAGCCCGCGTTCTGCTGGAGTTCCTTCTCACACATCGACCAGATGGAGCGTTGCGACACAGCGGCTTGTGTGTGTGCGGTAGTGTAGCGGTTAGCGGTTAGCGCGACACTTCGCTACGAGCCCGGCGACCCGAGTTCGATTCCCGCTCATGACCAATGATCGTGGTACGGTCAAGCGCCTTCCCATAGGTCCACAAACATCGCCGCTGGGGATACAAAGGCGGTCGGGCGTGGTGTTGGTCACCCACGCCCTCGTGTGCCGTATCAACCTTCATAGGTGCTCGCTAACAGCACTTGCCACAACAATCTGTTGAAGGCTATATGGGGGAGCTTTGTCTTTGTTGCTCGTTGCTGGCGTCAGTGAATAGTCATTTGCTTTGGCTTAGGCTTCATCATCAGGGGCTCTCAAGAGCTCACTGGAGTCGAGGGACTTCTGCCAGCAGTGGCATGAGCAAGAAATTGCAGGGCTGCGCCTTTTCCCCGCACCTCCGATTAACGCGGTTGCCTACGTAGGGTGCGAAAGAAGTTCAACATTCATACATAGAAACACACGTCCAAGACTTATGGACATTCTGAACTTCACGACCAAGGGTCACGAGTTCATGAGTGCCACCACACTCCGCTATCATCGCTTCCTGCCGTATGGCAGGACATGACATTGAGCTGTTGCACAGCTGACAACCGGCTCTGCTCTTCCAAGTTTGTTTGTTGAAACATTCTTCGGGATGGAGGAGTCGCCGGTAGCCCAGCATTTACTGCCCATTCCGAGTTACGCTGAGGAGGAGGATGTTGGTGGGGCTTTCTCCTTGAACTGCTGTGGCCCTTGTGGTGAAGATGTCCCCCGCACCTCCCCGACAATGCTGTTCGACGGGGAGTTCCAAAATTCTGACTCGGCAACGATGAAGGAGCAGCAATAAGTGTCCACGTTCGGACACCGTCTGTCTGGCTTGTATGTACTGTATGTATGTACTGTATGCATGTATTGTACGTTGAAGTTCCTTCGCACCGTACGTGGCCAACCGTGATAATCGGAGGTGCTTGTGGTCTTCAGAGTCTTTATTTTTTCTGGGGAAATCCGATGAGCTATGAAGCTCTTTTTCACAGACGTCCCCTCGGTCGCCAAGCTCTGAGTGCTCCTCAAATGGCGGTCTCAGCGGCCCTCTCCCTCCACTCTGCAGTCTAAATCGGTCTTCTGATTTTGTATCCCACCCATCACTTCCTCCTCCTCCTGATCACATCGACAAGTGTGTTCGTGCACACATTCTGCACAGAACTCGCGAAGCGCATCGCATGCCACGTGCTGCCATCACATATCCTACAATCTTGATTTGAAGCTTTCGTGACTGCAGGGATCCATACTCTTTGGTTCTTTCGGTAAAGTCACGTGGGTATAAAATAAAATAAATCACGACGTTTCGGGCGCAACACAAGCGTCCATCATCAGGTGGGAAAGCATGGTCTGCTGCTGAGGCAGACTGTTTTAAAAGGTTAGAAATGGGTGTAGCCCAAGGGTCATGCTAATCTCTCACATTAACATAGCCACTTCCGTGCCCTCGTTTAGGAGGCCGCTCTTCTATCTTACAGTTACATGATAATTTATCACATTAACATCACTAGCCCCGGCCACTTCTTTATGACCATTGAGCTACACCCATTTCAAACCTTTTAAAACAGTCTTCCTCAGCAGCAGACCATGCTTTTCCACCTGATGACGGATGCTTGTGTTGCGCCCGAAACGTCGTGATTTATTTTATTTTATACCTACGTGACTTTACCGAAAGAATCAAAGAGTATGGATATCCTACAACGTCTCGGGTCCACTTCTTTTCGAGAGCGCTTCTCTCCGGCTCGTGAGGTGACGCAGACAACACTCGCTCCGCAGACGCCGTCAGCAGCCTCATGCAACGTGGTTTAGAGAAAGCCTTCTAAAGGTTCACCATTTACATTGTCCGTACAGCTCGTCAATGTTGCGATGCTCATTACAACCAATCTGTAGGAGGGACGTCTCAGCCGATAATCCCTCTGGGGTGATCACCTATTTTGCAGGAACTTATCATCCATGGCCTATCCACTGCTGGATGAAGGCAATCCCCCGTGACATCACCATCTCTCGTGGTTGTGCGATGCTGCAGTCCATCTCACCCTGGCAACGTGGGCTGATCCCAACGCTCCATCTCTGTGCAACAATGTCAACCTCTCGTGTGCACTCCAGCCTTTGGCTGCCACTCCATCGCCAGCCTCTTTGAGCGACGCTTCCTGTGCCTCACGAGCCGTGGATTCGTCATCACTCGACGGGAAACAGTTTTTTTTTTGTCTCCGATCGGTGTTTGTTGCATAATCCACGTTACTACCACACTGCCACTCTTCCTTCTGTCTCAACGTTTGAAAATTGTCACACGCGCAACGTCAGACAATTTGCTCGATGTGGCCCACAAGACCTGCGAGTGAAATTGCTGCAGGCTGCCTTGGGGGCTGGTGGGCAGTCGGGGGTCACGTCGTACGATGTCACAGCGTACGGACATCGCGTGGCAACGCAGCGAGGGGCGTTTAAATCCACAGGCAGCTTGCGTGGCGAGGCGCTGAGTTAAGAAGACCCACGGCGCTCTGAGTGACCTACTTCCATGTCGACGTGGTGGCGAGACGCAGTCGCTGTCACGGTGGACTCCGAATTCCGGGCCTCGGTAAACTTTGCTCAAAGAGAACTGCCACAATCGAGTCAGCTTTACGTTCATAATGTCACACCTGACGGCTGTCACGGTGATCGAGTCATCGAATGTAAAAAAAATGAAATGAATAGCCGCATCGGCCAATGCTGACAGTCAATTCGTTCCTGCCTTGCACCCCGCGCGTGTTTATGAGCGGCTTTGGCTGGATCCGTGCGACCGCTGGGGGCGAGATGCTGCAAATGCCCGACTTGACGCGACACTGACCCCTGCTGGTGCCTACATGGGATTGAGGCTGCGCAACGCACCGCGCATTCAGTGACCCGAGGATACATCCACGTACAGTTATTCCCTTGCTATTCGCGAACTTGCTATTCGCTGTTTTGTTATCCACGAATCGCGTCCGGAACACTACATGCCTGCATCGCGAGAGAGAGATAGAATGCGACTCGAGAAAGTGATCAGAGATGAAGCGATGAGAAAGAATGTACTGAGATAAAATTATGAGATAGAGTGATGAGACAAAGTGATGAAATAAAGTGATGAGAGAAAACGATGAGAGATAAAGCTAACTTATCAATATAATATAATTATCCGCAAAATGTGCTATTAACGAGCATCTCTGGAATGTATCCCTCGCAAATAACGAGGGGATGCTGCATCCGCGGCCCCATCGCCTCCACCATCCGGCCACGGGGGGCAGCCGCTGTAGCAGAGCCCGGTAGTGGTGCAGAACTATTGGGAGGGGGCAAGGCCCAAAACATGAATTAATTTTACCCACCCCACCCAAATCTCAATTCTTAAAATCCTATCGAAATGACGTAATAAATATAGACCAAGAGATAGATCGAGATGAACGAGAGCGATGTAAACAAGAAACGAATGTTCAGTTGGATGTATGTACGTTGAACTTCTTTCGCACCGTACGAGCCAACCGTGCCAATCGGAGGTGGATGAAACAAGAGGGACGCAGACGAGATACAGATGAGAGAGATCAATTGGCTTTTTATGGCAATTGGCTCGTTATGGTTATTAGGAATTGGATTCCAGCTGATATTTCGTTAACCCCTCTTTGTTTTATGAATCTGTGGCCCTTGACGCTACTTTGGGGCCTACGGTATTGCCTGGTTTATTATGTATGCCAGAAAAAAATCGAGTGGTGGCATCCAAACCAGCAGCAAAACATGCCAATAAATGGAATGCCACTGCTGGATGATGAAGCCCTCCCTATGTCTTGTCAGTCATGGGGGTTGTTTGACCAGAATCCACAAGGTTGATAAGCGCGGGTTTGTGAATTGGGAGCCCAGGACTGGTTCTAATATCACTCTCGCCGTGCGTGGGTGTGTGTAGCCTTGGCCGGAAATCAAATTCAGCTGGCCAGGTTCATGGCGCAGTGCGCTAAGCAGTGACGGTGGTTAGTCTTTGTTTTAGGGGCTGGCTTTAGAGTTCAGAAAGCAACCAATGTAATCCACATTTTACGAGAAAGAAAATCATTTATTAAAAAGTTCATGGCAAATACTTGTCAGAGGAACGTTTTGATTTTCCAAATCTTGAGAAATTGGCTTTTTTAACTCTCATTTCATATTGACGGCTTTGTGAAATTGGTTCCGCTAAGTCGACACTCGCCAGCACTTCACCAAGCCACCCTGACCAACGTAGTGAGGTTTGGTCAAATAACGTCCACGACCCTTACACGATGTAGTCTCGTAGGAAGCTAATAATCTACCCGCAATGCTGCGGATCACGCAGCATTGCGGTTAAGCAGTTCCATAAATTAGAACCAAAGAGTAGTTCCATAAATGATGCTGTATTAAAATAAAACAACTAAATATGGTTGCTATTGTTGTTGTTGGTATTTCCTCTGGCTGGGGAGACAGTGAACAGTGTCTTGACCAATGGTACTGGCCAGTCGCGGTGTCACGAGCGTGCCTTGGGCCGACCCGCCTGGTGGCCGAAACTACGAGTTGGGGCACCTTTGACAACCGCCATGAGATGTGTTTTTTTAACAACAGTGTAAAAGAACAACTTATTTAAAACGTACTTTTATGAAAATGCTTTCATTTACGTTCCACGTTTTATTTTAATTTAATTCCCACCAAATATTGGGACCCCCTCCTTGACCAATTGCCGCATCCACTGCGCTGATCATGTCGTCACTACGCCACTGGTACTTACCACTGCTGCTATTCTGTGAATATTTGCCTTCTCACAATGACACACGTGGCATCTGTGTCACGCTGACACCAACATTGCCATGTGTGTCACGATGACACAGAAGGCAGCGGCGCGTGTAATTATTTACCGTAGTGGGTTTTAATTTTAATTTTCTTTTTTACAAAGGAACCGAACGACGGTCAGCGCTTATCTCCACAAGCGGCGAGCGAAGTCAGCGACGTTCCGATCGTCACGCGAAACGCAACGCGTCCGCCCGGTCGACTCCGATGCACTGCGAGTGTCGGCGCGCCGCGGGGCGGGGACTGCTTCCACTCTTGTCGTGACCCGCACTCTGATCGCGACTATCGGGGTGAGTTGGTGCGGACAAAGGACCCCCCCCCGGCCCCATAGCCTGAGAAGACTGTTGGGGCAGGTGCTGTGAGCGGGCAGCGCCTATGAAGGCTACCGGCACTGCGGCACACGACGGGGTGGGGTGGCCAGCACCACGCCCGACCGCCTTTGTCTCCCCAGTGGCGATGCTTACACACCGCAGCAGGTGCTCGTTTGAGGTTGAGTCGACCTGGGAAGAGGTCGTGTCGTGATCAGCGCTGCTGCGCTACGAACACGGCGACTCGAGTTCGATTCCCGCTACACCCGTGACGATTATGTGAACCGGGCCTGGGCCTCCCCTACGTCGACTCAGTCTCAAATGAGTACCTGGTGCGGTGTGTAAACATCGCCATTAAGGGAGACAAAGGCGGCCGGGCGTGGTGGTGACCACCCACCCCCTGGTGTGCTGTGGCGGCCTTAATAGGCGCTGCTCACTAACAGCACTTGCCCCAACAGTCTGTTAAGGCTACACGGGGGATCTTTGTCTTTGCTTGTGTGTAAATGATTACCCCAGGGAACGCGACCGTGTTGCTGGTCGTGACGGCAGCCGGTTTGAAGCCATCGCTGGGGAACGTGGAGCTGTCACCCGTTGGTCCGCGAGATGCATTACGAACCCGGCGTGCCTGAGTTGGAGTCCCGGTCATGGCTGACAAAGGTGGAGCCTGGAATCTGAAGCGGTTCCGAGGTCTCTACCACCACCCCCATGCACAGACCCCACACTGGCCAGTGTCACGAAGCACGGCCCACCAACCCCCGTGGAGGCCAACACGACGGGTGGAGGCCTTCATCCAGCAGTGGCTTCACAAAGCGATGTGATTCATGATGGTGATGATGGTGGTGGTGGTGGTGGTGAAGGCCACCCCATGACTTTGGCAAGTGGAGCTGTGCCCTCTGCAGTGAGGCAACACCGCAATGCAGCATCACTCACACGGATCTGGCCGCCGCCATCTCACGTCGAGCTCACGTGGGGCAGCGGCTAAATCTTCCCCCCAACCTTCAAAATGTCCTCTACTGGTGCCATAGGCATGGGTCAAAAGCAATCCTTTCATCGTCGTCACAGATCTATCCACCGCTGGATGAATACCTCAAGCCATCGTCATCTCTCACGGCCCCGTGTGATGCGACAATTCTTTCAGCTCATGCACGCAAGCAGATTTATTCAGTTCCACCATCGTCGATGGAGCTCCTCTCGTCCGGCTGCTACTCTGTCACCAGCCTCAGCCATGAGCCATCAACCCTGCCGAGCAACGTCGAACAGTCCCCCAGAAGAGTGCCCACACCATCCCCTACACCGTCTACACGGTGATGTCAATCCCTGAACCCCTCGTTGAGTGGGAGCAACCCCGAGGTATGAAGAAAGGGTGATTGGTGGCTGGGAATGAGGAGACAGGGATGAGGGGAGGGGGAGGGAATGGGAGAGGGGGCTGTGGGGACAAGATGGGATGTCGAGGGAGTGACGGGAGGAGAGAAAAAGAGCTGTGGATGAAGGAGGGAGCTGTGGAAGAAGGAGGGAGCTGTGGATGAAGGAGGGAGCTGTGGATGAAGTAGAGAGCTGTGGATGAAGGAGGGAGCTGTGGATGAAGGAGGGAGCTGTCAATGAAGGAGGGAGCTGTGGAAGAAGGAGGGAGCTGTGGATGAAGGAGGGAGCTGTGGATGAAGGAGAGAGCTGTGGATGAAGGAGGGAGCTGTGGATGAAGGAGAGAGCTGTGGATGAAGGAGGGAGCAGTGGATGAAGGAGAGAGCTGTGGATGAAGGAGGGAGCTGTGGATGAAGGAGAGAGCTGTGGATGAAGGATGAAGCTGTGGATGAAGGAGGGAGCTGTGGATGAAGGAGGGAGCTGTGGATGAAGGAGGGAGCTGTGGATGAAGGAGAGAGCTGTGGATGAAGGAGGGAGCTGTGGATGAAGAAGGGAGCTGTGGATGAAGGAGGGAGCTGTGGAAGAAGGAGGGAGCTGTGGATGAAGGAGGGAGCTGTGGATGAAGGAGGGAGCTGTGGATGAAGAAGGGAGCTGTCAATGAAGGAGGGAGCTGTGGAAGAAGGAGGGAGCTGTGGATGAAGGAGGGAGCTGTGGATGAAGGAGGGAGCTGTCAATGAAGGAGAGAGCTGTGGATGAAGGAGAGAGCTGTGGATGAAGGAGGGAGCTGTGGATGAAGGAGAGAGCTGTGGATGAAGGAGGGAGCTGTGGATGAAGGAGGGAGCTGTGGATGAAGGAGGGAGCTGTCAATGAAGGAGAGAGCTGTGTATGAAGGAGGGAGCTGTGGATGAAGGACGGAGATGTGGATGAAGGAGGGAGCTGTGGATGAAGAAGGGAGCTGTGGATGAAGGAGGGAGCTGTGAATGAAGGAGAGAGCTGTGGATGAAGGAGGGAGCTGTGGATGAAGGAGGGAGCTGTGAATGAAGGAGAGAGCTGTGGATGAAGGAGGGAGATGTGGATGAAGGAGGGAGCTGTGGATGAAGAAGGGAGCTGTGGATGAAGGACGGAGCTGTGGATGAAGAAGGGAGCTGTGGATGAAGGAGGGGGCTGTGAATGAAGGAGGGAGCTGTGGATGAAGAAGGGAGCTGTGGATGAAGGAGGGAGCTGTGAATGAAGGAGAGAGCTGTGGATGAAGGAGGGAGATGTGGATGAAGGAGGGAGCTATGGATGAAGAGGGAGCTGTGGATGAAGGAGGGGGCTGTGGATGAAGGAGGGAGCTGTGGATTAAGAAGTGAGCTGTGGATGAAGGAGGGAGCTGTGAATGAAGGAGAGAGCTGTGGATGAAGGAGGGAGATGTGGATGAAGGATGGAGCTGTGGATGAAGGATGAAGCTGTGGATGAAGGAGGGAGCTGTGGATGAAGGAGGGAGCTGTGGATGAAGGAGAGAGCTGTGGATGAAGGAGGGAGATGTGGATGATGGAGGGTGCTGTAGATGAAGGAGGGAGCTGTGTGTGATGGAGAAGGTAGAATGAAAGGACTGTCACCCTGTCTACTCGTCTTGGTGAACAGAGTGTCTGCTACAAACACATCCTGCCCAAGACCACTTAAAGAGAGGTGATGCTTGGAATCACACTGAGGAGATAGAGCAGATTAGAGTTAGTGGAGATATCATCTTGAAAGTGATCCGTTCAACTAAATAACATTCACGCACAGTAATGACATTTTCTTCCTAAGCTCACGATGCTTCACATCCAATCGTGCGTGTTAGAGTCGTTGATTTTTTATTTTATTTTTTATGTACGAGGTTCACATGACCCCTATAACTTTGTACAGTCTGGTTCTCCTATAACGCGATAGTTGCGTTCCTGAAGAACACTGCGTTGTGGAAAAATCGCATTCTAATTAATAATATAATGCAGGGTAAAGCACAGTCCGCAACAACACGGTGAGATGCGTCGACAGGCTGAACGAAAACCGAGGAGCGTGAGTAGCATCTAGAAGCATCCAGCAGCATCCCACCTTGTGTGATCATGCTACGCTGAAGCAGCCGACAGCAGCCTACTCGCGCGACGTAGTTTCATCCACTCAATCGCGTTATATCCAATTCGCATCCGCGTTATATATAGAAAAAACCCTAATACATTCGTCACGTTATATTCAATTCGCGTTATGAAAACAACACGCGTTATATGAGACCAGACTGTACTGGTATTTCGCATTTCATCATCGTCTCCGATTAGCACGGTTGACTAAGTACTGTGCGAAAACAGTTGACACACCACACCGCCAATGCGGCAGCATCGGCAGCATCGCCAAATAATTGTTTGCTCAACATAAGCCCGCCACGGTTCTTTCCAATTGTTCCGTTACAAAGCGTGAGGCTTGCAGCACACGTGCCGTCAGTGGCACGAGAAGCCGTTAAAGTGAACCACGAAAACAACAATGTCACATCACCGCCGAGCCATCCATTATTATTCTGCAAAGCGTTAATTTAATTGAAAGTCGATATTTATTTACAATGAATGAGTTTGTTATTTTAGAAGTATTTTGTCAGGAAATAAAATACATATGGAAAGAAACAATACGAGCAACGGTAATCGACATGATAACGATTTTTAGTCAAATGGAAGATACGATTATCGTGGACCGTATATCGTAAGATATATTACAGATATATTATAGATATATTATAGATTCGACATATTGCAGCGATGCTAGTTGTAATATTTCCCATCGTGGGGAAGCGGTGGATGGAGGGACTTCATCCAGCAGTGGATTTAAACACAGCGCTGTCAATTATCTTTACACAGCACTTGGGAATAATGAGCAGTGCATCGAACCAAGTTTCATGTGATCTGCAAGGGTCCCACGACAGCGAGATTTTAACTACCTCGCCTGGTATGCAGGAGGATCGTGGGTTTCATCTCGACCCTGACGCATGCTGTATAGTTGGAGTTTGCGTGTCTCTCTCCCCGTGGTCGCGTGGATTTTTCTTTGGCTCCGCCAGGTTTTACTTCCACATTTAGAATAAGCATCATCACGCGTTTAGAGTATTTGGCTGCCATCAATTTCCACGTGATAAGCCACTTCGTTGAGCTGTCATTTGTGACCAGGTCGCTTCTGCAAAAGAGCTCCGTAGCTTAGTGGGCCTTACTTGGTTAAACAAAAATAGTTTTAAAAAAGGAGATTGTTGTTCATTAATGGGCTGGGAGTCCCGAAGGTTGCACTAATTCTCATTGACTTAAGATGATCCAGGCATCTCTGCTTTACTGGCAAACAGGAATCAGATCTCTCTTGAAAAAATATTAATTATGCTTAAAAATGGGATCCTAATGATAATACTATGTAAAGTCAGTCTTTAGCCAATACAATTATGGGTGAAAGCCTCCTCACGAATTGTGGGTTATGGGGAATGTTTGACCATACTTCACCACGCTGGTCAGTACAATTTATAAAGGTAGTTCAGCCCGGACGCAATTCGGATATAATTTGTCACTGATGCTAGTCCATTGCTTGGCTATCGAATTCTGGTCACAAGGTTTACAGTACTGGGCACTGATCACACAGCCGCCTATCTCCCTTATCACAATATCAACTTTCAGAAAGCCATATCGTGTCAATACTAAGTTGAGTTTTAGGTGGTGCTCATCTCTTCTAGATTTTAAGCTTTCGTGACTGCAAGGATTCATACTCTTTGGTTTTTTCCGGTAAAGTCACGTAGGTAAAACTAAATTAAAATAAAATAAAAGAACTAAATCAAATCACGACGTTTCGGAGGCAACACAAGCTTCCGTCTTCAGGTGGAACAGTCACAGCAAGGTAGCTGCATCAAGTGGGGAGCTCTGAGACACTCGAGCTTATATACAGGTTAAGGTGGGCGGGAGGAGCCAAGCAGGGAGTCACGACGGTGTGCGGGGCTCAGTTAATCCGTCTTTTGTTATGTTGAGGGTTCGGGGGAAGCAGTGGAAGCAGTGGAAGCAGTGGAAGCAGTGCTAACTGAGCCCCGCACGCCGTCGTGACTCCCTGCTTGGCTCCTCCCCCCCACCTTAACCTGTATATAAGCTCGAGTGTCTCAGAGCTCCCCACTTGATGTAGCTATCTTGCTGTGACTGTACCACCTGAAGACGGAAGCTTGTGTTGCCTCCGAAACGTCGTGATTTGATTTAGTTGTTTTATTTTAATTTTGTTTTACCTACGTGATTTTACCGAAAAAAACAAAGAGTATGGTGCTCATTTCTGTTAATTGTGCTAAGGCAGTGGTGAAGATTCCACATTTCTCAGGTGGCAGTCCGTGTCTCTGTAGGAAAACCTCTGAGCTGTACACGGCAACATGCAAAAAGAAGGAATAAAAGCATGCAGTGCGTGGATTATATATGAAGCTTACCAATGTGCGTTTGCCATTGGAAGTATGGAATTAGCAGCGTGGGAACTGACGGGCGGCAACTGTCGGGGCAAAATTTGTTTGCATATTTTCTGCACTGGTTTGTGTCTCCAAGTTGTTTGATTATAAATTTGGGTTTCAAAGCGATGAGTCCGTGATAGCAACGCAACTTTCCTCATTCATATTGAATAAATATTGAAGTCGTATCCATGTTGAATCGGCTTTACAAAAGTTATCGTGACCCTATGTTCCAGTCGGACGGAGCTAACGCACAAACCTTTGTTGGAAAGAGTTAAAAAAGACATCCATTTTAACAGGACACTCGGTCTGGTAACGCTGATGAAAACAGCGCCCTGGTTCAGAGGGCAGATGTTGAGCCAGTCTGGGTTCACAAACTCCACATTAGCTTGGCTAATTAAGGTGATGGCAAATGTCCGCGCTCCACATCATTGCTACGTAAGCAGCTGCTCTGGGTGTTCTAAATCACTTCGCTTACCGGGCACCGCGAAGAGTCACGCGGCCGGGCGTCGGCTCGCGTGCACCCCCACGACCCAGCGCCGCCCCCCCCCCCACCCCGCCGCAGCTTCGCCTGGCGAGGCGCGCGAGGCCGGGGGGAGCGGTGTCCACCGTCGGCGACGTTCCGTGACGTCGCCACGCTGGGGAGCTGTCGAGCGCTCCGAGTGACCGCGCACCGACGGCGCGAGTCGCTCGTCCTTCGAAGGGGCCACTGCAGCGGTCACGGCTGTTGCGAAGTTAGCGCCGCGGTGGCTAGGAGACGTCAACTGCTTCGCCTGGTATGCAGGAAGTTGTGGGTTAGATCCAGACTCTGACGCCTGCTGCTGAATATTTGGAGTTTATTTCTCTTTCTACCCCTGTGGTCGCGTGGATTTCTGTCCGGGTCCTCCGGGTTTTCCCTCCACATTTAGAAACACGTTTAGAGTATTTGGCTGCTATACATTTCCACGTGACGATGAGCCACTTCATTGAACTATCATTTGTGGCCAGGTCGCTTCAGAAAAGGAGCTATATAGCTCAGTGGGCCTTACTTGGTAAAATAAGGTATAACATAAAATAATAAATCACGACGTTTCGATTGCAACACAAGCAATCATCAGAGTATGGATTCCTACACCAATTCATGTTTATTTTGTGGGCTAGACCACGTGGTGGTGGTGGTGGTGGTTGTGGTGGTTATTCCAACGTGCTTGTCACGTATACTCTCCACCGTCGGCCAAAATGGTCACCTTTACAAAGATGTTATTTGTGCGTGCCAATCAAATCGTGACCGATGAAGCTTCTCTTCCGCCTCACTGGTGGCATGAGACTTTTTTTCGACTGAATTCAACGTCAACACACGATCCCGTTTCGCCCAAACGCTTTGATGTTACTGATAATATTCATAACTCGGTTTTCCATAGCAGCGCAATTCGCAAAAGGCCTCAAAGCGCTTTACATGAAGCTGTTTAAGTGACGAAGAGGTGTTGTTGTAAAAGCAGGTGAGTTGTAAGACGCGATTTAAAAAGTGTAACGGCCTCAGATTCCCTCATGGACCAAGGAGGAAGGGAATTCCACATCCGCGAAGACCGGCTGAAAAAAAAACCCCAACTCGAATAGAACAACAAAGTCTGGCTACCATTGCTGCCCTGATCCGCAATCGCCTCTGCCCACCCAGCAGTGGTGTCAGCAAACGACTTCACAGTCGCCGATGGGCAGGCCTCGTGCGGTGGGCTGACATCGAGGTCCTTCCACCTTCTTCCAAGGTTAAACTACCCAAGAGAGGTCGGCTCTTTGGACCGAACCTCTAGTCGAGGTACCTTTTGACCAACAGTGGTGGTGAGCAAAGAATTGCAAGGCTGCACCTTTACCGCTGTAGTCGTACAAATTCGTTCACGGTGGAAAGTCACGAGGACGTCAAGTCGGTCGCCAAGACGGGCTCCGATCAATTTCGAGTTTTCGGAAAAATCTGCAATTGGAATTGTAGGAAATTGCAGTAATTTACTGCACGGCCAAAACAAGTGGCATTATTAAAGTTAATGGCTAGCGATCACTGAAACATTAATTTATACATGTTCGTTACTGCGATTGACGAATTCACATATTTCTGGGTGCCCAGCGGCAGCCTCCACCATCCATCGACCCATCAAACTCTGTGAATGGCCATTGATTGGCACTAAGTGGTTGCAACGAGATATGTGGGGCCACAGTGGCTTCTGTGACATGAGTATCGACAGTTTCCTAGAAAAGGAAAATAGCCAAGAGTCCCTGGTAAAAAAAAAAATCTGGGAAGGTCTTGCGAGAGCATGCTCACGTTTGTTTTGAACGGCCATCTGTGCCCTCCCTCCTTTCCTGATAGTGTTACAAGCGCATTATCAATTATGTAATGCGGTGGACGTGCATCCGTGCAATTGCTTGATCCACGAAAGGGAGCTCTCGAGAGATCCCCTAGTATCTGCTTCGTTGCCGACCATATTCTCCATACTGAGAGAAGAATTTGATACCCCCCCCCCCGTGTTTTAAAGCACAAGTTTGGGGGGGGTGTCTTATAAACATGAACGTGGTCAGAGTGTGTGTGGGAACATGTGCGTGTGTTGCGTTTCTAGGTCGACTCAGCCTCAAATTAGTACCAAATGCGATGTGTAAACATCGCCACTAGGGAGACAAAAGCGGCAGGGCGTGGTGCTGGCCACCCACCCCCTCGTGTGCCGTGCCGGCCTTCATCGGTGCTACTGGTTAGCATCACTTGCCCCAACAGTCTGCTAGGGCTATAAAGGAGATCTTTGTCTTTGTATCTTTGTGCCTCGTGTTGGTCTATGGGGAGCGGCAGCGTAGCGGTCAATGCTACGCTGCGCTACGAACCCGGCGACCCGAGTTCGATTCCCGCTCACGGCCACCAACACCGGTGACGATTATCTGAACCGGTCCTGGGCCTCCTCTACGTCGACTCAGCCTCAAATGAGTACCTGGTGCGGTGTGTAAACATTGGCACAAAAGCGACGAAGGCGGCCTGGGCGTAGTGCTGGCTACCGACTCCTTCGTGACCCGTGCCGGCCTTCATAGGTGTACTACTCGCGTTGCTTAATTCAAGAGCTGTGTTGACTCTTATCTATCACAACTCTGATGGTGCAGTTTGTTGCTGGCCGTTTGATTTTTTAGTTTTGGGCCTGTGTTCAAAGGCAATTCGGGGCGACTGCCCTGGGCCCCGCGCTTTGGGGGGCACCGCACTTCGCCGTAACGGCGTCAGATGTAATTCCTTCGGTTTAATTTGAAGGCGTCGGGGGGCCCACAGGGCGTGGTTTGCCTCGGGCCCCACAGCCCCCCATGGATGGACGGCCGTGCCTGTAATAACTATTAAACCGTTCGTAAATTAATATAACCTGAGGAAGGACAAATAGCCAATACAGAATACAGTATCTGTCTTGCCTCTCAGTGGCAGATCAATTTTAAATGAACAAAATAATTATTAATGTATCCGCTATTTGGGGTATGACTGCTCTGTGTATAATGCAACATGTTAGGAAAGATCATTTGTACGCATGGACTATGCTGCACACTTTCCAGCATGTGTTTGTTTTTGAAGCTATTTCATTCGCAGTATTAACGGCAATGCGGGGCAACTGTCTGGACAAGCGTGCATTTTTGCCAATACACTGCTCTGGCAATGTTTCTCCTCTGGTTTGTTTCGCCACATCTTTGGTAGACCCTTTTGATGAATTGTACCCGTTTTCCACAGGGCCAGTCCCCAACAGAAGCACAACTTTACGCTGCAGCTTGATTGATAACGGATCATCTTTATGAAGAGTCATAACTCTCCACTCACTCACTTACGGACAATTCGAAGGACAGCTGTTGTATGAATCGCTGTTCAGTTTTGGAAAGGGCTAATATTAAAAGATCGCTCTATCAATTTAAAGCGATCCACCTCTCTTGTTTACAGCCCAGAGCCAGCGATGGAAATTCCACATTCCTATGGCAGGGGCAAGCCAGATACGGCCTACTTGCTCACAAAGTAGTGAAGTGCAGTACTCTTTTTTATCAACCCAGCAATGGATTTAAATTCAAGGTTCACTCCCGTTGTTTATTTTTCTTCCCGTTTCAAATCAAGTTCGATTGAAAGGTTAAACATTCACTGTGTACCTTCCGATCTGAACCTGAATTGCCCAGGAACCACGTGGGTGCTTTCACAAGGCGCGGTTTCGCCTGCCCTGCTCAAAGGGGCTCAAGTACAAATTCCTGGCTGGTGTTGACTCAGCCCATCATGCCTCCACGGCAGATACAAGCAATACCACTGTGTGGTAAGTCGAAAAGCGATGAAAATACCGAAATATCGATATGGACATAAAAAAAGCATTTATTTACCTGGGGAAGCCTCGTTCAGTATCATTTTCAGGAGGGAACTTCATTTAGATGTTTGACAATTTCATGAACGAGTGTTTGGTATTTAGGTATTTAGGAGAAACCCACCACTGATTAGCATGGTCCGCACCTCCGATTAGCATGGTTCGCTACATCGGGTGCGAAAGAAATTCAACATACACACATAGAAAAAAACTCACATGTACCAGGGGATAACACTCAAAGCTCCACACACAGATATATATCCACAAATAGACCAACCACATTGAAACCATCTATGAATCTTCTTTGGTTCTTTCGGTAAAGTCACGTAGAATGATAATAAAATAATAAATTGATCAAATAAAATAACACAATATTCTCACGACGTTTCGGCCACAACACAAGCGGCCTTGTGGCCGAAACGTCGTGAGAATATTATTGTGTTATTTTATTTTATCAATTTATTATTTTATTATCATTCTACGTGACTTTACCGAAAGAACCAAAGAAGATGAATCATTGCAGTCACGAAAGCTTTAAAACCATCTATGAAGTGAATCTATAAGTATCCTGCCATCCTCTGGCTACTTTACAGTTCCAGGCCTACAGCACACCTGGTAGTCCCTGGCTGTATCCCATCCACGTACTCACCAGGCTCTACATCCCAGATTCGATTCCAATATCTGATAAAATCGGACGCGTTAATGGTGATTTGGTTGTAAATACAGACATGCGGAAGACTGGCCTCTGCCATAGGAACGTGTAATTTCCACCGCTGGATCGGAGCAGCCACTGTGTACCGGCATTCCACAGCGCTGGCTCAAGCAGCGAGACACTGCAACTTTTGACTTGTGTCTCGGATTTACACTGAGTGTTTAGGATTTACACTAATTTTCACATTAATTCCCTGGCTTGCCAGCAAGTCATCCTAATTGCTGAAGCACGTAAGTCTGCAGCGGTGGGGGTGTCTCAATCTCCCTCCCTCCAGGGACCCTTCTGCCCCCCCCCCCCATCCCCCGCGGAGACAACAGCCTTGCTTTGACATCGACGTCAATACCGAGGTCATGTTTCGCATGAACAACAGCGCTGCTTGGACTTTTCACAGCCCTCTTCTGAGAGTTAATGAGGCCCCCTAGGGGTGTACAGACCCCCCCCCCCCCAGTCTCTTATTCCACACTGACAGGGTTGAATGAGCTGGCCTTCTCACACTTTACCCCACCACACTGGAGCCTCTAGATCACCGTGGATAGCCACAGAACAAAGACGGTCACCGGCAAAGCGCACTTTCAGATGCGCTTCTGCGGCCGTCTGGAACGCTCTTCCTTCTGGTATATTATGAATCCACTGGAGCGATGTACTTTTAATTCTATAATGAAAACTATTTTCTTGAGAAGGGCTTTTTGTGTCTAGTTTGTTGTCCTTCCCCCACACCTTGGATGAGCAGGGTTGTTACGTACGGTGCAAAAGAAGTTCTACGTATATTATACATACGTGGCTGAGCAACAAACAGTGGGCACCGCCTTTCTCCAGCGAACGGCGGCGACATTATCGTCGCGCCTGTGCCAAGCTACGTCAACTTTGAGTGCCACGTGAAGTGGCGAAGGCGGATGAGTGTAGGATTCTCACATTTTACCCCACCAGAACGTTTGTGCCGCCTCAGCGTGGATGACAAAAACATTCCCGACGTCCGGGGCAGAAACAGGGCAGGAAGTTCGCGGGTTCGGCCCCGACGGTCGCCCCAGTTAATACCGCGGGTTGAGTAGCCGTCAAATAAACTCCGCGCCGTCTACTTCGTCACGGCGGCCATTAAAGATGCCGCGACGTTACTCCGTGCGTGCAGACATCGCAGTCCACATTTGCCAAATTTGAAAAAAAAAATCACCACCAATCGCCTAATTAAATACGCGATCCGTGACGGCTCTCCGGAGCTCTCTCGAGCGGAGGGCGGTCCGCCAACAGTGGCGCGGAGCGAGCAACGCAACGTCAGGGCTGCACCTTCACCCTCGTTACGTTACCGGGTGAAGCCCGCACGGCAACAGCGCCACCCACTGGCTAGACTGTACCCGCCTGTGAGACGGACAGCAGTAGGCCTCGCGCTGCGAGCACGCAATCACTATTATTACTCGACCACCTTCAAGCAGGAACGGTAACAAAGCGCGTCATAATTGCTAACCTTGACCTTGACACCGCGCGGTGCCTTCTCTGTGAGGCTGCACTCGCTGATGGACACAAGAAGACTCCTCCGCCGTTCCCTGGCGCTAATAAATTGTGAAGCGTTTCGCGGAGCTCCGTTCGGCACGAGATCCAGCGTGGACGCGGAGTGGCCTTGGCAGATCAAGGCAAAAATTTACATTTCGCTGGCACGCGTCCGTAACACGTAGATTAAGTCGTGATTTAGCATGCTGTGTCAGAGAAGGAGCTCTAATGATCACCACGAGCCATCTGTCAGCTATTGGACACGCTTTATATTAACATTCTTCCCCGCCTTTGGTGGCGTTCCCTCGTCGTTTTTATGCATTCCTGCTTGCGGTTTGTCGCCATTTAAACATTTCTCCTTTTAACACCGCGGGCCCCTCAGCCCGACGCCCGTACAGGGTGGAGGTGGAGGTCGTGCTGCTGGGGGTTCAACGTAGCGAGGTGACCGAGATGGCAGGCGCTAGCGACCATGTCGGCTTGGCGTGGGCCCCGGTGTAAGAAATGAAATGAGGGGCCCTGTCCGAATGATGCCCCCCCCCCCACCACTCTGACCCTACCTTGCTGATCTCGTAAAGAAGCATCAACCATCATCACGCCGACTCCGCTCATCCTCGCAGCGGCGGGGACTGCGGCTTCTGGCGAACCATCGAACAAAGACGGCGGCGGTCACCGCGTCATCATCGCGCGGCGCTTTCAGATGCGCTTCTGCGGCCGTCTGGAACGCTCTTCCTTCCGATATTAGGAAGCCACTGGAGCTGTGCACTATTAAATCGTCTATATTGACAAACTAATTTCTTTAGAACTGCTGTTTGTGTTTAGTTTGTTATCCCCCCCCCCTGCACGTGCGATTAGCACGGTTGGCTACGTACGGTGCGACAGAAGTCCAACGTACAGTACGTACATGGGCCCCGGTGCAACTGCACCGCCTGCACACTCGACAACAGCTGTGCCACGCGCGTGCTGTCATGCCAAATGAGATGAGAGCCAGTGTTCAGATTAACGCAAACTACAGCACAAGTCGTCCGATGTGTTTCCAGGTTGCACCGCGTGTCGTTTGGCGTGATATCCGAAGTTCCTGAAAAAAAGTGTCCTCCCACTCAGCCTTGCTCCCCTAGATAGATGATAGATAAATAAGCACGTCAATTATATGAACGACGCTTTAAGCCCGGCACACACAGCCTATGTGTGTATCTACAAGACAAGGTCTATCGGATTTTCGGCGGCATTCTCAATTCAGCTGGAATAGGTTGTAGACTTAAATCTTTCGTGACTGCAGGAATTCATATTCTTTGGGTCTTTCGGTAAAGTCAGGTTGATAGATTCAAAGAAAATTACAAAAAACTACGACGTTTCGATAACAACACAAGCTGTCGTCTTTCCTGAAGACCGAAAGACCCATAAAACATAATTGGTTGGAGCTTAGACATTTGGGTGAAATGCTCTTTACACAAGATTGTCACAATATTGTTCACGTCAGAGCAGATGCAAGGCCCTCACTGCTAGCATTTCATCCACATCGTCACTGCCTAAAATAAAAACAGTGCCCATAACCCCTTAGATATGATACACGCATACTTCATGTTATTTGGAGTTGCCCAAATATCCCATTATAGTATAGGACCACCGTACTTGGACAATTATCGGTAACGCCGGTTCTCGCTGCATTCCCGTCCGTGTTCAGTTTCCTCTGCGCCTCCGTTTTTTGAGATGCCATTTGCATGGATGACGACGCTTTTTACAAATAAAACGCTCATAGTATTGTTGTCGTTGTTGTCATGGTTGTTGTTGCTGGCCTGTAACTCCCCACTGTTAGCCAAAGGCCTCACACATTCTCTGCAATGTCTTCCTTTTCCCCAGCCGCTCCTGTCTGGTCGTGACCTCTTGAACTCTGCGATGACGTCTCTTTGCTGCTGCTGCTGCTGCCACCATCTCTCCCGCTGTCTCTCTCTTTCCTTCTCTCGGTCTCCACTCTTAGACATATTGCTTAAAATCCACGATCATTTTTCGTTATATTTGGTGGAGAATATATCTTCAATGATTACCTATACTGAATGGGGGTACCTGGAAGAAAGTGGAGTCACACTCAACTTCACATTATGAGGTTGCGCTCATTACACACAAAGTGCTTGCCACAAATGAACCACAATAGCTCGCTGATCTCGTAAAGGGGCATAAACCATCACGCCAACTCCGGTCATCCTCGCAGCAGCGGCTTTGTTTGGCCATCGAACACAGCCGGTCGCTTTCAGATGCGCTTCTGCGGCCGTCTGGAGCGCTCTTCTTTCCGATATCAGGAAGCTACTGGAGCTATGCACTTGTAAATCATCGAGCTTGACAAACTCATTTCTTAAGAACTGCCTTTTGTGTCGAGTTTGTTGTCCTTCAACATCTATACACTGCACCTCCTGGTGACGTAGTAGCCCCTAGCCTGCAACATCTGGCAATCCCTGTTGGTCACGCATCAAAGTACTTACCAGGCTCAAACCGGGCTTACAGTGAGGGAAAAAAAGTATTTGATCCCCTGCTGATTTTGTACGTTTGCCCACTGACAAAGAAATGATAAGTCTATAATTTTAATGGTAGGTTTATTTGAACAGTGAGAGACAGAATAACAACAAAAAATCCAGAAAAACGCATGTCATAAATGTTATAAATTGATTTGCATTTTAATGAGGGAAATAAGTATTTGACCCCTCTCAATCAAAACAGATTTCTGGCTCCCAGGTGTATTTTATACAGGTAACGAGCTGAGATTAGGAGCACACTCTTAAAGGGAGTGCTCCTAATCTCAGCTTGTTACCTGTATAAAAGGCACCTGTCCACAGAAGCAATCAATCAATCAGAGTCCAAACTCTCCACCATGGCCAAGACCAAAGAGCTCTCCAAGGATGTCAGGGACAAGATTGTAGACCTACACAAGGCTGGAATGGGCTACAAGACCATTGCCAAGCAGCTTGGTGAGAAGGTGACAACAGTTGGTACGATTATTCGCAAATGGAAGAAACACAAAAGAACTGTCAATCTCCCTCGGCCTGGGGCTCCATGCAAGATCTCACCTCGTGGAGTTGCAATGATCATGAGAACGGTGAGGAATCAGCCCAGAACTACACGGGAGGATCTTGTCAATGATCTCAAGGCAGCTGGGACCATAGTCACCAAGAAAACAATTGGTAACACACTACGCCGTGAAGGACTGAAATCCTGCAGCGCCCACAAGGTCCCCCTGCTCAAGAAAGCACATACACATGCCCGTCTGAAGTTTGCCAATGAACATCTGAATGATTCAGAGGACAACTGGGTGAATGTGTTGTGGTCAGATGAGACCAAAATGGAGCTCGTTGGCATCAACACGACTCGCCGTGTTTGGAAGAGGAGGAATGCTGCCTATGATCCCAAGAACACCATCCCCACCGTCAAACATGGAGGTGGAAACATTATGCTTTGGGGGTGTTTTTCTGCTAAGGGGACAGGACAACTTCACCGCATCAAAGGGACGATGGACGGGGCCATGTACCGTCAAATCTTGGGTGAGAACCTCCTTCCCTCAGCCAGGGCATTGAAAATGGGTCGTGGATGGGTATTCCAGCATGACAATGACCCAAAACACACGGCCAAGGCAACATAGGAGTGGCTCAAGAAGAAGCACATTAAGGTCCTGGAGTAGCCTAGCCAGTCACCAGACCTTAATCCCATAGAAAATCTGTGGAGGGAGTTGAAGGTTCGAGATGCCAAACGTCAGCCTCGAAACCTTAATGACTTGGCGAAGATCTGCAAAGAGGAGTGGGACAAAATCCCTCCTGAGATGTGTGCAAACCTGGTGGCCAACTACAAGAAACGTCTGACCTCTGTGATTGCCAACAAGGGTTTTGCCACCAAGTATTAAGTCATATTTTGCAGAGGGGTCAAATACTTATTTCCTTCATTAAAATGCAAATCAATTTATAACATTTTTGACATGCGTTTTTCTGGATTTTTTTGTTGTTATTCTGTCTCTCACTGTTCAAATAAAGCTACCATTAAAATTATAGACTGATCATTTCTTTGTCAGTGGGCAAACGTACAAAATCAGCAGGGGATCAAATCCTTTTTTCCCTCACTGTAGCTTAATGCTGAGATGAGGCGCGTAGAGGGCGAGTTGGTCAGTTATTCAACATTATGAAGAACACAGACTTTGCAGCCTCTACCCTAAGCACTGAGGCTGAAAGGACAAGAATAGTAAAAAAAAATACACATTTAAATAATACAGCCCATTGTCGATCCACTGCTGGATGAAAGCCTCCCAATACCCTGTTGGTCACGGGAGTTGTTTGACCGTACTTCACCATGGCGGTCAATTCTGGTTGGTGAAGGGGTCACCCAGGACCAGTTAGGACATCACTCGCCACCGATGTGAGCTCAAGCCGGGTTCGAGACTCAAGCTGGGAATCGAACTACTGCGGTGCAGTGCGCTAACCGTTCCACCACCGCTCCACATCGACAGCTGTGGCGAAAGCTACCTGGCAGCCTCGCCAAAATAATAATACAACATTAATATTTCAAATCGTAGGCTGCATGAATTGCTGCTTAATTGAAGGACGCAAATGAGTAACCCATTAGTGTCTGAAGGGTTGCTGTCCTGGGGTAATGAGTAGCACCGCACTGGACTTGCAATCCAGAGGTCACCGGGTTTGATCTCCTGGCACGGCAGTTGAAACTATTTCTTAAATCTCCCCATTTCTGTCCACCCAGCTGAAGTACAACTGAGGCCAGCACAGCTCGTATCCAGTGGCGTAAAGTGCGGGTAGCACTTCCCAGGCATTTGGCGAATGTGGAAGAGTTGTCTAAGGGAGCTCCTTGGAGATCCCCTCTATTAGTGGTACCTTCTGCCGGCAGTGTCATGAGCAAGCAATTTCAGGGCTCAGCCTTTATATTTAATTAGTGTTTTGACTTCCATCTGAGACAGGCGCGCAGATATTGATTCGACTGAATGTATTCCTGCACCCACACACATGCTGCTGGTGGCGTCTTTTGACATTTCACGTTAGGCAAAGGAGAATGATAAAGGTTCAGTCCTGCAGTTGCTGTGCCCACAGCACTGCTGACAGAAGGGCCTCCACTGGAGTGAGCTCCAGAACGCCCCTCCACGAGGTATGTGGCCTACTACTCCATACTGGCCAGCTGAGGTGGGACCGTGGGAGTACCCACACTTTACCCTACCACAGGCAAATTTTTTTGTATTTTCGCAGGTAAGGTCCACTGAGCAATCTCTTCTTCAGAAGCGACCTGGCCACACATGATAGCTCAATGAAGTGTCTTATCATGTAGACATGTATAGCATCCAAATACTCTAAAAAGCATGTTGTTTCTAAATGTGGAGGAAAACCCCAGCGAACCCGGAGAAAAATCCACGTGACCACGGGAAGAGAGAGATACAAACTCCAAATATACAAGCGTCAGAGTCGGGATGACCTTCATACCAGGCAAGGTAGTTTTAACATCTCGCCACGGAGTACCCTGCCAATTAACTTGCAGCGGTGAACCCATTCACATTGCTGAGTGGACAGATGCAGAGGGGGGGGGGGGGGGTTTAATAAACCCGCACTGTTGTTTCAGTGCCGGCACCCTCTGGATCGCAAGTCCAGCGCGCCGGCCGTTGACACCACGCCGGTGGCCCCAAACGCTTCGTGTCGTGCTGACAAACTCGCTCAGTGCGAAGAGGCTTTGGAAAGGCGCGGCACAATGATCTTCTGTGGAAGTGGTAGAGTGGATTCTTGCTATTCTAAGCTGAATGATAGTCAATGCGAATACAATACCATTGACTTTGCAATTACCTCTAACAAGCCCACACGTCATAGTTAATTTGCAAACCCCATGTCCGTGCCACACTGCTCCATGGAACACTTATGCAACGGCTTGTCGCGACACGCCGCTTGCTATTAATACAGGCACACGACTGCACAGCATTTGACAGCAATAAGAGAGGTGGCTATAGTTCAACATAGCAATACAATTTCTTTTTCATTTTCGTCATTAGCCGTGTTCAATCCACTGCTGAATGGAGGACAAGCCAAACCGCCACTGTCACCGCCTTTCACGATTCCACGGTGCAACAATCCACAAAACACTAGGCACACAAGCTGATTTCGCCGCTCCATCTCGTCGGTAGATGTCCCTCGGATACGTGACGTTCCTTTGGCTCCCACTCCGCTGTTTGTTGTTCTTGCTCGCTGCTCTGATTTGCACACGAGACCTGCACGAAACTCTGTCTGTTGGTCTATCACAGTGATGCATTTTCTTTTCATGAAAATAAAAGCACGGAAAATGACCCGCCCAAGAAAACCAACCCAACGTAAAATGTGGCTGATCTAAGCGGAGTTGAACCCGGTTCGCATGTCGATGGGTGACCACCAGTGCTTGCCAGGTGTTGTCGGCACGCAGATTCGGGTCTACCTGCAGAATGGATCTCTGTGGGTGCAGAGCCTCTGAGGGTTCACCCCTAATGTGCAAGGAGGGGTTCCCCCCCCCCCCGCGGCTATTCCCGCTTCCTCCCGCACGAAGCCAAATTGTTGCTAAAATGGAATTCATGGACAAACATCCCCCAATGTAGCTGCACCCTCTGGTTGTCGCCTGATGAAGCTAGTTGTAATTGCTGGCGAAACGTCGTACTCAGATTGTAAATGTTGTGGATTTGCTCTCCAACACACCGGTGTGCTGTACTAGTTACGAATTGGCATGTTCTGTTTACGTGACAACCCTTACTAGCTGGCTGTGTCGGGTGGTGGCGGGTTTAACGACACATTTATTTTCACGTGATCTAACCCAAAAAAACCTCTATCATAGTTAGCATCGCTCCACCTTCGCACCCTTTCATAACCAAATAGGTTGTCGTAGGGCTGCTGGGGTACATCAGAGGTCAGTGCAGAAAATATTGTACTGTATTTCTATGCTTCCACATCTACACTCTATGTCTTTCCCAACCAGCGCTGACAAGCGAGGTGAAGTCTGGTCAAATAACCCCCAGCGTGGGGTGGCCCTCATCCAGCAGTGGATTCACAAAAGGACTGTATAGGTACAACCCAAACCTCGTTTGAAAATGTATACAGTAGAAGCTGGATACAAGCACACCCCTTGTGAGCAAGACAATATGTGCTTATATCAGAAGTTGCACTCTGCCTTTCCCCACCAGTGTAATGTAAGCACCTGTTGCTTTTATCAGAACCGTGCGTATATGCGTGCCTGTATCCTGCTTCCATTGTATTTCCATTCTAAATTTTAAAAAATCCCCAGTAAGAATATAAAATGCCATTGCATTGAGAGACAGAAAGAGGAAGTCACGGATGAGAAAATCCAGGCAGGTTAATGGCATCATTCAAGCGGTCAAGAACGAGAGAGCGGCGTTAGGGCAGGACGCGTCACGGCGCTAAAGGACGGCCGATGGTCAGTGGACTTCACCTGGCAAAATACAAAATAGTTTCGCTTTATTGGTATTTTTTTGTGTGATTTGATTACCTTACTTATACTTCGCACTCCTGTCGTGTTTTTGTACTGTTTGTTGTTGTAACGTTTTGACCCGTCACCTACTGGACACCTGTGAAAAAGAGCTTTATAGCTCATCGGATTCTTCCGGTATGAACACATATTCTGATTCTGATAATAATAATAACACCAGGCAGAGAAAAGGAACGGATCCTAGTGCCCGGCCACCAAGAAGATGGAGTGATGAAATCAGCTCGTGTTGCGGGCGTTGGGTGGATCATTACATCGCAGGGTTCCGAGAAAGGTGGCAGCAGTTTGGGAGAGGCCTTCATCCAACAGTAGATTGACAGAGGCCAATGACGATAATGTGAAGAAAAAACAACTAAATGTACAAATATATCCGTCGCATCTTGCCTAACGCAACGCATATTACACCACATGTCCTCCCACAGCATCCACAGGTTCGGAACATTAGCTGCGGGGGAGTTTTTTTTCCTTCTGGAAAAAGGTCGTTCAGATTTAGAACCCCCACCCCACCCCTCCCAACTCCAGATCTGCCAGTATCTGAGACCATCAAATGTCCTTTTGAGGTTCACTGCCAGTTCATGGGCTGTTGGCTGTGCTGCAGGTGTGCTGAGCAGTGGGCACGCTGAGCACACAGCCCATTAAGCTGCCTAATGTTGTCCATCGCGGCGTCGTCCCCACAGCCCTTCACGCCTGCCCAGCCCACCGCCCCTCTGCCGTGTCGTGCTCCGTGCCTGTGTGTGTATGTCGATGTTCGGTGAACTTCTTTGAATCTGCATGTAACGTAGCGCTCCAAACACGGCCACCCGAGTTCCATTCCCGCTCACGGCCAACAGCAGTGACGATTATCTAAACCGGTTCTGGGCCTACCCTAGGTAGACTCAGCCTCACATGAGTACCTGGTGCGATGTGTAAAGATTCCCGCTAGGGAGACAAAGGCGGTCGGGCGTGGTGATGACCACCCACCACCTTCGTGTGCCGTGCCGGCCTTCATGAGTGGTCGCTAACAGCACTTGCCCCAAACATCTATTAAGACTATACGGGGGATCTTTGTCTTTGTTGGAATTATTTCGCACCGTACATAGCCAACCATTCTAATTGGAAGTGCGGGGGAAAGGAGAACAATCTAAACACAAAAAACAGCTGTAAATAAATTCGTTTTCAATCTAGGTGATAATTTAAAAGTGCACAGCTCCAGCGGCTTCCTAATATCGGAAGGAAGAGCGTTCCAGACGGCCGCAGAAGCACATCTGAAAGTGCGTGACCCGCACCTTCGATTAGCGAGGTTGACTACGTACGCTGAGAAAGAAGTTCAACATACATAGACATACATACATACGTGTGTGGTGCATGTGCTACCCTACAGGCAGCTGTCTCGTGCGGTTTCGCTTTGGGTGCCCTTTTCTTAGAACGCATCTACTACCGCGTAAAGCGAGGACACCCCGTGTTTGTGGTCGAGTCCCCCCCAGCTCCCTCTCCCTACCCCAGTGCCTGAGCCCTTCCGATCCACGACCGGCACGCTGTCTGACGTTTCGCTCCACGCGCTCGCAGCTTCGTTTCACTTCCTTAAGAAGCCACGTGGAGCGAAACGTCGGACAACGCGGCAAAAACACATCAGAGAGTTAGGCAGCACAACGTCGCGAAAAATATATGTACGCGGCACAACAAGATGGCGAGTCATCAATAACCGTTGGATGAAGACCTCCCCTACGCTGCATTTGAATATACTTCACCACTGGTCAGTGCAGGGTGGTGCAGGGAGGCCACCAAGAGTCGGTTCAGATATCACTCACCACTGATTCATCTGGCGATTCTGGTAAAGGGCCAGAATTGTGAAGCTGGTTGTAATCACCAGCGGTGTGTTGAACTCGTATAAAATCGACACGTTTGGCTTTTCGTGACAAACCTTATTAATTGGCTGTGTCGGGTGGTGCGGGGTTAACGACACATTTATAATGACATCATCTAACCCTTTATGATTAATGATATTGGTCGCGAACGTGGTAAACTGACTGACCACTGATGTTAGCCATGGCCAGCGATTGAAGCAAGCTCACCGGGTTCGTAGCGTTCGCGTGCAAACCATTGTGCCATCACCTCTGTCACTGTTCGCCGTCACGGCGTTGTGTGGGATTAAAAGAAAAACACCCCTGCAAGTTCCACTGACTCACACTCGCTCAGTCACCGTGTGCTAGGAGGCATCAGTCCCTGGCGTGTTTACATTCTCCCCCATCACTGCAGGAAACAGAACGTGATGATGATAATAATAACGGCGACGATTACAATATCGAGAGTAGCTCGCGTAATTACGATGACAATTACATTGCGGGGAGAGCGGCGCAATTCGATTTGATTTGGTGGAGCGACGGCGGAATGAGGCGTGGGAATGAGACGTGGGAATGAGACGTGGCAATGAGACGTGGGAATGAGACGGCAGAATGAGGCATGGGAATGAAACGGCGGACTGAGACGTGGCAATGAGACGTGGGAATGAGGCGTGGGAATGAGACGGCGGAATGAGACGTGGCAATGAGACGTGGGAATGAGACCGCAGAATGAGGCATGGGAATGAAACGGCGGACTGAGACGTGGCAATGAGACATGGGAATGAAACGGCGGAATGAGACGTGGGAATGAGATGTGGGAATGAGACGGCGGAATGAGACGTGGGAATGAGACGGCGGAATGAGACGTGGGAATGAGACGTGGGAATGAGACGTGGGAATGAGACGTGGGAATGAGACGTGGGAATGAGACGGCGGAATGAGACGTGGGAATGAGACGTGGGAATGAGACGTGGGAATGAGACGTGGGAATGAGACGTGGGAATGAGACGTGGGAATGAGACATGGGAATGAAACGGCGGACTGAGACGTGGCAATGAGACGTGGGAATGAGACGTGGGAATGAGACGGCAGAATGAGACGTGGGAATGAGACGTGGGAATGAGACGTGGGAATGAGACGGCGGAATGAGACATGGGAATGAAACGGCGGACTGAGACGTGGCAATGAGACGTGGGAATGAGACGTGGGAATGAGACGGCAGAATGAGACGTGGGAATGAGACGTGGGAATGAGACGGCCGAATGAGACATGGGAATGAAACGTCGGACTGAGACGTGGCAATGAGACGTGGGAATGAGACGGCAGAATGAGACGTGGGAATGAGACGTGGGAATGAGACGTGGGAATGAGACGGCGGAATGAGATGTGGGAATGAGACGACGGAATGAGACGTGGGAATGAGACGTGGGAATGAGACGTGAGAATGAGACGTGGGAATGAGACATGGGAATGAGACTGGGAATGAGACGTGGGAATGAGACGTGGGAATGAGACGGCGGAATGAGACGTGGGAATGAGACGTGGGAATGAGACGTGCAAACTCCAAGTATACAGCAGGCGTCAGGGTCGGGATCTCCTGTATACCAGGCGAGGGAGTTAACATCTCGCCACCGCGGCAGCCATAGGGGCACATCCATCACAATGTCTCGTTGTCCTCTGATGAGACGCCATCCAACGCAAACATCGCCGCAACACTGACGCGCTGTGCGAGTCGGGGGTTAGTTTGCGCGCGCGTGGCATAGCAGGTGGTGCAGTGGTTGGCACACTGTGCTGTGAACCCACTGAGGCTGAGTTTGATTCTCACCCACGGCTAACATCGGTGGCGAGTGACATTGTAATCTTTCCTGAGCCTCTCTCTCTCACTCCTTCTCTCCTCTTTCTGTGTTTAGTTTGTTGACCTTCCCCTGTACCTCCGATGAGCACGGTTGGCTTCGTAGCGTTGCGAAATGAGTTCAACAACATACATACATAAATGCATACGTCATGTCAGCCTCAAGATGACAACGTGGTGCAGTGGGTCAACAAGCAACAGCACCGGGGAGACAAAGGCTGCCCTGCAGGTGTGGTGTTGGTCCCACCTCCCTCCTCGCGTTCAGCGCCGGCATCAATAGGCGCTCGCTAACAACATTTGCCCCAACAGTCTGTTCGAGGCTACAGGAGGCGCTCTCCATATCGCATCGGATATTTGCATCACGCGCACTCACGCACATACTGAGCAAGCACACATCTGCTCTATTTTGTGTCGGCTTTGCGTGTGTGTGTGTGTTTCCACCGAGTGTGTGTGTGTGTTTCCACCGAGTGTGTGTGTTTCCACCGAGTGTGTGTGTGTGTTTCCACCGAGTGTGTGTGTGTGTGTGTTTCCACCGAGTGTGTGTGCAGGCATTGCTTGCGTGTGTGTGCATTCTGTTGTCTGAGGGCATACGAGTGCAGTGCATGTCACCTGCCGAATGTAAAGATGTCATTTCTCATCAAACGGCCCCGGTGCGTGTCAATCGAACGCTCGCAAATTTGCCGCCGGTGATTAATGGGCGCAGAAATGTTGTTCCGCCGCGCGGGCCGCCGCGTACCGCCAGACTTGCCCGCGAAGTCTCCCTCGGTGCCCTTTACTCTGATAGGGCCGTTTTTAATCATCGCGGTGTTTAAATGTTAAACAGCGGCGACGCGCCGGACACGAGACGGCGTTGCGGCGGCAGCGTGATGACGGCCATGGGCCGCGTGTGAGCTCCACGCTCGCGGACGTTCCACGAGACCCAGCTGGTAGCGGGCCGAGCTCACGCCGATTAAACTGTGCCCGTGCCATCGTCAAGAAAGAGGGCATTTAACGTCGTTGATGCCTTCCAACCGGCACGATCGAAAGCGTTTAAATCCGTCCGTGAGTCTCGCTGTCGGTAAACTAATAACTGAACTCTTTTTAGTCTCCCAGGTAAGGTCCACTGAGCTGTACAGCTCTTTATTTAGAAACCAACGTGGCCACAAATGACAGCTCAACGAAGTGGCTTGTCATCTGGAAATTTATAACAGCCAAATACTTTGAACGTTGATTCTGAATGTGGAGGGACCGGAGACACATCCACGCAACCACGGGGAGAGAGACATGCAAACTCCAAATGTTCAGCAAGTGTCAGGGTTGGGATCAAACACACGACCGCATTTATACCTGGCGAGGTATTAAACATCTCATAACAGGAGGGGACCACTGTAACTCTCGAAAAGAGGATCCAAAATAAACCTAACTCGACTTGCCCTGTATATCAAACAAAATTTGGCAAATTGACCATTCAGCAAAAAAGATTAATTTACAAACATATAACGGGGTTTTGTCCTGACAGCTACCCATTAATTTCCACCTTGCTAATGAAATAATTCCAGAGATAAACGCACGATAGAACGCGTCGCGTAATCCACGCGTTGTGAATGCTAGTTTTACTAAATTGTTCAACTTATCACCGAGAAAAAAACATGTCCCAAGATGCAAATGAGCACAATTGTGAATGTGTGAGCGTTTACATCTTTCACTTATTGTCAGTTCACAGTGAACGCCCACTCCTGCGTGTTCTATAAATGATTGAATTATGCAGCATTTTTTTTTCATCTAAGTAACATATCTCTCCCTTTCTCAGTGGGCTACATATTTCTAATGTGTTAATTTACATGTGAGTTTTTACTCTCGACGGGTTTGTAAAAGTTTGACGCTCACATCTGAACAAGTCACGCCTATTTTCATTTTACCAGGGAAGGCACCACAGAGCTGTATGGCTCTTTTTCAGAAGCGATCTGGTCAAAAATGATAGCTCAACGAAGTGGTTCATCACGTGGAAATACATTTATAGCAGCCAAATACTCTAAACGTACGTTGATTCTAAATGTGGTGGGAAAACCCGGAGGACCCAGAGATAAAATCAGACGACCGCGGGGAGAGAGAACATGCAAACTTTAAATCTACAGTGTCAGGGTCTGGATGGAACCCACAACCCCTTCTTTACCAGGGGAGGTAGGTAACATCTCGCCACCGTGGTGCCCTAAGTAACATATCTCTCCTGATCTCAGCGGGCTGCATCTTTCTAACGTGTTAATTTGCATGTAAGATTAAGCTGTCGACGGGTTCGTGAACATTTTACGCGGGCATGATCTTAACAAGTCAACGCGTCTCCCCGTTAGAATGAGCCATGGGGTGGAAGTCACCTCCATTGGCGGTGCCGAGCCGAGCCACACAATCCCACGTACGAACGCTCATTAATGGAGTTGGTCAAACATCCAAAAAATAGAACCACAAAGGTTTGGAAATTTTAGCTAACGCCGGTTTTGGCTGCCTTGTTTTCT
Source organism: Petromyzon marinus (assembly GCF_048934315.1). Lineage (NCBI taxonomy): Eukaryota > Metazoa > Chordata > Hyperoartia > Petromyzontiformes > Petromyzontidae > Petromyzon > Petromyzon marinus. The sequence goes on along the minus strand of NC_133710.1, from coordinate 532,026 downwards.
TGTCTGCGGTTCCCCGCGCCTCCGTGAGAAATCTGTGAGCATTACAAATTATGCATCGTTTTCTTGCGATGTGAATTTGCACGAAGGGCGCTGTGTAGCCTAAGGGGTTATCGTGGAGACGTTGTCACGATGGAGGGGGCCAAGTCTGCTCAGCATCTTGACCGATGTTGACGTCCCGCAAAGCGCTACCAATTTTTTTTCTTATCAGCTTTAGATAAATGATAGACTGCATTGACCCCTAAAAGTAATAATACACACAAACGGTGATTTATAGAGCGCAAAGGTGGAATTGTGACTCTGGGATTGGTCATCCCATCATGCCTTGCACGTCACGTGATATCACCACACTCTGTGTGTAATGCAAAGCCTTGTTTTAGACCAAATGACTCAACAGAGTCAAGATTGCAGGCATTTATTTTTTAGCCAGCGGCAATAACATGCGATTAATTATTATTATTACGCTTGTTTACCCAGAAAGGTTTAACTGAGTCTCATCACTCCTTTTCAGGAGAATCCTGCCAAGAATTCGAGTAATTTGCCGGGTTTATTTTTCGAATTTAGACCGTGAAGGTCTGCACATAATGGCACTATTCTTGCGAATGATGTCACGGGATCTTTAACGTCCACTGCGAATCGGATGGTCCAAACACACCGCAGTATTAACCAGGGCGGCTGCTGGATTGTAACTGTCAAGCTCTGTAACGAGCAGCGAACGTGCTACCGCTGAGCCATGTAACTGCCCCAATAACACTTTCACAACTGCATACTGGTTTCATCATTGTTAGGAATCATCAGTGCAGTGTAGCCATCAACACCTACTCCTGCCTTAGGCCTCAGGGAGTCTACGTGGCACTGCCCAAGGACGACAATCGACCAAGTCCAACACACACAGTGCCCCTCCCCTGTGTCAGAGAATGGCAACAGGAAATAAAATCACCGCATTGCGTGAGTTGTCAAATGCAATCAGCGTGTGTTTCGGAGGCGAGAGAGATTGCTACATAGCAGGACCTTGACATTCAACAGCAGAGACCTTATTCCAGCAGCGGAGAGATCATGGCTGATTACGACAGTGATATATTGTCCGGGTGTTTGGCGGTATTCCTCTGTTGTGTATGTAATAATTTGCATTCAATGTCTTGAGGTATCGGCTGCATTTAGCTGCTCCATAAATCTGAATTGCAATGCAGGGACGTGACAACTGAAGTCGCTTCAATTGCTTCAACCACTGGAGGGAACAGACTTTATGTCTCCGTGCAAGCAGTGTCTGTCACATGGCAGTCACATACACTGTTAAGTCTCAGAGACGGAATGAGCATAATTAAACGAAGCATCAGACCATGCAGACCCATGCATATTGGAGAAGGTATGGTCCCGGACTAGTTCGATACCACTTATCACTGATGTCCCCAGATCCATCGTCTAGTGTGTCGAGCACCGTGCTACCACTCCACCCAACTGTTTTTGCATGAGAACATTATTTTAAAATATACAAAGACATGAAGACACTATTAGAGCTTTAAATTAATTGAAGTTTCAAGATAATTTGTTTAACCAAGTGAGAACTCAAAGAGACCAGGATGGCTCTCATTTACAAGAGTGGCCTGGGGCGTTACGTCTGCCATTAGGGGGCGATGATTACTGCGTATCACGACTTGATTCGAAGCTTTCGTGACTGCAGGAATTACTCTTTGTTTTTTTCGGTAAAGTCACGTATAAATAAGAAATAATAAAATAACATAATAGCGTACGACGTTTCGGTTGCAACACAAGCAGCCATCATCAGGTACAGAAGAGCTAAATTTACGAGAGAGAGGAAACACATAACCCCAGATGTATATAAAGACACCCAAGTAGGGGGGAACTAACACATATGCAACAGGGGACACAGAGAGAGAAGCATACCAAACAAACAGGGTTTAGCAAAATTTGGAAACCATATAAAGCAACACAGACGGTCGGTCCAAACACAATTAACGCATAGTTTGGTTGATTACACTATTTCAAAGATTGCTAAATTGCAAGTTAAATATGAAATTTAAAACACAGACCGCGCACACACACATAGACATCCAAGTAGAGCGAACCAGCACAGACATGCACACAGTGAAGTCGCCTTAAATAGGCAGAGAAGGTAAGGCTGAGAGACAATGGGACAAATTAGCACCTCTACGGGGAGGTATGAGATCTGTGTCTTTGTGTTGTATCTGCTTGTGTATCTGCCTTTGTGTCTTGGCTTGGATTTGTGTCTCTGTGCTGTCTCTGCCTGTGTGTGGCCCTTGGTGTTTCCGAGTGGGTGCTACCGCGCCCCACTTTGCTCCATGCATTCCTCATGCTAAATTGTCCCATTGTCTCTCAGCCTTACCTTAACTGCCTATTTAAGGCGACTTCACTGTGTGCGTGTCTGTGCTGGTTCGCTCTACTTGGATGTCTATGTGTGTGTGCGCGGTCTGTATTTTAAATTTCATACTTAACTTGCAATTTAGCAATCTTTGAAATAGCGTAATCAACCAGACTATGCGTTAATTGTGTTTGGACCGACCGTCTGTGTTGCTTTATATGGTTTCCAAATTTTGCTAAACCCTGTTTGTTTGGTATGCTTCTCTCTCTTTGTGTCCCCTGTTGTATCTGTGTTAGTTCCCCCCTACTTGGGTGTCTGTATATACATCTGGGGTTATGTGTTTCCTCTCTCGTAAATTTAGCTCTTCTGTACCTGATGATGGCTGCTTGTGTTGCAACCGAAACGTCGTACGCTATTATGTTATTTTATTATTTCTTATTTATACGTGACTTTACCGAAAAAACGAAAGAGTACTGCGTATAATCCCTATTCAGTAATTTGTAGTTAATTGTCATTTTATTTTGGAATATCTGGACCTTAATGCCGGCACACAATGGCCCCTCCTACGAATGTCGCCACGGGTTATTTAGCATCCACTGTGAAACACAAGGCACTGGGTAATAATTACGCTTCACACACACCGCAGTATTAACCAGGGCTGCCACTGGATCCAAACGGTGAACTTCTGTAACAAGTGGCGAACTCGCTACCGCTGGGCTTGATGGCACGGGGCAGGAGAGATTCGCGAGTGAAACCGAAGAAAGAGGCACAAATAAAATAATATCCACACAATTGCATCTTGCCTGTGTACTCTGGGGTTCTTAAGTACCGCTAACGGAGCAAGTTTGTGCCTTGTTCAAATGGCATTTTCAAGCACGGTTCATTAATCCAGTTCTGCTCATTAACTAGCGAGAGCCAGTGTACGGCAGTGGCGAGAATAAAGTTCAGTATTTCATCCATTAAATTACGCACAATTCCACAAATTAATGAGAGAGACAAACTCCACAATTTGCTAACTGCCATAAGTGCTGACTTTTTCAAAAGAACCCGTGTAAACCTCAGTTAATTAGATCATTGATTAGGAAATGCTGACGCGGCGAGTGAGGGGTTGTGTGTTTTGCAAGGCAGGGGCTGTGCTCAGTGCCCCTGCGTTCATTCACTGTTTGTCTTTAAACAATTAGCGAATGCTGATGCAGCCCTTATCCCCTCCCCCTGCGCCAGCCTCCTCTCCACGCTCTCCTGCTTGACATTGGCACGTTCTAAATATCCATCACGAACCACGCGCTCGCCGCATCTCTCATCGGTCAACGTTTCGAGCGCAACGCCGTGTCGAGTCGTCGCGATCTTACGGGTGACCGCACTTCTGAGGCCGTCTGGAACGCTCTTCCTTTCGATATTAGGAAGTCACTGGAGCTATGCACTTTCAAATCTAAATGTAATACTCTTTTCTTTAGAACTGCTTTTTGTGTTTAGTTTGTTGTCCTTCTCTCACGCCTCCGATGAGCACGGTTGGCTACATGCGGTGCGAAGGAAGTTAATTGTTCACACATATACATATTAAACGTTCATTACGGTTCTAATTACGCGATCTAATCCAGAAAAAAACATATTACGAATCAGAATATTGGTCACTGGAGAGTCACCCAACAATACTAATTATTAATAATAATAAATGAGAGCCCATTGTCAATCCACGATTGGATGAAGGTGTTCCCATGTCGGTCATAATAATAATTACAATTTATAATGCGCATTCCATCCTAGGATCCCAATGCGGTTATGGGCGTTGTTACTTCAGCACGCTGGTCAGTGCGGGCTTAGTGAAGGAGGTAGGCTCCAACCAGTTCAGATAGCACTTGCCACTGATGTTAGCAGATGCCCAGAGGGAATTAAACTCAGGTCACTGGGTTCATCGCACAGATTACGATAACCACTGAGCCTCAACCGCAGCCTGCACACGACACAATGTCACGCTTACAACACACACATAACGCACTGGACGTTCATGTCATTGTTACTCATAATGACGGTTTACAGCCGTTTGTCAATCGACTGCTGGATGAAAACGTCCCCATGCTGTATTGATCATGGCGGGGTTGGGGGGTATTTCATCATACTTCACCACGCTGGTCAGCGTGGGCTCAGGACATCCCACCGACGTGTGACCATGGCTGGGAATTAAACTCACGGTTGCCGGGTTTCATAGGTCCACTTAGCTACGACTCTACCGAAGTGTCATTCTAAATCATCCAACCGCTCTCTCCGCTGAAAAGGAAGGGTCAATGCCCAACAACAAACATTATTGCCTCCCACTGTGTTTATGTTATAAGTATTGTTGGCTGTTATATGTGCGTATACTATGTATACATACATTCCCAGGTGTTGTGCAGGTGCCAAGCATGTATTGAGCTCCCCTGCAGGCAAAGAGATACTAATACAGTACTTCTTGGTTCCACACTCCTTGGTTCTATTCGGTAAAGTCACGTAGGTAAAAATAAAACAACAAAAAATCACGACGTTTCGGCCACAACACAAGCGGCCTTCATCAGGTGAAGGGATCAGGCTGTCTCGAGGACAGCGCTGGAGTGAAACACAGCCACGCTCAGACCGCGACCTTTAAGCTGTGTGCGAGGAAACAAGGTGCCTTGACAAAGGAATTAGCATAAAAAATTAGCATTTGATTGCCCGACTTAGCATAGAAGTGGTGTACATGCAAGTGCACATGCACTTGCATGTACACATGCAAGTGCACATCATTGTTACAACGCTGTGGGTGAACACGATATAATTTTCTCCGATACCAAGGTTCTTTGCAAACCCACGGGTTTTTATCAGAGATTTGTTCACGAGGCAATTCAGATCTACAAGCACAGACACAATTTCAACCGAGAAGATGGTTTCAAATTAAGCAACCATTGGAAAGATGTTCTAAATCGAACCAAACATTAAACTAATTTTCAATGGTACAGTATATTTTTCAAGTAGTAGTACCCCAAACATTCGCAGCTCTTAAAAATTCCCTTTTCACACCATCAATAGGGAAACTCCCCCCCCCCCCTCGCCAACCGGCATGAAAATTAGTTTAATGTTTGTGCACTTGCATGTACACCACTTCTATGCTAAGTCGGGAAATCAAATGCTAATTTTTTTGCTAATTCCTTTGTCAAGGCACCTTGTTTCCTCGCACACAGCTTAAAGGTCGCGGTCTGAGCGTGGCTGTGTTTCACTCCAGCGCTGTCCTCGAGACAGCCTGATCCCTTCACCTGATGAAGGCTGCTTGTGTTGTGGCCGAAACGTCGTGATTTTTAGTTGTTTTATTTTTTACCTACGTGACTTTACCGAATAGAACCAAAGAGTGTGGAACCAAGAAGTACTGTATTAGTATATCTTTGCCTGCAGGGGAGCTCAATACATGCTTGGCACCTGCACAACACCCGGGAATAATTGTATGTATACATAGTATACACACATATAACTGCCAACAATACTTATAACATAAACACAGTGGGAGGCAATAATGTTTGTTGTTGGGCATTGACCTTTCCTTTTCAGCGGAGAGAGCGGTTGAATGATTTAGAGTGACACTTCGGTAGAGTCGTAGCTAAGTGGACCTATGAAACCCGGCAACCGTGAGTTTAATTCCCAGCCATGGTCACACGTCGGTGGGATGTCCTGAGCCCACGCTGACCAGCGTGTTGAAGTATGAAGAAATACCCCCCAACCCCGCCATGATCAATACAGCATGGGGACGTTTTCATCCAGCAGTCGATTGACAAACGGCTGTAAACCGTCATTATGAGTAACAATGACATAAACGCACACAGCTTAAAGGTCGCGGTCTGAGCGTGGCTGTGTTCCACTCCAGCGCTGTCCTCGAGACAGCCTGATCCCTTCACCTGATGAAGGCCGCTTGTGTTGTGGCCGAAAGGTCGTGATTTTTTGTTGTTTTATTTTTTTCCTACGTGACTTTACCGAATAGAACCAAAGAGTGTGGATCCTTGCAGTCACGAAGGCTTTAAATCTACTTCTTGGTTCTTTCGGTAAAGTCACGTAGAATGGAAACAAAGTAATAAAAATAAAACATAATAAAATAAAATAAAATTCTCACGACGTTTCGGCCACAACACAAGTAGCCTTCTTCAGGTGAAGGAACAGAACTGTCGGGACGACAGCGCTTCAATGAACGCTGCTAAGATTCGTAGCGTCTTTTAAGCTAGGTGAGCGAAGTAAATCGCGTTGACAAAGGAGTTTACATATCAAACAGGAGAATTTAGCATTGAAATAGCTGAGGGATTAGCTTGTGACTGGTCGCAGAAATAGCTATGCTAAAGTCAAAGTTTACATATCAACAGAGGCATTTAGTATATGGACGATGATTTGGTGTTGTACCTGCTGGAAAATTATAATTTACTGCACTATTCTGTTATCATTTAAACCGCAGCTCTGGTTGGCACGGATGGTGTACGTACGGTGCGAAAGAAGTTCAGCATGCGTAAATTTACAGTGTTAATGACCGCCGACGGTGCGATGCATTTCCATCCGCTTGCGCGCTCACCATTAGACGCTGGTTCTTTGCGGTCTTTTCTTTGCGTTGTCCGAGCCATGAAGAGAGAGGGGGGGGGGCCCAGTGCACCGTGTGTGGAGTCGTTCATTGTACATCAGAGAGGCTGGGCACCGATGGCAGGGGCTCACTCGAGGAGGTTGGGGGGGGTGCAAATGAAGTGCAGGGAAGGCTCTCGCGTGCGGCCTAAAACCGCCCTTCAATTTGAGTGGCACCGCTGGGGCCCATCAGCCGAAGAATATGAACGGGGAGGCGCGCGCAAGCGGGGGCCGTGGAGAATTTCTATCGTTTGATGTTGTTGTTGTTGTGTTCACGTTCTGACGCGCCCCTACTGGACGTCTGTGATTGAAGAGATTTATAGCTCATCGGATTCCTCGATTATGAATAAAGATTCTGATTATGGATGTCCATGGGACAAGAGACTAGCACAGATTAGCAATACGCCAAACCGGTCCATATAAGGGTCAGATTTGTACCGATAAGTAAACAAAATTGATACTATATATTTATTTATAGTTTTGCTGTCTGGTGGTGCAGGCGGGTAAGAAACGCGGTGGTGACATCACCGCGCCTCCACCCCGCCCTTGTATCCCGCACAAATAGGTGGCCAGTGTCAGTGTAAAATAAGCCAATAAAGATGCCTCCGGACAGTCTTGCTCACGCCACTGCTGGCGGAAATATCTACGGTGGCGAGATGTTACAGTGAGGGAAGAAAGTATTTGATCCCCTGCTGATTTTGTACGTTAGCCCACTGACAAAGAAGTGATCAGTCTATAATTTTAATGGTAGCTTTATTTGAACAGTGAGAGACAGAATAACAACAACAAAATCCAGAAAAAACGCATGTCAAAAATGTTATAAATTGATTTGCATTTTAATGAGGGAAATAAGTATTTTACCCCCTCTCAATCAGAAAGATTTCTGGCTCCCAGATGTCTTTTATACAGGTAACGAACTGAGATTAGGAGCACACTCTTAAAGGGAGTGCTCCTAATCTCAGCTTGTTACCTGTATAAAAGGCACCTGTCCACAGAAGCAATCAATCAATCAGATTCCAAACTCTCCACCATGGCCAAGACCAAAGAGCTCTCCAAGGATGTCAGGGACAAGATTGTAGACCTACACAAGGCTGGAATGGGCTACAAGACCATCGCCAAGCAGCTTGGTGAGAAGGTGACAATAGTTGGTGCGATTATTCGCAAATGGAAGAAACACAAAAGAACTGTCAATCTCCCTCGGTCTGGGGCTCCATGCAAAATCTCACCTCGTGGAGCTGCAATGATCATGAAAACGGTGAGGAATCAACCCAGAATTACACGGGAGGATCTTGTCAATGATCTCAAGGGAGCTGGGACCATAGTCACCAAGAAAACAATTGGTAACACACTATGCCGTGAAGGACTGAAATCCTGCATCACCCGCAAGGTCCTCCTGCTCAAGAAAGCACATATACATGCCCGTCTGAAGTTTGCCAATGAACATCTGAATGATTCAGAGGACAACTAGGTGAAAGTGTTGTGGTCAGATGAGACCAAAATTGAGCTCTTTGGCATCAACTCAACTCGCCGTGTTTGTAGGAGGAGGAATGCTGCCTATGACCCCAAGAACACCATCCCTACCGTCTAACATGGAGGTGGAAACATTATGCTTTGGGGGTGTTTTCTGCTAAGGGGACAGGACAACTTCACCGCATCAAAGGGACGATGGACGGGGCCATGTACCGTCAAATCTTGGGTGAGGACCTCCTTCCCTCAGCCAGGGCATTGAAAATGGGTCGTGGATGGGTATTCCAGCATGACAATGACCCAAAACACACGGCCAAGGCAACAAAGGAGTGGCTCAAGAAGAAGCACATTAAGGTCCTGGAGTAGCCTAGCCAGTCACCAGACCTTAATCCCATAGAAAATCTGTGGAGGGAGCTGAAGGTTCGAGTTGCCAAACGTCAGCCTCGAAACCTTAATGACTTGGAGAAGATCTGCAAAGAGGAGTGGGACAAAATCCCTCCTGAGATGTGTGCAAACCTGATGGCCAACTACAAGAAACGTCTGACCTCGGTGATTGCCAACAAGGGTTTTGCCACCAAGTATTAAGTCATGTTTTGCAGAGGAGTCAAACACTTATATCCCTCATTAAAATGCAAATCAATTTATAACATTTTTGACATGCGTTTTTCAGGATTTTGTTGTTGTTATTCTGTCTCTCACTGTTCAAATAAACCTACCATTAAAATTATAGACTGATCATTTATTTGTCAATGGGCAAACGTACAAAATCAGCAGGGGATCAAATACGTTTTTTCCCTCACTGTACATACCTCGCCTGGTATAAATGAGGTCGTGCGTTTAATCCCAACCCTGGCGCCTGTTGTACATTTGGAGTGGTCGCGTGGATTTTTCTCCGGGTCTTCTGGTTTTTCCCTCCGCATTTAGAATCAACATCACGCGTTTAGAGCATTTGGCTGCTATACATTTCCACGTGATGAGCCACTTCGCTGAGCTATCATTTGTGGCCAGGTCTCTTCTGAAAAAGAGCTATACAGCTCAGTCGGCCTTACCTGGTAAAATTAAATAAAAATTCGAGATTTAAAGCTTTCGTGACTGCAAGGATCCATACTCTTTGGTTCTATTCGGTAAAGTCACGTAGGGAAAAAATAAAACAACAAAAAAAAGGTCGCGGTCTGAGCGTGGCTGTGTTTCACTCCAGCGCTGTCCTCGAGACAGTGTGGTCCCTTCACCTGATGAAGGCCGCTTGTGTTGTGGCCGAAACGTCGTGATTTTTGTTGTTTTATTTTTTACCTACGTGACTTTACCGAATAGAACCAAAGAGTATAAAAATAAAAATTAGTAGTAAGTGCGCCATGAAGAGTGGCCAGGGCAGAGTGTGTGTCTCATGCACTTTACACGTGTGTGCCACTCATCGTTGGCAGATGGGTTAAAGAGGCGAGTGTCCGGTGAGATTGCCTAGCCATGGCGTGAGGTCACCGGCAGTGTAGGCAGGCAGTTAGAGGGCGTGGGGCCATGGCGGTTCATGTAGCTATGGAACGATTCGCCTCCCCTGGAATCTGACGATGCTTTGTGATTCAGGGTCGCCATCCAAGGCTGACACTCGGTGAGATCTGAACTGGGCTCTGCACCTCCAAAATGTCTCTTTGGTCCACCCGGGTTCACTGCCCTTAGCGGTGTAATCACTGTTTATGGCAGCCCCTCACGCAGCAACAACAGATCTACTGGGGCCACCATCCGAAACGAGCTGGAGCCGAGCCTCGTCACGATTCAATTCAAGGATCGTTTATTTTTTGTATTGTTTTTGTGTTTTTTCGCTTCCCATTTTTGTGATATCGCCGCCACGCCGTGACATGAATGCAGTTGGGACTCTCGCAAAGCAGCACACTGCATCCTCCCCCACCCATGTTAGGGAATGGCCCGCAGGAGTGGATATCACAGAACTGCTTCTGAGATCCCTTCGAAGTGACCTCTATTCCATACAGTAGAGGCCAGAATTTCCCCACCCGCACTGCCGACTACTAAGTAATTGCTGTCGCATGGTGGTCAAACCAATATTTTAAATTCTCAGCGCTGGCATTTATTCATATTAAATACAGAACTAAATGTAATGTTGGGGGTTTTTGCGCTGTCACTGGCGACGAGGCTAAGGCCAGCCACTCACTACGTTTGAGACCACGGTTTGTATCACAGGTAGCTAAACCCGGGATTCAAACCCAGGATCTCAACGGTTGAGCTCCGACACACCCAACCACGTCTGAATGTCTAATCTCAGATCCGGCGTGCCGCGGCAGTCCCAGCTGTGCTGCAGTCATTTCTGAATTACAGCGATATCCCGGATTACGTCGGCGATGCGTTCCTGAAAGATGTGACGGCGAATATTGAAACGACGTCAATCGAAGCAATTTACACAGCCTAGGTGGCAGAGGCGAAGTTTGAGAGGCGACGAGTAACGAGAAAGGACGGACAATGCTATCAGCAACGTAAGCGTGGGGTTGAGGCGACGCAAATCATCAGCTAGCAGCGGTGTTAATAATAAATAGACGACGTGTTTGTGAAACGATGTAAAAGGGGGAGACGTATATCGGGGTATTACTTCATAGGGAATGAAAGAGCCTGACTGTTCGCAAGCGAGGACAGACGAACTTTCCGTGCCGTCCAGTGGCCGATCCAGCAATCCCACCCACCACCTTCCTCTGTCGATTGGTCGAGGCGCAGTACGGCAGGAGGCAGCCGTCAGTCCCCACACCCGGCCCTCTCAACTCGCTCGGTCGCGCATGTGCAGCTGGAAAACACTGCCGCTGGTTTCGGTCGCGCCGTGCACAACTAGGAATCTAGAGACTGTGTCGTGCGTTCAGGCTTCGTGTTAACACATGATATACGGCAACCTATACCTTTACAATATATATGAATTCTTGTACCATTGGGACCGTGAGAATAGCAATCAAAATAATAATTTCATTTTAGAAAGCGTCATTTATTTTAATTACATCCCACAACGCCACCCGAAACGTCAGCCGTTCAGAATCAGAATATTTATTTATACTGGAGGAACCCGATGAGCTATACAACTATTTTGAACAGATGTGCAGTATTTTATATATCCATTCCTTTCAAGGCCACGGTGCTATTGACGAACGTATTGCGTGTTTTATTATTTTGTGCTTATGCACTACTGCCAACGAAGCATTGCCAAATAATTTGTTTAATCAATGCTCGAAGTGACCGGGGTGGCTCAGAGGCAGGAGCAGCAGCAGCAGCACTGAGGCCTTTTTCTCAAACATGCATATCAGCCACTTGTGAAATAAGCCTGGTTTCTCAAGTGTGATGAGTTGATGGTGATGGTCTAAGACCGGTCACCGATGACTGCCCATATGAAGAAGAAAAACAAGTTCCTTAATTGGCTCAATTCAAGTACCTCGTTGTGTAAACATAAACAAGCCACTGGAGGGGCTTTCAGAAGTTTGACGACACTCTCTTGTGCTGACACACGGGAGCAACACTCCTCTCTGAGATTTCCCAATGGATTCTATGACTCATGGCATGATGCCAATACCACAACGGGACAAAATGATGGAGAAGAAGGCCAATACATTTCTACTTCTATCCCGTACAATATTAGAAACATGTTTTGATGGCTGTCTGGCTGGCTGCTTGGCCACGCCCCGGCGAGCGTGTGCTCTGATTGGGAGTACGTATGTTGAACTTCTTTCGCACCGTACGTATCGAACCGTGCTAATCAGAGGCGATTGGCTGGAGGCCATACACCGCTCAGAGCCCGCGGTGGTGAAATGTTAACTACCTCACTGAGTTATTGGCTTCTTTTTCAGAAGTGACCTGGCCACAAATGATAGCTCAACTAAAGTGGCTTATCATGTGGACATTTTATAGCAGCCAAATAATCTAAAAACGGAGCTGATGCATTGATGTTTTCAACATTGATTTGGAAAGTGCTCAAAATAATACACTTTAACTCACAAATTGCAGTCATATTATTTAGTAATGCACGTTTGAAAATTATTATTGAATGGTTTGTTTGGTACTCAGTGGTTAATAATAGTGTAATTCCTGTATTCATATTCCAATTTAAAAACTGTTCGTTGGGAAACATTTTTCCATTTTTATTTTCATCAGGCCGCATGGTGTCAGGTCCAGTCGCCAACTATGATTCTCTCATCATCTCTCTCACCTCGCGAGGTGCTATGAACGAGGGACATTGCCTGAAACGTCTCCTATGATAAACTTTTTTTTGTAAGGTTACACAATGTTATTGACTAATGTGTGAAAAAATGGTCATTTAAGGATCATTGCATGTCTACTGTAATGCAAGTGTGATGCATAATGCTATTTTGGATTGCTTAATGAAATAAAATGTGTTGATAATTCTGGTTGTGTATTATTATTGTTTATTCGTCATGTTTCATAAATTCCAACGTCAACTCTGCTTAGCTTCCGAAGCAATGCAAGTTGCTGCATCGCGGGTGATCTGGTCGCAGGCTTTCCTATTAAATAATAAACACAAAATATATACATTTGGAAAACAGCATTGTAAACGTGAGAGATTGAAAAGTTGCAATCATTCAAGGAGACCTCTGGAGGCAGGGGTCATGTTGAGTGAACTGCAGCTGAAGAAATTCTCAATGTTATTCGTACATCGAAGCATAACAAATATGGCGATACAACCGTAACGTTACAATGACTATATACCTCCGATTAGCACGGTTGGCTACGTACGGTGCGAAAGAAGTTCAACATACTTACATACGTACGTGATGATGATGCTGTTGGGTTTGGCAGTGGTGCACAAACAACAACAACGCGATTGGTTCAGCAAGCACACAGTGTGGCCTTCATATAAACAAATATATAAGGCAACGTTTCGGCCACTGGCCCTCCTTCACAGCACACACATAAGAGATGCCAGTAGAGAAATAACAAGAAGTTGAAGACTGCACTTGTGTGGTCTAACACTGTTTGAGACTAGGCTCTAAAGAAAGCTGTCTCTGGTGTGGACCAATTCCTGGTTCTTTCGGTAAAGTCACGTAGAAGGGAAACAATAAAATAATAAAAATATAAAACAATAAAATTATCACGTGACTTTACCGAAAGAACCATGAATATGAATCCCTGCAGCCACGAAAGCTTTAAATCAAAAATGCATATACTGTCAGAGAATGGTTTTTTTTGGTATTTTCACCACAAGTATCTGTGGTTAATACAAACATGATTCCTTGTAAAAGGTTCCAGTTTGGTGTTTTAACATCTTAACACCTGTTTTGTTGCCAGAAAAAAAGAGGAAAACCTATTCTTATTAAAATTCAATGGTTAAAAATACTTTCTGATGACCAGTTTTTAAATCGGCATGTAAAAAATGTAACCGATAATGGCGACAAACGTCGTGATGTAAAACGTGCTATCGTATGGCGTCGAGCGGAACGACATCGCGACGATCCAGTTCGACAGCAGAAAGGCCGTGTCTGAAAGAGTATTCGACCGCTCATTAGCAATTCCACAGTCGATTTCATTTCTGTAATGGCTTGATAACTACATTTAAAAAGTTACATTCTGAAAAGAAATACGTATCATTTGCAATGCGGCAGATTGTTGGAGGGGATTTTTTCTCTCTCGCCACATCTTTAACATTAATAATGTTTAAAGACAACAGCTTTGAAAGCAATTAAGAGGCTGAATGATGAAGTATCGGGCCCTGCAAGCATTTGTTGTTGTTGTTATTCGAGGAAGTCACAGCTGCAGCTATTGCGAACACACTCCATCAGAGAAAAAATCAAAATAATATTTTTTTGGGAGGGGAAAGTTAAAAACGCAATCGTTAAACTAAGCACCCACATTTGACAATGCTGAAATCAACATGTATTCCCAGGTTCGGATCGCGCGAGTAACACGGTGTGTCGTACAACCCTCCTCCACCCGACACAACCAATAAATACAGTTGTCACGTGATGAATAAACGTGGCCTATGTATGGGAACTGCCGCCCAGAGAGGTGGCAGCCCTAAGTGAGGTAAGGAGAGAGGATCATTTGGATTGGAGGACATACGCAGGTTATTGATGTCATTCATACTGGGCTTGGGCAAGAAAATGTTACTATTGACAATTTTTTATTGTACTAGGTAAGACCCACTGAGCTTTCTATCTGTCTATCAGAAGCGACCTGGCCACAAATTCTCACTCAACGCAGTGGCTTATCATGTGGAAATGTATAGCAGCCAAATACTCTAAACGCGTGACGTTGATTCTAAATGTGGAGGGAAACCCCGGGGAGAACATGTAAACTCCAAATATACAGCAGACATCGTCGAGGTCGTGATTGAACCCACGACCTCCTGTATATCACGCGAGGTAGTTGACATCTCCTAGCCACCGTGGCAGGGTGTGGCAGCCAAAGGGATGGAAACGCATCCGGGGAGAAATCTTCTCGCGTGCAGATGCGAGGTGGATTCATTACATCGCAGGATCGTGAGAGGTAGCAACGGATTGGGGAGGCTTTCATGCAGCAGCGGTTTGATCAAAGCTGACGATGACGAATATTTGTAATCACAGTGAAGCACCGTAAAAAAGCACATGCCGGCAGAAAACGAATCGATAAATATTCCCTGCACCGACGACAAATGAAGCGCTTTGCACGCTGGCGAAAACTGTACGCGTTGTATTCCCTCTTGGTGGTAATCAGCGAAAAGAGCACTGTATAAGCCACGGATGCATGTAGCGGAGTGACTTCAGGAGCACGGGAGAGAGAAACAAAATCAATTGCACGGCTGCGGGAATATCCAGGGATCACGAAAATCCCCGCTGAAAATGCCAGATGCCCTGCCATCTCGCCCAGAAACACGATAGAGACGGGGTAAAGCTTAGTATGAACATCGCGATAAAATTACTGCGTGGTTCAATACGAGGCGGCCGGTGAGGTCTCGGTAATCGCGGGCAGGCGAACCCCCGAAACTACAAATACATCGTGTAACAGTTTCCTGTGCCCCGTGTTTGTAACTCGTCAAATCTTGGCCAGATGTGGCCAAAGAATATACATATTGTACAAAATGTAGGTAAGTTTGTGCAATAATATACATATTGGGCCTTTATGCTTGATATCACATTGTGGAGAACCAGTAACTCCTGGCTGATAAAAAAAAGAATTAGATCGGGACCGTAATCCGGTTATTTAAGTGATCATTGGATCTACCAATTTATACAAAAAGATATCATTACTTGACTAATCGGATGGGGCCCAAACAGTTGGGGGGGGGGGGGGGGGGCGGAAGTCTCACTTCATTTCCCACGTGTGCCGCTGGACGGGAGGTGATGGGCAGGTCTTGGTGACGTCATCTTCATGATCTGCCGCGTCACGCTGGGCGTGGCTTTCCGGGAGTTTCCCGCCCTCGGTTGGCAGGATGTTGGGGCGGCCGCCGTTTTTAATTGGAGCCGAAGTTAATGTACCTCAAAAAAAGAAGTGTTTGGTTATAATTGTAGTCGAAGTATCAATGTAATAGACTCATACTCCCAGCTGTGATAATAATAATCATGGAGAGTTCTTCGTCAATCCACTGAAGAAGGGCTCCCCACGTGCCTGCCATATGGATATGGCTAAACGGGCCATTTCACCACCCTTCGCCCATGACGGTCAGCGCTTCGCACTTCTCGAGACACCTTGACTCGTCGATATCCCCCCCAACACAGCGAGGCGTGTCAACAACAACAGCAGCAGCAGCGCCGCCGCTTTGGGATTTAGGGTTGGTGGATCAGGTAAAGATCAGCGTGGCGGGTTGGGCGAAGGGCTTTCATCCAGCAGTGGATTGATCATTTATAAGGATTATGATGATGGGAGTGTTACGTATTGCTGAGTTTTATTACATTTTAAAAATGTAAGCATGTTGTCGTAGACTCACAATAATTGCGCGTTTGGAAAGGTCACTTATACACACAAAGATCTCCTGGATAGCCTTTGAGTTTATTTAATTTTCGATTTTTAAGCTTTCGTGACAGCAGGGATTCATATTCTTGGTTCTTTCGGTAAAGTCACGTAGAAGGGAAATAATAAAATACGAATAATTGTATTGTTTTATTTGTATTATTTCCCTTCTACGTGACTTTATTTAATTTGTGGTAATATGTGGGCCAAGTGGTGTTAGCAAGCACATGTGAAGGTCGGCACAGCAATAAAAGAAGTGGGTGAGCAGCACCACGCTGTTGTCTCCCTGATGTTAAACCACACGGCAGCAGGTAGTCATTTAAAGCCGAGTCAACCTAGGGGAGGTCCGGGACCAGTTAAATATTCTCCGCTCTTTATTGATCCTGAATGTGAAACGAACTCGGGTTGCCGGATTCGCAGCACAGTACGGGAATAACTGAGCCACCGCTCCCCACACAGACACATCTTCCACGGAACAGTCCCCACACAGACACATCCACCACAGAACAGTCCCCACACAGACACATCTTCCACGGAACAGTCCCCACACAGACACACATCTTCCACGGAACAGTCCCCACACAGACACATCTACCACGGAACGGTCCCCACACAGACACACATCTTCCACGGAACACTCCCCACACAGACACATCTTCCACGGAACAGTCGTCACACAGACACACATCTTCCACAGAACAGTCCCCACACAGACACATCTTCCACGGAACAGTCCTCACACAGACACACATCTACCACGGAACAGTCCCCACACAGACACACATCTTCCACGGAACAGTCCCCACACAGACACACATCTTCCACGGAACAGTCCCCACACAGACACACATCTACCACGGAACAGTCCCCACACAGACACATCTACCACGGAACAGTCCCCACACAGACACATCTTCCACGGAACAGTCCTCACACAGACACATCTTCCACGGAACAGTCCCCACACAGACACACATCTTCCACGGAACAGTCCCCACACAGACACATCTTCCACGGAACAGTCCCCACACAGACACATCTACCACGGAACAGTCCCCACACAGACACATCTTCCACGGAACAGTCCCCACACAGACACATCTACCACGGAACAGTCCCCACACAGACACATCTTCCACGGAAGAGTCCCCACACAGACACACATCTTCCACGGAACAGTCCCCACACAGACACATCTACCACGGAACAGTCCCCACACAGACACACATCTTCCACGGAACACTCCCCACACAGACACATCTTCCACGGAACAGTCGTCACACAGACACACATCTTCCACAGAACAGTCCCCACACAGACACATCTTCCACGGAACAGTCCTCACACAGACACACATCTAACACGGAACAGTCCCCACACAGACACACATCTTCCACGGAACAGTCCCCACACAGACACACATCTTCCACGGAACAGTCCCCACACAGACACACATCTACCACGGAACAGTCCCCACACAGACACATCTACCACGGAACAGTCCCCACACAGACACATCTTCCACGGAACAGTCCCCACACAGACACACATCTTCCACGGAACAGTCCCCACACAGACACATCTTCCACGGAACAGTCGTCACACAGACACACATCTTCCACGGAACAGTCGTCACACAGACACACATCTTCCACGGAACAGTCCCCACACAGACACACATCTTCCACGGAACAGTCCCCACACAGACACATCTTCCACGGAACAGTCCCCACACAGACACACATCTTCCACGGAACAGTCCCCACACAGACACACATCTACCACGGAACAGTCCCCACACAGACACATCTTCCACGGAACAGTCCCCACACAGACACATCTACCACGGAACAGTCCCCACACAGACACATCTTCCACGGAACAGTCCCCACACAGACACACATCTTCCACGGAACAGTCCCCACACAGACACATCTACCACGGAATAGGCCCCACACAGACACATCTACCATGGAACAGTCCCCACACAGACACATCTTCCACGGAACAGTCCCCACACAGACACATCTACCACGGAACAGTCCCCACACAGACACACATCTTCCACGGAACAGTCCCCACACAGACACACATCTTCCACGGAACAGTCCCCACACAGACACATTTATCTGCCACGAAACAGACTGGACTCTTTCATTACGTCGTCAGCGAGTCTGTGAAGGTAGTAGGGTCCTTGTCCTCACTACAGTTGCATCGGAATTCTTCAGCATAAGGCGCAGCTATTTCACCCAGCATTTAAATCAATTGCACTCGTGACGGTATTTCCCAACGTGCATCATCCGAGAGTCTGTGACGATATTCCCGCCCTCGGGAATCGGCGTTGTGCTTGCGCGTGGCTGCCAAAAACGTTTTTCATTCAGGAGCCAAAAGTTGAAAATGCATTATGGAACACGCATTACAAAAAGCCCTTACATTAAAAAAATATAATTCACAACACTGCATAACGAAATGCGATCCCCGAACAAGCCATTATCGGCGGAGTGGCGAGCGGTTTTTTTGTCTGCTCGTAGGTTAGACGTTTTAGGAGCACATCCCATGTGCTGCCACTCACATCATCAAGTCAAAGTGTCGGCCCCTGATAGAAGAAGCGGCGGGGCAGCAGCATCGCTCTGCCATTGGCATTGAACCAGTGGGAGAAATTCCACATTCCCATTCGAGGGGGACAATTGTGCTCCACGTTTAATGATGAGCCCCCGAAGTAGCGACACCACAACAAAGTTTTGCATATTTCAACCGATGCCGCTGGTTGACACAAGTCTAGAAGGCTGATAGACTGCGATATTATAATAATATGTGAAGATATAGAAAAAAGGTTTATTCAAATGTATTACCAAAATGCCCCACTGCTGTGATGGTTGGTGAGAGGATTAACACTTTCTCTCTGTGCCCAATATCGTTTTCGGTCCTTTGCCCTCCTTGCTCCCCTCCACTGGAATCAACTCCCCCTGCACATGAGGCAGTCTCTCTCCTTAACCTCCTTCCATTCCTCTCTAGCCCCCTCACCTCTTCTCTGTTCCTCTTCCCTCGCCCCTCCACTCCTTCCCGTCCCTCCCCTTCCGTTTCGTGACCTCCTCTCCCCGTGCCCTCTGCCATGACCCTAGCACACCCTGCTATCGCTCTATTTTTATTACCAGTTAACTTTTAAACTATGTAAAGCACCTCAAGCTAAGGCGCTCTATACATATAAAATAATATCTGGTTTCCATTCAACACCTTGAGTAATATAATCCTTCCCTTGACTTGCGTTGCTCGCAATTACAACTTGGGGGAACATTTTACCAACGTTGTTTCATGCAACCGGATACTGAACAGAAGAGTAACGGATAATTAAATTAGTTGGATTGAGGTCAGAGCACTGAGCCAGCACCTCTGCGAACCTGGGTTCGAATCCAGGCAGGCGCCTATGATTAATATGAGTTCTCAGAGTAGAGAGCCGTAGGCCTCAGCATGTATCCCGAGAATGCAAACAAAACCTCATCACATGAAATGTGTGTTTCCGCACCATACTTAGCCACGCTGGTCAGGTTGGTGGGGGCCCAGGACCGGTTCTGATAATTATCACTCGCCACTGATGTTACTCCTCATTGGGAATCAAAGTCAGGTTGTCGGGTTCGTAGCGCATCGCGCTAAACACTTCCGCCACCGCCGTTCTACTCAAAAGTTGAATGCATTCATCATCAAACGTGAGTTGTAATATGAAAAAAAAGTTTCCTACATATATAATTATAATTAGTATAACAATTATAATTAGTATCATTATTATGGAAGGTTATTATTCATAATTATTTGATACATAATTACAATAATTATCATAGTTATTATATTGATGGCCATGTGACGATCTTATTTATTTATTTACCCAGGAAGCGATATTCAGTCCAAAGAGTTGTTCAGAAGGGTCCTGAATCGTATGCTTTCTTTTTTACGTTTTATGTGAAGATGTTTTCAGCCCAATTAAAGACTTTGTGATGTTAACTAGACAACAAACCATCGGTGAGATCAAATTAGAGTATAATTAATCAAAAGACGTGCGCCCTGCTCCGGCCTCGTTTGCACAGTGCGGCGAGAGCGGAGTCCCTCAGAGCGAGTCCATCGTGGACCAGGGCCAAGCGAGCGGTCTCCCTCAGAGCGAGTCCATCGTGGACCAGGGCCAAGCGAGCGGACTCCCTCAGAGCGAATCCATCGTGAACCAGGGCCAAGCGAGCGGACTCCCTCAGAGCGAGTCCATCGTGGACCAGGGCCAAGCGAGCGGACTCCCTCAGAGCGAGTCCATCGTGGACCAGGGCGAAGCGAGCGGACTCCCTCAGAGCGAGTCAATCGTGAAGTGCAGCGAAGAGGCGTGGGCGCGGTGCCCCGGCGCAGACACGCGCAGACTCTTAGAGCCCCTTCATGAGTCCCGAGTCATGAACGTTTCAAGAAGTAACCCATGGAACGTGATGTAAATCAGACTGGCACCTGTGGGTATTTCCAGTCGCAAAAGAGAATGTTTGGGAAGCGTTTCTGACCGCAATCCAAAAATGGAATGGAAAAAAAGAGAGAATGTGCCTGGCTTTTGGAAGAAAAAACAAACACCAGGTTGTGCCCAACCCCTAATGGCTTCAAAACACAAATCCGACAATCCTCAAAGGCACATCGAAGACGTTTTCCAAAAATATATACGTGTTACGGTGAGATAGAGAAATTTTAAGTGTAAATACAAAAAGAAAAAAGTTGAAAGAGAAAAAAGCTAGAACTCTTTGCAAGAGTTTTGGTTACAGCAGCTATGTCCCTGCAGCAAGGGACAACGTTATCGCTCGCCGACCGATAATAATATTGTGGCTCTCGAATGGATATTTGGGTCAATACCACCTTTTGTTTGGCGCGATGTCCAACGTATCGCACTGCGTACTCAGAGCTTCTTCAGGAACTGAAATGAGCGGCTGACTTTTTTTGCACGGTTAATCGAGCCACTCAGATTTAATTTGGTTGCGCACTCAAATTTAGCTTTATTCCAGCGGTGAGAATTTAAATAAATATTAATTTGACTGTTGTGCGACGAACTTTACTCTCTGTAGCAGGGTTTGGATGGGTAAGTTCCGCCCCCTAGTGTGGAAAAGCGGTCACTTGCAGGGAATTCAGAAGCAGTTCTGCATTGTCTCCTTCCGTGGACCGTTCCCTAACACGAGGTGATTGCGCTGCTATGCGAGAGCGACAAATTGATTTTTTTTGTTTCATGACGCCGATGATGCGATTCAGATCAAATTTGGGTTTTGGGGTGGAGGCAGAACAAAAAAACAATAAAATTATCAGAACAATTGAATGCATTTGCTAAAGTGAGACACACACAGACATACAAAAACACAAGAGATTGTGTGCATGAACTAAGAACATGGAAATCTCATTAAATTTCCATAAGCTCTACAGAAAACACTCAACGGGCGAAGCAAAATAATAAATCATTGCCACTTTCTGGAAGTCTTATATTCATAAAAATCCTGAAGTCAAACATGGTCTGTTTGTCAAGCGGAGAGCTTTACGATAGACCTCGGAAGGCCTGACACTTAGGGCGCTAATCCTGGAAGGGGAAAAATGCTCTGCTGTGTGTCATGATTTTTGAAATGCCACAGAAGCAGGAGAATAATAAGCACGTAAGCGGGAGAATGTCGCCAAAATTGTATCCACGTTGCTTGGATACATCTCATGATAAACATTTTATTTTTTATTTTCCCCAGCATCAGTGGACCGTGTATTTCACCTCCCATGGAGTGAGAAATTTTACAGTGTCCATGACAGGTTACTAGCCACCATCGTTATCATCAGTAGCCATGATCAATCCACTGCTGGATGAAGGCCTTCCCGAGCCGTCGCTACCTCTCACACATTGCCGCAACGCAACAAACACCTGCAAACGTGCCAACCACGGTATTGCACCACTTCGATAGTATGGCACAACGGTATTGCACCACCTCAATGCCCACGGGAAGGGCGTTTCGGAGCACTTGTAATTTGCCCGATCCACCAACCCTCGCCTCCACATTTCTGTATTACAGGCGTACCCTTGTTGTGTCAAAGACAAAGATCCCCCATATAGCCTATTAACAGACTGTTGGCTCAAGTGCTGCTAGCGAGTAGCACCTATGAAGACTGGAACGGCACACGAGGGGGTGGGTGGCCAGCACCACGTCCGGCCGCCTTGTCTCCCTCATTGCAACATTTACACATCGCACCAGGTACTCATTTAAGGCTGAGTCGACCTAGGGGAGGCCCATGACTGGTTCAGACAATCGCCACTGGTGTTGGCCGTGTGTGGAAATCGAACTCGAGTCGCCGGGTTCGTAGCGCAGTGCACTAGCCACTCCGCAACCGCTCCTCATTCACCGACAAACACGCACACAAACTTTGGATCGTCATCATCGGTAAGTACAGTATTTATTAAGTAGTTATATTATTTATTGTTTAGAAATGTTTTTGTATTGTTCTTTTACACGTTTATTTCAATTCTTTTGTTGTAGTTTATTTGGCATGCAGTACAGTACTTTTTTAAATTCTGATGTCTATTGTTGGTGGCCGTGGACCTAGTCCCATTATTCGGGTAATAAGGCTTAAGTATTGAATATCGCAGTTTTGGCTTTTGCGGCACTTTTACAAGAACGTAACCCCCACGATATTCAGAGGTCTCCTGTACGTTACCGTTTTGTTTTCCTGGGCTGTCTCGCGGTCTCGACGTGAAGAAGAAAAAAGCCAAAGCCCGACTGTTGTTTATTTAGTGAGGAACACCTGGGGGGCTTGAGTGGCACATCTGAGTGGCGCTGGTTCAGAATTCAGAAAAAGGCCACCAACACAATCACTCTCATTAAGCATCCACAGCCACTTCCCATGGCTTCCTTTCTTAATTCCTTCCCACATCCGGAACTTCCTTTTCTCTTGCCCGCCGTCGTCCCAGCCCCTCTGATCTCCCTCCACAAACATCCTGCCCACCTGCTGGCTCAAAACCCAGGGCACGGTGTCGTGGTTTTGTGTGTGTGTGCCGTCAAAGTTTACGTGCTCGCCGCTTCACTTGCTGTCAGTTATTGGGTTGTGAGCGTCTGTCGTTTAGGGCGAGGGTGCAATATTGGGGTGGTCGTTAACGTGGCATCAGAAGTGACCCACTAAATGCGGTATGGTACACTTTTATTTTGTGCATTGATTACATTAATATATCGGAACTCTTATCACGAAGATGCTGTCAGTGGTGTAATGGTTAGCATCGCACTGGACTTGAAATACACAGGTCTCCATTTTGATGCCATCGTATGGCGAAGCAGTTGAAACGACAGTGCCTTTTTTGTAAATCTCCTACCCACTGCTTCCATCCACCCAGCAGCAGTATCAATGGGCACAGCCACAGTGAAGTCTACGATCGGTGGCCCAAAAAGTGTGGGCACTACCACGTGTTCGAAGGTGTCTGATCAATGCGTAGCTCATAGTCCACCCTAAACCGTATCCACTGCACAAACCATGGCAGTAGGTGCGGATACATGATGCACAAATGGAAAATTAAAAACTCTCCAGTAGTGTACGACTGTGGTGGTCATTCAAAATTGACCGTACAACATATAACGACGCAATGCCACGATCCACAAATACAAAGGAAACATCAAAGCGATACACTCCGCTACTGCTCTTGACGCGGTTGTCTGGCTTGACCACCTCAATGTGAAATTGTAGTTGTTCTGCATCTACATCAGCAGTCATACGACAGAAGAATGTGGTAGAGTAGACCAAATGCCCTTTAGAGTTCATTCTAGTAGAGGCCCGTTCTGCCAGCAGTTTCGTTCGCTATCAATTGCAGGGCCGCACCTTCACCTGTTATTTTACAGACCGTGTTTATGGATGGCAAAGTCAGTACGTTGCAAAGCAGAGAAACTCGGTAATGATGCATGTTTAATTTATTAATTTCGCACATTCCCAGATTCAGTTACACTTAATTTCTACGTAAACAATGTTTTGTTTTGCACTCATTTCCATAAAATAATCAACACATTTTAATAGTTTCATAATGCGCTGATGCACTTTTAAATCGCTACATTATAACGTATCATTACAAACCGGCGCGATAAGCGAAGAGTGGAATTTTTTTTGTTTAACTGTAAGCGCCTTGAGATTTAAACGACTTTAAAATCCATTATACCACGAGATGCTTATTATTCTCAGAGTTGCTCGATGGTGTAACGTCGACTTTAACACATCTTACTCTACAACTTAAAAAAAATCCAATTTTCGTACAGTAATATAGTTAGGATGAGTGTTTGTCGATTTTCGAGGAAAGTGCTGTGATACTAATAACATTTACTCCGAGGACTATTTTCTGTGAAGCATTTTTTCTGCTCACGGCTTTGCCTCTTGTTACACCATTTTCCACAGAAACATCTTAATTTGCACAAACACTTCCTGTAATTAAATTGGGTTTTTTCAATCTTGATTTGAAGCTTTCGTGACTGCAGGAATCCATACTCTTTGGTTCTTTCGGTAAAGTCACGTAAGTAGAAATAAAATAAAACAAATCACGACGTTTCAATCGCAACACAAGCAATCCTCATCAAGCAAGAAAAAATGCTGAAGTGGGCAATTTTTCTGCAAATTATATCCCAATTGTGGCTTTTGGCGGCACCTCACGAAATTAAGAATACAATTGGAAACCTCAACCCCTTTTCATTCTTCTTAGAGAACGGCTCGCACAAGTAGATACCGCAGAGCTACCCCTGAGAGCCCCTGGAAAATGCAACTCTTGCTCTGTTAAAAATAAATGTGGAAGATAAAGGGGCAGCCCTGCAATTGTTTACTCGCACCGCTGCTGGCAGAAGGGCCTTCCCTCGACGGAGCTCTCCAGAGCCTATTCCAAGCTGACCAGACATCTTGGAAGAGGCGGGAGTACCCACACTTTACCCCACCACACGTGACTCTGCCGATCGACCGCCCGTGGTTCACCCATTTGCACGGCCTGGTGCACGGAGGCGGAAAGATTGAATAAGCTCGCGCCCCAGTTCATTTTAAACGCCGTGCCGGGAGACCGAATCAAATGGAACCAGCGAACTCTGCGCTGCAAGTACCAGTGCGCTGAACCTTAACACCACGGCAGCATCCGTGCATTTAAAAATGTAATAAAATTAAAGTTAAGGGATTATTGTACCCCTTGCCCTTTGTGATCACACACGATCGATCGGCCGTGCACATATAGCTATTTATTTATTTATTTGCTCGCGTGCTTTTCGGATGTTCGTGCATGGGAGCCGCACGATTGTGCCCCATTCGTTCTGATTACGAACATCCCCTCTGTCCTCCGGTCTCTGCGTTTGGAAGAGCAAAGGGGAGAGCAAGCGCGAGCACGAGCAAGAGCGATGGCGAGCGCTTTGAGATAAAGGAATGGGAAGGGCGCGGAGCAAGTCGCAAAACAGCCGCCGTACAATCGCCGCGCGCTACGTGGAGGAGTCGCTGATAACGCTTCGGGAGACACTTCGCGGCCGTTCCCGCTGCAGAATGCGTTTGGCCGCGGAGTTGCCGAGCGGCCGGACGCTTTGCGAGTTCACCGGCGAAGGGCGTTCACTTGCAGCGGTCGGCGAGCGCACCACAACTGCAGCTTCACGCGAGCGATGCAGCGACGCTGCTGCTGCTGCGTTGGTGGTTGTGCACAAGCGCAAATAACTACAAAACGCATTTAATACGCATAGGTTGGCTTTCGTCTCAAAAATATTGTGATTTATAATAGATTTTTGGGGTCAGACCGTAGGAGCAAAATCTCACTCGAGAGTTGAGCTCCTGTTAACAACCTGACGATGCTCGGTGTAATCTCCAGCGAAACGTCAGTGCCCGTGCAAGAGCCACACTGATGGTACTGCTGAAGCACTCGTAGACTTGGCCACGTTTGAATGGAATTTCTGACAACTGCCTGATGATGATGCTGGTGCTGCTGGTTGTAACGACCATCCAAATGTCGATAACCCAAGTCGTCTGGCCAGTGTGAAAGAGTCGACCAAACACCCTCTACAAATGTGAGAAAGTAATACGTGGTAACAGGGGGTGGTGTGTAGTCCTCGATATCCTCTAGATGGGCTCTGTAGAGCTCCCTCGAGTGGAGTTCCTTCCACCAGCAGTGGCGTGTGCAGGATATGTACAGGGCTGCGCCTCTACCTGCCTTTTCATTACAAAGTCTACCAGCTTGAGCATCGCATTATCATCGAATGAAAAGTGGCCTCCACGGTGTGTGAAGGAGATAACCAGAGACTCGGAGGGGAGCGCCCTGCCACTAACGCTCGTCTGCACAGTCGCTCACAGTTTTATCCAGACAAGGGGTCTGGACAAAACCGTGGGTGGGATTTCCTCCCAGAGGTTTATTCGTGAGAAGAAGTTTGTTCAGCCCAACAGTCTCCATGCGTGTGGGCGATCCGGCTTTGCAATTGGGTTTGTAGCAGCCTAATGAGAATGTCTTTTGTGCAGTCATTGGTGACTGGGCTGAGACCGCCATCAACGTACTCCACTTGAGAACTCGGTTCGGAAACCCGGATTTGATCCTGGGGCTGGATTCCGGGTTCTCAAGCCTAGAAAAGTGATGTGTCTCAGACCAGTCATCAACGACCACACTAATAGAAGTGTAATGTATAATGACTTATTGTTAGTAGCTCAGCTTAGTGGAGAATATATTGAGTACATTGATTATATTTACGTAGTTTATATTTAGTTCTTTCACATCGGTTTATTGTATGATAGTTGGGTAGTTGCAGTTCTTTAGCGTCAATATACTAAATGCCTTTGTTGATATGTAAACTCTGACTTTAATATAGCTACTTCCGTGACCAGTTACATGCTAATTGCTCACATTAACATCATGCTAAACTCCCAGTTACATGCTAATTTATGACTTTAACATCCTGCTAATCTCTCACATTAATATAGCTACTTCAATGCAAAATTCTTCTGTTGATATGTAAACTCCTTTGTCAAGGTGCTTTGCTCCTCCCACCCAGCTTAAAATACGCTGCCAAGCTTAGCAGTGTTCATTGGAGCGCTGTCTTTCCGACAGCTCTGTTTCTTCACCTGAGGACGGCTGCTTGTGTTGTGGCCGAAACGTCGTGAGAATTTTATTCTATTATGTTTTATTTTTATTATTTGATTATTTCCCTTCTACGTGACTTTACCGAAAGAACCAAGAAGAGGATGAACATTGCTTTCAGTGGCAGGGAATTTGGGAGAGTGTTCAAATACCCAAAATGCCACCACATTCAATTTTCTTTCACACTTTGATTTGACTAAATTCCAACTTGGAGAATTTCAAAAAATATTGGTTTGACTGTCATGCATCAAACAAGCAATCTTAAAGCAGAGTGTGGGAAAATGCGCCCTCTACCGTGTGAAGGATGAAGTGGCGACTTAAAGAATTTGTTTGGCGAAGTCCTGTACAACATTTCTTCAGCAGTTACTCTCATACACATGGGGTGCGCTGATGTCTGAGATCTCCGAATTAACTCTTCTTCTTATTCTTCCCCTCATGGTATAACGCCGATATCATATCCGGAGTAAATTGGGTGTAAAAAGTAAAAAATAAAGGTAAAAAAGCCACTAATTTGGAAGAGTTTGGCGAAATGTTATTCTGTCAATAAGCCCTGTTCAAATCAGCCGCAGCAATATGGCACCGCGTGCTAATTGCTGACAGTTTAACTTTTGATGCAAAAAAGTGACACTTTGTGCGCCCTAATTACCCTGCGTGCCTTCGAGTTTGGGAGCGCTCCGTTCCCATTAACGCACCGCGTGAGCCAAGCCGTTACACCTCCAGTTGTACATCTCTTCGAAAATAACTTTATGCTCAGTTGTATATATTTTACTCCTTTAATAATACACTATGCATGTACGTATGTCGAACTTCTTCCGCACCGTACATAGCCAAACCATGCTAATCAGAAGTGCGAACAATACGTCACGTACAACAAGTTCGCTAAAGTAATGGGAGATATCTGTCGGGACAGGAGACAACAGGAAAACATGGCAGTGTATGAGTGTTCACCATCCATTGCACGAACTATGGCAGATGCGGATACCTGATGCACAAATGGAAAATTAAAAACTGTGGTCATCCAGAACAGACCATACAACGTATAACGACGCAATGTCCGATCGACAAATACGAAGGAGACATCACGGCGATACACTCCTGGACGTGAAGTTTTAGTTGTTGCTCTGCGTCTATATCGGCCGTTCGGAACAAGGAGAAGAAGTTCGTAATGGCAGAGCGTAAACGCAAACGAGTTGAAACAGAGAAAATGGAATGGAGAGTAGGTTGCCATTGTTTTTTGGAATCGCTCATTTTGAGAATGAAAAAAGGGTAATGTACCGATTTAGGGTGCTTAAACGACCATTGGTAAAAGCAGTGTCTGATTTCAAAATCGATTACCGGTCTCAAAAGGCAGGAACCGCCGATTTATCCCATTAATTATAGCGTGCGACATCAGCACGTTTTCTCCAAATCATTGTACTGGAACGGACAATTGTCAGCGATTGCGTAGGGCACATGGACTCGTAACTTGAACTGGGTTTTGCTGCAAAACGTGCAATAAAAGCCACACGTACCAGGGCATAGTGCTTAAATCTTAGGTGCACTTCTGCGGCCAGTCTGGAACGCTCTTCCTTCCGATATTAGGAAGCCACTGGAGCTATCCACTTTTAAATATAGATTGAAAACTGATTTCTTTAGAACTGCTTTTTGTGTTTAGTTTGCTGTCCTTCCCCTGTACCTTCGATTAGCGTGGTCGTCTACGTACGGTGCGAAAAAAGTTCAATATACATACAAATCTCCGCACAGCTACATTTCTGGAATCCCACTTACTGTCCCGCAAACTCTTAGCCAGCCAGCAGCCCGGTGGTTTGGGGGAATTTTACCATTCTCTGCATGATTCACCAACCCTTGCCTCCGAAGCATTGGATCACGGGAGCGAACCACAGCATCACCACAAGGTACTATTCAGCACAGTAAAGGATAAAGGTGCATCCCTGCAATTTATTGCCCATGCCACTGCTTGGCAGAAGGGCCTCATTTATGTAAAAAACAAGAAGAGGGATTCAAAACTTCGCACGAAAGGTGTAATTTTGTATTTCTTTGGCCTGCTCTTTCACGCTGGCCAGATGTCTTGTAAGAGGTGGGATTACCTCACACTTTACCCCACCACAAACGGTCTGCTGATGGACTAAATGTGGCGAACACTGCTGGGTGGACGGTGGTGGGAAAGATTTAAGAAACTTGCACCGTTATTTAAACTTCCGCACCCGGAGATGAAAATTGAACCTGCAACGTCTGGATTCTGGATTGCAAGTCCGGTGTGCTAACCGTTACACCTCTGGTACAGCATCCCCCATTCAGCCCACGGTATTCCGTGTTTAAATGCGAGCGCATGACAATACAAATTAACGTACAGTTGGGAGCAATTTCTCCAAATGGGGCCACAACCTCTGAGTGATGAATGCACGCCCATTTGTAAAAAACCAACTGCACAAAAGTGCAAACCGCCACGGCAAATTTGCCCTCCTGAGGATTTTGTCTGAAAAATTAGGCCCGAGCATGAACAAAAAAACCACTCACCGTTGCCAGGTTACATCGAACATTTGCACCTTTTTTTTTACACGTGCAAACATTTCCGTGCAAACCAAAGAAGTTGTAACTCTTGAACAGGTTTTAAATCATCAGGGCCACTGTGCTCTGTGGGGATAATGACCCAACATTTAAGCTGGAAAAAATAAAACGTCGATAACGATCGTTCATAACACTACGGCCTTAAAAGATAAAAAAAATATATATAATTGGTGATGTTTCGGCAAATGGACCTTCATTATAGCGCACATTAGAATTTATCTGGAAAAAATCAAATGAACCCACAACCTTCTGTATACCAGGCGAGATAGTTAACATCTCGCAACCGTGATGCCCAGAAGCAGCAGCAGCAGCGTCGAGAAGACAGCCGTTGAGCAGGGAGCGAGGAAGACAAAATAAGACCTGGTAAGGAAAACGTCGAGCAGTGGATCGAAGCAACACAACTCGAGTTACTACTGCTGCACAGCTCCCATGGACGCATTCGTTGGGGGCTACTGACCGCTGAGAGTCATCATGAAGGGCGCCTCCTTGAACGTGTGGGGAAGGAAGCATGAGGCCAAGGTGGAGCAAGGGGTGACAATACCACGTCAGAGCCAACGAGTCGGCACCGCTGAAAACCTGGGTTTACTCTGGGTTCCAGCCGTTTCCCCCACCCCCTTTGACTGAACTCGGTCTCTAAAGTACGGCCAGTTGATGGTTTCGGCCCAGCCACTTATGACTGGTCCAAAAAAAAATGTAATCCAGTGTGGTACAGAGCACAGATGACAAACGTTGGATACATTTGTCGTTGCCAGTGGTTGCTCCATAGAGGCCAATGACCAAATCGCGCACAACGCCACCGAATCCCATCGGCCTCGAAAGTCGCCAGCGGTGTGCCTGAATAGTGCAGA
Organism: Petromyzon marinus; assembly: GCF_048934315.1. Lineage (NCBI taxonomy): Eukaryota > Metazoa > Chordata > Hyperoartia > Petromyzontiformes > Petromyzontidae > Petromyzon > Petromyzon marinus. The sequence goes on along the minus strand of NC_133710.1, from coordinate 501,200 downwards.
GGATGGGCAACCATCATGCACAGGAGAGCCGTGCAGTCGCCATTGTGAGCAGTAGAGGGCAGTGCAGCAAAAACCTACGGCTGCACGGCTTAAACAATAATGACCCCCAACACGGCACGATCCACACTACCCCCCCCCCCCCCCCATGTATTCTGACAGCCACCCCAGCCAGCCTCAGCGCCGCTGTTTGTGCTCGGAGCGAACGGCGCCATCCATCTCGCTCACCTCGCATCTCTTTGGGCCGCGGCGGCCGGAGACGCGGTGGGGGTGAGGGGGGGGCGATCGGGGAGAGCAACTCTGGGGAGCGATCTGCGTCATCATCCCATCAATAAGTCGGTGGAGATTTGCCCTTGCAGCGGAGCAACTTGGGAAGGGAGCTTTAAGTCGGGATGGAATCCAAATTTACCTTTGCGTCGGACCCATTGATAACACGTTGCATTTATTAAAATTGCGTTTTTCTGTTTTAGTTTGTTGTCCTTCCCTCGTACCTCCGATTAGCGCGGTTGCCTACGTACGGCGCGACAGAAGTTCAACGTACACACATTAAGCGCCTTTGTACTGAAGGTGCTGTAAGTAACGGAACAGAAATGGCATTATTCCAAGAGAATGACAAACTCTAAGAAGACATGTAGAAGCCGATTTGGAGACGTGAAAACAACAAAATAAAATAGTTGCTTTAGCCTGCAAGTGCAAGTAAACACTCGTTAACCCGCTAAAGTTAACATTCACTGTGAAATAATTTATGGGACTTGTTTGCCAGATTCAATGGATTGTCTTTGAAACTAATTGGGCTATCAGTTTGATACTGATTGGCCGATCGGGCAAATCAGCCGATCGGGCCAGTCAGTTTCAAAGACAATGTATATATAATTATCAGAGCATGTTTGTTTGCGTGTTTTTGCCACAAGTACGTGTGGTTAATGCAGTAACGTGATGCATTGCAAAAGGTTTCTATTTGGTGTTTGAACATCTTAACACCTGTTTTATTACCAGAAAGGGTGACAACTCTTATTTTTCATCAAATAATTATATTTGTTTCATCTAATCCCAAAGTTGCTCGTTCGGTCGGTCGGATAAGTTTGTAGAACCAAAGAGTATGGATCCTAGCAGTCACGAAAGCTTTAAATCTAGAAGTTTGTAATTGTTAATTTCACGTCGCAGTTTCCGTTCATTACGCGCTGAACTCCTTCAAGGGATTTCAGGTGTCTGATGGGAGTATGTATTTATATCAACACGCCCACAGCGCACCGTTAGTTGTTGAAGACAAAGAGAAAGACGGTGGCACGTGTCGCCTTTCGCGACCAATGTTTTGATTCGCGATCGATCCTTGGGTCAGATCGCCGCGTGAGTAAAATGTGTGTGTGTCGTACACCCTCCTTCACCCGACACGGCCAAATCTAATCTCGTCGAATTTCATATTTACAGAGCACCTTCACTCAATGGCGCTTGACATAACTTACACAACGATGACAGAATGGAGTGATGTAGTTGGCAGGGGCGTGCTGCAAGGATTGAGAAATCAGTGACAGCGATGGAGGGGTGCTTAGGAATCACGAAGGGGTAGGAGAGCCATGGGAAGGAGTGGAGGGGCGAGGGGAGGGAAGAGAAAGAAGAGGTGAGCCTTTAATGGAAGAAAGGAAGGAGATTAAGGAGGTGGACTGCAAACCTGCCACAATTTTGGTTACTGCCTGATGGTGATGATGCTGGCTGTAACGCCCGGCGGAATGCCCGTAGCTATGAATCAGGTGTCTCTTGAAAACATTAATTATGTTACAAATGGCCTCCAAATAATAATTATAATTAAATCCGGTCCTTAGCAGTGGCGGCTCGTGACATTGCCACTAGGTGAGGCTGTTGTGAGTGACCTCTGAAAATCTGGTGTTCTAATTAAGATTGGACTCCCCGTGAAAGTGATAGAACTATCTCATCATTTATAAACAATACGAAGCAAAACAACAAAGCACTCAAATTATGTCCCCATGACCCTCAAGTCCACACGACACAATCCCCTTGACACTGCCAAAATCCCTGACCTGTTATATTTGCACAGTGCACCCTAGCGTCGTGACGTCGTCATCACAGCCAAGGGCGCCCTTCTCACCGCCCTGCATGGGTCTCAAGCGGCGTGGCTTCAATGCTAGAAGCTGCTCATCACAGTGAACGAAAGGAGACATCTCACTCGGACGCCTTCACAGCCGCCCCGAGACCTCCACGAGGCACAAATCAGACTCTGGTGTTGCAGCGGTTTCTAATGTGAACAATTTTAAATGTTATCTTCATAAGGCAATTCACGTTTAAATAATCATTACATTTTTTTTTAAACACAGACAATTTACAGAAAAGTATTTTTATTAGAATTTTTTTGTTCATCTCCAGGTGCTTGGTGGGGCGGCGCCCCAGCGCCCCTAGTGGACGAACCGCGCGCAGTCTGTAGTACAAGTGTGGGTGAAAGCCTCCTGGTAACATTAAAAATAGTTTAGTTTAGAAGGCTGTCGTGGAAAGCAATATGTAGACGAATATAATCCGAGTGTTGCTCTCTCTCATGCGTGAGTAATTTTTCTACAGGTGCTCCGGTTTCCCGCCACGTGTATACAGGACTCATGAATTGGCTGAAACATCTCATCATGTAGATAATCACAGAGCTTGGGCAATTGTTGGTGCCCGCTCACCACTTGGCTGCTGCTGCTACGTTCCCACTCGCCTTTGGTGCCTCCGAGTCGTCCAACCTCTTTGAGAGCGAGCGAACATCGTGCGGCGGCAACAGTGGCGGCAGCATCACGAGCTCAAATTTGTTCGCAGATACTCGGGAAATCCCAGGACCAGGATGTGAGCTCGCATCCCTTCCCGAGTTGTGTGCATGTATGTTTAACTTCTTTCGCACCGTACGTAGGCAACCATGCCAACAAACTACGTAAAAAAACAGTTGTAAAGAAATGAGTATTCAAGAGTTGAGTTTATGCGCGCACACGATAGCACCGCCCATTGATTGAATACTTTAATTCACAGCAGAGGGCCTCGCCTGCTATTACTGCGCGACTGACTGCTGTATCCCTCGGATAACATCGCTGCTGCAGCAGCTGCTGCTGCTCTTAGTAATCGAGTCTCAGCCCGCCCGCGATATTATTGCGCGCATTTTTTCCTCCGCACCAAATGAAATAATCCTGGGGGCTCACCGTCGAGTTTATTTTCATTAGGCGCTGCGTTAAACACGGTGCAATTGGAAGCAGTCGCTGTTAATTAAACCACATTTGTCCCCGGGCTCCGGCCGCAGGTTAAGAAAAACAAGCGCTCTGCTTGATGGGTTTGGCGAATCCAGTAGAGCAGAGAGCGGCTCGTGTGTTTCAAACCTCCAGCACCGCAAAGACATGGAGCGGTAAAATATTTTTGGGAGTACATTTTCGGAATTAATCTCATTTGGAGGAGATGGAGCGTGAGACCCATCGAGCGGTGGAAGTGAGAAGGCGTAGGGGATGCTATTGTCTCGTCATCGCATTCATTGGTGGCCTCGGGTGAAAGCGGAACGCATCGAGGCTGTGCCGACTACCAGTGCGGAGAACCCGGGTCAACTTTCGTCATTCACCTCTAGTCCGATTCTGGAGCATCCGGTCGTCGTATTTCGCGTGGCCGGCTGCGCCGCCACTGCAGTGTCAGCTCGCTCTCGCAGAGAGAGATAGAGAGAGGGCGACTCGGAGGTGCAAGGAGGAGCCACAGACGGACGGAAAGGCAGCCACGTGTTGAGCCGGCACAGCCAACAATTGTCCAAGCTCTGTGTTCCTCTATATGAGGGGTCGACAACCTGCGGCTCTTTAAGGACTGCTTCGTGACGTTATTTATTAAGGACCACCATCTCGTATTCACCACCACAGTGCATTGCGGCACTTAAAATATTGATGGGTTTTCTTCCGAATTCGAAAAAAAGGCTCTTGTTATTTTAGTTGCCGACCCCTGCTCTAGTGCATTCAGGTGCTGTCGGCCAATTAATGAATGTTTACATCTGGGAGGAAACCGCAGTACCTGGAGAAACCCCACGTGTGCGAGGGGGAAACACTATATCTCATCCAGACGGAACAGGTCGAGTCCACATTTGCTCTACTGCACGCTCCTGGCGAGCCATGCTACGGCACCTTCTCGGCGCCCAGGGGAAGGGAAATTTGCAACATCTGTGTCATTTACCAACCCTCGCTGCTTCCTACACAGTACTGGATTATTACAGGCCACGTGAATAGCCACCACCACCACTCGGGTACGGCACTTAGAGGCCACACGTGAGTGAGCTCACAGTGTAATTTCTCACCTGATGGTTATAAACAAAAAAAATTTTTTACCAGGTAAGGCCCACTGAACTAGCAATTTTTCAGAAGCGACATGGCCACAAATGATAGTGCGACGAAAGTGGCTTATCATGTGGAAATGTATAGCAGCCAAATATTCCGAACGTGCGTTTCTAAATGTGGAGGGAAAAAGCGGAGGACCTGGACAAAAATCCACGCGGCCACAGGGAGAGCATCGTCGGGTTCGGGTTCGAACCCATGACCTGTATACCAGGCGAGGTAGTTAACATCTGATTAGTATCGGTGTAAGGCACGACCACCAGGAGTACAGGAGTGCAACGTGGCAGCCTTCACGTGGCCCAAGCTGTTAAGTGAGAAATCGCGACGAATCCCGTCAACGCGGTCTCGATAGCAACAACAAAGGCACTCGGAGTGCGAGGGTGTCGCCTATCACTACCGCGCCTGGAGCCGGCGAAGAATCACCCCAGTGAGAAGCTGGCATCTGGCACCAATTCCAAAAGGATTACCTGGTGGAGCCTAAACAGACTGAAGAGAGTGGATTTCGGCAGATGCAACTCTCTCGTGAAATCATGGGGGGGGGGGGGCGGGGGGGGGGCTTCTACACAACAACCGACCAATGTGTGCTTGTCAGGAGAAGCAACCCATGGGCCATCTCCTGAGATGCCCTGCAGCACCACAATGCACTCCTCAAGATTTAGCAATACCAATACCGGAAGCCATGGCCTGTGCAGAATATTGGGAACCGGTGTAGAGGGTTGGACAGGAGACGCGACGACGAAGACCTAGCCTGTGTTAGTCATCGAACCTCAATATGGTCGTACGTGTGTTTTCACGCCCCTTGGCACGCACGCTGCCGCGGTATGACAAGGAGGCGATACGGCGAGAGATGGATGTGGCTGGAGACCAACATCATTCCCGGAAGAGCGGCGTCCCAGAGTGTTTCCCGGCTGAAACGTAGCATGTCGGTGTGGGGACGGCGTGAGAATTATTTTATTCACTGCATTTAGCCAGGAAAGTCTCATTGAGTGTCAAGAATGTTTCCCAGGGGGTCTGCGATGGGATAATTAGTGAGTGGTTTTTTTTGCATGTGGGTGGAAAATCAGAACTCAGATTACAAAGGGAGACTCGCGCCAGTGGTGGTGAAAGGAAAGGGCGCAGGCCCGCAATGTCCTGTTCACAGCACTGCCAGCGGACGGGCCTCCACGAGAGGGAGTTCTAAGAGAGCCTCTAGAGGGTATTTTAACCCACTCTATCATGCTGGCAGAATATTTTGAACAAGGAGGAATTACCCACCGTTTACCCTACCGCAGGCAACCTGTGGTGAACGAATTCATGTTGCTGGGTGTACAGAGGTGGGGCCTGGGGGCAAGGGACTTGCTCATTGTCGTGGCACGTGACATTGAAGGATGATGAGGGCTTTGGCAAAGCCTTCATCCAGCAGTGGGTGATGATGCTGATGGCATTGGGGAGTCTCACCAGAGAAGATGCTTCTGCCCTTTTCATACTTGGTGCATGGGGAGGATGCTAGAAATTTCATTTCAGCAACTTGGGCGATTGGGACGTGGCAGGAAAGCGTTCTCGGTCATGAGAATTATTTGTTTTTGATAGACCACTCTCCTACACTCGGAGTGCTTGACGTCGCATATTATCTCAACACGTCTGTTTTGAAAGGACACCCCCAGTGGCAGCCGTCCCTGTGGGCACCTGGCCTGCAATCAGGCATTGTAGTCTGCCAATAGGGGGCGATTATCGATGTGTTTACAGTCATCCCAATTAAGTAAAGTGCGGTGTCATTTTCATGTTTGGCAAATCTGGACCCTGACGCCAGCACACAGTGGCCTCCTCTTGTTAATGATGCCAGGGGATCTTTAACGTTCACGGCGCAACGCTTGGTCCCACACCGCAGTATTAATCAGGGCAGCCGTGAGCCTCTGCACGAATCATAAAAAAAACACTGTGAGGGATGGTGATGGCTGGATAGAGGGCGTCCTTCGTCTAGCAGTAGATATGCCATGGCTGGTGGTGATGGTGGTGGGAAGCGGTAATGTAGCAGTTAACGCGCTGCGGTACAAACCCGGGATCCGAGTTCAATTCCCGCTCGCACCAATTTTACGAACTGGTCCTGGGCATCCCCTAGGTAGACTCAGCTTGAAATGAGTACCTGGTGCGGTGTGTAGTAAACATCGCCATTGGGGAGACAAAGGCGGCCGAGCGTGGTGCTGGCCACCCACCCCCTCGTGGGATGTGCCAGCCTTCATTGCTGCTCGCTAACAGCTCTTGCCCCAGCAGTCTGTCGAAGGCTACACGGCGGCGGGGGGGGGGTCTTTGTCTTTGGTGTTGATGACAGCGCTGTGGCAACTCACAAATCGGGCTTTGAACTCGCAGCCCGCTCTGGCCGCGAGAGAGGCGCTCTTCCAGCCTGAGCCACATCCACCCCGGACGGGTTTACTGCGGTAAATGGGGGCATATAATGTCGCCTTTATGTGACAGATATGTTGACACACGCCGCCCCGCGCCGTATTGGGGTCAGCAGAGGCGAGCCGCATTCAGGAGGTAATTGAGGAAGCTGCACCACGGCTTAAAAAAAAAATGTTATCATCGGCGGCCGTTATATTCGACACGTGTGAGTTTACCGCAGACTGTGGCAAGCGTGAGAAAGCACACGCGGCTGTGTACTCGTTAACTCGCGGCGGGGGAGCGGTGGTGCAGCGGTTAGCGCGCTGAACTCAGAAACAAGGGGACTGGAGTCCGATTTCGGCTCGGGGCCACCAACATTGAACCGGTCCTGGGCCTCCCCTAGGTCCGACTGAGAGTCAAATGAGTACCTGGTGCGGCGTGAACATCGCCACTCGGGATACAAAGGCGGCCGGGTGTGTTGCAGACCACCCAGCATCCTTTGCGTGCCGTTCCGATTTTCATAATTGCTCGCGAACATCGACTTGCCCCAATAGTCTTTAGGGGCTACACGGGTGATCTTTGTCTTGTTAACTCAGTGTGGGAAAGTGAGCAGTGGCGCGGCGGTGACGAACCCGAGTTGGATTCCCGCTCACGGCCATCAAGCGGTGACGAATTATCGGACGCGTCACAGATGGGGCCTCGCCCCCGAGGTCGACTCAGCCTTAACGGAGTACGCACCTGGTGCGGTATGTAAACGGTCAGCAATGGGGGAGACAAAGGTGGCCGGGCGCGGTTCTGCCACCACCCGCTCCCCTCGAGTGCAGTACTGTTCTTCTTAATAGGTGCTGCTCGTTAACATCACTTTTCCCAACAGTCTGTTAAGGCTACACGGGGGCTCTTTGTTTTGTTTCCTTTTGTCTTTGCTGGCAGACCGATTCGCGATTTGATGGACCGATCGGCCGATTCGTGAGCTTAACTCCTGCTAATTAAGCATTAAATCTAGCTCGGTGACAAGCAACACTTAGGCGGAGGACATAATGCGTCCAGGGATGAGAGGGTGAAGTAACACGTGTGTCGCCTGCTTCGTGCGACACGCACGCCGGTGACCACTCCGTGTGCTCGAGTCACGGCAAACAACAACAACAAAAGCACCCTTTTGAAAATAACAAAAACTATCGTAGTAGCAATTATAATAATAATTCAGCACAATGTCACCAGGCAATTACGCATTTTGACAAATACGAATAATTAAGCGTCGTCTTCTTGGGTTGCATTCGACGGCGGCGGTGAGGAATTACAAATTTGCTGTCGCTGCGAATTAATGGCCCCTCCGATTCGTGGACACGTCGCCACTTTGAGCGAAATTTACAATCGCGCGCCTTGCCGTGGTGCCAACAAAAAGAAGAGGCCGCAAACGACCTCGTTTTAAGGAAGCCCGCTGTTAATTAGGGTTGGGTAATTAGCACGAAAACAGCAATCGATTAATGGAGACTTAAAATCACTCAATTATGCAATACGAACTAATTAGGAAGTGCCGATGTTCAGTTCGGGAATGCGGAGAATATAACTGAGCCCCCTAGCTGGCTGGCACAGCTAAAGAACTGTCTATTGGAAACCCATGCACACTAATAGCCCATGTAACAGTACCAATCATGTCAGTATTCAACCCATTATCAATCATGTATAATTATTATGTCACTGGTTTACCCAGCGTAGCCTCACGGAATGCCAAGACTTTTGTTTAGGAGGGTCCTTCCCAGTTGTCCGCAGTATTTAGTGACGACGACTGCTTCTGCTATGCGTTTCCCGATTTATTCATTTTCCAATTTGCTATTTTAGAAAGTTTGGCCAATTTGGACCATGACATCGGCACACGATGTCTTGCTCGAATAACGTCATGGGAATTTGTATTTCCACCGCGAAGCAGGTGTCACGTGTTTTGTAGTTATGTTCACACCCGCGCTATTGACCGGAGCGGTGGCCTGTAAGGTTAGAACCACGAACCGGCATTACCAAGCGGCGAACACGCGGCTGCTTCACGCAGGAGGCTTCAGTTGCCGCCGCTTTTGCCAATGTTTGCCAAGCGGTTCCAGTCCACATATCTCTCTGTCCCGACCAGGGCAGGAAAAACTAACAACTCTAAAAGTCGTACAAATGCTGTCATTTGTGAAGCAATTTCCAAAATTGCATAACATACCAAGCCCTCCCCCAACGGCATTTATGGATCCAGGAAAGAAAAAAAATCTCCGTCAGTCTCAAGACTTCTTTTCAGGAGGGTCCTGCATTGGGACGTTGAGTCAATTCCTTTTCGAGGGTTCCTTTGCGAGTGGGGTGGAGACGGGGGATGGGGGGGCTATACCGGTGGGAAACCCAACCAACGCACGAGACCACCGGGATGTGCTGCCATCTCCTGGCCAACCTTGCAGCCCAGCGGGTTTTCTTTGAGTGATCCACCAACCCTGACATCCATCCGAAGTGTCGCATCACTGCTGCACGCCGCCACCACCACCGTGCGTTCACTGGGCCTCGAGCAGAACGAATCGTGAGCTGGACCGCTGTGGCCAGTTCCATAAAGCAAGGTAAGTTGTCCATGATAAAGTGTCTCGTGGGTTAGGGATCGCGTAAATGTGAATGTGCCGTACACCCACCTCCACCCGACACAGACAGCGAGGTTTGTCACCTGAACAAAAGCGTGCTAGTTTGCTACGACTTCAGCACACCGGTAGTGTGTTAGCGAGCAACCTCAACGTTTACAATCGGAGTCACCTCACCTGTAACAGGTACACATAATTTCATATCAACATCAATTTTTATTTATATTAAGTCATTGACACCCCCCTCTTCTGCCTGGGCCCTTATCGCCTGTCGGTGCACAGTAATGACATCACCCTACCCTAGTAAGACCACGGCCTCTTCATAATCCCTGGTAATGGCCTGATGATGCTGGTTGTAATTACCAGCGAAACGGAGTGCTCTGTGTAAGCGTTGTGGGTTTACTCTCCAACACTCGGCTGCGCTGAAGTACAGCCCTAACTAATTGGCTGTTGTCGTGTGGGTGTACGTCTCATTTACATTTACGCGATCTATACCCCCGGAGGGGAGGGGGGGACCGTTATCGTGAATAACATTGGTGGCGAACGCGCCGCGTGTTAAATGACCGTAGGTTGTGTTGTCCGTTCGTTCTCAATCTTGATCAGCGTGAGCCGAGAGTTACTCTTAGTCCGAGGTGCTTTATGTAACCGGTGAGCGGACAAATTTGCGGAGCGTGCGCTGTTTTGAAGGGGACATTAATCTTACCCGGCGCGTTCGCCCCGAATACTTCACAAGCGATTCCCCAAGAAGCTCACTAGTAAGGAGAAAGCGGCTTGGAACAGCTTTGTCGCAGTGGTTCGTGGCTTCCTGGGCAATCACAAGGTCGAAAACTACGTGGAGCTGGTTGAGACTTGTGAAGAACTATGGCACAATGGACTGTAGGATGTCCCTCAAAGTCCATATCCTTGATGCTCATCTTGAAAAATTCAAGGAGAACATGGGAGCGTACTCAGAGGAGCAAATTGAGCGCTTCCACCAGGATATACTGGACTTTGAACGCCGCTACCAAGGACAGTGTAACGAGAACATGATGGGAGACTACATTTGGGGGCTGATTCGTGAAAGTGATTTACAGTATAATCGTAAATCTAAAAAAAATACTTCTAAATCTTTTGTAGTAATGTTTGTATTACTTTAGTATGTTGTTTTTTCTGACTTTGTGAACGAAAAGACACAAATTCGCCCGTTTTCTGATTTAAAATCCAGTGAGGGAAAAAAGTATTTGATCCCCTGCTGATTTTGTACGTTTGCCCACTGACAAAGAAATGATCAGTCTATAATTTTAATGGTAGCTTTATTTGAACAGTGAGAGACAGAATAACAAAATCCAGAAAAACGCATGTCAAAAATGTTATAAATTGATTGGCATTTTAATTAGGGAAATAAGTATTTGACCCCTCTGCAAAACATGACTTAGTACTTGGTGGCAAAAGCCTTGTTGGCAATCACCGAGGTCAGACGTTTCTTGTAGTCGGCTACCAGGTTTGCACACATCTCAGGAGAGATTTTGTCCCACTCCTCTTTGCAGATCTTCTCCAGGTTTCGAGGCTGACGTTTGGCAACTCGAACCTTCAGCTCCCTCCACAGATTTTCTATGGGATTAAGGTCTGGAGACTGGCTAGGCCACTCCAGCACCTTAATGTGCTTCTTTTTGAGCCACTCCTTTGTTGCCTTGGCCGTGTGTTTTGGGTCATTGTCATGCTGGAATACCCATCCACGACCCATTTTTAATGCCCTGGCTGAGGGAAGGAGGTCCTCACCCAAGATTTGATGGTACATGGCCCCGGCCATTGTCCTTTTGATGCGGTGAAGTTCTCCTGTCCCCTTAGCAGAAAAACACCCCCAAAGCATATTTTTTCCACCTCCATGTTTGACGGTGGGGATGGTGTTCTTGGGGTCATAGGCAGCATTCCTCCTCCTCCAAACACGGCGAGTTGAGTTGATGCCAAAGAGCTCCATTTTGGTCTCATCTGACCACAACACTTTCACCCAGTTGTCCTCTGAATCATTCAGATGTTAATTGGCAAACTTCAGACGGGCATGTATACGTGCTTTCTTGAGCAGGGGGACCTTGCAGGCGATGCAGGATTTCAGTCCTTCACGGCGTAGTGTGTTACCAATTGTTTTCTTGGTGACTATGGTCCCAGCTGCCTTGAGATCATTGATAAGATCCTCCCGTGTAGTTCTGGGCTGATTCCTCACCGTTCTCATGATCATTGCAACTCCACGAGGTGAGATCTTGCATGGAGCCCCAGGCTGAGGGAGATTGACAGTTCTTTTGTGTTTCTTTCATTTGCGAATAATCGCACCAACTGTTGTCACCTTCTGACCAAGCTACTTGGTAATGGTCTTGTAGCCCATTCCAGGCTTGTGTAGGTCTACAATCTTGTCCCTGACATCCTTGGAGAGCTCTTTGGTCTTGGCCATGGTGGAGAGTTTGGAATCTGATTGATTGCTTCTGTGGACAGGTGTCCTTTATACAGGTAACAAGCTGAGATTAGGAGCACTCCCTTTAAGAGTGTGCTCCTAATCGCAGGTCGTTACCTGTATAAAAGACACCTGGGAGCCAGAAATCTTTCTGATTGAGAGGGGGTGAAATACTTATTTCCCTCATTAAAATGCAAATCAATTTATAACATTTTTGACATGCGTTTTTCTGGATTTTGTTGTTATGCTGTCTCTCACTGTTCAAATAAACCTACCATTAAAATTATAGACTAATCATTTCTTTGTCAGTGGGCAAACGTACAAAATCAGCAGGGGATCAAATACTTTTTTCCCTCACTGTAGGTATATTTCAAAATATCACAGTCCTGGTCACTAAAGCAAAGTTTGTGGGTAATGATAGCCATTATGTTATTTTATTATTTCTTATTTATACGTGACTTTACCGAAAAAAACAAAGAGTAATTCCTGCAGTCACGAAAGCTTCAAATCAAGTCTGAATGAAAGCCATTTAATTTACTTCTTAGGCATAAGTAATTACGAAATAACACTACGCAGGAACAATAATTGTGTTACATAGTGTAATCTTAGAACAGAGCATGGTCCTCGTGTTTAGCTTGTTGGTTGCTGTGGTGCAATGCCAGTTCCCGAATGTTCCACCCACTGAAGAAGTTCCTCAATTCCCCCCATACAGACCCGAATGCCCTCTTCTCGTGCCCTGCAACCAGAGTGATATATGTAGCCATGATCGGCCTCATGGTGATGTGGCCCGGTCTGCAGCCCTGGCGAGGTCCTGCATGGAGCCGACAGACCGACAGGCGCTCCATGGTCTGTCTCCTCACAGCAAGTCCACACGTGTGTCAGTGCCACTGGAGTAGCCCCACCTCCACATCTTGTGAGCTGCCCACTTCCGTACCAAGTTCGCGTGCGGGTGGGTGGGTGGTTGTTTGATACCCGTTCACGGCCAACACGTGACGATTATATGAACCGGTCCTGGACCTTTCCTAGGTCAACTCAGCCTCAAATTAGTACCTGGTGCGGTGTGTAAATATCGCCACTTAGGGAGACAAAGGTGGCCAGGAGTGGTTCTGGTCACCCACCCCTCGTGTGTGCCGTGCCAGCCTTCATAGGTGCTCGCTAACAGCACTTGCCCCAACAGTCTGTCGAAGGCTATAACGGGGGATCTTTGTCTGAGTGATTGGGTGTGTGAGTAGGTGAGTGAATGGGTGTGTGAGTGGATGGGATGTATTCAGGAACATGTATTTAGATTATTTGGCTGCTATTAATGTCGACATGATTAACCACTTTTCTGAGCTATCATTTGTAGCCAGGTCGCTTATGTGCTCAGTGGGGGCTTTACCTGGTAAGATTAAATATAGTTTCATTTGTATATTTTAAGTGATTTGTTTACCTTTCCTATACTCTGCACTCCTATCGTGTTTGTGTTTTGTTTGTTGCAACATTTCGACCGCCCCGACTTGGACATGTGAAAAAGAGCTTTATAGCTCATCGGATTCCTCCTGCCGTATATTCTGATTGTGATTTCCGATCAGCCACGCTCCAGCACGTTCACCCCCACCCCCTCCTTTGCCGTTTGAAGGCGATGGCGAGCGTCCCCAAGCAGCTGGGAGCGGGGGTCGTCCTTCTCGGCACCGGCGGTCACGCGTTCCGAAACGTCGATGTTCGTGGTGGCGCCCGCGATGATGGTGCCGAGCTCCCCGCTCACCACGTGTCCAGTCGCGTGGCCCTCGGCGATGTTTCTTCAGCGGCTCTGTTGCCACTGCAAAGATGAAATGTCCGTCAGCGTAGAACTGACCGATACGATACCCTGAAGGAGAGTCCTCCAAATTGCTAAATGTTGAGGTTGTAATCATTTGTTCTGCAACTTGCAGGTTAACTGAACAATTGCAATCGGCGCATTATTAAAGGCATCCACGCGACGAATTATGTACGTTGAACTTCTTTTGCACCGTACGTAGCCAACCGTGCTAATCGGAGGTGCGGGTGGAAGGGGGGTGGCTCTTAATGACATAAAATTGGATGAGATCATTACCCGACCTAAAAAAAATCAATTAGGAGTCGATTGCAATGTAAATTGCGAAAAAATTAAGCAATTCATAATCAGATTGCTGCGCCTTGAATATACACCGGGGATTGTTACGTTATTTAACAGTACTGCATGTAATATTTAAAAGTACTGTATGTAATGAAGAGACTTGACTCGCGCTACTGCAGTGCAGTGGTACAAATTGGTCGGTGATACTGGGGCACGCAGAAGAGTTTTTAGAACAACATGAAGAGGATTTACTATTCATCTTGCTTCACCCATCAAAGTCTTACCGAGTCTTGCAACTCTTCAGGAGACTCCTGTAACGTTTTCGCAGTGGGGGGGGTAGGATAATTGTTTTGTCTAACCCCAATTTAAGTCATTGCAGTTGGTGTTTTTCAAATTTGAATCATGATGCCAGCACACAATGGACTACTCTTGCAAAGGATGTTCACGAAATGTGACGTCTACGATGAAGCAGATGGCTTCAATTTTATGGTTTGTTGCAAATGCAGTATTAACCAGGGAGGTCAGTGGAATCGAACTGTGAACTTCTACAACAATCGGCCAATTTGTTACGGCTAGGCCATGCCACACCTGTACTTAATTTGAGAAAAATACCACCTCTTTAAAGCTTATGCATACTAGTTTGCCCCGCAATGACCATTACTGTGTGACAAGAGAGCTGGTGGCAAAGAGCTGCCCTCTGTTGAATGCATCAGGTCAATCGAAGGAACGTCAGATGCTGTTCTGCGATATCCACTTTCACGACACATTTTCACGCACGGGGGCCTGCGCTGCTCGAGATCCGAATGGATTGACGTGATAACCAACACGATATGGATGAAATTAAAACCGAAACGGGGGGGGAAAACAAAAAGTAATAAAAAAATATATCCTTTTCAAACCACAAAGAGATTTCAAAATCAGTGCCCTTATACCGAGCTTCGAGCCACTGATGCTGAGAAAGTGGCCTCATGTTACCACAGCTCCCGGGCAAGGCTATTAAATCCAAAGATCCAGTCAATCAGCTCGCTAAAGCCGCGACACATGTACACAGCGCAGTGCTTGTGTATGCTCTCCATGCCTGCGGTAGAGAATCCGATGATCGAGTACGCTTATAAATCTGCGTCGCTCGGTTAATTAGTTTAATTTCAGGTTCTACTGAAGCCGGCTGAAGCGCAGCAGCGCGTGATGAAATAATATTTATAAAGATCGAGGTCATCATGGCCACCGTCACCGCCTCCTCTCTGCCGAATCCCGCAACTGCTGAACAGTTGACACCCAACACTGAAGGGTCTGCCCCTCGCAATATCCCACCATCTGGCCTTAAAGTCTACCCCCCTGGTCGGCATTCTCTGGGTGCTACTCCAATGGCCGTCTCGGTTACCTGCCCTCCCACATTCTGCACACGTCCCCCACCCTTCACAAACCTCTCCCAGATTACATCCTGCAACATTCTTAATGCAACATTTTAACTGTTATGCATGCTCCTGTACTCAAAGGCAGGAAGATGTTTTTTTTCTAGTTGCTTGGGAAAAGTCCATCTCTCCAACCCGTAAGAACACGGACATTACAACCGAGTAGGTTGTTGTGGTTGTTGCCGCGTGTTGTTCTGTACAATGTCCAACGTTTCACTCCGAGTCCTGGAAGCATCTTCAGGAACTCGGTTCAGACATCATTTGTCAGCTGCCAGTTCAGCATGATCATTTCTCTGCAGCCTCATGTCATCACCATAGGCACCCATTGGTTGTTTATTCAGCACTGCCCAAACAGGTTTTCTTTACAAACGCCGGCTGTGTGCATGCTTGTGTTCTTTAACAGCTCTCTAAAATTAAATACGTGGTATCACATAATTGCAATTAATGTAAATGAATGACTTTGCAACCTTACACAAGTAATGTGTGTGGTGAAAATATAATCCCCTCGCCACAAAACCCCCAGGGAAATCATTTCATACTGCACTTGCGTTTTATGCGAGGGCACATCATTAATCTGCATTTATTGCTTAAAGGGCCACCCCTCCTGCTAGCAAAATACTTCAAACTTTGTTGGAATACGACAATGAAATGGGAGAAAACAGCAGGTGCTCCTTTAAGGCAAAGTTTTTGTTACGCGGGGAACAGTGGTGAGTGTTTAATGAGTGTCTGATCAGGACAACAGGAGAAAAATGAGGATTCATTATTTTATTTTCACCAGAGGCACAGCAGACGTGGTTTCCTTCTGGGTCAGAAGATGCAACAAAAGATTTCCACTGCAAAAAAACAACCACACAAACAGACTTCTCCTTCGCTGGTCCTTTCAAAAACAGCAGTAGCCTTCCACCCCACCCCAGTGCTTGGAACAGCATTTATAGAAATAATCGCCGTCACTTTATTTTTTTTTTGTCAAACCGCAGTGCGCACCCAATACACAGAAAGGGCGAGCGATTAACAAACACGGGAGGCTGTGGGCGAGACTACAATGACGCCCACTCGCCCGTGTGTCTGTGCGGATGATTGCGACGGTTCAGGCTTTGCCGAGTGCCACGTTCGTCCCGTTGCCAGACTCGTTAAAGCGCAAGAATTTCAAGTTACCATTGACCTACAAAAGTGACTTTTTTTTTGCCTAAGAGCAATCAACCAGGTCAATTTAAAGAAGGAACCTCACGCATGGCAAATAATATGAAATTGCAAAACTTGAATCGAACAACCTCTTACTCGAAGGACAAACCCCAATTAAACCCTTGCAAGGAATCACATACATCAAGCGATTAATGTTTGCGGCGCACGTCCCCCACCCCCCCCCGCCCCAAAAGAAGAGAGAGAACGGCGAGAAACATTGTTAAAAAATAAACATACCCACAAAGTGCGGCGATACGCTCTAGTGAACGCTGCTACTTCTACTCTACGCGGAAAATGAAGATGCTGTCAAAAGTAAATCCCGTGGCCAGATCGAACCCGGGGACCCAGTGTCAGTGTAGTGTCAGCGGGGAGACGAAGTGACGGCACTGACGCTCTGTGATGCGCGAGGCCGCCCCCGCCCCCCCCCGGGGGGGGTTGCAGGGCCCAACGTGAGTGATGCCTTGGCTGAGAAATGACAACTACTCGGGGAGGGGGAGAGGGAAGCGAGGGATGAGTGATATCTTACCTATGGAACCGGCGCACAGCGTTTTACAGAGGGGGAGGGTGGGGGCGGGGAAGTGTTATTACGGTCTAAGGAGAGCCCCCTGCTCTGACCTTTCCAACCGTCATTATGGGACCAATGCCCTGCCTGTTGCATCCATTAGTCAAGGGCGCTGCTGGATTTTTATTAATTTTGTAGGTGACTGCTGGGGTGGATTCCGCGATGTGAATTGAAGCGACGCGTCCGATGCGTGCCAAGTGTGTGGGCGGGCACGCGGTGCACGCTGGGAAGCTGGATTAGCGAGACGACGTTGGAACTTGAGGGGCGGGGATGGGGAAGCGGTCTGTAACCAATCAAAAGAGAGCGGGGTTACGGGGCGGTCAAGAACGTTGGGCAACACAATCGCCACCACCACCACATCTGTATCATCCCCAACATACAACATTTTTACCTATACCAGTCCAAATGTAATGTGCGCTGTTGATCTTCAATGTGGATGGCCAATCTAATAGAACGCATTCGGGGAAAAGCGGATACCAATTACGTGACAATTGGCTTCACCTCAGGAGTCAGGGGCCAAGTGCCCTCGGCCACTCTCAGTTCCACGTAGCGTGCACTGCGCGCGTCCACGAAACCCTGCGTGCGTGCTACACGAGCACGGTCCCCGGCTGATCTCGACGCGGGGATCACGGCCCGGTGTTTTGGTCCGCAAGGAAAAACCTCAAGGGACGCCACCGCCACGCCGTCTGAATGCTTGGCACTGGATGGCGGCGAGGGATGGACTCGTCGACCCCTATGAATTAAGTTCCCGGCATTGGGGGTTAACGACAGCCGTGGGGGTAGAAGGGGGGGGGGGGGCAAGGCAAGACACGCACGGCCGAGGGAGCCACTCCCTCCGCTAAGGGCAGTTAGTCTCGGGAATGTGTAGCTGGATGGGAGCGTGTGCTGCAGTTGACAATAGGGGGGGAGTGGGGGGGTCTGAGCGAGTGCATAGTTCCAGGTGGATGATGCGACTAAAGCCCTGGGCTGTGTGGGGGCACTGGGGGTTGCCTGTGGTCCGGGGGTTGAGCGCGTTTGTAGTCCTAGCCGTAGAGGTCATCGTCCGCATCCTCGTGGTACAGATTGCCGCTGCCACCGCTTCCGCTGGGACCCTGGTTGGGGGCCGAGCCACCCTGAGATGCTCCCGGGAACCTGCAATGCACAAAAGGGGGTGGTGGGCGAGGGTTGGGTGGGAGAGGAGGACACGTGATTACGTCGCATCTCGCCGACGGACCGGCAATTACCCATTACGATATTGGCTCCGAAAAGCACACTTCCGCCGGCACCATTGGCGGATATTCCACATTCCCAAGGTGGGAGCCAGTGTAGTCTGCCATTCGTAGGACACCCCTGTAAAGACTTGTACTATTCATTGTATAGGTCCCGGATGGTTCATGGGGCCCGAGTCAAGGACCTCATTGATTGAGAGTTGAGAGGCTCCATCTGCAGTATCTACGTCACCTAGCAGGATTGATAAATCCTCACCGGCCGTGATCAATCCACTGCTGGATGGTGATGACGCATGGGGCGAAACGTCACGGATGTAACGGCGAATAGCATGCGCGGCACGACGCAAACGCGCATCTGACGACAGGAAGCGGGGAAACGCCGCCATCTTCTCGTCACGACAAAGCCAAGGGCACAAAAAAACTAAAATATAAAAAGGCGATAATAAGTTTCACAAACAGGCGCACTTTGTGGCAGCGGCTGCCAGGAGGGACCAATCTTTTCGCGAGCCGCCTCGATCGCAGCGTTGCTGTGGCGGTACTTGGAGGATGCGTGGAAGTGCTCGCTTACTGACAAACTATGGGCGCACGCCGCCAGCTCCCTCCTCCGCAGCCGCTCCCCGCGGTGTGCAAATGCTACCGAGGCTGGTTTCTGTAAACCAATGGAAACTGCAGCCAAGGACTTGCACACCTCCACCCCCCCCTCCCCGTGTCGCCATACAGCAACATCAGGCGGGAGACCTGGTGATACTTTATTCGCCTTAATTAGGGTGCTGCAGTGGTGAGATGGTAACTCCCTCACCTGGTATACAAGAGTTTGTGGGTCTGATCCCAAACCCGACGCCTGCTATATTGAGCTATCATTTGTGACCAGGTTGCTTCTGAAAAAGAGCGATATAGCTTAGTGGGCTTAGCTAGTAAACAAAAAATTGTTTAGTTTCAAACAGCAGTCGGCAACAAAAGAGTGAATCCGCGGAAGCGTGGCAAATCTAGCATCTGATCCACTCACGCACTCACCCATTCACTCACCTACTCAAACACTCACCCAATCACTCACGCACTCACCCATATAGCCTTCGACATACTGTTGGGGCAAGTGCTGGTGGCGAGTACTAATTAAGGACAGCAGGCTGCAGAAGACGGGTGTGGTCAATACCACCACGCTCGGGCACCTTTGATTCCCCAATGCTAATGTATATACGCTATACAAGTTACTCATGTAAGGCTGGGTCGACCGAGGGGACGCCTCAGAGCAAGTTCAGATACCGCCGGTCAATTATGCAAGCCATGGCAGGGAATCGGACTGTTTCGCCAGGATCGTAGCGCAGTGCTTCAAACAACGAAAACACGGCCCTCCACATGGAGAGACGCACAAACATAACAAAGATACCCCCCCCCCCCTTATCTCCTAGCCGCCTGTCTCCCCAGTGTTAATGTTTACACACTGCACCAGTTAAATTTCGCCTGTTATTTATTGGTCGTGAACGGGGAAACACCAAAATACACGAAAATATTTACTGTTTTTATTTTACCAGGTAAGGCCCACTGAGCTACATAGCTCTTTTTAAATGATAGCTCAACGAAGTGGCTAATCATGTGGAAATATATAGCAGCCAAATACTCTAAACGCATGTTTCTAAATATGGAGGGCAAAACCGAAGGACCCGGTTAAAATCTACGCAACCACGGGGAGAGACATGCAAACTCCAAATATACAGGAGTCAGGGTCAGGATCGAACCCCCGATCTCCTGTATACCATGCAAGGTAGTTAACATCTCGCCACCGCGGCATATACACATTCTTCAAGCAACTAACTCAGATGCAGTGGAAAGTTGTACGTTAACGTGATATGTAAGCAAAGAAGCAGCTTCAAGCGGCGGCATTTGGAGTACGTGGAAAGGTTGGAGTAATTACCTCAATATACGACAACCGTCTCTTATGTCGAGGAAGTCCTCAAGCGAGTCGAAGATTTTTTTCACACTTCCCAACTAAGGTTTATAGTGTTAATTTGTTATATGTCAGTGTATCCATCTATCTGTCCTGTTTGGATTTTTTATACCATACTTCAGCATACTGGTCAGTGTTGGTTGGTGAGCTTAGATGTTGCTGCAATGTTCGCAGATGCCCACAACGTAGTACCAAAGCAGCCTATAAAAGCCTGCTTAATACATGGTGGTTGCCTATTCAAGCACTGTCCAAGCCTCAAACCTGCTTAGCTTCTGAGATGTGATTAAGAGATTTGGTGGTGCATGGCAGGCAAATTGGTCACAGGCCAACTTAATCTGTCCAAGGACAGAATTTCACACGTGTTAATACTTTTTTTTTGCCAACATAACAAAGTTTGTTTACAGTGCTTTCCCCTTCCTAGCAGCAGCATACTTTCCTTAACCACACAAATCACCATCAGAAGCACAAAGGGCCTCATGGCGAGTTTCCTTGCAGTTCGCGTTGGCCTAATTTATGCTTCAGACTTTCGCACGCCCGTTGCCAATTAGAGCGCGAGAACACACACACAAAGCACCAAATTAGGAAGCTTGAATAAAAGCAGACGAACGAGTGAGAGAAGCCAGCGAGCGCCAGCGCGCCCGTCACAAGCAATACGAAGTAGGCGCTGCTGTAATTGTGCGGCGAGCACAGAAACATTTATCCATAATAGAGGTTTTATACCGCTCCTCCCGTGTCCTTCAACGAGCCACACTTAGGGGCGCGTCTAAGTGGAGCGCCGATTTCCATTTCGACGGCGCCAGTTTGCGTCTCGAGTTGATCCACTGGTCCCCCCGGTCATAGGAATATGGAATTTCCACAACTGGCTCAGACCAACTAAAAGGAGAGGACTGCCACGCAATTGGGTTGGGGGGTTGGTGGATCGTACGAGGATAATTATATTTCTGTGGAATTCTAAACCAGCCGAACCACAAGGTGGCCAGATTGCAGTACAGCAAGCGGGTTTCTTGACCTGTCTGTACAGATTTTGAGTGCTTTTGCTCAAGGCACTCCAGTTTTCTTCCCATGAGCAATACGCTCATTAAAAGGGAATTGGTGATGCGTGGCAATGCTAGGGTCCAACTGAAAAAAAAGGCTCGAGGCTCAGTGACTTTGCTGAATAAATGGGCGTTATTACTATTATTATTTAAAGCATCTGCAGAATGTATACAATCTAAGGTGGGTGCGCACTGCTGTGTGGTTATAGAGCCCTCAAGCTCACAATTGGAAAGTGGCAAGTTGATATTCTAGTTGGCCACACGGTACAGCTCGCCCCAGTTTAGGAACCAATGAATCGGATCGCGTCCGTGACCAACGTATGACGAGTACATCAACATTCGGTTACACACGCGTGCCGGCAACACCGATTTTTCGTTAATGTGTGGCCGATGTCTCCGTAGCGAACAAGCAACGTGAACCTGGGCCCCCCCTCCCCCCTCCGACTTTTGCATCACCGCGGAGAGTGCCTCGCACTCCGCAAAATGTCAACGTGCGATGATGTCTCAGGGGTGTGCCCGGTGGACCGATGGACAGTCGGACGGACGGTCGGTTTCTCACCGGAAGCTGCCAAAGCCGCGGCTCTGCTGCAGCGTCTGAGCGAACATCTCATATTTGCGGATGTCGTTGTCGCTGACGGAGCGTCGGGCGAAGCGCATGGCCTCTTCAAAGTGGTCGCGGCGGATCTCAGGCACCGCGTCTTCGTCTTCCACGTCCTGCGGTGACAAAGCGGTACAGCACGGCCCACGCAGAGCGGCGCATCGTTATCGCGATCACGTCAGCGTCACCACCACCGCACATCAGGAGACGAGCACCTCACCCAGCAATAAAATCACCACCAAGCGAGCAGCACATCACAAGATGGTGCTACCAGAGAAGGCAGTACCATCGTCACCACACTAGGCTGCACATCATCACCACACTAGCTAGGCAGCAGCACACCATCACCACACTGCTAGGCAGCAAGCCATCAACACACTAGGCAGCACACCATCACCACACACGGTGGAAGATGATCACCACACAAGGCAGTAACATCGTCACCCCACACCGCATCACTACACAATGTAATAATAGGAAATGGGGCTAAAGGGCACAGTTGATATGTGAAAGACTTGTGCTTTTAATCATACAGGCATGAAAGCTTGCACACGCTTGAAGTTGAAATATTTGGAAATGCTGCTGTGTTGGCAGTGGTGCACAAGCACCAATAACAAAGACAATGCAATGTGTCCATCAAAAACAGTCTAAGTTTATAATAGGTGACGTTTGGGGCAATGGCCCTTCTTGGCCCATCTTCGGAGCACATGTATGGTCTATGATATAATTTTAGGGCAGCGTTATTGACGAACGTGTTGAATTTTATGCCTATTAAGTTGAGGAATGCTGGAAAACCACCATCTGAATATGGGCCACAATTCCAATGTGCAGCATACAGATCGTCGAATACCAGCTCTCACACTTGTGTATCATGGAAGGCACAAAACGTGCGATCATTGGCATCTGTGTTCGGGTGGCAGCAATTTATTTGTACCGACATCTGGTACCGGTACTGTGTTGAACTTTATTACGAGACTGCACAGTTTTGACAGACCTAGGCTGACTGAGAAATATGGTCACGTTTGGTCTGCAGAGGAAGAGGTGGCAACCCTAAAGAAGGGACTTTAGCAACTCAATTGAGGGCGGCCATCTTGTCAAACTGGCCCGGATGACTCTGCCACCATGTTGTCTCTGCTCTGCACCTTGTGGGTCACAGTGTCTCCTGCTGGTGGTTATGGGCGGTGCATCCTCAAAATCTGCTCGAGAAATTTCAACGGTAAGGCTCGGAGTTAGTCACCGTGGTCACAGACACCGTGCCATCTTGGGTATGGATATAGAAACAACAGCCTAAGGTGCTCTTTGAGCAGGTTGATGGGGAATACCGCCCCACCTTATTCGGTGACAAAAAATTTCCCCCGCTCTTCGGCCATGATTTTGACTAAAGATGACCGTGCCAGAATCGCAGCCTTACTCGTTTGGCTCTAGACACCGTCACTCACAAACGTGCATGAGGCAGAGTAGGTAAGGGTACCAATTACCGAAATTTGGAAACACTATAGTGGTACGGATTGATTTATATTAAATAATAAGCTTCCTGTCATTAAGAGGAAAGTCTCAACAATGTCAGTCACAACTGGCTTTCTTCAGGAGGAACCAAGCACCAATGGAACTCAGTCACGTATGGACTTGGAAAAGAGTGCGTGATTTGGTGATGGTTGGGCGATAGACAAGCAGCTGAACGTAGTGGAAAAAGCAAGTTGTGCTTCCTGACCCCGCGCCGACTCGGTACAGCCCCAGCACAGCTCGGATATGCACGTGGAAAAAGAGATATATGCGCGCAAGTGTGTGTGTGCACTGGGAGTGGAGCAGTTAGCGCGCTGCGCGACGAACCCAGTGACACAAGTTCGATTCTCGCCGACTGTCAATACCTGTGACGGATATCTGAACCGGTCCTGGGCCTACCCTAAGTGGACTCAGACTTAAATTAGTACCTGATGCGATGTGTAAACCTCGCTACTCAGGATACAAAGGATTGGTGGCTGGCCACACCACCCCATCGTGTGCCGTGCCGGCCTTCATAGGTGCTCGTGAACCACACTTGGCCCCAACAGTCTGATCACTGACCATGGCACCGTCCGGGTTGCTCTGGCGGTCGCGCTCGCGCCGGATCTCCGACTCGATGCTCTCGCGGATCGCCAGCTTGCAGGCACGCTGGCAGATCTCCGTGAGGTCGGCGCCCGAGAAGCCATTGGTGGTCTTGGCCAAGTACTCGAGGTCCACGTCCTGTAAGGGAACACGCGGGGGAGGGGGGGGGTGATGACGGTGAGCGACCTGCTAAGCTCGACTGTAGACGGACGGAACGTCTCGAGTCACGTGGCATACAGACCTCGTGCGGCACCCGACGTGTGTGTTTGTGGCACTCTGCTCTCAAAGTCTACCCACCGCAAGGATTTATGAATGAAGGCTTCAATATAATAATGCATTTAATAATATAGATGTCTATAATATAGCCAGGAAAGCTTCTCCATTCACACAATTATTTATCAGGAGGGTGAAGCATCGGAATGTTTGGTCAACTGAATATTTTACCCTAATTTGTCTTTCCCTTCACAGTGGTTAGCGAGCTCAATCGATTCTCAGTCATAGCTGATCAGCGGCGAGTAATATCCGATTCTGCCCCCCCCCTTCCCATTTCTCCAACCAGCAATGACTAGCCTGGCAAAGCATGGCCAGACAACTCCATGCCTAACATGGCACGGACAAGCCTTCATCCAGCAGTGGATTGACAAAGCGATGCAAGTTATTAATCACGTATTAATCAACCAGAAACAGATTTAGACTTTAAACATTATTCAGAGTTGGACCATTTGTGTGGACCAACACGAGCCAACGTCACAACTAAGATAAATTAATTGGAATAAAATTAAGGACTAAGGATATATTTTTTTATTAATATTAACTTTTTAACCATCCCATAACTTCTGCAAAACTTGTTATATTCAATTTTGATTTAAAGCTTTCGTGACTGCAGTAATTCATATTCTGCAAAACTTGTTATATTCAATTTTGATTTAAAGCTTTCGTGACTGTAGTAATTCATATTCTTAGTTTTTTCGGTAAAGTCAACGTGACTTTACCGAAAAAACTAAGAATATATTGTTATATTCAGTTAGACAGCAACTATGACCAAACAAGTCAACTGGAAACCTACAAATTACATCTAACCAGATACATCCACACAATTTTCCCCACACAAAAAACATATTAGGCGGCCATCTTGTTTGCTTTATGAACGGTGAAAGCCGAGCAGACAATAAAGCCGAGCAGACAATAAAGCCGAGCAGCCTTTCCCAAAACTGACTGGTGAAAAAGCAACCAAGTGGGTGGCTAAACAAGAGTCGAAGAAATATGAGAGGACAGAATGAAAGGCGTGAAAGACGGCCTGTGCTTGCGCTGGTGTTACCCTCAATCCAGAAGTAGACAGAGCATGGCTGCTGCTTAAGTGCAGGGAGAAGCCGACTCAAAAGTGTACGTTAGTTAAGTTATATTATTTGACATTGTCTGAAAATAGCTCAAGTATTTTTGTCTCATTAGCAATGCTTCACAGAGCCTTGGTATCTACCACTTCTAATTTATTTCTCGAGTTGCGTTTTTCCTTTCATAGCTATTTTCAAGTTGCGCCTCGAAGTATCTCACTAATTAGTGCTACCGCATGCGCATTGTGTAATGATGCATCTGTGTCTGCTTGCGTGCAGGGTGTGCGTTAAGTTTGTGTGCCTGCCTGTGTGTGCATGCTTCTATGCGTATATAATGCGTGTTTGTACATATGTTTGGTGCATGTGTGTGTTGTGCGCTTGGCTATGTATGTGTATGGAGTATGCGTAGGTGTGTGGTGTTTATCTGTGTGGATTGTATGTTGTGTGGTGATCTTGTTTTCAGCGTCTATGTGGGGGTGTCTGTGGGGAGCGGTGGGGCACTGTAATACGAATATCTGAACCATTCCTGGGTCTCCCCTGGGTTAACTCAGCCTCAAAGGAGTACCTGGTGTGGTGCGTAAACATCGGCACTGAGGAGGGCGTGGTGTTACGGCCACTCACCAGCTAGTATGCTGTGCCGGCCTTCTTCGGTGCTCGCTAACAGTGCTTACCTCAACAGTCTGTTAATGCTGTATGGGGGAAATATTTGTCTTTATGTGCATGCATGCGTCTGTGCATGGGGAGCGGTAGTGTAGCGGTTAGCATGCTGCGCTACGAACCCAGCGACAATAATCTGAACCGGTTCTGTGCCTCCCCTAGGTCGACTCAACTTCAAATTAGTACCTGTTGAGGTATGTAAACATCGCCACTGGGGAGACAAAGGCGGCCAGGCGTGGTGTTGGTCACCCACCCCCTCGTGTGCCGTGCCGGCCTTCATAGGTGCTACTCGCTAACAGCACTTTCCCCAACAGTCTGGAAAGGCTACATGGGGGATCTTTGTCTTTCTAAGTGTTTTTGTGCTATTGTGTTTGTGTGCGTGCATGCCATGGATGCTGCATCTCTGCGCAAGTAATTGTGTCGCGTCCGTGTGGGTGCTGTACGTCCGTGTGTGCGTGCACGCAGGCTCTCACAGCTTGAAACTCCCCTTTATTAAATGCAATACAACTTAACCACCCAGTCGGCCAATACAAATGCTGAGAAATGATTCAATTTTGGGTGAATTTGTAAACGCTTTCCATGGCTCGTGTGGGGCCACGCAACCTTCCAATCCCAAGGTTACCGCATGTCGACGCCGCGGTGGGTTTCCAGCGCCTCAAGATTGTATCAGGGGGAAACCAAACTCGTCGGCCGCACCAGTTCTCAAAATTCCTGTCGTTCCTCGCTCTGGAAACGGAATTGGCGTACCAGAGCAATGAAGCAGAACATGGACGACGCGTCGCAGCGACAGCTCGCCTCCATTCTTTCTGACGAAGAAAATTAACGTTGAGGGAGATAAAAAAAATAAGGGCACCGGCAACACGCTAGAGGATACAGGAAAACCATATTGAGTATGGAGGAAGAGAATCACCAACCCAATCTCGGCCCTGGAGCATCTGAGCTATAAGCTTAGAGACAAGGAAGAAGACACGAACATGGGGTCTATCCCCAAAGCTTAGACCGGTCTTACCTGAACCTAAGACCAGTCTTACACACCGGATCCTTAGACCGGTCTTACACACCTGAACCCAGAAAGGTAACGACCGGCTAAAACCCCCCTGCAACCCCCCTCTCCTCCCTCCCTTACCCCCTACTCCCGCCTGCTCTGCTGAGTCTGGTGTGCCTCATACCGTCGATGCCCCTGGACCTGCCGCCCAGAAGGTCATAATGTTGATCTATTCTCGTCAACGTATGATGTGAGGGAGCATGTGGAATACAAATATTTTATATCAAAAAACAATGCCAGAAAATGAGTAGTGTAATCCAGCCAAAGAGCTTGCTCCAAGAGTTTCTCCATTAGCTGCGGCTAAGACGGAGCGGCGATCCGCCGGGATTAAATGTCCCCTCCACCAAGACGCTACTCACAGCCCCGCGAGCGTCTCCTTGCCCACAAAGGCAATGGGGAGGGGGGACAGGGAATGCTGATCCCCACTCTGGGCCTTGAGCCAACAGTGGAAATGCCACATCAAATCCACATTCCCTCTTGCAGAAACCATTCTATCCATATGATGATATCCCATAATATATAGGACAGGGACGACACCAAGCAGGACACAAGCTCGCAACCCCTTCCAATCGCGAGGACGGGCACACCGCCAAAGCGTTGCCGGACAAAAATGGGGCCACGTAAAAACTGCTTCTCCACCCCACCCCGTTCCACAACCATATGCTCTTATTGTTATTCCTGAGCAAGGCGAGGAGGACGACGACTGTAGGTTAGAGGAGATTAAAACCCCTCACCGCCAATTATGTATTATTGTTTTTAAATGTATCAATTCAATTTCCCTTGCCATTTCCTCGTGTCAATAAGCGTCATTGCCGGGTCATCTCTCGCCACCCGAAATCCCAACCATCACAACAAACTGGCGATTCGGGCCCGAACACGTTAATGGATATTGATCGCGCTGCCACAGCCGAGGACTTAGCAATCAGCATCAAGGTCAAATCTTCACAGCGGTGAACGGGGCTACGGATCTTCCAACCTCTTAAAACAACCGCGCGTCAACGAGCAAAGTGCGGCGAGTGGCATTTGTTTTTCCGGCGGTGGGGTGGTGGGGGTAGAGCGGTGTGAGTCTTGACAAATAAATATATTATTGATGGTCCTAAAGGTTGATTTGGCGGAGGCGAGACAGGAGGCGGCTGACGGCGAATGCAGTGGCATCGCCAGATACGAGGTGCACACACACAGCAATGGAACAAGGTTAGCGCATTGCGCGATGAACCTGGCGACCCCAGATCAATCCCCAGCCATGGCGATCATCAGTGGAGTGATATTTGAAATGAAGTTGGGAAATTCCCATTCCTTCAACAAACACCGTACTTCACCGAGTTGGTCAGTCAAACAACCGCCACGACTAAGCCAAAATAAGGAAGCATTTGTTCAGCGGTGTATTGACAAAGAGCTATAAATTCTAAAGGTAAAGGAGCAGCACTACAATTACAAGGGGGAGCTCGAGAGATCCCCTCAAGGAAGTATTTGACCTACCCTTCTATGTTGGCCAGATGTCTTGGAAGAGGTGACTTCCAACACTTTGTATCTATGATTATTTAACTTCGTTTGCACCGTATGTAGACAACCGGGTTAATCGAAGGTGCAACCTGCTAAATCAACTAAACTGTGCCAAACCCACATATATGGCTGGGTAGACAGAGGCCGTGCAGGGCTGGGGGGGGATTCATGAAGCGTTCCCGATTGTTTCAAACTGCCGCGCCAGGAAATCGAATCGAACCGTCAACCACTGGATCGACGGTCGAGCATGCTGCTAACCACTACAACAACCACCGGCGGCAGCATCCTGCCGTGAATAACGACGACGAGCAACAACGCCCTCCGCCCTCGCCGATGTCTGGGCTGTGCTCTTGGCAGGAGGGGGGGGGGGGGGGACCGCGAAATCGAGTGCCCCAAGCAGGGACGGCGGCGCGGGACGGCGGCGCACGCGGAACGGGAAAACAACGGCTCGGCACTTCACGGCAGCCTCACGCCTATATTTAGTCTCCGAGGCGGAAGCCGTCCTTTGCATATCTCCTAATCGAAGCCATTAAGCACATTTAAAAATGGAGCCCTCTTTTCCTCTCAGGAAGCAAAGGAGGAAGGGAGCACGGCAGGGGGAGAGGGGCAGGAGACGTCGCGAGAGGGGGCCGAGATCCACGGTGAGACAAGTGCATCAATATCACGTCACGCGGCTGTCCGCGTGACCGATGAGAATGCTTTGCAACAGAGTAACTTTCCTGGAAGAGCCTCGCCGAGTCTCAAGCGTCGTTTTAAGGAGGGCTCTCCTACGTCGGGATGTTTGGCGGATGCCGGAATGACCGTTTCGGGGGGGGGGGCGGGGGGCGGGGCAGAAAATGTTGGCGTAGACGGAGGAAGAAAACCGAACCACGTGTACGGGGAACAATATACTTGCTGTACTGATATACACTGCCCACTTCACAGACCAGGAGGTTTGGTATCATGCACGATGATCCTGAACATATCCATTGTCAAGGAAATTACCAAAATGTACAGCTCTTTGGTCAATCCACTATTAGATGAAGGCTTCCTGACATGGTGTCGGTTATAGGGGTTGTTTGCACCATAGCCAGGCCAGTGGCTTGACACAAGCGTCGTGGTGACGTCACTGCCACTTAGTAGCGAATGGCGGTTGTTGTTGTACCATACCTCACTGGGCTGGTCAGTGCAGGTTTTTTGGTTTAGATGGCGTAAATATGTGTCATTAAAACCACCACCACCACCCGAGACCCAATTAGTAAGGTTTGTCACGTAAACAGAACAAGCCAATTCGTTACTAGTGGGTTCATAGCAGAATGCACTAACCATTGTGCAACCGTTCCCCACAATGATTGTTAAAACACCGCATACCAATTTGGACAAGGCAATGAGAGCTTTAGAAAATAAATCTCTAAATTTGATAGGTTGCATAATTGGAGAAAAGAACCACATCAGCATCTGGGGGTTCTGTGACAGGGCACTATTACACACCGCAGAATTTCTAGATTGAAAACTCATTTCTTTAGAACTGCTTTCTGTATTTAGTTTGTTGTCCTTCCCCCACACTTCCAATTAGCACCGTTGGATACGTACAGTGCGAAAGAGGTTCAATATACACACATACATATTCGTACAGTACTAAAGGTGCAACATACACACATAGCAGAGCCAGACATGACTAAATGAAACTCGTTCTGTGCTATCGTCAAGGACCATGATAAACCAAGAACCCACAAAACGTCTGTCTCTCCACATATAATCATATCACCAGGCTACAAAAAATGTTTGCCTGGATTCCTGCCTGCCTCACACACGGCCAAAGCATGTATGGGGCATTGTTTTCCAACACTATGCGTATGACAAAAATATATATTTAGTTCCAAGTGGAGACTGTGTGTCCATTATTGACGTGCCATACAAAACGAATCTACATCGTCACCATCACCCGATGGACAATCCACTGCTGGCTGACTGCCTCCCAAAGCCGTTGCCACCACCTCCCCCCCACAAGTCTGCGATGTAATAATCCACGCAGCACCTGTACACAAACCGATTTCATTGCTCCATCTCCAGCGGCGGACGTACTCTCGCATGCGTTCCCTCCCTGGCTGCCACCATTCTTCTTGACAATCGTCCACAATCCCCCGGTCTGCCAATATGTCCTGCCCAAGCCTCTGAACAATGTCATTCAAGCTGCAGTAGAAAAATGTATAAAATATTATATACCAAGCAGCAAGTCCAGAATTTAAGTGTCTCATAAAAGGCGACAGAGCACAAGTAATTTGAATCTAAATAATTGAGCTCACCGTTTCCAGAACAAAAAAGTCATTGTCTAAATGTTCGTAATTACAAGCAATTTGGTTCGAGTATAACTTTGGGGACTAATTATGACCAATTTTGAAGAGCTTTTTTGGGCTAATCTTGAACTCGGTACAAACTCCAGATATTGAATTTGGCCAAAAGCCAAATAGGGTAAGAACTATACAACACCCAAGCTTTCAAGGTTGGGAAGCAAACTGATCAACATATTGTTGGCTCTAACAGAAGGAAGAAAAAGATAGAGGTGTGATGCAATTAATGGCATCGACAGTGACAACCCTTTGATTTACTATGCTAAACCTTCATCAACATCAGCTATAATCTATCCACTCCTGGATGAAGGTCTCCCCAAACCGCCACCATCTTTTAACGTCTTGCGATGCAACGATCAATAAAGCTTTCGTGCATACGAGCCGATTTCATCGCTCCATCTCCATGGAATGTCCTTTCAGGTGCAAGTCTTGACCACTGTCCATTTCTGTCCAATCCCACTTTTCTCAATGGTCGATACGACGTGTCTAACTCGCGCACGTTCTCCAATTCATGAATTTCCCCTCAAGGTAGCACCTCTCCATGCTTCTCTGTGCATGCTGCAGCTAGTGTTCCATTCTCTTTGTTAGCATCCACGTCTTTTTAAATAACTTTTTTTATTTCAAGTTGTAACACGCAGCACAGTACTGGCTCACTCTTGAAGAGAGAGAACGTCTCAGAGGCGCAAGGAGGACCCAGACAAGCAGGAAGGTGGTAGCTACGCAATCATTCTCCTCCAAGTTCCGCAGTCCTTTAAATGTAAGTTGTCAACCATTGATAATAGGTTTTTCCCCTCGTTTCTGCCAACAAAACAGGTGTTAAGATGTTAAAACACCAAACTGAAACCTTTTACAAGGAATCATGTCTGCATTAACCACAATGCTTGTGGTGTTAGACCAGAGGACACCGTTTGAGACGAGGCTCAAAAGAAAACTGTCTGGTGTGGACCAATCAGTTTCAAAGACAATGCATATATTATCAGTGTTTTTTTGTTTGCATTCTGACCACAAGTATTGTGGTGACTGCAGACATGATTCCTTGTAAAAGGTTTCAGTTTGGTGTTAACATCTTAACTGTTTTGTTATTCTTAGTTTTTTCGGTAAAGTCACGTTGAAGAGAAACAACAAAATAACAAAATATATATAAAACAATAAAAAATTCTCACGACGTTTCGACCATAACTCAAACGGTCATCACACCTTATTGTTTTATATATATTTTGTTATTTTGTTGTTTCTCTTCAACGTGACTTTACCGAAAAAACTAAGAATATGAATTACTGCAGTCACGAAAGCTTTAAATCAAAACCTGTTTTGTTGCCAGAAAAAAGGGGAAAACCTATTCTCATATGTTGGTATTGGCAAAGGAGGTCCCATGATGTTGTCAACCATTAATAATCAATGATAAGTTTTTTACGATGACATTAACATGACCTAGCGACCAATCTCAGTGTCAGCCCAAACAATCAGCCAGCATTCAAGAGCTACGCGACAATGGCAAACTTTGGCGAGAATGCGTGCGTCCGATGTCCGATCCGTGATCCGTACATACATCAAGGAAAGCGGCAGGGCTCTTTTCTCTATGACAGCATATTGTGGTACGGAGAGGCTACAAGTGGTGAGAAGTTTAAGTAATTATCTGCCCATCAAGGAGCGTGTGTGGCAGGGCTGTCCAGGACTCTGGAACTCTTTGGACTGTTTTGACTGCGAGGCATGATTGAAAACATCCATAGCCTGATAATGCATTGAGAGACCTTGTGTTGGTGAGCCACGTCTCTGGCAGTGCACTTGCTGTCCATCAATGTTTCAAAGCTTTAGTGGTGACCGTCTAAATCTCTTGGACATGTCTGTCACGTCACTCCTTCACAGCCACACGATATCATCGTCGGGAGGTCGTCAAGGTGATTAAGTCGGAGACAATGACAGCTCTCCAATTAAGTTTACAGTTGATACCGCTCGTTCAGGCAGACGCTCCCAGCACGTGGAGAGAAACTTCGGATATCGTGCTCAACAACACGCAGCACGACCCGCAAACGCATCCGAGAGCCGTACGGCACAACTACGAAACCCTACGGCAGTATCGGTTACAACGCCGATGAAGCCACCACATCTCTCGCCAGTCAATCCCTTCCATCTGTAGTTACTACAATTGTTCTAATGACCTCACTTCAATGTTACCAGGTATGTTTCTTTCATTTGTTTAACAGTGGAAACGTGTGGCAAGTCACTCGCGGTCAAGACTGGTGCGTGGCTTTGCTCAGATGTCTAAGTTTCTCAATTAAAATATAAACACAATTTAAACATGTACAAATTATAGCAATACACTGCGATCAAACTTGATCATCTATAAAAGACAAAAGTTCTCGTAACTAAACTTTCATCTTTGGCTGGAGTGCTACTTCTATGCTATGCCACTAACATTTCAATCTATGTTATGTGAAAGCCCTTCCAAGGCTTATCGTTGGAATCTGTTTAGCATAATGGAAAAACATATCGATTCCCAGGTATGGCCTTAAGTTATCTCCTTGCATAAATAATGAATAATAATTTGCTGCCCTTTGTCCATTGCTGGATGAAGGCTTCTCTACACCCAGTGAGCTCTGGGTGTTATTTGACCATACTTCACCACACTGGATAGTGCAGGTTGATAAACACGGAGGCGGGGCAGGGGAGCATAGCACACCACTGATGTTAGCCATGAGCAGGATTGAGTTCAGGCGACTGGATTCAACACGTAGTGTGCTAACCACTACACCACCACTCTCCTCCCCAACCCCTGCCTTGCGTTATGTGTGTACAATGCAAGACGGCAGGGAAACCTACCACTTAGGACCCCAA
Organism: Petromyzon marinus; assembly: GCF_048934315.1. Classification (NCBI taxonomy): domain Eukaryota; kingdom Metazoa; phylum Chordata; class Hyperoartia; order Petromyzontiformes; family Petromyzontidae; genus Petromyzon; species Petromyzon marinus. The sequence goes on along the minus strand of NC_133710.1, from coordinate 467,691 downwards.
TGTATGCGTGTTGAACTTCATTCGTACCGTACAAAGCCAACCGTTCTAATCGGAGGTGCGGGGGGAAGGACAAACTAAACACGAAAAGCAGTTGTAACGAAATTAGTTTTCAATCTAGGATTTCAAAGTGCATAGCTCCAATGGCTTCCTAATATCGGAAGCAAAAGCGTTCCATAGGGCCGCAGAAGCTCATCTCTAAGCGCGATGCAGTGACCGATAACGTTCTTATCCATCACAACAAGCATTTCGGCCGCATTCACGATAGTACAAGAGGGAAATTTTCGAGCCGGCAACAACGCCGCGTATGTAACGTACTCGCGCTCAATCACCTACGAAGAAGGCGAGCCCCTTGTTATTATTCGTGACAGGGCGATGCGCATCCACTCGTTTTCAGGTGCTTGGGTGGATTGTTTGCGTCACGGGACTGAGGGGAATGGTTCGGCAACGGCTCGAGAATGCTTTCGCCCAACGACGATGGTGGTGGTGATGATGGTCGTAATGGTGTATGTATGTAGAACTTCTTTCGCACCGTAGGGAGCCAACCGTGCCAATCGTAGGTGCGGGAATCGGAAGTAGTCAACAACTCGTCACCGTGGCGTTCAAGTCCAGAGTCCACTGGGGTCATACGTGATATGATGTAAGCGAGCAATTCCACGATAGCAGCAGGCGTGGGGGGGGGGGGAGAGTTTCTGACCTTGGCGATGGGAGACTTGCGCACGTTGGCCTTGAGGATGGCGCTGCGGGATTTCTCGTCGGGCAGCGGGATGTAGATCAGCTGATCCAGGCGACCGGGACGCAGGATGGCAGGGTCAATGATGTCCGGTCTAGAGTCGAGAAACACGCACGCATGCACGGTCATATAAATGTACAGCCGTTTGGTCAATGTACTGTTGGATAAGAACCTCAGTTGAGGAAGAAACTTTGACGATTGACTGTCAAATTAGGTCCTCTGGTGCAGTCTTCTCTGGTCCTCTGCTTTAAAAGCACGCCTTTGGCTATCATCTTCTTGAGACAAATAACTAGAAGTGTCTCAATACTCCTGTACACGTATTCATGCAAATTGCATCTCGCCAGGAGCCGGGCGGCGAGCCGGCATCAACAATTGCCCAAGCTCTGCAGTCCTCTATATATGAACATGTTTTCAGCAATTTAACGAGTGTTTACATGTGTGCGAGGTACACGGAGCACTCGGAGAAAACCATCCCGTGCGAGGGGGCAACGCTATCCCTTTTGTATGGACTGACAAATTTAATTCGCACTTTGCGCAACCGCCTTCTCCTGGCAAGAGCCAGGGTACGCATGACACCTTGACGCCCACGGGAAGGCCGTTTCGCAACATTTTGCGCGATCCACCAACGCTCGCCTCCATTGCAGGCATGCGCCACCACCACCGGCCGGCTGACCCTCGTATGTACGTACGTAGAACTTATTTCGCACCGTACGATGCCCATAATGCTGGCCCGCATGCCCCCTACAACGCGGGCCAACTCTCAACAGGAAAACCGCTACGGACTTCCACACGAACTGAACCGACTGTCGAACCTTCATGTAGCGCTCCCGGTGCTTGTGGGGAGGTCATAATCCGATGAACTATAAAGCTCCTTTCACAGATGTCCAGTAGTTTGCACATACCCTTGGGGTCGGGTGGGGTCAGGCCTCGGCCGGGATCGCAACCCGCGAGCCGACAGAGCGCCGGGGGGAGGCCTCACCGGTTGGTGGCGCCGATGATGAAAACGTTCTTCTTGGTGCCCATGCCGTCCATCTCGGTGAGGATCTGGTTGATGACACGGTCGGCCGCACCGCCACCGTCGCCGACGTTGCCCCCGCGTGCCTTCGCTATGGAGTCCAGCTCGTCAAAGAAGAGCACACACGGAGCCGCTTGCCGGGCCTGAGGGCACAAGGTCAAATATGGTCAGATAAACTATTTTTTATTTTACCAGGTAAGGACCACGGCGCTGTATATCTCTTTTTCAGAGGCGACATGGCCACAAATGATAGCTCAACAAAATGGCTTATCATGAGGAAACGTTATAGCAACCAAATCCTGTAAACGCACACTTCTAAATGTGGAGGGAAAAACTGGAGGACCCGGAGAAAAATCCATGTGACCACAAGGAGAACACGCGAACTCCAAATATGCAGGTGTCGGGGTCGGGATCGAACGCACGTAGCCTCCCCCCGACGGGCCGCACGGCGTGGGGAGGCCCCTGAATCAGCAGTCGACTGACAAATGGTTGTGCATGTGGGGTTGTACTCATTCAAGCTCAACATACTTCAGGATGCAAGACAAAAATCCGCCCCATATAGCCTTAACAGACCTTTGTGGTAAGGTGTTAGCGAGCACCCATTAGGGTGGGTGGGTAGCACCACGCCCGACCGCCTTTGTCTGCCGTGTGGCGATGTTTACACACCGCATCAGGTACTCATTTGAGCTTGACAGACTAATGGGGCGAGTGCTTCTTGCGAACACCTGCTAAAGCAGGCCTGGCGCACAAAGGGTTGCGGTCTGGCCAGCAACGCTCATTGGCTAACCACATAGGCCACAACACAAATGCCCTCATTTGTGTTGTGGCCTATGACCAAACTACCCAGAATGCACCCGATGTTGTAAAACCTCAGCAGCTAAGCACGTTTGAGCCCGGATAGCGGTTGGGTCTGTGACAGCCAAGCATTTAACCAGCACTGCTCGGCTCTGTTGTGGACAGCCAAGTGCAGTGCAGCAAAATCCATTGTTGAACTGCACTTCTATCATACCGTGTCTATGCTCCCGATCTTCACCAAAGCACTGACCAGCATCGTGAAGTATGGTCAATTAACTCCCTGACTTGCAGTTGATTGACAGAAGGGCTGTGCTTGTCCTAATTTTAAGGCTGAGAAGACCTAGGCGAAGACCACGACAGTGTTTGATATCACGGGTCACTTAAATTGTGCATGACCTCGAATCAAACATGTCACCAAGATTGTTGCGCTGTATGCTAAATACCGTGCTATTAGCACCCATAAACACACACAAACATGTCGAAGCACGCCCACGCATTTCTACGTTTGTACGGATACATACAAAAACACATGCATGCAGGCAGGCATGAATACACACTCGCACACATCCACGTACGCATGCACGCACTGAAATATGCATATACGCATGCAAACGCGCGATGCTTGCTTGCAAAGTACGAGCACTCAGCAGTAAGTGGCTATATTTGGATTCATCATAACCCAGCCTTGATAACTGCAGAAAAATCCATAGGTAACGTTACAAAAATCTATACGAAACTCAATCTGACGCCAAGATTTAGGGGCCCCGGGTTGGAGGGGGGGGGGGGAGGAGCGGGGGGGGGGGGGATGGAGGGGGAGCGGGGGTGGAGGGGCGGAAGGGGGATACGATCAAATTGAAGCAAAGATACAAAAATAGTCGCGCGGACGCACAGCGTCTGTAACGAGCCGCGTCACGCGGAATGAGCAGGGGAATAAACGGATCGGCGACCCGAGCCCCGCGCTCTCAGAAGCCGCGCGCACATCACATCGTATGCGGCGTCGGCTCCGCGCGCGATGATTGGCACTTTCCATTGGAGGTACATGACGCAGGGAGGTCGGAGGAGGAGGGGAGAGTGGAGTAAAAATGCGGTGCGCTCCTCCGGCCAGTCGGGGCTGACATTTCATTAATTCTCTGACTTACAGCAGGAGAGTACATCATCCGGACACCCGATTGCATTCAGGTGCACGTCTGGCAAGGGGAGGTGGGTGGGGGTGGGTGCGGAGGCGGGGAGAGCAGGGCTCATGCCAACAAGTTCGCTTCACACAGGAGATTTATGGCGTAGAGAACAATTACTCTGAACTGTGTAACCAGGTTAGGGTAAATCCGAGTTAACGCCAAGCGCTGCGAGGGGTGACACCCCCCCCACCCACCCCCTCTGCTCGCCACACACCGCACTGCCTATTGTGTTGCTGCTTGCAAACGACGAGACACTGTGGGAAATGGTCCCACCAAGTGTCGTTTCGTTGTGTCAGCGTAGCATGATTAAAATGTTGTCAATCCACTGCTAGATGCGGGACTCCCGCCACGCCGAGCCGGTCGTGGGGGTGTTATGACCGTATTTCACCACCACCCTGTTGTTGAGTTCAGATGTTACTTGCCACGAACGTTAACTATGAGTCAGCAAATTAGCACACAGGTCACAGGTCACCGGGTTCGTAGTGCAGTACAATGATAACCACTCCGCCCCGGCATAAAAATAAATAAATAATTAAAATCGTTGCGCTACCGCTTCCCCATATTCGTGTGTGCAGCCCATTTAGTTCATTCCACACCGCTAGATGAGGGCCTCCCCAAGCAGTGTCATCATATTCGCGTGTGCACCGTTCTTAACATCGATGTTAACTACCTATCCTGGTATAAAGGAGGTCATGGGTTCGATCCAGACACTGAAAGCTATATATTTTGAGTTTTCATGTTCTCCCCGTGGTCGCATGGATGTTTCTCCGAGTCCTCCAGTTTTCCCTCCACATTTAGAAACATGCATTTAAGTATCTGGCTGCTATAATTATCGACATGATAAGCCACTTCGTTGAGCTATTATTTGAGGTCAGATCGCTTCTGAAAAAGAGCTCTGTAGAGCTCAGTGGGTCTTACTTGGTAAAATAAAAATAGTAAAAATATAATAATTAATGCACAACGCAAAAAAAGCCCTCCAATTCTTGAAGAGGATCGTGACCCAGATTGGTGATGATTTGCAGAATTGTGGACTGAGCAACATGGCAACGTTGCTCTTTTTTTTCCCCGATAATCAAATCATAAACGTCAGCCATTTATTTTATTTTGATTCCGCATTGATTTGGGTAACACTCGCGGTATATTAAACGCATCAGTCAGGAGAATAACTCGCTGATTATTAAACAAAAACATTCTAAATGCACGTAAACACAGTAATGCTTTGTCGTTTCCATCATGAGACATCGCTAAAGACGTTTCGTTCGTCAACCAGTTTCTCACTCATAATAAATATTGCTCTCTGGATCTCTTCATAAGCAAAGCACATAAAAATGTATAGAGCAGCCTTTGAAAAATACTTTTATTTGAAGCCCCCATCATTAGGGTTCACAGCAAACCCCATACGCAGCACAGCAGCAAGCTGAAAACAGCTGCGTACCACTTCGAGGTGTGCTTAATAATTATGATTTGTTTCTGGTCAATACGATGCTGTTGAAGGTTTGTAAAAAGGTTATCAATCCGTTGCATGCGATTATAGATATTGCTAAAAACCTAAAGTTACCCACCGGAATTCTAAACCGAGTAGTTGGCCTGTGGCCACATCTGTAGTGTAAATATTTTGTAGCCCGCTGTAGCTATTTGATTCTGTGCTTTCATTTGCTTAAATCAACAGGCAAGGCCATGGTTGAAGCACTCCGATCTATACAGATTTAGGAAGGTTCCCCAAGCCCTCCTCCCAATGACACTCCACCCATTCCTCTTTAAGCCCCGCCCCTTCCCCTGCAGCTCTGTAGACCACGCCTCTTCCTCCAGATACAGGCTTGAGCTTGTTTTGAAGATTGTTTTTAAAGAGTCCCGATTCCACCCCTGTGGACACTTGGCAAATTTAGACTAAATCCGAGTTGATTTAAGTGAGACAACACGGCGAGTGGATAGTGGTGGAGGTAGTGGGAGTGGAGGCGTGCGTGTAGCAGTAGGAGGTAGCGATGGGTGGCAACAGGAGGGGTAGGGGGTGGGGCAGTTTCACAACAACGACCACCAATTTCCCTCAACCCTTTCCCATTCCAATGACGTATATGTACGTAATTGGAACAGAATCCGAAGAAAAATTTAAACTTTATCGGTGCGTCTTCATGTTGGCAGACATACTGAGGCTCTCAAAAGGCCATGCGGGAGGACGTGGCAGTTTGGCGCCATGTATCAGAGTGCGGTCGTGTCGCTAAACTTCTTTGCAGCGAGTACGTCTTTAAAAACAAAGGCGCTTCTGCCTCTAAATAAAATTAACACCAACCGCTTGCACATCTCGCAACGGGAAGGGGTGAAGAAGGGCAAGACAATATACAGATGGTACCGATCGGAAATCGGCTCGACACGAATGCCGACCCCGGTGGTTTACTGTGGCTAGGCAAAACCCCGGTCGACGTCGCGTCTGCCCCGTCGTCAAAAGAAACCCCCACCTTGTCGAAGACGTCGCGCACGTTGGCCTCGGACTCGCCGAACCACATGGTGAGCAGCTCGGGCCCCTTGATGGAGATGAAGTTGGCCTGGCACTCGTTGGCGATGGCCTTGGCCAGCAGCGTTTTGCCGCAGCCCGGCGGCCCGTAGAACAGCACGCCCTTGGAGGGCGTCATGCCGAACTTGAGGAACTTCTCCGGGTGCTCCACCGGGTACTGTGGGCGAAGCAGACGGTGGGGGGGACAACTCGTCGTCATGCCACTGTCGGTGGCGCGGCCGTGCCGGGTGCCACGTTTGCCTGCTTGTTGCACAGAAAATGGCTCCAATCCAGCGGCCGCCCCGATGCATACTCTCGGTAGTGTAATGACCGTAAACGTTCGCACCACCCAGTTAACGGCAGACATTAAACATCCCGTGACGTCATTTGCAAGAGTAGGCCAGTGTTTTGGCGTCTTGGTCCAACTTTGCCAAATCTGAATCATTCCCTGCAAATCACTCAATTTTAATCATGCATAGCAATCATCGTCCCCTACTGAAAAAACTTCACAGGACCCTCCTGAAAGAGTCACGGGGTTCAAGAGAGGCTTTCCTGGGTAAACAAGAACAATATTAAGCAGCCAGCTCAGGTGGTGCTGTGGGTAAAGCACTGGGTTTGGGATGAGGTCATGAGTTCAAATCCCCATCTGGGCTCGGCTCTGCCCATCATCGTCCCCCTCCTCAGCCAGCTAAATGGGTAACACTCTTTGCGGGGAGAACAAAAAAATATCATTAGAATAGATTGGCCCTGTCATGAAAATGTGGAATATTTAACATTGGTAAGGGCTGCCAATGCAGATGAGCAATGCAACACATTTGGGGCCAGAGTTGTCTGCTCCTGTGCGAAGTTTGACGAGCGAGTTCAAAACAGAGAGTGTTAGGGATGAGGCTGTCAACTACACAGAAAGCACAAATTTACCGGGCAGAGCCCATACATAAATAAAACCGTGAGATTAAAACAAAGCTTCATATAAACCCTACATCGCCCTCTGCTGTACAATCACTGCACTTACCACACACCCTCATTAGAAGCAACAAATTATACTGGTCAGTGCCAGTTTTAGCAAATGTTGGAAATCTAGATGAAAAAAATATATTTATAAAAATGTTGACCATAACAACCTACCTCCTGGTGACAGCATTGTTTGACGCTTTGGAGACGATGCATTTGTGGATCACGTATATATTTGTAAAACTCTCCGACATTAGAGGCTGAGAAGTGGCCAGGGGGTTGGCAGAATAACGAACGGATTTATGAGCCTATCTGTGCAGACCTTTGCGACGTTCCCTCTGGGTAATCGCATGTCTTCCCGCACAAAAAATACCACCCCCTTATTTAAAATGGAACAAAGAGTTGGAATGTAGAAACCCTCCTGAAAAAGTCTTAAGACTCTTCGAGGCATAAGCAAATAGATAAAGTTATTATTTTTTTACGGTGTGCAGTGGAGAAGCGACCTGCCGGGTGGAGTGTTCTTCTCTCCCCATTAGGTAGGGGCCACTTAAGTGACTGTAAAGAAAGTCTCGTCCATCACACGCTATTCAACGGGGACTCGCTAGTTAGCGCAAGGCATCGGGACAACCGCAGCCAGTGCCAACGCCGACTCGTGCAGGGGTCGGCAACCTGCGGCCCCGGAGCCGCCGAAGCTCTGCAATGACTGCTTTGTGATGTTATTTATCAAGGACCGTCTCCTGTTCACCACAGTGCATTGTGGCTCTTGAAAAAAAAAATGTTTTACCAAATTAAAAAAAGGGCTCTTATTGTTATTTTGGTTGCCGTCCCCCTGGACTCGACGAAAGAACCATTGCACTGAGCCAATTTATGAAAATTTTAAAATCATGCCATCCCTGCGCTCCGCTCTGAGATACAGAGAAGTGAATCATGGGTCGAGGCTTCTAGACGTGGCAAGTGGTAGGTGCGTGCACTCTGTGCCCATCGCAAAGCTCTCTCCACGCTACAGTTCCCGTGCCCATCGCGAATCGTGCATGTTATGAATAGGTAAGGTCCTGCGGACGCCAACACCGCCCGCTCCTGCCAGACTAATAATGCCCACTTCGCAGTCCGGTGCCGTGGTCACCTTGTACTGCACAGGAACAGCTGCCACCAGGTGTCCCCCTCGGCTAGGCTGCAGCAGGCATGGCAACGAAATAGCCCGAGATGAGATCGTGACGTAGCGCGCTCTTAGAGTTGCCGCGGTGTTGGAGGAGCAATGCGTGCCCCATAAACGCAGATGTTTATCCTGAAAAGAGTCGTTGCGCAGAAGCGTATATATTTTCTGCGGTGCGGAGGCGGAGACTACTTCACCTGGCGGCCCAGGTCACCGTACCTGCACAAGCTCCTGCAGCTCACGCTTGACGCTCTCCAGGCCACCGATGTCCTCCCACGTCACGTTGGGCACCTCCACCACCGTCTCGCGCAGCGCCGACGGGTTGCTCTGGCCCAGCGCCCACTGCAACGAGTCCCACGGCGCGCATCACAGCCAGCGTCGACTTAGTTAACATCTTAGTCCAGTCGACTTAAAGCTGTCAATGCTATGGGTCCACTCTTACTTATGGACACGTGACTTTTTTTTACATCCAATATTATCAGGTCAGCAAATCAATAGCTTTTTTCTTTTTTTATATAGGCATGCAACCAATTACCAGTTTTGGTCTTGCTCGGTGCGCTGCAGTCTCGAAAAACGTTATTAGATTATCTCAGAATGTGTCTTCATCGGACTCGTTCATTTTGTCTCGTCGTAGTGCGTTGTGCTTTGGTCCTTGGTGGACAGTCGTCAATCATCGTTTGCCAAAATTAAGAATTTCATTTATACCTTCATCACTAATTTCGTTAACAAAATTAACACTTGGCACACTATGCCACAACAATGCCAAGTTTAGCTTTTTCCAGAATTGAATCCCAATTGTGCTATTGGCGTTTCGTCACAAGAATAAGAATTTAGTCGGATCTCCTGCAGAGAAATGCGACCCTTCATTTGTAGACAACAGCCCGGAGCAATGGATAAACAACTACCTCAGATCCAAACTTGATTTGGTGCTTTCGTGACTGCAGGAATTACTCTTTGGTTTTTTCGTTAAAGTCACGTAGAAATAAGAAATAATGATAAAATTATATAATAGCATACGACGTTTCGATTGCAATGCAAGCAATCATCATCAGGTATAGAAGAGCTACATTTAAGAGAGGAAACACAGAACCGCAGATATATATACAGACTCCCTCTACTTAGGTGTCTGTATATATGTCTGCGGTTCTGTGTTTCCTCTCTCTTAAATTTAGCTCTTCTATACCTGACGATTGCTTGCGTTGCAATCGAAACGTCGTATGCTATTATGTAATTTTATTTCTTATTTCTACGTGACTTTACCAAAAAAACCAACGAGTACCTCAGATCACTTTAAGTTAGCCCTGATTCACAGAAACGGGTTAGCACGTTCCCACTCGCTACGTTAGCGAGAGAGTAATGTTCGACACACGATGGACAAACTGACATTTTCTTATTAAAAACCTGAAATTTAGTTAAGTTTACAAGAGCCAAATTTAATTTAATATTTTTATTCATACAGTTGTAGGTGATTGGGCGGAGACCATAAATTCTCAAACACTTCAGAACCTGGTATAATCTCAAGACAGCCGACATCCAGATTCAAACCCAGGATCGAAGCGTTTGCCAACTTAGCATCACTGACCTCCGAGCCACCCAGCCACTATTGGCAGTGTTTTTGCTGTAATTATTGAAACCCATGTCTCCCTTGAAAAAACGAGCCTTCTGCTCTCCGTGGCTCTTATGTAAGCAGGTCATAAATAAATGCCACCTCCAGGCACATAACGATTCATGCTGTCGGCGATTTGATTAATTGTCACAATTTACAGGTCGCGATTTGATTTAAAATTTTATTTTACTTTTTACCGTTTCACTTTGTATTGTTTCTCGGTTGTGCGGCTTGCGTTCGGCCACTGCGCTGTTGACGGTTGCAATTTGCATAAACTGTCAATAATCCATTCTTACACACGGCGTGTATCTCGTGAGCATAGCAATTAATTGTTAATCAACGAATCATTGAGATACTATGCCTAATTTAGCCAAACAATAATTGACCTCCGATTAATGACGTGAGGTTTTTAAGTAATATAACTTACTCCTACGTTTGGTATTTTAAGTGTTGTAATCTGTTTACAAGGACTTTTTTTAAGCAGCTGCATAACAAAGTGGTCAGAGGGTTGCGAGTTCAAATCTAGGTTCAGGGTCAACCCGGCTCAATCGCCCATCTGCGGTCATTAAAACCATTTTGTCCAACGTGGTTGTTCTATTTCTATACTATGGTTGTCCTATGCAAACACTTTGCAACATGTCAAACAGAACGTAGAATTTCCACCACGTCTATGACTGTGAACAGCTGTGTACCATCGAACGCCTGTTTTAAAATGAAACCTTATTTTTTTAAGTTACCGTACATCACGGTGAATTATCGTCAGTAAAATCAACACCGCCGCTGAGGTTGTGTGGCAGCGCAGCCTCATCTGTATGCAATGGCCGCCGCTGTCCTCACATTAACCCGCGTCGTCGTGACCACGCTCCGTTTTACGGAATCATTTTCAAATTAAATCGAAAAAACTAATCAACCGGTGTGCAATTCGCAAGGGCAATCCGATCACAGAATCCGGTTGCTTGAAAGGCCTACGATCAAATTACCCGGAATGCACCCCCCCCTCCTCCCCCCAATCTCGTCAGATCTGGGAAGCGAAGCCAGGTTGAGCCTGGCTAGCGCTTGGATGGACAATCATCACGATCGCATCGCAGGCTACTTTTGGCCAGGAGAGGGCTGTGCGGAAAAATCTGTGGTTGAACTGAACTTCTATGCCCACGCGTCGTCTGCACTCCCCACCTTAACCAAGTGTCAAGTGTGGTCAAGTAGCCCCGATGACCCCGCATGGCATTGGCTCGACAAAAGGGCCGTTCACTTCGGGATTGAGAACAAGACAGCTCAGCCTCCAAGTGGGATTTGAACTTATCACCTTCATCTCTTTAAGTAGGGCACTCTGCAACAGCACAGCCCAGCCAGATTTAAACAGCAAAGGGTAATGGCTTCGGCAACAAACGGCAAGGTTTGGACCAATTATTGACGAACGAGAAGCTTCGTCATATATTCCCATACAAATAAAAAATCAGATAGGCTGAATGTAACACCTATTGTAACGCCCTGAAATAAATTACAAACACCGTTGTCTCTACCTGCATTGATCTTCCAGGGCATTAAGTACAGAATGTGCTCCATAAACCACAATGACTGCCACACTCCCTAATTAATTAATCTTTTTCAATTTTCTAAATACCCCAGTAACTGCAACTCATGAGAGATTCCCATAATCTAAATTTTAATTTAGTTAATTCTCAATTTGTATTCAGAGTATTGGGGCTTGGGAGTAACAATGAACTAATTAAGACATTTAGCCGAAACTGCCACATTCATGCTGCCTTAATGTAAGTAAGCCGTGTCCCGGCATGTGATATAAACCAGAGCAATCTCGGCCCTAATCCGCCACATTATCCATCAGCGCCTGCACCAAATACTAAATGAAGATATTGGCTTTGCACAGCACAGATCAAAAACGCTCAGCTCTTTATTCAGTCTAAGTTAACACTGCCTTGTGTCAGAAAAATAAATGGTAGGCTATTTTTAAACTATTAAACTTTTCTTATTTTACCAAGTAAGGCCCACTGAGCTATATAGCTCTTTTTCAGACGTGGCCTGGCCAAAAATGATAGCTCAATGAAGTAAGTGGCTTTGTGTGGAAATTAACAGAAGCCAATTGCTCTAAACGAATGTTTCTAAATGTGGAGGGAAAAACCAGAGGACCCGGAGAAAAATCCACGTGACCACAGGGAGAGAGACACACAAACTCCAAATGTACAGGTGTCAGGGTCGGGATCGAACCGACGCCCTCCGGTATACCAGGCCAGAGAGTTAACTTCTTGCCACCGCGGTGCCCAAGGCTAACGCTTTGTACAACGTGGCCCCGTTCTTCAAAGCAAAGAGAGGCAACTAAGATGGATCCTGATTACATCATGGGACCTCCTTTGCCAGTACCAACATATGAGAATAGGTTTTCCCCTTTTTTATGGCAACAAAACAGGTGTTAAGATGTTAAAACACCTTTTACAAGGAATCATGTCTGCATTAACCACAATACTTGTGGTCAGAATGTTAGCCTAAGCATCTATTTTTTTTGTAAATGATGACAAGGCATAGATTATGACATCGCAGGATGGCAAGAGAAGGTATGGCAGCTTGGGGACGAGGGACACCTTAATCCGGCAGTGGATTAACTGTGGCTGACGATAACGGTGATGAAGCAGTGTTCACGACGAAGATGGCAAGCGCTGTCGATTTGTGTCTACGGTACTGGCCGCACAATCAATGTGATGACATTTAATGTGGGATCATAATTCCACGGCAACTACTCTCACAATTAGGCCATTGGCATAGTCTCAAATGGAAATGAGCCTGAATTAACTTTGTTTTCGTTATTGAACACAACCACCAACTGCCAGCAAAAATCTGTTTGTAGGCAATTAAGAGATGTGAGTCTCCTGCCAAAGCTACTTTCTGAAAGGGTTATAGATGTGGGGACATACTGAAATGGGGTTAACTTGCTCATCGTACCTATGAGGTCGGCAAGCAAGCTCCACTTTACACGAAGTCGTAAGTGGCGGTACTGTAGAGGGCACGATCGCAGTTGGCAATGCGGTGTTGCAATTCAAGAATTGTTCTGTTGTGCCATGTCTTTACTGTTCAGTTTGCAAGTATCAACTACTCATCTTGTTCAGTTTTGTTCGCTGCATTAGCCTAAATTTCACTTTATTGTTTAATGCGTGTAAATCAGAAAGGATTGATTATTGTGAAGGAAAGCTGCCAGTTGGCCACCTATTTTAGAAGCGAGATCCGTGACGCGCGAGCACAGCAACAACCAAAGCAAGACCAAAAAGTTACATTATCGTAGAGAAGGAGTACAGGGTGCTGCTTGAGGACTATCGCAGAACTCACAAACGGGGTATTTAACGGTCGGAAACGAAATACACGCAAATCTAAAAGTGCCGATGTAATATGAAAACGTTAGGTGCAGGTACACATAAGCTCTACATTTTAGTCTAACGAGTGACAAAAAAACGAGCACATCGTAAAAGACGTTTGGGGGCAATAAATGCCAGAAATGGTAAGGTACGGGTGCAAGTACGCTCTGTGCTTTGTTTAAAGAGGGAAGTAGGAGGCTTGGGCAGGATACATCCCCATAAAGCAGTGGTTCGAAGCTCCCAGAGGGTGCATGCACCCCCTGGGGGTGCGAGATACCCTTTTTTCTGGGGGTGCGAAACATGCCAGATTTTTTCATAAGATAAATCAGCAAAACACAAATTTAGCACGGGCACGTAAGTACAACTACTTTGTTTCATCAAACCTATGTATTTATTAACATAAAAAATGTAACGATTGAGAACCAAAGGCATGCACGGCTGCAGTAAAGGTTAAGATCCACTGCCATAAAGGAAGATGGCCGATGGAAGGGGCTTGGTTACAGAATCGCACCGAAGGAGAATATAGGCCTGAGAAGACAACCTCTGCAGAGTTGGGAGCGATGAGATGCCCAAGAGTGAGGTGGATTGTGGCAGCGCAGCACCACGTGTGATGCCAGCAGCACGGGGAGGCCTTTATCCAGCAGTGGATTGAATTTGGCTAACGATGACTAATCGACTCTTTGACAACAAAACGCATTGTTGCACGCCTCTTCTGAAAAAGAGCTATTTAGATCATTGGGCCTTACCTGGTAAAAGAAAATATTGTTTCTAGTTTTAGTGTAGCTTACTTGCATTCGATAACGGGCCACGGTTAACATCAGTGTTGAGTTTTATGCAAATCGGATCTGAAACCTCCCACCTCCTCCCCTGACACAGCTTATATCAATGCCCACTGATCAGCGTGAAGCATGGTCATGTATGCATGTACATTTAACTTCTTTCGCACTGTACGTAGCTAAGTGTGCTAATCGGAGGTGCAGGGCTAATCGGAGGTGTGGTCAAACAACCTCCACGGATGAAAACCCAGTGGGGGAGGCCTTCATCCAGCAGCAGATTGACAAAGGGGGCATACATTACAACCACAAATTACTAATTCCAAACAACCCGCTCTCCATTTGAATGCGCACAGCCCAAGAGAAGAGAGCACTGGGGCCACAGTGTGTGTGCGCGAGTGTGCTTGCCGCGTGTGTACGCGCGCGCGCACCCCAACAACACCGCGACAGCGCTCTAACGGCTCAGAGAATAATTAATAAGGTGCAATAATCAACGCGTTATTGCGCGAGGCGGCAGGTGGTGTGCCAGTGCCAACTCCATCATCGTTCTCGGCGGCATTTACCCGTCCGGTCCGGCGCCCCTTCCCGCGCAACTTCCTTGCGTTTAGGTCGGCAACTTCTACCGAAAAGTCCATTATGCGATGGTGAATAACGCCGATAAGCAGTCTTGCCAGCACATTTGCCGAAGCGTTTTCCGTGTTGAATGTATTATCCGCGCAAGGGCGCTGCGAGAGAGGCGAAGACTCCGCTACAAGGCAAAGGTAAGGGCAATATTCCCAATAGAGGAAGCTCTCGAAAGCCCCTCTACATCTGTAAAGTATTTGGCCTACTCTTCCACGCTTTCCAGATGTCTTGGAAGAGGTGGAAGTACCCGCAAGTTACCCCTCAAGACGCAACCTCGTGTCGGTCAACTAACTGTGGTGCATCCATTTACACTTCTGGGGGACACTGGTGGAGGAGGGAGCCATCTAAAAAATTGGCACCGTTTCAATTTCTGTGCCGGGAGATGGCATAGAACCGGCGACCTCGCAAGTCCATTGTGATAACCATCACACTGCCACGGCACCATCCCGCTAGGAGGGCAGTACTTGGCGTGCGGCCAATGTGCACCATGGCCTGACAGAGGAACTAGCATCGTGGATTTAGTCTAATCCATAAGAGGATGATTTTTCTTTTATTTTTCAGCGGCGTGCCAACAAGGGGATTGCGACACCGTTATTGTTTTATATACATGAACGTCGCGATCCCGAAGAAAGCACCAACTTGTTGCAGAACGCTGCCAAACATGAACCTGGGTCAGCGTCCACGTGCGACTGCAACTTACGTAAAATAGCGTGCGGTTTGCAATAGCCGGCCGCATTTACCACTTTTATTGATCGCGGACACTGGCCATGCTGCCCTGCAGAACGCCAACTTGAAAGCTCTCCTGTAAGTTACGTACATATGTAGAGCACCTTTCGAACCATACGTAAGCCAGTGCTATTCGGAGGGGCGGGGAAAGATCACAAACCAACACAAATAGCAGTTCTACAGAAATTGTTTTCAATCCAGATTTAAAAGTGTATAGCTCCAGTGGCTTCCTAATATCAGAAGGAAGAGCATTCTAGACGGCCGCATAAGCACATCTGAAAGTGCGTGATGCGGTGACCGTCTTTATTCCGACGGCCAGCCAAAAAGCCGCTGCTGCGAGGATGACCAGAGCTCGTGTGACGGTTTCCTGCCAAAATCGCGCGGCGTTCAATATTAAAGTAAAACGAATAGCATACACCAACGACTGCAGCCCCAGGAAGAAAGCTATCAGTGACCACATCCACTGGCTCATTTTACAATGCCAATTTTAAACACCTCGTTTCCTTCTTCTTCCAAGCCGGAGTCTCATTATTTCATGGGATTGGCAGCTCGCGTTTGTCTTTCTCGTCTACTTCTGTCTAATCATTGTGCTTTTTTTTTATTTCATTCAGAAAAAAATATAAGAAAAGCTTTCCCCACACCTCCCTCCCCTTGTTTTAATGTTTCTAATAGGATTATAAATATTTGCTAAATAAACAAGGAAATGAACATCTGCGCATAGTGCCTTATAAAAAATTAGAATTTTTGTCATTTGGTGGTGACAAATTCAATTTCCTTTGAACCACAGGAAACATCCGCAAGCTGTGGTTGTTGGGGGGTAATTTGCAACATTGAAAGATACGTTTCAAATTACAGTGATGACCCATTCTTGCAACTGACTTCATCAGGGCTTTACTATCCACCTATGAGCAGATGGAACATTTTATTTCGGTGGCAACATCTGCCCTCGGGGCTATGCAGCCACGCAGAACGTAATACATGCGCTTTCCTGCTTATTTTGTTGCGTATTTATTGCACATAAAACATCAAGAACATGTGTCCGAGGCGAATGAATGAATGGTTTTCGTGGGGGGGGGGCAGGTGCGGAATTAGAACTATGGGGAAGAGGGGGAGGCGGGGATTTGGAGAAGAGTGAAAGGAACGGTAAAAGGAGCCTCAAGACAACCGTCTCGATAGCGATACACGGAGACGGACAGAGACATTGAGAGAGAGAGAGAGAGAAGCAGAATGACAGATCAACACACAGGGATATAGAAGATAGTCACAGAGCAAAGCGCACAAAGGCACAGACACAAGGGAGATGGCGTACAAACAGAGACAAAAAGAGAGAAGAACAACACAGCGACACACCGAGATACGGAGAGAAACACGAGCGCGGCAATAAGGGACGGGGAAGCATCGCATTGCACACTGCTCTCAACTGGGCGGCACCTGCACGAGTTCATGCCAACTGCCTCCATGCCCAAAACAAGCATTGGGAGTCGCGCTCAACGCCCGAACCCCCACTTAAACAGGTCCCTGCAGGGTGGGCTGGTAGAAGTTCGTAAATGAGATAATGTGACTTCCAAATGTTGGGTGCAATAAGGCATATCAAGTCTCTGCACCGTCTATTGCTGATTTTACACCCAACAGCACGAGATTTCACTTCGTTAAAGTATTGAAAGGGGACGGACGGACACATTAATCTATTGCAGGCTGGTACACTCAGTTTACAACTTCGTTCCTACCAGTATAATCCACAATACCAGGGCAGGAGGCGGCCTCTCAATGGGAGACGCGCTGTTGCCTCCCAACCTGCGGGGGTACCTATTTTATCGACCATGGAGAGACGATTGGCCGAGACGACCCATGACCGAGACTTGAACTTGCGTAACGATGGCAAGTCAACAGCTCTGACCGGCCATGCATGGCGAGTGAATATCCACTCGATCTCGCCAGATCTCGCAAGCCAAGCAGAGATGAGCCTCCATAATACTCGGATGGGTGACCACCGTGCATAGCAGGTGTCACGTGTATAGCAGGTGTTACGGGCTGTTGGGCCACATTGCGGGCAGCAGACAGTAGTGCAGAAACATGTCATGTTGTATTGTGCTCCTGTTTCTTTGCTCCTCACTTTCATATAGCTATATATGGTCAAATAACTCTCCCCCCCCCCACCACCATGAGCCACACACATGGCTTGGGAAGAGTCCTCATCCAACAGTGGATTGACAAAAGGCTGTAGGTGTAGATGTACACACAATGAAATAAATCTTTCATGAAATGCGGATTCCTGTTTGAGGCAGGCACGGGAGATAACACGCCAACAGCACAGATGCCAAAACATTTGACTGTGTAAAGAAATTAAAACGCAGGCAGCCAAACACGCACTAACAGCCTCCACGTCGTGAATGTGATTCTTAGACGTTTTTCTTGCAATGGTACAAAATGTAAAAAAAAAAAATTTGCTTAAGAAACAGAATTAAAAACCCCTCGCACAACCCCTCTCCTCACAAAACAACATTTTGCATAAATATCAAAAACCACCAAATTCCCAGAAACACATTTCCCGAGAATTATTTTGGCGTTTGCAAAACATTCAAACGCGTTTGTGAAATAAAATTATGGCAGATATCTCATTAAAATTTCCCTGTGAAGGTGGAAAGCGAATGAAATGGCTGCGTAACAGACGCGCAGAGAAATCGTTTATTTGTCCTGGGCTGCATTTCTTGTTTGAATTTAGGCTTGTTATTTAAAATATTGCTTTGATTAAAAAAAGACTCTCGTCAAACGCACCAATGTAAGTGAGCTGCGCGCAACGTATAACCAGGCTGGTTCACCATCAGAGAAACCCGGTGTGAAACTTGGAAGGATCCACGTCAAAGACCATCACCACCATCATTCTATTTATGGGGTCATAAAGCGAGCACCAGATGATTGTGGGAAGTCAACTGTGATCACTCCATGGAAAGACTGTCTCCCCCACCCCCCCAACTTGCCATTTTGTCGATACGTATTGTCAGCGTCGATTAAATTCACTATCTGTGTAGACCTATCACCAGCGAATTTTATAATACAACTGAAAAAGCAAAACATCACTACAGTTCATGAGCAAGTTTGCGTCTCTGTAGGGATTCTTATATTGATACAAATACCGTATTCACTGGATTATAATCCGCTCCAAAAAAATCACTCACCCCAGATTTGTGCCTGGTGTTAATCAAGTTATCCAAATACTTTGCTGATCTCAAGGTGCATAAACAACCATCACGCAAACTCCGGTCATCCTTACAACAGATTGTGGCCAACCATCGAACAGCACACGCAATCAGATGTGCTTCTGCGGCCGTTCGGAACGTTCTTCCTTCCAATATTAAGAAGCCAATGGAGTTATGCACTTTTAAATATAAAGTGAAAACTCGTTTCTTCGAACCGATTTTTGTGTTTAGTTTGTCGTACTTCCCCCGTACCTCCGATTAGCATGGTTGGCTAGGTATGGTGCGAATGGAGTTCCACAAACATACATATGATGCATCCAAGACTTTTTCTTAAAAATACAAAAGTGTGCCTCATAAAACAGAGAATGCAGTACAACTGGTGCTCCCCATAAGGCCGTGGGAAAGTGGGTACGCGTAACTGAAGGAGACACGACTGTTTCTACAAATGGCCAGATTTGTTTTCTGTCGTGGAGCTCTGCAAAAAAAAGTATTGCGAGGGTTGACGGAGATCTTCGGTGTCCACAAAGTCCACGCATGAACATTACGCGATCTAAACCAAAAACCTTTATTATGGAGAACGCGCACATTGAACCCAATAAACATCTCCCTGCTAGATACGAATGTAGATGGGCAGTGCTCATCTTCACACCCGCAGCAGCAAGCCGGCTGAAGTGGAAACTCCATGGGGGGGGGGGGGGGGTGAAGGGTTTGCACATACCCGGAAGTCATCCATGGTTACGGCGAGCGAGTTCATGATCTCGGCGTCAATGGTTTCGTCCTCGAGGTCGATGACGTCCATCTTCTTGCGGATCGCCTGCAGGGCGGCCTCCGAGCACAGCGCAGCCAAGTCGGCACCCACGTGGCCGTGAGTTTCATTCCCAACCTGGCAACGCACGCGCGCGGGCGGGAACAACAGAGAGACACGGGCACACAGTCAGGGCACACGTACGCAGGCTCGTCGCAAATGCTCAGGCGCGTGTGGTGGTGGTCATGCCTTCTCACGCAAGTTAATTATTAAAAATAAAGATAAACTTACACCCCCCTAAAGCCTTTAACAGGCTGTTGGGGAAAGTGCTGTTAATGAGAACCTATTAATGCTGACCAGCAACTCGGTCTTAAACAGTGCCGATGTTTCAGGCCGAGTTGACCAAGCGGAGACCAAAGACCGCTTCAGATATTAATCACCGATGCTTGGCTGTAAGAGGGAATCCAACTCGGATCACCGGGTTCGTTGCAGTGTCCTAACCAATATCAATATCCGCCATTTGCCACCAAGTGACGGTGACATCACCACGGCGCCTTGTGCCAGGCCAGATGCACTGAGGCCACTTGAAGTGTCGAAGGCTCACTGACAGGTCACAGAACAGACCCAGGTGCCATGGATTGGCTGACTGAAAGGACTGGCAGATGCACCAGCTATGCCCCCTACTCGGTCAACCACTACACATTGGAGGCACACATTCATGCATAAGGACCTGTAAATCGATTTTTTATAATCGTTTTCAAAAGTCGATTATAGATTCCAAAAGTCAATGAATCGATAATGGAACACAGTTAAATGTTAGTGACAACTGAACCGACTGGCAGGTAGAATGTTGGAACCGCACGTTCAAAAGAAATTGTCCAGCGGTAGCCATCACAGCGCGAAATTGTCCAGCGGCAGGGCTCGCCAGTCACGGCGTGGTAGACTCACAAAGATTCCCCATATAACCTGAACAGATTTGGGGCAAGTGCTGTTAGCGAGCACCTATGAAGGCCAGCGCAGGTGCACGAGGGAGTGGGTGGCCAACACCATACCCAGCCACCTTTGTCTCCCCAGTCGCAATGTTTACACACTGCACCAGGTACTCATTTGAGGCTGAGTTGACTTAAAGGAGGGCCAGGACCAGTTCAGATAATCGTCACTGGTGTTGGCCGTGATCGGCAATCGA
This sequence comes from Petromyzon marinus, assembly GCF_048934315.1. Lineage (NCBI taxonomy): Eukaryota > Metazoa > Chordata > Hyperoartia > Petromyzontiformes > Petromyzontidae > Petromyzon > Petromyzon marinus. The sequence goes on along the minus strand of NC_133710.1, from coordinate 447,168 downwards.
ACTGGGGGAGCTGTGTTAGTAGCACACCGTGCTAACTGTTGCACTACTGCTCCCCACAAACAAAGACACTCATGCACAGGCTTAAACCTTTCATTCTTCTTGTTAGACATTTAGATACGTGTGGTAAACCGCTAATTATTTGTTTGCATGCGATTATGTTTCACAATAAAAACGAGATTGATAACCCTAATAGGTATAGACAGATGCAAGCGTGCTGTAACGCTTACAACGAGCATGCGGTAATGGACACCAAGACAAAGATGCCCCGTATAGCCGTAACAGACTGTTGAGGCAAGTGCTTTCAGCGAGCAGCACCAACAAAGGCCGGCACAGCACACTAAGGGGTGTGGGCGGCCAACACCATGCCCGGGTGCCAATGTTTACCAACACGGATATAAAACCAAAAGCATTTGAAAGGGAAAGCGTTTTTCCTGCACGTCGCACCGCTTCTGAACAACCACGGTGGATTTAAACAGACAGGAGAAAATTACGCATTCATCAAAATCAAATCAATCGAAATCTCCGCCGCAAAGCACGTAACGGCCTCGAAAACGGTACACGTCCACAGCAGTGCCCTTTCCAGGCTGGAAGGGGGGGGGGGGTGAAAGCAATGAGGGATTGGTTCTAAAGCCGCGACGGAGAGGGGATAAACCATTAACCATCATCGGAAATAGGAGAGGACGCGCGTACCCCGCCCACAGCAGATCGCTCTGCAGTGCTACTGTCAAGAAGCAGCCACGCTGGCATAATGGATAGCGGCGGTTCGAGCTTCACCCACGATCTGAGAATATGGCGCGGCGTTCCACCAGACAGGCAACTCACGGTGCGGGCAACACCCAGCCAAACTTGACCAACTCTGCCAACTGTCTACCCAAGTAAAAAAAGTAGGCGAGTTAAGAATAGCGTTGAGGTGGTCAGCCACCTCAGAGGTCAGAGTGCGAAGCCGGCACCTGGCTCTGAACAGTGAGGGGAGTTGGTTGCAAGTAGCCGCCGATTAAAACGCTTTGTCGAGTTTTAACGAGTCGATGATTCCAGCCTGGTCACCAATGACTGTACCAACAAAAAAGCCACCACGTTAAATGTGGTTTTCTATTGAATTTGGCTTAATACCAGCCCTGAGAATGACAATTGTAGGTTTGGGTGTAATGAGACAATCTCATCACAAAGTGAATGGAGGAAGCACAAATCCTCGACTGAGCAAAGCATGAACAAGGCCGCTAGGTCGAATCCCACGGTCCTCCTGAAAAAGTCGAGACTCGGCAAGACTTTCCCACATTAGCGGTGGTCAGATCGCTCGAATCGGAGGTAGACTCAGCCCGATAACCATCCCCTCTAAGGGTGATAAAATAGGTACCACTTCACTTCCAAGGGCAATCTCTTGCCACAAAAACATCGCCTCCAATGCCACGCAAGCTGGACAAGACTCCCACCCCTTAGCAATCATGAGCGCTTGCGCAATTCAATTTGTTTAAGGAGACATCTTAGGCGGGACTAACTCAAAACCGTTTCACGTGGTATTAGCTCACGCTTAAAGGGGAAGGTGGCCACATCTAACGAGGCCTATAAATCAAATAAAGGAAATCAATGTCTTCCCTTAATCACATTCGCATGGGCCAATATTTCTTGTGTTTGGGTAATTCTTCAAATTAAACTGAACAAGGTGAATTAATTTTATTAGCAAAAAAAATCAATCCGTTTGATGTGGCGTGAATTTTTCTAACTAAACGAAAACACAATTACAACAAAACCCACATCCACAAACGAGCATATTCCACGAGGCCAACTGTTAACACCAAAGTAATATTGTCTTTTTGCAATAATCGAAACAGCCACGTTACATAAGCACACGTGTTATTAACTATAAGCGTGTGGGCCATTGCTAAATTCTTGAAAACGGTCAGTAGTTTGGTTTCTGTCCGATGGGCAGTTGTTTTGTTCAATAGACTCAATAAATCTATCCAGCCTGTTAATACCGTGCCGAATCTGCAAGGTGTCTTTGCAGAAACGGCCGCTCGCATCGTAATGCATCACGCTGTCCGCATCGTGCAGCCGCCCTCTGAAGCAATTAGCACAGCCCAGCCTCCACTGCCATCTCGAGGCTATCAAGCGCCACAAGCTCTGACGCATTTATTAGGGGCACGCGGTTGGCCACCTCCGATGGCTGCGCACACGTCCATGTTAGGTCTCGCCATCAGTGCTGCTGCCGGGTAGCACAATTAAAAAAGGCGCAACAGTCGCGCAAAAGTCAAAACATCTCGCCACTCAAGACGAACGTTGGGGCGCCTAACGTCCCTGCCCGCATCCTTGGGGGCCCGGTGGCAGAAGTTCGCATTCCTACGGCGGGTCCCTAAGACATCGACAGCCGGTGCCCGAAATATATGGGCGGCCTGCAACGTCCCTAACGAGACGCTTAGTTGAAGAGCCAAAATAAAGGGGCCACCTGGCTATCCCGTGCCTCCAAGACACAGGACGGCGCTTAACCACGTGGGGATTATGCGCACGGGAGGCACGCCCACCTCTTCCACACGTGGAGAATTGAGAGCCAAACCGAGCGATGAATGCCGTGGAGTTCAATCCATCACTCGCATAGCATTGTGTCGTGTAGTAATAGTCTGTGCAAGTCTGTGGTACACGTTTAAGTCTAGAGGATTTTGTGAGACTATGGGTCTCTAAGTGTATAGGTCTATGCAAGTTTTATGGGATTCTGTGCAAGTCTGTGGGTCTCTTTGCAAGTTTATGGATATCCCAGTCTGTGGGATTCTGTGCGAGTCTATGGGCTGCACGAGTCTTTGAGTCGATGAATTTCTTCTGTAAATTAAGTAAAATTCACTTACATCACTGACCACTGCCCATACAAAAGGGAGATGACAGGTACCCTTCTAATTATACAACCTAACACTGATGGTTAATATTATGATGTACCTCCCCCCCTCCGTTCTCATTCGGACCTCGCGACGATCTGGTTTAAGAACGCCAATCACATTCACATGGTCGTGATTTTATGGAGTAATTAAGGTCACAGCGCTTGACTCATGAATGGAAAGTTGTGAATGCAATTGCTGCTCAATGGTTCGACAGCTCCCAAGTGCAAGAAAGCACCCACCGCCCTTCCCTTCAAGATCCTCCTTGACCTCACCCTCTGCCTACCTCTCCCCGCTCATCTAACTCTACTCAACCTCCCAAGTATGCTTTTCCAGGCCATCCTTCACCAATTGAGTAATATTCATATACTTGGTTCTTTCAGTAAAGTCACGTAGATAGAAAAATTGTATTAAAATAAAAAAGCACGTTTCGATCGCGACACAAGTGTTTTTTTTTATCAGGCGGAGAGAACTACATGTTACAAATTACACACAATGTATTGTGTACTTGTGCATTATATGGTATGTATGTTTAACTTCTTTCGCACCGTACGTAGCCTACCGTGCTAAATGGAGGTACGGGGGGGAAGGAGAACAAACTCAATTATACATTCTATCTTACATAAATAATGTACTTTAAAGTATATATAATGTAAATTTCTTCATTTCTATTTACTATGTATTTTATTATTTTAAAACCATCGATTTAAATTTATTATTTTAGCTGACCTGGTGTGACTAAATGTGGGATCTGGCTGGCAGGCTTTAAACCATCTCATCACCAAAGTGGGATCAATCAGTCAACTCAAACATAACCCGAAGCCAATAGCGGCTGCGATAATGAGACGCGTAGAAATGTGGATGGTATAAAAAAAGGGGGGGGGGGGGTATTTTCTTTATTTATTTCTCAAAATATTTCACCAGGAAAATCCCCCGAGATGCAACATCTCGTTTTGCAAGGGTGTCAAGAATCTATAGACCAGACTCCGGGCCACCATCGCTCCCCTTGAATAGACAAACACTTACGGACTTTGATTTGACACGCAAGACAGCCGAGCGTGGGCTGGGGAGTATCGTTGACTTATCTGCACACCGACTAAATCTCTGAGCGGTGGCGTTTTGTCTTCACGGTGGCTTGCATGGCGGAGGACAAAATACCGCAGCGGCAGTGACCCCACCCCCCCCCCCCCCCCCCCCGATGGTTGCACCGGCAGAATGGCCACACGGCGAACGCTGTAATAATGACGGCAATCGCGTGGTAATCAATGCGTCAGGACGGGGCCTCGCGACAGGCTTGCGGGCCCCCACTGCAAATTAGGGCCGTGATTTTCTTGGGCATTAACGGTGGCCCTAAACGTCAGGCTGTTTTACAAGGCGGTCGGGAAAATTACGCCTCGCATTGTGCACGCGCGCGGACGAGAGCGAGAGGAGCGACACGGCAGTTCTGTGGCTGGCGTTAACGACATGGGTGGACCACACGGTCACACGCCAATTAGCCTCGGTCGCTTAAGCTGTCAAGGCACATTTTCGGCGTTTAATTTAATCAGTTTTACGGGCGCACCGCTAGCGTGTAATGGCATTCACGGGTATTCCGGGAACGTCCCAGATATCTGCCGCTCCTTACCTAACAATCGTCTCAAACAACTACGGTCGTTAATTCTTTTTTCGTGCTTCCATTATCGATTGATTTTTTTTGTTTGCACTGCGATACATCTCCTGGCGCAGCTGTTACAGGGCTCAACTTACAATTGCAAGGTTGTGAGCTTAAATCCAGGTCGCGGTTAGACATGGCCTGTCATATACAATTTGTACAAATTTGTAGCAAACAGTGGCTGCTTGTATGGTGAGACTAGGCCCCGCCCTGGCAATGTGGAATTAACAATAAGTCTAGCCGTGTAGTTTGTTGCAAAACACATCTCTACATCATTTTCTAAGTGGATATTTGTGAATAACAAATCATGGTGAAAAGATGGAAGGGTGCGGTAATGTTGTAGCAAGGGAGATGATGTGGATTGATGTGATATTGATGTGATGATGAGGGAGGTGATGTGGATTGATGTGATATTGATGTGATGATGAGGGAGGTGATGGGATGGTACGTCGGGTATCATGATGCGATGGTAAATTAGGTGATGTGGTGGCGAGTGAGGTATTCTGATGAGTTATTTCGATTTCAAGTCGGGTATCATGATGGTGATGGATTTTAACGGCAGGGGACAGCCATGACGGTTACACATGCACAGAAAAATATTTGCACTCAAATCACGGCTAACGACTTGACAGGCTTTTGTGCCGTTCGTAAGCGATCAGAAATCTCCCAAACATGCGTTTCAGAGTATATGGCTGCGATACATTTCTACGTGATAAGCCACTTTGGTTGAGCTATCATTTTTGGCCAAGTCACTATTGAAAAAATAGAGCTACATAGCTCATTGGGCCTTAATTGGTAAAAAAAATTAGTTAAAACGCTCGACTCTAGCTGATCAGCTGCTGCCCCCTGCTGGGCCACTCAAACTCCGCTCTGAGAGGCGCCACTGAACCTCCCACGCCTTCCAGTCCAGCGCCGATCGAATTTTAATAGAAAAGATGAAGTACATCTCACAGGCACAACACAAAGTATTATCTGTATTTTGATTTAGCGTGCTGATCTTAAAGGTGCATTGAAAAATTTGATACTCCGACTGATGCTTCTATTGTTGTGGAGTAACTCATGCAGCCAGCTATGGCTCTAGGATTTGGTGTTACATGTTATTTCTGTAGTTTATTGTAAAAATTCGGTCAGTCCCTATGATCACTGTTACGTTGCAATTATGGCTTTATTTTTTGGTGAATTCGAAAAGTTTTTTTGGTTTGGACATGTTTGTTTTGTTGTAGTACGGAGTTAGACTGACGGCCTTAATCTAAGTTTTCTTGTGGTTGTTGTTGCTGTTTGACTTGCATCCCACTGGGATTTTTTTGCACACAGTGTTGGTGTACGGTGCTTTTTTCAGGAATATTTTGCTGTTTTTTTCATGGATTTTCTGTTTGCACAGTCACATAGTCACTTTAAGATGTTTTCTTGTTCGTGTTTTTGTTTGTTGTAGTTGCACTCGATTCAAGAGCCGAATGGCTCACAGGGCTATACCAAAATAAATAAACTGAAACTGAAAACAGCCGCACGTATGTACACAAGCGAGCGCACACACGCACCATTACGCGCGCACTTAACAAAACAAACGGTCACAGACGCAACACGTGCGTGCATAACAAAGCTGACGTGATACAAGGCATGCGACACAACAAAGATCCCCCATGTAGCCTTCAGCAGGCTATTGGGGCAAGTGCTGTTAGCGAGGGCCTATTAAGACCAGTTTGACCTACAAGGGGGGGTGGTGGAGGTTGGGTGGTCAGCGACACACCCAAGCAACCCTCACTTCAGTTTGTCCTGTGCAACACAATCACTCCTTCCACAACAAACATCAAGACTTTTTTTCAGGACAGTGCTGGATTGGGTTGTTTGGCCAATTCCATTACATCAGCCTTTTGTATGTGGCAAGAATCAGAATATTTTTATACTGGAGGAATCCGATAAGCTATAAAACTTTCAGATCAGAAAAACTCGGTGAGGGTAGAGCGGTGGTGCAACAGGTAGCACGCACTGTGCTATGAGCCCGGTGATCCGAATTTGATTCCCAGCCATGGTTAACACCAGTCAGGAGCGACATCTGAACTGCTTCTGGAGTGCACACCATTCTTCACAAAATATATCTGATCAGTGTGGTGAAGTATGGTTTAAACAGAATCTTTACTTATCCTGAAGAAACCCGGTGAACTATTAAACTTTTTCAGATGTCCAGTTAGACATCTGTGAAAACAACCATCACCAGGGGTCAACAACCAAAATACTAAAATAATTTTTTTTCAAATTCGGTAAAAAAACTCTATTTCAAGAGCCGCAATGCACGTGAATATACGAGACGGCGGTCCTTAAAAAACGTCACGAGGCAGTTCTTGAAAGAGCCGCATGCAGCACCAGAGCTGTGGGTTGCCGACCCCTGGTCATGACCGACCAGCCGTTTGCGAGCCCTTCACCCCGCAGCGGTTGGACAAAGAGCTTCCCATTAAAATCACTCGAAGGTTGAGTCATGGGTCTCGGTGACGCTACCGTGGCACCAGGTGCGAGGTGGGAGGCATCACCTGCTCAAGATCCACATCCGACGAGAGCTTCATGTTCTTGGTGTGGATCTGCAGAATCTCCAGCCGTCCCGTCGAGTCCGGGATGCCGATGTCCACCTCTCGGTCAAAGCGGCCTGGAGTCACGGGCACGGAGCCAGTCGTTGAGACGACGTGTAACCACCAACGTCACAAATGTGCACAGCACACCGTGACTACCATAGCCCGTGTAAAGTCTAATAGGCTCGGCAACCCCGAATCATTCCTTTTATGTAGGCCGCATACATTCCATTATATTTAAATTTCTGAATAGATGATTCATAACGTCAGTACAATTGTACACTTGTACATACCTGCGAATGTATTCGCACGGAGACAAAGGACCCACTGTATGGCCTTAACGAACTGTTGGACCAAGTGCTGTTGGTGAGCGCCTATGAAGGCAGGAACGGCACTTGAGGGAGTGGGTTGGCCAGCACCACACCCCGCCGCCTTTCCCACTCAAGTGCCGATTTTTTCACAACAAAGTTGACCTCAGGGAGCCCCAGGACTGGATAAGACGAGCGTCACTGGTGTTGGCCGTGAGCGAGAATTGAATTTGGATCATCGGGTTCATAGCATAGCACAGCGCTAACTGCTACACCACCGCTCCACTCACACACAACCACACATACAGGTCACACATAAAAAATAATTAAGACATTGGGATCGTAGGGCAGTTCCATACACTCACAGTACTGTCACTTCCCACAAATTGCCCATGCCAGGTGAGTCGCCTGCAACCGGAAAAAACCTAACACTGGAGCGTACGGACCTTACCAAACGGCATCGATGAGCCGTGCCTGGCAATGTTCATTTTGAGAAATCTCCCCCCCAAACGGCGTACGGATGGGAATTTCCTCACCGAATCGGCGCAGCGCGGGGTCGATGCTGTTGGGCCGGTTGGTGGCCGCCATGACAATGACGTGCGTGCGCTGCTTGAGGCCGTCCATGAGCGTGAGCAGCTGGGAGACGATGCGGCGCTCCACCTCACCGTGCGTCTACAGCCAAGCGACACCGCGAGCACGATTATACACGGGCAGGCAACGGCAACACACGCCAACGTTCGCACAGGCAGGCGTAGAGAGTAACGAAGCAATGCACGGTACGTTACGCGACAACAAGGAGCATAAACAAACACAAAAACTCCGGTCATCCTCGCAGCGGCTTTGGGCTAACAATCAAACAAAGACGGTCACCGCATCGTGCGCTTTCAGATGCGCTTCTATAGCCGTCTGGAACACTCTTCCCTCCAATATTAGTCAGCCTCTGGTGCTATGCACTTTTAAAATCATCTAAATTGAAAACTCATTTCTTAAGAACTACTGTGTTTAGTTTGTTGTCCTTCCCCCGTACCTACAATTAGCGTGGTTGGCTACATATACGGTGTGAAAGAAATTCAACATAAAACAAAGCATGAAATAAGAACGCGCACGTAGCACGACAATACGCACAACGAACACAGCAAGCACACAAAAAATAAATGCGCCTGGGTGTTTAACGCGGATATTTGACACGCACATGGTACGACGTTCAGCTTTACGGAACGCAAGCAAAATTAAAACACCCGCAAGGAACACAATCACGCGGTAGAGCAACCACAACACAAGACGCGTTTTAATTGCACGCTTTCAATGCCATACAATGGACGCAACCACATGCACGCACACAAACACGCGCACACGTGCGCAGTACACAGGTTGAACACGACATGTACAAAGCAGAAGCACATGTATTTAACAATGATGCAATGCATGCACAACAAAGACAACCCTCCCCCGTATAGCCTTATACTGAATCTAACACGATAACATCTTGAATGGTCTTCTAACAGGGTAAGTTGTTGCCACCTGGTGGTAATCACTGGAAATGCCGTGAGAATCCCCAGTTATTTTAATGAAGATAAATCTCCAATGAATTTTACGCTATTTTAGTGCCAACTCTGACGCTTTTATCATACTGCGATTAAAAATAATCTATGCCTCAAGTTTTCTGGCTGGCTGCTGGCTGGGATCCCTCTCCACCTCAACAACAAATCTCCTGTTCGTGGCTGTGGGGGCCTTTACTGGCTAACTGGCAAAACAGAAACGTGCTACCCATACAGATAAAAGCAGATGGGAGATTAATCCACTTGCTGTACTGCCACCTCCTGGCAAGGCAGAACATGGCGACCCAAACCCCCACAGGGGAAGGAAATTTTATGACATTTGGGCGATCCACCAATCCTTGCTGCCTCCACATTGCTGAATTGCAGGTGTGCGTAGCCACCACTGCCCGGCCATTTACATAGATATTCAGTCATTGCCAGACCCTGAAATCAATGGGAATTAAGCGGCGATTTCAAGGATTTGCCACTAAAACGGCACGATTTGGAAATTCCCTGTAAAAAAAAAAATTCCTGACAATAATAAACGATGATCCCCACCGGGTCCCATTCCGTGTTGCGCCGAACTCCACCATCGTCTCACCTTCTCCCTCTTGGGTGCGATGGCATCAAGCTCGTCGATGAAGATGATGGCCGGGGAGTTCTTCTCGGCCTCCTCGAACGCCTTGCGCAGGTTGCTCTCCGACTCGCCCGCGAGCTTGCTCATGATCTCGGGACCTGGGGCCGGCATGGGGGGGGGCGGAGAGAGAGAAGGCAGCATGGGGACAAATGTAAATTGAGACTATTAAAACAAGTTACTCTTTACCTGCATGTAATAGCGGTTAAGATGCAGACTGCACCATCTGGATTTATCGTTTATTAAAGTAATCGATTTAGTTGCCGACATATTCGCGATCATGTGGGCACCACGTTTAAGACCCTCAACGAGCGAGGTGCAGTTTTAATTCCATCAGCGTGCAATTTAAAATGTATACTTTTTAAATTATCGGGAGGCATAGTTAATACAAAGCCCAGGCACATTCCACCCACAGATGATCGATAGTTAACCGTGTCATGAAGTTGCTGTGCTCACCGTTGATGAGGAAGAAGAAGGCGCCAGTCTCGTTTGCCACGGCACGAGCGATCATGGTTTTGCCGGTGCCAGGGGGTCCATAAAGCAGAATGCCACGCGGGGGCTGTTACCACACACATACGCAGATTTGTGACAAAAATGCCTGGTATCACCTTAACAGACTGTTAGGACAAGTGCTTTTAAAAGCACCTATGAAGGCCAGCACGGTACATGAGTGGGTGGAGTGGCCAGTACCACACCCAGCCACCTCCATCTCCCTAGTGGCAATGATTACACATCGCAACAGGTACTCATTTGAGGCCAAGTCGACCGAGGGGAGGCCCAGGACCGATTCAGATAATCGTTACTGCTTGTTGGCCGTGAGTGGGAATCGAACTCTGGTCGCCCGGTTCGAAGTGCAGCGCGCGGACCACAACACCACCACTCTCCGCTACGCTGCCGTGTGTGTGACACACAAACACAAAGATCCCACGTATAGCCATCATCAGACTGTTGGGGCAAGTGCTGTTAGCAAGCACCTGTGTTAAAATACACAGGCGCATGCATACACAGCGAGACAAATCGCGCCTGGCCACGCTTGCAGTGGGCGCACCTTCACGCCAATCGCCTTGAAGAGTGCCGGGTGGCGCAGGGGCAACTCCACCATCTCCTTGATCATGGCGAGCTGGCGGCGGCACCCGCCGATGTCGTCGTAGCCGACCTCGTTCAATGCCTCCTCCTCGTCCTGGTTGGTCACGCAAAACCGTCAACACGAGCATGTCAGCCTCTTCTGAACCCGCGGGACAGCGCGGTGAGGGTGGCCGGTGGCTGTGTAGTGATGGGGAGATGCAACGGTGTGCACGTGGTGATGTCATCACTGGCTCGATGACATCACTGCAATGCTATTGTCACACTCTACAGCCGTGTCACGACAGATCAGTGTCTCTGTACATGCTGGTGGTATCACTACTTTCCAGAGCAATGAAACGTTCAATAATGCGTTTCATTGCGTGATGTCTCAAGCCCCCATTTGTTAGTGGGGCGCCGCAGTGGCGAGATGTTGACTACCTCGCTCGGTATACAGGTCGTGGGTTCGATTCAGACCCCGACGCCTGAAAATTTGGAGTTTGCATGTTCTATCTCTCTCCCCGTGGTTGTGTGTGTTTTTTCTCCGGGTCCTCCGGGTTTTCCCTTCACGTTTAGAATCAACATGCGTTTAGAGTATTTAGCTGCTATAAATGCCCACATAAGCCACTTCTCGTTGGACTATCACTTGTGGCCAGGTCGCTTCTGTAAAGAGCTATATAGCTCAGTGTGCCTTAACTGGTAAAATAAAATAAAGTTTAAATAGTTTAGTTTTACTGCGCGAGTACTGACTATAGGGGTTCTCGCAGACATACGAGTGCCATGACTCTCCGCGGAAGTGGGTCAATTTATATAAACAATGCATGCACATAAATGTTCCTGGTCACATTAAAAAGATAATTACTTATTTTACATTATTTCTGTTTTTCGTTTTTGCATTTACAATGGTCAAGAATTTTGTATTTGTGGTACAGCCTAGACTGAGCTCACATTTTGATTCAGTGTTGGGACCACAGACAGACATTCACTCCATCTGTGAGAGTATATTTGCAGTATGCGTAGACAATGTTTAAATGACATTCAGTGTTTGGAGTTTGAGTACACAGGTACAAGGTAATCACTCAGACTGATATTCCGCGTGGAGGTAACAACCAGGAGCAGTGTACTTAAGAGGAGGCGGGAGGGGTGTTACCTCTCTCTTGATGGGCTCGCCCTCGCAGTGGATCACGGTGTCTGGCGCCACGATACAGAAGGGGTTCGGGTCGGTCTCCACCACCTTGAACTCCACCGCGCGCATCCCGCCACGCACAAGGAAGATGTCCCCTGCACAAAAGCACAAGGCAGTTACAACCAACGACGACGACAGATGACGACGAACAACAAACAGTTGAACACCGCGCAGGTTTCATCGGTTGTGCCCGGTGGTACAGCTCTGGTGTTTTTTGTGTGGTTGCGCCGAGCGTCGTTTAACGTGAACTTTATTGCCATGGCAACACTGATCCAAAAGTAAGGAGTTGTTATTCGTCTGAGAAAAATCACAATTGCGATCAGGGGTGCCAAGGTGGCAAGATGTTAATTACCTCGTCTAGTATACAGCCAGTCGTGGGTTCAATCCCGACACGGACCCTGACGCCTGTATATTTAGAGTTTGCATGAATCTCTCCCCGTAGTCATGTGGATTTTTATCCAGGTCCTCTGGTAATTCCCTCCCCATTTAGATACGTGCATTTTAGAGTATTCGGCTGCTATAAATTTCCACATGATAAGCCACTCCGTTGAGCTATCATTTGTGATAGCCAGGTCGCTTCTGAAAGAGAGCGACATAGCTCAGTGGGGCCTTATCTGGTAAAATATAAGTATTTTAGTTTAGTAGACCGATCTAACCATGGCGAGTACACAGTGTGGCGCTGTCGAGTGGACGGACGGGCCGCTCAGCATGGCTGCGCACCTTTGCGGACTGGCCGGTACGCCTCCAGAAAGTACGGCTTGAGGTAGACCTCAAACAGGTTCCCCGTGATGCCCTCCACGGTGTCGTCTAGCGGGAGCACGTGCACGCGCTTGCCGTACTTCACATCCGGACACGCCTGGATGCTGCACACACACCACCGAGGACGGAAGGGGGGGCACGCAGCAGAAGCAGCAGCAGAAAAAAACAGCATCAGCAGTTACTAAGGCAGCTCGATTACACTCATGCATTTGTCAATTCAACTCAGGAGGCCATGAGATAGTAGTATGAGAATGGAGTATTAATTTTATTTCCTTTTACGTTAAGTTATGTGAGGAATGAAGTAGAAAGATAGGTGTTGTGGCTGAATACTGTCTAGATTATAAGAATCAGCCAATGTGATACAGTCCTCAACACAAGTGGAGGAAACAATGAGTGAAGTTCAAGGAGGCATTAGCACAAAGAGAAGACATTTTTCTTGAAAAATGTTCAAAGTTTTGCCATTTCGTCAAACTGGGTGACACTGTGGTATATAGTGAATGCTCAACTCAGTGGAATGGTCGTGGGTTCAAATCCTCATCATTCCTCCATCAGAATCTTTATTTATCCTGGAGGAATCCGATGAGCTATGAAGATCTATTTCACAAATGTCCAGTAGGACATCAGAATCCATTGGCTATCCGCTGCTGGATGAAGGCCTCTCGCAATCCTGTAACGCCACATTCCCATTTCACTGCTGCACTTGGAACTGAACCCATCGGCTCCACCTACACGGTGATCTTTTTTTGTTTGCGTTTTCACGCTTGGCTGCCATTCAATCCACCAACCTCGTCCATGGGTCGTCATCCCCTCCCAACGACGTGTCCTGCCCAAATCCATTTATTTTTCTCGCCCGTCAAGACGACGTCTTTAATTTGTGTTCATTCCCCGACTCGTGTGTTCCTCTTTCCACGTCTCATTGCAATTCCAAACAGGGATTTTTGGCTGCTATTCAGTCCCAGTAGCAGCAGCAGCATCGACAAAAAAGTTTCACTTTCAGGGGAGAAGTCAACAGTGGTTATCTTATGGAGATAGTTTGCCTTAATACCACCAAGAAAAATACAAAATCACGGACAAAAAGTGGCACAAAGAGACTGCTCGGCACATTTTAATACACTTGTCCGTCAGTGATTGATGTTGTAATAATGTGCCGGAAAGTTAAGTTTACCGCATTAACTCTCTAATGCGTCTACGGAAATGGAGCAGAAAAAAAATTGGTTGTGTTTGTGTGGTCAAACTTTTAAAAGGGATCTGACTGAGCCAATTGCCCAAAGTCAATTTGTAGATGCAATGAATGATTTCATGTGGCCAACAAGAATAACTTCGCTTGCAAACAGCGATGGGTGCACATCGCATAGTCCGTCTCCACATCGCCAGGGTTGGCCGCCTCACGGAAGAAACAGCGGCAATCGCATATCACGATGATGAGATTAGAGCCGAGACGATCAAGTCAACTACTCATCTCAAAATTATAAAATCGGCTACTTTTTGTAAATCGATTCCTCCGAAAGGTTCTTGAAAAATGCCAGCCACCCTGACTTCCGGCCTCCACAAGGCAGCAAACCCCCCAACAAATTCACGTCCGGCGTGATGCGGCCAACAATGCCACCAAGCCACACCCATCAACTCCTGCCTAGTGGCACACGTGGAAACAAAACTTAAGACTTTACTTTCCAGCATAGGCAAGCCCTATTTTTTCACGTTATTATTAAGTAAGGTAAGGTGTGCATCAACGTGTGGCCCTTGCCAAAAGGTATACGAAAGTCCTGAGAAGGGATATAAAAGTCCCAAGCAGGTATATAAAAGTCCCGATAACCATTGTCGATAAACACAAACCTCTTTTCCGCTGCACAACTAAGTCGTGGCGGAGCCATGCCGAGCCAGCCTGGCGCGGTTAAGGAGTCCACAGGTTGTCAACTACAGAAGCCGAACCGCACCGATAACTTAACGGACGAGCTGAGACGCACGTACTAGCGCGGTGATGCCATGTCCTCACAGCGTACCGACATCGCACGCATTTATCGCATCATGAGCCCCAGCCCCCCCCCGCCCGAGCAAGATTCGGATGTTGGTTTGGTTTTCGACTCGGCAGGGCAAATGACCGGCGGCAAACAATGCGATGGGTCCCCGGCGCTGGCTCGGCTCAAATGTGCCGGTAGGAATAGAGGTAAAACAAGAGGACACACAAAGTAAGGACCCCCACTCACCTGACCACGTCGCCCAGGCGCACGCGCAGGTTGTTGCGCACGACACGGTTCATGCGGATCTTCTCGTCCGAGCACGTGTCGTCAGAGAGCACGATGCACACCGTCTCGCGGCGCTTCTTGCCCTTGAGCATCACCGTGTCTCCACGGAACAGCTGCAGCTCGTCCATCTTCACCTGGTGTTGCACCATGTCACAGCATGCACGCCACACATCATCATCAATCGCTTCATATAAATACCGCGGTTTCCACGCGGTAACCCATCTCGAGGCGCCACACAGCAGGCACACCACGCACATCGGTCCAGCATTCACAGCTGATAACGTCATCGGAACTGAACCGGAAGAAAAAATTTAATAAAATAACTTTATCGGTACTGAGGCTCCCACAAGGTCATGCGGGATGGAGTGTGGCAGTTTAGCGCCAGCTATCATAGAGTGCGGTCGTGTTGCTACAGTTCTCTGCAGTGAGTACAATGTCTTTAAAAACAATGGCACTAAAAAAATGTATGCCGAACCACTTGCGCATTCCGAGATTCAACAGTCAACGGGACACCCACCCTTCAACTGCAGTCATCTCGGAATAGGAAAGGGTTAATCTGCTGACTCCAACACGAACCTACTTTCCACAACGATAACATTGTGGGTTAAGTGTTTCTGAATACAAAATCAATGGCGTGAACGTGATGCAATGCTCATCTGTGGAGTTCAACCCCGCAGAATTTGCCTTTGCAGCATGTTTCAAACGCCTTTTCCTGTTAACGTCCATATTTTACAACTGTAGGTGAATGCCACTTGACCACACAACCATTTTAAGTGACGATTCATATTGCATTAAATAATTCCAAACGACCTTTGCCTGAGTGGGCCAGAAGCGACGAGTGCTTGCCCTAGGCTACCCCAGGAGCTGGGCTCGCAGATGCAAAATAAGTGAAGCTGGTGGCGATGCCAGTACGTGCATACGCATTGTGGAACTTCATTTACACCGTAAGTAGCCAACCGTGCTAATCGGAGGTGCAGGGGAAGGACAACTAAACACAAATAGCAGTTCTAAAGAAATTTTCAATCTAGATTTAAAAGTCCATAGCTCCAGTGGCTTCCTAATATCGGAAGAGCGTTCTAGACAGCCACAGAAGCGCATCTGAAAGCACCTGATGCGGTGACCATCTTTATTTGGCCAGCCAAAAGCCGGTGCTGCGAGATATTCGCATGATGGTTTATGCTCCTTGACAAGATCAGCAAGGTATCGTAGTTCATTTGTGACAAGCACTTTGTGTGTAATGAGTGCGACCTCATAATGTAATCGTTCAGCACCCAATGCATCTCGGCGAGCACTGAACGGACACGGTCAGCAGTGTTGGCGGCGATGGTAGAAGAGGCAGGCACGCACACACCTGGGAGAGAGACACCACGCTGTTATCCTCGTTGATGGCCTCATCCACCACCAGCCGGTTGGGTCGCACCTTCTGCTTTAGGATCGCGGTCGCCACATCGTTGGGACTGCGGAGACGTAGATGAGGAGGAAGAAGAGTGAGCCACTTGCACTCGCAATTATTGGCCCGCGTCAAAGCGCACGCTCAAAGCGCACGCTCAAACTCAAACGTACACACACTCAAGCAATTACACTCATCTAAATATTCTCACATACCATTTTCATGCATATACACTAAAATACACACTCACACAGTCAAGGACAGATGCCCCATACAGCCTGAACAGAAATTTGCGGCAAGTGCTGTTAGCAAGCATCTATGAAGGCCGGCACGGCACATACAGTGAGGGAAAAAAGTATTTGATCCCCTGCTGATTTTGTACGTTTGCCCACTGACAAAGAAATGATCAGTCTATAATTTTAATGGTAGCTTTATTTTAACAGTGAGAGACAGAATAACAACAAAAAAATCCAGAAAAACGCATGTCAAAAATGTTATAAATTGATTTGCATTTTAGTGAGGGAAAAAAGTATTTGACCCCTATGCAAAACATGACTTAGTACTTGGTGGCAAAACCCTTGTTGGCAATCACAGGTCAGACGTTTCTTGTAGTTGGCCACCAGGTTTGCACACATCTCAGGAGGGATTTTGTCCCACTCCTCTTTGCAGATCTTCTTCAAGTCATTAAGGTTTCGAGGCTGACGTTTGGCAACTCGAACCTTCAGCTCCCTCCACAGATTTTCTATGGGATTAAGGTCTGAAGACTGGCTAGGCCACTCCAGGACCTTAATGTGCTTCTTCTTGAGCCACTCCTTTGTTGCCTTGGCCGTGTGTTTTGGGTCATTGTCATGCTGGAATACCCATCCACGACCCATTTTCAATGCCCTGGCTGAGGGAAGGAGATTCTCACCCAAGATTTGACGGTACATGGCCCCATCCATCGTCCCTTTGATGCGGTGAAGTTGTCCTGTCCACTTCGCGGAAAAACACCCCCAAAGCATAATGTTTCCACCTCCATGTTTGACGGTGGAGATGGTGTTATTGGGGTCATAGGCAGCATTCCTCCTCCTCCAAACACGGCGAGTTGAGTTGATGCCAAAGAGCTCCATTTTGGTCTCACCTGACCACAACACTTTCACCCAGTTGTCCTCTGGATCATTCAGATGTTCATTGGTAAACTTCAGACGGGCATGTATATGTGCTTTCTTGAGCAGGGGGACTTTGCGGGCGCTGCAGGATTTCAGTCCTTCACGGCGTAATGTGTTACGAATTGTTTTCTTGGTGACTATGGTCCTAGCTGCCTTGAGATCATTGACAAGATCCTCTCGTGTAGTTCTGGACTGATTCCTCACCGTTCTCATGATCATTGCAACTCCACGAGGTGAGATCTTGCATGGAGCCCCAGGCCGAGGGAGATTGACAGTTCTTTTGTGTTTCTTCCATTTGCGAATAATCGCACCAACTGTTGTCACCTTCTCACCAAGCTGCTTGGCAATGGTCTTGTAGCCCATTCCAGCCTTGTGTAGGTCTACAATCTTGTCCCTGACATCCTTGGAGAGCTCTTTGGTCTTGGCCATGGTTGAGAGTTTGGAATCTGATTGATTGATTGCTTCTGTGGACAGGTGTCTTTTATACAGGTAACAAGCTGAGATTAGGAGCACTCCCTTTAAGAGTGTGCTCCAAATCTCAGCTCATTACCTGTATAAAAGACACATGGGAGCCAGAAATCTGATTGAGAGGGGGTCAAATACTTATTTTCCTCATTAAAATGCAAATCAATTTATAACATCTTTGACATGCGTTTTTCTGGCTTTTTTTGTTGTTATTCTGTCTCTCACTGTTCAAATAAACCTACCATTAAAATTGTAGACTGATCATTTCTTTGTCAGTGGGCAAACGTACAAAATCAGCAGGGGATCAAATACTTTTTTCCCTCACTGTAAGGGGATGGGGGGTGGCCAGCACCACGCACAGCTGACTGTCTTCCGAGTAGCGATGTTTACACACAGCATCAGGTACTCATTTGAAGTCAAGTTGACCGAAGGGAGGCTCAGGACCAGTTCAGATGATCATCACTGGTGTTGGCCGTGAGCGGGAATCGAACTCGGGTCGCTGGGCTTGTTGCGCAGAATGTTAACCCGCTATACTATCGCTCCCACAGTCATACATTTAAAAGTAGACGCACTCGTTTCAACCGATACACAATGAACTCACAACAGCTTGCAGATTCTCACATACATATACTCAAGCACATGTCATCATACACACAAATACATATTTTTACAGATACACGTGCTCAACTCGCACACATATGCACTCGCTCAAACTCTTAATCACATACACTCAATCGTTAACATACAAATATCCACACAAGATAAGGATTCCCAATGTAGCCTTTAACAATATTGTTGAGGTAAGTGTTGTTAGTACCTACAAAGGCCTGCACGGCACACAAGGGGATTGGAGGCCAGCACCACACCCGGCCGCCCTTGTCTCCCAAGTGCCGATGTTTCAGAAGGGCCCTGTCAAGTTATTGCAGGAGGGGGCAATGTTGCTGTGTATAATCCCAATTGAATAACTTACTGGTAATTTTTCATAATTGGGATATTTTGACCAATAGCAGTTGCACTGCATGCTTTGTTAGCGACGGGAAGGAACTGGAGAACATGGATGACACCAATGCAGATCACGGGGAAAAATGAACTCCTCGCAGAAAGGCACTCAAACCCAGGGCCTTCTTGCTGAGGCACGAGTGTTTACCACTGCGCCACCCTATCGCCCATTCCAGAGCAAGTTGGGTTTGACTGTCCTATAATAAAGTCTTAGCAGGACATATAAAAAGGTGTGTGAAAGGCTACTGAAGCAGATTTCTTTCGTAGTTTTGCGATGTCATCTTCAGGGGGCCATTCCGTCGGCACTTTGTGATGTTGTGAGTTCTGACTGGAGATTTCTGTCAGGGACTTGTGGCCGATTGATTGCACCACTCGCGACACAGGTATGTCATACCCCACATTCTGTATGATTATACACTTACGCACACGCCTTTATAGGCTGTTGAGACAAGGTGTTATTGGTGTGTCCAGCAACATACCTGGCTACCTTTGTATCCCCAACAATGTTTACATCCTAAATCAGCCTCTTAATGAAAGGCAAGTGACTTGAAATTTAGACTAATCTGGCCTCTTGAGTTCTCACATAGTAAAACAAAGTGAAACCTGAAACTTAGGAAGGCCCAGGACCGGTTCGAATTCCACTTGCTGGTGATGGCAGCCATGGACAGGAATCAAACTCAGGTCGATGTCTTTTGTAAAGCAATGGGCAAACCACCGTTCCCCTATAGAGTACTGCTCTCCGATGCACTTACGTTCTTCCGAAAAGGCAATTGAATATTCTGAATGTGACGGCTCCAAATGTTAGAGGACAGCGTTAAAGGACACAAGTCTATTGAGATTGTGGGAGATATTTCAGAGGCTCTGGAATACAGTTGTTTTGTCTATTATTTCCATCTATTATTTTCGTGGAGTAATCTATTAATGGATCACCATGTACATAATCAGTCATTCTCCTGCTCAAATGAGGTG
This sequence comes from Petromyzon marinus, assembly GCF_048934315.1. NCBI lineage: Eukaryota > Metazoa > Chordata > Hyperoartia > Petromyzontiformes > Petromyzontidae > Petromyzon > Petromyzon marinus. The sequence continues at coordinate 427,394 of NC_133710.1, read as the reverse complement.
ATGCTCATCTCCGATGGCAGGGGCGTGTCTATCCACAAGGCCACCACTCTTGACGTCCACAGAAAGCGGTACCGATTTTATCAACCCTGGAGGGATGATGGGCTGCGCCAACCCCCCGAACCAGGAGTTGAACTCGCGACTGAACGTTTGCGAGCCCCTCGCTCTACCGCCGAGCCACCTTGCGCCGTTGTATACAATCGCACGCATTATAAGCACAGTCGTATTGCGTCAAGAGCTGGTATCGATTGCTCAGCAGCAGCGGCCAATTCCAATCAGTCCCAGTGACGTCAAACGCACCATCGGTTTTGCACCAACCCAAGTCAGCGATCGACTGGAGAAAAATCGCTCCATCGACCACGCGGATCGATACCGATGCACGGCACAGCCTCACGCCTGTCTACAAAAGGAGTTTGTTTTTTATGAGGATGTGATGCTAAATAAAATAACTTATATATTTTTTTTAAATGCCTGTTTGTGCTAATATAATCGGCAGAGGGACAATGCACTCATCCAGCAGTAGCTTGACAAAGATGTACGTGTACCCTTAACAGACAAATTTGAGAGATGATTTGTTTTGGCATGTGTGCATTGCCAAGTAGTAAGCACATCAGTGACGTATTAATTTGGCATTCATAGCACAGTACACATGCAATAACTGCAGTACTCTTTGGTTCTATTCGGTAAAGTCACGTAGGTAAAAAATAAAACAAAACTCATGACGTTTCGGCCACAACACAAGTGGCCTTCATCAGGTGAAGGGACCGTGCTGTCACGAAGACAGCGTTGTCTTCGTGACAGCATGGTCCCTTCACCTGATGAAGGCCACTTGTGTTGTGGCCGAAACGTCGTGATTTTTGTTGTTTTATTTTTTACCTACGTGACTTTACCAAATAGAGCCAGAGTATGGATCCTTGCAGTCACGAAAGCTTCAAATCTAGAAATAACTGCAGTGCTTAGCATCAACTATGTAATAATTTGTATGTTAGCACCAAACACTGAAGACAAATATATGACTTCATAAGAATCTAGAGTAATAAATAACACCCATTAATCATTTGTATGTGATTAGGCCCTTAATCCAGCAGTGGATTGCGATAAGAGTTGCACATGTATAATGTATATATTTTTATATCATGAAGTCATCATCCAATGTACATGGAGTTGTCTATAGTAGGGTTATCATGATGGTCGGGCGTGGTGCTGGCCACCCACCCCCTCATGTACAGTGCTGGCCTTCGTAGGTGCTCGCTAACAGCACTTGCCCCAACAGTCTGTTAAGGCTGTACAAGGGATCTTTGTCTTTTATCATGATGGTAATGTATATATGTAGAATTTCTTTCACGCCGCACATAGCCAACCGTGCTAATCGGAGGTCCGGGGGGAAGAATTACAACTAAAACACAGCAGACGCGAAGCAGATTAATAAGAAACAATATATAAGCAGACAATAGGGCTCCTTCAAGTATCCGTCTTTCCGCATAGAAAATCTAAATATTTCTTACACAACGCATCAGCCGGATGGCCTTCTGGGAGTGCATCATTTCAGCAGCATTGTTTAAAACTTGGACCGGTTTGAAATCACAGAAGGAATACTTTTGATTAAGTGACGAAACAGATATGTGAAGGTGACATTGCCTGCTTATTCATTTGCTACTTGTACGCTTCGCAAAAATGCTAATGGTTATTTTGAGAACTAAATAAGTAGCTAGGAATACAGTGGGGCTGTGGCCATCATGAAGAGAGGCACTGCTATAGAGTAGGATTCTTCAACTGGTGGGCCACAATCTTGATTTGAAGCTTTCGTGACTGCAGGAATGGTTCTTTCGGTAAAGTCACGATCGAAACGTCGTGATTTGTTTCATTTGATTTTTTTTCTACCTACGGGACTTTACCGAAAGAACCAAAGAGTATGGTGGGCCACAACCAAATTGGCCCACTGAAAAAATATGAGTGAGATGAGGGGCAACAAGATCTAGCGACGTGATGAAATTAGCGAGGTAAACCATGCGATTAAAAATACAGATTGGTGAGATGAAAGCAAGATGAGAAAAAAAGATAGCTGTAGTTGAGAGCTAGACGATAGACATACAAGAGCTGTGGAAAAAAAGCGAAAGATAAGCGGTCACATGCACATGCTAGGTCACATATAAGTGATGACATCATGAGATGGTGTCAAATGAGCTGCCGGCACAAGCCAGTTTTGTTATACGACACCTGCAACAGTCGATAAATGCAGTGTGCAACATTGTTCAAAGGGGAGGGTAGTATCACACAATTTTATTTATTGCAATATGACTGTTAAGAGCAACCTATAACCAAAATGTGATCACTTACAAACGTTAAATTGTTAATTACATTTTCGTATTTAAGTAATTCTATGGCTAATACACCATTGTTCGAGTGTACTTTTGGTAGGCATATTATAATGCATGTCTATGTCTATGCTGCCTGTGGAGGTTTTAAATCCAACAAAGCGAAAGGTGAAAAACCAAACAACTCGGCATCATAGGATTTATGAGCCAAGGATGGCTGCAGTCACTGTGTCACTGCCCATGTCCCCTCTGGGTTTCCTTAAACCCCGTTTCTATATAGCAGCTTTATAGTAGCAACTATCACTCTCATCAGGTCGTCACTTTCAAATTGCTCCACACCTCGACAGGTCACACCCGCTAGCCGCATAGCCCGATTCTCGCCAATGTTTCACCAGAAAATTCTGACCACTGCAAATGTATTTAAAAGTCCAGGTTCCACGTAATGAAACTCACAAAAATTCAAGTACCTCCCTGCACAGATGAACACGAAGGTGGTGCTCGTTTCCAGTGGTGGCCCTGTGGTTGTGGTGTTAATTCCCACGGTGTAACAGCCAATTTGAGCATTTTCCTGCATCGAAGATGCAATTTTAAAAAATCCAAATGAAGCGTAAGAGTCAATGATTTCCGATTTAACGTTTTCCCACATGTTCAGGTGGCTCAGCGATACAACCAGCAGTTTTGCAATCGGAAGGTTGCGAGTTGAAATCCTTGCTGGAGGTCGATCATTCCTCTGTGGGGAAGTAAAGTGGTTTTATGTATAGAATCACCCCCACCATTGGAATGTGGAATTTACACCACTGGCTCAGGGCTGGAAATAAAAAAACTAAACTATTTTAATTTCACCAGGTAAGGCCCACTCTGAGCTATATAGCTGTATCAGAAGCAATATGGCCACAAACAATAGCTCAAAGTGGCTTGTCTAAATTTATTGTAGCCAAATACTATAAACACACGTTTTTAAATGCGGAAGCAAAAACCGGAGGACCAGGAGAAAAAGCCACACCACCACAAGGAGACACGCAAACTCCAAATATACAAGTGTCAGGGTTGGGATTGAACCCCCGGTCTCAAATTTACCTTGAAAGGTAGTTTCATCTCACCACCATGGTGCCAATTATTACATAGAGTACTGTTAAGCACAGCAGTTATTTGCATGTGTAGCGTGTCATGGATGGAAAATTAATCCATCACATGGAAGAAGAGTAGCGCCTCAATGCTTATATAAGCAGGAAGCCCACTTTCAATCGTTCAATTTTACTGGTCCCCTGTAAAATGTTATTTCGAAGTGTCACTGTCATTGGTGTCTTCACCGCGTGCAAACCGAGCCTCGAGCTGATGGCCATCGCCCTACAGTAGTGCAGCATCGCAATGCAATGCTGCATTGTAAATCAACAATCGCTTCAGAGCTGCACAAGACCATAACCGACTCCTGTCAATTACCAAATCAATTCTTTTTTAAATCGAGGAAAGCCGCCAACCACATCTTGCAATGGTCGATCGTATTTCCTTGCCGATCTGCCGCACAGCGAACTTCACATCACCCTGCCTAATCCTCGCTGCTAATCCCTGGTTACTTGCAACAGTCTCTCCACATGATTCCACTTGGCAGTTTCTCAAGTGTAATATTAACTGCTTACTACTCTCGGACCAACGTTTTCTTGGTAATTGGGTTCACAATAATGTTTAGTCCTATTCTTTGGGTCTTTCGGTAGTCACGTAGCTAGGTTCAAAGAAAATAACAAACAAAAAACCATGACGTTTCGATCGCGACACCCATTTCAAACCTTTCTAAACAGATTACCTTTGGAAGCTAACCGCCTCTTCCTGATGACGAACGCTTGTGTTGCGATCAAAACGTCGTAGTTTTTTTATTTTCTTTGAACCTATCTACATGACTTTACTGAAAGACCCAAAGAATATTAATTAGTGCAGTCACGAAAGCTTTAAGTCAACATTTAATGTTTAAACTAGATTCGAAGCTTTCGTGACTGCAGGAGTTACTCTCTGGTTCTTTCGGTAAAGTCACGTAGAAAATAAAATCAAAGAATAGAATTCTACGTTTCGGTTGCAACACAAGCAACCATCATCAGGTAAGAATGAATAATAAACACAGACACGGAAACAACATGCAGAGAGACAAAGATCCCCCATATAGCCTAAACAGACTGTAGGGGCAAGTGCTGTTAGCGAGCACCTATGAAGGCCGGAACGGTACACGAGCGGGTGGGTGGCCAGCACTACGCCCGACCGCCTTTGTCTCCCTAGTGGCAATGTTTACACACCACACCAGGTACTGATTTGAGGCTGAGTCGACCTAGGAGAGGCCCGGGACCGGTTCAGATAATCGTCACTGGTGTTGGCAGTGAGCGGGAATCGAACCCGGGTCGCCAGGTTCATAGCGCAGCGCGCTAACCGCTACACACCAAGACAAACAGAGGGACAACGACTCTGTGCCGAAGCCTTAGAGAGAGGGGGAGGGGCCGGAGCAGAGAGAGGACTGCGGAGGACAAATGAGTGGATGTCTGCCTATGTTGTTTCCGTGTCTGTTTCCTTGGTATGTGTCACGCTCGTTGTCTTTGTGCGTCTCTCTCTGCATGTGTCTGCCTGTGTTGTTTCCGTGTGTTTAATCATTCATTCTTACCTGATGATGGTTGCTTGTGTTGCAACCGAAACGTAGTATTCTATTTTTATTTTATTTTGTACATGACTTTACCCAAAGAACCAAAGAGTAATTTTCCTGCAGTCACAAAAGCTTATAATCTAGTTTGAACCACCTCTACGGGGAGGGTTTACTCACAGCTAACACATTACTTCTAATTTAGCAATCTTTGGGAGAACGTTAATCAACCAGACTATGCGTTAACTGTGTGTTAGCCGACTCTCTGCGTTGCATTACATTACTCTAATTTTACTAAATTTGTTGTCAAACGCCCTACGCTCTCTAAATTTCTCCTTGCTTGTCTGTTCCACACTTAACGTCTAATTCAGCAATCTTTGGAGGAACGTCAATCAACCAAACTATGCGTTAACTGACCCTCTGTGTTGCATTGCATTCCACCTCTTAATTTTACTAAATTTGCTTTCTCAAACTTTCGATTTTCTTGCTCTAAACCATTCTCTCTACTCCAGCCACTGTGGTCCGGAATTCCCAACTGCTCCACTCATTTGTCCTCCGCAGTCCTCTCTCTGCCCCGGCCCCTCCCCCCTCTCTCTATTTAAGGCCTCGGCAGTCATTGTCCTTCTGTTTGCCTTGGTGTGTCTGTCTCTCTGCATGTGTGTCTGCCTGTTGTTTCCGTGTCTGTGTTTTATCATTCATTCTTACCTGATGATGGTTGCTTGTGTTGCAACCGAAACGTTGTATTCTATTATTAGATTTTTTTTCTACGTGACTTCGCCAAAAGAACCAAAGAGTATTTAATGTTTAGTCCTGTAATTAACTCACGGAAAAAGTGCACTTATTTTTAACGAGTGTTGCAACATGCATAGGTCCCCTAAACTGAATAATAATGTTGGTACAATTCACAGTTAGAGTATATAGTGAAAATCATTTTGCCCTATTATCCACTCTTCTGATTGATCATTGCCCCAGGATCGAGCTGCAGATATCCCCATCCACAAACCAATTCTTCTTATTATCCGCAGACAAGCCAAGTATCCAGAAAGTGGCAGCATTTTTGTTATTCAATGGTTCTGCAACTGGCACCCCCCCCCCCCCCCCAAGGGCCACATCTGTGGCAACGGAGGCTCCAGCAGTGACCCACAAAGAGACGTGGCTCGCCAAGATGAAGAGATAGATTAGTGAGACATGAGAGAGCTGAGAGCTGTAGAAAATAAAGATTAATGAGATCAAAATGATAAGAAACCTGGAGACAAGGAACATGTGTACATAACTTGGGGTCTGAAGTCCTAACATCTGAATACTTCACCGTTTAGTTGTCCTTCCCCCGTACCTCCAAATTGCATGGTAGGCTACGTACGGTGCGAAAGTTCAACGTACAGATACATACATGTTACATGGCCCACAAGCATACGTTCGTTAGTTCATTGTAAAATATATCTGAACCCTTATCTACGCTTATCCATTGGCAAGTCACCTGCCAGATGTCTCCCAGAAGTGCATAACTCATCCTATTATCCGTGCTTATCTGCGGATAAGGGGAGTCACCTAGAAGTAGGGTTGCTGCGATACAATATTGAAATTCACGATGGCAATTATCGCAAGTTTTGAATAACTTTGCAATTGTATTTCAATTTATATTGTTTGTGCTTTTCTGCACTTCTTGTACGAATTAAGATGTAAAACGTCCGCAACAACAGTTCACTCAATTTGAGGCTGCCAGGGGTCTTATAACCTTTACTGTCTGTAAGAAACATTCTGCCAGTTTACACAACTATTAATAAGGACAACCAAATGGATGAAGTCATAAAAAAGCTGTGCTGTGAATTGCTACACAAACATTCTAAAAATTATTATTTATGGATGAATAGCTATTTATTTATAACTTAAATTCTGTTTGTTAATCGTATGTCGGCAGGAATAGAATATTTAAAATAACTGTGAATTGTATTAACATTGTAATTCAGGGTATATTTTGCAAGAAAGGTTACGATTATCACAGAATGTCGAACGATAAATCTTAGTTTCACCGCATCGCAGAAAACCAACCGGTAAGTGATACTCATTTTTATATTTATCCTAGAAGAAAATTGGTTGTGGGAGTTTAATAGTAGAGAGTTGAACTGTGATATGATGTACAAAATCCAAGTTGAACATTCACTGAACTTCAGTTTCAGTAATTTACTTGACATTAAACCGATGATAAATTGGTAGCTTTATTGGTATCAATACTCGCGAATAACGGACTCGTTCCAATAATTTCCAAACTACCAAATCACAAAGATGAAAAAAACAATGTTACAAAGCTTTGAGTGCTAAATATATGGAGTAACAGGTCAGTTGTGATAATCAAAAATCCCACGTGTTCGTGCACAAAACTTTTGAGTTTATGGAAGGGGCTGAATTTTTTTTTTTACAAAAAACGGTACAGCACACTGTAAAACTGCTGTTGCTGTTATTGCGCCATAGATTTTTTTTATTCTCCCCGCAAAAATGTGAGAGGGTCGGCAGGATGAGGAAACATTGGCAACTTGTAATCTGCACGAGCCTTGCATACAGAACGAGGAAGTGTGGGTACTCGCTCAGGCACGCACACAAACATCAACACCAACACAAGGACCGACACGCCCATGCACTCCAAATACACCCACAAAATCAACAAAGATCCATGTATGGGCCTGCATAGAATGTTGGGCCAAAGTGCTGTGAGTGAGCACCTAAGGCCAGCACGGCACACAGGGCAGGTTGTACTGGCCAGCATCACACTCCGACGGCATTTTTCTCTGATGTTTACACAACACAAAAGACAAAGATCCCTCGTATAGCCTTATACTGTTTGAACAAGTACACAAACTGACACAAGCAGGTGATACTCGCCCACTGACAAACATGAACACAAATTCAGATACAAGGACATGCAACGGGAAATTCATAAGCACGCTGGCACAATGACAAACTCACAAACAGGCACAACACATCCCAGAGGATACTGTAAAAATGCAATTTGCTTGAAATAAATTTGAACTATTAACTAAAGTTTAAATACTAATTTGGAAAAGTAGTTTACAGGTTGCTGCTGCGCAATTGTATTAAACTCACCACCAATGTCATTAAGCCACTTTACTTTAACGCTCAATGCAAGGTTATGTCAAGGTCAAGAGGCCATCACAGCTATTGTATTGCCACAGCAACCTCGCCATGAGTTTCTTCTTTCTTTGACCAGATATCCATGGTGTGCTAAGCCTCAACGTTCATCACCATCAAAAGGCAATAGGTCTTCATCTTGGTCCCTGACCTATGTCAGCATATATACTCCTGATAAATATTACAATGGTGTACTGGCTGGGAGAACACCATTGGCTTCAATTAGGTAATTCCAAGAAAGATAAAATTTGCCTGTGATAATTTAAGATGGAACAGCTTTTATCTTGCATATATATACATACATGTGGCCCTTGCATCTTGCCGTTCATAACATTTGCAGCTTCATTATTGGAAATACAGCAAATTAAAATCACGGTGAGAACACTACTCTACTATAGTCTTGCATATGGCAATATATTCAGGAGCTAAATGCCAATGTCGAGGTCTGCTATCCACAAGAGGATTTCAGGGGAGTGGAGTAGTTTCTCTTCCTCCATTGAGGGAGCAGACTACACAGTGGCTGACTATATGGTCTATAGTTTGGGTTGTGGGGGTCAGTAATGAGAAAACTTACGTCACAGCAGCCTCACTCCCGTATTCTACTACATCAATGCAGTGACGTCACACCATAACTCTGAAAGATGTTTTCATTTACAACGCTTCAAGTGAATGTTGAAGAACCCATGACACATGTACATATCTTCAAAATAAAAAGCTATGTTTTTTAGTGTAATTTATTGATACGCTAGAATAAAAATCACGTCATTTAATGATGTGAATTGTGCACGTACGTAATGACACTTAAAACAAACCTGGTCAAACTCAAGCAGCTGCCCACTATGAATTTCGGTGGGTGGGGGAGAAAAAAAAACACGCGCATCGATCTCAAGAAATCAAATGCTCCAAATTACAAGTGGGTGACTCATGCCAGTGATCAATAAATCCATCGATTACCAGCATCACACGAGGCACACACATCTAGAAAACCAACTATACCCCTACCAGCCCATGCCATTCCAAGAGTATCAGTCCCAAAGTGTTTCTTAGAATTGCCAATGTAAAGTCTTAAAACTGCTTTTCTTGTTGTCAGGGCAACCACCAGCACACCTTGCCATTGCTCTGTCTCGCTCTTCCCTCTGCTGGATTTTGCCGATGTTTCAGTTGACCTCCAACCTCTGGCCGTCGCACTTTGTACGGTTTTCGTCAGAGTAATACTACAGTGTAGGTTCTGGCAACTATGTTGCATCACTCTCCAATATTTTCGGGGGGTGTCGCGTGTCGTTTGTAATTGATATCTGTTTAGCATCGCAAGCTGACAGCTTTATCAGGATCTGAACATGTTAATGTTTTGCTTCACGATACAAACCAAAAACACAGATAGACGGTAAAAATAGTTAAGGTGTCTGCCCACTTCATGAAGAAAGGACGAGGTGTTCATTAACATCGGTGCCAATGAGGCAAATGGAAATTCAACAATCCCATAACCCACACCTATTAGCATTGTTGGCTACATAACGGTGCAAAATTATTTTAACACACAGACTAATATTCCTATCACATATGAAATTAAGCAAAGTAGTAGTCAATTCAACCTGCCCCTGAAGAGCTGATGGGCCAATTTGATCCACTTCAACAGATGTGTGATTTCCAAATGCGAGAAACGCACGTTCTTTATAAAAACTCGAGAAGCACACAAGAACGTTAAATGTATGGCGGATGGCCAACAACTTAGACAGCCATGGAACACGAGGCCAACAGAATCTATCTCTGTGACTCAACATTCTGACCAAGAATGCTGAGAACAGAGGCGAGATCACCTGCAGCCACCGCAAATATGCAAGACGGCAACATGTCTTCGTTGACGTAAAAATTGTGAATTTGGTCAGCATTACACTCAGGCCTGTCTGCGTCTATCACAAGACAAAAACAGATAGATCAAGAGAACCACACAAGATAAGTGATTTCTACCCAGGGTAGAATGATTGCAAAAGCCGAGTGGGAAACCTTATCCATCCACAGCCTTCTAAGAAGTTGGTCGGGAGAAAAACATGGTTAACCTCAGTGCTACTAATCCTCCTGCTGCAGACGTGCACTTTTCTTACAAACCAACGTGCTCTACATTGTGTGCTTAATGTTAGGACACGTGACTTTTTTTTTCTATTTATTAGACAAAATTATAAAGCGAAATGGAAAGCCAAGTATATAAACTACAACCATGCACAGTTCCTTAGCCACTTGAATAAGTTGAGCACCTAAAAATCTTACCGCTACATTAGTAATACTAGATATGAAATTCATTCGTAAAGCTTCAAATTATAGCAACTTTAAAGTTCAAAATAAAGCAGATGGCAGTATTATAGTAGAACCTCAAAATGACAAATAATGTACAAAACTCACGCACTCTGGCCAGTGGACAAGCTCTCAAGTGACTACCTGGAATAGTGGCTTCCACTTGCCATGTTCCATAGGACAAGATGCAAAGCTAAATGGTGGCCCTGTGCAAGACCAGAGAAGGCACAGGCATAGCCCATTCTCACAGCTCGTCAACAATATAAAAAACAATCTAAGAATTATAATATCGTCTTCCAGCCGCAGCGAGTGTGGCGCAGTGGGTACATCTGATAGTGGAGGTGAGTCTATTCAAGATACCCTCAGCAGTTATTTTACAGATTCCATATTAATCAGGCTGTTACGACCATGAATTTGGCCATTGTTTATTACCTAATAGTTGAGGCCTCTAACTACAGCATCACCTGGCTGGATTATTTACAAATCATCAGCCATGATCAATCCACTTCTGGATGTACCCATTCCGTCGTCATCTCAAAGGGTCCCGAGATTTCACAATTATTTAACCGCACACGAGCCAATTTTATAACTCCATCTCTGCAGAGGTCATCGTCACGGGCATGTTCTCTTTTGAATGCCATTCCATTACTTTAGACCACTGATCATCATCATAATAGTGATGTGTCCTACCCCAAACTTTATTACTTAAAGTGTATGTTGCCTATCATGCTAATATTCCACTGTTTTCCAGTTGTACTTATGTTTTGCACATTTATCTTCAGTCCTGCTTTGGAGCCCTAGTTAAGCTTTTCAACATTTTTCTGCAGTTCAGAGCTATTGTTCGTTACAATAACTATATCAATTTGCATTTAGGAGTTTGTCTTCAATTTTCTATAAATCGCTACCAAAGATGCTACAAAGTAGTGTGGCATGTGAACACAATTTGTATTTTGTTGCTTTCTTAAATTCTATCTTCATGTAGCTATTTATTGTTAATGAGCCTAATTACCCTTGCTGGCTTAGCCTCTAAGTTGCTTCCTAGAAGCCAGCCAGTTGCACAAGCAAAACTCATTAAATGTAAGAGGAAGTGGACCATATTCGTAAAAACGTAATCATGCGGTAATACGATCAGCCTTAGCCCTAGCAATTAAAACTCACAAGATGTTTGAGATCTTTTTTGTAATAAAAAATGTTCAATACAAAAAGTGTACTTGGCAGGAAATGCATAAATATTTTGTAATGTTTTCCACTTAACAAATCCAACTTAAATCTTTCTACAATTAGAGTTGCCAAACCATATTATGTATTTTAAGGCTATACATATTTAAATTATATATAACTAGGCCGTGTGTTATGAGCTGTCCGACACAACTTTACGAATAATGGAATTTAAAGTTGTGATCGTGCAACTTTCCAATACTATTTAGAGCTTTATTGTGACATCGCTGCAGTGTGACAATCTTACCTTTTACTACGCAACATAGTATGCCAACTGGGAGTTGGTACTATAAGTCACGGCATGGTGCGCAGTGCCTTGTGGGAACCATGCGGATATTATATCAGTGGGCACCAGCGTAATGGGAGGGGGGTTAAAAGCGGAAATGTTGGTGCTCAGTCTAAGAGACAATTTTACATTGTTTCAGGGAGGAATTAGCGGTTTCCTATTAACAGAAGAAAATTTAAGTTGCCACACTTTGGATGAAAGTACTTTTGATAATTAAATTGCAATGCTGTGTTTTTAAGTCATCATTTCCTTTAACCTTAATTATGATCAGCCCCTTTAAAAGGTCAACACAAAGCAGCCCAGATGTTAACAGTTAATGCAATTCAAATGCCCAGTGTATTAGAAGAAGCCACAATTTACAATTCGTGAACTGGTATTCAGACATCTACACAATAATTATGCCTTCTTTGGAAGCTGCACAGGCCTAAAAAAAACTAAAATATAAAAATATTGTTGAGCTGCGTATATTTAACTGCTCTCCACTCTGCAGCTACCGTACCGGCCCCGAAACATACATTCAGGAAACTCGGTATAAACTTAACAACCCTTCGCCAACTTACTATTTACACAAATCCAATGCTTTGGAAGTCAAACCAAAAAACAAAGCACACACTGTTTGGAGGTTCTACTGCATGCAAGTGACCGCATCAGTCCTGTCCAGAGCACTCCCTCATGTTCCGGTTCAGATAAATGACCATGTTGAGGTGCGAGGGGTGCAAGCTTGTGCACAGTCGCATGAAGTCCAGTCCGGCGGTCGAGAAAATCTTGTCGGCCGGTGAAGACGTAGCTGGCAGGCAAAGCACCTGCTTTGCCACACGGCTGAGGTAGGGCAGGCGGCTCTGGTTGTCTCGCCACCACACGAGTGGATTCACCCCGCGCGGCGTCTGTTTCTCGTTGAAGTACTGCTCCGCCTCCTTGTACACGATCGCTTCGATGTCGCTGGATCCCACCACCGCCACCTCCATGTCGTCGGCGAAATCTGAGAATCCGGCGAACAGCTGGTCAAGGCCTGACACATGGATGATGGTGGGCTTGACGACCGACGGATCCCGGTTGGCAGACGGATCCTGGCGGTTGAAGTCAATGGCCTTGGCGAGGACGTGGCTTCTGACGGCATCCGCGTCCGGCCCCGAGAGGAACTTGAGGCCGCGGAAGCGCGGGTCAAGCGCCGCGGCGTACAGTAAGAAGTCGACATGGGGTGCCGTCGGGAACTTCCAGCGCTCCTCCAGCTGCCACTTGACGCGCTCTTTCAGCTGCTGAATGTGGGGCGAGTCCACCACCTCGACGCCATCCAACGTGTAGTGCACGGCCTCCAGCGCGCGGATCAGCCCCTTGACCAGGACGGGGACGGTGGAGGCGGACACGTGCGTCTCAGAGCCCAGAAAGGCCGTGGCGTGCACAAACGGCTCCAGCAGCGTCTTCAGCTCCATGAGCATGTCCCACTGCTGGGGCATCACCAGTTCCATGGGCGCGCTTGGCCATGACGGCATTACTGCCATGTCACCCAGCACGGCCGCGATGGGCACGCGCAGCTCCAGCAGTCGGTCAATCATGTCGAAGGTGGTGTTCCAGCGCGAGGGCGTGTCCACCACCAGCGGGCACTCAATGATGTTGTACTCCTTCTCACGCACGCTCAGCTGGCTCAGAGCAAACTCGCTCTTGCGGAAGTACTCCACCAGCTGGCGTGCAACGTCCACCGCGCGGTCCAGCGCCGGCAGCTTGGAGATGCCGTGGTCCTTGACAATGAGCTGCAGGCTGTGGGCAGCGCATTGCACGGGCTTCCAGCTGTACGCCTCCTCCAGAAGCCTGGCGGCGGCTGACATATTCTCACCGGTGTCGTGCACCATCGACACGATCTTGGCGGGCTCCACCTCGAAGCGCTGCAGCGCGTCCTCAATCCACTGGCGGATCACAATGGGCGTGTGGCTCTCCAGCACGTTGGTGCTCTCCAGGAGGAAGTTTCGCAGCTGCCAGTCCTCGTCGATGAAGTGCACCGAAACGGACATGTAGGCGTCAACTGCAGCGCTGTTCCACACGTCGCAGCTCAGCGACAAGCCCGACGCCTTCTTGAGCTCGGCAATGCACTGCTGCTTCACCTCGTTATACTTCTCTTCCAGCATCTTTTCGAAGTAGACCACGGAGGGGACCGAGTAGCCAGGCTCCAAGAATGAAAGAAACTCCCTGAAAGCCACCCCATTCACGAGATCCAGTGGACGGAGGTCCTTCACGATAACCTGCAGCAGGAGGCCTGTGATGGACCGGGCTCTGTCTTGGGCACAGCGACGTCTTCGGACCTTAGGGATGGTCAGCTTAATTTCCTTTTTGATCCTGAAATTAAGAGCGGGCAAGACAGTTACTCATTCTGCACTTCCGATCAACAGGCAAATATAGTGCGATAAAACTTGCATGAAATCGGAAAAATAGATCATCAATGCAGTAATCTCTTAAATGACAGTTACTGTCCAGCTAAAGTTATGGAATGGCTGAAAAATAAGCACCTTCGAAAAATGTTGTAGCAGAAATACAAAAAGTGAAAAGGTCAAATGGCGGGGGCCACTCATCTCAGTTGATAACCCCAAGCCACGCATTAATTCTACATTCCCCATGGTAGAAGTTAATCTCATGACAGGATAACTACTGTTAACGTCACACAAAGAGGATGGCCTCAGTTGGCCTAAAGACAGGTTTTAAACTTCAAGTCATTAGATTGCGAATTGAGTGCCTAGGTTTTAATTAGATAAACACAATATAATAACAATGCATGAGACCTAATTTGATTATGCAAGTGGTGACCACTTTAAATACGATCAAAAACCCTAGCCCCGGCAGTTGCGTCATCAGAGGGGTTGGCAGTATCAAAACGCGCGCGATCAAAAATAAAGAACTCGTGAGTGCAGGAGTGTTTTCTTACCGGACATCGGTAGTGTCGCGATGGCCGTCTTCCAGCGGCAACATGTTGGGATGCTTTCTGTTCAGGTGTTTGTTCATCATGGTGGTAGACTTGTGATAGGTGAGCGTCAGCAGACAGGTCTTGCACTGCACTTGCTTTCTTCCCTCCATCATTGTAAAGTAATCCCAACATTTGGAATGCTTAACGCGGCCCGGCGTATGGGACTCGTTGCTGGGCGTGCAGGTCATGCTGTCAAATCAAATTGAGGCTTGTAAGGAAAGGGTCAGTATTGAGAAAAGCCAACATTGTTTCTGCTACACGTTCATCAATTGTAACATTACATGAACATCACCCATTATTACAAATTTACTCTGGTATACAAAGGAACGATGCATCTAGGAAGTAACCGACTATAAAAAATAGTTAATCGGTCATGAACTGAATTAAGGCCTCCCCACGACGTGTTGGTCGTGGAGGTTTTTTGACCATACTTCACATCACGCTGGTCAATGCGGGTTGGTGAAGGGTAGGCCACAAACCGATTTGGATATCACATAACACAGACATTACTGCCCGGTAATTGAACTATACAATATTAAATAGCAAACAGAGAAGCTAACCCCGGGGCACGTGGTGCTGTTTGTAAAGGTTTAATTGTGCGTCAAATATTTTTCATAAATGCAATGTTTCAGACACATTGGTTCCGATATATACCATTAACAGCAGCTGTCATAAACAAAAAGCCACAAACCAATTGTCTTCAATGATTTAGATAAAGGACAGTGGTAACAATTCATCTTTATTGGTGAAAAACCAAAGCCAAAGTAATCTTATTATATGAAACTAAATACGAATTATATAACAAATATTCCAAACAAGTTTTTGACGCTTACGAATACTCAAAACACACAATGCAAAAAAATAGCTTCTAATGCACCACTTCCAAGGTTGAGCTTATTCAATGACAAATCAGAATCAATCCCTTTTCCATATGTTGGACAGTTTTCACAGGCACTTTAATGTAT
Organism: Petromyzon marinus; assembly: GCF_048934315.1. Classification (NCBI taxonomy): domain Eukaryota; kingdom Metazoa; phylum Chordata; class Hyperoartia; order Petromyzontiformes; family Petromyzontidae; genus Petromyzon; species Petromyzon marinus. Next base: position 411,613 of record NC_133710.1, on the reverse strand, counting down.
GGAAATCCAAATCCACTGAGATACAATATTAACAATTATAAAGATTTGCAAAACAAAAAAACCTTTATGGAAATGTTCGGAAATATGAGCACATCATTCGAGTCCCCATAGATTAAACCCGTACAGCAAGAACTTGGTATTGATATTATAAAACCAGTTATATTGGGTCCAAGGAACGCATCACTCAGTGCACTGGAAAGCACCGAATACCACCATCACAAAAATCCATTAACCCGCGCAGTTTCAATATGACAATGCTTCACTTTTTCGAGGTACGTTACTACGCAATTACGCTCACCGTACTAGACGCGCATGCACACACAACGCAATACATGCTAACCAAGGAAGGCACAATGTTGCGGAGACGGTCAGAGGCATACGGGCATTGCCTACGTGGCCCAAGAGTATCCGGAAAAACGAGGTAAAACTTCAATTACAGACAAGGCCCAAGAGGGCCTCTTATGGCAGAACTGCCCCGTATAAAATGCAATCGACTCACTCCTTTAAAACACGACTGTGATGAGTATTAAATACTGTAGTGTATGCACCCCAAGTCACACTTGAAATCGATTTTGTCCGAATGTGTTCTGGCTTTGTTATAAAGATCCCTCTGCATGTAGCTGGACAGAGATCAATTATAACTCCAGTATTGCAAGACTAATAACAGAACCCATTCAATTTCACTAGAATTCACGGGAACATTGATCCACGTTTACATTATTTGCACAGCTTCAATCTTAAATTCATGCACATATAACCTGTAATACACATATGGTATATATAAAGAGATAGGTGAACGATCGCCGGTGAAACAGGCAACCAGTGATCAGTACTGCGTCTCCACTTATTGTTCGAGCAAAAAGGGCGGCCATTTCCGCCATTTGCACTCGAACAAAACAAGGACCTCTAAAACCCGGGTGGGAGGTGTGACAGTACCCAGGTTAGATCCTGGATTCTTAAGGGGATACTCGAGGGGTCTTTGGCTCTCCATGTGTGTCTGGGTTTCGCGCTCTAGTCTTGAAACCTGGGCCTACAAGTGGGGACCCAGGTCAACGGGATTTCCGTGGATACCGGTTCCCAAATCAGGGCGCCTCAGGGTCAGAGCCACGGGGTCTCGCCCCCTGGATTGTAGGTCCTAAACAAACTTCGATTTACGATCCTGGGCTTCCAGTTCCCTGGGGGGGGGGGGGATTCCCGGGTCCCAAATTCTCATGACGAGGCAAAAGTCGCGCGGCCCAACTAGTCGGGAGCTCAAGACATTTGGCGCGAACATATAGGCGGCGTGGGTTAAAACACGACGGAAATTAGCAGAAAAATGACGAGAGCCGAAGAGGAAATCGGAGACGAGCAAGACACGAGACATGCGCGTGGAGAACACGGGGAGGGAGGCAGGCTTCGCGGAGCGCGCAAGGCCCCGGGTTCGCGCCCTGGGCCTGACCACGTCCAGGCGAGCGCAGGCCTCGCAGGGGGAGGGGGCCTCGTCCCGTTGCCTCGCCTCAACAACAAAACCGGGGCCCCGCAATTTAAAAAAAAACGACAGCGCGCGATGTTGCTATTTTACTTAGAACCCAGATAAAAAGAGAGAGACACTTACTCTGCCGAGGCCATGACGAGCACGAAGAAACGTCGAGTGATTAAGAAGTGGATCGCACGAATCGAGCACCGTCTGCGAGAGGCTCGACGACGGCGGCGATGGCGGAGGGCGGGAAGCGCGATGACGTCACCGAGGGATTTGACGTAACGACGCGCCGCGCCCCTTCTGCGTTAGACGGGCCTTACGTCTCCGCGTCGGGCGTGGACGTCATGGCGCACGGCCGGGAATCGCTTGGGCGAGCGAGCGTGACGTCACGACGTCGCGTCGCACGGCACGTGCACGTCGGGGCGTGACGTCACGACGCAAAGTCGATGCGGGTCACGCCTCGGCACCCGCGCGCGGTCGTGACGTCGTCACGTTGACCCTGACGCCATTACGCAACGACAGAGATGCAGCCAACGATTGTTGTATAACGATTCAAAACTACAAAGAATCGATTCGCGAATCTAAGCTGATGCGATCCACCACATCTCCTATAATCAATAACGAATCGATTCTCCGCGCGTGATCAATGGCACGGCCAGCCGTGGTCTATCCGCTGCTGGGTGGTGACCGCGCCGCGGCCAGGCTACGTCACGGATAGAAAATGGCCGATGGACGAGGCTCGCTCGCGAAATGGCAGCCGAGGAGATGGAGCCATGAGATCAGACAACGCGATGAAGTTATATAACTAGTCTGTATGTGATTCCTCCCCCCCCTGTTGGAGCGCCACGGTGGCTATGAGATGTTGACTACCTCGCCTGGTACACGGGAGGTCGTGGGTTCAATCCCGACCCTGACGCCTGCTGCTGCTGTGTATTTGGAGTGTGCGTGTCTCTCTATCATTATCACGGTGGCTATGAGATGTTGACTACCTCACCTGGTACACGGGAGGTCGTGGGTTCGATCCCGACCCTGACGCCTGCTGCTGCTGTATATTTGGAGTGTGTGTCTCTCTCTCATCAACATCACGGTGGCTAGATGTTGACTACCTCGCTAGGTGTGCGGGAGGTCGTGGGTCCGATCCCGACCCTGACGCCTGCTGCTGCTGTATATTTGGAGTGTGTGTGTTTCTCTCATCAACATCACGGTGGCTAGGAGATGTTGACTACCTCGCCAGGTGTACGGGAGGTCGTGGGTTCGATCCCGACCCTGACGCCTGCTGCTGCTGTGTATTTGGAGTGTGCGTGTCTCCTCTCTCCCCGTGGTCGCGTGGATTTCTCTGCGGGTCCTCCGGGTTTTCTCTCCATTTAGAAACGTGTTCAGAGTATTTGGCCGCTGTACATTTCCACATGATGAGCAACTGCGTTGAGCTATCATTTGTGACCAGGTCGCTTCTGAAAAAGAGCTAAAAAGCTCAGTGGGTTGAGTGTAAAGTGCAGTCTCCAAACATCTGTTGGATGTATTTTCTCTGGCCTTTATATGTGTATGCTATGGAGAAGGGGCATTGCCCGAAACGGCGTTGGTGTATATTTGTTTCGGTGTGAGGCCACGCACCACTGTTGACGAATGTGTTTGTGTTTTTTTGTGAGATGGATCGTGGCATTGTTGGACTGCGAGAGATGGTGAAGGCTTCGGGAAACATTAATCCAGCAGTGGATTGACCATGGCTGCTGATGAGACAAGGCAATAAGTCGCAAAGCTTAAGACACTACTTAAATCAGATTACATTTAAAATAGTATTGAACAAGGCATGGGTCTATTATGTATTAAGATGTTGGGGGTGGGCGGATTTGTCAAGACAGGGTTGTACAATATAGCATGTCCTATTGGGCATGATCAAGCTGTTGCCTTCTGTCACTGCCGCCACGAAGACACTCGGCTGTCGCGTGCACATGAACTGATCTTAAATCGCCCCATCACTGCGGTGGACGGCCTGTGGTTGTATTCCGGCCTGTGGTTGTATTCCCACCTTTGGCTCTCATTCTGAAACCAACCTCGTCCCTTCTAGCGACGATGTGTGTTCTCTTGCTGTGGGCTGGGACTGTTTTGTTTTTGCTGCCTTATCCCATCTCCATAAATGGCCTATATTGATGTATCATTTATTTATATTTCGTAACTTGCTTACCATTTTCTCTATATTTCACTCCTTTCGTTTTTTTGTACCGTGTTTTGTATTGTATGCTGTTGTAACTTGCTGACCCGCCCATACTTGACATCTATGAAAAAGAGCTTCATAGCTCATAGGATTCCTCCTGCAGTCTAAATAAAGTGATGTCCAGGGCCGTCCATAGTGCGATACGGGGCCTGGGACTAATCCCACTGTGTGGGACCCCGACGGCTCCAAACTAAACACCGGGACGTCGAAGCCCTCGGCGGTCATTCACCGTACCCAAAGGGCGCCTCTGGTCATGGCCAAGCCCATTTGCTAACCTTAATAGTCAACACGATCTCTCTGATTTAAATTTGATTTTTTCGGGGAATGCAAATATTCGGAGAAAATACAGGGTGCTTCAAAAAAATGTTCACACTTCAGAGAATTTGCAAGAACAAGAAATGTGCTGCTGCCCCTGGGCTCTGGAGACCACCTGGAGAAAATTCAAGGCAATGTGTTGACAATGATGGCAAACAAATGGAGACTGGCTTTAATAAGCTATTAACATACATTTGTTATGTTACAGTGTATTAGCCGTTATTTTTCAATTAAAAACGATAGTTGTACGTAAGTGTTAAAACAATTTTGATGCACCCTGTATTATTCACCACCTCTAATTGTGCTGCTGAAAAGCCAAACAGCTGATGGAAAATAACTACAGGAAATGCTTGAAGTATTTCATTTATTGCGCTAAAGATAAATGATTGCAACAAAAGTAATTCCCAAGGCTCGGACAACTTTACAATCTGTAAGGCTTAGAATACACGTGGTGCCATTTATACAAAACTTAAACTGAAGACTTTATTTCATTTCTTGCGCTCAAAATAAATGATTGCAACAAAAGTAATTCCCAAGGCTCGGACAACTTTACAATCTGTAAGGCTTAGAATACACGTGGTGCCATTTATACAAAACTTACACTCAAGACTTTATTTCATTTCTTGCGCTCAAAATAAATGATTGCAACAAAAGTAATTCCCAAGGCTCAGACAACTTTACAATCTGTAAGGCATAGAATACACGTGGTGCCAATTATACAAAACTTAAACTCAAGACTTTATTCGAACTCGTAAGGCCCACTGAGCTAAGCAGGTCTTGTATAAGGACAACCACAGCCCAAAATCGTGGGCAGTGATGAAAGTTAAAATACATTGCAGGGAGGGAAATGTTCAAACTAACACAAGCACAAACAATTGCATGAAACATGCCAAAACAAACAGCGAAACAAATGAAGATACCGTATTCCAGGAACAAACCTGGTAAACATCGTAATATAATACGTATAGCTCGGGCAATTATAGGAACAGAATCCAAATGAAATCAGAAAACACAAACAAAACTTGGAACGCAATCTTAAGAGTGCAAATAAGCATGGAACAGTACACTCTTGAATTAGACTACGGGACAGAGGAACGCGTGGATTGAGATTTAGTTTTGATTTCTGCAGGAAGGGTCCAATTACTATTTCACGGGCGTCCTTCTACGGTACGAATGTTATACAGTAAAGATTTCAGTTACAATCACGGTATCAGAGAACATGCAAACTAGAGACATGAACTGTTAAGAAAAGTAAGTTGGCTTGAGCAGAACAGAAAAAAGAGGTGATGGTCAATGATCCTGAAAAGATCTGGACATAGACCCATGGGTTCGCTGCTCCGGCAGGCAAGGATGCGTTGGCTGGGTCATGTATCCCGCATGCCCAGCCACCGCATGCCCAAGCAGCTTCTGTTTGGCCGGATAGAGGTGGCTAAACCGGCACAGCAGCATGGGCTGCAGAAGAGATGAGCTGATGTGATTACAGAAGGAATCAGTGGCGAATCCAGGTGGAGGGGTGGCAATGTTAATCGCCCCTCGCCCTGTGAGATCCCGAAAATTGGTATTTAATTGATATTTACCAGATCAATTTAAAGTAGGGCCTTATTCTTCTTGGTTTTTTTGGTAAAGTCACATAGAATGAGAGTAAAACAATAAAACAAAATAAGACTTCTCACGACGTTTCAGCCACAACACAAGTAGCCTTCTTCAGGTGAAGAGACAGGTCTGTATGGAAGACGAGCTCGAATGGACGCCGTCATTTATGGACCGCGTTTATTAAGCTGTGTGGGCGGAGTTAAAACATGAGTCTGTACGTTACCAGCATCACCTCCGGAGCGGGGGGGGGGGGAAGGAAGGTGGGGCTGGGAACACAGGCAGAGAGGAATGAAAAGAACGCGCCTATCAAGCTGTGTGGGCGGAGTCAGAGCCCGAATGTCACGAGCATCAAATGCAACTACACTGAAGAGATGTCGCGACTCTAAGGTAATACCAACCGCGTTTACACTAACCTCTGCTGCTGCAACTTCTTTTAATGCAAAACGAATTCTTGCTAGAACTAGCCTAGCTCTTATCTCAGAAAAAAATCATACTGACACGCACCGAACTAGATCAGTTATACAAGACACTCTACAAATCACACTTAACATTGGCAGCAACAATATCTACATCGGATTGGGAACATGTAGACAATATGACTACCTCTTCAGCTGCCACTATGTCGACCAAATGTAAGGACAATTTGATTTCCAAATTCAATCGCCTTTCCAACAAAAAAATCGGATCCACACACCGAAAAGATAGACGTTAAGAAAGTCGTCATTAATCGCAGTAACAGTTCCATTTCTGATGGCCTGAAATCCGTTTTAGCTAAAGGGCTAAACTTTGCTGTCACACCGAGACACATACCAGTTAATGACATCATTGCCCATGTCGACGTTGCACTCAAGGGCCTGGGTCACATCGCTGTAGACGTAGCAAGATCTGAAATCGCTGCAACCCTCAAAAACGCTAAGATGCTACCTAGTAACATCAGCAAAGATGAGCGCTTTGAATTATCTCAAAAAAGAGAAATGACATTGTCATCCTCTCAGCCGACAAGGGCAATGCCACTGTCATCATGGACAAAATAGAATATAACAAAATTCAAGAACTACTCAACGATGGCAGCTATACAAAAATAAAAAGAGATCCCACCAACAGCCTGGTTACCAAAACGAACAAAATCATCTCTGATTCAACAGCATTAATTGATCAAACCAAACAGTTCTCATTGAAACCCTCTGCTGCCAGACCACCAAGATTATACGGCCTTCCAAAGATACACAAAGAAGATACACCCCTTCGTCCCATCGTCTCCACTATCAACTCCCCCACCTACAAACTGGCGCGTTTTCTGGCTGATATACTGCGACCTTTCACTGGAAAAACCACCTCTGCGGTACTAAATTCTACTCACCTGGTATCGACAATCAAGGGCATTTCCCTGTCCCCAGACGACCTGTTTGTCAGTTTTGATGTGTCCTTATTCAGCAAAGTTCCGGTACCTGACACCATCGCAATCATTGAAGACCTGGTTCATCAAGGACTAAACACTGAGGTACCCCCCCTTGTGAGACATTGCTTAACCAACACCCCTTGTGAGACATTGCTTAACCAACACATACTTCACCTGGAATGGAACTTTCTACAAACAGACTGATGGCACCCCAATGGGCTCCCCCCTATCTCCAGTTGTAGCCAACGTGTTCATGGAAAAATTTGAAACTGACGCCATCCAGACTGCCACTCTACGCCCGACCTTATAGAAGAGGTACGTGGATGACACTTGTCATCTGGCCACATGGCCGGCCTGCTCTAGACCAATTCCTCGACCACATCAACTCCATACACCCATCCATCATATTTACCATGGAGGTCTAAAAAGAAGGCAAGCTACCCTTTTTGGATGTCTTAATTAAAAGGAGACCTGACGGTTCAATGAGCCGCTCGGTCTACAGGAAAGCGACCCATACGGATGCTTACTTAAAACCGGATTCCCACCACTATCCATCCCAGAAGAACTCCCTCATCAAGACTCTATACCATAGAGCCCAAAGCATTTCCGACCAGGATCACATTGCCAGTGAACTCAAACACGTACACCAAGCTCTCAAGGCTAATGGTTACTCCCACTACACAATCCGCAAAGCCATCACTCCAGTCATGAAGAAGGATCCCCTTGAGGAACCATTCAAAACCATCACCTTACCCTACATTGCGGAGGTCACAAAAAATATCTCCAAAATCCTGAACAAACACAAGATCCAGGTCCGATTCAACACAGTACATAAAATCCGTGATCTGGTTCCATCTGTAAAAGATGCTGTTCCAGACATACAGTACCTGGGCGTTTACAAACTAAAGTGCCTCTGTGGTAGCAGCTACATTGGAGAAACCAAACGACATATCTCGGACCGCATCCGCGAACATAAAGCAGACTTGAAACACGGTAGGACGAACTCCTCTGCCGTGGCAGATCACTGTTATAATTCAGTGGGCTCACATGACATTGATTTCTCCAAGACGGAGGTTCTTTGCAAACCAACCGGCTACCATGAGAGATTCGTTCATCCACATATACAAGCACAGAGACAATTTCAACCGAGAAGATGGATTCTGGCTTAGTAACCATTGGAAAGATGTTTTAAACCATTTCGGTTCTTAATTGATTTTATTTTACGGTGACCTTCAGACCACAGCCCTTTCGCTGACACTGCCTCTTAATACTTCTCACACCACGGTCAATGGTATGGTTTATAACATGTAGTTTAATCATTAATAGTATAACATTGTAATATTTAACATAACTCATAAGGCAATACATAGCATCGTAATTGCATAGTGAATATACAACAGTGTAGTATTTAGTTGGGTTCATATAATAAGACAGTGTAATATCACAAGTCAACTAGTTTATAATCTAAAGTATAGGGTATTGTAAAGTAACGCATTGTATAATTCAAAGGTGGAATTTGTCTATGTTATACCATGTAGTTTAGATTGGAAGATATAATATTTTATAGTATAGTAGTCCAGTTTATAGCATAGTCATGAAGCTGCTCAGGACACAAGAGCGCACCTTGTTTTACCTGCTCACTTTTCTTTATTCTCTCTGCCTGTTCCCAGCCCCACCTTCCCCCCCCGCTCAGGAGGTGATGCTGGTAACGTACAGACTCATGTTTTAACTGCGCCCACACAGCTTAATAAACGCGGTCCATACATGACGGCGTCCATTCGAGCTCTGTCTTCCGTACAGACCTGTCTCTTCACCTGAAGAAGGCTACTTGTGTTGTGGCCGAAACGTCGTGAGAAGTTGTATTGTCTTATATTGTTTTATTCTCATTCTACGTGACTTTTACCGAAAGAACCAAGAAGATGAATCCTTGCAGTCACGAAAGCTTTAAATCGAAATTTAGGGCCTTATTTTTAAAAGCTTGAAATTCCAGTACTCACCCCCCCTCTTCGAAAGATTATTTTAGTTTTTCCTCTAGTAGGACTGGGAGCTGATTGGACTTGGTAATGACTGGCACCAGTGGTGCCGATAAAGATCGCTCTTTGTGGAAAGAGGCACCTGAACTACCTCTCCACAACAATAGGTGGCGGTGGAGTGACACACTGCACAAGGCGCTCTGTGGCTTTAACACTTATGGCAAGCACGTGGCCACAGCGGAGAAAACCGGCGGTGCAACTACTCCCAGACACCTCAGTTAATCCATAACACCCGGTGCTGTCGCGTGATCTGCCAGCAAAACGGTTCACATCTACCTAAAGTGCACCTAGGCTGGTACACGTGTTGTGGTAATGCCATTATCAATCAATCGTAGATAGTCTACGTATGTGCGTATGTTTTGGTGTTTCCGGCAGGCAAGGCTGCGTTGGCTGGGTCACGTAGCCCGCATGCCAAGGCCGTAATTATAACATATTGAGGGGGACACATCCCCCCCAATATTAAAATATGCTCAAAATGTCCGCCTCAAAATATTGCTATAAAATAGATTTCTGTTTATATGATTGTGGTTATGGTTGTACTTTATTAATCCCTAATCTCTGCCATTACATACAATGAAACAAGAAAAGGTCAAAAATAAACAGCAATTTAATACAATACACTATTAGACATTATTGTAAAAAAAATCCATTCTATGTGTTAATTTTGTTTATATTTTAGGCAGAAAATTCGCTTTAAAATTTTCATTTTTTTCTGGGGGGGGGACCCCCAGACCCCCTGGAAGATTTGGTTCCCCCCAATGTTGATTCATGGCTACGGCCTTGCCGCATGCCAGTCGTCGCATGCCCAAGCAGCTTCTGTTTGGCCGCAGAGAGGGGGCTAAACGGGCACGGCATGGGCTGGAGAAGACGTGGACTGATACGGTTCGGGAGGATGTGGAGCTGAGTGGACTTGCCGGCGACTAGTACTAGCGGTGTCAAGATCGGCCTCTATGGAGGAGGCTCGTGAAGGACGCTGCTACTGGGCAGTTGGAGGCAGTCGCCCTCCAACAACAACGGAGGGTAGAGGAGCGAGTGGAGCGCCGTGGGTTGGATCCCAACCCTGACGATGCCTGTATAAGGTATTTGGAGTCTGTGCGTTCTCTCTCCTCGTGGTGGAATATATTTTTCTCCAGATCCTCTGGTTTTGCTCTCCAGATTTACAAACATGCATTTGGATTATTTGGCTGCTGCTATACATTCTCAAATGTAATCATAAGGGGCCGTCCATAAATGACGTCACGCGATTTTGGACGATTTTTGACCCCCCCCCCCCTCGTCACACGGCGTCACAAAAGGTCAGACCCCCCCCTCAAATATGACGTCACAAAGCTCTGCCCCCCCCCCAAATAAAACATCCTTCAAATCGCGTTAAACTTTTGTCATTGTAGTGCGTATTTAATGTGGCGCTGCACTCTGATGTTGTAGGAGAAAAGCATGTATTAAAAAGTCTATTTAATTAAGTAGAACCTGTTGTCTATATTTAAAGTTGCGAATTTTGATGTGACGTCACATTTCTCACCCCCCCCCCCTCCTCGTCACATCGTCACAAATGTCTGACCCCCCCCCCAGGTGCGTGACGTCATTTATGGACGGCCCCTAAGCCACTTCCATGAGCGAATAAATCAGTGGGCGTTACCTGGTGAATAAAATAGCTTAGTTTAGTTTATCCTGATCATATCTTCTCGTATTTGGACCCAGGAATGTATCACTAAGTGGAGTATGACCTCAATACAACAGGTCAACCCATAATGCAATGTTCCAGAAACATTTTATGAATTTACTTCGAATATAAATGAATTTAATTTCGTAATATATTTTTGATTTGTCTGTTATTCAATGGCTACTACAGTAGACTCGATTATCTGCGTGGGGTTTATCCGATTTGCAAATTAACCGCACACCCGAGATTTTGACATAAATGAATAACTCATGGATTTTCCCTTAAGCCCAAATTAATAATCTAAAAACACTTCTACATTCTTATTTTCGGAAATGTGTATTCCAAGTCACGTGCTTAAACCCAACAAATATGTGCTCCGGTTATTTCCGAAATCCACGTGATCGCCTCTGCACTACAGTAGTTGCGTATCTGTACAACAGTGGGCGGAGTTTGATGTTGATTGGCGTGGTTCTGCGATTATCCACTTCGAGGGCCGAGTCTTCTGCACGGGAACAGGAAAGTGTTCTCTCTGAGCACGCACATCGATCGGTCGATTCTTTACTGCAAATTTTAGTTTTGCTCATTAACAAACTTAATTTAAACATAATTTATACCTATATTAGTGGTTTTATAAATAGAGATCCGCGGAGAATAAATATTTTGAATTAAACCAACTTCTGTTAACCCGGTCATTAAAGCGGATACTCAAGAGTATACTGTATTTATGTAACTAATCAATTGCTGATTTAATAACTTCATCCGGAAAATAAATGTACAATTAAATTTTCATCAGGCCCCACGGTGTATAATGCAGTCCCCAACTCTCATTCCCCATTCTATATCTGGCCTCTTTATGTGCTGTTGAGAAGGGCCATGGCCAGAAAAGTTGCCTATTATAAACATTATACACTTTTATATACTATTCCTTTCAAGGTCACAGTGTTTTTGAGTGTTTATACCATCCCTTCGGCATTGTTAAAATGAGTTCCGCTGTGTGGAAGTTGAACAGCGGTCGTAAATTTGCTTTATCCCTGCCCCGTTGATTGTCGGAGCAGGAAATCGCCGATAGTTTTTTTTACCACTACTAAACCGCCACTGTTTTGATGCCATGCCACAGTTGGTGTAGAAATTGAAAAAAAATATATTCTTGAATTGGTGGAAGGAACTTTGAAGAAAAGGAATGGATCCAGATGTTTGGCCGCATGACTCACCAATTCACAAATGGCTCATATTTCCCGCGACAGTTGAAATATACAGGATGTTTAACGTTCAGCGGTATTGAGTCAATGCCACTCCGGACCTCATTCCTGAAGATCCTTTTCCTGCTTAAACGACTGCAGGAGTCATCGGCCGGGCGTGGTGATGCATGTCAGGAATGTTGGTGCTGTGGGGTTGTTGGAATCGCGCAGAGCTTGTTGTGCTGCGCGAGACTCAATCGACAGGGATAGTGAAGATGTGTGCCTCAAGGACATTGATTATGTGGCGCTGACACTGATCACGGTGTCAAGTCAGTCCATCATCCCTCCAGGGGGAGATAAAATCAGTAACCGCCACGTGGGAAGTAAATGGTGGTCGTCCAGTGGATTAACTGGTCTGAGTCATAGGAATGTGTAAATTCCAGCACTGCTCAGAGATCGCCGGTGGTGATGAGTTGTTGGTTCATTGCTCGTTTGAACCATCACACGCTATCCATGTGACATGTGCGGATGCTAACCCCTCGTTTAGATCGGCCCGAAATGAGCACCCTGTGAGAGGCTACGCATGAGGTCGACTAGGCCTCGAATGATCTGTTATATTTAGGAATAATCATATACATTTGCTAAATAATTAGATAAATCAAGCAATAATTAACACATCACATTACTGCATTATCCTGCTAAGGTTAAATGTGCACGTCGGTCTCGATTTGCCGAAGCCTGTAATGCTCATCGCTACCAGCAGAGCGCAGGGTCACGCCAAATATGCTCAAAAAACCATCTCATTCCACTGCTGGATGAAGGCCTCCCCACGTCGTGTCGTTCGTGGGGGTTGTTTGACCATACTTCACCACGTTGGTCAGCGCGAGTTGGTGAAATATTGTATTTTATTTGTCAATTTCTCTAATAAGTTATGTAATTCCCAATATATTCAGTATCCATCTGTAATCCAAGTGAGAGTCAATTACAGTTGCCATCTATTCTTACGAGGTGAATCATTTTTAAAAATCAATCGTGCAAAATTAATTTCCTCAGAAATATATCCCTCAATACTTATTATTGTTATTATTATATAAGACAGACAACGGGGCTATGAACACCACGGCAGGGTCTGGTTTGTTCATGAGGAATGGGAAACAGTTGGTAAGTAATTTTTACCAGTTTTATAAAAAATATATATATAAACATCTGAATAGAAAAAAATAGCACGTGGATTACAGAACATACTATGGCATGATATGTCATTTTAATATGATTGATTATCAATAATATATGGTTTAATTGACAACGTATGTTAGAAAATCAAACATAGCATCAAACAGCATGCCATAACATGGGAAGGTAAACTTTAAATAAGTGGCATTGGGCAGAACAGGTCTTGGCGATATGGAGGAATAGCCAATAATCAAGACTAGTGACGGAATGGCAGCTAAGGCATGGAACGCGCCCATCAGCACATCGAGCGTGGAGATGGAGCAATGGAAATCACCTTGCGTGGTGCAGGTACTTGATGGATTTTACATCCACTGCCGGATTAAAGCCTCCCCATGTCTCTTCATCCCTCAGAGTCCTGGGATCGATCGAATGAAATCTACACGCCTGCACGAGAGCCGATTTCACCGCTCCATCTCTGCGTTGGACGTGACTCGGGCGTGTTCCGCTCCGTCCCCCGTGCTCTGTGCATGTCTTACTTTGTGGCGAGTGTCTTCAGATGCAGCCGAATGTAGACTGCACACAATCCACATCTTATCGCATCTCGTACGGGGACTCAAAGAGTTGAGCTTGGACGGTGGCTTGGATGGGCGACCACCACAATGTGTGAAAGCGGGTGTAGTTGGCCTTGTGGGCAGTAGAGGTCAATTATGGTCAAATAACCCGCATTGCCTACAGCGTGGGAAAGGACCTAATTTAGCAATGGATTGACATACAGGATATGCATTTAACATGTAACGTACTTGTATGTATGCATGTTGAACTTTTTTCGCACCGTACTTGGCCAACCGTGATAATCGGAGGTGCGGGGAAAGGGCATTATATTTAGCTTAGTTTTTTTATCGTATTGTCGTTCATGCACATTGCATCTCTCACAATCGTCGAGGAACTACAGACGAGAGGGAAGGCAGCGTGTAACATGTGGTAGGAAACCAGAGCACCTAGAGCATGTGACGCGTGTGAGGGGGCAACACTCTTTCCCTTCTTCTATAACAGAAGGGACGTGATATCGGACTGCACTTTGTTGTATCGTGTTATCCTTGGCAAGCCAGGAATATCACCAAGCTGCTTCTGAGATCCCTTTAAGTGACATTTTAATCGTCACGCGATGGGATGCACCTTCCCACACACCCAGCTGCAGGGTAATGTTCATCGCATGGCAGTCAAAACGATATATTTATTCATAATCTTTGTAAAATTAACTTATGATTATAATGTAAATGTGAAGTATCTTTTCATGAACATTTTCCTTTCACGAGCCCGTCATCTTCTCTGGTTTCCTTGCACACAAACCCAACTTTAAACAAGTTAGGAAAACCCATGCATACGCAAGGATTACGTGATGCTTTTCAGTATACGTTTGTCTTCAGAAGTTTTAAATTCGCGATGCGAAATCCAAAACGCTTCCGATCACGAAAAAGGCATTTTAAGTTTTGAACAACCTTAAACTTTATTTTGCTGACTTTCAAACAATATCTCCAAGTTTTGTTCACATTGGACTATTTTCATGATATTTATTGTGATGCCCAATTGCGGATGGACCTGCAGCAAAAGTGAACGAAATCTTTCAACCTCAGCTGAAAATCTTAAAACATATATACTGCACTCGAGAAAAATGATTTACTGCTGATATCCGAAAAACTTAATGCTGTGAAAATGATCTGCTCCCAGAAGGCCGTGGTGCCGACGGACTGCGTACGGAATACTTTGGTTGTCTTTGTGGAGGGACGGGTGTAAGGAGACGGAGTGTCTGCTGATATATTTTGTTAGACTCAACACGCCGCTAGAGTACCGTCCTGGAAACCGGTTTTGAGACGCCGTGAGGCTTTCCTGAATAAAGACAGCATTTCAGTTTGTTTATATTAATATTATTACTACTTCTACAAAAATCACGCTCTTTATCGGAACGTAAATATCAGTAAATTCATCGTGCATTGAATAAACGTCGAGTAACGGCCTGTCTGTGGCTTTGGGCAAAGTAAAACGAATCCCAGGCAAGAATTCTTGTAAATTGTGACTTTGGGGAAAATGTCGTGACATTTTTTTTGTCCAAAACCCCCCACTGCTCGCTTTTTCAAAACTAAGCAATACCGGGTGACATAGTAGCAGAGAGGGGGGGACATTAGCAATCTAATTTATATATAAAAACCAGAGATGATTCAGAACACTACTGGGATTATATAGAAGTGGATTGAGATTGGCAGATTTTTTACAATCGATACTGTGGTCTCAAACATGAATGTTTTCCAGTTGCTTATTAAGCACAAGAGCATGTCTACTATATAGGCCTCGCCATCAGCCATGGTCAATCCACTGCTGGACGAAAGCCTCCCCAAGCCACTGCCGCCTCTTGCGGTCTTCTATCGAGACTCATCACGACCGCATTCCCTGAATTACACCCACACCCCTCCCTGTATGTTAGATCGATAGTTGGGGGTGTGTCTTACACCTCCAGAGCATCGTGTAATCGATATAACACAGTAATGATGTACATAAATGTGTTTCACTGCCAACATCATTGCACCTACTCTATTATTAAATCACCATTGCCAAATGTGGTCTGTCCACTGCTGGATGAAGGGTCTCCCCACACTGTCGCCACCCCCCTCCCTGCAATATCACAATCCATCTCACTCCACAGCTGATCTCATCGCTTCATCTCTGCGGTGGGCATCTTCTCAGCTGCATTTTGTTTGTACCCCTTTGGCTGCCATTCCATCACCAGTCTTGTCTATTGGCCATCGTCCCAGTTGTCCGCGATCCGCAATGCGCTCTGCCCAAGACCACTTTCGTAAACAGTCAAAATGATGTCCCCGATTTGTATTGGTTTCCCCATTCAAGGGTTCCTCTTCTTGTGTCTCAGTGTAATTTCCGAGCACGTTTCCCGCCCTTGCTTCTTTGGGCATTGTTCGGTTTTTGTTCCAATGCGTTTTTGAGTGCCAATGTTTCCGACCCATTTGTCATAGCTGGCAGCATGCACCGGTTTTCTGCTTTTCATTATCAGGTGATTGAGTAACACTGTACAGGGTGATCCATTTATAGACACTGTACTTCACTGATGAGTTGTCGTAATGGTTCTTCAACCTACCGGTGAGCTCAAACAATAGTAATCCGAACTTTAAACAACTGTACAATTAAATTTAGTTGGCTGTGTTAGGTAGTGGAGAGTTCTTAACGACACAAATTTGGTCAGATCATTATGGAGCCTGACCGAAAAATCAATTATGAATTAGGATATAGGCTGCGAAAATCTCAATGAAGGGTAAATACCATCTTACTTGCGTCATCACAGGTGATAGAATATGGTGAAAGAGATGGCTCCGTAATTTAATTCCTTAAATGTGTTATGATCACTCGAAAACTCCTCTGACCGAACCGACTGACGCTTTGGGGAAATAGTAATTTAACGCGGATTTATGTTTGTACAACATTTTCGATTTCTCATGTGACACACTTGCATTTGTCCCAATTTCTATTTGCTTCATTGTTGTTGTTTTGCTGTTTGGCGTTGTTGGTGACCGTGGTCACCCTTGAAGTGAGACGCCTCTATCCTGGCTCTCTCGAGTTCTCACATGATTAAGCAAAATTAACCTGAAACTCGGACCGTTGATCTTTTCCCGTGTCAATTAAAAACCCGCTCATGTCAACTTTCTTCACATATCCCAGTATTTTAATAGAACCGCATCACAAGCCCGGAGTGTGGCCCCCAGCTGTGATTCAGTCCATGTTTCCACACTCTCGTTTTCCCTGCCCTGAAGAAGGCCCCATCTCCTGAATCGTCAGCCTGTAAGATACTTACCGTATCTCTAAAATTCGAGGTTATTTGGCTAATTCGGTGATGTTGCTGCTGTGTCGGCAGTGGTGCACACAAGCACAAACAACAACGAAAAATCAACACACTCGACAAAAACAATACAGAAAACATATCCAAGGCAGTGGCGGTGTTATTGACGCATGTTGCAGAGTGTTTGTTTGCAAATTATTAATGTTACTCGCATTGCTTTATTACACAGTATTTAGATTTTGTTTTCAAAGCAAGGTAAGACAAACACAACGCCGGAACCGCTGAACATGACACGAACCCATGAGCACCACCGCACCGATCCCGTGCTGCAGGGCTCGCTGCGCGGTCCACGGCCAAGCTGGGACTGCATTGGCACGAGGCGGCCCTGCACGTGGCGTGGAGACGAGGCGACAACAAAGGCTGCGCAATCGCCGAGCTTTGGGAGTAAGATTTGTATATTTGGGGGGTGGTCAGATTGGCTATGATCTGCGCTTGGGCATGACTGCCAATGTCGGCGTCTATTTGGTGCGTATGAGCACATAACCAGAGGTGTGCCCCATCGCTTCAGACCTCGGAAGCTGAGCGAGTGTGAGCCCGGTTAGGACTTGAATTTGGTGACCGCCAGGGCTTGCCAGGTGTTGTAGGCATAGGGCTGTTCAGTGGCAATGCCGTGTCAGCACTGTAAACGTGCAAAAACGTTGCGCCAACATTGACATGTGGTTGGAACCGTCGGACCAACGTTGGCCCAACGTCCCACGTTTGCTGGGACCACCCCCTGGTATACGGCGTGGTTGGGTTTTCTCTGAGGCTCTCTGGTTTCCTCTACACACAAAGCTAAACTCGCCAACTGAATTGACCAAACATCCGCTCCTAAAATTGCTGGGTAAATAATTGGCATTATTATCATCATACAAAAATTGCCATGAGTACCGTATTATAATTCTGTGGGTTGTGTTTTTTTGTTGTTGAGCGTAATATTCGGCTTGCTCACTCACTCACCCACATCTGCTTTTAGAACTGGAACACTCGCGGGTTAAGACTGTACGCGGCGGGTTGACCTACATCTGCCTCAGCCTGCTGCCTGTACGCACCACCCCACACACAACAACTAACGCGCGCGACAGTTACGCGTGACTCACACTCGTTTCACTGTTACTTTGGTGGCGTTGCAACGCCACTGGACTCTCACCAGAATTCCTGGCGGTGATCGAGGCGGGTGGGGGGGGTGTTTTGAATCTGGGCCGCACGCAGGCCATCCGGAGTTATCTGGCTAAATCCTTATTTTCACAAACAATATTTCGATGCATAATTGCTTTATTTTTTTAATGGGTTAGATCGTCGTGTCGGTACTGTATGATGCTATTTCCTATTTGCTATAAATCTCCAAAGAAAATTCGCATATATATTTTTTTAAAAACAAGTGTCTACATTTTGCTTAGGATTTTCAACATTCGTCCAGTTTTGCTCTGTCACATCAGTTGACATATTTGCCCATGATGTGACAACTTTATTTGATTGGACCTGTCGGCTAGCGGAGGGTTGTAGATACACATTGACATTATACCTACACAATCTAACCAAAACTAATTGGGTTTTTGTTGTTATTCTTGTGAAGATGTTTTTTTTATATTGTACGTAATGCACGTCCGCGTGCTATAGCATCTTCTCTTTCAGAACACGAGGAATAAAAGCTGTCCTTTGCGCATGGACAGATGGACGAACAGAGCGAATGCATCGCCGCTTTTAACCCTAGTTGCAGTGTTCGAAAGTGAACCTTTGACAGCCGTGGTGGCAATGGAATTCTCATAAAAGTTGGAAGCTTCAAGGACAGTGATGTCAATGGGTGGCCCTCCTTCATTGACTATAATAACATTGTTCGACAATGCGTGAAGTTAACCAACTTTATTTTTAGAGATTACAAAAAAGCACTGGATACCCTTCAGCCTGAAGATCAGTGGAGTTGGTGGTTGTTGTTGTTGTTGAGTTTTTAAACCTGTGTGGATTTTTTGCTGAGTTCAGAGCTTCTCACCCCTCAGAGTTCAAATCCGAGTAGGGGCTTGATTCGACCCATCTGGTTAGTTTCTCGCAACCATTAATAATAAAATTAATAACATAAATTAACTCAATAAGACACCACTCACTGGAAAGTCAACAATTATCATTCTGGTCCTGTGAAATGACTGACCTCCATGGGAATGTGGAATTTACACCACCCCATTGTTAATTTGAGCAGGGAGACTCCGTAGCTCGTTGTTAAATGCTTCGCCTGGCATGCAGGAGCACATGGGTTCGATCACCACCCTGACGCCTGCTGTATATTTGGAGTTTGAGTGTCTGTCTCACCATGGTTGCGTGGATTTTTCTGCGGGTCTTTCAGTTTTTCCCCTCTACATTTAGAATCAACATGCGTTTAGAATATATGGCTGCAATACATTTCCACTTAATAAGCCTCTTCGTTTAGCTATAATTTGTGGCCAGATTGCTTCTAAAAAAATTGCTATCTCAGTGGACCTTACCTGGTAAAGTAAAAATATCTTAGAGCTTCATAGTTTTAAAGTCCGCCAATATAATCCATTGTAGCTCAGGTAGAGGTAAAGCGAAAGCCCTGCAATTTCTTGCTCACGTCACTGCTGGTGGAAGGGCCCCGACTAGTGGGAGCTCTAGTAGGGAGCTCTAGAGATCCCTCTAGAGGATTTTTTGGTCTGTTCATCCATCCTGGCTAGACGAGTATGTATATACGTTGAACTTATTGCGCACCGTACATAGCCAACCGTGCTATATTGAAAACCCATTTGTTTTGAACTGCTTTTTGTGTTTAGTTTGTGGTCCTTCCCCGGCACGTCCGATTAGCACGATTGGCTACGCACGGTGCGAAATAAGTTCAACATACAGTACGTAGTTCAACATACATACCCACACTTAACGCAATCTGCGCATTGACAAAGTGTGTGAAGCCAATTTTATTTTTGCTTAAAAACGTGGTGCCTTTCTGTTACAAATCTGCCACTCAAGGCATAAAAATAAAACATTCTACACAATGAAAAAATACATCTATATATAGTTGTTTAAAACATTAAAGTAAAAGAGAGTTGTGGCACATCCATTTATTATAATTCTGGGTGAACATGACAGAAGGATTAAAGAAGCTTGGACCATCGTTTGAACTGCCGCGCCCGGAGTTCGAATCGAGCAGGTGACCTATGGATTTGCAAGTCCAGAGCCCTACTAACCGACTCTGGCAGCGTCCCATTGTAACACAGAGAGCGCATACCTCTGCGGTCTACAGAGAGAGACATGTGTGACCACTCACTACATAAAAGCATTAGGATTTTGAAATTCTCCTGCACAGCATAAAGCCTAAATATTTCTGTCTAACAACATGCATGTCCAACCAACTCGGGCCTAACCAAACCACAGATATTTCAACAATGCACCATCAATATAACCACACATACATTCACACACATTGACACACACGTACATTCACACACACGCCTTCACAGACGCAGAAACCCCCCGCTTAGCTATGCAGACTGTTGGGGCAATTTATTGTTCCAAAAAGGCCAGGGTGGTTTCTTTACAGCCCTGAGCCCACGGTGGAATTTCCACATTCCTGTGGCGGGGGTTGGAGGCGAGTGTTGCCATAGGACAACCGCTGTTGTTTTCAGCACACAGTGAAACTCGCTTCATCGATCCCGGATGGGTGATGGGCTAAGTTAACCCCCCTCAACCTGGATTTGAAGTCGCAGCCTTCCGCTGAGCCATCGGGCTCGTTGTGCACAAGTCCACCAATCCGGGGGTCAACTCGCAGGATGTCAACGGTGGTCATACCATGGGTGAACTTGTCCTTGTCATGCGAACGTGGAATTTCCACCAGTGGCTTAGGGCCACCAACAGAGACGAGTATTGCATGAATGGATTGGACCCTTTGACGTTCGTGACTGATGACGAAGTGAATTTTGGGTTTGTTGAGATGCTGCGACGGAACCAAAGGTCAGCGCACTGGAACAGCAATACAGAGGTCGCCGGTTCAAATCCATCGCTTGCCACGGCAGTCGAAACAACAACAACGGTGCAGGTTCCTTAAAGGGCGCCACGGTGGCTAGATGTTAAATACCTTGCCTGGTACACAGGAGGCCATGGGTTCAATCCCGACACTGACCCCTGTATATTTAGAGTTTGCGTATTCCATCCGTCGTGTGGATTTTTCTCTGGGTTTTCCCTGCAAGTTTAGAATCAACATGCGCTTAGAGTATTTCACTGCTACAAATATCCACGTGATAAGCCACTTCATTGAGCTATCATCTGTGTGGCCAGGTCGCTCAGTGGGCCCTTAACTGGTCAAATAAAAACTTTTTTGAGTTTTAAACTCCCCATGCCGGCTCCCCCCCCTCTGTCCATCCAGTAGCAGTAAACAGCACGAGGCTACACTACAGCCAGTCACTCGGCAGGTCACGTGCCGCGGGGCGAAGCATGAGAACCCCCGCTCTGGTAAGTCGTCTTGGCCAGCGTAGAAGCGTGGCACTGTACAAATATTGCTCTCGTTGTGCGGTGAGGTCCAGCACTGGCACCTGCAGGGGTGCACATTCACTTTTGTACAGTACAAGTAAAACCGCAATTTAATGTCTCCCCATTTTACGTCGTTTCTCAAACGCGTCTGTCATTTTATTGTTAACACCGCTACGACCTGAGTTGCGTCGCCTCAACCCACACTCACATCGCTGACAGCATCGTCCTTTCTCGTTATCCGTCGCCTCTCAGCCTTCGCCTCAACCACCACCACCACCACCTACCCCCTGTAAATCACTTCGATTGACGTCGTTTCGATATTCGTCGTGGCACCTTTCAGGAACGCATCCACGACGTAAACCGGGTCGCGATAAGCTACACGCCACTAGGAGGAGCAGCGCATCAAATAAGAACGTCTATCAATGTGCTTCATGTAAATGCCTTGATTACCATATTCAAAACCCAACGGGTAATAGAGACCCATTGTAATGTAGATGCATGCATTACCCCACTCCCCTTCGCACCAGAAGGGCTAACAAGTGACGTCATCACATCTACCCCTCGATTGAAGGAACGAAACGGGAGGATTTCTCCACAAATCTGGCTGTCGCCTGATGATGCCGGTCGTAATTACTGGTGAAACGTCGTACTCAAGGTTGTAAATGTTGTGGCTTTGCTCTCCAACACACCGGTGTTGCTGCACTGACACGTTCTGTTTACGTCAAAAACATTACTAATTGCCTGTGTCGGGTGGTGGCGGACTTAACGACACATTGATATTAACGCGATATAACCCCCCCCCCCCCCAAAAGAATACCTGTGTAGTAGTCGTAGATGGAGACGGAGTCGTAGTAGTAAGCAAATACTTTTATTTATATCTTATCACTACTCACTAGGTCCCTAACACGAAGGGGAAATGGCCCCTTCTACCCACAACCTGAGGAGGTACAGCCTCCGGGCTATCGTTCCCTAGCCGTTGGCCCGTCTACTGCTCTAGCCCTCCGGCTAGCTGGACCTAGGGGAGGCTGACCCACCGCTGGCACCGGTGGATCTCTGACCACTGGCCCGTCCAGACCCGGTCCTGAGAAGGACGTCGGGCTGAGGGAACCTCAGGGTCCTAGCCTACAGACCACTGGCACCACACTGAGCCCCGGCCCTCAGAAGGACGTCGGGGCTTGGGGTCCAGGGTCTCTACTTCTTCAGGTGGCTCCCCGGCTTCGGCTTGAGACCAACAACCTGTGTTTGTTCGATCCCACTTTCTGTCTAGGACCAGGGTTCTGTGGGATCCCACACACACACACTTCACAGCCTCCACCCCTCAGGCGGGGTCTTGATCAGGGCATACCAATGACCCCGTTCTGGTAAGTACTGTGTAGTGTGTGCGTATGTACAGAGTGACCACCACACCTGTGTTATGGAAGAACGTGCCAAGGTGGATGGTGGTGCCCTCTGTGTGCTCATAGTTCATAGTTAGTTCATAGTTAATTTATTTGGTATGGCCCTGTGAGCCATTCGGCTCTTGAATCGGGTGCAACCGCAACAAACAAAAACATCAACAAGAAAACATCTTAAAGTGACTATGTGTGACTGTGTAAACAGAAAAATCCAGAAAAAACATCAAAATATTCCTGAAATAGCACCGTACACCAACGCTGTGTGCAAAAATCCCAGTGGGATGCGAGTCAAATAACAACAACAACAACAAGACAACTAAGATTAAGGCCATCAGTCTAACTCCGTACTACAATAAACAAAAACATGGCCAAAACAAAAAAAACGTTTTCGAAATCACCAAAATAAAAGCCATAGATGCAATGTAACAGTGATCATAGGGACTGTGACCGAATTTTTAACAATAAACTACGTAAATAAATGATAACACCAAAATCTAGAGCCATATTTTAGGCCACTGAATAGCAGTGGCAGCTAGGGTTGTACAACTCCTCTAGTGCTGCGGCGACGTGATGGAGGCGTCATCACAGGAGACACCTCAGCCCTTTTACTTTGAATTCCAGGGTGAAGGCCCTCCCCACCTGGGTTTTCCCATCAACAGAACACGGCGGGCACACTCACAGGCACACTCAGCCTACTTAGAAACGGTTGGTTAAAAACAAAACATTTTAGTCGGAAATCAAATAAATATTCAATGCCCGCGGTGATGGGAAAGAGAGAAGCCGTTTCATTGGCAGAGCCCTGGGATGGCTCGCGAGCGCCACTGCGAGCAACAGCGCCCTCCGCCACGCTGGTGGGGGAGAGGGCGAGAGAGCTCCCCCCATAGAGGATGGTGTTTCGGCCTACTCTTCCACGCTGCCCACGCGTCTCGGAAGAGAATGGGTGGTGGTGGTTATTAGGTGCTATTCTATTCTGTACGGGTTGCAGCGTCTCAGGAGATATTGAGACAAGGGACGACAGGCAGCTGGCGCAGTACAGGCGGACAAGCAGCTGGCAGACGCACAGCTACAGACAGACTGCAAAAATCATCCGTATAGCCTTAGCAGACTGTTGGGGCAAGTGTAGTTAGCGAGCACCTATGAAGGCCGGAACGGCACACGAGGGGGGGGGGGGTGGCCCAGCAACCACGCCCGGCCGCCTTTGTCTCCCCAGTGGCGATGTTTACACACCGCACCAGGTACTCATTTGAGACTGAGTCGACCTAGGGGAGGCCCAGGACCGGTTCAGATAATCGTCACCGGTGGTGGCCGTGAGCGGAAATGGAACTCGGGTCGCCGTGTTCGTAGCGCAGCGTAGCGCTAACCACTACACCACCGCTCCACAAGCCAGACCCACAGCTACAGACAGACTGCAAACACAAATACAGACAACAACATATTGAGACTGACACACGGCCAGGAATGAAGACACTATATGGGCAGACAGACAGACGACAGTGATACATCGATACAGACCGCAGGATATTTACAATCATAGATGGGAGAAAAGTCAGACACGCCACAGCAAAACAGACAAAGAAACAGACACAGCAACACAGCGATACAGCCAGGACAGCGATAAAAGCAAGTAGTCAGGCAGGCAGACCTAAACCGAGCTTTAGAAACAGACAAATATCAGCACAGCCGGAGAGACAATGGCAGACAAGCAGATGGAATGGCATGTACAAAATGCGAATGCGGATACACACAGCGAATCAGACAACAAACAAGCAGACAGACATCAACATATGTAAATATTTAGCCTTACAGACAGAGATCGTAAACATTTGAGACAAGAGAGAGCTGAAGGGAGGGGGAGGGAGCGAGAGGGCGGAGGAGATGAAGGGAGAGGTAATTTGAGAGGAGGAGGTGTGTGGGTGGGTGGTGAGAGTTGATCTCTGGCGGGTGACTCACACCCCTGATGCACACCTGACGACACAGGCGGCAGGCAGACGCGGGGCAGGTGTCTGCTGACAGACGAACGCGTGTAATTGATATGCGCAGGTGCGTACATCATAATTAGTATCAGCTGTTATCTCGACAAGACTCGCATGAGACTCAAGACTCATTCTCACGAGGGTCTTGCATTGAGGTATTTGAGAATATTCCTTCTTCTTCGAAGCGCGTACATGGAGAGGCCAGGCAGAGAGTGGACGAAACGAGTTTGAGACAACACCAAGATGGTTATTAAATTTAACCTACACAGAGCAGAGAATTGTGGCGATGTTATTAAAACAGTGATAGTCTGATATAATGGAGCACATTACACCGCCGATTCCGATATAATGGGGATTAAATCATACCCGAAAACAAAGATCCCCCGTGTAGCCTTAACAGACCGTTGGGACAAGAGCTGTTAGCGAGCACCTCTGAAGGCCGGCACGGCACGCGATGGGGTGGGTTGACCAACACCGACACACACTCGCACACAGACCCACCACCACAACTAGAGCCAGCACACATTCAGGGCGGTAGTGCCATCACTGCACACGCCCCAAACCGCCTTTGTCTCCCCCAGTGTTAATCATGATGGCCACACATGGCAACTCGGTCCTATCAATAGTCTAGGCCGAGACAATCAAGAGCAGGGATCGGCAACCTGCGGCTCTTTAAGGACTGCTTCGTGACGTTCTTTAGGACCACCGTCTCGTACTCACCACCACAATGCATTGCGGCTCTTTAAATATGGAAGGGTTTTTTGCCGAATTCAAACAAAATGTATCTTGTTGTTTTGGTTGCCGACGCCCTGATATCGGGGAAGCTCACATCAAGATCCATTCCTAATTCTCCAGACTTTCCTACATCACGGCCAAGAGTGGAACCCGAGTTAAAGCGACGTCTCAGTCTAACGCCCTCCACCGTTGGACGAGGCTCTTGGGGGTTATTTAACCATACTTCACCGCGCTAGTTACCACGGGTCTGATCTGGAGTGAACTCAGTCAAATTACCCTGCGGGGATGATAACATTATCAACTGAGTGCCGCTTTGTGCAGGGAACTAATCAATATAAATGTCGTTCTATGGGAACTTGGAATTTCCACGAATGTCTCATTCGAGATTAGTGTGGCCCCCTCGCCACACACTTTGGCCTAAGTATTCATAGCGGCGCGAGGCGGAATGGAGAGATACAGCGACTATATATTAAAATAAGAGAACAGAGTTCTATCAGCCGGGCCAGCACTGCGTGCCGGTCAGACTGCCCCCGCGTTCGAGACCGTGGATTCACCACAGGTGGCCGGAGCCTGAGGGGGTTCCAACTTTTGAGTTCAAAAGACCGAGACGTGCTAGGAGAAGAATATCTCGTAAATACCACACGAGGGGAGAACTACATGTAAGTGCATTGCCTTGACAGGTGAACTATTCTGGTTGTTACGCAACTGAGAACTTTAATG
Organism: Petromyzon marinus; assembly: GCF_048934315.1. Taxonomy (NCBI): domain Eukaryota; kingdom Metazoa; phylum Chordata; class Hyperoartia; order Petromyzontiformes; family Petromyzontidae; genus Petromyzon; species Petromyzon marinus. Next base: position 385,419 of record NC_133710.1, on the reverse strand, counting down.
TCACGGGAAGACTTGAAATGTATCCCAGATCAGCAGCATGGCCTGCTCAGCAAGCTGGTCCAGATGTCTTGTGACCCTCAATTGAGACCTAACATTTTTTTCCCCTTTGCACATTAATTTATATTTTACATGAACTTCGCTTTATAATCTTAATTTGAAGCTTTCGGGACTGCAAGAATCCATACTCTTTGGTTTTTTTCGGTAAAGTCACGTAGGTAGGAAAAAAAAGTTTTTCACTTTATAACTATAAAGTTATAGATAACTAAATGGGGGGCGAGCGGGCGGTCACAAGACATCTGGACCACTCCGTACAATCCTGGGAAGACCAGAACGAGGTGGCCACCCTTACCGGCGTCCGGACTTGAACCCTGGGGGGGTCTCTTCAGCGCCGGCTTTGGTCTTGAGGTCGTAGCCCGTGAGTCACCCCGGGCGCTCTTTATTTCTTTATTTGGACACTGGCGAACAATGACCTACAGAGATGCAGCCAGACTGAGCGGCTGATGAAAGCGGCGCGCGTATTAAGAAAGGTGTCTGCCTCAAAAGCGAAGCAGGTGCGCAGGACTCCGGGACAAGGGGTCTTAGTCACGGGTGAGGAATATTTTTTTCTCTCTCTCTCTAAAAATCAGAGCGAGTTTCTGCACCTCCGATGAGCATCAAAAGCATCGGCGCTCACCTCACGTCTACGGGGCTGCATAGCCAGCAGTGGAAATTCCACATTCCTATGCCGGGGGCGAGTCTAACTACGATCGGACAACCACTGTTTGACTTCCCCCACCAAGTGGTACTGATTTTTACCGACCCTAGAGGAACAGTGTGATGAGTCAACTCTCCTCCTCCCCGCCACCTCGACGAGCGGGCTGTGAACTCGCAGCCTCACGATCGCTCTACAGTTGAGCCAATTGGCCGGTTAGCGAGCACCTATCAAGGTCAGATTGGAGAAACAAACGTACCGTGCTGTATGCATATTAACGGAGAACACGTTAATCATATCAGCTATGCTGGTGACGTAAACATCACAACGCCCACGAATACACTGCACGAATTAAAATGTTCTCAGCGCGTATTAGGACAACACTCGGGCCAGGCGTCAGCAACCTGTGCCTCTGGAGCACAACGCGACTCTTTAAGGACTTCTTTGTGATGTTTTTATTGAGGACCACTGTCTCGTATTCACCACAAGCATTGTGCCTCTTGAAAATTTGAGGGGTTTTTTTGTCTCTTCTTGTTGTTTTGGTTGTCGAGCCCTGATCCAGGCATTGTGAGTCGCTCGCTCGACTGCTGAGTCACCGCTTCTAAACGTGGGGTTTCATCTTTTGGTTTACAATCGTGAGACTCTGCTTTTAAAAAAAGTGACTCCCCTTGCCCTATGCCCTAATTGTGGTGTATTAAAAAGAATCATAATCCCTTTCACCCTTAATGAGTGATCGATTGTGTTAATGAGTTTTACAGACGCTCTGGGCCGCAGAGTAAACTCACGGTGCTCTGCGCTCCTTCAAAATAGGAGGAACGAGGAAAACTCCCAAATGTCTCTCTCCTGAGCAGACCTCAACGTTGCCTTTTAGCTCATGGACCGTCTTGCTGCCATCGTATACAAGAACAGTAACCACTGCCGACGAATCTGGCGGCGAATAAAAGACTTTGAGAACATTCTGACCGCAAGTGTTTTGCGGAAACATCGCCCAACGAGAACCTGTAAGCCTTAGCCTTCCAGAATAATAATGCACCATTGGCTAAAGATAGCATTAAACGTATTAAAGTTGACTTGTATTGCGTAGCAACCTGCTTAAAATATTCCAAAAATATATTTGAAAAATATTGCCATGAAATAAATAACTTATTTAATTCAGGCCGCTGTCACGGAGCGGCACACCGGACTTGCGATCCCGACGTCGCCGTTTCGATTCGATCTCTCGGCGCGGCAGATGAAACAATGGGCCAAGTTTTTTCAATCCACCCCTCCCCCCCTTATACTCCCCCGCCCCCACCCTCCCCCACCTCTGTCCAAATGGCATGGGCAGCAGAGATAGAAGTGTTACAAGTCGACATTTAAAACCACTGCTAGCCCTAAGCCTGTCACAGAAATTCCATATTCCTATGGCAGAGGCAGTCTTTCCATATGAGGACCACTTTTAACTGTCTACAAAGTATTACTCATCTATAATTAACCTGAAAGGATGGTGGTGGTGATGACTATCATGACGATGGTGGCGATGATGATGAGCCGAGTCAAACCTCCAAACCAAGATTCGAACTCGTGCCATTTTGATTGCGAGCCAAGAGGTCTGACCAAAGGGACATATGCTCTGATTCAATTAAAGTTCTTCAGCAAGGGGGCCAGGAACAGTGTTTAGAAGAGTGACCTTTTCAACATAAAGTATATATTTCGTTTCATGAAAGAGTCATCATTCGTGCAAATTGCATCTTACAATCGCTGAGAATCAACGGGCAACAACGATTGTCCGAGCGCTGTTGTCCTCTACATATTAAGATGTTTTCAGACAATTAACGCTTGTTATGTGCGATTGAGTTTTCTTGTGAAGTTACAAAAATCCCTTCCGGAGCTGTCTTCCTCTCTGACGCACTCTTTCTTCTCTGTCTCTCCATGCACCCATTCTCTATTTGCATAACTGTGCTGATGATCAACACACACGGGCACATTGACAAGCGCGCTATAGGGATGAGTGGCACTCGCATGTCCTCACATTGGCAGTGATCGAGTGAGTTTTCATTGGTAAAGAGAGGTCGTAGCTGCCAATTGCACCCCCCTCCTTTACACTCGCCCTTGACAGTGGCTGTGTTGAGACACTGCCGGTAACAGATGGCAGATTGATCTTCTCCCCCCCCCCCCCCCAATAACCACGCTCCGGAATTCACGCTGACGTCCAATGTAAAATTATAAACAAGAACCACGGACGGGTAATTTATGACAACCTTTTGCCAAATTGACTGCTGAATGCACACCTCTCGCTCCCTGTGCTGTGTCGGCTGTCGGGGTTGTTTTGACCATACTTCACCACGCTGGTAGTTTATACGAATTGGTTCTAATATAATGCTTGCTAGCTGTTGCTAACAGCACTCTCCCCAGCAGCCTGTATGTTCTGTGTTATTTTGTGTGTGCGTGTGATTTAGTACTGACTGTGCATGCGAGTTCGATTATCTGTTATAGATAAAGGTGCAGCCTGCAATGCCTTGCTTACGCCGCTGCTGGCGGATGGGACTCCATGGATATAAATGGCTGTGGAGAAGCCCCTCTGCTGTAGTACTCTCGGATGTACTTGGCCTACTCTTCCATGCTGACCACACTTTACTCCACCACAATCATCTGCGATGTACCCTTTAATACTGCTGTCCTCTGGTGGAACGAGCGGACTCCACTCAGATCCCACCCCGGATACCTTGGCACGGCTCACAACATGAACAATACTATTGTAGCCCCGTTGATGTCACTCTTTTCAAACGCCATAAAAAATAGGAATAAGAATAAACTTTGTACAATACTGTACTTCATCACCATCAGCCATGATCCATCCACTGCTGGATGAAGGCCTCCCTCAAGCGGTTGGCATGTCTCGCGGTCTTGCAATGCAACATTAGAAGTCCCACTGCCATTAACACATCAGCAGTAAAGAAGTAGTTTAATTAGTTAAATATACCCCAATAAGACCTTGGTACTCCGATGTGTTTTTAGGTCGTCCCGCGTGTTGTTCGGCACGATGTCCGACGTTTCGCTCCACGTGCTAGGTTGGGGGGGAGGGGCTTCACAAGCATCTCTTGAAGACAGAGAGAGAGAGAGAGCAATCTGCAACCACTCGGACCGTTGAAACACAAGCAGTATTAGTATACAAGTTTTTAGAACGGCAAACACCTTTCTCGCGTCTATTTCCTCGCTACGAGCAGCCAGCGCTCTTGATACAGAGAGATAAGCCCCGATTTTCACCAAGCGTTCCAAGAGTTGCGCACATTGGTGGTCTGTGGGTTCACACACACGCACACACGTACACCAACCCCACCCACACACACGCGCGTGCGTGTATTTTTATTTTGCCGTCAGAAACCAAAATGTAATCGCGCACTCTTTCCCGTAAGTCTGAGATGGCACTTTCAAACCACGCTCGCCCCGGTCCAAAATTACACCCGATACACTAAGCTATAAGTCGAGATAATATCCCGGGTTTCCACTTTACGATATTTGAGGTGGAAGATCGGAAGAGTGTTTTTTTGGTGTGTGTGTGTGGTATGTTGTGATGTGAATTTTTCGGAGGAATGACCGCAGACTACTGCGTAGGCCGGGCCGGCGATCGTGAAGCGAGATGACGACCCTACGAGAGAGAAGTGTTTGTTCAACTTCTCGCAGGCTGGGGTGGGGGGTTGGGGTCCTAAGCAGAATTTATTTCGGTGAGAGCCCCCTTTTGTAATTTATGAGCTCCTATTGAAAATACAAAAAAACTAACACGAATATGCATGCATGTTCAACTTCTTTCGCAGCGTACGTAGCCAACCGTGCTAATCGGAGGTGAGTTAAGTGCTACGAGGCAGGGTCATTGCCCGAAACGTCGCCTAATATTAATATTGTTTATCTCTTTACCGAAGTGTTTTTGCCGGATGTGTTGAGTTTTTGTTATTTGTTATAGAGCACCATGCACTGCCAACACAGTATTGCAGAAGACAACTATTTTGACTGGAGTATTAGGATTCATTAAGCTAGCAGGCTCTTTTTAACGGTACTCCTCTGGGGCGAGCTAGCAGGAATGACACCACGGAAACATTTCAAACGATTCAACAGAGCAGCATCAAAACAACAACAACAACAACACATCTCGTAAACAAATCAAAACTGTTCACACATTTGGCAGAAAGTGTAGAGAATCTGCTCATGATGATAACGACAAGAGATGTGATCGACAAGACGGAAACAACAGAGATGCAGGCGAGATGAGATGCAGACACAAGTTCGGAATCCAAATCTGTATTTAACCTGGAGAAATTCGATGAGCAATGAAGCTCTTTTTCAAAGATTTCCAAGAGTTGGAGACGTACAGAGAAGGAGATATATATATATAAATATATAGACTCATGAAGGCAGCACATAGATGTGGTGCGATGCGAGACGTCATCCGGAGGACGTAGTGACGATGTCCCTGTACCTGAGAGACCTACTGTGCTGTGGAGGCGGAGTTGGTACACGACAGTGATGATGATGATGATCAGAGTAGTCAAGTACTCATCACATCTTTGGCGCATGCCTAATCTGGCATCCTTTGGCTAATGTGTGTGTGTTTTATGTCCCTATGTTTATTGATTCGCAAGCGGAAGATTCGATTCTCCCTCACGGCCAAAGAGTGGCGAATATCTTAACCGCTCGTGCGCCTCATCTAGGTCGACTCAGCCTTAACTGAGTAACCTGGCGCGGATTTTAGACAGCAGCACTGGGGAGACAAAGGCGACCGAGCGTGGTGCTATGGTCATCCAGCCACCTCGTGCGCCGTGTCGGTTTTCATAGGTGCTCGCTAACGGCACTTGCCCCAAAGGACTGTGCAAGGCTACACGGGGGAGCTTTTCCTTGTGTGTGTGTTTGTATTAACGTGGCCCTCGCAGCCTTTGTCGTGCCCGGCCCATCTCGTGCAACTCACTGCCGGTCACTGTCCGTGATGCGTCTCTGTCACCCAGTTCTGCAGGAGTAGAACTCAAGACGGCAGTGATCCTCGCAAAGTAGAACCACGGCGCTTTCCTTCAGGGAAGCCTCTGCGCTCTAAGAAATATCGCGAACACAAAATGTACATTACTTTAGTTACTGCGTGTGTCAGTAGTGGGCAGGTCAAAGCTTTCTTGGATCGCGTAATTTGAAGGCGCATTTCGAGAAGGTATCGGTGTGGCATTTCTATCTGGCACAAAAAACAATTGGGGGGACTGATCGATGCTTTTAAGTGTGGTCAAGGTATGGCTTCCTGCTGGATCAACACTGTGGTTGGAGCACCTGGAAATTTCCACTCGCTTCGAAAATGCGTTGGGAGACACTGGCGCAGAGAGGGAGGGCCCCACCAACAGCCCCACCAAAAACACAGCGCCCACTGCCTCCGTGCTGTGTGTCATTAAACACCGCGCCCCTCGACTCTCCATGAGTAATAGGGCGGTTGTGGAGAGAGTGTAGGAGTTCCCATACCTGGGCACGGTGGTTATGGCCACTTCCGATTTGGCAGCGGAGGTTTCGCTCCAATTGAGCGGCACGCATTATTGTTTATTAAAGCGTCACGGATACCACTGTGTGGAAGCTGCCTAGCCTGTCGCCCCACACAAACCTCCGGGTCTTCTCGGCCACGGTTATGCCTTTCCCTTCTAAATGCGTTTGCACAGACCAGTTCAAAGGAACACCCGTGGTTGTTATTAACATTCGGACTGGCCTGTCTGCAATCCATCATAGGTTTAACCAGACTGGAATGCGCGAGGAGATCGCAGAATCCTTGGAAGATCTGAACAGAGTCCCATCAGTGAGGTCCTCCAGTAGGTCACATTGGTTTGGCCGGCTAACGGAGTCCGCATGCCCAGCCAACGCATGGCCAAGCAACTCGGATTGAAATGGGCGCGGCATGGGCTGGAGAGATGGGCTGATGCGTACAGGAGGATGTGGAGCTGAGTGGGTTTGCCGATGACTGATACCAGCGGTGTCAAGATCGACCTCTGTGGAGGAGGTTCGTGAAGGAGGCTGGAGGAGCGACGCTCCTTTATGTCAATGACTTGGGCACTGAACTGGATCATTCCAGGGTAAATCTTTTTGCAGATGACACGATACTGATTACTGCTGGCCGCTCTCCGGATGACGTGATTGCTAAGCTCCAGGGTGATTTCAACAAACTACAATAGCAGCTAGTTTATCTTAAACTAGTCCTGAATACCTCCAAAACCAAGGTGCTATGCTTCTCTCCGGGACTAAAGCAGGAAATTATTTTTCCCCAATTACATTCCTTGAATAATTATCAAATAGAGCAAGTCAAGATCTATAAGTATCTTGGGGTCATCCTGGATTCAAAACTTAGTTTTGAAGATCACATTGATTATAATGGTAAAAAGACAAAAATAAAAATTGGTTTTCTGTATCGACACAACCACTGCTTCCCCCCAATGTTCCGTTTGGAATTGATAAAAGCTACCATACTGCCTCTACTTGACTACTGTGACATCGTGTATAAATCAGCCCCAAGTACTGTACTGAAGAAGCTTGATTCCATCTATCACTCGGCCTTAAGATTTGCATTGAACTGCCCATATAGGACTCACCACTGTGATCTCTACATTGGGTCAAACTTAACATCTCTTAATGTTCGACGGCTTGTGCACCAGATCTTATTTATTCACGATGTACTTACAAAAAATTCCGCAGACTACCTACTGGATCTCCTCTCTGTTTCAAAGAACAAATTTGACCTCAGGTCTTCGCTCATTTACCAGCTTCACATTCCCTATTGCCGTACAAAAACTGGAGGAAGGGCCTTTGCTATTGATGCCCCCAGGGTCTGGAATGCTATTGCTAATAAACTGCAACTTGAATCACTACCTATGAGATCTTCACTCAAAACTGCTCTAGAGGAGTTGTACAACCCTAGCTGCCACTGCTATTCAGTGGCCTAAAATATGTCTCTAGATTTTGGTGTTATAATTTATTTATGTAGTTTATTGTTAAAAATTTGGTCACAGTCCCTATGATCACTGTTACATTGCATGTATGGCTTTTATTTTGGTGATTTCGAAAACGTTTTTTTGTTTTGGCCATGTTTTTGTTTATTGTAGTACGGAGTTAGACTGATGGCCTTAATCTTAGTTGTCTTGTGGTTGTTGTTGTTATTTGACTTGCATCCCACTGGGATTTTTGCACATAGCGTTGGTGTACGGTGCTATTTCAGGAATATTTTGATATTTTTTTCCTGGATTTTCTGTTTGCACAGTCACATAATCACTTTAAGATGTTTTCTTGTTCATGTTTTTTGTTTGTTGCGGTTGCACCCGATTCAAGAGCCGATTGGCTCACAGGGCCATACCAAATAAATTAACTATGAACAACGAGCAGAACGCCAGGCGGCTAAAGCACAGCAAGTTGGTGCAGTGGGGTGTACAGGTGGTGCATCTGCCAGTTATCTCAATGAACCAATAGCACCTCGGTCTGTCCCGTGAACTGGCAGCAGCGAGTCTTCCACCCTTCACGCGGCCTCAAAGTGCACACAGCCTGGCACAAGCTATTTAGTGACATCACCATCACTGAGTGGTAAATGTCTGCTGTTGATGTTTTATGGTGTGCGCGTGTACGGGCAGTTGAGTGAAGAAGTATGAACAGGTGTGCATGTAATTGTCTAAGTGTTGTGTAACTGTAATGGTATGTGGCGTATGTCTCAGCCTTAAATGAATAAGTGGCGCGGTGTGTAAACATCGCCACTGGGGAGACAAAGGCGGCCGAGCGTGGTTGCTGGCCACCCACCCTCTCTTGTGCCGTTTCGGCCTTCATAGGTGCTCGCTAAGGGGCCGTCCATAAATGACGTCACGCGATTTTGGACGATTTTTAACCCCCCCACCCCCTTCGTCACACGGCATCATAAGAAGTCAGACCCCCCCCCCCTCAAATATGACGTCACAAAGCTCTGCCCCCCCCCCCCCCAATAAAACATGCTTCAAATCGCTTTAAACTATTGTAATTGTAGTGTGTATTTAATGAGGCGCTGCACTTTGATGTTGTAGGAGAAAACACGTATTAAAAAGTCTATTTAATTAAGTAGAACGTGTTGTCTATATTTAAAGTTGCACATTTTGATGTGACACATTTCTCACCCCCCCCCCCTCGTCACACATCGTCACAAATGTCTGACCCCCCCCCCCCCAGGTGTGTGACGTCATTTATGGACGGCCACTTATGACTGTGGGTGGGATCTTTGTATTCGTATGTGTGCGTTAACAGTGTTGGGTGACGAGATTTGTGTGTAATTGTATGGGAGTGTAAATGTCCAGTGCGCGCGTATAGAATGTTGATGAAGGAGGTCTGTGTGTGCGTGTGGTTAAAATAGACCTGTGAGTGAAGAGGGTGAGTGGGTGGGTGGCGGTGGTGTAGCGGTGGTGTAGCGGTACGAACCTGGCGACCCGAGTTCGACTCCCGCTCACGGCCAACACCAATGACGATTATCTGAATCGGTCCTGCGCCTCCCCCTAGGTCGACTCAGCCTCAATTCAGTACCTCGCGCGGTGCGTAAACATCGCCCCTGGGGAGACGAAGGCGAGCGAGCCGGGCGTGGTGCTGTGCCGTTCCGGCCTTCAAAGGTGCTCGCTCACAGCAACTTGCCCCAAAAAGTATGTTCACACCATACGGGGGATCCTCGTCTTTTGCGTGTGTTTACATTCACAAACCACTCCTCCTCCTCCTCGCCCTCCCCGCCTTACCTCGCTCTGTCCCTGCCACCGAGCACAATTCCCTCTATGGAGCTCGTGAACACGTGTCTACACACGTTCGAGAGACACTGTGGCGATAATTCATCGTCGTCATAGGCCATGGTCCATCCACCGTTAGATAAACATCCACTGCTAGATATAGTGAGGGAAACAAAGTATTTGATCCCCTGCTGATTTGGCACGTTTGCCCACTGACAAAGAAATGATCAGTCTATAATTTTAATGTTAGGTTTATTTGAACAGTGAGAGACAGAATAACAACAAAATCCAGAAAACGCATGTCAAAAATGTTATAAATTGATTTGCATTTTAATGAAGGAAATAAGTATTTGACCCCCTCTCAATCAGAAAGATTTTTGGCTCCCAGGTGTCTTTTATACAGGTAACGAGCTGAGATTAGGAGCAAACTCTTAAAGAGAGTGCTCCTAATCTCAGCGTGTTACCTGTATAATAGACACCTGTCCACAGAAGCAATCAATCAATCAGATTCCAAACTCTCCACCATGACCAAGACCAAAGAGCTCTCCAAGGATGTCAGGGACAAGATTACAGACCTACACAAGGCTGGAATGGGCTACAAGACCATTGCCAAGCAGCTTGGTGAGAAGGTGACAACAGTTGGTGCGATTATTCGCAAATGGAAGAAACACAAAAGAACTGTCAATCTCCTTCGGCCTGGGGCTCCATGCAAGATCTCACTTCGTGGAGTTGCAATGATCATGAGAACGGTGAGGAATCAGCCCAGAACTACACGGGAGGATCTTGTCAATTATCTCAAGGCAGCTGGGACCATAGTCACCAAGAAAACAATTGGTAACACACTACGCCGTGAAGGACTGAAATCCTGCAGCGCCCGCAAGGTCCCCCTGCTCAAGAAAGCACATATACATGCCCGTCTGAAGTTTGCCAATGAACATCTGAATGATTCAGAGGACAACTGGGTGAAAGTGTTGTGGTCAGATGAGACCAAAATGGAGCTCTTTGGCATCAACTCAACTCGCCGTATTTGGAGGAGGAATGCTGCCGATGACCCCAAGAACACCATCCTCACCGTCAAACATGGAGGTGGAAACATTATGCTTTGGGGGTGTTTTTTTGCTAAGGGGACAGGACAACTTCACCGCATCCAAAGGGACGATGGACGGGGCCATGTACCATCAAATCTTGGGTGAGAACCTCCTTCCCTCAGCCATGGCATTGAAAATGGGTCGTGGATGGGTATTCCAGCATGACAATGACCGAAAACACACGGCCAAGGCAACAAAGGAGTGGCTCAAGAAGAAGCACATTAAGGTCCTGGAGTGGCCTAGCCAGTCTCCAGACCTTAATCCCATAGAACATATGTGGAGGGAGCTGAAGGTTCGAGTTGCCAAACGTCAGCCTCGAAAACCTTAATGACTTGGAGAAGATCTGCAAAGAGGACTGGGACAAAATCCCTCCTGAGATGTGTGCAAAGCTGGTGGCCAACTACAATAAACGTCTGACCTCTGTGATTGCCAACAAGGGTTTTGCCACCAAGTACTAAGTCATGCTTTGCAGAGGGGTCAATTACTTATTTCCCTCATTAAAATGCAAATCAATTTATAACATTTTTGAAATGCGTTTTTCTGGATTTTGTTGTTGTTATTGTCTCTCACTGTTCAAATAAACCTACCATTAAAATTATAGACTGATCATTTCTTTGTCATTGGGCAAACGTACAAAATCAGCAGGGGATCAAATACTTTTTTCCCTCACTGTAGGCCATGGTCCAACCGCCACTACTGGACATCTGAGAAATAGTGGACATCTGTGGAACAAAATAGCTTTATAGCTCATCGGATTCCTCCAGTGTAAATACATATTCTGGTTCTGATTGCCATGAAGGTTTTCCGCAAGTTTCCACAATCACTCACTGAAGTTTTCCCGGATAATGATTATTTTTATGGTACTATTGTATCCGCATGAGACAATAAGGCACTCTGGATGAGATTATGATGAGGTGAAGGTGCAGCCATGCAATTGCCTGCTCACGGCACTGTTGGCGGAAGTGACCACCACTATCAGGAGCTCTGGAGAGCCCCTCTCGAGGGTATGTAGCCTCCTCTTCCACACTGAGACGAGGTTACAATGATACCGTCATTCATGCAGAAACATCTCAGTGAGTCCAGAGGCACATTGGCAGGAGGGTCTTGGCTGAGGATATTTGGTCAATTCTTGGTAAGAACGTTCCGTTCGGTGGACAACTGCAGTGCATGGAGAACACCCACACACAAAGGAGGAGATCAAATACAAGTAGGGCGGCACGAATCTTCGTTTGTGTTCCTGAGTCAGTGCTAGAAATTTCACATTCCCATTGTTTGGGGCCAGTTTATCCATTGGTCATCAACCGTTTTTGGCTTCCCACAAAGCGGTACTCGTTTAGTGCTCGTTTAGGGATGACTGGCCGGGTGCTTCATCCCTTTACAATCGGGATTTGAAGTCATAACCCTCTCCTCGTATCTTGAGCACAGTCACCCAAATATGGGAAGGTGGGATTCATTTGACGTATTTTTCCATTAACATTTTCCACAATAACGCTTAATTGTTATATTGTGCTGTTTATTATATAGCTTGGCGTCGAATTAGGACCAATATTCTGCAATAAGGGCCTTTTCCCTTTAAACATCGGGAAGTTTACCAGCATTGATTGGTTCCAGCATGTCCGACTGCTGATGACACGCCAAGAAGTTTAATTGTATTGAACCAATGCTGCTGATAAAATGCACTCCCAGAAGGCCATGCGGCCATGGGTTCTGTATAAAATATATATACTCCGATTTTGTGTTGCATGGCAATGAGGCATTCATTTTCTTGGTTCTTTCGGTAAAGTCACGTAGAATGGAAATAAAATCATAAAAATAAAACATAATAAAATAAAATTATCACGACGTTTCGGCCACAACACAAGTAGCCTTCTTCAGGTGAAGGAACAGAACTGTAGGGACGACAGCGCTTCAATGAACGCTGCTAAGATTCGCAGCGTCTTTTAAGCTAGGTGGGAGGAGCAGAGCGCCTTGACAGAGGAGTTTACATATCAACAGGAGAATTTAGCATTGAAATAGCTGTGTTAAAGTGTTGGATTAGCAGGGTGTTAAAGTCAGAAATTAGCATGTAACTGGGAGATTAGCATGATGTTAATGTGAGGGATTAGCATGTAACTGGTCACGGAAATAGCTATGTTAAAGTCAGAGTTTACATATCAACAGAGGCATTTAGTATATTGACGCTACTACCCAACTATCATACAATAAACCGATGTGAAAAAACTAAGTATAAACTACATCAATATAATAAATGAATGCCATATAGTAAACTGATAAAAAACTAAAATATAAACTACATCAATGTTATCAATAAACTCAATATACTCTCCAATCAGCTGAGCTACTAACACTAAGTCGTTATACATTACAATGCCATATGGCGAAAAAATGGGTGGCGTTTTTTTCTTTTCAACGTTAGCACCACGGAGAGCGACGAGCTTTGTTCAGACGGACGAGTCCATCCATGCTCGGAACGGAGGAGGGGGGAGAAACAGCCACAATGCGCTGCTCTGTCCTGTGTTGCGTTACAACTGTTATAAACTAGACTACTATACATTGTAATGTTATACCTTCCAATCTAAACTACATTGTATAATATCGTATACACAGCCCAATGTAAGCTCTAACATTATGCATTATATTGATGTCTCCAACTAAATTTTTTCTACATTACACGACTATACACCGTAATATACACTGCCATGGACAAACCCACCCTTGAATTATACAATGCGTTACTATACACTACCCTATACTTTAAACTGTAAAATATTAGACTTGTAGTATTACACTATGTATTATTCTACCAACCCTACTGTATACCACACTGCGTTATATTCACTATACAATTACTATACTATATATTTCCTTATGAAGTATGTTAAACATTACAATGTTATACTATTTATAACGACGTATTGTTAGTAGCTCAGCTTATTGGGGAGTATATTGAGTTTATTGATAACATTGATGTAGTTTATATTTTAGTTTTTTATCAGTTTACTATATGGTATTCATTATATAGTGTAGTGTATACCCAGTTACTTTATGTTAATAGCTCAACTTATTGAAGAATATATTGAGTACATTTATTATATTGATATAGTTTATACTTAGTTTTGTCACATCGGTTTATTGTATGATAGTTGGATAGTTGCAGTCCTTTAGCGTCAATATACTAAATGCCTCTGTTGATATGTAAACTCTGACTTTAACATAGCTATTTCCGTGACCAGTCACATGCTAATCCCTCACATTAACAGCATGCTAATCTCCCAGTTACATGCTAATTTCTGACTTTAACACCCTGCTAATCCAACACTATAACACAGCTATTTCAATGCTAAATTCTCCTGTTGATATGTAAACTCCTTTGTCAATGCGCTCTGCTCCTCCGACCTAACTTAAAAGATGCTGCGAAGCTTAGCAGCGTTCATTGAAGCGCTGTCGTCCCTACAGTTCTGTTTCTTCACCTGAAGAAGGCTACTTGTGTTGTGGCTGAAACGTCGTGAGAATTTTATCTTATTATGTTTCATTTTTATTATTTTATTTCCATTCTACGTGACTTTACCGGAAAAAAACCAAGAAGATGAATCCCTGCAGTTACGAAAGCTTTAAATCGAAATTTGAGGCATTCATTATTTACCTGTCACGTAACCCAGTGCTCTCGGAGACCGGATTGCATGCTTTATGCATACGGATAAATAAGACGCAGCAAATTAAACACATTTCAGCCAGACACCGATGCTTAATGTATGAATGTTGGGGGTGGGGGGTCACATTGCGATGTCTGGAGGCACATCTAACGCGGCGCGCACGAAAACAGCCTTTGCAAGCTGCTCCGATTGTTTCGCGGACTTGTGTGTATGCATGCTAAACAACGTTTCGCGATTTGGGAATACTCGCCCGTTTTCCTTTGTCTGGCTGAGTGTCTCTTTCCATTCTAACCCCGCATCGTCTCATCGTCAGCCATGGCCTATTCACTGTTTGACGATGAAGTTCTTCCCGTGCCATCGCCATCTCGCACGGCTTTGCATTGCCGCAGTGACTTTCTTTGGCTGACCATCAAACAAATGCTTTCACTGCAACGCGCGCTTTCAGATGCGCTTCTGCGGCCGTCTAGAACGCTCTTTCGATATTAGGAAGCACTGGAGCTATGCACTTTAAAATCTAGATTGAAACGAATTTCTTAAAAAAACTGCTATTTGTATTTCATTTGTTGTCATTCCCCACCCCTCCGATTAGCACTAAAGTTTAAATTTGAATGTAATTTTACAACATAATTGCTATTACATGTTTTTTTCCATATTAGTGGAATGCTTTGATGTCTGCCGGCCGATTCGCCCTTTGACAAAGAGCTTCTTAGCTCTACCGGCTTTCACTCAGTGAGAAATGCCCTCCTGGTTTTGATACTGAATTTGTGGGTCTCAGTGCGAGTCTATGAGTCTCAGAGATAATAATTAGCGATTAGGAGAAAACCATCAACTGCGAACCCCCTTCAAATCGCAGGTCACTGAAGTCTGCATTTGAACTCAGGATCTCAGCGATTGACAGCACAGCGCTCGGACCTCCGATCCTTCCGGCCACCTCCGAGACAACTTCGACTTTTGTAGTTCAGACGTTTACGGGGGAGTGAAAAAATGTAAATCGACTATAGAGGGAATTTTACCATTCGGGTTTTGATGCGAGGCCTCAAGGTGGTGGGCACAGAACTCAGGAGATCAAAAAAATCAATCTGTCTATAAACATGCATCTTCTGCGTGATGCCCCTCGACTTACATTTGACAGCATGCATGTCTAGAAAGTATGCAAATATCGTGGTGGTGGTGTTTGTAAACCCAGGTTGAACCTGCAATGTTTTTCGTGTTCACGTACAATACAATGGTTTGTCATAAAATTGTTTTATTTTCCTGGTTGTTGGTAAACTGCCGTAAGCGCGTTACGAGAAGCCAGGCCCAAATCGAAAGATCCAGAATGTATTGTGGAATATTACAGACCCGGCTAAAACTAAGCTTCATAAGTGGTGCTGCGGCTCTAAACACAGCGCTTATGAAGCCGGTCACCTGAGTTTCACTCCAGGCCACGGCGAACACCAGGGACGAGTGATATCTTGAACCGATCTTGGCTGCATATCCGGCCAAACCAACCAACGTGGTGAAGTATGGTCAAACAGCCTCATTGACCTACGCGGCACTGCGTTACAACATTCGCCAGTAAAGTGACGTCCCCACGGCGCTTGTGCCAGGCTAGGTGCATCTTGATGCCACGTGAAGTGTGGAAGGCTCGCCGCTGGCAGGTGAGGCGACAGACCCACAGGTGCCACGGGATGACTGATACGACTGGCAGATGCACCACCTGTGCTCCCCACTGCGCCAACTCGCTGCGCTTTAGCCTCACGACGCTCCGCTCGTTGTTGTGAGCGTCGATCCTCCGCCGTTGCTGAATGACGACTGCCTCCAGCTATTAGGAAGCCACTGGAGCAATGCACTTTTAAATCATAGACTTCAAACTCATTTCTTAAAACTGTTTTTGTGTTTCATTTGTTGTCCTCCAGGTTACATTAAGATTTTGATTCCGAACTTGTGTCTACATTGCATCTCGCCTGCATCTCTGAAGTATCCGTCTGCTCATGATGATAACGACATCTCGTGTCGTTATCATCATGAGCAGATTCTCTGCACTCTGCCAAATGTGTGTACAGTTTTTTTTTAATTTGTTTACAAGATGTGTTGTTGTTGTTTTGATGCTGCTAGTTGAATCGTTTGATATGTTTCTGTGGTGTAATTCTTGCTACCTCGCCCTAGTTAAAAAAGAGCCTGCTAGCTTCACGGGCCTCCCTTCCGCACTGATAGCGTCAACAAAAACACAAATACTTCGATTTAAAGCTTTCGTGACTGCAAGGATTCATCTTCTTTGGTTCTTTCGGTAAAGTCACGTAGAATGAGAATAAAATAATAAATTGATAAAATAAAATAACACAATAAAATTCTCACGACGTTTCGGCCACAACACAAGCGGCCTTCACCAGGTGAAGGGACGAGACTGACTCCAGCGCTGTCCTCCAGACAGTCTCGTCCCTTCACCTGATGAAGGTCGCTTGTGTTGTGGCCGAAACGTCGTGAGAATATTATTGTGCTATTTAATTACATCAATTTATTATTTTATTCTCATTCTACGTGACTTTACCGAAAGAACCAAAGAAGAAAAAAACACGAATACATTTGAATCCTAATACTGCAGTCAAAATATTCTGCAATACTGCCTTGGCAGTGGTGCTGCATTACAAACATTTAAAAACACTCAACACATCCGGTAACAGAGATAAACAATATTAATATAAGGCGACGATTCGGGCAATGACCCTGCCTCGTAGCACTGACCTCACCTCCGATTAGCACGGTTGGCTAAGTACGGTGCGAAAGAAGTTCAACGTGCATACAACTGCCCTATGTCGAGCCTGGTACCGCTTCTTCGGCAAGTCCACTCGGCTCCACATTCTCCAGCTCCCTCTCTCAAGTGAGCCGCTAAGAGGGCGGCTGTCAAAGGTAAAGCTCCCCCGTGTAGTATTTAACAGGCTGTAGGGGCAAGTGCTGTTCGCGAGTAGCGCCTACGAAGGCCGGCACGGCATCACGAGGAGGTGGGTGGCCAGCAACCACGCCCGGCCGCCTTCGTCGATGTTTAGTGGCGATGTTTACACACCGCACCAGGCACTAATTTGAGGCCGAGTCGACCTAGGGGAGACCCAGGGCCGGTGCAGATTTTCGTCACCGGTGTTTGCCCTTCAGCAGGATTTGATCTCGGATCGCCAGGTTCGTAGTGCAGCGCGCTAACCAATACACACACACTATACAAACTCACAATGCACACACTCACCACACACAATACACGCACTATACACTGACCACATACTCCATACCCACAATCACTATACACACACTCACCACACACACAATCACTATACACACACTCACTACACATTCACACTACACAATCACACACTCACTACACATTCACACTACACACACACTACACTACACAAACTATACACACACCACACACTACACTACACACACCACGCACACACTACACCACACACACACTACACACACCATACTACACACCACACACACACCACACACACACTACACACCACACACTACACACACCACACACACTACACACCACACACACACTACACTCACACTACACACACCACACACACTATACACACACCACACACTACACACTACACACCACACTCATACTACACACACCACACACACACTACACACACCACACACACACTACACACACACCACACACTATACACACACCACACACACACCACACACTACACACACCACACACACTACACACCACACACACACTACACACACCACACACACACTACACACCACAAACACACTACACACACCACACACACTACACTACACTCACACTACACACACCACACACACTATACACACACTACACACACACTAAACACACCACACACACTATGCACACACTACACACACCACACACACTACACACACCACACACTACACTCACACTACACACACATTATACACACACTACACACACCACACACACTACACACACCACACACACTATACACACACACTACACACACCACACACACTATACACACCCCACACACACTACACACACTACACACACACTATACACACACTACACACACCACACACACTATACACACACCACACACTATACACACACCACACACACACTACACACCACACACACACTACACACACCACACACACACTACACACACCACACACACACTACACACACCACACACACACTACACACACCACACACACACTACACACACCACACACACACTACACACCACACACACACTACACACACACACACACTACACCCCACACACACACTACACACACCACACACACTACACACACTACACACCACACACACTACACACACTACACACACCACACACACTACACACCACACACACACTACACACACCACACACACTACACACACCACACACACTACACACCACACACACACCACACACACACTACACACCACACACACACTACACACCACACACACACTACACACCACACACACACTACACACACTACACACACCACACACACTATACACACTACACACACCACACACACACCACACACACTATACACACACCACACACACTACACACCACACACACACTACACACACACTATACACACTACACACCACACACACTACACACCACACACACACTACACACACCACACACACTACACACCACGCACACTACACACACCACACACACTATACACACACTACACACTACACACCACACACACACTACACACCACACACACTACACACACCACACACACTACACACCACACACACCACACACACTACACACACTACACACACCACACACACCACACACACTACACACCACACACACACTACACACACTACACACCACACACACACTACACACACCACACACACTACACACACTACACACACTACACACCACACACACTACACACACTACACACACCACACACACTACACACCACACACACTACACACACCACACACACTACACACACTACACACACCACACACACTACACACCACACACACTACACACACCACACACACTACACACACTACACACACTACACACACACTACACACACCACACACACTACACACACACACACACCACACACACACTACACACACCACACACACTACACACACCACACACACTACACACACTACACACACCACACACACTACACACACCACACACACTACACACCACACACACTATACACACTACACACACCACACACACTACACACACCACACACACTACACACACCACACACACTACACTCGCACGTGCGCAGTGCGGCCGTTGCTCTGCCTTTGTCGCTCCACGCACGTGCGTGACCCCTCCCCCCCAAGCCTGGAACTCAGCCACAGACAAAGGTCCCCCGGGTGGCCCACACGCGCCGTCGGGGCAAGGACTGCGAGTGAACAAGCACCCCGCAGCAAGGGTTCGCCGCCATACGCCAGTCCCCGGCGGCCCACCGCGCGACGTCTTTTCCGCGTTTACCAAATTAACTCGTCCCACGTTACGCGCGCCCGATGATTGTTAAACACGTCCCACGTGACCAGTAAAGCAATTGACGCTGTTTGCGTTAATCGAGCCAATTTAAATTAAGATTGCGATCTCAGTGTGCTTGTTGTGTACCCGTTCCCCGAGCGTGCAGCGATTTAATTTTCATTTGAATCGGGAAGTAAATTCGTGGGTCGCGAGGACTGGCGTTTGAGAAACCATGCATGACTTCCGTCTTGTGCACATTGTAAAGTATTAATACCACTACCGTATTGTCCATAGTGTAAGATACCACTACCGTATTGTCCATAGTGTAAGATACCATTACCGTATTGTCCATAGTGTAAGATGACACTACCGTATTGTTCAGAGTGTAAGATACCACTACCGTATTGTCCAGAGTGTAAGATACCACTACCGTATTGTTTAGAGTGTAAGATACCACTACCGTATTGTCCAGAGTGTAAGATAACACTACCGTATTGTTCAAAGTGTAAGATATCACTACCGTATTGTTCAGAGTGTAAGATACCACTACCGTATTGTCCAGAGTGTAAGATACCACTACCGTATTGTTCAGAGTGTAAGATACCACTACCGTATTGTTCATAGTGTAAGATACCACTACCGTATTGTCCAGAGTGTAAGAAACCACTACCGTATTGTTCAGAGTGTAAGATACCACTACCGTATTGTCCAGAGTGTAAGATACCACTACCGTATTGTTCAGAGTGTAAGATACCACTACCGTATTGTTCAGTGTAAGATACCACTACCGTATTGTCCAGAGTGTAAGATACCACTACCGTATTGTCCATAGTGTAAGATACCACTACCGTATGGTTTAGAGTGTAAGAAACCACTACCGTATTGTCCAGAGTGTAAGATACCACTACCGTATTGTCCAGAGTGTAAGATACCACTACCGTATTGTCCAGAGTATAAGATACCACTACCGTATTGTTCAGAGTGTAAGATACCACTACCGTATTGTCCAGAGTGTAAGATACTACTACCGTATTCAGAGTGTAAGATACCACTACCGTATTGTTCAGTGTAAGATACCACTACCGTATTGTCCAGAGTGTAAGATACCACTACCGTATTGTCCATAGTGTAAGATATCACTACCGTATTGTTTAGAGTGTAAGATACGACTACCGTATTGTCCAGAGTGTAAGATACCACTACCGTATTGTCCAGAGTGTAAGATACCACTACCGTATTGTCCATAGTGTAAGATACCACTACCGTATTGTTTAGAGTGTAAGATACCACTACCGTATTGTCCAGAGTGTAAGATACCACTACCGTATTGTCCAGAGTGTAAGATACCACTACCGTATTGTCCAGAGTGTAAGATACCACTACCGTATTGTTCAGAGTGTAAGATACCACTACCGTATTGTTAAGTGTAAGATACCACTACCGCATTGTCCAGAGTGTAAGATACCACTACTGTATTGTTCAGTGTAAGATACCACTACCGTATTGTCCATAGTGTAAGATACCACTACCGTATTGTTTAGAGTGTAAGATACCACTACCGTATTGTCCAGAGTGTAAGATACCACTACCGTATTGTCCAGAGTGTAAGATACCACTACCGTATTGTTCAGAGTGTAAGATACCACTACCGTATTGTTTAGAGTGTAAGATACCACTACCGTATTGTTCAGAGTGTAAGATACCACTACCATATTGTCCAGAGTGTAAGATACCACTACCGTATTGTTTAGAGTGTAAGATACCACTACCGTATTGTTCAGACTGTAAGATACCACTACCGTATTGTTCAGAGTGTAAGATACCACTACCATATTGTTCAGAGTGTAAGATACTACTACCGTATTGTCCAGAGTGTAAGATATCACTACCGTATTGTCCAGAGTGTAAGATACCACTACCGTATTGTTCAGAGTGTAATATACCACTACCGTATTGTTCATAGTGTAAGATACCACTACCGTATTGTCCAGAGTGTAAGATACCACTACCGTATTGTTCAGAGTGTAAGATATCACTACCGTATTGTTCAGTGTAAGATACCACTACCGTATTGTCCAGAGTGTAAGATACCACTACCGTATTGTTCAGAGTGTAAGATACCACTACCGTATTGTCCAGAGTGTAAGATACCACTACCGTATTGTCCAGAGTGTAAGATACCACTACCGTATTGTCCATAGTGTAAGATACCACTACCGTATGGTTTAGAGTGTAAGATACTACTACCGTATTGTCCAGAGTGTAAGATACCACTAACGTATTGTCCAGAGTGTAAGATACCACTACCGTATTGTCCAGAGTATAAGATACCACTACCGTATTGTTCAGAGTGTAAGATACCACTACCGTATTGTTCAGTGTAAGATACCACTACCGTATTGTCCAGAGTGTAAGATACCACTACCGTATTGTCCAGAGTGTAAGATACCACTACCGTATTGTTCAGAGTGTAAGATACCACTACCGTATTGTTAAGTGTAAGATACCACTACCGCATTGTCCAGAGTGTAAGATACCACTACCGTATTGTTCAGACTGTAAGATACCACTACCGTATTGTTCAGAGTGTAAGATACCACTACCATATTGTTCAGAGTGTAAGATACTACTACCGTATTGTCCAGAGTGTAAGATATCACTACCGTATTGTTCAGAGTGTAAGATACCACTACCGTATTGTTTAGAGTGTAAGATACCACTACCGTATTGTCCAGAGTGTAAGATACCACTACCGTATTGTTCAGAGTGTAAGATATCACTACCGTATTGTTCAGAGTGTAAGATACCACTACCGTATTGTTCAGAGTGTAAGATACCACTATCGTATTGTTCATAGTGTAAGATACCACTACCGTATTGTCCAGAGTGTAAGATACCACTACCGTATTGTTCAGAGTGTAAGATACCACTACCGTATTGTTCAGTGTAAGATACCACTACCGTATTGTCCAGAGTGTAAGATACCACTACCGTATTGTTCAGAGTGTAAGATACCACTACCGTATTGTTCAGTGTAAGATACCACTACCGTATTGTCCAGAGTGTAAGATACCACTACCGTATTGTCCATAGTGTAAGATACCACTACCGTATGGTTTAGAGTGTAAGATACCACTACCGTATTGTCCAGAGTGTAAGATACCACTACCGTATTGTCCAGAGTGTAAGATACCACTACCGTATTGTCCAGAGTATAAGATACCACTACCGTATTGTTCGGAGTGTAAGATACCACTACCGTATTGTCCAGAGTGTAAGATACTACTACCGTATTGTTCAGAGTGTAAGATACCACTACCGTATTGTTCAGTGTAAGATACCACTACCGTATTGTTCAGACTGTAAGATACCACTACCGTATTGTTCGGAGTGTAAGATACCACTACCATATTGTTCAGAGTGTAAGATACTACTACCGTATTGTCCAGAGTGTAAGATATCACTACCGTATTGTTCAGAGTGTAAGATACCACTACCGTATTGTTCAGAGTGTAAGATATCACTACCGTATTGTTCAGAGTGTAAGATACCACTACCGTATTGTCCAGAGTGTAAGATACCACTACCGTATTGTCCAGAGTGTAAGATACCACTACCGTATTGTCCAGAGTATAAGATACCACTACCATATTGTTCAGAGTGTAAGATACCACTACCGTATTGTCCAGAGTGTAAGATACTACTACCGTATTCAGAGTGTAAGATACCACTACCGTATTGTTCAGTGTAAGATACCACTACCGTATTGTCCAGAGTGTAAGATACCACTACCGTATTGTCCATAGTGTAAGATATCACTACCCTATTGTTTAGAGTGTAAGATACGACTACCGTATTGTCCAGAGTGTAAGATACCACTACCGTATTGTCCATAGTGTAAGATGACACTACCGTATTGTTCAGAGTGTAAGATACCACTACCGTATTGTCCATAGTGTAAGATACCACTACCGTATTGTTTAGAGTGTAAGATACCACTACCGTATTGTCCAGTGTGTAAGATACCACTACCGTATTGTCCAGAGTGTAAGATACCACTACCGTATTGTCCAGAGTGTAAGATACCACTACCGTATTGTTCAGAGTGTAAGATACCACTACCGTATTGTTAAGTGTAAGATACCACTACCGCATTGTCCAGAGTGTAAGATATCACTACTGTATTGTTCAGTGTAAGATACCACTACCGTATTGTCCATAGTGTAAGATACCACTACCGTATTGTTTAGAGTGTAAGATACCACTACCGTATTGTCCAGAGTGTAAGATACCACTACCGTATTGTCCAGAGTGTAAGATACCACTACCGTATTGTTCAGAGTGTAAGATACCACTACCGTATTGTTTAGAGTGTAAGATACCACTACCGTATTGTTCAGAGTGTAAGATACCACTACCATATTGTCCAGAGTGTAAGATACCACTACCGTATTGTTTAGAGTGTAAGATACCACTACCGTATTGTTCAGACTGTAAGATACCACTACCGTATTGTTCAGAGTGTAAGATACCACTACCATATTGTTCAGAGTGTAAGATACTACTACCGTATTGTCCAGAGTGTAAGATATCACTACCGTATTGTTCAGAGTGTAAGATACCACTACCATATTGTTTAGAGTGTAAGATACCACTACCGTATTGTCCAGAGTGTAAGATACCACTACCGTATTGTTCAGAGTGTAAGATATCACTACCGTATTGTTCAGAGTGTAAGATACCACTACCGTATTGTCCAGAGTGTAAGATACCACTACCGTATTGTTCAGAGTGTAAGATACCACTACCGTATTGTCCAGAGTGTAAGATACCACTACCGTATTGTTCAGAGTGTAAGATACCACTACCGTATTGTTCAGTGTAAGATACCACTACCGTATTGTCCAGAGTGTAAGATACCACTACCGTATTGTTCAGTGTAAGATACCACTACCGTATTGTCCAGAGTGTAAGATACCACTACCGTATTGTCCATAGTGTAAGATACCACTACCGTATGGTTTAGAGTGTAAGATACCACTACCGTATTGTCCAGAGTGTAAGATACCACTAACGTATTGTCCAGAGTGTAAGATACCACTACCGTATTGTCCAGAGTATAAGATACCACTACCGTATTGTTCAGAGTGTAAGATACCACTACCGTATTGTCCAGAGTGTAAGATACTACTACCGTATTGTTCAGAGTGTAAGATACCACTACCGTATTGGTCAGTGTAAGATACCACTACCGTATTGTCCAGAGTGTAAGATACCACTACCGTATTGTCCATAGTGTAAGATATCACTACCGTATTGTTTAGAGTGTAAGATACCACTACCGTATTGTCCAGAGTGTAAGATACCACTACCGTATTGTCCAGAGTGTAAGATACCACTACCGTATTGTCCATAGTGTAAGATACCACTACCGTATTGTTTAGAGTGTAAGATACCACTACCGTATTGTCCAGAGTGTAAGATACCACTACCGTATTGTCCAGAGTGTAAGATACCACTACCGTATTGTCCAGAGTGTAAGATACCACTACCGTATTGTTCAGAGTGTAAGATACCACTACCGTATTGTTAAGTGTAAGATACCACTACCGCATTGTCCAGAGTGTAAGATACCACTACCGTATTGTTCAGACTGTAAGATACCACTACCGTATTGTTCAGAGTGTAAGATACCACTACCATATTGTTCAGAGTGTAAGATACTACTACCGTATTGTCCAGAGTGTAAGATATCACTACCGTATTGTTCAGAGTGTAAGATACCACTACCGTATTGTTTAGAGTGTAAGATACCACTACCGTATTGTCCAGAGTGTAAGATACCACTACCGTATTGTTCAGAGTGTAAGATATCACTACCGTATTGTTCAGAGTGTAAGATACCACTACCGTATTGTTCAGAGTGTAAGATACCACTACCGTATTGTTTAGAGTGTAAGATACCACTACCGTATTGTCCAGAGTGTAAGATACCACTACCGTATTGTCCAGAGTGTAAGATACCACTACCGTATTGTCCAGAGTATAAGATACCACTACCGTATTGTTCAGAGTGTAAGATACCACTACCGTATTGTCCAGAGTGTAAGATACTACTACCGTATTCAGAGTGTAAGATACCACTACCGTATTGTTCAGTGTAAGATACCACTACCGTATTGTCCAGAGTGTAAGATACCACTACCGTATTGTCCATAGTGTAAGATATCACTACCGTATTGTTTAGAGTGTAAGATACGACTACCGTATTGTCCAGAGTGTAAGATACCACTACCGTATTGTCCAGAGTGTAAGATACCACTACCGTATTGTCCATAGTGTAAGATACCACTACCGTATTGTTTAGAGTGTAAGATACCACTACCGTATTGTCCAGAGTGTAAGATACCACTACCGTATTGTCCAGAGTGTAAGATACCACTACCGTATTGTCCAGAGTGTAAGATACCACTACCGTATTGTTCAGAGTGTAAGATACCACTACCGTATTGTTAAGTGTAAGATACCACTACCGCATTGTCCAGAGTGTAAGATACCACTACCGTATTGTCCATAGTGTAAGATACCACTACCGTATTGTTTAGAGTGTAAGATACCACTACCGTATTGTCCAGAGTGTAAGATACCACTACCGTATTGTCCAGAGTGTAAGATACCACTACCGTATTGTTCAGAGTGTAAGATACCACTACCGTATTGTTTAGAGTGTAAGATACCACTACCGTATTGTTCAGAGTGTAAGATACCACTACCATATTGTCCAGAGTGTAAGATACCACTACCGTATTGTTTAGAGTGTAAGATACCACTACCGTATTGTTCAGACTGTAAGATACCACTACCGTATTGTTCAGAGTGTAAGATACCACTACCATATTGTTCAGAGTGTAAGATACTACTACCGTATTGTCCAGAGTGTAAGATATCACTACCGTATTGTCCAGAGTGTAAGATACCACTACCGTATTGTTCAGAGTGTAATATACCACTACCGTATTGTTCATAGTGTAAGATACCACTACCGTATTGTCCAGAGTGTAAGATACCACTACCGTATTGTTCAGAGTGTAAGATATCACTACCGTATTGTTCAGTGTAAGATACCACTACCGTATTGTCCAGAGTGTAAGATACCACTACCGTATTGTTCAGAGTGTAAGATACCACTACCGTATTGTCCAGAGTGTAAGATACCACTACCGTATTGTCCAGAGTGTAAGATACCACTACCGTATTGTCCATAGTGTAAGATACCACTACCGTATGGTTTAGAGTGTAAGATACTACTACCGTATTGTCCAGAGTGTAAGATACCACTAACGTATTGTCCAGAGTGTAAGATACCACTACCGTATTGTCCAGAGTATAAGATACCACTACCGTATTGTTCAGAGTGTAAGATACCACTACCGTATTGTTCAGTGTAAGATACCACTACCGTATTGTCCAGAGTGTAAGATACCACTACCGTATTGTCCAGAGTGTAAGATACCACTACCGTATTGTTCAGAGTGTAAGATACCACTACCGTATTGTTAAGTGTAAGATACCACTACCGCATTGTCCAGAGTGTAAGATACCACTACCGTATTGTTCAGACTGTAAGATACCACTACCGTATTGTTCAGAGTGTAAGATACCACTACCATATTGTTCAGAGTGTAAGATACTACTACCGTATTGTCCAGAGTGTAAGATATCACTACCGTATTGTTCAGAGTGTAAGATACCACTACCGTATTGTTTAGAGTGTAAGATACCACTACCGTATTGTCCAGAGTGTAAGATACCACTACCGTATTGTTCAGAGTGTAAGATATCACTACCGTATTGTTCAGAGTGTAAGATACCACTACCGTATTGTTCAGAGTGTAAGATACCACTACCGTATTGTTCATAGTGTAAGATACCACTACCGTATTGTCCAGAGTGTAAGATACCACTACCGTATTGTTCAGAGTGTAAGATACCACTACCGTATTGTTCAGTGTAAGATACCACTACCGTATTGTCCAGAGTGTAAGATACCACTACCGTATTGTTCAGAGTGTAAGATACCACTACCGTATTGTTCAGTGTAAGATACCACTACCGTATTGTCCAGAGTGTAAGATACCACTACCGTATTGTCCATAGTGTAAGATACCACTACCGTATGGTTTAGAGTGTAAGATACCACTACCGTATTGTCCAGAGTGTAAGATACCACTACCGTATTGTCCAGAGTGTAAGATACCACTACCGTATTGTCCAGAGTATAAGATACCACTACCGTATTGTTCGGAGTGTAAGATACCACTACCGTATTGTCCAGAGTGTAAGATACTACTACCGTATTGTTCAGAGTGTAAGATACCACTACCGTATTGTTCAGTGTAAGATACCACTACCGTATTGTTCAGACTGTAAGATACCACTACCGTATTGTTCGGAGTGTAAGATACCACTACCATATTGTTCAGAGTGTAAGATACTACTACCGTATTGTCCAGAGTGTAAGATATCACTACCGTATTGTTCAGAGTGTAAGATACCACTACCGTATTGTTCAGAGTGTAAGATATCACTACCGTATTGTTCAGAGTGTAAGATACCACTACCGTATTGTCCAGAGTGTAAGATACCACTACCGTATTGTCCAGAGTGTAAGATACCACTACCGTATTGTCCAGAGTATAAGATACCACTACCATATTGTTCAGAGTGTAAGATACCACTACCGTATTGTCCAGAGTGTAAGATACTACTACCGTATTCAGAGTGTAAGATACCACTACCGTATTGTTCAGTGTAAGATACCACTACCGTATTGTCCAGAGTGTAAGATACCACTACCGTATTGTCCATAGTGTAAGATATCACTACCCTATTGTTTAGAGTGTAAGATACGACTACCGTATTGTCCAGAGTGTAAGATACCACTACCGTATTGTCCATAGTGTAAGATGACACTACCGTATTGTTCAGAGTGTAAGATACCACTACCGTATTGTCCATAGTGTAAGATACCACTACCGTATTGTTTAGAGTGTAAGATACCACTACCGTATTGTCCAGTGTGTAAGATACCACTACCGTATTGTCCAGAGTGTAAGATACCACTACCGTATTGTCCAGAGTGTAAGATACCACTACCGTATTGTTCAGAGTGTAAGATACCACTACCGTATTGTTAAGTGTAAGATACCACTACCGCATTGTCCAGAGTGTAAGATATCACTACTGTATTGTTCAGTGTAAGATACCACTACCGTATTGTCCATAGTGTAAGATACCACTACCGTATTGTTTAGAGTGTAAGATACCACTACCGTATTGTCCAGAGTGTAAGATACCACTACCGTATTGTCCAGAGTGTAAGATACCACTACCGTATTGTTCAGAGTGTAAGATACCACTACCGTATTGTTTAGAGTGTAAGATACCACTACCGTATTGTTCAGAGTGTAAGATACCACTACCATATTGTCCAGAGTGTAAGATACCACTACCGTATTGTTTAGAGTGTAAGATACCACTACCGTATTGTTCAGACTGTAAGATACCACTACCGTATTGTTCAGAGTGTAAGATACCACTACCATATTGTTCAGAGTGTAAGATACTACTACCGTATTGTCCAGAGTGTAAGATATCACTACCGTATTGTTCAGAGTGTAAGATACCACTACCATATTGTTTAGAGTGTAAGATACCACTACCGTATTGTCCAGAGTGTAAGATACCACTACCGTATTGTTCAGAGTGTAAGATATCACTACCGTATTGTTCAGAGTGTAAGATACCACTACCGTATTGTCCAGAGTGTAAGATACCACTACCGTATTGTTCAGAGTGTAAGATACCACTACCGTATTGTCCAGAGTGTAAGATACCACTACCGTATTGTTCAGAGTGTAAGATACCACTACCGTATTGTTCAGTGTAAGATACCACTACCGTATTGTCCAGAGTGTAAGATACCACTACCGTATTGTTCAGTGTAAGATACCACTACCGTATTGTCCAGAGTGTAAGATACCACTACCGTATTGTCCATAGTGTAAGATACCACTACCGTATGGTTTAGAGTGTAAGATACCACTACCGTATTGTCCAGAGTGTAAGATACCACTAACGTATTGTCCAGAGTGTAAGATACCACTACCGTATTGTCCAGAGTATAAGATACCACTACCGTATTGTTCAGAGTGTAAGATACCACTACCGTATTGTCCAGAGTGTAAGATACTACTACCGTATTGTTCAGAGTGTAAGATACCACTACCGTATTGTCCATAGTGTAAGATATCACTACCGTATTGTTTAGAGTGTAAGATACCACTACCGTATTGTCCAGAGTGTAAGATACCACTACCGTATTGTCCAGAGTGTAAGATACCACTACCGTATTGTCCATAGTGTAAGATACCACTACCGTATTGTTTAGAGTGTAAGATACCACTACCGTATTGTCCAGAGTGTAAGATACCACTACCGTATTGTCCAGAGTGTAAGATACCACTACCGTATTGTCCAGAGTGTAAGATACCACTACCGTATTGTTCAGAGTGTAAGATACCACTACCGTATTGTTAAGTGTAAGATACCACTACCGCATTGTCCAGAGTGTAAGATACCACTACCGTATTGTTCAGAGTGTAAGATACCACTACCGTATTGTTCAGAGTGTAAGATACCACTACCATATTGTCCAGAGTGTAAGATACCACTACCGTATTGTTCAGAGTGTAAGATATCACTACCGTATTGTTCAGAGTGTAAGATACCACTACCGTATTGTCCAGAGTGTAAGATACCACTACCGTATTGTTCAGAGTGTAAGATACCACTACCGTATTGTTCATAGTGTAAGATACCACTACCGTATTGTCCAGAGTGTAAGATACCACTACCGTATTGTTCAGTGTAAGATACCACTACCGTATTGTTCAGTGTAAGATACCACTACCGTATTGTCCAGAGTGTAAGATACCACTACCGTATTGTTCAGAGTGTAAGATACCACTACCGTATTGTTCAGTGTAAGATACCACTACCGTATTGTCCAGAGTGTAAGATACCACTACCGTATTGTCCATAGTGTAAGATACCACTACCGTATGGTTTAGAGTGTAAGATACCACTACCGTATTGTCCAGAGTGTAAGATACCACTACCGTATTGTCCAGAGTGTAAGATACCACTACCGTATTGTCCACAGTATAAGATACCACTACCGTATTGTTCGGAGTGTAAGATACCACTACCGTATTGTCCAGAGTGTAAGATACTACTACCGTATTGTTCAGAGTGTAAGATACCACTACCGTATTGTTCAGTGTAAGATACCACTACCGTATTGTTCAGACTGTAAGATACCACTACCGTATTGTTCAGAGTGTAAGATACCACTACCATATTGTTCAGAGTGTAAGATACTACTACTGTATTGTCCAGAGTGTAAGATATCACTACCGTATTGTTCAGAGTGTAAGATACCACTACCGTATTGTTTAGAGTGTAAGATACCACTACCGTATTGTCCAGAGTGTAAGATACCACTACCGTATTGTTCAGAGTGTAAGATATCACTACCGTATTGTTCAGAGTGTAAGATACCACTACCGTATTGTCCAGAGTGTAAGATACCACTACCGTATTGTTCAGAGTGTAAGATACCACTACCGTATTGTTCATAGTGTAAGATACCACTACCGTATTGTCCAGAGTGTAAGATACCACTACCGTATTGTTCAGAGTGTAAGATACCACTACCGTATTGTTCAGTGTAAGATACCACTACCGTATTGTCCAGAGTGTAAGATACCACTACCGTATTGTTCAGTGTAAGATACCACTACCGTATTGTCCAGAGTGTAAGATACCACTACCGTATTGTCCATAGTGTAAGATACCACTACCGTATGGTTTAGAGTGTAAGATACCACTACCGTATTGTCCAGAGTGTAAGATACCACTACCGTATTGTCCAGAGTGTAAGATACCACTACCGTATTGTCCAGAGTATAAGATACCACTACCGTATGGTTCAGCGTGTAAGATACCACTACCGTATTGTCCAGAGTGTAAGATACCACTACCGTATTGTCCAGAGTGTAAGATACCACTACCGTATTGTCCAGAGTGTAAGATACCACTACCGTATTGTTCAGAGTGTAAGATACCACTACCGTATTGTTAAGTGTAAGATACCACTACCGCATTGTCCAGAGTGTAAGATACCACTACCGTATTGTTCAGACTGTAAGATACCACTACCGTATTGTTCAGAGTGTAAGATACCACTACCATATTGTTCAGAGTGTAAGATACTACTACCGTATTGTCCAGAGTGTAAGATATCACTACCGTATTGTTCAGAGTGTAAGATACCACTACCGTATTGTTTAGAGTGTAAGATACCACTACCGTATTGTCCAGAGTGTAAGATACCACTACCGTATTGTTCAGAGTGTAAGATATCACTACCGTATTGTTCAGAGTGTAAGATACCACTACCGTATTGTTCAGAGTGTAAGATACCACTACCGTATTGTTTAGAGTGTAAGATACCACTACCGTATTGTCCAGAGTGTAAGATACCACTACCGTATTGTCCAGAGTGTAAGATACCACTACCGTATTGTCCAGAGTATAAGATACCACTACCGTATTGTTCAGAGTGTAAGATACCACTACCGTATTGTCCAGAGTGTAAGATACTACTACCGTATTCAGAGTGTAAGATACCACTACCGTATTGTTCAGTGTAAGATACCACTACCGTATTGTCCAGAGTGTAAGATACCACTACCGTATTGTCCATAGTGTAAGATATCACTACCGTATTGTTTAGAGTGTAAGATACGACTACCGTATTGTCCAGAGTGTAAGATACCACTACCGTATTGTCCAGAGTGTAAGATACCACTACCGTATTGTCCATAGTGTAAGATACCACTACCGTATTGTTTAGAGTGTAAGATACCACTACCGTATTGTCCAGAGTGTAAGATACCACTACCGTATTGTCCAGAGTGTAAGATACCACTACCGTATTGTCCAGAGTGTAAGATACCACTACCGTATTGTTCAGAGTGTAAGATACCACTACCGTATTGTTTAGAGTGTAAGATACCACTACCGTATTGTTCAGAGTGTAAGATACCACTACCATATTGTCCAGAGTGTAAGATACCACTACCGTATTGTTTAGAGTGTAAGATACCACTACCGTATTGTTCAGACTGTAAGATACCACTACCGTATTGTTCAGAGTGTAAGATACCACTACCATATTGTTCAGAGTGTAAGATACTACTACCGTATTGTCCAGAGTGTAAGATATCACTACCGTATTGTCCAGAGTGTAAGATACCACTACCGTATTGTTCAGAGTGTAATATACCACTACCGTATTGTTCATAGTGTAAGATACCACTACCGTATTGTCCAGAGTGTAAGATACCACTACCGTATTGTTCAGAGTGTAAGATATCACTACCGTATTGTTCAGTGTAAGATACCACTACCGTATTGTCCAGAGTGTAAGATACCACTACCGTATTGTTCAGAGTGTAAGATACCACTACCGTATTGTCCAGAGTGTAAGATACCACTACCGTATTGTCCAGAGTGTAAGATACCACTACCGTATTGTCCATAGTGTAAGATACCACTACCGTATGGTTTAGAGTGTAAGATACTACTACCGTATTGTCCAGAGTGTAAGATACCACTAACGTATTGTCCAGAGTGTAAGATACCACTACCGTATTGTCCAGAGTATAAGATACCACTACCGTATTGTTCAGAGTGTAAGATACCACTACCGTATTGTTCAGTGTAAGATACCACTACCGTATTGTCCAGAGTGTAAGATACCACTACCGTATTGTCCAGAGTGTAAGATACCACTACCGTATTGTTCAGAGTGTAAGATACCACTACCGTATTGTTAAGTGTAAGATACCACTACCGCATTGTCCAGAGTGTAAGATACCACTACCGTATTGTTCAGACTGTAAGATACCACTACCGTATTGTTCAGAGTGTAAGATACCACTACCATATTGTTCAGAGTGTAAGATACTACTACCGTATTGTCCAGAGTGTAAGATATCACTACCGTATTGTTCAGAGTGTAAGATACCACTACCGTATTGTTTAGAGTGTAAGATACCACTACCGTATTGTCCAGAGTGTAAGATACCACTACCGTATTGTTCAGAGTGTAAGATATCACTACCGTATTGTTCAGAGTGTAAGATACCACTACCGTATTGTTCAGAGTGTAAGATACCACTACCGTATTGTTCATAGTGTAAGATACCACTACCGTATTGTCCAGAGTGTAAGATACCACTACCGTATTGTTCAGAGTGTAAGATACCACTACCGTATTGTTCAGTGTAAGATACCACTACCGTATTGTCCAGAGTGTAAGATACCACTACCGTATTGTTCAGAGTGTAAGATACCACTACCGTATTGTTCAGTGTAAGATACCACTACCGTATTGTCCAGAGTGTAAGATACCACTACCGTATTGTCCATAGTGTAAGATACCACTACCGTATGGTTTAGAGTGTAAGATACCACTACCGTATTGTCCAGAGTGTAAGATACCACTACCGTATTGTCCAGAGTGTAAGATACCACTACCGTATTGTCCAGAGTATAAGATACCACTACCGTATTGTTCGGAGTGTAAGATACCACTACCGTATTGTCCAGAGTGTAAGATACTACTACCGTATTGTTCAGAGTGTAAGATACCACTACCGTATTGTTCAGTGTAAGATACCACTACCGTATTGTTCAGACTGTAAGATACCACTACCGTATTGTTCGGAGTGTAAGATACCACTACCATATTGTTCAGAGTGTAAGATACTACTACCGTATTGTCCAGAGTGTAAGATATCACTACCGTATTGTTCAGAGTGTAAGATACCACTACCGTATTGTTCAGAGTGTAAGATATCACTACCGTATTGTTCAGAGTGTAAGATACCACTACCGTATTGTCCAGAGTGTAAGATACCACTACCGTATTGTCCAGAGTGTAAGATACCACTACCGTATTGTCCAGAGTATAAGATACCACTACCATATTGTTCAGAGTGTAAGATACCACTACCGTATTGTCCAGAGTGTAAGATACTACTACCGTATTCAGAGTGTAAGATACCACTACCGTATTGTTCAGTGTAAGATACCACTACCGTATTGTCCAGAGTGTAAGATACCACTACCGTATTGTCCATAGTGTAAGATATCACTACCCTATTGTTTAGAGTGTAAGATACGACTACCGTATTGTCCAGAGTGTAAGATACCACTACCGTATTGTCCATAGTGTAAGATGACACTACCGTATTGTTCAGAGTGTAAGATACCACTACCGTATTGTCCATAGTGTAAGATACCACTACCGTATTGTTTAGAGTGTAAGATACCACTACCGTATTGTCCAGTGTGTAAGATACCACTACCGTATTGTCCAGAGTGTAAGATACCACTACCGTATTGTCCAGAGTGTAAGATACCACTACCGTATTGTTCAGAGTGTAAGATACCACTACCGTATTGTTAAGTGTAAGATACCACTACCGCATTGTCCAGAGTGTAAGATATCACTACTGTATTGTTCAGTGTAAGATACCACTACCGTATTGTCCATAGTGTAAGATACCACTACCGTATTGTTTAGAGTGTAAGATACCACTACCGTATTGTCCAGAGTGTAAGATACCACTACCGTATTGTCCAGAGTGTAAGATACCACTACCGTATTGTTCAGAGTGTAAGATACCACTACCGTATTGTTTAGAGTGTAAGATACCACTACCGTATTGTTCAGAGTGTAAGATACCACTACCATATTGTCCAGAGTGTAAGATACCACTACCGTATTGTTTAGAGTGTAAGATACCACTACCGTATTGTTCAGACTGTAAGATACCACTACCGTATTGTTCAGAGTGTAAGATACCACTACCATATTGTTCAGAGTGTAAGATACTACTACCGTATTGTCCAGAGTGTAAGATATCACTACCGTATTGTTCAGAGTGTAAGATACCACTACCATATTGTTTAGAGTGTAAGATACCACTACCGTATTGTCCAGAGTGTAAGATACCACTACCGTATTGTTCAGAGTGTAAGATATCACTACCGTATTGTTCAGAGTGTAAGATACCACTACCGTATTGTCCAGAGTGTAAGATACCACTACCGTATTGTTCAGAGTGTAAGATACCACTACCGTATTGTCCAGAGTGTAAGATACCACTACCGTATTGTTCAGAGTGTAAGATACCACTACCGTATTGTTCAGTGTAAGATACCACTACCGTATTGTCCAGAGTGTAAGATACCACTACCGTATTGTTCAGTGTAAGATACCACTACCGTATTGTCCAGAGTGTAAGATACCACTACCGTATTGTCCATAGTGTAAGATACCACTACCGTATGGTTTAGAGTGTAAGATACCACTACCGTATTGTCCAGAGTGTAAGATACCACTAACGTATTGTCCAGAGTGTAAGATACCACTACCGTATTGTCCAGAGTATAAGATACCACTACCGTATTGTTCAGAGTGTAAGATACCACTACCGTATTGTCCAGAGTGTAAGATACTACTACCGTATTGTTCAGAGTGTAAGATACCACTACCGTATTGTCCATAGTGTAAGATATAACTACCGTATTGTTTAGAGTGTAAGATACCACTACCGTATTGTCCAGAGTGTAAGATACCACTACCGTATTGTCCAGAGTGTAAGATACCACTACCGTATTGTCCATAGTGTAAGATACCACTACCGTATTGTTTAGAGTGTAAGATACCACTACCGTATTGTCCAGAGTGTAAGATACCACTACCGTATTGTCCAGAGTGTAAGATACCACTACCGTATTGTCCAGAGTGTAAGATACCACTACCGTATTGTTCAGAGTGTAAGATACCACTACCGTATTGTTAAGTGTAAGATACCACTACCGCATTGTCCAGAGTGTAAGATACCACTACCGTATTGTTCAGAGTGTAAGATACCACTACCGTATTGTTCAGAGTGTAAGATACCACTACCATATTGTCCAGAGTGTAAGATACCACTACCGTATTGTTCAGAGTGTAAGATATCACTACCGTATTGTTCAGAGTGTAAGATACCACTACCGTATTGTCCAGAGTGTAAGATACCACTACCGTATTGTTCAGAGTGTAAGATACCACTACCGTATTGTTCATAGTGTAAGATACCACTACCGTATTGTCCAGAGTGTAAGATACCACTACCGTATTGTTCAGTGTAAGATACCACTACCGTATTGTTCAGTGTAAGATACCACTACCGTATTGTCCAGAGTGTAAGATACCACTACCGTATTGTTCAGAGTGTAAGATACCACTACCGTATTGTTCAGTGTAAGATACCACTACCGTATTGTCCAGAGTGTAAGATACCACTACCGTATTGTCCATAGTGTAAGATACCACTACCGTATGGTTTAGAGTGTAAGATACCACTACCGTATTGTCCAGAGTGTAAGATACCACTACCGTATTGTCCAGAGTGTAAGATACCACTACCGTATTGTCCACAGTATAAGATACCACTACCGTATTGTTCGGAGTGTAAGATACCACTACCGTATTGTCCAGAGTGTAAGATACTACTACCGTATTGTTCAGAGTGTAAGATACCACTACCGTATTGTTCAGTGTAAGATACCACTACCGTATTGTTCAGACTGTAAGATACCACTACCGTATTGTTCAGAGTGTAAGATACCACTACCATATTGTTCAGAGTGTAAGATACTACTACTGTATTGTCCAGAGTGTAAGATATCACTACCGTATTGTTCAGAGTGTAAGATACCACTACCGTATTGTTTAGAGTGTAAGATACCACTACCGTATTGTCCAGAGTGTAAGATACCACTACCGTATTGTTCAGAGTGTAAGATATCACTACCGTATTGTTCAGAGTGTAAGATACCACTACCGTATTGTCCAGAGTGTAAGATACCACTACCGTATTGTTCAGAGTGTAAGATACCACTACCGTATTGTTCATAGTGTAAGATACCACTACCGTATTGTCCAGAGTGTAAGATACCACTACCGTATTGTTCAGAGTGTAAGATACCACTACCGTATTGTTCATAGTGTAAGATACCACTACCGTATTGTCCAGAGTGTAAGATACCACTACCGTATTGTTCAGTGTAAGATACCACTACCGTATTGTCCAGAGTGTAAGATACCACTACCGTATTGTCCATAGTGTAAGATACCACTACCGTATGGTTTAGAGTGTAAGATACCACTACCGTATTGTCCAGAGTGTAAGATACCACTACCGTATTGTCCAGAGTGTAAGATACCACTACCGTATTGTCCAGAGTATAAGATACCACTACCGTATGGTTCAGCGTGTAAGATACCACTATCGTATTGTCCAGAGTGTAAGATACTACTACCGTATTGTTCAGAGTGTAAGATACCACTACCATATTGTTCAGTGTAAGATACCACTACCGTATTGTCCAGAGTGTAAGATACCACTACCGTATTGTCCATAGTGTAAGATATCACTACCGTATTGTTTAGAGTGTAAGATACCACTACCGTATTGTCCAGAGTGTAAGATACCACTACCGTATTGTCCAGAGTGTAAGATACCACTACCGTATTGTCCATAGTGTAAGATATCACTACCGTATTGTTTAGAGTGTAAGATACCACTACCGTATTGTCCAGAGTGTAAGATACCACTACCGTATTGTCCAGAGTGTAAGATACCACTACCGTATTGTCCATAGTGTAAGATACCACTACCGTATTGTTTAGAGTGTAAGATACCACTACCGTATTGTCCAGAGTGTAAGATACCACTACCGTATTGTCCAGAGTGTAAGATACCACTACCGTATTGTCC
This sequence comes from Petromyzon marinus, assembly GCF_048934315.1. NCBI lineage: Eukaryota > Metazoa > Chordata > Hyperoartia > Petromyzontiformes > Petromyzontidae > Petromyzon > Petromyzon marinus. Next base: position 346,801 of record NC_133710.1, on the reverse strand, counting down.
AGAGTGTAAGATACCACTACCGTATTGTTCAGAGTGTAAGATACCACTACCGTATTGTTAAGTGTAAGATACCACTACCGCATTGTCCAGAGTGTAAGATACCACTACCGTATTGTTCAGTGTAAGATACCACTCCCGTATTATCCAGAGTGTAAGATAACACTACCGTATTGTTCAGAGTGTAAGATACCACTACCGTATTGTCCAGAGTGTAAGATACCACTACTGTATTGTCCAGAGTGTAAGATATCACTACCGTATTGTCCAGAGTGTAAGATACCACTACCGTATTGTCCAGAGTGTAAGATACCACTACCGTATTGTTCAGAGTGTAAGATACCACTACCGTATTGTCCAGAGTGTAAGATACCACTACCGTATTGTCCAGAGTGTAAGATACCATTCCCGTATTGTTCAGTGTAAGATACCACTCCCGTATTGTCCAGAGTGTAAGATACCACTACCGTATTGTCCAGAGTGTAAGATACCACTACCGTATTGTCCAGAGTGTAAGATACCACTACCGTATTGTTCAGAGTGTAAGGGAGGAACTTGATGCGTCTCGGAGCGCGCTGACGTCAAGACGAGCGCGCTGACGTCAGGAGAGGGAACGCGGCGATGGGAGCGACTCGCTCCGTGTGCGGTGGGAGGAGGGGACTGTGTGTGCGTGTAACACGTGGGGCGTGTGTGTGTGTAATTCGTGTGCGTGTGTGTAACACGCGTGTGTGTGTGTGCGGCGTGGGTGTGTGGATATAAGGCTCGGAGCCACAGAGCACTGAGCTCACACACGGATCGCTGCTGCGATTCGTTTACGCAGCAGCAACAAGCTCCGTCAACGTTTCCGTAAAAAAAACTACACACCCATCGTCAAACATCAACATTATTCATCGTCAAACATTACTTACCCAGCAGTTAGGTGGTGGCTGTAAACATTTGTCTCGACAAGACACGTTATAACACCCTCGCTGTGGATGATGTATCGCAGCGGCACGCGGTGCTATGGATAGAGGCGGCGGTCGTCATACGTAGCGTGTCACGCACAGCTGTAGGCTTCGAATACAATTCATTTGTATCGCCAAGACGACATTAGCAAGAAGATTTGGTGATTCCTGCGGGCAGACTTTCGCCAAATTTCGCCTACTGCTGCTAAAGAAGAAGAAGAAGACCGACACATTCGTCACATGCAGTCTACATTGTGTACTGCAGCGACTCGCTAGTCGGACCTCTCGGCAAAAACCTCGTCGAAGACATTTCTTGCTCGCGCTCCACGTGTAACCATGGAGGCCCCGTTCTATCACGACGACGTGATCGGCCTTCACTCGTTCGGCCAAGTGAGCGCCTTCGCCAGCTACTCGAGCAAGAACGTCCTTCGGCAGAGCAAGGCGGCCGCACAGATGTCTCCTCTGCAAGGAGTGCAGGCCACCGCGTCCGTGGGCCCACCGCTGCTGCCACCCTCGTCTTCGACGTCATCTCTCGTGTCTGCATCATCATCATCAACATCATCGCCACCATCGCCACCTCTTCCTCCTCCACCGCCGCCGCCAGCGTTGTCATCTGCTTCATCTTCATCATCGTCGTCGTCGTCTTCTCCAGCCGAGTCGGCCATGCTGAGGCTGTCGAGTTCTGACATGGAGCGCTTCATCATCCACCACCACCACCAGCAGCAGCAACAACAACAACAGCAGCACCACCACCACCATCTCCACCAGGGCGGTGGCGGCCGCTCGGGACTGTCCACGCCGTTGTCATCGGGCCTGCACGCCGGCACGGTCTCGGGCGCCTTCAGCCACGGCTGCAGCGCCGAGGAGGAGAAGGACAACTTCGCCAATGGCTTCGTGCGCGCCCTCGAGGAGCTCCACAAGCAGAACATCAGGCACAGCGTCTCCTCCTCGCTGCTCGTGGCTGGAGGAGTTCCCGGCGGCGTTGGAGGGCCGTGCGCCTCCCCCGCGCCTGCCGTCGTGAGCCACCTCCACTGTGCTCCCTACGAGGACCACCAGCAGCAGCAGCCCAGCTACGCGACGCTGCAGCACGGAGCGGCCGATGGTCGCCAGGGGGCCTCCTCCGCATGCTACGCCGACCTCGGCGGCTACGGCCCGCAGCTCGGGCTGGCCTCGGCGTCCACAGGCGGCGGCGGCGGCCTCCAGCAGGGCCTCTCGGGGACCTCCGCTGGAGGCCTCGAGTACGGAACGTCGGCCCTGTACGCGCACGCACAGAGCGTGGGCCACGCGACCTCCCTGCAGTACCTGCCCAGGTCCCAGCACCTGCTGCTGAAGGAGGAGGAGACCCTTCAGACTGTGCCCGACCTCATGCAGGAGGGTGGACCTTCCAACGCCTCGTCAACGACATCATCCTCCTCGGCGGCGGCAGTCGTGACCGGCCCCGTTGACCTCATGGAGCGAGGGGCCACGGCGCCGGTGGACATGGAGTCGCAGGAGAAGATGAAGGTGGAGCGCAAGAGGCTGCGCAATCGCATCGCAGCGTCCAAGTGCCGCAAGAGGAAGCTGGAGCGCATCGCCCGCCTGGAGGAGAAGGTGGCCGCGCTCAAGGCCAACAACGCGCAGCTCGCGGGCACGGCGGGGACTCTCAGAGAACAGGTGGACAAGCTGAAACAGAGGGTCCTCAATCACCTGGGCAGAGGCTGCCGCTTGGCCATTGGGGCCACCCAGGGCACGGCTCTGCAGGCCTTCTGATGGCCGCAGGTGTTTGATGGAGAGGGGTCACGCGATTCACCGAGCCAACGAGTCGGCAAGGGCAAGCAATGGGGCAGCGACAGTGGTGGCAGCTGCAGCAGCTGTGGGTCGGCAGCGACCCGCAGCAGCAGTTGCTGCTGCGTCCACGAGAAGGAGAAAAAAGACGGGAGAGAGTTGTTGATGGTGTGGGGGGGGTGTTTTTTTTTCCCCCATGAAGGGTTGTGGAGCTCGTGGAGATGATGATGATGATGCGTCGAGAGGGGCTTGCGTGGACTGAGCTCCTCGTGTTCACGGCGGAGGGCGTGAGACGAGTGGCGCGCGTGTGCGTTTGGCAAATGTCGCGGCAAGCGAGTTGCAAGGGCAATGCGCGTGGATCATTCTTCTCGAGACGGGAATACTGGCTGTGATCATAATAATATGCAGCGCTGTCGATCGAGATTTTTTTCCCAAAGTTCAGCGTGCCCACTTACGATTTAAAATATAAAATATCTCGTAATATCTCAAGTTTTAATTGAGTGGTACGTTAGCAGGATACGGTGTCGAAAAACGCAGTGGATATGATGGTACATGCCACTGTAGTACCGTACTACATGAGTACTGCATTACTGTGATAGTACTGTGACAGTACATACCACTGCAGCACTCTACGACTAAAATACGAAAGCATGGTCGGAAATTGAAATAATGAGATTGTAATGTTTACGCGCTAAAGAAAATTGTGCGATTGAATATTTGCGACCGCAGATTGAATGTAAAGATGTTTAGAAGGAGGAGGCATTTCTCTTGAGATGACCTATATTTATGTGTTTATAGATCTTTCCCTTAAAGGGACCGGCAACTGTCGGAGCTTTCAGTGGTGGTCTGAATTTGATAGTTTCGGTGGAGTCACCGAAAAGGAGGTTGGGGCGGGGGGCTTCAGTTTTCACAAGGGAAGTGGCAACGTGGAAACAAGCCGGTTTCAAAACAACTCTTAAGGCCTGCGAGTGAGTGAGCTTTAATTGTGGAGGCATTTTGGCTTTGCAAAAAAAGCCGTGAGTCACCACCACTCTGCCTTTGATGAGAAAGCCTTTAAGCCCCCAGGGGGGTGCGTGGGTGGTGGTTGTGGATGACGTATTCAACCACCACTGCCAACAACAACTACCCACCACAATTTTTTTTTATTAAACTCCTACCCTCGGCAAACCCGCGGGGCTGAAACGTTCCTAGGCCAGAGTTGGGGGGCCCTGATGATTCATGCGGCTTGCAGTGTTACACGTGGGGGCCTTTTGTAATACAATAGACAATATATGGGTCTCAGAAGGGGAGGGGATTTGAAAGTGCCTTGTACAGGCTGAATGTTGTAAGCGGTGCCATGTGTGTGTGTAGCTGCTGGCTGGGTGGCCAACCAATACACACGCACACATGCATATGTTCGAATTCAGGCTGTGGTTGACTTTGCGACCCATCCCTCCGTGGGCGGGTTCGGTGAGGGGGGTTAAAGTGGATTAGTAAAATTCGTAACCATGTAATGAGACGTGAACTGGTTTTATAGATTGACTGGGCCCCCCCCCCCCCCAGATGATTGTGGGCACGAGCACCAGCAATGGTGATGGGCACTGCCCAGTACTCGTTTTATTTGAAACACTTTGCCTTTGACTATACAGTACTGTGTGTGTGTAGTTGTATAAGCTGTCATATACATGGTCCTATATTTGTGATTGGCTCCTGCCATATGAACGTGGAGTTTCCACTACTGGCTCGGTGGAGGGGGCGGGGGGGATCCAGCAGTAGAACAGAGCGTCTCGCCACGGGCGCTCTCTCTCTCCTTGAGCCGCCGGAAGCCACCGCCACCGTTTTTTGTCTTCAATTTGACGATGAGCGGAGCGTGGAGTTAAAGGTGCCCCAACGCGCGTTCAAGCTCAGCGGCGGATCCCTCCGGTCAATGAATCGCCGACAGCTGTGTTTTCAAATCTCAACAGTGTTCACCAAAATGTTTGGTGATGGTGGTGGTGGTGGTTATTTTTTCTGTGTTGCTATGCCCGCTTGCTGTACGGTAAGAAAGGGCCAACACTCAGTACGCAAGCCAAACCCTAGTTAGCAGCACCATGGCAACTCGAACAAGATGTTCGGTAATGGATGGTCTGTCAAAGGTCCTATTATAATTTTACTACTGTGAAGTGTAAATCTGACTTCAAAATCCATATCGACAATTTTTTTCGAAGTCAAATGTGAGTCATGAATTGCCCAATCGGTCACACACCAAACACACACACACACGCGCGCGTGTAAAATGCAATTGCGTAGCTGCTATAGATCTGTGTTTGTGTTTTAAAGGCACCCGGCACACACAGATTAACTGATGCTCTGACATTCGTTTAAGCACGGTGTAATTCACAAGCAGACATTCCACGTGGTCGAGCGATTGTTACTATGGTTACACCGACTGACTCACATTGGGAAAGTAAAAGAAAACCTATATTGGGCGTCAATTCAACCCATAATCACCCCCAGGGATTGGGGGGTAATACATTTGGTACTACTTTATGGTACTGTTCAGGGCGCCACGGTGGCGAGATGTTAACTTCCTCGCCTGGCATACAGGAGGTTCGTGGGTTCGATCCCGACCCTGACGTCTGCTGTATATGTGGAATTGACATGTTCTCCCCGTGGGCGCGTGTTTTCTTCTCGGGGATTTCCGGGTGTTCCCTCCACATTTAGAATGTTGCGTTTAGGGTATATGGCTGCTATACATTTCCACGTGATAAAACACTTCATTGGGCTATAATTTGTGGCCCGGTCGCTATGGAAAAAGAGCTATATAGCTCATTGGGCCTTACCTGGTAAAAATAAAAAAAATAGTTTAATTTTAATGCGGAATTTCCACCACTGTTAATAGGCCACTCCGTTGCACGCCTGAACAGGGTGACCCTCTGAATTCGAGACAGATCCAAATTTCAAGATGACGTTTCACAATTTCCAAAATTTTCCGCACCACGTGACACGATGTTCTGCTTGCAATTTACAAATCGTTCTGAGTACGTAAGTGGTTTATCTAGATGAAGTGGTGTCTTTAATAGTGAGGTTTGCTCTCAATATCTGGAATGGCCTTTTTTATTATCAAACTTGGCCTGGCATGGTATAATTGGATTGCGGAATGGCCCTTGGAGGAGCGTTTTTTTATATAGTCCGAATCCATTTGTGGTGTTCCATGCCAGGTTTAGATTTATCAATGACCAACTCTGCGGTGTTAAACTCGGCGGTTGGTCAAACTAACTTGGAGTCCATCATACGGACTAATGTGAAACATGTTGCATCTTACACATTGTACTGTATTCATTTTATCACTTTTTTATATCTTCAATAGATGTATCATTTCCTGCTTATATTTTGTGGTCTTTGAAACAAAAGAGATACTTTGACATGTATTAACGTTTACCGGCTTTATGTGAATATTTTTCAATCGATTTTTAATTTAGTTTTTAATGAAAAATGCAAATACATGGAAAACGTACTGTCATGCTAAAAGTGCTAATGGCTACAATGCTTTGGTTAAGTACTTTAGACTTTGACAGCCAGGCATAACGGAGTATGGTTTCCTTTATTCGTGCGAGTCTATATATTACATGGACCTGTAATATAAGGATTTACGATGGTGGCGCTTGGGATCTCTTGAGACCCCATTGGTTGATGTGACCACTCCACGCGTGTTGTGAGCGCTTCCGGTTGATGTTTGATGTCGCAGACAAGAAGGATGGTGTGCGTCTCGACAAAGTGGGGACTCTTGAACGTCAATCCATCATCATCATCACCACCATCATCATCTCTGGGGTAGATAAAATAAGCTCCAACCTTCGCGAGAATGTCTGGTAATTGGTACAAGTCAGCGGTGGTGGTGTCACTGATGGACTGGCACCTGCCATGACAATGTAGAGTTGTAAAAATGGGCTTACATTTCTCCCAGTTGCTGGATAGAGCCTTGTCCTCAGTGCCCTTTTTTGCAACTAATTGGTAATTTATGGAACAAATTAAATGATACTGTATATAGGATTTTAATTGAAAGAAATATTTATATATTTTGATCTCTCAGTTTAGATACTACCACAGTACAATATATAGCACTTGTCCAACTAAGCCTATAATCACCATCGTCTTCACCATCATCTCATCGGGGTGGCTGATATGAGTACGACCTGGCGTTGACCACGCCACGTGTGCACAGGAAGTCAACAGCGAGAGATGTCTTGATTTATTTACAGACTAACCCTGCCACGGTAATGTGGAATTTATTAATCACTGCTGTCGAACGGTGACGCACGACCACATTATTATGCTACTTTTTTGTGTTTAGCTGCTACTGTTACATAAATGATAATAACGTACCTTAAGTGAAAAAAACTTTATTTTCTGTTACCTGATGTGCCAGTTGTGTTTTTTGTATTTTCTGCCAAAGAGGCATTCTAGCACTGTGTATTTAGAAATGGGCATTTGTTACACGTAACGCGGTCTACATATTGAAAGCTATACATCGTGGCGAGTGTGGCTTACATACGATTGAAAATAAATAAATGTTGCAAACGAGTCTAGGATTGGTCTTCTGCTGAGTCATCCGTCTGCTCTCCGTGCGAACCACTCCCTAAAATTGTATTTTGACGGGAAGTGTTTTGAGACAAAAAGCCAAACAAACACAGACACACAGGGCCAGACGCTTCTGGATTTCGAACACCAGTGCACGTGTAGGATTATTGCAATACAGGAGAAGCAACGTTTAAGTTGGGCCTAGGAAGAGCCTCGGAAGAATTGCAGACGTCATGGGGGACACGTGCGTCGGATAGAGGTGGGGACGTTGCTGAAACAGGCATCAAAGTGGCGCCCAGAGGATGACAGCCAAGGTGAAGACACAAAGGAAGATGCTGCTGGCGGTGAGAATGTTGGTTGACTCAGCCTTAAATGAGTACCTGGTGCGCTGTGTAAACATCAGCACTGGGGGGACAAACGCCACCGGGCGTGGTGCTGGCCACCTACGCCCTCGTGTGCTATGCCAACTTTCGTAGGTGCTGCTCGCTAACAGCACTTGTCTCGACAGTATGTTAAAAGCTACACGGGTGAACTTTGTCTTGTATGAGATTGTAAAAGTAGTCTTAGGATATCGGGTGTCGACTGTGGAGTCTAGCAGAAGGAAGGAAGCGATGGCGAGGTGTGGTGACATCAAAAGCAGCGGACTTGGTGACCTCTTGACCCTGGCTTAAAAAAACGAATTGCAAAGTGACCTCATAAAATGCATTTTTATTTTAATGGGTTAATATGCCTCACCTGAAAATGTATCCGAAGATATAAAGGAAGGCGGAATGTGTCCAGGCCATAATGTGTTGTAATACATTTACACGTAGCTTGAATACACACTTGCACTTGACACAATGTATAACGTGTTACCAATGCTGGCACACACATCACAATGTCCATGTATTAATGTCAATTGCTGTTAACCTAACTTCATTATTACCATCAACATCAGGCATGGTCCAGCTACTGCTGGATGAAGGCGTTCCCAATCCGATGCAAGACCAAATTTTGGAATTAATCAAGTAATTTGGTTTAATAATGCTAATTTGTAACGTGCACAATTTTCACTCGCCCAAAGGCAGCGACCCTCAGGTCCAGCTCAGAGATCCGTTTAGTAAAATAAAATAAAAAAATATGTTGTTTGAGAAGCTGCTTAAAGGTAGGTAGGTTTTCGCGACCAATATCTATAATGTTTTTTTTTGGGCTAGAGTGCATAAATATAAATGTGTCGTCAAATCTGCCACCACCTCACACATCTAATTAAGGTTTACTCTCTAACACACTGGTGCGCTGAAGTAAATAATTGGCACGTTTTGTTTCCGAGACAAACCTTACTATTTGACTGTGTCGAATTGTGGCGGGTTTGACGACACATTTACGCGATTTAGCCCCAAAAAAAACTTGATTATGAATCAAATTATTTGGTTATGCAGCTGCTGGTTTTGGCTGTGCGTGATGCACAAGCACACAATAAAACATTCAATCTTGATTTGAATCTTTCGTGACTGCGGGGATCCATACTCTTTGGATCTTTCGCTAAAGTCACGTAGGTATAAAATAAAATAAATCACGACGTTTCGGGCGCAACACAAGCGTCCATCATCAGGTGGGAAAGCATGGTCTGCTGCTGAGGAAGACTTTTAAAAGGTTAGAAATGGGTGTAGCCCAAGGGTCATGCTAATCTCTCACATTAACATAGCCACTTCCGTGCCCTCGTTTAGGAGGCCGCTCTTCTATCTTACAGTTACATGATAATTTCTCACATTAACATCACTAGCCCCGGCCACTTCTTTTTAACCATTGAGCTACACCCATTTCAAACCTCTTAAAACAGTCTGCCTCAGCAGCAGACCATGCTTTCCCATCTGATGATGGACGCTTGTTTTGCGCCCGAAACGTCGTGATTTATTTAATTTATTACCTACGTGACCTTACCGAAAGAACCAAAAAGTAATAAAACATTCGTCAATAACACTGCGGCCAAAAAGTAAACAAATGATATACCATGTAATGGGAAACGACCTTTCTTGAGCGCACAAAAATTAAGCCCATCATTTACACGCTATGTAGAAAGCCCATTTCCCAAACGTTGCCAATTTTTCAAAATAAATTAAGGTCACAGTGTTATTGCCGAATCTGTTTAATCAAATGGAAGATCGATCATTTGTTTATTTTTATTCTGCAGCTGGAAGGCTCTCGGTGGGTTTTTCCCACAGGGAGAAAAAAAATTACAATGCTGTGTAAAGTTTAAAAAAACAGAACTGGGGATTTTCCTCCGTACAATATACACAAAGACAAACATCCCCAGTATAGCATTAACATACTGCTGGGGCAAGTGCTGTTAGCGAGCACCGATGAAGGCCGGCACGACACCCGATGGGGTGGGTAGCCAGCACCACGCCCGGCCGCCTTTGTCTCCCAGCGGCGATGTTTACACACCGCACCAGGTACCCAGTGCGCACACACACGCACATACGCCAACACGTGGTAGGCGTGGTCCGTGTCAACGTCAGGGCGATTCCAGTGAGGCCAGCCCACGCACTTCCTTTTACCCTTATATGGTGTGAGGGGCTGCGACGTCACGGGCACCCTCCCCCCCTCCGGAAGTGTGACGTCATGTTTACGGGAAGCTCAGGGTCCCGCGTGCTCGTGTGACTCAGCCTCTTGCGGAGGCCACGTGTCCTTAGGAGACCACGTGACTTAAGGAAGCAACGTTCGCGAATTGCGGCCACGCGTTTTCAGCAGGCCCCATCATACCGTAAGGGAAAGAAAAACAGTTTTCCTGGCTGGATTCATGCCTGCCTGGCTGGATTCTTAACACGTGCGCGGTGACGTTACCAGGCACATCTGCGTGATGACGTCTCCCACATCCCACCTCGTTGGCGTCTTCTCTTGGTCTCTTGAGATCTGACTTGGTAAAACCAAAAAGAAGTTCGAACTTGAAACTATCATCATTGGCCATTGTCCACTGCTGGATGAAGTCATCCATACATCTCGCTATGCAGAGCTTCTACCATCACTCCCACACGTTAAATAATGTCATCACTCCGTGCAAATCCATAGCAATGTGCGAAACGCTTGCAATCTGTGCACATTTCAAGTTGCATACAGAGTGCACCAAGAAGCATACAGTACACGCACGATTTAAAGCTATCCACAAACACAGAGACAATTTCAACCGAGAAGATGGATTCTGGCTTAGAAATCATTGGAAGGATTTGATAAACCATTTAGGGTCTTAATTGATTGATCACGCTTAAGGTGGCTTTCAGACCAGATCCATTATTTTTCGTTGCCCCCCTCTTTTCTGAACATAGATGGACTCATCCATCTGAACAAACTGTCAAATCGCTCTCCGTGGTGCTAACATTAAAAAAACCGCCACTTTTTTCAAATTTTCTTGTGGTTTTCACACTTGATGATGATTGCTTGTGTTGCAGTCGAAACGTCGTGAGAATTTTATTGTTTTATATTTTTATTAATTTATTGTTTCCCTTCTACGTGACTTTACTGAAAGAACCAAGAATATAGTACATGCACGCTTGGAATTGGACTGACAGTGGAATAAATGGATCTCAGCGAAAGAAAATCAAATTAGGGCATCATGATTCAGGACTGGCTTGAAGATGACATAAGAGATTGGTGCCATAAAGATGTGGCACTACTTGAACTCATTGGCACAAGGCAGAGGAAAGTTGGAACAAATTAAGAAATGTGTAGTGGATACCTACGGGGGCTATCTGCCCATGGATCGTGACGAGGATTCAGAATGATTTTTTAGGGATCAGATGGCGAACATAGAATGTGTCGTAAACCCTCCTCCATCTGACACAGCCAATTAATAACGACGTCACGCGAATCAAACGTCCCGAGGGTTCAGCAGCACAACCCCCATGCGTTGTTGGAGATCAATAGTCCAGCATGTGAATGGGCGATACGTTTGGCTGATATAGCCAGCACCATCAGGCCTGCTGGTGGTCGCTATCAGTGAAAGGTTGTACCCATTTAAATGTGTGCATTCAGGTGAAGTTTCAAGGGTATTAAGTTAGATTTTTTTTTTACGAATGGTTATACAGTTATCTTGTAATTTTATTTCAATACATTATCTAGTTAAGATCCTGGGGATATGAAGAATAATAGAATTAGCATAACGTTGAATGTTAGAATGAGATAGACTGGATGCTATATTGTTTATATATTTACGTATATATTTGTTATATTATAAGACTGGCTGAGTGGAGCGGTTGTTGTACGATGTTTTTTTGAGTTCGAATTTTTTTTGCACTAAAACCGCATAGGGCAGCTGGGAATGTGAGGACACGTGGAAGAGAGGCACACAGCCTCGTATTCTTAGCAGTGACAGTCGCCCACTCTTGCAGTGGGATTAAGTCAGGCACATAGTCCACAGAGGGGAGGAGGGTGAGTGTACAGGATGAACAATACTCCCGTTGTAATCGATTTTCTAGTTATTTTACAGTGGCATTATTGCGGACGGCTATATGTACAGCTTCTTTGTCAAGCCCACCGGAGCATTCCATATTCAGGTCTACAGACAGACATACACACGTGAGAATACTGGACACTTGTCATAGCGTATGTTGGGGATAGAGTGATTCGGGGGAGCCATGCAGAAATACAGACACACCGAGAGGGTGATACAGACATTCAGAATATGTATTTATACTGGAGGAATCCGATAATCTCTAAAGCACTTTTTCACAGAAGTCCAGTAAACACTGATACAATACATATTGTGTCGGTGCTGCTTCACGGACCGGGCCGTCTGAGTTCGATTCCCGGCCAGGAGGCGAGTGACATCTCAAATGGTCCTGGACACCAACCCCCTCACCAGCCTGCACTGACCAATGTGGTGAAGTATGGTGAAGTATGAAGTATGGTGAAGTATGGTGAAGTATGGTGAAGTATGAAGTATAGTGAAGTATGGTGAAGTACGGTGAAGTATGAAGTATAGTGAAGTATGGTGAAGTATGGTGAAGTATGAAGTATAGTGAAGTATGGTGAAGTATGGTGAAGTACGGTGAAGTATGAAGTATGGTGAAGTATGGTGAAGTACGGTGAAGTATGAAGTATGGTGAAGTATGGTGAAGTACGGTGAAGTATGAAGTATAGTGAAGTATGGAGTATGGTGAAGTATGAAGTATGGTGAAGTATGAAGTATGATGAAGTATGGTGAAGTATGGTGAAGTATGAAGTATAGTGAAGTATGGAGTATGGTGAAGTATGAAGTATGGTGAAGTACGGTGAAGTATGAAGTATGGTGAAGTATGGTGAAGTATGGTGAAGTATGAAGTATGGTGAAGTACGGTGAAGTATGAAGTATAGTGAAGTATGGTGAAGTATGGTGAAGTACGGTGAAGTATGAAGTATAGTGAAGTATGGTGAAGTACGGTGAAGTATGAAGTATGGTGAAGTACGGTGAAGTATGAAGTATAGTGAAGTATGGAGTATGGTGAAGTATGAAGTATGGTGAAGTGTGGAGTATGGTGAAGTATGGTGAAGTATGGTGAAGTATGAAGTATGGTGAAGTATGGTGAAGTATGGTGAAGTGTGGAGTATGGTGAAGTATGGTGAAGTATAAAGTATGGTGAAGTATGGAGTATGGTGAAGTATGAAGTATGTTGAAGTATGGTGAAGTATGAAGTATAGTGAAGTATGGTGAAGTATGAAGTATGGTGAAGTATGAAGTATAGTGAAGTATGGTGAAGTATGAAATATGGTGAAGTATGAAGTATGGTGAAGTATGGTGAAGTATGAAGTATGGTGAAGTATGGAGTATGGTGAAGTATGGAGTATGGTGAAGTATGGAGTATGGTGAAGTATGGTGAAGTGTGGAGTATGGTGAAGTATGGTGAAGTATGAAGTATGGTGAAGTATGGAGTATGGTGAAGTATGAAGTATGGTGAAGTATGGTGAAGTATGAAGTATAGTGAAGTATGAAGTATGGTGAAGTATGGTGAAGTATGAAGTATAGTGAAGTATGAAGTATGGTGAAGTATGAAGTATGGTGAAGTATGGTGAAGTATGAAGTATGGTGAAGTATGGTGAAGTATGAAGTATGGTGAAGTATGGAGTATGGTGAAGTATGGTGAAGTATGGTGAAGTATGAAGTATGGTGAAGTACGGTGAAGTATGAAGTATGGTGAAGTATGAAGTATGGTGAAGTATGGTGAAGTATGAAGTATGGTGAAGTATGGTGAAGTATGAAGTATGGTGAAGTACGGTGAAGTATGAAGTATGGTGAAGTATGGTGAAGTATGGTGAAGTATGAAGTATGGTGAAGTATGGTGAAGTATGAAGTATGGTGAAGTATGGAGTATGGTGAAGTATGAAGTATGGTGAAATATGGTGAAGTATGAAGTATGGTGAAGTATGGAGTATGGTGAAGTATGAAGTATGGTGAAATATGGTGAAGTATGAAGTATGGTGAAGTATGGTGAAGTATGAAGTATGGTGAAGTATGAAGTACGGTGTAAACATGCCCATGACGAAAAGGCACGCGGTCGAGAATGGTGACGGAATGGCAGCCAAAAATGACTGGTCAGGACCACCCCGGACCGCCTTTGTCTTCCCAGTGGTGATGTTTACACACCACATCAGGCGCACATTTGAGGTTGAGTCGACCTAAGGGAGGCCCAGGACTGGTTCAAATGATCGTCGCTGGTGCTGGCCGTGGGCGAGAATCGAACCCGGGTCCCCAGGTTCGTAGAGCAGCGCGCTAACCGCTACACCACCGCTCCCCACTTGTGACGATAATCACACAGCCAGTCAAACACACACAGCCAGACACACAGCCAGTCAAACACACACAGCCAGCGAGACACAGCCAAACACACAGCCAGCGAGACACACAGCCAGTCAAACACACACAGCCAGACACACAGCCAGTCAAACACACAGCCAGTCAAACACACACAGCCAGCGAGATACACAGCCAGTCAAACACACAGCCAGCGAGACACACAGCCAGTCAAACACACACAGCCAGACACACAGCCAGTCAAACACACAGCCAGCGAGACACACAGCCAGCGAGACATACACAGCCAGCGAGACACACAGCCAGTCAAACACACAGCCAGCGAGACACACAGCCAGTCAAACACACAGCCAGCGAGACACACACAGCCAGTCAAACACACACAGCCAGTGAGACACACAGCCAGTCAAACACACAGCCAGACACACAGCCAGTCACACACACACAGCCAGCGGGACACACACAGCTAGTCACACACACAGCCAGTCAAACACACAGCCAGGCAAACACACACAGCCAGTCAAACACAGCCAGCGAGACATACGCAGACTCAGCTATCCAGACACACACAGACAGCCAGACACACAAAACCAACCAGACACAGCCATCAAAATAAACACAGACACAGCCAGACACACACACGGACACAGACACAGCCAGACACAGCCAGACACACAGCAAAATAAACACAGACAGCCAGACACTCGGACACAGACACAGCCAGACAAGAGCCCAAGAACAGCCTGTACAGACTGTTGGGGCAAGTGCTGCTAGCGAGTACCACACCTATGAAGGCCGGCACGGCACACGAAGGGGTGAGTGGCCAACACCACACCTGGCCGCCTTTGTCTCCCCAGTGGCGATGTTTACACACCGCACCAGGTACTCATTTGAGGTTGAGTCGACCTAGGGGAGACCCGGGACCGGTTTAAATAATCATCACCGATGTTGGCCGTGAGCGGGAATTGAACTCGCGTCGCCGGGTTCGTAGCGCAGCGTAGCGCTAACCACTACACCACCGCTCCCCGACAGCCAGACACACTCACGGTCACAGGCAGACCCACTGTCGGTGTGGCATCGAGACTGTCTCTGTGCACGTCTGTCTTGCCGCACACGCCCCCATAGGGGACTGGGGGTGATGGAGCGTGGCGGGAGGGAGGGAGTCTGTGGTTGGCACCGCCGTGTCGGCTCGGCTTACGGGAATCGCCTACGGACATTCTATAATCGCCCCCACCCCAGCACCCCCCGCCGGCGTGGGGAGGTGAGGGTGAGGGTTTGTGGAAAATGCCAGCCGTCGGTTGTAACACGGGACTTTTTATTTGACTGAAATGTTATCAATTGCCAGGCTGATAGTAGAGTGGTACTACGTGCAGTGTGAACTTTACAAATGTTTATTATTTCTTACCTCCCCCCGTCTCTCCCCCCCCGCCCTCCCCCATTTTGCAGATTCAATTTTTTTTGGTTTGACAGCCACTCCTGCGGCTCCCCCCTCTCTCTGTATCCCTGTTTTTGTGAAAGAGTCCAGAGCTGGGAAAACCCAGCCCAAATGTAACGTTAAAAAAACGAAATTAGTTTTCCAATTATGAAGCCCTCTCTGTTGGTGGAAAGCCACCGAACTCTAGAGATCCCCTCTGGGAGGGTTGTGTATTTGGCCTACTCTTCCGCACTGGCCAGCTCAGTAAACATGCAAACGTTGGGTCAACGTTGGCACAACGTTTGTACGTGTACTGGTAGATGTGTAGTGGGTATATGAAAGAGGTCACATGTTAAGTATTTGTTAAAAGTTAAACATTGCTTAAATATATTTACTTACTGGTCTGTGGCAGAGCTGAAGGTGCTCGCTAACAGTACTTCCCCCCAAAATATGTGAAGGCTATACGGGGGGCCTTTGTCTTTGATAGAGCTCAGCTGATCAATTGCCGATTAATTATCGGTTCGATTTTACAACGACTAATAAACGGACATTGCGAAAACAGTTGGGGAGGGGAAGTGGCCCAGCGGCACACGTGGAGGCACGAGGTGGACCTCGTGGCCCCACGTGTGGAGGTGGACCTCGTGCCCCCACGTGTGCCACTGGACGAGAGGTGGTTTCTGTTTGACAGCCGCCTGCGGCTTGCCCTCTCAAGTTCCCGCTTCGCAGGGGGGAGCAGGGGAATTCGGAAAACCCAAAATGTAAATTGAAAACAAATCAGTTTCAAATAATTTTTGAAGGTCACGTGCAAAGCATGTGCTAAATTAAAAAAATAAAAATTCCACACATTCGTCAATAACAGTGTGGCGTTCAAAGAAAATATATTAAGGGACGTTTCGGGCAACGGCCCTTCTTTATTTAACTGTA
This sequence comes from Petromyzon marinus, assembly GCF_048934315.1. Classification (NCBI taxonomy): domain Eukaryota; kingdom Metazoa; phylum Chordata; class Hyperoartia; order Petromyzontiformes; family Petromyzontidae; genus Petromyzon; species Petromyzon marinus. The sequence goes on along the minus strand of NC_133710.1, from coordinate 330,456 downwards.
TTATGTCCTTGCTTTAAACGCTCTCAGTGTTATTGAGAAACGTTTTCGATTTTCGGATTCATTCCAAAAAATCCGAAAATCGACTGGATGAGAAACTTGCGGATGAGCGGGTAAATGAAACGTCACACATTGTTTGTACGTTTGTTCAAATTAAATTACAGTATTGTTCAACATATTCTAAGTGGAGTGATTACAGTTAATACGTACACAGCGAAAGCTATTTACATCTAAATACTCTACATTTAAATCAGAAAACATTAAAAGTACGCTTTTCGAAAACTTTTAAGAGATGACGTGGACATGGGATACGGTTAAGTGGGCAAACTACCGTACCACCACTCGCAGATAATTAAACACAGTGGCATTATAAACGAATGTGTGACTCATACCATACTCTCTGGACAATCAGACTCACCGTTACCCAGAATTGGGGGGGGGGGGGGGGAAGATGCACCGCCTCTTATAATCCGGTTATTCAACGAATTATCTAGTCAAGATGCTTCCTGTTGCGTTTTTGCAGTGGCGTACACGCACAAAGAGCAAACACTCAACACGCTCGTCTATAACACTGTGTGGCCTTAAATGGTAAATAAATATAGGTGACGTTTCGGGCCATTCTTCAAAGCATTGTAAATATACAAAGACAAAGATCCCTCGTACAGCCTTCAAGAGACTGTTGGGGCAAGCACCGATGAAGGCGAGAAGGGTCCAACGAGACCGTGCGAGTGCCCAGCACCACGCCCGACCACCTTTGTCTCCACAGTAGCGATGCTCACACACCGCACCAAGTACGCATTTGAGGCAGAGTCGACCTAGGGGAGGCCCACGATAATCGTCATTGGTGTTGGCCGTGAGCGGGAATCGAACTCGGTGCGCCGGGTTCGTAGGTATATATCGGTACATATACGTGTCCGTCTGTGGTTGTGTTGGTTGCGTTGAATTCACGCCGGTTGTGCTCTGCTGCCCTCTGGTGTCAATTCTAGAGACATGCACGCCTTCTCTTCCAGGACGTGCTTGGAAATACACCTCACACTTTGCCAACGTCTCAATTCTCACGTCTGTTGTACATGGAGCCCTTGACTTAGCACTGCGAAGACACGGAGCTGATTTTTTGTTAGTGTTTCAAAGAACAATTATCGCTACCTCTCTGGCCTATCTGAAGATCTGCCAAAACCCGAAAGGTCAACTATTGTGTATACTTTTTATAATTCAGGCCAACGTGTTTTTGCCGAATGTGTTGCGTTTCCATGTCACATTTTGAATATTGTACATAAGCGTTTGCGTTAACGGCGTCCCAGAGTGTACATGGATTGCTCTTGCAAATAATATCCAGTAACTCAGCAACATTTGTTAATCCATATTATCGATCAGCAACATTTGTTTGACAAAGTTGACTCTACTGATGAGAGCCAGAAGACTTGAAACCAAGGCAGAGTTTGCTTGCTTAAGATAATGCTTACTGGATTATTTTGGTCTGGAAAGTCTAAAACATATGATTATAAATGTGGAGATAGAATGGAGGTCTAATTAAATGTAATTTGTGTTGGTTCAGATAGTCAAGTTCAGGCTTCAGACCTTCTCGGCCTTCGACTGCCTCTCTATATGCAACACAAATATGCCCATTCTTGCTGATTGGCCTCCTGGGATGCAGTAAAATATCGATGCTGTATAATTCACATTGTATTAAGATTGTATAGACTCACACAGATGCAGATACTCACATAGAGTGGTACACAGACTCCCACAGAGACCCAATGGACTCGCATAAAGACCAAACGACTCACATACAGACCCCTAGACTCAGACACATATAGACACTCATACAGATGCATGGACTCAGATACACATGCCATATATTTACATAGGGGCCCATCAACTCACGGAGACTCGCAGTGACACACATATTACTTAGATACATATCGACGCATATAGAGACCAAGATAATGTCATAGAGAACCATATACTTGTATAGTCTCCCTTATACAATACTCAGTTAAGGACCCATAGAGACTCGCACAGTGACCTAAATACTACCCACAGAATTTAGACTCATATCGAGACCAATAACTGTAATAAAGATCCAAAGATGTGTACAGAGATCCATATTCTCGCATAGGGACCCATGGAGAGTCACAGAGTGAGCTGCATATTAACTAGAGAAACATAGACCGCCATGGAGAGCCACAGACTTGTAGTCGAGATCTCAGGCGGACTGCTTCTTTCCCTATAAGACAGTCATCGTGCCCCGCTCTTTGTGTGCAGATTCTCGGGATCCTGTCACGTCGAGACGCTGTTCATCCACGAGCGCCTCAATAAAGCGTCTCATCAAGATGTTAATCGTGGAGGCGTTATCTTTAGTTTCTAAAGATAACATCTCCCGCGAAGACACATTGTCAAGTGAGAATGTGTGCTAAGAGCTGTTCGATGCTTTACACGAGGTAATATTGTCAGCATAACCGCATTCGACGATGCTAAACGTTTTAATTATTACACGCTGCTGTGCCCTCTGTTGTAAGTCTCCTATTGTAAGGTTTGGAATGTTCATTCACATTTTGATGGCTACGGAACGACTGTGGCAGCATTATTTGGGACATGGCAATTATTTTTTTGCGTGTGTACATATTGTTGTTAATCGATAACGCATTGGGACTCATCAATACCGTGTGGTTTCTTTCACAATTGATTTCGTCTCGGGTTTGTGTCTGCGACCATCACCTCCATACATCCATCCTCCCCTCCTCCTCCCCTCCCTCTCTCCCCCCACATAGCTCACTCTCTCTCTCTCGCTTTTCTCGCTCCTCACAACGCCTCCTCGCTCTCCCGCTCTCTCATCCTCCATCCACATTCGGTGGAACACCTCTGAGAAAGTGCAGCCCAAGTGCGGGTAGGTGCAGAGATGGTGAGAATATTCCTGTGCATACCCACAGCACTAAGGCTACTAATACCACAACTACCACAACGCACCACCACCACTACTAACGCCACCACACCATCAATAATAACACTACCACACCATTACACCGCCATCAACACTACCACACCACCACTGCTAACACTACCACACCATCACACCACCACTACTTACACTATGAGAGCCATGGGAACACACTCGAATACTATCACACCATCACTACCACACCAGCAGAACACGCCATCACTACTACCCCCACCAGAATACACCATCACTACCACACCACCAGAACACACCATCAGTACCACACCACCAGAACACACCATCACACCACCAGAACACACCATCACTACCACACCACCAGAACACACCATCAGAACACACCATCACTACTACCCCCACCAGAATACACTATCACTACTACCCCCACCAGAACACACCATCACCACTACACAACCAGAACACACCATCACCACTACACAACCAGAACACACCATCACTACTACCCCCACCAGAACACACCATCACTACCACACAACCAGAACACACCATCACTACTACCACCACCAGAACACACCATCACCACCACACCACCAGAACACACCATCACTACCACACCACCAGAACACACCATCACTACCACACAACCAGAACACACCATCACTACCACACCACCAGAACACACCATCACTACTACCCCCACCAGAATACACCATCACTACCACACCACCAGAACACACCATCACTACCACACCACCAGAACACACCATCAGTACCACACCACCAGAACACACCATCACTACTACCCCCACCAGAACACACTATCACTACTACCCCCACCAGAACACACCATCATCACTACACAACCAGAACACACTATCACTACTACCCCCACCAGAACACACTATCACCACCACACAACCAGAACACACCATCACTACTACCCCCACCAGAATACACTAATTTCCACACCTAGTACACATCAATTAGTCCACAAACATCAAAATGTCGTTTGCACACAAATATGCAATACACACTTACACAGGATAAAAAATACACCAGTGCTGTACACAATACAACACACACAATTACAGAGCAGGTACACACACGCCAAAATACATGCATACACACATCAACACCATTACACACGTACAGTGAGGGAAAAAAGTATTTGATCCCCTGCTGATTTTGTACGTTTGCCCACTGGCAAATAAATGATCAGTCTATAATTTTAATGGTAGGTTTATTTGAACAGTGAGAGACAGAATAACAACAAAATCCAGAAAAACGCATGTCAAAAATGTTATACATTTATTTGCAGTTTAATGAGGGAAATAAGTATTTGACCCCTCTGCAAAACATGACTTAGTACTTGGTGGTAAAACCCTTGTTGGAAATCACAGAGGTCAGACGTTTCTTGTAGTTGGCCACCAGGTTTGCACACATCTCAGGAGGGGTTTTGTCCCACTCCTCTTTGCAGATCTTCTCCAAGTCATGAAGGTTTCGAGGCTGACGTTTGGCAACTCGAACCTTCAGCTCCCTCCACAGATTGTCTATGGGATTAAGGTGTGGAGACTGGCTAGGCCACTCCAGGACCTTAATGTGCTTCTTCTTGAGCCACTACTTTGTTGCCTTGGCCGTGTGTTTTGGGTCATTGTCATGCTGGAATACCCATCCACGACCCATTTGCAATGCCCTGGCTGAGGGAAGGAGGTTCTCACCCAATATTTGACGGTACATGGCCCCGTCCATGGTCCCTTTGATGCGGTGAAGTTGTCCTGTCCCCTTAGCAGAAAAACACCCCCAAAGCATAATGTTTCCACCTCCATATTTGACGGTTCTTGGGGTCATAAGCAGCATTCCTTCTCCAAACACGGCGAGTTGAGTTGATGCCAAAGAGCTCCATTTTGGTCTCATCTGACCACAACACTTTCACCCAGTTGTCCTCTGAATCATTCAGATGTTCATTGGCAAACTTCAGACGGGCATGTATGTGCTTTCTTGAGCAGGGGGACCTTGCGGGCGCTGCAGGATTTCAGTCCTTCACGGTGTAGTGTGTTACCAATTGTTTTCTTGGTGACTATGGTCCCCGCTGCCTTGAGATCATTGACAAGATCCTTCCGTGTAGTTCTGGGCTGATTCCTCACCGTTCTTATGATCATTGCAACTCCATGAGGTGAGATCGTGCATGGAGCCCCAGGCCGAGGGAGATTGACAGTTCTTTTGTGTTTCTTCCATTTGTGAATAATCGCACCAACCGTTGTCACCTTCTCACCAAGCTGCTTGGCAATGGTCATGTAGCCCATTCCAGCCTTGTGTAGGTCTACAATCTTGTCCCTGACATCCTTGGAGAGCTCTTTGGTCTTGGCCATGGTGGAGAGTTTGGAATCTGATTGATTGATTGCTTCTGTGGACAGGTGTCTTTTATACAGGTAACAAGCTGAGATTAGGAGCACTCCCTTTAAGAGTGTGCTCCTAATCTCAGCTCGTTACCTGTAAAAATACACCTGGGAGCCATAAATATTTCCGATTGAGAGGGGGTCAAATACTTATTTCCCTCATTAAAATGCAAATCAATTTATAACATCTTTGACATGCGTTTTTCTGGATTTTCTTGTTGTTATTCTGTCTCTCACTATTCAAATAAACCTATTAAAATTATAGACTGATCATTTCTTTGTCAGTGGGCAAACGTACAAAATCAGCAGGGGATCAAATACTTTTTTCCCTCACTGTATGCACATCAAAACAGCACACACCCCAACAAAGATTCCCCGTATAGCCTTAGCAGGCTGTTGGGGCAAGTGTTATTAGCCAACACCTATGAAGGCCACACACACACATTAGTACACAAACATCACACACGGATGGATGACTTTCACCATTGTTTACATATAAGATGCGCCCATCGCGCACCTGGACATGCTGTTACACACCCGAAGGCATCTCAGCGCGTAACACGAGGATGCGTCACAGCTGCTCCTGTGTCCGAGTTCGATTCCAACTCACGAACAATAACAGTGCCGAATATCTGAAAATCGGTCCTGGGCCTCCCCTATGTCGACTCAGCCTTAAATGGGCACCTGGCGCGGTGTGTAAACTCGGGTGTGGTCGCTGGCTACCCACGCCCTCGTGTGCCGTGCCGGCCTTCATAGGTGCGACTCGCTAAGAACCCTGAGATAGAGTGGAGAGGGAATCGAGGGAGGGAAAGATAGAAGAGGGGAGAGAGGAATAGAGAAAGAGATGGAAGCAGAGACAAAGCGAGATATCGAGACGAATTGGGATACCCGACACAGATACGGCAGGAGAAAGGTGGAGAGAGGCAGGGCTATATAGAAGAGTAAATGTTTTGCTGGCTGGCTGGCTGCCTGTGAGGGAGGGATGGACAGACGGTCATGTCCAAAGGATGTGCGGGATGCTAGTTTAAGTTTAATTATCTTTAAGTGTAATACACAACAATGGCACGTTTTACCGTACAGTGCCATTGGTCAAATAATATTTGTAACGTAAACATTCTCATTTAATAACATATGCAAAAGCAACGTCATGCCATCGCACGTGTGGCAATACAAGCATGGCAGTGATGCCAGAGAAGTGACGTCACTGCCGGTGACATCACATTTTCGGATCGGTATGGAAGGAAATTTCAAACTAAAACCAGTGTTCAGATTTTCAAACCAAAAATTCTAAACGCATATCTAACATGTCCAAATACGCAAAATGTCGCGAATTTAAAAATATGAAATCTGCATGGTATTCATAGACATAGACATTTGATTTATCGTGGAATAAACCAATGATTTGCACTGGAACCCAGTGATTTATAAGAACTCGATGATTCATACTGGAAGGCAATGTTCTATTATGCAAGGCAATGTTTTATTCTGGAACCCAATGATTTATTCTGGGACACAGTGATTTATTCCAAAATCTGACAATGTATTCTGGAAGGATCCCATGTGCTACGAAGCTCATTCTACACTGGCGTCCAGCCCCAGCTGGGCTCGGCAAAGGTGGAAAACTACAGTGGAAGTTACATCGCGAAGATAAATTAAACATTAAAATCAAACCATTAAAATGTTAACGTGTAAATGTCATTGCATGACATTACGCAGAGCAATCTTCCAGCACAGCTTGAGTTTGCGTGCCAGATGCAGTTTGGTAGTTTGCATTTTCTTTTGAAAAGAAATAAGAATATATTTTTGAATGCACATAAAAGTAAAAAATTTCACCGGGGAGACTCCGATTATTTTTTTTTCCATTGGGTCTCCTATTTTTGAACGCTCGTTCTAAGAATAAAAATGTAAGTGTTTAGTTAACGCGTAAATACTTCCAGCATCATCGGGCAATTCGCCATTCTGGCGAATTGCCCGATGATGCTGGAAGTATTTACCAGCGAAACGTCGTACTCAAACTGTAAATGTGGATTGGCTCTTCAACACACCGGTTGGCTGAAGTAGTGAATTATTTGTCTTTTGTCAACGTGACACTTTTTTTGCTGATTGGCCGTGTCGGATGGTGGAGGGTTACGACACATTTATAAATAAACGCGATCTAACCCAAAAACCTTTGTTATGAATAATATTGGTCGCGAAAGCCTACGTGTTAAACTGCGTACCCTTTCATCATGATCATCAACCGCCATGGTCATTCCACTCCTCGTTGAAGGTCTCGCAAAACTTACATCATCTCCCGCGATCCAGAAGAATCTCAGAATGCCCCTTGAGGCGCTGCGGTGGCAAGATGTTAACTACATCGCCTGGTATACAGGAGGGCATGGGTTCGCTCCCGGCCCTGACACGTGCATGTTTGGAGTTTGCATGTTCTCCCCGTGGTCGCATGTATTATTAATCGGGTACTCCGGTGTTTCCCTCCGCATTTAGAATATTGCGTTTAGAGTATTTGGCTGCTATACATTTCGACATGATAAGCCACTTCGTTGGGCTATTATTTGTGGCCAGGTCACTTCTGAAAAAGACTTATGCCTTTTAAAATAAAAAATACTCGAGTTTTGTATGAAATTAGGTGCACAGTCGCTCCAGCCAAATACACCAGTGATCGTGGACTTCCTTCCATGCAGCTCTGTCCATGATATTTACTGAAGAACACTGCATCAGATACTCCTCCCAGTTGCAATTCCATTGTTCAAATTTCCTTCTGTACCTTAATCGGCGGTCTTCCCCGGCTTCTCGTGGTGGTGGTGGTGGTGGCGCACGCCTCTAAACCCAGCAGCGCTGTGGAGACGGCAGCAATGGTCCGTGGATCACCTCACAGATGTTGTGAGGTGCCATGCCCTGACTCTAGGAGAGAAGGCAGCAGTACATCAAGTGGAATAATTGCCATCTGTTGCCATCTGTACGGGTGGTGGAATAGAGCGTTCCCCCCTTGCACATGAGGTGGGTTTTGTCTGGGCGCTCCGGTTTCCTCCCACACATATATAATAAACACACTCGTCATTAATTGGCTGAAAACTGTTTAAAATATAAACCTAATGAGGCAGCAGGACCCTCATACAACATAGTCCTACAACCTAGTTTTACTTTCCTGCATAAATGATTGAATACATTGGTTTTTTTTCCGTATGATTTTCCAGTCGAAACATTCACATTCAGTCTCTCGTTCTCTCATTACATGTCTGAGAAATCTAACTTTGGCTTTCTGTAATTATTCATGTGAATACGCTTGTTGCGTTCCCTACTGCTACCCGTAATGCATTCATGTCATCATCTTGCCCGTGAAATGTTGAACATCCTTCCAAAAGAACACATTTCTGTGACTTCTAGTTTGTATGCAGCAGAGCAGACCTGCACGCATGGCACTGCGTATTATAATTCTAGTTTGTCATTAATCATTTTTTTTATTTTTCAATATAGATCCCATTTAATTATATATCTTTCACCAGTGTGATTCTTCTGTTTTTTCTCAATGACGCACCTTCTTCCATCTCCTGTGATCATGCCACCTAAATATAAAAATGTATGTACGTATGTTAATCTTGTTTCGCACCGTACGTAGCCAACCGCGCTAAGCGGATGTGCGGGGAAGGACAACAAACTAAACACAAACAGAAGTTCTAAAGAAATGATGAGGTTTCAATCTATATGATTTAAAAGTGCATAGCTCCTTTAGCTTCCTAATATCCGACAGAAGAGCGTTCCAGACGGCAGCAAAAGGGCATCTGAAAGCGCCACGCGATGCGGTAACCACCGTCTTTGTTCGATGGTGAGCCAAAAGCGGCCTCTGCGAGGTTGACTGGAGTTGGCGTGACGATGGTTTGTGCTCCTTGACGAGATCAGCGAGGTATTGTGGCTCATTTGAAGCAAGCACTTTGTGTGTAATGAGTGCGACCTGAGATTAAATTCGTTCGGTAACCAGAAGGCAATGCAACTCAGGCGAGCACCGGACTGACACGGTCGGATCTTGCAGTACCCGTCACGACACGTGCCAAACACTATAGTACACGCTGCAGATTGGTAACATGCTGCACCCGCTCCAGTGTTTATCTCAATTAGTCGCGATTTGAGGGCAATGTGGCATTTCACTGCCCTGAAAAGACATCTTACATACGGTGGTGTCAACGCGAGGAGATAAATTACCATAAACCCTAATCTGGAACGCTGTTATTCATGACACGTGTCTGTGTGGGGTGTCTGTCCGCGTGGGTCTTGTCGTGTGTGATAGCGTGTGTCCTTGCCCTGCCTTAGGTTGACTCAGCTTTAAGTAAGTGTGTGTAGTGACCAGCCGTGGAGAGACAAAGGCGGTCGGGCGTGGTGCTGGCCACATCACCCCCTTGTGCGCCATGCCGACCTTTATATGCGCTCGCTAGCAGCACTTGCCCCAGCAGTCTTTTCGAGGCAATATTGGGAGCCCCTGTCTTGAGAGAGTGTGTGTGTATATGTAATGTATCTCTGCATTAATATATGGATGTGCATATATATTTCATTATATAAGCACAGCTGAAAGCACTTTTATGAATGAGATTATGGAAAGTGTATACAGTCCTGTTACTATTTAACGGCCCTTTGAAAATCCATTGCTGAATAAAAGCCTCTCTATGCCATGTCAGTCCTGGTTGTGTGTGTGTGGGGGGGGTGTTTGACCATACTTCACCACGTTGGTCAGTGCAGGTTGGAAAAGGGAATGCCCAGACCCGGTTCAGATATCGCTCACCCACTGGTGTCGGCTGTGACTTGGGAAACCGTTACGGTGGAGTGCGTTAACCGCTGGCCACCGTTCATGTGGGAGGGTAACCGCTCTTGAGAATGAGGTTGGTCACGTTCATTGTAGGGTTCCATCTACAGTGAGAGAAAAAAGTATTTGATCCCCTGCTGATTTTGTACGTTTGTCCACTGACAAAGAAATGATCAGAGACAGAATAACAACAAAAAAATCCAGAAAGACGCATGTCAAAAATGTTATAAATTGATTTGCATTTTAATGAGGGAAATAAGTATTTGACCCCTCTGCAAAACATGACTTAGTACTTGGTGGCAAAACCCTTGTTGGCAATCACAGAGGTCAGACGTTTCTTGTAGTTGGCCACCAGGTTTGCACACATCTCAGGAGGGATTTTGTCCCACTCCTCTTTGCAGATCTTCTCCAAGTCATTAAGGTTTCGAGGCTGACATTTGGCAATTCGAACCTTCAGCTCCCTCCACAGATTGTCTATGGGATTAAGGTCTGGAGACTGGCTAGGCCACTCCTGGACCTTAATGTGCTTCTTCTCGAGCCACTCCTTTGTTGCCTTGGCCGTGTGTTTTGGGTCATTGTCATGCTGGAATACCCATCTACGACCCATTTTCAAAGCCCTGGCTGAGGGAAGGAGGTTCTCACCCAAGATTTGACGGTACATGGCCCCGTCCATCGTCCCTTTGATGCGGTGAAGTTGTCCTGTCCCCTTAGCAGAAAAACACCCCCAAAGTATAATGTTTCCACCTCCATGTTTGACGGTGGGGATGGTGTTCTTGGGGTCATAGGCAGCATTCCTCCTCCTCCAAACACGGCAAGTTGAGTTGATGCCAAAGAGCTCCATTTTGGTCTCATCTGATCAGAACACTTTCACCCAGTTGTCCTCTGAATCATTCAGATGTTCATTGGCAAACTTCAGACGGGCATGTATATGTGCTTTCTTGAGCAGGGGGACCTTGCGGGCGCTGCAGGATTTCAGTCCTTCACGGTGTAGTGTGTTACCAATTGTTTTCTTGGTGACTATGGTCCCAGCTGTCTTGAGATCATTGACAAGATCCTCCCGTGTAGTTCTGGGCTGATTCCTCACCGTTCTCATGATCATTGCAACTCCAAGAGGTGATATCTTGCATGGAGCCCCAGGCCGAGGGAGATTGACAGTTCTTTTGTGTTTCTTCCATTTGCGAATAATCGCAACAACTGTTGTCACCTTCTCACCAAGCTGCTTGGCAATGGTCTTGTAGCCCATTCCAGCCTTGTGTAGGTCTACAATCTTGTCCCTGACATCCTTGGATAGCTCTTTCGTCTTGGCCATGGTGGAGAGTTTGGAATCTGATTGATTGATTGCTTCTGTGGACTGGTGTCTTTTATACAGGTAACGAGCTGAGATTAGGAGCACTTCCTTTAAGAGTGTGCTCCTAATCTCAGGTAACGAGCTGAGATTAGGAGCACTTCCTTTAAGAGTGTGCTCCTAATCTCAGCTAAGATTAGGAGCACACTCTTAAAGAGAGTGCTCCTAATCTCAGCTTGTTACCTGTATTAAAGACACCTGGGAGCCATAAATCTTTCTGATTGAGAGGGGGTCAAATACTTATTTCCCTCATTAAAATGCAAATCAATTTATAACATTTTTGACATGCGTTTTTCTGGATTTTTGTTGTTGTTATTCTGTCTCTCACTGTTCAAATAAACCTACAATTAAAATTATAGACTGATCATTTCTTTGTCAGTGGGCAAACGTACAAAATCGGCAGGGATCAAATATTTTCTTCCCTCACTGTACATGAGGAACACAATATCAGTATCGTCCGTGTTGCCGTACAGATCGTGAGGCTACCGCGCAGTATCAGTCAGCACCACCGGACCTTACGATCCAGCGGTCGCCGGTTCGATTCGATCTCCTGGCGCGGCAACTGAAGCCCCACGGTGGCTCAGAGATGTTAACTACCTCGCCTGGTATATAGGAGGTCGTCAATTTGATCCCATCCCTGTCGCCTGCTGTATATTTGGAGTTTGCATGTCTCTCTCTCCCCGTGGTCGCGTGGATTTTTCTCCGGGTTCTCTGGTTTTTCCCTCCACATTTAGAAACGTGCATTTAGAGTATTTGGCTGCGATAAATGTCCACGTGATAAGCAACTTCATTGAGATATCATTTGTAGCCACGTCGCTTCTGAAAAACAGCCGTATAGCTCAGTGGGCCTTACCTGATAAAATAAAACATTGTTTAGTTTATAGTTTAGAAACAACGGTCCAAGTTTCTTAAACTAACCCCCCACCCAATCGCCTATGACCACCCAGTGGTGTAAATGTGTACCACCACAATCAATCGGCATTGTCAACGGAAGTGGATGTCACGGAGCTACCGCGGAGTTCCATTCAAATGTTCAAGTCATCTCTGTTCCAAAGCAGAGGGTGGGGCCGCTCGTTCAAGCCCGCGAAGCATGAGAGGGGAATGTTCTTTGCAAGACGGTTGACCTGAAAGTTTTAATTCTTAGAACTGGAATTTTGCCTAATTAAGCGGAGAGTCAATAGAATGTGATTGGGGGGGGGGAGGTTGTTTGTGAGCAGTCATCCGTGACTTGGACGAGAGATCCCAGTGCGATCACGGGCGGCGACTGAAACCTGGATTCGAACCGAGGCAATTCATTGGTGCAGGCTCAACGCTCCCACGATCTGTCAGCCTTTAAAGAGATAAGCGGGCGAATTGCCTGCGCAGCCAGTCACTGTTCCCGCATTAAGCGCAGTTAACGAAGCCCGGCAGAATGTCGCTAACGAGCAATTAAATTCAATTAATGCCGGCTACGCCAGGGGTAATATGAATCGCAAGTAAGTGTTTGAATAACCCGTTAAATACGCATGCATCTCTGCCTTGTTCTGATGTCTGTGTAAAAACAAAGCTTCCCGTCGGGTTGTGCCTACTGAACTCGAGTACAGTTAGCGAACACCTATTTAGGCACAGCCCTGCAATTTCTTGGCTCACGACACTGCTGGTGGAAGGGTCTCCACCAGTGGGAGGTCTCTAGGGTACTTTGGCCTACTCTTCCACGCTGGACAGACATTTTGGAAGAGGAGGGAGTACCGACACTTTAAAAAATATACTTAGGGATATACACTCTTGTTTTTTGCGAACACAAACTAAATATACATTTTTTCTAGTTACTGGAAGCATTACTTTTACATTTTCTAATGGCTTATTTGATTCCTGTAAACAACGCGTATTTTTAACGGAATTTAGATACTCCAATGTGCAGGCTGGTCCAGATGTATTGTGACCCCCATTTAATTCTCTAAGGCTTAATGTTAGTATACCAATGGATGTGTAATGTAATGGAGCAATGTACAAATTACATCATAACTTTATTATCAGCCACCTGAAAATAATAAGTAAGGTTGATTTAAAACATAAATTAATATGCGAAGGAAAAACATTTAAGGGGTCAATTAATTGGGGGTCACAAGACATCTGGACCATGCTGCAGAGTAAGGAAAATAAACTAGTTGGAGGTTGCCAAGTGGCTCGGAATTCATAGGCACTGAGCCGACACGGCAGATGACCTGGGTTCAAATCCACGTCCCTGCCCCATCGCGATTAAAACTACCGTAGTTCTTTAGTGTCGTGCGTTGATGGTCTCAGCCCGGTCACACAGAGACCCACAGGCTCACACAGAGACCCATAGATACACATAGGCCGAGCTGTGATTAAACTGGGTTCTCTCGGGTCGTGAGTTAATGGGCTCAGACTGGTCCTAATGACCACGTTTCAACATCATCACAAGACATTTGGTTCTCGCAAAACATTCCAGCTTTGGGAATTTAAAATATCAGTTGGACTGTCACCCAACAATCTCACAGTCTCTCATTAAGCAGTCAGGCTTTGCGTGAATGAATGCTCGTCAACTGCCAGAGATGACATATGAGTCCTAGTTCGACGCAAAAAATATGACACTAATAAATCCATTAGCGTTGTTTTGGACAGACGTGCATATATATGTGGTGGCATATTATCTGCTTATCTACTTTGTTAAATAAGCAATACGATTGGCCAGGGAGGTGTGGAAATTGAGGCTGCTGAAACTAGAAGTAAGTACTGAAGAGCTTCAAGTGATTGAGATCAAAGCTCCGAGCCCGGATCATCAAACCCGCGCCTGTGAGTTGCAGTTCGAAGCTCCCGTTTGCTTCTTAAGGCTGTCACGTCTCACGATCACGCATGTGAGCCACTTTCATCGCGCAATTGATGCCAAGCTTCAAGTTGGATTTTGTTTAACCAGGTGAGAATTATAGAGACCGGGATGGAGTCTGGCGAGCAACGGTGGCATGGGGTCATCAAAATGGCAAAAGCAAACAATAAAAATGTGGACAAACCAATAACCGTATCGCAAGAGGAAGGGAAATTATTGCAAACATTATTTATCCGTAGAGCAAATCGGCTCGGGCTGATTACCTCCAGATTAGTGCCAAGCACCATCATCGATAATGGTATCAACTTAAAGTTGAGCCAATACTGGCCAGCAATCCGTATTTGTATTTTGGTTAGGCCATGAGGTTGTTTTGTCAGAATTCGTGTTATGAACCCTCCTACCACCCGACAAGGTTGTCATGTTTACAAATATATAGTTTTATTACGTGAAAATTAATCAATCGCATTCTGACCAATGAAGCTTCTTGCCGTTGGCTTAAGGCTTGAAATGGTTTAATTTAACACCAACGTGCAATGTATATTTCATTGCACGTTGTCGTATGTATGTTGAACTTCTTTCGCACCGTACATAACTAACCATGCAAATCTGAGGTGACAATATTTTCAGGGATACTGCCACAGTGAGGTAACGGTCAGCACACTGGACTTGCAATCCAGAGGTCGCCACACATATTTGATTTCTCGGCACGGCAGTTGAAACGAAGATGCTGTGAACGTTTTACATTCCCTCCATCGCCTCTCTCCACCCAGCAGCAGGATGAATGTTGAACTTCTTTCGCACAGTACGTAGCCAACCCTGCTAATTAGAGGTGCGAAAAAAGTTCAACATACATGCTCGTACATGGGTGAACCCTGGGTGAGCCACGGTGGGTCTAGCGGCAGGTTGCGTGCGATGGGGTAAAGTGTGGGTAACTCCCACCTCTTTCAATACGTCTAGCCAACGTGGAAGAGTAGGCCAAAAATACCCTCTCTTGAGCTCCCTCGAATGGTTTTTAAGAGCTCGCTAATCGCATTTATCACAAGTCTGTTAAAGGCTACATTGGGATTTTGTCTTTACAATACATAGAGAGAGTGTGTGTGTATATACTCGTTGCACGTGCCACTGTGTGCATTATTATATGCTAAAGATCATGATTATTTTTGAAAAAACCGCCCTCGCATACTCCCTGGCATCTCAGCGCTGTACATCTCAGCACCTCTCAAAGTGCACCCCCAGTGGCAGCTGTCCTTGCGGGGACAATGTGCATCTGGCCTGCCCCTAAAGTTTAAGTTTCTTTTATTTCCTGGCTATGTTACAAGGAAGATCCGTGGTGCGTGAGCGCAGCGACAACAAAAGACAAACATCAATATTGTAGAGAACCAGTAAAGGGTCCTTAAGGAATATTGCACAACTAGCAAACAGGGGTATTTCATGGTCGTAAATTTAAAACGTGCGAATCAAAAAGTGCAAATGTAAGAGGCGCCATAAATGGTTCGGTACAGGTGCAAGTAAGCTCTGTGTGTTTTGGTAGCTCTGTGTTTTGGTATGCTG
The DNA here is from genome assembly GCF_048934315.1 of Petromyzon marinus. Classification (NCBI taxonomy): domain Eukaryota; kingdom Metazoa; phylum Chordata; class Hyperoartia; order Petromyzontiformes; family Petromyzontidae; genus Petromyzon; species Petromyzon marinus. The sequence goes on along the minus strand of NC_133710.1, from coordinate 314,631 downwards.
TGTTTTGGTAGCTCTGTTTTAGTATGCTGTTTTGGGCAGTAGTCTGCAAGTAAGGGGGGATGATTGCTGCTGTGTGTATAATCCAAAGTGGAGTAATTTGCGGTGTAATTTGTGCGCATGAATAATGCGGATCCTGACGCCGGCACACACGTGCGAGTGACGTCAGGGGATTCTGTTTTTTTAAAGCAGACTTTGCGTGATGTTATTACACACTAATGTCAACATGCGACGTGTTGTTTAACGAGGTAAGGCCCACTGAGCTAATTCGCCCTTTGTCAGAAACTACCTGGCCACAAACAATAGCTCAACGAAGTGGCTTATCATGTGGAAATGTACAGCAGTCAAATACTCTAAACGCGTGACGTGGAGAGAAAACCCGGAGGACCCGGAGAAAGATCCACGCGACCACGTGGAGAGAGAGGAGGGGGCAGGCGGCATGACGGACCGCCTCAAATCGCACCGTGAACTTCGTCAACATGCAGCAAGCGCCGAACGCTCTGTCCGGTGTGTAAGTTCAGCATCATAAGCAAAATCTCATTGACGTATTTGACTCTTTTTATGAGATGATTCAAAGTCTATAGAGGTGCAGTTAATTCACGCGGCAGTCTTTGATGAAGTGTTTGTGTGTTGTCAGAGTGTTGTATCCCAGGTTACCGTTGTTCTGTCGTGCCATGTCCTATTGTTTCGTTACGCGTCACGTGGTCGTGACGTCGCCTTTTGTTGTGCAGCATCTTATCACGCTGTAGTATTGTTGTGACTTGTGACGCCCTGGTTAAAATGCCAACGTTTAACCAACGTTGGCCCAACGTCTTATCCAACGTTCCTTGTCTACTGGGATGTTTTGTTGGGTCATGTCGCATTGTCTTGTTGTTATCCCACATTGCCATCTTTTGCCGTGCCATGTTGTTGTGTTATGTTGCCATCTTACGTTGTGTCACATGTCATGGTGTCATTGTACTGTTTATGCAAGTACGTTGAACTTCTTTCTCACCGTACGTAGCCAACCGTGCTAATCGGAGGTGCGGGGGTGGGAAACAAACGAAACACAAAAAGTAGTTCGAAAGGAATTTCGTTCTCAATCTGGATGACGACTTAAAAGTGCATCGCTCCAGTGGCTTCCTAAATACGGTTGTGGTGTCACGTGGTGTTTTCGCGTTGTGTCGTCTCGTGTCGTTCCATATCGTTGTGTCACATCGTGTCGTTCCATATCGTTGTGTCACATCGTGTCGTGTCGTTCCATATCGTTGTGTCACATCGTGTGGTGTCGTTCCATATCGTTGTGTCACATCGTGTCGTTCCATATCGTTGTGTCACATCGTGTCGTTCCATGTCGTTGTGTCACATCGTGTCGTTCCATATCGTTGTGTCACATCGTGTCGTGTCGTTCCATATCGTTGTGTCACATCGTGTCGTGTCGTTCCATATCGTTGTGTCACATCGTGTCGTGTCGTTCCATATCGTTGTCACATCGTGTGGTGTCGTTCCATATCGTTGTGTCACATCGTGTCGTTCCATGTCGTTGTGTCACATCGTGTCGTGTCGTTCCATGTCGTTGTGTCACATCGTGTCGCGTTGTGTGTTTGCACGTTGCGTCATCGTGTTGTGTGCTTGCGCCCTGTCGTGCCGTCGCCTAGGTGATTGTCTTCTGTGTGGGGGGCTCAGCACGAGAACACTGCCGCTGGTGAGGTGGGGGGCGGCTTTATCGGTGGCGGAGACGACGGCGCTGAGCTGAATCTTAATGCCGGCGGTGACGGAGCGCATGGCGAGGAGGGGAGAGAGAGAGAGAGAGAGGCAATCTCATAGTCACTGCTCGGGCGTACGGGGAGGGGGGAAAGAGAGAGATCAGTGAAGAGATCGATAGGGGAGAGGATATGGGGACAGGGAGAGCGTGAGATAGACGGGCGGGGGGGGGGACAAAGGGCGAGGAGAGAGAAGATAAGAGCATTGGGAGAGGGGAGTGGGAGAGAGACAGACAGCAGGGGGATAAGCGAGAGACGGTGGGAGGGGAGAGGCAGAGAGGCAGGAGGGTGGAAGAGATGGGGAGGCACACAGAGAGAGAAATGCGGAGAGAGATGGGTGGTGTACAGTGTAATTGATGTACTGCATCACAGCATCGCACATCTGAACACAGGCTACTCCATATAAACCACAGCAACGCATATCACCACCATTATACGTGCTCTATCAACTGCTGGATGAATGCCTCCCCAAACCGTCACCGTATCTCATGCTCCCACGACGCAACAATGCAACTAGCTGCTGGCCAGAAGCTGATTTCAACAATTAAAACTTAAATAAGCTAAATGATTTAAAGCTTTCGTGACTGCAAGGATTCATCTTCTTTGGTTCTTTCGGTAAAGTCACGTAGAATGAGCAATGGTTATTGTAGCTCTGTCGTCCCGATAGGTTCCTTTCACCTGAAGAAGGCCACTTGTGTTGTGGCCGAAACGTCGTGAGAATTTTATTGTTTTATTTTATTCTCATTCTACGTGACTTTACCGAAAGAACCAAAGAAGAAGCTAAATGATATTTTACCAGGTAAATGCCACTGAGCGATACACAGTAGCTCTTTTTCAGAAGAGTCCTGGCCACAAATGATATATGCATGCACTGTCATTGCAATCAAATCTCAAGAGAGCTTTACAAAAAATGGATTAGGGTAACTTTGATTTCCAGACGTGTCCTGCCCAAGACCACTTTACTTTTAATAACAATCAATGCGAAGTCTCTAACTTGGAATATTTATGGAGTGCATCGAATACAACGTATAAGTGTACGAAATGTGTGAACCACTCTCATAATGTCTTGTGGGTAATATAGTACATATTCTTTGGTTCTTTCGGTAAAGTCACGTAGAATAAAAAATAATAATAAAAAAACTAAAAACTGGCAGTCTTTCGTGTAGACTGTAGCCTGGTTATTAAGCGTGGTGTGTGTATTGGCAGTCTATAATGTAGACTGTAGCAATGGTTATTAAGCTTGGTGAGTATACTGGCAGTCTATAATGTAGACTTTAGCCTGGTTCTTAACCTCGGTGAGAGTACTGGCAGTCTATAATGTTGACTGTAGCAATGGTTATTAAGCTGGGTGAGTGTACTGCCAGTCTTTCATGTAGACTGTAGCCTGGTTTTCAACCTCTGTGAGTGTACTGGCAGTCTATAATGTAGACTGTAGCCTGGTTCTTAACCTGAGTGAGCGTACTGGCAGTCTACAATGTAGACTTATTCTTGGTTCTTTCGGTAATAAAAATAAAATAAAACAAAAACCACGACGTTTCGATCACAACACAAGCGATCGTCTTCAGGAGGAAAGAGGGGTAAGGTCAGCGAAGGCCACCGTTTTTAAAGGTTTCACAAATGGGCGTGGCACAAGCCCTCCGGTGGCGCAACGAAGTGAAAATGTAATGCAGTACGATCATACATTGACATTAGACCAGAGTGTATTTCACTACCGAAATGCATTTTACAAATATGTAGGTCAGCCGATGAGCCAAGCAGACCAACGTTGTCCGATTGAATTTGTTTATACGAACTGCTTTTGGCTTCTATGAGTCTCATAAATCAATTGGGAAGAGAAAGAGAATATGGATTGGGCATGTGTTCGAGGGAACGCGCTAAAGCGAGTGATCAAGGGGAGATTATTTTGCTGAAGACCCAGAGAATGGAAGGAAGTAAAAGAACGGCGATGCACGGCCATGTTGAACAGGGATGGACGTAAGGACAAATGAAGACAAAGCAATGTGCAGGAGAAAATCAGCGCCTCGGCAGCGAGATGTTAACTACCTCGCCTGGTGTACAGGAGGTCGTGAGTTCGATCCAGACCCTCACGCTTGTTTGTTTGGAGTTTGCATGTTCTCCCCGTGGTCTTGTGGATTTTTCTGCGGGTCCTTCAGTTTTTCCCTCCACATTTAAAATCAACATGTATTTAGAGTATTTGGCTACAATAAATTTGCACGTGATAAGCCACTTCATTGAGCTATCATTTGTGGCCAGGTCGTTTCTGAAAAAAATACAGCTATATAGCTCAGTGGGCCTTACCTGTGAAAATAAAAAAAACATAGTTTTAAGTTTATGTATTTTGAACTTCTTTCGCACCGTACGTAGCCAACCGTGCTAATCGGAGGTGCAATCATCGGCACAGTGTGGCCCATTAAACGATCGGTGCTGGGGTTTGCCTGGTGTGGCAGACCAGGGAGCGCGTTCCACAAGAACGAGTGACTGTGTGTGTGTGAAGACTTCAGGGGGTGAGGAACCTCAGGGGGATTTCAGATATCTGGGAAATTCAGGGCCAAATGAGAATTTCAGATATCTTTGGCGGGAGGTGCACGAATATACAAATGATGACAACCCGGCATGCGTATTGGTGAACCAACGAAGTACTATCCAGACTCAAATCTCCGATAAGCACGGTTGGCTACGTATGGTGCGAAAGAAGTTCAACATAAATACAAAGGTGCTTAGCTTTTATACTTAGCCTATGATCAAATTGCCGAGCAGGTGCGAAATCTCACCCCAAGCATCACACATGAAACATGCAATTTTTACTCATTTACAGTTTTTGTTACATACGTTAATCACAGTCATCGCAATCATTGCAGTTTGAGTGATTAACGAACACGGGTTGAAACGGCGATATTCAGAGCTAATTCGTAATCTGTGTGAGTACCTCGGGGAGAGAGAGAGAGAGCGAGGGAGGGAGAGAAGAAAGAGGGGCAAGGAGAGAGATTGATGATGGTGCACAAGATGAATTGATACAGACCCCTGAGTGTGCGTGGCTGTACGCTCGCAGCAATCTCCGTGGTTTTGAATGTCTCTGTTTTATCGCTTGAAATGCATTAAACCGATTTCCCCTACAACATAAAAAAGTCATTTTGTCGAATAATATTTCAACAAGAATCAAAGTCAAAATGCCTCCAAACGCCATCATCTGCCTTGATCAATCCACTGCTGGATGAAGCGCCCCACCCCGTCGCCATCCCTTACAATCCCACGGTGCAACAATCCACCCAGCAGCAGCAGCAGCCTGCACAAGAGCTGATGACGACGACCATACAGCGAAAAGCGTCCCCAGCATGGGGGACCTTCTACTGCAGAATAAGCACCACTGTGTCTCAACGTACTCTGACGAACACTTGTGCGTTTCCTTTACGGCCCGTTAAATACCTCCTTGGTTGTGCGATATCTCTTAAGGATCGTGCACGCGTTCTCTGCATTATTGATGTTTTTTGTTGTTGCTGCTGCTGTGCTCACGCACCACGGATCTCCCTTGTGAAATAGCCGGGCAAAATGGCTCAACGAGATCATCCGTGTAGCAAATCAAACTCACTGGGATGATGGAACCCATATATGTATTCCATAAATAGTCAATGTGAACTCAGCCGAAAATTACCTTAAATGTACAGGGTTATCCATGAGGTCTTATGACCCACGATCAATTTACCCCGAACATTTTTTTCTTTGCATATTAGTTTATGTTTTAAATCAACTTTATTTGGACATATTACATGTATTATTATTTTTCTATCTACATGGCTTTACCGAAAGACCCATATAATATTTATTACGTATTAAAGGATAAAATGGGGGGCACAAGGCATCTGGACCACCCTGTACAACTAATGTATAATAGCTCATGGCCAAGCCATGCGGAATTCACTCAACCTCAGAGCTCACAATCTCAGCAGATTTGAGCCTGGATGGTGCGTATTATTGGATGCCGCAGGGTCTACGTCGTAGGCAGTAGAGGTCAGTGCAGCAACATTCAGTGTAATGTACTGGCGACGTTCCTCGCATAGCGCGTGAAATGCGTTCCTAAAAAGCAGGTCGTAAGTCGAACCGCGCTGTATTAAGCCTGCTTGCCCATAGACATACACGTTTTAAGGGGGGTGGAATTGCGTCACCGAAGCACATGAAGTAATACGTAATCTATTTTAGCCCTGAATTTACAAAATACGTATAAATATATTACTTCATAATACTGTTACTAGCATAACAAAAACTTACTTAACAAGGAATTTTAAAACAAATAATAATTAAGATTAAAATGATGACTGCTTAATAAGGAATGACTTCAGCGCTTCTTGAATGCTTCCGTGGCCTGCCTCTACTGAGATCTGCGATGGCTCAGCCCGAGACGCCATCAGACAGAGTTCAGTCGCTTCACCTGCGACAGATATTTTTTGTTACTTTGAATTTTGATCACTGAACAAGCATTGTTATTTTTACATTTTTAATTAACCTGTTTTTTCTCTCGAGCGCATAACTGTGAAACGCATAGCGTGTGAAGCACGCCCCTAAAACAATGCCGGGCTGGGGAGGGGAAGTGGGTGGGGCTGGGAGTGCTATAACGCTGCGGGCTCTTATGATATAGTTTTTTTCCGAGACCAAGGTGCTCTGCAAACCTTCGGGCTACTATCAAAGGTTTGCTCATAAAGCCTTCCAGATATATAACCATAGACATAACTTCAACCGGGAAGATGGATACAGATTGAGCAATCATTGGAAGGATGTTATTAACCAGGTAAAACCATAACTGCTTTTGACCTGCCTTCATATCCGCATCTCCAGTTTCCTAATCCTCCCACTCCCAGCCTCGCCCACTTCCCCTCCCCACCCCGGCATTTTTTGCCATGCTTGTGTCTTAACTTGTAGCCTCCACTCCACCTACCCCACACCCCCACCCTCCCTGGCTCCTCCCCCCTTCTCTTGCCTATATAGCCTCTTGTTGCAGCAGCCCTTTTGCCCACTTCAGCAATTGTTTCTTGCTGTGGTTGTTCCCACCTGATGACGGACGCTTGTGTTGCGCCCGAAACGTCGTGATTTAATTTATTTTTCTTGTATACCTACTTGACTTTACCGAAAGAACCAAAGAGTATGTGATTTTGTAATCTACCCAATGTATTTATATGGCAGCCCGCGCGTGATTTGGCCGTGACCGTCCCTCCTTCTGGACGTCACGTCTTGCTAACCAACCAGACAGCAAAACGTTTTTCTAATGTAGTTTAAAATATCAATGCATATAGATTATTCTGCCGCTGTAAATGTCCACATAAGCCACTTTGTTGAGCTATTTGTGGCCATGCCGTTTATGAAAAATAACTTACCTGGTTAAATAAAAAAGTTTAGTTTTAAATTTGTAGTTTTTTAAAGTGATGTTTACCTTTCCTATACTTTGCACCCATATCGTGTTTTTCTATTGTTGTAACGTTCTGATCGTGTGCCCCTTACTGGACATCTGTGAAAAAGAGCGTTATAGCTCATCGGATTCCTCCTGCAGAACAATAAACATCGCGATTGTGTTTTGACTGTGGCTGTAGGCCGCGATGTCACCACCGTGGCTCTGCTGCCTGCTGCTGCTGCTGCTGTGCGGCCTAGCCTCTGCTGGATCGCCCGCAGGAGCAGGTGGCTGCATGGCGGGCTCCAAGAGCAAGCCGAGGCCTGGGCCTGAGCCGGGCCTGCAGGCCTGTAGCCAGTACAACCAGAGTGAGTGTCGCCTTTCACGCCCATCATTGTTGTCAGCCTGTAAGAATCTTTCCATTGCTGGGCAAATGACCCTGAAATTCCTTAATTTCCTTCAAGAGATTTAGTTGCACCTCTTCAGGCGCGATGTCCATCTCTTTCTCTTCTCTCGGTCTCCCACATGGTTGTTAATTCTGTCTCTCGCCAGTTCTCGGGATGCGTCCTGCCCACCTATGTCCACTTGATTTCCCTTCGCTTTCACGACTGCATCATCGGTGATTCGTGTGACTTTTTTGTTGCTGACGCAACCACATTGCCAGGAGGGCTCAACGAGGGCACGGGGTGGTGATGTAGCCACGCCCACAACCCCGCCCACAGCCACACAGCCCCATCCACTCTGTAACTGGCCCCGCCCTGTGCCCAGGTTGCCCCGCCCACTCTACTCAGGACTGTCCCCAATGATGAGTCCGATTCGAGTATGAAGACTGATTTTTTTTTTAAATAAACCTGGACGAAATCCCGAATTTCACAAAAGCTTCGGGACACAAACTAATTTTCTATTCATCTTGCATCACACCACCTCACCTCCATTTACAATGCTTGTCCTCCCATCACCTTGCATCACCATCGCATTCTCCCATCTCCCGTTATCGGTTCTCTTTTACAACGTTTCCCATCATCCCATCAACCCCCTTCTCTTTCTATCACCCTTCTTATTTATCTCTCCTCATCTCCCTTATATTATTGTCCCATCACTTTCCTTCCTTTCACCTACCTTCAATTACCTGCCTCTTCACCACTGCCATCCTTTCTCCTTCCATCACCGCTGATCTCCACCCTTCATCTCTCTGCTCTTCCCACATCCACCCTTAATCTCTCTCCCTACCCCGCCCATCTCCTTCGTTAATCTTTCTTCACCTCTGATGCCACCCTTCCCATCACCACTTTCTCTGCCATCTCTTCACCACTCATCATCTTCCATCACCTACTATCCGCTCCACACCTGCTGTCTTCATATCTCCTCTCTTCCACCGCCAATTACACATACCGTCCCCTGCCACCCCCTCCCTCCACCACCTCTCGTCACCTCCACTCACCGCGCTGCAGACGCGTGCTGCACGCCGGAGTCGGTGCGGCAGCTCTCCCAGTCCCCCGTGGTGCGCGTGGACGAGCTGCTATGGGACCGCTGCGGAAACCTCACCCCCAGGTGCCTCGCCGCTCGCGTGACCGGCCGTGCACCTCCGATTAACGCGTTTGGCTACGTACGGTGCGAAGGATGTTCAACCTGCGCCGTAGGGACCGCACCGTGGCTCCACGGGGCCTGAGAAGGCGGCCGACTTTGTTTCACGGGGCCCGCGACTTCGTCTCAAAAGACCCACAACAGAAATTAACGCGACGTGCGAAAAATTTCGTACAAAGTGCATTTCGCAAAACTTAAGTCACATTATCCACGACTTCATTTTGCATGACGTTGTTTCGTAGGGCCCGCTACTTAATTTCATGCACTCTGCAGGCCGGATACGGTCCACAAATCAATTTCATGTGGACCTCAGTCACATGAGGCCACAGCTTTGAAACGGAACACAAACGTCATCAACCCCATTGGAACCATTTTCAGCGCATTCATATTTTGTGAGGAATTAAAGGAAGCGCGAAATCTAATCTGTTTTTACGGCCACTTTAGACTTTGTTGAGATTTCATGAATTCCGCGACCACCATCACATGACCTCCGCAACCTTTATTATGACACGTTGTCGACAGTACGATTATTGCGATGAATACGATGAATGTGACAATGATGAATAATGATCGTTGTTGAGGTTGCTGCTGCTGCCGCTGCCACTACTGCTGCCGTTGCTTCGTGTAACCGTTGTGGCATCTCGACCCTGCGCAGCTGCGAGTCGTTCCTCAAGCGGGTCGAGTGCTACTCCCGCTGCTCACCACTCGCATCGCGCTGGGCTCACCGCGCTCACCCCAGCCTCCTCCACCACGTGCCCGTGTGCTCACACTTCTGCGACTCCTGGTAAGTGGGGGAGGCGGGTGCTGCACTGGCGGGATGTTATCTCCCTCGCCTGGTATGCAGGAGGTCATGGGTTTGATCCCGAATCTGACAACGGCTGTTTATTTGGAGTTTGTGTCTCCCTGTCCGTGGTCACGTGAATTTTTCTCCGGGTCCTACGGTCTTTCCCTCCACATTTAGAAACACGCGTTTAGAGTATTTGGCTGCTTTACATTTCCACGTGATAATCCACTTCGTTGATCTATCATTTGTGATAGCTAGGTCACTTCTGAAAAATAGCTACATAGCTCAGTGGCCCTTACCTGCTAAAAAAAATTGTTTAGGTTAGTCAGAAATACGGCGGCCGTTCTTTATGTTATATATGGAATGCCTTCACTCAATGTGTTTGTAGTGGGTTCCACCCCCTATGGACACATGTGTGCTACTACAGGTAAGTGTGCATAACAATATTCCAGACACTGACGCTCCACGTTTAACAAAATAAAAAATACGGTAACAGATTAGAATTATCTGGATGGCAGAGGCGTCTTGTAAGGGCTGAGGAATGAGTGACTGAGGTTGAGGGGTACTTAGGGGTTACGAAAGGGTAGGGGAGGGATGGGAAGGAGTGGAGGGGTGAGGGAAGAGGATGGGCAGTAGAGAAGAGGTGAGGCTGTAAAAGAGATAAAAACCAGCTCAGAGTTTTGGCTTGTTATTGTATTAATGCTGCTGAAATTATGCACTCCTTGAAGGCCGTTTGGCTGGCGGATTGTTAGAGATACTTTTTATATATACAGTATATATGGAGAGAGAGACATATGACGGGGACATTGTCCGCGTATCTACTGGCAGTACACCTCTTTGACGTGTTTTACAGTTGTATCGCGTGATGTTCGGCGCCACGGTGGTGAGATGTTAAATACCTCGCCTGGTGTACAGGAGGTCGTGGGTTTGAACCCGACCCTAACGCCGTATATTTGGAGTTTGCATGTTCTCCCTGTGGTCTCTGAGATTTTCTCCAGGCCCTTCTATTTTTCCCACCACATTTAGAAACGTGTGTTGAGAGTATTTGGCTGCTAATACATTTCCACGTGATAGGCCACTTTGTTGAGCGATCATTTGTGGCCAGGTCGCTTATGAAAAATAGCTATACAGTTGAGTGGGCCTTAACTGGTAAAATAAAAATAGCTATAAAACAGTTTGTGTGCGTGTCTGCAGGTTCGATGCTTGCCGCGAGGATTTCACGTGCGTGCGCAACTGGATCTATGACTGGGACTGGAGCGTCGAAGGGAACTTCTGTCCCGGAGCCTGCGTGCCTTTTTCTCAGGTTGATTTCATCTCCGTGGTATCCCACCTTTAGGGCGCCAATATGGTGCCTCGCAGCAACAAGGCACCTGAGTTTGATTGGAAACTCAGGCCCCTTCCTGTGTGTGTGTGTGGAGTTTGTATGTTCTCCTCCTGTTCTACATGGATTTCCTCTAGGTTCTCCGGTTCCCTCCTATAGCTAATACAAACTCCAAACAATGAAATCGGTACTGCCCAAACATCCGAATGCTGAAAAATTACCTGCAAATTACTCAAGTGGTATTACACACAGCCGCAATATTGCCCCTACTGTGAAAGCTTGGCAGGTCCCTCCTGAAAAATTATCTTGAGACTCAGTTAGGCTTTCCTGAATAAACAACAATATTTTTAAAATGTAATATTTTTTAAATATTGTCATGCATTTACCATTAAATAATACTTTCGAAAAAAACCTTGAAGCTTAAGGCCGTGTGGCCCACACAGGCAGTCTGACAGGAGTTGGAAACCATGTTGAGAAAAATAAATAGCAGTTTTTTAATCTCTTCTCCAATACCATCCCGACTGCGCTATCCGTGTCGTGAGTCATCACCCTGTGTTAAAGTACGGTCTGTGTTGGGACCATGGGTTCATTTCCTATTTTTCTATCCCCTGCTTTTCATAACCAGTTTAGTTTATATTAATGGTGCGTACGTGCATCATAATGCTATATATCGGGCTCGCGCATTGCCTCAATAAAAAAAGTTAAATAAACGGCCTGCGGAAACGGATATCGCACAAATACTGCTAAGATGGCTCAACAGTAGTGATCTCTGGCTTACATGGCAGGCAGCATTCGCCACTCGGTGAGAGTAATTAATGTTCGTCGCGTGACGGTCAAACCAATGTTTACATTTTCAGAGCTGGAATTTTGCCAAATTTAAGCGCAGAACCAAATTCAACGCAATGGGACATCAACTCACTACGCTTGAGAAGCCGGTTTAATCGTAGGCGGCTGAAACCTGAAATCAAACCCAGCGGTGCCGGCTTAGCGCTCAGATCTCTGAGCCATCCACCTGGCGTCCTCTAGAGATGGAGCAACAAAATCCGCTGAGTGCGGATTGCTGCCTCGCAGAACTGTAACAGCTTGGGAGAAGCCGTCATCGTCCAGTAGTTGATAGATCATGGCTGATGATACCGATGACGACGGCAACGACAGCCGTATTTGCGCGTTCTGTTTTTTTGTACGTGCGCGCAGATGTTCCGGGACGGCCGCGATTTGTGCGAGGGTTTCTGGGGCCTCGCCCTCCTCCCCGTGGCCCATGGAGTGGAGCCGTGCATCTCTCCGGGCGACCGAGAGGGCGACATCACCGCCACCGCCACTGGTGCTATCGTGACGTCGACGGTGGTGGAAAGCGCAGCCCCTCCAACGAGGGGCAATGCTGCGAGCCGCGACGTCGCACGCCGTGCCAAACGCGCACTCTTCCAGGAAGAGGTGGAAGGCAGCGGCAGCGGCTTCTGAGAGAGCCGAACTCCCCAGGGGAAATCCGGAAACTCTCCGATGAGGTTTTTTTTTTCCGGGCGACACCGTGAATTGTTCAGCATGATGTTCGACGGTTCGCCCTGCGTGCTAGGAGCTTTTTCAGGAATTGAACTGAGTGGCTCACTTTTGTTTGAGATTATATAACGTTGCTGGCTGTCGCTGGTATTGCCAGTACTGGATGGTGATTGGGCTAGAAATGGGAAAGCCTGCAGCAGCCAGCAATGCTAAACAGTCGAGAGAGAGAAAATGAGCCGCTCAGTTTAGTTCTTGAAAAAGCTCCCAGCACACGGTGCGAAACGCCGCACACGCGGCACAACCCGAAAAACACATCGCAGAGCTGAACAGCACCACCGTGAAAAACTACACGGTTGTGGAAAATCTGTGGGCAGATGCACAAAAATCCTTAAGTTAAATTTTCCCTAGGTTCTCACTCATTTGAATTGCCAACTAATAGTTCAATATTACTTAAGATATTTAATTCAACTGACCACTGGAAACACGGAATGCAGAACTGGGGAACCTTTTACGAATAGGGCTTTTAAATTAACCTTTGGTGGGCAATCACATTAACACCTTCGCGTTTTCTGATAACACCGCAAAAAAGTAAATGAGGCTCACCTTTAACTCGCACTGATGCAATGTCATGCCTGCTGTCCTCTTGCTAACACATTGACTTTCACATCTCCCTCTCGTAGCCGATTAGTAACGCATCGCATGATCGTGGGAGATGATGATGGTGGCGGATTGGACACGCCTTCATGCAACAGTGGATTCACCAGTAATGATGGCGACCCAATTAATGTGACTAAGATAGCGGAGCGTTTAGCGCGCTGCGCTACAAGCCCAGCAACCCAAGTTTGATTTTCGCTCACGGCCAATGACGATTATCTGAACTGGTTCTGGGCCTCTCCAAGGTCGACTCAGCCTGAGGACTTGGTACGGTGTCTAAATATCGCTACTAGGAAGACAAAAGTGGCCAGGCGTGGTGCTAGCCACCCACCCCCTCGTGTGCCGTTCCGGCCTTCATAGGTGCTACTCGCTAACAGCACTTGTCCCAACAGTCTGTTAAGGCTACACGGGGGATCTTTGTGGCTAAGATGCTTGAAGTGATGGATTTTGTTTTTCAGGTTTTTTCGAAGGGGGTTAGGCCTCACGTGACCTCGGGCTGAATGAAATGGCGTTGTGGGCCATATGAAATGTAGTTATGGGCCGTGTTTAGCGAATATTGTTGCTCTCCCTGCACTCAAAGCCTCAGATCATCAAACTGGGTCTCCCAGGAGGCAGTTTCCAAAAACGGATCCTAAAACACAATCTAAAGTATCTCTTTTTTAGAGTCTCGATCTGCTCTGAATAAGGGCCATTACCCGAAACGTCACCTATTATATACGTTTCTTTTTAAGGCAGTGTTATTCGTTACAATTGCCAAATCTCTGTGGTCTGTCAGTAAGGGAGTCGGTCGGTGGGGGTACTCGGTCAGTACAATCTCAATTGAGAAACTGTAACGGTGATGTTTCACATTTGGCAAATTTGGACCATTACACTGACACACGATGGCCTACTCTTACGAGAGACTTCACGGGATATTTAGCGTCTGCTGGGAAGCAGACATTGTCAAGATTCTAACCCTAAAGTCAAGTACCGCAATCCACCACTGAGTCACCGTAATCTCAAGACCCCAGTCCTGAGACGCAGTCTTTTGCAGACTGCTTCTCACGAGAAGTCTAAAACACAGTCGAGTTATCTCCTGGAGTTGAGTCCTCCTGTTTCTCAACACCCAATCCTGAGACCCAGTGCTCATTGAATAAAGTCTCAAGCCGGATCTTTAAACCTGGAAGCTGAAATCCAGTCTCTTGGAGTCGAGTATGAAAGCCACTGATTCAGAAACAGTGACCTCAAGTTGCCATAATCTGATGATGTTAAATGAAAAGCTTTGTATCAGCTTAATATTCCTTATGCACATGAGCTTGCAATATACCAGCATTAAAATAAAACAGGTATCGCTCAATTTACGACAGGGATGCGTTTTTAAAATAACAAGCGGAAAACTAAATTTCGTTTATTCCAACTCTACTCCTCACCTAAAAATATACACCTATAACATTTTTCACAAGACAAAAATAATGATAAAGAACATAAATTATGAAACGATTGAATAATTTTAATAAAAATAATGAACCTTTTGAGGGAACTCACCAAAAGGTCTGCTGCATGTTGGCATGACTGTAACGGTGATGTGGAGGCGTTGGTGCTGCACTGCAGGGACACCGTGACGCTGTCGCGGACGGATGACAGCCTCCCCCGTGCTTCTTGTTCAATAATCTCGCGGTGCGTGCCGAAGTGAAATTTCATTAACGCGGAAATTCAATTTCGATCATCCAAAAGTGTCTATAATTTGTCAATTGCATTCACGCGAAATTTGGTAAACCGAACGTTCATAAATCGAGGGATACCTGTGCGCTTCTATGGATACAGCAGAAAGCCAAGCGAGCTCATCCACGTGTGCGTTCACTCACAACGACGTTTCTTTGCCGTGCATAACTCTAACATACACCTCCGACGTTTATTTAGAACATCAATCATATCACAATTTGAGTAATAGACTGGCACAATTGTGTCCGGTCCGGAAGGCTATGCTAAAGACCACTGCGTCTTCAGAGAATTGTGCTAGTGTTGCGTTTCTGATAATTATTATTTTTAAAACAATTACGTCTGAAGCATCATTGAGAAATGTAAGCCTCTCTTGGATAGGACACGTCGCGGCGAGGAGGGAGGACCGACAACGGTCAGGAATAATAACGGAGTAGCAGCCGAGCAATGGAATGTGTCCAGGAGTACGTCCACCGGGGAGATAGAGCGACGAAATCTGTTCATGTGCCATGGGATCGTTGCATCGTGGGATTGTGAGAGGCGGTGGTGGCGGTTTAGGCAGACCTTCATCCAGCAGTGGAACGATGATGATGATGGCATAAAAGAGCAGAGTCTGGATTAAATGAGCCCAGGTGGAGTTGTGCGGTGCCATCTGCTAGGCCGCCGTTCTCCGACGCGATGGCATTTTCTTCAAACGGGGCGCAATGTTTCATCTCGTGATACGACACCAATGATGATGCAATTGGGATGTAATAATTGTTCTATCGGGTTTCGCGAAAATTTTATTTCAAAACTACTCGTACACAACTGACTATGCATAAATGGTCTTGACGATGTCTTTATATTAAATTGAATGCTTTAACAGACGCAGTTTAATATATCACTCCAACCATCCTTTCGATTAAGGCTGCTTTACATTGCAATTAAAGACATGCCAATCTATGACTGCAGGGTGTCCTGTGTAAGACTTATTTCTCGACTTCTGGCTCTACCGAGCTATCTCTGTGTTCACGTTTGTGGCGTGGTGCTACCGATCCACAGCGACGTGGTCACGCGGCGGATTTCTGACTTTTTTTTTAAGATGTAAACTCGATGCATCTAGGCTCCTCCTGCCTGAGCGAAGGTCGCTGCCCTCACGGGTTCTCACGTCCCTGCGTGCGGTGTTGAGGCTGTAGGTCAGCATCGAGGCTGTGGGTCAGCGTTGAGGCCGTGTGTCCATATCGCGTATGTGCATTCATATTCATCACATATGCAGAACGGCACCCAGCGGTATTTTTTCATTGCATCTCCGTTCGAAGTTTCAAACCCCACAGCACGAGCGGCACGGCACTCACTGCTCTTTCCTCGGCATCGTCGCGCGGGACTGAGCTCGCGAAACCGCCCTCTGCGGCCGCCCCCTGTTCCTCGCCGCCGCCCCCTTCAGGCGACCTTTGCCCTCGCCTCCGCTGCTGCCCGCGGCATCGGAGACGTCTGAGGCGGCCCTCGTCGGGAGCGCCGGTGGCAGCTGCGGCGGCGGCGCAGGCCCCGCAGCCGCGTTGCGGTACGAGGGCGAGTACTGTAGCTCCCAGAAGACGGAGAGGTCAGCCAGGCTGTCCCTCCAGGAGCAAGGCCGTGCCCTCTGTCATGAGGAACAACAACGATGACTAAGGTAACAGCGGCAGCAACAATGACGCGGTGGCAACATTGTGGGGTGGAGACCGAGAAAGAGGGGAAGAGAAGCAGAGAGAGAGACAGCAGGACAGCAGCAGCAGCAGTGAGATGACATCACAGAGTTCAGAGGTCACGACCGGACAGAAGCGGCCGCGGGACACTGAAATTCCGCTCGGCACTCACCGCTCCGAACGCCGTCGCATTCAGCGCCGGCGCCGTGTGCGGCCGAGCGCCGCGCGGGCCCGACCCCCTCGGTCCCGACGGACGCGGCTCCGCCGAGTCTCCCGCGCTGGACGTGGGGTACGACGAGGAGGAGGTCGTCACCGGCGCTGCTCCCCTCCTCCGTGTGCCGGCGCTCCATCCCTCCTCCCCCGCCGCCGCCGTCGTTGGCCTCGCGCCGCCTGCCGTGGTCACGGCGGCGGTCCCCGTGTCGGTCGCCGTCCCCGCTACCCGGCGGTCGCGAGGCCCCGAGCGGAGCGAGCGCATCCTCTGGGCGAAGGCGCAAGTGCGCGCGTGGGCCGCGCGCCTGCGCTCCGACCTCTCCCACACGTGGGCCGAGAGCGGCCGCAGAGACGCCGGGAGGCCCGGCGTGAGCGTCGCCGCCTCTGGCCAATTCGCGCAAGCGAGAAAAAACAACCGTCGGTGTATTTGTGCGGAATATGTGTACGTTGAACTTCTTTCGCACCGTACGTAGCCAACCACGCTAATCGGAGGTGCTTGACAAACGGTCAGGTTGGAGGGTGGGTGGGCGAGAGGACAAACTCGTCTGAGCTCTGTGAGCTGCGAGTGACATCATCACCGCGCACTTGGCCGCCCGTGCATCAGCCAGCCAGCAAAACTTTTTTTAATGCAGTACGAGTGAAAATAAACTACGCCTTGCAATGAGAACACGGTACATCAAAGAGCGGACAATCCTCTGAAAACCAGGCGACCCTACCTGGGACGCGTCGCGTAGCGAACGTCGGGAAACTCTGCGGACACGCCGGCCCGGTCGCCCCGCATCTCCTCGCACCCAGCGCCATCTCCTCCACGAGGACGACACCCAACTGCTGACCCAGCGACCTCCAGGCCGGCTCTGCGGGTCCTTGGCTCCGCCCTTCCGCTCGCGGGATCGTCCACCTCCCGCTCAGCAAGCGCGCAGATCGCTGGGAGCCGGTCGCGACTCCGCACGGCTCGGCGGGCGTCTCCGTCGGCCTCGCGAGCGCCTCCGACTCAACGCTGCCTCCCAGACGTGCCTCCGAGTCAATCGCCTCTAGCTGCCGCGGTTGGCCGGTTGACTTACCCAACTCGACTTTTGTGTCGTATCGAGTCTCCAAACCGATCTCATCGTCCCCGAGTGTCTTTCGGCGGACCCCCTCTTCCCGACCACCGGGCCCTGCCGTAAAATCGTCCCGGTCTCCCCTCAGGTCTCCTGGCGTCTCCCCGTTGTCCCGACCTTTCATCCGATCCCCGCGCTCCTCCGCACCTCCCGGGTCTCCCCGCGTCGTCGCCACCCCTTCCCCCGGCCGCCCGATAGCGCTCTCGCATGCTCCCCGGCCCAGCTCCCTGGCGAGGGCCGCTGCGCTCCTCCCGCGGGCATCCCGCGCCTCCCCGGGCTCCAGGCGCTGGCGCCGCATGGCCGCGGCGAGGGCGGCTGCCTCGCGGGGCCGGTCGGCCCACACGGCGAGGTGCAGCGCCGTCATGCGCGCCGAGCGCTCGCGCTGCGCCACCTCGCCCCCCTCGCCCGCCGCCAGCAGCAGCTGCAGCAGCCGCCCGCGGCCCAGCGTCGCCGCCAACATGATGGCGTCCCAGCCGCCCGCCGGCTCCCTGTCTCCCACTCGCGCGCCCGCCTGGGGGGGGGCGGAGGGGGGAGCAGGGGCAGCACACGGTTCACGGGTGGGCACGGGGAGGGGGGCGGCGTGGTGGGCGCAGAGGTCAATGCGGGGGTCAACGAGGGCGGCAGCGTGGTGGACACGGGGGTCAACGCGGAGGTCAACGAGGAGGGCGGCGGTGTGGTGGGCACTGACGGCGACGTGACCATCGATCGCGCAGACGGTCGCAACTGCACCGGGGCCCGCAGGACACAGCCCCCCCCCCCCTCCCGTCACCTGCAGCAGCATCCGCGCGCAAGCCAGGGCGCGGGCCTCCCCGTCGTGCAGCGCGCACAGCATGAGCGGCGTGACCCCCCCGGGCCCCCGCCCCCCCGGATCGGCCCCCCCGTCCTCCAGCAGCGTGCGCGCCCGCGCCAGATCCCCGCTGCGCACGGCCGCGTGCAGCTCCATGCTCGACCCTGCAGAGGGGCAGAGAAGAGCGGGGACCCCCCCCCCTCCTCGCAGGTGGAGCGATGATTGAGTTACCCCCCAACAGGTCCCAGCGGGAGCGCATTGCACCCTGAGTCGGTCTGAGCATGTCTCATCGTGCACTCTGATGAGTCCAGTCCGTCACGACTGGCTAATTGCAGTCAATTTGATCTTCGTAAAAAAGAAAAAAAAATAACCCGATTTGATTTGTTAAAATAGTTATATAGTAATAACCCAACGTATCCTGATTTTGGGCTACCCTACATATATACACATACGAATTGTAGAGCTAATCCAAAGTTAAAACGAACAAAACTACGATAATTTCGGCACACTACTGGCGGTAACTAACACTACACACATGGTGATGATATGGTTTTAATCATCACATAACCCATATCGTTCATCAGAGCGCCACAATCTAGCGTTTTATATCGTTACACAGCGGTATAGTACTTATTATTATGAGAGCAGCTGCCACCATAACGTAAATGGTCACCAACACTGGACAATCTAGAGACGCTGCAGTTCAATTCCATCTCCAGGTGCAGCAGTTTAAACAATGAGCCAACTTTCTTAAATCCCTAAATTACCTCCCCACCACCACCCGGGCCGACCTCGGTCCGTCCACCCAGCAGCAGTACGAGTTCAGTAACACCACCACCAGTCGATCAGCTTGGTCGTGTCTGGTGGGGTAAAGTGTGGGTACTCCCACCTCCTCCAAGACGTAGCGGCTCTCGAGAGCGCCCTCGACTGGAGGTCCTTTAGTGGGGGTGATTAACTCAAAAACCCGAGGGCCCTTGGGCTGGACCAATCACAACGAATCCGGCTCCGTGCTCAGTCGGGTACTAGAGGTGGCTCGCCCTCACCTATGCCAATTCCTTACCTGGTCCACGTGGCCGCTGTGTGCCCCGTGGCGTCTCCTCTGACGGTGCCACGAGCCTCACCGAGACCTTTCTGCTTTGGGCCACTGCCATGACGTGGGTGGGTGGTGGTGGAGGAGGTGGTCGCGTCTTTGGTGGTCGTGTAAGTTGAAAGAAGCCCTGGAGGGTCTAGACAAACATTTGATGCACAAACAAGTTCACTCACTCATACAAAGAAACAGATCCCCCGTATAGCATCTCACAGACTGTTGGGGCAGGTGCTGTGAGCGAGTAAGCACAATTATGAAGGCCTCAACGGCACACGAGTAGGTGGCCAACAGCACCACGCCGGACCGCCTTTGTCTCCCAAGCGATGATGTTCACACACCGCACCAGGTACTCAAGTATGGCTGAGTTAACCCAGGGGAGGCCCGCGACCGGTTAAAATATTCGTCACCGATGTTGGCCGTGAGCGGGAATCGAACACGGGTCGCCAGTGCTAACCACTGCACCACCGCTCCCCACTCACCCACCGATAGTGGCACACGAAACTACGTGTATTTTTATTTTACCAGGTAAGGCCCACTGAGCTAAATAGCTGTTTTTCAGAAGCAACCTGGCCGGGAATGATAGCTCAACGACGTGGCTTATTTCGTGGCAATGTATAGCAATCAAATACTCTAAACGCACGTTCCTAAATGTAGAGGGAAACCCCGAACTCATAACAAACACACCGAGTTAATTCTAAAGCCCCTTTTGTCTATTTATCCACTGCTAGATGAATGCAGCCCTTCTCCACCCGTGGCCGTGACTGTTGTTTGTTGGCCACACTTCATCACGTTTGTCAATACGGATCGATGACGTGGGAGGCCCAAGCAAAAGGACCGGAACCTGCCACTGATGTTAGCCGTGACACGCTTAACTAAATAGTTACACACAATACAGGCTCACGTCGTTTTAAATTGCCATTCATATAGCTGTAAAGATAAAGATCCCCCGTGTAACCTTTGACAGGTTGTTGGGGCGAGTGTTTTAGCGAGCAACACCTATGAATGCCCGGGCACACGATGCCCCCACGCGGTGGTGTGGTCAAACCACGCCCGGCCGCCTTTGTCTCTCCACAGTGATGATATTTACTCCACGCAAAAGGTAACAATTTGGGGTAAATGACACACACGCAGCAGTGTACGCAAAAATATACACGGTACACTTAGAGAATACACTCAACACATTCACCACACGTATACATAAATACACAATACATTTCATATAACGTACATAAAATACATACTCTACTCATAAACTTACCCTATCCTGTACATATACAACACATGCACACTTACAACAGATACATTGCACTTCATTACCACACACGGATACATAAATACCCAATATAATGTACACATACAACACAATACGGTAGCATACTGCACAATACGTACCACATTCAGTCCATACATCCATACATAATGCAGCACGTACACACAACACATAAACTCAACATGACACTCAGCACACATACGCACGTCTGATGGACATTAAATACCTCCATCCACACGCAGAAGGTACGATGCATACACATATACACACCTTCCGATAGAGTACAGGTGGACTGCACAATCATACCCTCTCTCAATTACACTCACAATGTGTATGTCACACTCCTCAACACTCATAAGCTATCTTACCCAAACACACAATCTGTCTTGCTCACAATATTTCGCGTACACACTCTCTCAGTCTCGAACTCATTTACAATCCTCACAATCTCTCTACACACTCCTCACACTCGATACATATCACACTCAGTCTCAATATCTCACACTCGCACAATCTCACACGCACAAAATCTCCCGCACACTCAATCTCTCATACTCACACACGCATAATCTCACACACACAATCTCCCGCACACTCAATCTCTCACACAACTTTGCTCTTCCTCTCGCTCTCTCACAATATCTCTCACTCACAATCTTTCTCCCGCACACACACACAATCTCACGCACAACCGATCGCTTACACACGCACACATATACAATCTTGTTCTCGCATACTCACGTTTCTCACACTCTCACAGTCGCACACACGCACAATCTGCCCAATACACACTCAATCCCTCTCACACACTCGCAATCCCTCTCTCTCTCTCTTCTCGTGCACTCTCACACACGAGATCCCACTCACACACCTGAGATGTCTGAACATGTTGGGCTGTACCACTTGCAGCACAGGTACAGGTGTGATGGAGAAGGGCTAATCTTCTTTGGTTCTTTCGGTAAAGTCACGTCGAATGAGAATAAAATAATAAATTGGTAAAATAAAATAACACAATCATATTCTCACGACGTTTCGGCCACAACACAAGCTGCCTTCATCAGGTGAAGGGACGAGACTGTCTGGAGGACAGCGCTGGAGTGAAAAAGCCACGCTCAGATCACGACCTTTAAGCTGTGTGAGAAGAAACAAAGCGCCTTGACAAAGGAATTAGCATAGAATTTAGCATTGAAATGGCTGAGTGATTAGCTTGTGACTGGTCACAGAAATGGCTATGTTAAAGTTAAAGCATACACATCCGCAAAGGCACCCCTTGACATAGGAATTAGCATAGAATTTAGAATTGAAATAGCTAAGGGCTAATCATTGGCACCCTTGAGCACCCAAAGCAAACCCCGCTGCAATGGTACAGCCCACAGCCCTCACATCACAGAGCACAGTACAGTGCTTCAATGCTGTTTAATCAGTTGGGCTCCCAGCGAGACCCCGGGAAACGTAATTGCATAACCACAACTCTTCCAATGCACGCAGGGCAGGGTGGCGCGTTGGTCCCACTTGTGCCCCACAGCAAGGGCTCAAGTTCCATTGCCGAATAGGTCGCCTTTCTCTGTCCTCTTGGGTTTCCTATGGATTCGCCGCCCGCCCCCCCATAGCTAGAGAAGCGTACAATGTAACTGGCATGTGCCAAACATACAAATGCGGAAAAAAAATACCTGAAAATGTACTCAATTGGGATTACACACAGCAACGGCATCGGAACCCTACTGCGAAAACTTGGCAGGACCATCCTGAAGTGGAATCTTGAGACTCTGCGAGACTTGACCGCAGTGCTTCTTCATTGCAAGGCCCGCGGGCCACTGGCGGCCCCTGGTGGCCTTTAATGCGGCCCCTGACAATACACAGATGGTGACAACAACCATCGTGTTGTCAAACCCAAATGGTTTCAAATGTACGGCGGCCCTCACACGGATGTCTTATGGCGAAAGTGGCCCCGCTCTGAAAATGAGTAAAGAACACGGCTCCTCCACTGGGTGAGGCGGTGGCATAACATCTCCTGGCCAACGACAAAATGGGTGGTGGGTGAGATCTAAGCCAGCCATGGGTGTGACCGCCTCCACCAACCCACAGCACTGGCCAAGCATGGTGAAGTATGGTCAAATATCCCCCCTCATCCACGAATCACACGGCGTGGGGAAGGCTTCATCCGGCAGTGGATTTAAAAATAGCCGCAGTTAATTGTTGCGGAAATTTTAAAATGTTTACTTACAAAGCCTGAATAAAGAAAAGTAAATTTTAAACCCACAGCATAGTTTTGAGATTCACATTTTAAAAGTTGCGAGTTAAAATCCTGGTTAGGGGTAGACTCAACCCATCAGCTCTCTCTCTGGAGTCAATTAAATAAGTGACCACTTCGTGGGGAGTCACCAATGATTGTCCTATGGATGGACGCCGCCATAAAAAAAATTGAAATTCCCACCACTCGCTCTGCAGGACTGTAAACAGGAGCTCAGCACCAATGCGTCGATGCGCAGTCGAGCAGCCGAAAATCACGAAGACTTTTTTTTTATCCATACGACACTGAAATTATAACATATAATACACACACTGTCCATGGAATATAATGGTTTTAAGACAGGCTCTAGAGAGGAACAGGCAAACGCACACGCATCGGTGGCGAGATGTCAACTACCTTGCCTGGTATACAGGAGGTCGTGGGTTCGATCCCGAAGCCTGTATATTTGGAGTCTCTCCAAGTGACCCGTGGATTTTGGTCCGGGTCACCCGGTTTTTCTCTCCACATTTAGAATCAAAATGCGTTTCAAATATTTGCTTTCTATAAATGTCCACACAATAAGCCACTTTGTTGTGCTATAATTTATGATAACCAAGTTGCTTATCAAAATAGCTATATAGATCAGTGGGCTTTACCTGGTAAAATAAAAAAAATAGTTTATGTTTTATAGTTTATCATGTTCACCTAGGCCTACTATATTAATTCATGTAAGCGACTTTGGCTAAACGTACACAGTAATTAGCTTTGCGTAGGCGAGACTGATGACCTTTATGTTAACTGTGGGAGAACTCAGTTGGTGTTCTCGGTGTCTGGAAGAGGGGGGAAGTGTTCTCATGGTCATGTAGGCAAAGGTGCAGCTATGTAATTGCCACTTCTGACATTTGTAAGACAAGACCGGGAGGAATATCTTACAGCACCAGAAGAGAGGAGAGATGCGTGTAAGTGCATTGTCTCTTTGCTGATCTCATCAAGGAGCATAAACTGCCATGGGGGCTCCGGTCATCCTCGCAGCTGGCCATGAAACAAAGACGGTTACCGCATTGCGCACTTTCAGATGCGCTTCTGCGGCCGTCTGTCACACTCTTCCTTCCGATACTAGGAAATCACTGGAGCTATGCACTTTTAAATCTAGATTGAAAACTAATTTCCTTGGATCTGCTTTTTTGTGTTTTTGTTGTCCTTCTCCCGCACCTCCAATTAGCACGTTTGGCTACGTACGGTGCAAAAGAAGTTCAACATACACACATACGTCTCGCAGTGGTACATATACAGGCCTAAATTAGTTTTTTTGTGGCACTGCTGATTATTCACGCTACTGCTGGCAAAAGGGCATCCGCCTGATAGAGCTCCGCAGAGCTCACCACTACAGAGTAATTGGCCTACTCTTCCACCACCTGCCGATCGACTGTGGTATGTAACCATGTGTATACTGGTGGGTGGACAGAGAGGCGCTGGGGAATTAAGAAATATTTTTTTGTAATTTTGAGGTGGCTCAGAGTTCAGAGCACTGAGCTGGCACTGTTCGGATCTTGTGATCATACACTGGGTTCTCAAGTTCAGAGATTTGACTGCAATTTGGCTAAATTCCAGTTTAACACGTAGTAGGCTTTCGCGACCAATATTATTCATAAGAAACGTTTTTCGGGTTAGATCGCGTAAATATAAATGTGTCGTTAACC
This sequence comes from Petromyzon marinus, assembly GCF_048934315.1. Lineage (NCBI taxonomy): Eukaryota > Metazoa > Chordata > Hyperoartia > Petromyzontiformes > Petromyzontidae > Petromyzon > Petromyzon marinus. The sequence goes on along the minus strand of NC_133710.1, from coordinate 289,941 downwards.
CCGCCACCATCCGACACGGACGATTAGGAAGGTTAGTCACGTAACAAAAACGTGCCAATTGGTTACTACTGCAGCACACCGGTCTGTTGGAGAGTCAACCCACAACATTTACAATTATGGCAAATCGCCTGATGAAGCTGATTGTAATCACCAACGAAACATTGCACTCAAATTGTAAATGTGTTTTTTTGCCGTACTCTTTGTCTCGTCGCGACGACAGCCCCCGTCGAATTAAAATCATAATTCGTTACATTTATTCGTCTGTGTGGCTGCGCTACGAACCCCGGCGACCCCAGTTCGTTTTCTGCTCAAGGCCAACGTCAGTGACGACTATCTGAACCGGTTCTGGGCCTCCCCTAGACCGACTCAGCCTCAAATGAGTACGTGGTGCAGTGTCTAAACATCGCCATGAGGGAGACAAAGGCGGCTGGGGGTGGTGCTGGCCACCTACCCCCACATGTGCCGTACCGGCCTTCATAGGTGCTACTCGCCACCAGTCCGTTAAGGCGATACGGGGGAGCTTTGTCCTTCGTGTGATTTCATCATCACCAGCAACAAATACAGTGAGGGAAAAAAGTATTTGATCCCCTGCTGATTTTGTACGTTTGCCCACTGATAAAGAAATGATCAGTCTATAATTTTAATGGAAGGTTTATTTGAACAGTGAAAGACAGAATAACAACAACAAAATCCAGAAAAACGCATGTCAAAAATGTTATGAATTGATTGGCATTTTAATGAGGGAAATAAGTATTTGACCCCTCTGCAAAACATGACTTAGTACTTGGTGGCAAAACCCTTGTTGGCAATCACAGAGGTCAGACGTTTCTTGTAGTTGGCCACCAGGTTTGCACACAACTCAGGAGGAAGTTTCGAAGCTGACGTTTGGCAACTCGAACCTTCAGCTCCCTCCACAGATTTTCTATGGGATTAAGGTCTGGAGACTGGCTAGGCCACTCCAGGACCTTAATGTGCTTCTTCTTGAGCCACTCCTTTGTTGCCTTGGCCGTGTGTTTTGGGTGATTGTCATGCTGGAATACCCATCCACGACCCATTTTCAATGCCCTGGCTGAGGGAAGGAGGTTCTCACGCAAGATTTGACGGCATATGGCCCCGTCCATCGTCCCTTTGATGCGGTGAAGTTGTCCTGTCCCCTTAGCAGAAAAACACCTCCAAAGCATAATGTTTCCACCTCCATGTTTGACAGTGGGGATGGTGTTCTTGTGGTCATAGGCAGCATTCCTCCTCCTCCAAACACGGCGAGTTGAGTTGATGCCAAAGAGCTCCATTTTGGTCTCATCTGACCACAACACATTCACCCAGTTGTCCTCTGAATCATTCAGATGTTCATTGGCAAACTTCAGACGGGCATGTATATGTGCTTTCTTGAGCAGGGGGATCTTGCGGGCGCTGCAAGATTTCAGTCCTTCACGGCGTGTGTTACCAATTGTTTTCTTGGTGACTATGGTCCCAGCTGCCTTGAGATCATTGACAAGATCCTCCCGTGTAGTTCTGGGCTGATTCCTCACCGTTCTCATGATCATTGCAACTCCACGAGGTGAGATCTTGCATGGAGCCCCAGGCCGAGGGAGATTGACAGTTCTTTTGTGTTTCTTCCATTTACGAATAATCGCACCAACTGTTGTCACCTTCTCACCAAGCTGCTTGGTAATGGTCTTGTAGCCCATTCCAGCCTTGTGAAGGTCTATAATCTTGTCCCTGAGATCCTTGGAGAGATCTTTGGTCTTGGCCATGGTGGAGAGTTTGGAATCTGATTGATTGATTGCTTCTGTGGACAGGTGTCTTTTATACAGGTAACAAGCTGAGATTAGAAGCACTCCCTTTAAGAGTGTGCTCCTAATCTCAGCTCGTTACCTGTATAAAAGACACCTGGGAGCCAGAAATCTTTCTGATTGAGAGGGGGTCAAATACTTATTTCCCTAATTAAAATGCAAATCAATTTATAACATTTTTGACATGCGTTTTTCTGGATTTTTTTGTTGTTATTCTGTCTTTCACTGTTCAAATAAACCTACCATTAAAATTATAGACTGATCATTTCTTTGTCAGTGGGCAAACGTACAAAATCAGCAGGGGATCAAATACTTTTTTCCCTCATTGTAGCTGATGAAGTCACACACGCAATAAGATAAAAAGTATGTTTGCAAGGGTGTGAAAATCTCAAATCTGTGGACGTTTAGTACAGTCTTAGTCTGAGGAATGTAACAGAATAATTATATTTGAACCAGCAGTTAGACATTTAGTCCACTTTCATTGGGGTGCGTAATTTTCTCTCAGTCTCCCGCCGTAAATATGATCTCAGCCAAGTAAACTCCTCAGTAAATCTGTGTACCTTTGAGTATATATGTATATCCAATTGTAATGTTTGGCTTTCCTCAGTGCACTGCAGTCCCTAGGCACACAACTAAACTATCACAGTATTCACTCAGACTCGTTAATTTAATCCCGTCGCAAGTCAGTCACGCTCTTGTCTTTGGTGGGCAGTAGTCAACACTGGATCGGTTTTGACATTTCAAAGTCTCATCAGCAGACTTGGGTCTCGCTTGACACCAATGCTGGTGAACTGCCCATATGTTTATCGACAATGACCCTCTGTCTATTACAGATGGGTCCCCCAGTTCGACGCAACGCTACATTGTAAATAACACAAAATAAGTCTTATTGGCGTTGTGGGAAATATAAGCAACACAATACGCAGACAACACGGTCTCTTTACCATTTTTTGTCGTTCCACATATTAAAAAGTATTTTCTTACACATCCCACTTTGTGGAGTCAGGTTATAAACAAGACAAAGATCCCCCGTATAGCCTTAACATACTCTTGGGGCAAGTGCTGTTATTTAGGTCGGCACGAATCACGAGGGGGGTGGCTGGCCAGCACCACCCCGGCCGCCTTTGTCTCTCCAGTGCCCACCTCTACACAAGAACACGCGCGCACTCTCTGTTGACACTGGATGATGGCACGCGAACTTGGGGAAGGCCAAGTACGGGGGTTGCTGGGCAGGCAGGCGGGAGAGGGGTTGGGTAGGATCGGTGTTGTTACACTTAATCTTGGGGGCTCACTCACGGTTGTCCTCACTGTGTTGGTTGCCATGGTGCCCCTTTGTAAATAAAACAAAAATATAATCGTTCGCGTCGTTGTGGAGAGTGTGAGCAACACAATAAATAAGCAGACGAATACATCTCCTTCGTTTGTCTGTCTGTCCCCCCAGACATGAAATTATATAAAAGTATTGATTTGAAGCTTTCGTGACTGCAAGGATTCATCTTCTTTGGTTCTTTCGGTAAAGTCACGTAGAATGAGAATAAAATAACACAATAATTTGAAGCTCTGTCGTCCCGACAGTTCTGTACCTTTCACCTGAAGACGGCCGCTTGCGTTGTGGCCGAAACGTCGTGAGAATTTTATTGTGTTATTTTATTATTTTATTCTCATTCTACGTGACTTTACCGAAAGAACCAAAGAAGATATATAAAAGTAGTTTTTGTATCGTTGCTTCCCGTCAACCACACGTACTTCTGTGAGAGTGTAATTTGAGAGTTTTGCTTCAGGTGAGCCAATGCTGCTGAAATGATGCACTCCCAGAAGGCCTTGTGGTTGATGGGATGTGTAAACAAATTTACGTTTATGTTATTTTATGTAAAGGGACAGATATATGAAGGATGTACTGTATATAGCGTCTGCTTCATTATTTTGTGTAAGTGAAGCAGTGTGCTTTAAAACCTATTCATCCACCCATGCAATAATATACGTACACCCAATAAGCATGCAATGAATGTTGGCCCAACGTTAAATTTTCACCTGGGCAAGGTGGCTCACCAGTAGAGCAATCGGAAAGTTGAGAGTTCAAATATTGCGAAGTTGATTCATCCAATCATCCCACTGTGGTCGGTAAAATTAATACCCACTTTGAGGGAAAGTCAAAAATGGCCATCCCAGTCACAAGTGAGATATATGTTCAAGGTTTAGATGCTATATATCTTTATCCACCTCACACATTCTTAAAAACTATTATTGCTTGAAGAAACAGCACGTCTTCCAGAAAGAAGAATTGTAAACACAGCGAGCTGGCTGGGCATACATACAGCGTGTTATAAAGAAGGGCTATTGCCCGAAACGACGCTTATTATATACTTTTTACTTTCAAACTCACACTTTTTTTGACGAATGTCAGAACTAAAACGATACAGGAGTACACTGCGTGTTCCCAATGTGATGTGTACGTGCGACATCTAGTGTCGCGATTGTGAAAACCCAAGTGCACTTGTTTCAAGTTATAGTCGCAACAATATAATTATCCACGATACGATATAAAATGTCACGATTGTCGCGATATCACTTTCACGTAACTTGGTCATCGTTATTGGAAATGTTTTGGATTGTTTTTGTGCTTTGCTGTACTTTAAGGAACGAATAAAGATTTACTTAAAAGTTCTCCAACTGCAGTTCACTCTAGACAATTCTTCCAGAAGGCTTGCCATCATCATAATCGATAACGCACATGCTCTCGGTAACAAGCAAATTACTTCAATTATAAAAATGCCATCGGAAAACTATGGTGTGATATGATCGCACATCCCGGTAATTATTCGGAAGAGCATTTTTACTAAGCATGAATTTAAAGTATAGCTATTTATTTACAACGTTAAGTGTAAGTTGGTTATTCCACACACATTTTCCAAGGAAGTCAATGAATGTATGAAATGAGCACCGATAATCGCGATAGTACGATTATTTTGTAAAACGGACGATACGATTATAATTAATCTTATATCGTACTATATATCGTCGTGTATATATTCCGGTTCTGAGGTGGACATTTCAAGATCCGAAGTTTTAATATGGTCAGCTGCCCGTCACCAAAGGCCCATGCACCTACCCACATAGAGATCTACATCGACTCACATAGAGACCCACATACCCAGAGATCAACCTGGGTCCTTAAGTGTCGTGAGTTGAAGGTCTCAGCCTGGTCATCATTGACTGCACAAACCCCCCATCATATTAGATTTATTTCTATATTCGATTTGTATTCATTCCATCTCGATTAATTAAAAGTATCCGTTTGAATGTGTAAAGCCAAATCCACCTACTCGTGATGACTGTGAAAAGGCCCTTGGGAGACGTCTACACACGGCAGTCAGAATGGCACGGCCAGTGTCTGCATGGGGTGCTGTGGTGGCGAGATGTTAACTACCTTGCTTGGTATACATGAGGTCGTGGGTTCGATCCCTACCCTGACACCGATATATTTGGAGTTTGCATGTTCTTCCCATGGTCGCGTGGATTGTTTTCTCCGGGTCCTCCAGTTTTTCCCTCCACATTTAGAAACGTCCGTTTAGAGTATTTGGCTGCTATGAAATGTCACGTGATGAGCCACTTCGTTGGGCTATCATTTGTGGCCAGGTGGCTTCTGAAAAAGAGCTATATATAGCTCAGTGGGCCTTACCTGGTAAAATAAAAAAATAGTTTATCGTATGTTACTTTAAATTTATCCGACGTGTGAAGTGTCCTGGGTTACCTTTAAAATATTGCACATCGCCATCTGCTGGAAACATTGCAGACTCAATGCCCTTGCATGAATGTGTAGTTCCCGTACTGTGCAGGTTTATTGTGGTGTCACTTTTTCGCCATTGACACTCACAGTGGTTTTCTTTAGAGAATGTTTCAATTGCTAATTCATTGGGCTCATGCTAGTGATTCAAGTCAAAGCAATTCCCTTCTGACATTAATATTGGAGGCATCGGTGCTTATTTGATTGAGAATTGCCAAGGACCAAATCGCCTGTAATGTGCCCCCATCTCATGAGATGTTTGAAGCTAAGCAGGTATGAGCTTGCATTGTGCATGAATGGTTGAGCGCCATGCATTACAGGTTTCATAGGTTGCTGTTGTGGCTGTGGAGCTTTGTTATGGGTAGCACAGGGCAGATAGCATAATCCATTGTTGTACTGCACTATGCTGCACGCCTTCACCAGCCAGCTGCCGTGGAGTATGGTCAAATGGCTCTCAATCCAGCGGTGGATTGACAAAATTACTATTTTTTGGAGACAAAGTTACATGTTTCAAAGAAAACAGAAATGTGTAATATAAGCACTCAGCCTTTTTGCATGATGCAAAAAACATCAGTTCCTGAAGAACTGTACGGTGGTCCTATTGTCTGCGGTCACCATCAAAGTAAATTTGAGTCAACGTGATCGGCAGGCAGTAGCAGCAATCATGGAAATAACTTAGCAGGTGATATTGCGTTGGCAGTGGTGCACAAGCACGCATAATCTTCTTGGTTCTTGCGGTAAAGTCACGTAGAAATGGAAATAAAATAAATAAAATAAAACATAATGAAATACAAAAATATTTTTAAAACTCAACACATTCGTCATGAACAGGCCCCATGGTGTAAACTGCAGTCTCCAATACTTATTCAGTCTCTGGCATCTCTATTCACGTGGTATGAAGGGCCATTTCCCGAAATGTTGCCTGTTAGATACTTTTCCAATTCAAGACACAATGTTACGAGTTTGGTTTATTTTGGCACAGGTAAAACACATAGGGCAATGAATGCTCATTTTCGATGGGGACCTGGAAACACCGTCTAAACTTGGTTACTACAGCAAAACAAATACGTGAACCAAAACGAACAACTGTGTACGTAGTGAAGTTGCGAATGGCAAAGTCGTGCATCAACATCATGGCAATACCAGCACAAAGAACGAAGCAAAGCTGGCAGAACGCATCTCGAACAAACAAAATCTTGTAAGAAAAACAGCACCGAGGTCGGTAGGATTGTAAAAACACACGCGTCTAAAAAAAGTCAGCAAAGTAGAGCCATAGATTAATTGTACGAACACTTGAAAGGACATCTAAACTCTGAAAGTGATTTAGAATCAGAATATTTATTTATACTGCAGGAGGAATCCGATGAGCTATAAAGCTCTTTGTCACAGATCTCCAGTCGGGGCAGGTCACAATACAACAGTAAACAATACAAAAACAGTGCAAAGTATAGGTGAAGTAAACATCATTAAAGAAAGATATACAAATAAAACTAAACAATGCTTTATTTTATCAGGTAATGCCCACTGAGCTATTAGCTTCTTTTTCAGAAGCGACCTGGCCACAAATGATAGCTCAAAGAAGTGGCTTGTCGGAGGACCCGGACATGCAGACTGAAAATATTCAGGTGTCAGGATTGGGATCGAACCGCCCGACCTCCTGCATACCAGACGAGGACGATAAGATCACAAAATTGAAAGTGGGACAAGGATGTTGAGATTTTTGATGCCAAATATTTTCGCGAGGTTATTGGCAGAGATGAGGAGCCGCCACTACACGGAGGGAATCTAAACCGAGTCTGGTTCTCCACCCACAGTTAAGGGGGCTTTAATCACTAACAGGGTGAAGGAGTTTCTAAAGATACGGGAATTTACCTGGGAGATTAAATGATCGACAAGTTATTTAGCAGACGTATTTTGGCGAATGTGTTGTATTGTCACTGAGATAAAATGTACAGCGTGGTTCAGAAGTCTTGTGACTCCCAATTCATTCTCTAAAACGTAATTTTTAAAAAGTACAATATATTTAAAACATAAATTTATATGCGAAGGGAAACGATGTTAGGTGTCAATTAATTAGGGGGGTGGAGTCACAAGACGCCTGGACCACCCAGTGACTATATAGTACACAAAAGCCCATTATATCTAGAGGTTAAAACAAACCTCTGAGTTGGCATGAGGAGCCCTGGGATGAGGGGCGGAAGATTATGGGCTGAGGATCAGAGGGACGAGATAACCGGTGACGTTATTTTCCATAGCGACAGTTACCAGGGAGACGGCCATGTTGGTAAGGGGTTTAACACGCCCTCTCCCGAGTACTTTCGACTCACCCCCACCACCGGAAGTCTCCCGTACAAAGATGGCCGCCCACATCGGGCCCCCGAGACCACGAGGGCGCATGCGCCGAGGGTCTCGCGCGCGGTCGTCCCGCCATCTTGTCGGCGCGAGGGGCCGTGAAGCGCGCGCGCTTAAAAACAACAATAAACAACAAACAATAAATAAACAATTAACGACAACAGATTAAGATTAAACAATAACAATCAATACGATACTTCGACTGTTACAATTGTAGTTTATATCACCAATTTTTTTTTTTACCTCAGAAAACCCACACTAAATTAACACAACATTGCAATAGGATTATTGCCTGAGGACTAAACATTTGTGTTTGAAATTGTAAAAAAAACAGGCAAAATAATATAATTTTACTACAGTAAATATATAAATATTGCGCCCTGTTAATAAATTAGCGGGAGTGCAGAGGGGAGGCGCCTCCTCCCCGCCCCGCGTCCTCCTCGTTCTCATCATCATCATCATCATCGTCGTCGTCTTCTCCTCCTTCGTCGTCTTCGTCGCCTCTGGACGGAGGCTGCAGGAGGGCGAATGGGGAACGCGGCGGCGACAAAGAAAGGGGGCGAGGCGGAGAGCGGTGAGAGCCGAGCGGACGGCAGGCGAGGGGAGGGCCCGGCCTTCGCTCGGCCACGGGTGGGGACGGGCCAGTGGCCTGTACTGCCCTGTGCTGTAATGCCCTTTGATGTAGTATTTATGTAATATACTGTATTGTTGTCAAGTGCTGTCATGATCTATCCTGTCATGTCATGCTCTGTCATGTGCCGTAATGCCCTATGCATTTATATCCAGTCATGCCCTTTGCTGTTATGTGCTGTTAAGTGCCCTACCCTGTAATGGCCTGTTCTGTGGTGTCTTGGCCGATGATGCCCTGTGTTACCTTGTGCTGTTAATGTCCTTTGCTGCCGTGTTCAATGATGCTCACGTCCTGTACTGTAATGCTCTGCCATTGTCGTTATCTGTGCTGTAGTGCACTCTGCTGTCGTCACCGGTAGTGCCCAGTAATGGCTCTCAATGTGATGTAATGTTGACGCCTTGCCCTGTACATGCCCTCTTTCTTTGTCGGGTGATGCTCATGCCATGTACTCTAATAATGTGTCCTGTAATGCCCTGTACAGTCATGCTCTGTACTGTAATTCACCCGTCGTGTGATGCTCTGTAATGCCCTTTAATGTGGTGTTTTGTAATTGTTTGTAATGCCCTGTGTTGGGATGTATAGTGCTATACTGTAATTCCCTGTCCTGTGTTATAATGCCCTCTGCTTTGATCTCGTTTAATGCCCTTTGATTTTATAGTCGATGAAGGCTTAGTAATTCCACGTGCTGTGATGCCTTGTGCTCTATGCCCTGTCAGTTTATGTCCTGTGCTGTCATTCCCTGTGCTGTGATGCCCTGTGTTGTAATCTCATGTCCTTCAATGCTTCGGTGATACGATTCTCAGTAGTGTAATTAATTGTGCTGCAATGCACTGCAATGCCCTTTCAAGTAATAATATCGACTGCGTTCCGAAAGTCTTTGGTGTAATGCTATGTGTTTATACTTTATTACCTATATATAGCGTTATTCATGCTAATTGCATCCCATAACGCTGTACAGTACATTCATTATTATTGGTGTGATGCACTGTTGTAATGTCTTGTAATGCACTGTACTGATTGTCTTGTGGTGTACTTCCCTTTGCAGTAATGCCCTGTGTTCTGTCTCGTCGTTCTCCCTGTGCTGCAGCATTGTATAATGCCTTGTGCTGTAATGCCCTATCGTATAATGCCAGATGCTGCCATGCCCTGTTATGTGATGGCCTGTGTTGTAATAGCCTATATGTCCTCATCCTCTAACGCACTGTTGATCAATTCTCTGCTCTGTACAATGATTCCCTGTTCTGTACAGTTATGTTTTGTAATATTCTGTTGTATCATGCTCCATAATTCCATGTGATGTCATGTAATGCCCTGTCATGTCCTGTACTAAAATACGCTGTAGTGCTATTTAATGTCCTGCATCAGAATGCCCTGCATATGCCATGGAATATTTTGCCGTTTTCTGCCCTGCCCTTTTCCCTTTATACTCTTTGGGTCTTTTGGTAAAGTCACGTAGATAGATTGTGATGCCCTACCATGCTCCTTATGCTTAGTACTCGGTTTAAATGTGTGTTGTCCTGTGCTCTCCTACCCTGTTCTGTCCTCTGCTGAACAGTCCTCACCAATCCTACCCTTCCCTGTCCTCCCATTACATGTCTTGTGCTGCATTTTCCTTACCTATAATGCTCTTTCATAGTAATGCTCAGTGCTCTACTGTGCTGAAATGCTCAGTTTTTATCTCTGTTAGGCCTTTTCCCACACTGGCGTACACTGTCTTAAAAATATGGTGTCATATGCTGTCGTGAGATCTTCTGCCTCATGCTTTCAACCCTGCCCTATAATGCCCTGCATTTTAATTGATGCCCTGCCATATTTCCTGAATACTCTGCCTTGTTCCACCTCTGTTTGAGGGCCTTTCACGCCCTCCCTCTCTGTCTAATGGGTTCATGCCATTTTCTGCTATGCAGTGTCCTTCCCTGTGATGCCCTGGCTGGTGATGGGCCGTCCTAAATTACTGTACTTCGTTCTACCCTCTTCTGAACAGCTTTTTCCAGCACTGCTTTATTCGTGTTCTATTATGCCATGCCTTGTATTGTATCTATCCCTCAACTAACCAAAACCTTAGCTCACATGCTGTCTGCTGCCCAGCCATTTTTTGACCTGCCTAGTCTTTCAGCTTGGCCTGGCAGTGGAGGCATTTGTGTTTTGGAAGGGATGACCTGGCATTGGAGAAGAGGGGACAGTAAGGGAGCAATGGTCCCTGCCTTGGTTTGGTCTTGGCAGGGCATCAGAGAAAAGATGGCGGCCCTGCCCAGCCACGTCCTGACCTTCTTGCTTTGCTCATCATTGCCCAATCTTGGCTTGCCTGAGGAAGTAATTAGGAAGTAAAAGGAATGAGAGACTGAGTAGGAAGGATGGTTGGGCTCAGTTGACGGAGGAAAAGGCGAAGGACAGGGATAGTTTACACTGGCCGGGTGTGACTCAGGAAATGATGGTAATAGGAAACTTTGGTAGTGAGCAGTCAAGGGGTTTAAGAAGAGGGAAGGTTAATTGTTTGGCCACCACTGGCCAACCTTGCCATGTCCAGCTTTGGTTGAGGAAGTTGGGTTTTGGCATGGTGTTCTTTGTGGTTAGTAGGTAGGGTTTGCTTTTGGAAAAGAAATGTGTATGAGACAAGCACCGTCAATGCATTTTTCACAAATTTAGCAAGGATCTCGAACTGCACCCCAAGCTGAAAGCAAACCCATATTCTTGCCTGGTCATATATAAATTTCATCTTTCTAAGTGGCTCATAAGATTTACATTGCATTGTACTTCCCAGAAATTGAGCAAATTTTGCATGTGCATTCACTGGCAGAATGGGCTGTCTATTGCTTTTAATACAATGTCTTCATGCCCTAGAGTCATGAAGTTATATTGCTCTAACTTGATTTGAAGCATTCGTGACTGCAGGAATTACTCTTTGGTTCTTTCGGTAAAGTCACTTAGAAAGAAAATAAATTAAATAATAGAGTACGACGTTTCGATTACAACACAAACAACTGTCATCAGGTAGAACTACATTTGAGAGAGAGACAAAATACAGACACAGAGACAGACAGACACACAGTGTGTCTATGTTGTGTGTCTCTATCTATGTGTGTGTTGTCTTTTTCTGCTTGTATGTCTGTCTCCGTGTCTGTGTTTTGTCTCTCTCAAATTTAGTTCTACCTGATGACGGTTGCTTGCGTTGTAATCGAAACGTCGTACTCTATTATTTTATTTATTTTCTTTCTACGTGACTTTACCTAAAGAACCAAAGAGTTATACTGCTTTGTTTTAATCACCTCATTAGCCAAACAGATCATTCAATTATTTTTCATACTGTAAGGCAATGGTGTTCATGTCCAGGCCTTGTAAGCCCATTTTGATGAGTGGTTTGCTCATGTAGTAAAACCCTCAAATTTCAGTGTAATGTATATATTGTGTTTGAGATAATTAATTATTGGCCATGCTAATATTGGTCCAGTGCTTGGTTTATTATCAGTATCGTCATAAGAAGCTAATGTGTTCAAAGAAGAAAGTTTTTAATATGTATTTCCTGCTTTGATGTAGATCAAAAACATTAACATGAACGAAGAAGTTGGCGCAATAGCTCAAAAGTATGCAAAGGAGCATGGAGAGATGTATGATTGAGATTACACTGAGAGACAGAAAGAGGAAAACATGGATTAGGGAACACACGTAGGTTAATGTCATAATTTCAAGTGTTAAGAAAATGTGAGCTTGGTTTGGACACAATGTGAGGAGGAATAATGGCCGGTGAATCCGAATAATGACGAAAGGATCAGTCCTGAAAGTGTTTTCCATGGAGATGGAGTGCTGAAATCAGGTCATTTGAGGGTGCTAAATGAACGCAGGTGTAAGAGTAAAAAAAGTTGCATATTCAAAACAGCTGCCTATTAACAATATATTGCTATTTTATTTGCCCCAAATGCTGCCCTTGCAGGGCAGGCTCATCCGATACAGCTGTGTTTATGCCGGGCCACGGAGCCCCAAATTCAGCCAGCTCAAGAAGGCGGGGTTGCATCGTTTAATCCTGGGTATGGAGGGACTCCGTCATATGTTCGTAGAGTGCTGTTGGGTGTGGTGAATGCAGCCTCAGGGGTGTACACATCCTAAAGCGTTGTCGGTTAGGTTGACATCCTTATAGACTTGTCTGTATATAACTTATTTGTTGCTGTGCAAATATCTGCCCATGCCTAAAGTTTTGGGTCCACGAAAGGTACAATTTGGAATTTGTCGCTTAATTTTGAAACCTGGATCTACCAAACCATGTCTTAGAGTTTTAACCTCTCTAAATTTCAAATTGGGTGTACTTTCAACTGTATAAAGTAATACATATTGAAAACAGGGTTAAACCCAGATACATAACTGGTTGATCTTCAGTCTGAAAGTGACATTGCTTAATAAATCTAACTCTTTTTCATCTTATTCCTGCTGCTCATTCCTCTGATTTTGTTATACAACTACTGTATGCTTTCGCTCCTAGTTTTATAATTAATGAAAGGCACTTGAGCTGATTCATTGTTTTATTCTTAATCAGGTGTGGGAGCACACACGCCTAGAGAGCACGTGGCAGCATCCAGAATGTAACAGGACATATCCCGTTCCCACTCCTAGCTATCTTTTGAATAAGCCACAAGGTCATTCGTTGTCTCCTTGGTATCTTCCACACACCAGGTGTCTGAGCAGAGGTAGTCTTATATACAGGATCAACCACTCGCATGTAGACAAACTTCATTTTACTTTTAGAGACTCTTTTTTGATACCCATGAAGTTATCCCATTGGTTTCTGGAGATCCTACAGATACATTTGCTTTACAGTGCTCTAAAAAAGTTTTTCTTAATCTTACGATGCCATTTCACATGGTTCTGCTTTAATCACAGAGGAGCAAGATTACGAGTCGAACCTGTCACGTCGCAAGTGTTGGTGTGGTGTTAGGAGTGTGATTGACGCAATTTCCCTGTTAATTGTTGTCCAACCAGTTACTGTAATCATTGGATTAATCAGCAGGTGAATGAAACCTAATCGAAAACAAATTTATGACAATAGATTACGTTTAAAATGTATCTCCACTTGACATTGACCTTGGCTTAGTGATTGATAAGCTGTGAACATGTTGCTTTTAGAGCAGTCTCAATACTTTTATTTATTATATATTTGACAGTTAATTTAAGGATTTTCCAATTTTCTCACCAATAATGGCATCCTTGAAAAAGACGGGTGCATGATTAACTTCTAGTCCATATACTGTAGCAAAGTGAAATGCCTCCTTGTGTAATAATACAGGAGAAATGTAACAGGTATTCAGTAAAATTTTGAATTAAAGCTTTTGTGACTGCAAGGATTCATATTCTTGGTTCTTTCGGTAAAGTCACGTAGAAGGGAAACAAAATAAAAAAAATAGAAAACAATAAAATTCTCACGACGTTTCGACTGCAACACAAGCAATCATCATCAGGTGTGAAAACCACAGCAAGAAAATTTGAAAAAAGTGGTGGCTTTTATTTTTTTATAACGTTAGCACCACGGAGAGCGATTTGGTAGTTATTCAGATGGACGAGTCCATCTATGTTCGGAAAAGAGGAGGGGGGAGACGAAAATAATGGATGCGGTCTGAAAGCCACCGTAAGCGTGAACAATCAATTAAGACCCTAAATGGTTGATCAAGTCCTTCCAATGATTGCTAAGCAAGACTCCATCTTCTCGGTTGAAATTGTCTGTTTTTATATGTGGATAGCCTCATGAACGAATCTCTCATGGTAGCCAGATGACTTGCAAAGAACCTCTGTCTTGGAGAAGTCAATGTCATGTGAGCCTACTGAATTATAACAGTGATCTGCCACGGCCGAGGTGTTGGTCCTACCGTGTTTTAGGTCTGCTTTGTGTTCACGAATGCGGTTTGAGACATGTCGTTTCGTTTCTCCAATGTAACTACTACCACAGAGGCAACTTGGTTTGTAGACGCCTGGGTACTGTATGTCCGGAATCACATCTTTTACAGATGGAACCAGATCACGGATTTTATGTAATGTGTTGAATCGGACTTGTATCTTGTGTTTATTCAAGATTTTGGAAATCTTTTTTGTGATCCCCGCAATGTAGGGTAAAGTGATGGTTTTGAAAGGCTCCTCAAGAGGGTCCTTCTTCATGGTTGGAGTGATAGCTTTGCGGATTGTGTAGTCGGCGTAACCATTAGCCTTAAGAGCTTGGTGTACGTGCTTGAGTTCACTGGCTATGTGTTCCTGGTCGGATATGCATTGGGCTCTATGGTGCAGTCTTGATGAGGGAATTCTTTTGTGATGGATGGTGGTGGGAATCCGGTTTCAGGTAAGCATCCGTATGGGTAGCTTTCCTGTAGACAGAGTGGCTTATTGAACCATCAGGTCTCTTTTTTATTAGGACATCCATCTTTTTTATTCGGCCATCCATCTTTTTCGACTTCCATGGTAAATCTGATGGCTGGGTGTATGGAATTGATGTGGTCGAAGAATTGGTCTAGAGCAGGCCGGCCATGTGGCCAGATGACAAAAGTGTCATCCACGTACCTCTTCCATAAGGTTGGGCGCAGAGTGGCAGTCTGGATGGCGTCAGTCTCAAATTTCTCCATGAAAATGTTGGCTACAACCAGAGATAGGATGGAGCCCATTGGGGTGCCCTCAGTTTGTAGAAAGTTCCATTCCAAGTGAAGTATGTATTGGTTAAGCAGTGTCTCACCAGGGGGGGGGTACCTCAGTGTTTAGTCCTTGATGAACCAAGTCTTCAATGATTGTGATGGTGTCAGGTACAGGAACTTTGGTGAATAAGGAAACTACATCAAAACTGACAAGCAGGTCGTCTGGGGACAGGGAAATACCCGTGATTGTCGATGCTAGGTGAGTCAAATTTTGTACCGCAGAGGTGTTTTTTCCAGTGAAAGGCCGCAGGATTTCAGACAGAAAACGAGCCAGTTTGTAGGTGGGGGAGTTGATAGTAGAGACGATGGGACGAAGGGGTGTATCTACTTTATGTATTTTTGGTAAGCCGTATAATCTTGGTGGCCTGGCAGCAGAAGGTTTCATCGAGAACTGTTTGGTTTTATCAATTATAGCGGTTGAATCAGAAATTATTTTGTTGGTTTGTATGACGAGGCTGTTGTGGGATCTCTTTTTATTTTTGTATAGCTGCCATCGTTGAGTAATTCTTGAATTTTGTTGTTTTATAATTTTTTTTATTTTATTGTTTGCCTTCTACGTGACTTTACTGAAAGAACCAAGAATAGGTATTCATTAGCCTTCAATGGTCTTTTTAACAGCCGCTGCACTTCAGTTTGGCAGATTAGAATAAAGTTTGCACGGCATTTGTCCTCTCGATATATGTTGTTTCACGTCGCCGCCTTTTTGAGGAACGCAACGTTAAATTTTTCCGCATATACGTCGTTTTTTTTTACTAATTTCAGTTGAGCCGTGTAGAAAACATGCGTGGCTGCTTAGCGGTTAGCGCGATGCACTACGAGCCCGGCAAACTGACTTCGATCCCGCTGACGGCAAACACCCTTGACTATTGTTGTTTTCAATTATCATTTTCAATTATCATTTTCGACTCGGCTCAGTTGAACTCGGCTCTGGGGTGGATGGGATGTAGATGTATTGTACAACTTGCGCATGCGCTGCCAACTACTTAGTCCCATCGTATTCTCTCGTGCGCGTACTAAGTTCTCATTGTAATTGGCACGGACTTTATCGCAAAATATCGTCGCAACCCTTCAACACAACTCATCAACTCAAGGTAAGATCATACAAATTTTAGGTTAAGGTAAAATATATTTAAAATGCTGTTTCAAATTCCGTGCTTTTTTACACAAATGCCATTGTATAAAGTGTCACAAATACGTTTTCTATTAAAAAAGGAACTTTTCAAGTGTACAGGACTGCTTACAAATGCTTATAAAAATGGTTTTCAATTAAGTGTTTGAGTGAATTCTGTTTAAAGTTCTTGAACTTAGAATTGGTTATAAATATGTGTACATTGTGTTGCATAGTACACGTACTGTACATGTAAAATACCTGTTTTTATGTACATGTAAAGTACGTATTTTTGTTGATAGGTACGAAACAACATTTCCCAAGTTATGGTCTCTATCCCTACTTTATTCCATTGTTTCTTATGGGAGAAATTGCCCTGCTTTACATCGCTTAGGCAATATTTACGCTCTTCGGGTCCCTATCCCCCCTGATTAACATGTATTCCTATGGGGGGAAAGTCCACTTTATACATCGTTTCGGTTTAAGTCAACTTTCGGGTCCCTGACCACAACGGTTTTTGGGGACCCCTGTATTTGTTGAACAAGTTGTGTTCACTGGTCAAAGACTATTCACCATGAGTTAATAGTTTCACTTGATATTTCATTGACTTAAATGACCATGACTGAATTGAGGAACCAGTTTCACTTAAAAAGTCAGGTGAAAGAGGTGTTCCTTTAAGTGGCTCTTAAAAGTAGTTGTAGATTGAATGGGGAGAATGTGCAGCAAGATGGTGTTCCAGACAGCGGGAGCTGCCATGGAGTAACAACGCCTGGTCGTGACGGTTCTGGACATTGGTGTAGAGAGAAGGTTGTGAGTTGCACTGCAATACGAGTTGTACCATGAGCTATTGTACAGGGTGACAGGAGCCAAGAAAGAAGACTGAAAGTTGAGGCGTTGTGGCACAGGCAGGCAATCTTGTAGAGGACTGCTGGTGATGGGAAACTTGTGGAGGGAGGTGAAGGAATTTAGCCAAGGATGACAAGCACCGAGGTTGATGTGGGCGAGATGGTTTTGCAACCATGAGAGTTTCTTTAGGTTACTTGATGAAGATCAAACAACTACGGAGTTGATCAGTTACAAATAACCGATTTTCAAGGGTACACTTAATGTGTTTGTACTATATTGCTCTATGGGAGCAACGGCATTTTGCCAATTTGCTTATTTTTTAGGGGAGCATTGCTAAAAAAAAACTTTTTGTGGGTCATGTGCACTGCACAAGGGCACCCACATATATGCAAATTATTGTACCAGTTGTGGCATTAAGTTGAGGGAAGTCATATGGTCATTGTCCTTAAGAGAGACACGGTCCCTATGATGGAAATGTGGCATTTCGTCAACTGCGTGAGTGCCAGCAATGAAGAGCAACACTGCTGCATTACTGGGTTGAGAAAGGAGATGTTGATTTTTTAAAATATGCATAATTTTAGTTTAGTTTCTGTGAACTGATATATGTGAGGTTGTGGTCTTGTGTTAATCCTTGTATATAGATAAGTGGAAGGTACAATGTAGACAACAAAAATGGTTGTGATTTAATCTTTCTTCAGGTTTCATGCCTTCGCCAGAATAAAACTTAGTAACACATGAGGTTGCAAACATTTGTGGTACTAATTTCTTTACACTACTAAACATTGAGGTGTGTAGTAATATCTTCAGATGTGTAAGTGATTGGTATTTTTTACTTTTTGAGAAAACAATCAACTACGTATCGGCAAGGGAAATATCTACACTGGGCCCATGGAATGTAGTACATTTAACATATTTTAGCAGGAATGTACTGATTCACCTCGTCCATGATTAGGTGAATTATTATGACCTGGGATCTTGTTTCATTCCTCCATACTTGTTTTACCATGTTGGTGCTTATAGATTTGAAGCTTTCGTGACTGCAAGGATTCATACTCTTTGGTTTTATTCGGTAAAGTCACGTAGGTAAAATAAAATAAAACAATTAAATTACGACGTTTCGGAGGCAAGACAAGCTTCCGTCTTCAGGTGGAATAGTCACAGCAGAATATCTGTGTCAAGTGCACAGCTCTGAGACGATCGGGTTTATATATAGGTTAAGGGGGGGGAGGAGCCAAAAAGGAAACGTGGGTGGGAGGGCTGAGTTAAGCCGCCTTTTTGTTAAGCTGTAGGAGGTTCGGGTGGAGGGGGTAGTGGACTGCAAACACATGCGAGTAAAACCCTTTTGATTTAAAGCTTTCGTGACTTTACCGAAAAAACTAAGAATATAAAACCCTTTTGTTATGCTGCAGGGGGGTTCGGGGGGAGGCGATGGTGTGCGAGTACGCCCCATTTTTTTAAAACGAAAGAAGCAGCTGAAGTTTGGCATACCACCACTGAAAATTGCTGTACAATTAAAAGGCAGCTAACGTTTGACTTGAATTATAACATCTTTCCAATGGTTGCTTAATTTGAAACCATCCTCTCGGTTGAAGTTGTGTCTGTGTTTGTATATCTGGATGGCCTCGTGGACAAATCTCTGGTAATAACCGGGAGGTTTGCAGAGTACCTTGGTATCGGAGAAAACAATATCATGATAACCCACAGCGTTGTAACAGTGATCGCTACGGCAGAAGAATTAGTTCTGCCTTGTTTCAAATCTGATTTGTGCTCGCGAATTCGGTCAGCTTAACTCAGCCCTCCCATGCACCCACGTTTCCTTTTTGGCTCCTCCCCCCCTTAACCTATATATAAACCCGATCGTCTCAGAGCTGTGCACTTGACACAGATATTCTGCTGTGACTATTCCACCTGAAGACGGAAGCTTGTGTTGCCTCCGAAACGTCGTGATTTAATTGTTTTCTTTTATTTTGTTTTACCTACGTGACTTTACCGAATAAAACCAAAGAGTATGTTGGTGCTTGTAGAATATATGTGACTGCAGATTTTCTATTACCATGATCACTGTTACGTTGCAATTATGGCTTTATTTTTTGGTGATTTCGAAAACGTTTTTTGGTTTTGACATGTTTGTTTTGTTGTAGTACTGAGTTAGACTGATGGCCTTAATCTAAGTTTTCTTGTGGTTGTTGTTGTTTGACTTGCATCCCACTGGGATTTTTTGCACACAGCGTTGGTGTACGGTGCTTTTTTCAGGAATATTTTGCTGTTTTTTTTCATGGATTTTCTGTTTGCACAGTCACACAAAGTCACTTTGAGATTAGTTTTCTTGTTCGTGTTTTTGTTTGTTGTGGTTGCACCCAATTCAAGAGCCGAATGGCTCACAGGGCTATACCAAAATAAAGAAACTGAAACTGTATGTAAGTAACTTAAAACACCTTAGTGAATGTAACGTTTTCACTTTATTTTTTATATTCCATCATACTTTAATACATAATAGTTTACAGCCCTTAATTCACTGCTGGATGAAGGTGTTGGGCATGGGGATTGTTTGACCCTGCGTACTCTTGCTGGTGCAGGTTTGAAAGGAAGGAGGAAGCAGGTCCAGTTATCTGTGGCAGAGGATTGAACCCGGGTGGCTATGTTGATTGTGCTGTATGCTCTCCACTGCACCACCGCCGCTCCAAATACTTCAATACTTAATGACATTTGCCATGGTGACAGTGTGGTTTGGTTTGTAATCGAAAGGTTGTATCCTTAAATCCCGATCTGGTGTTCACTCGGCTAATCCTTCTGCAGTCAATAAAATAAGTAACATTTTGTGGATGTCCTTTGAAGTAGCTGGTTCCTTTCACTGACAGATGAGTACCACACCTTTGCTCATTAAGTAGAGAGGTATTGAGGTTGTTTTTAATGAACATCTTAGAGATCATGTGGCTAAAGTTTTAGAGCATGAGCTTACCGATGTATATAAATGCAGAACACAATTTAAATCCGTTTAAATGTATATATTTTGATTCTTAGGATGTTTTTACTCTGGCTACAAAGTGAAATTTACTTATACGTTAAGTAAAAAACTGCTGGTATGTCAACCTTCGGCAAATTTCTCTGGGTTTTTAATGCACCACACTGTAAATCGAGGTCTCAACCATAAGTCAGCCAATATGTCCGATTGTGAAATGACTTCTGGTTCAAAAAGGGCCATTGCTTAAAACAGTACCCTACTATATTTTTTGGTTTTGTTATGTCAGATGTGCGAGTGTTTTAGATCAAGTTTTAGTAACCTTTTCATTTGAGATAATTCCGACCGGCTGTGCCTGAACTTTTTCGGCAGGCAATGCAGCTGGCACGCCTACCCAGACCTGCGGCATTCGCCAGCATTAAGTCACTACTGAGAGAGTTTACAGAACATTAACTGTACTGGTAATGTTACTATAAATGTGCTTCTTAAGGATGCAGTTGCGCCTGCATTAACCTTCTTTATGTGTGCATGTGCTGCACTGCTGTGGAGCCACCGTATTGGCCCTAACATTGCAATGTCAAAGAATGTAAACATTTAAATAGCTCTGGTATGTGCTTTACGACCACATCCCAGACATGTGCGAAACTATTAGCTCTGTTGGCATGTTTTTATTAATTTATTGTCAATTGCAGAGCAGATAAGTTATAATTGCACGGCTATTTTTAGCTTTCTAATTGATAGCAGAGACTGTTTAAAAAAAAAAACTCAGTTTCCATTTGAAAGTTGTTGCTGGACTTTTTTTCAAAGCCATGAATTGGTTGGTGATTGAATTACATGCAGCACCCGTGTATGTTTACACTCCCATTTATTTGCTGGTGGGAAGTATAACTGTACACTACTGTACTACTTGGACGGTCGGGTCTGTTTATCATAGCCTTCTTTTCTCATCTGGCTTGATGCACATTCTTGTGTCGCTTAAAATAGACCCAGCATAAAAATGTACAGTTAATAGTTTCATGGTAAGCCCCTTCTGTAACTTTGACATTTTGCACGGTCTAATTTTCACAGGATTCCTCAGAGGTGCGATGGAACCAGGCTGCCAGAGTTTTGTCTGTCCCCACTGTGGGCCTTATTTGGCATAGCCCTGCTATATCCATGCTCAGTAACTACTCGAGGGAATGCCTGTAGTGCAGTGATATGCCCTTCTAGCCAGGCCGACCCTGGAACTGGTCATGATATCACGTAGTCACCACAGCAACCGTACACTTACTCCGTGACGTCACTCACCTCACTCAAACACCCGGCAGTGGTGGTATTAGAATGTGTAATAAAACTGCATGATTCTAATATATTACATAGATTTATTTTCACCCACATTTCGGCCCAATGACAATGCTCCCTGCAAGAATCTGACAAAGCTACAAGGGGTAGAGGACAGGAGTGTTTGATCATGTTTAGGAAGAGAGGGAGGTGGTCATGTGTGCTATGGATACATTGAAGTTTAAATTAAAGGGTGAATACTTTTCAAGTGGATTTGAGTTTGAGATATCGAGAGTAGATGTTGGTTATGGAGGTGTCAGATTTTGTTAGTAATTTAATTGTAAAAAGAAGATTAAGGGATGGAAAAAATAGAGCACTCATAGTAATAACTTAGATAAATTTCATCCAGCCATTGATACATCATGGCTAATGTATGTTCTCTAGTAGTAGATTATAATAGTGTACGGTCCTTTTCTGTGTCGGGAGCAATAATAGTGTAATAGTAAGATAAATTTGGTGGGTATGTCATGATACATCGATTCTCGCAATTCCAATACATGCATTTGAATCATGCATGTAAGAACAAAAATACTGGCAAAAATTAGACGAACGATTGATTTTAGAATCGAATCGCAACTCTGAATAATGACAATTCATTAGGTGGGGCTTAACTGTTACACGCCCACAATTTAGTACATTTCTCAAGCAATTTTCATTTCTATGTTCGTGTTTCATCAATTCACATGAAGCAGTTGCACCAGATTAATATTGCAGGAAGTTAAAGATGTTTTTTCCCACAAACTTTATTAAGTGTGCTTTTTGTCCGGACCAATGATTTTAACTTTCTTTGGAATTCCCAAGCTTAGGAATTATCTTCCCAACCTTTCTGGTCACCATGAAATGCTGTCACCCCTTTTTGCAGACCATCATGCACCAACAACATTTTCTCAATAAAAATTACTCTACAGTGTTCTGGTTTTTTCAATGCATAACAATTACCTTTCTTATCTACTCATCTAAATATTTTGGTAATGGGCATTAAAAATATCGTGTTTTTGTGAGAAAAATTATCGCTTCTGCAACAGTTTCCGTGGACCACTTCCCACAGCCTTGCGGACCACCAGTGAGCCACGAACATCAGGTTTGGGAACTACCGTCTCCTACTTTTGGGTAGGCCCTTGAAGTATTCCTGCTTTTAAAAAAAACGTATCAACAATGGAATTCATGTTAACAAATATCTCAGTGTAACCACATGCCAAAATTCAACTTTACAGTGCAACTTTACAGTTGCATATTTTAAACAAATGCAGACTAACAAATCATTAAGAACGTTTGCATTTCCTTGTTTGTACCTTTCAACTATGTCTCTTACCAAAGACCCTGTTTGGCCCTATTCTCTCCCATGACTTGAAATAATACTTTTCATCCATCCATAAATTGTGGCTTTGCTGGCTGCATTCACGTTAATGCTAATGCATGAAATTTGACAAATTTCGGCGACCCCCTCTGTGAGTGAGGCATGCTGTAAAAGTATCAACATGTGTTTACCGGTCGTGCTGGGTTAACACAGGATTGCTTAAAGCGTGTAATATTCTCTCTGATGGCCAATGAACAGCAGCTATTACAGATTCAGTTGTAAGTGACTTCGGTAATCAACTGATATCAAATGTAATAAAATGGACGTGTCACCGTCAGCCTCAAATAATTGATTTCTTATAGATGTAACTTGTACTGCAAAGTTCACGAGAGTTTACATTTACAGTCGGTACATAAAATGGCAGTAATTTCAGGTTGGGATGGCTAAAAATAGTGCTCATCATTGATGAAATGTCGTTATTGGAAAGTAATGAGTGATTCATATAAGAAGCGAGGAGATTTCCACAGCTTCAAGGAAAAAGGCAATTTGTCAAAAGAATCTGAGATTGGAGGTTTGTTAAGGTGGAGTACAAGATGTAGAAGCCTGGGCCGAATCGATTTAAGAAGAAAAGTGTTTTTTTTAATGAATAAAATTGTTGAAATATTAATGAGTACTATCGATGAAATAATCTCTTATCATAATTTCCCCTTAATGATTAGAAAAGACATGTTTTATATTTGTACCTATTTGAAAGCTATTGTAGACATAGTTTAGGTCCGCTTTTAAACATTCAAAATAATTTTTTACTTAAAACTTTCGTGACTGCAGGAATTCATATTCTTGGTGACTTTACCGAAAGAACCAAGAATATTCAAAATAATATCAGTTCATTAGGGGTATAGTGATACATTGGGTTATCAATTTTTATTGATTTTTAAGCTTTCTGTACATGAATGGAATTGCATGTGTAAAAATAACTTTTTTATTTCATGTTGTACGTTCACTCCAAGATACTAAATTCAACATTAAATACAGTTATTAAACTGAATGCGCAATCCTGAATTCCAACATTGTGTGACTGGGGCCTGGTGAGAGATGGGGGTGGGGGGTGGTGAATCATACCCATAACCTATAACAGGGTGATGGTAATAAATATGCATCTCGAAGTCAAATTTTACCAAATCACTTTTCAAATTCCAAGTGCAGCATGGAATCCCCCCATCATGGATAACAAAATATCCCTGTATACGCTGTGCTCCTCAGATTAACGGGAACATTTCCCACCGTGCATCGTGACATAGTTGTGTTGCATTGGTTCCCACCTTATGAACAGGTGTGGATGCTGTCCAGCGAGGCTGTGGCATGGCTAAAGAGCACTGACCATGTTCCTGGAAATCACACAGCTGTGAAATAAAGTTATCTTTCCCATTAACAAAGCTTAAAACGTATGTTGGAAAGCCCATGATTACAGCCTCAGTATTAATAGACTAAAAATCAACAGGTTATAGTTTTTGGGGTTGTATATAGTTTTTGGGGTTGAATGCCAAAGTGGTGTGCAATCGGCTGTTACCCTGAGAGTTAACCACATCTGTACTGTTTAGTGTACAGTATAGCAGTTGCCATATTCTCTGGAATGCGATGCACGTTTTTTCCTCTGTACTTGAAAGCAAAAGTTGCGGGTGCATCTTATAATGCCGAGTCAGATTCCATTTATGTAGGAGGACCGAATGAAGTGGCTTCCTACTCTTTGGTTTTATTCGGTAAAGTCACGTAGATAAAATAAAACAATAAAAGAAACAATTAAATCACGACGTTTCAGAGGCAACACAAGCTTCCTTCTTCAGGTGGAATAGTCAACGCAGAATATCTGTGTCAGGAGCACAGTTCAGAGACGACCGGGATTATATACAGGTTAAGGGGGGGGGAGGAGTCAGTAAGGGGGCGTGGGTGGGTGGGAGGGCTGGGTTAAGTAGCCCTTTGATAGACTGCTGAGGCAACAGCTACTTCGCACTGCACGAGAGTGGGTAAAACCCATCTTTTGTTATGCTGCGTGGGGGGTCGGGGGGAGGGAGAGATGTTGCATGTGTACATCTCCATTTTTTTAAAGCGGCGGCAAACGGCTGTTTAATTTTTGATTTAAAGCTTTCGTGACAGCAGTAATTCATATTATTAGCTCTTTCGGTAAAGTCACGTTGAAGGGAAACAATAATATATATAAAACACTAAAAATTCTCACGACGTTTCGACCATAACACAAACGGTCGTCATCAGGTGTGAAAAAACCAACGACAAGAAACATTTGAAAGAAGTGTCGGTCCGCATTAATTAATTTATTTTTAAACGGTGTGTTATTTATAAAAAAAAATGAATTAATGCTAACCGACACTTTTTTCAAATGTTTCTTGCCGTTGGTTTTTTCACACCTGATGACGACCGTTTGTGTTATGGTCGAAACGTGAGAATTTTTATTGTTTTGTTTCCCTTCAACGTGACTTTACCAAAAGAGCTCAGAATAGGCTGTTTAATTATAAGGTAGTTAAAGTTTGATATACAACTACCAAGAAAAGGAAATGGCTGTACCAAAAAATTGAAAGGCATCTAACGTTTGACTTGATTTCAAACATCTTTCCAGTGATTGCTCAATTTAAAACCAACCTCTCGGTTGAAGTTGTGTCTGTGTTTGTAAATCTGGATGGCCTCGTGGACAAATCTCTGATAATAACCGGTAGGTTTGCAGAGAACCTTGGTATCGGAGAAAACATTATCATGATCACCCACAGCGTTGTAACAATGATCAGCCACGGCAGAAGAATTAGTTCTGCCGTGTTTCAAATCTGATTTGTGCTCGCGAATTCGGTCAGAGATATGTCGCTCTGTCTCCCCGATATAGCAGTCCCCGCAGGTACAACTCAATTTGTAAACACCGGGGTACTGTAAGTCAGGAATAACATCCTTTACTGACGGGATCAGATCACGGATTTTGTGCACTGCGTTGAACTGGACCTGGATCTTGTGTTTGTTTAGAATTTTGGAAATCTTTTTAGTAACGCCTGCTATGTATGGTAACGTGATGATTTTGATCGGAGTGTCAAGTGGTTGTTTCTGTATGGTGGGAGAAGCAGCTTGGCGGATGGTACGGTCAGAATAACCGTTCATCTTGAGGGCCAGATGTACATGTTTTAATTCACTGGTCAGGTGGTGTTTGTCAGAAATGCAATGAGCCCTATGGATTAACGTTTTGATGAGAGAGTTCTTCTGAGTCGGGTGGTGGTGGGAATCAGGTTTCAAGTAGGAGTCTGTGTGGGTGGGCTTCCTGTAAACAGAATGTCCCAAAGAGCCATCAGGCCTTCTCTCAAACAGGACATCCAAGAATGGTAGCTTGCCATCTTTCTCCACTTCCATGGTGAATTTGATGGAAGGGTGTCTGGAATTGATGTGGTCTAGGAAAAAGTTCAAAGCTGGGAGGCCATGTGGCCAAATGACAAAAGTGTCATCCACATATCTCTTCCACAGGGAAGGGCTGAGGGTGGATGTCTGGATGGTGTCTGATTCAAATTTCTCCATGAAAACATTGGCTATCACTGGTGATAAGCGGGAACCCATTGGGGTACCCTCATTTTGTTTTAGAAGGTGCCATTCCAAGTAAAGTAGGTATTGGTGAGGCAGAGCTTAACCAACGCCGGTACATCGAGGTCAAGTCCATGTTGGACAAAATCTTAGATTATTGTGATGGCATCAGGTACTGGGACCTTGGTGAACAGAGAGACCACATCAAAGCTGACGAGGATATCGTTAACCGTTAATCGTTAACCATAGAGACCAATTGGGTTGAGTTAAGTACTGCTGAGCTGGTCTTGCCAGTGAAGGAAAGCAGAGTATCTGACAAAAAACGGGCCAGTTTGTATGTAGGTGAGTTGATAGTGGACACGATGGGTCGTAGTGGGGTACCTTCTTTATGGATCTTGGGAAGACCATAGAATATGGGAGGTCTTGCAGCGGAGGGTTTTAAGGAGGGACGTTTGGTTGGTTCAATTAGGGAAGTTGAACTAGTGATGATCTTGTTGGTTTTTATGTTAGGCTGTTAGTAGGGTCATTTTTAATTTTTGAGTAACTCCCATCATTGAGTAGGTCCTGGATTTTGTTGTATGAGTTTTTATCCATAATTACAGTGGCATTGCCTTTGTCAGCCGAGAGGATGACTATATCATCTCTCTTTTTTAAATTTCGCTGTCACCCCAAAACATATACCGGTAGATGATATCATCTCTCAGGTCGATGTAGCCCTCAAAGGCATAGGACACATCCAAGCGGACGTTGCGAGAGCTGAAATAGCCACTATGGTTTCAAATTGAGCAATCACTGGAAAGGTGTTTTAAATCAAGTCAAACGTTAGATGTCTTTCAATTTTTTGGTACAGCCATTTCCTTTTCTTAGTAGTAGATTATCAAACTTTAACTACCTTATAATTAAACAGCCGTTTGCTGCCGCTTTCAAAAAATGGAGATGTACACATGCAACATGTCTCTCCCTCTCCCCGACCCCCCACGCAGCATAACAAAAGATGGGTTTTACCCACTCTCGTGCAGTGCGAAGTAGTTGTTGCTCCAGCAGTCTATCAAAGGGCTGCTTAACCCAGCCCTCCCACCCACCCACGCCCCCTTACTGACTCCTCCCCCCCCTTAACCTGTGTATAATCCCGGTCGTCTCTGAACTGTGCTCCTGACACAGATATTCTGCGTTGACTTCCACCTGAAGAAGGAAGCTTGTGTTGCCTCCGAAACGTCGTGCTTTAATTGTTTCTTTTATTTTGTTTTATTTTATCTACGTGACTTTACCGAATAAAACCAAAGAGTATGAATCCTTGCAGTCACGAAAGCTTTAAATCAAGTGGCTTCCTGTGCAGTATTGCCCTGGCTGCCATTCATGTGGTAGAGGCCATGTGTCCCAGAAGGACTAGGACAGGGATTGGCAACCAAAATAATAAGAGCCATTTTTTTATTCGTAAAAAAACCCCCTCAATATTGCAAGAGCCGCAACGCATGTGAACACTATGTCACGAAGCAGTCCTTAAAGAGCCGCATGCAGCTCCGGAGCCACAAGTTGCTGACCCCTGGACTAGGATGTCTCTCGCCCTGGTCACTGGACTGGCTTACAGCTCGTGAGGTATATCAGACCCAGGTGTGTCCATATGTCGGCCCCGAGTTGGTAAAGCCATTGAGTTGGTTAGAGGACACATTTGGCCGTCTTTACCTCCCAACTGTGGTCCTCTAGCAGTGGAAAAACAATCTCGGTTTCCCGCTGAAGCTTGGGACATAATGATGCTCTGATCAGAACATCGTCTAGATAGGGGTAAATATGAATTCCTCTCTACTTTATCGCTGCCACCAAAGGCCACAAGGTTCTTGGTGAACATTCTTGGGGCCGAGGCCAGACCAAAATGGCATTGCTCAGTACTCGCATTGACCAAGGGCATATAACCTCAGGGTGCATTGGCACGTGCAGGTAGGCATCTTGCAGGTCCACTGATGTCATTCTCCCTGTTGCAGGGAGATCGTTATGGAGTGCAGAATACTCCTTGAAGTGCTCTTTAAATCAAAGATTACTCTTAATCCCTCTGAGCTTTTTCTGACCATGATAAGTCTGGAGTTAAACTCAAAGCGTTGTTGGTGGGTAGCCACGTATGGAATGGATTGGATATTCATAACCCGTGAAATTTCCTGGCGAACCCCTGAGCGAGCTCCGAATTCTCCGGTGGAGGCGAAGGTTGGAATCCACTGTAGCGCAGAAGCTCCTGGAAGTTGAGCTTGTAGCCGTGCTCCACTACCACTTTAACTCATGCGTCCATTGTCGTGGGCACCCACGCCTCTGTAAACCCGGCTATATGCCTGCAGGAGACGGGTTCCGGCAGCTCTCCTAAACACTGACAGTATTACTGACACTTGTCTGCCAAAGCGGCTGCTTCTTTCGTCTTGACTCTCCTCGACCAGTGACAACAGACAAGTCAAGTTTTGGAACAGGTTTTTATTTTGGCTTGGCAGCACTGTCATCATAGTACTCAACCAGCAAACTGAATGTCACCATTTCGTACACTAGGTAGGGGCTCCACTTTTTCCAAAATTACTTTGGGCTTGATAAAAATGACCCGTAGGAACACGGGTGCCAATCCACAAATCTTGAGAAGCACCTGTCACATGACATAGCATGGTTCCCACCATGGACTTGGCATGATTAGCTCTTCTGCCATGCGCATGGGAAACGTACTGTTGCTTTGGTGATGCCGCAGTGGGGGTTTCTGAGCACTGTAGTCTACTCATGACCACAGCACTTCAGCTATAGTGGAAAAACGTAACCAACTCAGTAGCAGCCTCGCTGCCCAGGCTTACTTTTGTCCCAAAGGGCTTGCTTTTTTTGCTTCAGTGTTATTTATTGTTTTGTATCGCAGTTGTGCTGTCCACATACACGGATTTAATTCAATTATTTGCCTTGTATATGAGGATGCTATCCTGGTGTAATGGTGAGCACACTGGACTGATAATCCAGAGGTCGCCAGTTCAATTCGATCTCCTGGCACGGCAGTTGAAACAACTAGCAGTTATTTTTATTTCGTCCAGCTCTGCCCACCTAACAGTATCAATGAGTAGGCCACAGTTCATCAGCATGTCACGTGTGGCAGAGTAAGATGTGGGTTCTCCATTCTTGTCCATGACATCTGCCCAGCGTGGGAGAATATGTATAACACGTAGACTTTCGTGACCAATATCATCCATAAGAGTTTTTTTGGGTTAGATCGGTTGGAGAGCCAAGCCACAACATTTACAATCTGAGTAAGACGTTTCGCCAGTAATTACAACTAGCTTCATCAGGCGACAGACAGATTTGTGGAGAAGTTTTACTGTTTCGTTCCTTATATAGAGGCTGTACTAGTGACGAATTGGCATGTTCTGTTTACGTGACAACCCTTACTAGTTAGCTGTGTCTGGTGGTGGTGGGTTTTAACAACACATTTATATATTTATGCGATCTAACCCAAAAAACCTCTTAGGGAGACTATGTATGTTAAAATTACTTTGCACCATATGTAACCAACCGTGCTAATCAGAGTTACGGGGGAAGGAAAACAAATTAAACACAAAAAACGTATAAAGAAATTAGTTTTCAATCTAGATTTAAAAGTATATAGCTCCAGTGACTTCCTAATATCGGAAGGAAGAGCATTCCCAACGGCAGCAGAAGTGTATCTGAACGCGTGCGATGCAGTGACCATCTTTGTTCGATGGCTAGGGTAGGTTAAATACCCACAAGGAGGAGTTCATCTGAACTTCCTTGAATGGTGCCCCTTCTGCCATCAGTGGTGTGAGCAAATAAAAGCTGGCCTGCATCCTCACCTACTGTAGACTACTTCGTCTCTTTCCAGTAATTCTATGGTCAGTGTTCTGAAGGCTTTCACATTATTCCACTTGCCCTCGCCAAACTAATGTTTCCTACTGAACCGTGCTGCACATGAGACTTGGTATTATTTAAATCATGTGTTTTAATATGGCAGAAATCAAATAATTTATGATCATAGATTCTGTAAATCCCTGTCATTTGTGGCTTATTGGTAGTTCACCTCTGCTTCTGTAATTGATAGCACATCACAGCAGATTGAAAAAAAATATTCGGACCACAAACCGTGATCCATAGTGATGGGCAGAGCTAATGAGGAGCTACAGGAGCAGATCTGCATGGAATGCAGAAATACCTTTTTTTATGCATCAGCACAAGACTAACTGTGCTAATGTGATTTGTTTAGTAGAATATATTAGCAATATTGAGACTTAAATATATATACATTTTTAAAAAAATATTTAACATAGACCCATATGGCAAATTAAGAAAAACTCAACCTG
The DNA here is from genome assembly GCF_048934315.1 of Petromyzon marinus. Lineage (NCBI taxonomy): Eukaryota > Metazoa > Chordata > Hyperoartia > Petromyzontiformes > Petromyzontidae > Petromyzon > Petromyzon marinus. The sequence goes on along the minus strand of NC_133710.1, from coordinate 259,303 downwards.
ATAATCCGCAAGTTTATCACGGATTAATTTATCCATTGGTCATGTGCCCTTGCTTCATTTGTAATCTACACAGCTTCGATGCAAATATTTTTTAATGAATTGAACTGACTTATGCAGTACACCACTGATTACAGGATCTGTGATATATTATCCCTGTATCAATGCGGTTTTTATAGTTATGCTGGATATCATTAGTGCTGGCTGATTACTGTGGTGCAGGCATGTGGAGTGTTGTGTAGAATCACTCAGTTGAACACATTCCAAGTCACCTGCTTACACTATTACTCTACTCTTGCACCAGTTGTCGGCACTCCTATCTCTGTCTATACGGTCACTTTGTTAACCAACTTCCCATATCTACTTTACACCTCGCCGACCTGCCTGTGGCCAGCTCTTACAGCAGCTCCGCACTCAGAGCTCCGCACACAGACAGCAGCTCACACAGAGCTTGCACACAGACGCGCTCACACAGAGGCTTCGCTCACACAGGCTTCGCTCACACAGAGGCTGCGCTGGCCGCCACCACCGGCCGGTCGTTGAGGTCGAGGTGTCTGGATGCCGTGGGCCACTTGCAGGGAGGTGATGTTGTCGTCCTCCGTCACCGTGAGGGTGACCCCAAACTCCCGAGCCACGGAGAGAAGTCGCTCCAAGGCGAGAGTCCAGTGCTTGGCTGTCCAATTTCAGAAAAGCCGCGTGCCCCAGAGCGAAGAGAGCACTGCGAAACGCCAAAGGCGTATCGTTCTCGCCCCGTCGTCTCAGGCGGAATCTTCGACGCACATTCGACGGGGGGTCGTAGATAGCGGCCATCTCGGTGTTGGCGTGCGTGAGGGTCGCCCTATCAGCCTCAGGGATGGCGAAGAAGGCGGCTAGCGAGTCGTCGTCGAGGGCCGTGGGAAGAGCTCGAAGCGCTTCGCCGGCCGTCCATCCCACCGAGATCTAGGCAACCTCAAACCGACGACGGAAGGCCGTCCAATCGCCCTCCGCAGCTACGAACTGGTGCACCGGCGGCAGTCGTTGAAGTCTGGAGGCGTCCTCCAGCTTGGGAGACGGCAGCTGCTGCTGCGGCGTGGGCCGATTGCGTAAAATGGCGGACGTGCGGAGCCCAGCTGCAGCCTCCGAAATGGCGGCCGGGTCCGGCGCTCCCGACGCCTCGAACCCGACAGTGGCGTGACGCGCGCCCTGGAAGACCGGTGGTCGACACGGCCGTCATCCGCTCGAACAGGTGAGCGGCGGCCGACAACAGCCTCCCCAGATGACCGGCGACGTCCAGCCAGCTCTGCGGATGAGGCGGCAGGGTTGGGCTCGCCACGGTCTCCTGTGCCGACTGCAGCACGTAGTCAGAGCGGCCGCTTGAAGCCCCGGCAACCGGAGCCGTTGGAGGGACGACATCCTGCTCCGCTTCATCGTCCGACGACGCAGCAGGTGGGTTTCTTCGTTTCGACGCCGACTTGGACATGATGACGCAGGTTCGTTGGCACTTATAACACCAAATGTAGTGTTGTGTAGAATCACTGTCGGACACGTTGTTTCAAGTCACCTGCTTACACTATTACTCTACTCTTGCACCAGTTGTAGGCACTCTTATCTCTGTCTATACGGTCACTTTGTTAACCAACTTCCCCTATCTACTTTACACCTCGCTGACCTGCCTGCGGTAGCTCTTCCTCTCAGCAGCTCCTCACACAGACAGCAGCTCACAGAGCTTGCACACAGTCGCGCTCACACAGAGCTTGCACACAGCAGCTTTCCTTTTGCGCCGCTGCTCTCGCCTACGTTCCCTCAGACCCACTCACTCGTCTGATCCGGGCGGGGGGATCAACCATCACCCGCCCGTCGACTCGTCCCTGGCTTGAGCGGCAGCGGCGAGATGTCTTCACCTTGGTCCCAGAACCAGAACTCCCGCTCCGCTCTCACACACCCCCTTATATCCTCCTCCCAATTATCCAGCTCCTCTCTTGTGTCTCTTTAGGGCCCGACAGGATGGCGCCAATTAGGCCATCAATCACTCCTTATCGCACGTCTCCAAGGCGACACCTCCGGTGCCAGCATACGACCCCGGAGCGACCCCGTCTGCAACCGAATCTCTCGTTAATGAGGTGGCGGTTTGCACGTGCAACCTTAAGTTGCACAAGCACACCTGCCTGCCCTCGGTTGCCCTCGGGCACCAGTGCGTACTGCGTATTTTACCACAATACAGATGTAAGGTTTGTTTACTAAGCCTAAAATCAGTGTCATCATGCGCATATGAATGCAAAGTTAGAAAAATTACTCATTTTATTTGGGAAGCATAACAATTGTCGCCCCCTGCTGCTCGAGCTTGGCATGACCATCCTGAAGTCGTCTTCAAAGTATGTGAGACCTGGGTAAAGGAGTATAATAATTGTGAAGGAAATGTTACAAAATTAAACTATTGATCACATTTTCATAAAAGGTTCGTGATCCAGCCCTGTCTGTCTCTCTTGCCCATCTGTTTCATCGTCACTCATAATGAAAAGAGTTTGGAGGAACAAGGTTCACCATTAAATGGATTGTTGGGCAGATCTAATGCAGCAAGCAGGGTCAGTGTGGACACCAGCCACTCCAGTCTACAAAACCAGTAAACATGTGCATCCATTTCCTATGAGCAAACCTTCACTATTCCACTCAAGTCACCAGGCCATTCTAATAATTCCCGCCAAAGAGCTTCAATTTTAAGGCCAAGGACTAAAGGGCATCATGACCAATTCCAATGATGCTATTCCACTGCACTTCCACTTCCGTTACCCTGCAAGGTTCTTGCAGTGGCATCACCACCACCATCTGGCTTTACATCTTTCCCCAAGTTACTGACTTATGGGTACCACTTCAATGCCTATATTAATAAACTGTTCTCATCCATCCTGCAGGTGCCTCACCCATTGCAACGCTCTCGTATGTTAAATACTTTTTTCTGTGTTCTTTTCCAAATTCTAAGTTGCTTATTCCATTTCTTAATGAAACATATCAATTTACGTGGCCTCAGACTGCATCTAGCCAGGCACATACATCATGGTCAATTTGGTTGTGAGCAACAGCATTTGTACCTGGTTGTGTCTTTACATAAGGAGGCGGATAAACATTGTTCCTTTCCTTCACTTTGATTGGAAAATCAATACAAATCCATGTTCTGCTTCTCAGGTTTTTAACGCGTTCCATGCTCTGGTCTGAATTATTTCTAAAATTTTAATTTAAGTCTGTGCTTTGCTATAAATACTGCGTTAATTAGCTGCACACTAAGCCGATGATACTTTTTTCTGTGGTTTTAGTTGCCTCTGCACATCCACAATTTTTTGGGCACATATGCACACCCTGATAATCATAGCCTTCAATGAAAATTTGTAGGAAGATAATGATAATTATTCGATTTTTAGACCGTGCCCTACACACTGTGGCGTCTAAAAGCACTTTACATCACATCTCATCTCAGCACATTTGAAAGGGCTCCCCAGTGGCAGCTGTCCCTGTGTGCAAAAGGTGACTTTGCACCTGGCCTCAAATGGGTATTCGTCTGCAAGTAGGGGACAGTGGTTGTTTTATATCTAATCCTATTTTAATAATTTGTAGTTGGTGTTTTCAATTGGACCCTGATACTGGCACACGATGGCCTCCTCCTGCAATTATGTAAAGATATCTTGAACATCCGCTGTGAAGCCGATGGCGCAAATTATCATGGTTTTTACACCTGCAGTAAAAATCAGGGCGGCCGTTGGATGCGGACCATGAACCTGTGAAACAAGCAGCGAATGTGCTATACTGCTAGGACATGTCGCCACCCAAGATTGGTGACATTTGTTCATGATGAAGTTATTAAATTCAAAATATGTCCCTGCTTAAGTTATTAGGATGCATTAATTTGCATGTGTGCCTTAAGCCAGTGATGGAAATTCCAAATTCACCATGGTGGGGCTCAAGCTCTCCATAGAACGACTTTTCACATTGATAATCCTATTGGCCCCTAAAGAGATGATCAGTTTATTCGATCCCTGACCATGGTTTGAACTCACATCCTTACTGATTTTGAATTGAGTGCTCTTATGAAAGTGCCACCCAGCCGGGTATATAAGAATTAAATTTGGCTCCAGGAGCCATAGTTTCAGAACACTTTCTATCGTTTTTAAATAATGTTTTTGTTTCATTGATGTCACTAAAATATATACATGGTTCAGCCAATTATGGTCCTGTTGCGGGTAGACTTGGCTCTTATTTCTTTGGTTAATAACATGACTCCCATGTATAAAGTAAACAGTATTTGTTCCTATGAAGGAGTTTGCTCTGACGACATAGGTCTGTGAAATTCCCATCACTGGCAGATAACTGACAATGGAGATGAGCTCTGCCCCTCATAATATTGAGCACGGAAAAGCTGTTCATTTATATACAGAAGTTCACATTTAGGTGGACACATCAAACGGTACAAAAACATGTAAACATTTATTTTGTGCCATCATGATGTCTGAATAGAGAACATTGTATGTACTGAAACTTACGAAATCACATTGAATGTGCCCATATTGTCACATCTTGGAAGCTAAGCAACTTTGAGCCAGGTTAGTACGGCAATGGGAGACTGCCAAGATTGTTGGCTTATTCTGTGAGGTGGCTTGTAGATGTGTGTGGGTTTTATCCCCTCGTGTGTGTGGGTTTTATTTGGTACTCTGGTTTCCTCCCACATGCAAAACACGTTTAAGTGGAATTGGCTAAACATCCCGATGTAGGACCCTTCAGACCCAGCGAGGTATTTTTTGGTACTCCAAGTACATTATTATAATTAACACCCTAAAACCTAAAGTAATATCAGATCGGTGCCCACAATCTATACCCGTGATCTCTGTTGTGCCAGCTCAATGCTCTGACACTGGCATGGTATTATCTCCCAGAGCAACCCAGTCACCTCCACAGATGAGCAATAATTGATGAGGGGAGTGGAGGGCACCAGTCAGGGGCCTAATCCAGTATACTTCCGGCCACGTTGTGTGAGCGCAGTGCTTGGCGTTTTCCTAAATATAGCATCTGCTTTGCGAAGGTTAATCCCATCGCACAGCTGGCTGGGGTGTGGGGCGGGCAGGCGAGTGGGAGAGTGGGGATGGAGGGATGCATGTGCAATCTGAGGATTGATAAAGAACATGGAAGAGAGGGCTATGACGTACATAATAATCCATGGACCCAGACTAAATATTTCACTTCTGGATAGCCACCTCAATGGGCAAAGAACCAGTGGCACTAATTAAATTGTATTGGCCACGTAAAATTACGTCTGTACAACTAGCGTTTGCCACTTAAGGTTGTGCTACCAATTTCCGCTCTGGATCTGTAAGGTATTGGGGGAAATGGGGGTGTGTGCAGAGTGTGGCGTGTTGAGTAAATAATTTGGATTGCAGGGTGCCACCTTACCTAATCAAAATAATGCATCATATCACTGTTTCATAAAAACATGGAGATTCAGCAAATAAAGTTGCTGTACCAAGCATTGCCAGATTGGACATTGTAAAATTGAGGCTGATTCGATCTTGAATTGAGATGAATAAAGTGCCTACTTACAGCTCTCACCTATTCCAGCCTTGATTAAAACTAGTGACCGCTTATTGAGTATATACTCTAGTTTGGGTTCAATATGAAATACATTTACAAAATTTTGCTAGGCCACTGTTGGATGAAGCCTTGTCCATGCTATGTTGTTCAAGGGGGCCTCTTTACCCATACTTCACCATGCTGGTTAGTATGGATTGGTGAAGTGAGTGCCAAAGACCGTATCAAATTTAATTCACCACTGGTGTTTGCTGTGTCTAGGAATCAATCAAACCCATGTTGATGGGTTCATAGTGCAGTGTGCTAATGACTGTCACTGGTCCACCCTGGTGGGAGAGGGGGGAGTAAGCTTTATTTAATAATTAATCCCAGAGTATGCTGAATGAGTGTTTTCATGTAGCAGGAAACCAGAGTATCTGAAGAGAACCCATGCATATGAGAGGATAACATTCAAAGAACCTCACAGATGAATGGTTAAGGTGAGCGTTTGGTCTTAAATAGGGCTTTAAGTTCGCATTGGAGTCAAGAGTTATGATTCCCAGTATATAATAGGGGTTCGACTTCGAATTCGGGTGTAATTTCGGGTTATAAGTAATGTTTGGGTTACAGTAACAACTAGAGTTATTTTTAAGTTTCAGATGAAATTGTACCGTTGGGGATAGTCAGGAATTATTTTCATATTCAATATAAATACAATCCCGTGAGAGCCCACTGATACAGAAAGTACCTCTGTGGTTTGCAATAGCTATTATAATTTTTGTGATCAAATGAATTTATTATTGATTTGAAGCTTTTGTGACTGCAGGAATCCATACTCTTTGGTTCTTTCGGTAAAGTCACGTAGGCATAAGATAAATCACGACGTTTCGGGCGCAACACAAGCGTCCATCATCAGGTGGGAAAGCATGGTCTGCTGCTGAGGCAGACTGTCTTAAAGGCTTGAAATGGGTGTAGCTCAAGGGTCATAAAGAAGTGGCCGGGGCTAGTGATGTTAATGTGAGAAATTATCATGTAATTGTAAGATAGGAGAGCGGTCGCTCTCCTATCTTACAGTTACGTGACTTTATCGAAAGAACCAAAGAGTGAATTTATGATTGTTACCGTTTACAAAGTGTTAAGTTTAAAATGTAACATTCATGGCAGTGCTGCCCCCTATTGGTAGTGCATTAACAACGTGTTCACAGCCAACATAAGATGATCTGGCTTTAGCACTTATTCAGGCACTTTCATTTCCAAAACGATGACATATAATTCTCCGATTTCGAAACTTTTTATATTTTTAAATTTAATTACATGACAAAAATCACAGATTTATAAAGCTTAGAAGTCAAATTCTGTACTTAGATGAATGAGCGTTGGGTTGGTCCTTATCTCCATTGATGGCCCTGGGACAGTGATGGAAATACCTTTTTCACATATAAGGGTCATTCTCTCCACAATAGGGCCACTTGTGACATCCAACAGTGGTTACTCATTGACCATAAAGGGATGATGGGTTGAGTCAAAATTCGACCAGTATGCCAACTGGAAACCTTCCAATTATTAGAGTTAAGTACTCCAATAACAGCGCATTTGAGCTCCGTAGAAGTAATTGAAACAATCCCTTTTAATTTGCTGTCTATAACCAAATCACCCAGAATGCATCCGTTCTCATCAGGTCTTGAAAAATGAGCAGGATTGAGCCGAGATAGTGCTTGGATGGTTGACCACCATGCACTTGTCATGGGGCTGTGGGATAGTTGACCACCATGCACTTGTCATGGGGCTGTGGGATAGTTGACCACCATGCACTTGTCATGGGGCTGTGGGATAGTTGACCACCATGCACTTGTCATGGGGCTGTGGGATGGTTGACCACCATGCACTTGTCATGGGGCTGTGGGATGGTTGACCACCATGCACTTGTCATGGGGCTGTGGGATAGTTGACCACCATGCACTTGTCATGGGGCTGTGGGATGGTTGACCACCATGCACTTGTCATGGGGCTGTGGGATCGTTGACCACCATGCACTTGTCATGGGGCTGTGAGATGGTTGACCACCATGCACTTGTCATGGGGCTGTGGGATGGTTGACCACCATGCACTTGTCATGGGGCTGTGGGATCGTTGCCCACCATGCACTTGTCATGGGGCTGTGGGATGGTTGACCACCATGCACTTGTCATGGGGCTGTGGGATCGTTGACCACCATGCACTTGTCATGGGACTGTGGGATCGTTGACCACCATGCACTTGTCATGGGGCTGTGGGATGGTTGACCACCATGCACTTGTCATGGGGCTGTGGGGATGGTTGACCACCATGCACTTGTCATGGGGCTGTGGGATGGTTGACCACCATGCACTTGTCATGGGGCTGTGGGATAGTTGACCACCATGCACTTGTCATGGGGCTGTGGGATCGTTGACCACCATGCACTTGTCATGGGGCTGTGGGATTCAGTGATGGGCAGCAGAGGGCAGTTCAGAAAAAAGTTTGCTGTACTGTTTTCTATGCCGACATGGATTGCTCCCTGCATTCACCTATGTGCACTGGCAAGCATGGGGAATTATGGTCAAATAAGCCCCACAACCTGCATGGTGTGAGGGGGCCCTCATCTTGCAGAAATGTTATACATTCCATGACAGGCTAAGGTAAGCAACTTGTAATTGCAGAATATAAATTGCAAGAAAGAATTGAGAAACAGTAAATATAATTGATGTAATCAAAAGGGGGATGTTAGATCGTTTGAGACAAGTGCATCCAGAGGTTGGGAACCAATGACAAGTTTTTGTCAGAAAGTAAAATGCTATAAATTTAGACCTTGGAGGTAAAGTGTTGACTTGACAAGCTGTGGGATCTACCAGAGAAGAAAGAAAGTAAATGGTAAGATGTGGTGCATCAGCAGCATTAGTCATTTTCTGCCTCACTGAATCGTAGCATTTGCCATCATATTTCTCCATTTCTTGAATCCAAAACTTACTTATTCTAGGCTGGTCAACGAAGCTGAGGGAGACTCAAATAAATTATACAAAACAATACTCTTCTACATCAAAAAAACAATCTTTCACTACATCTATATCGGTGTTTCGATTTTAGAAATTAGTTTATTAATTCCATCAAATAGTGCAAAATATCAGATAAATCATAACCCCATCTATGTCATGTTGTGCTTTCTGGCCTTCATCTATCCCTCCCTGCCTGCACTTACCACCGTTATTATCTGAAAACATTGTTAACATTAAAAAAAAACACCCTCAGCATTGACCCGTTGCCTCTTTCATTGGTTATTCCATGTTCGGCAATTTTTATTCTATTACCAAAATTATTCATGAATCTATATGCTCTTTAGTCTTCCCATCGGAACTCAAGGTAGCAGCTATCACCCTGGTTCTAAAAAATCCTTCTCTTGATACTGATATGCATTAAAACTATCGCCCTGTTTGAAATCTTCCATTCTTATCTAAGGTAATAGAACGCGTTGTATGCAATCATTTAATTAATCATCTTCTTCAACATAACCTCTGGTCCGGTTCAATCAGGTTCTTAGAAAAATCACTTTAACTAAAACTGCTTTACTTGTTTCTAATGATCTTCTCTTGTCTACTGACTCCAGATCTCTTTCTTACCTGGTTCTCCTTGATTTATATTCTGCATTTGACCCGATCCATCATTCTATTCTCCTCGAGTGCCTTCACAGCCATGTCGGCTGCTCTGATGCCTTTCTAACTTGATTTTCTTATCTCTCTGATCGGGTGTATCACATCATTATAAACGGTTTCTCTTCCTCTCAGAAAACTGCTTCATGGTGTTCCACAAGGATATATTCTAGGTCCTCTTCTATTAAATCTATATCATCTTCCTTTAGGCAAACACGTCTCAAGTTTTGGTATAAAACACCATTTCTATGCAAATGATATACAGATTTATATCAGTTTCAGTCATTCTGATATAAATCCAACTTCCACTCTGTCTTCCTGTTTGACCGCAGTTGCTGCCTGGCTCGCCGCAAATTTTCTTCAAATGAATAACGCTAAAACTCAAGTTCTCATCACTCTAGTATTAGTCTGCTTGACTCTGATCATCATGTCAGTCAACAGGCACGGAATTTTGGTTTAATTCTCGACTAACTTATCCTTTTCTTCTCACATTTCCTTTATGTGCAAAACTGCTTAATTCCATCTCCTTAACTTCTCGTATCCGTAACTGTCTCTCCGATATGGCTGCAGAAGCAATTATTCATGCATTTGTTACCTACAGGCTAGACTATTGCAATTATCTGTTATATGGTCTTCACTTGGATCTTATCCATCGTGTACAATATGTGCAGAATGCAGCTGCAAGAGTACTCACTCTTGCAGCTGTCATCCTATTACACCCATCTTACGATCCCTCCACTCGCTACCTACTCAGTCCAGAATAGCTTTTAAGAAGCTCTGTCGTCCCGACAGGTCTGTTCCTTTCACCTGAAGACGGCCGCGTGCGTTGTGGCCGAAACGTCGTGAGAATTTTATTGTGTTATTTTATTATTTTATTCTCATTCTACGTGACTTTACCGAAAGAACCAAAGAAGACTGCTCTTACTGTTTTTAAAATTCTTTATGAGCTTGCCCCTGCCTATCTTTCCCCTCTCATTTCAGTTTATTCCCCACCTCAGGTTCTTCGCTCTGCTTCACTAGGTTTGATGTCCACCCCAAAAATTTAACACAAATTAATTGGTGGACGAGAATTCACATATACAGCCCCCACAGTCTGGAACACTCTCCCACTACACATCCGACAAATGAAATAAATTAACTTATTCAAATCTGAACTAAAGGCCAATGTATTTGTCCAGGCATATGCTGGAAAGCAGGCATTTATATTATTGTCAAACTGGCTCGTAACTTTTTGGCCACTCCACCACCTCTCCAGGGAAGGTTCTCCAAAATCCGGCGAAATGTTGGGATTGTGGTCTGTGGTATGGAGACCGAACGAATGTATTTATTTTAATTGATTTTCTCTCCAATAATTATTTTTTCATGTGGTGTCTTTTTTTCTCATAATTTATGTAATTTTTTTGCTAAGTAGTGGGGTTTTTTTATATTCTTGGTTCTTTTGGTATTATTTTATTGTTTCCCTTTTACGTGACTTTACCGAAAGAACCAAGAATATGAATCCCTGCAGTCACAAAAGCTTTAAATGAAAATTTAGTGGGGTTTTGTTTTTGTATTGTGTATGGAACTGGATAATTGCTGTGCAGCGTTGTGGGATCCAATTTCATGAATGACGCTATATAAAATGAAACAATTATCATGATTTATTGACCTTGGTCCTGTGTAGAATCAGTCATTCTGAACCTTCCTATCCCCTTGTCATGTGCCGATGCAGCCAGCTTTACTGGCATTTGCCACACGGTGGCGCCATATCTATGCTGCGGAGCCAGCATTGTTCCCTCAGGTTATGGGTAAGAGTAGGAAGGGCAAGAGACGGTACTGAATGAACCGGTCCGGGGCATTGTGTATACCTGTCAACCCCTTATCAGTGCCTATCTTATTACAGACCAATTCAGACGTTATTGGTCACTCCGTGTTCTTAGAAATCTCAATGTTCATCCTACAAAGTACCATCACAAGGGAGAAGCACAAACAAATAGACAAACACATTTTTTTGGCCATATTGAAACGGCTGTATGCTTTATGGACCTGAGAACTAATTTTACCTTTACAAGAATACGGGTAAACCGTATGGATTGAGAGGTATGATAGTGGTTTCCATGGAGTTTACATGCATGTTTGTAACTAATTTGTCAGTGAAGTGTGTTTATCTTTATTATCAAATTGTGTGTCCGTTTGGAAATGTGTGTCATGTGGTTTGTAGCTATACAGTGAGGGAAAAAGATATTTGATCCCCTGCTGATTTTATACGTTTGCCCACTGACAAAGAAATGATCAGTCTATAATTTTAATGGTAGGTTTATTTAAACAGTGAGAGACAGAATAACAACAACAAAAATCCAGAATAACGCATGTCAAAAATATTATGAATTGATTTGCATTTTAATGAGGGAAATAAGTATTTGACCCCTCTGCAAAACATGACTTAGTACTTGGTGGCAAAACCCTTGTTGGCAATCACAGAGGTCAGACGTTTCTTGTAGTTGGCCACCAGGTTTGCACACATCTCAGGAGGGATTTTGTTCCACTCCTCTTTGCAGATCTTCTCCAAGTCATTAAGGTTTCGAGGCTGATGTTTGGCAACTCGAACCTTCAGCTCCCTCACATATTTTCTATGGGATTAAGGTCTGGAGACTGGCTAGGCCACTCCAGGACCTTAATGTGCTTCTTCTTGAGCCACTCCTTTGTTGCCTTGGCCGTGTGTTTTGGGTGATTGTCATGCTGGAATACCCATCCACGACCCATTTTCAATGCCCTGGCTGAGGGAAGGAGGTTCTCACCCAAGATTTGACGGTACATGGCTCCGTTCATTGTCCCTTTGATGCGGTGAAGTTGTCCTGTCCCCTTAGCAGAAAAACACCCCCAAAGCATAATGTTTCCACCTCCATGTTTGACGGTGGGGATGGTGTTCTTGGGGTCATAGGCAGCATTCCTCCTCCTCCAAACACTGCGAGTTGAGTTGATGCCAAAGAGCTCCATTTTGGTCTCATCTGACCACAACACTTTCACCCAGTTGTCCTCTGAATCATTCAGATGTTCATTGGCAAACTTCAGACGGGCATGTATATGTGCTTTCTTGAGCAGGGGGACCTTGCGGGCGCTGCAGGATTTCAGTCCTTCACGGTGTAGTGTGTTACCAATTGTTTTCTTGGTGACTATGGTCCCAGCTGCCTTGAGATCATTGACAAGATCCTCCCGTGTAGTTCTGGGCTGATTCCTCACCGTTCTCATGATCATTGCAACTCCACGAGGTGAGATCTTGCATGGAGCCCCAGGCCGAGGGAGATTGACAGTTTTTTTGTGTTTCTTCCATTTGCGAATAATCGTACCAACTGTTGTCACCTTCTCACCAAGCTGCTTGGCAATGGTCTTGTAGCCCATTCCAGCCTTGTGTAGATCTACAATCTTATCCCTGACATCCTTGGAGAGCTCTTTGGTCTTGGCAATGGTGGAGAGTTTGGAATCTGATTGATTGCTTCTGTGGACAGGTGCCTTTTATACAGGTAACAAGCTGAGATTAGGAGCACTCCCTTTAAGAGTGTGCTCCTAATCTCAGTTCGTTACCTGTATAAAAGACACCTGGGAGCCAGAAATCTTTCTGATTGAAAGGGGGTCAAATACTTATTTCCCTCATTAAAATGCATCAATTTATAACATTTTGACATGCGTTTTTCTGGATTATTTTGTTGTTATTCTGTCTCTCACTGTTCAAATAAACCTACCATTAAAATTATAGACTGATCATTTCTTTGTCAGTGGGCAAATGTACAAAATCAGCAGGGGATCAAATGCTTTTTTCTCTGACTGTTTACTGTAATGTGTTGTACAATGCTAGGAGTAATAGTTACTTAAATTAGCTATTGCGCCAGATGTCGGCAAGTCTCACTTGCCAAGTTTTAATGGCACAAACTTTATTTAATTGGAAAATGTCACCTGAATAATTCTATTGATCAAACACCTCGTTTGCAAGGGTGTCCAGGGCCTCAATTGACACAACATAATAAACGAGTAAAGACACATGAAAACGTTTTTAATCTCTCGCAAACCATTGTGAATTCGACACATGGGGCTCTCGCTCTTGCTGAATTATCCAATATTGCGAATGATGAACAATGGTACGACCCAGTGCCTCTTGCCACACACCGCGAACGTTAACGCCAGCTGCACGCTGTTGTTTGTGCCACTTGTACACTGCACTATCCAAGTCAACAAACTCTGTGGCCTTGATCCTTTCCTGTACCTTTTTGGAACTGCTAGGATCCTCCAAGGTTAAGGCACGCTTCCCAATCTTCTCCCGGCCTTTCTTGGTGTCGTAAAAGGTGCTTGATTTTACGTCAAACTCTTCACACACCATGCGCATTGACACACGCCTGCATCAATTATATCTAACACTTGGGATTTGTCTCGCAGACTAAGGGATTTATACTTCACTCCCTTCTACTTAATGTAGATGTGGACGACATTTCTGATAGTGTTTGATGGCACAGAGTGCATAAACAAGGTCACTAGACCGTGTCATTGTTTTGGTCGACGCGCGGCGTCGCTCCATGTGTATGCTGAAATTGTACCATTCGGTACGGCAATTCGGCTCATGGCGAATTACTAATACTTAATACAAAGCTATGTATACACCGAAAGTGCAGCCGTATCGAATTATCCCCAAATTACGAATGATCACATACGACAATAACGAGGTTTTACTGTAAAGCTTATAGAGTGTCATGGGACCTCCTTTGCCAGTACCAAAATATGATAATAGGTTTTTCCCCTTTTTTCTGGCAACAAAACAGGTGTGAAGGTGTTAATACACCAAACTGAAACCTTTTACAAGGAATCATGTCTGCATTAACCACAATACTTGTGGTCAGAATGCAAACAAAATAGACACTTTTTCGATTTAAAGCTTTCGGGACTGCAGGGATTCATCTTCTTGGTTCTTTCGGTAAAGTCACGTAGAATGGAAATACAATGACAAAAATAAAACAATGAAAAATAAAATTCTCACGATGTTTCGGCCACAACACAAGTAGCCTTCAGGTGAAGGAACAGAACTGTCGGGACGACAGCGCTTCAATGACTGCTAAGATTCGCAGCATCTTTTAAGCTAGGTGGGAGAGGTAAAGCGCCTTGACAAAGGAGTTTACATATCAAACAGGAGAATGTAGCATTGAAATAGCTGTGTTAAAGTGTTGGATCAGCAGGGTGTTAAAGTCAGAAATTAACATGTAACTGGGAGATTAGCATGATGTTAATGTGAGGGATTAGCATGTGACTGGTCACGGAAATAGCTATGTTAAAGTCAAAGTTTACATCTCAACAGAGGCATTTAGTATATGGACGCTAAAGGACTGCAACTACCCAACTATCATACAATAAACCGTATAAACTACGTCAATATAAATTTTGATTTAAAGCTTTCGTGACTGCAGTGATTCATATTCTTGGTTCTTTCGGTAAAGTCACATTGAAGGGAAACAATAAAATATATAAAACAATAAAATTCTCACGACGTTTCGACTGCAACACAAGCAGTCATCATCAAGTGTGAAAACCAACGGCAAGAACATTTGAAAGAAGTGGCGGTCTGTATTTATTTATTTATATATGTTAGCACCACGGATAGAGATTTGACAGTTTGTTTAGATGGACGAGTCCATCTATGTTCGGAAAAGAGGAGGGGGGAGACGAAAAATTCATGTATGCTGTCTGAAAGCCACCGTAAGCGTGAACAATCAATTAAGACCCGAAATGGTTTATCAAATCATTCCAATGATTGCTAAGCCAGAATCCATCTTCTCAGTTGAAGTTGGCTCTGTGTTTGTATATGTGGATAGCCTCATGAACGAATCTCTCATGGTAGCCAGATGGCTTGCCAAAAACCTCTGTCTTGGAGAAGTCAATGTCATGTGAGCCTACTGAATTATAACAGTGATCTGCCATGGCCGAGGTGTTGGTCCTACCGTCTTTAAGGTCTGCTTTGTGTTCACGAATGCGGTCCGAGACATGTCGTTTGGTTTCTCCAATGTAACTACTACCACAGAGGCAACTTAGTTTGTAGACACCAGGGTACTGTATGTCCGGAATCACATCTTTTACAGACGGAACCAGATCACGGATTTTATGTAATGTGTTGAAACGGACCTGGATCTTGTGTTTATTCAAGATATTGGAGATTTTTTTTGTGATCCCCGCAATGTAGGGTAAAGTGATGGTTTTGAAAGGCTCCTCAAGAGGGTCCTTCTTCATGGTTTGAGTGATAGCTTTGCGGATTGTATAGTCGGAGTAACCATTAGCCTTAAGAGCTTGGTGTACGTGCTTGAGTTCACTGCCTATGTGTTCCTGGTCGGATATGCATTGGGCTCTATGGTGCAGAGTCTTGATGAGAGAATTCTTCTGTGATGGATGGTGGTGGGAATCCGGTTTCAGGTAAGCATCCGTATGGGTAGCTTTTCTGTAGACAGAGTGGCTTATTGAACCATCAGGTCTCTTTTTTATTAGGACATCCAAAAAAGGTAGCTTGCCATCTTTTTCGACTTCCATGGTAAATCTGATGGCTGGGGTATATGGAATTGATGTGGTCGAAGAATTGGTCTAGAGCAGGCCGGCCATGTGGCCAGATGACAAAAGTGTCATCCACGTACCTCTTCCATAAGGTTGGGCGCAGAGTGGCAGTCTGGATGGCGTCAGTCTCAAATTTCTCCATGAAAATGTTGGCTATAACCGGAGATAGGGGGGAGCCCATTGGGGTGCCCTCAGTTTGTAGAAAGTTCCATTCCAAGTGAAGTATGTATTGGTTAAACAGTGTCTCACCAGGGGGGGTACCTCAGTGTTTAGTCCTTGAGGAACCAGAAGGCTACTTGTGTTGTGGCCGAAACGTCGTGAAAATTTTATTTTTCATTGTTTTATTTTTATTATTTTATTTCCATTCTACGTGACTTTACCGAAAGAACCAAGAAGAAAAAAAGGCACTGATAATAGATGCATTGTCCTTGAAACTGATTGGTCCACACCAGAGACAGCTTTCTTTTGAGCCTCGTCTCAAACGGTCTTAGACCAGAGGACGCCAAAAGTCCTGGTCTAACACCGTTTGAGACGAGGCTCAAAAGAAAGCTGTCCATCAGTTCCAAGGACAATGCATATGTTAGTGTTTTTTTTTTGCCTTCTGACCACAAGCATTGTGGTTAATGTGGTTAATGTAAAAGGTTTCAGTTTGGTGTTTTAACATCTTAACACTTGTTTTGTTTCCAGAAAAAAGGGGAAAACCTATTATCTTATAGAGTATGCATTATCCAATGCATATATCACCCAATGAGTATAGTGTCTGCTAATGATCAACTCGTTATTAATTGTTATTAATTAATAACAAAGTTATTAATTGTGTGGAGTGAAAAAACAAACGTTAGGAAAGTTGCTCATAACCAAACACTCAATTGGCACCACTATGAGCCTTGGTGCAAAATCTGGGATTTGGCCACTTGCAATTAGACCAGGTGGTCACGTGTAGAAAGTCTCATTTCAATAAGAAATAACACAATTAGATTACATTTTATTCGTAATTTAATTTTACAGAAGAAACCTACATTTTAAATGTTGATTGCCATGTGATGAACAATCTTTGCAGGGCATGTGAAATTATTTATCACAGAGTAGATCATTGGACAACGAATGGTCTTCGAAAGTAGGTGGAGTGATGCTATAATTTGAGGCCATTAACTGACTCGTGATGGTGTTACATGTTCTCTCTGAGGTCTTTGAATGGAATTTCTTCTCTTAACCTACTGAAGACATGCTTAGAATGTCATCAAAAGAAAATGTAATCATGGTGTTCACTTTTTGTATTGTTTTAGTCAGAATTCTGCATGCATTCCAAAGATATATTATTGTTTTTTGATTTAAAGCTTTCGTGACTGCAGTCATTCATATTCTTAGTTCTTTCGGTAAAGTCACGTTGAAGGGAAACAACAAAATAATAAAATATATATAAAACAATAAAAACGTTAGCGCCACACGCTAACGGTTTTTTTATAAATAAATAAATGCACCGTTTAAAAATGAATTTATGCAAACCAACACACCTGAAGACGACCGTTTGTGTTATGGTCGAAACGTCGTGAGAATTTTTATTGTTTTATATATATATTATTATTTTGTTGTTGTTTCCCTTCAACGTGACTTTACCGAAAGAACTAAGCATATATATTATTGTTGTTGACAAAAAAAATGTGTACTCGAGACATTGCACCAAAAAACATGCATTGCTTCAGAAAAAATGAATGTGCTGTAGTTTAAAAATAGCCTCGATTTGCACGGTGTTTTATTTAGCCCAGGAGGTGGCAGACTCTGATGAAGTGGGATGTTTGTTTGACGTGCAAAAGCTGCGCATGTGCTATTAACCCAGTGACCCGAGTTCGATTGCAAAACACGGCGAACATCAGTGGCAAGTGATATCACAACCGGGGTTGCCCCCTCCCCTTCTTTACGAACCCACACTGACTAACATGAGAAAATACACCCAAGATTATGAACACCACGGAGATGGAGTGATGAGATAAGGCTCATGCACAAGAGAGATGGATTTCGGCGTCATAACAGCGCGAGGGATGCCAATGGCATTGGGATGCCTTCAGCCACAAGTGGATACAACATGGATCATTATTTGTTATTTTGACTGTTCTACGTGTCCAATGTTAGTGTGTCTGGCGTTTTTTAATGAATACCACTTTGTATGAGGCCGTTTTTGACCAAGTCACCGAGAATGCTCTCAACTTTCGATTTAAAGCTTTCGTGACTGGAAGGATTCATCTTCTTTGGTTCTTTCGGTAAAGTCACGTAGAATGAGAATAAAATAATAAATTGATAAAATAAAATAACACAATAATATTCTCACGACGTTTCGGCCACAACACAAGTGGCCTTCATCAGGTGAAGGGACGAGACTGTCTGGTAGGACAGCGCTGGAGTGCTGACAGTCTCGTCCCTTCACCTGATGAAGGCCGCTTGTGTTGTGGCCGAAACGTCGTGAGAATATTATTGTGTTATTTTATTTTATCAATGTATTATTTTATTCTCATTCTACGTGACTTTACCGAAAGAACCAAAGAAAATGCTCTCAACCTCGTCAGATTTGTGCTACGATGGGCGACTATCATGCACAAACAGATTGTAATATTGCTGCGCATCTGCGTTGTGGGCAACAGAGGACGTTTCAGCAAAGTGTATTGTTGTACTGTACTTGTATGTTTCCACGTCTATGCTGCCGGCCTTCACCAACCTGCGCTGATCAACGTGGTGGTGTGACCAACATGGTGTACAGCCCTTCTGTAAATCACCTGCTCAATGGATTGACAAAAGGGCTCTATATACATTTAGAACTGGCAAAAAGAATCATGATTGATGCAGATGTATTGCACTTGCCAATAACATCTGATAACCCATCAGAATTAGTATAACAAGCCTTAGGACAACTGTAGAGTGACACTAATTTCCCTGAGGTATAACAGGCTGAGTAAACCCCCAGAGAAGGATTTAATTTGAACATTTCCTTTTTGAGTCAAAGTGCTCTTGCAAACCACAGCATATCCTTCCAGATTTGTGATTTTCAGGGTATTTTATTTACAGTAACTTTAATCTAAACAATTACTTGGTCAACTTTTTAGCTGTGGTATTTGAACCAAGACACCTATACAACGCTTGGGCTAACACAACGGCCACTTGGTCTTGCAGCCAGTGTTAAAGCTCTTATTAATTATGCACAGATGGAAGAAAGCTTGGCCCATATTATTAACCCCAATAATTGCTGTTCTTCATGAATGAATACGTTTTTATGTTTATTCAGCGCTAGTATTTTGAAATATTTAAACAACAGTAGTTATGTACAGTGCCACGTGATGAGCGTGTTCTTTCTGTGTTTTTAACATGAATGAAATGCAGTGGAAATATTTTTTTCTACGTTAAGGGCATAACCCTGCTCTGTCCTGTTTACAGAAATGTATCGATGTTTTGTCCTAAACAGGGTCACCCATCCACAGTTGCTGATATTATGAGGTATTTTTTTCCCAAAATAGTTTTTTTTAGTTGGATTGCATGAATAGAAATGTGTAGAGAAACCTGCCCCCACCCAACACAGCCAGTTAGTATGGTTTGTCACGAACAAAACATGCCAATTAGTTACTAGTTCAGCACACTAGTGTGTTGGAGAGTAATCCCACAACATTTACAATTTGAGTACGGCGTTTCGCCGGAAATTTCAACCAGCCTCATCAGGCGACAGCCAGAATTGTGTGTGGAGAAATCCTCCTGTTTCGTTCTTAAATAGAGGGGTGAATATGATGTCGTCACTTGTGAGCCAAACAGATGCGAAGACCAGAGGGGGGGTTAACCTAGTCATGTAAATTCCAATTGATATCTATGATTAGTTGGGTTATTCACAGTTAATCAACATAAATTCTTCCGCTTTTGCCTGTTTAACAACACATAGGCTTTTGCGACCATAGGCATGCAATCACTGTCTAATCGCATGCCTATACATGTCACCGTATGTCAATAGTGATTAATTGCGAGCAGCCACTCATAGTTATTGTGATTTTTGGGGCCCAAAAACAGTATAATGTACACACAATCGGATTACGCATTGCAACATCGCCCCTTGAAAAGTTGGCATGGTCCTCGTATAAAAAAAGTCTTGACTCATTGAGGCTGTTTTAGGCAAACAAGCATAACAATAATTTGTTGTGGTGCATCTAGAACCTATAGTGGAGTTTTGTTGTACAAATCATATGAAATATAATCATAAATAGTGGGTTGAGATAATAACAGCTTAATTCATACTCTTTGGTTCTTTCGGTAAAGTCACATAGGTAGAAAAAATAATAGATCACGACGTATCGATCGCAACACAAGCAGTCGTCATCAGGTGAAAAAGAGTTGAATTAATGTATTATGAATATAAGCATCAACTTTAAGCAAGGTTTCATTAAAGTAGTCTGAAACTTAAAAACAAAGTTGAGTGGCTTTGGGAAAATATGCATCTTGCAGCAGGACAACATGCTTCTAATCTCACGTGCATCAGTGTTTTTAGAGGGCTCGGTGATTGTTGCATAGGTAGTTTGTGTAGTGCCCACAGCTCTACTACGTAATTAACATGTTGACTGCCAAGCCCTTTTTTTGCCTTGTTCGCATTCTTCTCCCCTTGCAGCCAAAATGCAGGTCGAGGGAAACAATGCAACAAAAATGGTCACTAGTGGTGGGAATGTTTTCTCCTGAAGTTGTATATTTATTTGCCCAGCACCATATTTTAGAGACATTGTCAAGAGGCGGAGGCCTTTGGCGATGCCTGAATGCAGATGCGCTGGTGACTTTCAGTCCTAAGTTCCAAAAGGTGCATGAAACAAGGATGTTATGAAATGTTTTTGTTCAACGTTTCGTGAGATGGGATGGCTCTAAGGTAATCTGGCAGAGTATTCCACACCGATGGAGAGGCGACTTGAAATGCTCTGTCGGTCATTACGGTTCTGGTCAGTGGAATCACAGCAAGGATTTGCTGGCTGATCACATAAGTCTGATCAGATTGTGAGTTGTTCAAACACAGATGGGCGGCGAATCTGTCAAGAGCCTGGTGAGTGATGGAAGCAGCCTTGAACTCGATACATTTCTGAATCGGCAGCTAATGAAAACCCATGAAAAGTGTGGTAGACGTGTCACGATGTGATGCCTCGTAGATGACACGTGTGAGGCTGAATGTGCTGTTGTCTGCTGAGGTTACCAGATGATCAGCAGCGAATTGCAGGAATCTAGTCATGTGTTCACAATACTGCAAGCAAGCGTGCTCAGTCAATTTGTCCAGTACCACCAGCCTTAATATTGCGGAGTGCCCGGATGTGATAGTTCCAATCACAGCAGATGTTTGTAATGCTGCAGTTGAAATTGAGATGTTTGTCGAGCGTTACTCCAATTACCTTTACAGACTCAGATAGGGCACCAACGTGACAGTGACGTAAATCAACAGTATTTTCATTAGATTCGAAGCTTTCGTGACTGCAGGAATTACTCGTGTAGAAAATAAAATCAAATAATAATGGAATACGATGTTTCGATTGCAACACAAGCAACCATCATCAGGTAAGAATGAATGAGAAAAAACAACCATAGTAAACTTATGAATATAATGCAATACAACACAGGGAGTCGACTAACACAACAGTCAACACCCCAACTGGTTGATTACGTTCTGCCAAAGAATGACAAACAGAAAGACAGCGCCACTGTGTTGATGCCTTAAATAGAGATGGGGTTGTGGCAGAGAGAGGGGGGGGGGATTGGGGTAGAGGACAATTAGAGAGTTGTGTGGAATTCTGGACCATAGTGGCCAGAGGAGAGACAATGGACTATAAACAAACCAGCACGGCAATATTTAGAGCAAGAAAATCGGAAGTTTGAGAAAGCAAATTTAGTAAAATTAGGAAGTGTAATGCAATGCAACACAGAGAGTCGGTTAACACACAATTAAAGCATAGCCTGGTTGATTACGTTCTAATACCTTCTATAATCACCCAGGAATGTCTGTCCTTAATGCTCGTGACGTCACTCCACATCGACTAGCCCCCCTCATTAATATTCTATGGCAGGTGACGTCCTCCAAATGGACACCCCCCCCACCCCTCATTAATAATCATGAGCGTGTGGCGTCACTCAATATGGAGTACTCCCCCCCCCCCACTAATAATCATGCGCAAGTGACGTCGCTCCATATCGAACAGCCCCCCTCATTAATAATCATGATCAGGTGATGCCTTCCAAATGGACCTCCCCTCATTATTAATCATGAGCAGGTGACGTCACTCCACATGGAGCACCCTCTCCATTAATAATCATGAACAGGTGATGTCACTCAACATCGAACAGCCCCCCTCATTAATAATCATAAGGTGACGTCCTCCAAATGGACACCCCCTCCCATTTATAATAATTAGCCACTGACGTCACTCGACATGGGGGGCCGAGGCGCCTCCTTCCCCCTCCTCGGCGTCAACTTACAATCCTCGCGACAAAGGCAGAGCCCTCACGTCACGCGATCTCTGTAACGCTATTGAGACATCAAAGTAAAAAGGATGTCATGATAAACCAGGGATTATAACCTTCGAATGAAATAGGTCTGTCACCGCGCCCTTCTAAATTTCACATGCATTAATGCAATGATCCATAATAGAGGTTTTTGGGTTAGATCGTGTAAATATATTAATGTGTCGTTAAAACCCGCCACCACCTGACACAGCCAACTAGTAAGGGTTGTCACGTAAACAGAACATGCCAATTCGTCACTAGTACAGTACACCGGTGTGTTGGAGAGCCAAGCCACAACATTTACAATCTGAGTACAACGTTTCGCCAGTAATTACAACTAGCTTCATCAGGCAACAGCCAGATTTGTGGAGAAATCTTACTGTTTCGGTCCTTATATAGAGGCGTAGACGTTGGTGACCATGCTTCTGCGTTCTTGCGCAATGTGGGGGGGGGGGATTACTGAGGCAACGTATATTATGCATGTACATTATCCAGGCCCTTTGAACTTATCCTTCCTGTCTTATTGTGTTTATTAAAATAACCCTACCAACGGTAATCCCTAATTGAAGTATGCTGCCCTTTGTAGGTATGCATTTAAAGAATATATTATTTTATTATTCGCTTCTACGCAGCACTAAGGCGGTAGCTATCCGAACGGTTAAAGTTATTTTGATTTCTTTCAATTTCGATAGATTATCTAATTCGTCAAAAACCTCTTATGGATAATATTGGTCGCAAAAGCCTACGTGTAAAACCTAATGCAATGAATATCATGTCACGGTCTGCTTTTCGCTTGCAAGTTTCAGATTTACTGCAATACACCCGTCCTTGGACAGGCAAAAGGCTAGTGGTTGAGAATGATCCAGCATCAGTCCGTGCCCATACGTCTCTACACCGGTGGCCCGTGTGTAAGCACAGTGACTTTCAAGGCCCCCAATAGAGGGCATGAAGTTTGTGTTTTTCCTGTGGCCGCTTGTGCAGAATTGGCTTCCGACAACACGTTGCTGCTTGTCTTGATTTTGAGTAGTGTCAACATGGAACTACCATGGGGGCGCTTGCCCTGTGTGTCAATATTTTCTTAAGTTTGTGGAACAACAGTGTATAAATAGCAAGTATGTTAGTTACGTGGATGAGCAAAAGTCTTGATTTGATTCTCCTGACTCAATAACTGCTTTTTTCTAAATTACCCAGACACTGCGGAATCTTGATCTCGAGAACTAAGCAGAGTTGAGCCTGGATAATGCTTGAATAAGTGGCCAGAATAAACAGAACAGATATTATTGACTGTGGGGCTGTTTGGTTGTTAGCTGCAGGCAGTGCACCAATATAAACTGTTATACAGTACATCTACACTCTCATGTCTCTTTTCCCCGCCATGACCAACTCTCAACGACTAGCATAATGAAGTAATGGTCTCATAATCCCCACGACCCCTAGAGCAGCTCTCATCCAGCACTATGTTGACAAAAGTACTCTGCTGATACACATGTATTAGAATAAATTATTAATAATAATAAAACGCAAACAAGCATTAGAAACATCATGGGAGCTCCTTTGCCAGTACCAAAATATGATAATATATGTGGCATTGTCTTTGAAACTGATTTGTCCACACCAGAGACAGCTTTCTTTTGAGCCTCGTCTCAAACGGTGTTAGCCCAGAGGACGCCAAAAGACGTCCAGCACAAAGACAATGCACTATCAGAGTAATGAGAACTCGGGGTGAGCATCTACATCATGGGACCTCCTTTATGCCAGTACCATGGTTTTTTTTGCATTTTCACCACAAGTATTGTGGTTAATGCAGACATAATTCCTTGTAAAAGGTTTGAGTTTGGTGTTTTAACAACTTAACACCTCTTTTGTTGCCAGATAAAAGGGGAAAAAACCTATTCTCAAGCAATATAAACATTTGTAACTTTTTGGAAGTAGACACCTTCAAAGTGCGCAATTTAAGATACAAGCCACACAGATATGCAGTGAGGCCAGAAAGTTATGGAACCTTTTTCAAATCTACAGCAGCAAATAACTCAGTAGATCATCTGGCCCCACTAGAAGAGGGCAAAATGGCCCACGGGTGGAGTTGTTTGGCATTTAACATGTGTGAGAGTGTGTGTGAATTTTCACAGTACATTATTTATGGTAACATGCATTCCAACAGGTTAGACCTGGCAGGTAGCCCCAGCATTCTGACAAACATGTTTGTTTGGAAAAAATAACAAGACTTTGATTTCAATTTAAAATGGCAATCAAGCATAGGGTTTGTTTTGTATTCTACAGTGTTTCAGTTGTACTATCAACATGCCAGGAACAGCGAAAATAGAGCTGTATCACGATGCAAAACTAGCCATAATTTGCTTTGTATTCCTCCATCTCATTTTTATTTCAGGTAAAAAAAAGTGTCTCCTCTCATACTAACAGTGGGACAGCACTTATTTCTATTGGTGGCACTGAGCCAGTTCATTGACATAAATTCCACATTGTTTCTGCATTCCCATAACAGTGCCCCAGTCTACATATAAAATTCACTGTTGACTTCCAACCAGAGTCGTACTAATTGTAATAAAGATGACTTAAAGATGAATACCTATATAAACAATGAACAGGTGCAGTTCTAACACACCCACATTCATAATTTCTAAATAAAGAATATAATAACTTGTTGAAAGCTAACACGGTCTTCATTGTTTCTAAGTGTAATAGAGACTGTATTTCCGTGTATGAAGAGCTTCATACATATTTACCAGTTTTTGTGTTGATATATTGAACATGCCTTTGACTAAATCACATGCAATGCGCCTAATTTCATAGCATCTCGGTAGAGAAACAGACTTTGAATCTGGATATTGTTTGGATGGGCAACCACCATGCACAAAACAGGTGTCATAGGCTACTGCAAGCCTCCATTGTCAGCAGAGGGAAGTGTACCCAAAATCCAACTTTTATTCTCCTCTGCCTTCACACACACGAAACAGTCTCCCCACATGGCGTGGGGAGACTCATGCAGCAGTGGGCTGATGAAAGGGGCTGTGAAATAAATTGGAGACATGTTATTGGTTTTTTAGGGTTTTGTAAAATTAAGATATCAGATTGTGAAGGTAATTCATTTGGGAACCTGTTTAAGCCCAATTTTAACCAATGTAATTTTGTTCTTTCTGACTGTAGAAGACTTTCGACTAGCTTAAGTCTGTGACATCAGCCAATATATTTTTTCCAAATAACCATAGTCAATTATTGGCTTTGAAGATGGTGGCAACAAATTAATGCAATATGGCCAAGAGAGCTCAGTAGTGTAAAAACAGAGAAGCAACAAAGTTACTGCAGGGGTGCAACGTTCACATAAAGAGTTCTAGGACATTTTTAGGCCAAACTAAAGGTATACTTTTTAAACTGTATCTTTTACTAGTGAAATATCCTCATCTTAGAAGTGGTCAAGGTAGATTTCGCTTTAAAGCTTTCATGACTGCAGGGATTCATTTTCTTGGTTCTTTAGATAAAGTCACAAAGAAGGGAAATAATAAAATAATAAAAAATACAACATAATAAAATGAGCGCTGTCTTTCCGACAGTTCTGTTTCCTCACCTGAGGAAGGCTACTTGTGTTGTAGCCGAAACGTGAGAATTGTATTTTTTTATTTTATTATTTCCCTTCTACGTGACTTTACCGAAAGAACCAAGAAGATGATCAAGGTAGTTTAGGGGGATAATACTAATCCAAAGCATGGAGTGGACACCCGTGAGGTCCCAGGCAGCCACCTGTGATTAAATTGGATTATCAAGTGTAGCAAGTTGATAGTCTCAACCAGTCCCCAATAACAGCACAACAAACGATCATTAAGTGGACAATTTTCATAGGGCATAATAAAACAAGGTCTGTTACTTAATAAGGATTAGAAGCATTTTAAAGTGACGACGGGAAGTTTTGAGTGTAAACATTACAGTAACATGTTGACCTGAGAAGTGGAAAGTGGTACAGTTGTTTTGCGAGCTGCAGTATAAATCTACTGACCTGAGTTCAATTGTTGGCCATGGCTAACAACAGTTGCCATTGATATAAAAACTGGTCCTGCTCCCCCCTTTCTTCACAAACCCATACTGGCCAGCGTAGTGAAGTATGGTAAAAAAAACACATTGACATGGCATGGGGATTCTTCATTGGTGGATTGTGAATAGTTGGTATTTATTTATTTATTAGCATGACTTTAAAAGTGGTTTAGTCAATGATCCAAATGTAGATTTCTGTTTCTTATAACTTCACACCAGCCACAGCCTGAATAAAATTGAGAGGAAAAGGTTAAAAAAACTTCCTTTATCACACATGGGAAACCACGCTTCTGTGTGACAAAATGTTTCCTGCGATGCACAACCCTTTCCTGGTGTTCAACCATCCAGTGTTGTCAGTGGTAATGTGGGCTTTTCACACGTGTTTGCCGACAGCAATCGGCGTGTGCAGACTCTGAAGTCGTTTGAGCCGAGGTCTCTTGAGCATTGCGCACACGCATGCACACGCATGCTCACGCCTGCCTGCAGGATTGTGTAGAAAAGTCCTTTATTTAGGAGCAGGTGGGAGTGCCATGAGACTCAGCTGCTTGCTTCTAGGGGAGACTTGGGTATAAACATTACAGGAACATGTTGAGGTAAATCATTTGCATGAGAGTGGGATGGCTAGGATAATACAGTAGTGCATTTCACAAAATTATGTATACTCTTTGCCCCTTGTCCAGCCACTGCTAAATTAATTAAAATCATTAGTATGTTTGGTATTCTCGCCATTTTTTCGTGTAAGGATATCACGACGTAGCCACTTTTTCATGGCCCATTATGAGTTGTTGCTCTGGAGACATGATTAGTCGTGATTTCGGGGCAGCGTGAAGGCTGCCAACTTCCACTCAGCCTACAACATGGTGTGGGTTAAAGGAGATTAAGCTTACAAGAATCATCCCCTGCTTCACAACACTATGCTTGGTATGGACGATGCATCTACGTGTCCCCATTTGGGCGACAGCTCACTCCGGTTCCTCAACCACAGAGCTACCAAAACGCTCATTACTTGCGCCGACACTCGTCAATTTCGACACAAGCAACATGCCATGAGCAAATTAACCCGAACGTACATATGCGGATGCTATTGCCCTGACAAAACAAGCAGCCACCTCCAATGACATCGAATCCACCTTGAACTGGGACCTAAACACCATTGAGGGATTTTTTTCAGGAAATGGTGGCTCAAGCCAAACCCCCACATAACAACTCGCTGCTTTTCATCATGATAACAGAAATGCTTAGTGCATCCTGAAAGTGTTCTTTTGCAGCAACACTGCAACATTACCCCTCTCTAAACGAACTAGGAGGTAAGCTGGACAACATGGTAACTTTCCACAACAATTTGAAGGAGGTGCCGCTAAGATGAAGACAATGGTCAACTGACAAGCAAAAGTTGGGGAGCATCGACATCTGTAGAACTGATGCTGATGCATCCGTTCTACTGATGTACTCCGTAGTTGAGTACTGGGCACCAGTATGGATCAGACCTAGCCACACTCAAATTACACTAACACAATTTTGTTCCTGGGTAGTAAGTGTTATTTCGTGATTGCTTAGGCCTAAAAAGTATAGAAAATGGCTATTATTCCCCACAAACTTTGCTTTTGTAACCGGGACAGTGATATTTTGAAATTTACCTCTTTTCAATGAGAAAACGGGCGAATTTGTGTCTCTTGGTTCACATAAAGTCAGAAAAAAACAACATGAATCAAAATTAACATGTATTTATACTAAACTAACACAAAAATTACTACAAAAGATTTAGAAGTGAGTAGTTTTTTGAGATTTACGATTTTAACGAACCAGCCCCAAAATGTAGTCTCCCATCATGTTCTCGTTATACTGTCCTTGGTAGTGGTGATATGGATTTTGAGGGAGATCCTACAGCCCATTGTGCTGTAGTTCTTCACCAGAGTCTCAACCAGCTGCACATAGTTGTCGACCTTGTGATTGCCCAGGAAGCCACGAACCACTGCGACAAAGCTGTCCCAAGCCGCTTTCTCCTTACTCGCGAGCTTCTTGGAGAATTCATTGCATTCGAGGATCTTCTTTATCTGTGGTCCGCGCGTAGACACCGGCTTTGACCTTTGGCTCAGACGGCTTAGGCAAGAAGTCTTGAAGGTACTTGAAGGCTGCCGACTCCTTATCTACAGCTCTGACAAATTGTTTCATAAGACCCAATTTGATGTGCAGTGGTGGTATCAGCACCTTCCAGGGGTCCACCAGTGGCTCCCACTTGACGTTGTTCCTCCCCACAAAGAACTCGGTCCACTGTGGCCAGTCCAGCCTGTGGTAGTGTGCCTTGGTGTCCCTATTGCCCCAAAGATAAGCAGGGAAACTTGGAGAGACCGCCTTGGAGACCCATCAGGAATGCTACCATTTTGATGTCTCCGATGACCTCCCTTGGTCATCGGAGACTATCCAGTCAATTCTGCTGTAACGCGTATTTTCATAACGCGAATTGATGAATGTATTAGGGAACACCTTTTTATAATGCGGACAAGAAAAATGGATATGATTGGATTGAGTGACCTGAACTGTGTCGCGTGAGTAGGAATAAGCGGTTGTACGGCTGCCTCAGCATACCATCACACAAGGCGGGATGCTGCTGGATGCTTCTAGATGCTACACCTCAGTCTTATTTCAGCCTACATACGCATCTCATGTGTTATCGCGAACTGTGCTTTACCCTATATTTATTATAATGCGATTTTTCCATAACATGGTGTTATTCAGGAACGCAACTACCGCGTTATAGAAGAACAGACTGTACTTTATACCACGCTAGTCAGTGTGGGTTGGTGAAGTGGGGGTAGTGAGAATGAAACCAGTTGGCACTTTGCACTGTCCCCTCCTGGTTTTCTGTGTATATGTGATTAGACGAGAGAAGCAGTCTACCTCAGCATGTTTCAAACCTGATGAGAGCTCAATGCAATTCATTATCTCTTTTGCAAAAGAAACATGTTATGAGGCATGTAGTAATTCATCCCATCCTCTATTTGATTAATTGCCATGATTTAGGATAATAATTCAACTCAATAGTAATTTTGTTCTCGTAGTACATGGCTTTAAAATTCCCACGTACGTGCAGCGTTTCACTGAACTTTGCTGTGATGTATTCTTTCACGCACTATATCATTTGTTCATTGACGGCTTAAGAGTATATTTACATTGCCGAATCGGAGACTTGTTTCATATCTGCGACCTAAGTTATAATTTATTTCCATGGTAATGCAATTCATAGCAAAGGGTTGTTTTGTTAATTTCCTGGCCCTGTTATGGTAACATGGCATTCCCACAACTGGCTCAGGGCTACCAGCAGATAAGGGTTACTACAATTATCTTTTAAGCATGGAAGCATGATAATAATTTAACTTTAAGTTGAGGGTTTTAGTAGTTGTGTGGAGAAGCACTTCTTAGCTAAAATCAAGGTGGTACTGATTTTATTGACCAAAGCAGAATGGTGGGTTGAGCCAACCCTCGACCCAGATTTAAACTTGCCATTTTCCAATCATGGGATGAGTGCTCTAACCATATCAACACGTGGCTTTTTGTTCCTGAATATGCTTTTCCAGCAACTGAAAATCTAAAGCAATTTTCAAACACTCCCTATGTTTAATTTTTTCTCCCAGTTTTATTCCAGTTTTTTCTGTTTGTATCGTGTTATTAGATGACGATGTGTCTGTTTGAAATACCCAGGGAACAGTGCAACACCTTGTGATTTTAAACTAGCCCGAGTTGATGACGTAAGAAAAGCTTCTAAATTAATTTGAAATTAGACCTTTTGTCCACACAAAGTAAGTATGCTTTTTATATGCCCTGCAAAGAGTGTAGCGTGGCAAGAAAATAGAATCTTTAAAGCTAAAATTTATATAAAGTGAAAATAAAATTATTTTTTCCCCCCACATTGCATTGGTCTCATGTCCATACTTTTTGTTGCACGGTTATTGGTGACTGGGTTGAAAGCATTACCTTTCTCCACTTGAGAACCCAGTTTACTCAAAGGTGAAACCTGGTTTAAAACCTAGGGTATCAGTAGCTCTAACTCCGTGTTCTCACGCGATATTAGCAACCCCGAGCAATGTTGTTAACAAGTAAAATCCTTGCGCTTTATTTATTTCATTTCAGAGCATCACTAGATGTCTTTGGGCAAGAGAGTGACAGACCAGGCTCGGCCGTACAGTGTTGCTTTTAAAAATAGACGGGCTGCAAGTGCAGCAAGGAAGGAGCAGCACATTCAGATGTACGGCTACATAACTCCAGCCTGTGCGCTGGAAAAGCTATGCTTTCAGGAGATCACTTTCCTCATTACATTGCCATCGCGGTAGCTTGGAGGTAAAAATAAACAGTGTCTTGCAGCAGGCAGAATACGTTCCCTGCTGCAAATGCAGCCCATGTGTCCCCAGGTATTCCAATGTCTTCAGTCGGCGAGGGAGTAAGCGCGTGCGCGCTGCGCGTGCGTGTGTGGTGTTCTGCTTGCGCTCGCGGGGAGGGGAGTGGTGGGTGGGCGTGAGAGGGAATGAGCGAGCGAGGGAGTGGTGGCTCGAGGCAGTCGTGCGTTCGTTCCTGTGCGCGTTCGTTCCCGTGAGCGCTGCCAACGCTTAGCCGGCAAGCAGCTCGTAATCAACCGTCCGGCTCCTCTTTCTTCCACCGCCACAGTTATCGTCATCTTTATCCTCGTCTCTGCCTTTCGTCCGTCCGTTCGCCTGTGTGGTTTGTGCCGCGGGCCCGCTCGGCTGAGCCGTCGGGCCCCGCTGGCAGGGTTCACCGCGGCGGCCGTACCCTGCCAGACTGGTCTGGGCGCCACCGTCAACGTTATTTGGGAACCCGGCGTGCGGGATGGACGGTAAGGCTCACGTCACCTACGTTGGCTGACCCTGCTCCTTCTTCCCCCCCCCCACCCTCTCTTCACGGCCTATTATTAGTCCCTTTCATTTCGCGGCTCATTCATTAAAAGCGGCCTATTTATAGCGCGCGGTAGGGGTGTACGTGACAAGGGCTCGCTCACCGTAAGAGACGTTGCATTTTCGTGTTTTTGCACCGCGCGGTTGGGTGCCACAAATGGCACGTTCGCATGGAGCTGCCTCTCTGTTGCACCGGCGGTTTTGCTATTTGGGCTCCCTTGGCTGAAAATTTGCAGAAGCAATTGCCCATTTCTATCGTTGCTCCCGTGAGCAAAATGAGCTGCGCCTGGCTTCTGCCACGTCCGCCCTGAGAAATGAAATGTCATGAGCAGTCACCTGTGACAGCACCCTCGCACCCAAGGCAGGCTTGCAGTAGGGCTCAACTAGAAAAACAGGCTATCACGAGGGGCATGGAAAATCACACTTTTGGTTACCTGTTGCGAGATACACCTGTGGGTGGCTCCTGTGAGACCTCCGTTTGGCTCGTCTTGTGAGTCAATAATACAGGTCTCAAGTGACTAGCTTAATACATTCCTGTCTATCACCAAACAGAGCTGGTTGAGAAAAAAATGTTTTTAACAGCCATAGCCATTTGATGTGTATGTTGTTGATTCAAGGGAGACCTGTGGTTGATGATCCATTGCCTCTGTTCAATATACATGTACAGTATTCATGCTCTTTGGTTTTATTCGGTAAAGTCACGTAGGTAAAACAAATAAAAATGAAATAAAAGAAACAATTAAAACACGACGTTTCGGAGGCAACACACGCTTCCGTCTTCAGGTGGAAACAGTCACTGCAAAAAATCGCTGCTTCTGCTAATTTTACCAGGTTTTACCTACGTAACTTTACCGAATAAAACTAAAGAGTGAATCCTTGCAGTCACGAAAGCTTCAAATCTAGAATGTACAGTATTCTGTCAGTTCACTGATGGATGCTTCTGCTAATTTTACCAGGTTTCGGGAGATTCGTCTGATAAGTTGTTATTTTTAAAGGAATTTTTACATGCGGGGGAAAACTAGATTACTTTGATAAAAACCCAGATGTACCTGGTCATTATTCTCAAATGTCTTGAGACAGGTTTAGGACCCGATTGCTACACGATCATTGTGTGCTCACCTAGCCCCACAGTGTTTGGGAGTGTAACAATTGCACGTGATCCACCAACCGTTGCCTCCAACGCGGTGTATCAAAGGGGTGCACACCACCTTATCTGACATAAAGCGACAGCCAGTTTGTGCCTGGTGTCTCCTTTACATGAAAAACCTAGAGGTTGAAACACACTGAACACACATGCATGGCATGCACATGCTTACTCCCCCACTGACCAAACATCGGACTGCCTGCACACACAATTGCATTGTATTACCAAATGTTAAATAAAGGTTTATGGGCCATAATATTTTTGACACTAGTCTATTGATTACACCCAGAATGCGAGGTCATTCATATATGTAGAGGATTCTGGCGGCTGTGTCGTTTCCGTTGCTCGATTACTTGCCAGCGTTTCATTTATTTTGCTACTAATTTTCTAGTCGAGTTGTAGAGTCGTGCACGGTGATGTCATCGTGACGTCAGGATGCATGGCGTTAGTCATGATGTCACTACAAGCTATTTGATGCCACTGATTCGCACACATGCGCGATGGAAATATGGATCACTTGTTAGAGAGAGAACAGTGAGTGGACAATACCTTACGCACGGAAATCCAAGCTTATTTACGAATGCCAGTTATAGCCTGTATGTGAATAGCTGGAAGGTGATCCTTTTTGTGAATAGGTTTAGTTATGTGACATTGCAACACACATGTGCATGCATGTATGCAGGCACATTACCTGTAGCTGGTATAGAAGGTTAACACAATGGAATGTTAACTTTTAACATTTGTCATACCATTGTTTTACATGTAAGTTGCATTTACAATAAAACACAACTCGCTTGGTGTTGGTTATTCAGTAGTTTTGCATTAAAAAAACAATAACCTACGCATAGTCAAACATGGTGATTTGTAAATACTGTAGTGGTGCAAATATGTAAGGCTTGCTTGTAATTACAATAAATAATGTCAGTAGGATCTGTATTATAGTGGCTATATTATTTGTTCCGTTAAACGGTGGAGAAAAAATATGCATGAGAATAAATATTCAGCCAAGCAAGTAGACTGCTCGAATTAATTCTGCATAAATAGCTTTTAAAAAATTTCTGAATGTAAATCTCTTAATACTCTTCACAAAGAGGGGGGGGGGGCAGGCTGTGTGAAGAAGGAAGTGATTTTTCTCTCTTGATAATGTGCCGTATTTACATTAAGTGACGGTAGTGCAATTCAATGCAAAAACATGGAAAGTGCCGTGACAGGAAAGTGTACCCATTTGTCCGAGAAAGGGCTTCAATGTCAATATTTTCTATTGGCAATGAGTACAGACTTTTGAACAATTGCCTTTGGGAAAAATTGATTTCAAAGTCATTCTGGCCAAAAGATCGATGTGTGCGTGCTATAGAACTTTAGGTTGTACACAGCGTTGTTTATAATGAATGTGCAACATAGTGCAAAAAACAAACGATTATAACATTGGGTTTTAGTCCAGCCCTGAAGCAGTTTTTAATATCTGTTGATTTATAAAGTGTGAAGGAGCACCATCTTGCATAATGTAAGAGAGATGCCTGTTATAAGTAACAACAGAAATTGTTCCATGTTGGTATCGTCGGGAGTTTGTCCTAACTTTGTGATACTATGCTGAATAAGGGAGTTCCAAGAAATGTTTCTTTGCTTCATGATTTGACTGGCAGTACAAGTGGGATATATGATGATATACTTTTTTTAAACTGGTTTCCTGAACAAGAAAGCTCTTTTATATACGGGGAGAGTCTCATGAAATAGGTATGTTAAGTTGAGAGGATAATACAGGCATTCCTTGACATACGCGATAGATGCGTTCCTGAAAAAGCGCGCGTATCTCAAAATGGCATATATTAAAAGCAATTTTCCCATAGATAATGGTAAAGGAATGGGTTAGGGGATTTCACTCACACTCACAGACATATATTCGCCTTTATTATCCTAGCCTATATCAATACAATACATACACAATATAATACTTTAAATTAAAAGGAAAATAATGTAAACTCTAATATACTTCCTAGAAAATAGAAATTTTAATTAAAACAAATACATTCTTACTTGTAACTTTGCCGGAGTTGTGGAGAGGATGGATGGAGACGAGTAAACTTGACAGCGTACGATCACAACGAGAGACGCGAGACAAGGGAAGAGTGCTGGTGTACACGCAGCAAGATGCTGTACACTATAGTACACTAGTTATCACACCTGCACTGGCTGCTGGCACTGCCATTGGGTCGCGGTGCCAGGCTAGGGTGCCATATGTCGCGTTGCGGATGACATTCCGAAAATGTCCTCACGTATATCAAGAAAATGTCTAAACACAAAGCGGGCGTTATTCCAAAATGGCATCTCACAAAGCGCATAAACCGAGGATTGCCTGTATACTTATGATGCGATGAAGCATCCATGCTGCTGGCTTATCTGAAAAATATAATCTAGACAGTTCTCCTTGGCTGTCCCATTGGCCACTCATACCCTTGAGCCATGCCAGTGGAGGCTCTCACCCTATTGGTGGTTTTCCACTGGCTATTTGCAAAGCGGAGCCAGAACCAAACTGAAACTCTGATCTCATAAGACTGATCTCATTTGAATCTGGCTTTGGACCAAGCAGGGCCAAGAGCGAGCTTTGTCATTCATCATCCGTTGCGTCAGTCAATAGCCTTGGAAGTGTGACATTGTCACATGCTCAATGTGTGTAATATCAGTAGAATGCCTTGGATGCTGCAATGGAAAAACAACCTGGATCCTCCTGAGCCACGCCAGGCTGGTTTGGTACAGGCCCAGCATGGCTCGGTTGTACAATGGAAAAGAGAGTTCTTATGTATGTGCTATATGAGGATGTACATTGGACGATTTAGCCTGCTCATCTTATTTTTTTAACATTTCTTGTTGCAGTGAAAGAGTTCCTGGCGAAGGCGAAGGAAGATTTTATGCGAAAATGGGAAAACCCACAGCAGGTGAGAGCAAGGCAAACCGCACAGCTTTACACACACAACAGCAATCAATGTTTGTGAGCCGCAATGCAAGATGGGTTCCTGATGCTGTTTGCCAACATTAGCACGTTTGGCTATGTATGGTGCGAAATAAGTTCAACATACATACAGACAACATCGGCACTGGAAAAACTCAGGGCAGTGGGTATAGATGGTACTGGCTCCACCACATTATCTATGCTGGGCTTAATAGGCACTCACTAACAACACTCCACCACAGTCTATTTAGGGATGCCAGCCTCCAACGAATGTTTGTGCATCTAAAATGTAAATTGCTATACTTCAAATATAATTAAGAATACGTTGAATTTTTATTAAACCTCAACAGTTGTGAGTTTTTCAACCTTTGCTCTGTTGGAGGTCACTCATTCCATATGTTGTTCCATATCCTAAAACTCCCTTCCCACAACTATAAACGCTGTTCTCTACCGGCCGCTATTCAAGTCCATGCTTAAGACCTTTCCTTTTTGCTCAGCCTATAACTGACTGCCTCTGATTCATAATTGGTTCATTTTTGTTAGGTCGTGTAAATAGGTTTGTCGTAAACCCTCTTCCATCTGACACAGGCAATTAATAAAAGTGTCACGTGAATCAAACGTGCCAAATGTATTACTTCTTCAGGTACACTAGTTTGGAGAATAATCTCACAACATGTGAATGGGTACACATTTGGGGGGATATTACATTGGGCATCATCAAGTTAACAGGAGCTCAGATCTTAAGTGCCTCGCTGTAAAATAATTAGTTGGGATGTGATCATATTTAAATGCTATATATACAGCCCCTTGTCAATCCACTGCTGAATGAAAGTCTCTCTACACTGTCAGTCATGGTGATTGTTTGGCCATACTTTACTAAATCTTGCCTCAGTAGCTCTCCCGCTATATTTTTTCACCTGATGACGATTGCTTGTGTTGCGATCGAAACGTCATGATATTTTTATTATTTTTCTATCTACGTGGCTTTACCGAAAGACCCAAAGAATACATATTTTACTAGGCTGGTATGTGCGGGTTGGTGAAGGGGGTAGGAAACCCAGGACTCATTTAATTTAACTGAGATTGGGGCCATCCATTTAGTACGTATGCATGGAGGGGGGGAGGGGGGTTAACCCAAATGCGTACGCTTGCGTATGGGGGGTCTACTGACAATGTACGTATGCATGGGGGGGGGGGGAGTGAAGTCTCGATAATAATTTGTCTACATTGGCCTTCAAATGAGTTAGATAGTCCGGCGGTGGCCTATCTGTTTGCTTAACCAAATTAATATTATTAATCCTTCTATAGGATTCGGGGGGGGGGGGGGTGTGTCAAGCTTACGTACTTGCTTACGCAGGTGGGGGTGTCAAAAGTACGTGTGCATACAGGGAGGGGGGGAGGGGTCAAGTTTTGACAGATTTTTTTGTGTACGTACTAAATGTATGGCCCCATTTTGGGCACAGTGTCTTATGTCACCACAAATTTGGTCACATTTAAGTCCTTAATGAATCCAAATTTGGGCAGCAGTTGGTGCCTCCAATGATGAGTCTGTGGGTTCGGGCCCTTTCTGTGTCGAGATTTACGTTCTCCCCCTGTTCTGGATGGGCTTCCTCTGGGTTTTTCAGTTTCCTCCCATATCTAAAAAAAACCATGCAATGTTACTGTTATTGACCATATATCCCAATGCAAATAAATTGCCTGCAAATGTATCAATTGGGATTGCACGTAGCAACATCACCGCAAAAGCTTGGTGGGACCTTCCTGAAAAATAGGCTTAATGCTCAGTAAGGCTTCCACCTGGGTAAGCAAGACTAATAAAAACAATTTTTTTGTAATTTTTTGCATTGGAGTCTCATACATGCTGTGATTGTCTGACAGTTATTGTGTAGCCCATGAGTTTCCTTTGTTTTTGCATATGTAGTGACTGTGCTTGTCACTGGTGCCGGGGCTTATGACGCTACGGCGGGTAATGTGTTGTCATTATGGGCATCCCGGGTTACGGGATGTAGTACCAGCCCTAGCGGGGCTTGCGTGAGCGCTGGTTAGCGCAGAGGCACCCCGAGCAGTGTGCGGTGTGGGCTCCCGTTGAGGGAGCGTCAGCCAGCCAGGGTTACCTTGGAGCATGATACGCTGGTTTACCTGCTGACACGTGACCGGATGATATTGGAGGGGGGCCATCGGTGGACGGGGGCTGCGGGGCGGTCACGTGGTCCAAAAGAGCTCTCGGGAACCTTCGAGAAGGAGCGCGAGAGACCTGGAAGGTGGGCCGGGTTGAAGGGTGGAGCCAGCCCCAGCCGCAGCCCGGGGGCATATAACAAGGGCCCCGTGACGAGCTCGAGGTTCTTCGTGTGCGGGTGTTACGAAGATCCTCGTCGGGGAGAAGAAGCCTCTAGCCATGCAGTCCGAGACCCAGCTTGTGGTCCGGACCGGGATTGCGAACCATGTCTAGTTCTGCCGTATCGTGGTTAGATGGCCATTCGAGACCCGAGTGTAGATTGTGTTATGTTACATACCGTTGTGTAAATAAATAGTGTTGCTCCTAAGATAACGTCTGCGACTCAGTTGGACTCACCACACATAGGAAAACCACACTGGCCGAGATAAACTTTCGAGGATTTAAAATAGCACGACGCAGTTCTCCATCCGTTTAAGCACATCTGATAGAAATTGTGCACTGTTAAGCCCTCTGACCAAAGCACCAGTCTGAATCTGTATTAGGCAATTTGTCCAACCATGCATATTGTGTCGAGTTGAGCCAAATTTTAGCCTCTATCCCATCAGAAGGGCTTTTTAAACGAGACTTTGCATCTCATTGGCGCATATTGCTTATAAACGTGCTGGGAAAATGAATGTATTTTATTCCTTTGCATCTATGCATGCAAATACAACGTACATGCTGTGATCTTGTGATTCTAGTGATGATGGTTGAGGCTTTTCTTTTTGAATGCTCAAGCTGAGGATACAGCTGTTTCAAGAAGAAATGTAATTATTGTTAATTAAAGGTTTTGGTGTTAAAGTTTAAGGCTAATCTGAGATGTCGTTTGTTAGGGAGACCTGAGAGGTTGGTGGTTAATGTTAAAGTATGTGGTTATTTTTAGCGTTAGATGTTAAGGTTAGGGGTTAATGCTCTAGTTATGCTTTAATTGTTTGAGTCAGAGTTAACGGTTGGGTTAATGTTAGGGTTAATATTTGCTTAAGGGGTTAGTGGTAGGATTTGGAGTTCATATAAACGTCATGTAATGTAGGAATAGGTTTTACCCTTTTAACTGGCACAAAAACTGACACCTTTATTCAAGGCATCATGTTTGCAATAACCACAACACAAGCAGTCAAAATGCAAACAAAAAAGACAACTCTGATAATAATATGCACTGGCCTTGAATTTGATTGGTCCACACCCGAGACGGCTTTTCTTAGAGCCTAGTCTCCATTGGTGTTGGACCAAAAGACGCCAAAAGGCGTACAACTCAAAAACAGCGCACTATCAGAGTATTGAGGGCTCGGGGTGAGCATTTACATTATGAGACCTCCTTTGCCAGTAAAAAAGGTGTCAGTTTTTGTGCCAGTTAAAAGGGTAAAACCTATTCCTATATCTTGTTACTGGCAAAGGAGGTCTCATAATGTCATGTAATGTGTTATTGTTATAGTTGATATTAATAGTTGGATGTTAAGGTAAGGGATTAGTTTTAAGTTTTAGGCATTAGTTTTGGGGTTAGTAGTAGGTGTTAAAGGCTAGGTTTGTGGTCAATATTTAGGTTGGCAATAAAGGTTAGAGTTAGTATTCTTTGGTTCTTTCGGTAAAGTCACGTAGATATAAAAAATAATAATAAGAATAAAAACCACGACGTTTCGATCACAACACAAGCGGTCATCATCAGGAAAAGGGGGGTTAGCCTCTTAAGGCAAACTGTTTCTAAAGGCTTAGAATGGGCGTAGCCCAAGTGTCAGCAGCATTGGCGGGGCAGCTAATGTTAATGTAAGTAATGGTCAACAACGGGCGCTGGCAGTGGGTTTCCACCAATTAAATTGCTGCCAGGTAAAAATTAGCATGTCAGTGTTAGATCGGAGAGCGGCCTCCACGGTGAGCGTGCTGAGGTGGCTATGTTAATGTGAGAGATTAGCATGTTATTGTAAGATCGCAGAGCCGTCGGCACGGAGGTGGCTGTGTTGGTGTGAGAAATTTAACCTGTTAATGTAAAATCGGAGAGCCGAAAATAATAACTAACATAGGAAGGTGGCAGGGTGGGAACATCACAATCAGTTATGACTTAAACTGGTTGATTACGACCTTCCAATAATTGCTAAGTTTGTACCCATCCTCTCAGTTGAAATTGTGTTAGAGTTAGTGTTTCCGTTCAATGTTTGTGTCTGTCAGTAGGTGTTAGGTTAATAGTAATTTTTTTGTTTTAAGGGTGAGTGTTATTGTTCAGGTTAGGTGATGGGGTAAGAGTAGCGTATTAGGGTTGAGCATTGTGTGTTTTCTGTGTCCCATACAGAACACGTCGTGCCTGGAGGACTTTGAGCGAATAAAGACGCTTGGCACAGGCTCGTTCGGCCGCGTCATGCTCGTCAAGCACAAGTCCAGCGACCAGTTTTTCGCCATGAAGATCCTCGACAAACAGAAGGTTAGGAGGCCAGGCTGTAGCCAGCACTGTGCACCATACACCTCACACATTGCACACACGATGTACCACACACACCGCACATTGCACACACCATACAAACACACACACCATATTCAATACAAAGATAAAGATCCCCCATAATATGCTGAAAAGACTTGGGGGAAGTGCTGTTAGCGAGCACCAATGAAGGCCACTCTCCACCACACACACCATACACCACACTTCGCACTCCCCATACAAATACCATACACACGTTTACACCACACACATCGCACACAACCTACACACCATACAACATCAGCTTCCATTTGACACTAAGTGGTGGTGACATAACTTGTGCGAGGCTAGGTGAAATGTCAAAGGTTCACTGACAGGAGGTTAAGAGACAGACCCAGGTGATGTAGGTTGACTGACTGAAATGACTAGCAAATGCACCACCTATGGGCTCCACTGTGCCAACTTGCTGTTTTTTAGCTCCCCGGTGCTCTGCTCATTCTTGTACGTGTCACTCCTCTGCCCTCTTATTGTTGGAGGGTGACTTCCTCAATCTGCCCAGTAGCAATTTTCAAGAGCCTCCTCCATAGAGGCTGATCTTGACAACCCTCATACCAGTGTTCAGCAAGTAAACTCAGCTCCACATGCACCTGTACCACTTAAGTCTTCTCTAGCCCTTGCTGCCATTGTTGACAATCCTTGCGTTGTCCTCTACCTTAAAAATTGGCTTTACATAGAGTAGTGAGATTTATGGGTTGTGGGCGGTGGAAGTATAAGATCGCAGGGCCAGGAACATAGTGCCCACAACAGAACTCTGTATACATCATGTACCGTGACCCGAATGGGATTTTTTTATCGTTAAAAATAACTAGGTGACCAGTGGATGGCGGCATGAACTAGAAAAAAAAAGTTTTTACCAAGGTATAAAGCCTTTTTTTCCACTGACATAGACGACACTACAAACACACATGCACACCACCCTCTCCTTACAAACGCACACACAGCACATACAAATATAAATGGCCTATGTTAAAATACATAATACACACAATACACCACATCGTAAATACAAATACACCATAAACATTCACCGCAGGCAAGTGTTCATTACATACACACCTACACAACATATAAACAAAGGCATTACACATACAACATACAAATACACCCACCGTACATACCAACACGCCATACATATTTACCATGCATTTAATTCCTACACACACCATACAATAACAAAGACAAAGATCCCCCGTATAGCCTTAACAGACTGTAGGGGGCAAGTGCTGTTAGCGAGCACCTATGAAGGCTGGAACGGTACACGAGGGGGTGGGTGGCCAGCACCATGCCCGACCACCTTTGTCTCCCCAGTGGCGATGTGTACACATCGCACCAGGTACTCATTTGAGGCTGAGTCGACCTAGGGGAGGCCCAGGACCGGTTCAGATAATCGTCACTGGTGTTGGCCGTGAGTGGGAATCGAAGCCGGGTTTCCGGGTTCATTGCGCAGCACGCTAACCGCTACACTCTCGCTCCCCACCATATGACACCACACACACACTACACACACACACGCACCATAAATGTGCACGATACACCACACAGCACTCATTTACCACACAGCCCATACACCTAAACGCATAGAAACATCATACACATGTAGTAGCATAGCGCTGGCTGCTGGCAAAAAAGGGTAACTGCTGTGTATGGCAGTACCCATATCAACAGGCCACGATCGACACGAGAGATGGACATCGCGGGGAAAGGTCAGGGAACCCGCGAGTAGGTTCCAGAGAGGAGGCGTGGTCAGGATGGAGAGAGGCCACGCTCAGAGTATAAGGAAGAGCCCCTGTAGGGGACCTCGTGGCTGTTTTTGGAAGTGGGATCCCCGTCGTGCTGTTCAAGATAGTCGTCGTTACCATCTCGTCGTCGTCTCGTCGCCATCGTTGCTGCCGTCTTCACTCGATATTGTGCTGCTAGATCGTTGTTGGCTGTTTGCATTCAGCGCCGTCAGTGTTAGACTGTTCGTGTTTTGTGTAGGCTAGCAACAGTGATAGTGTGTACCCACGTGGTGTTGTGTATAGGCTAACAACAGTAATAGTGTGTACCCACGTGGTGTTGTGTATAGGCTAGCAACAGTAATAGTGTGTACCCACGTGGTGTTTTGTATAGGCGAGCAACAGTACTAGTGTGTACCCACGTAGGGTGGTGTATCATCCCGATGGTGCTCGTTAAATAAAAGTCTTACTTGTCCCCGAGTTAAGTCTCTACACATACAAAGATACTCTACCTATCGGGCATAACTTTCACTTGACAGAAGGCAGTATCTATAAGATTTTTTTTTATCCCGAATATTGCCCCCTATTGAATTTGTATTTTTTTGGCCAAATGTCATCATCCAATGAAAATGTTGGTGAAAGTGGTCAACCTTTTGCCAAAGCTACAGCTGACCCAATATTGTCAGGTGAACAGGTGGGACAGCATGTTAGCCTCAAGGCCACAAAGAGAACAAAAGTGTGTGGTGATTAGAATTGGTAGATGCCTTTGATTTCCACAGTTTTTGGTATCCATTCTAGGCCCTACCCACAGCTGATGAACTGTTCTGAGTTATGGATGTGGCAAAAAAAATGTAACGCACATTCTTATTTGGCCCTACGTATAAATCTCCTTAATACCTTAGTACAGGCTGGAGCTGGCCAAATGGATGGTGTAGGTTATTTTGGTAGGCTCACACCATCACACACACACAAGCACTGTCATCCAGTGCGACAGCAAGGTGGCCCTAGCCACTGCTTTAGTGCTATTTAATAGGAAGTGATCGTCCACACTCGCACAGGTTGGTGTAACTCGCAGAGATCTAGTTTGTTACTGCAACACAGTTATAATTTAATTTATTGTACTGTAAACAATAGAGCAAGTAGCCCACTGCACATATGAAACAGTGATCTGTTTGCTGTATTGCCAACATCATTTTCGGAGTGCTCTCTGTCCACTTATGATTTTCCCCGATGTACAACACTTGGTCAGACATCCAGTTAATGGACTTTCAGGTGGAACAGCATTATTAACTTGCTTCTATTTCTATTGCTGTTGTTATAGCTGTTGCTATTGCTGTTATTGGTGCAACTAATACCCCTATTTTTGTTCATAATAAACCCTATTTTTTTGTTTATATTGTTATTCGAATGGTTTTGGTTTTGTTACACGCATTCCACAAACAGGTGTATGCATGGCGTGTGTGCCGTGTGCGGATGACTGCAGGTGGTCAAGTTAAAACAAGTGGAACACACGCTCAATGAGAAACGCATCCTGCAGGCCATCAGCTTCCCTTTCCTTGTGCGCCTCGAATACAGCTTCAAGGTGATTCCGTGCTTTCCTTGGTCTCCGCATCCCTCTTTGAATCTCCCCGTTACTCCGTGTGCTTCCTATTTCCTATCCCCCCCTGCAAAATCGTCTCTCTTAACCCTGTATGTATGTAGAACTTCTTTCCTACCATATGTAGCCAACTGTGCTCATCCTTGATCATAGCTTCCTGACCAACTGTCTCATCTTTGAGAAATGCTCTTTAAAGCTCTTCTTTCGGGATAGCAGTGGCAAGCGCTGCTCCCATCTCATCTTTTATTTCCCCTCCACCACTCTTCACCCTTCCCCACTCGACTTTGCACCCACATCTCCCCACATCTCTCCTTACCCCTCGCTATTAATCTTCGTGCATCATCCTCTCCTTCCCCATAATCCTTCACCTGTCTACATATCTCTTACCTGCTAAGATTATATGGTTCTCGTTGGGTAAGCACGTTGCCCTAATTCTTGTGGACAAGCAGCGCTATCAATGTAATGTTAGCCAGCTGCGGTACTTGCCACAACTGATAGTTGTTCCGGCCGAATGTGGACAGGCACTGTTCGCTGTGTGCCACAGATTCTTTGTAATCCTCAGCTCCATGAATGTGAGCAATCCAAACACCTTATATT
Organism: Petromyzon marinus; assembly: GCF_048934315.1. Classification (NCBI taxonomy): domain Eukaryota; kingdom Metazoa; phylum Chordata; class Hyperoartia; order Petromyzontiformes; family Petromyzontidae; genus Petromyzon; species Petromyzon marinus. The sequence goes on along the minus strand of NC_133710.1, from coordinate 215,432 downwards.
AGCCTCAAACAACAAATGAACTGGTTGGTCGTTAGCTTAATAATTGTTATTGAAGTGTGTTTTATTTGAAACACCGAATATTGAACAAATTAGTTCCATCAAATCCCAGTTTGGGATCAACTCAACCTGTCATCACTCGGACTAAAGGAATGAGTACCACTTCCTGTGCATAGGATCTGTGGCATAAACGGAGATGAGCACTGTCCAAAGGCCCCTTTGAGGGGTGAGACACGTTGATTTTTTTGTTCTAAATTAATATTAATAGAGCCTAGCACAGGTGTGTGTTCCTGATACCACCAGACCCATACACCCTCCCACTGTCATACTATGTGTTATGTATATGCATTTACTCTGCACCTTCTAAATCATAAATGTCCACGAGACTTAACTCACGAAGCCTCCCCCTGCGAATTGATACATTTTCATGATTCAGGGCCCTGATTTAAAGAAATAATTTATTATTATTTGTCTTGTTGCTTTTTGCCTTTATTGTCCTGTTTGGTTTGTACTCTAATAATAGATTTGTTTTATAAAGTGTTTTTGAAAAATATTCACATAGCGCTGAACAATTACGGAGCAGTATTATGTTCACATGAGAGGTAGTCCAGCCCATACAGATAAGAGAGAGACATGTACGAGCAATGACAAGCATGGTACTGGCTGTACCATTCTGTTCTGTCTTGTTTGTACTGTCTTGTTAATATTAGTGCCATTTTGTTTATTCTGACCATTAGTCATAAATAAAATATTTCCTTAACATGTTTGCATAATAATAGGATTTTTCCCCTTTATTCTGGCAACAAAACTGAAACCTTTTTACAAGGATTCATGTCTGCAATAACCACAATACCTGCAGTCAAAATGCAAACAAAAACATACTATGATAATATATGCATTGTCCTTGAAACTGATTGGTCCACACCAAGGGACGGCTTTCTTTTGAGCCTCGACCCAATTGGTGCTCGACCAGATGATGCCAAAAGGCAGACACGAATCCTTGTAAAAAGGTTTCAGTTTTGTTGCCAGAATAAAGGGGAAAAATCCTATTATTACATTTTGGTACTGGCAAAGGAGGTCTAATGATGTTTGCATAATTTGGAAATAATCTCATCTTAACACGCACCATTCGTTGTATGTGTCATGAGTAAATGATTACATTTGTATTGATAAATGCCTAACGCTGATGGTGGGTGGCTTTTGCCTATGTTAATTAGGGGTCATTTTTTCACGTTGAAAATGGCACGAATTGTAGGGCACCAAAAATAGGCTGTAAAATAGCTGTAAAAGCCTCCATTACCCACATACTCCTCCTCGTGTCTGTTCCCATTAGCCATTTTCTCGCCCCCTCTCTCCCTCCATCAGTGCCTTCTGTGCCCTCCAAGAATCTCTGCTGTCACGAGCAATTACTATCCCTTTACACTGTCCGAGAGTGCTCCAGGTTGGATCCCCTGACCCGAACACAACCACATCTGCAGTACAGCCACTGACCAGGCAGTGAGACATTGACTGTCTTGCTGCATTCCATTAATCATTATTGACATGGCTTTCTATCACTCTCATTATTCTACTGCTGTTCCCACGATCCTTGCTCTTCATGGCCACTGCTTGGAAATAGGCTCCCGTGCTTTGACATGGTCAAGCATAATAGTATCCCATCGCAAGCATGTTCGTCGATTTCGTTAATCAATGAATTATTGAAAGCATTACATGTCTACGGTGAACCATAGTGGCTCGTGTGGGAGACGGAAGAGGGACGTAGTGATGCCCGATGTGTTCCACAGGACAATTCCAACCTCTACATGGTGCTGGAGTACGTGCCCGGTGGAGAGATGTTCTCACATCTGCGCAGGATCGGCCGCTTCAGGTCTTGACAGTCAGGCACACGGATGAACAAGCACACAGGCACATGGATGTACCGATGGAGACACGTGGATACACAAGCCATGTAGCCCAGGGGTCGGGAACCTTTCCCCGTACTGAGGGCCGAACAGGATAACTTCTCATTAACAATTTGATGGACGGGAGTGTGGTGCAGTTGGTAACACCTGTGTCTCAGAATACGTAATCTTCTAGGTTCGATTCCTGACTTAGGCACCTTTTTGTGTGAAGTTGGTATGTTCTCCCCCCCCCCCTGTTCTGCATGGGTTTCTTCCACATTCTCCATTTTCCTCCTTTAGCAAAAAAAACATGTAATAGGTATTGGCCAAAACACCCCATTACTAAAATAAAATCCTGCAACTTACTTTCGATATTGCTCCCTATTGCGAAAACCTGGCGGAGCCATCCTGAAAAAATATTTCCTGGGTGAACAAGCGTAATAATATTAAAACAAACACCTTAGTGTTATCGAGTAATTGTGCGATAAATTACATGTGCCTCGGCCTAGTATGAAGATACACCTTCAGTTACAGAAGTGGCTGAGCACGCACTAATTGCATACTCGTGTTTCCTCTAGTACCCAGATTGTGCAACTAAGATGCTTGCAGTGATGGACAATTATTGTTTGCGGGCAGTTTAGAAGTAATAGGCCTCATGTGGCCATGGACTGTATGTTGACCACCCCTGATATAGACAGATGTAAGCCGGTTGGTGCTGTGATTAAAGCAACAAATGTTGTCTTACATCTCATTGCTTTCTGTCTTTTGTTGTGAATGTCAAAGTTGTTTCCCCTATCCTTCCATGCAATTCCCAGCATGGTGTATATAGTACCAAGGGAGTTGTAAAATGTGGCATCTTGCCTCCGCTACTTCTGTCGATCCAGCTGGTGCTGAGGTTATAAAGCACTTTATTCTTGAAAATTGGAGGGTTACATGTTCAAATCCTTGTCAAGGATCATCTCAAACCATTATCACTCTGGGGTTGTGGTTATGATAGATTTGGTACCACTCTCTGGGATGGAAGCAGCAGTGGTCACCCTATGGTGAGACTAGATTGGCTCAGACTATTGGAATGGGGAACTTTCACTCCTGTTTCAGGGCCTTTGGTGGGTATGAGCACCTCCCATTGCATGTGTGTGCATGCACACCTCTACGAATTAGGTGACCTGGACTCTTATGCCAGGCTCTTGATAAACAGAGATTTAGAGGCATGTAACAATTGGGCGATAAAGGATGCAGGGCGTGGTTGTGGTTACACCATTTCATGTGCCATGTCGACCTTAATAGGTGCTCACTAAGCCCATGCCCCCATTGTCTACAAGGCAAAACAAAATATATTTATCTTTGCATTAGTGGGTGTGCATGTGTATCTGTGTGTGCGTACATATATGTAAATGTCCTTCTGTACATGTGTATGCATGTATGTGCCAGTGGTACAAAAAGTTCTGAGGCTAATATAGAGGGGATTATCAGAGGCTATTGATATTGCAGCTACTTATAGTCCATGTTGCGTGTATGCAAATGACCATGGCACAGTATTCTAGACGTCTTATTTCCTTATTCATGCTTCATCTATTATAGGTAGACCATGAAGGATGCTGAAAATGTAAAATCATTGTGCTGTCATAGAATGTTTGCTGATGAACCGAAAGGACGTTTGAAATCCATGTTCAAAGCGTTTGGGGAAAATGCACCATAATGTGCAACACTTAAAATGTGGGTTTCACAACTTTCTCCTGGCAGAAAGACTGTTGATGATGTCTCCAGGTCAGGGCGGCCTGGGACTGCAATGATTGAGGCATACATCAAGGCCGTGCAAGGACATAGTTTTGTAAAACTGCCCTGTATATGGGATCCCTGGAAAACACTCTGCATGATAATTTTGGAATGAACAAGGCATATGCACCTTGGGTCCCGGAGCATGCGGACACGTGGCAAGGAGTGTGATAACTTCTCATGATAATCTAGAAGTGATGAAGGCAGACGGGGACAAATTTGAGGCAATGTATTACTTACTGTTTAACACGTAGGCTTTCGCGACCAATATTATTAATAATAAAGGTTTTTGGGTTAGATCGCGTTATTTATAAATGTGTCGTATCCCTCCACCACCCGACACGGTCAATCAGCAAAAAAAGTGTCACGTTGACAACTGTAAATGTTGTGGATTCACTCTTCAACACACCGGTGGGCTAAAGTAGTGAATTATTTGTCTTTTGTCAACGTGACACTTTTTTTGCTGATTGGCCGTGTCGGGTGGTGGAGGGTTACGACACATTTATAAATAACGCGATCTAACCCAAAAACCTTTATTATGAGTATTACTTACTGGTGATGATACCTTGATTTACCATTCGGACCCTCAGTCCAAAGAGAAATCCATGCAGTAGAAAAATCTAACTTCTCCAATGCAACAAAAATGTTCAAGTTGGACCGCTCTGCAGGCAAAATCATGTATGCCATATTTTCAGATGCTAAAGCTGTGGTGCATATTGACTTCATGCCACACACAGAGACAATGACAGCTCAATGCAATATCATGCAGACTTTCTCCATCAACTGCATAAGTAAAAGATAAAATACATGGAAAGATGAGAACCGAACCCCTTGCTTGTGCGTGACATTGCCCCATTACAGAATCGGAATCATAATGTATTATACTGGAGAAATCCGAAGAGCTATAAAGCTCTATTTCACAGATGCCCAGTAGGCGCAGGTAAGAACGTAAAAAAACAATACAAAACATGATAGTTGTGCAAAGTACAGGAGAGGTAAACAGTCACCCAAAAAAAATAAAAATAAAACTAAGACCATCCCCATCCTACCAGGCATAGCCCACTGAGGTATGAACTTATTTTTTAGAAGTGACCTGGTCATAAATTAAAGGTCAGCAAAGTGGCTTATAATGTGGAAATTAAGAGCAGCAAAATAATCTAATTAATGTGAATGGTAAAGCTGCAAAGACTAATAGTGTCAAGGAATACCAGTTGGATGAACTCCCACACCCTGCCTATTCCGCAGACCTGGTTCCTAGTGACTTACTTTTTTCCGAAGTGACTAAATATTTACGTTGGTCACGTTTTGTTGATTTTGACGAAATGAAATAAAATAAGGTCACATAAGACACACTGACTGTGAAGTCCATAGCCAAGTGGTTATGTTTTTTGACTGGTGAATGGGAAAGCTTGGTTCAAATCCCACTAGGATTTATTTAGTGTTTTTAAAAATTATATTTTGTTTTTATCCCAAAGTGGAGGGGTGTTGTGCCCTGATTTTACAAAAAAATGCTAATAGAAGGCTGTGTATGGGAACCTGAATGGACAGGATGAAAAGTTATTTCTGCAGGGAATTTGAAAGCTTCATTATTGATATGAGGGTGAAGGTGTTAATAATTGTGTGGTTCTTTTTCGGGTGTGTATGTAGTTTTAATGTATGTTCGGCTCAGACACTTTGATTGAACCACATCCTCGTTTTTACATACCCATATGTATGTGCTGTGCCTTTGTTTATTTTACTTGCCAGCTTATATATCCCCTCATGTGTGCAAGTGTGCTGTGACTGTTTGTTTACATACTAGTGTGTTAATGCCCGGTGTGTGTTTGTGTACATTCTGTACCCACGTCCGTTTACATGCCGGTGTGTGTACCGCATTTTCCCGCATATAACCCGCGGGGTATACCATTTTATACAAACAAAACAAGACCCTGCGGGGTATGTGGAGGCGTGGGCTATCCCAAAAATATTTTACACGTGTGACATGTCATAACTCGTTTAATGTTTTCATGGGAGGACTATCCACTATGCAACACTTATCTTTGACTAAAGCACTGCTGAATTTACCACGCTCACTAAAATTGCACATGTTATCACGTTTTAAATGAAAGCACTGCTGAATTTGCCACTCTAACTAAAATTGCACATTTTATCACGTTTTAAATTATTCGAATTGTTTGTACAATGAAACGACAATGTTTGAAGTGGGCGCACTTTGTTTACCGTAACACTTTCAGTGGCTGTAGGGGGGTGCGAAAGTTTCAGCTGAGGCTATGAATTGCACAATGGGAAGGGTCTTAACAAGCGTCCACCGGACACGGAATCATAATTGCCGAGTCCCTTAGGCCGCTGCTATTAGCTGAGCACTATACTGTCGCGACCGTGAGCTTTGTTTCAAACTTCCAATGGCTTTGTTGCCAGGAGGCAATGGCGTACCGTAGTGCAGCTATAGTCTGCGCAGTGTGCAATCTACCAGTGCTAAAACTGTACAGGGGTAACTACCGGTCCAGTAGCTGTAATATGATGAGGTCGAATGCTGGTAATCCTAACAGTACGCTTACTTAAGGTAATTATCTACCAGTTATGTGTTACTTATTTATTGGATATTTACTTTTGTTACTTATTTACTGTTTTAAGTTCACTCGTTTCCGGTTAGTTTGTTTTCTTTGTGCACGTTATGATTTTAATGTTAACATTTGATAGTGGAATGTATTACAAATGTAAACTTTGTATTAATATGATGGAATTAAGCTGCGGTAATGACTTTAAAGATATGAATGCATGCGGGGCATAGGAGGTGCGGGCTATCTGAAATTTGTTTTACACAAAACGCTATTTTTGCGGGTTATATGCGTCTGCAGATTATATGCGTATGCGGGCTATATGGGGGAAAATACGGTATATCCCTGCGTGTGTGGCTATGTGTGTGCCTGTGTATGCTTACATGCTGGTGTGTATACCCCCACATGTGTGTGCTGTGCCCAAGTGTGTGCAATGGTGCAGGGGTTAGCACTCAGTGTTACAAACCCCCTGGTGACCTTGAGTTCGATTCTCACTTCTGATCAATACCAGTGGCGGTTATCTGAACTGGTTCTGGGCCTCCCCTAGCTCGACTCAGCCTTGGCTGATTTCCTGGTGTGGTGTGTAAACATCAGCACTAGAGAGACAAAGGTGCAAGGCGTGATTCTGGCCACACTACCCCATCATGTGCCATTCTGGCCTTCATAGGTGCTCACGAACAGCACTTGCTCCAACAGTCTGTTAAGGCTATACGGGCGATCTTTTTGTCTTTACAGTGAGCCTCACTCACGGTTCTACGCGGCACAAATCGTGTTGGCGTTCGAGTACCTGCACTCGTTGGACCTCATCTACCGGGACCTCAAGCCTGAGAACCTCCTTATTGACCAGCAAGGATACATCCAGGTGCGCACAGGCTCACACGAAGTGTATAGGAGTATACAGGAGCATGAAGGCACTTAACCCATATTTTACTCAGGGTACACAGAGGTACACACAGCTACATATAGAAAAAGGCACATGCAGGTATATATGGGAGCAGATTGGGGAGTATATCACCAGTAGACTGCATGGTAAACCAATACGAGCGGTAAACCCGTTGCCTTGGGCCTACTCTTGTGGAAAAACAGGAAAACACTATCCTTCCACGTGTAACTTAATTGGCGTGCAGCAGTGGTCTGGCTAACATTTTTTTATGTTTCCTAATTTTCAACTCTTTTATTTCCATGCGTGAACAGGTGACAGACTTTGGGTTTGCTAAGCGCGTGAAGGGGCGAACCTGGACTCTGTGTGGAACACCAGAGTATCTGGCTCCCGAGATCATCCTCAGCAAGGTACACTGGCTCATCCTCAACTGTTCCACACACTCCCGCCTCGATCACAAATGTACCTGCTGCTGTGTGTGTGTGTGGGAGAGAGGACTGGTGGTACAATGGTTTGATCGCTGTACTATGAACTTGACAACCTAAGCTTGATTCTTGGCCATGGCTAACATCAAGTTCTTTTTTTAACCGATCCTGGAATGTCCCAAGTACAACTCAGCATTATATGAGTCTCCGGTGTCATGATTAAAAATCAGCACTGGGGAGACAAAGGCAGCCAGGCGTGGCATTTGCCACACCATGCCCTGGCTCACCTTAATAGGGTGTTCACTAACAGCACTTACTCCAACAGTCTGTTGAAGGCTGTATGGGAGTTCTTGTCTTTTTGTGTGCTTACATAGAGAGCAACAGTACATTGCTTTTGCACTATGTGCCAATATCCTGGTCACCTGAGTTTGTTTTTCAGTCATGCATAATAACATAGGTGTGAAGTGGTATCTGAACTGTTCTGGGCCTCATCTAACTCGAGTTGGTCTTAAATTAATACCTGGTGTGGTGTGTAAACATCAGCGCTGGGGAGATTAAGGCATCCCAGCATGACACTGGCCAAACCACCCCATTGTGTGCTTGCTAACAGCTCTTGCCTGAACAGTCGTTTAGGCTAAGGGGATCTTTGTGGCTGTTCGTACATGTGGTTACCTTGAAAAAGTGTGTGTGTGCTTGCATGTGTACAGTCAACCCTTGGTAAAACCAAAACACGTAACGCAAAATGTACAAAAATTAAGATATAAAAAACGTATGTATTGTTTACCGGCGTAGATTGGGGCAATAATGTGTCCTGTTTTTTTGAGAATTGGCGCCGCCGCCTACGTGACCCTTATTCAATATTTCCTTATTCAAGTAATAGGTTAACTGCTGCTCACTGATCCTCGCCAAGTGAGGAGCAGCCAAAAGTTAAACCAGCTTGTGCATAAAAAGGTGCCAATGAGCACAGTTAATCCGTAACCTAGATAATCGAGAGCAAGCTGTTTATAGTTCATGAACCACCGTTGCGCGGTGCTGTTTTAATTGTGTGGACATGTGTGCCACTTAGGGCTACAACAAAGCGGTTGACTGGTGGGCGCTGGGCGTGCTCATCTATGAGATGGCGGCTGGATACCCGCCATTCTTCGCCGACCAACCCATCCAGATATACGAGAAGATCGTCTCTGGGAAGGTACACGTTTCCCAGCACTGCAGCTTACCTCATTGCCCACTCGTAAATTGTCCTCTCTCTGTTTTTATGCTTCAGTGTTTGGCTCTCGTAGTGTAGCAAGTGCTGAGCATAAAATGGGCAAGTGTCTTTAAAATACTCGGTGGGTTTTTTTTTCGCAATGTGATATTTTATTTTGGAAATATATAATGTGTCTGAGAAGACGTCGATTGAGGCGATGAAGCAATGAATTTATACCATGTGCATGTGCCTGATGGATTATTACATTACCGAACTGAGCGAGATGGTGATGAATTGGGGGGAGGCCTTCATCCTGCAGTGGATCAGTCATGGCTGATCAATATCAATCTGGTTGAGTCTCACTGTGATTAGACGGCATGTATTAATTAGAAATGTGTGTGTAAATCCTTGTCTGGGGTCGACTATGAACCACATCTATCTGGGGTCGATAAAATACGTACCAGTGTGTGGGTAGACAGCAAGTGCTCTTTCTATGCTTTGAGTGGCTTCTCCATTGTGTGGACCAATGGATTAGGTCCACCAATGGTGATGCACTCCCCCATTGCTCATTTCACCAAGAGAACACTGACCCTATATATTTTACCTACAGTGAGGGAAAAAAGTATTTGATCCCCTGCTAATTTTGTACATTTGCCCACTGACAAATAAATGATCAGTCTATAATTTTAATGGTAGGTTTATTTGAACAGATAGAGACAGAATAGCAACAAAAAAATCCAGAAAAACGCATGTCAAAAATGTTATAAATTGATTTTCATTTTAATGAGGGAAATAAGTATTTGACCCCTCTGCAAAACATGAGTTAGTACTTGGCGGCAAAAACCCTTGTTGGCAATCACAGAGGTCAAACGTTTCTTGTAGTTGGCCACCAGGTTTGCACACATCTCAGGAGGGATTTTGTCCCACTCCTTTTTGCAGATCTTCTCCAAGTCATTAAGGTTTCGAGGCTGGCGTTTGGCAACTCGAACCTTCAGCTCCCTCCACATATTTTCTATGGGATTAAGGTCAGGAGACTGGCTAGGCCACTCCAGGACCTTAATGTGCTTCTTGAGCCACTCCTTTGTTGCCTTGGCCGTGTGTTTTGGGTCATTGTCATGCTGGAATACCCATCCACGACCCATTTTCAATGCCCTGGCTGAGGGAAGGAGGTTCTCACCGAAGAATTGACGGTACATGGCCCCGTCCATCGTCCCTTTGATGCGGTGAAGTTGTCCTGTCCCCTTAGCAGAAAAACACCCCCAAAGCATAATGTTTCCACCTCCATGTTTGACGGTGGGGATGGTGTTCTTGGGGTTATAGGCAGCATTCCTCCTCCAAACACAGCAAGTTGAGTTGATGCCAAAGAGCTCCATTTTGGTTTCATCTGACCACAACACTTTCACCCAGTTGTCCTCTGAATCATTCAGATGTTCATTGGCAAACTTCAGACGTGCATGTATATGTGCTTTCTTGAGCAGGGGGACCTTGCGGGCGCTGCAGGATTTCAGTCCTTCACGGTGTAGTGTGTTACCAATTGTTTTCTTGGTGACTATGGTCCCAGCTGCCTTGAGATCATTGACAAGATCCACCCGTGTAGTTCTGGGCTGATTCCTCACCGTTCTCATGATCATTGCAACTCCACAAGGTGAGATCTTGCATGGAGCCCCAGGCTGAGGGAGATTGACTATTCTTTTGTGTTTCTTCCATTTGCGAATAATCGCACCAACTGTTGTCACCTTCTCACCAAGCTGCTTGGCAATGATCTTGTAGCCCATTCCAGCCTTGTGTAGGTATACAATTTTGTCCCTGGCATCCTTGGAGAGCTCTTTGGTCTTGGCCATGGTGGAGAGTTTGGAATATGATTGATTGATTGCTTCTGTGGACAGGTGTCTTTTATACAGGTAACAAGCTGAGATTAGGAGCACTCCCTTTAAGAGTGTGCTACTAATCTCAGCTCGTTACCTGTATAAAAGACACGTGGAAGCCATAAATCTTTCTGATTGAGAGGGGGTCAAATACTTATTTCCCTCATTAAAATAAATCAATCATCATCAGGTGATTGCTTGTGTTGCAGTCGAAACGTCGTGAGAATTTTATTGTTTTATATTTTTATTATTTTATTGTTTCCCTTCTACGTGACTTTACCGAAAGAACCAAGAATAAGTTTAAAGTAGTTAAATTAACACTCTTATAAGCACACGGTAGCGCCAGAGCACGCATCCGCGCATGCGTGAGAACGCCGACTCTGTGGTGGTGGTTGCCGTGGCAAACGCACAGACGCGATCGATGGGGGGAGGGGGGAATTCTCATTCGCGTTAAAAATGCAAAAAAATACACAACACTTAGGTAAATTCTTCACAGTGTGATGTCCTCTTCCCCCCCCCCCACCCCAATGTGTGCACTTACTACTATAGGGTCGGTAGATACTACTGTTATAGTCCTAGGATAATATTATTGTAGAGCGGGCGGGTGGATGGTGGGGGGGTCGGGCGTAGCAGCCCAGCCTGCAAAGGTGCCTCCTCGGCCAGCTGAGCAAAGTAGGCGAGGCCGGGGGCTCTGCACGGGACCAGGCCTCACCACTACACTCTGTGAAGTTAGTATTATAGAGTCGATATATACTATTATCGAGTCGGTTTATTACGACTGTAGAGTAAGTAGATAATACTGTAGAGTTTGTAGTTACTGCTACTGTAGAACGGGCGTTGGGGGGGGGGGGAGGTATAGCAGCCCAGCCCCAGCCTGCCAAGGTGCCACCTTGGCCGGTTGGCCAATCTAGGCAAGGCTGGAGGCTCTGCACATGATTAGGCCTTACCACGGCACTCTGAAGTTAGTTGTTAACTGCTCTAGAGTCGATAGATACTATTATAGAGTTGGTATATATGACTATAGAGTCGGTAGATGCTACTGTAGAGTCTGTAGATACTCCTGTAAAGTCAGAAGATACTACTGCAGAGTCGGTAGATGCTACTGTATAGTCATATAGATACTGCTATATAGTCAGCAGATACTACTATATAGTTAGTAGTTACGACTATAGTCAGTAGATACTACTATAGAGTAAATACATACTACTCTAGATTCAGTAGATACTACTGTAGGGTCAGTAGTTACTACTATAGTCAGTAAATACTACTATAGAGTCGGTATATAATACAACAGTCTGTATATCCACTATAGTAAGTATATACTGCTGCAGAGTAGTCGATATGACTATAGAGTCATTAGATACTGCTATAATTAGCAGATACTGCTATAGACTCAGTAGATACTACTACAGTCCGTATATACTGCTGTAGAGTCGGTAGATACGAATATAGAGTCAGCAGATACTGCTATAGAGTCAGATACTGCTATAGAGTCAGCAGTTACTACAGTATGCAGATACTGCTCTTGTGAGAAGTAACTATAGAGTTAAGTTACTACTATAGTCAGTGTATACAACTATTGAGTCAGTAGATGCTACTATAGAGTCAGTAGTTACTACTATAGAGTCGGTAGATACTTCACAATAGCTTCGTATTTGTTTGTTTGCTATGTTTTTAAGAGAAGTTTTGAAATATATTTTTCTCCCGGGCAACGCCGGGTACTTCCTGCTAGTTATTTCATATAATGTGTCTGGTGAGTACCACATTTGTATACCCATTTAATGAATACACATGTTTGCAATAATATTTACTTCATATGCAGATAGTCCCCGAGTTACGATGGTCCGACTTACGATATTTCGATCTTACGATGGCGATAGCGATACGACAAAATTTTAAATGTTTTAGATTTCGCGCGGCAGGCAAACGCAGCAGCGAACAATACGTTCAATGCATGTATGATACATAGCTTTAGCGATTTCATTTTAGGGTTACCACGATACGATACCTTCAATGCATAAATTTTGATTTAAAGCTTTCGTGACTGCAGTAATTCATATTCTTAGCTCTTTCGGTAAAGTCACGTTGAAGGGAAACAATAAAATAATAAAATATATATAAAACAATAAAAATTCTCACGACGTTTCGACTATAACACAAACGACCGTTTGTGTAATGGTCGAAACGTCGTGAGAATTTTAATTGTTTTATATATATTTTATTATTTTATTGTTTCCCTTCAACGTGACTTTACCGAAAGAGCTAAGAATACGTTCAATGCATGTTAAAAGTTTTTTATAGCAGATAGGATTGTTTCCTCAAAAAACTTTCTATAAATTGCAGTTCATATAGATAGGCTAAGAATTTACCTTGCGTTTTATTTAGTTTACATTTCACTGTGCAATATAGTATTGTAATTAATAAATACATACAGTATATAGTTTATACAGTACAGTACTGTAAATTGCTCTATTTTGCTAAATTATCACCATTCTTTAAGACCCCTGGGTAGGCTAGGCCATCTTCGACTTGCGATATTTTGACTTACGATGGGGTCGTCGTAATGCATCTCCATCGTAAGTAGAGGACTACCTGTACATGATTTTGTGTTGTCTCTGCAATCAAGACAATTACAGCTGGAACACTTGTTGAAATATGTAAAGAAATGTGTTTAACGTGTGCACCTTGTATTGAAAATGGTAATCATCTTGTAGTAACAGGAAAATATAGTGATCGACACATGATTTTAGAAGACATAGGTTGTTTCAATTGAATGTGCTTATGGGGATAACCATCGCAACTAAACAAGGTGTAAGTAAGAGTAAATGTAGCTGTTATATACATTGCTGATATACGCTTGACGTTTGCGTACTTGACAGAATAGTGCCATAATGGCTTTTGGGCCACATGAAACCAACCACCTGAGTTAAATTCTAAGTCAAGGTTAACATGCGGTATATGAAGTGACATCTGCACCAGTCTTCACCAATCCACAGTGACCAGTGTGATGAAGTGTGGTCAAACATCCCACTTGACCAGCACAGCATGCTGAGACCTTCCGACCTTCCAACAGTGGATCGGCACAGAGCTTTTAAGGACAATACATAAAAATAAATGAAGCTAATAGGCTGCCTGTTACATCCCACTTGCGTATGTCCTCACTGCCATTGTCGCTGCAGGTGCGGTTCCCTTCTCACTTCAGCTCGGACCTCAAGGACCTGCTGAGGAACCTGCTGCAAGTGGACCTCACCAAGCGATTCGGAAACCTCAAGAACGGTGTCAACGACATCAAGAACCATAAGTGGTTCTCCACCACCGACTGGATCGCAATTTACCAACGCAAGGTGCCTTTCCCTATCTCTAAGGCAACACCACCACTGACGATAACCTGAACCCAACTGTGAAACAAAGGGGACAACCTAAAACCAGGTGGCAGTGATGACGAGACTATAAGAGTGGTCTTTGAGGGATGTGTGAGCTCTGTAACATGAGATTAAATTTCGATTTAAAGCTTTCGTGACTGCAAGGATTCATCTTCTTTGGTTCTTTCGGTAAAGTCACGTAGAATGAGAATAAAATAATAAAATAAAATAACACAATAAAATTCTCACGACGTTTCGGCCACAACACAAGCAGCCTTCTTCAGGTGAAAGAACAGAACTGTCGGGACGACGGAGCTTCAATTGAAGCTCCGTCGTCCCGACAGCTCTGTCGTCCCGACAGTTCTGTTCTTTCACCTGAAGAAGGCTGCTTGTGTTGTGGCCGAAACGTCGTGACAATTTTATTGTGTTTTATTTTATTACTTTATTATTTTATTCTCATTTTACGTGACTTTACCGAAAGAACTAAAGAACATGAGATTACTCCAGTATAAATACATTTTCTGATTCTGATAAGACAGAACAGACCTAGGATTGGTTGGGTGTCGACTGCGAATTCAATTTAAAACAAGAAAGTAAAACGATGTATGATAGCATTGTTGTAATGGAGTGGTGACCTCTTGACCTTTGTTATCATTTCCTGTGCCCACTTTGCTCACACCTCCAGGTCGAGGCTCCCTTCATTCCCAAGTGCAAGGGCCCAGGCGACGCCAGCAATTTTGACGACTACGAGGAGGAGGAAATCCGCATCTCGTCCACTGAGAAGTGCGCCAAGGAGTTTGCCGACTTCTGAACACCGCCTGCGCCTCGCCTCCTCCCTCCTCGCTCTCCCGGTCCAGCGTCGCCCACTGCGTGTCCACCCTGTCCGTCCGTCCGACCATCCGCGCGTTTAAAAGGCAGACGGGGTCGCCCCCTCCTCCCACCCTCGCACCAAGACACATGTACATGTCAACCCATAACCACCACAACTGCCACTCACGTACACATGACTTTTCCCCTCCACCCTCACTCCCACCACTCTTGAGACACGTATACACTTGGCCGAGCCCACCTCGACACATGTATACACGAGATCCCTCTTGCTGCAGTGACAAGCGACACGTGTACACACAACCTCCCAACCAATAAGCATGTGTACACACGATTCCACCCACAACAACTACGAGCATGCTCACGACCCCAGCCATCAACACACGTACATATGGCACGTGCCCTGCCATCAACACACGTGTACACATGATCTGTCTATCCCTGCCCCCCTACCATTCCCAATTCTTGGCATGTGCACACACAACCTCCCACGAACAACACTTACACGTACGGTCCCTTCCTTACCAACACACGTGTACACACAACCCCTTAAATCTTCCCTCAGCCTTGCTCCACCGCCCTCCCTCAGTGGCATATTTGGGGTGTGGCACGTGTTGCGCGCACCTCCACGTCACCCGAGGGTTGACCCTAACCCATGGACCTCCTCCTCTCCCCATGGATATGCTGCTGCCTGCTCGCCGCATCAACAGTCCCCCGCTTCCTAACTGCTGTCACACTGTATATACCTGGTCCCGAGCGCTTCTCACGGCTCTGCTGCTCTCCCCCGCCCCCTTCACGTGCTGCGTAGAAACGGGGGTCCTCTCCCACTGCCTGCCCTCGGCCCTTTCCCTCCCTGCCCCCCCCCCCGCCCTACCAGCCCCTGCCACCTTCGTTTACCTCCATCTGTCAGTGATTCGGTCGTGGGCGTTGTCTGTTACAATAAAAAAAGCCGGTAATGTTATTTTTACTTTTACTTAACGAGTGCCAATATTTTAATCGGGACTCCTCCCGCACCTTCTCTTGGTTAGGGTGGAAGCGCGGCATGGACAGTGAATTATGACTCAAGGCAAAGGATTGATAATGAGAGTGAAGTTTTTTGTTGTCCCTGGAGTGTCTGATGACTGTCGAGTGATTGAATGGTCAGTTAGGGGAGCCGGAGTGTGTTTGCCAGCCCAAGCAAGAGCAGTGATAGCAGTGGTACACAGTGCCATTTACATGTGGCTACTCGAAAGGTTGCGCATCAATTTACTCTTTCATAGCGACTGTCTCGTGCGAGTGCTCCGGTAAAAGTGCATTTAGAAATGGCAGCCATACCCCAAGAGCGGAGGGAGGCCCCTTTGTGCCACCCTTTTAACACTGAGCTCAAACCCTGCCTCTGCAAAGCGTTGCAAGCACTTGGTCGTTTTGTCAGTGAAATTTGATTCGTATTAAAGAAAATGACAAGGCCAGGCTTCAGGTGACTGAATATCAAAACTTGTTTGGCACCAGTGCAGCAACATTGCAAGGGAACTAACGTACTAGCCATTGGGGAACTATGTGTCAGTCTGTTGGGCTGATAAAATGAAAATGTCGGCCACGCCATGGTAAATACAATGCAGCCATATGTTTATAACTATCAAGGGTTGGGGGAGGTGGTTGGCTGTCCACAGTGTTTTAAAATATTATTTGGCCAACAAGCAGAAATGCGTGAAGATGAAAGATTTAGCTATCACTGCTAAATTGATCGTTGCAGGGTTGTTAACTGGGGAAATGTGAACTTGTTGGTGTGTGTCTATCAATAAGCAAGGAGGTCCCCAGTATCTCACCGAGTCTGACAACACAAGGGGTTGTGTGTTCCGGCACGTGACCAAGGCTTAGGTGAGCGATCTAACTCAACACATCACCTATTAGACTTAAACACGAAGCCTCCTCCAAAGCCATGTCCATAGGAAACACCTCTCCATGCCCAAATGAACAATGTGGTGACACTCGTGTCTCTCGACGGCCCTTATCTAGTGTTTCAAAATTTCACTTTACTATTTTGGGGGTCAGTCATTCTTTGAGGTTTAATTGTCTTCAGTTGGCGGTGGACGTTCGAAGTGGGCTGCGACCCTCAAAGGAATGGCACTGCCCCGTGGTCGCCCCCACCGTGATCCGTGGATCAAACATCACTCGACGCTGGTGTACGGCAGCTAGAGAAGATTATGCGAGTGCTGTCGCAAAAGGTCACACGTTTGGTGCAACAGTTCTTTGTTGACTATGCGTGATGAATGAATGTTTTCCCAGAAAATGATACTCATTTTATCGAAGCCAGAGGATGGTGATGGACTGAGTTGATCCACCAACTCGATATGAACTGGTGATTTTCAAATTGTTGATCACTTTGCAGATGGTGTCACCCAGCCAGATCCTACGCTATGGCTCACCTTTTTATTTTAGACTGAACACGGACCACTGTAGGTAACATCCTGTACACCTTTAGATCCATCCGTAGCTCTCACGTCTAAACCCTAACCTCAACCTATCATTCTAAAGCATGCCAGGGTCCACAGACTTGCTGCTGCTGCTGATTTTACATAGCTGAGTGAGAGAAGTCGTATGCTGTGGGAAGTGAGCCCTCTACAACTCGACAGTTGAACCCCATTTGTCTGTTTTGTTTACGAGGGGCTGTGGAAGGTTTTGAAAACCAGATATATATATGAGGAGCATGCACAGACCCACACTCTGTTACATTTGTCCATGTAGCTGCCCCTGTTAATGTATTTACCCTGTAATTGGTCTCTTCATATACATGTTCAGACCTGTTGTCAATCCACTGCTGGGTGAGTACCTCACCACGCTGGTTAGTCGTGTAGGTTGTAAGTCGGGGAGTATAACCTTGGCAGGACAGTACAATAATGAATTTTGTTGAACTGCCCTCTACTGCCCACCACTTTAGCCTCTAACGCCTGTCATGCATGGTGGTTGCCCATCCAAACACTATCCAGTTTCAACCCTGCTTTAGCTTCAGTGAGCTGACACGATGAGGTGCATTCTGGGTGATTGATTGTAGGCCTTTTATTGTGTTGCCCTGTAATTGTTCGAAGGTTTATTAATTATGTAGCTTTAAGCTAAACATAATACTTGGTCGCAACGTTTCAATGTTGGTAATGCGTCCTCAAAACATTGACAGTCCCCTCGCACATATATACAGTACTGTATATATACGGTGTATAATGTGTTGCTGTTCAAGCGACTGTACATGGTATAATAAAAACAAAATTGGTCAAAGTCTTCGGACGATGTTTCTGCTCCACACTAGACGATTTGACACTTTTCAATTGCAAGAGTTTTTCCAATACCTGAAACTTTCATCACGTTTTTTTCTGGCCACCAGTCACAACAGATATCACCTTCCAATACCTGAAACTTTCATCACGTTTTTTCTGGCCACCAGTCACAACAGATATCACCTTCCTTAGCTTATCCAGGTCACGGCCCGTTGAGGTCCAGCACGTATGACAAGGGAGGTGCATTTGTAATCATCAGAATCAGAATGTTTATTATCCTGGAGGAATCCGATGAGCTATAAAGCTCATTTTTTACAGATGTCTAGTCGGCAGGTCAGTACGTTACAAAAGCAAACAACACGATAGTGAAAAGTATAGGAAAGGTAAACAAATTACTTTTTTAATTATATAAATGAAACAACTATTTTATCATACCAGGCAAAGACCACTGAGCTATTAGCTTTTTCAGAAGCGACCTGGCTTCAATTGACAGCTCAACCCCAAGTGGCTGTTGTGAAAATGTATTGGAGCCAAATACTCTAAATGCATGTTTTGCCAATGCATGGCTGGATGAGGGCATAACCACACCGTGCAGGCAGTTGAGGGTTATTTGACCATACTTCGCCACACTGCGAATGCGTTGGTGATTGTGGGTGGGTATTACAAAACAATGGATTTTAGTGCACTGCCCTTTGCTGCTCTCTGCCTACTGCTGTTTTGATGGTGGTTGCCCATACAGGCATCATCCAGGTTCAAATCCTCTTAGCTTCTGGGGTCTGATGGGTGCATTCCTGGTGATGTCGCCATGGGCACACACGTGTGATATTAGTTCATTGGAACAACGTGTTTTTCCAGATGGGTGGATTGTTAAATGTGTGGTATTTTTCGCATCACTGTAAGCTTCTGTTTTAGTTGTAACAGTTCTACAAAGCTAATGACTCGTGGGACGGCCTGCATACTTTGACCAATGTTCAGCCTCTGGGTAGCAGCGTTTACCAGAAACCGCCAGGTTGGACGATAAACAGGGTGTTTACTTGGAGGAAAAAAAAAACGACCTGTCAGAAAATATTGTGGTGGGGTGGTCTGCACGGTCACCACCCGCCCAGTTTTGAGGCTTCATTTCCCACTGTCATATGGGATTTGCCAACGCATGCTGCCCTGCAGTCGTGGATGTTAAAGACTGACCGCTCACAGGAACATGCCGCTTTCTTGATGTCCAGGCTTGTACATACATCTCAAATGTTGAAAATTATCGACAAATTAATCATAAAACATACAACTGGGTGGTGGTGTGCTTAAGGCACTCAACTCGCATATGGATGCTTACAATTTCCATTCTTTGCAACCAACTCGACCTAAACTCCCTGAGGGTTAATAAAATGAGTAACCACTTCGTGGGGAGTCGGCAGTACTAGGTTTTTGAATGCAAAATATTCACCATTGGATAGCTTGTGCTACCCAGCCATGATTGCTCACCTGTCCCTTGTCAGAGACCTTGATTATTTGACGATACTTTACGTTGGTCAGTGTTGGTAATCGTGGTGAGAAGCATGCACAATGGAGCATAGTACTGTAACAGCAATGGAATTTGCTGCACTGCCACCTGCTGACAAAGTAGGCCCGCAGTAGCCTGCGACGCGTTTCATACCTCGTGGTGTCACTCAGCCGAGCACGATCCAGGAACAACCCCAACTTAGCTTCCTAGATCCAATGAAATCGGCTGCATTCTGGATGATTTGGTCACAGGCGGTAGTGATATAGCAGCACCGATATCTACCGTAGATCCCTAATGAGGGCACAACCTATCCAGTTGCCATGCACTTTTCTGCCGAATTGTAAACATGACAGAGTTCAATGAGGATTCTCATAACGGCAGTAGGTTTAGACCGCTACACATAAACACACCCTTCGCTGGCCTTACGAATCTTAGTCGTGTTTTTCCTCAGAGTGCACTGACCCGTTGTCCTGACTGCACTGAGTTTCCAGGTTATTGGCGTTCTCCTTGCCCAGGTGCTATGAGAGAAAAAAGTGGAGATGCTTTCCGAGACGTTAAAATAATTTCCATGGACGTGGGGTCATGCAATACATAGACATATGTCAGATAAATTAAACTTCATTCTCGTCAATGATTAGTGATATCTGAACCTATTCCGGATCCTGCCCTTGGTTGAATCTGTTTTAAACGAGTGGCTGGTCAATTGTGTAAACATGAGCAATGCAGAGACAAAGGCTCTTGCTTGTGATGCTGGTCACACCACCCCCTCGTGTGCCATGCTGGTCTTAACAGGCGATCGCTAACAGTACTTGACCCTGCAATCTGTAAGGCTAAAGAGGCATGTTTGTATGAATGTAAGTGGAAGTATTGAGGTGTCCTATTGCACAGTCTGCGCTTTGTGTTCAGTTAGTATCCTTCCTGTGTTTGAGTTGCAGTCAGCTCGGTGGTTGGGACCGGTATTGTTACATCACTGTCAGTTCAGCCAGTGTAGGGGTTTCTTAAGCTGCGAGCCCCATCTCACCATTAGCCTCTCGTGCTGCTTTTAGCCTCAGAATGTATGGAAAAAGTACAGCCCTGTCGTCAGTCCACTGCCGGACGAGCCACCTCCCCAAGCCGTGCAGGTTGTGGGGGTTATTTGACCATGTTTGTGTTGAACTTCTTTTGCACCGTACATAGCCAGCAGTGTTAATCGGAGGTGCGGGGGAAGGACAACAAACTAAACAAGAAAAATCAGTTCCAAATAAATTAGTTTTCAATCAAGATTTAAAAATGCATGGCTCCAGTGGAGACGATGCTTCACGATGCTGGTCAGTGCGAATTGATGGGGGCTGTGAGCATAGACGTGAGAGCACTGCCCTTTGCTGACAACGAATGCCCGTAGCAACCTACAACACCTGTATTATGCATCGTAGTCGCCCTTCCATGCATGAGAATATTGGCCCGCTTGCATCCACTTTGGTGTTGAGTTCTTTATGTTTGTTTTTACTACCAAAGCACTGTATACTGGAAGCAAGATTCTCGAGGAATCAGGGATATGATGCATTTGCAGACAGATGGCCAATTCGCAGCTAGGTTATATTCCTGACATGACTGAAGTCTCCACGAGTCCAGCGACCAAGGGGGACCTAAGACCAGATGGTGCCCTCCTGTTCGGGCAAAGCTTGTAGGTCACGTACCTACTGTGCAGCAGTTGAGGAACCTGACAGGGTACAAAGCTTGATTTGAAGCTTTCGTGACTGCAGGAATCTATACTCTTTGGTTCTTTCGGTAAAGTCACGTAGGTATAAAATAAAATAAATCACGACGTTTCGATCGCAACACAAGCGGTCGTCCTCAGGTGGAAAAAATATAATCCAGCAGTGGAACTGCTAAAACCCGGTTCAGCAGTTCCACTGCTGCGATGGAAACGTCGTGAATTATTTGATTTTATACCCACGTGACTTTACCGAAAGAACCAAAGAGTATAGGGTACAAAGCATTGGCGATGCGATGTGGTGGCATCAATGGCTTTGACCACCATGACATCTTGAATTGACATGAACGATCCAAGCGATTGTTAATCGGTGCATCTGCAGCTGACCGTTTTATCTGCTGCGGCTGCATACTTGCGTCACACAGGCGTTTTTTTGTTTCGGCGTGCAACAGGGGAAATGCTTTGTGGGGTGAAGTTGCAGCCCAGTGTTGCGATGTCTTCGGGGGACCTAGAAATACTCATACTCTTTGGTTCTTTCGGTAAAGTCACGTAGGTATAAAATAAAATAAATCAAATCACGACGTTTCGGGCGCAACACAAGCGTCCGTCATCAGATGGGACAACCACAGCAGAGTTGGGAAAACATAGACATCAGTGCACTGCCCCCTACTGCCTACTGCGGAGTCTCGCAATCTATAACATGCAGGGAAGTCGCCCATCCAGGCACGATGGAGGCTCAACCCTAAGCCTCCGAGATCTGACAAACTCGGGCGCATTGCAGGTAATTTGGTTGTGGGCCGTCACCTGGTTTCATTTTAAATACGATCACGGCTCTCTGAGAGGAAGACACCTCCACTCCAGCAATATTGTTTCAGCCATGCGCAACACCACGCACGGGCCAACGACGTGGCAACCGATTGTGTAACGCGCCGAGGCGGTTGTCCTCCGTGGCCGTGTCGGAGCGCGTATTACGTTTGCGCTGGACACACGCACGCGCTAAAGACATTTGACGACCATCGCCGTTAGCAGACACTGCCTCGCAGCTGCGCTCTCCGCGGCGTGAATGTTAGTGATGTGGACGGTGATGCACGGTCGGTGTTGGGAGAGCGACTTCCAAAGTAATCGGTCTCTGATTGTTCGAGGTTTTAGAAGCCTATGCAAAGCACGGTCATCCCATATTTGGTATTTTTTTCGCAACCTAGTCTTGATTACATTCATGATTGCTTAATCCTACTGTACACCTATTACAAATTTGACAACTCTGTCCTACGACAAGGCCTTGTAGCCTGATCTGTATTCATTGGCTGCTGCAGTCCTTGCGTTAGCCCAAGCGACCCCCCCCCACACCCTTTAAGTCTTTCATCGTTTTCTAATTATTAATAGCAAAAGTGATTTTGACAAGTAATCAACCAGTACACGCTGAGTTATCACAATCTGATTACACTTTGAAGACTGAGTACTCATCTGGGTTTACCAGGACCTGATTTTTGTAATCCAATCACAGACGTTTTACTCCTCCACCACCTGAGTGTGTATGTGTTCGTCCCATGCTGCTCACTCACGTGTACACCACTGCCTGTGTAGATGGTTCCATGTCACCTCTCACGCTGACAACTCCTGTTAACTTAGCGTTTTGTTTCTCTGTGTGTGTTGTTTCTTTGAAGGGACATGTCAATCTCCACCGTGTCATTTGTGTCCGTGCCGTTTAATGTGTTGCATCGACCGAAGCGAGAGACTGCATTGGGACGACGAGTTAGGAGTGAGGTTGAGTGCGATGATTATTGTGGCATAAGGCTGTTTGTCAGGGTGGAGTTAGGGGTATCTTTGGGGGGTGGGAGGTGTAGGGTGAGAATGAGTCTAGGGGAGTGCCTGTGAGGCTGTCTGGTGGTGTGGGGGTGAGGTTGGCTGCAGAGGTGTTGGCTGTTTTGCGTAGTCGTGGAGTATGGCAGAGCTGTTAAAAGGTGTACAGGTGGTGATAATAGTGGTGATGTTGCAATAGTGATGGGACTGATGCTGGTTGTAGTCATGCTGGCGAGTCCGAGTCTCAGCTAATTGTGGAGTGGTCAAGCAAATTTCCACAAACTCTCCCAACAGCTTATTCGCCACAGCCTCATCTCTTCCGCTTTAACGTAAAACTATGCTGCATGGGGCCTCCACTGATCTCACTCTCTTAAGTGTATGTATGTTGAACTTCTCCCGCACCGTACATACCCAACTGTGCTAATCAGAGGTGCGGGGCAGAAGGACAAGCTAAACACAGAACTGTGGGTCCAAGCGAACAACTGAGAGGGGTTTTTTGCTCCGCATTTACAAGGTCCTCAACTTTATAAGGATGCAAGCCATCTCAAGTTTGCAGTAGACGGCGGTGTGTCCATACTGCATGAGCGGGGGGGGGGGGGGGGGGGGGGTAAATGCATCAAAGTTCACAACCTGTGGCTCCAGAGGGACACTTGATATAATTTCGGCTATAAACATGACTGGGAAAAGACTCAAGTACAAGACGAGGTCATTGCACTGAAATACACAGCTGGCTACCTGTCCACTGATTGCATAAAATCTGCACCGACATTTTCAATTCACCATTTGCGATAATCAAGGGGGATTTATCTGCCGTACACGGCATACAAAACTTTGTTGGGCATCTCACTCCATCACAGGTGCAATATCATTTCTCAGACGTTTCAAACGTTGCACGGCGAATATTTAGATTCCTGTTCATTCTGGTACTGGTTTCGTGCCGCCACGAGTCAATTTCGCGCCACCCATTGGGCAAGCTCGCACATTGCCCGTCTTGCAAACTTGGCTTAGGTCTGGATGCAGGCCGGATGAGAAGCCTTGAAAGAGCTGCAGTATACAGCGCTCTTCCCAACACCAATGTGGATAGCGCGTGTCCCCTCGCGCAGTGGCGGCGATCCGGGCCATTCTGGCCCACGAGTGATTGTGACGATGCGCGTCGAAGGGTTTTTGCATTGGGTTTTGTAAGGGAGCCACGGTACCCTCATCAAGTGGCATGGCACCACAGCCAAATGCGCTGGGCAGAGCCTTGTCGCTGTGGCTACTTTGGAGTGGCTGCCCCCTCCCCAGTGGCTTTGTGAACATCAAAAATGAGGTCTCAGCTGGCATCATGAGAAGTGTATTCGTCAAGGGTTATGCACATTATCTAGTCAGACCTCAACCCTTCTCTGAACCATACTTTGTATTTTACCTGCAGGTTTTCACAGCCAATTATAATGCAAATGTGGTCTTCCGGCGATTGCCCGCAGTAGTGCGTGGTGAAGGCTTGAGAGAAATGCTAAACTCCTGATCTAACCTCGAAGACCACACATAAAATACACTATCCTACCAGACCTTAGCCTAACCGTTAATCACACCAGCCAACAAGACCCTAGAACTACTCCTACCCGAACAAATTAGCCAAAACAACCCCTAGTTCTAACCTTTGCCCCCACTAACCAATATGACCATAATACTACCGCAAGGCAACCAAGGTCAAAACCTGAATCTAAACAAATTTCCCCAGCTGTCTTGTCCCTACCCCTTATCTATAGTGCTGCACTACGAGTACCGCACACCAGCCCGTCCCCTTAATTACAAACCCGAACCTCGGCCTTGGTGTTTAAACCAATCTGCTCAAATCATTCTTGAAGTTCAGTGCCTCTTGGTCAATCAAGTCTTTATAACACACAACCCTGCCCACCACAATCTGTAAAATTAGGCCATGGGGCAGTTGAGGGGAACTCTGATGGTCGTTTGATTGAGGGTGTGTCTGCGATCTGGCTGTCGAGGGAGTTAACGTGGATGGGTTTTTGATGAGTTCTTGCTTTCTTTTTTTAGCCCTGGTATAGGGATTCAGCTGTGTGCCTGTAAAGCTAAACAGGGGGATCTTTGTTTCGCTTGTGCGTGTGAGAATTCATTGGGTCCCCTTATGGTTGGTATCACCTTTCCCCAAATCTCACACGGACTGTCCTCGTTGTAGCAGGCATCTCAATGTCAAACTCTTCGATGTGTTTTCTAGTTGTACCACTTTGTCCGGCATGTCTGACGTTATTTCAGCTCCCAGCACGTGGAGCAAATTGTGCCGCACATCACGCGGTAGCAACCCGACACCTCGGGGAGCTACGCAGTCGTCCATTGACGTCGTGCACTCATTTACTGGGGAAAACAGATTGGGGACGGTTTAGAGCATCCTTTTATAACCGACGTCTGTTTCACAAGATAACCCTCCCAACCTCATCCTCCTACCATGTTCTTTGGATTGTACGACTCACGCCAGGAAGTAAGAAGCACCCCAAACCTGTGCTTCGTCAGGTTACACAAATCTGGTCTCCCACACGCGCGCACCCCCCAAATCTTGCTTTAAAATACAGGAGGGGGAAAATGGATCATATAGTCTGAGGAATATGGTGCCCATCCACCGTTGGTTTATGTAATGCCCTACCCCATCCTGTGGCACATGTCACTGAGCCCACGTTGGCTTGTAATGTCCAACCCAGCATGTCGCATGCATCGCTTACCCAAGGGCTGAAGCCGAGGAACCTCCTACACCCCCCACCCCTCCCACATCCCTGCCCCCCAGACTACCAAATCACCCACTCACCCCCCCCCCCAATCCCCTGACACTTAAACCCCCACAGCACCCCTCCCCTTTGCCCACTCCACCACCCTCCCCCCGTCCTGTGCAGCCGCAACACTCGCGCTACCCTGCCCCATGTATGATCATGTTTGTGCAGAACAGACTTTGTAGTAGATTTTATGTAACTCTATGTACAAAATTGTAAGGTTAAAATATGAATAAACTGCTCATTTGTACAAACCTCTTATGAGTAAAGTTGTTTTTGCATTGCATTTGGCATCCACCACTTGAATCTTTGCATTGATATTGTATAGTGTTGGGAAAAAACATCGGTGTGCAGCTCTGCATCTGCATGTTCACAAATGGTGCCTGAAGGTCCTCCACAGTATCCTCTGGATGGGCTCTAGACAGTATTCTGGCCTGACATGCAACCAGTCGTTCAACAAACTAGAGGACAGTTAATGCTGCTGGGTGGTCATAAAATGGGTACACCATTCATTGAAGGTGGGTGGGCCTTTTTTTCTATTGTAATCATACACCATTGTTTCAACTACCATGCTAGATTGAACCGGCAACCTGTGTTAGATATGGTTGTTTAGATTGGTAACCCTCGTGAGAATCTGGAATTGTGCAAACACTGGCCTGGAGATCCACCAAAGGAGAGCCGATGCTGCACTGCACATTCAAACAGGGAAACAACTTTGGAGGCCTGTGCAGTAATTGGACATTCACGCGTGGCGTCTGCTATGTAACCAGGTGAGCGTCTAAACAAACCTTGAGCCATGGCTTATCAGTTAATACTTGGGTGGCAAATGCTAATAATTTATCGGAGAATTGTACCTCCAGATGACGTATGATACGAAGGTCACTGGTAGCTTTGTACGGGAAACCAGTTGATAAAAAGTGCCATAGTACTGGGGAGGGGGAAGTGAAATTAAACATCCAAGCAATACAAAAATAAGAAGTTAGTGTGCATATAAAACAGAGTATGTACGCCGATGTTTCTGCAAATGGTGCCTTTGAGAAGTGTTTGCCACTGCAGGTGGTACAAACAGAACCCCCATTTGGCTCATGGGCTCGAGATTTCTTCGAAAACCATGCACGAAAGACGTAGGCAAGTCACTCCAGTCCTGTCTTTATTATTAACTAGTTTTACATACATTGGTAACCAAACAACACTTGGTGTATGTTGTTATTACCGGACAGTTTAAACTGCTGTAGTATTCACTTTCATTGCATAGGCTATCCTCCTAAAACGACCCTTTGCGCTTTGGCAATTGTAGTCTCGAGTTGGACCTGCACAGACAATGATCACAGTAGTCACAGTCTGCAGCAAGCATAACGTGGAAAGCGACGAGTTGCATTGATGAAATTTATGCAAGAGGCCTTGGCGAGTGAAAAATCTGCTTGGCCTTTAAAAAAAAATATCTTCATTGAGAAACTATTCAATAATATTGCTCCAGTTTACCGAGATAGGCTATTTTTGCATTTAATTATTTAGGCACATATCAAATCATCTCTGTAATGCATAAGCTCACAATACAAGCATCGTTCCATGTGTGTGAGAAATCGGGCCGTTAAGATGTAGGGGGTCTTTCAAAACGATGGACCCGATTTGAAACCGCTGTATCTCTGCAACCACGAACCGCCCATGAATGAAACTCTTACCACTTGAAAGGGCGGGGCAGAGTTTCAAATGATTACCGCTAAATGCCTCTCCCAGCGCACAAACAGCCCCTAGGCTCAGTCATTCGCAAGATCGTGACCCCGCAACACAAGGGGCGTTTTGCGTTCCACAGTTCAGCAAGACTGAATCTGTAATTGTGGTGCAGCGTGCGTTTCAACGGCGTTTTAGCATTGATCCGCCAATGTCAAAGAGCGTGGTGGCCCAAAATACCGTGTTTTTGTGCCACCATTAGCAACTAATCTGGATGACCTCAAAAACATAATCACGGAAGCAGTGACTTCAGTGGAAGAAGACTTTGAGAGGCGTTTGGGACAAATTCAACATCTTGATGTTCTCCGTACAGCAGGTGGAGGGCACAGAGCATTTATAAA
Source organism: Petromyzon marinus (assembly GCF_048934315.1). Taxonomy (NCBI): domain Eukaryota; kingdom Metazoa; phylum Chordata; class Hyperoartia; order Petromyzontiformes; family Petromyzontidae; genus Petromyzon; species Petromyzon marinus. Next base: position 187,608 of record NC_133710.1, on the reverse strand, counting down.
ATGGTTAGTAAAACTTGAAAACTCATTAAACCGTTGGTAACTTTGTATTTGTAACATGTTGCTATCGTGAAATATACTGCTTTGAAATCGAGTCCATCTTTTTGAAACACCCTGCATTATGCACTCATGTGCCTTTTCAAATACAAAACGGTCAAGGCAACTTACGAGACCAAGGACATAACTGCGCTGTAAATGAGACAAAAAAAAACATCATTGAATCGACCTCAGATCCTGACAAGTCATCGAATCACCGAGGGGACGGATCGTCACATATCTAATATTGTGTACGACATCATGTTCACTTGATGCGAGACATGCGCAGGCTCAGGGGCTTCGCAGTATAGAATACCCAAATGTGGCAATGAAAATAAGACTTCTATCTCTGCTGGCAGCGCTCTGTTGACTCCCACCGAAGACACTCAGCTTGATTCAAAGTGATAAATGGAGACCGATTTCCTGGCACCGAGTTGGAAGGTGCCGTTCCTAAACACGCTGCCCCGCGTTTCCAAAGCTGATGAAGTGTCCACCATTGCATCGAGGAGAAATCACAATCACATAAACGCGATACCTCACTAAAATGTCCACATTTCATTTTGGTTGTCACTTCCTGCTGAGTGGATCAACCCCCAAGTTGGCTGCAAATGATCTTGAGTTGTAAGCGCTTCAGCGTTAACACAACCGCGCTAAACCGCGTTAAACATCACTGCCATGCAGTGAAAGGGTCGCTCAGGATTTCTAAAAAAATTTCAGCCATCTTTTTCCCAAAACTCACGTTCATCTGTGATACCACTGTAAAGAGGGAAAAATATAAAACCGGCAACATTTTGGACAACAGCTTTGATGATCTCTGCTATAAAAATGGCCACTGCCCAAAGTGTCACCTCTTATATAATTATATATTAAAACATTTATATTTAAAATATTCTTTCCTCTTTAGGGCAATCCTATTGACAAACGTGATGTATTGTTATTTGTGCACCACTGCCAACAGTATCTCAACGAGGCGTGGTTTCTGAATTCAGTTTGTACCGATTTGTAGGCAAATATGCCGCCAATTCTAAAGGTGACACCAACTGTGCTCTCCAGATGTTATCAACAGCCCTTTGTCAATCCACTGGTGGATAAAGGTCTTCTCACACCGTGTTCATCGTGGAGAATGCCGAGACCATACCTCAATACACTGATCAATGCGGGTTGGAGTGGAGGGGTGGGGTGGGAGATAGAGGGGGAGGCCCAGGGCCAGTTCATTTGTATAGTTCTCCACTGATGTTAGTCGTGACCAGGAATGGAACCGCTGTGGGCCAGGTTCAATGCTTGCACACAAACTGCTTTGCGTTTAGTGTTGTCCTTCTCCCGCACCTCCAATTACCACGATTGGTTAGGTATGGTGCGAAATAATTTCTACATGTACACAAACTAGTATCACATCGTTTGGCCCCCGTTCCTGGTTTTTTAACCGACTCTTATTTGCAGTTGATGAGAGATGACGTGGCAGTGAACAGTTTGAAACATCTCTACTCGCACGAGGCTGAGAATTATAAGACTCTTTCATTTGGATGTTTGGCCAATTCCATTTGACAGCATTCATTGCAATGTGGTCGGACAGTGGAGTGCACAAGGAAAACCCACATACCTACGAGGCGGATAACACTCAAGCTCAGCACAGGTAAGGGTGGCAACTTACTCTCTGCACTGCATCCCACAGACACCACTTCACCATGCAGTGGTTAGGAGCACACGAGGTTGAGAACTTCTCCGTGTCCAAGCCACATGTCGCCCCATACAGTGAGATCCTCGTGCCACCAGTCACGCAGCAACTTGGGGGTTTTTGGTATAAAATAAAAACGCTTGGGCGGTGATGATGACACTGCTGCAATGGAGCCAGAAGCCACTCTCCACCCACGGCCATGGACTCCACCCTGTTTTCTTTGGCTCTTCACAGGACGCACGTGTACCTATGAACAAGCGTGTATGCGCGTGCATGCATGCACACGTGTCCACCGGCGAGGACAGCAATGGGAAGCGATTCACAGTCCACTCCGTCCCCTATGGTCCACCCCTCCCACGTTCCAACGCACAGGGGCATGCCCAGGGTTCCGAGTTCCTGCACACCGCAGATGACGATGCTGGAGTGACATCGCAGGCCTCTGCCGACATCCTTACGCAAACACACAACTTTTACAGCAACTCTCTGTAGCTGTTCAAAACCCCCACATTGTTTAATTAGTTGTGTCGACTCAACGGGCTCAACAGAGTTCATCACTAACAGAGATTTTTGTTTTGTTCAGCCACTCGTGACTGGGCCATGGACCATCCACTCACTACTTTTGAGAACCCAGTTTAATTATGCTGTTCCTCTCCGGGTTCTGTCTGTCTGTAAAGATATCATATGACCAACACATGGCAACCACGTTTCTTGGAAAGCCCCATCTTTTGGACAAATCTTATTTCGCTCAGCGGAGTAAGATCGCGCCATGTCAAGCAAAGGCCGGGGAAGATTACAAAATGGAAAGGATATGGGCACCGCCTCTCAATTCTATTGAACAGGAAACGGGTGCCATGGTAGCGAAATGTTAACTACCTAGCCTGGTATAGAGGTCGTAGGTTTAATCCTGACACTGAACGCTTGTATATTTTAGCGTGCTCTACCCATGGTTGTGTGGATTTTTTCTCCGGGTTCTCCGGTTTTTCCCTCTACATTTAGAATCACGCGGTTAGCGTATTTGTCTGCTATCACATTCCACGTGATAAGCCACTCCAATGAGCATTCATTTGTGGCCAGGTCGTGTCTGAAAGAGAGCTATATAGCTCAGTGGACCTTACCTGGTAAAATAAAAAAAATAGTTTAGTTTTAGTTCATCACTTTGACTTGAGAGACTCACTACGTGTTACCTGGGGAGATGGTGGTGGTGTCAGAGCTTCCTCTGTGCCAGCTGGAATCGCGACTCATCCGAGATCCCGTACTGCTCCAGGGGATCCTAGACCACGGAGCACAAAGACACATAGCCTAAACAGACTGTGGGGGAAAGTGCTGTTATACGGAGGACCTATGATGGCTGGCACAGCACCAAGGGGTGAAATGGCGAACACCATGCCAGGCCACCTTTGTCTCCCCAGTGCTGATGTTTACACACCATACCAGGTACTCACTTCAGGCTGAGCAAACCAAGGGGAAATTTCTGATGTTAGACATACCTGAGAATCAGAATCGAACCGAGGTCACCAAGTTTATAGGCAAGGGCATGCACAACTGCTTCCTGACGCAGACGCGACACAGCCACAGTCGTATGTGAACTGTGAATGCTGCACGTACTATTGTGTACCATGTGCCAATTGAAAATGTGACACGTGTACTTTGAAACATTGTGCCGTATAAGATTACCACAAAAATGAGTGCACCATATAACACTGTACCACACGATGGTGTCCACTGCACAGTGGTGTGTGCCACATACACGTGTACTATAACAACAGTGAGTACCAAGTAAGAGTGTAAAGTGCCACTGTGTACCTTCCCCGTGCGCTGCCGGATCTCCTCCCGGAGGCCAATCGCCCTCCTCCTCATCCTCTCGTAGCTGCGCACACAAACCCATCCGTGAGGACTTAACGCCTCACACCAAACCCCCCACCCAAAACCACATTGGCGTAACGAGTGTTACACATGAAGGGAGTTCGTGCGACACGTGGAATAGTGTGTGTGAGTGGCGTGCATGGTGTGTGAGGTATGGGCAATGCGTGTGGTGTTGGTTTATGCGTTTCAAGTGTTGTGGGTGTGTTTACGTGTGGTACGTGTGTTGCGTGCGTGTTCTTTGTGTGTTATGTGTCTTGTTTATGCGAGGTGTGCTGTGTTGTGAGTGCGTGTTTTTTTATGTGTGGCGTCTGTATGTTGCGTGGGTGTTGTGTGCGTTACGCATTGGTCACGTGCTGCGAGTGTGCGTGTTTTAGTATTGTTTATGTGCCGTAAGCATGCGTGTTGTTCGTGTCGGGTGTGCCATGTATTGCGAGTGTATGTATTATGTGTGTGTGTTGTTTGTGTGGAGCCCACACCTCGCTCTTGCCAGCAGCTTCATCCACTCGTCACACTCGGATATGGATGAGCATACAAAGCAGTAGCGCTGCTCCGTCCCACCCCGGTACACTACAAAAACAAAGATCACCCATATATCCTTCAAGATGCTGTTGGCGTAAGTGATGTTAGTGAGGAACTATTAAAATCCGAACGGCGCACACGAGATAGGTGGTTGGCCAGAACCACCCCCAGCCGAATTTGTCTCCCCTATGCCGATGTTTACACACAGCAACGGGTGCCTGTACTCGTTTAAGGCTCAGGATTGGTTCCAATACTCGTCACCAATGTTGATTGTGAACGGGAATCCAACTCGGGGCGCAGCCTTGCAGCTCTCCAAGTGCTTGATCACGTAACTGCTGTCGGAAGGACCTCCACTCGAGGTAGCTCTGGAGAAACCATCTAAAGGGTATTTAGCCTACTCTTTGGTTATTTCGGTAGTCACGTAGATTTAAAAAAATGAAATAAAATTATATATTTATTTTAGCCTATTCTTCCACGTTGGCCAGATGTCTTGGAAGAGGTGGGAGTACCCACACTTTATCCCACCAAACGCGACCTGTCAATTGACCTTGACCGTGGTGGTACCCATTTACTTAGAATTTACGAAACCTGCACCGTTGTTTCAACTTCCATGCCAGTGGATCGAACAACTTCTTGAATGCAAGTCCAGTGTGCTATCCCTCACTGTATGTCAGGTAAGAAGATGGTGTTAATGATATTTGAGAAAGTGTGAAAGAGGTAGATGGAGATGTACGAGAGGTGGTGTGAGTAGGTGAATATAGGTGCTCGTGAACAGCACTTGCCCCTACAGTCTGTTAAGGCTATACGGTGGATCTTTGTCTTTGTTTTTGGAGGCGAATTGAGATGACTGTTGTTGATGAAGTGGTATTGAGGATACAGTCTTGTGGAGGTGACAACGTGTGGAGGCAAGGGAAGCTGGGAGGTCGTGTACGGAGCTAAGGAGGTGGTGCGAGACAGACGTGAGTGGAGGTGGTGAGGGAAAATCTAGGGGAAGGTAAGAGGTGTGAAGAGGTGAGGAGGAGGCAGCGTGCTCACCGAGTGAGAAGCAGTTGGAATTGGGTAGTGAGTTACGCTCCACCTCGCACTCCTCCAGGACCAGCGCTCCCACCGGCTGATACGTACACACACACAAACACACAAACATCCCCTGTATAGCCTGAACAGACTGTTGGGGCAGTGCTGTTAGCGAGCACCTATGAAGGCCAGAAGAGCAAACGAGTGGGTAGGTGGCCAACACCACGCCCAGCCGTCTTTTGTCTCCACAGTGGCGATATTTACTAACTGCACTAGGTACTAATTTGAGGCAGTCGACCTAGGGGAGGCCCAGGACTAGTTAAAATATTCACCGCTGATATTGGTCGTCGGCGGGAATGGAACTCTGGTCGCTGGGTTTGTAGGCCAGCGCGCTAACTGCTACACTACCGTTCCAGTTGAGGTACATAGCAGTGAATGCTGTAATGGTGGTTGTGTATATTGATGGATTGCAGTTGAGGTGGTTGTGGTGGTATGAGATGGGTCACCTCTGTCTCATCGACTCTGAAGTAGAATAGGAAATTCATCACCAACTTGATATTTCGCTCTTTGTATCCTGCAGTTTAACCACAGCACAAAGCACACACAGAAAACACATAGCACAATACAACATTTATTTACATAGCACCTAAAGGTGATCACAACTCAAGACACTGTACAGAAACATTGGGCAAATTTATTCTGAAGATTAAGGCAGTCAGTCCTAGGCAGAGGGCAAATAAAGAACTTGAACAAGGCATGAATATGGGCAAGGAATCTGTGAGTCATTGTCAGTCTATTCGTCTCTTTAATTGACTGTGGGAATCTATGCGAGTCGAGCAGCAACACAAAATTTGGTCATATTGAACAATTTTCATGAGAATTGCAGTGACAGTTGTGTCAGACAATAATCTCGACACACATGGCTACATAATGAACTAAATAATTCTCTCAAATGTGGTTTCCGATTGTACTGAACTGGATTCAGTTGAATTTTGATTTAAAGCTTTCGTGACTGCAGGGATTCATATTCTTGGTTCTTTCGGTAAAGTAACGTAGAAGGGAAACAATAAAATAAAAATTTTCTTGCTGTGGTTTTCACACCTGATGATGATTGCTTGTGTTGCAGTCGAAACGTCATGAGAATTTTATTGTTTTATATTTTTATTATTTAGTTTCCCTTCTACGTGACTTTACCGAAAGAACCAAGAATATGGATTTAGTTTCTGAAGCTCTCAGCAAATGGAGCAAAACGTCGGACATCATGCTGAACAACACGTGGTACAACCCGGCACCACATTGCTCCGGTTTCTTTCTTCCTGGACTTTATTTTCTTTGCTTTTGTAAATTTGGTGGCTCAGGTTACGCTGGCAAATGGAACTCATCCAGGTGTCTTAAGATCTCACCGAGTTAAAAACAAATCTAACCTTAACGTCCGAGAGATGTACAGCCCAACTACAGAAAAACCTACGTAGTAATTAAATTTGTTACATCCACTTGATGTGCCTCCCCTCCCCCAAAAAATCATACTTCCTGGAAACCATAATTTGTATGTTAGAGTTTTGTTTTCCAGTAAACCCCTTCAATTTGCTCAAGGCAACTCAAACAAAACCAAGGTTGAGAAAAACACCGCGGCTGATAAGACCTAGGATCATCATTAGATGAGATCATTACGGATTTCATGAGACCAGAATTTCACATTAAGATATTTATGTCACGGGAATGGGCGCCTTGGCGGCGAGATGTCATCTACCTCGCCTAATATGCAGGAGCTCGTGAGTTCATTCCCAATCCTGACGCCTGTACATGTGAAGTTTGCACGTTCTCTCCCCATGGTGGCATGGATTTTTCTCCGGGTCCTCCGGTTTTTCCCTCTACATTTAGAATCAACGTACGTTTAGTTATACATTTCCACGTGATACTCCACTTCATTGCGCTATCAAGTGTGGCCAGGTTGCTTCTGAAAAATAGCTATATAGCTCAGTGGGCCTTACCTGGTGAAATAAAAATAGTTTAGTTTATAGTGTGTTGCAGTGTGTTGATTAGAACAAGGTTGAAAAGTAAAAAGTTCGATGCAGGGATTTTAAATATTTTCCATGTCGCTGATAGACTTGACAAGTAGCGGCACATTGGTAGCGGCACATTGGTAGCCACAGCAATAGTGAGAGGTACTGTATATACAAAAGCTCTCTTACCCAGCATTTATGGGGAATGGATGGTGCCGATTAATCAAATATGCTGGAATCTGAGCGTTATTATACTTACGTAATACGGGTGTTTTTGGGTTAGATCGCGTAAATGTCGTTAAAGCGGCCACCAATCCGACAAACATGTCATCCGTTACGGGTACAGCACACGGTGTGTTGGAGAGCAAAGCCACAAAACTTACAATCCGAGTACTACGTTTCACCAGTAATTACAACTAGCTTCATCAGGCGACAGACAGATTTGGCTGTATATGTTGCGGCTTTGCTCTACAACACACCGGTGTGCTGTGCTAGTAACAAATTGGCATGTTCTGTTTACGTGACAAACCTTACTCATTGGTTGTGTCGGGTGGTGGCCGGTTAAACGACATATTTACGCGATCGAACCCAAAAAAAATTGTATTATGGATATTGGTCGCGAAAGCCTACATGTTAAACAGTTATACTTACGGTTATCAAACTTTTCCAAATAGGTGAAACATTTCAAGAAAGAAACTCGTCCTACATTTTAAATATGATACGATAAATAATACTATTTTACAGAGGAACTCAACTCGTCAGTTGTAGAGAAATTCTACGTTTATCGAAGAGAAGCAGTTGGGGCCGTTTAGAGTACAGTACACAGTTGTACAGTACTTGTATGTACACTTTCCGTGAGTGTCACCACTCGGCAGCTGCGTCCTGAAGCTTCCGTAAACAACAACGGATCTATGAGAAGCCACGGCAAGATGCCGGGTGGCTGCTGGAATGTTGGTGTTGTCGTCTATGACCGATGCTGGTTAATTGAGTAAAGAGTGCCCGGATAACGGGGCGTTTGCCGTGCCAGGGACACACTGGAGCTGAAGAGAAAGCCCTCGGTTCCTGAGACGAACGTTCGCTGGACGACGATTTTATGAGACGAGACAAAGTTTCGCTTAGAACACGATCATTGGTGCCGAATTATATCGAGGAGCTCGTTATCACAAAATAGAATTGTCTCGCGCAAAAAGCTACGATAAGCGTTACATTTTCAACTGCGAAACGAAGGGAGCTGCCACCGTTGGACAATTAAGGGCAGCGCTTCTGGGCTCCAGAGGTCGCCGGCTCAACGCGATCTACCGGCGCGGCAGGCGGAACGATCCAAGTTTACTTAAATGTCGTGGTGGTGGGACGTCTGCTCAGCGTGAGAGTGTAGGCCAAGTCCTGTACCCTCCTCTAGACAGCCCCCTCGTGGCGTGAGCGAGCGTGGCAGCAGCACTACAGAACACCACCATAGAACAACACTGCACTACAGAACACCACCATAGAACAACACTGCACTACAGAACACCACCATAGAACAACACTACACTACAGAACACCACCATAGAACAACACTACACTACAGAACACCACCATAGAACAACACTACACTACAGAACACCACCATAGAACAACACTACACTACAGAACACCACCATAGAACAACACTACACTACAGAACACCACCATAGAACAACACTACACTACAGAACACCACCATAGAACAACACTACACTACAGAACACCACCATAGAACAACACTACACTACAGAACACCACCATAGAACAACACTACACTACAGAACACCACCATAGAACAACACTACACTACAGAACACCACCATAGAACAACACTACACTACAGAACACCACCATAGAACAACACTACACTACAGAACACCACCATAGAACAACACTACACTACAGAACACCACCATAGAACAACACTACACTACAGAACACCACCATAGAACAACACTACACTACAGAACACCACCATAGAACAACACTACACTACAGAACACCACCATAGAACAACACTACACTACAGAACACCACCATAGAACAACACTACACTACAGAACACCACCATAGAACAACACTACACTACAGAACACCACCATAGAACAACACTACACTACAGAACACCACCATAGAACAACACTACACTACAGAACACCACCATAGAACAACACTACACTACAGAACACCACCATAGAACAACACTACACTACAGAACACCACCATAGAACAACACTACACTACAGAACACCACCATAGAACAACACTACACTACAGAACACCACCATAGAACAACACTACACTACAGAACACCACCATAGAACAACACTACACTACAGAACACCACCATAGAACAACACTACACTACAGAACACCACCATAGAACAACACTACACTACAGAACACCACCATAGAACAACACTACACTACAGAACACCACCATAGAACAACACTACACTACAGAACACCACCATAGAACAACACTACACTACAGAACACCACCATAGAACAACACTACACTACAGAACACCACCATAGAACAACACTACACTACAGAACACCACCATAGAACAACACTACACTACAGAACACCACCATAGAACAACACTACACTACAGAACACCACCATAGAACAACACTACACTACAGAACACCACCATAGAACACCACTACACTACAGAACACCACCATAGAACACCACTACACTACAGAACACCACCATAGAACACCACTACACTACAGAACACCACCATAGAGCACCACTACACTACAGAACACCACCATAGAGCACCACTACACTACAGAACACCACCATAGAGCACCACTACACTACAGAACACCACCATAGAGCACCACTACACTACAGAACACCACCATAGAGCACCACTACACTACAGAACACCACCATAGAGCACCACTACACTACAGAACACCACCATAGAACAACACTACACTACAGAACACCACCATAGAACAACACTACACTACAGAACACCACCATAGAACAACACTACACTACAGAACACCACCATAGAACAACACTACACTACAGAACACCACCATAGAACAACACTACACTACAGAACACCACCATAGAACAACACTACACTACAGAACACCACCATAGAACAACACTACACTACAGAACACCACCATAGAACAACACTACACTACAGAACACCACCATAGAACAACACTACACTACAGAACACCACCATAGAACAACACTACACTACAGAACACCACCATAGAACAACACTACACTACAGAACACCACCATAGAACAACACTACACTACAGAACACCACCATAGAACAACACTACACTACAGAACACCACCATAGAACAACACTACACTACAGAACACCACCATAGAACAACACTACACTACAGAACACCACCATAGAACAACACTACACTACAGAACACCACCATAGAACAACACTACACTACAGAACACCACCATAGAACAACACTACACTACAGAACACCACCATAGAACAACACTACACTACAGAACACCACCATAGAACAACACTACACTACAGAACACCACCATAGAACAACACTACACTACAGAACACCACCATAGAACAACACTACACTACAGAACACCACCATAGAACAACACTACACTACAGAACACCACCATAGAACAACACTACACTACAGAACACCACCATAGAACAACACTACACTACAGAACACCACCATAGAGCAACACTACACTACAGAACACCACCATAGAGCAACACTACACTACAGAACACCACCATAGAGCACCACTACACTACAGAACACCACCATAGAGCACCACTACACTACAGAACACCACCATAGAGCACCACTACACTACAGAACACCACCATAGAACACCACTACACTACAGAACACCACCATAGAACAACACTACACTACAGAACACCACCATAGAACAACACTACACTACAGAACACCACCATAGAACAACACTACACTACAGAACACCACCATAGAACAACACTACACTACAGAACACCACCATAGAACAACACTACACTACAGAACACCACCATAGAACAACACTACACTACAGAACACCACCATAGAACAACACTACACTACAGAACACCACCATAGAACAACACTACACTACAGAACACCACCATAGAACAACACTACACTACAGAACACCACCATAGAACAACACTACACTACAGAACACCACCATAGAACAACACTACACTACAGAACACCACCATAGAACAACACTACACTACAGAACACCACCATAGAACAACACTACACTACAGAACACCACCATAGAACAACACTACACTACAGAACACCACCATAGAACAACACTACACTACAGAACACCACCATAGAACAACACTACACTACAGAACACCACCATAGAACACCACTACACTACAGAACACCACCATAGAACACCACTACACTACAGAACACCACCATAGAACACCACTACACTACAGAACACCACCATAGAACACCACTACACTACAGAACACCACCATAGAACACCACTACACTACAGAACACCACCATAGAACACCACTACACTACAGAACACCACCATAGAACACCACTACACTACAGAACACCACCATAGAACACCACTACACTACAGAACACCACCATAGAACACCACTACACTACAGAACACCACCATAGAACACCACTACACTACAGAACACCACCATAGAACACCACTACACTACAGAACACCACCATAGAACACCACTACACTACAGAACACCACCATAGAACACCACTACACTACAGAACACCACCATAGAACAACACTACACTACAGAACACCACCATAGAACAACACTACACTACAGAACACCACCATAGAACAACACTACACTACAGAACACCACCATAGAACAACACTACACTACAGAACACCACCATAGAACAACACTACACTACAGAACACCACCATAGAACAACACTACACTACAGAACACCACCATAGAACAACACTACACTACAGAACACCACCATAGAACAACACTACACTACAGAACACCACCATAGAACAACACTACACTACAGAACACCACCATAGAACAACACTACACTACAGAACACCACCATAGAACAACACTACACTACAGAACACCACCATAGAACAACACTACACTACAGAACACCACCATAGAACAACACTACACTACAGAACACCACCATAGAACAACACTACACTACAGAACACCACCATAGAACAACACTACACTACAGAACACCACCATAGAACAACACTACACTACAGAACACCACCATAGAACAACACTACACTACAGAACACCACCATAGAACAACACTACACTACAGAACACCACCATAGAACAACACTACACTACAGAACACCACCATAGAACAACACTACACTACAGAACACCACCATAGAACAACACTACACTACAGAACACCACCATAGAACAACACTACACTACAGAACACCACCATAGAACAACACTACACTACAGAACACCACCATAGAACAACACTACACTACAGAACACCACCATAGAACAACACTACACTACAGAACACCACCATAGAACAACACTACACTACAGAACACCACCATAGAACAACACTACACTACAGAACACCACCATAGAACAACACTACACTACAGAACACCACCATAGAACAACACTACACTACAGAACACCACCATAGAACAACACTACACTACAGAACACCACCATAGAACAACACTACACTACAGAACACCACCATAGAACAACACTACACTACAGAACACCACCATAGAACAACACTACACTACAGAACACCACCATAGAACAACACTACACTACAGAACACCACCATAGAACAACACTACACTACAGAACACCACCATAGAACACCACTACACTACAGAACACCACCATAGAACACCACTACACTACAGAACACCACCATAGAACACCACTACACTACAGAACACCACCATAGAACAACACTACACTACAGAACACCACCATAGAACAACACTACACTACAGAACACCACCATAGAACAACACTACACTACAGAACACCACCATAGAACAACACTACACTACAGAACACCACCATAGAACAACACTACACTACAGAACACCACCATAGAACAACACTACACTACAGAACACCACCATAGAACACCACTACACTACAGAACACCACCATAGAACACCACTACACTACAGAACACCACCATAGAACAACACTACACTACAGAACACCACCATAGAACAACACTACACTACAGAACACCACCATAGAACAACACTACACTACAGAACACCACCATAGAACAACACTACACTACAGAACACCACCATAGAACAACACTACACTACAGAACACCACCATAGAACAACACTACACTACAGAACACCACCATAGAACAACACTACACTACAGAACACCACCATAGAACAACACTACACTACAGAACACCACCATAGAACAACACTACACTACAGAACACCACCATAGAACAACACTACACTACAGAACACCACCATAGAACAACACTACACTACAGAACACCACCATAGAACAACACTACACTACAGAACACCACCATAGAACAACACTACACTACAGAACACCACCATAGAACACAACGAGCACTACAGAACACCACTACAGAACACCACTACACAACGAGCACTACAGAACACCACCATAAAACACTACAGAACACCACCATAGAACACCACCATAGAACAACACTACACTACACAACACCACCATAGAACAACACTACACTACACAACACCACCATAGAACAACACTACACTACAGAACACCACCATTGAACACTACACTTCACTACAGAACACCACCATAGAACAACACTACACTACAGAACACCACACTGCATAACGAACACCACAGAACACTATCGAACAAAACCATTAAAGATCCCCCGTGTAGCCCGATCACACTTTTGGGGCAAGTGCTGTGAGCGAGCACCTATGGGGGGGGGGGGGGGGTGGGTGGCCAGCACCACGTCCGGCCGCCTTTGTCTCCCGAGTGGCGATGTTCACACAGCGCACCAGGTACTCGTTTGAGGCCGAGTCAGAACACTATACTATAGAACACTAACACAGCAGGACATTTCAGTAATACTATGGGACAACTAGACAGTACATACTCGTACCCCTCGTAGACAATGCGTGTGTTGTGCGTGCACCTCGCCTGGCACAGGCGTCGTGGTAGTAACAACGCCACGGTTGTTATTGTTGTTGAGTGATGGTGGTGGTGGGAGCGGTAGTGTAGCAGCCAGCGTGCTGCGCTACGAACCCGGTTTTCCAAGTTCGATTCCCGCTCACGGTCACCAACACCAGTGACGATCACCTGAACCAGTCCTGGGTCTCCTCAGGAAGACTCGGCCTCAAAAGAGTACATTGGTGCGGCGTTTAAACAGCGCTACTGAGGGAGATAAAGGCGGCCGGACATGGTGCTGGCCACCCCCACCCCCCTTCGTGTGCCGTTCCGGCCTTCATTAGGTGTTACTTGCGAACAGCACTCGCCCCCAACAGTCTGCTAAGGCGACACGGAGGGCTACGTGTCTATAGGGTGGTGGTTGTGTGGCACTCGCCTTCTCTCTTTCCCGCGGCCCATGCGCGCATCTGCACCCGCGCCTGCCTCTGGCAGGGCTGCCCCGCCAGGCTCACCAACTCCCGCTCGTTGTAACGCATCACCCCCCCGGCACCGTCTCCTCCCGGGTCCTATCGGGGTCCTCCCCGGTCTCCCCCCGCCCCCAGCAGGCCCGAGGTCCCTAGGGATCAAAATCGCTACCCTCCGCGTCCCAGGTCCGGCTCCCAACCGCACTGCAAGATGTCTTGATCGTCCGTCTCGCCTTATATAGGGCGCCCTCACCACATGGGACATGACGTCATCACGTAGACCACCTCTGCCTCGCTTGAATGATGTCATCGCGCCAGGTTTTTCCTCCGGGCAACGTCATCAAGTTGGCAACGGCAGCCAAAGCACACTGCGCTGACGTCGAACACGTCCAAATCCGCCTTTGTGTTGACGTCACATCGTCAGGTCAAATCAAAACGTCATCGCGTTAGGTGACCCATGCCATTGCGTCATTACGTCAGACGAGTTCGTTGTGAAGGCCCGCGTCGAACGACGCCTCGGCTTTAATTCGTTTCCGTGACGTCATTATCAAGTGCCGACGGCCTGTTTGGTGCCGTTATCGACGTCACGTCGTTGTGGCGTACGGGGTGCGTCACCTTATTTCATGGTCACTCCGTGAATGTAATTGGCGTTCGCGCTGACGAATTAACGCGCGTGACGTCATCGTCTCAAACCGCATAAAAAGGCGCGAAAGTGTTAAAATTAAATTAACGAATGAAACATTGGGGACTTTCGCGAGAAAACGTCATTATTACCAGCAAAATCTTGACTTAAAGCTTTCGCAACTGCAGGAATTCATATTCTTTGGGTCTTTCGGCAAAGTCACGTAGATAGGTTCAAATTAATAAAAATAAAATAAACAAACAACTACGACGTTTCGATCACAACACAAGCGATCGTCATCAGGAGGCAGACTGTTTTAAAGGTTTAAATGGGTATAGCCCAAGGGTCAACGACGTGGGCAGGGCTAGTGATGCTAATGTGAGAGATTGGCATGTTAATGTGAGAAGTTAGCATGTTAATGTGAGAGATTAACATGTTAATGTGTGAAGTTAGCATGTTAATGTGAGAGATTAACATGTTAATGTGTGAAGTTAGCATGTTAATGTGAGAGATTAACATGTTAATGTGTGAAGTTAGCATGTTAATGTGAGAGATTAACATGTTAATGTGTGAAGTTAGCATGTTAATGTGAGAGATTAACATGTTAATGTGTGAAGTTAGCATGTTAATGTGAGAGATTAACATGTTAATGTGTGAAGTTAGCATGTTAATGTGAGAGATTAACATGTTAATGTGTGAAGTTAGCATGTTAATGTGAGAGATTAACATGTTAATGTGTGAAGTTAGCATGTTAATGTGAGAGATGAACATGTTAATGTGTGAAGTTAGCATGTTAATGTGAGAAGTTACCATGTTAATGTGAGAAGTTAGCATGATGTGAGAAATTACCATGTTAATGTGAGAGATTAGCGTGTTAATGTTAGAGATTAGCATGTTAATGTGAGACGTTAGCATGTTAATGTGAGAAGTTAGCATGTTAATGTGAGAAGTTACCATGCTAATGTGAGAAGTTAGCATGTTAAAAGTTAGCATATTAATGTGAGAAGTTAGCATGTTAATATAAGGCACGGGGAAAATAAAAACTAACATTGGAAGGTGGCAGGATGGGAACATCACAGCCAGTTATGACTTAAACTGGTTGATGACGTCCTTCCAATGATTGCTGAGTGTGCACCAAATCTCTCGGTTGAAATTGTGTGTGTATATGTGGATGGCTTCATGAACGAATCTTTGTTTATAGCCAGTGGGCTTACAAAGTACCTTCGTCTTAGAGAAATCAATTTCGTGAGCCCACCGCATTAAAACAATGATCATCCACGGCTGAGGTATTGGTGCTACCGTATTTCAAATCTGACTTAAGCTCACGAACACGGTCCGAGACATGTCGCTTAGTTTCCCCAATGTAACTACTGCCGCAGATACATCTACGTTACTTTACCGAAAGACCCAAAGAACATTACTAGCAAGTTACCTCGGTTATTGAATAGTCTTGACGTACTTACACTGCGGGATGGTATGTCCCCAGTCGTCGTGGGACAACTCAAAACATTCCCTCAAGAACCTTGAAGTGGCTTCAAAAAAGAAAAAAATATGCAATCGGTGACGTTCCACGCAAATGGCCCTTCATAGCTAAAGCACATTGCAGTTTTGCATAATGGGCATTTACCATTACCGTGTTTGCTACACTGACAGACCAGAGACACAGGGACAGACCTGTCTGTCTCTCCTCACAGATGTCCCCCTCGTGTCCCTTGACACGTGAATGTGGAGCCAGGTGGCATGGTGGCGAGATGTTGACTACCTCGCCTGGTATAGAGGGTTCGATCCCGACCCTGACGCCTGCTGGACATTTGGAGTTGCGTGTCTCTGTCACCTTGGTCACGTGGATTTTTATCGTCCACATTTAGAGACATGCTTTTAGAGTATTCAGCTGATATGAATTTCCACATGGGCGAGTCGCTTCTGAAAAAGAGCTATTTAGCTCAGTGGGCCTGATCTGGTAAAATAAAAATAAAATTAGTTTAATCGGTCACCACTGTGACTGGAATCACCTTCACGAGGCACACGGTCTTAAATAACAAGGTCCATTATAAACCAAACATGATCGACCGCAGATTTTAAATACACTGTATATAACATAATTAGCATGATTGTGGAGAATAAGTAACACAGCAAAGTGTCTCATTCACATCATATCTACATCATACCTGTCATCGCCTTACCAGTGCCCTACCTATTACAGACTAATTCAGACCTTATTGGTGCCCTTATAAATCTCAACGTTCATCATACAGTCTCATTACAAGTGAGAAACACATATAGATTTTTTAAAAACCCAACGTGTTTTTGCCCATAGTGAAACGGCTTTACGCCGTATGGACATGATTTCCCTGTACAATAATACGGTTAAACCGTATAGGTTGACAGGCAAGTCTACATAAACTACATACTGTATAAGTAATTCTTACACAACCCATCGGCCACACGGCCTTCTGGGAGTGCATAATTTCAGCGAAATACAATCAAAACTCTGCACCGGTTTTCACATGCAGTTTCTCATCAGCAGTCAGGCTTACCAGAAACCAATGCTGAACTACAAGAGAAAGGGAGCCTCCCTGTTAGATATGCCACGGATTATACTGGAATCGTCCTTATTGTTGATGTAGCTGCTGTTCTGGGAAATACGCAAGTCGTCACGGTACACTCATGTAATAATATTAATAATAGCAATCTAGACAAAGAATGTATGTACAGTTATCTAGCTTTCCGAAAGGTTGCGATATAGTTCTTCCCATTACATACAGCAGGTGGCAACCCTAATGTCTACGTTCGATTGTACCGTACCAACTGGACACGTAATTCGGTGATACCGCGTTGGCAGTGGTGTACAAGCACAAGAACTCGACACATTAACCAATAACAATGCCTCAAAAGTAAAACGGGGTGACGTTTCGGACAATGGCCCTTCTTCACAGCACATCGAGAGGCCAGAAGTATGCACTGGAATTTATCCGGGAACTCCGGTTTCCTGCCACAGAACAAAACCCGGGTGGAGCTGTCTCGCGGTGGTCAATGCGATGCGCTGTGACCCGCGGTCACCCAAGTTGGATTCCAGGCCATGGCTCACATCGGTGGCGAGTGGTACAGATGCCTCAACCGATCGTAGGCATCTTCACCGTCAGTGACCAGCGTGGTGAAGTGCGTCTCAAACAGCTGCCGTGACCAACACGGGCACGGGAAGTGGCTACATCCAACAGTGGACTGGCAAAAAGCTGAACATGCGAACGACTCACTCGTCTAATTCGATAAAATATTCCAATTCGATAAAATATTCCAATGCAGCACACTCCTCAAAACGAGTTTTGAGGCTTGGTGAGACATTCCACGGTAAATGTCGACTCTAAAATCTGAATTTGAGGCCACTCACATTTCTTGCATTTATTGCTGGGGGGGTAACATATTCGTTAATAAATAAATAAAAACTTAGTATAAATAAAACAATCGACGAATGAACGAGAAAATACACACTTTCAAGCAATAACATTTAATTTTGGCTATATGTAGTAACATTGCTTTGTACAAGCCCAGTCGCTTGGGTAGTAACTCAGAACGCCAAACGTACCACATAGACACTCACATTACGCAAATACACTTGACAATACTTTTATAAACGCAATTATACAGCAAACAATGACACGTAGTGATAACGCCTGCCCGCCATGGCCCAACGGCCGCAGCACTCGACTCGCAGGGGTGAAGGTTACAACTTCAAATCCACGGTCGGGGTGCGACCCAACTTTCATCCCTCACAGGGTCAACGGAATTAAGAATCCAGTGGCCATGCTACGGATAAACTGAACCCCCCCCTCCCCCACCTCGTCATAAGATTAACACGGTTGGCTACATACGGTGCGAAAGAAGTTCAACATTCATACAATTTACACCACTGGCTCAGCACCGCAAAAAACAGCCGACATCAAATTACTGCAATAACCCTGCCCCCGTCTTGAGACGTTGCGATGTTAACGTGAACAGCAGTAATGGCTTACAGCACGCTACACCTCTTGCTTCAAGTGACACCCACAGGTTAGACCAAAGCCCCACTTGCAAGGCCGATGCTGCGTGTATCTTGTCCCACGCAGGGACAGTTGCCGATAGGGGGTGAGGAGGGCGATCTGCCTGGCAGGGCATTTGAACCGTTGAGATGACACGCAATGTAACGTGCGGCTGAGTTTGCCGAGACATCCATCGAATCAAAGCGTCACTGTTTATGCTACGACACGTGTGGTGATGGGCGAAATGGTGGAGGTGTGAGGCAGGGGTGGCATTTCATACAAATTTAATTGCCACTTCCCGATGCCTCTTGATCACCACCATCAACCCTGCCAGAGTCCTCTCTCCACGCAAATCGAGGTGGCTGCAGTGTGTGTGTGTGAGCTAAGCAGAGCAACGGATCCGATGCATTACACCCAAGGGTGCACCCGTCGTTTGAGTAACAAGCGATCCCACGACATGTATTTCATGCCAGGGTCCAAGCCCAAAATCACAAACGTGAAATAATGGCTTGAACTACACAATTTCCATTTGCATTCTCTTTTGAATATGCATGTATGTGCAGTCGTGTCCACGGGCTGGCCGAGACAGAGCCACCAAACTGTGCTACACCAGGCCTCACGACAACCACATCCAAGCCTGGCTCGGGGGGCTAATGGCGGCATTCATTGCGTGCATCACCAAAGAATACCCCGCGGGAACACGGCGGCGTCACTGCTACACGTGATTTGACCCATTTCTCGTGCGTGACATCAGCGGCACGGCTTGGCTTCTGCAGTGGAAAAACGACTCGGTGCCTGCTGAGCCGGCACGGCACGGCACTGGCACGGCTCGGTTTGTGCAATTATACTCAATGGCAGGGGCATCCACAAGATATCTATTTTACCCAGCCGGCGCACGATCCCCACCATTTCTCCATCGCTCCACTCCGAGCACTGTGTGGCCGGTGCCGCATTCACTGTGCCTAACAGGGGGAGCTTCCACCGAGGGGGTCCCCCTGCTGCAGGGCACCCCTGAGACGTACTGCATGGGAGGTGCGGTGTCAATATTAAACGACGGTGATGATGACGACGACGATGACAGTGATACTGAGCCAGACCCCTCACCACACCCCCACCTTGTTCGCACTTTCTCTGGGTCCAACATCAGCAGTCTCTTCCTCCTGGAGCTGAGCGTTTATCGTTCACACAGGCTGCCTCCAACCAACGTAAGCAATGGCACGATGGCCCCAGTGCATAGTCGGTCACCGGGTAGAGCTCTGCAGGCGAACCCCCATCTCCGACGCGGCCGTCGCAGACGAGACTCTTGCGTTACGTCTCCACGTGTTTCCCTACGTTCTTCCGTGTCTTGCCGAGAGTCTCTGTGTGTCGCGCATCTCATGAAGTTCTGTGACCACGGGGCGATGATGTCCCTGAGCGACTGTTTCAAGGTGACCTATAACCTCAGAGGTCGGCTGTGTTTATGTTAGCCACGCAGGCGCGCACGAAGGGCTTAGGCCGAGGTCGTGGGCGCTGTGTCACCGCGTCAGTGTGAGGTATCACTGTGCGCTGTATTGTTACCATGGTGTCGATTTCGCCGTATCAGTATGAGATATCACTGTGTCAATCTCACCATGTCGATGTCACCGCGTCAGTGTCACTGCGTCAGTTTCATTGCGGGATATCACTCTGTCAGTGCGTCGCCGTCAGTGTCACGGTGTCGGTGTCACTGCGTCAGTGTCGCTGTGTCAGTAGGAGGCGTCGTTGTGTCAGTGTTTCGATGTCAATGTGTCACTGTGTCACTCTGTTGTCGGTGTCGCCGTGTCAGTAGGAGGCATCGCTGTGGAAGTGGTGGCTCTGCAGAGCCTTGACGTGGAACTCGTAGATCTTGAGCGCGGGCCCCAGCTTGATGGAGAGGCCCGTGAGGACGTCGCTCCTCTTCATGAGCAGCAGCGACTTCCCATCGATCTCCTACACGGCACGACCACAACGTGAACCCGAGCCACAGCCCTGACTATAACCCTTACCCTGTCTTATTCCTTGGTTCTTTTAAAGTCACGTAGATAGAAAAATTATAAAGTGAATAAAAGTAATAACATTTCGAACCACGACGTTTCGATCACAACACAAGCGGTCGTCATCAGGAAAAAGGGGTTAGCCTCTCAAGGCAAACTGTTTATAAAGGTTTAAAATGGGCGTAGCCCAAGTGTCAGCAGCATGGGCGGGGCAGCTAATGTTAATGTAAGTGATGGTCGTATGGGGCAACGATGGCGCTGGTGGTGGGTTTCCACCAATTATGACTATAACCATAACTCTAACCACCAGACACAGCCCTGACACTAACCCTTACCCTGTATTTGGCTGCTATACATTTCCACGTGATAAGCCACTTAATTGGGCTATCATTGGTGGCCAGGTCGCTTCTGAAAAATGTCTAAAAAGCCCAGTGGGCCTTACCTGGTAAAAATAAAAAGTTTCGTTTTACATCAACCCCAGTGATAGGACATGACTTGAACCCTTACCCTGACTCCAACAAAAACATTGACGCTTACCCTACGTTCAACTCAGGTTCTGGTGGTTGCCATGGTTGCACTAGTTGTCATGGTTGCTGTGGCTATGGAGGTTGCTATGGTTGTGGTGATTGCCATGTTTGCGGTGGTTGTAGTGGTTGCCGTGGTTGCATCCCCACCTGCTCCTGGAAGGCGCGCGCCTCCTCGTCAAATCCGGCGGTGCGGAAGTAGCTCACGACGTCGGCGATCGACCAATCAGCTGGCTCCAGCAGCTTCAGCCCCTCGGCGCTGCACGCACGCACAAAGACAAAGATCCCACTCCCCTAGCTTTCACCAGACTGTTGGGGCAAGGGCTGTTAGCGAACACCTATTAAGGCCGGTACGGCCCATGGGGGGAGATGGTGTGGCCAGCACCACACCTGGCTGCCTTTGTCTTCCCTAGTGCTAGTATGTACAAAATGCACCAGGCACTGATTTGAGGCTGAGTCGACCTTGAGGAGGCCCAGATATTTGTCACCAATGTTAGAACTCGAGTGGCCGGGTTCGTAGTGCGATGCGCTAACCATTGTGCCACCGCTCCCATTTTTTTTGTTCTAGTGAGCGATAAAGACATACGCGCACAAAGTAAAAAATCACCCATATCGCCCATCGTGGTGACATGTGGCATAGTAATGGTGTGGTGTGGGTATATAGTGATGTGATGCGGGTCATGTAGCCTGCATGCCCAGCTACCGCATAACCAAGCAGTTTTTGTATGGCTGGATAGAGGGGGCTAAACGGGCGCAGTACAGGGCTGGAGAAGAGATGAAATTATGTGGTATGAGAGGACATGGAGTTGAGTGGATTTGCTAATGACTTGGTACCAGCAGTGTCAAGATCAGCCTCTGTCGAGTTGGCTCGTGAAGAACTAGGCAGTTGAAGGCAGACAGCAACGATGCTAACAACAACGAGCAGAACGCCGGGGGGCTAAAACACAGCAAGTTGGCACAGTAGGGAGCACAGGTGGTGCATCTGCCAATCATATCAGTCAACCCATGGCACCTGGGCATATCCCGTGACCTGCCAGAAGGGAGCCTTCGATACGTCACGTGGCCTCGGAGTGCACCTGGCCTGGCACAAGCGCCGTGGTGATGTCACCACCACTTGGTGGCGAATGGCAGCTGTTGTTGCTGGTGTGGTATGGTGATGGTGTGGTTTAGTGGTGTGATGTGGTGATAGTGGCGGTGTGGGGTACCCGTTGTGGTGTGGCGGACTCCGTTCGGCGTCTCCCTGGCTCGCTGGGGATGGGGATGCGGATGGAGTCGGCAAACACGAAGCCCCGCGCACCTCAGGAACTACACAAAGACAAAGGTCCCCCGTGTAGCTATTGACAGCATGTTGGGGTAAGTGCTGCTAGCGAGCACCCATTGTTGACATGGAGCCACAAGGGGAAGAGGGGGGTGTGTCCAGAAGCCTGGCCTGGCCATCTTCATCTTCTTAGTGCTGTATGATTTACTCTCTGCATCAGGTACTCAGTTCAGGGTGCATTGACCTGGGCGGAGAGGCAAAACCAGTTCAGATATCACTCGCCACTTATGTTAACCAAGGCCGTGAGTTGAACTCAGGAAAGTGTATTACCCACCATGCCGCTGCCCCACAGACAAAGATCCCCTGTATAGCCTTAACAGACTGGTAGGGCAAGTGCAGTTAGCGAGCACCTATGAAGGCCGGCACGGCGCATGAGGGTGGGCTGCGCACGCAGTGGCTGGGCATGCGGGCTACTATGGTTTACGAAACGACAACTGCTTACCCGCCAACCGTTCGCATTATCGATTACCGGTTACAGCCGTCAACTGTGGAATGTGTAGATTGAACGCACAAATCGGCATGCGCGGATGTGCAAAACAACACTGTGTGAGGACTCTGATTGGCCAGTGGCAGTTGTCTTCCAGCCGCTGCGCCTACGGTGGCCCAAGTCCCCGCGTTTTGCGTCCCTTTCTCAATTCAGGTAAAGGGTATAAAGGTAAAGGTGCAATCCTGAAATTGCTTGCTTGCTGGCAGAAGGGCCTCTGCACAGGGGGCACTCTGAAGGGTATCAGTGCTCCTCTTCCACGTTAAACGGATATGTTGGAAGAGGTGCCACGGTGGCAAGATGTTAACAACCTCGCCTGGTATGCAGGAGGTCGTAGGTTAGATTCCGAACCTGACGCTTGCTGTATATTTGCATGTCTCTCTCCCCGTGGTCGTGTGGATTTTTTTTCCGGGTCCTCTGGTTTTTCCCTCCACATTTAGAATGAACATGCATTTAAAGTATATGGCTGCTATACATTTCCACGTCATTAGCCACTTTGATCGGCTTATCATTTGTAGGCAGGTTGCTTCTGAAAACGAGCTACTATATAGCTCAGTGGGCTTTGCCTGGTAAAATAAAAAAGTTTAGTTTAGTTTACCTGCCGCTGCTGAGTGGAAAAGCTCAGGCAGGGGACATTAAAGGAAACTTTGCCTCCGTTAATTAAACCCCCACCGCGGAAGATGGAACCACACTCGCAACCTCTGGGTCGCAAGTCCAGAGCGCTGACCGTTACACCACCCACTGTGGCAGCTGCCTGTGTTTCTCAGTAGAAAAAAAAGGTAAACAGGTTTTACCGCTGTTTTCCATTCGGTTATGCGAAGGAAAAACATTGTAACAGCTACGTGACCCGGCCAACGCATCCTTGCCTGGTTTGTGGTGGATAGTATGGTATGGTGCATTTCTTAGTGTGTGTGGCTTACAGTGTGTGGTGTGGTGTGCACAGTATATGTTGTGATGTATAAGATATGGTGTGGCATGTAGTGGATGGGGTGATGTGTGGTGGATGGTGTGAAGTGATCGGTGTATTGCGTGGTGTGTGATGTCAGGTATTATTCACGTGTAGCATTGTGTGGAGAGTGTGCGTGGTGTGTGGTATACGGTACTGGGTAGTGTGTACGCGTAGTACTGCGTAGTGTGTTTGGTGTGGCGTGGGCGCAGAGTGGCGTCGCACCTTCCGCTGTGTGCTCGGTATCCTCGCGTGGTGTGGCCGGAGCTGGTGGGGACGGCTTTCCCGACAGCATGCTCTCCTCACACCTCGTGCACACCCACTCGCCTGCAACCAATAAAAAAGTGACAATGTTTTTACACACCGCACCAGGTACTAATTTAAGGCCGAGTGGACCTAGAGGAGGCCCAGGACTGGTTCAGATAATCGCCACTGGTGTTGACCGTGAGCGGGAATCGAACTTCAGTTGTCAGGTTCGTAGCGCCGTGCGCTAGATAACAAATAAACGATCGCTCCCCATACCCTATTAACCCGTAGACACGTTGTGCATTTCACCAATAAACGCACATCTTATGCATTTCATGGCCAACCACACTTCACCGCTGCCCACTGCCTCGCGCTCTCACACGCAAATCCCGCGTGTCCACTCACGTACCGCAGAACTCTCAGCTCCACGCGCAGACATGCACGCACTGTGCTCCACGCGCAGACACGCACGCACTGTGCTCCACGCGCAGACACGCACGCACTGTGCTCCACGGCAGACACGCACGCACTGTGCTCCACGGCAGACACGCACGCACTGTGCTCCACGTGTTCCCCAAAGACACAGTACCAAGCTGTTGACCAAACAATCTTCATCTGGCCAATCACAGCTTGGCCAAACAACGTGCACTCGGTCAATCCAATCGCGGCATGTCTTTTAAAGACTTGGTTAAACTAACAAACTGTGGCCTCACCAATCGTAGCACATCTTACAATGCATATGGCTAAACAACCTTAAACTGCACCTAACTTTGTTCCATTATTTCTAAAAAATGTCCTTGGTTCGTCTCCCATGTACATCACAATTTGATGCTAAATTGTAATTTTTATTTTTATAACTTCACTTGCAATTGCATTAGACATCATATATCCTTGTCTGTTTACACATGAGTACAGTAATAATTATCAGACCAATGGGTTCACACTTTACGAAACTCTACTTTGCAGAATCAACTCAGCCAATGAGAGCATGCGTAACTAAACACCGATACAACTGTCATCCACCCATTGACGACACACGAGGCTCACCAAGCCCATCACATACAACACACCTTAATAAACACTCGGCCATGAAAACAAACTCTTCACCTTGGCACAAACAACAGCAACGTTTACCAGGCTAACGGAATCACGGACGCCACCAACGACCGCAGCGTCTGCCTCCTCTCACGTTCTCACCGATCAACGCTGCCACGGCATCACCCCGCGATGATCCCAGTCCGCACCACCACCGCCAATGCTCGACCGCCAGGTAGCCAGCCAGGCCTCCAGTCAATCCAGACAGCCTGTCAGCCAGCCAGTTGGCCCGCCAGCCAAGCCAGGCCACCAGACAGCTAACCAAGCCACCAGTCAGCCTGCCAAGTCAGGCCACCAGTCAGCTAACCAAGCCACCAGTCAGTCTGCCAGTCAGGCCACCAGTCAGTTAACAAAGCCACCAGTCAGCCTGCCAAGTCAGGCCACCAGTCAGCTAGCAAAGCCGCCTGTTAGCCTGCCAGCGAGGCAACCGGTCAGCCTGCCAGCCTGTCAGCCAGGCCACCAGTCAGCCAGCCAAGCTGCCAGTCAGCCAGGCAGCTCAACCGGCCCTTCATTATCACCGGCTTGCTGACCCAAGAGATTTACGTTTTTTTTGTGGTGGGGCGGGTTGTAATGAGATATCAGCAGCAGCAAAACGTTACGTTTTAACAGGAGCGACCGCCCGGCGTTTTAAGCTGTTCCCGTCACGGGGTTGACGATCAAGCGTGCGTGGGGTCCATGGGTCACGGCAGAGGGGGTCAAGCCGGGCTGCAGTCCTCAATGGTGGCAAGCGACAACGATGGAGGGAAGGAGGGAACAGGGAGGAAGCGACGGAGGAGAAAGGCAGCAAAGGAGCGATGGACGAAGGCAAGGGAGCGAGGAAGGGAATGAGGAAGTGTGCAATGGCCTATGGCAGGAGTGGTTGTGTTGAGCGGCTCAGGCACACGCGCACACGCCGACACGCGTATGCATGCATGTGCGCACACACCCACCCACACTAGCACGTTGACACTTGCATAGAGAAATGAGTGATATCCCCTGCTGGGGGTAAGGAAGTGCGACTAATAATCCAATCAACCAATCGTCTGAGAGAAGGGCAAAGCCCCTCCCAGATTCCATCTGACGTGTGAGAGCGTGTAGGCGTGAGTGTATGTGAGGGTGTGATCCTGTGTGTTTGTGTGTGCTAGTGTGAGTGGGGAGCGATAGTGTAGCGGTTAACGCGCTGCGCTACGAACCTGGCGACCCTGGTTCGATTCCTGCTCAAGGCCAACACCAGTGACGATTATCTGAACCGGTCTTGGGCCTCCCCTAGGTCGACTCAGCCTCAAATGAGTACCTGATGCAATGTGTGAGCATCGCTACTAGGGAGACAAAGGCGGCTGGGCATGGTGTTGGCCACCCACCCCCTCGTGTGCCGTGCCAGCCTTCATAGATGCTCGCTAACAGTCTGCTAAGGCTATACGGGGGATCTTTGTCGATGTGTGAGTGTATTTTTTGTGTCGGTGTGTGACTGTGTGTGTGTAGGGAGCGGTCGTGTATCGGTTAGCGCGCTGCGCTATGAACCTAGCTACACGAGTTCGATTCTCGCTCACGGCCAACACTGGTGACAATTACCTGAACGGGTCCTGGGCCTCCCCTAGGTCGACAGCCTTAAATGAGTACCTGGTGCGATGTGTAATCATCGCCACCGGGGAGACAAAGGCGGTCGGGCGTGGTGCTGGCCACCCACCCCCTCGTGTACCGTGTCAGCTTTCATAGGTGCTCGCTAACAGCACTTGCCCCTACAGTTTGTGAAGGCTACACGGGGGATCTTTGTCTTGTGTGTGAGACTGCCTTTATATGTAGTGCAATGGTTAGTGTGTTGTGTTACGAACTCGGCAATTCTAATTCGATTCCTGCTCATGGCCAACACCACCAATGACGATTATCTGAACCAGGCTAACCTGTTGACACTGACATCCAACTCCTGAACCGTACCGCTTCTAATCGCAAGAACAGACAATAAACCATACTGTCTCATTCACTATGCTCACCATTTCATTTACTGTAAATTATGCCACACCACTCAATTCGTAACTACACGTTAGGCCACACCACAATATTTGCTACAGAGAATACCACACCACTCAATCAGTCACTAGAGGTCAGCGCAAACACCACTATATTTACTACAGAGAATACCACACCACTCAATCATTCACTATAGGAAAGGCCACACCGCTATCTCATTTACTACAGAGAATACCACACCACTATATTTACTACAGAGAATACCACACCACTCAATTTGTAACTACAGGTCAGGCCACACCACTATCTCATTTACTACAGAGAATACCACACCACTCAATAATTCACTACAGGACCGGCCACACCACCATCTAATTTGATCAATTTCAGACAAAACCACTTAATAGTTGAATCCAGGAAAGGTCAATTTGCATAGGGACAGCAGGAAATACAATTCATTGCCCGGCATCCCATCAGGCGATGCCTAGGGACAGTGGAAAATCATCGACGCACACCATCAAACAATCTCTCCTCCGCAGATGCTAAATGTATTCAACTGCAAACATAAAACATTATCAGCAACAGCTGCTGCACACGCCTTGCTGCTGGTGTTTGTGTAGCGGTCCCACTTCCTTGCCTCCCTGCTTTCACGCATTAAGCAGGGCAACATAATTTTCTGATTAACGTTCCTTGCAGGCCATTGCGAACTGACGATGGTCAAGTGAGTTCTAGCTTCAATGACTCGGCTGTGGAAATTCCACATTCTTATGGGAGGTGGGGTCTTATCCATAGGCCAACCAATGATGACCTTCCCGACAACGTAATTATTTTATCGACCCCAGAAGGAGGATGGGTCAAGTGAACTCCCAACCCAAGATTGAAACTTGCAACCTTTCCATTGCGAGCTGGCCGCTCAACCACCAAAACCAACTGGTCCGAAACACACACTTCTGGCCTCAAATAATCGTCTCGTTTGTATCCAGATGTTCCAAGACAAAATGAATGTCCCACTTACCAATTACAAAACTATCCCGCCGATCCTTGAAGATTAAAATATATATAATTGTATACTATTTTAGCTGCCATCTACAGATGGCACCTGGTCCCGGTTATTTTCAGCATCGTCCTGGGAAAGTCTGCACATCTTCCCAGGGCATTACAAATGCCCATTTTTTTCCCCAGTAGTTGCATTGTAGTAATAATCATAATAACAACACCACCACCACTCAAGACAAAGCATCTGCATGAAACATAATAGACAAGCGGACGAAATCTCCTTCACATGGCCGTCTCTCCATGTAAAAAAATATATATCTCACAACCCAACAGCCGCACGGCCTTCTGGGAGCACATAATTGCAGCAACACTGATTCAATTACAAACAAAACTATGGACCGGTTTCGACATTCAGTGTCTTGTCAGCAAGAGTCGGGGTTGCTTGAATGAATGCCAGTGAACTGCTGATCTTACAGGAAAAGACCCCTCTCAACAACCCTTGTGGTTATTTTGAGTGATGCGTTCACATGAGATATTTTTCTGCCTGTAATGCGTACCTGGCTCGTTGTACCTGAGTGGGTGGCATCCCCATCTCGCAAAGTACGCATAATTTTACAAATCACACCGAACGAGGCAGACGCTACGAATGAGACAGCGTAAAAACAAAATAAAATAATAGTTTTTGAATCAAGCAGCAAACCAGGATTGTGACAATTCATTATTCGGCCCGTGACTTCATTTCACATGGAGCACGACTTCATTACCTACAGCCTATCATGAGGTTGTGATGATGGTTATGGAGCTGTGATGATAGAAGGGGCTGTGATAAAGATTATCATAAAGATTGTGGCAATGGGGGTTGCGATGATGATCATGAAAAGTAGGTGATGATCATGACTACTTGTGATTATTATAATGAAATGACTGTGATGAAATAAACCTTTGCAAAAACCAGGTCCTAACCCAACACCCTCCTCACTGCTCCTCCACCACCACCCACGGACACCACGAGGAGTTTGATGCTGACACTCACCTTGTGTGGTGGCGGTGGTGGCGATGTTGGTGGTGGCAACGACTGTAGCTGTGGTGGCGTTGCTCGTGGTGTGGTTAGCGTGGTTGGCGTGGTTGTGGTGACGTCGCGACGCCAAACCCTCGTGACACCGCGGGTGGTAACAGCTGCCGCACGTGCGACAGCACAGCAGTGCATTCTGAGAACAACAAAAAACATGGTCAATCACATTACTGATGTAGCAGATGAGTGCCGGACAATGATGGTGACGATAGAGTTTGTGGGACTGCCCTGCTCGGTCTTTTCACAGGAGGCCCCTCTCGCACCACCAGGTAGCAGCTCCACCATCACACCGTCCAGTCGGCTTAGCCGCGCGCCAGTCATCTCATGTATTTATACATTTTGAATACTCCTCCCAGCTGGGCGATGCCAACTTCAGTGAAGGATAAAAATTTAACACAATTGTTTTTTTTTTGTGTCTGTGCATGTGTGCAGTAATTAGTGACTGATCCGAGATCATCAACTCACTACACTTGAGAACCTGGTTTGATTACAGGCGACTGTAACCAGAAAACGAACCCAGGATCTCAGTGGTGTCGGCTCAGTATCTCCATCACGGACATTATGAACCCTTTGAGAGACAGGCACCCACGCCTAGGGCTAGAACCCAGCATCTTGGCAGCGTTGACTCACACGTGTCTCCAACACGGCCATTATGAACCCCCTAAGCCACCCGAGAGCCCCTGCTCTATAACTGCTGAACGCGGTTGAAGTAGAAATCTGCGAGAGCATCTTACGCTGTCCTCGGCACAGATGGAACACGAAGTCCGGCGGCGGCCGGGACTCATCCACTCGCTGGGCACTCCACTGCTCTGGCCTGGCATCTCATTGGAGCAGACCAAAGAAGCTGCACAGAGAACACAGTGGAGAGAGTGCGCGGAGTGGGGGGAGCCAAGGGGGGGTGGTGTCCAGATATCACACACCATTACACATTCCCATGTCAGGAACCAGGTCATCCATGGGGCAACTACTGTTGAAGTCCCACAAAGCGATCCACATTTTATAAACTTTGGAGGCACAATGATGATCATGATGATTAAGTAGGTGATGACGATGGAGAGAAGATGATGGTGATTATGATGATGGTGAGGACCAAATCCATCCGTGGACCAAACCCATTTGTCGTGCTGCCATCTCCTGTTGTGGTCCAGCCCTCCCTCACATCAACATGCCTGCAACACCTGGCAAGCACTGATGGTCACCCATTCAAGCACTAATCAGGCTCAAAATCTGCTTAGCTGCCAGGATGGGATGGAATCAGTCGTAGGTGATGATTTGTGATTGGGACTTGAGTTTGATTTCCATCCGCGGCTTATTTCATATATCCACCAAACAGCATTGACCAGCATTGACCAGATTGGTGAAGTATGGTAAAAGAGCCCCCGTGACTTGCACAGCATGGGGAGACCCACACTCCATATACTTGCAGTGTGTTTACAAGATTAACAAATGTATGTTTATTGTTATGCTTGTTTACCCACGAAAGCCTCACTGTATCCCAATACTTTTTTCAGGAGGATCCCATTTCCGTCCTCACCGTGGCTTCCTGCTGCATCGGGAGGCAGCAGCATGGGCTGCGAGGGCAGCGAAGGGGCAGCGGGCGGCTGGCTCGACGGGCTCCTGCCGCCTACCCCCTCCACGTTGGTGGGCCGGCCCGCCCTGCCCGCCTCCTCCTGCCGCCCTCCATTGACTCCGCCGCCAGCGACTCCACCGCCGTTCTCTCTGCCAGGGCCTCGCGGCGGAGTCCCCGCCGAGTCCGTCGCCGGGCCGTTCGACTCGCAATCCGAGTCCGAGGAGTCGCTGCTGCCACCGTCGCCACCGCCGCCGCCGCCGCCAATTGTGGCCGACGCCGAGGACGCGGAGGAGGAAGGGCGAGCGGTCCTGGCCTCGCAGCCGGACCAGCTCCGTGTACCGGACCCGGGCCGATCCGCTTTGTCGGCTGTGGCGGCAGCAGCGGCATCGGCGTGGGCGGCGGGGGTGTCTGGGGCGGCCGAGTGTGAAGCGCTCGCTGGGTGCGGTGACTCGTTGGCCGGGCGCAGTACCGGGTGCGGTGATCCATTGGCCGGGTGCGGTGCCAGATGCGGTGACTCGTTGGCCGGGTGCGGTGCCAGATGCGGTGACTCGTTGGCCGGATGCGGTGCCAGATGCGGTGACTCGTTGGCCGGGAGCGGTGCCAGATGCGGTGACCCGTTGGCCGGGTGCGGTGCCAGATGCGGTGACCCGTTGGCCGGGTGTGGTGCCGCGTGCCGTGTGGCACGAGTCGTGGGCTCTTGCAGGGCTGGCGCCGGCATCGACGCCGGGGTCGGCGCGGGCACCCTGGCTGACGTCGCTCGCCGCGTCCCACGGACGCTGATCGCCGTCGCGACAGTGGCGGTGGCAGTGGCGGTGGTGGTAGGGTTGTTGTTGTTGCTGCTGATGGTGGTGACGGGGGCCTCACCGTCACGGCGACGCTTGCCCAGCACAGACGGGTCCACGAAGTCGTCGTCCAACATCTACAAAGACAAAGATTCCCTGTGCTGTTAGCGAGCACCTATGAAGGCCGGAACAGTACACGAGGTAGTGGGTGGCCAGCACCACACCTGCCTGCTTTTGCATCCAAAGTGGTGATGTTTACACACCATATCAAGTACTCATTTCAGGCTGAGTCGGCTTAGGGGAGGCCCACGACTGGTTCAGATAATTATCACCGATGTTGGCCGTGAGCGGGAATTGAAGTCAGGTCGCCGGGTTCGTCGTGCAGCGTGCTAACCGCTACACTACAACAACTACGCACACTGGGATGCTGCCATGGAATGAAGTTTCAAGTTTAATGTGTTGAACAATGTGAGTACTCAAAGAGATCATTATGAGCATAATTGGCAAGAGTGACCTGGGAGTATTAGTCTGTCAATAGAGGTGCCACAGTGGCGAGATGTTAACTACCTCGCCTTCTATACAGGAGGTTGTGGATTCAATCCTGACCCCGACGCCTGTATATTTGGAGTTTGCATGTTCTCCACGTGGTCATGTGGATTTTTCTCCAGGTCCTCCGGTTTTTCCCTCCACATTTAGAATCAACATCACGCATTTAGAGTATTTGTCTGCGATAAATTTCCATGTGTGTGATAAGCCACTTCGTTGAGCTATCATTTGTTATAGAAAGGTCGCTTCTGATAAATAGCGATATAGCTTCGTGGGCCTTACCTGATCAAATTAAAAAAAGTTTAGTCTAGTTTTAGTCTGCCAATAAGGGTAGCAATGACAGGCTCTCTGTGTGTAATCCCAATTGAGTAATTTGCTGTGTAATTTTATAAATGGAAACGTTTAAGAGCACGATGCCGAAAATGAAAGGGGAGGTGGGGGCTCCTCTTTTCTGGAATGACGTCAGCGGATCTTGAACGTCCAATGTAAAGCAAGCAGCCAGCGTGCATTTTACAGTTAATACACCCATGGTATTGTCCAGGGCGGCCTCCCGGGTGATGTAAAACTATAATCTGCGGGCAGTCGGGAAAAGGCAAACACGCATATAATGTAACAATGTGTCTGCAGCAGTAGGAGTAAAGCGGCCACGTGTATTCATCACGTAACAACTTAATGAATTGGCTGCGCAGGTGGTGGGGTGGTGGAGGGTGTACAACACACATTTTTACTCACGTGATTTGAAACAAACAAAAATATTTTGTTCGCGAAAACCTACACGTGTTATAATTAATAGCGGTGCTATGTATTTTTGACGACATGACCCAGGGGGGCCTAACGAGCGGCTATTGTTGTGATTGTTATGTTAAAATTGGCACATTTTGGTTTTTAGGGTGGCGCAGTTCCCACCAATACCAGGAGGGGGCAGCCACCCTCCACGGTCAAACGCTATCGCACGTTATATAACAAAGAATTCATCGATCAAAATCCATTATTGTCTCTCGCGTTTCATCAAGAGAACAGGATCTGAAACACAGCATTGATGCCGTAATTAATAATTGGGGTTTTTTCCCTCTCGTACGTGCAACATGTTGTCGTTTGTTTAATCAAATCAGCCAGGCTAACAATGGCCAAAATACAAAGGTCCTGCCCCCCGTATAGAATTAACGGACTGTTTGGGCCAAGTGGTGTTAGCGAGCACCTATTAAAACCGGCAGGGCACACGAGTGAATGGAGCTGTGGCCAACACCACGCCCGACCGCCTTTGTTTCTCCAGTGCTGATGCTTCTACGCACCACGGCAGGTGCTCATTTATCACGGCAGATTCTACCTAAGGGGAGGGCCAGGACCGGTTCAAGATATTCGTTACCAGTGTTGGTGGCCGTGAGCGGGAATGGAACTCGAGTTGGGCCCGGGATCGTGGCACACTGCACTAACCACTGCGCCACCGCTCCTCGTCCGCTCATCGAAAAAAAAGTGAACGGCCAAAGCACACACACAGGACACAGGCACTCCTAGAAGGAGACAACACAGCAGTACACACGAGACAGCAGCAGTACAGACCGCACACGGTGGAGGCAACGCAGTTTCAAATGAGGCGGAACAAATGCGGATCCCGCATCCCACGGGCTCGCTCTGTTCTGACTGCACGGAGCGGAGCCGTGACCAGAACGTTACGGGAGCGATGACATCGGTTCCCTCCCTGCCCACCCCCTCGTTCCCCCCGGTACTCCCCCCCACAGCCCCGCCCCTCGGTTCCCCCACCGGTTCCCCTCGCCCCCCAAACCCCCCCCCCCCCCCGCTCGGTCCCCGCGGCCCCCACGTGGGGAACTCTAGAGGCTGAGATCCGATTAGTGACGTCACTGGAGGTGGCGGCTGTGTCCGTTAGTAATGATGATCCCCGATTAGGGCGAGGGCTATTGAGGTGGGGAGGGGGGGGTAGGTGGGGGTATGTGGGTAGTACGTGGGAGTATGCATGTGCATGTGGGGGTGGGTGGGGGGCTGTGTGAGATTGTTATAGCGTGTGTGGGTACGCGAGCGTGTGTGTGTGTGCCATCTGCTAGTCGTCTCAGTCAAACCATGGAAACCTGGGTCTGTCCCGTGACCGCCTGCCAGCAGCGAGCCTTCGACAGTCTCGGAGCGCACCTAGCCTGGCACAAGCGCCGCGTAGTCACGTTACTTAGTGGCGAATGGCGGCTACTGATGAACCTGGAACGTGCCAAAACAAAGCACCCTTCCTGTGTATTTTGTGTCATCAAATACTGCACCCCCTCAATTCCCCAGGAGTGATGGGGCAGTTGTAAAGTGAGTGGAGGAGTTCCCATATCTCGGAAGTTTGCTTATGACTCGTTCCGGTTTGGCCGCAAAGGTTTCACTCCGAGTCAGTCGAGCGGCATTCTCTTTTCATAGGCAGACTATGTGGAAACTGCCTCGCCTTTATACTCCATATGAAGCTCTGGGTCTTCTCGTCCACATTCATGCCCTACATGCTCTACGCTTGTGGAACGTGGGACTCCTTTGA
This sequence comes from Petromyzon marinus, assembly GCF_048934315.1. Lineage (NCBI taxonomy): Eukaryota > Metazoa > Chordata > Hyperoartia > Petromyzontiformes > Petromyzontidae > Petromyzon > Petromyzon marinus. The sequence continues at coordinate 152,180 of NC_133710.1, read as the reverse complement.
CAGAACATCTACACCAGTTTGAAACATTCAGGTTGGCCTGCCTATCCATCCTGGGTTTAACCAAACTGAATTGTGTGAGGGGCTCACATGTCCTTAAGAGATCTGGATACAGTCCCATCGTGAGCTCCTCGCGGCCAACATCAGTGACAAATATCTGAACCGGTCCTACGTCTCCCCCTAGGTTAACTCAACATAAACTGCATTCCAGTGGCACGGTGCGTAATCATCAGCATTGCTGACCACGCACCCCCTCATGCGCCGTGCCGGCCTTCATAGGTGCTCGCTAACAGCACTTCCCCCAACAGTGTGAAGGCTATACGGGGGAGCTCTGTCTTTGTTTGCGTGAGAACGTGCACGTGCGTGCTTGAGAACATTGGCACTGGGGAGACAAAGGCGGTCGAGGGTGGTTGCTGGTCACACCACCCACTCCATGTCCTACTTTTAAACCTACAGTATTATACAATGCTCTATTGGTACTATAATAACCACTGCTGGATTATTTAATCGATATCAGACAGCCTCCCTAGTGATATGGGATTCGCGTTCGCGCATTGTGTGGGGTGAGGAGAGCGGTGGCGCTGTGGTGAGCATAACTGCGCTACGAATACCGGCGACCTTCATTCGATTCCGGCTCATGGCCAATGTGAACTCTGAACCTAAATGCTGGCCTCCCCTACATTGACTCAGCCTTAAAAGAGTACCTGGTGAAGTGTCTAAAAGTCAGCGCTTTTGGGATACAAATGCGGTCGAGGTTCTAGGTATGCCAATTCCTCGTGCTGCGCCATGATTGCCTTCATAGGTGCTTGCTAACAGCACTTGCACAAAGAGTCTGTGCAGACCACACGGGAGGGTGGGGGTTGTCTGTCCTTGCGTGAGGCCTCGACTAGGTCGACTCAGCTTAAAATGAGTACCTATTGTGGTCGGTAAATATCGCTGCTCGGGATACAAAGGCGGCCAGGCATGGAGCTGGCCAACCCACCCCCTTGTGTGCCGTGCCGGCCTTCATAGGTGCTCGCTATAAGCACTTTACTCAACAGCCTATGAAAGCTACACGGGGATCTTTGTACGCGTGTGCGTTAATGAGTGATCATCAGTGTGCGTGTGAGTGCCTGCGTGTGTGTGTTCATGTGTGAGTGGTGGTGCAGTGGTTATCGCAGAAGTTAGCGCTAGTGCAGTGGTTAGCGGTTGCGAAGTGGTCAGCGCCATGCGCTACGAACCCTGTAAACCCGAGTTCAATTCCCATTCACAGCCACCATCGGCGACGAATACGTGAAACCGGTCCTGCGCCACCCCCACCCCCATGTTGGTGCGATGTGTAAAAACGTTACAACTAGGGATACAAAGTGGGCAGTAGGTTAGGCGTGGTGCAAATCACACCACCATGGATCGTGCGGATTGTGTTGACCTTCATCGTTCGCTCATCACTAGCGGCATTTGCCCAAACTGCGTAAGCTACGCGGGCGATCTTTGTCTGTGTACTTGAGTGTGCGTGTGTAAATGTAGGGGAGCAGAAGTGTCCATGTTAGTTCGCTGCGCTACGAACCCAGCTACCCGAGTTTGATTCCCGCTCACGATCATCTGAACAGGTCCTGGGCCTCCCCTCGGTCGACTCAGCCTCAAATGAGCACCTGTGTAAACATCGCCACTAGGGAGACAAAGGCGGTCGGGCCTGGTCATTGGCACCCACAACCCCCGGCGTGTGCCGTGCCGGCCTTCATAGGTGCTCGCTAACAGCACTTGCCTCAACAGTTTGTTAAGGCTATACGGGGGGTATTTGTCTTTGTGTGTACGTGAGTGTGCGAGTGTGTCCGTGAATGTCCTTGTGGATGCTCGTGCGTCGTGGCGTCTGTGCGTGACGGTGCCTTTGTGTGTCCGTGTGTGAGCGCATGCTCGTGTCTGTGTGTGTGTGCGTACACGCGTGCGTGTTTGTGTCGTGTATTTGTGCGTGTTGTACGTGTTCGCACGTTCGCCAATGTGTGTGTGTGTATGTACGTGTCCTACGGGAAGCGGTGGTGCAGCGGTGAGCACACTTTCGCTAATAACCCGGCGACTCGAGTTCAATTCGCTGCTCACGACCAGCAACCGTGGTGGCGAATATCTCAACCGGCCCCGGGCCTCCCCTATGTTGACTCAGCCTTAAATAAGTACCTGGTGCGGTGTGTATACATCGGCACCGGGGAGGCAAAGGCGGCCGGGCGTGGTGTTTTCCAGCCACCCCCCCCCCCGTGTACCGTGCCGGTCTTCATAGGTGCTCGCTAACAGCACTTGCCCCCAACAGTGTGTTAAACGCTATACGGGGGATCTTTGTCTCTGCGTGTGCGCGCGCGTCTGTGTCCGTGATCTCAATTATCAATGCAAACGCGCGTGCACGTGTGCGGTTCTTTGTGTTCGAGCGCCTGTGGGTTCGTGCGTATGTGTTGCGTGTGTGAACGTGTGTCTGTGTGCGTTTATATGCGTGTGTGCGTGTTTGAGCGTCCGTGTATGTGCGCGCGTGTTGAGCGTGTATGTGCGTGTGTGTGAGCGTGTGAGCATGTGTGTGTGCGTGTGAGCGTGTGTGTGCGTGTGTGTGTGCGTGTGTGTGTGCGTGTGAGCGTGTGCGTGCCTGTGGGAGCGGTAGTGTAGCGGTGAGCGCGCTGCGCTACAAACCCGGCGACCCGACCACCCGGGTTCGATTCCCGCTCACGGCCAACACCAGTGACGATTATCTGAACGGAGGCCTCCCCTAGGCCGACTCAGCCTATAATAAATACCCGGTACGATGTGTAAACATGGCCACTAGGAAGACAAAGGCGGCCGTGCGTGGTGTTTTACAACCACCTTCCTCGTGCGCTGTGCCGACCTTCATAGGTGCTCGCTGACGGCACTTGCCCCAACAGTCAGTTTAAAGCTATATGGGGGATCTTTGTCTTTTTGTGTGTTTGCGTCTGCGCGCAAGGGCGTTTGTGCGTGCAATGCGCGTGTGAGCGCGCGCGTGATCGCCTCTGGTCGCCTGTGTGTCTATGTGTGTGTCTATGTGTGTGCGCGTGTTTGTTCGTGTGCCCTGTGTGTATGTGTGTGCCCTGTGTGTGTATGTGTGTGTCTATGTGTGTGCGCGTGTTTGTACGTGTGCCCTGTGTGTGTGTGCTCTTTGTGGGGAGCGGTAGTGTAGCGCGGTTAGCGCACTGCGCTAACCGCGCTACACTGCGCTAACCAATTCCCGCTCATCACCACCAGTGACAATTATCTGAACCGGTCCTGGGCTTCCCCTAGGTCGACTCAGCATCAAATGAGTACGTGGTGCGGTGTGTAAACATCGCCACTGGGGAGATAAAGGCGGCCGGGCCTGGTCCTGGGTACCCACACCCCCTGCCGGCCTTCATAGGTGCTCGCTAATAGCACTTGCCTCAATAGTCTGTTAAGTCTGGAAGGAGGACCTTTGTCTTTGTGTTTTTGTATAGACGCGTGTTTGTACGTGTGCCCTGTGTGTGCCCGCCTAGTCTGGATTTGTGCGTGTCCGTATGGCTATTGCGTGTATTTGTTTTGCTGTGTGTGTCTATGTGTGCGAGCCTGTGCCTTTGCCACCAATTATTCCCCGTGTGCCGTGTCGGCCTTCATAGGTGCTGGCTAACACCACTGCCCCACAAGTCTCAGGCTATAGGGGGATCTTTGCCCTGTGTTTGTAACCGTGTGTAACTGTGAATGTGTGCACCCTTCTCAGTGTTGTGGTGTTTTTCCACCACCGAATCGTGTGCCGACCAGAATAGGTGCTCGCAAACAGCACTTGTCCTAACAGTCGGTTAGAGGCTATGTGGGGGATCTTTGTCTTTGCCTTGTTGAAGAGACGCGCCCGTCGGTGCAATGCGCGCTGCCACCGCCGCATCTCAAATCCGCGTGTGTACACGTGTGTATGTACACGTGTATGTACACGTGTGTGTGTACACGCGTGTGTGTGTACACGCGTGTGTGTGTACACGTGTGTATGTGTACACGTGTGTGTGTGTGCACGTGTGTGTACGCGTGTGTATGTGTACACGTGTGCACACACGTGTACACATACACACAAAACAACACATTCGTCAATAACTCTCTGGATGCGTATGTATACGTCCTGTCTTTGGTACACGCGTGTACCCACACCTGCCGGTGTGATTCTACACCCACCTCGCGTGAGTGCGTGGCTGTAACTGTGTGCGTGTGTCTTTGTGGAGCGGTAGTGTCGTGGTTAGCACACTGCGCTACGAACCCGGGTGACCCGAGTTCGATTCCTGCTCACGTGCCAACACCAGTGACGTTATATCTAAACCGGTCGTGGGCCTCCCCTAGGTCGACTCCGCCTGAAATGAGTAGTGTACCTGGTGCGGTGTGTCGTGAACATCGCCACTAGAGAGATAAAGGCGCCCGGCGTGGGTGCTGAACACCCGTGCCAGCCTTCGTAGGTGCTACTCGCTAACAGCACTTGCCCCAAACGTCAGTTAAGGTTATACGGGGGATCTTTGTCTTTGTGTGTGTGTCTGTGTAACTGTAACCCGACGCCTCCCGCGCATAGCGGACCCCCCCCCCACACACCCATCAGCCCCCCGCCCCCCCTCTCCCGCGACCCAGAGCCATACACAGGCGTGGACCCAAATACAGACGGCGATAGACACGAGAAGACCACCCCCGCGCGTGAGAGCCATACACAACGAGACCCAAGACCCAAACACAAGACCCAGACACAAGACTCCACTCAGGGCCAGACCCTAGATCCAGACACGAGACCCAGACACGAGACCCAAGACCCAGTCCCGAATCCGTCACGTCCATTCCCGACTTCGCAAAACTCGAATGGTCGGAACCGCGTTAACGTTACCAATAATATCACTATCATCACTATCATAATTACCATAATCAACATCGATAATGTAACATCAATACAGGACCAACAAATCCATCACCACCATCATCGGATGCCACAAAACCTGCACCACCCCATCGACATCACTGCCATCACATAAACCACAACAGTCACACCAGCAGCACAATTTCAACCATCAACACCAATTAGTGCCCATTATCCGCAGCTCTATCACAATCATCCACATCAGAATCGTTATGTATACTGGAGGAATCCGATTAGCTAAAAAGCTCTTTTTTCAGATGTCTGCAACACAACACCACTATGAGGAACATCAGTGTGATCACGAACACCACTGAAGCTCACACCAACACCGCCACCATCAACACAAGACAGACTGTATGAGAAAGTGCTGTTAGCGAGCACCTATGAAGGTCAAGGTACACGGAAGGGTGGGTGGCCAACACCACGCCCGGCCGCCTTTGTCTCCCTAGTAGCGATGTTTAACACATCGCACCGGGTACTCATTTGAGACCGAGTCGACTTATGTTAGCCGTGTGCGGGATTCGAACTACCGCTGCCCACATGAACACAACACCACTTCCATCAAAACAGCATCAGTGCTGTGTCAAATGCCACTCTGGACAACCTCGGAAACGAGATATTCCTTGTCAAAGGGTTTAAATAAATCTATATCAACAACATCACCACCCTCACCTTTTTCTTGAGGCTCCTCCTCGCCGCCGCTCTCCCCAAGCTGATCCCGCCGCTCTCCTCTACGCCACCACCGTACTGAGCCCCGCCGCGGTCCCGTGGAGTGGGGGAGCTCCGCGCTTTAGCCGCGGGGTTGCGGGCAGCGCGGGCCGAAAGGAGTCGAGGCGAGGTTTCGAGTTTCACTTGGGGCGGTGATGTTGTTGACGTTGTTGACGTTGTTGACGACGACGACGACGTTGTCAAAGTTGTTATCGATGATGCGGCAAAATTACGAATGGGCTTCGACCGCCCTCTCCTGCACCCGGCAGCTTCACCACCACCTCCCATAGTGGAACCATCATTACCATCGCCACCGGAACCATCACTACCATCACGATGATCACCATCATCAACATCATCAGATTTAGCTGGAGCAGAATCATCCCCACCAGCCTCAACAGCAGGAGCATCCGCCGGTATCACCTTTTCATCACCTCCACCATCTTCATTATCTCCAGGACCACCTCCACCATCACCTCCTCCACCACCACCACCGTCATTATCACAACCACCGTCATCCTCCTCCTCTTCACCGACACCACCACCACCATCCTCGTCGTCGTCGTTTTCCTTCCCGATGGGTGAGGACGACGGAGGGAGGACCATGCCGTGAGTGCGGCCGCGGCGACACTTGGCTGCGTTCCTGTAGCTGTGGGAGCCCTTGTAGGAGACTTTGACCACCAGGGACGAGGCCACGAGGCGCTCGAGGGCGGCCTGCGTGAGGCACGCCGACACGCCGTGCCTGCGCTCCACCATTCGGCAGATCCGCTCGCGATCCGGTCGCGCCTTGCGGGAGCGCAGCGAGTCGATCGAGTCCAAGATCCACTCCTTGTAGCGAGACTCCGACATGGTGGTGGTGGTGGAAGCGCTGTTAATGTCTGTGGTTGAGGTGGCTGGTTCGGGGTGGTGCCGAATGGAGGCGATGGTGGCGATGATCGAGTGGTGGTTGTTTGAGGAGTCACTACTCCTCAGCTGCCCGTGCACTCCCTCCGTCTGCTCTCCCCCGAGACAATGACGACCGATAGCGCCTCTTACAATACTCTCCCACTTCCCTCCCTAACCGCTCGCACTCTCCCTGGACAATCTCCCTACTCTACAGAGTCTATACACACCACTCTCCCAATCGAGTGCCTACCTCCTCCTCGTGCACTCTCTCCTCTCTCTCCTTACACAACGTCTCTCTCCCTGTGCACTCTCCCTTAGTCTCTCTCCCTCTCTTCACCCCCCGCCGTGCCTCTCTCTCCTGAACGCGCACTCTCCCCTCCCTACTCTCCCTCGGCGCAGGCCTTTACACTCCCTCCGCACACACATCCACCACCCCCTCTCTCTCCTAATACAATCTCTCTCCCTGTGATCTCCCCCCACGCCCCGAGTAGAGCCTCTCCCCCTCTCCCTCCCCGAGTACTCTCCCCCTCTCCCTCCCCGAGTACTCTCTCTCCCCGAGTACTACCCCCCTCTCCCTCCCCGAGTACTCTCCCCCTCTCTCTCCCCGAGTACTCTCCCCGAGTACTCCCCCCTCCCCTGTAGACGCTCTCTCTCCGTCTCTGTGCGGTACACGCGCACTCAGCCCTACACGCGTGTTAACAGACACACGTGTACACACAAGCACCTGCGTGTGTGTACACGTGTGTCTCGTGCGTACGCACACGTGATTACGTGTACACAGCCTACACGCTAGCCTGCGTGTATTTGATTAGATACGCGTATGTATATGAGTATATGCGTATGTCTATTCGTATGTATATCTATATGAATATTCACATATGTAAATGTGTATTTGTCTGCCGGTGCTGTGTACGTATCAGCGTGTATCCGAGCGTGATACGATAACGTGCGTCTTTGTGTGCGCGTGTCGGTGTATATCTCCGTTGTAAGTATCTACGTGAGTATCTGTGTGTACGTGCGTATCGGAGTCTATCAGTGTGTGTACGCGTGTGTGGGTACGTGTACGCGTGTGTGGGTACGTGTCGCGTGTCTCCAAGCTCTCCCTACGCGCGACGCGCCTCCATCAACCCGCGTCTCTCCCAGCCGCTCACGGCCGCACGCGCGCGCGCACGCACGCGCGCCTTTGTCTTTCTCGCTCTCCGTCTCACTGATGTTAAACCGTCTAATAATCCTGCGTTAGCTATTTCTCCGTTTCTGTGTGACTATGTATATCCGTGTGAGTACCCGCGCGAGTGCACTCTGCCCCACACAGTCACCACCCTCCCCCCAGACGCCCCCCGTCTACTAACACGACGACAGAACCCGTGTATATCCGTGTATGCACACGTTCGTGTTGCTACGTGTATGAACGTCTGTATACACGTGTGTTTACACGACTGTACATGCGTACACGTCCACGTATGTGTACACGTCTCGGTGTCAACTGGTATACGTCTGCGTGTACTAGCCTGTGGTGTACGCGTCTATCTTTGTAGCATAACCTAGTGTACACACGCGTGTGTATACTTGTTAGCGTCTAGTACGTTCTAGACTACCAACTCTATACTCACCGCCTCTACAAACACGCGCACAAGACTCACAACACATGCGCGCTGCCTTGCTGATGGTGGTTGTGATGGTGGTCGTGATGGTATAGCTGGTTTCGCCGTAGCTTCTCGAGTCACTTCGCATTTATCCTCCTCCTCCGCAGCAGCAGTTGTAGTTAGTTGGCGGTAGTTAGCGGCGGTAGTTAGCGGTGGCGATAGTTAAGTGGGGTAAAGCGCCTGCGATGCGCGCGTTCCCTTCTTCGACTGCGCCAAACGCGCGCATGCGCAGCGAGCTCCGGGCGGTAACGGAGGAGGTGGTGATGGTGATGATGATGCGGGTGGTGATGTTGATGGTCGGGGGTGTGTGGGGGGAGCTGGTGATGGTGATTAGTGGCGCAGCGGTTAGCGCATTGAGCTACGAATCCAGCGACATAACTTCGATTCCTGCTCACGACCAATAACAGTAGTGGCGAATGTTTGAACCGGTCCTGGGCCTCCCCCCTAGATCGACTCAGACTTAAATGAGTAAAAAAAACATCTGCACTGGGGAGACAAAGGCGGCCGGGCGTGGTTCTGGCCACCTACCACCTTCGTGTGCCGTGCCGGCCTTCATAGGTCCTCGCTAACAATACTTGCCCCAACAGTCTGTTAAGGCTATTGGGGGGTTCTTTGTCTTGTCTTGTAGAAGGACGGTGATGTGGGGTGGTAATAGTGGTAGTGATGGGAAGCGGAATGGTGATGGTGGTGATGGTTGTAGTTGTAAAGGGAAGGGTGGATGTTCTATGTGGAGATGGAGGAGCGGAAGAGAGATGGGGGAGGTTAATAATGTTGAGGATTGAGGTGATGGTGTGGGTGATGGTGTTCTGCGGATAGGAGGGGTAGATGATGATGGTGATGGCCGCGGAAAAGCCTTCACGAAGCGCGTGGTGATGGTTGTGGTGCGGTCAGTGTGTGATTGGGGAGCTTGATAAGTCGATGTTTAGGTTGTTGGGAGTGGTTGTTGTTTCTTGCTACTGTAGTTGTGTTTGGGATGTTGATCATCATCCGCAAACATCGGCAGCAGCAAGAGCAGCGCGCACGGTGTGGACGCGCGCACGTGTATACTGTACACAAAGACTGTACACACGTGTCCACAAAAAGCAAAGATCCCACGTGTAGCCTACACAGACTGTTGGGGCAAGTTCCGTGACCGAACACCGACTATACGGCCGGCACGGCGCATAACGATGGGAAGGGGTGACCAAAACCAGGCCTGGCCGCCTTTGTCTCCCCAGTGCAGTTATCGTACCAGGTACTCATTTTTTAAAGCTTGAGTCGACCTAAGAGAGGCCCAGGACCGGGATCGAGGTATCGCTCGCCACTGATGCTGGCCGTGGTTACGCCGCACGCGGGTTCGTAGCGCAGTGCAGCGCGCTGACCATTGCGCCACAGAAACTGACACAGACTCGGCAGCACGTAACACAAAGACACACACACACGGATGAGTCACAACCACCATCAGCAACTACCACCACCAGTAGCATCAACAACAGCTGTGGACGTAAGTGGTGGTGGTGGCTGTTGTGTTCGCGTGGTGAATGTTGTTGTGGATGTTGTTGTTGTTGCGCTCTCCGCGTTGTTTTGTCGGCGAGGCCCTGGAGGAGCGCGAATAGAGAGAGGTGGTGGGGGGGGAGCAATGGGAGGGAGAGGGATGATCGTGCCGACGAGGACTGAGGGGAGGAGGTAATGGTGGAAGATGGGGGAAGGAGCGACGACCGGAGAGAGAGAGCGAAGAATCGAGGAGCGAGAGGGGGAGAGCGAAGGGAGAGCGTGGGAGAGAGAGGGGGGAGAGCGGAGCGCGTTTCCGCAGCCCGAGACGCGTTTCCCTCCCCACGCAGCCCGACGTGCGCCCCCCTCCCTCCCTCCCTCCAGTCTCCCTCTCCCCACGTCTCCACCTCCCTCCCCACAGTCTCCCTCACAGTCTCCCCCCACCCACCCCGTCTACCTCTCCTCTCGTCTCCACCTCCGTCCCCCTCTTCCCCCACCATCTCCCTGCCCCGTCTCCCCGTCGTGCTGTCGAACGCGACTCCCATATAACCCACTTCACGTTTCCCGTCTCCCCAAGGCTCCCATCAGCATTACCCCTCTCTCTCACACAGTCTCTTGCACTCTCCATCATCTACCCTCGTCTCCCACCCTCCTCATCTCCCATCCAATGTACCCTAACCAAAGATCCCCCGTTTAGCCTTTATAACAGATTGTTGGGGCAAGTGCTGTTAGCGAGCACCTTTGAAGGCCGACACGTTACACGATGGGGTGGGTGGCCAGCACCAAGCCTGACCGCCTTTGTCTCCTTGTGGCGATGTTTTATACAACGCACCAGGTACTCATTTGAGCTGAGTCGACGTAGGGGAGGCTCAGGACGGGCTCAGATAATCGTCACTGGTGTTAGCCCTGAGCGTGAATCGAACCCGGGTTACCGGGTTCAATTCCCGCTCCTCTAACCACCCCAGCACCCCCTTCTCTCCCACCCACGTCTCTCTTCCCACCATCGCTACCACCCACTCCAAGTCTCCCCGTGTCTCTCCCACTCTCTTGTCCTCTGTCTATATCTGCGTGTCTCTCTCTCTCCCCGTGTCTCTATATGTGTGCATCTCTCCATGTCTCTGTTTTCCCGTGTGTCTCTCTATATCTGCGTGCGTCTCTCGTACGAGTTTGCGGTGTCTGGTGCCATGAAAATAATAAACACGTGGAGCAGAACATCCCCACAACAACGCATCGCTTGTGTAAACACCTCACAGTACACACACAGTGCACACACATCATGCACACTAAACAAAATACAAACATCCCCCATATAGCCTTAACCGATTTGGGGGAAAATGACATTAGCAAGCATCTATTAAGGCCGGCACGCCACACGAGGGGGTGAGTGGCCTTGGTTTCCCCAGTGCTGATGTTCACATACCACACCACGTACTCATTTGAGGCTAAGTTGACCTAGGGGAGGCCCTGGAGTGGCTCAATATATTCACCGTTATTGTTCGTGAGCGGGAATCAAACTCGGGTCGCCGGGTTCGTAAAGCGGTGCGACAACCACTGCGCCACCATTCCGGCAGGCACACGCAGTGTGAACACAGTGATACAAATAGTTACACGACAGTGATAGTACACACTCAGTACCCACACAGAACACAGTGCACACACACGCTGTGACCACAGACCGTACGCACATAGTACACAAGGGACACAGTACACACGCACAGTACCCACATACAGTACACACGCTCTGAACACAGCACACACGCAGAATACACTCGTACCTTTAGACAATACACACAGTATTCACACAGTGCATACATTATACACACATCACACAGTACACGCAGTACACTCACACAGCACATACAATACACTCACACAGTACACTAACAGTACACCCACACAGTAAACTCACAGCACATATAATACATTCACACAGTACACTCATTACACACAATACACTCACAGAACACTCACAGGACATGCAATACACTCGCATTACACACAATACACTCACAGTACACTCACACAGCATATACAATACACTCACATTACACACAGTACACTCACACAGCACATACAATACACTCACATTACACACAATACACTCACAGTACACCCACACAGTACACTCACACAGCACATACAATACACTCACATTACACACAGTACACTCACACAGTACACCCACATAGTACACTCACACAGCACATACAATACACTCACATTACACACAATACACTCACAGTACACTCACACAGCACATACAATACACTCACATTACACACAGTACACTCACACAGTACACCCAGATAGTACACTCACACAGCACATATAATACACTCACATTACACACAATACACTCACAGTACACTCACACAGCACATACAATACACTCACATTACACACAGTACACTCACACAGTACACCCACATAGTACACTCACACAGCACATACAATACACTCACATTACACACAATACACTCACAGTACACTCACACAGCACATACAATACACTCGCATTACACACAATACACTCACAGTACACCCACACAGTACTCACACAGCACATACAATACACTCACATTACACACAGTACATTCACACAGTACACCCACACAGTACACTCACACAGCACATACAATACACTCGCATTACACACAATACACTCACAGTACACTCACACAGCACATACAATACACTCACATTACGCACAGTACACCCATACAGCACAGACAATACACTCACATTACACACAGTACACTCACACAGTACACCCACACAGTACACTCACACAGCACATACAATACACTCGCATTACACACAGTACACCCACACAGTACACTCACACAGCACATACAATACACTCACATTACGCACAGTACACCCATACAGCACAGACAATACACTCACATTACACACAGTACACTCACACAGTACACCCACACCGTACACTCACACAGCACATACAATACACTCACATTACACACAGTACACCCACACAGCACAGACAATACACTCACATCACACACAGTACACACAATACACTCACAGTACACCTACACAGTACACACGCGCGCGTTGTGAACCCGCGTCGCGGGGCGGTCGGGAAAATGTCGGCGGCGCGCGCGTTGCGAGCAGCGCGCGCGTTCCTGCAGCCACCCCTCCCCCCTCTGCCTCCCCCCTCTCCCTCCCCCATGTCCCCTCTCCATCCCTCCCCTCTATCCATTCCGTCTCCCTCCCCCATGGCACCCTCTCCCTTCCCCCTCTCCCTCCCCCATATCCCCTCTCCCTCCCCCCATGTCCTCTCTCCATCCCTCCCCTCTATCCATTCCGTCTCCCTTCCCTCTCTCCACCCCACCTCCCTCTCCCTTACCGCTCCCTCTCCTCTCTCCATCCCTCTCCCTTATCTCTCATTTCCCTCTCTCTACCCCACCTCCATCTTCGTTACCTCTCCTCTCTCCATCCCTTTACTACCACACCACCTCCCTCTCCCTCGCTCTCCCCTTCCTCTTCATACTCTCTCTTCGTCCCATCTCCATTCTAACCCCTTATTTCTCCACCCCAATCTCCCTTCCATCTCCCATACGCTCCTGTCCTTTCTGTGTGTGCCTCTCTCATGTACATGGCCCACGTGTCTCTGTCTCTCCATGCGTTTCTGTGTCCCTGTACCCTGTTTCTGTGTGTCGCTGTTTGTCTGTGTGTCCCTGTTTGACTGTCCACGTGATTGCTGTGTCTGTCTCTGTGACTCTGTGTTTCCGTGTGTCCGCGTGTGTCTCTGTGTGTCCCTGTGTGTGTGAAAGATCTGGACACAGTCCTATCAGTGAGCTCCTCCGGCAGACGAGGCTGCGTTGGCTGGGTCACGTAGCCCGCATTCCCAGCCATCGCATGCCCAAGCAGCTTCTGTTCACCCGCATAGAGTGAGCTAAACGGGGACAGCGCGGGCTAGAGAAGAGATGTGCTGATGTGGAGGAGGTTCGCGAAGAACGCTGGTGGAATTCGCCCTCCGACAATAACGGAGGACAGAGGAGCGACGCTCACAACAACGAGCGGAGCGACGGGCGGATAAAGCGCAGAAGTTGGCAGAGTGGTGAGCACAGGTGGTGCATCAGCCAGCCATCTCAATCAACCCATGGCACCTGGGTATGTTCCGTGACCTCCTGCCAGCGGGCCTTCGACACGTCACGTGGCCTCAAAGTGCACCTCGCCTGGCACAAGCGCCGTGGTCACGTCACCGCCACTTAGTGGTGAACTGTGGTTGTGTGTGGCTAGCACCACGCTCGACCGCCTTAGCCTCCCCAGTGGCAAATGTTTTACACACTGTACCAGGTACTAATTTGAGGCTGAGTCGACCTAGGGGAGGAGGCCCAGGACCGGTTCAGATAATTGTCACTGGTGTTGGCCGGAATAAAACTGGGGTCACTGGGTTCGTAGTGCTGCGCGCTAACCGCTACGCCACCGCTCCCCACCACGTACACACTCGCGTACACACAGGTATGACTTACACGTGTCCCTATACAGCACCGGCTGCTGTTATGTACACCGATGATTGCGAGCATCTACTAAAGCCGACACTCGGAAGAAGACGCGCTGTGGTCAGAAGCCCCATGCGCCCGGCCGGCTTTGACTCCCCACCCCATACTGTCAGCCGTGCCAGGTGTGATTTTTCAAGGCCGAGTCGACCTAGAGGTCGTCCAGACGGGGGGGGGGGGGTGGAAATTCCTCCTGTAGTCTTGCTCACACGCGCAGCGCACAAAGAGCCAGACTATTGGGGCTGCTGTTAAGACGGACACGGAGCACGAGAGGGTGGTGTGGCGAGAAACGCATCGGGCTGATTTGTTTCCCCGTCCGCCTCTGTTTCCCCACTCCGCCTCCCCGGTTATGCTGATGCATTCGCACTGATGATATTCGTCGTGCGGCGCGCTAAGCGCTGCGCCACCGCTCCACCCCAAAAGCACACACGCATCGTTGGAGCACGCACAGGAAAATATCACCCGTCTAGCCTCCACAGGCTGTTGGGGCAAGTGCTGTTAGCGAACACCTTATGAAGGTCGGTAAGACGCGCGAGGGGGCTGGTTTGGCCAGAACTGATGGTGAGTGTCAAGAGGGTGTGTGATGAGGAGTTTGTGTGATGGGGAGTGTGTGTGATGGGGAGTGTGTGTGATGGGATGTGTGCGAAGAGAGTGTTTGATGGGGAGTGTTATGGGGATTGTGTGTGAAGAGGGTCTGTGATAGGGAGTGTGTGTGATGGTCTATGTGAAGAGGGTGTGTGATGGGGAGTGAGTGTGAACAGGGTGTGTGATGGGGAGTGAGTGTAAAGAGGGTCTGTGATAGGGAGTGTGTGTGATGGTCAATGTGAAGAGGGTGTGTGATGGGGAGTGAGTGTGAAGAGGGTGTGTGATGGGGAGTGAGTGTAAAGAGAGTCTGTGATAGGGAGTGTGTGATGGTCAATGTGAAGAGGGTGTGTGATGGGGAGTGAGTGTGAACAGGGTGTGTGATGGGGAGTGTGATGGGGAGTGAGTGTAAAGAGGGTATGTGAAGAGGTTGTGTAACGGGGAGTGAGTCTGATGGTGTGGGGGTTAGTGTAGTGGTTAGCGCGTGGCCACCACCGGTGACGATTTTTTGAGCCGGTCCTGGCCCCCCCCCCAGGTCGGCTCAACCTCAAACGAGTACCTGGTGCGGTGTGCAAACATCGCCATTAGAGAGACAAAGGCGGCCGAGCGTGGTGCCGGCCACCCACCCCCTCGTGTGCCGTGCCGGCCGTTATAGCCCTCGCTAACAGCGCTTGGTCCAAAAGTCTGTTAAGGCTATACAGGAGATCTTTGTGTGTTTTTTTATGGTGGTGTAGCGATATTGTGCGGTTGTGAATGTTGTGGTGCGGGAGTGTGTACACAACCACCATTACTACAGCCACCATCCCCACTACCACCACCATTACCATCACCTCGGACACCACGAGCACAGTCACGCGGCCTTGAAAATCCGTGCATCATTAGACCCACTCCTTCCTTCCGATATTTGGAAGCCACTGGAGCTATGCACTTATAAATCTAGACTGAAAACTCATATATTTAGAACTGCTTTTTGTGCTAGTTTGTTGGTCCTTCCCCGCACCCTGAGTAGAACGGTTGGCTACGTACGGTGCGTAAGAAGTTCAACATACAGTACATACATACTCTCTTGGAGCGGAACGTGTATCGTGCGCCCCGCTATATAAGCCACACACACCCCGTATATTATCCCCACCCCACATACAGGTCTAGAATATGGAATACGTCCGTGATGTCATAGTCGGTATATATATTCCCTGGCTGTGGCCTCCCCTAGATCGACTCTACGGTGTGTAAACATCGCCACGAGGGAGACAAATGCGGCCAGGCATGGTGCTGGCCACCCACCCACTCGTGTGCCGTTGCGGCCTTCATAGCTGCTCGCTAATAGCAAGTGCCCCAAACATTCTGTTCTATACGGGGGGTCTTTGTCATCACGTGTGTATACATCTGTATACGTGTGTACACATGTGTATGGTGAGCGGTGACGTAGTGGTCAGCGCGCTGCGCTACGAATCCCTGATTCCCTGAGTTGGATTCCCGCTCACGGCCAACAATCGGTGACGGATGTTTGAGCCGATGCTGGATCTTCCTTAAGTAGACTCAGCCTCAAATTAATATCTGGTGCAATGTATAATAGCATCAGCACTGGACAGACGCAGCCGTCTGAGCGTGATATTGCCACCCACCTCGTGTGCCGTGCCGGCTTAAATTAGTCCTCGCTAACACCAGGCTATACGGGGAGTCTTTGTCTCTATGGCGCCATGTCGATCCACTGCTGGATGAAAACTTCTGCACGCCATGCAGAATTGCAGGCGTTGTTTGACCATACTTCACCACTCTTGTAAGTGCGGGGGGTTTGGTGATGAATACTTTGCGCTGTGTATCTTGACACCCACGTACGTACGCGTGCGTTGGAGCCAGTATGCGACGCATACCCAGAAACATACCAACGATCACACCACGTGTTACAGCCGGCCGGTGGTAGATCACACTCATTCATCACACACACACACGCGCGTGTGTATTGCAGCGACTAGCGGGGGATGCGCTACGAACCCGGGCTACCCGAGTTCGAATCCCACTCATAGACAACACCAATGACGATTATCTAAACCAGTACTGGGCCTCCCCTAGGTCGACTCAGCTTCAGATGAGTACCTGATGTGGTGTGTAATAAACATCGCTACTTGGGAGACAAAGGCGGTCATGGCGTGGTACTGGCCACCCACTCCCTCGTGTACCGTGTCGGCCTTCACAGGTGCTACACGCTAACAGCACTTGGTCCCCCCCCCCCCGCCCAACCATCTGTTAAGGCTACATGGGGTATCTGAACCGGTCCAGCCTCAAATTACATCGCCACTCGGGAGACAAAGGCGGCCGGGCATGAGTGTGCCCTTACGGCCTTCATAGGTGGCCGCTAACTGCGTGCGTGATTGTGTCACAGCTTGCATTCGTCGACGATGACTTCACCACGGGGCTTGGTGCCAGGCTTGGTGCACTTTAAGGCCACGTGGAAGTGTGGACGGAGATATTCGGACACGCCGAGGTGGCATTATGGGTTAACTGGCTGAGGTAACCGCTGTAGCGACTGGTATTGTGGTAATGTGTTGGTACGCTGAACCAAACAAAGACAAATATCCCCCTTATAGCCTTCAGTGCTCTTAGCGAACACTAATGAAGGTCGACCGGAATGGTGGCACCTCCGAACCTCCTTCGTCTCCCAACTATCTGATGTTTCCACTGAGTCGACCTGGAGGAGGTTCAGCTATCACTCGTCGTCGATGTTTAGCCGCGGCCAGGAAACGAACTCGCCGACCAATAGTGCAGTGCGCCACCGCTCCCCCGCGGACGGTAAGACAGATCCCCCGTATAGCCTGAACAAAATGTTGGGGCAAGTGCTGTTAGCGAGCACCTATGAATGCCGGAACGGCACACGAGGGAGAAGGGTGGCCAGCACCACGCCCGGCCGCCTTTGGCCAATGTTTACACATCGTATCAGGTACTCATTTGAGTCGACCTAAGGGAGGCCCAGGGCCGGTTCAGATAATCGTCACTGGTGTTGTTCGTGAGCGGAAATCGAACTCGGGTCGCCGGGTTCGTATCGTGCAATGCGCTAACCCCTGCGCCACCGCTCCCCCGCGGGCGGTGAGAAGGCACAGCGGGAACAGCGACACGCGCCTCTATGGCCGGACCAGCAGGCGCGCTTTCAGACGCTTCCATCTCTCCCTCCCTCTCGCCTTCCTCTCATAGCCCCCCCCCCATACCCCTCTCTCCCATACATCTCTCCCGCCACTCTCTTCCCGATCTCGCCTCTCTCCCTTCCCTCTCCCCTCTCTGCCCACACCCCTCTCCTCCCCCTCTCTCTCCCCTCTCCCTGCTGCGCTCGCAGAGCTGGTAGCGCCACGCGGGCCGCATCAGATAAGGAGATCGATTATCGGTCTCACAGCCGCGACAGCGGTGATGGTGGTGATGGTGTGTGGTAGTGATGGTGTTTGGTGATGATGTTAGTTATGATGTTGTGTGGTGGTGATGGTGTGTAGTGGGGATGGCGAATATGATGGTGATGTGTGGCGGTGATGGTGCAAGTGATGATGGTGGACGTGATGATGTGGTGGTGATGGTATTCATGTCCCGTGGTGTGTTATGATGAGGGAGCGGTGGCACGGTGGTTAGCGATCTGCACAACTAACTCGGCGACCCGAATTCGATTCCCGCTCAAGACCAATTTTCAGTGACGAATATTTGAACTGCGCCTCCCCTAGGTCGACTGAGCCTCAAATGAGACGGGAGTGTGTATGTAAACATCAGGATTGGTGGCGCTGGTGACTAACCGTGCCGACCTCGCTAACAGCATTTTTCCCCTGCAGCCTGTTAAGGCTATGCAGAGAACAAACCGATAACCCCTCATTACACTCCATCATCACCATCGCCTTCACAATCATCATAACTATCATTGAATTACAATAATCATAACCATTAGAACCAACATTCACGTCGCCACACCTTCAACATCGTCACCATAATCATCATCACATCTATCATCATCGCCACTGTCATGATCATTGCCATCACAGCAACCATTATCACTATCACCACCCACCATCAATATCGCCATCACAACCACAAGACAAAGATCCACATTATAGCTGGGGCAAGTGCTGTTAGCGAGTAGCACCCTATGAAGGTCGGCACAGCACACGAAGTGGTGGGTGGCCAGCCTTTATCTCCCCAGTGGCGATGTTTACTACACCGCACCGGGTACTCATTCGAGGCTAAGTCGACAAGACAGGTTCAGATAATCGTCACGGCTATTGGTGGCCGTGAGCAGGAATCGAACTCGGGTTGGTGGGTTCGCTACGCCACCGCTCCCACCACCATCATCCTGCCCCTCCCCCCACATCCCCTCCCCCCACATCCCCTCCCCCCACATCCCCTCCCCCCACAGCCCCTCCCCCCACAGCCCCTCCCTCCCACAGCCCCTCCCCGAGTTTGTTGACTCTGGTTGTCCGTTGTGTGGGCCACGTCACGTGTGTGGCTAATTATATAAATGACAATTAAGAAAAGTTAAATGGGTATGGGGACAGACGTGGGCGCTGGGCGGGAGACGATGTCCGGTGGGACGAGAGCGGTGATGAAATGGCAGCCAGTGGAGAGCGGGGAGAGAGGGAGGGAGAGCTGGCGACGGGATGAGTTCCACGAGACGGATAGTGGCAGACGACTACGCACGGCGAGGGTTGGGTGTGGGGCTCCATCCAGCTGTGGATAGAAAATGACTGATGGTGATGACGACGACGAGAAAGGGAGTGCCTTGCAGACGCGCGCAGGCACAGGACGCGCGCTAACGGCCAAGCGCGCGTTCAGTCTCCCCTCCCCACCAATCCCTCCCCACCAATCCCTCCCCACCCCCCACCCCGCACCTCCCCCCACCCCGCGCCTCCTGCCGGGGTCGCGCGCGCGCAGCGGAATGTTGCTGCTGCTGCTGCCGCGCCCGGCGGGTGCAGCAACAGCATCGCGCGCGTGAACCCGGCAGCCCGGCCGCCCGAGTTCGAGTCCTGATCACGGCCAAACACCAGTGACGATTATCTAAACTGGTCCCGGGCTCCCCCCAAGTCGACTCACCACTGATGCACGTGGAAGAACTCTGCTACGAACCAGCCAGTGACCCGGGTTCGATTCCCGCTCACGGCCAACACCAGTGATGATTATCCGACCGGCCCTTGGCCTCCACTGTTTCTATTTAGTGAGTACCTGGTGCTGTGTATAAACAGAAACATCGCCACTCAGGAGACAAAGGCGGCCCTCGTGTGCCGTTCCCGCCTTAATAGGTGTTCGCTCACAACATTTGCTCCAAGAGTCTGCTAAGGCTATACGGGGAATATTTGTCTTTGGTGTTCAGTTAACCCATAACTGGGTCTCTCTCTTGTGACCTGCTGGCAGCGAGCCTTCTGCCCTTCATCTAACGGCTTCAAGGTGCACCTAGTCTGGCACAAGCGCGGAGGTGACCGTGGTGGTGATGATAGGCGGTAGCGAGGCAGTGGCGATGTGAGTGACAATTACTGATGAGACACTGAATGTTGAAACCGATCCGAAGTTTTTGCTTGTGCTGAATCAATACTCAATCGCGTGACCCTGATGTGATGTATAAGAAACCATTTGAATATTTTTTTATGTAGAGAGACAGATATGTGCTTGTTTATATTCATAAGAGTCGTTTATATTCACAAACGACTCTTATGATTATGGTGGGGATAATGATGTGAGATGGAAGGCAGTGGTGTTGATGGGGGTGGTGGGATGGTGGTGGTGATGATGGTGGGGTGTTGAGGGCGGTGGAAGACAGTCGTGATATGGGTGATGGAGTATGAGGTGCGGTGTTGATGTGGTTGATGGGTGCTAGTGATGGAAGAGGTGGCGATGGTTATGGTGCGGATATTGTTGATGGTAGTGATGGAGCAGTTTTGATGATGGTGTTGATGGATAGGGGAGGAGAGACGTGTGTACCCATCATGCTGTCTTTCCACGTAAATACAAATATACACACGGGCACACACCACCACACATCGCCACAGATGACCACGCAAAGAGAGGACAAGTGATGTTAACGAGTACGTATAAAGGACAACACGGCACACAAGAGGGGATGGTGCGATCAGAACAAAGGCCCAGCTGCCTTTGTCTCCCTGATGTTTACACACCACACCAGGTATACTCTATTAAGGGAGGCACAGTACCGGTTGAAATATTCCCTGTCACTGTTTGTGGTCGTAAGCAGGACTCCAACTGTGGCCGGGTTCGTAGCGCAGCGCGCTAACTTCTGCGCCACCGCTCCCCACACCACACGCAAAGATCCCGCGTGTAGCCTCAACAGTCTGTAGGGGCAAGTGCTGTTGGCGAGCACAAAGACAAAGATCCCCCGTGTAGCCTCAACAGACTGTAGCGGCAAGTGCTGTTGGCGAGCACCTATCAAGGCCGGCACGCCACACGAGGGGGTGGGTGGCCAGCACCACGCCCGGGTCGCCTTTGTCTCCCTAATGGAGATGTTTACACATCGCGCTAGGTACTCATTTAAGGCCGAGTCGACTTAGGGGAGGCCCATGACCGGTTCAGATAGTGGTCACCGGTGTTGGTCGTGAGCGGGAATCTAACTCGGGTGGCCGCCAGGTTCGTAGCACGGTGGCGCTAACCGCTGCACTGCCGATCACAACACGCGCGAAGGCAGACGACACAACAACAACACTCACGCGGGGCTCTGCGTCTCGTGGCGTCAAATGCCCGCGCACAACACGCGCGCATACTGCCGCGAGGACTGTACCGCTAAAGTCTCTGTGCCTCGCCACACGCGTCGACGAGTACTGTACCGACAATTAGCGCCACACACAACAAGGGACACGCGCACTCGCGCGCAGCCACCGAATGCGCGTTGAACTGTGTACACGTGTGTACACACGTATACACCCATGTACGTACACACACGTGTGTACGTACACACGTGTACACGTGTGTATGCGTGTGTGTACGTACACGTGTGTGTGTACGTACACGTGTGTGTACGTACACACACACATGTGTGTGTGTACGTACACGTGTGTATGCGTGTGTGTGTATGGGGAGCAGTGGCGCAGAGGTTAGCGCTACGCTGCGCTATTAACCAACACGGCGACCCGAGTTCGACTCCCGCTCACGGAACAACACCAGTGACGATTATCTGAACCGGTCCCGGGCCTCGCCTAGGTCGACCCAGCCTCAACGAGTACCTTGTGCGACGTGTAAATATCGCCACTCGTGAGACAAAGGCGGGCAGACGTGGTGTTGACTACCGACCCTCTCGCGTGCCCTGCCGGCCTTCGTAGGTGCTTGCTAACAGAACTTGCCCCAACCGAAGGCGACACGGGGGATCTTTGTCTTTGCGTACGTGCGTGTGTGTGCACACACGGGGAGTGGCGGTGCGGTGGTTAGCGCACCGCGCTACGAACCCGGCGACCCGAGTTCACGATTCCCGCTCACTACCATAACAAGTGTCGGATATTTTAACCGATACTCGCCCTCCTCGAGGTCGACACACCCTCAAGTACCTGGTGTCGGGGTATGTAAACATCCGCATTGGGGAGACAAAGGCGGCCGGGCGTGGTACTGGCCACCGACCCCCTTCTTTTGGTGCCCGCGAGCAACCTTTGCCCCAACAGTCTAATGAAGCCTACAGGGGAGATCTTTGTCTTTGTAGGCGCTACACGCGCGCGCAAGAAGACAAAGACGGGCGCCATGGCGGAGGAGGGATGGAGTGGGGGGGAGTGCGGACAGGCACGCGACTCGTGCGTGGGAGTACACGTGTACACACAGACACACACACGTACACACAGACACACACACAGGGGCGTACACACAGACACACACACTGGAGCGCGTACACACAGACACACTGGAGCACGTACACACAGGGGCGTACACACAGACACTGGAGCGCGTACACACAGGAGCGTACACACAGGGGCATACACACACACACAGGGGCGTACACACAGACACACACACAGATACACACGCGCGTACACACAGGGGCGTACACACAGACACACACACACTGGAGCACGTACACACAGGGGCGTACACAGACACTGGAGCACGTACACACAGGGGCGTACACACAGACACTGGAGCACGTACACACACACAAAGACAAACATCTCCCATGTAGACATTAAATGACTGTAGGGGCATGTGCTGTTAGCGAGCACCTCTTAAGGCCGCGAGGGGGTGGGTGGCCAAACACCACGCTCGGCCGCATGTCTCCCCACGCAACACGTACACAGGCACACGTGCGCTGACTGTATACGCAATCAGTGAGTTTGTGGTATGGGCTTACACAACAAAGCGTCCACACACGTGCACAAACACATACACATTCGTATGTATCCACGCGCGCATATACACGCCTGTGTATATGCGCAGAAGGAAACACGAGTGCATACACACGTACATGTACACACACACCAGTATATACAGACACACAGCAAGTACACGCACATATACAGAAAGTACAGTGCACGGTGCATATACATGCATCATGTACACATCGTGCGTACACACACCACTAAAAGGTCAAACAACACACACACACACACATCTGTAACACACATACACACACATGTACGTGTTGACACACACTCGCCAACACACAACACCCACACCACATACACAACACACACGCGCACACACGCACACAACACAAGCATACACAACGCACACTGACAACACACACGAGCTAAAGCTAAAGATCCCCCTTATAGCCTCCAATGGCTGAAGGCGCACCAGGGCGGTACTGTATGGCCATAATCACACCAAGCCGCCTTTGTATCCCCAATCCTTTGTATACCCGGTAGTGATGTTTTACACACCGAACCGTAGTCATTTAAACGCTCAGTCGACCTATGGGAGGCCCAGGACCGGTTTACATATTCGTCACAAGTGTTGGCCGTGAGCGGAAATCAAACTCGGGTGGTCGGGTTCGTTTGCTCAGTGCGCCAAGCACTGCGCCACCGCTCCTCACACGCGGCGCACACGTACACACAGACATCATACACGCAAACACACACACATGCAAAAACCACAAATACATAGAACACACGCATAGCACATACACACAACATGCATGCACCACTCACGCACACAGGACATTCATAAAGACAAATACAAAGAACCCCCGCCCCCTTATAGCAAGTGCTTGTTAACGAGCACCTATTATACCAACACCCACGCCGCCTTTGTCTCCCCAGTGCTGCGTGTAAACATCAGCACACGCACAGCACAGGCAGACACGCACGCGCGTCACGAGACGGGTGGTGGAGGCGGGGGGAGGAGCGGCCTCGTCTGCGATAACTGCGCCACCGAACACGACAAAGATTCAGATCCCCCGTATAGCCTTTGATGGGCTGTTGGGGCAAGTGCTGTTCGCGAGCACCTATTAAGGTCGGCCCGGCCACACGAGAGGGGATTAAGTGGGTCAGAACCACAAAGGCCCTGCCGCCTTTGTCTCCCAAGTGCTGATGTTTAGACACCGCACCAGGTTTACTCATTTTAAGAGTGAGTTCGACCTATGGGAGGCCCAGCACCATGTAAAATATTCCCTGTCACTGTTGTTGGTCGTGAGCGGGAATCCAACTCGTGTCGCCGTGTTCGTAGCGCAACGCGCTAACCACTACACTGCCGCTCCAAACACAACACACATATAGAAAGACCTCCCGTATATCCTACACAGACTGCTGAGGAAAGTGCTGTTCGCGAGCACCTATGAAGGCTGGAACGGCGCATAAGAGGTTTGCAGTGGACAGCACCAAGCCCCGCCTGATTTTTCTCCCCATTAATGATGTTTACCCACCGCACCAGGTACAGATCTCATGTATACAGTCGACAGAGAGCGGAGGCCCAGTACCGGTGAGAATAGTCGAACTCACGTCTGTAATCATCTCAGGTAGCCGGCGTTCAATGGCGCATTGCGCTAGCCACCACACCACCACTTTATACAAGAAACGTACAAACCACCAACTTACACGTGCACACCCACAGCACACATCTCCATCGACATACACAAATACAAAGATCCCCATTGATAGTTTCAATAGAATGTTAGCGAGCACCTCTTAAGTCCCCGGTTTTTCCCACTCCAAGTGCTGAAGGTGAACTGACTGGCAGATTCGCAAACTCCGCTTGTTGTTGGGAGCGTCGATCCTGCGCCCTTCGCTGTTGCTGGAGGTCGACTGCCTTCAGCTGCCCAATAGCCTCAGGGTGCATCTAGCTTGGCACTGCCCAGTTGTGTCCTTCACGAGCCTCCTGCATAGAGACCAATCTTGACACCGCTGGTACCAGTCATCGGCAAGTCCACTCAGCTCCACATCCTTCTGTACCACAAGCAGTCAATTTCTTGCCCGTGCCGCGCCCGTTTAGCCCCCTCTGTCCGGTCAAACAGAAGCTGCTTGGGCATGCGGTGACTGAGCATGCGAGCTTCGTGACCCAGCCAAAGTAGCCTCGTCTGCCGGAGGAGCTCATTGATGGGACTATGTTCAGATCTTTAAAGGATCTGTGAGCTCACGCAATCTAGTCTGGTTAAACCCAGGATGGATCGTAGGCAGGCGAGCCTGGATGATGTAAGCCTGTGCAGATGTTCATGTAAAGGAGTGCGGGTTTATGCAGAAAATTGAGAGCATAATTGTAATTGAGAAGACTTGCAGCTTCGCGTGGAGCGACAGGCCAGGCAGCTTCCCACACAGTGTTACACAGCTGATGAATAGATAATGCCGCTCGACTGATTCAGAGTGAAACCCCCCGCTGCCAAACTGGAGCCTGGTCGTCAGCACACTGCCCAGGTATGGGAAGTCCTCCACTCTCTCCACAACTGCCCCATCACTCAACTCTCCAGGGTCATTGCACATGGCGAGTTGACGGGGTGGAGTGTTCGGTGACACAACATACCCAGGTAGTCGTGTTATTTTGTGAGGATGATCGTAAGTTTAAGGTCATAGTGGGACACTCCGGATTCAGCAGCAGTCTCCAACTCCTTCTAAGAGTGGGCAGAAATTACCAGATCATCAGCATACATAACATGGTTGACTAGTAGGAAGTCATCCCTTGACCGCATCGGGGCATAGATCAGCCACCCTTTGGTTCTGTACCAGATGGAAATTTCTCCTGTACACTGATGGAAGACCTCACAAATCACCTGGTAAATAAATATGTAAAATAATGTACATGACAAGCCACATCGTTGAGCTATCATTTCTGGCAAGTCGCTTCTGAAAAAAAATATATATAGCTCAGTGGTAAAATAAACGGTTTAGTTTAGTCATAGGGGTCAATAGCTCACGCAGAATCAGTTCTCCTGTGTCCCACTCTCTCTCACGATGTTTGGCGAGAGTGAATCTCCCTCCTTCCCACAAGATCGCAAATCAGTGCTCAGAAAATCTCCAGATCTGCTCCTGGGTGATAAAGATTGTATCGCCGTTCTTCCCCTTAGGGACGGCAAGTTACTTTTTGGATTAAACTTGAAGAGTCCTTTGTTATCGAGGTCACCATGGCAGTTTAAATCTCCTCAGCAACCCGCAACCACCACTCACTCATCCTTGCAGCTCTTCACGGTTCTCCGAACCTCCGAGCGAAGTTCTGCGGTAAGTCTCCTCATTCTCGGATGCGGGACGCTGGAGACGGTGGGATGGGGTCTGTCGATTTCTCTCAACTCGCCGGAACACCTCCTCCGCCAGCCAGGGTCTCTGGTGATCCAGGTCTCTGCAAGCGATTATCACATTCTCGTTTGTACATGTCAACAGCTGGCTGGGATCAGGATACGTATTGTGGGTTTGATAGATGCTGACGTCCACAGTGTAAAGAATCACCCGAAAGTACACGCGCACAACAACAACACAGTGACATGACCGCGGTGCTTGCGTCAGGCAGTGTGTACTTTGAAGCTATCATATGAAGTGTTAAAGGCATGTGCACATACACACACAGACCGATGACACTCATGCATGCACACGCGCATATATGCGAAATTTCTCGCACAAAAACAATACTTGCAAAGACAAAGATCCCCCGTATAGCCTCTTGTAAGCGAGCAGCTATGAAGGCCGGCACGGTACACGAGAAGATGAGTAATCAGCACCACGCCCGGCTGCCTTTGTCTCCCTCGTGGCGATGTTTACACACCGCACTAAGTACTAATTTTAGGCTGAGTCGACCTAGGGGAGGCCCAGGACCGGTTCATATAATCGTCACTGGTGTTGGTGGCCGTGAGCGGGAATCAAAATCGGGTGGCCGGGTTCGTAGCGCAGTGCGCTAATCACTACGCCACCGCTTCCACTTTGACACAAACAGTAAAGATCACGACTAGAACTTGATTCGAAGCTTTTGTGACTGCAGGAATTACTCTTTGGTTCTTTCGGTAAAGTCACGTAGATAATAAAATCAAATAATAAGAGGTGTCTCGCTCGGTGTGTCTGTGTCTCTCTATGCATGTCTGCCTGTGTTGTTTCCGTGTCTGTGTTTTATCATTCATTCTTACCTGATGATGGTTCCTTGTGTTGCAATGGAAACGTCGTATTCTATTATTATTTTATTTTCTACGTGACCTTACCGAAAGAACCAAAGAGATCATTACTAGAGTATATTGTTAACCGGCTATTAGGGCTAGTACTGTTAGCGAGCACTTATTGAAGGCCGGCATGGTGCACGAGGAGCTGGGTAACCAGAAACAACATGCGTGTGGCGATGTTGACACTTAAATCTACTCGCACGCACACGTGCACTGGGGTTCACGACTGTGTTCAGAACGCGCAGGCACCCGCTCAGACACCGTGGAGGGCACAGACCCCGTTTGACCGACTGACTATTGGCGAGAATGTTTAATTGAGTACCGTACGATGTGCGTGTATGTTTAACTACGTATGTGGGGAGCGGTGGCGCAGTGGTTTTGTGTACTGCGTCACGCACTAGGCGACCTGAGGTCAATTTCCGCTCACAGCCAACATCAGTGGGGTATAACTGAACCAGAAATGGGACATTCCCCTAGATCGGCTCAGCCTTAAATGAGGTGTGTGTAAACAACGTCACTATGGGGACAAAGGTGGCCGGGCGTGGTGCTGGCCACCCACCCCCTCGTGTGCCGTTCTCGCCTTCATAGGTGCTGTCTTACAGCACTTGCCCCAATTGTATGTTAAAGTTACACGGGGGATCTTTGTCTTGTATTTTTATTTTCATACTGGGACGGTCCTCCATTGAAGCTATATTCTCTATCCGTCTGCTATAGCAGAGGTGTACGACATTTTAACATGACTTACATCTCTGCTTTATTGACTTAGTCTAGACCTATGATACCATCAACAGGCCAGGCTCTGGGTCTTTCTTCCTGGTTTTGGGAGTCACTGACAATCTGCTCACAACAATTAAGGACATTCATGATGGTGGGAATGCCCGTGTAAAGCTGGGTGGCCGGGAGTCAGAGCCATTCCCTGTTCATATTGGGGTGCGACAGGGAATGTCCTCTGGCGCCTACAGTATTTAACACCTTTTTCGACCATGTAGTTTGAGAATCTTTCCACATCTTGACTTAAAGCTTTCGTGACTGCAGGAATTCATATTCTTTGGGTCTTTCGGTAAAGTCACGTAGATAGGTTCAAAGAAAATAACAAAAAATAACCAAAAACTACGACGTTTCGATCGCAACACGAGCGTTCGTCATCAGGAAGAAAAAGAGGGGGACAGCTGCTGAGGCAGACGGTTTTAAAGGTTTAAAATGGGTGTAGCCCAAGGGTCATAAACGAAGTGGGCGGGGCTAGTGATGTTACTGTGAGAGATTAGCATGTTAATGTGAGATCGGAGAGCGGCCTCAACGAGGGCGTGGAGGTGGCTATGTTAATGTGAGAGATTAGCATGTTAATAGAAGATCGCAGAGCAGCAACGTCGAGCTCGGCGAGCAAGATGGCTGTGTTAGTGTTGGGAATTTAACCTGCTAATGTCAATTCAAAGAGTCGAAAATAACAACTAACATCGGAAAGTGGTAGGATGGGAACATTACAGCCAGTTATGACTTAAATTGGGTGATAACGTTACAAAATCACCTCTTTTCTCGCACCCAAACTGTATTCACAGATGGTTGGAGGTCAAACAGTGTTAAGATAACAAAAGGGGTTCCACAGAGTTCCATCCTCGGCCCCCTTTTGTTCTCTCTTTATGTCGATGACTTGTGCACTGACCTGGATCATTCCAGGGTAAAGCTTTTTGCAGATGACACGATACTGATTACTGCTGGCCGCTCTCCGGATGACGTGATTGCTAAGCTACAGGGTGATTTCAACAAACTACAACATCAGCTAGTTGCTCTTATACTAGTCCTGAATACCTCCAAAACCAAGGTGCTATGCTTCTCACCAGGACTAAAGCAGGAAGTTATTTTTTTCCCCAATTACATTCCTTAAATAATTATAAATAGAGCAAGTCAAGATCTATAAGTATCTTGGGGTCATCCTGGATTCAAAACTGAATTTTGAAGATCACATTGATTATATTGGTAAAAAGACAAAAAAAATTGGTTTTCTGTATCGACACAAGCACTGCTTCCCCCCAATGTTCCGTTTGGAATTGATATAAGCTACCATACTGCCTCTACTTGACTACTGTGACATCGTGTATAAATCAGCCCAAAGTACTGTACTGAAGAAGCTTGATTCCATCTATCACTCGGCCTTAAGATTTACATTGAACTGCCCATATAGGACTCACCACTGTGATCTCTACATTGGGTCAAACTTAACATCTCTTAATGTTCGACGGCTTGTTTACCAGACCTTATTTATTCACGATGTACTTACAAAAAAATCCGCAGACTACCTGCTGTATCTCCTCTCTGTTTCAAAGAACAAATTTGACCTCAGGTCTTCGCTCATTTACCAGCTTCACATTCCCTATTGCCGTACAAAAACTGGAGGAAGGGCCTTTGCTATTGATGCCCACATAGTCTGGAATGCTATTGCCAATAAACTGCAACTTAAATCGCTACCAATGAGATCTTCTCTCAAAACTGCTCTCGAGGAGTTGTAGACCCATAGCTGCCACTGCTATTCATTGGCGTAAAATAAAATAAAATGTTTCGCTCTGGATGACGCTGCAAAGTATTATCTGTATTTTGATTTAGCGTGCTGATTTTAAAGGTGCATTGAAATTTTTTATACTCTGACTGATGCTTCTGTTGTTGTGAAGTAACTCATGCAGCCAGCTATGGCTCTAGGATTTGGTGTTACATGTTATTTATGTAGTTTATTGTAAAAATTCGGTCACAGTCCCTGTGATCGCTGTTACGTTGCAATTATGGCTTTAGTTTTTTGCGATTTAGAAAAGTTTTTTTAGTTTGGACATGTTTGTTTTGTTGTAGTACGGAGTTAGACTGATGGCCTTAATCTAAGTTTTCTTGTGGTAGTTGTTGTTGTTTGACTTGCATCCCACTGGCATTTTTTGCACACAGCGTTGGTGTACGGTGCTTTTTCAGGAATATTTTGCTGTTTTTTCATGGATTTTCTGTTTGCACAGTCACATAGTCACTTTAAGATGTTTTCTTGTTCATGTTTTTTTGTTTGTTGTGGTTGCACCCGATTCAAGAGCCGAATGGCTCACAGGGCTATACCAAAATAAATAAACAAAACTGAAACTGCTGACGTTATACCCATCTTCTCGATTGACGTTGTGTCTGTATATGTGGATGGCTTCATGAACGAATCTGTGTTGATTGCCAGTGGGTTTGCAAAGTACCTTCGTCTTAGAGAAATCAATTTCGTGTGAGCCCACCGCATTAAAACAATGATCAGCCACGGCCGAGGTATTGGTGCTACCGTGATTCAGATCTGCCTTATGTTAACGAACACGGTCCGAGACATGTCGCTTAGTTTCCCCAATGTAACTACTGCCATAGACACAGCTTAGTTTGTAGACGCCGGGGTATTGCATGTCAGGGATCACATCCTTCACAGATGGGATCAGATCACGAATTTTATGTACTGTGTTAAATAGAACTTGAATCTTGCGTGCCATACATCCTGCTATGTATGGCAAGGTGATGGTTTTGATTGGGTCCTAGGGATGGTATTTCCAAACGGTTGAGGTGATAGCTTTACGGATTGTTTTTGTCTGAATATCTATTCATCTTGAGAGCTTGGTGTACGTGTTTCAGTTCACTGGCTAGGTGATGATGGTCGGAAATACATCGAGCTCTATGGTGTAGAGTTTTTATGAGGGAATTCTTCTGGGCAGAATGGTGGTGGAAGTCATGTTTTAGATATGCATCTGTATGGGTGACTTTCCTGTAGACAGTGTCCCATTGAGCCATCTGGTTTCCTTTCGATTAAAACATCCAAGAATGGTAACTTGCCATCCTTTTCCACCTCCATCGTGAATTTGATGGTTGGGTGCATGGAATTGATGTGGTTGAGAAATTGGTTCAGAGCTGGTCGGCCATGTGGCCAGATGACGAACGTGTCATCTACTTACCTGGATGGCATCCACTCTACGTCCATCCTTGTGGAAGAGGTACGTAGATGACACACATTTATGCCCTCCCTTCTCTGTGCTTGCGAAGCGTGGACCCCTCTAATGGAGCATCTGCGACGAGTTGCAACATTCAGACTGGCCTGCCTACGATCCATCCTGCGTTTAACCAGACTGGATTGTGTGAATAGCTCACAAATCCTTGAAAAATCTGGACGCAGTCGCATCAGTGAGCTCCTCTGGCAGGCGAGGTTGCGTTGGCTGGTTAATGTAGCCCGCATGTCCAGCCACCACATGCCCAAGGAGCTTCTGTTTGGCCAGATAGAGGGAGCTAAATGGGCGCGGCACGGTCTAGAGAATAGATGGGGTGATGGGTGAGTGAGTGGATGGCTGAATGGGTGAGTGATTTGGGTGAGTGGTACGGTTTAGAGAAGATATGAACGGACCTGGTACGGGAGGATGTGGAGCTGAGTAGACTTGTCGAAGGCTGGTACTAGTGGTGTCAAGATAGGCCTCTGTGGAAGAAGTTCGTGAAGGATGCTACTGGGCAGTTGAAGGCAGTCGTCCTCCAGCAGAAACGGAGGGCAGAGGAGCGACGCTCACAACTAGTGGTGTGTCGGGCAAATAAAACGCATCATGTTTTCGCAGTGGGGAGCACAGGTGGTGGTTCTGTCAGACAACTCAGTCACTCAACCCATGGCACCTGGGTCTGGCCCGTGACATCCTGCTAGCGAGTTTTCGACACTTCACGTGGCTTTAAAGTGCACTTCGCCTGGCACAAGCGCCGTGGTGCCGTCACCGCCACCTGGTGGTTGTTATTGTGTGTGCATGTGTGTTGTGGCGCAGCGGTTAGCAAGCTACGCTAAGAACCCAGGGATCCGAGTTATATTTCCGTTCACGGCCAGCACTGGCGACGATTATCTGACGCGGTCGTGGGGCTCCCCTACGTTGACTCAGCCTCAAATGAGTACCAAGTGTGTAAACATTGCTGCTTGGGAGACAAAGGCGGATGTGCGTGGTGCTGGCCACCCACATCCTCTTGTGCCGTGTCGACTATTATAGGCGCTCGCTAACAGCACTTGTCCCAACAGTCTGCTAAGTCTACACGGAGATCTTTGCCTTGTGGGAGTGTGGAGGCGCGTGTTGAGTTATCGCGCGCGTCTCTCTGCGTCTAATCTGAGCGGAGCGAAACGCGCGCTCCCCGAGACTCCCCCCTCCTCCCCCTCCCTCCCCCTCCCCCCACTCTTCGCTCCTCTTCCCCCTCCCTCCCCTCTTCCCCCTCCCCCCCTCTTCCCCCCCTCCCCGCGCGCCTCCATTTCCCTCCTCCACCTCCCCCTCATACCCCCCTCCCTGTCAACTCTCGCCCTCCCTCCCACCCTCCTCGCCTCCCTCCATCCATCTCTCGACTTGACCCCCCTCCCCACCCCTCCCTCCCAAACTCTACCCCGCTGCCTTCCCTGCCTCTCTTCTAACTCTCCCGACCCTCCCATCATCACTCCCTCTACTCCCTCCCCAGTCTCCCACTCACCACCTCCTCACCGCCTTCTGCCTGCTCCCACTCACACCCCCTCCCTCCCTCCCTACTTCCACGTCTCCCCCTCCCTGGTCTCACCGCTTCCGCCTCCTCCCCTCCCGCTTCCCCGAACCTCTCTCACTCTCCCCTTCCCCATCCTTCATGCTCCCTCCTCTTACGCAATAGTCCTGCTCCCACCAGCACCGTAATTTACCCCCACCCCCGTCTCAAATCCTCCACCCCTCTCTCACCCTCCCCTACCCCGGCCTTTCCCCCCACCCCTTTCCCCGCCATCTTTCTCCCCCCCCTCCCCCTGCCCCCCTCCCCTTGCCCCCCTCCCCCTGCCCCCCTCCCCCTGCCCCCCTCCCCCTGCCCCCCTCCCCCTGCCTTCTCTTTCCCACCCATCCCACCCCTCCCCTCCCCCACCCTCCCGCCACGCGGCCCGCGCCTCTTGGCCCGCCCGCCCCGATAAGCGACGCGTGGTCCCCCCCCCGGACCCCCCCCCTCACTCTCACCCCTCCCCTTCTCATCCGCGCGTCACGCGCCTCGCCACGCCGCGTTAATGGGGTCCTGGGAGAAACACCACAGTGGAACAGAGAGACACATGTCCCCCGTATAGCCTTAACATACTTTTTGGGGCAAGTGCTGTTAGCGAGCACCTATGAAGGCCGGCACGGCACACGTGGGGGTGGGTGGCCAGCACCACGTCTGGCCGCCTTTGTCTCAGGTACTCATTTGAGGCTGAGTCGACCTAGCGGAGGCCCAGTACCGGTTCAGATAATCGTCACCGGTGTTGGCCGTGAGTGAGAATCGAACTCGGGTTCTTAGCGCGATCGCTCCCCACAAAATGCATTCGAAACAAAGAAAACAAACGCTGCTCGCCACTAAGTGATGTCACCACTGAGCTTGTGTCGGGCTAGGTGCACTTTGAGTCCACATGAAGTCTCGATGCCTCGCTGGCAGGTCACGTGACAGACCCAGGTGCCTTGGGTTGAATGACTTGAGATGACTGACAGATGCAACACCTGTGCAGCCAGCGGTGCCAACTTGCTGCGTTTTAGCTGCCGAGCGCTCCGCTCGTGAGCGTCGCTCCTCTGCCCTTCGCTGTTGTTGGAGGGCAACTACTTCCAGTAGCGTCCTTCACGAGTCTCCTCCACAGAAGACAATCTTGATACCGCTGGTACCGGTAATCAGCAAGTCCACTCAACTCCACATCCTCCTGTACTAGACTTTAATTTAAAGGGCTCCATGTTTCCCAAGCACATAAAGGGAAAGGCATGGCCGTGGCCGAGAAAACTCGGAGCTTCATGTGGAGCGACAGACCAACTGATTCAGAGTGAGACCTCCGCTACCAAAACCGGAGCAGGTTGTCAGCACAATGCTCAGGTATGGAAATGTATCCACTCTCTCCACTCGTGCTCCATCACTCACGGACAGTGGAGGGAGGGGAGCGTTCGATGACATAAATACACGGGCAGGTGCTTTGTTTTTGTGCGACTGATGGTAAGACTCATTATCTTCGTAGCACTCTCCAGGTTCAGCAGTGGCATCTCCAACTCCTTCTAAGAGTGGGCAGCAATTAGCAGGTCAAGTGCATACATAACAGGGTTGACCAATAGGGAGCCATCCCATGAGTGCACTCTGTCATCGATAAGCCTCCCGTTGTATCTGCTGTACGAGATGGAAATTCCACTGGTGCATCCACGAAACTCTTCTCGATCTACGTGGTCAAAGAAGATATTAAATAGTGTAGCGGCCAGAGGACATCTCTGTCACACCCCAAGGTGGACAGATAATGGCACTGATTCCTGGCCACGCAACTTTGCCAGGGCTTGCCAACCATCATGAAGGATCATTATTATGAGCAGAGGGTCAGGGAGGCTGAAAGCACGAATAATAACTCTGGCCTATTGATGGTATCATAGGCCTCGACCAGGTCAATAAAGCAGAGATGTAGTTCCTGTTGAAACTCTCTACACCTCTGCTGCAGCAACCAAACATAGAAAAAGGCATATGTGCCATATTGAGGCTCCGTAAGCCTCTCCACAGCATAGCTGGGAAGGCGATGTTGAATATTCCTTGTAAGTACCTTTCCCAGCACACCGAGGAGGGAGATGCTCGGGTAGTTGTTGCAATCAGTGCGGTACCCCTTTGTAAAAAAACGAGGACCACCAGGGCATCCTTCCAATCCTGCGAGGCCTGTTGACCAAATGGTTGTAATGATTTCACATAGGGCAGTTCGCACACAAATGCCATCCACCCTCAGCAGTTCGATTGAGAGGTCATCTCTGCCCGGCGCTTTACTTGGTCTCAGACTCTGTATCGCCCTTCGCTTCCTCAACAGATGGCACATCTGCTAACCACTCACATGGAGTGACTACTTCCTCCAATATTTGAGGCATCATAACCGCAGCAGTGAACCCTCCTTGCCGCTGAGGGGTTTCCACTCCTCCAACACCTTACAGAAGCTGGATCATCATTTTTTCTCTTAAAGATGGTGATAGGTGTGGCGCTGCAGGTTACTTTTTTGATGGAGTTAAAGAGCCATTTGTGATAGCGTGTGACTGAGACAGTTTCCACCTCTTCAGCTCCCGCGACCGCCATTCATCTATGCAGTGCCGCACAGCTTTACAAACCTCCAAGCGAAAGCCTCCTCATTACCGGATGTGGGATGTTGTAGATGGGAGTGGGCCTGCTGTTATCTTTCAGCTCGCTCGAACACCGCCTCCATCAGACAAGGTCTCTGGGCAAATCTCGTCCACAGAGCTCCAGGCGGTACCCGTCCAGCTCTCTACAGAGGATTGATAGCTTCTCCTCTGCAGTGAGCATTTGAACGTTTCACGTAACCACCCGTAGTGGTTTCTGGCTGTTTCTGGAGGAACCCCGAAGGTGAATTTGTGGGGTTCAATCTCCTGGCTTTGCCAAATGGGAATTGACGTCATAGGCGCCAGTGCCCCCCGGGGCTTCTGGCACGAACTTGTTTTGATATTTTATCCGTGGTTGAGTGATAATTGAATTGAAGGTAAAGGGGTTACCAGCCCCTCGCCCGCATCCAGACAAATACCCCCATATAGTCTTCACAGACTGTTAGGGCAAGTGCTGTTAGCAAGCGCCTATGAAGGCCGGCACGGCACACGAGGGGTGGGTGGCCAGCACCACGCCTAGTCGCTTTTGTCTCCCCAGTGGTGATGTTTACACACCGCACGAGGTACTCATTTGAGGTGCATTCGACCTAGGGGAGGCCTAGGACCGTTTCAGATTATTCGTCGCTGATGTTGGCCGTGAATCGAACACGGGTCGCCGGGTTTGTAGCGCAGTGTGCTAACCACTACACTATCGCTTCCCAAAATACATCCACAATTCCACACGTAAACGTAAACATGCTCATATACATACGTACACATATACGCTTATTAACACATACAAACGTTCATACATGCACAATAACAATGCGACCACTCTGTCAATCCACTTTGAGATAAGTACACACACAGATACTGGAGAGTGTCGCTGTTAAGGAGAGCGAACACCAATTAAGGTGCCAAATGGGCGCACGAGGGAGCGGTGGGGTCAGAACCACTCCCGACCACATTTGTCTCCCTAAGGCCGATTAAGTCTACAGAGGAGGCCAAGTAACAAAAAAGCGACGGGGGGCGAGTGATGTGAGTCAGGGCCAGGAATAGAACCTGGGTCGCGAGATC
Organism: Petromyzon marinus; assembly: GCF_048934315.1. Classification (NCBI taxonomy): domain Eukaryota; kingdom Metazoa; phylum Chordata; class Hyperoartia; order Petromyzontiformes; family Petromyzontidae; genus Petromyzon; species Petromyzon marinus. The sequence continues at coordinate 115,836 of NC_133710.1, read as the reverse complement.
GGAGCGTGGAGGGTGCAGCAATGAAGCCAAACTCCATAGAAACCAGACTAGCGGGGCAAGTGCTGTTAGCGAGGAGCATCTATCAAGGCCAGAACGGCACACGAGGGGGTGGGTGACCAGCACCATGCCCGACCGCCTTTATGTCCCTAGTGGCGATGTTTACACACCGCACAAGGTACTTACTTGAGGCTTAGTCGACCTAGTGGAGACCCAGGATCTGGTTCAGGACCTGGGTCGTCGGTTTCGTAGCTTAGTGCGCTAACCACTACACTACCGCACCTCATAAAGATATGAATGCACATAGACACACATTGTTAGTGGGGAGCGGTGGCGCAGTGGTTAGTGCACATCCGTGGCGAGTGATTTCCGAACCGGTCCTGGGTGGCCTTCCACTCAGGTCGATGCAACCTATAACTGGGGAGACAAAGACGGACGGGTGGGCAGTTTCAACCGTACCACCCTCAGTCGTGCGCCGTGCCGCAATCTTCGTAAATGCAAGCTCACAGCACTTGGCCCTTCTAGAGTTTAGTTATGTGTAGGTCGCGAGACTTGGACACTTCACGTGGCCTCAAAGTGTACCTAGCCTGGCACAAGTGCCGTGGTGGCGTCACCGTCACTCAGTGGCGAACAGCGGCCGTCGTTGTTGTGTTTGTGCGCGTGTTGTGGGCAGACGTGGTGTCGCGGTTAGCGCGCTGTGCTACGAACGCGGAGGCGACCCGAGTTAGATTCCCGCTCACGGCCACCAACATCAGCAGTAACGATTGTATGAACCAGGTCCTGGGTCTCCCCTAGGTCGACTCAGCCTTAAACCAGTATAGTAAGTGATGCGATATGTACATAAACATCGCCACTGGGGAGACAAATGCGGCCGGACATGGTGCTGGTCACCCACTCGCTCGTGTGCTGTACCGGCCCTTCAAGGATGCTACTCGCGAACAGCACTTGTCCCGAACTGCCTGTCAAGGCGATAAGGGGGTGGGGGGGGGGGTTCTTGCCTATGTCTTCGACAACACCGGCGAGGTACCGGTAGGGTTGTCCCGCCACCCTTGCGATGTAAACCTCCCCCTGCTCCACCCAGTTTCAGTTTATTTATTTTGGTATAGCCCTGTGAGCCATTCGGCTCTTGAATAGGGTGCAACCACAACAAACAAAAAAAACACGAACAAGAAAAACATCTTAAACAGAAAATCCATGAAAAAAACAGCAAAATATTCCTGAAAAAAGCACCGTACACCAACACTGTGTGCAAAAAATCCCAGTGGGATGCAAGTCCAACAACAACAACAACCACAAGAAAACTTAGATTAAGGCCATCAGTCTAACTCCGTACTACAACAAAAAAACATGTCAAAACCAAAAAACTTTTCGAAATCAACAAAAAAATAAAGCCATAATTACAACGTAACAGTGATCACAGGGACTGTGACCGAATTTTTACAATAAATTACATAAATAACATGTAACACCAAATCCTAGAGCCATAGCTGGCTGCATGAGTTACTCCACAACAATAGAAGCATCAGTCGAAGTATCAAATTTTTCAATGCACCTTTAAGATCAGCACGCTAAATCAAAATACAGATAATACTTTGCAGCGTCATCCGGAGCGAAAACATTTCATTTTATTTTACGCCAATGAATAACAGTGGCAGCTAGGGGTCTACAACTCCTCTTGAGCAGTTTTGAGAGAAGATCTCATTGGTAGCGATTCAAGTTGCCGTTTATTGGCAATTGCATTCCAGACCCTGGGGGCATCAATAAGCAAAGGCCCTTCCTCCAGTTTTTGACGGCAATAGGGAATGTGAAGCTGGTAAATGAGCGAAGACCTGAGGTCAAATTTGTTCTTTGAAACAGAGAGGAGATCCAGCAGGTAGTCTGCGGATTTTTTTGTAAGTACATCGTGAATAAATAAAATCTGGTGCACAAGCCGTCGAACATTAAGAGATGTTAAGTTTGAACCAATGTAGAGATCACAGTGGTGAGTCCTATATGGGCAGTTCAATGTAAATCTTAAGGCCGAGTGATAGATGGAATCAAGCTTCTTCAGTACAGTACTTGGGGCTGATTTATACACGATGTCACAGTAGTCAAGTAGAGGCAGTATGGTAGCTTATATCAATTCCAAACGGAACATTGGGGGGAAGCAGTGCTTGTGTCGATTTAGAAAAACAATTTTTATTTTTGTCTTTTTACCAATATAATCAATGTGATCTTCAAAATTCAGTTTTGAATCCAGGATGACCCCAATATACTTATAGATCTTGACTTGCTCTATTTGATAATTATTTAAGGAATGTAATTGAGGAAAAATAACTTCCTGCTTTAGTCCTGGTGAGAAGCATAGCACCTTGGTTTTGGAGGTATTCAGGACTAGTTTAAGAGCAACTAGCTGATGTTGTAGTTTGTTGAAATCCCCCTGTATCTTAGCAATCACGTAATCCGGAGAGCGGCCAGCAGTAATCAGTATCGTGTCATCTGCAAAAATATTTACCCTGGAATGATCCAGTTCAGTGCCAAAGTCATTGACATAAAGAGAGAACAAAAGGGGGCCGAGGATGGAACCCTGTGGAACCCCTTTTGTTATCTTAACACTGTTTGACCTCCAACCATCTGTGAATACAGTTTGGGTGCGAGAAAAGAGGTAATTTTGTAACCATTTTACTGCGTTTTCGGAAAAACCGAGGCAACTTAGTTTACTAAGCAGGGTGTTGTGGTCTACTGTATTAAAAGCTTTGGACAGATCGAGAAAAAGACGGGCACAGTACTGCTTATTATTGCTCTTCTTGTTATTTTTGTTGCCGATCCCTACAATAGGTGGACCAAACCCATGGATATTCTGCGTTGAGTCTTTCACAATATGTGTGTGAGTTATTTTGCACTCCATTCAGCTCTACAATTCTGACCCATACCTTAAAGGGAGGGTCCCTGTCTATACAAATCTGCAGTTCACCAGCATAATTTGAACCTGACTCTGCTGCTGATGAGATACTGCGTGTTGAAACCGTTTCAGTTTTTGTGCTTGTTTTTTTTTTATCAATGATGCTAGAATTGTACACTCTCACAAGGTCCCGACTGGGGCTGATGGGATGTGTAAGGAATATGTTTTTATGTTGAGAGACGGATAATATCTGTTAACAATGAGACAATATTATCTGCTTATTTTTTTGTGAGTGAGAGTCTGGTAAGTAGGATTCACAATGGCTTGCACGTGTTAAGGATTAGAGGGATCAAAGTTCACAGCCATGAGGGGGCAGGATCAGTACCTTGACCCCCTCCCCCACGCCCCGCCCCCCTCATACTGGCCCCAACCTCCCTGGGATCCATCTTTTGAAATGACCATTAGCGTCGCTAATGATCATTTCAATTTATAAGAATGCAATGTCTCATAGTCATTATCATATCCGTCTCTACACATTAAAAACGTATTTCGTGAGCATCCCATCGCCCCCCACGGGGCTTCTGGGAGTACGTCATTTCAGCAGCATTGATTCAGGACAAGCAGCAGCAGGGGTCAGGCTTGTGCTTGAATCAGTGAATTTTGAACTGCCAAATGTTTCACGGCAAGGACTCTCTATAAGATGTCAATGTATTTACATCGCATTACTGTGAGAGATGGTGATCATTTGGAGATGACTTCATCCAGCGATGGATTGATCATGGCTGTTGATGATGAATCTGTAACGCCAACTATTAGTAATCTGTGAAAAATACCTTCATAGCTCATCGGATGTATCAGTCTAAATAAAGATTCTGATACAGATTCTGAATCGAGTAGGGGTGGCGAATTCACCCGCAGCCCCGCCCCCGTCTCTCCCGCAGCCCCTCCCCAATCCACAAAGCCCCTCCCACATCCCCCGCACCCCGTACCCCCGCAGTCTCTCCCCTTTTCCTTTGCAGCCTCTCCCTCGCAGCCCCGCCCCTTCTCCCCCGCAGGCCCTCCTGTTACCACTCTCGTTGGCAGCCCCTCCCCCTCTGTCCCCGGAGACCCTTCCCCCTCTTCCCACCAGCCCCGCCCCTCCTCCACACTCGCGTCGCTGTAACTCGAGCGCGTCCGCGGGTTCTGCGGATCACGTGGTGTCCGTCTCGTGCCGGGTGAACCGCGGGGGGTTGGGTAATGGGGCGGGGTGGGGGGGATGGGGTGGGAGGGGCACGCGGATGGAGGGGGCTTGGGGTGCGATCTAAGGGACGGGCATGGGGATGGAAGGGGCTTCGGGTGTAATCTAAGGGAGGGGCATGGGGATGGAAGGGGCTTGGGATGTAATCTAAGAGAGGGGCATGGGGATGGAAGGGGCTTGGGGTGTAATCTAAGGGAGGGGCATGGGGATGGAAGGGGCTTGGGGTGCGATCTAAGGGAGGGGCATGGGGATGGAAGGGGCTTGGGGTGTTATCTAAGAGAGGGGCATGGGGATGGAAGGGGCTTGGGGTGTAATCTAAGGGAGGGGCATGGGGATGGAAGGGGCTTGGGGTGTAATCTAAGAGAGGGGCATGGGGATGGAAGGGGCTTGGGGTGCGATCTAAGGGAGGGGCATGGGGATGGAAGGGGCTTGGGGTGCGATCTAAGGGACGGGCATGGGGATGGAAGGGGCTTGGGGTGTAATCTAAGAGAGGGGCATGGGGATGGAAGGGGCTTGGGGTGTAATCTAAGGGAGGGGCATGGGGATGGAAGGGGCTTGGGGTGCGATTTAAGGGAGGGGCATGGGGATGGAAGGGGCTTGGGGTGCGATCTAAGGGACGGGCATGGGGATGGAAGGGGCTTGGGGTGTAATCTAAGGGAGGGGCATGGGGATGGAAGGGGCTTGGGGTGCAATCTAAGGGAGGGGCATGGGGATGGAAGGGGCGTGGGGTGTAATCTAAGGGAGGGGCATGGGGATGGAAGGGGCTTGGGGTGTAATCTAAGGGAGGGGCATGGGGATGGAAGGGGCTTGGGGTGTAATCTAAGGGAGGGGCATGGGGATGGAAGGGGCTTGGGGTGTAATCTAAGAGAGGGGCATGGGGATGGAAGGGGCTTGGGGTGTAATCTAAGGGAGGGGCATGGGGATGGAAGGGGCTTGGGGTGTAATCTAAGGGACGGGCATGGGGGATGGAAGGGGCTTGGGGTGTAATCTAAGAGAGGGGCATGGGGATGGAAGGGGCGTGGGGTGTAATCTAAGGGAGGGGCATGGGGATGGAAGGGGCTTGGGGTGTAATCTAAGGGAGGGGCATGGGGATGGAAGGGGCTTGGGGTGTAATCTAAGGGACGGAATGGGGATGGAAGGGGCTTGGGGTGCGATCTAAGGGACGGGCATGGGGGATGGAAGGGGCTTGGGGTGTAATCTAAGAGAGGGGCATGGGGATGGAAGGGGCTTGGGGTGTAATCTAAGGGAGGGGCATGGGGATGGAAGGGGCTTGGGGTGTAATCTAAGGGAGGGGCATGGGGATGGAAGGGGCTTGGGGTGTAATCTAAGGGAGGGGCATGGGGATGGAAGGGGCTTGGGGTGCAATCTAAGGGAGGGGCATGGGGATGGAAGGGGCGTGGGGTGTAATCTAAGGGAGGGGCATGGGGATGGAAGGGGCTTGGGGTGTAATCTAAGGGACGGAATGGGGATGGAAGGGGCTTGGGGTGTAATCTAAGGGAGGGGCATGGGGATGGAAGGGGCACGGGAGTGTATTTACAGATAGTATACAAGTGAGACAGTACAGACAATACACACACGATGGTGGCGGCCGTGGCTACGCTGCACGTGGTCTGCAAACTCCTGGACATCTGTAAACAAAAATATCTTAATAGCTCATCGGATTTCTTAAGTCTAAATAAATATTTGTATTATAATCCAACACTGTGGAGGCAGCAGCGAGGTTTGGTGGATCACCACACAGATGTTACGAAACTCCCTTCCCCTGGGTGGACGTCGACGAGGCACAGCAAAGTGCGGCCACCGGCCGTTCCGTCTTCATGGAATCAAATACTGCGCCCTCGCATGCGTCGGGTTTCTCCCGCTGCTCCTGTTTGCTTCCACATGTAAACACTCATCAGTTGACCAATAACAGCTTAATATACATATAGAGGACCGTAGAGCTTGCGCAATTTTTGGCTGTTGCTCCCTTTTGTGTTTCCTCCTCCTGGCGTCTCTGAGTCATCCTCTCTTAAGACAGCGAGCGAAGCACTGTGCGATGATGTCGGCGCCGCGGTGTTACACGTCGACATTGTCACGGTGGTAACCCGAGGGGAGTAGCACAAAGGGAGGCAGTACAAACCAGAGCCAAATAAGTTCGTTGTCCTTCCCTCGCACCTCCGATGAGCACGGTTGGCTACGTACGGTTGCGAAAGAAGTTCAACATACGAATAAGCAAAGAGAAAAAAATATCATGCGCATAGGTTTTGTAGGGCTCAACCAAAATCATTCTGCACGCGCACCCCCTTGCTTGGGCATGTGGACCGGGAAACGTGCGATTTAAAAAAACAAAGAAAATGGCACGACATCTGAAACGTACAGAGATGAGCAGGGGGAGAAATAGGAACACGCGTGGTTTAGAGAACACGAATAGTCTTTGTCACCCGTGGCTACAACCACGGGAAGAAGAGTAAAGTCAATGGATATAGTCATGTCAGAGTAATGGCATAGTCATGTCATAGTAATGTACAGGCAGAGCCGTCCATCGGGCGGGGTGGGGGGCAAAACCCACCGAGTGAGGCCGCTCGACGCCGTCAAACTCACCGCAAGTGTGACGTCTGGCACGTGACATCGAAGCGCGGTGTCCCTTCCCCCCCGCCAAATCGCGGGGCCCGGCGTGGTCGCCCCAATTCGCCGTGTATCTTAGGGACGGCTCTGTGTACAGTATGTGTAGAAAATGAAAGAGTAAGGGGTAAATAAAAGGACGAGAGAAGAGAAAGAATGGCAAATAGGAGAGGAATGGAAAGGGAGTGGTGAGGATGGGGAGAGATGAGGACGGAGGGGCTAAATCGGCGCCACGGTCGCGACATGTTAACTACCCCGACTGATATACAGGAGGTCGTGGATTAGATCCCGACCCTAATGCCTGTATATTTGGAGTTTTCATGTTCTCCTCGTTGTCGCGAGGATTTGTTTCCGAATCCTCCGGTGTCTCCCTCCACATTTAGAATCGACGTGTGTTTTAGAGCATTTGGCTGCTATAAATTTCCACACACTAAGCCACTTCGTTGAGATATCATTTATGGCCACAGGTCGCTCCTGAGAAAGAGCTATGTAGCTCAGTCGGCCTTACCTGGTAAAGTAAAAAAATAGTTTTTTAAAACATCAGGGCCCCGACACTGCTGTACAGCGGAGCGGCGTCCGTTTTCACAGTGGGCGGTGGGAAGAGGGGAGGGGTTCAGAGTGGGGGTGGCCACACAGAGGTCACGTGATTTACGGGGGGCTTGAGCTGATTTAGACAAAGAGATGCGCAAGTTAGAGACATATAATATCAACTCCTAAGAAATATAACTGCCAGAAATTGGGCAGGACACGTCGCTAGATGTGGAAGATGGGCCGGTGGTCAAGCAGAGTTGCAGAGTGGCAGCCAAGGAACAGAACGCGTCTGAGGGTTTCGTCCATCGGGGAATATGGAGCAGCTCAATCGGCTCGTGTGCAGTTGCGAAGTAGATTATTACATCGCAGAACCAACAGAGATGACGACAGCTTGGGGAAGCCTTCCTCTAGCAGTGGAATGATCATGACCAGGGATCGGCAACCAACATTACAAGAAGAGCCATATTTTTAGATCTCAGTAAAAAACCTCAATATTTCATGAGCCGCAATGCATCTGAATACGAGACGGTGGTCCTTTATATATGACGTCAGAAAGCAGTCCTTAAAGCTCCAGAGCCGCGGGTTGCCGACCCCTGATCATGACGAAAGATGATGATGCTGATTCACTCCACACTAAGCTCCGGATCTTCTCAGCCACTGTTGTGCCCTTTCTCCTCTACGCTTGGAGAAAAACGCAGAGCCCTCTGAAAGAGCATCTGCGACGGTTTGAAAAATTGAGGCTGGCCTACCTACGATCTATCCTGAATTGATGAGGAGATCGCAGATCTTTGAAAGATCTGACACACGGTCCCATTGGTGAGCTCCTCCGGCACGCAAGGCTGCGTTGGCTGGGTCATGTAGCTCGCATGTCTAGCCACTTCATGCCCAAGCAGCTTCTGCTTGGCCAGCTAGGGCGGGCTAAACGGGCGCTGAACGGGCTGGAGAAGGGATGGGCTGATGCAGTACAGGAGGTTCTGGAGCTGAGTGGACTTGTCAATCGGCCTCTGTGGAGGAGGCTCGTGAAGGCCACGACTAGGCGGTACCAAGTTAGGTGCACAGGTTACTGGGCAGTTAGAGGCAGTCACCCACCTACAATGGAGGCGGGAGCAGCGACGCTCACAACAACGAGCGGAGCGCCAGGGGGCTTAAACGCAGCAAGTTGGCTCAGCACAGGTGGTGCATCTGCCAGTCATCTCAGTCAATCCATAGCGCCTGGGTCTGTCCCGTGATATGTCAACGAGGCTTCGATACGTCATGTGGCCTCACAATGCACCTAGCCTGGCACAAGCGCTATGATGAAATAACCACCACTTCTTGGCTAATGGCAGCTGTCATTGATGGTTATGATTGTGAGTGATGATAATGACGCGAGTAATGATGGAATTATGTTACGTGGATGATGTTCCAGTGATTTTATGGTCGATAGTGTTGCTGATGATGTGAGTGATAGGGGTGGTTCTGCGGGTGATGTGAATGATGATAGAGTGATGATGGCAACATGGGTGATGTGAACGATGACGTTGCTGATAACGATGTGGGTGCTGTCGATGGTGATGGTGATACACGAGGGATCACGGTGCGTGTGTCTATGTGGTCTATGTGGTCAAGGTCTATGATACCATCAGTAGGCCTTGGCTCTGGGTTGTTCTTCGTGCTTTTGGAGTCCCTGACCCTCTGCTCACGATCATTAAGGACCTTCATGATGGTGAGCGGGCCCGGGTAAAACTACGTGGCCGGGAGTCAGAGCCATTCCTTGTACACCTTGGGGTGCGACAGGGATGTCCTCTGGCTCCCACATTATTTAACATCTATTTTGACCACGTAGTTCGTGAAGCCTTCAATAGCTGTACCGGGGGAATCTCCATTTGGTACAGATATAATGGGAGGCTGATCGATGCCCGGGTGCGGTCAAGGGATGACTCTCTATTGCTCAACCACGTTATGTATGCTGATGATTTGGTAATAGCTGCTCATTCAGAGGAGGAGTTGGAGACGCTGCTGTTGAGACTGGAGCGTGCCACTAAGAGATGGGGCCTTACCATCAGCCCCAACAAAACTAAGCACCTGCCTGGGTATTTTGTACCATCGGACACTCCACCCACACAACTCCCAATCGGTGATGGGGCAGTTGTGGAGAGAGTGGAGAGTTTCCCATACCTGGGCAGTGTGCTTATGACCGGCTCCAGTTTAACAGCAGAGGTCTCACTCCGAATCAGTCGATTGGCAATATATTTTCATCGGTTGCGTAACGCTGTGTGGAAGCTACCTGGTCTGTCGCTCCGCACTAAGCTTCAGGTCTTCTCGGCCACGGTCATTCCCTCCCTTCTCTACGCTTGCGAAACGTGGACCCCCTTAATGGAGCATCTTCGCCGGTTGGAAACATTTAAGCTAGCCTGCCTACGATTCATCCTGGGTTTAACCAGGTTGGATTGTGTGAGGAGCTCAAAAATCCTTGAAAGATCTGGGCAAGGTCCCATCGGTGAGCTCCTCCGGCAGGCAAGGCTGCGTTGGCTGGGTCATGTAGCCCGCATGCCCAGCCACCGCATGCCGAAACAGCTTTTGTTCGGCCGGATCGAGGGGGCTAAACGTGCGCGGCACGGGCTAGAGAAGAGATGGAGTGATGTGGTACAGAAGGACGTGGAGCTGAGTGGACTTGCCGATGACTGGTACCAGCGGTGTCAAGATCGGCCTCTGTGGAGGAGGCTCGTGAAGGACGCTACTGGGCAGTTGGAGGCAGTCGCCCTCCAACAACAACGGAGGGCGGAGGAGCGACGCTCACAACAACGAGCGGAGCGCCGGGTGGCTAAAGCACAGCAGGTTGGCACAGTAGGGGGCACAGGTGGTGCACCATCCAGTCATCTCAGTCAGTCGACCCGTGGCACCTGCTGGGCCTGCCCCGTGACCTCCTGCCCGCGGGCGTTCGACACTTCACATGGCCTCAAGGTGCACATGGCCTGGCACAAGCGTTGTGGTGACGTCACCGCCACTGAGTGGCGAATGGCGGTTGTTGTTAAGTGATAACGATGTGAGTGGCGAGTGATGAGAATGATGTAATGCTATGATGATATGGGCGATGATGTGGGATGATGACGTTAGTGGTTATGATGTGGGATGTCTCGCGCTCACTGAACATGCGCGCGCTCGCCTTTACAATGGCGCCGCGCGCGTGCGAACCCCCCAGCCCCATCGCCCCCTCCCCCCACACTCCGCGCCTTTTACCCATCCGTCAGCCCACTCACCCCGCTGGACACACGCGGTGTCCACACACAGCGTGCACACTTTGCGTACAGACACACGCGGATACGCGGCTAGACACCATGGACGCGCACTCGCGTGTACACAGCACACGCACGCGTGTACACAACACACAAACGCGTGTACACATCACACAAACGCGTGTACACAACACTCACACACGCGCGTGTACACATCACACGCACGCGTGTATACATCACTCACACGTGTACACAGCACACACACGCGTGTACACAGCATACACACGCGTGTACACAACACACAAACGCGTGTACACATCACACAAACGCGTGTACACATCACTCACACACGCGCGTGTACACATCACACGCACGCGTGTACACATCACTCACACGTGTACACAGCACACACACGCGTGTACACAGCATACACACGCGTGTACACATCACTCAAACGCGTCTACACATCACTCACACGCGCGCGGGTAAGACTGTATGCAAGTGACGCAGTGGTTCGCGCTGAACCCGGCGTCCTGAGTACACTGTGTAACATTTTTTTTGGTCCTGGGTAGTAAGTGTTATTTCCTAATTTCTTATGCTTCAAAACTACAGAAAATGGCCTTAACTCCCCGCAAACTTTGCTTTCGTGACCAGGACATTGATATTTTGAAATGTGCCTATTTTCAATGAGAAAACGGGCGAATTCGTGTCTTTTCGTCCACTTAAAGTCAGAAAAAAGCAACATATTAATAAGAATGTACATGTATTTATACTAAAGTAATACAAAAATTACTACAAAAGATTTAGACACCAAGGCGCACCACAACAGGCGGGACTGGCCACAGCAGACCGAGTTCTCTGTGGGGAGGAACAATCTCGAAAAACTACTCACTTCTAAATATTTTGTAGTAATTTTTTATTACTTTAGTATAAATACATGTACATTTTGATTCGTATGTTTTTTTCTGACTTTATGTGAACGAACGTTTTCTCATTGAAAATAAGCAATTACGAAATAACACTTACTACCCAGGAACAAAAATTGTGTTACGTAGTGGTATTAATACCGCTCACAACCAATAACAGTGACCACTGGTGGAGCAAGTCGGGGGGGGGGCACATGCCCCCCCAATGATCCGATTGAAATCTCTAATTTCGATCGGATCATTGGGGTTTATTAGTAATACATCGGTATTTTTCGACCCCCACTGCCACTTTGTAGCATATTATGTGTCAGGGACTCGATGAGATGATAGGACAATAGTCTGAGTCCATAATTGGCAATAAGTAACGGCAAAGCGGTTATCAGCGACTCAGAATTGTGCGCAGTTGCGTATAGAGTCCACGACTTCCCTGAAGGCATCGACACCTTCAGCGAGCGCGATGCCGATCACACAACGCGGTTCGAATTCGACCCTCGATCGATGTCTGCGCCATCGCCGCACACGCGTCGAGTAACAAGCAAGGGACAAGTCCTTACTAACGACTCCTTACTTACTAACAACTCCTACTCACTAACAAGTCCTTACTAACAAGTCCTTACTAACAACTCCTTACTTACTAACAACTCCTTACTTACTAACAACTCCTCTATCATTTTTCATTGCTGGAGGGGTTGCTCCCCGCTACCTGAAAATCCTGTCTCCACCATTGACAGTGACGAATATTTGAACGGGTTCTGGGCCTCCCCTATGTCGACTCAGACTTTAATGAGTACCTGGCGACGGAGTGTAAAACATCAGCGGTGGGGAGACAAAGGCGGACGGACGTAGTACTGGTCACCCACGTCCTTGTGTGCCGTGTCGACCTTCAAAGGTGCTCGCTAACAGCACTCGCCCCAAAAGACTGTTAAAGGTTTCACGGGTGATCTTTATATATTTTTATTCTCTTCCCCTGTTCTGCATGGGTTTCCTCTGGAACTGGTATTGGGCAAACATCCCAATGCTCAAAAGTACCCGCATATTATTCACTTGGGATGAAGCACAAACACAAAGATTCACTGTAGAGCTTTTAACAGACTGTTGGGGCAAGTGCTGTTAGCGAACACCTATGAAGGCCGGAACTGCACACGAGGGGTGTGTGGCCAGCACCACGCCCCACCGCCTTTGTTTCCCCAGTCGTGATGTTTACACACACCAGATGCTCATTTGAGGCTGAATTGACCTAGGAGAGGCCTATGGCCGGTTCCGATAATCGTCACTGGTGTTGGCCGTGAGGAGGAATCGAACCCGGGTGGCGGGGGTCGTAGCGCAGCGCGCGAACCGCTGCACCACCGCTCCCCAGACACAGCAAGCAGCAGCCAGCGGCAACATCGCCCCCTACTGTAGAGACTTGGCAGGGCCCTCTTCAATAAGTGTTGAGACTCAATGAGGCTTTCCTGAGTAAATAAAGCGTAACAAACTACTATACACAGACGACAATAGCCGTCATTCGCAACGTAAGTGGTGTCACCATTGCGCTTGTGCCAGGCTAAGTGCACTTTGAAGTTATCAGGTGAAGTGGAAAGCTCTGAATTGCTGGCAGGAGGAGGTCACGGGACAGACCCAGGTGCCATAGGTTGACTGACTGAGATGACTGGCAGATGCACTATCCGTGCCCCCCCACTGTGCCAACACAAAGATCCCCCGTATAGCCTTAACATACTTTTGGGGAAAGTGCTGTGACATGCAACTATGAAGGTCGGCACGGGCAACAAAGGTGTGGTGGGCCAGCACAACGCTCGTTCCGCCGTTGCCCCCCTCGTGGCGATATTTACACACCACACCAGGTACTAATTTGAGGCCGAGTCGACCTAGGGGAGGCCCAGGACTGGTGCAGATAATCGTCACTGGTGTTGGCCGTGAGCGGGAATCAAACTCGGCTGGCCGGGTTCGTAGCGGAGCACGCTAACCACTGCTCTACCGCTTTCCACAAAACACACACCACACACACTACACACACGACACACACGACACACACCACACACACTACACACACCACACACCACACACACTACACACACCACACACACCACACACACTACACACACTACACACAACACACACCACACACACCACACACACCACACACACCACACACACCACACACACTACACACACCACACACCACACACACTACACACACTACACACATACCACACACACCACACACACCGCACACACTACACACACTACACACACTACACACACCGCACACACCACACACACTGCACACACCACACACACTACACACACCACACACACGATCTAAAACGAAATATATTGACACATCCCATTTGGCTGGCCGCTCGGCTCTCTGGCAGTTCGTCACCAGCATTGTTGTGTGTGTCACGGTTACCATCTACCAGCCCAGGTAGATGGTAACTACCTGGGCTGGTGTGTTGTTTGCAACTTCTCCCCCTGGTCGCTTGCATTTTTTATCCGAGTCCTCCGAGTTTAACCTCCACATTTAGAAACATGCGCGTTAGTATTTGGATGCTATAAACTTCCACATGATAAGCCACTTCGTTAAGCTATCATTTGTGGCCAGGTGACCTCTGAATAAGAGCTATATAGCTCAGTGGACCTTACCTGGTAAAATAAAAAAATAGTTTAGCGTGAGCGAACCTGACACTGCTTGTTGAAGCCGGTCCAGAGTTTCCTTGCATCAAAGCAGCGTTGCTGGGGATTAAACACAACTCTTAAAAAGCTGGGCGGCTGATGTGATGTGTAAAAACAAACTTGTATGCTGTATTAGTGAAAACACAGCGCTTTCACGACGAGCCAGAGATAATCCAAAGTTCAACATACGCAGAGCTGTGTGTGCGTGCTGCCATCTGCTGTGTACACAGAGTAGCGACTTCCCGTGTCGTCACAAAGACAAAGACTCCCCCCCCGAATAAAATGTACAATACTTACTTTTGGCTATTTCGGTCAAGTCAAGTAAATAAAAAAATAATAGATCACAATGTTTTGATCGCAACACGAGCAATCGTCTTCAGAATAGTCTTCAGGTAAAGATGATTGCTTGTGTTGCGATCGAAACGTCGTGACATATTTTTTTTTAATTTACATTACTTGACCGAAAGCCTCAAGAGTATGAATTCCTGCAGTCACGAAAGGTTTAACTCAAGATGTACAAGACTGATAATTGTTTTTTTACCCTTTTATCTGGCAATAAACTGACACCTTTTTTACAAGGAGTCATGTTTGCATTGACCACAATACCTGCGATCGGAATGCAAACAAAAAACATAACTCTGATAATGTATTGGCACTGTCCTTGAAATTGATCGGTCCACACCCGGGACAGCTTTCCTTAGAGCCTAGTCCCACGTGGCGGTGTTGGACCAGATGACGCCAACAGGCAAAGGAGGTTTCAAGGATGTACAAGACTGTTGAGGCAAGTGCTGTTAGTGAGCACCTATGAACAGCAACAACGGCACACCACATGAGAGGATGATGTGGCCAGGACCACTACTAGCCGTCTTTGTCTCCCCAGTGCTGATGTTTTTACACTGCACCAGGTGCTCATTTGAGCTGAGTTGACCTAGGGGAGGGCTCAGAACCGATTCAGATAATCGTCGCTGGTGTTGTTGGCCGTGAGGGGAATCGAACTCGGATTGCCGGGGTTTAACCGCTGGGTCTGTCCCGTGATCTCCTGCCAGCGAGCATCGACACTGAATGTGGCCTCAAAGTGCACTTGGCCTGGCACAAGCGCCATGGTGACATATGAACCTTATGGTGGCACTAAGTGACATATGAACCTTATGGTGGTACTAAGTGACATATGAACCTCATGGTGGTACTAAGTGACATATGAACCTCATGGTGGTACTAAGTGACATATGAACCTCATGGTGGTACTAAGTGACATATGAACCTTATGGTGGTACTAAGTGACATATGAACCTGATGGTGGTACTAAGTGACATATGAACCTGATGGTGGTACTAAGTGACATATGAACCTTATGGTGGTACTAAGTGATATATGAACCTTATGGTGGTACTAAGTGACATATGAACCTCATGGTGGTACTAAGTTACATATGAACCTTATGGTGGTACTAAGTGACATATGAACCTCATGGTGGTACTAAGTGACATATGAACCTCATGGTGGTACTAAGTGACATATGAACCTTATGGTGGTACTAAGTGACATATGAACCTCATGGTGGTACTAGGTGACATATGAACCTTATGGTGGTACTAAGTGATATATGAACCTTATGGTGGTACTAAGTGACATATGAACCTGATGGTGATGGTGGTACTAAGTGACATATGAACCTTATGGTGGCACTAAGTGACATATGAACCTTATGGTGGCACTAAGTGACATATGGTGGTACTAAGTGACATATGAACCTTATGGTGGCACTAAGTGACATATGAACCTTATGGTGGCACTAAGTGACATATGAACCTTATGGAGGTACTAAGTGACATACGAACCTTATGGTGGTACTAAGTGATATATGAACCTTATGGTGGTACTAAGTGACATATGAACCTGATGGTGATGGTGGTACTAAGTGGCATATGAACCTAATGGTGATGGTGGTACTAAGTGACATATGAACCTTATGGTGGTACTAAGTGACATATGAACCTGATGGTGGTACTAAGTGGCATATGAACCTCATGGTGATGGTGGTACTAAGTGGCATATGAACCTGATGGTGGTACTAAGTGACATATGAACCTTATGGTGGTACTAAGTGACATTTGAACCTCATGATGGTAATAAGTGACATATGAACCTCATGGCGGTACTGAGTGACATATGAACATTATGGTGGTACTAAGTGACATATGAACCTCATGGCGGTACTAAGTGACATTTGAACCTCATGATGGTAATAAGTGACATATGAATCTCATGGTGGTACTAAGTGACATATGAACCTCATGGCGGTACTAAGTGACATTTGAACCTCATGATGGTAATAAGTGACATATGAATCTCATGGTGGTACTAAGTGACATATGAACCTTATGGTGGTACTAAGTGACATATTAACCTTATGGTGGTACTAAGTGACATATTAACCTGATGGTGGTACTAAGTGACATATGAACCTCATGGCGGTACTAAGTGACATATGAACCTCATGGTGGTACTAAGTGACATATGAACCTCATGACGGTACTAAGTGACATATGAACCTTATGGCGGTACTAAGTGACATATGAACCTCATGGTGGTATTAAGTGACATATGAACCTTATGGTGGTAATAAGTGACATATGAACCTCATGGTGGTACTAAGTGACATATGAACCTTATGGTGGTACTAAGTGACATATGAACCTTATGGTGGTATTAAGTGACATATGAACCTCATGACGGTACTAAGTGACATATGAACCTCATGGTGGTACTAAGTGACATATGAACCTCATGGTGGTATTAAGTGACATATGAACCTTATGGTGGTAATAAGTGACATATGAACCTCATGGTGGTACTAAGTGACATATGAACCTCATGGTGGTACTAAGTGACATATGAACCTCATGGTGGTATTAAGTGACATATGAACCTCATGACGGTACTAAGTGACATATGAACCTCATGGTGGTACTAAGTGACATATGAACCTCATGACGGTACTAAGTGACATATGAACCTCATGGTGGTACTAAGTGACATATGAACCTCATGGCGGTACTAAGTGACATATGCACCTTATGGTGGTACTAAGTGAAATATGAACCTTATGGTGGTACTAAGTGACATATGAACCTTATGGTGGTACTAAGTGACATATGAAGCTCATGGTGGTACTAAGTGACATATGAACCTTATGGTGGTACTAAGTGACATATGAACCTTATGGTGGTACTAAGTGACATATGAAGCTCATGGTGGTACTAAGTGACATATTAACCTGATGGTGGTACTAAGTGACATATGAACCTTATGGTGGTACTAAGTGACATATGAACCTTATGGTGGTACTAAGTGACATATGAACCTTATGGTGGTACTAAGTGACATATGAACCTCATGGTGGTACTAAGTGACATATGAACCTGATGGTGGTACTAAGTGACATATGAACCTTATGGTGGTACTAAGTGACATATGAACCTCATGGTGGTACTAAGTGACATATGAACCTGATGGTGGTACTAAGTGACATATGAACCTCATGGTGGTACTAAGTGACATATGAACCTCATGGTGGTACTAAGTGACATATGAACCTGATGGTGGTACTAAGTGACAACCTTATGGCGGTACTAAGTAACATATGGTGGTACTAAGTGACATATGAACCTCATGGTGGTACTAAGTGACATATGAACCTCATGGTGGTACTAAGTGGCATATGAACCTCATGGTGGTACTAAGTGACATATGAACCTCATGGTGGTACTAAGTGACATATGAACCTCATGGTGGTACTAAGTGACATATGAACCTCATGGTGGTACTAAGTGACATATGAACCTGATGGTGGTACTAAGTGACAACCTTATGGCGGTACTAAGTAACATATGGTGGTACTAAGTGACATATGAACCTCATGGTGGTACTAAGTGGCATATGAACCTCATGGTGGTACTAAGTGATATATGAACCTTATGGTGGTACTAAGTAACATATGAACCTTATGGTGGTAATAAGTAACATATGCACCTTATAGTGGTACCCCAGGGTACCATAGCACCTCGGCTCTCACACAATGTCCGTGATGCAGTCATGTTTAGCCTGTTGATGGTCGGCGATGCGGCCATCGACTCATCACGACGAGCTAGACACTACGATGCACCACCACTACGGTGCGTACTGCGAGCGTTCAGGGTTTCGGCGCAATGGTGATTGGATGGGTGATTGGGTGAGTGATTGAGTGGATGGGTGAGTGGGTGAGTGAGTGGGTGTGTGAGTGAGCGAGTGGGTGGGTGGGTGAGTGAGCGGGTGAGTGAGTGGGTGGGTGGGCGGTTGAGTGAGTGGGTGGGTGGGTGGGTGAGTGAGTGAGTGGGTGGGTGAGTGGGTGGGTGGGTGAGTGAGTGAGTGGGTGAGTGAGTGAGTGGGTGAGTGAGTGAGTGGGTGAGTGAGTGAGTGGGTGAGTGAGTGAGTGGGTGGGTGAGTGGGTGGGTGAGTGGGTGGGTGAGTGGGTGGGTGGGTGAGTGGGTGGGTGAGTGGGTGGGTGAGTGGGTGGGTGGGTGAGTGGGTGGGTGAGTGGGTGGGTGAGTGGGTGAGTGGGTGGGTGGGTGGGTGAGTGGGTGGGTGGGTGGGTGAGTGGGTGGGTGGGTGGGTGAGTGAGTGGGTGGGTAGGTGGGTGAGTGGGTGGGTGGGTGAGTGAGTGGGTGGGTGGGTGGGTGAGTGAGTGGGTGGGTGGGTGAGTGGGTGGGTGGGTGAGTGGGTGGGTGGGTGGGTGAGTGAGTGGGTGGGTGGGTGGGTGAGTGAGTGAGTGAGTGCGTGGGTGGGTGGGTGTGGGTGGGTGGGTGAGCGAGTGGGTGGGTGGGTGCGTGAGTGGGTGGTTGAGTGAGTGAGTGGGTGGGTGGGTGAGTGAGTGGGTGGGTGGGTGAGTGGGTGGGTGAGTGGGTGGGTGGATGAGTGAGTGGGTGAGTGGGTGGGTGGGTGAGTGAGTGAGTGGGTGGGTGGATGGATGGGTGAGTGGGTGGGTGGGTGGGTGAGTGAGTGGGTGGGTGGGTGGGTGAGTGAGTGGGTGGGTGAGTGGGTGAGTGAGTGGGTGGGTGGGTAGGTGAGTGGGTGGGTGAGTGAGTGAGTGGGTGGGTGGGTGGGTGAGTGAATAGGTGGGTGGGTGGGTGAGTGAGTGAGTGGGTGGGTGAGTGAGTGAGTGAGTGGTGGGTGGGTGAGTGAGTGGGTGGGTGGGTGGGTGAGTGGGTGGGTGGGTGAGTGAGTGAGTGAGTGGGTGGGTGGGTGGGTGAGTGAGTGGGTGGGTGAGTGGGTGGGTGAGTGGGTGGGTGAGTGGGTGAGTAGGTGAGTGGGTGGGTGGGTGGGTGAGTGAGTGGGTGGGTGAGTGAGTGGGTGGGTGGTTGGGTGAGTGGTTGGGTGAGTGGGTGGGTGCTTGAGTGGGTGGGTGGGTAAGTGGGTGGGTGAGTGGGTGGGTGGATAAGTGGGTGAGTGGGTGGGTGGATAAGTGGGTGGGTAAGTGGGTGGGTGGATGAGTGAGTGGGTGGGTGGATGAGTGAGTGGGTGGGTGAGTGGGTGAGTGGGTGGGTGAGTGGGTGGATGGGTGAGTGAGTGGGTAGGTGGATGAGTGAGTGGGTGGGTGGGTGGGTGAGCGAGTGGGTGGGTGGGTGAGTGAGTGAGTGGGTGGGTGGGTGAGTGAGTGGGTGGGTGGGTGGGTGAGTGGGTGGGTGAGAGAGTGGGTGGGTGAGTGGGTGAGTGGTTGAGTGAGTGGGTGGGTGGGTGAGTGAGTGGGTGGGTGAGTGGGTGGGTGGGTGAGCGGGTGGGTGGGTGAGTGAGTGGGTGGGTGAGTGGGTGAGTGAGTGGGTGAGTGAATGAGTGGGTGAGTGGGTGGGTGGATGGGTGCGTGAGTGAGTGGGTGGGTGGGTGAGTGAGTGGGTGGGTGGGTGAGTGGGTGGTTGGGTGGGTGAGTGGGTGAGTGGGTGGGTGGGTGAGTGGGTGGGTGGGTGAGTGGGTGGGTGGGTGGGTGAGTGAGTGGGTGGGTGGGTGAGTGAGTGGGTGGGTGGGTGGGTGGATGGGTGAGTGAGTGAGTGGGTGGGTGGGTGAGTGAGTGGGTGGGTGGGTGAGTGAGTGAGTGAGTGGGTGGGTGGGTGAGTGAGTGAGTGGGTGGGTGAGTGGGTGGGTGGGTGGGTGAGTGAGTGAGTGGGTGCGTGAGTGAGTGGGTGGGTGGGTGAGTGAGTGAGTGGGTGGGTGAGTGGGTGGGTGAGTGAGTGAGTGGGTGGGTGAGTGGGTGAGTGAGTGGGTGGATGAGTGAGTGGGTGAGTGGGTGGGTGAGTGAGTGAGTGGGTGAGTGGGTGGGTGGATGGGTGCGTGAGTGAGTGGGTGGATGGGTGGGTGAGTGAGTGGGTGGGTGGGTGAGTGGGTGGGTGGGTGAGTGAGTGAGTGGGTGGATGGGTGGGTGAGTGAGTGAGTGAGTGGGTGGGTGAGTGAGTGAGTGGGTGGGTGGGTGAGTGAGTGAGTGGGTGGGTGGGTGAGTGAGTGGGTGGGTGGGTGGGTGAGTGAGTGAGTGGGTGGGTGGGTGAGTGAGTGAGTGGGTGGGTGAGTGGGTGGGTGGGTGGGTGAGTGAGTGAGTGAGTGGGTGGGTGAGTGAGTGAGTGGGTGGGTGGGTGAGTGAGTGAGTGGGTGGGTGGGTGAGTGGGTGAGTGAGTGAGTGGGTGGGTGAGTGGGTGAGTGAGTGGGTGGATGAGTGAGTGGGTGAGTGGGTGGGTGAGTGAGTGAGTGGGTGGGTGGATGGGTGGATAAGTGGGTGGGTAAGTGGGTGGGTGGATGAGTGAGTGGGTGGGTGAGTGGGTGAGTGGGTGGGTGAGTGGGTGGATGAGTGAGTGGGTGAGTGGGTGGGTGAGTGAGTGAGTGGGTGAGTGGGTGGGTGGATGGGTGCGTGAGTGAGTGGGTGGATGGGTGGGTGAGTGAGTGGGTGGGTGGGTGAGTGGGTGGGTGGTGGGTGAGTGAGTGAGTGGGTGGGTGAGTGAGTGAGTGAGTGGTGGGTGGGTGAGTGAGTGGGTGGGTGGGTGAGTGGGTGGGTGAGTGAGTGAGTGGGTGGGTGGGTGAGTGAGTGGGTGGGTGAGTGGGTGGGTGAGTGGGTGGGTGAGTGGGTGAGTAGGTGAGTGGGTGGGTGGGTGGGTGAGTGAGTGAGTGGGTGGGTGAGTGAGTGGGTGGGTGGTTGGGTGAGTGGTTGGGTGAGTGGGTGGGTGCTTGAGTGGGTGGGTGGGTAAGTGGGTGGGTGAGTGGGTGGGTGGATAAGTGGGTGAGTGGGTGGGTGGATAAGTGGGTGGGTAAGTGGGTGGGTGGATGAGTGAGTGGGTGGGTGGATGAGTGAGTGGGTGGGTGAGTGGGTGAGTGGGTGGGTGAGTGGGTGGATGGGTGAGTGAGTGGGTAGGTGGATGAGTGAATGGGTGGGTGGGTGGGTGAGCGAGTGGGTGGGTGGATGAGTGAGTGAGTGGGTGGGTGAGTGAGTGGGTGGGTGGGTGGGTGAGTGGGTGGGTGAGAGAGTGGGTGGGTGAGTGGGTGAGTGGTTGAGTGAGTGGGTGGGTGGGTGAGTGAGTGGGTGGGTGAGTGGGTGGGTGGGTGAGCGGGTGGGTGGGTGAGTGAGTGGGTGGGTGAGTGGGTGAGTGAGTGGGTGAGTGAATGAGTGGGTGAGTGGGTGGGTGGATGGGTGCGTGAGTGAGTGGGTGGGTGGGTGGGTGAGTGAGTGGGTGGGTGGGTGAGTGGGTGGTTGGGTGGGTGAGTGGGTGAGTGGGTGGGTGGGTAGGTGAGTGGGTGGGTGGGTGAGTGGGTGGGTGGGTGAGTGAGTGGGTGGGTGGGTGGGTGAGTGAGTGGGTGGGTGGGTGGATGGGTGAGTGAGTGAGTGGGTGGGTGGGTGAGTGAGTGGGTGGGTGGGTGGGTGAGTGAGTGAGTGAGTGGGTGGGTGGGTGAGTGAGTGAGTGGGTGGGTGAGTGGGTGGGTGGGTGGGTGAGTGAGTGAGTGGGTGCGTGAGTGAGTGGGTGGGTGGGTGAGTGAGTGAGTGGGTGAGTGGGTGGGTGAGTGAGTGAGTGGGTGGGTGAGTGGGTGAGTGAGTGGGTGGATGAGTGAGTGGGTGAGTGGGTGGGTGAGTGAGTGAGTGGGTGAGTGGGTGGGTGGATGGGTGCGTGAGTGAGTGGGTGGATGGGTGGGTGAGTGAGTGGGTGGGTGGGTGAGTGGGTGGGTGGGTGGGTGAGTGAGTGAGTGGGTGGGTGGGTGGGTGAGTGAGTGGGTGGGTGGGTGAGTGAGTGGGTGGGTGGGTGGGTGAGTGAGTGAGTGGGTGGGTGGGTGAGTGAGTGAGTGGGTGGGTGAGTGGGTGGGTGGGTGGGTGAGTGAGTGAGTGAGTGGGTGGGTGAGTGAGTGAGTGGGTGGGTGGGTGAGTGAGTGAGTGGGTGGGTGAGTGGGTGGGTGAGTGAGTGAGTGGGTGGGTGAGTGGGTGAGTGAGTGGGTGGATGAGTGAGTGGGTGAGTGGGTGGGTGAGTGAGTGGGTGAGTGGGTGGGTGGATGGGTGCGTGAGTGAGTGGGTGGATGGGTGGGTGAGTGAGTGGGTGGGTGGGTGAGTGGGTGGGTGAGTGGGTGGGTGAGTGGGTGGATGGGTGAGTGGGTGAGTGAGTGGGTAGGTGGATGAGTGAGTGGGTGGGTGGGTGAGTGGGTGGGTGAGTGAGTGAGTGAGTGGGTGGGTGTGGGTGGGTGAGCGAGTGGGTGGGTGGGTGGGTGAGTGAGTGAGTGGGTGGGTGGGTGAGTGAGTGAGCGAGTGGGTGAGTGGGTGGGTGGGTGAGTGGGTGGGTGAGTGGGTGAGTGGTTGAGTGAGTGGGTGGGTGGGTGAGTGGGTGGGTGGATGAGTGAGTGGGTGGGTGAGTGGGTGGGTGGGTGAGCGGGTGGGTGGGTGAGTGAGTGAGTGGGTGGGTGAGTGGGTGAGTGAGTGGGTGGATGAGTGAGTGGGTGAGTGGGTGGGTGAGTGAGTGAGTGGGTGAGTGGGTGGGTGGGTGGATGGGTGCGTGAGTGAGTGGGTGGATGGGTGGGTGAGTGAGTGGGTGGGTGGGTGGGTGAGTGGGTGGGTGGGTGAGTGGGTGAGTGGGTAGGTGAGTGGGTGGGTGGGTGAGTGGGTGGGTGAGTGAGTGGGTGGGTGGGTGAGTGAGTGGGTGGGTGGGTGAGTGAGTGAGTGGGTGGGTGGGTGGGTGAGTGAGTGAGTGGGTGGGTGGGTGAGTGAGTGAGTGGGTGGGTGAGTGGGTGGGTGAGTGAGTGGGTGGGTGAGTGGGTGAGTGGGTCGGTGGGTGAGTGGGTGGGTGGGTGAGTGGGTGAGTGAGTGGGTGGGTGAGTGAGTGGGTGGGTGGTTGGGTGAGTGGTTGGGTGAGTGGGTGGGTGCTTGAGTCGGTCGGTGGGTGAGTGGGTAAGTGGGTGGGTGAGTGGGTGGGTGGATAAGTGGGTGGGTAAGTGGGTGGGTGGATGAGTGAGTTGGTGGGTGGATGAGTGAGTGGGTGGGTGAGTGGGTGAGTGGGTGGGTGAGTGGGTGGATGGGTGAGTGGGTGAGTGAGTGCGTGGGTGGTTGAGTGGGTGGGCGAGTGGGTGAGTGGATTAGTGAGTAAGTGGATGAATGAGTGGGTGGGAATGTGAGTGGGTGAATGAGTGGTTGGGTGGGGGGGTGAATAAATAGGTGTTTGGGTGAGTGATTGAGTGGATAAGTGGGTGAGTGAGTGAATGAGTCCGTGAGGTAATTAGTGGGTGAGCGAGCGATTGGGTGATTTAGTGAGCGGGTGAGCTTGAATTGGTCCTGGGCTTCCCCTAGGTCGACTCAGCCTCAAATGAGTACCTGGTGCGGTGCATAAACGCCACCACTTAGGGAGACAAAGGCGGCCAGGCATGGTGCTGGCCACCACTAACATAACTTGCCCCAACAGTCTGTTAAGGCTATACCACCGGGGGATATTTGTCTTTGAGTGAGCCACTAATTCCCAGGACAGATGGTGATTGAACCTACGAAGGGTTACATGTTATGACAAATCAGCCACGATTAAATAACCCATATTTGACACAAGGGGGGGGGGGGGTGGCCTTTGCAGCCACGACGATTCATAATCGATTGTGAATAACGTTACGTGGGAATTTCGCCAAAGTGTGTCTTTAGGAACCCTCAACCCCCCCGACATGCCGAAACCAATGAAACTGTCACGCGTAAAAAGCGTTTAACGCACTATTATTTGTGCGTTGTTAAGTGAATCAATTAGACACGAGCGTTTAGCGACTGCTATATGTGGTAGTTGTGTGCTGTAACAACACGTGGTCATTTAATTAGATTCGCTGTCGGGTGGTGGCGGGTTCTTGACGACACAATATATGGTCACGTCATTGCAAGGCCTTACCCCAAAAACGATTATAATTCGAAGGAGTATTTATTTATTTATTGATTTGTTACTTCGCTTGCCCACCCATGCACTTAGTCACTCTCCCACCTATGCACTCATCCACTCACTAACCACCCACCTATGCACTCACCCACCCACTACACCAGCTATACACTCACCTACTCACTCACCGATTCACCCACTCCTCCGTTGAGCACGGTTGGCTAAGTAGGGTGCGAAAGAAGTTCAACATACATACATTACCCCACCAACGACTTACTCACTCTGCCACCTATACACTCACCCACTCACTACACCAATGCACTCACCCACTCACTGACTCTCCCACCTATACACATAGATCGCTCTTTTAACCTTCAACAGACTGTTGGGGCAAATGCTGTTAGCGAGCTCTTATTAAGGCTTGCACGGCACATAAAGGAGTGGGTTGGCCAGCACCACGCCTGGCCGCCTTTATCTCCCTAGTGGTCATCTTTTTACATAACGCGCTAGGTACTTAAATTGAGGCCGAATCGACCTAGGGAGGTCCAGGATCGATTTCAATTTTCGTCACTCACGTGAGCAGGAATCGAACTTGGGTTCGTAGCGCGGTGAGCTAACCACTGCGCCACCACTCGCCATTATCACACATTCACACGCAAACACAGAGCGGCACGCACACACACATTTGTCCGAGCTAATTTATGTATTTATACATTTCATTGATAACAACTCTAACACATTGTGCTTATTAAGAGATTTATATCCATGGCAATTATAATATTATTTGCTACATTGCTTTGTATACGGGGTTGCACAGACACAAACTTAGCACAGCAGAGGGGTTCAATCCTCGCGTGATACCTTATGCCCCGTCCCCCACCTCCCCCCAAAAACTCACTCGCGCAAATTCAACATTCCCGTGGCAGGGGCAAGTCAGTCCACAGTACAACTCTGAATGTTTAACTCCCCACAAAAGCGGTACAGCATTCATTTTAGGAACCCCCGGTGGAATACCGCTGATGATGATTTGATGAGTTGACTACCAACGACCGGGATGTGAACTCGTAACCACTCGCGTCCTGTGACCACATTGCGTCAAATAAATACATAATTCGACCGCTTATCACGTAATCATCTACAGCGACGACTTCATTAACGACGATGACTACAAAAAAAGAATAGGAATTATTTTTTCTACCTACGTGACTTTACCGAAAGTATAAACATAATAGGGTTTACCCTTTATGGCAATACAACGGGAAGTGTTAAGATGTTCAAACACCAAATAGACACACCTATTGCAAGGCATCAAGCCTTCATTAACCACAAGTACTTGTGGCAAAACATGCGAACAGACATGACCTGACAATACACGCATTGTCTTTGAAACCGATTGGCCTACACCAGAGACAGCAGCCTTCTTTATGAACGCCAACAAGTATCAAAGCATAGCTCGGGTTGAGCAGTTATATCCATGGGACGACGATTGAATCATCGTCTCTATGGGGACCTTTTTGAAAATCCTGGAAAATGTCCCATAGAGACGGTAAAGGTGCATCCCTCCACAGTTTGCCTCAACTCGAGGCTAGCTCAGGAGGGTTTTTTTGGGCCACCTCTTCCACGCTACGGCCGGCCGTCTTTGAGAAGTTGGAAGATACCCACAATTTATCCCAAAGACAAAGAATCCCAGCATAGCCTTAACATACTGTAGGAGCAAATGCTGTTAGCGCGCACATATGGAAGCCGGCACGACACACAAGGGCGTCAATGGCCAGCACCACGCCCGACCGCCCTTGTCTCTCCAGTAGCGATGTTTACGCAATGCACCAGGTACTAATTTGAGGTCGAGTCGACCTAGGGGAGGCCCAGGACCGGTTCAGATAATCGCGACTGGTGTTGGCCATGAGCAGGAATCGCCGTGTTCGTAGCGCAGAGTGCTAACTGCTATCCCACCGCTCCCCGCTATCCCACCACCACCATACACAAACTACAACTTGCCGATCGAAGAAACCGCCGTGTTGAACCCCATTGATCCTACTAGACGGACACAGGTGGTGGGCAAGTGGGTGAGCAGCGACGCTGGGACAAAGATGGGAAGGAGGCTTTGACTAATGAGTTAATAATGGTTTGAAGACCGCACTCGTATTCACTATTGGGGAATTGCGATAGTTCCAACGCAGAAGATCCCAGGGTTTGATCTTCCATTAAGGTCATGGTCCACCCTAAATTGTATCCGCACAAACCATGGCAGATGCGGATACCTGATGCACAAATGGACAATTAAAAAGAAAACTCTCCAGTGTGCGAATGTGGTCATCCAGACCAGACCATACCACGTACAACGACACAATGCCCGATCCACAAATACGAAGGAAAGATTACAGCGATACACTCCACTGCTCCTAACGCGGTTATCTGGCTTGACCACCGGAATGTGAAATTGTAGTTGTTACTCTGCATATACATCAGCCATACAACAAAAATACTGATATAGCAGCGACAGCCGGACTGACCAGTGTCGAGTTGGTACGACAATCACACGGCCAAAGACCGTCATTCAATTAAATATAAATGTATTGACTGAGAATCAGAACCTTCATTTATCCTGGAGGAATCCGAGGAGCTATGACGCTCTTTTTTCTCAGATGTCTAGAGTGCTACAGAGAGGGTGACGGTTCAAAAGGACCCAAGTTCAAGTCCCCCAGTCGAGGTTCAACTCCACCAATCATCATCGTTCCGTGTCGGAGAGAATTAAACAGTGGTAACCCACCAACAGTAGTCCGTCATATACATACAGATACGGATCTTGCCATAGGAATGTGGAATTTCCATCACTGCTTCAGGGACACCCCAGGAGAGATGAGTGACGAGGATATCGATACTCGTTTGAGAAGAAGGGAAAGCAACTCTGACGATTTGAATTAAATGGAAGAGAAAATGAATAAAATTTTGATTTAAAGCTTTCGTGACTGCAGTAATTCATATTCTTAGCTCTTTCGGTAAAGTCACGTTAAAGGGAAACAATAAAATAATAACGTGACTTTACCGAAAGAGCTAAGAATAAGAAAATGAATTGTAACGGCAGAGTTTGTGGAAGAACAAATCACTGCAACACAACTCGGGGATAGTAGCGGGGGAGGGGAAACTGGATACCCCCCAAAAACATTATCACTCTCCAGATAATAGCAGTCGGGAAAGTGAATTATTACGAACATTATGCGTGTGCTATGAAGGACTATTGCCCGAAACGTCACCTATTATATATGTTCTCCCTTTCAGGCTACACGCAGCGGTATTCACGAGCGTGTTCGTGTTAAGCGTTGACGAGGGCAGTGATGCAACACAGCGCTCGCCGCTCGTTGTCGCGGTTCGGGCCCAGTGGCAGCCCAGATTAATACTGTACTGTCGGATCAACCATGAAAACACCCTACCGCCGTCTGCTTCACAGTGGAAATGTAAAAGAGTCTGTGACGTCTCAACTAATTTAATTTAATTTTACCAGGTAAGGTCGACGCGACCACGGGGAGAACATGCAACCTCCAAATATACAGCAGCAGGCGTCGGGGTCAGGCTCGAACCCACGACCTCCTGTATACCAGGCGAGGTGGTTAACATCTCCTAGCCACCGTGGCCTATTTCCGCACGAGTGGCCATTTGTGCGTGCCGGTGTCCAGAGCCATCCATGGAGGGGGGGGGGCGGGACAAACCCCACCGCGTGGGCGTCCCGACGCCCTCAAACGATACCGGAAGTATCACATCGAACACTGTGACGTCGAAGCACGCCCACCCCCCCAATCGCGGGGGCCCCGAGCGGTCGCCCCTTATTTGCCGTATCCTAGGATGAAGGCTGTCATGCGGTCGGGATATCTCGCGATCCAGGGATCCGTCTGGCATCAGCAGCGCGCACGATCCGAATTTACCGCTCCATCTCCCGCCGATGGCTCAGCGTGTATGCACTCTTTACAAACACACGCGCGTGCGGGTGTGGGTAATCATGGGGCTTTTTGTTGTTGTTCAAGGATACCCCGGGAGCTTATATCTCCACCAAATAATAACAGCACCAACAATAATAACGACGTATTCAAAACTTCAAATAATGAAGCTATAATCGACGACACGGTCACAGCGTGGGTGTTGTTGGTGATGCTCGGTAGTAGTAATGGTGCTCGTGGTGAGCGGATCGTGAGGGATGGATGTTCCACCCTCACCACGGCCAGCCCCAACCTCGACCCCGCGGTGGGGGCTGCAACAACCCCCGAGGGGCCCGACGCGAGCCACGCTACTTCACTTCACACTGCCCGCGAACAACATTCAACCATCGCCGCCACAACGCATCTTAGCCGCCGCACTAATCGGTGAACTCGAGCGAGGGGAAGGTGGTGGGGTGGGTGGTGGTGGTGGTGGTTATTGTCGACCCGGTAACACAGCCGCCGTGCTCCGCACTCCACCCGCAGGGGTCGTCAGACCTGGAACGGCTTCGTGACGCCCTTAGCCCTCTCGTATTCACGTGCATTGGGGCTCTTTACATCGAGGTTTTTAAAAAAAATCAAATTTCGAAAAAAATATATTCTTGTTTTGGTTGCCCACCCCTGAGTGAGTGACACTGCACTACGAACCTGGCGGGGACCCCAGTTGGATTCCCGCTCACGACTACCACCACCACCACCACCACCGACGGTGACAACGAATGTGATCTCCCTGGGTCAACTAGGCTTTAAATGAGTACGTGGTGCGACGTGTAATTAGACAAAGGTGGCCGGGCGTGGTGTCGTCCACCCACCCCCTCGTGATAGGTGCTCGCTTACAGCACTTGCCACGAGAGCCTGTGCAGGCTATACGGGGGATCTTTCTCTTTGTCCTTTGAGGACTGTTCTATTACGATCACATCACCTGTAAGTTTGTAAGTTAGTATCGTCTGGTACAACGTTCGTACAACTGTCACCCCCTATATCTGTTTAATATGCCTGTGATTTAATTGCGTCATTGTGCTATGATCTCGATCGTAAACAGTCCGCACGGGGGCCGACTTACGCGGCAGTGAGTGCACAACAACCATTTACGTTTGTGCAATAAAGTATTATGCGAATTATCGCGTGACAGTTATTTCTGATCCGATTCCTAATTGCCGTAACTTTATTTTGTATTTGTTCTGCTTTTTGACACGCTTGCAAACGAGACTCAATCCGAGTCTCTCTTAACTCCTCTCACCTGGTTTAAAGAAAAAAAAACACGCAACTTGGAATCATGAAACTATCCAGACCCTCGGTGGCCAAAACAGCTGCCAATGTCGTTTGTTTGGCTGCATCGGTCGAGTGGCGGAGAGGTGCGGTGTCTAGGAGATGTTAACTACTTCGCCTGGTATACAGGAGGTCGTGGGGTTCGACCCCGACCCTGATGCCTGCTGCTGTATATTCGCATGTTCTCCGGCTATTCCCTCCACATTTAGACAAGACGCGTTTAGAGTATTTGGTTGCTATAAATTTCCATACGGTAAGCCACTTCTCGTTCAGTTACGATTTGTGGCCAGATCGCTTATGAAAAGTGCTACATAGCTCGGTGGGCCTTACCGGGTTAAATTTAATAGTTCACAACAACACACATTCGGGTTAGACTGCTACTACGTCGTACCTCCTACCCTAAACGCGAAATAAAAAGCAAACATGCAACCGACTGGTGTGTGCTTTATAAGTTGCCCACGATGCATGCATAGGATACAAAAAGTTAAACACGTATTTACATGATGCGCCGTCTGCGAGTGCGTTTAAATCGGTGCTCGCGAACACTGTCCCCAGAGTCTCACAAGGCTGCATGGTTATAGCGCTGCACACGTTTGCGATACGAGTTTAATCCAAATGTTGCTTCTGTCATTCGTATAGCACCTACACAAACCACCGTGGAATCGTCAACTGTACGATCTCGGTCACATTTTTATGACGGATGCAATCAACATTCGCCTTATCATTACAGTTAACGGAGAATGGCTCCCATCACGTGATCCACCAAACCCACAATGACCAATAAAAAACGCAAAATCCCTGACAGTTGTTTTAATGTTTATATATTTAAATTTCTTTTCTTTTCTGTATTTGACAATATTGTTCTCTTAGCGTGTGAACAAAACTACTCCGTGCAAGACGATGGTACAGCCCACACGATGCCCAATCGGGTCATCAGACTGTTCCATTATAATTACATAAGGTTAGGGGGGGGTGCAAAAGGGTTAATCACTGCATAGCGAATAAAACATCTATACTTAACTTTTTAAATACGATACACCTTACTCATGGGGGAGCAGTGGTGCAATAGTCAGCTCATTGCGTTATCAACTTGGCGACCCGAGCTCGACTCCTGGCGACGGCTATCATTAGTGAGTGGTATCTGAAGCGGGACTGACCGGTGTGAAGTATGGTTAAACAACCGCCCCTCCCCCCCCCCGAAAGTCACTGCATGGCGAGGACTTTACAAAGGTTCAGAGCCCGTCAATCCACTGCTGGATGAAGTCTCTCGAAGCTTGTGGTGACCTTGGTGACCGTTTGACCATACTTCACCGCACTGCTAAATGTTGGGTGACCAAAGAGGGGGTGGCAGGGCACGCCTAGAGACTGGTGCAGATGTCACTCAGCTACCGGGAATCGAACTCGGGGTGTAGGGTTTACAACGCAGCGCGTGCTAACCCATGCGCCACCGCTCACCTTGCCAATGTAAAAGTCTACAACTTGAGAATTTAAATCAAATTGATGGGATACCTCCCCCCACCCCACCTATTAAATAAATCGTATATTTATTTGTTTTCTGGACTGCAAAACAATCCACCGTTCAAGTTTAAAAAAGTGCAAAAAGTTTTGCTAAAATACAAACGAAGAAACGGAACTGCAAATACGACAAAAAGATTCTACCGAAATTCTTGCGTAGGGTTTTCGCCGCTTGTGCCGCATGGCTCTTCCGTTGTGCTGCTCGGGTTGCGTCGGCGTGCGCTGCTCGGCGCGATGTCCGATGAGACTCTGCGAGCCTGCGCGTCACCCCTTCTCGTATGCGGTAGCGTGGTGCTCAGTGTGCTCTGGGTCCTCCGGTGTCCTCCTTCCACGGGAAGCCAAACGGTCAAATGATTCGTGGCCAAGCAGCTGTCCTTAAATTTTTAAAACATAGCCACCACATGGTGTTCGCTCGTTCTCGTGGAGAGAATGACTCGGAGAGAGGGCGACTCGGAGGCACCAGGAGGAACCACAGATGAGTAGAGAGGCAGCAGCAGCCACAATGGTGAGGAGCTGGCACTGCTAACAATTGCCCAAGCTCTGCTGTCCTCTATATAATGAGATGTTTCCAGCCCATGAATGAGTATTCACACACATGGGAGGAAACTCGGGCACCTGGAGAAAACCCATGCGTATGAGGGGTAACACTATCCTATGCAGATGGAGTCTCAATCCCCATAACCATGGGACAGATGAAAATTAGTCCACTCACTGGAACCGCCATTGCCTGACGAGCCAGGGGCACAGCTTCTCCTCGATGCGCACGCGTAGAAGGGAGTGTCACGACACGTGTGTGTGTGTTGTGTGCGGTGATCCACCAACCCTCGGCTGCTGCCTCCATACCGCGGGATCAATACAGGAAGCTACCACAAGTGAGTGTTGAGACTCGGCGAGGCTGTCCCTGGGTAAACAAAGAGCACGGTTTAAGCATTCGGACTGCCATCGTTTTGAACAGACACTCTTTCGTGTTTGTGCATTTGCGGCTGGGGGGGGTATGGTGCGAAACATCGGACATTGCACCAAACAACACGTGCGCGGTACAGCCAGAAAAAAAAACAATCAGGCGCTAAATTAACGCGATCATCGGGAGCTAAAATAACACAACTGAATCAATCGGCCGCTCCACGCTTCCTGAGGCGAGCGATGGCGGCGCGGCCCAGAGGCGGCGTGCTCGCCGCTCGTGTCGCCGAAGGTTCACGCGGTTCGATACCGGCAGGTCGCCCTGATCAATACCACGGTTGTGGTAAGTAAAAAAATACAACACCACTCGACACGCTGTCCGCTGCACTCGCACGGTCGACGTCACACAGACCCCCCCCTCGCCCCATTGTGATATTGTTGTTCGCAAGACCGAGGCCAGATTTGTCAATAATAAATAAATCGCGCGGAAACATTTACTCAATTGGGATTACACACACAGCAGCAATCATCTCTCCGCACTCCCCTACTGGCATACTAATGCCCAGGGAAAGCTGCCACTGGGGGATGCCCTGGGATAGACCACACAGCAGCAATCTTCACCCTTGTCTAACTGCGAAAAAACCTGGCAGGACACCTCCTAAGAAAAGGGTCGTGGAGCTTTCCTGGCTAAATGATTGAAATAATAAATAACAGGGACAAATCCCTCCATGCGTAGGGTATTGCTTTTAGAATAAAACTCACCATCGGGCGAGCGATGACATCTGCACGTCGCGAAGACCAAACGTAAAAAATAACAACGGTTTTTAAACTTAAACAGACTTGGTGAGAAGGTAAAGGGGCAGCCCTGCAACTGCTTGGCTCGCGCCACCACTGGGGGAAGGCGCCTTCGCTAAGGAGAGTGCTTCCTCTAATAGAGCAACGTTTGGCCTACTCTTCCAAGCTGGCCAGACGTTTTGTAAAATAGAGCACTCACACTTTACCCCACCATACGCGACATGTGTTGTGACCCCCGTTTGTAGAGCCGGGTGAACAGCTAGAGGCGGTTGCATGGGGGAAAGAGGATTTGAGAAACTCGCGTTGACCGAGTCAAACCTGCGCCCTCCGAGTTGGAAATTGCAGTTGTGCCAATGACCGATAATCGTTCCTCCACCGCTGCAACAGCAGCTTCCCCCTTAAGAGACTAAAAAACGAAATACCCCCAAAATGTAAAATTTTAACATTTAAAACACACGCGCACGTGATCGAACGAGCGCACGCACAGCGGTTGTGAGTAACGTTGCTGACGTTAAAAAAAATAGTTTGTTAATATCAGTATAAAATAGCAATAATAAGTAAAATTTTAAATAAAGGAAAAGTAAATTTTGCGTAAAAACTCCTGTTGGACCCGGTTAACCCCGTGCAGCACGCGGGCCGTGACGGGCATGCTTGCGAGGCCTTCCGTGACCGCCACATGAGCATCACGTGAGCTTCACATGAGCAGGCATCTCCTCCGCACGTGCTCCTTGAGGCTCCTCCTAGAGTCTTTGGTGCCTTTCTTTCCGTCCACCTGAAAACGTCACACAACAAAGATCCCCCGTATAGCCTTAATTGCTGTTCGTGAGTAGCAGCGCCTATGAACTGTTTTTTTGTGTTTCGTGTTGAGTTTGTCGTCCTTCCCTGTACCTCTGATTAGCACGGTTGGCTACGTATGGCACGTGATGGGGGGAGGGGGGGTGGACAGCCTATGTCCACCCAGCCGCCTTTGTCTCCCCAGTCGCGGTGTTCGCAAGGGGTTGGGGCCTAAAGACCAGGCCTCGACACCCAACCAATTGAACGCAACCCTTAATAAATTTGAAGAGACATCAACAAACTGCTGTTTGACATTTTTTTGTAAAGCAAAATTAATGAACCCGATACTGTGGCATGTCGAACATACTAAAAGCGAAACTTTACGTAGAGCTCCTGATGCACTGTACCACTGAGCACCGGTACAGTGCCTCCCCCCCCCCCCCGCGCACGCAGGTAAACGCTCATTAATCGGCCCATAACATCTTTGTATATACAGGACCGCAGAGCTTGGCGAGTGCGGAAATTTGTCACGGGCTCATCACCGCATGACTTCTGGGGCTGTCGCCTTCCTGCTCGTCTGCGGTTTCATTCTCCTGGTGCTTCTGTCGAGTCGTCTCCTCTCCCTCCGTTTCTATCCGTCTCTCTCTCTACGCGAGCGAGCGAGCGAGTGGGTTACAACGAGCTGACGTAGCAGTTATTATCGTCGTCGTTAGTTGCACTGTGCTACGAAGCCAGCGTGACCCGAATTCGATGCCTGGTCACGGCTGAGCACTACGATCGGACCGTCGTGCTGAGTTAAGCACAACGTGCATTCCGAGGCGATGATATCAGCGATGCCCTCTTGTGGGGGTTGTGAAGTTATTCTCGGATGGCACAGGGCGGATCAGACCTGACCTAGCACGAACCTCCCCCGACATAACGACATACGATGCAGGCGCAGCCCTGCAACCGCTTTGCTCGTGACACTGCTGCTGGAAGTGCCCTGCACTGAACAATAGCTCAAGCGAGCGGCGTTCTTCATTGCAAGGCCCGCGAGCCACTTGTGGCCTTTAGTGTCAAACCCTAATGGTTTCAAATGTGTGGCGACCCTCACACTGATGTCTTATTAGTGTTTTGGCCTCCTCTTCCACACCGGTCAAATGGCTCGGACGAGGTGGGGGGAGTACCCACACTTTAACCCACCACACGCGACCTGCCTGTCATATAACTGCACCGTACCTATTTTACACTGCTTGGTGGACAGAGGTGGGGGGCTGCCCGAACCACGCAACTACCACACGCCACGTATGCATTGCTCTCGTTTTCAGCCTTGTCTAGACCGCCAACTCGTAGACCAACGAGACCAGCCGAGAGCACTGCACGCATGACGTAGTGATCACATGGCGCGCATGCAAGTCGCATGGTGGCAGCCGCCCGACCTGCCGAGTGCGAGCAGTGGGACTCACGGGGGTTCCGACGGACGATGATGAAGATGTGATGGTGATGACGATGACAGTGGTGATGGTGGCGACGGTGACTACGAAGGTGATGATAGTAATGGTGACGAAAGTGATGATTACGATGACAACGATGACAACAGTAATGATGATCATGGCGACGACAGTAACTATGCTGACTGCGATTACGGCAGTGGTGACGATGGTCTCCCGCGCGGGGGCACGAACATCAACCATGCACCCTCCCCTGCTCACTCACCTGCAGGCTCATGTGCCGCCGCTTCTCGAGCGTGAGCAGCTCTTGGAAGGCCTCGGAGACATTGTAGTCCATCTTGGCCGACGTCTCCGTGAAGGCGCAGCGCCACGCCTTGGCCTGCGTCTCGCCCTCGCCGGCTGCCACCTCGCGCGCCGTCTCGTCGCACTTGTTGGCCACAAGCATCATGGGGACAGCCGACACATCGCCTGGGAGACCATGGGAGATGCAGGGACGGGAGACGAGGGGAGGGGAGACGAGGGGAGGGGTGAGGGCTTGTGGTGACGAAGTTGCACCTCACCACACCACGCCGGGTCACACCACGTCGCATCGCGCCGCACCTTTGATCTGCGCGATGACGTCGTAGATGGGCCGTAGCTCCTCAAGGCTCTGGCGACTCGTCACCGAGTAGACGAGCAGGAAGGCATGGCCACGCGAGATCGCCAGCCGCTGCATGGCGGGGAATTGGTGTGAGCCCGTGGTGTCGGTGATCTGTAGCGTGCACACGCTCTTGTCGCAGCTGATCACCTGCGTGATGCACAGATAGATATATACATGTTGATATGCAGGTATAGGAGAAACACAAAGAGAGATGGATACACACAGATATTACAATTTCCTCAGATATACAGTATCCAGCGATATACAAATACTGCTTTTTCACTGGCACATCCGAGTCGAGCCAACGCGGGTCCTCGCGGCACGCGCCCTTTTCCATTGGCAGAGTCAGAACCAAACCGTGCTACACCGGCCTCACAACACTGGCTGAGGGGCCAAGTAGGCCACGGTCGGGGCGAATGCCGCGTTCATGGCGTGCGACGTAGATCGGTACACTGTGAGGAGGACGCGGTGCCACCACAGCATCCCCGCATTTGCTCACCGCGCACGACATCCCCAACTGGGCATGCGTGGCGGTGGAAAAACCTGGGACCCTTACGGCTGTGCCGAGACAGCCCCGGCAAGGCCCCGGGTCCACACGGTGTAAATGCTTCGCACCTCCGATGAGCACATTTGGCTACGCACGGTGAGAAAGAAGTTTAACATGCATGCATACATATGAACAAAAGTGGAGTTGACGAGGTGGGGGGGGGGCTCACCTGACGGTAGGTGTCCTCCACGGTGGGCACGTAGGCCTCGCGGAACGTGCCGCGCACGAAGCGCAGCACGAGGGAGCTCTTGCCCACACCGCCCGCGCCGAACACCACCACGTGGTAGTCGCTGCTCGGCTCCGGCATGGCGGCCGCTCCCTCCCTCTCTCTCCCTGCCGCTCTCCCTTTCTCTCGCACACACGTGCTCCCTCCCTCTCCCTCTCCGCGTGTCTCTCTATTCCTGTGCGTACCTCTCTCAGTCTCACGGTGTTTGTCTTAGCGACGCTGTCTCCGTGTATCCCTCTTCCTGTGTCTCGCTCCTTGTATCTATATTTCCCCGTGTCTCTGGTTTTATGTATCTCTTTCCACTGTCTTTCTCTCTCTCTCCTCAGTGTCTCTCTCTACCCACAACTGAGTGGACTCACTCTCGAGAAGTATTCTGTCCGTCTGCTTACACACACCAAGTATAACTGCTATATAGAGTCCTGTAATATTGCTCTATTGGATGTTTCATCTTCACGCCTCCATCTGCAATACACGAGGACAGATACCATTGCATTAATCTGTTGTGAATTCGGTAAAACATTTATTAGCTAAACTCTAGTTTTGTGTCGTTTTCTAAACCAATAATTTCTATATTCTTGGCTCTTTCGGTAAAGCCACATAGAAGGGAAACAATAAAATCATATTGTTTCCCTTCTACGTGACTTTACCGAAAGAACCAAGAATATGAATCCCTGCAGTCACGAAAGCTTTAAATCAAAATTCAATAATTTCTAGATCAATAATTACCCAGCGGCATTGTGTAGGCAAGCAAATTCACAACTGGGTTGACACTTCTGGGTATTCTCAGCATAGCCTGAATAGCTTGTCGAACTATGTACGTTGCTGGGTCGCCAGATATTATTGGCAAGAGACCTCCCTCGGTTCAATCGTGGAGCCCAGGACTTTCAATATAGCGGCCAGGAAAACCCTATTGAGTACAGTATGTGAAATAATCATGAACCACCCCTACCCTCCCATACTCAATGGCTGAATTCATGAGGCCCAATCTCAGCCTTGGAGCATCTTAGCTATAAGCTCAGAGACAAGAAGAGTACACACGAACATGGGGTCCATTCCTAGACCTTAGACCGGTCTTAATACCTGAACCTTAGACCGGTCATACACACCTGAACCTTAGACCGGTCGTACACACCTAAACCTTAGACCGGTCTTACACATCTTAACCTTAGACCAGTCTTACACACCTTAACCTTAGACCAGTCTTACACACCTGAACCTTAGACCAGTCTTACACACCTGAAATTTAGACCAGTCTTACACATCTGAACTTTAGATCAGTCTTACACATCTGAACCAAAGACCAGTCTTACATACCTGAACCTTAGACCAGTCTTACAGACCTGAACTTTAGACCAGTCTTACACATCTGAACCATAGACCAGTCTTACACACCTGAACCTTAGATCAGTCTTATACACCTGAACTTTAGACCAGTCTTACACATCTGAACCCAGAAAGGTAACGACCGGGGAAACCCCCCCCTCCAACCCCCCTCCTCCCCCCCCTTGCCCCCTACCCCTCTCCCCCGCCTGCTCTGGTGAGTCCGGTGTGCCTCATACCGTCGATGCCCCTGGAACTACCGCCCGGAACGTCAGAATGTTGATCTATACTCGTCAATGTATGATGTGAGGGAGGATGTGGAATACACATATTTTATCTGTATAAAGACCTGAATCTGTGTGTCTCAAAAACCTCTAGGGTCCTTCTCGACAAGGTAGAAAGCTGACATTTGGTACATAGGTAACTTTTCAGACACAAAACAGGAAAAATCAGAAAATCCGAGATTTTTTATTTTAAGACCCCCAAATCACGATTGTACGTGCTCCATAATCATGTTGTGCGTGCATTGCATGAAACCGTTCAAAATATAAGATTGCGTTATTTTTCATTTGATAAGGCGTTAAACAGCTAATAAAATTAAAGCGAGAATCATTGTTCTATCTTTGATTGTTTTTGATATTTCGGATTAAAGCGATTTTGAACGAAAAAAATACATATTTTATGACGTTCAAATCTGAATAATTCGAAAACTTTGTAAAAGAAAGGACTTTCCCCTCAGAGTATTAAGTTAAGAAATGTTTGTTCTTTTTAATAAAAAAAAAGAACGGAATCTTTAAATTCAGCGGTTCCCGATAGGTACGTCTTTAAATATACGAAGCCGAATGAAGTCATCAACAATGTGTTTTTGTTTGCGGAATAATAAATTTTTTTAGGAGTTGTTTGTGTCTGATCATAAATACAAATTGTAAAAATAATAATCATATCTGGTTAATGAATATATTATTTAAAACGTTTGCTTGGCAAAGACAGGCTTTATGAACTCGTATAAAAATAAAAACCTTCGGCAACCGCAACGCGTTTATCAATAACGGCACTGTATGTACAGTATGTTGAACTTCTTTCGCACCGTGCGTAGCTAATCGGAGGTAAAGGCACCTATCCGCGTGACCACACAGGGAAGAATATGTATGTAGTGTTCGATTTCACTCGGACAACTTCTGTCTTTTGATTTAAAGCTTTCGTGACTGCAGTAATTCATATTCTTAGTTTTTTCGGTAAAGTCACGTTGAAGGGAAACAACAAAATAATAAAAAATCTATAAAACAATAAAAAATTCTCACGACGTTTCGACCATAACTCAAACGGTCGTCTTCAGGTGTGTTGGTTTGCATAAATGTATTTTTAAACGGCGCATTTATTTATTTATAAAAAACGTTAGCGCCACGCGCAACGATTTGGCAGTTTATTTAGGACTAGTCCATCTATATTCTGAAAAGAGGAGGGGGGAGACGAATTTTTTTATAATGTATGCTGTCTGAAAGGTCTTAATTGATTGTTCACGCTTACAGTGGCTTTCAGACAGCATACATTATAAAAAATTTCGTCTCCCCCCTCCTCTTTTCAGAATATAGATGGACTAGTCCTAAATAAACTGCCAAATCGTTGCGCGTGGCGCTAACGGTTTTTAAATAAATAAATAAATGCGCCGTTTAAAAATAAATTTATGCAAACCAACACACCTGAAGACGACCGTTTGAGTTATGGTCGAAACGTCGTGAGAATTTTTTATTGTTTTATATATATTTGATTATTTTGTTGTTTCCCTTCAACGTGACTTTACCGAAAAAACTAAAAATATAACTTCTGTCTTTCTTCGAACACCGCTTTATTTACAACTCTCAGCATGTCCTCCACATTCCACAGTATCCTGGTCGCCACGGCTCGCTAGCCGTGCTTCACTCGACTCGCTCGCCACCTTTGTCTCCACTCCCCACGATTACTTCGCTTACTCCGCCGCTAACTACTTCGTCTCCGCTCTCCGCTATCACCGTCACTATGCTTACTCCACTGCTAACTACTTCGTCTCTTATTCTTAGCTCTTTCGGTAAAGTCACGTTGAAGGAAAACAATAAAATAATAAAATATATATAAAACAATAAAAATTCTCACGACGTTTCGACCATAACACAAACGGTCATCATCAGGTGTGAAAAAACCAACGGCAAGAAACATTTGATATAAGTGTCGGTTTGCATTAAATTAGTTATTTTTAAACGGTGTATTTATTTATTTAAAAAAACGTCAGCGCCATGCGCAGCGATTTGGCAGTTTATTTAGAAGGACGAGTCCATCTATGTTCTGAAAAGAGGAGGATGGAGACGAAAAATTAATGTATGCCGTCTGAAAGCCACCGTAAGCGTGAACAATCAATTAAGACCTGAAATGGTTTATCAAATCCTTCCAATGATTGCTAAGCCAGAATCCATTTTCTCGGTTGAAATTGTCTCTGTGCTTGTATATGTGGTTAGCCTCATGAACGAATCTCTCATGGTAGCCAGATGGCTTACAAAGAACCTGTCTTGGAAAAGTCAATGTCATGTGAATAAATAAATAAATAGATGCGAACCGGCACACCTGATGACGACCGTTTGTGTTATGGTCGACACGTCGTGAGAATTTTTATTGTTTTATATATATTTTATTATTTTATTGTTTCCCTTCAACGTGACTTTACCGAAAGAGCTAAGAATATGAATTATTGCAGTCACGAAAGCTTTAAATCAAAATTTACTTCGTCTGTTCACCGCTATCACCGTCACTATGCTCACTCCACTGCTAACTGCTTCATCTCTGTTCTCCGCTATCACCGTCTCTATGCTCACTCCACTGCTAACTGCTTCATCTCTGTTCTCCGCTATCACCGTCACTATGCTCACTCCACTGCTGGCTGTTCTTCGTCTTCAGCTACGCTCTCTCCACTGCTCGCTATTCTCGTCTTCAGCTCCGCTATCACTCTGTCTCCAAGCTCTCCACTCTTCAATTCCCCGCTGTTCACTCCGAGCTCTCCAACTTCAACAACCTCGCTCCAATTGCCGACCCCCCAATTTATCCCCGCTCTCATTACTCCCCAATTAATTAGTCTGCGTCCCAACGGCACTCCGTGTGACCCTCCACCTGTTTCTCCTCCAGACCTTTAGGCGCCACTCTAGCCCTGGCAACAGCACCAACCAATCACAGCCGTCCACGGCTCTCCAAGCTTAATTGCCCCAACATAACCTGCACTGTATTCGCCTTCGCTACAGGCTGACCCAAGATAACCCGTACTGTCTGTGTGATCATGTAATCACGCTGTTCGTACTACGCACCTTCCTACTCCACTACATCTATAGTAAACTAAACGATTTTTAATTTTACCAGGTAAGGCGCCCTGAACCATATAGCTCTTCAGAAGCAGTGGCTTATCACGTGGAAATTTATAGCAGCCAAATACTCTTAACGCACGTTTATAAATGCGGAGGGAAAACCCGGAGGACACGGAGGAAAATCCACGCAAACACAGGGAGAG
This sequence comes from Petromyzon marinus, assembly GCF_048934315.1. Lineage (NCBI taxonomy): Eukaryota > Metazoa > Chordata > Hyperoartia > Petromyzontiformes > Petromyzontidae > Petromyzon > Petromyzon marinus. Next base: position 74,474 of record NC_133710.1, on the reverse strand, counting down.
AGACACACAAACTACAAATATACAGCAGGCGTCAGGGTCGGGTTCGAACCCACGACCTCCTGCATACCAGGCGAGGTAGTTAACATCTCGCCACAATGGCGCCCAGTCATATATCGGCCGTTCTATAGGATTCGGGGGGGGGGGGGGGTGCGTCAAGCGTACGTACGCAGGTGGGGGATAAAAAGTCCGCGTGCGTACAGGGAGAGGTCAAGTTGACAGATTTTTGCGTGCCTACTCAATGGATGGCCCCTAATCGGAGTTCGCGGCGCGCGCCAACCGCTGCACCACGGCTCGCCCCGCCCGTTCACGTGCGGGGTGGACCTCAGCGGTTTCAACCGCACGGATCTCGGCCACAACCCCCCACCTCTGTGTCCGCACGCCAGACTTCATCGGTGCTGCTACTCGCTCACAGCTCTTACCCCAACAATCTGTTGAGGCTAGACGGGAGGGGGGGGGGATTTGTCTTGCCCTGGCCCCATCATCATGGCCCATGCCCCCAATCTTAATAGGTGCTCGCCAACAACGCTTTGGTAAGGTTAAGGCTAAACTGGCTGTCTTTTGTCCTCTGTATGTGTGTGTCACGGTGTTTGTATTGAGTCTGTGGGTCACAGCAGCATAGCGGTTAGCAAGCTGCGAGCCGAGTTTAATTCCCGGTTAAGGCCACCAACACCCGTGACGATTATCTGAATCGGTCATATGCCTCCCCTAAGTCGACTCAGCCTCAAATGAGTACCTGGTGTAGTGTGGAAACATCACCACTGGGGAGATAAAGGCGGCCGGGCGTGGTGTTGGCCACCCACCTCCTTGTGTACCATGCCGGCCTTCGTAGGTGCTCACTAACAGCACTTGCCCCAAAAGTCTGCTCAGGCTATATGGGGGATCTTTATATTGATACTGGACGCAGGCTGCTATGGCAATGCGCACATTCACACCAAGGCACGGCAGATGTGGCTGCATTCACAATAGCCGCATTTTACTCACACCTATTTATGTGAATAGAGCAATGGGGCGAGAGCTATTGTTCACGAGCACCTTTTAAGGTGGGGGGGATGGGCCGTGATGGGCTGGTGGGGCCATGGCAAGACTAATACAAAGATCCCCCCCCCGTCTCAGAGGGTGATGGGTGGCAAGAACCACGGCCGGCAGAATTTGTCTCCCCAGTGGCGGTGTTTACACACTGTACTAGGCACTCATGAAGCTCAGTCGACCTAGGGGAGGCCCAGGACCGGTTCAGATAATCGTCACGAGTGTTGGTGGCCATGAGCGGAAATGAAACTCGGGTGGCCGGATCCGTTGTGTAGCGTGCGCTACACTACCGCTCCCCACACTGTCTCGACACGCACAAAGATCCCCCACCTAGCCTTTAAAGCAGACTCTTGGGGCAAGTGCTGTTCGTGAGCACTTACGGCACACACGTTCACACATCCACACGACTGTCCTATCAACCTGGCACTTTCCAGTGCCACCACTGACTGCGCACATGAATGGAAAATCATCAGCAGCCAGCCCCTCAGGACCCACCCTTGGGTCAGCTCAGCCTGAAATAGCTCCTATGCGTTGGCGTGTTGCGTATCGAAGCGAGTTGGCCATTATAGGTGTTTGCAAACAGGGGCTAGAATGGGATCCTTTGTGCAAGTGAGCAATATTTGTTAGTCCGATTGACTTTTGCTAGCCATCGAACAAAGACGGTCACTGCATCGCGCGCTTTGAGATGAGCTTCTGCGACCGTCTGGAACGCTCTTCTTTACAATATTAGGAAGCCACTGGAGCCACGCATTTTTAAATCATCTCGATTGAAAACTCATGTCTTTAGAACTGCTTGTGTTTTGGTTTGTTGTCCTTACGCTCGCACCTCCGATTAGCACGGTTGGTTACATACGGTGCGAAAGTTCAACATATAATAATGTCAATGTATAACGTTGTGCTGCCACGCAGTACTCGCCCGCTCTTGAAGAGAGGACGACTCAGGGGCACCAGGAGGAGGAACCACCGACGAGTGGGGAAGGCAGAAGCAGCAGCCACGTGGTGAGGGACCTGGCGCTACTAACAATCGCCCCCCAAGCTCTGCAGTTCAAGATATTAAGATGTTGCTAGTCAACCAAGGATAAAATCCCATGTGTGCGGGGGGGAACACTATCCCATAGAGAGGGGACAGGTGGAGTCCACGTTCGTTTTACGCCCTTCCCCTGGCAAGCCAGGGTAGAAGTTGGGCAATCTTGATTTGAAGCTTTCGTGACTGCAGGAATCCATACTCTTTGGTTCTTTCGGTAAAGTCACGTGGGTATAAAATAAAATAAATCACGACGTTTCGGGCGCAACACAAGCATCTGTCATCAGGTGGGAAAGCATGACGGACGCTTGTGTTGTGCCCGAAACGTCGTGATTTATTTTATTTTATACCCATGTGACTTCATCTTCTTTGGTTCTTTCGGTAAAGTCACGTAGAATGAGAATAAAATAATAAATTAATAAAATAACACAATAAAATTCTCACGACCGTTTCGGCCACAAAACAAGTGGCCTTCATCAGGTGAAGGGACGAGACTGTCTGGAGGACAGCGCTGGAGCGAACACAGCCAAGCTCAGACCGCCACCTTTAAGCTGTGCGAGACTGTGACTTGTTGGTAACGCGCCAATTAGCCGCGTGGCTGCTACCGCTGCCTTCTGGAAGCTCGTCCGGGGTTCCTACTCCTGGCGTCTCTGGGTTGTTCTTTGGATCTCTTAAAGAGCGAATGTATGTATGTTGAACTTCTTTTGCATCGTACGTAGAAAACCGTGCTAATCAGAGGTGCGGCGGAAGGATACACACAAAAAGCAGTTCGGCGACGGCGTTGTAGCATTACGAGTTGACATTATTTTACTGTATGATATAATCCATGTGCAGCGGTGAGGTGCATGGTACCAGCACTGGATCATGAGTTGGATGCCTTCATCCAGCAGTGGATAGACAACAGCTGCTGATGGTGGCAGGTCCGCTATTGGACGCCGCCCAGTTCGTGGCCCGGAACGCGCAACGACTCTCACAGCCGGGAAGACCGACTCAACAAATCGCACCTCCGATTAGCACGGTTGGCTACGTAGAGTGTGCAAAAAAGTTCAACATATAAACATACAAATATCAGTGCACTGGACGTCAAAACAAAATCCAAATGTGTTCCCAACGATAACAAGCCGAGAAGATGGTGAAGTTGAATCAATGTGTAGTGTGGTAAAATACACGGTGCGCACTGTTGTCCCAGGGCAACAGAGGGTAGGCAGGTGCGCGTGTGCAACGTGAGGATGCACGTGCAAACCTCCACCTCATTAAGGGGATAATCGGGTGCAGACGGGGTCGGCCCGGGGTTGCACTATGACACCGGAGGTGTTGCCAGGGAAACGTGCGATAAGGAGCGATTGATGGCCTGACAGGCGCTAGCCTAGCCTGTCTGGCCCTAATGAGACACAAGGGAGGAGCTGGATAATTGGGAGGAGGATATAAGGAGACGCGTGAGAGCAGAGCGGGAGTTCGGGTTGCTGGGACCAAGGTGAAGACATCTCGTCGCTGCCGCTCCAGCCAGGGACGGATCCCCCTGCCCGGATTGGACGAGTGAGTGGGTCTGAGGAACGTAGGCGAGGGCAGCGGCACAGAGTGAGCGCTGCTGTGTGCGAGCCTCTGTGCGAGCGCTGCTGTGTGCGAGCCTCTGTGCGAGCGCTGCTGTGTGCGAGCCTCTGTGCGGGCGCTGCTGTGTGCGAGCCTCTGTGCGAGCGCTGCTGTGTGCGAGCCTCTGTGCGAGCGCTGCTGTGTGCGAGCCTCTGTGCGAGCGCTGCTGTGTGCGAGCCTCTGTGCGAGCCTCTGTGTGAGTACTGCTGTGTGCAAGCCTCTGTGTGTGCGCTGCTGAGTGCGGAGCCTCGAATGCGGAGCTGTTGAGAGGAAGAGCTGCCGCAGGCAGGTTAGTGAGGTGTAAAGTAGATAAGGGAAGTTAGTCAACAGAAGTGACCGTATAGACAGAAACAGGAGTGCCCACAACTGGTGCAAGAATAGAGTAATAAAGTGTAAACAGGTGACCTGTAACAACGTGTCCGAGTGAGTGATTTTACAAGACACTACAAATTAATGAAGACACCCACCAACGTAAGAATGACGGCCCAAACACAGGGCGCCGCACCGCATCGCTGTGCATCGTGTAAATAACAAAACAGATAAGAAGCGCGCTAACCACTACATGACCGCTCGAAGAGCCACGCACACATACAGCGCGACTACAAACTCCGAGATCGTTTTGATAAATGACTTTTGTATTTTCACGGACAAACTCCAAGCTGACGGTGACGTCTCTGTATCCCCTCCCCCCCCAAAGGAATTAAATACAGGCAGTGGCTGTGACTGGGCTGGTGCAGCGATGCAGGCAGGCTGCGATTCCACACAGAGCCGAAGCGAGAGGAAGAGGGCAGCAGTGCGTGTCGCAGGCCAACTCAACGCGGTTGAAATATCAAATATCGCGTATACATGAATTTCTTTCGCACCGTACGTAGCCAACTGTGCTAATAGGTGCGGGGGAAGAACAACAAACTAAACACAAAGCAGCTAAAATTTTTCATCTTAATGATTTAAAAGTGCATCGTTCCAGTGGCTTCCTAATATTGGAAGGAAGAGCATCCCAGACGGCCGCAGAAGCGCATCTGAAAGTGTGCGATGTGGTGGCCGTCTTTGTTCGATGGCCAGCCAGAAGCCGCTGCTGCGAAGGTGACCGGAGCTCACGTGATGTTTATTGCTCCTTGACGAGATCAGCATGGTATTGGAGGTAGGAGAAATCTGACTGCTGCCAAGCAACAGATATTCAAGATGACGATGAAACAAAATAGTATGCTTCACCCTTTTCGGAAAGAATACAGGCGTTAAGATGTTCAATCGATTTCAAGGACAATGCATACATGATCAAAGCACGTTTGTTTGCATGTTTTACCACAAGCATGTGTGGTTAACGCAGACGTGATTACTTGTAATAGGTGTCTATTTGCTCTTTGAACAGCTTAACACCTCCTGTATTCTTGTCGGAGAGGGTAAAGCCTATTCTTTTTTCATCATCTTGATACTAGCAAGATGATATCATTATCAGTTGGAATTTAAGCAATTAATAGCGGATCTCGCAAGTTAAAGCAGAGTGGAGCCTGGGAAGTGCTCATGTGAGCGATCACCATCACAGGACATGAACAGTGTGAATTACAGATTAATTCCGGCGGTAACGGGGGGGTGGGGGGGGGGGAATTTGTGTTGATTCTTAGCAACGGATTCAAATTTCGGCTAGCTGGACTTTGTTTTGCCAAATTAAGCAACAACAAAACAAACTCTGAACAAAGAATTTTGATGTCATACATTTGTGTGTTTGTGTGCAGTCATTGATTGAACACCATGCTCCAGACACCAACCACACCGCAGTGTGCCCCGATGGTGTAAATGCAGAGGAGGGGAGTTTCAGGAGCATTACAGCGATGAGTTGCAGTGGATGGCCAGCTTTTGGTACCACGACTTTGTCAGATTTACAAATAGATTTTTTGTTAAGTGACGCGAAGCCCCGGTTAGCGCACGAGCAAAAAAAAGAGCCCACAAATATTTTGATTAAAAAATACAACCAACCTCAAATTTCTCAATTGGCATTACACACAGAGGCTGTCATTTCCCCCTTATTGGCAGATTAATACGAAATAAAACGTTTTTTTTATCAGGTAAGGACCACTGAGCTATATATCGCTCTTTTTCAGAAGCGACCTGGTCACAAATGAGAGCTCAACGAAGTGGCTCATCATGTGGAAATTGATAGCAGCCAAATACTCTAAACGCGTGATGTTTATTCTAAATCTGGAGGGTACAACCGGTGGAACCGGAGAAAAATCCACACGACCACGGAGAGGGAAACAAACTCCAAATATACAGGCTTTGGGGTCGCGATCCAACACACCACTTGCGGTATACCAGGCGAGGTCGTTAAATCTCGCCATCGAGTCACCAGATGCTCGGCTCAAAGTTGGGTATCGGCCACTTGTGAGTGGTTAAACAGGATTGTCAAGTACAGTATCGCGAGTCAAGGTGCTGATGGTGGTAGTGGTCTGGGACCGGTCAGCAGCCCAGCGACTGAACTGCGCAATACTATTCAAAGTATCATGACACTAAATAGAATTGGACTATTCCAGCTCTGGTAAACAAATGAACGCCACGCCTCACACGGGGCGAAACCAGAGTAGCCGAGCGTGCGTTGTTAATTGATCAGGCACCACAAACGCCAAGCGACCAGCCACAAGCAGCATTTTTTGACCGTGAACAGTGTGAATTTTTCATGGAGAAATTTGAGACTGACGCCATCCAGACTGCCACTCTGCGCCCAACCTTATGGAAGAGGTACGTGGATGACACTTTTGTTATCTGGCCACATGGCCGGCCTGCTCTAGACCAATTCTTCGACCACATCAATTCCATACACCCAGCCATCAGATTTACCATGGAAGTCGAAAAAGATGGCAAGCTACCTTTTTTTGGATGTCCTAATAAAAAAAAAGACCTGATGGTTCAATGAGCCACTCTGTCTACAGGAAAGCTACCCATACGGATGCTTATCTGAAACCGGATTCCCACCACCATCCATCACAGAAGAATTCTCTCATCAAGACTCTGCACCATAGAGCCCAATGCATATCTGACCAGGAACACATAGGCAGTGAACTCAAGCACGTACACCAAGCTCTTAAGGCTAATGGTTACTCCGACTATACAATCCGCAAAGCTATCACTTAAACTATGAAGAAGGACCCTCTTGAGGAGCCTTTCAAAACCATCACTTTACCCTACATTGCAGGGATCACAGAAAAGATCTCCAAAATCTTGAATAAACACAAGATCCAGGTCCGTTTCAACACATTACATAAAATCCGTGATCTGGTTCCGTCTGTAAACGATGTGATTCCGGACATACAGTACCCTGGTGTCTACAAACTAAGTTGCCTCGGTGGTAGTAGTTACATTGGAGAAACAAAATGCCATGTCTCGGACCGCATTCGTGAACACAAAGCAGACCTTAAACACGGTAGGACCAACACCTCGGCCATGGCAGATCATTGTTATAATTCAGTAGGCTCACATGACATTGACTTTTCCAAGACAGAGGTTCTTTGCAAGCCATCTGGCTACCATGAGAGATTCGTTCATGAGGCTATCCACATATACAAGCACAGAGACAATTTCAACCGAGAAGATGGATTCTGGCTTAGCAATTATTGGAAGGATTTGATAAACCATTTCAGGTCTTAATTGATTGTTCACGCTTACGGTGGCTTTCAGACAGCATACATTAATTTTTCGTCTCCCCCCTCCTCTTTTCAGAACATAGATGGACTAGTCCTTCTAAATAAACTGCCAAATCGCTGTGCGTGACGTTTTATTAAATAAATGAATACACCGTTTAAAATAAAGAAATTAACGCAAACCGACACTTCTTTCAAATGTTTCTTGCCGTTGGCTTTTACACCTGATGACGACCGTTTGTGTTATGGTCGAAACGTCGTGAGAATTTTTATTGTTTTATATATATTATTATTTTATTGTTTCCCTTCAACGTGACTTTACCGAAAGAGCTAAGAATACGTGTAATAAAGAGTTAATAGTCTTTCTTGATTCAAGTAAGGTTCTATGAATCGAGTAAGATTATATTGTACATACATTACTTCCATCAGTTTATAAGGGTTATTATATGTATGTATGCATGCATATGAGCACTTACCATAATGTTGAAAACTCATCTGTTTTGAAATCTGTACAGGAAAGCCTCTTTAATTAAAAAAAAACCCCTTGATATTCGCGGGGCACGCGTTCCTGAACACTGGCGCGAATATGAATACTAAAAGCTTGAGGAAAATGTGTTTAGGTGACAAAGACATTACGTGTCAACATATAATCTGTATGTATATATTAACGAGTGTTATGTTAATTAATTTACCTTTAATAATAATTAATATTAATATATTTCGAAGTGCAAATATCGACGACTAAATTAATCTATAAATATTACAATGTACGAACTTAACTATCATACAAAAAAATGTGTGGCCATGGAATCCCCCCTTCGAGTTTCACGACCGAGGACCCGCACTGACGCAGGGTGGTGAAATATGGTCAAACGACCCCCAACCCCATCACAACCTGCAAGGCGTGCATGGGGAGGCCTTCATCCAGAAGTGGATTAACATCGACCTGTACTTGTTCATTTATAGCCTTCAAAAGCAAAGATTCCCCGTATAGCCTGAACAGACTGTTGGGGCAAGTGCTGTAAGCGAGCACCTATGAAGACCGGCACGGCACAAGAGGGGATGGGTGGTCAACACCACGCCCGGCCGCCTGTCTCCGCCAGTGGCGATGTTTACACACCGGACCAGGTACTCATTTGAGGACGAGTCGACCTCGGGGAGGCCCAGGACCGGTTCAGCTAATCGTCACTGGTGTTGGTAGCCGTGAGCATACAGTACATGCAGTACAAAGGCAAAGACCCCCTCTCCCGTGTAGCCTACACAGACTTTTGGGACAAGTGTTGTTAGCGAGTCTCTCTTATTCACGCCGGTACAGCACACGCAGGATGCGGTGTGGCCAGTGCCACGCCCGGCCGCCTTTGTCTCTCCCACTGGTAATGTTTACGCTTACACGGGTAATCGCGTACGTATTATTCCGTTTAAGGCCGAATATGATATGTAAAGATAAAGCGACCCTGTATAGGCAAAACAGACTTGGAGCAAGTCCTGTTAGCGAGCACCTATCATACGCGCAAAGAAAATTCAAAAGACTCCTGTATAGCCCGCATACATAGGCTGTTGAGGCAAGTGCCGTTCCACATTCACACACGTGGATACACGTACAGTATGCAATTCTATACTGCACTTACCTTTCCCCCCAAGCGATGACGCAAACAGGCCAGCGTTAATTGGAGGCTGGTGGTTAATTGGTATCAATGATGGTACAGCGGCATGGATGATGGTGATGCGAATGGATCTGCCTGGATATATTTATTGTGTGTGTAAGATAGGAATGTCTCCTTCTTCTAGCATCACACTAACTCCTCCCTCCTCTTCCCTCCAACATTCATCACGTCCCAAATACGTCAGCACTACCGTCACCGGACAGCTCCCCCTGACGCCCCTTCAAAATAAAAGTACCCCCACCTCGTTAAACGCCAATTCAAGTCACGTGAAACAAAGGCAATCTTTTCAAATTAAAGGGCCTCCGTTGCAGGACTTCCCCCAAACCGATGTAAATTCATCTGCTCCGCCTCAATCCTACCCCTCCCCACTCATAATGCTTACCGCCGTCAGCGCCACCCACGCACACCGTCCTTTCAAATATAAGGGCCTTCTCTCACGCTTTCGAATTCACCTTCAACACAATTCATTTGTTTACTCTTAATGCCAACCATTACCACCATCAAACCCGCTCCTCTCGTATACCGCCATTTCATATTCTAGGTATTCTCTCAAAAGGCGCTTTCAAGCCAATGTTAATTCATCTGTGTGCGCGTGCCACCCTTTCAAATTAAACGGCCTCTCACGTGCCTTGGCAGAATTAGAACCACCCACGCACGGCCCACTTTAAAATTAAAGGTCCTCTCTACACGTGCCTTCAAAGCAATGCACAATATCTGTGCATGTGCGCCGCCCTTTAAAATTAAAGAGCCTCTATGTACAGGTACCTTTAACCCAATGTGGTTCCTCGACATACACCAATATCACTCTTTAAAATTAAAGGTGCCTCTATCGCGAATGCTCCTTCAACAGAATGTGTCGTCTGAACACGAGCGCCACCCTTTCAAAGTAAAAGGTCCTCTCCAAGGGCACCTACCACCATCAGAACCACTTATGCAGACAATACCTTCAAATAAAAAACCCTCTAAATTCACCTTCAACCCAAAGTAATTTCTCTATGCGCGTATGTCACCCTTTCAAATTAAAGGCCCCTTCTAACTAAGGGCACCTTCAATTGTGTACTCTAGTGTTTACGCTAGTTCTCGCAATTACCCACCATCAGAACCACTCACGTAAACGAACTGTTCTTTCAAATTAAAGGTCACGTCTTTCTAAAGGCAAGTTCAACCCAATGTAATTCCTATTGGCTCACCCTCATCCCATCATCAAAACCAAACCACCCTTTAAAATTAAAGGTTCTATCTGAATGAAAACACCTTCAGTCCAATGTATTTTTTTTATGTCCACGCACGGCACCCTTTTAAATGAAGGATGATTTGTTTCTAAAAGACTTGCCACCACCAGACTACTCACAAACGCCACCCTTTACAATTAAAGTTCTTCTCAGCATGCATATTCAATTCAGTAATTCATCCGTACACGTGCGCACGCCGCCCTTTCAAATTATGTCGTTTATCTCTGACAGGTGCCTTCACCCCAATGCACTTCGTCCACGCGCCTTAATCCCTCTGCTTATAACAATCACAATCACCCACGCACGCACGCCAATCACACTTTCAAATTAAAAGGCATCTCTCAAAAAGGTTAATTTAATCGAATACAATCTATATGTGCCTGCATGCCAATCTTTCAAACCGCTCACGTATAAACCACCCTTTCAAATGAGCAGTCCTTTCTTTACTCTTCACACGGGCACTTATAACTTCAATTAATTTAAATAAAAAATAAGCCCCGCAACTCAACTTTCACGGGTTACCTGACATTGTGAGCCAAGGTCGCCCCCTAGCGTCTCACAAAAAGACTAAGATCCCCTGTATTGCCTGTAGCAGAGCGGTGGGGCAAGTGCTGTGAGCGAACACATGTGAAGGCCGGCACGGCACCCGAGGCGGTGGTTGGCCAGCACCACGCCCGGCCGCCTTTCTCTCCCAAGTAGCAATGTTTTTACACACCACGTCAGGTACACAATTAGGGCTGAGTCAACCTAGGGAAGGCCTAGGACCACTTCAGATAATTGTCACTGTTGTTGGCCGTGAGCAGAAATCGAACCCGGGTCACTGGCTTTGTAGCGTAGCGCACTAACTACTCGCGCCACTGCTGCCCACGCACACCCAGATGAACTGTTTTAAAATGTAATTATCAGGAGCCATGGTCAATCCAGTGGTGAATAACGGCCTTCCTTTCCCAAAAAAACACCGCCACCCCTCACGATTCTTGCGATCCAACGACCCAGCCAGCACCGTTGCACGGGCTGACCTCATCGCTCCGGTAGCTCAAGGTAAAGGCGCAGCCCTGCAATATATGTTTGTATGTATGTTGAACTTCTTTCGCACTGCACGTAACCAAACGGGGGAAGGACAACAGACTAAAAACAAAAAGCAGTTCTAAACAAATTAGTTTTCAATCTATATGGTTTAAAAGTCCATAGTTCCAGTGGCGTCCTAATATCAGAAGAGCGTTCCAGACGGCCGCAAAAGCGCATCTCAAAGTGCGCGTTGCGGTGACTACCGTCTTTGTTCGATGGTCAGCCAAAAGCCGCTGTTGCTGTGGGGATGACAGGAGTTCGCGTGAGGGCAATTACTCGCTCACTGTTGGCAGGCAGGGGCGTCCGCTCGATAAGCGAGCGCCACAGAATTATTTGGGCAGACCCAAACATCGTCGCAGCTCCTCCTGCCTGGACATTCCTCGTACTCATCTTCGAAGACACTGGTGGAACGATCAACCGCATCAGAACATCATCACCAGGCTGATGTGCCACATCTCGTTCATGGATGGAAATTTAAAGACACAAGCCACAGATACATCCTCGATTTTGATGATGGCTGCCAGTGTGATGTTTTTTGGGTTTGTTGTGGTGAGGTCCTTGCGATGTGATTTCACACGTGACGTTGCTCGTCCGTGCTTGTGATGGTGGTGGCTGGCCGCGAGCAGAAATCCAGGGATTTTAATTTTTGAGGCTATTTCGTCATCGGCTGGACAGGTTTCTTGGAGCAGGAGCACGTCGACAATGTGGAGTTCAAGAAAACGTCCCAGTAAGTGGCACTTGGGCTTTAATAGACCCTCTACATTTAGATGGTACAAACGTAGTGACGGTCCTATGCTGCAGTAAGTTTGGCCCGAAAATGACCTTTGGTGTTGCAATCCTGATCGGGAGGCCTTTTTCGGGCGTTCGATCGCCGGGTTGATGACATTAGTTTGTGACAAGCACGTAACAGTGACAATGGAGACCACGGGAAGGTTATCTTCTCCACCACTAAGTAGTAAACCCACAAAGACTCATAGAGACACAGATTTACGTAGATACCCATAGAGATAAAGAGACACGTTGGTAGATTGTACATTAAAGACAAGCCACAGTACAGTAGCGTTATTGTGGCAATGCAACCCAACAACACTAAACCACAGTCAACCACTGTGGTCTGTGCTACTTCAAAGAAGGAGGAAGAACAGCAAAACGATACAAACGATCTCACATTCCCATCAAGCTCCTGAACACATTGCTGCCATCATGCACAAGAATAAAATAAACAAATGAACGCAATTGCGTGAACCATGTCAATTTCCACAAAACGGTACACATGTTATCGACTACATAGGGATGATGAATTGATTGACCATTCCCCCACCCCCAGCCCAACCAGGATTTGAACTTGCAATCTTCCATTGTGAAAGAGACCCTTGATAAACAACAAAGACAGACGATAAGGTATATTGCACATTTAATTTTCGAACATTTTAAAATTCAGAATCTGTATTTAGATAGGGGGAAATCCGATGAGCTCTTTTTCACAGATGTCCAGGAGTCTGATGGACACGTACTACACAGGATTGTTGAATGGGAGAGAAACTGTCAAGGTTAAACAGCAACTCATGGTCCTGGTTAACCCTAAAGGAGTGACAAGTTATCCGATGTTGCTGGCCGTTGCTGCTGCGTTGGCAGTGGTGCACATTCACAGTCAACAATAAATAACTCAACCCAATCGTCTATATTACTGTGAACTTAGGCGGCAAGAGTGCAGTGGTGCAGACTTTCCACCGATTGCAAGGCGGCGAGTCTGCAGTAACCACACATGCTTGATTTTGACAAAAATAATGTGTTTCACCACAAGCATGTGGAGTTAATGTTCATTTGATGCCTTGCGATAGGTGTTTCTATTGCCGGAAAGGATAAAGCCCTTTTCTTTTTCATTATTTTGATACCGACAAAAAGGGTTCCATCGATATTTGTTGTCGTTGGTTGTGCTTCTTCACCACTGCTAATGCAGCAGCAGAAAGATTGTCTTATTTGTAAACAGATTATTTAACAGACAATACAATATAAATCTTTGCGTGGTAAATCGACATGCCAAAGCTGCCTCACAACGTAATTGAATAACTTTCATTTCCAGCTCAACGTACAAAAGTAAAGAGTAAATTACGTGTACATTAACAATACCAAAGGGGGCATCCGTTTTGCATTCTGACAGCGATGATAAACAATGTCTAAGTGATTGCAGCAGCAATACGACAATCACTCATGCGAGTTAGAAATTACACGCGTGTGGGCAGAGCCAAAGCACTGGCACTGCCCCCAAGCCTGCCAGGTCAGTTAACCCCATTATATCCGAGTTTGGACCGTGAACTCTATGTGGCTTCGAAGTGCACCTAGCCTGGTACATGAGTGGTGGTGAAGTGCCCATTGCTTCAGTGGTGACTGTTATTGCAGGTGGAAGGGTATCGTGTGTGCTCATGTGTTCGGGGTGATCGGTGGTGTAGTGGTTAGTGCTACAAACCCGGTGACCCGAGTTCCGATTCCTGTTCACAGCCAACCGGTTCTGGGCTTCCCCTAGGTTGACTCAGCCTCAAATTAGTACCCGGTGCTGTGTGTAAATCTCGCCACTAGGGAGACAAAGGCAGCCGGGCGTGGTCCTGACCACCCACCTCCACATGTGCCGTGCCGGCCTTCATACGTGCTCGCTCACAGCACTTGCCCCAAATGTATATTGAGGCTATATGGGGGGTCTTTGTCTTGATCTTGTGAAAATGGGTGTGTGACGTACCGGGTGTGGGGAGCGGTAGTGCAGTGGGAAGCGCTCTGATCTATGAACCCGGCAACCTGAGTTCGATTCCCACCTATGGCCAATACCGGTGACAAATATCTGAATCAGGTTTGGGCCTCTCTTAAGTGGACTCAGCCTCAAATGAGTACCTGGTGCGATGTGTAAACATCGCTTCCCTTGTGTTTCGTGCCAACAGTCTGTTAAGGCTACTCAGGGGAACTGTCTTTGTGCATATTTATGCATGTATATATGTATATACTGAATGTACATGTGTATATGTATATACTGAATGTACATGTGTATATGTATATACTGAATGTACATGTGTATATGTATATACTGAATGTACATGTGTATATGTATATACTGAATGTACATGTGTATATGTATATACTGAATGTACATGTGTATATGTATATACTGAATGTACATGTGTATATGTATATACTGAATGTACATGTGTATATGTATATACTGAATGTACATGTGTATATGTATATACTGAATGTACATGTGTATATGTATATACTGAATGTACATGTGTATATGTATATACTGAATGTACATGTGTATATGTATATACTGAATGTACATGTGTATATGTATATACTGAATGTACATGTGTATATGTATATACTGAATGTACATGTGTATATGTATATACTGAATTTACATGTGTACATGTGTATACTGAATGTACATGTGTACATGTGTATACTGAATGTACATGTGTATATGTATATACTGAATGTACATGTATATATGTATATACTGAATGTACATGTGTATATGTATATACTGAATTTACATGTGTATATGTATGTATGCATGCATGTCCTCCATCTTATCCTGTTGGTATGTACAGGTAGTCCCCGACTTACGATGGGGTCGTCGTAACGCATCTCCATCGTAAGTCGGGGACTATCTGTATGTGCTAACAGCACTTGCCCCAAAAGTCTGTAAAGTCTGCGAAAATGGGGATATCTTTCTATGCGTGTTATAGCATGTGTGTGTATGTATATGCACGTATAAGTACGTGTGCTACATCTTGTATGTGTTCGTGTACTGGTGTACGCTCTGCACGCTGGTCAAGTCTTCGTGAGGATTCTTGGGGGGCTCCTCCTCATCGTCCCCCCAAGGCAAATCGGCCAGGTGAATTACCTGCAGAGTCCCAAAACAAACACCACACACACATACAGGGGTCCAGTTACCAATGTACAGCTGATGACTACTAACAAGGGTGAAACAAAGGTGAACCCAGCGTACTTGGGGCTTAATTTCTCATTCAATATTTTCTGGGGCCCATGCTTCATGAGGTTATGTGGCAAGTGACTAGTGGTGACCACAGCCATACAAAGATGTATACTGGACGAGGTGTGCCGGTTATAGGAATATTATGTCAACCACCACCACCACCATCGTCACCATCACCACCGTCACCATAGCTACCACCGCCACCACCACTACACAGAGACCCATAGAGACACACGTGTGACTCATAGATACATAGAGACCCATAGAGATATACAGAGAGGTATAAAGGCACAGAGATAAATAGAGATACACATCAACTCATAGAGATACACAGAGACACACGGAGATCCATAGCGACTCATAGAGGAGACACACAGAGGACACGTGGAGACGACCCCAGTCCAAGTGAGAGGAGCATGGGTGCGGGCCTGCTAAGCCGTGCGATCCATCTCTGGACTCACGGCGACGGCGGCAACGACGGCGCCCTGGACGAGTCCAGCGAGGACGTCGCTCCAGTGGTGCTTGTAGTCGGAGACTCGCGAGTAGCCCACCCAGAGGGCGAGCAGTACTACCGACAGCTGAAGCAACGCGCGCAGCAGCCGGAGGCTCGCGGCGCGCAGGCGCGAGTGGAGGTACAGCTGGGGGACGTGGGGAGACGGTGTGGGAGGGAGGAGGGGGGTGGCATGGGGAGGGAGTGGGGGAGACGGTGGGGAGACGAGGGGGGGATATGGGGAGGGAGGGGAGGATAGAAAGAGGGGCGGGAGGGAAAGGTCGGGGAGAGGGGAAGGAGGGGGAGGATAGGAAGAGGAGAGGGGGGTAGGATGAGGAGAGGGGAGATAGGGGAAGAAGGGAGGGAGGGGAGGAGAGATGAGAGCAGAGAGAGGAGAAAGAAGGAGAGAAGAGATGGGGAGAGGACAGAAGAGAGGGGGAGCTCGCGTCAGCTGTGGCAGGATATCTGAAGCCAATTTATTAATTCTGCTCGTCTTACCCAGGCAAGCCTGAGTGTCGTGACTCGTTTTCAAGAGGGTCCTGCCAATTTTTTCACAGCAGGTGGTGATTCTTATGAACTAATTTGTGGTGAAATATTCACATTTGGATCGTCACGCCTACTCTGGATTTTTAACATCCACCGTGCGTGAAGCAGACAGCAAGCGTGGTATTATTTTTATGGTTTGTGCACCACACACCGCGGCATTAACCAGGGCGGCTGCTGCACTCGAACCGCAAACCTCCTGTAACGAGTGACGAATTGGAAACCGCTGGGCCTTTCACCACCCCCGAGCGAATGGGATCACTTTGTGCACGTTTAACTAATGTACAGTCTGTTCTCCTATAACGCGGTAGTTGCATTCCTGAAGAACACCGCGTTTTGGAAAAATCGCGTTATAATAAATAATCTCCATATATATAAAAGGCAAAGTTGTGAATATGTGTCTGTTCAAAATGTTTAGCGTACTTCCCGACATGCAACAAACTGAAAATTTGCCATGTGGATACTTTCCAGACTTTACACCATGCAAACATTATAATACACTTTTGTTTTATTTATTTTTGGGGGGGGGGAGCTCAATAATGCATTTATTTTTTGCACGGCAAGTGAGCTGTGACGTCAAATCTGTCACGTGACCCGCGCATGTGGAAGCGTAACGCATTGTAGTGTAGTGGTTAGCGTGCTGTGTATGTGTGCCTGTGTGTGTGTCTGTCTGTGTGTCTGTGTGTGTGTCTGTCTGTGTGTGTCTGTCTGTGTGTGTCTGTCTGTGTGTGTCTGTCTGTCTGTCTGTGTGTCTGTCTGTGTGTGTGTGGAAGCGTAACGCGTTGTAGTGTAGCGGTTAGCGCGCTGCGCTACAAACCCGGCGAACCGAGTTCGATTCCCGCTCACGGCCACCACCGGTAACGATTATTTCAACCGCTTCTGGGCCTCCCCTAGGTCGACTCAGCCTCAAACGAGTAACTGCTGTGGTGTGTGAACATCGCCACTGGGGAGACAAAGGCGGCCGGGCGTGGTGGATCCAAGTCCCGGGCGAAGCCGGGTGGTACAGCTAGTATAGTATAAAGCAGTCAGCAATAACATGTGAGATGTGTGACGGAACAAAGAGCAACACTCAATCCACGTACAGATAGAAACAGATGGGGATAAGTCCATCGAGGCGAGCCAGAGTATGGCTCCGCCTCGATGCCCACCCACGGGAAGGGAGTTTCGCAACATCTGTGTGGTGATCTATTAACCTTGCTGCTGCCTCCACAGAAACGTGCAGCAGCAGCGTAGCCACCACCACCAGAATTTATATTTAACAACACAGGCGGCTGTGCATTGCACGTGCATAAGCTCTCAAGTCTTACCGATTCTACAAAACCACCAACTCGGAAGAACTGCATTGCGGTCATATCGTCCGAGACCACCGTGAATACATGGAGATAATCTGGTTTTGCGTAATGGTCACACGTGTGCAGTTCTTTTTCAGCTGCTGGTGGTATGGAAAGGGCTGGCACTTGTTGTTGTGCACTTGTTGTGCACTTGTGGTGGACTTGTTGTGCACTTGTTGTGCACTAGCGTTTGTATTGAGATTTTCGTCGTTGTTGTTCTTCGACAGATTTGATCGACGAATGCTAGCGGTGGAAGGCCGTTGGAGGCAACTGTCGTCAGTCATAATGAATCACACTTAGTTGTGATTTGAACCATCCTCTAATTAATAATAATCATCAGCAGCAGCTGGTAGATCCTTTATCATTGTCATAATTCAATCCATCATCATCAAATCCGTCATCATCATCATCAGTTGGACCAGCATCAGTACGAGCATCAACAAGGACAGTGTACTCACAGCAAGGAAGGCCATGGTGTACATAGCGAATGAAGCGTGGCCGGAGTAGAACGACTTCCTGTGAACACAAAGACAAATGTGCCCCGTATAGACTTTCACAGACTGTTGGGGCAAGTACTGTTAGCGAGCACCTATGAAGGCCGGCCCAGCGGGGTGGTGTGGCCAGCACTGTGCTTAGCTAGCCACCTTTGTCTCCGCCATAGTGGCGATGGCTACCATACCCAGGTACTGATTTGAAGCCGAGTTAACCTAGGGGAGACCCATTACCGGTTCAGGTAATCGTCACCGTGTTGGTGGCGGTGAGTGGGAATCGTAGCCAGGTGGGCTAACTGCCGTGCCACCGCTCCCCACGCACAGACATACACAACATATAATGTGATGATGGTGGCGGATGATGCTGGTGGTGGATGTTGGTGATGAATGATGGGGTTAAATGATGGTGGATGATGGCAGTGGTGGATGATGATGGTGGTTGATGATGGTGGTGGTGGTGGTGGATGATGGTGGTGGTGGATGCTGGTGGTGGTGGAGAATGATGGGGTTAAATGATGATGGATGATGGCAGTGGTGGATGATGATGGTGGTTGATGATGGTGGTGGTGGATGATGGTGGTGGTGGATGCTGGTGGTGGTGGAGAATGATGGGGTTAAATGATGATGGATGATGGCAGTGGTGGATGATGATGGTGGTTGATGATGGTGGTGGCGGATGATGGTGGTGGTGGATGATGGTGGTGGTGGATGATGGTGGTGGTGGATGATGATGGTGGTGGATGACGATGGATGATGGTGGATGATGGTGGTGAATGATGGTGGATGATGGTGGTGGTAGATGATGATGATGGCTGTGGTGAAGAATGAGCATGGTGTGGACCCATCTCACCTGGCCTCCAAGATGAGCTCACGCTCTCCTGAGCACATGTCCAGGCTGATGAGCTCACTTGAGCAGTTGGTGAGCACCGGGTCGGGCCTGCACACGGTCAGGAAGTGAGGGCGTAGCCGCCCAATGCTCACCTGTACACGCACATACAAAGGCAAAGATTAACACATAGGCTTTCGCGACCAATATTATTCATAATAAAGGTTTTTGGGTTAGATTGCGTTTATTTATAAATGTGTCGTAACTCTCCACCACCCGACACGGCCAATCAGCAAAAAAGTGTCACGTTGACAAAAGACAAATAATTCACTACTTCAGCCCACCGGTGTGTTGAAGAGTTAATCCACATTTACAGTTTGAGTACGACGTTTCGCTGGTAAATACTTCCAGCATCATCGGGCAATTCGCCAGAATGGTAAAGCCCTCTCTTGCTCCCGGTTTTATATAGAGCAGCAGGGTGACGTCATCACTTAACTCATCAGGTGCAGTGATTAGAGGCGGTGGGGGGGGGGGTAATGTAATTATATAATCGATTAGTAATCAGTCATTGGTTATGATTAGTAATGAGTTGTAGATTAGTAATTCTTTAAATCAAAATGTAATGTGTATTATTTAATTATACGCTTCCAGGCCGCACTAAGCCGGTAGCTGTCAGAGCGATTAAAGTTATTCTTGTTCCTCTCAATTTCAATGGATTCTCTAATTAGTCTTTGCCAGTAATAATTAGTTTTACACACCACTGCAACATTGTCAAAATCAATTGAGTGTCCTTGTTGACAAGCATGTTCTGCCACTGCCGACAGTTGTGTTTGAGATAATTTAATATTTCTCTGATGTTCTTTTAGTCTTACGCTGATGTTACGTCCCGTCTGCCCAATGTAGCAGCTGCCACATGAACAATTAATCCGATATACACCTTCTGTTGATAGTTTAGGTAATGCGTCTTTAGTGCAAGATACTAGTTTTTGAATTTTGTGTACTGTACCAAATCTTACTGTAATGTTTTGCTTTTGCAAAACGCGGGCTAATTTGTCAGTTACTCCTGAGATATATGGAATTTTTATTGTTTTAACAATCTGGTCGCTTTCAGTAGTATTGCTTTGCGATCGTGATTTGGCATTCAGTGCTCTGTTAATTTGAGCATTATTGTAGCCATTCTGTCATAGTGCGTCTTTAACGTGTTTAATCTCTCTCACTAGACTCTCACCATCTGACACTGTTTTCGCCCGATGTACGAGCGTCTTGATAAGAGAGGATTTTTGAGCTGGATGATGATGTGATTCTGCATTCAGATAGGCATCGGTGTGCGTTTGCTTTCTGTAAACGCTGTGTGTTATTTTACCGTTTAGGCCATGTCCAAGCAAAATATCTAGGAATGGGAGTGTGTTATTCACCTCCATTTCCATGGTGAACTGGATGGCCGGGTTTTGTGCATTGAGATGATTTAGAAAATCATTAAGTGTATCTTTACCATGTGGCCAGACAACCAAAGTGTCATCCACATACCTAAACCAAAAGGATGGTTTTAATGTGCTCGAGGCAAGTGCTCTTATTTCAAAGTTTTCCATGTACAAATTTGCTATAGCAGGGGATAAAGGAGAACCCATTGCTGCTCCTTCCTTTTGTTTAAAGAAATCCCCTCTCCATAAGAAGTAAGTGTTATTTAAACAATGGCCAGCAAGTTTCGGAATATCTTTTTGTAAACCGGTATTCTTTACTAGTGTATCAAGTAATTTAAGCGATTCGTCCACTGGAACCTTAGTGAATAGAGAAATCACATCAAAACTTACCAGAATATCATCAGGAGTAAGTTTAATATCTTTAATCACATTCACAAGATGTTCTGAATTTTTTATGAATGAAGATTCTATTCACTAAGGTTCCAGTGGACGAATCGCTTAAATTACTTGATACACTAGTAAAGAATACCGGTTTACAAAAAGATATTCCGAAACCTGCTGGCCATTGTTTAAATAACACTTACTTCTTATGGAGAGGGGATTTCTTTAAACAAAAGGAAGGAGCAGCAATGGGTTCTCCTTTATCCCCTGCTATAGCAAATTTGTACATGGAAAACTTTGAAATAAGAGCACTTGCCTCGAGCACATTAAAACCATCCTTTTGGTTTAGGTATGTGGATGACACTTTGGTTGTCTGGCCACATGGTAAAGATACACTTAATGATTTTCGAAATCATCTCAATGCACAAAACCCGGCCATCCAGTTCACCATGGAAATGGAGGTGAATAACACACTCCCATTCCTAGATATTTTGCTTGGACATGGCCTAAACGGTAAAATAACACACAGCGTTTACAGAAAGCAAACGCACACCGATGCTTATCTGAATGCAGAATCACATCATCATCCAGCTCAAAAATCCTCTCTTATCAAGACGCTCGTACATCGGGCGAAAACAGTGTCAGATGGTGAGAGTCTAGTGAGAGAGATTAAACACGTTAAAGACGCACTACGACAGAATGGCTACAATAATGCTCAAATTAACAGAGCACTGAATGCCAAATCACGATCGCAAAGCAATACTACTGAAAGCGACCAGATTGTTAAAACAATAAAAATACCATATATCTCAGGAGTAACTGACAAATTAGCCCGCGTTTTGCAAAAGCAAAACATTACAGTAAGATTTGGTACAGTACACAAAATTCAAAAACTAGTATCTTGCACTAAAGACGCATTACCTAAACTATCAACAGAAGGTGTATATCGGATTAATTGTTCATGTGGCAGCTGCTACATTGGGCAGACGGGACGTAACATCAGCGTAAGACTAAAAGAACATCAGAGAAATATTAAATTATCTCAAACACAACTGTCGGCAGTGGCAGAACATGCTTGTCAACAAGGACACTCAATTGATTTTGACAATGTTGCAGTGGTGTGTAAAACTAATTATTACTGGCAAAGACTAATTAGAGAATCCATTGAAATTGAGAGGAACAAGAATAACTTTAATCGCTCTGACAGCTACCGGCTTAGTGCGGCCTGGAAGCATATTATTAAATAATACACATTACATTTTGATTTAAAGAATTACTAATCTACAACTCATTACTAATCATAACCAATGACTGATTACTAATCGATTATATAATTACATTACCCCCCCCTCCGCCTCTAATCACTGCACCTGATGAGTTAAGTGATGACGTCACCCTGCTGCTCTATATAAAACCGGGAGCAAGCGAGGGCTTTACCATTCTGGCGAATTGCCCGATGATGCTGGAAGTATTTACCAGCGAAACGTTGTACTCAAACTGTAAATGTGGATTAACTCTTCAACACACCGGTGGGCTGAAGTAGTGAATTATTTGTCTTTTGTCAACGTGACACTTTTTTGCTGATTGGCCGTGTCGGGTGGTGGAGGGTTACGACACATTTATAAATAAACGCGATCTAACCCAAAAACCTTTATTATGAAAGGCAAAGATCCCTCGTATAGCCTTGACAGACTTTTGGAGCAAGAGCTGTTTGGCATTCTGTGGTCTAACATCGGTGAGACAAGGTTATAGAGAATGATGTCTCTGGTGCAGGCCAATCAGTTTCAAAGACAATACATATACATTTTCAGAGCATATTTGTTTGCACGTTTTACCACAAGTATGTGTGATGAATGCAGACTTGATGCTTTGCAATGGGGTATCTATTTGGTGTTTAAATAGCTTAACACCGAATAAACCAGAGAGTATCTTAACACCTGTTTTATTGCCAGAAAGGGTACAGCCTATTCTTACATTTTCATTGTTTTGATACTGGCAAAAAGGTCCCCATAGATATAGCTGTTACCGAGCTGGTATGGCAATGAGGAGGTGGGTGGCCAGCACAATGCCTGGCCGCCTTTGTCTCTTCAGTAGTGATGTTAACACACCGTTCCAAGTACTCATTTAAGGTTGAGTCGACCTGGGGAGGCCCTAGACGGGTTCAAATATTCACCACTGGTGGTGGCCGAACCAGGGTCGCTGGGTTCCTAGCGCGGTGCACTAACCACTAGACCCCCCACCACGCACACACACCGACTCGTGTACATGGATTCATTTTGCCATTCGGGCAGAGCTCAAGATGAGCTGCACACATAAAAAATACTTGGATTACGCACACATCTCCTCGTGTATCCCTGTACATCCCTGGTGTCCCCCATGTCTCCCTACACCTTTGTTGTCTCGGTGAGGCTCTGGCTGGCTGTAAGCCCCTTGTCCCCCCGTGTTCCCCCCCCCCCCATTTCCCACCAGTGTCCCCTCGTGTCTTTCCCTTGTCGCCCCTGCATTTCCCCGCACCTTGGCTATCTCGGTGAGGCTCTGGCTGGCGGCGGCTCCCATGAGGAAGGCTGCGAGCCGCACGTAGAGAGCATTGACGATACCTCCGGGCAGCGGTGAGGAGCCGCGGTGAGGAGGCAGCACCCGGTAGGAGCAGCTCACAAGCACCTCGCCCAGCACCACCTGTGAGCCAGTGAGACACCGCTATCGATGCGTTTTCAATTGTACAAACGAGCCATGCTGGTGGCCGTGCCGTGCCAGCCCGGTGCGGTTTATGAGGCGCCAGGTTGTTTTTTTCCACTGCAGAACCTGTGCTGGGCCGGCAGTGGTGGCTAAGCGCGTTGCGCGTAATCCACTACAGATGGCGGCAGCGATGGTTGGTGGATCACAGCCATGTTGTGAAACCCCTTCGTGTGCACGTCGAGGAGTTGCAATACCCTGGCTCATCAGCAGCAGAGTGTGAACTCCGTCTGTATGGGGATAGAGTGTTGCCCCCTCGCCTGCCCCTACGTGAGCCAAACCTCCTTCCAATTCTCCTGCCCCGTGAGCACTTGGCTACGGTGGCGAGAAGTTAACTGCCTTGCCTGGTATACAGGAGATAGTGGGTTCGATCTGACCCTAACGCCTGTATATTTAGAGTTTTCATGTCTCTCCATGGTCATGTGGATTTATCTCCGGGTCCTCCAGTTTTTCTTTACACATTCAGAATCAACACCACGCGTTTAGAGTATTTGTCTGCTCTAAATTTCCACGTGATAAGCCACTTCGTTGGGCTATAATTTGTGACCAGGTTGCTTCTGAAAAAGAGCTATACAGCTCAGTGGGCCTTACCTGCTAAAATAAAAAAAATAGCATAATAGTTTGTTGTCCGGAGAATATCTGTACCTCCCTCCCCTTACTGCTCGTGCTCTGTACCGGGCTTATGTTCAACGATATTTTAAAAATTATTATTTATATGAATTATAATTTGAATGACTCACGCTGGCCACTGTAATCCCGAACCCCAGGCCGAACAGCAGCCCCTCGCTCACGGTGCTGTCACGGTAGGGGAAGGCGATGCTCTCGTCGTCGCAGAAGAACCCTCGCTCCGCCGGCTCCACGCGTGCCAGGTACAGCACCAGGAATGGCAGGAAGGCTGTTCTCTCACACACAAAGAACCCCCGTATAGCCTCAAAAGACTGTTGGGGCAAGTGATATTCATAGCACCTGTTAAAGGTCGGAATACGAGCGGGTGGTGTCGCCAGAACTACACCAAGAAGTATTTTTCTCCCCACTGCTGTTGTTTACACACCGGACCCAGGTACTCACTTAATGCAGAGTCGACCTAGGGGAGGCCCATCGCAGGATCGTGAGAGACGGTGACACCTCTAGCGGGGAAATGTTTTCATCCAGGAGTGGATTGATCATGGCATGATGATGACGTTGTATGTCGGATGACACTACCTACTGTTTGTTCTTCTCGAGCAAACGACGACTTATAATGGAGTTTCATCCAGCAGTGGATTTATCATAGCTGATGATGATATACAGTGTTTATGGTGACACAACTTACTGTTCTGGGTGCAAAAGTCCAGCTGTAAAGACAACTGAACAATAAGCAAACCGCTTGTGTACACACGTAAAACAAGACAAAGGTCATCCGTGTAGCCTACACCGACTGTTGTGTCAAGTGCTGTTACCGAGCAGCACTTATAAAGGCCGGCACGGGACACGCGGGGGAGGGTGGCCAGCTACCACACCCGGCCGCTTCTGGCTTCTGAGTGGCGATGTTTACACACCACGCCAGGTTTTCATCTAAGGCTGTGTGGGCCTAGGGGAAGCCCGGGACCAATTCCTGCTCACGGTAGGTCTGATCCGTGAGCAGGAATCAGACTTGATACGCTGGGTTCACAGGGCAGTGTGCTAGATACATTACCGTTTCACACACGTGTAGTGCCGTGAATTCACTCGGACGACAACCATCTTTCTTCCACCTCTCTTTTATTCCATCGTTCCGTACACACAGTAATTCTCCTCTTCGCGCTCCGCCAACTCGGACACTCCGATTCACCTCAGCATCGTCCGCGCATCCTCTTCCACACAGAGTGGTTCTTCCTCTTTCTCCTCACACACAGTGTCGCCGCTATCTCTTCACACGCAGTGACTTCCTCCATCTCCGCACACACAGTGACCTGTCTGTCTATTCACACACAGTGACTCTATCTATCTCCGCACACACAGTGACTCTATCTATCTCCGCACACACAGTGACTTGCCTGTCTATTCACACACAGTGACTCTATCTATCTCCGCACACACAGTGACTCTATCTGTAACTCTCCCGGTACCTATCTCCTCCGTAACTACCTCTCCGCTAACGCTAACTCTCCCTATCGCTATTTACTGTCTTTTGGGTTCGGCTCTCAATCTATTCTTCCCTAACATTGCCAGCTGTCCTCTTCGTATCTCTCCACCTCTCGCCAACAACTGCCCAGCAACAACTCCCTCTCCGTTCAAATCACCTACCGTTTTATCCCCTTTCCAATTAGCCTTAATTAATTGCCACGTGGCTCGCTGGCATTTTCCCGCCAGCTTGCACCTGTCCAATGGTCAGACTTCGAGACACTGCCACTTAACGCTAACAGCCTCTCGACCAATCACAGCCCTCGTGCCACGACTCCCTTAATTACTTCGGGTTGTTTACGCCACCCGTGACTTGACCACCTGTTCGACCTCATGTGCCCCACTCTCCTTGTATGTCTGTATGTACTGTATGTGGCCAATTCCTATGCGTATCGTTTACTCCACTACATCACCCCCCCCCCCCGTGATGAAAGAACCTAGCCATCCCCGGCTACGATATACTCGAATTGGAGTAGTGGAGTGAAGCGGACGGAACGATGACAACCTATATACATAACGCATTTGCAATACACAACCATTTTGTACAACCACACAACGACACGCACACAACACCTTTATACAGAATTCCCAACCCCCAAAGTCAACGTATTGTATTCCTCCTGGAACGGGTTCCCGCTGCCGGTCCATCTCCCCTGCACGGGATATCCTGCGGTAAGAGAGGGCCTCGCTCGTCTCGCCAACGAACCCTGCGCCCATCCCTGTCCCAGCGACACTCAGCTGGCGGGGCTGTCTGTCATTCACGGTCGGGACGGCCATTGGTCCGGATCTGTGGCCGTTCAATCGGCGTCCGGTCGGTAACCCTGCCCAAAAAGGGCGATCCTGCAGGCACACGGGGGGCAGATCTCTGGGACACGTGCACCTGTGACCTCCCCACAGGTTCGTCGGACACATCCAATACAGGCCGCTCTCGGATGGGGGATGACGCATCATATGGTAACACAAATTTCTTCAGGCGCGACGGGTGAACAAACCATGTCCGACGACCGAATTTTATTCGCACACTCTGATCCCGTAAAACCTCCACAATATCAACGGGCCCCTGCCAGGGGCGGTGAAACTTCGGGGACGTTCTCACCGGCACCATGGGGCAGTGCAACCAGGCTTTATCTCCAACACTCCATGGCTCTCGTGGCCGCTGCCTGCCGAACAATCTTTCGTTAGCGGCTTATCGTCGTGCCGTATTTTGCAATGCAGCCTCCCGGGCTTCCCTTAGACGGTCCAAAGCCACCTGCATCGGAGCAGGCACCGTCGTAGATTTCTCCCGTTTTCGAATCCCCAATTTAACAATAGCCGGCGCTTCCGGTTCCTGTCCATGCATCAGAAAAAATGGCGAGTACCCCGTTGAGGCATGCGGGGTCAATCTATATGCGGCCAGCATCGCTGCAAGATGCAGATCCAAATCATTTTGAGCGGTGTTTACTTGGTGACAAAGCATGGACGTCAGCGTCCTATGCAGCCGCTCGACCATCCCGTCTGTCTGCGGGTGGTACGGGGACGTCCGGATCTTTTTGGTCCCCAGCGAGTCACACACGTCTTTAATCAATTTCGATGAAAAATTTCTGCCTTGGTCAGTAACCAAATGTTCCGGGGCCCCCTTATCTAATACGTATCCTTTCAAGAAAGCCTCAGCGATCGACGTCGCTAACTGGTCTATTAGCGGCCATGCCATCGGCCAACGAGTTAAGTATTCCACCCCGACGAGCAAATATCTGTGCCCTTGGGGGGTGACGGGGAACGGACCCAAAATATCTAGTGCCACAATTTCGTTTACTCTTGAAACTTGAATCGATTGCAAAGGGACACGATATGGCCGTGCCGGCACTTTCCTCCGTGCACATTCCTGGCACGCTTTTACATGCTGTTTCACATCGTTAAACATTCCCAGCCAGTAAAATTCACTCCCCACCGTCAACGCGGTCTTCTTCTCCCCCAGATGCATCATTTTCTCATGTATCTCGTTAATCAGTTTCCCCCGCAACACCCTCGGGACAACAATACAAAATTTTTGTGCTTCCACATCCCAGCGAACAAGCAACCCCTCCGTTAACATCAAAAATGGGCGAACCTCCGATCCCCTTGAACGAGAGGCACGCAGCCTCATCCTGGTCAGCGAGGAATCTTCCACCTGCAGTTGCTTCCACTGCTTCAATGACAACCCCAACAATCCAATTTCTGCTCCAGGGATTATCCCTGGCACCCCCGAACCCGCTGCAGCGACCGTTTGCGGAACCTCCTGCAGTGGCGGGCCGCAACACAGCGAGTCCTCTGTGCACCGACACGTCTCAGCCGGTTTACATGGTGCGTTCCTTTCCTATGCTGGATCGTGAAAGAGTACTCCTGGAGGGTCTCAAGCCAGTGAGCCATTTGCCCCAACGGCTGATCCACGCGCAGCGAGTACTGTAGTGCCGCGTGATCAGTGCGGATCAAAAATTCCCTGCCGTATAGATACGGTCGGTACTGGCGCACAAAATGGACAATCGCCAATAATTCCCTACGCGTCACACAGTATTTTTGCTCCGCCGGCGATAACACCCGGCTGCCATACGCCACCACTCTCTCGACGCCATCAACCATTTGTGACAAAACCGCGCCTATGCCCGTATCACAGGCATCCGTGTCAAGTACAAATCGCTTCGTAAAATCCGGGTATCCCAGCGGCGGTGCGTCCGCCAGTGCGGCCCGCAACGCTTCAAACGATTTTTGTTCAGCAATCCCCCATTGAAACTTCACACCTTTCCCGGTCAGCGTATGCAATGGTCGAGCAATTCGTGGCAAAATCCTTAATGAACCGCCGATAATACGACGCAAAGCCCACAAAGCTACGCACTTCCCCTGCTGTTTTCGGCACTGGCCATGTTCGCACACAACTCGTCTTTTCCGGATCAGTGGCCACTCCTGACGCGCTAACGACGTGCCCCAAATACTTCACCGATGTTCTTAACAATTGGCACATCTGTGGTTTTTATTTCAATCTGGCGCGCTGCACTCTGCCAAAAATGGCGCGCAGCCGTTGCAAATGTTCAAATGCAAATGAGCCAGGGGCAGTGTGTTGGGGCCAAGAATGAAGAACCAGTGAAGAAGGAAGGCCGGCTAGATAGACCCTGGGACTTCCCTGACCAGTGTCCTTTTGAGGGCCGGCAGGGTAAGCCAGTGGTGCGGCCCCAGAGCCTCAGAGCCGGAGCCCTTTTAAGGGTCGGTCTGGTTGGTGGGGTGCCGTGATCTGTGCTTTGACCAGGGCAAGATCAGATAGCTTCCTCTAGCGCCTGTAGCGGAGGAACTGGGAGCACAGGATTTAGGCAAGATAGCCTAGGGGGTGTCCCAGCGTGTATACGGGTGAAGGGGCCATTGCCCCTTCCAGTGTAACCATTGCAAAGCTTGAATAAACAGTGCTGCCTCTACTCCGCCGTCTCCGTGTCCCGTGAACCCACTACACATGCCTTAATAAGCCATTACCTAGTAATTTAAGCATGGGGGCGAGTGAGGCTGTGTGCCTTAGTAAGCCATTACCTAGTAATTTAAGCGTGGGGCGAGTGAGGCTGTGTGCCTTAGTAAGCCATTACCTAGTAATTTAAGCGTGGGGTCGAGTGAGGCTGCGTGCCTTAGTAAGTCATTACCTAGTAATTAGAGCGTGGGGGCGAGTGAGGTTGCACGCCTTAGTAAGCCATTACCTAGTAATTTAAACGTGGGGGCGAGTGAGGCTGCTTGCCTTAGTAAGCCATTACCTAGTAATTTAAGCGTGGGGGCGAGTGAGGCTGCGTGCCTTAGTAAGCCATTACCTAGTAATTTAAGCGTAGGGGCGAGTGAGGCTACGTGCCTTAGTAAGCCATTACCTAGTAATTTAAGCGTGGGGGCGAGTGAGGCTGCGTGCCTTAGTAAGCCATTACCTAGTAATTTAAGCGTAGGGGCGAGTGAGGCTGCGTGCCTTAGTAAGCCATTACCTAGTAATTTAAGAGTGGGGGCGAGTGAGGCTGTGTGCCTTAGTAAGCCTTTACCTAGTAATTTAAGCGTGGGGGCGAGTGAGGTTGCGTAATACCTCAATACCTGCGCCAGCGCTCACGCAGCAGCTGCGATATTTTTAGCGCTGCACGTGGTGAGCAACAGGTACGGGTGGCTGCGCGTACACGCGGTGGGCAGCAGGTCCGGTTGTGCGCACGCCCGCAGCCCCCGCAGCGTGAGTGGTGGTTTACGCGGGGGGTGGGAGGCAGAATAACACGAAGCGGTGGAGAGCCGGCCACGAGCCATGTCCTACAGAGAGGACGCTGGTGACGGGAGGCCGATGACTCGATCGGCGGCAGCCCGGCGTGAAGGGGAGGAGGTCCAAGGGGGAGAGGAGGAGGGGGGCATGAGCCCCCCCACACACACACACACCACGTGTTCTACGTGTACACGCACACAGAACACGTGTACACACGCATACTGAGATCTCAATTTTAATTTGAATCGTCACTATTTACGCAGACAGCGTTGAGGCCCTGATACAGCCTCTTCCTCCTGATCATCTCTTATAACTCTCTGGGACTATTTCTCCATTCTGACTTAAAACTGTCGTGACTGCAGGAATTCATATTCTTGATTCTTTCGGTAAAGTCACGTAGATAGAAAATAAAATAAATATGTTTAACACGTAGGCTCTCGAGAACAATATCCATAATTAAAAATATTTTAATTTCATTCTTTTTACTTTCTATCTACATGACTTTACCGAAAGAACCAAGAATATGTCTCCATCCCTTTTCCATTCTTTTCCTCATGTTTACCATTCTTTCTCTTCTCTCTTCCCTTTTCGCTCCCTTTTCCATGCATTATTCAATATCCGTGACTACTCCCTTTCCCATGGTAGTTCCAGGGGTAAAAAAAGTTGCTCGTAACAGAAACATAGTGTATTCCAGAAAACCACGGATTTTAAATATTACCTCTGTCTCACCGCTGCCCGTCAATCGATTACATTTCCTCAAATTAATTCGAATGGTGACCTAAGATACGAGGACCAGAATACAGTTCTACATGCACCACTGGTGGCTTTGGCATATCTTTTGCAACTTTTTAAAGTTACTTTCTACCTTAATTTCATTTACGATTTGTACTTTTGTCATTATCATCACAGGCTATCCCTCGTAATCGAGGATGATTGTTTTCCAAAGAAAAGTTGGATTATCTGTGGGTCCAAAGATGGCTGAAGAGACTAAGCTGGGATCGACTGATTCTGTCGTAGCTCGGGCACACGTGTCCAGAAAGAGTGGTGGGTGAAACTGCATTGGTAAGTTGGGCATCAGCGTGCTGTTTACGCCATTCCCGCTTTTCCACTTCCTGTTTCTGCTGTTGAGTTTCAAAATGTTTGGACCTTTGAAATAGTAGACTGTCTCCATCTAAAGTGATCCTTCTGGGCAAGAGTCTCCCATGAGTGTGTGTCGATGGAGCACTTCTTCATTTTAGCCTTGAGGACGACATTCTTGAAGAGCTTCGCTGCCTGCTTCTTGTCCGCACACCCCGACTCAGCTGGAAGGAGAAGACTTTGCTGCTTCGGGAGTCTGGAGTTGGGCATACGGATGACGTGGCCGGCCCAGTGAAGCTGATATCGAATGATCGTGGCCTCAATGCTTGTGGTGTTTGTTTGCGAGAGGACGCTGTACTTTAGCATACGTAATATGAATTAGTGACCCACTCAGAAAGACAATTACAATTAAGATATTCCTTCTCTTGCACATGTGGTTCATGAACCCCACGTGACTTGCAGTTATATTTATATTGCTTTCTACAGTGTTGCACGTGTCCATGTACATTACCTTGTCGCCGTTGTAACGTGAGTGATGCGTGACTTGAATGTCGTTTTCCTTCAATATGTTTGCTTACTCATTGTCTGCAATGTTATGAATGTTATCCTGGAATGTTATTATTATTTTATATATACCAAGGTCGTCTTGCGGGTCATTCTTGTGAAATTGGTCACGGCTCAACGTTTCTTACCCCCGTCAGCAAATACAATCAGTCAATTACAATCTGTAGATGAGTTGACATTTATTTAGCGTTCATCGGAAATAACGGGCGATTTGTAAAGAAAATGGCTTCATTGGGGTACTCGGCGCCTGAATTCGCCGGTATTTTGAGGACAACCTAGATCCATAACCATGACATTTCACTCCTGAATATCCACATTTTAACTACCATATTCTTTGCACTATGAAACGCAAATTTTATCTTGCGTTTAATCCGGTAGGTGCGCATGTGTGGGAGCAGACTTGTGGGGAACGGTAGTGTAGCGGTTAGCGCTACGCTGCACTCTGAATTCGGCAGCCTGAGATGGATTCCCGCTCACGTCCAATACCAGTGAGGATTATATGAACCGGTCCTGGACCTCCTCTAGATCGAATCAGCCTCAAATGAGTACCTGGTGCAGTGTGTAACAATCGCCACTCGGGTGACAAAATCGGTCGGGCGTGGTGCTGGCCACCCATCCCGTTCGTGTGCCGTTCCGGCCTTCACAGGTGCTCGCTAACACCACTTGCCCCAACAGTCTGTTTAGGCTATACAGGGGACCTTTGTCTTTGAGCACACTTGTGTAACTTTATTGATTCCAGGCAACAGTTTGGGGGTGCGTCTTTACTTTCTGGAGCGTCTCATAACACGGGGAATGCGGTAGGTGTTTGTATGCTGTGCTGACGGGTTATGTATTAATTTGTTGGAGCCGCAAATTAACTTTTGCGTTTGCGGTGACGACGATGATTAGTGTTGCTTGAAGTTAAGGATTTAGTTTTGACAAGCACCGCGTTCCTATGATACCACACGTCTCACCGGACAGGTTGAGCTGGGGGCCAACGGTTAAATATAGCGGCAGTCACGCGCGTGTGTATGTCCTGCGATTTCGAAACCAACAATGATCTTTAACAATTGGCCGTTGGCTTATCCTTAGCACAGGTTTTAGGAAAGTATAATAAGCAATCTACTGTCCTAACCCAATGGAAGAAGCAATTACGTGGTGGTTAGACAGCGCACCCGTGAACGTCCGTGGCGAGTGATATCTGAACTAGTAAACCCCTCTAAAACCCTCTAAAATCTCTTCATCAATCCGCACTGACCAGCGTGGTGAAGTATGGTCAAATAGCCACCCCCACAAATAGCATGGCGTGACAAGGCCTTTAGCAGTGAACTGGTAACATAAATGATTCGTGTAAAATTATATAAAACTAATGCTGCACTTAGCTACGAACCGGGCTATCAGTTCCATTCTCAGCCACGGCTATCGTCAGATATCTGATCAGACCCTGGGCCCTCCAATTCATCAACCTGCACTGACCAGCATGGTAAAGTATGATCAAACAACTTCCCCGACTAACCCGGCACAGTGAAGCCTTCACCCAGCAGTGGATGAGACGGCGAGCTTTATTATTATAATACAATTTTTACAATTATTTTCCGAATAGACTAAGGATGTATCGGGAGTCACCCCTGTTCATGCAATTTCCTACACCCCTGTCCAAACATTAAACGAATTTAGTTTCCAGCCTATCCACAAAAGTAATGTTCTGAAACAACTGTCCTACCTCAAAGGGTCCTCCTCTACCGGAGCGGATAGTATTCCCGTCTTTGCTCTGCTAACTGTTGGTCACCTAATATACAAAGCTATAGCCCATATTTTCAACGTGTCCATCAAAGAAGCATCAGCACCTCTAGAATGGAAGCATTCCTATGTTCGTCCACTTCACAAAGGGGGCCCTAAAGATGATCCAAATAACTACCGACCTATCTCAATTTTGTCCCCGTTGATGATAATTTTTGAAAAATTATTGAACAACCAAATTAGCAGTTTCCTGTCCGATAACGATCTATTACATCGAAACCAATCTGGGTTCCGAAAAAAATACAGCACCACATCTGCTGCATGAAACTCTCTAAATCACATTTACAGTAGCCTTGATAATAAGCAGTACTGCACCAGTCTTTTTCTTGTCTTTGTCTCTCCAAACACGCAGTAGAATGGTTAACAAAAATTACCTCTCTTCTCGCACCCAAACTGTATTCACAGATGGTTGGAGGTCAAGCAGTGTTAAGATAACAAAAGGGGTTCCACAGGGTTCCATCCTCGGCCCCTTCTTGTTCTCTCTTTATGTCAATGACTTGGGCACTGACCTGGATCATTCCAGGGTAAATCTGTTTGCAGATGACACGATACTGATTACTGAGGGCCGCTCTCCGGATGACGTGATTGCTAAGCTCCAGGGTGATTTCAACAAACTACAACATCAGCTGGTTGCTCTTAAACTAGTCCTGAATACCTCCAAAACCAAGGTGCTATGCTTCTCACCAGGACTAAAGCAGGACATTATTTTTCCCCAATTATATTCCTTAAATAATCATCAAAAGAGCAAGTCAAGATCTATAAGTATCTTGGGGTCATCTTTGATTCAAAACTGAATTTTCAGGACCCACCACTGCGATCTCTACATTGGGTCAAACTTCTCTTAATGATCGACGCCTTGTGCATGGGATCTTATTTAATCACGATGTACTTACAAAAAATCAGCAGACTATACCTGCTGGATCTCCTCACAGTTTCGAAAAACAAATGTGACCTAAGGTCTTCGCTCATTTACTAGCTTCACATTCCTTATTGCCGTACAAATACTAGAGGAAGGTCCTTTTCTATTGATGCCCCCAGAGTCTGGAATGCTATGGCCAATAAACTGCAACTTGGATCACTACCTGTGAGATCTTCACTCAAAACTGGTCTAGAGGAGTTGTACACCCCGAGCTGCCACTGCTATTCAGAATGGCCTGAAATCAAATGTATCGTTCCAGATGATCGCTGGAAAGTATGATCTTGAGTTTTGACTATAGTGTGCTGATCATTCGAGGTGTTGAAAATTTTTGATACTGCTACTGATACTCCTGCTGTTATGGAGTGACTCATGCAGCCAGCTATGGCTGCAAAGTTTGGTCGTACATGTTATGTATATCGTTTATTGTTAAATTTGAATCACAGTTCCTATGATCACTGTTACATTGTTTTTATAGCTTTATTTTGGTGATTTTGAAAACTTTTGGTTTAGCCATATTTGTTTGTTGTAGTACAGAGTTAGCCTGATAACTTTAATCTAAATTGTCTTATGGTTGTTATTGTTTGACTTGCATCCAAACTGGGATTTTTGCACACAGCGTTCAAATGCGGTGTTTTTTCTTAAAGACTTTGCTGTTTTTTCCTGGATTTATCTGTTGCGTGCAGTCACTTTAAGATGTTTCTTGTTCATGTTTTTGTTTGTTGTGGTTGCACCCGAGTCAAGAGCCGCATGGCTCACAGGGTTATACCTAATAAATTAAACTGAAATAACTACAGAACTTGGTCCCATGCGTGTAAAAAAAGGATGTATTTATCTATCACGAAGTCATCTACATTTTTCTTTACAACAGTGTCAAAAGTATACGTGGTGGCATTACGCGGTGAATTATTGATGTGTACACATACATAATTCAAAATTCGAGCCAAAGCGTCCATGAGCTCAGTACGACCTGATGTGGCTCGACTTTACTGGGACCGATATCTTTATGCGGCAAATAACAGTGAAATACGCGATGACCATTTGAAGCGAGTGGGTTGTCAAGTAATTCCCTATGATTTTGCCGTATTAATAAAGTTGTACGATTAAAGTTTTGCACCGTAGGTGATACCTATTTATGCTCTGGCCAATGGACTGAAAAGTGTTTATTTGCTCAAACAAGCACTCGCTAGCACTTACATCCGCTGGCAGCCCTGAACCAGTAGGTGGAAGTTCCATATTCCCATGGGAGGGGCCGGTACATCCATAGAACGGCCATGTATACAATAGCAAAAATAACTAAGAGCAATGTCGGTGACCAACGTGGCGAGTTTGTTATTGCTGTGCACCCATTGCCGCACTGACCAGCATGGTGAAGTATGGTCAAGTAACACTCATGAACCCAAGTGGCGTGGCAAACTATTAACTATTTTTTTTTACCAGGCAAGGCCCACTGAGCTATGTAGCTCTTTTTCAGAAGCGACCTGGCTACAAATGAAAGCTGAACAAAGTGGCTTATCAGGTGGAAATGTATTTCAGCTAAATATTCTAAACGCATTTTTTTTTATGTGGAGGAAACAAGCAGAGGACCCGGAGAAAATCCACGCGACCACGGGGAGAGATACATCCAAACTCCAGATATACAGACATCATGGTCGGTATCAGAACCCACGACCTCCTGTATACTAGGCGAGGTATTTAACATATCGCCACTGTGGTAAGGCCGTCATCCAGCAGTTTATTGACAGTACATACCCACACGTGCATATTAATTGAACTATATTTTAAATCTCATCATCGCTCCATATCCGCGGTGGATGGCCTCAGGTGCGTTCACTACTTTGGCTGCCAGTCCGTCGTTAGCCTTCGCCAATGGACTGTCCACTCTTCCAGCCGTGAAGTGTCCCTGACCGAGCCTACTCACTTTACTCGACAGTCAGTTCGGATTCACAAACTCGAATCCGTTCCCTCTACTCCACGTGTTCCCCTCTTACAGAGTACCGTGGAGAGTTTTCTTAGCAATTACGGATTATACCCATACTGGGCATATCGGTAGTTTCAGAGACTGCATAAGAATTTGAATACATTGATCCTGTATCTCACAAGACAATTACAATGTTCGACCACGAAAATGTTTTGACTTTTGTCAATCCACTGCTGGTCTCCCCACTGTGCGAATCATGGAGGGTTGTTTAACCATACTTCACGTCGGTCAGTGTGAGTTGGTGAATTACTGACATTAGCCTTAACCTGGAATCAAATTTGTATAGCCAGTTTCAAAGCGCAGTGTGCCAACCATTGCATCAACTACTTCCATCCATTACATCCTCACTTCAAGACAATTGATTATTCTTTAAAAATACCTATCGATTTTAACGTTCAAAGCATAACCATGAATGGAATATTACCTTTAAATTTCTGGCACACGTTGCATGCACACACAAAACACAACACACAACTACGCAAGTGGAAAGTGAAAGAGAGGTTTTTGTTTAAACGAAAACAACGAAAACGGTTAACCAATGATAAAACACCACAATGAACAGCGAGTATAAACGTATGAACTATAACGAGTAATGTTTACTAGAATACGACTGTTAAACTCACCCAGCACAATGCACAATATATCCAGAGTCACCTTCGCCACCGCTTTCACGTAACCTTGCATCGTTAAATTATTTTGAATATTACAAATCAGACCACACTTAAAAAATACTACTCGTCCTAGGTTTCCTGCGATCGTGTGTGTCGCTTGGTACCGTGACACGAAATAGCAAACACTCCTATCTCTATCCCCACCCACTCACCAACCAACTCACCCACCCACCCCCTCGTTAGCCACTCCCCAAGGTTCAAAAGTCTACCTTGATACAGACACACGTTTATATTTACGGGATTGGCCCTTTACCATTTATGCAACACATCCATTGATTTTTGCAACACAGGTGACTATATCAGTATGCGGTCTATTATCAGAGTATATAACAGTTCTAGCCACAATTCAGTAAATATTGATACTGAACAAAAAACAGCACCACTATATGTTGCCTAGTTACCATATAGTTGGATGGCAGTGTAGTGTGGTGAGTGCAGTGGATTTATAAACGGAAATATCGTGAATTCACATCTCGGTGGGTGGAAGACTGACCCCATCATCTTTCATGGGCTGCTAAAGTGACTCCAAAGGTTATGATATAGATAGTGTAGTATCTTCAAAAATACTCACACCGACACGTTTTAACAAGTCACCTGCTTACACTTTATTCACCTATTCTTGCACCAGTTGTAGGCACTCCTATAACTATCTATACGGTCACTTATGTTTAACTTCTCCCCACTCTTATCTACCTTCCACCTTACTTATCCTGCACTCGGCAGCTCTGCTCTCAGCGTCTCCGCACACAGCAGCTCCTCATACAGCAGCTTCACACAGCAACTCCCCATCTCCGCCGCTGCCCTTCGCTGGTGACGGTGTGAGTGGCAGCGGCGAGATGTCTTCACGCTTGGTTCCTCGCAACAACTCCCTCTCCGCTCCCGCACATACTCTTATATCCCTCTGCTAATTATCCGAGACCTCTCGTCCCTCCAAGCAGTGTCCCGTTGCGCCCGTCACACCAACGGCGATGGCCTGCTCCCCCTCCGCAAACAGCAGGCCCCTCGCGCAGTGGTGGTGCTCTCTCCTGCGTGCCGGCTCACCCCACAAGCAGGAAGCAGGCGGCCCCCCAGACGTCGGGAACCATCTCTTCGATCCCGGGCTCTTCTCACTCTCACAGCGGACGTCCTCCCCCGCTCTTCTCACTCCAATCACGGGGAGGGAGGCACACCCTGCTCGCCATCGCAGGGCGCCAGCAGCGCTCCGCCAGGCCGGCGCAGCGTAAAAGGTGCAAAAGGTGCGGCAGCCTGAAGCGAACACGCGGCCGCAGACGTACAGCAGCGGCAATGGCGCCCGACTTCCTCGTCGCAGCCACGTGCGAACTGGCGTGAACGCCTGCAGCTGTGGAAATGGCGGGAACCGCCGCAGCCGAGGAAAATCGTGGGAACGCCGCAGAGACCCGACTGCGGCCGCGCCCCCCAGCACCTCCGCCGTCGACTCGCCAACTCCCAGCCGCTCCATCGACGTCAGCAGCTGGTCGAGCCGGCCGGCGACATCGCCCCAGCTCTCTGTCGATGGCGGCCATTCGGGGCTCGCAGCCTCCTCCCGCACAGGCTGCAGTCG
Source organism: Petromyzon marinus (assembly GCF_048934315.1). Classification (NCBI taxonomy): domain Eukaryota; kingdom Metazoa; phylum Chordata; class Hyperoartia; order Petromyzontiformes; family Petromyzontidae; genus Petromyzon; species Petromyzon marinus. Next base: position 36,127 of record NC_133710.1, on the reverse strand, counting down.
CCCACTCCGGGGCACATCATTGGGGTCGTCGCGGGGAGAACTCTGGTGCAGCCCTCATCGTCCATCCGCACCACCGGTTGGTTCTTGCACTTCGCTGCGGCTTCTACACCACGCCAGCGAAGGGTTTCGGCTTTTTTGAAAATAAACAGCATTGCTCTTGCGAAGGTTCAACGGCCACTTCCGACACCAAATGTAGTGTCTTCAAAAATGACTCGCACTGACACATTCTAACAAGTTACCTGCTTACACTTTATTCACCTATTCTTGCACTAGTTGTAGGCACTCCTATAACTATCTATATGGTCACTTATGTTTAACTTCTCCACACTCTTATCTACCTTCCACCTCATTTATCCTGCACTCGGCAGCTCTGCTGTCAGCGTCTCCGCACACAGCAGCTCCGCATACAGCATCTTCACACAGCAACTCCCCATCTCCGCCGCTGCCCTTCGCCGGTGACGGCGTCAGTGGCAGCGGCAAGATGTCTTTACGCTTGGTTCCCCGCCACAACTGCCTCTCCGCTCCCGCACATACCCTTATTTCCCTCTGCTAATTATCCGAGACCTCTCGTGCGTTTCTTTAAGCTCTCACCAGGCCGGCGCCTGTCGGCCCATCAATAAACCCTTATCTCCCTGGCAACACCTTCGGTCTCAACGTACACAACCGGTCGACCCAGTTTGCACCTGCTTCACCCCTTAACAACTGGCAGTCTGTCCGTGCAAACCTCCCGTTGAACACGCGTACCTGTTTTCCCTCAGTTGTCATCGGTTAACTGTGTGCACCGCATATTTCACTCCTCTACAATAGTATAGTACTTGGATCTGTCAAGAAAGTATGCAATTTACACCAAAGACTCAGGACTGCCAACAGAGACGAGCCAGCACTGCGGCGACCCTATGTTTGAATAATCTAGGAGTGGAATAACAGTGTAAGTGATCTTGATGGTCTCACCATGGTCACTAATGACTGCACATATGAACCAGGCAGTGGCGGGCCATCAGGGCCAGCAAGGCCTTCTCTGCTGGCCTAGAGATTGTCAGAATCAGATATTTTGTAAAAAAATAATTTCATATCTACTTTCATTAATGCTATATGTATTTTACAACGTTCGTTCCCATCAGTCGATAAACGTAATTTCATGTCTACTCTTTCCCTCAGTTGCGCTGCTTACAGTGCAGCTCATATAAATTAGAGCTTTTTATCAAATCAAATTTTCCACCTGTGCTGTCTCCGCCTCTCCGGGTGAAATTTTTTTACCCTGAGGCCTTCAGAATGTCAAGTGAATCCCCTCTGCTGTTGAAGCGAATGGGGACGATGTCATATTCTTTAACCAATCAGATTTCGAGTTTCTCATGTTGGGTGTATTCTTTGACATACCGGAGCCTTCTAGCTGGCCTAGCCGCCTACGTTAGCATTTTTTGTGTGGCATGATCGGAGGGCCAATTAGCTAACTGAAGTAAATCTAGCTAGCACGTCACGTAGCATCATCTAAGATTAATTAAAACTTTCTTTCGTAACGTTTAGATTTTTAGATGTAGTGCTTTAGAATTTTTTTTTTCTGTAGGGAAGCCTGTTGAATCCTGATTGTGTTATTTGTGTTTTATGGCATTTTTGCTTGCTTGGCGGTCGTATGAGTAAACGTGACTGGTTGTTGTCAGTTTGTTCTTGTTTCTTTGGTAATGACATTGATTTGGGCTATGCGATGTCTATTTGTGATGCAGCATCCTGTCATACTGCGTAATAGTGGTACATCCTTGATGGTTTCAGTCACCATGTATTCATGTCTCTGTAGGGGTGCTATGGGGAATAAACACATGACACGGGAAGGTGTGGTTCACCCACACCTTGGTGGCTACAACAACGTCCGCTAAGGCTCCAGTGGGTATAAAGTGCGGGGAGCCAGGGAGCTCGGGGCAGAGTGTGGGGCCCGAGGCTGAAGCAACCAGTGAAGAAAGAAGGCCAGCTAGGTGAGACCCTGGAACTCCTGTGACCGCTGCCCTTTTCAGGGCCGGCACAGCAAGCCAGTGGTGCGGCCCCAGAGCCCCAGAGTCAGAGTCCTTCTAAGGGCCGGTCTGGTCGGCGGGGTGCCGAGATCTGTGCCTAACCAGGGCCGGATCTGATAGCCTCCCTTAGAGCCCTACCAGGAGGAACTGGGAGCCTAGAGCTTAGGCCAGAGAGCCTGGGGTGTGTTCCTGAGTTATACGGGTGGAGGGGCCGCTACCCCTTCTAGTGTAACCCTTGTTAAGGTTTAAATAAATAGTGCTGCTTCTATTCTGCCGTCTCCGTGTCCTGGAACCCACTACAACTGGTGTCAGAAGTGGTCTTAAAATGGACACAAGGAGTACAAACCGATCACAGGAACCCCAGGAGGAGGACGGCTCGCCTGGGATTGCGCCAGAGGCCGCGGCCGACGATCCTGGGATGTCCCAGACGCCCCAACAGCAGCCGCCGCTGGAGGAGTGGCCGCCGATGGAGGACGGGTTGCAGGCGGCTCACTCTCGACTGGCTGAGCTGCTGTATGCCGCGGCTTCCACGCTGGAGGAAATCAACCGCGCGGGGCTGCGGGCGCAAAGGCGGCAGAGAGACGAACGCCGTTCAACGGCCATTCCCGCCGAAACACAGCCACCAGATTTCGGATTTGCCGCCATGACAGTGTCCGCCACGGCGATTGGAGGGTCGCAGCGCCACGTGGACGCTGTGGGCCAATCAGCGGTGGTGACGTCATCACCAACGGACGCCCGCTGTCAGGACCAATCGGCGGGCGCATCGTCATCACCTGCGCGACCGCCGATGGGTGTCCCCAGCCCCTCAGACACCGGTGGAGAGGCCGGAAATGGCGCGCGGCACCTCTCAGAGACGAAGCCATCGTTTCAACAACGCCTGCCGGTGTTGAAGGAGTTCGTTTCAGACGGCGGCGACTGGGGGGCCTTTCAACGCCGCTTTCTCGCTCATCAAGAGATGGCCGGCTGGACGGACAACGAGGCGTTGAGTGCGCTACCGGCCATGCTGGACGATGACGCCCTTGCTACGCTCATCACAGCTCCCAGATCAACGCGATCTACGCTACAGTCGGCGCTCCAGGTCCTCACCATAGTCTACGGGCCATCGTCGGACTGCCGCAAACTCTTCCACGAGCGGTGCAGGGGCCAGAAGGAGCCACCGCTGGCGTATCGCACGGCTCTCCTGGCCCTCGCAAAAGCGGCTTTCCCGCGGATGGACGGCGAAGGGGTGGACGCGATGGTGACGGAGAAGCTCCTGGCGTTGGCCCAGGAGCTACAGATCGTCATCGTCGCAGAGGACGACGCGGACATGTGCTCCTTGCGGGCAGCAAGACACATCCACGCGCACCTGATAGCGCAGCGTCGATCACCTCTCGTCCCCAAGGGCGCAGCTGCGGTGTGCGCTGGGACGCCGACCATCCCCCCCTCCGAGGAGGTCTTCGCGGCGGGTCGCCCGGTGGAGTGGAGATCCGGAGGGAGGCCGGCTCGGACCACACCGGATCGCCAGGAGCACCCCAAGGCGCTCATCACGTGCTACAACTGTGGCCGCAAGGGCCACGTGGCTGCGGAATGCCGGGCGCCTCGTCAACGACAGCCGGGACGGTCGGACGGCGCTCCAGCCTACAGGCCTCCGCATCGCAACCCGGCAAGTCGCGGCACCCCACATGCTCGGCCTGTGCACACACCTGTCCCCACCTCGCGCGTTTCGGTGTACGGGCCTCGGGGTACGCCCATTGGTTTGTTGGGTGGCGGCGGGGTCGAGAGGGTGCTCGGGCCGGGGCAGTGGACGGAATTGGCCCACCGCATTGTTGCTGCGTCGGCAGGCTCGTCCGTGGTCGCGGGTCGCATTGACGGGGTCGAGGTGCGTATCCTCGTCGATACGGGAGCTTCGGCGACCATTGTGTCAGACTTGATTTATAATATTCTTCCCGTTCAAAGCCGCCCCTTGCTCCCAGTCACCGTTCCGTGTTACGCAGCGAACGGGGGTTCGCTGGGTATCATAGGCCAAATTCGAGCACAAATTTGCATTGGCGATATCAAACTCTCCGGGCCGATATTAGTCTCGTCCTCGCTGGCGGTTCCGTGCTTGTTGGGGACGGACTTTTTGGGCAAAATGCCGATTAAAATTCTAATTGATCAGGGTTGCATCGAGCTTCCCTCGGGCCGACGGGTAACATTCCTGCCTTCCCCTGTCACCTCAAGGGCAGCGTGCGCGTCGATACAACTTTTCGTCACTCGGACGGTGCGTGTACCTCCCGGGGCGCAAATGCTCGTGCCCCTTCGCTTGCGTCGGCCTTTCGTGCCCGGTGTTCTGGACCAGGGGATTCTGTTAGGGCCCTCGAGGGCTGGGGAAAACGGGCTGGATCTGGTGGCCGCTCAAACGCTCGTTAAGGGGAGCGATGACCCGTTTATCCTCGTCCTTAACGTTGGCGTACAGACGGCCGTCGTTCCTCAGGGAACTGTGCTCGCGCACGCGACACCGGTCCCCGTGGTAGATACGGTTATGGGTAATGTGGGGACCGATCCTCTGGCTCAACCGCATTCTGAGGGGGACGATAGTTGGATGGACACACTATGTTCGGGCACGAGTGATCTGTCCGACTCCCAGCGTGCCGGCCTACGCACCCTTCTGAGGGAATTTTCCGATGTTTTTAGTAAACACAAATATGACATTGGGTGCACGAAATTGTTGCGTCACCACATTGACACGGGTGACAATGCCCCGGTACGCCAGAATCCTTTTCGGTTAAGTCCGGCCGAAAAAGATCATGTCAAATTGGCAGTGGATGACATGCTGGCTGCAGACATTATAGCCCCTTCCACCAGTCCATGGGGAGCACCCATAGTGCTTGTCAAAAAGCACGATGGGTCCTTGCGATTCTGTGTGGATTTTCGCCGCCTTAATAAGATCTCCGTGGCCGACGCGTATCCACTTCCCCGGATGGACGAATCTCTGGATGCTCTGGCTGGCGCACGTTTTTTTTCTACGTTGGACTTGTTATCCGGATTTTGGCAACTCCCATTGGATGATGAGTCCAAGCCAAAGACTGCGTTTCGCACACCACACGGCCTATTCCAATTTAACCGGTTACCTATGGGATTACACTCCGCTCCGGCGACATTTCAGCGCCTTATGGAACTGGTTTTGGCTGGCTTACAGTGGAACGTCTGTTTGATCTATCTGGATGACGTCATCGTGTTCAGCAAGACATTTGACGAACACCTTTTGCGCTTGCGCGCCGTGTTCCTCAAAATGCGTGCTGCGAATTTGAAATTTAAGCCGCAAAAGTGCCACCTGCTACGGGAATCCGTACGCTATTTGGGGCACATCGTCAGCCGCTCGGGCATATCCACCGATCCCGCAAAGACGCAGTGTGTCAACTCCTGGCCAACCCCCACCTCGGTGGCTGAGGTCAGGAGTTTCATTGGATTTGCGTCTTATTACCGGCGGTTCGTCGCGGATTTCGCGACCATTGCTAAGCCCTTACACGCTCTGACGGCGAAGGGAGTGAAATTTCACTGGGGCCAGGAGGAGGAGGTCGCTTTTTGTTCCCTTCGCGACGCTCTCGTGCGGGCCCCTCCATTGAGCTACCCCGATTTTTCGGAACCCTTCCTGCTCGATACAGACGCCAGCAATACGGGCATTGGGGGTGTGCTCTCACAGGTGATCTGTGGTGTGGAACGCGTCGTGGCTTATGGCAGTAGGGTTTTGTCTCCGGCGGAACAGAGATACTGCGTCACGCGTCGGGAACTCTTGGCTATTGTATTTTTTATGCAACAGTATCGCCCATACCTGTACGGTCGGCATTTCACTGTCCGTACGGACCATGCGGCATTACAATATGCCTTGCGGGTGACACAGCCTTCGGGGCAATTGTCCCGATGGCTCGAAATCCTTCAGGATTATGATTTCACGACCACATATCGGAAGGGTGCTCGGCACACTAATGCGGATGCGCTGTCTCGCCTGCCGCCCGCCTCAGATTGCGCTTGTCTCAGGGGATCGGGGCGTTGTAAGCCGCCAGAGGATAGCCCCCCCTTAGATATCCTGGTTCTCGCTGCTGCCACTGAGGACCCCTTGCCTGAGGGTCCTGTCGGGGAGGGAGGTGCGGACTCCTTGCTGGGGTTGTCCGTTGCTGAATGGGGGCGCCTCCAGATGGAGGACGCATCCCTCCTCGCGTTGCGTCGTCGCGCAGGGGGTTCCGTGCGGGGGGTCGCGGGGATTGATTCATACGGGCTGCTCCAGGGGCTCCTAATGCATTGGGATGGGAGGGCCTGCCGTCACAGGCTTGTGGTGCCATCCGCTTTGCGGGGTAAGGCCGTTTGGGCCGCACACGAGCGGCTTTTGCACCTGGGGACCCACAAGACCCTTGCCGTGCTCCAGCTGGATTTCTTCTGGCCGGGTATGGCAAGGGATGTGGATGACCTCCTGGGTGCATGCACTCAGTGCGCCCAACGAAAACCACCAGCGAAAGGCGCCTGCCCACCGCTACAATCTATCACGGTCTCTCGGGTTAACGAACTCGTCGCACTCGATATATTGGGGCCCTTCCCTGCGACCCCTAGGGGTAACAAGTACCTGCTGGTTGGCGTGGAATATTTCACCCGATGGCCTATGGCATGGCCTCTTGCTAACCAGTCAGCAGCAGCCGTTGCCGAGGCCTTTGTCCAGGGCTATGTCCTCGACAAGGGTGCTCCCGAACGGCTGCTGACTGACCAAGGGAAGAACTTCTCTGGCGTCCTTCTGCACGAGGTGTGTGCGCTTCTTGGTACGAAAAAGATTCGCACTTCCCCCTATCACCCACAAACCGATGGCATGGTGGAGCGGCTGCATAGGACGCTCACATCTATGTTGTGTCACCAGGTGTGTGACTCCCAGACCGATTGGGACCTTCACATTCCGGGGGTTTTGGCCGCCTATAGAATGGCTCCTCACGCGGCAACCGGCTTCTCGCCGTTCTTTTTGATGTACGGTCGCGACGTTGACCCACCAATTGCGAATCAGCTCCGCGTCTCGGAAACCAGCAGAAAATCGAAATTGGCCGACCACGTTAAATTTAATATCCTGAGGTTGACCGAGGCGCGGGAGGCAGCGGCCCAAAACTCTTCCTCTCGGCAGAAGGCCAACGAGAGGTTGCGATCGCGCCAATCACGCACACATGCGTGGAAGCCAGGCGATCAAGCCTGGCTGCACTGCCCTCAGGTGCCGTTGGCGACCTCGGCGAAATTGTTGCGGCCTTGGAGGGGCCCTGTGGTTATTGTGAAGGTTATGCGGCCGCAGTGCGTTCGTATCCAGTGGGGGAAACGCCGCTGGTACGTACACCCCTCGCGTCTGAAGCCGTTTGTGGCGCCGCGCGTCCCTCCACCACATTACACAGGCCGAGCATGTGATGTCTCCGCTGACTCCCGGACGGCGTCTTCGTCACCTGCCCTTGATGCTTCGCTAACTGTTCCACCTTCAGGCGCCTCAAGAATGACGGCTTCCAGCGCGCCTGCGCCACCCGGTGGGGACGGAGTTTGCCCTTCCGGGGTGACGGAAGACGGTGCACCTGCACAGCCGGTGCCCACTGCCGGGCCGACCGGACCCTCCCCCTACGATGGACCCGCAAATCGGACTCGCGCCAAAATGCGCCGCTTGTTGTAAAAATGGTTCTTGTTACTCTTGTTGTTCACTGTTAAGTTTTCTTGCTGCGTTGATGGGGGGGGCGGGTACAATGTATATGTGTATATAGTGTAATTTTGTATAGGTGGGTTGGGTTATTTATTGGGGTGTTCGTTCTTATGAGGCACGCACGGGTGGGGGTTTGTTGTGTTTATTGTTCGAGTATTGTTGCAGCCGGGACGGCTGCGGGTTACACGGGAGGGGGTGATGTAGGGGTGCTATGGGGAATAAACACATGACACGGGAAGGTGTGGTTCACCCACACCTTGGTGGCTACAACAACGTCCGCTAAGGCTCCAGTGGGTATAAAGTGCGGGGAGCCAGGGAGCTCGGGGCAGAGTGTGGGGCCCGAGGCTGAAGCAACCAGTGAAGAAAGAAGGCCAGCTAGGTGAGACCCTGGAACTCCTGTGACCGCTGCCCTTTTCAGGGCCGGCACAGCAAGCCAGTGGTGCGGCCCCAGAGCCCCAGAGTCAGAGTCCTTCTAAGGGCCGGTCTGGTCGGCGGGGTGCCGAGATCTGTGCCTAACCAGGGCCGGATCTGATAGCCTCCCTTAGAGCCCTACCAGGAGGAACTGGGAGCCTAGAGCTTAGGCCAGAGAGCCTGGGGTGTGTTCCTGAGTTATACGGGTGGAGGGGCCGCTACCCCTTCTAGTGTAACCCTTGTTAAGGTTTAAATAAATAGTGCTGCTTCTATTCTGCCGTCTCCGTGTCCTGGAACCCACTACATCTCTGCAATTAGTGTATTGTAACTATCATAGGTGTTGAGCTTCGTGCTAAATAAGTTTATTCCACTCGATAAAGGTTAATGTCACTATTAATATGGGGTGGTTACGTCAAACAACAGCCTATAGCCCTAGTGTCATGGTGAGGTTATTTGAAGGCGGTTTAATTGCGGGAGGATAGCACTGAAGGCCTAGGTGTAAAATACACGACCCGCTCTTGAAACCAGGTATGATTCATTATGCG